>NW_026521818.1:15000000-20000000 GCF_021234435.1 Artibeus jamaicensis | reverse complement strand
GCACTAACTGCCTGCCTTCTTTCTATTTAATATTAGTACCTATTTTTAGTACAAAGCTACTCATTAAATTAACTTCAGAAGAAATTAATTTTTTATAAGCATATTTTCTAATTACCTTTTTCATAGTGATATCCTGGAGCCCTTTTATAGATTTGTTCCAATCAACTCCACTTTGCATTTATCTGTTTATGAAAGCATTAATTCTCTTCCTCATTCTGAATACTGAATGGATCCAGAAGTTCCCTAGTATCAGTCACTGTGGGTTCTCTATAATCGACACATCCAGCCGTCTTTCTCTACCCACAGATCTGTTTTTCTCTCCCGAGCACTTCTATTTGTTTTCACAAAAGAAATCACACCACAGTATATCTTCTCTACTTCAGTTTTGCTCAAGGTCCCAATTTAGATCATTTCTTTTAAGACTGGGATTGTAAAGCATCCAAATCCTTATTCTTTCCGATTAAACATGCTTCTTCACTTTTTTTTACTAAATATGTTCGAATCTCAGTGTGATTTTGTAGAAGCAAAATCATGGAATTTCTAAGAATTGTTAATATTATTAAGGTGTGTGACTCCCAGTTATCTCTTACTGAGATTAAAAACAAAACTGAAAACCAAATCCCTTGAAATAATGGAATAATCCCTTTGTATGCATTAGTTGAAAATATGCAGTAAAGTCCAAAAAAGCAATCAGTGTTCCATGTTTCAACCATGAGGAAACAAAGGCTAGAAAGAAAAAAGAATGTAATGATTCCCTATGTGAAACATCCTATGTGAAAATATTGCCACCCACCATCATTTTTTTCTTTTGCTAACTACAGCTCAGTTTTTCAAAGAATTTTTGGCATCTCCAGATGATAAATTATGTGAATTATTGTTGGATCAAAATTCCTTTGAAATAACTGCAGGTGTTCAAGATCCTGTCAGAGCAAATATGTTTGCAGCACCCTGAAGACTCTGACACGCAGCCATTTCTCAGGCTTCTCTGAGGCAGAGCTCCTGTTGGGAGTGGCTTTGTTTAAAATTGGAGACACATGGAGAACTGCACAGTGAAGGCAGGAGGAAGCCTCTCCACTTGCCATCAAATTAGCATCTGACTCCTGATTGAAGTCCATCTTTGAGGGTCTTTTTTTTTCACTTGCTATGTGTCCTCCCTTTTACTTCTTCTAATCCATACTAAAATACTACAAAGGAGAGTAACTCATTGCTAGGTTGGGAACTATAGCTTCTCGGAAACATAATTTGGTGGAACATAATGATATTAATTACAATGTGATCTGTGTTAAACACATTGTCTGTATTCACATTTTATTTCCTTTGAGGTTCTTTGAGGTTCCACTACAGAGAACGGGTTTAAAGACAGTGTTTTAAATTAATAAAAGAAGTAAGATAAATTATGTGTCCCATTAAATTCTCATATAATATTTAGAAGATAATTGTTATTGTGCACACTTATAAGAAAATTGAAAGTCAGAAAACTTGTTATTCAATGTCATACAAACAGTAAGTGACAAGAAGAGACTTTTTTCAGCTTTGTTTCATTCTATCAATGGCCATTGTCTTTTCATTTTACTCATGTTTACAAAGGATCAACTTTAGGCTTGGATAATTGTCCCTACTATATTTAGTTTAAACTGTAACTGCTAGTACTCAACTATTTTTGACCAACAAATATGTTAATTCCATATAAATCCAAAACAATCTTCTGTTTTCTATGTCATTCTTGCTTTATTCGTTATTTTTATTTTCATTTATTCTATTGTACTTCTAACTCTTTAAGTTTAAACATATAGTTCCTTATTTTTTCAGTTCTTTTTCTATTATAGGCATGAAGTTTATAAATTACAAGTACCTTGGCAATATTCCACTAACATTGATAAACAGTATTTTCATTATCACTTGGTTTCAAATGTTTTCTATTTTCGATTTTTTAACTCATGAGTTATTAAAAATTATGCTTTGAGTTAATCAAATGTATTTTAGGTACTTTGCTGAATTTCTAAAATTGTGCCTTTGTCAAAAAGTGGCCTTCATGATGCCAATTCCTTAATATAATTATAGGATCTGCCTTATGAACCAACCTACAGTTGGTTTTTATAAACACTCCATGTGTACTTAACAAAAATGTATATATCCTAATTTTTAAGAGCAGGGCCCTATTGTTAATTATCTTTAACCACACTAGTTTTGAATTGCTTTATATTTGAAATACTGAGAGATTATTAAATCAACATTAATATGTTCCATTCTGATGACATTAACCTTCAGGTTAATGGTGATGAGAAAGGAAAGGTAATTGGGGTCTACATAATGAAAGGCTTCAGGCATGATGCCAAGGAATTTACCCTTTAATTTTGTAGATCACTGTTTCCTACCCCTGGGCTGGAGGGTAATCTTCATAATCACCTGAGAAACTGTTGAAAATGCAGGTTTCCAGATTCTGTAAATTTATGCTCTTTACTAATTCCTCTTATGATTCTGTTGACCATTCAAGTTCAGGGATCATGGACACAGGTTTTATAAGTTCTACTGCATGATTATTTACTAGGGTGAATGCACTTCCAATCTGCCTTTAAGAGAGAGAATTTTGATGCAGTAAAATATCAAGCAGATACCAAGAGAATTGCAGGTTGGAAATTTATTCAGAAGGCTTTTATTATAATTCAGAATAAAAAGGGTGATCTTGATCAAGAGGAAGAGATGAATTCAAGACTGATTTCAGAAGTAAAAATAACAATGGTAACCAGTTAAATTTGGCAGGTTAGTGAAAGGAAAGAGTCTGAATTCTAGATTTATAGCATATGTATCAGTGTTCATTGCCAGTCTAGAATACCAAAACAAAAACTAATTTGGAAAGAGATATTTCAGAAAGACAGAATGTGAAGGGTCTTGTGTGGCACCAACCGAGAACCAGTATGCATCATTTCTTTGGATCTGGCCTCCCTTTTTTGGAGGCTCTGGTTTTGAAGGAATCCATTCTACAAATTATGACACTTAAATGACTTCTTAACTGAACAGAATACTTCTTTTTTCCAAAATTTTTAGAACCAGGTAAGATTTTCAACTTTATCTTTATTTCCACTTTCATGTAAAAAGTCATTTATAGTTTTCATATTGGTGAAAAAGATGTCTCTTTTCCTAGAAAAGTTAATATTGTTACATATATTAACAGTGGACAATATGAAATGCCTTAGAGCACAATAATGAAATGTAAACTCAAGCAGTCTTTACTAATAGTATATAATAAAATCATAATTCAAAATGTTATTAGACTGGCCTGTCGGCAGTCACAATGCACATATATTTTAAAATTTAGACACTTAAGATATTACTTTTTATGTATACATAGCCAATTCTTCTCAATAATGAATACAAATTTCAAGATAAAATGTAAGTGAAGCATAAAACATTTGGAACTGATTTGAATTTTTTGCCCAGCTTTTATAAGAGGTTCTCACAATTCTCTATAGAAATCCTGGTCCATGAACTATGTAAATTACTCCTTTAAGTGAGGTTTACAATAAAGGGATATGCTCCGGAGATTGGGTTGTCACCAGGGATGGAAACCTTATTCCAGGCTATTTATTGAAAAAGCACATAAAATTTTTATTAATATGTAGATGCTCTCTAGAGAAAACAAAATACTTCTTTCATTCACCCTTCACAATTCCCTGTAGACAATAGAGAATGCTTTATATTTGAGAAAGCTGAGTTTAAAGGGGTTGATGCTATTGGTACATTTTTCTATAATATATCCTGGCAAAGGTTTTATTTACATCTATCCAGGATTACCCTTAAAACATGTGAAATTGCATATGCAATGTACATTGAAGGTTTGTTGAAGGCCTTCTACATAAAATTTTACTATTTTTAATATCTAAAAATAGTATGTCAAGATTTATTGCTGAGTCACTGACATTTTAAAAAAGTAGTGGTTATCTTAGTTGATTAAAAGGCAAATGTTCCAAAAAGGTAACACATTTAGAACTTTATTATTATCTATATTTAGTCTAAAACTTACCAAATTATCTCCTTCCTTAACAGCCAGCTGAGATGAGGCCACTAAAGAAGAAAGAGAGATGAGAGATGAGAGAGTAATGTTTTAGTGTTCAGGACTGTTTCTGGGTAGATGTGATGCTGAATTTTATCTGTCAATTTGACCAGCCACAGGGTATGCAGATTAAACATTATTCCTGGATGTGTCTGTGAGGGTGCATTTAGATAGGTTAGCATTTGAATTGGTAGATTCAGTAGATGGCCCTCTTCAAAGTACGTGAGCATCATCTGTCTAACACTTGAGGACCTGAATAGAAAAAAAGGTTAAGGAAGGAGGAATTTTCTCCTTTTTTCCTACCTCCCTGCTAGTGTGGTACATCTCTCCTCTTCTCTCTGACCCTTTGGTTGAGACTTACACCATCTACTCCTCTGGTTCTCAGTCCTTCAGGTTAAGACTGAATTAAACCACCAGTTTTTCTGGGTCTCCAATTCACCTATGGCAGATCATGGGACTTTTCAGCCTCCATAACCATGGGAGCCAATTCCATTCCTATCTCCTACTGGTTCTGCTTCTTTGTAGAACGCTGACTAACACAGAAGGTATCTGAAGATCTGCCTCTGCGAGCAACCCGGACTCCCTGCATCCTGAGCAGTTTAGGGACAATGACTATGAAAAGTAAACAAATATAGGTAGCCAAAAAGAAGCTTCACAATTTTGTCGATGATAATCTTTGGATATAGCTTATACCTTGTATATCCTTGCTTTCTCTATATTGCCTATCACCATCACTCTCCTATGGCTTATGGAATGTCTGATTCACAAGCACAGAATCCCACACAGCATGGCACTGGACCAGGGGAACATCTGACCACTGTGCAGCAAAGGGGTGCAAGAGTGTGTCCACAGCCTTGGGATTCTCTCCATGCATCCTTTGAGAAAGGAAAGGAGTGGTAAATCTAATAAAATTCTTAACCAACAAAAGGTATTAAGTACAGAATTTAGAACACATCACCCTATATGGCTGTCTGAGAACCAAGTTGTACAAGTATTTGTATAGACATATGGCTTTCCTTTTTTTGAATAAACACCTAGGAATAAAATTGCTGAGTCCTTGGTAAGTGTTTAACTGTATAAAAACTATATTAAAAACTGACAAACTATTTTCCAAAGGCGTTGCACAACTAAATAAAAACTGTCAAAATGGTGCACAGTTTTACATTTCCACCAACAATAGGTAGGAACTACAAGTGCTCTACATGTTAGCAGACATTTGGTGTTGTCAGTCTATTAGGTTTTTAGATGTTCTAGAGGGTGTATAGGCATCTCACTAAGGCTTAAAGATGTGTTGTTCTAATGATTAATTAATGTTGAGCATCTCATTTGTGTGCTTATTGGGCACTGATATATCCCCTTTTATGAAATATACATATAAATCTCTTGTCCTTATTTAAGTGGGGTATTTATCTTCATACTTTTCAGATACAGGAATTTATTATATGTTCTACATACCAGCCTTGCTCAGATAGATGCGTTACAGAGTTTGCCTTTTCATTGTCTTAATAGCGTCTTTAGAGGAGCAGAAGTTCTTTAATTTTTTTGATGACCAGTTTACCAATGTTATTTTGGTTTTGTGTCTCTTAAAGAAATCTTTGTTTGGACTTCCACCAAGATGGAGGCGTAGGTGGAAACACTATGCCTTCTCGCACAACCAAGTTTAAAAACAACAAGGTTTTAGTAACAAAAATGCAGCCAAAACACAGAAAAGTGAACTATACCAAAGTCCCACAACAACAAACCATTCAGCCAGACTGGTAAGAGGGGCAGAGCCAGTAGCATAGCAGGGTCAGGCAGGAAAGATCCCCTGAACAAGGAGTGCAAGCAGCTGTGGGAGGATCCCAGGTATGGGGTAGCAACGATCGGACCCAGTGAGGGAGCAAGGCAGCAGGCTGACTGTGGTCACACATTCACGTGCAGATAAATCAGCAAAGGAGTGAGCAGTGAGACAGACTTCACAGGCCCCAGTGGCAGGAAGCAGCAGAGGGGACCACTATTGCCCCTCTTTGACCCCACCCCCACAAGCAGCGTCACAACCCAGTGACCTGGGTGGCCCCACCCTGGTGAATGCCTAGGGTTCCTCTCCTTATACGTAACAGGCATGAACAGACCAAAACATGGCTCAAGAACAACTCAAAGCCCCAGAGCCCATAACTCTAAGTGACGAAGAAATAGCCAACCTATCAGATGCACAGTTCAAAACACTGGTGATCAGGATCCTCACAGAACTGGTTGATTTTAGTCACAAATTAGAGGAACAAATGAAGGCTAAACTAATTGAAATGAAGGGAAATGCACAGGAAACCAATAGTGATGGAAAGGAAACTGGGACTCAGATCAAGGGAGTGAACCAGAAGGAAGAAAAAATGACCAAACAGAAAGGAATGAAGAAACAAGAATTCAAAAAAAAGGAGAAGAGGCTTAGGAACCTCCAGGACATCTTTAAACGTCCCAACATCTGAATTATAGGGGTACCAGAAGGGGAAGAGGAACAGTCACGAGTGGAAAACTTATTTGAACAAATAATAAAGGAGAACTTCCCCAATCTGGCAAAGGAAATAGACTTCCAGGAAATCCAGGAAGCTCAGAGTGTCCCAAAGAAGTTGGACCCAAGAAGGAACACACCAAGGCACAACATCATTACATTAGCCAAGATTCAAATGAAGGAGAGAATCCTAGAAGCAGCAAGAGATAAGGGGACAATCACCCACAAAGGAGATCCTATCAGACTGTCAGTGGATTTCTCAAAAGGGACCTTGCAGACAAGAAGGGGCTGAAAAGAAGTATTCCAAGTAATGAAATCCGAAGACCTAACCTTATTGGGGCTCCCTTGTGTGTGTTACTTCTTTTTTCTCCCTTGCTGCCTTTAAGATTCTCTCTTTGTCTTGGAATTTTGCCATTTTAATGATGATGTGTCTTGAAGTGGGCCTCTTTGGGTTCCTCTTGATTGGGACTCTGTGATTCCTGGGTTTGTGTGACTTTTTCACTCATCAAATTAGGGAAATTTTCTCTCATTACTCTTTCAAATATGTTTTCTATTCCTTGTTCTTCTTCTCCTTCTGGTATTCCTATTATTCGGATATTATTATGTTTCATATTGTATTGCATTTCTCTTAATCCCTCTTCATTCTTTCTGAGCCTCTTTTTCTTTTCCTGCTCTTTCTGTGGGATGTTTTCTACTTTGTCCTCCAACTCACTAATCCGTTCTTCTGTATCATCGACTCTACTTTTAATACTTTCTACTGTGTTCTTCAATTTGGAAATTGTATTTTCATTTCCTCTTGTCCCTTGCTAATAGTTTCCATTTCCTTTTTCATGTTGACATAGTTTGAGGTGAGATCATTATAGCTCCCCTGTAATTTCTGGTAGCTCATTGTGAGCTGTTTGAACTTCCTGATAACCAGTGCTTTGAATTCAATATCTGATGGTTGACTTGCCTCTATTTCATCTAACATTTTTTCTGAGGGTTTCTCCTTTCCTTTCATTTGGGGATTGTTTCTTTGTCTTCCCATTGTTTGTGACATTAACATCTTCGAGTTTAGTTATGGAAATAAGATAATTTTTCTTGATTAAATACTGAAAACAATGAGTTATTCTAGCATATGTCAGCCTTTGTGCAATTACAGTATTTTTGATACAGTATTCACTGATGATCATATAATAAAGACTGCAAGCTTTTCTTACACAAAATAATCATTAAAAATAAAAAAATAATAATGATGCCTATTAAATGTTGATTTTGAACAACTAAAAAAAAGAAATCCAAAGACCTACATCCAAGATTGCTCTATCCAGCAAAGCTTTCATTTAGAATGAGAGTACAGATAAAGTGCTTCTGAGATAAGATCAAATTCAAGGAGTTCATCGTCACCAAGCCCTTCTTATACGAAATGTTAAAGGGACTTACCTAAGACAAAGAAGATAAAAAAGATGAACAGTGAAAGGACAGCAAACTCACAGTTATTAACAACCACGCCTAAAACAAAAGCAAACTAAGAGGACAGCTAGATCAGGAGTAGAACCATAGAAATGGAGATCTCATGGAGGGTTAGCAACAGGGGAGTGAGAGGAGGAGAAGGGGGGAGAAGGTACAGAGAATAAGTAGCATAGATGCTAGATAGAAAATAGACACGGGGCAGGGCAAGAATAGTATGGAAAATATAGAATCTAAAGAACTTGAGACACATGGACGTAAAGTAATGGGGGGAATGGTGGGGGAGGGGTGTGCAGGGTGGAGGGGAATGAAAGGGGGGAATAGAACAACTGTAATGGCATAATCGATAAAATATATTTTTTTAAAAAAGAAATCTTTGTCTAATCCCAAATATAAATATTTTCCCTAGGTTTTCTTTTTTTCAAGTTTTATAGTTTAGCTCTTACATTGTTCTAGTTGTCTATTGCTACATCACAAAATATACCACAATTTGCTGGCTTAAAACAGCAACATTATTATTTTTTAATTATTTTTAAAAAGATTTTATTTATTTATCTTTAGAGGGTAAGGGAAGGAGAGAGGGAGAGAAATATCAATGTATGGTTGTCTCTTGTGCATCCCCTGCTGGAAACTGGCCTGCAACCCAGGCATGTGCCCTGACTGGGAATCAAACTGCAATCCTCTGGTTTGCAGGCCCACACTCAATCCACTGAGCTACACCATCCAGGAGCAACATTATTTATTTGGTTCATGAATCTGCATTTTGAACCAAGCTTGGTGAGCATTGCTTGTGTTTGCTCAAATGTCAGCTGAAGTAGCTGGAAGATGGGCCAAAATCATTTAAAGGTTTATTCATTCCCACACGTGGCAGTCGCTAGGGTGTATCAGCTCATGCCATAGCTGGGTTGTTGGCCAGAGGACCTACACATGACCTGTGTTTCTTTAAGTTGTGATGACTTCATTCAAACAACATCTTGAACAAAAGAGACAGAAAGAAAATGTCACAGATTGTACAGCCTAGCCTCAGAACTCATGCAGTCACCTATATTCTCTTCTGAGAGCAAGCTGCTAAGGCTGGTTAAGTTCAAAGCTGGCCTATATTCAAGAAGACTCAGCATTTTGAAGGGAGGCTAACATTTCAGATGTTTTTAAAACTGCTATATACAGGGTGAGGCAAAGTAGGTTTGCAGTTGACACAGAGTTTATAAGAATAAACACAGAGTTTATTCTTATTTCTTAGTTATTAATTATTATATTATTTGCCATAGGAACAACTGTAAACCTACTTCTGCCCCATCGGAACTTTTAGGTATAAATCATTTTGAATTATTTTTTTAGTATGGTATGAGGCAAGGCTTACAGTTAATTATTTTTCCAAAGTCAATATTCAGTTCTACCACCATTAATTGAAAGGATATTTTCCCCCTTTGAGTTACATTGGAGTATTTTTTTAAAAAAACAAAATAACAAGATATAGGCAGATCTTTTCCTGGAATTACTCTTCTGCACTGTTGGTCTATATGACTACCCTAAGACCAATGCCACTCTTTCTTGATAATGGCAGTTTGAGAATGTCATGAAATCAGGTAGTGTAAGTCCTCCAACTGTGCCCTTCATTTTCAAAATTGTTTTGGGTATTCTAGTTCTTTTATAGTTCTACATGTTAAAATCAGAATGAATATTTCTATTCTGATATTTTGATCAGATCTGCATAAATCCTGTGCATCAATTTAAAGAAAACTGACACTTTAAGAATACTGAGCCTTCCAATTCATAACTATGGTATATGGCTACATTTATTTAGGTATTTTTTAATTTCTCTAAGAGTTTTCTTGGGGGATATATTTTCTAAAGAACAGGTTTGCAATACACTGTTTTATTTTCTCTTAAATATGTTTTTAAATTTTATTTTTCAATTACATTCAATATCACTTTGTATTTATTTCAGGTGTACTGCACAGTGGTTACATAATTACATAACTTACAAGTGATTCTTCCCAATAATTCAAGTATCCAGCTGGCACTAAACATAGTTATTACAACATTATTGACGATCATTCCTTATGCTGAACTTTACATCTCACCACTAATTTATAACTACTAATTTGTATTTCTTAATCCCTTCACCCTTTCACACATCCCCTAAACCCCTCCCCTCTGGCAACCATCAATTCGTTTATTGGATCTATGAGTCTGTTAATGTTTGTTTTTTCTTTTGTTTAAAGAACAAAATAATGTCCTTCACATTCCAAATATAAGTGAAATCATATGTTATTTGTCTTTGCCTAGCCTATTTCACTTAGTATAATACCCTCTATGTCCATCAATGATGTCGCAAATGGTCAGATTTCACTTCATGAGTAGGGATGACCCTCGGGCTGCATGGCCATGAAGACTGGCCAGGACCACAGAGCACGGCCTGCTGTGCAGGAGCCAACCCATGGAGCCCCAGCAGGGACTTCTTTTTAGAGGTGCTGCTTGTGGAGCAGATCAGGCGATGCTCTGTAGTGGTGCAGCTCAATGTCAGAGTCTGCCCGTGACTGGCCCTGGGCTACCTGTTAGGAGGTAAAGTTTTCTTTTCTTTTAATAATGTCTAGTTTTGGACAGAGTCGCACTGAACTCATTACATAGTTGAGAAGTATCCCCAACTCCTCTAATTCTTCTGCGTACACAGGATTAGTACAATTTCTTTTTAAATATCTGGCAATATTGACTAGTGAAACTATACACTCTAGAGTTTTGTGTGTGAGTGTGCGTGTATGTGAAAGTTTTGAGTTCTGAATTTAGCTTTTTAGGTAAATATCAAGATGTTTAGATTTCCTATTTCTTTTTTCATTAGTTTTGATAATTGGTGCCTTTATGTTTTAAGTTTCATTTAAACTGCTAAATTTATTGTACAAAGTTGTTTATAATGTTGATATATTATTTCTGTTAATGTAAAATACAGACTGATGACTCCTTTTTCATGTTTGATATCGGTAATTTCTGTCTTCTTTTTCTTGCTTAGTCAGGCTAATTGTTTATTGGTTGCTTTGATTTTATCAAATAACCAGCTGTGGTTTCATTTATTTTCTCTATTGTTTCTGTGTTCTACTTCACTGATTTTCTCATTATTTCTTCCCTTTCACATATTTTAAACAACATTTCTTTCTACCTTTTGTGCTTTTTAAGGTAGAAGTTCAGATCACTGACTTTAGATGTTCTTTGCATTTAAAGCTATATATTTTTCTACCTATTGCTTTTACTGCAACCCTTAAATTTTGATACAATGTGTTTTTAGTTTCATTCATCTTGAGATACTTTTAAGTTTCCCTTGTGATTTCTTCTTTGCTCAATGAATTATTTAAATGTGTATTGCTTATTTTTCAAATATTTGGTAATTTTTCAAAAATTTTGTTATTGGTTTCTAACTCAATTCTGTTTTAATCAGAGACCATTTTCTTTATAACTCCAATCATTGTAAATTTACTGAGAATTGTTTTACAGTGCAGCACTATAGCTTTCCTGGTGAATGTTCAATGTGTACTTGAAAGTAATTCACGGTCTGCTGTCATTTAGTGAATTGTATAATAAACGTCAGTGTCAAGGGCAAGTTGGTGAAAGTTTTCTACACACTAATCTTCTGTATACTTTTCTATTAATTATTAATAAATGTGTTCAATTTTCCAACTAAAATTGTGCATTTGTCTACTTCTGCTTGTAGTTCTATCAGTTTTTGCCTTATGTATGCTGAAGCTCTTAGGTACGTAAATACTTGGGTTATTTTTTTGTTACTTTGATAAATTTACTCCCTTTATCATTATGAACTGATCCTCTTTGTAAAACAGCATTTTTGTGACTTAAATGGTAGTTGAAACCAAGCTTTCAAATGACATATGAGGGTGGGTAAGAAGAATATGGAACAAGAAGATGAAGATTAGCAGCAGAAACCTGAAGAACACAAACATTTAAAATGATGGCAAAAGAAAAAGAGCCCATGACAGAGACTAAAATGGAATCAAGGCCAAACTTGAAGCAGCACCATGAAAAAGTAGTGCTACAAAAACAGAATGAAACAAGAATTTTTAAGGAAACCATGTTTATCAGTGTCAAAAGCTTCTGAGCCACTATATAAGATGAAGTCTGAAAATTGACAATAGACAGCATTGAGGAGGTTATTGATAACCCTTGTAAGGATAGTACAATAATGAGTTAGATTCATAATGTATATGAAAGGAAAGAAAAAGTATTAGATGATATTTATGTACTGAGACAAAAAGAAAATCTGAAGGTTCAGAAGATAGAGGGGATCATGATCTCAGTGAAAAGGGAATATGTCTCATAATCATAAGCTGATTAGAAAAAGAAATGTATTATAATGCCAGTGTTAATTGATATAATGCATAAAATAGCATTTTGTTACTCTTAATACACTTCAATGATCATTACCACATATCTCAAGGCACTATTTAACTTTATGTTACCCCTAATTTTCTGTGTAGAAGAGGCACCAACTACTTATATATCTGGTTTATCACAGAACCATCCTGATTTACCAGTTATTTTCCTTTGGTTTCATCAGCTTCCTCTGTGTGCAGTGCTATGAGTCTCCACACAAGAACGCCATATTTTCTCCTTGTGCTAACATACACAGCATGAAGAAAATGTGTTTTCCAAGTAACATTCTGTGCATAAATTACATATTTTCAATTACTTGTAATTTGAAACACAAAAGTTTCTTTCTGGTTTCCAACATACCATAAACTACATCAAAATTTGAAGAACACCATAATCATAACAATTTATGAAATGTTACTGGTATAAATAAAAGTAGTGACAAACTACGCATTTTTCTTTTACAGACATCAATTTGTAATTTGCATGTGTATTACATGTTATTTTTTTTTAAGATTTTATTTATTTTTGGAGAGAGGAGAAGGGAGAGAAACATCCACCGGTTGCTTCTCACAGGCCCCCAAACAAGGACCTGGCCTGCAACCCAAGTGAAAGAACTGGTGACCTTTCAGTTTGCAGGATGATGCCCAACCCACTGACCCACACCAGTCAGGGCTAATTACACATTCTTTTTTTTTCATCTTTAGTTTCTTTTATTTTTATTACAAACTTTTAAATTGTTTTTCAAGTACAATTTTATGCCTATATTCTTAAAAAGACCTTGATGGTGTGTCTGATTCTTTATTTAGAGTGGCGGAGACACTTTTTGCTAGTTACTAAAATGCTGCTCTCTTGGGGTCTCTAACCATTTTCAGTCATAGATAACCTTTAGAACCTGATGGAAATTATGCTCCATGCCCCTAGGAGAAATGCATATATCTATATGCACATAGGATTTTGCATATCCCTTGAAAAGTTAAAAAATCACCTGATTTGAAGGAGTATAAACTTTTTAAACCTTGATGGTAATGTCTAAGGGAAAATAAAAGCATTGGACAGGCATCACAGCATCATGATTGAAAAGCAAGAGTTTGGGGATCAGTTAGATTCAGATTCAAGTCTTGCCCTGACCCATCACTTAGTAGCTTGAGGCTCTTGGCCAAGTTATTTCACAACTCTTAGCTTAAATATACTCAATTGTAAAATGGGGTTGGATTAAAGACTAAATCAGACAAAAAGTAAAGTACATCACCAGTATGTGTAATGTAGACAATATGTTTATTTAATAAATATAAGGGAAACAACTTCAATAGAATGGTTCTTAAAGACATGAAAATTTTTCATTTAGATTTTCTTTTTCTCATTCAAATCTGTTAGGCCTGGATTAAGAAACTCACAGAAAATTCATCTCAAATTCCAACTTTCTAATTGCAGAGCCGAATAGAAGTATCGCTGTGTTAGCTACTCTTTGCTCAAGTAGGCTCAGCTCTGGTTGGGGGAATCTTATAGGGATCATTCAAAGTCAACAAATACAAGACACTATGTGACAGGGGACATAATTAATTATTACTATTCAATATTTGGAGTATCCCATAGAATGACACATATTATGCAAGGTTGTTGCTGATATTAGTGAATCAAAAGATAGCTATACCGAAAACATTTTTAACATTGCCACAAAAATATATACACACACCTATATTTCACAAACAAGATAAGGATAATTGTGATATAATTTTGTTAAATGACCTGAGTCACCATCCTATATGTTTCAGTCGCCAAAAGTAATATTCTTAGAGTATAATTTTTCCTAGAGTTTTAAAATGTACTATAAGGCTACAAAGGTAATCCTGGTTGCAAAACAACTTGTTTTGGCTCATAATGACATATTTGGCCTCTTACAACAGTGCTCTCCCCAAATCCCTGTAGTCAGAGGCTCAGCCTCACTAAAGAGGGAAAGGCTTTCCTTTGAATTTCCTCATCTCATGTCTGATTTCAACCAATGAACAGTAAGTATCCTAAGGCCATGTGCTGACCTCGGAACATAAGTCTAGACAGAACACTAAAAATTGCTTTTGAAAGGTGCCATGAACAGCATCCAAACTATCATCACTTGAATGGGTTAGACAATTTATTGTGCCAAAATCCTTCTATGTGTGGCTGTACCCAAAGCAGGTGCTTCTATGGAAAATATATCCAAGACCATTTCTGTCTCAAGTGTACTTTAAGCAAAGCCAGTTTTTAATTTAAAAAGTACATGCTTAGATGTCTCTGAGATGTTTTACTGACTTAGTAATCCAAGTAACTTCTGACTGAGGCTAACTAAGGGAAGGTGTCTTTCTCTGAGGATCCTTATCATAGAGCAAGGGCCTGTAAATGTTTTGGGAAAGCTCTGCCCATCTTTTGCTCAGGATATGAAAATTTTTAAGGACATTTGCCTCCTTGCCAGTTTTATTATATACCACTATTTTTAAAATTTAAATTGCAGATTCTTTTTTTCCTCTTTCTCTGTGAGAAGCTGGCACCAGATCATCCTGAGTAGAGCAGACATTCCAAAGGATGTCCTGCCAACAATAATGGAAAGCTGGACACAACTGAATGGTATAAAATGGTACCTGAGATGCTTAAAAACTGTAAAGTTTAATGCTGCACACCCAGAACAGATGCCAATGAAAATAGCTGCTGGTTATACATGAAAAATATGTGTGTGTGTGCTGTTTAATTCATGGCTTTTAAAATTTTTTGCTGATGAATCTCTGGACATCTGTCTTTTAGAATGTCTTGTTTATAGGGTCAACAATATCTGTCTAACAAGATGGGCCAGAAGACCTTTAATCACTCACAGACTCACAAGGAAAATGACAATGTGTCCTGAATAAAAGATTGAGCAGAAATTATTGCTAAAATGTCTGAAATATTCTCCAATAACATTTGCCAAACATAATTTATAACACTGACTGAACCTTTCTTCCCCTTAGGAGTTGTACACTCATTTGAATCAGTGGTATATCATCAATGCCTTTTGAAATCTCAAAATGTTAAGCTGCATGTTTAAATTCTAAAAATATAAGGAAACTACCCTCCCCATTTAAACAAATGGCATGATGCATTTACAAATACTCAACCATCATAAATAATGTTGAGCATACTCAAGGACACACGAAAATCTTATTTTCTCAGAAAATCTCTGTTTCACAAGGAAAGACACTTCAACTTCCTTGAAGCCTTGATTGTTGCACTTTTGAAAGTGATTTGATTATTCATTAAGAAACCTTGCCCTAAATAACTGAATTGTACTGAAGAATAACTATAAACATACTGAAAATGTAAGTTACATATTTCATGTGTTTCATAAGAAAAGGAGACATGAGAAAAGGAGATATAGACATAACATGCAAAAATTTTAAAACAAGGGAACAGTGGCATAAATTGATACTGCACTTAGGGAGGCTATCTTTCTTAAATAAGACTGTGCATTAGGAACAAAGACCCTGATACTGGAGGACCCATTACGGTGTAGTTGATTTAAAGCACCAAGGGTTTCAACGGTCACAATATATTATTTTCGGTAAGTACACTTCTGGAATGTTTCAGTTTGGATTAAGCATCCTGAAACATGGATTTAATTAAAGGAGTCCTCCAGATAATTATGGGACTGATTTTCAAAGGCGTGCGAGATGATTCAAATTCCTAGAAACAGTCTGAGCTGCCTCATTTAAAGCCTGGTCTGGAAGGCCTATCCTCTGAGAATTTATAATTTTCCAAGAACTTAAGATATTTCCTGGCTGAACATCTAGAAATCAAAAATTGGGATTTAGAGAATCTTCATTTTAAATACTATCAACTTCGAGTGACTTTTAGAAGTCTCTTAGGAAGGCCTCAAAAGGTATGGCTGGATTGTAAGGGTCAAAGCAACATACGGTTGTCCAGAAGTCAGCTAAGAATTCTGGGATCCCCCCCAAAGTTTTGATCGGTGAAGAGACTCCTATGGACATTCAACACACGAAAATATCTCTGCTGAAGGATAGGTAAAAACAGTGGTCTGCAAAAGGGAAGTTTGTATGCCCTCCAGGGATGGGAAAAATAAGCCATTGGAATTTAGAAACAATACAACTTCTCTTTGCATTTCCTTTTAAAGTCACCTTTAAAAATGTATGTATATATTTAGAATGTACTTATTAGAACATTGCATAGGAATTTAATATATAAATAAATAGGCATACAGATGTTTGGACACTTGGTCAACAATGTTCGTGTCAATGGATATTATAAATTCTGAGACAGACACCCATTTTGGGACTTCTTGGCCATTTCAGGATGTTGGGTGTAGGGTTAATGAGCCTGCTGCCTGGCATTGCCCAACAGAAAATTAGGGCAGTCAGCTGTTACATAGCATTGGAGACAACTCTCACAGGCTGTGGATTAATTCATTCCCTCAAAAAATATTTACCAAATACCTATCAATCTAGGAATAAAAGAGTGAGCGAAGAAGACAAAAGTTCCAGCTTTCATAGACCTAATATTCTAATTAGAAGAAAGAAGATATACAGGCAAGACAAGCAGGAAAATGTAAAGCTAGGAAGCACCACATCCTCCTGGCATGAGACGAAAGCATTACCTTCCATCTCATAGTCTTGCCAAAAATTTGAATAGGACTCTAATCATGAGAAAAATAAACACATTGAAATTAAATAATATTTTTCAAAATTGTTAATAACGTGAAAGACAAAAAGAAGATAGAAACCATTCTAGATTAAGTCTGAAGAGGTCCTAAAATGTAATGTGCAATTTTTTTTGCTAAGATCCTGGTAAGAATAAACAACTATTTTTGGAACAACTGAGCAATTTAAAAAACACGACTGAAAAATTGGTAATAGGATTAGATCAATATAGTTTTTCTTGAGTGTGATAATCTTATTATCATTTTTAAACACATTTTCAAAATGAAATATTGTAGGAAAGTAAAAAGTATATACTTTCGTTATACTTGTAACATGTTATAGCAAAGTAAGAGGGTAAAAAGCAATGAGGGTGAATTTGGGAGTATTGTTTTATGTTGATAATGAGAGACACCCTCTCTAATATGTTGACATCTGAGCAGAGATGTAGTAGCAGAAAGAAGTGCAAAAGCAGACCATGGAAGTATCTTAGAAACAAGAGTTCCAAGCATCATGCCTGCCAGACTTGAGGAAGAGAAAAGATGCTGAGGGGACAGAAGTAGAGTGAATGAGAGAGACAATGAGAAAAGATGAGCTCAGGGAAGTAGCTGAGAGTAAGCTTATTTGCTGAGACTTACAAGGCATGATGAGCACACTGGAATTTTACTGTAAGTATAAAGTGAAGTTGTTGGAGGTTTCTGAACTGAAATATGATTTGGTCAATCTTGATTCTACTCTGAATGAAATTACTATCTTAATTTAATTTTAGGATTGTTCATTGTCAGTATATGGAAATCCAAATGATTTTTTGTATTGATTTGCATCCTGCCAACTTACTGAATCCATTTATTAGTCTTAGTTTTTTAGTGGATGCTTTAGGATTTCTATGTATGTAATTATATCATTTCTGAATAGAGTTTTGTTGCTTCCTTTTCAATCTGAATGACTTTTAGTTCTTTTCTTGCCTTATTGCACTAGCTGGGACTTTCAATATAATGTTGAAAATTGATGAGAGTGGAAATCCTTTTATTTATTCCTGTCTTAGAGGAAAAGCACTCAATATTTCACCATTAAGTATAATGTTACCTGTACATTTTAATGTAAATGTATTCTCTTATATTTTTCTGGTTAAAGAAGAAAATCCCTTGTTTGTTGAGAGTTTTTATCATGCATGGTGGTTGGCTTTTGTCAAATATTTTCTCTACATCTATCAACTTTTTCCAGTATCATGTATTTTGAAAGAAACACTTCAATGGCTTTTAGAGAAGTATGGGCCAAATGTAGAATGGGAAAACCTTACAGAAAATGATTTTAATAATCCACACAACAGATCATAATGGGTTAGACTTTTGTGGTAGAAATGGAGGTGATAAGAAGTAAATTTTCATTAAATTTAAATATAGAACCAATGAGATTTGCTGATAGATAGGGTATGATATATGACAGAATAAATGTGAAGGCTGATTTTGGAATTGGTTTTGCTTGTTTATTTGTTTGTTGGGCAAGAATGAGGATGAAATTTCCATTCACTAAAATGAAAAAATTATTTACTTAATACAGTTTATTTTCTAGAGCAGTTTTAGGTTCACAACAAGTTAAAAGAACAAAGAATTCTCACATGTCCCCTCCCTGACTATCAACATTCTCACACCAGAATGGCATATTTGTTACGACTGATGAAGCAACATTGATACCATCATTAATCAAAGTCCATGGTTTAAATTAGTGTTCACTCTTGATGTAGTTTCATGGGTTTTGACAAATGTGTAATAACATGTATCCACCATTAGAGGATCATTTAGAATAGGTTCACAGCCACCAAAATTCTCTGTGCTCCACCTAATCATCCGTCCTACCTCTCTAACCCCTGATAATCATGAATCTTTGTAATGACTCCATAATTTTGCCTTTTCAGGCTGTCATATATTTGGAATGACATAATATATTGATTTTCAGATTGACTACCTGCATTTAGTAATATATATTTAAGGTTCTTCATGGTCTTTGTGGCTTGGTAAGCCATTGTTCTAGCAATGAATAATATTTCATTGTGTGACTATATCACAGTTTATTTATTGACTCACATATTGAAGGACATCTTGATTGCCTCCAATTTGGGGCAATTACAAATAAGCCTGCTATAAATATTCACATGCAAATATTTACATAGATACAAGTTTTCAACCCATTTGGGTAAATGCCAAAAAGTGTGATTTCAGGGTCCTATAGTGAAACTATATATAATTTTTTTAAATATATTTTATTAATTATGCCATTACAGTTGTTCTATTTCCCCCCTTCATTTCCCTCCATCCTGCACACCCCTCCCCCACCATTTCCCCCCTTTAGTTTATGACCACGTCTCAAGTTCTTTAGATTCTATATTTTCCATACTATTCTTGCCCTCCCCCTATCTATTTGCTACCTACCATCTATGCTACTTATTTTCTGTACCTTCTCCCCCCTTCTCCTTCTCCCACTCTCCTGTTGCTAACCCTTCATGTGATCTTCATTTCTATGGTTCCGCTCCTGATCTAGCTGTCCTCTTAGTTTGCTTTTCTTTCAGGTGTGGCTCTTAATAACTGTGAGTTTGCTGTCCTTTCACTGTGCATCTTTTTTATCTTCTTTTTCTTAGGTAAGTCCCTTTAACATTTCATATAATAAGGGCTTGGTGATGATGAACTCCTTGAATTTGATCTTATCTGAGAAGCACTTTATCTGCCCTTCTATTCTAAATGAAAGTTTTGCTGGATAGAGGAATCTTGGTTGTAGGTCTTTGGATTTCATGACTTGGAATACCTCTTTCCAGCCCCTTCTTGCCTGTAGGGCCTCTTTTGAGAAATCAGCTGACAGTCTGATGGGAACTCCCTTGTAGGTGACTGTCTCCTTATTTCTTGCTGCTTCTAGGATTCTCTCCTTCATTTGAATCTTGGCTAATGTAATGATGATGTGCCTTGGTGTGTTCCTTCTTGGGTCCAACTTCTTTGGGACTCTCTGAGCTTCCTGGATTTCCTGGAAGTCTATTTCCTTTGCCAGATTGGAGAAGTTCTCCTTTATTATTTGTTCAAATAAGTTTTCCACTGGTGGCTGTTCCTTTCCCCCTTCTGGTACCCCTATAATTCAGATGTTGGAGCGTTTAAAGATGCCCTGGAGGTTCCCAAGTCTCTTCTCATTTTTTTGAATTCTTGTTTCTTCATATTTTCCTGTTTGGCCGTTATTTTCTTCCTTCTGGTTCACTCCCTTGATTTGAGTCCCAGTTTCCCCTTCATCACTATTGGTTTCCAGTGCAATTCCCTTCATTTCAATTAATTTAGCCTTCATTTGTTCCTCTAATTTGTGACTATAATCAACCAGTTCTGTGAGCATCCTGATCACCAGTGTTTTGAACTGTGCCTCTGATAGGTTGGCAATTTCTTGGTTGCTTAGATTTATGGGCTCTGGGGCTTTGAGATCTTCTTGAGCTATTTTTGGTCTGTTCGTGCCCGTTAATTATGAGGAGTGAAGCCTTAGGTGTTTACCAGGGCAGGGCCACCCAGATCCCTGGGTTGAGATGCTGTGTGTGGGGGCGGGGTCAGAGCAGGAAAATGGTGGCCCCCTCTGCTGTTTCCCCGCCGTAGCCCACTCCTTCATTGGTCTATCTGCGCATGAATGTGGGACCACAGTCAACCCACCGCCCGGCACCCTCGCTGGGTATGCCGGTCGCTCACTGGGTCACTCACTGAGTCACTCACTAGGTCTGCCCGTTGCAACCCCATGCCTGGGATCCACGTGCCTGAGTCTGTTTGACCGAGTTTTCCTGTGCAACCCTGCTTCGCCAGCTGCTGGCTTCGCCCCTCTTACCGGTCAGGCTGAAGAATTTGTTGTTATCAGACTTCCGAAAAGTTCAATTTTCTGTGTTCTGACTGTGTTTCCTATTGTTAATATTTTGTCTCTCAACTTGGTTGTGGGAGAAAGCACGGTGTCTCCACCTGTGCCTCCATCTTGGCGGAAGTCTAAACTATACTTAATTTTATAAGAAATTGACCAACTGTAATCCAAAGTAGTTGTACCATTTTGCATTCCCAGCAATAATGAATGGGAGTTTCCATTGTTGCACATTCTTGCCAGCATTTAGTGTTGTCATTGCTTTTTATTTTAGTTATTCTAATAGGCATATAATAAAAATTGTATTTTATCATTTGTAAACACACACATAATTTAAAGTCAAGGGTGAATAATCAGGTTATCACCTTTTGGACTCAGCATGAAACTTTTCCATAGAGCAACTTGTGCTAAGCTTGAATCCCATTACATTGCATAAGATGGGATCACTATAAAACACCTCACTTAATAAGTACAAGTGATAGGTTATGACAGAGTTGGTGGGTTGATCAACAGCCCTATTTTATATGAGCCTTAAGACACAAATGATTTACATGATCTGAATAAGTTTACGCTGCAGTATCATTGTGTACATGTTCTCTAAATGAGCTGCTCTATTTTGGGGGTTCTATCAGAACATCTTGTAAATGAATGACATCATCTTAGATAAAGATTTGAAGTCTTTGAAGACTTTGAAGGCATTTTTTCTTGAACTGTAGATGCAGAAGAGGACCTTAAAAGATTATTTAGATTGACTCTTTCATTTTCTACCCGGGGCAGTTGAAGCCCAGAAAGTTTAAGTAATTCATAAAGTTTGTGTTTTAGATGATTTTCAGTACAGTAAGATATCTACTCCACAAGATATCTACTCCATACCCTTTCCATTACACTATCATGCCCCTTGAAATTAGCAGTTAATAGAACTTCCAATTGCAAGTTCTTCTTGTCTTTCTTGCCTGAGCAATTACAACTCAGTGCAATCTTTTACTCTGTTTCATAAAAGCTCTATCTACTTTCAAAATGGTAAATTAATTTATAACATGAAAATTTATGACAATGAAGAATAATCCTAAAATCATGACAATCAGTGGAATATTTTTACAAATCTTAGATTTTTCCTTAAATAAATTTCAAAACCTGTTATTTATATATCTGAATCATTAAAGATTTCTTGTCCCTCTTTTTCTTTCACCTCCCCCCATTTCTTCAAAGCTGTAAATATTCCCTTTTCTTGAGTGAGACTTGGTTTCTTTTTTCTTTTTTCCTCTTTTTATTGAATTTATTGGGGGTGATACTGGTTAACAAAATCGTACAGGTTTCAGGTGCATGATTCTACAACACATCATCTGTATACTCTATTGTGGGTTCACCACCCCAACTCAAATCTCCATCCATCATTATTTATCCCCTTATACCCTCCACTTGCTCATGTAAGCATTCACCACAATTTTGACTCTATCTCTGAGGTTTTTTCTTTTTTTCCTTTGTTCAATCCTTCCATTTCCCCCAAACCTTCCCCCTCAACTCTGAGAGCTGTCAGGCTGCTATCTATGAGTCTGTCTCTATTTTGCTTGCTAGTTTATTTTGTTCATTAGATTCCATAAAAGAGTGAAATCATGTACTATTTGTCTTTCCCTAACTGGCTTTTTTCACTTAGCATCATGCTCTCCAGGTCACATCAAGGGTAGGATTTCCTTCTTTTCATTGCTGAGTAGTATTCTATCATGTAAAGAGACCACAACTTTTTATCCACTCATCTACTGATGAACATTTTGGCTGCTTCCAAATCTTGGCTATTGTAAATAATGCTTCAGTGAACATAAGACTGCATATATTCTTTCAAACTAATGTTTTAGGTTACTTTAGGTAAATTTCCAGGAGTGGAATTGCTGGGTAATAAGGCAGTTCCATTTTTAATTTTTTGAAAAAAAACTCCACACTGCCTTCCACAGTGATGCACCAATCTGTATTCCCACCAACAGTGAACGATGATTCCCTTTTGTTTAAATTTTCACTAACATTTGTTATTTGTTGCTTTATTGATTATAGCCATTTTGATAGGTGTTAGGTGCTTTCTCATTATGGTTTTAACCTGCATTTCTCTCGTGATTGGTGACACTGAGCATCTTTTCAATGTCATCATCTATTTTATTGACTATCTGCATGTCTTCTTTGGAAAAGTACCTATTCAGGTCCTTTGTTCATTTTTAAATTGGACTGTTTGTTTGTTGGTATTGAGTTTTTCATAAGCTCTTTTGAAATTTTGGATAGTAACCCCTTATCAGATGTATCAGTGAATATGTTCTCCCATACATTGGATTGTCTTTTCATTTTTGTCCAGGGTTTCCTTTGCTGTGCAAAAGCTTTTTAGTTTAATATAGTTTCATTTATTTCTTTTTTTCTATTATTTCCCTTCCTGAGGAAATATATCCAAAAAAAATATTGCTATGAGAAATGTCTGAGATTTGACTGCCTGTGTTTCACTCTAGGATTTTTATGGTTGCAAGTCTAACATTTAAGTCTTTAATTCATTTTGACTTTATTCTTGTGAATGATACAGGAAGGTGAACTAGTTCTATTTTTCTGCATGTATCTATCTAACATTCCCAACACCATTTCTTGAAGAGACTATCTTTGCCCTATTGTATGTTTTCATCTCCTTTGTCAAATACTAATTGACTATAAAGGTGTGGGCTTATATCTAAGCTCTCCATTCTGTTCCACTGATCAAATGTCAATTTTTATGCAAGTATGATGCTGTTTTGATAATGATGGCCTTGTAGTATAGTTTGATATATGGTAGCATAATTCCTCCAACTTTGTTCTTATTTCTCAAGATTACTGTTTCTATTCAGGATCTTTTGTGGTTTCATATAAATTTTTGGAATGTTCGTTCTAGTTCTATGATGTAAGACATTGGTATTTGATAGGAATTGCTTTGAATCTATAAGTTGCTTTGGGTAGTATGGACATTTTAATGCTGTTAATTCTTCCTATTCATGAACACAGTATATGCTTCCACTTGTTTGTGTCTTCTTCTGTTTATTATTTCAATGTCCTATAGTTTTCCGAGTATAGGTATTTTACCTCCTGTATAAGTTCATGCATGAAGTATAAATTCATGAAGACTCATACTCTGATGTACATTTCGGCATCTCCCTTTTTTGTTACCTTTTTTTCTAGCCTCATATTCTTCACTTTCTTTTTGTAAATCCCAAGATTCTAATCTACCTAGAGATAATAGTGCATCTTAGGTTATTCCTATAATAATAAAAATGAAAATTTTACTTCTCAATATTACAAAATAATAACAAACTATATCAGCAAGAAAGAAGAGAAGCAATTTATTTCCTGACTTCCTCAGTTAAGAATAATGTCATCTGAGCAAACATCAGAAACATATTGTAAAAAGAAATCTATAAACAAAGATGCAATTAATGTGCTCATGTGTTAGCTTAATAAAGTACTAGGATTTGTCTCTAGAAAAGTTTAGTCAACTGCCATTGATATCCTCAAGGAAATTAAAAATTAATAAATAAATAAGGACCTAGCAAGTAACTGTGAATGATAAAATACAGATGTTTTATAGAAATGAAACATTTTCTTAATGTTCCTATTATTATAGTTAACTATAGTAAATTGACATAATGACAGATTATGTCAAGACACAAAAGGAAAAGAAGTTATCATTATGAGACATTTTTAATACTAGGTTCTACCTCCATGTCTAATTGAAATATCAGACATGATATATGCCCAGCAGATATAATCACACTATAACCAGACTGAAAATGAGACTTGAACATAAGAAAAAGTATCATGCTACTAGATGTGAAGAAGATGGATTTTACTAACATAAAAATGTTGGATTTAAAATGGAAAATAAACCTGTTATCTTAGATATTAGTGGCTGACATGCTAATTTAGTTTGATTTGTCAATTTTGACAAGTTATTCAGATGACTATTTTCTTTTGAGAAAGTAACATGACAATTAAATTTTAAAAACAGAAAATGAAAACTGTGTGTTCCTGTGATAGTTTTCAAACTATGTATCATTTTTCTAAACTAATGTATTTGATTATTGAAAACCAACATTTAATGCTGTATTGTATAGAGTTGTATTAAACAAATACAACTCATTCTTGGAATGCTGTATTATATCATTTTGTCTCTCACTGTCTTTCGATTTTATTTTATGGGGCTAGATTCTCCATCTTTGGAAGTAATGGTCTCAACACAAACATTAAAAATGAACCAGGTAAGAGTTAAAACTCTAAAGTCATTTTGAAATCAAGGAGTAGCCTACCCCACAGCTTAGTTCCTAGAATCCTTGCTCAGTTTCCAGAACTACTATGATGTCTTCAGTTTGTACCTGCTAAGGCCTGTTCATCCCTCTGTATAGGCTGCCCTCTTAGACAGAAGCTTCTGTGTTGACTTTCAGGTCTATACCAGATTCATGGGCTACATGTATACATTCTATAGCCACAAAAAATATGAAAGTGCAGGCCACTTAATGAGAATACTCTCCCCTTGCTTACTGGCAGCGTGGTGCCTGACACCTTTCATCCTAAAGATTTCACAGGTCAGAGGAAGCTCACACTCTTATAGTGGTCTCATAAAAGTCTCCTCTCTACAGACTAGGAGGTAATGCAACTCCATCCCTTCCCCTGTGAGAAGGAAGATTGCTCTTTAGAGCACCTGAGTTCCTTACTAAGAAATTCTCCTTGGGTACTCTCCTTAAAGACCCTTTTCTCAAATGTTAAGTAGTACCCTCTCTCCAACAGATGTTTTTAGAGAAAAACATTCTTCCCAGATCCTCTCTGAACCCTATACATACTGACTCCTTTATTCTATAGATGGGAAAGAAGGGTCTAAGAGTACTGTATTTAACTTTATTTTTTTCTTTAAGTAGTGTCCTGGCACTTCACTTTGGAATGTCATATTAATTGTTCTCAGTGCTTCAGTTTAAATTTCCATCTGTTTTGTCGGTAGTACCAAATCCCAGTAATTTCATACATCAAGATTAAATCATAAAAATCTAGGTAATCATGATGTAAATAGTTCAAGAAATGTATATAATTCTAAAAATTGACTTATTTGTCACCTGCCATTATATGTTTATAAATTAAAATGCCGGACATTTATGGCCACTGGATATTTACATATTCTGGTGTCAAAACCAGGTTTAGCAAAACTTTGCAAAAACACACTCAAATTTTTAATAAATTATTTCAAGTGAAGATATAAGATGACCCTTTGAACAATTTCCTGGGCCTCACTGACCCTTGCATGTGGTCAAAATTAAGTCAGCAGAGATTCCTAGAATTTATATCCACAATGACCAGTATGTTCAGGTAATCAATCTGTCTATTATGATCTGTAATTATAGTAAAAATTAGCAAGACTATCAGACTGTCAGTGCTTCAGGGCCATTTGTAATCCAAGCCATACTTATATTTGTGTTAGTTCATGTATCTTGTCCAATGAGTGTGAGTAGCATGAACGTGTGCTGAAAGTTGTATATCCAGACCATTAGTTTCTCCCTAATGATCATTACTGAAGAGCTGGTTCAGATGTTGACCATATATTTATCTTTCTGTGTATCTACTTATAGACCTGAAAGAAGCTCTATCCTGTAGCTGAAAATGCCTAAAGGTAGCTATGGCTGAGTAAGAGGGATAGAATGGGGCTTTCATTGCCTTTTACCAAGATTTGAGTTCCTGCTGCATTGATCCCTAAACCCCTTAAATGGGTTGATTTCAGCCCCACTGAAAAGATACCCCATTATTCACCACCCTCCATTTCCACCCCAATCACTCCAGCATCCACCAAAAAAGATACTCCAGAGGTGGGGCACAGGACTGACCACTCCAAATAGTGTCTGCCATTGCCTACACTATTTGTGTGATCAAACTTGGGCATGTCACTTTAGTCTTCAGGCCTCAGTTTCCTCATCTCTAAAATTAGAACAACAATAATACTTAACTAATAGGGCTCTTATGGGGATTAAATGAGCTTTCATGTGGCAGCTCTAAGTCAGCAATCAATATGTTCATTGGGTATTAGAGATTTTTATTGACTGGAGGGATCGCATGAAAAATTGTTACAACCAAACACTGCACACCTGAAGTATGTATTATAATGTACTCAATATGGTATATACATCTGAATATAAATGTTGCATGCCTACCAATATTTAATATACCTCACCACATGCTTTGAAATATTTTACTGTAATTATAGAGTGAGGTTTAAGATATGTATGTAATGGTGAAAATATTTAACTCATAATTCTAAGGTGATTATCTCTGAAATATTCATTTATATATATTGAAATATGATATTGTGTATCCACTCCTATTAAGTAACAGAGTGTGGTAAGTTTAAGTGTCAAGCCCAGGAGCAAGCCTTTGCCAAAACCCACTAAGTTAAGTCTCCAACTCACAAAAATGACTTCTCCACATTTGTTGGGTGAAAGGGAGTAGGGAAGAAGAGATTTGTTTGTGGACCACCAAGGATTATGTCATAAAATGAGGTCCTAGTCTTAACTCTGCCACTAGTTGTGTCTAACAGTTAAAAAAGGTAATTATTGCCCTGGCTGGTGTAGCTCAGTGGATTGAGCACAGGCCTGTGAAGCAAAGGGTTGCCGCCGGTTCAAATTCCAGTCAGGGGACATGCCTGGATTTCAGGCCAGGTCCCTAGTAGGGGACACATGAGAGGCAACCACACACTGATGTTTCTCTCCCACTCTTTCTCCTTCCCTTTCCCTCTCTCTAAAAATAAATAAATAAAATATTTTTTTAAAAAGGTAATTATCTGTGGACCCTAATTTTCTCAGTCTTTGATGAAGAGCTGAGTAGTTGTATGCTCTGAGCTGCAATGACCAGAAAATCCCGACTCAACTCTCTTAAACAGTCAGGAGACAGATAACTAGCATGACTTCCATAAGTGGAACAGCCTCCACACACTGTACCACAGGGTTTTGGCTCTGTTACTCTGAAATTCTCTTGGTGCCGGCCTTGTCCGTGGTCAAGCTGCAGTCCTGCTGGCTTCTTTCATGGGGGTTACTGGGCCACGTGTCACTTATCAACATGACAAGATCCAATGGAAGAAAGTACTTTCTAAGAATAAGAAAACCTTTCCCTGATCACTCTAGCAATCTTCTCCCAAGCCTCATGCACAAGAATAAAGTCCCCTGCCTTTTTCCAAGGAAGTCGTTGTCAAGAACAATAAGGTTTCAATAACTGGGTAAAAGAAGCAGAAGTTTAGCCCAGGGTCATATTGGGAAGAGTTAGATAATAGATTAAAATTTGGTTTTTATCAACAAGGCTCTGAAGCAGGCAAGCAACAATATTTGCTATTATCATGTAGGTCTCCTTAGTTGTAAAATAATAGGTCTTTTTGTCATTGTCTTGATTAAGTCAAGCTGAGTAATAATTTAATGTAAGTAAGTGGATTTAAAAAGGCAACTAACAGTTGTATATGTCATGTGCTTAACAGAGGAGGTTCTGATCCTGAAGATATTCAAGTATGCTGAAAATTCAAGTATGCTCTTTGTAGTTCTGGAATGGCCCAACTGATACGGGAAAAGGGACAATCAATTTTACTTACTTCATTTGCATTTTCTTTGGAGTAATTAAGAAAATAAGTCAGTGTTTCCTAAGGACATAACAAATAAAGGCTGGGAGAAGCAAATTGCTTCCTAGCTACCAAATTAAAAGTCAGTGTAGAACAAGTAGATCAGCAGTCTTTAATCAGAAATAAATTGTGGTTAAAAACCTTGTGAAAGTTTTATTTTTAAAATGAATTAACATTTCCCCCCATTAGTTATTCTCTTCCTCTTCCAAGCACAGAACATAGTTTGGATTTCCATTAGAAAGACCTTTTTTCCCCTTCCTTTTCTTTCCTCCCTTCCTTTTTTTTTTTTTTGCTTTCTTCTCTTTCTTCCTTCCTTCTTTCCTTTTCTCTCTCTCCCTTCCTCTCTTCCCTCTCTGTCTCTTTCTCTGTTAGACCAGTAACGTCAATGCTCTACTTGGGGGAACCATGAAGTGGTGTTCTGAAAATAGCTCATACTGGCTCACTAGAGCTACTTATGAACATCCTTTTCCAACTCTGATTTTGGTAACAATGTGTTTGTAACTTGAAACTAAGATGAGGGTGTAATAGATAAGGGCCACGAAGGCTACCACTTATTTTAGGGTAGTTCTTTATGCAGGAAGATAACACACTCTTTTTATTTAGGCTAGGCTTTATTCAGGAAATAGTCATAATATAATTAATCATATTTTAGGTTACCCAGCCTCATCACAAGCTTCAGGTATGTTCCATTCTGGATGCAGGCAAGCCTGAATCTAAGTGTATTTGTATAAAAAACAGGAGATTCCTGGAAAATAAATAATTCTAAATAGAAACTAGAGTCTTGCAGATAATTCTGACTCACTTCAGTTATTAGAATGCATGGACTTCTGTAAAATTACTTTGTACCTACCTTGCTGCCCAGCCTCATCTGAATTAGTGCCCCTAATCCTTGTATATATAGAGATGGGTTTGCCATGAACTGGGGGTGAACTGTGGAGGAGAAGAATACTATCATCAAAGCCTGAAGGAGTTATTTCAATTTCAATTCCAGTAAGATATAGAAAACAAGCATCTCACATGTCCATTTTGCTATGTAACACAGCTTTGATACCATGAAAGTCTTAGCACATCACAGGTATAGTGCCCAATGGCAATAACTTCTTTAGCAGGAGCAGTGATACTGTCAGCAGTGGCAGAACTTGACAGAAGGCATGTCAGTGTCCAATGGCTTTATGTATGGGTTGGTAGAATCGGGTAGAAATGGTCCAGAAAATGGGAATCAAATGGGATACCCATGTGGTCATCACAGGAGAGAAGGTGTAATAACCTCCAAGGCATTGGAGGGAAACTTACAGGGAGCTGAGGCCATTCAGGTGGAGTGAACACAGTCAAAATGTGAGTCTGCATTCTCATATAACCCAGATCCTCTTAGCCAACTCTGGACTCACTAATGTTCAGCATTCCCTCTATAAAGCCATGTGAGTAATGCCCACGAACACTCACTACTAGGAAGCCAATCTTCGTCATGCACACACCATTTGGCAACTACCACATGAGTGGTTACCGAGACTGAATCATTCTGCTATGAAACTTATTATATCTGTGAATGTGAAAGTAAATTTTGTTAAATATTATATAAAACAATGAAAATGAATGCAAAAATTATTTTCTCTAAAAACTGGTTGATTATTCAATAAAGACAAGCCACTATAAAAAGATACTGTCAATTTAAGTATAAGTGATGACATTGTACAAGATTGGAACAAAAATACAGAAAAGTTCTAAACTTAGATTCCTTCACAACTTTCATAAAGTTCTTCCCTCTTTTTAAAGAAACCAAATGTGGAACTTATATTCTAGATGGGGAAATGTCCTGACATCTTTAAGGAATACCAAAACAACCTTCACCTTTCTTGCTTTGCTGTGGTTACCTCTGAGAATCCAATGGCATTCTATTAAAGTTTTGTTTTATCTCCTGTGAATATTAGGCTAATAACTCTCTGCACACAACTTACTATAAAATAAGATTGTTTCTATTAATTTATTTTTCTGAGTGTCTCCTTTTCTTAAATAATTCTTGATATTGATTCAGACCTAGTGTTTTCTACATTTTCAAATTTTCACTGACTATTAAGAGATGAGAATTTTTTTTACTGACTTTACCAGCTTTCATTAAGCTGATTTGGAAATCAAAGACTGAATTGCCCATAGTTGTGTAGAAACCTGGTTCCTTTACCTTTCAAGAACTCAGAACTTCATTTTGGGGATTCTAACCTTTGGTTTTTCAGTTTTATCAGCTAAGATAAGTAAATTAACTTATCTTGGTAACAAATCCTCAAATCTCAGTGGTGTGAACATATAAGTTCATTTCTCACTCATAAAAAGTCTAATTCAGAGCTTCTGGTCAACATTACTCAGGAACCAAGGCTTTTCCCATCATGTGGTTCAGTGGTCCTCATAAGGCCGAGGAATCTCTTGCTGGATTTCCTGCCTACAACTAGGAAACTGATATAAAGAATAAGCATGGGAAATGGTGTAAAAATTTTTAAATGACCAAGTGTGCAAGAGGCACACTTAGATTCTGTCCATGTTACATTAGACAGAATTCAGTTGCCTGGTGACATCAAGGCACAAAGAACACTGAGATACGTAGTCTAGCTGTGTGGCCTGGAGGGAGAAGTAAGTTTGAGTGAGCTTCATCCTTCAGGAGCCTCTTCCACAGTCGTTCTCCATATAATGTTTCCAACAGGTAATAACAAATTTATCCTGTGTCCTCAAATGATATTTAGAAGGAAACATGAGAAGATAAGAGGAAGATTTCCCCCCTCTTAAATTGTTTTGCCCTTCTTAACATAAAGAAGCTGGATCTTTCCTGTAATGTACTATAATATATTCTGAATTACTGCTGTCAGTAACCAAGCTATTTCATTATTATAATATGTATTGAAACTTGCAATCCATATATTATACATGTAGTTGTAAAATGTAGACATTACTTCTATAGGGATGAAAAGAAATGCTCAGGAGGGAAATGGGTCCCGAGAAACAGTTTTTAAAACAAATTTAACTGTTATTACTGATTTGCAGTTGAAGAAATGTAGTTGGCTGAATAACCTGTTTGATTTTTTAAAAACTAATGATAATTAAAAGGTTTTTATTACACAAAGATAATTTACAGATTACAGAAACACTTTCCATTTTAGACTTTAGAAGGCTATATAAAACCAAATGTGATATGAAAATAATAGAATAATTAAGAATTTGGAGAATATACATCATGGGGACTCATTCCAAGGAAAACCAAGCTAGAATTACATAAATTAGAGCCCTACAAACATTCTTCTTAATATATAATTTGGAAATGAAATAACCAAATCCAATTTAGAGGAAATAGTTAAAATGATTAATTTAAGATGTTTCACCAAAATTCTTTAACTATCCCAAGAAAATACAAAACTTTAAAATCCAGAAAAGCTTCAAACTATTTTAAAAATCTCCATTATATACTTCTAATATTTTTATTTTATTTATCTATTTTTTAAAAATACAGAACCTTTCACAAATTTGCATGTTATCCTTGTACAGGGGCCACACACAATTGCTAATATTTTTAAAGAATATTCAAAATAAGAATACTACAGATCAAATAGCTTTAATGGACTCTCTTTCTAAAATGGCCCTGTGACAATCCCTTTAGGAGAAAGATAATCTGCTTGTATTTCTATCTTGTTTGAATGACTTCCTGAGAAAAAATAAAATGATGCCTCCTTGGCTGCTTTTAAAAAAATCATTTCCCAGTCAGCAGTGCTTAATCCTCCTCATCCATTTATTCATCCCAGACCAGGCCAGTAATATTCTGGGCTAGTTCAGAACTAGAGGGTTGGATGGGTGGTGTATTTGGAAGTTATTACTGGTGGAATAATGATTCATTGGACCAGAGAGGCTGAAGAACAAACTGGAGAGGCCTGAGAAGCAGAACCAACTTCCAACAAAATAGTGTAGTAGGTGAAATTTATTTTCAGCTTTCTTGATCTCCTCCCTTTCATCAATTTCCCCTCTTTAATTTCCTCACTGTGTGGACGTAACCTCAGACAAGGCACTAGGATCTAGATCTTCTCTTTTTCTTTCATCTTGAGTTCCATTTCCTCCAGCCTGCTTTATTATCCTAGAGGACATTTATTGACATAATCAATTAATCTTCAGTAATATGTTAGTGTATATCAGTGGCTCAGTCTGTTATTCTATCCATAACCATTAGTATTTTAACATAGACTTACAGGCCATGAAAGTTTTCATTCCTCTCTTGGCAGGTGATAGAGAATTTTGGAGCTGCAGGAATAGGAGGACCACTCCACAGCCTTCAAATGGGAACCACATCTGTGCCATATTTGTGGCCTTCTCCTTTGATAATGGGCCAGTGTTTTTATTTCCTCCCTAATGCGTAATGGGATAGTGGGTTTGTGTGAAGGGAACAGTCTCCTTCTAGATATTTATATAACTCATGTTATAATACAACTGATTATTTTGTTATTTTAGATTACAATTTTCCCCTTAAGGTGATAGTCCCTAGGTGGAGTCCCCATAGGAGCTAGGTCGATGAAATAAATGTGTGAGTCTGGCAGTACCTTCTTTTATCTACAAGTATTTAAATTCAACTGTCTTAAACATTGTGCTGGATAAATTAAATGTGCTTGCATTCTTTGCTTTAAGACCCATAACAGCAAAGCCACACCTCTGTGGTAAGAGACAGAGGCTTAAGAGGTGGATGGGTGAGGTCTTGGACTCCTGACTTGAAGATGGACAAATTGAGATCATAAGGGAGGCAGAAGGCACTCCCTCTTGGTCTGGATGATGGATGGAAGAAAGGTCAAGCTATCTAATCTGTAATTAAGAGAGGAGAGCCAACTACCAAAAAGTAAACCAATGATGTTTTAAAAAATATGTCCCTTTGTAAAGTAAATAGATGATAAGATTATGGGATTTTTTTATTTTCTGCCTTACAACGTAATCTACTTTCAAATGTTATACAATAAACAAATAATACTTTTATAATCAGAAAAGAGAATAATAAAGTCTCTATTCATTAAGATTAATACACCCATAAGAGAATGTTTATACTAACATGTTTACAGGACCATGCCCAAGTGGCAGGCAATACGCAGGGTGACCATGGGGATGTGGGTCAGGACGTGAGGATGTTTCCTGAGAACTGTGGTTGCCTGCACCAGTCTCCAGGCAGGGTACCAGGTGGAGCAGTCTGCAGTGATTGACTCACCTCAGGTGCTCTGCATGCAAAAATGTCTATTATGCTTACACCCTTGGTGTATTTTTCATTTGTTTCCCTGGTCATTTTGAAGGCCCAGCCTGTCTAAACTGTGCTAATGGGAACAAGAAAGAACTTTTGTCCATATTTGAGTAGAGGGGTAGAGAACAAACTCCTAGAAATCCCGCTCGGTGGTAGCAGCTCTGGGGGCCACTGGGAGGAAAAGTGAAGGTCTGAAAGGTGGCTGGCCCCGATTCTCCTTCCAAAGCCATGCTGAGGGTTCAGGATTTACATTTTTTTCTGAGAGACGAAGAGAGCATTCCCTAAACCTGGAATAAAATGAGTCAGATGATGCCCTCAAACCCCAATTTATAATTTTCTTTCATTGCAGATGGGCATTCTTTCACAAAAGAAATGTGACTCAGGCTTCAGCTTCAACAGATATCCACAGATAAAGTATCTTCATTCGAAGGGGGGAAGCCCTACAGAATTAGTTTTGGGGAGAATCAAAGAGGTTTTCTTCTGTGTCTTGACTACTGTTTTTATCTATGGCCACTACTAAGCAAGAGGAGGACGAAGAAACATGGTTTCTTCAGATGGTTGATTGTCCTAATCTGTACGTTGTCCAGAGGTAGAGCTCTAAAGCTCCAGGACCCTGAAGACATTTTTTTAACTGCTCACCAATGGACAGATCTACATCTCAATTTAAAGTCATTCACAGTATGCTCTTTTATTAGTTTTATATTGCTGTATAACAGCAAATTTAGCAGATTAAAACAACACCTACTTATTGTCTCATAGTTCTGTAGGTCAGAAATGTAGGAAAGCTCAGAGTCAAGGTTATCAGCCAGACTTCCCCATATTTAGAGGCTCTGGAGGAAAACCCATTTCCAGGAACATTTAGGTTGTTGGCAGAATTCAGTTTCACACAATCATAGGAATGAAGTCCTGTTTCCTTGTTGACTGTTGACCAGAGATTGTTCTCAGTTTTTAGAGGCTGCCTGCATTTTGTGGCTGACAGTACTTCTTTCTTCAAAGCCAGCAACAGTACATTGAATTCTTATGCTTTGAATCTGACTTCTGCCTTTGTCTTCTGCCACCAGTGTGAGAAGGATCCCTGCTTTTGAGGGCTCATATACCTAACTGGGCTTACCCTGGATAATCCCGGATACCCTCTCAATTCTTAAAGTAGCCTTGATTTTATTTCCAAAGTCCATTTTTTTTCCATGAGAAGTAACATGTTCATAATGATGATATCTCATTATATTCACAGGTTACAAGGATTAGGGAATGGAATCTTGGAGAAAGAGGATTTTTAGAATTCTTCCTATTAAAGATCCTAAGCAACACTTTCAGCAGAATTAAAACAACTCATTCCTTCAAACCCCTCTCGCAGCATCCTGTCTGCGTCTTTCCTTATACACTCCACTACCCAACATCCACCTAGGTCCTGCAGATGCTTCATCTGAAGTTCAACTTCAAAGGGCTCTTTCATCAAGAATCCCTCTGAGTGTGATCTGGCCCCCCTCTTACTATCCACACAGCTACTTCCCTTCTGATCCTAATTACATTTTGCATTTCTTTTATTTACCTTTATACTTAGTCCTTGGTAATGAATATTGAAGCAAATGCCTGAAAGGCTGTATCTGTGTTCTTATCACTTTTGAGTACCTCCACCATCAGTACCTTGTTACTGGTCCAGTTATCATATACTGAATATGGTATTTACTAAAAAGAAAAATTTTATTCTCTTCTCCAAGAACAATTACATTCTCTTCTCCAGTGGCTTGAACCTGCATGTGGGAACATCCTGTTCTGCTCTGCATGTGTTCTCATGTGCCCTCTTTCCCAGCACTTACCACCCTGCAGTGACAACAGTATCTGTTTACACTGCAGTCCCTAAAACAGAATGTGTTGAGAACAGAGTCTGTATTTTAGCCATTTGTTCTTTCACTTGGTTATTGAATGGCTCCTAGTAATGCTAGGCCTTCTGCCATGTATAGAAATACCATGGTGAACAAAATAGACCTCGTGGAACACACAGTCTGACAGCAAAGGCAGATATTAGAAAAACAACCACAGAAACAGATGCATATGAACAAAGCTCAGTAAGGAATCTGCAAGGAAAGTGAAAGATGCTATTGGAGAGAATACCAGAGAACCTTACTGAGGTGGAAAACTGTGCTTTCCTAAAGAAGTGACATGTAATCTGAGACCTGAAAGGACAGGAACTTATCAGGGGAAAAAATGGTAAGAATGATCTAGGTGTAAATAGGGGAGATGATGTGACACGAAGCTGGGGAAGTAGACAGTCTGGTTATTTGGAGCCTTGTAGGGGTATATCCAGGATTCGAATTTTAGCCTAAGTGCCATTACAGTTATTGAAACTGAAGTTGTAAGTAAAAAAGCAATGTGGCTACACTGATTTTTTTTCCAAAAGAACGTAGGCAATGGTTCAGAGATGGATTGAAAGAACCACCTGAGAAATCAGGCAATTGAGAGGCCACTGCAGTCATCCAGGGCACTCGGCACATATGAGTGTTGCATGACACACAGACCTTTCCATTAAACGTTAACTGGATGCTTGGGCTTCCATTGGGTGGTGTCCTACCTCAAACATTTACTTTACTTTGGATACAAAGATCTTAAAAATGCTACCCAATAATATTTTTCTGAAAGCTTAGAATGTTTCTGTCAGTATCGATGATCTGACTAGTAATATTTATGTGACTCAATTAAATACCACATGTGAAACACCTCACACATCCACTGGCCTATGGTAAGGGATCAAAAACTGTTAACTCTTTTTTGCTTCCTCTTTACATAGTCCTCTCCAAAACATGGTATATGGATACCACTTCATTTAATTGATGCCACTGCTATTTCCTCATCAGAAACCAATCATAGTGCAATATTCAAATGTTCTAAGAATGCCATTACCAAATAAATTTTCCAAAGTACACCAAAGTTATATATTGTTTGTTTATACTACCAAGCATATTATACACATCAAGAAAAGCCACCATACAATCATAACCAACACGATTCCTGAAAAGGGTAAAACCCTAGTGCACATTCTGAACTGGCTACCAACTCCACTGCACTGGGTTCAGAGGCAGTAAAACAGAAGTGATAAATGAGTTAGCATGACCCAATATCAATAAGTACTCTGCCCACATGGGTCTTATCCAAGGCAGTTTAAAAATGTTGAGGAGGAAAAAATAGACCAGTGGCAGAGATCCTGGAAAACTAGGATATTTTGGAATAACATCCAAGGAGAATAAAGTAGGTGAAATTAGAAAGACTAAACTACAAAATGTGAAGAAAATCAGTATGATTGGCACACTGAATACATTCTTGTTGAAATAAGAGTACAGAAGTTCTGATGACTATGCATGTGAAGTATTAGCAATTTCAGTTGATTTACAAATTGATGCAGTTGTTGACTAATGTTGGATTAGAGGTCAGTTTTTCTGATATGCCAGAAATCTTTCACTTAGTTCTTCCTCCAAGTGGACTTATTTTCTTCTCCACCTTGCTCATTATTTAGGGAAGCTGACTTGTGTGGATTACATCAATGGGCTTCCAATCCTCTGGTTCCTAGTTTGGTTTGGCCAAAAGGAAACTGAGAATGGAAGGAAATTGAGGGCAGCGTATTTGTTTTCCCAATGTCCATGCTATTATTTCACCTTGGGCAGTCTGTGTCCCTTGACAGAAGGTCACTTTTCTACTCTACACGCCAGTTGTATGAGACAGTCTCTCCTTCTGGATTCTGGCAATATCTTCCACCATTGTCCACTTAGCTCTAGGGGTAGTGAAAGCTTGCTTCTGCTCGCTCCAGGTTTCTGCACTATCTCTTATTTCCCCACCACTACTACACACACTTCTTGTAATTAGTCCCTTTTATAGATACACTCTCCTCGAGTTATGCTACTTCGAATGTGGTATCTTTTCACTTTGAGATCTTGCCTGATGTCCATAATTCCTGACAAACTCTGTTTCTACTAGACCTGTGTTTCCAAAACTTCAGTTATTCATTTCAAGCCAGTGAAGTCTGGGCAACTGATCTTTGTTCTCATGCCACAGCACTGAGTTCAGAAACATCCTTGAATAAGATTTGGCCAACCTGGGGTGGGGAGAAGGTGATAAATGGGGGCTGTGTTCTTGGCTTGAGTGTTCTGTACTAAAATGTGCTCTGTAGTCACATTGTCTATTGCACAACACTAAAGCTGATGAGGTGCACCTGGCACCTCATGATGAGGGGGTATCCAGTGCACAAACTAGCTTCCCATAAATGACTTTGGCCTTCTGTATTTAAGGTGGACCTGAAGGGGACTCTGAGCTTCCAGAAGTTCTGATGTGACCTTCAGTGACTTGTGCTCAATGACACACCTAAAACCATGTGGACCCTTGATGAAGATTCTGGGTTCTCAAAACTTGCATATCTATTTGACCTTAGAAATGCTACTGATATTTCTGTTCTTCATTGTGGATGCTCTGGCTTAATTCATTATTCTTTCACTATGTCACCTTTGTCTAACATAGGCCAGGAGTCTCTGAATCTGCTCACTGTAGACATACTCTTAACACTTGTCGATAAAGTAGTCACATGGCTTACCATCTTTATAACTTATGCCTAATCTGCATATGACTTTTTAATCAATTTTAAATCCACTCATTTTAACACATACTTAATATGTAAAACATCAGTAAAAACACAGATTTGATGTGCTAGTTATAGAAGATTGAGATAAACACATAATACTGTTCAGTTTCTGCTAATATAGTAGTAGGCTATTGTGGGCTAAGTACCTGGACCACTCTTTCATTGAAATCAGTGAAAAATAAAAAGAATTCTTAAATCTTCACAAAAGCATAGGTGGGCTGTAAAAAAAAGTAAATAATTTCCAGAGACTGCCCAAGCAGAGGTTTTCACAACCTTATGATAGGCAAGAATAAGAGATAAGCTTCAAAGCCTCATCAAAAGGGGGAAATCTAAGAGGAGGAGAGTGCCTCTACTTATGAAACTTGAACTCTCAAATTCTGAGCTTCATAGTGGTGAGTAGAAATAACCTGTCCTCTACTTAGACATTGAAAAAAGAAGAAAATTATTGTTGAAAATTAGGGACTAGAAAAGTAGCCTTCTTTAGCCTTAACCTATACTACCTAGGCAGACCAAAATTACCCAATTCATAAATGTAATTCAGAGTGATCCAAAAAGTTTAATGTTCCCACATGCTTAGTTGATACAAATATGATTCTATCTGGAGGAATCATCTAAATCCTAGGCTTCAAAAAAATTCCTGGAAATAAACTGACAATAAAAATGAGCAATCACAAGCCAAAAAAAAAAAGTCAAATAAAGAAATAAAGCTTCCTGAAAAAGAATAAGTAAAAACAACAAAAAGATGGAACAGAAATCAGGAATTTCAGAAACTAAAAATATCAGAATACAGAATCTAAAAATATTGTACTTCTCATGTTTAAAGAAATAAAAGACAGCGATAAAAATATATAAAGATATCACGAAACTATAAGACAAGACCAAGCATATTTTTAAGAATCAAATAAAAATTCTAGAAATGAACATTTTAATGGTAAAAATTATAAACATATGGGTTTAATAACAATTTACATATATGTCAAAAGATAATTAGTTAACTGGAAGATAAAGCTTAGTTATCCAGAATGTGTTGCAAAGAAGCAAAGAGAAAATAAAACACAGGAAGAATACATTGAGAAATCAAACATGTGTCGAGACATAGTTCTATGCAGAAAAACCAAGGAGAATGGACCAGAAATAATTGTTTAAGAATAACAATATTTGAGAATATTATAGAACTGATGAAAGATATCAATCCTCAGATTCAAAATACATAACAAATGCCAAGCAGGGTAAATATAAAGAAATCCATATCTAGACTTCCCATAATGAAACTTTAGACACCAAAGAAAAAGAGAAACTCTTAAGAATTACCAGCATTTTTTTAAAAAGCAGAAATGAAAAACATATTTCCAAAAGAACAACTGTTCAATGAACAGCTGACACACAGAGAGAAAATGTGTCAACCCATATAACCAAGAGAACTATAACATCCACCAATATCTTTTCAGAATAAAAGTAGGCTTTGGGTCAAGATGGCAGAGTAGGAAATGCTGTGCTTGCCTCTTCCCATGACCACAGCAAAACTGCAACTAAACTACAGAACAACTACCATTGAAAACTGCCTGAAATCTAGCTGAACAGAAGTCTTATAACTAAGAATACACTGAAGAAGCCTCATTGAGACTAGTAGCAGGGAAGGAGATACCCACCTGTGGCATCTGAATATCAGGAGGGATATATCAGCTCTGGAGGTACTCCTGAGGGGTGAGGGGTCCAAGCCCCAGACTAGGCTTCACAGCCCAGGGTCCTAGTGCTGGGAAGAAAAGTCCCCATAACTTCTGGCTGTGAAAACCAGTAGAGATTGTGGCTAGGTGAGACAGAGGTCTTCTGGAGTCCCAGGTGTTTCTCTTGAAGGGCTTGTGCACAGATTTACTTGCTGATGGACTCCCTCTGAGTTCCTATGCTGGGGCAGCAGCTCAAAAGGCACCAGGGACACATGGGGGAAACCCCATTGTCTGGCTTCAGGTCAAAGGTTAGAGGGGCAAACAAAAGTGCCAACAGAAGCCACTATTCCTTTGTTGAGGCCTCCCCACTACCTAGCCTTCAGGCTTAGGCAAGTGCCAAATCTGAGTCTCCATCAACCTGGTAAACAACATTTGCTCCACCCTGAAGATACCCTGAAACCCTAACCCACCCAAGCCATATCCAGTGGTTTTTCCATATAAATGACATATCTTGGTCCACGCCAAAGACTCCTAAAATCTCTCAAGGGTTCACAAACTGCAAACAAGCAGCGTCTGGTCTTAGTGTCCCGAGTGCCTCTTGCTAAGCAGCCCGAAGCCTGGCATTAGCAGTAGCCAGCCTCAGTTTGTAGCTTAGCCTCTCTCAGGCACCTCCAAGCCAAGTACAAGTGACAACTACATGCAGATCATTTTGAGCTCATTCCCAGTAGTCCTGGGAAGTGCACAGTGACTGACCTTGGCCTGCATCAGAACCCCTGCCAAGAGGCACCAAAACTAGAATTACTGGTGACCAGTTTCTGACTACACCAGAACACCATTTAACAACCCCTACAAATGATATGCCTAAAGTGCAGATTTGGCAGGCACCAAAGCCCAGCTGAAGCAAATCCTGCTCCATAGGATCAGCTCTGCATGACAGTTCCTCCATTGTAGTCACAGCCAGCCCTTACAACAATCAGCCTGAGGGTCAGTCTCTCCCAATTATATGTCAACCTCAATCAGGAGTCAATTACAATAGGAGGGCACACACAACCACAAGGGACAAGACATGACTGAAGCACTAGCTCAGATGACCAGAGAGACTGCATCACTGTGCTTCACAGGATATCTAGTACATAAGGTTACTTTACCAAGACCAGGATATGTGGCAGCTCTACCTAATACATAGAAACAGACAGAAAGTCAGCCAAAATGAGGAGACAAAGACACATGTCCCAAATGAAAGACCAGAACAGAACTCCAGAAAAAGGACTAAACAAAACAGAGACAAGAAATCTATTAGATGCAAAATTCAAAGCAAAGTTTATAAAGATGCTCAGTAATGCTTTGACAAATGAGTTGGGGGGAAGAGACGTCTATTGTGGGTATATATATATATAGGGGGGAGGGAGAGGAAGGAGTAGGTTGCTTCTATTGGTGCTTGAGACAAGTTTTAGGTGAATTTTTTTAGGAGGTGTAAGGTCAAGTAACACAGTAACAAAGAAATAAACAGCAGGAATAAACAATGGATTAGAAGATGCAGAAGATTAAGTCAGTGAGTTGTAAGATAAGTAGCAGTAATCACACAAGCAAAACAGTGGAAATAATAAACAAACAAGTGAATGGATGAATAAAATGAGGATTGTTTAAGGGGTCTCTGGGATAACATCAAGCATGGCAACATTCCCATTATAGAGGTACCAGAAGGAGAAGTGAGAGCAAGAAATGGAAAATCCATTTGAAGAAATAATGATGGAAAACATCCCTACCCTAGAGAAGGAAATAAACATACAAACCTAGGAAGCAGAGTCCCAAAGATGAACACAAAGAGGCCACATCAAGACAAATCATAATTAAAATGCCAAAGGTTAAAGGCAAAGAGAGAATCTTAAAAGCAGCAAGAAAAAAAAAACCATTAGGCCCTGACCAGGAAGTTCAGTTAGTTGGAGTGTTGTCCTGATATGCCAAGGTCAGGGCACACACAAGAAGCAACCAATGAATACATAAGTGGAATAACAAACCAATGCCTCTCTCTCCCTAAAATTAATAAATAAAAATAATAAATAAAAAAGAGAAAAACAGTCATCTACAAGGGAGCTCCCATACGATCTGTCAGCTAATTTCTCAACAGAAACTTTGCAGGCAAGAAGGGAATGGCACAAAATATTCGAAGTGATACAAGGCATAGACTTAACAACCAAAATTGCCTAGCAAAGCTATCATTTAGAACAGGATAGATAAAAAGAGCTTCTCAGACAAGAAAAAGCTGAAAGAGTTCATTACTACCAAACCAGTATTACATGTTAAAGAAAATGAAGAAAAAAAGAATAAAATTACAAATAATAAAATGGCAATCACTACATATATATCAACAATTACATTAAATGCAAATGTATTAAATGCTGCAATAAAAAACATAGGGTAACTGAATGGATAAGAAAACAAGACCCTTACACATGTAATGTAGACACTGGCCCGCAGTGTCCGTGTCATTATGGATGAAATGAGACATTTACTAGACTACCAAGTCTGGTGGAGGAAAAGGGACATCATGGCTTTTCTCTCAAGGGGAGCAAAAGCTGCAGCCCTTGCCATGGCTGGCCTTTATTGAATTTCTCTGCACATTACATGATGGTCCTCATTTACCATGCACAGGTTGCTTTAGGGGGTTACCTTTTACAGACAACAAAGGAGCCAATGCTGCTAATCACATCACAGAAGAAAGATATTTGCAAATGAAAAGGGCAAACCAGTTACACTCATCCTTGGAAGGTTTAGCATGGATTTTAGGAAGTTATTTTGCAGTAAATGTTTGCCACTGGGGGCTGGGCCCATGCCACACAGAATGGTCTCCTATACACATGCTGCCTACAGGAGATTTCAGATCAAAAGACAAACACAGAGTAAAAATAGAATAATGAAAAAAGTTATCTCATAAAAATAGAAACAAATGAAAAGTTGGGGTAGCAATAATTATATCAGACAGAATAGACTTTATTTTTATAATTTATTTTAAATATATTTTATTGATTATGCCATTACGGTTGTTCTATTTCCCCCCCTTCATTCCCCTCCACCCTGCACACCCCTGAATAGACTTTAAAACAAAGGATGTAACAAAAGACAAACAAGGACCCAGCAATTCTACTTTTGGGTATTTTTCTGAATAAACCAAAACACCAATTGAAAAAGATATATGCACCCACATGCTGCAGCATTATTTACAGTAGCCAAGATATGGAAGCAATCTAAATGCCCATCAATAAATGAATGAATAAAGAAGAAGTGATACATATGCACAATGGAATATTACTCAGCCATACAAAAAAAAAGGAATGAAATCTTGCCATCTACAACAACATGGATGGACCTGGGGGTATTATACCAAGTGAGATATGTCACACAAAGACAAATACCATGTGATTTGACTTATATGTGGAGTCTAAAAAATAAAATAAATGGACAATTAAACAGAAACAAACTTATAGAGAATATTTTGATGGTTGCCAGATGGAGGGGCATTGGAAGTATGGGTAAGAAAGGGGAAGAGATGAAGAAGTACAGATTGGTAGTTACAGAGTATTCACAGGGATATAAAGTACAGAATAGAGTATATGGTCAATAATATTTTAACAATGCAGGGTGTCATATGGGTACTAGATTTACTGAGAGTGATCATCTCATAAGTTATTAAATGTCTAATCACTATGTCGTATACATGAAACTAATCTAATATTCTGTGTCAACTGTATTTGAAGAGTAAACAATTATTTAAAAACTTAAAATAGTCTTGGCTAGATTGCTTAGTTGGTTAGACTGTCATCTTGATATGCTAAGGTTGTAGGTTCAATCTCCAGTCAGGGCATATACAAGAAGCAATTAATGAATACGTAAATGAGTGGAACAACAAATTGATGTTTCTCTCTCTTTCAAATGAATATATAAAAATTTTTAAAGAGATTAATTAATTAAAATAAAAAATAAAAGTAGTTGGATTACACTAGAGAAAAAGAGTAAAAATTAATTAAAGATGTTTTCAGGCAAATCAACTCTGAGAAAGTTTGGTACCTAAAGGCCCTTACTAAAAGAAAATTGTAAAGTATGTTAGGTAGGTAGAAAAATAATGATGAAATTTAAAGAATAGAAAATAAGTTTAAAAACAATCCTTTTGTATTAACTTGTAAAATAAATAAAAATCACTAGATTGATCAAGGAAAGCCTTAACAGAATGTAGAGAGAAGGATAAACACAACTAAAAGTGACACTAATAAACCACAGGAAGAAAACATGAACCACTTTAAACCAACAAATGTTAAAATTTGAATAAAATGATCAATTCCCCCCAAATTATAACAAATTGTAACAAATTGACTAAAAAAAATTTAAAAACCTGAACTGACATTTTAACTTTTAAAGAAATATTAACAGGGGTTAAAAATCTTTCAACAATAGGAAAAGAAATTTCTATCAGAATCAAATAGACTGGTACATTCTGACTTATGTTTAAGAAGAAGGTAACCCTTCTTTTACAATTATTGCTTCAGAGAATTAAAACTCTGGAAAGATCCTAAAATTATTCTATGAGATAAGTATAACCTCAAATACCAAATCTGACAAAGACAATATAAGAAGGAAAAATTATAGAACAATGTTACTTAGAAACCTAGAAATAAGAAACCCTAATAAAATATTAGCAAATTGCTTCCAACAATGCACACCATGCAATATCACCATAAACATTATCACTGTAATTAAAGCCTGGATTAATATTATAAAATCAATGACTGTTGTTCCCCACTATAAATATATGAAAGGAGAAAAATCATATGCTGTTCCTACCAAATACAGAAATTGCATTTGATAAAATACAATTACATTTAAAAACAAAATCCTTAACCAAGTAGAAATAAAAGAGGACTCCCTAATGCTTATATACCAGAAACCTGCAGTGAACAACATACTTAAGAGTGAAAAAACAGCAGGAGGAACTCCAGGGCCATTCTGCCTAAATTCCTCTATCCATCACCATTTCTCAGTTCAGGAAACCACTCTTGCTGCTACATCTCAACCACATGCTCAAGACAAATTTCAAATGGGTGTGTGTGGTGTGTTGTGGGATGGTAAAATGGTTTATCCTTAGACATGACCCTCAATTTTCAGTAATTTATCATTATCCTCAGAAGCAAAACAGCCTTCCTTATTTCCTAGCCCGGTGCACCAGCCCCCACCAGCACACCCAGTGTGTCTTCACCCCCAGCACTCAGAACAAGAGCAACCACTGGGTGCCTTTAGATTTCCAAGAAGTTTTTGTTTTTATGGAAATTCTAAGTAAAAATGGAGCTCTTATAGAGTTTAGCTTCTACATTTCTTTTGTACAGTAGTCCTCCCTTATCTATGGGGGATACACTCTAAGACCCCCCAGTGGATGCACTGAATGCTATATATATTGTATTTTTCCTATACATACCTATGATAATGTTTAACTTATAAATTAGGCACATAAGATACTAGTAACAATAACAAATAATAAAATAGAACAATTACACAATATAATAAAAAGTTATATGAATTTACTTCTGTCTCTCTCTCAAAAATATCTTATTGTATTCATCATTCTTGTGATGCTGTGAATAATAAAATGCCCCAAGTCAAGGACTTCTACCCTATTACTTAAGGCAGGGGTGTCAAACTTGTTTTCACGGGGGCCACATTCAGCCTCAAGGTTGCCTTCAAAGGGCTGAATGTAATTTTAGGACTATAGAAAGGTAACTACTCCTTAACAGTTAAGCGAGAGCTTGGCGCTGCTGATGGGTAGAAACAAGGTGCAGGGATCTGTAAAACAAGGTGGAGGGCTGGATTTGGCCCAAGGGCCCTGTGTTTGCCATCTGTGACTTAAAGGAAGCACTTTGTGGCTTCTCTTAGGCATATCCAAGTTGCCAGGATCACTACTTTTGCACCTTAGAGCCCTTATGAAGTAAAATGAGGGTAACTTGAACAGAAGCACTGCAGTACCGAGAGAGTCAATGTGATAACTGAGACCACTACTAAATGACTAATGGGTGGGTAGTGTATACAGTGTGGATACACTAAACAAAGGAATGATTTGCATCCCAGAAGGGGCAGAGTGGGATGGCAGGATGGTGTGAGATTTCATTATGCTACTCAGCATGCAATTTAAAACTTATTTTCCATTTAATATTTTCAGACTGCAGTTGACCATTAAACCATGGGAAATAAAACTGCAGATAATGGGGGAGGAGGGACTACTGTGACCTAAGAAAATCATCTCATAAGCAAATACTAAAAATGCTGCATTTGCTTTCCCTTATTTTCTCTACTCTGTGAGGGGTTTTTAGCGCAAGTATTAAGTATTCTGTAAGATCCACTCTAACTCAATCTCATTACTGTTGACTAATGGACCCAGAAGTCACAATGCTTTTTGAGAATCTGCTTCACCTCACCCCATTTCCCCAACAAAAACAAAAATACTGATCCAAATAAACCTCCTTTGGGGTTATAGTGAGTTTTTGGAGCAGGAGTGTCCTGGATGTGGACCAACGAATAGTGGGAAGAAGTCCGGGCAACCACACATTTAACACCAACAGTTAACATTTATTGATCTCTTACTATGGGCCTAACATTGTTCTAACTGTGCTGACTCATTTATTCCTCACAACAACTCTGTGATATGGCTCTTTTTTTTAATTTCGCCTTATAGATAAAACAACCAAGCAACAGAAAGGCCAAGACATTTGTCCAAGGTCACACAGATAGTAACTGCAGACATGACTTGAACCTATGCAGCAATTAAGAGTTTACACTCTGAACCGCTGTGCCAGGTTTCAAGAAATAGTAGTTTCCTTATTTTCTTTAAATAAACTTAAATTGCCCCCTGAGTCCTAGGATGGAAGGAAATTCCATCTCGGTCATTATTAGGGCACCAAATCGATGTTTGCAGCTCTGCAGTTTATGAATTATCCTGTGTTCAATTCCAGGTGGATTTGTTACCGAACAAGAGGTCTGGGGGGAGGGCAATATTTGGCCCACCTAGGGATGCCAAAACTGCTATAGAACAGGGGCCCCTCCCAAGGACGGAATACTAATATCTACTGGGCTCTTCTGTCTGCCGCCAATTGCAAAGACATCTCTTAATGCCAGAGATTTGTGAAAAGGAAACGAAATGTTTATTTAATGCTATTCAGGCCTAACGCCTCCACTAAAATATCAAAGTCCTTTAGGGTATACACCTATACCCACACAGCTCCCTTCTCCCACTGTCCCAACTCCGGGTGCCGTAAATCAGGAAAAGAGCACATGTCCGTTTTTCTAGGCTGCTGGTACCGTAAGCTGTGTTGACAGTCAGGCAGGATTTCCAGTTAATCTGTTATACCCAGCTAGGAAAATTACAGCTAGGGCATTACCCAACCCTAAATCTGCAGTTCCTGGAACAGGGTAATGAACAAACATCCAGGAACAATTGGGTTTAAAATTCTAGCCAAATAAGGTAACTAACCCGGCCCACCAGAAAGTGCCCGCCAGCAGCAGCACCCACCAATCAGGGACCCTCGCCGTTTTTAAATAAGCCAATAGCTAACCGCCACCTCTGTATGCCTTTGCTTGCTTGCTAGAAAATATAAATACCCAGTAGTCTGTAAGCCAGGCGAGACTTCCATTTTGTAGCTCTGAGTAGCTACGTGACTCCAGTCACAGTTGGGGAAGTTCGCCCCTGTGCAGGAAAATCTTTGGCCATTAAAATTTTTATCAATTCGGTTCCGGACTCGGAGAGTGTGTATTTACCCGCCGATCGTCTACAACAAATACAAAGTACTGTGGTACTCTCTCATGGTCCACTGGCAAGAGTTCTTTGTACCAAGTTCCAGTCAAAGTCTCTCCTGCTTTCCAGGCCACGCAGCCAAAGGGGACACCCCAAAGCCTCTTCTACCAAAGCTGCAGGGGTCTGCACTCCACCAAAAGCATGTGTCTTTCTTCTTCACCTGGCTGCAGGGATCTCCATTCTGGAAAAGCTGTGTGGTTTTCCCTTTCACCTGGGAAAGAGAGGGTCTGCACTCTGCCGAAACCACATGACTCTCTCTATACTTGGCCAAGAGGGGACCCTTACTTTGCTGAAACTGCATGGCTCTCTCCTACATGACTGCAGCGGTCCTCACTCTGCCCCAAACCGAGTGGCTCTCTCTTCTACCTGGCTGCAGGGGTCTGCACTCTGGCCAAAACCGAATGGTTCTCCCTCCTCTTCACCTTGGCAAGAAGGGGTCTTAACTCTGCTGAAATCGCATGGCTCTCCCTTCACCTGGCCAAGAGGGGACCCTTACTTTGCTGAAACTCTGTTTCAGTGGCTCCCTCCTCACCTGGGCAGTTATCGCCTCATGTCCTAGATTCCATCTTTTCCAGGCTCTCACGCAGACGCAGGCGCTGTAACTTGGGGGACCTGCCCCTACTTATATCCTGGGTAGAAGCCACTCCCTTCTTCCTGGTTCAAAACTTGGCCACAGCTATTTAACATATCTATGAAACCAGTTAAAGGTTATAGGTATGTTAAATAGTCATTCCAGAGGTTAGCTGCAAAACTGTTGCTATGCAAAACAGCTCTCAATGGCCCTGGTTCCATTTGTTCCTTCCCCCTGGGTGAGGACATCTTAATATTTCCTGGACACCCTGAGCTCTGGACCCCATCCCAGATCCTTTTCTGGGTCCCCCCCCCTTGGCTGCGCCCTGTTACAGACTCATGTGCAGTATCTCAGAATTTTACTCTAGAATGTCATATTACTATGTGTCTCTGAAACACAGTAGTTCTTCCAAATGCCCATCTACTTGAATGGTGGGCGGGTTATTTCAGTCAAATTTGCAGGGACTTCTTCAAGGACCTTTAGGCTTACATAAGAATCCCAGAGGCACAAGCAGGCCAGGATATTTGGGAAAGCTTCCCTTGCTCTCTCGTTCCCCTTGGCCTCTATTCCAAACTGGTTATTGGGTGTGTATTTATCATCCAGTCCTGCCTGGTGCCTTGAAGTCAAAAGCTTTGCTGGTTAGATGCCAAGCTTGAGCTCAGGGATCAGTATCAGGATAGAGCATCATAGTACTTGGTACCCAGCCTCAGAGGCACACCACGTATCTGGTCCCCCAGAAACCCTGACAGTTCCTGGGGTCACAGGAGACAGCAGGGTGCAGAAAGTCTCATACACCTATCCCTACACCTAGTCCTGGGAGAAGATCGCCAAACCCCTCTCTTCCCCAGGTGTGCCTTGGAAGTCTTCCTCTCCTTAGACAATCTGATTCCACTGCTCCGTGACTCTACCTTTAACAAAAGCTCTCAGTGGGTATTGTTTTTTCTTTGTCTGGCAACTTTTACATCTGGCTCTGCCACACAAAAGCCATTATTAACTTCTTGCAGTAAGGAAAAAAGACTTGGCTGCTATCTTGGAAAATGGAAGAAAAAATTACCTACAGCACAAGAACAAAAGACAAATTATTATTTCAATAAGTTATCCCACCCATTATATATGCTTACTTAAAAATAGCCCTAGTGGACGTATCCCAAAATAGTAATGGTGTGTACCATGGACTCCTAAACTTTTAAATTACCTTTCCTCTTTTAATCGTATTTTTCAAGTCTTCCACAGTGCCTGAACATTTGTGAAATTTGCAAATGTTGATTTTTTTCATTTAAAAGTGTTCGCTTTGGGGCTTTTGTTAACTAACTCAAAAGTTAAAGTTTTCTCTCAATTAAAAATGCCAAGAAAACTTTTTGGTTTGACATGAGACAAATATATCTCTGTATGTGATTTAGTGAATAGTGAGTGTATATACCAGGTCCCATTTTAACTTAAAAAAATAACTTTAGGGACAACGAGAACTAAAAAACATTCTTTGCTTCCTGAGAGCAAGAAAAGGGAGCAACAACCACTGGGAAGTGGTAAAATAAAACTCACATCCATTCAGTCCCCACTGACACACAAAAAAGGACTTGAAATCACTTTGGTTTGTCCTGTCTTATCTCAGTTACTATCTCAGAGGAACACTTTTTTTCATTATTCAAAAAATTAGTGGAATTCAGCAACAGTGAACATTTTATTGTGGTAGACTGGGTGCACTTTATATCACTTCCAATGGCATCAACAACAAGCCACCATTTGACTAGTAAGATTAAAATTTATCTCCAGCACATTTGAGGTTTTAGAATCAATTTCCCGAAATAGATCATCCCTCCTGATGCTGAAGGTTAGACAGTTTTGAGTGTGTATTTTTACGGAAAAAGAAAACAGACCACCCTAGATGTTAGGATATTTCTAATATATTTGGGGGGCACAAATAGTTTTTCCAGAAGTTAGGGAGTAAAAATCATAATAATAAGTGCTGTAATTTTCCATATTCTAATGGTTTTCCTAGAAGAATAGAAAAATAAGGTTCTTGAGAATTATGCTGTATTGCAAAGATAAGTGTTTAATCAGCTGGCTTCCACGCATAGCTTAGCAGTGAGGCACAAATTAGAATTCTCACACTTCTTAGCAGTGCATCCCTGGTACTGACTTGAGTTGGTCAGAGTAACCAATCGCTTCTACCTTTGGTTTTAATTATAATTTACTTTCTTTAGAAATTGATTTTTGAAAGAGAGAGGTAGAGGGGAGAGAGACAGACAGACAGACAGACAGAGGGAGATACCAATTTGCTGTTCCACTTATTTATGCATTCATTGGTTGACTCCTGTATGTGCCCTGACCAGAGACTGAACCTGCAACCTTGGTGTATTGGGATGACACTCTAACCAACTGAACTACCTGGCCAGGGCATAATTATAAGTTACCTTTAAGTTCAATACTATGAATTTAGTTTGTTAAAGGCTATAGTGACATATATTTGAGTTAGGTGTTTTTATTTTTTGGTGGAGAAGGTTAGGATATCCAGTAAGTTTCTGGTACATCTAAAATATACATGTTATAAACAAGATCTCTGTGCCCTAAAAACCCATGTTCTTGGTCCCATGGGGCTCACTGTTAGTGTTTAAAAAAAGGGAAAAATGAGGAAACTCTCTTTTCCCCCAACAGGACAGACCATATAGCTTCTTTTATAGTGAGCCACAATATACACAAATCTCTTACCTTACGCCTGAGGCCAGAGACCCCACCTGGATCCCACTTCAGGGCTATGAAGACAAACCACTCCAGAGGAGACATGACTTGTCCTCCAAATAATCAGTGTTCTCTAGGTGGCCAATCTAATTTATACCTGCTACACTGAACACATAGACACTGAGGTAGAAACAGGTTTTTGACACATTTCTCAGCTTAAAGAATCCTGGCTATTTTTGAAAAGTGAAAGTAATGTCATTTCTCAGAGAAAGATTTAGAGTTCACATCATTAAGTATTTGAACATAATGGGTCAAAACATCTCTGTTCACACTTAATTTTGTGATCAAGATTTTGAAGGAGAATTAGGGAGATGCCTATTATGACAGTATGGTCCATGGACCATTCTACTCAGTAAAGTAAAATCAAATGTCCTTCTACAGAAAGCAAATGCATGCATGATCAAAAGCACATGAAACAGTCTTCATTAGATCTCTTGGAAATGCAAATTAAAATGAGATACTGCTACATATCCACCAGAATACCTAACATTAAAAACACTAGATGTTCGTCAATATATGGAGCAAGTACATTTCTCATACACTATTGGTGGGCCTAAAAAATTGTACAGCCATTTGGGATAAACCGTGGCAACTTCTTAGTAAAACAAACGTATACCTAAGCCTATGATCTGGCAATTCCACCCTTTGGTATTTATAGCATAGAACTAAAAACATATGCCTACAAAAAGAATCGTATAATAATATTGATAGAAACTTTATTCATAATAACCAGCCCCCCCCCCCCAAATCTGGAAACATTCTAGGTTTCTGTCAGGAAGAGAATGGAGAAACCAATTGTGTCACATCCACACTAAAGAACACCCCTGTGGTGGTCATGAACTGACACCACTCAAATCTCCTGCTGGGGACAGCACAACTCACTCACAGCCCTAGTGCTGCCCCTCTGGATCCACTCTAAGGCTCCTTATGGCTGCTTCTAGCAGATGACATGGTCAGTGCAGTAATGCAGACCTTGGCACTCCTTTAACAAGCAACTCTGGCTTGAGGACTCACCATCGGCCTGCCTGAAACTATCTTAGAACTGCTGTGCAGTGCCAGGCTCTTCCTACCAGTCCTTCCATCCTCCTCTCTATCACAGGCATCAGACCCATAAGACAATCTAAAGTTTCTCCCTACCTACCTTGACTCCCTTTCCTTTATCCTTACTAAGTATTTCTCTCAATGAATCTTTTACATATCTAATCTTATCTTTCTGCTTCTCAAAGAATCCATATTCACATAATTACTAAGTGACAAGAAGAAATGAACAGTACCTTGGATGAATCTCAAAGACACCATACAGATTTTTTAAAAATTAGGTCTCAAAGGAATAAATATTACAGGATTCCATTTACATGACATTACAGAGCAGGTAAAACTTGTTAGGATGGGCGGGGTAGGACAAAACGGCAGCTAAACTACAACCCAAAATGGTGGCTGAACTACAACCCAGAAAAGACGGCTGACGTCAAACCAGAGAGCCGAAAGGGCGGGCTTTATCTGCATAGCAACCTGAGCCTGAGGAGAACCACCAATGATATATCGCCACTTTGTTCAAAGGGGACCAATCCCCAGTTCCCATGAAGAGATCCAACCAAAATAAAACCCCGCAATATTCTGTGTGTGGGCACGACTTCCCCGGCCCCACTCTGTGGACTAGAGAACCGTACGGGGCGCGCAAACCCCAGTAAAGCTCTATACTGCCTAAGTTTGTGGCTGATTGGCATTTCTTCCTCAGCAGAGCCTAAGAAAACCTTTCAAAACTAATCTCTGAGGAGGAAAAAATCAGGATGGTTGCCTCAAGGGCTAAGGGCAGGCATTGCCTGGGGAGAGATATGACAGAATTTTCTACGGTGATGATGTTCTATATTTTGATAACAGTTTGGCTTGTAAAAAGCTCACCTACTGGTGAGTTTAACATTTATGCATTTTATCACATGAAAAATTTTTCACTAAAAAGAGCTATAAACAAATATTAAACTTTAGTTGATGACACATACTGAAATACACTAATTGCTGCAAATACTTAAATACATCAAAACAGCAAGGTGGTTTGATGAATGAATACAGGATGAATGGATGGGCAGATACAGGATAAAAACAAATACAGGGAAATGTAGAAGGGGAGGATCTAGGGGAGAATATATAAGTATTTGCTGTAAAAAATTTTCAACTTTTCTGCATGTTTATAAGTTTTCATAACAAACCTCAGATTAATAAAAAATCCTATAGACTTCAAGAGGTCAGGTACAAAAACAAAGAGAGTAAATATAATAGCCTCAGACTGAAAGCTAGAAGATAATGTAAGGGTAAAAGAAAGGCATTTTCAGGTTAAGGATCTCAAAAATTTGCCTATAAACAATCTTTCTCAGTAGGACGTGCTCCACCAATACTAAGAATAAACTAAGAAACAGAGATATGGCATCCAGGAGAGACAGAGATTCAATATAGGAGCCAAGTAAAGAGCTTTCCCAGGTTTAATGTGACAGATGCTCAAAAGGACAGCTGTGTAGCTGATGCAGGTAACAAATATTGCAGAACCAATGCTCAAAAAGAGGTGGCTCAGAAAAAAATGAGATTGATAAATTGTCTGCGGTATTTGATTTATTAATTAGTTTACTGTGAGGAATTCACAGGCTGAAGAATTTGGTTATTGTTAATAATAAGTATATATAAAATATAAAATGTTAAAAGAAATATTAAATGAATTCATTATTAACTCCAAGAAAAACAAATCTTTAAAGTAGAATATGACTACACTACAAACTCAGCTGATGACAATATTAATGTAGTCAAAGGAATGTAGACACTCAATATTGACTTAAGCAAAAAATGTCATAACTCTGTTGGAAGTGATGGGAAATGGAAATTGTGTGCACAGATGGTGAGTGGTGGTAAAAGAAAACTACTTATCTTTCATAGTTGGACATCAATAGCCAATATTTATAACTGAAAATTCAAGACAGTCCAATTATTTAAATAAGCAGATTATTTCAAAAATATAGCAGAAAAAATGCTGGTAGTTGATAACCCGCACCCCTGAAAGCAGAATTTGGGGGCAGGACTATGTGAGTGTGGCTGCTATCTATTGTCATAAGCCTTATTGTACACATACCTTTGTTGGTTTTGATAAACATTGTAAAGGATTTTTCTGTCTAGTGCAGGTACAGGTATAGTGAAGATTTATTTTTCCATACCCAATCCATTGAGATGCCAGACATTCCTTGGAGTATCAAGACTTCAGGAAACAGGAAGCTCATGGTGGATTTACCATGTGTGAACTGTAATCTACCCTCTACAGTCCCTGGGAGGGCCCAGGACTCACCTCTTTCATCACAGTTTTCATATACATTAGTGAGATTGGCACCAGCATCTCAGGAAGATATTTTCATGATTGTTCTCTTGGGGATGCTAGAGGGAGAAACGCCCGATGAATCAGTTTCCCTGGTTCAGTAAAATGTTTATAATGTGGCACTTACTCCTCAGAGGTAAAGGAGGCGTGGTTAGAAAAGCAATCAGAATGTTCCAACCTAGATATTTTTGGCATTGGTTAAGCAACCATGGGATTTCTGGGGTTGAAATAGAAGGACGACTCACTGAAGTCATGCTTGATTCAGACAATTGAAAAAACTTTGGGGTATGATAAACATACCACCAAAGTAGAAATTAAATTCTTGACCTCTCACCCAATTCCTTGAACAAGGTCTTTTCACAGACTCATGTTTCCATTAATGAAGAAGAGCCTATTGACCTTGAAAGATAGTAAAGTCATAAGCAACAAATTCTCTGGGAAGAGGTGTACCGCATAGAGATAAGAGCTTAGATTTGGAAGTCTGATTATCTGGGTTCAGATTCTGGCTCCACCATTTACTAACTGTGTGACTTTTGGCATTTACCAAGCTAACTGTGTTATAGAGAAAAAATATCCAAATATTTAGAGAAATACAGGACACAGTCTGAGAGCCAGCACTAATTCCTGAGTACCAAGGATTCTAGTGCCATCCAGCACTATCTGTACATGAAGGCTAATGGGCATTTTGTCTACATCAAGGCAAGCCAGGTGTTGGCCTCTCACATGACTTTGCTTCTGACCAAGGCATTTACTTCACATTAAATATGATCGGTGGACGCATTGGCTTTTCCATGTGCCCACCATCTAGATTCAAAAAAGTGTTAAATGGGCTAGTGAATATCAATTTTAGTCAACATGTGGAGGAATACCCTGAAAAATCATGATGCATTTCTATAGATTGTGTAACTGTTCTGAACTAGCAAGCAGTTAAGTTATTTGTTTTTCTCAAAGCCAACTTGTATTAGCCAGGGAACAAAGGGCTGGAATGAAAATGCCGTTCACAATTACCTAGTTACTAATTGCACCTTGCAAAATTTTCTTTTCCCTTCCATCATCTCCAGGCTCTGCTAGTGTGAAGATTATAGAAAAGAGAACTATGTTTTCAGCATTTAAGGAAGCTATGACTTCTACTGGGCCACGTCATACTCCTTACGCCACTGTGAAAGCAGGCAAAAAAGAAGAGAGAGAGAAAGTGTGTGTGTTTTTCAGCCTGGTTTGATTGACTCTAATTTTCAAGGAAAAACAGGATTGCTATTATACAATGGGAGCAGGGAGGAGAATAAACAGAACACCTTCTCATATTACCAGGTCCAGTGCTAAAAGTTAATCAAAGACTCTGGCAATCCATTCAGGCAGAACCACCAAAAGCTTAGATCCTTCAGAAATGAAGGTTTGCGGGGCCCCAACTGGGTAAAGAATCCCAGACAGCTGAGGTGCTAGCAGAAGGAAAAGCAAACAGAAACGCTTGGGTGGAAGAAGAAAGCCATAAATACCAGCTACTGCCATTTGCAAAAACAAAGACCCATGCCTCTACCTATATTTTCTTTGTTGTTGAGTCATGGCTACATTTACACATTTTAATTAGTCTCCCTTTTTTTACGGAGGTTTTGTTGGCAGTAACTAATGATGTAATACATGCTAACAGTGGCAGAATTCTGAAGTGGGATTGTGCCAAAAACTAGAGAAAATGAACAACATCCGGAGATTCTGGACTTGAAACCTGACTCTGGGTTTTCTCCTGTTGTGGAGAGGAGCACATTTTAAGCAGTATGAGGAAGTTACGTTATGTAGGTGAAAGCATTTTTAAACATAAACATGTACAGAAGGACAAGTGAAGGTAGCCAAAGAGTGAAGGAATATCTGCCATTTCCTGGCTACACTAACTTCTTCCTACTGGGAAGAGTCTTCCCTGTGTGAGCCTTGGGGAGATACAGAGGCCAAAGGAAGTCAGATAGGCCCTGCCCCTGCCCCTGCCCCTGCCCCTGCCCCTGCCCCAGCTCCAGCAGTGACAGAGGAGAAGTGTGCCCAGTCTCAGCCATCAGGCTCCGCCCACCCCCAGCCCCGCTGTGCCAGCTTTTGTAACTTCAATGAATGATGCTCATTGAAGAGATGAAGTTCATGGTACAGTGTTCAGGGGCAAGGATGGGCAGTGCTGGTAGCTCTACTATAGGGACACTGTCAGCAGTGGAGGCAGGGCCAGCAGCAGTGCCCTCACCAGAGCATTTCATACGTCAGACTCTGCCTGTGGTCCCTCTTCCTGGCCTCCCTTTGTTTCTACCTTTCCAAGTAAATTCCTTCCCTTTAAGGCAGGCAAAGCTGTTTTCCATTGCTTGCAACCAGGAGCCATGCGAGACAAAACTGTTTCACTATTTTAGAAGAAAGACAGTCACTTCCTTGGAGCTAGCCTACCTGAAAGCAGGAAGGGAAGAATATATGGCTTTGTTAAAAGAGCCCTTTCTGCCTGCAGCCAGACAATACTGAGTCAAAATCTCTGCCCTAAGCTAACATAAGTGAGAGAAAAAGGAGCCAGGGCGGGGGTGGGGGGAACATTGCAGGATTTATGACTGAGACCTGGAGAAGCCTAACCCCATGCCTTCCCAAGCTTCATGCGCTCTCTGTTTGACAGAGGTGTCGACTACATATGCACCAGCTTTGCATATAATCTTAGGCCTTTATGGATCCCAAGAGACCTTTCCTGCCTTGGGTGCCCCCAAACAAACAGAGTCATTCAACAGATAATAAGTAATTAAGTGCAGGAGCACTGCTACTAATGGAACCCCCAAATTAGGTATGACTCATCAAACTGTTGACCAATTCTTGGACACAGCACAGAATTGAGCATTTTATTTAGCAAGACAATGGAGGGAAATTAAAACTACAAAGTACATTTTTGTGAGTCAAGGCACAAACTCAAGAAATGTATAAACTTTCCACATAAATATCTTTTCTTTACAATTTAATAACTATACGTAAAATGAAGTTTTGCTACAGAGTGTAATACTTGTATTAACTCCTCTTTATTTGGTCAGTTTTAAAATACTCTCTTTCCTTTTACAATATCCAAATGAAGTTTTTGTCTTTTCGTATTCCAGCTATTTGGTTCCAAATGGACTAGTGCCCGGCATTGCTGAAGGGAGAATTTCTTCTCTGGAGTCAGTGGCTTCCATAGAGGCCAATAATTCAAGTTTCCTCTGTTAATCTAAATCTAGCACCGGAAATAAAGCTTTGTTCTTGGCCAGCTATCCTCTCTCAGCCAGATTCAGCCAAATCCTTTTGAAGGTGAAGCAAGGCAGCATAGTACCCAAATGGAATCTCTATTTCAGACACCCCTCAAGAGCCCCAGATCTCTCCTGCACTGTGCCTCTCTCCGTAAGAGGCAGTATAATCAGTCAGGTCCCCCAAAGCAAACAAATGGAATGGACTTGGATTCCTACCTCTCTCCAGATCTCTCAAAGCTTTTCACTTCTCTCCATGCCCTTGGGCAGACTGCCATCCTATCATACCTGGCTTTCAAGGAGCCGCTCAACCCCTCTGGAAGCTTGACTCACTCTGCCCCAGGGCACCTGGTGACAGAGGTACACCAGGATGACCTTTCTACAACAAATCATTCTTTTGTTTAAAATTATGTATTCTACGGCTACCCACCGCCTTAGGAAGAAGTCCAGACACCTTAGCATACCTGCAAGACCATACAGAATTTAGTCTTCTACTGCCAATCGAGTGTAATTTTTAATACTTCTTGCCTTGCAGTTCCACCTGCACGAAAGTATCATGTTTTCTTGCCTGGGGAAGGGGAGGAGACAGTGCTTTAAATGTCTTTCCCTCCCATGCACTCAGTATTCCCTTAGCTAAATCTGCTCCTCCTTCTAACTGTTGCCTCTGCCAGAAGCCTCTCAACTGCTCAAACCTTAGGACTGTGTAGACAGCTCTACAAAGTCTGTCAGGAAGTTGCAATTGTTCTTTGTCTGTATCCCCAAGGCAGTCAACCATGTGCTCTTCAATGTCAGGCTATCTAGTACCCAGTAAGCAATAAATAGTCTCTGAATGAGTGAATGATGTATAAACTTGAGTGTTTTTCTATTAATATTTTCCCTCCATTAGTAGACATACTCTATAGGCAGGAAGATATTCTTCAGTTTTGTTTCTTAGAATCTCATTCCCAGTCCTACAACCTTCAACTTTTATTTCTGTACTAAAGCAATGCCTTAATTTTTTTTTAAACAAGCCAGAATAACCAAACAAACTAATGAAGAAGAAATATTGTTGAATACAGAAGACAGGACTATTACATGTTGAAATTGCACTTTGTCATTTGATACTAAAGAAATAAAAATCTACCACTGTTGAAAAGATTGGAGTTTTCTTGGCCCAGTGAGAGTTATGACATCCTGCCACAACCAGGGGTTATATATAGTAAGCTTTATAGATAAACATTCAATATAATTTTTGTCAAGAAATTTCCTTGTTTTCTCTTGCTTTTTTGAAAACATAAAATTTACATTTGTCAGTCTCTGGCTGACCAGACATTACAGTTTTGCAATTTTTGTTTAAAATTGAAGTTTGAAATCGTACCTTATTTCAAAAGAGTAATGCACATTTGAATTGAAATGGCAATGATGTTCAAACCTCTTTTCTGAGAATTCCTCTACAGTGGAAGTACAAAGGAACAGTTGTAGTGGCTGTTGTGTGTTTTCTCTGAGGTCTGAGTAGGAAAATGATCGTGCAACTTAAGAACATGAAATTTTTGTGAAGACGTCACCAAATTCTATTTTACAAGGTACCTGTGCTACTTTCACTGACAACCCTGATACAGCTTCTTAGAATTAAGTATATTCACCAATGTATCTCATTTGGGTTAATGTTTTTAGAGTTGTCAGTTTTTCAATATGCTTAGCTTAAAAGATATAAACAGGAAAGGATGTTAATGGTGATGTATTAACTTAAAATGTCTGTGGTAGAATTTATAAAATGAATTAAGACTGCTAGAATTCTGGATTCATTTCATTTAAGAACATGAGATGAGAAGTGTTTGGCATTGCCCTTTAGAATTGTTATAGAAACACTATAGCAACAGAAATTCTATAACTATGCATGTTTTTAAAACAACAATTTTCTCTCCTGTACATTTTGTAAACTATAAGGACTAAGTAAAAAAGCTGAATGTCTGAAAGACTGTGTATCCATATGCCCCTTCCATGTCTTACATTTTAATTCTATAAAATTTTAATTAAGAAAAATGTATTCTCAGGAAAAGCATAAGGTATTAATTTTTCAATTTTGATATAAAATATTAATGAAAGTTAGGAAGTTATGAATGAAAGATTTAAATCACAATATTGTGAAGGCTTTTTTATGAACAAATCTCATAGCTAGAACTTTGTATTTTTTTAAATGGTGTTTCCAAGTTTCATTTGTCTTTCAAAGTCCAGTAGTCACATAACTTATCATGAATGTTAATATGAGTTAAGAAGAGATCCTGAAAATACATTTCCTAAAGTATTTTTATTATTTTTATTTTGTTTGAGACCAGAAGAAAAGTAATATTCCCTATGAGCCAATGAGCAATGGTTAAAGTGTTCAATGAAAAATGGGAAAATCCATTAGTCATTAATATTGGGGAGTCCTAATTTATGCCTCTCTCTCTTTGGTATGATCCTATTATTCAAACCTGAGAAGAGGGTTTGATTGACAGAAGCCCTTATGAAGTCATCAAGTAGTATGTACGGATGTACTACAATTTCCCTAGGGCCCAGCATTACAGTTCCTTTATTATAATACAGGATTGGTATTGAATGTGTGAGAGAGCAGTTGCATCTGATGTTTATGCATTTTGATACCATTAGTGCATTAAAAGACACTGTGGTTTGCCCCAGCTGGGGAAAGTTAATTCACACAGGTTTCACATTACACATCTTAGGTTGATCACTCTTAGGGGACTCAGCAAGCGCTGGAGTTTTTAATAAAAGATCTGAGCTTCCTAGAGTTGAATCTAAAGAGACTTTTTCAAACATTACTGCCATATTTGGCCCTCTTAACATCGTTTTTCTAAGAGAAAAGATGATAGTAATCATTCCAATTTATTTATTCTGTTCAGTTTAAGTGGGTGGAAGTTGATTCTCTATTTCAGTATTGTCTCCACCAAAGAGCAAGGATTGTTCGTCTCTTGTAAAGTGACATTGCATGACAGTTTCAAATTCCCACCCAGAAATGATAAAATTGTCAGGCCAATGATAAGATACATAGTCTTCACAGTGCTTGTTCCATAACACGAAGAAACTGGCATTTTAACCATAGAAAATTTCCAGTGCCAGGACAATGAATCCTTCTACTGTTCCTTTTAGTTTCTGATGAAGGTATGCTGTTTCTTCCACTCACTTAGCACTAGAGAAAAACACACGGGATCTATGCTTTTTCATATTTTTTAGATATTGAGACTATTTTTATTTTACTGTCATAGTGTAGTCGTATAATTTTCTTTTATCAAGGTGACACTGAAAGGCAATAAAGCATATTGGAATGAATAAACCAAATTGATTGCTAACTTATAAAAGAACAGGAACAGTGTGCATGGCTGACAGGATAGTATTTCCTTAATGAGTTTTCTAAGCTCCATAGCCTAATAATTAACTATTAAAGTTATTGTAAAGGTATACGTTTCAAATATTCTAATATAGATTGAAAATATATGCCACATTTTTATAATCTTACTTTTTCCTGGATGCATAATTCTATAGTTATGCTAAATTCTTTAGAACCTTTCTTCAGAGTTCAAAGACCTCAACGGAAAATCTGTGCATTTGATAATTATTTATTTATTGTTGTTCAAATACAGTTGTCTCCACTCCCCCCACCCCCAATTTTTCATATTGTATTAGTAGATGTATTCACTCTGAGATGTAAGGCTTCTTCTACCTTATTTTACTTTCAGTTTTGCAACCACTGGGGTTTAGCTACCACCTCACTATTTTCACTGATTACTCAACACTGGAATGTCAATGGAGAAGAATATTTATTCAAATTTAACCACTGTCAATCCATCTTAATAACTGGAGAAAACATCATTTTATTGACTAAATAGCTCTGGAGAAATGCAAACAACTGCAAAAGGTAGTCATGTCAGGCAAAATCGTGCAGCAGGAGCATAGCAGTTTGGCTCCAATTTCAGTCAAGATCACCATTTTTTTTTAAGATCATTATTTCTTAGCTCTGTGAGAAGGAAAGGTTATTGCTACTTGGTAGTCATTTTATCCACCCGTTCCATTTTCAGTTTCCCAAAGCTAATGGTAAAGTTTCAACCTTTATCACTAACTTAAAGCTCATCATTCTTTCCCACTTTAACTGTCAACAAATGGTAAACTTATTACTTAACTGAAAAAAAAAAATAGAGGCACTGAAAATGACCTTAAAACCTTTTTACTGAATCTCCAAATGTGTCTATTTTTCCCTATGCATCATAATAGATTACATATGTACTTGGAGGTAAGTGGCAGAGTACTAGCTTTAAAGCGTCTTGGAAGATTAAGTTTTTACCTAAGTATTTGGAGATGATAAGATTTAAATCATTGAACTTTCAACCGTTGCACAAACATGAGCAAGTAATATCAGCAACATGTGGTTTTTCCATGGTGGCCAATATTCTATTTCTTTCTGGGACCCTGAAGAGTAGAAATTTTTTATTGGTAGTCTTTAACTGAATAATCCTGTTAAAATATTTAATAAATATTAAATTATTCTACTATATATGAGTTTCTTATATTTCAAAACCATGTGAGAAATGTACATTTATTTTTTATTTTTATATTTTTAGAAGTGTTCTGAAGAAGATTTTAATAAGTATTAGGTACTGAATGTACCTGTATTTATGTATTTATTTATTCATCTATTTATCGGTTTTACATTTTTAGAAAAAAATCACATGTATGGACCAGAAATTTCTCTTTCAGCACAGGAATTTAGGCAATGCTCTTTTTTTTGGTAAAGATTTTGTTATATTTTTAAATTATTTCATTGTTGTTCACTTACAGTTGTTTATGTTTACCCCCCACCACTCCAGACAAACCCTCTCCCCTCCCTTGCTTCCACCCATACTGGGTTTTGTTCATGTGTCTTGTGTCCTTTACAGTCGTTCCTGTAAACCCTTCCCCCCATTATCCCCTCCCAGCTCCCCTCTGGTTACTGTCAGATTGTTCTTAATTTCAATGTTTCTGGTTATATTTTGCTTGCTTTTTTCTTTTGTTTATTAGGTTCCAATTAAAGGTGAGATTAAATGGTATTTGTCTCTCACTGCCTAGCTTATTTCACTTAGCATAATGCTTTCCAGTTCCATCCATGCTGTCACAAAGGGTAGGAGTTCCTTCTTTCTTTCTGTTACATAGTATTCCATCATGTAAATGTACCATAATTTTTTGATCCATTCATTTACTGACGGGCACCTAGGTTGCTTCCAGCTCTTGGCTATTGTAAATTGTGCTGCTATCAACATTGGGGTGCACAGATTCTTTTGGATTGGTGTTTCAGGGCTCTCAGGGTATAATTGCAGCAGTGGAATTGCTGGGTCAAGAGGCAGTTCAATGTTTAGTTTTCTGAGGAAATTCCATACTGTTTTCCACAGTAGCTGTACCAGTCTGCATTCCCACCAACAGTGCACTAGGGTCCCTTTTCTCCACATCCTCTCCAACACTTGTTGTTTGTTGATTAATATAAATCCTCTGAGATAAACATACAGTCCTAAATAGCTCTCAACCATCATATTGGGCTTTATGATATCAATAGAAATGGAAAGAACTCTGTACTGTCAAATCCAGATGGTGGCAGAAATACAGTGTGCATCCTTATTGTCGGGGAATAAATTCAAAATAATTAGTGTCCAGAAGAGCAAAGGCATCAAGAATCAAAATGGAGAGGCCCTGGTCAGGTGGCTCAGTTGGTTGGAGCATCATCCAGTACACTAAAAAGTTGAGGGTTTGATCTGGTCAGGGCACATACCTATCTTATGGGTTTGATACCCCATCAGGGCACGCATGGGAGACAATTAATTGATGTTTCTCTCTATTGATGTTTGTCTGTCTTTCTCTTCTTCCCTCCCTCCCTCCTTCTCTCCCAAATCAATAAACATATCCTGCGGTGAGGATTTTAAAAAAAGGATACTGGCCACTACAAAGTGGAATACTCGTGGAATATCATTCCTGGTTTTTATTCCAAACAACAGACTCGGCATGATCATGCAAGTCCCAAGAATGCCAGACACACAGAGACCTCTAGCTGAAGTTTACTAATCACGAAACCATAGAAATATAAGTAATAAGTTGGAAGGTTTTACTAGATATGTATAATCAAAAATAATCTAGACACCAACTTGAGCCATTCACCCTAGAGTCATTGCCTCTGAGGCAATTTCCTGTACTTAAACACCCTTGAATAGTCACAATCACCCATGTAGAGGAGGGCTTTATTGTAACACCCTACACAGGTTCTCCAGTCCTTCCTCCGAGTCCTCCCCCAAACAAATATGAAATAGTATGCACTGTGAAAAACAATGAAGAGAATTACCAAAACCTATTAGATAGCATTGGTTACCTAATTTTAGCAAATCTAAGTTCCAGAAACCCATAAAATTGCTGTGGTCATTAGAGTGATGCTGGTGGGATTAACTGCCAAAATGCAGTACTTAGTCCCAAGGCTCAGGAAACAACAAACTCATGCAATGAATATTTTTTCAGCTTACTGGTGTGCACTTGGATAAACATCTATGGCCACTGGTATAATCCCTACACTGGTTCACTGACCCCTGATGTAAAGGCCATTATGGTAGGAAGGGCCAAATGGAAGACATTATTGTTCTTCAAGCAAGGGCCTAATACTAACTTCATACACACAAGTTTCATAACTTCAACATGCATACAATTTTCAGGCATTTAACCCAATAGAAATGGATTTTTTGCTTATGTGACAGTCCAATATGGGTGATGGTATTGATTTACATAGTGGCTCAGAGATACAGAAATTTTGCCTCTTAAATTTCTGCCATTCTCTAGATCATTGTCATCTCTCATACCTACACAGTAGCAGGGAAAATAAAAGACCACAAATAAGTGTAAGATTTTTTAAAATGTCTTGGTCTGAAAATTGTAGCCAATTCCACTTGCATTCCATTAACTAGAACACAGTCACATGATCACACCTAACTACAAAGGAATCTGCTGGCTATATCTTAGATATAATTCCAGGGAGAATAAAGGGATAAAAATTTTGGTGAATAGCCAGTAGTCTGCCACATGGGAGAATTTGAGAGATTTATGCTATGTCAAACACTTAAAAGATACACTCTTCTTAAACTCATATCAAAAGATTCACTGGCAATTCCTTTTGACTGAATGACCGAGGATGAAAAACTACTTTGTTTTTCAGATGACTCTCCACACTTTTCTCCAACAGCTAGTATAAAATGCTATCGAATTACAGTCCTACTTATTTGTGGTCCTGAATAAAGTGGAGAAAGACAATTCTTCCAATGGGCAGTCTTTTAAATCACACCTCTTTTATCTATTATTTCTTTAAAGAAAGATAACCTCAAAAGCATTTCTATACTGGTGTATGGGCCCTGGCTAAGGGTTTGTCCAAATAAAGCTGCCAGAATAAACCAAGGGTAATGATAATTATGTCTCATGCCAAAGTTCACGAGAAGGCCACCACTCTTTACAAGGTGTTTAGAAAAACAACAAAGACAACAACAACACATAAAAAGGGTAGTGAAGAGAAGCTATAAATAGCTGGTAAGGCTTTATGACTAGCTGCAGGAACAAGGATAATATATAATCCAGAGGCCCAGGGTTAAAGCTGAATCAGTGGTTATCATTTGGTTAGTGTACTCTCCAGGGCTGAGAACACTTTCTGAGTGAGACAGTCATTATGTCAACTGAGGGCATTTAAAAATTTTTATATAGAGAGGAAAAGGTGTGTGTGTGGATGTGTGTGTATTAAAGGCTCCCGATAAAATCTGGCGGGCATCTGTTGTTTCCCTATATTGAGCACATTTCTTATTTTTATAGTTAATAAAAATCCTTCTGTCTCCCATTTAAATTTGTAATGGAAGTGTGGAAATAACCAGTCCATGCCAATTATACAGCTCTCCTTGGAATTCGAATCCCATGCAGAGACAGACAAGAATGAGGCAGACAGGAATGGCAGCACAAATAAAAAAATGGTCCTGCCAGGGTCCCCAGAAGTCCTCACTCTTACCCAGACAAGTTGTATGGCACATCTTGTGTTGAAATAACTAATATGATAACTTTCTTTTGTAATAAATTATTTGCTTTTGCTTAATGGTGAGAATTAAATTCTTTGCTTGGAATCAGATACAACAGGTACAATCTTGTCAATCCATAGAAGTAGATTGCAAATTTTTTTTATTAGCTGTGGTCTCAATAATGAGGTCTTATGTGGATTCTAAATGCATCTGTTCTTTCTGTAATGAACCTAACTTATTCCTAAAAATAATGCCACTAAGTACAAAGCTGTTAAATATAAAAATATGGGTTGTGTCCATACCAATCTAATATATTCAACATTTTTCTCAGATAATAATATATCAAATACATAATGAAATCATGTTTATAAAAAATATCAAATTGAAAATGAATAAATGCTGTTTGTATGTATAAAGTAATATAATGAAGTTTTATTAAATTCCCAAAGTAGGAAGATTTATGATGGCTAGAGGAGGGGTTGGTGAAGTATCATTCTTAAAATGGTGATGGGAAGCCAGGTGTTTGAATATTGGGCAGGCATTCAGTATCAGAATCATGTGGGTTTGACAATTTCTCTTTCCCTTGAGAGTTTAACCCTAAAATAACTACCTTGTATGGAAGGATTTGGCATAAATAGAAGACACTGGAGTCTCTGGATAGAAAAGCATGTGCTTCAAAACACGAGGAAATAATACACGTACATAAGAATGAAGAGTGGAGGAGATGTTTCCTCTTTATTCCTCTTGCTTGACATTCATCAGCAAAGCAAAACATGTGGAGTCTTCCAAATAGAGCATGCATGTAATTTTTTTGACTAGAAACTTACACGAAGTAAATTTAGATGTGTGTCTCTGCTTGAAATGGTAATGTTGAAATATAAGTTCACATAGTGCATAGTATGCTTGTTTAGTGAAATTTAGTGGGGGGAATCACTATGCTGGAAAAAAAAGGAGTCATTGCCTAAACCCTGATAGAAGTTTTCAAGAACCGTTTAAGAAAAAAAGTGATATGTAAATTCAGGCTTATGAAAAAACGGTAAAAGCTAAACTGGGATGGTGGTAGTGAGCTGTGACCCTTTCTTCCTCCCCTCTCAGTTGCCACTTCCAAAGCTTTGACCAATTTCCCTTCTCAGCTTTATCGGCTGCAATTTCTTTTCCCAACTTCCCTCATCCACCATATGAACTCCCTATGTGGTGATTCTTGAATGTGCTATGCAATTGTTTATGTTCCTCCCTTTCACTAAATACCTTCGCTTTCTCCTCAAAGCTTATGAAAATTGCACTCATTTTTCAATTCCCAGCATATATGTCACCATCCCTAAGCCCCACGTAAAGCAAAAATAAATACTTTGTCATGTATATTCTTGTAGCATATGATTATACTTCCATCCCAGTACTTATCACATTTCATTATAATTAGTTGTTTATTTGGCTAATTCCTTTGTAAGTTCAGAGAGAAAAAAATCTGCCTTATTTGTTTTTGTGTGCCCTGTATCTACCACAGTGTCTTGTTCATCATAGGATGATCAATAAATATATGTTGAATCCTTGGTAAACAGAACAAAGGGAGAAGAGTTTTAAGAAACATTTGGTGCTTTATAATTGAAGATGAATAAAACTGAAGGTCCAGGTGGTGCTGAAGTTCTTGTTTTGAGACTGTTCTCTACTCAAACATGTAATGATGAAGGTTAAATATAAAAGAGAAAAATGTAAAGCATAGCCATGTCGATAAAAGATAATGAAGCAAAATTAAAACATGGCAAAACTCAATGTTAAGTAGAGCTGAAGGCACAAACCTCCTGGGATTCAGGTGGTTAGCAAATACAGGTGAGCAGTTTAGAACACGCACAATATTGTGACTCTAAGTTCTGTGCATGAGGACAGAGACTGGAGCCAAACACACTCATCTAGTGCTGGTAAGAATACTGGCCAGTACAGTCACTCTAAAAGTAGTAAAACACTTATACCTTGTAATCCAACAATTCCATTTCTGTGTATAGATCCTAGAAAACCTTGTACCTGTGTACAGAGAGTTTTTTCCAAGTGCAGTTAACTGTACTCGCTCTGGATCAAGACTTTTGCCCTCAAACCCTGATTCCATTGCCCTCTGGCCATGGGCAATTACTTAACCTCTCTGTGCCTGGGTCTCCTGATCACAAAAAATTAAATGATAATGATACCTACCCCTTGTGGATTGTTGTGAGGATAAAAATGTGTTAAAAATTTGTATGATCATGCCTGCAAGGACTCAAATTTTAGCTTTAATCATTATTACAGCAGCTTTGGTTTTGAGACGGAGAGCGAGCAGGCCTTAAATAGAGTCGCTTCTGCTAAGCCTCACGTCACCAAACTGAGACAGTTTTAGCTCTCCCAGAAATGTAATCTTAAACCAACCAGGAATCACCTGGTCAGCACTAGTTAGTTAATCTGTCTGGTAGTTCCTCCATCTGTTAGGGCCGGAATTAGATAAAAGTAGCCAAAAGGAACCCGAGGCAGGCTCCAGGCTGTCTCAGCAAGGAAGATAGAAAGTACAGAAAGTACAAGGAGTGCTGAACGAGATAAACCGCCTGCACACGGCCTTGTCTTTGCATGACCTTGTCTTTGCAGAAAAGTGTCCATTGTTGCAAGCAGAGAACATAACCATGTGTGTTCTCTCGAGATAGCCAATTGCTAACAGCTACGTCTGCTTCTGTATTTGCTTGCTTGCTCACCCCAATAAAAACCCCAGGCTGTAAGCGCCAGGTGCGACTCTCATCTGCAGCCATTTTGGCGCCCGTGTCTCCGGAGGCACCCCGAGAGTTCGCCCCTGCGCAGGTAAAACTTTGAAACTTTGGCCAATAAAGTTCCATCTTAAACTCCTGAAAGCTTCCGACATTTGCTTGCATTGGGGTATGTTACATATCCTCTTCAATGTAACTACGCAATAACGAACCTATTTTTCTGGCTCATACAACTTCCTTGTTCCTGCTCCCTTCTGGCTATAAAAGTCTCTCATTTCGCACATCGCCTCGAAGCCTTTCACTATCTGCTAAATTGGGTGCTGCCTGATTCAAATTGACTTTTGCTCGAACAAAACTTTTCAAATATTAATGTGTCGTAGTGTATCTTTTAACAGTTCTGGCATCAGAAGAGTGAACTGAAAGGGACCCCCAATGGCTCTCAGTAACAAGGAGCAACCTGATGTGGGTACCTGTTAAGCTCCTCGAGCTTGCTGCTTTCTCACGGCCTCAGGAGGTTGTGGGTGTGTCACTCTCAGATCCCAGCTCCAATCGTCAGCTTTTAGACTTGGAACATTTCTTTGTCAGACTGTTTTCAGAAACCACCTAGTTGGACTGGGTCTACTTGGATGCAGGACTGTGTCCGGCTGGAAAACAAAATTGGGTCTGAGGGGCAAACACCTGGGTCTGACTAGGGTACTGCCCTGGGGCCATGGCCAAACTGGGTTCTACTTGGAAACAGAACTGGGTCTGGAGACGGACCGGTTTGCCTTAAGCTGGACTTGGTTCAGTGTGAGGCCTCAGGTAAAATGAAATTTTGTTTTAAGGTCGAACAAGTAAATTAACTTTATCAAAGATAATTTTGAACTACCGTGGTCTCGGTGGAGAAATTTTAACCTACATAAACTTACCCATTTACAAGGTGTCCTTGTAAAAGATATAGGGGTCTCAGCCAAGCACTCACTATAAAGGGTTGAGGGAAAATTCCTTTTCTCTACAGTTTCTGGTGACCAGGATGAGACCCACTGGTAAACCCCACTTACTCCAGGGCCTCTAGAGGGGATCCTGGAAAAACTGGGAGAAACAGGCCAAGGGTAAGAAGGATCCAAGTCAGTTCTCCCATATTTCTATCTCTGGAGCCTGGTAGGGACAGAAAAGTAAAATTTCGTGCTGCCTGCCCCTCCTTTCAAACTGGTAGGAAAAAGAAAACATTTGTAAGAATTAGATCGTTGGATTATGACTTGAGAATTTGCTTTTAGGTAACCATTTGTTCATCTCTTCTCTCCCAGGGACAGTTGTTGTCTTCCTATTTGTCTCATTTGTGTCCTGAGAACTTGAGCTTCTGCCTGTCTGGGTCACACAGGTTATTGTGTGTGTTCAGGCAGCTCAACTGCCAGGCTGAGGACTCCAAAAATATGGCAGGACCGAGATGAGTATTCCACCCATTCACTGTGAGGTGTGCTCTGACAGAAATGTGGGTTGCACTCCCTTTTTACCAAGGGTCCTATCAACTGCACTGGCTTTCAGGGGAAATGTGTAAGCTTTGTACATCTTCAGGATTGTGCTGGCTGTTTTGGATCTTTTGCCTTTCTGTTTAAACTTTAGAATCAGTTTGTCAATATCCACAAAATAGCTCGTAGACATTTTGACTGTTGTGTAATCTATAGATCAAGTTGGGAAAATGGACATCTTAACAATGTCTTCCAATCTATAAACACACAATAGTTCCTCATTTACTTAGCTTCTCTTCAATTTCTTCTATCAGTGTTTTGTGGATTTATACATAGAGTCATAGATTATGTGTATATTTGTTAAAGTTATACATAAAAATTTCTTTCTTTCTTGGTACTAATGAAATGGTATTGTGGATTTCAATTCAAATTTCAATATTTCATTGTCAGTATATAAGAAAGCAGTGGACTCTTCTGTATTGACCTCTTATCGTGCAAATTTGCTATCATTGCTTAGTGGTTTTAGGATGCTTTTTGCGGATTCTATGGAATTTTCTAGACAATTATATCATTTGTGAACAAAGTTTTTTTTCTTCTGAGTATGTATGACTTTTATTTTATTTTCTTGTCTTATTTCAGTACAATGTTGAAAAGGAGTGGTGACAAGGACATCCTGTGTTTTTCCTACTCGCAGGGAGAGAGCATCAAGTTTTTCACCATTTAATCATATTAGCTGCTGGGTTTTTTAAGATGTTCTTTATCAAGGTGACAAAGTTTAGTTTGAAACTAAACTTTTAGTTTGCTGAGAGTTTTTATGATGAATGGGTGTTGGATTTTGTCAAATGAATTTTACAGTTATATGATATTCTTTTTATAGCCTATTGATGTGATGGATTGCATTCATTGATTTTTAATGTTAAAACAGCCTTACATACCTGAAATAAATCTCACTTTGTCATAGTGTATAATTCATTTTATACACAGTTTGATTCAATTTGCTAATATATTATTGAGCATTTTTTTATGTTCATGAGAGATATTGGTCTGTAATTTTTTTGTTCCATTTTGGTAATGCTGCCCTCATAAAATAAGTTTGGAACCATGTGGACCTAGTTCTTTGTATTATAGAAGGTTATTAATTATTGATTAAATTTCTTTAATAGGTAGAGGCCTATTCAGATTATCTACTTCTGCATGTTTGCATTCTGGTAGTTAGTGTCAAGGAATTGTAAACATTTTTTTAAGTTTTCAAATTTGTGGCATAGAATTATTCATAATATACTCTTATTATTCTTATACTGTCCATAAGATCAAAAGGGATGGCCCATAGCATTTATGATATTATTAATTTGTGTCCTCTCTCTCTCTCTCATCCTTTCACAGTTAGCCTAGGTAGGGGTTTATCAATTTTGTTGCTCTTTCAAAGAACCAGCTTTTGGTTTCATTGATTTTTCTTTATTGATTTCCTGTTTTTAATTTTACTAATTTCTGCTGTCATTTTTATTGTCTTTTCTTCTGCTTGCTCTATGTTTAATTTTTCTTTATTCTCTAGTTCCCTAAGGTGGAAGCATTAATTATTGACTTTACATCTTCTTTATTCTACCTATGGACTGCTTTTACTATATCCCACAAGTTTTGATGTTGTATTTTCTTCTTTATTTAGTTAAAAGTCTTTTAAAATTTCTCTTGAGATTTCTTCAACTCATGTATTATTTAGAAGCATGTTGTCTAATCTCCAAACATTTTGAGATTTTTATCAAACTTTTATTTTTGATTTTTATCTAATATAATTATTTTGCAGTCTGAAAACCTTGATTTATTTATATTATTTTGCATTTGTTAAAGTGTGTCTTATGGCCCAGAATTTGGTCTATATTGGTAAATGTTCCATGTAAGTTTGAGAAAAGTGTTTATTACATTGTTGTTGGGTGACTTATTCTATAAATGTCATTTTGATACAGTCAATTGATGGTGTGATTTAGTTCAACTATGTTCTTTTAAAAAAAATTTTTTAAATTTTAATTGCTGTTCAAGTACAATTTTCTATCTTTTACTCCCATCCCAGTCCACCCACCCAGCCCTCCCTGTCCTCCCTCCCATTTCCACCCCCACCCTAGTTTTTGTCTATGTGTCTTTTATACTTGTTCCTGTAAACCCTTCCCCCTGAAATTTCCCTGAAATTCTCCTCTCTGGACACTGTCAGCCTGTTCTGTATTTCAGTGTCTTTGGTTATATTTTGCTTGTTTGTTTGTTTTGTTATCTAGGTTCCTGTTAAAGGTGAGATCATATGGTATGTGTCTTTTACCACCTGGCTTACTTTGCTTAGCATAATGCTTTCCAGTTCCATCCATGCTGTCCCAAAGGGTAGGAGTTCCTTCTTTCTTTCTGCTGCATAGAATTCCATTGTGTAAATATAACATAGTTTATTGATCTGTTCATTTACTGATGGGTACCTAGGTTACTTCCAGTGCTTGGCTATTGTAAATTGTGTTGCTATGAACATTGGGGTGCATAGGTTCTTTTGGATTGGTGTTTCAGGGTTCTTAGGATATAATACTAGCAGTTAAATTGCTGGGTCATAAGGCAGTTCCATTTTTAGTTTTCTGAGAAAATTTCATACTATTTTTCATAGTGGTTGTACCAGTCTGCAATCCCACCAACAGTGCACTAGGGTTCCCTTTTCTCCACAACCTCTCCAACACTTGTTCGTTGCTTTGTTTATGATGGAAATTCTGACTGGTGTGAAGTGGTATCTCATTGTGGTCTTACTTTGCATCTCTCTGATAGCTAGCAATATTGAGCATCTTTTCATGTGTCTCTGGATCTTCTGTATGTCCTCCTTGGAGAAATGTCTGTTCAAGTCCTTTGGCCACTTTTTAATTGGGTTGCTTGTCTTCTTAGAGTGGAGTCATGTAAATTCTTTATATATTTTGGAGATTAAACCTTTGTCTGAGGTATCATTGGCAAATATGTTTTCCCATATGGTTGGTTCTTTTTTTATTTTAATACTGTTTTCTTTAGCCATGCAGAAGCTTTTTATTTTGATGAGATCCCTTTTGTTTATTCTTTTCTTTATGTCCCTCCCTCTAGGGGACATATCAGTAAAAAAGTTGCTATGTGAAATATCTGAGATTTTCCTGCCTATGTTCTCCTTTAGGACTTTAATGGTGTTATGGCTTATATTTAATCTTTTATTCATCTTGAATTTATTTTTGTATATGGTGTAAGTTGATGCTCAAGTTTCATTTTTTCGCACGTAGCTGTCCAGTTCTCCCAACACCATTTGTTGAAGAGGCTATTTTTACTCCATTATATGTTACTGCTCCCTTTGTTGAATATTAATTGATGTAGAAACTTGGGTTTATTTCTTGGCTCTCTGTTCTGTTCCACTGGTCCATGTGTCTGTTTTTATGCCAGTACCAGGCTGTTTTGATTATAGTGGCCTTGTAATACAGTTTGGTATCAGGTATTGTGATCCCTCCTACTTTGCTCTTCTTTCTCACAATTGCAGCAGATATTCTGGGTTGTTTATTGTTCCATATAAATTTCTGAAGTGTTTGTTCTATGTCTGTGAAATATGCCATTGGTACTTTAATAGGTATTGCATTGAATCTGTAAATTGCTTTGGGTAGTATGGACATTTTGATGATGTTAATTCTTCTGATCCATGAACAGGGTATATGTTTCCATTTGTTTGTGTCTTCCTTGATTTCTTTCTTCAGTGTTGTGTAGTTTTCTGCATACAGGTCTTTTACCTCCTTGGTTAGGTTTACTCCTAGGTATTTTATTTTTCTTGGTGCTACACTGAATGAGATTTTTTCTTGATTTCTGCTTCTGCTGTTTCATTGTTGGTATACAAAAACACCATTGATTTCTGAATATTGACTTTGTATCCTGCTGTTTTGCCAAATTCATTAATTAGTTTGAGCAGTTTTTTGGTAGACTCTATAGGATTTTCCATGTACGCTATCATGTCATCTGCAAACAATGACAGTTTTGTTTCCTCCTTTCCAATTTGGATGCCTTTTATTTTGTTTTCTTGTCTGATTGCTGTGGCTAAAACTTCCAATACTATGTTGAATAGAAGAGATGGAAGTGGACAACCTTGTCTTGTTCCTGATCTTAGTGGAAAAGATTTTAGTTTTTGCCCATTAAGTATGATGTTGGCTTTAGGTCTCTCATATATGGCCTTCATTATGTTGAGGAATGCTCCCTCTATTCCCACTTTGCTGAGTGTTTTTATCATAAATGGGTGCTGTACCTTACCAAATGCTTTTTCCACATCTATTGATATAATCGTGATTTTTGTCTTTGCTTTTGTTTATGTGATGTATTACATTTACTGATTTGCGAATATTGTACCATCCTAGCATCCCTGGGATGAATCCCATTTGGTCATGGTGAATGATCTTTTTAATGTATTGTTGGATGTGGTTTGCCAATATTTGTTAAGGATTTTAGTGTCTTTGTTCATCAGTGATATTGGCCTAAAGTTTTCTGTCTTTGTTGTGTCTTGATCTGGTTTTAGAATTAGGATAATGTTGGCTTTATAAAAAGAGTTTGGGAGTCTACCATCATTTTGAATTTTTTGGAATAGTCTGTGAAGAATAGGGGTTAGCTCCTCCTTAAATGCTTTGTAAAATTCTTCTGTGAAACTGTCTGGTCCAGGGTTTTTGTGTGTTGGGAGTTTTTTTATTACTGCTTCAATTTCATCTGCTGTTATTGGTCTGTTTGGGATTTCTGCTTCTTCTTCACTCAGTTTTGGAAGATTATATTTTTCTAAAAATTTGTTCATTTCAACTAGGTTTTCAAATTTCTTGGCATACCGTTCTTCATAGTAATTTCTTACAATCCTTTGTATTTCTGTGGTATCAGTTGTGATCTCTCCTCTTTCATTTCTGATTGTGTTTATTTGGGTCCTCTCTCATTTTTTCTTGATGAGCTTGCTTAAAGGCTTGTCGATTTTGTTTATCTTTTCAAAGAACCAGCCAGCCCCTGGGTTCATTAATCCTTAGAATTTTGCTTTTTGTCTCTATGTCATTTAATTCTGCTCTGATCTTGATTATTTCCTTCTTTCTACTTGCTCTGGGCTTTCTTTCTTGTTGTTTTTCCAGTTCTGGTAGGCACAGGGTTAGGTTGTTTGTTTGAAATGTTTCTATCTTTTTTAGGTAAGCCTGTATTGCTATGAATTTCCCCTCAGGACTGCCTTCCCTGTGTCCCATAAATTTTGAGTTGTTGTCAGTTTATTTTCATTAGTTTCCAGAAACTTTTTGATTTTTTCTCTAACTTCATTCTTGACCCATTCATTGTTTAATAGCATGCTATTCAGTCTCCATGATTTTGAGTATTTTGGGATTTTTCCCTTGGGGTTTGTTTTTAGTTTCAGTCCCTTGTGGTCAGAGAAAATGCTTGGTATGATTTCAATTTTCTTGAATTTGTTGAGGCTTGTTTTGTGTCCTGTCACGTGGTCTGTCTTTGAAAATGTTCCACGTGCATTTGAGAAGAATGTGTATTTAGCTTCTTTGTGTTGAAGGACCCTACATATATCAGTTAAGTCCATTTCATCTAGGGCATTGTTCAATGCCACAATATCTTTGTTGATATTTTGTTTGGAAGACCTGTCCATTTTTGATGGTGGGGTGTTAAAATCCCCTACTATAATTGTGTTGCTGTCACTATCTTTCTTGAAGTCCTCTAAGAAAGATATAAAGTTCTTTATATTTTTGGGTGCTTCTACTTTGGGTGCGTATATGTTTACAATGTTTATGTCTTCTTGGTGGATTCTTCCCTTGAGTATTATGAAGTGACCTTCTGGGTTTCTCTTTATGGCCCTTTTTTTTAAGTCTATTTTTTCTGATATGAGTATTGCTACCCTGGCTTTTTTTTTTTTTTTTTTTTTTTTACTGTCCGTCTGCTGGGAAGATTTGTTTCCAGCTCTTCACTTTTAGTCTGTGGTGGTCTTTTGTCCTGCGGTGGGTCTCTTGTAGGCAGCATATGTGTGGGTCATGCTTTCTTATCCATTCAGCTATTCTATGTCTTTCAATTGGAGCATTTAAACTATTTATGTTTAAGGTTATATTTGATAGGTACTTATTCATTGTTATTTTCATACCTGTATTCCTCTCTCTCTCTTTCTTTTCCTTCCTTTCCTTAAAGCAGTTCCTTTAGCATCTCTTGCAGAACTGGTTTGGTGGAGGTGTATTCTTTTAGGCTTCTTTTTTCTGGGAAGCTTCTTATTTGGCCTTCAATCTTGATTGAGAGCCTTGCTGGGTAAGGTAGCCTTGGTTGTAGGCCTCTGGTTCTCATTACTTGGAATATTTCTTGCCATTCTCTTCTGGCTTGGAGCATTTCCATTTAAAAGTCAGTTGCTAACCTAATCGGGGCTCCTTTGTATGTTATTTCCTTTTTCTCCCTTGCTGCCTTTAACATTCTCTGTTTGTCTTGGAATTTTGCCATTTTTATTATGATGTGTCTTGAAGTGGGCCTCTCTGGGTTCCTCTCGATTGGGACTCTGTGTTTCCTGGATTTGTGTGACTTTTTCTCTCATGAAATTAGAGAAGTTTCCATCATTACTTTTTCAAATAGGTTTTCTATCCTTTGCTTTTCTTCTCCTTCTGGTTTCCCTATTATTCAAATATTATTATGTTTCATATTGTCTTATATTTGTCTTAATTCCTCTTTATTCTTTCTGAGCCTCTTTTCCTTTTCTTGCTCTTTCTGGGCATTTTTTTTTCTACTTTATCCTCTGGCTCACTAATTCAATCTTCTGCTTCATTGATCCTGCTTTTGATTCCTTCTCGTGTGTTTTTCAGTTCAGAAATCGTCGTATTCTTCATTTCCTCTTGTCTCTTGTTCATAGTTTCTATTTCCTGTTTCATGTTGATGTAGTTTGCAGTCAGTTCATTATAGTTTCCCTGTAGTTTCTGGTAATTCACTGTGAGCTAATGGAGCTTCCTGATAACCATTGCTCTGAACTTAATATCTGATAGCTGAGTTGCCTCTATTTCATCTAGCATTCTTTTTGAGGCTTCCTCCTTTTCTTTCATTTGGGGGTTGTTTCTTTGTCTTTCCATTGTTCGTGAGACTCTTCTTGTTAGCTTCAGCTTCTTAAATTAATCTGTTCTGACTCCCTGGGTTAATGGTGTGATCTTCTATGGTAGAATACCCGTGAGATTTAGTGGTGCAATGTCCTTCAGATATCCTGGTGTTCTCAGCTTCCACCTCCTCTTTTTTTGTGATCTCTTTTGTCAGTCCTTTTGTACCCTCTAAGCGCATAAAACAGTAAGTAAAATAACTTAAGAAGGCTTTGTAGATCTGGTTGGGAAGCTCAGATGTTGGAGCGGCATCCTGATACACCAAGGTTGAGGGTTGGATCCCTGGTCAGGGCACATAGAAGGAGCAAAGGAGCACTGGCCAAGATCTCAGCTTATCTCAGATCAGTAGTGAAGGATAGGGTGGAGCATGAGACTTAGTTCAACTATATTCTTAACTGATTTCCTAGTTGCTGGAGAGAAAGGGGCATTGAAATCTCCGCCTGTCATGTGGATTCATCTGTAGCTCCTTGCAGTTCAGTACTGATACTCTGAATTGTGTTAAGGAATAGTAAGATGTGGGAAATGAAAGTGTTCTGTAATCTTATTATTAAATCCCATTCTTAAAACAGGGTAAATTCTTGTGCTGTCATCTTCAGAAATGTTTCTTGGCTTTTTTTCCCCCCTCTTGAGCTTCCTCCCACAGGAGGACTAGAGGAAGCTGGGTTGGCTAAATGCCCTTTTCCAGATCAGATAAGAATCTGAAAAAGTTCTTTCCTATGGACAGTAGGCCTTTACTATAGAGAACATTCTGAGCATATTTCAAAATGACTGCTTTTCTCCTCCTCCTGCAAGAAATATGAGGGGATTTTTCTTGGATCTTCACTTTGACAACATAATGAAGACCCACAAAGTATTGGGACCCCTCTAAGACTGACCCCTCATGAGTTTCTTTCTCTCAAGAAAGAAAGCTATTTCATGCTCAGCCTCCACCAATTTATCAGAATGTTCCCTGTAAGTCTGAGAAAAATGTGTTTTGTGCTGTTGTTGGGATACATTCTAGAAGCACTAATTAGATCAAGATAAATGATCACTGCAGTGTTCCTACCAGTTAATGGCCTTTATGGCTTCTGCTTTAGGGAAGCTAACCTTGACTGTGATTTTCTGCATTCAACTTGTCTCTCTAGATTTCCCACTGGTGATTTACCTTGTGACCTCAATTTTCTGATGGGGCTAAGGAAAGTCATTGGCTTTTGATTTGTTCAGCATTTTATCTCATTGGTGATGGGAGTACCAGTTTCCAAGCTTTTTAGAGGTCAGAGCTGAAATGTCCTATCTCTACGTTATTTTTCAAAGCCAAGTCAAGTACATGGAGTGAACTCACCTGTGACTGAGTCACATTAGGAGAAGCATTTTATATTTTCTATGAACACAGTGGAGTTGTGCAAATGATGGAGAAAGCCTGTAGCCTGAGTCCCTCAGTCAGGGGAGCCTGGAGGAGAGCTGTTGCTTTCTTAGGCTAGGTGGGTAAAAAAATTGGTGAAGACTAAAACAGGGGATAATATTTTGGGAATGAGAGCCCCCACACATGGGTCCAAGCACACACTTCACAAAGAGGTCTGATGAGATGTGGATAAAATCAGTGCAAATACAAAGGCATAACAATGCATTGTTATCCTCTAGAGATTATGCTCTCTCCAGAAATATACTGCATTTTCTTTGAGGAGATGAACAAGGGAGCAAAAGTACCTAGTCTCAGCTGCCTTCTGGTGCTCTAAGGACCTTCCTAGGGGAAGCCAGCATCTTGAGAAATAGTTGCAATAGGCCTCCTCATGTCCATTAAGCTCTCTGTAATATCATCCTCCTATCTATCTTCTCCTTGACCCTCATAATGAGAGCATGGGCATGTTACGATTTCCATACGAGCTTGGTGGGAAGGAAAATGAACTGACTGGCAAGACAAACAATGGGGGACCCGGAGTAGGTTAGGTAACCTGCTCTGCATTCTGCTGCATGCTTCAGAGCAGCACAGAACTGCACTGCTTATGGCCCCCAGCCCTTACAGTTTCTCCCCCAAAACTTGAGTTTATGGATACCAGAGACTATCGCCTTTAAAAATTAACACCTTCTAATAGAAATAAAAGCTAAATAAGGTGAGGTATGAGAAAGAAACACTTTCCCAGGACTCAAGTGTCCTTCTCATCACAAAATAACAAATAGTAACATTCTGGAAGTGGTGAACCAGGTACTTGATATGTTTTATGCATTACAAATTATAAAATGACTCACTTTTTTTATTCTAAAATGTAACTGATAATTTGAAAACAGCTTGTATTGACTTAAAAAAATAGAACCCCTACCACGTTAAATACACATATTCATTATAGAAGGCCTCCTGGCATTAAAAATGTTAAAATGTTTAAGTTTAAGCATCTTATGTTTGTGGAAACACAATATTTTATGGTCTCTACCAAGTTACATCATTCTGAAATAAATTAAAACATAATAATAAGGGTCTCAACTTCTTTTGACATGAGTGGAACAGCTTAATGAAACTAAAAAAACATTTCTACAAAGTTTGGACTTAATCATTTCCCTAACATTAATAATGCATTTTAAAGTTTCCTTAACATAAGTTATAACATTGCACTTAAAAGAGTATAGATACTTCCAGAAATGAGCTAATTGAACACTGACAGTTACTAAGATAGGAAGTGTAAGCACTACCACAAAAATATAAGGAGTAACATTATCTGGTAGGTTAGTCCCAGGAACAATGCACTCTGAACATACTTGAAAAATTAGTCCTTAGACAAAGATGTATGAAATCTTTATGGTTCATGGAAAAAGAGTAAGGATGTTTGTAGATTGTACGGTATGTTCGCCTAGGTTGATTTATTGCTTCATAAAGCATTTGACACATATACAACAGGAGAATGAATTCTTAAGTGTTTAAATCAGTATTTTATACACCATCAAACAAATTGGCAAAAATATAGAGACATCTGTATCGATGATGACAAAGCAATGACAGGAAGAAACAGGAGTATGGGGAAAGCTGTAGCCCAAGTATGTTCAAGGATTCACCGTGGTTCATATGCAAGCACTGGGTGGTGGAGAAAATGTGTCATTGGACACACTTCTAAACAGAGATAAACTGTCAATATATTCAGACACAGTCTCTATGTTGCAGCGTGTTCAGAGTGTAGTCTAATGACATGGGAAGTAAGATCAGACTCCACAACAAAGTCTTCATGGATGCTTCTCCTTTGCTGTCAACCCTGTGTGTGGTGAGAAGGCTCCTTCCCTTAAACGCAGATAGCAAGCTGGCAAGAGTGCTGTGGCAGGAGCAGAGTAAGAGATGGAGTTCCGCCAGCCCCTGCCCTGCAGTCAGCTCTATGTTGTCTGTATCGCACATCCCTCGACAGAATGCATTTCCCCTTCTAGGCAGCCCTTTATCATGGGGCTCACTGCCTCCAGGTTCTGAAAACCAGTCCTTCCCTTCAGATGGAGGAGTGATAGTGATACCTTTAAAAAAAACACTAATGTAGGGATTCCGGACTACCCCTTATGGTTTCCCTACATGCTGCCTGCATCTTGATTAATAAACATTTTACTAAACTCTCTTCCGATTACCCTATTTTAATGTACTGTCTGTTTTCTGCCAGGACCACCAACAATACAATGCCCCATTTCCCCCAAATCTCTACTGTCCAAGTACTGGTCACATCTCTGTGTCTCTCTCAGCCTCTCTCATTCCTCCCCCATAAATCTTCCAGATGGTGTTCCATATGCTGATTCAAATCTGTACCCCCCAAAAAAGTTAATTTAGAAGTTTAAGCAAAATAAACTTCATTATTAGCTTCAAGTACAACCATTATCTTTCACTTAAAGCCTGCTGTGAAAAATATGGTATATTTTACCACAGTTCCATGCTAGTTAGAGAATACTGCAATATTTTCTTTTGGTCCCTAGGGTTGCCACATTCACAGTCATCATTCACCAACACTCCCAGTTCTCTTGCAGGTTGAGGTATAGTACTATGTTTGAATCTGTCTTTATTTCATTGTCTGGCCCTGCCTGGCTGTGCTCATCAGACCTTTTAGAAATATAAAACTGGGGAAAGTATGCCTGTCACATAGATGTATTCAGTACTATCCAGACTCAAGGAGGGGGAGGGCAGAGTTATGAGCCAGATTCCGTGTCCCACTTATACCTGAAGCTCTTTTAGCATCTCCTCAATGTTTCTAGCTGCATTGGTAAGCCGCATCAAAGGAGCGCCTTCCTCCAAGTTTCTTGACTCCTATAAATATAGAAGACTAGTGCACACTGTCATGAAATGTATCACACCTTCTCTTTAACTTCTTGCCATAACCAAGACAAATAATAGAACATTTCAAACTTGCAAGTCCAGAGAAGGCTTCAGTTTGATCATGAACATGTCCTATTCATGTGGGGCTCTCCCAGATGAGTCTTCTTTATGAAGATCAAGGGCTCCAAAATATCAAATGGGAGAGTGTGGTCTCTGACAGGAGCCATGGACTGGTTGTGAGGAACCAACTAGTCCCAAATCTTGGCCAGCATCTTTCTGCTCATGAGGTTCAGATGCTGGTCACTGAGTCACAATCCTAGGTCCTCCAGCTTCCAGCCAGGTCCTTCAGATGGGCAGCTACTGACTAAGAATTCTGTTGGCAGGCAAGGTGTGTCTGAAGTATAGAAGCAATATTTAACTACTACACTAACTTGCTTTAGCTGATCCCAATTTTTTAAACTTGCCCAACATGTTATAAGGCTTTACTGCTAATGTCTCAATGTCTCTCAAATCTAAACACATATGCAAAGCAAATCTCTGCTTCTTGTTGACAAATTCTCACAAACAGCTTCCCTCTTAGTTCTTGCTGCATTATCTTTAGACATTTAGGTACAAGCACAGACCCTTATGCAGGTCCTGAAACAGGACCCTATAACATCCCTTTCATTTATCTTCTTCCAACACTTGCCATCACATGTCGCTGAACTGTTTTAACCCCGACTCAGGGAAGGCATGACTTCCCTGGTGCTACGCTCCTTGAAAACTATTGCTGATAGCAGGACGCTTCTAGTTATGGTTCAGACACTAGCCTGATTGTTTTCCCCACAGCATGATGTTTAACAGAGGAAGCCTGGTTTCAGATGCCTTTAGATATTAGTTGATAAATGAATAATTATAAGAAAAATTCCCTATCTTTCCACTCTGGAGAACTGTCAGAATGTAAGTATTCAGGACTAAATTCAAAGACTCGAATTCTGTTTTTGCCACTTAACCAGTCAAGTGACTTCTGACTGGTCTCTTAGGCTTTCTGAGCCTCAGTTTACTCTTTAGAAAATGAGAGTGCGAGAGTGCTGCATTAAATCAGAGCAAATAAACAGTCTTTATCACATGTGTCATTTCTGTTTGAATAGCGATGGCTACCCATAGTGCTGGACTGAGAAATATTCAAGCTCAGGCTCTGTGGGAAGGAAGGTTGGAAGAGAAAAAAGGTCAGCATCCATGCCATGCCATTTGCCTCTCCGGGACGAGATGATTTCTAAATCCCCCTTCATAGCAAAACCATGACGGTACTGAAGATTTCCTCAGTACCTGACCCAGAAGCCACTGGTTCACTGGTGCATCTGTTGCTGGGCCTTTTAACTAAAAAGCCATTTGGATGTATTAGTTTGGAGAACACAGAAATGTCAGTCAAGGATTCTAGGTAATGTGGTGGGTGTCTTGTCAGTCACTGTACAATTCCTTCTGGGGAGGTTTATACCCTTGTCAATACACATGAAGTATAATCATATCAATTCTCCAAAGGTAAACATATCCACATGAAAACTATATTCTTTAGTGTGTTAGAAATGCAAATGAATTTTCTCAATAAACTTTCCCTTAATCACTGTTTAAAATACAAAACACACTTTTATACTTTGAAATATGGGGATTGATATCTGAAAAAGAATTGTGTATAGGATTTAGATATATTTTTTATATTTATAGGAAAATGCCAAGCCCAACATGACCACTTCTTAATTTTTGCCTTTTTTTTGTTAGTAAAACATATGTACAATATGTGAAATATTTTACCCTAGGCTGTAAAGAGGAAGGGTGTAACTAACATTTCCTTTTCAGTCTGAAAATTTACAGGAATGCACTAGCACATCTGTATGGAATTAGCAAAGCTGATTCTATAGATTCATGTGACCCTTCAGTTCTAGTTTCTGTGCTTCTGAGATCAGCTTTTCTTCCCCTTTTAATAAAAATATGACTTGTCTACATTATGGGTAACATAATTAAACCAGGATAATGCAAACTTGTTTAAATATAAACTCCAAACCATCAAGTTGCTTCATATGTTTGCATTCACTTGTAAAATATGATCTCCTGAGATATCTTTCATTGGGCTAAACACCAAAACAAGCAAATGGATTCTGGAAAATAAAACGACAGTGTCCTGGGATTTCAAAGTTGACAAATTAAGCGTTCCTATGTAATAAAATGATTTCATCTTGGAATCTTCTTTTGCTATTTAACTTATGGACTCTACATGGTCCAAGCTTACATTTCACGTAAGTGTAAATATATTTAAGACAGATTACACTTGCTTCATTAATCATGCTATCAGACATTCAGTCCTAAACTATGTGTTTTTTTTTAATGTGGCTGCCCTAAGAAATCACTCATGGTGTTAATATTTTTGACTCCTAAGGGCTTGTTTATTTCAATTTTTTATTTTTTTTAAAAATTGGAGTTCCAATTTGTTAGGGCAGCATGTATGTTTGTCTACACAAGCCATTGAAAAGATTAATGCAACTTAGGAAATAGCTACAGAATAAGTGCATAAGATCATAAGCCTTGAGAAAGAACACTTAATTTTAAAAAATTTTATAACAAGCCATAGGGCCAAAATGACAGGTGAACTCTCATTCACCAACTTAAAAATATAATTATGGAAATGCATATATAAGGAGCTATCTGAAAGCAAATGCAAACTAATTATGGTTCTATGAAAGAGTTTTATATCTAAATCGTTAAGGTAGTTAGAAAATATATACTAAAAACTTTAGCTAGTAAAGACAGTGTAAAGTGGCTATGTTTTTAAAAGCATTTTGTTAGAGAAAAAAGAAAAATTATCTTCTAGGCAAAGGGACAGACGTGGAAATTTGGAGGTGAGAGTGTGGTTGTAAAGGTCCATGTCAGTGATGGACAACGACGATAATGACGGTGACTGGACCCACTATCTAGGACTAGTGAGAAATCCCATTTGTTTCACAGGAGTAGAAACCCCAAGCTAGGGAAGTTATCAGGTATGAGATGGCGTAGTTGCTATCTTGGAATACACATTTGGAATTTATTTCAGAAACTGTGAAGGGGATGAATACAGTATCTGGGCTGGGAGTGAGGAAGATGATTTGTCCAGTCTGGTTCTGTATAAAAGTGTGTCTATCCAAAGAGAGATTTACTGTGGCATGAGGGTTGCTGAAAAGGCTACAGTAGGGTACCTAGTTGGGGGGAAATGAGTCTGAAACAAGGTCATAAAAGTGGAGCATTAAGATTTAGGCTGGGGAGAGAAAAAGGAGAGAAATACTAAGGTTGTGGTTCTAGGGACATAAATAAGGGCCTGTTTTCACATCAATTCCAAGGCCACCGTAAAGATCATTACATGGAAGAAGTTCGAAATTTTCAAGACTATGCTTTTAAATAAATAAATCTAGGGAACAGAAGGTAACCAGGTGTACGTTCTTTTGAAACACCAAGACAATCAAATCTCAAAAATTCTTCAGTAAAACTTAAAAAATATCGACTTAGTGATCAAGTCACTAAAAGATATTGATACAAATATAAGAAAAATCCCTTGCTTTATATATTCAGAAAGGGATTTAAAGCATACTTTCAAGAAGTAAGTACCAGAAGAATGAACATCCTTTACATAGTAGCTTAAATTTCTCCTCATGTGTGCAGGAGACATTCTATATTTGAACAGGAAAATCTTATTTATGGGCTTCCTCATCCAAAAATCTTAAAGGTACTATTGCAATTGGCTTCAAAAAATTGACTCCATAAATTGCCTACTATAGTTTAAAGATGGGAAATTTGAAACTGCAGGACTTTATTTTTATAAGAAACTTTCACTGTTCCAGAGGGATGAAGGGAAGGGGGACAGAAATAAAAAAAAAATGGGAGAGTGTAAAAGAAATTCAAATAAATCCATAATAACTTTAAATTTAGGGAAAAATGAAATATGTAAGTCTCTTAGTAATTTTATACCACTTGCATGAATTTTAGTTTTTCCTAGTGAAAAACTCTTTATTAAATTAATTGAGAAATTCCTTTGGCAGATGGGGGGAAACAAAAGCTTGCCTTTTTCTTTATTCTTTTAAAGTAAATAATAGAGTTTATTTATTCTTTTAAAGTAAATAATGGAGTATATTTACAAGTTTTCAGGAAAAATATTAAATAAAATTTCTGCATACTATATAAATAAAAGAGTCAAAAACTGGCATGAAAAAGGCATACAAAAATTAAAATAATACAAAAATTAGGGTAGTGTTTTAAAGGTTTCTGTAAGATAAAAGGCTTGGCTTCTTCAATAAATTAGATGTTTTTAGAAAGTGGGAAATATTTTCAAGATGAATATCTTACTAATACAAAAGTCAAAGCTGTAATATATGTTAATATTGTAGGAGATTTATGTATCCCTAAAAATGTTATTTTTGTTTCTAGCAGATATACAAAGAATCTCAAATAAAGATTTCATGTGTTCCCTTTAAAACTCTTAAAAAATCTAACAGGTAAAACCCTGGCCAGGTGGCTCAGTTGGTTAGCATGTCCTTGTGAAATGCCATGGTCGTGGGTTCCATCCCCAGTCAGGGCACGCACAAGAATCAACCAATGAATGCATAGATAACTGGAACAACAAATAAATGTCTCCCTCTCTCTCTCTCTTTGTCTCTCTCAAATCAATAAAGAAATTTAAAAAAATTCAACAGGTAAATATTTATGGGGTAATAACAGTGACTCTATTTAAATGTATGCTGATAATATAAATTATGGTTGCAAGAATTGTTCCATTTTAGAAAGTATCTTCATATAATATTATCAAATAGATAAAATTTAAAAGATTATGTCTTTGAATTTAATTACAGCTTATTTTTAAAGCGGTATTCATTAGAATACATCTTTAACATAATAAAGAATATCAGCCATTTTTTAAAGAGCATTTTCATTTTTATATATTTTTATTTCTTTTTTTTAAAGATTTTATTTGTTTAAGCTCTGGCTGGTGTAGCTCAGTGGATTGAGCACAGGCCTGTGAAGCAAAGGGTCACTGGTTTGATTCCTAGTCAGGGCACATTGCCTGAGTTGCAGGCCAGGTCCTGCAACTGGGCACATGAGAGGTAACCACACACTGATGTTTCTCTCCCATTCTTTCTCCTTCCCTTCCCCTCTCTCTAAAAATAAATAAATAAAGTATTTTTAAAAAGATTTTATTTATTTATCTTTAGAGGGGAAGGGAAGGAGAGAGGGAGAGAAATAATCAGTGTATAGTTGTCCCTCGTGTATCCCCTGCTGGGAACTGGCCTGGAACCCAGGCATGTGCCCTGACTGGGAATCGAACCACAATACTCTGGTTCGGAGGCCCACGTTCAATCCACTGAGCTACACCACCCAGGGCAGAGTATCAGCCAATTTAAAAATTTTATTTAATAGTGAAATAACAGGTCATCTTATTAAACTTTTAATTTTGCATTTGTATATATTTTTAAAGATTTTATTTATTTATCTTTAGAGGGGATGGGAAGGAGACAGGGAGAGAAATATAATGTATGGTTGCCTCTTGTGTGTCCCCTGCCGGGAACTGTCCTGCAACCCAAGCATGTGCCCTCCTGACTGGGAATTGAACCGCGATACTCTGGTTCGGAGGCCCGCGTTCAATCCACTGAGCTACATCAGCCAGGGCTTGCATTTGTATATTTAAATAAATGGCAAAACTCTGATATCTGCTCTATATTGTTTTAGTGATCAGTACCATTGTAATAATATATGCAAAAAATTTAAATATTTACTTTAAAAAAATCACAGAATATTTCTGTGGGAGGCAATAGCAACAAAAACTAAAACTTATTTCACAATGCCAATATTTTAATAAATAAATAGGATTTATTATAAAATGATTTATAAATAATTGAAATTTATTTCATATAATAAACAGAAATAGATAACACACTGACTAATAGAAAACAGTGGAGGATTTTATTTAAAAATGGAGTTGGAGCAACAAACAAACTAGACATGTTTCTCAGAATAACTACCAAACAAATCACAGGCTAAAATACAGGGTACAGCACAAATACCTTACCAACCTTACCTTACCAACCACACTCAAACAGGCATTACTTCTGCCAGACCCTATGTATACATTTCGAGAATTTTGAGATATTGTAGAAACATGTTATGATTTAGATTTGTGCGTTTGCTTTCTTTTGCCTGTACATTATCCAAACTGCTTCTTCTTTAGGAATTATTCCCTACTGTGTGCACTTTTGGTGGGACTCCATTCTATGCCTTCAACTATAGATGACAGATAGTTAAGTCCTGCCCTAGAGGCCATAGGGGCTAGTGCCTACACTTAGCCAGTGGACCTTTGTATCCAAGAGTGAATGATATAAACGTGAAGGGGCAAATACAAATTACTAAGGGTAGCTGCAATCATATCAAGAGGTGAGGACTTCCAGCCAAGATCCAGGTGTAGGTGGAAACACTGTGCTTCCTCGCACAACCAAGTTTAAAGACAACAAAGTTTTAGTAACAAAAACGCAACCAAAACATAGAAAATTGAACTGCACAGAAGTCCAACAACAATAAACCATTCAGCCAGACCGGTAAGAGGGACAAAGTCATTGGCTGGTGGAGTGGGTCAGGCAGGAAAAAGCGGCCAGACTGACGGGCCTGCGGGAGGTGGTTGGCAGATCCCAGGCATGGGGTGGCAACTGGAAGACCCAATAAGGGCTCAAGGTGCCTGGCTGACCACAGTCACACATTCGCCGCAGATAAAGCAGGCACCAAACCATTATTATATGAAATGTTAAAGGGACTTATCTAAGAAAAAGATAAAAAAATATGAACAGTGAAAGGACAGCAAACTCAGTTATTAACAACCACACCTAAAACAAAAGCAAACTAAGAGGACAGCTAGATCAGGAGCGGGACCAGAGAAATGGAGATCACACGGAGGGGTAGCAACAGGGGAGTGGGAGGAGGAGAAGGTACAGAGAATAAGTAGCATAGATGGTAGGTAGAAAATAGATGGGGGGGCAAGAATAGTAGGGGAAATATAGAATCTAAAGAACTTGTGACACATGGACATAAACGAAAGGGGAAATGGGGGGAGAGGGTGTGCAGGGTGGAGGGGAATGAAGGGGGAGAAGTGGGACAACTGTAATGGCATAATCAATAAAATATATTTTAAAAAAATTTTAAACAGGTGAAAGAGGGTTTACTCCTGTTAAAATAAAGTGGTGAAACTTCCTTCTTGAGTCTGCTTGTATCTTGAGACTAATTCTGTAAGTCTTATCAAATTTGTGCACTATCCAAGTTTATTCTAAAAGATTTCTTTCCTGCTTATGATAGTCAATTTCTTCAGCTTACAACTAATAATCATAGCTTATTTTATCATTATGCCAGGATCCAGGTAACATCATCAGGAAAAGGTACAGAATTTTGATAGAGAATTTCATATTTATATATGAAAAGGTAGAAAATTTCATATTATACATGAAATGTCCTTTTTGTCTCTTGGTATAGTCTTTGTTTTAAAGGGTATTTTTTCTGATATAAGTATTGCTACCTGGGCTTTTCTTTCATTTTCTTTTGCATAAAATATCTTTTTCCCATTCATTTACTTTCAGTTTGTGTGTACCCTTGAATATGAAGTGGGTCTCTTGTAGACAGCATATGTATGGGTCTTATTTTTCTTTTCTATTCAGCCACCCTATGTCTTTTGATTAGGACATTATTGGTAGGTATGTAGTCATTGCCATTTTAGTTATTCACATTTTTTTATCTTTTCTTCTGCTTCTTAAAGAAGTCCCTTTAACATTTCTTGTAATGTGAGTTTGGTGGCGACGAAGTCAGAAAAGTATTTCAACAAACAGCACTACTAGAACTGACTAGCTATGTAAAAACAAAAATGAACCTAGATTCATTTCTTACATCCTACACAAAATTAAATTGAAATTAATTATAGACCAAATTATAAAAGCAAAAAGCTTTCTTTTGAGTTTTCTGCTCATCAAAAGACATCACTAATAAAACATACCTGAGCCTCAGGCTGGGAAAAAATATTTGCAATACCTGCATCTGATAAAGCATTTGTGTCCAGCATATATATACATAATTCCTGCAAGTAATAAAAAGAAAAAAAGCTAATAAAAATCAGCAAAAAATTTGAACAGGCATTTTATAAAGTAGTATCTAAAAATAGTAAATGAGGACATGAAAATATGCTTAATATTCATCCTTAGTCATCTAGGCAGTGCAAATGCAAATCACAATGTATATACCACAGCATCATTAAAATGGCAAATATGAAAAGACAACACCAAATGTTGAGAATGTGGTGTAATCTAAACTTTCACTTGTCACTAGAGGTAGTATAAAATAGTATAACTAATTTGGAAATTGTCCTAGTAGTTTCTCATAAAGTTAAAAGTACTACCCTAAGATTCAGAGATTTCAGTTTTATTTAATTACTCAAGAGAAATGAAAACATATATATATATATATATACACACACACACACACACATATATACACACATATATATATACACATATGTACCATGATGTCCATAGCAGTTTTCTTCATAATAGTTCCAAACTGGAGACAACTGAAATGTCCATCATCGGAATGGATAAACAAAGTGTAATATAAACAGAAAATGGAATACTCTTCAGCAATAAAAAGGAACAATCTTCTAAAACATGCTACATCATGAAAAAAACTCTTAAAGTTTTATGCTGAATAAAAGAATCCAGACATAATAGAGTACAGACTGTATGGTTCAATTTATATAGAGTTTTACAATAAACAAGCTAATCTGTGGTGAAAGAATGCCACACAGAGCTTGCCTCTGGGAAAGAGGAGAAATGTGGGGATTAACTGGAAAGTTGCTTAAGGGATTTTACTTAGGAGATAAAAATATTCTATATTTTAATAGATGGGGTCACAGTGGTATGTGCAATTGTCACAACTCATCAAACTTTAAACTTAAAATGTATACATTTCACAGTATATATTTTTTTCCTCCATTTACAAAGAAAAATGTATCTTGGGAATAAGGGTGGGGTTAAACCACAGTGAAACTGAGTTCAGTCATTTCTTATCACAATATTTTTGCATGATTTGATTTGTGATCATTTGTTTGTATTACTTTGATTAAAATTTATTTCAAGTACTTGTACAGACTTCTCAGTTAATATGGTAGAATAAAAACATCTGAAACTCCCCCTTTTCCCAACCCTAACGATAGAATAACAAATAGGACCAAACTAGCCAAAATACCTTTCAAAGAAAAGGACAGAGCTTCATGACATACATTTCAAAATATGCAACAGAAAATACTAGAGAGAGTCCAAACCTCCAACACACACAGGCACACATACAAAGACAAAGAGACAGAGAGAGAGATTATGCAAGAAATGTAAATAAAAAGGTTTTTAAAATTATGCTAACATCCTCAAACAGAGAAAGATCAACCAATGCACAAAAGTTGCATCAGCACAAGGAAAAAATATGGACATATTTAATTCAAATGTCCCTGTGGGGGGAGGGAAACTATGATGAAAGGTGTTAGCCAACACAAGCTATGAGTTTGGAAATGTTACCTTTTCATTGGGTAAATTATTGCTCTTAATGATCTGAGAGGTCTGGAAATGAGAAAATAGGGAAGAATGGATATTAAGAAGGCCACTCGTAATGTATGCCTCAAACAACAAATCTTATCTAGGAAAAAGAATAATTGAAGAAAAGGAAGTTTTTATCTTATGGAAGAACGTAATATGAACCTAAACCTAGTAAAAGCAGATAGTCTTAAAGAAGAGATGCTAAACAACGAAATTGAATGAGGAGGAAAATTGCAGAGCTAAGAAATAAGTTGAGAAGCAAAATTAAACCAAACAGGAAAAAATGACTAAATTTAGCAACTATGGACTTGGGCAATAATTATATAACTAACAAAGAAAGAAGTTTTTAGATAACCATGATGAATGTAGAAGAAAATAAGAGTATTAAAGTAAGTGGGAAGCCAATAATAGACCAGAACAAAGGTAATTTGTGTCACAGAAGTAAGGACAGCAACATGCAAAATGGGAAAGGTATGCAAAGTGGGAAAGGTTTGCAAGGGCAAAACAAAAGAAACATTTTCAGAAACTAGTAAGAATTGAATCTGTAGAAAAATATTATATCATATTTCAGGGAAAATATTATGAATTATGATATATCAAAACATGTCTTAGGTAAGTTCATAAAACTTTTTTTAAAAGTAATGGAAGAGTTTTTCAGGAAGAAAAATCAGGCTTAATATGTGGTGGAGATGGGAGGGGCCCATCACATCGGCCACACCCTGATCCACAACCATATCCAATGCCATTGGAAATCCAGCAATAGTCTACAAGGAGCGAATAAAAGAATTATGCAACCCCAAAATATTATGCCTTCTGGCAAACTGAGTAATTATTCAAATATAAAGTCAGGAGGTAGACATTCTCAAATAATAGACAGACAGTTTTAAAAAAAAAGGAATGAAGCATGAACTATATAATAGTGAACCTTTCTTACAAAAAAAGACAACAAAATATTCTGCCCAAGTTAGAAATGATGACCTGAAATGATGACCTGAGAGATCATAGCATATATGGGTTAATGTAAATGTGTAACAATAAGATTATTATAGGGTTTCTAATTAGAGGAGGGAAATGTCATATTGGTAAATTATAACTTATGAAAACAATAATAAAACCAGAATTGGGAGAAAATTTAATATATCCATTTTCTCACCTTTCTTAGTGACAAATCAATAAATATGGTGAATAAATTTATTTAACATCAAGGTGTATAAATAAAAAAGATAGTGTAAGTATATTATTTACACATTATAAAGGGAATTGTTAGAACTAAAAATATCATTACAATTGATAAAATCAGAAAGTGAGAAAGAGAAAAGAGGTAAGAGAAAATGTAGTGTGTTAATTATCTAATCTTTCATAAGAGACTTCAACAAATACTGTCTAAAGCCGCTACATCAAGAGGTTGTGGTTAGGTAAAATATACAAACTTATGAATGTTTCCATTTCAAATTATGGGAAGAAAAGTGTCTATCACATACACTTAACCCAAGTAACAGCAAGAAAAGCCACATACAAGAAGGCCAGAGACAAAGCATTTGAACACAAAAATAAAACCTAAAATTGGATGAAATCATTAAAACCAAATATATTTGTTAGACATCAAATATAAATGAGTTATATTCACACAAAGATTATCAGATTTGATAAAATAAAAACAAAACCAAACAATATGTTGTATGTACAAGAAACACCCAGAGCTAAAGCACTCAGGTTATATGGAAAAATAAGACATAGTAGACAAATAATAACAAGAAATATGAAGTCAAAATATTAATACAAGGATTAAATCCAAAGCAAATGTTAAACAAGATGGAGGTTCATTTTGTAAGTATGAGGTACACAATTTATGATGAGGAAAGCTGAAATAAATGTGTTCATTTATAATAAGAGATAAAAACTCTGCAAGAAGGGACAGACAGAAACAGTATTAATGGTAGATTTTTAACTTGGCTTTGTAGACTTATGACAGATCAACTACACAACAAAATAAATTATAGGGAGAATTTAATGAAATAACTGATACATAGGGTTGTCCAAAAAGTCTGTTATGTTCTTCCATAAAATAAAAGACACATTTTTCATTTTCATTTTTCATTTCCAATAACTTTATTGATTTGGATCAATAAGTCAGCTATCTCCCACTACTGGCTTCATGTGGGTAGAGGCCAGGGGTGCTGCTAAACATCTCCCAATGCATAAGGCAGCCCCATAGCAAAGAATTATTTGGCCAACATGTCAATAGTATTAAGAAACTTTGCAAGTCACTTTTGACATGTTCAGTCAGTCACCTACCTTCTCCACATGCTGCACAGACTTTTCTTTTTTATGTTTTGCTTTGCAGGATGATGCCCAACCAGCTGAGCCTTTTTTTATGTTTCAATCCCATTTTTGCCTTTCTTGAAATACTAAAGCATAACAGGCCAAAAATGTTGCATATCCTTTTCTATCTTCAATATTAAAATGGCTGCACAAAAACTCACGAATTTTGATAAGTTTTTTAAAAGCACACTGCTATGACAGCTGTCACAAAACAATCTAACAAAATTGTTTCAAATGAAGTTAAAAACAACTGAGCACTACTAGAGCCATTGTATGGAAAAAATTAAATTTTTGGCCAACCTAGTACTTTTGCTAACAGATACACCAAACCGTGTAACTAAAAGAGTATACACCTCCTCTTCAAGGCCCCATGGAAAATTTACAAAAACCAAGGCCACACTAACAACACAAATAATTTTCAAATACCTCCATGAATGCATGAAGAACAGATCATAATACATGGATATACTGCAGTGGAATTATAAATTAATAGTCATAAAGAGAAAAATCTAACTGCAGAAAAATTATACAGTTTCCTCTTAAATACTTCAAAATCAAAGTGAAAATAAACTTTATAAAATAAAGATAATACATCATCTATCCAAAAGTTCAGGCCTCAGACAACACTCATGGCTTTATCCATGTAAGCAATTAAAATAGAGTCTAAAATAAATTAATTATTGAGCCAAAAATCTGAATAATAACAAGAAGAGGAAACCATGTATTTTTCAAGGAAAACATAAGGGATAAGATTATAATAGCTAAAGCGGAAATTACTGATTTGGAAAACAGAAAATCAGTAAAATTGATGAAGCCTGGAGTGTGGATGAAGTCTGTGGTTATTAGGGGAAGGGAGAAGACATGGAGAAAAGGGCAGTTGGGGAAGGCTCTCAGGAACCAGTCTGTAGCATAAAACAAACATACAAACAAACAAACAAACAAACAAACACCTTTTCCTTATGAAGGCCTTCAAACATTTACAAAATTAGAGAAATACAGAGTCTGTACAGAAGGTATCCAGCCATATAATATGAAAAATAGAGACATTTATTGAAGAAGATACAAGCTACAATAAACATTGTACATGGGACAATGATGACTTCAAAGTAGGCACCTTAGCCTCATACAGTTCTCCCAAATTGCCAGTAGCTGCCCCTTTATATTTTCCTGAATCTCATCAATCATCTAAAATCTCTTCCCTCTCAAAGGTGATTTGAGTTTTGGGAAAAGCCAGAAGTTGCAGGGCACCAAATCCAGGATATAGGGATGCTGAGTCACCTGAGTGATTCCCCATTTTGCTGAACTGCAGGAGACGTGATATGTGAGCAGGTACATTGTGGTGATGAAGCTGCCAACACCAGTTGCCCATAGCTGCAGCCTTCTGAATTATCTGAACAGTTTCCACAGAGGAATGTTCAAGCTTTGTGTACAATTTGATGCAGATTCATTACTCTGCTTGCTCAGTCATTTTGCATGTGATGGCCACAGTATATATGCTCACTCAGTGGTGTGTACCACCCTCACTGACTAGTATAGTGAAATTATAACTGTTCATGCATGTACATTCCAGTCCACTCTCCTTGACTGCCAGATCACATCGATGTTGCACAAATTGGTCTTGTTGTATTGACAATAGTTGCACTTTTTCCAGACAGACCAGTATCTATATATACATCCATATATCCAATGCCACACTCTCTGTATTACTGTAGCTTTTATAGTAATTCTTCAGTATTGTGATTTTTCTTCAGCATTGTGTAGGCTGTTCTGAGGCTTTTTGCCTCTTCATACAATCGTGAATAGAAAAATCTAACCACAGAAAAATTGTACAATTTTTAGAGTCAGTTTAACAATATCCACAAAATAACTTGCTGGGAATTAATTTGTACCTTCTTGGCTCTACATATCAAGTCAAGAAAAACCAACATCTTAACAATATTGAGTCTTTTTATCTATGAACAGGCAACATCTCTCCACTTATTTATACCTTCTTTTATTTCTTTCTTCAGAGTTCTATAGTTTTCCTCATCCGGATCTTGTATATATTTTGTTACATGTATACATAAGACTTTCTTGGCAAATGTTCATGGATATGTAGAAAAGCACTTTATTTGTTTATATTGACCTTGTATCCTGCAAACTTCCTATAATCACTTATTAGTTACAGAAGTTTTTGTTGATTCTTTGGAGTTTTCTAGATAGACAATTGTGTAATTGTGAAGAAAGGCAGTTTTAGTTCTTCCTTCCCAATTTGTATAACTTTTATTTCTTTACCTTATTTAAGTACAGTGTTGGACTGGTGAGAGGGGAGATCCTTGCCTTGGCCCCAATCTTAGGGGGAAAGCGTTCAGTTTCTCAGCATTAAGTTAGGATGTTAGCTCCAGGTTTGTTGTTTATTCTCTATCAAGTCAGGTAGTTCTCCTCTCTTCTTAGTTGGTGAAGAGTTTTTATCGTGAATGGGTATTGTGTTTTTCAAATGCTTTTTCTGCATCTGTTGATAAAATCAGAAGGCATTTCCTCATTAATTGACTTTAAAATGTTGAACCAGTATTCCATATCTGGAATAAATCTCCATGGATCACAGTGCATGATTCTTTTTATAAATCACTGGATTCAATTTGTAGCTATTTTGTTGAGGGTTTCTTGCATGTATGGTCACAAAAGATGTTGGTCTGTAATTTTTTCATATAATTTCTTTGTCTATGTTTGATATTAGGGGAATGCTGACCTCATAAAATGAGTCTAGAAAGTGTTCCCTCTACTCTTTTCTGGAAGAGATTGTAGAAAAGTAATATTATTTGTTCCTGAAATGTTTGGCGAAATTCCAGTAAATTTGTAGAAACCATCTGGACAGGTCATTTCTCTTTTGGAAAATATTAATTATTAATTCAATTTTTAAAAACTAAGTATAGAGCTATTCAGATTGCCTGTTTGGCCTTGTGTGAGACCTAGTAGTTGGTGTCTTTCAAGGCATTAGTCCATTTTATTTAAGTTTTCCAGTTTGTAGCATAGAATTGTTCATACTATCCTTTTATTGTCCTTTTCATGTCCATAGGGTAAGTAATTATGTTTTCATTTCTGATATTAGTAATCTGTTTTTTTTTTAATTTTTTTGTAAAGATTTTATTTACTTTTAGAGAGGGGAAGGGAGGGAGAAAGAGAGAGAGAGAAACATCGATGTGTAGACCTGGCCTGCAACTCAGGCATGTGCCCTGACTGGGAATCAAACCTGCGGCCCTTTGGTTTGCAACCTGTGCTCAATCCACTGAGCTACACCAGCCAGGGCAGTAATCTGTGTTCTTTCTCTGATATTTTTTCAAAGAATTAAGCAACTTTTATTTTTAATTTCATTGATATCTGCTGTAATTTTTATATTTTATTTTCCTCTATTTTATATTTTGAATTTAATTTGCTCTTCTTTTTCTAGTTCCCCAATGTGAAAGCTGAGATTATCAATGTTAGGTCTCTCCTTTTTTTTTCCTGACGTATATGATGAATGCTGTACATTTCCTTTTAAACACTTTGTCACTGCATCCTACAAATTTTGTTAAGTTGTAATTTCATTTTAACTTAGCTCAAGATATTCTTCAGTTTTTTCTTGAGATTTATTTTTTGACATGTGCTGTTTGGAAGTGTGTTGTTTAAAATCCAAATATTTTGGGATTTTCCAGCTACTTTTTGTTATTCATTCCTAGTTCAATTCCATTGCATGATTTCTATTCTCTTAAAAATTGTTAAGGTCTATTTTTTGGCCCAGAGTGTGGTCTATCATGGTGAATGTTTTATGTGAACTTGAGAGGAATGTGTATTCTGCTGTCATTGGTTGAAGTATTCTATGATGTCACCAGATTCAGTTGATTTGCTGATGCTTTTCTGTTCGGCTATGTCCTTAATGGTTTTCTGCTTGCTGGTTATGCTGATTACTGAATACACAGCTTTACCAGTTATCAACATTTTGCATTTTATTTCATCTATTAACTTTCTTTCTCATTTTTTCACTCCCACAAAAATGAAATGGCTTAACTTTACACTGATAGCGGATGGGTAAAAATGAGTTGAGCCCTGGCCAGTGTGGCTCAGCTGGTTGGGTGTTGTCCTGCAAACCAAAATGTCACAGGTTTGATTCCCAGTTGGGTTGCGGGTTTGGTCTGTGGTCAGGGTGTGTTTCAGCTTGTACAAAAAGGCAACCGATTAATGTTTCTCTCTCACACCAATGTCTCTTTCCCTCTCTTTCTCTCTCCCTTCCCCTCTTCCCAAACCCTTTATTCCTTCCTCTATCTTTCTAAAAAACAATGAAAAAATGTCCTCAGGTGAGGATTAAAAACTTCTTTTTGATTTAGTTGAGCCAAATAATAAAAAACGAAAACCTTACATATTTTCTCAATAATATTACATTTATTAAAAATGATAGATTCACAGAAGGTTGCAAAGAAAGTAGAGAGGCCCTATTAACGCTTCACAGAATTTTCCCCAATGGTTGCTTATGTAGCTACAGTTCAGTGTGAAGCACAGGAGATCGACCTTGGTACAATGTGTGTCTGCAGTTCTGTGCCAGCTGGTTACACCACTAATCACTTAGCGAACTGCTCCCCCACCACAAAGATCGCCTTTGACTTATCATAGTCTATTGGTATTGACACTTTACTGGTGTAGAAACCTTACCACCCTTTATGAGCCATTACCTGTCTCTATTTAAATGTTATAAATACAATACAAGGTGGGACAAAAGTAAGTTTACAGTTGTTCATATGGCAAATAATACAATAATTGATAAATAATATGAAAAGCATAAACTCTGCTTCCCATACTCACAACTGTAAACCTACTTTTGTCCCTCCCTGCATTTCCTCTACATACACCGAGCAGCGTGTGAGACAGTATTACAATTTTTGCTTTAATCATCAGGCATAACTTAGAAAAGCAAGGTAAAGTCTATTGTATTTATCCATATTTTTTATAGTTGCATTTTTTCTTCTTTCTTCCTTCCTGACACTACAAGATGCCTTCTGTCATCATTTCCATTCTGTTTAGAGAATTATTTAGCCATTATTTTGGGGTAGGTCTGTGGGAGACAAAACTTCTATGTTTCCTTCATCTGAGAATACTTGATTTTCTCCTTCATTCCTGAAGGGTCTTTTCACTGGGGATAAAATTGTCCACTGATTATTCTTTTCTTTCAGCACTTGAGAAATGTGGGGCACTTCCTGTGGGCCTCCATGCTGTCTGTGAGAAATCTTCTGTCATTCAAATTGTTTTTGCCTAAGAGTAAGGGGTCATTTTTCTTACTGCTTTCTTTGTGTTTAATTTTCGTGAGTGTAACTATATGGATTCCTTTGGGTTTATACTGTTTGGGATTCACTCAGCTTCTTAAATCTGTATGTTTGTTTCCTTTGCTAAACAGGACAAATTTTTAAATCATTTCTTCAGGTAGTTTTTTAGCAGCTCTACCCTCTTTCTCTTTTTCTGAGATTCTGATGACCAAATGTTAGATTTTGTGTTATAGTTTCACAGGTCCTTGAAACTCTGGTTGGTTGTTAGTTTCGATCTATTTTTTCTTTGTTGTTAGTTTGGGTAATTTTCATTATTTTACTTCAAGTTTATTAATCCTTTCCTCTGTCCTCTCCATTTTGGTTTTAATCCTATCCATTAAGCTTAAAAATTTTGATTATTATATTTTTCACTTCCAAGAATATCTTTTCCTTCATTTCTTGCATGTTCACAAATGCTCACTGAGACATTTTGTCATGGCTGCTTTAAAACCATTGCCAGCTACTTCTAACATCTGTGTCATCTCAATATTGATGAGTAAGATTTTCTTTTCTCATCTAAGTTGAGATTTTCCTAGTTCATGGTATGATGAGTCATTTTCAATTATGTTTGGATATTAGACTTTGGATCATATCTAAGTCATCTGTGTTAGCAGCCTCCTGTGACACTGTGCAGTGGGTTGGGGAGAAGTGTTGCCTTGTTACTGCTAGATAGCAGTAGAAGTTCAAGTTCTGCTTCTGTTGACATACTGGGGGTTGGAGGAGCTCTGTGTTATTGCCGGGCAGGTGTGGAAGTACCAGCTGCCTTCTAACCTTCGGCTATACCACTCTGGCTAGAAGGGAAAGGGGTGCTTTGTTACTGCTCTCCACGTGGCTCCCCCCTGGCTCCATAAGACACCACGGGATGGCGACGATTAAAGCCCTGACCCTACTCCAGCTCCTGTGGTACCCACCATCCCAGCACATCCTAGCAGGCAGCACACTTCATTACTGTTAGTGGGAGTGCAGGCTGAGGTTGTCCACTCACACCAAACTTTGGCAAGTATAGCGAAACAGTATCAGAAAATATAACCGTGATACTATTGTCTCACCTCCCCAAGTTAAAAATACATTCTTAATGTTTCATAGTTTTCAATCCCCCTAGATCCCATAGACTGCCTCAAAAATGTAATTTTACACCTGTGTTCAAATAAAAATCCCAGATAAGCTGCAAAGTTGGCATTTGGTTGTTGGACCAAATCAGTTCCCCTTTCTTTTCCTGTGTCATTTATTTGAAGAAAAATTGGTTCTGTGGTATTTCTCATGTTCTAGATCTGGTTGACTATACTCCTAGGTATCACTTAATATGTTTTACTATCTTTCATAATTCCAAGAAACTGGTAGTCAGATGGAAATGTATGACTACACTCAGGTTCATTTTTTTGACATATTTTATAGGCAGTTCTGTGTGCCTTCTCTTGTACCACTCAACTAAACACATAATGTCTGGATGTCCTGCTTTTCAGAAATTGACAATTAACCAGTAGGTTCTGGTGGTAACAACGTGAATCATTCATTGAAAAGTTCCTCATTGACTGTTCACTTAATGCAGGATTTCTCAAGTGCATTGATATGTTAGACCAGATAATACTTGGTTAGAGGGGACTGTCCTGTGTGGGGGACCGTTCTAGGGGGCTGTGCACTGTAGGATATTTAGCAGCATCCCTGATAAACTCAATCCTCTCACCCACCCTCCCGCATACCATCTCGTTGTGACAATAAAACTCTCTTCAGATATTATCAAATGTTCCCCAGGGAGAAAATAGTCCCCTGTTGAGATTCTTAACTTAATGGTTTTAGCAGTTGCCTGCTAACTGTTGCCTGTGTCCATTATTTTATTAGGCTGTGCAAAGTCATGATTTTTCTAATTGCCATTTCTGTATTTACAACTGTGTTTTTTTTTAAGTAATACTTTCTCTGAGTCTGTCTAGCAAAGCCAGGATAAATGTTTGATTATTTTATTTATTAGTGTTTTTAGAATAATTAGCTGTATCCTAAGCACTTCCAAGAGTGACCAGTTAAATTTTGTTTGAAGTATCTTTGGAACTCTTGAATATTTACACATTTTATATATTTCAATCCTTGGCAGCACTGTTTTTGTTTTTTGATGCTTAAGTTTTCCCATCTTTGGTTAGTGGGATTTTTCAACTTAGCTCCAGTTTTCTTTCAACATGACCCTGATTGTCAATAATTTCCTTGCTTTCAAGTATGACAGGGTAGATCGTCCAGACTCATCTTATATATTTCCCATCCTGGCCCTGACGTCAGACTCTCAAGTCTGTTCCTTCTGCTGGGAAATGGTATTTAGGGACCATAGTCTGGGCACAATGGGTGTTTACTATTGTCGAGTTATCATTACTTTCAGGTCTTTCTAATGTGTAGGAGCAGGAAATGCATAATTTTTGAAAGATAAAGTTCTGATTCCATATTAGCATTTTAACTCAATTTAAGCATGCAATGTTTTTATTTTTTATTTAACTTTCTTTAATTATGAGAAAACATGGTTTCTAATATCCATTTTTCTCTCCCTCCAACCCTTTCTCTCTTTCTCGTCCCACTCCCTCTCTCTCACATTACTTCTACTGAATGCAATTTCAGACTTCTTTGTGATTCATTTCATTCTTAGGTTATATCCTTCTAAGGATGTACAGTCCAAATACTGTATTTAAATATCACTTTAATTATTCTCTCCAGTTTGCCACCAATATGATAGGTTCATTTGTTTTAGTTTTCAATTTTAGGCATTGCCTTTTTTAAATTTAATTTTTTAATTACCTGAAATATATACAGTTTCAAAGTTGGAACAATAAAACAAACATGTTTAGAAATGTATAGCTTCCATCATCGTCTCTTCCTCCATATCCTCTCCATTCTGTAAGATAATCATTTTTATTAGATTTGGTTTATACTTCTAGTTTTAAAACACACACATGCACACACCAAAAGGTAGCATACAATTTATAATATCTGGAACCTTGAATAAAAATTTTTTATTGTGATAAAATATACAAAACATAAAAATTATCATTTTAACCATATTTAAACATACAGTTCAGTAGCATTAAGTACGTTCATAATTTTGTGCAACCATTATCACAGTTAATTTCTAGAATTTTTTCATCCTCCTAAATGGAAACTCTGTGCCCACTAAACAATACTTCTTCATTTCATTCTCCCCCTACCCCACCATTGGAGAACTTTATTCTTTTGGTCTCAATGGATTTGCCTATTCTATCTGCACCTTGCTGTTTTCATTGAGTTGTATATTCTAGAGATCAGCTCATAGGAGTACACAGAGATCCTCATTCATTTTTATAGCTATATAGTATTCCACCAAATGGACTAAGCTATGTATATGCAACCAGTTCCTCATTGATGGGAAATTTGTATTCCTAGTCTTTTGCTATTACTAACAGTACTGCAGTGAACAAATGTGTTTATCATTCCATTCTTTGCCTGTATATCTTTTAAACAGATTTTTAAAAGTGGAATTGCTGAGTCAAAGGATAAATGGGTATGCGATTTTAGAACATTTGGATTTGACGTGGTAGGAATGAACCAGGAAACTATTTAAATATTAAATGAGAAGCCATTTAAATAGTAAATGAAAACCTATTTAACAGGGTTGCATGTTTTCAAAAATATGATCGAAACACTAATCCAGGGGACAGTTATGTTATTTAGCTCTTTTAGTTAAAACAATTTCATTTTTTGAAACACACTGCATGACAAATACTTCTCTTGCTGTCTTTAATTTCTTTCTATTTAAACAAATTGATGTCTCACATGAAATTATGTGACTTCTACTTTTTCTTATGTATTATGAGTATGCCGTAAGAAGGGATACTACCTTAAGATTTTGTCAGACTACGTTGGGAAAATAACGAAGGGAGTTCTGCCAACTCTCAGAGAATTTTGGCTGCCAAATTGCACATCTGGGCAATTCGGGCCAGGAAAAAAAAATTGTATACATATCTTTAAAGTAAGGTTCTCTGGCCTGAATAATCCAGACATTGCTCTCTGGTGCTGTTTCCTAAACTGTGCTTGGAGGGCAGTCCTAGTTTTCAGGGGTGTTGATTTTTAATTAGGAAAAGCCGTGGAATGAGAGACTACTAGGGTTTCGCACAGACCTCATAAAAGGTGGGGCACAAAGGAAGACCCCAACGGCGGGTGAGTGCAGAGGCGGCTCTAAGGGTTCAGAGGGCAAGTCGCCAGGCTGGATGCACCAATTGCTAGCGTTTAATGATTAATCAGGAGTCCAAGCCTTGAAGCAAGGTTATGTCCCAAGACCCATTTACCCGCCCTGCGCCCCCCGCCCCACCACCCCTTCCACCCATTTCAGTTGTCGCAGCTCCGCTCCGGCTGCAGAGCCGGGCCGAGCCCTGCCAGGGGTCACCCCGGAGCGCGCCCCTGCACCGACTCCCTGGGACCGCGGCGCCGGCTCTCTGCCGAGGCCCCCCGCGGCCGCGTGTGCGCCCTCCGGTTGGAGGGCGCGTTTTAATCTGGAAACGCCCAGCCCCGCTCCGGGTGCCTCCGACTGACGCCGCTCCCGGGGGGAGGTGGGAGCAGGAGGGCGACGGGGAAGGCCCGGCCCTCGCGGGTGGAGGTTGCAGCCCACTCCCGCGCGAGTCCCCGTTCCTGCTTGGCTGCGAATTCACGCACCCCGGGTCTGGGTCCGGGTCTCACGTGAAATTATGTGACTCCCACTTTTTTCGGGAGGAACTGCTCTCATTCTCAAACCTGTGGCGTGTGCTGAGTGGGGTGGTTCAGCTGCGGACCTAGCGAAGCAGGCACTTTAGAGACCCCGGTCCCCGGTCCCCGGTCGGCGGCCCCGCGAGGGCGGAGGGGGAGGGGAAGGGGCCGCTGCCTCCTTCCCCAAATCCGGTCCCTAACCGCCCCCTCCCCCGTCGTCTGCTCGCTTTGTACAGGCAGTCAAAACAGAACTAGCGGCCAATTGAGGGGGACGGGAAGCAAAGCCGACTCCAGCCTCGCCCCCTCCAGCCGGCCCCGTCCTCCCTCCCCTTTCCCACTTCTCTCCCTGCCCTAACCTCGCCCCCATCCCCCGCTCATTTCCTCTCGCACCCGGGCCCGCCGACCCCTCTTTCCCAGGCCCTGTTTCGGCCCTGGCATTCCTCTCCGGCTTGCCCCCGTTTCCCCCAACCTCCGTCCTCTCCCCTCCCGTCGCCCTACCCCCCGGCCCCCTTCTTCCCTCTTCCCCTCCCCCAAGTCCTGGCGCCCCTGGTTCCTCCCCCACCCGATCACCCCCTTACTCTGTCCCCGCCCACTCTGCGCCGGCCCCTCGGTCGGGGCTGCGCCCCACGTGTGGACGGCTGCGCTCCAGCCCCCACTGACAGCCGCCGCCCGCGGCCCGCCCCGCGCCCCGCCTGGCCTCAAAACCCCCGCGCCGCGCCCTCGCGCGCCGCATCCGCGCCCGAGCCCAGCCTCCCGCCCGCCCTCTCACCGGCGGCCCGCCCGGCCCCGCGCACCTCGGCCGGGCTCCGCAGCCGCCGCCGGCGCGTCGCTGCCCCGCGGGACTCCGGGTGAGCCGGGAGTGCATCCGCCTCTTTGGGGGCTACTTTTGTTCGCCTGCAGACTTCTTTCTGGAGACTTTTGCAGCTTTCCGAGGTCTGGGCCGGGGGCGCACGGGAATTCGCCGAGCCGCTGCGCGCAGGCCCTTTTTTTTTTTTCTTTTGAGGTCCGCTTTCTTTGTAACTTTACGCCGCGGCTGCTCGGGTTACTTTTGTAATTTCCCGCCCCCGCCCGCTGGCGGTCCTGGAGTCGTTCGGGGCCGTGGCCCGGGGGATGCAACGTGGACCGCGCGGGGCTGCCGGCCGCTTCGCCGCCGCGCCTCGCCGCCCGCTCCGCTAGAGTCCGCGCCCCGCCGTCAGCCAGGGGACGGGCGCTCGGTCCGGGGCTCCCGGTGCCGCTGGGAGCCCGAGCCCGAGCGAGTCTGGGGAGCCGACTGAGGGCTCGCTAGACCCTGACTTTTTCCGGGCCTCGGGGATTTCGTCTTTGAGCGCTCCCTCTCCGCGGACCACGGTCCGCGCGCTCCCGGCGCCCGCGATGGGGAGACGGCGGCGGCAGGGTCTCCAGTCCTACTTCGTCTGGCTCGGCTGCGTGGCGATCTGGGCGCAGGGCACGGCCGGCCAGCCCCAGCCGCCCAAGTCGCCCCGGCCCCAGCAGCCGCCGCAACAGGTCCGGCCCGCGGCGGCGGGCTCCGAAGGCGGGTTCGCGGTGCCCGAGTACCGAGAGGAGGGCGCCCCGGCGGCCAGCCGTGTCCGCAGGCGAGGACAGCAGGACGTGCTTCGCGGGTAGGTGCGCGGTGCACACCTGGGCACCTCGTCCGGGCAGCTCTGCGTCCTGCCCGCTCCCCGAGTCTAGTTGTGGCGGCTGTTGCCGCGGCCCCTCCACGCGGAGACCCCGAGGCTTTCGGGAGCGCCTCCCTCCTGGTCTCCGCAGCCCCGCGGGCAAAAAGCCCTCGGGCGAGGGGGGTGGGGTGGGCGGCGGGTGGGTCGCAGGCCCCCGGGTGAGGATCGCAGAGCCGGGCAGAGCCCGCGATGCGGGGTCAGGTTCCGAGTGTCCGGCGGGATGAGCGCTCGAGTCCGCCCCTGGCCCGGCGGGTGGCGGCCGCCTGCCCCCCACCGTCGGGGGCGCCGCTGCGGAGCCTTTTGTTTGAGGACGCGGTTCGCTGCGGCCGGGAACCCTGCGCTCCACCTTCCGACGCGTCTCCCGTGACACGTCGGGGCCCAAGTAGCAGTAGATGAGGAGGGACGAGGGTGAGGAGTTTTGAAACGGGACGTTCCCTTTGTTCTCTGCGTCCGGAGGCTGGAATGGTAGCAAATTATGTGTCTGGACGTTTCTTTTTGGGCTGCAGCGGGGGGCAGATGAAAGGCACTGTTTTAGCCGTTGCCGGCCCTCCCCCCTTCCAGCGTCTGGCCCACCCGTTTCCGTGTCTGCGCCCCAACCGTCTGAAGTGTAGCTTTGGTTGATTCGTTGTCCAGAAATCGACCGTCTTAGGGCTCAGGAAACGTGCCTGTGAAAACTGATAACGTGTTACTCCACCCCGCCCTACGCGCGAGTGACCTCGCTTGTCCGTCGCAGGCCCAACGTGTGCGGATCCAGGTTCCACTCCTACTGCTGCCCGGGATGGAAGACGCTCCCTGGAGGAAACCAGTGCATCGTCCGTGAGTGCCTGGCTGGGCTGCGGCTCGGGGCAGCCCTCTCGGCCCCGTTGCTCTTGCATTTCGTCTCCGGACACGCCTTTGCTTTTAGAATCCAGGGGCTGCATATCTGTGATAATTAGGACGCAGCCCCGTTTGACTGGTGGGGAAGGAGCAGCCGGTTTGCATTGGCTTAAATTTCACTTGTAGACTCTGTTGAAGGGCAATAATGATAAAGGTTTCAAAGATACTTGGAAGTTTTATCTTTCTATGTCTATTAATACAAACGGAGGGGGGAGTCCAGCAATTCCCTAGATAACGCAAAACCACTTTTTCCTAAAAGAGTCCAGATAAGACCACAGCGTGGTTATGTAAATTAACTGGCTTTTGACTCTGCATGAGGTTTAAGACTTAGGAAGATCAAGCTTTCTTAGGCCTTTGTACAAAACCACTTTATTATATCTGGTTTCATCTCAACAGCCACACAACATAGATATAAAAGGAGCACTTTCACGAGTGTACACTTGACCCAGGTTAACAAAATTTTTAAAAAGGACCTCTTCCAAATCACTTGACTTTTTTTTTATTTGGGGGAGACATTTAGATGTAGGATTTGCAGACCAGACTTTCATAGTGTACTGTAGACTTTCCAAGTCTTAGAACTTCACTAGTCCTGCATATGTGACTTTAAAAGTTTTGCTTATTCCAGTCAATTTCCAAAGTTTATACCCAGTTCTCTAAATTCTAATTGGAGAAATCATTAGTTATCAGCCTTGTAGTGATGGGCTGTGGGATGTCTAATTTCACATGCCCATGAGGTTTTGAGCTGAAGTGTGACTGGCCTTCTTCTGTGTGTTTATGGAGCACAGCTACATGCATCATGTCAGGAGGAGAGCCGGGTACTGTCCACGGCATATTAATTTGGGACTGATCTTGACTTTATATTGACCTTGATGTTCTCTGGGGAATAAATGATTATGCAATTGTGAGTGGAGAAAAAGGGCAAGCCATACTAATCAAGGGATAAGAAGGATGTAGTGGGATCTCTGGCTATGTATTTATGGGTTTTGTGGGTTTGAGATAGACCCTTAATTTTTTTCAGTACAGTTTTTAAAAAGGGATGAAATCTCATGTTGTGAAGACTGGTTTATTACTTTTTTTTTCTACTCTAAAAATCCCACAACTCCAGTAATGAGGCAAAAATAGGAAAGAACAACTGTGTTTTTTAAGGTGATTCATAAACATCGTAAGTAAACCCTCTGATTATAAGTCTTTGTTTCTGAATTAAAAAGAAAGAAGGGGGTATTGCCTTTCCTTCTCTCCAACACAGAAGTCACATATATGAGGCATTTTCAGAGGGTGCATTTACTTTTCCAGGCCAGTAGGGCATTACCATGTCTGCTTTAAACTTACATGGTTCCTAGAATCCTAGAACAGCTAACGTCACTCACCCCACACCTGCCATACTAGTCGGGAGTGACTGAGGCACTGCGGAAAGTCTGACTCACTAAATGTAATGAATGCGACTGCCATTATTGAGTTGGAGAGCAGCCGAGGAGGAGGGATTGGTTTATGGTACGTGTTGAAAATCTGTAAAGTCAGATTTTATTGGATCAGTGTGGAATGGGAATTCCAGAGAACAGAGCCTTCCAGAATATTTACTGTAGAAACACACCCATGTATATATATATATATGTATGGCCCTCTGGGTGTCAGCTTTAAACACTTTTGGTTTTTGAATAACATTGTATACTTGTTTAGAAGGTCAGTTTGGGGAATCTCAGCATAATAGTCAATATGGTAGCCTACATTTCTACTTCTTGAAATATCTAGATACTTATGAAGCACACTGGAAAGGAGATGTATCATAAAGCTATAGAAAGCATAGACTTGAAATGATTTTTATATCTCCAAGAAACATTTACTATGCTTGTGTGAAGACCTATCTACAAAAAATTTATTAATGCACTTACAAAATATTTTAAATACTGAGAGTATAAAATAGTGGACAAAATAGAGGGAGAGAGAATGTAATGCCTTTATAGTCTTTTGTATGAGTCTCACCTAAGTTTGAACTTTTAATATTAAAATAGGCATTGAATTCAGTACTCCAATTATTTTTTGACATGTAAAACGATAATCTACGGAGTTAATAACCAACTTGAAATCACTATAAAGTCAAAATCAACAATTTTTACTCCATGATTTTTTCATAATAATGAATTATTTTTATACTTACTGGATTTCCACCATTTCATAAAAGAAAAGCTCTGAGGCAATTTACAAAAAGAGAATAAGTACAAGTAGGAAAGGAGGCCTAAAGTTTAATTTTCTTATACATTTGTACATCATCATTCTTCCTCTATGGAAAGATATTAAAATGTCAACTTCTAGACTTTTAATGTCTAGATGTGAAACAGGCTTCATGAGGAAGAGAAGATATTAAAAGAAAAATATTTCTCAGACTACTGGAAACCTAATGCATTTTGATTTTAGTCTCTGTATTTTGTTGCTACTATTTGTAACTGTGGCCTGCAAAGATCACCGAAGAACTTTCAAGCTTCCATATATTTGTTTCCCAAAGGATAGAATTGACTTTCTCACTTTCCATTTGTTTTTTTTTAAATCTTATTAGAACATGAAACAATGGAAAAGTTTGCTTACAAACTTGTTTATTGTGAAATTATGCTATGAAGAGTTTTTTGATTGGTGGAATAATAGTGGGGAGGGCTTGGCCCAGAATCATAGCATTGGAGACCCGAAGAGAGATCAGAGAGCACTCCAGTGTATTCCTTCAGTTTATTCTACCAGTGAGAAAACTCAGCCCAGAGAAGCTGTGTTCTGCCCCCTCCCGCCGAGCTTGCGGTGAGTGGGTCAGCAGCAGAACAAGAACCCAACCCCAGACCTTCTGCACACCACATACTCTTTACTGTGCTCTTTCTCTTCTCCCTGCATCACTGAAATCCTGACACCCAGGTCTCCTTTCCCTCACTGTAGTATTTCTTGATCTCATGGTTTTTGTGCCATTGTGGGAGGGACAAATGGTTAGGTAAAAAGCACTCTCGCTTCTCATTGGCTCAGAGATGTAGATAGAGCACACACCTGTGGCCATGACATGGGTCTGTCTGAGGATACCCAGTCTCCAGCCCATCAAACCTTTCTTGGGTTTAGGACCTGGGTAGGAGCACTTTGTGTATCACCCAAGCCTAGACTAAATGTCTACCTGCTGTGGAAGAATAATATTTTAATGAACATTTTTCATGGGAAAGTTTTTGGTGATCAGAAATTCTAGTACATTTTAAGAGTGGTCAACTCCATGGTAGGCACGGTGTTCTTGCCTAAAATCAGTTTTCTATCTTCACACCATGATCTATGACAGTTTCCTTTATGGGCAGTACTAATGGTAATGCTGGCCATATTATCTGAATGTCAAAAGGCAATTTGGAAAAGAAAAACTATTACTGAGTGAGTTTACTTCTATAGAACATGCCCACATCATTATTGGGGGCCACAAATCTCTTTGAAAGTAGCTGGCTCCCTTCCTAGTATGTGGCATAGGCACATTGGCATAAATGTTTATATCTAGTTCAAGATGCTCCCAGTCTCTCTTCTCTTCTTGTCTTCATGCACCCAGTCATGTAGCATTGAAGCACACAGCTTTTGTTCCCAAAAAAATTCAATTATGGGTGCAGTGATAAATCTCTTAGCTTCTAAATGCGCTGGCTCTAAATATGGGGGAGGCTTTCCATCTGAATGTACCCAGCTAATGATTTTGGGGATCCGTGGTATGTGCTGTGTCGGTGAGCCTGACATTCTTTGCTGGGATGACCCTCATACCTCAGAGGTCACAGCTGCAGGAGACTTTGACTCTCCCTCCATCAAAATGTCGCAGCAGCTTTTCTGAGCAGTGGGAATAGGCTAGGTTCTGGAGATAATATAGAAGAAAAGTTGGAGGAAGGAGAGTGGGAATTATTAAGGGGAACAAAGATTGATGGTGGTGCAGGTCAGGTGCCAGCCGGGAAGGAATGTGCACTGAACCCCTGGGGCCTGGCCAGGCCGTTAGGGCCGGAGTCTCTGAGCCAGCCAGTCTCACATTCCCTGCCTCCTGCGAAGGTGCCCTGCCGAGGGGGCTGTGTTTCGGAAAGTATGCACGGCCTCTGGGCTCCCTCACCTCTCCCAACTTCCAGGGCCAAAACTGTCTTCTCGGGGCAAATTCTGCATATAAACTCTGCCTGGAGTAGAAAAGACAACCTGTGTTGATAAGAGAGTTCAACATTTAGGATTATGGAACTTGAAATAGCTTTATTGGTTTGTACTTTATCATAAGGATACTTGTGAGACTTGTTCTCAAGTCTACAATGGGTGATTGCATTGCATATCTGAAATTAGATATTATGTATCACATTTTATGTCTTGGTTTTTCAGGTATATTGTTTTTAACTATAGCTTTCTTGTGTTGTACACTGTGGTTTATCACCTAATTGTTCATTTACTTCCCTATTGTGCTCTCTACAGCAATATGTAGAAATAGTTGTGGAGATGGATTTTGTTCCCGTCCTAACATGTGTACTTGTTCCAGTGGCCAAATATCACCGACCTGTGGATCAAAATCAAGTATGTTTCCTCGTGACCTTATTTACTGAATTATCCTTAAGCTTTTGAGTAAATTCTAAATGTCATTTTCAATGAAGCTATAAATCCATGATTATTTTTTTTTCACTAACTGGAGACCGTATTAATCTTTGGGGTAAAAGTCTTGGCTTACTTGTTGCCACCGACAACTAAGGGGTAATGGGTTAATGATCTTCATTAAGAAAAATGATTTATTTCTGGTCCAGAAGCTCTGGTCTGTGAAGCAAAAAAGAGCCTGGATTCAGTGGAAAAGTAATTCTTTGTGAATAACAGCTGTAACTTACTGGGTTTTTACAGTGTGCCAGGTTCTGTTTTAAGTGTTGGACAGTATCCTGTATTTAATTCTCACACGAGCACTGTGAGGTACTATCGTTAGTCCATTTTACAGAGAAGGAGGTTGAGGCATGCAGAAGTGAAGTAAGTTGCCCAAGGTAACATAGATTTGAGTTCAGGTATTCTGAAGTCTACACCTATAGACTCAAACCCAAGGCTCTGTTCATGGCCTTGCTTGACTCCTGTGGCTCATACCCTGTTTTGTGGGTTAATTGAAAGAGAAGGATAAGAGGACTGGGGAAAAAACAGATATTTATCATGTACTGACCAGGTGCTTCACGTATATTAACTTGTTTTGCTTCACAAGTACAAACTCCCAACAACTCTGTAAGATCACTGTGGCAGTGGACTAAGTTTGTTATCACTGCCCCACAGGAAAGTTCTGGGTCTTTAAGGTTCAAGATTAATCTTTTAGGCCAGGGTTTAAGATAACATTATCACAAAGAGGAAGCCAATGTCATTTATGTAACTGCTCATTAAGTAAATAAACCTTTAAGTTTGCCTTAAAGTAGCGTGATGTTGTTATACTTTGAACATTTCTCTCTCTCCAAATTTTCCCTAAAGAAAGGTAATTGAAAATCACTGACTCAGGAATATAAAATTTAAGATTCATACAAGAAATGTCATTGTTTTCTGATGAAACTTCTGATTAAAACTCTAGTTTGACTTTCTTTAAAATAATCTGTCATTTCCACAGCCTTTTAAATCTTATTACTCAAAATTCATTGAGACTTTTTAGCAAATTTCTTCTAGCCTTCCTCGTCTGATTGCCTAGAAGAAACTCTTGCCAGTATTTTCATTATCCTGTTGTCTTATTTTTCTCATAAATGCCTTCAGCAGAAAACTCAGTCCTGGAGAAATTTTACTTGATTCCTCTATCTGGGCAGCTGAACATTTTCTGGCCCACCCTTGGGTTATGGTATATAATTTACAAGGGGGATCCAAAAAAACCTGGCATTATCTTCTACAGGGATGGCCCCTTGCAGTACAGACTTTTCCTGCTAAGCAAATGTTCTAGGATTCCATCCATTATTCGTGTGGCAGCTGGTGTTGTTGTGAGAGGCTGTGTTTGGTTTCAGTGAATTTTTTTAAAGACTCTTTCAACGTGTTTGCCGATTTCATGATGGGTGATTTATCAGCATACACAGTCAGCAGTTTTTGACCCAAAATGACGTGACCCCCCCTGACCCATGCACCGTTCTCCCTGTTCACCTGATCTTGCCTTGAGTGATGTTTTGTTGATGTTGTTTCCCTGGGTGAAAACATTCCCCAGAGGGAAACATTTTGCTGACATGGAAGGGTGGGGGGTTAAAACAAAACACAGCAGAAGCACTAAAAGGCATCACAATCGACAAGTCCAAAAACTGTTTTGAGCAATAGAAAAAAATGTCTCAATAGGTGTAGCGCATCAAATGAAGAACACTTTGAAGGGGACTGAAGTTTAAATATCTAAGAATAAATACACAATTTTGTAAAGAAATTCCAGTATTTTTGGGTCCCCCCTTCTAGTAGTAGGGACTCCATGAATTATTTATTTAGCCTTGACTAATATGCCCTTTTCATCACAAACTTTTCTTTCCATTCCTCATCTTGCTCCAGTTCCCTAAAGCATTAATCACTATTAATTACCATTAATTATTAGTAATATTCTTGAAGTAGTTTTCTTTCACTTATGTGCTATTGATGGCCTACAATCTTCCTATTCCTGGTTATTATTTCTTAGCCTCCTTTCAATGTTTGGGATTCCCAAGAGTTCTGTCCTCTGAACTCACTTGCATATATGTCTTTAATTACTGCCAACATGTTGCTAACCCATAACTGTCTCCAGCGTAGGTCCTTCCACCGAGCCTCACATTCCTGTGGTCCATTTCCTATTCAACATCTCCATCTGAATGTGTCTGAGACTTGGTCACATGAAATTCTTGATTCATTGCTGACCACAGTCTGCTTCTTCCACAGTTTCTCTTGCTGTGGCAAATGGCACTGCCACCCACCTAGTACTTAAGAAACTGCTTCTCTTTTTCTCACATCAACTCTTTTTAAGAAGATCTGCTGGTTCTTTTGGAAAGTGTATCTCAGATCCATTTTCTTTCCATGACCACTGCTGCTGAGTGGTTCAAGCCACCGTCACCTCTCACCTGGCCTATTGCAATAACCTCCTGATGGGTTTTCTAGCTCTGATGTTGCCCTTGTTAAATTCATTCTCTGTAAAGCAGCTAGAGTGAGCTTTTAAAAATATAAATCATATCACTTCACTGTCTTATGTACATCCTTTCAGTGACTCCCAGTTGCATTTGGGGTAATGCAAACCCTTCCATGGCAGAGGAGGCCTTTCATTATCTAGCTGGCCTCTGCCTGCTTTGCTAAGGTTTATAACCATGTGAATCTTTCAGTTCTTCAGAGGAAACTCTTTATCATTCCTGTGTCTTTTGGTTTGGCAAGTCCTCTCCCTGTGAGCTTCCTCCTTGGTACGTCTCATGTGTGGCTCACTGTAGTCCTTCAGAACTCAGTTCATGTCACATCAGAGTGGTATCATCTGGCTGCAGTGTCTAGATTCCTTCTTGGCTCCAAGCTATCCTTCCTTACAGCACAGTTCTACCCTCTGTCATAACACAGTTCCCTTCGGAGAACTTATCACAATCTACAGTGACAGCACGGTATTCCTTTACTTGTTTCCCATCTGTCTCCCTGTGGAATGTCAGCTCCCTGAGAGTGGGTACCCAGTCCATCATGACAGCAGGGCACTGAGCCAAGGGGGCTGGTACTCAGGCCCTGGGTGCTGAACAGATACACTGTTTCCTCCATCTCAGAAACTATGTTACTAGTTACCTTATATTTATTCCCTTTAACACTGGAAGGGAATCTTAAATTTGTGTTAATCTTAAACACAAACTTAATAACATGTTGTAACAGATATGCTTATGTGTGCACTTACAACAAATAAATGCAGATATGTAAGGGTTGTAACATTAACTTCTGTGGACTGTATTTTCATTGAATTGGATATTTAGTATAGTTTTGTAACTCTCACAAGTACTGTAATTTTGACCACCGATATTTTTGTGTTTTTTGTTGCTCTTTGCAGTTCAGCAGTGCAGCGTGAGGTGCATGAATGGCGGGACCTGTGCGGATGACCACTGCCAGTGCCAGAAGGGGTATATTGGAACTTACTGCGGACAACGTAAGGAACATTGGAATAGACTTGATTTGTGAGAAATAACTAGATTTAGTGGGTATTTCATAGTAAGTCATAATTTAAGGTCTTGTGAAGCCTATAATCCTTTAAAAGAGTAATTTTATTCAGTAAGCCATACCTTATATTTGAATTTCGAATTTTTATCTGTAAGATTTCTTCTAACTTAAAAAAAATTTTTGTGTTCAGTAATATTGATGTTGTCGAACATCACTAGTGCTTTATCAAATTTGACACATATCACCAGGAACATTTAAATTTCTTGTTTTTCTTTTATCTATCTCTATAAAACAGGTATACCTTTCTGGAAAAAATCATAAAGTGTGCTTTGCTTTGATATCTCTCTCTCTATATATATATACATGTATATATGTATATATATGCATATGTATACATGATTTTTTAGGATATCCCAAAATTAACCCTTGGAGAGCCAATCTTATAAACTGTCCTTTGCTCAAATATGTTTAATTGCTTAATGCTGTAGTACAAGGCTGTGAAGTGATGTTTTAGAAATCAGGTTTTGGTGTAAAAGAGGGAGCTTTATTTTAACAAAGCTCTTATCTCCAGTCACTGGAGAATATCCTGTACCAATCAAGAAATAACATTTTGTTATTCCTTCCAAGGATGGAAGGTCTGTAGCTCCTGGATTGTGACACATCACAGGGGAATATTTTAGGGTAGTGTTTTCCAAAGTGTGGGCTCTGCTGGGAACCCATGTTTTTAAGTATGCATGGGTGGAAGGACATGACTAAATTAAAGAAAGTTGAATCATAAATTGTGAGAAAGTCCCTTTTTACTTAATTTGCATTTCATCAGATGCAGAGTCCAGTTTTGCTGCTAACCTTTAAGGCCTCCCTAAGAATTGCTCATCTACATTTTTAACAGAAAAAGTGAGTCTTAGGTAGCAAGAATATCTAGCTTCTTTATAAATTAAACTTATTTTATTTTTCTGCAGTTTAAATTTTAAAACATTGTAGTAAAATGCGTATAACTTACTTTCCCATGTTAACCATTGTTAAGTGTATAGTTCTGCGGCATTCAGCACATCCCATCTTGCAGCCACCACTGCCGGCCGCCTGCAGAACTCCTTTCATGGTGCAGAACCAAAACTGTGCACCCACCAAACTCTAACTTCCCATTCCCTCACCGGGCTCCTAGCAGCCACCATTCTCCTTTCTGTCTCTGTGAACTTCACTTCTGTAGGTACCTCATGTAACTGTAATTGCGCCTTATTTGTTATGTTGTGACTGGCTTATTTTACTTAGTATAATTTTGTTTATGGTTCATCTATGTTATAGCAGGTATGAGAAGTTTCTTTCCTTTATAATATTCCACTTTATGGATATATGATATTTTGTTTATTTGTGCATTGATGGTTGTGTGAGGTACTTCCACCTTTGACCATTGTGAATAATGCTGCTGTGAACATACCCATAAGTGGAATTGCTGGATCATGTAGTAGTTCTATTTTTAATTTTTTAAGGAGCTATAATACTCTTTTTTTTATAAGAACTAATTATTTATTTATCTATTTTGGAGAGAGAAAGGGAAAGAGAGAGAGAGAGAGAAACATTGATTATTTATTGTTCCACTTGCTTACGCATTCGTCGGTTGATTCTGTATGTGCCCTGACCTGGGATTGAACCTGCAATCGTGATGTATTGGGATGACACCCTAACATATCGAACTACCTGGCCAGGGCTGCGATACTGTTTCCGTGGTGGCTGCACCGTTTTACATTCCCACCAGAAGTGCACAGGGCTCCAGTTTCTCCACATCCTCACCAACACTTGTTATTTCTGTATGTCTTTTGGATGATGTGTGTCCGAATAGACAGATACGCAGTGGCATCTCCTTGTGGTTGTTAAAGCTATTTTTTAAGATTGTCTTCTGGTTAGGGTAAGGATAGCTTTCCATTTATAAGCGCTATACATTTTTCTTCTAAAATAACTTTAAATAAATAGGGAATCAGTTTAAAGAAGAATATCCTGTTAAGGACAGCATTAGGCCAGCTTTTCCTATAAAAGCTAGATGGTAAATATTTTAGACTTTATGGTCTCAGGACCAAATACCACACTCTGCCATTGTAGTGCAAAAGCGATCATTGTAGCGCAAAAGTGATCGCAGACAACATGTAAATGAGGGGGCTTGGCTGTGTGTCTGCAAAACTCTGTTTATGCACACAGAAATGTGAATCCCACCTAACTTCCACTGTCACAGAACTATTCTTTTGTTTTTTCCAACCACTCACCACTGTGGAATCCCACTGCCACAGCCCACGGCAGCGTGAGAACAGGCCGCCTGCCGGTCTGGGCTGTGGGTCAGCGTGTGCGGCCCTCCAGGTGAGGGCGGGGAAGAGCTGGACAACAGAGGAACAGGGATTCTAGCGAGGTTTCGTTTTTCATGGATATTTCTTTTCTGTATTTTTCACACGTTAAGGTTTCTCTGAATTTTAGACAGTGGACTCTAGTTTATAATCATAAAAAAGGGAAAAGTCTGTTATGAACATGGCATTCACAAGCAGGCAGATTTATACCTTTATACCCACAAAAGCATCAGGAGATCTGATCATGTTGTTTACAGAGTTCAGTAGCCAGAGAACAGACACAATTATCCTTATTGAAATGCAGCTTTTTGTTCTGTAGGAGAAAAGTCATAATTACCTCGAAGTTAAAGGGGAGAGAACCTTGCTTCTGAAAGTCATCTTTCAGAATATTTGCTCACTCACATCGATCTTGAAAGGAGGCATGGTCAGCCCGAATTCAGCTGCTGTACCTGTCCAGGGTGTATGTCTGTATTTTCCCAAAGGTCCTGGAGAAAGAGCTCTGGTAGGGGTGACCCTTCCCTGCTCTTCACACAGAAATGGGAAGCAAGGGGATGACAAGTAGCTTCCCTTCCCGGAAGGGGTGCATTTATGTTCTTCTGCCCCGTGTCAAACCATACTGATGTTTCTGCACTTTCCAATCAGGGGAAAGTGAAAAAAAGCACGGGGTCAGAAGAGCAGCCTGCACCTGCAAACTTGCTCTCTAGATATATTACCGTCCTTGTCCAATGCTTATCTCAGGGCTGATAAAGCACATGGTATGAGCAGAACAGGTAACTAACAGAGATAACTGGTACACATCCGCTCGAGAAATGGTTTGAGGAAGATACTTTTGATGTTGTGTATATATAGATGGCACTACTCCCCTGACAGTAAAGAAGCAGATGTTAGCAATTTTCAACTTGTGAATCCAGAAAAATTCTGGAAATAGGTTTGAAAAAATGAGAATTATAAAAAAACATTTGAATTGCTTAGCTCCGGTCCCAGGAGTGTACAAAGCATGCTTTAGAAAGCATTGTTTTCATCCCATTCAGCTATGAGTGTGGAGTAGCTACTGGGCGCCCCACACTGTAAGGTGCTGGGAGCATAGCACTGAGCAAACAAGGTGATGCCCTGACCTCACAGAGCTTGTGTTCTGGTGAGGAAGACAATTAACAAGTAGGTGAAAAGGTAAATGCCTAAAACAAATTAGTTGATGAGAAGTCCTAGAAAAGTAAACCAGAGTAAGGGGGAGAGAGTGTGGGTCAGATTAAGCCGTTCTCTGCTATTTTGCATTGGCGATCTCTGAGATGACTCTGAACACAGACCTGAGTCTGTGCTTTTCAGTCTACAGGAAGAGGTTTCTAGGAAGAGGAAAAAGCAAATTCAAAGGACCTGTGGTGGGAACGGACCTCAGGTATCTCAGAAACGATGACTCATGTGGCTAGAGGAAAGGAGATACTGGTGGGGGGTGAGTTCAGAGACAGGTGTAAGGCCTTATAGACTAAGGAAAGGAATTTGGACTATACCCTCAGTATGAGGGGAAGCAATTGGAGCATTTTGAGCAATGGAGTGAGGTGATCTGACATTTAAAAAAGTCATTCTATCTGCCATGTTGAGACTAGGATATTAAAAGGGTAAGAAAAAATGAAAGGGCCAGTTAGGGGGCCACTGGAGTAGTGACTGTGAATGGCGCTGTGGCAGTTGAGGATGTGATAGGTGCTTGGATTCAGGTTGCATGTGGGATGCAGAATCTGGAAGAAAGTGGGTGCTGATGGTGGCCTGGATGTGGTGGGGAAGGGAAAAAGAAAAAGCCAAGATCCAGAGTGACAACTAGAGGATTTTGGTGGCACTCTGGGCTGAATGGTGATGTCGGTTCCTGATACGGGGAAGACCAAGCAGGGAGTGGGTCGGCCTGGTGGTCCGTCAGGTGGAGCTGAGGACACAGGACATCAAGAGTTCTGCTTTGGATATGATAGTTTAAGAAGTCTGTTAGACCTCCCAAGGGGAAAGATCCATGAACTCAGATCTTAGCAGAGAGGTAGGAGATAGAGGTGTGAATTCGGGAGCATACGGATCAAAGTAGATAGATACTTTTACATAGATAATCTTTTAATGATAGACCTAGATGAAGGTCACTAGGAAGTTGGTGTAGATGGAGAAGTGGGTTGAAACTAGAGCGTTGATTCAGCCCAACATTTTGAGATGGAGAAGGGGAAGAGAAACCAGCAGAGAAGAGTGAGAAAGAGTAGACAGGGCAGTAGGAGGAACACAGGGAGGGCGGCGTCCTGGGAGACAAGGAAAGCTGTTATCATAGAGCCTATAGTGAAGACGCATGTTCTCCTGACATGTCAAAACAATAAGCTTTTGTTGCTTTCATCTTTTTAACCTCTCAACCTGGTTTACTTTTCTGTTTTGATCTGATATGTTTCTGTAAAAGTAACAACCATAATATATCCAAGAGTCTGTACCTATGTTATCGGTGTAGGAGTCTGTCTGATAAAAGCATAATACTTGTCATATTACTTTGTACAAAGTAGGTGCTCAGTAAATATGTACCAAATGGAATATTCAGACTTCTACAATATATGGTCAGTGTTCTATTGCACAGGCTGACCAGGGTGAAACAGTGTGCTTTTCCCTCTCCCTGTATCGTGGCAAGCAGTTAAGAAACCAGCATCATATTTCCATCCGTAGTGTGTCTTTTTCTCTCCTGTCCTTTGCTCTGTCTCATACCAGGTGTGAGCATTTTGTTTTTCATCTTGGGAGGTCGGCATTCTTTCTATGATGGAAATTTAGGTATATTCAAGTTTTTTTCCAACTCCAGTTGAGTGTAAATTTCTGTTTCTGTCATGTTTTGTTAAAAATATTTTATAAAATAACTTTTATTGTAACTGGTTCAAAAGAGGGAAAATTACCTCTTTTTTTGTTGTTCCAATTTTATACATATTGCCTGCTTCCCTTTTTTTTTTTTTTTGCTGTTGCTCTTTGCTGTAAACTTTAGATGTAGTAGAGCAAGTTGTTTTCATACAAATCCTCTGTAGCATAAAAGAGAAAGGGAATGAAGGTTCCTAGGACACCTTTAATGTGCAGCCACTGTGCATTTTGTCTTATTCACCATTTTTTTTGATCCTCATACTCCTGTGTTGTAGGGACTGATAGCACTGTTTATGGGCTGGGAATTAGAAAGATGTGATTAGGATATACTGGGGGCAGCGGGACTCCTGACCCGTTCACTGAACTGTTCTGCTTCCCAAAACAGTGCAGAAAAGGCTGCAAAATTTTGATATATTGCAGGATTTTTCTTTTGAGTATCTGCGGCACATCAGACACGGCAGTGGGTGGCAGGATTACAAAGGCAGACACGCCGTGGTCCCTGTCCTGCAAGAACGCAGTCCCGTGTGAGAGCTGGGATGTAAGCAAGTGGCTGTGTCAGTGGGTCTCTTTACTCGTTTTTCACAGTGCCCTTTCACATTAAAAAAAATTATTGAGGTTCCTGAAAACCTTTTGATTAAATGGGTAATAAAACCAATTTTTATCATATTAAAAATTAAAATTGAGAAATTTAAAAAATGTTGAAGTCATTTAAAATAGCAAAATAAAGTAAAACCATGTTGTATGTTAGCATAAATTTTTTTGAACAATAACTGCATTTCCAAGCCAAAAAAAAAATTGAATGAGCAGAGAGGCATTGTTAGTTTAAAGTAAACTAGAGTTGATCTCGACTGGATGAGCTCTTTCCAGGGACAGCTCAAAGCTTGTGCATCCAGTCCTGTTCTCCCCCCTGGCATTTGGAAGCTCTGTTTGGAAGACCCTGAGAGAAGCAAACCCCTTCTCCACTTACCCGGAGATAGATCCCGAGTGTCGGTCATGAGTGCTTTTTCCTATTCATGCCTTCTTAAAGGCTAGCATATGTCTAAGGAAAGAACATATCTGGGAAAGTGGCTTCCATTTGCATTTCTTACAGTTTGACAGTATTTAAAGAAAACTCGCATTATCATTAGTTACAGTAGACAACTGGTACATTTTTGCACTGTATCTTTTTTAAGATTTTATTGATTTATTTAGTTTTAGAGAGCTGGGGAAGGAGAAAGAGAGAGAGAGAGAGAGAGAAGTAACAATGTGTGAAAGATACATTGACTGGTTGCCTCTCACGTGCCCCCAACCAGGGTGCTGGCCCACAACCCAAGGCCTGTGCCCTGACTGGGAATCGAGCCAGTGACCTTTTGGTACTCAGGTCAGCACTTAATCCTCTGAGTCACTCCAGCCAGGGCTGCAGTATATCTTTCTAGTGATGGAAATCTTTGAATCTTGGCAATTGTTTCTGTGGAATTACTATTGAGGGTTCTGTTTCAGGTTTTTGCTTTCTTCCAGCATTCCTGTTCACCTCCACCTTTCTCATGACCTTTATTTCCTTTCTTTTATCCTCTATATTTATTCACTTCATTTACTGCTCTTACCCATATTTCAAGGCAGTCATTATTTGTCATTGCTCCTTGGGACAAATGGAGAAGAGGAAAGGTGTGGTTCTTAGGGAGATGTACTTGCGCAAACATACATAGAATCCTGCCTTTGAGCAAAGCCTGATGCACACAAAGAATGTTAAGACCATTGGCATGGTGGTGCTTTGAGACGAAGATGCCTTTCATGTCAAAGTACGCTTTGTTCCTGCTGCTGTCAGCAGAACAGAAGCCAGGGTGGGCGTCTGGAGGGTGACAAGTAATCCAGTTCAATATTTCTGGTAAGGAAATAGCATTACTGCATCTGTAAATGTCAGTTTATTTATTGAGCTTCCCACTTTTTATACTTAGCTCACTTGAAGTACATATAACTGTGCTTGGCTCCTTTACTTCCCTTGAAACTCTTCACCCCTGTTTTGGGGCTCAGGTCATAGAGTGTCTTCTTCATCTGTGAGCACAGTGTTTCTGTTCAACACGGTGGGTGGATTGAGACACATGCTCTTAGTCTCGGTATTTTCTACGAAGAAGACATGATTCTTGAATTCAGCTGTTGGCAGTATGGTTCCCAGGAATACCTATTTTTCAAGGAATCTAAAAAGTGATCTTTCAGGAGACTTCTTGTCAGGGGTCTTGGCTGCTGCGCTGAGTCCCACGAGGGTGGCGCAGTGGACGAAGAGGGCAGCTGAGGTTCCGTTCTGGTGCCCTGGCTCCATCTGAGCCACGGAACCCTGGTCTCCCCATCCCCGGGATGAAGTGAGAGAGTGTGTCTGCATGTGTTTGTCATCATCACGTAAAAATTTTGAACTGTGGGTTAATTTTCTATGAAAGAACTTATTGTACTGACACACTGAGGTTTTCCCCTTTTCTCTACGACCTCTACACATTACAGCTCTCTACACATTAGTTATTTCTCTGGATTTTATTGCTGAATTGATGATATTTCCCCCCATTTTTTATATTAGTTTTACCCTTTCCTTATTTCACTCCTCGCTCCTTTGTTGCTTTCTTCTTTTCTGACTTTGGCTTCTCTGCTTTGTTGCCATATGTTCCTTGTTTTCCCATATCACATGTTTTCCTCCTTCCTTTCTCCCTCTTTCCGCGTAGAGTCTGCCTCCTTTGCCCTAGATTTCCCCATTTTCACTCATATCCTTACTTGTAGGAGAGAGACTGTAAAGTTAGTAGAACTGGAGTAGAGTATTGAATGGTTATTTTCCGACTATCTGAACATTAGAGACAGCCAGTCCTTGTGATTATGATTTAAAAACAAAACAGCTTTTACCGGATGGTTGCTTAACAATGTGGTTTACATGAACTGTGTAGGCCTTTGTCTCCCTATACACTTAAATATTTTTGTAAATGCATAATGTGAACAGTAGCTTGCGTTATAGAGGTGAGATCCGTTATTGGCTGCATCTCCACACTACAGTGTTGTACTGGGGGGTTTACCGTACTCTCTAGTGAGCTCCTTGCTGTGTTTGTGTGCAGCCGTCTGTGAAAACGGATGTCAGAATGGTGGACGTTGTATTGGACCCAACCGCTGTGCTTGTGTTTACGGATTCACCGGTCCACAGTGTGAAAGAGGTAAGAAAAGAGAAATGAGAATTCCATTTGGAGAAGTCTGTTGTAATTGTAAAAATGTATAATTTCTTGTTATCCCATTAGAATTGTTCAAATGAAGTAATATTTTCATTCCTCTTTAGTGATGTCTGTAAGTTGAATGGTTAAGACTTTGAAATATAGCTGATAGCTATAGCTGATGCTTCTATAGCTGATACAAGTATTTCAGTTTTCCCCACCAGAGTGACCTTAGTACAAGAGGCCAAATCTGAGGCTACGCATCCAGGGTAATTTTGAATGACTGACTGATGGCATATTGTAATGATGTGCTTAATTCAAATTGGAAGTCATTGTTGGGAGTTATGCCTCTATTAAGCAAATAACGTGAAAGTGTTCTTGGCTATAAAGGCAACAAAAATGGTATACATTGCCTTCACCAATAAGGAAATGTATTACAATGTATAACAAAAAGTCCAGAGCTAGTGGCCTTCAGGTAGGATGTGATCAAAGTTGTCACTGCTCCTGTGCTTCCCTCTGCCGTGTCCTCTGCTGCATCACTTTCCCCACCCGGAAGTTCTCTGTGGTTGTAAAATGAATGCCATCAGTAGCCGCGGCAACACACTTCCTCGTGCACATCTAGAGAGAGAAAATTTCTCCTTTAATCACGGCCAATAATAGTTCTATGTGCCGATTGGCTTAAGCTTTTGTTTTTGAACCAGTCCATTGCCAAGTGGATGGCATGAGTACTATGTTTGATGTACACTTAGACCTGTCCTCGGGGCAGCTTATTCGTGATCTTTCCCAAAGTCACGTGAAGGGGAGAGTTTGGTATCTGAACCCAGCAGAGGTTGCGTTGGGAAGAAGAAAAGGAGTGGGGGAATGGGTGCTGGCCAGGCAGCCGGCATTGTCCACTTTATGCTTATAGATGGTTTGCGAAGCCAATGTGAAAGCATTTACCACAATTTGAATTAGCAGTTAAACTCATGACCTACTGTAGATTGACAGTCCCTGCACTGATACACTTAGAAGTAAACTACTGATACTGTCATAGTAGCAAATGGGTGCCAATGGTATATCGAAGAAGTAAAGCTTTATAAAATGTGATAAATAACTATTTAGTACTGAACCATATGAGTAAAAGTAAGATTAAATTAAAAGCAATATTACATAATCATTTATAATTACATACATCCTCAATTTATTTTTCCAGGGCTTGTCATAGTATCCAAAATTGTATAGTGCCTTCTTTGTTACAGAACTTTAGAGTATACAGAGCTATATCATTGAAGTATTATGATAAGTAGTGGTGACGTTTATATATGTGTGTGTGTAAAGGCTTTGAGTTGCAAAGAAACCTTATATTTAAAAAATTAAACTCATTACTCTGACAAAAATTTCATCTTGGTGTTCAGGTTAAATCTTGAGGAGAAACTGAGAAATTAGAAGTAGATGGTGAAAGAAAAGTAAGATGTATGCAGCCTTTAACATCCATGTTTATATTATATTTACATTACTCCTAAGGTAACTGAGATTTCTTGAGGCTGAACTACATTCCACACATGACAGAGTTTATAGTTACACTTTGGATAAATTTAAATGTCTTTACCAGATGCTTTTATTGGGGGAGAAAAATTAATTACGAAATGTTAGCACAAGAAGATAAGTTGTTAAGAATGCTATAACACAAATTTCCTAGTTGACATTAAGTTTATTTTAATGCCATAGAATGGAAAATAGTTAAATTTGAATTTTCAAACATGATTATAATTGGTGGAGATGTGGTTCGTTTTTTTCTGGAAGTCGTGTAAGCTTTGCAGCTGTGTCATCCTGAAGCAGATTTCAAGCTCGATTGGCAAAGGAACGGGGTAGTTTCGACTCAGAGGCTCCCGGGCATCACACCATCGTCCAGCAGTTACGCACTCGCTGGAATTTGTTGGTCTTTACTGACGGTGTGAGAGGCCAATAGAGACCGGCATGTATTTTACATGTACAGTAGCATATTTCCAGAAGAAATGACACAATTAATTAGTTAACAAATTGGCCTGAAGGGTAGTTTTTAAAATGTACGCTTATTTCTTAAAAATTTCAAATTTCTGCCCTTCAGATGCAAGTTCTAAAACTTCATTTTTTTTTTTTGCAAAGGAGTTAGTTAATTCCCACTAGTAGATTGAAATCATGAACTTAAACACTTTGGAAAGATTTTCAACTGGATTTTTCTTAAGAAACATTGTCTGCATAAATACAAAAAAACTTATTTATGTTGCAGTTAATGACTAAGTTCGTGTGTCCTGTTAACCTTTAAAGTTCATGTGGTGTGTTTCAATTACAGAATTTCAAAATATGTATTCTTTGTTTTCTTAAAAAAGTACTTTTGTAGAATTAGGGATTTTTTCCCTCTTAATGTAGAATACACATAATTTTCCTTTAAATCGGCCTCTGGGGATCAGTTGCATGATAAAACATGGCTGCTTTTCCCGCTATCTGGGCTGCTGGGAGACTGGTTTCCGGGCTGGAGACAGAGACTGATGGTGACTAGTGGCTGGCATGATTACAGTATTTAACTTGAGGCTTGGTGCCGGGTAAGCTGAACCTTTTGGAATTCTCTTCTCACTCTTGCTGATATGTATAATGACCTTTCATACTTAGTATTAACAATAAAGGGTTTTTGTGGCCACATGCTGATTATAAAATGCTGGCAGTCCAGCTGTGTCCAAGGCACATGAAGGCACTCAAGTCCTTTTGTTTCTTTTTCAAACAGATGGCATTTGAAAAAGGATAAACATTGCACTTAATATGCACCTGAGAATACATAGAAATAGAATCAGCATTATATACAAAAACGTTGTGTTTTTTTCCCCCCTAACACGTGAAGTGTACCTTACTGTTTATCAGTAGAAACTTGGATGGGGTGGGCAGGCAAGAAAGGAATTTACTTACATAAGAGATTTCCGGACAACATACGATGATTACTTGAGCATAAATGTGCCCAAAGTCCCTGTTCCAGTTTCTTTGACATAAGTGATTGTTGAAATTTTAGTTTTTAATTGAACCTTCTTTGAACTTTGCATAAGGATCAGCTCTTAAGAATATATTCTAGACCCTTTTAAAATGTAAGAATTACTACTACAAATTATTTTTATCATTTAAGTATGACTTCCTTTAAAAGGTGTATAAGGTAAAATTTCAAATACCCTTATGCCTAGTAAATTTTCCTTTAAAATGTACCTTAAAAAGGAGGATGAGAGATTTACTTTTTTTTGACATTTTCAAGAAAAATCCTACTTTAAAAACTGGATCTACATTGGAAAAAAGTGAGATCAAGTTGCAAATGTTAGTTTATAAAATCTAAACTTTCGAGCCTTTATGTAAAATGAAGAATGGAAAGATTTCACTTCAGGGTTACTTTCACAAAACCATCCCCTTGTGGCATCTAATGCGTGAACTCAGGGACAAAAAAGCATGCTAAGAAGGAGTCACTCAGCCCCTGCTCGAGTGCCGCCTCACTCCATCAAGAGACAGTGTTTCATGGTCAATCTTGAGCGTTCACATTCTGCGTTATCATGCACCTGCCTAAGCTGTGAATTTAACAGGTGTACCTCCCTTATTGCCTAGGTCAGAGGCAATGTGATGATAGTGATGCCCCAGCGCTGGGAGTCAACCACAATTTACCACTCAGGTCTGCATTGTTGGAATGTGAAGTCTAATTAGAAACTCTTGAATTACCCTGTACATTTTTGTTCACCCACCCACATTTCAGGAGGTAAAGTAACTGTGACAGTTAGTTACCCTACTCAGTCAGACCTTAGGCATATTCTCCATGAACAAGAGTGAAGACAGGCAAAGCAGGATTTTTCTGAATTCTGGGAATTATGTACACCAGATCTGAGTTTGTTCAGAAATAATTGATATACTTACTAATCAACATTAATTCTCGGGTCTTGCAACTTATTATATAGTATGCAGGGTGGATTTGTTCAGCCTATGAATATTCAAGTGACATAGCAAGTTGATAGCACGACCAGGAATACAGGGGAGTCTGGAGACAGAACATGCTGTACTTAGCAGACTTCTAAACTCATAAATTTCATACTTCCAGGAAATGTATAAGCAGTGCTCTTTAGAAGAAATTCCTTTCATTAATAATGTTTTACCTAAAGCAACACATATTTATTGTAAGATAAAAATAAGACAGGACAAAACAAAATGTAATTATTTATAGTTTCTCCATTCAGAATGAGTTACTTTTAACATTTTGGAGAATGGATTTCGAGTACTCTTTTCTATGGCACACGTAGTGTTTACAAAGAATGGGATCTTTCCGTTCTTGTTGGAATCTCCAGGAACACGAAATGTGCTTCTATCCTGCTTTTCTTTTTCTTTTATGAAATACATTATATTTTGTTAGAGATTGTAAAAGTTTCACTGATGGCTAGGCCTCTACATTCTGTACGACTGTAATATTTGTAAGGTTATTTTATCTTTTTTTTAGAAGATTTTATTGTTTTTAGAGAGAGGGGAAGGGAAGGAGAAAGGGAGAGAAACATCAATGTGTGAGAGATACATAGATCCATGGCCTCTCACGCGCCCCCAAGTGGGGACGTGGCCCACAACCCAGGCATATGCCCTGACTAGGAATTGGAACTAGTGACCTTTTGGTTCACAGGCCAGCACTCAATCCACTGAGCCACACCAGCCAGGGCAAGGTTATTTTTTTTATCTTACAGATGAATAAACTTTGTCCAGGTCAAACTTACAGTAGCATTGAGAGGATAAAGACAGGAGGAGGCTGTCAAACAATCTTCCTGAAGATCTTAAACTCTAGTATGGTGGTAGGGCAGCGTGCCATAATTATAGTCCCAGGTTTTCTTTTTCTTTTCTTGCTTTGTTTGTATTGTAGCAATCCTGTGGTAAAAATTTATGTAGATATATCTATATCCTTGATTTTATTCTTAGGATATATATTAGAAATCTCACTGCTGAGTTGTTGAGTTTGTAAAAATTTAAAGCTTTTGTTATGTTCATTTTCCTCTGAAAAGCTCCTTATTTTTTATTCCTATGGTGTTGTGTTCAAAAAGTCTTTTCCCATCCACAAATCTTACAAAAATCTATAGTTTTTTTTCTTAATGCTTTTGGGATTTTACTTTTCTTTAACTTTTGAATAAGTTAGACCATCAGCGGAGTAACCAAAGTAACTTTATTTACAAACGTTTATCAAATACCAGTTGAGTGCTTCGTAAGCATTAGGCTAAGTACTTGGAACTGAAGTTAAAAGACAAATAATGTATGCTCACCGTTGAGAAGTAAATTACCTCTTTAAAGAACAGAACCAGTCATGTACTTTAAACATGAAAATGTGATATGACACAGAAAATACTGTAATAGGAGTAGGAACAAATTCTTATGAGAGCTCAGAAATGCTCCCTGATTAAGACAAAGCTAGAAACGTCTTTCTGAAGTTCCTCTCAGCGGGGAAAAAACAACGCATTCTAATAGGAAAAACGGTATTGCATTAATTCCTATATTGATATTTTAAGATATATCATGATTGAATCTTATGCTAAATAACATCATTTAAACTCCATAATTAATTACCAATTACCACAGTCACTGAACTGATACTTGTTTTACAGAAATAAGATGTCTCCCTTCTTTGTTTTTTTTTTTTTGTGTGTGTGCTTTGAAGATCAGTGAGAATGAAATTACAGGGAGTAGAGAGAATGTTGCCAACTGCAATGTCAGACTCACATGCGCCTGTGTGTGCGCACACACAGTTCAGTCCTGCACCCGTGAGGCGGTTGGGAGCATTTTATAACCTTGCTCGCTCTAAGCTAAACTTAGCCTTAAATGGGCATCAGAGAAATACCAAAAGATCTCTGAGAACTTAACTTTTGGCACTAGCTCAGATGACATCCTTATCTTGAATGCCATTAAGAGCACAAGGGAAAGAAAATGAGAGGAAAAAAGCAGACAGTAGGAGCTGGAAGGAGGAGATGGGAAGAAGAAAATGGAGCATGATAGAAGAGGGAGATGAAGTGCTCAGATGAGGAGCAGAGATGTTTGTGTAAGGAAAAGCACCTAAGTTTGGGAAAAAATGCACTCATTCACTGATATTTGGGAGAGGTGAAGGTTTTTCTTTCACATTCTTTGATTTCAGCCTCTGCTGCTTAGATCTGTGCAGTGAAACCAAATATGCTCACATACCGTTAGACCCTGATGCTTTATTTATACGACTGCTTTAAATTAAAGCGGTATTTTCATTTATTCCTGCTCTAAGTGCTTTTCTTTACACATTTCTTTGTTTTTGGTTTATCTACCTAGAGGCAGGGGAACCTACAACACAAAATTAGAATATTGAAATATATTTATGTAGCTCCATAAATATTTTCCTTTTTTCCACTTTCAGCATCAGGTCAGAGAACATTAAATGTGTGGAAATTGGGCAAAGCTACAACACACACACACATACACACACACACACACACACACACACACACCAATGAAATGTTACATAGGATGTAGCCAAAAGGAATTAATAACAAAATGTGCCCGTGTGGGGGTATGGGATTTATGTAATACACACTGCGTATTTCAAAACTCCCAAATAGTACAAGTTCCTAAGTAACATTTGTCTCCAAGGGTTTCAGATAAAGGATTGTGGACCTATAATTACCCAGTGGATTTGTTGGGAAGATGAAAAGCAGTAACGTGTTAAGCTTTGGTTACATATAGGCAGAGTGCCTGGGACATGATGGGCATCCACTAAGTGATCTTCGTTGTGTTTAGAAACACAGGGTGTAATCTGAATCAAAACTGAATGTTAAGACCTGTGTGAGCTTAGAAATGTGATTGTCTTCTCTGATCCCTGTTTCTGCATATGTAATACATGTCTACTGTGTCCATCTAGAATTACTTTTGTGAGCCTTAAATGATGTAGCGTAATACCTGGCACTCAGTAAATGATAAGTGTTGATGCTTGCCTGTTTTAACTGGACTCCTTGGTTATCAAAAAGACAGATGTGGTGAGTGGGGAATAAAAGAATATTTTCAGCTATTTTAAGACATACTGCTCTGGCTGGTGTGGCTCAGTGGATTTAGCATGGGCCTGTGAACCAAAGGGTCACTGGTTCGATTCCTAGTCAGGGCACATGCCTGGGTTGTGGGCCAGGTCCCCAGTGGGGTGCATGCTGGAGGCCACCACACATTGATGCTTCTCTCCCTCTCTATCTCCTTCCCTTCCCCTCTCTAAAAATAAATAAATAAAACCTTTTTTAAAAAGACATACTAATAAAGTTTAAAGCTGTTCCTATCGAGAGTGGAAGTATCCAGAATAAATAGCATACCTTAAGAGAGGTTTCACATTCGTGGTAAAGGAATTAAATGAGAGATGAAAGTGCCCAGCCAGTGTCTGTCACAGAGTAAGTGCTCAATAAATGATGTTATAATTATGAAAAAATAAAGTCAAGATATGTGCTCTCTCAGACAAAATTGTCTTGATGGATGAAGGACAGTGTTCCCAGGTTGTTGGGACTGTCTCAGGTCAGGGTGCATCAGTTGTGAACTTGCTGAGTTTCACTGTTTAGTTTTGTGGGCTTTTTGTAATAGTACAGATCAATTGAAAAATATAGTATATCATTATCACTATTTTATGGGTTATGTAGTTGAATTTTTTGATCCTGCTTATCCAGTTTAGACATGTCTCTACTGTAAACACCACTACTGCTGTCAGTAGTCAGTCACTGTCTAACTATCTGGTCCTGGCAGATGCGTCCTAAAAGCAACACCTAGAAGGATCATTTATTTAAGAACAAAGTTCAATAATAGTTTTTAAAATATAAAAAAAGCCGAGCACTCAATAAGGTAAAATTCACAATAAATTGCATCTAATCAAATATTATTGATAAATAATATTCTACAAATAAGTGGGAGAGTATGATCACAATAAGAATTGCCAGTCAATCAAAATATACCCAGAACCTATACAGATGTTAGAATTAGCAGACTAGCAGGATAAAACAGCTTTTATAAGTGTATTTGATATGTTTATAAAGCTAGAGGAAAGGTTCAAAATGTTAAATAGAGGCATGGAATCCAAATAGAATTTTTAAAGGTGAAAAACTTTTCAGAAAAACAATATCTGAGGTGAGGCCCTGGCTGGTGTAGCTCAGTGGATTGAGTGCAGGCTGTGAACCGAAGTGTCTTAGGTTCGATTCCCAGTCAGGGTGCATGCCTAGGTTGTGGGCCAGGTCCCCAGTGGGGGCCATGTGAGAGGCAACCACACACTGATATTTCTCCCTCCTTTCTTCTCTCTCTAAAAATAAATAAATAAAATCTTTAAAAAATATATGAGGTGAAAAATATTCTCCATGGGAGTAGTAACAGGTTAGATGTTGTAGATGAAAAGATTAGTGAGCCAGAAAATATAGTAATAGAAATTATTCAAAATGAAATGTAGAAAAAAAGGCTAAAAAATTAGGAAAATATCATTGAGCTTTATGGTAACTTTATGTTTACTACCAACATGTGATTGGATTATCGAAGGAGTGGTGGCAGAAAAAATATATTTGAAGAAATAATGGTCAAAAAATGTTCAGGTTTGATGGATGCTGTGAACTGACAGAACTGAAAGATCAGTGACCTCCCCAACCCCACGAAAAGAAACATGAAATAAATTATATCAAGAAGCATTATAATTAAATTACTCCAAACTAGGTATACAGAGAAAATCTTAAAAGCAGCAAGAGAAAAAATGATGTTTTATACAGAGAAAAAAAAGATAAAGATGACAAATTTCTTGTCAGAAACAGTGAGGGGAAAAAAATAAACAATGGAACAGCATGTTTAAAGAACTGAAATAAAAAAAATTAAAAAATTATTCACCTGGGATTTTATATTTAGAACACTGTCTTTTAAAAACAAAGGCAAAATAAAGCTTTTTTCAAGCATAAAAGATGAAAGAAGTCCTTACTCATAGGCCTGCACTAAGTGAAATGTTGATGCAGTTCTTTGGGCAGAAGCATATTAATATCAGGTCCAAGTATGAATCCATTCAAAAGGAATGAAGAACATCATAAAGGTAACTGCATAAGTTTTTTGTACTATTTAAATCCCTTTAAGCAATAGATTGTTTAAACAAAAAGTAATTATGGAGTTTATAGTAGTTGTGTTAAAATATGGTAAAACAAGAGCACAAAGTCTGGTAGATTCTTATATACTCTCTCAAGTAGTAATATTACTTGAAATAGACTTTGATAAGTTGAAGATATGTACTCTAAACATGTAAGCAAATACTAAACATTTTAGAGTTATAACAAAAAGGCCAAGTATAGGTGGTAAGAATAATAAAAAATATTCAAGAGAAAGCAGCAAAAGAAGACAAGGGGAACAAATAATGAATGGGTAATTAAAAAGTAGATACAAAAGTATTAATAGTAGAGTTAAACCTAGCTATGCCAATACTCATTTAATGTATTGCAACACTACATTTAAAAGGCAGAGATTTTTAGGATTAAAAAAAGCAATATCCAATTATATATTGCCCATAAGAAATCTATTTTGAATAAAAGACACTAATAGATTAAAAGTGTGGAAAAAGAAATACCTGGCTAATACTAGTCAAAAGAAAGCTGGAGTGGCTAGATTAGTATCAGACAAGTAGTTTCAGAGCAAAAAATACTAGTATTAGGAATAAAGAAGGTCATTTCATAATGATAAAAACATCAGTTAATCAAAAGGATATGAAAATTTGAAACCTTTGCATACTCAATAACATACCTTCAAAATATATGAAGTAAAAAGTGAGAGAACTACAAGGAGGAATAAACAAACTCATAATTATAGTTGGAGATTTCAGTGCCCCTTGCTGAATACTTGATAAGTAATAGAAAGTCAGTAAGGATACAGAAGATTCAGACAACTCCATCAGTCTTTTTGACCTGTTTGAAATTTATAGAATACTCCAGCACACAACAGCAGAGAATGCATATTCTTTTCAAGTGCACTTGGAACATTTAGGAAGATCATATTGAGTCATAAACCAAGTTTCAGTAAATTTAAAAGGATTCCAGTTAAAGTGTATCTCAGTCCATAATGGAATGAATTTAGAAATCAGTATCAGAAAAATCTCAAAAAAATTACCCAAACATTCAGAAACTATGTAACTCATTTTAATACCTAAGGATTAATGAAGAAAACAAAGACAAATTAGAAAGCATTTTGAACTGAATGAAAATGAAAGCACAATGTATTAAAATTTGTGGGATGCTACTAAAGGAGTGTTTAGAGGAAAATTCATAGCTCTCAAGGTAAAAAAAAAGAGGTCTCAAATCAGTGATCTCACCTATTCATTAAATAATTAGAAAAAGAAGGGCAAATTACACCAACATAAGAAGAGGAAAATATTTAAATTTAGAGTGAAAATAAATGAAGTAGCACCCAGAAACACTAAGAAAAATTACTGAAACCAAAAGCTGGTTCACTGAAAAGAACAATAAAATTGGCAAGCCTTTATCCACACTAATCAGAAAAAAGTAAAGACAAAGTAGCAGCATTAAGAATATGCAAAGTGAGGGGGACTTCCGCCAAGATGGAGGCATAGGTGGAAGCACTGCACCTTCTCACACAACGAAGTTTAAAAACAGCAAAGTTGTAGCAACAAAAACGCAGCCAAACCACAGAAAATTGAACTACACGGAAGTCTGACAACAATGAACCCTTCAGCCAAACCGGTAAGAGGGGCAGAGCCAGCAGCAGAGCAGGGTCCTGCAGGAAAGATCCACTGGACCGACCTAGGCATGCTATCCAGGTGCACCAGCAGCAGTGGGCAGATCACACGTGTAGAGAAGCGGGCAGACCCACTGACGGCTGATCGCGGTCACACATTCTCACGCAGATAAACTAGTGAAGGAGCTAGCTGTGAGATGGACCAGGCAGGCCCCAGCGGCAGGAAGCGGCAGAGGGAACCACCAATGTCCCTCTTGGACCCCACCCCCACATACAGCGTCACAAACCAGTGACCTGGGTTGCCCCGCTCTGGTGAACAATTAAGGCTCCGCTCTTCATACATAGCAGGAACAAACAGATCAAAACATGACTCAAGAACAACTCAGAGCCCCAGAGCCGATAAATCTAAGCAATGAAGAAATAGCCAAACTTTCAGATGCACAGTTCAAAACACTGGTGATCAGGATCCTCATAGAACTGGTTGATTTTAGTCAGAAATAGAGGAACATATGAAGGCTAAACTAATTGAAATGAATGGAAATACACAGGAAACCAATAGTGATGGAAAGGAAACTGGGGTTCAAATCAAAGGAGTGGACCAGAAGGAGGAAAAAAATGACCAAACAGAAAAGGACGAAGAAACAAGAATTCAAAAAAATGAGGAGAGGCTTAGGAACCTCCAGGACATCTTTAAACGTTCCAACATCCAAATTATAGGGGTACCAGAAGGGGAAGAGGAACAGCCGTGAGTGGAAAACTTATTTGAACAAACAATAAAGGAGAACTTCCCCAATCTGGCAAAGGAAATAGACTTCCAGGAAATCCAGGAAGCTCTGAGAGTCCCAAAGAAGTTGGACCCAAGAAGGAACACACCAAGGCACATCATCATTACATTAGCCAAGATTAAAATGAAGGAGAGAATCCTAGAAGCAGCAAGAGATAGGGGACTGTCACCTACAAAGGAGTCCCCATCAGACTGTCAGCAGATTTCTCAAAAGAGACCTTCCAGGCAAGAAGGGGCTGGAAAGAAGTATTCCAGGTCATGAAATCCAAAGACCTACGTCCAAGATTGATCTATCCAGCAAAACTTTCATTTAGAATGAGAGGACAGATAGAGTGCTTCTCAGATAAGATCAAATTCAAGGAGTTCATCATCACCAAGCCCTTATTATATGAAATGTTAAAGGGACTTACCTAAGAAAAAGAAGATAAAAAATATGACCAGTGAAAGGGCAGCAAACTCACAGTTACTAAGAACCACACCTAAAACAAAAGCAAACTAGGAGGACAGCTAGATCAGGAGCAGAACTGTAGAAATGAAGATCACATGGAGGGTTAGCAACAGGGGAGTGGGAGAAGGAGAAGTGGGGAGAAGGTACAGAAAATATGTAGCATAGATGGTAGGTAGAAAATAGGGGGAGGGCAAGAATAGTATGGGAAATATAGAATCTAAAGAACTTGAGACAGGTGGTCATAAACTAAAGGAGGGGAATGGTGGGGGAGGGGTTGTGCAGGGTGGAGGGGAATGAAGGGAAAATAGAACAACTGTAATGGCATAATTAATAAAATATATTTTTAAAAAATATGCAAAGCGACAGTCACATACAGACTTTACAGATATTAATCAATGATGAGGTAACACCACAAACAACTTTAAGCCAATAAAAATGAACCAATTTCTTGAAAGACAAATCAGCAAAGGTTACTTTAGAAATAAATAATGTGAATATCTGTGTCAATTCAAGAAATTCAGTCTGTAGTTAAAAACCTTATAAAGATGGCTTCATGGTGAATTCCACCAAACATTCAAGTAGAAAATGGTAGGAATTCTATGCAGACTTTTAGAAAACTGAGCAGGAGGTAAAGCCTCCCAGCTCATTCTGTGATGCCAAATTACCTTGATACCCAAACCAGAACACATTTCAAGAAAGAAACTAATATACAAGTATTTCTCACAATGCACAGTTTCCCAGCACTATTTTAGCAAAGTGTATCAACAATATATTGAAATGTTATTTTAACCAATTAGGCTTATCTCAGGATATTTTTTTTAAAAATCAGTGTTAACTCACCATATGAACAGATTTTTTTAAAGTTATCTAAATAGATGCAGAAAAATATTGACAAAATTCAAATTTTATTATCGAAACAAACTGTCAACAAACTAGAGAATAAAAGAGAACTTTTTCAGTATGTTAAAGGGTGTTTTTAAAATACCTCAAACTAGTATTACAGTTGATGAAAAACTAAATTCTTTCATTTTAATATCAGTAGTAACAAAACAAGGATAGTTATTCTTACCACTTCTGTCAAATAGTGTACTCTGTGGTTTTAGCAAGGCCAATAAGACAATAAAAGAAATAAAAATAGTACAGGTTGGAAAGAAAGAAGGAAAACCTTTTTCACAGATGCCATCGTCTGTAGAAAACGTTAGTTTGGCAAGGTTGCAGGATACAAGGTCAACGTACAAGTCCATTGTATTTCTGTATGTAGCAGTGTTCAATTGAAAACCAAAATTAAAAACAATGTCATTTACTGTACCATAAATATGAAATGGGGGTAATTCTGACAAAAAAATTGCAAGGGCTATACACTGAAAACTATATAGCATTGCTAAGCAAAATGTCTTGATGAAAACATAAATAAATGAAAAGGTGCACTGTGTACTTGAGTCGAAAGATTCAATATTGTGGGATGTTTCATCTCCCTCAACCTATAGATTCAATACAGTTCTGGTAAAAAATCACAGCATAATTTTGGATAAATTGAAAAACTGATTCTAAAATTCATGTGAAAATTCAAAGGACCTGGAGTAGCCAAAGCACATTCTAAAAAGCACAAGATCAGAAGACTTATTTCAAGTGCTTTATCAAGCTATAGTAATCAAGAGCATTTGCCATAAAGATAGGTAGAGAATCCCAAAACAAATTCATACATACATACATACATACATACATACATCAACACAGATCCAAAGGTACTTTCATGGAGTCTTTTCAACAAATTGTGCTGGAACCATGGACTGTGCATATACAAAAGACATTAACTTTGACCCATACCTTCCACCAACACAAAAAGTCAAAATGGATCCCAGGTCTAAATATGAAATCTAAAGCAATAAAACTTCCACAAGAAAACAGGAGATCTTTCTGACTTTGGTTTAGGCACAGATCATTACATACTTCTCCAATGCATGACCCTATAAAATTGATAAATTGGATTTCATCAAAAGTAAAAATTCTAGCCTTTGAAAGACATCATTGAGAGAATGAAAAAACAAACCATGAACTGTTGAAAAAATATATACACATATATTTTCACTATGTAGGTTTTAGTAATGATTTCATGGATTTATACCATATGTAAGAACATATTGTTCATTTTATGTGCAGTTTATTATATCATTTATACCTCAGTAAAACTGTTTTAAAAAAGTGGACAATGAAAGTAATTGTTCATCCTTTTTTTTTTGTATAAATTGGTTTAGGTTTTGAGAGTAATTCCTTCAGCCATATATGTTCTTTATCTGCTTGTAGGAAAACAACTTGTGTAAAAATCTGAATTTAATGCCTTCCCTAGAACTAATTGATGCTGCACACTAATATACAATAAAAATATTCCTGTGTATAACTCTTTGAAAGAAGAAATTGTGCAGTAGATGAAGTGGAAGAAAAATATTAAGAGGAATGGAAACTGTGTGTCTCTGAAAAAGTATATAAACGTTACAATAAATATAATCCAATCAGTTCTTCTCTAGGGGAATGCAATAGCCTTTACACATCTTGCTAGAGTTAAACTTATACTTAGTTATAGTGATAGAAACATATCGAGGGACACTTCGTGAGTCATTGTGCTCATTCTTTTGGGGAATTTTAATTCAGGATCTTGGAAAAAGCAATGCCCCTAATTATTGTCTGCATAATTGGTGTGGATTTCTCAAGGAGTGGATGGCCAAGGAGCCAGGAAATACCATTAGATAAATAGTAGGGGTGCATTTTTATTTGTTTCAGTAACACCAAACATATCCTCTCAAGAAGTTAAAAACTAAATTTATGTTGAACATAGAGAAGAGATACTTTAAGCCTGCCCATTTTCTTTTTATTGGAGCTTTTGTCCTTACAAAATAAGTGCAAAATTAAATATTATTTTACACTCACTTTAAACACTATGAAAATTTCCTTTTCATTTTATTACTAGTTTTGTTTAAAACTTTAAAAGCTCATTGACGTACGTAGGTCACTATTTCTTGGTTGATAAACATTATACAATTTCCGTTATCTGCCCACCATGAGGGGACTAACTACTCTATGCTTTATTATTGCTTCTCCACCACATCTGGTTGACTAGATTTTGTCTTCAAGTGTTTTATTTATGAAGTGTTCAATGAGTGCTTTCTCATGTCTTTTATTTATTTATTTTTATTGATGTTAGAGTACAGTTGTCTCCATTTTCCCACCACCCCACCCATCCCTGTCTCCCACCCTCGACCTTACCCCTCTGGCTTTGTCCATGTGTCCTTTATACATGTCCCAGCGGGTGCTTCCTCATTGTGTTGACCTGTTGCCTTTGCTTGAACTCCAACTTGGACGGGAAAAAAATCTGAGGGTTTCTTTTTCTCTCAAATTTTTATAGATATCCATTTGTTTTCTGTCATTAAATGTGCGAGAAGAAGTCTGAATCTAAAGCCATTTTTCCATCTTTCTAAGTTCACTGCTATCTTTTTCCAGATGCCTGAACAATGTTTACTTTACAATTATTTGTTCTACACGAGTCTTAGTGAAAATGATGTAGTCATGTTATCCGGAAACACAATTTTTTCTTAGTTTTAAGGAAATTTACCTCTGGTATGTCTTTGGGTAGTTTTTATGCTTCATTTGTTAGGTTCTCTACCTCAATTACATTGACTTTTTTTGTTAGACTTATGATCTGCTAGGCTGCTCTTTAATTGCTGTGACCTTAGTCACTAATTGCTTTTTTAGCTGCATCTGTTTTGTTTTGCCTTTTCCAATTAATGTAGTGGTTTTGTAATTATGTGAGGTGTTTTTATTTTGTCTTTAGTTTGTTTCTTTATCTTAGAAGTTTCGCCTCTATTTGATTCTTTCCTTTTATGAACTAGGCTTTGTTGAGCCTTTTTATTACTGAATTCATTTTCTTAAGAGGTACTTTTGAAGTGCAAAGAACTCATTTATCTTATTTTCTGGATTATGCTTTTTAAGTTTAATCTGCTTTTGAAATCTGCTTTGTACCTTAAGAAGAAATTAATTACAGTATGTTACATAGTTTCTGTCCCATTTCTTTTTGTCTTCTCCTTGCTTAAAATGGGCAGAATTCTGCCCAGAACTTCTCTTTGCATGAATTTAATGTAAGTGAGTTTTCCATTCTTCCATTTCTAAGTTGCCTGAGTTGTCGTCTTCCTGTCTTAGCTGGTATTTGAGAGCGAAGGAATTCAGGTGCTTTTGTGTTCTGAACCCAGAAGAGGAGAGGAAGACTTGAGCTGGCATTTGGGCAGCTTTAATGAAAAGATCTGAGGTCTGTACTTTCTCAGGTTATTCTTTACATAGCTTGTGCCAGGACCACTTTATCTAGTCATGGAAACATTTGCTTTATTCAAAAAGGATGCTCCAAGATGGAAAATGCAGGATCCTTCCATTTCAGCTTCAGTCCTTGGTACGCCTTTGCTTTCAGAGACTCTTGCTTGCCTGGGCTTCCCCCACTTGCCCTGTATTCATTGGGATGGGGAGGGGCTTCAGCCCAACTTCCTGCTGGTGGAGAGTTTTTCCTTATATTCCTTGTGTCTCCTCTTGTTGGGATGCTGGGGATAATTGACTCTGGGTGGTGAGGAGCCTCCTGTCTTTGCCTTCTGGTTTCCTCCCATTTGGTACAGAGCACGGTGGCTGGATCTCTTTGTTTTTTTTTGCTTTCCGATGAGAAGTTTTGTTTGTAATTTCTCCATAAGCTGGACTCACACCCAGCTCTCCAGGGAGAGTTAAATCCAGGCTTTTCTGGATTTTTGATGAGTTATTCTCATTTCTTGTGTCATTTGGGGGAAGAGGGATTATGACTCTCTCTAGTTTTCTTCCTACGCTGCCATTTTCAAGAAGATGCAGGAGTTTGTGCCCGTTTTCTGCTCTAGGTGCTAAGGGTAGATTGTTTTGTGTGTAGCTTTTGTTTACATCATCTTCAGGAAAGGGAGATTCTGTGGTGTTAGTTCCATCTCCAGTGGTTTCTAGGAAGTTGATATTACATTTAAAAGTGTTTGACCTGGGATGTATGTGAAGTCACCTAGAAAGTCAGGTGTAAGGGTTTCTGAGAGAAGATGCTATAATCGGGGACACTACAGACACCCCTTTGCAGTAATATTGTGGTGGTTTATTAAGTGCACATCACTGAAACCAGGAAACACTCGTTTTGCGGGTGCCTCATCTTCTGTGGATTAAGGACGGTGCTTCCCATGACCGTGCTGAATGTCATGGTTTAATGCATGCAAAGTTCTTCCACATGGTGAAGCTGAGGGTTTGCGAATATCTTCATCTGCTTTACAAATAGCCTACAAGGCACATTCCAGACCTTGAGCTTGATCATTTTAATCTTTATAAAAAATCATGTTTTAAATGTCATAAAGAGACTTTAATTAGAATTTAACAAATTTAACTGTGTCTTTGAATAAGTCAGTGTATAAGTAATTTGTTTGGAAAATAAAGACATGGGGCTAGTTCAGTGTTTACCCATCGTTCTCAATAAGAATCGCTTGGTTTTTGTCAAAAACACCGACTCCTACCCCTGTCCCAGGGAGAATCAGAGTCAGTGCTCTGAATTCAACGGCTACAATGGCATGTTTTCACCAGGGAGCTTTTAAAAATCCCAATACCCAGGCTTCTTCTCAGGTGAAGTATATAAGAATCTCCGAAATAGTGGGACTATGCCCAAGTGTCAGCATTTTAAAAAATATATGTTTATTGACTTTAGAGAGAGAGGAATGGTGGGGGGGAGGAGAAACATTGATGTGAGAAAGAAACATCCATCAATTGCCTCCTGTACATGCCCTGACTGGGGATCAAACCCACACACACTAGGTGCGTGCCCTGACCTGGAATTGAACCTGAAGCCTTTTGGCGTGCATATGGTAAGATGCACACCAGCCGGGGCAAGCATCGGCGTTTTTTAAAAAAGTCCCTGAAGTAGTTCCACTGCAAAGTGAAGTTAATGAGACATTGGTGTAGCATGAAGTCCTTAACAAAATACTCCAGAATATTTTTATGATTGAACAAGTCTGAAAAATTATTTATTAAAATATCTCTAACATTTTATCCGGTAATTCACTTTTTACATTTAGAGTCCCAAATGTAGCTAGTCCGGATGAAAGTTACTACTGGATTATTTTGGAAAAAATTTATAATGTCTGATAATTCTGTTATCAAAATAGGATTTGACTCCTTCTGATGTGGCAAAATTGGAATTGAAAATAGTCAACTTTTTAAAAAATATTTTATTTATTTATCTTTAGATAGGAAGGGAAGAAGAGAAGGAGAGAAATATCAATGTGTGGTTGCCTCTCATGAGTCCCTTGCTGGGAACTGGCCTGCAACCTAGGCATGTGCCCTGACTGGGAATCAAACCGTGATCGTGTGGTTCGCAGGCCCGTGCTCAATCCACTGAGCTACACCAGCCAGAGCCGAAAATAGTCAACTTTATCTTGAGGTTTTTCTCCCTATCATGTATTTTTAAATCCCAGTGACCTCAGTAAGAAATACATGCTCCCTGCAGGGGGCACAACTGAGCCAGCAGTGTTTCTAATGGCTTCAAATCTTGGCTTGGTTACTATGTGGTAAACTAATAATCCAAATATACTTTAGGAATCATATGTAGAAAACCGAAAGCTCTATCTAGTTTTTTAGAAAAGGAAAATCCTGCTTGTTGAGAGCAGCCTTGTGACATCATATCTTGCTAGAGTTAAACCCTGTGCTATATTCAGTAACGTTATAGTGGTGTAGGGTACAGTGAGATGTACAAAGAGATGTGACATTGTGTACTTTTCATGTCACTTGTACTTTACAGTACTCCCTCTTTTCAGAGTAATTACTGGCATTCGTAAGTATTCATTTCTTACCGCAAGACCATGCATTTTCTGTTGCTTACGACTATGCGAAAGCTAATTAAGTATAGCTTACATCTCTACATTTGAGTGAGGCCTGAGAAACTTGATCACATTCTTGTCTTTATTTCAGGAATGATTTGCAAAGGAGTTAGTATCTATCTGAAAAGCTTGGCAGATGAACAGGCAGTTTGGAGGGTTTCTCAGGGGGCCGGGGAATACCAGGCCGCATTTTTTCAAACGCATGGAACTTCAGGGAAAAATCTAGAGCCAGAAACAGATAAGATCAAAGAGCAGCTGAGTAGATAATGGCAAAGTTGATGAAGGAGGCAGGAAGGTGCTTTGGAGAATCTGGTGGAAAGTATTATATTCATTAATTATGCCCGAAACTCTGTGGTGAGATGTTTGAGGGGTTTTTTGCTTCTCAGTTGAGTATGATCAGGAGCATATTTGGGATTTTGCAAAAGCTCTGGCCAGACCTTAACTGGGGCCCTACAGGAATAACTTTGACGTGGTCATCCCCAGATTGGTGTGCATTTGTGAGGCGGCCTTTTCCTAGTGTCCCAAAGGAGGCACATGTGCTCTGTACTCCGTTTCCATTAGTGTATTTAACACACTACGCTGACTGACTTTGCTCTGGGCTTCTCATGCTGTGCCTCTTCAACCTCCCTCTGACTTCAGGATGAAGGGATCAGGCTTTCCTACTCCTTTTCCTTCTCAACAGGACTCTCTTAAGTGTTATCTTCCTTTGGATGCTGCCCCCATGGCCCATCTAGTGCCAGGTAAGTGCTGGAAAAGGAGAGACAATGGCCTAGGGATTGGGATAGGGATTCTAAATTGTGAGTTACTTCAAGAAGTATACTCTGACATATATAAAGAACTTGGTACATTGCTTGCTACAAATGCCTAATAAGTGTTTTGTTTAACTACTTAGAATTATGAAACAAACTCATCCAGTTGTTCAGATAAAAGGTATTTGGAGATTTTTGTGTTACTTATTTTATTTTTCTACTTTATTTTTTATTGTTTATTCTATGACAGTTGTCCCATTTTTTCCCCTTTTCTCTCTTCCTCCCAGCCCACCCTATCTCCCAGGTCTATCCCCTCTCTATTTTCCATGTCCGAGAGACATTCATACATGCTATTTGACTAATCCCTTCCCCTTCCTTCCACCATTCCCTCTGTCTTCCCCTCCTACAGCTCTCAGTCTGTCCAATGTTTCCATGTCTCTGGTTCTATTTTTCTCATTAGTTTATTTTATTATATAAAATTCCAGTTATAAGTGAGGTCATGTGGTATTGGCCTTTTACACACTAGCTTATTTAACTTAGCAGAATAGTCTCCAGTTCTATCCATGCTGTCCCAAAAGTAGGAATTCCATCTTTTTTCCTGCTGCATAGCATTCCACTGTGTGAACGTGCCATGGTTTTGTAATGTACTCATCTACTGATAGGCCCTTGGGCTGTTTTCAGCACTTGGTACTACTATGAACATAAGGGTGCATAGGTTCTTTTAAATTGGTGTTTCAGGATTCTTTTTTTTTTAAATTTTTTATTGATTATGCTGTTACAGTTGTTCTATTCCCCCCTTCATTCCCCTCCACCCTACCCCCCCATCCCCACCATTACCCCCCCTTTAGTTTATGACCATGTGTCTTGAGTCCTTTAGATTCTATATTTCCCATACTATTCTTGCCCCCCCATCTATTTTCTATCTACTGTCTATGCTACTTATTTTCTGTACCTTCTCCCCCCTTCTCCTCCTTCCACTCCCCTGTTGCTAACCCTCCTTGAGATCTTCATTTCTATGTTTCCACTCCTGATCTAGCTGTCCTTTTAGTTTGCTTTTGTTTTAGGTGTGGTTGTTAATAACTGTGAGTTTGTTGTCTTTTCACTGATCATGTTTCTTTAACTTCTTTTTCTTAGATAAGTCCCTTTAACATTTCATATAATAAGGGCTTGGTGATGATGAACTCTTTGAATTTGATCTTATCTGAAAAGCACTTTATCTGTCCTTCCATTCTAAATGAAAGTTTTGCTGGATAGAGCAATCTTGGTTGTAGGTCTTTGGATTTCATGACTTGGAATACCTCTTTCCAGCCCCTTCTTGCCTGTAAGGTCTCTTTTGAGAAATCAGCTGACAGTCTGATGGGCACTCCTTTGTAGGTGACTGTCCCCTTATCTCTTGCTGCTTCTAGGATTCTCTCCTTCATTTGAATCTTGGCTAATGTAATTATGATGTGCCTTGGTGTGTTCCTTCTTGGGTCCAAGTTCTTTGGTACTCTCTGAGCTTCCTGGACTTCCTGGAAGTCTATTTCCTTTGCCAGGTTGGGGAAGTTCTCCTTTATTATTTGTTCAAATAAGTTTTCCGCTGGTGGCTGTGCCTTTTCCCCTTCTGGTACCCCTATAATTCGGATGTTGGAACGTTTAAAGATGTCCTGGAGGTTCCTAAGACTCTCCTCATTTCTTTGAATTCTTGCTTCTTGACTCTTTTCTGTTTGGCCATTATTTGCTTTCTTCTGGTCCACTCCATTGATTTGAGTCCCAGTTTCCTTTTCATTGCTATTGGTTTCCTGTGCAATTCCATTCATTTCAATTAGTTTCACCTTCATATATTTGTCTAATTTGTGGCTATAATCAACCAGTTCTGTGAGGATCCTGATCACCACTGTTTTAAACTGTGTGTCTGAGAGTTTTGCTATTTCTTCATCTCTTAGATTTATAGGCTCTGGGGCTTTGAGATCTTCTTGAGCCATTTTTGGTCTGTTCGTGCCCTTTAAGTGTGAGGAACGGAGCCTTGGACTCCCAGGTCGGCTGGGTTGTGATGCTGTATGTGGGGGCGTGGTCAGAGTGAAGAAATGGCTGCCCCCTCTGCTGTTTTGTACTGCTGGGTGAGGAGCAGCACCTCAGGTGGTTCACCAGGGCCGGGCCACTCAGAGTCACTGGGTTATGATGCTGTATGTGGAGGTGGGGTCAGAGCAGGGAAATGGCGGTGCCCTCCCTGCCGCTGCTGCAGGGACTGGCTGAGTCCCGGCTGGGTCCCGGTCCAATCACTCACTCTCTCGCTTGTCTATCTGTGCACAAAGGCGCGACCACAGTCAACCCGCAGCCCTGCTCCCTCGATGTTTGCCCGCTGTGGCTCGCTTGGTCGCTCGCTAGGTCGCTCACTAGGTCCAACCCTGCGCCTGGATTCCCCGCACCTGAGTCCGTCTGAGCAAGTTTTCCTGTGCAACCCCACTCTGCCACCTGCTGGTTTTGCCCCTTACCGGTCAGGCTGAAGAATTTGTTAACAGACTTCCTAAAAGTTCAATTTTCTGTGTTCTGGCTGTGTTTTCTGTTGCTAATATTTAGTTGTCTCTAAACTTGGTTGTGTGAGAAGGCCCAGCAAATCCACCTATGCCTCCATCTTGGCGGAATTCCGTGTTTCAGGATTCTTAGGGTATATTCCCAGCAGTAGAATTGCTGGGTCGTAAGAAAGTTCCAGTTGTAATATTATAAGGAAATTCCATACTGTTTTTCTGCACTGCCTGCACTAGTCTGCCTTCCCACCAACAATGTACTAGGGTTCCCTTTTCTCCATATCCTTGCCAGCACTTGTTGTTTGTTAATTTATTAATGATAGCCATTCGGACATGTGTGAGGTGATATCTCATTGTGGTTTTAATTTACATCTCTCTGATGGCTAATGATGGCGAGCATGTTTTCATATGTCTGTGGGCCCTCTGTATGTCCTCCTTGGAGAAGTGTCTGTTCAGGTCCTTTGCCCTTTTTTAAATTGGTTGTTTGTCTTCCAACAAACAAACAATTGGTGTTGAATCATATGAGTTCTTTATGTTTTAGATATTAAACCCTTGTCTAATGTATCATTAGCAAGTATGTTCTCTCATACTGGTGATTCAATTTTCATTTTGATGATTCCCTTTTTCATTTCTTTAGCCATGCAGAAACATTTTAATTTGGTATAATCCCATTCGTTTATTTTTATTCCTTTATTTCCCTTGCCCTAGGAGGTATATTGGCACAAATACTGCTACACGGGATGTCTGAAATTTTGCTACCTATGTTTTCTACTAGGACTTTTATGGTATCATGACTTATATTGAAGTCCCTTATCCATTTTGAGTTTATTCTGGTAAGTTGGTGGTCTAATATCATTTCTTTACATGTACCAATCCAGATCTCCCAACACCATTTGTTGAAGAGGCTATTTTTACTCCATTTTATGCTTCTTCCCCCTTTGTCAAATATTAATTGACCATAGAGACTTGAGTTTATTTCTGAGCTCTCTGTTCTGTTCCATTGGTCATGTGCCTGTTTTTATGCCAGCACCAGGTTGTTTTCATTACAGTGGATGTTTTAATACAGTTTGATAATCCGGTATTGTGATCCCTCCTGCTTTGTTCTCTTTCTCAAAATTGCTACCTCTATTTGGGGTTGTTTATGGTTCCATATAAATTTCTGCTATTGGTATTTTAATAGGAACTGTGTTGAATCTATATATTGCTTTGGGTAGTATGGACATTTTAATGATTTTAATTCTCCAATCTATGAATATGGCTTATGCTTCGATTAATTTGTATCTTCCTCAATTTCTTTCTTCAGTGTTCTATAGTTTTCCAATTATAGTTCTTTTATGTCCTTGGTTAAATTTATACCTAGGTACTTTATTTTATTTGTTTCTATAGTGAATGGGATTTTTTTCTAGTTTCTCTTTCTGATAATTAATTGCTATTATACAAGAATGCCATCAATTTCTGCATATTGACTTTGTATCCCACTACTTTGCTAAATTCACTAATTGGAGTAGTTTTTTGGTGGAGACTATAGGGTTTTCTATGTATACCATCATGTCATCAGCAAATAATGACAGTTTTACTTCCTCCTCCCCAATTCGGATGGTTCTTTTTTCTTTTCTAATCACTGTGGCTAGAACTTCCAGTAGTATGTGTAATAAGAGTGGTGAAGACAGACACTCTTGTCTTATTCCTGATCTTAAGGGAAGTGCTTTAAGTTTTTGCCAGTTGAGTATGATGTTGGCACTAGCTTTCTTGGATATGGCCTTTATTATGTTGAGGAATGCTCCTTCTATTCCCGCTTGGCTTTGTGTTTTTATTATAAATGGGTGCTGGATTTTATCAAATGCTTTTTCAGCACCTGTTGATATGATCATGTGAGTTTTGTCTTTCATTTTGTTTATGTGATGTATTACATTTTTTGATTTGTGAATATTATACCATCCTTGCATCCCTGTGATAAATCCCACTTGACCGTAGTGTATAAAATGTTTAGTGTATTGCTGGATTTAGGTTGCCAATTTTTGTCAAGGATTTTAGCATCTACGTTCATCAGAGATATTGGACTGTAATTTTCTTTCTTTGTTGTATCTTTACCTGGTATTGGAATTAGGATAATATAGGCCTTGTAAAGAGTTTGGGAATCTTCTCTCTTCTTGAATTTTTTTTGGAATAGTTTGAGCAAGTGTTATTTTTTCTTTGAATGTCTGGTAAAATTCACCTGTGAAGCCATCTGATCCAGAGCTTTTATGCACCTAGTGTTTTTTGATTGCTGCTTCTATTTAGCTAGTTGTTATGGGTCTATTCAGCCTTTCTGCCACTTCTTTTTTTAAAGATTTTATTTATTTATCTTTAGAGGGGAAGAGAAGGAGAAAGGGAGAGAAACATCAGTGTACAGTTGCCTTGCGTCCCCTGCTGGGAACTGGCCTGCAACCCAGGCATGTGCCCTGACTGGGAATTGAACCGCGATACTCTGGTTCGCAGGCCCGTGTTCAATCCACTGAGCTACACCAGCCAGGGCTTCTTTCTGCCTCTTCTTGATTCAGTTTTGGAAGATTGTGTGTTTCCAGAAATTTCTCCATTTCACGGAGGTTGTTTCTTGGCATATAGTTGTTCACAGTAATGTCTTACAGTCCTTTGTATTTCTGTGGTATCAGTTGTTACTTCTCTTTTGTTTCTGATTTTATTTATGTGAGTCCTCTGTTTTTTTCTTGAAAAGTCTGGTTAAAGGTTTGTCAATTTTATTTACCTTTGCAAGGAACCAGTTCCTGGATTTATTGATTTTTGGATTGTTTTTTTAGTTTCTATGTCATTAAATTCTGCTCCTTTCTCTATTTCTTTTAGATGTAAGATTAGGTTGTTTATTTGAGAATTTTTCTATCTTCATTAGGTAGGCCTATATTGCTATGAACTTCTCTCTCAGGACTGCCTTCGCTGTGTCCCATACATTTTGTGTTGTTTGGTGTCCATTTCCATTTGTTTCCAGATACGTTTTGAGTTCTTTCTTGATCTCACTGTTAACCCATTGGTTACTTAATAACATGTCATTCAGTGTCTTTGTATTTGAATGTTTTTGAGTTTTTTCCTTGAGGTGGGTTTCGTGGTTCAAGCCACCTTGATTCAAGAAGATGCTTGATATGATTTCAATTTTCTTGAATTTGTTGAGGCTTGTTTTGGATTGTTTGTCTTTCCATATGTTCTATCTTTGAAAATGATCCATGTGCATTTGAAAAGAATGTATACTTTACTTCTTTGGGTTGAAGTGTTCTGTAAATATCAGTTAAGTCCATTTGATATAGAGTATTGTGCAATGTCACAATATCCTTGTTGATTTTCTGTTTGGAAGATCTATCCATTGTTGACAGTGGGTGTTAAAATCCCCTAGATGACTGTATTGACGTCTGTCTTCTTAAAGTCCTCCAAGATTTTCCTTATGTATTTATATACTCCTATGTTGGGTACATATATTTTTACAAGGGTTGTATCCTCTTGTTGGCCTACTCCCTTAAGTCTTATGTAGAGCTCTTCTTTATCTCTTGTTATGGTCTTTGTTTTGAAGTCTGTTTTGTCTGATATAAGCATTGCTACCCCAGCTTTATTTTTTCATGTCCATTTGCTTGGAATATTTTTTTCATCCCTTCACTTTAAGCCTGTTAGGTCTTTTGTTCTGAGGTGGGTCTCTTGAAGCAGCATATATGCAGATCACATTTTCTTATCCGCTCAGCTTCCCTGTGCCTTTTGATTGGAGCATTTAAGCCATTTACATTTAAGGTTATTATTGATACGTACTTGTTCGTTGCCATTTTTTCCCTTTGTACCTGTGTTTTTCCCTCTCCCCATTTCTTCTTCTTCTTAAAGCAGTTCCTTTAGAATTTCTTGCAGTGCTGGCTTGGTGGAGTTGTATTCTTTTAGCCTTCTTTTGTCTGGGAAGCTCTTTATTTTACCTTCCATTTTAAATGAGAGCCTTGCTGGAGGTTAGTCTTGGTTGCAGGTCCATTCTTTTCATTACTTAGAATATTTCATGCCAGTCTTTTCTGGCTTGTAGTATTTCAGTTGAGAAATTAGTTGATTGCCTTATCAGAGCTCCCTTGTATGTTACTGGATGCTTCTCCCTTGTTGCCTTTAAGATTTTCTTGTCTTTAAATTTTTGCCATTTTAATTATTATGTATCTTGGAGAGGGCCGTTTGGGGTTTATCTTGATAGGGACCCTCTGTGCTTCTTGACCTTGATTTTTTTTTCTTTGCCAAGTTAGGGAAGTTTTCTGTCATTTTTTTCAAACAGTTTTTTTTTAATGCTTTGCTCTTTTTCTTCTCCTTCTGGTATTTCTATATTGTGAATGTTGTTATATTTTATGTTTCCCCGAAGCTCCCTTAAACTGTGCTTGTTTTTTGCTTTTTTAAAAGTTACTTTTTTTGGTTTTGTTGTTCTGATGGGGTGTTTTTTTTCTACCTTGTCTTCCAGCTCACCGATTTGGTCCTCTGCTTCATTTAGCCTGTTTTTAATTCTTTCTAGAGTATTCTTCATTTCAGATATTCTTAATTTCCTTCTGGTTCTTATTCATAGTTTCCATGTTCTTTTTAATGCTGTTGTAGTTTCCACTAAGTTCCTTGTAGCTCCCATAAAGCTCCTTGTAGTTCTCACTGAATCCTTGAGTATACCTATAACCATTATTTTGAACTGTATGTCTGAATAATTGTTTGCCTCAATTTCATGTACCTCTTTTTTCTGGGGATTCCTCCTTTCCTTTTGATTAGAGGTGTGTCTTTTGTCTCCCTATTTTAGGTGGTTCTTTTTGTTTGTTTCTGCATTTCAGACTGCCCTGCTTTGACTCCCTGTCTTCAAGGGCAGCCTTCTGCGGTAGGAGTTCTGTGGATTCAGTGGTGCAGTCTCTGATCTTCTGAACTGGCAGCTACAGGGATGCCCTTCATTCAGTTTATATGAGGTCTCTTGTATTTGGGCTTTGATTATTGATGGCTCATTCTTTGTTGGGTTTTCCCCACTGTCTGGCTGAGAGTCACAACCCCCACCACATCTCGTATTTTGTTGTACAGGTGCTGGCAGAACAAAGCAGAGGTACCCAGAAAACCAAACCCACACCAGCAAAAATACCCCTTATCACATCAGCAATACCAACAGCAAATGAGCAAAGATTAATAAAGGTGGAAAGTGATTAAGAATATTATAAGATATGAAAAAAAGATGAAATGACTAAAGGAAAGAAAAATTATTTTGAGAGGGAAGAGGGAGGAGAAATAATAGGAGTAGGGATTAGAAAGAAGGCAAAGAAAAGAGGAAAATACAATTTATTTTTATTTTATTTTATTTTATTTATTTTTTAATTAATTAATTTTATTTAGTTATTTTTCAAGTACAGTTTTTTGTCTGTTTTTCCCATCCCAGCCCCCCCTGCCCCTTGCTCCCCACCTCCCTCCCATTTCCACCCCCCTTAGTTCTCATCCCTGTGCCCTTCCTATTTGTTCCTCCAAATCCCTCTCCCTTTTTCCCCTTAACTTCCCTTCCTTCTCCCCTCTGGTCACTGTCCCCTTGTTCTCTTTTTCAGTGTCTTTGTTTTTTTTTTTTCTGCTTGCTTGTTTGTTTTATTTTTATTTTATTTTTTTAAAGATTTTATTTATTTATCTTTAGAGGTGAAGGGAAGGAGAGAGGGAGAGAAACATCAATGTATGGTTGCCTTTTGTGTGTCCCCTGCTGGGAACTGGCCTGCAGGGAACTGGCCTGCAACCCAGGCATGTGCCCTGACTGGGAATCGAACCGTGATTGTCTGGTTTGCAGGCCCGAGCTCAATCCACTGAGCTACACCAGCCAGGGCCTAGGAAAGTACAATTTAAAATGTAAATAAAAAAGAGAAGGGAGATGGAATAATGAAGTAAAAAAAAGAAGAGTATAATATGAAGTTTGAAAAAACAATAAAAAATAGTGAACCAATAGGAACAAAACTGAAGAAAAACCACAACAAATTCAATAACAACAATGGAAAAGCAGAGATTAATAAAGGCAGAAAGAGAATAACAATAGTCTAAAAAGGGACAAGAGAATATGAGATATCTGCAGTAAAGAAAAATGATTTTGAGAGGATAGAGGGAGAATGATTTGAGAGAATAGTAAAAGTAAGGAACAAGATGTAGAAAGGTGGAAAATAAAATTTAAAATGAAAATAAGAAAAGGAAGGAAGATGGCAAAATGGTGTAAAATAAGGAAAGGGTACAATGTGAGATTTGAAATAAAAATAATACAAAAACATAAATATAAAAATAAAGGACAAAAATAGTAAATAGTTGGAATACAATTGAAGAAAAAGAAAAATGTTAAAAGGCTCTGTCAGAGAAAAAAATTACACATTTACTGAAGCAGTATGAGGTAGAGTTTGTCTCAGCAGTTTGGTGTTTGCCTTCTGTTTTCTCTTTCTGGATCTGCGTCTGGCTTTTCATCAGCTCAAGATCCAGGGGTGGGTTATTCAACTTCTGGCAGGACTGAGTGTACTACCTTCAGGTGGTAGAAGCCTTTAGAAGGGGACTTCTATTATATTCAGGAGGGTGGGACCCCTGGGGGGCGCTGTTTAGTCTTCTTGGAAAATTGAGGATGTTTTCCCCTGCCCCTGCATCACCTGTCTTAGACTGTCCCAGCTTATTTTTAGTAATGTATAGTTTCTTTGAACTGTCTGTTTCAAGGGAGGGGCCAATCTGTATAAGAGGGTCAGCTCTTTCCTGCTTGGTGCCGGTGGCAGCTGTGTGTGAGAGCCGAAGCTGGGCAGGGCCATGGTGACCACTTGCTGCAGTTTCTGACTAGTCTCTCTGGTGCTTCAGGTGCCACACATAGGGTATTTCCTCTTCAACTTATAAAATCTCTTTACTGCCCATTGTGAAGCATCATCTGTACTCCCTGGCTTCAAAAATTTATATCAGCTAAGATTCTATTAATTGTTCAGGTTTTTTTCCCAAACATTAACCAAGAATCTGAGTCAGGGGCAAGAGCAAACGGACTACTCAGCTGCCATCTTCAATTCTTCTGTTACTGATATTAAATATCATATTATAAAGATCTTGAAATACAGCTGTGACTCTGCCAGTAGCCCAGAGACACAGCCATGAACTAAAAGACATGTCATTTTCTCTTGACACTTTACTGAAAGCAGTGTGGCATAAAACATGTAGAATTCGAGATGGCTATATTATGAATTATCCTTGTCCTGGCATAGTGTGGCTCTGATTGGTTCAGGCTCCCTGTCACGCCTACTAGAATGACAGTAAAGCAAAACCTTAACTGTAGTCTTTACTTCACTACTAAGTACAGTAGTTATTGACCCAGGGCATTCTAAGAATTTTGGAGTGGACTGTGGACCCTCTATTTTATTCCTCATTCATTTGGGATTAGGTTTATGGTGATTACCCAGCCAGATCTAGGAAATTCAGCTCACAGTTCATAGTGGATCAAGGAAATTTTGTCCATGAATCTCTAAAGATCTGGAACTTCTTGGTGTGCTCAGAACACATCCACATGTGTCATATATTAATTTTTCTCAAGTCTCATGTTTGGTGTTCTACATGTTGACATCAAGTGGCCCTAAAAATTGTGCCCATCAGGTTGATAATCAGCGCAACTCAAAGCAAGAAACCTCCTTACCAAACCCTACACTCACTCATTGAAGACATTTAGGAAAGGGTATTCGACAAGGTCTTAAAATGATTAATTTTTCTCTCTTTCTTTCATGGGATATCTTTTTATTTACTTACATCTCTTTAATTTCTTTCAACAATGCGTTGTAGTTTTCAGAGTATAATTTTTACACTTGTTAAGTTTATTTCTAAGTATTTTTATGCTATTATAAATAGAATTGTTTTTGTAATTTTATTTTACATTGTTCATTGCTAGTATGTAGAAATACAGTTGATTTTTGTATATTGATCTTAGGTCCTGCCAACCTGCAGAACTGTTTAATTACTTCTGATATTTTCTTAATGGATAATTTAGGAATAAGAATATGAATATACATACACATATTTATATAATGTAATCTGCAGATAGAGTTAGTTCTACTTCTTCCTTAACCAGATGCATGCCTTTTATTTCCTTTCTTGCCTATTTGCCCTGTCTAGGATCTTCACTACAATACTGAGCAGAAATGACATCCTCTCGCACGGGCCTGCGAACCAGACAATCGCAGTTCGATTCCCAGTCAGGGCACATGCCTAGGTTGCAGACCAGTTCCCTGCAGGCCAATTCCCAGCAGGGGACGCATGAAAGGCAACCATACATTGATGTTACTCTCCCTCTCTCCTTCCCTTCCCCTCTAAGATAAATAAATAAAATCTTTAAAAAATATATATTAAAAAAAAAAAAAGAAATGACATCCTCTCTTGTTCCTGATTCTAAGGGGAAAGCAGCTAGTCTTTCACCATTAAGTATAATGTAGCTCTGGAGTTTTTATAGAGGGTTTATATGTACAAAAGTTTACCTTTTATTACAAAAGGCTGAGGAAGTTTCCTTCCATTCCTAGTTTTTAGGGTGTTTTTATCATGAAAGGGTGTTGGATTTTGTGAAATGCTTTTTGTTTCAGATGATTGTTATTTTTGTCCTTTATTTTATTATGCTCTATTATAATGATTGATGTTATATTTTGAACTGACCTTACATTCCTTGTATAAACTTATTTGGTCATGGTTTATAATCTTTTTTTTTCCCATTGCTGGATTCAATTAGCTAGTATTTAGTTGAAGGGTTTTTTTGTGTCTGTATTTACAAGAAATATTGGTCTGCAGTTTTCTTGTGATGTCTTTGTCTGGTTTTGGTATCAGAGTAATAAGGGCCTCATAGAATCAGCTAAGAAATGTCCCCCTCTCATAATTTTTGGTAGTATTTGTGAAAAATGGTATTATTTCCTTATTAAATGTTAGAATTTGCCAGTGAAGCCGTGTGTGTCTGGGCTTCTTTAAAAATATGTTTTATTGATTATGCTATTACAATTGTCCCATTTTGTCTCCCCTTTATTACCCTCTCCCCTGCACCCCCCACCAGCATTCTCTGTAGGTTTTAATTCCTATGCTAACCCCTTTACCTTCCATGCATCCATTGAGATTTTCTAATCTAGAGTCACTTTTGGTAGTTTGTGTTTTTCTAGGAATTTTTGTTTCATATATTTAATTTGTCCTGCACGCTCATCATATTACTTTCTCATCATTTTTTCTCCATAATGTCAGTAGTAATTCCTCCGCTTTTCTTCCTGATGTTAGTAATTTGAGTCTTATGTCTTTTTTTCTTGGTCAATCTAGCTAAAGTTTTGCCAATTTTATCTTTACAAAAACCAACTTTTGGTTTCATCTATTTTTCTCTCTTATTTTTCTGTTTTCTATTTTATTATTTTCTGCTCTGCCCTTTACTATGTCTTCCTTTCTGTTTGCTTTAGGTTTAATTTGCTCTTCTCTTTCCAGTGTCTCTGGCTTCCTTTGTTTCTGATAAGTAGTCAATGTTAAATGTACTGGAGCTCTCTTATATGTAGGGAGTTGTTTTTCTTTTCCAATTTCAAGATTTTTCTCTTTAAGATTTTTTACTGTGATATGTGTAAATATATGGATCACTTTGTATTTATATGACTAGGAGTTTGTTTAACTTCTTGTAGGTGTGGATTAATCATATTTTGATGAAGTTTGAGAAGTTTTATACTGTCAAGTCTTCGAATATCTTTTTCTGCTCTTTCCTCTTCACCTAGTACTTCCATGATGTATATTTTGGTGTGTTTAATGGTGTGACACACTTCTCTGAATCTCTGTTCTCTTTTCTGTTCCTTTTCCCCTTCTCTACACTTTAAACTGCATTGTTTCTACTGATCTATCACCAAGCTTGCTGAATTTTCCTTTGTCAGTAAAAATCTATTATTGATCCCCTCTAGTGAATTTTTAATATATTTTATTGATTATGTTATTACACTTGTTCCATTTTCCTCCCTTCACTCCCTCAACCCTGCACCCCCCACCCATATTCCACCCCTTCAGTTCATTTCCATGCGTCATACTTATAAGTTCTTTAGCTTCTACATTTCCCATACTATTCTTACCCTCCCCCTGTCTATTTTCTACCTACCATCTATGCTACTTATTCTCTGTACCTTTTCCCCCTCTCTCCTCCTCTGATTGCCCTGTTGCTAACCTCCATGTGATCTCCATTTCTGCGGTTCTGTTCCTGTTCTAGTAGTTTGCTCTTTGTTGGATTTCAGTCACTTCCCTTGCTTCCCCCAAGCAAACTGGACCCTTCTTGTGCTAATTCTGTGTGGATGGGTTCATGTGCATTCTAGAACCCTGTGGGTCTCTCCAACAAGCTCTCCTGTGAGGCTGGGAGTTTCTCTTGCTGCTGCCTCAACCCCCACAGGAGTTTTTAATTGGTATTTTGAGGCTTTATTTCCCTCAGCTGGGACCCTGGGTTGTGTGGTCTGTCTCACTCTCCAGTTTTGGCTGGTTTATCTGTATGCGAATGTGGAACCACCTGGTCTACCCACTGCCTTGTGTGCTGCGCTCTCCAATCCGCCACCTTGCTGAGTCTGAGAGCTGCTGCCTTGGATGCCCCGGGGTCCACCAGCCACCACTTTGCTTCAGCTCCTCTCTGCCAGGCTGCCCGACTCTGCCCCTCCTACTGGTCTGGATGAATACATCTACTTTAACTCCTTGGTTGTTGGACTTCCATACAGTTCAATTTTCTGTCGGTACTGGTTGTTTTTTGTTTCTAAAGTGTTGTTGCCCTCATTTTGCTTGTGCAAGGAGTCATAATGTGTCTACCTATGCCTCCATCTTGGCCGGAAGTTAATCCCCTCTAGTGAATTTTTTATTTTAATTACTTTTACTTTCTAACTGTACAATTTCCATTTGGTTCTTTGTTATAGTTTCTGTCTTATTATTGATATTCTCTCTTTGGTAAGGCATTGTCATCATACCTTGCTTTAAGGATGGTTTTCTTTAGGTCTTGAAACATTTATAATGGTTGCCTTGACGTGTTTGTCTGTAAAGTTTGACATCTGGGCCCTCTCATAGGCCACTTCTGTTGTTTGTTTTTTTCCTATGTGTTATCAATCCAATTTCCTATTTCTTCACAGGTCACATAATTTTTTGTTGAAATCTTCATATTAAAAGTAACATACCGTAGCAACTCTTGATAGGGGTTTCTCCTCCCTCAGGGGCTTAATGCTATTTGTTATTTACTTATCCACGTAATGAGTTGGCGCCCTTGCCATGTGAAACCTCTGGTGATGCTCCTCAGGGAGCCCTGCCTTGGGTACATGCACAGTCACCTGAAATGGCAGGGGTTTTAGCAGGGTTTCCTTTGACTCTTCTTCCCTGATCTCTCTTAAGCTGTCTGCTTTTGTTGTTATCACACCCAACTGTTGGGTTTCACTAATGGCCTGTTTATTGCTTATTTTTCACACCACCCTGGGTCATAAATTGCTCTACAGGCAATCCCAATGAAATTTAGGCCTCTAACCCTGAGAGGTGTGCGTAATTCAGTGGGATGGGTATGGTACTGCAAACTGAGAGGTTGCTGGATCGATTCCCCATCAGGGCACATGCCTAGGCTGCGGGTTCCGTCTCCTGTTGGGGGATGTTCGAGAGGCAACCAATGGATATTTCTTTGGCATATCAGTGTTTCCCCCTCTCTCTCTTTCCCTCCTTTCTTTCTCTCTAAAAAAACAAATAAATAAAATCTTTAAAAAGTAAATTCAAGGTTCTTCCCAAGAGTAGTTTTTCAGGCCAGTCCGTGAGGTTTGTTTTGACCTCAGAAAGACTCTTGTTAGTTGTGCCTTACTCTGGTTATCCTTGGTAAACCAGCTGACCTATAATTAAGTTTTTTGACTTCATAGAGCTACCAGCCTCCTATAAATTGCTTGCCATTAATATCTTCATTGTTTTTTAGAGTACTCTTAGGTTTGAGCTTCCCCTACTTTTTCTATGCCAAATAAAGTCAGTTCTTTTGGAGAGAGCTTCAGAACCCCCTTTCTTTTGCTCTTCCTTTCCCTAAAGACAAAGTCTCTGGATTGGAGGTGGGGAGAGTGAGCTGTCTAAGAATGACATCCTGTATTATGAGTAGGTTGCTGTGTGGGTTGGGTAGTATCTGGTGTTTTGCCTTGCCTCTCCTGGCTTGAAACTTCTGCCCCACTAACATGCTGGGGTGATGGCAATGAGGAGTGTTCATGGCCTCTTGCACCTGGGCTGAGGCCTTCATCTTGCAAGTGGGGCTGGGTGAAGGAAGAGGTTCCCCAACCTCTCACCATACTCTCTTGGAGTTTAGCCTCTATAACATGAAGCCAAGGGGAGTAAGAAATACTGACAGCTGCCCCTTCTGGAGAGATATTATAGCTCTTAACTGAGAACTGAGAGGGAAATGGAGCCCATTTTATTGAAAGTATCTATCCTGATTGGAGCTTCCATCACAATGAGCTTAGGGTTGGGAAGGAAGGAATCAAGTTGCAGCTCGTGACACAAACTTCTGTTCTTCTTACCTAAATTTAATAGATTTTCTTGCATAAGTGTGTCTTTGTTTGCTTTATGCCCATAGGACAATATTGAGAGACTTAAAATAGTTTTGAAAATATTTTTAATACTTATGGTTGTTTCTCTGGGGACCAAGTTAATAGAGCTGCTCATGCTGCCATTTCCTTCCCATAGACTTGTGTACAAAAATTTATTTTTATAACATTTTATTTTCTGATTCCTCAACTTTCTCCCTCACTGACCATTTTTAATTTAATTTATTTTATATTTTGCAGAAGTTTTTAGTTTTTAATAAACTTTTAAATAAGAGCCTTCATTTCAAAATGGAAACAAAATCCCAGATCATATAGATGTTTACAGTGATTATGTTTATCTAAGCAGTGTAGCTTTAAGGTGTTAACTAAATTTCTGTGACAAATGTACTTCTTTTTAAATACCAAGAACATCATAGAGTCAATATAGAGTTCTAAGGATAATCTAATAGCCACTAAGTTTTCCTTAAGTCTCTCTGACCATTTTTTAAAAAGTATTGCTTTGTCAGAGAGAGAATGGCAAAAAAATATTTTAAACAATGTCATTGGTGCAAATTGGCACTTATAAAAATAGTCACAAGGATATAAGGTACAACACTGGGAATATAGTCAATAATATTGAAATAGCTATGTGGTGTCAGAAGGGTACTTACTTACTGGAGTGATCACTTTATAAGTTATAGATGTCTGATCATTGTTCTATACTTGAAACTAATAGTATATGTCAACTATAATTGAAAATTTTTTAAATCTCAAAATAAACCCTGTGTCATCAGTTCTCTCAATAGAATTTTTAAAAATTTTTTATTGATTATGCTGTTACAGTTGTTCTATTCCCCCCTCCATTCCCCTCCACCCTACCCCCCATCCCCACCATTACCCCCCCTTTAGTTTATGACCATGTGTCTCAAGTTCTTTAGATTCTATATTTCCCATGCTATTCTTGCCCCCCCCATCTATTTTCTTTCTACTGTCTGTGCTACTTATTTTCTGTACCTTCTCCCCCCTTCTCCTCCTCCCACTCCCCTGTTGCTAACCCTCCTTGAGATCTTCATTTCTATGTTTCCACTCCTGATCTAGCTGTCCTTTTAGTTTGCTTTTGTTTTAGGTGTGGTTGTTAATAACTGTGAGTTTGTTGTCCTTTCACTGTTCATGTTTCTTTAACTTCTTTTTCTTCAGATAAGTCCCTTTAACATTTCATATAATAAGGGCTTGGTGATGATGAACTCCTTGAATTTGATCTTATCTGAAAAGCACTTTATCTGTCCTTCCATTCTAAATGAAAGTTTTGCTGGATAGAGCAATCTTGGTTGTAGGTCTTTGGATTTCATGACTTGGAATACCTCTTTCCAGCCCCTTCTTGCCTGTAAGGTCTCTTTTGAGAAATCCGCTGACAGTCTGATGGGGACTCCTTTGTAGGTGACTGTCCCCTTAGCTCTTGCTGCTTCTAGGATTCTCTCCTTCGTTTTAATCTTGGCTAATATAATTATGATGTGCCTTGGTGTGTTCCTTCTTGGGTCCAACTTCTTTGGTACTCTCTGAGCTTCCTGGACTTCCTGGAAGTCTATTTCCTTTGCCAGGTTGGGGAAATTCTCCTTTATTATTTGTTCAAATAAGTTTTCCACTGGTGGCTGTGCCTTTCCCCCTTCTGGTACCCCTATAATTCGGATGTTGGAGCGTTTAAAGGTGTCCTGGAGGTTCCTAAGACTCTCCTCATTTCTTTGAATTCTTGCTTCTTGACTCTCTTCTGTTTGGCCATTATTTACTTTCTTCTGGTCCACTCCATTGATTTGAGTCCCAGTTTCCTTTTCATTGCTATTGGTGTCCTGTGCAATTCCATTCATTTCAATTAGTTTTGCCTTCACATATTTGTCTAATTTGTGGCTATAATCAACCAGTTCTGTGAGGATCCTGATCACCAGTGTTTTAAACTGTGTGTCTGAGAGTTTTGCTATTTCTTCATCTCTTAGATTTATAGGCTCTGGGGCTTTGAGATCTTCTTGAGCCATTTTTGGTCTGTTCTTGCCCTTTAAGTGTGAGGAGCGGAGCCTTGGACTCCCAGGTCGGCTGGGTTGTGATGCTGTATGTGGGGGCGTGGTCAGAGCCGGGAAATGGAGGCACCCTCTGCTGTTTCGCTGCCGGGTGTGCAGCAGAGCCTTAGGTGGTTCACCAGGGCTGGGCCACTCAGAGTCGCTGGGTTATGACGCTGTTCATGGAGGTGGGGTCAGAGCAGGGAAATGGTGGCGCCCTCCCTGCTGCTTGCCACTGGGACCCGCTGGGTCCCAGTCCAATCGCCCACTCCCTCGCTCCTCTATCCGCGCACAAATTCGAGACCACAGTCAACCCACAGCCCTGCTCCCTCGCTGTTTCCCGCGGTAGCTTGCTTTGTCACTCGCTCAGTCGGTCACTAGGTCCAACCCTGCGCCTGGGTCCGTGCACCTGAGTCCATCTGACCGAGTCCTCCTGTGCAACCCGCCTTCACCAGCCGCTGGTTTCACCCCTTACCGGTCAGGCTGAAGAATTTGTTGTTAACAGACTTCCGAAAAGTTCCATTTTCTGTGTTCTGGCTGTGTTTTCTGTTGCTAATATTTAGTTGTCTCTAAACTTGGTTGTGTGAGAAGGCACGGATATCCACCTATGCCTCCATCTTCCCTCAATAGAATTTAATATTAGGGTAGTCTTGGTTCATGTTGAGAAAAAATGCCCCTCATTCAGAGATTGGTTTTTCTCCTTTAAAATTGGTGGCAGATTTTCTTTATTCATCAAGGTAGACATCTTCTTGGTTTGCTGTTGTTGTTGTTGTGTTCCTTCCCCCTTCAGGTTTAACATTAGGAAATCACCCTCTTCCGATGTTGGAATGACTGGGAGAAACAACGTTAGCATTATTAAAGAGTAGGAACACTGTCTATGAAATAAGTGGCAGCACGGTGTCGAAGCCGTCAGGCTCACAGCCGGTACTGTGCTCTGGTAGCACTACTGACGTGGTAGCCTTGGCAGTCTACGCTTGCCCCAGTCCCTGTGCGGACAAAATGTGATTATTCTCTAAGCCGGATTACCACCTGACCCTGCAGGAAGTAGGCCAGCAAGGCTTTGCCAATAACCTGCCTTTGTTCTCAGTCTCAGAATCTCAAGGTCTGTTATTGCCTAGACTGCAGTTTACAATGTTATAAGAACTTTTGATTGCATAACAGAAAGTTTAAGTGTCTTATCAAGAAAATTCCAATTATACTTTAGAAAGTACAGTAAATAACTTGGTGTCCCTCTTAAAGGTTATTCAAACTTGTAAAAGATCGCTTTCAAACTAGTACAGATTGTACGTACCCTTTCTTAATTGTAACTCAAAAAAGGAGGACCTTTTCCATTTTGAAAATTAATTTTATCCTTGTCTTCTTAACTAAGAATTTATAATATGGGTTTATTATCTCTGTTTACCTCATACCATTTTCTCTATGCCTAAGGTGTTATCTTCATCATTGAAACATTTGAAGAAATGACCTATGGTGAATGTTTTTCTTTACTTTTTTTCTTTTTTGAGTATTGGATCAAATAACAATTATGGAAATAGATCAGCAAAAACTCAGGAACACTCTGTCCTTCGAAGGAAAAAATGCAGTCCAAGATTTCTGGGCCATTGATAATTAAGGAATGGATGGATAACTGGTTTGATTTTCATAGAAGCCATGAATCAGTAAAGTAGAAAATTGCTATTTATTTATTTCATGTACTTATTACTGCTAATGTTAAGTCACATAACTGAATATGAATGGATGAACTTAGAAATGAAATGTGCCCCCTGGGGACATAAACCTGGTGATTGCATCTGAGTTACTGTATGTGCTAGTGTCTCAGTGTGGGCATTAGCACTGATATTTCCAGTGTGGAGTACATGAAATATTTCCAATTACAAGGGAGTAAACTCTGGTTTTCCAGTTTCTATTTAAGAGAATAAGCTGTAGAATTTTTTAAAATGGGTTGGGGATTTTTATCATTCTCCCATGATGGTTCTTTTTGCATTTGCTGCAGACTCTTTGATTCATCCTAACAGTGTTGGCTTTGTCTTCAGTAGAAATGTCAGTGGAAGTTCTCGTAACCAACACTTATTTCTTTTCCACAAGTCTTGCTCACCGTCAATGTGGCTTACTTATATTGAAATGAAGTTGATATGAAGTTGATCATTTTTTAATACTATACTTGATCTGGGTATGGCTCTAACTCAAATTGTCAAAATAATACAATTATTTTAATATGATTTACTTATTTCTTTTTATAAAAATAATTCACACTTCTCATAATGCTTAGAAAATATTGACTATTTACAAAAAATTATTGAACACATATCTAAATAATGACAAATAGCTACTTTTAAATGAACGCCTACTATGTGGAGGCTCTTCCCATGAATTATTTCACTAAGTTAGTGTCAAGCAGGTCGTAAATGATGGCACTGAGATTTGAACCCAGGTCTAACTCCAAAAGCTACTCTCTCTATTGTACTGCTGTTCTATACTATGTTGTCCTCCTGGGCATGCATTATAATTCACAACATATACATCAATTTTTTATATTGCTATGTTGCTTTGGACATAGTACCTAACCTTTAAGAGCCTTTGTTTCTATTAATACATGTGTCAATTGAATATAGTGATTACACCTACTTCACTGTAAGGAGTGAATGCATTATCATTCATTCATGAAACAGAATGAATGCCTCATGCATACAAGTACTTTATGATTATTTGATATATTTACAATAACCAAGAGCTGGAAATAGTCTAAGTGCCTGTCACTAGATGAGTGGATTAAAAAACTGTGGTACATTTACACAATGAAATACTATGCAGCAGAAAAAAAGAAGTAATTCCTGCCCTTTGTGACAGCATGGATAGAACTTGAGACTGTTAGGCTAAGTGAAATAAGCCAGGCAGTGAAAGACAGATACCATATGATCTCACTTATAAGAGGAATCTAATGAACAACATAAACTAACCAGAGGCATAGAATCATGGAACAGATTGACAGCTGTAAGAGGATAGGAGGGGAGGATGTGGGGACTGTTTGAAAGAAGGTGAAGGGATCGGTTGAGGAACATGTATGAAGGACCCATGGAAATAGATAACAGTGTGGGGATTGACTGTGGAAGTGGGGGGTGGGCTGGGTGGAGGGTGCCAAAGGGGGAAAAACTAGGACCATTGTATCAGCATAAACAAATAAACATGATAGAAAAAAGAATCAGAATTTCCTTTTAAAAATGATTTTATCAGTTATTATTTTCATTTATGATCACCTGGCGTAGATACAAACAGATTTACTTAAAAGCCAGGTTTGAAACATCATTCAGGTATAGAGGCATGCATCACCTAAGTGCAGTGAACATTTCTTAAGCAGCATAAAAGGAAAATAATGTTTTAAATGAAAGGGTACAAAAAGTCTAAAAGCATTTAACAGGGAGACCGGGCGGGGGGGATGGTGGGGTGGGGTGGAAGAAATAGATTAAAAAAAAATGTACTTGAAAAGTACCTAAATAAAATTTAATTAAAAAAATAAATAAAAAATAAAAGCATTTAACAGAGAAAAATCCAAATCAGAGGAAAATATAGTTAAATAATTTCTTTTTTTAAAGATTTTACTCATTTATCTTTAGAGGGGAAGGGAAGGAGAGAGGGAGAGAAATATCAATGTATGGTTGCCTCTCCTGTGTCCCCCGCTGGGAACTGGCCTGCAACCCAGGCATGTGCCCTGACTGGGAATCGAACCTCGATCCTCTGGTTCACAGGCCCGCACTCAATCTAAATAATTTCTGTAAGAACAAATATGCTGCATAAAATTTGATCAGGTGTTTTGTGAGCTAACTTGGTCAAATACTTCTTAGTAGGAATTCAAGTTAAATTGCCACAGGTGCAATTGTCAGTATTGACTCTGATCTAGCATGATTGTATAGAAATGTTCATTTTTAACATATTTAGTCTCAATTTGCTTTCTAGAATTGGCATTTTGCCTTTTCCGATGGTAGATTGTGAAATGTTATAGAGCAGAGACCTCCAGGCATGCTAAACTCTACCACAAAGTATATTAGATTGCAACTCACCAGCAATCCATGGTTGACATATAGTCACTGGCAAAAGTTTGGCCGTTGACAAAGATTGCTAGGATAGCAACCATTTTTACTGAACACCCTGGCGATTGAACAAGGAGATTTAAGGCTTCAGTGGATGCCAGCCTTTAAGTCATTTCTGTAATAGATTCATGAGTCTGGTTTTATTGTAACATGAACTCCTAAGGTTTTAGCCTGGCAACAAAAGATATGTGGAAAATTAAATAGTCATAAATGTGATTGAAACATTTATTAAATTGGTAGCAGTAAAGTAAGGACTCTAGCTTAGCATATGTGTCTTTTAAAACTTCAATAAAATGCCATTTTTACAACTTTAGGACTTCTCATATGTTGAGTAAATTTAAGTCTACACTCTGTCAATGTGAACTGCATCTAAGTTTATCTGAAATTAAACTAATACTGTCTAAGTTTAAGCATTTGTGTCCCAAATGTAAAATAGATAGCTTGTAAGTCCTGTCAGTGTTCACATTGAGAAGTTTAATGTGTTGTGAGAATTTATTGTACATTTTAACTTTTTGTCATTGGCATTTATTGTATCAGAATTAGTGAAATATGTAACTTACAATTTCAAATGAAACATTCATTCATTTAACAAATATTCACTAAGAAAATCTCATCTGCTGATCACTGTGCTAGGCATTAGGGAAAGCATTTAAATCTAGATATTTGAAATCCCTTTTGTATGGTGCTTCCAGTCTGGGAAAATTTAAAACGAAGAAACAATCATATATATATATGGATAAATTCTCTGAAGGAAATGGGTTTCTGAGATAATGGGTTAAAATAATTTTAAATGATTGTATAAGAAATTCTACTTTGAGGAGGTGCTTAAATATTTAATCTGAGACTTTGTACTAGTTAGGATGGTCTAGGTTGTGCTGCTATAAGAAATAACCATAAAGTCTTTGTTATTTGTTTACTTAATAAACAAAGGCTAATTTCTGTTCACCCTACATAACCAACTGTCCAGTGTGAGCTGCCAGGGGGGGCTTTATTCATCTCAGGCATGCAGAGCAAAGGAGGCTCTGCCTCAGCACATGCCTCCATGGCAACCGAAACCCAGAAGGATGGTATGGTAATTTGTACTCTGGTCCTTAAAGGCTTTTACCTGGCAGTGACATCTGTTCTCATGTGATTGACCACAAAGGAATCACAGGACATCTAATGACTTGTAGGCCTGAAGGATGAGAAAGAGCTGGCCATTTAGAGAGTTGAAAGAATAAAGTTATTGAAAAGAGGACTACGTAGGAAAAAGCCCCGAGATAGAAGAAAAGTGCGTTTTGAAGACATAAAAAAAATGACTAGAGTGTTGTGAACAATGATTTCTTTACCCAATTAAGTATTGGTTAGCAGATCATTCTTTTGAATAATGACCTGTCATCCATTAAAAATATTAATGTGGTAATAATGATCAATATACTGAGAACATTTTTTCTAATTATTTATCATTTACTTTAATTTTTTCATTTAAAATCTTTAGATTTTTTATTTCAAATCCAGATTTTTTCTCTGTTGTACTCCATTTATGACAGGTATGCAGTCATATGGCATAAGAATTTATACTAATTTTTCTTGAGAAAACCTTTACTTAGTGTTAAGTCTTCTAGGTTTATAAGAACAACTGTGTTTTGTGTATTCTATGTTTCGACTTGCCTCTGATAGCTTTAGACAAGAAAGAAGTCTAAGGATGGAAATGGAAGGGCAAAAGAATATAGGGCGGAGAACATTCTAACCCTGAATCTATTTTTATGTGTGGGCATGAGTGAGACATGTCTGATCTCTTGCAGTTAAATAAACTCTGAGAAATGCCCTTGAATAATTTCTGTACATAACTGATAAGTTTGACTTAGTCCTGGAAAATAGGGCATCATTCTCCCTGAGAACTGGGTTGTTTAGAAATGCTCTGTTCTTAATTAAGTGATCTTTTTAAGTAAAATATTTTGGATAATTTTAAAAGTCTGGAATATAACAAAGGACATTTGAAGACATTTTTCATGTGCATACCAGCAAATGAAAACTAACTTCCAAAAAATTGTTTCAGATTACTTCTGCTTTCTCTTTTTTAAAAGAAGCAAAACTTTGTAGATAAAATTGAAACCCCCTGTGTTCTTTCCATTCTCCCAGTCCTCTACTTTTCCAGAAGGACTGTCATAGACTTGCAGTGGAGTTAGTCTGTGCTTTTTATGCATTTACTATATCCAGTGTTTCCATAATATGTGTCACTGTTTTATATTTTAAATGAACGTAAGTGCTGTCAGTCTCCATGTTTTCATTCAACATTGTTTTGAGATCTTTTAATGTTAATACATAGAGAACTAGTATATTCGTTTTAACTATTGTGAAGTATTTCATTGCATACATGTAAAGCAATTTACTTACCCATTCTCTTACTGATAGACATTTAGATTCCTTATCATTTCCCCAATAAAACATTACTGTGAACATCTTTTAAAATGATTCCTTGTACATAGGTGCAAGAAAGAGTTTCTTTTGACTAAACAAGGTTGTACATATGCATCTTCTTCTTACTTGTATTTTTAGATTGCTCCTCAAAACAGTTCACTTGACTGTGAACATGGTCTTCTCTTAACCAGAATGGTCTTAACCAGTATTATCCAACACTTGCTGGTGTCAAGTTGAGAAATTAGGCCACATGGACTGTTATTCATTAGTTCATTGACCTAGGGACATTATTTAACTTCTGTGTGCCTCACTTGCTTTATTTGTGAAATGAGGGTAGTAATAGTCATGCATTATAAAGCTTTTATGAGAACTGCATAACATAAAATATGAGGTCTGTCCACAAGGTATCCAGCCATGTAACATGAGAAAGAGAGACATTTACTGAAGAAGATACAAGATACAAGAAACATTGTGCATAGGACAATGATGCCTCAGTCCCCTTCAAAATAGGTACCTTGGGACCTCACACAGTTCTCCCAATCACCATTAGCTACCCCATTGTATTTTCCTGAATCTCATCCATGGTCTGAAATCTCTTCCTTTTCAAAGGTGATTTTTAGTTTTGGGAAAAGCCAGAAGTCACAGGGAACCAAATCTGGACTATGGGGTGGAGGGGTGGTTAGTCACCTGGGTGATTTGATGTTTCACAACAGAAACTCTGCATGAGATGTGATGCCTGAGTGGGCATGTTGTCATGACGAAGTTGCCAATCACCTGTTGCCCATAGCTGCAGCCTTCTGCATCATCTAGATAGTTTCTGTGGAGGAATGTTCAAACTTAACACAAAATTTGATGCAGATTCATTGCTCTACTCAGTCATTTTGAATACAATGGCCAACAGTACACATGCTCACTCACTGGCATCTACTGCCCCCACTGACTAGTTCAGTGAAGTTGTCATTGCTCACACATGTGCATTCTAGTCCACTCTCCTTGGCTGCCTGGTTACATCAATGTCGCACAAACCGTTCTTGTTATGTTAACATGGCTGGGCTTTTTGCAGACGTAGCTCATATTTTAAGGTGCTTAGAACAGTTTTTGCCACATTTTTTTGGCCTTTCTAGTGTATACCCAATGATACCTCATTGTCTTAGTTTTGTTTCTCTGGGGGTGAGTTTGCATATCTTTTCATATACTTACAAATTCTTTGTATTCTGTGAATTGTTTATTAACTTTTTTCTATTTTCCTAGATGTGTTGTTGATTTGCATGCATTCTTTATGTATTCTGGACATTAATTCTTTGCTTATGGTATATGTATGTATATAGAGGGCTATATACATATGCATGCCATAAAAAAGGATTTATATAATACATGCTATATAATGTGTATTATAAGATGTCAGACATAAACATGTGTATTTCTGTAGTTCAGCTACCTGCTCTTAGAATGTTGTTTACCTTTGAAGTTTTAGTTTAGTGACTTTTCTTATATAGAAGATTTTAAGCTCTTTTACCAATCTCTTCCCTTATGATTTCTATTTAAAAGTAATTTCTAGGCATGCTAAAATATTTAATATTCTTTGTCTGCCTAACACTTAAGTCATAATAACTTAAAATTACCTAGAATAACATTGAGAGTGAGGATGTTAGTGAGAATAAGTGTGCTCAAGTATGGATAATATAACAGAATGAAAAGTAAGCTGTTATTCTATAAAAATAAAAAATATTGAATGAATGTTTTTACATTAAACAATTAATTTTTCCCTACCCATACACCTGCCCATGTCAAATGCGACTCAGTTTCTGGGAGCATGTGAGCCAGCCCAGGCACTCTCAGACTTCCGTCACGTGCGGTGGGAGATGTTGCCTCACGACAGTCAAGGGAGGTGTGATAGTGGGAATGAAACGTTAAAAAGCCACTACTGACAACCAGACTCATCTACTCTATAAACAGGATTATAGTTTTGAAGAGAATTAACTACATACTTTAAAACTTTTTTCCAGACTAGATTACTTAAAATGTTTTAAGAACTGATTTTTTAAATTTTATTTATTTATTTATTTTTCATAAATTACTTCATCGTTGTTCAATTACAGTTGTCTGCATTTTCTCCTCACTGCTCCCCACCACCCCAGCCAAACCCACCTCCCTCCCTTGCTTCCACCCACCCCCTTGGCTTTGTCCATTTGTCTTTTATAGTGGTTCCTGAAAACCCTTCTCCCCACAGTTCCCTCCCCTGTCCCCTCTGGCTATTGTTAGATTGTTCTTAATTTCCATGACTTTGGTTATTTTTTGTTTGCTTTTTTCTTTTGTTGATTATGTTCTAGTTAAAGGTGAGATCATATGGTACTTGTCTTTCACCGCCTGGCTTATTTCACTTAGCATAATGCTCTCCAGTTCCATCCATGCTGTCCCAAAGGGTAGGAGCTCCTTCTTTCTTTCTGCTGCGTAGAATTCAATAGTGTAAATGTACCACAGTTGTTTGATTCACTCATTTGCTGATGGGCACTTAGGTTGCTTCCAGCATTGGCTATTGTAAATTGTGCTGCTATGAACATTGGGGTACATAGGTTCTTTTGGATTGGTGTTTCAGGGCTCTTAGGGTATACTCTCAGCAGCGGAATTGCTGGGTCAAAAGGCAGATCCATTTTTAGTTTTTTGAGGAAATTCCATATCGTTTTCTACAGTGGCTGCACCAGTCTGCATTCCCACCAGCAGTGCACTAGGGTTCCCTTTTCTCCGCATCCTCGCCAGCACTTGTTTGTTGATTTGTTATGATGGCCATTCTGACCATTGTGAGGTGGTATCTCATTGTGGTTTTAATTTGCATCTCTCTGATGGCTAGTGATGCTGAGCATCTTTTCATGTGTTTCTGGGCCCTCTGTATGTTCTCCTTGGAGAAGTGTCTGTTCAAGTCTTTTGCCCATTTTTTAATTGGGTGTTTTGTCTTCCTGGAGTGGAGTTGTGTAAGTTCTTTATACAAAATATGGAAATGCATCATTTGCCCTCCAGGCAACCCATTTTTTTCAGTGCTTATAATACTTTCATGGGTTCAAAGTCATTACATTTTATATATCTCACAGACTCAACCTGTCTTGAGTTGTTTATTGGAGTTTTAAAGTAGAATTAGTGAAAATTCAGAGCTTGGAAATGGGTAGACTTGAAGCGTTCCTGAGTCTACTGCCCCAAATGTAACAGATTGCTCTGGGACTGTCTCCGCTTCTTTACAGGTAAGTTAAATAGTCAGCCAGTCCGAAGTAATTTTCCAAAAGGCTGGATCTCATTTTCATCTACTATGCATTCTCTCCACAACTTGTCGGATGTCACCTTTCATACAGTGTTTTTTACTCATGTCAGCCCTGAATCAGTGCAGCCCATCTGAATTTCTTGTTCATGTCTTTTAGAAACTTCATGGTCTCACATGTTGGCAAGGTAGTATGAATTCTCTAAGAGCAGGTTATCATGTTATAATGATCAAAAAGAATCTTTACTGAAACAAATGTGTACCTTTGTAAGGGTTCAGAGTCATTTAAACATCTTTATTATTAATACTTGCAGGTGACATGAGAAAGATTAAAAATTGGGACTCTAGGGCAATATATTCTTAATATATCAATATTCTAAAATTCTTATCAAAAGTTAGACACACATGCAAAGAATGATAGCTGACTATGAACTTTACTCCCTACCTATAAGAGTACAAATGGAAAAAAGCTATATAGAGTCCTTAAATTTTAGCTAACATTTGAAAGTTAATTCAGTATTTCCATGTGGATAGAGTGCTACCTGTATTGGTTGGGATTTTGGTTACAAAAAACTGAAATCAAATCTGGCTCATTGAATTAAAAATAGTAACAAAAGGAATGTAGTAGGAATGCATTGGATAGAAATAGAATCTACAGCCATCTGGAGAAGCAAGCTTGGAGAATAGGTAACAGCCAGTACAAGCTCCCAGCAGAAAACTCAGCTGAGGTCTTGGCTGCTTAATTCATAGTTAGTCCTTTGCTACCTTCACTGTCCTTTTGCTGCTGAGAAAAGTTTCTAAATATGTCTTTGCATCTGTACCTTGCACCAAGACACATACCATGGCTACTTATAACAGGGAAACAGTTTGGTTGTAGGACAAGCCAAATATATCATTCACATTTCAAATATAGTATTCAGCTTATCATATATTTTGACCATGCCTTTCGTGAACTCTATAAACCCATTTTTGCTTAACTTTAGAATGAAACAGAATTAATCACAGTGTTATAGCAGTCCTATGGGTCTCAACTTTGAAACTTAGGAAGAATTAAAATAGAGCCTTTTTGGTAAAAAGTTTAGTTTGCCCTCAAAATGTATGATTAATTAAGAAAAGTAAAGGGATTTATTATTTACTATCTATATGTTAAGATAAGCTCTTTGTAGCTAGCTAGGAATTGGAATAGTTAATTAGTACAAATGTGGCAGGCGTAACCTTTGTATTATGTATGAAACAAGATAATATGAAATATGTGAGTATATTTATAGAAGCTTGAAGATATGTTTTTTTCTAGTAGAAAATTTCAAGTTTAATTTCCTTTACTAATTAGGAACAGATATAAGTAGATAATATAAAATAATAAGAATCATAATCCTCTAATTTTTAGGGGCAATCAGAGACACATACTCAATCCAGCAAACATCTGGTTGGAAATTTGAAAATTTACTTATGCATCAGGATGTTTTTCAATATCTGGAATGTTAGCAAAGTTTGGAAACATGTGGATGTTCAACTGAGGTTTCCTTTGATCTTCGTCTTTAGGCAGTTGCAGCCTCTCCCATAAGCTCAGGCCCTGACTGACCGTCTATCTCACTGTGTCCCGGGCCATAATTCCTCCCCACGGTGGGCCTGCTCCCAGGGGCACAAGGCTTAGTCTCCTGGCGTGGAGACCGAGGCTGCAGGTAGAAGTAGATAATCTGAAAACCAGGTAATGACAGGGCTGCTCACAAACCGAAGATGGTGCTCTTGTGGCCATGTCAGAGCGGTGCTGCTGGGGTAAAGGCTAAGGGTTGTGGATGAAAGAGGTGCTTTCTTTTACAGGCCTCTTTTATCAACCACATAAAGGCTGATAATGCTGTGCTTTTATATTTGTCCATTGTACTTTTCGGCGAGGTAAAAGGGAAGATTTTTTTTTTTTCACTGAGCAAAAATTATGTGAGTCTGGTATTTCTCCTTGCAAAATAATTTATTTCTGGCTGTACAGTATTAATTTTCAGGCTGTGAAACCTGGCTTTGATTCCAAACAGATCTCTGCAAAGGAGGGAGCTTGAATAATACAGAAAATAACTCCATGAGGAAGTGTATTATTTCTTGGAGAGATCCTGCTATACATTTAAGTGGTTTCTTCCAGCTATCACTTCCAAGAAAATTGTATCCATATATAATTATGAGGAATAAAATCATAGTGAGGTTTATGTAGGCTTTTCTGCCTTCCTCATCCTCCACCTTTCAGTGTCCAGGTGATGGCTGTAATGAAATAAAGCACAGGAGAGTGGTCTAAAATGTTCAATAATAGCCACCATAGTAAGCAGCTAGCAGGTGCAGAGTGTTTATGAAAAGCTATGCACTTTGCTAAGCACTTGAAGTTTTTATCTCATGGCATGTGCACATCCACCTCATAAACCATAGTAAATTTCTCATAATCATTTTACAAATAGGATAACTGAGTCAGAGTAACTAATTCAAGACTATAGGTGAGTAGTTTGTGAAGCCAGGCTGTGAGTCCAGAACTGTCCATACCGTGTGTAATAAAGTAGATGCCTCAGCTTACTATCAGTGGTAGCTTTAAAGAGAAATCAGCAAAGCTAAATGTGTGAGTCTTTATCACATCTTTTTTCCCCTGGTTTAGCTAATTATCGTCTTTGTTTCATTGCACAAGTTAAACTTCACTGTGTCTCAGTTTCCTCATCTCCAAAATGGGCATCATAGTAGTGCCTATGTTGTGGTGGTGCTTTGATGATCAGAAAAGTAAAACTATGTAATGTATTTACAGTAGTGATATATTACTTATTTCTCTTCATGTCACTACTTTCTCTGCCTTGCATTGCTGACAGAAACCTGTACAGGAACACGGGACTGTGTGCTTTCTATCACCAGTTATGGGACATCAGGTCTTAGCCCTACAAGAATAGATGGGATCCTTGGTGTAGAGAGAAACAATACAAAGAAGCACAGAAAAACCTCTGACCCACGATCATTTATAGTATTTTCCATACTGTGAGCAGATGGGGCAGTGGTGGAGCAACTGCTAAGAATGGCTGAGAGCTGCAGTCATGTCACAAGTCTCTAAAGTTCTCTGTGATATTTATGGTCGTAGTGATGTCATCTGGAGGAGAGCCAGTTCCACCAAAGAATCTTTATTAAATCTCGTTCAGGCAGGGATGTTTGAGGATACTACAAGGGACTCATCCGCTGATAAAGTTAGATAAGTGTTCGCTGTAGTGCGTTTTATCGCACACTAGTCCTGAGAAATGCTGTTAGATAAAAATATTTTATGAGAAAGTGAATTCAAACACCGCCTACTATAGCCTCTCTTGGCAGTTAATAATGCACACCAGTGCATTAAAGGCTCCTGAAGTTCTTTCACACAAATTCTGTCTGTTCAACTTGAATATGTACAGGGGTAGGCCAAGTAGGTTTATAGTTGTAATATGCAAATAAATAACACAATGATTAATAAATAATACAAGAATTCTGTATTTTGTGTTCTTAAAACTGTAAACCTCTTTTGCCCACTCCTGTATCTGACCACATGATTTTTTCACATGATCCTCTTCCCAATCTGTGGGACCGGTGTTCCATTGACCATGTTTTGGGAAATACTGAGTTATTTCTGAATCTCATCTCAGCAGGTGTATTTTGTCATGGAAAGCCCTTGACACCCCAGATTCCATCAGTTCTAAGCTTCTAATTACCTTTTTTCTGTAAACGTCTGCAGAAGAAGGAATCAGGGACCTAAGCTATTACATCAAATCTATTTCACTTAAATAGATGCCAGTTGTTGAAACTTTCTAGACTTTATTTCCTCGTCTGTTAATCATATGATCAGATCTCTCCAAGGATGTTCCATCTCTAAAAGTTGTTATTGAAAATAATTAAAATTAAAATGGTACTTTGCAGTTCTCAAAATGCTCTTACATGTCTCGTCCAGAGTGGCCTGGATCTTTTTTGGAAGCTGGAAGTAAAGCCTAGCACCTACCTACCAGTGCAGACTAGATTGGAAGTTTACTGAGCACTAAGTTTCATCTTCTGTAGATAGTGTGTCTTGGATACTTGGCCAGCATCATGTGTAAACCACCCCCAGCACTGCAGCCTCTCCTGCTGTTAAAGTGACACCTGTTCATTGTCCACCTACTCAAAGAACAGAAGCTAAGCTGCTGAAATGATTTGAACTGGGTTGGCTTCGATGCCACAGGGTGCCTGCTGAGAGAGCATTTCTGTAGCTGAGAAGCCCTTGTGCACTAAAGGAGTGGGAATTCTAAATCCAGGCAGACATGTAGCCATCTGAGATATGGTGGCTGTCTTTGGAGGCTTATCAAAGTGGCCAGTGAAGCATTTAATGAGCCGCGCTTCATTTATTAGTCAGAAAAGGGGGTTACAGCCTTAACACCAAGGAAGAAATACATGTATACAGAAAAGAGCATTTAATGCAGTGCAGGAACCATTGATCAAACATGGGATCCCCCCATACACCCACAAACACACACAATGGATGATCAGTGCTGCTTGGTCTTTGGTGTCAGATACATTTGTCATTCCGATTTTGGATTTTGGCTTTTGGCTCTGAAGCACTATCTGTGTGACTTTGGACAATTTTATTTAATCTATCTAAGCCTACTATAATCATCTGTAAAGCAATACTATTTGTGACAACCAAATAAGGTTATTGTACAGATTATCTTAAATCATGGGTATCGTGCACTGCACAGACTTCATGGTTGGCAGTACGAGAAGACAGGAATGATTTACAGTTTCAAACGTAATCTCTTAAAGAACTAGTGCCTTAATACCAAACCCCATCAGCTACCCCAGAGCATCCACAGAACTTCCTCGGATGATGGAAATGTTCTTTGTGCTGCCAGTACGGTAGCCACTAACCACACATGGCTCTTAAGCACTTGACTTGTGGCTAGTGGGACTGCAAAACTGAATGTTTTATTTAATTTAAGTGTAAAGTTTAAATTTAGAAAGCCACATGTGGCTAATGGCTACTGTTTTGGACAGCACAGCTATAGATTATAACATACCACACTGGTGTGAAATTTTTTAACTCCTAAAATTTCTCCAGAGGCTTGTGATCCCTTTTAACAGGATCAACGAATTTAGCTTGAATTTTACAAAGAACATAAGGTATCCTTTTGTGGTTAATGTCATTAGCCTCATTACTTAAAGCCTTTTTATGCAAAATAGTGTGGAAAGTTTCAGACTTTCATGCTGTGTGAGATAAAATATTCAGTAGATATCCCCAGGGATCTGTGGAATCTCACTGGAATATGGTGTGTTCGTGTAAGTATTTTATTGTCTTAATAAATGTTTCATGGAACCAAAGAAGAATATCACACTTCTTTGTTTATATGGTAATATATTTACAAAATTGTAAATCCACCTGCTAAGCTTTTTGATTGTGAGGTTCTTATTTATTTTTTGAAAATAAAATTTGAAGAGATCTCTGTTATAACTTGTAAGTTCTCCTTGTAGTTTTTGTTCTTGGTGTTTCACTATAGTTTTATCTATGAATCTTATATCCTCTTACTGAGTTGTAATTTTTTTAATTTTATTTATTTTTACAGAGAGGGAAAGGGAGGAAGAAAGAGAGGGAGAGAAACATCAATGTGTGGTTGCCTCTCACTTGCCCCCCACTGGGGGCCTGGCCTGCAACCCAGGCATGTGCTCTGACTGGGAATTGAACCAGTGACCCTTTCATTCCCAGGAAACACTTAATCCACTGAGCCACACCAGCCAGGACATTTTTAACCATATATTGATGTAATATTGTCTGACTCAGTTAATCCTTCTTGTCCTTGACTTCTACTCTACCTGATATTGATTATTGCTACTTGTGCTTCATTTCATTTATCTTTCCTGACTTTTGTTGTCCTAGTATTACTCTTTACTGTTGTTCAATTACAGTTGTCTGCATTTTCTCCCCACCACATTTTTCTATCATTTCATTTTGATGGCTTTCCTTAAAGCAGAATAGAGCTGAATTTTGTTATTTTAACCAGATCTACAAATGACTAATTTGTTTTAAAAATTAAGCATATTTATATATTGTGATTTCAGTATATTTGACTTATTCCCAGCATTTTTCTCAATGTATATGTCACTGTATTTTGCATTTTTCCTCTTTGTTACCATTTTAGCTTAATCAAGCATGTTTCACTTCTGTACTTCCACTGCCTTTCTGCCTTAATTTAAAAATTCTGTTATGTTCTTTATTAAACTAGTGATTACTTTCCTGTCTTTCACTGTAATACTCAAATCTGTCTCTGTTTTTCTCTTGCAAGTTTTATGTACTATTGAAATTAAATAATATGGGTTTCTCTCAATCCAAGAGACATTTTATAACACTTGTTCATATCTCCCAGTCCCAATCTGAGATTTTAGGAATAATTTCTAAGTCCTTTTTATGGCAAATATCTCCCCACCGCCAAATTCCTGGCATCATTATGTCAAGCTGTTACTTTATGATATGTTTCTTGTTTCCAGAATCCTTTCTCAAGACTTAATGACCTGTATATGTTGTTTTTCTGTATTTTAACTGCCATACTACAAATGAGAAAACTAGTGCTAGGCTATTTAATCTTCTTTGTAGTTAGTCTGTTCTTTCTAGAAATGAAATTTTTTTGTTTTCTTTTAGCCTTAGGGCTCAGAGATTTCATGAGGCTGGTTTCTTTTTTCTTTTTTTTTCCCCATTATTGCTATCCAGGACACCAGGAGTCCTCGTGATTCCAGGTGATATCACCAGGTGATACCAGGAGGACACCAGAAGATATAAAGTTACTTGTTATTTAAGCATAGATATTTTTTACTATTATTTATTTTTTTAAATCTTAGTTTGGAATTTGTATTATTCACATTCTGATCTGTTCCCTGTTTTCTTATGTTTATTGTATTAATTTTTAAGAAATTTTGCTGTGTTGCGAGCTCTTTCTTCCACCTGATCTTCTGGACAACTGGTATAGCTTGAAGCAGTGGTCATTCATTTTTCTGTCCTTTTGTTGAGTCTGAATATTGAAAGAGTTTACTTTCCTGAACCAAAGAAAGACTTCAGTCTTTTATTTAGTATTCATCTATTTGTGAAGCAGATTCCCTCAGTACCATTACCAGTCAGGCTACATTAGTTTCTCCAGCAATTACATTCTTACAGGCTGTGTTTTCTCCAGCAAAAACAATCTTACAAGATGTGATTGTTTTCATTTTACTGAGCTAGTGCCATAGTACTGTGACATTTCTACTGAGGTCTCAGGAGGACCTCTTTGCACTGGAGCCTCTCCTAGGGCTAACATGTGTGAACAGGAACAAAGCTCCAACCAGAGAGCCAGGCACGCTTCACCTCTCCAGTGTAGACCACCGCCCATGCTGGACCATAGTGGTGGCAGGATCTGTTGACCACACTTCACGCAGCAAGTCACAGAGGCAGGGTCCCCCCCTTTTGCAAGTCAAATTGATTCACTGATAGATGCTACCTGTGTCCTTTTAGAAGGGCATGCGATCTCTGGTCTTTCTTGCTTTTCAGCATTATTTCCCTAAAACTCTTAAAAAATTAAAACCCCAGCAATGAGTCACATGGCACTTGCCCATTTTCTCAGGAGAAATCCCAGCCCCTCTAGTTAGATGTACTGGAAGCTGGATGTCAAGACAGAACTGTAGAGGGAGGGCTTTTGATTTCCCATCAGATTTTCTGGAAAGGGTGTGATTTATTGGTTTGATTAACTCAATAATATGTTCAGGGCTGCTTCAGGCTCAGGATGAGTTAACTTAGGCAGAAATTTCAATAAGAAAATAGTATATTGAATCCATATTATTATAGAAAGGCTTTGTCAACTCACATGCCTAATACTTTATTCACTGCCATTGCAATCCAGTCTTATGACCTCATTGTATTTGGATCAAGGGAAATATAAGATCTGTTCAAGCACAGGTTTTCATTGATTCTGTTACTGAGTTTATTGATAATGAAGAAATACTTTGTGAGCCCATGTCACTTTTTCCTGGAATTGTTGAGGCCTTCTTAACTATACTATAGGTTTTTCTTACATATAAAACTTGGTACTTTGTTGCTTTGACTTGTGTCAAATCATGCGATCTTTTGTGTTAATCATTTGTGTCTCTGGCCCCCTTATTAACTCCTGACAAAATATTTTTGTCTCCAAAAGTGATAGCCTTCTAAATAACCTTATTAGTTTTTATTTTTCAGCCTTGTTCATTGCCCTTAAAGCAAATTAATTGGTTTTGCTCTTGGGAGAGTGCACTTTAAGTTCATAGTCCATGAATTTGGGATCACATCTTTGATGGCCTTCATCCATATGAATCGTGACATCAAAGATAGTAATTTTGTTTGCATCATTAACCAGCACCTAATTATCTTTCCCGCCTCTGCATTCTTCAAGAGCTCTTTGATGTCTGTAGTAGCCTTGTGCTTTGAAAAACTAGAAAATGATGAGAGGGGTCCTTCTTTACTGAGTCCATGTTCTACTGAAATCTTAAATAATGGTATTATGTCAGGAACAAAATGCAGTGCAACTGTGGTAATTAAAGTAATTGCTCATCTATTTGCAGAAGCAAAGGTCATTCGTGTACCAAGGGTCTCAATTTACAGAGAGAGAATTTCTCCCTAATACAGCATGCTAGATGGAGACTCATTTTGGGGAGAAACCAGAAGCAAAGCAAGGCTGCACTTGCAGAGTAGGAGTTAGGAGATTAGAGCTGAGGGTGGCAGGAGGCCGTTGTGGGGTTGTGACAATATTCATTAAAATGGTAAAGTGCTTTGGTCTGTTAGGAGAAGGCACAGCTACCAAAAACTAAGACTGCAGATGTCAGTGTTGGGTTTGATGAGCGTAGCAGGCGTGGTGCAGTGCATTGAGGGAGGTGGGTCCCCAGGTCGAATCTCAGCTTCACTTTGTTCTGGCTGCCTGATTCTCCACGTATGACTTAATCTCTGACTGCTGATTTTTTAATTTGTAAAACAGAAAGTACTTTTGGGACTTCAGAATAAAAACAGATAGTTTATAGAAAGGGTTTGTGTAAAGTGCCTGCCACATATTTAATTATTTTCCCTTGATTGTCCAAAATAGGGACAATGAGTTGTCATAATTTGAGAACAATAGTGAGATACCATTTTTTACCCATTTAGTGAACAAAAATCAAACCACTTGCCTCTACTTAGCTTTAGAGAAGGTGTGAGGAAACAGCCTCTCTCTTATACTACTGTTGAGAGTGTAAATCGCTACCACCTACTGAGAGATCAGTTCTGAACTTGTGTGTGAGTATTTTTCAAACTGGATGCGTGACCCAGCAATTCTAGTGCTAAGAATTTACATTATGGAAAGCCGAAGTAGGTAGTCAGTAAATATGTTCAAGGATAACCAATACAGCATTGTGAGCATTTGTAATCCTTACCAACACAGATACCGGTCACAAGGCAAGTGGTCAGTGTTGCAGCAGGATATTTCCATGCCCTCAATGGCAACTTTGTATATGGAAAAGACTCAGAGTTTATTTCAGTGGTAAAAGTTCAGGTTTGCTTTATTTAGATAGAATTCCAAACCCTGGTTATTATTTGAGCTTTTAAAAATATATTTTTAATTTTGCACTGCACATAATATAAAATTTACCATCTTAACCGTATTTAAGGGTGCGCTTAAGTGGTGTTTAGGACATTCACATTGTGCTACGGTCACCATCATTCACTCACAGAATTCTTTTCATCTTGCAAAACTGAAACTGTATATCCTTTTAACATTAACCCCCTATTCACCCTTACCTCCAGCTACTGGCAGCCACCACACTATTTTGTCTCTATGAATTTGACTGCTTTAGGTGTCTGACATAAATGGAATGGAACATTTTTTCTTTTGTAACTGGCTTACTTCACTCAGAATGATGTCCTCAAGGTTCATCCATGTTGTAATGTGTGTTAGAATTTTCTTCCTTTTTAAGGCTGCTGAATATTCCATTGTGTCTATTTTGTTGATGAATTTATCCATCAGTGAACATTCGAGTTGTAAATAATGCAGTTATGAACATGGGTGGACAAATATTTATTCAAGTTCCTCCTTCAATTGTTTAGGGTATATTCCTTGAGCTTTTAAAGTCAACTTATACATATTACTAATATATTAATAAATCCAGCAGATTTTAGTAGTCACTTTCAATACTATTTGATCCCATTTTCATACTTGTTAATGAAACACCTCCATACCTTTCAAGCTGCTTTATTTATTTATGTATGTATTTATTTATTCCTCACCCGAGGATATATTTATTGATTTTAGAGAGAGACAGAAGAAAAGGAAGGGAGGAAGGGAGGTGGGAGCTAGGAAAGGATGGGGAGAGAGAGAGAGATAAACATCAATCAGTTGACTCCTGTACACACCCCGACTGGGGATCCAAACCACAACCCAGGTATGTGTCCTGACCCAGGATTGAACCCATAACCTTTTGGTGTATGGGACAATGTTCCAACCTACTGAGCCACCCGACCGTGGCTTAAACTGCTTATATGAGGTCTGCCTGGAAAAAGTTCAGCCATTGTTAATATAACAAGAATGGTTTGGGTGACATCGATGTAACCTGGCAGCCAAGGAGAGTGGACTGGAATGCACATGCCTGAACAATGACAACTTCACTGTGCTAGTTAGTTGGGGCGATAGATGCCATTGAGTGAGCATGTGTACTGTGTGGCCATTGCATTAAAATGAATGAGTAGAGCAACAAATCTGCATCAGGTTTTGCCTTAAGCTTGAACATTTTCCTGCAGAAACTGGTCAGATGATGCAGAAGGCCGCAGCTATGGGCAAGTGGTGATTGGCTACCCCATCATGACAACGCATCTGCTCATGCATCATGCAAAAGTTTTTGGCAAAACATCAAATCACCCAGGTGATTCAGCACCCCTATAGCCCAGATTTGGTGCCTTACAACTTTTGGCTTTTCTCAAAACTACAGTCACCTTTGAAAGGGAAGAGGTTTCAGACCATGGATGAGATTCAGGAAAATAGGATGGGGCAGCTGATAGCAACTGGAAGGACTGTGTGAGGTCCCACGATGCCCACTTTGAAGGGGACTGAAGCATTGTCCTGTGTGCAGTGTTTCTTGTATCTTGTATCTTCTTCAATAAATGCCTCTATTTTTCATACCGTGTGGCTGGATACTTTCCGGACAGAACTCATATATGTCAAATACATCTAACATCTTCAATTGTACAATTTAAAGACCTTTGCAAATACTCAAATAATTCATAAAGCTAATTAAAAACTAAATATATAAATATTCAAAATTATAAATATAAATTTATAAAAACCTGAGGTTCACTTAAATTATCTAATTCTGTATATGAGCATAGTCACATTTAACTTAAAAATCACAACTCTGAATAAATAAATTTATTTTAAATCATGCTTAGAAGGCAGTCTAATGGACTGAGTCAAACACTGTTAAATATCAAAGGTACATCAGTTTTTCACAGATCTATTAAAACAAAGATATTAATTGCTTTGCTTCTCAAACATTCTGTACTTCTGAAATTTCCTGAGGCTGACATTAAGGAAGACAGTTACCATCTTGAACTCAGTACATCATACAGTGGAATACTATTCAGCAGTAAAAAAAAGATTTGAAGTACTGACCCGTGCCATAGCATAGATGATCCTCAAGAACATTTTCTAAGACAAAGGAGTCAGCCAAAAAAGGCAACATATTATATGCTTCCATTTATATAAATTGTCCAGAAAAGGCAATTTTATAGTGACAGGAAGTAGATTAGTAGATGCCTGAAGCTGGAAATTGGCACCAGGAATCTTTCTGAGCTGATGCAAATGTTCCAAAATTGGATTGTGGTAGGGATTAAGAAGTACCCACTTCCAGTTACAAATTAAGTCAAGGAGTTATAATGTACAGCATAGGGAACATGGTGGATAATATCACAATAACCATGTACGGTGACAGGTGGCTACTAGACTTAATCATGGTGATCACTTTGTAAGGTGCAGAAGTGTGGAATCACTTTCTTGCACACCTGAAACTGACATTGTACGTCAATTGTAATTTAAAAATGAGAAAAATAAATGTCTCCTGAGAAGCCAAAACCAAAATAAAAACCAAAATTGGACTGTGGTGAAGGTTGTGCAATTCAATAAATTTACTAAAAACTGTTGAATTTTACATTTAAGAGAGCTGAATGCGTGACATATTAGTTGCACCTTAATGAAATTATTTGAAATGAAAAGCAGCAGCATGTCCCCAATCTTTTGATGAGTTTGTTAACTGCACCATTTGCTTAAGGTGAATAAAAGTGAAATATATATTTGTTATAAATAATGAAAAGTTAACATGCTACACTGCACTTAGATACTAGAATATCAAAACAGGAGTATTTATGTTTGACAAGCTAATTTTCATCAAAATTTTCTTAGTCATAGGACAATGAGGAAAACATCTTTTTGCAACACAGTGGCTCCAGCTAACCAAGTAACAAGGAGTTTTCTCCTTTTATACTTTGCTAACACACTGCAAGTATGTCCTTGACTATGTCTGCTTGGGGTGGTATCCAATATTTGACCCATGATGAAATCTTGATGAAGAGAATGCATAGCCAATAACATTTAATTAGGGTCTTTAAGGACTCATTGGCCATAATCAAAATAGTGTAAAGTTTGGAACAGAATGCTTTAATCTGACTAGGATATTTAAATCTCTTTTCAATATCTAGTATTTGTTTATATACATGTTAGTAATTCTTGGATAAGTAGGTACCATTGCAGGTTTAAAGTTTTAAAGTAATCGGTTGGAAGGAAATTTAAGCAAAACATAGAAGGAATATTATAAACTCCAATCCCAGGAAGGGGAGTCCGAGTTTGACTTTATGAGAGCCTTCAGCATGAAAGGTCATTTGCTGAGCACAAACAGCTCTCCTTGTCCAGATATACCTCTTCTCTGAAGAGACTGGGCTAAAAGGGCATAATTTTAAGAAGATGTTGTAGTTAGAAGAAATGAATTTCCTGACAAGTTGATTTATTTAAGGGTGGGATTACACAAGAGGCTACATAGGCTTCTCTCTAGGAATCCTAAAAGTGTATATAATGTCAACATATATGATCTGTGTGAATCTGTTTTTTGTGAAAAATAGGCTCTTCCTCAACTTCTTCAGAACTTCATTTACTTTATCGTGAGTCTACTATTTATTTAAAATGGCAGAATCATGTGTTGTCTGGAGGAAAATAGAGTAGGTTTGAAGTATGCATGACCTGTTTTTCTGTGGTGTGGGAAGCATGCTTATTTACAAGGTTGACACATCTACACGTATACTACAAAGGCTGTCTTTTTCAGAAACGTGGTTTGTAGCCAGCACATCTGTTGTTCTTATGCAAGGGATTAAAATGAACTGTTTTTGTTGAAGTTCAGCTGTGGAGTAATAGAATGTTAACACAGCTTGGTAAAGAAGTTACCTATTTTAGATTGTGATTTTTTACATTGAACTTTTAAATTGTTTTCCTCTATGTGAAAAAGACTCCTTCTTCATTAAACATAGAAGTTTTATGTGGTTCTAAGTTGTATTTTTGTAGTTCTGTAACATTTATATAGCTAAGCCTTTTTGGCTTAGCATTTTGAATGTCAAATTACATCCAAGTTTGACATTTGCCAATAATGATTTTTCATAAAAATCTTATCAACATTATTGACTCCTAAGACCCCTCTTTGAGTGTGAGATTGTTTTTCTGTCATAAAAATCTCAAACTTATTCTGGCTTTTCCCTTCAAATGGAATTATGTCATTTTCTTTAGAGCTTATCAGGAAATCTTGATTATCACGTATTTCAATACATTTCCAAGAGTTAATAAACTGCATGCATACAATCTCTGTGAAAGGGCAAATTTTTCCCATATATTTCTGTTGTTGATTATAACAAATGTGAATCATTTAATTAGTCGGTTTTCAGGAACTGACATCTGATTTACTGTGTTTTTCAAAACAGCAGCAGCAACACTCAAATTAAAAACTATTTAATAGTTAAATAGTCACAACTATTTATTCAGTTCTGCTTAAATAAATATATATTGATCATCTAAAAGGTTCATTGAGTTAATTATACCAAGAGAGGAATAGAGTAGGAATGCCTAGCTTTCAAGTTGCCCATAGTCTAGATTAGTCCTTCTTAAACTGTAAGACGCATAAACTGAATATCTTGTTAAAATGCAGTGATTCTGGAGTGGGACCTGGGTCTCCATTTCTAATCAGTTCCCAAGTGACGCATGATGTTGCTGGTTCATGGACCACACTGTGAGATGCAGGGGTCTAAATAGACTGTCCTTAACATTCCTAGAACAGGCTGCCTACAGATCATATGTGACGTACAGTGGCCAACATTTTTATCATCATCAGTGACAGAACTGAACAATGGCATAGTCATCATCTAGAGAATGGAGACCATATAATATTAACTTACTTGGAAAGAATCCGTGACTATGAGCCTTATTAGTACTGTCTTTCTAGACAGCTGAGCTACACATAGAAGTAAACAGACTGACATGGAAAGAAAAATCAAGTTGTTAGAACTAAATGTTTATAAACAAATTCGACTGGCCAAATACAGGGTCTGGCACAAATAACGCCTCTTTTTAATCACAAAATCATAAGCATGTAATTCTGTAACATAACAATATCACACTCAAGCACACCCTATGACATTTTAGGTGAAATGTGCAAATTAAAAGTATAAGTTACTACACCCATATTATTACCCTACCAACCACACCTAAGCAGGGGTTACTCCTGCCAGACTCTGTATATTTGTTCTGTGGAAAGATACATCTTTATTGATTCTGTTTTAATTTTTTTTAACTCTTACCTATCTAATAAGAAAAGAAAGTCGTTGCTAGGCAGAGAAGTTATGAAGCAGGTGCTCGTGGGAAATGTGAATGAGGGAGGAGCTCTGGGCGTGGCCGGGGCAGCGGTGTCGTGAAGGAGGCACCCTTCACTCAGTCCTGCCATGGAGCACAGCAGGCCCAGCAGGGCCAGGGCTTCCAGCTTTTCAAGAAAAGCCACAAATGAAATTTTCATGTGAAATTTCCCAATTTTAAAATGTTGGCTACTCATTTAAATTCTTTTAGAACATGATGCGGGCCAAGAAAACACATCTGGGTCCCAGACACAGCCCTTGAGCCACCCATTTACAACGTCTAGTGTAGACTACACTGAAGTGTCATGACTGAAAAATGATGAATTTTTAAAAGGAAACGTTCTGGCCTCTTGTCTTTAGACACTTTAGTCAAAAGAAATAGCCTCTGTGTTAGGGACTTGGAGGAATTGGTGTGAGACTGGTGTGTGATGATGAAACCCGTCTTTTTGTCTCCTTTGACATTGCAGACTACAGGACAGGCCCGTGTTTCACGCAGGTCAACAACCAGATGTGCCAAGGGCAGCTGACAGGCATTGTCTGCACGAAGACTCTGTGCTGTGCGACCATTGGACGGGCCTGGGGCCACCCCTGTGAGATGTGTCCCGCCCAGCCTCAGCCCTGCCGGCGGGGCTTCATTCCCAACATCCGCACGGGAGCTTGCCAAGGTGAGTTAGCCGTCTGCCTGTGTGCAGAGTCGCCCACACGTCCAGTCTCCTTTCACTGCAGTAGGAGGATCGGCCACTATGGCCGGTGACCTTTAGCCATGTACCATTTCCAAGAGGGGTTTCCTGAGCAAACCTGACTAGAGATGGCTTATCTCTTGGCCACTTAATAAATGATTATTTTTCAACATACAGGAGTCAATGAGAGATAATATGAAGAATTAGGGAAAATTAATAAAGAGTTTAAAATATTTAATACAATCAGGAGACAAACCACTCCATGTCTTCATCCACTTGGCCCCACATGCTCCCTTCCCAGGCCCCTCAAACCGTAGACGTGTTAACACCCAGGAAAAATGTTTTGTCCATTTTTTCTAATCTCGATCAAGGTATGAGAACCTGAGCCCAGGCAAAATGGAGAAGAGAGGCGCCCGATATTGTTATTAATAGTGTCTTTAGAGACGAAATTGAACTTCTTCCATGATTACAGTTATTTCAGAGCTTATAATCTAGTCGGTTACACTTGTGTCTGCAGGAAACCTTACATACATAGTGATATATGTCTTATATATCAGGGCTAGATTGGGGCCCTGAGGATACTACTATAGTAAACTCCAAGCCAAGGAGCCAAAAATTGTTATGTATTTACTGGATAAGTACTTTAATTTTCAGCCACTACAATTCTTACCCTTTTTTTTTTTTGGCTACTTTTCTGAAATCATATGTATTAATCCTATTTTTAGAGCTTAGAAACAGAGGTCTTGCACTGAACTTTCAAAAGGCAGTAAGAGAACTCTCCCTGAAACTCCCGTTGGCTTCTCTGGGATCTGTCATGGGTAATAGGGGAAGGGCCATCAGGGAGCATGTATAAAGGACATATGGACAAAGCCAAAGGGGGTAGGTTGGAGAGTGGGAGGCAGGGATGGGTGGGGCGGAGGGGTGTGATGGGGTAAAAATGGAGACAACTGTAGTTGAACAACAATTAGAATAAATAAATTTCAAAAAAAGCAGTAAGATCACGGGAAAAGAGAAAAGCACTTTTGTATTATTCAAAGGAATGGTATTATTCATATTTGAGATGTGGGGAGTTAGATATATTTGTTATAATTAAATCATTTGCAAAGTTGATCTGAAGTTTTTCAAATTGATGTCAGCAACCCGTGTGGGAGGCAGAGATGTTATCTGCTCAGCCCACGTACCTGGCACATTACGAAAGCCTGTCCTGTGTCTTAAAACTCAAATGAGAATTGTAGTTCTAGGAGCTTGTGTATAGCCTCAATTTGATACTGCTACCAGTCTGATTATATATAGTTCCTGATAAAACATTTTTTCCTGTAAAGATAAGCTATACTATAAACTATATAGTATTCACAATACATAGATTTCCTAGATTAGTATATAGATTACCATATAATTTACCTAGATTACTATTGAAGATGAAGTACTGTATAGATTTACTAGATTGATACTGACTGGATTTCCTAGACTAACACTTTTTGTTATTCTATAGTGTTTTTCACCTTCTGATATAATTGCTTATTTATTACCATTATTGTTTTTATTCTCCCCTAGCTAGAATGTAAGCTTCATTGGGGCAGAAATCTGTTTTATTCCTTAATGTCTCTGAGTCATCTAGAACAGTGCCTAACATACAGTCGATGCTCAGTAAATATCTTTTGAATTAATAAATAGGACTAAAATTAAAATAATTCCAAAATCACTTGTTATAGAGATTTTCCAGGTTGAGAAATGCCCTTAACTTCAACCTACCATCCCAGATTATTGACTCACCTCACCTTCTATATTAGCACTTATGCTGTTCTACCTTGGTATTTTGTCAGAGAGCTGTGGTTTTCTGAACACAGTTATTAAAAATGAACTGATCTCAAACTTTCTGAATGTTCTTCAGGATTAGTAATGTCTAAAGGCTGTTTGTTTATGTTTATGCAGCAAAGATAAGTTTTGGGCTTCATTTGCCTGAAAGACTCTAATGGACTATTAGAGCTACAGGAGCAAAATGAAATTTGCCACGTGGTTAAAATGTCTGGAAAAGCAAGTTTAAAAAGTTCTGCTTTATTTCAAAATTGTGGCATAGTCAGAAAGTTCTCAATTCAATACTAATCCTCGGTCAAGCTGTTTTAAGGCTACATCTTACCGTGATTTTTTTTCCCTTTAAATTCCTGGACTCTCCCAAATACTGCTGCCAAATTAACTTGGAAGATATAGGGCATGAAAAAATAACATAATAAAACATATGTGCATGTCATACTTTCCTTTGTAATAGTGATCTCTTAATATAATAATGAACATTTTATAGAGTTAAAAATAAATTTCAGCTGTATAGATGATAACCATAAATACCTTAATATTGGTTCTAAAACATGGTTCGTATTAATGAAGGGAGGACATTCTGAACTTTGGAACATAATGTTATCACATAGCTGATGCAAGTAGAAAGTTACCTTGTCTGTGGCTTAAGAGGGACTTAATCCCTCTTAACATGATCATGTAATAAACAGAATAACTGAAAAATGAGGGCTGACAGAAAATTAAGATGATATGTTTCAAAAATTAAGGTACAAGGAAAATAATCAATATAACTATTGCCATAATGACTTTCTGGACTAAAATAAGCAGTGTCAGAAAGGTGATGCCAGTGACTGCTAAAGGCTGTAAGGTCATGCATAACAATTCTTGACTCCTTCCATATTGAATCCACATTTAATCCCCTCTTTTCTTATGTCTTATTATACAGTAAAAGGACCAAAGTTAACTAACATAGGTCTTAAAATTTAAACTGTCATAAAATAAGTGACTTAAAGCTTTAAAAATTGGCATTAGGCCCTAGCTGGTATGGCTCAGTAAATTGAGCGCAGGCCTGCAAACCAAAAGGTTGCTGGTTCAATTCCCAGTCAGTGCACATGCCTGGGTTGTGGGCCTCTCCCTCTCTTTCTCTTTCCCTTCCCCCACTCTAAAATAAATAAATAAATAAATAATCTTTTTGAAAAAGTAAATAAAAATTGGTATTAAGCCCATTTCCAAGAATATTTACAAATTTTAAAATGTCATAACTTATCACATGCCTATGTTGTATTATTTTCTTACAAGTCATTTCTTCTTTTTTAATCTGTACAGTCTAATGAGTCTACTCTAATTAGAAAGTATTTTATTTAAGATTAGCACTCGACTTTGGTTCTTTTAGATTTTCAAATGAACTATGCATGTACATTTTTAAAAGTATGTTAAAAATAAAAGTAGGTTTCATGATTATTAATTGGTTATTTGATTTAGGAATTGAGCTTTCAAATGAAAATGGCAGAAGAAAGTTGCTCATTAAATTCCATTTTTTGCTTTATCATGGACAATAGTAATAGGCCAGTGATGAGCCTCCTCTCCCTTCCAGACAACATGAGAGGCGTGGAACTCACAGACAGAGCCTGAGTCGGGCCCCAGCCAGGACACAGGCCAGGGGCTTAAACAAAGAAATAGCAGTACAGGCCCTGAAGTACTCCCTACAAAACAAATGCTGGTGTGTGTTCTTTTCCAGTGGGATTAGTGTACAGAAACATTGAGTCCCTTCACTTGGGCTGCTCATGAAAAATGTAGGCGTTAAAATCTCAGCTGAAACCAGGTAGGCATGGCCAATTTCTCAGCTGTAGTCTGAGAAGAAGATGCCCTGAGTAGAAAGTTATTTATAGGCCTTCTATATAGCACTAAGTGAAAAAGAGATTTGGTTCATTTGATTAGTATAAATTATGAAAGATAAATTTATCCTGGCTGCCTATATTGATTAAGTTAACCAGATTATTATGAAATTCAACTTTAATTCATGTTGTATGAATACAGGCCATTCTAATACAATACAAAAATTTTACTTAAAATAGGCTTGATTATAGAAACTCTCATTTAAAATAGCAGAATATACCCCTTCTTTTAACTTGACAAAAACTAGCAAGGAAATGAATAACAGGAAACAAGGCATTCTAAAATAAAAGTTCTGCAACCCTCCATTAAAAGCAGTACTGAACATATGCAGTTGCTGGGAAGTCACTGGGACAAGGAGCATCTTCTAAGCATTTACTTTGAGTATCAGCATCCTGAAATACTATTCAGTGGCTGCGGACTTTCTATTGGAGAAGAAGAGACTGTCCCTCTAAGAGATAGCTCTACTGCAGACCCTTAGAATAAAGAAGGGATAGTAGAAAGAAAGAGAAATTTTGGAGGCAAGCCATGTCTAGTATCCACTCGCTGACACATGCGCTGAGGTAAAGGAGAGGGAGGGTGAAAGAAGACATAAGAGCCACCAGTGAGCAACTCCAAGAGTCAGTGTCTGAAAGGGGAGAAAATGGGAGTCATGTCACTATTGAAAAGTTGAAAATTAATACTTGGGGGGGAAGTGTGGGAGTTTGGTGAAAAACCCTTTCAATTAGTATTCCCTATAGAAGTTTTCAAACCAATCCATTTCCTCTTGGCTCTCCTCTTTGTTGCTTCAGCAGGAAATGGTACCATTTAAAGAGTAATAAAGAGGAAAGGCCTACATTAAAAAAAACTGAGAAAAAAAAGAAAAGAAAGAAGAGCATAAAGAAAAGGTCAATAAATATGCTTTAAAGAAAAATTCCCAAGTAAATACCAAATTCATATACTTCTCTCTTATCTCAAGAAAATGAAAAATAATTATGGTCCTTTTATAAAAAGTAAGTCAAAAGAGAGTTACAAGTTTAGTAAAGACAATCAGACATAAAAATGAGTTGATAATACTCAAGAAAGAAATTGAAAAATGATTCACATTTTCACCTAGTGGAAAGCAGATAATGCAGGTATGAGGTCTGTCTGGAAAGAGTTCAGCCATTGTTAATATAATGAGAATGGTTTTTGTGAAATCAATGTAACATGGCAGCCAAGAAGAATGGACTGGAATGCACATGCCTGAACAATGACACCTTCACTGTATTAGTCATTGCAGGTAGTAGGTGATGTTGAGTGAGCATGTGTATTGTGTGGCCATTGCATTCAAAATGACCAAGTGAGGAGAGCCATGGATCTTCACCAAATTTTGGTTAAGCTTTAACGTTCCTCCAAGGAAACTAGTTGGATGATTCAGAAGGCTCAGCTGTGGGTGGTGATTGGCAGCTTCATCACAATAGTGCACCCACTCATGCAACACGTCTCATGAACATTTTTTTGATGAAACATTAAATCACCCAGGTGACTCAGCCCCGCTAAAGCCCAGATTTGGTGCCCTGTGACTTCTGACTTTTCTCAAAACAAAAATCACCTTTGAAAGGAAGGAGATTTCAAATCATCAGTAAGATTCAGAAAAATACGAAGAGGCAGCTGATGGCAATGGAGAACTGTGTGAGGTCCCAAGGTGCCTACTTTGAAGGGGACTAAGGCATTGTCCTATGTATCATGTTTCTTATGTCTTGTTATCTTATTCAGTAAATGTGACTGTTTTTCATATTACATGGATGGATACTTTCTGGACAGACCTCATATACATATATAAATGCACACATACATAAAACTGAAGAGAATTAATGACAGTGGTTAAGCCTAAGGAAATCAATAAATGTCCGATAACAGTAAAAAATGATTGTAAAGAAGCTGGTACATAATTAAGTCAAACTAGAGAAAGCTGAAGAAAGGAACTGAAAAAATACTCAAACATGAAATAGAAAATCTTCCTGAAATAGAGGCTTCAATCTGTAGATTAAAAGGGACAAAACCTCAATAAAAAGAAAAGGTAAAGAGAATCCTGCGGCATAAGAAAAAATAAGCAAGTTTAAAAAAAATTCAATATCCCACCTCCTCTCAAGCTTCTGTAGAGCAACTCATAGAATAAAAAAACAGAGTGGCCATGGCCACACACTGCTGAGGTAATAATCTGTACTGGATTTGATTTATATTTAAATGAAATTACTTTCGTTTCTCTGTAGAGTATTAACTAAAGGGTCCAGAGTGAGAGCAAAGAAAGGTTCCTGCAATAGTATCGGCAGTACATGATGGAGGCTGAGACCAGAATAGAGGCAGAGGGAAGATTCGAGATATATTTGGGAAGTAAGCACTTGTTACTGACAGAATGAAGTTGGATAAGTGAGACAAGAGAAATGGAGTTTATCTCCTAGGTTTCCGACTTTGACAACACAGATAAATGACATTTGTTGAGATAAGACTGAGAGAGAACCATGCTCTCTTCCTTTTATTACCGGTGCAGAGTCCCGTGGGTAGTAACTTACCCATATTTGCTTGTTGGGATGCTCATTTATTCATTTGAGTTCTGTGAATACTTGAATAGGTGTTCTGGCTGAATCAGACCATGTGAATGGTTGCCAAGATAACCTGTATTTCTCATATTTCAAAACCTTGTATTTCAAAATGAGAGAGATCTATCCTTTCATTGCTGTACTTAAAGACTGGCATTCCTTTTATGGGAAAGCAAGTACCATGTGTAAATATCCATGGAGAATGGGAATAAGAACTTATATTTTAAAAGTGGAACCAATATGGCTAACATTTATTTTTATAAGAATACAAGTACTATGTATGAAATATCTGGAGTGTAGATATAAGAACTTAACATTTTAAAAGTGAATCTAATTTGGTGACAAAGTTCAAAACCATTCACTATTATATATAGTAAGAGAAATTGGCCCTTAGTTCCCACAGATATAAAGTAACCATTTTTATATGTGTGAACCATTGCACAAATTTTTTCATATTTTAATGTGAACTAAAAATAATATACCATCTAAAACTAATTTATATAATAAAGTTAGTTCGGTCTTTTACAGCAAGTTTATTTGGAGAAATTGGAGAATAAATGAGTTCACGAACTAGAATTATTATTGCTTTGTTATATTATTTATAACCTTATAGACATTGATTGAAGTGATTATATAAGGTTTACATTTTAAAAGGTTAAATTTTATTCGAGAAAATTCTTACATGTAATTTGAAGTGATTCAACATGTAAAGAAATAATAACATTTTGCCTAAATTGAAATGGTAAATGGAAACACAGCTGTATAGTAATCTGGGCAGTGGAAAACTAATCAGACATTAGTAGTTGCTTATGTTAGCATTTTGAAGATGTAGGAACTCTTACATAGTTTAAGGGTTTGAGGTTTGCTTTTCTTTAGTTTTATAGAAAGTGCCTGTATATGCCTCTAGGTCAAGGTGATTATTTCTGCAAGATTGCTTTAAAATTTCTTTTTTTAATGATTTACTTTATCTATCTAAAAGAAATTAATTCTACATACCCGTGTAGTCTAGGATACTTCAAAAATAAAGGTTTATTTTTTTTCCAGGAAAATACTTTTTAGGCAATTACAAAATAAACCCTGTAGAGTTGGTTTGCTTTTTTCTTTGAAAAGTTACTGAATCTACTAAATGTGGAGTCAAAAAATTTTATGAATAGTATTAAGGGATTTATAGGTTTGGCATCGTTTTTCAGCTTATACCATGATATTCTTTCTCTGATTTATCTGCCAGGAAAAGAGGTTTCTAGGGATGTTTTTACCACATTGTAATGAGAGTGGAAATGTAGTACATTTTCAAAATAATGCGGTTTGAATGTTCTGAATTAAACTGTTGGATATATAAACTTCTTGTCATATATTTTATTCAAGTTGCTTTTTGTTTGGATCAGATATTCTTTAATAAGACTGTTTTTGTGGTTTGAAAGAACACATGAAATAAAAATAACAATGTAAAGTTGCCAAGATTAGATTATGGTTGATTTTTTAGATCTAAATTAAGTTTTGTCACTTTTTTTGGCCCTTGTGTTATGGGTTTCAGTTAAGACCCTTTTTACATGGTAGTATAGCAGTGTATCATAGTAATTGTGTTCAGTCAGCATGATTGGAAAACATGATAAGAGCCCTTTTTCTGGCTGATGTGTTGGGAGGCATTTTCTGTGAGCAGCTAGTACTAGTCAAGGAAAGGCACCTTTGTAAGAGTTCCACCCTGATTGGTTCAGTTGTCACCTACTCAGGGTTACTCTGGTAGAGGGTGTAGGAGGGATAAATGGTGATGGGAGCAGAGTTGACTTGGGGCTGTGAATGCATAATACAATATACAGATGATGTACACCTGAAACCTATATACTCTTATTAACCAATGTCACCCCGATAAATTCAGTAAAAAAAGTTTTTAAAGTGACATCTACTGTAATTTTAGTATAAAAATATTTTGGACTGTTGTACTCAGTTTTATAGACAAATAGCTAAAGCAAGGAAGAAATAGTAAGGATGCTAAGCTTTCATAGGCTTGAATTCTCTTTTACACACTAACATATACTAAACTTGTGGGCTTTTCAAAAAATAATAGGGTAAATCAGTATATACTGACATCAAGATGTATCCACAAACTCTTAGCAGAACAGCACATACAGCGTGATTTTACTTGTGTTAAACAACCACCACTCTGAACTTGTAAGAGTGAGAGAACAGCTAACTTTTTCAGTGGTTATCTCTTTAATTTTCTACTTGTTGTATCATTAACATTTATTACAATGAGTATATGCTATTTTGTAATTAAATATACATTAATAAATGTGTTATGTTAGCCTGCTAATTTGAATAATGCAAATTTGCATATATTTATATATTAAATTTATTTTATATACAGTGTTTATCATGACAGTACAGTGAATTAGAGATTATTAATCTTTACATGGAGAGAAATTAAGGCACAGTCACCTAGATATAAAATGACAGATTCAAAAATTCTAAATTAAGACACTTCCCAATCCCTGATAGTATGTTAGCTGTAGTGTTTTCATACATTCTCCTGATGAAGTTGAAGAAGTTTCCCTTTATTCCTTGTCTCCTGAGATTTTAAAAATCATGAATGAGTGTTGAATTCTGTCACTAGCTCTTTTCATATTTACAAGATAAGTATGTTTTCATTAATCTGTTACTATAATGAATTAAATTCATTGATGTTTCAATGTTGAAATAACCTTGAATTCCTGGACAACCCCACTTGGACATGATGTATTAACTTTTTTATATATATATATTGCTAAAGTTGCTAAGAATTTTTGTGTGCTTATTCCAAAAAGAGATTATTCTATTGTTTTTTTCTCATAATGTGTTTGTCTGGCTTGGGTGTCAGAGTGATGTTAGCTCAATAAAATGAGTAAGGCAGTGCCCCCTTTTCTGTAAGGGGTTGTATACAGCAGCTGTTGTTTCTTCTTCAGTGTTTGAAGGAGTTCAGCAGGAAAGCCCTCTAGGCCTGAAGTTTTCTTTGTGCAGGTTTTAAAACACGAGTTCAATTACTTTAATAGACATACATCTATTCATATTATATATTTGTCCTTGAGTGAGTCTTAATTTTTCTGTCTTTTAAGGAATTTGTACATTTGTCTTTTTTTTAATTATTTATTTTTATTGATTATGCCATTACAGTTATTCTATTCCCCCCTTCATTCTCCTCCACCCTACCCCCCATCCCCACCATTACCCCCTCTTTAGTTTATGACCATGTGCCTCAAGTTCTTTAGATTCTGTATTTCCCATACTATTCTTGCCCCCCCATCTATTTTCTATCTACTGTCTGTGATACTTATTTTCTGTACCTTCTCTCCCCTTCTCCTCCCACTCCCGTGTTGCTAACCCTCCTTGAGATCTTCATTTCTATGTTTCCACTCCTGATCTAGCTGTACTTTTAGTTTGCTTTTGTTTTAGGTGTGGTTGTTAATAACTATGAGTTTGCTGTCCTTTCACTGTTCATGTTTTTTTAACTTCTTTTTCTTAGATAAGTCCCTTTAGCATTTCATATAATAAGGGCTTGGTGATGATGAACTCCTTGAATTTGACCTTATCTGAGAAGCACTTTATCTGTCCTTCCATTCTAAATGAAAGTTTTGCTGGATAGAGCAATCTTGGATATAGGTCTTTGGATTTCATGACTTGGAATACCTCTTTCCAGCCCCTTCTTGCCTGTAAGGTCTCTTTTGAGAAATCTGCTGACAGTCTGATGGGGACTCCTTTGTAGGTGACTGTCCCCTTATTTCTTGCTGCTTTTAGAATTCTCTCCTTCATTATAATCTTGGGTAATGTAATGATGATGTGCCTTGGTGTATTTCTTTTTGGGTCCAACTTCTTTGGGACTCTCTGAGCTTCCTGGATTTCCTGGAAGTCTATTTCCTTTGCCAGATGGGGAAATTCTCCTTTATTATTTGTTCAAATAAGTTTTCCGCTGGTGGCTGTTCCTTTCCCCCTTCTGGTACCCCTATAATTCGGATGTTGGAGCATTTAAAGATGTCCTGGAGGTTTCTGAGCCTCTCCTCATTTTTTTGAATTCTTGCTTCTTCACTCTTTTCTGTTTGGCCATTATTTGCTTTCTTCTGGTCCACTCCATTGATTTGAGACCCAGTTTCCTTTTCATTGCTATTGATTTCCTGTGTAATTCCATTCATTTCAGTTAGTTTCGCCTTCATATGTATATCTAATTTGTGGCTATAATCAACCAGTTCTGTGAGGATGCTGATCACCAGTGTTTTAAACTGTGCGTCTGAGAGTTTTGCTATTTCTTCATCTCTTAGATTTATAGGCTCTGGGGCTTTGAGTTCTTCTTGAACCGTTTTTGTTCTGTTCACGCCCGTTAAGTACGAGGAGGGGGCCTTGGACTCCCAGGTCGGCTGGGTTGTGATGCTGTATGTGGGGGCGTGGTCAGAGCGGGGAAATGGCGGTGCCCTCTGCTGTATCGCACCACTGGGTGAGGAGCAGAGCCTCTGGTGGTTCACCAGGGCAGGGCCACTTAGGTCGCTGGGTTATGACGCTGTATGTGGAGGCGGGGTCATAGCCGGGAAATGGCGGTGCCCTCTGCTGCTGCTCGCCACTGGGGCCTGCTGGGTCCATTCCAATTGCCCACTCCCTTGCTTGTCTATCCACGCACGGATGCGAGACCACAGTCAACCCGCAGCCCTGTTCCCTTGCTGTTTCCCCGTGGTCGCTCGCTGAGTTGCCCACCAGGTCCAACCCTGCGCCTGGATTCCATGCGCCTGAGTCCTTCTGACGGAGTTTTCCTGTGCAACCCTGCTCCTCCAGCTGCTGGTTTCACCCCTCTTACCGGTCAGGCTGAAGAATTTGTTGTTATCAGACTTCCGAAAAGTTCAATTTTTTGTGTTCTGGCTGTGTTTTCTGTTGCTAATATTTAGTTGTCTCTGAACTTGGTTGTGTGAGGAAGCACGGCATCTCCAGCTATGCCTCCATCTTGGCAGAAGTTCCCTCAGGAATTTGTACATTTGTCTTAATTGATGAATTTAGTGCGATATAATTAGTTGTTAATACTATTTCCTTTGATCTTTTTAATCTCTACAGAATTTGTAGTGATGCACCTACTCTTATTCCTGATATTGATTAGGATGATTTCTTCTGTCTTCTTTTTCTTGTTTAGTCTTGGCAGAGATCTGTCATTTTTACTTATTTATAGAGAGGCTGGTTTTGTAGCTGTTATTTTTGTTTTTTGACAGCTGCTCTGTTTCATCATTGTTATTTTTTGCTTCTGTTTACTCTAGGTTTAATTTTTTGCTCTTTTTAAAACTTCTTAATATAAAAACTTAGATCACCAGTTTTAGATCTTTCTCTTTTTGTAAAATAAACATTTTAATGCTACATATGCACCTCCACATATCACTTTACCTGCATTCCATAAATTTCGATACCTTGTGCTCTCATTTTTATTTAATTCAAAATGTGTTCTAATTTGTCATGTGATTTCTTTTTTGACTCATGGATCATTTCAAAGTATATTGTTTAAATTTCAGATATTTGGGCATATCCCAGATGTTTTCTATTATTAATTTCTAGCTTAACTCTGTTGTGTTTGGAGAACATAGTTTGGATGATTTTATCCTTTTATGTTGAATGTTTTTACATGGCCTCAGAATATAGTCTGTCTCGGTAAATATTTCATGTGCTGTTGAAAATAATGCGTATTCTGCTAAAGCTGGGTGGAGCCCTGACTGGGTGCTATTTATCTTTAAAATGCCTTCTTCTCACAGATGTTGATGAGTGCCAGGCCATTCCCGGGGTGTGTCAGGGAGGAAATTGCATCAATACAGTGGGCTCCTTTGAATGCAAATGCCCTGCTGGTCACAAGCAGAGTGAAACGACGCAGAAATGTGAAGGTGAGTGTCTCTGCTGCTGCGTGTATCTACACATCTCATTGATGACTCTGAATCCCAGGAAAGCATATTTTCATGTGGATTTTGAAGAATTTAACTGAAATTATAATCCTTTCATCTGATGGGAAAGTGACATCATAACTTTAGAGTAGTTTTGTATCAGTTTGTACATGCAATGGGTTTGATTAGGGAAGAGCCAGTGAACATTTTGCATCTGGTTTAGTATCTGTTTTTATTTTTTAATGAGAATGGGACTAATCCAGCCATTTATTATATTTCCTTAATGAACTAGTTTGCTCGTTCCCTTACAAGAATATATAAAAGATTAAAAATGGGTAAAGAGAAATTCAAGTGAAATGGAGTGTCATGTGTAAAATGATTCATTAGAAATTGGCACTCGTCATATATTATAAAATAAATATTTTCACTTTTTATTCTGAAAATTACTGTCTGACCACCAAGTTGAAAAACAAGCAGAACTGACTCAGGGAGTATTTGGAAATTACCACAACAGGTATTCTATAAAAGAATAGCTTACTCAAAAATATAAAAAAATAATGATTTTCCAGAATATGAGTTTTGTATTATAATATTGAAATGTAAATGTTATTAGCATTTCTAAAATAAATTAAGATGTTCTCTTTGTGACCCAAAACTTCATCATTGTAAAATTTAAGAAGCTTTTAAGTGTGTCTAGGTTTAATGAACATGGATATTTAGAATAATTGTTACAATTCTATTAATATTGAAGTATAATGTTTATATTTTTAGTTATTATATTACCTAAATCAGTTTATTTAAACCAAGGTAGTGTTCTAAAGATAATACAGTATTATATTTATAAATAGCTATTCATCATTTTTTGTGTGACGTAAGTGTTCTCATCTCCTCAAAGTTTAAAAAGGTTTACTCTAGAAATTTGTTTTTGCTAATCTAGTTTAACTGAGGTGGAAAAATGTATATGGGAAATTCAGTAAGTCTGAGTTTGTTTCATACACCTACTATAATTATAACTGGAAGCAGTTTTTGAGTTCAGTAGACTAAAAGCACCAAACATATATTATAATTACTTCCTGTGAAAAAAATGATCACAAGTTCATTTAGGTCTTTTAAATCATTTAGATCATTTAGTTACATTCAATAACTAAAATCATCTTCTGGTATATATAATTCTTTTGTTCTTTTTCTTTTCAAATGGCAGTATTTCTGTTTATTTTTTGGTGCTTGGTTACAAAAAGTTGTTTTTCTTTGCATACAAGAAAAATGGGAAAAGGTAAAATCTATGGTTTAATTATAGAGGGCAGAGCAACCTGGGCGGCCCTGCCCTGGTGAACACCTAAGGCTCCGCTCCTCATATGTAACAGGTACAAACAGACCAAAACATGGCTCAAGAAGAACTCAAAGCCCCAGAGCCCATAACTCTAAGCAACCAAGAAATAGCCAAACTTTCAGATGCACAGTTCAAAACACTGGTGATCAGGATGCTCACAGAACTGGTTGACTTTAGTCACAAATTAGAGGAACAAATGAAGGCTAAATTAATTGAAATGAAGGGAAATGCACAGGAAAGCAATAGTGATGGAAAGGAAACTGGGACTCAAATCAAAGGAGTGGACCAGAAAAAAGAAAAAAATGACCAAACAGAAAACAAAGAAGAAACAAGAATTCAAAAAAATCAGGAGAGGTTTAGGAACCTCCAGGATATCTTTAAACACTCCAACATCCAAATTATAGGGGTACCAGAAGGGGAAGAGGAACACCCATGAGTGGAAACCTTATTTGAACAAATAATAAAGGAGAACTTCCCCAATCTGGCAAAGGAAATAGACTTCCAGGAAATCCAGGAAGCTCAGAGAGTCCCAAAGAAGGTGGACCCAAGAAGGAACACACCAAGGCACATTATCATTACATTAGCCAAGATTAAAATGAAGGAGAGAATCCTAGAAGCAGCAAGAGATAAGGGGACAGTCACCTACAAGGGAGTTCCCATCAGATTGTGAACTGATTTCTCAAAAGAGACCTTACAGGCAAGAAGGGGCTGGAAAGAAGAATTCCACATGTAGGTCATGAAATCCAAAGACCTACAACTAAGATTGTTCTATCCAGCAAAGCTTTCATTTAGAATGGAAGGACAGATAAAGTGCTTCTCAGATAAGATCAAATTCAAGGAGTTCATGATCACCAAGCCCTTATTATATGAAATATTAAAGGGACTTATCTAAGGAAAAGAAGATAAAAAATATGAACAGTGAAAGGACAGCAAACTCACAGTTATTAACAACCACATCTAAAACAAAAGCAAAGTAAGAGGACAGCTAGATCAGGAGCAGAACCATAGAAATGAAGATCTCACGGAGGATTAGCAACAGGGGAGTGGGAGGAGGAGAAGAGGAGAGAAGGTACAGAAAATAAGTAGCATAGACAGTAGGTAGAAAATAGATAGAGGGAAGGGCAAGAATAGTATGGGAAATATAGAATCTAAAAAACTTGAGACACGTGGTCATAAACTAAAGGGGGGAGAATGGTGGGGGAGGGGGTGTGCAGGGTGGAGGGGAATGAAGGGGGGAATAGAGCAACTGTAATGGTATAATCAATAAAGTAAAAAAATTATAGAGGGCAAACAGGAATATGAACTATTTTATTAGACAAAAGACAGTGGGTGCACATGATACTGTTTTAATGGCAGAAATCATAATCCCATGAGCCTATGGAACATGCATCATCCCTCATTTTCTATTTATCTCAATTAATTTAGAGTCAGCTCCAAAATAATCTTCATAATTTTATTTATATTATTAAACTTAATTTCATGCTCACCCAAAAGAGAAGATAAATAAAATGTGCTTAATTATTTTAAAGACCAAATAAATTCTCTCTATGACTGATAGCAAGAGTGTTCAAGTAGTTTACGATATTTAAGTACAATGTTGATCATCAGAGTCTGCCTGTACTGACTGGAAAGGCTAAGAAAAATACTTGGAAGATGGGGAATTTTTCTGAGTTAGCACAGGAACTGGACCAGGGAGTTAGGAATCTACAGAAAGTCTGGGTGATGCTGCTGCTATATCCTTGCTACTTACTTCTGTTTTTTTTCCCTGACATTTTTTGGGTTGATTCTATCACTCAGCCTTTTGTCACCCCCTTCACTTTGTACTTCTGGAATCATATCCAAACTAGATTCAGGGTGGTGGACTTAGAAAGAAAGACAGTGTCTGATTAGAGGTAAGAAGGCATGGCCACTGACTCATTTAAATGGTTGTGACATTCCCATTAATCATCAAACAATGTATATTTCTCAGCTGAAAGTAGAATGAGTCTTTTCTAAATCAGATTTCATCAAAACAACATATAGAGCTAGACAGTTTAGAGAAAGACAGTGCAAGTCTTTGTTCACACTTGCCTGTGTTCTTTAGGAAAGCGGCTATTGATGTAAGTAGGCACCACCCAGAACCCAGAGTCCAGTGATCTCTTTTCTTAGTTCTGCCCCAGCAGCCAAATCCATTTAACCACTGCCCAGAAAAATTACGTGATTTAATATTCAGGATTGGTGGGGAATATCAGAGTTGGAAGAATTGGTAATTAGAATTTGAAAGCTTAAGGTTTTATGAAACCTTTACTCCATGGGTAAGTCATACTTATTTGGATATGTCTTAAAAGCAGCTGTTGCTAATTTTCTGTGGGTAATTAATATTGTTCTACGTAAAAGATAAAGTGGCATTTCCTTATGTAAAATTATTTAATGTAATCAATCGGTAGTATAATGTGTCTGGAAAGACTACAGATTACTGCTTCACTCAGTGACAGGTTTTAAATTACAGTCAGTTTATGAATCGTATATATAGTGTCAGTGTAAAAGTATTTACCTAAATTTAGTGTTTGCTCCAAGTAAAAATACAACCATAACAATAACTTTTGACTGTCAAAGGGAAGGTATGTTAGTTTTTTTATGTGGATTACAATGTGAATATAAAATAAAGTAGCTTTGGAAGATTCATTTTTAAATGATGCTCTTCCTATTTCTAGGGTAGCACCTATATTTCTGTTTATATGGCAATGAAATTCTCTAAAGAATTTTTTTTCTGTCTTTAATTTACTAAGTCTGTTCAGAAATAAGAAAGGTCAGTCCAGTGTCTTGGATCTGAGTGACTGAGAGAATGGTTTAGCAGTAATAAGAAACTGTAAATTTTGCTCATTAACTTTTAAAAATTGTGTCATTGATATTTTTGTGTTTGTTTATTGACCATCTCACTCCAACACTTGAGTAAGATCCCTGAGGACAAAGCCTTATGATATTATTTACTGTATCCCAGAGCCTGGAAGTGTTCATGATAATTTGCAGGCTTCAAAAAATATATGTGTTGGTTAATTGAAAGTGGTGTGCATAATAAGTTAATTTCTTTGACTTGGGTTGAATGTCCAAGAAGAAGGTGAAACTTGTAGCCAGAGTTAAAACTGTATTTGCTAAGAGGCCAGTGATTTTCACTGTAGGAATTTGCTCTTCATCTGACATTTTTTTCTTTTTCTTCATAATTTTATTTTGCTCTGGTTGCCATTCAAAGACCAAGAGCATGAACATTAAATGTGGTTTGGCATTTTTAGATCTTTGTGTCATTGCCCCCCTTCCTTTACCTGCAGGTAATACTTCTGGGGTGTGAGGCAATTTCTTTGTTCTCAGGTTGAAAGAAAGAATTGTCTCCAGCTTATTCATTGGGATGTCTTCATGACTAAAATCTTACCCTAAAAAGCTTGTTCTGCTGAAAATTTAAGCTTGAACATATATAGTTTATACTATTAAAATGAAAAATGGTGATATGACATTCATCTCCCAATTTAGTGTTTGAAAGGTATGACTCAGTATCTATCAGTGAGGCTTGTTTTGTTTGATATCGTTGGCTGGTGGATTCTCATATGGGATTCTTTTCATTCATGTTCAGATATAGACTGCTGTCCAAGCTGTAACTGAGCCCAAGGCAAAAAAGAATCTCTCTCTTTCTCTCTCTCTCAGAGAGAGAAATGCCTAAAGGAAAATGAATTATTTTCCTTCTTACTCACTTAGGGTCCCAGATTTAATAAAACCTCTTATGTCTACTGAGGCTGTGTCTTATTTCTCCTGGACCAGGTTGGCTATGAAAGCTTTTCCTATTTCTGCAAAATGTCTGCAAAATGATTCCTTGGTGGAGTAAACTATTTCTTCACATCCAAAGAGAAGGTTGTTTCAGTTACTTGCTCTATTCAAAGATTCATTCATCTAAATATTTGTTTAATTTAAATGAAGAAGGCAAGCAGAACATGTTAATAGAATATGAAATGGTAGATCAGAAGACTTTCCAGAATTTTTCTTTTTTTATAAATAAAATGTTATTTTGAATTTTAATCCACTTGGATTAAACACAAGTAGGTGCCAGATGTCCTTGCATGACCTGCCCCCCCCTCCGGACTATACCTTCTTGAACATTCCTTCAGCTAGTTATTCTTTCCTGGCTTAAATGGAAGGCAGGAAAATAACATCACTGTATTGGAAAGTTTCCCTTCCATGGCTCTTTATAGGTCAAATAGTTGTTTGCAGTTTATTCTGAAGAGTCTTCAGCTTTGTTCCATTACCATAGCATTTAGTGTTTGAGACTTGTGACAACAAATAAATTTGTTTATGCTCATGAAACTCACAAAACATGTTGGCACAGTACCGATAGCTGCTGTTCCAACTCTGCTTTGATAAACCATGGAAAATAAACTTCTGTTCTCAACTGAAAATTACTCACTTTTACTCATATTACCAAAAGTGCATTAACTTTAAAATAAATGATAAATTTATTGACTATTTCCCAAAGGGAAACTATATATTAAAGTTGAGATTCAATATTCAATTGGGATTATAAATATTGGAAAGAGATAAAACTTTTTAGGTCATCAATATAAAAACCACTAAACTATCATCTTTTAAGTTCTTTTAAAAAGAAATTTACAACATCAAAGTTAAAATATAAATTACCTCTTTCTTAATTAAGAAAGCCCAGCCTGCTAAACCCAAACCTACTCTCAGCTCCCAAAGAAAATAAGTTATTCCTTCATAATGGCACTTTTTACAGTGTATTTTAATTGTTTTTCTTGTCTGATTCTGCCAGCAGATTATATGTACCAGAATAACATCTTCATAAAAGCTAATATTTATGTAGCACTTAATATATTCTAGATGACAGTTAAACTGCCTTTCATGGATTTTCTTATTTAAGCATCACACAGTGCTGTGAGGTTGTTTACTAACATTAACCCAATTTACAGATGAAGAAACTGAGGCACAGAGAGGCCAAGTAACTTTATCAAGGTTTTATGTGGGTAGGAAACCATAGAGTCAGGATTCCAACCTGCTAGATTCATTCCAGAACTTCTACTCTTAGTGAGTTTGCTCAACTAAGAGTTGAGCAAACAGGGGTGGGGAGCCTGGCAGCACACACCCCAGCCCACAGAGTTTATTTCTTGGGGGAAATTCATGAAGACAGCAGCAGCAACAGGAGCAGGGTTCTCTCTTTGCTTCTGGGTAGTGCCCTGTGATCTAGCAAGGTCAGAATTACACCCAGTTTAGTGATTCTGGCACCAGCGGTGGAGTTTGCATGATTGAAAAAAGCATTGCTTTTCTCCTGAAGAAAATATAGGAACTTGACGTCCAGTTCTGTTTCTTCACCTCACCCTTCATGAATGGAAAAACCTTTCCTTGTGTCATCGGGGTTCAAAGAGCCAAGCCTCATGGCTGTGGGCACATAAGCTGACAGGTCACCGACTCCGGCCCACATCTACCACCTCAGCAGTCTACCTGACTGACCAATTCAAGCACTCAGATGTAGCTGGTTTCCAAGGAGCCTTTTGAGAAGGTAGACCACAAGGACCGAGTCTTGAAAAACCTTAACTTTTCTCTCTAACATATGTTCTACTGACACTCAGGGCTGATGTATTAGATATTTAGTCAATGGATTTTTGCTATATTTTCTGTTCATTAAAATGAAAATTTATTCTGTACCACGGTGCTCAAACAACTTATTCACTATGATTCAGCATTGAAATTGAAGGTCTAGAAGAACAAGAGTAAAGATGAGTGGAACTGAACTAATTCTATCTTTATTCATAGAAGCGAGTCAATAGCAGAGGTCTAAAGAAATTGTTTAATTTTATTTTTTGAAATTATCTTATTGTTCAATTACAGTTCTCTGCCTTTCCCCCCCATCTTAGCCAAACCTACCTTCCTCTCTTGCTTCCACCCTCCCCTTGTTTTGTTCATGTGTCCTTTATAGTAGTTCCTGAAAACCCTCCCCCCATTGTCCCTTCCCCACTCCCTTCTAGTTAGTTAGATTGCTCTTAATTTCAGTGTCTCTAGTTACATTATTTGCTTTTTTCCTTTTGTTGACTATGTTCCAGTTAAAAGTGAGATCATATGGTATTTGTCCCTCACCACCCAGCTTATTTCACTTAGCATAATGCTTTCCAGTTCCATCCATGCTGTTGCAAAAGGTAGGAGCTCCTTCTTTCTTTCTGCTGCGTAGAATTCCATTGTGTCAGTGTACCATAGTTTTTTGATCCACTCATTTGCTGATGGGCACTTAGGTTGATTCCAGCAGCACTTGGCTATTGTAAATTGTGCTGCTATGAACATTGGGGTTCATAGGTTCTTTTGGATTGGTGTTTCAGGGCTCTTAGGGTATAATCCCAGCAGTGGAATTGCTGGGTCAAAAGGCAGTTTCATTTTTAGTTTTCTGAGGAAATTCCATATTTTTTTCCACAGTGGCTGCACCAGTCTGCATTCCCACCAAGAATGCACTAGGGTTCCCTTTGCTCCACATCCTCACCATCACTTGTTTGTTAATTTGTTTATGATGGGCATTCTAACCAGTGTGAGGTGGTATCTCATTGTGGTTTTAATTTGCATCTCTCTGCTGGCTAATTATGCTGAGCATTTTTTCATATGTCTCTGGGCCCTCTGTATGTCCTCCTTGGAGAAGTGTCTGTTCAAGTCTTTTGCCCATTTTTTAATTGGGTTTTTTGTCTTTCTGGAGTGGAGTCATGTGAGTTCTTTAATATATTTTGGAGGTCAAACCCTTGTCTGAGGTATCATTGGCAAATATGTTTTCCCATATAGTTGGCTCTCTTTTAATTTTAATGTTGTTTTCTTTAGCTGTGTAGAAGCTTTTCAGTTTGATGAGATCCCATTTGTTTATTCTTTCCTTTATGTCCCTTGCTTTAGGAGACATATCAGTAAAGATGTTGCTGTGTGGAATGTCTAAGATTTTCCTGCCTATGTTCTCTTCTAGACTTTTATGGTTTTATGGCTTATATTTAAATCTTTTATCCACCTTGAACTTATTTTTGTGTATGGTATAAGTTGGTGATCGAGTTTCATTTTTTTGCATGTAGCTATCCAGCTCTCCCGACATTGTTTGTTGAAGAGGCTATTTTTACTTCATTTTATGCTTCTTCTCCTTTTGTCAAATATTAATTGACCATAGGGACTTGGTTTTATTTTGTTTGGGCTCTCTGTCCTTTTCCATTAGTCTATGTGCCTGTTTTTATGCCAGTACCAGGGTGTTTTGATTACAATGGCCTTGTAATACAGTTTGATATCAGGTATTGTGATCCCTCTTACTTTGTTCTTCTTTCTCAAAATTGCTGCAGCTATTCAGGGTTGTTTATGGTTCCATATAGATTTCTGCAGCATTTGTTCTGTATCTGTGAAATATGTCATTGGTACTTTAATAGGGATTGTGTTGAATCTATAAATTGCTTTGGGTAGTATGGACATTTTAATGATATTAATTCTTCCAATCCATGAATACCTCGGAGCACCTCAGCTACTCTTTCAAGAGGAGAGCACCCCAACCCTTGCCTTGGCAGGCTTTTATTGGGTTCAGTTTGCACAGGAATACAGGGTGTATATGTAAAGCTCATCAGTCATTGTCAGGCAGTAATGATTGAACAACAGATAACATTTAAAGAACTATGAGGGCTTATTCTGAATCAGGGTCAGATAGTTAAAGGGCCATAAAATATTGGGGAAAAAACTCACTTCATGCTTGGACCCTTATTTAAATTGAGGGTATTAGCAAAGTAGGTTTCATAGGATTTTGTGCATTCTTTCTTAAGCCTGATCACACTAGGAAACCTGCCCTTTCCAGCACAGGTCTGCACCCACCTCTGGTTTCAGGCTTAAGTCAGGCAGGGGAAGTAAGGCAGCCAAGAGATGAGGAGACTTCTTGCAGACAAAATGAGGACTCAGGCTATGTCAAAGCTGAGGGCCGAGAGTCCATCACCCCCTTTTTCTATAGCCCCCAAAGTTCTCCCCTGAGGACCCCTTCATGACCTTGCCTGTCTTAGGTCATCCCTCTTTTGAGGACTCTTACCCATATTGGCTAAAGAGTTATCTGCCTGGGGCCAAGCAGGGTGAAGAGAAAGGGGGCAGAGGCAGTGCCCCAACAAGGAAGATAAGTTTTGTCTCCTAAGTGACTTATGGTACCAAGGTCCTTTACTGAGCCTTAGCCATTGTGGATTACAGCTTCTGAAACCAGGCAGGGAGGTTCCCAACAGTACATGCTTCCATTTGTTTGTGTCTTCCTTAATTTAAAAAAAATTATTTTAGAATAGCCAAGTATACTCTGAAAGAATAGGAGAGGAAAAAATTTCTAAAGAAGAGTAGAGAACTAGCTTCTCTAGATACTAAAACATGTTAGAAAGCTAAAATATTTAAATTACTATGGTACTAGCATGTAAACAAACAACCTAACGGTACATAATTGAAATCCCAGTGTGAGAAGTCAAATATATAACATTTAAATCAACGGGGATAATGATAGGGTATGTAGTGAATGATATTGAGATGACTGGGTATCATTTTTTAAAAATTAATTTGGTGTCAAATATCATAGCTTATATACCAAGGTAAATCTTAAACAAATCAAAGACATAAATATCAACAAAAGAAGCACAGAGATGTTAAAAATAATTGTGAGAATTTTTATATAGTCTTAGATCTGAGAAACTATCTTATATGTTACTTAACTTGAAAGCTCTATAGGTATAGATTGGTCATTTCAGTTACATTAAATAAAATAAATTTATGACAATAAAAGAAAAAACACAAGTAAGAATAAATGACAAATTATAAACTTGGAAAACATTTGCAATTTGTAATTGCAAATAAAGACATGTTTCTAATATATAAAGCAATTCCATAAATCAGTAAGAAAATATGCAATGCAAATAAAAAATGTTCAAGGATAAGAATTGACAATTGACAGCAATTGAAATACTAATGACAAATACACTAAAACATGCTTATTCTTACTTAAATAAAAAAGTGCAAAATAAAACGATGAGATAACATTTTTACCTGTAAACTTTAATAAAATAAAAACTGTAATGAAAAAACTGTTGTGAGGGTTTTGGGAAATTGACAGTCACATAAATTCCTGATAAGAGTATAAATTTGGTACTACTTCTATAAGAGGGCAATTTAGAACAATCTATCAAAATTATAAACGTACAAAACATTTATCCCATAAGTTTAATTTTAAGAATGTATCCTATCCTCTATCAAGAAATGATGGACTTACAAGCTTATTCCTCCATTTCTATAATAGAAAAATACAGTAACTTGTACCTGATAGTAAACATTAAATTGTGAGGCATGGACACAGTGGAAACTATTCATCCTTACAAAAAGATTGTGGACTTTATATATCAATATGAAAGTGTACTTATTTAGGATATTTTGTTACATGACAAAAACAAGTTGTAAAACATTTTAATTTAAAGAAAAAGTGTGTGTGTGTGTGTGTGTGTGTGTGAGCTTAGTTATGTCCACAGAAGGATATTAGAAAATCAGTGTCAGTTGATATTCTCAGGGTGGAAATTGACTGACTTGGAGAAAAGGAGACTTCTCCTTGAGGATTGTAACATAAATTTTTGACTTTGAACCATGTAAACATATTACTCAAAAAAATAAAAAACAAAGAGGAAGAGGGAAGACAAGAGCCATTTATTTGTTACTTTCTCTGTTAAGCTCTCAACAAATTGCTACAGCAGAACTCTGGTCTCCCTCCTGGTGGCCTGGAACAATGCATGCAAAACTACTACAGCCTCCACATGGGGCATGGCCACCTTTATCCACCAGGATGCTTGGTGTGTCCAGTCCAGGCTCATTGCACTGCATGCTGCCAAGCAGATAATATATGCATATCTAATGCTTATCAATTGTGGAATGAACAGAATTTTCACTTGAAAATTCTGGGATTTGAGCAGGATTCTACTTAATTATAAACTCTTCGTTTTATGAATCATTAAGTGCTCAGGAGCGTTGAATAAAATGTGTTTAACTGGAATGCTCCTATCATTAATTGTTAAGGAGAAAAAAATATTAAGATATGTTCAGTGACTTGAAGTAGAAGTAAAGTAGGTCAGAGATGGTAATTACAATGAAGCTGATGATAATTTGCTTTTGAGAAAAACAAGCATTATTTGAAAGGGTGTGTGTGAAGAAAGGAGATGTTGTTCTTAAATCACCTTTAAACAAAAAGCTGCTAAAAATTCTGGCCACTGGTTGCAAATGAGCTGCATGGCCTGAAATTAGACCTGATGTGGTGGTCAAAACAGTTTGCCTCTTTGCCATGGGTGGGTTGGGACTTAGAAAGTAGAAAACAGATCCACTTTTTCTACATTATGGTGTTTACATTTGTTTGTTTAAGTGATCCATCTCTCTTTTTCTGCATATAGACACATATATATGTATATCATATATACAGAGATATATGTAGCTCTTTCTGAGTTGTACAAAATTGTATTAATCATAGGATTTGTTTCATAACATAATCTCATTAGTTATGAGATTATGTTTTGAAATCCATAGTCTGCTTGTACTTAGTTAATTATCTTAAACAATGTAATAAGCACCCATGAAATCACCAAAAACAAAAGCTAAGTGCTGCAGCCTGCTGCAGCAAGGGTGGTCGTGAGGCTGAGCGAGGGACGAAACAAAGCAGAGGACCAAATGCTCTGCTGGCATAAGGCAAGTTTATTGCGCAGTCTTCAGGCTTAAATACAATCTTGAGTACATAGAGGACAAAGGAGAAGCCTTCTGGCACGTAGCTCACTTCCTTGACCTACAAAGTTTATCTCTTCCCTTAGAGTCAGGATGTTCTCAGGCTAACATACCTTCCGGGTACATGACGCACAGGCCAAAGATATGAGTTGATGGGTAAGGAGAGGCGGCTAGTTTCTCAAGGGGTCAGAAAGCAGTCACAACCCAGGACAGCCCCGAGGCTGGAAACCAGGCCCAGACACCACGCCTGCGGACCCTATCCTCGACCCCTCACAGGCCTCCCGGGCTCCAACAGCTAGGACCATGATCATTACCTGCACTAGCCGGTAATGGTGCTTCCTCCCCTTCCCGCACATAACCATCACTTTGTATCTGGGATTCAATGTTTTCTTGCTTTTTTTCTTTTTAGATACTGTTATTACACCTACAGATACTCCACTTATTAATATTATTACTATTACTATTTCAGTTTTTAAACTTTACCACAAAAGGTTTGATGCTATCATGGAACTTTTCTCACTTACTATTAAAAGTTATGATTCGTCAACATAGCTGCCTGCTGTTCTAGCCACACACACTTGGGGCACTCTTGGAGCCCGTTGTCTCCTTCAGAGTAGGGCCCACTGTCCCCTCAGATGCTCAGCGTAGACAGAGCTACACCATGGAGCCAGGGCCATTTTGACTTTCCAGAGCAATATTTATCCTCTCTTTTGATCCATTTCTTTCTAAAGATGACTCACCCATGTTTCTATTATGATCGGTCTCTGTGTAAGTGGCTTAGGTCACACCATCACTAGCATTCGGGAGCCTTGTTCCCACTTACTGTTGCTTGGTGCCCATGCTTCAGACCCTTCACTTTGGGTGACCTCCACTTCATCCCCAGTCTGTGTGATGCCCAGTGCTCTTCCCAGACTGGTGAGAAAATATCTACTGAGTGGTCAGGGAATCTGCTCTGGCTTACAGAGCTAACTTGATCTTCTAAATTACCCTTTAGGGCCCTGCTATGAGGCTTTGGGCTCATAATACAGACCAAGAAATCATGTAGGAGAAACAAAGATGTTGCAAGCACTAATCTAACCTTTCCTCCTCCTCATTCCCCATATCCTATCCCCCAAGAGCAAAATTATACATTTTTTCTTAACAGAGGGACAATAATGGGAACTTTTTGTCATTTCCTTGTGATGCTTTGGGACCTAAAACCAAATTGTCTTCAACTCCTTGTTTGTAACTCCTACCCCCCAAGCAAGTTCTTATAATCTGATTTCCAAGCACCTTTCGCAGCCCTTCAGTACCTGAGTATAAGTGCTTGTTGAATAAATATGTGAGTGAGAGGATGGGTTATGTTGGCCATGTTCCCCCCCTCCTTTTCCCTAGGCTCTTTCTCCTCCAGCTTATTTGTTTTTTTTCATTGAGGTGTAATTGACACCTTATATTATATGTTATAAACTTTTTTAATGGCGCTAATAGCTTTGAGAATCAAAGCCTGTCTTAACATGCCATGCTTTCCTATGTATGCTAAGCAAAAATGACATCTAGCTGCATGTGTCTGTCTGTCATTCTCTCCCTCCTCTTTCCTTCTCTCTCTCCATGTTAAAGAGACAATTACTTGTAATCAGATGAATTGATAGTAAAGGTCCTTTGCTCTTAGGAATTTCCTTTTATGATTCATTTATGTTTGGAGGCAGAACATTGAGTAGCTTACAAATTTGGAGCATATGTATTAAGAATTAAAGTCTAAGTGGAAATATGAACCATTTATGCTTTTTAAAAATCACTGGAAATGGCATACTGGCCATATGCCAGGCTGGCAGTGGGATTTTCAGGCTTGGGTTTTAGAAACCCCCCATGTGTCTCATGAATGGAAAGGTCACATCCTAGAAAGTGAGACCAGCCATGAAGAGTGATAGTATGTCCATAGAGGCAGCTGAAGAGCTGACATTTGAGGCAGATTTTCACATAACACTTTCTGGTATATTTATCAGTAGTTGCCAATTTAAACTCTTTTAGTTTCTTCCCACAAATGACTTCCACTATGCAAACATGCGCGTTAAGTGTCTTGGGCACTACCTCAACATCTTAGTCAACTAACGGCAATATTTCATGTAGAGTCACCCAGGTGACATCACTGCCTGAACTTGAACCCAAACAAACGGCTTACCCGGAAAGCTGCACACACACTTTTTCATGACCACCTCGAGGAAAAAGAGTTCTTTATTTGAGGCACAGTGGGTAACATCATCATTATGAACATGAAGTCTGTGAAAAAGACATATTTCAAAAGATAAAAAATCTTCTTTAGGTTTTTTTATCTTAAAAAAATGTTAAAAACATTTATCTTAAATGTCACTTAGGTTGTGAAACAAAATTAGGAATATTCACATCCCATTTCAACTTTTTTAACATTTATTTTTTAATGTTTTTATTCCAATAACAAGAGGAAAACTGCTGAGAGAATGACAATTTATGTTTTAAGCATAACTGGTGAGGAGCATGGGGCGGGGTGGGCTGGGATGGGAGAAATAGAAAACTGTACTTGAAAAATAAGTAAATAAAATTTTTTTAAATAAAATAAATTCAGAGCAAAGAGAGCATAGTGGCCAATAACCCAAAGTTCAAGGCCCAAATGTCAGGGTCTGTGCTTCAGCTGCACCTGCAGGCACTGCCTGATCTGTAGCAAATCAACGCCTTCATCTTCCCAATGGAAAAAATAATGGTATTTTCTGCATATTGTTTTTATGAGTATTATATAAGGTAAAGAGCATTTTGCAGTTTAGTTGTTTGTAAAAGAAGGCAGGGATAGCACGGACAAATTAATTGATGTGATTCAATAAATGATTCAATAAATGATGTGATTTGAGTTCTTTAAAAATTATTGGTGGAGGAGTCCTAATATATTTATTATGACTTTTAGTGTAGTACCCTAAAATAAGTTTTTTTCATCTTAAAAAAATAACAAAATTGACCTACTAGAGTATATATTTGCCTAGTCTGATGAAAGTATTCACAAACAATGCAGTGGGCCCCAATCCGTCATCATGATACGGGAACTTGGAACTGTGGTTTTAGATTATCCATTAATTCCCGTCTGGTCTCAGCCTGGTTTTACTCCCCCAAACCCAGTTCCACCCAAATTACAGAAATGGACATTCGAGACCCAGAGCACTTGATTTATTTAGTGTAACACAATGGCCAGGAAATTGCATTTTAGAGGATTCAGAGAAATTTTCCCAAACAGTGGGGACCAGTGTTGTTTCCCCAGTGCAATTGTGTATTTAAATCCTTTTTAAAATGTGAAAAAAAGCATGGTAAAGTAATTTCCATCATTTTTGCACTTCAGTTTCTAGTGAAGATCACTGGAAAAACTGAGTCTCCAAAACACCTTTCTCAGAAACATAAAATTAGGTGTGTGTTAATGATAGAAAAATCTATTCTACCCTGGAATGAAAAGGTCAGATAAGAATTTTTGAACTTTGCCATTGGGGGAAAAAGATATAAACTAAAATATACCTCCTGATTTCTTCATTTTACTTGCTAAGTAATTTATGTTTCATAGTGGGAATGGAAAAGTATAATACTGACCAAAATAAACAAAATAAAATGCTAGTTTTATAATATTCCTGACATACATCTTTAGCTTCTATTGAGACAGAGAGAAGCTATTTCACAAATTACCATGGCTCAGTGCCTGAAGGAAATTAGTCTACTCTAAAGAAATATCCTGCTGTAGTCAAGTAAAAATGTAATAGAACTTGAAATATAATACCTTGATCCAGGCTGCATTGCTTGCAGGTGTTGTCACTCACTTATGTTTGTATATACTTCATTAAATACCAGGCACTGAGAAATGTATGAAAGACCATGAAAATTTATTTTAGATGCTTCCATTTAGATGCTTCCTTAAATAAGCAGAACTGTGAAATGCTTGAATTATCTTTCTTTCTTAGTCCCAAGCTAGGGATCTTTTTCTTAATGTAACCCTTTCATCTATACTTTGTGTTTCTCATCTATACTTTGCCTTTGCTAGATTTTAGTACAATTAACTCTATTTTAAGGATAACAGGAATGAATTTGAATATTTAACTATAGTCACCTGCTCCATTGGCCAAAGTCAGGTATATTGTTTCTCCAAATACCTGTTTATCTTACTTTCAAAAGACAACTATTTTAAGTAGCATTTATTTCACAGATGCAACATTAAGGGTTGACAAACAAATTTTAAAAACTTGGTTATGGTATTAGGATGTTTCTTTTACTGTCATCATATGGATATTAGGTTAGTTAGTGTGTTTTTTTAAATGTAAGCTTTGGAGACTTCTGGCCAAGATGGAGGCATAGGTAGACACACTATGCCTCCTCACACAACCAAAATAAAGACAACAATAATTTAGAAACAAAAAACAACCAGTACTGACAGAAAACTGGACTGTATGGAAGTCTGACAACCAAGGAGTTAAAGTAGACACATTCATCCAGACTGGTAGGAGGGGTGGAATCGGGTGGCCAGGCGGAGAGGTGTAGCGACAAAGTGATGGCTGGACCCAGCAAGGCAGTGGATTGTGGAGAGGCACGTTGCACAAGGCAGCTGGTGGACTGGGCAGTCCCACATTCCTGTGCACATAAATCAGGCAAAACTGGGGAGGGAGATAGACCATACAGCCCAGGTCCTAGCTCAGGGAAATAAAGCCTCAAACCACCAATTGAAAACACCTGTGGGGTTGAGGCGCTGGGAGGAACTCCCAGCCTCACAGGAGAGTTTGTTGGAGAGACGCACAGGGTCCTAGAACATATACAACCCCCCCCCACCTGGGAATCAGCACCAGAAGGGCCCAGTTTACTTGGGGGAACATACATCCAAGATTGCTCTATCCAGCAAAGCTTTCATTTAGAGTGAAAGGGCAGATAAAGTGCTTCTCATATAAAGTCAAGTTCAAGGAGTTCATCATCACCAAGCCTTTATTATATGAAATGTTAAAGGGACTTATCTAAGAAAAAGAAGAAGAAAAATGTGAACAGTAAAATGACAGCAAACTCACAGTTATTAACAACCTCCTGAAACAAAAGCAAAGTAAGCAAACCACTAGAACAGGAACAGAACCACAGAAATGGAGATCACATGGAGGGTTAGCAATAGGGGAGTGGGAGGAGGAAAGAGGGGGAAAAAGAACAGATAATAAGTAACATAGATGGTAGGTGGAAAATAGGCAGGGGGAAGGCAAGAATAGTATTGGAAATGTAGGAGCCAAAGAACTTATATATATGACACATGGACATGAACTAAAGAGGGGGAATGTGGGTGGGAGGGGGTGTGCAGAGTGGAGGGGAGGGAAGGGGGAAAATGGGACAACTGTAATAGCATAATCAATAAAATATATATTTTTTTAAAGGACTACCTCAGATATGAGGGTTGAGCCCTGGGGGGATGGGGATGCTGTTAACTGATGTGACAACAAAGAGTGGATTTGTGGGAGGAAAGGAAAGGTTCCATTCAGGCCACATAGCGGGGGGGAAAAAAAAGTAAGCTTTGGTTTTCCTGGTGGGCTGTGGTTTCATATTTCACATGCTAACATGTCATTCTCAGTTTAGCTATGAAAACTCTCTGAGGTATATTTTGTCTCAGTCTAGCAGCAGCACATTTAGGACAAATAGCATGGCTGAGTTCCCAGTTTGGAGTGTCCAGTGTGGCTAAGTTCTGGCGAATGGCAGAAGACAATTTGGGCAGTATTTACTAACAGCTATATACCATCATGCTAAATTTACTATGCCCTAATTTAACTCCCTGTACCTGATGCTAATCTGTAACATAAACGTATTCTTCAGCTGTAGGTTTCATCTTCCAAATTCCTGGAAATGCTATCAGGACTATGTGACTATAAATCAAAATGTTCCCTTCATGATTTGTGATAGAATATAATAATAATTCTATCACATAGAAACAAACAGCTTTTCATCTTATTCTTATCCATATTAAGAATGCTTCTTATCCTGCAAAATCAGTATTTTTGATAGTTATTTTAAAACCTGATGTAAGACAGGATAAGAAAAGTAATATATCCTTTAGTGTTCCAGTTTAACTTAAAACTTGTATATCAGCTTTCATTTTACAGGGAGCAGGCCTTGGCTTTGACATCCTGAACTTTCATTGTCCCATAAACCTTACCTAAATACTATAATTGCCAGTTTCCTTACTTTAAATTAAAGCAAATTCTGTAAGACACTTGTTTCACTCTCTAAAGTGCAAACCCTTCTAGATCAGGGGTCTACAAACTTTTTTTCTGAAGGGCCAGATAATATACATTTTAGGATATGGAAGTCACTCTTTGTCACAGACTTGCAACTTTGCCATTCTACCACAAGTGCAAAAGCAGCCATAGAAAATAAACACATAAACAAGTACACATGACTGTGTTCTAATAAAACTTTACTTACAAAAACCAGCAGTAGGTTCAAATTGCCAATCCATTCTTCATTATCGCTGTTTTTGCCTTATTTCAAATTGTTTCTTCTCTGTCTCATTCTGCAGCTATTAGTGACTAGATAGATGATTTTAGGTGGATCATGGATAAATAATTTTTAATAGTGTTTATACTTTTAATAAAATACTTTAAGGAAAACATACAACTAGTACATCATAACTATATTTATGGATGTTATTCTTGACAACATTGTAGATTTGAACATAGATCATAGTGGAGTTTTTTTAATAAAAAGTTAATTTTTTAGAGCATCTTCAGATCATAGTCAAAAATTTTTAAATATACTTCGATTATGTTATTACAGTTGTCCCATTTTCCCCCCTTCACTCCCCTCCCCTGTACACCCCCTCCCACCCACATTCCTCTACTTTAGTTCATGTCCATGGGTTATAAGTTCTTTGGTTTCTACATTTCCTATACTATTCTTACCCTCCCCCTGTCTATTTTCTACCTGCCTTCTATGCTACTTATTCTATGTAACCTTTCCCCCCTCTCCTCCTCCCACTCCCCTATTGCTAACCCTCCATGTGATCTCCATTTCTGTGGTTCTGCTCCTGTTCTAGTGGTTTGCTTAGTTTGCTTTTGTTTTTGTTTTAGGTGTAGTTGTTAATAATTGGGAGTTTGCTGTCATTTTACTGTTCATATTTTTCTTCTTTTTCTTAGATAAGTCCCTGTAACATTTTATAAAATAAGGGCTTGGTGATGATGAACTCCTTGAACTTGACCTTATCTGAGAAACACTTTATCTGTCCTTCCATTCTTAATGAAACCTTTGCTGGATAGAGCAATCTTGGATGTAGGTCCTTGCCTTTCATTACTTGGAATACTTCTTTCCAGCCGCTTCTTGCCTGTAAGGTCTTTTTTGAGAAATCAGCTGACAGTCTGATGGGAGCTCCTTTGTAGGTAACTGTCTTCTTTTCTTTGATGCTTCTAGAATTCTCTCCTTTATTTTAATCATAATTAATAAGGTAATTATGATGTGCCTGGTGTGTTCCTCCTTGGGTCCAACTTCTTTAGGACTCTCTGAGCTTTCTGGATTTCCTGGAAGTCTATTTCCTTTGCCAAATTGGGGAAGTTCTCTATTATTTGTTCAAATAACTTTTCCACTTGTTGGTCTTCCTCTTCTTTTGATACCCCTATAATTCGGATACTGGAACATTTAAAGATGTCCTAGAGGTTCCTAAGCCTCTCCTAATTTTTTTTGAATTCTTGTTTCTTCATTCTATTCTGGTTGGATGTTTCTTTCTTCCTTCAGGTTTACATCATTGATTTGAGTCCCAGTTTCCTTCTCATCACTATTGCTTCCGTGTACATTTTTCCTTATTTTACTTAGCATAGCTTTCATGGTTTCATCTAATTTGTAACCAAATTCAACTAATTCTGTAAGCATCCTGATTACCAGTGTTTTAAACTTTGTATCTGATAGGCTGGATACCTCTTTGTTACTTAGTTCTATTTTTTTTCTGGAGCTTTGATCTGTTCTTTCATTTGGGCCATTTTTTTGTCTTGGTACACAGTGAGGGGCGGAGCCTTAGGTATTCACCCAGGCAGGGTAACCCGTGTTGTTGTGTTGTGACACTGTATGTGGGGGAGGGGTCTAAGAGAGAACGGTGGCACTTGCTCTGCGCCCTGCCAGATTTCAGTCACTTCCCTGCTTCTCACAAGCTAATTGGGCCCTTCTGGTGCTGATTCCCTGGTGGGTGGGTTTGTGTACATACTAGGAACCTGTGAGTCTCTCCAACAAATTCTCCTGTGAGGCTGGGAGTCTCTCCCGCTGCCTCAACCCCCACAGGTGTTTCCAATCAGTGGTTTGAGGCTTTATTTCCCTGTGCTGCAGCTCTGGGTTGCGCAGTCCATCCCACTCCCCAGTAGTTTCTCGTGGTTTATCTACACGTGAATGTGGGACTGCCCAGTCCGCAGTCTGTGGCCTTGCTGGTCCGCCTGTTGCTGCCTTGCTGGCCAGCTGCAGCCTGGCACGCCCCACTCCACAATCTGCTGCCTCACCGAGTCCGCCAGCCACTGCCTTGCTACGAGTCCTCTCTGCCCAGCAGCCTGTCTCCACTCCTCCTACAGGTCTGGATGAATGTTTCTTCTTTAACTCCTTGGTTGTCCGACTTTCATGCAGTTAATTTTCTGTCAGTTCTGGTCCTTTTTTGTTTTTAAATTGTTGTCCTTTTTTTTTCGGTAGTGCGAGGAGGCAGAGTGTGTCTACCTATGCCTCCATCTTGGCTTGAAATGTGTTTGCTTTCTTTGATCGTAGTAAAATTAAGAGGAAGTTACTGAGGTTTCTCATACATACCCTGCCCCTACAAGCATTGTAACTTTCATGATTGGCATGCCCCACCAGCATAGTACAGGTGTCACAGGGGATGAGCTACATCGACACATCCATACTGTACCTTAGGGTTCACTATTGGTGTTGTATCTTTTATGAATTTGAACAAATTTAAAATGACATAGATGCATCTTTATGGTATCATACAGAGTTTTTTCATACCCTAACATTTCTCTCATATTAAAATTTTAAAATGAAGATATTTATATAGAGGTATATTAAGTAAAAAGTAGTATAGGTAACCGAAGGATATAGAAATAGATAGTCAGATGTGGCTTTTTAGTGACTAGAATTTGAGAAATGACATTGTAAGACATCATCAGTGGAAAGCTTTGTGATTTCCAAAGGTAAAGGGTCTTCACCTGGAATGCAGGGTTGTAATTATGTTTGCAACACAACACAACAGTTTTCCAAAGGGAGAAGAACGCCCTGCTAAGACCATAGTAAATTTAGCTCTATTATCTGTCTTTCTTGGTCTACCTTTCTTACCTCCAGTTATCACCTTCTGTTCTTCCTACCCTTCTCTTTTTAAAATATATTTTCTTGATTATGCTATTACAGTTGTCTTGTTTTTCCTCCCTTTATTTCCCTCTGCCCTGCAGCCCCCTCCCTCCTACATTTCCCACCCCCCTTAATTCATGTCCATGGGTCGTACATAGAAGTTCTTTGGCTTCTACATTTCCTATATTATTCTTAACCTCCCCCTGTCTATTTTGTACCTACCATTTATGCTTCTTATTCCCTGTACCTTTTCCCCCATTCTTTCCACTCTCCCTCCCCTCCTTCTCATGTCCATTTCTGTGATTCCGTTCCTGTTCTAGTTGTTTGCTTAGGGCTTTTTTTATTTTGGGTTTTTTTTTTTAGGTTCAGTTTGTTGTCATTTTACTGTTCATATTTTTTATCTTCTTCTTTTACTTAGATAAGTCCCTTTAACATTTCATATCATAAGGGCTTGGTGATGATGAACTTCTTTAACTTACCCTTTATGGTATTGCTTTTTTTCTAATTCTCTCTACTATCACCTAGAATGCAGTTGGAAACCTGAATATTCCTAAAATTAGAAGAAAGAAAATCCTGTCATCATTAACATCATTTCAGCCTGTTCTATTTTTATGTACTTACACTCAGTATTGTATTTTACTTTTAAAATTTTATTCAATGGAAGTAAAGATATAAGGAAATTTTTTATAAAACTACTGCTATATACTTGAAATAATAGGTTCTGTTTTAACATGAGGGCATATACAGAAGTGCTTTGAAGAATACTTTGAAAAATAACAGAGTTTGCTTTATGTTTTGTTGGGTTCTAAGCACAACAGACTTGAAGCCTGGAAGATGCTTTGTAATAGAAAACAGTTGAAGTTCGCTAAAAAAGAAGTTCTCATCCAATACTTCAGTAAAACCATGTTGAGTATTTCATTATAGGCTTAGAAAATTAATTAACTTAGCAAATTCATATGATACAGCTATTCATAAATTAGATTACCATAGTATTTCCTCCCACATGGAATATTTTTCCTTAATTTATTATGGTAGAAAAAATATTTTTTCATAACTAGTAAAGAAAAATAGGAAGTAAAGCATTCTGGAATTTATTTGAAATTTGATTTTATATTTTAAAGTATTTCATGTATATTTATTTTTTATAGCTTCAAGATGGAAGATTGTTATTTCGATGTTTTTGTTTTTACAAAGTTTAATCTTGTCATTTTATATTAAATCCTGCTTACTAGTGTATACAGGATTTGTAGTGGCTAGATAATTAGATATTACTATTTCTATCTGGAATCAAGAAAATATATGGGTCTCATGAATAAAATGTATTCTAGAATATGCTCCTCTTTAAGAAGTAATTAGAATTTCTTTGTGTTGTTCATTCAGGAATATTACTACACGACATGGAACTACTGTCTTTATCATTTGCATAACTTGTGAGCAGAAGGAATGAGATGAGGGAGAAAAGAGGGTGAAAGCAAAAAGGAGACTATTTTGCCTTTAGTGGCTCATTCCTTACCTCCAGCTGTGTACAAGAGAATCCTTAAAGAGATTGAAGAGAATGAATTGCAGTGGGGATCATTTTTGGAATGTGTTGTCTATGAACTTGAGTGTCGGAACAGGGGATATAAGAAGTGGAGCCTGACTTGTACCTGAAAAGTCTGCATTTCCAGTGTTTGAAAGGCAAAGGATACATGAGTTTCCCATCTGCCAGGTGATGACCTCAAAGAAAAGAGATGAGTTCTGTGGTCTTGAAAAGGGCTGTGACCACATATAATCGTAGAGAATGGGTGACCCAGCCTGGGGGTAAATCGTTAGGAATCTAGGGCTGATGGGAGAGTTATAAGTGGCCAGTTAGAGGAGGTGTGTCTGATATCAGTGGTGAGAGTTGAGAGACCTCAGCATGGACAGGTTCCCCAAAATACCAATAAAAGCATTAGGCTTTGGAACTGCCCTGTCCAGAGGGCACTGATGGCAGAATAATTGACTCAGAAAAATACATACTGAGTTCCTGGCACAGTTCTCTAGAGTAATGAACAAAACAGATAAAAATCTGTGTTCTTACGCAAATTATATTATAGAAAGAAGGAACAGTCAGTAAACAAGTAAAATTCACACTATGTCAGATGTGACAAATCAGATGTGACAAATCAGAAAATCAAAGCAGGATGAGGGCCTATAATATGTTTGTGGGAGTGTGAAGGCGGTGAGAAAACAAACCATGGCTGTCTGGGGGAAGAATTCCTGGCAGGAACCATGCAGCAGGGGCCCTGAAGCAGGGATATACCAAAGAAAGAAGAGGACATTGAAAAGGCCAGTGTGACTGGAGCAGGATGGCAAGGAGGAGACAAACTAGTAATCGATGGGTTTAGAGATGCAGTCTGGAGCCAGAGTTTGTTTGTTTGTCTGAGTTCTCAAGATGGGAGCTATTGGATAGTTTTGAGCAGAGCAGTGAAATACTTTGACCTTCATTTTAAAAGATTTACTCTGGCTGCTGGGTAGTAAAAATATAATAAGGGGACAAATGTGGAAGCATGGAGACCAGTTAGGAGGCTACTGCAGTAATCTGGGTGAGATTTGATAGTGGCATGAACCTGGAGTTTATTGGTAAACATGATAGAAAGTGGTTAAATTCCAGATGCATGTTGAAGGTTCAGTCAGCAGTTTGTTGACAGATCATCTGTAGGGTAGGAAAAGAATTGAGTAATTCTAAGGCTTTAGAACATCTGTGATTAGAACATAGAGGGGAAAGATACCAGGAGCCCAGTTTTAGATGGTTAACTTGAGACACCGATTTAGACATTCAGGTGGACATCTGTGGTGGCCTATATGAACCAAATTCAGGGGCAAGGTAAGGCTAACAATATAAATTTGGGAATCTTTAGCTTCTAGTTGTTATTTAAAACCATGAGAATAGATGAGATCATGAAGGGAAGGTCATAAGTTTTTTAAGTTATTTATTTATTGATTTTTAGAGAGAGAGATTTGTTGTTCCGCTGACTTATGGGTTCATTGGTTGATTCTTATATGTGCTCTGATTGGGGATCGAACTCACAACCTTGGTGTATCCAGTGATGCTCTAACCAATAGAGCTACTCGGCTAGGGCATGAAGGCAGCATTTTGATAAAGAAGTCAAAGAGCTGAGCCTTAGAACACCTCAACACTTAAGAGGCGCAGGGGATGCGAAAGAAAAGTCTATTTCCGCCAACCAAGTAAGATCTTCGTCACTAGCACCTATGCTGTATCGTCCCCACTGCAACCTTGAAAGTATTCATAACAGCTGCCAGCTAGGGCAGAAGGAATAAAGAGATAGAAGAATAATAACCACGCCTCCCCATCACTGAAGGCTTCTAAGCCTGGAGCAGGTTCAGAAGCAGCTTTAAACCTGAAGTGTAGCTTTAACTGGATGAGAGATTAAAGCAATGTGATTATTGAATTTGAGTGGACATTTTTTTTTTCATCTGAAAGGGATAAGAAAACCTAAGGGAGCTTTTGAGATTACTTAGGGTCAAGAAAGAATCAGTCAAAAGAAAATACAGACTTCCAACCAAGATGGAGGTGCAGGAGGACACACTGTGCCTCACACAACCAAAATTAAGGACAACGAAAATTTAGAAACAAAAAAACCAACCAGAATTGACAGAAAATTGAACTGTATGGAAGTTCGATAACCATTTATCCAGACTGGTAACAGGGGTGGAGTCAGTGGCCAGCGGAGAGAAGTCTGAGCAAGAAAAGGCAGTGGCTGGTGGACCCGGGGTGTGGGGTGGCAAAGAGCAGACCCAGTGAGACCCGCAAGGCAGTTGGCTGACTGTGATCACACATCTGTGCGCAGATAAACCAGGTGAAAAAAACGGTGAGACAGACTGCACAACCCAGGGCCCCAGTGCTGGGAAATAAAGCCTAAAAGCACTGATTGAAAACATTTGTGGGGGTTGAGTTGCCAGGAGAGACTCCCACCCTCACAGGAGAGTTTGTCGGAGAGACCCACAGGATCCTAGAATGTACACAAGCCCACTCACCTGAGAACCAGCACCAGAAGGGCGCAATTTGCTTGTGGAAAGTGGCAGAAGAGACGGAAATGTGACAGAGAGCAGAGCAGGTGCCATTGTTCCTTCTTGGACCCCTCCTCCACATATAGCATCACAACCGAGCACCTGGGTTGCCCTGCCCTGGTGAACACCTAAGGCTCTATTCCTCACTACATTACAGGCACTATCAAATGGGGGTGGGGGAGGCTGAAACAGAACAACAGATCAAAGCCTCAAAGCCAATACATCTAAGTGACCAAGAGATAGGCAACCTATCAGATGCACAGTTCAAAGCACTGGTGATCAGGATGCTCACAGAACTGGTTGATTTTAGTTGCAAATTAGATGAAAAAATGAAGGCTACACTAAGTGAAATGAAGGAAAATGCACAGGGAACCAGTAGTGATGGGAAGAAAACTGGGACTCAGATCAATGGAGTGGACCAGAAGGAAGGAAGAAACATCCAAACAGAAATTAATAAAGAAACAAGAATTCAAAAAAATGAGGAGAGGCTTAGGAACCTCCAGAACATCTTTAAATGTTCCAACAACTGAATCATAGGGCTACCAGAAGGCAAAGAGAAAGAGCAACAAGTGGAAAACTTATTTGAACAAATAATAAAGGAGAACTTTCCCAGTCTAGCAAAGGAAATAGACTTCTAAGAAGTACAGGAAGCTCAGAGAATCCCAAAGATGGTGGACTCGAAGAGGAACACACCAAGGCACATCATAATTATATTAGCCAAGATTAAAATGAAGGAGAGAATTCTAGAAGCAGCAAGAGATAAGGGGACAGTCACCTACAAAAAAGTTCCCATCAGACTGTCAGCAGATTTCTCAAAAGAGACCTTACAGGCAAGAAGGGGCTGGAAAGAAGTATTCCAAGTAATGAAAGGCAAGGACCTACGTCCAAGATCACTCTATCCAGCAAAGCTTTCATTTAGAATGGAAGGACAGATAAAGTGCTTCTCAGATAAGATCAAGTTCAAGGAGTTCATCATCACCAAGCCCATATTTTATGAAATGTTCAAGGGACTTATCTAAGAAAAAGAAGGAGAAAAATGTGAACAGTAAAATGACAGCAAACTCACAGTTATTAAGAACCACATCTAAAATGAAAGCAGACTAAGGGAACAACTAGAACGGGAACAGAACCACAGAAATGGAGATCACATGGAGGGTTAGCAACAGGGGATTGGGAGAAGGGGGGGAAGGTACAGAGACTAAGTAGCATAGATGGTAGGTAGAAAATAGGCAGGGGGAGGGTAAGAATAATATGGGAAATGTAGAAACCAAAGAACTATGACACCTGAACATGAACTAAAGGGGGGTATGTGGGTGGAAAGGAGTGTGCAGGATGGAGAGGAACGAAGGGGGGGAATGGGACAACTGTAATAGCATAATCAATAAAATGTTTAAAAATGCAAAATGGCAGTGGGAGAAATAACAAAGTTGCTTTTTGCTTGCACCCTTGCAGTTTCAAATACTTATTACCATATATATTCTTTCATTTTAAATGAAACTGCTGAAAACATTTTCAACTTCATGACTTACAGTTCTAAGTCTACAAGCAAAAGGTTAACTTTTGCTTAAATCACCAAACTGGTGCTCTGAGTAAATTAAGGAAAAGGGAATTTCAACTGTGAACGTCTTTCAAAATCTCAGTGAAGACCACCTCTAGTGTTTTGGTGTCCTCCAGGACTGTCCCAATAACCTGCTATGAATCAGCAACAGTTCTGTCCCGTGCAGAAAGTAATCATCCCAGTATGCAGTGTGAAGGTATCTGTGCTCCTGCAGCCCAGTTAGAGTGGCAGCTGAGGGCTGCCCAGGTTCTGACTGGGTGAGCCTCCCAGTCAGCCATTCTGATTGAACTTGCTGCTCATCTCAGAGAATGCAACCTAGCAATATGCTCTGTCTTGTTGATCAAAGTTCAAGTGAAGCTGGCCTTAGAAGCTGGGCCAAGTGAAGTGACCTCTCTGTATTCACATGTTGACACCTACACAACCTGTTTTATATGTAATGCAAAGATATGTCTGTGTAGTTCAGTGTGTGTAAAATTACTTATGACTATAAACTGACTGTATTTACCTGTCAGGTAAATAAGGAAGTCAACCAAATCCAAGAAAACACAATGTTACCAATTCAAATTTTAACTTTCTTCATAAGAATTGCTCATAGTATGTCTTAGTAACTAACTGCATGTACTATTTTTGTTGAGTTATTTCCTGTAATGATCATAAGTTTGAAAAGCACAGATTAGGATAATTTTATAATGGAATATAGGACAGATTTCTTTTTCACTTAATGCCATTTATTTAGAAGAAACAAAATAAAAGACTTGATGCATCATTAGAGTATTGATAAAAGATCAAGATTTTCTTAAATTAAGGTTATTAGTGCATTATGCCAAAAAATTTTTAAATTCTGAGGGTTTTATGATTGCATCTTAATATACTGATGTTTAACAAGAAAAATCAGAACAGAAGATATTAAATTCTTACATCTCTTCCAAGTCCAGATGGTTATAGTAAATTTAACATTGGAATTTCCTGACGTTTGTGTTGTTGAAATTGTAGGTTTTACTCAACAGTAAGGGAACCTTTTGATTTAATTTCCCTTTATTTAAATACTTTTAGGAAATTGTGGAAGGCAGGGAGGATTACAAGAAAGAATGATTCCGGAGGACATAGTTTTGACAGCTTACCACTCAACTGTTGAAAGTATTTTCCTGTAGGAACTTAGCTTCAGCACTTTAAGTCTTCAGTATTTTAAATCTTGTAAATAATTTGTTATTTATCTTGGATTACCAAAGGGAAACAGAATGTTTCCACCATGAGTAAATAAAAAACAAAGAGAGGAGGAAAGAAAAGAAGGGAAAAGCCACTGCTGGTAAATGCCGCACTTCCCAAGAAATACCATTTAGGAATGCAGACCAAAAATTTAAGCTCATGATGTTTGACTGTTATCAGTAACTTTTATGCATTTTGAAATACAAATAGCTCTCCAACTGTTGCTGTAATGTTAAAAAGCACTGTGATGAAATTGCCTCTTGTCGCTTTTAATTCATGCCTGAGTTATTCCAGGTTGGTATTTAGAAAGATGCAGTATTGATTTCAGGCCAAAAGGGAACCATTCATTACATTGCTAGAATAGTAGCCCTTTAAAAAATGCTATTAATCTGCCTGCATAGACCAAACTCTTAAATAAAAGTTCCTTTAGTGCCTATTAATATTAACATACAGACTATTTTTCAAGACCATTTTTTAAAATCCTCACCCGAGAATATTTCCATGGAAATTTAGAGAGAGAAGGAGGGAGGGAGGGAGTAGGGAGAGAGGCAGAGTAGAGAGAGACAATGCCTCTCTCTACTTTGTCTCTGACAAAGAAACATTAATGTGAGAAAATTGATCTGTTGCTTCCTGTACATACCTGACTGGGCATAGAACCTGCAACCTCGGTATGATCCCTGACCAGGAATCAAACCCACAATCTTTTCATGTATAGGACAGTGCTCCAACCAACTGAGCTACCTGGACAAGGCCAGGGACTACGAGTCTGTCCAAGAAAAATCCAGCCATTGATGTTAGTATATTAAGAATGGTTTATGTGACATCAATGTAACCTGGCAGCTAAGGAGGGTGGACTGGAATGCACATGCATGAACAATGGTGACTTCACTGTACTAGTCAGTGGTGGTGGTAGACCACACTGAGTGAGAATGTGTATTGTATTGTGTGGCCATTACATTCAAAATGACTGAGTGAGTAGAACAATGAATCTGCATAAATTTTGCATTAAACTTGAACATTCCTCCATGGGAACTGTTCAGATGATTCAAAAGACCACAGCTATGGGCAACTGGTGATTGGCAGCTTCATCACAACAACACAACTGCTCATGCAGTTTTTTGAGAAACATCAAATCATCCAGGTGACTCAGCCCCACTTCAGCACAGATTTGGCACCCTGTGAATGGCTTTTCCCAAAACTAAAGTCATGTTTGAGAGTGAAGAGATTTTAGACCATCAATCCTATTCAGGGAAAAATGATGGGGTGGCTGATGGTGATGGGGAGAACTGTGTGAAGTCCCAAGGTGCCTACTCTGAAAGGAACTAGGGTGTCATTTTCCTGCGTACAGTGCTTCTTGTATCTTGTATCTTTTTCAACAAATGTCTCTATTTTTCATATTACAAGGCTGGATACCTTGTGGACAGACCTTGTATTTTAAATGTCCTTCCCTAGATCAATAACAAGAGGGACAAGGAATCAGGAAGGAATACATAGTCTTTCTATGGTAAAATCCTGAAATAACTCAAAGGTACTGATATTACGTGATAAACAATAGGCTTTCTGTCCTCGGTACAGCCTTTGATGTTTTCCATCACTCTTAAACATTTTTTTTCATCTCCCCTTTGAGCTACTGCCCTCTTTGACCCTTTCCCTTTACATCAAACTTTGAAATTATATACAAACTTTGGAATTATTCTCCTGGCTACTCTTGAACCCATTGTAATCTAGGGAATATCCTCATGAGTCAAGTAAAATTAATTTTAACAGGATCACTAGATGGACTTTTCCCATTCCTACAAAAAAAAAAAAAAAGATCTGTATGTGGCTAGCACCCCAAAATGGGACACAGGTTTCTCTTATGCAGCTGCCTATGGGGCATGTATACTTTGGATTCGCAGTTACCTGGCACTCAGCATGCACAGACTGAGAGTTTAGCTCCACTACGCTGACTCTACATGTACGAGTACCTTACCAGCATTTCTCTTGTACTTCATCTCAGTAATTGGCCTATCCATTTATCCCAAGACATAAATCTGGGTACCACTCTTTATACCTCCCTTTCCTTACACAACCGTTTTATCTCCAAGACATTTGGGTGGATTCTGCTTCTTAAACATTTTTGAATTCACCCACTTCTGCCTTCATTGCCACTGTCTCTCTTCTCAATTACTTAGACAGCTTTCTTTGAGGTCTCCCAACCTACCTGCTTCTTGCACTGCATTCCCTTTTCCATGTTGCAGCCACAGTGATCTTCCCAGAACACAAATTTTGTCATGTCACTCCCCTGTTCAGGTCCCTTATTCTCAGGATGAAGTTCCTAAATGCCATCTTCTGCTTACCTCTCTAGCCTCATTTCTTTCAACATGCTCTGTGACTTAGACACATTACCATGTACATAGTTCATCAAATAAATTATTCTTCCTGTTGCCCTGTCTTTGTGCTCTTTCCTCTGCTCAGAAAACAATATTCCATTTTATTTTCATAGCCTCTTATAGGCTTATTTATTATGTTTCACTTTAACTGTCACTTTCATGTGGAAGCCTTTCCTGACTCCTTCTTCCTCTGCCTGGCTACTTTATCATACAATATTGTCATCACATATAACTCTGATCCCCTGGCCACCATGGGCAGCTTCTGGGGAAGGAGTCCAGCAAATGCCTGGTTTCGGCTGTCTCACTGCTTTGCAATTCTATTTCTGGTCCAAGAAAATGTTTATCTTGTATTTTGAAAGCAAATGAGTCCTTTTGGTTTTTTCCCCCCTCTTTTTAAATGTCATTTGTCACTGTTACATGTTTGGAGCAGAAGGGGAGTCCTGAAGCATCTTGACTAGAAGTCAAAGTCTGCATGTTTAATAAGCTGTCAGTGTTTCTCTTATGCAAATGAAAGTTTTGTACACCTTTACTCTATTTTAATCTATTGAGAAGACTGAGCTATTTGACGTGAACTTGTTCAACTTCGGGTTTCCTCTATTACTACCTCCTCATTTTTCATTTCAAGAGCAAAATGTTCCAGCTCTGCACTTAGTTCTATACTTTTCCAGACTCCTCTTACCATTAATTAGTTCAGTTCCTAGCTTGTATCTCTTTTCTTTTCTTGTCTTGTTCTCTTATGATCAAGGCCATCGTAAAACAAGTAGCACAGAACCACTCTACTCCCTCTCTTTAATCACCTCTCATTATATTCTTTCTTCACTGGAAAGTTTCCTGAAAGCTGTGTGTTTACCAGTAATCTCAAATTCTTCACCACCTTATTTCTACTTATTTTTTATCCTTTTGCTAAATTCCTTAGTTCTCTTGAATTCCTCATAGCACATCCTATTCTTGATTACCCTGTTTCTTCTTTTAAGTATATTTCTTTGATGTATTAGTTTCCTAGTGTTTCTGTAACATAGCACCACAAATTTAGTGACTTCAAACCCCCCAGACCTGTTATCTCACAGTTCAGCAGATCCGAAGTCCAAAACGGGTCTCAGGGGGCTAACATCAAGAAATCGATAGCACTGTATTCCTTTGGGGGTGTATAGCCGACACTCCATTTTTTAATTTTTTCACCCTCTAGAAGTTGTGCTTATTCTTTGGCTTGTGGCCCCCTTCCATCTTCAAAGCTAGCCGTGTAGCATCATCAAATCTCGCTTGGAATCTGCCACTTGCATCTCTCTCTTCCATTTATAAGGACCTTTGATTACATTGATCCCAGGACCAGGTAACCCCAAGATTATCTCCCCACAGTAAAATCAGCTGATTAGCATCTTAATTCCCCTTTCTCATATAAACTAAGCTACTTACAGATTCACAAGATTAGGACCCTGGTATCTTTGGTGAACTATTATTTTCCCTACCACATTTGATTTCTTTAAAATTTAAATATCTTCTTAATAATCTTGGTGACCTCTCTTTTACTTTTCATCTTCTTCACTTCTCAAATGAATATATCCCTTCAGTAACTATCTTTAACATTTTCTCTTCTCTATATGTCTTACTGATTTTATTCACATTGATGGTTTCAACTAACTTCATTCATAGATGCTGACTACTTTCTAAAGGACCACCCAGGATTTTCAGCTGTTTTCTAGATACTGTTAGCTCAAAATACTAATGATGGAACCATTCATTTTCCCCCAAATACTTTCACTAATTTTATTAACATTAGCTCAGTAATGAAAATATGCTGTCTCTCCCCTTTTTCTTGCTCTTACTTTCAGAACATCCTTTCATTTATTCTTTCCTCTAGTCCCACCCTCCTTAACTGGAGCTTAGACCAGGTCATTAGCTTTAGTGCCCTTACCCCATTCTTAACCTAACCCTGTTCTTTTTTCAGCATTGGCAGATATCTTTGCCCAGAGTAAAATTTTTATTCTCTTTTCCTGCTCAATGATTCAGTTACTCCTCGTTGCTATAAAGCAAGGATAGATTCCTAGAATGGCATTCTAACTCTCTAGTTGTATTTTCCACTTCCTTATACATACCTACAGCTCATGGGAAACTGTCCATTCTTCATCCATACCTTTTAATTGGCCACGTCTGTACTTTGGCTCATAGTATTTTCTCTCTTTGGAAGAGCCTCTCCCATCTTTTCTGTATGTTGAAGCTCTCCCTGGTTCTGTAAACTTCATTATCAGCTACTGTGTACTGTAAAAGTTTTTCCTGGTTCTTGTATTTGAGTTGAGATGGCATGTTGTTAGTTGTCTGTTATTGTGCCTTGTTTTACATTTACCTACTTAATACATTATAAACATGGAGCTTAGAAATTATGTATAATTGGCACATGGTATGGGGTAGAGTGAAGACCTTTAATCAGCAATTATTGATTTATTTTGGAGAGGAGGGGACTTAAAATATATTGCTTTTATAGATTTTTATTGTAATTTTATTTTTACCAAAATTTACTTTATTAAAATATATTATAGCAGGACTCTACCCCCATGTATTTTATTTTAATAAAATAAAATTGTTTATTTTATTAAATAAACAATTTATTAAATAATTTATTTATTTAAATAAATTGTTTATTTAATAAAACAGTTAAATAGTTTTGGGGTGTGTATAGCCGTAAATTCTTTTTCAACTTACTGTTTTTAATTTTTTTATTTTAATTGTTGGTATACAATCTTATATTGGTTCTATTAGCTTTAGGTGTACAATATGGTGATTTGACATTTTTATATCTTACAATGTGATCACCCCACTGATTCTAGTGATTATCTGTCTAAGATGTGTGTATATATACCACATCTTCTTTATCCATTCATCTATCAATGAACACTTACGTTGCTTGTATACTATACCTTGGCTATTATAAATAATTAATCAGCAATTATGTAATAAGTTTATGAATGAGTAGTAGATGACCAATTTGGACCTAATTATTTGATTGTTTAAAGAAGGAAACTTGAGAGTTTTAAAGAATGAATAGCATTTTTATTATTACTTCAAATAAATTATTTGCTTAAGAAATTAAATCTTTTTATGGTTTATTAGTTATAATCAGTAAGCTGAGTTTTCCATGTGTTTAAATTTTAGTCTGATTCAATCTTCGTTTATGAAAATATTATTCATCAAATCACAGAACAAAGAGAAAGCTAACATTTCTCAACTAGACCTGAAGGTAAAACACAATGATAATTCAGAAATTTCACAACTATTCTTACCAGATTTGATCTATCCTCTTATGCTCTATGGGAACAAAATCACAAGAAGAGTCTAAGGATTATGTTTGCCCACCTTCCCACAAGTGAATTTTATATAAGAGAAAAAAATTGCATGCTAGTCTAAAGAAGTTAATATATGCACTTTCTTGATCATAATAATAATGTAGTGAATAACATGTCTTCCAGTGATTCATGGTTCAGATTAAATTAGAAAACCCGAATTAAATTTAAAAGTTTATGGCAAGGTTTCCAAATGGTTAAGTAAGGACCTTACAATACCTTCTCCCCAGCAAAACAAGAATTTAACTGATGACATTTATTTACAAAAAACACACACACACAAAACAATAAAGCCCCTGAAACTCTCCTAAGGATATACAGCAAATAGAGAAATATTAATTCAAAAAATCTACTAAATCCTGGTAAGAACAGCAGCAGTCAAAAGCATTTGAACCACAACTTGCTCCCTTCCCACCAGTGCCCATCTCTGTGTTCCAGGGTAAAGCTTCTGTGTGACGCAGCCAGGAAAACCAGGGCTAACTAACCTCTTTCCCCATGTACTGCTCTGGACCTATGGTTTCATCTCAAGAGAGCCAGGCTCCCAGTATTTCTCATCAGCAGAGAGGACCACTCCCCCTTCCACATCCAGCTCCCACCCATAGGTGGAAGCTCTAATCCAGTTGCCACTGAGGAGAAGAGTGGTTATCCAAATGCTCCAACTCCAGCTTGTTTATGGGGCAGAGCTTCCACTCAGGAAGAGCTATACTGACAATACCAAGAGCTGTCAGAAGGGAAAATCTAACTGGCTAAGGGGTCTTAAGTCACCATTTGAGCAGTAAGTGCCTTCTGCCATCCACAGAAGATATACTTTAGAATAAAAAGTACAGATAGTTTGAAGATTAAAAGATGGAAAAATATGCAAATGGCAACCAGCTAAAATGTTATCAGAACAAAAAACTTGAAGTAAAGTGTTCCTAGAGACAGGGACATTTTATAATGACAAAAAGAATACTCCGTCAGAATTACAGTGGCTATAAAGAAATATATATCCTAACAACAGAGCCCCAAATATATGATGGAAAAGTGACAGAATTTAAGGGAAAAGGGGACAGTTTATCAATAATAGGAGAGAATTTAATAATGCACTTTTATTAATGGGTAAAAATAATATAACAAGTAGCCAGAAGACTAAAAAGGAAATAGAAAATGAACAACATATAAGCTAATTAGATCTTACACACACACACACACACACAAAGATCTCATAGATACCTGGAGAATACTCCACCTAAGAACAGCAGAATATATATTCTTCTCAAATGAGCACAGAACATTTTCCAGGGTAGATCATATGCTAGGATATAAAACAAGACTCCATAAATTTAAAAGAATCATACAAAGGATATGCTCCAACACAATGGAATTATTGGTAAGATTTTATTTTTTAAATATATAATCTTGATTATATTTTTCCCATTACCATTTAGTACCCTTATATCCCCCTCCCCCCAGCAATCATCACACTGTTGTGCCTGTCCATGAGTCCTTTTTCCTTTTTGCTCAATCCCTCTACCTCTACCCCCAACCATGCTAACACTATTCATCTGCTCTCCATCTATGAGTCTGTCTCTGTTTTGCTTGTTCAGTTTGTTTGTTAGGTTCCACATAGGAGTGAAATCACATGGTATTTGTCTTTCTCACTGGCTTATTTCACTTAGCATAATGTTCTTCAGGTCCATCCATATTGTCAAAAAGGGTAAAAATTTCTTCTTTTTTACAACTTAGTATTCTATTGTGTAAATGTCCCATAGTTGTTTTATCCAGTCACGTACTAATGGGCACTTGGGCTGCTTCCATATCTTGGCAATTGTAAATAACACTGCACTGAACATAGGGATGCTTATGTTCTTTTGAATTAGTGTTTTGGATTTCATTGGACATATTCCCAGAAGTGGGATCACTGGGTCAAAAGACAGACCCATTTTTAATTTTATGAGATATTTCATGCTCCCTCCACAGTGGCTGCACCAATCTGCGTTTCTACAAACAATGCAAAAACATTCTCTTTTCTCCAAAAATGTTCCCCTTGCCAGCACTTGCTGTTTGTTGATTTATTCATGATAGCCATTCTGGAAATTGTGAGGTAGTGTCTCATTGTGGTTTTAATTTGAATTTTTGTGATGATTAATGACATTGAGAATCTTTTCATAGGTCCATTGGTCATCTTTGGAGAAGTGTCTATTCAGGTCCTTTGCCCATTTTCTAACTGCATTGTTTGATTTTCTTGGTGTTGATTTGTGTAAGTTTTTATAAATTTTGGATATTAACCCCTTATTAGATATATTGGCAAATAGATTTTCCCATTCTGTGGGTTGTCTTTTTATTTTGTTGATGTTTTCCTTTACTGTGCAGAAATTTTCAGTTTGATGAAGTCCCATTTCTTTATTTTTTCTTTTGTTTCCCTTGCCAAGGGAGATACATCTGATACAAATTTCTATGAGCAATGTCTAAGATTTTGCTGCTGCCTATGTTTTCTTTTAGGATTTTTATGGTTTCAGATCTAATTTAAGTCTTTGGTGCATTTTGAATTTATTCTTGTATATAAGAATAAATTCTTGTGTATTCTTGCAACAAGGTGGTCTAATTTCATTTTTCTGAACAAATCTGCCCAGTTTTTCTAAAATCATTTATTGAATAAACAATTTTTAGCCCTTTATATGAGCTTGCTTTCCCTGTTGAATATTAACTGACTATAAAGGTGTGGGTTTATTTCTGGGCTTTCTATTCTGTTCCATTGATCTAGCTGTGTGTCTGTTTTTATGCCAGTACCAGGCAGTGTTGAGTACTATGGCTTTGTAGTATAGTTTGACAATAGGTAGCATCATCCCTCCATTTTTTTTGTTCTTTCTCAGGATTGCTGTTGCTATGTAGGGTCTTTTGTGGCACCCTAAATTTTTTGAAATATTTGTTCTAGTTCTGTGAAATAATCATTGGAATCTTGATAGGAATTGCATTGTATCTATAAATTGCTTTGAGTAGTATGGACATTTTAATTATGTTAATTTGTCCTCTCCATGAACATGGTATGTGCTTCTACTTACTTGTATCTTCTTCACTTTCTTTCTTCAGTGTCTTATAATTTTCTGAGTACAGGTGTTTTAACATCCTTGGTTAGTTTTTTTCCTAGGTATTTTATTCTTTTTGCAGCAATGGTCAGTGGTGTTGTTTTCTTAATTTCCCTTTCTGTTAGTGTGTTATTGGCATATAAAAATACAACTGATTTCCAGATATTTTGTATCCTGCTACTTTGCAGAATTCATTTACCAGATTTAGTTGCTTTTTGGAGGAATCTTTGGGGTTCTCTATGTACAATATCATGACATCTGCAAATAAAGACAGTTCTACTTCTTCCTTTCCAGTTTGGATGCCTTTTATTTCTTCTTGTCTGATTGCTGTGGCAAGGACGTCCAGTACTGTGTTGAATAGAAAAGAGGTGCAAGCAGACACCTTTGTCTTGTCCCCCATCTTAAGGGGAAGGCTTGTAATTTTTATCCATTGTGTATGATGCTGGCAGTGGGTTTTTCACATATGACCTTTGTTATGTTTAGGTTTGTTTCCTCTATGTCCCACTTTGCTGAGAGTTTTTATCATAAATGGGTACTAGATTTTACAAAAAGCTTTTTCTGCATCTATTGATATAATCATGTGTTTTTTATGCTTCATTTTGTTTATGTGGTGAATCACATTTATTGATTCGTGAATGTACCATTCTTGCATTACTGAAATAAATCCTACTTGATCATGGTGTATGATCTTTTTTATGCATTCCTGTATTCTGTTTGCTAATATTTTGTTGAGGGTTTCAGCACCTAAGTTGATCAGTGATATTGGCTTCTAGTTTTCTTTGTTTGTAGTATCTTTATCTGGTTTTGGAATTAGGGTAATGCTGGCCTCATAAACTGAGTTTAGGCGCCTTCCCTCCTCTTGAATTTTATGAAATAGTTTGAAAAAGAGAGGCTTTAGTTCTTGGAATGTTTGGTAAAATTTGCCTGTGAAGCCATTTGGTCCTGGGCTTTTGTTCACTTGGAGTTTTTTGATTACTATCCCAGTTCCATTAGGTATAATCTGTCTCTTCAGATTCTCTGATTCTTCCTGATTTAGTTTCGGTAGATTGTATGTTTCTAGCAATTCATCCATTTTATCCAGGTTGTCCAGTCTGTTGGCACACAGTTGTTCATAATACTTTGTTACAATCCTTTGTATTTCTTTGGTGTCAGTTGTTATTTCTCTGCTTTCATTTCTGATTTTAATTATTTGCATCCTTTCTCTTTTTGTCTTGATGAGTCTGGTTTGTCAATCTTGTTTATCTTAAAAAAAAAACCCATCTCTTGGGTTCATCGACCATTTATATTAACTTTTAGGCTCTATTTCATTTATTTCTGCTCCAATCTTTCTTTCTTTCCTTGTACTTGCTTTGGGCTTTGATTTTTGTTCTTTTTCAAGTTCCTTTAGGTGTGAAGTAAGATCATTTATTTGAGGTTTTTCTTGTTTGTTGAGATAGGCCTGTAGTGCTATGTATTTCCCTCTTAGAATGGCTTTCCCTGTGTCCTGCAGATTTTAGGTTGTTGTGTCCTCATTTCGATTTGTTTCAAGGTATCTTTTGATTTCTTCCTTGATCTCATTGTTGACCCATTCATTGTTTAATAATGTTATTTAGCTTCTATGTCTTTGTGTATTTTTTCAGTGTTCTTCTTGCGATTGATTTCTAGTGTCATAGCATTGTGGTCAGAGAAGATGCTTGATATGATTTCAGTCTTAAATTTATTGAGACTTGTTTTGTGCCCTAACATGTAGTCTATCCTAGAAAACATTCCATGTGGACTTAAAAAGTATCTGTATTCTGTTGTTTGAGTGAGAAATGCTCTGAAGATATCAATTAAATCCATTTGATCTAGTATTCATTTAAAGCTGCTGTCTCTTTGTTGCTTTTCTGCCTGGAAGATCTATACATTGAAATCAAAGGTGTGTTACAACTATGAGTGTATTTCTATCTGTCTCTTCCTTTATGCCCATTAAGATTTGCTTTACATATTTAAGTGCTCCTATTTTGGGTGCATAAAGTATTATTAGGGTTACATCCTCTTTTTGGACTGTTCCCTGTATCATTATGTAGTGTTCTTCTTTGTCTCTCACTATATAGCCTTGGTTTCAAAGTCTATTTTTTTGGATATAAGCTGCTACCCCAGCTTTTTTTTTCTTTTCTATTTGCATGAAATACCTTTTTCCAACTCATTACTTTTAGTCTGTTTGTATCTTTCTTTCTGAATGGGTCTCTTGGAGGCAGCATATATATGGGTCTTGTTTTCTTATCCTTTCAGCTACCCTTTGTCTTTTGGTCAGAACATTGAAGACATTTTCATTTAAGGTGGTAATTGATAGATATGCATGTAGTGCCCTTTTATTGTTAGACTGTTTTCATCTTTTTTTCTCTCTTTTTCTTTTTCTTCGTCTTAAAGCAAGCTCTTTAACATTTGATGCAGTACTGGTTTGGTGTTAACAAACTCCTTTAGCTTTTTCTTGCTGGGAAACTCCTTATTTCTCCTGTGATTTTAAATGATAGCCTTGCTGGGTAAACTTTTATTTCATGTAGTTCTGGAAAAAATTCTCTTGTTCTTTCATTTCATATCTATTTCTTTGTCTTTTCATTTCAGCCACTTCTTTATATTTTCTGCCTTAGAATATTAAATTAATGAGATGTTAAACTGATCAGCTATTAATCTAATCAATCTGTAATCAGCAGTCAGGCTGAAGTACCACGGGGTAGGGCAGAGTAATTCTGTGGTTGGGGCTGTTGCTCCCTCTCAGGCTGATACCATTCAGAGAGGAGTGCACTGCATGAGAGGGATGGCTCCTGCAGTATGGGGGATGGACTCAACATAGGAATTCTGGGGCTGCCACCTAGTTCTTACACCAGAGCCACCAACCCCAGACTCTCCTCAGACATCTCTAGTCCGCTCTACTTTCTCTTTGCCATCACCCAGGATAAGTGGCTGCAAATGAAATTTTGTGCTTTGGCCTTTTAAAAGTCTCTCTGTGTCTATGGCCTTCTCTCCCTGGATGACAGAGCTGCTGCTGCTTTTCACCACTGGATGTTATCTGGGCTCCTTTCTGACTCTGGTGCTGTAGGCTGGGGCCCCACACATCTTAGGGGGAACCCCTGGATAGTGAAATATCCCTCTAGCACTTCAGTTGCTACCTGTGGGAGCCAGCCGATCCCCTCACATCTCCTCTGCACTCTACTAGTCACTTTGCACTCAATGTTTTCTTCTGTCTGTTCATGGTTATACGGCCTCTGTCCAGCTAGTGTTCAGTTGGTTACTCAAGATGATTTCTCTACCATTGAATTTTAATTCTAGGCTGGTCCTGGGAGGTTAGCATAGCTTTCACTTACCTTTCTGCCATCTTGGATCTCCCTACAACATAATGGAATTAAATAAAAGTAATTAGTAACAAACAGAAGGGAATTTGGAAAATTCATAAGTATGCCAATATTAAGTAACAGGCTCCTAAATAGCCAATTGTGTAGGTAATCACAGGAAAACTAGAAAATAATTTGAAATAAATGACAACAAACACAAAACATGCAAAACTTGTGAGATTTATTCAATGTAATTTCCCACAGGGAAATTTATAGTTCCTATATTAAAAGGAACTTCAAGTTAGTAGTTTTACCTTACACTTTTAAGAAACAAATGAAGAACAGCAAACAAAAAATCAAAACAAGCAGGAGGACAATAATTAGTAGCAGAGTGGAAATAAGTGAAATTGAGCTTAGAAAACTAAAGAGACTATCAACAAAAGCAATAACTGGTTGTTTGAAAAGATGAACAAAACCAAGAATCTTTTAGGCAGACTAAACAAGGAAAAATGAGAAAGCTCAAATTATTAATCATGAATGCAAGAAGGGACATCACTACTGACCTGTAAAAATGATTATAAAGTAATACTATGAATAATACTATGCCAGTAAATTAGATACCAAAAACAAACAAAAATTCTAGAAAGGCACCAACTAACAGGCTGACACTAGAAGAATAGAAATCTGAGTAGATTGTAACAATTCATTATCAACAGGATATAACAACTAAAAAAATTGAATTAATAATTAAAAATTTTACCACAAAATAAGAAAATCTTAGGCCCAGATTAGTTTCAATAGTAAATTGTACCAAACATTCAAAGAAGAATTAATACCAACCCACCATAAACTTTTCCCCAAAATAGAGACCATAGGAGTGCCTCCCAATTCATTCTCTGAGGACAGTATTACTCTGCTACCAAGACCAGAAAGAACATACCAGAAAACTATATAGATTAAATTCTCTTATGAATGTAGATGTAAATATCCTCAAGAAAATATCAGCACCAAATCGAGCCACATCCAAAAGAGGATTATACATCATCAGTTAAGAGTTATTCCAGGAATGCAAGGATGGTTCAGCATCTGAAAATCAGGTAACATAATAATAAGTAGAATAAAGGACAAAAAAATGATAAACAACATTCTCAACCTGATAAAGGGCATTATGAAAAACTAGCTAATGTCATACTTACAGTCAAAATAACTAATCTTTCCCTGAAGATCAAGGACAGAACCAATATTCATTCTCAAAATTTCTGTTCAACACTGTTCTAGAGGTTCTAGTTAGGACAATTAAGCAAGAAAAGGAAAAAAAAGTATCCAGGTTGGAAAGAAAGAAGTAAAAATGTCTGTTTGCACATGACATACCTTTAGTGCATAAGGGGTCAGCTAAAATGAATAAGGTGTCCGCTGAAGTAGAGAATGTATCCTGTGAAACACCATTTGAACCAGTAAATGAGTTTAGCCAGGTTGCCATTATATCAATATATAAAAATGAATTATATTTCCATACACTAGTGGTGAACATTATGAAAATGGAACTAAAAAAATTAATTTAAATGGTATAAAAAAGAATAAAATGCTTAGTAAAAGAATTTATACTTTATAAAACCTTGTTGAAAGAAGTGAAAGAAGATCTAAATAAATGGAAAGACATCCCACGTTTATAGACCAGAAACCTAAGAAGGCAATACTTCCTAAAGTGGTCTGTAGATGGAACACAGTACTTGTCAAAAACCCAACTTTTTTTTTTTTTAGCAGAAATTGAGATCCAATCCAGGTCCATAGGGAAATTTATATAAAAATCATGTATCAGATATGAGATATATATGAAAAACTCTAACACACCAATCATAAAAAGACAACTCAACTAAAAACCAAGCAAAGTAATTGAATAGTTTCCAGAGAAGATATATAAAAACCAATAAGCATATGAAAATGTGCTCACATCATTAGTATGAGGGGAATGAATTCAAACCAAAACTACATGTGATACCACTTCACACCATTACAATAAAAAGATAATGATGAGTGTTGGCATGATGTGGAGAAATTGGAACCTCCATTTATTGCTAGTGATACTGTAAAATATTATAGCTACTTTGGGGAAAAATTGGCAGTTTCTTAATAAGTTAAACATAGAGCTACAATATGACTGAGCAGTTTCACTCTATGTATGTATACTTGAGATGAAAACATATGTCCATAGCAAACTAGTCTTACCCAAATGTTCATAATAGCTTTATTTGTAATAGCCCCCAAATTGAGGCAACTCTAATATTCAGGAAGTGATGAATGGGTAAATAAAATCTAGTATACCCATACAGTGGAGTATTATTCAGCAGTCAGAAGGAATGAAGTACTGATATATGCCACAACATGAGTGAACCTTGAAAACATTATGCTCAGTAAAGAAAGAAGCCAGTTACGAAGATTAGATATTTTATGAATCTACTTATATGAAATGTTTGAAACAGGTGAGAAAAAGTAATATTAGTTATAGGTATATTAATTATAGATTAGTTATTGCCTAAGGCTTAGAGGAAGGTAGGAAAAGTGACTACTAATGGAATAGAATTACTTCTGGGGGCATGAAACTGTTCTTAAACAAGGTTGTTCTGATGTTTCATAGCCCTATGAATATACTAAAAACCATTGAATTTTATACTTTAAATGAGTGAATTTTATTACCACACAATTATTATATTTTTTAAAAGCTTTATAAATATACAATGAAATTCTGAATACAGTTGATATACACCTTGCTTTCAAAATCTGAAAAAGGAAATGAAAACAATAGTTTTCCATTACAACTTATTTTATCATCTCAGTAATGTTTATTCTTCCAAAATTTTGAAATATTTAGCAATTTATTGCATTTAAATACAGTGATAAATATTTCTATTTCCAAAGTGTTCTAATTAATAGAAGTTGAATATAAAACAGAAATAGGAAGTCTGTCCAGAAAAAGTCCAGCCATTGTTAATATAATAAAAATGGTTTGTGTGACATCAATGTAACCTGGCAGCCAAGGAGTGTAGACTGAAATGCACATGCTTGAACAATGATGACTTAACTGTACTGGATATTGAGGGTGGTAGACACCATTGAGTGACCATGTATACCAGGTGGCCATCACATTCAAAATGACTAAGCAAATAGAGCAATGAATCTGAATCAAATTTTGCATTAAGCTTGAACATTCCTCCATGGAAACTGTTCCAATGATTCAGAAGCCACAGCTATGGGCAACTGGTGATTGGCTGCTTTATTACAACAACATGTAAGCTCATGCATCACATCTGCAGAGTTTTTTGGGAAAACATCAAATTACCCAGGTGACTCAGCCCCCCTACAGCCCAGATTTGGCGCCCTGTGACTTCTGGCTTTTCCTGAAACTGAAATCACCTTTGAATGGGAAGAGATTTCAAACCATTGATGAAATTCAGGGATAAATGATGGGGTGGCTGATGGTGACTGAGAGAACTGTGTGAGGTCCCAAGGTGCCTACTTGGAAGGGGACTGAGGCATCATTGCCCTGTGTACAGTGTTTCTTGTATCTTGTATCTTCTTCAGTAAATGTCTCTGTTTTCCATAGTACATACTTGGATACCTTCTGGACAGACTTCGTATACCTTTTTATACCAAAAAACTATGCAGAATAGTCCAAGTACATAAAGTTCCTTGGCATATGTGGAAAGTTAAGATGCTAGGAACACTTTTTTAAAACAAAATTTCTTGTTTTATTTGTTCTAAGTTCTCTGTAACACAGTTGTTACATGGATTGCTTTTATGTATGAGGTACATATTGGAATTGACAATCTCTAGGGCAGTGTTCTTAGAATTGTGATATCTGAGATCACACTTAGCACTACTTACCAAATTATTCATTATATTCTGCTTTGAGTAAGATTTACAGTAAATGTTGTAAATGTCGGTTGACAAATATGAGGTTATGTGGTTTGGCAGTCAGTGACCTGTCAGATGGTTTTGCTTAGATCTAGTTTTCTTTCTCAAAAAAAAAAAAAAAAAAGAAAGAAAGAAAAACGTGTTCAGCCCCTTCAAATTACTAAACACTTTCCAGTCCTCTTTCTTTACTCTTCCATGGCGCACTTAAAATGCCCTCCTTTTTGACAGTGTTTTTCCTTAGCCTTCATTCGTCACACTCTTCCCCTTATTTCCCTGACCTTTCCTTCCCAGCCTCCTATACTGGTTTTTCTTCCTTTGATTTTCATTTGACAATCTTGGTTCTTAGAATGCCCATCTCAAGCACAGTTCTTTTCATCTATGTGTCTTCTTTGAGATTTTATTTATTCTTATAACTTCAAAGTGTATTTCATAGAGTACAATCTGATGATAAAGCAGAATGTACATCTTTATGCCTTACATCTGTACTGAGTTTCAAATTTTTAGGTACATAATTAGAATTTCTGCCTTTTACATATGTCAAGTCCAAAATGTCCTAGACTCAATTTAATCTCAAAATATGTTTTTATTTGTGCATCGCATTCTCTGTTAATACCACTACTATCTTCCTTGTCAATCAAGCTAGAAGCCTGAGATATTTATCCAGTTGCAAAGTCCTGTTGATCTCTCTCTCCTTCTAGATAGCTCTTGAATACATGCTCTCTTCCTTATCATACGGCTTACTTCAGGCTATCATTTATCACTGAACTATTATCTATGTATGTTATACTAAGGATTGTCTTTCTAAAATATTGATTTGCTTCTGTCATGCTCTGGTTTAACTTAAACTTTTTCACTGACACCATTAATCACCTCAGAATAAAAGCCACAATCCTTGGGAAAGATTTCCAGGCTTCAGTATGTAGCTAACTAGTTAAGCTTATTTTCCATCAATTTGCCAGCCATTCTGGTATACTTTTCATTCTGCAGCTGTGCCGTATTTTCAGATGTATTTTCACCTATGCTGTTTTTGCTTTTGTTTTTGTTGTTGTTGTTTTACTATTCTAAAGCTAACTGCATTTGCACTGGTCATAGTAAATGAATAGTTTCGGGTCTCTAGGCCTATTCCAATCACCACATTCTCCTGACTAGGGGAGTCCTTCAAAAATAGGCATGCAACTTAATTGAGGACATTAGAACAAAAGGGAAGATTTGCTTGGTTCTCCTTGGAGAACTTTTTTCTGTCCAAACAGTGAGAACCACAGGAGAGACACCCTCACCTCTGCTGGTTCTCCCCGTCAGAGGTCTAGCCTACAACTGCTACAGCCATTTTGCTCTTATCAGCAATGAAGTCAAAGCACAGAGGAGAGTGTAGTCAAGCACATCTCACAGAAACTGAGCGAGAGACATTGGCTTAAACTGACCCTGCAGTCCATGCCCCCTCTGAACTTCCACATATGTAAGCTATTAAATTTCTGGTTTGTGTCAGTTTGAATTAGTTTGTCTGGTGTTTGCAGACCAAAGCCTCCAAACTGATAAATAAACTTTAAAAAAAGTTCAAGGAAATGTAGGTGGAGGCACAATAGCTATGCAGAGCATGAATGAAAACAGTTCCCATTGTTAAGAATGCCTTTTCCCATGAGTAGCCCTAGGCACGCTTGCATACATCTAGGCAATATACACTTTTTTTTTTAGAGAAGATAATACTTCCAAATCTGATTATGACATTTGCTCTTGAAGAAATAACACTACAAAAGAGCTAAATACATGCATCCTTCTTAACATAAATGTTAATGCTAAATTTAAGTTTGAAATGATGAATAAATTTTGGGCATAACTACATATAAATGAAGTCAAGAAAGAAAAAAATACCAAATGTTTTAATTTTTAAAATACGGGGAAGGAGTATAGCCCAAAAATAAATGAAAACCATTCTTATTTTTCACATAGAATTCTTAAATACTTTACTGACAGCCTTTTACATGTAATTATTTTGAATCCAACCTTTTAAAATTCCTGTTTAATTCTAAGGAGAATTGTGAAATGTGGAGTTTTTGTACAGTAAAATATTTAATACAAAAACCACAAATTTAACATCATTCCATGTGTTCTTCTATGTTCCAGATTTTTTTTCCTTAGAAAAGAAAATGTCAAACATCTTTCTATTTTGTACTTTTTTTTTTTGTCAGGAAGGGTATTTGGAAGTTAGAACACAAAGAAGTTCTTTATCATGAAAGGAAATGCCTGGAAATAAGAGTTAATGCTTAAATGAAAGACTTGAGTTCCTAATTTTTAAGAATTTGGATTAATCCTGGGCCCCATAAGTGCCCTGATTGTTGGTACAACATTAGATGGAAGGGGATCAGAAGGCGAGTTTCTTGGTTCTTCACGTTTGTGCTTCTTGCTGCTGTACTTTGTGCTTTTCTCTCTTCCCCTTTTCCTTGTCCAGGAGTGATTGATGAATTTATCTGATGATCCAAGTACAACTGTCGTAGTGTCTTTTATTTGGGAAATTAGTTCAGTTTTATTAGGATGTGGTCTTAATTTTGCACACATGGTTTCATTTGGTTGGATTAAGCCTGATGGTAACTCACCACATTATATATTTGCTGCTCATGGAGTTAATTCATGTTGCAATTCTGATCTCTCGTGGGGAATTGGTAGATTTTTGATTCGTGCAACTATGCCTCTGTGGCTAACTTAAGCCTCAAATGAAGATGTTATTTCAGAGAATGTCCAAATCTGTTAACTTGTTTATACACATATTCCAAGAAGATGCACGCGCATATAGTTATTTTGTGATGCAGCTTGTAGGCAAGAGGGACTTCTCAGAATAAATGGGAAAGAAAAGAATGAATAAACTAATAGAGGAATTCAAGAAAGGCATTGCCAACTATTTTTTTTAATGGTGAGGGTTAAAGTTTTTCTTGTATTTATAATAATAGTATCATTTTCCTGTGATTGTATTGATACATTTCTAAAAATTAAATGTAACTAAAAATCTGAAAAGAAACTAAATGCTCAGATTCATACTTTAGTAATTATCTGCTTGTGGCTTTTATAACTGGTCCCTGCATTCACTGGTCTTTGTGAGCTCTGCTCCTTAAAAAGGACAGCCAACTCCCAGCATGCATGGCTGCATTTTCCTTACAATGCCTCATTTCCTTTAGTATGTATTAGCAATTAGCTCCCGGTGTACCCGATTGTAGCTTTGTTTGACTTTCCACCTCTCTTTGCTTATTGAACTAGAAGAAAAGTACATTAAAGCTTATATAAAGGGCCAGGTTTCCTGCTTTAGTGAAAGTTTAAAAGAAAGCGGACCTTTCATTAATGTGAAAGGGAATAGACTAGTCCCAGAATTGAGTGAGCTGAATGAGTTAGTAGAGAGGTACAATAGGAAAACTGGACACCTCCCAAAGCCCCTAGAGTTTGCCCTTTGCAATGTTTCTGTATTATTTTAGACGAAGTTAATTACCAGAATGTCACATATGCCCATATTCAGATGTAAGTACAAAAAACATTTCTTGAAGCCAAATACAAAAACAAAAACATTTGCCACCTTTCACTGATTCAGATAATTAGTGTGAAAATTAGTTATAAAATTTGAAAATGCAACTACTCCATATTTTAAAATATAATCCTTGTATGTGTTTCTTTTAAGGGCTATAGTAGGATATTTCCTAATTGATGTAGAATGGAAACTAAAACATTGACATTTTTACTTATTTCCAATTTAAATTGCATATGGGAAGAAAAAGGATATAGAGTTTGCTTTAGTTGGCCTTATTTTACTGCCATGGGAATTGACTTTCATCTCGGTTCCCATAGATATGTGTGAGAAATTCTTTAGGGTCTGAAACAAGAGTATCTTCAGGGTTATATGATCTGACCTAATCAACCATGAGTGCTCTCATACTTGTTTTTATATCCCTTTTCCAAGGTATTTAATAAAGGCCTTTCTCAATCGTCTTCTCCTCCTTTCCTTGATTAGACATTAATGAGTGCAGCATCATCCCTGGGATATGTGAAAGTGGCGAATGCTCCAACACCGTGGGAAGCTATTTCTGCGTTTGTCCACGTGGATATGTAACCTCAACAGATGGCTCTCGGTGCATTGGTAAGCCTTGTATTTTTGAAGGCACAGTACACTGCTTCTTTATAATGAGAGAATAGCCCAAACAGGTATGAAGATGGCAGTGATTATAAAACCATTGGGAAAGTGGCTGAAAGAGTTGTTTAAAATAGATGCTACCACTATTGAGAGCTTGATAGACCAGGTGCTCTTTGCTAAGACTTCAGTTTCAGAAGCCATCTGGGTTTATTTTATGTTGTCAGGGTCATTTTGGAAATGAGCAAAAACTTCCTCGAGATACTGTTCTTGACCAGCTTTAGAGCACAAAGGCACGAGGGAGGTTTTTAAAAATCTGCTTTTGAGAAAGAATGCAGTAATTAAAAGTTCTTTCTGTTGCTATGAATCATGAGTGTAGTCAGTTTCTTGTTTACTTAGATCTTGTTTATTCTAGTGAAAATAGTTATTATGAAAAAGAAATTGATACCTTTAACTAACTTTCAGCGTATTCAAATTAAAACCAAATATATTTGTATGTTCTCCTTTGTTCAGAAAGATGGAACAGTGCTTTGGTCATGTGCAGGTCAACCATTGTTGAGTAAGTCTTAGACTTTACGGGCATTAAAGATTCATGTGATGCAACCCTGGCTGGTGTGGCTCAGTGGGTTGAGTGCTGGCCTTCAAACCAAAGGATCACTGGTTCGATTTCTAGTCAAGGTACATGCCTGGGTTGCAGGTCAGGCCCCTGGTTAGGGGAGTTCAAGAGGCAACCACACATTGATGTTTCTCTTCCTCTATTTTCTAAAAAAATATATAATCTTTAAAAAAATGGTTCGTGTGATTCAGTAATTAGCAAAATTAAGTCAGCATCCAGGTTTACTAGAGGATGGCCACTGGGAGAGTCTCGTAGCCCCACCAGGAGGATATGTGTGCAACTAATTGACAGGGTCCAAATGAACTGGACAGATGAAATACAGGAGTCAGGGATGAAAGCTAACGGTCCTTTCCCACCAACACAAGGGCTGTGGCCAGTGGGAGCCAGTGGTAAAATGCATTTATATGCCAGTCCTTGCTATCCAATAGTAAACATGAGAGATATAGATGCCGCCTTAGAATACCGTATTGTCATCGTACGTGGCAGAAGGTGGCACTACCAGTAATGGAAGAAATAGTGGTGGTGGTAGTAAAAATAACTACTACCACTTAAGAAACATGTATCATGAATAAGAAATTGTATATCTACATTACCCGATTAGCTCATAGCTTTGGGGCCTTGGGTTAGCTACTGACCTGTCTATACTTCAGTTTCTCCTAGTAAATTTTTAGTAAAATATTATTACTGTTACTATTACTATTACTATTACTAATACTATTACTATGAGTAGGACAAGGGCATGCCTACACTGGACCCCATATATTATGCTTTGTAATTCTTACAATAGCCCTGTATGGTAGGTATAATTTTTCAGATTTATAAATGAAGGAACTAAGGTTTAGAGAGGTAAGGTGACTTTTATTACAAGGCCAATAAATGCAGGTAGGGTTTGAATTCAGGTCTCTCTGACACCTGCATGTGTGTTACTGTGACACAACACTGCTTTCTCAACCACATCAAGGTGTCAGGGACCCTGTGCCTACATACCAAGGTCTCCAGTGTGTCTCCAGTGTGTTTACTCTTGGGCCAGACTGTGAGCTCTATTAGGTCCTGCCTTAGGCAGCTTTATGTCTATGTAGTACCTTGCATACAAATGTGGGCTTAGTAAGTCTTTTCTGAATGAATAGGCTAACCAACAAATCAATGAATGAGGTAATATCAAATGTAAGGATGTTGCGTTGGTTGATAACTGCTTTGCACTATTTGGTGCCCTGCTGGACATGGGGTGATAGCTTTGAGTTGTGGTCCTGGAGGCCCAGAGCCTGCGTGAGCTCCTGAGAGTGAGGCACAGTGAGTCCTGTGCTGAGCACGAGTCCCAGTTCATTTCAGTGTCTGCGTCCTGATCCAGGAACAGAGGAAGACCCTCGAGGAAGGGAGAAGAATGCTCTACAAGTATGACACCAATGTTAAGATTAAGGAAGCAGTTTAAAAGTTTTTTGAATAACTATGTTGTATTTGGAGTAAGTTTGTGTTTTTCATATAAGAGAAAAAAAATAAAACTAACATTTTAATATGTAAGACATCTTTGGCTTTGATTTTTTAAAGTCTGAGTCTGTATTTTCTTAGATTAAATTTATTTATGATGAATTATATATGTCGTGGATATTTCCATCCTATTGATTTTGCAAACCAAAAGGCCTAGCTGAGGACTTTCAGTTGATCCTGAGGGCAGCGAGAACCCATCAAGATTTCTGAGCAGGACAGAGGCAAAAATGGGAGAAAAACCTGGTTTAAAAAAGTGAGGAACATCTTGATACAGTGATGTAGAAAGATATCAGGCTGTGCTGCTACCACACCACATGGTATGTGAATGATGAGTGTTGATTGCATATGCGTGCTCCCATTTACAACAAAACACTTGAAAGATAACCCAAAACTCCTAAAAATTATTTAACTAAAGGGAAAGGGAAGATGGAGATGAAGCAAAATACCAAACACTGCATTAGTGTTAACTGTAGAACCATATAAAAGGTGACTGTGGGAAGAGGATAGTAGTTTTAATGAAGAAAAAATGTCCCAGAGAGAGAAGATTAGACAGTGAGGAAGAGACACTTTACTATTTTAAAGGAGAAAGTAACCCTAAGAGCCATTGTCCCAGATTCTAGTTAGTCTAGTATAATGGAAGCATGAAAGCAACATGAAGGCATTTTAGGAATAGCAAGAATCAGTCAAGGGGAACCCATGTTGGCTCCAGACCATGGGTTCTGGAGGGGTGGGGGCATGGCAGCCCTTCAGGATCAGGGGATGAAACCTGAGACAATGGTTACCATTTACTGAACAGCCATTATCACCACTAGTATTCTGACCTGAGCTAACCTCATTGCTGTTTTCTAGCTGAACCCTTTATTTTTAATGAGCAAAGCTCACTCAACAGGAGACATATTTATTTCAAGGTACAACCCCCAAATTTTACCAAGTTTTCATCACATTGCATAATTAACAGTTAGTTCTCTTAAATCAAGTTTAGACTGAATGTCAAGCCATGAAGCAAACTCTGATAATAGTACCATTATTTTACTTCAAGATAGATTTATATTTTAATCAGAGGAGATGGATTGCTTCCTCTTTTTCGGTGTGGCTTTAAAGGAGACTTCATGTAAACCTTGCTCAGGGAGTGTGGTAGGAGACTATTGGAGGAATAGACTTGTTTTCATTTCTGTGATGTATCTATCAGTCCTACAGTTAACATATACCAAGCATCAGAAGGATTCGTCCTGACACTGTAATAAATATGCTCCATCTGCCTCTGCCCCTAATAATTCTCTATTCAAGGAGATGGCATGCATAAGTCAACTCTAGTTATTTCTATGGGGTATCCTTTTCTTATTTCAGTATTCTTCCATAGGACACATTTTCAACACACATAGTACTTTATAAGGACCGTGCAGTTTTAAGGTATGCAAAGCAAAGAGCCTAACTCCTAGCCGCTGTCTTGCTTTTGAAATACATTTTTTAGGAGACCTTAACTATGAGATATCACACTACACTGATCTGTATCTCATCCTGATCTGTCTTTGACTCAAAGGATTGGAGGTAAATGCCTTGCCTCTCTGATGTTCTTAGAAGAGAATAATTGCAGAATTTATGAAAAAAGTTCTGATTTACTTTCCAACCCTCTTTCTCTGCCCCTCCACCTTCTCACCAGTGACATGGTTTTCTTTAATACATGTTATCAGACCAACCAGAGGCTTCCAAACTATGGAACAGTAGTTGTTTATATTTATTGAATTTTGAAAAGCCTCTCTTTGACATCAGAAATGTTTTCAGACCCATGTATGATGATAGTTCAGTATCTTGGAGAATATACGTAATGAATTTGTATTTTATTAGTCACAGTGGAGTCTCTGTAAGTGGCAGTCACGTAGTGCCTACATATTGCGGGGTGTTTCTCACATGCATTGCAATGTCCAGTGTGAGATGTGTGGACCCCTCCCAGTACCATTGCAAACCCCAAGTTTAGGAGTGGTATCCGCAGATTCCTGTTGGATTCCTGATGAGCAACTACTCTTTTCAGTACATACTCATTTACTTCCAATGTGCTGTTGTATTTGACTCCTGAGCTGTTTAAAGTATCAGGAGTTTTTCTAGTTTGCAAATCTCCCAGATGGGCTTGGGAAAAGATGTGTTTTCTCCAGTTGTTGCATAGATATATCCATTAGATTAAACTTGTTAACTGTACTATTATAATTTTCTCTGTATCTATTGAATTTTGTTTGTTGTATCTATCAGTTACTGAAAGAGTTGTATAAATATCCCACTGTGATGGTAGATATCTCAGTTCTTCTGTGTGGTTCTTTAACTTTCTTTTTTTTTAAGATTTTATTTCTTTATATTTAGAGAGAGGGGAAGGTAGGGGAATAGAGAGGGAGAGAGAGAAACATCAATGTGTGGTTGCCTTTCATACACCTGGCCCACAACCTTGGCCCACAACACAGGCATGTGCCCTGACTGGGAACCAGGGAACCTTTGGTTCACAGGCTGGCGCTCAGTCCACTGAGTTACACCAGCCAGGGCTTTGTTTTATATATTTTGGTGCTGTGATATAAGATGCTGAATGTTTAAAGATACTGTATTTTCCTGGTGAATTGAACCTTTTTTCAATATGTATTGACTTCAACATTTTTTTCTTTTCTTTTTGGTCAATTTCCATATATTTTCTCTTGGTTATTTTATCTCATTATTTTGTATCACATTTTATGAGTGGAAGTGTAATATTTAAATATATGCTTGTTTTATATTTTTCCTCTCACTTTTTTTGCTTCCTTATGTTTTTTTATTTAATTATTGTTCAAGTACAGTTTTCTATCTTTTACTTCCATCCCAGCCCAACTCCCCCGCTTCCTTATGTTTTAAATGTGTCTCTTTGAAGAGTCAAAATATAAATTGTTTTTGCACAGTATGAAAATCTTTGTCTTTTGAGATTCATTGATATTTATTATAGTAACTGATGTTTTAATTTTTAAATGTATTTTATTGAGTATGCTATTATAGTTGTCCCATTTTCTCTCCTTTATTCCCCTCTGCCCTGCACTGCTCCTCCCTCCTGCATCCTCCCCCCACCCACCCCCACTTAGTTCATGTCCATGGGTCTTACCTACTAGTTCTTTGGCTTCTCTATTTCCTATACTATTCTTAACCTCCCCCTGTCTATTTTGTACCCACCATTTGTGCTTCTTATTCCCTGAATCTTTTCCCTCATTCTCCCCCTCCCCTCTGAGTGCTCCCTGTAATCTCCATTTCTTTGATTCTGTTCCTGTTCCAGTTGCTTGCTTAGTTTGTTTTTGTTTTTGTAGGTTCAGTTATTGATAGCTATGAGTTTGTTGTCATTTTACTGTCTGTATTTTTTATCTTCTTAAGTAAGTCCTTTTAACATTTCCTATAATAAGGACTTGGCGACAATGAACTCCTTTAACTTGACCTTATCTGGGAAGAACTTTATCTTATCTCCCATTCTAATTGATAGCTTTGCTGGATGGCATAATCTCGGATGTAGGTCCTTGCCTTTCATGACTTTAAATACTTCTTTCCAGCCCCTTCTTGCCTGCAAGGTCTCTTTTGAGAAATCAGCTGATAGTCTTATGGACACTCCTTTGTAGGTAACTGTCTCCTTTTCTCTTGCTGCTTTTAATATTATCTCCTCCATCTTTAATCTTGAGTAGTGTAATTTGATGTTCTTTGGTTGCAACTTCTTTGGAACTCTCTGAGCTTCCTGGACTTCCTGGAAGTCTATTTCCTTTGCCAGATTGGGGAAGTTCTCCTTCATTATGTTTTCAAATAACTTTTCAATTTCTTGGTCTTCCACTTTTCCTTCTGGCACCCCTATGATTCCAATGTTGTAGTGCTTAAAGTTGTCCCAGAATTTCCTAAGACTCTCCTCATTTTTCAAATTCTTGTTTCTTCATCCTGTTCTGGTTGAATGTTTATTTCTTCCTTCTGCTCCAAGTTGTTGATTTGAGTCTTGGTTTCCTTCCATTCACTGTTGGTTCCCTGTACATTGTCCTTTATTTCACTTTTCATAGCCTTCCTTTTTTTCCTCTATTTTGTGACCATACTCAACCATTTCCGTGAGCATCCTGATTGCTAGTGTTTTGAACTGTGTGTCTCATAGGTTGGCTATCTCTTCATCACTTAGTTGTATCTTTTCTGGAGTTTTAATCTGTTCTTTCATATGGGCCATTTTTTTTTTTGTCTCGACCTTCTGTTAAGTAGTAAGGGGTTGAACCTTAGGTATTTACCAGGGTGGGGCAACCCACATGTCTGCATTGTGGTGCTGTATGTGGATGAGAGATCCAAAAGGGAACGGTGATGCTTGCTGGGCTCTTGGCCAGCTTTCAGTAACTTTTTCCACGACCTACAAGCAAATTGGGCCCTTCTGGTGCTATTCCAAGGTGGGTGGGTTTGTGTACATTCTAGGACACTGTGGATCTCTCTAATGAACTCTCCTGTGTGGCTGGGAGTTTCTCCTGCTACTGCAACCCCCTCAGGTTCTTACTGCCAGAGGTTTTGAGGCTTAATTTCCCTGCACTGGAACCCTGGGTCGTGTGGTCTGTCTTACTCCCCGTGTTTCTTCCCTGTTTATCCACATGGAAATGTGGGACTGCCTGGTCCTCCAGCCTCCGCCTTGCCCATTCCAGTAGTGTCCTCCCTGCCCCAGCTGCTTGTCTTTGCCCTCCTACCTGTCTGAAATAATGTTTCTTCTTTAACTCCTCCTTGGTTGTTGAACTTCCATACAGTTTGATTTTCTGACAGTTCCGTTTGTTTTTTGTTTTTAAATTTGTTGTTGTCCTTCGTTTGGTTGTACGAGAAGGCGACATGTATCTACCTATGCCTCCATCTTGGCCAGAAGTCCTGATGTTTTTATTTCTATTAACGTCTTTGTGCTTCCCACTTATCTTGCTTTTTTGTTACCTTTTCCTTTTTCTTGCCTTTTTTTAAAAATTTATTCAGGGTTCCCTCTTTTTTTACATTCCATTCTTTTTATTATTTAGAAGTTACATGCTTTATTTCTGTGGTTTTTGTGGTTATCCTAGCTGTTTTCATATACATATGTAACTTTAAGTCTAAAATTAATCTGTTTTACCCATATATAAATAATAAAAGATATTAGAATGGTTATACTTCGATTTTCCTCCCCCAATTTAAAAAATTCTAGCCACTGTCACTCCCTCTTTGCAACAAATTAATCATTATTTTTGCTCTTCGATATATTTTAGTGCCTGTTTAGATTTTAGCCAATTACCTAACAATATTTTTTCCTCTTCATTCTTTTATGCATTCCAAACCTTCTACTTGAAATCATTTTCCTTTTGCCTAAAGCACCTTTTCAAAAATTTCCTTTAGAAAGAAACTTTTGGTGGAAAATTCTGTTTTTGTATTCATGAAAATAACCTTGATTTTCCCTCTGGAAAGATGGCTTTTTGGGATATAGACTGTTAGGTGGACAGTTATTTTTATCTCAGTGTACAGAAGATACTGTGTCTAGCATCCATTGGTATATTAAAAAGTCAGGGATTGTTTAAATATCATTCTTGAGCAGGTACTCTGTTTTTTTTTTCTTTCTAGCTATTTTTAAGGTCTTCACTTTTCCTGTATCACTCTGCAGTTGCAGTGATAGGAACCTGTGGATTTCTTTTGTTTTTCCAACTTTGGATTGGAAAAATAAAAAGGAATTGAAATAGGAATTCCTAGATCTGAGATTGTTGCAACTTTGTTAGAAAGTTCTAAAGGAGTATCTGTTGAACATTGCCTCTCCCCCAGTCTGCTTATTAACTCTTTCTAGTACTCCTATTAGACATGTATTATCTTTTGAAACTCTTGTTCATATTTCTTAACTCCTTAACATTTTCTGTCTCTATCTCTCTGAACTACACTGAAGTTGATTTATTCAGCTGCATTTTTCAGCTCAGTGATTTTCTTTCATCTGTGTGCAAAACTATGCAATATATTCAGTGAGCATTTTATTTCAGTTATGATCATTTTCATTTATAGAAGTTTCATGGAATTCTTTTGTCTCTTTCCTTGTTTATAAGCTCTTTTCCTTTGTTCATGTTTTTATATTTTAATTGCCTTAAATTAATATAATTTAGTTATTAATTAACATTTGATAAATTATCATTAGTTAATAAGTCAGAATTGGTGTGAACATTCCAGTATCTGAAATTTGCAGTTTAATCTGCTAGCTTTTTTTTTTTCATTGAGTCTTGTTTCTTTATGTGTTATTTATATACTTATTATTTCCCTGTTGGCTACTTCTTTTTCTTGGAACTTTATTTATGGGAATTCCTTAAGACCTGGTGTCAGTATTAAGTCTTCAGTGCTATTAGCTTTTGCCAGTTGCTTGCAATACTTCTACCTGAGGACATGTTTATATTATATTCCTCCTTTGAAGTTTTTCAGACCTAATATGAATTGAGACATCAAAGCTATCTGTGTGAGGATGAGCTTGTGGTAACAGATTCTTAGGAAAGATCTTTCTTCTCTTCCACCCAGCACTGAGGCAGTGACAGGCAAGTCTCTTAGCTGCCCTTCTCTTTATTAACCTTATACTAAGTGTATAGCTCTCTGGAGCCCCTGCTTTATGAGAGAGTTCCCTATTACATTTGTATTGGAAGTGAGAATGTGGGCTCTTTATTTCTTGTGCTTTGGGTCCTGTGAAAGTATCAGAGCTGGAATTTAAAGTCTCTAGAGCTTTGCAGAAGCAAGCCCTAAAGCTGAAAGCTTTCTGTTCACTTACCTCCTAAAATTCCTGTTTTCAACTTCATTTTAAGACTTTTTTCCTTTCTTTTGCACCAACTAGGTGATGTATTTTTTAAAATACTTTTTTGTATTTATCTGGGATATATCTATTGGGAAAGACATTCAGAGTGATTAATCCACTATTCTGTTAGAAACAGAGCATATATTATTTTATTAAATTCACTAAATATAGTTGCAAAATCAGTTAATATTTTGATATAAACCTGGGTCTACTGATTCAAGGTTATTGTTTTTTCTTCAAAATTTACCATACTGCCTCCTCTTTTTATTTATTTATTTTTTTAGTTTTTATTTATTTTTATAGAGGGGAAGGGAGGGAGAAAGAGAGGGAGAGAAACATCAATGTGTGGTTGCCTTTCACATGGCCCCCTACTGGGGACCTGGCCTGCACCCCAGGCAGGTGCCCTGACTGGGAATCAAACCTCCAACTCTCTGGTTCGCAGGCCTGGGCTCAATACACTGAGCTATACCAGCCAGACTGCCTCCTCCTTTTAGAGACCTTGAAGAAATAAGTACAATTCAACCTACCTTGTTTCATAATCATGATTATTGTTCAAAGTTTAGGACTTTCTAATTTGTATCCTGTCCTGGAGTAGTGTAGCAATTGAGTAAATCTAGGAATATGACACTTTGGGTTCATGTAATGAATATCCCAAACCTGTGAGGTATATGAAGTGTCTGCAGTGTCTACATGCATGCATCCAATTCGTACACCTGCCTCTTGAGGTATGATGAGGTTGGTTTTTAATAAACCCTTTGTAAGTCGGAAACTTAATATACCTCACCTACCAAATATAACATCATTGCTTTGCTTAGACTACCTTAAATGTGCTCAGAACACAATATACTGAAATGCTGGCAACACCGTATACTGTAGAGTGCCCATTGTTGACCGTGTTGACCGTGTGGCTGACCAGGAGCTGTGGCTCACTCCCACCGCCCAGCATCAGCAGAGTGTAGCACACCACACTTCTGTAGCCTGGGAAAAGATCAAAATCAAAATTCAAAATAGAGTTTCTACTGCATACATGTTGCTTTCACATATTTGTAAAGTCAGAAAATCATAAGTCAAACCATCATAATGTTGGAGATCATCTGTACTTTGCTTTGGACATACATGCTGGGTTTCTTTGGGGAAGTGGAAGAGCTACTGTGATTCTTAATGGAGTATCATAAGGCAATTCATCTATTTAACAATAGTTTAGAAGCAAAGCAACCTGGGGTATCCTATGGACCATTCGAGAATATAGTATATTTATTTTAAAGTATATCCAATGCAAAAAATTAGGCTCAACCTATTAATGGAATTATTTATAATTATAGTTTCAAGTGCATTATTACTATCAGCTCCTGATGGTTGTGCTACATCTTTCTTCTTGTGGCCATAGACAATATGTTCTTTGAAAGCATCTTGATAAAAGTTGAACAATGTATAGTGAATGAGACTCACCGGCTTTTCATTGTTTACAATAAAAGCTTCAGTTATAAACCCATAGTTTACAGATTATATTAATATTTTGTCTCTGTGCATTTTTACTCTTTAGGTAGTCTTTTGATGATGTCTTTTAGCCTTTATCTGCCATTCTGATCCTTTTCCACTCTGCGGCCAGAGTGACCTTTATTAGAGTCACATTTGATCGTGTCACTTCCCTCTCCCCAGTCCTGCAAGACAACACACACACTCATCACAGCAGTCCTGCCAGACCCAGCAGTTACTCTGAACTTGCACCCTACTTTACTTTACATTACCATTTGACAAAATCAGTGACCCCCTGGTTCTTGAAAATGTCTCATCCAGACTCATGGCTTCCAATACCATGTATGTACACTGATAAATTCACAGTTGTGTGTCTTCAGTAGGACCACTCCTCTGGGTTCCAAGCTCATATATTTAACATCCTAAATATAACACATTACAGACAAGCCTTGAATTATGCCCTCTGGTCCTACTTCTTCCCTTGTTATCCCCACCCCGGCTATGTAAGTTGAAAACTCAGGAAGTGCCCTCTTTCCCTCATTCTCCACACCCACGCAAGTTCCCACTAGCTGTGCTTTCAAAATATGCCTGCCTTGTCATTGTCTTCACTGCCACCACCCTCATCCAGGCTACCATCATCTCTCACCTGAAGGTCTCCAGTGTTATCTTCATAGGTCTTCCTGTGCTCACTGCAGTTAGTGGCCAAAGAGATTTTTAAAAAATATAAACTATTGTGTTTCCTCTCATTTAAACCATCCAATGACTCTTAAAGAACACTAAGTAAAATCCAAAGTCCTTCCCTAATGGTCTTCAGGGCTTTATGTGATCTTGCCTTTGATATCTCCCTGAGCTCATGGTCTCCCCCTTTTGCATGCTTTTCTCTAGTCACATTGGACTCTTGTTTTTCACACATATGGAACATACTCCCTTTTCGCTTTGAATAGCTCTTACTTTGGGTAACTATATGATTCATGATTTCACTTTATTCAAGTCTCTTCTCAGATGTCTCTGTCTCAAAGAGATGCTTCTGATCAGCTTTTCTAAAATAGACCTATATCGGTCAGATATGGCTGTGTAACAAACATCCACAAAAAAAAAATCTCAGTGGCAAACAATAGCACACATTGGCAGGTCAGCAGGGGATTGGATGATCTTTGATGGGATGGGTTTTTGTTTTCTTTCAAGGTCCAGAGTTATCTGAGTTGGCTTCTCCCTACACAATGGGCTCATACCTACTTCATATCTTTCGTGTTTGTATCTCTGGGATGTGGCATGGAACAGGTGCTCAATGAATGTATTTGCCAGTAAATAAGTAAAGGAATGAATCAATGTAGCAGAAATTAAGAAAATAAATAGATCCCCAAGAGATTAAATAAAATAACGCACTTCATTTGTATGAAACGGTTGATGTAAGAGTCGGAGATAATTCTGTCATATCCTCTATTTTATTTTCGCATGTTTAGATCAAAGAACGGGCACATGTTTCTCAGGCCTGGTGAATGGTCGCTGTGCACAAGAGCTTCCAGGGAGAATGACAAAAATGCAATGCTGCTGTGAGCCCGGCCGCTGCTGGGGCCTTGGAACCATCCCTGAAGCCTGCCCCGTCAGAGGCTCCGGTGAGCTCCTGGCTGCTGGTCCCCTCAGGCAGGCAGCGTTAAGACAATTCGTACTAATGTCCTAGTATACTCTGCTCTTGTTTTTGAAGTCACATCATGCCTGTATTCCTGTTATTGTCTTCAGCGTGATTTGGGTGTTTTTGTGAGGAATAGGGTGGCACTGTTTACTTGGGGTCAGTTTCGATTATACCCAATTTATTAATATCAGAAGAATTCCTGAAAGCTGATTATCATTTGTCGTTGTGCAAATATTTTAAGAAATTATTTTGGACATCTGCATTTCAATTCAGCTTTAAAACCAGGTCTTTCATTCCAGAGCCTGAGTATCTTTGACCAACAAAGTTCATCTTTCATTTATATCCTGTTTCAGAAGTACCCTTATCTTACAGAGTCCCAATTTTTTAAGACATTTCTTTTTTGTAATGACCTGAAAATGAAGACTACAAGAGTAGGACGATACCTCTCATTCACTCTGTATTAGCTGCCACATAGCTAAGGCTAAATTGGGAAATTATTTAGGATGAATGAGCAGTAGCTTCTCTTGTTAACATAATATGAATAGTTAAGTACAATTAATGTTTATCACATAAAGGTATAGCAGTATGTTTTATTATATTGTCTTCATATTAAAGTATCATTTTTTAATAATTAAATTTTTTGAACTATGCTTATAAAAATGTGTCTATATGTTCTGCTATGGAGATAAATAAGGCATATTCTTTCACAACTTTTAAGCTATAAAATATCAAAACTGAGTTGTAAAATTTTTTAAAAACCAGAGTTAATGCATAGTACATAATTTTGGAAACTCGGTTTCACTAGTAATATATATTAGTAATATTAATACTGAAACAATTGAGTAAAATAGTTTTCATTTCTTGTGATACAGTTTTCTAATTATGAGAACAATTAAGGAAATAAGGCAGTAACTATCCTTGCTTCTTTCCTCTCAACTTAGATACTGGGATAAATAAGGAGCAGATGTAACAGCTCATTAAGGACCATTTTCTGTTAAAATCCACATTGGAAAAGCTGTTATTCTGAAGCCATGTTAATCCCTTAAAGGGAAGAGAAGAGATAGGAAACATGTATAGGTGCAATACAGGTGGCATTTCAAGCAAAGTAGAATACATAGAATGAATTTCTTAAAGCTTTAATTTTCACCTATTCAGTTAAATTTCTTGCATTCATAGCTAATCTGAAACTTGATGAGTTTAACTGAAGTACTTATAATCAAAATGCTCTTATGGATGATTCTTTGGTTATGCAACTTAGTCAAAATATGACATGCAGGTTTTGATATTTTTCTGAAACATGTGTACCTTTCTCTGCTACATTGAAAATATTTACCAGGATAATACCCTACTTATTCACATCATGCAGTATACATGAGCTAAAATGACCATTATGGTATACAGATTGCTTTTCTTATGTAGAAAGACGTCCGTTTGTGTTTAACTGACCTTTCTTTTTCTCTAGAGGAATACCACAGACTTTGCATGGACGGGCTTCCAATAGGAGGCATCCCAGGAAGTGCTGGTTCCAGACCTGGAGGCACTGGGGGGAATGGCTTTGCCCCAAATGGCAATGGCAATGGCTATGGCCCCGGAGGGACAGGTTTCATCCCCATCCCTGGAGGCAATGGCTTTTCCCCCGGTGTTGGAGGAGCGGGTGTAGGGTCCGGGGGCCAGGGGCCCATCATCACTGGACTGAGTAAGTGTTCATGTTTTGTGTAAACCCTTTAGTTTTCTGCCTTAAATGACATTATAATTTCTAACATTTCCCCCCAAGAGATGTGTGTATGTATATGTATACATGTAAAAATCTCTTTCAGGGTCTAAAATATAATGTGGTCATCTAGAATTCTTAAGAAAAATATTATTTTTCTGTTTCATTAACTTTTTAAGTTGGGGAAAAGAATGAGGGACCCAGGCTTTCTTTGGAAACAGAGCCGAGAGCACAGCAATGCTGCAGTCCTGATGACACTGTGCGGGAGCGCGGTTCTGGTTCCTGTGTGTTTCACTTGGCCCTTTGCAGCTGCCCTGTTCTTACAACCCTTGACTTGCTTCCAGAATCATTTCTCAACTGAGATAAACTGCATAAGTCTTGCTCTGTGCCTATCCAAATATTATAATGAAATATCTTTCTTTTCCTCACCCTTTTTTGTTGAATAACTGAAGAAATTGAGAACTGTGGGCTTCAGGCCAGAATTGGCATTGGCGTACTTGACATTTAAGTTCACTCTTTTGAAAAGAACAGCTCTTGCTAATAATATTTAATGGTGTCCTGCAGTTTAGTGTTTATTCTTTTTGGCCCATTGCCTCTTTACTATATCTGAATATTCAGCACAGTTACAGAAAAAGAAATGGCAAGCATTCAAATGTACAGTAGAACATTCCTGAAATTTTAAAGCTATTATTGTGGGCAAAGTCTCCAGATGCATAACTTAACAAATACAAGTTACAACCATGTGTCTCAAGAATATCTTTTAGATACTCAACATCAATGTTTTAATACAATATAAAACAATGTGAACTTTTGCTATATATACCTAATTAATGTACAATTAGCAATCCTTTTAAAAAAACTCTAAGAAAGTAATCCATGGTATAGAGATGAAATATCACTTGTGTTTTAATTCTCCATAGCTATTCTCAACCAGACGATAGATATCTGTAAGCACCATGCTAATCTCTGTTTAAACGGACGCTGCATACCTACCATTTCTAGCTACCGATGCGAGTGCAACATGGGCTATAAGCAGGACGCAAATGGGGATTGCATAGGTAAGCTCATGAGTCTTTAATCCCTCTTAGTTTTTGATAGTTTTTACACTGTAAGAGCAAATTGGACTGAATATAATAGAAAAAAATCTTTTTGAAGTAGAGCGAATTTCCAAGCTGCCTCTGCTGTGCACACGACTTTCACATGCTCCCTTAGCTTAATGCCGAGCTAGGCCACTTCAAGAATGCCCTGCCCTAAATATTGAGGTTTATGTCTCTGCCTCCCCTTGCTTTCTTTCCTTCTTAGCTGAACAACCCTGATATACCACGGTGTCATTAACATGCAGAGGAAGGCACAGATTGGCAAAAAATAGTTGATGATTTTTTTTAGACTTAGGGTTTTAGGTGTCTAGAACATTTAATTATAGACATCTAAAGAAAGCTAAGGGGAGTGTTCAGGGCTGGTGTTACAGATCAGTAACAGAAGTAGCATTAGAACCGTGAGGGTGAACATTGTCTCGCAGACTGAACAACAGGAAGAATGAAAAGGTAACTGTACTGCAGCTAGAATCCTGTGCAACAGCCACAGAAGTCCATAAAGAAAACAGTAATGATGTTGGAGAGACAGAAAAAATAATCCAGAAAGTATTACGTCACTGGAGCTATGCATGGGTACACTTTCAAGAGAAAAGTAATGTCAAGTGTTAAATGTGGCAGAAAACTCAAATACAGTGAGGGAAAAAGAAATCTTCTGTATTTTATAATGAACAGAGTTTTGAGAATCTATCAAGAGCAGAGTTAGGAATATGGGAATTGAGCCATTTTGAGGTTATTTTATTTATTCTTCATGTTAGCAAATGATCATGCATATGCTTCACAATTAGCATAACACTAAATATCAGACTTAGGTCCAGGTCTTCTGTTACAAAATGTACATGAGAGACCAGGAATGGAGAGTGAGGATTAAAATTTTGTCAAGTTAAACTGAAAAGGCCTAAGTGGACTATGATGATGAAGGAAAATGTGAGTCAAGTCTGATGTTTTGGAAAAATGATCATTCTAAACTATGTAGAAAGCTACAAGACAGAATGATTAAATACAGCTTATCTCAGGATCCCTGTGTGCAGTGGCTGAGGTGCCAGTCACACCCTGGGTGTACCTAGGGATTTGCCGTGAGTAACCAACCACACACAGCAGCCCAGGCTCAGCTGATCCTGCTTGGTGCTTGTTTAAGTCACAAACCAGGTGATTATTTTTGAAACACCATGAAATACTGATGTATTTATTCTTATTACATGACGAGAAAATGTTTTTCTCACCAGAAAACAGTATTATAAGTATACAATACATAAAATATTCCCTCTTAGGCATATGTACACTGTTTCAGGCTGTCAAACTGAAATTCGATCGACTTTTTTTGTTTTGCTGTTAATATTGGTCACTCATGTGTCACTGCATGATTCACTAATCAAAGCTGAATGTAGGCCAGAAGTGAAGTATTTTCTGTAAATTAGCCAGAGACCACCATTTATTTCGTGTAAGCGCCAGGGTGCGCTTTATTCCATCTAGTGAAACCCCTCCCCTCTGGGAGAGTTTGTGAACCTTTGGTATAAACTACCTTTAAGGGTCAACAGTTCTTTCTGCAGTCATGCTGCCAATCCAGCCTTCTGAACCAGCGTTCCTCTAGAGAATTAAACTCTGCAAAAAGTGATTTCAGTGACTGTTTTCAATTCTCCCAAGGGCAATGCCTTGTTAGCTCAACTCCAGAGGCAGAGATGAGCTAGTCACACAATATGGGTGTCTTAAGGTTCTCACTTTTCCTAGGACCCATGTGAGAAGGGTTGCTACCACCCTTCTTACAAGCTCTGTCTCATGTAGTGTTGGGGTTGTGGGTCTGCACAGCTAGTGTATTAGTGTAAATCTCAGACTTCTGAGTTCTACCCACACGTGACTGCAAACAGTTCCATTCCAGTGTGATCCCATCATCCAGCCCTGAAAAGGTAAAACCTATAGTCAGAGTTATCTTTCTGTGGTAATTAGTAGGGACAAAGATGAGTATTGGGGCATATTTTCAGAAGGTAAGTTTTAATACTTTTCTTTTTTTTTTTTAAGATTTTGTTTATTTATCTTTAGAGGGGAAAGGAAGGAGAGAGGGAGAGAACTGGCCTGCAACGTGGTCGAACCATGAGTTGTTGGTTAGGCGATAATCTGAAAGAGGAACAAGTTGGGATATCAGAAAAAGTTAAAGAGGAGATGGGCCCAAGATAAGGTGGTAACTGTCATCACTGCACCTGCCTTTCGAGGAACCAGAGACTGCCCTTGCTCTTTGGGAACTTCAGTGAGATACTGAGGACACAGGATAACTTCAAAGGCAATAACTGTGTTGAAGGCTTAAAGGCAACAAAAGTAAAATCGAGCTCATTTTCCTATTATGAGTTAGTTACTCCTGAGACCTGAAAACAGTTATATTTACTCATCATATTTTTCTCTTTTTCTCCTGCGAGTTCTACTCCAAAATGGATCATTGTGACTCTTTTACTGTCTGTAAGTCAAACTGCTGCTAGCAATGGTTTGCAGCATCATCTAAATTATTCAGTTTTGGAATAGCAAGAAATAATTTTCGTTTCTGTTGGGCCAGAGGCAATTGTAGAGCCCTTGCAAATTAAAGGTGTTTGCTAACTTTTTTAAGTGTCAGTATGTCTTACCCCAGTAGTACCTGAGAATTTAACCATTTGGATAATCAATGTCTTTCTCAATTTCTTGAAGAGTTTACTTTAGGAGTTTAAAATTACTTCTTCATAACTTGAGGAGTTTAGAGTCCTGTGAATTTTGCTTTAAAATGCTCAGTCCCCAGTGAAAATATGGGAAGAAGTGAATGTGCCCAGACGGTGATATGTGAGTCCTCCACACAGGGCAAACGGGGGCGGGGGGGGGGAGACACTTCGAAGTGTGAGACTGCTATTCAGAATGAAGTGGAGGCTTGAGGCGTGCATTTCAGAATGCGGCAGTGCTCATTTATGATTGGTCCTACAGTATCTTAGAAAACAAATGGGGTTTTAACGTCATAGATGGTAAAGTCACTAATAGTTTTTTGGTGATTGTTCTCCTTCCAAAAAGTAGTGGTCCTTTAGCCCCGGAAATGAATGGAGGCAAAACAATGGGCAGAGCTGTCATAGCAACTGGGGACCTTGGGAACAGTTGTCCAAGGTGGGGAAACCATCCTGAAAAGTAGCCCAGCCTACCAGTAACTTTCCCTAAGAAAGAGGGTTGGATGCACGTTCCCATGTGATTCACTGGAACAGAGCTTTTCAATGAGGCTTCTATAAAGATGCATCTACAACACATTTTTGATTGTTGCATTCAATATTGCATAAACACAGAGAATTTAAGGGATCTTCGACACTGCAACCTGAAGTGATATTTCCTATTGGAAAGTTTCTTTTTTCTTATTCTTTAAATTTTTTTCATCTTGTTTGTTTGTTTGTTTGTTATTGTTCAAGTACAGTTGTCTCCACTTCCCCCCCACCATTCCCTCCCACCCCAGCCATCCACACCTCCCACCCTCGATCCTACCCGCCCCCTGTGGCTTTGTCCATGTGTCCTTTATTCATGTTCCTGACAACCCTTCCCCCTCCCCCCCAACTTTACCCCCTCCCACCTCTCCTCTGGTTACTGTCAGTTTGTTCTCACCTATAAGTGGAACCTAATCAACAAAACAAGCAAAATACAACCAGAGGCATTGAAATGGAAAGTTTCTTAATTATACTTCATATACTTGCTAATGCTCTAAACTCTCTTTTCTCATTTTGCTTCATTCCTTTGGCTCAGTAGAATTTGTGTTGATGATATCAACCACAAGTTTAAATGTAAGTGAGTGTTAATGGGCGGAAGGTGCCTTTGGATAAATTGAAAAAATATTTAATTTTGTTATTTTTGTTGTTTTTATTTTATTTGCTATGAGATTTCCCCCCTCCTTTTCTAGAGGGAGCTTAATTGCACTCCATCTAAGTGTTTATATAATTGAGGTTGGTGAGTTTGATAGAGTACAGTTCCTGTTTTAAGATCATCTGTGAAGAGAATAATCTGTTTATTAAAAGGTGAAACCTGTGAATCGATTTTATTGTTTTGCTCTCCAATTTAGCTGAAATTGTATATGTTAATGGCTTGTACACATATATGAAATGGCAAGTCATTACGCCCTCACCAGCCAGCCAGGTTTTTAATTTGCCAGCATTCAAAATATTATTTAGTGGGTATTCCTGAGAGAAGATAAATTAAAGTTTTTTTTAACACCAGTCCATCTGATTTCTCTGGGAGTTGACTTCTGAACTGTTGAGACTGCCATTTGGTTGTGTAGTTTCTGACTTCTGCAGTGAGTCTGCATTTAATCAAGCCTTACAAGGAATGAAAGATAGTGACATTTCTCTTATTTAGGATCAGACCTAGTATTTGCATAAAACTTGTTTCATGTTAAAAAAAATTCCTGTGCCAATTATAAGATCCTAGAGAAATGTGAGGCTAATGAAAATAATAAGCTTTGTTTGTTTTTTTTAAATTATTTTTTAAAATTTGATTTTAGAGAGAGAGAAAGCGTAGGGGAAGAGAGAATCATCTATTTGCGTTCCACTTATTTATGCATTCACTGGTCGATTCTTGTACACGCCCTGACCTGAGATTGAACCTGCAACCTTGGCATATCTGGATGACTTTCCAACCAACTGAGCGACCCAGCCAAAGCAATAATAGGCTTTGTTTTAATTAATTTTCAGTTTCTGCTTCACCCTGTGTTTGTTACTTCAAAATATTACCAAGCCTCAATGCATATATAGTTACATATATAGTTGAGTTCACAAAAATAATAAAGAAATCTCATAATTCATCTAGCTCATTAAAACTAATAGCAGTGACAGTACATAATATACATATATATTTCCAAAAATCTTCAATTGATCTTCTAACACTATGCTAAACCTTGGAGAGGCTGTTCACTTGCCCAGACTACTAAAAATAATGAGCGCAATACGATAGGCTGTTGGATTCGTGGCTGTGTCTTTACAGAGCCCATCCTTTCAACCACTGTTCATTACTCAGGTTGAAAAATCATCATTTCTTGCCCTGGCTGGTGTGGCTCAGTGGACTAAGTGCTGGCCTGTGAATCAAAGAGTTGCTGGTTTGGTTCCCGGTCTAGGACACATGTCTGGGCTATGGACCAGGTTCCTGGTGGGGGCACATGGGAGGCAGCCACATATTGATGTATCTCTCCCTCTCTTTCTCCCTCCTTTCCCCTCTCTAAAATGAGTAAATAAAATCTTAAAAAAAAAAGACAAATCATAATTTCTTGATTAAAGCAATTTCACTTATACTCTCCAATAGGCAATATTTTTATAAATCTCCATACTGGCCTCAGTATTTGAAGAAAGGAATGTTCATTCATTTATAAATACTCTGCTATTTAGATTATTACCACTGACTACCCTCTCAAATTTGGGGGGCCTAAATGTACTTTAAACAAACATTTCTAGAAATAGAGTGAAGTCTATAATGGTTTCTTTCGCTGCTCACAGATGTTGATGAATGCACATCAAATCCCTGCACTAATGGAGATTGTGTTAACACACCTGGATCCTATTATTGTAAATGTCATGCTGGATTCCAGAGGACTCCTACCAAGCAAGCATGCATTGGTAAGGCAGTTTGCTTTCACATATGAAAATGTTCCGTGAAATACAGCGACCCAGGCTGTTGAGGTTGAAAGTAGATTTATTAAAATAAAACAGGGAATGAAATAAGAGCTGTTATGTTATTACAGATTTATTTAATACTACCTTCAGAAGGGGTTCCTTTATACATAAACACTATTTGCATTTATAATCCAGGCAATGTGGTATTTGGCTTCACAAACTTGCAGTTTATCTTTCTTCCCTAGATCACAGCTTCCTTTCTTCAAGTAACATCAGTAGCAATACTGCTCTCTGATTAACGGAACTTAATATTTATAGTCGTTTTCATCTGCCATTTACTTTGAACCCCACACATGGCCCAACACCAAATCATGCCTAGTTTTTCCCATTGTCCAAGCTATATGCCTCAATGCCGATTCATCCCATTATTCTTTCAGCAGAGGACTCTGCTTATCTTCTCTTTCATTTCCTATTTACCCATGGGTAGTTACTTAAACAGACTTGCTCCAGAGGTTCATACCATGTTGATCGTAATTCAGGTATTCTGTAGTTAACTTTATTCTTACTCAACTCCTTGCTCTGACATTTAAGGTCTGCAAACCTGTGTCAAAAACAGCTTCTCTCCTTGCCCTCCACTAGGTCCACTGCACACCCCATTTCATTTTTCTCTCTCTTTCCCTCTTCAGCTAGTCAGGGCTTTAACATTTCTTACGCCCCTCTATCCAAGAAAAAAAAGGTGGTGAGAAATGGAAATTTTGCTAAAGAAGCAGCATGATTTTGTATATTACATGTGCAAATAAAGTGGATATTTGAAATTAAATGTATTATCTTACTGTTTTTATCTATAGTTATTGTAAAAGAATAATGTTTGGCCATTCTTAATGTTCCCAGATATTGATGAGTGCATCCAGAATGGGGTTCTTTGTAAAAACGGTCGATGTGTGAACACAGATGGAAGTTTCCAGTGCATTTGCAATGCCGGTTTTGAATTAACCACAGATGGAAAAAACTGTGTTGGTATGGAAATCGCCTGCTCCCTTGCAAAAGATTTTTAAAGGATATGCATTTTTATTTAGAACCGTATATAGTTTTTCCCTGCAAGCTCACACAATACATGGGAGAGTTCTTCAGGTGACTTAGGGAAAATATAATGCACTTAACACAAGACTATTAAGTGAAGCAACAGACTTTTTTTTTTGCAAATGTTATAACAAGGAATTTATAACCAGGAATACTTCACTGCTGGAAATTTCCTTTGTGGTGTATGTTTGGCTGTAAGTAGCAGTTGTTCTTTTTTAATAACTATGACCGCCTGGTGCACTTCACATCTTGGGGATACAACACTGACAAGATAGAGCAGGTCTCCCCCATCCTCAGCCTGGAGGAGTAGAAAAATATTTGGCCTGTGTGAGAATTAAATCTCTAAATTTGTAGTCCTGGTGCTATCTAGCAGTAAAGCAGGTACCAGCTCCACAGAAATACTCTGTGCACACGGCAACCTGCATTTCGCCCACTAATGAAAGTCCAGGTTATGTTACGCAGAGCGAGGTTTGTCATTGCTTTAATCCCCTTACAAAAAGAAGGACCCCTGAAATCATATTAACTTTTATCAAAGTAAAAAAGCTACTCCTGTGGTTTTAATGGCCACTAAGCACCAAGTTTACTTTATTCTTTTCTTTACACCCATTAAACTAACGGCCCTTCACATTCTATACACTATTTGCTCTCACTCAGTTGGTGTTCATATTAGGGAAGAAAAAAATCCTTGAGCACATGGCTCATTTACGTAGTGAAATTTGGCGATTGTTTGTGGAAGGAGAGGAAAAGGGTCCCCTCACGGCCAGTGGTGTGAATTCCTCTGTCTTCTCCACAGATCATGATGAGTGTACAACCACCAACATGTGTTTGAATGGGATGTGCATCAATGAAGATGGCAGCTTCAAGTGCATCTGCAAACCAGGATTTGTCTTGGCTCCAAATGGGCGTTACTGTACTGGTATGTGTGGCTTTGAGATAGGAAAGTAACTGGGATTGAAACCATCTTTTGTATCTGAATGAATCACGCAAGAATTGTTTGTTTCTTCATGTGGGTTTCATATTATTCATAACTCTTGGTAATTCAGTAAGGCAGGTGTCTAAAACTTCCTAGAAAAATATACATTTTAGTATAGGGAACAGTAATATCCTTACAAAAATAATAGTGATACAAGAAGAATTAAGGGAATGACAGATTGGTTCTAGCAAGTCTGAAAGAGACATTGTAATAACAGTTTCTCTCTACTCATTGCCTGAATAAAAAATGGAAAGAAAAGTCTTGAAAGGTTTTCACTTTTATGTGTCCTCAGGACTAGATTTTTGGCTGTCATTTATTATTGGCTTTGTATTACATCTTTTTCACAAAGCTAACCTATACATCATTTGTGATTATTATTATCTAATAATGTTACATGGACTTAATGAAGAAATAATTTGAATATTTCTATCAACTGGTTTGTTTATAAAGCCACTTTGAAGGCCAGTCTCTAGTGATAACTTTAGTAACAAAAGATACGCCTCTTGGAAATAAATAAGGCTATCTTATGTGTATACTCACAATTGGGATTTAGTAAGATGGAAAAATTTTGCAGTTCCTAGTTAGAAACAAGTTTGGTTTTCAGTTTCCTCCTGTTAGACAAAATTAACTCTGTGAATGCTTTCTGCCTTCAATTGCACAAATTTATCTGACTATAAAATAAGACTCATAACTAATTTCTATAACTGCAGTGAAATTCCAGGGACATTGGAAAGAGAAAATCAAGACTGATTCTCGTGTTCCTGAATAAAAAAAATGCCTCTTGACTATTCAAGAAAGAGGAGAACAGGGATAAATAGAACTGCGGTAGCTTTGCTGATGGAACTCAGGACTGGGATGTCATCTCACGGCTAGCTGGGCAGCGGTGACGTTGCCCACCTGTTCCGTCCAGTGCGTGGTGTGGCATCACAGCATGTAACTCGTCCCAGAGTTTCTTAAGAAAGTTAAATACACATAGAAAGATGACCCAGATCTCATCAGTTTCTGCTTTTTTGAAATTATTTTTTATTAATTTTCTTTTTACAAGTGATATAATCTACAGTCTTGAAGTGTTCATGATTTAGCAGCCCTGTGCTTAGAAGCCTGTTTCGTCCTTTGGAATAGCCATTTAATGTTGAGTTACTGTTGACAAATTAAAATTTTGAAGAGATACCCCAGAGTATTTTCATATTATGAAGTGATAAAGTTAGTAACACGATATCCCTCCTAGCTAGAACTGTGTGTGTATGGATGAAAGGTGATTACAAAAGTCTACCTTACCTTAAAGAATTTGTTTCACTTAATTAATTTGGATTAAATATTATTTACATTATTCAGGACTGCCTAATAAATAATGAAAAATGAGTTTGTATGGCTGTTTTCTTCCTAATGAGTAAACTTTCATTTAGTTTTTTTAAAATGTTTCAGAGTTGCATTAAGATACAATATTTCCCTAATATTTTTTTTGATTTGTTATCACATCTCTGTTCTTCCACAAATTGTAAAATTAAAACACAGGGTTGAAAGTGGTAAAAATAAAGTTAAATTTACCCAGTTTGGGCCTGACTTGTGTTCCCCTCCTGGCAGATGTGGACGAGTGCCAGACCCCAGGAATCTGCATGAATGGGCACTGCATCAACAACGAAGGGTCCTTCCGCTGCGACTGCCCCCCGGGCCTGGCCGTGGGTGTGGACGGACGTGTGTGTGTCGGTAAGTGAAGCATTCTGTAACCGTCTCAGTGTCCAAATGAAAAGGTGGTAGATACATGCATCCGTGGAATAATGTTCAGCCGTAAATAGGAATGAAGTACTGGTACATGAGAAAGCAAGGATGAGCCTCGAAAGCATGCTGAGTGAAAGAAGCCGTTTACAAAAGGCCACATAGTGTGTGATCCCATTCACAAGAAATGCCCATGAGAGGCAGGTCTACAGTGACAGATCAGTGGCTGTTAGAGCAGAGAGAGTGAGGTGGCGGATGACGGGTGAGAGCCAGAGGATATTTCTGAGGTCACGACATGTTCAGGCATCTGCTGTAGTGATTATCGTGCATGTCTGCAGATGTGCTGAAATTGTTGAATTGTACACTTTTAAGTAGATGAGTTCCATGGTGTGGGGATCATATCTCAATAAAGCGGTTTTTAAAAAATGGACAGACACCCCCAGCTAGCTCCCTTCAGAAGGCTGTAAGGAGAAGTTTGTCAGAAGTGCTAGAGAAGGAAAAGAAGTCCTTGACCCAGTGTCCTTGATAATGTTAGATAACTGGGTTTCTAAGTACAGCAGATTTAGTTTTTGTAGTTAATAACAAAGATGCCAGGAAATGGGGATTGTAGTTATACTTAAGTAGACTCTTTTACCCACACAAAATTTAAAATGTAAATAATCAATACCCTAGCACTGGGACTTAACACCAAAAGCTAGCAATATTTTTGTATAATTATTATTCATCACTGTGCAGCTAACTATGGGGACAAGGGAAAAGTAGGAAAAAGAATTTTATTTTATTCTAAGCCTTTTGAAATTTCTTCTGGATACTTTTGTCAAAAGTATTCCCTGAGAAGCAATCAGAGTTACCAGTCATCAGCTTTAAAGAAGCAGGCAAAACAAAAATGTCATTGGCATTTCAAACCAACCACCTTGTGCTAATGGGAAAGTAGCAAGATCAGTTAACTGTAACAATCCCTTTTATGCTGTTTTCTTCTAAAGTGCTTTCATGAGCCCTCTGGGGTGTGTGAGCTATTGTGCACCCCTGTTTTTCAGGTTAGACAGTAAAAGGCAGGCATACACGTTGGTGTAAAAGTGATTTTGAGAGAAATGAAATTCTTTCTTGGATATAGTTGATAACACTTTACTCTGACCTGTGGGAATCGAAACATTGCGTCCTGAAGGGTGGCAGGGGAAAGAAGAGACAGTGGCAGATGGAAATAGTCTGTCCCCGTACGTTCATCCACTCTATCCAATCTAGGCTTTATTTCAACTTAAAAACTGTCAGCACTTTCTTCAGGGGTATTTCAAATACAGAACTAGAAGAATATAGCTCCTTCTTGCTTAAGGAGCTAAAATACTTTCACTTGCTTTGATACATTTAGTTGATTGTTTTTTTCCTTTACCTTCATGATTCTGTTGAAATCTGCAGTAGGTGCAGAACCAGTTTTGGAGGGAGACATTTTTATTTTAAGCAACCAGCGTATTAGGTAGTTGTTAGGAATCCAGTGTTCAAGAACATAAAATATCATTCCCTTGTTAACATACAGAAAAGGCATTAGAAATTCTTGAAAAGCCCTCTTTCTACTTTTCCACAGTCTTGGTCACTTAAACTTTTCAGTGAAAACCCCATATGTTCTGTGTGTAAAATTATATGTTACTGTTTCCATAAGATGCTAGCCGTGTTTCCTTCATATCATCTGCCTTTGGTGATGATTCCGAGATTCATTGATTGTTGAAGTTAGAAATGAATCACAGTGATTAATTGTTATTCTGGTTAGCACTTTAAATTTTAGATTTCTTTTTTGATTCGTTGGTTTTTGTTTCCCTAGATACTAAGATGTGGTCTTTTATTTTCAGAAAATCGAACTATTGCCATAACTAGTACACTGAAGAAGCCCGACTCTGAGGCAGGGTGTGTCTCGGACTCCCCTGGGGTCAGAGGGCCTGAGGAGAGGGGAGGAGGTGGAAGCGCTGATACTCTCCTAGGATGGCTCCAGGAGTTTGGGGTTTCACACATGTTTAAAGCCAACTTCCTCCTTGCGGGCAACTCATGGGTGACGTTAGAGGCATTCCACTTCCTGGCCAAGGCTGCAGACACTACATTGTTCTTCTGCATGGCCATTCCTTGACTCCTGATCTGTTGTCTTTCAGCAGTCTGCTTGAGGTGGTCTTGATGGTCACCCCTCGTCACCCCTCCACATGGTCATTTTAGGACCCTCTCTTACTGTGGCCTGCGTCCGATGCACAGGAGACACCTGTCCTTGGCCCTCTTTACCATGTGAATAGAGGCTGATCTCACCTCTACAGGGCTCTTACAGAAGGAATAGCCACTCACCATTGCCTGGCAGATGTCTGAGGCAGAGGTGATTACAAAGCCCTTCTAAGGTTTCAGAGGTGAAGAGGGAAACACGTACACCTTATAACCTAGCTCTCACGGCCCTGCCCCAAAAAGATCCTTTTCAAAAAACCCTCTCTTATTTGCCACTTTCTTAAACTTTATAGCCTTGATGTTGGGAAGGGTTTAGGGACCAGGTCACTCATTTTCTGTATCTACTTTCTTTAGGATAGAGTCTCCAAATTCACCTTTTTAAAAATATATATTTTACTTATTTATTTTTAGAGAGACGGGGGAAGGGAAAGAGAAAGCGAGGGAGAGAAACATTAAATGTGTGGTTGCCTCTCACGTGCCCACGCCCCCCATTGGGGAGCCGGCCTGTAACCAGGCTTGTGCCCTGACTGGGAGTCAAACTGGTGACCCTGTGGTTCCCAGTTCATGCTCAGTCCACCAGCCAGGGCCAAATTCACTTTCTTATTTGATTCTCAGAACCATGGGATTTTAGCTATTTTTTTTTACATTATGTTATATTAGCTTAGAGTATGTCAGCATCTTCCCCTGACTGGTGTGACTGAGTTGGTTGGTCTTAGTCCCACGAAACAAAGGCTCACCAGTTCCGTTCCTGGTCAGGGCACGTGCCTGGGTTGCGGGTTTGGTCCCTGGTCAGGGCACGTTGAGGGGCAGCCGATGGGCGTTTGCCTCTCACATCCGTGTTTCTCTCCCTTTTTCCTTCCTTTCCCTCTCTCTCTAAAAATAAAATAAAATGAAATCTTTTTAAAAAAAAGAATATGTCAGCATCTTGATGAATACTCTTTTAGCTACATTTCTGTTAGCTAAAGGTTAATTTTCTTCTTCTTTTTTTTTTTTTCATTCTAGCTTTGCTACTTACTAGTTGTATGGCCTTGGACAAGATATGTTACCTCTCTGCGCCCCTTCCTCATTAGCTGCTGTTATTATGAGATTTATCTGTGTAAAGCTTCAAATGATGTCAGGCACATAGAATATGCCCAATAAGTTAGCTATTACAATTTATTATTATTTTATTAAATTAGAATAGTGGCATAACATCTGAGGCATAGTCTAATGCAATAAAGTTGATACTAAAGAAAGAATAAAATATAATTAACATTTCGTGTCCATACATAGTACTTTACGAATGTGTGTAGGCTCTGATAATCACTTGAGAAAATCCTTTAAACATTCCAGTTTTTAAGGAAGAAATGGCATGGAGAAATTTGATAACATGTGGAAAAGATACAGCTTAGCGTTCAGGTCCAGTCCCCTGCCAAAGCATCCTTGTGGGCACCTGCTAGTGTGCGACTCTCATTGGCATCTCTTACCCTGTCCGCCTGTAACAGGGGCTTAGTTGCCCTCGAAGAATATAATATGTGGTACAGTTTCAGTCTTCGATGAGGAAAAGGTCGACTGTCTTCATGAAAGAAAAAAAAGAGAAATGAGGTTGCTGATATTTTTAATTTCTGTGTGTCCTAGACTTTGTGCTTAATGCTTAACAAATGCATCTAAACTTCATCCTCATTTAATGGATGAGAAAAGTGTTCAGTAATTTAAGTAAGGTTATCCTGTTGCCCCTCAGGGATCAGAGCCTGGGACAATTCATGTTCCTAAAACCCCCATGTGAGTTATACCACGAACCTTCTGGTGTTGTTAACCTGTAAAACAGACTAGAGATTATGTAACCTGTCTCCCTCTTCACGTGAGCACTACAGGCTTTTTTATTGACCTGCTTCTAAAAATTTTGCATGGCTTATATTCTTAACATGAAAACGGAAATAACTTTGACCATTCTGTGATGACTTCTGACATAATTGGTGACATCAAAAGAACTCAAAAATTATATTGGGAGTTATGAACTGTGTTGTGTTTGTGCAGAGTTGTCTTTGCATTGGGTCCTACGCTTCTGTGTGACTCAGAGCAGACTGTCAAACTTGGCCACAGCCGAAGCAGAAAGGGGCAACACATGCCCCGCACACTGCTGGCGTGGTAACTCCCATGGCCTCTTCCACTGGAGCATGTGCACATCTCGTTGCTTTAGCACAGCAGTAAATCTTATTGTTCTAATGAGAAACAGATCATTAGAATCTACCAGATCATAAGACTCATTGGGTGACTCACTTTGCATAACAAGCACATAAAATGATTTCTCACAAGTTGTGGATAATCACAGATATTTATAATTTGATTCAATTACCATGTTAGTAGATATTGCTTAAGAGCTGAACTGTTTCACTGCTTCTCTGGCCTTTATGATGATCTTAGTATTTTATAGTTCATCATCTAGTGTCTCATAAAGTTATAGCATGTTTTCTGGGAATTTAGAGTGAGAAAACGAGGCAGGATATTATTATTTGAGACGTCCCATGACACAGTAGAAGGAGGAAGGACTTTGGAAGTCACATGAGTTTGAGCCTGAATCCCAGGTCAGCCAGGGGGTCACCTAGGACTTGGAGCTGCTTATATAATCCCTGTGAACCTGACCTTCCTCATCCGTAACGTGTGAATAATGACCACTGTCCTGTGGAGTTGTTGACCTGGATGTTCAATGAGACAATGTCTGTAAGCAGTTAGCACGAAGCCAAGGACACTTGGTGGGAGTTATTATTTTTAAAAACTGGATTTATGGAGAGTCTGAGGTAAAAAGAGTAAATGGGGGTTGAAAAGGAAGGAAGGAATTTCTTGGTTAAGCAGTGTCATCTCAAGGTAGTTTAACTTCACCACATTTCATTGTTCATAAGAACTTCAAAAACAGAAATACTAGTGTGTCATCTCGGTCGAGTACAGGCAGTGATTAGAGCTCAGAGCGTTGTTTCTAACTGGAAATGCACCGGCTCAGAGAAAGGCCTGGGAGGAACGTGGGACACTGGCTGCTGTGCGGCACATAAAACGTCCTGGAGGGAAAAAAAGAGTCGTTGATATGGATTCATTCTTTCCCTCACTCAACAAACACTTGTTGATTTTGTAACACTAATAGGTCCTAAAGGAAGAAAGAAAAAAAGGGACAGATGCCCTCTAGAAGCTTCCAGTCTTAAGCTAGCAGAAGCCTTCCGTTTTGAAATCTGTCTTTCTCACTTCCTCCACTCATTGTTCTTCTGTGTTCTTTAGATACTCACATGCGCAGTACCTGCTATGGTGGCATAAAGAAGGGAGTGTGTGTCCGTCCTTTCCCGGGTGCAGTAACCAAGTCTGAATGCTGCTGTGCCAATCCAGACTACGGTTTTGGAGAGCCCTGCCAGCCATGCCCTGCCAAAAACTCAGGTAGTCCCGTTGGCCAGTTTCATGCCTGATAAAGAATCTAGAAATGTAATATTAGAGATTTGGCCAAAGAGTACGTCAAGTCTGAAGCATGTTGTCATTATTTTTAATTGAAGAAACAAAGTACAAACCTGTGTTGGTATGTGAGACATATGAGGGGGGACCCCCCAAAGTGGAATTATCTTCTGGAGGGCAGGCCCCTATAGTACAGGCTTCCCCACTTGGTGGTGGTTCTAGGAACCCACCTGTATCACTGCATCTGCTGCCGTTGGTGTGAGACAGTGCCTTCTGCTTTGGTGATTTGTCTTTTTTGCCCATTTTGTGATTGGTGATGTACAAGCACACCTGCCCACGGTGAGCTGAGTGTTCAGCATTTTTTGACTAAAAATGGTGTGACCCCCATGTTCTACCCTTCCTATTGACCATCTGACCCTGAGGGACTTTATTCTGTTTCCCTGGATGAAAAAAAGTCTTCAAATAGAAACGTTTTGCTGATGTGGAAGAGGTGAAACGAGAAATGGCAGAAGCACTATTAGGTGTCAAAATCAAGGAGTTCAAAAGCTGTTTTTGTTTGTTTGTTTCAAAAGCTGTTTTGAACAGTGGAAAAAATGTCTCAGTAGGTGTATTCATCGAATGGAGAGTACTTTGATGATAAGTTTAAACTTGTAAGAATAAATACACAATTTTTATAAATAAATTTCAGTTTTGGGGGGTCCCCCTCGTATAATGAGATTTGGCTTGTATTTACCTAAGATCTCTCAACAAAGAGAACACACAGTGAATAGAAAAATTTACTTGCTGATCCAATTATGATCGCTAAAACAGATTTTCTACATAAATACGTTAGTCTCCATGTCCTTGATCTATGATGTCAATTATGAACACTAATAGCATAAAATTTACTTTTTGCTTTCAAGATTATTATCACTTTAGCAGAACTTGATTTTATTTATTTTTATCTTAACACAGAATGGTCTTAGGGCACAGTCTGTCAGTGATTCCAGACTCTTAGGTTGATGAGGTTGATCCTCTTTGTTCATACCTTTACTAAATCTATATTGCATACGTAAGCCTGTATTAAGTACAAGATGGATTTAAAAATACAGTTTTTTTTCCTTTAAAGTTGGCTATGGTTGGGAATATAGGTAGGTGAACATGTAAATTATAATTTAGTGTGGTCAGCCCTTTGAAAGGGATAAGACAAACTGGGAGAGCATAAAGGAAGGAATAGTTAGTTGCCGTAAAAGCATTCCAGCAAAGGAAAGGGCTCGTCGTTATGTAAAAAATCCTAAATAGATTGTTCAAGCCTTGGCAAAACGATGGGAGTTCATCTAGAATACTGAGTATGACATTTTTTAAAGAAAGAGTTAATGAAGGGAATCTTGCCCTAAAATATGTTAAAATGAATTATGTATATTATGAAAGAGGTACAGAAATTGATAACAAGGCTAGGTTTATAAAGTTAGTAAACAAAATAAATTAATCTAGAAACAGATAGGAATAGAAATAAATGGTCTTGAAAAAAATGAGAACTTGCCACATGGAAGACGGAGGAAATGCATTCCAGCAAAGAAAATGGCTTGTCATTCCATTAAAAATCCTAACTGGGTTCTTTAAACTTTAGCAAAACAGTAAAAGTTCATCTGTTGTAGAAATAAATGGGAATGTAGGATGCGATAAAGACAGCGTTTACATCAGTAAAGAAAAATTGAACTAACTAATGAATTTCATCATTGATAAATATCAGAAACAATTTGGTGAGCTCTCAACATTAAACTTTATAAAAATAATTATCTTGTAGCATGTATATATTTTGGTTATTTTGTAATAACAAAGGGCTTTCAAAATAGATGGTAAAGACCCAAACACACACATAAATTAGAAAAAAATTTCGTAATTTCTGGGGGATTTATATTAATAAGGGAAGTTAAATCCTCATAGAAGTGCACTGTGCACAAATAAGATTTTACAAGGTAGAAATGAAAGTAGGAGATTACGAGATAAAATTAGATACCCAATTGTTCTAAAATTTTTTAAAAATGAGAATAAGATACCATTTTTGTTTATCAGATTGGCGAAGCACAGATGATTGATTTTTCCCAGTGTCAGGAGGGTGTGCAAAAATGGGTGCTCTCATATGGCTGGTGGAAGGGTCACTTGGCCCATTTAGGGGAAGGAGGGCTCTTTTTGGAATTCTTATAATAATTGTGTACCAGAAAATGGACATTTTTTATTTTAAAAATTAATGCACATAATTTTTGCTAATATTCCTTTGGACTTATGTGACTGTATAAAACAGATATAGTGCAGAGGTTTTAATTTCTCTGTTTTCATCACATAGCTGAATTCCATGGCCTGTGCAGTAGTGGAGTAGGTATCACCGTGGACGGAAGAGGTAAATGTGTTCTGCTCTCCACCTTATACTAATTCTGCAACTTCATAGCTCCATGATTGTACTGTAACATTATGAATATGATCATATTTAATAGTCTAAAAATATATCACTGTAGAATGGTAAGATAAGTTATGTCTAAGAGCAGTTGTTATAAGCTAAGTGATTTTTATGTAGATGCACCTTTTTCATAGTGGATAAATACATGTTACTAAGTATGCATTGTTAAAAATGTCAGTAACAAACTACTGCCAATGATTTTATGCAGACCATTGCTTAAGAAGAAACTGGCGTTGATATTTAGGTCAAAAAGACAAAGACTGAGATTATTTTTTTTAATTAAATAATGTACCGACATGGTTTAAAAAGTCTTTAAGACTTATTTGATATGGATCAAGTTTGGGATATACAGCCCCCAAAAATAAATTGTTAGGACCATTTATCTCTAAGAATACTAAAAATGTTTTTATCCAACTAAAGAAGTAAAATTTATTGTTTTCTTATTTTAAATTTAGCAATATGATTAACAAAATTCCAAAGTGGAAACTTAAATATGAAATACACATGTGTTTATTTTATTCATTTCCCATGTTAACAAACATATCTTTCAGTTTTTTAAATAAAACTAGGGTGCTGTTAATATGCATTTTATATATATATATATTCTTCTACTTTCATGTCTGAGAAGACTTTAGGCAAATTATAGATTAGTTGACTGGGTAATTATGCATCTTTGCAATGAATATCAGAAACCAGAGTAAAGAAGAAAACTTTTATATGTTTCTCCCAAAAATAAAATGAAAAGGCCGACATTTCTAGAGCTTTATGATTTTCCAAATTCTAGAAAACAATAGCATCAAACAATAGCATCAAATAGCAAAATTTGAGCATAGTAATCAAAATTTGATTTTATGCCTCTTCGATATTTTGTTCCCTCTCAACACAGCCTTCCCAACAGAGCAAGCCCCCAGCTGAAACTGCTTGGCGGCTCATACAAGCACATCATTCGTCAGGGTCCACTGAGAAAGGGTGGCAGAGAGTGGACATGGTTGTGGATTGCTGTGAAACATCATATTCTGAAGTATCCACATCCACATTTGAACTGTCCTCTCCATTAATTCTAACTTATCAACAGAGGAGCACTTATTAAGTATCATATTACTTTGTTGACCATAAAAATATAATAATAAAGTAGAAATATTGCATGCCTTCAGGCACCAGAAAGTTACATAGACCACCCTAGTAAATCTTTGTCTTCTAATTAAATGGTTATAATATCTATCAAGATGAGTTTTCCTTTGGATTTTAAGCCAACCACCTATAAATTTTTTCATTAATTTTGTCATAAATAGATACATTCCATGGTTTAATTATTTGAATTTTTGCCAGTTGCCTCCATTCTTCTTAGGAGTTACCAGGGAAGTGTCCTGTGTCAGTTTTATCCTTATTCCTTATTTTCATTTCCTTTCCTTTTCTGGAAGGTAGGCAAATTGTGGGTTTGCCAAGTTAAATACTCTATATGTTGAGTGATCTTTATTAAACCTGCATGTATCAGCAAACAATAAAATGTCTGTGAACTTTTGACATTTGCTGCAGATATCAATGAATGTGCTTTGGATCCCGATATATGTGCCAATGGAATTTGTGAAAACTTACGTGGCAGTTACCGTTGTAATTGCAACAGTGGCTATGAACCAGATGCCTCTGGAAGAAACTGTATTGGTGAGTGATTTGTCGTATTTGTATATGAGCCTTCTATGTAGTTTAATCCCAGAGTGCAGAGAAAATCAAAATACAAATAGAGTACTGTAACTGGAGATCTCACAGTTTCTTTTATTTTCTTCTTAGTACACAAAGATAAAACTGTTGGAATCAGACCAATTCTGTTACACAGTAACAGACTTCTTAGTGGCACAACTTAGTATTTAGATTTTTCTTTTCTCAAATGAATGGGCACATACTAAATTATTGGACTGTTGTTTTTCTGCAATTTTTCACTAAGAAATAGACTTCAAAAATTAAGGCAGTATAAATACTAAGTTAAGAGAATACAGTCTTATAGACTGACATAACTTTAATTTACATACTGTAACATAGCTAAACATGATGACTGAGATGGATAGTTCTTTTTGTAATTTATAAGAGGATATCTGAAAACACTCAAGCATATATATTCAAGAATTTGTAATAATCTAGATTTTCCCATAGAGCGCTTTAGTTCACTTTTATAAAATTAATGTTACTTAGTCCATCATTATACATACTAATTTTATGTCTAATCACGGATGACTGTTACATTGAAGCCTTGATGATTATGATTAGAAAGGAATACATTTTATACATTTATGGTACTGGCTTTTAATTTTGAGTATGCCCATATGATCTTGAGTTGAAAAAATACATACAGAGGGACATATAAAACTGTATTAAATGTCATGTGCTTGTAATAGGTTTAGACACCTACAGAGATGGACACCAGTCAACGATTATTGAAGATATAGAAAATATGCAAACTAGCTAGCTTTTATTCACCAAATCAAAGTTACTTTCAGCAAAACTTCCAAGTACAGTTGAGCACATGGTACTCTAGTAGAAACAGATTCAATGAGCATTCACATACTGAACACAATTCATGGCAGTACTTAACTCTTTAAATTAGATATATGCATAATTTGGTAAAAATTAAAATGAGGTTTTAAAAATAAAAATGAAGCCAATTTCCAGCTTTCATTCGTTAGGGCTACTGTAACAAAGTACCCCAAACTGGGGTGCTTAAAACAGCAGCAATTTATTGTCTCAGTTTGGGAAGCCAAAAGTCCAAAGTCAAGGTCTCCACAGAGCCCTGCTCTCTCTGACAGCACCGGGGAGAGTGGTACTATTACTATTCCTTTTCATTCAGCACCATCCCCTTTCTCTTCTGGCTTCTGGTGTTTGCTGGAAATACTTGGCATTTCTTGGCTTATATATGCATCACTCTAGTCACATGTTCATCTTCTCCCTGTGTGTCTTCACATCATCTTCCTGCTGTGTGTGTCTGTCTCTCTTTCCCCTTTATTTGCGAACACCTCTCAGATTGGATTATGATAACTAGATTACTTATATAACAATTCTATTTCCAAATAAGGTCACAGTGTGTGGTACTAGGGGTTAGGACTTCAGCGTATCTTATTTGAGGGACACAGTTCAACCCATAGCGTGGGGTAATTGGTAAATACATTGTGATGCAGCCACTTGCCAGAACAAACAATGTAGGGGAAGTTATGGTAATGCTTAAAGTATAACATTAATTTTTAAGAATCAAGATTCAAAACAAGATTGGAACAAAAACATAATACCCAAAGGTAAAAAGATCAGATAAAAACACAAAAAATTCATATTATCAGTAGTGATAGAATTATGGGAAATATTTTTTTGATCTGTTTTCCGAATTTTTACAATGTCAGTGTATTGTTCGGTCAGGTACTGTTGTTATTTGCAAGACTAAAAATGTAACTCTCATCAAAGGATATCTTCACCCCCAAAGTAAAATTTTTATTTTTCTGTCACTAGCTATATTTGCAAAAAGAGAGTGTGGATATCAAGATAAAATTCAGTGTGATATTCTTAAATTCTAGCTTTAAACATTTTCTGGGCTGTTCTAGATTGCTAAAGGAATATAAAAAATGCATCATTAATTTTCATTAATAATTGCTTCTGAGGTTAAAAACATAATGGGATAAGATGAGTAAATACCTTTTATTCAACTACTGTTTAATGCATACTTTATTATACTTTTAATCAAAAAGTTTTGTTTGTTATTCTTATTACATATAAGCAAGCATATATTGGTAGATGAGTTTCATCATTTAATCAATTTTACCAGTGCTTAAACTATATCAAATATAATCCCACTATGGGATAATAAGTAAATGAAGAACAAAGCAGTAATGTGTCTTTTCCAAACTATAATATACCTCCCAGGGACTTCAAAACATCTTAAAAGTGGCAACCAACATAAAAAGTTGCCATTCGAATAAAACTGAATATATTTTGTTTGGGGATCAAAGAATGTGTTGTAGCTTCAAAGAGTCTTATGTCGAGGAGAGGAGTGAGAAAAAAATATAAATAAATCATTGTCGGTCACTATGCTGTGTTTCAATACGTATGTCTTCTGTTTTCTGACGGTTGCTTCCAGACATTGATGAGTGCCTGGTAAACAGACTGCTCTGTGACAATGGCCTCTGCCGAAACACTCCTGGGAGTTACAGCTGCACGTGCCCACCGGGGTACGTGTTCAGGACTGAAACGGAGACGTGTGAAGGTACGAGCTGTTCCTGGCCTTACATGTGGATAAGGAAGCACCTCGACAGGCGTAACTGTCCAGTATGCTGACAAAGCAGTGCAGTAAAAAGAGTATTGTTTGAATATTTTAAACATTTTTATAGTCTTGTTCAGTTAATACTCCAGTTTTAGAAATAGCATGTACCTAACAGTTTATAAATACCATTAGTTTTGTTTCATTCAGACAAAGTAATAACAGACATTTAGGACAAACATTTTGAAATCTAAAAACAAAAGTGAAAAAAAAGTGAAAGGGCCCCTGCCTGGTGTAGCTCAGAGGATTGAGCACTGGCCTGCAAACCAAAGGGTCACTGGTTCGATTCCCAGTCAGGGCACATGCCTGGGTTGTGGGCCAGGTCCCCAGTTGGAGGCGCATGAGATGCAACCACACATTGATGTTTCTCTCCCTCTCTTTCTCCCCCCCTTCCCCTTTCTCTAAAAATAAATTATAAAATCTTTTTTAAAAAAGTAAAAGGAGGCACTTTTAGTTGCTGAAATATTTCAGATTTTTGTTTGTTTATATTGTTTTCCCATTTTGAAAACCACTATGATACATTAGACTGAAGGGAGGCAGAATTGTGATGGCAGATTCAGCTCTTAAGCATTTTATTTATGAAATGATTGATAAAGTACCTCCGAGGTTGGCCCAGAAAATATTGGGGACCTGACTGAAAGTGGTTACCTAATTAAATTTATAATCTAAAAAAAATTTTTTTCACTTGATATTTAAAAGTTATTGTTTGGGTTTGCAGATCATACACCACTGTTTAAAAGCTGTTTTCCTTTAACCACATTTTTCTGCCGTGGAAGTTACATGAATGAGTTAAATGCTTAGGGAAGGCCTTGTTTTTAGAGAGATACCAGCTAAGTAATAAGTGCATTCAGTTATGCTTTTGTTTCTTGATCAAAGTACTGTGTGTTCCAGAATCTGTTGGATGAGTACTAGTCATTGTTTCTTTCGAAGTCTCACTTTGGGCCTACGAAGTGCCCCATGATATTATCAGTGCAATAACTTGAGATTTCATCTTGAGTTATTTTGAATAACCCTCTCCTTATCTGTTAAAGTATTTGTTTCTTAGTGACTCCACAGCCAAGAAAACTGCAAAGGGTAATATTATGCAAAAAGATGTTAACATTCTCTCTTCATCTTATTGTTTAACTTCAAAGCATTCTTGTGAACAGAAACAAGTTAGGACTGGAGAGAGATGCCAGAGCACAAACGATTCGGCTGAAGTCAGTGAAATGCAATTACAGCGTGCCATTCTAAGTCTGAACTGAATTGGAGGGGCCACTGAAAAACAGTGATTAGCCTGAAGAAGGAAAGAAAACAGCATAAAATATAGTGCTTGTAACCTCAGTTCTGATAATGGTTTCACCTCCTGCCCACCATATTTTGCAGAGGCTGGTCAAAGAAAGATGCCCCTGCTGTTGCCAGTTAAAGTACTTGCAGGTTCATCATCTCCATGGATGAGCAGAGGCACCCGAAAGTTTTGAATATCATCTTTCTGCAAGATATAAAAGCTCTCATTTTAAACCAGCTTAGGCTTCTCAAATGTATTCAACCAGAAGCTTTATTTTCTAGCACCCACTCCCACCCACCCCTAACATCTATTCTTCAAAATTGCTCTGAGAAACATACTCTGTAAAAAAGTATTCTAGCCGTATTCTGTCCATGAGTAAGTGTTTTGGTGGGTGGGAGAAGGGATTTCAAGAGTTTAATAATCTTTTTTTTCTTTCTTCCCAACTTTCCACACTTCTCACCATCTTTTATCATTTTATTTATTGTCTGTTGGAGGATTAAGCTTCTGTTAAACGTTAAGAAACTCTGAAAGCAAGAACAATTTAGAATAGCTTCTTGATTTAACTTGGGAGGCTGATGGTTATCAGGACTGGATTCCCCGTCCACAGCAACACTACCTTTTGGTGCTATTGTGAGAGATACACACAGCAGAGAACCACGTAGGGAGTGTCTTTGATTCCATTTGACAAGTTTGGTTTGTGTAACTGAATTGTCAATGATATTTATAGCACACCAGTATTTCCTCCATTGTAACAAGAAAGATGGAGTTGAAGGGCACTAACAGCCAACATACCAAAAAAGAAAGAAAAGCGGGGACTCTCATGGTTACACGAACAATTGAAGAGCAGGAGCAAATGGTGTTTAATAATGGTGTTGACTGATTACATGAATATTACAGCACATTAACACAAAATCAGGCAACAGTAAGGATTAGAAACCGTTTTCTTTCCTCATTTTGTCCAAAGGATAATTGTGCCTGATAAATCTGAGCCTTTTCTTTAATATGAAGTGTATTTTATATCTGTCATTCATAAGAAAGAAGTTTATATTATGTAAATAAAAAAGAAACGATAGAGATATATTTTGGCTCTAACCTTGTGACATTGATAAAAATAAAAATGATTTATCATGATAAACCTAACCAAGTAACTTTTACTTCTACATTTCTTCCCACTGTTATTTGCATTTTATTAAATATTTTGCCAAAAAAATAGACCCGAAGGCCACGAATCTGTTTCCTTTGAGTCACTTCCTTATTTCCACCACCAAATTCGCACAGTAAATTTGTCTGCCTGAAGCACTTCTCTTCATTCTGTTCTCCTTAAACTAATTTCCAAAGACTAGATGGGGAGTTATTAGCAGATTCATTACAGACTGTAACTTTCTCTGCATATGTTTGCTATGATCACTGATTATGTTTGTCATTCACATTTTCAATAGGCTATTTTAAATATACAATAGCAGTAATGATAAAGTTCCTCTGCTATTTCAGACTGAAGTTACAAAAAATTTATTTTCCTTTTTTGTTTGAGCTCCGAGAGCCTGTGAAAGTTAAAATTTTTACAGCAAGCAGTGTGGTTTAGTTTGGGTTTCCAGTGACATAACTGGTTAAATGTAAACCAGATGTTCTTTGAAGTTTATTTCCAGGAATGTACAGTGAACTGTTTCAATTCCTGGTTCCATGACATTTATAACATAAAAACATTGTATTTAAGGAAAAATTAAACAGTTGATATCTGTAGCTGTCATTGCATGTGTTTATAGTTTTTGAGTTCATAATTGCTTAATTTAAAATAAGGATTTTGAAAACATATGATACATTTTTCTGTTTTGGGAGCTTCTGACAAATGAAATAGGTGACCTATCTATAGTCTGTCCTTGTGTTAGTTATCTGCTTCCTGACTCTGTGATTCTTTTCTTACATTGTGTTTCTATGGAAAGAATTTCAGTACTCTGGAATAGATTTCTTTCATTCCAAAGCTGTGCTATATTTACAAAAACCTGTTATTGTATTTTTCTTTTAAGAGGTTTTCTTGCTACAGACAACCTGAAAGGAAGATGTATTTATATTTCCTCAAACAATTTTTACTTCAGAAATTAACTTACCACCTGGAGGATGCTTCTTTAGTAGTTTGAAGTAGCAAAGAAGGAACACACCTGTTTTCCACATTGATTTTTAATTTGCATTTCAAGTCTATGAACTTGAGAATCAACAGTGAGCTCTGCCTTTTCAGGACCAGTTTAGTTTATATTTGACTTGAGACATTCAAGAGCAGGCATTGCAATGTTACAGTTATTTATCTGTGTGCTTTCCTCGATGTGGTATGTTATATTTAATTCAGAGGGGTGTTACAAGAAAATATAAGTATTCTGGTGAACTCAGAGACCCTAGTTAGTGTTCAACAAAAAAACTCTTGAGATATGTTAATCTGTTTCAGATAACTAACCAAGTACAAAAAGAAGTCTGTTTACCTCTTGTTTAAATTGAGTGGTCGAATTTATACTGAAAGTCAGTCTTTGATATTATTGTTACTATTATACCTGAACCTTATATTTATTTCACGCTAACGCCTGTTCGACTTTTTAATTGCATCGGTTTGGCATTTTCGTTCGTCGCCACTTGAGTATAGGCACACTCTGATTCTGTTTACTTCTGACTATCAACAGGACTTGTTTAGGTTATGGTATATGATTTGATTTAGGACTCAAATTAAATTAATGCTAGTAAGGTCTGTATGGAGCAATGAAAAGATTTTTGGCTTTTTTATTTTACCAAACACACATACACACACACACACACACACACACACACGCTTTAAAAAAACCTCTCCCCACCAAGCATGCAAATGTGGACAAGCTAAGAAGAGAGGGAGGGGGGTAAGGACCGGAGGAGAATGCTGTGCCTGGCAATGCAATGTCATCCCTCATTTTCTGACTTGTATCCAGGAGTTTGGCATTAAAGCCAGCCTGGTGCTGTTTTATCTCTAATACAGGCTTTTAAAATTTCTCACACTTCATGGAGCCCTGCAGTCAGCCTCTGTGCACCGCATGTCACACCTGACAATGCGTTGCTTCCTGTGGAGTCAGAATTCCAGTTTCCCACAGGACAATGATATCTGAATACGGGGCGGGGGGATATTCACCCAATTTATGTAAAGTTGTACTAAAATAGTGAAGATTCACACACTAAACCCTTTCAAATAGGCTGCTTCCTGTAGTCCTACTGCGTCCCCAGTCGTGTGTATGTGTATCCACGCTGTAAAACGCATGTCTATTCCCCATTCACTTTATGCTTCCTAGATCCATATTAAAATTACGAGAGCCAAGTTCACCAGACGTTCTGGCATAGCATGGCTTGTTGGAATAATATTTTCCAGAAACACATGGCAGTTCTAACAGAATCTTTTCCTTCTGGATTGTAGATATAAATGAATGTGAAAGCAACCCATGTGTCAATGGGGCCTGCAGGAACAACCTTGGATCTTTCAATTGTGAATGTTCTCCTGGCAGCAAGCTCAGCTCCACAGGACTGATCTGTATCGGTAAGATGCACACAAGGTGCCAACGTGTCAGTTTCCCCCAGAGAGGACCTGAGACCTCAGACCTCACTGTGGGTGCAAACAGAGCGTGATTCCAGGAAGCTAATAATTAGGACTTACACTCTAGATGTTTTCTCTCATTGTCAACGTAGAAGTAAAACCCGGTAGCATAAACTGGATGGGCCCTCGCATTTCATTAGATTCTAGGAAGTGTTCCTTTCTCAGACATAGATATATCGTGCTGTAAGTTATAAGCATTTCCATACCACACACACATTTATATTTGTGACTCTAAGAATGCCTCAGGCATCAATACATTCAAATCCCCTCTGCATACTTCTTATAAACAACATTCAGTGTTCAACAAAAATGTGATAGCATTCGGACTCAGTTAACCGGACAAGAATTTGAAGATTTTAAGCTTTAAACACATAGAAAGAATTTATTGTTTCCTTATTTCTCTCATCAATCACAAATTGATAGGTTTCAAGGGAGAGAAAATAACTGTTTTGAGGTCAGTTCTTGATCATGATGGTAGGGCATACATAAAATGACATCATCTGATCAATTACTATAAGGAACAATTCCGCACGTGTAAGGGTGAAAAAGAATTTAAAAACTATCTCTATTTTTTCCCCTGCTTCTAGTGTCTGTGGCTCCATTGGCTAGGCCAGCGGTGTCAGACTCATTTTCACCGGGGGCCACATCAGCCTCACGGTTGCCTTCAAAGGGCTGAATGTAATTTTAGGACTGTGTAAATGTAACTGCTCCTTAATAGTTAAGCGAGAGCTTAGTGCTGCCACTGAGTAGAAACAAGGTGCCGTGCGGGATAAAACAAGGTGCAGGGCCGGCAACTTGTTTCTATATTCGAGGTGTAGCCCACAGACCTTATGTTTGCCACCTGTGGGTTAGGCGTACCACCCCTTGTATCCTTATTAGCATCTACCTCTAAAGCGAACTAAATGTATTAGGAAAATATTTCAGTTTTACATAGTACCATGTACATGGGAAGTTTTTTGTTATCTAGCCAGTGGGGACTTTCAATTTAATGTTTGCCAAAGACAACAGTATTTTCAGTATTATGTATGCTGTTAACAATATTTAGCTGCTAATACGATAATGCGAGAGTACCTATTTGTTACATGAGGGGAAATGACCAAGTCCAAAGTTACCAGTGAAAACCTTCCCTTTGGAAATCCCACTTCAGCTGGTGAAAGATGAGGCTTGCTCAGCTGTCTGTGTTCAGAAATAGATTGCCATCTGCCTGGGGCCTTACTTTTTTTCTTACAGAATTCTAGAGTGGGAGGTGGGGGAAGGAGGCATGTGGGTTGGATCTGGTGAGGCAGTATTTTTGCTAAGCCACAATTTCCAACTGAGATAGAGTTATTTTATTATGCAAAGGAAATGAACTCAGCATTAGTTAATTAATGTCTCAGAAAACTAAATCTGTATGCCACTTGGGCAATCAAAGATATCTTAGCTCTACTTCATCATAAACACTTCTGTTATTTTGGCCTTTTACCCTTATACTTCTTAATGAAAAAAGAACAAAGGCCTTTTATTCTCAAGTCATTATGTTGGACAATACCACCATATTTGTTTCAGGGAATGTGTTATGTGTTTTTATTCATTATGATCAAATTTCAATATCCCAGCCTAAAGCTGCTTAGAAAGATAACTATTTACATTTTAAAAAGTAGACATCATTTTATCTGCTTTTTTATTTAAAACAGAATTCTAACTTTAAAAAGGAAATACATGGAAAGTAGTATATATAGAACCTTTTTTTTTGACAGGACTATCAAGTGGTGCTAATCTGGGTTTAGCCTGCAAACAGACTGTGCTTTCACACGGTCTTTAAATTTGGAACAAAATAAAAATTCCCTGATGTGATGATGAATTTAAAATTAAGTTACAACACATAAATTAGTTAGATACTAAAAATAATTAGGGATTTAGAATCTATTCTGCAGACTTCCTAGATATAAATTAAATTTTTTTGTAAACTGCTTGAAAAGACGATTGTGTTCTGTTTGAAAATCATTAAAAATGATAGAACAGTAAATTTTATTCATACATTACAGTGCTCACATTTGATGGCTCCCCATAATCCTAACCAGTTTTCCTCATGTTTGGCTTGGTCCTGCATCCTGTCGTCCAGTTCTGTGGATGTGACAAGGGCGGTGACCTCTCTGTTGCCAAACCCCACTGGGTCTGTTCTCATTTCTCATCTTAGCCTGTGTTAGCAGTGTCTGGCACAGTTCGTCACTCACCCTTTCTCAAGGAGTTTTTCGTTTTCAATCTCCTTTTCTGCATTTTCTTTTCTGGTCCCGTTTCTCAATTTTTTTTTTCTTTCATATTTTCCTGCTCTCCAACTTGAAGTGCGCCTCAGGTCAGTCTTTGAACTTTTTACTTTTCGAATGTCTACACTCATGCTTACATGGCCTCCACGGTGACGCTCAAATTCATCTCTTCACCCGCAGCCTCTCCACTGACTGAAGGCCTGTCTTTCCATCTGTCTGCACAGTGTCTCCATTTGTAGACATTTCTAATAGATATTTCAAACTTAACATGTCTAAAACCAAATTCCTATCCTTCAGCCTAGACCTGTGTCTCCTAGAATCATTTCTGTCTCAGAAAAGTGACAACTCCATTCTTTTAGTTTCCAGAGCCAAAAACTTTGCAGTCACCTTGGATGCCTTTCTCTCAAACTCCACACTGAATCCATCAGCAAATCCTGTTGATGGTACTTAAAGTTTATCCATATTTCAACTACTCTCACCATCACCACCAGCAACCCTCAATCTTAGCCATCATTATTTCCCTCCTGGATTATTACTGTGGCCTCTAATCTGCTTATCCTGTTTTATTTTTTCCAGAGATTAAAAAAATTTAAGTTTATTGGGGTGCTATTGGTTAATAGAACCACACAGGTTTCAAGTGTACAATTCTGTAATAATGCATATATATAATCATTTATCAATAGATTGCATGGTGTTCACCACCCCAAATCAGTCCTATCTGTCACCATGTATTTGACTGTCTTCACCCTCTTCCACCTTTCCTCACCCCCTCCCTTCTGATTATCGTCACACTGTTTTCTGTGTCTGTGAGGTTTTGTTTACCACATTTTCTTTGTTTGATGCTTTCAGTTTTATATACCACATATGAGTGAAAGGACATGGTTCTTGACTTTTTCTGTCTTATTTTGCTAAGCATGATACTCTCAAGATCCATCATGTCATCCGTTGGCAAATGGCAGTACTTCATCTTATCTACCCCTTGACTGTGTAACTACATGTGTATTCTCTGTGTGTTGTATACACACAAATAAGTGAGACAGAGAAGGAGGAAGGGAGCGGGGAAAAGGGGAGACCCAGAGAGAATGCCTGGCGTTACGGAGTGAGGGCTGTGAAATCAGACCACGCAGGTTCGACTTGATGCTGACACCATACTGACTGGGTGGTGACCTTGGGTAAATTAGTTGACCTTAGTGTGCCTCAGTTTTCTCATCTGCAAACTGTCCATAACTTATAGGGTTATTCTAACAAGTAAATAAGCTAATACATGGAAAGCCTTTAATAGTGCTCATGGCTGCTACCTCAATAAATATTAGCAAGTACTATTACGATATATCTTAAAATGACTATAGCCAAGGTGATAAATTAGCAATGAGTCCTAGCCCTTAAAACATACAGTATCTGGACTATTTCCATGGTCGCCTTACAGGAGCTTCTCTGTTTCCTCTGTGCCATGGAATTTACAGGTTTGAGCCTATAAAAAGTCTGTAATTTGAGGCCTGATACAAATGCTGATGAGCAAGTCCTTTTCATTTGTATACGGCTTTTCTGCTCCAAAGGAATCTCAAAACAGTAAAATGCAAACTGTTTATCTCTTCTCCACATCCGTGCCCCACAACTTTTCGTATCCAGTCAAGGATACAGAGCTGTTGGTGTAGTTCAACCTCTGTCCCAGGGGGCTCAGGTTGTAGGTCACGTCCTCCCACCCACCTCTGTGTTGCAGAGGAAGTCAGCACTTACAAGTTATCCCTTTGTGGGCCTGCCAGTTTCATCGTGGTTCCTTTTTCTGTTTCTGGTTATGTTTTGTTTTTATTGTTGAATTCAGCAGTAAAACTTTATCTGCCCATATTGTTAATTGAATCTTAAAAGAAGTACTATTGGGATATGCTTTTTCTTTATTGTTTTCCAAATTTTTGTGCCACAACATGCTATTAAGATTTTTGTTAAATTGTTTTATACATCACCTGCATTGCAACCACCGGAGCAGATGGTCAAATGTATATTCTGGGCCTCCTGCCTGGAGAGTCATGAGTCTGCATCTTAACGAGAGCCTCAGTGATGTCATGCAGCCTGACCCGAGAGCCACAGTTGTACAAGAAAGCTTTGTGAATGACTTTGTAAATGATAGGCTTTTTACCCAACTAGTATTTGCCATGGTAATTTTGACTGGATTCCTTGTTGCTGCTTCAAAATCAATTGTTTAACAGTCAGTTAATGAAGAACTTCAATTTGATATGGAGACATAGTGTAAAAATGTTGGGAATAGTTATTGCTAGATGGGTGGATTGCAAATGAATTTTATAGTTTCTTTTCTATTTCCTCAAGTACTTTACCATAAACATGTGTTGCTTTTTGAACGATATAAAACTACGCACAGGTAATGTATAGGAAAATGCCTGTAAGAAAATACATCAAATGTTAGCCTTGGTATATCTGCTGGTGGTATTATAGGTGATGTTTATTTTCTTCTTTATCTTTTAGATTTATTTTGTTTCCACATTATTCATCAGATTCAGTATCTTCAGTTGGAGAAATACTGGCTTCTCTCTAATTGGAGAACCTAAATCATTTGTGGTTTATTGGGTGGGGAATTGGGAGAGATTATTTCAAGAAATTTATTTGATAAAATATTAAATATCAAAGCAGTTACCATAAAGGATAAACCTTATGAGTATTTTTCACAAAAATAAAGATGTTTTACAAGAATGCACGGCATTTGCAAGTATCAGCATAAAATGCTGTGCTACAGTGGCTGCTTCTCAAACACCAGCAGATGTAATTGCATTAATTGCCATGCCCTGTGGGACAGGTATAGTGCAGTACTTAATTTATGTGTATGTGGTGTACTACTGTATTTTACTGTGTGTACATGCAAATGCGTTCAAAGGATATACTGTTAAATTTATTAGAAATAATCTTTTTGGTTTTTCTTTTTCTTTTTATTTATTTATTTATTTATTTTTTATAATAAATTTTATTTAGTTACTTTTCAAGTACATTTTTTTATCTATTTCTCCCATCCCACCCTCCCTCCAATCCCCCCCCCCCCCCAGTCCTCATCTCTGTGTCTTTCATACTTGTTCCTCAAAATCCCTCCCCCTTTTTCCCCTTAAATTCCCTTCCCTCTCCCCTCTGGTCGTTGCCCACTTGTTCTCTATTTCAGTATCTTTGTTTTTATTCTGTTTGCTTGTTTGTTTTATTCTTTAGCTTCCTGTCAAAGGTGAGATCATATGGTATTTGTCTTTCAATGCCTGGCCTATTTCACTCAGCATAATGCTTTCCGGTTCCATCCATGTTGTTGCAAAGGGTAGGAGCTCCTTCTTTCTCTCTGCTGCATAGAATTCCATTGTGTATATGTACCACAATTTTTTGATCCATTCGTTTACTGATGGGCACCTAGGTTGCTTCCAGCTCTTGGCTATTGTAAATTGTGCTGCTATGAACATTGTGGTGCATAGGTTCTTTGAAATTGATGTTTTAGGATTCTTGGGGTATAATCCTAGCAGTGAAAATGCTGGGTCAAAAGGCAGGTGGATTTTTATTTTTCTGAGAAAATTCCATACTGTTCTCCATGATGGTTGTACCAGTCTGCAATCCCACCAACAGTGAACTAAGGTCCCCTTTTCCCCACAACCTCTCCAACATTTGTTGTTTGTAGCCATCCTGACTGGTGTAAAGTGGTATCTCATTGTGGTTTTAATTTGCATCTCTCTGATAGCTAATGATATTGAGCATCTCTTCATGTGTCTCTGGATATTCTGTATGTCCTCTTTAGAGAAGTGTCTGTTCAAGTCCTTTTCCCATTTTTTAATTGGGTTCAATGTCTTCCTAGAGTGGAGTCGTGTAAGTTCTTTGTATATTTTGGAGATTAAACCTTTGTCTGAGGTATCATTGGCAAATATGTTTTTCTGATACTGTAAAAAATATTATTGGTGTATACAAGAGAAGCGAGCTTCCCATCCTTTCCTATTCCTTTTCAGACAGCCTGAAAGGGACATGCTGGCTCAACATCCAGGACAACCGCTGCGAGGTGAACATCAACGGGGCCACTCTGAAATCCGAGTGCTGCGCCACCCTCGGGGCTGCCTGGGGCAGCCCCTGTGAGCGCTGCGAGCTAGGTAGGGGCCTGGCCAGGGGGCTCTGGGCTTCTCCTCGGAAAGCCTCTCTCTCCACTAGGCAGCTCACTGTGTATTTCCATAGTGAAGAAGACAATGAGATCATTACAATCCCTAAAATGTTCTCTTTTCTGGTGGAATTTATTTGTTTCTTAAAATACATATTTGGCGTATCCTTGTACTGTAATCGAACCTTCTAAGTATTTTAGACAAGGCAGGGAATCCGCTAGAATGTAGCCTCTGGATGACTGTCGGTATTCTCCAGTGTCCTTGATTGCATGTGTCCCCATGGAACATGATGTTGCTTTAAATGTTTTATTTGTAATTCAGTTGGCAATGTGAAAGCAGAAAGGAGTTTTCATAGGGATCATGGGGGGACTCTCATTGTGGTTGGTTCAGCACTGATGCGGGTTCCACAGCACACCCTGTGCTGCACTGAATTCAGCAGAGGGCAGCTGGGGCCCTTGGCCTCTAAAACCCCAGCTTGTGATTTTTATGTGGCTCCATTTAATTCCATTAGACTGTTTCTTTAACTTAAGACAGTTGTATTTTTTTACAATGAAGTGAAAATGTGTCCCATTGTTCTCACAGATACAGCTTGCCCCAGAGGCTTTGCCAGGATTAAAGGTGTTACTTGCGAAGGTGGGTGTTTTGCTGGATGACACCGTAAATCTTTAGCGCAGTATGTAAAATTAACATTGACTCTCACCCTTTGGAGATCTCATTGTCAATAACCTTGAAATCTCAGTAAAAATGCTCATTGGAATGAATAAATGCTTTAGAATACTATTCTTAGGAAACAGCTTAGAGTTTCCCATTTTTCCTCTTTATACTGTTGTGAAAGTTTTCACGAGGCCACCACTAGCCTTTAAGGCACAGAGCAGCTGACAGAGGAACAGGTCTGGGCTGTGTTTAATGGGTGGGCAAGGCTGTGGTAATTTTCACAGCTGGTACCTAGGAAAACCGGTGGCTGTATTGTGGAATATTTCTGCCTAACTCAAGTAATAATTCACATTGTATTGCAGATTGAATATGCTGTGTAGGAAGTAAGACTACACCTGCTTTTTCTATTTGTAACGTCTTTATCCCTACACTTGCTTCATTTCCCTGCAGATGTTAACGAGTGTGAGGTGTTTCCTGGCGTTTGTCCAAACGGACGCTGTATTAATAGCAAAGGATCTTTTCATTGTGAGTGCCCTGAAGGCCTCACCTTGGATGGAACTGGCCGCATGTGTTTGGGTAAGGGTCATGCCCGTGTGTGTTTTATGCATGAAACCAGCCATGAATTTTTTTTATTCTTTGGGTTGTGACCAGTCCAAAACCATTAGGTCTGTAGCTAGAAGCACTTGAAGTGAGGTATTTTGAAGAACAGTCATTAATGGATATTTTTTAAATGAATGTATTTCAATGAAATGATTTCTGTATAATACTAAAAGATGGTATTGCTCAAAAATTTACCTCAAAAATAACAATTTCTTTAATCAGATATTTTAGACAGGTTCAGTCTTTCACAATGAGTCAGTGGAGTGAGAGAGCTATGTTTTGAACATGGAAGAAAAATTGGAGGCTAGGGTTTGAAGGGAACATTTACCCGCCCACTACAGCTGTGCCCTTAGACCGCAGTGGGAAAGTTAAGGTCAAAATTATGTTTTTTTCTCTTTGAAAACATTGACCATCCCTTATCTTTCTTGACTACCTTCACAGTTTAAATTTTCTTCATGCTTTATTTTCTAAAGAACTAAAATGAAGAAGCTCTTTCAACACTGTATTGTAGGAATGCCTCATTGATCTTATTCTTTATCGGTATCGTGCTTGTCTAAATTCGAGTTTCATAACTGAAAAGGAAACTAGTATTAACTCTACATTGTTTTTGCACAACTTTTTATTTACTTACAGGATTTTATTCAATATGCTGTGGAACAGTTTAAAAAATAACATTATATAGGCTTGTATTTTAAATTTAAGCTTGTAGACAAAGCATGAACAATGGTAATGTTATCTTATATTCAAAGATCTTTAAGGTATTTATGTATATGTCAGAGATTTTTAAAATTAGTAATAAGAAAAAATGCAACATTATAGTTATTATAATTAACAGATTCATTTTAAGTTAATTTTGATGACATTTAAATTTGGATATGAAATAGGACTATAAAATCATATGAAAGTGTTTAGAAATTATAATATCCAAAGTCTGATTAAGGACAAATTATTTTCAGCTTTTTATGGTTAAATAGTTTACGAAGTTTTGAGAAAAGTAAAGTGTCATTTGAAGATGACTGTCAGTCCTGTTACAAGTGACTAATGAAATCAAGTTGCCTTTAGTGACTGAAGAAATACATATGATGATATATTATTGATTGTGAATTATCACTAAGCAAAATTAATTTCCAATAACATCACTTAAAATTAAACTGTCTAATATTCTAAAAGAATATGTTGAAATTTTCATCTCCGTACCTTGGTTACAAGGGATCGCAGTTCGATTCCCAGTCAGGGCACATGCCTGGGTTGCAGGCCAGTTCCCAGCAGGGGACGCACAAGAGGCAACCATACATTGATATTTCTCTCCCTCTCTCCTTCCCTTCCCCTCTAAAGATGAATGACTAAAATCTTTATTTAAAAATGTAAAGTTTTCTGAGAATAAAAGTAGAGGTAAACTGCTTTGTTAGAATTGATCTACATCAGGGGTCCCAAACTGCAGTGCTTTCTGGGAACAGACAGATAACATAGATTAGTGAAGTGGTAGTAAGGAGTGGTGGGGACTGCGGCAAGCTGTAGAGTACAAACATCACCAAGAAACTTCCCAACCTATATTTTAACTTTTGTGTGAGCCATTCTGAACCTTCACAGGCTGTATGTGGCTGCTGTGCTGACAGTGTTTATATTCCTGAAGTAAATACTGATAGAGACCTCAATAGTGAAGACACCAGATTACTCTGCCAGGTTACCATGACACTTTACATACCGAGTTCAAATGGTTTAAGAACAAACAGCGACTAATCCTAGAATAGCTTCTTGAGCAAATTACCTCTGTTACTTCAGAAATAATTTGACTCAAGCCAGAGTTCTCAGGCTACCTGTACTTAATCAAAATGGTCACATCTTGTTAATGTCTTTACTTCCCTGGTGACAGTGTAGGATGGAGCTGGCACTCAGACCAGCCCCTGAGTGCCTTGTGGAAACGAGGCTCATCAGGTTACTGTCACCTTCACGCTGGCAGAGACTGTGGCTTCGGGCTGATGTTACTACAGATATATAAGGCAGTACATACTTTGTATATCTGTGAATACCCATATTCCATCTGCCAAACCAAAATAAAAATGTACCAGTTATTTTTTTCTTTAAACACAGACTTCTTAATTACAATACTTGGAAATGTATGTAACTTGAAGCTAAAGGAAGTTACTAGAGTTGATGTTACTTCAGTGGAGAACTTGAAAGAGTCACTATTGATAGTAAATAAAGTAGGAAGCACATTTATTTATGTTTGTTTACATTTCCATTAGGGATTTCTTTCCCTCTGTTAAACAGTTTTCAGGTTTAGGAAATGATTTAATATCTTGAAATACTCTTATCAAATAAAAGATGTTATTTGGTTAAGGAAAACCTTTTCTGAACTCATTATCCATATTTGCAAATCAATAGCAAAGCATTTGACTGTAGTTTGACCAACAACTCTATTGGCTAACAGATAAATGTACTATTTATAGATTGTGCTACTTTACCCTATTTTGTGACTATTGATTGGTCTTCTAAGGTCCTAGCTAGCATGTGGAAACATTAGTATGCTTTGAGGTTGAAGGGAAAATATGACATTTATATAATTTGGCCCCTTATTACAGTAGATTTATATAACCTGGAGCAAAAACCATAATGCAAAAGATTAGTTTTGCAGGAAAAAAACTTTGTGCAATAACAGCTTTCCTTTATAAAGGTCTTTTGATAGTCGTACTGATTAGCCGTGGCCCGTGTGGCTCAGTTGGTTGAACGTCAGTCACGCTGTAAACTAAAAGGTCATGGGTTAGATTCCTGGTTAAGACACATGCCTAGGTTGTGTGTTCAATCCTGGCGGGGGTGCATATGAGAAGCAACTGTTTTGTGTTTCTCTCTCACATCGATGTTTCTCTCCCTCTCTTTAAAGTCAATGAGCATGTCCTCGGGTGAGGATAAAAAAAAATAGTTGCATAGATTTGCAAATAGTGTTGATCATTTACTATTTATGATTAGGATTCAACAGGACTGCTTAGAAGCCACTTTAAGCAATTCAGTGAACAAGGAGAATCTGTCACCAAAATTATTTTATTCTTCCTGAAGCGAGCAATATAAGAAAGGGATCGTAGGTGATGGTATGAAGGGGCCTTATCACAAAGGAACGTTTCCTTCCTAAAGGTGGCTTGTGAGAGAACCCACCTTTGCTCTCAGTAGATGGCTGTCATTATGGAGGCCATCCCGGGAGGTCCAGGACTGGGTCGCTCACCTACGGGTGTAGCTCCAGGACCTGGCATCACTCCAGGAGCCAAGCGGACTTCTGGCACCTGAATGTTCAGCGTACAGCTTCGTCTCAAACTGTGATTTCACCCTCCATGCAGACATCCGCATGGAGCAGTGTTACTTGAAGTGGGATGAAGACGAATGCGTCCATCCTGTCCCTGGGAAGTTCCGCATGGATGCCTGCTGCTGTGCTGTTGGGGCGGCTTGGGGCACCGAGTGTGAGGAGTGCCCCAAACCTGGCACCAAGGAGTATGACACCCTGTGCCCCAGGGGGCCTGGCTTTGCTAACAGAGGGGATGTCCTTACTGGGAGGCCCTTCTACAAAGGTAACTGAGCGGCGTGTTGGTCCCCCTACACTAACCCTCACCCTCCACATCCTGTGAGAACTGGTTTTGCTTCAAACATTTGATCCACTTTATTTTCTTTGTTAAATATAATTTGTGGCCAGCCTTTATCCTGGGCATATGAATCACCTGTGTAAGATGGTGTTGAGGTGACGATGTAAATCAGTCTGCTAATTTCACGTTTCTTACATTGTTCTACTGTAATTCTGCTTTCCTTAGCATGGCCTGCTAAATGCAGCTTCGGTGCAGCCATAAACCCCGTAGACCCACACCCAAACCTTACAAGACACGTGGGCAGAAATAAGGGCACCAGAACTCTTTGTGATGAACACAGAATCTTTTACACGATTGAAACTCTGCATGGCAGCAGTGTGATCACTGAAATTTTTGACGTCCCCCATTATTACCTGGATACATTCTTTTCCATTATAATAGATTTTAACCTGAAAGTGATGGGCCTGCTCTTTTACATCAACAAGCTCTCCATTCCAGCTTTATTCTGCTTCTAGATATCAATGAATGCAAAGCTTTTCCTGGGATGTGCACCTATGGAAAGTGCAGAAATACCATTGGAAGCTTCAAGTGCCGTTGCAATAGTGGCTTTGCTCTAGACATGGAGGAGAGAAACTGCACAGGTAAGACTGTTCTATTGTTCTGTTTGATAAACCCTGGCTCTCTTCCTTTTATTTGAAAGTATTGGCATAAAAAGCCCACCCTCTTATTGGGAACGTGTATGTTTTTCTTTTTGTTTCCTTTTCCCTGCTCATAAACCACTTCTCCAGACTGGGGATACTGCTGCAGAATAGTATGGAAATGCTATTTGCTATATCTGCAGGAACAACACAAATGTGATTTTCAGAATATATGAGCACTAAAGAACATAGTGATTAAATCAACAATGGTATACACTTGATACAGTATTCTGCTAAAAGTGGTAAAGTTCAAAATCGAAAAGTAGTAACTTATCTTCCTCATCCATAAGCAGTTTTCAAAATAACTATTCTTCAGTCAGTGTTCATATCCTTCTATATAAGTATTCCCTTTGTTTTGAAGGAATATGGAATTCCTAATTTTTTAATTAAATAATATAACAAATTATCCCAACAACTTGAAATGTATCTCCAAAATCTTATTATCAAAACTCTTTTTCTTTATACTCTTTAAACTTTTCCCTTTTCTTCTTCCCTCACACGTGCTCCTTCTTCATGGTCTTCTTTGAAATGTCTGTCTTCACTCCCTTCTAACCTCCTGCTCCGTAAGGTAGCACCAGATTCACTCATGGGCCTACCCAGCCTGCACTACCTTAACAGCACTTTAGAACAGTCTGTCTGGTCTTCTGAAGTTCCTCTGTCTTGTCTTTGAGCTCTGCCTCCTGTGCCCATCCCAGCTCTCAGCCCCCCAACATTGTTTTCTGCCCTGGGCGCCGAGCTTGGCTGGGAGAGTTGGAGGAGAGCTCACTGAGTTCGTTCTGCCTCAGCCAGGCCCTCGCAGCTGCTCGGCCACACGTGTGTTCACCTCTTCACAGCACTTGCTGAAGTTCTCTCAGCACTGCTTCCAAGCCTTTTTGGACTCGCACACCCTCTCCTGTCCGTATTTATTCCCACCTTTATCGAGAAACAAATCTGATTGCCAGGACCCTCTCCCACTTCCTGCTCTCTGCTAACGAAATTTCCTTTCCCTCCCATAGTCTCTTCACTTTTAGAGAATGAGACCGGGCTGTCCTCGACTTTCCAGTTACTTCCTCTCTTTCACTCTCCTTCCCTTTTCCTGCTTGAGGCCCTGCTCCGCCAGAGTTCACTTCTCTTTCTCTTTACTGGTTCCTTTCCCTGGGCTCATAAACAAAATGCGTCCTCAGCCCTTCTCTTCCTCCAAGCCGTCATCCTGTTTTCCTTCTTTTCACTAACCGTTTTCTTTGTAACCCTGTGTAACTGGGACTATTGCCCCCCCTTCATATACATGTTCTTGCAAAAACACTTTTACAAGTGAAAAAAATCTTCCTCTTGTGCATGTTCTCCTTCACCTCCAGCTAGATCCCCTCCTTGGTTTTCTTCTCTCTAGGTTTCCATGGTACTTCTGTCTCAGTTGCCCTTCCTCGACGGGGATGTACCTTCTTTAATCTTCACAGACTCTTCTTGACTCTGGCATTTCCCATCCCTCGAGTGTTTTTCGTGGTCCTTTGCTCTCTCAGCATTCTGCCTGTCAGAATTGCACCTACCATCAGGACTTCATGGGTGGCCTCTGTTAGCTGACTTCTTGGTGCTATCTCTAACCCTCTACTTTTCCAACTTTTCTAACTTCAATCGGGACAGTTTCTCCTTGCCTGAATCTCCCTTTGTCCCATCCCCCTCTTCATCTGCCTAGGGACTTCCTTGTATGAATTGTTAGGATAATTTAACTCAAGATAGAAACCTCAAACTTAATTTTGACATCTCCCTCCCCTGATGAACAAGTGACAAAGTTACGTATGTTCTTCCATCAACATGGCTGTTTCAAGTACTTACAGTATTTTTTCTAGACTATTGCAGAGGCAGGTTTGGCCCCTGAGGAAATAGACTGTGAGCAAAGATTAACATACAGGAAGTTTATTAGGGATTGCTCCTGGAATCCAGTTAGAGGAGGGAGGGGAAGGAAGCAGAAATGGGCAGAGGGAGAAGTTGAGGCAGTCCCTGCGTAGCCCTCAGCCTGCCCACGGGGGGCTCTGGATCAGGGACGGCTCACTAGAATCATCTTGAGTCCGGACAAAGGGGCTAGGCGTTTATGTAACTGATGGTCAACCTTTGGATACCTTTGCCTAGAGAAAGGGTGCAGCTGTGGGGAAGCGGTCCTCTTAGCCAAGGCATTTCCTGAAGACAGTTTACATCGCAACGTTTTTCTGTCAGCAACAGTCCCAACAGCTTGAGAGGGAAGGACAAGTAAGTCCTTTCTTCCTGAAGGGAGAACTGGGCAACAGATCCTGTTGTCTCCTGCATTGCAAAATCTTCTAACACCTTCCAACCCATTTATTTTCCACAGTCAGACTTTTCATTTTCACAACCGCCAGATTTATCATCCTGAGCGGAGCTTAGATTGTTTAACTTCTCACAGAATAACTCCCATGACTCAGACAACCCTAGACCTGGGGAAAGGAGGTCAGAGTTCTTCCAGTTCTGACTCCACTTCTTATTTTTGGTATGAATTAGTGAAATCGCTCAATGGCGCTGAGCTGACTGTCCTTAACCTGAGGTTGATACTTGGCAGCACTGCTGTGTTGTGGGGCATTAGGCGAGGGGGCAGCAGGCCCCTGCTGGCTGCCCTTCTTCACGGCGTTCAGGGCCCATCTCCTCCCCACGTCTGGTGTCCTCGGCAGCCACACCCATCCTACCTGCACTTGCACCGATGATCAGCCGCTATGGCTCGGCGACACTACAGCTTCTTTTCTCTGAAATGAATTATTTTTATTCCCCTGTGCATTTTATCTCTTGCCTTTCTTCCAATTTTTTTTATCAGGGAATAACTTCTATAAATATGGCATTTTCTATGAGACAAAAACTGTTCTCAGCACTTAACAAACATTTACTCACTTAACCTCCATGAGGTGGGTTCTCCTATATTACCCATATTACAGATAAAGCAGTCGAGACACAGAGAAATTAAATGATCTCCCGAGGCCTCACAGCCAGAGGACTGTGCCCAGGTATCTGGTTCCAGAGTCTCTACTCCACACTCTGCGGCTCCCACAATATCACATGAGCCGAGATCTGTCCCCGTTCTGCCACGGGACGTGTTCCGTGTTGTTCAGTGGCTCTCCCCATCAGTTCCTAAACACTAATAGAAGAAAAAGTAGGAGAATTCGTATGCATATGGTTTGTTGCTTAATTGAATCAATGAGTTTTGTGATTTTTGTTTAAAAGAAAGTACTTACACTTTTTTCTTTAGTGTAGCCTGCAATAGGGAGAATCAATAGCAAAAGACCAAAAGCTGGGAGAAACCACTGGCTCAGACCCCAAGGCAGCACAGACACATCAGTGACTTAAGAGTCCTGTCACAGAAAAACTTTAACATTGAAATTCATCAAAATAGATGCTGGCAAAATCAATTTTTCCCATTGTGATGGGAAAAAATTTTACATAGGTCATTTTCTTTATTATATTTTATAAGCATGACTTCTCTAGTGAGAGATCTTGGTTACAGGCATGGGAGATTTCTCAGAGAATCCTGCTTTGAGAATATAAATGCAGCTACTAAAGACTCCTATTTAGCATATAAAAAGCAACAAATGCATCATTTTTAAAATTTACATATTTAAAATTAGATCACATCTGAATGTGGCACAAAAACTGGGGTACATTCCTTGGTCCTGCCACACAGGAGCACTCTCTGGCTCCAGGTGAGCGGGCTGCCCCGCGGTTGGCCCCCTGTTCAGAGGCAGCAGGCCTCTCGTTCTCACACTGGTTAGTGTGGCAGAACCAGCACGGTCTTTGCATCACGAGTGAGACTTTATTCATGTATCCACTGCCGCCTCCTCTGCCACCTGCCTTGTTCAGTTCATACTGCAGTTGCCTTGGTTCATCCTTTTTGTTACAATTTCAAAGCCACAAAAAGAAGTCCACAGTTCCAGAATTCTATAAGGCAAAAAGGCACCACCTGCCCGTTGGCTGTGACAGTTTTGGCAGTTGGGGAAAGGAATGTGCCCGAGGCCCCGCTCCCCTCCAGCTGATCTCCCCAAAACATATCCTCATATTGCCACCGGTTACTCCAGTGTTTCAAGTGTGCTGCACCTTCACTCAGAAGGCCAAATCTGTCTCTCTGTTTTTTAACACCTCATCTCACTCCTTTTTTTAATTTCTTTTTAAACCAATGAATTAGACATCGACGAGTGCAGGATTTCTCCTGATCTCTGTGGAAGTGGGATCTGTGTCAATACGCCAGGCAGCTTTGAGTGTGAGTGCTTCGAAGGCTATGAGAGTGGGTTCATGATGATGAAGAACTGCATGGGTAAGCATGCTTACGCTCTTCCTCTCCAGTCTCAAAACTGGCCGAGCACAGACTCGTTAGCTCGACCTCAGCTTGTCTCAGAGCTGCTAACAGCATTCTTGGCAGGCAGCTGCGGTGCAAGAGAACAGCTTTACGCATCAGACAGGAAGTCTACTCCTAGATAGCTCTTGGGGAGCCCCAACCTCTCGGTGCCTAATGGCAGTGAGATACTGAAACTGGATTCTGTTTATTCAAAGAATCTAAAATCAACATGGACTAACTACTCAGGAATGGTTCATTTAAAATGTATGACATTGTGTGGTGGCCCCAGCCTTTACATGGAGCCGTGCAATTCCCATGTTATTCTCCTTATTTGTGTTACTACAAACTTTTAGAGTTGCCCACCTCTTAGCCCACTCTTTTGTTTTCAGGGACTTATAGGATTCACCTTGTGCCATGTAGCAGTGATAATAAGTCTTGAGGTTTTTCTTTCACTCTGATTAGAGATAGCAATAGATAATATCTGGAGTTTAGGGTGGTGCAAAGCAAATCTTGTTTATTTTTACTTCATGGGAGCTTGCTCATTTCATACAAACTCTTTGATAGCTCACTGTCTTTGAGAGTAGGACTTGAACCATTTACTCACTGGCGATAGAAAAAGAGAGGCAAGCATTATCCCGTCCCCTATAAGCTTGTCTTTTGAGTCACACCTCACATAATGATTCTTTCTCCCGTGCTGTATGCGTGAATATTTGCTCCTCAGAGTTCTTTAATGGATCTCACATTTTTACCTTTCAGACATTGACGAATGTGAACGTAACCCTCTCCTTTGTAGGGGTGGCACCTGTGTGAACACTGAGGGCAGCTTTCAGTGTGACTGCCCACTGGGACACGAGCTGTCACCGTCACGTGAGGACTGTGTGGGTGAGTTTGTCTCCCTAGCACCCACCCAGCTCAACTAGTAAAGATGGTAAAGATCAGTAGTTGATTCTGATAAACTTGTTTGGGGCATGTGAAATCTAGCTGATTAGAAATTCGGAGTCCCTGCATTTGGGTTCAGGCTTTCTTTAGAGAATGCTCCAGTGACACACTGGACTGAGCCAGCTTTACCCTGGTCAGCCTCTTTTTCATTACAAGCACATGTGGAAGGACCCTGTGTGAGGCCATGTAGTTCCTGGTGGATGGGGTGGGCGAGCTGCTCCTATCGGAAGCTGCTCCCTGATAGTTCACCTGTACAATCCCTCAGCAGAGTCTACTTCGTGCCCCGGTTTTTCATCACAGGGTCTGCTCGCATATGTGTGAACATGGGAGCTCCTTCCACTCCCTCTTTCACAGAAACACTGAGGTCTCTTCGCTGGCCTTGAGTTCAGGAAGGACGTCGAGGTCCACAGGGCGAGACCAGTGGTTGGTCGTGGAGCATATCAGCCAACTGCTTTTCATAAACATACACAGGCTCTGGACTCATTGTGTTCTAGGATACTGGCTTTAAAAGTTTGATTTAACCAAGAAACATTTTCTTCACAGAAATCTTTCCTGAAAGTATAAGCAAATAAGGCAGTTTAAAATAGAGCAGATCACAAACCTCCATTTAAAAAGATAATTTAAGCATATCTCAGTATATTTATCTATAAACCCTATTTATAGCAAGATGCTAGTATATTAGAAGAATCCGAAATTATAGACTAAACAGACATTTTTAAAAGGTACATTTAAAAGTTTTAAATATTTTTCTTTCATTTTAATAGTGGTACAAATAGCTTTTTCACACAGAGAACCACAAAATATTTATTCGTGGTTGTCAAACAGTGACTCAGATCTGTTTCTGAGGTCAGTTTATTTTGTTAATTGGTTTTTATGGATCTTAGCGCCAGAAAAAAGTGCCCCCCAAAGGTACAATGTACAGTGTAAGTTACATATTTTTGCATATATATATAAAACATAAACATTCAATGATCATAGAGATAAATTTGTATGTCACATAGTCTTCTTACTAATTCTGAGAATTTGGGATGAATTTCTTGTTATAGCTGATCATATTGTCATCGTTTTTATGTTACACTTTGTCTGATCAATAGCTTGTATGAAGAAGAATGTCACTACCATTTTCTTGCTGTTCTCTTGTGATTTCAATATTAGTACTAGTTTATTCCACAGATCTTTGCAGAAGTTCTTTTTTAAAGATTTTACTTATTTATCTTTAGAGAGAGGGGAAGGAAGGGAGAAAGAGGGGAGAGAAACACTGGTACATGAGAGGAACATCAGTCAGTTGCTTCTCATGTGCACCCCAGTGTGGGGATCAAACGCACAACCCAGGCATGTGCCCCGACCAGGAATTGAACCAGCGTCCTTTTGCTTCGTGGGATGATGCTCAACCAACTGAGCCACTTGGTCAGGGCTGCAGGAGTGTTTTTAAGGCATCTTTTTATTTTATAAAAGTTAGTTAACTTTAAAGTAGGGAATATAATACGTAGGTCACCTATGTAGGCACACTAAACACACAATATGATGAAAACCGATAAGCAGGTGAGGGCCCTGTAATCAGCCCCTTTGTTTACTGGAAGCAGACACCTGCCCACAAGAAACACCAACACGTACCCATTTGATGGGACCAGCTGCATGTGCCAGTGTAAACTCATCTATTAAATGTTTGCAGCTTCCTCACTGGCATGGGCCAGATTTGCGTGGCCTAATGCAGTAGTCACTAGCCACGTGTGGCTTTTTTAATTTAATTAAAATTAAATTACATTAAAAATTCAGTTTTTTAGTTATACTATTCATGTTTCAAATGCTCAGTAGGAGCTGCATATTGGACAGCACAGATATGGAACAGGTCCTCATCATAGAAAGCTCTACTGGGCAGCACTGTTGTGGACAGAAATAAGAGAAGTATAGATTCCAGAATTTTCCTTGGATGCCTCGGGAGATTAACTTACTTCCCCCTGAAAAGCCCTTTGCAGACCACTGCTCCAATGCAGCTTGTACTTGACAGTTTAAGTGATTGTGTCATTGTATAAAACATTAATCCTGTGTATCTTTTTGTAGATGTTAATGAATGCTCCTTGAGTGACAATCTCTGCAGAAATGGAAAGTGTGTGAACATGATTGGAACGTATCAGTGCTCCTGCAATCCTGGGTACCAGGCCACGCCGGACCGGCAGGGCTGCACAGGTAAGGGGTAGGTAAAGGGGGTCTGGAACTTGGAGTCCTCCAATCGGCCTAGGACAACTTCTGCCACTGACTGTGTGATGAAGTCAATGAGAGTCCTTTGTCCTAAAAAGAAGTCTGAGAATGGGGGATCTGAGAATCTCTAAGATGCTGTGGTTTAGTGGTTTTGTAGAGGAATCTCTGGTTTTATCATAGAAAACCCCCTAAACTCCATAGTTAATATGTTTCTGAGTGCTTTAATCTTAAGTTACTGGAGCTGAATGTCAAGTGCAATGCTGTGTAAAAGGAAATAAAAAGAACTAAGAAAGACTAATGGCATGATGATAATCAACACAAATCATGGGGAGAAAATCCAAAGCTATTTAAGCCTTATCAGTTTCAAAAGAAAAAGTCTTTTCTTTCTTTCTTTTTTTTTTTTTGTTTAAGAAGTAGCCCTGACAAGTAACGTGGTAGCACTGTTTTCACAGATATTGACGAATGCATGATCATGAATGGAGGCTGTGACACCCAATGCACCAATTCCGAAGGGAGCTATGAATGCAGCTGCAGCGAGGGTTACGCCCTGATGCCAGATGGGAGATCGTGCGCAGGTACAGAAAATACACAGACTTTGTACATCTAATTAGTTTTGTCTCATAAATCTGGCTCTAAACAATTTGAGTGGAACTGAATGGGAAAAAAAAACATCTGAGCTTAATAAAAGCCATGCTTCCTTTCACTTGATGTCCATTTTGTATCATCAGATATTGATGAATGTGAAAATAATCCTGATATCTGTGATGGTGGCCAATGTACCAACATCCCTGGAGAGTATCGCTGTCTGTGTTATGACGGCTTCATGGCTTCAATGGACATGAAAACATGCATCGGTGGGTACTGTCAAAACAGGATACATGTTTATATACACATACACATATGTGCACACTGCTGTATTTTGTAAATAGACTGCATTTTAAATTTTATTTGTGTATTTTAGCGTTCTGCTATTCAGTTTAGAAGATAGCTTTTGAACTAAGATGAACAGGTAATAACCAAGGCATTGAAAATTTTCTAGATGTGAATGAGTGCGACTTAAATTCAAACATCTGCATGTTTGGGGAATGTGAGAATACCAAGGGATCCTTCATTTGCCACTGCCAGCTGGGTTACTCAGTGAAGAAGGGAACCACAGGATGCACAGGTAGGTGTCAAGCTTGTGTCCTCTGTTTTCAGCTCCTTGTATTTCAGAGGCAAACCTTAAACATGATCTCCGGCATCTCTTAGGCTGTCACCCACCCTGGGCTGTGACTGTGTGTGTGGTGAGTAACTGACGTGGAGCATGTGCGATGAGTTTGGCTCACCTTTGTGGTAGCACACGGTCTCAGCCACTGCCCAGCATGGACTTGGCTGCGGTCCAGACAAGGAGAGGAGAGCGGGTGTGGAGTCTGGGCCCCAGGGTTCTGATGTGTTTCTAGTGGCTCTTGCAGCAGCGTTCACTTTCTTAGGAAGACTGCTGCCCAAACAGGAGACGTAAGGAGCACCGAAAGACATAAAGAGTACACCAACAAAAATTTGTCTGGATTCTATTTAGACACTTCCCTTGCCTTCTTGCCCCTGCCTTTCCCTCTCTTCTGTTTCATTTGCTTTTGTCTTCTCTTCCCCCTGTGTCCCAAATGCCTCTGTCTTTTTTCTCTCTTTCCTTTCTTTCTTTACTCACCCCATTATCTCTCGTTCTCTTTCTTTGCTAGGTAGATTTAGCCTTTTGCATAAATGGCTGGCGGGGAGAGCTAGGAAGTCCCAAGCTCATTGCTTTGGACCTGCCTTCCTCATTGCTCAACTTAAGGCCCTTGTATGGTATTGTGCTCAAGGCAGATGGAGGATGGCTTAGACAGAAACCTGGCTGTTAGGTTGTATTTTGGGGAAAGAGCAAGTAATGGAAGGTGTACTCTGCATGTTCACCACTATCAGTGTTTATATGAAGCCAGTAGCTGTGTGTGTGTGTGTGTGTGTAATTTCAGAATCTATAACATGTAATCACTTAGCTGGATAGAATAGACTATTTCTATTTTACAAAGTTCTAGAAATCTTTGGGGAACACATACACAGGTATATATATGCACATATCAATGCATGTATATATATATGCATATATCTATGTGTATACATGTGTGCTATATAGGCAGATGCTTCATCGTTTTTCAGGTAACATTTCCAGTGAATATTTTTATATATTGTCAAGTAAATAGAAACATACCCATTAAATGGATAGTTTTAAAAACTCTGTAAAATGTTGTATTGATTTTTAAAATGCAGATGATTGTGTAATTTTTAAATGGAGAATATAATACCACTTTAACAAGCCAGGCTTATTCTTATCTACATGAAAATTAATCCAAAAGAAAAGCAGTCTCTGTTCGGAAATAAGATTTCTCTCGCCATCTCTAACGCCTTCTACATGGAGTTGTGTCTGGGCCTAGAAAGGAAGAAGGGCCCTTGGGTGGGTAGGGGCTGACCCATGAATCTGTCAGGGGTCGGGAGCACCTCCCACTAGAAAAGGGCTGGCAGTTTCTTCTAGAGGAGGGCTTGCTTGACTTGCATCATGACCTTTCAGATCTTGTTGGACTCTACAAAAATTAAAAACAAAGATGCTTTCTTTGTACAGTTTTAGATATTTCCAGACTTTAAAATTTTTTCTACACAGAAATCTACTGGAAAGTAGAATTAATTAGCTTGTATTTTATCTTCTTCACATTAACCATGGTTTCTCAGATGTGGATGAGTGTGAAATTGGAGCCCACAACTGCGACATGCATGCCTCGTGTCTAAACGTCCCGGGAAGCTTCAAGTGTAGCTGCAGAGAAGGCTGGATTGGAAATGGCATCAAATGTATCGGTGAGTTTGAGATGTAAATCGCCTTTGCTAAGGCACAAAATTCTTTGAGGCCGTTCCTTACATAGTTGTCAACCCCCATCCTTGAATACGAGCATGCTCTTCTCTTTCATTTAATCTCTTGAAAACCAAAGGCTATCTTTAGTTGCAAGATAGTTCTTATCTAAGAGTTTCCTTTAACATTGGTATAAATGATCAAATTACAACAGTATGTCTTGGCATCTGCTTTTTAGTGTGTTTTTCAGTAAAAATTATTTGATGTGCAGCCAGAAATCCAAACAGCTGCATGATAAAAATGACTAATATATTTTCCCAATCTTTTCCTAGAGTAATCATTGAGATTTAAAACTCAGTGAAATAAAGGAAGGGAATGAAAGGTTTGTAGTTTTTTTGGTTTTTTTTTTTTCAGATAACCTAAGTCTGAAGTCATTGGTCAACACCACCTTCTAACTAGAAATTAGAATTCTTCCAGAGACATCTAAATGTTTTGTTGGATTGCAAGAGATCTGACTCAAAGAAAGAGAATGGGAGGGCAGCTGCCATATTCTAAGTTTTATAGTTCTTGAGCCAAAGTTTTATAAATCTCTGTAGTTGTGAGGCAGAAGACTGGATTTTACCCTCAGTGTCGTGCACAGTGCTGCGTAATATGCTCAGTGTTTTACATGCCTTAATAATAAAGCACTTTCCAAATGGTAAGACTTGTCCAGGTCAATTAAAAGTAGAAAATTAAGCAAGCTAAACTGACCTCCCCATGATTGCCCATTAAAATCTTACAAGCCTGCAGTAAGCATTAAAGAATAACTTTAAAATCTTTTATGAATAACATAATAATTTGAATATGCTTTTTCATCCACTTAATTGTTATATACTTGTCAAATGTTTATGAGGTGACCATAGAATTTAAATTGTCATAGTTTCCAAATCGCTTTGCAAAGGAATGTTCTATGATGACTTCTAGTCCACTTGCTATCCATTTCTGGTGCAGCCTTCTCAATCATTAATAGCAACAGCTTTTCAGCCATATCCCCATTCCCATTTTCCTAGTCCCATCTGACTACTGTCTTTCTCTCTTTTAGCCTCCCTTTTCTGTGCTTCTTGTCCATCTCTCATGCTGGCCAGCTACTGCAAAATGGCCTGACTCCATTCACCAAAGATTGAGCTGTGTCCAGGCATCTCTGCTCCAAAGTACCATCCGTTACATCCACTCCCTCCTTTCCGTCACCGTCCCCCTGCTCTGGTCTCAGCCGTTTTCAGTATCCTCTCTGGCCCTCTTACTAATCCATTCTTCAGATACCAGCCAGACAGATCCTTTCAAACACGGACCTGGTGTCTTCACAATTGTCATTTTAATCCATTGAATTTAGGATGAAATCGGCTTCCTGCCGTGGTCTGTAAGGCCTTATAGCGTCTTTCCGCTGTCCCTCCAATTTAGTTTTCCATCACCTTCTTCCCGTGCTGGTGCTTTGTCACCCTGACCTCCTTTAATTTGTCACACCTCCCCAGAATTGTTTAATTCGTGCTGTTCCTTCTGAAGGAGAACTCCTCCCTACTTCCATTCGGCAGGCTTGTATTCATCGTTTATGTCTGAAGTTAACTAAAAATTACTTCCTTACTAGAGTTTTCCTTGTTCTTGTACTCCACATCAGATGCCTTTTTTTATTCTCTCATAGCACTGTGTAATGTTTCTTCCTGGTACATATAACAGTATTTAACTTAATTTTCTGTGTTTAACATCTGTCTTTTCCACTAAACAATGGACTTCATGAAGTCAAGAATCATATATCAATTTCCTCATCTATAAAATGAACATGATAAACCTATGCTAAATTTTTCTGCTCTGAAATTCAGTAGTGTCTTAGAAATTGACCGCCCCCTCACTCTTTGGTGATGAAACCAGTGATAACACCCACTCTGAGCAGAAGTCAGAAGGGAACATAGCCCTGGTTTTCTGTTAGTCATTAAAAACTAGTTGATTAGATACCTCAAAAATTGCTTGAATTTATACTCTTGGCCCTTGTTCATCGCATGAGGACTTTAGGTTGTGGGTCTGACATCTTAGAGAATTAGAACTGTGACCTTAGAAATCAACTAAAATACATTCTATTTGGCTAGTTTCCATTTAAACTGAGACAAATGAAATCCTTTCTGAGTGTTTAAATGTTCCATTTTTGTTTCTGAACTTTATTGCTATGTTTTCCTGGCACGCAGATCTGGACGAATGTTCCAATGGAACCCACCAGTGCAGCATCAACGCTCAGTGTGTGAATACTCCCGGCTCCTACCGCTGCGCCTGCTCCGAAGGGTTCACGGGAGATGGCTTTACCTGCTCAGGTGGGTCGTGTCCTGAGGCGTGTTCCGGCATGACTTTCTGGGCTACTTATATGCTTTTATTTGAAGAAAAGGAACTAAAGGAGGCTGAAATCCCTACCGCTATTTAAAATCTTATAGGCAACTCTGTATCTTTCTCTTACGTGAAACATAAAAACCTAAAAATTTTTCTAAAATATTGGTGCAAGTTTTAAAATAATGACATTTATTACTCCTGCTAATGACTGTCGTTTTCCCTTGTTGGTTTATTAACACATCGACCCAACGTGCAGGCCCTGTCTGACCCAGGCCACCTGAATTCAGGCCTTGCCCGCCCATGGGGCTTTCTGGCAGTACAGCCTTAAGTATATTCCTCAACCCGTGTGGGCTTAGCTTTGCCACTGTAACATGGGCATAGTAATAACGATTATACCATTTATGTTGTTGTTTTTATCACTAAATGAATGACACATGGGAGAACTACTCAGCTTCCTCAGAGATAATATGACCTACCCAATCACTGCTATTTAAGGTGTTTATCGAAATCTCAGCTTGCACCTGGTTTTGAAAGAACCAAGTGAAATAAAACATAGAAAGGGCTTAGAAAACACATCGTAGGAACTCAGTAAATGGTAGCTGCCCCTGAGCTACTATTCATTCCACAGTCCTTGAGGATAAAACATCTTTCATTATACTCATTTTTAAGGCTGGATCATCTCTGGACATAAAGTACGATGCTTTTGTTTGTAAGATAGGTGTGTCTCAGTTGACTTTCAGTACACCCTTTAAACCCATCAGTAAAAGGTAGACTCTCTTTTTTCCTAATTATTGACAGGCAAAAAGACTCCTCATTTTCAAACGCCTCTTTGAGAAAATGTGTCTGTTTAATTTTAAAGCATTATTACTTTTAAACCTTGGCTATTTCACTTTCCTCTGCATTTCTGTGCACCGTGGTGTTTAGGGAAGGGTGTGTCTTTGGTGTCAGGTACAACTGTAACTTAGATTCCAGCCCTGCCGCAGACCAGCCCGCTGCGACTCCTGCAGCTCAGTTGGCCGCCCTTGGCTTTGGTCCTTCCTCTGCTGAACCTCACAGGGTTGGTGACCACAGTGAAGACGTGCACGCCAGGCACCTGGCCCACTGCCCGGCAGAGACTGGCCCTCAGTAAACATGGTTTCTGCCCTCCCCCTTTTTTTTATTAGATGAAATTAATAGATTATCTTTAAAGTAGGTCTATGAATAATGTTCATTTGCATAATTAAGGTTGGAATATTTTGATAGGATTATAACGACAAGAAAAACTTTCCTAATTCCCAGAGAGTATCCCTAATTTGCTCAAAAATATTTAAACCAGTGAAAAAATGAGTTATTTCTTTTCACACTATAATGCTTTCAAATGAACTAACACCATTTTGAGATTAGTTCACTTGTCCTTGCCATACCTAAATGATGTTTTACTGATGCAACGAATTGGCATTAAAGAGGACTAAGACGAACGGGAGCGACCCCTGCACTCCTCCTGTTAATCACGTTAGAATTTCATGTTTGGGTGTGGGTCAGATAGCTACACGGTCGAGTTATATACCCTTATCTAGGTGAATATGATTACTTGTTTCTACGTAGTAATGAACACTCACTCAGGCCAATGAGATTTAGTTGTAGAACAGGGAAGAAAATGTGTCATGAAATCTGGAACTTAATAGAGATGTAATTTGCTTATCCCCCAGATGTTGATGAGTGTGCAGAAAACATAAATCTCTGTGAGAACGGACAGTGCCTCAACGTCCCGGGTGCATATCGCTGTGAGTGTGAGATGGGCTTCACTCCAGCCTCTGACAGCAGATCTTGCCAAGGTGGGTCACCAGGATTCCAACTCATTTCCAAGTTGGATCAACTACAGCAAATGAAACCACAAAAAGGGCTGGAACAGGCTCCACCTGGAAGCAGAATACACAGCACATGCTACACATAAAAAAGTCATTCGTTTAAGCATGGATTATTTTGCCGAATGAATAATGAGGAAGGCAGCTTTCATCTCTTATGAAGTTTTCCTGGCCGTGAGCCAGTAGTTGGAAGTTTGGCTCATTCTTTTTTTTTAACCATTTCTTTTTTTTTTTTATCACTAAATGAATGACATGTGGAAAAACTATTCAGCTTTTAAAGTATGATATACTACCTACCCCAATCACTGCTATTTAATGTGTTTATCAAAATCTAAGTAGCCCATTTTTGGCACTTGCCATCATGTTTCAGTGGGCTGTCTGTGTGTCTGGGACTGGAAGTCCTCTTTGGGGACTGCCCTTTTGCCTAATAGTAATGTCTCCTTCCTCTCAGTTATGACATCATCGTCCTTTCCTAGAAATGGGGCTTTGTGACTAGTATCATATCTTTCCAAGAAAAAGAATTTGGATTTTCTTTTAAATTAGAGACTCTATTCACATTCCATATCATTGTTGTGTTCCTAAGGAGTATATCAAATGTAAATGCAGAAAAGGGAATGATGGAAAGCGATTCATATAAACCATAAGGCTTTAACAGATTCAGTGATTCATAGAAAACATTTTTTAAAATACCTCAGGCTAACTGCTAAACAAAGATAATAAAATGAAACCAGATTACAGACTCTCCCTACACTAGTGTCTAATCAAATGAGCAGAAATAGTAAACACCGGCATGTGCGCGCGCGCGCGCGCACACACACACACACACACAACTTCACCAGCACAACCAGAGACCAAAGTACACAACCCAGGTTGGCTCAGAGTAGACCTTGACCCACTGACAAAAGTGGCACTGAAGAAGGAAAGTGGAATTTTCCGTAAATATCCGCCGATTTTGAGAGAATCAGATAAGAGGATGAAAAATAGGCCTTAGGGAAGATGACATTGGAAACTGAAAGTGTGCATTCCTCTCCACGGACCTGCTGCATTGGGCAGAATCTAATCCACTTTACACAAGGCAGCTGTAGAGTGAGTTTCATTTTTTTCCCCCAGTCCTGGTTTCTTCTAAACACTGAAACCAGTTAGTAGAAAATGTGAGTCAGTATGGTTATGGAATTACATGATTTATTACCCATGTCAGTTTGACAAGAGTTAGTGGGAAAAGGAACAAGTAAGCAGTAGCCAGACACGTCTGCCAACATAAAATTTCAAAATGAATTCTTTATACATAACACAGAATTTCCTCTTCATAATTGTGTTCCTTTATCTGTGGCAGAGGACCTTCCAAAACTTCTCCCAGACCTTCCCCAAGTTGATGCTATGTACTCTTTAAGAGAATGCAAGACAGTATTCCCTTAAAAAAAACCTTACTTTATACAGCCCTGGCTGGTGTAGCTCAGTGGATTGAGCGCGGGCCTGTGAACCAAAGGATCGTGGTTGGATTCCCAGTCAGGGCACATGCCTGGGTTGCAGGCCAGTTCCCAGCAGGGTATGCACAAGAGGCAACCATACATTGATATTTCTCTCCCTCTCTCCTTCCCTTCCCCTTTAAAGATAAAGAAATAAAATCTTAAAAAAAAAAACCTTACTTTATACAACTGTAACATTACTTAATCACTTTATACAACTATAACATTATTTAAATGATCATTTAAAAGTAAAATGCATTTTTAATAAAAACAATGACACTGAAATAGAGAACAGGGGGACAGCGACCAGAGGGGAGAGGGGAGGGAATCAGGGAAAAAAGGGGAAGCATTTACAGGAACAAGTGTAGAGGACACACGGACAACAACTAAGGGGGGTGGAAATGAGAGAGGGGTGGGGGGCACGGGGCAGGTGGGCTGGGGTGGGAGTAAAAGACAGAAAACTGTACTTGAACAATAATTAAATAAATAAATAAATAAGTAAATAAAGTAAAATGCATACTTGGATGGCTGATAACACAGTCTATTTTCAGTTCAGTCATAAACTAACTTAATGAGTTTTTATTCATTTATATAGAGAGAATAATTATGTTTATTGCCCCAACATACAAAAAAGATAACTTTATATATCAGTTAAACTTAAAACACAATTTGAACCATCTCTTAAATATAAGGTAGTCGAAATTCAGTATTTTAATCTTAATTAGCATATTTGAATTGACCAGAGACTTGTTTAGACTTGAGGCTTTATACTTTAGGATGATCTGCATGGTCTAGCCTAAAATGACATGCCTGGTCTGCGTTCTCAGAATATGAGGTCATTTGTGTATGGCGTGTTCATCCTCTTCCTGTGAGGAGAAGTACAGATGATTTCTGCAGCTGTACACACACAAACACACACACTCACTGGGCTCTTCATTCTCATATGAATGAGGAGCAATTTCTTATTTATTGACTTTGAGCTAAAGCCTCATAGAAGAGTTTCGTAAACTGGATTTCGGACTTTAGTAAAGCTATTTTAATGAAGTTTGCAGGAATGTGGAGCAATGAATGATCTTAATTTCATGCTCTTAAGAGAAAAATTATTTCCCTTTTGAAACTGACTTTATAACAGATTAGATTGCGAAATAAAAAAGATTTTAAAAGTTAAACTTAATGTTAATAATTTATTTAATATTTAAAATATTATGTCATATTTTGCATGTTGTAGATGTTTAGAAAACATTTTTTGCAGTGTTAATAGGATCTTTGAATTTGTTTTTATCTTTAATTTTTACCTCATTCCTTTCATTTGTTCATGTTTAATTTCTGTATTTTTTATGTCTTTGGGGAATTCTTTTTTGTTTATGTATATTATAACCCAAGACAGTTAAAATACTGTCAATAAAATAAAGTAATATTTCTTTTATATTTGTTCCTAGATGAATATTATTTGCTTGACATTTACCTGGTCAGAGAAAAAGAAATTTTTTTACTTCATAAGAATACCCAGGGAAATAAAAAAATTTAATTAATGTTATACATTAAATCAAAATATTTAAAATATCCTTATAAACAAGAGGTGACTGTTCTTTGAATTTTCAGATATTGATGAATGCTCCTTCCAAAACATTTGTGTCTTTGGGACCTGTAACAATTTGCCTGGCATGTTTCACTGCATCTGTGACGACGGTTACGAACTGGACAGAACGGGCGGGAACTGTACAGGTAGGCCGGTCACGAGCTTAACTGCATTCTTATTAGTTGAAATGAATGTTTTGTGCTGGGTTTAAAAATTCCTCAGATTTCTGCTTGGCTAACATTATTTTTTTTTTGAAACAGAAAATTGCATTTTGATACATTTATTTTTAACGGAATTAATCCATTCTTATATAAACAACCTAATATTAAATATCTAACATGAAACGAGGGAAGTATTTCTTTATATATTTTGTACATGCATGCATGCATATGTACGTATATACATGTATAAATATAATTTTAGTTAGCAAATAGTGACATGGTTTTTTCTTCTTCACAATTCCAACATTTAATTATTTATCTATTAAGGATATTGAGTGACATTATCATAATTACTATGTGATGGACCGGTGGAAATTGTTTTAGGAATATATAAGGATTTAATCTTTATTGTGCTGAGGGCTTTAGAGTGATCTACTATGTTACAAGAAATCCACCAGATATTTTGAAGTAGCAGGATGCATCATAAAGATCTTAACATGGGCACTTTCAATGCTTTTCCTAGATATTGATGAATGTGCTGATCCCATAAACTGTGTGAATGGCCTTTGTGTCAACACGCCTGGTCGTTACGAGTGTAACTGCCCACCTGACTTTCAGCTGAACCCCACTGGTGTGGGTTGTGTTGGTAAGGAAAAGCTATCTGAAACAAGCAAATAGAATTATTTAGAGCTAAATATTCAAACTCTCTTGGTAGTGAACTGTGGAGAGTATTTGCTACAATGAATTTGTAAACAAAACAGTCCTTTCCCTTACGAAACTCTAGCTTACCAAATTATATGGACATTTTTATCATGTTTATCTGCCAAGTTGTATTTGGAAATGAATTTTCAAACATTTGCTCCAACTTCCTCCTCTCACGGACTTGGGAACCAAGGCTTCAGGAGGTGCGGGACTTGGTTCAAAAGCTCAGAGCTTGCAAATGGCAGAGCCGGGGCACAGCCCTGAGCTGCTGGGCCCCCCGTCCAGTGCATTGGCCGGGACAGCATGAAATGGTAGAACTAATGGATTATACATTATCTCTCCTATGAGCAGGGTCATGTAAGAGTGTAACAAATGAAGTGATGAGAGGAGAGGAATTGGAGAACTGGATTTCTTTAGCCAAGCTATTGGAGTGGAGCAAGTTGGGGGCTCGGTGGGCGGGGGTGGGGGGCAAAGCAGGCAGTAACAAAGGTTCGGAATCTGTCTTCCACATTCCTGGCATCTCTGATATTTTGGAAATAATGGTCCAGTGTTTGCCATCTGCCCTGTTTCTGCTCCTCAGCGAGTGTTTCCCTAAAGGTTAATGGTCTGGAGAATTTCTTGACAGGATACAAAAAGTTAAATTAAAAAAAAACGAAGAGGAGGGTAATTCTTGCTTCAGTGCAAATCTGCCCACTGTTCTCAGTGTCAGTTTTCTAGACCTTGCAGCTTATGGAGGGAGTGTTTGCACTGTGATTTGTACACAATTTTTATATTGTTTTCAAAGTTTAGAGAATATATTGAGTTACAGTTTATGGCTGCTCCAAGTTCTGACTTTTTCCATTCAGACTTATTTGTCCTGTGAATATTGAGTGCTTTCTCTTTTAGGGGCTGCAGAGGGAATGTACTAAGCAAATTCTCTGCTTTTGAGTTTACATGCTGGTGGCAGGGAGACAGATACAGCGAGAAGAAATTCTGACACTGGAGGTGGTTGTAGGATAAGTGTGGGGTTTTTTGGGGGGTGGGAGAGTCAGAGCCTTGAAGGAGGGAACATGCCAGCAGGACCTCCAAGAGGAGACAACTTGTCTTCGAGGCAAAGGGGCAGCCAGTGCAAAAGGCCTATGGCAGGAGACTGCTGGTGTTGGGGAGGCTGAGGTAGAGGGCAGAGTGAGTGGGAGGAGTAAGAGGAAAGGACTCAGAGGAGGAGCAATAGCCCAGATCGCGAAGTGGTTCTCAGCCCCCAGCTGCACTGTGAAGTTTCATTTGGAACCTCGAAATTATTCTGATGCCTGCTTCACTCCCAGAAATCGAGTCACTGGAGCCTCAGTATTTCTTAAAAGCTTCCTTGGAGCAAACCAAAGCTATGAAAAGGCAACTAATAAAAGGGAGTGCTCTAAAAGTTAAACAAATGCCAAAAGCTATTAAGAGTAAGAAAAAGCAAAACAATTATATAAACATCACTTTATATCTAATAGACAGGCAAAAATTAGACTGGGGAAAGTGAAGTGTGGGTCTGTGGACCTCAAAGGCCCCTCTGTTCTGTCGGTAGAAGCGTAGACCAGGACAAAGAATGGACACAGTGCTCAGATTCACTGTCAGCACATAATCAATTTCTTGTTTCAGTTTCTTTTTAGGGCACTTGTGTTTATATGGATTGATGCTTCATGGCTTCATTCTTCCTTAGAGGTTTTCCAAAGAACAAAGACTCACTCTGTCTCACAAATACCATTACATGATGAGATGTCAGGGATCTTAATTTTGTTTGGAACCACTTGATTTCATTAGTAGTTATGCCCAATGATGCTACAAAGAAAGAATATAATTACAAAGTAGAAAATGATGGTGTCGCCTAGTTGGATGATCCAACAGAGAAATAAAATGTCACTGTTGCATCATTTGTCAACTTTCTTGTTGTTTCGTGCAAGGGATTACATCACCTTTCAAGAAGGTATAAAAGAAGACTGGAGACAGTGTATTTCGAATCTTCTTTGAGCATTTATTGAACACAGTTGAGAATTCAAAAGCTTTCACTTTCTGGCCGTAATGGCAGAAGAAAATTGACAGTAGGAAACATTTTACAATTGTTAGATGTGTCAGAAGATGAATGCAACAGAGACCAGCCTTCTAGTCTAGATTCTAAAGAGAACGGTGACATTCATCATGTAAGCAAAATGCCAGGCTTTGTGTGAGTCTTCAGAGGCCAGTATCCTAGATGAAATTTTTCACATTCCAGAGTCAAAGAATAAGTGAACCATATATTTCTATAGGCAAAGGAAATATGGTGTTCTTGTCTGTTACTCAGTAAGAAATTCAATGTGCAGTATTTGATGAGAACCTGAACCACCCCAGGTTCTTTTTCCTTCTGTGTTCAAAATTTAATTGCTGTGGATCTGAGGTACACAAATGATGAACCCAGATGTTTAGACAAGGGTTATTGGAAGGAAGTATGCGATATAGAAATAGAAGAAAATCATTGATGATTCTAATTGGTGTTCATAATCTAAGAGTGAAAATAGGTTCCATTTGTGGAGCATAGGCAACAGCTGCCCTCTCATGAACAAAATTATGAGCTGTCAAAGTTTTCAAAAATGTCTTCAGATATATGCTTTAATGACGCAAAATCAAGAAAAAGAACAAGAAGTAATGAGAGGCTAGAACCTGTTAGAGATGTGTTTGAAATGTCTGAAAAATGGATGTGTCACAGGTTCAGGCACCACAGCTGACAGTTAATTGCATTCATAGGACCATTTCAGGTATACTTACCTTCAACACCAAGAAAATGTGGAGTAGAGCTTGAGTTAGTATTCAATGCTCACTAAAATTTTGAGTAAGGTTGTTCCACTATGCAAGAGGTTGTTTTGTACTGGGGATGAAACAAACCTTTTACATTAATGTACAAGAACTCGACTTCCATCGTTTGAGTGATCTTTCTCTAAAAAGGAATTCTTACTATGGCAAGGGCAGTTGAAAGCTCCTGCGTTTCTCCGCAGACAACCGCGTGGGCAACTGCTACCTAAAGTTCGGTCCCCGAGGAGACGGGAGCCTGTCCTGCAACACCGAAATTGGGGTGGGCGTCAGCCGCTCCTCCTGCTGCTGCTCCCTGGGGAAGGCCTGGGGGAACCCCTGCGAGACGTGCCCCCCGGTCAACAGCAGTGAGTATGGAGCCGAGGCAGAGGAGGGGGAGGAACTCGGGCACCTGAAAACCTGTTGCACTGTTTTCTCGCACTCGAAATGGGAGAAAGAGCAAGGGCAAACTTTTCACATCTGGACGGCTTGCAGCGATTGTGCTGAAACCAGCCAAGGGTGTTCTGCATAAAACAAATTTGAGTTCTCTTCTTACTGTTTTTTCATGATATGATAAAAAGAAAAAAACACAATTTTTAACCACAGCCCCATATGAATTAGTGATATTATCTGTTCTCCATGATGTCACAGTTAATTAGGCTACTCCTGGTTCTCTGCAGAGGTTCAGTTTAGGTTCATGGCTGTGTCATAGTCCTGCAATTATTCATATTATGCCTTATGTTGAAACATGTATTTGACCAGGACATAGATGAAACTTGTAAATTGTCAAGTATTTTGAGTTTGTATTTACTCACCAAAAAAAGTTGTGATATAAAGGGTCTGCAAAGGAGTATTTACTTTCATTTAAAATTATTTTTGTTGTCCTATCTACATAATTTATGGAGTAATAATTACATATTGTGGAAAACATAATATACTTTCAAATGTATTTGAATGGCTACTAAAGAAAATGTATGTGTGTTTTGAGCCTGGCAGTTACTGAAGGCTCGTTCGTTGTCTAAGCCACTTGGACACGAGTATCAGATCTCTTTTTTTCTTTGTTTTGTAGCTGAATATTACACCTTGTGTCCTGGGGGTGAAGGCTTCAGACCTAACCCCATCACAATCATCTTAGAAGGTGAGTGCAGCTTCAGCTCTCACCCGTATGTAACCGTGGTAAAGCATGAACTTTAGAGAAGAGCCGGTAAAAAAAAAGTTAGTGTGGAGCAACCCTAACAAGATTATTTTGAACAATTTCAGATGGACAGTTGATCACTAGGATGCTAAGTAACCACTTATAAGTCAGGAAGGTGTGACCTACTGCAGTGATCTAACGTCTGACTGTTTCGCAAAGAAACTCTCTTTACTGATATCTCTCCACTGTAATCATCCATGTCTTGCTTTTAAAGCTCCTCTCAGATTGTGGCAAACACCAACAAAACAGGACTCTCCATGGTCAGAATAAACCTGTTGTCTAAGTGTGCATTCACATGGATGCATGGAAGTCACGTGTTTGAAAGCTCTAACAAGAATTCCTGTCTTTCATGATGGCCTTGGTTGTAAGTGACTGTCTCCCCTTGTGCAGACATTGATGAGTGCCAGGAGTTACCAGGTCTCTGCCAGGGAGGAAACTGCATCAACACTTTTGGGAGCTTCCAGTGTGAGTGCCCACAAGGCTACTACCTCAGCGAGGAAACCCGCATCTGTGAGGGTGAGGTGAATTTATACCTAAAAAACAATCAGTGCTATCTAAGGCAAAATTCCTGATCAGGCCTGGGAAGGCGTTCCACCTTCACATTCTGTCAAAAGACCTGTTGAGACTAGTTCATGGCTTTTTTATTTTCATATCAACACTATCAGATAAATTAATTCACAGCTCACGTGCTATGATTTACTGTTGGTTCTTTATGCATAAATGGATTATGTTTTTTATGCATAAATATAAATGGGAGAAGCCAGAGTAGTGTGAAAACATCCACTATCAAGTAACTTACTAGTTCAAATATTGATTAGGATTATAGTTTTCATAGGGAAAATAGGTAAGCTTGAATGAGTCTATTAAGTTAATATTCTTCAGTAATTTTTAAATGTTGGACTGCGTGTTGGACCACTAAGAAGAAATGCAGAGGTGATGCAGACACCTTTCTTGCTTCCGTCCCTTCTCTTCTTATCACTTGGCACTACAGTCATCCTTTTAGGGGGCCCATGTCCCCACCAGGTGGGGAGCAAGGTCCATAGCTTACTCATCATTGTAGCTACAAGTCCTAGCTTACAGTAAATCTCGGTATTTATTTATGGAACCAGTGAAGGCTTCTAAAGATGCACATTAAACATGGAAGCATGTCCATTATAACCTTTCTTTTGGAACATGTGAGGTACATGCATCTGGGGGAAATATGATTTAAGACAGGAACACCCGGCAATTGCACGGCTGCTAGAATCTAGAATCGGAATGAGTGCGAATTTAAAAGGGGCTGTGACCATAAAGGTCACAGCCTAACTGGATTTAGTTTAAAGTTAGCACTAAAATTTAGTGTAAATGACATAAGAGGACAGCAGGCTTTAAAGCAGTTCCATTTGAAAAATATGAAATTTCAACTTAAAAAATGCAGGTGCCATTTAAATTATTTTTTGCCACCCTGGAATAATTTCTTTCGATCATTTATATTTTGTAATACTGGATTATATTCTTTTAAGGGAAGCTATACCTCCTGTCATGGCAGTGCACATGTTAAAGTATTATCAATGTAATTGCTTTAAATTCTGAATTTTATGGAAACATGGATTTTGGGGAGTCATCGTATGCTTTGTTCAGTGGTTTAAATAATATAAACTTCTGGGGAAATATTTTAATGGGTATTGTTGCCTGCTCTAGATATTGATGAGTGTTTTGCACATCCTGGTGTGTGTGGGCCTGGGACCTGCTACAATACGCTGGGGAATTACACCTGCATTTGCCCACCTGAATACATGCAGGTCAACGGAGGCCACAACTGCATGGGTACGTGAAGGTCTCTGGGGTCACTTAGGTCACAGCTGTTGACCTCCCATGTGAGATGCTTGTGTCTCAGAATTAGTCCAAAAAATGTAGAAAGTCAATCTTTATGAATAAGTATTTCAAAGTCTTATAAAATTCTGGCTCTGCATCATGTTTTTGAACTTTTGTTACCCCTTCATGCAGTTACAAAGTAACTAAGTCATGGGGCTGTAATGTACAGCACAGGGAATATAGTCAATATCATAATAGCTCTGCATGGTAACAGACCGTAGTGATTGCATTATAATGTATATAAATATTGACTCACTGATGTGCACCTGAAACTAATCTAGTATTGTATGTCACCTACACTTTAGTGTCAGAAACGGAAATTTACGTTTTTTAAAAAACACAAGTCTAAGGTAGAAAATTTCATCAGATGTTATAATTACGTGTTCTTAAAGAACTTTCACTTTTCATTTATATAAAATGAGCATGATAAGGTGAAGAGACCTTCCAAAGAACACACATGTGTAACCCGCTGACTTAGACAGCAGTGCAGGATTGGCCTGAGGGAGGGGCCAGCGGGGGGAGGTGGGCAGGGGCAGGGACATAGGAACATCTGTAATAGTGTCAACAATGAAAAAAAGTGAAATAAATAAGGTGAACATTATTTTACAAATGAGGACATTTGACATTTAATATGTGATATTTTTTTAAATAAATACATGCTTTTAAATATAGAAAAAATATCTATTAACTTTGTTTCCCGAGCAAGTTATGAATGAAAACCCTTACTTAGAAACAGGAGATGTGATAACCTAAAAATGACTCACGTTAAACCTAAAGAATTATTTTAAGACACCTCTAAATGACTGCGACATTGTTTAGAGTTATGTTCCTGGAGAAAGTTGGGGTCTCTGTGTATGTAGGCTTCACTGCTAGCTGCTTGATGATGTGATTGGCTGGCTTGTTGGTTTTTCTACATGTAGACATGAGAAAAAGCTTTTGCTACCGAAGCTATAACGGAACCACTTGTGAGAATGAGTTGCCTTTTAACGTGACAAAGCGGATGTGCTGCTGCACGTACAATGTGGGCAAAGCCTGGAACAAACCTTGTGAACCCTGCCCAACCCCAGGGACAGGTAAGCACAGACCCCATACTTCTGCTGAAGGCTGGGGCAGGGACACAGGCATATGGGTGGCAGTCCAGTAAAAGCAAACGTGCGTTAAAACCAGGCGTGCTCGGTTCTGAGACCCAGCTGGCCCTCTTCGGGGCACAAGCACTGATTCCTGGTGTGTCAGTTGACTAGGAGTCTGGACACTGAAGACAAGCTCCACTGCTAAAGAGTTCAAGTTTATAGCCCTGATCTATTTTAATTCATTATCTGATACCATGCCAGTTAATCCTTCATTTATGCATAAAAAATTAGTTTTTACTAACTACTTTGTGTCTTTGGGCTTGGTCTGGAAGGTATAATATTTTGATGAAAAAAGACTTGTGGTAATTTAAAGCCCATTAAGTTCAGTAGTGTTGTATTTTAGATCAATCTTGGAAAATATGCAAAAAATAGATTTGATGAGTGAACTTTACATAAAGGAAACTTTTTGTCAAAGTAGTTTTAGCATTTTCCCCCTTAAACTTATCTAAACTTTTTAGGCAGAAAAGTAGAACTGATGTTACATGGTAAAGTATTTTTTAGAAGCACAGATTCTTTTGAAAGAAAATAGAGGCAAGAGAAAAAAATGATCTTAAAATTATTGCCTACTCAGGTTTTTGGAAAGTGGTCATTTTTAATAATTTTAGATACGAAGTTGATCCAGTAGGACCAATAAGAAACGATGATTATATACTCATTACTAAATGAGTAATGTTACTCATTTTACATGTATTAAAAAGATTTATGTAATGTGATGATGAAATGAAATTAATTAGAAATGCTGAAAAGTGATACGGGGGTGCCATGTCGTGGTTCAGATTCAATGGGTGAGTGGATTTTCGTAACCCTATCTTGCCATAGTTTGTTTCGAAAAATCAAATAGAAACATTTTTACAATTCTTTAATTGAAAAACTTCATCGGTTAGAAATAGAAAATCACTGGCTTGGGGGAATGAAATGCTACTTATTTTTTCATAAGAGGAGGTAAAGGCTTAGGTTTGAGAGACAGGTCTATGTTCCAATTGACTCTGCCACTTATTGTCTGACTTCATGTAGATTATGAATCCTTTCTGAAACCGATTCCTCATATATGATATAGGAATAATAAATAATGACAGTGACAAATTCACATGGTTATAGTGATGATGGAATGAGATGATGTATATAAATTACAGTTCTCACGTTACCAGGCAATTAGAAACCATTAAACTGGGCATCTGTTATGTGCCTCTCGGTATGTTCTGGATGCGTGGTGGATGTTGGTGGATGAAACCTACAAAGACTCTCCTCTGATAGCACTGGAGTAGAGTATGTTGTACATGTTTTAGCTAATACTCTTCAAGAGGTTTACTCAGCAGTAGGCATCAGATGCAGTCTGCTTCTTACATATTACAGTGTGTGTGTGTAGGGATTGCAGGGGAAGGGAGGATGTAGGGAGGTGGAGGAGGGTATAGAGAGACAAGTAGTGATGGATGGAGACTTGACTTGGGATGCTGAACCCACAATACCGTGTACAGATGATGTGATGTAGAATCGTGCACCTGAAACCTGTATAATTTTGTTAACCAGGGTCACCTCAATAAACTCAATAAAAAAACAATGAGTAAATTATGGACCTGAAAAAATGGACTTAGAATTTGTTTCAGTTTCTATTAGTTTTGTGGATTATGTGTAGGAGTAATTCTTCCAGTCTCTATTTTATTCCAATGATGTATTGTTTTTGATGCCTCAAGTTTCACATTTTAACAGACATTTATGTTTAAAAAAAGAGACAAAATTTACATCTCATTCATTATTCATTATAACCTATTTGATCATTACAAAATTATTTTTATGCCTGTGCCTTTGTGCAACTTGTGATGTCTTTTTTACATGTGTACTCTAATTTGGTTTTTAAATCGACATACGTTGGATCGGTTTTAAAGCCCTGCTTATCAAAAGAAAAATAATTGCTGTGCCCCAAGTAGATATTTTGAATCTTGTAAAGATTTGTTTAATCTTCTAGGGTCAGAGCAGTAAGAGGTCAATGGTGATGATAATAGTCACAATAACGGCAAAGACGGCTTAGGCCTCCGCCCTGGACGGAGGAACAGATATTGTTACCGTATAAACATGATTGAAATGAAAATGTCTGGCTGTGAAAAATATAAAATAGATTTGGCAATGAAGGTAGTACTTGTAAAACTTTATTTTGAAGGCGTTGGAGACTGTTAAGAGTGAGTTTGGTTTGTTTGTATTTTAAAGCTGACTTTAAAGCCATATGTGGAAATATTCCCGGGTTCACCTTTGACATTCACACAGGAAAAGCTGTCGGTGAGTTTTTTGTTTTTAGCTTATGCTTATTTTAATACATGTGCGTAGAATTTTGTAAAAATGTATTTGGTGTTTTCTAAATTTTGAAGTCCCACAAAATGTAATAACAGGAATCTGATCTAATACAGTCGGACGGACAAGAGGCAGCATGATCACAGCTCTGACCAGGGTGACCAGCGATGCTGTTCTGTCAGCACAGTCTGGGCCTCGCGACCACAGTTACGTGACTTTCTCAAGGCTCCGTGCATGTCGAGCGAAACCTATGGCTTTCCTTTTGGTGCATTTTGTATCCCATGCCTCTAAGTAACCCCTCTCATTTTAACTTCTAGTTGCTATTTTCATACATACATGGTTAAGTGTTTGGTGTTTTCTCACTATATCCCTTCTTCCGACCTACTTACAAATTTGCAAGATGATTAATTGTGTAAATTACTTCCTTCTAAATGTACTTTCTTTTTTAAGTTTTTATTTATAATTTTAGAGAGAAGGGAAGGAAAGGAGAAAGGGAGAGAAACATCGATTGGTTGCCTCTCGCATGCCCCCAACTGGGGATCGAACCTCAACCCAGACATGCGCCTGAACCTTTGGTTTGCAGTCTGGTGCTCAACCCACTGAGCCACACCAGCCAGGGCTAAATGTACTTTTTCTTGCTCATTCTACTTTTCTTCCTCAAAGATTATAAAAGTAATTTCATTTTAAGTCTTCATTATCAATGCACATATAAAAAAGGACATAAAATTAAGAAAACTTTCTTTATCAGATGTGTTTATCAGCAGCAGTTAGGGGAGCCTAACATGTAAGTTGAAGAGGAGGTATGATTCTGGAGGAAGTTCATTTGCTACATCGACACTGAAAGCATTTGGTATCTTTAATCAGCTACTTAAATTTTCCCATCGTTGTTTAAAGGAAATAATGTGTTTTATGGCCTGTATGCTTTGACGAAGCACAAGATCACTCGTACCAGTATAGAATTGATTTTGGTGACATTGAGTGTGTTCTCATCCCATTGTTCAAGGTCATATGGTGAGTACATTAAGCAGAACCACATATATTTGATCAAATCTGTTCAATTCCAGACATTGATGAATGTAAAGAGATCCCAGGCATTTGTGCAAATGGTGTGTGCATCAACCAGATCGGCAGTTTCCGCTGCGAATGCCCCACAGGATTCAGTTACAACGACTTACTCCTGGTCTGTGAAGGTAACCTGAATGATGTGTGACCTCTGTCCATGTAAGTTTGGTGGACGTGAGTAGTGTTAGATAGCTTTCTGTCTTTTTATAGGTTCTTTCTCAGAAGTTAGGATTCAGTCACCAAATGGTTAAGTAACGGTAATACTAATGCAATATTGAAATTGTACAAGTGAATTTATTGCTCTTTCAGATATCGATGAGTGCAGCAACGGTGATAATCTGTGCCAGCGGAATGCAGACTGCATCAACAGTCCCGGCAGCTACCGCTGCGAGTGTGCCGCAGGCTTCAAACTCTCGCCCAACGGAGCCTGTGTTGGTGAGAAGGGGCCCGACTTCATTCTCTGGCACTGAGCACAGCATTCTTCAGGTTTCCTACACGGAAAAGTCATCTAGGCTTTTCTATCAAAAAGTATTTTCAAAGGCAGTTTTGAAAAGGTTTCCTTAGTAAATCTCTTCATTGACATTGAACCTGTGTCACCATATATATTAGATTACCTTGTTCAGAAAAGAGGCCTCTTCAGTGGATTTTCTGAGTATTGGACCAAAAGTAAAATGGTATCCTTGAGATACCAGTCAACATATAAAAATTGCATGATTTTAAAAGAAAAAGACTCGGACACTTTAAAGTCTTTATTTTGATTCAGCTGTTGTCATGGTTCATTTTCAGCCTATGGGTAATAATTAATAGCAGGTTATAGAAACATGCCTATGAAAAAAATGAAGGAATCTTAATAAAAATCAGATATGTGAAACGTTGTCTTTCTTTGTTTTAGATCGCAACGAGTGTTTAGAAATTCCTAATGTTTGCAGTCATGGCCTGTGTGTTGATTTGCAAGGCAGTTACCAGTGCATCTGCCACAACGGCTTCAAGGCTTCTCAGGACCAGACTATGTGCATGGGTAAGAGGGGGCGTTAGCTCCAGAGGGCGAGGGGGGGAGCGGCGCGTCCAGAAGAGGCCACAGTTTGGTCATTTGCCAAATTGACGTGCCTTTATCAGAAACAATCTTGCAAAAACTTAAGTATGTTGAATTGTTTATTGTTTCATTCAGTATAAAACTTGTGAGCAGGAACACATCAAAATATGTTCCTCGGTTCAGTGTTCACAGCCCTTTTCCCCAGATGACTTCACGTGGGCTGCGGGGCACTCAGGGCTGTGTGGCAGTCACTGCAGTACCAGCTGCCCTGTACCCCTCTCTGTCACCATAGAGGAAAGCCTTTTTGACTACAAGAATGCCAGGGAGTAAGTAGCAAGAGTGACAGTTTAGAAATGAATATATATACATGCACATACATACATATATTCATATATATACTTTTTCCCCCAAAATCATTGAATACATGGGCTTTTTCTGCTTCTTTGGGGTTTTAACTCTTTTTTTTAGATTGTACATTCATTCTTTATTTATTCAAACTATTTCTTTGTAAAAATTTTTTTATTTTAAATATTTTTTATTTAATTATTGTTCAAGTACAGTTTTCTGTCTTTTACTCCCTTCCCAGCCCACCCCCTCAGTGCTCCCCACCTCCCTCCCATTTCCACCCCTGTTAGTTTTTGTCCATGTGTCCTTTATACTTGTTCCTGTGAATCCTTCCCCTTCTCCCCTGAAATTCCCTCCCCTCTTCCCTCTGGTCCCTGTCTACCTCTTCTCTATTTCAGTGTCTTTGGTTATATTTTGCTTGCTTGTTTGTTTTGTCATTTAGTTTTCTGTTAAAGGAGAGATCATATAGTATTTGTCTTTCACTGCCTGGCTCCTTTCACTCAGCACAATGCTCTCCAGTTCCATCCATTCTGTTGCAAAGGGTAGGAGCTCCTTCTTTCTTTCTGCTGCATAGAATTCCATTGTGTATATGTACCATAGTTTTCTGATCCATTCATTTACTGATGGGCACCTAGGTTGCTTTCAACTCTTGGCTATTGTAAATTGTGCTGCTATGAACATTGGGGTGCATAGGTTCTTTCAGATTGGTGTTTCAGGGTTCTTAGGATATATACAGGGTTCTCAGTAGTGGAATCCCTGGGTCAAAAGGCAGATCCATTTTTAGTTTTCTTAGAAAATTCCATATTGTTTTCCACAATGGTTGTACCAGTCTGCAATCCCAGCAACAGTGAACTAGGGTCCCCTCTTCTCCACAACCTCTCCCACACTTGTTTGTTGCTTTGTTTATGATGGCCATTCTGACCGGTGTAAAGTGGTATCTCATTGTGGTTTTAATTTGCATCTCTCTGATAGCTAGTGATATTGAGCATCTTTTCATGTGTCTCTGGAAAAACAACTTTTAGAAGCAACAGTAGCTAATGTAATGGTTTGTTAAACAGTAATAGTGTTCAGTAAGTACATGCTGAGCTGATGATTAATAAGGTTTCAAATGCAGATGGGTGGATACCTTGGAACTCAGCATAGCTCCTTCAATACGATGTCAGCCACTGGCTCTATCTTTGCAAAAAGTGTTCTCCATGCCTTGCACTTAAAGGAGGAAAATCAAAGCATAACTTGGCTATTTATAATTAGCATGTTCTCAATGTAGAAGAAGCCAAAATTGTGAATCTACTCTTTTGGCATCTAAGATAACATCCATGTGAAGAGTGAAGTCGGATTTCAGTCCTGCAGAGCCAGTTTACTTGATGGTATATCCACACAATGAGGAGCACCAGGAAAACTGCTCCATTCGTCCACTGCCTGCTAAGGGCTCCCCCTTGGACTTGTCTGTCAGTGAAAGGAAAAGTTCTCTAGGAGATGCTTGTACAAAGGACTTGGAGAAGGTCTGGCCCTATTTGCATCCGACAGAATATGATTTTTCAAAAAATAAGAGATTTATTATTCAGAAATTCATATGGAGAAATCTGCCCTCAATCCTAACACTCCTTGGCAATACCTGCCTTAAACAAAGCTTTCTTCCTCAGAACTTTCTTCCTAAAGAATAATATCCTCGCCCCCAGCCCCACCCTCACGGTGGAGGAGCTTTCAGCAGCCTGGAGTTCACAGACTAGGAAATCTGCTCTCTTGTATGAGTATGACCTTTCTAAGTATTTTCTCAGTTTCATATTTTGAAAGGCTAACAATATTGCATTCTAATTGACTTCTTCAGTCTGGATTCCACCAATTCATAAAAATCTAGGAAACTAAAGTTTCTTTGTTGTGCTGATCAAATAAAGGTTTCTAGATGTCTGGGAGAGTGTTTATAATGCTCAATAGAGCAGAATTCTTTTAAGGTTTCAGAAGGTTAGTTTCCCTACAGTCGACAAGCAAACTATTCATTAAAACACCGCCATTCCTGTGGGAGCAGGGGTGGGCTGGGGGGGAGGAGGAAAATTGGGACAACTGCAATAGAATAACAACAAAAAAATTTATAAAAACAAAAAAACAAAAGCAACAACCAAAAACCCACCTCATTTAAGGGGATGCTTGCTTAGCCTTGTTCTGAGAGTTACATATGCCTGTAAGTCATTAAACAGCACTTTTTCATATAATTTTATAATTTAGCATTTTTTTCTACCTCATACTTATTTTCTTTTAAGTAAATACGAGTTACTAGTATGGCATGAGGACAACCTAACTAAATCAGTAGAGTAATATGAATGTTGAATGGGCTGTTTTTCTTGTTAAAAATTGATCCCTTTGAGCCGATGTTTCTTTGTAGATGTCGATGAGTGTGAGCGGCATCCTTGTGGAAACGGAACTTGTAAAAACACCGTGGGGTCCTATAACTGTCTCTGCTATCCAGGGTTTGAGCTCACTCACAATAACGATTGCCTGGGTAAGTACGCAGTCCGTGTCGGCTCCCGGCGCTCCCGTGCCATTTCCACACAACACACTGAATAAAAAATAACACCAAAGAGTAAACATTCTCATTATTAAAATTGCAGATATGTGCCAAAAGGTATGTGACGTCATTAATTCCTAGTTAACTAAAGCCGTAGTATTGGCATAAATAATTACAAAATGGTTTGCTGGGTTGAGTGCTTCTGTCAATCAGCCAGTCAGTCCAGGGGAAAGCCAGGCAGGTGGTCAATGCATGGGGACCGCGCTGTGCTGTGGGGTTACTTTTACGCTTTCACTGGGATGGAGGATGGACCTGTCATTGTTTCAGCATTGTAACAGTTACTTAATGTAATCTGCTCTTGATTTGCATTCAAACACTGACGGTCTTCACCTTAACAACATGTTGGGTATTGGAACTTCATGTTGCATCAGCTTTTGAAGCCAGGGGTGCCCTTCCCCACAGAAACAGCACATGGCGCCTGGGTTTCCACACCGGCCCTCATAAGCCTGTTTGATCTCTGTTTGTGACCAACTTCAGATTTTCAATGGAAAATAAAACTGCCCACTATGCAGTGGTGCAGGATTTTAGCCTCTGCCCTAGCAGACAGTGATTGAAATAGGAATTGCTAGCGAGTCGGGGCCGTGCCTGTGTTTGGTGGAGAAGTTAATGGGAGCGATGACAACCAGGGCTGTCGGTGTTGCTCCCTTACCCTGTGTCCGGTGCTGTGCTGGCGATGCTTTAGCAGGTAGCCTGACTTCATTCCCACAGCCCTGTAAGGGATGTGAGAGTAACTTAGGCTTTTACCATTATGGGGCCATCATGGCTCAAACCTATTTCCTAATTTAACCCAACATACGTTCCTCTCAGTTTTCTTTATTTTTCAAAATTCTGCAACTGGGAGAACAATGTCCAGCTAATTGGACATTGGACATTTTATTCAATGACTACTGTCTTGTCTATAGTTTCTCAGACCCTCTGCACAGCCACAGAGAACCGAAGACCCAGACGTGTTTGCGATCAAAGCACAATCCTCAAACAGCCCAGAGAATTACTCAACTGCAGTCAGCTCTGAGCTTCACTGAAAACCTGACACCAAAGGATGTTTATTTTCAAACTCAGTATTCTGTCAGTAAAACATGTCAGCGATTCTAGAGCCTTTTTAATATAATTGATTTTTCTGTATTTAATATGCTCCATGATTTGTTCCTTGAATATTGTCAGCTTATCTCCAGGGAAGGTCGGTTGCCAACTATGCAGTCAAGTTAAATTTATATATTCTTCTGCCTCTGGGAAAAGAAGTATATTTTTGATTGGAAAGAAGGGAACGTTTCACCTGAAACCTTCAGCTTTTACTTGGTTATAAATTTCTGAGCTATATTAATATCCCAAATGTGCCCTTGTGGTTGAAGTACAGTAAAGCTCCATGTGACCTTATTAGACACACGATCCTGAGGACACGAGCCACTTTTCTCTGTGGTGACGAGCAGTTGCAGTGTAGGGTTCCTGTAAGTGTGTACCAACAAATATGTTGTTAAGTTGCGAGTTTTGGCACAGTGTATGTGTGAGAGCTCCCTCTTAAAAGCTGACTCCTGTTTGCTTACAGACATAGATGAGTGCAGCTCCTTTTTTGGCCAGGTGTGCAGAAATGGACGGTGTTTTAACGAAATTGGCTCCTTCAAGTGTTTGTGTAACGAAGGTTATGAACTTACTCCAGATGGCAAGAACTGTATAGGTAAGTGTCTGAATAATAAACAGTCTTTCTGTTGTTTTCTATCTCCACCTGCCAGTCCCCACTTAAGAACTCATTCACGTTTTACTTGAGCATCTGATCGCATGACCAAGTTAAGCACTATTCCTTATAAGGAATTAGCCAACAATTGAAAATGACGCTCATGCAGTGTTTTTATTGGGAGCGTGAGGCTATCCATGTCTAAGTAAAAGTAGACAAAGGAAACAGTACAAGGAAATTCGCCTCTGGTCAAATGAGGATGACCCAAGATGTCAAAAGAGTGTCTCAGGGCATATTTGTCCTTAGTAACCTTGCAGATCAGAAGGCCAAAGCAGAATTTATGTTACTGTCACTCAGCAACAGTTACCTCATATTTGAGCAATTGTTATTTTGTTTCTCTTTAAAGATACCAATGAATGCGTAGCCCTTCCTGGCTCTTGTTCTCCTGGCACCTGTCAGAATTTGGAGGGGTCCTTCAGATGCATCTGTCCCCCAGGGTATGAAGTGAAGAGTGAGAACTGCATCGGTAAGGCTACCATTGATTCCGAGGTCCCCGAGCTGTTCAGTGGGTGTAACGACGAGACCTGGTACGGACTCTATGGAAGTGGGTGGCATCCAAGCCACTGCGGGTGTGTGCCCACCCAGGGAGTCAAACATGCAGCTGCATGCATTTGTCTTATTGAATCATCAGAAGTGATTTGAAGGTAGAGTGATGGGAATACAGAATTTAGGGATGTGGGATTTTCAGTAACAGCAGTCTTCTGCTAGTAAAGGAATTTTTGGTGTACTCTAATCTTTTTTCCAAATGCCAGCAGAGACTTTCTACTGAATTTAAAGAGTGTCTACAAAAATTGTAATCTTTGGCAACCAATTTTAAAACAGCTATTAAAGGTGTCCAGAGTCCTAGAAATGTGAAACAGAAAATCTTGACAATGCTGTTGAGGCTTTTTTTCTCCTTGGGAAGGCCTCATGTCAAAACAGAAAATATTAATCCATTTGTCATAACAGATGTTTTTCTGTTGAAACTTTTCCAGCTTATAAGAACATTGTAACCACATCAAAAGTTGGTTCCAGAATTTCCTGGTGGACATGATGAAGGCCAACCTTTTTACAGTTACTTTATTTCACTTTTATACAAATTAGATTTTACAGTCTTGCTGAAATTCAGAAGCACCAGAATCTTAGTGTGATTGCTGAGGGTGTTCCTGCCTCTCCGTTACCCATGTTTTAAAATATTCCATGTAGCTCTTCTGTTCACATTCAAGGGGTTTATGTAGACAGAACTGAAGGAAATAGCTTACTTCATTAAGTTTAATTATTTTTAGAGCATATAATTACTACATATAATGGGTATCCCTAGTCATTCCAATTTGGTTTATATACCTTTTCCCTTTTCTCTCTGATTCATATAGCTCATTGTAAGATTGTCCAGTGTTCTGAATACTTAAAAAACAATAAATAGAAGCACCTTAGTAAGAAATTTATTGGAATGTTTAAGGGTTTTTTTCTTTCATTTTCTTCCTCCATATTTATTCTCGGTTCTTCCTTATTCTTGTGATCCATCCCATTTTGGAACAACATTAGCAGTATACCATCCATTAGGAGAGAAATAGAAATACATATGCTTCCTTGTGTCAGAAGGACTCAGCTGCCTTTTCTTAGCGAAAAAAAAACCCACCTGTGATTTAGTTATATTTTATTATACTTAAGAAATATTTTATATTCTTTATCTATTGTTAGCAATGCCACTATTTTGCATTTCTGAAAAATTGGGTTTCAGTTACCTTACATCACTGGAAGAATATTTTCTTTGTATCTGACTCTTTTATCAATTTTTTTCTAGATGAAATGCTTCACATACAAACCTATTTTTACACTTGAACACACACGCGCAAATCCATCCTAACACACAATGAACATTATGCTGAACATGCTGCCTTTCAGGTGCTGGAATACAGGCCTTGCCTTCAGGTAGCTTATTGCCTAACAAAAAAGACATATATTGTAAGTAAATATGCTCTGTGAAGATACTGTTCGGCACTGGAGGTACGTTCAGGACGTGGGAGCAGCGTAGGAGGCTGTGAATAATGATAGCAGTGGCGACAAGTAGCATGTCAAGGAAGCTCATCACAAAGGATTGGTGACATTTGAGGTGGCTCTTAAATACTGGATAGGAATTTACTAATCAAAGACAGGAGCAGAGCAGAGGAGGCCATTAGCAGACACAGGTAACACAAGTGCGGTGAAGAGCATCAAATGGCCAGCACAGAAGATTCAACGTGCTGCTACAGGCAGTGTGAAGCACTGCAGAGGAGAGTTTTTGCCTGTTCGTTTGTTTGTTTCAAAAGAAAGAGTGGGCCCTGGCAGGTGTTGTTCAGTGGATTAAGCACTGGCCTGCAAACCAAAGGGTCGCTGGTTCAATTCCCAGTCAGGGCACATGCCTGGGTTGTGGGCTGGGCTCCCACTAGGGGGCACATGAGAGTCAACCACACATTGATGTTTCTTTCCCCCTCTTTCTCCTTTTCTTTCCCTCTGTTCAAAAACAAATAAATTAAATTCTTTAAAGAAAGAAAAGAAAGAGTGGGATACAACTCACTAATGAAAATTCTGCAAATATACATTAAGGACATAGTGTGTGCTAGACATTATGCTAGACTAAGCTGAGGGGACATTGGTGATCCAGACAGACAGACATGTCATGTCCTCAGGGAGCTTGCATCCTAATGTGCCTGGAACTGTGTAATGTTCCTTCACTTAGATAAAATAACCCTTTAAATAAGCACCTCCAACAAAATATGCCAAACATCACTGGTAAGGAATTCTTGTTTATTTTAAGGAACCATTCTGGGAAGAGGTGAGAGTGATAAAATTTTCCAAATACATCGCAGTCCTCCTAGTTCCATAGGCACAGATTTTCAAATAGACGTGTGTTTCAGAAAGACAGCCCTGATGGTGGTGTGGAGAGAAGAGAGGAAGATGCTGCAGTCGGTTAGGAGACTTACAGTAATCCCAGTGACAAATGATGTTGAATTTGAATGTACAGAGGGGGTCGAATTGATAGGTCACATGCTTTTTGCATATGGAGGTTAAATGGTCAGGTTGAAGAATAAAGGTGACTCCAGGGTCCCAGTTTAGGATGCTGAGAGGAGCATCAGAGAAGGGACCAGTTGAGCTTGCGATGTTCCTAAGGCATTGATGGAACTGGTCATGTCAGACAGGCAGATGGGCATACATACACGCCTAGAGGTCAAGTGCAGGGAGCTGGAGATCGCCATGTGGGCATCTGGGCCATATGGTGGGTTGAAACTGGACTTTTAAGCAAGAATAGTTTACTTTTAAAGAATAAGTAAAATATTTACATAATGTCATCTCTTGTTTCATGTTAAATACCCAATGGCTAGTAGACTGTTGCAGTATGAACAAATTATTTCTTTTGAAATGTTGAACAGAGTACCGATTTGATTAAAGTAATGAATTCTGCTGTTCTGCAGATATAAACGAATGTGATGAAGATCCCAACATCTGTCTTTTTGGTTCCTGCACCAACACTCCTGGGGGCTTCCAGTGCATCTGCCCCCCCGGCTTTGTGCTGTCTGATAACGGACGCAGATGCTTTGGTGAGCTTTGAAGTGACTGCTCTGTCATAACTCACCCTCAGAAACTTCAGAGTTGGACAGTGCATCGTTACACTAGTATTTGTCACTACAAAGTACATGTGCATGGCAAATACATCATCTGTAAGTTAAAAATGCCTGTGAACCCCTGTCCCCACAGCACAGTTACTTTAAAAGACTGTAGGTCTGAGAAGTATATACACTGGACAAATTTTAAGGTACTTTCAATTATTGGCTGTTTCTATGTATTTAAAAAATTTCACGCTGAAGGAAAAATTCTTGTTTCACTCTTTTATTTTGTTGACATAGATTGATTTGTACATTCCTATATGAATTGTTTTTTATGCGATTTAACTAACTGAAAGTTACTTACATCGTCTTTTTAGGCAACCATGTAATGGTGGAAAAAGATCTGGAAATCATTATAATATTGAGCATAATTTCTCAAATTTCCCAAGCACATTATAAAAATATTTTAATCATTTTAAGTAATTAAATAAAATTTTATAGGCAAGTCAACTGAAACTGGCAAACAAAATCAGCAATTGAGGATTTCCAGACCTTTTAACTGCTAATCTGATCTGCATATGTTCACCCCATGTGAAATGTTCCGTCAGAAACAGAGTTTCTGTGCAAGTCGTTCCATCTTTTGAAGTGACCAGTTAGGAGGGCTGTGCTTTTGCTTTCTTGAACAGACACTCGCCAGAGCTTCTGCTTCACGAACTTTGAAAATGGAAAGTGTTCTGTACCCAAAGCTTTCAACACCACAAAGGCAAAATGCTGCTGCAGTAAGATGCCAGGAGAGGGCTGGGGGGACCCCTGCGAGCTGTGCCCCAAAGACGATGAAGGTGAGAGCAACGGCAGAAAACACCGCTTTGCACTGGTTTTGGAATTTTGGTTAGATGTGGGTCTGTCTGTATAATTTATGAATATTTTAAAGGTGAAATTACTCCATCACATACAAACTCGAAGGGTTCACTGAGCAACCTAGTCTGAGGGACTTCTTTCAACCTCTGTGTTCAACACATGTTAGCACTGGTAGTCACTCTGTTGTGGGGAGAAACACTTCCCCACCCCCCAAGGTTAGCATTACTTGATTTCAAAGAAAATCTGAGAGGTGCAAGCAGGGGGTGAAATTGCACCCCAGGTTGCTGCGGAAGCCCCGAGTGTGTGTGTAGTATCACAGCCTGGGGCTCTCAGGGTCCCTGCAGAGTGCCAAGGCCGTTGGCTGGAGGAGACCAAGAGCCTCCAGGTCTTGTTAACACAGCCGCTGAACTGCAGGGCAGTTCCCAGCAACCTAGGAACTGGTGTGGCCTCTGTAAGAAGTGGCAGAGAGGGCTCTTCAGCTGCTCAGCGATAAGGGAGCAAACAGGTAGAATTAGTAACCCTCAGCAGGTACCACCCTGGAAGGAGCTGGGCGAGCTCAGGTGACCTTCTCCAAACATGCTCAGTGCAGCTTTTAAAATACATCGCAAAAATAATATAAAAGGCTCTTGTTAAAAACAGGTTTGTAAAGGAAAAAGAAATCTAATTTGCATGTGTATTATTTGTGAGTTTTTAGGTCCTCTGATAGTTGAGAATCTTCAATAATGGAGAATTTGTGTTTTTTTCTCTGTAGTAGCATTCCAGGATTTGTGTCCTTATGGCCATGGAACCGTTCCTAGTCTTCATGATACCCGCGAAGGTGTGGCTTGTTATATTTTCCTCCTGTAGTCTTCCTTTATATGAGTATATTGTTCTACCTTTATTTTATAAAGCATGCTAATTTTACTGTATGTATTTAGTACGTTGTATTCAGTGTACATATACAATATTTATTATATATCATATGCATACACTTACCATAAGACTGTTGTGGTAGATACATCATATATTTCTCAGATAGAAGAAATGTTTATATGGTTTAAAAATTGTAAATCTTTTGAATCCACAGCTTTGGCATATGTTTTTATATGAGGGAGTTTACAGGCAGTTCTGTGTTTCAGATGTCAATGAATGTCTCGAGAGCCCAGGCATCTGCTCAAATGGTCAGTGCATCAACACAGACGGGTCTTTTCGCTGTGAATGCCCAATGGGTTACAACCTTGACTACACTGGAGTGCGCTGTGTGGGTGAGTGTCGACTCCGCATTCATTAAAGTTCTGTTTTATGTCTCATATTCAGCAAAAGGTTTCTCAGGCACCCTGGGTGGTGGTGGGATTTGGTAGCTAGTAACTGCACTTTCCCATCCTGCATTTTCCAGTAGGCCTGGTTTATGTGACGATAGAGAGATTTGCCCAACCTCTGCCTTCAACCAAAATATACAAACTCTGATGTGTCTAGAGATTTCTAATTGCCAAAACCACGAACTGGGAAAGAGATCCATTTTACTTTACGACTTTCCATGCCTGCTCTTGGAGCAGAAAACCAGGGCCCTCTTTGGGTTTGGGAGTTCTGAATCAAGCACAGCTGGCCTGCTCCTTCAGGGTCCTCTGCACTTCACAAAGGCCAGCCTGCTGAGGCTGAGGGAGGTGGAGGGCAAGAGTCTGGTGTGCCCTGCACAGATCCTGGTAATGCGTGAGGCCAGGTGGATGTTCACGGGTGTGCTTCGATTACTAAGACTTCTCCAAGCACTTTGATACTCTTTTTCAGATACTGACGAATGTTCAATAGGCAATCCGTGTGGAAATGGCACATGCACCAATGTTATTGGGAGTTTTGAGTGCAATTGCAATGAAGGCTTTGAGCCAGGGCCCATGATGAATTGTGAAGGCAAGTGATACTTCCTTATTATTTCTTCTTGATATAGAAAGCGATGCTTAATGTCTCAGCTTTTATTTATATTGTTCTGATATTCAGTTGATGATTATATTAATCACAAATACATTTTCCTTTACTTCAAGGAAAGTTACAATAGTGCCCTTGTCTGATCACTCCAGCATCTGGGTCATCTCCAAGTTCACATCCATTGGTTGTCTTTTCCCTTGAGACTGGTCACATTTTCCTGGCTCCTCCTTACATTGCTTAATTTTGGATTGTACCCTGGATATTGTGAATGATATCTTCTGGAATCAGTTATATTACTTCTAAGAATGTGAATGCAGTTAACTCAAGTGAAAATGAAAGCTGACCGATCTGCGGGAGACAGTGGTTCCGATTTCAGTTTTGCTCCGTGAGCCTTAGCGGTTAGCCTGTTTGATTTTCCCCACATGCATGGTTAAGTCAGCTGCTTGGGCTGGCTGTATGCAAAGAAAAAAAAATACTGTTTTTTCATCTCTGGCCCTCGGCTTTTTCGGGGTCTCCTGTCACTCTTCAGCAACTTTGTTTGCCCCAAGGCTCCTTCCACAGAAGCTGAAAAGTTTCTATTGAAGATTTAGCTGCCAGGTGCTGCCACTGCCCGGACTGGGTAATTCCAGGAAAAAAAGAAAAAAGAACTTATTCCTTGATGGTTATTTGCTGAGTTTCAAGTCATTACTAACATGTTTTCTGGGTAGTAGTTTTTGTATTTTTTCACAAGTTACAGTTCATTATTTGTTCGAGGATGAACTTGTTGGGTATCCGGTTCTCCACATGGGAACTGGAAGTTAGATTATCCCATTGCTTTCTGTGTAACTTGCAAGCAAATGCATCAGTGTTTCTTCATGCAAATAATTAGAACCCTAGGCTAAGTGCATCCATGGCTGCCTGTTTCTTTGCTCAGATATCAATGAGTGTGCCCAGAACCCTCTGCTGTGTGCTTTCCGCTGCATGAACACCTTCGGATCCTACGAATGCACATGCCCAGTTGGCTATGCGCTCAGGGAAGACCAGAAGATGTGCAAAGGTAAGGCCACAAGCAAGGGCGTGGTTAGAACTTTACTTGCCATGCTGGGAACATATTTTAATGATTTTGTATTTCTCAGCTATCTTCTTCCAGAGCTTTACAGAAATGTCTGTGACAGCATTTCACTGGTAGGTTTCCATACCTAGATAACAAGACACTTGATGGTCTGTCTGTTCAGTCAGGTCAGAGATAGGATGGGTTGAGGAGCTCACCAGTGGTCACTCACTCTTGCGCTCTTATTACAGCAAAGATTCCCTTTTCCTGGACTTCTTACCATTAGAACCAAAGCTGAAACTTATAAATCTAGAATATAGCCAGCAGCCCAGAAAGACGGGACTCTTCCTTTCTGTGTCACATGTATGATTACATTTTTGGACCCCAAAACCAAAAATATGACTTAAAGCTGCTGAACAATAGCCCGTTCCTGAGACTTTCCTATTTTAATATTTGTTCTATTTAAAAAAAAACGGTATAGACCTGGATGAATGTGCTGAAGGACTACATGACTGTGAATCCAGAGGCATGATGTGTAAGAATCTGATCGGCACGTTCATGTGCATCTGCCCACCTGGGATGACCCGACGGCCTGATGGAGAAGGCTGCGTAGGTAAGGCTGCAAGGGATGATGTCACTTACTTAATACTTCTATGCCAAGACGGATTTATGGCACTATCCCAAATCATCTTAACTGCTAGATTTCCTCCATGACAGGGTCCGTGCCAGTATCACAGGCTCTGGGTACTGCAATGGCCATGAGGTCTGCCCTAGCATATGGGCCCTCTTGTTTTTCATCATTCTGTGTCCTGTAAATCTAAAACACTAGATTTAGAAGTGTCGAAAACGCCTCGAAACAATTATGTTTATGGGGCAAAATAAAAGTACGAGTTAATGTGTTCTCTCTCTCTTTTTAATCATGCCATGAGTGAGGAGTGTGAAGAGGCAGATAATCTCCAGAACCCCATTACAGGCTAGATATCTCTGTGACCTTGGCCATAATTTTTAACATATTTGAACTTCAGCTAATTTGTCTATAAAGGGAGGAGGTAGGGCTGGATCCCTAAGCTGACGTCAGGAGTTTAAAATGTTTTGATTTTGCAATGCAAGCCAAAGTCTCCTGCCGTGTAAGCTGGTCCTGGCCACTGCATCCATTGTCTCAGCACTTCTTCCCAAAAGTGTCGTCACCTGGGACACTGCAGCTCCTTCACAGTCTTCCTGCTCCTTGAGAACAGGGGCTCCCCTCCTTTAATTAAGAAACTGCTGCCTACTCCTAACCTCTAGTACCTAGAAAAAATGTGGGTAGTTTTGGAAAAATATTTGGAGATCATTAATAATTTTTTATTTGGGGGAAAAACCCAAATCAGATTTCTTTAAAGTGTACCTGTTAGTGATTGCATGCAAATGGACACTGTAGATCCCATTGGAAGATGGAAAAGTTCTAAAACTAGTTTGCAATGACTGTACAGCACTGTAATTTACTAAAAATCATTACTTCACACTGAAAATGTGCATATTATATAGCATCTAAATCATACCTCAATAAAGCTGTTTCAAAAATGAATCTGTCACAGGAGAGGAAATACAAGAACGTTCACTGCACTTTTCCTTATATCAATAACAACAACAACAAAAAAGGCAACAACCTCAATGCCGGTCACGGGAGCACAGCCGAATAAATGTGGCATATCCATGCTGTGAAGTGAATGAAGTCTAATAAATGGAAAATTTTTACTAAGGTCATTAAATTTCAATGCAAATGCCACAGAATACTTTCTGGAGAAGGCTTCATTTTAACAATGACATAATAAAATGTGTTACTTCATTCTCATCCCCTAAAGGTTTTAGAACGATGACAGGGGAAGGAGAGAACAGTCTCAGATTAAGTGAAGAAGTGGTCCCAATTACAGACTCTGAAAAATATCCTTGAAATAATATAAAATTTCAAACAAAAACACAGATGTTCAGTGGCATAGTGTTTCTTTAAGCTTTGGCAGAATATAGATATTGCTAGAAGTACCATATTTTGCCGTGTGTAATGTACACTAATGTACACTTTTTGCTGGAATTTTTGAGGGAAAAATAAGGAGGTACATTATACGTGGGCATAATGATTACATGGCATGGGCATAATAATCCCATGTATGATGTGCACAAAAACACGGTACACATTATACATGGCAAAATATAGTAACTGCCCCAATTTTTAAAGTTTACCCAGCAATCTTTGAATAGGAGATAAAGCACATGGCGAGTGTGTACATCCCAAGGACAAAGAGCATAACAGATTTGGGGAGAGAGCGTTCAGACAACAAACCTGAACGGAAACTGTTGATTATGCCCGATTCAGAGCTGGCGATTTTCTTCTACATTATTTTTCAACAAATAGCTGGACTGGAGAAAATTGTTCAAAGATGAATAATTACACAAGATTGTGACTAATGTATATATTCTGGGGCAGTTTGGGGTGGGGAGAAGGAAAATAAATAAGAGATAGACTAAGACACCCCAGGAAGCAGAAGAGTTTAGAAAAATAGTTTTAATGACTAAAGGATATCAGTAAAATTCAAATAGAAGACATCAAAAAAAGAAGGTGAAACAATATCAAGAAATAATGGTCTAGCAGAGTCTAGGAAAGAAAGAAAGCTACCACAGAAATTAATGTCATATTGGAAGGAGTAAAAAATAGAGAGGTATGTCAGTGCAGTTAGTAATGCGATATGGAAGTGATTAATAAGAAGACAACAGAGGTGGAAGACAGAGTCAATGTACACATAAATGAAGTCCCTGAAAAAAAAAAAGAAAGCTAAACAAATATAGGAAAAATGTTTAAATATATTTATTTGTAGAAAAATACTTTTTTTCTAATACTGTATTTATTTCTTTTTAGAGAGAGGGGAAAGGAGGGAGAAAGAAAGGGAGAGAAACATGAATGTGAGAGAAACATCAATAGATTGCCTCTCATATGCACCCTGACCAGGGACCTAATCCGAACCTAGGCATGTGCCCTGGCTAGGAATTGGACCAGTGACCTACGACTTGCAGGATGACACCCAACCAACTGAGCCACACTGGTCAGGGCATAGAAGAAATTTTTGTAGAAAATATTTAAACTTGCACATCAGAAGAGTACACCGCTCCATGAAAAACTATTGCAGATTAGTCATTCATTTACTGAATTATTTATTGAATATCTGCTATGTTTGTGGTTCTAGGGATATCATTATAAACTAGAGGGACAAGTTTTCCTTCCTCCTATCCCCACCCATTCTCAAGCGGTTTATGGTGTAGTCAGGGAGAAGCATTCATCAGACAAATAAAGAAATAACTTGATAATCTCCTACAGTGGTAAATCTTTTTGAGAAAATAAGATTTAATAATTGAGTGGGAACTACTGTATTTTGCTGTGTATAACAAGTACTCAGGCTTTTGGTCCAAACTTTGAGGGAAAAAAAAAACCCCGTCATTTTAATTTTTTAATTCAATTGTTAATTTATTTATATTTGGATACTCATTTTTGTATTACAAAGGAATTTTTGCATTTATTTTTGAACATACAGATATCATTATTGCTTTCTAGAGTTACACTTTTAACACATAAGCATAAATAACGAAAACATTTACACAGGAATGGAATTAGTACTACCCATGTGTAACACTCATCCTTATTTTTCCCTCAAAATTTTGGGCAAAAAGTGCATGTTTTACACAGCAAAATATGGTACTTTAGAGAACACTTTTTTGAAAGATTTTATTTATTTTTAGAGAGAGGAGAAGAGAGGAAGAGAAACATCAGTGTGTAGTTGCCTCTCGCCCTCCCCCTACTGGGGACCTGGCCCACAACCCAGGCATGTGCCCTGACTAGGCATCAAATCAGTGACCCTTTGGTTTGCAGGCCAGCACTCAATCCACTGAGCCACACCAGCCAGGGCTGCCATTAAGCATTTATTTTAGAATACGCTTTTAAGGAAGGCATCTCTGATGAAGTGACATTTGAACTGGGAACTAGAAAGGAAAAATAAGGAAATAGCAAGAACAAAGACCCTTAAGCAGGAATGAAAGCCAGTGTAGCTAATGTTTCTGCCAGGAGAGTGGCATGAGGTAGGGAGGGCTTTTCAGGCCACGGTAAGTACTGAGCACATTGTGCTGAGTGCATTGTGGCGGAGTGTGCACCCTGAAGATGGATGGTGAATGTGAGAAATCCAGTTTCATATCTACTAGCTCTGTGACCTAGAAGGGCAAGCTGTCTTCCCGTGTGCCTCAAATTTCTCATCTAAAAACAAACAGGAATGATGAGATCACTTACCTCAGAAGATTATTGGAAGCATTAAATTAGGGAATTCATGTAAAAATCCTTAGAACAGTGCTTGAAATATAGTAAAATTTCAGTTAAGTGAGAGTTTTTATTGTTCTCTAATTTATGTTTGAAAAGATTTCTGAGTGCCTTGTAGATAACACATTGTAAGGGTGAGCAGAAGCAGGATTTATCTGGCTATTTTAATCATCCAGATGAGAGACAAAGGGGGCTCGGATATAAGCCATAGCAGTGAAGAAATGTGGGGAAATGGACAGATTCAAATATACTTTGGAGATAATTAACAGAACTAGCTGATGGATTGATTGGATATTGTGGATTAAGGAAGAGGTACAAACGATGAGTCCTAGGGCTTTTACTGGGATAATTGATTGGGTAACTGATGATAAGGGTAAGACTGAAAGAAACGGCTGTGATTCTGGGCACAGAAGAATAAAGTTCTGTTTTGACCATGTTAAGTGTCAGATACATACTAGATTTGCAGTGGTAACATCAAGTGGGCTAAACTACAGCTTGCAGGCAAACAGGTAGTGTTTTAAAAATCATAAGATAGGGTGAGAACACTGAGAGAGAACAGAGTAGAAGAAGCAGTGACTGAGCTCTGGGTACCACACTATTTAGAGTGATTAAAAATATTTAGTAGACTAAAACTAAGGAGCCACGAGACAGGAAGTTCTCCAAGTCATTGTGAAGTCATAAGAGTTACAAGAATGGATTATTCAGACATTTAGAGAGTAGTCACTTGTGTATAATGGTGCTGAGGTATAGAATAAGATATAGAAAGAGAAGTAATTAGATTTGGTGACCTCTTCAGGAATAGTTTCCATGTTGCGGTAGAGCACATGGGTTACAAAAAGAATTAAAGATTAGGAAGTGGAAATGAAAACCATAGACCATTCTTTCAAGAAATTTGTGTGGAACCACAATAGCCAGCACAATCTTGAGAAAGAAGAACAAAGCTGGAGGCATAATGCTTCCTGACTTAAAACAATATATACAACTATAGTACAATTATAGTATAGATAAAATGTTAGGGTGTTGGCATAAAAACACACATGGGTCAATTTGGGTGAGACTAGAGAACTCAGAAATAAACCTGTGGTCAATTCATGTTTGACAAAGGAGCCAAGAATATACTATAGGGAAACATAGTCTCTTGAATAAATAGAGCTGAGAAAATTGGACAGCCACATGCAAAACAGAGTGAAACTGGACAACTAACTTACACCATACACAAACATCAACTCAAAATGGATTGCATACTAGAAAGTAAGACCTAAAACCATAAAACTTCTGAAATAAAACATTGGGTGGTAAGCTCCTTGGCATTGGTCTTGGCAATGATTTTGTTTTTAACGGCAAAAACAAAAGCAAAAACAAAAAGTAGGACTATATCAAACTAAAAATCTTCTGAGGAAAGGAAAGCATCAATAAAAAGAAAAGGCAACCTATGGAATGGAAGACAATATTTGCTAACCACAGAACTGGTGAGAGTTAATATCCAAGTGACTCATACAACTCAATAGTAAGTAGTAATAATATAATAACTGGATTTTAAAATGGGCAAAGGATCTAAATAAGCATTTTTGCAAAGAAAATATACACTGGTGAACAGGTATATGAAAAAGTACTCAACATCACTAATCATGAGGTAAGTGGGGTGGAGGGGAACCAATAATGAGATCTCACACCTGTTAGGATGGCTGTTATAACAGGGATGAGACAAGTGTTGACCAGGATGTGGAGAAAAGAGAAGAATCCTTGGGCACTGCTGGTGGAAATGTAAATTGGTGCAACCACTATGTACATTCTTAAGAAATTAAAAATAGAACTACCAACTAACCATTCCCCTTCTGGATATATATCCAATGGAAGCAAAACCATTATCTCAAAAAGATATCTGTACTTTTGTGTTCATTGTATGATTATTTATAATAGTCAAGGTATGGAAGCATTCTAAGTGTCTGGTGGGTAAATGAATCAAAAATATGATCTGTACATACATGTATATGATATATATACATATCATACATATATACACATTACATATATAGTGAAATACTATTCAGCCTTTAAAAATAAGGAAATAATGTTATTTGTAACAACATGGGTGAACCTGGAGGGCATTGTGCTAAGTGAAATAAGCTGGGGAAAGGCAAATACTGCATCGTATCACTTATATGTGGAATCTTCAAAAATGGAAAAAAGAACTCTGGTCAAGATGGCATCATAGGCAGACATGGCTTCTTACCTCTTTGCACAACCACATAAAAGTTCTAACTAAAATATAAAACAACCATCACTCAGAACTATCAGAAATCGAGTTGAATGGAAGTTTGACAACTATGAAATTAAAGAAACTGTATCCATCCAGACTGGTAGAAAGGGCAGAGATGTGGAACAGGCTGATCCCTCACCCACATGTGGTGGATAAAAATTTGGGAGGGGTATCTCAGGAGCGAGGAGTCCCAGCCCTACACCAGGATGCCCAGCCCAGGGTTTCAGTGCCAGGAAGATAGATACCCACAACTTCTGTCTGCAAAAACCAGCAGGGACTGAGTCAGTGGAAGGAACTGCTATAGCCTTAAGCAGTTCTTCTTGAAGAACCCACACATGGACTCACCTACTCAGACTCACTCCCTATGAGATCCAGCATAGAGGTAGCAGCTTGAAAGTTACCAGTGGGAGAAGCTGAAGTATCTGGCACCAAGGCAACCAGAAACCATTGTGCCTTTTCTAAACCCTCCCCCTACAGAACCACAGAGCCAGCAAGCTGGTGCTATATCTGACACTCCATCAACCTAGTTAACATTGTTGGGCCACCTTGGAGATCCCTAGACACTCCACCCCACCCAACCTATGGACCCATTGAAGGTGCTTTTCCATATGAATCGCTGGTGTTGGTTCATGCTTCACAAATTCCTAAATCCTTTCAAACAGACAATAACTGGCCTCAGTGAGCCCCAGGCCCAGCACTAGCAGCGGCCAGCCTAGATTCACAGCTTGGCTTCACTTGGGGATCTCCAAGCCCAGCACAAGCAGCAGCCATCACAGATTGCTGTATAGCTCAGGCAAAATGGCCTTGGAAAAACACAGGTGGGGGCTGACCTTGGCCTGTACCACCTAGGAAAGCCCAGGGCCAACTCACCCAGTGGACAACCATAAACCATATCAGAGCACCACCACCCTGCCCCTGCACAGCTGATCCTCCACAGAGGGTAGAGGTTAGTGGTAAGGGGTAACAGGCGACTGGCCTGGGTAAATTCTACCCATTGATCTGCCAACAACAACCAAGGTTCAACTACAAGAGAAGGGTGTACTCAGCCTACACGAAGGGTGTACCTCAACTGCCCAGCTTGGGTGATAGGGGAGGCTGTGCTGCTGGACTCTACAGGACACCTACTATATTAAGCCATGCTACCAAGACAGGGAGTCAAAGCAGCTCTACTTAATACATAGAAACAAACGCAGGGAGGCTGCTAAAAGAAGGAGACAAAGAAACATGGCCCAAATGAAAGAATGAAATTCCAGAAAAAGAACTAAATAAAATGGAAATAAGCAATCTATTAGATGCATAGTTTAAAACACTGGTTATAAAGATGCCCCAGGAAGTTAATAAGGACCTCAGCAGCATAAAAAAAGATCCAATCAGAAAAAAAGGATGCACTAATTGAGATATAGAACAATTTACAGGGAAACAATACTAAAGTGGAGGAAGCCAACAATCAAATCAATGATTTGGAACATAAAGAATCAAGCAACCAAGCAGAACAAGAAGAAAAAAGAACCCCCAATAATGAGGGTAGTATAAGCAGCCTCTGGGACAACTTCAAGAGGTCCAACATTCACACCATAGGGGTGCCAGAAGGAGAAGAAAAAGAGCAAGAAATTGAAAACCTATTTGAAAAAATGATGAAAGAAAACCTAATTTGGTAAAAGAAATAGACATGCAGGTTCAGGAAGCACAGACAGTCCCAAACAAGATGCACATAAAGAGGCACATTCCAATACACATCATAATTAAAATGCCAAAGGTTAAAGATAAAGAGAGAATTTTAAAAGCAGCAAGAGAAAAGAAGTTAGTTACCTACAAGGAAGTTCCCATAAGACTGACAGTTGATTTCATCAAAAGAAACTTTGCAGGCTAAAAGAGATTGGCAAGAAATATTCAAAGTCATGAAAAGCAGAGATCTACACCTCAGACTGCTCTACCCAGCAAAGATATCATTTAAAATCACAGGGCAGATAAAGAGTTTCCCAGACAAGAAAAAACAAAAAGAGTTCATCATTACCAAACCATTATTATATGAAATGTTAAAGGGACTTATTTAAGAAAAAGAAGATTAAAACTATGAACAATAAAATGGCAAAAAAATACAAATCTATCAGCAGTTGAATAGAAAATAAACTAAGCATATGAGAGGAACAAAGACAGAACCATCAGCCATCAGAGTTTTGATGGTTGCCAAATGGGAGGAGGATGTGGGAGAATGGGTGAAGAGGTGAGGGGATTAAGAAGTACAAATAAGTAGCTACAGAACAGCCATGGGAGTGTAAAGTACAGGAAATGGAGCAACCAAAGAACTTATACACATGGCTCATGGACATGCACAATGGTGGGGGGATTGTCTGAGGGAGTGGGGGGTACTGGGTGGAGAGGGGACCAAAAGGGGGAAAATCAGGACAACTGTAATAGCATAATCAATAAAATAATTTTTGGAAAAAAGTTGAACTCAGAGAAACAGAATGTTAAAGTGGTTTCCTGTGGGGCAGGGGCTGGGAAAATAGGGCCAGGTTGGTAAAAGGGTACAAATTTGCAGTTACAAGATGAATAAAGTCGGAGGATCTGATGTACAACATAGTAATTATAGTTGGTAACACTGTGTGATGTAATTGAAGTTTGCTAAGAGAGTAGAAATTAAATATTCTCACACACAAAAAAGTAAATATGTGAGTTAATGCATGTGTCAATTAACTCTATGGGAAGAATCCTTGCACAAGGTGTGTGTATCACGTACACTCTAAATATCTGGCAGTTTCATTTGTCAATTATACTTCAGTGAAGCTGTAATAAAATAAAATGAAATGGGAGTCAGTGAGTTGAACAGTGTGACTTAGAATGTTGAACATTATTCCACAAACCAAAAAAAGGTCTCTGGTTTGATTCCCGATCAGGATGCATGTCTTGATTGTGGGCCAGATCCCTGGTTGGGGCCATGCAAGAGGCTATCGACCAATGTTTCTCTCCCTCTCTTTCTCCCTCCCTTCCCCTCTCTCTAAAAATAAATTTTAAAAAATTGAAATGTTTTTTAAAAATGAGATTTTAAGAACTGAGCAGAAAAAAACTTTTTTTTTTGCCCTAAGGGGAACCAAAATGTGGCAGTAGCTGGAAGAGTAATGTTACTGAGAGATTTTTTTTTTAAGATGAAAGTCACTAGAAAATGTATGCTGAAGGAATGATTCATTGAAAAGAGGAGAATTGTGAAATACAGAGTACAAGTTCAAAGACTTGGACTTGAGAAAAACCAGAGATACTTCAGCTGTTGAAAAAGGACTAAAAATTGAAAGGGAGGGTACAGACAGGTAGGTAGTTTATTATGGAGAGGTGAAGGATCTTAATATGTGACAGTCGTTTTAGAAAATGGGAGTGTAGACACACTAGGAAGTACAGTGGGATTGCCAAGGGAGTAGCAGTACCCATCTGAGAGTTGAGCGGGGACAGACTGTGGGAGCAGGGGCGGGGTGGGCTGGATGGAGGAGGGCAAAGGATGGGGGGTTGGGACAACTGTAGTAGAAAAAAACAAGAATATATAGTAAGCAAGGGGCAATAGCATGGTAAATATAAAACAATAATATAAAAAGGAAGGTAAGATACAAACACACCAGTAATCATAATAAATAGTTGAAATTGCTGGTTAACAATAAATGTACATATAAAAATTTTAAAACATCTACATTGGTGCTTTGTTACAAGAAATATACCAAATCAAAATGTGAGACAGGTTGAAAATAAAGGAATTGCCCTGGCCAGTGTGACTTGGTGGATTGAGTGCCAGCCTGCAAACCAAAGAGTTGCAGGTTCAATTCCCAGTCAGGGCACATGCTTGGGTTGCGGGCCAGGTCCCCAGTAGGGGGTGTGCAAGAGGCAACCACACATTGATATTTCTCTCCCTCTCTTTCTCCCTCTCTTCCCCTCTGTCTAACTAAATAAATACATCTTTAAAAAAAAAAGGAATGGAACAAGATATTCAAGGCAACTACTAATAAAAAGAAAGCACATGCAAAATAAATTGGAGATTAAACTTATAAAGATCAGTAATTATTTAAAAACATTTAAGTAAACACCCTTCCCTAACATGTACCACCCCTGTGCCCCAAGCTTTTCTCTTGTATCACAAAAACTAGCATCCCCTTCCCCGAGATTCTTCTCCTTACCTGGTGTCTCAGGGCAAGTCTGTCCTCTTTGGGGGCCAATTTTCTAGTTCTTCATCAAACACCACCCCTTCCCTGTAAAGGAGGGGTCAGGGGGACAGGGAGGAAGAAAACACTTTGTTAAGAAAGAACCCACCTGGAAGAATGAGTCAAAGTTGAAAGTAAGTATTCACACATGAATCTCATCTTATTAGTATTTTGGTGAAGAAGTTTTAATAAGATATAATCCATTAGAAGAAAATTTTAAAGTATAAATTTCTAATCTGCTCATTATTCACATTTTTATTTTTCTAAAGATGAAAATGAATGCAGGACCAAGCCAGGAATCTGTGAAAATGGCCGTTGCGTTAACACAATTGGGAGCTACAGGTGTGAGTGTAATGAAGGATTTCAATCAAGTTCCTCAGGCACTGAATGCCTTGGTGAGTTGATATATGAGTCTGTTTTCCTTGGTAAATAAAACATCTGTTTTATGATGTCATCACAGAAGAGCTCCACTCATATATCCTAGTCTGCTGAACAAAGCTCCCAAACTGAGTAATCCACCTACCTCTTCCTCAAGATACACACCTATTAAATAATGACGTATGTGTCTGTGTGTACGTTGTTTGCACGTCTATGTGTAATATAAATAACCATATTAAATAGTCTTCCCAAAATTAATATTAATTAAAGTCTATGGAAAATGTGACTTTAGTAAAACTTACATCAGGGGATGATTTAATTCCAAAGGAAAATATTTGCGATGTGAGGTAAGCTCTGCTGTATTAATGATACTAAAGTAAAGGCCATATTTTAAAAATGCAATAAAGGCTAATTTTTATTTTATGGCACAGAAAAATGTTTTAGAAAATATTTTCTTGTGGAAAATATAAATCTCAGACATTGTGTTGTACTATAATGCATATATTATAAGCCTTTTTAGTTAATTATGGGCAGGTGTAAAAGTACGGAATAGTAAAACTTAAGGCAAACAAAGAGAAATAAGGTTACTCATCATTTGATTTGGTGTAAAAACAGAAACTTTCTACTACATCACATTTTTCTCAGAATGATGTCATCTGCTTCAAATCCTAGGAAATTGTTAGTCAAGAAAATATATTTTATTTTTTCTTGTCTTCAGTCTAGACTTTCACTAACCATCACCCTTTTGGGACATCAAAAAGATTACCTACATGGAAAGTGTGCTGTTTTTAGTGTATATTAACAGTTTCACTAGGATAGTTCATAAGGCCATAATAAAGATTTCCTTGCGTATCTACATCAAAAAAATCCCTTTGTACTAAAAAAATCTAATTAGTCTGTATGTTTGAACAGTCTTTTATATATAAAAAATGAGAGATTAGAACGAATATGTACCAAATTTATAACATAGTCTAGAATGCTTTTCAAAAACAAATCCTGATACTTGTTTGCTTATTTAAATAAAAAGAATTTAATTCGATTTTGCTTTTATTTGAATTCTACAAGAATGGTCATTTACTATCACTTAGTTCCTGGTGGATTAAATTTTAAAAATCTATTTCTGAACTCTTACTGTCACTTTTTGTCAAATTTAATAAACTGTCCCTATGGATCGAACACTCTATGAGCTTTTCCAGCAGAACATTATCATTGTTAAACTGCCTTAAACAGTGTGACTGTGCATATAAAAGAATATTGCTAAGGATAAAAGTACCGATTGTCCTATGTACTCTGAAGTTCGAGACGATGAAGTCAGTGAGTTCCATGATGCCTATTGACTCCGCTGTCCTTTCAGACAACCGGCAGGGACTCTGCTTTGCAGAGGTGTTGCAGACAATGTGTCAGATGGCGTCCAGCAGCCGCAATCTTGTCACCAAGTCAGAGTGCTGCTGCGATGGGGGACGAGGCTGGGGTCACCAGTGTGAACTTTGCCCACTTCCTGGAACTGCACAGTACAAAAAGCTATGTCCTCATGGCCCAGGATATACCACTGATGGGAGAGGTAAGGAAGTTCATGCATATTATCAATACTTTGAATTTCATTCAGATTAGTTGGAAGGAAAAGTAGACAAATTGATACAATAATGATAATCACTAAAATATTAGTACAGGTGTGTGCTTGTATATACATTTTGTTAATGCTTTCAAGACTTTAGAAGATGTGATCTTCATATGAAATCTAAGAGGTAGAACCATTTTAACAGATGAGGAAACTAAAGCAAAAGCTAAAGAGTAATTTTCCCAAATCACACTCTTTCTAAGGGTGGGACCCAGGGATGGAACATATGTGTCTGACCCCAAAGGCCATGCTTGTAACCCCAAAACTATACATACTTACATAAATGTTGCTTATTTATTTGAGTATGCACTGGAATTTATTTTGTTTGTAACCTATTTACAAACCTGCAACTCTCATAATTGATTAGTGGTTTCCACTTTTTTTGTGCAGCCAGTTAGTGTCCTGAAAAATATCATTTTCCTCTCTTATTATACAGGTTCTCACTCCCATGTCTGATTATTTGCTAATAAAATCCTTTAAAGACGAACTCGAGTGCAGATTTGAGGCCAATTCATGGGAAATTACCATAAATTCCAAATTAGTTGAACTTCGCAAAGGTAGTGTTCTAGATCCCTCTGAAGTAATTCATACTTGGATTGCAAAAAGAGCAAACTTAAACAGGGCTTTCAGCAGAGTCTTTATCTGTTTATCACTTCAGATTATTTTTCTATCCCTTTCGAGTGGCCGTTAGCCCGAAGGATGAAAAGGCTCTCGGCACCATTATGAATGTTGGTTTGTTAGTGACTTCATGTCACTTCCTTAATTTCTCTTGGTTTCTGACCAATTCTACCCTCAAACAAATATTAACTTCTATTTGTTTTTGGACTTGTTTTTGTTTTGGCCCACAGATATCGATGAATGCAAGGTGATGCCAAACCTCTGCACCAACGGCCAGTGCATCAACACCATGGGCTCGTTCCGGTGCTTCTGCAAGGTCGGCTACACCACAGATATCAGCGGCACCTCATGTGTAGGTAAGTAAGGCAAGGCATCGCCGCGTCTGGGAACTTGGCAACTGCTGTTTCCTACAAGTCACTTACCGTCGGTAGAGTATGTTTATTAAGGGGCCCTGCAATGTATACATTGTATTAAAATGATGCCACTTCTTTCAGTAACATGGTTCTTCATATCCTTGTAGTGATCCAAGGCCTTGTCCAATCATGTGGGACACAGAACTGTTCAGTTCATCAAAAAGTGTGTTTTGTCAGGGAACCACAAAAACTATTTAAAAAATTAACTTTCAGCATTTTAAATTGTCATTTAAGGTATATAAAAGACATTTGTCATTTTTTTGATAAAAGAGAAGGGCTTTGGTTGTAGATGTGTATATTTGCAGTATAAAGAGAGAATGCTTTGTGCGTGTTTCTCATTGCCGTTTTGCATAAAATATACCAAGTGAGCATCATCTAAAATTTCCAGTCACAAAGCAGTTTCAGTACAGAAAACCTAGTACATTTTGACAATCTTTCTTTCTGATTTTTTTGTTTCACCCACAATCATACTATCACAGTTCAGGGACAGGGATGATTTGCCTTTACTGAGTGTTTTCAACGTATTCAATTTTGTTTTCATTGAAGAAAAAAATCTTTTCTCCTTCATATTTCACCAACTTCACGTTGGTGAAGTGTTCACTACAGTACCTATTTCAATAACAAGCCCAGCTGACATAAAAAGGTCAAGAAAAACCAGACTGACTCATAGTAAACATTTGTCTTCCTTGGTTGGGCATGAAAGTAACAGAGAACAGGCCAGAATCATGAGCTTCCAGCAGCCCGTGGGCATCGATCACTGTGTCTTACGGAGGAAGTGGAGATTGTTTGCTATCAGTCACAGTCCTAGCAGAAAAAAGGGGGCATGATCAAGTGAGGGTAGTTTAAGGAGGCCTTAGCAGAGGGACTGTCTATACAGGTGTGGGCAGCATGTGCAGAAGCACAAGGGACAGTGCTGTGTTCTGAGGCTGTGCCACTCCTGGGCCCAAAGGAAGGAGGGAGAGGTTGCTGGAACCTGGAAGGAGAAAGTTGTGCACAGAGGGCTGCCGTGGGGAGGAGCTGTGAGCTCTGGTCCGAGGACTCAGTCAGCCACAGCCCGTCTTGTGGGGAGGGAGTCAAGGAGACAAGAACCAGCTAGAAGACAAGCCACAAAGAAACGGTCTCTTGGGCCCATGACCAGGGTGGACCAAGAGGAAGACTGGACCAGTAGGGGCAAATGGAAGATTTTCAGCACAGTCCAAGGACCCCACAAGATACTGAGGGGGAGTGGCAGCCTAGAGACTTTAAGAGAAATTCTGCTACATCCACATGTCCAAATTAAAATAAAATAAAATAAAATAAAACCTCTTAAGTTTATGGTGCCCAAATTGTAAAGCAAAGTACATTGATCTAAAGAATGGAGTGGGTTTTTTTGAGCCCAGTCAACTTTCAAGATACTATATTTGTCCAAGGTCCATAGATTGATCTACAAAGTAAATTAGTACATGCTCGAGTGAAAATTGTTCTTTGCATTATATCTCTCTGGCTGTTTCCATTTTAAGTTGATAAGGAAAAGCTAAAAAAATGACGTGAGAATATGGATGGAGGAGAGAAGCTGGTTGTTCCTTTTAACCAAGAATTTAATCTTCGCATCACTTTTTCTTAGATCTTGATGAATGTTCCCAGTCCCCCAAACCATGCAATTTCATCTGCAAGAACAGTGAGGGGAGTTACCAGTGTTCGTGTCCGCGGGGGTATGTCCTGCAAGAGGATGGGAAGACGTGCAAAGGTGAGTGAAGAGGCTGACATTTGCGACCCTTGTCTGTCTCTTTTCTTTCAGTTTCATGTGTAGCTCATCAGGGGTTATAACACGTGCACCTCCTTCATCAAAGCTCACCTTTGTAGTGACCACTGTGTTACTCATAGACGTTCTAATAAAGGACACATAGTAGGTAGGAGGCAGGCAGAATAAAACCCAGTTACAATGGTTCACTTTTGAACCATTGTAAAGTTGTATTTTTAAGCTTTAAAATAATGAGTAGTCTTGTTTATTTACATCTTATATTGCTTTGTAAATGAATTTAAATGTATTTTCACATCTTAAAGCACTAACCAAAGTTCTACTTTGAGTTTTCTGTTAGTACAGTCCAGATATTAATTCTGTTTATGAGTAGAATCACAAATGCTATGTTTTTGCTTTCTCTGGTATTTATGATGGTCTTTTTCATTTGGATCCCGAGAACTTAACTCAGTGTTTATGTTAAGGCCTTCATCAGTTTCCAGATTCTGTTTTATTTTTATTTAATCCCCTCCTTTAATAGGAATAAGTGACCAGCCATGTACTAATCTGTGCATTAAATGCAAAAATTACAACCTTCGGGTATTAACTTTGAGAACAGTTCATGGAAACCACAGTTATTCATTCATTCAGTTTCTTTAAGAAAACTTTGTGTGACATATCGCCTGTTATCCTATTATAGCAGCCCATAATATTTATGTCCTCAAGCATTTGAAAAGAAACTTCTTGTCATATGTGTGTTGAAGGCTATAAAGCTCCCAGCAAAAATAAAGATGAAATATTTCCAATAGAAAATACACATCTCCCGTGGCCTCGTGACAGAAGGTGCACTGCCAGATAACACTGCTCTGGTTCGCACGGGCTTCTCTCTCATTTCAGACCTCGACGAATGTCAAACCAAACAACACAATTGCCAGTTCCTCTGTGCCAACACCCTGGGAGGCTTCACCTGTAAATGTCCACCTGGTTTCACACAGCACCACACTGCGTGTATTGGTAAGACAAAGCTGCAAAGGGGAAATTTTACAGACTTTTGATAGATGTATAATACTTGTACTTACAATGGTAGAATAATGTCTCAGTACTTGTGGTTAGAACCAATCCCTCATAATTAATGGTCTAAAAATGTTGCTTGTATTTTCCCCTGAGGAACAACACTTAAAGGGAAAAGAGGCCTGGGTAGTCTGAGCACACACACAGTAGGTGTATTCTGAGCAGTGCCTTTGTATTGCATTCTAAATGTAACCACATGTGTTCACATAAAATGTGATTAAAGGTTCACTGTAATTGAGCTCATGCTAATGAACATGCTGGGTTTTTTATATTAAAAGGCACATATGTTAAGGGACCTTCAGTTGCATTGTGAACAACTATGTCCTCAGTCAACCCAAAATATGCTCTGATTTTACATCTCTTGAAATATCCCTTTTTTTGTTTTTACCACTTTTGTCTTTCATGTAACAGTGAACTCTGCCATACATTTCCCTAAAATGCTGTTTTCACGTTGTGGAACTTAAGCCTTCATATTTCACTTTTTACTTTGTGTGGTGGAATTTGGGTCATGCAGTAATTGGGAGGCTTGATCCCCTCCCCCATCACGTTTTGCTAGACAACAACGAATGTGGGTCTCAGCCTTCCCTCTGTGGAGCAAAGGGCATCTGCCAGAACACCCCTGGGAGTTTCAGCTGCGAATGCCAGAGAGGGTTCTCACTTGATGCCACTGGACTCAACTGTGAAGGTGAGTTGATTTGCACAAAAATCCTTAATCTAATACAGCACACTATTTTATTTTTACTTCCAAGCCAATAGATGAGAAAGTTTAATCATCTCAAAAGAAGACAAAGTATTTAAAGAATTAAAACTCAGAAATTCAGAAATTAATTTTTGTTCACAAGTTTTCATATATTATTTGGGGGGGCAGAGGAAAACTATGATATGATGAAACAGAAATTTGGGGAGTATGAATTGGCTTTTAAGGTAACTGAACAGTTTACTCAGTTACTGATCTAAAAATGTATTGAACTGAAAAAGAATTCTATACCTAATGTGGTTTACAGTAATGCATGAGTATGCCAAGGAAAAAAAGACTTTTGTTGTATCGTACCTAAATGTGTACAAGTTAAGTGTAAGAAAAAGAACCAATGATCATGGAGAACTGGAGAAAGTCCCCAAAGCACTGGGAAAACACAGATGGCTATTTCATGTTATGTGGCCTGGGACTCCCGAGTCCCTCTCTTTTCTACAGTGGGCATTCTTCCAGGCTCCCTTTAGTGGGTACTGCCTACGAAGTCCGAAGGAATGTTTCCAGTGGCAATAAAGTAAAAATCTGCGTATGATTCTTCAGTATTTCCATCGTAAGACAAATGTATTAGGATTGATATCTTTTACAAAATACCTATACCACAGATTGTGAGACTAGATACAACATCTTTATATTTTATGTAATACTGCAATGTATGTTTCATTGATTTTAGTCACCCTTACAAGATTATGAATTGTAGAAATATATTCAAAGATAATCTGTTTTTAAGGTAATCTTTGTGCCCTGACCCATGCGGCTCAGTTGGTGGGGGGTCATCCCACAAAGCAACAGGTCACCAGTCTGCTTCCCAGTCAGGGCACAAGCCTGGGTTGCAGGTTCAGTCCCCTGCTGGAGCACATGCAAGAGGCATGTGATCGAGGTTTTTCCCTCACATCAAAGTTTCTCTTTCTCTCTTTCTCCCTCCCTTCCTTTCTCTCTAAAAACAAACAAATAAAATCTTTTAAAAAAATTGTAGGGCTTCTATATGTATCTAATTTTCCACCAAGAAAAATTATTTTAAAATTTTCTATTTTAATATTTTATATTTGAAGTCCTTGAGACTTTGAAAGTGTCCTGCAGATGCAGCTGCTTACCACGTGCAAGTTCAGCTTGTGACTCTCCACATAAGACACCATTTATTAATTATCCATATAAATTTGTTACATGCACATCAGACATGCCAGTTTCATTCCTTATGAATAGATCTCAAAGCCTCAATTGTCATTCCAAAAGTGTATGCACATATGAACAAAGAAATTATCCCATATGTGTAACAATACCACAGCATGTCTAAAAATAACATTCAAATACTTAAAACTTGCCTCTAATTAATCTTGAATGGTAATTTAAAAAATTGTGTGCACAACAGTTACACTTTTTAGGTAATCTCTCTAGTGATTGTATCTTCCTGAAAAAGAGGATTACATGTCAGTTGCTTTTCAATCTACTAGAATATGTAATGCAAATGCAAATGTTTATATCACTGATTAAGTCAGACCATATGCAAGTGGATCCATCCAAAATGCACAGCATTTGCGGCAGCTGTGGTCGACTTGCTGAAATTAAGATGTTATTTAGAGCATTGGCATGGCATGGTCTGGTGAATAGTATAGGAATGAAATCTTATCTCAGAAGCGTTCTTTGTGCCACAACTGACTACTAACCATGTGACTTGGAAAAATCACAGCCTCTCTGAGTGTCTTGTTTGTTTGTTTCCCTGATAATAGTTTTCCCAGGCTGTGTTGGGAGTATATTTAAGAATAGTAGAGCCCTGGCTGGCGTAGCTCGGTGGATTGAGCACTGCCCCAGGAACCAAAGGGTTGCTGTTCAATTCACAGTCAGGGCACATGCCTGGGTTGCAGGCCAGTTCCCAGCAGGGGACACACGAGAGGCAACCATACATTGATATTTCTCTCCCTCTCTCCTTCCCTTCCCCTCTAAAGATAAATAAATAAAATCTTTTTTTAAAAAAGAATAGCAGAAAAAGGCTACATAAAGATCTTGCTGGCTTGTTTTTGCAGACGTGGATGAATGTGATGGAAACCATAGGTGCCAACATGGCTGCCAGAACATCCTAGGAGGCTACAGGTGTGGTTGCCCTCAAGGGTATATCCAGCATTACCAGTGGAATCAGTGTGTTGGTGAGCACTCATTTCCTACGTGGCATATGCTTTTCTCACGTGAAGTATCGTAAGTGAAATGAAAAAATAATAAAGGTTAACATTTCAGTCTAGACTTCGAATCCTAAAACTCTGAAAACAGCGCTTAGGAGTGGTGCATGGGGGTCCATTACCTTAGTCTCTATACTTGTATATCTTTGAAAATACCCACAATGAGAAATACGGTTTTAAGTACCTGAAAGGTAACTCAGGCAGAGCATTTATAATTTTAACTTTCTGCTGGATGTAATTTTAAGTTTCTGAAGATGGTGGTAAGAATCATCATTTTCACTTGCCAAGGTCAGGGGCATTTTATCAGTGATTTAATATTTCTAGATTTGGGATTGAAGGCTTACTTATTGATCTCCCTCATACAAATCTGAAGGAATTCAGATCAACTTAGTGAGAACCGTCCATCTGAGCTGTGCAGTCACACAGATATAATGAAGGAGCTGAGGTATTTGATGGTACAAACAGTACCTAGTCACACCAGATCCTGTTAAAAATTCCAGACAGGCACTGTGCTCTGTTTCTTGGATTGATGATAGTCAAGGAAATTCTCTTTTTAAGGAGCAGATGATCAAAGAGAATACGACTCTATTTGAGAACCCAGCCAGTAACCTGATTTTTTGGTCCCTTTTGAATGCACTTCGTGGACATAACCATCCAATCCATTGTGACATTAGATGCTGGTGTAACCAAGCAGAAAGGAGAACAGTGGTCCTGCAGAGAAATGGCAGGGTGCTTCCTGCTTCTGTTGTGATTTCAGTTGCCTCACATGAACTTCAAATCTACTGCATAAATTAATCAGATTTTATCCTGTATGGTCCTTTCACAAGAAATTTCAAATGACAGTTTGGTGAATTGAGAAAGAAAACACAAGATAAATTTCAAAGGAGGAAACCAACTCTGGAAGTTAGGACTATTCTATGCCCATGTGCCAGGTCGAAGACAGGTGCTTTGCCACACCACGAATGCATACTCTTGGGGGGAAATGCAAAAACTATTCATGATCAAGAGCTTAAGGACAGAGTTTTAAAGGATTATCAAAGTGATGGGTTAGACTGCCAGTCAAAATAATTTTTTAAGTTTAATTTCTCTCTTCACTAAAAAAAAAAATGTTGCAAAAGTCCTATTCCCTGATTTCTTGATTCATAAACCAAGGCAAGTTGTAGGTGCACTGTTCAGAATATAGAGAACAGTAGTTCTTTAGATAGCTAGTAAAATAGTGCAAAACTATTTTATTATATTGTGTTGTTTATAAAACATGACACACAATACTTTAGTAAGTAAAATGGACTTCTTAGTTAATTCTATGGAACTGAATGGAAGAGAATGATCCTCTAATATGTCACATGTCAAGTAACATATAATTTTTTAAGGTAATCATAAGTAGAATAGGAATATGTATAGAGTATCAACTCAATTTCTAAGTTTTTAAGTTTCCTGAAGTTTCTGTCTGTAAATATGTAAGGCAAAAATAGCCACAGGGGCTTTTACTAAATCTGGTCTGACTTAAAATCAAGACCTTTGTGGGGTCCTTGGAGTGGGCACCTCAGCAAGGCAGGCCCCCAGGGCATCTCACACTGGCGAACAGCCAGAGACCAGTGTGCCTTCTCATCGGGAGGGACCCTGTGGACAGAAGGATAGACGGTTTCAAAGGTGAGTTCAAAACTCAAGACATATAAGCAGACATCCCCAGCTGTACGCATTTGTTTGTAAGCTTGCTCTGCCAGAATGGGCACCCCTCAGCATCAGATCCTTGAGTAAGATACGGCAGAGATTTATTTGAAAGATTGTAGATTTTTCTGTGCAGGGTTGAAAAACCCTGTTCGTCTCTAATAAAATTTCTGACTTCCCGCCTCAAATCCACATAACACACTTGGAATTTTAACTCAAATATATAGCAGGAATAGAATTAAACAACCCATCAGGAACTAATAAAAGCAACAAGTTAGGGGGAAAAAAAACAAGAATTATGACAAAATGCAAATCAAAAGGCACACATCATTTTAATTTGTCCCTTTGTGTGTCAGTGTCCTCGGTCATTCAGACTGAGGGGAGACACGGACCAGGATCCCAGACGGACAGGGCTGGGCCTCCCAGTGAAGGCACAAAGCGTCAGCCAGTCGGTCAGATCATTTCAGTGCCGTCAGACTGCGAACCTACACTGTTGGCCGCACTACTTCCGTTTCAGGAAAATGACGGTTCTTCAACAAGTGCTCGTATTGAAAAAAGCTTTTAATTCAAATGAATACTTTAAGAAGTTTCCAGCCAGTTGCCACAGAACATTTATCACATTCTGGTGCATAGGTTACACAGATGTAGGTAGCATTCTCAAATATTTGCAAGCATTATAATTATTCAAAATTGAAAATAAATGAATAGTCACATTTCTATATGAGAAAAAATTGCATTAATATATAAAGCTTAAAGTTATTTAGTATTAGTAATTTCCAGTTGCTTCTATGGCCTTTGAAAATAATTCAAACATAGCTTGGTGAGGCTTGAGTCAGTTCAAAGAATGTCTCACACAGGAACATATTGTAACAGCCAGATTACATAAGTCTATAAAATTATACTATGATGTACCTTTTTAGCATATAAACATGAAGTATATCATGGTGCTTCCAAAAATATTACATGTTTTAAGATTTTTTCTCACTGGTATGTTAAAATGAAATGTATTCATTAATTGGTTTTGCCTGGTAAGTTTTCTACTTAACACAATGTCTATTACTATTTTCATAGAAGGATCATTTTGTGAAATTAGAATTTAAGTTCTGTGTTAGAGAAATGGTGCATATAAATGTCATATTTAATTGTAAAAGCAGGTGAGCCTTTGGGGTAGAATTTCAAGTCTTCTGTCGATAGAAATAAAATAGCAGTTATATTTGTCATAGGTAGCTTAGTTATTAGAAATTTACATATATATACTTTCTCCCCATGAAATGAAGGCTAAGAATTTGCACATATTAGATAATCCTAGCAGGTTTTATATCCAGTGATTAAGAATTCCACATTTGGCAGTCTATAGTTTAATTCTGAAACTATAATCACGATACAAAAATGCGCCTAATAACATCTACCCTTTTGGTAACCTCTGTGCTGTACTTAGTGGAGTTTAATTTCCTGTCTGAGAGGCCTCTTCACTGAGACGCCATCTGCATCTTCCATAACCATCCGAGCCGCGGCCGCTCCGCACTTCGCTCTCGCTGCCGGGTCCCGGGCGCACACACCTGCCGGCAAACAGGCTCATTTCCAGACATGGCCTGACACAGACACTTGTCGTATATTAAGTACACAGACACACTGCTCCACTGGAGTCACAGGCATGTGAAAGAGTCTCCCACGGAACGGGAGTGACGTGTGTCCAGGGTGAGAGTTGAATTTATCGTAAACCCCAAGGGAGTCAGGCCACATGCTGCATGCCATCCAGACAGTTAAGGGCAAAGCTGGAATCTCCAGATTTAAAAGCACAATTGGCTTTTGACCTTGTAAAAATGATAAATACAACTGTAGGAATAACCTATAATTATCCTGCTGTCAGATGCTTATGAAGTATAGTGCTACCCGTTAAACTAGTACGGCCCGTGTCAGCTGATGGCTGGCTGCGAACCTTCTCAGAAGACTCGGTCTGTACCTAATGGGCCCTCGAGCTGCTAAAAGTTGATTGTTGGTTCAATAGACCCAAATAAGTGATGTTTGTTTCAGTTATTTTCATTTAGAGTATTAAGATTTTTATATATTTTCTCCATATACAGTATAATGAAGGCTTTGGGGATTGCTGGGAGAATGGAAACAAATCCAAATGTAGGTGTCGGCTTTTTAAAACTGAGATATAATTCACATACTATAAAAACTCACCTTTTTAAAGTGTGCGGTTGAAAGGTTTCTGGTGTGTCCTCACTAGAGTGTGCAGCCAGCACGGCCCGCACATGTTCAGCAGCCCCAAAGCGATCTCCAGCCCCATCCGCTCCCCCAGCCTCTGGTAACCTGCCGTCTCTGTGACTCTGTGGGAGGGAACAGGCTGTTGAGTAACCGTCAGCTGAGAGAACAGAAGAGTGGTTCAGCAGGCAAACTGCAAATACCTGTCCCAAAGGGCCGCCAGCGTATTCATAAACAGCACAGACAGTATATAAAAGTGCTGGGCAAGGTTTTTTACAGGCAAAATTTAGGAGGATTTGTTGGGCTTTGTCATTTTCTTTATGTTTTACTTTCATATGCTTTGTAAATCAGCCACGGCACTGAACGTTTTTTAAATCATAGGGACTGTGAGGCACGGGCTCTTCCCCTTGTAAAGAGTTTCTCACTTTGTGTCCCAGACGAGAACGAGTGCTCCAACCCCAGCGCCTGCGGCTCCGCGTCCTGCTACAACACCCTGGGCAGTTACAAGTGCGCCTGCCCCTCAGGGTTCTCCTTCGACCAGTTCTCCAGCGCCTGTCATGACGTGAACGAGTGCTCGTCCTCCAAGAACCCCTGCAATTACGGCTGCTCCAACACGGAAGGGGGCTACCTCTGCGGCTGCCCGCCGGGGTACTACAGAGTGGGACAGGGGTAAGCCACCAGCCGTCCACTCACAGGAACGCGCAGGGCGTGGTCTAACTCGGCCTTCCCTCCCTGAGTTCAGGCTGCCTGGTGGCCTGGCCCTGCAGGGAAGTGAATGGTGATTAGAAGCCCAAGAGACAGCAGCGTCAATCACTTAGGGTTCGGGAGGGAGAAACACCAAGAAGGCACTAGGATCATATCCATATCACAGGATTACTTCCTCTGTGGTATGCATAGGACTTGAACTTGCACACAAGTATCACCTCTTGCCCCACATAAAGGCCTACAATGATTCCATCAGATCCCTCAAGGCCAGAGAGTAACAGATATTTTAAAATGCAGTTCATGTATTGCCATGGACACCTGGGTTGTGAGGTACAACCGGAAATGGCTTCTCCCCAGGTTTTTCTATGAATTTTGGCAGCACCTGCCCAGTGGCTCCAGAGGAAGGAGTTTGTCCCTCTCTTTGCTCATCTGGCCTTACTTTATCACACAGAGAAGAACTGCCTCGTCGCGTGGCACCACTCAGCACAGGGTTGGGGTCGGGGCTGGCTCCGCAGGGCTGCGTTTCCTCCTGCTAATCACATTTCCCCAGGGCAGCCTCGCAGGCCCCTGTCGACTGGGGCTGAGGTGCTGTCCACCTGCACCCTCCCATCAAGGCAGCCTGTGCTCGCAGCACGAAGGTGGGCGTGTAGGAGTCGGTCAGGATCCTCTTCCTCAGAAAGGAGCGCGTGAGGCAGGCACTGTGGGGATGGACCAACCTGTCCACCACTGCTACATGATACTGCTGGGAACAGAAGGCTCTGCCTGGACGCGGGTCATTCAGAGCCAAAGCACTGACTCTTTCACTGACCCAAACGGGAGTTCCGAAATCTCAGTCCCTACAGCAGAGAGCTTTGTTGTGAGCAACAGAACTTCTCTTCGCATTCTCTTGGCAGTGAATACTCTGCTTCTGCTTTCCCCCCATTAACTACACTCAAGTGCTTTGGTCCCTTTAGCATTAAAAATTGGGGACTCCTCAGAAGGAAATAAAAACAGTAATCTGAAAGCTTGTATGTACTCCTATGCTCATTGCGGCATTATTTATAATAGCCAAGATATGGAAACAACCTAGGTGTCCACTGATAGATGAATGGATAAAGAAGATGTGGTACATAATGCAGTGGAATATTACGCAGCACTAAAGAAGACTGAGCTCTGGCTGGGTGGCTCAGTTGCTTGGAGCATTGCCTCATATACCACAAGATTGTGGATTTGATCCCAGGTCAGGGCACGTAACTAGATTACAGGTTCAATCATTGGGGTGTATATGGGAAGAAAGCAGTTGTTTCTCTCTCTTTCCCTCTCCCCTTCTCTGTCCCCCACTTCTCCTTTTAGGCAAGGATTAAAAGAAAGCAATGTTGCCATTTGCAACATGGCAATTATGTTAAGTGAACCTAAAGGGTATTATGTTAAGTGAAATAAGTCAGAGAGAGAAAGACAAATACTGTCTTTTCACTTAAATGTGAAATCGAAAACAAGAAAGCAAGCAAACAAAACAAAACAAAAACAGACTCAGGGAAATAGAGACCAAAGGATGGTTGCAGATGGGAGGGAGATGGGGGACTGGTGAAAAAGGTGAAGGGGAATATAATCAATAGTATTGTAATAAGTTTGTATGGTGACAGATGATTACTAGAATTAGTAGGGTGATCACATTGTAAGGAATAAAGATGACATCATTATATTGTATACCTGAGACTAATATAACTAATATAATATTGTATTCCAATTATACTTAAATGTTAAAAGTGTATTAGTAGAAAATAAAACTGGGGAAGCCTAGAGCTCGCTTGCATGATTTTGTCTTTCAGAATAAGAGAAACCTCATGTATGAAGGTGTTGAAGAAAAGAGTTACAGAGACTGTTAGGTTTTTATGTTTGTGAGCTTAGAGTTTGCTTTGTTGGTGTCCTATTTCTGAAAGATCTTTTCTCTACCACCAGAAAACTGTGGTCAAAGTTCGTGGTAAAATCTAACTCCACCTTGCTTCTTGTTGCACACAGCCACTGTGTCTCTGGGATGGGATTTAACAAAGGGCAGTACCTGCCCCTGGATGCCGAAGTGGATGAGGAGAACGCCCTGTCCCCAGAAGCCTGCTACGAGTGCAAAATCAACGGCTACTCCAAGAAAGACGGCAGACAGAAGAGAAGTGTCCCAGAGCTGGAAATCCCTGCTGTGAGTAAACCTCACTTTGTTTTGTCCCAAGATTGTATCCATGTGGAATCATGCGTATTCTGCAGCTAACCTTTACGCAGGTTCCAGGTTTGGGGAAGTAGAACTGTCCTGAAATGCAACGGCTGCATGGATGGACACAACGTGGCAGAGGCAAGTCAGGGACAGTGAGTGGGTTATCAGCTCAGAACACAAGGATGGGGGGGAAAGACTTTGGATTCACAGTTTCAGATAATGTGTTTTATTTGTGGATTTATGCCAAAGGCAGTAGGATGTCCACCTAGGAAACAGCTGTTTTTTAAATAATTCAAAAAAATTATTATGAATTCATCCAATTGTTTTATCTATCTGCGGTAAACTAGGCTGATTTTCTTTTTCAGTAGGTTGGTCAGCTAAGTTTCATAGTCTGTGACATTTATAGGTTAAATGTTCCTCTTATAAAAATATTATTTCCAAATAACTTGAATTTTTAAAGGAACTGAAGATCTGAATCGCCTGCTGCTGGCGTTTCTTGGTCGTAAATGGCCGGTAGCAGAGAGGTTAAAGGGGTGGGCTGCAGACTGCCTGGCTTTGAATATGTTCCCTGCCCCCCCCTTGTCCCCACTGGTCGCCGATGTTACATGGGGCACGTCTGCCTAACCTCTCTCTACCTCGACTTTTTTCACCTATAAAATGGGAATAAAAATCCCTACTGCTGAAGGGTGATGGGAGCATTAAATGAGTTGATACTGTGAAGGGCCTGGACACTCGTTCAGTGAATATCACTGAGTAACAACAGCTGGAGGTGTGGAGGATTTTCCCAAAGAGCAGGGATAGCACCAACCTCTTCAGTTAATGTCACTGAGAAATTCCTCCACCAAAGACCACAGCCAACTGGCTGTGTGAATTGTGCAACTTGCTTCGAAAAGTTTCCTGGGCCTCAGAAACTTTATCTGTAAAATGAGATTTTTCTAGCCAAAAAGGTCTGTGGTTTTATTTTATAATAATAACTAGGCCAATGCTACATTTACCTTAAGTAGACTAAGGTACCTAACTGATTTAAATCTAACAGTCGTGATGTTCATCAAACACCCCAAACTACAAACACAGAAATTCTGTCTGGGAAGTCCATTGCGGTTCTTGGGGTACGAGTCTATTGAACACTGATGGGCACTTCTGGGCCACCGTAGCCAAGCTCTTACTTAGATGCCCAAAGCACTGGTGTTTTTGTTTTGTTTGCTAGCTTTGCCTGTCTTACTGAAGTAGCCTTCCTAAACCCATCCCTTTGAGACTTGGTGTATCTGGTCCCTGCCCCACTGGCTTTTTTACAGAAGCTGGTTCAGACCCGAGCACTAAGGTCTCTGCGGGTCCCTCCCTCTGCACTAATGGCTCTTAGCAAACACGCTCCCACATGCCGCTTGTGGTTTGTAGGCCTCGCAAATCAGGCCAGGCCTTCCAAGTGCAGATTCCTCTGGGGACCGGCCCTGCTGCTGCTGGATAACAGCTGAACTTCTTTTGACTACAGCAAAAAAAAAAGGCTTGCAATTATTTTCTAAGTTGTCTTTTTTTATTACTAATGAGCATGGTATCTCATAAATTCATTGAAAAGAAAACTTGAAATGTGAATGCTGTCTGTAAGCTCAGCCCTGTGACGTTACCTGGTTATGGTTAAGTCCAAGAGATTTGCCAGACAGACGCTGTGGCGTTGGCTTTCTCTCACAGCTGACTGGAAGGCACAGCCACCTCCCGCACACACTGAACCCTTGCGGAAAGTGCAGAAAGAGGGAGCAATAGGTTGTCACTGTGGCTGCAGCCCCAGCAGCTGGTCCCTTTGGAGTCCTCGCCTTGTGCTGCTAGAAGCTCTTCCCACATCGTTTCCTGCTTTTTCTCCAGGTTGAACAGGTCAGCCTGGACAGTGTCGACATGGACAGCCCCATGAGAATGAAGTTCAACCTCTCTGGCCTTGGCTCTAAGGAGCACATCCTGGAACTCATGCCTGCCATCGAGCCCCTCAACAACCACGTCCGCTACGTCATCTCCCAAGGGAATGATGACGGCATCTTCCGCATCCACCAAAGGAACGGGCTCAGCTACTTGCACACAGCCAAGAGGAAGCTGGTGCCTGGCACGTACACACTGGAAATCACGAGCATCCCTCTCTACAAGAAGAAGGAGCTTAAGAAACTGGAAGATAGCAATGAGGACGACTACCTCCTAGGGGAACTCGGGGAGGCTCTCAGAATGAGGCTGCAGATTCAACTCTATTAACACAGATGGTTCCAGGCTCAAATCTGCGCACAACCAGCCTTCAGAAGCCTTTGAAAGTCAATGACTAATTTTAAAGAGGAAAAAAAGACAACTTTTGTTTCTTTCCTCCCTGTCTCAGACTTCAGAATGTTGACCCTCACAGGGAAGGATAATTTAGACTCTGGTGTGGCCAAAGATTTGAGTACAAAAGCAGCCGTGGTTACTGTATTTTTTATATAACTTCACTTTAAAATATATTAAAAAAAAACCCTAAATGTTCAAGAGATCAGCATATGGCACTAAATGCACAAAAATAATGTGAGCTTTTTTTTTTCCTGTTAGCAGTCTGTAACACTTTGGGTATTTTGCTATAGTTGCTAATGAAAAAAAATATAGATGTTTATTTATTTTTAATGCAGTAATATATGGAGAAATGAACAAACTATGTAAACAAAAAGGGAAACTCACTTGTTTTTCTTTAGATTTATAAATTTGAGCTATTTCTTTTAGAGGTGCTTTTTTAAAAATTCAGTAGATTCAAGAGATGTTTCCTTTGGTTTTCTGCCAGTCGTCCAACTGGTACACATCTGATTATTTTAAAGAAAGAAAGCCTCACAGAGCTGAATGGGCAGTATGATCAATAATTGAAAAGACAGAAATGTCATTAGATCCTTTACGAAGGAGATCAAAGCCAGAGCAGCTCATTGTGACGAGACTCCACATCAAGCAGACACACCAGGCGACGAAGATGAAGCACAACACTGTAGCAAAATACCTTGACTGCTTGTGAGACCAGTAGCGTTGCAGGCCAAACCGTACTGTATTTCCTTCTCATAACCTCAAGGAAGCACACGTGCTCCCCACCACACCTCATTCTCACCCAGGGCGTGCTGCGTACTTGTGGTGCTGTAGGCAGCTGAAGAACTGCCGTTCCTTTGGAAAGGAACACCTGGCATTCTGTAGTGTTTGGTGCTGTCTTAGATTAATGGTGCATTTATTATGTTCAAGCTATTTCAGGATTGCCATATGTGCAAACAAATCATGCAGTACAGCCAAGGAATATATGTTGTTGTTTTTTTAAATCCATTTTTTTTTAGAATTTTCATTAATACTGTAGTTATACACCATATGCCTCATTTTATCATAGCCTATTGTGTATGAAAGATGTTTGTACAATGAATTGATGTTTAGTTTGCTTTAGTCATTTAAAAAGATATTGTACCAGAATGTGCTATAATAAGAGTGCGTCCATGTTCTGCTCAACCCAAGACCCTGTCCTGGACCAGTGGCCAGACCTCAGTGTGAAACGGCCAAAGCACACGCAGACCCCGGGGTTCCTCGCACACCTGTGCTGACCAAAGATTAGTAACCAGTTGTATCCAGTTTGCGGTTCTTTTGTTTTGTTTTGTTTTAATAACTAAAAATAAAAAACCTGTAAATTTGTAATCAAGTGTTTGTGAGGAAGAACTTATGGTTTTGGGTCTTGTTTGTTTTTGTTAGGTCTATGTATCAAATATGACACTTTTCTTGCAATAAAGCTTATTTTGGGGTAGTTGGCTGGTTGAGAGTGTCATGGGACTGTAACCCCTGCTGTTTCTGTGGGAGGGACTGGGGGCTTTGCTTGACGGGGACCTGTGTGAAAGAAAGTACCAGAAGGAGAACCAGGTACATTTACAGGAGGACAAGGAGATGTTGCCAAATCTGTGCTGCCAAGTGAGCAGCCGTGTTCAACTGACCACCGCAGTTCTTAGGTCATATTCAAGCAGAAGATCGAAGTCATGGCAGGTAGTTGTTCACTTTGGAAGACAGTCTAAGCCTCCTAGGACCCACCTGTGAGGAAGTCCGACGTTCTCTCGGTCTCCTTCCTTCATGAAGGCTTTCCTGAGCTGGAGTTTTTAAGCAAAAGTACACAGCAGATGTAACCCAAGCCAAAGGTATTGTCACCCAAAATAAGCCATAGCTCCCCATGTCTCACAGTTACACACTTTCCTTGGTGGAGAAATGGCTAGGGGTGACAAGTTATTTAATGTGGACTCTCGTCTGATTCACTGTTGAAAACGAGTTCAGAAACGTCTTAAAAGTTAATTTGATACAAGGATTGAGAATTTTTGTGCTTAAATATTTCATCCAGGGAATGAGAAAGGAAATATTATGACTGATCTTAATGCTGTTCCTTGCCAATCAGGAATTTGCTACATGGAGTAAGGAAAGTATGTACTTGCCTAGGGGTGTCCTCTAAACTTAACAAGCGTGTTCAGTGTCAGCTGGCATCTATTTCTGGTGCAGCAGAGTGTGGTAATATGAAATTACCCAGAACAAAATTTCTCTAGCATGGAGCGTTGTACAAAAACTGGCGTAGTTCAGCTTTAATCTGCTTTGGAGGATGGTTGAGAAGCCACACTGTTAGGTGCTTTACACAGAAAAAATAAGCGACCATTCGAGCCTTTGCATAGGAGAGTGTGCTAGAAGAAAATGACTACTTGAAGATGCTTCTTCCCAGAAGAACCTTCTTAGGCACTTCTGGTCCTGTTACTGCAGGTCCCTCACAGTGAGCGCTGACACAGCTGTGATTACGGTAACCTCTGTCTCTCTGGTCATTAACTGCTAATGATACATACCAGGTTGTCATTCCCATTGACTGACAACAGAAATCACCTCGGAAATCACCTCGGCTAAGTTACAGAAAACTGCACAAGGGTAAAGTATGAGGTAAGCCCTGACCTATGACCCAAATCTACGAGGTACATGTGGTAAGTATTGATAAGCAATAATTTGGTCTTCAGTTGACATGAATTTGCTTTCCACTAGCATTTAGATTTGGAGCTTTTTAAAATTTGATTTTGCTGCTTACTTGTGGTAGATGACAGTTGGTCATGTTTGCACGTGAACATCGAAAATAACTCAGGGTGATATATAAGAATTTTACTCAGTTCAAACATCTGTGCCTTTTCATTATCTAGAAATATCAAGCAGGATCACTCATACAATCTGCCCCTTTAAAATACTCTAAGGTTTTGTTTGTTGTATTTTGTATTCATTGCCTTCTTGATTTGAAGAATAAAATGCTTGGTGTGGAGGTGGGAAATATAACTAAAATTTACAGAACATCTTTATGTTTGTGTCTACAATTGTTTAGGTTCATATCCTTAATGCTTCAAGGGAAATGAATCAATTCATTTATCAAACTGAACCATGAGGAACTGCCAGTTATTTGGCCATATTTGACGTACAAAAGGCAATTTCATGTGGTTCAATTGAATAGTTCAGAAATATTCATGTTTCTCAAGAACAGACTGAAAATCTGAACATTTCCCTTCTCTCTGAAAGAATCAATTCTATTCATGTCTTTCCATGCTGCCTGTGGCCAGTCCTACCCCCAATCTGCAGTCGTTCACAAGAGAACAAACATAATTTATTCAAACAGCTACTTCTTTCAGGCTCCAAAAAGTTTGGAAAAAGTCTACATCACACATCTTTGGGTCCTTGAGGGGATTATTGGAAGCTATTTAAAGATAAAGACAAATCCATTGAGAAAGGAAAGCTGGGAGTGGTAGGGTAGGACTTTAGGAATCTTTAAAGAGACTAGAAAGATGGAGATTAAGTAATGCCCCACGGAAAGTAAGGATGGCAGCCATACTTGTGATCTCAGACAGCCTGAAGTTTCTGGGTTCTTTCTTTCCTTTATCTTTTTTCATCATGATTGCTTTCTCAAATAAATACAAAGCCACAGTTTTCTTACTTAATAAGAAGTATGTGTTTCTAACCCTAATTCTCATTGAAAATCATTTACATGTACAGAGCAGTGGACATCCTGAGATAAAATGTATAGCTTATTAAAAATTCAGCATTTCAACCCCAGAGCAGTGTCACCGTGCAAGTAAGAGACCTTCAGTGGGGACTGGGGCAGGCTCACTGACTCCCCAGTCTGCAGTGCCCTCTGAGTGCCTCTGCACCCACCTGAATGCACGAGTGGGTAGGAGATTTCCAGGGGCCCCAGTGCAATGTGCACAGCACTTTTGGTCACATGGTTCATATGGTCATAGGGTTCAGTTATATCTGAACCCTAGATAGTTGTAAATAAAAGGGGAGAGAAAAATGACTTGAGCCACCATGACGTGATGCCACTTAACAGACCCGTGTTTGAATCCGTCCCCTCGAACAAGGTGCATGAGCTCCCTGAGCCTTGGTTTTGAGCAGATTCAGTGAAATGCAAGAAGCCACGCTGTCAGCATAGGGCCAGCCCAGCACACAAAGCACTGAGTAATTGTCCCTGCTCTTCCCCCTCCCCATCTATCACTATAACCACCAGTAGCAGAACGAGCCTCCACATTCACACAAAGCTCTTCTCTGAGCTTGGCCCTGAACCTGTCCTTCCCTCTGCGGTGTCGGACCACATCCAGACAAACAGCATGCAGGCATATCTCCTGCATGTTCCTGAGCCTACACAATCTCCTTCATGGACAGTAGTTGTGGGCTGCAGCCCTGGATGATCCTGTCAAGGAAACAGCCCTCATACAGAGCCCTCACACCTATAGACCCAGGAAACCAAAGGTGAAGGAGAAGTCAGACACCAGAGAATCCTTTTTGGGATGATTCACTGTCATGGAATGCCAGAGCTAGAAAGGCCTTTAGGAACCTACTCATACTTACCAGTGGGAAACTGGGACTCAGGTTTATGTAAGCCAGCTATTGCACTGCTAGTTTCCACCGAGGTGAGACCCAAGCCCTGGGTGCCCGGCTGTAGTCTGGTGCTCTTCATTTTCTCCACTTCATGCTGAGCCTATTCAAATCTCTTTTAAACCCTGAGGATACAGGCCAGTTCCTATGGTTTTGGCACACACTGAATCCAAAAATGTTTTCCAAGCAGGCTTCAGGCACTGCTTTTGGTTTTGTCTGCCCCACCCTCTGTGTAACTGCTCCCAACTGCCTACAAACCAAAGGTTGTGTGCACACTGGGATGCCAAGACACCGGCTGCCACAGAGAAGTCCCCACCTAAGTCACACACTCCTCTAAAAGCACACTAGCACCTTGACTTTCAAAGGGTTAAATGTTTTATTTAAACCAGACCTTCAAACCTTTAAAAACACATATTTGTTTTACTAAGAATGCTTAGGGAAAGTACACTGGTTGCTTGTCATTTTTTTTCTTTTTCCTGTGAGCTTAAAAAAGATATTACTACTAGATTAAGTTGGCTTACTTTTGAAATAGCCAAGAACCAACAACTCACATTAGTAACCCTGTTACAGCTGCAGATTAAGTGTCAAGATGTAGTATAGACATTTCCCAAAGCAAAACGGGACACTGCTTTACATGAATTTTAGAGCTAACCATAGGGGAAGCCTACATTATAGCCTTACGCAGATGACCACGGCTACATGTGTGAGTCTCACTAATGAAAGGGCTGTGAATGGCCAGTTCCTGAAAAGTGTCAAAAAAACAGCCCTTTAGTCTGCATAAACTGCCTAGGTTTCCACTCCTGGGTTTCTCTTTCCCCCTGCTCTGTGTGACTGCAGCACCCCTATGCTGAGGGGGGCCATTCATGCCGAGGCTGACTATTATTTTGGTACATGAGAAGACTCCCAATCCAAAGATGGACTAAAGATGCTGTTTCTTCTATAGTGTTGTGGATGAGAGAAGAAACCCAATAACTTCTTAGAAGGAGATTATACTGTTCTTACTCCAATTCAAAGAAACAGGGTACCCACATAAGACTGTAAAATGGTATGTGCCTAAGGGCCATGGTGAATATCTCAGACAAATGGCCCAGGTTTTGTCTTGAAAAAAGGAGTGGCCATTGAAATGTAGATTTGTTGGGAGATGAGCTGAACCTCGTACAATGAGGCAGATTTGGACCCAAGGTATCTTGAATCCTGGGAGATAGAATCGCATAAACAAACACTGGGAGTCATAATGTGGATGGCATATTGAAAAACAAGTAGAAGACAGACCAATGGGACTTGAGTGATGGGACCATGAAGAACAAATGATTATGAAGTAGGGTGGGGCTCAAGTGTGAGGAATCCTAAAGTTCAGGCTGAGCCATTTGGACTGTATCCTGTTGTCAATAGCTAGTGAGGGATCATTGGAACACAGATGAGAATTGATGAAGAAAAGAAGACCTAGAATCGAGCCTTGGGAAACCCAAATCTAGAAATAAAATAGAAAGAGCTGTCTGAGTCTATGGCCACACCTCCCTGAATGCACCTGATCCCATCTGATACTGGAAGCTAAGCAGGGACAGGCCTGGTTAGCACTTGGATGGGAGAGAGAGAAAGTGGAGAAGTAGCAGTAGAACCAGCAGACAGGAGTGTCAGGATGCCCAGACAGGACAAATTGGAGAGAAGTATGAGAATGTTTTGCTACCAAAATCAAACCTTCTCCTTTTCTACCCATGTCTACTCACCACACTCCGATTGTCATCTCTTCTTTCACTGCACTCACCCTGTTGCAGTAAGTGACAAAACAAACCATGTGATGACCCTCATGCACATGTAGACCTGAGAGGAAGCACAGCAGAGTGGGTAAAGGGTGGCCTTGGCAGAAAAAGAATTGGGTTTAGATCCTGGCTGCTGATTTCCTGGGTGACATTAGTCATGTTAAGCTTTCTAACTCTCTGTTTGTGGCACATGTGCTTCCCCCGCCCCACTCCCCGGCCCCCATTTCCAACTTGCTTTCCCACTTCTTCTTGTCATAACATAGCAATTTTGCTTTAGGTAACAAACTAGCCACCGTCACATACGGTCATACTAGGACTTCAGGAATCTCTGTTTACCCTCGTTCTCTCCCTGGATTTTGAGTTTTGAACAAAATAATGCAGGAGCAGATACCAGCTCTTGTGGTCAACCAGGAAGCACCCCAGTGAAACTTGATCTGTTCCTGCAACCTTGATCCCAGGGGCTGATCCATTCTATCTTCTTTGTAAGCCTGTTCTTCAATTTTCCCAAAATTCTCTGAGCTACCCTTGCAATCAATTAAATTTATTGTTGGAATAAGTTGTTGCTTGCATTTTAAGAACTCTAATATCTACCCTACTCCTGACATTATGAGGATTAGAAGTATGGCAATATCCAAGCTCTGGACCTAGAATATGGGACATGTAATAGATCAACATCTGCTTTAATGACATCAAGAAGAAAGAACCTGAGTTCTACTCAATCCCATCTCCCGTGCCCTCTGTTACCTACCATGAGTAACTAAGCAGGACAGGGTTACTTAGGATGGGTTCACACTGTTCTCAGGAGCTTTGACACTTGTATTCATTATTTTTTGCATCCTCCCATCTCTCTAGTTTGGGCAAGACGGGATTGGGCAGAGCTGTTCTGGGCTCAATCCCAGGAAGGTAAACCACAGCCAGGCCTCTTTGTTTCCAAAGCACATGCTGGAGAAAGGTGTGGAGAAAGATGGGGTCTGCTTTGCCCAGGAGGAAGTTTTCTACGTTTCACAAAGGACCAAGGAAAACTGCAGTAAGAACCATTCATGATCTCTGAGGATCATGCCCAAAAAGAAGGGTGGAAATAGCACAGCTAAGTATAAGAGAGATAAATCAAATTCTGTAGTTTTATGTCAACCGCTTTAATTAATTACATTTCTTTCCATGCTGTCATCCTTTGCTTTTCCTGCAATATTCTGCTAAACTGTTCCCATGGGCTGATTGAGTACATGCATATGAAGCTCTGTCTAGAATAAATAATTACACAAGACATTTTTGAAAGAATAAATGCATTTGGCTTAACAAAACCAGTTCACATCTTAAGGAGGCAGCTTCTCCAATGCCAGTATGTCAGCAAACCATTCCTCCAGCAACGTGGCAGCTTAATTCTTCACCCTTGTCTCCTTGGCTATACTACACACAAATGGTTTTCGGAATAAGGAAAAAAATGTTTTCCGGTGTCTGTTTTAAATTTGTTTTTATCTACTTTATCTGTCTAACTTTGTCCTTGTATTTGTTTTATAGCAAAAACAAAACAGAGGAAAGATATCAACCATGTCCGTGAAAGTTTATATATCTGTAAGTTGCCTTTTGCTGTTGATAATTAAAACAAAACAAAACAAAAAAACTTCTGTTTTATAGCATAGATCTTGTCCATAAACTACAAACATCCAGTGCCCTCACTTCCTTCAAGTCGCTTTCAAGGGCTGATGAAAGAACGAACAGTCAGTGATGTGTGAGTGTCCCTCCAGGGTCCTCCTAATAGCAGCCATCCCTACTGATTGCCTGGTCCCTCTTCAAAAGAGGAAACTGGGATTATGCTGGGATTGGAGCTCCAGGTGAGCAGTTGTGTCTCCAAGGCCCTGGTCCTGACTCTATCAGCTGCCACCTGACGAGCCCTCAAACAAAGCATGCCTCCTAACATACCACATGGCCGAATAGAAGGCAAGCCCAAGTGCATGGTAGGCTCCCACGATTCCCACTGAGACTATTACAAAGAGAGAGAAAGAGTGACTGTGGGGCCAAATGGAATCTGGCCCCACAGATTTTAAGTTTTAGAAATGGCATAAAATAATGATTTTCCTTTCCATGTACCAATTTAGTCACACACTTATTGAAAAATATTTTCCTATACTCACATTTTACAAACCAATTTTATTTAAATTCCTGGCATGCATCTTTGACCTATGTATGTTCTGCACTTTTTAAATTATTTTAAATCACCGAACGCAGGTTTCAGAGCATGCGCTCTCCAGTTCCACCTAAATAGTTCTGAGATACAGCACTTTTCATGAGGCTATACTTCAAATCTTTCCCTGGCGACAAGGGCTCATATGTGTGGTTTTAGGACAGTGGATTGTTTTCATTCATCCTATGGATGTATATTGAAGATCTTCACAAAGAAATCACTCACAGTAATGCTTTTTAACATCAAAATTAAGAGGCATCTTTGAAAGATGATCTGAAGCTTGCAAATATGATATACGGCAGGAATAATTACCAATCTGTGTTAAGATTTAGCTGCTTAAAACACATACATACACATCTATCATATGACATTTATAATGACCAAAGCTGACATTGATTGAAGTTATGTCATGATATACAACTTCTCCAAGCCTGTACTTTATTCAAAATAGTTATTATTATTTATTTATTCTTATTTATTATGAATAAAGTTAAATACCCCATAAAATATGGACATTTTGTTAAATTGACACATTAAGCAAAACTCTACAATATCTATTTTGCCAAATACAGTATCATAAGCTTCACATTTACATACATTAATAAGTAAGCCAAAACATAGTAATTAAGTGCAATGATCATATGTATTAATAAGTTACCAAAGAAACAATAACTTTATGATTGAAGATTATTAATATTATTTTTAAGAGGGTTTCTTCCCAGCTCAATTTTTTGTCCAATCTGAAAATCTTTGATTTTTTTAAATAACATTTTTAATTTCTGAACACAGAAATGATTTTTTAAATTCACTATAGAAAATTTGGAAAGTAAAAGTTATGATAGCCAAACTAATAGTGCCCACCAAATGTCCACATTCGAATTCCCAGAACCTGTGAATACCTGGCAAAGGAGACTTCGCTGATATGATTAAGGATAAGGACTTAAGATGGAGAAAAGCTGGGGAAATTATCTTGAACAACTGTCCAGATGGGTCTAATGTAACCACTTGAGTCCTGAAGGCAGAGAATATGGTATAAACTGCATTTGTGTCCCCCCAAATGCCTACATTGAAATCCTAATTCTCAATGTGGTAGTATTTGGAAGTAACCCCTTGAAGAGGTGATAAGGTCATGAGAGCGGAGCCTTCATGAATGGGATCAGTGCCCTTTTTATAAAAGAGACCCCAAAGAGCTTCCTTGCCCTCTTCCTCCTTGTGAGGACACAACCAATACAACTGTGTCTGAACCAGGAAGCAGGGTCCCACTGACACTGAGTCTGCTGGCATCTTGATCTTGGACTTCCCAGTCTCCAGAACTGTGACAAATAAAGGTCTGTTTCTAATAAGCCACGCAATCTATGGTATCTTGTTACAGCAACCTGAAGAGACTAAGACAGCCTCTTTCTGGTTGTGATCAGCGAGAGATGTGAAGACAGAAGGATCAGAGAAAAGCACTTTGAAAAGGACTTGACTCATCGCTATTTGCTTTGAAGATGAGTAAAGGAGGCAATATGAGTTTCCTAGGACGGCTGGACAGAATACCACAAACCAGGTGACTTAAAAGAATGAAGATGTACTGTCTCACAGTATTGTCTTCAATGTATTGTCTTCTAGGCTTCTAGAGCCTAGAAGTCTGAAATCAAGGTGTGAGTGGAGTCACGCACCCTCTGGTTTGCCAGAAATCCTGGACATTTTGTAGTCTGCACCTGCAGCACTCAGTCTCTGCCCATCATCACAGATGCTCTCCCCTCCTGTGTTGTCCGTTTGTTTCTTTTCTTCTTATAAGGATGCCAATAACACTGGGTTAAGAGCCCACTCTCCTCCAGTATGACCTCATACCAACTTAAATTTAAATTACCTCTCCAAAGACTACAGTCATGCGTGACTTAATGATGAGAATACATCCTGAGAAACGTGTCGCCGGGTGATGTCATGATGATGCAGACCTCACAGAGTGCATGTACACAAACCAAGATGTTGGAGCCCACTACTGCAGTTGCATGTGCTGTACTTTCCATGGCTGGCTGTGTAGATTTGTTTAAACCAGCATCACCACAAACACCCTGACAGTTGGCTTTTCTTTTTGTAATTCAAGTGCCCTACTTAACCTCTGATTGCTGGATTGCCAAGGCACCCACTTCAAATCCTGCTATCTTTATTTTTTATTGTTGTTTGAGTACAGTTTTCTGCCTTTTCCCCCACCCCTCCTCACCACCCCAGCCCTCTCCACCTCCCTCCCATATCCACCCCCCATTGTTATTGTCCATATGTCTTTTAGAATTGCTCCTGTAAAACCTTTACCCTTTCCCCCCATTATCCCCACCCCTCCCCTCTGGTCACTGTCAGCCTGTTCTCAATTTCAATGTCTTTGGCTATGCTTTGCTTGCTTTTTCATTTTGTTGATTAGGCTCCTGTTAATGATGAGATCATATGGTATTTGTCTTTCACCACCTGGCTTACTTCACTAAGCATAATGCTCTCCTGTTCCATCCATGCTGTCACAAACAGTAGGAGCTCCTTCTTTCTTTCTGCTACGTGGAATTCCATAGTGTAAATGTACCATAGTTTTTTATCCATTCATTTACTGTTGGGCACTTAGGTTGCTTCTAGAGCTTGGCTACTGTAAATCATCCTGCTATGAACATTGGGGTGCATAGGTTCTTTTGAATTGGTGTTTCAGGGTTCTTGGGGTATAATCCCAGCAATGGTGTTGCCAAGTCAAAAGGCAGTTCCATTTTTAGTTTTCTGAGAAAATTCCATACTGTTTTCCACAGTGGTTGTACCAGTCTGCAATCCCACCAACAGTGCACTAGGGTTCCCTTTTAGGAAGAGCTAACCCCTATCCTTCACAGACTATTCCAAAAAATCCAAGAAGATGGAAGACTCCCAAACTCTTTTTATGAAATGAGTATCATCCTAATCCCAAACCCAGATAAAGAGACAACAAAAAAGAAAACTTTAGGCCAATATCACTGATGAACATAGACACTAAAATCCCCAATAAAATATTGGTAAAACCACATCCAGCAATACATCAAAAATATCATACACCATGACCAAGAGGGACCACTTTTTAATGATGAATTAAAAAAAATAAGAGCAGAAATTTGAAGAATGGGGAGAGATAAAAACAAGTAGTCCAAGGGGTCAATTATCAGAATCAGCCAAGATCTCTAAAGCAAAGGGCCCTCAGTGGAGAGGGGCCGGCCTGGCTCCTTACCTAGCCCTACTGCTAGTGATATGTTTATTCAAAACAGCAGGGTTTGTTTACCTTGAACAGGAACCTAAACAACAAAACAAACAAGCAAGCAAAATATAACTAAAGACACTGAAATACATAACAGGCACCAGAGGGGAGAAGGGAGGGAATTTCAGGGGAAAAGGGGAAGGATTCACAGGAACAAGTATAAAGGACACATGGACAAAAACTAACAGGGGTGGAAATGGGAGGGAGGTGGTGGTGGGGGGGGACTAGGGCAGTGGGCTGGATGGGAGTAGAAGATAGAAAACTGTAATTGAACAATAATTAAATTTTTAAAAAAGATAACAGGGTTTGATATCAGGTATTAGGATCCTTCCTACTTTGCTCTTTTTTTCTCAAAATTACTGCAGCTATTTGCGGTCGTTTATGGTTCCATACAAATTTTTGAAGTGTTTGTTCTATATCTAAGATATATGCCATGGGTACTTTAATAAGTATTGTGTTGAATCTATAAATTGCTTTGGGTAGCATAGACATTTTGATGATGTTAATTTTATGAACCATAAGGCCCCACCCTCTACTCCACTGAAGCAGAACCCTAGCCCCTGCTGAGAGAGCCCAGTCTCTCTCTCTCTCCCACACCACCCCTCCTCCCCACCTCGATGTCTGCCCCCAACACACCTTGTACACTCCAGGGCTTGTATGTAATAAACTTTTTTTTTTGTCTTCAAAGTTTCCTAATGGTTATCATGCAGCAGCAATGAAAACTACAAGGGTGTGTCCAATTCCGACCCTGGTTTAGAAGGGGAGAAGGCAGTGATAAGCTCAAGGGCCCTGGGAACACCCCCAGGTGTTTCCAGCTCATAACATTGCCGCCCACACACAGAGGCACCGCACGAAACAGTACCGCCTTACGTTGCTCCTGATGACGGCTGCGACGCTACTACAGTACGTCATTGCCATGGCTGCGACGTAACCCCGGCTGTGACCTTGCCACGGCTATGACGTAAAGATGGCTACGGCATCGCAAGTCACTAGCTGCCAAGAGACAAATTTTCAGCTCTGTTATAATCTTACCTGCCTACAACATATATGCAGTTCATCCGAAATGCTGTTCTGTGGCGCATGACTGCATTTCCAAGTAAGTCCGCCTTCTCAGGTACCAGGAGGTAGGACTTCAGTGTTATTTTTCTGGGGGTCACAGTTCAACCCACTACAGGACCGTGAGTCAAGAATGTGGGTGGCCTCTAGAAGCTAGAAAAGGTAAGGAAACACATTCTCCCCTACAACCTGCAGAAGAAACCACAGCCCTGCCAGCACCTTGATTTCGTTCGGGTACGTACCTGTGTCAGACTTCCATCCTATTAAACAATAGAATAATAACTTTGTTGTTTAAGCTATTAAGTTGGTAGTCATTTGTCACAACAGCAATAGAAAAGGAATATGTAAGTTCTCAAAATTCTCTGAATAAACTTTATAAGAAAAATATAATCTTGAAAGTGTCAGAATAACTGGATATCCTTGTTGAAAATATAAACCTCAAGCTCTACCTCCCTCATACCAAAAATTAACTCCAAAAGAGTCATAGATCCAAATGTAAAATCTAAAGCAATAAAGCAAAGCCGTAAAAGGAAAAAAATAATAAATTAGACTTTGCCAAAATCAATCATCTCTGTTCAGCAAAAGACATCATTAGGAAAATAAGTAGGCATAGCACAGCCTGGGAGAAAATATTTATAAAACAAATAGCTCACAGGAACTGGTGCCCAAAATATGCAAAGAACTGCTACACCTCAGTAATAAGATAACCCAGTATTTTAAAGCGATCATTTACTTGAACAGATACTTCACAAATTAAAATATAAAAATGAAAATTCAGCATATGAAAATGGATTCAATGTAATTATAGTTCAACTAAAAATTAAAACAATATGCCAGAGGGAAGGGGCTTGTGGGAGGTAAAAATGGCAAAGGGACTAAGAACACAAATTGGTAGTCAGAAAATATTCCTGGAGATGTAAAGTGCAGCTAAGGGAATGTCGTCGATAATATTGTAATAACTATGTATGGTGTCAGGGAAGTACTAGAAATATTAGGGGGACCACTTTGTAAAGTGTATGGTTGTCCAGTCAATATATGCTATACACCAGAAACTAATACAAAATAATATTGAATGTAAACTGTAATTGAGGAATAAAATTTTTTTTAAAAAAGAGAATTAAAGCCATAATATTATATAATTACACACCAACCTGAATGGCTAAAATTTAAACTACTGACAACACTAAATATTACCAACATATGAACCAAGGAGACTCGTGTATTACTAGATGAAATGTAAAATGTTACCATCGCTCTGGAAAGGCCCTGACACCTTCTTTTAAGCTAACTGCACACCTTTCCTATGCTCCAGCAATGCCACTGCTAGATATTCACTCCAGCAAATGCAAACCTATGTCCACAAAAGATATGCAAGAATTTGCACTGAAGCTTTACTCACAGTTGCCCAAAACTAGAGAAATGTTAAATGTCTATCAGTAAGAAAATATATTAACAAGCAGGCATATTGATGCCATAGAATATTACTCAGCAATAAAAATGAACTAGTAAAAACAACAACATCAATGAATCTCAAAAATATTATGCTGCATGCAAGCGACTTACATGGAAGAGTAAGGATTCCATTTGTAGGAGTTCCGGAATAAGCCAAATGAATCTATAGTGGGGAAAAAGATCAGAATAATGGTCATCTGGGATCCACTAATGCAGCACTTTGGCTACTGTGAGGGGAGCAGATTGTCGGGGGCACAAGGGTGGACGCTGGAAAGGCAGTCGGGAGGCTATTGGAATAATGGAGTGAGAGGTGACAGTGGTTTAGCCACAGTGTGATCAATGGAAGAGGTGCTCTGACCCAAATCCTGCCATTTTTTAATATGGTGAATTTTTAAAAAATAAAGTACATTTCTTCTAGTTCTTTAGAAAAAGAGGTCTGCCCCTATGCCAAGAGAAGCTAATTGAGTAGCTGGGCAGCTGGTCTCAACAGAACAATAACTGTCCTGGAATTCGGTTTGGGAGTTAGACATGAGGAAAGAGAGCAAGAAACCCTCAGAGAAACCTGATCGTGGCAGATCCTTTTCCAGTTGGTAAGGACATCATCAGTGTTGAGTTTTACAGTTGGATCTGTGGCATTGTCTAGCCACTTGGGAGAAGAAGGAAACCATAAACAAACAAACAAATAAATAAAAAACAATGAAAGCTCATGATTCTTCCTAAATTTACCAGCTCTAGAGTTTTTTATTTCTTTCCAATTGATATGTTTTAAAGTCCGTCAAATCACAGAGATGAAGTTCAAATAAAATGTCCCCATAGTATATATACATTGAAACAATTTTTTGTGGTTTGTCACTCTTACAGGCTGGAACATCCTTTTTTCATTGAAGGAAGGTGGAATTAACCTTTGGAGAAAGTGCTAACCAGACCCAGACAGGAAGATACTAGCTCCTCAAATATCTGGTAACTAACTTTGAAGCTGTGAAGTAGTATGGAAATTCATGGAAAGCTGTGTACCAAATTCTTGAAGACAAAGCAACTCAGATATTAAGGTAAAAAAGTTTATCGTGAAGTATGTTAAGGCATCGTAAATAACAGTATTAAAGGGAGTTTTGTACTATATATAAAATCAGCAAGATAACATAAATAAGCAGTAAAGTGAAATAAAGTACAAATAAGCATAAGACATATAAAAAACCCAGGAGTGAGGCTAATACAAAATTTGTACATTCGATTCCTTATACTTTTTCTGAACCACAGATTTGGTGTGCAGTATACTTAAAATGGCCATAAATTCTTTGCAGCTCCTCCAGTCAAGAGAAACTTAATGAGCTGCCTTGTGACTTGCTTTGATGAATAGAATGCCATGGATGTGACACTGCATCTTCTGAGGCTTCTGATCAACATATCTTGCAGCTTCTGCTTGCTCTCTCCTGGAACCCAGCCTCCGTGTGAGGCGTCATGGGCTGGGCTGCTGGAGACCCTGGGCCCAGCCCACAGCCAGTGCCAGTTGAGCCAGTGGATACTCGCAGCCACATAAATAAACTAGGTAAGAAAAATCACCTAGCTGAGTCTAGTCCAAATTGCTGACCCTCTAAACCAATGGTTTGTACAGTGTTCGTTGTTCTAAACAATAACTTGGGGGGGGGAGGGTGTTGTTGTGTAGCAAAGGCTTTTCTGTACATTTGTACCTGTGCAAAAAAAGTAACACTAAGCTTTCACTAGCCAAGACACATAGTAAAATCTAGTTATACAACTCGGTGTCCACATGATTAGCAAAGTAAGTGTGGGGGAGATCCCAGTTGGTCGTGATTTCTTGTGCTTCTCAGGCTAAATTGGACAGTCCAGATGAGTAAACTTATTTATAAATCCTGGTGCCTATTCCATTTTTCAGGAGTGTTTGAAATGTCTATGTCTCAAATATGGCACAACAGTCTGGTGCTTTTTCCCCTTGCCTAGCAAATGCGGATAGAACCAAGGGTGCTGGATGTGACCTCTGAGACCATCCAGTCCAAAATTCAAGGAGTCATTCTGACTCTGCTCTTCTCACACTCTTGGTCAAGCCCTCCAGGCACCACCTTCATTGCATATGAACATGTTACCACTTCGAACCCCTTCCACTGCCTGGGCTAAAACCACTGTCACCTCTCACTATAATTATTGCAAGAGCCTCCCAACTGTCTTCCCTGCTTCCACTCTCGTCCCCCCTACAGTCTGCTCTCATAGTAGCCGAAGAGATCCATTAAAAACGTAAGTCTGATTACTTCTCTACTTTGCTCAAAACCTTGCAGCTTCCTGTGTCACTCACAGTGACAGCCCACAAGGCCCTTGTGATCAGCCTCTATCTCTAACTCTTGAAATTCTGTGACTCTTCCCCTCACTCATTCCACTCCTGCTATGCCTGACCTTCTTGCTGCCCTTGAAAGACACCAGGCTGACTTCTTAAAGTCAGTGGATATGCCCTACCTGGAACTCTCTTCCAGCAGATACCCACGTGTCTTATTCTCTTCAAATGTTACCTTGTGAGGAAAGCCTGTCTTGATGACCTTTTATTTTAACATTGCAGTTATCTGCACCCAACATTATCTATTTTTTAATCGGATGTAGAGTTCTTCTCTGCACCTGTAACCCTTTGATAGCTGTGTATTTGTTATCTGTGTCCTCACTGTAAAATGTCTGTCTACAAGGACACAGAGCTCGTTTGGTTTGTGCTCTATTGACATGACCTAGAACAGTGCCTCTCACATAGTAAGCAATTAAATATCTCGCAAATGAATAAATAAATGAAGACTGAAAATAAAATGCAACAGTTAGAACTTTATCCCCAGTTTACCATCTTCTCTGTATGTATTCATTCATTCTTTGTTCACTGAAAAATATTTACTGTCTTAAAGAGCTATAAAATGCAGGCATTATTTAAGTCCTGAGCTTTCAGCAAGGAAAACATGCCCAAAGTCCCAATGTTGTGTAACAGATGCTGGGGAGGAGGAGGAAATTAGGAAGAGTGAATAAGAAAACGTGTGCTAGTGACAAGGACAATGAAAACAGCAGACTCGATGACAGCCCTTGTGGGTAATGGCTGGGGCAGAGCTCAGGAGTCGAGACCCGAATGACAAAAAGTTAGCCCTGCAAGAGGCCGGATGAAGAACTTCCGGGTATAGGGAACAGTGAGTGCAAAGGACTCAGAGAAAGATTAAACTTGGGAAGAGTCATCAAGGAACAGGTGTAAAGGACCCAGGGACACAGCCAAAGATGGGTAGGAGTGAAAGTGGAAGGTGGGGGTGGGTGGGATGAGGGGGGAAGTGGTGGCAGGACCATGGATACAGCTGTACTTGAACAAAAATAAAAAATGTACAATCAAAAAAAGAAGGGTTAAACTCGGAATGTTAAGGTTTGCACTTGGAATGTTCATGGGAACAAGAGGTTAACGGAGTGGAATGCACAGAAAAGAGAAGGAAAGAGAGGGGAACTGGGGAGATGGGGACTATGAAGGAACTTGAGGCCTATATAAAGAGATTGAATTTTATTAGAGTTAAATTTATTTTGAATGAAATGGGAAGCCATCCACGGGCTTTAAGGAGGAAGTGAAATGATCTGATCTGCCCTCTAGCTAGCTTCTCTGTGAACTATCTGGAGAGCCAAAGGCAAAAGTTGAACTGGAAAGGAGGTCACTGGGGTAATCCAGCGAGAAGTGCTGGAGGTGGCGGAAGGGAAATGCTTCTGGATACGTTTGAGGTGGAGCACACAGAATGGATTGATGAGACAGGTATGACATATTAAAGGGAAAATAAAAGAGTAAAAGATGACATTGGGTTAAGGAGCTTCCCTGAGTGGTGACCGAGCCTGCCAAAGACAGCCGCTGTTGGCCTCTGCTGGAACCAGGACAGACTTTCCCTGTGGGAGCAACACTTACTATCACTTAACCCAAGGTGTTGTGAAAATACAGGTAATTCATTGTTCCTTTTTAGTTGCCCTGGGAGGTGCCCCACACAGGGTAAAGGCCTGCTGCAGTGAACCTTTTAAACTACCACACATCTCTTCCAAGTAACAGCCTTGGACTCTCCCTCCCACCAGGTTGATATGAGTCCCATTAAAATAGGTTTGCCTACCAGGAAGTTGTTGCTCTAAAGTACAGCCTGGTTTAGCATCAAAATTATCCAATAAATGGACAGAAAAAATATGTTCTCCTGATTGCCATCTCCAATGAGGATTCTTAATATTTAGGAGCCACGTGGGCTTTATTGAACAAAGAAAACGTAATCCAAAACCAAGGTTTCCCCAAGGGCCAGTGTGCTTTCACCATCCTCCCCAGCCCTGCACATGCTGCTCACAAACAGAACAGGAACTGAGTCCTTGGGAAGAAAGTGCCATAACTCATCTGATTCCTCAGTCCCTATGAATAGCTACAAGGAGAAAGACAGTTGAGAAATTTAATTAGTCAAACATCACCACCATGTGGTTATCCTCTCACTAAGGAAAAGAAAACAAGGCAAATAGAAAGATCTGGCAATATGCAAAAAACAGTACTGGTAACTTCAAGAAGGAAGAACATGCATTGGAGCACAACTTAATAATTCAATGATTAATAAATATTAATTAGTCAATACCCAGCAATTAGCAAATACCCAGATAGCCTTCTGTGTCTCTAATTCTGGTTCTTAAAGCAGCAGCAAAATGGACCCCTCCTCCACCCTGCTCCCAAATAAAGAGGCATTTCTTCCAAAAGCAGCGGTGAGAAATGGACTCTAGTTCTGTTAGTCATGAATCAGATCTGCCACAAGGATGGTTCAAAAAATAAAGATATGTAAAAGTGGAAATGCTGAGTGGAATAACCACAACCCGAAACGCGCTTGCACACGTAACATTCCCCACACACATGCTCAAGCACTACGCACGCCAGCAGCACTTACACTTCAGCAGCCAAATTAACCCAAACAATCCCCCATTAAAAGGGAACTGATGAGAATAGAGGTGAAAATGTATGGAAAACCACAGCAAGAGCCTTCTGGCCTGACAGACAAGAGTCTAAAAATAAAACCTCACCTATCAAGATGAAGGATGAGACACAGATAAGAAAATAACGAGAAACAGATGATAAAGTTATTTTCAGTTGTAGTGTTGCCTTTTTTTTTAAGTGTTCTGAAAAAACAATTGTACAGGAGGCTCTAAACACATCTCTATGCATATTACCTGTGCAAAAGAAAGTAGAAATCATCCGTTCAACTCCAAGAGAAACCCTTGGCTTGTGTGTTGTAAAAGACTCAGGCAATCTGACTACATTCTGAGCTCATAGAGGAAGGATTCCCCCAAATGCATGGGATGGCACTTTGGGGGACAGCCAAAGGGAGGCCCTTCTGCCAAGGTTTGGTTAGAGATCTGATTTGGAAAGTATGGTCCTTACATAAAGCTGTGGAACACCTGCCACGGGACTCCTGAGTGGTGTCGTGGCTTTCTTTCTCCCCCAGAGTTAACCATTAAAAGGCTGATGTGCAAAGATGTTAACTCCTTAGTAGCTCCAGGGAGAAGTTCCTATAAGGCTAAAATAAAATATAGATCCTCTTTTTAGCCCATTACAAGCTCTAAAAGAATTTTCTCTTATGATGAGCAGAGGAAGGTAAAATTAATTTTATGTGCCTATCTCAGTCCATTTGCGGTCCCATAACAAAAATGCAATAGGCCAGGTGACTTATAAACAACACAAGTTTATTCCTCACAATTCTGGAGTCTGGGAAGTCCAATAGCAAGGCACCAGCAAAAGCCTACTTATTCATAGGTGGCTGTCTTGTCACTGTGACCTCTCGTGGTGGAAGGGGCAAGGGAGCTCTCTGGGGTCTCTTTCATCAGGGCACTGATCACATCCACGAGGGCCCCCCCATGACCTCTCATAGGCCCCACCTCCTCATACCACCACATTAGGGATTAGGCTTCAACATACAAAGTTTTGGTGGACACAAATGTTCAGTCTGTGGCAGTGCCTTTGGAGGAGGAAGAGTATTTCATCATCATTTCTAAATATGAAAACTGGTTTTGGAATGGTTTACCTAAATTGAGGGGGGAATGTTTGAATTTGTAGGTTTTATGTGGGTGAATCCTGGGCATTCTAGAAAAAAAATGAGTTCTAAGTGGACTTCATCACAGAGTAAAGATGTCCCTGTCGACTGCACGGACATGAAGAGAGCTTTCTTGTTCCACCTCTGGGCTAAGCACAGGCAGTGTTGTTACAGGAAAATGAAGCAACCAAACACCGAGGGATTTTGGAGTACAAGGTTTATTAACGTGCACGGGCCCAGAGGAGTCAGTCTCCAAATTCTGAGCCCCAAACAAAGGATTCTTGGGGTTTATATAGTCTACGGGGTCTTCCTGTCTATGTAGCAAAGCAAGATACAGAAGCGGAATGCGAAAGTTAGTTCTAGCTACGTGGCAGAAGCAGAGCACAAAGGCTAAATGCGGAAATTAGTTCTAACCACGGGGGTGCTAGTCCTAGCCCTTGTGAATATCCTGCTGTTTGCTTTTCCCAGAAGGCCCTGTCACTCTTCCTAGGGTGCTTGGGGTTTGGGTAAACAAAGTTTCTTCAAAGCTTCCCATATCAGTGTAACAAAGTACAAAGACAGCAGGCTTCAGAATGAGACAAGGGTTTGAGGTCCAGCTCTGGCATGTGCTGTCTCCATGACCCAAGACCTTGGCAAACCACTTCAGTGGAAGTGGAGATTGCCATGCACCTGCCCCAAACTGCTGCTGGGGTTAAATGAAGTAGGGCATTTAGAATGCTAAGCAAAGCCAGGAGTGAGGAAGTGCGCATCCCCTCCATTCCATACTTGCTGCTGGTCTTCCTGCAGTGAACACTCCTGGGTTCAGGTCAAGACTCAGATGACTGACTGCCTGCCTCCCTCATGTCTCTCCATGTGGAGAAAGTCTAGGTTACAAGAGGTGGAACAAGTTCTTTTGGTGTGACCTTTCCAACTGTCTTTAGTGTTAAGTGTCAAAATTAATTTACTCAATAATTCGGCTGGTTTTTTCAACACCAAACAGCATGTAATCCCTGCCAACCCAGAAATGTCAACTCCCTTTTCTAGACATACCAACCTCCCCCTCCCTAAACCTTCTAGAAAAAGTAAAGTTCTTAGGGACTTTACTTTTATACCCAAATTACACCTCGATCAAAGGCAAGCAAAATATGAATCTTGAGACCTGTGGACTTTTCCCCGATCCGGGTGTGTCTGAGCTCCCTTCTCCAAAAGTTCATTTTGGGTAACTTTTCAGAATTACAAATTACTTTTTCTCTTGTCATTCTTGGTACAGAAAAAAAAAGGCACGTGCAATAAGAAGCCAAAGCATCATTATCAGCTTGGGAAGGGAGCTATCGTTAATGAAGCCAGCCAGGAAAGAGTCTCGGTGTCTACATATGAGCTGAAGTCAGAAAACGCTCTTGATTAAAAGAGAGGGAGAGGGGGAGAGGGGGAAAAAAAAAGGAGACCTTGCTTAAGTGAGACTAACTTTTAAAAACACATTTTATAAAAACATTGTGACTAACTCATCAGTACTGAGAGCCATGATGATATGTTTTGGGAGGAGTAGAGAAAGTATTTACTCTGTGGCTCCAGCAATAAACTGTGGGACAACGTGAGGTTTAAATAGTTAGCATATCCGAGGTTTTCTTCCATTATTTAACAGTGCCCACAAGTTGGCCCTGCCTGTGAGACGCTCGCATCCCCCCCGTATATCACATTCTGTGTGGGATGTGGGATGCTGGCCCCGTGCAAACTGAGCAGACCACCATGCAAGATTCCGAACACCCGTTTGGGGTAGCGTTAGTCACCCTTCAGCTTTACCAGGCTGTGTTTAAGCCAGGGCAGTTGAAGAAACTGTAGGGACTATTCTTTGTTCCCGGGAAAGTTTAATTTGTTGATTAAGTGGGATTGGAACAATGCCACCTATAACAGATGCTTTAGCAAAGAGGGACAGTGAAACAAATGATCATTCAAATGTGCAGAGCGTCTGCAGAGGGTCTGGGTAAGAATTGCTGGCCGTGGAATGACCTAATCCCAGCAAGGTCAGCCAATAGCACAGTTTAGAAAAAAAATTAAATCTCAATTCCTTGGTGCAAATAAAGCATAATTAAGATGAAACAGAGGTTCTACATATGTTAATTGTCCCCGGGTGGGCATTAATGTCTCTCATAAATATTCACGGGAGATTTGTTAAATTATGTATATTAATTAAAAAAAATTACCTATACCGTTTAAATTTTAAAACTTTCATTTAAACAATGTAGGGTGATTGGTATTTGGTAAGCTAATTTTACTTTTTTTCTTCATGGAGTTTTTCTGTGGAGGACAGTGAGACCCTGAAGTTAGTGCCAGAGGAGGCTGCATCGTGCAGTGAGTCCGGTAGGGCCAGAGCGGGCCGGTGGACAGCAGGGTTTCCGAAAGACACCGCCCTGCTCAGAGCAGGGGTCTGCATTGCTGCCCACCCTCCAGACCATATATCACAAAGCCTTAAGCCCAGGTTGCTGCTCTCAACAACCACGGAGCCAAAATGCACTGAGGGTCAGTGACTTCTTCTAGGGGAAGGGAACCATTCCCTAAGCTGGCCGGCAGCTTGTGGAGCTATATAGTGACTCAGCCTCATCCAAAGAGAACTCCACCTCTTTTGGCAGATGTACCTATATTTGTCCATTGCCACAGCCAGTCTGGGGGTATGTGTGTATTATGAGATAAGAGAGCCCACCAATAGCAAGGATGTCATTGCTAAGGACTAGAATAGGTCAGCCGTATGTGGGCTGGGTCCCTGGGTCCCTGGGCCCCCATCCCCACCTCTGTCTCCCTTTCACACACACACACACACACACACATGCACGTTAGTGTGGCCCCAGTGCTAACACAGCCTGGTGAAGAAGGATTTGTACCGAATTAGCAATCACTAAGTGTTCTTGGTCTGATTGTCCTACTGCTTTGGCTGCTTCTTTGGCAAGAAACTCTTTGTTGTTGTTTTGTTGCAATTCATCTGTAGAATAAAAGCATTGTATCCAGATCCTTCCTGTGGACCCTCCAAACTTGACCTGAGTTTATAAGTCTATTTCTCATCCTCTCATTTTTTGCCATAATTATACTCCTTAACTCAAAAGCTTATAACTTCTCGAAGCTTCCTTCACCAGGATGGATATCATACTATCTGTCAGAGTGAAGATGGGGAAAAGTTTAAAGAAACATCTACAGTACTACAATTTTTCAACGGGCTACACCTCTTACAACACTCTCAAGGAACTGTGGTTAGAGGTGAAAATCATGGAGGAAGCCTGGGTGTGATCCAGGCCCAGGTTCTTTTTCCGTCTCGGCTCCCTACAATAAATAGTTCACTCCCTCCTGTACACAGCAAGTCCTGTATCCCCCACCCACCCCGTCCCAAGCCAGTGGGCCTGCACGTAAGGCTTGCCCGCCCCTTTTAGCTTATTCCCTCTCCCAGAAAAGTAGTATCTTCCCAGCTCCCAGGAGCCTGGGCCCTGAAAGGCTAGGGCATTAGCACCTCCACCCTCTTGAAACCTACCCTCTTCCTCATCCCATCCCCACTCTCCAATTCTACCTCTTTCTTCCTAGCCTCCACCAGACCAAGGTGGGACACTAGACAGTCTCTGTGTTCTCTTAGCTCTTTTCTAGGGGCGTTGAATCATGGAGGGGTGTGCCATACTAGGCTCGCTAGAGGAGAGAGGGAGGCAGTTTTTCCTTTTCTTACTGCTGAACACTCAGCAATTTTTCTCTGACCCTCCCACCGTCTCCCCTGACTCCCCCAGCAAGTTTCTCTACTTGAATTTCCAGACTCATTTCATCTACAGATTCTACACCCTTAACCACTGAAGCCCTTTAGAGCTGTTGGGAACCTCAGTAAACTGGGAGATCTGACAAAGCTGTGTGTCATCAAGCAACTATCAGCCTGGCACCAGAGGGAAGGTCGGGCTGACAACAGATGGGAGTGGACTCCCCTGGCCTGTGGCTGCTTCTGCCAATGCTTCCTTCACTTACCTTGCCAGGAAGCCCCGGGGCTTCGAAAAGGCTCATGTGTGTCTGCGACACATTATCTGGAGAGGCCATGGAGATGCCAAATTGAATAAAGACTAGTGGCTTTTTACAATAAGTAAAACCAAAACACTGTAAGGTTGCCAGTCATCCTCTCACAGGGGCAGGGAGCCAGGAACCCAAAGGCATCCTGTGGTTGGACCTCGATCCACCGAGAAGGCTGCTGACTAGCGCTGTCACAGCTCCAGGACGTTCCCCGACCTCCGAGACCTAGCTGGTCCCTTCTGGTGGCGCAGACCTGACTGGGAGTCCAGGGTGCAGCGCACAGCCTCCCCACACAGGCCGATGCCGCTGAGCAAGTCCTCAAGTTGCAAGTGACTTGGCAAGCAGTCCCTTTGTGCAGTTTCTTCTTGGACAGAACAGGAGAGGTCCCCTGTCTGCTGCAGTTGAGCATGTTTTATGGAAGTACAGTGAAAAGATGCATTTATGGGAAACGGTCCTGGAACTTTATAACACTAACATCCTTTTTGTTCTCCCCTTCATAAAACGAGACTTCAAAGCCACAGCTTGTCATACTGTGGATGAAAAGGGGCTGTGTTCAGAAAGGGAATTGCGTTATTCACATCACCATGGTTAACCTGAGTGCCAAGATTAACAAACCAGCCTAACCCTCTGGCAATTCATTGTCATTTAATATATATTTAGAGCCCACCCTGTGTGAAGAAATGGAGAGAACACACACGTGGCCCCTTCCCAATCAGGCTTTACAGCCCAACGAGGCCCGGCTCACATCTGGCATATCCTTTCTATAAAAATATTCAAATGCCACACAGGCACGGACCAATCATTTTAGGGTCCTATAAACCTTAACGTTTGATAGGTGTAAGTTCTCTCTGTCTCTTTCTGTTCCACACTGAAATATTTTATGGCAATTAAAAAAAATAGTGGTATTCTTCTTTCCCTCTCTCTGACATTCAATTTTCTGCTACCCCCTAAAAGGCTCTCACATGACAGGCCCTCTGCTTGGCACAGAAAGAGAAGCTGAGATATGTATAGAACATGCTCACAAAATGCTCAGACTGGAGCAGAGACCGGGCGGTAGGGCAGAGGTGGGGCAGGTAAGGACACCGTGAGGGTGTTCCTGACCCAGGTCACGAAGGAGCGGCTCAGGAGTTTGCATATGGTGGGTAAAGAGGGTGTCGTGTGTGGAGGGTGGTTGGGAGAGGGAGGATTTGGCAGTGAACTTTGAAGGCCAAGGAGGGAAGCAGTCAGTCAAGTTTGTCAATCAACCTTGCCATTCAGCTTGATGGCCGGATGGACCATGGTCAGAAGGAAGACCAGGGATAGAAGCTGCTGGTCCAGCCGAGGCAGACACCGGGAAGGATGAACTCAAAGGCAGCAGGTGTCCGAGTCCTTCCCAGTGGTCCCCAGGCGGATCTCCAGTCTCCTCCTGTCATCCTACCTCAGACTGGCGAGCCGGCAGTGGTGGGCTGGCTCTGCTCCCACAGTCACCCTCTCCCACTTAGGAGAGCAAGTGAGGCACCCAGAACTCTACTGAGGCCCAGCACCCTGGGACAAAAGTACTTGGAGTGGGTGTGGGGCAGAAGATGCAAACAAAGGCATAATTCAAAATATAAACATCCTGCCCTGGCTGGTGTAGCTCAGTGGATTGAGCACAAGCCTGTGAGCCCCAGGGTCACTGGTTTGAGTCCTAGTCAGAACATGTGCCTGGATTGCAGGCCAGGTCCCCAGTGCAGGGCATGTGAGAGGTAATCACACATATATGTTTCTCTGCCTCTTTCTCCCTCCCTTCCCCTCTCTGAAAATAAAACAAATGAAATCTTAAAATATATAAATATATTAAAAGTATATAAATATAAACACCCATCTCATTAGGAAATACATTTCAAAAAACATTTACTTGTTATGTAATTGCCTTTTTATATTAATTTACATTTATTAATTACCAAATTTTATAATATATTTCAACTAATTTGGCCCATTATGAACTATTATGAATGGCAGAAACAACTCTAACTAGCATGTTAAAATTATGTATAGACTTATAATCACATAAAATTTTTTAAATGTTTTAATTTTCAATTTATATATACTCTGTGAAAGAGATAATAACTTTAATAACAGACTTTCAACTATAAAAATATATTAGGATATAATTCTTGGAGTAAAGTGGAAATGCATGTTTAACAATAAAATGTACATGTATTTTTTAAATTTTGGCAAATGATTTCACCACCACCATCAAGGTGTAGAACAGCCGCATCTGCCCAAACCCTCATGTGCTATCTCTTTGTAGTCTGTTCTCCCTTCAGCCCCAACCATTGGTAACCACTGGAGCAATGACTAATAGTCATTTTTCCAAAATATCGTATAAATGGAATCGCACAGCCTTTGGGGTCTGACGTTAACCAGCCCCCAAAGCCTGGTTGTGCTCATCCAAGAGTCTACCCCTTCTCATAGTTTGGCGGTATTCCGTTTTGTGTGCAGGTCACTACGTGTTTACCCACTCACCAGTGGAAGGACATATTTCCAGTGTTTTGGCCATTGTGCATAAAACCCCTACACACATGCACGGAGGCCTTTGTGTGAGCCTAGGTTTCCACGTCACTTGGGCAAATACACAGAAGTAGGATTGTGGGGTCATGTAGCAAGTACATGTTCACCTTTGAAGGAAACTGCTAGCCTGTACAGATGGCTGTACCACTTGATGTCCCCACCAGCAATGAATGTGAGTTCCTGTTGCTTCACAGGCTCGCCAGCACTAGATCATGTCAGATGTTTGTTTTATGTTTTTAAATTTTAGTCATTCAAAGGTTGTTTAATGGTGTCACACTGTAGCTTTAATGTGCATTTCCTTGACGACATGGGACATCTTTTCATGTGGTTATTTGCTGTCCATACAGCATCTTTTTTTGGTATCCAAATATTTTGTCAGAATTTTATTTTATTTTTGTTGTGGTGGTAGGGTTTTGAGAGATATAAGTCTTTTGACAGATACTTTCTCCCAGTCAGTGGCCTGTTTTTTCATCCTCTTTACAGTGTCTTTCACATAGCAAAATTTAAAAATTTTTATAAGGCCTAATTTACTAATGTTTTTCTTTTGTGAAATGTTATTTCGGTGTCACATCTAAAATGACTTTACTAACCCAAGATTACAAAATTTTCTCCTAGAAATTTTATAGTTTTAGGTCTTTGATAATTTTGAGTTAATTCTTTGGTAGAATTTAACGTATGGGCTGAGCTTCAAGTTTTTTTTTTTCATATAGACATAATTTGTATCAATGCCATTTGTTGAAACATTTGTAAAATTAATGATACTGGGTCTCAGTCACTAGTATTTAGATTTTATTACTACATTTTAAAGGGTAACACTGAGAAACAGAATTGCTTTTCTTTACAAACGTCAGTATCCATAATACGCTGGATTAGATCCTTTGCAAGTATTTGAAGTTATGATGAAACATTTCAGAGGGAAGCTTGATAATATGTAGGAGTTGCATCGTTTTAGAAAATTATTAGGGGATATTCGAGGGGAAAAAGTCTGAAGACCACCCTTAAATATTCACAGATGAAATAAACAGAAGGAGGGTTCACTGAGGAGTATTCCAACTCTAAAGATAAATTGTTTGGCACCAGCAAAGAGGAGGGCTAGAAAGAAAGAAGTAGGAAGTGACAGCTCGGTTTCTACAGGAATTTCAGGGACATTGTTTGGGTGGTATTGCCACCAACCAAGTTCAGAAGTACCAGAGGAAGAGCAGACTGGAGCTGAAGAAAGGACATGAACTCAGTGCAGGGCGTGTTTTATTTGGGTGCCTGTGGAGCAAAAAGTAGTTATTATTTTATGAGGTTTAAGTTTGTTTTATTTATTTGAAATTGGGTGGAGACTTGACTGACTTTTCTTCTTCTTCTTCTTCTTCTTCCTCTCTCTCTCTCTCTCTCTCTCTCTCTCTCTGATGAATGGTTACTCCAAGTTGGATTATTTCTTCATAGGTGAAGTTGGTTGGAACTCTTTTTTTCCCTTCTTTTTTCAACAACCCCTTCCGCCAGCCTAGGCCCTTTATCTAATGGGGTTGGATACTAGGTGTGGCTGGTGGTCTCAAGGTCCTGAAATACCTGAGCCCAAGGCTTTTGAAATTAAAAGCTCAGACTTCTGTCTTTGTTCTCCAGCTCCCTCCTGATACTTCTCCCTAGCCTGGAGGACAATGCCAGGCTCTGGTCTCAGCCCAACTGGCAAGGGCATAGTGGTGGAAGGAGGTGGGAAACTCTAGTTAATAATTCACATCCTCCCACGACATGTTTTATACGATGTGTATTTTAGGTGTGATCTGCAATATTCCAGCTTTCATTAAGACCTGACTGGTCCAGGGTTTGATTGCATCTGGCCCTGAGTCATTTTCCAGCCGTGGGTCTCTGGGCGTAAGCTCGTCTGAGCACATTAAGGCTGGCTGGGGAGACCACGGCACGGGCCACAAACCCCTGGCCTGCGGCAAGCTGCTTGGCTCCCTTCGAGAGTCAGAAACCCAGGCCTTGCTGCACAGCAGGGGAGCGGGAACTGGGAGTGAGAGCAGGCGAGGCTGGTCTCCCTTGCCCTGTCCGCATCAGGGCAGAAACCCTGCCAGGATCAACAGTGTGGCTCCTGGCAAAGCTTCTGCCAGGCCCCCTCAACACTGTGGTCACCAAAGGTCTGTGTTTTTTCTGAGATGTGGATTTTGAAAATGACCTCCTGAGGTCTGGCACACAACTAATTCTTAGAGGAAAGAGGACAGGGAGGTGACGCCACTCTCCAGGGGGGTAATGAAAGCAGGGCAGGCAGTTCCTTGTGGGAATCGTGCTACAACAGCGTCTGCGAACACTGTGTTCACCTCTGTGAGGCCACGCTGCAGTCCAGCGCATGAAATCAAATCAGAGGCAGGCAGTCCCCAAAAGGACCTGGAGAGCACTGAATTCAAACCCTTCACTTCACAGAGCAGCAAGCCAAAGCAAAACATTGGTAAACATTTGGGTACCATAATGCCTCTCCCTCTGTTCAATCATTTTCTTTGTGTGTTTTGTGTTTTGATGAGCTTTAAAAGACATCACGGGCAAAGTTTGCCTTGTTTTAGCAAATCAGCTCACTAGCCTCAGCTCTGGACTGGCTGAGCTTATTTCATGCAGCCAACCTTGAATTAGGTCACGTGTGAGTCCGAGGCCTACCTCAGCCACAGGTGAGGTGGCCAGGCACCCTGGCCAGTGTGGGTTTGGAGTGCGCAGTAGCCCAGCTAATAGTCACCACCACACCTAAAGGGGTCTGGGAAGATTTTGTGTGTTTCACAGTGGATAAGGATCATCCAATTAGAGTGTCTCTCGGAAAGGTTTGCATATGGGCCACACCACAGAGTAGAAATAGAAAATGATGTGGAGGAGAGGCTGAGCCCCAAGAGTGGGGGTATGTGTGCCGTGGCCCCCCAAAGAAATGAGAGCAGGAGCTGAGGCCTGGGTGAATGACAGCAGGGCAGCTCCCCCAGGAGGCCTCACCATGAGGTGACCCGGGCCATTCCAGACTGCCTTCCCTCCACGTGTACCCGAGGGGCCCCACACATCTGTCCCTCCCAGCTCAAAATAGTGGCCTGATTGTAATGGATGTTTCCAACAACCAAAATGTTAACTCCTGTGAGACAGGTTTTCTTCTGTTTTTAATGACAGGGCTTCTAAAAGATGCACACACTTCTCTAATTTCTGAAATGCTGGGCCTACAGTTCAGGAGTCGATGTCTTTCCTCAAGCAGCTGGGCTCATCTCTGGTGTCAGCCTGGGCCATGCAGTTATTGCCTGACCCCTCTCCTGCTTCTTCTGAGGAACATTCTCTTGACTCTCCTTCCTTGCCCATTCTTGATCTTCTGTCCCTTCTTATGACCTTCTTTTCTACAGAGAAAGCTGACCTTTAGAGATGCCATTGACTTATTACGAAGCATCTCACACTTGGTGCATTTAGATTCATTAAGGAAGGCCTCAGCCAGGCCCCATGTTCCGTGTGCCCTGCCCTGGCTGTCCTCTGCTGTGCCCTTCTCCATGGAGTGGAACGTCCGCAGGGTCAGCGAGCACGATGACCTGGAGCCCTCACCCCGCCCCCGAGCTCAAACATGGCCCCCAGAATTCCCCACTCCGGTGATCCCAGAGGGATTCTAGAAGAAGTATCAGCTGCTTCTCCGGGTCTTTTCTCCAAAGGGCAGTTCACAAGGCTGGCGGCAGGGTGAAGGGCAAGGGTCAGCTGTTTGGGAGAAGAATGGACAGAGCTGAAGAATGGACAAGTGGACAGGGGTGTCCACACACCTGCACAGAAGGTTCTTGGGCAGCCAGGGGTCAGCTTGCCCTGCATGTCCATGTTCTTGGGCAGAACCTTGAGGGCTCTGGGGATCCAGACTCTTTTCAGGCCGTTGGAAAGGCATACTTGTCAACGTAGGGTGATAGAACACATTTGATTCAACAGTTTTTACCATGATTTATAAAGTTAAAATGAGAAAACGGGATCCAGGGCTTCCATTTGTACTCTTGCCGCAACCTTGTAAACATGAGAGGTTGGCCGGGACACTTGGATTTGGAGTTCATGTTCGCCCAGATTTGTCCCCTTCCCATGAAGACTCACGGGTTGTCCCAAGCAAAACTAAAGGAGATATGGAGTGGTGTGGTCGGCCCTGACCTCACATTCAGAGGCGTGAGCAAACCCCACCTGGGAACTGGATTGTCAGATATTTTTCTCTACCTCTCCTTTTCTTCCACCCTAAGTTCTGAAAATCAAGATATTCCAAAGGCAACCGTTACAGGGCTTTTATACACTTTGCTCATTGTGCTTATCTGAAGTATAACTAACATCACAAGTACATATTTGGGGAATTCTTTCCTACCATAGTGATTTCAGAAGAATCTGACTGGTCCTAAGGAGTTTTCCTGACTTCGCAGAGGAAGCACGCATATTGTGTGTTGCAGAGATTCTGAGTGAGTGAGTGCCTTTGTACTGACTGAGGGCTTATCCGCTGTTACCCGAGCCTCCCGCGGGAAGGCCAGCAGGGAGGCTTCTAACGCCGCACATCCTTAGGGACTCAGCAGTCAACAGCAGTTCACCAGTAAGGAAAGTGGTTGCCTGGCTCCCTGTGGGAAAAGCGTTTCCTTGAAATAAACTTATACTTAAGGATATAATGGTTAAGAAAGATTTTTATTGATTTATGAGATGGCAGTGTGGGAAGCTTGGTTTTGTACCACACAGCTCTTTTGAATTGGCAATAATAGCATGAAAAGAGAAGCAGGCAGGCTTCTCAGTCCATGAGGCCATTGCCATATTAATTATTTTCAGGATTATATGTATATTACACATTCACACAAACACACACATCAAACTTGATCTGATTATTTTGGATAGCATATAGGTTCTAAAATTTTTTCTAAGCATTTCCTCTAGCCCCACAGGTATTTCTTTATTTCACATTTCTGAAATGTATATAGCTCATATCTAAATTTTGACTTAGCTAATCAAAATTGAGAAAGCTAATTCCAAAACCAGTAAACTTGCCTTTACCTTAACTGGCTTTAGACAAGTAAGAGAAATTATTTTTATAGTTTAGAGTAGCCAGCAAAGAGTCAGACAGGCTTCAAATTGAGTTCTGGTCGATCCAGTGACTAACTCTAAAAGCCTCAGGAAAAAATCATTAAACTTTCTGAGAATCAGTGACCTCGTGTGTAAAATGGGAGTCCTAATACCTACCTTATGGATTTTTCTGACAGTTAATAATAGTACACATGTAAAATACTTGGCACAGTTCCTGGGTCATAGCCAACACTGGTGGATGTATTTGTAATATTATGACCATTGCTTTTATTATTATCGGTTTCTGAAATTTGCTATGGTAAAAGCATATCAGTTCTACAATTTGTCTATCATTTCCTTCAAACAAATATATAAAATGTAGTTGTTCCAAAACTGGTAATTCATTAGGTTTTTGTCAGCCTCTGACTACCTCCCTTGATGAATACACTAGGAGGTCAGAGCAAGTGGTCTGGGGTTAGCACCCATTCCTACCCTATACTTAATACTCCGGTTGCACCCTGCAATATGCAAGTACACAACCTTACCACTGCCAAAAGGTATAAGCAGCTCATAAAAAGTTGAGAGGAACTCTTTGTCTTCTAGTAGGATATAGGTCGTATATTTCTAACACAACCGAAGCATTTAAGTGTTGACTCTATGCAGCTTCAAACAGGCATTTCCCACCAAAATAAGGGAAACATCGCCATCTGCTGTTTCCATTTCACAATCACCGAAGAGAAACTTGCTCAGAACAAAGCTGCAAAAACATTTCTAGTTTATAAAATGAATACTTCGGTTTCTACTTCAGCTTCTAGAATAAACTCTGTTTTGTAGAGTTTTATTGTTTAAAAATCCCTTGTTGAGGCTTAAAGGTGGCTCGAGATTGAGTGTGGGTCTTGGCTAAATTTAGTCAAACTTCTCCCAAATTGGGTACCTTGTGTATCTGTGTCTTCAGCCTTTTACCTTCAGCTGTCATACTCAAAACTAACTTAATGAGTGGAAGATTGTGTGCGGTTTGGTATCTCTGCCTTACAAATTGGACGGACAGTGGACATGGGGAGGTGAGGGAAGCTTGAGAAATACGGAGAAGCCAGTCTTTGTGGCTACTGTTCAAAAAGTGGTTGTCCCTGCTTGACCGAGCCTCAGAAGACCCTGCAAGAGTGGGGCCGGTGAGCTGGGCCAGCCCTACTGTGGCCCAGCAGCAGCGGTCCCCACCACACACACAGTTGACGGCAGTGTCATCTCCTGAATGCAGTTTTTTCCTCTGCCTCTACCGTGATTTATTACTGCGCACCAACAAATGGCTAATGTACAGCTTTTTATTAACTGTAAAGCGGTTTTGGAAAGAGTTCGTATGAAAGGCACTTTGCAAAAGCAAGCCCTAAGTACTGCATGGAGTTGGAGAAGAGGTACCCTTTCTACATTTGTGTACATACTTGTCTGGCTTTTTATTTTTCCATCACCTCACTCGGCACCAGGAAACATCTTTCATCTTGGAATGGCTCTCTTCCACACTTCGCTGTTCGTTCAGTCTCTGGTGAACTGTTCTGGCCTCTGGGTGTGTTCCTCTGATGCTAAGTAAGACTGTAAGACTCCTGTGTAATAATCTGGGCGGTGACAGTTCATTCTGCACAGACAATAAAATAATATAAAGTGCCTTTACCTCATACCAGGATAAACTGCACTCCCCCCACTCACTGAGAACAAGGGACCCTTTTCACATCCCAGGCAGGAAGCAAAATGACTTAGACCAAGTGGGATTTTTCACATCTTGGGAAGTGTGTTTGCTCCACCACAGGACTGGATCCCAGCCCCTTTCCAGGTCATTTCCCCCCTGGAATCAGGATCAAAGACGACAGAGCCCACGGCCAGACCACTGCCAGTTCCCAGGGGGAGCAGCTTGGTTTCCTTCAGAGCAGCACAAGGGACTTTCCAAAACCAAAACTATTAGGAAAAGCAGGAAGGAGACTCTTTAGAAAACAGGCTGTTATCACCTGAGCCACTGGTTCTTTCCTCTCCGTCTGCTGCTCATAATCCCTCATAGACACCGAGATAGATGTTCAGGAAACATAGGCAACCTCAACTTCTATCGTCCCTCAAGACACGACTGCATGGAAGGCTCAGTTTGGCTCCTCTGTCTCTTGTTCAACTGTAATTGCAAATTTGAGTCAGGGGATTTGTTTTGTTTACCTTTGGGCCCCTTCCGCCCATGTCTCCTATCCCACCCCCTTCCTCTGACAACCACCAACCTGTTCTCTGTATGGATGAGCTTGTTTTCTTGTTTCGTTTTTGGAGATCCACATATAAGAGAGCTTATACAGTCTTTGTCTTTCTCTGACTTTTTTCATTTAGTAATAATGTCCTTATGGTCCAACCATGTTGTCACAAATGGCAAGATTGCATTCTCTTTATGGCTGACTAGTATTCCACTGTGTGTACATTGTATTACATATAATATATGTCACATCTTTTCCTCCATTGATGAACATATAGGTTGTTTTCATATCCTGGCTATTAAAAATAACACTGCAGTGAATGTGAGGTGCATGTATGTTTTTAATTTAATGATTTTGGTTTTTTCAGATAAGTGCCCAGAAGTGCTGAGTCATATGATAGTCCTCTTTTCAGTTTTTTCAGGACACTACATACCTATTTTTCATAGTGGCTGCACCATTTTGCATTTCCCCCACCAGTACACCAGGGTTCCCTTTCTTCCATGTCCTTGCCAACATTTCTTATTTCTTGTCTTTTTGATAACAGCCATTCTAACAAGAGTGAGGTGAGGAAAATTTTTTTAAAGAAAAATGTTGAGCCCTGGCTGGCGTAGCTCAGTGGATTGAGCTCCGGCCTGCAAACGAAAGGATCGCGGTTTGATCCCCAGTCAGGTCACATGCCTGGGTTGCAGGCCAGTTCCCTGCAGACCAGTTCCCAGCAGGGGACACATGAGAGGCAACCATACATTGATATTTCTCTCCCTCTCTCCTTCCCTTCTCCTCTAAAGATAAATAAATAAAATATTTTTAAAAAAAGAAAAATGTTGAGCATAACCCCACCAGCATTTTCTTCTCTGCATGTTTCATTTGCAGTTTTCTGATTTTTCTGCCAGTTACAGAGAAGCATGGGAAAACCTACTATGATTTTGGATTTGTCTCTTTGTCTTGGGTGGTCTGTCAATTTTTACTTTATATTTTACAAGGATATGTTATTAAATGCACATAAATTTTAAATTATTATATCTCCTTTGTAAGTTGAACATTTTATCCTTTAAGAGCAACCTACTTTATTTTTTTAGTAATGCTTCATACTTGAAAGTTTCTTTTCTCAAATATTAATGTAAACACACCAGTCATGTTTTTAGACTTTACCAGGTGTACTCTTTTCCATCCTTTTACTTGTTTATCCTTATGGTTTAGATATGTCTCTTTGTAAACAACATATGGCTGGGGATTTTGTGTATCCAAGGAGGCATTCTTCTTTCCTTTAACTGGAAGCTGCAATTCATTCAGGTTTATTATAATGCCATCCTTGTGTTTTCTTCTTTATTATTAAATTTAGGGGGGTAACATTGGTTAATAACATTATATGGGTTTCAAGTGTACATTTCTATGACACAAGATCTGTATATTGCGTTGTGTGCCCATCACCAAAAGTCAAATCATCTTCTGTCCCCATATATAGGCGCCCATCACCCTTTATTATCCTCCACCCCCTTCCCACTGGTAACCACCATCCTGTTGTCTGTGTCGATGAGTTTCAGTTTTATATCCCACATATGAGTGAAATCGTATGGTTCTTGGCTTTTTCTGACTGACGTATTTAACTTAGCATGATATTCTTAAGGTCCATCTATGTTATTGCAAATGGCAGTATTTCCTATTTTCTTGTGGCTGAGTAGTGTCCCATTGTGTATACATTGTGTATACATACCACATCTTCCTTCTCCAATCCTCTATCAAAGAACACTTTGGTTGTTTCCATGTTTTGGCCACTGTGAATAATACTGACATATCTTTGTGATTACATATTTTCAAATTGTGGGGGGTAGGTATCCAGTAGGACTGCTGGGTCACATGGTAACTCTATTGTTCACTTTTGGAGGATAAGCCATGCTGTTTCCACAGTGGCTGCCCCAGGTTACGTCCCCACCAGCAGTGAAGGAGGGCTCCTTTTTCTTTCCAACCTCTCCAACCAGGAGGGGTATCCAACCGTTTGGCATCTCTGTGCCACACTGGAAGAAGAGTTGTCTTAGGCCGTACATTAAATACATTGAGACATATAATTATAAAAAAAATTTCATAATGTTTTAAGTAAATTTATGATTTTGTTTTGAGCCACATAGCCATTCTAACAGGTGTGAAGTGGTATTTCCTTGTGGTTTCAATTTGCATTTTTGTAATAGCTAGTGAAGTTGAGCATCTTTCCATATATGTATGTGCCATTTGTCTATTCAGGTCCTCTGCCCGTTTTAATTAGATTGTCTGGTGTTGATTTGTATGAGTTCTTTATATATTTTGGATATTAACCCCTTGTCAGAGCTATTGTTTGTAAATATCTTCTCCCATTCCGTTGGTTACCTTTATATTTTGTCCAGTTCTTTTGCTGTGCAGAAGCTTTTTAGTTTGTTATAGTACCATTCATTTAGTTTTGCCTTACTTCTCTTGCCTCTGGGTCAAATTCATAAAATCTTCTCTAAGACCAAGTTCTATAAGTTTAGTACCTATGTTTTTTCTATGTAATTTATTGTTTCAGATCTTATATTTAGATCTTTGATCCATTTTGAATTAATTTTTATACATGGGGACAAGCCGTAGTCTCATTTCTTTCTTTTGCAAGTGGCCTTCCAATTTTCCCAGCACCATTTATTGAAGAGGCTTTTTTTTCTTCATTGTAAATATGTTACTGGCTTCTTTGTCAAACATTATTTGCCCATATACATATCGTTTTATTTCCGAGATTTCAGTTCTGTTCTACTGGTCTGTGTGTCTGTTTTTTTCTGACAATACCATGCTGTTTTGATTATCATTTCTCTGTAATATAATCAATAGGTACAGAAAAAGCATTTGATGATACAACATCCAATTATGATTAAAACATTTAATAAAATGAATATGAAAAGAAAGTATCTCAACATAATAAAGGCCATGTATGATAAACCCTCAGCTAATATCATACTCAATAGTGAGAAACTAAAAGCTTTTCCTCTAATAATCAGGAATAAGATAAGCATGTCCACTCTTATTCAACATAGTACTGGAAGTCCTAGCCATAGCAGTCAGGCAAGAGAAAGAAATAAAGGGCATCCAAATTGGGAATGAAAAAGTAAAACTGTCACTTCTTACAGATGACATGATTCTTTATATAGAACACCCTGAAGACTCCACTAAAAGCTATTATAAACAATAAACAAATACAGTAAAGTTGCAGGATACAAAATCAATGTACAAAAACTCACTGCTTCCCTATATACTAACTATAAAATTTTACAAAAAAGAAATAAACTAATGGAACTTCATCAAAATAAAAAGATTCTGGACAGCTAAAGAAAACATCAGCAAAATAAAAAGGGAACTGACTTTATGGGGAAATATATTTGCCAATGATATCTCAGACAAGGGTTTGATCTCTAAAATATATGAAGAACTCACACAACTCCACACCAGGAAGACAACCAACCCAATTAAAAAGTGGGCAAAGAACCTGAACAGATACTTGTCCAAGGAGGACAAACAGAGGGCCCAGAGACACATGAAAAGATGTTCAGCTTCACTAGCCATGAGAGAGATGCAAATTAAAACTACAGTGAGATACCACTTCACACTGGTCAGAATGGCCACCATAAACAAATCAACAAACAATAAGTGCCAGTGAGGATGTGGAGAAAAGGGAACCCTATCACACTGTTGGTGGTGATGCAGACTGGTACAGCCACTGTGGAAAACAGTATGGAATTTTCTCAAAACACTAAAAATGGAATTGCCTTTTGACCCTGCAATTCCACTGCTGGGATTGTACTCTAAGAATCCTGAAACACTAATTCAAAAGAACTTATGCACTAGAATGTTCATAGCAGCACAATTTACAATAGCCAAGTGCTGGAAGCAGCCTAGGTGCCCATCAGTAAATGAGTGGATCAAAAAATGGTGATACATTTACACAATGGAATACTATGCAGCAGAGAGAAAGAAAGAGCATGGATGGAACTGGAGAAGCATTATGCTAAGTATAGTAAGCCAGGTGGTGAAAGACATATACCATATGACCTCACCTATAAGTGGAACCTAATCAAAACAAACAAGCAAGCAAAATATAACCAGGACATTGAAATTAAGAACGAACTGACAGTAAGCAGATGGGAGGGTGGAGGGATATAACATGAAAAAGAAGGGAAAGGGTCGTAAATGAACATGTATAAAGGACCCGTGGACAAAGCCAAAGGGGGATGGGGGGAGTGGTGATGGGAACATGGAGACAACTGTATTCAAATATAATAAACAAAAAATTTTTAAAAGAAATAAAAAACAATTTATTTTGCAGTTGCAACAAAAATAATAAAATACCTGGGAATAAACTTAGCAGTGGATGTGAAGCTCCTATATACTGAAAACTACAAAGCATTATTAAAAGGGATTGAAAAATCAATTGAAATTGAAAGTTATTCTGTGGTAATGGATTAGAAGAATCAACATAGTTAAAATGTCCATACAACCCAAAGCAATAAGCAGATTTCATGCAACCCCCATCAAAACCCTAATGACTTTTTTAAAAAGAAATAAAACAAAAATAATGATCAGATTTGTACGGAACCACAAAAGACCCTGAATAGCCAAAGCAATCCTGAGAAATAAGAATGAAGCTAGAGGTATCATATCACACTACTTGGTTTCATATTATACTACATCTTTGTGTTTTCTATTTATTTCTGGTATTTTTTTTATCTAGTCATGCCTTTTGGAGGGATTGCTTCAGTATTTCTCATATTGTTTTCCATCCTTTTAATTGGAAACTATCCAAATTTTTGCTTAAATTGCTTATTTAAATTCTGTGTTGCTTAAAAAAACACACAAGATATTATTGCTTAAGTGGTCAGTACTTATTAAGATTTACCCATATGGTCATTCCCTTTTATCTTCATTTATCCTTATATCTATTCTTTCTGATTCACTTTACTTCCACCTCAAGGACAACCTTTGGAATTTTCTCTTGTGAGGGTTACTGATTAGAACACAATTTGCATTTGTCTGCAAATGTCTTTATTTCATCCCCATCCTTAAAAGATATTAGGTTAGCACTTATTTTTGCTTAACACATTAAAGATATTCTATTATCTTCTTTTTTAAAATCTCGTTGCTGAAAAGCCCTAACTTTTTAAATATACTTTATTGATTATGCTGTTACAGTTGTTCCACTGTCCCCCCTTCATTCCCCTCCAGCCTGCACACCCCCTCCCACCCACTTTTCCCCACTTTAGTTCATGTCCATGAGTTGTACATATAAGTTCTTCAGCTTCTACATTTCCTATACTATTCCTAACCTCCCCCTGTCTATTTTCTACCTGCCATTTATGCTACTTATTCTCTGTACCTCTCTCCCTTCCACTCCCCCCACTGAGAACCCCCGTGTGATCTCCATTTCTGTGATTCTGTTCCTGTTGTAGCTTTTTGCTTAGTTTGGTTTTGTTTTTGTTTCTAGTTTCAGTTGTTAATAGCTGTGAGTTTGTCATTTTACTGTTCTTATTTTTTATCTTCTTTTTCTTAGATAAGTCCCTTTAACATTTTATATAATAAGGGCTTGGTGATGATGAACTCCTTTAGCTTGACCTTATCTGGGAAGCACTTTATCTGCCTTTCTATTCTAAGTGAGGGCTTTGCTGGATAGAGGAATCTTGGATGTAGGTCCTTATCTTTCGTGACTTGGAGTACTTCTTTCCAGCCCCTTATGGCGTGCAAGGTTTCTTTTGAGAAATTAGCTGATAGTCTAATGGAAACTTATTTGTAGGTAACTCTCCTTTTCTCTTGCTGCTTTTAAGGTTCTCTCCTTATCATTAATCTCTGCTAATTTAATTATGATGTGCCTTGATGTGTGCTTCCTTGGGTCCAACTTTTTTGGGACTCTGGGCTTCCTGAACTTCCTGAATGTCTAGTTCCTTTGCCACATTGGGGAAGTTCTTCCTTATTTTTTCAAAAAAGTTTTCAATTTCTTGCTCTTCCTTTTCTCCTTTTGGCACCCCTGTGATTCAGATGTTGGAATGTTTAGAGATGTGCTGGAAATTCCTAAACTTCTCATTTTTTTGAATTCTTGTTTCTTCATTTTGTTCTGGTTGAATGTTTCTTTCTTCCTTCTCCAAACTCTTGATTTGAGTCCCAGTTTCCTTCCCATCATTGTTGATTCCTGGTATATTTTCCTTTATTTCACTTTTCATAGCCTTCATTGTTTCATCTAATTTACAACCTTATTCAACCGAGTCTGTGAGCATTCTGATTACCAGTGAGTTGAACTGTGCATCTAATAGGTTGGCTATCTCTTCATTGCTTAGTTGTATTTTTTCTGGAGCTTTGATCTGTTCTTTCATTTTGGCCATTTTTTTTTAGTCTTGACGCACCTGTTACATAGTGAGGGGTGGAGCCTTAGGTATTCATCGGACAGGGTAACCCCTGTTACTGTGTTGTGGTGCTATATGTGGGGAATGGGTCTGAGAGGGAACAGTGGTGCTTGCTCCGCCCTCTGCTGCCTTTCAGTCACTTCACCTGCTTCCCACAAGCAAAGTGGGCCCATCTGGTGCTGATTCCAGGTGGGTGGGCTCGTGTACATTCTAGGACCCTGTGGATCTCTCTAATGAACTCTCCAGTGAGGCTGGGAGTTTCTCCTGCTGCCGCCTCAAGCCCCGCAGGTGTTTTCAGTCAGAGGCTTTGAGACTTTATTTTTCTGCTCTGGAACCGTGGGTTGTTTGGTCTGTCTTGCTTCCTGGTTCTTCCTCCAAGTTTATCTGCATGCAAGTGTGAGACCTCCCTGTCTGCCAGCCGCTGCCTCAGTGGGTCCTCCGGCTGCCACCTTGCTGCGAGTTCTCTCCGCCCGACGACCCATCTTTGCTCCTCCTACAGGTCTGGTTGAATGTTTTCTTCTTTAACTTTTTGGTTGTTGGACTTCCATACAATTCGGTTTTCTGTCAGTTCTGGTTGGTTTTTGTTTTTAAATTTGTTGTTGTCCTTCTTTTGGTTGCGCGAGGAGGTACAGTGTGTCTACCTGTGCCTCCATCTTGGCTGGACGCTATTATCTTCTTATTTTTATTGTTGCAGTTGAGAAGCTTACTCTCAAGATAACCAATTTTTTTCTTGTGCTTTTATTTTTTAATTTTTCATCTTTATTGGGATATAATTTACACACCACATTATGTAAGTTTAAATGTACAATGTGATTCATATATTGTGATAAGGTTACCATAAGGTTACTTAACACATTCATCATCTCATTTAAGTACCTTTTTGTTGTTATTGTTATTGGGGTAAGAACATTTAAAGTCTATTTTCTTATGAGTAGTTAACTCTAGTCACCCTGCTGTACATTTCTGGTCCCCAGAAATGATGCATTCTATAACTGGAAGTTTGTACTTTTTGACTGGTGTCTCCTCATTTTTAACACTCCTTACCCAGCCCTTGGTAATTGCAGTGCTAGTCTCTTTTCCCATGAGTTTGGCTCTTTGAGATCCCACATATAAGTGACACTATACAGTATCACATAGTATGTGTCTTTTTCTGTCTGACTTACTTCACTTAGCATAATGTCCACAAGTTTGGTTCATGTGTTCACAAATTGTTGCCATTTAAAAAATTTTTCTTTTTGACTTTAATTTTCTGCAGTTCCACTATTAAATACCGATGAGTGAATTTCTTTTTATTTATCCTCTTTATTTATTTCTGAGCATCTAAAGTATGTGTTCTAAACTCAGACATTGCCTTTTTCCCATGTCATTCTTTCTGTTATATGAGAATTCCTAACAAATGTATTTTGACTTTCTCACTCTGTCCTCCATATCTCATACTCTCTCTTTCACATTTTCCATCTCCTCATCTCTCTCTTCTCCATTCTGAGTAACTTTTTCTGAGCTACCTTCTAGTCTAATAATCCTCTCTTCAGCTATGTTGAATCTATTATTAAATCTGTCTATCCAATTTTTAAAATGTCAAGTAGTCAAGTTCTGTTTAGTTTTTTAAAAAAACTGTGTTCTTAAAAGCTTATAATAAGTTTTTCATTCCCACTGATATTTTCTAGATCAGAGGTGTCAAATTCATTTCACCAGGGGCTACATCAGCCTCATGATTGCCTTCAAAGGGCTGAATGTAATTTCAACCCCTTAACAGTTAAGGAGTAGTTACATTTACACAGTCCTAAAATTATTTCAGCTTTTTGAAGGCAACCGTGAGACTGATGTGGCCCCTGGTGAAAATGAGTTTGACACCTCTGTTCTAGACTGTCTTTTTTTGTTGTTCAGTAAAGTAAACAAAAGTTTTTGTAGTCTGTCTGAAAATTCCAATATGAAGCTTGTGTGTCTGTTTCTCTTTAGTTTCTGCAAGCGCTTGCTTGTCTTGTGTGCACTAGTCTGAGTTTTTCAGAGAAACAGAAATATATGTGTGTGTGTGTATATAACATGTATATATGGTTTGTTGGCCATTCAATCTTTCCATGTGTGTGTGTATGGTTGATTCATATTACATATGGGAAGATTTATTAGAGTTATTGGCTCATGCAATTATGGAGGCCACAAAGTCCAACAACTTGCTGTCTGCAAGCTGGAGAACCAAGAAAGCCATTTCTTTAATTTAGCCATTTCATATAATTCAGTACCAGTCTAAAGGCTGAGAACCAGAAGCTTCAGTGTACAAGAGCAGGAAAAGATGGACTTTCCAATTCAAGGAAAGAGAACAAAAATTTGCCTTTCCTTCACCTTTTTGTTCTATTTGGGCCCTCAAGGCATTGGACAATGCTTGCCCACAGTGGTGAGTGGAGATCCTCTTTACCTGTCTATGGGTTCAGATGGTACTCTCTTCCAGAAATCCTGCCACACATGCACCCAGACATAATCTTTTATCAGCTACTGGGCAGCCCTTACTTCAGTCACACTGACATAGGAAAGTAGACATCCCAGTGAGTCTAGTTAACTTTTTTCCTCTCTTGAGAAAATCATTATGAGAATTCAGTGAGGCATAAGATAAAGTACTTACCTTCAAAGAAGATCAGCGTTGCTTCTTCCTGGGACTTTAGGGCGTTACTATTCTCCGATAAGCAATTAAGCTCATAGAGTTATTGGGACCACAAAAGAGATCATGTTAGAATGCAAACCCTTGTAGAGATAAGCTTCTGGCTATTGACTGTTTGTTTTCCCTTTGGAGCAGTCAATATATTCCTCTCGAGTCAGGAGTTTACACAGATGCTTAGTTGAGCGTGTGAACCTGAGGTCTCAGCATTTTCTGAGAGGATCTTCTGTTAGACTCCTACTTTGAGTGTGCCATGAATGTTTTCCTATTGGTTCCATGTGCCCTTTAAGGTCCTAAAAACTGACATTCATGTTGGGAAGATATGGAAAATGCTTTCTGAGCACTGTGGCTTGAGGGTTCCACTTAGCTTTTTCAGTGACCACCTTCATTTAGATATTGGCCCAATAATTCCCTATTATTTAGCACTTGGATGCTTTAAGAATTTATTTTATTTTTCTATTTTTCCTTTTCCCCCCCTTCACTGGGAAAGTTGATCCAAATACCTAGCCCATTTTATTACTCAAAATCAAAACTTACTTCAGTTTGAATCTATAGTTAAGTCATAGCAAACATGAATTTCATAGTGTAACTTTCTTTGCTTAACAATAGATCATAAACATTTCGCTCTTTTTTTTTTTAAAGATGTTACTGATTTATGTTTAGCCAGAGAGGAAAGGGGGAAGAAAGAGAGGGAGAGAAACATGAGTGTGTGGTTGACTCTTGCACGCCCCCTACTGGAAACCTGGCCTACAACTCAGGCATGTGCCCTGATTGGGAATTGAACCAGTGAGCCTTTGGTTTGCAGGCTGATGCTCAATCCACTGAGCCACACCAGCCAGGACTCACTTGTTTTTACTAGCCAGAGAAATGTTATTGATGCAGTATGTTCATGACCACTACCTCTCCTTCATCAGTTAAGAATTCCTTCTTCGTCACTTCATTTCCAGGGCCATTAACTGGCAGAATTGAGACAACGGATGAGGAGAAAGAATGAAAGGCTTTGAAACATGCTTGAGTGGTTTATACTGGAATGGGCTTAGAGTTATTGTGGTAGAAAAACTAAATAAATCTAGAACCTTCAGGAAGGAAAGATAGTCCATGGGACTGGTTTTGGAGTCACATTAAACATGTAGAGGAAAGGGGGAATAGAGGCCTCCCAGGAAGCTAACCTTACCTATGAGATAGTAAGAATAGGAGATACAGAAAGGTAATCTTCTCAACGGTGGCTGCTCTTTGGTTTGGGTGTAATTTTGAAGTGGTTGTGGGAGGGTGCCATTTACTTATTCTACCATCTTCAGTAGGGCAGAAGGTCAGAGCTTCCATTGTGCTTTGAGAATGAAGGAGCTTTTAATATGTGTTTGGGAGATTTAGATTGGAAGACTGGACTCTAATAATTTTATATTACTAGATTTCCATTCTGAAATGTTAGATTTCAGGATGATGTTTCTTTGAATGAGTGTCTACAGAGTTTGTTTATAAAACTGCCTTCCTTATCTGATTACACTATATGCCTTATAAATGCTCATTTTTTACAACTGCATGATGTATAAAATTTAAATGTCGTGCTCTACCTAATCACTCTAAAATGTATTGAACATTTATATTGTCTCTTGTTAAAACACTATAGAGTGAGTATCTTTTTTATTATAAAGTTTTTAGCATGAACCTAGTTTTGTCAAATCTTAATACTCACCAAATGTTTACCATATTGCTTCAGATCTTTTTGTTTTTTAAAGAAATAAAATTTAGTCCTGGGTGGTATGGCTCAGTATATTAAGCACAAGCCTGTGAACCTAAAGGTTGCCGGTTCAGTTCCCAGTCAGGGTACTTACTGGGTTGTGGGCCAGGTCCCCAGTTGGGGGGTGCGAGAGAGGCAGCTGATCAATATTTCTCTCCCTTTCTTTGTCCCTTCTTTCCTCTTGCTCTAAAATTAAATAAATAAAATCTTAAAAAAAATAAAATTAATGATATAGTAGAAAGACCACCCTTGGTAAAATATTCCCAGCTGTGTTGAAGAGGTGATCAGTAATGTGAATTTGGTAATGTTACTGGCTGGCTTTACATTTTTTTCTATAAATGTATGTATTAAAAATAATATGTAATATTACTTGGCATTTAAACTTTTTACTGATTGTCATCATACTGTATGAACATTGCTCTTGCTAATATTCTTAAAATTTAATAATGTTGATACATGTAACTCTGATTTATTTAACTGATACTTATTATATGATCTATATTTTATGTGTGATTTCAAGATGTTTGTTGTCAGAGGATTTTCAGGTACCCAGGTTTGTAATGTTACTAACACTAGAAGTCCTCAGTATCTTCACACGCAGCTTTTAACTTCTTTCGCATTATGTCCTTAAGTGAAAAACACCTGAGAGCAAAGATTATAAGATAAACACTTTTACCTGGAGGGCCACCATTTACACCGTGAAGTTGTGCTCAGTACACTCCTACTGGTAGATATTAATATTGTCAGGTTGCTCCCCAGTATGCTATCAAAATAAAGCAGATTCACTACAAACATATTAGCATATTTGATTACCGTGTTAAGATGTTTGTTTCCTAATTTAAGTGGTGGCAATTGTCACCTCATACTTGCTTTAATTTGTATTTCTTTGAATTTGCATTGGGAAGAATGTGTTTTTCTGGATAAATATTTGCATTTGCTTTCTTGCATAAACTAGCATTTAGGCTTTTTAAGGAATCTTTATATTGGCTCAGCCTTTTGTGATAGCTCAAGAAAATGGCCTCTTCTACTTGAGATGAATGCTTCTCAGTGGCCACGTAAACACATAGTCAGGACTCAGGCCTTCAGCTAGAGCAGGCAAGAAGTGATTTCTTCCTGATGTGCAAAAGCAAAAACAGAGAGGCAGACATCTAAGTGGAAAACACCACAAAATTATCCTGCCTTGTCACTGTTGTTGAGGTAAAAGGACCACAAGTGCGCTAAGAGTGATTACAGATTCAATTAATTTTAACAATGTCTCAAGCAATAAAAAAAGCACTGGGGCAATAAACATTTTTTTAACAAAATTCAATGAGAATCAGTTATGTACAAGGATCTGTCCTAGGACAACGGGGACATAAGGATCTTACACTCTTCAGTATGTGTCGGGGGAGGATTACCTAAGTAAAAAAAGACAAAAACTCCTTTCTGGTCCTTTCCCAGCTCTGTACTGACAGGAGGAAGACAGAAAGGGAAAAGGAAAAGGGTACAGCACAAGACCAAGTATTTCCTCTCAGGTGGCTGGCTGCCTCTCTTGGTGAAGGAGGGCGCACCCCTTTGGTGGCAGCTGGGGTCTGAGTTGTTCTGGGCCTTTGGACCCACACTCAGCAGCAGGGCTCCCCTTGACAGAACTCTGAGATGGCAGCAGACAATGAAGTACTCCAGACTGGGGGCTTCCATGCACAGAAGCATCTACCCACTCGCCTGGGTGTCACTGAGGTGTGGGATGGTGAGAGGAAGGTGTATATGCTCCATTTGCCAGCTTGTAGCCTGAGCATGGTTACCTGTTTTTCCTAACCCTTCTGCTCTGAACTCCGGTCCTCCATTAGGCAGTGGTCCCTCCGAATGTCAGCTCGGTTTTCAAATCGATTATCTGTACTTGGTCTGCCATCATCATAGGCGATTTATAGAGATGAATATATGGGCACATATTTCTAAACAATACCAAAATCTTCACGTGCAATAATGCATAATCATAGATAGGATTAAGTTGCATAGTGTAAGAAGGTGGTCTAGTTTCATTTTTTGGACATATTTGTCCAGTTTTCCCCAACATCCTTTACTGAATAGACCATCTTTACCCATTTATGTTTTTGCCTCCTTCATCACATAGTAATTGATTATAATGGTGTGGATTTATTCTATTGTATTTCATTGATCTATATGTCTGTTTTTTTAATGTGAAAAGGTAATTTATTTTCTAATAGTAATAGCAATATAGCTGAGTTGTGTATTTTATTTTTTTATCATGTATTTTATTGATTATGCCATTACAGTTGTCCCCTTCCCCCCCTTCATGACCCTCCACTCTGCACACCCCCTCCCACCCACATTCCCCTACTTCAGTTCATGTCTATGTGTCCTAAGTTCTTTAGCTTCTACATTTTCCACACTACTCTTTCCCTCCCCCTGTCCATGTTCTCCCCACCATCTATGCTACTTATTCTCTGTACCTTTTCCCCCCTTCTCCTCCTCTCATTCCCCTGTTGCTAACCCTCCATGTGATCTCCATTTCTGTGGTTCTGTTCCTGTTCTAGCTGTCCTCTTAGTTTGCTTTTGTTTTAGGTGTGTGTGGTTGTTAATAACTGTGAGTTTGCTGTCCTTTCACTGTTCATATTTTTTATCTTCTTTTTCTTAGATAAGTCCCTTTAACATTTCATATAATAAGGGCTTGGTGATGATGAACTCCTTGAACTTGACCTTATCTGAGAAGCACTTTATCTGCCCTTCCATTCTAAATGAAAGCTCTTCTGGATAGAGTAATCTTGGATGTAGGTCCTTGCCTTTCATGACTTGTAATACTTTTTTCCAGCCCCTTCTTGCCTAAAGCTCTCTTTTGAGAAATCCAGTGACAGTCTGATGGGAATTCCTTCATAGGTGACTGTCCCCTTATCTCTTGCTGCTTCTAGGATTCTCTCCTTCATTTTTTAATCTCGGCTAATGTAATTATGATGTGCCTTGGTGTGTTCCTCCTTGGATCCACCTTCTTTGGGACTCTCTGAGCTTCCTGGACTTCCTGGAAGTCTATTTCCTTTGTCAGATTGGGGAAGTTCTCCTTCATTATTTGTTCAAGTAAGTTTTCCACTCGTGGCTGTTCCTCTTCCCCTTCTGGTACCCCTATAATTTGGATGTTGGGACACTTAAAGATGTCCTGGAGGTTCCTAAGCCTCTCCTCCTTTTTTTGAATGCTTGTTTCTTCATTTTTTTCTGTTTGATTGTTTCTTTCTTCCTTCTGCTCCACTCCTTTGATTTGAATTCCAGTTTCCCTTCCATCACTATTGGTTCCCTGTGCATTTTTCTTTATTTCACTTAGTGTAGCCTTCATTTTTTCATCTAATTTGAGACCAAAATCAACCAGTTCTGTGAGCATCCTGATCACCAGTATTTTGAACTGTGCATCTGATAGGTTGGCTATTTGTTGGTTGCTTAAAAGTATTGGCTCTGGGGCTTTGATTTGTTCTTCTGTTTGAGCCATAATTTTTTGGTCGAGTTACACCTGTTATGTATTAGGGGCGGAGCCATAGGTATTCACCAGGGCGGGCGACCCAGGCACTAGGTTGTGATGCTGTATGTGGGGGCGGGGTTAGAGAGGGAACAATGGCACTTGTTCCACTCTCTGCCGGATTTCAGTCACTTCCGCCATTTCCCACAAGCAAAGTGGGCTCTTCTGGTGCTGATTCTAAGTAGGTAGGCTTGTGTATATTCTAGGACCCTGTGGGTCTCTCCAACAAGCTCTCGGGTGCAGTTAGGAGTTTTCCCACCACGTCAACCCCCACAGGTGTTTTCAATCAGTGGCTTGAGGCTTTATTTCCCTGTGCTGGGACCCTGGGTTCCGAGGTCTGTCCTGCTCCCCAGTTGTTTCTCCCCGTTTATCTGGGCAGGAATGTGGGAACACCCAGTTGGCAATCCGCTGCCTCGCCGGCCAGCTGCAGCCTGGCCTGTCCTGCCTCACAATTCACCACTTTACTGGGTCCTCCAGCCACCACCTTGCTGGGAGCCCTGTCTTCCCAGCCGCCTGACTCCACCCCTCCCACTGATCTGGATGAATATGTCTTCTTTAACTTCTTGGTTGTTGGACTTCCATACAGTTCGATTTTCTGGCAGTTCTGGTTGTTTTTTGTTTTTAAATTGTTGTCCTTTCTTTTGGTTGTGTGAGGAGGCACAGTGTGTCTACCTACAACTCCATCTTGGTCAGAAGTAGTCTGTTCTTGTGTCTTGAGATTGCTGTTGCTCTTTGGGTTCTTTTATGGTTCATATTAAATTTTGGAATATTTGTTCTAGTTCTATGAAATACACTATCGGTATCTTGATAGGAATTGCATTGAATTTATAGATTTCTTTGGGTAGTATGGACACGTTAATGATGCTAATTCTTCCTAACCATGAACACAGTATATGCTTCCACTTACTTACATCTTTATCAATTTCTTTCTTCAGTGTCTTGCAATATTCTGAGTTTCACGTCTTTTACTTCCTTGATTAAATTTATTCCTAGGTATTTTATTCTTTTTAAACAAATTGTGAACATGATTGTTTTCTTAGTTTCCTTTTGTGGTAGCTTCATTATTGATTTATAAAAATGCAACTAATTTCTGGATATTTATTTTGTATTCTGCTATGTCACTGAATTCATTGATCAGTTCTAGTAGTTTTTTGGTGGAATCTTTAGGGTTCTCTATATAGTATCTTGTCATCTGCAAATAATGACAATTTTACTTCTTCCTTTCCAATTTGGATGGCTTGTATTTCTTCTTCTTGTCTGATTGCTGCATCTTGGACTTCCAGTACTATGTAGAATAAGAGTGGTGAAAGTGAACATCCCTGTTTTGTTCCTGATTTTAAGGGGCATGCTTGTGATTTTTTTTGCTTTGCGTATGATGTTGGCTTTGGGTTTCATGGGCAGAGTTAAAGTTGTATTCAATTGTCTGTTCCAGCACTAAGAGCTAGAATAACAACTCATGGTTCTGGCCTTACATGTTTAAGACCTATAGCATCTGCCACTTTTATGCACACCTACCTAACCTCAGGTTTCTCTCCTGAACTCCAGGACAACAACCAAAGAAACACGTAGAAGAGCCCTTCTTAAGCTATGTTCCTTGCCTTGTTTTGTTTACAGTTCTTGGGTTGCCCAGACAGCCAGTTGGTAGTAATAGCAGTGAATAAATCATGTTTGTCGTGACAGTTTTTTTGTTGTTGTTGTCATTCAGACTTTTGGAAGGGCACCTACAGTTTGGTGCTTAGAGTGCTTCCAGAGGTCCTATGGGGTTTGGCAACAATCACTGAAGCAAGCAAGTGCCACACTCAGAACAGAGATGAAAAAAACATGTTTTGGTTTCCATGTAATGGCTCATTCTTTCTGCTGAGGCCTTGGTTCCACACCTGATAAGTATTCTAGGATCCTAATCCTTCCCTGTCACTATGGATCTGCATGCCGAGCAGGAAGGCCTGTATTGGGACAGAAAGAATGGTGCCTTCCTCCTCCTAAAGCTCAGGTCCTGGCAACTTTACAGCTTGTCCAGTAAAGCCTAACATTTTTCTGACTGAAGGGTGATTCTGGCAGTCCTGAAGGCTCATCTTCCTGAGTTTCCCTGTTTAGAAATGCTTGTGCCTGGTCCTGTAGCAAGAATGTTGAGAGGATTTCTTCTAGGAGCCTTGAAGTTTCTGCCCAATGTCCCATTGTGGGAAAGGTGCAGAATTGTCCCTTTCCCTGATTTCACATTGACAACTTATAGGCCCTTGTAGCAGCAATGTATGGGGAGCCTGGCAAATCAGTGCTGCTGTGCTGATGCGCTAGTGGTATGTGGGGATTTTCCTTTTTCTTTTCTTTCTTTTTTGCTCTGGATGTCAAAAGTTCCCCTTTGTTAGGTTAGTGACCTCTTCCTAAAGTCTATCCTATTGAAAAGTGATTCAAAGTTTAAAAAATGTGAGATTTATCTCCTTACTGCACTGCCTCTGTGTCCTGAACACAGTGATTGTTCCAGTCCCCCCCCCAAAAAAAAAGCAACAAGAAAAGTGGAGGAGGGAAAAGCAGCTCTTGCTGCTACTAATCGTACGTTAAAGAGAAGGTAGAAAAGAGGAGAGTGATGAGAGTTGCTGGGACCAGTCAACAAGTGGCTTGTGTCTACTGAAACAACAGGGGAGGCCTAGGATGAAGGCCTCTGCCAAGGCACTCAGGTGTCCACCTCTGCTCTGCTCTGAAGGTTGAGCTCTTCAGTTCTGAATCCGGTTCTCGAATACTCCAATTCAGTGTACAGGCAGTCCTCCAAACTTCTCCCCATCTAGCCGATGGCTGCCCACCTGGGCTCCAGAGAAGGGAGGGTGGAGCGGACTGCAGATGTCTGAGGAGAGACTCTCAACTGTCATCATAATGATGTTCGTTTTAAAAAAAATGCAATGCCTGATTTGCGTCCTCAGTTGTTGGTCTTGCAGTTTAAAGAGCTTGTATAGTTCCTAAGATAATGTAGGTGATCTACCACAAGTGTTCCAAACTATTTTTTGGCAGGGGGCGTGCAGTTTCATTTTCCATAATCTTTTGAATTAAGGCTTTTTAAAAAAGGTTCTGCAGTTGATAAGTAATTATTTCTTTTTGGAGTTGGCACTGGAATTTAGTCCCTTGAGTTTCAGTGCAGTCATGACTCATTCTCTCGGACCCTGCTTCTGTGTCATTATTCGGGGCCGTGTTTCCTTGCCCTGCCCTTGCTTCCAAGCAGGCCCATCAGGACTGTCAGTCTGTCATGCGTGAAGAGGTTTACAGGACAACACTACATAAAAGGCTTTGGACTAAGGGTCTGAAGACCTGGGTTCTAGTACCAGATAAGGCATTCATCAAGCCCAGGCCTAGGTTAGTCGTATAGTCTCTCAAGATTCAGTTCCTCACCTTTAAAATACAGATAAAAAATACCCATTTTGCATACCTTCCAAGATGAGTGGGGATCAAATAAAATCACGTGAAGGCTCTTTGTAAACACTGTTAAACATATTGCTATATCGCAACCTTTGGGGGAGCCAGTCATAGCAAAGTCTAGAGGAAAATATTTGTTAGCGTTCTTCAGTTTCAAGTACCAAAAATACAATTTAAACAAGACTAAGGTTAAAAGTATATTGGCTCCATATACAAAAATGAATTATACTTCTATACACTTGTAACGAACTATCTGAAAAGAAAGTTAAGAAAATTATTGCATTCACTATAGCGTCAACAAAAAAATACTTAGAAATGAATTTAAGAAAAGAAGTGCAAACTTCTACTATGAAGCAACAGCAATCAACTGGTACAAGAACTGTCATACAGACCCATGGAATGAAACTAAGAGTCCAGGAACAAACCCATCTGTTCATGGTCAGCTGATTTTCAGCAGGGCTGCCCAGACCTCATGGTGGAGGAAAGGAACGTCTTTTCAGCAGATGGTGATGATACAACTGGTCAACCACATTCAGAAGAATGGACTGGATCCTTACTTCATAACATTTGTAAAATTTAACTCCAAATACATCAGTAACGTTAATATAAAAGCTGCACTATAAAACTATTAGAAGAAATCATAGGGGTAAATCTTCATGAGCCCGAATTTAAAATCGATTTCTTAGATTTGACATCAAAAGCACAGCAACGAAAGGAAAAATTGTTAAATTGGACTTCATCAAAAATAAAAATTCATATAGATGAGCCATACAGATGTGAGGTTATTGGATTTAAAACCCGAAGGAACTTCCTCTGAGTGCGGCAAGTCGGGAGAGGGAACTGAGCAGGAAACGCCCCCCTGTTGTAACATTGTCTCTTTCAGTGCAAAGCTTTGGAATTAGTAAGGTTGAAATTTAACACCACCTACATCGTTGTGAGACTTTGGGCCTCTGAGAGCCTCAGTTTCCTCTTGTGTGAAATGCAGATAATTCCTACTTAAATCAGTATATTCTCAGATTAAATAATAGTGGAAAGGGCCTGGCACGTAGTGAATATTCGTCTCATCTAAATCCTTCCCCTTTTCCTCATTTGCAGGGAAAGAGGAGCCTTGAGGCATTCTGCAATAACTCTACTGCAGCTTGTTTCTCAGGCAGGGTTTGGTTACTCGAAATTGGACGTTTTAGTCCTCTGCCAGAGTCCATGTTAGCCTGAGAAATCTGGAAACTTTTTCAGCTCTGAGGGAGACAAAAAGAAATGTACCAACCCCCGCCCCTCCTCAAAAAACAAGAGCGTTTCCTCTGCTCAAAAGAGAACGGAAGTAAACAGTATTCGAGTCACAGACGTTACTAACCCTGGAGCCACAAGGGGGAGCCCTCTTGTGGCGTAAACGTGGAATCCGCAGCCCCGGGTCCAGTAGAGGTCGCTGCGGGGTTGCGCGGGTTCTCAGCCTGCGGGAGTTCTCTACCTATATCCCCTGCACCCCAGGAGCAGGCAAAGGCCCCCCTCCCCGTCCATTCTTCATGCTTCTGGCTGGCGCTTAATACAACGGAAGTCAAAAATAAGGAAAAATGATGGTTTTTAAAATATTTTCAGGTCACTTTTTTGTCCTCCCAAACATCCCCCCCTCCAAAAAATAATAAATAAATTTAATAGTGAAGCGAGAAATGCTACCAAAAAGACAGAATGGAATAAGCTAAATCATAACTCCAGTTACACTAATTGCAAGAGCAGGATCAAGGAAGAAAAGCACCTCCTGAGTACAAGGAAGGAGGGAGGGGAGGGGAAAAACCGTCAAGGTGTCTCCTGCTGGTCCGCACCTGAGTTGAGAGCACCCTAGTTAAGCAGGAATCCCCGGCTCCATTTAGGACCCTGAGATTATGTCAACCCTCAGAGTCACCTGTCTCAGAAAAGAATCTCTCAAAAGACTGGAGGTTTAACAATAAATAAGGATTTACTTCCATTTGTGTACTTTTGAGCACAAAGTTTTCTCAAAACAGCAGACACCTGTGGGACTGAATTGTTCAATAATCCTCAAAGAACAAATCCCCCAAGAAATATTTAAAGGGCAGTTAAAATATAAACTGGTCCCTGGACTTGGCCAAGCAGGTGTCTAATTCTTAAGGAATTAGTTCAATACTGGCTCCCTTTCTGGACACGAGCATTTCACTCCCAGTCCCACTGTCTCCCTGCCAAGGCTGGCAGGAGAGGGCTGCCCCCACCGCTCTGCCCACCCAACTGCCTTGTTGGGCCTGGTTTGGTGGCTCATGTCACCTGTGAGTGGCCTTTTAAGGATGTCTTAAAGGAGGGCACACCTCACCTAGCTCCCCAGCTACAGATCCCATCCGCAGTTCTTTTCCTCCTGTTCTCCCCGCTCTCGCATCTGAGTACAGGGCACGGGAACAGACGCAAGACCATGTCCATCTCCCCTGGGGCTCAGCCTCCGACGTTCTAGGCCTGGCTCAGATTGGCTACAGTGTTGGGATAATGAAGGTCCCTCTTGAAGCCAGGGCTCTGGGCATGTGCGTTCTTCTCCAGTGTGTGGCACCTGGGCTCGGGACTTCCTACCTTTATGTCACTTGGCAGCACACCACACCTCATTTTTCTCTAAGGTCAAAGTAAGAGTCCCTGGTAAGGACATCACTTAAACTCTGGCAACCCTCTCTTCTCTTGTAAAATGGGGATAATAAAGGAAACTATCGTATTGGAGGCTTGGAGATTCAAAGCTATAATACATGGAAATAGATGCTGTTACTGTGACTTCCTTTGATTCAGGCACCCTAAACCCCTGCATTTCCTCACATCACCAGCTTGTGGACTATATAGAACTCTCCAGTCCCATAGTATCAATAGTTCTGCCCTATTCCTCCAGCGAGTGTTTTGCTAGATAGAGTATTTTTTAAAGGTTTTATTTATTTATCTTTAGAGGGGGAGAGAAGGAGAGAAGGAGAGAAACATCAATGTATGGTTGCCTCTTGTGGGTCCCCTGCTGGGAACTGGCCTGCAGCCCAGGCATGTGCCCTGACTGGGAATCGAACCACGATCAATCCACTGAGCTACACCAGCCAGGGCCTGCTAGAGCATTTTTTAAAAATCTGCTCCACTGTTCTTGGATTTTGGCATTGCTTTGCAATAACTTATTTACAGAAGGAGTCTGTGAGTTCCTCAAGGACAAGAACAGTGTCTTATTCCTTTTTATGTTCCCTGTACCTCTCATAGTATTTGGGATGCGGTAGTTCAGTAGATGTTTGTCATAGTGATTAAATCCCATGTTGAAATTTCCTAGCTGCTCACAACTAAGATTAGCTGCTGGAGATATGAAAATGATTGTTCTCAATCTAATTGGGGAATCAAGGAATTAACAATGAGGTGGCCCAAGAAGACAAGCACAAGGGCTGCAGGAGTATGGCAACAATTTGACAGAGGTGACTTTGGAGCTACCATAGAAGAAAGAGCAGGATCTTGCCAATTAAGAAAAGTTATGAAATATTTACATAGCATTTTCTCGTAAAGTATGTATAAAGATCATGGGTCCGAGAGGCATTCGGTCCTCAGACACTTGACGAGATAAGGCATTGATGGTAGATGATCAGTTGGCCCTATCACAATGATAAAAGATTTATTTAGTTTTAAAATATTTTAATACTTCCTCTTAGTTTCAGAAATGTGTTGACATTTTATAATCACCGAGTAAGGAGTAGGAGTCGGGTAAGAGAGAGAAAGGATGTGAAAGGCCAGGGGGAGACCTAATGTCTTCACAATCCACCATAAACTCCTGATAGTCCTTTACCTATCAGTCAAAGTTAAGTGGGAAAAAAAGTAAATTACACAGTCCAAAGGGTTCATAAGATAAAAAACAAGTAGTTTTGTTTATTCATTCACCTCATTCATTTCCTCACATATTGCACAGCATTAAGGTGTAAGCCATGCAAGGTCACTGCCCTCGAGGAGCCAGAACCGAGAAAGGTAACTGGGCCTTGCGGGGTTGGTGAAGCTGGGAGAGGGGCAGATGGGTGAGCAGAGCTGAGAAAAGGGCCCTTAGGGCAGCCTGGCGGCATCAGATAAAACTTCCCACAGCAGGTCGCTTTGAGCTTTCTCTTGAAGAGGCCGGTCAAGGACAGATCAGCCAGAGAAAATGGCACGTGCAACTGCCTAGAAGTGAAAGGGAGCCCTGTGCAGCTGGTTAGTCTGGCTGGGGTGGAGGCCAGGGGCAACAGCGGCTGAGAACGAACCTACGGAGCAAGACAAAGGACTTGGAAGATGCCGAGTTTTTGGAAATGGGGTGAGAGGATTTAAGCAGAGAGTGTTATTGGCAAATCTTTGTTTTAAAGCCTTCACACTGGCTTTAGTGCGGACACAAGTCAGAATGATGTAATTATGGAAGGCAAATGATGTAATTATGTCAGGCAAATGAGAAACCTTTTGCAATAATTTGAGAGAAAAATAGGATCAATCTCAGCCAGTCCACAAAATCTGGGTCCAAGTTACAAAAAGAACTAGACAGAATGAAGAGCTGGACTCAGCTGAAGAGCTAGTAAGGAGACAGTGCAGAGGAGGGACAGTGCGAAGGTCCAAGTTGGTGGACACAGCTCTGAGGTGGGCCCTGGCTCCGCAGGGATGCACCCACCACATCCGGGGCACGTGGAGGGACAGCGCCTTCAGGAGGGAGGCGCCCACATGTGTGGCCCGGGACAACACCAGAGGGTCTGCCTCCCCAGGATCGGGGACTTCTTCCCCTGCCCTGGCTTTATAGTCCCCACTTTTCCTTCTTGTCACTTTAGGCTTAGAATAGGTCTGACGTGGCCATTCTCACCATGCTGGAAACCAGAACTGATGGCACAGCTAATCTCTTGGTTGGGAGAGGCAGAGATCTGAGATGTTTAGAAGACTATCAGTAGAACTGGATGACGGATTGCCCTGAGCGGTGAGCAAGCAGATGGAGTCATCACAGCGGAGTCTTCTCTTTACCGCTAATTCAGGGGAGATGGAGGAGGAAAGAGTGCACATCAACTGAACACTCCCAATGGGCCACTACTGTGCCTATTTTCACTTAGATCGCACAACACCCCACTAAGGTGGACAGAATGCTCCTCATTGCTGAGTGGAGGAGCAAGGTTTAGAGGGACTATGATCACAGTGTGCAGCAGAGTCAGGGCTGGAACCTGGCCCCGGAATGAATGCCAGGTCAACATTCCTGTTTCCTCACAGAAGGGCCTTCCAGTATTACCATGCTCATCTTCTTAATTTTTCTGATCTCCTGTAGGAAGCAGAAAATAATGTTCCTATCGCTGAACTATACTGGTGACTTCCTTCCTCATCATTTTTTAAAAAATTCAAGACCTTTTGTTTATCAGCTATTCCACTACAAGCTCTTCCAACAGAACATGTCAGCTCTCTGTGCAGCCTGAGCTCAGTGTACAGCTTCATGCCAGGGAGCAAATTTTGTGGCATAGTTTTAGAAATAGAAAAGTTACTTCGATGTTTTGAAACAGTTGAGCCTGTTGGAGATAGGAGCATGAGTTTTCCTTTATCTACAGATTTGCAAGGTGGTGTTATCTTTCAGAAACCAATGAATATATTTCCACAGATTGATATCTAATAGTGTCTCTTTTTAGGGATTATGAGAAAACATATTTCATGGAATTTAGGTTATTTCTCATGAGGCTGAGAATTAAAATACAGATACTGCTTCTCTGCATTTGTTTGTTCGGCCATGTCACCTGAGAACATTAATGAAAGTGTTAGGTATATCCAAGAGTGTATCTCTTCTAGGGAACGGAAAGCCAATCAAGAAATGAGGAAAAAAGAAATATACGAAGCATATAAAATTTGAAACTATAAAAGCGTGCTCCAGCTGATTGCTGAAAAAATTCAGTGCATAGGAATTAATGTGTGACCATTATTAAAACTGACACAGTAAGAACCAGAAAACCTGACAGTAACCCCAACACGATTGTCTCTGCCTCCCACATTACATCATGCCGACCTGTCCCCACACTGAAGAGCCTTTTCTCCTGCACAGGTACACCTTTCCCCAAATCTGCTCAACTTCCTGCTTCATCAGTTTCAGCATCCACTCCTGGCCCTGCCGGAAACCCTGATGCCACCCTCCCCATCTCATGCGTCACCACTCCTACCCACACTGCATCTTGTGGCCTCCCCCAACCCGGGTTCTATTGAGAAATAATTGATGTACATCACTGTATGTTTAAGGCATAGAGCATAATGGTTTGATTTATATTTCTTATTAAATTATTACTGCAATAGGTTCAGCTTATATCTTCTTGTGTAGATACAATAAGAATAAAAGGTAAAAAAATTTCTCTGAGAATTCTTGAGATTTACTTTCAACGACTTTCCTATGTATCATGTATCAGTGTTTGCTGTAGTCATCATGTTGTATATTACACCCCTCACACTGATCTTAGACTCAGAAGTTTGTACCTTCTGACCATCTTCCTTCAGTTTCCCTCCCCCAGACTCTGCCTCTGGTAACCAGGAGTCTGATCTCTTTTTATGAGGTTGTTGTGTTTTTTTTTCCAAGATTCCACATGTGAGATCACATACTATCTGTCTTTCTCTAATTTATTTCACTTAGCATAATGCCTTTGAGGTCCATCCATGTTGTTGAAAATGATAGCATTTCTTTTTCATAGCAGAATGACATTCCATTGTGTTAGTGTTTTCATTTCCTTTGGATAGAGTCCCAGAGGTAGAATCGTTTGATCATAGGGTAGTTCTGTTTTTGTTTTTTTCAGGGTCTCCATACTGTTTTCCATAGTAGCTGTACCAATTACAGTCCCAGCAACAGTGCCCAGGATTCTTTTTTTCCACATCCTTGCACTTACGTTGTCTTGGCTTGATGATGGCCACTCTAACAGGTGTGAAATAATACCTCAGTTGTGGTTTTAACTTGCATTTCCCTAATGACTAGTGATGTCAAATACCTTGTCATGTACCTGTTGGCCATTTGTGCATCTTCTTTAGAGAAACAGCTATTCAGGTCCTTTGTCCATTTTTTGAATTGGGTTATTTAGGGGTTTGTGGTTTTTTTGCTATTGAGTTGTATGAATTCTTTATATAATTTAGATATTAACCCCTTGTCAGATACACAATATGGAAATATTTTCTCCTGCCCAAAGGTTTCCTTTTCACTTCGCTGATGGTTTCTTTTGCTGCGCAGAGACCTTTTAGTTTGATGTGGTCCGCTGATTACTTTCTTGCCTGTGCTTTAGGTGGCGTGTCCCAAGTATCATTTCTAAGACCCGTGTCATGCTTTATTCCTGTTTCTTTCAGTTTCATGGTTTCAGGTCTTACTTAATTAAGTCTTGTAATTTTTGTGAGTGGTATGTTATTACCTTTTTAATTCTTCCTCAGTGTTTCCTGAATCTAAACTCTATTCTTTCTGTTAACTTGGTTCAATCCCTCCGTCCCCTGTCATCTCACTTGAACAGTTGTAAGGACCTCCTATCTGGTGCTGATGCCAGTGCCCTCTGGCTCCCTCCACTTCAGTCTGGGTGCTAATGAAGGGCTTCTCCCCCCCAACAAGCTGATCCTACACTACGCTTTTTAAAGCTTTTGTTGGGTTATGATTGCTTGGGCACAATATTGAAGGGTAGCAAGGTGAGTTGCTAAGAATTTAATGCAACAGTAAGAAATATCAACCAGATTGTGTTCAATTACTTTAGAAAGAGTATACTCCACCTGTTTTGGTGAGGGAAGACTCTTGCTGCTGTGTTTGTAAAGACATTGCTAAAATGGTTGTTGCACTTCTAGTTGCTGTAGAAAAAACCGACACTTCTGTGATACAGAGCTGACTAGTAGAGCTTTTCTGCATTTTCCCAAGGAAAGACCCACTGGCTAGGAAAGGGGAAGGAAAATGAAGGAGAGGCTGCCCGCTGGTGTGGGAGTGAGTTCCCAAGACACTCCCCTAGAGAGAAAGGACAGAGAGGTGCTGCAGATTCCGCTGCTGCAGACAAGGGACTCGACAATCCTCTGCTAATGGCCTCTGACCACACACTTTGAATTTCGAGCCACTGCGTGGGTGCGGGGTTGAGGTGGAAGCTGAGTTGGGGAAGTGGTTATAAATAAGCATTTAGCTGCAGAGATCCAGGAACCTAGTAACGGTGTCAGTAGCCCAGGTCTGGCCTACTGAGCTGTTGACCTTTGAATAAACAGCTGGGATAGGGCAACCCATCTTCTAGAGCAGCCAGCCATGGCAGACTGAAGATCTGAGACCCTTCCAGACTCCAAGGGCAAACCCAAGGGAGAGGGTATGGCTCCTGACAAATAGAGGTTATTCTGCTGCCAATATCCTGCCTTTTCTTTTTATCTACGGTCGTCACTACTGGGATTGAGTATGGTTTTTTCGGAAGCCACTGAGGACACTTACATGGTGACAACTTACCGAAAGAATCAGCTCAAGCTTGAGAGGCAAAATGCAGAGTGGGAAAGGCAGGGACAGAGCCCTAATGGCACTGTCTGAATCCCTGCTCACACTAACCTGAGTCCCTGAACTCAGCAACTGCCTACCTGGACTTCCTTTTTCTGCTGGGTTACTTCGGGTTCTATTCCTGCCACTGATGAAGATATAACTAATATAAATGGAAAACACTGGTGAATTTGGAAACTCATTATTTAAATTCATAGCTAATGTGAGAGAAGATGAAAATATGTGTACTTTGTGGAAAAAACTCAATAGATAAAGCGTGGGTAAAGGACAAAGGCAAATACAAAGAAGGGAGCATTATACTGAGAAGAGGCATGTGTGATGGAGGAATTTCATTCAGAAGAGGTTGTTTGGCAGGAAGAAAACACATTTTGACAAACCCTCCAGGTGACTCCAATGCACACTAAAGTCGAAAAACCCCTGTTCTAGTTAGTGTTTCAATACGTGATACACCTGTGCTTCCTTACATCAAAAAATGTGCAATTTGTCAACAATACTAAACGCACAGGTGCACAGACAGTAAGGATTATCTGTACTGATGGAAAAGCTAGAGACAAACAGATGCCGGAAAGTTATTGGTTATAACTCTGAGACTGGTACCATGTACCTAAATAGGAGAAGCTAATTAACAGATTTAGAAATTCAGAAACAACAACCCTGACTTCCGTTCTTCACAATTCACTGTTTCCCAAAAGGAAGTATGAGTGCAAGACTGTTAGCCATAGAGACACACATCTTTCACAATCTATAAACCTCTTTCTTCTTTTGAAACATAACTTTCTATCGTACTGCCAACTCCTCGTTCCCAAACTGCCTTTGTCACCTTTTAAATTTCTTAACTAGTAATACTTTTAGGAACTCACAGTGGAGTTTTGCATGGCTCAGGCAAAAATGTGGACTTAAAATAAAAATAACCTGTGGCTTATTGGTCATTCAGATAAACTCCTGAAGCTCACTGCTTTTTCAAATTGTGACTGTCTCATTTAAAAGTGACTTAAATTGGACCTGAATTTTATTTAGAATGTAAAAGAGTGCAAGTATAATCATGTGTGCGCTAGTATTTCTTACATGCCTTTATGTGTACCATAGTAAAAAACACTGCCATCTTAATTTTAAAACTTTCTTGCTATATCTGTTATTAGAGATATTAAGAGCTGGATATGAAACTGCCCTGCAAACTACTTCCCTTCTTATACTGATGAGTTAACTCCAACGACAAAGTCTCTGCAATGACCTGCCCCAGAGGCTTCAGCAGTATTCTAATGAAATCTGACGAGGACCGAGTCGGGGTCCTCTGTTTTTGCATGTCCGTAGATCACTGATCATATTCTATGGTGCTTTGCATTCATATCCTAGAACAAAGAATATGTGTTGACCAGACACTGTTATTTTGGGGAATGAGTTCCTGATCTGTGAGGACAGCAGCTACAAATAAGCAGCTGAAAAATTCAGAGGCCTTCACATTTTCCTTAAAACAATAGTTCTAACTCTTGCCTTGTCTAACACAAAATTCAGTGGTAGATTCAAGGAAAAAAATGGGCTGAAGTTGTTAATGCTACCATTTAATTGTCTGTCTAAAATCCCTGTCACACATATAAAACAGGTCTATGACCACTGCCTCCAAATTCTGTAAAGAGGATCAAGACTTAGATCTTTAGGCATTTTAGTAGTCTATAAAAAATAGCATGTCAAGTTGGTTACTCCACCAACACATTTTGTGTACACACTGTCTGAACTAGTTAACTAAACAGTCCTTTCCGATGAGTATATCCTAGGATTTGTGCCATATTTATGTAAACAGTTAAACAGAAAACTACCAACTATTGGCTCAAGCCCTATAAACATCTTGTTGCTACACAAAGACAAGACGCATATCAAGGACACTTATCTTTCTTCTGGTGAATGAACGAAAAACCCTGCTTGATCAAAGAGGAGTTATGTGTCTGATATTAGAAAATGCCACATTCATAGCTGCCCCCGAATTCTTTTTTTCCTTTGTCCATGGGTCCTTTATTTATTTTTATTTTATTGATTATGCCATTACAGTTGTTCTACTTCCCCCCTTCATTCCCCTCCACCCTGCTTTTTTAACTCCCCAAAAGAGAATAAAAGCAAGAAACAAAGATTATACAATGGACATGTCCATTTGGCTTCAGCTCTCTGAAGGCAGCTTGTAGTCAATCTAGGTTTTTCTACCTGTACAGAAAGTTTGGAAGTGACAGTCCAGCACAGCCCTCTCAGTTACAGGTCAGAGAGCAGTAAATGCCTAACAGAGATGTCCCTGGGTATAGAAGACCTGGGCTGTAGGCCAACAGCCTTTACATGATTTTACCATGGAGTTACCACACGACTTTGGGAAACTCCCTATGTTGCTCCAAGCTGCTTTCTCAAGAGTAAAAAGGAGATAAATAGCTGTCCTGCATATTGTAAAATCATGCCTACTGTAAAATGTTGAAATGAGAAATTGAAAAAATTGTAAATCAGCTTTGCCAAGTATCTTACAAAGGAAAGAATCAGATTATATTCAGGAACTATGAATCCATTTACTCTTCTGGTTTCCTCATCCATAAATGCATGATTTGGCCCAAAGATAAATAAAGCAGAACTGGAAAAGATAAATAGTTTTCCTAAAAATCAGAATGAGCTATATCTTATATGAATATTAAGGTAAAAGCTATTTAAAAACTCACATCAATAGTAGTTACATAAATGAGTTTAAACCAAAGTTAACACGGATTTATAAAACACATGAGTAGACATTAAATAGTTTTAATGAATCCACTTCCTTTATTGCAGTAACCTCTGTACAAAGCAGCAACTGCAATACTCACAGTTAAAACATTAGAAAAGCATTTGTGTGACAGTTATAGTACAGTATTATCAAAATAGGACATTTTCAAACTTGGTAAAACATCCACCAGAGCTCAAATCTTTAAATTATTTCCATAGTCATTAAAAATATGTAATGTCAGAAAGCATATAAAAAGAATGTAAAAGGAAACCTAAAATACAAATGAAATAATGGAACAAATAAATATCTGATTTAATTAACCATTAATTAGCTCACCACCACTAATCCCACTGAATTTTTACCTATAGAAATAATGAACTGTCAAATGCCATTGAATAATTAGTTTCCAAGTTATCACCAATGATTAGAACGGAAAAAAAGACATTAAAATAATCCAATTTAGTATAAATAAAATAGAGTAGAATAGCTTCAACACTATCTAACAACTCTAAGAACTAATTATTGAACTTTATTAGAGCACTACAATAACCTTGAAAATTTTGACCTGGTATCTAGTGTCAAAGAAAAGTAATGCATTTTTTTAAAAAGCGAAAAGCTTCTTACATTACTTCACAGACAGTATTACCCTCCCCATTATGCATATTTAGATATATTTTATGTACTTTATACACATATGTATGATGCATGACATTTGGTTCCTGCAGTGTAGATCACAAGGATGTTTCCTGAACGGGGAAAACATGGAAAGAAAAGTAAGTGTACCTGTGCACATTTCAAGATAGCAGCATTCAGTTCATGCCCTATTATCCATTTTAAAAATTCAAATATAAATATTGTTTATGAGTAACATGACATTTCTATCATCTTTACCCCCAAATACTATGAAAACTGTAATAAATGCAACAATGCTGTGAGTTATAAGGTAGGAAAAAATATTTTGGAAAAACAATTACTTCATTTTTTTAACATTCTGATTTCAAAATTATCAGATCTCCATTTTTATATTAACTTAGTTCATATTCATGCAGCTAAAATACTGCACTATTAACGACAGTAGTAATTTTTGTAGCTTTCTATCAAGATTCATTAAAACCTGCATAAATTCTTCACTATTGAAACTTATACCAATGTACCCACCCACTCTTTAGATGAAATGTTCTCCATTTTCTAACTAAATAGTAACTGTGAATGACATGCCCTTCAAATGATCATCTCTTTTCTTCAGGAAGCCTGTCTCTATCTAGTTTTGAACTTTTGTGTATTAAAACGAAATTTTAATTTAATGAGTCTTGATCACTTAAAATGCAAAAACCCCCAGCAACATAAATGTCATTATATATACATATATGCATCTGTGTATGCATACACACACACACACATACAGACATGTAGATATATATCCCTTGAAATGTTTTTAGGAAATCCTTCCTTGAATAAAAAATGAAAAACTTCACATTAATAATTGTATATAAAGCTTTTAGTAACAGTACATATGCACTGTTGTATTTGTAATAGTAGACTATGATGTCAAGACAGACATTTCAAAAGCACAAACTGGCAGTTTTCTTAACACAAAAGTTTTAAAGTATTAAGAGTGGATTAAATTTAAATGTTCAGAATAATCTGTTCAAACCTGAGTATATCAATTAAGACGATGTGTACTTGACAACTGAATGAATTAAGCCTAAAAACATTTCACTAAGAAACCAGTGGTCCATTTAACCGTTTGATGAAACATTGAATGATTTATAAAGGATGGCATAGTGAAATTCCATGTAGTGTTTATTGAGATATTCTATGAAATGGAAATATTTTCCCTCCAGAAAATTTGTTTAGCATTTCTAAAAAGTCCCTCAGATTTGAGAAAAACTCTAGAACAAATCACTCTTCTAATAAATATAAATGATCTTGAGGATTTTTGTCCAAAGAATGACAATATATAATTTTTCAACAGTATCTAGAAGTACTGGATAAATCTTCAACCTTCCCTAAGGTGTTAATAATAATTGAATAAAGATAGAAGTATGAGCCACTTAGAAGTTTTTAAAAAGGTTTATTGGGCCGTTCCCTGCTAGGTCTACATTTATATGTATTTATACAAACCTAACTTGGGGTCACTTTTTGGTTCCCATTTTTTTTTTTTTGCATTTTTCATTAACTTGCCCTAACCTTTACCTTTAATAGCTAACATATACCTTTACAAAAATCATAGAAAACATACAGTACTGAACATTAAACTGTCAATGGAAGAAGAAAAGCAGTGTCCATTTTATTTTAAGGTGAAAGAGAATAAAAATAAAAAATAATGGCTGAAGGCAAAGTTTGACATTCTATAAATTTATAAAAGACAATATGTGGATGAAATTTGGTTATTTTCAGAAGGCACCGCAAGGCTAAAGGCTTTTTGTATTCCTTTCATCAATCAAAAATAACACACTTTTATTGCTATTTAAGTAGCAAAGAAAAACTTTACTCTCATGAGCTTTAGTCCAACAACAAGGAATCATCATGAAAATTGAGACACATTACTGACTACAACTGAAGTCTCCATACACGCATCAACGAAACACATTTCCCCGTGTGCTTTCAAATTAATGAAATAGTGAAAGAAAAGTCACAGTTCACCATTGTGATGTTAATGTGTCACTGAAGATTTCAGTTACTTCACTAGACAATGAAGTACCATCTGTAGGGCTGTCCACTGTGTAGAGCATTTAAGAATAGAATGTAAGGACACTCTGATGATTCCCACGGACTAGGAGAATTGGTGGTAGGTCCTGAGATAGAGCTTCTAACCATGCCATGTAGAGAGCACTAGACACAGCACCTTTTCGTGCAACCGGGAGACTCCTGGTATCAAAAAGAGAAAAGAAATTCAGCAATGCATTTAAGTTGAAAAGAATAAAATGTAATGAAAATTAAATTATATCACAATATAGTAACTAAAAATTACTGTAGTAAAAGAGTATTTTTAAGCGCAAGGAAACTCTGCATATAGTATAGCAACTACTGTACTCCCATAACACTATTTCTCCTTTTTCAACTTTGAACAAAAGATTTAAAATTTTTTTCACTAGAATAGCATAACACATTTAGTACCTAACATCAAACCCTTCCTTTCCCCTTCTTCAATAAATATATAATTCTGTTAGAAGAGAAGTATGTTTCTATCTGAATTTAGAAAGTGGGTTAAGTAAAATTCAAACATAATTGTTTCTACATATTATTTGTATCTTCTCTCTGAGCTTTCACTTCTCTTTGTAGGTAAGAGGGGCAGTGATGTGCTCTGTGGTGTTTCTGGATTTCTATCAATATGTTTTATGTTGGCATCTTCCATTACAGATATCTGATCATCATCAAGCAAAACTTACAATTTTCTGGTGCATTAATTGTTTGTTGTTAATCAAAAGCACAATCCTTTGGTGTTATTTTATGTAATCACTTGGCATGTTTTTGAAGGCCTGAGCTTTCCTTACCTATTTTTAAGGATCCAGATGCCAGGACTGAGAAAATTTGGGTTTAAGTAATACCCAGCTAACCTGGTTTAGTAGAAGGAAACCCAGAGTGAACATTAGCATCTGTATTCACTGCAAAAACAATGTGTCTGTCTGTAAAGTCTGGGAACTTGGGAGTGGGATTCAGACAGAAGCCACTTCTTAAATTTAATTCTCCAAATAACTTCATTATTTCTATGAAGAAGATGCTTGGATCCAAACTTAAACTTCAGGTCATGATACCCCTTTAGCTTGACGGCTGTGCTACAGTGTTTCCAAAGCTAACACAAAGTTAAAAGGTGCGACAAAGGAGAAAAAAATATCCAAAATAAACTATGATGATGAATTATTTAGATTCATATAAGCTAAAGAGTTTTCTTTCCTCCTACCTTAAATGATTTCTCCATATGCTTTAAGCAAAATGTAATTTTAAAAGTTTGTTTTTTTTCCTCCTTATAACTACTAAATCATCATGGGAGTTAAAAATATCTGTACTTGGCTTCCGGCCAAGATGGAGGCTTAGGTGGACACACTATGCCTCCTCACACAACCAAAATTAAGGACAACAAAAATTTAGGAACAATAAAGCAACCAACAGACAGAAAACTGAAAACTCTATGGAAGCCTGAGAACAATTCATCCAGACAGGTAAGAGGGGCAGAGTAAGTGGCCAGCAGAGAGGGGTCTGTAGTGGCAGGGAAAAGCGGAGGTTGGCAGATCCAGGGTGTGCAGGTGGTAGCTGGCTGACCACGGTCACACACTTGTGTGCAAACCAGGCCAAAAGGAGCAATGAGACAAACCTCGCAACCCAGGGCCCCAGCACTGGGAAATAAAGCTTAAAAGCACCAATTGGAAACACTCGTGGGGGCTGAGGTGCCGGGAGAGACTCCCAGCCTCACAGGAGAGTTCTTTGGAGAGACCCACAGGGTCCTAGAACATACACAAGCCCACCCATCTGGGAACCAGCACCAGAAGGGCCCAATTTGCTTGGGGGAAGCGGCAGAAGGGACTGAAATCCAGCAAAGAAAAGAGCACCACAGTTCCCTCTCTGAGCCCACCCCCATATACAGCGTCCCCGGCCTGGTTAACACCTAAGGCTCCACCCCTCACATGTAACAGGTGTGACCAGAACAAAAAAATGGCTCAAACACAAGAACAGATCAAAGCCCCAGAGCCAATATTTTTAAGCGACTAAGGGATAGCCAACATATCAGATGCACAGTTCAAAACACTGGTGTCAGGATGCTCACAGGACTGGTTGATTTTAGTCACAAATTAGATGAAAAAATGAAGGCTACACTAAGTGAAATAAAGAAAAATGCACAGGGAACCAATAGTGATGGAAGGGAAACTGGGATTCAAATCAGTGGAGAGGACCAGAAGGAAGAAAGAAACAACCAAACAGAAAAGAATAAAGAAACAAGAATTCAAAAAAATAAGGAGATGCTTAGGAACTTCCAGGACATCTTTAAATGTTCCAACATCCAAATTATAGGGGTACCAGAAGGGGAAGAGGGACAGCAACAAGTGGAAAACTTATTTGAACAAATAATAAAGGAGAACTTCCCCAATCTGGCAAAGGAAATAGACTTCCAGGAAATCCAGGAAGCTCAGAGAGTCCCAAGGAAGTTGGACCCAAGAAGAAACACACCAAGGCACATCATTACATTAGCCAAGATTAAAAAATGAAGGAGAGAATCCTAGAAGCAGCAAGAGATAAGGGGACAGTCACCTACAAAGGAGTTCCCATCAGACTGTCAGCAGACTTCTCAGAAGAGACCTTACAGGCAAGAAGGGGCTGGAAAGAAGTATTCCAAGTCATGAAAGGCAAGAACCTACATCCAAGACTACTCTATCCAGCAAAGCCCTCACTTAGAATAGAAGGGCAGATAAAGTGCTTCCCAAACAAGGTCAACTTAAAGGAGTTCATCATCACCAAGCCTTTATTATATGAAATGTTAGAGACTTATCTAAGAAAAAGATAAAAAATATGAATGATATGAACAGTAAAAAAGACAGCAAACTCACAGTTATTAACAACCTCCTAAAACAAAAGCAAACTAAGCAAAGAACTACAACAGGACTAGAACCACAGAAATGGAGATCACATGGAGGGTTATGAACAGGGAAGTGGAAGGAGGAGAGAGGGGGAAAAGGTACAGAGAATAAGTAGCATAGATGGTGGGGAGAACATGGACAGGGGGAGAGCAAGCATAGGATGGGAAATGTAGAAGCTAAAGAATTTATGACACATGGACATGAACTAAAGGGGGGAATGTGGGTGGGAGGGGGTGTGCAAAATATATGTACTTGGTATAGAAATTAATCCTAACTGTACGATCATAAAATAAATACTTAAGAAAATCAGTAGAGATATTACTTACATGACAATGATATTAGCTGTACTTGAATGCTCCTTTAATAATTCATTTAACCTAATCTGCCGGTATGTCTGCAATTAAACAAGACAAAGTCATTCCTAGACCATTTCAAAATTAGAATGTATTGTGGCTCATAAAACTGAAGTGACAAAAGAAACCGAAATCATTTTGGTATAATAAAAATCGGTTTCATAATTTTAAAAAATTATTTGTAATGTCCCCATATAAACCCAACTTAAATAGATTTAATTTGCACACTAGTCCCCCCCAAGAACAAACTATAGTTCTTGATACTTATCTTTATGTCTTATTTTTTAAAAATCACATGGAAGGTTAATGAAAAGTAAGCAAAAGAGAAGGAATACCTTGGTCTTATAAAGTTCAAGCTCATTATCTGTTATTCGCCATGGTTCCTCTTCTTTCATTTTATCTGCAATATCTTGTTCTTTATCATCTTCATGAAGTCTGTATGGCTCAATCATTTCATCAAAAGCTATAATACTTTAAAAAAAAGAATACTAACAATTAACCTTATTCTGAAGTACTTAATGATAAGATCTTCACTACAAAATTATAATTTAAAAAGTTAGTGTTTTTCATCTACTGTGCTCCCCTCCACACTCTACTGATCTCTACCTGCCTCTGCTCCTATGCCCACCCCACCCAAACCTAAGTAAGTTTTCACCACAGTGGCCAGAACGATCCCTTTGAACAGCAAGTCAAAGTGTGTTACTTCTTTACTCAAAACATTCAAAGGCTTTCCCAATGCAGGTACCACCACTAAATGAAAGCAGTGTAAGAACAGGTATCAGAACATTTTGAAGGGAGGAGAGGGCAAGCACTAAATATTTAAGTAGATGCAGAATATCTAGATCCAAATATACTTAACAGGACAAAAGATAGTAAAAAGAACATGAACAGCATTCCAATCCTCTATGAATTTGAAGAACATTTTTTCAGTATTTCAATATTGTGATTTATAAGATATTTGGTGTTCACCTATAGTTCCTGGTTCACAGTCCCAAGGCCCCTGGAATTTCCTGAGTGTTGAGAGTGATAAAGGTTTTTATAAAATTAATGAGATGACTTTTGGACCCCATCCAAAGGTGGGAGCAGGCTGCAAGGAGAACCCACCTTGTGATTAGAGGATTGAAATATTCAGTCATCTCCCCTCATGCACCCCCAGCCTCTCAGAAGAAGGATGGTACTCCAGACTGAGTCAGTTGTGAATGAGCAGTGATGCAGTCAATCACGGGTATGTAATGAATCCTCCATAAAACTGGGGAGGAGAGCTCATCGGTCCCTTTCTCTCTTTACCTGGAGACCAGAATGCTTCCAAGTGCTGAACTGAATCCTGAACACTCCTTTTCAAGTATCGGGTCTATACAAAGCTCCTGGTTTTCATTGTTTTATAACAGGAAATGAATCTCTCTCTCAGTACAACCTTACAAGGTATAACCTCATTATTTTTTATTTAAAATGAATTCTTTATACCAGCTTCATCATTTATTCAACATTTATCTGAGAATAATTAAAATTCTGTCAGGTAATATACATATAATTATAACAATCACTATCTGCTTTTGAACCCTGAGAATTTTGAATGCAATTATTATAGGCAAACTCTTGGATTCTCCTATTTTAGTAATAAAACAAAACAGTGTGAAGTAATTTGTATGTGGAGTAGGAACTGAGTGGTCACAGTGAGTAAGAGCAGACACCATGGAAATTTAAAGAACCACGTGGAATTTCTGTAGCATTAATAATTTTCAGAAATTATTTATAAAGTGGTAATTGAACTCTGGAAATGTAAGTCCCTTAGACTTACTTTGATACCTGCTATAAAAGCATGCCAACTATCAATGCTAAATTTAGAAAGCTGACTTCAAATGTAACTAACAGCAAGCAAAAGGCCCACATGTTGTTTAAATTGAATGATCTATCACTGGAGTATCTGAGTAGATTATCCAAAAAATATCAGAAATGTTTACAGAGTAATTTGTTCGATAACTTACTTTTCTTTCTTTGGTTTAGTATTAATGTCTCCTAGAACCATTATATCAGAGAAGTCTATCCGGAACTTGCTAAGCAAGGTAGCCATCCTAAAACAAAAATAAAGAGCGCTGAGATACATGAAGGCTGTATATAAGTAGTTTTATTCTATTCAGGGCTGAATCTGTATATCTGAAAAGTATGATTTATAGGAAATATACCTATCACATTCTAAACAAGTCCATCTGAATTAATTCACAATATACCTTCACAAGGTTGATGTCTCAGGTTCCCTGAGTAGAGACTTGTGTTATATTCTTTCACTTTCTCTGAATCTCTCCTAGTATCCAATAATGGACAGAGAAAGATATTAATAATGAAATCTGAATGCAGCTAGTTCCTGAAAAACTAACTTTAGTCAAACTATATTAAGTATATAGCTTTTAGTAAAAACTAGTAAACAGCTATTTGTTTAATTACTTTTGGATTGTTCTTTCATCCATACCAAATGCATACCTCAAAAGGCTCAAATATGACATTTGGGACCAAACTGAAGCAAATAATAACTGATGGCAGATTAGGTACACAGTATTGTGGGCTGTGGGGTGAGAATGAACTTGGACAGGGATGGGAAAGGAGCTTCAAGTCTCTGATTTTTCAGTAAATGCCTTTTTGGAGGCACAGCTGGCAATGATACCTTGGTGGCAACAACAGAAAAGTTGAAACACAAACAGGAAAAGCAAATAAAACAGGATTTTGTTTTTAATAAAATGAATATTTTAAATTAAGATATTAGGAAACAGATGAGCAACAGGTTTAATTTTTAAATTATTTTCACTACTTCTTGTATAATTCACTATTTGAAATGAATAAACACCTAGTTGAACTCTGGTATAAAGCTACTAAGTGCCTGCTATGTGTTTGTTATAGGACCCACAAAACTCAAATCTAAGGCAGGAAAATAAACAATGAGTGGTATCAAGTATATGATGATCCAGGAAAGAGATACAACAACTAGTGGAGGGGAAGGGAAAAAATTAGGGAAGGTGTTAGGAAGGTAACAACTGTCCTGAATGTTAAGAATGGAGTCTTTTAATAGAGAAGTAAAGCTCTGTTTATAGTAGAGAAGAGCAGGCAAAGGAATAAAAGCCTGAAATCATATGCATGTTTAGGGCAGGTGCAGAAATGCAAACTGAAGTATAAGGCACATCTTGGGGGAAGAGGAGGACAGATTACAAAAGACCTTGATTGTCACATTTAGTGTAGACTTTCTAAGGTATGTAACAGAGAAAACGTTACCAAGTATTTTGTGCAGAAGAATTATATGATCAAAGTTCTGCTTTCCAAACATGAAATTGGGAGCAATGTGCAAAATATATGCTGAAAAGGTCCAGAGACACCACACAAGGCACTCAGAGAAGCACTGAGGCCAGAACCACACTGGTGACGGCAGCACAGACAAACGAGGGGCGGGGGACAACCGCACCTGCGTTTCTGACATCTAGAGTCTACAAAATGTATCCTATGTATGCACGTGTAAGTTTTGTGCAATTTTCCCCTGATGTGAAAAAAAAGCTGCTTAATACTTTAATAACATAAGTATTAATAAAGACTTTCTAAAATATCAGTATATTAAAAATATTACATATCAAGAAAACTAAGTACCTACAGTTTAAAAATAAAGACTGAATTAAAAAGAATGAGGTTTTATTTGAAAATTGTCAGCTTCAGTGTAGAACAAAGCAACATGACTGACATTTTATGGATTGCCTAACATTTATCCTATGAAATCTATACAGTAATAAAAAAGTAGTGCTAGTTAAATGCTCTTCAATTTAAAGTAGACTTACGCTCTTCGGTCATGGTCTATTCTGTTTATTTTTCCACCAATGAATACTCTGATCTTACAGTCTTTCCACTTTTTCTTGGTAGTCAGAAGGTAAGGTATCAGTAAGGTCAAACCTGAATCATAAAAATATAACAAGAAACTACTTAATGAAAAACTTTTCATTCAATTAGTTCTCTAAGAATATGTTTACAACAACTCAGTAGAAAACAAAATTTTTCTTTCTGTCCTTCCCTGATTCAGTGATAGAGCCATAGACAGGCTGGACCAGGAGGGGGGCCAACAGAGTCAGGGCCCACGGGAGGAGCTCTGTGGTGTGGGGAGGGAGCCTGGTTGAGCTGGGAGATTGGTCACATGCAGGAAGACTGGGGAGATGAGAATATTCATTGAAGCTAATGGGAATGTCATTTCTTACTGAAATGAAAAAGAAGCTGGACTGAACCCTGCAGTGTCAGACTAGAACTGGTTTGCAGTCTATACGCACACATCCAGACACACACGTGTATACTGCTCAGATCTGTCCACTGTGAGGGCCTGGGGGCAGTGACTACTGCTACCAACAAGCATGCCCAATGCCCTGTCCTCTGACTCTCAGTCCCACTCTCCACTAAAAGAATCGGGGCTCCTTGAATAAAGGGTGAGTCCATGGCTGGTGTAAGAAAAGTACAGAACAGCCTGGAACACCTTACTGTACTGGAAAATAAAGAGTGACTAGGACACAGAAGTCACACTAAACAGGAAATTAGGGACAATTAGAATATCAAAATAATGAGAATGACGAATCATATCCCACTCAATAAAACAGGAACCTATCAGTTCACAGACAGAAATAAAAAGTTTGTTCTTCTTTACAGTAAAATGCTAACTGATAAATAAGGAAGAAATAATAGTGTTGAAAACTCATCATTTGGCCACCACAAACACAACACAACAATACATTCAAGTATAAGTGTCAACGGATGCTAAAGATGGTGGTATAAGTTGCAGTAACAATGGTACAGTTACATAGTTACAGAGTAACTCCTCGTCCCCCAAATACCTGTAATTATAAAAGGGAAAGACAGTGAACTCTTCAGTGTATAAACATGGTGGAAATCACCTTACTTAACAGGCAAAGCTAACTCCACCAGTGATGAGACAAAGCAGCATGAAGTGCCACCTGACGAGATACAGACAAAAGGACACAGCACCATTTGTGATATTTCTACCAACAATACTCACTTGAAACTAATGATGAAATATCAAAAAGCACTCCAAATTAAGTGATAATTGTACAAAATGTTTGGTCTGTCATTTTTTTTTTTAATGTTAAGGTCATGAAGCTGAAGGAAGCTCAAGGAAGGACTTAGCACCTCTCAAACTGAAGGACAATGAAGAGACAGGACAACATGTGCAACACCTGATTCTGAAATTAATCCCGTTGCTTTTAGGAATGTTGGCAAAACGGGAATGGGGTCTACAGTGAGGAGTACATGCCAATTCTTAGTACTAATCCCACAACTTCAATAAATTTAAAACTGATAAAAATATACTAACAACCTTACCTCCATCATCAAAAAGCCACCAGACATCAATAGTATTCTTTCCTTGCTTTTTCTGAAACTGAGTACTAGCTTCAAGAAGCTTTTGGTCAGCTACATTTAAAGGTACAGCAGGGCCTTTGGATTCTGAAGGATTAAGCAGAAAAATAAGGTGTAAAAGAGCAAATATTAAAGTCCCTTTCACTGAATTCCTATAGTATCCTAACTTTTACACAAATGTTAATAATGCAGACAGTTGTATATGGCATCCATCATAAGCCTTCAGTTGTTTATATTTAAACATACTTTTAAGATGGTTACAGATAAATACATCTTTACAATAGCTAAGCTCATCCAAGTTATACTAATTTCTAGAATTTTGAAGCATTCTGAATGAAAGAGAATCATAAATACCAATCAAGAAAATTATAACTGACTGCTGGATTTTGATTTTTCAAAAGCTGTTTTAGGCTAACGTGACAAATTAAGTTCATTACTATTTCATGAATATATTTCTTTTGTAATGTGGTTTCTCAATAATTTAAAGCTCAAAAACAATCTTTAAATAAAATGTCGTTATCTGTAATATGAAACACAGAAGGAAGTGGAAGACATACCAATACAATCTGACAATTATCCCAGTGAAACCTCTCAGTCTGAGGAAAAACTCCCACTTTTACCCAGCATTTGTCCCCTTCGTATGTGACGCCCAATTCTAAAGCCATATAACCACATCTTTCTTTGAACCACGGAAAGATGGTGGGAACTCCCTGGAAGGGCACCATATGTTACAATATATGGAACATATGGTGAAAGAACAATATATCAAGGGAGTTCCCATTTATATTCCCAGGAAATTAAAAAAAATCAACACTGGCTCTGTGAGCAAGCAAATGACTGTTATGAAACTCCTAGACCAAAATTTTAAAAGGAGACATCCATAGGAGGAAATCTGATCACTTTTGCAGTATGTCCATCATTCACTTTTCATGCTGCCACAATGTACGCAAACATGACGAATGAGTTTGCATGATGACATATGGCTACCAAACCACACTGCTCCGTAACTCTCACCTCTATCTCCTTCTCATAAAGTTCATGTACGCTGACATGACTGTATCTCCCAAACGCAGCAGGACTGTGAGAAATAGTGTAATTTTTGAAATGAAAAATATATTAGTATCAAAATTAAGGACTTGGCTGGTTACCACTGATGGTAAAGAATGCAGTGACACTGCGTAAACCTATTTCAGTGTCTCCACTTATCATCTAAACCATGCAGTTTAAATTAAAAAATTATTACTGATTTCCTGGATTTGAATGTTTCAGAGGTGCTATGATGATTTAAAAGAATTCGATATGTCACCTTTTCCTGGGATGATTTAACTCCTTAATTGGACTAATGATAATTTTTCTAATCTGCATTTAATGAATAACTGTAACATCACCTCACCATGAAAATAAAAACTAAGGTAAAAAAAGAAAATCATAAGGCTGGAGTTAAACAGTTAACAGCATGAGAAAAGGATTAAAATAAAATGATGAAAAATGCCTGCCTTTTTTCAACAGTGGTTGAGTTGGAGTCTTGCCATCCTCTTCCTCATCTAGATTATGTTTAAAAAACACAAAATATAAGTTAATTGCCTTGATATTAATTAAATAATAAAAATGTAAATAAAGCACATTTATAAACAAAACAGTATAAAGAAAGAATCTGAAAAATAATCAGGATGGATGATCTTTTCTACACTGAGTGTTCAGGATTTCAAAAAGCAAACATATTTTAGACATCTCCAGTGGAGCTACTGATTAACACTCACCCCTGAATTATATTTTTGTGTAACTGACCAAGACTTTAGCAGAATTTTGGACCCTTTATATTTGAAATCAGTTGACAAGATGATGAACTATGGCTAATTGAGTAGAACTATGACATTACGTAATATCTTCAGTGCCCATTTTTTACTAAACTCTAAATGCACCACTGCATCACGAGGCAAATGCCTGCAAAGTAATTCTGGAGACACTTAATGGATATCTGGTATTTGTAAGAATCAATCACCACTGGAAATGGTGAGAAATTTGATCAGACAATTGAGTCTCTCACTTTATACAAAGTGCCAGGTTAGCTCTGACCAGTGTGGCTCAGTTTGGTATTGTCTAATTTGATTCTCAATCAGGGCGCATTTCTGGGTTGCAGGTTCGGCCCCCCATCAGGGCACATACAAGAGGCAACCGATTGATGTTTCCCTATCACATCAATGTTTCTCTTCCTTTTTCCCCCTCCCTTCCTTCTTTACAAGTAAAATCTTTAAAATACAAGGTTATACAAGAGTGATAGTTTTCAAATATATGATATTGTGTAAGTATGTATGCATAAATTGGTCTATTTATATTCAAATTTCTAATATCTATAAATGTTTTCCTGGAGTTAATAACAGTTTTCCTAATCTCATTTTTTCTTAATATAAGCTTGCATTATTTGTGTAAGGCACATAAAACTTGCAACCTGGACAGGGAAGGGGACACCGCAGTGGGCTCCTGAGCCAGACTCCCAGCATTCCAATATTACCACTAACCCCTCTTCTGGCTCTGTGACTTAACTCCTCACTTTCCTCGGCTGTAAAAAAAATACCCACCTCTTCAGGTTGTTACACTGCAAACATTACTGCACTTAGCTCCGTGCTTAACACAAAATGAGTACTCAAAGGGTGCTCTTTTTGTTTCCCTTGCATACTATATGCCTCAGTACTCCAGACAGACATGCCAAATATCTATGACTATGAGAGCTATACCAGAATGTTTATAATTATGAAGACTTTAAAATTGTATAATCTTTCCTATCATTTCTATGCTTATTTTGAACATAACTGGTAAAATAGAAAAACACAAAAAATATTAATGCTATTTTTGAATGCTAATTTCTTATGCCTATTATGGAACAAGAAACATTTCAATTACTACACTTAATTTTCTAGTATTAAATATTATTATTCCTGTAGATATTTGATATTATCTGACTTCGAAGATAAAAAAATTTATACTATGGACATTCATTTCAAAGAGCTCAGAAATGTGAAAAAATTGACACTGATTTAAACTAAGTTGAAAGTGTTTACATTTTTACAATAAAGAGAGAAATAGAAATGTACTGAACCAGTTTCCTACTTTATAAAAATGATTTCATAAGACCGTGACACATTAATGAGCTAGTGTATAGAGAACATCCACTAAATTGTAGGAGGCACAAAGTAGATGCCTAATAAATATTATTTCTTCCCCTCCCCCATCATAGTTTTATATATTAATTCCTAACGAATTTTGTAAAGGATTTGTTTTAGGCAAGAGAAAAAGATAAAAGAGGAAATGAAAGAATGTATAAACTAAACATAAATGCAGGAACATAAGAACAGTGTTGTCATGATCAGTTTTTACAGAATTTTGAGATGAAACAAATACACTATACTCAAGCCAGCAATGAACGAACTGAAAAGCAAAATGGATCTCAACTAAGCTCTCAACTACCATTACTCTAAGCAAACACAATAAATGGGGAAAGAAATTAAAAACAACATCAATACTTATTAATCTAGAAGAGATCGGTTTTCAGAGGCAGGAACTGTCCAGTGTTATCAATTTCAGAAAAAGAATGGTAATTAGCTCACAGGAATCAAAAATATGATATGGTTTAATGATTTTTAGTACGAATTTTTGCTTGTTGCATGTCAATTGGGAATAGAACAGATGGAGATACTAGCCCAAACAGAGGTAAGAGAGTGAGGGTGGAGAGTAAGATTTGGAAGTCATCCCTCTTTTCATAAACATGACATATAGATTTGTGGACGAAATTATCTGAAAGTCTTGTGAAATCTGGAAATCTGTTTGTGGCTTAAATCACGTAAGTTTCCAGGAGTATTATGCTTGTAATTATGGCTGAACAGTTCAGCAACCAAGTACAAACAGCTTGTTTCTTCAGAGACAGTAAATTGAGAAATAACATTGCTCTTGATTTTTTATTACACTGTCTTCCCTAAACAACTTCAGACGCAGCAGATGTAAAAATATTCCAAATATCTCAGCATATGAACAAAACCCCTGGTATTTAAATACCTTGATTTACAAAAAACAAAACCCCAGGAAATTAATTATATACACTTCATGCCTTTCAATGTTAACATGCATTCTTTCCAAATTCAGATTTAACTTATGCTTCAAAGAAAAATGTTCTCTCTAAAGCAAGTATAAATAAAAAACATACAAGAGCATGTTAGTAGGTAATTAATCGGCATAGTTTCTGTTCTGTGATCTACTTTAATACCTTAAAAATTAATTATTTTGTAGATATTCTTGAAAGCCATAAATTTTACCTGAAAAATTAGAAATGCAAAGTACAAATTTGACAACAGGTTATTTTATTAGCTATTTTACATAATAAAAACCATTTCTCCCCAAATTAAAATATTACCACTAATAAAACTTCTTGTTTGAATAGAAATTACCTTTATGTGTAATGTTTTTTTCAACAGATGGCTTAGAAGTGTCTAACTCTGATTTCTTACTATATTCCATACTTAGTACCACATCCTTAACAACAGGAGATTTCTCTTGTGATGACAATAATTCTTCTGTAGATATGAAAACATTTAATTAAAATATTATCTAAATCTTATTTTAACCAGTAAAGAAAGTATCATAGTATAATATCAATTAAATGACAATTTCAAGCAAAGTTCATTACGAAGTAAGTTTATAATAAGTAATTTCTGATGTAAACAAATGTGATCACCTGCTCTGAAATGACTGTTCACTTTAATTTCTTGAGCCACAGTTAAATGCCAGGCATTTTAATTTGGTGCTGGGGAGTCAGTAATTAGTGAGATTCATGGAACACAGGAATCTGGTAGACAAAAGACTGATGTATGAAATGTGGGCCAACTCTTCTCTCGAAGTCATTCACATGTGAAAAATGTAAAGCGTGACAAATGTTCTTATACACGAAAGATGGCAGACAACGCTGAAAAAATACGCATAACTGCAGAGCCAAATCTAGGGGATGTATGTAGTCCTTCCCTAAACTCATGGTGAAAGTACCATTCTTCATTCGGGGTACTTTTTTTATTTTCTGTGTTTTAAGAAAGAGTTTAACTTCCACCATAAAAACATTTTTCATGAAGATTAACATAATAGGAAACTGACCATCTATCCACAATCCCCATCAGTGACTTGTGTGCACTGAGAGAATCAGCAACAGAAACTGTGAGCTCAGTGCCAGCAGTGTGCTGGAAGCTTCACAGGCCGCATCTCCTTTTCAGTCTTCACAACAAACCCCATGTGACAGTCGCAACCAATGAGGACACTGAGTCTTGGACGTCAGTACAAGTGCTCAGACTACAAAACTACTCAGAAAAAGAGCTAGAGTTTTTAAAGCAGATTTGACTCTAAAGCCTATGCTCTTAATCCCTGTGCCAAACCAATCCCTGTCTTCAAATCCTAATGATGAATAACAAGGATTTCAAAAGAATATTCATAATGATTATATGCACATGAAAATATTTTTGAATTCCACTCACATTCAAAATCTCAGCAAATTATAAAACTATGTGATTTATTAGCCAAACTATGATTTTTTTGAGTGAAAGGGAACACTATAAATAATTATGCAAGGGAACACTATAAATAATATTATGCTTTATTATTTCAAGAAAGGTAAAAATGCAACTGAAATGCAAAAAATTGGGGCAGTGTATTGAGAAGGTGCTGTGACTGACTGATCATGTCAAAAGTGGTTTGTGAAGTTTATTGCTGAAAGATGCTCCACGGTCAGGTAGACAGATTGAAGTTGGCGGTGATCAAACAGACATTAATTGAAAACAATCAATGTTATACACCATGCAGAAGCTAGCCTACATACTCAAATATCCAAATCAGTAAAGTTATTGGTGAAAATTAAAATGTCTTTTTTTTTAACGGAGAAAACCATATGGACTTTTTGGCCAACCCAATCTGCATAATTTTCTAACTAAGTAATTTATATTTTTAAAATAAAAAACTTATTTCAAAAAAGATTTACCTTGTCCTTGAAGATGAGATATATCCAGACCTTCTTTTAGGCGAATAACCACTACTCCATACTGTATGTCAAAGGCGTCACTAGAATAGAAAAAAGAAAAAGAATCATAAAAACTCATCCCCTCCTCTATAAAATAAAGGCAATAATTGATGATCTCTGAAATTACTTTCAGTTTTAAATGTCTGATTCTTTAATATGCTTTAAAAATTATGGTGAGAGCCATGTTAGCTTCAAATTCTACACCATTTCTTTTCCCCTTTCCTACAATACCTTTAAAAAGTATTTATGTGTAGATCTTTACGGTACTGACAGTCTACCTACAGCAGCTGTTTTAAAGCAGTAACTATTTTTCTCCTATTGGAAACAAGCTAAAATTATGGAAAAACAACTTTCAGGAATCTCATATCGAATTTAAACTTATAGTCCTAATCAAGAGAAATACATGAAGACAAAAAAGACTGATTTTACCGAGAATGAACAGACTGTACAGTATGAAGGGATCACTTCTGAAAGGAAAAAGGGTATTTTTAAAAAGATTTTATTTATTTTTGGAGAGAGGGGAGAAACATCTGTGTATAAGAGAAGTACTGATTGGTTGCCTCTCTCACACTACCAACAGGGCACCTGGTCTGCAACCCAGGTATCAAACCAGTGACCCTGCAGTTTGCAGGCTGGTGCTTAATCCAGGCCTGGGCAAGGAAAGGGCATTTTAAGTAATTTAAAAACTTTTATGAAACTAGTTTAAAAAGTAGTTCTAAGATTTACATGAACTTGTAGACATGTATTCATATGTCCTTTTAATTTTTTTAAAAACACAAATGGGAGCATCCCATACGTACAATAATACACATTAAACCCTAATACACAACTCTAAAACCAGACAAATTCTGGAACTTTTTTTTTTTTTACTGTAAAACTGCCTTTATTTTTTTTCCACTTTTAAAATTTTATTGTTCTTCAAGTACATCTCTCCCCCGACCCTGGAACCTTTGTTAAGACTACAAATCACGTAAACACAACTTCTCCTCAAATGTACTAAGTCAGGGGTGTAAAAATCGTTTTCACTGGGGGGCTATATCAGCCTCAAGGTTGCCTTCAAAGGGCCGAATGTAATTTTAGGACTGTACAAGTGTAACTGCTCCTTAACTAGGGGCAAGGAGCTCGGTGCTGCCGCCAGGTAGAAACAAGGTGGAGGGTGGGATTCGGCCTGCGGGCCTCATGTTGCCCCCTGTGTACTAAGAGAACTTCAAATTGCAAAGCTTCAGGTTTTTCCACTGAATGGCAACAGGCTCAATGCAGGATGAATCCTTGTTTACAAAAAAGTAATAAATCCAAAGCCAGAGTACTCACAACATATGACAAACCAGCAAAGCTTTAATTTTACTGAAAGTAAAAGTTTTAACTTTTTTTAAAAAGTAAAAGTAGGAGATCTGGCTATTTCCTCAAATTGTTTTAAGGCAGCTTCTATGAGGACTAAACTACCATATGTGACACAGGCAAATAGCCACATGCTTTATTCACAGACACAAGAGGAGTTCCAGTGAGGAGATAAATAATAACATGGACTGAGTAAAATCAGAAAGACAAAGCAACAAAATTAGAAAAAGAATACACTAGAAAACTGGTAAGAGGGAAGTTAAAGTGATATAAATGAAAACTAAGGCTTCTGCTAAAGATCATTGGAAATAGCACTGAAAATGAGTAGTAAACCAAGGGCTTACACCTCAAGGGATGGATAAGCAAAACATAAAAGTACATTAAAAAGAAAGAAATGTGAATAACCTAATAGATGAGCCAAATGATTAACTGAAAAATTAGCCTGAGACGTGAATGAACCTAAGCTCTGAGGGTCATATCAGTGGTAAAATGCCGTCCTTAGCATCCGCTATTACTATAGCGACATAACTTAGAGGGGGCGGGTCTGACAGCATTCAGGGCCTGCGCTGAGCGGAAGGGATGTGAGAACGCTTACTAAGCCCGGGTATGTGAGTGTGCCTGTGTGTGCATGTATGCAAATGCTCATGTGTATAAAGAGACAGAACTGACAGGTTTTTTTGTTAATAGATTATCAATTCAAACCCCAGATAACTGTGTGTGATTCTTTTAATTCTCATGCTTCTACTAGAAAAGACTATATAAAAAATAGGCTTCAAAAATCAGTGCAAGCTTACAAAATTAACATTTCTGAGCCAAGTTACTGATTTAAGAGTATACTTACTGGAATAGGTTTATATACATATCCACGTCCCTCATATCTGCTTGCAACCAATCTTTCTTAAATCCAAGAACAAGTGTGTTTGGTTTCATACGCCCAAGACCAGCAGCCTAAAATATAGGAAAAATACAACTCTAAAGATAAACTGAATCTTTGATAAAAAACCCATAATACGGTAGTATTCTGAGTTATGTATTTTGATAACAGCCACTAAAACCTAGAAGCAAAGGTCCAAATGCAGGCTCTGGACAGCTAGCTCAGTTGGCTAGAGCATCATCCCAATACACCAAGGTTGCAGGTTCGATCCCCAGTTAAGGCACATACAAGAAACAATATATGAATGCATAAAATAAGTGGAACAACAAAGGTGATACCGTTGTCTCTCTCTCTCTCCTGCTTCCTCTAAAAATGCCCCTAAATCCAATGAACCATATCTTTTGTAAGATTTAAAAATTTTTAAAATTCTATTCCCAGCGTTGTGTACACATTTTAGTTTTTTTTTTTGTGGTAAAAAAATAAATGAAATGGTTTGCCATCTTAAGCATTTTTAAATGTATAATTCATTGGCATTAATTACATCCATAATGTTATACAACCCATCCCACTACCTATTTCAAAAACCGTCTCATCAGCAATTCTGTAACCATTAAGTAATAATTACTCATTCTCACCTGCCTCCAGACCCTGGTAACATTGAATCTCCTTCAGTCTCAATTATTAATTTCCTTACCCAAATATCTCCTGTAAGTGGAAATATCAATGTATTGTGCCTGGACTGGACCAGCAATAAAAGCATCATGTGGAAATTTATTAGAAATGCTAATATTCGGGCCATAACCCCATGTCCCCTGAAATCATCTCAAAAGTTGGGCCTGGCAGTCTCTACTTTAACACGTCTACAAGGTGATTCTTATGCATAATGAAGTTCAAGAACCACTGCTCTGAGGGAGTATTTTCCTTCATAAGATTTACTAAATCTAAAGTAGTTATTAAAATGTACCTATAAATTGTACAAAAGTAAGCAATGTTTTACCCACTAGAACCAACGTTATGATTAGGAGTCAAAATCTACTTGAAATCTGTAAATATTTCACAAAGTGAATAAAGTAACAAATAATCATATACCCGCCACCTACCTTAAGAAAATAAACATCACAAACACTCATCAAGGACCGCATGTATCTTTTTTCATGCCCTCTTTGTATTGTTACTATGTGTTCCATTATTTCCAGGGGTGTCCAACCTGTGGTCCACAAGCTGCATGCAGCTCAGGATGGCTATGAACATGGCCCAACACAAAATTGTAAATTTACATAAAACATTATAAGATTTTTTTGTGTGATTGTGTGTTGAAATGTACTTAATGTGTGGCCCAAGACGACTCTTCCTTATCCAGTGGGGCACAGAAATGCCAAAAGGTCAGACACCCAAACAGATGTATATGTTTTAAATTTACATATGTAAATCACAAATTTACATATTTCAATCTTGAAATTGTTCGTGTTCTTTTCTTAACTTGCAGTTTTTCCTTAACACTTTTTGAAGTTTATTCCTGTTTGTGTGTGTGTGTGTGTGTGTGTACACGGCCTTTTGCCATTATACAGAATTCCACTCTGCATTATTATACCACAATTTTCAACTTTGCAACTGATGGTTGTTGAAGTTTCTTTCATTTGTTTTTTTTCACTATCACAAATAATGTTGGTGTAAACTTTGAAATGCACTTTTTCACTCATCAGATTTTCTTTATGGTATGCACTTACAAATGGACTGTCCCAGGATATCTACACACTTTCAGATTTGCAGAACAGCGCCAGGTCCCTGTCCACAGTGACTGTCCCCTGCACCACACACTTCAAAGGCTTCCAACTGCGCCCCACAACTCTTCAGACTTAGTGCGGGCAGACTTAATTTTGGTCAATCTGATGGGCACGGAATAAAACTGTATTGCAGTTTTAATTTTTACTTCTGTCCTTTAGGTTTCCTCATTATATCCTTTGCTGCCCTTTTTCTCTTATTAATTTATATTGTAGTTATTTCTTTATTCTGAGCCATATTCTTTTGCTGGTAACATGTTGTAATCTTTAGGTGTGTGGCTTCCTTTTTCATTTTCATGTTTTCTTTACAAACACAAAAGCATTAAATTTTACCTAAAAAAGAAGTGTTCTCTTTTTCATAGTTCATTTTTGTGTCTCATTAAAAAAATTCCCTATGTTTTCTTCTAAAAGTTTTTAAAAATTGCCTGTCACAAAAGTCTTTGTAAGAATCTGCTATATATTTTTTTAATATTTTATTTATTTATTTTTAGAGAGAGGGGAAAAGAGAAAGAGTGGGGGAGAAACATCGGTGTGTAGTTGCCTTTCACGTGGCCTCCCACTGGGGACCAGGCCTGCAATACAGACATGTGCCCCAACCGGGAATCGAACTGGCGACCCTTTGGTTCTCAGCCCGCGCTCAATCCATTGAGCTACACCAGCCAGGGCTCTGTTATATTATTTTTTCATATGGATAATTGATTGTCCCAGCTCATCTTTCAATACCACCACTGTCAAATATTAAATTTCTTAAATAGGTGGCTCTATTTCTTTTGTTTGTTACATTGCTACTTCAATACCACTTCTTAATCACTACAGTCGTATGATGATAAAGCTCTGTACCTGCCAAAGCAATGCCACTCTTACTCCTTGTTATTTCTGAGGATTGCCTAGGCTATTATTAACCCTGTGTTTGTCAAGTTTTGAGAAACTCAAAACCGAAAGGGCTCAAATGACAGTACTCTGAGCCTCCCTCTTCTGCTTTAACGAAGCAGAACCACAATTAACACAGTGAGAGAGCTTATTTTGAAGAAAGAGGTTCCTATAAAAATCTGTTGGCAAACACTGTATCAAGCCATTTTTTCCCCCACAACCTCTAGGACTGAGGAAACGGAGTTTCAGAGAAGTTTGTTAACCGGCTGTATCCACAATCTATATTTAAGAAAGTGGCAGTGCTTCATTTAACCTACGACTGATTCCAAATCCCAGAATCTGGCTACCATGCCATCTATAGCACTGAAATAGAAGTCTAAGTTTTAGTACTAGTTAATACATAGTGAGAAATACAATAAAGAACTAGATTTTTTTAAAAAAAAGTAAATAAGGGCTGTCACTACTTAACGCTCCTACCAATACCAAACAAAACTGATGATGTTAAAGAAATAAGCTACGATAATAGGTTTGTCAGCCAAGAGCAGTTTCTGTAGTCCCTTTAACTCTCAAATTATACACATCTTAGTAGCTTACTTTAATAATTTAAAAGATTTACCATTTGAAGATTTATCATTAATATGAAGAATGAAACCTAGATAAGTTTTTGAAAGCTTACAAAAAACTAAAATGTCACTTGAAAGGCATTAGAAATTCACCTGCATCAAGTACTGTGCTCCTTCTCTCAAGTCATCTGCATGTACTGGAGCATAGAAAGCTTTCATTTTGTTTTTAATAAGCCATCGCTGATATTTAGCTTGATCAATGGACATCTCTTTCATGGCTTGTCTTCGAGGCCCCTGAAAGGTAAAAATATTAATAATATCTTTAATTCAAAGGCAACCTCTTCCACAATTACAAAAATCTTGCTGTTACACGGGCTTAAACAAGGAGCCTAAACATGAGGGGTCAGAAAAGAAGTATACACTAACAGCAGTTCATTTTCATGACAGTGAACTCTTTCCAATACTATGAAAAGATGCAGTTGGTAACAGTTAAGGCACACAGGGGGTGCCTGTAGAAGGAAAAGGAAGAAAAACAGACTGAAGGACAAGAAGTTTTTGATATTAAATAAATGCAATTAGAAATTAAGTCTGGAAAAGAGATCATGTAGAGAATAACAGCCGCCTGTTTTTTCTGCAGAAACTTCCCCAGCTGTTTACTGTTTGCCCCAAATGTCTGAGTTATTAATATTCAGTAACCTTGAAATATCACTGAAATCAAAATGAGCTATACAATATAAATGCTTTTTCTTCAAACTTCTGTTCTACGATGAAAGACAGGATAAAAGAAACAAGTTTTAACTTGCAATTCCATTTGATCCTTGTAAGCAACTCATAAAATGTATTATACACAAATGTATAAAGCAAAAAAAATCTAAAAATAAGTTTAAGAGTATACCCTAATTACACATGAATAAGTAAAGGAAAAATGTATCTTTCCTAGCAGAAAAAATGCCCCATTTTTAATTTCTTGTGCTCAAGATTCCAGCGTGAACTGATGAACTTGGAGACAAACTAGAAAACTCGACAGGTCCCCAGCAGGATCAGTGTTTCCCTCCAGCACTGCACACACGTGCACACAGACACACAAGACATGGCTTTGACTTTGCTGCTTTTTAAGTGGAAGAGCGGCTCTAGCAGGGACTGAGACGCGGCATACGACACACATTTGTAGCGCCCCAACAAGATGAACAATAAAGCTTTTGGAAAAGGCTAATCTGACAATAAACACCCCCATGTCTTATGTAGAACAGGCAATCCATCATCTAGTGATTGCTTTCAATATACAAGATGCAAAAAAACCCCCCAGAAAACTACTTTTGTATGAACATTTACCACTATTTTAGTATTTCTTTTTACTTGTGGCTAAAACAAAAATTAATGGATAATTTAAAAGGTGTTTCAACTTGAAAATTCAACATTTGTTCTACTCTTTTTATATACTGAATACTAGGTATTTACCATGATTTGTCTACCTCCTTCAACCTCCTTTTTCTTTTTCTGGGAAGTAAACATTCCTAGTGTTCCCAGGACTTTTTGAGCAATCAGTAAGAAAAAAGACATACTGAATTTCATTTAGGCTCCTTAGTCTTCAATAAGCTGCTTTGCTTAGCCAAACCATGCCATAAGGGCAATGTAGTTTGCTAAAATCTACTAAGAATAAATAAGAAAAACAATTAAGGTTCCAAATTCCAGTATCTTTTTAGAAATAAGGTTTTAAGACAGTGGAACAGCAAAAATATTTTGACAAAAATAACTACCTTTTAAAAAGCTCAACAGATTCATTTACCTTCCCAAATTATTTCAGATCTAGAAAGCCCCACATAATATAAATTATATACACAGAGTGAAAAATGTTTAATATAGAAAACAAAACAAACACTTACCATATGCACATGACCACAGATCATCAAACCAACATTTTTTGTGAAATCATGAACAAGATGAAGTAAAGCTGGGCGTGAGTTTGGAGCACCTGTCATAACAAGACACTGTGGCCTAATTTAAGATTAAATAGAAAAACAACATTAGAGTTTAGGTTTTTGGTAACATGGACATGATTTTAAGTTGTTTCTCTAAGAACATTTATTAAGCTAGAATCTCAGTTGTGGAATTGTCCTCAAGCCACAGGCCACGGGATTCTCATAAAAGATGACTTTTAACCAGGGTCTTCTGATATATGAGAAATGCAGAACAAACTTTTGGGAACAAACATCATGCCAAATGTTCTTCAAAAGTAATAGAAAATATTATACATTGAGATCTGGTAGGTGTTACAGAAAGGACCATACTGGTTTAAAAATATGTAATAGCTTTTCATCTTCTAAAGGTAATAAATACTCCAGTTCTTTCACAGGTTTTTCACAAAACTTCCTGACAGCATGGCCCTACAAGAGCAGGTCACTGTCCTTAGCTTGATCACTTCCTAATTACTGCTACTGTGTGATAGTAGCCCTCTCTAATCCAGCTTAATTTTTATGGCTGTTATGAGTAAAACCACCTATGGTTCAGAAAAGCCTTCTAAGGCTTCTATTTGAACTAAAAGTTTTAAATCTAATTAATTCTGGGTAGAGCCAAAATTGAATTAAAATGTCTTTGCAATCACAAGACAGTGGCATGACTTTCATATTTATTTTCCCTGACTACAAATGGAAATCAATCTTCAATGAAAAAATATTCAGGTATCTATTTTATAAGTTCAAAAAGATAAGCAAAACTTCTTTAAAATAAGAATTTACATAATTAAAACAACAAGAAGCAAATAGACTAAAAATTCTGCCTTACTCACCAAATTAACTGTTAGGGTAGTTACTTATAAAATAAGCACGAAAACCTACGTAAAGACTGAGAAGTATACTAACATCTGTAATTTTAGCAAGCTATCTGAAAAACCCACTCTGTCTGGGATAAACGCTTTGGGGCAGTGGAACGTGCGTCATCCCACACGGCCCAGACTGCGAATACAGCTCACTGTCCCCTCTGGGCTTTGGCTGGTTACGGTGTTGGCTTCCCACCTACAGACTGCATTTCCTAGTCTTCCTAGCAGCTAAAAATAGCCCTATAACTGATTTACAGCCCACATGATATTCCTATTTCCAGGTCATGTCCTTTAATAAGGAAACTGGCCATCCTCCAAATTTTCCTTTCCCTTCCTGTGGATGTGGTAATGACATTGACCACATGGATAAAAACACCTCCCAGGGAATGGCAGACTGAGAAGATACAAGGAATGCGGAATGGACCAGGTGTAACCAATATGCCATGAACGAACATCCATCTATCTCTTGAATAACAACAATGTCTGTTATTCAGCCACTGTCTCTTTTCAGCTTTTTGTTACAGTATTTTAACCTATACTCAATATAGCCTATTACTATGGGAAATTAATTAGTACTCCCTATCTTTACTAAATAGTAAACATAGCACAAAGGCTACATAATTTGGTATAGTTTTATCATACCAAAAAAGGTATGGTGCAAAATATACTCGGGATGACTTTGAGTAACAATGACAGAGTATGAACATCTGCATTCATTTTAACTCCTTCCTCAAAAATTTCCATGATATAATGGGATCTTTTAAGCCACAAAACCACAAAAATGTAAAGAATATAATAGGATATAATAATATTAAAATATTAAAAGTTGGAAAACAGATGGAAGAGCAATACAAGATTTTGCAATCAAGAAAAAGGCTAAATCCTAAATGAGCACAAGAGAAATCTGTAAAGCTACCTGATTTCACACCTAAAATAGAACTCAAACACCGAGGAGGAGTTAGAGGCAGCAGATGCATCTGGAAGTGGTGAGGGCAACGTGTTAAAGAAAGTAAAATAAGAACTGCCTTAAGGTTTTCATAAGAAGCAACTAGACAAAGCCAAATTATTTCTGTCACTCTGCTGGGCAACTGTCCCTTGTCCCTTTCCAACCCTATCAGGCCAGGACTTGTTTGTTGGAGAGGGCCACTGGTCTGCACTAGCAAGAGTTGAGGGCAGACACATCTACTGTAAATATGGAAGTTAGGAGTATGCAGAGCCCCTTTTCCACTTTGCTCTCAGAACGCTGGTAGCCAGGAGTTTAGCAACAAGCAGATTAAAAGATTCTTTTCTGGAAAATCTAATGAGATAAAAAAAAGAAAGCCTTTAAGATGACTAACCCTATTTTGCTGTGTATAATGTGCAATTTTTTGCCCAAAATTTTGAGGGAAAAATAAGTATGAGCATTATACATGGGTAGTACTAATTCTGTATCTATATGAATGTTTTTAATCCTTTTATTTATGCTTAACTCTAGAAAGCAATAATGACATACACCTATGCAAAATAATACCCTGGAATACAATCAGTTTTGTTTCTAAATATAAATAAATACAATTTAAATTTAAAAATTAAAATGAAAGATTTTTTTCCTGAAAGTTTGGGGCAAAAATGTGGGTACACATTATACACGCAAGTGCATTATACACAGCAAAATATGGTAAATTTCTCAAAGGAACCATCAAGGCCACATCAATCTACATTAAGGACTTCACTAACAAGCCCTACCCACCAATGTAGAACTTCCCTGGCCAAGGATCACAGATACTTAAGAAAAGGCTAAATCTAAGAACCCAAATTAAAGAAACAGGAAACAGTGAGAAAGACGCTTCAAGGACATAGAAACAACAAAGTGAAGGAAACAAAATCTTTCAGCAAGTTTAATGAAGGCTGTGATAGTGATAAAAAATTAAATGAGAAAAAAAATTACTGACTTTAGAGAAAGCAAAGCCATACAGGAAAGAAAAAGGAGTCATAATTTGACACATGACTTAGCTCTGAATCATCTTTAAAAGTTATAAAAAAATACCAGCCATGATCTAATCAAAATAATGTCATTAAAATATTCTGGGAGGATAAGTTAAAAGGGTGAGAGTGTGTGGTTCAGTGCATGGGGATGAAAGGTATCAGGAGATAAAGACTAGAATTAAAAATCAGAAAGTGCAGCAAGACAAGCACGTTTAGAAACATGAAGTAAGCACTAAGTACGTGTTGAAAGTAGTCACCTGTGGCATGAGAGAAACAGGAGCACGAGAAGTGGGGAGAACACTGGTGTCAGTGACAAACCTGATTTCTTCTTCGAACTATGTTAATGTGTAATTCTGATGAAAATCTTAAAAGCCTTACTAGAATAAAATTTTTTTAAAAAATGTTCCTCTCATAATAAACCAAAGCAACAAGTTCAATAGCAAATTAACTTTGATTGTTGGATACATATGCTCTCAGTTTTGGGATACAGCCACAGAAAAAAATCATTTTTCTGTTAAGAAATGATTTTTATTTTCTACCATACTTGGTATCAACTATCCACAATGCAATGAAATTAAGTTTTCCCACCAGGGCTCTCATTCCTTTTTTAATCCCCCCCGCCCCCGGTTTCTCTCTACTGATCTGTGCAGATCTGTGGTCTCTGGGGAGTTTTCATTTGAGAAAAAAGAGAACAAGTGGATCAAAACAAGTAACAAAAAGAATACACCAAACTTTTCTTACTTGGAGAAGTTTGGTAGAGCAAGTCTTTTCTGGTGCTCATCTGTTCCTAAGGTTCTTTAAAACACATTTTCCCTTTTGTTTTACTCACAAACATGGAACATATTTCTGTATTTACCGCACAGAAGCCAGTAAGAGGTGATTCTCATAACTACACAGAATCACCTGTTCACAGCCAGGCCTTAAGTGAACAGCATGAGAATGACCATCTAATGATCTGTTTTTCAAAAATGACAAGTATACTTTTAATTAAGTATAATCTATAATTTCTAAGGATATATGTCAGTGAATGACATAACAATAAATTACAAAATAAAGCATGTCAAAAATCCTTATGTAGGATTTTTATAACTACTAATCACACTTAGTAGTTATATAGTAATTACATGACTTCAGTGGCCACAGGAGGGAAAACACTGTTTGCTTGATGATACCTACCATTTAAAAGTCTCTGGATGAGATCTCTGAAACGCTCACATTTTTGTAAGGTAGAAGAAAATTTATCTATTCGTAAAATTTGATAACTAAGAACCTCAACCTGTTCTTAAATGAAATGCATAAGTCCAACCAAAACAAAAAATAATATTCTATGCTTTTAAAGGACTTTTTGTGGAATGTCAGCATATGAACAAGTAAATAACTGACTGCCACTAAGACAAAATGCTTCTGTGTTACCTATCACTCACCGGAAGTTTTTCACATGGTCTTCCACTCCAGAGAGACGAATGGAATGCTGCAGTGCGGTCAGGTAGGTCAGGGCTTGCGTGGAGGACCCCCAGTTCACATCTGTGGGAAGACGGTGTTGCAGCTCATCAATAACCAGTTTGAGACACAAAGAGAAGGAAACAGTGCTCAACACATCTACAAAGCCAATTGCTAAAATAAACTATTATAGTTGGGACTTTTAATAGTTCAAGTTCACAGGACAACATTAAGACAATGCTAATATGAACTGTAACTGCATTTAAAGAAAAAGTACAATTTGGAAAAGACTGAGATGACAGGGCTGCAGACATGCTATGCATGCAATTTAGGAGTACTTCGTAAATAAAGAAAACATTTTTAAATTAGTGTTTATATAGCCAAAGGTTAAAAGGGAAAGAGGCAGCTCTCCAAATACTAAGATGTCCTATTTATAGTACTTTACAGTTTTAAGTTATTTGAATTGGCAAATTTTTCCCCTTATTGAATAAACACCCTGGACACAAATGTTGATTTTAGGCATTTGTTACTTTAGAGATGTAATAGGCACATTATAGAAATGATTGCTTCTAAGATGGTTAAAATAATACCTTCTTTGTCCATTTCATTTGTAAAGCCACCACTCTAATCCAAAACCTCATCTCATAGTATTAGAATTACACAATGTTTCCTCACTGTTTTAATGGACTACACTGCAACTACTCTTGTAATCTCTCCCTAATCTATTCTACTGGGACAAAACTTTTCAAACCAGTACTGGATCTTTCTTCTGTGTTATAGGTTACCATAGTGAATAGTGGACCCATCCTAATATATCTTAGCATTCTTAGGTGCCAATATACCAACAGTTATCAATAAGATACATTCTAGGTAATCTTTGACGATTTCCCAGTTAAGCATGTTTGTCCAATTTTCCCCACCATACAGTAAGCTAGTGGGAAGACACTACGTCTTCTGGTATTTTGTGAATTCCGCTGTACATAGTACAGTAGGTACTAAGACATGGTAGGTAATACATATACATGCCTTTATTACGCTAACAGCTACTGCAGTATTACAAATCGAATCCTTTCAGAGAATAATCTTAAAGCCTATTGAGTGCAACAGAATGTCAACAATATAAATTATTTTTCTACAAATAGGATTAAATTTAACATATGGGTAAAAATGTAATTCCATAGATAAAATGTAATTGTTTTATTGAAACTACATGTATTTGGAAATAAAATATTTGAAGTTTTATACTAAGTACATTTTAAATATATAAAAGATGAGCCCTGGCTGGAATGGAATAGCTCAGTGGATTAAGTGCAAGCCGACAAACCAAAAGGTCACTGGTTCAATTCCCAGTTAGGGCACATGCCTGGGTTGGGGGCCACATCCCCAACAGAGGGCACATGAGAGGCAACCACACACTGATGTTTCTCTCTCTTTTTCCTTCCCTTCCCCTCTCTCTATAAATAAATAAAATCTTAAAAAGCAAATAAATATATAAAACATAATGCTTAGATATGTAAACTAACAGAGAACTTCTAGGTGTTTCTAGGTTGAAATACTAAATAGAGAAGGTTACTGACCTGGTTTTTTGTAGGTAACATAAATATATAGCCCAAGGACTATCACATAGGTCAGCAGTGCCGCCCACCAATTAATGACAAACATCACTATGCAACAGAGAATTGCTCCAATGAGTGATATCCACATATTGTAGTATTTGAATGCAGGACGCCATCCTAACAATAACAAATAAAATACATAAATAAAAGCCATACCTCACCTGCTTTGACAATTGTACATATTCATGTACAAAATAACTTTCTTTTTGGGTGCTATACAGAGAAGGGCTTTAAATATTAAGTGTAAGGCTATATGAAACAGTAAAGTCATAGACCATTACTAATCACAATTAAATTTCACAATTCTTGATGGCCATCAAAAGGGTACATCTATTTATTTCCACATTGCTCTATCTTACTAGTTCTGTATCCAATAAAGGCGTTAGCAAGAAGTGTATATCAACCTACCCCAGTGAATGCTAAAAACCAGAGAAGGTTTTTCAAAAGTTGAAATTGAGTCCTTAACAGTATAGTGTGGCTTTCTTTCCTGATTTTTAGTATGAGATATGCCCATATTCTAATTAATACACTAACAGTTTAAACAAAATGTTCTTAAGAATTGTTAAAAATTCATCCATTTGCTAAAACAATTAATTATAGAAACATCCTCTTATTTGGTGAAGTGTTTATGAATTAAGCTTCACTCTAAAAAATGTTGAAGACAGTGCTTTAAAATGTCCATTCATAGGTGGTTCCACAGGCAAACATATTATTTTTAAATCATTTCAATAAAATTTACAATACTTTAAAAATTAAACTTTTAATTTTGAGATAATTACAAATTCACACAAAATTTTAAGAAATAGTAGAGATTCCAGGTACTTTTTACCTTGTTTCCCCCAATTATAATGTCTTATAAAACAATACTATAATAACACAACTAAGATATTGGTACTAATACAGTCAAATTAAATGAGTCCAACACAAAGATCTCTTGTGTTGCCCTTTTAAAGCCATATCCACCTCTTAAATTTATATTCTTAGATTTGAAAAAGAATTAAGAAAGCCTGAAACTAAGGTATTTGTTTTGTAAGTTTCCACACTTTATTCTTTCCTGTTCTGAGAGATTTTTAGATACCTGTATGGAACAGTGCTTTTGTTCCTTCATTTCCTTCCCTGATGCCCAACTAGTGTCATGGTTTTAACAAAAATTCCATAACAAAGGTATTTTCTGTTGATAAAGCCCTCCCTCTATATTAGAACTCCATAGAACTCATTGTGTGGAAATATTTCTAGACAGGTTAACTGGGTCATAACATTCTTACAAATGAAAGAGAAAGCAGCTAAATAAGCAATAAAACCAACTCACCCCCCCCCAAAAAAAAGCAAAATAATTACTTCATAGTGCTGGTCAGAATTTGGGAGTAATGCTATCTTAAATGATGGAAAACAAAACAAAACAATGAATATTACCAGTAAACTTCATGATGAAGGGATCTCTGAAGACTCACTTAGTCTGACTCCACTACGAACACACACTGAGCATTAATGAGTGAATCCCACAGATACCATTTTAAAAATGCACTCAAATAATTTACTTCCTCTAAAATCAAAGATATTACCATATTTTGAAAACTTTTTAAAAGTAAAAAATCACCTGGAGATTTTGCAAGTGATGCATGAAATACTGAAAAATTGATCAGTGCGTAGGACGCAAGGAAGAAGTTAGAGATAATTGGAGCAATAACATTCAGTTCAGCTGCAAAAGAAACAAGGCATATTTACTGATGTAGTAGGACAATTTTAACTTTTCAAAATTCCAAATTATTCAAACCTTTCAATAATAGCATAATGCTACTCCTATATCAACTGTCCAGATTTAAAAACATCTTGCCATATATACTTCATGTACTTTACTTTTAAGAAATCAAACCTTATGAATAGTTAAACCCCCCTGTACACATCACTTTCCCAAAGTTGGTATATGCTTTTTCTAATGCTATAATTTTTTCACATACATACATATGGTCAATTAGCATTATGTGGTATTGTTTTGGGTATATGTATCATTCTGCAATGTGATTTTACATTTATTTGAAGTTCATCCTTATATGAAACCAAGTTCATTCTTTTTTCATTGCTGAATATTATTCTGCAGTTGCATTCTTCCATTGATAAGTATTCAGGTGGCTTCCATTTTTTACTATTATAATTAATAACACTAAGAATATTCCTGTGTATGGGCACACATCCAAGTTTCTGTAGGGTACACACTCCTAAAGAGCACCGCTGGATTGTGAGAAACTTTACTAAATATTTCCCACTTGTTCTCTAAAAGCAGCTCTACCAAACACATACCTAGCACTACATGATAGTCAGTTTCCACAATTTAATGAATCAGACCTTTAATACCAGTGTTAAGACCCATCGGCTCACAGTGATCAGAGGCAAAGTGCCAAAGAGCAGATCGGCAGAGACTCTACTTTCAGAGGAGACTCTGAAATCCTCCTCTTTATGCTGTTACTGTATCGGCTTTAGGAACAAGAACCCAAGAGTTCTTTCCAGCCCTAATGGGAACTTTAGCGATAATAATTTTAGAAAATATGGCCCTGAGTGGTGTGGATTAGTGGATTGAGAGCCAGCCTGCCAACCAAAGGGTGCCAGGTTCGATTCCCACTCAGGGCACATGCCTGGGTTGCAGGCCAGGTTCCCAAGTAAAGGGCCTTTGAGATACAACCACATATTGATGTTTCTCTCCCTGTCTTCCCCACTCCTCTAAAAATAAATAAAATCTTAAAAAAAAGAAAATATGTACTGAATGCTATTATCTGCAGTATTTTTTAAACACTCATTTGATTAAAAAGAAATTTAGTATAATATGCAAAGTAACATTTTTATTATTTAATCATTTCATGTTCAGAGCTAATATAAATGCACCAAAATCTACATTAGCACACCATTTTTTTGACTAACCAATTAAGATGAATCCAAGTGCAATTAAGAATGTTAAGATGTAACCACGGAGAGGTTCATTATTTTTCCCATAACCTTTAGCAAACATCTGGAAAGCTGGGTAGATGTTGTCTTTACATAGAGCCTAATGAAGAAATGTAAACAATAAAATAAATGACACATTTGGAGAACAGGCATACAACTTCGCTTCCAGTTACAACAGGTGAATCGGGAATGAAACCCATGTTTCTAATTCTTTTTCCTCTTTCTTTCCTGTGCCCCACACTGCTTTACCCACAAACTGTGGAGATTCAAACATTCCAAGAATCAGAAAGGGTTTACAACACCAGAAGTTTTTATTTTATCCACCTTACCCTGTCTCCATGCTGAAATTCTTTTTTGAAGAAAGAATCAGAAAAGCAGGCACAGAAATAGAAGACATTTGGAAGCTTAAGAAATATGATGGAGATGTGACCTACTTTAAATCAAGTCCAAATGCTAGACTTAAAGCAGATAAAAATCCTAATTATAGAACTTAATCATATTTGTTAAAATACTGAAAACTTTTAAGAAATATATTCTATATCTTTACTGCACCAACTGGCTACAACTACATCATTTAGAACAAAGCTGCAAAAATCAACATTTCATTGATTTGATTTAGTAATAAAAATATTTTCTATTCAGTATCAGCTGTTCATTTCATGCTCTTTAAAGGGCGATAAAATCTATCTCAGTCATCATTATACTTTGAGTACCTAACACAATATACAGCACATAGGAGGCATTCAAATATTTGTAAAAATAAAACACTTAGGTCAGCCTCATGCCAATGGAAATAAGAGACTTTAATTCTCCTGATGTATGGTCCCACACTGTACTCCTTATCCTTGGTGAGACATGAAAATTTACACTAACAGAATATGTTTAAATACAGCAAAAATTCATCACTACTTCCAGAAATAGAACTCAAAGGCTGCACTCTGACATTATGTAAATATACAGATGTTTATGTAACTATATGCATTCATATTCATATACATGAAATTAAATATACCAGTCTTGATTTGTGTGTATATGTGTATTATACATATATGGGATTGACAAAAGCAAATAATTTTTAAATATTTACAATCCCAGTTTAAAATATATTACCTTAAATTCCCCTCTAATAAAGCATGTAACATTAAAATGCTTACCTGAAATATTTTGGGAGCACTCACAAGAGATGCTAATGCAGAGGAAAGAGTGGCTGAAAAGATGCCTGCAGAAATTAATGGGGCAAATCCTGACACCATGCTCATTACCTTAAAAAAAAAAAGTGGTTAAAATGAAAAAAAAAAAGTCTTAAAAAAGAACACAATATATCATTATTATTCTAATAAAAAAGACTAATATTAGGGAAACCCTGATAATAAACAGTAATAACTTGTTATATACATTACAAATTCAGAAACAGACCTACCAGTAATCCTGACTTTTAAAAAACTAGTTTCATTTTGTAAAATTTCAAAGATGTATAATGGCAGAGAGAAGAGCATATGGAACCAGCAAGCATCCATCACCCAAATTCAGCCACGACCACCTCAGGGCCAACCCCACATGACTATGCATCAAACCACAGGTTTCATTTCATGCATGAATATTTCAGTGTTTATGTTTAATGGGTGAGAAGTTTTAAAAACTGCAATTGTAAAGCCATTGTCACAGCTTGAGTACTAAATTCCTTTTACAGCACCAAATAACCAATCAGCTTTCAAATTTCCCAAACTGTCCCTTTTCTCTTGCTTTTCAAAGTATGTTTGTGCAAATCAGGATCCACAGAAGGATTATACTTTACATTTGATGTGTCTCATATGAGTCTTTTTAAATCTACAGGTTTATCCTTTCCTTTATATGCTACTATTTTTGTCATTTCTCCTATAAACCCCCCCACTCGTGATTTTGATAATTGCATCTCCACTGTTATTTAATCTGTTCCTCTCACCTCTATTTCTAATCAACTGCTAGGTAGATCTTGATAGTTATTCAGACTAAAGTTCAAATTTTTTGGCAGGAATATTTCAAGGTGATGATGTGATATACTTCCACTGGGAAGACTGTTTCCTTTTTGGAAATTAAGATAATTGTTGGGGTTGTGGTTAGGTTTTCTTAGGGGGGTGTTGTTTGTTTTTTAAAAAGTACTTTTTAGAAATAAATGTGAAAATATTTCCAGGTGGAATAATCTATGTCTAGGATTTAATTCTGAAGTGAGAATTACAAATAAGGCAAAATTTGCCATGCATCGATAACTGGTGAATCTGGAAAACTTGTATGCTAGATACATTATATCGCTTTCCCTATCTTTGTACACATTTCCCAATGGTGTAGTTTTTTTTTAATGGATAGATCATTTGGATCATGAGAAGACAAGCAGATAAATCCAAACCAAGGAGTTCAGTGCAAAATAACTTGCCTTAACTCTTTAAAATGTCAGCGTCCTAAAGAAATAGGCCAGCTTGGAAGTCCTCTAGATTAAAAGATTTTAAAATAACAAGGTAACTAACTGCCATGCATGATCCCAAACAACTATATAGGACTTCATGGGACAAGTGAGGAAATATGAATATGAAATATACATTTTAGATGAACAGTATTTCATCCCTAAATTACTTACGTGGGATAATTGTATTGTGCTTGTACAGGATGTTTAAAATATTTCAAACTGACTGTCATGTTGCAATGTCTAAAATTTTTTCTTATATATTCATGATGGGTGATTTTTGAGTGCACCTGCCCACACCACATTGACTGTTCAGCAGTTTTTGACCAAAACCAGCAGGAGCCCTGTGCCTCACCCTCCCTGTTCACCCCATCTCACTCAAGTGACTTAGTTTTTTGTTACTTCCCTGGATGAAAAAAGTCCTCAAGGGGAAACATTTTGCCGATGTGAAAGAGATGAGACAAAAAACAGCAGAAGCATTAAAAGGCATCAAAATTGATGAGTTCAAAAACTTTTGAGCAGTGGTAAAAAGTCTTGATAGGTGTATTGTATCAAGTGGAGAGTACTTTGAAGGTGACTGAAGTTTAAACATCTAAGAATAAATATACAATTTTTAATAAACTGCAGGGGTTTTTTAGTTCCTCTTCATATAAGGTGGAGTAGGATAAAAATGAGCAGACTTCATTTCTATTATGTATACTTACTGATAGATAACAGAGAATTCCATGCCTATTTTCAATGACCTCAAAGTTAAGTAAGTGCAAAGACAGGAGATAAATGAAGAAGAAAGTGGAGAACAGAAAATGCAATACACTGATGGACTAAGGCAAAATTGACACCAGTGGCATTACTTAAAACCATAATCTTTCACATTTTATGTTTTGAAGATGAAATTGCATTTTCTCTTCTTCCATACCTCAAATTGAGGTCAATAATGTTCCCTGTTTAGCAACTGCAAATACTATTTTCCAGCTTTCCTGTTTTCTAGTTACGTATTTATATAATAACTTCTGCATTCCCTACCATTTTATGGTAAAATCTGAGTAGCAACAATCATGATAACATCAATAGTGGTAACATCAGTGTTGCCCACAATGCATAATGGAAACAAGGCAGAAAAGAAAATGATGGCTTTGTCTCTAAAGAAAAGATAAAGACAAAAGTCTAATAATAGTTAAAAACATAGCAAATAAAATGGTGAAATTTTGTATGTCTGGTTTGTGTGTGTGTGGATGATTTGGAGTTCAAGAAAATCTTCAGGGCACACCGATTTGGGCATACAAAAAAAAAGGAGTTGCGTTCTAAGCAGAGAGAAGCACCAAATGAAGAGGGAAGAGCTCGTATGTACACCTGCACACACACACACAGGCACACACAGGGCCTGGAGTCCAGTCCCAATAGAAGGCAGTGGCATATAAGTTTGAGTATGAAGGGCTCGGACTGAGAGCTCAGAAGCTCACATTTTGTTCATTGAACAAGGGTGAGTCACAGTTTCAGAGAACATGTACAATAAGAAACATAAGAATATACATATACATATATATATACATATATATATAAATATATACTTTAAGACAAATAAGGTAGACCAAATCACTTTTCTCCTGAAGTACTAAAAGTCAAATAAATGTATGTAAAACAGCATTGTAAAGTGTGGATTTGTATATATTTCATGATGGAGACTTCAACTTATATGGCCCTCACTTATGTGCTACCCTTCATTCTTCATTTTCAAATGACTAGCAACTTATATTTTCATAGGACTTGTTTCAAAAGTTGCATCGCTTGACAAAGCTTTTCTTAAAAACTTAAATTAGAAAAGCAGCTTTATGTATACAAAATTTCTCTTTGCTTGAATGAGTCCATACTAGACTTGATAAAGGCAAAACACTTTTCTATTTTAAGGCAGCAGTACAGAAATTTGATTGGCATTTGTCACTGGGCAGAGACTACCATTTGTGCCTTCCATACACAATATCAATGTCAGAATTGGCCTGAATTGTTAGCTGAACATGAATAGTTTCTTTCATTCCTATGATTTTGCCTAGTCTTGTGACTAGCAAAAACAAACTTCTGTTATATAATTGGGTTCAAAATTTAAAACCACTGAAAGTGCAGTCAATTGCTTGAAGCTATACAATAGAAAATAAAAATAATGTCATTAAACATTTAAATTCCAAAACTGTTATAAAATTTGTATACATAAAATTTATACTGTTCTGAAATACATTAAATCCTCACAATAACTGTTCTGCTTATTGTATTTACTGGGAAAACACTAGAAAGGAAAACTTTTTATTTTTTTTTTTACTTAGAATTAGTATAACTATCTATTGTAAAAATTTACCATAGAATACTTTGTTTTAGTCTCCTGAATCTACTACATCTTTGTGTGAGTTTCTTCCTCGTATTCTAAGACTTATCAAGTAACTCTCAAAATTATCCTCTAAATTTTAATAATTCCTTCTCCCTTTATATAATCTGTTCTCGGTTTCTAAAAAAACCTATTAATTTTTATAAAGATTTCATTTCACTTTCAGTACCTTATAAAGGTAGTAATAAAAAAGTAGGACTGATATTCTTCAAACACTTGCGATTACTAACCTTTATATAGGTTCATGTACTTTAAAAGTTCAGAAATGTTTAAGTATCCATTAAGAATTTAATTCTATTGTTAAGTAGTGGTTTATCACAGCATGACTATATGGGCCATATCTAATTAAGTAACACTACTGATACTGAGCAATACTTTTAAAGAGGTATTTGTGTTTAAAACAATTGAGACACCTCTAATTAGAAAACAACTCATTTCAACTAAAATGTATTTAAATTGCTCAAAATAAAAATTAGATGCTTAGACGTGTATCTAAAAAAAATGTTACTTGTGTGACTTACTCATATTCTGAAAATTATGCAATTGCCAATGAAAGAAATCAAAGAAGATCTAAGTATGTGGAGAAGCGTCTGTGTGCATGGACTGGAACATGCAAACAGTATACATGCACATGCTCACATTGACATACAAGATTTGTTGTCGACAGAATAAAAACGTTAAGTGTATTCTAAAATTTATATGGAAAAGCAAAGAAACTAAAATAGCTAAAACAATTTTGAAAAAGGATAAAATGGGGGAAAAATCGATCAACCTGACTTTAAGGCTTATTATATAACTACAGTGATCAAGATGCATAGTACTGGTAGGGCAACAGACTCACAGATCAGTGAAACACAGAATCCAGAAACAGACCCAAAAAATACGAGCATGTGGGAGGCGCTCCCGACGCATCCTTCCTTTCTTTTTTTTTTTTTACTCATTCATTAGTTGATTTTTTTTATTTTATTTTTTTTAACTTTTTTTTATTGATTATGCCATTACATGTGCTCTATTCCCCCCTCCATTCCCCTCCACCCTGCATACCCCTCCCCCACCATTTCCCCCTTTAGTTCATGAACACGTGTCTCAAATTCTTTAGATTCTGTATTTCCCCTGCTATTCTTACCCTCCCCCTATCCTTCCTTTCTGAAAGTGTGCTACGTATATTACACTCTAAGTGTTACCCTTGCAAGGTGCTTTTGCTCTTCAATGGCTTCAGATTTTACTCTTTCATATTTTTCTCTTTGTGCAATTAATTACCTAGTCTTTTAAAAAGTATATCTAGGTGGCCTGGCTGGTGTAGTTCAGTGGATTGAGCGTGGGCTGTGAACCAGGGGGTTGTTGGTTTGATTCCTAGTCAGGGCACATGTCTGGGTTGTGGGCCAGGTCCCCAGTGGGGCCACATGAGAGGCAACCACACATTGATGTTTCTGTCTCTCTCCCTCCCTTCCCCTCTGTCTAAAAATAAAAAAATCTTTAAAAACAAATATATACTGTAAGAACAGCCCTCCTTTCTGTTACTGCCTGACTTCTCAATTTTTAATGACATTTTTTTAGTGTCATTATTATTCTATCCTCAATAGTAGACTGTGTATATAACATAAATTTGATGCTCACCTGGAAGTTGTTCATTAGACCATAGGAACAAGGACTGCTTTCACAATAAGAAAAGTCAAAGTTTAATTTGCAGGCTGCAGAAGTACAGTTTGTTAGCTCTGTGACAATAGTGTCATTAATGTTCCCGGTGGCATCCCGCACAACACAAGAGCCTGAAGCACAAGTGACAATAAGAACAAATAATATAGCTAGCTTTTATATTTATTTCAAATTTATATACATACCCATAAAGAAATTCTGATACTGACTACACATATACATCCTTACGATAGCACACATTGCATTAACAGTTAAGATAGCTTTACATGAAACAGAATTTGGAAAGCACCATTTTCCTCAGTGTTTAAGTTGTGCAGTGGAACCTTAAAAAGAGTAGTTATGTACACCTATACACTTAAAAACCTTGGAAATGGTTGTCTATAAATAGTATATTAAGAAAACTATCTCCTGGCCTATTTGGTTAAGACAGTCTTAAGCAAATATAAAAACCATGTATTGGAAGAGTTCCAAATGGCAGAAACATTTCCCTGTATTCCAAATATTTTATATTTAAAACCTGAAAAAGCTCAGACTTCAAGTAATGTTTTCTGTACTAGAAAACAAGTTGAACATTGATGAATTATAATTCTATTTAAGCCTTTGTCTCTAGTAAGTTTATCCTGATATTAAAAAAATATATGGTCTGAGAAATTTCTTAAAAATAGCCTATGGGGCAAAGTGAATGGGTATAGATGAACCAAGATTAATCACGTACTGATAGTTCTTGAAAACTTTTTTGAAGCTGGGTGACAGTTGTTATAGTAGGGTCATTAGAAAATGCTCTCCATTTCTGTGCAAAATTGAAAACTCCCATAATAAACATTTAAAAAGTTTTCTTAAAGCACTTTTACTTCTGAAGTATTTTAACACTACTATCCTACCACATATGAGGTAATATAAGCATTACAGAAAAAAATTCACAATCGAGAGAAAATTAAGTTTGAAAGGCAGAGTATTTTAATGACTGGACAGACTACACATAGTTCTTTATTCTTAAATTTCTTCATTTAATTTTCATTACATGTTTGCAAAACCACGTTTCCTTAAAGGTGAAAACCACTGGGGAGCTGAGGGGAGAACCGAGCCTTCTCTAGCCCAAAGGCAGTTACGCTTCTATGTGTTTCATATTCCAAAACATGTTTTGTAGATAAAAGGCCCCATTGCTTTGAGCTAGTTATACTGGTGCAGAGGCAATCTTTATTGGTTCAGCCACTGAATTACCAGGGAGAAAGGGCTACTCCAATTCTCCAAGGGCTAGTGCAGATAGAAAAAAAGGGATATGAAGGCCAGTACTGTTAGAGGGTCAGATAAAAAAACAAGGAACCTTTATCTGCTATAAATTACTTTCCAATTTGAAATATATTCAGTTATATCATTCTTTAAAGTAACACCAATTCTCTAGCTATGAAACTAAATTTTCTTTGTTTTATGTATGAAATATACAAGAATGCTAGGTAGGAACTTTTAAGGGAACAAAAAGCTTAGTATTTTGGTAAGATTATAAATAGCATTAGTGCATTTGGTTTTTAAAAATGAAATTTATGTATGAATTATAAAGCTAAATAAGATCCAATTCCTTTTTAAAATTTGAAATTAGCCCACCACACTAATACTGAATATTAGCATTTCCAACTCTTGTTTAGTGATTTTTCTAAATTAGATTTACACAAATTAGTAGCGGAGTTTGTAAACAGAATTCTGTCATTACTTCCCCCCAAATGACTGACTATATGGCAAAAATGAAATTTCTTACAGAAATACTACAGAAACCTTATATACTATAGTGTATGAATTTGGAGTTCTTGATTCTTTAAATTGGTATTAAAATAAGATTGACTCTTAAAGTATGCTTAAAACATTTAACTATAAAATTTGAACTTTATACAGTTTATGCATTAAAAACAATGCTTACATTTCAAGAATATATGTTTCCTGGGTAAAGTGTATCATTTCATGAAAGTTGATAAATTTTAGACAATTCATCTAATCACTGTATGCAAATCATATGTAAATTAAGTTATTGAATTTTTCTGGATTAGAATGTTTCAATTAAAGAAACTACTCCTATAAATAGCCTATAAAGAATTTATATGAAAAACAAACAAAAAAACTAAAACCCAGTTTGCCACAAAAACAAATTTTAAAGCAAGCAACAGTTATCCTTGGTAGTGAAATCTCTAAACTTCAATTTCGTCATCTATAAAACACTGATTTTAGAGACTGGAGGACCACTGTCCTTTCAAGTTCTAAACTGCTATGTGTCCATAAATGCAATCAAATGGTAAACACCATTTTGTTTAAATTATTAAGACTTTAGTAAGTGTTTTCATTCAACGTAGTATGCCCCATTTATCAAAATCAGCTTTTATGATAAAAATGCTAGGTATTGCTTAATGATATTGAAACAATCTTCATATAATGTGATTAGGAGAAGGTATTAAATCACCATCACATATAAGAACATTCAAGAATTTTTAAAGAAGAGAGTTAAATGCATTTACTTTTACATATAAAATAATATCTTCTACAAATATCTGAAATTTAAAAGTTTGCAGATAAGATCTTATATAATTTTCTAATTTATTATAATTAACAAAATCCTGGAGGAGGTGCAATAGATCATTTGGTGATTATAGAAGATGACTACTAGTTTACTTGAAACTATTTTCTTTTTTAAATTAAAATATGCCGTATCATGTCTTTTTTCCTGAAATATTTCTAAATTTAAAGATGTCATGAAATAATTATTTATACTATGCACATCATGATATTTCTGAAACATATAAAGAAATGTAAGGTTATTTACCTACAGATACTGCAATTCCTACATAAACGAATGTAGTAATTAAAATGGCTAAGAGTGTTCCTTTGGGTATGGCTGACTGAGGATCCTAGAAGACAAGAAGATTTTTTAAGTATATCTTTAAAAGTAAATTACATGTATACCATTTTAATATATGATCAATACAGTGCTAATATATAATCAATATGGTACTTACTGCGAGATCACCTGAGATATTTGCTCCAGCCAGAATACCAGTTGCAGCAGGAAAAAAGATGGCAAAGACAGAGAAAAATGTCTCTTCCTCTCGAAAGTCTGGCCCAAAGTTCTCAGTAAATATTTCAGCTGTAGAGAACAAAATATTTTTGGCAATTAACAGATAGCAAATTAGACCATAATATTTTAGGTCAGGAGTAAATGGTATGTATGATCCCTGGCATTTCTTCCATTCTAATAACTGATAAACTTTTTAATGTTTACTAATTCACATACTGGTATTCCTCTTTTCTTATATGAGGGAACAGTTTACAGTCAAAATGATGATTTGACCTAGGATTTCCCCTACTAGTTGTTTACCTTAATAATCCAGTTTCAATCACCCCTACTGTGACTGTTACCATTAGTACAAAAATAAATCAAAGCGTGGCTAACCCCTTCAACCTCAGAAGTCAAAGAAATAAGAAAGGAGGTAGGAAAACAAAAGGGACATTATACTAATCTGGAACCACCCCCCCCCCACTCAACTTAAATACTATCTGTGCAGCTTTCTCTATTTCCTTGTGGTGTCTTGTTTGATTTTTAAGGCTATTTTGGGGGCTTCCAGATAATTTTAGCTAAAGCAAATTAGGAAAGGTCCTTTCCATTTCAAGAATAATGAAAGTTTCAACTAGTCCTACTGTTTCTATCTATTCTGGTAGTCCTGACACTCAAACAACCAATCAACTGTTATTTATTCATCCATCCATTCAATATTTAAGTATCTACAATGTGCCAGGCCCTGTACTGAGGCCATCTAGTATGTCAAGAGATACAAGAGCAAGAAGTGAGACAATGTTCCTGCCTTTATGGAACCTAAGAGTATCGATGGGGAGTTAGGCAGAAAGTAAAAACACAGGTCATTAAGAACAGCGTAAATGTACTGATGGAAACAGGGTACTGTGATTAAAAAAATGAGGGAATATATTCACTGTGGTTACAGAAGGCTAAAGAGCTGTAATTAAGGAGACGATCCTTACAAAGAGGCTTTTTTGAGCAAGAATCAGCCAGGTGATGATTAGAGGAAAGATTACACCAGGAATAAGAAATGACATTTATAAAAGGCCCAGAGGTAGGAAAAAGGCTTAGTTCTTCTGAGAAATTAAAAAGAATGCAAAGCTCTTATACAGTAAGGAGGATAATAAAATCAGATTGGTGAGATCAGCAGGGGTGAAACAATGCAAAATTTTAAAGGTGTTTAGATTTTATCTAAATATAATGAAGTGCCAGTGTGGGCTTAGAAACATGCAAATGACATAATGTGATTAAGGTTTATGTGGATGCTGTGTGGACAGTGGACTGAGGGCATCAACATCTGAAGCAAGAAGACCAACTGGGTGATTACCCCCGTGATTCAATCTAGGAGGGGAGAATAATATACTGATTGGAGAAAGATTAGAAAGGAAAGGGGCAGGCAAGTAGGAAACATTGAGACCCTGGCTTCTTCCATGTACTCAAATGGAAATTCTGAGGAGGATTAGGTAGGAGAGACATCGAATAAGCAGTTACGGTTAAGCCTGGAGTGGAGTTTAGAAAAGAAACCGGGGAATAGAAACATGCCAGTCTCTTACAGCATTTGGAGCCACTGAGGAACACATCATCGAAGGACAGAATATAGTTGGAAGGCCCAGTACCAGACTTGTGCAACTCTGACATTTAAAGGAGAGGAAGAAGAGGGGTAACAGGAGTGATGGACAATGTGACATAATACAAGAAAAGTATTTCAAGGGGAATGGGACGACTGAGTATACTGTTGCTGAGCAGCAGAGGACTGAAGTACTGCACACTGGATCTAGCACCGTGTGGTAGTCAGCTCGACAGACAGAAGGCAGAGAAAGGTTTTAAGTAAGGAAATAAAATCATTTGGTAAAAGTATGATGGGAACAGGCTATGCAGTCTCCAAGTATCCTACCACGGATTACAGACCACTTAATTACAAAGAAGAAAATGGCACCTTCATAATAAAGAAACCTCTGAGGTACCACTTTGACTAAGTAAGTCATTGATGTTAAAACCATTACTAATGAGGAAAAATGAACTCATGTGAGTGCCCTAGTGAAATAAATTAAGGAAAACATAGTGTTCAGGTAGCATTCCTGGAAAACACAAATTACCTGAGTCCATACAAACAAGTCAGATGAATACAACCGGATGGAGTCCTCCAGAACAAATGGCCTGTACTCTCGACAAATGTCCTTATGAAAAACAGAAAAAGGCTAAGGAGCTGTTCCAGATTCAAGAAGACTGAAGATTGTGTACAGAACCATTTAAAAAAAGAATGAAGAGACACGACAACTGAATGCAACACATAATCATGAACTGGATCCTGGAACAGGAAGAAAAAGTTGCTATAAAGATTTTTATAGAGCCCTGGCTGTATAGCTCAGTGGATCAAGCATGGGCCTGCAAACCAAAGGATCGAGGTTCGATTCCCAGTCAGGGCACATGCCTGGGTTGCAGGCCAGTTCCCAGCAGGGGACACATGAGAGGCAACCATACATTGATGTTTCTCTCCCTCTCTCCTTCCCTCCCCCTCTAAAGATAAATAAATAAAATATTTAGAAAAAAAAGATTTTTATAGAAACTGGGAAAATTTATATATGGACCATATATTAGATATTAGCCTTGTGCCAAAGTTAAACTTCCTGAATTGTCCTTTTCCTTATAGCTACGTGCTTACATACAGTGTTTACAGGTAAAGCCATGATTTCTGCAACTTCTCTCAAAAGGCTCAGCAATCATAGTAATAACCATTAGATATGAAGTGATAAAACATGTGGCAAAAAGATGGAATATAAACGTGTTCTTCATTCGTGAATCTAGGTGAACGGTGTAAGGGATTTTTTTGTATCAATTTTTCAAGTTATCTGTAAGTTTGAAATTATCCTGAAATAACAAATAAGTAAGAGGTACAGATTTGAGAAATTTGTCTATGAAAAGTAACTGAAAAAATGAGGTGGTAACTTGGCTGAGAATAAAAGACAGGAGATAGCACTTTCAAGGATGGGAATGATGAGAGCCAGTCCATAAGCTTATATGGAGGTGGGAGTTTTGATACACAGACGCAAATCAATTATAAAAGGATAAATGCCTATGAGAAAGTAAAAGAACTAGGATCCAGAATACCGTAGAGGGACGGACTGGTCTTTAGTGAAAGAGAGATACTTCTTACATAAGAAAGGAAAAGAACAGGAAAACATGAATCCCCCTATTAGGCAGCAATTTGAACTGACAAGTTTAAGGACATACCCTGTCTATTCTTCACACTGCCTTAGTATAATCAGAGGAGAACCAAGCAGCATCAGCCACCAAAAAAGAAAAGTCACATTCCACAGTGTATTTAGATTTATTTACGTCTGACTGAAACAGGCCCAGATGTGCTAGTTAAATGCAATAGAAATTATTACTTTTCTAGCTAACTATGTTATACTTTTATGAGCTGCCAAACTGGAAGAGGAGGGGGGAAGATACACTAGATCCTTTAGGAAATAATAGCAAGTAAATTTCACCAGTGGTGACAATTAGATGCAGAATGAAAAAGGTTACAGAAGATAAAAACTGTCGAAAATGATCACACAATTAATAATGCAAACTGTAGAAAAACTTTAACTTCAATTACACAGAAACTAATATTTCTAGTTACTTTCTGTCTCAGAAATAAAACTACAAGAATAAAAAAGCCAGGTCAGAACAAAAGTTACCTTTCACTTATAAATTCCTCAAATTAGTAGAGAACTAAAGCACCTTATTTTCAGTAACACTGACTTTTTTTTTACATTCTATTATCTTTTGTTGCTAATAATGAAATGGCAAGATAAATAAAAGTGATTTTTTACTCCAATTGTAACATAAATTAAAGATAAAAAACTAAATTGAATTGACAATCACTACATCAAACTCAATTATGTCATAAATACCTAAAATATACTAATAGAATGATATAATATGTACCTTTAAAAATATTCTTTTTTACTTACATTTATAACCAAAGAAACCTTTGGGCTTCTTGCTCTCCAATGGGATAAATGTTCCTATGATGAAATCAGCAATAGCAAGTAGCAGAATCACCAAAAGAACAATCTGAGCCTGGAATTTTAAACATTAAAAATCAAAACCAAATCTCTTATGTTGTACATTGATTCAGTTCCACTGTAATATAACTTCCATGGGGAAAGGACTTCTGTCTTGTTTCCTCAGTGCCCTAAACAATGCCAAGCACTGAGTAGGTGTTCCGTAAACTTTTATTAAATGAACAATCTTTAAAGTACTATCCTAGAATGGTCAATACAGTGGGGGAAATAGCAAAAGTAGGATGATGCCATATATACTTGAAATGCATTAATGATGTGCATGCCTTCGCCCAAATCATAAAGCACTCTACGTGAATTCCACAACACTAGGCTTTTCATTCTATGGATCATTCTTTCCTGTCCCCTCCACCTGACAGTGCAATCTTGAGACATGGACAATATATATGCTACAAACCCAAGTTTTAAACCAACTCCAAACCTCCTGATGATTCGGTGACAGCTATATGAAAAGAAGGGAAAGTATAAAAAGAAGACAACACCCAGGAGGGGAATTCAACCAGCAATGGAGCTGGAAGACAGAAACAATCTATGAGAACTACCATTTCTTCTCTTGCACTTTTTTTTCCTGTTTTGTTTGTTTTACCAATATAACTGGTAAAACAACATGTATGTTATATATGTTATAACATATAACAATATACCATATTTTGCCGTGAATAATGTGCATTTTTCCCCAAAATTTTGAGGGAAAAAGAAAGATGCACATTTACACATAGATAGTACTAATTCTGTATCTATATAAGTGTTTTTAATTCTTTTATTTATGCTTATGCATTAGAAGTGTAGCTAGAAAGCAGTGATGATATCTATATGCAAAGTAATGCCCTGGAATACAGTAATTGGTTTTGTTTCTAAATATAAATAAATTGAATTAAAAATGAAAATGAGGGAGGGAGGTGGGGAGCACTGGGGGGTGGGCTGGGATGGAAACAAAAGACAGAAAACTGTACTTGAACAACAATTAAATAAATTAAATTAAAAAAAAAAAAGAAAATGAAAGATTTTTTTCCTGAAAGTTTGGGCCAAAAATGTGGGTGCACATTATACATGGGAGCACATTATACACTGCAAAATATGATATTAGTTTAAGGTGTACAACATAATCATTTGATATTCATATATATTGCAAAATGATCACAAGTCTATCTATAGTTAACATCTGTTACTATAGTTATAATTCTTTTCCTGTGATGAGAACTTTTAAGATACATTCTTTGAACGACTTCACATATGCAGTGCAGTATTAGTAACTACGGTCACCATGACTGAACATTACCTCCCATGACTTATTTCGTAACTGCACCCCCTCCCCACCCACTTTGCTACCCCTGCCTCTCCTCCTCCACTCTCAGCCTCCCAATAAAATTCAGCAGATACTCATGAAAAACTGTGAAATCTGTGGAAATAAGGACCACTTACATGGTAATGCCCCAGGTAGTACTGAAATTCTTTTTAGTAAAGTCAATTTGTTAAATGTTTAAGTAAATGGTTTAATTGTGAATAATGACTTACCCGCCATGAAAAAATTATTCTTTTGGATTGTCCTAATTTTTGATCTGGTAAATATTATCATAGCTCATCTATAACACAAATATGTGATTTTATAAAATCTATAAAGTAAACACTAAAAAATCTGAAGCAACTGAGATGCTCAGCAGTACCTTTGTGAACATGTATTATCAGGAAACAAAAGCTGTACTATGCGGGATATTCTCTCAAAGATTCAGAAATATGCAGCAGTGGGCAAAAGTATATTTACAGTCGTTCATATGGAACAGACATGCAGGTTATGGTTACTACAGTAGCAATGGCACAGAGCACGGAGGTGCAATCTCATAAGTGCTCAAAAAGCCAGCCTTCATTAATAATAATACAAGAATAAATTCTGTGCTTCATGCAAACCTACTTTTGCCCACCCATGTATTTGGGTGCTCTGCCTACATATTAATATATGAATTCAGCAATTTTTTCCACAAGCAATGGTACTGGCTTGGATAGTCATGATTTCTGAGATTTCAATAACAAGGAGCAAGATCAGCTTCTCTAATCCTTAATGGCACTAAATTGAATTTTATTGCCCCATGTTAATTTTTTAAAATTTTTTTGATTATGCTGTTACAGTTGTTCTATTCCCCCTTTCATTCCCCTCCACCCTACCCCCCATCCCCACCATTACCCCCCCTTTAGTTTATGACCGTGTCTCAAGTCCTTTAGATTCTATATTTCCCATGCTATTCTTGCCCCCCCCATCTATTTTCTATCTACTGTCTATGCTACTTATTTTCTGTACCTTCTCCCCCCATGTCCTCCTCCCACTCCACTGTTGCTAACCCTCCTTGAGATCTTCATTTCTATGTTTCCACTCCTGATCTAGCTGTCCTTTTAGTTTGCTTTCGTTTTAGGTGTGGTTGTTAATAATTGTGAGTTTGTTGTCCTTTCACTGTTCATGTTTCTTTAACTTCTTTTTCTTAGATAAGTCCCTTTAACATTTCATATAATAAGGGCTTGGTGATGATGAACTCCTTGAATTTGATCTTATCTGAGAAGCACTTTATCTGTCCTTCCATTCTAAATGAAAGTTTTGCTGGATAGAGCAATCTTGGTTGTAGGTCTTTGGATTTCATGATTTGGAATACCTCTTTCCAGCCCCTTCTTGCCTGTAAGGTCTCTTTTGAGAAATCAGCTGACAGTCTGATGGGGACTCCTTTGTAGGTGACTGTCCCCTTCTCTCTTGCTGCTTCTAGGATTCTCTCCTTCATTTTAATTTTGGCTAATGTAATGATGATGTGCCTTGGTGTGTTCCTTCTTGGGTCCAACTTCTTTGGGACTCTCTGAGCTTCCTGGATTTCCTGGAAGTCTATTTCCTTTGCCAGATTGGGGAAATTCTCCCTTATTATTTGTGCAAATAAGTTTTCCACTGGTGGCTGTGCCTTTCCCCCTTCTGGTACCCCTATAATTCGGATGTTGGAGCATTTAAAGATGCCCTGGAGCTTCCTAAGACTCTCCTCATTTCTTTGAATTCTTGCTTCTTGACTCTTTTCTGTTTGGCCATTATTTGCTTTCTTCTGGTCCACTCCATTGATTTGAGTCCCAGTTTCCTTTTCATTGCTATTGGTGTCCTGTGCAATTCCATTCATTTCCATTAGTTTCGCCTTCATATATTTGTCTAATTTGTGGCTATAATCAACCAGTTCTGTGAGGATCCTGATCACCAGTGTTTTAAACTGTGCGTCTGAGAGTTTTGCTATTTCTTCATTGCTTAGATCTATAGGCTCTGGGGCTTTGAGATCTTCTTGCGCCATTTTTGGTCTGTTCTGGCCCTTTAAGTGTGAGAAGCGGCGCCTTGGACTCCCAGGTTGCTGGGTTGTGATGCTGTATGTGGAGGTGGGGTCAGAGCAGGGAAATGGCGGCACCCTCCACTGCCGCTTGCCGCAGGGACCCGCTGGGTCCCGGTCCAATCGCCCACTCCCTCGCCTGTCCACCTGCGCACAAATGCGAGACCACAGTCAACTCGCAGCCCTGCTCCCCCGCTGTCTCCTCCGCGATCGCTTGCCTGGTCGCTCGCTCACTAGATCCAACCCTGCGCCTGGATTCCACGCGCCTGAGTCCATCTGACCAAGTCCTCCTGTGCAACCCCGCTTCACCAGCCGCTGGTTTCGCCCCTTACCTGTCAGGCTGAAGAATTTGTTGTTAGCGGACTTCCGAAAAGTTCAATTTTCCGTGTTCTGGCTGTGTTTTCTGTTGCTAATATTTAGTCGTCTTTAAACTTGGTTGTGTGAGAAGGCACGGCATATCCACCTATACCTCCATCTTGGTGGAAGTCGCCCATGTTAATTTTTTAAATTGAACTTGTAACTAAATTACAAAGCCAACAGTTTAATTAGGGCTACCTAATATACTGACCTGAGCATTTCTATATAATGTAAATCACAGAAAGGGCTAGAGGAGAGGTAGGAAGTCAAAAATGTAAAAAGTACTTGTTCGACTGGATCCTACACTGATGGCTACCTCCAAACATTCCCCATCTTGTCAGTTAGAAAGTAACCTTACATATAAATCTCTCTGAAAATGAGCACTCAGGAACTTTGAAAATCTAAAAATGTTACCACACTTTATAGCATTCCTAAAACAAAAACTGTAAAAGTTCATACATTAAATATTTCCAGATATTCCAGTGATATCATTACTTACTTTTGCTTCCCACTCCATTCCAGCTACTGAGATACCTAAAAGGATCACCACAGTAATGGCTCCAATAATCCTGATGTCATTGATGTCATCGATCATAAAAAGGGAATGCTCCTGGCAAAAGGACATTATAAATGTAAGATCAAGATTAGTTATTTTAGGTAAACTCTCTCATTCTTCGGAAACATTTTAGAGCTATCACAGTGCCTTACATGTAGAGGTCAAATAAATGCCTAGTTAATAAATGAATAAGACAACCTATGTAAAGTATCTGATGACATCGAAATATCAAATTAATGCTACATTTAATCAGATGCAGTAAATCAAAAAATGAATTCCTAACAGTAAATAAAAATCATAATATGACTAAACTGTACAACTGTTAGGATTTTCTTAAATTACATAGAAGAAATATTTTGCATTCATTGTGATTAGTGAACTCCTGTTTGAAATGGCCTTTTAGTTTTTGTAAAGGTAAGAGATGAATATACTTTCATGCAGTTGTCCAAATACACTGTTCCCATTCTATGAGCAAAAAAGTATTTGTGTTTTAGTATCGATGAAATTAAAAACATATACTACAATAAAATATCTGCAACAAAACCCCTCATAAACTACATTAAACAATAAAAGAACAAGAACTTGATCTGTTGCTTGTTTACTTACAGCCCTCCTTTCCTTCATCCTTTTGGCCTCCACCGACAAGGTCAATGTAATCTAAGTATCAGCTGTTTTCAGATTTTACACTTCCTAACGTACCACATACTACTGCAGAAGAAGCCCTTCAGCAAACTAACAAGAACTGTCCATTGAGGTTCCTCTCATTTAATAATACTGAATCCTACTTTTCTTCTACTGCTTTAACTATACACATCCAATCATCCTTTTCCAACAAGTTCTCTTCTAAACTGCGGAACAGTATTATCAACTACTTTCTGGCCAGCCCTACTTAGATACCCTGCTGGTTCCTCAAATTACACATCTAAAACCAAACTGTCCTATGTTCTCTATCTCAAGTGAAGGCTATTGCCTTCCATCTAAATCCCCAACCCAGAAATCTGTGTATAAATCTGAAGTCCTTCTCATTTCTCCCTCCCATTACCATCAACCCACTTATTCAACATTTTTAAAATCTGTCAAAGTCACCCCCATCTCTCCAGCCCCTCATCATTTTCTTAATATATGCTACATCTCCTCTCCCAGCACAGCTACAGCAACCTTTTAAATGGTCTCCATCTGCAGTTGTGTTCCCTCAATCCACTCTACACTGTGGTCAGATATTTCATTAGGTCATATCACGATATTTCATCAAGTCATGGTCCCCAACTCCAATCAAGAGAAGACCTAACTTGATGTTGAACAAGAATCTTCCTGGCTTGATACTTTTTCCTCTCTCTAGTATTAAATCTATTAACACTAGATTGCCACTTTGTATTCCAGTCATACAGAAATATTTATAATTCAACACATCATACTCCACCCCTTCCAGGCCTGTTTCCTTTTCTGCCCCTTCCCCTCATGCCACATCCCACCTTTCCTAGCAGCCTGCTAAAATCTAGACTCCCCTTCTCAACACTCTTCGGTCACCCCCATTTATGGACGGTAAGTTAAGTGATCTACTCCCTCTTTGTGTTGCCAAGGTCTCCTACAGTTACCCACTTCTGACATTCTATGATTTTCCTCTGTCTACCTAACACACTGAAGTTCTCGAAGGGTGAGTTTTGTGTTCATCGCTGCTTTCCTAGCACATAATATGTTGAGTGGCACATGAGCCCTCAGTAAAGATGTGGGAAACAAACGACCAGAGGAAAGGTGAATTACCTTCAGCAACTCCACCACAGTTTCTGCAAATCCAACCACATACATAGCAACTGCAACAGCATTGGCAAAGGCGAAGATTAGGCCAATTGCACCACCAAATTCTGGACCTAGACTTCTAGATATTAAATAATATGCTCCTCCTAAAAAAAAGGGAAAAAATGACAGTACTCAAATTAGTATTTTAATTGTCCAGAACAAAGACAGACCTCCTTCAAGGAAGAGGAAATTCTGCAGCAGGCGAACTTCACACTTGAACTAACTACACCATCAATCAGCTCCTCTCTGGATCTACAGACTTGCAAGCCTACTCTGTAGGTTTTGGACTTCTCAGCCTCCATAATCATGGGAATCAATTCCTTTAAATAAATCTCCACACACACCCTATTGGTTCTGTTCCTCTGGAAAATGATAATACAAATATATTACAAGATAAATATACAAAAATCAACCGTTTTCCCACATACTATCAATGAAACAACTAGAAACCAAAATTTTAAAAAGTAACATATAATATACTCAAAAACAGGAAATACTCAAGTCTAAATCTAAAAATTATTTGCAAGATCTTTGTACTGACAACTTAAACCCCCAAAAGAACAAAATAGATATACCATGTTTATGGAATGGAAGACAATAGTTAAGATGTTTATTCTCTCCAAACTGATCTCTAGATTCAACACAATTCCAATCAAAATCCCATTAGGATACTTCACAGAAATCAACAAGGTGATTCTAAAATTTACATGAAAAGGTACTATATGAAGAAGTACTAGAACAGCCAAAGCAGTTTTGAAAAATAAAGTTAAAAGACTCACACTACCCAGTTTCATGAATTACTATAAAAGGTACAGTACCAAGACAAAGAGGTAATGTATTAAGGATAATGTACAGATAGTGGACTAGAATAGATTCCAGGAACAGAATCACACATGCAGGGTCAATTAATATTCCCAACTTAATACATAATTGACATATAACATTTTGTACAGTGTGATGATTTGATACATATACATTCAAAATATTTTTAAAATAAGGCTATTTAACACACCCTTCACCTCATACAATTATCATTTTTTATTGTTGTTATGGTAGGAATACTTGAGATCTATTCTCTTAACAACTTTCAAGTATATAACAGTATGTTTTACTACAGTTTTTATGCTACATATTGATTCCCAGAATTTATTCTTCTTGTAAGTGGAAGTCTGTACACTTTGACAAATATTTCATTACTCTCTCACCCCACAACTCCTGATAACCACTTTTCTACTGTTTCCATGAGTTAAGCTTTTTTAGATTCCATTTTCTTTCTCTAATTCATTTCACTTAGCATAACACCCTCAAGGTTCATCCACATTGTTTGTTGCAAATGGCAAGATCTCCTTCTTTTTGATGGCTGAATAATAGTTCTCTGTGTGTGTATATACACATATACATCACCCATCAGTGAACACTTAGGTTGTTTTCATGTCTTGGCTATTATGAATAATGCTGCAATGAACATAATGAACACAGAGATGCAAACACCGCTCCCAAATAATAATTTCATTTCCTTCGAATACCGGAAAGGAGGATTGCTGGATCGTGTCATAGTTGTATTTTCTGAGGTACCTCCACACCGTTTTCCTGAGTGGCTGTACCAATTTACATTTGAGACAATGCACAGGAGTTTGATTTTCTCCACATCCTCACCAACTTTTATTATCTAGTCTTTTTGATAATGCCATTCTAACAGGTATAAGGTGATAGCTCACTGTGGTATTGATTTGCATCTCCCTGATGATTAGTCACATTATACCTTTTCATGAACTTGCTGTCATCTTTGAGAAAATGTCTCTTCAGGTCTTCTGCCATTTCTTAGGTTGTCTTTTCATTTTTGTTTCTTTTGTTATGCAGAAACTTTTAATGTTTTCTTGTTTGTTCTCGTTTTTCCTTTATAAAGTCTTCCTATCTATCTATCTATCTATCTATCTATCTATCTATCTATCTATCTATCATCTATCTATTTTTGTGACTCCCAGTAGCACAAATACAGAAATCATTTTATTCACTAAGTCAGGAAGTTCTTAGTCTCAGATGATCCAACCCATGTCTTTTTTTTTGGGGGGGGGGGGTTAATCTTTACTGTATCTTTTCTCCATTACCATTTAATCCCTTTATGCCCTCCTCCCTGCAGCAATCACCACACTGCAGAAGCTTTTTAGTCTGATGTAGTCTCCATTTGTTAATTTTTGCTTTTTTTCTGGTGCTTTTGGCATTATATCAAAAAAATAAAAAATTACTGCCAACACCAATAGCAAGGAGCTTTTCCCTTATGTTTTCTTCTAGAAATTTTATAGTTTCAGGTCTTACATTTAAGTCCTTAATGCTTTTTGAGTTAATTTTGATGAGTGGTATAAGAAAGGGATCCAATTTCATTCTTTTACACGTTAGTTTTCCTAACACCCTTTGCTGAGCAGACTATCCTCTTTCCCACTGAGTATTCCTGGTAACCTTGTCATACATTAGGTGCCCATGTAGTCTGAAATCAGGAAGTACAATGCCTCCAGCCTTTTCCTTTCTCAAGACTGCTTTGGCTATTCAGAGTCTTTGTGGTTCCATATTTATTTCAGAATAATACTTTCTATTTCTGTGAAAAATGCCATTGGAATTTTTTTATTTGTATCACCTAACTTGAGATGTTTTATTTTTTATTTAATTTATTGGGGTGACAGTGGTTTGCAAAACCATATAGGTTTCAAGTGTACAACTCAGAAAAACATGTGCACACTGAATCATGCATCTCTCACCCCAAGCAAAGTATCTTTTGGTCCCCATTTCCTCCACTTTGTCCACCTCTACCTACCCCCCAACCCCCTTTCCCTTTGGCTACCTGCATCTTTGTGTTACATATAACACACGTATACAGCATGTATATTTAAATATATATATATATATATACCAATAAAAATAACCCAGCACAAATAAGGCCCCCTTTTTTATTATAAAATCATAAGCATATAATTCTGTAATATAAAAATATGACACTTGAGCACACATATGACATTTCAGATAATGTTCTAATTAAAACTATGAATTACTACACCCATATTATTACCCTACCAACCACATTCAAGCAGGCATTACTTCTGCTGGACCCTGAATATGGTTTTTTGCTTAATCCCTTCACCTCCTTTCATCTGGTCCCCACTGACAGCTGTCAGTCTGTTCCCTGCGTCCATGCCTCTGTCTCAAGTATTTTGTCAGTTTATTTTGTTCTTTAGATTCCATATATAAGTGAGGTCATATAGTATTTCTCTTTCTCTGACTACCTTGAATTGCATTGAATCTACAGATGGTGTTGGGTAATTAGGGTCCATTAAATTTTTTTCTACAAAAGTGCAAAAGCAATTAAATAGAAAAGGGATAAAGTTTTCAACAAATTGTGCTGCTAGAGTAACTGGACATCTGTATGAATCCTGATTCCCATTTTGTACCATATACAAATATCAACTAAAAGTGATGATAGATGTAACTGAAAACCTAGTTATAAAACTTCTATAAGAAAATCTTTGGGATCTTTGGTTAGGCAATATTTATTAAATACCAAAAAAGAAAAAAAGTGATAAATTAGATGTAATAAGTACTGTTCTTCAATGACACCATTAAGGGAATGGAAAAACAGGCCATATATATTTTGGTTATTGTTCTAGGAACTACATTCTAACACCCTGACTTACAAATACACAGTAAGAAGTCTGCCTGTTAATGTTTGGCAAATTTCCTCTGTTCTGTTGCCATTATTATATCAAATAGGTAGAGGCAAAGTAACAAACATGGAATCTTCAGATCAGAATTGGGTACTACTACATTATCATTATGACTGAGCACCTGAATAAGTTAAAATTTGAAAGCAGAGACATATAACCTGGGGTGGTGAACACACAATACAATATACATCTGATTATAGAATTATTTACACTTGAAATCTGTTAAGTTTATTAATCAATGTCACCTGAATATACTCAATAAAATATTAGTAAATAAAAGCAAACACACCGCTCTAATTCTATGGTAGACTATTTGGGGAACTAAGTTAAAGTAACTTTAATCATTAAAGATTGGCAAAATTGAAATGTTTCAAAAATTATTTACAATTATTTGCCAGATTCACATCTGAGCTTCTTAAGGCATGTAAGTTGTATTTTACTGAACTGAAAACATAATGTTATATTTAAGTCCAGCTTCTTCAAACATTTCTTTGATAGGAAAAGCTACAATTTCAAAGAAATTAGCAATGGAAGGGAAGAAGTTTGGAGCTGAATTCTAACCTACAACTCCTTGCTTGGTGATGATAGAAATTAATAAAGTTATATAAGGGACTTGTTAACCTAAAAATAAAATGCTCACTTTCAAAGTGAGAGGTAACTGAACATTTATTGAGATTAGTAAGAATGGCTATTCAGGAAGCACTGACTGAGGCAGCACCCCGAACAGTGCTCCAACTAGGTGACAAAGGCAGCTGGTATTTGTGCAAGGGGGAAAGGGAACAATTACAACATTAGAAGGTGGGCATTTCTATTGGTGCAGGTAACATACAGACTAAAAAAAAATTGACAGCTGATGGTAATCTGATTATACCAATACAGAAAGCACTTTTCTGTCACAACATTTGAAAAATGTTAGCTTTTTGCTTTCAATGTTTGGCTTTATCCTACCAAAATGAAGAGCTCTTCCATTATTTCAGATAAAAGAAAAAGAAGTATATAGAGGTAATTCTGACATATTTCAGATATTTTAAAAAGATTAAGTAGTATAATCTGCATAAAATTTACTTTTGTTGGAAAATGAGTATAAATTATTCCATTTTTGTGCTATCACCCACACAAATTATGAGACCAACAGCAATGCTGCATTAAATACAGTAACATATGTCAAGACCAGGGTATCATGCCCAGCAATGAGGTCTCAACAAATAATTGCCTCTATTACCTGAACATAAACTACAAGAAAACAGGATCTCATCTGATTTTCTTTGTTATAAACCCTATCACACACTGTTCGGTTATTTGTTGACTGACTGAAATACAAGTAATTTAACACTTTAACTTAGTCACAGAATATGAAGGTTTGTATTTATATTCTCAAAACTACCTGTCTAAAATTTTATATGACCTGGGTTTTCATTTGAAAATATACTGACTTCTGCTTTTAACATAATGCTCCAAAACAAAAAGTAGTTGAGGAATTTTTTCCCTTCTATTGCTCAGTTCATGTAACAAATGTGACTTAAAAACCAGAATTTAAGACCTGGCTGGTATAGCTCAGTGGACTGAGCACAGGCCTGCGAACCAGAGGATTGTGGTTCGATTCCCAGTCAGGGCACATGCCTGGGTTGCAGGCCAGTTCTCAGCAGGGGACGCACGAAAGATGACAGTACATTGATGTTTCTCTCCCTCTCTCCTTCCCCTCTAAAGATAAATAAAATCTTTCAGAAAACTGACCCCGAATTAAAAAAAAGAAAAAAAAAACAGAATTTTCACTTCCATCTTATAAAAAGCTGCCTGTGGTTGCCCTCTATTTCCTAAGTGGGTCATATCACAGATATAACTGAGGATGGGAGAACTCTGGTGTGTGAATCTAGGAAATGCAGATCTAAGCAAAAGTGGCTGCTGGCCAGGACCATCTAAGTTGCAGAACCTGTTGCACACAGCCAAATAAATTCTGTAAAATCCAAATCCTCATGAAGATTGATAGGACTTGCTGAACAGGAGAGAGCTCTGGGCAATACCTGTAGAACATAACTGTGTCTATCAGGGCGGGGACTGTGCCAGAGATGAAGGTAAGGTGTGAGGTCAGTTACTTGTCGCTGCTGTTCTTCTTCTGTGGAGACAGAGAACTGTGGGGATGACTCACTAACCTGCGGCTAGGAACTTACAAACAGCCCCCCAAATTATTATTAAAATCTAATCAAGCCTGAAACTAAACATTTTGTTATTTGTTGAGTTTGGGCTTTTTTCCAGAAATATTAAATATTCATAACTGGACATTATGACATGTTTACAAGCAGTTCATAGATTTAAAAACTACTTCCAACTGCAGATGCGGGGGGGGAGGGGCTCCTTGTGCTCTGAACGTGGCAGCTACGACTGAATGGGGGAGTCGGGGAGTGAGGTGGACTGAATCAACCTAACCTCTTCCAGATTGGTATCTGCTGTATCTCTGAATGGTACTTTTAAAGCCAATTTAAGGTTACTAGGTAATATTGAATCTCTCCCGTGGCAAAATGCACACAACATATTCACAAGTTCACATTTCATACACTTCCAGAGGGCTGGAAACAAACACATGCCTTACCAAACAAAAATAAAATATTATTCAGTATTAATAAAACATAGACATTATAATTCAGTTAAGAATCAAGATACATAAAATTAAACTATCAAGTCCTACCTCAAAATAGTTCTTTACATAAATAAGGTAACTGCACAAGTTTAAATGGGGCTCTTCAAATTGAAATTACTAACCAGAGCAACTCCAACTGGTAAGCAAAATCCTAGGTAAAACGTTGATTTCCCCATTAATTCCCTTATCAACATCTTTCAGTTCATAGGAAATTAAGATGGGTCTCAGGAAACCAAAATAAATCCTGTCTTGGGTCTCCAGACGTCACTATTCCTACAGTATCCCTCCATTCCTCCTATCTAAGCCTTTGGCACCCTGGTCCTCCCCATCGTTCTGGCTCTGTTACCGTCCTCTGTGTGACCCTTTCAAGGGAAGCAGTCCAATCAAGTCCTCAGTGGTTGAGCTAGGGGAGATCCAATTCTTGGTCCCACCCTACTAAAACATCAGGTAGTTTATTGTTAAGAACAGTGAACGAAGTCACACGTATATATACATTGAGTTTCTTAAAGTTTGTTTTCAACCCTAATGCCCTATATCTTTTGCTCCTTAGAAAATTTTGTTGAATAAAATCCTGTTGTTCCAGGGAGATTCCCAATCTGGAATTTGCTGTTGTCCTCCTATAGTGTCATTTAGTAAGTTTCTCTCTCCCATGCATGCATATTATATAAAATGATTCCTGGAGCTGCAGGTATGATGCGATTCAGGTTTGATTTGTGGGGAAACAATACTTCCCGGGTACTCTTACTGGGCAAAGGGTTTACAAAGTTGTAATATTCTAATTCCTTCCTTCTTCTCATATTAAGTATATTATCAAAACTTTAAAAATCTTTTATTAATTTCTTGGTTACCTTGAGTCCAAGGAAGGAAACTTTCATTCAGAAAAGCTTTGTTCAACATTAGATTCCTCATCTTTATCAATTTCATAGCATTCCCTAGCATTCCTCAAAGGTAAAAACATATTTTTGTATGTGTGTGGTATCTGTGAACTTATGAATTGTATGTTTTCATCCAAATCAGTTATTTTTAGTAATAGTATTGCTGTTCAAACTGTGAAAACTTCAGTCCCTATTAGCTTCTTCAAGCTGACTCCTGGGTCCTTTGGACATAAAATTATTAACCTTTGTTACCTTCCTTACTTTCTGATGTGAAAGGATGTCTTAAACCCCCAGCACATTTCTTGCTCAGATCTGGAACCAACAACCTCTTCTCCAAGGTCCCCTGGTTCCGTTGAATAGAAATATACAATGTGGGCACCAGCAGTGCTCACTGCTACTGGGCTGATTATTTGTTACAGGTGATTTTGTGGACAAAAATTGCTACAGAGTGAAGCAATGTATACTTTTGCGATAAAATCTATGGGTCATACTGATCTGTTACTTTCAATTTAGAATCGAGAATATAGGGTGCAATGTAATCTTATCAGTTTAATGCCTGCATTTACTTTCTCCCATGTGGAAAATACTGTTTTCTCAGGAAACCAATAAATCCTGTTAGGGGTCTCTCTCCAACTCCATGAAGCACTTAACAGAGAAGACAGAGGGGCTTACATTCACTGAAACAATCTCCAAGAAGTGTTCAGTGTAGATGATACAACTCATTTATATTCTGTAAAGAATCAGCCAGGTGTCCAAAGTCACTACTGACAAGTGATACTGAATGCCACCTAACAAAGCTTCAAAGTATTTGGTTATTTTCTTTAAATTAAAGCCTTTTAATTTTTTCCTGTTTAGGTTTCATTATTTCAACAAATGTATTTCCCTTCTCATGTGTATGAATATCTGGTAATAAGAATTCAGAACTGTATGATGCAATGGAGTTTTCCTGTAGCTCCTTCCTTTGTGAGCTGATTCTATGATTTTGAGGGAACTTGGGCAAAACTGCAACATACAGTAATTTGTTGGGACACATCGCTATGCACTCCACATTCTCATACCTCCTTTGTGTCCTAGGACTGAAACAAGACAGTCTCTGAGATAGATATATTTGTGAATATATGAAAACTACTGATAGTATTTAAAGATAAAATGGGTTTTTAACCACAGGGCAGGAAAATCTATACCCCCCCCAATAAGTTTTGATTCACATGGAGAATGGCCTGGGGTTCATGCTGCCGGTGGCTTCATGCCCCACTCCTCTTGAGGCTCACAACCTTGATTCAAGATAAGGAGAAATTCTCTGATGATTTTCCTGATCCCTTCAAACACCCAACCCCCCATTCCCTTTCTCCTTCCATTCCATTCCGATAGTAGCAGAAGGAAATGAAGCACGGGGCACCTAGTACACAAGAAGTCAAAAAGCACCTTTTAGTGTTGTCTGATAACTCTTTGGACACATCCACACCTTATGCCCCAATGTTGTTTAATCCAGACTTCATGCTCGCATGAAACCTCAGCAAACGGTGATCATGTCCAGCATAGTCGCAATCATACTGATGTAAGCTACCAGCTTCCCCCAGGACCACAGTGATCTGAATCCTCTGATGTATAAGAAATATGAAGATAATGGGGGAAAATAGGTCTCAATCTGGGTCTCTCTCTACCCAAGAAAACTATAAATCAGAAATTATGTGTATATAATATCCAGTACAGGTCTGGAAAATAGTTGAGACAGATGGAACAGGTTGATACTTTTCTCAGCTGATTTGCTAAGATGACTTTACAGAGGCTAATACATATTTCTTCTTTCTCTAGCTGAATGATGAGTTTCTGTTTGGAAAATAGAATTCTTTTCTTCTTGTTCTCAGGGGTCCTGGGTCACTCTCCTAGTCTCCTGGGTACTCTTCCTGTGAGGGTAAAAGCTTAACTAGGCACATTTTGTGAATTCCAATGGAAGAGGCCTCAGGCACCCACAGAAAACAGCTAGAGTTGAGGGTATGAATTCAGGGTCCCAGAGATAACCCACAAAAGTTGTTAGATAATGTAGAAAGAACTGTGCCTAAGTTTCCCTCAATGTGAAGGAAAGAGGTTCCATTTGTACAATACAGACCAAATACAAAACGACCCTTAAGCTCTACTGATACCAGGGCTGAGGCCTAGGAGGCAGCCAAGGGGCAGCCTGGTGAAGGAAAAACCTAATGAGAAGCTCCATTCTTGCTACCAAACACAACGAGCACCCTAAATAACTTAAATAAAGCACATATGCTGTGTATGAATGGGTCAATATAAACTTTTACATTCAAATATACTAGCTTGAAAGTGCTCAGTAACAACTTTCTTATCTATATAGACTGATATATTGCTTTTTAAAGGTAAAAAAATAAGATTTAAATCTCATTTTTTTAAGTAATAGTAATCTAATGGCAATGATATAAGAAGACTCAATTTACCTCCTCGTACAAATCCATTCGTCGCTATTGCTGAAGTAGACAGTCCTGTGATGGTTGTCACGACAGTGGCCATCATTATTACAAGGACCGACAGACCTTTAGAGAAGAAAGATGAGACTGAGAATTTCACTCCCATTTAAACCTGCCATATTTAGAACTGGTTAGTCCAAGTACACTAAATTTCAAAATAATTACCTTATTTTTATCCCATTTTAGAAAAATAAGATCAGAATTATGAAAAAAGTAATATTAAGACAATAGTCTTGTACAAGGAAATCAAAGCTTAGCACGATTCCCACTGCTTCTATTTGGTAGGTTCAGAGCCCAGACAAGCACCACGTTACTTCTGTTTATTCATCCTTAAATGAGTCAAGCAGTAGGTAACTCCACTTACCTATTCCAGCTTGACCTACAATCCATGATAATCTAATAAAGAGCATCACACCCCAAATGTTTAACATACAACGTACCTGGAAAAGGAAGAGAGGCTGAGTCACAGATGAAAAAAAGTGATCAAGTATACAATACAGCATAAATGCTATACTAGCCAAAAGTAGGATAACTACATTTAAAGTATAGGAAGTCATTCTAAATATAACTCTTATCCCAACCTTTCCTTTAACAGTTTTTTAAAAGAGGTTAAAGAGAACCTCTTAGCTTAAATTAGCTTCAATGTGAGCTAATGCAATAAAAGTATAATGTAATACGTGACTGTGTGTATATGTCCATACACACGTCCATCACAATTATCTGAAGGACCAGAGCAACTGAACAAGAAAGCTAGACTTCAGTCCTTAAAAAAAGTATTTCATGTTTCCTTTTGTCAATGCACATAAGCTTAATTTTTGCTTTCTTAAAATAATACCCTCTTTTCATTTCTACTATGTATTACATATTTGCCAACACAAAACGCCAATTGTTCACATATCTTTCAAAAATCCTAACTATTTGTGAGATAGTTGCCTAGTTTACTTTTACTTTTGTTTACTATGCTCATACACAGAAAATAGTCTAAAATACTAAAATCTAAGAATAGGCAAACTAAACTATCTGGAGCTTCACATTCACTCTATTGATTGGGCAATAAAATCACTACTACAACTGACTTTCCCTCTACTTCTCCCCTAAATGTTAATACAACTCCAATTAATTGCTTTCGAAGTCCCAATGAGAGGTCATTTTAGTCTGTCTACTCTAGTCAAACAGAAACTTACCTTAGTGCCTGTTCAAACACAGAAAAACAGAAGTAAATCTGAACCTTAATTTTAACACCTAAAACTGTCTGTTGACATGAACTCGACACTGAAGAAACAGATTTTGTCTTTCTTCTGTTCCATGTAACCTCTAGACATTTCTCCTAAAGATAATGAGGTAGCAGAAAAGGAAACAGACATATTTCAGATCTACTGCCTGCTCAGCCTTCTTGAGTCTGATGCTCCCATCAACTTAACATCTTCCTACTTAACTACTGAAAGGTGACACTATGTGAAATTTATGAGGCAATAAAAATACAGTTTAGAGGTAATCAAGTATTAATTTGATTAAATTAAAATATAGTTCCCTTACTGAATTTAATAGGCACAAGGAAAGGAAGTTATTTATTAATTTTGTCTTCTATTAACTTTCAGATCAAAAAGTTTAAAGAGAAAAAAAAGACTTCTCTCGAGAATTTGAGCATACTATTAAGACTTTATAATAAATAGAAATGTTATAACTCTATAATGTAAGTCTATATGTACATACTAATACACCCTTGATCCAGCCAAACTTCACAACTCCTTTACTCTCTGCAGCATATGTGACCACGGCGTCTCTGGTTGGAGTACTTTCTTCCCCGTTTGCAAAGCCATCCTCAAATGGTTCCTGGTAATACATGGGAAAATGTGAATTAATGCTTAAGAATTATTTAAAATTTAAAATCATCTGATAACAACAAACATTACTAAATGCACTTAGCCATGTTCTAGAAAGACATTACTTCCAAGAATGGTTTCTGAATATTTTACCTGAGGAAAATATAAAGCAATGAATTGAAAAAAACTTACTAAGTTTTAAGAATTTAAATCATATGACAGTAAACCTATTATAATATTTTGAAGTTTTAATTACTCTTTGGCAGTGTCTGAACAACACAGTAAATACTGTTTGCTAAGAATAAGCCAGCTAGATCAGTCAATTCAGACCAGTTCAGACCTCTCTCCAGTCCACAACTTCTTACCGCCTTAGTTGGCATCTTTCCCACATCTGAAATTTCGACGTTAACAATTTAGAGCTCCTTTTAACTGCCAATGAACAGTTTTCTCTTTTTTAATCCACGACAGCAATATTCCCAACAACAGCAACATTCACTCACAACTCCTCTTTACTCCTTATCTGTATTCAGTCACTCAGTGCTGTTCATTATTTCCTTTGCGATTTGTCTCAGACTCAAACATGAACTGGTTGATACAATGCATTTCCCACAACCAGTGTGTCCTTCTTAGATTTTTGTATTTCATGTCTGATTCTAGAATTCTTAGTTTTTGTTCTCTATTTTCTTTTTTTTTTTAAGATTTTATTTATTTATTTTTAGAGAGGAGGGGAAGAGAAGGACAAAGAGAAGGAGAGAAACATCGATGTGTGGTTGTTTCTCAAATGCCTCCCATTGGGTACTTGGCCCACACACAACCCAGGCACGTACCCTGACTGGGAATCGAACCAGTGACATTTCGGTTCACAGGCTGATGCTCATTCCACTGAGCCACACCAGCCAGGGCTTATTCTCTTTTCTCTCTCCAAGGTTCTTAACTTTTGTTCAGTCCTAGCACAACCATGTCATGACAAATTTCAAAACCAGTAACAGTACCTTAAACAGGTTGTAAAGGGTAGAGGGAGGTGTTGGAAAACAGAAAATAGTCTAGACCTAGAATCATGTCTCTAACATTATCCGTGTAGTTGCTCGTCTACCCATACTCTCAAGAGCAGGGAACAAAACCCAGCTGTATTGCAAACATCATTCTTTAAATGCAGATGAGCCAGCTAAATTAATTATCATTTAATCCTGAAAACCATGGCCTAGATTTCCTATAGTACATTTAAAAAAAAACAAACATTTTCAGTAGCTGATACCCTCTAGTGAATACTGAATGTTCACAGAAATGAGCTATAGCAAGTTCTGTTACTACAGAGAGCAAAATCTGTAACATCATCCAAACTTCCTTATTTTCCCTGTCCAGTATCTGTTAGCCACATAGGGTCATTTAATTCTGTTTAACACATTACATGCTTTTTCAAAGTACTATCAATCCAAATTAGCTCTTTGATTCCAATGTATATATCTTAACTTCTGCTAATTTTAGATTCTTTTGCAACAGAAAAAATATTGTAGTAAGTTAGATGCAACAATGCCATTAAGTGCATCTTTTGAAAATCACCTTGGCTTTTTAATGATGTTAAGGGAAAAATAATCAAATTTTCAACTTATCCCCATGTTTGCATTAACAGACAGAGCTATAACTTCAACTATGTGAAATATATAGCAAATAAATTCAAAGATCACTAAGAACTTAAAAATGAACTTTAATGTTAACCCCTTCTGATAGTTCACAAATCTAAAACAGATCCTAAGAGAAACTAATTATAATAATTGCCCTTTCAAAAAACAATTCCAAAACTACCTACTGTATCAATGATTACTGTACTAGACTGTAAGGGATGCCTTAGGCTTTTGATGCCTACCTACTCCCACAAAACCTTTTTTTTTAATCTAGCTTTTTAAAAATATTTATTTATCTTTAGAGGGGAAGGGCAGGAGAGAGGGAGAGAAACATCAATGTATGGTTGCCTTTCGTGCGTCCCCTGCTGGGAATTGGCCTGCAACCCAGGTATGTGCCCTGACTGGGAATCGAACTGTGATTGTCTGGTTCGAAGGCCTGTGCTCAATCCACTGAGCTACAACAGCCTGGGTCACAAAATCTTTTGTTATCCCTATCTGCGATCTTTTTAAAAAGCTTTAAGATACAGTGTACAAACCACATAATGTACCCATTTAAAACACACGAGTCAATGATTTTTAGAATATTCAATGTTGTGCAATTATCACCACAATCGACATTTTCACCACCCCCACAAAAAGCCCCATACCCATTACAGTCACTCACCACGGCCCCTTTCCTCCAGCTCCTGGCAATCACTTACCAGCTTTCTATCTCTGTGGACTTGCTATTGTGAAAGTTCATACAAATGGGATAACAAAATCGTACAATATATGTAGCCTTTGTGTGTGGCTTCTTTCACTTAGCATAATGTTTTTAAGGTTTTTCTGTATCAGTATTTAACTCCTTTTTATTGCCAAATAATATTCCATTTATGAGATTTTACTGTATTTTGTTTTTCCATCCATTAGCTGGTGATCATTTGGGTTAATTCCACATTTTGGCCATTATGACTAATGCTACTGTAAACATCTGTCTACAAGTTTTTATGTGGACTTGTTTTCATTTACCTTGGGTATACACCTGAGAACGAAATTTGGGGTCATGAATACGTTCTGAAATGACTACTTCTGGTCACTCTTCTCATCTCTTAGACAGTAGACTGTCACTCCTCATTTCAGTCCACGTACTGCCTATTGTTCTCTCTCCCTCCCTTAGACTCTGGTATGCACATGGAAACCAGTAACCATCACACTTGTTAGAAATATGTATAAATAGAAAAGAAAACTGTGACTCGGGGTCTGTGTAGCTCAATCACATGAGCAACACACTTTTGATTACTTCCACTGTCAGATGCATTCTAGATGGTCAAACATCAGTGAGGATCCCAAATTAAAAACATTCCTCATGGGGCCTGATGACTTAACTGTTCAATTGTTCAAAAAAAAAAAAAAACCCAAAACAAAAATGTTTGCCTCTTAATTCAATGAACTCTAATGTAGACAGCAGTTCCTTAGTTTTCATTCTAGGATATTTAGTACTGTTCATTTAAACTTACGAGAGACTATAAAATTATTACAAAACCTCCGAGTATTACCAAAGAGTATGTGTATAATATACACAAAAAGACATCTCTCTTTCCATCACTTTTAAAAGAAAACTTATGTCTGTATATGTAATAGGCTACTTAGCCTAAGACTAAGTATTGATGTAGGCGTCTTTTTAACAATGCAAAAGTATGCAGGCATCTTAAAATTTTTGTTGTGGGTGTTTATCAGAATTCCACTTCAAAGCTGAAGATTTATTAGCAACTATGCTAAGTTTCCACTATTCTGAGAACAACTACATTCAAAAACAAAGATTCTCCATAATGTATGAAATAGTATTTTAAAATAAAGATGGGTCCATATGAAATGAAAGTTCATCTTCCTCATCATGTTCCAATAGCTTTATTTCAAAAAATATGTAAAAAACATTATTATTTATAGTTCAATCATTATATTTAAATATAATGAAATTATGTTTATAATTGTATTAATTTCTTAAAGTAACAGGAAACCAAAGTAGAACACACATACAGGTTTCTCTCACATCCAAAAGTAGAAAGTGACTGTGAAATGGCATAAAGTGAAAAAGCAATTACTCTAAGACACATCTTGTCAGCAAACACACATTAATAAACAGACAAAGCACAGATGCCCCCAGACAGTTCAAAGCTTAGGATGGCCTGGTGCCGAGATGATGAACGTACTTCCCAGAGAGGCCGGTTGGTGGCGCCACTTCCCCTGAGCGCTGCCTCTACAATGGCTCACTGCAAAACAAATGCCGAATGCTATTTTCACTTTTTGCCTGTTTTTCATAAATGGAAAAATCCTCTTTGGATTTTTTTTTTCAGTTAGCAAAACCAGGCACTAATGCAGGTCTTTCGTAAATGCAAACTGGCATAAAGCAAATTTTCAAAAAGTAGGGGATACCTGTATTTTATTCCTTTAAATACATCCGTTTCAGAGAAATAAGTAAATTGTTGGGTAGGGCATTTGGTCTACACATTAAAAAACTGCACAAAAGCCTTATAATCAGGAAAGTTTCACATTTACAATTATGAACTATAAATTATGCTGATATAAAGGTATATAAATAAAATCTTCAACTTGCTTTTCATATAATGCATAAAATGTCAAAAATAGCATCATAAATGATTTTATGGACAACATCATATTAAATGAGGTAGGCCAAAATAACTTGGATTTATTTGGGAAAATAACCCTTCAAAAAGGGTTCTGAATCGACCAAGCATCGTGATTCTGAATCGACCAAGCAAGAATTGAGGGTGAGTCAGGTGAGAACAGAAAGGAGAAACAAGGAAAAGACCTAGGAGATAATGGAAGATCCAGATAGGAAGACCCTCAGGAACTAGAATTTCTTTTCTTTTTTAAAAATATATTATTAAAATATTAATTTATTTATTAGAGGGAAGGGACAGAGAAAAAGAGGGAGAGAAACATCAATCCGTTGCTTCTCTCACACCCCCAACTGGGGACCTGGCCCACAACCCAGGCATGTGCTCTGACTGGGAATTGAACCGGGGACTTTACCATTCAGGTTCGCAGGCCAGTGCTCAATCCACTAAGCCACACCAGCCAGGGCCTAAAATTTCTTAATGAAAGAAATAGAGAACTAGTAAATTATGTTAGCCTGAAAAGGAAATGATTAATTCAGTTGGACCCGTTAAATTTGAGGAGCCATGAGACAATTAAAGAGTTCTACCAGACAGTTAAAAAATTCATGACTGGAACTTAGGAGAGGGGCCAGAATAACAAGCCAGTGGGTGAAGCTATGGAAACAGAATGAAAAGAGAAACTTAGAGAGAAAACATGAGGAGGTGAACATTGTACTGGGGATACAGAAAATACAAGAATGAAAGAGAACTCTGGTCTCCATGGTCATTATTTCTTTGCAGGGAGTATAGAAAAGGAGAAGTTTTACACTGTAGACAGATAATCTCTTCTCTCTTGTATATTCAACTTTCCTCTTCAACTTGATCATTAATACCACTTAGTACATTCCTCATTATACACCAACCTAGCTTTACCCTACCACAACACTGAACTAGTTTTATAAACATCCAGAGAACTCTCTGCTGCCAAATCTAATATACATTTTCAGTCCCTGTCTCCCTGGACTTTTGAAACAATTGATGCCATTAACAACTCCCTCTTTCTTCAAACATTACTTGAAATACCATATTTTCTCCCACCCTCTTCTACCCAGAAATAAAATAGAAAAGTCCCTTCAAACACTTGATCCTACACCCATCTCCTTTTCTCACTGCTTGTTTTCTTCCTACTGCCATCTTACCAGACCTGAAGCTACAGGCACCATCCAAATGTGATAAATAGTAAGTGATGGCCCCGTTCATTTCCAGATCAGACCTCTCCTCTGAATTTCAGACGTGTGTGTAAATATTAATGTTGCCACTTAGATGTTTCATTACAATTACTATTCTAATTCTTAACAAATGGGATCAAGACGTTGTCAATGTACCATGAACAATTTTTCTTTAAATAAAAGAAAATAATTTCTCTTTTTTGATTAGTTTTTATTGCCTGATACTTAACTTTCAAAAAAGGAATGACAAGAAAGATAGTAAGTTCTTAATAATTAAAATTCTTTAATAATATAAAATGTATTTTAGATTTATTCCTTACTGCATATGACTTAAATGACAAGTTAATTTTTGGATATTGGGAACTGAAAAAATTTTGTAAATATTTAACTCACTGATTTAAATTATCTTTAACATGACAAAGTTCATATTTTAATTCTGCCTGACTTAAGAGAAAACAGTGTTCATAACACAGTGACTTTGTTTAATGATGATTTTTCAGGGAAAAATTCTTATAAAATCAAACTATTGTTTTTTTCCCTAACACTAGAATTTTCTTCACTATTCAGGTGACAACCTGTGATGAAATCAGATTTCTTTTTAAAATAACAAACAAAAATCAACACTTACTCAAAAATTTTTAGAAAACTTACAATGAAACGAACCTTAACCTGCTTTAACTAGCTCCTTAACCTCCAGTGTGGGATTGTGTTCTGTGGACACTATTACATCCTTCTCAGTCCCAGAAGTGCACACCAATGTGCTTCTTATTCTTAAATGCTTTAAGTACATATTACATTAAAATATCAGTTTTTCATCTTTTGTTAAACATCCCAGTTTCTAAGTTCATAAAAATTGTATCTCAAGGATATAATGCAACATAGCATAGGTGGTCTCTGCAATGTCAGGCCAAGGACTTAATACCCTTGAAAGGTGACTGCAAAAATCTGCTGGGGACCGCTCTGCCTGGTTTCAGGAATTGTAACTACCCCCCCCATGGCTGAGGATGAGCAAGCGACCTCTGGAATGCAAGCCACAGGAGACAAAGCTTGTCTCTGGTATTGAGACAAGCTGCCTCAGCTTCCTCTCCCTGCCCCCAAAGCATGGTCAGAAGTCAAAGGCGGTTAGGATTCCTCACAGCAGGGGGCAACCTAAACCAGACTTGATCACTAGGGAGGCCATCATGGAAGGACTGGTGGGGGGTGGGGGCTGCGACAAAGAGGGAGCAATGGACCCTTGCCCCCCACCCCAGCTATGTGACACAGCCCAAGTCCCCTTGCTTGTCCTCTGTGAGAAGCGCTTCCTGGTTCTAATCCACTTAAGCCTGAAAAACTGATGGGGAGAGGTGCAGCTCCTTGCCTTGCTAGAGTGGTATTGGGATAAAATCTGACATAAGAAAGAATTCTTAAAAATCCTGTGAAACATGCTTTGCTAACAGTGCTTTCATTCATATGTTAAGGGTCTAAGCAGGAAATGAGTATGTCTCCCAAAGTTTCTGCAAACCCCGACTCCGTTTCATGACAGACATTGACTCAAACTAAGCCCTCAGATTTCTCTGAAATGTTATCTACTGTTTGATCCTTGCCACCCTGTATTCCTGTGTATTACAACCCAATAAATGCCCCTGGAGGAAGGGGCTTAAGGCCTTTTTCCTGTGAGAAACTGGCCACCTCTCCTCCCCAGGCAGATCACGTCTTGTTAGTGTTTATTTTCATCCGTGGCAGACAGGGGTACTTGAGGGCAAAGTCACCCCCACAGAAATCAAGTCATATATGACCACATTTTCTTCTACAGTCAGTTAATAAAGGTGTTTATCATTGTGCAAAGAGACATCAAGACCATTTAAACAGTACAACTTCTAAATAAGTTAAAATACTAACAAAACGTATTTCTGGCAATGTTTATTACCAATCTATTCATTTTTCATACAAATTTATTGTTTTTACCGTTTAACTGGCAAAGGCTGGGCAAAAGGGTCTTTGCTCAGTAATTTCATACCATACTTGGCAAAAGATAATAACCTACTTTTTTTTTTTTTTTTGGAAAAAGGGAGAAATGCTTGAGTCTTTGTTTTGGTATTGTTCTAAAGAACAATTAAGCAAAGCTATACCAAAGTGTCCTTTAGGTCTTCTGGATGCCACAATATTGTTTCCAAGTAGACTTCAAGATGCTGAAATATGCACACTCTTTGAGGAGGAAAATATTCCATTGCCTTAACTGTATTTAATGTATTAAAATGTCCCAAATGATGGCTGACGTGATGTTATTTGCCAATTCTGAATTAGCAAAACAAAACAAAACAAAAAACAAAAAACCCTTCCCGGCATAAACCATAATCATATCCTTCCACTCATTCATTAAATACTTATTAATCTATTTTATCAGGCACCATACTAGTTACTTCCCAGCCCTTCTAGAGTTGATGTTTTTATAGTAGAGACTAGAGATGAAAGATATGTCTTCTAACTGTAATCCAAGACATTTTCCATTGTACCCATAAGCATATATTAATTTGAATGCTTAACCAATCAAAAGAGGTTAGATGTCTTTTTTTCAATGACACTCTCTTTTCAAGCTATCCTCTCTCTGAAAATCAGTTTCCTAATCTCTGAAATGGACATGGTAATCTCAGCCTCTAGTATCATCCTTTGGAGTCTTGAGGCTCTCTAAACAAGGATCAGTTTGTAATAAGATCGCCACATAAAGCAGCTGAGGCTTCTAATGTGATACAACTTGATCACAATACAGCAATTTAAATTTCATGCAGTGTCACATTTAAATGTGAGAATGTGGCTCACAGTTACATATTTCAAAAGAATGAGCAGGAACGATCCTTACTCCTAGGTAGCCTGGCATCGCAATGCCTGGCCATTTCAATAAGAACAAGATTATACACTCAGCTGACCCTCTCAAAGAAATGACAGCAGTTTCCCTGGAACCCGGTGCCTTTAGTGTCCATTCGACGCTGCTCTTGTGGCATCTGCTGAGAAGCTCAGATCTATCATATTATGGGAGGACCAAAGCTCTTACCAATTCTTGCAACTAGGGATCCTCTTCCTCTCCCTTCACTGCATCTCTGAAATATATATTGCATTAAATCTTGACCATGTTTTATGGACCCATTGTGGGTCTCTCCGCTTCTGTGTAAAGGTTCATTTATTTAGAGGAAAAAAATTTTTTGACAACACCTCTGCAAGTATAAAATGGTTCTTAAACTGGTAACAGTAACTGGCACAGTTGGTGTAAAGATTGTGTAAGATGATGTATTTGTTTGCAAAAAAATGAAAAGCTAGGGTGATTACTTACTGAAGATAAAGAAAATTGCAAAGAAAGAAAAAAATGAGAGCATTTCAGTTTTTCATTAAGACAAAGTTTCATGTATTGACTAATCATTTTCATGCTGTCACAAAGTGTGGGCCAAACAGTGACTAACCCTGCCAAGTGAAGACTAGGAAACTATACTGTGCCTAGCATTCTATTCTGTTCTGGGAAAAAAAATTTAGATCCCAATCACAATTCATGTACCTTTTTTTTTTTTAAGATTTTATTTATTTATCTTTAGAGGGGAAGGGAAGGAGAGAGGGAGAGAAATATCAATGTACAGTTACCTCTCGTGTATTCCCTGCTGGGAATTGGCCTGCAACCCAGGCATGTGCCCTGACTGGGAATCGAACCGCGAATGTCTGGTTCACAGGCCCGTGCTCAATCCACTGAGCTATACCAGCCAGGTTCATGTACCTTTTTACACAGTAAATCAACCTTACTAAATAATATAAAAGTGACAGAAAAAAAACAACATGAACAGGAAAAAATGTGTGTGTGGGGTACATAGCTATAAACTTTTAATGCATTTAACAACCGCTTACTTAGGAAGAAAGTACAGAGTAGAAGCTATGGTAGAGCATTTAGAAATTTTTAAATATACAAAAACATTTGCCCTCATCAACTCATCCAACTTCAAATTATTCTGGCAGTTCGTATCATTTAAATGCTAAAAAATTCTGGTAACTGCAACCACCAAAAAAGTCACAAGTCCAACATTAAGGAAGATCACAATATAAAACCAATATAATAATCCCTTCTAGAAATTAAGTTTTAAATCCTACCCCAATTTAACACTTGCATTAAATAAAAACAAGATGGAAAACCTGTTTAGCAGTTCAATACACTTTATTTCTATGTGTTTCTGAGCCATTCCCCCACAATTTCCTCTAACTACACAAACACTTGGAAAACACAACAGGGAAAAGGGGTGATTTTTTTCCCCACATTAACTGAACATCCCAATTCAATCCTGGATAAGAACTGGTTTGTAGGTTAAAAAATAATTTGGCTTTGCATATTTAGGGGTGAAGTGAAACCTCACATAGAATCCAATCCAATTCAAGTTTCCTGTGATATACACCAGATTTTTGTTTTGCTAAGTAATATCACAAGATACAATAAAATAGTTTTTCTGTCTTCAAGAACAAGAGTTTCTTATAAAATCTGGTTGTACATCTCTAAGTTTTGGTTACTTATTCTAAAGCAATAAACAAAGAGTTCTTAGTATGTGAGACCCTCATAATCTGTCTGGCTTACTTTGATAACAAATACTATTCACTGAAAGCCTACTGTGTGTCAGACATTTCCCTAATGCTTGGTGTCCTATTTTCCTGAATTGGCACATCTTTGAGGGGTAGGTACTATTTCCCTCCCTTAACAAATGAGGAAACAGTTTTTTGAGAGGTTAACTTACCCCAAATCACGTATCTATTAATGTGGCAGTGCAGAGAATCTTCCAAATGGTAGAATACACATCGCAGTGAGCCAAGGAAAATTACTTTAGGTATCTACTTTGAGCAAGGGAACTAAAGATGGACCACCCAACTCAGGAAATCATCCTGCTCAAACCTCCCAATTCCCCAGCTATTTTCACTCTTTACTTTGCTTCACCTTTCCCTTCTTCCTTTGCTTCCAAACCTAAAGGCTTCTGATATGGGCCTCATAAAAACAACAAGTTCTGCACTGGATGGCACCAGAAGGAAATTTTTTTTTTTAGAAACTGTGCTTTGCAGAAATCCCTCCAGGCTCCATAGCATCTGTGACATTCTGCCCTGTAGGACTGTTACAGACAGCTGCGTTGGATCGCCTGTGGAGACTGGTGTCCATGCATAATCCACCTAGAAGGCATGTCAAATGTTTAAGTACAAAACTGTGTACTAGATAAAGGTATGTGTGTATTTAACGGTGGAAGTTTACTTGGAGGCTACTGTGGTAGGGAGGGTAGGTAAAATGTGCCGATCATTCCGTTTCTATATCACCTAGGATTTTTTTCCTCCCAATTAAAAACCCACATTAGCTGCTTAACCAGCAATTCCTTTTAGTCAAATGTTATACTAGATCATACTAGGTTTTTGCTTCCCTTATTATCCTTTACCATTGCAACCTCTGGACCCACACCCTTTCAGGAAGGCTTGAAAAATAAAATTATCCACACAGAATTACTGGGATTCATCCTGTGTGGTTTCGTTACCACACAGTAAAACTTCCCATGATTAAAGGTAAATAGTAGTCTGTTTTAGAAGTGAAGTTTCTATATTTTTCTAATCATAGACATAGACCACTTTCCTATTTCTACTAATTTTCCTTTAAGTTTTTTATACACCCTCAAACTCCTATCCTTTCAGTTAGAAAATTACTAAAAGGGTTCCAACTAAAATATTTAATTAGATGATAATATTGCTCTATTGCTGAAATACTGGTTTTAAAGTATTTTCTCCCAGGGGACTTTCTGCTTGGTGTTCCCTCTACCTGTAATATACCAGGAACACGCCTGGGCTCCTTCTACCCTTTAGGTCTTAGCTTAAAAGTAGCCTCCTCCTTCCCCATCCACCCCACACACAGCTTCTTCTCATGAAGAACAAATAAATTGTAGCATCTCAGACAATGGAATAAAAATGAAATAGCAATGAAAATGAATGAATTATAAATACACACAGTGAGCAAAAGATGGCAGATAAAAATGTCCGGTATAATTTCACTTATATAAAATTTTAAAGCATGCCAAACTATACTGCAGTTAGTCCTTGAACAGTGTAGAAATCAGGGGCACCAACCCTGAGCAGTTGAAAATACACATATAACTTTTGACTCCCCCAAAACTTAACTACTAATGGCCTACTACTGACCAGAAGCCTTACCAACAACATAAATTAAGTCTATTAAAACATATTTTGTGCCCTGGCTGGTATAGCTCAGTGGATTGAGTGCAGGCCTGCGAACCAAAGCATCACTGGTTTGACTCCCAGTCAGGGCACATGCCTGGGTTGCAGACCATATTCCCAGTATGGGGTGTGCTAGAGGCAACCACAAATTGATGTTTCACTCCCTCTCTTTCTCCTTCTCTTCCCCATCTCTCTAAAATAAATAAAATCTTTAAAAAAAATGTGTACATTATATGCATTATATACTATATTCCTACAGTAAACTAAGCTAGAGAAAAGAATATTAAGAAAATCATAAGGAAAATACGTGTATAGGATTTCTTGAAAAATATCCATATATAAGTGGACCAGCACAGTTCAAACCGTGTCACTCAAGGGTCAACTATAATGTTGTTCAGGAATCCAGAACGGTAGTAAAAGCCATTTTGGGGGGAAAAATCAGGACAAAGTCCCAAGGAAATTATCGCCGTAAGTGCTGACAGCAGCCGCTTTGGTAGAGGGATCAGGAAAGAGCGCACCGAGGACTGCAGGGGGCGCCAGCAGCGGTCTGCTTCTTGCTCTGGGTGGTGGTCATTAATTAGGTTATACATTTATGGTTTTTTTCTCTGCTATATTCCACAATAAAAAGAAAGACTTTTAAAAGAGTAACAAAAATGTGTTAAGTGTTTGGTATACTGACTGATACTAACAGACTAAGTGCTAAGTAAATTTTGGCTATTATTTTAAACAAGAAATAAGTGATTTTTATTGTAACTGCCCATGTCATGAGTTTAAATAACTGGATGTTGAACAAACATATAAAAATAAACACTGCAAAACATCATTCATCTAGACTCTACTATATAACTTCTAATAATTTGATACTGGCAGAGTATAAGATTACCTCTGGAAAAATAAAACAAAAACAATGACCTTTACATACAAACATGGCATCACCACTCTGCCTGGTGAGAAAGGATTTATCACCTATGCCATTGGCAAGTCAGTTGCACATAGTGTAAAGAAGGCGGCTTTAATGATCACAGATCACACTAGTAGAAATGTTCTGCAACTTGTCTACAACTAAAAACATGCTTGGTAAGTGATGGCTTCCTCCCTTCCCTATTTCCTTCAGCGGCAAATGATAAACACTACATCTGGGCTAGGCTAGCTAGGTTCATGGTGGACTGCCCCAGTATGAGAACAGAAGCTAAACTTCTGGGTCCCGCTTTAGTTAAGCAAATTAAATCTCTATTGACAGCTAAAGGAGTGGAAATCTTTATTTCAGGGCACTGTTAATATTAAGAATTTATTGTTTTGTTTACAATCAACTTTGTACTGATTTCGATAAACCCAAAGTTGCACTTCAAAAATGTTTAAAAGTTCACCAAAAAATGCTATTAAATTTTATAAATAAGCCTCTGAACTAGTATTAATAAAGCATTAATAAAGATACTTTAAAGATAAAAACTAATTTGGTTTGATAGCATCTGCTTAATACTAAGGCAAGCCAAACTGTTAAATTAATACGAAACATAGCCCAATGAGTAATAAAGTGATGCACATATATGCAAATTTAGATGCCAAAGTGGCTGAGTTTATTCTAACAATTTTTTTCATTAAGAACTACCCATTATTTCATCCCCAAACTACCAACATTTCCTATCCGTGCTGTCGGTGATTGGTGTATTCAGTGTAATGCTCCCCATACAGACTACTCTCTCAAAACAAAGTATTGTCTTACAGGAATCCAATCTGCTCTGGTTAACAATGGTCTATTAATATCCAGTGGCATTAATGCAAAGCTCAAACTCAAGTGCCTCAGATAAAAGTGGATGGTGTGCCCATGTGACTTTACAATGAACCAAGTCAGGACTGCTGACTGCAGCCAAAGAATTCAGTCCTCTTCCTAGCCCATCATGTTCTTTACTGATCATTCAAGACCAAGTTACAACAGAATGCATTAAGAATAGAATAATTATGTATTTCAAACCCATAAAACTTGCTAATGTCAGCAAACCAACAACTTAAAAACATTTTAATTCAAGTTACCAGGAAATTTGTACCTTCCAGTATTGATAGTGTAACAATGTGAGCTACGTTTCAAAATGTCTTATTTTTTTTTAATAAAAACCAAAAGTTGTCAAGAATATAAATATATGACTAGTGGCATCATAAATGGGCAGAATATTATAGAAACAATGTACATGGATAAACATGTGATAACAAAAATTGTATTTACTGCATGGTATTTCACGTATTTCGCACATGAATATGTAATTACTTCTCACTATGAAGTATCACTTTCTATACAAGGAAACTGAGCATAAGAGATGGCAAGTCCTTTTTCTGAAGGTAACACAAGTATTAGTGGAAAGACCAAGATTCAAATTCATGACTAACAGCTTGGCTATACATGCATGGGAACAAAGGTAGGGCAAACAGACAAAAAGCAAAGACCAGAAAGGAAATACAGGTACTCTTGATAGATAGAGCTGCTTTGTTTGGGTGAGATTCCTGAGTTCACTGCCTTTTTAAACTGAGAGCATTTCCTAGATATGTGTAACTTGGAAGGCTATAGGTGAAGCCTTATTAGCTTGAACCATCAGAGAAGAGAGTCCAAAACCCAGAAGAACTGGAAATTAAGTGGGAACCTCTAGAAAAAAAGGGAATGATAGCAACAGCAAGCCCCAAATCTCAGCTGACAACGGAGATTTGGTGTAGGTAGAGGTGGTTACCTTCCTTCCCCCAGGAGCCAGGCTTTAAAGCAGGTAGAAACCATAAAATAGAACAGAGACATCAGCTACTGAGTAAGCTGGGGAGGACCCAGCTGGAAGTTTAAACCTAGGCAAGTATTTGTTACAACAGAAAACAATAATCCTTAGAAGAATATAAACAACCACCACAACCTAAAGTCACTACAACGTATTATCTACATTTCCAGTTTTCATGCCAAAATATTACTAAATAGGAAAATATAACCCATAATCAGGTGGAAAAAAACAATCATTAGAAATGAACCCCAAGTAGGCCCAGATGGTAGATTTAGGAGACAATGACTTCCTACTGAGTATAATAAACATGTTCAAAACTTAAAGGTAAATGTGGTACCAGGGAGCAACAGAGAGGTAAGCTCAACACAGAAATGGAAGCTAATTTTTTTTTAAGTTAGAAATTCTAGACCTGAAAATCACAATAATTAGAATGAAAAATTCACTAGATGGACTCAACAGCAGAATGGAGATGGCGGAAGGAGGAAGCAGTGACAAGCATCAACTTACAAATTTGAGAAACTTAACAGACCCAAAAAGAATACACACAAAGAGAAATACTCCTAGGCAAGTCAAATTGCTGAAAGCCAAGGTAAACAGAAAATCTTAAAAACAAGATGTATAGAGATGAGCTTTCTCCTTCTTAGAAACAATGATGGCTAGAAGACACTGGAAGTGTTTATCAAAGCGCTGAAGAAAGAAAACCCCATCAACCAAGAAGTCTACATCCAGCAAAATTATCTTTCAAAAGTGAAATGAAATAAAGACATCCTCAGATAATCAAAAACTGAAAGAATTTTGTTGCCAGTTGACCTTCCATTACAAGAAGTAATCATGGAAGAAGTACTCAGATGGCAACACAGAGCTACAGGAGGAAATGAAGAATTAAAATAAATCCCATATGGTATCTATTTTTCTTTTCTCTTTTAAAGCCATATGACTGCTGAAAGCAAAAATACAACATTGTATTGTTGTGTGTATAATTTCTATGACAACTAGAGCACTAAGGAAAGAAAAGTGATCTGTTCTTTGGTTCCCATATATTAGCTGAAGAAATTCAAAATTCTAAGTAGAGTAAGCAGTAAAACAATAATGCAAAAGGACATATAACTAGAAAGTCATACTAAAAAAATTTAGAGGAATGAAAAACAGAAAACAAATTGCAAAATACCAGGCCTAACTTAACGAAATCACAATTAAGTGGACTAAACAGTCTACAAAGAGAAAATGGAAGTTATGATACATGTTATCATACAGTTCACACATGCAAACATTCACTTAAATACAAGAGTACTATGGGTGACATAGAAAACTCTGACTACTTATTTACTAATAAGTTATTTAATGCTAGGCAAGAAGAGTAGCATATAAAATTATAGTTTAAGATATATATAAAAGTACAAAAATGTTAAGAATTTAAAGTATTTAATTTATTTTCCAACCCTTCTATAGTCTTTTCTCTTCATAATAAAATAAACATTTTTCAAATAAACAAAGCACAATAAATCTCTTGGAATAAATTCTTGAAGTGTTGGTTTTGAAAAGGATTAATCCTCAGCCTTTTAAAATTTAACACTCCACAATAAAAAAATTTTTTTAAATGACTGATGCATTGCTAAAAAAAAAATGAAATAAAATAAAATTTGATGCTCTAAAATGATTTGAGACTGATTTTCCAAAAATGTGTGGTTTGTTGGCTCTATTTTTATCAAGATTATAAACACTGGCCCTAACCGGTGTGGCTCAGATGGTTGGGCAACGTCCCGCAAAGCAAAAGGTTCAATTCTGGTCAGGGCACATGCCTGGGTTTGAGACGCACCAATACATGTTTCTCTCCCTCTCTTTTCCCCTTCCCCTGTTCCCCTCTAAAAATCTTTTTTTTAAATCTAAAAAAAAAAAAAGATTATAAACACTGTTGTTAATCTGTGCCAGCACAATGTTACATAGAGATGCTGCAATAATCAAAACTCAAGTCCTATCTTTGGATCTACGCTAAGGGCTCTTCTAGGCTGCTATTTTCTGAGAACTCTGTTTCTGCTTTTCTTATCTTCTGTCTGTACAACATGCTGGCTATCTCTGGATCCATCTTTCCCAGTGGTCATTTCCCCTTCTAACCTGCCCTGGTTCTGGAAACCAGATAGCCATATTTTTTATAACTATGTACAAAGTGTAACTATATAGTCCCCAGTTTAGATGTGGTGAATCCCTTTGATGTAAAATCTTTTTGGTTGTCATGTTGTTGTTTGCTTAATTACTGGATCAGCTTTATGATCAGCCAATCTACCAAATGACTAAGACTGAAATAGGTGGAATAGTATAGTAATTTCTCCAAGCCAAATTTATTATTTCTAGAAATGTGTAGGTAAGCCAGTACTGAGTTTAAATTCCCTGTAGAATCTTAACACACCACTTAATAAACAACATATATGTTTATCCTAATACCTGACTTGCAAGCTTTCATTAACGACCACTTAATAAGCAACATATATGTTTATCCTAATACCTGACTTGCAAGCTTTCATTAACGTGCCTAGGTTTAACTCCAGCATCTAACACTGACTGGCTGTGAGACGTGGGCAAGTTGCTATTAGCCTCTGAATTTGTCTGTCTGTAAATTACCTGGTTTGGAAGGTGGTGCCTAGACAACAGAGAGCTCCTGAAATATGGCAGATGTTCAATAATGGGTAACTTAATACAATTTAGTCTACAGCTGTCCAATGGTTAAAGCCAGCTCTTCGATCAATCGTTAGCACCTGTCTACCACAGAGGTATTTCAAAGTTGAGTAAAGAAAATAACTGTGTGCTACTGCCATAGGGGCAACCAAAGTTTAAGACTTGCAACATGGTCTAGGATACTTGGTCTCAAATCTGACTTTCTGGGAATCACCAGAAAGGTTTTCAAAAGCTGCCTCTACATTCTTTGGAAGAGAGAAGTCTAATTTTTCTCTAAGTGATTCTTTTAGAAATTTGGGAATCACTGGTCCAGAAGAAAAGAATAAGGAGACTAAGACCTAAATTTCAAAAAAAAGTCAGCCTCATAGCCCTGACCCGGGGTGTGGCTCAGTTGGTTGGGGACCATCCTGCAAACGGAAAGGTCACCAGGTCAACTCCAGGTCAGGGCACAAGCCTGGGTTGCTAGGTCCCCAGTTGGGGGTAGACAGGAGGCAATCGATCAGTGCTTCTTTTGCCTATTGCTATTTCTCTCCTTCTCTTCCCCTCTCTCTAAAAATAAATAAAATCTTTAAAAATTTCAGCTTTACCAAGTATTACTTACGTGGCTTTAGGCAAATCACAACGTTCCAAAATGAGATTGCTACCAAGACTTTCTGAAAACCCATCTCCTCCAAATGCAGATTTGAAGACCAAATATAGATATGTAGCTTAAGAGAGCTTTAGAAACACTAACAATTTATACCATATTAAGAAATTTGATACAGCCTTCCCAATTAAAGACCACATTTCAATTCTCAGACAGAAAAAGATAAATTCCACTGATTCAATAAACACTTCATTGAGGGCCCAATATGTTCTAGAAACCTGTAAGAAAGAATCCCAAGCAAAATTAAAAGAAAATTTGGATGCTAGTAATTTTAAACTAGTGGTGACTAATGTGAAAGAAAAGAAGAAAAAGGAGGAACAAGGAAAGGGAAAAGGTTCCCTAAACAGTACTATATAACAGTAACCTCTGTGACGATGGAAATGTTCTACATCTCCACTGTCCAATATAATAGCCATCAGCCATGTATGGGTATTGAGCACTTAAAATGTGACTCAAGTAATTGAGCTGAATCTTAAATTGAATTTACACTGAGTTTAACAGCCACATGTCACTAGTGGTTACAGTATTAAAAAAACGCAACCCTAGAACATTTGCAAATTTAGGTCACACTTTTGGGAGACATGGATACGAAAAGGCAGAAGAAATGAAGAAAAAATTAGCAAAATTCCATTTGTAAACAACTTTTCTTAGCCCTGGCTGGTGTGCATCAGTGGATTGAGTGCTGGGCCTGCACACCAAAGGGTTGCCTGTTCAGTTCCCAGCCTAGGTTTCGAGCCAGGTCTCCAGTAGGGGGCGCACACGAAGCAACCATACCTTGATGTTTCTCTCTCTCTCTCTTTCTCCCTCCCTTCCCTTCTCTAAAAATGAGTAAATAATATCTTCAAAAAAAAACCCCAAACTTTTTAATATTTCTTTTTGAAGACTTTTCTACTAGGAAAAGATATATGCATAGAATGAAACTCAGGAGCCCAAAACTTTGGAAGTAACACAAACTAGAAGTAAGATTGTTACCAACCCTGGTTCTGCCAGACATAGGCCTTATAATCCTGTACAGGTTACTTAGCTCCTCTGTGCCTTAAACTCCAACTGTGCAAATCGGGGCAACTTGCCTGTTGAATGAATTACAGAGATTAAAGATAACAGATATAAAACATATAAAAGAGTTTAAGATTCTTTTGTACTACATTAATTCATTAAAAGGAAACTATATATATTATTCCATACATATTGCCTGAGTGAGAGTCAGCTATGTCAGGTCTATACACAGGGTACTACAAACATAGTCTGCTTCTCACAGAGCCTGACTTCAGTTCCAGTTGACTCAACCACATTAATAAATATACTACCACTAAATGAAGTAAGAACTTTAAGGAAAAAGGGATTTGTTCTACATTGGACAACAATAAGGCTTCCTCTCTCAGGAAATAAGGATTAAAGTGAAATATTTAAACTGAAAAGTTAACTGTGTGTATGAGGGGCAGGGAGGAAGAGTTTGTGGGTAGTATCACAAATGGCCAAAGGTATTGTGCCATTGAGTAATTTTAACACTGAAGAACTAGTAGACCAGAGCTAGACAGTGCAGGGCTAGTTTTAAGCTAAGGGATGACATAATCAATTTTGTTTTGAAAAGATCATTCTGGGTACAATAGTGATGGGAGGGCACAGTGAATTCAAGGAACCCAGTTAAAAGGCTACTGTAGGAGGGACATTCCACAACTGGGTCTAGGACGGCAGCAGTGAAGATAAAAGGAGTATTTAGGAAACAGAGGTGATAGAACTTGGTGATGGACTGGATATGGAGGAATAAAAGTGCCAAGGATGGCTCAGGTTTCTCACTTGTGCAATATGATGAATGGTGGTACTATTCAGAGAGACATAGGACCCACTAAAAGAAGGCCTGGGTTGTTTTGCTTCTGAAGGGGGAGGGAGGAAGTCATAAGTTTGTGAGTCTGGAGTGCCTTTGAGATACAAAGCAAAAATGTTCAGCAGGCATTGGGTGCCTAAAACTCAGAAAAGGAGCATGGGGTGGAACACAAAATGTTGGCAATTATTAGCCTACAGACAGATAATACAGCGTAGAAGAGAAGAAGCCAGAGGAAGAAGAAAAGACAGACTCAAACCTTGAGGCTGGCTAAATTTAAAAATAAAGGAAACTGCAAAAGACACTGGACTGAAAGAGCCACAGAGAGAAGAAAAATGAAGACTGAGTGGTATTATGGAAGCCAAAGAAATGATAAGAAGACTTCAAAAGAACATCAAATGCTGCTGGAAGGTTGAATGCTGCTGGGGTGTCCTGGTATTGGTGATAAGGATGGAGGTGACTAGTGACTTTAATAAGAATTACTTGGGTAAAATGATGGGGTAGAAGTCATATTACAGCAGATGGTCATGGATCCTCTAAATCTTCCTCCACTGGAGTAATCAAGCCCGCCCTACCAAGCCACCTACCCTCCAAAATGATCTGCATACTAAACTCAAAGCTACATTGTTAAAGGAACTTAACAACTCAAGAAAGAACAATGCCAGTGGTTTTTAACCTAAATGAATATGTAATTTGTGAATGTTCAAGAACAGCATGGTAAGCATTTAAAGCAGAGAAATTTCTGAGCCCAAGGGTAATACAAACACACCAGCCCGTAATTAGCTTCTGCAGAGAGACAACAGTCCACTAAACTATTTTTGCTTTCAGATTTCCCCCTTCTTATAATTAGAAATCCCCAAGTTCTTTACCAGGACCATAGTTTGCATAACGGCTTTAAGACAACACTGGTACTGGATCTAATGAAAAGTGTTAGAATAACAAAGCCACTGACAGATACTAGCTTTCATATTTTAAATAGAAAGCCAATTACTTTCTGTTTAAAAACACTGATATATTTTTACCTTCAGTATTTTAAGTAGTTTTCCTTGCTGTCCATCCCCAACACTTTCACTTTGTGGAATCAATGTATTACTTCCCCATCCCTTTGAAAAACTACTGATTTTCATGGCTTTACCTAAATTTGTAGCATCCAAGGACATTATTATACAATTATTTAAATCCCATTTTTCTTAAGTTCTTTTCTTTTACTAACCAGTAGCTGCAATTTGGTGTTTACCCCACTGCAGAACTCATTTGTAAAATGAAATCCAACTCTTGAGTCCACCTGCCAAACTTGCTCTTCCACATGGTCTTCTGTATCTCCAAATCTACATACTGCATTCTCAACAGGAAAACCCTGGCATCGGTCTTTCTACACACCCTCTCATCCAAACCATCAGCAAATCCCCCAAATTCTACCTTCTAGACATAGTCAGTATGTGAACACCTCTCACTATATCACACATTATTACCTTAGTAAAAGTTCTGTCCTCTTGACTGAAATACTGCAATAGGCTTCTAACAAGTCTCCCAGCTTCCACCGTTACCCTCTTATAGTGAGTGCATCCTCCACAGAGCAGACAGGTATTGTAAAAAGGTAAGTCAGGCTGTTAGGTCTATGCTCAAAACCCTCCATGGGCCCTGGCTGGTATAGCTCAGTGGATTGAGCACGGGACTGTGAAGCAAAGGGTTGCTGGTTCGATTCCCAGTCAGGGTACATGCCTAGGTTGCAGGCCAGGTCCCCAGTAGGGGACACGAGAGAGGCAACCACACATTAATGTTTCTCTCCCACTCTTTCTCCTTCCCTTCCCCCCTCTCTAAAAATAAATAAATATTAAAAAAAAAAACAACACTCCTGGCTCCCTACACTCAAGACTCCCTACATCACTCAACAGTAAAGTCTTTATCATGATCTAAAAGTTCTCCGGTGTTTGTTCCTCACTACAGCTTTCACCTCCTCTCCTGTAGCTCTCCGCCTCCTCACTCCAGCCCCGCTGGTCTCCCTGTTTCCCAATTACACCAAGCACACTCCCATCTGAGGGTCTTGGTGTTTGCAGCTCATCTCCCTAGATTGTTCTTCCCCTAGATACTTCCTCCCTTACTCCCTTCTAGTGTCTGCTCACCTATCAGAGAGGCTTTCTCTGACTTCTCCAAAATAGCCCCACCCCAGCCATCACCATCTACCCACCTTCAGTGTTCTTCACAACTACATGTGACCTGCTTGTTTCTCGTGTGCTGCTATTAGAATGAAAGTCCCGTAACTCTGCCGTGTTCACGGCTGCATCCCCAGCACTTAGTTTAGAATAGTGTTGCTGGTACTCAGTAAGAATTGTTCAATAATCAAATTAATATTTATTTCACTTCAATGAATACTAATGAAATGGAACCAATTTGATTAGTACTACAGACTTCCCAAACACATATATAAAACATGTAATTAAAAATTAATGAAAACAAACACACTCGATACATAACCAAGAAATATTATTTTAGTCCTTTGGATACCAACTGCGCAGGATTGGCAATGTGAGCACGAAGACAAACACACACACAGGAGACATCAAGTGTGATGGCAGTGTTCAGATGGTGCCTCCACATTCAGAGAGTGCATCCAGTATTGTGGATAAACCAGACTTAATCTCTGGTGGCATGGGTTTGACAGGGTGAAGCCTCTGTGAAAGTGTGACTTTACCACATGCAAGCATTTCTTATCAGGGTCCCACTTTTACTCACTCCTGGAACTTCGATACTCCCTAACCTCAGGGATGTGACTCATCCTCGTTCCTCTAGGGTGACCTTTAAGAACTCAAGCTACATACTAAAGTAATTAGTAGTGTGTGGAATTGCTTGCCCAAGAATCAACACGGCCCAGTCCGAAGCAGCTATAGGAGTCAGGAGATAACATACCTGTTTATGTTTTACAGGAAGTCCTTGTTAAGTGGGAGGGATTGTCCACCCCAACACATTCAATAAGCATATCTTTATTAAGTACCTATTCGCTGTATGGAGATGAATGAGACACAGGTTCAGATCCCAGTGAAAGAGATGATCGTATCATACATCATCACGAGAATTCCTCCTCATTTCTCTGTTACGTAATCATTACCCTCTTGGGAGGTCATAAACAGGTGATGGTGGTAATCCCCAACATGTCCCCCTCAGCATCCCTGCCATCGCAGGGCCAGTCTGGGGGACAGGCAGGAATAAGAAATAAGAAAGGGGAATTACTACATTCTGGCATTAGAATCAGAAAAACCCAGGTGTGAAACCCTCTGCACAACTTTCTTTTCTCCTTTTCATGGTTTTTTTTTTTTTGAGAGTACATTTATTAAAGCTGGGGACAGTGAAACAAAGGAAGGGCTTAGGATAGAAGAAGCAACAGAGTGAGCCGAGGGCGGTGCTCTGCTTTGGCTCCCCAGAACTCTGGGGGGAAAAGTGAGCCACCCTGGGCTGCGTGGACTCGCTGAGAAGTAAAAGTCCCTGTGACAGAAGTGAGCCAAAGCGGGGAAGAGCAGGAGAAAAGGGGCCCTTGGACACAGTTTGGGGGGTTAGGCCAGGACAAGGGGCTGCCGCCCACTGCCCCTCTGGCCTCAGAACTTAGGAGGAAGAGAACAGAGATACATGCTGAGTAAGAAGGGAAAGAAAGGTGTGGGCGTGTTCCACACGGAGCCTTCTTACACCACTTTCTGTGAGTGACATTCAGCAATGTCTTCAACTTCTATATGCCCATTTTATCATCATTATTATCATTTTATTTCCTAAGAAATAAATTTTAAAATTCAACAAGCTCATAAGATATAAAAGACACTTGATATAGTTGCTTTCTTTAATTCCCTTTTTATTAATGAAAAAGGCTGAAAACAGGCCACATACAAAGACTAGACATACTGATACAGGGTGCAGCCAAGGCGGGGGTGCGGCAGGGGGAGGCAAAAAAAGATTTGGAATGGTGTCCAGAATTCAAAGTGTATAGGAATATTGGAGAGACATATAAGATGTCCTCACTCCCCCCACCAGGGGGAAGAGACCAATAGAGCAGGGCCATTGAGAACTGTTTTGCATAGCAACAGTTTTGCAGCTAACCTCCGAATGATTATTTAACATATCTATAACCTTTAACTGGTTTCATAGATATGTTAAATAGCAGTGGCCAAGTTTGGAGCCAGGGAGAAGGGAGTGGCTGGGACCCAGGATGGAACTAGGGGCAGGTCCCCTGAGTTACAGCGCCTGTGTGAGAGCTTGGAAAAGATTGGCTCCGGGACATGAAGGGAGAACTGCCCAGTTGAGGAGAGGGCCACGCAGTTTGGGGCAGAGTGAAGACCCCTGCAGTCTTGAGGAGAAAACCATGCAGTTTTGGCAAGAGGGCACACCCCTGCAGTCAAATGAAAGAGAGAGCCACGCGGTTTCAGCAAAGTAAGGGCCCCTCTTGGCCAGGTGAAGAAAGAGCCATGTGGTTTTGGCAGTGTGGACCCCTTTTCCCAGATGAAAGGGAAAACCACGCAGCTTTGCCAGAATGGAGACCCCTGCAGCCAGGTGAAGAAGAAAGCCACATGCTTTTGGTGGAGTGCAGACCCCTGCAGCTTTGGTAAAAGAGGCCCACGCACCTTTGGGGTGCCCCCTTTGGCCACGTGGCCTGGAAAGCAGGAGAGACTTTGACTGGAACTGGGTACAAAGAACTCTTGCCAATGGACCATGAGAGGGTACCACAGTACTTTGGATTAACTCGAGATCCTGCACAGTGACACAGCTGACGATACCAGTGGCCTGAAACACAGACCTGTGCTCTTTTCCTGATTTACGGTACCCGGAGTTGGGACAGTGGGAGAAGGGAGCGCTGTGTGGGTGCAGGTGTATACCCTAAAAGACTTTGATATTTTAGTGGAGGCGTTAGGCCTGAATAGCATTAAATAAACATTTTGTTTCCTTTTCACAAATCTCTGGCCTTGAGAGATGTCTTTCTAATTGGTGGCGGACAGAAGAGCCCAGTAGATATTAGTATTCTGTCCTTGGGAAGGGCCCCTGTTCTGTAGCAGTTTTTGGCACCCCTAGGTGGGCCAAATATTGCCCCCCCTACCCAACCTCTTGTTCGGTAACAATACCACCAGCATATGGCTCCCAAGCTTTGGCCAAAGACAACTATGTTGTCTTAAAGTAATGCTACCTTTTAAACTTGTTTTAATGAAGAGTTTCTCCTTTCTTTAAAACTTTTCTCTCAGTTTCCCTGACACTACTCTCCTGGCTATCTATTTATGACCAGCCTACCTTAATTCTCTTAGGTGGTGTCTCCTTGATTCCTGACATACCTTTAGACATTCTCTAGGCTCAATCCCAGAGCCTATACCTGTTTTCTTATCTACTCACTCTCCTTAGGTAATTTCATCCACAACCTTAGACACTACATACACACATACACATACACATATACACAAACACACATACAGGACACACACACATTTCTGCCCTCCTCCCTCATAAAGACTCATGGACTATGATGTCTTACAGGCTACTCAAAACAGAATTCTTTCTTTACCTCCCCTCCCAAATATCTATTCCTTCTCATTTCAAAGAAGTATTGCCATCTATTCAGGTACTCACGTCCAAAACGTGCGGATCAGCTTCTCTTTCCCTCCCATGTCCAACCTACCTACATCCAATTCAATCTGCCGCCAAGACTTATTTTCTGCACCCCAGATCACACTAATCACTTGGATTCTTGCCCCTGCCACTCCATTCTTCACCCAGCAGCCAAAGATGTTAAAACAGATCGTGTTGCTACCTCACACAAAATACTTCAATCACTTCTAATTACATGTATAGTAAAATCTTACACTGGCCTCCTTATAGTTCTTTGGATGTATCCCTCTCTCATTTTATGACCTTCATATATGCCGTTCCTTTGACCTGGAATGTTTTCCTACCCTACCATCAATTGATCCTTCAGGTTTGTGCTTTATGAAACACTTCTTGAAAAAGGCTTCCCCAACCACAATTAAAATTAGGTCCTATTATATCCTCACTGGCAGCCTATACTTTGCTTCCTGAGCATTGAAAATAAAAAGTTTGTAACGGTGTTATATGCACAACTATTCAGTTAATGCATGTTTAAACTGATTAGGGAAATCTGTTTCCCTAATCACTGCCTCATTCTGCAGTGCTACATCCATGTGTCCCACAGCTAAGAAACTCCTCTCACCGGTAAATACTCAATAAACAGACAACTCATGAGTCCTGGCCCTAGAATGGCTGGACAATACAGCAAGATACACCATGGATATTTAACTAATCCCCTTCAGTTGGAGCTTTAGGCAAAGTACTTCAAAAAATCACCGTGCTGGGCAATGAAAAGGATTCAAGGAGAAGGAAGACAAATTCCCCTAAGTTTCTGACAGCTTGTGTCTTCATTTCTTTTGTTCTTCCATAGTTCCTACCACAGAGTCAGACCCATGGTAGATCCTTAATTAAGCATTTAGTGACCAAAATATTATACTGCATGGTAATCAATAAAGCGCTAAATTAAATGTTGTAAAAGTCTAACATGTTATAACATTCGGTTCCCTGAGGGCTAGAAGCATTCGAAGAGATTTTAAGAAAAGAGAACTCAATCTAGACAGGATGTGAAACAACTTTTAGGATCTGCCCAACCAGTGCTATCACCCCTCTCCTGCCCTCCTTCAACAGTGGGATAGCCAGATATGCACTCCTTAACACAAAACTTTTCTTTAATCTATTTGCTAACTTCTAAGCAAAATTATCTTCAATATTATATTCTATGCTTAGTTTTTTGGGGGGTTTTTTTTGGGGGGGCGGGGTGATTTGGCCATAAAGGACCTGAGTGGAAGAATATAAAAAAATACAAAGAATTCACTATACCACTTGTTACATAAATACAACTCTAAACATAACATTTTAAATACTATATTCACCTAATAATGTAGGAACTAAGAGGGTCTAAAATTGGAATCATGGAGTTTAGATACTTTCTGAAGGGCCAATATTAGTATATGAAGATCAAAACTGTAACTACACTAGCTGTTATTTTTCAAGCACTGAACATGAGCCCTTATGTGCATTTTTCTAGTCTTTACAATAACACTGAAAGCTGAAAAAGCTGAGACTGAAAAGCTGGGTGACTCCAACTCCTATACAACTTACAACACAGGTGTTCTTTTTTAGGCACTGTAAATTGGCCCAATACTGCCAAAATAAACACACACACACACACACACACACACACACACAACCCCAAAGTTTTAGAGAACTTCAAATGCCTTATTACTGAGAAAATATAATGTTAAATAACACCACTTTCTTAGGAAGCATACAAGTTCAAGGAATATAACATCCTTTGACGTAAAAAGCCTTTCTAGAACTTACAGGTAAATATAAAGTGCTTCACTGCTAAACTACTCAGCTTTTTTATAAATCTGGTATTTTCAATAATAAAAGTTCTCTCTCAAAAAAAAATTACCAGGTACATATCAACTTTATAAAGATTTTGAGTTTTGGAAGGAAAAAAATAATAGATTTGAGAGGAACTACCTGAGTATGAGTAATTGTTATGAGAACTGTTTTTCTTCTAATATAACAAAATACCACAATGGAATAACACAAGAGTACTATTATTCAAAGCTAAATGATGTCAGGCTTCTATTCAATAAGCTGTAAGCATTGAGATAATCATTTCAAACTGTATGAATGTTACATTATCAAACATTGGGACAAATACATTCTTGTATAAAATGACCATATAAGATCAAATAATCATATCAAGAAGAAATTTCATCCTTCTATATTTAAACTTGTGCACACTGTGATCTTTTCAACCTGTACCAACTCTGCATTCACCAAATTCCATCAATGTGGTCATTACACATTGTAAAAGCAAACTTCAAGTAATCCCAACCCATAAAAAAAGTTAAATATTAATTGATGGAATTTCAAAAGCATCAATTGCTGTCTTGAAATCACGATTTTGTACCATAAAGAAATAAAAGATAAAAGTCGTATATGACCATAAAATAGAATTACAGAAACGATATACGGATGATTTTCTCTTCACAAAGTGTTAACTACTTATGCAAGACCCCAGAAAGTCTTTCTGGACTTCCGCCACAGAAAAAAACAACAACACGCACTCTCTCAATCTCTCTCTCTCCTCCCCCCTCCCTCGCTCTGTGCCCCCTCCTCCGCCTTTTTTAATAGTCCTCTCCCAAAAGGTTTACATTAAAAATGGATTTATGCCATTATCAGGAACACCATGTCCCAAGATTTATGATCTTTGCATATTCAAGACTGCAGGAATTGAGTTTTAATAATTCATGGACCACAAACACAATTAAGATTTTTTTCCTCAAACACTAAAGTTCTCACTCTTGGGACCCCTAATGGGTGTACATGAGCCCTGCAATACAATCTTTAACATAGATGGAGGTGGGCTCTTCTCTACAGACTGACGTCCTGACCTATACCTCCTGCACATTCCCTTCCCAGGGTCCAGGAGCGTAACTCATTCAGAGGGATGGTCATTGTTAAGGTCGAGTGAGAAACCAGCACGGACAAGCAATATAACTGCATGAGGAAAGTTGTTAAATGCAGTCTCTCCTGTATCACGTAACTAGTCTAACCCGCTGCAAACTTTTAAGAGATTAAGTTACATTCCTATGCAATTCCACCCTTGACAGCTGAATCCAGAGATGCCAGCAAGTCGTGCACGTCAAATCCCGCCACCTCAGCGGTGGGGAGCCAGCGGCCACATCCCGCGGTCGGCGTGAACCAGTGGTTGGGGACGGAGGGAGGGCCAGGAGAGCTCACCTTTTCCAGCTCGTCGTGAAGCTCCGCTAGGCTGGGCCGGAGCAACTTCTCGCCCAGCTGCGCTACTGTGTGCCGGTAATGGTCGATCCTGGGCACGGCGTCCATGGTGTTGTGGCCAAAGGTGCGCAGGTAGTAGGTATTAGTATGGGTGTCATAGTAGTAGTGCTGGTGGTGCCCGCCGCCGCCGCCCGAGTGCAGACTGCTGCCCTCGCTCAGCACTGTGTCCCCACCGTTCTGAAAGCTCACGTTAGGCCCTTCGCCTCCGACCCCCGCCGCATCCGACAGGCTCTCCTCCGCTGAAGAGGAGGCAGCCGGGTCCACGAAGTTCACACGGAAGCGGCCCTTGGCTTCCTCGCTGCCTTTCGCCTGCCCGCTTTCGCCGATTGGTTTCCCGTCCACGGAGGACTCCTTGGTCCCCGTCCCAACACCAGCTGCAGCCGCTGCCGCGGCAGCCCGCCCTGCGTTCTCGGAAACCAAGTCCACCTGGAAGCGGCTCTGGCTCGGGGTGGGCCCCAGAGGTCTGCCCAGCCCGTCCCCGGCCGCCGCTGCGCCCTCGCCCGGGACCCCGCCGCCGCCCCGGCTAGCGGCCGCAGCATCCTCCGTCACGGAGGGCACGGCCGCGCCGGGCAGGTCCACCCCGGGGGCAGCTAGCACAGCCGCTGGCGGCGTTTCTCCGACCCCAGACAGCCTAGGGGCGCCGGAGGAGGGCGCCGTAGGCCTCGGCTCCATCACCGCCCGACCCTCGGCGGACCCGGAGAGCCTGGCGGACGTCGCGGGCTGCACGCCCTCCGCAGTCGCAACGCCTGATGAGGGAGTCACTCTCCCGGTTGCCGGGTGTCCGCCGCTCGCAGCCCAGTCAGCGCGAGAGTGCAGCTTGCGCGGGGCGGGCCCCGCTGTTTAAAGGCTCGGCGGGGCCACGGCAGTGGCGGCTCTGGCTGCAGCACGCGGGAGGCGGGGCCCGCGGCTCCTCCACCCCTCAGCCCGCCCACCCGCGGTCCCTCAGTGACGCCCGGCAGACGCTCCCCCAAGGCCCTGGCCCTGTTCAGGTCTTGCGCGACCCCGCGCAAGAACTGCCCGCGCAGGGGTCGTGCCCAGCCAGTCCGCTTTGGGAAGCAAGAGCAGCGAGATGCAGGAGTAGCTGCGCACCGCCAGACCGCTGCCGCAGGGAAGACCTCCGCGCCGCTACCACCTCTTCCGTCGCCTTCCTCCCACTCCTCCACCTCCTTCCCCCGCCCTGCTCTGCGGAGATGAAGTGCTGGCCCCCCGGCCGCCTTCTTCTCTGCCCGCCCCTACGGCTGCGCGTCTACTGTACGGTAGCCGGAGCCACCGCAGACCAGGCTGCCGACGGCGCCCGGCGCTGCTGGCAAATGGGCGCTAGGGCCCTGCTTCGGCGCACGCGGATTGCTGCTACTCCCGCAGCAGCTGCCAGCACACAGTCAGCTCTGGAGGATCTAGACTGCTGGCTTTTTTTTTTTTTTTTTTTTTTTTTTTAAGTTCTGAGCGCGCAGTACTTAGGCTGAGCTGGCGAGATCTCGCGAGATGCTGCAGGGTTACTGTGCTCCTACCCCTCAGGCGCGTGGTACCCTCGGCAGTTCAGGAGCAACCAGCTGCACCGGGCTCCTGCGGGTGATGCTGGGGGTTTTGCTGTCCCTCGCTTCCGGACTTGCGGGCGAGGTTCGCCCTTCGGTGTGGCCTGCTGGGAGCTCCTGCCCGCTGCGACGCGCGCACACACTTCAGGCCTGAGCCTAGAGGGTGGCAGGATTTCCTCCGTGCCGCCTTTGAGGCTGTAAACTCACCCGCCTGGCAGCGGTAGATTTGCATAACCAGAGCCTAATCCCAGTAGTGATGCAGTGGGTGTGTCCACACTTCGATAACACCTTTATTTTAAAGCTGATGTTTGAAGGAGAGCAGGGAGTTTAGTTGTGATGCCTTATTGTTTCACGACGATTTTTAACTTGAGGCATCTCTAAAAATACTGGGAAGCTCAGACGAATATGAGAGCATTAACCTGGAACTTACAACATGGTGTAGGTTGTGAATAATTCCTGTTTTAATTGAAACAAAGGTATTCCTCTGCAGGTCAGTTTTTTCTAATGTAAGATATAGGAGATGATAATAATTTTGAAACGTGCTTAGCAGAATCCATTTTTAACCTAAATTCTACCTACAGCCCTACATGAAAACAGATAACAATGAATGGCTTCTTAGATCACTTGCCTGTATTTATATTTATATATTTTTATATTTTATTTGTGGAGATAAACACCGTCCTTTGCTGAACCGTTGAAGTATGATCAAAGAACCGCAGAGTTTGCAGAGCTGTTTGGAAAGATAGTAGTGTTAAGGAAACTGCAACCAGGTAGTTCTCAAAAAATTGTCCTAACCATTAACTTATTTGACTTGCACAACTTTTCATCTCATTTTATTATCTCTGTTGTAAGGATGGAGAGAGGAAAGAACCGCTCTTAGATCATGTAGGGACACTTTTTAAACTCCTTCTTGCATATTAGTAATATTAGCAAAAAAAAAAACTAAAACAAAAGAGGCCAGAAAAATCAGGTGGTCCTTTTGGAAATGCTGTTTCTACTAGAGGATTTCTGCCTTGTTAGCTGATCTGTGTGGTAATTCTTAGCTCCTAAGCTAATTAGATAGCTGTTGGAGTTCAACATTCATTGAACTTCACAAAGGGTAACCATCTACTATGAGGTGCTCTGTGTTCTGGTGATATTGCAGTGAGCAAAACAGTATCTTCTCTCATGGAGTTCATTGTCTAGGGAGAAAGTGAGGCAGGCAATAAATAAATAGATAAAGTATTTAGTATGCTGTAGGAAGAAATACCTACAAATATAGAGCATGCTTGGAGTGCTAAGGAAAAGGGAATAGGAGGTGAGATATGGAGGTGGTAAAATTTTTTATAAGATGGCTCCACTGAGAAGGTGACATTTGAGTGAGGAAGTGGGTGATGCAAATATTTGGGAAAAGAATATTCCAAGCAGAAGAAAAACAAAAAGGTGAAAGCATGTCTGACATGTTCATGGAGTTTCATGTAGGCCATTGTGGCTGAAGCTGCTTAAGGGGTGGGGAAATCAAAGGTGATTAGGTCAGAGAGCTTATGGATTGGGGGTATGAAGGACCAAATTGTGTAGGACCTCTTAGGCTATTGGAAGGACTTTGACTTTTACTCTGAGTGGGACAGTATATTAGTCAACTTGGGATGCCGTAACAAAATATCATTGACTGGGTGGCTGAAAAATTTATTTTCTTACAGTTCCGGAGGCTGGAAAGTGAGATCAGGGTGCCAGTATGGCCAAGTTTTGGTGACAGGTTGCAGAGTGTCCCCTCATTGTGTGGTCACGTGTTGAAGACAGAACTCAAGTGTCTCTTCTTATAAGGGCACCTGTTCTGTCTGATCAGGGCTTTGCTCTTATGACTTCACTGAATCTTGATTACCATAGTTTGTCGTGTATAATGCACACTTTTTGCCCAACTTTTTAAGGGAAAAATAAGGATGTACATTATAAATGGGTAGTACCTGAAATATCTTGTATCTGTTCTTGTGTTTTGTAATTGCTACATAAAATTTCTTGTACCATAATACGTTGAAAAACAAATACTAAAAGTCCTATATAATATAAAAAAAAAGTATCTAAATATAAATAAATAAATAAATAAGTGAATTAAAAACTAAAATGAAAGATTTTTTTCTTGAAAGTTTGGGCCAAAAGCATGGGTGTACATTATACACCACAAAACACTATCCTTAAAAACCTCCTTAAAACACTATCTTCAATACAGTCACATAGTTTAGGGCTTCAACACATGGACTGGCAAGGGGGACACCATTCTGTCCCTAGCATATGACACGTTATTGGAGGGTTGGAATAGAGGAATGGCTTGATTTGACATATATTTAAATAATCAGTCTAGCTGCCTTGTTGTAAATATACAAGTCGGTAAGTGGTGGGGGACAAAGAAGGAAAGAAGTAGATGGTTAAGAGGTGATAAAAAATTCAAGAAGCGATGATACAGCTTTGACCATGATGGGTAGCAGTTGAAATGTTTGGAAAGTGGTTGAATTCTGAGGAGACAATAGAATTTTCTGATGGATATAGAGTGTGAGTGAGAATCCAAGAGTTTTGGCCTGAACAACTAGAAAAATGATATTGCTGTTTTCTTAGATAAGGAGATGGTGAATGGAGCAACTTTGGGTGGAAGGAATTTCAGGAGATGTCGGGTGGAGAAAATAAATAAATGTATAGTAATAATAAATAGTAGTCACATATAAAAATGTGTAAGTGCAAACTGAGAAGTTCTATGACAGAGAGGAACATGGCACTATGAGATTGTAAAATAGAGGGACAGACTTAGGGAGGAAGTGAAGTCTTTTTCAGCTGAAGTCTGAAGGTTGATTAGGATTAAACTATAACTTGGAGGAAGTTTTCAAAAAATGGAAAACGTTATGGGCAAAAGCCCTTTTGGGAGTGAACATGGCCTGTCTAAGGAGCTTAGCCAGTTTGGTTAAAGCATAGTGATTAGATAAGAAATGAATAGGTCTGCCTATTCTTTTTTTTTTTTTAATAAGATTTTATTTATTTATTCTTAGAGGGGAGGGAAGAAAGAAAGAGGGGGAGAAAAACATCTATGTGAGAGAGAAACATCAATAAGTTGCCTCTCAGAAACCCTCAACTGGGGGCCTGGCCCACAACCCAGGCATGTACCCTGACTGGAAATCGAACCAGCAACCTTTCAGTTCACAGACTGGTGCTCAATCCACTGAGCCACAACCAGGTGTCTGTCTATTCTAAAAGCCAAATAAAACCATTAATGGGTTTTCAGGGAAATAGAGAGGCATGTGATTAGATTTATATTTATTAGAAGCCTATTTTGTGGGGAGAAGATTGGAGAGAAGCAAGTACAAGCATGAACAGACAGAATACAATTTCAGTAATCTAGGCATGAGATGATAGTAACAGTAGAAACATATACAGGCAACTTAATGTCCCAGGTACTATGCTGAACTCTACATTCATAATTTTATTTTATTCTTAGGACACTCTGAAAAAAGTCATGTTATTTCTCCCATTTTACAGATGAAAAACATCGTTAAGAAAAAAAGGCTGAGTAACTTATCTAAAGTCATTCAGCCAAACCAAGATTTGAGTCCAGGGTGATTTCTCCACTCATCAAGCTATAAGAATTTGGATTGTAGAGGTGGGGAGATGAGGAAGGAGAAAAATTTGAGAAATAACTCCAAAGAACTTGGAGATGGATTGAAGGAATGAGAGAGAATAAGGGATAAATGAGTTTTGTAATCTACCTGGGCTTAGATGGTGGTGACCTGAATGAGAAGGAGAACATTCTAAAACTAGGTTTGGAGATAAATATGTGAATTTGTTCCTGGGCATATTAGGCTGAGGTATCTTTGAGATATCAAGTCAAAAAGTAAAGAAAGTACTTGGCTACATGGGTTTTGTGCACAGAGAAGTTTGTATAAGAAAGTACAGATGGGGAGGCCTTCTGCAAATAGATGATAACTGACACCCTGGATGTGTCGACATCAGTGAAGTCCAAACCTGTAGAGAATTTTTTTATGAGCTTATTTAAGAGCCAAACTGATGACACATGCCAGGGAGCAAGATCACAAATACTACACAGAATGACAGTTTGCAGCTTATTCTGTGCATTTGAATTACTGGTATGTACGGAATAGGACGTGTAGGTGGGAGAAAGTAAGGCAGGATTAGATTACAGGTTAGTTAACGAAATGATGTGCTCTCTTGAGGGTGGAGTATTTCAGAGGCGTGGTAACCTGAATGCCAAAACCCTGGACAGGGCTTGCTGAAGGCAACGATGAACCTTTTACTAAAAAGTCATCTGCCTGGGGAGGTGACTACCCACCACTACCCTCCTGGTTAGGAATTCATGTTCGGATAACTCTGTGGGGTTACTTTCCATAGAACTTTTTTCATCCACACAACCACCCCGGGATGGTATGGAGCAGCAGGGCACAGTAGGACCTTATATGATGATGGAAATGTTCTGTCACCACCCAGCTTTACATGATAGCCGCGAGCCACCTGAAATGCTTAGTGCAACCAAGAAAATGAATTTTTAGTTTAATTTTATTATTTTAAGTTTATTAAATAGCCCCATAGGCTAGTGGCTACCGTATTAGGCAGTATAGGTATAGAGTTTGAAAAAGGCCGAGGGCCCAGTGTTTTGTAATTCGGATGTTCAATGACTACGTGAAAGGAAGAGCGGCCTGAGGGATGAGAACACAATGGATGAAGGCATTTTCGAAGTGGAATTAGCTGTGTTAAATTGGACCAAGAGATGGAAAAAGATATGAGGTGAATATGTCATATTGAATTTAGTAACGTGTATTAGCCGATATGATAGGAGGGTACTAGGAAGGAGAGCAAAGGTTCCAGAAGATAAAGTCCAAATATGCTTGTGAAAGTCACAGAAACGCTCAGGAGAGGTCTCCTTTTAGTTCAGTCAGCAAACGCTTGGTTACTAGTTTGACCACATGTCAGTGTACAGATGGACCTTGAGGCGAAGAGACTCATTGGTGCCGTGGTGAGGTACGTAGGTCATTTTGCCATTTTCCTTTTTTGCCAAAAAGTCAGCCGTTGGCAATGTGTGTTTCAGTGTACTTAGTACTATGTATTGAATGTATTTAGAATTTTGTGACTAGAAGGGACTTCAATTTCACAAATGCTAAAAGGAGATATTAATTACTTCAGATCTACAACTTTTCACATCTGTAGCATTAGAACACATGAAAACCATGTAAATCCTTTAACACCATCTCTCTTTTTTTTTTTTTAAGATTTTATCTATTTATCCTTAGAGGGAAGGGAAGGAGAGAAGGAGAGAAATATCAATATGTGGTTGCCTCTCGTGAGTCTCCTGATGAGAACTGGCCTGCAACCCAGGTGCCCTGACTGGGAATCGAACCGCAATCGTGTGGTTCACAGGCCCGCACTCAATCCACTGAGCTACGCCAGCCAGGTTCTTTTAAATTATCAAAAGAAACTTGTTTGTGCTGTGTCATAATTTTGTTTTCTTACCTAAGTCCCAACTACATTCTTCTTTAATTTAAAATATTATAAGTATTTTAAAGTTGGTCATAGAATTTAACAAAATACTTAATTTTTTCTATAATACTTAAGTTCATATTTGTGAATTATGTCTTTCAAAGAAGACAGCCAAAGGTTTTATTGAGTTTAAATCTTATCCAAGCAGTAGTTCATGACAAATGCAGTTAAAATAAATGTAATCTCTGTCTTCTCATTCCTCACTTCTATCTGAATGTATGTCATGAAGCTAGTCAAGGACATCTCTTCCACTCAGACAATATATTGGAAAGGTTACCTTCCATCTCCGCTGATTTACTTCTATGCTTCTAACTCTGCAGGGTGTGAACATTTGCAGATTTCAAAATAGTTACCAAATATGAATATGTAAAGTAAATACTCTTATAAAATAGTTTGATAGTTACAGTCATGGTGTCCATAGCCAGACTGCCTGGATTGGAACATCAGTTCTACTAGTTAATGGTCAAGTGAACTTAGGCTAATGTGTCCTCATGTCTCAGTTTCCTCTCCTGAGGGGTAGTGGTAACAGTGGTAGTACCTCATGAGTTCTGAGGATTAACGTGAATTACTACCCTTACGGTGCTTAGAGGAGTGCCTGAAAAACGGTAAGCCCTAATGTAAGTAAACATTAAATAAGTGTTTAAAACTTTTTTAATTCAAAATAAGAAATAGTTCTAGGGTAAACCTTTAAAACTGTATCTTTTTTGCAACTGTCCTGTTTTTAAATTTTGCTTTTTGTTTTTGGGAGGCATTTGTGTGAATTTTTTAGTACTAGGTAAGCTATTTTTTTCTGTTAGAGATTTTGGATTTTTTAAAAAATTTTACTAATTGATTTTAGAGACAGAGAGAAAGAAAAAAACCCATAGGTTTATTGTTCCACTTATATATGCATTCGTCGGTTGCTTCTTGTATGTGCCTTGGCTGGGGATGAAACCCACAACCTTGGTGTATTGCAACAATGCTCTATCCAACTGAGCTCTATCCAAAATCTCAGCCAGGACAGAGATTTTGGACTTTTAAAGTAGTTGTTAAATGATCAAATTCATTTTGCTACCATGTTTTTGGTAGATGGAGCAACAGCCTAGACTGAGGATTTCTTTCTTATTCACCTTAAATTCATTGTTTTCTTCTACTGTACTCTTTAATGATTTGTTACTAAAACCATTACATACTAAGTGTATTTTACATACTAAAATATGCTATAGGAATATTTTGTCTGCATTCACTATATTATATTTTACTTTCTAAAAAATAGAGGTTTAAAACACATGGCAACACTTACAAAAAACACATACCTTAATAATTAGTTTAATTGCCACCTTTATGGACTCAAATATTATAGTGTATCCCATAACTAAATTATATAGCTATATTTTTTGACTGTTAATGAAAAATACCTAGTTTTTATCCTCTATTACATTTCTTAATGATTAATTCATGTTTTTGCTTTCTTTTTTTCTTTGTTTAATTATATTTTATTGATTATGCTATTGCATTTGTCCCAACCCACCCAGCACCCCCCACTTTCTCAAGCAATCCCCGCACCATTGTTCATGTCCATGGGTCATGCATGTAAGTGTTTTGGCTATTCCATTTCCTATACTGTACTTTACATCCCCATAGCTATTCTGTAACTACTTATTTGTATTTCTTAATCCCCTCTCCTCGTCACCCATTTCTCACACCCCTCTCCCATCTGGCGGCCATCAAAACCCTCTATATGCATGATTCTGTCTCTATTCTTGTTTGCCTAGTTCGTTTTTTAGATTCAGTTGTTGATAGATATTTATTTATTTACATTTTACTGTTCATAGTTTTGATTTTCTTTTTTAAAAAAATAAGTCCCTTTTACATTTCATATAATAATGGTCTGGTGAAAATGAAGTCCTTTAGTTTTGTCTTGTCTGGGAAGGTCTTTATCTGCCCTTTAGTTCTAAATAATAGCCTTGCTGGTTTGAGCAACCTTGGCCAGAGGGCCCTGCTTTTCATGATTTTGAATATTTCTTTTTTTTTTTTAGATTTTGTTTACTTATTGAGAGAGAGGAAGGGAGGGAGCAAGGCAGGGAAAGAAAGATCAATGTATAAGAGAGAAATGTCCATTGGTTGCCTCTCTCAAGCCCCCAGCCGGGGACCTGACCTGCAACCCAGGCATGTGCCCTGACTGGGAATCAAACTGGTGGTAACCTTTTGGTTCGCAGGCCAGCATTCAATCCACTGAGTCACACCAGCCAGGGCCTTGATTTTTGAATATTTCTTGCCAATCCCTTCTAGCCTGCTAAGTTTCCTTTGGGAAATCAGCTGAGTCTTATGGGAAGTCCCCTGTAAGTAAGTACTTTTGCTGCTTTTATGATTCTCTCTTTATCTTGCCCTGGCTGGTCTGGTTCAGTGGACTGAGCCCCAGCCTGTGAACCAAAGGATTGACAGTTTGATTCCCAGTCAGTGCACATATGGGTTGCTGGCCAGGTCCCCAGTTGGGGGCGTGTGAGAGGCAACCACACATTGATGTTTCTCTCCCTCCCTTTTTCCTTCCCTTCCCCTCTCTCTAAAAATAAAAAAAATTAAAAATTAAAAAAAAAATTCTCTTTAACTTTTGGCTTTTTAATTATGATATATCCTGGCATAGGGCTCTTTGCATCCATCTGGTTTGGGAGTCTCTGTGCTTCCTGGACTTGCATGTTTATTTCCTTTACCAAATTAGGGACATTTTCTTTCATTATTTTTTCCAACAGATTTCCAATTTCTTGCTCTTTCTCCTCTCCTTGTGGGACCCCTCTGATGCTTGAAGTTGTCTCAGAGGCTGCTTACACTATCCTCATTTTTTTTGGATTCCTTTCACTTGTTGTTTTAATTAGTGAACAAATCAAAACAAATCATTTGTTTCGATTAGTTGTTTTTTGCTTCCTTATGTTCCAAAACATTGATTTCCTTCTCAGCTTCATTAACTCTACTGTTGTTTCCCTGTAAATTGTCCTTCATTTCAATTAGTGTATCTTTCATTTCTGACTGGATCTTTGTCACACTGTTGAAGTTCTCTTTTTTTTTAATTTTTATTTATTTTTAAAGAGGCAGGGAGAAAGAGAGGGAGAGAAACATCAGTGTGTGAGAAAACGCCTGCTGGTTGCCTCTCATACACCCCTAACCAGGGACCTAGCCCACAAGCCAGGCATGTGCCCTGGCCAGAAATTGAACTCGCAGCCTTTCGGTTTGCTGGCCAGCGCTCACTCCACTGAGCCAAACCAGCCAGGGCTCGCTGAGCATGCTTATAACTGGTGTTTTGAAGTCTGCATCTGATAAACTGTATATCTCCACTTTGTTTCGTTCTTTTTCTGTTTTGACCTGTTCTTTCATTTGGAGCATTTCCTTTGTCTCCCCATTTTGGCAGCTTCCCTGTGTTCGTTTCTGTGTATGTACAGCTGCGATGACTCCCTGTATTGGTAGCATAACCTAATGTCGTAGGTGTCCTGTAGGGTCCGGTGGCACAGCCTCCCTTATTGCCCAAGCTGGGTACTTGAGGTATGCCCTGGGTATTGGGTTGAGTACATCCTCCTTTTGTAGTTGAGCCTTGGTTGCTCTTGGCAGGCCAATGGGAGGGATTTACTCAGACCAGTCAGCTGCAAGGACTAGCTGTGACCACTGACCATCAACCTCTGTCCTTTGTGGAGGATCAGCTGTGCGAAGGGGCAGGGTGGTAGTGCTCCAACATGGTCCGTAGTTGTCCACTGAGTGTGCTGGCCCTGGGATTGCCCTAGGTGGTACAGGCCAAGGTCAGCTGCCATATGTGTATCGCCCAGGGACACTCCTGCCTGAGTTTTAAAGCAATCAGTTGGCTGCTGCTTGTGCTGGGTGTGGAGATTCTCAGGCAAAGCCAAACTGTGAATCTAGGCTGGCTGCTGCTAGTGCTGGGCCTGGGGCCACTTAGCAAGAGGTGTAGGGGCTGAGTGCTCACCAAGGCCAGCTATTGCTTGTTTGAAAGGATTTAGGAAGTTGTGAAGCATGAGCCAACAGTAGCCATCTACTGGAAAAGCCACTGTTAACAGCTGTAAGTTGGATGGGACTCAGCCTCTGGGGATCTGCAGGGTGGGGCAAACAGTGTTAGCCAGGTTGATGGAGTCTCAGATATGGCACCCATGTGGCAGCCCTCCGCTCGCTTTAGTGTCTGGGAGAAAGCTGTCTCCAGTTCTCACTTGGGTGCCAGACACTTCAGTTCCTGTGTAAGACTGGTAACTTTCAGCTGCCACCCCAATCCTGGAGCTCAGAGGGAGTGAGTCTAAGTCCATGTGTGGGTTTTTAGAGGAACTGCTTGGGACTCCAGAAGTTTCTTCCACCAACTCAATCCCTGTTGGTTTTTGCAGCCAGAAGTCATGGGGGCTTACCTTCCTGGCACTGGAATCCTGGTGCAAACTCTTGCTCCCAAGATATGCCTCCTGAATTTTTGTCCACCATACATGAATAAAAATTCTGCCCCTCCACCAGTCTGGATGGATGTGATTTCTTTAATTCTGTAGTTGTTGGACTTCCATTCAACTCTGTTTCTGACAGTTCTGAGTGATGGTTGTTCTATAATTTAGTTGTAATTGTGATGTGGTTGTGTGAGAAGGCGAACCATGTTTACCTACGCCACCAGAAAACTTTTCTCCATGTTTTCACTTTTGAAAAGGTGTAAGTAGTGTATAATTGAAAAGTCATCTTGTAATTGTTTAAGATGCCTGAAATTCAAAAAGCCATAAACATTGAAGTGATCCTACAGGATTATGTAGTAAATCCCTACTCTAAAGAATAATTATTCTATTGACACTTAAAGAAAAACAAAGCATTTTTTTCTTTAACATATGCTAATGGTTACAAGTCGTTACAGCCATAGTATTACACTTAAAGACATGTAAAGAACAAGATGTTCTTTCTAATGGCTAAACAAAATTATTTCTGTAACAACCCAATTTTTTTTGCTTTTTGTTCTATTCTTGAGAGGTTATGATAACCTGTAAAATGTAAGGTTAATTTCGGTTTTATTTTCTAAATGATTTCCTCTTGCATGTCATTATACAACCCACTTTCTAAGTACGTAATTAGTTTTATTACTTTCCTTTGGGCTCTTTCCAAGTAATTTTATTCTTCCTTTAAATGTGGGCCAAAACGATTAAGTTCAATATTCCAGTTAAAAACAACAACAACAACAACTGATAATTATAAAGGTAAAGACAGATTTTTTTCTACAGTGCAAGTAATTGTTTTTACTTATAACTGGGCTACCACATCTGACTCAGACTCTGCCCCCTGCCCTCAACTCTTCTAGTTAGCCAAAAAACTTTTTTGTTTTTTTAAAGAAATTTGAAGTAGAAGTTCAACTCTATTTTAGCCAATTTCTAAAGACATAAAATTCTAGAATAGAAAAAAAATTATATTTATGAGATCAATTAATTCGATGTAATATTTTTCTCATTATAAAAGTAATACATGTATAATAGGAAAATCATAGGAAAACTCTAAGGGAAAGAGTACTTATAATGGCATCACCCTAAAATAACATTAACTTTTTGGTATGACCATACAAACTTGTTTATTATATGTTTTATTTTATAATTTTTAAAACTTACCAATAACAAATGCCTTTCTGTATATATAAATATCTTGAAACTGCATGATTCCTGAGGGTGTCATAATATTGCATCATTTGTATTTGTCATAATTTACTGAATCACCACCTATTTTTTATTTCTATTGAATTTATTGGGGTGATATTGGTTAATAAAATTATATATATGCTTCAGGTGTACAATTCTATATTACATCGTCCATATATTGTCTGTTCACCCCCAGTCAAGTCTCCTTCCATCACCATTTATCCCCCCTTCCCCTCTTCTACCTCCCGCAGCCCTCTTTCCTTCTGGTAATCACCGTGCTGATGTCTGTGTCTGTGAGGTTTCTTCTTCTTTCTTTCTTCCTTTTTTTTTTTTTTCCTTAATCCCTCTACTTTTTTCACCCAGCCCCCTATCCTCCATCTTTGAATGTTTTGTTTATTTCTTTCCTTTATAATTATAGCAAGCATTGCTGCATTGGAAATCTTGGTGCATATATCTTTCTTCATGATTGATTATTTCCTTAGGGTAAATTCCTAGAAGTGAAACAGCAGGGTATGTGTATGTTTAAAAGTTGATGCTCATTGCAAAATTTTCAGAAAGTTTGTCAGTGTTTTTTATTGTATCAGCATTGTATTTGAGTGCCTGTCTTACACTATCCTCACAGATTCTGAGAAGGACCCTTTATCTTTGTCAATCTGATTGGCAAAAGATGTTTAATTTTCAGTGAACTTGTCAATGAAAGTGAAGTTTTTAAAGTTTATTAATCTCTTATATATTATTGTCTCTGAATTGCTTGTTGATAGCTGTAGTAGATATTTGCTGCATCCTGGAATTCTAGTTTCTGTTGTATTTTGTTTGGTAATAGCATACAACTGGGTTTGTGTTTGGTTTGGTTTTTGGTGGGGTGTGTGAATGACCTCTTTGTGCAGTTTTGGAAGTATTAGAAGACCTTGCCTGTCCCAGCCCCATTGTGAACACATGACCAGTGCGCCACTCTCGCTCTCTGAAGAGTTGTGAATTTTGACTGGTGCGATGCAAAGTAAGAAAATAAGTCCAGCTGCTGGGACTATTATCTTCTCGTACCTTACCACCCCTCACTAGAGAATTGCCTTGCCTGGGGCAGCCCAAGGCAACTGTCTAAAGAGACAGTACAAAGGCACATGCCTCTGTTTGGGACTACTCCATAGAGCACCTGTAGGATTAAGTGAGGCTTCAGCTGCATCTTCTTTGTGAGTCTGGTTCTCCCTCTGCACAAGGCTTCCTTCTTCATTTCCTTGTAGGTGGATCTCCTGAGAGCACTCCCCAGCAAACCTCAGACATCCTCCGTTTCAGTCTGTTGCTAAGGAACCGTCTATTTATTCCAGTGGCAGCACTCAAGGAAAACTGTAAAGTATCAGGTTGGCCAGAAAGTCCATTGTATGTTTTCCACAAAATAAAAGACACACTTTTTATTTTCACCAATAACTTTATTGATTTGGATATTTTGAGTATGTCAGCTATTTCTTGCTGTTGGTTTCTGTGGGTGTAAGGCTGGGGTACTGCTAAACATCTTCCAATGCATTGGACAGCCCCACAGCAAAGAATTATTTAGCCAAAATGTCAATAGTACCAAGAAACTTCGCAAACCACTTTTGACATGTTCGATTAGTCATAGCACCTTCTCCAAATCTTTTTTGCATTTCAGTTGAGTTTTTACCTTTCATGAAATCATAAAGCATAATATGCCAGAAATATTGTGTATCTTCTTCCATCTTCAATATTAAAACAGCTGCACAAAAGTTCACCAACTTTGATGTTGTTTTTTAAATGTACTACATGACAGCTGTCACAATACAATCTAACAAAATTGTTTTAAATGAACTTAAAGACAACTAAGCGGTAAAATTGAGCCATTATATGGAAAAACTAAATGAACTTTTTGGCCAACCCAGTACGTAGTTCCTGTTACCAGCACCCTCTGGAACTACTTGTGTTGTCTTTCTTGCACCCATTCTTCTTTCAACTTTCCCATATTCTCCCAGTAATTTACTTTGAGTTAATCAGAGTTGGTTCCAATGGCTTGTAGCCAAGGATCAGGATTAATACAATGTTCTTTGCAATTTTTCTACTGTCTTTTACTTACCATATTGAGCTTTGTATGTCTCACAGACTTAAACCATAAATAAAATTGGTTCGCCTCAGTTCATCAGTTCCATTGTGGTTTTTTCATCATAGTATTGGCATTCAATTATTTTAAAAGCGTATGTCTATCAACCATTTCAACCTTTTTCTTTGTGATTTTTACTTTTTTATAATGGTTAGGGGCCTTTGCTGTTGCAAAGTCATGTACATAAAACAAATAGTATAAGGTTTTATTTGTCATCCACTTGTAACATTTATTTTTGCTTTGGTATGAGGCAATGATTTAACAATTTTTTTCAAATAATTTAACTGAGTATTTAAGCTTTTATGTTAAAACCTAATTTCTTCTGGCTAAGGTGGAGGCATAGGTAGACACACTGTGCTTCCTCGAATAACCAAAAGAAGAACAAGAACAATTAAAAAACAAAAACCAACCAGAAATGACAGAAAACCGAACTGTATGGAAGTCAGTCAACCAATGAGTTAAAGAGGAAACATGCATCCAGACCAGTAGGAGGAGCAGAGACAGGCAGCTGGGCAGAGAGGACTTGCACCAAAGTGGCAGTGGAAGACCAAGGCAGGCAAGGCTGCAGCTGGCGGACCTGGTGAGACAGTGGCTGTTGGAGTGGGCAGTCACACATTCACCTGCGGCTAAACTAGGAGGAACAACTGGGAAGCAAGACAGACCATGCAACCCAGGGCTCCAGCTCAGGGAAATAAAGCCTCAAACCATCCATTGAAAACACCTCTGGGAGAAGAGGCAGCACATAAGAAACTCTCAGCCTCACAGGAGAGACCCACAGGGTCCTAGAACATACACAAACCCACCCACTTGGGAATCAGCACCAGAAAAGCCCACTTTGCTTGTGGGTAGGGAGAAAAGTGATTGAAATAAGGCAAAGAGCAGAGCAAATACCGTTGTTCCCTCTCAACCCCTTCCCCACATACAGCATCACAAAGCCGCAATGTGGGTTGCCCCGCCCTGGTGAACACCTAGTGCTCCACCCATTATACGTAGCAGGTGTGCCAAGACAGAAAAATATTGCCCAAATGAAAGAATGGATCAAAGCTCCAGAAGAAATACAACTAAGCAACAAAGAGCCAACCTATCAGATGCACAGTTCAAAACACTGGTAATCAGGATGCTCACAGACTCAGTTGAATATGGTCACAAATTAGATGAAAAACTGAAGACAATGCTAAGTGAAATAAAGGAAAATGTACAGGGAACCAATAGTGATGGGAAGGGAACTGGGACTCTAATCAATGGTGTGGACCAGAAGGAAGAAAGAAACATTCAACCAGAACAGAATGAAGAAAAAAGAATTCAAAAAAATGAGGAGAGGCTTAGGAACCTGCAGGACATCTTTAAATGTTCCAACATCCGAATTATAAAAAGAGCTAGTTGAACAGTATCGTCCAATTTTGATGCTTTAAATAAGATAAACACTATCTTTTCCTCAGACAACAATCCAGAAATGATATGACTCACGCTGGCGGGCAGCTCTGCCGTTCCCACCAGGAGACTCATTTCTGGGTCAGGGACAGCTGCTTCCTTTCTTGCCATGAAATGAAGTCGGAAATGGATTCTGGAATTCCCTATGCTGATGAGTCCTGCCAGTGGGTAGAAACCTGAATTTTTAAAGAGTTACAAAACGTTCTGTTACTAGCATTAAAGTGGTAATTATGTTGAACATGAAACTAAAAATGAGCCTATAGATATTTTGTGAAAATTAATATGTAGCTCACACTTAAAGGGGTTTTCCCTCACAGTCTGTGAGTTTGTGTATGTGTTTACCATAGCAATTCAAAGCCCTTTCTCCTCTCCGCCATTGCCACCACCATATGATTTGGATGTGGGGCATGAGTTGAGAAGAGATTTGCTTTTTACTAGATGACTTAAGCCTCTTGACGTGCTTCTTGTACTTCTGTTCAGCTCTCAGATTCTTTTTGTGCAGGCTACGTGAATATGAGCAACAGTGACAGGAAAGATATATTAATATTGTTTAAGACAATTTGCAGTTTATAAAGTAAATTAATCAGGAAATGTAATATTCTTAAAAACGAATGGCCTATATCTGATTCAGGAATGAATATTAAATATCTAATAATGAAGAAAGTATTAAAGTTCTGTCTTCTCATCTAACTATAGAAGCAGCTCTCAGTGCTGATACCGGTTCTTGTGAGGGTTAAGACGCAGTTCCATATTCCGTCTCTCTGTACATTACTTTGTGGTTATAAATGTCAGATCTTACAATTCATCCTGTAAGGCTAAGGATGATGCCTTGTGAACTCGCATAATATATCCTGTGGAATCAAAGGACTGGTCTATGTTAACTGGTCTATGGAATATATCCTGTGGAATCAAAGGACTGGTCTGTGTTTTTGATGCAGAATGGTAGTGAGTGTTTTATTTTTGTGGTTTTATTTTCATGCATAAAATACATTCGGCAAAGTGTTTAAAACATGTACATTTTGATGAAAACTACGAAGTAAACATCTGCATAAATGAGCATCGAGGTCATGAAACACGACGTAGCCACGCCCCAGGAGCCCCCCAATATGCCCCTCCAGCTGATAGCCCTTTCCTCCCACTCCCAGATGGCTTGTGACAGCCATTTCCTTGGTTTTACTACTGTATAGCTGCCCCTAAACATAATATAAATGGATTCACACTGTGTGTTTCTTTTACATCTTGCTTCTTTGTAGCATATGCTTATGCATTGATCCATGTTGTTGCATGTGTTGTACATTTCTTTCCACAACACGATGGTACTACCTTGCATAGACATAGCATCACCAATGTGGCCATTTCACTGTTAATGAATATTTTGGTTTCCATGCTATTTTTTTTATTTTTGCTGTTGTGAATTTGGCTGCTGTGAGCATTTCAGCACACGTTACAGGGACATGTGTAAGTTTCTCTGGGGTCTGCATTTAGGAGGGTGTTGCTGGTTCATAGGGTATGTTCTTGACCTTGGACGGATGGTGACAAACCACTTATAGAAGATGAGAAACCACAGATGACAAACTGGTTGTATCAAGAATAGTATTGTTTTTAAGGTTCTTTATCATATCTTCAAATATTGGGTAAAGGTTTGTTGAGAGTGGAAAACAAACTTGGCATGTTATCTTATTATATGTTGTTATAAAAGAAAGTTTAAAATATCATCTGGAAAAAATAAAAACCTATTCATTTCCAGTTATTGGTTTAAAAATGTATCTCAAGGTAGATAATAAAATATATAAAGTATATTGCATATAATATATAACATTTAAATATATACTATAAATGTAATAATATATAACATATACTATGTTATAACAGATAATGCACTAGTTATATCACGTGTAATATTTATATATTATTAATGATATTTATAAAATGTTAGCAATATATAGTATATATAGAGGTATATTTATATATTGCATATAGAGATAAGTATAGATATATATCAACTATATAACATAATATAAATATATAACATTGATAAATATATATATTAAATAAAATTTTATATCAGGCAAAAAGGTATAAAGTGTAAAACAAAGTCTCTGTCAATTTCTCTTACTAAAGTTCTGCCTTAAATGACTACCAAAGTAACAGTTTTTATATGCTTCTTAGAAAAAAAGTATTTCTGAGTATCTAAAAAGATCACAATGCACATGATATTTTTTCATTTAGTTAACAGCAAGTATGATTCTATTCTTTTAACAGCATGTATAAGCATTTCTTTGCAAGGCTAAATAATATTGACTTGACTGAGTATATAATAATGTACTTAACCAATCATACTAATTGATGGATATTTACGTCATCTCCAGGTTTCTATTATTACCAATAGTGGATCAGTAACTACACTGGAACATATATCTTATTTTTTGAGTTAATCATTTGATAAATTTCTATCTGTAGAGTTATAGTTCAGAGTTTACAAACATTTTAATTTTGATAAATATTCAAAATTGCCCTCCCAAGCAAGAGTTGTATCAGTTTACATTTTCATCAAATATTTGTCAACATTGTGTATTATCAGAGTACTTATATTTGCTATTCTGATAGTTGAAATATATAGTTTGTTTTGGTTTGCATTTATTTAATTATGAGTTGAATTAAGCATAATTTCTATTTGTTTTTCTGCCAACTGTATTTTAATATCCTTTACCTGTTTTCTATTAGCTAATTGAATTATTTTTCTTAGTGATTTGTAAAAGTCATTATAAATTCATTAAATTTTTGTCTATTATGTGCTGCAAATATTTTACTTAAATTTTGTGCATGAGTTTTCATCATTTTTATGATTTTCAGCTTGTCTATAACTTTCAAATTGCTTAGAAGCCTCTTTCATGTGTTACCATTTGCTTTCTAAGTCTACAGACACAGCTAAATTTTTTAAAAGATTTTATTTATTTATCTTTAGAGGGGAAAGGAAGGAGAGAGGGAGAGAAATACCAGTGTATGGTTGCCTCTTGTGTGTCCCCCGCTGGGAACTGGCCTGCAACCCAGGCATGTGCCCTGACTGGGAATCGAACTGCAATACTCTGGTTCACAGGCCCACGCTCCACCCACTGAGCTGCACCAGCCAGGGCTGAAACAGATCAATTTAGTTCACATGTAGGTCAGTCTTTTTTTTTTTTTTTTGGCAGAGGTGGGGGGGTGGTGCAGGGCAAAGAAGCCTGTGAGAAGATTCCTAGAAGGAGGGACTGTAGTTAGATGAATATGAAGAATCTAATGAGTTTTGGTTATCAAAACAGAAGTGTGTTTAACATTTAAATAACTACTACTTCCTTCTTCCTTCAGTCAACCTAAAAGTTAATGGGTGTGAAAGTGATATAGTAGTAAAAAACATTATTTTACCAGACATAAAGTATGTTCTCTAAAAAGGTAGAGACTACCTTCTCTCTAACCTTCCTTCAAACTACAGGTCCTCACTTCACCTGAAACAATGTATCAAAAGCTGCCAGAAGTTCTAGCATCTCTTATAATAATTTATCTGTGGTTATATTTTGACTTGTAAGAAATGAAATGAAATTGATTTATGTGGACTTATATAGTCTGTTTGCCATAGAAACCTACAATAGATATTTTAATAAAGTAGTTAAAATATGATAGGTATACAAAGATGATCAAAACCCTTAAGGACATCACAATGAATTAGTATTTAAACATATAAAAATAATCCATGTGAACATAGCTTATACTTATTTCTCAGCTAAAATTACTTCTTGTTTAACCCCAATTTTAAAAAGCCTGGATAAGTCTAAGAAAAAAAGAAAAACCTTGATAAGTCTAAGTACTAATATTTGTGAATAGTGGGGAGCAACCAATTGTGCAAGATTTTTTTTAGTTTATATTTTTGTTTCTTCTGTGTTTTAAAGCTGTTTACAACTTACGGAGTAAAATTAGCTAGTGTAACATTAAATCTGATCATTTTTTTTAAGATTTAAAAAAAAATTTATTTATCTTTAGAGGGGAAGGGAAGGAGAGAGGGAGAGAAACATCAATGTATGGTTGCCTTTCGTGTGTCCCCTGCTGGGAACTGGCCTGCAGGGAACCGGCCTGCAACCCAGGCATGTGCCCTGACTGGGAAAATCTGATCTTTAGCTTTCGTTCAGTGCACTAGGAACTCAAAGCCACCAGATAGTGCCTAATGGAAAACAGGAGATTGCACATTGTCCCCCGACTGCTCTTATGTTCCCCAGAGCTCTTCACCCCAGGCCCGTAAAACAACAGCAGCAGTCCAGTTCAGGCTGGACCTCATGCTTTTGGCTTGCAGGGTTAAGATGACTTCATAGTGGACCGAGGAATTTCTACTAATTATCGCATATCTGATGTTTAAAGATCATCTGGACTTTCTAAAAGATTCCCAGCTTCACAAAGCTTATTGTTTTCGATCAAAACAGCTTTTAAATATTCAACTAAATGATAGCGTATAGCCTTGTAAAACTTTATCAGCTGAGTTTAAAAAAAACCTGTCAACTTTTACTTATACTGTCAAGTTTATAAGACTGTGAAAAAACTGCTTAGCTGTCTCTACTTCTAGAAATTAAATAAAACCATAATACCAATTAGATAATACATTAAAAGACGTCCTTAAAATGTTTAAACTTTTGAATGTATATTTCTCAATATTTCTCATATTTCTCATATGTTCTCTGAATGTATATTTCTCATTAAATACTAGGATAACTTAAAAACATTTGAACTGTAGAATTAAAAGTTGAATTGAACATGGTATAGTGTTCTACTTCCTCCAAAGAAAATGTGATCAGAAGATGAATATGGAATAAGTTATCAGTTTGCCTGGACCCTATAAAAAACCCTTTTGAATAGCAGAAATTTCAAATAGTTGAAAAATAGTTTTTTAAAAGTTAGGATTTTAAACTGCCTTTAGAAACATTTATGAGGTACTATAACTATATTCTTTTTCAAGAGAACACTGAAAATTCTTGAACACTTTCTTGGCCGAGATCAACTGTTGGAATGATACAGCTGTTATAACATGCTGGAGGGTGGTAGCAGTAGATGCAAGTTCAGATTTATTGGGAGACAGCTGTCCATGGGGCTTTTGTGTTTGTGCATGTCTTCCAAGCAGAGAATTGACTGTCTTTGTTCCAGACTATCTTTTCTTGAATGTTCGTAAAGCAAACAGCCCTGGAAGATTGCGATGTCTCCCTGGAAGCAAAGAGCAGTTATGCTCACTGCCCATTATAGAAGGTTCAGGTTCCCTAAGCTCAGGTTTTCCAAACTCTTGTAAACAACCACAATGTGCGCAGGTCCTACCCAGCTCTCCTCGCATTGCCCCGTGGGAACTAGGGCTTAGGGAACTGTTGCTAATGCTGATATTCTGCTAACTGCTATTGCTATGAGTAAAAAAGTCCTTTGTTTCTGACCCTGGAGTCTCATGTCTTCTGCCAGCATCTATGAAACTATAGCAGGCTAACTGATTAGATTGCAAGTAGGGTAAAATTCTTAGACCCTCCACAGGTCTTGACAACATGATATAGAATAGGGATCAGTGAAGGGCTAGATAGACAATATGTGATCTCTATTACATATACTTCTTTGATTTTTTTTGGTGAGCATTTAAAAATATAAAAATTATTCTTAGCTTGCAGGCCATACCAAAACAGTCTTTGTGCTGGATCTGACACCTGGGCTGTGGGTTGCTGATGTAGAGCCCTGATAGGCCCCTGAGGCAGAGCATGGGATAAAAATGTCTATTCTGCTTCACCAGCAGGTTCCCCAGGACTTTTCTTAAAATCATTATGTCTTGCTCTTCCACCTTCTTTTCTCATGGCTGATAATAGAATGAAGCATGTGCTGCTGCATGTCTGCTTGGAAATAAGATGTGACTATCTGCAAAATTAATGAGATAATAAAAAGGGAAAGTAGTGTCTTCCTAAGTGGTTTTTCTAGAAAATTTTTATCCTCACTCTCATCTTGGAAATCAGTGGATTTGTGGGCCAGATAGCTCTGATTCATGTGATGCTAACAGTGACAGGCAGTTTGTCTTTTCTATAACACTCTGCTCACAGTAAAAATTTACATTGAGTTTTTGGGGGAGGATTTATTGTTTATATGCATTCCTCAAAAATAGTATACTTTTACTCATGAGGATCTTCTTAAGATCTGCACGAATCAGAATTCTCACAGAATATTAAACATTGGGTCTAGATTGGTCATCTAGTACTCATATTTTGGATGTTTACTTAATTAACTTGAAGTTGTCTGGAAGAACTTAAAAGAAGCAGTTTCAAAACAGAAAAGCATCAGGGCATCCTCAAAATTAACAAAATAAGAAAGAACTTCCAGGCCAAGATCAGGAGGAAGGTAGAAACCTAGAGAAATAGCTAGATATTGGGGCTGCTTTTCCCTTTGGGACAGAAATGAAGAGGCTGGTCCATGCTTTTTAGGCCTAGAATAAGCAGAGTTTCAGCAATGAGAATTCAGAGCCCACCATGCACGGATCATGGTGAACTCTGTCCAACAAAGTTGGGACCCCAAAGATTATAAAAGAACTGGGAGGAGACAAACATTTTTAGGAACTACTGCCAGCTTTAAATCATTTTTCTGTGGTTGTTTTGAGGTGATCCTGGATTGTTAGCACATCTAGGAACTTGGAGTAATTATAAATCCCCTCTTGAGGAAGGTGCTAGCATCCTAGGCCTCAAGTTATTTCTATGATTTGGCATGATGAGGCAAGACAACATGGATGTGTGTATGTATATACATGCATGTATGTATGGATGTATGCTTGAATTACAAAAAAGCAATGGAAACAGTAGCAACAGACACATTGGAGCTTTATGTAATGGAGTTACCAGGCTGAATATTATATTTTTCAGGTTATATTTACTATTTTTCAGGGAAGATTGAAAATGGTGTAAATCAAAATTTATTTATTTATTTTTAAAGAGTTTATTTATTTTTAGAAAGAGGGGAAGAGAGGGAGAGAAACATCAGTGTGTGGTTGCCTCTCACACGCCACAACTGGGGACCTGGCCTGCAACCCAGGCATGTGTCCTGAGTGGTCATTGAACCAGTGACCCTTCAGTTCACGTGCCAACACTCAGTCCACTGAGCCACACCAGCCAGGGCAGTAAATTAAAATTTAAGAAGAATCAGGTAGAAATTCTACAATTTGAAAATATAACTGAAACTAAGAATTCAATGGAAAGATTCATCATGGAGAGAATTTGTGAAGTGGAATGTAGGTCACAAAATAAGCAGAAGGAAGCATAGAAAACTAAGATACAGTAGAAGAAAAAATTAGTGAAATTGAAGAAAATATTCAAAATAGAGCTTAGAGAGAGAAAAGCGTAGGGAATAGGTAAGAAAGTATAAGGGTCTCACAAAATCTACTGAAAGGTCTAAAGTCCTTGGAGAGACTCAGAAGACAAGGAGGAAAAGTAGGACAAAAGCAGTATTTGAGGAGATAATGACCAAGAAATTTCCAAAGTTAATACAAACATAAAGCCCTGAGTTCAAGGTGCCTTGGAACTGTTGGAAAGACAAAGAAATAGGCCTACATAAAGATTTTATTCATTTATCTTTAGAGAGGAAGGGAAGGACAGAAGGAGAGAAAACATCAATGTGTGGTTGCCTCTCATGAGTCCCCTGCCAGGAACTGGCCTGCAACCCAGGCACGTGCCCTGACTGGGAATCAAACCGCGATGGTGTGGTTCGCAGGCCCGCACTCAATCCACTGAGCTATGCCAGCCAGGGCTACATTATTTTTTTAAAAAGTTATAAATGCTGAAAACCCAAAACAAAGTTTTAGAGCAGCTAGGAGAAAACACAAGTAATGCACAAAAGTGCAAAAGTTCATCTGAGAGCTGATTTTTTTTTATTGCGGTAAATTATACCTAACATACAATTTACCATTTTATCCATTTTTAAATGTACAATTCAGTGGCAGTAATTACATTCACAATGTTATACAGCCATCACCACTGTTTCTAGACCTTTCCATCATCCCAAACCAAAACTGTAATAATTGAACAAGAACTTTCCATTCTCTACTCCCCCCATCCCTGGTAACATATATTCGACTTTCCATCTTATGATTTTGCCTGTTATAGATATTTTCCTATAAATGGAATCATGCTGTATTTGTGCTTTTGTGACTAGCTTATTTCACTCAGCATACTATTTTCAAGATCCACTCATGTAGCATGTATCAGAACTTTATTAGTTTTTACAGCTGAATAATATTTAATTGTATGTATATACCACATTTTGTTTCTTCCTTCATCTTTTGATGGATAGTCAGCTTGCTTTCACCTCTTGGCCATTAGGAATTATGCTACTGTGAACACTGGTGTCAAGGTCTATTTGAACCTCTATTTTCAATACTGTGAGTACATAACCAGGAGTGGAGATGCTGGGTCACGTGATAATTCTGTGTTTATCACATGGTAATTCTGTGTTTGGCTGTTTTCCAAGACCTGACTTTATAATAAAAAATAAGTCTGAAAACAATGTAATACCATTTTCAAAATGCTAATGGAAAATAACTGTCAAACTAGAATTATTTATCCAGTAAAAATATCCTTTCAAGTTGACATTTTCAGACAAACGAAATTAAGAGAATTCATCACTATTAAACCTGAGCTAAAGGAAATACCAAAGGGAGCTCTATAGACAAATATAAAATAGTATCAGAAGGTTGAAGGTATTGGAAGGAAAAAAAACTGAAAGTAGTAAATATTGGAGTGGTAATGATATAAAAGAATATTGACAGTATAAAGCAATAATAATAAAAATAGTAACAACAATAATAATGTCTTGACTTTAAATATAGACAGAATTCAATAAAAAAACTGACAAGAATGTCATATAAATCAGAAATGTGTTAAGTGAGTTAAGGTTTTCTAAGGACTTTGTCCTGTCTGGGAAGAGAGTGAATCTATGACTAATATTAGACTTCCATAAGTCGATGATAAGTGTTCTAATCTTTAGAAAATTATTAAAAGATAGTACGTACTATATAGTCTCCAAGTTAGTACAGAGGTCAAGATGCAATGAAAAATTTAAATGAAAAGAAAGTTGAGAGAAAAGATAAATAGGTAGCTCTTCATAAAATGATAGGTTTAAACATAAATATATCAGTAATGTTAAATGTAAAAGAACTAAATGCTTCATTAAAAGACAAACTCAATGTTGTGCTTTTTACAAGCATATTTACATTGATAAGTAAAAAGATATAAAAATACACTAAAGGGGATGTTAAGGTAATGATCTTAATATCAGAGAAAGCAAACTTGAAGATAAAAGGCATTATTAGAAATGAAATGTATATTTCATAACAGTAAACATTTTAATCCACCATGAAGATATGAAATATGTCTACATAGCATCAAAATATATAAAACATAAATTGATATAACTAAAGAATTAAATTCAAAATCAGTGGAAGATTTTAACACATCTCTCTTAGTAACCCAACAAACAAATTTAAAGAGGGATGTATGTGTACAGAATCCACAAAAGTATAGAAAATATGAACAAGATTAGCAAGTGACTCAATGGACATGTCTAGATTACTATACCTTTCAATGGGAAAATTCTAGGGCCAGGCTTCTATCAAACATTTCAAGATATAATATGCCAATTTCACATTAGCTCTTTCAGAGAAGAGAAGAAAAGGGAGTATCAACTTGCTTTCTGAGGCTACAATAATCTTGATATTTATACCTGACAAGGACATAATGAGAAAAAAATTAAAAGCCCACCTCACACATGCATAATACAGCAATATTAATGCAAAAGATTATGCATGGGGACCAAATTGGGTGTATTTTATGAATTAGACATTGACTTAATATTAGGAGCGATTTATATAACTCACCAAATTAACAGATAAAGGAGAATAATTGTATAATCTCAGTAGATGCAGAAAAGTGATGAAGGTTAACAACCATTTGTGAGTAAAAAACTTTGTAGACTAAAAATAGAAGGAACTTCTTTCACATGATAAAACATTTGTAGAAAACCTATGTTAAACATTATGCTTAAAGTAGTGAAAGGTTCAAAGTGAAAGCTTTTCTTTTGAGATAGGAAACAAGAATATTACTGGTTTTCAAACTGAGTAATTGTGTTTTCTTCAAAGCCATATTTATCATTGTAAAGTTAAAAATTTGACCATGGCTTATATATTATTTCTTTGTAAATGTCAGTAGTAAAAATGAAGAAGACTGAGCATTGTTGGGATATACATCATATATAATAGAAATGTATAACTGAAACCTATCTGACAATAATAATGTCTAACAAAGATCACCCAAAAATGTCACCTATATGACGACAATAATGTATTAACAAATGCCACCCCAATAAATTGACTTTTTTAAAAAAAGAATATTATTTGTTTTATGTAATATTATGTAACATTTACTGCCCCTACCCAGGGCAGTAAAACAATACATTGAATGAATGCATAAGTATTTGAAAGGAAGAATTAAAGCTGCCATTGTTTATAGTCAGTGTGAATGTGGTCATAGGAAACTCAGGAGGATCTACAGATATATTATTAAGCAGGTTTGCTAGATACACAAATGCAAAAATCAATTGTATTTTTAAATACTGGCAAACATCAGGAAAAGAAATGTTTTTAAATAATACCATTTAAAACAGCATTAAAAAGTACCATGGTCTAGACATAATTAAAGATATGCAAGCTCCCCATGCAGAAAACCACCACTTTATTAAGGGCTATTAAAGACCTGAAGAAACAGAAACATGTACCAAGTCCATAGAGTGGAAGACTACACTGCTATAAAGAAGATACTTCTTCCTGAATTGGTCTATTGATTCAATATAATTCTAATGAGAATCATAACCAGCTGTGTTTCATGAGAGGCTTTCTGGGGAACAGCACAAATGACAAGCTGGTTCTAAATTATATCTGGAAATGCAAAATCTTAAGAATAGCCAACGTATACATAAAGAACAAGGTAAAAGGACTAGTTTTAGTAGGTATTTTGATTTACTAGAAAGCCAGTGTAATGAAGACCGTGACGTATTGACACATAATAGACCTATGAAATAGAGGTCTCAGAAACCCACCCACACATGTGCACTTGATTTACGAGAAACATGTCATATAGTAGAAAAAGAATAGTCCACTCGTGACAGTCGTGCAGCTTGACAGAGAAAGGTTCTAAGGAATGCATCATTAGGAAATTTTATCATTATGCAGATATCATAGGTTTACTTATACAAAATTAGATAGTATAGCTTGTTATACACTTGTAGCCTATTACTGCTAGTCTATAATCCTACAGCGTGTTACTGTTCAAAACAGCATGAGATTAAATCAGGCACAAGAGAAAATGATGCAATCAAGAGAGCAGGTAAACCTGAAATGTGTGAGGCCACTGCTCATGCATTCTCTTTCACAGCAAACTTTTCTCTCTATAAGTAGAAAGAGTACACTCTAAAATAATGATAAACATAGTATAGCAAATATGTAAGGCAATAACACAGTCATTTATTATTATTATCGAGTATTCTGTATTGTATGTAGTTGTACATGCTGTACTTTCGTATGACTGGCAGTGCAGTAGGTCTGTTTACACCTGCATCACTACTAATGATGGCTGTGCTGTCACTTGGTAGAAATTTTTCAGCTTCATTGTAATATTATAGGACCATCATCATGTATTTAGTCACTCACTGAAATGTCATCTTGGGTGACTGTACTTCACAATGGAATTTCCGCCTAAAAAATAAAAAATCACTTTTAAAAATGTTACACAAAAATCAATTCAGTAGGATATTAGATCTAAGTGTGAGAGCCATAACAATTTTCTCAAAAGCTAATAAAGGAGAGTATTTTTATGAAGTCATGGTAGGGAATGACTTAAACAAAATGCAAAAAGCACTAATTGTAAAGGCAAAGATTGGTGAGTTAAAACTACATTAAATTACAGAGCTATTCATTAAAATACACCATTATGAGGTTGAAAAGTCAAGACCAAGTTGCAGCATATATTTGCAACAAATAACATTAAAGAGGCTTATATTCAGATACATAGAGAATCTCTCTACATATCAAAATGAAAATGACAAAACAATACAATAGAAAAATGGGCAAAATAATTGAGCAGGAACTTTACAAAAGAATTATCCAAATGATCGGCAAAATACCAGAAGTTCCTTAATTTCATGTACGTTTTATGTTAATTTCGATTTTTAAAAATGAAATTCCTACACATCTGTCTGGATATGTATACTTAAGAAGGCAGCTAATTGTAAGTCTTGGTGAGAGTCGAGCAAAGGAACTCTTTTCCACTGCTGTAATGAATGTAGGTTGTCTTACCCACTTTGGACACCAGTCTGACAGTATTACTTTCTGTAATTTGTGGTTCTACTGCTAGGTACGTACTCAACTCAAATGCCTGTGTTGATGGTGAGAAAAACGGCACCAGGTGTTGGGCTGGTGGAGTCTGCCCAGACCTCGGTGCAGCAACCTTGGTACTTGAGTTCTGGCTAAAAAAGAATTCAGAGGCAAGATTCAAACTATAAGAGAAAGTTCCTTTAGAAGATCACAGAGGTAGAATAAGTGAGCTCTGGAGGAAATAAGGGGCCCATGGAGTTTAGGAGGAAGAAGGGTAAAGGTAATGAATATGAGGAGGGAAGAGGAGAGGGATGGGGAAGGCATGGGTGTGCTCCTGATGGGGAGGGGGGTTGGGTTCTCTGTCCTAAGGGCTTTAAAGGAGGGGGAATTTAGTGGAGGCCCTGGGGAGGATCTCAATAGAATATTCATGAGCTTTCCAGGTGTGTCCTTTCAGGGTCTTGGCTTTATTGCCATGAGGGTTTAATGCTTAAGGGTTATTCTCCCACTCCTTTATTCCCTGTCTGAGGAAGGGGGAGGGGTCTGACCTGAATGACAGTCAACATGTCATGGGAGGAAACATCAGAGGGTCCAGACTGCATGATGGAAGGTAACCTTGGGAAGGAAAGGTCATCCTGGGAGACAGGTCTGTGTTTTCCCAGTTTTCCCCATTGCTAGACACATGGGGCTTTCCGCCCTGGTGACTTGTGCCTGGCTTGTCCTTGCTCACCTTGTATCTGCTTCACTACCTACCGCAATTGTGTTTACAAAAAGACATGTACAAGCAAGTCCATAGCAGTATTGTTTATAATAGCCAACAAGTGGGAACAACTTATATGTTTATTAACAGTAGAATGAACAAATAACTTGCTACATATTTATGCAATAATCTATATAGCAGTGAAAGTGAATGAGCTCCAGCTGCAGGCTGCATTCTTGATGAATGCAAGAACACAGATGGACCTCACAAGTGTAATGTTGAGAGAAGCCAAACACAACACATCCATACTATGTAATTTCCATCATATAAAAACTTTTTTAAAGTAAAATTTTATATTTTATGTGTGCATGCTTCGGTGGTAAACCTCTAAGGAAATGTAAGGAACTGATTACCATAAAAGTCAAAACAGTGGTGACCTTCAGTTGGTAAATAGAAATTAATTTTAGAAGACAACAGAAGTGGACCCTTAGGTTGCTAATAACATTATATTTCTTAAGTTGAATGGTAGTTACACATTATTTTATGCACTTTTCCATATATGTTATATTTCACACACAAAGAAGATTTTAAAACTGTGATTGGGAAACAGGAAGGGGAGTAAGTGTTTCCATGACTTTTGGTTGCAAGCAATAGAAACTCCATTCAAACTGCCATGAAGTAGCTTAAGCTAGTTCTATAGAATGTTAAAGAGCAAAAACTGCCCTGGCTGGTGTGGCTCAGTTGATTGAGTGCTGGTCTGCGAACCAAAGGGTCACCAGTTTGATTCCCAGTCAGGCACATGCCTGGGTTGTGGGCCAGGTCCCCAGTTGGGGGTGCATGAGAGGCAACCTTGCATTGATGTTTCTCTCTTTCTCTTTCTCCTTCCCTTCCCCTCTCTAAAAATAAATAAATGAGATCTTTTAAAAATTTTTTAAAGAGCAAAAATTTACTATCGCTGAATGAATGATGACTTGGGCAGCATCTCACTGTGGATGATAAAAGGGGGGTTCTGTGGAAAGTAACCTCACAGAGTCATCTGATTATAAATTCCTCACCAGGTAGGTCTTGCTGGGTAGTCATGCCTCAAGCATATAACTTTTTTAGTGAAAAGTTTTAAGCCACCAGCTCTGTTCATTGTTCATGTACATTTAGGTTAACACATCTTTGAAATACCTGAAAGGCATGGGCGTGCTCCCAGTGATACAGGGTGCAGCCAAGGGGGGCCCCCCAAAAAAAGATTTGGAATGGTGTCCAGAATTCAAAGTGTATAAGAATATTGGAGAGACATATAAGATGTCCTCACCCCTCCCCCAGGGGGAAGAGACCAATAGAGCCAGGGCCATTGAGAGCCGTTTTGCATAGCAACAGTTTTGCAGCTAACCTCTGGAATGATTATTTAACATATCTATAACCTTTAACTGGTTTCACAGATATGTTAAATAGCTGTGGCCAAGTTTGGAGCCAGGGAGAAGGGAGTGGCTTCTACCCAAGATGTAACAAGGGGCAGGTCCCCCAAGTTACAGTGCCTGTGTGAGAGCCTGGAATTAATTGGCTCCATGCCCTGGGGGGGCCATATCTGCCAAGACTAATGATGGCAGCCCAGTAAAGCTGGGGAGGGGTGGGTATGAGAGTCCTGGCAGGTGTAACTGATTGTAGGAGGAGTCGGAAATGGGGCCACAAAGGACGATGGTGCGGAGATTTAAACCCAGACGCAGCAGCCATTGAGGGGAGAGCCACGGGGTTTGGGGCAGACTGAGGACCCCTGCAGTCATATAGGAGAGAGCCACGTGGTTTCAGCAAAGTAAGGGACCTCCTCTTGGTGAGGTGAAAGAGAGAGCCACACTGTTTTGGAAGAGTGCAGACCCTTGCAGCCAGGTGAAGAAGAAAGACACATGCTTTTGGTGGAGTGTGAACCCCTGCAGCTTTGGTAGAAGAGGCCCATGCGGCTTTGGGGTGCCCCCTTTGGCTGCGTGGCCTGGAAAGCAGGAGAGACTTTGACTGGAACTTGGTACAAAGAACTCTTGCCAGTGGACTGTGAGAGAGTACCACATAACTTTGGATTAACTAGAGAGAGATCCTGCCTGCACGGTGATACAGCTGACGGTGCCAGCGGCCTGAAAAACAGACGTATGTTCCTTTCCTGATTTACGGTACCCAGAGTTGGGACAGTGGGAGAAGGGAGCGCTGTGTGGGTGTAGGTGTATACCCTAAAAGACTTTGATATTTTAGTGGAGGCATCAAGCCTAAATAGCATTAAATAAACATTTTGTTTTCTTTTCACAAATCTCTGGCATTGAGAGATGTCTTTCCAATTGGCGGCGACAGAAGAGCCCAGTAGATATTAGTATTCTGTCCTTGGGAGGAACCCCTGTTATTCTGTAGCAGTTTTTTTGCATCCCTAGGTGGGCCAAATATTGCCCCCCCCTTGGACTTCTTGTTTGGTAACACCAGGAGGTAGAGTGTGCCCTCTGTGACTTTTCAAGTAAACTTTTGCTTGTATTTGAGTCTTGACTCTGAATTCTTTTGTAGCCAGAACTCAAGTGGTTACTGAGCCAAGGTCTAATTCCACCAGTAACGTTCTGGTGTGTTTCTCTGCTAGCACATTATTGTGTAAATCATTGAAGTCATATTCAGGGTAGAAGAATGGCAAAAATATTTACAGATATTAATCCATTGTGTCAGGTGAGTGCCATTGTTACCTATTATAAAAATTATTTTTTCTAAAATTCACATGTCATTACAACCCGTGATTCCATTTAAAGATTTAAAAAAGAGAAGAGTTCAGGCCTTCAAATATTCGAGTATTCCTTTGCACTCCTTAAGTCAGAGGTAAATGTGACACTTTTATGCTATCGATTAACAAGACGATCAAAGTTAAGTTAGCTACATTAGCATATGAAAAACAGTAAACTAATTCACATCCTGCTTTAAAACCACAGGAAATGGACTCATTACCCTCTCCTAAAAGAGAAATTGGCACCCACTATCCCATTAATAATAGAGATGATAAATTTTGTTCTGCAAAGAATTTTCTGTAAGAAACAAAAAGGTTCCAAACTATCCTAATTTCTCATTAGTTACAACTGCATTTTAAATATCTTCTTTTCAAAAGCTGAAGCTACCCTTCTGAAAATATAAATGATAACAGTTGTAATAATTCATCCATGACTATTATATGATAGTTTTATAAATTCAATTGAAAAGGGCAGCCACCATTTCTGACTTCTAGTATCTTATTTGTAGGTAGGTTCTAATATGGTACCAACAGATGCTAACATTGCTCTAATCCAACATGTCTGTGCTTATCCTTTGTAAGTGGTACGAATGACCATTCTCTCTTTTAATGCTAGAATAGATAGTTACACTTTTGTAAGCAGCAGTATGGCATAGCGAAAAGTAACTTTTAGAGTTGGATAAACCAGGAATTCAGTTGTCTGCTATTTATCAACTCTGTGGCCTCAGTCAGGTTAACTTCTTAGTGAAGTGCATTAGTTCCTTCAGCTTTAAAATAAGACTCATCTTGTAGTGTTGTAAAGATTAGGAATGACAACCATCATCCTTCTGTCCTTTTGCTTGAGAATTTAAGAAATTATTCAAGCAAAAAATGAGTAAATGTGTTCTCTTTATAAAATAATAAAAAATTACAGATGAGGTAGATAGCCTTTGATACCATATGCCTTCCTACTTTGATGATGGGAACCACTAATATCAGTTTGGTGCATATTGAGAGTATGAACAGGGGCCAGACTATGAATGTCAATAGAACTCGGGCGCACAAGCTCTGCTGCAATGGTCCAGAAGTGTCACAGCCTAATCATGACTGTCAGCTTTCAACTCAGGAGCAAACAAAGTCAAATATGCTTCTCAAGCCAATTATGCAAAATGTCTACTTCTAGTTAAGCTGTCTCTAGTTTCCCATGCCAACAATTTCTCTTTTTTTAAATATACTTTATTGATTATGCTATTACAGTTGTCCCATTTCCCCCCATTATTCCCCTCCACCCTGCACACCCACTCCCACCCACATTTCCCCCCTTTAGTTCATGTCCGTGGGTCGTAGATATAAGTTCTTTGCCATGCCAACAATATTTAGTCACAGCATACCTGCATTCCTTTTCCCCGCACCTGCATAATACTGTTTTTTTCACCACTCCTTTGCCTGTCTTTGAATCTCTGCCAAACATCAGTGAAGATGATTGACTCCTATGAGGGTTCACAGCTAGTCACCCATTACTGGCATTGGGGTTCTTGAGTTTCTCAAGATAGAACTCAAGAGGAGAACTTCGGCCAAGATGGAGGTGCAGGTGGAAACACTGTGCCTCCTCGCACAACCAAGTTTAAAGGCAACAGAGTTTTAGTAACAAAAATGCAACCAAAACAGAAAATTGAACTGTACGGAAGTCCGACAACAACGAACAATTCAGCCAGACCAGTAAGAGGGGCGGAGTCAGCAATTGGTGGAGTAGGGTCACAGCAGGAAAAAGCCATGGGACCCACCCAGGTGCACAGGCAGTGGTTGGCAGGTCCCAGGCACGGAGTGGCAACAGGCGGACCCAGTAGCAGTGCAAGGCAGCTAGCTGCCCATGGTCACACATTCACACTCAGATAAACCAGGTGAAGGAGTGAGCAGTGAGTGAGACAGACCACACAGGCTAGGGCACCAGAGACAGGAATTAAAGCCTAAAAGAATCAATTGGAAGAACTTTCAGGGTCGAGGTGCTGGGCTCACAGAGAGTTTGTTGGAGAGGCCCACAGGGTCCTGGAGGGTGCACAAGCCCACCCACCCAGGAGCTGGCACAAGGGGGGGGGCTGGTTTGCTTGTGGGAAGCAGCAGAGGGGATGGAAATCCAAGACAGAGTTCCTGCCATTGCCTCTCTCTGACCCCGCCCCCACATACAGCGTCACAGTCCAGCAACTGGGTTGCCCCACCCTGGTAAACACATAAGGCTCTGCCCCTCATATGTAACAGCCAGGAACAGACAAAAACATTATGGCTCAAATAGAACAGCTCAAAGCCCCAGAGCCAATACTTCTAAGCAACCAAGAGATAGCCAACCTATCAGATGCACAGTTCAAAACACTGGTGATCAGGGTGCTCACAGACTGGTTGATTTTAGTCACAAATTAGAGGAACAAATGAAGGCTAAACTAATTGAAATGAAGGGGAATGCACAGGAAACCAATAGTGATGGAAAGGAAACTGGGACTCAAATCAAAGGAGTGGACCAGAAGGAAGAAAAAAATGACCAAACAGAAAACAATGAAGAAACAAGAATTGAAAAAAATGAGGAGAGGCTTAGGAACCTTCAGGACATCTTTAAATGTTCCAACATCTGAATTATAGGGGTACCAGAAGGGGTAGAGGAAGAGCAACAAGTGGAAAACGTATTGAAACAAATAATAAAGGAGAACTTCCCCAATCTGGCAAAGACAATAGACTTCTAGGAAGTCCAGGAAGATCAGAGAGTCCCGAAGAAGTTGGATCCAAGGAGGAACACACCAAGGCACATCATCATTACATTAGCCAAGATTAAAAAATGAAGGAGAGAATCCTAGAAGCAGCAAGAGATAAGGGGACAGTCACCTACAAAGGAGTTCCCATCAGACTGTCAGCAGATTTCTCAAAAGAGACCTTACAGGCAAGAAGGGGCTGGAAAGAAGTATTCCAAGTCATGAAAGGCAAGGACCTCCATCCAAGATTGCTCTATCCAGCAAAGCTTTCATTTAGAATGGAAGGGCAGATAAAGTGCTTCTCAGATAAGGTCAAGTTCAAGGAGTTCATCATCACCAAGCCCTTATTATATGAAATGCTAAAGGGACTTACCTAAGAAAAAGAAGATAAAAAATATGAACAGTGAAAAGACAGCAAACTCACAGTTATTAACAACCACACCTAAAACAAAGGCAAACTAAATGGACAGCTAGATCAGGAGCAGAACCATAGAAATGGAGATCACATGGAGGGTTAGCAACAGGGGAGTGGGAGAAGGAGAATGGGGGAGAAGGTACAGAAAATAAGTAGCATAGATGGTAGGTAGAAAATAGACAGGAGGAAGGCAAGAATAGTACGGGAAATATAGAACCTAAAGAACTTGTGACACATGGACATAAACTAAAGGCGGGGAATGGTGGAGGAGGGAGTGTGCAGGGTGGATGGGAATGAAGGGGGAGAAATGGGACAACTGTAATGGCATAACCAATAAAATATATTTTTTAAAAAAAGAACTCAAGAGGAAACCCCAGAGAAATTTCCAGACAGGTTTCATAAGCTTATATTCGAGTACAAGGGAGGCAGCACAGAAGACAGGATGGTGCTTGGAGCTGGCTCAGCTAGTCTCCTGCTTTTATGAGCTGGCTACAAAGTGGGCTTTTGAGAAAAGGAGGGCTTCTTGAAAAAGGCGGGCTCTCAGAATTTTCCATTTTGGGTGGAGCTATAATTCCTTCTGTCTGGTTGCTTAGCAACTATCTTCCCACCTGCACTGTGAGGTCCAAGATGAAGGACTGCTCTTACCGCCACTGGGGAGGATCACAGAGAAGTCAAACCCTGATCAGCTGTGATGGCAGAATGGTGGTTTTGACATCCGGTGTTCCTTCTGGCCATTTGGCATCTCCTGTGCTGTCTCAGCCCCAAGATGTGCTTCTGTGGAATGTGGATTGCTCTGAACCGAGGGCGACTTGAGACGTGGGCTCAGGAGAAACTTCTGCCTGTCCTTTGACTACCTGCAAGAACTTGAATTAAGTGCCTCGCACACAACGTGAAACTATCAGAGATAACCTTTTTTTGACCTTTCTGGACACTTTGAAGCCCCCAAGGCACCTTGCCTCATCTCTTGCTCAGAATGTCTTATATGCTCATGTTTCTTTTCTGTCTCTGAACCTCTTGGGCATGTGGGGTCTCTGACCTTCTTGTGTATGTGGGGTTCCCATATAGGATCATTTGGTTATTTTCTCTTGCTAATCTGTCTTATGTCTGTTTGATCATTATACCAGACAAAAAGAACCTGGAGGGCAGAGGAAAATATCTCCTCTCTACACTCTGTGGCTATAGCAAGCCCTAAATAAATAGCCTGAGTGTGCTTATTTGAGCACAACAAACAAAGACCTTTGTTTATTTCCACAATATATGTTCAGTATTTTCACTATGCATTTATAGGTGAAAATGTATATATACCCTTGGGAAAACATACCACTTTATGGATTTTTAAAAACAAAAATGGCATTATACATACTTTATGTAACTTGATTTTTTTTCTTAAAAGTGCCCTGGAAATTTACCCACGTTAGTTCATCCCAATTGTTTTCACTAGAGGGAGGTAGTTATGTTAATCCTGGCTGCTTATAACACAATCGGCTTTGTGGTGCAAACACTCCAGTTCTTTACAGGCTGCTTGCTTTCCTTTGTTGACCAAGGGCATTTTTTACTGCTTTTATACCTCCATCCCTTTCCCTTCCTCACCCACCTCCCAGGTCACTCCTCCTTTAGTTCTCATCCTCAGAGCTGTAGTGGATTTCCACGACTCTGGCTGGCTGCTGTGAACAGAAATTTTAAAAAAGGGGATCTATGGAAAGTAACTAACGGAAGGAGTGATGCCCTCCTCTGTCTAATGGCCTTTGGGCTAATAGCTCCTGCTACAGATATGCTAATTTACTAGACAAATTCTGCACAAGGCTTGAGCAGCTCATTGGATAGAGAAGAGGTGGGTGGGGAAACATGCACAAAGTAGTGACTCCAAAACTGGACTCAGATCTGGGGGCACTGATCAGAAATATAAAAGGATTTAGAAATTTCATGCTTTTTTTTTGGACATTTGCTTTTTTGGTGCCTTTTTACAATCCCCACCCACCTCTTTACCTCACCTATCTTCCCTTCCCTTGATACATAAGATGCCTGACACTTTAGCTCTCTTAAGAAGTATTTGAGATTTACTGTATTTGCCATATTTTGCTATGCCTAATGTGTACCCATGTTTTTGGCCCAAACTTTAAGGGAAAAAAACTTTCATTTCAATTTGTTAGTTCAATTATTTATTTATACATTTAGATACTTGCTTTTGTATTATAAAGGAATTTTAGCATTTATTTTTGAACATATGGTACAATAAATTTTAGGTAACAAATAACTACAAAACACAAGAACAGATACAAGGTATTTCAGGTACTACCTATGTATGATGCACATCTTTACAATCTTATTTTTCCCCTCAAAAATTTGGGCAAAAAAGTGCACATTAGACATAACAAAATATGGTATTTCTCCCATCTTCATGAGCTAGGCCTTCTTAATTAATAAACCTTTCCTTAGTCCACATCTCTGATATATTGAATATTGGCCTTTCTTTTGAAACATCAAACACCTCTAACATAACTTCACCTATAACATAATAGGTACAAATCATAACACCTATAGGTACGAATCTTGTACCTATAACATAACCTCACAGGGTGATCTAATTATCATAAATTCCTAACTGGGCAGGACATGGTACATAGTCATGACCCAGACATGTAGCTTTTTAGTAAAACATTTATCTTTGCCTTAAGTAAGCCCCACCCATTGTTTCTGAGCATCTAGGTTAACACACCTGTGGAAAAAACCACTCTCAAGAGAGCACCTAACTGTCTCAGAATCCAATCCTTGCCTTGCTTCCTCCCAGCTCCATGTAATAATGTTCCTTACATAACTCAAATGCATAAAAAGCTGCAAAACTGTTATTCTGTGAAGAATTTGAGAACTTGTTCCCAGCATATGTCATCAGTTTGGCTCAGATAAACTCATACAAATTCTCTATAGGTTTGGACATTTTTTACATTGATGCTGCCTTTCTTCACGGCTGCTATTAGTGGCTGTTCTAGGACTGTGGTTCTTCAGCTAAAAAGTTGGGGCATGTCTAGAAGTTTAGAGATATTGGTCTCTGGTCTATGTCCTCTGTATTATCTGCTCAATTTCCTCATTATTGTTGCACATGGAGACAGGGTCCAGGCTCTTGGTGGTCACAAATAAAGAATTGAATGGACTACACAAAGATAAGTGAAGAAGTGAAGCAAATGAGATTTATTAAGCCCAAGGTACAGGATTTGGCCATTTCTGACCAGATAATGACACCCTTCTATCAAACAGTTACAGGCTTTATGGGGTTTTTATTTAAGCTTCTGAGCATTTGATTTCCCACAATCCTCCTTGATTACTCCCTCGGGGAGGATACCACAGTGTAGTTTATTAATGAAGCAAAGGTGCAACTGAAGCTCTGGTGCGCAAGCGTGGTTCCTCGCCAGGTGTCCCAAGGCGATTCTCAGAAATCAAGATGTTTACTGACGACAGCTGTGCTATCTCAGGACTTCCTCATTCCTATTCTATCTCCTGCCTCATTATGACAAGAGAAAAATTTGCCAGTTGTTTTCACCTCAAATCACTCTTCCAATTATATGTAGGAAATTTATTCCAATGAATTAAACATAACGTGGACTCAGAGTAAGATTCATTTGATACAAACCTCAAGATAGAATTTATCTGCTGAGATGGAGTCCCCATGGTTAACAGAGGGCCCACCTTTTATGAATAATAAGAGTCTAAGGGCCATTTTTCTGACAGGGGCTCCTCAGTTCTCTCTGTATATTGGGAAGAACACCAGAGTGAATCCTCAGCTTCCTGCACTATATGCCTGGCTTGTTTACACTGTCTGAGTCATCCACTGCAGGGAAACCCTGGTTTCCCCTTATCAACAGGCTGAGATCTGCCCCATCCACCAGAAGTACACAACTGGAGTACCTCATTTACATAAAATGAACCTGATTGAGGACCTGGGCAGAACTTACCCTACAGCAAAATGGTCTCCCTTTGTCTCAGAGGAACACAATTCAGCTTGATAACCTGAATCTGTGTCTCCCAGGCTGCAGCTCCTTTTGCTCAAATCAGTGCTTACCGTTCTTTGTTAAGGTGTAAAATTAATTTTGGTTTACAATGCTAACCTTAGAAACAAGTTTGAAGGAAGTTAAATAAAGTAAATACTTTACTTGTTTTTGCTTTTAACAAATAATTTGGGTAAACCTTGCAGTCACCCAAATAAGATTCCTCCTGGTAAATTCCAAAACATTCAGAATTAAGACATCGATGGTAGAATCTTGGAAGAATTGGTTTTAATGTTCCACAGTGGATACGGGCTGGTAGAGCCTCTAGACTGAATATAAACAATGTAGCGAATTGATACTAGCATACATACTCTGGAACACTATAGCATGATGCTGGACTCCTTTGTTTAAATGAATTTGGGCAAGTTTCCTAATTTTCATACACTTAAGTGTTCTCTAGTCTACAGTGACCACGAGATTTACTTACATAACAGGACTTGTAGGAGGAACATTTTTTTCCTGTGCCCTAGGGATAAGTGAATTTAACCCACAAAGGACACATTCACAAAAGAAATGACAGCCATTATGCACCAACATAGTTAGTGGTAGCCTACAAAAAAAAATAATAATGTGACTCTGAAAACAGCTAAAGACAGGGGTTTTATTGGACTTCGCTTTATTGGACTTCACAGGTGTTGCTTTTTTTTGCAAATTGAGACAAGACCCTTATCAGCTAAAAGATTACTACTCGTTTTAGGGCAATATGGTAGCCTGGGACCAAACGGCAGCATCTCCAAATCATGGCTGCATATACCTACCTAACTTAATAAGGGAAGGAGTGGAGAGAAGAAGGCTTATGGGAAGAACAGATGGATTTCTAGGGAACGATGGGAGATAAAGTTTGTGATGATGTTTGTTTATGCAGGTGCAAGTAGTCTTCTCCATCTTCTTTCTGGCCAATAAAACTCCCCTGAGAGGGGATTTATGGTAGTTTCACTCTTAGAAGTCTCTTGATGAATTAGATAAGAGAAGTTTCAAAAAGTCTTCTTACTGCATTTCTTATATCTCAAATGTCTTTAGTTAAAAATAATCTTTATACCAACTCTGGGGGTCTGAGTGGGTACCCACAGCCTGATTTGAGAATAATTGAGATAAATCTGGCGAAGTTGTTAGCATAGCATCCCAAAATATTTGCTGTTGTCACTGGTTGAAAATTACCCTTTCTCCCTTGACCAGTAGCAGATGGGAAAATTATAGTAATTTTCAGTTCTAATATTGACCCATGTAATAGATACCAGCCAGTCTGCCTAATTCCTGATTAGGAAAATAATGTGTGTGTGTATATATATATATGGAATCAACACCGGTTAACAAAATTATACGGGTTTCAGGTACACAATTTCACAACACATCATCTATAGATTGTATTGTGTGTTCACCACCCCAGTAAAATCTCTTTCCACCCCCATTTATCTCCCCTATACCTTCCTCCACCTCCCCCAACCCCACAAACACCACACTGTTGTCCCTGTTCACGAGGGTTTTTTTTTTTGCTAAATCCCTCCACCACCCCCAGCCACCCCTGCCCCAACAATAGCTGTTAGAGTGCTTTCTATCTATGAATCTGTCTATATTTTGTTTGTTAGTTCATTTTGCTCATTCCACATGTGAGTGAAATCTTTCTCTGACTGCTTATTTTACTTGGCATAATGTACTCCAGGTTCATCCATGATGTCACAAAGGGTAAGATTTCTTTCTTTTTTATGGTTGACTAGTATTCTGTTGTGTAAATGTACCACAGTTTTCTTATCAACTTATCTACTGATGGACACTTGGTCTTCTTCCAAATTTTGGTTGTTGTAAATAACACCATGAACATAGAAGTTGTTCATTTCATAGTGTAAATGAACACAGAAGTGAATATATTATTTCAGATTAGTGTTTTGGGTTTCTTCAGATAAATTCCCAGAAGTGGAATCTCTGGGTCATAAGGCAGTTCCATTTTTAACTTTTTGAGGCATCTCCATACTGCTTTCCACAGCGGCTGCACTAATCTTCGTTCCCACCAACTGAGCATGAGGGTTCCCTTTTCTCCACAATGTCACCAGCACTCATTGTTTGTTGATTTATTAATGATAGCCACTCTGATAGGTGTGAGATGATAATTCATTGTGGTTTTAATTTGCATTTCTCTGATGATTAGTGACACTGAGCATCTTTTCATATGTGTATTGGTCATCTGTATGTCCTCTTTGGAGAATTGTCCATTTAGGTCCATGGCTTATTTTTAATTTGGACTGTTATTTTGATGCTAAGTTTAACAAGGTTTTATAAATTTTGGTTGTTAATCTCTTATCAGATATATCACTTGTTCTCCCATTCATTGGATTGTCTTTTCATTTTGTTGGTGGTTTCTTTTACTGTGCAAAAACTTTTTTAGTTTGATGTAGTCCAAGATATATCTGAAATTCTACTGCATTGGTTTTCTCTAGGATTTTTATGGTTTCAAGCCTAACATTTGAGTCTTTAATTGATTTTGAGTTTATTCTTGTGTATGGTATAAGAAGGTGGACTAGTTTTATTTTCTTTTTTTGCATGTCTCTGTCCACTTTTCTGAACATCATTTATTGAATAAACTATCTTAACCCCATTGTATGTTTTTGCCTCCTTTGTTAAATACTTACCATCAAGGCATTGGTTTATTTCTGGACTTTGTATTCCTATCTGATTGCTGTGGCTAGGACTTCCATTACTATGTTAAATAAGAGTAGTGAAAATGAATACCCCTGTCTTGTTCCCGATTTTAAGGGAAACACTTTTAGTTTTTACCCATTGAATATGATGTTGGCTATGGGTTTGTCATCTAAGGCCTCAATATATATGTTGAGGCCTAATCCATCTAATCTCACTTTGCTGGGAGCTTTTATCATAAATGGGTGCAGGATTTTATTAAGTGCTTTTTTCTGCACCTATTGATATGGTCATGTGGTTTTTATCTTCCATTTTTGTTAAGTGGAGGTATCACCTTTACTGATTTGCAGATATTGTACCAACCTTGCATCCCAGGAGTAAATCCCACTTGATCATAATGTATAATCATTTTACTGTATTGCTGGATCCAGTTTGCTAACATTTTGTTGAGGATTATAGCACCTATATAAGGGATATTGGCCTATGATTTTCTTTGTTTGTGGGATCTGCATCTGGTTTTGGAATTAGAAAAATGCTAGCCTTGCAAAATGAGCTTGGGAGTTTTACCACCTCTTGACTTATTTGGGGTAGTTTGAGAGGGATAGGTCTTAGTTCTTCTCTGAATGTTTGGTAAGGTTCACCTGTGAAGATAACTGGTGCAGAAATTTTATTTGTCGGGAGTTTTCTGATTAATGCTTCCATATCACTTGTAATCTGTCTATTTCTATTCTCTTTCTTTTTCTCGATTCAGTTTTGGAAGATGGTATGTTTCTAGGAATTTGTCCATTTCTTCTGGATAGTCAAATTTGTTTGGCAGATAGCTCTTGATAATGTTTTCTCACTGTCTTTTGTATTTTCTTAGTGTCAGTTGTTATTTCTCTTTCATTTCTGATTTATTTATTTTCTCCTTTATTTTCTTTTTTAAGTATATTTTATTGATTATGCTATTACAGTTGTCCTATTTTTTCTCCTATTTATTCCCTTCTGCCCTACACTCCCCTACCCTCCTGCATCCCCCTTAGTTCATGTCAATGGTTCATACATGTAAGTTCTTTGGCTTCTCCATTTCCTATACTATTCTTAACCTCTCCCTGTTTTGTACCTACCAATTATGCTTCTTATTCCCTGTACCTTTTCTCCCATTGTCCCCCCTCTCCATCCTCACGGATAACCTTGCATGTGATCGCTATTTCTGTGATTCTGTTTCTGTTGTAGTTTGCTTAGTTTGTTTTTGTTTTTGTTTAGGTTCTGTTGTTGATAGTTGGGAGTTTGTTGTCATTCTTTCTCATTTTCTTGATAGGTATGGTTAAAGGCTTGTCAGTGTTGTTTATCTTTTCAAAGACCCAGCTCTTGCTTTTTATTGATCTTTAAAAAAATTATTTATTAATTTCAGAGAGAGAAATGGAGACAGGGAGACATCTATTTATTGTTCCACTTATGTATGCATTCATTGGTTGATTCATTGATTTTTGTATTGTTTCAGTAAACGCTATTTCATTTATTTCTTCTCTGACCTTTATTATTTCCTCACTTATAATCACTTTGGGCTTTGTCTGTTATTCTTTCTAAAGTTCCTTTAAGTGAAAAATCAGATGCATTGTTTGACATCATTTTTATTTCTTGATATAGGCCTGGAATGCTATGAATTTCCCTGTTAGGGATGCTTTCACTGTGTCCCATAGATTTGGGGTTGTTGTGTTCTCCTTTTCATTTCTTTCGAGGTATCTTTTTTCAAAATTTATTTAATTGTTGTTCAAGTACAGTTTTCTGTCTTTTACTCCCATCCCAGCCCTCCCCCCAGTGCTCCCTTCCTTTCCATCCCCCTTAGTTGTTGTCCATGTGTCCTTTATACTAGTTCCTGTGAATCCTTCTCCTTTTCCCCTGAAATTTTCTCCCCTCTGGTCACTGTCCACCTGTTCTCTATTTCAGTGTCTTTGGTTATATTTTGGTTGCTTGTTTGTTTTGTTGTTTAGCTTCCTGTTAAAGGTGAGATCATATGGTATTGATTTCTTTCCTGATCTCATTGTTGACCCATTCTTTATTCAGTAACATGTCATTTAGTCTCCATGTCTTTGTGTGTTTTTCAATTTTTTTCTCGTAACTGATTTCTAGTTTCATGGCATTATGGTCACAGAAGATGCTTGAGATGATTTCAATCTTCTTAAATTTTTAGACTTGTTTTTTTGTCCTAATATGTGGTCTATTCTAGAAAACATTTCATGTGCACTTGAAAAATATGTGTACTCTGCTGAAATGTTCTAAAGATATCAATTAAATCTATCTGATGTAGTGTGTCAAAAAGGTCACCATTTCCTTGTTTCTTGTCATTTTTTTGGTCTGGAAGATCTATCCATTGATATCAATGGGGTGTTGAAATCCTGCAATATGACTTTATTTCTATCAGTTTCTCCCTTTCATCTGTCAAGATTTGCTGTATATATTCAGGTGCTTTTATGTCATTGGGTTCATAAATGATAACCTCTTGTTGGATTGCTCCCTTTATCATTATGTAGCGTTCTTCTTTGTCTCTTATTATGGTCCTTGTTTTGAAGTCTGTTTGTCAGATATAAGTGTTGCTATCCCAGATTTTTTCCCTTTACATTTGCATGAAATGTCTTCTTCCATTCCTTTACTTTTAGTCTGTGTTTATCATTCACTCTGAAGTGGCTATCTTGTGGACAGCATATATATGAGTCTTGTTTTTTTATAATATATTCTATTGATTATGCTATTACAGTTGTCCAATTTCCCCCCTTTATTCTTCTCCACCCCGCACACCCCCTCCCACCCACATTCCCCCTATTTAATTCATGACCATGGGTCATACATATAAGTTCTTTCGCTTCTACATTTTCTATGCTATTATTACCCTCCCCCTGTTTATTTTCTGCCGACCATTTACGCTACTTATTCTCTGTACCTCTTCCCCCTCCGACCCCCTCCTTCTCCCATTGCTAACCCTCCATGTGATCTCCCTTTCTGTGGTTCTGTTCTTGTTCTAGGTTTTTGCTTAGTTTGCTTTTATTTTTGTTTTAGGTATAGCTGTCAATAACTGTGACTTTGCTGTCATTTTACTGTTTATATATTTTTTATCTTCTTTTTCTTAGATAAATCTCTTTAATATTTCATATAATAAGGGTGTGGTGATGATGAACTCCTTGAACTTGACCTTATCTGAGAAGCACTTTATCTGCCCCTTTATTCTAAATGAAAGCTTTGCTGGATAGGGAAATCTTGGATGTAGATCCTTGCCTTTCAGGACTTGGAATACTTCCTTCCAGCCCCTTCTTCCCTTTAAAAATTCTTTTGAGAAATTAGCTGAAAGTCTCCTGGGCACTCCTTTGTAGGTAACTGTCTTCTTTTCTCTTGCTGCTTTTAAGATTCTCTCCTTCATTTTAATCTTGGGTAGTGTAATGATGATGTGCCTAAGTGTGTTCCTTCTTGGGTCCTACTTCTTTGGGACCCTCTGAGCTTCCTGGACTTCCTGGAAGTCTATTTCCTTTGCCAGATTGGGGAAATTCTCCTTTATTATTTGTTCAAATAACTTCTCAATTTGTTGCTCTTCCTCTTCTCTTTCTGGTACCTCTATAATTTGGTTGTTGGAACATTCAAAGATGTCCTGCAGGTTCCTAAGCCTCTCCTCATTTTTTTGAATTCTTGTTTCTTCATTCTGTTCTGGTTGAATGTTTCTTTTTTCCTTCTGGTGCAAATCATTGATTTCACTTCCAGTTTCCTTCCCATCACTGTTGGTTCCCTGTACATTTTCCTTTATTTCACTTAGTATAGCCTTCATTTTTTCATCTAATTTGCGACCAAATTCAACCAATCCTGTGAGCATCCTGATTACCAGTGTTTTGAACTGTGCGTCTGATAGGTTGGCTATATTTTCATGACTTAGCTGTATTTTTTTCTGGAGCTTTGATTTGTTCTTTTATTTGGGCCATTTTTTTCTTAGCATGCCTATTACGTAGGAAAGAGCAGAGCCTTAATTGTTCACCAGGGCGGGGTAACCCACATTGCTGTGATGTGATGCTGTATGTGGGGGAGGGGTCCGGGAGGAAACAATGGTGCTTGCTCTGCTCTCTGCTGGATTTCAGTTACTTCCCCCACTACCCACAGGCAAAGTGGGCCCTTCTGGTGCTGATTCCTGGGTGGGTGGGCTTGTGTACATTCTAATACCCTGTGGGTCTTTCCAACAAACTCTCTTGTGAGGCTGGGATTTTCTCCTGCTGCCAACTTGATCCTCACATGTGTTTCCAATGGTTGGCTTGAGGCTTTATTTCTTCCTATTGGAGCCCTGAGTTGTGAAGTATGGTTTGCTCCCCAGTTGTTCCTCCCAGTTTATCTGCATGTGAATGTGCCCAGTCTGCCAGTCCACCATTGTTGGGTCCACCTGCTGCCTTGCTGGCCAGTTGTAGCCTTGCCTGCCCCGGACCCAAAGCCGCTGCCTCAGTGGGTTTTCCAGCTGCTGCCTTTCTGGGAGTCCTCTCTGTCCTGCTGCCCATTTCTGCCTCTTCTACTGGTCTGGATGAATGTGTCTTCTTTAACTCCTTGGTTGTTGGACTTCCATACAGTTCAATTTTCTGGCAGTTCTGATTGTTTTTTATTTTTAAATTGATGTTGTCCTTTTTTTAGTTGTGTGAGGAGGCACAAAGTGTCTACCTATGCCTTCATCTTGGCCAGAAGTTTGGGTCTTGTTTTCTAATCCATTCAGCTACCCAGTGTCTTTTAATTAGGGCATTTAAGCCATTTACATTTAAAGTGATTATTGATAGGTATGTATTGATTATTATTTTATTCTTTATAACTCTGTCCCTGTGTTTTCTTTGTCTCCTTCTACTTCCTCCCCTCCCCCTTCTTCCCCCTTCTTCTACGACACTTTAACATATCTTGTAATACTGGTTTGGGGGTAATTAACTTCTTTACCTTTTTCTTGTTTGGGAAGCTCTTTGTTTCTCCTTCAGTTTTAAATGATAACCTTGCTGGGTAAAGTAGTCTTGTTTGTAGATCTTTTCTTTTCATCATTTTGAATATTTCACACCAATTCCTTGTGTCCTGCAAGGGTTTCTGTTGGATAATTAGCTGACCCTCTTATGGGATCTCCTTTGTAGTTAACTGTCTTTCTCTTGCTGCTTTTAAAATTTAACTTTTTGTTTTTAACTTTTGCTGTTTTAACTATGATGTGTCTTGGAGTAGGTCTCTTTGAGTTTGTCTTGTTTGGGATGTTCTGTGCTTCCTGGACTTGTGTTTTTTGTTTTTGTTTTTTCCTTGACCAGGTCACGGAAGTTTCAGTCATTATTTCTTGAAATAGATTTTTGATCCCTTGCTCTTTCTTTTCTCTTTATGGCATGCCTATGATGCTGTTGTTGTTATACTTCATATTGTCCCAAAGGTCTCTTAAACTGTCCTCAACTTAAAAAATTCTTTTTTCTTTTTGCTGCTCTGATTGGGTATTTGTTTCTATGTTTTTAAATTGTTGGTTTGATCTGCTTTATTCAACCTACTGTTTATTCCTTCCAGTGTATTCTTCATTTCAGATATTGTACTCTTTATTTCTGACTGGTCCTTTTTCATGGTTTCTGTGTCCTTTTACATCCTGTTGAACTTCCTTATAATCATTACTTTGAACTCTGTATCTGATAAGTTGTTTTCCTTGATTTCACTTAGCTATTTTTCTGGACATTTTTCCTATTCTTTCATTTGGGGCACATTTTTGTCTCCCCATTTTGGCTGCCTTTTTGTGTTTGTTTCTGTTTTAGATAGATCTGCTGTGACTCCCAGACTTTGTGGGGTGTCCTTATGTAGTGAGTGTCCTGTGGGATCCAATGGTGTAGTCTCCTCAATCGCCTGAGGCAGGTGCTCCAGGAATGTCATTGTGTGGGTTATATAGCCCCTCCTGTTCTAATTGAATCTTGACTAGTATTGGCTCATGCATGGTTGGGATCGACCCTCAGGCTGTCTTACTGTAAGACTCGACCCTGACCATGCCATACAAGCCATGTCGTCAGGTACTGACCAAACAAAGCAGAATTTGCCTCAGCAGGTTTTGGTGCCTGCCATGACCATCCTTTGGATATGCTGCTTGTGAGGCTTACTGGATCCTGCCCTGAAATTGTCTGATGCTAGCTCTTGGGTGCTTTCGTTCTGCATCTCTTGGGAAGAACTGTGGTGCAGACCCAAGTCAGATGGTGTCTGTGCCTGGCCCTTGGCAACCTCTTTGGAACTATACACAATTTACAGTTTGTGGCTGCCTCTGCTGGGCCTGAGTGTGCTTGGGAAGGACCAGGCTATGCACAAGGCCAGCTTTTACAAGCACCAGGCCCAGGGGAAGGTCAGCAAAAGTCTTAAGGCCATTTGAGATCTGTCTCCACCTGCCTCTGCCTGCCGGCTGCCTGTTAGCCTCAGTTACTGAAGGAGCCTCTGGCTATACTTGAGTTGCATGAAGTAGGTTCACAGTGAGTCACCCGGTAGGGGTGAGTGGTATTCGCCAGATTCATACAGGTTCAAACTCATTGTCAATGCTGGGTCTGAGGCTAACCAGCAAATATCCCAGAGTAAACTAAGTCTAGCTGCCACCTGTGGGTACCCACACCCTTTGTGTTGGGGTAGGGTCACAGGGACTCCTCAGGGTGAGGCCAACAGAGTTTATTAGGCTCAAACATACCAAGATTTAGCTGTGTGAAGGCAGGGCTCTTCTCTGCCTGGGTATGTGAGGAAAAAATGGCCCCTGTCCTGGAGCCACATAGTTCAGTCTGTTCCAGATTCTGTCAGGAGCAGAGGGAGCTCAGCAAGGTGGGTCTGCCAGGAGTCGAAAGGACAGGGCTTGTGGATCTCTGGTGAGGGGGAGGTGCCCATTCGGCTTTGGGGAAGGTGGGGGGTGTGACCCCTGCCCCAGAGCCACACTATTGATCTGTCCTGGATTTCACTCCAATCTTAGCATGGCAGAGCCACTGGGAGTTGTATGGGTGGGGCCTCTGGAGCTAGAGCCTGGAGTGTGGTTCTAGCTGATCTCCTGTGAGGGGGAAGTGCCAGTCAGGTTCACGGGGAAATGGGGGGAATGGCTTCTGCCCCAAAGCCACACCACTCAGTCACTGACACCCTCCCCATCTGCCCAGACCTCTACACTCTGGCCAAGGCAACTGACTCCTCAGGAGGGCGAAAGCTCCACAAGGTGGGGTGAAAGGGAGTCCAGAGAATGGGACTCTTATTTTCCCCCAGGCTGATGTCATAGGATAGGGATGCTCCATCCAAGAAAGATAGCATTTGCAGAGTGGAAAAAGGACTCAGTGCAGGTATCCTGGAAGTTGTCCTTTTAGCTCTGTCTCCAGAGCTACAAACCCCAGACTCCTCACATGACTCTTGTCTGCTCTGTCCACCCTCTCCCAGAGCCCTGTGTGAATGGCCACGCATGAAATTTTGTGTGTTGGCCTTTTAAGAGGCTGTCTGTGTCTCTGGTGTCTCCCATCTCTCCCTGGATGACAGAAACCTCACTACTCTTCAAAACCAGGTGTTACAGAGGTTCCCTTACCTGGTCTGGTGCTGTGGGCTGGGGAACTCAGCTTGGGGTTTAGACCCCGCATTTCTGAAGGGGAACACCCCCACAACTGAGATATTTCTCAGAGACCTCAGCCTCTATCTGTGGGAGTAGGGCCAGCCCTTTTTACCCGTTCTCGATGTGTCTTATTTGTAAGTCCTTGGTTATGACTTCTCTTCTGCTAGGCTTCAGTTGGTTACTCAGGATGATTGTTGTATCATTTAGTTGTAATCCCAGTTTGGTCCTTGGAGATGTGTGTGGCTTCTACCTACTCTGCTGTCACCTTGGATCTCCAGCATTTCCTATGCAGGTAGCTGCTGATTCATTACTTTTTGCCTATCTTCAATTAAATTCTAAACCTAACTTTTCAAAACCAGGTTTTTTTCCTGATTGTTAAATTTGCCTTAGAATTCATTGCAGTTTTCCCAAATAGTTTGAGTGAGCGAAGAAAACTAACATCTGTTAAGACCTGTTTCTATCTTTCCTAGATGTCACTTGGGGTGTTTGGGGTATTTTTTTTTAAACCTGTACCCTCTTCATCTCATTTCACTTCTTTCCCCTCAGAGGAGAAACAGAAAAGTGACACTTTTGTTTACGTAATCCTCTTATGCTATCAGTTATTTATAAATGCTTAAGGTTTACTAGGTCACTGTGGATTAGTGGGAAAAATGCATCTTGTAGATATCATTTCTTTTTGCCATTTGATAATATCATGGACACAATGTCCCCATGGCTGGAGTGAGCAAAATCCTAACACATTTAGGATAGGTCAGAAGATTTGGATATTAGGTTATATTGCTTGTAGGAGATATGTAATTTCACTTCAGTTTTGCTTGAAACAAGATAAGTTGCAGTTATGTTCCTCTGCCTAGATTTACCAGATAAATATTTGGTTTACTTTGCCTGAGAAAGCATTACTCATATAAAAATTATCTTAGGTGTTCTTCAGACAAATATGGTAGAGTATTAACATGCTTATTCATTCACTACTTTAATTTTTGTCAATAAATGTTTTATTTCTTATGATATCAAATAATTATTATATATAGAAATAGAATTTATCTGCTAGATTCTAAAAATATATACTGTATCTTATGAAAATGCATTTTAAAAACACTTGAGTTGATCATTTGACATGGAAGCATTATTCCATTTTATTCAGGTTGCCAAGAGGTAAATATTCAAGTTGCCAAGAGGTAAATATTTAATGCCTTTCCCTGAAGGCTAGTAAGTTTACAGTTTGTTGGATTTCCAGGGGTAGTGAATTTTAGAGCTAAGAATACCTCACCAATTCTATAGTAGATGGGACCAAAACAAAGTCAATGTACATTTAGTTGACCAGACAGCCCTGCTACATAAATACATGAGAAAGAACTAGGTTGGCAGCCTTGTTAATAATGATTATTAGCAAATAATTTCAACATTTTCAGTTAGATCAACCATTAACTTCTTTTAAACCCAGTTATATTGTCATCCGACTGTGACTTTTCACACTAAAAAAGTAGAGTTGTGACTGTGACCTGTCAGAATAAATGTCAGCTTTAGAGTCGGGCTTTGTGAGTGTTGAGTTTGCTCCCAGTTTATAGACCTCTATTATAATACGGGGGTTCAAGAAGACCTTCTTCTTGCACTTTCTCTGTTTCCTAAGAAGGAATTTGAACCCTAATATGTCATTTAAAATATTGCCAACCCAAATCAGAGCATCATTTACAATAAAAAGACAATAGGTCAGTACTAGAACTGTAATTACTTGGGTAATTCAGCATGGGAAGCACTGATTTTTCTAAATGACTAAGATAATTGAGGGGTTATAGAGTCAATTAGCCTGAATTATTCCATTGGTTAACTGTACAATTCAAATAACAATAACTCTAACTCCAAACCTCATAATTTTAAGGCTTATTTTGAAAAGTGGCCTTTGAGATACAGAATTGACTCTTACTGAAAACTACTTACCAGTGCTTGAGCTACTTAGCATATATTTTCCTGCCTGATGGGACCTTAAAGATCCTTATGATGAGTCTTTATTTCTCATATTATACTATTGTCCATTTATCCCATCACAGTTCATTTTCTACAGCCAACAGATGAATAGTTTGAAAACCCACCCTCTTCCCTGAACAACTGACCCTTTCAGGACTCACTGGGACAAAGCCAACTGTTCATAAGTCAGAGAAGTCAGGAAAAGACCTGACTTCTAAAAGACTGATAAGCCATCCTTTTAGTACAGAAGGTTTCCTATAAAGGCTGCTCAACATAGATTCTAGGTAAAGCAGCTCCCTGGCCTTAGTAACACCTGGACAGTCTGTCCCTAAACAACAGTCCACCCTACTGACCTGCTGTTCAAGGGGAGAGGGGAGGCCTAGCCCCATTAAGAAAACCTGGCACAGGCGAGGCAGGATTTTTATTTCCCATGGAGTACTAGAGTGGGGTGGACGCAGGAATTCAGTGAGACAGACCAGGGCCAGGAAGTTAGGACAGATGTCGAAGTCTGTCGTCACAGGCATCAAGTAGCCACACAGAATTTTTTATTCTCCAGCTCCCCCAAGTTTGCTTTTCTGCCTCCCCTACTTCAGTAAATGGTTCCACTACCCACCACCCTCCTCAGGCCTCCGTGTCAGACCTATCACTTCCTTATTTCTCAGCTCAAAAGATCTGCTTTCTTCTTTCATAACACAGCTTGATTACCCATTAAAACTATAGCAGAAATCACTGGCAACATAAAAGTTGGCTTTATTTTCTTAAGGGCAAAAAGCAATTTTACAAACATGAACCCATCTCTGAACTTAAGGAGAATAGAAATATTTGTTTCCTGAGGGTGCAAAGATGGGGAGGAGGGAAGGTCTTCCCCCACAGATTTATTAGAATATCCTTTTTAACACTAAGAATAAGAGGGAAAATATTCTACATTAAAACAGGCTAATTGTTCATATCCAGCATACAAATAACTGTTGGAAAACATGTTTTTCCAACTGAGAGACAGTACTAAGTAATTCCCAAACAACAACAACAACAAAAATAATGAGCTTTGTTCTAACTTTTTTAAAATTAATTTTTCTAATTGCTTGAGCCTTCTGGCAGAAATGCTAAAATGATCATTTTACCAGTATGGTCACCTTCATCAAACATGAAAAATAAGTCACTGACATGAAAAGTTAGTGTTCACCCCATGTCTGGTTGAGGCAGGATGAAGGAGATTGGAGAATTTGCTGCCATTAACCTATGTTCTCCAAATGATACCACATTCCTGATTTCTTCTTTTTTGAAAAAAAGTAGTTTCTTTATGTAAACTATTAGTAGATACCTAAATACAATATGATTTTTAAAAAATATATTTTATTGGTTATGCCATTACAGTTGTCCCATTTCCCCCCCTTTATTCCCCTCCCCCTGCACACTCCCTCCCCCGCCATTCTCCCCCCTTTAGTTTATGACCACGTGTTTCAAGTTCTTTGGATTCTATATTTCCCATACTATTCTTGCCCTCCCCCCTGTCTATTTTCTACCTACCATCTATGCTACTTATTCTCTGTGCCTTCTCCCCCCTTCTCCTTCTCCCACTCCCCTGTTGCTAACCCTTCATGCAATCTTCATTTCTATGGTTCACTCCTGATCTAGCTGTCCTCTTAGTTTGCTTTTGTTTTAGGTGTGGTTGTTAATAACTGTGAGTTTGCTGTCTGCTGTCCTTTCACTGTTCATACTTTTTACCTTTTTTTTAGATAAGTCCCTTTAACATTTCATATAATAAGGGCTTGGTGATGATGAACTCCTTGAATTTGACCTTATCTGAGAAGCACTTTATCTGTCCTTGCATTCTAAATTAAAGCTTTGCTGGATAGATCAATCTTAGATGTATGTCCTTGCCTTTCATGACTTGGAACACTTTTTTCCAGGCCCTTCTTGACTGTAATGTCTCTTTTGAGAAATCAGCTGACAGTCTGATGGGAACTCCTTGTAGGTAACTGTTCCCTTATCTCTTGCTGCTTCTAGAATTCTCTCCTTCATTTTAATCTTGGCTAATGTAATTATGCTGTGCCTTGGTATGTTCCTTCTTGGGTCCAGCTTCTTTGGGACTCTCTGAGCTTCTTGAATTTCCTGGAAGTCTATTTCCTTTGCCAGAATGGAGAATTTCTCCTTTATTATTTGTTCAAATAAGGTTTCCACTCGTGGCTGTTCCTCTTCCCCTTCTGGCACCCCTATAATTTGGATGTTGGAACATTTAAAGATGTCCTGGAGGTTTCTAAGCCTCTCTTCATTTTTTTGAATTCTTGTTTCTTCATCCTTTTCTGTTTGGTCATTTTTTTCCTCCTTCTGGTCCACTCCATTGATTTGAGTCCCAGTTTCCTTTCCATCACTATTGGTTTCCTATGCATTTCCCTTCATTTCAATTAGTTTAGCCTTCATATGTTCCTCTAATTTGTGACTAAAATCAACCAGTTCTGTGAGCATCCTGATCACCAGTGTTTTGAACTGTGCATCTGATAGGTTGGCTATCTCTTGGTTGCTTAGAAGTATTGGCTCTGGGGTTTTGAGCTGTTTTTCTTGATCCATAATGTTTTGGTCTGTTTGTGCTTATTATGTATGATGGGCGGAGCCTTAGGTGTTCACCAGGGCAGGGTGACCCAGTCGCTGGGTTGTGACACTGTGGGGGCGGGGTCAGAGAGGGGCAATGGTGTTTGTTCCACTCTCTGTTTTCTGTTCCCTTTGCTGCTTCCCACAACCCAACCAGGCCCCCCTGGTGCTGGCTCCTGGGTGTGTGGGCCTGTGCACCCTCCAGGACCCTGTGGGTGTCTCCAACAAACTCTCTGTGAGCCTGGGAGCTTCTCCCAGCACCTGGACCCCAAAAGTTTTTCCAGTTGGTGCTTTTAGGCTATAATTCCTGTCGCTGGCCTGTGTGGTCTGTCTCACTGCATGCTCCTTCGCCTGGTTTATCTGTGTGCGAATGTGTGACCATGGTCAACCACCTTGCGCCCTCACTGGATCTTCCTGTTGCCACCCCACACCTGGGATCTGCCAACTGCTGCCTGCGCTCCTGGATTCGTCCGGCCAATTTTTCCTGTACAACCCTGCTGTACCAGCTGCTGACTCTGCCCCTCTTACTGGTCTGACTGAATGGTTCGTTGTCGTCGGACTTCCGTACAGTTTAATTTTCTGTGTTTTGGTTGCATTTTTGTCACTAAAACTTTGTTGTCTTTAAACTTGGTTGTGTGAGGAGGTACAGTGTTTCCACCCACACCTCCATCTTGGCTGGAAGTCTGATTTTTAAAATGGAATTGTGTATATATCATTGTATTCATAAAGATAAGTACACTAATGAGAAGCTATACAACATTCACAAGAAATCCAAATGCAAACAAAGGTATTTTCCATGTTTCATCTAGCATCAAAAACCATCAGTCTTTTCGTTTTTTTCCTTGTATGTTATTCTGTATCCACATTCTCTGCCTCTGATGGGATCCCTGGATTTTATTTCATTTTCTCTGTGACTCTCTCCACAGATGTGTGTCATTGGCTGCTGCCTTGATGGCATTGTTACTCCTCACATGGCACGGAGACACTCCTCACTCTGCACTTCCAAGTGGATTGCGGCTCCTCGTTGTGTCGCAGCCAACTTTTCAATAATCGTGTAAGTACAGACTTTTCCTGCCTGTGCCACCAAATTCCATTCCTAACTAAACACCAAACGGGATCCCCTTGTGATGAACATAGAGAAACTTTATTCAAGGTTGGTGAACATCCCTTTCTGATAGAAAGAGCCAATGTGACTAGGCATTCTAAATGTCTCATTTAGTAGCAAGCACTGTGGGGAATGGAGCTTATTAACATATTTTGTTTGGTTTGGCTTTTAATGAGATACAGGAATGGACCCCTAATGTTTTTATTAGCACATGGTATGTGTCCATCCTTGGCGTAGATACCTTGAAGAGTAAGATATAATCCCAGTACCTGAAAATTGTGGAGCCTACTTGTATAGAAACACCTGAATATTTTGAACCTCCAATTTGTTCCAGTGAAAGCATTTTTGAGAGGAGTCCACCAAAGAAGCGATAGAGACATCTATCAGAGGTTAATAGTGTTTATATATGTGTGATGTCATTACAGGTACTTTTATGTTTCTAAGTTTTTACTTTGTTTACTTGTTTTGCATAGAATATATTTAACATTTTGTAAGGGTAAAAATAAACACTAGTTTTTTCAAGCAATGAACAAGATCTTACAGGACTTTTTTTACAATAGTGTGCTCACTGAATATTTGTTAAATGAATGAGTATATTTTTCTAATTCTCAAACTCTTCTTTAAAAACATTAAGGACATTTATTTCAGTTCAAAAGAACCCCCCAAATTTTATATGGGAAGGTATACTTTTAACTTTATCTTCAATATTTGGAAACCACTGATAAGTATATAAAGAGCTTAATAAATTCTATGGATGTTATATTGTACCCAAAGGATAAAGAAGGCAAATTTATTTCCTTTCTTCTCACTTTTAGAAAATTCTATAAATAAGCACTACTAGTGTGTAGGACATAAACACAGTGTCGTCGTAACTTGGACTTCATTCACAAGTGCCAAAGTCTTCAACCAGTCTTGGCAGACTAGATTAGAGAATGCAAAAAGTGTTTATCTAGGCTGTAGGATGTAAAGATAAGTAAGTGAAATGAAAACCAACCTTAAGTTACTAGAACACTTTGACCTTGATCCAGGGATAAAAAAATTCAAAACATAGTCTGTGAGTTTAGGTTAGCTGGCTGGATGGTGAGAGCTAATGGGTACAATGTTCCAACTTTAGATAGTCTGCTCACTTTATTTCTTCAGTCAGTGACTATGTTGCTAACCTAATCAGCCTTCCTACATAGATGTGCTGTGGTGTTAGGGAAACCTGATAATAGAAACAGAGCATCATCATGAGAAAAGAATTCGAAATACAAGCTTTAAAAACAGTGGGTGGGGAGTGCTTTGACATTAATATCGAGGGCAGAACCAGGGAGGGGTGGTAGTGGTTGTTGGTAAAAATCTTCGGCTGAATGGATGTATGCCGCTGAGATATTTAGTCCCATTAGGCAAGAGACACACATAGCAAGTGAGTTACTAAGATACATAATGCCTCTTGTCAGCCACCCACTGTTCCTCGTGCCATGTCTTACAGCTTCAACTGGACATTTACTGAAGCTCAAGACATTTACCCACCACTTTTTGTTCTTTTCCTTTTCTTTCTTAAAAAACGATGTATCCTACTACTTCTTGCCCAAGGTTTCTCTTATGCCATAGTGGAGGCTAGCAGAACTTGCACAGACTCAGACATGTGCAGTCAAGAAGTATAAGGGAGTCATTGCCAGTAGAGCCATCTTTAATCAGTGGGGGACAGGAACTTATGAGTAATTATTTCCTCCTTTTATTTCCAGGTGGATTTTCAGAGATGCATTTTATAAGGCTGATGAGAATATCCAGGTGGGACCTGGCATCAATTACTGATAGTGTTGGCCAGTTCAGAGTTCTCTTTGAACTGGCTCTCCCTCTTTCTCTGTCCCACTGCCTAGGCTCTCAGTCATGCTTTTTTGGGCTCACTTCCCACTAGTGTGCAAGCCTATGTCTTAGTTCTTCTTCTGAGACAACCAGTGTAAGACATGAGGCAGGGAGAAATCAGTGTGATAATCGGGCCATAGCCAAAGAAAGGTAGTTGCAAAGAGAAACCAAGAGATGGATTTCACAGATTTTATAGAAGACTTGGTAAAACTTAGTAATGAAACACTGAAGAATGAGAACAGTCAGCTTGGAGGGCAAGATGATGGGTTCTGTTCTACGTGAGGCCCTAACTTAATGTTAACGCCCAGCAGGAAGTTGGGACTAAGCTTTAGGAATCAAGTGCAAGTTGAAACCTTGAGGGTGAATGAGTCCTTTAAAAGAAGATTTTATGAAGAGGTGACCAATGGGCTATGGACTGAATTTCATTTAATCATGAGATTTCAAGGGTCAAGAAGAAAAAGAAAGGAAAGCTATCGGGCAATCAGGAAAAGAGAAGAGTTTAGGGTTTTGCGTAGTGATGCATGAGTGGAAAGACCATACAGTTCAGTTCTACCATAAGGTCAGAGGCCAGACTGAAGAGGCTTAAGATTAAAATAGTTAATGTGCAGTGAAGGGATGAAGATGGCAATGTAGATGGTGTACTGTACGGATAATGTATGGAGAGGGTTCACCCCTGATGCACAACAAGCTTGTTGTCAGTGAACAGAAGGAGAGAAGTTAGAACCTTGTACATTCAAGTAAATTTTCCTCGGGATTTAAAAACTTGGAAAAAGGCAATGTAGACAACCTCTGTATAAAAAATCCCGAATTTATTTTATTAAATAATCTTTATTGAAATGGGTCATTAATTGCATAAAAAATCTGAGGTTTATTTCACTTTCACATTTTAATGCCTTTTTAATCTTAATGCTCATTTAAAAAATCACAAATACTCGTAAGCACCATCCCTACAATGTTGTTTTACAGAATGGCATCATTGAAAAAGGCCTCTCTTTCAGAAAATATTGGAAGAATTCCACTTAAATAAATATTGCATAACTCAGTGCCTACTTTTACGTACCCATATTTGTGTTACACTAATCCTAGTTTCTAAAAAAAGGTTTTTGTGCAGTTGAAAAGCATTTCTGAAATACTGCCAACCCCATCTTGAGATTGGAGTTCTTTGGTGTAAAACAGGTTAGAAGAGGCAAGGTGCCAAGCAGGTATTTAGGGAGTTTGATTTTGATGTTTTATGTTTGAATAAGTCATGGTTTAGACAATGTGTTTCTGTAAAAATGTTTTCAATATGCAATCTGATCATTTTCTACTTTTCTATTGAGTATTGTTTTGGGTCCTTTTAAACCACCTGCTTTAAATCTAAATGACAATTTATCTCGGCATGCTTAGATTTTACCATACAACATCCCTCTAGGGCAGGGGTGTCAAGGGGAAACTCATTTTCACTGGGGGCCACACCAGCCTCCAGGTTGCCTTCTAAGGGCTGAATGCAATTTTTTTAGAGCTGTATAAATGTAACTACTCCTTAACTCGGGGCAAGGAGCTCAGTGCTGCCTCTGGGTAGAAACAAGGTGCCCACTGGATAAAACAAGGTGGAGGGCCAGATTCAACCCTCGGGCCTTGTGTGTGCCACCTGGGCTCTGGGGAATGTTTGCTATCTATTGGATTTATACTTTTGATCAAATAGTTAACTGTATAAGTGAGATTTGAGACAGTGGCTAGTTGCCCATAGAGAATGAAAGAGCCTTATAAACCACATACTGTTTATTCAATTAGTTATTATAAACCTGTTATTTATTTACACAATATAACTGTGAAAGTCAAACTAATTAATTTGCGGGAGGTTTTTTTCCCTAGTTCAATTCTCATGACCATCATATTATCTCATTTCAATTGATGTTAAGCTACTGCTGAGTTCTTTTTTTTTTTTTAAGTTTTACAGATTTTAGTTTTATTTGCTCAACTTGAGGACTGACAAACATTGCACATAATAGTTTAAATTTGCTTTTGGTGTGAAACTTTTTGTTTTTAATACGCAAGAACTGCATGTTCCTTATTGATAACGAGATTAAAAATTTATTTTGTGCCCTGGCTGGTATAGCTCAGTGGATTGAGCGCAGGCCTGCGAACCAAAGCATCACTGGTTTGATTCCCAGTCAGGGCACATGCCTGGGTTGCAGACCATATTCCCAGTATGGGGTGTGCTAGAGGCAACCACACATTGATGTTTCACTCCCTCTCTTTCTCCCTCCCTTCCCCATCTCTCTAAAATAAATAAATCTTTTAAAAAAATTTTTTTTTGTAATTCTAACCATTCAGAGAGAACTGCTACTGATATTTTTATTTATATGATACCATAACTTTTTGCATTGCTATATATAAAGAATTAAAAACAAAAATGTGATCACATAGGCCATATCCAAAATTTACTTTTTTCATTAACATATATCATAAACATATAATCCTACCCTAATATTGCCTTACAATGTGACTTATAGTGAGTACATTGTAGATGTTATACATTAAATGTTCAGTGTTTTCCATGCTGTGATCAATAACCATTTAGTTAAATCTTTCCCAATTTTCTTAATTAAACTATATCACTATTCTATTATTATCTGTAATAGAACCCTTATTTTCCAGTAACAGAAATTCATTTGAGTTTAACAAAAAGAGGAATATACTAGAGGGACAGAGGAGTATCTTGAGGACTCTAAACACAAGGATATTGCTGGAAACATTCTATTTTTTTAGACTGAGTTTAAAAAAGTCCTCACCCAAGGATATGTTTATTGATTTGAGAGAGAGAGGAAAGGAGAGAGAGAGAAAGAGAGAGAGGAACAATGATGTGAGAGAGAAACATTGATGGGTTGCCTCCTGGATGCACTCCAATTGGGAACTGAACTCACAGCCTGGGTATGTGCCCTGACCAAACTTTTGATATAAAAGTTTGAAGCTTCAACCAGCTGAGCCACCTGGCCAGGGCTGGAAACATTCTCTTGACTCCTGTGTGCACTGGTCTCTGCATTTCTGATGCATTATCTCTCTCTCACCTGACAATTTCCCTGTGCTTCATACTACCTGGATAAAAGCATGGCCATGCGGGGGTGGTGAACACATAGTACAATAAACAGATGGTGTATTATAGAATTGTACCCCTGAAACCAATATCATTTTATTAACCAATGTCATCCCAATAGATTCAGTTAAACAAACAAACAAAAAACCATGGCCACAGACAGCAACCCAAGTGTTTATATCACAGGTCTAGCCATCCTGAGAAAAATTAAATCAACTCCTATCTTTCCTCATCTCTCTACTTCATCCACCATTTCAGATGTCCAAGATTAGTAAATGTTCACCTTGAATCGAGTGGAGCCAAAGGGTGGTGTTTGATGGATGTGGTTGGTAGGAGTCGCCCCATAGCCATGTAAACGACGGGGAGGAACAGAGGGACTGGGGAGACTCCCTGTCAATACCATCCCATTCTCACCACACTCATTTTTATTTGGAGATATTTATTGCAAGAAACTGTCACTGGTAAGCCAATAAAAGAAAGGAAATTCTTATTTTCCTTTCATTAGACTAGCTCCTTCCAAGAGTGAGTTAATTTGATCTGGCAGGAGGTTGCGACATTGTCGTAGGGTTTTGAGTCTCCATCTGCAAAGGAGAAACCATCCTTTACAAGCACTGTCTTTGGCGCCCCAACTGGGAAGTTGTCTGTTGTCAAAAGCATGAGTAAGAAAATTCTGTGATGGAAAATCATCTTAAAATTTGTCAACTCTTCTAGATTTAACACTTTAACATATGCAAATCCATGTTTCTCATATAAGGAATTTGATGGTAGATATAAGAAAAATACATCTAATATTTAAGAATAGAACATTAATATTTATAGGGTAAAATCATGACCAGCTTAAAGTAAATCTAAATTTTCTATGGACTTTCATTATGCAATTAGAAATATGTTTCCACAGGAGAATGAAATCCTCTAGTCAAGTGTGTTGAAAACTTTTGGAGAGGAAGGAATTAATGAGATAGAAGGCCCAAGGCAAACTAGGAACTGTAGAATTTCATCAATTACATGTTTTCTAGTAAAGCTTATAATGTTGTATAAGTCTGAGACCTCTACTTTTTTTTTCAATTCTCTTACTCTCTACTGTATATTATCTATTGCTACATTACAAATAACTCCAAAGTTTAGTGGCTTAAAACACCAAACATTTATCATCACATGCAGGAGTCCAGGAGGAGCCTAGCTGGGTGGTTCTGGCTCAGGGTCTCATGAAGTGGTTAGCTGGGCCTCAGTCATCTGAAGGCTTAATTTAACCGGGGTTGCTGCTTCTTAGCTGACACACGTGACTATTTTTGGGAGGCCTCATTGCTTACTACCCAGGCCTCTCTGTGGGGTTGCTCATGACACAGCAGCTCACTTACCCAGAAGCAAAGTATCTAAGAGGGAAAGAAATTATTCTTCTTTTAGATAATCACATTATCTAAGAGAGGGGTCACATTGAAGCTACACTGCTTTTTATGACTTAACCTTGGAACTCACAAAATGATGGGGGGGGGCTCAAATGTTGGAAAAATTTAACTTTAAATAATAGTCAATGAGCTTAGTAATCAATACATGTAAAAGCTATTGTTCCAGGAACTGAAGGTATGACCCACCCTGATCCAGGAGACCATGAGCAGTTTGACCTTTGTGCCTCTGGAGGGCTGGGAGCAATTCAAGATGATATCTGAGCCATTGTGCTCCAGAGTGAGATGACCACAACCCAGGACAAAGCTCAAGACCACTGACTGGGGCACAGCTTAAGACCACAGCCCAGGGCAAGAATGCTGCACTTTTTTTAAAATCCAATTAACTTTTCCTTGAATGTAACCCCTTAGTTACATTTTGTTCTCCTTACAAAAGAGGCCATTTTAAATTGGAATATAAGATGGTCTGTTAGGGTAGAAACCCACCATTTTCTCAGAGTACCAGCCTTCTGAATAAAGTGCCCGTAAAGATTCAACCCTTGTCTCTGCTTGTGGTAGTCAACAGGGAGCATGAACACTGGCTTTTCCAGTTTCAAAACGATTGCTTACTTCTTTTTTTATTGTTATATTTTATTGATTATACTATTACAGTTGTCCTGATTTTCCCTCCTTTTCTCCTCTCCATCTAGCACCCTCCAATCCCTCAGGCAATCCCCCCACCATTGTGCATGTCCATGAGCCATGTGTATAAGTTCTTTGGTTGCTTTATTTCCTGTACTGTACTTTACATACCCACGGCTGTTCTGTAGCTACTTATTTGTACTTATTAATCCCCTCACCTCTTCACCCATTCTCCCACATTCAACCTCCCATCTCTTTAATCTTTAACCTTTAGCATTGTAATTATGAAGTGTCTTGGAATGGGCCTCTTTGCATTCATCTTGTTTGAGTGAAAAGCACATCTCTGTGCTTTTTGGACTTCCACGTCTATTTCCTTCACCAAATTAGGGAATTTTTTTATTTAATTATTTTTCAAGTACAGTTTTCTGTCTATTTTTCCCATCCTAGCCCACCCTGCCCCATGCTCCCCACCTCCCTCCCATTTCCACCCCCCTTAGTTATTGTCCCTGTGTCCTTTATACTTGTTCCTCTAAATCCCTCCCCTTTTTCTCCTTAAATTCCCTCCTCTCTCCCCTCTGGTCACTGTCCCCCTGTTCTCTATTTCAGTGTCTTTGTTTTTATTTTGCTTGCTTGTTTGTTTTGTTGTTTAGCTTCCTGTTAAAGGTGAGATCATATGGTATTTGTCTTTCAACACTTGGCTTATTTCACTGAGCATAATGCTTTCCAGTTCCATCCATGCTGTTGCAAAGGGTAGTAGCTCCTGCTTTCTCTCTGCTGCATAGAATTCCATTGTGTATATGTACCACAATTTTTTGAGCCATTCATTTACTGATGGGTGCCTAGGTTGCTTCCAACTCTTGGCTATTGTAAATTGTGCTGCTATGAACTTTGTGGTGCAAAGGTTCTTTGAGATTGGTGTTTTAGGGTTCTTAGGATATAATCCTAGCAGTGGAATTGCTGGGTCAAAAGGCAGGTCCATTTTTAGTTTTCTGAGAAAATTCCATACTGTTTTCCATAATGGTTGTACCAGTCTGCAATCCCACCAACAGTGCACTAGGGTTCCTTTTTCTCCACAACCTCTCCAACATTTGTTGTTTGTTGCTTTGTTTATGATAGCCATCCTTACCAGTGTAAAGTGGTATCTCATTGTGGTTTTAATTTGCATCTCTCTGATGGCTAGTGATATTGAGCATCTCTTCATGTGTCTCTGCATCTTCTGTATGTCCTCCTTGGAGAAGTGTCTGTTCAAGTCCTTTTGCCATTTTTTAATTGGGTTAGTTGACTTAGAGTGCAGTCATGTGAGTTCTTTGTATATTTTGGAGATTAAACCTTTGTCTGAGGTATCATTGGCAAATACGTTTTCCCATACAGTTGGTTGTCTTTTTAATTTAATACTGTTATCTTTAGCTATGCAGAAACTTCTTATTTTGATGAGATCCCATTCATTTAGTCTTTCCTTTATATTCCTTGCTGTAGGGGACATATCAGTAAAAATGTTGCTGCATGAAATATCTGAGATTTTCCTGCCAATGTTCTCCTCTAGGACTTTAATGGTGTCATGGCTTATATTTAAGTCTTTTGTCCACATTGAATTTATTTTGGTGTACAGTGTAAGTTGGTGCTCAAGTTTAATTTTTTTGCACATAGCTGTCCAGTTCTCCCAACACCATTTGTTGAAGAGGCTATCTTTACTCCATTTTATGTTACTGCCCCCTTTGTCAAATATTAATTGACTGTAAAGGGTTGGGTTGATTTCTGGGCTCTCTGTTCTGTTCCATTGGTCTATGTGCCTGTTTTTATGCCAGTACCAGGCTGTTTTGATTACAGTGGCCTTGTAATACAGTTTGATATTGGGTATTGAGATCCCCACTACTTTGTTCTTTCTCAAAATTGCAGCTGCTATTCGAGGTCGTTTATGGTTCCATATAAATTTTTGAAGTGTTTGTTTTATGTCTGTGAAACATACCATTGGTACTTTAATAGGTATTGCATTGAATCTGTAAATTGCTTTGGGTAGGGAAATTTTCTTTCACTATTTTTTCCAATAGATTTCCAACTTCTTGCTCTTTCTCTTCTCCTTCTGGTACCCCTATGAAGCCAATGTTGAATTGCTTGAAGTTGTCCCATATGCTGCTTACGCTATCCTCATTTTTTTGGATTCTGTTTTCTTCTTACTGTTCTGATTGGTTGTTTTTTGCTTCTTTATGTTCCAAATCACTGACTTGATTCTTGGCTTCATCCACTGTACTGTTGTTTCCCTGTAAATTGTTCTTTATTTCAGTTAGTGTACCCTTCATTTCTGTTTGGATCTTTTTTGCGCTACTTAGGTCCTCACTGAATTTCTTGAGCATTCTTATAAGCAGTGTTTTGAATTCTGCATCAGATAGATAGATTGCTTATCTCCATTTCTTTTAGCTCTTTTTCTAGAGTTTTGTTTGGTTCTTTCATTTGGGCCATGTTTCTTTGTCTCCTCATTTTGGCAGCCTCCCGGTGTTTGTTTCTATGTATCAGGTAGAGCTGCTTTGACTCCCTGTCTTGGTAGTGTGGCCTAATGCAGTAGGTGTCCTGTAGGGTCCAGTGGCACAGACTCCCCTATCACCCAGGCTGGGTACTTGAGGTACCCCTTTGTGTGGGTTGAGCACATCCCCTTCTTATAGTTGAAACTTGGTTGCTGTTGGCAGAAAAATAGGAGGGATTTACCCAGACCAGTGAGCTGTAAAGATTGCCTGAGACCACTGACCACCAACCTCCACCCTCTGTGGAGGATCAGCTGTGTAGTGGCAGGGTGGTGATGCTCCAACATGGTCTGTAGCTGTCCACTGGGTGTGCTGGCCCTGGGGTTTCCAGGATGGTAAAGGCCATGATCAGCCCTCACCTGTGTTTTGCCTGGTGCCATGCTGCCTGAGTTTTAAAGCAATCTGAGATGGCTGCTACTTGTTCTGGGCTTGGAGATTTCTAAGGGAAGCCAGGCTGTGAATCTAGGCTGCTAGTTCCAGGCCTGCGGCTCACTGAGGCCAGCTGCTGCTTGTTTGTTCATATGGAAAAGCAGCTTGGGTGGGCTTGTAAGTTGTGTGGTATGGAATCTCTGGGAATCTCCTAGGCAGGTCAAACAGTGTTAGCCAGGTTGATGGAATCTTAGATATGGCACCACTCTGCTGGCTCTGTGGGGGGAGGGCCCAGAAGAAGGATAGTGGCCTCTGCTCGCCTTGATGCCAGACGCCTAAGCCTTTTCTTGCCTGCAACTGGTGCCCTTCAAGCTACCTTCCCAGTGCCAGAGTCCAGAGGGAGTAAATCTGAGTAGGTGAAACCGTGTGTGGGTTCTTTAAGAGGAACTGCTTGAGGCTCCAGCAGTTTCTTCCACTGACTCAGTCCCTGCTGGTTTTGTGCCCAGAAGCTGTGCGAACTTACCTTCCTGGCAGCACTATAACCATGGGCTGGGGGGCCTGGTGTGGGACTGGGACTTCTCACTTCTGAGATATCCCTCCCAAATTTTTATTCACCACAGGTAGATGTGGGACTTGCCAATTCCACTTCTGTGCCCCTCCTACCAGTCTGGATGGGAGTGGTCTCTTTAATTCTGTAATTGTCAGACTTTCATTCAACTGGATTTCTGATGGTTCTGAGTGATGGTAATTCTATATTTTAGTTGTAATTTTGTTGTGGTTGTGCAAAAAGGTGAGCCATGTCTGCCTACAGTGCCATCTTGATTGGAAGTCTCCAATTGGTTACTTCTGCCATTTACTACTGACCATGAAGAACTAAACAGATACTATTGGCAGTAGTACATGTACATATATTATTGTCAGATGTGAAAAATTACCCTCAAATCTTTTTTTAAAATTTTTATTTAGTTATTTTTCAATTACAGTTTTTTTTTGTCTATTTCTCCCATCCCAGCCCCCCCCCGCCCCTTGCTCTCCACCTCCCTCCCATTTCCACCCCCCTTAGTTCTCATCCCTGTGTCCTTCCTATTTGTTCCTCCAAATCCCTCCCCCTTTTTCCCCTTAACTTCCCTTCCCTCTCCCCTCTGGTCACTGTCCCCTTGTTCTCTATTTCAGTGTCTTTTTTTTTTCTGCTTGCTTGTTTGTTTTGTTGTTTAGCTTCTTGTTAAAGGTGAGATCATATGGTATTTGTCTTTCAGCACCTGGCCTATTTCACTCAGCATAATGCTTTCCAGTTCCATCCATGTTGTTGCAAAGGGTAGTAGCTCCTTCTTTCTCTCTGCTGCATAGAATTCCATTGTGTAAATGTACCACAATTTTTTGATCCATTCATTTACTGATGGGCACCTAGGTTGCTTCCAACTCTTGGCTATTGTAAATTGTGCTGCTATGAACATTGTGGTGCATAAGTTCTTTGATATTGATGTTTTAGGATTCTTAGGATATAATCCCAGCAGTGGAATTGTTGGGTCAAAAGGTAGGTCGATTTTTGATTTATATTTGTATCTCTGGAATTCTGATTCCCTTCTATTTTTGTGGTGCTCGTAATAATGTTACAAATCAATTGTATTTTTACAGTTTGCATGTAGAGGCTTTCTTCAAATATTCCTAAGGTTTAGGGCTTGGGATCCAGCAGATATTCACATTTTTACTGATAATATAAATCCTAAATTATATATATTATGCTTATTTAAAAAACAGGTTGATGAAATGTCTCTCTCTAGGACCCATTCATTCATTTGTTGATTAGTTTAACAAATAATTATTAAGTTCAAGAAAGTGCATTTTCTTTGTTATTCTACTACCACCCCTAAGTTCTAGCCCTGTCTTTTTAAAAATAGCTTTATTAATATACATGTCATGTGTCATACTATTTACTCATTTGAAGTGCAAAGTCCCCTGTTTTAAACTATATTTTTAAAGACAAAGGGCCTGACAATACCTAAGATTAGGCCATTAAAGATATTTGGCCACCCTCTATGAACTTAAATAAGAAGGTCCAACTTTAAGACTCCATGGATACATGTTCTTCTGCCAGAGCAAATGGGGAGACAAAAATGTCCTATTTCTTCCTCCTCTGACTGCTGTGCAGAACTCTGGAAACCTGTAGGGGTGTTAATTTTGTAGCAAACAGGACCAAGCAAGTAACTTCAGTAGCTGGAAGACCTATTTACTGGGATAAATTTCCCAATCATAGTCCTATTATTTCCTCTAGAGAACAGGTAAGCCAAATCTACCAGTACACACACAAATAATGCTGTTCTAGGTAATCGAGTCACTAACGAATGGAAATTGTGAAATTCCCATTAATCACACCCTAGAAAGTAAAAGGTATTTTCACACATTCTTCAAAAAGTATCACATAAGCATAAAACAAAGCAGGTGGTTGATCTTAACTAAAATGTAGTATATATATGTTTTGTTTCCCTCTTTTGGGTAATTATTAACTATTTGAAAATATACAACTAGTACATGAGCACTGCTGAACAATGGAAAATACACAAAGGCAAAAGTACCGAAAGAACTGGTAAGCACCCTTACTCCTGTTATATTGGTATATATCCTTCAAAAAAAGAAACAGATTTTGGAAGGATATAAATATATATATGTTTTTTTCCAATATGAAATAGATTTATTCCACAAAGCAAAAAAAAAAAAAAAAGGCACAAATTGAGTGAGTTTCAACATGCAGTTTTGTAGTTTCACTGCCCTTTTCTTTAAAAAAAAAAAAGTCACCAAAATTCATAGCAGATTTAGCCAAATGCATGCTCAGACATTTTGCCAAACATGCAGAAATATCCAGTACGCATCTAAGGAGAGACTCAGTTAGTTTGAACATCAGCCAAATACACCAAGATTGTGGATTCAGTCCGTGGTCAGCGCACATACGAGAATCAACCAATGAATGCATGAATAGAACAACAATTTGATGTTTATCTCTATCCCTGTCTCTAAAAATCAATAAAAAAATTTTAAGAAAAACAATGTATTAAATGGGATACCATAAGCTTTAACAATCTATGATTAAAACTGGGCCTGTATTAAAGCAAAATATAACCAAAGACACTCAGATAGAGAACAGGCTGACAGTGACCAGAAGGGAGAAGGGAAGGAATTTCAGGGGAAAGGGGGAAGGATTCACAGGAACAAGTATAAAGGACACATGGACAAAAACTAAGGGGGGTGGAAATGGGAGGGAGGTGAGGAGTACTAGGAGAGGGTGGGCTGGGATGGAAGTAAAAGACAGAAAACTGTACTTGAACAACAATTAAATACATTAAACAAAAACACACATGAAAAACGGCCTGTATTAATATTTAATGCCCAGATTATTTCTAGTTTCAGTGCAGTCAGCCCGCTCTAATCTCCAGGAGGTATCCACCACCTTCTTTCCTCCCTGCCCTGCCTGCCTCCCTTGTTCACCTTGTTCACCTGTCGGTCCATGTTCACCGACTCTCAAGACCCCTGAGGGAGCCTCACCATCACCATTACTAACGGTGCCCTTGCCTTTGTGAAGGGACCTCCCATCTCACAGTGCTTAGAAGACTGCCAACTACCTTGTGGGCTTCCACGCAGCACTGACGTGGGGCTACTCTAAAGAAAACCAGAGCAGACAAGTTTTTCTGTTTCTCAGTGCTCCGCTTCCAATTTTCTGTGAGCAAACCTGCAAATAAATACCCACACTTATCCATAAGAACAAGGGGCATTTTTAGGATAGTGAGATCCAAAGTCAAATGTATAAGAACAAAACATTTCTCTCAGACAGAATACCTGGCCCACATTAAGTACCATATGCCTGTAAGCTGAGTACGCTTCGCTTACCCAGATAGGCAGCCTCCTCTGTGAGTGTCTTTGTACTGAAACATTCGAGTTTGGGGGGCTCACCATTTCAAACACCCTCTATTCAGAGAAGGGATTAGTTTAATACTTACGTAATTAAATGGCCTATTCAGGATTTTCAGATCAAAGGAACAGTCTACCCTAAAAGAAGATTCAATATTGCAAAAACAAACAAACAATAAAAACCAGTTCACTCCTTTGACTGTTTTGTTGGCCTTTATCTTCTTCATCCAGGTTTCAGTTGGCCAAGTTTCAATAAAGGTACAAGTTCAAGGTTCTTTTTCCTTGATTGGCATCTCAGTTCCTACACTGACTGCTCTGAGGAGGATCTTGACTGTGGGGGGCAGTGGCGAAGAGCGACTCCATTTTCATGCTTTAGACCTGTGTATATTTTTAAATTGTTGCAATGAAAATATATTCCTATTAGTTATATGATGGGGGAAAAAAACGGCCAACATAACCACCAACAAAACAAAAGTAGAAAATTGGCTTCAAAGTATTCAGAGTAGAGCTGATGGTATGCCTTTTTTCCCCTTTTCTTTAATCTTTATTGAATTATTTTTTCCATTAGCATTTAGTTCCCCTAACCACCCCTCCCAGCAATCACCACGTTGTTGTCCATGAGTCCTTCTTCCTTTTTGCTCAATCCCTCCACACCCCCTGCCCCCCTCTGCCACTACCTGTCCCCCTGCCCCCCTCCACCACTACCTGTCATCCTGATCTCCATGTAGGAATCTGTCCCCCTTTTCCCGTATGGTTTCACTCATATGTGGGATCTAATGAACAAACTGAGCTAACAAGGTATATCTATTTCTACTGCATGGTCCACTGGGAAGACTAGTCAGGAGCCAGTCACTTGGCTTTGTAAAAGCCTAGTTACAAAGTTACACTTGGCTGGGCATGTCATTAACTTCCCCTTTCCTTCCTCATCCCATGTCAGGTGGAGTGATGCAGCTTCTTGGAACTCCACCTTCCTATAGTGTGTATGACTCATTTGCATGCTCTGGTTATAAGAAGTGTCCCTTTGTTTTCTTCAAATAAAATTTATGATTCTTAATTTCTCGTTTATTAGGTTAAGGGAAAATTTATTGTCAACCTTTTCTCAAATTTCCCTCCCCTATCACTCCGGATTCTGTCAGAGCTCCGGAGACAGTGTGCAGGTCACACATCTGGCAGACCTGCTGATCTTCGACAAGGTCAAAGATCTTCGACCATTAACATGCTCCTTGTTCAATTCTGTAAGGTCTTGAGTGGAGGTAGCTCAGCTTCTTTTTACCTAATTTTGACCATGAGGAGCCTTTAACAACCCTCCAGGAGACTTCTTAAAGTTTATTGCTGCCTCCCCTGTACTGATCATTTGTCTATTTGCTTGCAGCTCAACTTCTGCTGCTCTTTTTTGTTCTTTTAATATTCTACAGGGCTGAAAGTCTGCAAGTTACATTTCCCAGGGTTCCTTGCCCACAGGCTTCTGGTTAGGGTGGCTAATGGGAGGGACTGACCGGATGAAGTGAGGAAAAGGCGTTCATCAGAGCCTTCCAGTTTCTGATGGTGTCTCAGGCAGCAACAACGACATTGACTGCGGCTCTGGTATTGCAAAAATCCCATTCCTGGTTGAGGTGGCACCTCAACTGCAGGTCGAGAGCCCACGGCACCAGTGTCACACTCAGTGTAGAGTGGCAGGTACCAGCTGCAGAACCACAGCTCGGGAGCACTGGTTGGTTTTATTCTTTGGGTATATTCTTCTTGCTTTTTACCCTCCACTTTCCCTAATTCCATATTTTCTTTCTTCCATTATTTTTATAACCAATTGCTTGAATTGAATTTCCTCTCATTGGAATATTTAACTTGGTTTTTGTTTTCTTAACTAGAAGCTGGTTAGCAGACCCTCTCTTTCCCCTGCACAGTATATTTGAGCCACCCTGTCACAGATCTGGTTACCTCTTATGGGACTCTTACAGAGTAAGATGTTGTCCCTGCTCTCCTCAGATCTCAGAAAGAAAACACAGTTGGGATTCTTTTGGTTGTGAATAAAGATAAACTTGATTGAGGAAACAAGCCAAATAGAAAAATTTATTATGACATTACAAGTGTGAGCCATGGAAGCTTAGTGCTGTGATGTATCCAGGCCTCTAGGACCTTGGATGGAAACACTGCAGGGAGCTGTGTCAGTGAGTTAGTGCTGTGTAACTAACCAAGACTCAGTATTGTCTAATAACCACCCTGAACTTAAAGGTCATAGTGACATTTATTATTTTTCATAAGACTACAAGTTGGTTGGGTAGTTCTGTCCATTTGGGCAGGGCTTGGATGGCCTGGGTTTTTTAATGTCTCTTTGGTCAGCTGGTGTGTTAATTAGGAGCTGGCTTGTTAGGATGACTTTGGATGGGACATCTTATTTTTCTTACTCTTCCAGCAAGCTAGCCTAGTATGTCCTCAGGCAGTGGATGGGTCAAAGAGACTAAGGTAAACATGCAAGGCTTTTTGTGATCCAGGCTTGTAAACTGGCACTCCGTCACTTTTACCAAGTCACAAGTCCAGCCCAGATTCAAGAGATGAGATACCAGTTTCTGCCTATTGATGGGAGGAGTTACAAAGTCACACTGTGAGGGAAGTTGCATCCAGGGAGGGGAGTGAAGACTTGGAGCCAGTTTTTGAAATCTGTCTACTACAGTAAGACCAGGAAGCCATCTCTGCTTTTCTGTGAAGTTTTGGTTTATTTTTTTTCACTGATACCAGTTTTCTCTCTTACCTAATTCATGTGGTAGAAAGTGGCCACTGCTATCAGCTTCCAAGTTTATATGTGCACTACTCAATAAGATAAAGAGGTTCCAGGCTAAAACTGGAACCTCAACTAGCAGGGCCACAGAGCCAGCAGGCAGATGCCATATTTGAGACTTGACCAGCCTGGCTCACAATGTTCGCCCACCCTGGTTATTCCCTGAGGTCCTGTCCCACACAACTTTCAGGCCCACCCAAGCTGTTTCCTATGGTTTTTCATAACAAATGGCTTGTCTTCCAATTTTCCTAAAGTCACTCAAACTAGCAGCGTCTGGCTTAAGTGAGCCCCAGGCCCAGCACTAGCAGCAGCCAGCCTTGGTTCACAGCTTGGCTTCACCTGGGTACCTCCAAGGACAGGACGAGTAGCAGCCATCTGCAGTTCACTCTGTAGCTTCTGCTGTATGACCCCAGACAGAATACAGGTGGTGGCTGATCTTGGGTGTGCCAATAGCAATCAAGGCTCAAATACAATAGGAGGGTGTACACAGCCCACACAGAGAACACCTTGAGTACCCAGCTTGGATAATAGGGGAGGCTGTGCCACTGAACCTTACAGGACACTACATTAGGCCACTCTACCATACCGGAGAGACATAGCAGCTCTAATACATAGAAACAAACATAGGGAGGTTGCCAAAATGAGGAGACAAAGACCATGGCCCAAATGAAAGGTCCAAACAAAACTCCAGAAAAACAATGAAACAAAATGGAGACAAGCAATCTTCTGGATGAAGAGTTCAAGACATCATTATAAGGATGTTCAAGAACCTTAGTGAGGACCTTAACAGCATAAAAAAAGATCCAGTCAGAAACAAAGGATACACTAATTAAACTAAAGAACAATTTACAGGAATCAGCAGTAGAATAGAGGAAGCCAAAAAATCAAACCAGTGATTTGGAATATAAAGAAGCAAAAAACAACTGATCAGAACACCAAGAAGAAACAAGAATCCAAAAAAACCCCATGAGAATAGTGCAAAGAGCCTCTGGTACGACTTAATTAAGTGTACCAGCATTCATGTCATGGGGGTGCTAGAAGGAGAAGAGAGAGAGCAAGAAATTGGAAACCTTTTGGAAAAAATAATGACTACTTTCTTAACTTGGTGAAATAGGCGTACAAGTCCAGGAAGCTCAAAGAGTCCCACACCAAGGCACATCATAATTAAAATGCCAAAGGTTAAAAACAAAGAATATGACAAGCAGCAAGAGGAAAGCAGTTAGTGACCTACAAGGGAACTCCCATGGAACTGTCAGCTGATTTCTCAAAATAAATTTTGTAGGCTAGAAGGGATTGGCAAGAAATATTCAAATTGATGAAAAGCAAGAACTTACAACCAAGATTACTCTACCCAGCAAAGCTATTATTTAGAATTGAAGGGCATGTAAAGAGCTTCCCAGACACACACACAAAAAAGCTAAATGAGTTCATCACCACCAAACCAGTATTATACGAAATGTTAAAGGGTCTTGAAGAAGATTAAGAAAAAGAAGAAAAGAAGGTTAAAATATAAATAATAAAACGGCAATAAATACATATCTATCAACACTTGAATCTAAAAAACAAAATAAACAAGCAGAACAGAAACAGAATCATAAATACAGAGAATGTTTTGATGGTTGCCAGATGGGAGGGGGTTAGGGGATGGGTGAAAAAAGTGAAGGGGTTAAGAAGTACAAATTGGTTGTTACAGAACAGTCATGGGGATGTAAAGTACAGTATAGGGAATAGAGTAGCCAGAGAACATATATGCATGATCCATGGACATGGAACATGTGTGGGGATTGCCTGAGGGAGTGGAGGCTCTGGGTAGAAGAGGGGAAAAGGGGGGAAAATTGGGAGAACTATAACAGTATAAACAATAAAATATAATTAAAAAAAGAAAAAGATTTAGAAGTAGAGTACTTGTGATTTCTATTAACCCTCATTGTAAAATTTATTTACTGAGTGCTGCTAGTGATCCCTTATTTGAAATTAAGTTATACTCATCGTAGAATATCCTCACTGGAAATTCCAGATTCATTGTTACCATTCTTACCATTAGTCATCTGTTCAAGGTATTGTTTCAGGTTTTTGCATGTTCTTACTAGAGACATAAAGTTATGTCAAAAGTGTGCAGAGGCCAGGAAGGCTGAGATGTCACTGATAAAGCTGTGAATCCATCAGGAGGATGAGGATCAGAGAGTGACTCCTTGCTGCAGGCCATCGTAAATCAGAAAAGCGTATAGTTTTGAAGAAAAACATGTATCCTTATTTAATTTTTCTCCAACTCTTACACAAAGCCCAGCAATCTGGGAGTATTCATGATTATATACACAATAGCCCTGGCCAAAAAGAAAAAAAAAACTTTAACTATTAAAAGATACCCAATAGTTTTGGCCAAAAAGAAAAAAATTAAATGTGAAAAGCTTCCATATAGGTAATTTAAATCACACTGTATAGAACACAAATAGATAGGAATGTAGAGGACACCAAATCAGGACCTTAGTTTAGCAAAAATAGAAAGATCTATCTTTTTTTTCCTTCAATTTTTAGTGTAATATAACTTTGTTAAAGATCATATTGTATTCAATGAACTCAGTTTAAAAGTATGTGCAAGATTTGAAAATGTATTGAAATAGCTCCTTTTGTTTTGTTTACCACACCTACATTCTTCGTGCTTATTCACATAGGAAGCAGCTAAGACTGAAGGGCGGTCATTCCTTTATAACCTTATCAAAAATAGAAGCCAATCGTTGTGATGACTTGTTTCCTTCTGCTTCAGTCCTTATCTTGGAACCACAGATTGTATTACTGCTGGTAAATAATTGTACACCTTTTGTGGAGCACCTTGAAACCTTCCGGTATGATAATAAGCCAGCCATGTGCTGGAATTCCCAAACCAGACTAAGTTTTGTGACGAAGTCCTGTCTGTTTATGTGACACTTCAGATTATTTTGAAAACATGCCTCAATAACTAGAAAAGAGATCAGAGCCAGGCACTTAATAAAATAAATTAATTTAAATAAGAAATTTCCCTATGGTGTAATCTATTTATGTAATTATTTCACTTCTAAAATATATGATAATCATGTCTTATTGTAAATTCTAGGTAATCTGATGCTTATAAATTTTATTTTCCTTCTATATTGACCATGATGCCAATTTATTTTTTTTCTCTGCATTAAGTACAATTGAGTAGTTTGAAACCTATGATTAGTGTTCATTTGGGTGAGGGTCTAACTCAGATTAAAGAAATTCCTAAGGGATCTTAGGCATAACTGATTTGATTATTAATACAGAGTTAAAAATGTGTGGTATGGAGTGTGAAAGAGACTACTAGTTTTTCCCCCAAGTCCATTTTCCACTTATGTTCTTTTAATAAAGTCCCTCACATTCATCTGGGCACAGGTTGCCCAAATGAAAGCTGCACTTTTTACCCTCCCTTGCTGTTGAGTAAGGCCAAGTAATCCAATTCCCCATAACGGGATCTAAGTGGCAGTTCTGTATGACTAACCTCTGGGCTCTCATTTGTGAGAAAAACAAACCACTATTACCCCACATCCCACCACCTGTCTGTCTCTCACTGGATAAAGTGGTACTAACTAGGAGGTGACAATAAACTGAGTTCTTCATCATCAGGTACAACAGAAATAAAGGACCTGGCGAGGAAACTATGCCTCAGTCTGCAATCAGAGTGGTAGTCCTGAACTTTCAGCAGCTTACCCAATTTCAATAGAAACATGTTTTTAAGCCATCCTTAATAGTATGAAACATTTGTGACTAACTGGCAACTACTTTTCTATATTATAGGCTCCACCCAATGGTTCTATCTTTGTTGAAGGTGGAAAATCAAAATCGGACTCAAATCACTGCAACAGAGACATTTGCTATTAGGAAAAATTTAAAGATACTAAGGATGGTAAAAACTGAAAAAAACTAAGTTAAAGGTTAAAATTCTGATTATATTTTAAACAGGATAAATAGCTACAGTTTTCATTCTAGTCTCAAGTCTATTTCTGATACAGACTTATATAAGCCTCCTAAATATTGCATGTATTTAAAGTTACACTTTCTCTCTTCTGAGGAACAAGTACCGTATTTTTTACTCTCATAGACATTACTTTAAAAAATTGCATTTGACTTCAGATATAAGTAATTCTTAGAGAAACTCAAACAGAAAAAAAGAAAACACTGGCTTACATTTTATTTCTGTCATATGGAACTGAGGCAGCCAGCTAAATATATATTTAACTATGTCAAAACATACAGTTAAGCTATAATTTCTAAGCCATTTTGCAGGCCATAAATAGGAGGACAATGTCCTCATTGCATACTGTAAATATTTTATTTACAGCATCAGGTAAGATTGGCTGTAATTATACTTTTCTTTATCGACTTTAGAAGACTATCAACTACAATACACGTTCATCTCACCAGTCACTTTATTTGAGTCTGAAAATCGTAGGACAAACTGAATTCATCACCGTATTCAGTCATCACCTACACCCTGGGGACAAACGGGCCTAAACAACTCTTAATTCTCCTGGACATGAGAAAATAAATTAATATGAAGAAATCTGTAATTTCTTACAGTGGTGTATGCAAAGTCTTGAATGTTGGCCGTTTCCTTTCACTAAAAAGAAAAGTGATTTTTTGCTGCTACAGTAGCAGCAAAACTGATCCTAGTTTTTCTCTTATTGCTTGAAAAAGTCTCCCAGAATAGCTGTTTCTTCAAATATAACTTATATCTGCGCAGCTGAATCCCAGAATGTTTTCTCTAAATTTAACAAACACATTATTGAAATATGGTAACTAACAGCATATGTTTTCTCTGTTGTATCGACTGTCGAATTTTAGTTATAGTCCACTTTTGCTGAACACTGACAAGGATAAAACAACCTTACCAATGGACCATTTCTGGCAATGTCTTAGCATTAGAGTGTTTACTGAATTTTAAAAATTATTTTTCTGGTAAAGCATAATACAAAAGAACAGAAGAGGGACAAGAAATCAGAATACCCGGTTTCACATTCTGCCTTTGACTTTGACCTTAATTCTCAGTGTAAACCTGGCTACCCAGGGTGTTAGTGGGCGTCACTGTTTCACTTGTACCAAAGGAAATTAGACTAAAAGATCTCTAAATTTTTCCTCTAAATTACCATATGCTAATGTTAAAATTTAAGCAAACATTTAGAATTAACTCTTTATTTACTTGGTGTACTGAACATATAAATTTCCATATTTCTCACTTTAAAAACAATAAACTTTAGAAATAGTAACACATGTGGGAGAATTTTAGTGGGAATTTGATGTACATCTTTAATGATGTCTTAAAACAATACTGTCTATATCATCTTTCTAAATGGGTGGATTATATGTTTATTTTATATTTGATGAAAGTTTAAATATAGATCCACTGATTATAACATAAAATTACACTTAGTGTAAGTTAAATGATGAGCAAATCTGCAAATTCATTACCAAAATAAAATCAGAGGTGTGGGCAAAAGTAGGTTTACAAAAAAATACAAATAAATAATATAATAATTAATAAATAATAATACAAGGATAAACTGTTTTGCATACTCACAACTGTAAACCTACTTTTGCCAACCCCTATATGTGATACATATATAGATATTTTGTTTGTTTTGCAAACTTTATTAGTACCATATATCCTCTGAATTTACTTACACTTAAACTTTTGGAGAAAAAAATTGGAATTATAGGAATCTTTATTTAGATTATCAAAAATTTTAGAAATAAAACCATTCCGAGGATAAGCCACATTTCATCATAACTCGAAGTCCGGACATTTTCCATAGCCCTGAGTGTTATTTTCCTCACTCAGAACTCATTCATTTACCCTCTCAGAGCCTTCTCCTCTTGTTGTTCTCACTATTAAGTCTCTCCTCTCCCCCCGCCGCAGCCCCCATTTCCCTCTACACTATTGATTAATGGTGCAGGGCACTCTGACCTTTCCTTCCCCGGCTGCTGACCAGACAGTGACAGCTGAAGGGAATACAGACTCCTGAAGGCCCAGGCAGTCATGCAGTCTGTCTGTCCACAGAATTTCTCTCTTGGTTGGGTTTTGCTGCAGAGCATTCATCCATTGTCTTTGGAAGGTGTTGATGTTTATGTTGTGTAATAAGTGTAGTTAACATCTACAGGCCTGAAATTAAGACAGATTTCACCCAATGCAAGCATCGGTTCACATACATTCTTCCCTGACCTTCAAATAAAAGCAGTTACCTAAAAGCTGATCTAAATCAGAAACATGCATGTGAAACCATATTGTTCATCTCCCTCAGTACTTTTATTGCCACTTCTAAAAATATTAGGCTGATTTACATTACCTTTACAATTCTACATAGAGAAGGCCAAATAATTTGGAAGATATAGTACAGTTTCACCAGCTGCTGAATGAATACAGATAAGAAAAGGAAGAGCTAAAATTTAAGAAGCACCTGATTTGTATGCAAAAGGCAAGTGCTTCAGACTGACTAGCCAACAGCTGTCTTCACTTTCCTGTGAAAAATCATTGCAGTGTAGGATCATAGTTTAGCTGGCTTGAGCTGACTGATAGGGACATCAGTAACCAAAGTCTGTGGAGGCCTAAAAATTGAGGGTGTTCTGAATCATGCTTAGCTTGTAATTATAAGTTGAGCAGTGGTGAATACCCTAGAATCAGCTAAAAATCTCTGTGATGTTGAGAAATGAAAACAAGAAAGGAAAGTTAGGTAAGCAGAGAGCCCAAATGCGTAGACAAAACATTGTTCAAAAGCATGCCTTCTTTAACCAACACTGACTAGCTGTTTTTTTGTTTATATAGCTCCCAGATGTACATAAAAAGTACATACTCTCAACAGGTAAATATCATATTTAAGTGAAACAGTCATACATAGTTAGAAACTGTGCCATGTTTTAATCACTTGTTGGAGAAGCAGCTGTAGAGAAGTCAAATTCGGGGGACTTTTCTTAAAAACTATACTGAATCTACCCATAAAGAGGAGAATTTAACATGTTGAAAAGATGTAGTGTTAACATGTTAATTTTTAGCTGTGCTTTTAAATAACATGATTACTCTTTGTTAGCAAGTGCATCGTGTTTAATTGTATGTTAGATTTTTGCCACAGTACTGCTATATTCTCCAGTGAATGCAAATTATTTAATAACCTGCCATCGAGTTCTTTAACCAATTCATCATCTAAGATTAAAGTGCTAAATGTTCACTCTATTCCTAATCAGGTTTTGTCCAATTTCACCTGAAAAATTTTACAGACAACAGACAAGATTTCTCTAGCTTTATAAATGCATCAACATGCTATTGAATTATTCATACTGCTGTCATCTGATTAAGAATTCTGTCTTCATTTTGTTAGAACAATTCATTTATGTGTCACATGAAGAATGGGTAAAAAGACATTTCTGTAACAAAAGGATGATTTTTGAGTTATTTTACCTTTAAGATTCCTTCTTTGTAACATGTAACTCCTAAAATAAAACAATACTTTCTAAAAAATAAGAAAGTAATGCTTCTGCTTGATTGCTCTCATATTAAATGACATTAACTATTCACAAGCACACCCAAATCTTTTTTTAAATATATTTTATTGATTACTCCATTACAGTTGTCCCATTCCCCCCCTTCATTCCCCTCCACCCTGCACACCCCCTCCCACCCACATTTCCCCCTTTAGTTCATGTCCATGTGTCACAAGTTCTTTAGCTTCTACATTTCCCATACTATTCTTACCCTCCCCCCTATCTATTTTCTGCCTACCATCTATGCTACTTATTCTCTGTACCTTCTCCCCACTTCTCCTCCTCCCACTCCCCTGTTGCTAACTCTCCATGTGATCTCCATTTCTATGGTTCACTCCTGATCTAGCTGTCAACTTAGTTTGTTTTTGTTTTAGGTGGGGTTGTTAATAACTGTGAGTTTGTTGTCCTTTCACTGTTCATCTTTTTTAAACTTATTTTTCTTAGATAAGTCCCTTTAACATTTCATATAACAAGGGCTTGGTGATGATGAACTCCTTGAATTTGATCTTATCTGAGAAGCACTTTATCTGTCCTTCTATTCTAAATGAAATCTTTGCTGGACCGAGCAATCTTGAATGTAGGTCTTTGAATTTCATGACTTGGAATACTTCTTTCCAGCCCCTTCTTGCCTGTAAGGTCTCTTTTGAGAAATCCGCTGACAGTCTGATGGGAACTCCTTTGTATGTGACTGTCCCCTTATCTCTTGCTGCTTCTAGAATTATCTCCTTTATTTTAATCTTGGCTAATATAATTATGATGTGCCTTGGTGTGTTCCTCCTTGGGTCCACCTTCTTTGGGACTCTCTGAACTTCCTGGATTTCCTGGAAGTGTACTTCCTTTGCCAGATTGGGGAAGTTGTTCTTTATTATTTGTTCAAATAAGTTTTCCACTTGTAACTCTTCCTCTTCTCCTTCTGGTACCCCTATAATTCGAATGTTGGAACGTTTAAAAATGTCCTGGAGGTTCCTAAGCATCTTCTCATTTTTTTTGAATTCTTGTTTCTTCCTTCTTTTCTGTTTGGTCAATTTTTTCTTCCTTCTGGTCCACTCCATTGATTTGAGTCCCAGTTTCCTTTCCCTTAGTCTTGGTTCCCTGTGCATTTTCCTTCATTTCACTTAGTGTAGCCTTCATCTGTTCCTCTAATTTGTGACTAAAATCAACCAGTACTGTGAGCATCCTGATCACCAGTATTTTGAACTGTGCATCCAATAGGTTGGCTATCTCTTTGTTGCTTAGAAGTATTAGCTCTGGGGTTTGAGTTGTTCTGCTTGAGCCATAATGTTTTGGTCTGTCTGTGCCTGTTACATACGAGAGGCGGAGCCTTAGATGTTCACGGGGGCAGGTCAATCCAGTTGCTGGGTTGTGACTGGGGGTGGATTCAGAGAAGGAGAAATGGTGTTTTTTTCTGCTCTCTCTCGGATTTGGTCCCGTCTGTCACTTCCCATAAGCAAATTGGGCCCTTCTGGTGCTTGTTCCTGAGTGGGTGGGCTTGTAGACGTTCTACGACCTTGTGGGTCTCTCCAATGAACTCTTTGGTGAGACTGGGAGCCTCTCCAGGCACCTCAACCCCTGAAAGTTTTTTCAATTGGTGCTTTTAGACTCTATTTCCCAGTGCTGGGGCCCTGCATTGCGAGGTCTGTCTCACTATTTGTTTTTTCACCTGGTTTACCTGTGCATGAATGTGTGACTGTGGTCAGCCAGCCTCCTTGCACCCTCACTGGGTCTGCCTATTGCCACCCCACACCTGGGATCTGCCAACTGTCGCCTGTGCACCTGGGTTGGTCTGGTAGCCACCGTTTTCCTCTGCTGCAAACCCTCTCCCCTGGCCACCAACTCTGCCCCTCTTACCGGTCTGGATGGTTTGTTGTAGTCCAACTTCTGTACAGTTCAATTTTCTGTCTGTTTCGGTTGCATTTTTGTTTCTAAATCTTTGTTGTCCTTAAATTTGGTTGTGTGAGGAGGTACAATGTTTCCACCTATGCCTCCATCTTGGCCAGAAGTTCCAAATCTTTTCTTTAAACATCCTTTAAAGCTGTGAATTCCTGATATGTGCTTAACAGACTACAGACTTCCTGGAAAATAACAAAAGTTTGAACTATTTTCTGTTTTCAGAATTTAAATATTTGTTGTAATCCCCTTCTTTCTAAAAAATTATATTTTCTGACTTAAAAATAGTGTGTCACCATAGTGACACACTATTTACACACTATTAACACACTACATGGGTAGATAGATTCTAATGCAAAAAGGTGAGCTAGGCAGTATTTTGACAATCCCTAGGAACTCTGTCAGTTGTGGGAGGAGGTATGGCCAAGGGTTGGAGATGGCATGCAAATTTACAACAAATATCAAGAGAAAATTCTTTAAATTTCTTAAAGAGATGCCTGAATCTTCTCTGTGAGATATCCCTCTCTAAAATTCTGTGTTTTTATTGGAGATAGTCAAGCCTCATATGTTAGTTTCCTATGGCTGCCTTAGCAAATTACCACAAATGTAGGAGTTTAAAATAACACAAATTAATTATCTTACAGTTCTGCAGGTCAGAAGCTAGACATGGGTCTCACTGAGCTAAAATAAAGGTTGTTGGCAGTGCTGAACTTTTCTCTGGAAGTTCTAAGGAAGAATTCATTTTCTTTTTTCTAGCTTCTTGGGACCATCTGCATTCCTTGGCTTGTAGTCCCTTCCACCACCTTCATCGGCAGCAAGGGTGGGTGGAGCCCTTCCATGCTGCCATCTCTTTAGTTCTGTGTAACAAAAAAAGTTTCTCTACTTTTAAAGACTCAGGTGGTTAGTTTGGAACCACCTCTATATTCCAGAGTAACCTCCCCCTTTCAAACGCTTGCATTTAATCACATCTGCAAAGTGCTTTTTGCCATGTAAGGTAACATCTGGTTCTGCGGAATAGTGCATAGAAATATTTGGAAGTCATATGCTGCTTTACCATATCTTGATAGACATTCATTTTCTAACCATTTTTGCTTCTCTCCTCTCCCTGTTTATACTGATATCATGGCTATTCTGTCTTCATTCCCTTCTCCAGGAATTTCAGTTACTTTCATGCATTTGACATCCATTTAATGGGGATGATTTTTTATTGTTGACATTCAATGAATTAAGCATTTTGGGTTTTAATTGCAATTAACAGTGTGAGTCAATAATCTGCTGTTTTTTATTTCCATTTATATGATATGCCAATCAGTTATTAAACTGGCAAAGTTTTAGCTGATTTAGTAGGTTGTAACAGCTATGTACAAACTATACTTATTTTCTGATTAGCTAAAATGTTGACAAAATAAATGAAGAATTTTAACCTAGAATGTCTTCTTCTAGAATGTCTGATAAAAGGATTGATTTTCTGTTACAGCTAAGCTGCTTTTCAAAGTTGCAACTCACTTGAATTTCTGATTGGCTGTGTAAGAACATGAGCTAAAATTTAAAAATATATTACAGGGATGGGAGTGAAGGGTAGGGAGTGGAAGGATGTTGGTGCTTTGGACTAGCTTGTTCACCTTATTAGTGGTGTTTGTCAAATACTCCTGATTCATGGCCTTTTGATTTAAACTCAACTCACATTATTTTTTAATTTTTATTGATTTATTGATTGATTTGTGGACAGAGAATTCCAGGGGGAGAGTTGTTGTTCCACTTGTTTATGAATTCATTGGTTGATTTCTATGTACGCTCTGACAGGACATCAAACTCAAAGCCTTGCAATACTGGGACAATGTTTTAAACAACTGAACTACCCAGGCAGGGCAACTCTACTCCCTGTAGGACTAGTGTTTCCATATAAAATTCAGCACACCCTGTTAAATTTGAATTTCAGATAAATAATGAATGATTTTTGTGACATACTTCTTTCAAAAAAGCACTTGTTTTTCTGTAATTCAAATGTAACTCAATCTTCTGTAGTTTTATTTGATAAATGTGGTGACTCTGTTTGGAACTACAATTTTCACCAAAAATGTAGTTGTTATCTCTAACAAATATCAGGCTAAATTTGACTTCACTTGTTTCTGCTAAATTTCTAAGTACAGTTGAATTAAGGATGGGATGATGAAGTCATATAATGACTAGGGAGATAAGTTGAACACCAGTATTTTTTCCTCCTTCTTTCCTGCTAGAAATTTAATGGGAAATGAGAGGGTTCCTAGCCAATCGTATTTTAATTTTTCTGTTTGAAACAAGGCCACCTAATTAAAAAACATTTCCAAATATATATAAGACATTGCAGATAAGCCTTGGAAATTGCTTTCAAATATTAATGAGATTAGTTCAATGTAGTAAAAGAAAATGAGTATAATTTTTATTATTTTTTCATAACTTTATTTTCAACAAAACTATTTTTTAAAGCTGTTACATGTCAAATTCCATTATTACTACTTGCTCTAAAGTGACTATATTTTCTCAGTTCTTCTCATTAGCTAGGAATTTTGATGTTGCAGATGTTGCTGAAAATGAAAGGGCAGCTGCCTGGCTGCTTAGCCATCCTTGGATTACCCAGAATATGCAGAACAGGGATATTTTTGCCAAGGGTTTCTCTCTACTAGATTTCTAGAGCTCTAGGATCAAATTCTTTTCGTCACTTTCCTTTTGCTACCAACCCTAATGCTTTTTATATCTTCATTAGTTAACTTTAGGCTTCTTCTCAATCTTTTAATTTCTATAATGCCTTCAGCTTGCCTGCATAGTTTCCACATGTGGGCATGGCATTACCCTGGATTTTATCATCGTGAATTTTCCAGAGACTTTAAACAGAGCCATTTCTCCTTCAGGACCACATTCTCATAGCTGCCACCCTCTCTACTTACTCCTCTTTTGTCAGCTCTCCCATCAGTGAAGTCTTCCTTGACCCCCTTGAACACACTCTCTGCCTGACTTCCATTCTGACCATTCCAACACCTGAGATTATCTTCCATCTTGAACTTTTGATGACTTTGGGCATCAGTTTCATGACCTTATAGACCTTTCTTCTTTGGCACTTGTCCTTGGCAAGAGATCTCTGTTGAAGGAAATAGGGCACTGTGGGCTAGATCCTTTGCAACGCCAATTATGTCATTAAAAAGATTGCAGGTTATGTCTAGACCTAGACCAAAGTATGAGAGGCATGCAAAATCCAAGCAGAACTAAACGAATAGGAAGGTTTGCCTCCCAAGAGGCCATAAAATGATTAATGGAATCAAATCAAAGCAAGAAGAAAGTTTATTGCAACCAGAGTGAGGGTACAGAATTCTAGTTACCCCAGGTACATGATTGAAATGGATGTGATGAGTGTTATGGGCTTGTCGGCATAGTTTATATAAAAAAGGTACAGTCCATTTGTGAAGACAGCACAGTTATGGAGATGTAGATCTCAAGTTCTACTTCCTGGTCTTAAATTTCAGAACAATAAGTAACTGTGTCAAGGTCCTAGGACTTTGATTTAATAACTTCATTCTGACTGAGATGATAAATCTCCACTATTTAAGTAAATGTCTTAATACTCAGGAAAGTTTAGAGTTAAATATGAATACAATGAAGTAAATTGAGGTCATAGTACTTATGATTTTTTTTAAAGATTTTATTTATTCATCTTTAGAGGAGAAGGGAAGGAGAGAGGGAGAGAAACATCAATGTATGGTTGGATTTGTGCATCCCCTGCTGGGAACTGACCTGCAGGGAACCTGCCTGCAACCTGGGCATGTGCCCTGACTAGGAATCGAACTGTGATTGTCTGGTTCGCAGGCCCGCGCTCAATCCACTGAGCTACACCAGCCAGGGCCAGTACTTATGATTTTATATAAGAAAATTTTACACAGTCATTAAGAAAATGTATTTGTTATTTAATCTGAGAGATTGCACATGTGACTTTCACTTGACATATATATTTGGCTTAGATGGGACTTAAGTGGAAAGTATAATAGAAGTTGAATAGTTAAAAAAATCAGTTTTGTTCTTAAATCAGATATTTAGGAGCAGTTGTGATTGACATTTTAAAGGATATAATTGATTAAATCTGTGAAAGGGTTATTCTGGAGCCAAGGAAGATCTCACTCATTAGGGTTATAAGTGTGTCTGCTTAGGCATTTGAAATGCTTACAAAAGTCAAATCTGTTAAATGTATAATTTAAAATGTGGTATATTGTAATTTACTAAGTATTTAAACAGAATTACTTATGTGATTTTAATCTGTTCAACATGAGTTAATTGAACATTAATAAAAGACTATCTAAAAGTGACTTTTCTTGTTTTACATAACAATCACTAGATTTTAACTAGAAGATTTGGATGCCCATCCCAAAGTCTTTCTCAAAGGCTTAAGAAAACATTAAATTCAATAAATTTCAATATTAATTTGAAACCCAGCTAACTATAGCCCTTTCTGAACAAAACCCGAAACACCTAACACTTAACATTGTGCATTTTTCCTTCCTCAATTTGTTTTCCACTGCCAGAATATGCTAAACAGTTTTCTCTTTTGAGAAAACTTCCCAAAATACTTCCCAAATACTTCCTTTTCTTCCAAATCTGGTTGAAGTTTTGCCTTTTCAGAATACCTTCCTTCAAATTCAGTTCTCAATGATTGCTTCTTGCTTTGAGCTTTCTGTACTCTTTCATCTGCTTTACTCACTTAGGACTGAACTGTAGCACTTTGTCAGGCAGAACAATGTCTCATAACCCACCGGAAGGCAGCATCTGTGAGTCTGTGTGCTGTATGTGCCGTACAGGTAGACAGTTGTCTACCTAAAAGCTGTGACTGGCTGATTTTTTTTGTATTTTAATAACTCTACAAATTTTTGTTTCATTTCAATAACTGGACACATTTTTATTTTTAACAGTTGTGGGGGGGTATAATTTACACACCACACATTTTTTCTATTGAAGTGAAAAACTCAATGATTTTTAGTAAATTTATAGAATTGTATATCACTCGCCACAGTCCAGTTTTAAAACATTTCAATTACTCTCCCTCCCCACCCCAATCCCTAGTCCTATTCCCAGTGTTACTGACTACTCACATAATCACTGATCTTTTTTTGGTTTCCATAAATTTGCCTATTCTGGATACTTCATAGAAATGGGATTTTATAATATGTAATCTCTGACTTCTTTCCCTTAGCAATTATTTTTGAGGTTCATCTATATTGTACAATATCTAGTATTTTGTTACTTTTTACTGCTGAATACTATTCCATTATAAGGAAACGCAATTTTGTTTAATTATTCACCAGCTGAAGAACAGTTGGGTTGATTCCAGTTTGGGGTATTATGAGTAATGTTGCTATGAACATTTGTCTACAAATCGTTGTGTGAATATACACACACATACACACACATACTTTTTTGGGTAGGTCCTTTAGAGTGATGATGCTGGGTCATATGGTAAGTATATGACCAACCTTATATGAAACTACCAGAATATTTTCCACAGTGACTAAGCAATTCATAATCCTACAACAACAAACATTCTGAGGCCTATTATTTTTCTAGACTGCACTGGTTTGTAATTCCAAAACAATCAAGTCACAATTTCTTCTCTTTAGGGGTTCACAGTCTAGCACAAATGTAGTAAATTACCACAGACTTGGGTTTATTTGGACCTGTAGATGATAGGAATGCATTTGACTATAAGTCACCTAATATTTGACTATCAAATGATTAACATTTCAGTGTTAAAGACAATTATCTCAGACAGTAAGAAGTCTAAAGACTTGGCTGCAGCATTCTTCCTTTTCCTTCCTTCCTTCCTTCCTTCCTTCCTTCCTTCCTTCCTTCCTTCCTTCCTTCCTTCCTTCCTTCCTTCTTTCCTTCTTTCCTTCATTCCATTAACCATCAGAATTCCTTCTATTATCCCCCACAGAAAATTTCCCTTGTATCTATTCCACTCATGTGGAGTTATATACCTCCTTGTAACCCACTCTCTACCAAGTGAGGATGGGTTACTATGCTCACTTAGACCAGCTATGCCTCATACCCCACTGCTGGATGAGGAATACGAGTCACACTATATTGAATCCCACTGTTAACATGATTCCTTTCATAGTCTTTGGAATCCATGTTGGGACTATCCATCACTTTTATTCCCTGAGCCTCATTCTCCTGCTCTGTAAAGCCAGGAGACTGGAGTTTGACTAGGGTCAGAGAAATCACTAAAGGTCTATTCCAGCACAAAAGATACCTAGGCATATTAGACTTTTTCATAATTTTTTTCTCCATTCCGATGGGATTTTATGGAATCCAGGTCCATTCTAACTTGTCAGGAACTGCAATCCAGGTGTAGAAGTGGAGAGATAAAGAAAGCATTTTTATTTGTCTTTAGAAAAAATCATTTTTTTTCTTTGACTTTATTAGGAGTCACAGACTTGTATTATCTTGAACCTTAATATACTTCCATTAAGAGAGCTTGAAAGAATTCAAATCATGATCATTAATACTAAAACCCCTTTGTTTAAAATATGTCTTTGTGGTTGGCTTCTCTGCTATTTAAAAACACGAGGGTGCTTAAATATTCCAGTTGCTAATAAGACAGGTGTCTGATGATCCTCAGAGCAGTTGTCTAAAAATAGAACTGAGGCTGGAATACATTCTCTGGCATAGCCATAGGCAATTACCACTATAATTAATGTAAATGAATACCAAATAGTTTTTTTAATGAATTATAATGAAGCACAAGAAGATTTTCATTGCTTACCCCCAAACCGTGTAAACTCCTTAAGATTAGAACCTAGGATTTTATGATTTGGGGGGAATTTTTTAGCCTACTGCCAAAAGGTACATTTCAAAATATCATATGCCAGAGGATGTCTATTTGGTATTTTTTCTATGAAATTCTTTTTTTTAATAATTAATTTTATTTAGTTATTTTTCAAGTACAGTTTTTTGTCTATTTTTCCCATCCCAGCCTCCCCCGCCCCTTGCTCCCCACCTCCCTCCCATTTCCACCCCCCTTGGTTCTCGTCCCTGTGTCCTTCCTATTTGTTCCTCTAAATCCCTCCCCCTTTTTCCCCTTAACTTCCCTTCCTACTCCCCTCTGGTCACTATCCCCTTGTTCTCTATTTCAGTGTCTTTGTTTTTTTTTTCTGCTTGCTTGTTTGTTTTGTTGTTTTCTATGAAATTCTTAATGTAACGAGTTTGAGGAAATTCACTTTCTTGGTCTCCATGGAGGTGATGGATGTTGAGGCTGAGAGGTGGGTGGAATAAGGGTTTGGAAGAGAAGGATGTGTTTTGCAAGGTCATGAAGAGCTGATAGAGATAAGAGGGCAAAGGAGGGGCATTTATTTGACACCTACATTGAAGCCACTAATATCTCAAGAATTTTACTTGTGTTATCTCACACAATCACCACAGAAAACCTATATAGTAAGTACTATTATACTCATTACATTATTTTTCTACCATAAGCAGCATGAGTAGCTACTATTACAAATGGGGAAGTATTTATGATTAAGGAAATTTCCCAAGATCACACAGTGATTGAATTGACAAAACTAGGATTCAAACCCAGATTTAAATATTTAACTAATTTCACAGCCATGGTTCTAATCACTGTACTATATTGCTTACTATGAGTTTATAATTGTTAATTTTAAAAAAGGATTCTTGAGCCATGTTATCTATCATTTTAGTGTCAGAGAAATGCAGTCTAGTTACTATTAAAAAGTGTGGTAAAATTGTTAAATAGTGTCCAAAAATATCACAATACTTGTGTTGGGGTAAAAGGTATCAAATAACAAAGATCGGTGGAAGATAAGGAACTTCTAGCAGAGATCAATTATTTGGGGGATTTGGGAATGGGCTGGAGGATGGGAAGTTGTACAGAATATGGGGAGATAATGTGGTATTTAGAAAGAGAAAATGGAAATAGATGAAGTTAGAGTTCAGGGAGTAAAGAGAGAATAAAGGACACTAGAGAGGAACAATGAAGGTGGCGTGGGAGAACCAAGATGGCAGATCAGGTGTCCAGGGTCTTGTTATAGCGGGGGGAACAGAAATAATGTATGAGCTGGAAACAAGAGTAGGTGCAAAGATGCACTCTCCTATTGTTAAAGCCAAGATAAGAGCCAGTTAAATGAAGAATTTGGGCCCTATAGGAAAGCATTATAAGGGCTAGAAGGAGGAGGATATTTGTGGAAAATATTATACAGTACTTTTCAGCCTGAGTTGCCATCTGTAGCAAGAGTAACATTCTTGAGCACAGAATTAAACTGACTGAACAATGTTAAGTGTACTTTGGTTTTATACCCCTGTGCATTTGCTGTGTAGAATTTGCAAGAAAAAGTGTCATTGGCTGTGAAGCCTAAGAATTCAGGTCAAGTACTAGGTAGACAGTTTATGGTCAAGCTGAGAGAGGTTGTACCAGTAACTTACAATTTCTGATCTTCAGTTTCTTCATCCATAATGACAGATTTTCATTTACATTAGATGTGATAAGGTAGGTGAAAGCGCTGAATACAGAGTGATACTGAATTATTTTCTATGATACTATTTTGTAAAGATTTTAAATAAAAATAATGAATTTATGAATTAAAAGATCCAAAAATATAAAAAAGTATCCAGTGAAAAGCAATTCTATGTTTACCTATAATGGCCACATTCCCTAGAGGCATTCACCATAAAAACACAGTACACCTGTACCTTTCTAGAAATATTATATTACATTAAAAAATCTCCCTATTTATTTTTTACTTCAATGGGCATATTCTACAACATGTTTTCTTCCCTTAATGCTACACTCTGGAGATGATTTTATCACAGCGCTCATAAACATCCTTCATTTCTGTGATTTCACAGCATCAAGTTAACTAACTAGTCCCCTCTTCACAGACACTTAGGTTATACCCCGTCCTCTGTTTATTACCAACCAGTGTGCAGTGTGAAGTCACAATGCAGTTTCACAAACATTAAATATGTACTGTGTACAAAGCCCTATTTTTAGCATTATTGGGTAAACTAGATATGTTTATTGCCATCAAGTTTCTCTCAACCGAGTTAATGTAGGTGGCTGACAGTCCATGGCCTATACACAAGAATGCAATTCAACCTCTTGCATAGATATTGCTCTTACTCAGAAATGTGTTGTCCTGTCTCCAGATGTCACTTTGCTTAAAAAACCCCAATTCTGTCTTTCTCTTCACATAAGAGATACCAAGTCCCCCCTCCCCTTTTTTGGGGGGTCCCTTCATATTTCTTTATTTTATTTTTGTACTGAAGGAAAGGCAAAGCTTTACCTCTACCCATCTTAAATCTTCAGCTGAAACTTGAAAAAAGAAAAGGCACATTAACAAGAAGAAAATGAACACTTTGTTAATGTGCCTGGTTCATACATTATGGGGCAGCCACCTATAACTCAAAAGGGCAGCTTAGAATTCCAGCTTGCACAGCATCTTCAACAGAGAACACAAACTGTACAGAAATGACAGGATGAAGGAAGCTAGTTTTAAGCTCCCAAGATGACAAACTGTGGGAAAGTAAATATAGGGAAGGAAACTAAAGGAGGAAGGTTCGTTTGTAGATTCCTCTGGTGTCGTGTCTGGGCTGATACAAATGCCTTCTTCCTCCTGGAACAGGGAAGGTGCCTTTCACCTGGGGGTTTTAGCTCCTGCTTTCAGGAAGAAAAAGGGGTGTCAGAGTGTCCTTCTTGCACTGTTGTTTCTTATGTGCTGTTAATTCAAAATCATCTATATGCCCAAATGGCTTGTTTTGTTTTAGGATGGCATATTCTAGTTTTCTGCCCTACCAAAGGGTTTGCACACCAGTGCAGGACTGTGGAGGACCTGTGAGTTCTACCACCCCTGGAATTCTGGATCACCAATGTGAGAAGACTGGAGGTACAAGTTCCATTACAATATGTGATTGGCATGTGAACCATCGATGCACATGACTAAAAATCCTGTGGGTATAGACCAAGCACAGGCAAATATAATAAAATATATCAAATATAATCAAATAATGGTAATACTATTAATAATACCTCAAATTCACTCAATATTTTACTTTTTAAAGTATTTTGATACATATGATCTGATCCACCCAGATTATTGGATAGATAAATGGACTCTTGCAAATGCTTTGGAGTCATAACTTTATTTATGATTTTAATTTTTGAGAAAATAAAGTTAAAATAAACCTTAAAATTTTAGAATCATAGAATTTTAGTGCTAGAAGCAAAATGACAGTTTGATTAATCAGTCCTGAAAGTTCTGTGAGTCTTGGGATCCCCTGAGAATCTGATAAAAGCTGTATTTCCTCCTCTAGAAAAATAAAATTTATGATATACTTTCTCAGGGTCTATAAATGTCGTGTAGCAAATCCCTGGACCTCTAGAGCAATGCTTCATTTTATTTCTAAATAAACTTTATTAAGATGTAATTTAAACACCATAAAATTCACCCCTTTTCAGTGTAGCATTTAATTAATTTTAGTATATTTACAGAGTTGTACAACCACCACAAACTAATTTTAGAACCTTTCCATCACCTTAGAAAGCAATCTGAAGTCCATTTACAGTCACTCCTATTGCTACCCCAGTCCCAGGCAACCACTAATATTTCTGTCTCTCTGCATTTGTAGGGCTGAGTTTTAAAATGTTTTACCTTTATCTACAATAAAAAATACATTAACATCCAACTCAGATGCACACAGACACAACAGAAATTTCATGGAACCATACTCCTACTCTGTGCAATACACTCTGATATATCCCATTCTATTACAAAAACTGATTTTTATGAGCCACTAGTGAGTGAGTTATAACTTGCTCACTGTCCTAGAGGGTCCACCCTAGGTAAAAACAAAACCAAACTAAACCCTGAAGCAAGTGGCTCCTTTATTTAACAGCTGAAGAAGCAGGTCCGGAAATATGACTTGTGTAAGGCAAAAAGTTAGGATTAGAATTCGGCTCTCTCTTATCCTACACTTTGTTAGTCGTTCAACTTCTGATTCTTATGACCTATGAACAAGCACAAAAGGGGTGTGTAAGAAGTCACAAAAACTGCTAAAATGTCAGGAGAACAATTGTCTTCATGTGTAAAAATTTGGGACAGAGGAAGGAAACGATTCTTTTTGGGGGAGAGGGGAACATGGATGGGGTTTTTCTGGACTACGGGGGGAAGGCATGCCTTTTGCAGAGTGACCGAAAGCATGTCCTGGTGGCTACAGCCTGGGGCTAATTGCCCTATATCCTCCTTAGGTTATTAGAGTTGAAGCAGAGATGTCTCCTGTGACCCTGTTGCCCAGGAGGTTCTGGCACAAGGATGTTTATAATCCTCTGTAGTGACGCTGCAGCCTGAGCAGCAGCTCTGTTTGCTTTCTGCGGTGCCTGTGGACTGGTACCCCATCTGCGTTCAGAGCACGTGCCTATGAGTGCATCATCCTTCTTGTTTGCCTTTGCTGCACGCTGACATGTTAGCTCTCTGTGAGACTGCTGACTGTTCTGAGTGATGATTGTGAAACCCACTGTCTGTGATCCATATTTTGGGTAAGAAGTAACAGATTGGAGGGTGATGTTAGGTGTCAATGTTAAGAATTCAGAATGTAAGCAGATAATCACTCAAATAATTGATAACAACTGTGAACAGGGCTATGAGGAGAGGTATAGAGTCCCCTGCAATCACATAACAGGGGCTACCTGGCTTGGCCTGCTGAATGCTGAAATCCAAGATTTTAACCATTCTAGTTTATAAGGTGGGAAAGGGGAGTGTTTTACATTTACGAAGGGGCCCAAGACACCCGCTCCTGAGTAGCTGAATAAAGTACAATGGGTAATTTCTAGAGCACTTATCTGCTTCCTTGGCAGAGGAATGTATGATTAATCCTTTTGTCAAGCAGTCACAGAAAGGAGTCACAGAGAATGAGGATTCCATTTCAGATGCCAATCCTTATTCATCAAAGAGGGACTTAGTATTGGGTGAAAATTAACTTTCTAAGTGAAAATGAAAATTGTGATTTCCTGTTCTTGGCTATATACAGATGTGATATGGCCTGTGGCTCATCTTTTTTCATACAACAATTGGGAGGGAAAGTCTAAAAAGATGCGTTGAGCCCATTTGCTGGCAAAGCAATGGAACTGAAAGCACATTTGGGTGATAAGGATTGAAAAGGTAAGAAATAATTACCAATGATTTGGGAATGGGATTTAGGTCTCTGAATCAGGGTTGCAAATAATAGCGAGAAAGACTTTTACCCTGGGGGTGGGGCACATCTTTGGCATAGAGAGGCATGCATTTGCCTGGTCTACAGTTCTTTGAATTAAATAGGGAAGGGATGAAGAGAAACATCCAGCCCCCTGGGAAAGAGTTGGCTGACAAGAAAGAATTGTGGGAGTGGCTCAGATTTTGACAAGTGACAGGGAGCCAAATATAACTCTTGAAGCCTTAGACATCCATCCTTTGTGTAATATGGATAGAGATAGCAAATGAGGTGAACAAAAGGGTCCTGGACCATAACCAGCAAGTGTGAGTTCAGATGCATCACTGGGACTACTGTATCAGAGCCCCACCGGAAAAGTGCGCTGTCAGGGTGGGGAGAGAGTAGAGCTGATTTTCATCAAGAAGCTAAAAGAATCAGTTTACCTACTGATATAAGCATATTGAAGAAGAGGAGAGAGGATGAAGGAAAAGAAAAGCATCTTATTGTTCTACAGGCAGAGTTGGGGCCATCTGGTGAGATAGATAAAATGAATAATGCATTCCTGAAACAGGTCATAAAAATGAGAAAATGTATGGTACAGATGAAGGGTCTCGGTTAGCTTGTCACCCACCTTGATGTCTCACTTGGGTAAAGTTAACCAAGTTCTGGTCTGGCCTTATTGACAATAACAGTCACTCAAAAAGTTATTTCTATAAACTTTTCCTCATCCAGTGGGGATAATTTGATGGTTTTAGCCCATTTGAACAATATTCTCTACCTGGAGAACCGTAAGTCAAACACCAAATTGCAGCTGTCCCAGAATCTAAATAAAACATGTCTAAGAGTCAACTGAAATAATCTAAAATGCTACTTTCCTTATTTAGTAAATCCTCTCGTTTGTCATTCAGATAGCTTCTGCAGTTGCTTTCCTCCTCCTTTTTTTACTGAATGGATGAGGGATTGTCATTTTCCTTGCAATGTTACATAAAATTTGGAGAAGAGAATCGGGCACTGCAAGAAGGGGAAATGCAAGGCAAGGTTCTTCAAAATAGCGCGTTGATAAGAAGATGAAGTGAAGAGGCTGCTTTAGCTCTAGTTGGCTGTAGTGTTTATTCAAGCAGGGAAGTGGTGAGAAATCATCTTGGGCAGGTACGTGGTAGTCAGCTGCACCAAGCCTTGAGTGCAAAATAAAGTTTTATATTCAAAGTTTTGGAAGTCTGGAAATGTGTACGCAGGAAATATCAAAATGAGAATGATTTTTAGGAATATTAACTGGGTTGCCATAGCAACCAGGTAAATTGGGTAAATTTGAGGGCTAAGGGGGTTGGGGAGATAACGAAAGCAGGGGAAGCAGGCAGGAGAACAGTAATAATAGTGCCAGCATGAACTGGCAAAGGCCTGAAGTAGACTGATGGTCGTGTCAATGGGAAAGAGGGATTATGGAAAAGAGCTGTCAGGACTTGGTAAGGGAGGAAGAGGAAAGTCAAATTGTGCTGAAATTTTGAGTTCAGATGACCAGGATAAGGAAGGAAAAGACGAAAAATAAAGTTATTGCTGTATGACTTCCTAGTGCTGGCAGGAAGTAACTGTAGAAGTCCAGGAAACAATTTGCGATAAGAGAAGGCAGCAAGGGTCAGAAGTGGAAAGTAGAAATACACTTCGAGTTCATTTTCACAGAGCTAATAGCTAAAGCTACAAGAATATGCGCTTTAACCCAAACATCCATGGTGATAAAACTATTTTTGCTATTTCTCTTCAGCAAATGGGGGTTTAAGGTAGTTTCATGCCTTTCTTAGTCAGAGTTCAGTTGTAGGCAACAGAGTCTAGCCTGTTTCAGCAGAAAGATGATTTCATAATCAAGAGGTTTGTGAAATCATTGTGGAGGAGGGAACTGAAGAAACAGACTCGAGCCTGAGCTTCTAGGAATGACTCCCACACTGCACTGCAGGACCGGGCAGCCTTCCCCTACCGGGGCCAGCCCGTCCCTGGATCAGGCAGTCCCTGTCATGCTGCTGACTGTGGACAATGCTGTGTCTGTCACAACCTTTGCCAGGAAAATGTACACAAAGAACCCTGCCTTCTCTCCATGGGGGTCTTTCTGAATCAAAATCTGAAAGAAACCCCACATTGAAAGGGACCAGGAGATGTGGTTTCTTAGCTTTACAGCTTCTGAATTCTAGGAGGGAGTTGGTGTGAATGTTGAGTAAGCTAGTCCTCAATGTACAGGCTAGTTGAACCTTGGGTTTGTGTGTACGAATTTTGTTGTTGTTGTTGTTGTTGAGAGAGAGAAAGCAAGTTTTATTTCAGTAGAGAAAAAAAATGAAGCCAGGACTTGGGTTCCCGGAGACCAAACCAGGGAGTCGGCCTGGGACAGCCTTCGCCCTGCTACTCCCCTGGAGGCAAGTCTCCCAGGGCACTGCTGTGAACGAAGGAAAAGCACGTGGATGCCAGGGAACTTGTCAGTGAGTTGCTGTGTACAACTCATTAAAAAAAATACTTTATTTATTTCTTTTTAGAGAGAGGAAGGGAGGGAGAAGGGAGGGCAAGAAACATCCATGTGTGGTTGCCTCTTGCACACATGCCCCCAACTGGGGACCTGGCCTACAACCCAGGCATGTGCCCTGACTGGGAATCAAACCAGTGACCCTTTGGTTCGCAGGCCAGCACTCAATCCACTGAGCCACACCAGCCAGGGCTTTTTTTCATAATACCAATGAGTCCATAATCCTAATCTTTCTGTTGGCACAATATAATGACCTTCATATTTTTCTTTCTTTCTTTTTTTTTTTTTTAAGAAAAATGTTCTCCGCAGAGCTACTAGTTCAGGCATGACAGTGAGGGCCAAGATTATAACATCGAGTCCAGGCTCAGTGGGAAACCATGCTGAGATTGATTAATAATGTCTACCCAGGGATTGGGAGAGGGCAATGGTGCCTTCTATTTGCCAGCTTCGTACTAGCTCATTGTTTCATTAGTGGTAAACTTACTGCATTGTGACTGTAGATTCTTATATGTTAGAAGAAACGGCCACTCCAATAGTTCTCCCTGCTTCCTCCTATGACTCATCAGCTACCTCAGGGGTTCAGGCCCCTCAGTGTGTACTTTCGGGAGCGGGAAGAAAAGGCACCCAGGACCATGAAGTGTTGGGTAAAGATGGAAATGGCTGGCACCTGTGCAACAACTGCCAGTTTCCAAGATCAAGAGCATTACCAGCCTGAAACAATAAGTGTTTCTGCTAATACTGGGAGAAGTTTCTTACTTTTCAGGGACCTGGTGAATTCAGATTTAGCTTTTCTGAATGTCTGTCCTTGCCCCTCTATTTATACTGCAGGGTCACTGGCCCTTTAACGCTTTATTGATGACCTTCCCCCGCCTGACTCCAGACAGAATTAGCCACTTCCCTCTCTGTATTCTCATATTGCTTGGTTCATACACTCTCTGTTGTAGCACATGCCATATTACATTTTAGTTTTTTATATAATTGTCATACATTCAGATTGAGCTATTCGAAGGCAGAGTCTGTCTTTTAAAAGCCCACTGTTTATTATTTCACATATGTTATCTTGTTCAGTTTTTACAATAACCCTAAGAGGAAACAGAGGCTCAGAGAGGGGTTAAATACATGCCTCACCGTCAGGTAAATACTTGGCAGAAACAGGCTTGAAACTAGGTCATATTCTATACCTAGCACAGTGCGTGGCCTGAGGTGTGTGTGGGGAAAGTCAATAAATTCTCATCACATGAGTAAGTAATTAAATGAATAAACTGTATGCTACGAAATACAAGGAAGCCTTTTGGCCACCAGCTGCAAACAAGTCCTTTCAGTTATTCTCACAGTTCAGGGCATGCTGTACATGTTAATTCAAACCAGACCTTAATTCCTAGGAGAAGAGGGATATATCACAAAGCCAAATTAGTGGAAACCATGTCGCTGACTACCTCACTTAAGGTCATCTACTGAGCCTGGCTTCCCAATAATGTGGTTTTCATTAAAATGATTAGTTAAAGAGTCCATTAAAAATGCTAATACAGCAGTGTCAGAAATGTACAAACCTAAAGGAAAGATGGAATCAAATAAGCTTTTGTTCCATTGTCCAACTGAACTTTGTCATGCCTTGGGTTCAGAAGAGAGGTTTTCTTTTGCTAAATAAGTTCTACCTAAGGAACTTGGATAGAACCGCTTCCTTCCCTGTTTGTGCAGTCTTCATTGATTGCTAGTTTTTGGTACGACTATCTTCCAGTTTCCTGAAGGAGTTCCTTGCTATGATTTTAATGAATGAAGGCATTGTCCAAATGGACCGGTTTTAGATCTAACGATTCTGTCTGCTGGCATAATTAATAAATGGCAGGCAGGTGCCTGAGCTATTTTTTGGCTTTCCTTTTTAGCTGTGAAGTGGGTTTTTCCGTTACATTTGCTATCCATAGGAGAGGAGCCGGGGAGTGGCCGTGCACTTCCAGGGTGCTGCACTGGAAATGCTGGACTCTGTTCCCCTGGGTTCATGAGCTCACCCGGTTTCCATGTGTCACCGCACATGTGTTGGATCTTGGCGGAAAAATAGTTGGGTTTGAGTGGAAATAGTAGGGGGTGGGACAGCTGCATTTCAAAGCCTTTCATTTCCTTTTCCTCTGCATCCAGCGTATGGCCCGAATAGGGTTGCTGAGCATAGAGTTCTGGGCAGTTTCCCCCTGCTCTTAGTTTTCTCTCTCACCTTTGTGCAAACACCATCCCTAGCCTTAAAAGCCAAATAGCATCCCCCTGTCTGTCCCTTGGAATAATGTTTCATTCTGATTACAAGCAATGAATAAACAACTTAGGTTCTTGGAATTATGCTCGTGTAACCTAGGGTTATTTTTCAATGTGATCATCCACTCTGAGATTTTTTTTCTTTATCTTCTTTGATAGAAGGGTGGGGGAAGGGTACAGGTTTGGGAAGAGACAGTGTGATATGTGATGGTCATGTGATGGTAGGAATGGAGATTTGTTTTCTGGTCTTAGTTCTGCATCTGGCAAAACAACTATTTCAGACAAGTCCCTTCAACTTGTAGAACAATAAAGATTAAAACTGATTGGATGGTCTTTGAAATCTCTTCCAGGTTCTTTTTTTAAAAAAATATTCTTGGATTTTATCCATCTGGCTTCAGAATTCTTTCTTTTTTCAGATTTCTCAGAATTTGAGTGAAACAGAATTTGGAGGAAGTACAAAGTGTGAACAGGACTATTTTTATACAGCAAGGATTTTTCTCCATTGATTTATTCTTCTGTACACTTACTGTGAATCAAATTATTCAAAATTTTCTGTAGTTCACATATTAGAACCATTGGAATATTATTAGATTACTCAACAGACTCTCAGATTGACCATTAATATCTCTAAGACTATGTTAGTTTATTGAAAACAGGGCCTTAGGGTTTTCTTAAGAAGATACAGCATCACTTATCTTAGGAAGAAATTTGCCAGAATGGATTAATCTAGGAATCTGTGCTCAGGATTTTATTTTCTATTTCCCTTCTCCTTATCTTTATTTTTGTATTTGTTTACTACTTAGGGCTTCATCTTTCAAGGCTACAGATTGCCCAGCTAATGAACAGCAGTATAATTTCAGAATTATCTAGAATTTAAGGGTTACCAGGTTAAATTCTATAACATGTTTTGAAATATTCTGATAAAAGGTGATAAAGGCATCTGATGTTAGTCTCATTTTTCTCTTCATGGCATTAAAAATATTCAACGTAAGAAATGGCATTTCTGGTTTCCAAGCAGAAATCTTGAAAGTATTGATGGTAATAGCAACAATTTTTAAAAGAAAAATCAGCGCGGGCCTGTGAACCACACGATCTCCGTTCGATTCCCAGTCAGGGCACATGCCTGGGTTGCAGGCCAGTTCCCAGCAGGGGACTCACGAGAGGCAACCATACATTGATATTTCTCTCCTTGTCTCCTTCCCTTCCTCTCTAAAGATAAATAAATACAATCTTTAAAAAAATCAATCAGATATTTACTAAGCATAAGCATTAATATTATTTATTATGCTTCAGTCATTAACATTAAGTTTTCTCCCTTTTTCAGGGAACTATCCAATTTCTTGGCATATCTTGATCATTAAAGGTATCCCATATCCACTAACAAGAAGGAGACTTCATTTTGTGCCAGAGAGAAACTCTAATTCTCTCTAGAGAGTTTAAAGTGTTTCATTTGGTGTAGAGCAGATCAGAAGGATGTTTTTCTTAGTTATGTGAAGGTCACTTTTATCCAAGGACCTTTATTCCCTAGCCTAGTTTAGCCAGCCACATCCTGTAAAATAGAACAGTATCAGTGATTGATAAATCTAATTTGCATAACTAGATATGACTAGTAACAGTCTAAAGACTTTGTTCTTTATCTTTGGCAGTGGAATTACAAATCCACAAGTCTTTCCAGATTAATTACTTATCTCATGAGATGAATAATTTGAAACATCAAAAACTTATTTTGCTTTGAAATGGCTGGCATGTGTACTAACTGCATGATGGTCATCTCGATCCTTTACTATTTTATTATTTTCGCGGCTTTCAAAACTTACATCAATTGAAGTTCTGAAGTTACATCAGTGAGGTTGGCATTTTATTGGCTAATGTGTGTCCATGTAAGGGTGAATCCAGGTTTGGGGGGCCAGTTGGAGTCCATTTGCACTGTTAACACATACCACAGGCTGGTGGCTTATAAACAACAGAAATGTATTTGTCACGGTTCTGGAGGCTGGGAAGTAAAAGACCAAGGCACTAGCAGAGGGCCTGCTTCCTTGTTCATAGGTGGGTGTCCTGTCACTGTGTCCTAACGTGGTGGAAGGGGCACGGGAGCTCTCTGAGGTGCCTTTTGTCAGGGCACTAATCCCATCTATGAGGGTGCCCCTCACCACCTAATCACCTTCCAAAGCCCCACCTCCTCATACCTTCATGCTGGGGATTAGGCTTCAACATATGCATTGGGGGTGTGGGATGAACACAAACAGTCTGGAGCAGGTCTAATGCTTACGTGCTTGGAGGACTCTAAAATACATGGAGTAGGTGTGATGATGAATATATGTTAATGAAATAGCTTAAAAAAACTGATAAATAGCACCAATTAAATTAAATAAAATACCTGAAATTTAACTGACCTTTCTTAAATATTTTTGGATATATGCCTTTTGATTTCCTCTTCATATATCAATTTAAATTTTTATAAAAAGAATTTTCTTAAAATATATAGTTTTGATTATGCTAACTGTAAGTTCTCCTAAATTTTTCCTTTGCCCCCTCTACCCAGCACCCCCCACTCCCTCAGGCAATCCCTGACTCTTTGCTTAGGTCCATGGGTCATGCGTATAAGTTCTTTGGCTGCTCCTTTTCCTATACTGTACTTTACGTCCCCATGGCTGTAACTACCCATTTGTACTTATTAGTCCCTCACCTCTTCACCTATTCCCCCACACCGCTCCCATCTGGCAAAATCAAAACACTCAGTTTCTGATGGGAGACTCCGAAATTGGAATATTTTAGTTTAAATAATAGCTAATGAGTTTAGTAATCAATGCTTGTAAAAGCTATTGTTCCAGGAACTGAAGGTATGACTCACCCTGACTTTAGGAGACCATAAGCAGTTCCACTTTTGGTGCCTCAGGAGGGCTGAGAGCAATTGGAGATGGTATCTGAGCCATTGTGCTCCAGAGTGAGATGACCACCGCCCAGGACACAGCTAAAGACCACTGCCTGGGGCACAGCTGAAGACCACCACTGAGGGCAAGAATGCTGCAGTGTTTTTAATCCAATTAACTTTTCCCTGAATTCCAAATCCTTTATCTATACTTTGTTCTCCTTACAAAAAGGACCATTAAATAATAAAAAAAAACCCCACAACATTTTCTTTATTTTATTTTTAGAGAGAGGGGAAGGGAGGGAGAAAAATGGAGAGAAACATCAATGTGTGGTTGTCTTTCATGTGCCCCCCACCAGAGACTTGGCAATTTTAAAATGGAATTAAGACAGTCTGTCAGGACACAAACCCACTGGCTTTCTGCTCAGATAGACAGCTGTCTGAATAAAATGCCTATAAAGATCCAACCCTTGTCTCTGCTTATTGGGTCTGGTAGGTAACAGGGAGCAAGAACACTGGCTTTTCTGGTTACATATTAGTGATTTGGTCTCTGTTCTGCTAGTTCACTTAGTTTGTTTTTTAGATTCAATTGTTGATTGATATGTATTCATTGCCATGTTATTGTTCATAGTTTTGATTTTCTTTTTCTTAAATAAGCCGCTATTACATTTCATATAATAATGGTTTGGTGAAGATGAACTCCTTTAGCTTTTTCTTGTCTGGGGAGCTCTTAATCTGCCCTTAGGTGAGGTCCTTACTAAGTTTTTTGAGCATCCTTAAAACCACTATTTTGAACTCTGCATCTGATAGATTGCTTATCTCTATTTTATTTAGCTCTTTTTCTGGAGTTTTGTTCTTTTATTTCATTTGGGCCGTGTTTGTTTGTCTCCTCACTTTGGCAGCTTCACTGTGTTTGTTTCTAAGTATCAAGTACAGCTGCTTTGACTCCCTGTCTTGGTAGTGTGGCCTAATGTAGTAGGTGTCCTGTAGGGTCCAGTGGCACAAACTCCCCTATCACCCAGGCTGGGTACTTGAGGTGTGCCCTTTGTGTCAGCTGAGTACACCCTCCTCTTATAATTGAGCCTTGATTGCTGTTGGCAGGTCAGTGGGAAGGATTTATCCAGGCCAGTCAGCTGTAAGGACAGGCTGTGACTACTGACCACCAACCTTTCTACCCTCTGTAGATGGGAAGCCATTCAGGGTCCTACTCCATAGAGCATAACTTATGGGCTCTGGAGCCTGTCGACTCTGCTTCTTGAGTGTGTTGCTTGTGAGTGTCTCTGGGCAGTGGTGTTTCAATGTGGTCTGTAGCTGTCCACTGGGTGAGCAGGTTCTGGGGGTTCCCAGGTGGTGTAGGCCAAGGTTAGCCACTACTTGTGTTCTGTTTGGGGCTACTTGGGGTAAGCCATAAAGTAATCTGCAGATGGCTGCTACCTTTGCTGGGCTTGGAGGTGCCCAAGCAAGACCAGGCTGTGAACCAAGGCCAGCTTTTGCTAGTGCCCAGCCTGGGGCTACTTGGCAAGAGGTATGGGGGCTGGAGACTCACTGAGACAGGATGTTGCTAGTTTGAGAGGATTTAGGAATATTTGAAACATGAGCCAAGACTATTCATATGGAAAAGCCACAGGTAACAGCTTGGGTGGGCCTGTAAGTTGGGTGGGGCAGAGCTTCAGGGAATCACCAGGGCAGGGCACACAGTGTGAGCCAGGTTGATGGAGTCTCAGATGTGACACCTGCCTGCTGCTCTGTTGCTCTGTGGGAAGAGGGCTCAGAAAGGAACAATAGCCTCTGCCCAATATTCTGTTTGGGAGAAAGTTATTTTCCAGCTCTCGCCCTGATGCCAGACACTTAGGTTCCTCCCTTTACGCCACTTGTGCTTTTCAAGCTGCTACCCCAGCTAGAGTTCAGAGGGATTGAGTCTGAGTAAGTCTGTGTACTTGCCCTTTAAGAGGAACTGCTCAGGAATCTAACAGTTTCTTCCACTATCTCCAACCCCACTGGTTTTTACAGCCAGAAGTTATGGGGACTTCCCTTCCTGGCACTGGAACCCTGGGCTGGTGGGCCTGGTGTGGGGTTGGGACCCCTCTCTCCTCAAATATCCCTCCTGATGTTTATGTACCCCATGTGGGTGTGGGACCAGCCTGTTCTATGTCTATACATCTCCGTGCCTCTGTGTCTCCACTCCTCCTACCAGCCTGGATGGATTTGGTGTCTTTTAGTTCCGTAGTCATCGGACATCCATTCAACTTGATTTCTGATGGTTCTTAGTCATGGTTATTCTACAGTTCAGCTGTAATTTTGATGTGGTTGTGTAAGAAGGTGAGCTGTGTTTACCTATGCCTCCATCTTGACTAGAAGTCTCTATATGATTTTCTGTAGAGAAAATAGAATAAATTAATTTTTTCAGTAGTGTGATTTATTATTTTATTTAGTATTGATAGTTTAAAAAGTTTGATTTCCACAACCCATTATTAGTCACGAAGGTTGTTGTCAATTTTGAAAACCTCTAAAAGTTTCATTCACATGTATTTCCTTAGTATTTCAACTGCAGAAATTGTAATAATTTAATTTTGCGCAATTGCCAAAGAAAAAATTTATGGTGGGTTTATAATTGTATATGTTGCATTATTGAGAATATTCCTGACAGAGGAGAGTTTCTACTTTGACTAGACATTTATGGGAACTGCATGTTTTACACAATTTTACAAGTGTGATGATTAGGAGAATTTTCCAAAGATCAGCTCTGACTCCCTATGTTTTGTTCTTCATCTACTTACTTTTCTTATGGGGTGTCCTAGGACATGTTCATGTCACAGGACTACCTCTAGCTCTGCCCATTTGTGTGGTGGTGTCCGATGAGTCAACACTGTAGGCATTAGGGATATTCTTGAAAGCCATTCCTTATAGTATGAGGCCAGCAATAACTTATTTATGCATGAACGTGATCATGAATCATATGAATATTTCATTTACGCTACAATAAATATGTACTGTATTCAATTTCTCCTTAACTAAATCTTAAACCTGCCTGCAGGAAGGTTACCATCATCAACATCAGGAGTTAAGTGACAGTCAAGACATAGCAATGGAAGGAGATGGTGGTCTTAACTAACTGTTGTCATGAGATGTTGAAACTGCCCTGCCTGGATTCAGGAGCTATAACCCCCCCATGGCTAAGGCTGAGTGAGTGACCTTGGGACCATAAGCCACTAAGGAGACAAAGCTTTTCTTTCTGGTGGGGGCACTGCCTCTGCTCCTTTTACTTCACCCATAACTGGCCCTCAGTGCTTGATCAATTAGCCGATGACAGGTAAGATTCCTCAAGGGAGGGATGACCTAAGATAGGCACAATCATGGAAGGCCCCCAGGGAAGGACTTGGGGGGCTATAGCAAAAGGGGGTGATGGACCCTCGCCCCTCAGCTATGACATAGCCTGAGTCCTCATTCTCTCTGCAAGAAGTCTCCTAATCTCTTGGCTGCCCTACTTCCCCTATGGGACTTAAGACTGAAACAATGCTGGAGGTGGGTGCAGCCCTGTGCTGGAAAGGGCAGGTTCCCTCAGGAGACCAGGTTTAAGAAAGAATGCATAAAATCCCATGAAACCTACTTTGCTAATACTCTCAATTTAAATAATAAGGGACCAAGCAGGAAGTCAGTTTGTTCCCCCAAATTTTATGGCCCTTTCACTATCTGACCCTGACTCAGAATAGGCCCTCAGAGTTCTCTGAATGTTATCTATTGTTTAATAATTTCTGCTTGACAATGATTAGTGAGCTTTACACATACATCCTGTATTCCTGTGCAAATTGAACCCAGTAAAAGTGTGTCAAGGCAAGGGTTGGGGTGCTCCTAGCCTCGAGAGAGAAGCCTCGCCATCTCTTTTCCTCCACAGGACTTGGCAGTCCATGTGAATTTGTCTCATATTTTATCTATAACACCTCGGACACTGTGGTCCAGTGCCCACATCAGTAAGACATCACTTTTCCCTATTTTATAGATACTATACTCGATCTTAGCCAAAAGGCTGAGAAGTGATTCCTATGTTTTACAGAAATATGATATTCTCTGCGTACACTGCTGACATCCTTCCCAGGGCCTTGGAAGATGCCTATGAAAGTGACATTCTGAAACTTAAATGCTATTAACGTCACAGAAAACCTGACTCTGACTGAGTGCTTGAGTTTTTTGCCTTTGGAAATGCTGTTCTCTCTATCTCACTCACAGGTGCTAACACCCCCTCCAGGCACCAGAGCTTGGTGCTGATGGCAGTATCTGCTGTCATGGTAACAGAAGTGGACCTCTCTCCTTCTCCTTTCCCATTTGTTTCTGGTATTCCCTGTGCACAGCATGATATTCGGCACCCAACATGTGGAGAAGCAAGAAGATGGGCCCATTTCAGAGTTCAAATCTCACTTTTGCCATTGAATTTTTTAAAATTTGTTTATCTTTATGAGCCTTAATTATAAATTAGAGTTAATAATACATACCTTTGACCATTTCTGTGAGAATCTGAGATAATACATGCAAGTTAGTTCCATTTTTTGTGTGCCTTGGTTTACTCATTTATGAAGTGAAATTAGTAACAATATAGATTTATGTTTTTATTAAAGATTTTATTTATTTATTTTTAGAGAGAGGGGAAGAGAGGGAGAAAGAAAGAGAGCATTGATGTGAGAGAGGAACATCAGTTGATTGCCTCTTATATGCACTCGTACCAGAGACCAAACCCACAACCCAGGCATGTGCCTTCCCTGGAAATCCAACTGGCCATCCTTGGCTCTGTGGAACAATACCCAGACAACTGAGCCACACTGGTCAGGGCAGTAAATACGTGTCTGGAAAGTTTGTTTTGAGGCTCTGAGAAAATGCATGTAAATTAACTCTCACAGTGCTTGGAATATAGATAGATAGTATTGACCAATAAATCATCTGTACTTGTGGGAAAGGCTCACCAAATGGTCTATGTTCTTGTATATTGCCCAGGCTACCTTGTATAATAGTGAGATTGGAGTCATGTGACTAGCTCTGGCCAATGAACTGTGAGGCGGAAGTGGCATTTATAGGCCAAGACAGTTAAAAGCCAGTGTATTCCCTGCTTCTCCTGCCTCTTCAGCAGCACGCTCAGTGACAGTGTAGCTGTAACAGGTGCGGATTCTGGAGAAATGAGTCACTTGCTGAGGAGAACTTCCTCAGGAAGGATTCTGGACTATATGAGACTTTGTGTAAACATGATATACAAGTTGATTGTGCTATGGCACTAAGATTTTTTTTGTTTTTTTCGTTACTACAGCTTAGCTTAGAATCATATCGTCATTATTATTGTTGTTGTTTTTATTCTCATTACTATTGCATTGAACAGAACTACTCACAAACATTGTCTCTTTTAGTGGGACATGGAGCTAAAGTATTGGTTTCTGCCCTCAGAAGCCAATAATGGGACATAAAAATATTGCTGTTGCACATAGAGCTCCTAATTTATCCCCAAGCACAGACTCCAGGAAGGTCAACCTAAAAGAAAATAGAAAAGAGAAAAAAATGCATTAAGTTTTTTATTTGGCATACCAACTAATCCTCTTTATTCAGGCCACTTCATTTCTATGAAGCCCTGACACTGAGTCAATGCATATTTTCATGACATTTTAAAGTGATGCCCTTTTCTGTCAAAGGTTTAGAAATAATGGTTCCGTTCTTCCAGGTTACCTTCAGAGTTTAGCAATCAGCAGGCACAGCATAGAGTGAATATTTATGTTTTTATTTTTGTAGGAACCATCACTTAAACTACACGGAAAGCCTCTATCTAACCACTTTTCTTTTTGAAAGTGTGACCCTAAAAATGGTTCCTGATGCCCAGCTCTCTTTAGGAAGACAGGTGGAAATGCTACCTTGACGGGATGGATGTTTCCTAGATCTTGTTCTGTTGTTACCAGGAACATCCAGAATTAGACATAATTCAAGGAGCCAGTGCAAATCACCACAAAGGCACATGAAAGGGTCTAGCACATGCCACCCGAAAACATGCTGCTTTGGCATATTGATTATTTTGAGCTGAAGGCACTTAAAATATAGCAGATGCAGGAGAGGTTCTCTGACCTACCCTTTCCTACCTTAAAAACCAGCCATACAGTTTCCCATGAAAGATGCCCTCCCTGAACCATGAGGAGGAGAATGTCCTTGTCAGTAGAGACTCGATGCTGAAATGGATCAGGAGGAATTGGTGCTGACATGGGTCAGTACAAACAAATTACGAAAATAATCTCATCTCCCAAGTTTTGCCCCTCCATAAATCTAGTCATTTCCCACATTGAACTGTGTCTATCCCAAACCCTTTGCTTTGTTTCTTACAATTTATTGTTTGTCTAAAAGGTATAAAATCTTTGTGCTTCAGTTACTTCTTTAGGTCTTCATTCTTTTATGAGGGCCCCCTTGCGTGTGTAAAATTGTAATGAAACATGCATGCTTTTCTCCTGTTAATTTGACTTATGCCAGTTTAATTCTTAAACCCAGCCAGAGACCCCACGTGTGTACAGGAGAAGTTTTCCTCTCCTACATGCCAAAAAAATATTAACAATGTCAGGATATGGAAATTGGTGCCAAGCTCTAGAGAAGTGACAAGACCACAGGCCCAAAGGTTGGAAAATAAGGTGGGACACAAGATGATTTGAGAAGTAGTTCGTGAACCAAGAGAGAGCACTGGGCCTTGTTCTTCCTGAGTGCAGTCTACACGTCTGGGAAGGGGCAGGTCCATGGGCTTAAAAATGGAAAATGATGTTAGACTCTCAGTCCAGTTTGAGAAAAGTGAGAATGCCTTTAACGTAAAAAAAAAAATGCTAGAGTTCATTGAACTAAAAGTTGTTATAAAAGAAATATATGCACATGGATTTTGTAAAGTAATATTTGACAGCATTTTTGAGGGTAAGGGGGTTTCATAACCCTATTCTAAGTATGAACAAAGGGCTCTGCTACAAGTTTATATATGGTTCTCATTTCCAGACAGTTTACGATAGAAAAAAAAGAGCAATGTATTAAAAAGACCACACATCTGATGAGACTCTTTAAATCTGCAGCTGAACCACTGTGTTGTACAAATACAGGCATACCCTGGCAATATTGAGAATTCAGTTCCAGACAACAGCAATAAAGTGAGTATCACACTAAATCAAGTTGTAATCTTTATACTGGTGGAGGGTCTTGCCCTCAATTTGTAAAACATGCAACATCTGTGAAGCCCAATAAAGCGAAGTGCAAGAAAAAAAATGAGGTCTGCCTGTACTTGGATAGTTAAAACAGGTGAGCCTCATTTGAAAAGTCTGGACAATGGTAAGATATGAAAACGCATTCTGAAAGGTTGAAGAAATCTACATAATAAGTTGCAGATACAGTCTCAATAAGGAGAAATGTAGAGGAAAAGGAGAGGGAACAGGTACTCGAAAAGCAGGAAGAGTCCTTGTGCTGTCTCATTAGCAGATTATTGTTCACATTTCTCTGCAGCTTTGGTTTACCAACTCTACCAACAGACAAGAAGTTCCCCTGAGTCAAATGAGAACGTCTCCTGGGGGAGGAGAAGAAAACCCTCCTTGGGACTTCAGTGTTTTCCCCGCTTTCCCAGAGCAGCTGCCTCCAGCAAGAAGCCTGCCCGTGGTCCTCCCTCGGGTTGTCTCTTTAACCATCTGCAGGCCTTGCTCACTAACTACCTCTGTTCCAGTTCTTTCTGAAGGCCCTGGTTCTCGAATTTTAGCATTAGAATCACCTGGAGGGTCTGCTAAAACAGATCGCTGGCTCCACTTCCTGAGTTTCCGAGTCAGTAGCTCTGGGGTGAGGCTTAGGAACTGGCCTTCGGAACAAGTCCCTGGAGATGCTTTTTCTGCTGGTCTGCTTTCACAAATACAGTGAAGGTATTTTTTTCATAGTAAATTCTTTATTAACAAAAGTAAATGCTTTTCTGTGACCCTGGAGTATGCTTATCCATTGCTTTTTACTGTGTGTTTAGAAGTTTCTAAAAATCTTCTCCCAACTCTCCCAATTTCCGAATCTCAGGTGTTGAACCAACATTTTGGGGCCACATTTTCTAATTTCTGCTGCGTTCCCCCTTTATTGGGCTTTAAATACTATTTTATGCTCTGTGCTTTAACCCAGTATCCTTGGACTTTGTGGTAAAGACTCTGTTTTCCTCTTCAGTCGGCTGTGACCGTCCCTTCCTTGTTTTTCCTCTTCACAGGTAAGGGTGATTGTCTAAGGAATACATTGAGCTGAATAAAAGTACTGCAAATACACAAGATATTATTTCATCAGTCCTAATTACGGTCACCTCCCATCTCAGAGTAGCACTACCCAGTGCTAGCTGATTTTCTGTTTTGTTTTTTTCCTGGATGGAAAACATGATGTAATTCTGCAGATGAGAATCTAGTTTAATTTTGTGTTTGTTCTAGCTCTGAAATTTTTTTTTCTTTTTCCCAGGTTCATTTTAATATCAATCACTTTCTGTCAGAGGATCTTCCTGCTGGCTCTTTTTGTTTGCTCACTTGTTTTCATTATGTGTATTGATTGTGGCAAAAATACATGCAATACAATTTACCTTTTCAAGCCAATGTAAAGTGTACACTTAAGGGGCACTAAGTACGTTTGCAGTGTTGTGCTACTATCACCACTGTCCACTTTCAGAACTTTCTCATCATCCTGAGCAAACTCCGTGCCCATTGAACTTCCCATTCCCCTCTTTCCCTGGTCCCTGGTTGCCTCCATCCTATACTTTCTGACTATGAATTTGCCGGGTCTAGGTACCTCTTATCAGTGGAATCCTATGATATTTGTTCTTTTTCGTCTGGCTTATTTCAACAATAACAGGTTCAGTTCCTCTTTGTTTCTTTTCATCATTTGCATTTCTTCTTAGACCTCTGCAATACAGCTTGCGTTTCCTCTAGTGCCGTTTCCAAAAGGAAGCTCTTCTTTTATATTAACATTTTATTAGTTATATGACAACCTCCTCTCCCCCCACCCTTTAAAAAAAACTTAAGGGTGATTATCATGAAGATAAGAATTCTAGGATCATTTCTTTTGCTTGGCTTTTGCTAGCAGGTGAATAGAGTTTTGTGGGCTGATTATTCATTCTGTGACTCATGTGTGGGCGCCACTAAACTCTCTGCTATAGTCTTGTTCCATAACCAGCCACAGCAAGTAGTGTTCCAAAGACACTTTCGGTGCTTTAGGATTTTGCCAAGAGCTCTCTTTGTAGATCCTTTCAGAAGTAATTTTTAAAGCCAACAGCCTCAAAAATAGGAAACCATAAAAGTAGCTATTAGAGGTTGTATGGATTAGAATGTACATGCCAGGAAACTACCCCTGGCATTCTGTCATTAACATGGCCATTGTTTTTTCTCAAATAACGACTGAAAAAAGTAGATACGAGGGTTGTGAAACAGTTTAAAAGGCAGGAGAGTCTTTTCATCATCCTTACTTGTACGTATTTGGTTTCATAGGCCGATGCCCTACGTCGAGCAGGACAGCACCACAGGACTCTGCCAAAGTGGGAAAGAAAACAATCATCTGATAGCTATGGTTAGAACAAGGCGGCAGCATGATCTTTGGTTACAGCAGCATCCAGGCTGTGTGGAGAATTTAAAGGTCCCCCCAAGGAAAGTAAATTGTGTAGCCAAAGTACTAGATCAAAAGAAATCAAATTTTTACTGATAACAATGGATTCCTTTTTCATCATTTGAAAACTATACTAACTTATAAACTGCTTGAAAAATAGGCTTGTGTTTGTTCAGTTAGTGCCCAGCTGTCAAGTTAGATGATATCAAGCATCCAATCAATCATGTATTTTTGTTTCTAATAATCTCATTAACATATATACAGCTGTGCCCCCATGATTTGAAAAATCTAGGGACCTACTATTTCCTTTTTCTTTTCTTCTTTTAAAAAATTGCTTATTGGTAATAATTAGAGAATGATGTTTTAACAAACACCTACTGTTTCTTTCCTTTGGTATATGATAAACTCCATGCATTTAGAAAGAATAGAGGCTATTTTGTTTTTATGGATTTGCAATTTAATAGGCTAAGCTTAGCTTCATTTTCAAGTTCAAAATTACTTAAGCAAACTGGGAAAAATAACATTGCATATACCTTCTGTAGGCAAATGAAATAGAAAGTACTTTTATAGAAATACCAGACTTAAATATTCATTTTGCTTCAACACTTGATACTAGCTACCCTCATCCATTATCATCCACTTAGAAAATTATGTTTGAAAAATGGCTCACACTACAGAATTAAGGAATGAAGAGATGATTGTAGGGATGGAACTTTAACCCCTCTACCTATCATGAAACTCCACTTCTGGTGAAGAACTTAAAGCATTCAATCCACATTGCTACCATGTTTTCCCACATGGGCCTCCTTAATGCAGCCATACCTCAGAGATATTGCAGATTCGGTTCCAGACCACTGTAATAAAGCAAGTATCATGATAAAGGGAGTCACACAAATTTCAGGGTGTCCCAGTGCCTATTGAAGTTATGTTTAAACTATATTGTAGTCTATTAGGTGTGCAATAGCATTATGCTTAAGAAATGCATATACCTTAATTTAAAAAGTTCTTTATTTCTAAAGAATGCCAACCACCACCTAAACCTGTTGGAAAAATGGTGCCAATGGACTTACTCTACACGGTTGCCATAAACTTTCAATTTGTAAAAAATAATGTCTGCAAAGTGCAGTAAACTTTAGCACAATAAAATGAGGTATGCCTGTAGGCATTAAAAAGAAAGTTTTCCCTCTATTTCTAGTTCTTTATTAAGTCTCTTACTACTATGAGTACTAAAATAGTTTGATTCAGTTTAGTCAAAGACATATTTGGAAGAAACTTTAAGCCTTGCTTCCTACTTGAAGATTAGTAAGCAAAGTTTCTTCATGTAAAAAAGTTCATAATTCGACAAGGGGAAGGTGGAAAATAAGGTAAATATACACATATGGTTCAGGCCATACAAAGAAGAAGAATGCTAGGCGATTGTACAAAGTGCTCTGAGGGACCGCATGGGGGAAGAGGTCAAGTACCTGGGAGGGAGAAGGAGAATACTGGGGTGGTAGCTTTTGGGGTGGATCTTGAATCTCAAGGTTTAATGTGCATCAGGATTCCCCTGAGGAGTTGTTAAAACACAGATTGCTAGGCCTCACACTCAACATTTTTTAATTAATGGGTTTGAGTTGGGGCCTGGAAATATGTTTCTAATGAGTTATCAGGTGATCTGCATGCTGTTTTTTCAGGGACAACACTTGGAGACCCATTGCTCTAGCAGGGGGTGCCAAACTTTTGGTGTCTTTGGGTCACACTGGAAGAATTGTCATCTTGGGCCACACGTTGAATACATTGAGACATGCAATCGCAAAAAATCTCAATGTTTTAAGTAAATTTATGAGTTTGTGTTTGACTGCATTCATTGTTCCCCTGGGCCCCTGCAGCCTGTGAGTTGCAGGTTGGACAGCCCTGCAGAAAAATGGAAAAAGAAGGAGGAGTATTTAACCCAGAGAAACAGAATGAGCAATTTAAAAAGAAATACATTTTATTGATTATGCTGTTACAGTTGTCCCATTCCCCTCCACCCTGCATACCCTCTTTCACCCACATTCCCCCCTTTAGTGATGTCCATAGGTCACATATAAGTTCTTTGGCTTCTACATTTTCTATACTTCCCTGTCTATTTCCTACCCACCATTTATGCTATTTATTCTCTGTACCTTCTCCCCCTCCCCTGCTGATAACTCCACATGATCTCCATTTCTGTGATTATGTTCCCATTCTATTTGCTTAATTTGCTTTTGTTTTTGTTTTAGGTTTGGTTAATAACTGTGAGTTTGTTGTTATTTTACTGCTCATATTTTTTATCTTTTTTTTCTTAGTTAAATTTCTTTAACATTTCACATAATAAGGGCTTGGTGATGATGGACTTCCTTAACTTGACCTTATCTGATAATCACTTTATATGCCCTTCCATTCTGAATGAAAGCTTTGTTGGATAGAGCAATCTTGGATGTAGGTCCTTGTCTTTCATGACTTGGAATACTTCTTTCCAGCTCCTTCTTGCCTATAAGTCTCTTTTGAGAAATCAACTGACAGTTTCATGGTAACTCCTTTGTAGGTAACTGTCTCTTGTTCTCTTGCTACTTCTAGGATTCTCTCCTTCATTTTAATCTTGAGTAATATAATTATGATGTGCCTTGGTGTGTTCCTCCTTGGGTCCAACTTCTTTAGGACTCTCTGAGCTTTCTGGATTTCTTGGAAGTCTCTTTCCTTTGCCAGATTGGGGAAGTTCTCCTTTATTGTTTCAATAAGTTTTCCACTTGTTGCTCTTCCTCTTCCCCTTCTGGTACCCCTATAATTTGGATGTTGGAACATTTAAAGATGTTCTGGAGGTTTCTAAGCTTCTCCTACATTTTTTTGAATTCATGTTTCTTCATTTTGTTCTGGTTGAATTTTTATTTTTTCTTTCTGACCCACACTATTGATTTGAGTCCTGGTTTCCTTCCCTTCACTGTTGGTTCCCTGTACATTTTCCTTTATTTCACTTAGCATAGCCTTCATTTTGTCACTTAATTTGTGACTATATTCAACTGAGTCTGTGAACATCCTGATTACTAGTGTTTTGAACTGTGCATCTGATAGGTTAGCTCTTTGTCACTTAGCTGTATTCTTTTTGGAGCTTTAATCTGTTCTTTCATTTGGGCCTTTTTTTTTTTTTTGTCTTTGCACACCTGTTACGTAGTAAGGGGCGGAGTCTTAAGTGTTCACCATGGTAGGGCAACCTACAACATTGTGTCGTGATGCTGTCTATGGGGGAGGGGACTGAGAGGGAACAGTGCTGCTTGCTCTGTTCTCTGCTGGCTTTCAGTCACTTCCCCTACTACCCACAAAAAAATTGGGCCCTTTTGGTGCTGATTCCTGGGTGGGTGGGTTTGTGTACGTTTTGGGACCCTGTGGGTCTTTCCAATGGACTCTCCTGTGAGGCTGGGAGTTTCTCAACCCTCACAGGTGTTTTCAGTCAGAGGCTTTAAGGCTTTATTTCCCTGCACTAGAACCCTGGGCTTGCATGGTCTGTCTCACTCCCAGGTGTTCCTCTTGGTTTATCTGCACACAAATGTGGGACTGCCCACTCCACCAGACACTGCCTTGACACAAGTCCTCTCTGCCTGTCTGCCTGTCTCTGCTCCTCCTACTGGTCTGGATGAATGTTTCTTCTTTAACTCCTTGGTTGTCAGACTTCCACAGTTTGATTTTCTGTCAGTTCTAGTTGTTTTTTGTTTTTACATTTATTATCTTTTTTTTGGTTGTGTGAGGAGACACAGTGTATCTATCTATGCCTCCATCTTGGCTGAAAGTCAAGAATGAGCAAATTTGAGAAGCAAGAAACTGAAGAGCACTTTAAATAATAATAATAATTATTATTATTATCACTTTGAGTTATTTTAATGTTGCCAATGAGGAGATTACCAGTAAATTTCAGAGACGTTAAAGAACTTGCTTAAAGTCACAGAGCTAATAAGCTCAGAGTCAGCATTTGAACCCATGGAGGCAACAACCTGCATAATTCTGTCTAACTGCTATAATTCTCAGTAGGAAGCAGTACATCTTGGTGAACACAGGCATTTTGGGGGACAGTAATGAAATTAAGGCTTAGCGTGGAGGTTGCATCTATACTTCAGAGGACTTAAATGCCAGGGTATAGAATTTGGTACTTAGGCTGTTAATCAATATGTATTGACAATTTTGATCAGGATTAATTGAGTAGAAATGTATCAGTTTGGCCAAAAAGTCCATTATGTTTTTTCTGTACAATGGCTCTGGTAGTGCTTAGTTGTCTAACTTCATTTAAACAATTTTGTTAGATTGTATTGTGACAGCTCTCATATCAGCATGCATTTTAAAGAACTTAATAAAATGGTGAATTTTTGTGCAGCCATTTTAATATTGAAGATAAAAAATATGCAACATCTTTAGTGTGTTATGCTTTATTATTTCAAGAAAGGTAAAAACACAGCTGAAACACACACACAAAAAGATCTGTGCAGTGTACAGAGAAAGTGCTGTGACTGATCAAATGTGTCAAAAGTGGTTTGTGAAGTTTCTTGGTACTATCGACATTTTGGCCAAGTAATTCTTTGCTATGGGGCTGTCTTATGCATTGGAAGATGTTTAGCAGCACCCCTGGCCTCTCCCCACTAGAAGCCAATAGCAGGAGATAGCCAACATGCTCAAAATATCTAGATCAATAAAGTAATTGGTGAAAATGAAAATGTGCTTTTATTTTGTGGAAAAAGCATAATGGACTTTTTTTGCCAACCAAATATATAATTAAGAGAGGCAAAAGGGTGGAAGTCTGGTTTCAAGTCTTTTATAAGAGCCCAAAGTAAAGCAAAGGAAGAGCAAAGGAAGTAAAGAAGGCGATAGCAACTGAAATGGGGTGAGGCAGAGAGAGGCAAGAGCAACTTTGTAGGTAGGCTATGCTGGCAATTCCCCATCTTTCTACCAACTGTGATTCCGTGATTTGTAATATTGGTTTATGAAACAAGCTGAATTTAAACAAAGAGAAATGTGTTCCACATGAGATCATTATTTTCGCCGTTATAACACTTCTAGGTTGTAACTCACAGTTCATAACCATCAAAGGCTCTGTCCTGGTTGTGAGAAGCACCAAACTTGAGCAGGTGAGCAGATGTTTGAAAATATTTTACTGCTTTCAGTGGCAGGCCTTTGTCACTGTGCCCATATCCAAGGTCAATCACCTGATGAACATTTTAAATTTAAGTCCGATCTACATTCATGTTTCAGGAATTCTTCCAATGCCATCAAAAGCCAGTGGAATATTTTCATGACCCTGAGATAAGTCACCATACTGATGTAAACTAATTCCAGGCAAAACAAAGAAATACATGTGCTTTAATGGGTAAACGTGTCGTTTCCATTCGGTGTTTGAAAAAAATGAGTGTATCTTTCCTGTCTTTACAGTTCTAAACATGCAGGATTTTGCTGCCCGACAATGTGTGTGGTTGGGTGCCTGTGAGCAGGAGTCAAGGAAGACTCTGCAGGTTCAAGTCTGGGCACTTTGGAGGACTGGGACATATTGACCAAGACAGGAAATTTGATAAGAGGCCCCACGGGGTAGAGTTGCTGAAGATGAGGTGGATTTGGACAGGCATGTTGGGATGTCTTTTTAACTCAGGAACTTAAGGCAGGAGTGTGTTACAAATAAGCCCTTATGAAAACACGAAGTACTGAAACTTTTGTGAGGCCAGGAAACCCTCACAGTTGCTATTTCTCTCCACTGTGAAATCTATGAACCTGATAAACTGTAATCAACTTAGCTAACTAACTGGCCAGGGTCCTGATAAATTTTTAGAATGCAACTTTCAGCTAAAAGTTTCTAATGCTGATCTAAGAGTTCCACTTAAACTTTTTGTCAGTGCTCATACCCCTAAGCCCTGTGGAAAACAATGAAAAAGATTGAGGTTTCTTTTAGACATAACAGTAGTAACTGGTTGTGAAGTAGTTAAACAATAGGCCCACGGTAGCTGTAGCTGGTGAAAGCGTTCCACAAAGTGATCCATCCATGCACAATAGATCTATTTTCCCCCTCACCGTAGTGTCTGGCCTGGAAGTCATTCTCAAAAGCCAGGGAGCCTGGGACAGGAGTCATTCACAGAAGCAAATATTTAACAGAGAGCCCAGGAGGGGAGGGGTATCTTTCTCTTCAGCGTCAGTATCTGTTCCATAGCAAATTAAGAAGAGCAATGGCAAAAACAAACAAACAAACAAACAAACCCAGAAAAAAAAGCAACTGAAAAAAGAGGATACACCTAAGAACAAAGCTCCTACATTATTCTTAGTTACACATAGCTAAATGAGTCACCATTCTCTAATGAGGAAAACTTAGAATTTTAAAAGGGAGTAATTCCAAACTTTATATTACTTACAGTGAATATATGTAGGTGTGCATGTATTTGCTTAAAATAGCTGCTCAGGAAGCTCTCTCTAGTTTATTCCTTAGTGGAGGCTGAGTCATCAATTATATTTTTGGTCTCTGTATAGAGGCCATGAGGAGCAGAACTTTTAGGATATTGCTAACCAGAACTAGATGGATTCAAGTAGCAATTTGCAGCCAAGCCTTGCTTGGTACCCAGCACAGGGAGATGAGGGAACATCCCCCCATACCTAAAGCTGCAGGAGCACTCACCAGAGTCCTTGCAGCCCTGGTGGGACAAGTGGGAGCTTTAGGAATAAACCTTTAGTTCAAAGATAGCCAGAGAAACTACAGCTGGGTAATGCAAGCTGTTATATCTTGTAATTAAATGGGTTTCTGTTTGGTTGCTTGACATAGTTGCTAAATGGCTTGCATGAAATAACATGCAGCATTTTGCAGTTGCTGGGCAATTACCTTATATTATCACTGTGCAGTCAAAATACAAAGAGAAAGTACAGGGAAAAACTTTCAACAGCAATTTGTAGCAAAGAGGTTTGGAATAAGAACACATGGTTTGTTACCACTGGCTCTTATGTTAATCACCTAATTGCAAATTGGCTTTCATTAATGTCTGGATACCATTAAAATTATCTTATACCTTCTCTATTCTGATATAGTGCTATTTACATTTATGGTGAACATGACTGTACATATAGATTTTAAAAAACATTTCCACAGGCATGTAGTGGCTCCATTTATTCCTTTCTGTTTGGAGGCAGGGAAACAAGATTAGTGAACCACAAGGCTGTATTCTGAACCCATAGCTCATGGATGGAATACAACATAAAAAGGGAAGTGTTCTAAAAAGCAGTAGAAATAGACCTTTTGTGACAGAAATGCCTACCACCAAGTCCAAAGTTCAAGAGGAGATGTGTATTTGCTGCCTTGAAAGCTGCTTTTCTCTCATCAGGGTCCATCCCGGCCTGTGGCCCTCTCTCCTTAAAGAGAGCCAGGAGTAAAGCCACACTTTGCTGGTTACATTCTAAATAGGACTGTCATCTTCTGTTAGTGGAAACGGACACTAACTATCCATTACTCATGGCCCTTGTCAGTGTACGAAACTAAGACAGCAGCCTGCGTGGTCCTCCCTGGCCCCTGCATACGGGGCCTTACAGACACTGCCAAGGCACAGAGCATCGACACCTGAAGGAGTAGGGGTTTGCTCTGTGGGAGCTAGTTCGTCCAGAGCTCTTCCCAAGCAGGGGAGCGCACACAGCAGCGGGGCTGGGCAGGTGTTCTCCTTTTCCGACTCTTCTATTGAAAACCTGTTCATTACAGAAAAAAATCATGTAGTAGCAGAGTGTAAAGAAGAAAAAAAAATTACCCTTTCCTCTATCTACCCTGAGATAATTGCTATAAATACTTTGCAGTTCTTTTAGCCATTCTTTTTCAAGATTTATTATTTATCTTTTTGATACTTCTGAATATAATTACTATTTCTTTATTTAAAATGAATGCATGTGTTTACCAGAGAAAGGGTTCCAAGCCTATAAGGACTAGATTTTTAAAAACCAAAATTTAGTTCAATATGGCATATAGATAACAGATGGTCCTTTTATGAACTACTGAAAAAGAAAAGGCAGAATTGCATACTCCATTTGTTGTATAAGATAGTACAAATGTATATCCCTCTGAATTTTATTTTATTTTTATTTTTCAACAAGTTGAAATACCCCCATCATCTTCTTTTTGAATCTATTCCCATAATTTTGTTTTTCCTAGCACTGGGTTACATATTTTAACTAATTTTCTTTTTTTTTTGTTAATTTTTAAAATTTTATTGATTATGCCATTACAGTTGTTCTATTCACCCCCTTCACTCCCCTCCACCCTGCACCCCCACCCCCACATTTCCCCCTTTAGTTTATGACCACGTGTCAAGTTCTTTAGATTCTATATTTCCCATACTATTTTTGCCCCCCCCCCACCTATTTTCTACCTACCATCTATGCTACTTATTTTCTGTACCTTCTCCCCCCTTCTCCTCCTCCCACCCCCCTGTTGCTAACCCTCCATGAGATCTTCATTTCTATGATTCCGCTCCTGATCTAGCTGTCCTTTTAGTTTGCTTTTCTTTTAGGAGTGGTTGTTAATAACTGTGAGTTTGCTGTCCTTTCACTGTTCATCTTTTTTCTCTTCTTTTTCTTAGATAAGTCCCTTTACCATTTCATATAATAAGGGCTTGGTGATGATGAACTCCTTGAATTTGATCTTATCTGAGAAGCACTTTATCTGTCCTTCCATTCTAAATAAAAGTTTTGCTGAATAGAGCAATCTTGGATGTAGGTCTTTGGATTTCATGACTTGGAATACTTCTTTCCAGCCCCTTCTTGCCTGTAAGGTCTCTTTTGAGAAATCCACTGACAGTCTGATGGGAACTCCTTTGTAGGTGACTGTCCCCTTATCTCTTGCTGCTTCTAGAATTCTCTCCTTCATTTTAATCTTGGCTAATATAATGATGATGTGCCTTGGTGTGTTCCCTCTTGGGTCCAACTTCCTTGGGACTCTCTGAGCTTCCTGAATTTCCTGGAAGTCTATTTCCTTTGCCAGATTGGGGAAGTTCTCCTTTATTATTTGTTCAAATAAGTTTTCCACTTGTAGCTGTTCCTTTCCCCTTCTGGTACCCCTATAATTTGAATGTTGGAGCATTTAAAGATGTCCTGGAGGTTCCTAAGTCTCTCCTCATTTTTTTGAATTCTTGCTTCTTCGCTCTTTTCTGTTTGGCCATTATTTGCTTTCTTCTGGTCCACTCCATTGATTTGAGTACCAGTTTCCTTTCCATTACTATTGGTTTCCTGTGCATTTCCCTTCATTTCAATTAGTTTAGCCTTCATATGTTCCTCTAATTTGTGACTAAAATCTTGACTAATTTTCTTAATGAATTTTTCTTAAAGAGTACGTAATTTAAAATTTATCTTTTATTAAAAAAATTGTCTTATAAAATGCAACCTTAAGGAAATGAATAGAATACAACCAAGCAACGAGTAAGTAGGGTGAATGAAAAAGCTGTGAATTAGTTCGAGTTCACAGTCTTTTTTGAAAATCTGTTTTGTTGATTATGCCATTACAACCCCATTTCCCCCCCTTCATTCCCCTCCCCCCTGCACACCTCTCCCCCATTCCTTCCCTTTAGTTTGTGTCCATGTGTCACAAGTTCCTTAGCTTCTACATTTCTCATACTATTCTTGCCCTTCCCTGTCTATTTTCTACCTACTGTCTATGCTACTTATTCTCTGTACATTTTCCCCCTCTCTCCTCCTCCCACTCCCTTGTTGCTAATTCTCCCTTTCTGTGGTTCTGTTCCTGTTCTAGTTGTTTGCTTTTGTTTTAGGTGTGGTTGTTAATAACTGTGAGTTTGCTGTCTTTTTACCGTTCATATTTTTTATCTTCTTTTTCTGAGATAAGTCCCTTTAATGTTTCATATAATAAGGGCTTGGTGATGACGAACTCCTTGAACTTGACCTTATCTGAGAAGCACTTTATCTGCCCTTCCATTCTAAATGAAAGCTTTGCTGAATAGAGCAAGCTTGGATGTAGGTCCTTGCCCTTCATGACTTGGAATACTTCTTTCCAGCCCATTCTTGCTTGTAAGGTCTCTTCTGAGAAGTCTGCTGACAGTCTGATGGGAACTCCTTTGTAGGTGACTGTCCCCTTATCTCTTGCTGCTTCTAGGATTCTCTCCTTCATTTTAATCTTGGATAATGTAATGATGATGTGCCTTGGTGTGTTCCTTCTTGGGTCCAACTTCTTTGGGAGTCTCTGAGCTTCCTGGATTTCCTGGAAGTTTCTTTTCTTTGCCAGATTGGGGAAGCTCTCCTTAGTTATTTGTTCCAATAAATTTTTCACTTGTTGCTCTTCCTCATTCCCTTCTGGCACCCCTATAATTTGGATGTTGGAACATTTAAAGATGTCCTGGAGGTTCCTAAGCCTCTCCTCATTTTTTTTTTTGAATTCTTGTTTCTTCATTCTTTTCTGTTTGGTTGTTTGTTTCTTCTTTCTGGTTCACTCCATTGATTTGGGTCCCAGTTTCCTCCCCATCGCTATTGGTTCCCTGTGCATTTTCCTTCATTTCACTTAGTGTAGCCTTCATTTTTTCATCTAATTTGTAACCAAAATAAACCAGTTCTGTGAGCATCCTGATCACCAGTGTTTTGAATTGTGTATCTGATATGTTGGCTATCTCTTGGTTGTTTAGATATATTGGCTCTGGGGCTTTGATCTGTTCTTCTGTTTGAGCCTTTTTTTTTTTTTTTTTTTGGTCTGGTCACGCCTGTTACATAGTGAGGGGTGGAGCCTTAGATGTTAACCAGGGTGGGACAACCTCCGCCCCCACCCCTGCTGCCATAGCGGGTTGTGACGCTATATATTGGGGTGGGGTCAGAGAGGGAACAATGGCTTTTGCTCTGTTCTCTCTTGGATTTCAGTCCCTTCTGCCACTTTCCACAAGCAAATTGGGCCCTTCTGGTGCTGGGTGGGTGGGCCTGTGTATGTTTTAGGACCCTGTGGATCTCTCCAACAAACTCTCCTGTGAGGCTGGGAGTCTCTTCCGGCACCTCAACCCCCACAAGAGTTTTCAGTCAGTGCTTTTAGGTTTTATTTCCTGGTGCTGGGACCCTGGGGGTACGTGGTCTGTCTCACTGCCCTTTTTCACCTGGTTTATCTGCATGCAAATGTGTGACCGGGGTCAGCCAGCCACCTTGCATGTCTCACTTGGTCTGCTCATTGCCACCCTGTGCCCGGGGTCTGCCGCCTGTGTGTCCAGGTCGCCAGCCATCATTTTCCTTCCTCGACCCCTCTGCCCAGGCCACTGACTCTGCCCCTCCTACCAGTCCGGATGAATGGTTGTCAGACTTCCATACAGTTCAATTTTGTGTCAGTTCTGGTTGTCTTTTTGTTTCTATATTTTTGTTGTCCTTAATTTTGGTTGTGTGAAGAGGCTCAGTGTGTCTCCCTATGCTTTTTATCTTGGCCGGAAGAGAGTTCACAGTCTTAATTGTTTAGTTAAAACCTTCTTTACACTCTGAACTACAGCAAAGGAGCTATTTTTGTTGTTTTAAAATCACAGCTGAACATAATACCCACAAAATACTTCCATTTCTTGTAGCTAAGAAATCCGGTTTCTCTGAAGGACATTTTTCTCTTTCTTCCTTATAATGGATTGACCTTGTAATTATAGATTTCAAAGGCTTTCTGAAAAAAATAATAACCTACTGAATAAGGTGTTAAACTTGTTTGGTTTGGATTGAAAATTTTATATCTGAAATGTTGAAGGCAGGAAATAGGTTTTGGTTGATAAATTCTAATGTAATGAATGAAAAAATTCCATTTTTGATTTGTGTACTTTCTCCAAGTTAGGCTTTCCAGGCTTTCTAGTGACTTTCACAATAGCTATTATTCCGGAGGTACACAGGTTAACCTGGTTCCCAGGTTAGTTTTCTTAGGATACCCTTAAGTCAGGGGTCTTAGGTTAAGCCTAAATTTTCCCAGCATTTAGGCACATGAGAAAACTTGTCTGAAAAACTTGCAAAAGGAGGTAGAGAAAATGCTGTGTTCACAGCATTTCAGGCACATGAGTCTGAAAAACTTGCAAAAGGAGGTAGAGAAAATACTGTGTTCGTGAGTCTCCTTGGCAAAATTTTATTCCCAGGAAGAAAGGGAGATCAATACTAGAAGAGAGGGGCGACGTGGTGGGTGCCCCCTCAAATCAATCCCTGATATGGGGCTCTGACTAGTCAGTCCCTGCTTCCTATGGAGCAGTTCCAGCAGATTTGCCCCAAGGGGCCTTGCAGCTTCAGATCGAGGCCTTGGCTTGGAGGTCTGCCCTGTCGGTGTGGGGCAGTGCGCTCTTAGTGTGCACTGGGGTGGCTGCTGCTTTCGGTGCCCGTGGTTGCTGTCTACGAATATCTCCCTCTTTCTAGGACAAGAGAAGCAGGGCACCAACCAGGGGCCATCATGAAGATTGGTTTGTGGAATGCAGAGGAAGCAATTTTGGCGACTTTTCATAGTTACTAGGAAGAACTGAGGCTGACTAGGCCAGAGTCAGAAAATATTGTTTTGTGATCATTGTTTTGATGATATATTCATTTTCTGGGTGCAGTGACCTAGGAAACATAAGTTTTCCTCCAACGGGCCCTGGCCAGTGTGACTCAGTTGGAGCATTGTTTTGTAAACTGAAAGGTTGCAGGTTTGATCCCCTGTCAGGGCACATGCCTAGGTTACAGGTACGCCCTGACCTGGGCACATATGAGAGGCAACCAACTGATGTTTCTCTCTCACATCTATGTTTCTCTCTTTCTCTTGTTCCCTCCCTTCCCCACTCTCCAAAATCCATGATCATGTTCTTGGGTGAGGATAAACAAAAAATGAGCCAAGGTAGGAGGAAAAAAGCCTGTGAGGCATGCAAATATAATTAGATGTGCATTTATTGTCCAATTTTTATTTAAGTGAATTGGCTGTATTGAAACCAGAAGAAAAAGCTGCAGCGTTCCAGCTGCCTGTCACATAGCAAACCCAATAAGCAGAGACAGGGACTGAATCTCTATGGGCGCTTTATTCAGATGGCTGATGATCTGATAAGACGGTGGTTTGTGCTCTCATGAACCATCTTACATTTCATTTTAAAATGGCCCTTTTTATAGGGAGAGCAAAGTGCAGGTAAGGGGTTTGGAATTCAGGGAAAAGTTAATTGGATTAAAAACAGCAGCATTCTCACGCTGGGCCGTGGTCATCTCACTCTGGAGCATCGAGGCTCAGGTACCAGGTGAATTGCTTGCTGTCCTCCTGGGGCACAAAGGTGGAGCTGTTTATGGTCTCCCGGGGGTCAGGGTGGGTCACACCTTCAGTTCCTGGAATAATAGCTTTAACGCGTATGCATTACCTACCACTAGGTTGATAACTATTTACCTTAAACTAAAATTTTCCAACTCTGGAGTCCCCTATCAGTATGTTACTGATCTGTGTGGTGGAGATCCAGTTGGATATTGGGCAGGAAATGGCACATTGGAATGTTTATCAGCTAATAAAATATGATTTATTAAAACTGTATGGTATAAGGAACACTATTAAATGCCGTAGATCATATGTATTATAGGGATGGAAGCAAGGTATGTGCCCATAACTGTGTTCCACAGTTGTTTTGATTATAGGTGCTGCCTCTTACACAAGTGTGTCTTTCAGTCTTCCCATGAAAAGGCTGTCTAGTCCTGGGTCCCCGTAAGCAAGAGCTTAGATGGGGATTCAGAGCCTGGGTAGCTAGTAGAAGGGCTTGAAAGGTCAGCTCTGTAGTTAGGGAGATACAGCTTTTTAGGAGAGCGTGCTAGATGTAAGCTCCCAAAGCCACGGGCCTTATTAGTGTTGTCCACTCTGTCCCCCCAGCACTGAGAACAGTGGCACTCACTCAATATTTGTTCAGAGAATGAATTAGTGAACATGTAACTGGGACATCTCATGCAACCCAGGCAGAGGGAAACCAGCTTAAAGCAAACTGCATGAGCATGGTTCATCTTCAACTGAAATTAGGTGTCAAACTAGAAAAGGACCACATAGTCTTCCCCTATGGAGGCAGGGGAGGTGGTTTAGGTCCAGAGGTAGCTGGACAGAAATATTTAGACCAGGACCACAGAGAAAAATTTGTAACCCAGTTGGACTTGTCATCGGCTGTTTGTATCCCCAGTTGTCTCTCTCATGCCTGTAGTCCAGAGAGTCTTGTGGAATATCTACTATGAAAAGGAATAAAGGCTCTGTAGTGTTATGAGTTATCCGTTACTGAGTAACAAGGTTGCTCTAAAATGTAGCAGCTTATTTGGAATTCGGGCACAGCTATGCTGGGTGACTCTGGCTCAGTCCCTCAGGAGAGTGCTGCCAGGCACTTGGCCGGGGCTGCAGTCCTGTCAGGGCTCAGCTGGGGTTTGTGAGTCTGGCTCCCTGTTCACGCACGTGGCTGGCGTTGGCCCTCAGCTCCTCACTGCTGTGGGTAGGCCTGCAGGGTCTGGTCCTGTGGACCTCTCTGGCTGCTCAGACAAGGCACACTGCTTTTTCCTCAGAGCAAGTGTGTGTGTGTGAGTGAGAGAGAGAGAGAGAGAGAGAGAGAGAGAGATAACCGGGAGATTGCGAAAGGGAGAGAGAGAACGAAAAGTAAGCCATAGTCTTTTATAACCTAACCTCCAAAATGGCATTCTTTTACTTCTGCTACACTCTACTGTTCACACAAGCCACCTTGGGAACAATGTGGGAGATGGCTGTCACAGTGCGGGGTACTGGAGGTGGGCCCCGGGGCCATCTTTGAGGCTGGCTCCAGGAATGGCTTGTGGGCACCGTTCAGAGGAGTTTGAGGCCGTGCAGGGGAAGGAGTGGCTTAATCTGAACCCTTGAGAAGTGTATAGTCTATGTTGGGTTATAGAAATATTTGACTAATATTTTTGTAAAAGAGTAAGTTATCTACAAGTTTGAAATTAAGTCCAAAGTTCTTCCCTGTAGGTTTCTGCTACAGTAGGGAGTGTACCGTAGGTACAGAATGCCCCCAAAGCTGTCTAATTTGGGGCTCATGGTCAGAAATTTATTGCTAGTCTAGCATCTCTGGGTCACTCTTGTCTACTCAACCTTCAGAAGGGGCAGGAAGAAGTCACCTTTTCAGTTTGGCTTTCATGAGTCATTTTTATGGGCGGGAGTAAGGGTGAACACGTGAGTACTTTTGATGACTCTGGACCTCCTTTTCTGGCTTGCACCCCCCTGTTTCTGACATGAGGATTATCTTTACTGGGGGGACTTCCTTGAGCCTCTAGTACAGTCTCTGAAAAAATAAGTCAATTTCCATCGAGACAGGGTTATACCCGCATAGTCTCACACCTTGCACAGATAATTCAAAAGCGTTCTGCATAGTGAGGACCTGCCCCTGTGTCCTGGTGCACCTGGAGAGATGTCTGAGTTTGAATAAGCAGGGCAGAGCAGGGCCCTCCGTGGGCTGAACTCAGTGGACGGTCCCCTGTGTGGGGTGTTTTCCATCTTCTCAGGGCTTGGAGAGCGTTGCTCCTGTGGCCACATTTCCACAGGGGGACAGTTCTGCAAAATAAGAGTCCCAGAGGTCCTGTTTAAGATCCACTATGAAGCACACCCCCAGGCTAAGTGCCGTGTTCAGCTTGGGCAGACCCCCCATTCCCGCCCCACTAGCAGGCACACAGGCTGGATTGACAGCAGCCTCTCTCTTACCCCCAGCCAACCTGGCTACACCACAAGGAGTTAAGGCTGTCCCTCCCCACAGAGAGAAGCAATGGGAGCAAGGGAGGCTCTAATTGCTTCTCTAGAACTGGCAGGGGGATGGGTATGTGCAGTGACCTAATGGTTTTTTTCCACAGCTATTGTTCTGATCACATGGGAGCTATCGGTAGTCCTTATAATCTAAATTTTCCAAACCCTGGCAGTTGTCATGATTTGAGTTTCAATTAATCTTTAAACCACTTTGTTCCTTAGGTCTTTGAAGCCATTAGACAATAAAAGTGCAAGTTGCTAAACTTTGGCTGTTTTGTAAAACCACATTGTAGATAATCATTACAATGGCCTTTTCCATTGCTCAGATAAGCTCTGCTGGTACGGATTAATAAACTTGATCCCAGCATTCCAGTGAGGGAGTGGCTTTTTAAGCCACTGAGTTTGATTCTGGCAACATAATTCTTCACAGTAAAGTTAATGTAGGAAAATCCAATTTTTGCTTAAAGGGACAGTGAGATTCCTTATCAAAATTTTATGTTGATCTAAATTCCAACTTACTTAATACACGGTCTTCAATAGACCTTATCTTGACATTGTCCAAATTACAGATGTAGATATAGAAACCAGTTCTGCCAAATCTCTGGCTGCTAAGAAAGTCATGATTTAAAGGACAGTTTTAATATAGGGCTCTAATGAGACAGGAAATAGTGCCTTTACTTAACAAATGGGGGGAAAGCGAGTGTTTTTTGGTGACTATGTTCTTCTGTTCTTCTTTGTCTCCAGTAGTTTATTTCTTAGGATTTTACACATTGGCCTGAGGTGGGACTGCTTGTCAAAAGCCATTCTGTAGATTCCCCGGGAATTGCACAAAGGTTGTCCTACCATTAACAGAAGTTACTTAGCCCTTGATGTAATGCTCTAAGAACTCAAGGCAAAGCATGACAAAATGACTGTGCAGCCCTGGCTGGTGTGGCTCAGTGAACTGAGTGCTGGCCTGCAAACCAAAGGGTCACCAGTTTGACTCCCAGTCAGGGCACATGCCTGGGTTGCAGGCCAGGTCCCCAGTTGGGGGATGTACAAGAGGCAACCACACATTGATCTCTCTCTCTCTCTCTCTCTCTTTCCCTCCTTTCCCCTCTCACTAAAAATAAAATAAATAAAAAAGACTGTGCATTTGTGACTGTGGCTGCAAAATATCCCCAACAGACAATATTTTGTTCCATGGACCCCCCACTACTGCCACCAGGACTTTGAAAAACATATCACTTGGTTGCTACCAATGCCTTCACGAAGGTCACTTCATTCATCTGCTAACATTTAATAAGCACTTGTTGAATTCTATTTTGTGCCAGGCAGAGTAGGTGCATTTAACAACAGATGTGTAGCTTAGTTTTAAGAGCTTGGATTTTGGACACTAATTGTACAAATAAGTTCCTCTGTCTGACATGTTCCCTGTGTGGCCTTGGACAAGTTGCTTGACTTCTCTGTGTGTTGGTTTCTTCAACTATAAAATGAGGGTAAGAATAGTATCATTGTCATGGAGTTGAGGTGAGAATTAAATGAGTTAACATAGGTAACGCATTCAAAACGGTGCCTGTCATACAGTAATGCTATATGTTCTAGTTATTATTGCTATTGTAAATGTTATTATTAAAAATAAACATAGTCTCAACTGACTATTTTCATCTAAGTATCTACTCATCCACTCTGTGTATAGCATTTCTCAGGTTACTTTTTGTTTAGTCTAAAGCATGGGTAGTAAACACAAGGCCTGTGGGCCGAATCCAGCCCTCCCTCCACCTTGTTTTATCTGGCCTGGCACCTTGTTTCTATCCAGCAGCAGTGCCTAACTCCTTTCCCCTAGTTAAGGAGTAGCTACATTTGCACAGTCCTCAATTTACCTTCAGCCCTTTGGAGGTAACAGCGAGGCTGATGTGGCCCCTGGTGAACATGAGTCTGACACCCCTGGTAAATTTTCATGAGAGCTTCAAGAATTGTAACTCTTTGCAGTGTGAGACCTTACTTTATTGGTAACAATACAGTCCTGAGAAGACTGTATGAATGATTCAAAGTCGCAACCTAGTAGGTTGCAATGCCAGGCCTAATATCCTGTTTATAGCTCTAATATCTTAACTGTGGCTTACAGGTCCGGATGGCGTAGCTGCAGGGGCCTGAGCTCCAACTGAGGCCAGAGGACCGCAGCCTTAATTCCCTCTTGCAACCAACACAGCCCTGCCAAAAAATCAGCATCCATCCCTCCTCCAAGAAAGCCAGGGACTGTGGCCTTGAATCTCCCTAACAGAAGACTTCTGGCCCCTTTCACAGCCCCAAGCCTTGCTATAGGTAGTGTTAATCCAAGGGCAAAACACATGTGAGTGTCTCTGCCTATTCCACGAGCCAGCCATTGTACTGGTGACAGAAACGAACCCAAATTAGCTCACACGCACATAAAGGGACGAGAACTGGGGGCAGATGTGGGAAACAAGGCCTGAGAAGTCTCCAGGAGACTAGAACTAGCTCATCCTCCATCAGAATTCTCTTTGCCTCCCATCTCTGCTGGAGAAGCTGAGCGTTACTGAACTCTCCCAGCCCAGCTGTCTTCACATGGTAGAGATACAGCTGCCACAGCTCCACTCTCACCATCCCAAAGCTCTGACAATGTGACAAGGGGCCTGGCTTGCACTGGGTGCCCATCACTGTTGCGGGTGGGTGGGTAGTATTTCAAGGGCCCATTTTATGGGCAGAAGAGCAAAGGGGAGGATGGAATCACCAGTCACCCCTGTCTGTGACAAGGCTTTCTCCCACATCCATCAGTCTGGGATTTAAGAGCCCTTCTACAATCTATGGAAAAAAAACAGAGTAACTTAATATTTATCACCACTTATAAATTTATAAGTGCTTTTTTCCATCCAACACAGGACAGTTGTTTACAAGACATTTTACACGTGAAAAAACCCAGGATCTAACTTGCTCACGGTCACAGACTTAATAAGTAATCAAACATGAGTTAGAACTGCATCATTTTGTCTTGGCAGAGGTTCTTTCCACATGTTGCTAAGTCAAGGCAAGCGAGGGTATTTGTCTTTCCTGTTTACCAACATACATTTGTCAGATGAAGGAGTGACTTGCCCACACCACAGAGTGAAGCCTCAAGGAGGTGGGGGTGGAAACGAGGATCTGTGCAGCGGGGCGCCTCTGCTAGCCTCCCTCGCTGTGCGTCTACCGGGACTGGCACGCTTCTTCGGCTCTGGCGGAGGGAGGCTTTCTCTTATTTTCTTTCCTGATTCGGACTGCCAGATCCTTGTGTTTGACTTCAAATTAATCATGACAGCACATCCTGTTTACCTGGATTAGTTCACAATTATTCTTTTTTTCTTCTGTCCTATAACACAAGGGTTACTTATTTCACAGCTCACCGGATGCTTAACATGTCCTTTATGTGTTTGAGTTTGTTTAGTTTTTGCAAATACATTTCGCAACTGTATTATTGAACAACCCAATTCATAGGATCAGGGTGGGGGTTGGCGAGTAGAGGAAATTCTACAAGCTCTTCTGCTTGGCTATTAAAGAAATGATTCATTCTTTATTAAGTATTACTTAAAACAATTCTTAAAGGGATCCAATTCACTAATTAGATTAACCATGATGTTTTCACAGAGTTTTTGATTTCCAAAACCAGAACTTGGTGCAGTAGGGTCTTGAGAATATAGTTTTGCAAAGAACCTACTTCTGTTTCAAACCTGAGAAACTGCTGACCAGATCTCAGAGAAGTTAGAACTTCTCCGAGATTATCAGCGAAACCAGTTTTCACTGGTTTAATTATCAGTGAAACCAGTTTTTAAAAATGACACCTCACCACCAAACAGCCAACAATAGAAGCATTTCATAATTGGCAGCAACTAATCCTTTTCAACTTTCATGGAGATGAGATGAGATTAAAACTGTAGCTTTTCCTTTGAAGCCACCAAGCTCTTTGTAAAGAACTGAATTTACTTTTCACTGGCATGAGGGCCGGGTCTATAGGCAGTGGAAAATTCCTGTGTGCCACCTGGTAGACTTCGGGATCAGAGAATTCACTACACACAGCGACCGCGTCTGTGACTGCTTGCGTGGGAGACTCAGTGCCACCTCGCGCGTGACATAGCTAGAAATGGAAACATTAGGCTGTGTACATACTGGCCTTGTACCCAAAAGGAAAAAAATGTTAGCTCTACATATAGAGTCTTATTCTAAGATTCTCCATCAATTTTTTTCTTTCAGTGTAAATACATTCCTATCTCTTGGCTATCCTTTTGTTCTGAGGAGTTTTCCCCTAAAATCATGGTATGGTATCAGTTTTCTCAAAGCACGTGCCGTATTCTGGGGTGCCTGTTAGGTTCTTTCTGTCTTCCTCATCCTCCTATATAATTTTACCCTGCATTCCTTTTTTTGTTCTTTTCATCAGTCTTCCTTACATGTATCCTTTCAATAAATTCTCTAGTGCTGTTGTTTTTTACCCATCCTTCCTTGAGAGTCATGGTGTCTCTAAAGAGCTCTCTTCAGAATAGTAAGTGGTGATAGAGACACTTACTCCCAGTAGCACTGGTAGGTTTGAATTTTGGTTTCCAGGGTCTTAGTTTTTCTTGTAGCCATTCTGATAGTACCTCTATGTGTAGAAAAAACTCAGTTTCTGATGGTCCTCAAACAATTGTAGCTCTATAAACCATGTCATTGTCCTGAAACTTCTAAGAATCAATATTTTTTCATCAGCCTAGTTCTTTTTGGGGGTTGGGAACAATAAAAAGACTGCACTCTGGTCTCCGTTATCAAGTCCAGGGCTAACTTAGAGCGAGTTGTTCAGAAGTGAAACATACTGGCCATTGCCGGCTGTTGGTGCTCAAGTAGATCATGTGTCTATTGGTTGGCAAGCCACCCTGGGTGTTGAACACATCCAGGTGGGGACAGTCCGTCTGTGCACAAGACATCCTTCTCAAAATACAGGGGTGAGCAGGAGTAGGTTCACAGCTGTGAGTGCACAAAACAGAGTTTGTACTTGTATTATTTATTAACCATATGAACAACTGTACCGTTACTTTTTGTTCAACCATGTATCACCTAGGATTGCTTGTAACTCGGACCCTATCCTTTTCGTCTGTCTCGGGTGAATTCTTCTGCAAACTTGGTATTAAGTTAGAGCCACCATTCTTTTATTCTTTTCCAACAATCTCTTGAGCCCGCATTGCTCTTTGAGTCTCCAAGAACACGGGGAAGCAAGGAGAGGTAAGAGCTTGGCTTTCCTATCTAAGCAGGGAGGGGAAATGAGTCCGATCAGCTCCCATGGCCTCTGACTGTCACGTGATGTCACTGTTGCAGACTGCTCCCAAGAGACGTGGTGACTGTTACATCTGCGATGGTTCTCTAGTTCCAGACTGGTCTGAACCCCGCCTATGTTGTAGAGGTCCTTCGAGGGAGGCCTATACCACCCTTCAACACTAAGCTTGGCTCTATCTCACATGGGCACCTCTTGGGCCTCAGTTCAGTGGGCTGGGCTGCTCTGACCTCTGTGCCTTATAGACCCAGAACTACATTTTCCCTCTCACCTGTGGAATCATTTAAAGAGTCTGATTTCTCTCATACTAAAACAAACAAACAAACAAACAAACAAACAAACACACACTTGCTCAATCTCTCTTCTGGGGGAGAATACCTCAGTAACTCAAAGGTGTTTTGTCCTCTAAGCAGGTTTCAGAGTGTCCAAGATAGTCACAGTTACCCTCTTTCAGCTGGGGAGGGTCACTGTCTTCAGGGTGTGATCTCTGGTGATACCAGGATGATTTAATGGCACTTTTAAAGTGATTATATAGTTTGTTTAATTTGTTTTCTAATCTGGGACATTGTTAAAAGGGCTCTATTAATATTTACACCAGGACTCATTATAAAATGAGGCAGAGGAGGATGTTTGGTTAGTATAAACTTTTTACATTAGAGAGGAAAGGGAAAAGCAAATTTAACCTCTGATGGGCATTCTACTACAATAAACATATACAGCTTTTAAAACTTGACAGAAAAATCAAAGTTCGTCTCCAAATAAAGGTGGATATCATACTAACCTCATAATGTCCCATAACTAAGTATTCTTTATTTACATAAAGAACATTTGCTGAGCATCAGCTACATGCCAGGTTATGCCAGCCATGGGGGGCATGAATAGACATAGTTACTGTCTACTTTTTTGAGTAAAAAAATTATTATGTCACCTTCTACATCTATTGTTTTTCCTGTGAAATTACTAGTATCCCTTACAGTAGATGGTATTAAAATTAGAATTTTATGTTTGGTACCTTAGTGAATTCCTTTTTTGTTATTGTTTTAATTGTGCCTTCATACAAACAGCAGTTGCATCCATAGTTTGGATTGGGGATATGCCAATATTTTATTCCCCTTAGAATTACAGAATGTGATGACTCAAAATGTACACTCTGGCTTTGCTAGGCTTCAGTAATTGGTTGTTGTGGCTGCATTCAGTGTAAATCTTGCCCAACCTTTCAGCTCAAAGATTAAATGCTCCCAGTTATAGACAGAATCCGGAGGCTTACATTGTACCTCAGGCTGCTTCTGAGTCACTTGTAGGCAGACATCTTGTGTCTGTGGTGAAATTAGATTTAACAGAGGATAGAAATGTCTGTATTTATGATATAATAGCTCTTGCAAACATTCATAAGCAGTAGGGGCCATTTTGTTTGCCTCTCTCAAAGGATGATCTTTTTGTAGAGCTCACTGTGCAGGGGAGATTTGGGGGCTCTCTTCCAAGATGACTCAGCTCTGGAGTGGCTGTCCTGAAAATAACGTAAATTACAGTGGGAAGCTACAAGTAGGGACAATGAGCACACAGGTCATTTGGAATTCGTACAAGCCCTACCTATTAAGTTAGGCATTTAGGTCAACTGGTGATGTCGCTGTCCATGTGTTCAAGTGTGAGCACATCACACTCACAGGTGCACAGTGCCGTGCCCACCAGCACTGACTGCAGTCCTACCTCTGCAAGGCATCGGGAGGGGGTGGGACAAGAAGAGCATAAATTTATCATCACTCCTGAAAAAAAACAGCTCGAAGCTCCCCAAATTCTAGAATACGCCATGCAGTTAAATAGCTAATTACATGCTGCCTCTTGTTCTCCTTAGCTCGTTTCACATATAATAGTCTTAGTTCCCCAAATAGATTGTTGAAAGGCATAGTTCCTGGAGAACCTTGGAAGCGTGAGTCCTCCGCTTCTCTCTCGTGATATTCTTTGCCACCCCGGTGGCCCCCAGTGTTGCTGTCTTCAGTCATGTCCTCTTTTCTCTGGTCAACGCTATACTCCAGTTTGACCTCCCCGGGTAGGCAAATCTGGTAGAATTCCAGCTCAGTACTTACTGGGTGACCTGTGGCAATGACTTATCTCCAGGTTTCCTCCTCCTTATTCAGCTAAAGACATGGGGTAGCTGTGAAGATTAAACAAAATAAGGTGCTGAGATGCCTTACGCAATGCCCGCTCCATGTTAACGATGTAATAAGTGCTCCTTTTTGTTTCTCCTTCCTCGTATCCCTCCGTCACACCCTACCTACCGGTAACACTGTGCTCAGGGGGGCTTTCATTGGGCTGGTTCTCATAAACTACATCTAGTAAGTGAAAATTATGCACTTTTATTTATGAAAAGGCTTTAGAAATGATCTGGACTAGAAGTTTTCAAGGAGTGTTCTGTGAGGCCTTAGCTACCCTGGGAAGCCTGCCATGGTGCCCAAGGAGAGAGGCGGTGGCACTCTGGCCCTTGACATGCTTTCACCAAAGAAATGCCGCTTTTATTAGTTTTAAATAGTGACATTTTTCTAAGATTGCATTTGCAGGGTACAAAAGTGTTCTTTGCAAAAAAACCCAAAAAGTTTGCAAAGCCGCTTTCACCAGTGGTTTATTTTGTAGACGAGGACAAGGAGACCCAGAGAGGTTAGCGATCACCGCCTCGCTCCTTCCTTTTCTGGACTCTGTCGTGTAGCCTGTCTGTAATGGCCCTAGACCAAACCCTGCCATGTTTGCATGTGAGCCTTGGTCAGTACAGATTGATGAAAGTGTAAATAAATAAATAAATTTAATTCTGCACCCCCACCCCCTGGAGTTTCATAACTGTTTAGCATTGAGGCCCCTTCTGTGAGTGTTGACAGAATTCTTTCTGAGGCATTGGTGATTGCCAAGACTCTAAGTTTCATCACCCAATGTATTTAGATTTTAAAAAGTGAATAATTCTTTAAAAATATTTTAAGATAATTATTCAGCCATACCCAAATACATGTTACTAGATATTCACACAGTGCAGAAATGTTGGGGTGAAAAGCCGGAGTGCTTCTTCTGCTCCCAGCTTCCCCCTAAGCAAGACCAGCTAGCGCACTGCTAAACCGCTGTTAAATGTCCACCGCGTGGCTTATGAGGTACTGTTCCATGTGTCTATATACATTCGCGGACAGTTTTAGTTTTCTTCATGTAAATGAAACAAGACTCTATACATTGTGTTATGACTTGATTTTTCTCCCCCTCCTAACAAAATCTAGAGATGTTTTCGACAAAGGAAATACATTGTACATCAAGGCCACTTTTTTGTGAGACTGACACACTACCTACTGCACCAGTGAGGCACCTCAGTGCCACTCTTTTAAATGTCTTCACAGTATTTCCATTGTGTTTTGTGATGTGTCACTAAAAATGAGCAAGTAAATGGTTTCTTTTTTTCCCCATTACAAGTATCCTTGAAATGAATATTCTTTTCTATACCTCTGTGTATACATTTGAAATTATATTTACCTGGAAAATTCCAAAGTAAATTAAAAAAATTGGTAGATGTAGTCATACTGCTTTCCAAATATTGATATTTATTTATTGTCCCACTTGTAGATTATAAGTACATTTTTTCATAGTCTCAACCAATACACAATATTGAAATGTGTATTTTTCTCTCTTGTTATATCTTAAATTTCATATCTTTTAATTTTTTCATTCGGAACACCTAAAATGATATCCTCTTAATTGATGTCTTTGTTTATTGGTGAATTGAATGCTTTTGTTTTTGTGTATGTTATTTCCCATTGTAATTTTTCTGTAAATTATCTGTTTATATTGTCACACATTTTTCTATTGGGTTGTTTCTCTTTTTCTTACTGATTTATAACTTCTTTATATATTTTAAATATGAATCCTTTTAAAAAATATATGCCATATACTTTTTATCTTAATCATTTGTTATATTGATTATATGTATATTGATTATACATATATTCTCTTCATTTTTAACTTTATGGTCCTTTTGACATACATGATTTACATTTCCATATAGACCTATAATCAGTTTTTCCCTTTATGGTTTCTGCAAGCCCTGTCATCTGTATGTCAAACCCAAACACTTCTCTCCACCTTTTCTCTCTAACATTCTTGCCCACTATCCCCTCTTGTAAGGACCATTGCAGTAGCCTCCTAACTGATCAGCTAGCCTTTAGTCTTGCTTCTCCACAATGTATTCTCTACACCTCTTCCACTTAAAAATGTCTATCAGATATTACTACTCTCCTTAAAACTCTTAAATTGCTTCATGTTACATTTACGATGAAATCCATACTTTTTACTGTAGATACCAGACCCTGAGTGGTCTGGCCTACCTCTCAGACTTCATCTTATATGGGTGCAATGCTTTAGCTACATAAGCATCAAGTTTCTCAGACAAGTTAAGTTTATTTCTAGTTTATGGTCTTTGCACTAATTATTCTCCTGGAATAGAAAGCATCTTTTCCAGTTCTCTGAATGATTTGTTTCTTGCCATTCATGTCACAATTTAAATTTAATCTCTTCTGAGATCTTTCTCTAAAAATAGCCAAGGCGCATTTTTCTTTTTTCCCAAATGGGAGCTTTATTTACTTGATCTTTTAAATTATATTCTTGTTCTTTAGAATTTTTTTAATAATTAAATTCATTAGAGTGACAATAGTTAATAAAATTACATAGGTTTCAGGTGTACATTTCTATGATACATCATCTTCCTACTGTGTTTTATGCCCACCACCCAAAGTCAAATCTCCTTCCATCACCGTGCATTTGACCTCCTTTACCCTTTTCTCCCCTCCCCCAATTCCCTTTCCTGTGGCCAATATATGGAAACAACCAAAGCAGCTTTTGGTCATCACATCTAGCTTTAATTCTCAAAACACAGATCACCATTTGATTCTCTTTTTATTGGTTTGTTGTTGACTGAATGATTAATCTACATTTTATTTGTATAGCCACTCAATTACCTATCTACCCATTCATTTATATATCTATTCACCTATATATGTGTTTTCCCAGTGATCTGTCCATTTCTTCTGTTTGACTAATATTTTAAAAGTGTATTTGCTGCCATTAAGTGGAATTTGGCGGGGGATAGAAATAGATACAGGGTGGGGAAAAAGTAGGTTTTGGGTGTGTGGAAAATAATACAGTAATCAATAAACAATATTACAAGCATAAACACTTTTGCATACTCAGTTGTAAACCTACTTTTGCCCCACCCTATATACATGATTAATTATAGAATATTTGTAAAATTCATCATTCAAACCAAAACACTTTTAGGAGTGAAAGGAATTATAGTTACACCAGGGCAAGAGGTATAACCTGGGACTGTCTCAGGTATATGGCTACCCCATTAGCTCTCAGAAGTTCTTTCATTTAAATTATTTAAGTTCTATAACATTTTTAAGGTATTTTTATTGATTATGCTATTACAGTTTACTGAACTTTTCCCCCTTAATCCCCCTCCACCCTGCCCCCTCAACCCTCCAACATCCCCCCTTAGTTCATGTCCATGGGTTGTACATATACGTTCTTTGAGTCCTCTGTTTTCTATACCAGTTTTTATCTGTCCCTGTCTATTTTATGCCTACTAATTATGCTTCTTCTTCCCTGTACCTTTTTCCCCTATTTCTCTCTTCCCCCTCCCCACTGAAATCCCTACATATGATGTCCATTTCTCTGATTCTGTTCCTGTTCTAGTTGATGCTTAGTTCTTGTTTTTCTTTTCTTTTTTGTTCATTTGTTGATAGTTGTGAGGTATGTCATTTTATTATTCATATTTTTATCTTTATTTTCTTAGATAAGTCCCTTTAACATTTCTTATAATAATAGCTTAGTGTCTTGGCTGGTGTGGCTCAGTGGATTAAGCACAGGCTGCAAACCAAGGGGTTGCCAGTTCGATTCCCAGTCAGGACACATGCTTGGGTTTAGGGCTGAGTCCCCAGTGGGGGCCACATGAGAGGCAACCACATATTGCTGTTTCTCTCCCTTTCTCTCTCCCTTCCCCTCTCTCTAAAAATAAATAAATAAAATCTTAAAAATAATAATGGCTTGGTGATCATGAACTCCTTTAACTTGACCTTATCTGGGAAGCACTTTATCTGTCCTTCCATTCTAAATAAAAGCTTTGCTGGATAGAGCAATCTTGGATGTAGGTCCTTGCCTTTCATGACTTCAAATACTTCTTTCCAGCCCCTTCTTGCCTGGGAGGTTTCTTTAGAGAAATCAGCTGATAGTCTAATGGACACTCCTTTGTAGGTAACTCTCTCCTTTCCCCTTGCTTATTTTAGGATTTTCTCTTTATATTTAATCTTGGGTAACTTAATAATGTTGTGCTTTGGTGTGTTCCTTTTGGGGTCCAACTTATTTGGGACTCTCTGAGCTTCATGGATTTCCTGGAAGTCTATTTCCTTTGCCAGATTGGGGAAGTTTTCCTTCATTATTTGTTCAAATAAGTTTTCAATTTTCTGCTGTTGTTCTTTTCCTTCTGGCACTCCTATGATTTGGATATTGAAATGTTTCAGGTTTTTTTAGAGGTTTGTCTTTGTTCACTTTTTCAAATTCTTGTTTCTTTGTTCTGGTTGGATGTTTATTTCTTCCTATTGTTCCAAATCATTGCTTTGAGTCTTGGTTCTTTTCCTGTCTCTGTTGGTTCCCTGGATATTTTGCTTTACTTCATTTTGGGTATCTTTCATTTGTTTTTTCATTTTTCAACCAAGCTCAATCAGTTCTGTGAGCATTTTGATTATTAGGGTTCTAAATTCTCCATCAGATAGGTTAGCTATCTCCTCACCACTTAGCTCCCTTTCCGAGGTTTTGCTGTGTTGTTTCATTTGGGCCCTATTTCTTTGTCTCTGAGCACCTGATAGGTTGTAAGGGGGCAGGGCCTTGGATATTCACCAGGGCAGGGCAAACCTCTGCTGCCTGTGGGGGAGGGGCCAGAGAGAAAACAGTGCAGCTGCTTGCTCACCTCTGGCACAGTTTCCACGGACTCTGGTGTGAGACTGGTAGTTTCTACCACCACAGCAACTGCCGTAGCTCAGTCAAGTCTGAGTCTCAGTTTCCCCTCAAGTCAGCCCTGCCCGAGCAGTCCCCTGAGCTTGGCACACAGCTCCTCCCCCAAGATGCATCCCCGTGGTTTTTCTCAGCTGGCCCCTCCCACACAGCCTTGCCACTGGTTCTTACTGGTTTGGTTATTCTGGTTGATTTTTTTCGTTAATTCCTTAGTTGTTGGAGTTCCATGCAATTTGATTTTTCGGTGCTTCTGGTTTTTTATTGATTTTAGGTTGGTTGTTCTCTTCCTTTTGGTTATGTGAGGAAGCAAAGGGTTTCTACCTATTTCTCCATCTTGGCTGGAACTCTATAACATTTTAATAATAATACCCGATATGCTTTTTATGCCCTTATTCTTTATTTAATAAAAGGCTATTGACTGCTCAAATACTTTTGTTCTTCCTAAAGAACTTTACATTCATATAAGCAAATTCACATAAGTGTATGTTGGGCTTTTTCTGAGAATTAAGATATATTTTTAGCAGAAATAATATTGTTTTTGCTTATTTTATAAGCATTCAGAGCCCCTCTTTAGGATTTTTTTCTTTTATCTCATGTTATTTGTGTAGGAAATATATTTTGCTCACTGTGGAAGACTGTATTTTTCAAAGATGGCTACAGCAGCATCTCCCATCCACGTGGTCTTCTACATGTGACCTTTCCACTTCTCTACTGAGAGTCCTCTTTCACTGGACCAGGGCTTAGTACTCACTTGTAACTAACTGGATGCAACAGAAGGGATGCTGTGTGACATTCAGCTTCTGCCTAGTTTTCTTGCAACACTGCCCCTCTGACATTCCCTGTACTCCTCGGTGTACAGATGCCATGCTAGGAGGAGTCCCGCCACATGGAGAGGCCATGGCATGTAGGCATTCTGGTTTCTGATCCCAGATGAGTGGTTATCTTCACACAGGCACCAGCCATGTGAGTAAAGAATGTTCCCGATGATGCCAGCAGAGTTGTTTTAGTCATCCCAGACATTCTTCCTAGCTGCGAGGCCAGGACATTGAGGAGCAGAGACAGGACATCCCCTCTGTGCCCTGTCCAAATTCCTGGAGCTCTGAATCTATCAGTACTAAGTTTGGGGTTGTTTGTTATATAGCAGTAGGTAAATGGAACACTCATGAATTGCAGAGAATAAGGAGTCATAATACTTCCACCATTTTAGTCTTAAGACCTTCAGTATATCAATTAAGCTTTCTTGGACTTACCTGTTAAGTGGGGACATTGTCATCTGCTTTTCCAAAACCATGTAGAATCGAATGAGAAAATAATGTGAAAGCACTTGGTAGAGACGGACATGAAAGTGTAAAGCACTCTCCAATGAAGAGATACCTAAACATAAAGGCCAATTAGAGTCATTTTGAGTCAGTTATATGTGTTTTTTCTAAGGCCAAACAGGTGTGATGATTTCCCTGGGCAGAGCTGGCTGGACAGTGAGGGGAAAAGGCAAGCCTGGCCCTGGGGAACCAGCGTGCTCTCTCGGAAACATGAGAAGAACTCTGTGCTTGTTAACCATAAAATGACTGAAATTCCTTCTGGGAAAAGCAAGATTTGTGTGGTTCTGTTTGGGATTCAAGAAATCCAGATAGCTCAGACATGACTGGAGGTAAAACTAAAGCTGCTAGTGAATATCTCAGCTTCGTTGAGGTGTTTCTTTACAACCTAAGGTCACCACATTAAAAACAATTGAAACCACTTGTTGGGGGAGCTGCTTACTGTGTTACTGCAAGGCCAAGGCAAACCAAGGCTTAACTCTTCACCATGAAGTGCCAGAGCTGTTAATGATTAATGCAAACTCCCCAATTTCCACACAACCCAAGAAAATCAGTTAGAATAAGAAAGCATTTGACCTTTAGAAGAGCGATGATCTCACTCTCAGGGTTCCTACTCCGCTTTCCTGAAAATCTAAGTAAGGAAAGTGTTTATACAGATTTGAGCTTCCTGATTTATATTCCTGGATTGTTCTGGGAACCAGTTTCTGCTCACCCTCTTTTGGAGTCTTAATTCTGCATCTGAAGCAATTGAGCGTCCCTTTCAGTTGTCTTTTTGTTTTAGGAATTTTACAGCTATGAACAGATGAATGAATAGGATTCAAGGCTCAAAGGCAGTGTGATCTAGTGGAAAGGACCTTTGCTTTTTGATAAGACCTTGCCTCAAATCTATTGCACACATACCAGCATTAACTTCAGCTCTCCACGTATACTTTTTGAAGCTCAGAAATGGGATACGTAGGGACAATAATATTTACCTCCTCATGTTATGGTGAGGATTAAATGGCCTCAGGTTTGCAGAAACAAAGTCATGTTGACATTTTTACCCCAACTTCCCTGGATCAGATTCTCTATGAACATTACTGAGGAACACCCCAACAATCTCCTTCTATCTTCCTCAATTTCCTCCAGGTATTTCTGACACTTCCCGTGGATACCCATGCATAGATCTCAGGCCTCATAAAGTTTAGAATAAAAAGTTTACAGATTAAAAAAATTTCCTCTTTATAATACTATTTTGCTTCTTCCTTCTGAATTCCTGTTCAAGTTCATAACTACCTCTTACCTGTATGTAAATCAGCCCATGAAATAGACTTGGGAATCAGCAGACCTCCTACTTCCTCCACACAGACCCTGAATTCTGATTTGAACCTACTAGGATACCTAGCACAGAGTCTCTCACAGACATTGTCTAAGTTCACCTGAAGGGAGGCTAAGTGATACGTCCAAGATCACACAGCCAGGACACAAACTCGGGCCTTGTGACGGCAATACAGAGCCTCCTCTGTGGGCAGCAGTGAGAGTAAAGGCTCTGGAGCAACCTCACTGCGTGGAGGCAGCAGCCTCTTTCTCATCAGTGACTTTGGAAGAGTCCACTCTGGGACAGGAAACTCAAAGGCTATTTTGTGGCTTAGCCTGCTAGCTGCCCTCCATGCAACTGACCTCTGAAAGACATCCTAAAAAAAATCTGTGATGCCTACTTCTTACTCAGTAGGAAAAAAAATCACATCTTTATTTTTCTCCCTTGGAAAATATTAGAGTGTACTTTTCCAGAGCAAATACTTGTTCTTTGTGTTTAATTTCTATTGTGTATTCACAGTTTCCATTTATGGGCAGAGTCATGGTTTAAAATAAGTCCACCTCATAGAATTTCATGTTCAATACCTTTTCTTTCCCTTTACATGTTGTTAAGGTCCTGGGATATTTCTTGAGAGTACTGTCAGAGAAGGTAGGTAGTGCGGTAACATATACATACAGAACAATCCAGTGATTTTTGATTCCTTCATTAGAGATGTGGACCAGCTGGCATCCAGGCTGAGGTGCAAATGACTTGCAAGGGAGGCAATTTAGACACCCCAGCCAGCTGACTCCCACACATCCTGTTGTATCTCAGAAAACCACTGGGTTAAAAGTCCGGATAGCATTGGTTTTTAGTCAAGAAGCTAATAACTGCACTAACATAGTAAAAAAAAAAAGATGCATAGTTGGTTAAAAAAGTCCTTCAGGGTCCCTCATACGAGGGAGGTCTACAGGCCTCCCCAGGTCTCATCCAAATATTTGCTACAGCTTTGGAGGGTTGGGAGTACAGACCTCAGAAAAACATATGCAGCTCTTTCTTGGCTCTACCCTGGAGACTCCTGAGGAGATAGGAAAATATTTTATAAGGAGAAAGGAGATTTCTGTGACTGAAAATCTAACTATTAAGTTATAGCCAGAAGTTTTATTATTAGGAATGTTTGCTAGAAAATGTTTCCTGAAGAATTTCTTTATGCCCTTCCTCATTGTTCTCATTCAGATTCACTTCATCTCTGTGTCACTTTAGATGCTGGGGGCAGGAATTTAAATCAAATGGAAATTTGTATCAAAACTGTAGCCCCCATTCTAACTTACTAACCCTGAACTCAGGGTAGATCAAGCAGTCAATATTGATTTAGGACATGGGCTAACTGAAAGGGTTTTAAAAAACTTTCTTCTTTTTGAAATTCCAATGAATAGGTTAGAATGAAACCTTTTTCTTTTTTTGGTCAAGAACTTCGAAATGTTCTTAGAAATACAGTAAACAAAATGTATGGATTTTAAATTCGAAGGTCCGCAATCGAAGGGAGAAACTTGGATCACTGCCTAGCAAAGGTAAGAAGATCCAATGTCTTTTTACTGGAGATGGTGGGAAGTTTAATGTGTGTGTTTTATTACTATTTTTTGGTAGCCATGCCTCATTTCTTGCCAGTGTCCCCACCCCTTGACTTCAGGAAGTTGATTCTCTGAAACAGACTGATGCCCACAGCACCCTGCTGCTGTGTAGTTCTAGGCAGTCCTTGGAATGACTAGGAAACTGTTAACCAATCAAATCATTCTTCTTTGAACTCCTATTAGCTCCTGAAGCTTATAAAGCAGATTAGGTGCAGCTCCAACTTTCTGAAAACACAGGAGAGGGAAAAAATGTCCAATTTTCAAATGGTATTGTAGAAAAGCTCTCTCTCTTAGGCTTACATTATTTAAAATAATTACCATAACACCTGCACTTTTCTTTCTCTGATGAGACTGCAGTTTTTCTGTATGAGGCAAAAATAACCCCGAGGACCACTTTGCATGGAGACGTGCAGGGCAACGGGACGCTCAGTCCATGGACATTAGTGTTCAAGTGAGTGAGCACCACACAGCTCGCACTAGGATCCTCTAGTCTCCAATAAATGTGGCAGGAAACTGCTCCAGACACTTCGGGGGGACAATTGTGATCCTCTCCCCACCATCTCTATATACCAAAAGTCCTGCTATTGTCACCTATATTTAGACTAACTCAATATGTGCTACAGATAAGAATTTCCAGTTAAAAATAACAAACAACTGACATTCACTGAGTGCTTACAATGTGCCTGATACTGTGGCAAACACCATATAAATTTGCCTATTTAATGTTTAGCACAAAACCACAAGGGAGGCATGATTATTCCCATTTCACACAGGAAGAAGGTAGAGGCATAGTATTTTACATTCCTTGAGTACGCAGGCCCTGTGAGAGCCTGACTTATTTGTTCATGCTATATTCTGAGCATCTAAAAGAGTACCTGGCACATAGTAGGTGTTCAATGAATACTTGTAAAATAAATGGTCGAAGGAGTACACAAACAACCGTAGGTCACATAATTAATGGGGACCCAGACTTACCCAAAGGTCATCTAGCTAACTGGGACCCAGACCCAGCTGTCCACCTCATACCCCTGTCCTTCCCATCTTCAGCTTTGTTACAAGCAACCTGGCTACCCTGTGGCCTCGCTCAGCTCAGAAGAGGAGCTCCCTTCTCATTGTCAGAGCCTTTGTCAAATCACCAGCCAAAGCAGGGCAAAATTTAGATCCTCAGGGCAGTCAGCGCTCCTTGCTTTGGTCTAATATGAACAGTCTGGTGAACTGACAAGGTAGCATAGTGTATTGGCATCAGATAGATCTCTTAACCTTTGGGTTTCTGCTTCCATCATCTGTAAAATAGAAATAAGTATGTTTACCTCATATAGATATTGTGAAGAGTAAGTGGAAAAAATACAGATAAGACACCAAGCAACAATGTCTTGCACATAGCAGGCATTCAGTAACAGTTGACTTTTCCCTTGTCCTATTGCATCTGAGGCTGTGTCACTTTTTTTTAGATGGGCAACAACATTCTCCACCCTCTTCCTTTCGCACAAAATGTGGAAGAGAAAAGCCTAAACAAAGACACTCGCCATGGGGTACAGAGGATGAAATGTACTCAGTTTGTACTGACTATTTTCCTGCAGGTAAAAAAAAAAAAGTTCCCTTGTAGATATTTCAGCAGGTGTGTGAACTACTCGGAGATAATTCTGGCATTTGTGGATGTGGAAAAACTGCCAGACTGACTGAAGGATTGTGGATGCTGGCATAGAGCCTAATTAAATAGGTTAGGAGATGGTGCAGATAATGTGCAAAGGCTCTAGCTGTTTTGAAGTTAAGGAAGGCAGTCTTTTCAGAATTTTTATTAAGAGAAGAAGGAAGTATATTTAAACATTACGAAGAATTCAAATTTTAAGAAAGCCTGCATTAAAAAATATACATATAGAGCTAAAATACTTGAAAATAATCCTTAAAGGAAAAAAAAAATGCTTTCCTACATTTAACTGAGATGACTTTGAAATGATTATTTTTTGAATACAGTACAGGATTTTGTGTAGGACTGAAGAGCAATGGACAGTGTTGGGGGGAAAAGAGCCAAGATGGGAGCTCACCCAAAGAGTGAGATCCTCTGGGTTGCCAGGCGTGAGTCTGAGGCTCACCTCAGCCGAGCCCTGCAGCAGGGGCAGGTTTTGGAGATAAGCTTTCATTTTGAAGTAGAAAAGGAAAAGGGTGGGTGTTGAAGCACGTGAAGCAGAAGCCTCCAGTAGACAGGAGTCCTAAGAGCTCTCCTAGCTCGACAGCTGCTGCTCCAGCCCACTGTGTGTGCCTCTGAGCTTACCATGTGTTGCAGTCTAAATTCAGAAGAAAATGTTACATTGCAAACAAGGCACTAATCTGGATCCCATGCAAAGTTCCACAGACTGAGAAAAGCGCTCTCCCCTGCTTTCCTGTCTCCTTGACCAAGGTCACCCAAAGACTCACCATTACTGCTAGGTCTCCGTCAAGTGTCTTGCAGATTAGAACAACTGAAAGAAGGCCTGTAGTAGATTTTTTCCCCCCTGAAGATGACAGGTAATAAAACCAGATTTAGGAATGGGATTTGGGTAGGAATGGGAAAGATAAAGCAAATGGGAAGTAGCACTTGTCTTCTTTCTTCTTCCTGCAGGGATGCATGAGTAGCAGTTTGGGGAGGGATGCGGCTGTGTCTGCATCTCATTTCCATGGCTACTTCACATGTCTTCCTTTCACCTGCCATCTTCTTTTACTCTTGTTTTTGTTTATCTTCCCAGGCCCCATTCCGGTTATTTAAGTTTTCTGTCTTCTCTCCTTTTTCAGTCACAACACTTTCTGAACTTGACAGGTTTAGTGATACCCATTTTTTACCACTCTCAAAAAGTCAAATGCAAAATATTTTTTATTGTAAAGTTAGTTTAAAATACATAAAAATATCAGAAAAATGTGAAAAAATTTTAATGTGTTTTGAAATTATTTGATGCAGGTGGGGGGGCTATGTATACCAGCACTGGAGGTCTTGGTAGATCTCAAGCAGAGTAAATAAGTTTGTCTTCATTTTTTTCTTTTTAATATACTTTATTGATTATGCCATTACAATTGTTCTATTTCCCCCTCTTCATTCCCCTCCACCCTGTACACTCTCTCCCCACCATCCACCCTTTAGTTTATGTCCATTTGTCTCAAGTTCTTTAGATTCTATATTTCCCCTACTATTTTTGCCCTCCCCCATCTATTTTCTACCTACCGTCTATGCTACTTATTTTCTGTACCTTCTCCCCCCTTCTCCTTCTCCCACTCCCCTGTTGCTAACCCTCCATGTGATCTCCATTTCTATGGTTCTGCTCCTGATCTAGCTGTCCTCTTAGTTTGCTTTTCTTTTAGATGTGGTTGTTAATAACTGTGAGTTTGCTGTCCTTTCACTGTTCATATTTTTTTATCTTCTTTTTCTTAGATAAGTCCCTTTAACATTTCATATAATAAGGGTTTGGTGATGATGAACTCCTTGAACTTGACCTTATCTGAGAAGCACTTTATCTGCCCTTCCATTCTAAATGAAAGCTTTTCGGGATAGAGCAATCTTGGATGTAGGCCTTTGCCTTTCATGACTTGGAATACTTCTTTCAAAGCCCTTCTTGCCTGTAAGGTCTCTGTTGACAAATCAGCTGAGAGTCTGATGGGAACTCCTTTGTAGGTGACTGTCCCCTTATCTCTTGCTGCTTCTAGAATTCTCTCCTTCATTTTAATCTTGGGTAATGTAATTATGATGTGCTTTGGCGTGTTCCTTCTTGGGCCCACCTTCTTTGGGACTCTCTGAGCTTCCTGGACTTCCTGGAAGTGTACTTCCTTTGCCAGATTGGGGAAGTTGTTCTTTATTATTTGTTCAAATAACTTTTCCAAGTTAGAAGAGGAAGAGTAACTTTGTTGCTCTTCCTCTTCTCCTTCTGGTACCCCTATAATTCGGATGTTGGAATGTTTAAAAATGTCCTGGAGGTTCCTAAGCCTGTCCTCACTTTTTCTGAATTCTTGTTTCTTCATTCTTTTCTGTTTGGTTGGTTGTTTCTTCTTTCTGGTCCACTCAATTGATTTGGGTCCCAGTTTCCTTCTCATCGCTATTGGTTCCCTGTGCATTTTCCTTTATTTCACTTAGTGTAGCCTTCATTTTTTCATCTAATTTGTAACCAAAATTGACCAATTCTGTCGGCATCCTGATTACCAGTGCTTGGAACTATGCATCTGATAGGTTGGCTATCTCTTAGTTGCTTAGATGTATTGGCTCTGGGGCTTTGATCTGTTCTTCTGTTTGAGCCATATTTCTTTTGGTCTGGTCATGCCTGTTACATAGTGAGAGGCAGAACCTTAGGTGTTGACCAGGGTGGGCAACCCCCCCCCCCCGCCATCACTGGGTTGTGACACTGTATGTGGGGGCAGGGTCAGAGAGGGAATGAATAATGGCTCTTGCTCTGCTCTCTCTTGGATTTCAGTCCCTTCTGCTACTTTCCACAGTAAAATTGGGCCCTTCTGGTGCTGGTTCCCAGATGAGTTGGCTTGTGTGCGTTCTAGGACCCTGTGGGTCTCTCCAACAAACTCTCCTGTGAGGCTGGGAGTCTCTTCCAGCACCTCAACCCCCAGAAGTGTTTTCAATCAGTGCTTTTAGGCTTTATTTACCGGGGCTGGGGACCTGGGGTGCATGGTCTGTCTCACTGCCCTTGTTTTCCTGGTTTATCTGCATGTGAATGTGGTCAGCCAGCCACCTTGCACACCTCACTGTGTCTGCTGGTTGCCACCCTGCGCCTGGGGTCTTCCAGGTGCTGCTTGTGTGCCTGGGTCACCAGCCAGTGCTATTTTTTTGCCTCAACCCCTCTCCACTGGCCACTGACTCGGCCCCTCTTACTAGTCTGGATGAATTGTTGTTGGACTTACATACAGTTCAATTTTTTGTCAGTTCTGGTCTTTTTCTTGTTGTTGTTTCTAAATTTTTTGTTCTTCTTAATTTAGGTTGTGTGAGGAGGCACAGTGTGACTACCTACACCTCCATCTTGGCTGGAAGTGAGAGGGAACATTTCTATCATCCCAGAAAGTTCCTTTCCCTCACCCAGTCAATTCCCTCTTTACCTCATTCCCAGAGACTACCACTGCTCCAAATTCTCTCACCATGGTTTAGGTTTTCTGTCTATTCTTGGACTTCATATAAATAGAATGAGTTAGTATGTAGTTGTTGGTTTCTATATTATGTTTTTGATTCATCCATACTATTGAGGAGATCAGTAGTTCATTCCTTTTTCATTCTGAGTAGCATTCCATTGTGTAGATATACCAAAATGTATTTATCCATTCTATTGTTGATGGACATTTGGGTTGTTTTAATTATTATAGTAATGCTTCTTATACAGGTCTCTTTGTGGACATTTTTCTTTATTTCTCTTGGGTAAAGACATAGAATGGGGTTATGAGTCAAAGAATAGTTTTATGTTTAACTTTATAAGAAATTGCCAAATAATTCTGCAAAAAAAGTTGTGTTCTTTTACATTTCCATAAGCAATGTTTAACATTTCCAGTTGTTCCATATCTTTATCAATGATTTGTATGCCAGTTTTTTATTATCGATTTCATGAATATTTTACATATTATAAGCATAAGTCCTAAGTTTAAAATATTTATTTGAATATTTTCTCCAGATCTCTGAATTTTTTGATCAGTGTTATCCTAAAACTGTTACAATATCTTATTTATTTTCATGTTTCATCCTCATTTAATGTCAACTTCTAAAGTAGAAAGGCTAAACATTTTTCTCTATTTAAAAATTGTTACAGCAGTTCTTCTCTGAAGAAATGAACACAGGATTCCTTTACTAATTGAATGGAAGAAAGGCCAGGGAATATAAAAAAAAATCAGGAGGTAAAACTGAAATTTTTTCTATAACACAGGATTTAAAATAATTTAAAAAATGAGAATAGAAAAATATACATAGCTGTAAACAAAGGATAAAGATAAAGTTATGAGAAAGGGTCATGAAAGAGGTGAAGAAGGGGGAAATGATGAATGGAGTCAGGCTGATGGAGACTTGGGAGCAGATAAATCAAGAAGACAAGAGATGGGGTTCACTTAGGAAAAATACCTGGCATTTTACCTGAGAGAGTTGCGAAGGGAGGGATGAAAATACAGAAATAAATTGAGAGAGAAAAGAGAATTCATAGAATGTCCTATCAAATGGCTTTGGTGTTAAGTAAAGTGCCAGATAAGTCACTCCTCAAAATGAGAAACACGAGTTGGGGTGGAAGTTTGCAGATTATCTATTGCAGTGGGAGTTTAAAAGAGATGAGGGAAAGGACTAGTAATAAGAAATCAAAGGCAGTGATTTATGAGGTGACTCATCAGTTCACTAACCAGGCCATCTACAATAGCTCCTTGCAGAGGAGCATAGAGAAAATTGTTAGTGTAGAGTTTGGCATTTGAAAGGGAGACAAAGTGCAGGAATATTAGATGTTGAAAAAATTATCACTGAAATAGCAACAAAAAGCCCGTCTCTCTCCTGAAAAGGGAGAAGGTTAAGATCAGAAGACAGATGATGACATCAAAGAATATGAAGCTCCTGAAAGCAAATGTGTAAAATTATATTATAATTAGTCTAATTATGGGCAACCATATGGTTAAGACTCTATTTCTTTATATATAGGAATTTTTGTGTAGATATGACTGACCAGCCTTCAGTATTACATTCTGGACATTCTCTTTATCATGAGAAAAATATCTTTTGTTGAAACATGGAGAAATTGTTTTATAGTTCTAGGAACCCCCAGTTTTCTCTATGCTCTTTCATTCATAGGTTCAATAATTTTATAAAAATTTAATCAAGTAAATCCAAAAGCATAAAAAGAATCCAAAATGAAATAAAAATAAATAAATAAAAGATTACTTGGAAACAAATGAAAATGAAAACACAATAACAGAAAATTTATGAGACACAGCAAAAGCAGTCCAAAGGGGAAATTTTATAGCATTACAGACCTACCTCAAAAAGAAAAAAAATTCAAATTAAAAAAAATTTAACTTTATACTTAAAAAATCAGAAAAATGACAGCAAAGTCTAAAGTGAATAGAAGAAAGGAAAAAATAAAGATCAGAGCAGAAATTAACCAAATAGAGTGTAAAAAAATACAAAAGATCAATAAATCCAAGAGATAATTCTTTGAAAAGATAAACAAGATTGACAAAACTATGTTTAGACTCATCGAGGAAAAAGAGAGGACCCAAATAAACAAAATCAAAAGTGAAAGATGAGAACTAACAACTGACATCACAGGAATATGAGGGATTGTAAGAAAATATTACGAACAACTATGTGCTGAGAAATTGGACAATCTGGATAAAATGAATAAATTCCTGGAAACATACTGTCTTCCAACACTGAATAAGGAGGAAACAGAAAATCTGAAAAGGCAGATTATAACTAATGAACTGCAAACTCCCAGCAAACAAAAGTCCTGAAACAGGTGCCTTCACAGGTGAATCTTACCAAACATTCAAAAAACTAACACCATTCTTCTCAAACTATTCCAAGAAATTAAAGAGCAGGAAAAACTCCCAAGCTGGTTTGACTGGACCAGCATTATCCTAATTCCAAAATCAAATAAAGACACTACAAAGAAATAAAGTTATAGGCCAATATCCCTGATGAACATAATGCTAAAATCTTCAACATAATATCAGCAAACTGGATCCAGCAATACATTATGATCAAGTGGGATTTATTCCTAAAATGCAAGGTGGTTTATAGTATCCACAAATCAACAAATGTGATATACCACATAAATAAAATGAAGGATAAAACCCACACAATCATATTAATTGATGCAGAAAAAGCATTTGGTAAAATCCAGCACCCATTTGTGGTAAAAACTCTCAGCAAAGTGGAAACAGAGGGAACACACCTCAATGTAATAAAGGACATGTATGACACACCCACAGCCAACATCGTACACAACTGCCAATGTTTTCCTTAAGGTGAAGAAGAGAGGGATGTCCACTTTCACCACTCTTATTCAACATAGTAAAGGAAGTTCTAGCCACAGCAATGAGAGAAGCAGAAATAAAAGGCATCCAAACTGGAAAGGAAGAAGTAAAACTATCATTATTTGTAGATGACATGATACAAGATACAGAGAACCCTAAAGATCCCACCAAAACTACTACAAATGATAAATTAGTAAAGTAGCAAGATACAAAATAACTATCTAAAAATCAGTAGTATTTTTTATGCAACAATAATGAATGATCAGAAAGGGAAACTAAGAAAAACAATTTAATTTACAATTGCATAAAAAAACCCCACAAATAAATTTAACCAAAGATGTTAAAAACCTGTATGTGGGGAAGCTCTTCCCTCAGGACTGCCCCCCCAACCCCAGCCACCACGGATGAGAATAAGTCTACCAAGACTTGATGTGCTTGGGGAGGAAAGGTGGTCAGTCTCTCAAAGGAGAAGGGCCAAGGGCCTTTTCTTCAATGGACTTTTATTAGGTTAATTTTGCATAGGAAAATGGTGTATTATATAATTGTACACCTGAAATCTATATAATTCTATTAACCAGTGTTAACCCAATAAATTCAATAATAATTTTTAAAAACTATAAATGGAATTACACACCATGGTCAAGTGGGACTTAATGTCAAATACGCAAGACCGATTCAATATTTGAAAATTGATTAATGTAGTCCATGACAATAATCTAAAAAAGAAAAAAAAACATCATATTAATGGATACAAATAAAAGGGTTTGATGAAATTCAGCACCTATTTATGATAAAAGCTCTGAGCACACAAGGAGTAGAGGGGAGTTTTCTCAACTTGATAAAGACTATTTGCAAAGAAACCTATAGTTAACATCATATTTAACCCTGAGAAACTCAAATCTTTGACACTAAGTTCAGACACAAGGCAAAGATGTCTCCTGTCACTCTTCATTTTCAGCATTGTGCTGGAAGTCATACCTAATGCAACAATACAAGAAAAGGAAATTAAACAAATTGAGAAAAAAGGTATAAAATTGTCTTTCTAGATAATATTGTCTGTGTAGAGAATAAAAGAGAGTTGATAAAAAAACAAAACAAAACAAAACAAAACATCCTGGAACAAATAAGTGATTACAGAAAGGTTGCAGAATATAAGATTATTTGTTTTCCAAGAATGAAAAAGTAGAATTTGAAATTAAAAAATAAACCACTTATAGGATCAATGCAAACCAAACTCAAATTCCAGCAAGTTATTTAATGGATATCAATACTATTTTAAAGTTTATATGGAGAAGCAAATAACTGAGAATAGCAAACACTGTAGTGCAGTTGGAGAACTGATGCTACCCAACACTAAGACTTACTCTGAAGCTACAGTAATGAAGACAGTGTAGTGTTGGTGAAAGAATAGACATGTAGGTTAGTGGGACAGAGTGGAGAGCCCAGAAATAGACTCCTGTAAATATAGTCAGCTGATTTTTGACAAAAGAGCAAAGGCAGTATAATGAAGCAAAAATGGTTTCTTCAAGAAATGGTCTTGAGTGAATGGGCATCATAGGAAAAGAAATGACAGACCTACTCCCTTGGCAAAAACTAACTCAAAATGGATTAAAGAAAACTGTAAAACTCCTAGAAGATAACAGGAAAAAGCCCAGATGACCTAGGGTGTGGTGATGCCTTCTTAGATACGGTGCCAAAGACACTATCCGTGAAAAAATAATTGATAAGCTGAACCTTATGAAAATTAAAAATTTCTGTTCTGAAAAAGAATATCAAGAGAATAAGAAGACAGTCCACAGAGTGGGAGAACATATTTGTAAAAAGATATATCTGATGAATGACTGTTATTCAAAATATACAAAGAACTCTTAAAACTTAACAAAAAAAAACCTAATTAAAAAATGAGCCAAAGACTTAATAGACACCTCACCAAACAGTATGTTTGTTTGTTATGGCAAACAAACATATGAAGAGATGCTCTACATCATTAGTGGTTAGGACAATGCAAATCAAAACTACAAGATACAACAAAAGCCTGATAAAATAGTAAATATCTAGAAAACTGACACCACCAAATGCTAGCAAGCATGTGGAGCAATAGAAACTCTCATGCATTGCTGGTGGGAATGCAAAATGGTACAGCCTCTTCAGAAGACAGTTTAGATAATTTCCTAGAGAAATAAACATTCAAAGGCCTGTCCAGAGAGCATCCAGCCACATAATATTAAAAAATAGAGACATTTATTAAAGAAGATATGAGATACAAGAAATGTTGTACAAAGGACAGTGACGCCTCAGTCTCTTTCAAAATAAGCACCTTGGGACCTCACACACACAGTTCTCCCAATCACCATCAGCTGCCCCGTCTTATTTTCCTGAATCTCATCAACAGTCTGAAAACTCTTCCCTTTTAAAGGTGATTTTAGTTTTGGGAAAAGTCACAGAGCACTGAATCTGGGTTGTGGGGGTGCTGAGTCACCTGGGTAATTTGTTATTTTGCCAAAAAATTCTCCAGGAGATGTGATGCATGAGTGGGTGCTGTTGTTGTGATGAAGCTGCCAGTCACAGAAGTTGCCTATAGCTGTGCCCTTCTGAATCTTCCATTTAGTTTCTGCAGAGGAATGTTCAAGCTTAACATGAAATTTGAAGCAGATTGCTCAGTCATTTTGAATGTGATGGCCCCACAGTACACATGCTCCCTCAACAGTGTCTACGGCCCCACTGACAAGTGCAGTGAAGTTTTCATTGTTCACACGTGAGCATTATGGTCCACTCTCCTTGGCTGCCAGGTTACACTGACATTGTGCAAACCATTTTCGTTAAATTAATAATGGCTGGACTTTTTCTGGACAGATGTTATACTCTTACAATCAGATCAGCAATCATGGTTGGTGGTATTTACTCAAAGGAGTCGAAGACTTAGGAGTGCATATAAGCTGCATGTGGATGTGTATAGCAGCTTATTTATAGCTGCCAACACTTGGAAACAACCAAGATGTTCTTTAATAAGTGAATAGATAATATAAATATATCCAAATAATGAAATATTATTTAGCCGCAAAAGGAAATAATCAAACCATAGAAAGTGAATATTACTGAGAGAAGCTAATCTGAAAAGGCATTCTGTATAATTCCAGCTATATGATATTCCAAAGGAGGAAAACTATGGAGATGATAAAAAAGAGAGGTGGTTGCCAGTAGGGGAAGGACAGGGACAGATGAATAGGTGGAGCACCAAGAATCTTTAGGGAAGTAAAAATACTCTGCATGTTATAATGGTGGACAGACATCATTATGTGTATCTCCAATCCATAGAATGTACAATACAGAGTGTGAACCTGAAAGTAAGCTGAACTATGGACTTTGGGTGATAATGATCTGTCCATATAGGTTTATCCTTGGTTAAAATTATATACAATTCTAGTGAATAATGTTGATATGGAGAAGGATATGCATTTGTGGGAATGGGGAATATATGGGAAATATCTGTACCTCTCTATAAATTTTGTTGTAAAAAAATCAAATGTCTAAAAAAAATTCAGCCAGGTGTGCCTTCTTAAAAGTGATTCCTTGTCATTGACCATCAAGTTCCTGTCCTTTAAAAAACTCTCCCTGGTAATTCTGTTTTACATTTGGTGCTTCTGACTTTACATATTAAATTTACTTTTGCCTTTCAGCACAGCTCTATGTGTCTTATAGAAAATGAAGTACTAAAAGTAGAGGTAGAAAAAGATAAAGCGAGACACAAGAGATCTTAATGGGGCAGTAGATGAAACCACGTACCTCATACTAAGCCCGTACTGGTCGGTTGAGAAAGCTCATTTATTAACTTTCAGTGTCTTTTACATCATCTGTTCATGTCTTAACTAAAATTTGCTAACACTTATTGAGTACATTTCATCATCTGCTTGCAGATTCTAATTTTCCCTCAGTCTTGCAATACATACACTCAGTTATTGTGCCAAAACAGTCTCTTGTGAAGATAAGTTTAAAAAACAGCAAGAAAAGTAAGAGGAGGAAATTGAACTTACTTGAGCTTGGGTTTGGTGTGCAGCAGAGCCCCCAGTCTTATTTTTCTATGAAAATTCACTACAAAAAATTAATAATGCCTCTGAATTAGTGTTTGACAATCCAATAATAATAGATTCTTTGACTAAATATTTCTATGCCTCAGTCGGTGGTTATTGACATGATAACCCAGATTTTCTATCCCATTTTCTGTTTGGCCTAGGACAAATGGCTTATGATTTGTACCTGGTTTTAGAAGTTTATAATCCTTCTGTGATCTATTATTTGTTATCAACTATCTGTTATCTATTATTATTCTTCTGGAGTCTATTATTTTCTTCCCAGCATCAATTCTTCCTTTATTTTGTTTCAGACCAATTGGCAAACAGGCCTTTTCATGCCCAGGGAAGGCCATGACCTTGTGACCTACTCCAGGGCTCAATAGATTGCACTGTTTCAATTTAGTAATAGTGAAGGGGAATGCAAGGTGTAAAATCATTGCCCTCAAGGATATTTGCATCTAGTTGGGGAGGTAAGACACGTGTGCGTGAAAAAACAGCTAACACAGTAGGTTGTTAAGTACCTAATATAGGCTTTGAGTATGTGATGTGGGAATTCAGATACAGGAGAAATCACTGTGGGCTGGGGAACTCGGAGAAGCACAGAAATGGGAGGGCAGTTCAGGTGGAGAGAATTGTATGGTGTTGGCCAAAAAGTCCATTATGTTGTTTCCACAAAAGACAAATTTTTCATTTTCACCAATAACTTTATTGATTTGGATATTTTGAGTATGTCGGCTATCTTCTGCTATTAACTTCTAGTGGGTAGAGCCCAGGAGTGCTGCTAAACATCTTCCGGTGCATAAGACAGCCCTGCAGCAAAGAATTATTTGCCCAAAATGTCTATAGTACCAAGAAACTCACAAACCACTTTTGAGACATTCCATCAGTCATAGCACCTTTTCTATATACTGTAAAATCATTTTTTGTTTCAGTTGCATTTTTACTTTTCTTGAAATAATAAAGCATAATATGCTGAAAGTGTGTGTTTTCTTTCATCTTCATTATTAAAATGGATGCACAAAAATTCATTAATTTTGATGTTTTTTATTTTTAATTTTTTCTAATTTCTTTACTTTCAGTAATCTAAATTTTTAAAAAATATATTTTATTAATTATGCCATTACAGTTGTCCCATTTCCCCCTTCATTCCCCTCCACCCTGCATATCCCCTCTCCCATCATCTCCCCTTTAGATAATGTCCATGTATCACAAGTTCTTTAGATTCTGTATTTCCCATACTATTCTTGCCCTCCCCCCTATCTATTTTCTACCTACCATTTATACTACTTATTCTCTGTACCTTCTCTCCCTCTCTCCTCCTCCCACTCCCTTGTTGCTAGCCCTCCATTTGATCTTCATTTCTATGGTTCCACTCCTAATCTAGTTGTCCTCTTAGTTTGCTTTTGTTTTAGGTGTGGTTGTTAATAACTGTGAGTTTGCTGTCCTGTCACTGTTCATCTTTTTTTCTCTTCTTTTTCTTAGATAAGTCCCTTGAACATTTCATATAATAAGGGCTTGGTGATGATGAACTCCTTGAATTTGATCTTATCTGAGAAGCACTTTATCTGCCCTTCCATTCTAAGTGAAAGCTTTGCTGGATAGAGCAATCTTGGGTGTAGGTCTTTGAATTTCATGACTTGGAATACTTCTTTCCAGCCCCTTCTTGCCTGTAAGGTCTCTTTTGAGATATCCTCTGACAGTCTGATGGAAACTCCTTTGTAGGTGACTGTCCCCTTATCTCTTGCTGCTTCTAGGATCCTCTCCTTCATTTGAATCTTGGCTAATGTAATTATGATGTGCCTTGGTGTGTTCCTTCTTGGGTCCAACTTGTTTGGGACTCTCTGAGCTGCCTGGACTTCCTAAAAGTCTATTTCCTTTGCCAGATTGGGGAAGTTTTCCTTTATTATTTGTTCCAATAAGTTTTCCAGTTGTTGCTCTTCCTCTTCCCCTTCTGGCACCCCTGTAATTTGGATGTTGGAATATTTAAAGATGTCCTGGAGTTTCCTAAGTCTCTCCTCATTTTTTTTTTTGAATTCATCTTTCTTCATTCTTTTCTGTTTGGTTGTTCGTTTCTTCCTTCTGGTCCACTCTATTGATTTGAGTCCCAGTTTCCTTTCCATCACTATTGGTTTCCTGTGCATTTCCCTTCAATTCATTTAGTTTAGCTTTCATTTGTTCCTCTAATTTGTGACTAAAATCAACCAGTTCTTTGAGCATCCTGATCACCAGTGTTTTGGACTGTGCATCTGATAAGTTAGCTATCTCTTTGTCGCCTAGAAGTACTGGGTCTGTGGCTTTGAGCTGTTCTTCTTGAGCCATAATGTTTTGGTCTGTTTGTGCCTGTTACGTATGAGGGGCGGAGCCTTAGGCGTTCACTGGGGCAGGGCGACCCAGGTCGCTGGGTTGTGACGCTGTATGTGGGGGCGGGGTCAGAAATGGGCAATGGCATTTGTTCTGCGTTCTCTTAGATTTTGTTTCCTGTTGCTGCTTCCCGCAAGCAAATTGGGCTCTTCTGGCACTGGTTCCCAGGTATGTGGGCTTGTGTACCCTCCAGGACCCTGTGGGTCTCTCCAACAATCTCTCTGTAATCCCGGGAGCTTCTCCCATAACCTTGATCCCCAAAGTCCTTCCAATTGGTGCTTTTAGGCTTTATTTTCTGTTGCTGGGGCCTTGGTCCCTGCCATCTGTCTCACTGCTTGCTCCTTCTCCTGGTTTATCTGTGTGCACATGTGAGACCGAGGTCATCCAGCCGCCTTGCGCCCTTACTGGGTCTGCCCATTGCCACCCCAGACCTGGGATCCGCCAGCCACTGCCTACAAGCCTGGGTCGGCCAGCTACTTTTTCCTGCCTGACCCCCCTCCACCAGCTGCTGACTCTGCCCCTCTTACCAGTCTGGCTAAATGGTTCATTGTTGTCGGACTTTCGTACAGTTCAATTTTCTGTTTTTTGGTTGTGTTTTTGTTACTAATACTTTGTTGCCTTTTAACTTGGTTGTGCAAGGAAGCACAGTATTTCCACCTACACCTCCATGTTGCCTGGAAGTCCAGGAATCTAAATTTAACACAAGACAAAGAAGTGCCTCCTTTAATGTTCTTTAAAAATTCAAATGAAAGTGAAGCTTTAATTGCTGGGTATGTTAGTAAGTATAACAAAGAAAATTACACTAGGATTATATTTTAGTTTTTCTTTGGTATTTAGAGATAGTATCAATACCAAGTCAAACCAATTATTTATCTTGAAAAATATCAATAATGTAAGGACATTTCTTGGTGAGAACAAGAATATGATGATAGCTGATACCTGCTCTGTGTATCAAGAAAAATGTGGTTACAATTAAGCAATTTACCTCTTATATGATTTACATTGGTGGAAAACCCACTTATATTTGATAATAGATTTAGAGACATTAGACTTTTCCAATTTCTTCTTCTGCAAGAAAATATATAAATATGGGGACATGACTATGGAGACATAATCTTTGAAATTTTATGTGATTTCTGGTTCCTTTTAGGTGATATTTATAAGTGTTAATGTTTGACTTTTAGTAATAGTACTAAAGTTAAAAATGGAAACGATTTATAGAAGAATATACTGAAACACAGTCAATTCTGTATGGTGAGATAAGAATGGGTTTTTCATTCCACTTGTGTTTCTTTCTTACATATTTCTACATTGCCTATATAATAACAGATACCTTTCAAGAGCAAAAGAGGCTACAGTAATGCAGTGGTGTGAGCTTACTTGTCATACAACCATTGCAATAATAAACTGTCAAATGGCCAAACCTACCACATGACAACCCACAGAGATCATTCACACATCTGAAACAATTAGGGGTCAGACATGAAAAAAAGTCCTGTGATAATGTCAAGGCTTTAAAGAAGACATTTTCTTAGTGTTTTCAACTATATTTTGTCCACCTCAGAAGTGTTTTTAAGACTATGGAATGTAGCCCTGGCTGGTGTAGCTCAGTGGATTGAGCACGGGCCTGCGAACCAAAGGATGGTGGTTTGATTCCCAGTCAGGGAACATGCCTGGGTTGCAAGCGAGTTCTCTGCAGGCCAGTTCCCAGCATGGGACACATGAGAAGCAACCATACACTGATATTTCTCCCTCTCTCCTTCCCTTCCTTTCTAAAGATACATAAATAAATTTTAAAAAAAGACTATGGAAAGTACACAGATTGTAGAATATTTGTGCAATTCTGCTTTTTATGTAATACTTCCCATTAAGATTAATCTTATTACCAATTTTGATAAGTTTTTTTTAATGCACGTTGATATGACAGCTGTCATAATACAACCTAACAAAATTGTTTCGAATGACATTAAAGACAATTAAGCACAACTAGAGACATTGTATGGAAAACGCATAATGGCCTTTTTGGCCAGCCCAGTACAAGTGAGGCACACAGGTGGACAGGTGCATGAGTACTCGATGGAAATGATGGCTAGCAAGTGAGTGGAAAGCAAGGTTTGCACTTAGAAATGGGGTATGAGATTGGAAATCTCGGGTGGAATAAACAACCATGGAGCCTGATATTTACCAGTCCAGGGAATTTGGAGTTTGTTGTATGAGATGTAGGAAGCTTTGTTTAAGTGGGAGAGAAACATGATAAATTTAAACCCACTTTCTAAATGCTTCTCAGTAGACAAAAGGTTGCTGTTAGCTTTTGTCTTTCAGGCACTATAATTTAAATTTACTAGATGCAAATTATTAAGTCATGTCTGCCTCTTCCTAGAACTGGATGCCTCTCTGAACCCATCTCTCATTTTTCCAGGATACACTCACCACAGTTCAGAGCCTTGAGAAGACCCTGCGAACTTTGCTTCATGGCTGGAGATGTTCAGGTAAGAACTCGTGACCCACCTCTGAGTTATGAAGCCAACTCGGGTCAGTGGCTGTGAGACATGAACCACAGGACCCCAATGTTTGATATTTAGTTTTCCTCTATTTTTTTTCCTAGTGAAAACTTTTTTATACTTGATGAACTCTATTGAAAAAGAGGATCCGACTGATACTGTAGTATCAGTTCAACTTTATGTTCTAGGACATTTAGGAAATTTTTTCCCACTTCTGAGGTAGGCCATCTTATCCCTGGAACTCAGTTTTCTTTTTTGTGCTGTAACATGACTCCCAGGGAGATGCTAGTAAAAAGATGGCCCCACTAAGAACTGCTTGTGTCTCAGAAGAGTGGAATTTTTTGAAGGTGGTTGTTGTTCACGGGAAGAAGAGCAGAAAATATAGCTACATACACTCTTGGATCTGCTATCTTTCCGAGGGACTCAGCACTGGGGGGGTCACAGAGATAAGCAACCTCTTCGTTTCAGCTGGAGATAACTTCCCTTTTATTTTGACCATCCCTGTACGAACCAGGTCACTGCATCCAGCATTCATGGCTTCACAAAGCTCTGCTTTCATTCTAATTGGAGGCTGATCTCTATTGAGGACCTTTGTTGTCAATGACCGAGGAATAAAAGAGAAGGGATCTGATGTTGGCCAGGCCAGGACGGGCAGAGCTGTGAAGTGGAAGCCTCTTAGTCTCAAAACAGAGCTCTCTCCCAAAACAGGCCCCCCACCCCACCCCACTTTCCCCACCCACGTTGTTCCTAGAGCTGGGAGAAGCAGCTCCTAGTTTCTCATAGCTTTAGGTCCCCCCCAAATGTTAATCCTGCCATTTGTTAGGAGGCTGTGACCATCTCTATAATCTTGTATAAATCCTGTGGGTTTAAATTACTGTGGAAGTACATGTAAATAGGTGGGCCTGTTGGTGCTGGGAAAATTGTGTTATGTAAACAGCCACTTTTTGGTATATATAATTTATCTGTGTTTAGAATTTTAGAGCAGACTGAAGCTTTATGTCATTCATTCTAGTCTTCCCATTTTACAAATGAGGAAATTAAGTTCACAGACTGTAACAAGCAATATGATGATCAACCAACCACTCTGATTCCCGTGCTTTCAGGGCTAACCTGGGAAAGCCCAAGGCAAATGAGATGTCTGTCACCCCAGCAACCAATCAACTAGCTCAGAGCTTCATAGCAGTTACACACTGCAGACTAAAATCCATGCTTTCTGTCTATTCCATTGCATGGCAACATAATACAATAAAAATATCTCCTCAATTATGAGCAACATATTAAAATTCTAGAATACTGTAGTATCACTTTGACTTTATGTTCTAGGATGTTTAGGAAACTTTCTCCCACTTGTAATTTAGGCCATCTTATCCCTAAGAACTTAGCCTTAGCACATACATTTATAACCTAATTTAAATTTAATAAGGACAGTAGGCTGTTTCTGTCTTATGTGAATGGAGGAAAAGAAGTCAATGAAATATATTGAGGATAGCCAAAGACAGCATTTGTTTTGGAAATTCATTCAGGGTCACAGTTATAGGATCTAAAATATATGAGGCTTGGATATAAGACATAAGGCAATGAATAGGTGTTCTATTCTATTGATAAAAATTGGGACAATTAACCCAAGCACTGTTAACAGTCTTCTAGCTCACATTCTTGTGTGTGTAGTCATAAAGCAGTAAAGTCAATGCATGTAGTTTTCAAACTGCACCATTAAAATTTATAGGCGCAATTCCTTATTGGCTCCTTGTGATAAGGGCAAAATGCCTAAAAACCCAGGTTGACAAAACTTGCTGACCCTACGTGAAGACAGACCTTTATCTACTTAAATATTGGTGATCTGTTGGATTCCTCTTACCTGTTCTTTTTCACTCACACTGCATGCTGCCTAGGGGCAAACTCATGCTCATACGTGACTGCAACTCCTGTTTGGAACAGGGTGAGCGAGGGTACTGCATGTGTGCAGTCACCTCTCACCATGCCCGTGGCACACATTGCTGGTTTGTCCTTGTCCTCATGACACCTCAACACACATCCTCAGTCTAGCACTCTAGATTGATCAAAGTTGGCACCAAATCTATTTTGGGACCCACAATTAATTAGTCTTTGACCCAGATTAACCCCCAAGCCGTGTATCTGAATATATGATAGCCCCTTTCTACCTAGATTATTTAAGTACCTCAGTTTCAATATGCCCAAACAAAATCCTCATTTTTATTGCTACGCCAGCTTCTCTTCTGTCTTCATTACACTTATAATCCAATTAGTCACTGAAGCCTGCACTTTACTTCTTCTTGAATCCTTTTTGATGACTGCTTCCCTTATACCTAAAGTCACCACTTTATTCAGGTTCTTGCAAAGCTGCTTGCTGCTATCTTGGACTTCATTGTCCTCTCTTCCTTACACATTGCTATAAGAGGGATTTCTCTCAAAACCACAAATCTGACCACATCATTTCTCTGCTTACAAATCCCCATCATGGCTACCCTGTGGTCTTCAGACTACATTTCAAGCCTTTCAGCTCAGTTTATAAGATCCTGTTAATTCATCTGCATGTACCTTTGCAGACATGCTGCCTTCTTTTCTGTTTTTACATTTGCTGAAGTTTTCAGTAATTTATTTATCTTTCATAAAGACATATATTTGGTTTGTTTTATTAATCAAATCATTACTATTTTTGGTTTATCTTTTATAATTATTTTTAATTTATAATTTGTCTTTATTAACTTCTTAAATTTGATAGGTAATTTATTTTAATGTTCTCATATAAAGTTTTTAGGGCTCTGAATTTTCTTTTCCATGTTGCTTTGGTCATGTCCTATATAGGTCATGTTCTCCTTGCCACCTCTAACATGTTTATACTTTTACTCAGGATTTATTACAGAAAGATGCTTAATAATTTCGAAGTAAAAGGATTCTCTCTCTCTCTCTTTTGTTGTTAATTTATTGTGAATTAGAATTAGAAAAATGTGGCTGGAATAAATGTTCCATTTGGAAATTATTGATTATGTGTGTATACGTGTGTGTGTGTGTGTGTGTGTGTGTGTATGTTGACTAATGCATGGCCAATTCTGTAAGTAGCCCAAAGCTCTTAAAGAAAATGTATATTCTTGTACTGTTAAGAATACTGTTCTTTCCACATGTATTAAAAGAAACATAGTGACAGGCAAATACTCACTTTGAAAGAGTTTTTCCGTGGCACCTTTCTGACTGAGGGTAAGTACATGCTGCCCAAATACTTCTCTTGTGCTTTTCTTTCAGTGAGACTTTGGCTAGGACAGGATTCAAGGTTCAGGATGGGTTCCAGAATTGGGATAATATTGTTTCTTTGTTTTCTAGAAACCTTCTTTGCCGATATGGTCAGTGTTAATCTTCCATATTGGTACAGTTTTTGTGTCTCTGACATGTTTTAGGATAGTCTCTTTATTGTTTGGGTTCTGAAATTTCACCAGGACAAGCCTAGTGTTGTTTTTTTCTTTTCTTTTTAATTTGGGGCTTTTCACCTGAAGATTGGATAGGAGCCTTATTTTTATTATTTCTTCCTCTCCATTCTCTCTCCTGTGTTTTTTTTTTAGAATTCCTACTAAATGGATGACTATTCTCCCTCATCTTTTCCTCATGTTCCTCAGGTTTCCCCCAACATTTTCCACCTTTTTCTTTCTGCATCGTGTGGTATGAGAAGCACTCATCTTTACCTACCAGATGACTATTTGACTCTTCAGCCACATATATTTTGCTCTTTGGCCCACCATATTTGATCATATATTTTTTAAAATATATTTTATTACTTATGCTATTACAGTTGTCCCATTTTCTCCCTATTCACTCCCCTCCACCCTGCACACCCCCTCCCACCCACGTTCCCCTCCTTTAGTTCATGTCCATGGGTCGTACATATAAGTTCTTTGGCTTCTATCTTTCCTATACTATTCTTACCCTCCCCCTATCTATTTTCTACCTACCATCCATCCTACTTATTCTCTGTACCTTTTCCCCTGCTCTCTAACCCTCCATGTGATCTCCATTTCTGTGATTCTGTTCCTGTTCTAGTTGTTTGCTCAGTTTGTTTTTATTCTTATTTTAGATATAGTGGTTAATTGTGAGTTTGCTATCATTTTACTGTACATGTTTTTTTATTATTTTTTTTCTTAAATAAGTGCCTTTAACATTTTGTATAATAAGGGTTTGGTAATGATGAACTTCTTGAACTTGACCTTATCTGAGAAGCACTTTATCTGTCCTTCCATTGTAAATGAAAGCTTTGCTAGATAGATCAATCTTGGGTGTAGGTCCTTGCCTTTCATGACTTGGAATACTTCTTTCTAGCCCCTTCTTGCCTGTAAGGTCTCTTTTGAGAAATCAGCTGACAGTCTGATGGGAACTCCTTTGTAGGTGACTGTCCCCTTATCTTTTTGCTGCTTCTAGAATTCTCTCCTTCATTTTAATCTTGGCTAATGTAATTATGATGTGCCTTGATGTGTTTCTTCTTGGGTCCAACTTCTTTGGGACTCTCTGAGTTTCTTGGATTTCCTGGAAGTCTATTTCCTTTGCCAGTTTGGGGAAGTTCTCCTTAATTATTTGTTCAAATAAATTTTCCACTCGTGGCTATTCCTCTTCCCCTTCTGGTACCCCTATAATTCGGATGTTAGAACGTTTAAAGATGTCCTGGAGGTTCCAAAGCCTCTACTCATTTTTTTAAAATTCTTGTTTGTTCATTCTGTTTTGATTGGATGTTTCTTTCCTCCTTCTGGTTCACACTGTTGATTTGAGTCCCAGTTTCCTTCTCATCACTATTGGTTCCCTGTACATTTTCCTTTATTTTGCTTAGCATAGCCTTCATTTTTTTTATCTAATTTGCAATGAAATTCAAGTAATTTTGTGAGAATCCTGATCACCAGTGTTTTGAACTGTGCATCTGATAGGCTGGCTGTCTCTTTGTCACTTAGTTGTATTTTTTCTGGAGCTTTGATCTGTTTTTTTCATTTGGGCCATTTTTTTTTTTTTCGAAATGCCTGTTATGCAGTGAGGGGCGGAGCCTTAGGGCGGGGTAACCAACGTCGCTGGATTATGACGCTGTATGTGGGGTCCGAGAGGGAACAATGGCACTTGTTCCACTCATTGCTGGATTTTAGTCACTTCCCCTGCTTCCCACAGGTAAATCAGACCCTTCTGGTGCTGGTTCCCAGGTGGGTGGGCTTGTGTACGTTCTAGGACCATATGGGTCTCTCCAACGAACTCCCCTGTGAGGCTGGGAGTTTCTCCCGCTGCCACCTCAACCCCCACAGGTACTTTCAATCAGTGCTTTGAGGTTTTATTTTCCTGTGCTTGAGCCCTGCCTCACTCGATCTGTCTAGCTCCCCAATTGTTCCTCCCAGTTTTTCTGCAAGAGAATGTGGGACCACCCGCTCTACCAGCCACCACCATAGGCTTGCTGGCTAGCTGCAGCTTTGCACACCCCGCTCCATAATCCAGCGCTGGGTCCACCAGCTGCAGCCTTGCTGGGAGACTGCGCTGGTCTCAGCCCTTCCTACTGGTCTGGGTGAGTGTTTCTTCTTTAACTCCTTTGTTGTCAGGCTTCCATACAGTTTGATTTTCTGCCAGTTGTGGTTGTTTTTTGTTTTTAAGCTATCATTCTGCCTCTTTAGGTTGTGCGAGGAGGCACAGTGTATCTACCTACCCCACCATCTGGGCCAGAGGTCCTGATTATATTTTTAACTCTTCTCTTATTTTCTTTATTGCAATGTATTCTTTTCTTTTAAACACAATATTCCTTCCAACCAATTTGAAGGTATCGATTATATTTATCTATGTTTAATTTCCTTTGTTTATATTATTTTGCAGTTTTCTTTTTTTAAAGAATTTATTTTTAGAGAGAAGGGAAGGGAGGGAGAAAGACAGGGAGAAAAACATTGATGTGAGGTTGCCTCTCATGCAGCACTCCCTTCTTGGGACCTGGTCCTCACCCCAGGTATGTGCCCTGACCAGGAATTGAGCCAGCAACCCTTTAGTTCTCAGAGTAGTGCTCAATCCACTGAGCCACACCAGCCAGGGCTATTTTGCAGTTTTCTTTCATTTGCTGTGATTCCATGATTTCCCTAGGGGTTCATTCTTATCTTTCTCAAGTTTAGAATTTATTATTTCTAAAAACAAAATTTATATGTGATGTCTTTTCTGTTGGGTTTCCACCAACACTTAGACATTCTAGTTGTCTAACAAACATCATTGCTCAAGCAATACCCAAATAGGCTCTGATCACTGGAGCCCGGCTCCAGGGCTTATGCATAGGTGTGTGGGGGACCTTCATCCTAGTCCCTCCTGGAAGCCCAAGCCATCTGCAGTTCTTGCTCTGCTTCTCCAGCTCCCACCGCTCCAGAGTTTCTGGTGCTTCAACCCCCACTTTAGAGAGCTGCTCTCATGGCTTGAACCTGCAGACCAATCAAGAGTCTGTAGCTCTAAAAAGTGACCACTCCCTTTCCAAGGACCGGACAGGAAGGGGGCTGCATCCTGGTGTAAATGTTTGTCACCCTTAATAAATCACCTCATCAACTGTCCTCATCCTGCTCTCTCCCCTAGTTCCCACTGTCTCTGCTCTTTGGATTATTTTGGTTTGCAGTTGGGAAAACACACTCTGTGTGACCTTCTCTTTCTTCTCTATAAGATCGTGACTTCCTTAGTTCTCTTAGGTTTTACTTTCAGTCTGGTCTCAATGGCTTTATTGCCTCCAGAAATTCGTCTGGTGGCATCGCTTTCAAATTTACCCCTCTGCAAGATTTATTCTTTTTCTATGTACAGATATTTCTATGCCGTTTTAGTGAGATTCCCCCCCCCCTTTTTTTTTCGTGAGAAAAACTTGTGTTCAGTTAGCCAACCTGAACTAGAAAATCAACCCTTTGTGTAGGCCTTCCGTGTGTAACCAGGACTTTTTTGATTTTATTGTTTCTTTTGTTGAAGAATTTAGAACAAATGTCTTGAGGTCAGGTCAGCAGTATTCTGGGCTATGCCCCTGAGGCTCTTCCTGGGTCAGTCCCTGCTGAGGCACAAATGTGCACGTCTTCTTTCCCGGGGCGAGGGGTGAGAATCGGCAGACGACCTCATCTCACCTTGCAGGGAATAGAACCACAGAGGCCCAGACTTTGAAAACTATTTCAAAATCTACTTCACATTTATTTTAGGTGATTTCAGAACTTTTCTACAACAAAGACTCCAGGTTGTTTACTTTCCACCCCAGAGTTTCTGAGAATAAATAGAGATTAGCTTCCCTTAAATTCACTTATGTTTGGGGGACACTTTCCATTTTACATGGACTTTCACATTGATATTCATTGGAGCCTCTTGATAGTTTTCTCAGTAGACCTGGGATATTATCCTCATGTAACACATGAGCAAATGGATTCAGGGAGGTTATTTGCCAAGTTATACAAATAAAATATCAAACCCTGCAATTGCGAAATTCTTTGTGTATACCTCATGTGGATTTCTTTCTTTAAGGACTGAGGAGAGACCAGTGTCTTTGGACAAAAACTGTTTTTAAGTCAAGATGTACACCCCTGAGGTTAGATAGGAATTAAACTAGATTGTTGGGGTTAGATTCAGTATTTACTGAAAAAAGTAACTGATTGTAAAACATTAGATATTTATATCTTTAAAAGGCATAGAACCAATTATTCCTTTAAAGAGCTGCTCCCCCACACGCCCCACCAAGAAAAACAATTATGGGTATGATTGTAGGAATTGCTTTAAGATGCTTGATCACCCACATTAACTCCATCTTTCTGTCTATGTTTACTTTACAGGGCATATTAGTCATCTATTGTTGTATTTAAAAGCACACTCCCACCAAGCTTAGTGGCTTGAAACAGCCACTGTTTACTTACCGTTCCTCAGTCCCCCAATCAGTGGGGCAGTCCTGTTGATGTGTGCAGGCTCGGCTGATCTCGCCTGGGCTCTCTCAAGTGTCTGTGTTCAGCTTGAGTGTTGATCAGGAACTGACCACTCCACTCATGACTTGTGGCTGGCTGGCTCGCTGGTTTGGCTGGATTGGTACCTTTCACCAACCAGCAGGCCAACCCTGGCTGTTCATGTGGTAGCATCCAAGTTCCGAGGCACCAATTAAAAGCTCACCAAGCCTCTTGGAGCCCAAGGATTAGAACTGGCAAAATGTCACTTCCACTATATTTTCTTGGTCAAAAATAAGTTAGAAATTCAACCCATACAAAGGGTAGGGTTCTTCAAAGTCATATTGGAAGGGGCATGGATACAGAGAGCAGAATAACTGGCCTCATTTTTTAAACAGTCTGCCACACATGTTCATTGTACCTATGCCTCAGCTGCTGTGAGCGTGAGCTGCCGAAGGCCCACTGATGCCTCCCTTTTGTTGGTGAATTGCCTCCAGCTGAAGGGGGCTTCGGTGCCCTAGGGATTATGCACTATATTTTTTTTGTGAGGGGAAGGAGGTGTGTCCCACAGCCAGTGAGTGATGGATATGGGAATCCAGATGGCTGACGGCCAGGCCCCCGGAAGCAAGGTTGTAGGTGATGCAGTTTAAGCTCCAGAGCCTCCCTGTGGATCAAGGAAAGACTAGACTTCATCTCAGTTCACATCCATGTTCTGCTCTTACCTTTCCCCTTCCTTACCTTTCCCACCCCCTTACAGGGTTTTCCCGAAGAGTACTCCCTCACCAATTCACAGGCACCCAATTCCTTGGCTCAGACTCTACTTCTGTGAATCAGTCCCAAGGTGGCTGTTTTACGATGACATGTTATTAAAAGACAGCAGACACTTGTCATCAGTACATATCTACAAGCATTGTTGTATATTCTTAGCTTATCTGTAAGTATCTTTGAGATTTCAAAATGCTGTTTTACACTTTGCTAAAAGTAACAATGGCTAATATTTACTGAGTGCTTACCATGTACAGGCTCTGTGCTCAGCATGTAAAATACATGATCTCATTTAATCCCCCCCATGACCATACGAGGTAGCTATTGTGATCAGTGTGTATACTTTCAGTGTTTTCTAAATCATTTCCTACCTGCAAGTTTGTTCTACTGTTATTTACTCTGGCAACACAATGCTTCTGAGTCTGCATAAAAATAGCCCGTGACACACGGCATAAGGAAACACCTGACATATCACGGACAAGATAATTTGACCTCCTTTGTCTCAGAAAAAAATCAGGCCTCTTTGATGCCTCATTGAATAATATTGGTAGGAAAACCTATTGGCCAAGGAAAATTGTGTTCAAAGCAGTAAATCATTTCAGTGACATCAGATGGTCACTTGGGTGTTCAAGTCTGGTATTACAAAGTGTTACAAAGTATAAGGTCATTTAAACATGTATAGCAAATGTTGCAGACATCACAGGAAGATGAGAAGTGAGTCAATAGCAACTGTTCAAATCAGTAAATTCCTAATTTCAGCAGCTACAGCAGGAAATAGGAAATCTTTTAAAGAGAGGGTCAAGGGAAAGGCATCACTTCTTAGTCGTGGGGCAGTGCTTTGTCTTTTTCAGTTCAGGTGGAAATGGCCTTGGATTCCAAGGGAAAACCCAGAGAGGAAGACCAGATAAGATTGGCATAGTGCTCACCAGAAACCAAGGCTTAAAGAGGTAAAGAGAACTGTCCAGAGGTCACACAGCTAGGAAGTGGGGTGATGGGGCTTTGAACCAGGGTGTTCACTGCCCCCCCTCCAATAGCAGGAAATGAAAGAATCAACAATGTGAGGCCATGGGGAGGGTGCTTCCTGGAGAGTAGCTCCTACAGTGCATATTTCTTCTACAGTAAAAGCAAAGGAAACTCCAACAGGTGGCCTTCCATGCAGTCGCCATGATTCCTCCTCTCTGAGCTAAACCCCTGCAAGTTTTCCCTTTGGGGGATTTCAACAGGACTTATACAATTAAATATATTTCTTACCCAGAAGCAGAACAGGCATTCGAAGAGAAGGGGAGCTTGAGGGAGAGACTGAATAAACCAACAAGAAGCTGCTAAGATACATAAACTTGGGGGCTTATGTAAAGAAAGTTTCTCTGGAAGGTAATAATTAAGATAATTCTTGTAGTGAAAGATACAGAGCCCAATTCACCAGGAGACTGGGTACCTTGCTCTACAAGGAACCAGAGAGTGAAAGCCACCATTGGGCACTCTGTGAGTTCCCTGGGGGAGGACTCGTTGGGCACACAGTGACCCGCTTGTTCCCACACCCACAGAACAGAGCTGCAGGAACCACTCAGGTTCCTGAAGATTGTTCGTTTCATCCGAGAGAAAGGCAGTCACCTCTGAGCCCCACAGAGGCCCAGTTTATTCTTAACTTTTAGTGGATTTTATGTGTCCCAGTGCCTTGAAGACGAAGCCAACGACTGATTTTTACATCCGCCAAGCTGATCTTTCCCTGCTCTAAGCAGGCAGCCGGGGCAAGCAGGTCGCTTCTGTTGCCTCCCATGCAGGAGGCACAGTACAGAGCAAAATGAGAAAATAAGGGAGAGCATGTAGCAGAAGGGTTGGATGAGCTCAAAAACGGACAATGGGGGCCTGGTGAGCCATTCTCGGCAGGGTGCCCAGAGCAGCTTCGGAGATGGACTGAGCCCAGAAAGAGAATTTCCTGCTTTGGGTTAAAAAAAAAATAAATCTAACTGTCCTCTAAGAGGTGGTCCATTCATCCTGGGCAGCATTAGGTCATTAATTTGAAAATGACATGTAGTGAGGAAAATAGCAGCCAGTCTCCTAACACTTTTGTCACACCTGGGTTATCCTAATATTATCTTGTGTGGGGGATATTTCCAGAAAATTGCAATCCTGGTAAAAGCTTGAACATCCTATTTCTTCTCTAAAACTTCTCCTACATTTCCTGTCTACTTCTCTCTCTCTCAGCCCACACTTATTTCTGGTAGAAAATAAAGGGCAATCACCACCTAGGTTAGGAAGCAGCATTTTTTCAAACCCATGATTTTATTCTGGAGTTAGCAAAATCCTTCTGTCACAGAATCCCAAAGTGGCCTTTAGAAGTCATCAGTTTCTCTCATCAACAGTATTTGGAAGTGTTCAAAGCTCCATACTGTCTAGCCAGCCTTCCTTCAGAAAGCTGATAATTCTGCCTTTCTCTTTCCAATTTATCAGCCCAAGAAACCTTGAACTTGGGGAGGCTTTGACTCAGGTGTCCAGGCTTGTTACTCCGAACCGTTTTCCATGTCAATTTTCCCTGATTCTCATACAACCTGTAATAACTACAGTCCTTTGCACCCTGAGCAGGTGTATTGTTTTATGGCACACTATTTTGAGATAGAATTTGTTTTAATCTTCAGTTAAGCCTCTTTATACAAACATAGGTGCCAAAAGGACAAATGCAATTCACTTAAAAGTCGTTTGTCTAGTTAACGGTAAGTACGCAAATCAGTTTCCTGTCCACACAAAGAATTTTCTTGTGTTTGAAATCTTTGACCAAGGGGACGTTGGCTTGGATTTTTATAGGGAATTTACAACTTAAATGATCTATAGTGCTCTGCGCGGCAGGATGTGAGGCGACTTAGCAAACAGCTGGCGAGTAGCAAACAATTATATTGCCAGAGTTTCTGAAAAGAACCTTTGTGTGTGCAGAGTGAAGGCGTCGCAAAGGGCCTGTGTGAACATGGAGATTCAGCGAGCTAAAAGGTGTCAGGAAGTTGGAGGACAGTAGGAAGGAGACAGAAAAAGGAAAGCCTAGTGTCAAGATAAAATTAAGACAATGGTTCGCATACAGTCCATTTCCCTCATTTTGTATTCAAGGTTTTCCTCTTTTGCTTTTTTTCCTTCCATGTATTTATTCTCTTTCCTCTAAGAAACCTGAAAACATTTGCATTAGTATTTCCAAAGAGACCCTTGAGCCATAAGGTCCGTGGCAGGTGAAGATTGTCTTTTGAAGACAAATTGTGCATGGCAGTCACAGCTGAGGCCTGGCTGAAGCTCTGTGTGGAGGGAAGTTGCTTTGGGAGCAGTGTCCACATGAGCCCTTCATATGAGATAGAGACTCTTCTGCAGCAGTGTAACCCCCAGCCTCCCATGTGTTAATCGATGTACTTTGTTCTTTTTGACAGGCTCTTTAACTTTCTTCTCTTTACTGGTTTAACCCCCTAGAGACTTCCCTGCAGTCTGGATAAGCTGGACATAAGCTATACGTTGCCTTGGGGAAAGGTGGCTGCTGTGGAACGCGGATAATGAAGGGAGCGTGTTCTCAGTTTCACAAGTCAGAGCTGCCGGTTTAGATGAAATATGGGGAAAAATCACAGGCATCCTTGTAGAACCAGTTTCTCTTGTGGTCAAGCCTGGCAGAAGGTAGACATGAGTAAGTGTATAGTTTGAAAAATAGAAAAATTTAACCTGGATTTGGACTAGGGGACAGTGATTCTCTGGAAACGGACCCATTCTTCCCATGCCATTCTGCTGTGACAGCTGGTAGGTACTGATGAGAACTGCTGGCACAGTGTGTCTAGGCAATAGGGGGCCAGGGACAGTTTTCTCAACTTTATATGCACTTGCAGCTGTGGGTGAAGGCACTCAGAAGTCCTTCAAGTCTCCAGAGCAGGTCACTGATGTAAGCTGAGGGAAGCCTCTGGGCAGCGTGGGCCTTGTGGCGGGAATGAAGGGTTACCTCACTACCGGGGGATCGAGACCATGTTCTCATGTTTGCAGATGGATGCCAGGATACTATGTGGGAGCCAGATCAAGGTCTGCAGTCTGTGCATGCACCATGGGAAAAAGAGGGTGAGTCACACCTGGGAGGCCAGCATGGGCCCGACACAGAAATAGACACCTCCTGTTGGCTGCTGAGTGAGTGCCATCTGCTTACAGCCGCTCAAGAGTTTGTTAGCATCAACCTGACGATGAGGGTAAACAAGAAATATTCTTGATAAAGAAAAACAGACCGAGATTTTTTTCCTATGAAATTTTTTTACTTGAGATAACGGTACATTCACATGCTGTTGTAAGAAATTATACAGAGAGATGCCTTGTATCCTTTACCCAGTCTTCCCAATGGGAGCAACTTGCAAAACTGCAGTTACCATATCACAGCCAATACACGGGCACCGATACAGTCAAGGCACCAAACACTGCCCTCACCACGAGGAGCCCTCACGGTGCCCGTTCATAACCACAGGTACTTCCCAGCCCTTAACATCTGGCAAACACTGACCTGTTCGCCATTTCTTTTTTTTTTTTTAAGAATTTAAAAAAGGTTTTTATTTATTTATTTTTAGAGAAAGGGGAAGTGAAGGGGAAAGAGGGAGAGAAACATCCATGTGTGGTTACCTCTTACATGCCCTCAGCTGGGGACCTGGTCTGAAACCCAAGTATTTGCCCTGGCTGGGAATCAAACCAGTGACCCTTTGGTTTGCAGGCCTGCACTCAGTTCACTGAGCTTAGAGGTGTTGGAGCTTAGAGGGAGTGAGTCTTGATTGGTGAGTCTGTGTGTCTTCTTTGAGAGGAACTGCTTAGGGCTCCAGCAGCCTTCTCCACCGGTTCAATCCCCATGGGTTTTTGCAGCCAGAAGTTGTGGGGCTTTGTCTTCCTGGCACTGGAACCAGGGGCTGCAGGGCATGGTGTGGGTCTGGGACTCCTAGTTCCCAAGTTGTCCCTCCCAAATTCTTATCCTCCACATGTGGGTGTGGGATCATCTTGTTCTGAATTTGTGCTCCTCCTATCAGTCCGGGCGGATGTGGTTTCTTCATTTCCACAGTTGTCAGACTTCCATTCAACTCGATTTCTGAGGTTCCTGAGTGATGGTTGTTCTATATTTTAGTTGTAACTTTGATGTGGTTGTGAGAAGAGGTGAACCATGTCTGCCTACACCACATCTTGATCCCAGTCGCATTTTTATATGCCAATAAAGACTGTCAGAAAAGGAAACTAAAAACAATCCCATTATATTACATAAAAAATACCTAGAAATTAATTTAACAAGAATGTAAAAGACCTGTACTTGGAAAATTAAAAGACACGGAAAAAAGGAATCGAAAAAGATACAAATGAGTGGGAGCATATACTGCGTTCATGGATAGAAAGAATTAACATCACTAAAATGGCCATATGACCCAAAGCAATCTATAGATTCAGCGTAATTCTTATAAAGGTACCAATGGCATTTTTCACAGAACTAGAACAAACATTCCAAAAAGTTTTTGTGGAACCACAAAAGACCCAGAATAGCCACAGAAATATTGAGAAAGAAGAGCAAAGTTGGAGGAATCGTACCACCTGGTATCAGACTATACTGGATGCAAGTCCGTAGTAATGAAAACAGCATGGTGCTGTCGTAAACACAGACATAAAGATCAATAAAACGGAATGGAGTTCTCAGATAAGACCATGCGTTTATGGGCAACTGATGTTTGACAAAGGAGGCAAAAACTCACAGTGGGGTAAAGGCAGTCTATTCGATATTTGGTAAAGGGAAAGTTGGACAGATAGTGTGCAGGAAAGTGGACCCAGCTCATCTTCTCACACCATACACAAGAACAAACTCAAAATGCATTAAAGACTTAAATGTTAGACTCAAAGCCACAAAATCCTGGAAGAAAACATAGGCAGTAAAATCTCAGACATCTCTTTTTGAAGATTTTATTTATTTATTTGTAGAGAGAGGAGAAGGGAGGGAGAAAGAGAAAGAAACACCAACGTGTGTGGTTGCTTCTCATACTCCCCTCCCTGGGGACATGGCCTGCTATGCAGGCAAGTGCCCTGACTAGAAATCGAACTGGCAAGCCTGTGGTTTGCCCAGGGGCACTCAATCCACTGAGCTGCACCAGCCAGTGCTCAGACATTTCTGGTAGCAAGCAATAGTTTTTCTGATCTGTCTCTTCAGGAAAGGGAAACATAAGAACAAATAAACAGATGGGACTATATTAAACTACAAAGTTTTTGCACAGTGAAGGAAATCATCCACAAAATGGAGACAGCCCATTGAATGGGAAAACATATTCGCCAATAGTACATCTGGTAAATTTTTGTGTCCAAAAATTGGCTACAGAATTGGCATGTGATATCCGCTGGCAAGTCTCCTTGTGGTTTGGACTCCTCCTGCCCCGGATGGGCTCCATGTTAGTGGCACCCCTGGCACAGTGGAGAGGGCTCTGTGGGTGGTAGGGGAGACCCCGGACAAGCCAAGTGCCTGGGCAGGTGCAGTGGGTGTGGCCTGGGTGTTTCAGCTTTGCAAGCTGAGACAGAGACTGTGCTTCACAATGCAGCGAAGTTACAAGAACTCCAGAAGCCTTGGAGGCATAGATCTGCACCCTGGAGGAGGACCTCAGAACAGTGGAGCCGTGGCGATTCCCCTCCCTGGTCCTAGCAGTCCAGTTGGAGGAGGGGAGGAGGAACCGAGTTCCCTGCAGGCCGCCCAGCAGTGGTATAGACAAGGAAGTCGCCGCAGCCTACAGTGCCTGGGGGCAATATGGTCCCACTCAGATGGTTGAGCATGACCTGTAGCCACTATATGCAGGCCAAGCTAATAGAGCTGAGGAAGCAGTTTCAGCAGTGGACAGGGGAGCCCTTGACAGCATGGCTCCTCTGCCTTTGGGATTTAGGGGTGGATAGTATCATGTGCAGTGATAAACAGAAAAGTTAGCTTCCAGTACAACTCACCCTCACCCCACCTCGCCCCCCTGCACCCCATGCCAGCAGCTGCAGAATAGCTGGCAAAATGGGAGGGGGGCAGGGATCTCATTCTCTGTTGGAATGAGTCATAGCAGTGATTCCGTAAGGTCTGGCAGGATGCAGGAGACTTGCCGGACACTGAGTAAATGGCAGACCTGTGCGGACTTAGTGCAGATCCTGCAGGAGTTGGGCACGCTCCAGGACATGTTTAAACCCTATACTCAGCACCGATGATGAATGCTTTACAGCAGGATCGAGGAATCTGGTACGACAGCACGCCCCTTCTGTCTCTTTTGGATCCCTCGGGGCTATCTTGGCGCCATAAGTCGGGCGCTGTATTAATGACGTCAGCACAAGGTGGCAAGTCTCGGGAGGCGGAGTGCACACGGTGTCTAGAGCTCCCTCTGTCTTGCAGTTCAAGAGCGACCCAGTGTGGTGGCTAGGACTCAGATGTGGTTGAACCTTTTAGAGGCTGGTGTAGATCGAAATGAGATTGATAGGAAGCCAAACACTGACTTACTAGAGCTCTGTAAACAGTTGCGAGCCATCCGACGTTTCCTGCAGCCCCAGAAGAAGGTGGCGAAGGCAAAACCTGAGGATGCAACTCGGCAGGCCCATCCTGTGTGTCTGGAGGACCATATGGTTCTGCCAACCTTCTGAGAAGAGGGAGGAGGTATTCTTTGGACACTTGAATAGGGGGAGGGCTGGAGACCAGAGGCCACATGTGGAATTGGCTATCCACTGGGTCCCTACAAATGTGCAGTGGGTCCTGGCACTAGTAGACTCGGAGGCAGAATGTACTCTCTTGTATGGAAACCCTGATGAGTTTTTGGGACCTGAGGCTTCTATTGATGGTTACGGGGGAGGAGGGAGGATGGGGGGCAGGGGAGGGGATGGGGGTGCACAATGTAAAGGTGAAGGCCATGCAGCTTTCCCTGGATATTGGGTGACTGCCCTCACCCCCATGAATATACTGTTTATGTGTCCCCCATTCCTGAGTATATACATCCTGGGCATTGATGTGCTCCAAGGCTTCTACGGCTACAAACCACTGTGGGGGAGTTTTGCTTGAGAGTATGAGTGCTGAAAGCTGTTTTTCGGAGGCATGCTGAGCATCTACCTGTTCAGTTGCCATCCCCCTGACAGGCGATGGTGGTGAAGTAGTACCAGTTGCCCAGGGGATATGAGGAGATCATGGCTATGGAAGGAGAATTGGAAAAGGCAGGGATAATTAGGGCCGCCCAGAGTCTCTTCTGTTCTCCTGTGTGGCCACTATAGAAGCTGGATAGCATGTAGAGAATGACGGTAGATTATTGGGAGCTCAATAAGGTCATTCTCCTAATACGTGCAGCGGCCCCTTCAGTGGTGGATGTGATGTTGTGGTTAACCAATGAGCTGGGAACCTACCACTTTGTAGCTGATCTGGCAAATGCTTTTTCTCCATTGATACTGCTCTGAAGAGTCAAGATCAGTTTGCTTTCACATGGGAAGGCTGACAATGGACCTTTACAGTGCTCCCTCAAGGGTGTTTGCATAGCCTGCCATTTATCATGGGCTTGTAGCAGAAGACCTGGTTAAGTGGCCATGGCCTGCTGAAGTGCACCTTTTCCATTATGTCGATGACATTTTGCTAACCAGTGGTTCTCTTACAGAGGTAGAGAAAGCAGTGCTGCAAGTATTGTGACACCTAAAGTCATGTGGCTGGGCCGTCAACGAGGCCAAGCTGCAAGGGTGTGGATTGTCTGTCCGATTCTTGGGGGTTGTCTGGTTGGGTAAGACAAAAGTCATCCCAGAAGCGGTGATAGATGAAATTCAGGTGTATCCAACCCCTAGCACTGTGAAGCAGCTCCAGAGATTTTTGGGCCTACTTGGGTGCTGGAGAGTGTTTGTGCCACACCTTGCTCAAGTTGTTTGCCCCTTGTATGCCTTGGTAAAAAAGGGAATGAGCTGGGGTGGCACTCTGACCTCAAAACAAGTGTTGCAAGGAGCAAATGCATCATTAAACGTGCTCAGGCCTTGCATGCTCTGGATCCTGCTACCTTGTGAGCTAGATGTGCATATGATACAAGAAGGCTTTGGGTGGGGTCTTTGGAGCAATTGGAACAGCTTTGTCAACCCCTGGGATTCTGGTCCCAGCCATGGAAAGGAGCAGACATGCAGAACTCTCTGATTGAAAGGCAACTGGCGGCAGTGTGTGCTGCCCCGTAGGTCATGGAAGCAATAACCAGAACTGCTCCAGTAACTGTGAGGACCATGTATCCCATTGCAGAGTGGGTCCAAGATTGGATAGTAAGCCTTGCAGTGGGATGGCTCAGACATCCACATTGGCTAAGTGGGGGGGCTTTCCTGCAACAAAGAAGTACTCTGTCAACGAGCCTCCTACAGGCTGAGTTGTAGGTAGTGCTGGGTCCTGTCACTTGTGTAGATGAAAAGTGTACTGTCCCTGTCACAGTAGAAGAGATGGAAGCTAGCCCCTTCTGGGAAGGGTGGGCACCCATTCCCCCAGGTGCATAGTATACTGATGGGTCCAGCAGAGGCCAGCCTGCTATGTGGACTGCTGTAGCAGTTCAACCAGAGACAGAGACAATCTGGTTCGATACTGGGGTAGGTCAGAGTAGTCAGTGGGCTGAACTGCGAGTCACATGGCTCATTGTTGCAAGTGAAGCACTGCCCCTGACTATTTGCACAGATAGTAGGGTGGCGTGCTGGGGACTAACATTTTGGATCTCTACATGGCATGTAAACAAATGGATGGTTATGCATAGGCCCTTATGGGGACAGGCCTTGTAGCAAGACCTCTGGGAATTAGGCCACCAGAAACAAATCACTGCATATCATGTGACCAGGCATGCACCCCTTGCCTCCCCTGGGAATGATGAGGCTGACACTCTAGCCAAGGTGTGATGGCTGGAAATGGTGCCTACTGGCCCATCATGAAGAGAAATAGCCCAGTGGCCATGCCGCTGCCTCTTACATTCTGACAGAAGACCACGTGGTCTCCTGTAAAAGCTTGGGGATTACCTGTTACCTTAGCAGAGGTATAGGAAGCTTGTCAGACCTGTGTTGTCTGCTCACGAAGCATTCCCTGGAGGCCTGTGGGAACTGCTGGGCAGGTGATGCATGGTGCAAACTTAAAAAATATGGTAAACATCTCTGAAGCTATAACACATTCTATTATTCTCTATATAAATTTGGGCTAAATCTAGACATCTGGCATGATAGAGCATATAATAAGTACAAGCTTGTAATAAATACTCAGCAAACATTTGTCAAGTGAATAATGGAACATATATTCTGGCTCTTTTTTAATAAATATATTTTATTGATTATGCCATGACAGTTGTCCCATTCCCCCCCTTCATTCCCCTCCACCCTGCACACCCCCTCCCACCCACCTTCCCCCCTTTAATTTATGTCCATGTGTCACAAGTTCTTTAAATTCTATATTTCCCATACTATTCTTACCCTCCCCCTATCTATTTTCTGCCTACCATCTATGCTACTTATTTTCTATACCTTCTCCCCCCTTCTCCTCCTCCAACTCCCCTGTTGCTAGCCCTCCATTTGATCTTCATTTCTATGGTTCCACTCCTGATCTAGCTGTCCTCTTAGTTTGCTTTTGTTTTAGGTGTGGTTGTTAATAACTGTGAGTTTGCTGTCCTTTCACTGTTCATCTTTTTTATCTTCTTTTTCTTAGATAAGTCCCTTTAACATTTCCTATAATAAGGGCTTGGTGATGATGAACTCCTTGAATTTGATCTTATCTGGGAAGTGCTTTATCTGCCTTTCCATTCTAAATAAAAGCTTTGCTGGATAGATCAATCTTGGTTGTAGGTCTTTGGATTTCATGACTTGGAATACTTCTTTCCATCCCCTTCTTGCCTGTAAGGTCTCTTTTGAGAAATCCACTGACAGTCTGATGGGAACTCCTTTGTAGGTGACTGTTCCCTTATCTCTTGCTGCTTCTAGGATTCTCTCCTTCATTTTAATCTTGGCTAATGTAATTATGATGTGCCTTGGTGTGTTCCTCGTTGGGTCCAACTTGTTTGGGACTCTCTGAGCTTCCTGGACTTCCTGGAAGTCTATTTTCTTTGCCAGAATGGGGAAGTTCTCTATTATTTGTTCAACTAAGTTTTCCACTTGTCACTCTTCCTTTTCTGGTACCCCTATAATTTGGATGTTGGAATGCTTAAAGATGTCCTGGAGGTTCCTAAGCTTCTCCTCATTTTTTTGAATTCTTGTTTCTTCATTGTTTTCTGTTTAGTCATTTTTTTTCTTCCTTCTGGTCCACTCTCTTCATCTGAGTCCCAGTTTCCTTTCCATTACTCTTGGTTTCCTGTGCATTTCCCTTCATTTCAATTAGTTTAGCTTTCATTTGTTCCTCTAATTTGTGACTAAACTCAACCAGTTCTGTGAGCATCCTGATCACCAGTGTTTTGGACTGTGCGTCTGATAGGTTGGCTATCTCTTGGGCACTTAGAAGTATTGGCTCTGGGGCTTTGAGCTGTTCTTGAGTCATAATGTTTTGGTCAGGTCTTGCCTGTTATATATGAGGGGCAGAGCCTTAGGTGTTCACCAGGGTGGGGCAACCCAGTCGCTAGGTTGTGACGCTGTATGTGGGGGCGGGGTCAGAGAGGAGCAATGGCGTTTGTTCCTCTCTCTCTCAGATTTCGGTCCCCTCTGCTGCTTCCCACAAGCAAACCAGGCCCCCCTGGTGCCGGCTCCTGGGTGTATTGACCTGTGTACCCTCCAGGACCCTGTGGGTCTCTCCAACAAATTCTCTGTGCTCCTGGGAGCTTCTCCTGGCACCTCGAGGCCGAAAGTTTTTCCAATTGGTGCTTTTAAGCTTTAATTCCGGTCTCTGGGGCCCTAGCCTGAGTGGTCTGTCTCACTGCTGGCTCCTTCACTTGGTTTATCTGAGTGCAAATGTGTGACAGTGGTCAGCCAGCCACCTTGCGCCCTCACTGGATCTTCTCCTTGCCACCCCACACCTGGGATTCACCAACCGCTGCCTGTGTGCCTGAGTCGGTCCCACTGCTTTTTCCTGCCTGACCTGCTCTGCCAGCCACTGACTCCGCCCCTCTTACTGGTCTGGCTGAACGGTTCGTTGTTGTCAGATTTCCATACAGTTCACTTTTCTGTGTTTTGGTTGCATTTTTGTTACTAAAACTTCGTTGTCTTTAAACTTGGTTGTTCGAGGAGGCACAGTGTTTCCACCTATGTCTCCATCTTGGCCATAAGTCTCTGGCTCTTAATTTATTTTTAAAAAATAGGGCCCTGGCTAGTGTGACTCAATGGATTGAATGCCAGCATGCCAACTGAAAGGTCGCCGGTTCAATTCTCAGTCAGGGCACATGCCTGGGTTGTGGGCAAGGTCTCCAGTTGGGGGTGAGTGAGAGGCAACTGATTGATGCTTCTCTCATGCATCAGTGTTTCTCTCCCACTCTTTCTCTCTGTCTTTCCTTCCCTCTAAAAATAAATAAGTCAATAAAATCTTAAAAGGATGGAAGGAAGGAAAGACAGAAGGACTAGTTTTACCAGAAATGGCAGCATGTTGAAAAGATTTCTATTTCGATTTATAGTGGTGCTGCTTTGTATAATTTTTGGAATGGTAGAGGATGATATGGCAGAGGAAGTGGTATTTGTTTTAGCACTAGAACTCCTATATATGTTATCAGTAGCTGGATTTCTAGAGTTATAATTTTAATTCATTGTGAAAGATGCCCACATTTATATCAGAAAAATCACAAAAATGACCATTTAATTACAGGAATGGAAAGCAAATATCTATTTCTCATTTTTGAGGATAAAGTTGCCATATATATGGTTGCAGGTGGGCAGGCTGGTACTTAGCGTTCTGTAAAGTGGTATGTATTGAGGACGTTTCCTCCCAAACACAGGTATCTGTAGGACTGTTGGCTTCCCACAGAAGGTGTTATTTATGCTTGAGTAACCCGGGTTCTAGGACATATGGCTCAAGTTGATGAAGCGAGACCACACCCTGTGGGCTGTTGGGCGGAGTTTTCTCCTAAAGGAGAATATCGTTATCGTTAGTCATCCTGGTGTCCTAATGAAGACTTTTGGACTAGGGGAAGTGGAGGCCTGTTCTTGTCTCTGGAGGCAGGGGCAGCATGTCTGTGGTGCTGTGTCAAGGGTGGTGGCTGAGCTCGTGGTTCCTGAGAACAAAGCAAGAACTTGCAATCTTAAGTTTAGGTCTATGAGTAAATTGAATTAACTGTGTGATTCTTTGCAACATATCTTGATTATTCCAAGCATTTAATGAGGTTTTGTTAAACACCATAGCATGACTTGGCTATGCTTTGGGGAGTTAAGGGAGATGCTCTTACTGTGTCCTGAGCTCATCAGGGTGCAGAGTGAAGGTGTGGGGGAAGGGGGTGGACAGTCGGAATGTGGCAGGAGGTGACCATTGTTCTCTGAAGCTGCAGTGGTTCAGCGTGAGAATGGTAGACTGAGGTGTTGCGCCACCAACATGGTGGGGTTTCCATGTGTTTCTTGGGGAGCAGAACTGAGTGGAAGGTTTGACTGAGCAAGAATTTCTGGCTGGAGGTGTGGAGTCTTTGTGATTTGCACTTTTAACAAAGACTTTTAATAATAGTATGGCAGTGTGAATCTCAATTTGCAAACTCAAGTCTGTGTGAATTCCTTTTCTTTATTTTCTATAAGTTATCTAAATATTGACTCTGAGTCCCCATGCCACCAGGGAGGCAGGAAGTTTGACCCCAGCCATTCTGAGTCTTTTCTTCCCCTGGCTTCATGCCAGGATTCTCAGCTCTGAGACTCTTTTGACATCCCATGATGCCGAGTCCCCTCTCTTCCTGGTCAGCGTGGCCCCCTCAGGATTGCTGATTGCTCATATCCCAGCCTCGCACAGGTATGGGACCCTGGCAGGGCCTGAAACCTGACCCCAGAATCCAGCCTGCCTGGGGTTCCCTGTGGCTGACCCCTCTGAGGGTCTGCTGCACCCCTTCTGCCATATCAGGGAGCAGCGACAGGCTTCTGTGGCTAACAGTGCACACATACCTCTCATGTTCTGTCCTCAGGAGGAGCGGGAGCCCCTCCTTTTCTCCTCAAATTGACCTTGGTGGACTTTCTCAGCCCTTCTTTCCTCAGTGGACTTAGGCTTGGGGGGTCAGGCTTAGAAAGGAAGAATCTCACCAACAGCATCTCCTTTTGCTCTGCTTGTTTTATACAAAGCTCCTCAGTCCTAGGCAAGGGGGTAGAGAGGAAGCTACCTTTTTAATGTAGAAAGAGAATGGGATAAACACAGGGAGGAAAATGTATTAATAACCTAAAAAAGCATTCTGTTACAGTATAATAAAAGATGTGAGCTTACATTTTAGCCATAGCCTGGTGAGATTTGGGCACCCCTGGGTTCCTTAAGATGCCAAGTTGAGAACAAATCTTTGTAAAATGGCTGTAGTCTGATCACAAGTAGTAGTCAAATTGCAAGAACATTGCTCCTAAGCCTAGTTCTGAAACTTACTAGCTGTATGACTTTAAGCAATTCATTTAATTTGCTCTAGACAAGGGGTCCGCAAATTTGTTCTACAAAGGCCCAGATATTTAAGCTTGCTGGCTGTAGGTCTCTGCCATAGCTGCTCAGCTTGACCATTGTATTAAGAGAATGGCTCACAGACAATAGTCCCCAAACAAATGAGGGTGGCTGTGTACCTAGAAAGACTTAACTTTTAGACAGTAAAATTTGAATTTATGTAATAATTGTGTCATGAATATTATTCTTTGACTTTTTGTTGGTGTCTCTTCAACCATTTAAAAATGTAAAAACCAGTCTATACTCAGCAGCCGTGCAAAAATACTCATGCAAGCTCAATTTGGCCCGTGGCTGGGTTTCCTGCTTGGACTCTAAAAGTCTAGCTCTAATGTCTAGAGCTTAGGTTTCCTACCTGTAAAAGGGAAACACATATCTCACAGGACTGTCAGACAAGCAGTGGCATATGTTTTTACTTTGCTTTACAAAGTTAAGGCATTATTGCTAAACATGCTAAATGTACTAAGGAGATTGAATGCCTACATTTTCATTTAAATAGAAGACAAAAACAGAGCTGCAACCAGCAATCTTTGCAGATGTCACTTACAACTTTGTCTTTGCTTCTCCATCTTTACAAAATAGAATTGATGCCACTGACCTCAAGGGGAGTTTTGTGGTTTAAGTAGAATGTCTCTGTGTGGAATATCTTCTTTTAGAAAATGTCAGTTCTGGTACTTGTCACTCAGTGACTTACTTGCCCTGGTGATGTTGTGTAAAGTGACTTTTTATTATCAGAATCTCCTTCCACACAGCACACACACCAGAAAAGAGAGACTTGGAACCGTCCTGAATGATGAGGGAGACTCAGTGTGCTCTTGGCTTCACTGCCTTTCCTTAGGTCTCTGCTGTGCTGTCTCCGTTGTACCTGGAGGAGTATATGCACGGACGCTGGAAGTAGGATGTGCCGCACTCATTCTGAATGTAAATATTAGACTGTAAATTAAAAGCTCAAGACATCAGAATTCATGGTGATAGCCACAACATACCGAATTGAGCCTAGCACACCCATTGTGAGGCAGAAATTCCAAACCCATTTACACACAGGGTCTGGCCGGTAGGGTGACATCTTAAGCAGCCAGACATAACACTATAGGGAATTGTGGGCATGGGACAAATGGTAGAGTGTAGCCCTCACACTTCTTCAAGGCATTTATTTTTCAAATTTATTTTTCAGTTATAGTTGATGTATAATAATGTATTAGTTTCAGATGTACAACATAGTGATTAGGCCAGGGGTGTCAAACTCATTTTCACTGGGGGTCACATCAGCCTCGAGGTTGCCTTCAAAGGGCCGAATGTAATTTTAGGACTGTATAGATGTAACTACTCCTTAACTAGGGGCTAGGAGCTCAGCCGCAGGTAGAAACAAGGTGCTGGGCAGATAAAACAAGGTGGAGGGCTGGATTCGGCCCATGGGCCTTGTGTTTGCCACCTGTGCATTCATTAGACAATTATATACCTGATAAAGTGATCATCCCAGTAAGTCTAGTTAGTACCCATCTGACATCATATATAGTTATCACAACATTTTTGACTATATTCCCTCTGCCGTACTTTACACCTCTATTTTTATAAGAAGTATAAGTTGCCAATGATAAAAAAGACATTTACTTTAAAACAAAACAAAAAAACAATACAGTGATTAAATAAAAACCAAAACACTATTCTGGCTACACTGAAGTCGGTCACTTGGCTGGACAGCTCTGTGACTCCTATTGTGGGATTGACTTGAGAAAGAAGGTTCCCGTGGAAAATTGCTTTTCCCGTAGGTAGAAATAAAGGCTAGCCTGAGAAAGAAGGGCAGGCAATGAATAGTTTTGTTTTACAGCTGCACAGAGGTGGGAGGTGTCGTAAAAGTTATCCTGGCCTCAGGCCCATGGGCCCTGCTTCTGGTTTTTCCCAGTTATAAATTTGGGATTAGTTATCTAGCTAAAACCTACCTCATGAGGATTGTGTAAAATAATCTATTTGAAAGTGTTTTAATTAACTAAGTTGCTATGTAAATATTAGTTACCCCCCACATACATCATGGAGGGCTAGTAAATGCTGGTCCCTGACAAGATTAAAGGGCGTCTGCTGGAGCTGTTGCTTCCCTTCACCCCCTTCATACCAACTTTGCTGCAATAGGAGCTAAGCAATAAGGCATGCCTTTTATTACAAGGCCATATTATCAGCTTTTCTGTTTCACTAGAACTCTCTGTTGTCACAGTTTGGACCCCACAGGACCAAGAGCCAGTGCTGGGCTAGTTCGTTCTGCCCAGTTCTGCTTTCCTTCTTTACCTGTGACTTCACTGGGTGAAAAATGTGTCATTGGGTACTAAACTGTTTGAAGCTTACTTGTGACACTTAGGAAGACGGATTTAAGAGATTTATTAGACCACATGTTGGGTGATTTTTCCATTTAAGAACAAAGGATTGGGCATTATTGAATTTGACCTCTAAGGACCATTCTTTGTTAAACAAAAAACAAACAAACAAAAAAACCGAATGCAAACCTCATAGAGGGACATGGCCACCTTGCCCCGTCTTGTCCCATGTAATTGGGGATGTACTGAACATCTGATTCCAGTGGCCAGTTTCTCTAGGAAGCTTGGAAAAAGAACTGCTTTCAGTTTTGTTTTGTTTCACCGTAAAAATTCTAATTTCGCTGGGTATGGGAAATTTTGGGGCCTGCTCTGTCTTTTACTGTGAACTTTGTCCCAGTGTACCAGTGCTTTTATTTTAAAAAAGGTCATTTCCTACTTGAACTTGATTCTCTTCTATTAGCAAAAAAACTCTCTGTGTCTAAGAAATCTACTTTTTTATTATTTGGGGGGATATTAATAGATGATTAATAGATGTTTGTGTTGTAACAGTAGGGAGAAACTATACTAATAATTCTTTATAATTTACTTGATTATTTTTTGGTTTTGTCTAATTTTTTCAAATTATGAGTCAGTCTTTTTGACTCTCAGGCTTTTGAGTTTTTAAGTCCTTTAAAAATCTTTCCTATATCTTTTGGAACAGTTTTGTCTCTGCAGTGCCTATACCTGGTAATTACCGAATAATTATTATTTTGACTTAGGCCTGCAACATTCATGGACACTTCTGTATTTGCTGCATTGAAACAAAAATTCTTTACTTCATTCCAAGGTGGAAACAAATGAGGTGTTTTGGGATAAGCACTGAGGAGTTTAGGAGATCATTATGACTTGATTAAATCATTCTTTCCCAGAAATACATTCAGTCTGAAAGGATCAGAATTACTTTGCTTTTGCCGAATGTCCTTGGATCCCAAGGTGCCCCCTCCAGATTTCGGGGCCTCTTTCTTCAATGACTGGCTTTCCTGCTCAACTTTTAACAAGTGTGTTGTGATTTCAGCTTGCCTAGTATGTAACAGTGAAACTAAATTGTTAAAGCCCACATTTATTTCAATTGGTGAGACATATCGCACATTCAATTTAACTTTCTGAGAAAAGTTTATGACAGGTGAGAAAGGAAGATTAAAACTCTACATATATTTCTTTAAATGTTTTGAGACTATTAGAGAATGGCTTGAATTACTTGTTAAATATTTTCCTGGATTTCCAGTTAGTTTTGAACTGGACATATATTCTGTGTGTAAGAAAAAATTTTTTTTGCTTTTTTTTATCTTGGGGGGGGATAATAATAGATGATTTGCCACATTTTCATTAAGCCATAGGGTCGTCAGCATGCTAATTGCCTTGTGAAATTTACACCAGGTATTTTAAAGATCGGTAGACTATTTCAATAACCCAGCTTGTTCCTGAGAAAATAAAACTTTGACTTTGAGTATGGGCTATAATCTGATTTTTAATTTGTCTGCATCAGGCCGTTAGCACAACTGGGCCTCTCGTAAACACTCTGAAGAGTCCTTGATCTCTTGGAAAGGGTGGGCACTCCGCTCAGCTTCCAGCTGCTGAATCTTCTTTTCCTTTTCTTCTAAAGCTTCTTCCAGCTCAGTTATCTTATCAGACTGAAGAGAAACCTGCAAGGACAACTCCATAATCAGGCCGGTGTTCTGGCCACATTTTTCCACGGGCGGGAGACTGTCATAGGACTCTTCCAATGAGTTGTCTTCTAAAGCAAACAGGAAAAGGAAAGTCTGAGCAATATTAATTGAATTTCCCAGAACTCAAAAAGAGGGAAGATGAAAAGCTTCATTTCTCACGTTCTTAAAAGACAACACAGATGTTACATCATCTGGTCAGAGACACTGAGAATAGAATCTGGACCCAGTGAAAGGAAAGACTCTGGGCGCTGATGAAAGAGAACTTGTATGGGAAATATAGAATCTAAAGAACTTGAGACACGTGGTCATAAACTAAAGGGGGGGGAAGGGTGGAAGAAGAGGTGTGCAGGGTGGAGGGGAATGAAGGGGGGAAATAGAACAACTGTAATGGCATAATTAATAAAATATATTAAAAAATAAAAAAAGTAAAGAGTGCCATGCCCAACAGAGAAAAAAAAAAAAAAAGAACTTGGAGGGCCCTGGAGAGAGAGAGGAGACTCAGTTTTTGCCAACTCTTTGATATGCATTTAACTTGAATTAACCATGGGAATGGTTATTCTTGAAAAACCCAGTCTAAAAACAAAAGCTATCCCAAGTTGCATGTTATCCCATTTCCTAAGAACCTTTCACAAAAGCTACAATCAAGTAGAAATATGCCTCAATTTGAATTTTAATTTGACTGGGGGGAAAAGGTCATTGCCTCTTCTGGGAGAAGTGATAATGAGAAAGAACTAGTTTCTTTAAGAGTTGGCAGGGTATAATTTGAGTTGATCTAGAAAAACTGTATTAGCATGTGATCTCCCGTAGAGACTCACTTCTTTTAGGTTTGAAGGCTTTTTAGTATTTTTATTTTATTTTATTATTATTATTATTATTTTTTTTTTTTGATTTTTCAAGTCCTGAATTTACTGGTTACTCCTTACTCAATCTTGGATGAGTTCCATATTCTCTCTGAACCAAAATCTGGCTTCCTGTTTCTATTTTTTTAAAATTTTATTTAGTTATTTTTCAAGTACAGTTTTTTGTCTATTTTTCCCATCCCAGCCTCCCCCACCCCTTGCTCCCCACCTCCCTCCCATTTCCACCCCCCTTAGTTCTCACCCCTGTGTCCTTCCTATTTGTTCCTCCAAATCCCTCCCGCTTTTTCCCCTTAACTTCCCTTCCTTCTCCCCTCTGGTCACTATCCCCTTGTTCTCTATTTCAGTGTCTTTGTTTTTTTTTTCTGCTTGCTTGTTTGTTTTGTTGTTTAGCTTCCTGTTAAAGGTGAGATCATATGGTATTTGTCTTTCAGCACCTGGCCTATTTCACTCAGCATAATGCTTTCCAGTTCCATCCATGTTGTTGCAAATGGTAGTAGCTCCTTCTTTCTCTCTGCAGCATAGAATTCCATTGTGTATATGTACCACAATTTTTGGATCCATTCATTTACTGACAGGCACCTAGGTTGCTTCCAACTCTGGGCTATTGTAAATTGTGCTGCTATGAATATTGTGGTGCATAGGTTCTTTGATATTGATGTTTTAGGATTCTTAGGATATAATCCCAGCAGTGGAATTGCTGGGTCAAAAGGCAGGTCGATTTTTATTTTTCTGAGAAAATTCCATACTGTTTTCCATAATGGTTGTACCAGTCTGCAGTCCCACCAACAGTGAACTAAGGACCCCTTTTCCCCACAACCTCTCCAACATTTGTTGTTTGTTGCTTTGTTTATGATAGCCATCCTGACTGGTGTAAAGTGGTATCTCATTGTGGTTTTAATTTGCATCTCTCTGATAGCTAACGATATTGAGCATCTCTTCATGTGTCTCTGAATGTTCTGTATGTCCTCCTTGGAGAAGTGTTTGTTCAAGTCCTTTTCCCATTTTCTAATTGGGTTGGGTGTCTTCTTAGAGTGGAGTCGTGTAAGTTCTTTGTATATTTTGGAGATTAAGCCTTTGTCTGAGGTATCATTGGCAAATATGTTTTCCCATACAGTTGGTTGTCTTGCTAATTTAATACTGTTTTCTTTAGCCATGCAGAAGATTTTTATTTTGATGAGATCCCATTTGTTTATTCTTTCCTTTACATTCCTTACTCTAGGGGACATATCAGTAAAGAAGTTGCTGCGTGAAATATCTGAGATTTTCTTGCCAATGTTCTCCTCTGGGACTTTAATGGTGTTATGACTTACATTTAAGTCTTTTATCCACCTTGAATTTATTTTGGTGTATGGCGTTAGTCTGTGCTCAAGTTTCATTTTTTTGCATGTAGCTGTCCAGTTCTTCCAACACCATTTGTTGAAGAGGCTGTCTTTACTCCATTTTATGTTACTGCCCCCTTTGTCGAATATTAATTGACTGTAGAGAGTTGTGTTGATTTCTGGGCTCTCTGGTCTGTTCCATTGGTCTATGTGCCTGTTTTTATGCCAGTACCAGGCTGTTTTGATTACAGTGGTCTTGTAATACAGTTTGATATCAGGTATTGTGATCCCCCCTACTTTGTTCTTCTTTCTCAAAAGAGCAGCTGCTATTCGGGCTCGTTTATGGTTCCATATAAATTTTCAAAGTGTTTGTTCTATGTCTGTGAAATATGCCATTGGTACTTTAATAGGTATTGCATTGAATCTGTATATTGCTTTGGGTAGTATGGACATTTTGATGATGTTAATTCTTCCAATCCATGAACAAGGTATATGTTTCCATTTGTTTGTGTCTTCCTTGATTTCTTTCTTCAGGGCTGTGTAGTTTTCTGCATACAGGTTTTTTACCTCCTTAGTTAGGTTTATTCCCAGATATTTTATTTTTCTTTTTGCTATATCAAATGGGATTTCTGCTTCTGCTGATTCACTGTTGGTATACAAAAATGCCTTTGATTTCTGGATATTGACTTTGTAACCAGCTGTTTTGCCAAACTCATTAATTAGTTTGAGCAGTTTTTGGGTAGAGTCTATAGGATTTTCCATGTACACTATCATGTCATCTGCAAACAATGACAGTTTTGCTTCCTTCTTTCCTATTTGGATGCCTTTTATTTCCTGTTCTTGCCTGATCACTGTGGCTAAAACTTCCAATACTATATTGAATAGAAGTGGTGAAAGCGGACAACCTTGTCTTGTTCCTGATCTTAGTGGAAAAGCTTTTAGTTTTTTTCCGATTGAGTATGATATTGGCTGTAGGTCTCTCATATATGGCCTTTATTATTTTGAGAAATGCTCCCTGTATTCCCACTTTGCTGAGTGTTTTTATCATAAATGGGTGTTGTACCTTATCGAAAGCTTTTTCCGCATCTATTGATATGATCATGTGATTTTTGTCTTTGCTTTTTAGTATTTTTAAATAAAAATCACAAATACTTCCTGGACACAAAAGCTTATTCTTTATTAATTTTTATCAGTTAACCCCTCAGGTAAGGATAAGAGAAAGAAAGGCTCCAATAAATACATAAAAGATTAGTGGCTGCCAGCAGGAAATCCTTGAAAACAAATTTCACTAGACCATCAGAAAATGCAGTTGCTGAAGCAAACCTCATCCTATTAGACTTCAGCAGTACCATGCCCCTTACCACTCTTATCTTGAAATTTCGACCATTGTAGCCATTTTTCTGAGTTATAGAAAAGGCCAATTTCAGTTATAAGAAGTAAGGGACATCATGTTCCTGAAAACCTTTCCCCCTTTTTGCTCCATTACCCCCTCCCACCTCCCCTCTGGTTATTGTCAATTTGTTCTTTATTTCAATGTCTCTGCTTATATTTTGCTTGCTTATTTCTTTTGTCGATTAGGTTCCACTTGTAGGTGAGATCATATGGTGGACAAAACCAAAGGCGGGTAGGATCAAGAGTAAGAAGTGGGGATGACTGGGCTGGGGTCAGGGACAGTGAGGGGAAATGGAGACAACTATACTTGACCAGTAATAAATAAAAACGTATCAAGTGTATGTTAGGAAAAATGGAAAAATAAATTATTCAAAATAAATACATTGTACATGCATACACACACACACACACACACACACAGACACACACACAAAGCAGTAAGGGACATCAGAGCTTGGGTATAATTGTCAGAATAATGGAGCCAATGGCATATGGATGAGTCTGACACATGGTCTTGACAGTGAATTGCTGTCGTTGGAGGTTCAGCACTCACTCAGTCCCCAGCGAAAGGGTTATTTTCAGACCCACAGCTGCATGGGTAGCCCAGAGTACTACTAAAGCCTGCTGCTGTTGTGTGCCTGCTACAGATGAGACGGCTTTGCTGCGCAGCCAATGCAGGCAGGCAAGCACCCATTTCTCAGCAAGTAGAACTAATTTGAAGTCATTACTTCCTCAAGGGCATATAGGTGAAAGCCCGTGCACTGAATTACACAGCGAGTGCTTTCGGCCTCGCAGAAGTGAGGAGGGGAGAGAGACGATTCTTTGCTCCTAGAAATTACTGTTAGCAACGTACTAGCTTTCAAGAATCCATGGAGACATTTTTGTTCTGAACGTTCGAAATTCTAAGAACAATATTTAAAGAGATGGTGGTTTGAGCATCTTTCTTCAGAAGCAATGAAAAAGATCTCAGATCTCAAAGGAGCCTTTAGTTTGTTACCTCTGCCAGGGGCCTGTGCTTTTAGGGCCAGGCCAGAGATCCGCATGGCAGTAGGCCCTCCCCATCTGCTGGTGCGCCAGGGCCTCCATTCTCCTCTCCCCTGACCAGAGTTGTGCCATCTGGTACAATAGCCACTAGTCGTGGGTGGCCATTTGCCTAGTAAATGCAGCTAGTCTGGACTGAGATGTACTGCAGTTGAGATGTACATATTTGATTTGGAAGAGTTTTAAAAAATGTGAAGTAACTTTACATGTTAAGAATGATGTGTTAAATGATAATATTTGGGATCTTTTGTTTTAAAGTACATTTTAAAGATTAATTGCACTCATTTGTTTTTACGTTTTAAAAATGTAGGTACTAAAAGATTTTAAATATTATTTGTGGCTCTCATCATCTTTCTATTGAATAGTAACTGGATCGGAGTTTCTTTTTATTTTTTTAATCTTGTTATTTAAAAAAATTTAATTACAGTTTATGGTCAATATTATTTTGTATTAGTTTCAGTTGTACAGCACAGTAGTAGGTGGACAGTCTTACACTTCACAAAATGTTGCCCCTGACAGTTCCCGGGCCCACCCGACCCTACACGTAGCTTTTACAGCCTTGTTGGCTGTCTTCCCTGTGCTGTGCTTCACATCCCCATGCCGACTTTGTGACTTCCCATCGGTGCTTCCCAGTCCCTTCTGCTTTTTCACCCAGAGTTCCTTTAAGGTGAGCACTCTCTGAAACCTAGGTGGATGTGTTCCTTGGAGATGGCTCTAGTTAATGGCTCTAGTTAACAATTGCTGTTTGGGAGGGAGGAGCACTGGCCCTCACCTGTTAGCACTTGGATCATCTTTCTGTCACCCAGAAGGTGGAGGCACGGAAGTCTGGGGTTGGGTGAATGGATTCTTATAGGTTGAAGTGAGTTTCAATGGGAGAGGAGAAAAAAGATGGGAGTGGCAGAGAGGGGCAGGGCAAGATGGTAAGGAAAGGAATGGCGTGTGGGGTGGGGAAGCCTGGGCCTCTGTGAGGCTCCAGCACGAAGCGGGGCGTCAGGCCTCGTGAGTGCCTGCCTGTCACCTTCTCCTTTCTCTTTACCTTCAGTTTCCTTCCTCCCAGCTTTCCCCTTCCTTTTAGGAAAAGTTTTCTCTCCCAATTTGCACAATGAAGAAAGGAGTTCAGGGCCACTCCAGAAGAAAAACTGGTCAAAAAGGGTTTTGTTTCTTTGTTTGTTAGTTTAAAAAATAATGCCACAGAGGCAGAGTAGTTACTCTACCTAATTCTAATGATAAAGGAGCAACAGTGCAGCAGGGTGGCGTCACAGAGGCCTTATAGTCACTAGGTCTGCATCTCTGCCTCTGGCCTCTCGGAAGAGAGTAGTAGTAGAGAAAGAGGGGCAGGGTGTCTTGGTCAGCTCAGGCGGCATCACAAAATACCATGGACTGGGTGGTTTAAACAACGGAAATTAATTTGGGGGAGTTCCAGAGGGTGGAAGTCCAAGATTGTGGTTCCAACATGATTGAATGCTGGTGAGAATTCTCTTCCTGGTGTGCAGATAGCCACTTTTTCATTGTGTCCTCGTGTGGTAGAGAGAGAGAGAGAGAGACCATAGGCTCTCTGATGGTTTTTCTTGTAGAGCCACTAATCCTATTAAGAGGGTCTCATCCTCCTGACCTCATTCAAACCTAATCAAGGCCCAGAAGAACCATCTTCTAATACTACCACATTAGGGGTTAGGGACACACCACATGAATATGGGGATGGGCACAATTCAGTCTGTAGCACAAGGAAAAGACAGTGGAGAAGGAGAAAAGGAGGAACATGAAGCTAAATGAAGGAGAGGTGGTATGAGGCCTTTGATGCCTACTGTATTGTTTTATGTATTAAATGGAAACGATGAAAGGAGGTAAAGAATATACATACCAAAAAAAAATTTCTCATACAAGTACATTTTACTTTTAAATGACCTCTTTGTGCATAAAATATATTTTTGTTCTGTTGCTAAACACATTGCAAATATAAAAAATGTTTTAAGCTCTTCAACAAAGTGGGGGACTCCAAGAGTCTCACATCCTATTTGTATTGGAAGTAGCCCAAGGATAGTTTTCCAGACTCTGCCACTGACCTTCTCATGACCTGTTGTCTCCCAGTCCAGGCTCCCTAATCTGGAAGGGATGTGTGTCCCCAGGGTCCTGACAGTGTTACGTGTCCCCCAATCTCAAATACCTGTGGTCCTGACAGTGCCACAGGTCCCTAAATCTCAAACACCTGTGGCCTTTCCTAAGCTTTCCCTAGCAGCTCAGATAACTTTGCCAAGGCCAGGGCTAACCCCTGAGGTGTGAAGTTTTGTCGTCTGAACAGATAATCTCAGGTGTAACTCCATACCCAGAGGCTCAAAGAGAACCAGAGACAAGTTCTTATCTGTCAGAGAGAAGGGGCAAATCTGATTAACCACAGTCAGGATATGAACTGATCAAAATTGCTACTGATGTGGCTTTGTGGCAAAGAGGAATCAGGAGGAGGGTGTCGCAGTTGGGCGGGTTTAGAAAGGTTTAGGAAGAGGACAGAAAATGGAGCCTTCTGCTCACGGCTGGGCCGGACTACTCAGTTTTCTGTGTCAGCCCTTAGAGACAAAAGGCCTCGGACAAACTGACGCTTGTCTTTGACCATTTCCAGATTCTCATTCTTCACGCTCTCGGTATCTTCGTGCTCTTAGCAAAGTGCCACATGAGAGTTATGTCCAAAATGATTCACTAGTCACTATCATTCCTGTACTAGTTGGAACTCTGAGTGAGCCAAAAGAACAAGAATTCAGGAAACTCTTCAGTAAATATCTAATGGATCCTAGCACTCTTTGTGGATTCTTCCGATTTCTGCCATTGGGGTCAGAGGTTCCATTACAGTTACTAGGATGAATCCCAGGGGGAGGTTTATAGATCCATTGAACATCTAGATAAAATGGGTGTGAGTATTATAGAGAGATTAGACCCTGTATCTTTTAGCAATTACCTGAAGAAATACTATAATACTATATGTGGAAGATGCCCCCATTGCAGTGTTATTAAATGCTATCACAGGACTCCTGAGGAATGGAATGAATATGAGCTTTTCCTTTTTGAATTAGGCCCAGTCAAGCCACAGTAGGAACTGGCAAGACAGTTCTGTGAATGATGCAGCTGGAGCACCCATGGTCCGCTGAGTCTCTGGGTCCTCAGGGTTGCCACCTACATACTCATACTCTGTTCAGGGTCCCAGCCTAGCCCTTACCAAGGCGCTGGTCCTGGTTTGGGGGCATTCTGCAACCTCAAACTAATGGAACTCTCTTCAGTATTGTTTACACATAGTTTAAGGAGCAGCTTGGAAATTTAGAGCTGGAATGTGCTTTTGGGGAGTGATCTGGACTTAACTGGTACAGGAATCATTTCTACAACAGCCCTAACTGAAGATTTTCTAAGTTAGTGGCTCTCAGACATTGGTGTCCTTCAAGATCTTCCTAGGTCAGCTGCCAACTGCAATCGCTGGATAACACTTGCACTTGGCCATCATGCAGCTCTGAACTGTTGTAGAGATGCCTGGCAGGTGTGGCTGGCTGTAATGCACAGCCTGTGGGGAGAGCAGCCTACAACTTGCTAATCAGAGAAGGGAGCTGTGGTGGAGATGTAGGGCAAAACCCTGCAACACGGGAAAGTGTTACCTGGGAATCCAGGAAGTTAATAGGTCCGTAAACGCTGATACAGTGCTGAAGGGTGGCTCAGTGCATGGCTGGGAAGCTTTCTTTTAGATTTTCTAAATATTTCTTTCTAAAAGGAGTATTCCCCTTTTGGTCCCTTCATTATGCTGCTACTCAGAAGTGCTCATTGAACAGAGAAATGCTGAGAAGCCCTGATGCAATTTCTGATTCAAATCTCTCCAGCGATGAGAAGCACAGTTGTTCTCAGCTGAGTGTCAGGTATCCTCCATGGTCATCTTGTGCATTCATTCATTTATGCAGTGATTAGACCCAGGGACACATAGAGAATGAATCAGATGTGTTGGCTGCTACCGTCACAGCTCTATAGTTATGTAGGGAAGCGGCAACCCAGAGTTAAACCCTCAAGGACATTTAGGATTTAGCTTAAATAAATACCTCTGCTGGGTACTCACTTGCAAACACTTACTTTTCTCTCTGCCTTTCAAGCTAGTGAGCAAGGTTGCCAAGTATTTACTCAAGAAGAAAAAATCTTACTGGTGAGGTGATTCAATACCTCATTCTGCCAGAGCCACCCAGGATTACTGTTTGGCCTGAGCAACTATGTCAGCTTCCTCCTCTGTACAGATGCCCGTCACTGTGACTCACCTACATGTTGCTTTTGAAAGCTGTGTATATTTCTCAGTAACCACAAGCGAGTCCAGTTTCAACCATTGCCATACTTGGGCTTGAAAAACTGGCACATCCTTGTCAAGACATCCCTCTCGCTGTTTGCATAAAAAAACTGACAAAAGAACCTTTCCTAGTTTCCTAATCTTCCCTAGACTGTTACAATGCACCTTTCTAAACGGTAATTCTCTGGAGTAAATGATTCACTGATTTTTTTTGTATTCTTGTAGCACAAATACTTTACTTCTTGAAAATCAGATTAGTTTTACATCTTGATGATTTATTTATCCTCCCCCCTCAGTGTTTGGTTTGCATACAGACCAGTCTCTAGTGCCAAATAACTGAGTCTGAAGGGTTTTCCATTTCTTTCCACTAATGCTGTGAACACTTAGAGTAGGCAGGTGTTTGTGGATTTGGAAAAAACAACCAGCATTGTAAGAACAGATTTAATTGGCAAATAAGTTTGGTCAGTTAAAAGAATTAAAATACAGTGTATATTTGCTGGGAATTTTCCATATGTATCACAAAACTTTCCATTTCATAATGATGACCATTCTTATAACAGGATTATGTTTTAGAGGGAAAATTTGAGGTGTAATGGCCCCCTAGAGCAAATAGATATTTTCACCTAGCAACAGCCCAACCGCTCCCATACCTAAGAGCTTCAAAATATGTTTTAATAAGTGCTTTGGAGTGAACAAGATACTTGTTTGCAAGCATGATGGGAAGGCCACAGCCCTAATCACGTGGGGAGGGAAGTGTCTCAGAGAGCAACGCGATCAGAGAGCCTATAGAACACTCGGTGCAAAAAACACTCAGGAAAAACACGCAGCGGAGAGAATTTGTAGGAAGCACTTGTTGCTTCCAGTTCCCGGGGCCACAAGCAGACAGAACTCTCACCAGTCCTCAGACTGGCATAGCTTCACTCCAGCGGTGGCAGTGTACTCTCAGCGTTAAGACCTGTGGGGCTGGGAAGACGAGGGGGCGGCAGACGCCCGGCTTCCTTCCTATGTCATTCTGAAGCATACGTGCACTGTGATGCTCATGCTTAACATTGTTGAGATGCTTAATTTTCTTGCCAGGCACATGGAGTTGAAATACTGCAATAGCGTCAGATCTGACTGCCCTGCTTCCGTTCCTGCCCCTGCAGTCTGGTTGCAACTCTGCACAGGGAGGCTCTATAAAAATATAAATTGGGTCATGACACTCTTTGTCTGAAATCCTCTAATGATTTTTTTTCAACTCAGGCAAGAGTAAACACCCAAGTGCTTACACTGCAAGGTCCTGTGTGATCCCCCACCTCCACCTCACCGACATACCTCCTATTCCTCTCTCCTTGTTCACTCTGCCACATCCCGCTGTCCTCACTGCTAACAGACCAGGCGTGCTCCTACCCCAGGGCCTTTGTGTTTGCTCTTCCCTCTGCCTGGATCACTGTACCCCTGGTACGTACATGGCTAGTTCTCTCAGTTCCTTCAGGTCTGGCCTTTCCAGAGTCACCTTCACGCAGTGAAACCTTCCCTGGCTCTCTGGCTTACAATTTCAACCTGACTCCAAGTGCTAAACACATCAAATCCCTGTTCCCTGTTTTATTTTTACTGACATGCTATTTCTGGCTGTATTTTATTTGTATCTTGTTGGTAGGCTCTCACCCCACACTAGAATGAAAGCTCTATGAGAACAGAGCTTTTTGGTTATGTCATTTTTTTAAAGTAAATAAATGAATGAAAGGTAAGTGCATCTATGATACCAGTCACTGTAGCAATGGCTGGCCCAAAGACTTTAACTGGTGAACCATTAGGCTGGTTCCTCCATTTCCTTAGTAGGCACATATAGATTTTTTTCACACACAGATTTTTTCATTACTGCATTTTTTCCAGATAATAAATCGCTGTGATTCTACAACACTGCACTTAACAACTCTGAATTTAAGTTCTTTTGTAATAGAAAAATGGAAAAGTTAGAAGAGATCTCTTCCTGAGATTCCATGAGCTATAAAAATGGTCCTCCAAGCCGGCAGCAGAAAGCTTCACTTACACGGAGAATCTAAGGCCTCACTGCTGAAATTCTGCCGGAGTGAATCTGGGGGTGGGGGGTACCCGGGAATCTATATTTTTACAAAGCTCTCCAGGTAATTCTGACGATCAGCTAGGTTTTTGCAGTTGAAGTTCTGCTGACCTACAGCAAGGCATGATGAACTAAGCTTTTGGCTAAATCCAAAAATGTTGGCCAGGAATCTCCCAGGCGAGCCTCTTCTCGACAAGGCTGCAGTCCCCACAGCAGGAGAAGAGGGCACGTTTGAGACTCCGTGCCCCTCCCTTGTCCCCTGACACGGCTCTGCCCACAAATGTTCCTCGCGGACCGACTGTATCTGTGGTCCTTGGTGGCACCCAGTCCTCCTCCGATTAGCTTAAAGCTCAGCAGCCTCTCGTGACTTCTAATTTGGCGAAATTATCTCCAGAATATCCAGAGAAAATGCTGAACGCTTTGGGGTTTGTTTCTGTTTTTGCTTCTCTTTCTATTTCCCAGTGAGTGGGTGGACCCCTTTTCTCAGCAGTGGTCTGCAGGGGGGTCTCTCCTTCCCCAGCCAGGAGGAGTGAGTGGGTGGGAGGGAGATTATGCCTTGGGGTGGGAGCACAGAGACCCCTCCCGCCAGCTTCCATCAGAGTTTACCAGCTACCACTGCCACACGGGGAGAAAGAGAGTCCCTTTCTGAAGATCGGAATCAAGGGTTTTCTACTTGGACATTGCTCGAGTCAACTAATATGTCCAAGGAGACTGATAAGAACATTATCACAGAAGGATGTGTGAAACGTTGGCCAGAGCTCAGGGGACTTGTTTGCGTGGCACAGAAGTAAGGATGTTTCAAAGATGGATATAAATAAATGGATGCAGTCTCGTCTGTGGGGCAGGGGCCAGACACCGGCTGCTAGGCCGATTGTGGAGCTGTTTTCCATCTTCCATCCACACCCCTGGGGTGAAGTGTTTCACGGTGGGAGGGCAAGATGGCACAGGTTAACCCACAGCTCCCTTTCTGGGCAGGGCACCTTCCCACCCACTTCAGGGCCTCAGATCTCACCAGGTTATTCCACAGGAGTTCTTGGACAAGGCTGAGAAATGACACAAACACTGCTAGCCTAATGATTTAGCCGAGTTACGCCAAGAGAAAATCAATCTAATCAGAGCTTTATGGAAACTCTTCTACCTCTTCCTTTTAGCAGGACCTAAGCTCCCCTTTAAGGAGAATAATGGATGAACCAATGACTGACAGCCTGGCCAGAGGGTCCTGATTGGAGAACAGAAGATTCAAGGGAGGGAGAGAGACCCAAGAGATTGTGAGAAAAAAAGAAAAAGACAGTAGATAAGGACTCTTTCTATGCTTCTCTGAAGTGGAATCAGTATGGACTCAAGTCAGTTGGAGGAATAGATATAGAGATTCTTTTACATCATTTGGATGGCATGTCTAATTCCAGTGTCTAACAGTGAGACTTCTACCTGCTCTACTTCCTGATGCCCAGGGGCTATAAAATGAGAAATGCCAGTTTAGTGTGTTTGCATTAATTTTCAAAAGATATTACAGTTTCTGGTGTTGTATAGCATTGAGAAAAATGATGCTGTAGTAATAATAGTATTGGTAGGGTTAGTTATGTTTTTACACCATGACAATAAAAATGAGCTGTTTTATGTGCTGAAAGATGGGATAAAAGATTCGTTATTTTTGTTGAGCAGGATTTACTTGTTTAAAGCAAAGGAATGTGGTTGGTGAAGAAGGGTTTCAGGCACTTTGATTTTGCTGACCTGACATTGCTATTAAATGTCGCTGACAACAGGACACTTGGACACGCCCATTTTTGTGTGCACAGTTTTGTGTGGCATGGGCAACTGCACCTCAGTACATATGCTCCAGGTCTCCCTTACATCTGACCCTGTCCCTCATTTTCTTCCTTTCGATTAGCCCCAGGATGACAATGATAGTGACATTGAATTTTATGAGCCCCCTACACAGAGTGCAGGTCTAGACTCAGTGCTTCTTGGCTGGACTTAAAGAGTCTGTACAGAAGGTGTAATAAATTGTGCCCTGGCCGGTGTGGCTCAGTTGGTTGGAGTGTTGTCCTGGACACCAAAAGGTTGTGGGTTTGATCCCTGGTCAGGGCGTGTATGGGAGGCAACCAGTTGATATTTTTTTCTCACATCTATGTTTCTCTCTCAAATCAATAAACATATTTTTAAATATTAAAAAAAGATGTCATCAGTTGCAAACAATACTATAGTGACAAAACCTTTTTCCTTCACCAGACCTTAGGCAGGCTACTCTGAGCCTTTTCTTGAATAATCCTCAAGAGCCCAGGTGTAGGGAGAATCTTGCTGGGTGGCATTAGAGAGGACCCCCGGTGCTTGGTACCTGTTTGTTCTCAATCTCTGATCCAGTTTCTCACCCTCCATGCTGCTCTCACATGACCTGATCACCTTGGCCCGCCTGCCTTCTCTGCTTAGCCGTGGCCTGTCGACACATCGCACCACCCTGCTCCTCGGCTGTCAGTCTTCACTTTCCCTTCTCATATTCAGAGTCGAGCAAACCTTTCTTTCCTAATGTGATAATCTTGACACCTATCACAATAGTTCTGATAAAGTCTTTTTTTCTTAGCATTTTAACAAGTGATGGATTTACGGTTTTTTTTTTTTTTAAATAGCAACTGAAGGATCACACAGAATTTATTGGGGCTGTTCACTTACTTCTGCCCTGGAATATCTATAATGATGAAATCAAGTCCTGCTAGTCTTGACCAAGTCTTCCCATCACCCACAACCAACTCTCTGAGTGTTAAACACTCTGTCATTTAAGAAAGACCTTGCTGAAATCCATTACTGAGATTTTTACTTATATAAAACATCAAATAGTGGGAACTCTTAGGGCCCCATCCATAATCCTCAGCCAGTCTGTCAGAGTATTTGAGAAAAAGGGAGGTGTGGTGTATCAGCAGAATCATTGTGAATGAATATTTGCCACTGTTGACATGCCCCTTAAAACACCCTTCCCTTGACTTCTATTATATGGCACTATTTTCCTCCAAACTTTGTGACTACTCCTTTGGTCTCATTTTTTGGGTTCCATCTCAGAGCATTTTCTGAATGGAGATCCCTTCGTTCCTGGCCTTAAATGTTCCTGTTTTTCTTTATAGGTCATTTCAGCAGTACCTGTGGCCTTGGTTAAAATCTATTTGTGTGAACGATGCCCACATTTTCCACTCTATGTTAGACCTGAGTTCTGGACCCTGCCCTGAGATATCTCATGAACATCTCAGATTCAATATGTACAAGACTGAATGCATTATCTAACCTCCAAAACCGATCTCCTTCCAGGGATCACTAGCTGCGTAAAATGCATTATTACATGTTATACTTACTGAAGTCAGAAATCTGAGAGTTCCTTAAGATTTCTCCTTTGCTCTTCCATGTTCTTCCATCCATCTTATCACAAAGTCCTGTGGATTTGGACTCTTAACTTTACTAGGTTTTGCACTCCTTAGGTAAGGCAGTATGCTCCTGCAACATCTTTGCCTCTATGCCCTGTAATTCTCAGTCAAAAATTATTTTCTTAATCCCTCTGGGGTACTATTTTGTTAAGAACTTTCTCAAACTCCATTACTTCCTCCTCAGCTCTAGTCACATTATGAAAATATAATCAACAGTCATAGGAAACTACCAAGCTCAAGAGAACCCCGCATCAGTGGATACAAATGGGCTTTGTCAGATGATACTCCTGAGCACTTGGACATTCAGTGCTGGAACCTACGGGCTTCAGTGCAGCAGAGACTGAGAGGAAAGGAGGTTTCAGAGAAGGAGACAGGTGTGGCCTAAGTGCATGAGAAGGAACAGCAGAGTCGAAGCAGCAGGAGGACGTCACAGGGGCGGGCCCAGGCACACCCGAGAGAAGCAGCTCACGGAAGCAGACACGGCTTGAGAATCTCACCTCCTCCATTGGTAATCGTATCTAACTGGGTTTTTACGAACTGTTCCACTTTTATTTGGAGCAACTTGCTGTTAGTTTAAATTTTTTAGTAATAAGACAGCAGTAAAAACACGACTCGGGGATAGAAGACTGCCAGGGATGTCTCCGCTCTGCGGGGAAATAGGCAGCATACAGACGCCGATCCTGAGGACACCCTGCGAAGCACAGGCGTTTGATTCCTTCTCCCCGTGGAAGGCCATTCCAGTTTGATCAGCTTGATTATACATTTTTTTTTTTTTTGAAATTCGAAGATGTAATTTCATCTTGAAGTTACACAAGGTAATTCAAATGTGACGGAGAAATTCCCCATGAGGCAACTCAAACAAACTTTTCTTTATGTAGGAAACCTGCTGATATTTGGTACAAACATCAATTTTCATAGATGTTTCCCCACTCATTACATCCTTCACCTCAGACATTATGTGCCTTGAGAACATTATTAAAGCTACTGGTAAAGAAGTTATTTTCCGGTTGGGCTTAAATCCAATGCACTTTAGAGAAGCACCAAATATGGTCTAGGAGACTAGTAATATGCAAAAAAATGCTTCCATTCTTAAACTGGGAAGATCCATTGTATTTGCTTTGGACATACTATACAAAAATATTACAAAAGAATATCATTTTTAATGATGTTAAAGTACTTCCATAAGTATGGTTTTCCTTTTTCCATAGCCCCTGCCTTCATAATTATAATCATAAGACAAGAGGAAAAGAAAGGAGCACAGGGTAGTGAGGAAAGGAGGAAACTTTTACAGAGCTCCTGCTTTGTGTCATTTTACTAAGAACTTGTTTAACAATCATACCAAAGCAGGATGAATGTCTACCTCTTTTTTTTCTATTGTTATGACCAGTAAATACTGCCAGGATCCTCTCATAAGAGTGGGTCTGAAATGTGCAGGCCACTTTTCACTGGGACCACCACCCCCTTCCTTCCCAGGTACCCAGGGGGCCCACGGAAGTCCTGTCCCATCAGCCTATCTTCCTGATTGGGGGTTAGAGCATATCCAGGGGGGTCAGACCCTGAGCATTTCCCAGTTGTTTATGAAACATTCCTGGCTTTAAAAGAATAAAACAACAGTCTAGGTGTCTCATCTCATTCTCTTTTGTTTCCATCTATTATTAATTTCTGAGCTAGAAAATGCTAAGGTAATAGGAATCTTAAGAATTGGCAGCAGGATTGCCATTAAGACACGTGGGCATTTGTTCTGGCTACTTTCCAAGGTGATCCTCCCAGAGTCTTCTGGTTCTAACCACCTGGATAAACAAAGTCTTAAGGACACATTAAAGTTCAGCAGGCCAAGTTCTTGTTTCGCCTCTGGTTTCAGATATAGGCATTTTTAAAATTTAAACTGTATTACGTATTTTTGGTCAATTCTATTCTTTCAACCTTAAATTAAACCTTCAAATGAGAAAGTTTGCCTAAGACTATAAAAGTATTTGTTTTTTTTTTTTTTTAAAGACTCACATTGGGTTTAATCAATCAAATAAGGTAATCTTTAGTTGCAATTGACTTCAGAACATCAATATCATTTGTGAATACATCAGTCGGGATGATTTCAACTCCAAATACCAGGACATGTGACTATCAGCAAGCTCGACTACAGGGAGTTTCTTGTTGTGCTTGGTGACGTCTGGGGACTACAATCCTAGCTCATTTGTGGCTCGAGGACACCAGGTGGACTTCTGTTAGATTCTCAGGTTTTCCCTGTTTGTAAGGTGGCTGTAGTCTTTACAGGGCATTGCCTAACAATTGAAAGAAAAAGGAAAGTCTTGTCTTTTTTTTCAAGACTTAGAAAAACTTTCATGATCACATCAGAATTTACCTTATATAAATATTTCATCCATGGTTATATTATACTCCTAAAACAGCCCTTGACAAGGAAATAGAATCACCGTGATTGGTTAAGGCTGATAAATATTAACATTCTGGGGCAGGTGGGGAGGGTCCCTGAAATACATCACATGACTGAATTATGAATAAAATTAGGCTTCTTATTAAGAAGAATAGTGTCCTTTGTGTAGGTGATTAATAGTCAGCCACTGCAAACAAAACTCTATTTATACAAAATGCCAATAATAGTGTGTCATTCACTACCATTTTTGTTGCCCAAACCTGAAAGCCTGACTCTAACTGGCTTAAGGAATAAAGAGAATGTACTGAGATAAGGCTAATTTTAGGCAAGATTTGAACTAGTAGACTTAATAATGTAACTAAAACTTTTTTGGTCTCTCTGCTCTTTCTTTATAATGTTGGCTTCTTGCTAAACCTGGTACTGTTTTGGTGGTCACATGACTGCCGTTGTCTTCCCATGATTACCCTCCTTCTATCTATTGCCGGAGAGTGTCTGTATATATCTACTGCAGGAAAAATAGGGGGCTTTTCTTTCTCATGAGGTTCAATAAATATCTCTCACATTCCATTTTCTCTAGACCAGGAAATAGAATCACCATGATTGGTTAACACTAACACACATTAATTTTCTGGGGTGAGTGAGGAGGATCATATTAGATGATAAGCTCATCTCTGAACCAATGGATAGGCTATGCATGGGATGTTTAAGCTTATAACATTGTAATCCAATTAAAACAATGAGATTTTAACAGTGATTTTTTTTTCTGACAGAAGTGAAAGGAAGTCAGGAAGAGAAGTGAATGAATGAATAAGTAACGAATAAAGAAAGACCTCTTCCAGTTATGGATTTTGTATTATACCCATTATTCTAATAAGAGTTTCAATAAATTGAATAATTCTTGTCGGGAAGGTAGCTTAAAATCAAGCAAATCATAAAAATAAAGTTTATAGGAAACATCTAGTAAAATCTATGCAAGTATCAAACTTCTGGCAGAATAAGAATATTATTTTGGATGCTATTTATTGGTTTTGAAAAAGATTAAGAAGTTATTCATTGTAACATTTTAAAACTGGAGAAATGGAATTATATTTTTGTCCAAAGAACTCACACAAAATTCAATTAATTTAGGTTCAGATTGGCTCTGATATTTGTTTTTTGATCTGAAGAGACTTTTAAAATCTAAATAAATAAGAAATATTTTTAGTAGCATGTAAATTGCAATGCATAGCCATGCTTAGTGCCAGGAATGTCGACATCTCCAAAATGGCTACTATGTACATCACAAAGTAAAAAATATCTATATACGTCATAAAATATACTCTTGGAGAGATTAATAGTGTCTAAGAGCCAGGAAATGAATGATATGATTCAGTGTGAGAAGAAAGGGCAGCTCTGAAAAGATGCAAGGGGAAAGTTCAGGGCCTGCACTCGCATGAATGGCCACTACAATAATTCCCTAAAATCCTGGATAAATCAGCCCCTCTGGATGTCAGCTTCTTTATTTATAAAATAAAAATATTAACTTATGTAATCAATGAAAAAATTTTCTGACTCTAGAATTCTGTGATTGTATTAGGAACTTTGGACTTCTGGGCGTATATTCTAAAGTATTTTGTTAGTTAACAAAGTGTTGTGTTGTTAGTTTACATGTTGGCAATGAAGCTTCTTGTACTTGATGTTGCCCAGTAGTGGCTTCATGATGAGTCCTAGATTCTGGTTGAGTTAAACTGGAGACAATGATGATAATTCTGTCATCTCCAGTAAATGGTGGAAAGGAGTGAACAGTTTATTTATTTATTTTTCAAATATTTTTTAATCTAATTATTGTTCAAGTACAGTTTTCTGTCTTTTACTCCCATCCCAGTCCCCCCCCACCAGAGTGCTTCCCACCTCCCTCCCATTTCCACCCCCCTTAGTTTTTGTCCATGTGTCCTTTATACTTATTCTTGTGAATCCTTCCCCTTTTCCGCTGAAATTGTCTCCCCTCTTCCCTCTGGTCCTTGTCAGCCTGTTCTCTACTTCAGTGTCTTTGGTTACATTTTGCTTGCTTGTTTTGTGTTTAGGTTCCTGTTAAAGGTGAGATCACATGGTATTTGTCTTTCACCGCCTGGCTTATTTCACTCAGCATAATGCTTTCCAGTTCCATCCATGCTGTTCCAAAGGATAGGAGCTCCTTCTTTCTTTCTGCTGCATAGAATTCCATTGTGTAAATGTACCATAGTTTTCTGATCCATTCATTTACTGATGGGCACCTAGGTTGCTTCCAACTCTTGGCTATTGTAAATTGTGCTGCTATGAACATTGGGGTGCATAGGTTCTTTTGGATTGGTGTTTCAGGGTTCTTAGGATATAATCCTAGCAGTGGAATTGCTGGGTCAAAAGGCATATTCATTTTTAGTTTTCTTAGAAAATTCCATACTGTTTTCCATAATGGTTGTACCAGTCTGCAATCCCACCAACAGTAAACTAGGGTCCCCTTTTCTCCACAACCTCTTCAACATTTGTTGTTCGTTGCTTTGTTTATGATGGCCATTCTGACTGGTGTAAAGTGGTATCTCATTGTGGTTTTAATTTGCATATCTCTGATAGCTAGCAATATTGAGCATCTTTTTATGTGTCTCTGGATCTTCTGTATGTCCTCCCTGGAGAAGTGTCTGTTCAAGTCCTTTGCCCATCTTTTAATTGGTTTGCTTGTCTTCTTAGAGTGGAGTCGTGTAAGTTCTTTATATATTTTGGAGATTAAACCCTTGTCTGAGGTATCATTGGCAATATGTTTTCCCATGCAGTTGGTTCTCTTTTTATTTTAATGCTGTTTTCTTTAGCTGTGCAGAAACTTCTTATTTTGTTGAGATCCCATTTGTTTATTCTTTCCTTTATGTCCCTTGCTCTAGGGGACATATCAGTAAAAATGTTGCTGCATGAAATATCTGAGATTTTCCTGCCGTTGTTCTCCTCTAGGACTTTAATGGTGTCATGGCTTACATTTAAGTCTTTTATCCACCTTGAATTTATTTTGGTGTATGTTGTACATTGGTGCTCAAGTTTAATTTTTTTGCACATAGCTGTTCAGTTCTCCCAACACCATTTGTTGAAGAGGCTATTTTTACTCCATTTTATGTTACTGTCCTCTTTGTCGAATATTAATTGACCATAGAGACTTGGGTTTATTTCTGGGCACTCTGTTCTGTTCCATTGGTCTATGTGCCTGTTTTTATGCCAGTACCAGGCTGTTTTGATTACAGTGGTGGTGTAATGCAGTTTGATATCAGGTATTGTGATCCCTCCTACTTTGCTCTTCTTTCTCAAAATTGCAGCTGCTATTCAGGGTTGTTTATGGTTCCATATAAATTTTTGAAGTGTTTGTTCTATGTCTGTGAAATATGCCATTGGTACTTCAATAGGTATTGCATTGAATCTGTAAATTGCTTTGGGTAGTATGGACATTTTGATGATGTTAATTCTTCCAATCCATGAACACAGTATATGTTTCCATTTGTTTGTGCCTTCCTTAATTTCTTTCTTCAGTGTTGTGTAGTTTTCTGCATACAGGTCTTTTACCTCCTTGGTTAGGTTTATTCCCAGATATTTTATTTTTCTTTTTGCTATATCATTTTCTTTCCTTGATTTCTGCTTCTGCTGATTCAGTGTTAGTATATAAAAATGACTTTCATTTCTGGACTTGACTTTGTATCTGCTGTTTTGCCAAATTCATTTATTAGGTTGAGCAGTTTTTGAGTGGAGCCTATAGGATTTTCCATATACACTATCATGTCATCTGCAAACAATGACAGTTTTGTTTCCTCCTTTCCAACTTGGATGCCTTTTATTTCCTTTTCTTGTCTAATCGCTGTGGCTATAACTTCCAATACTATATTGAATAGAAGTGTTGAAAATAGACAACCTTGTCTTGTTCTTGATCTTAGTGGAAAGGGTTTTAGTTTTTGCCCATTGAGTATGATATTGGCTGTAGGTCTCTCATATATGGCCTTTATTATATTGAGGAATGCTCCCTCTATTCCCACTGTGCTGAGTGTTTTGATCATAAATGGGTGCTGTACTTTATCAAAGGAAAAAACCCCAAACACATGCTTTTTCTGCATCTATTGATATGATCATGTGATTTTTGTCTTTGCTTTTATTTATGTGATGTATTACATTTACTGATTTGCGAATATTCATCCTTGCATCCCTGGGATGAATCCCACTTGGTCATGGTGTGTGATCTTTTTAATGTATTGCTGGATGCAATTTGCCAATATTTTGTTGAGGATTTTACCGTCTATATTCATCAGCGATATTGGCCTGAAGTTTTCTTTCTTTGTTGTGTCTCTATCTGGTTTTGGAATTAGGATGATGCTGGCTTCATAAAAAGAGTTTGGGAGTCTTCCATCCTTTTGGATTTTTTGGAATAGTCTGTGAAGAACAGGGTTTAGCTCTTCCTTAAATGCTTTGTAGAATTCTCCTGTGAAATCATCTGGTCCAGGGCTTTTGTGTGATGGGAGCTTTTTGATTACTGTTTCAATTTCATCTGCTGTTATTGAGCTATTTAGGCTTTCTGCTTCTTCTTCGTTGAGTTTTGGAAGGTTACATTTGTCTAGAAATGTGTCCATTTCCCCTAGGTTCTCAAATTTCTTGGCATACAGTTCTTCACAGTAATTTCTTACAATCCCTCTTATTTCTGTGGTATCAGTTGTAATCTTTCCTCTTTCATTTCTGATTGTGTTTATTTGGGTCCTCTCTCTTCTTTTTTTGATGAGCCTACTGAAAGGCTTGCCAATTTTGTTTATCTTTTCAAAAAACCAGCTCCTAGATTCATTGATCCTTAGAATTATGCTTTTAGTCTCTATGTCATTTAATTTTGCTCTGATCTTGATTATTTCCTTCCTTCTACTAGCTCTGGGCTATCTTTGTTGTTGTTCCTCAAGTTCTTGCAGGCATAGGGCTAGGTTGTTTGTTTGAAATGTTTCTGTCTTCTTTAGGTAGGCCTGTATTGCTATGAACTTCCCTCTCAGGACTGCCTTCACTGTGTCCCATAACTTTTGGGTTGTTGTGAATTCATTTTCATTTGTTTCCAGAAACTTTTTGATTTCTTCCCTAATTTCATTCTTGACCCATTCATTGTTTAATGCCATTCAATGCCATTATCTCCATGATTTTGAGTGTTTGGGGTTTTTTCCTTTGGGGTTGGTTTCCAGTTTCAGTCCCTTGTGGTCGGAGAAAATGCTTGGTATGATTTCAATTTTCTTGAATTTGTTGAGGGTTTTTTTGTGTCCTATCATATGCTCTATTTTTGAAAATGTTCCATGTGCATTTGAAAATAATGTGTATTTAGCTTCTTTGGGATGAAGGGCTCTATATATATCAGTTAAGTTCATTTCATCTAGAGCATTGTTCAATGCCACAATATCTTTGTTGATCTTTTGTTTGGGAGATCTGTCCATTTTTGACAGTGATGTGTTAAAATTTCCTACTATAATTGTGTTGCTGTCAGTATCTTTCTTGAAGTCCTCTACAATTTTCTTTATATATTTGGGTGTTCCTATGTTGGGTGCATGTATAGTTATGATGTTTATGTCTTCTTGGTGGATTCTTCCCTTTAGTATTATGAAGTGATCTTCCGAGTCTCTCTTTGTGGCCCTTTTTTTGAAGTCTATTTTGTCTGATAAGAGTATTGCTACCCCGGCTTTTTTTTCCTGGCCATTTGCTTGGAAAATTTGTTTCCAGCCCTTCGCTTTTAGTCTGTGTAGGTCTTTTGTCCTGAGGTGGGTCTCTTGTAGGCAGCAAATGTGTGGGTCATGCTTTCTTATCCATTCAGCTATTCTATGTCTTTTGATTGGAGCATTTAATCCTTTTGCATTTAAGGTTATTATTGATAGGTACTTCTTCATTGCCATTTTTGTACCTGTGTTCCTCTCTGTCTCTCTCTTTTCCTTCCTTAAAGCAGTCCTTTTAGCATCTCTTGCAGAGCTGGTTTGGTGGAGGCGTATTCTTTTAGACTTCTTTTGTCTTGGAAGCTCTTTATCTTGACTGAGAACCTTGCTGGGTAAAGTAGTCTTGGTTGTAGGCCTCTGGTTCTCATTACTTGGAGTATTTGTTGCCATTCTCTTCTTGCTTGGAGTGTTTCCAATGAGAAGCCAGTAGCAAACCTTATTGGTGGGGCTCCCTTGTATGTTACTTCCTATTTCTCCTTTGCTGCCTTTAAGATTCTCTCTTTATCTTGGAATTTTGCCGTTTTAATGATGATATGTGTTGAAGTGGGCCTGTTTGAGTTCCTCTTGATTGGGACTCTCTGTGATTCCTGGATTTGAGTGACTTTTTCTCTCATCAAATTAGGGAAGTTTTCCCTCATTACTTTTTCAAATAGGTTTTTTATCCCTTGTTTTCCTTCTTCTCCTTGTGGTACCCCTATTATTCGGATATTTATTATGTTTCATATTGTCTTGCATTTTTCTTATTTCTCTTCATTCTTTCTGAGCCTCTTTTTCTTTTCTTGCTCTTTCTGGGAGTCTTTTTTTCTACTTTTTTCTCCAACTCACTGATCCAATCTACTGCTTCATCGATTCTGCTGTTGATTCCTTCTACTGTTTTCTTCAGTTCAGAAATTATATTCTTCATTTCCTCTTGGCCCTTGCTGATAGTTTCTATTTCTTTTTTCATGTTGATATAGTTTGCAGTGAGTTCCTTGTAGGTCCCCTGTAGTTTCTGGCAGCTCATTGTGAGCTCTTTGAACTTCCTGATAACCAGTGCTTTGAATTCAGTATCTGATAGTTGACTTGCCTTTATTTCATCTAACATTCTTTCTGAGGCTTCCTCCTTTCCTTTCATTTGGGGATTGTTTCTTTGTCTTCCCATTGTTTGTGAGACTCTTTTTGTTATCCTCCGCTTCTTAAATTGATCTGTTCTGACTTCCTGGGTTTATGTTGTGAACTTCTGTGGTGGAATGCCTGTGAAATTCAGTGGTGCAGTCTCCTTCAGTTATCCTGGTGTTCTCTGCTTCTGCCTACTCCTGTGTTTGTTTGTGTGTGTGTGTGTGTGTGTGTGTGTGTGTGTGTGTGTGTGTGATCAGTTGGAGGGGGAGGCAAAATGGTTTATGACAGCGGGAGAATATTTTATGATATTTAAAGTCACAGCTGGTATAGAAGAGATAGAAAATCTTTAGGCTATATATAGTGTTAACTGTAATCTTCAACCCAACTTGCCACTTTTAAGAAAGGATGGACAAAAGATAAGTCTCTTGTTGGAGAGGGAAGGCTTGTGAGCTGGATGTAGAAAGAGGTGAGGTTGCGGGAGGTCAGATTCTGAGGTAAGGTGAGAGTAAAGGATAGTAAATAGGTGTAGTGTGTGAGCAAATAGAGTTAATCACTCCAGTAATAGAGTTCAGGAAACTGTGAAGTGGGCTAAGATCTGGGAGATGTGTTGTGAAGTATTTACAGTTGTATAGAACAGCTATTATTTACAATAATATTAGAGCAACAATCATAAGACAGACTCTATGTGATCTGGATAACCCGAATAGGGGGTATAGAACTTTGGGTAGTGTGCTAAACGAAAACAAATGGCATGAAGTGTAGAAAATTGGCAATACACTGTGGAGGAGAGAACAGGGGAAACCTGTCAAATGATACAATATAATCAGCCAAGGCAAAGAAGCCTATACAGAAAGAGGAGGAATACAAAGATACTATTAAAATATAAAAGAAGTGAGAATAATGAAAAAAATAATAATGATACAAATATGCAGCAACTTGTGGCTTCTCTGATATAGAAAAGTGAAATTTGTCTCTCTGTCTCTACTGCTGGGATGCCCCCTCTTTGGGTCCCACTGTGGTCTTTTTGTAGTTCCCAGTTGTTTGTGTCACTTGCGGGTAAGAGAAAAAAAGAAGGGCAGGAGAAGGGAGTAAAAAGCGATAAGTTTGGAAAGAAAGGAAGAAGAAATAAAACAGAAAAGAGAGGGGAAAAGTATTGAAAGATAAAATAGTAATAAAATTGAAAAGATAAAAGATTACTTAAAAAAAACACAAAAATATCTCTTGTTGGTTTCAAACTGGCCAAACCCGCTTTTCTGGCTGCAGCAGGCTGAGGGGTGATTGGTGTGGTCTTTCTGCGAGTCCTCTCCCAAGAGCCACCCTGGCACCTCTCCCCAGCGCCCCTTGGAGGGGATCTATGTCTTCCTCATAGCACTCTTTTCTCAGGGGTTATCACTGTGGGCTGGGTTGCGGGGCACGCATGTGCGCATGCGCGCACGCGACAGCCAGGTTGCATGGGTCCTGCGGGTTCAGGCACAGACCTGTCCCAGTTCTGTGGGGGAACTCCAGGCCCTGTGCCCAAGTTGGGGTTCGCTGCCAGGCTGGGTGGGGAGTAGGCCATTGGCTGTCACAGAAGAATCCTCCAGTTTACTTTCCAAAAACTTTCTCCTTTAGAAAGCCTGCTTCTCAGCACAGCTTAATCCCCCAGCCAGACTGGTGACTATCGGAGTCAGAGTCGCACACTGCGCCTCTCAATTCTCCCCGGCCTGGCGACCACAAATTCTGCAGTTGATCCTGGCCCTTTGTCCTTAGTACCCTCTCTGTAAACTCTAGCAAACAAGTCTCTCCCGGTGCCCAACCTTGCTTGGCTGGGGAGGGAGGGAGCTGATAACCCAGCTCTCTCCCAAGGACCCTTCGGCAGGCCTGGGGCTCCCAACAGGTCTGCAGCGGACACACTGGGAGCTGGGCCTGAGCACTGGGCGTCGGCTGAGGTGTGCTGGGGGCCAGCCCAAGTGCGCCGGGCGCTGTGCACCAGACATTGGGCTCCGGGCTGTGTGCTGGCTAAGGCCGCTGCTACTCCTGTCTTTGCTCTGGTCCCTGAGACTCTATTGTACTGCGGCTGTCTCCTTACCGGCTGCCTTTTCCGTGACCCTTATTATTTCTGGTCCCTTATTTTCATATATGCTGGGGAACTGTTGGTTGTTTGTGCTGTTCCTCCGTGCATCAGCCAGGATTTTCTCCCACGTGTATGGGGAAACGGAATCTGCTCTGTCCTACTCCGTCACCATCTTCGTGATGTTTATTTAGCATTCCTCTAATGTCACTGTGACCCCAAGTACAGAAAAACAGCCAAAGGGCCAAAGGTGGAAAGAAAGAACTTAGTTAACATTTTGTTAGCTTTTTCAGCTTTCTGGACATTATGAGCCCCATTGGTGACAAACCAGGAAGTTACATATTTGCATATGAGGGTGAGTCTCCCCAGTGGGGAAAATAAAAATTTTGTCAAGTAAGAATTTCAATTAAAATTGGTGGGGAAAAGATTTTTACAATTGGTTTAATGTCAATAACTGGTATAATGATGTCGGAAAAATCTATAGGACAACTTAAATCCTCCTATTATCATCTGTCTGGAAGGATGGTATAAGAGTGCAGGTGTGTGCCCAGAAAGAAAGTCGATAACATGACAGAGGAAGTAACAGAGGGTAAGTGGCCACCGTTTGGTGATGAATCCTTTATCTGGACTTACGCCACCTGAAAGTGGCACTGTCAGAATGGTGGGTCTTGTTCCCCCAGTGCACAATAAGTAGAAGTAATGGGGGGGATGGGTCAGGTGAGGAGAGGGGAGGGGAGTAAGATCTACTAAGGCCGAGGAGTTGAGGGGAAAGCTACAGAAATGAGAAGTCCTCGGGCATTTTTGAAAGGATGCTTTGAAAAAATAGTGACTCTGAAGTCTTGCACTGTCCTGTGTAGTAGCAAAGTAGAATTCTCTCACATTTCAGTGGGAAAAACTTTATGCTTTAAGGGAGAATTTTGAACAACTGCTGATAGATGGAGAATTCTCTACTTTGAATACAGAAGCCCTGGTATAAAAGAGTGATGCCACCCCATCCAGTCTGAAACTGGGACAGTGAAGGACGACCGAGATCACAGTGAATCCTGTGGAACCACGGCAATGAGTCAAAATAGGAACAGGACTGGAAAGGAGCTGTTTTTATCTATACAGACTTTTTTTTAAATCAGATTTTATTTTATTTTTTAAAGATTTTATTTATCTACTTTTAGAGAGAGGGGATGGGAGGGAGAAATAGAGGGAGATAAACAGCAACGTGTGGGAGATGCATTGATCAGTTGCCTCTCTCACTCCCCCAAGAGGGGACCTGGCCTGCACCCCAGGGAATTGAACAGGTGACTTTTCTATTCACAGGTCAGTGTTCAATCCACTGGACCATACTGGCCAGGACTATCTGCAAATTCTATAATGAAAAGATTAGACATTAGTATGAGAACTACATGGTTTGCTTAAGGTAATTTTAGAAAACTGTCTATAGTATGTTTTATAGTATGCTTTCAAGCCTTATCAGTCCTTTCATTTTTACAAAGTTCTTAATAAAAAAAAACCCTTCAGATATTGTTAGAGATAAACATGGGAACTGGGTGGAAGCACCTGACCCTAGCAATCAGGTACCTGGACTGGTAAAACTGGATAAGCAGCATCATTTTCCAAGTGCTGCTTGAATAAGGCTTGATCCTATCTGGATGTGTCACTTATGCTGGATACACATGGAGCTCAACACACACCCATGCGCATGACCTGAGCCAGGAGAGACCAGCTAAAATAATGCCATCAGCAAAATGCAGGGTCGGTAACTTCCCCTCCATCAACACTATACTTTTATATAAAACAAATCATTGTAAAAGTTTGATTTCAGAAATAATTCTAGTGGGTTAGCATCAACTGAGAAAAAGTATAAATCAATGAAATAATACAGATGAGGATTTCTAAATGGCACGCGGTTTTGAGGGGGACTTTTGGAGATTTAGACTCATTCATCTCGTAAAGTGTCTATCACACACAAGCATCTAAGTTAGTCTTTGGGGGTGAAACAGTGATTATAAACCAATCTCTATCCTTCAGGAAAAAGTTTTAATGCTCAGTTCGTCTTACATTATTGTAATAAGCTTGTTTGTCTACAATCTATTAATCAACCCAGTTTCAAGATAAAGAATTGCACATGTTTTCTAATTCAAAAGACATTCCCCAAAGAAAGCAAGCATCTTGAGACATATATAGCAATTTAAGATGTAAAATGTATTCTTAAGTTTCCTATAGTTAAAAGGAATGTGAGTAGAACTGTTTTCTTTGTATAGAACATAAAATTATAGTACTGATATTCAGGGCAGGGGGCAGTCTGTGTGCACCTGTAAGTTATAAATACACAGGCATATAGTCACTTGCTGTACAAGCTTGGCAGAGTTGCTTAAACTTTCTGTGCTTCAGTTTCTTCATCTATGGGTAGGCCTGTCAATACATTAACACAGTACTTCACAGTGTTGTGAGAGACATACATGAGTTAATTCAGGTTAAGCTCTTAAAATAATGCCTGGTGGGTAATAATGGCTCGAGAAATATTAACTATGTTATTTTTATTGTCTACCTGCTGTTTGTAAGCGTATTCCCCAAATCTAAGTTCCCCATCTTCCCATAAGTCCAGTGATGTTTCTTTTTAGTAAAAGGGTCGAGTAGAAGTGTCCACTTGTACAGTATAGCTCACAGTTCCACAGCTTTATTTCCAAAAGAGCTCTGCAAAATGAGGGTTTTCCATGGTTCATCTGGTGGCAAAATCTGACCTGACCTGATTTGAATTTATTGGGAGCAAAATTTGATCTGAACTAATGGGAAACTATTTATAATATTTATATATCCTATTGGATATAAATATTGATATATTTGATTATGGAATATTATCCCAGACTCTATTGGTGTTACCTTTCAAATTTTTCACATTTTCAAATGTGAAAAATTCTGTATTCTGGAGCATATTTGGCTCCCAAATAAGACATTGTAGTCCTATAATAGGGTAGACTGTACAGAAGAAATTTCCATCCGTGGCTCTGCAGGCAAGATTTATTAAGCAAGGATGTGATTTTCCTCAATTGTAAACATTCTGAATGAATCAGCTCTCCAAACCTAAGAAATGTGGAACTTGTTTCCCCCATGACATTTATTATCACTAGGCCAATCATTCCTCCTACTTGTTCCCTCTGCTATCATTTGCAAGAAGCAGTTATTTTAGTTTGGGAACATTTATCAAGTTATAATAACTCTACATCTCTTCCAATTATGTTTTACCCCCTTTCCTCCAGTCTCTATCCACATTCATACAAATACAGCATAAAGAACGGGTCAGAACAAACTCATATTGTTGTGTGTAGATACGTATGTCCTCAACCCTGTTCCTGATTGCCTTTTCCAGCCTCCTCCCCCACCCTCCCTCGGGACAAGTCAAGGAATCAGGAAGGATGAGTCTTGTGGAGCACAGAGCACATGTAAATCCGTTGTGTCCTCTAGCACGTGTCCCTCTGATGCCTGAGACACTGGTTGGAAGAACTGTCTGGTCTCCAGGCACTTCATCTGGTTTTGTCTCAGGAAGTTGACAGTAGATCCCAATCTAAAATACCTCTTCCTATTAAAGAGCCCCAAGATCTCCAGAGATATTTGGGAGAAAATTCTTCTAAGGCTCTTTCCTCTCTAACTCCAGGGAGTCTGAAGTTATGTGTTTAAAAATTCTCCAAATAGACTTAATCTCCACATTAAATTTAACCACAGTAACTCCAGCTGGGTTTAAAAATCTGCCCTCACTCATGTAACTAATAGAAAGCAGCAGTCTAGGTAGAACTGAACCTGAAAATCTCTTTCACAGTGCACTCAGGATGTTTTCTTTCTTTTGCGGTCAGCGAGCCTTCAAGATGTAAAACTACTTAGTTACCAAGGTGGCCAGCAGTAAAGATGTAAATACAGGTTTATAACAGATATTTATCTGAGCAAGTAGAGCATTCCAGCCCCAGTGAGGTGAAGACCCTAGTTCAAAGGGTATATGGTAAAGTGCATTGGAATTCTGCCTGGGCCGTTTACTTATTCTGTGTTGTGGAGCAAACCACTTCATTTCTTTGGGTTTCATTTTCTCGGTCAGTACCGTAGGCATGATAATAGCTGCCTTTGCAGAATTACCCCAGGTCACGGCAGAAAATTACTGAGCTAGAATTCAAATATACATCTGTTTGATTCCCCAAAGACTGATCTTATCCTTACATCATGCTGTCTCTAGAAAGTTCCTGTGTAAAACAAAATATTCCCTCTGCTGCTGAACAACCATGGCCAGCTATGTACAAAGCGTGGAAGAGCTTTTGGATGGTTTAACTTTTGATGGTGGGACCTGGGTCAATCAGGGCTACATGCAGAGCGCAGCTGCAGTGTTAAATTTAAAAGACTTCCTTTGACCTGAGTAACGGGTGACAGGAAGGGCAATCTGAGTTGGCTGTGGTTCTCCTTTGGTTAGATGTACACCTGTGGTACCACATAGTGAGCCTTAGAAGGTTTTATGGAAGCACTTTGGAGTTCACAGAGAGCTGAGCAGAAGAGGAGAAACTGCAGCAGAACTTTCAGTTGCTTAAAAAAATCTCAGCAGAGAGTAGAGTTCCTCTTCCCGAGCAACCCTGGGTATCTGAGGCACCAGAGCTCCAATGAACACCTCCTTATCACCAAAAGGAATCATCCCTTACTAGAAGCCTCTCAGTATCTAGAAGCCAGTTTTCTCCAGTGACGTCTGCCAACGCAGAAGCGCTTGGCTTCCAGGAATACTTTAAGTTCCAAAGTCTCTTTCGTATGACTTTTTAACACCACACTGAATTAAGTGTCAAGTACAACTTCCTCCTTTTCCCCCTAAACCCAGGAACTTGTTCTCCTTGGTGACAACAGGACAACAGCTTTATAACCCACTGGACACACTATTATGCTTTGAAAGGAGGCTGCTGGAAGAACAGCCTGAAGACGCTGTCTCAGGTCAGTGGTACTTCCTTACTTGATGTTTCCTCACAAAAGATTTTTTGGGAGCTGGGTAAAGGATAAAGGGGCTAGAATGTAAAATAAGTGGATAAATGGCTTAAAACAGGGAACTATAGTGTTAATTCTCTTCTTTCTCATTTATTGTACATTGTCATCCCCTTTGTGGACCCAGAAGAAAAAGTTCTCTCGATACACACTCATATCTATCAATGAGTGCATATAAATTGTGGAGCACACCCACTTGTGGTGCTGGGAGGAATGCAAATATGCACTTTTCGTTCCCCATGATTGATTTGTAGGTGAGGATGTGGGACATGTCCAGGCTCATGAAGCTTCCCATGTTTACACAGCAGCAGCAGGGTTATTTCCCAGCTTCTCTTCCAGGGTCAGAACATGGGGGATTACGGTTAGTATCTGCCTGTTTACATCTCTGTCTCCTCCTCTGGCACATAAACCCCTGGGGGCTTCTTATCTCCAGGTCTCACACAGTCACATGGCTCATAGCAGGTGTTCCACAAATGTTGACATCTTCCCACGACTGTGGGACTCAACATATGCCTTATGGAGTTAAAGTGGTCTCTGTTTTGGAATCTGATGATTAGACTGATAGTGAAGGAGCAATGTTGGGAGCTATTTTGTGTTCCTATTGGATGACTTGCTATATATAGCTTGAAGGTCACATCTCACATGAAAGTATCAGTTGGCTAATATAAGTCATTCAGAGCAAGTTTGTTTATGTCTTATAAAATTACGAAATGCATGAAGCTACAGGAAACTCACGTTCTGTCCATCTTCATTCTCTAGCTAAATTAGGCTCTAAGAGAGGAAGTAGTCTTCTCTCTCACAGTCTGCCACTTCTAAACAACCTCAAAGGCCTATTCCCCATGGGTTATGGTTTGGCAGAACACTGCTCTCAGCCTGTGTGCAGGGTCATGTGAAATACTGTGATCTGAAAAGGCAGTGGGCCACGGTTTCCTACTGGCTGCCACTGTTCCTATGGCTCCTGCATGGGAAAAGAAAGCCCCATGTTTACTGCAGTGGAAAAAACAATGGGAATGGCCGGGGGAATTGTGCTACCTATACCTATTCAAACTCCTGTGTATTCAGTTCTGAACAATTTCTAGTTTATTGTTTTCTGAATTTCCCTATTATACACACAGCCATTCTGATGCACAGCTGACGTTGCCTTTTCTGTTGCATCATTCCATAGCACTCACTAGCTAATACAAATGGAAACATTAGCAAATCTGAGAAAGGTAGCGCACTGGCTTCATCTGAACATGAATTCTTTGCATTTATTTAGGAAGCCAGTGTAAAGCACCACTGCCCATCCTTGTCTAGCTTTTGCATTTTCTATTGAGGTGAGGATGTCAAAGACTTCTTGGGACCCACTACATAGTGAGGTCCAGTTTAAAGGTAAACAGAAGATTTACGATCCATCACCTTGAAAGCCATAAATGTGTATGCCATTTTGTAGATGTATAAACAAGACAGGAAGGGTCTGGCCCCCAGCTTCAGGCAGAAGATGCAGATCTGAGATCACTTTGAGGATATGGAGCCTCGAAAAGGTCAGCTTTTCTTTGTAGCACATTCTTCTTCTAGGCGCGCCTGTAAGTTCTGTCTCAGTTTGACATAATCTTTCACACAGGTACTTGTTGTGGCAGACGAGTGGAAGTTAAAAAACTGTGACAAATTAAAATGAGCACGTGTGAAAACACTGAAATTTGATCTTGTATTGATTCTTTTTCATAGGAGAGGTAAAGATAAAAACCATCTTAGAGATGAACTGAGATTCTGGTTATCTCTAAGAATTAAAAAGTATATATTATATTAGACATAGTAATTTTATTAGACACAAACAATATATATATATCAAATATATATCAAATATATGTATCTATTCTATCAAGTCTTGAATTTGCCTATTTATCTTGACCAGAAAAAAATGCCATTTATCATTAGTTTAGTAAACTTTAATACATCGTTGTCTTAGCACTTTATAACTTAAACAGGCAAACAAGTAAAACTCTACCAAAAAAGCATCCTGGACCAGGTGTCAGATAATATGAGTGTTGCTCTAGTTCTTTCTGTAACTGGCTAGTGACAGGGGAAGAGTCGATTAACTTTACAGCTTTTACAGCTGTTGAGATCAGGACCATCATATACTAAGACTGAAAATTAGGCAGCAAATGTACAAGTTGCAAACATGTTAACAATAAAAAAAATGTTTCCGAATCGTAATGGATTTCAAAGGACATGTTTATCTAAGTGTAGTGTGGTATACCTCAAAATTTATTGATTTTTTCTTAAAAAATATTTTTTTCTTTTTATCAATCTCACTTGGTAGCAGGGGGAAAGAGTGAACTTGAACTTGGATAACTATGTCCTTGCAGTTTAAAAGTTACTTCCCAGTCCCTATGGATGTAGGCCAGTCAGTTCTGAGAATCCATCTTCTCCTATCTCTACTTTTTGGTGATAAAGTCTCCCAGAAGTTCATACCCCACACTGCTTTGTGTAACAGAAAGATGTCTGGTGCTTGCATAGTCTTGCTCTCCTGTGTCCTTTGCTAATTAGTGTCTGTTTCGCTATGGTTGGTTTCACCCGCTTTTCATATGCGCTGAAACCAGACACCAAAGCCCTGGTTTCTGACATAGCCCATCTTCTCCAGGTCTTAATGCCATCTCCTTACCCCAGTCCTGCCTCTCTTCAGGTCCCAGCTCCTTTGCCTCTGACCCTCTATCCTAATTGACACACACGAGGACTGCATTTCCTTAATGGTATATGTGACACGTGGGAAACCAGAGTGCCCCTACTTCTGGCCAGTGTCTTGAAGGGCAGACCTCTTAGGCTCTGTACAGTGAGTGGTGAATTAACCTCCAGTACAACTGGGTGTTAGTGCCTCTGCCCTTTGTGCTCCCCCTGGGGCCTGACCTTGTGTCTGTCTTCACAGACCTTTTCGTTCTCTTCTCTTTGGCTTCCCCTGCTAGCAATGGTAACTTAAGGATCTTCCTTCCTGTTTTTGATATAATCTAGGGCCAATTTTCCAAGCTGGGGTTCTTAATATATATTATAGGTTTAATAATAGCATATTTCCATTTTTATAGCTAAAAAATGGTGGACTATTAGAAGTTTCACGTGACTTAATCTATAATAGTGTGAATTTTGAGAATTTGAGAAAATTTCTCCTGTGAGTTCAATTTTCAAAACTATTATGTGTCTGTGGAGCTTAAAAATTTTAGTTTTAATGCCCGAGTGACACAATCATCCTTTGTGCCAGGCAGTGGCTACTCTGCCCTATCTTGAGAATTAAGCCTCGGAATCAGGGTCTACACTGAATGGCAAAGGAAAATCTGAGGGAGAAATAAGAATAAGAGTAAATGACTGAGACTCAAAATTACATTAGAGGATGTTTCAAAACATTTTTCTACCACTACAAAAGTCAAGGCTGTAATCTATGTAATAGTTCTAAGTTTTCCTTGAGGAAGTGATGTAATAGCATTAATGTACATATATTTTTTCAGGAAAAAGTGGTATTAAAACTTACTTATGATCTAATTTATTTGAAGTTTTTATTCTGTTTTGGGAAAGTGAAAGATGAAATAAGAATGACTGGTAATGTAATTTTAAAAATAATATTTCTTTAAACTTCTGTAAAAATCATAATGAAAAAACCTCTTTCATATAAACCATATTTTATTTAATTTTTAAAAGTGAAGTATAGTGTACATCAGAGGATATTAAAAAGTAAATAAAATATTGCTTGTAGGAGAATTTCCTTTTTATATTAAATTTTATTTAATTTTTAGTGAAAGAATACATAAAATTACATCAGAGAATAGTAAAAATTAAATAAAGTGTAGCCTGTAAGAGGATTTCACTTTTGAATTAAATTTAATTTAATTTTTAGTGAAAGAATATATAAAATTACATCAGAGAATAGTAAAAATTAAATAAAATATAACCTGTAAACCTCTAAGTTCCTAAGGGAGAAACTGAGTTGGCCCAAGTTAAGGAACTGTTAAAGTACATGGTCAGGAGAAATGACTGGACTTAGACTATTAGTATGTTGTATTTTCCTCCTCAAAATAACCATCCATCCTGGGGAAGAGCCATAAAGTTAGCTCTCCCAGAGCTGAATAAGATGTGAAATGTGTAATTCATTTGCATATGAGTTGAGGCATTAGATGGCATGACTCTTTTATGGGAGAGCAAAATGATACATTAACCAACTCTGAGTTGTGATTATATCCTTAGGAAGCACCAACATTTAGCAGACAATGGTCTCTTTGCATTTCTTCACAAATACACTTCCAATTTATTACAGCCTGTAGATTACCCCATCTACAGAGTCAATAAACTGTTCCCATTGTGTCCAGAGAAGCAAAATACTATGGGTAACCAAATCAGGTATCTGGCTTGTCACTTTATAGTGATTCAACTAACTGTAGAAGGGCTAAGCATTCCTAGAGGTTGCCTTGGTTGTGCCATTTAGAGAAGAGTCACCATCACACCAAAGGTTTCTGGTGATTTAATTTGTCATGCGGTGTCTACTACTTTTAGCTGCTGGTAATACACTTAATGGAAACTTAAAAACCTTTTGAAGTAAAATTAAGGTGAAACTTTTAATTACTTATAATAGCTGATTAAGATAAACCCAATATAAAGTTAAATTTTGAAATAGTTGTCAGTCCTTACCATCTGTCTATATCAGTTCCTCAAGAAAAAAAATTATTCAAAGATTTTTAAAAATTTTTTATTTATTTATTTTTAGAGAGGGGGAAGGCAAGGAAAAAGAAAAGGAGAGAAACACCAATGTTTGATTGCTTCTCATGCACCCCCTACTGGGGACCTGGCCTACAACTCAGGCATGTGCCCTGACTGGGAATTGAACCTGTGACCCATTGTTTGGCAGACCCATGCTCAATCCACTGAGCTATACTAGCCAAGGGCTGATTGAAGGATTTTGTCATAATCTTCCCTGGCTGGTGTGGCTCAGTTTGTTGGAGCATTGTCCCATGACCAAAAGGTTGCCGGGTTGATTCCAGGTCAGGGCACATATCTAAGTTGTGGGCTTGATCCTCAGTCCAGGTGCATACAGGAGGCAACCAATTAATGTTTCTCTTGAATCTGTATTTCTGTCTAAAAGCAATGAAAAAAAAAAAAGATTTTGTGAAATCTAAAACTACTGTGATATACTGAATTGTAGTAGCTAAAAACATAAAATGCAAAACATGTTCAATTACTTAATTTAATAATTTAAATTACCTGAGATAAATTTATAATCTAAATTTGATGTTGTAAGTTAGGTAAAACACTTCAATTTGTTCTAAAAGAGAAAGTTTGAAAAAATTAGCCCACAAATAAATGGGTTATTTTATTTGCTTGTGTTAATTTAAAAGGATTGAAATGATTGTTAACTTGTGGGTTAGTTGGACTTTATTAATTGTTATAATTCTTCTTGTAAGTGACAAGGCGGTCATTTTCCAACTGATAGGAATGAACAACAACAACAAAAAGAGTCAGGGTAATGCTTCTCAGTGGTAAAAAGATATCATTTTTTTCTAAATGACAATGAGATAACATTTCATACCTGTTAGGATGGCTATGATCAAAACAAACAAAGGAAAAACAGCCCCCCAAATCCCAGAAACTACCAAATACTGGCATGAATATGGAGAAATGGGACCTCGCACCTTGCTGCTAGGAATGTAAGATGGTGCAACTTCTGTGGAAAATAGTATGGCAATTCCTCAAAAAAAAATGAAACACAATTACCATATGAACCAACAATTCTACTCCTACTTACATGCCCAAAAGAACTGAAAGAAGGTACTCGAACAGATCTGTTTGTGCTCTAGAGGTCATAGCAGCATTAATCACAGTAGCCAAAATGTGCAACAACCCGAGTGTCCACGGACAGATGAATGGCTAGACAAAGTGTGGTAGATGCGCACAGTGGAGTACTACTCCACCCAAACAAGGAAGGGAATACTGGTATACGCTACAACCAGTCACAGAAAGACAGATATTCTGTAATTCCAATTACACAAGGTATCTAAAATAGTCAAATTACAGATACAGAAAATAGAACAGTGGTTACTGAGTGTTGGGGAAAGGAATTATTTCACGGGTACAGAGTTTCATTTTGGGGTGAGGGACAAGGTCTGGAGATGGCTGGTGGTGATGATGGTTGTGCAGGAATGTGACTCTATGTAATGCCACCGAATTATACGTAGGAAAACAGTTAAATGTTGTGTATACCTTACCATGATAAAAAAAACAAAAACAAAAACAAAAACGTGATGTATGAGCATGTGACTCTAGCTCCCCTTTGCAAAATAGCTACTTTCTACCTGCCCTGTGATTTGCCCCTGGGGATTCTCTCTCTCCCTATTGGCTACTTGGCATAAGTCACTACTTAGTTTCTGTAGTCCTCAATCTTCTCTTCCATCAAGTGAAGGAGAGGAATTGGGTAATCTCTGGCTCTCCTTGAACTGTTATTATCACCTTGGATGATTAAATGGAAAGTACTTAGCCATTAGTCTATTTGAAATAGATTATACTTTTGGTTTACTTTTTTGCATTCCAGTCCTCTTAGAAAAGCATTACAGACTGTGAGTTTACTTTTTCTTGTTAGCTGTACCTCATGATGGCCATAAGCATGCTGTTTTGCTACAGTTCATTAATATCTTGGCAAATGTCTTAAATGCAAAAATATTGGTTAAAAAAGCAAATTTCATCATTTAAATATAAAATTTCATCATATAAGCTTGACACTAAAGCATAGTATCTGTCTTGTCATTAGCAGTCAATGACAGAAAAACAAAAATCATTTCCTAATAAAAAGTAAAACTTTTATTTTCTAAACTAAAATTCATTATTGTATTATGTGAACAACACAAATAAGATAGTCATCAACATAATAGCCAATGTTTTCTCAAGTGCTATGTAAAATTACATATCTCCAAATTGTATGTACAGGGAAAGGGAGGCACAAAAGATGCAATTTAATAGATTAATAAGGGAGCGAGAATTAGAAAATAGTTTCCATGTTAAACTTGACAGGTTGGACCCTCTGTCTCCTGGAATAGGCTTACTCTTTGTAAGTATACTGCTCTTCAGGGTAGACTTGGTTATCCTACAGAAACAAATACATCTGGAAACTCCAGTGACTTAAAACCTAAACATTTATCTTTCACTCATGCAAGTCTTCTGCCAGTCCAGTGGTTGTCCTGGCTGCTTGTTTCCAGCCATGCCTCAGGGACCCAGATGTCTGCTGTGTCGCTGCCATCTCAACACGAGCCTTCCAGTTTGCAAGGTGGGGAGTACGTGCTGAGGCATTTCCTTGTCTTAGCCTGGGAGATGACACGTTTATTTAATGTCCCATTAAGTAACTGTCACATTAAGTCACAGTCCACAATAAAATCATGTGACCCTACCTAACTGCACAGAGACTGGGAATGGTGGGGGACACGTATATGCAATGGGCACTAAGTAAATGTCTCGGCCAAGATGAGGTTCTTCAGTCTGAGCCACGTCCCAAGAATTTAGCCTGGAGGGTGTATGAAAGGACCCAAATAGCTGCTGGGTTAGTGTTCTGCTCTTGGCCTAACAAATTCCACGAACAGCAGCGTAAACAACACATGCTGACTGTCTTACAAGCCTGTAGGTCAGAAGTCCAACATGGTCTCAGTGGACTTCCATCAGGTGATAGTGAGGCGGCCTCCTTCTGGCATCTTTGGGAGATTATCTATTTCTAGGGTTTTCCATTTTCCTGACCTGGTTCTCTTTATCTTTAAAGCCAGTCACATTGCAACTCTCTGACCCTCCATGATCACACTTCCCTTTGACCAAAGCCAGACAAAGTTCTTGGCTTTTAAGGACTCATGGGATCGCATTAGGCCTTCATGGATAACCCAGGATAATCTACCCGTCTCAAGGCTCTTCGCATCAATCACATCTGCAAAGTCCCTTTTGCCACGTAAAGAAACATAGTCACAGGTAGCAGGGCTGAGGACATCTCTGGGGGTGATGGGGGAGGGATCATTACTCTGCCTGTCACAGTTACTTTTGTTACCATAATAAAATCTACTTTGTAAAATGTGATGTTAATAAACGGCTGCCACTTTAGAGCAAAACAGTGTTTAATAGAAGCTTCTGGTGTCTTTTAAAAATCTCTTTAAAAACTCTTGGTCTATAATTTGGTCACAGAAGACCAGCCTTGAGACCAGCGTTTTAGAATTTCTATTTGTGGTAGAGAACGATTTTCGTGTTTCTGTCAGGTAGTCCTGTTCGTAGCAATGCCATCCCAGTTTTTCTTTGGGCATCTCCCTTTTTCTGTTCTCAGGCTGTATAATTTGGGTGCTGCTGACCTTACATGAGGCTCTGCTGGCCCATCCAAAATTTTACATCATCCAATCACAGTGATTTATGTTAAAAAAGTTCCCCCAGGAGAGAGTATTGCAGGACTTGGGTGAGATTGTTGTAAAAGAGGTGTCCTGAGCACACGGGGGCTGTTAAGCATGTGCGATGCCAGTGTGTGTGCCCCTCCACAGAGGGGAAGAACACACCTGAGCACCAGCCACTGCAGCGGAAGGCAGGGCTGCAGGATGAGACGGACTCCTGGCCCCGATTCACATCCTCCAGGCGTCTGGATCTGGGCATGCCTGTGATTTTTATTTTGAAACTCTACACAGTCTCTTTTTTATTTAAGCCACTTGAATTCAGGTGCCTGACACTTGCAACCACACGAGGCTTGACTGATAGAGGCAATACAGTTAAATAGTGGTAATTAAGTTAAAGTCACATGCTCTAGAACACCTTCAGGTCAGGAAGAGCTTTGACCCCCACGGGTTCTACTGGCTCAGAATAACTGGTCTCAGCATTTATAAAAATCCCACTGCTAATTGCCTGGCAGATTATTCCTTCTCTGGTGCTCCACAAACCCAGAGAATTGTCTGTAGCTATGGCAGGCAGGAAGCTTGTAGGTATTTACTTCTCACTTTAGAATCATGCAGGGTGTTGAATGCTCTGCTGAAGGCCGTGCCAACCACGGGTGCATCACTTGACTTTCACGGCCAAGTAGCATCTGTGTTCCATGGATTCACAAGATGGAAGGGATGTGAAAACTGGGGATGATGAGGACCAAGTAGGGAACATTTGTGAGAGAACTGATGAGCATTTAATATACTTTGAATGAGAGCAGGAAGTTTGCTTTTTTTGTTTGTTTGTTTGTTTTTGGTTATTTTAGCAAGCATGTGTGAATGTCAGGACCCAGATCCAAGAAAATGGAAAAAACCTTTTTTTTATAGCTTCCTGCTCTCATGGTTTTTCTAGATTATTTGGCTATTATTGTTGGAAGATTATGTTCCTCAATAATTATTTGCTTATATATACAATTGATTCATCATGTTTAAGAACCAAACAGTACTAAAACTGAAAAAACCTTATTAAAATAGCAGAACACAAAATATAATATTTTGAATATATAAGTATATGTACAAAGGGTTCTAATGTGAAAAAACACTGTTTTGTTGGAGCAGTGAGATTTTGGGTAATTTTTATTTTGCTTAAAAACTTGGTTAATATTATTAATGGAATATTTGTTAAATATTGTATCTTGGGTAAAGATAAGCATAATCAGCTTACTTGAAAGAATGTTTATTGAAATATACTCTGGTCACATGGGCGAATGTAGCAGCTTTACTGTGAGCCACTGACCTGACTAGACTGTCGTTAATTTCCCAGTCCCGTTGCCTTTCTCCTGTGACATTTTCCCTGACCTCTGTTCCCGGGGGGGTCGGAATTAACATGGTCTTGGGAACCGTCCTCGTTTTGCCTCTTAAATTCCCTAATGACTTCTCAGCAGCTGTGTAAGAGGTGATATAAAGCTGTTTTGTATCGATCCCCTTGTTCTAGCCGTCAGTCATGGATGAGGCTGTGGAAATGGGTTCCTGGACGGCTTGAGGGGCAGCCCTTTGGCCTGCTTAGAGAGAGGGCCTGTAGCTGCTCCCCAAGTCCCAAGAGACTAAATGTAGCCATCTGCCATATGAAAGTCCCTGCTTTTCTAACTTGATTTTTCATTCTGACCTGAAGTAAATTAGGCAGAAGAGGTTTCTAGAAGCATCTGTTAGCAAGTCTGATATTTAAGAGGCTGCTGGTCCTCCTCAACACAAAACCCAGAAAGCTCTCAACCAGGGGGTGAATATAAAATTCCTGGTCGGGCCAGTCCGGTGGTAAGTATGAGGGAGTGAAGGGAGCTAGTGAGGATTATGGTGGGCTCCACCGCGTCCCGTCCCCCCCAGGGGAAGGAGGCTGCCACACAGCTCCGGCCATTCCTCACTGGGCTCGCATGAAACATCCCTATGCACAAAGAAACCAAAAACCTGAGAATTGTTTGGAACCTTCTTAAACATGTGGATTCTGCACCCCAAATATTCTAATTCAGCTGGTCAAGGTAGACCCACAATTCTGAATTTGTGTGTCTCATCATTTAAAAGAAAGTAATGATTAGCATTTATTGTGTCAAGCACTGTCTCATTTTGACGCAATCAGTCCCAGGATCATTCTTTGAAAAACATTCTTGAAAGATATTGAATGAATGATTGGACAGAGTTTTTCAGGTTTGAACTGATAGCTAGTGAAGGAATCGGCATGCCACCCTAAAATATGCTATTGTGGCATACTGAGTATTTGGAGCTGAAGGAAATTGAGAAACCGGAGACAGAGGAAGGGCTCTCTGCCCCCTCCCCTTTTATGCCTAAAAGCAGAGCGCAAATTTCCCCCGAGACAGGTGCCCTCTCTGTACCGTTATTGTCACCACAGACAGGGAGTCGACACCGAGATTAATCTGTGCAAACACATCTACTAAATGACCTTCATCTTCGATGACTCTTCCTTTTATTTACTTTCCCTCAATTTACAATTCTAAAAGCCCAACCCCCTTTTCTTTTGTCTTCAATGTATCATCTTTTCTTAAAAATGGTATATATGCTGTCAGGCCTAACCACTTACTGGAGATTTTCATTTTTGTTTTTAATGAAAATGCCTGTGTATTAACATCAAATGCATTTTCATGCTTTTTTTCCTATTCACCTGTCTGTCAGTTTAATTTGCAGGCTGCAGTCACTCAGCCTAAGAGGGTACAGGAAAAACTTTTCCTCCCCTACATTAGTATTCACCTAGTTGAGAAGCAAACTATCCGCCAGCTCCCTGACCACCTTGCCTAAACCATTTAACACCATTATCTGTCTGGGGTGCAGCGCTGGGCTTGCAACTCCCTGGGCAAGATGCGTACGTGGCAGGGAGGCCAGGGAAAGCTGAGTTTTGTTTGTTTTTCCCGGACTAAGACTGGGGACAGTCTCAGTATTGCCCACTTGAGACTTTGGCCTTAGTATAGGAGGATGCCCCAAGGATCTTTATAAAAAAAAAGCTTGAGGGAAATTCAGACTTCATTCTGACCACTCTAATACTCTCCTTTGTACCTCATTTCACTGGCCATGTTTCCATGTTGAGAAAACAAAATTACTCATTTCTCCTCTGACTCTTTGTAGTTGACCTCTTGTCCTAAAGGTAGACTCGTTTCTTTTCTTCCGTCCCTGGGTGTTGCTTTTTCAAAGCTTATGAATACAACAGCTGGGAAATGATACAAAATAGAACATAACCAAGGACCCAAATAAGAAGCATATGCTCTGAGTTTTAATGTATGTCAGCGAGGGTCCATGTTAAAATAAGGTTGTAGCAGTTTCAGGGTGGTGGGGTTTGAGGTGAACCACTGAAAATGTGTGGCCTGGGTATAGATAAAAGAGGGCTCAGATGATTTCCAAATAGGAAGAATCTTCCCAGGAGGAAGACTCTTAGATGCTATATGCTTGTTCCCTAAGTTTTCTTTGAAACTGGTGCAAAAAGGACCTTCCCTTCTCTCAGTCTTCAGTAATTATTTAGTGATTTTGGTTTAATTTCCATTGTGTTTGCTTTTCCTATCTACATTAATGGCTCACCAGTTTTCTCTATTAATTTTTAGACTATATTTGTTCACTTTTCTAATCAGTCAACTTCATTGGGGGCCTGAGTATAATGTTACAATGTGCACATCACCACACACACACATTTTATAAGTAAAACTTACTTGTCATTAATAAAAATATAAATAGGAGCTAGGTTTGGTGATACCCTCCTAAGCATTCCACCTTTAACCTAGGTTTATCTAAAATAACTGGAAATCACTGATGATTATTCATGTCATTCTGATTTTTGGAGTCATTGACTTGCCATTTGGAATAGAATGGTTTTTCATGCCATGACTTGGCAGTGTTAGGATTTAACAAGCCAGTTTAATTTCTTGAGGAATATTTCAGACCAACATGGAATTAGTTTCATTACATAAGCTTCATGAAAGCAAGGAATACATCTTTTTTATTTACTGTAAGTAGATGTTTAATTTTATTGAGTGCAATTAAATCGGCTATAATTTGAATCATGTCTCATTTTTTTGATTTATCAAAGACTGTTTATAAATTTTTTTCAATTAGAGTTGACATTCAATATGACATTAGTTGCAGGGTGTAGCACAGTGGTTAGACGTCTGTATAACTTATGCAGTGATGCCCCAGTGAGTCTAGTGCCCACCCGGCACCGTGCAGTTATCACAGTGTTATTGACTGGACTCTGTCCGCGGGCGCCATGGGGAGTACAGTCGATAGTATTATAATTTTATAACTGCCAGTGTGTACCTCTTAATCCCTACACATTTTTCACCCACTACCCACCCCTCCTGCCATCTGTCAGCCATCAATTCCCTGTATCTGACTTTGTTTCTGTTTTGTCTGTTTATTTATTTTTTTTTTAAGATTCCATGTATAAATGAAATAACATGCTACTTGTCTTTCTCTGTTGGACATACTTCACTTCGTACAATGTCCTCTAGCTCCATCCTCACAAATGGTAAGAGTTCATTCTTTTTTTTTTTTGGCTGAGTAATATTTCTCATATGTGTGTACCACATATTCTTTATCCAATTGTCTATTAATAGATATTTATCTTGCTTCCATATCTTGGCTATTATAATAATGCTACAATGAACATAGGGGTGCTTATATCTTTTCAAATTAGTAATTTGGATTTTTTTTAGATAAATTTCTAGAAGTGGAATCACTAGGTCATATGGTAGCTCTGTTTTTAGTTCTTTGAGTAACTTCCACGCTGGTTTTCATGGTGGCTGCACCAGTCTGCATCCCCACCAACAGTGCACTGGGGGTCCCTGTTCTCCACATCCTCGCCAGCACTTGTTGGTTTATCGATGACAGCCATTCTGACAGGTGTGAGGTGATATCTCATTGTGATTTAAATGTGCATTTCTCTGATATTATTGATGTGAGCATCTTTTCATATGTCTCTGGCCATTTGTGTGTCCTCTTTGAAGACGTGTCTATTCAGGTTCTCTGCCCGTTTTTTAATCAGACTGTGTGCTTCTTTTGTGTTAAGGTGTATGAGTTCCATATATATATATAGGATATTAACTCTTTATCAGAGTGTCATTGGCAAATATCTTCTTCCAATTAGTAGTTTGTTTTTTCATCTTGTTGTGGTTTCCTTTACTGTATAAAGTTATGTCTTATTATTTAGAGTAATTTATATTTCTGCTTAAAAAATGACTGATACAGACTTAAACATTTTTTCAACCCAGTGATGTGTTCTCTAGGAAAAAAGTTTTATTCTGAACCCAGAAGTTAAAGTTTTTCTCAAGTCAGTTCTTTTTCAGAAGAGAGGCCATCTATTTAGTAAGACTTGAGCCATAAAGCAATATTAGCTTTTATCCCATACTGCTTTAATAAAAATGAATTTATAGAAAGCATAATTAAATATAAGAGTCTGCTTTACCCCCTCACTTGTTAGGTAAGCCTGTAGGACCACAGGGTCCTGGCTCAGGAACCTTGTCAGTTTCTGTGAGTTGTGGGTACACTTGTGATTATGTTTTACACTATTTAATGTGCTTTTCTCTTTTGTTTTCCTGAATCCCAAAATCCTTTGTACTACTCCACTGTAAGCAATTGTCTGCCTGAGGAGAAATTGGAATTTGTTACAAAGAAAATACCAACAGGCTATACTCAGCTTTTGACCTTCAAAATTGGGTTATGCAGCAAGCCATGTGTGGCTGACCATATTTTCCAAAGATGTCCAGGGCAATGTGTCTCATCCCACATGCTCTTCTGAAATGTGAACCAGCCATACCCTGTGAAGAGGTGAAATCTGGCTCCCTGTCCCTGGATCTGGCTTGGGCTTAGTACTTACTTTCTTATAACTAATAGAGTGACCATAATTTCATTTTACTGGTCCATTTGAGTTTAGGATGAGTTGAATTATGTGACCCTGCATTGTATGTGTAGCATATCTAAAAGGGACAGACACCTGTGGGAAAAGGAAGGAGATGAAGGAATGGTGCAGGAGTTGCCATGTTTTTTTTTTCAACAAAAGCTTACAGCACTAATCCAGCTTTAGAGCAATGAAGACACTGAGGCATGGCCACATGTTAGACTCAGCAGAGCTGGGACTTGGAACCCTGCTTCTCTTTCTCCATTGTTTCTCCTGAGAATGAGGTAGTCAAGGTAAATGTTAAAATGTCTCTGACAAATAACGGAAAATCCTGCATGCTATCCTAAACACCCGTGGATACTTTAATTTTGGAGCTCTTTTCTCTAGGGATATGAAGCCATCACTTAAGTGTTGATGGAAACATGAACTTGAGAGTAACCACTGCAGAGACCTGTGGGCTCACACAGAATTAAGGCCCTGTGCCCCCTAGTTATACCCATGGCTGTCCTATGGGACATGCCCACACTCAGGGAATTGTGTAAATATTTGAAGATAAATGTGCAGGTTGTTTTCAATAACTTATTATAATTTAAAAAAAACCCTACAAATTGTGAGTCTGGTCCTGCAAAATCACAATCACAACTGAGTCTTTAAACTGAGGTCACCCAAGCCCACAAATAAGCTTTGAGTCACCAGATTCTATACTGGATGATTGGGTTGTAATGGCCAGAGGTTTAAGGCTCCTTCTTCTCATTCTGTCTGTCTGTCTGTCTGTCTATCTATCTATCTATCTATCTATCTATCTATCTATCTTTATGACAACATTTTGCATTTATGGCTGGCAGCTGAGGGGCTCTGTTTATTCCCATTAAGTTCAGGAGTGGACCCTTGGCTTGTTGACAGAGCAGCTTTATGACTAAGTCAGCCCCGCTGTTGTCCCAGAAACTCTGCAAACATTCCCTGCCCTGCAAACAGTGTGAGTTCGATGGGGTTCAGGCTCAGTACAGGGCCAGGGTTTCCACTTCCAAAGGTGCTTTAACCTTTCCACTGCTTGTCTTGTACATCTTCCTCTCTCGGGCTATTTAGAAAGTTTGCTTTTCGGTCCTCTTTTCATCTCTGTATTAAAGCATTGTTTTTTTTTTCTTTTTAATTGGAAAATAATCACTCCCCCACAAAATGCAGAAATAAAGACATAATTCTAACCCTTTACACTGGAGTTTAAAATGATCAGCATTCTATAACACTTGGAACTAAATTTCAAAACATGTCTGTGTCTTGTTCCTTATTTAAAAAGTTTTTACTTTCTTCCTAAGAAGATAGCTGACTCTTAGAAGTCCAGTCTTTGGCTGTTATCACTGCTTTGGAATCCACAACAGCCACCACAAAGAAGGCAAAACTGAGGTCAGGAACCTTTGCTCACAGTGCATATCTGTCCTCATTAGATATGACCCGTATGTCCCAGGGCCACAGGGGTTATTTAGAAAATAGTAATTCTGTCCTAGGTACTGAATTGCTACAGATTTACCTGGAACCATTCAGTCAGAGCAATGCTGAGGAAGGAGTGCTCTGTGCAGAGCTGGGGGCTGGAAGGCTGGGAGGCTGGACCTCCCACATCCTGGGCATTTCCTGGGGTCAGACAACCATCTACCCATCTCCTCCCTTTCTGATATCCTACTTTCTACCTTCTCCCCTCTCCTGCTCATTCCTGCAAAACAGGACTACTTCTGCCTTAAATTGGGCATATTTCAGGGTTTTTCTTTAAAAAAATTATTGCAGGTATAATCAGTCATGCTAATATATAGGGAACTCTGAACCCAGTTAACTAACCCAGCTCTCCTCCTCTATTGACTGATGACATTTGCACAATATTAGGGATCCATTCAGGCCATTGAAATATTCTCTAGCCTGTTTTTAAGTTCTCTGGCTCCTAAATTCCTGTGTTAATGATAAAGCTGAAGTTAATGTTTTCAAGATGTTACTGTTATACCTTCCTGTATATTATTAAGCTTCTCATTTGATATCAGGGAGGGTCTTAATTACTAGATAGAATTATGTCAATTAATTACTCCTGTAGCACATTAATCTATGTTCTAGTGTGATAAAAGTTACTTTTGAGATAAAATACATTAGAAGCTGAAAAAGGCTTATTTTCACATTCTCAATTTTTTTAAAACTGTATTTTCATAAAGTAGAACACACATTCTAATACAAAATTTTGATAAATAAAGAAGGAATGAAAAAACTCTCTAATGGTTAATTCCTAGGAAGAAAACTAAAAAAAAAAAAGAAAACACTATATAGACATATTGCCAGCTTCTAAAATTGTATTATTCCATATATACATAAATTTGGTTTCCATAAATAAAGTTAAAATTTCTCCAAGTTCTTACACCTTATTAAAAGAGTGGCCTGGTTATATATGCCTGCTTTCACATCAAGAATTACTTTATCGTCTTACTCATAACCTGGGAACCTTAACTTCCACTTTCAGAACTATCCTACTGGGAATTCCACTCAATGCTTTGATCAAGTCTTTCTTCTTTATCTTTTGTAATGTGATGTTACTCCTGCAGAGTTTCAACATGGGTTAGCTGGGGACAGATCATATAACTTTTTGGCAGCCTAGATCCTTTAAGAAACTTTCTTTCTTTTTTACTTTTTTGGACTGAATATATACTTGTTCTCTTTAAAATTGCTGCAAATAAGATAAACTTAAAAGGATTCTGATATAATATGGCATATGAGATGTAGCTCAATTTGGTGGAAACAAATAAGGGACCTGCCGTGTAACACTATTTCATTTGCTTGGTTATATTAAAAGTATACTTGAAAGCTGTAGAAGATAAAGTAAAAAACCTTTAGTGAAGAAAAGTTTTAGGGCAGAAACACAAACCAAGTTGACCTCAAGTTTCAAACTGAAGTTATATGAAACTTATGGTAAGCTTGGTTCTTGAAAACTAAAGGAAATTTTTGTTTTCCATTTGAACTAAATTATTTTTCTCAATTCAAAGGAAGCATTCTTTAGGAAGAGGAGCAAAGTCAGTAGGATGGGTAGAAGATATTGTATACTAGTAACCTGGTCACCATGGTAAAAACATTCAGCTTGGGCAATTACATTTGGGTAATTACATTTAGGTCCTTTGTATTGTACCAGCCATGATAATTTCTTTGGGCTTTTCTTTCATACACCACAAAGCAGAAAACACAGAAAAAGAAAGAAAAGAGTCAGGAACCACAGGGAACTTCTGTTCTCTGAATGGAGGGGTACAGAGTACCCTGATTAAGGTCTGGAACTTAAGATCAGAACTGAGGAAATGCAAGTGACCTCTTACTTTGATGAATAAATGTAACAAACACCTGTGAAACTCATCACAAATGCAAATTCCTGCATCTCAACCCAAAGATACTAAATCAGAACCTTTTAAAGAAAGGCTTAGGAATTTCAATTTCCATAATTCTCCAAGACACTCAAATATGTATATGTTAACATTTGAAATCCAAATAAAGCCAATTTAGAAATTGAAAAAAAAATACACAAAGCCAGTTAAGCCTCCTTTTAAGATTATGTCTGTGACCTAAGATCAAGCTAAGTAGCAACTAGTAATCAATAATATTTTGTACGAGGCAGCACTAATTGTTACCTAAGTATTTAATTTCTTATTACTCTTGCTCTAGATTGTATTTTTGTGTTTATCTCTGAGGAAGTGGCCCAAACACCAGTACTCATTAAAGACTTTCTAAAACGGAAAAAGATGTAGCTGAATAGAGGTCTTCCGGAGCTAGCTTCAGCCTCTTGCTCTCTCTCTGCTTTGGTTTTTCTCTTCTGTTGAATATGGTTTGGACTGGATCAGGAGCTTGAAGGTGAGTGGACCTGGCCTGGGTGCCCATCAGGAGTGACAGGAGATGGGGCCACTGGAGCGAGCTCACTGCATTTAAGGCTGCCACCACTGTTGTGCTCTAACCAAATCCTACAGGAGAGAATTCAGATGCAGGATGACCAGTGCCCAGCTTTTCAAGGGAAGCTGGAGATCCTGCCTGTGATGTGAAATCCGATCAACGAATAACTGCAACTAATGCCAAATATCTAATATATAGTACATAGTAAAAACAACTAAAACACTTCAGATGGCTAGGTTTAGCCCATAGGCTAATTTTTGCCCTTGTTTAGATCCTTTCTAGCTCCAAAATCCTATGTATCTCCTCCTTTCTCAGATTTCTAGATTCATATTACCATATTGGCAACTCTAGGCACCTAGAGACAACCTAAGTCGACACCAGGAGAAGCTACTTACAGGGTTTTTCCTTCTAGACTTAATCCTACTTCATTGTAAAATATTCATATTAGTTTCAAAGTAATGAGCCTAAGAAGGCACTCAGCAGAGCAAGCAGGTGCCTGGTTGTGGAAACTTAAACAGTCCATCTCATTGAACATGCAATGGCTGTTGACTCTGTAATGAGAGTGAGATAAAATTGGGTAGGACTGAAAGGTCTGACCAATCAGAATGCCTGCGATTCATTAAGTCTGTCCCGTGCACCACAGGGCCTATACTTCCGTGCCATGTACACTTACAGTGGAGATAGCTAGTTAGGACAAATAAACGCGTTAGCTCTGCCTCACTGTTTTATAAATCATAAAAGCTTCGGGGGTCTTCTTTCGCCTCTCTGTATAACTCATTCAGTCTTTGAAGGTATGGAATTTGTTTTAAATATTAGATACATTTAATGCAGTTTTGCTGCGTTAAAAAAATAGGTCCTTTTAGAATTTACAAAACCTACTCTGATGTACGTAATACAGCACTGCCACTCCATCCTCACACCTACTCAGTTACGAAAGCTCCAGCTTAGAAAGACCCCTGCAGTAGCATTTAGAAGTGTTTTCCTAAAGTTACTAGGTTTTGGCCCCTTGTGTTGAACTATTGTTTGCTTTCTGGAAGTCCTGGAAAAATTTGGAAGTTCCATCTGGCATTTGATACAATACTGACTCATCTGATCTTTCCAGATTATTAAAGGTCTCAGTATTTATAGAAGAGTGTACCACCCTCTCTGCTCACCCATTTTGGGGAAGAGCTCTGCTGACCAGGGATTTCTAGAGGTCCCCTGAAGACACACTCGGATTGAGGGGGGTGTCCCTGTTCTGCCATGAACCACAGGCTTTAGGTAACGAGACCTAGTATTTGTCATTCTCTGTGCGTCAGATGCTTTATGCACATTATTCCTAATCTCACAATCACCCCGAAAAGTAGCTCTTCTGATATCACAGTTGAGGAAATCGAGGCTCAGGTACAGTGAGGGACTCATCTGAGAGACTGAGCTGGGGTCTGAAAACGTTTCCATGTGGTTCCAGTGTCCATATTCTGTTTGTTGCCTCCTGGTGCCTCCCAGGGCTGCAGGGTGGAAAAGAGGGTTTTCTGGGCCCCAGTTTTCTCATGGGCGTGGGACAAGATGGCCATTAAGTTCTCTTCGATTTCTAACATCCTATATTGATATTTTTGGGCTTTCTGCTGCAGAGAATGTGACTCATTCTTAAGCAAAACCCCCTTTCTGTGCTTTTAGATACCTCTGATCCTGGCTCAGAGTTTCCAACAGGATGTTGACAGATATACTTAATATTAATCTTGTCTCCTGTGGTATTTGGACTCCTGCCAATTCTTTGTCACTCTAAACAATGGACAGCATTATTTTCTCTGTTATTTTATTTTCATATAAACTACTTTATACTGTTTCTTTTTCCAGCCCTGAACCATGAGGTTATATTTAACCGGATTGTTGACATTTTTTTTTTGCACATTTGATCAATTGTAATACAGATTTCCAAATCCATTTTAAAAGCCCATAATTATGTGGGTTCTCTTTAGGACATCATATAAAACAATGCCACATTTTTATAAAACAGGACAACAATGATAAGATGATGTCAGAGGACCACACTGCTAGTTGCCAAGGGAACCGTTTGAGTTGCGTGTATTACATGCCAGGAAGTAGGCTCAGACTCCTGGCCACCCAAGAATGAGTGATGTCCTCAGAAGCCCTGATCAGCTCCTGTAGACTCATGCCTGTAGCTTTTTTCATGGAGTCGGCCCACCTCATTGTCGGTCTTCCTTTTCCCCTGCTGCCTTTCCTAGCATTATTGTCTTTTCTAAAGAACCCTGCCTTCTGCTGATGTGCCTGAGGTAGGACAGCTTCAGTTTTGTCAGTTTGCCTCCAGCGAAGATTCTGGCTTAATTTGCTCTAGTACCCACTTGTTCATCAGTGGTTCCCAACAGTTCATCATTTTGGTGGTCCAGGGTATTGACAGAGCTTTCATGAAAATGAAGCATAGTTCAAATGAACCAATTGTGTCCCTGTTAGCCTTCTTCGCTGTCCAACTTTTGCATCCACACATACTAATTGGGAATAAGAGGGTATGGATATCTTAGCCTTGGTCTCTAATGACACATCTTTGCTCTTGGTGATCTTTCCTAATTCTTCCATTGGTGCCCTTCTGAGTCTCAGTTTTTTCTTAATTTCTTTTTTTTAAGTATTTTTTTTTAGATTTTATTTATTTATCTTTAGAGGGGAAGGAAAGGAGAGAAGGAGAGAAATATTAATGTATGGTTGCCTTTCATGGGTCCCCTGCTGGGAACTGGCCTGCAACCCAGGCATGTGCTCTGACTGGGAATCAAACCACGATCCTTTGGTTTGCAGGCCCACGCTCAACCCACTGAGCTACACCAGCGAGAGCAGTTTTTTTCTTAATTCTTGGCTGCACTTTCTATTTGAACTGATGACTGAACCAAGGTAAGCAAAGTCTTTAACAATTTGATGTCTTCATTGTCTAATTAAAGTTGTATATTTCTATTGTAGTCATGACTTTTGTCTTCTTGATGTTCAAATTCAGTCCTGCTTTGGCACTTTATTCTTTCAGTTTCATCAGAAGTTGTTTTAAATCATTGCTAATTTCTGCCAGTAAGATGCTGTCACCTATATATCTTGAGTTACAATATTTCTCCCACTACTTTTTACCTTTTTTTCTGAGTCTAGCCCAGTTTTTTGTGATATGTTCTGTGTACAGATTAAACAAATAGGGAGTTCTTTGACTGGTCTAACTCCTTTGCCTATAAGAAACCAGTCCACCTCTCCACATTTTATCCTGACAGTGCCTTGCTGTCTGTAATACAGGTTACTCATCAAGACAGTCAGGTGCTGAGCCACACCCATTTTTTTTTTAGAGCAACCCATAGCTTTTTATGATCCATGCCGTCAAAGGCTTTCCTGTAGTCTGTAAACCATAAACTGAGCTGAAATTCTTTGGGGCACTTCAGCATCCAGTGAATGTTCACAATTAGATCTCAAATGCCTCTTCCTTTTCTGAACCAGCTGTTTAACAGCTGGCATTTCTTACTCTTTATAAGATAGATGCCTTTGTTGTATCACCTTCAGTATCATTTTACTTGCATCAAAAGTTAGAACAATGGTCCTATAGTTACTGCACTCCTTAGCATCTTCTTTCTTAAAAATTGGGATGTGTATTGAATATTTGTAGCTTGTCAGCCCCGCTTTTGTTTTCCATATTGACATTCTTATTAGGATTTTGACAGATTGAGTCTCTGTGGTTTCAAGTAATTCTACTGGTATCCCAGCTATTAGTTAGAGAAGATAAAATTTAAATCCTTTCTATTATACCTATTTGTTTAAAATCTGCATACATGCTTGTAAATACTTCTGGTTCATTTAGATTGTTTAACCTATAAGCTATATATCAACTGATGTCAGCATTTTAGATACTCAGCTACTTTTTATGTGTTGGAAATGGCCATTTTTGTACTTTTTTGTACTGTTACTTGCATCCTGGACCTAATCATTTTGGTTAAAAGATTTACTTGGTGATGGAACATAATAATGACAACAAAAAAAACAGCCTCTTAGTTATCTCAGAATTTTCTACTTTTTCTTTTAAGATAATAAAGTTCTATGTCTACTTTTTCTTTTAAGATAATAAAGTTCTATGATGTTTACTCTATACGTCTTTCACTGCTCCAAAAACATAATGGCATCAGATAATTATACAACTTAATTCTGGTATACAAAACTTAATAACCTTGCAATAATAGTTATTGTAATCACTTGGCTTGTTTTAGACTTAGTAGTTTGCACAATATCTTTTATTCTTATTTCTGATCATGATATTCTGCTAAAAACCAGTACTTATAGTCTTCTTCATGCAAGGCAATAGTCCTGAAGATACAAATATGCAAAAGACGTAATACACTTCCTCAAAGAGTTCATGGTATAATAGGAAAGAAATGGACAAAAATTTTATATAAGCTAAAAAATGGTAAATGTCATTAGAAGACAATAAGTAAATGCCTAAGGGGGTTCCGAAGAGCTGGTATTTCACCTGGGACTTGAAGATCAGGAAAACCTTGGAAAGGGAAATAAGAAATAAGGGGAGAGTATTCCAGGCAAAAGAAATAAAACAAAAATCTTGACACTTTTGTTATTTGGTCCACACTTTTGGAATTTCCTTCTGTATTTAACTTGCTCCCATGCATACCTCTTAAAATGGCCAACTCATATTTATTATTTAAGACTCAGTGGGGGCCTCATTCTTCAGTAGTCCTGTTCAGTAGGCTGTGACTTCTAATTCAGTTTGGTATTAGGAAAGGTCCTTTTCAAATCTTGCCATTTTATTAAATTAATTTCCTGCCACTTATTGTCACAAGTTAGACTCCTGGGAGTGAGTCACTCTTGTCATCATCACTTCCTTCAAGTGAAGGAGTGTATAGCTTCATTTCCTTCACTTCACTTCGCATTTGATTAGTCACCACCTCTCACTGATTGTTTCCAAAATAAAGGTTAAATCCACTTAAAATGTTTAAAAATGTAGCATATACATACAATGGAATAGTACTAAACCATAAAAAGGAATGAAATGTTAAATGATATATGCTATGACACAAAGATGGACCTTGAAAACTTTATGCTTAACTTAGTGAAATAAGCCAGACACAGAGGGATAAATATTCTGTGCCTTCACTTTTATAAAGTCCTATATTGGACGAATTCAGAGTGACAGAAAGTGGAATAGAGATTACAGGGAGGGAGGGGGAGTTACTGTTTAACGGGTACAGAATGTTTGTTGAGATGAGGGAGAAGTTTTGAATGTCAATAGCGGCGATGGTTACACAACACTGCAAGTGTATTGAATGCCACTGAGCTGTACACCTGGGAATGGTTAAAGCGACAAACATTGATTATGTGTTTTCTACCACAACAAAAAATCAAATCCATTCTCTCCAATTCTGCTTCTCTGGTCCAACCCACCACCACCTCTCAGCTGGACTATTGAAATACTCACATTTGATATAGGCCCCATCATTATTCACTCATTCCCTGCTACCTACCCCTTATTTACTTCATTCCAGGAATGTTAAATGTGTGACTATCATAGAAATACACCAAACTGTTTCCCTGAAACAGCTTTATACTTGCTATTTCCTTCTGGGGGAAGCTCTTCCTCTGCCTCACTATAGGCATGGCTCCCTCTCCTAATTCATGCTTCAGCTGAAATGTCACATCCTTCTTAAAGCAATTTTTTTTGCTGACATTTATTTTATATCATAGAACTCTATTTTCTTTACTGCACTGAACCCAATTTGTAACGTCTTTTTTACCAGTTTGTTTAGCTTGAGTAACAGGGTGGGTGTTGGCATTGCCTAAGATAGGGGAAGACCATGTTTGGAGCAGAATAGGTTGGAAGGGTTAGCTAAACATAAAAAGTTCACCTGAAAACATGAATTTGGAGTTAAAGGAAGAGAGTTAGACTGGAGATACAAATTTGGGAATGATTAGACAATGGTGATATTTAAAACCATGAGAATGGATGAGACAATCAGGGGAAAATGGAAGACTCAGAAGAGGTAGGGAACTGGGACTAGGTCTTGAAGACATTTGGAGGTTTTATAAAGTTGAATTCAACAAATTAGAAAAGTAATTAATAAGGAAGAAGAAAAACCAGGATCATGTGGTTTGACAACAGGCCAAGAATAGAAATGTATCGAGAAGAAAGGAGTGGTCTTCTGTGTTGTGTGAGGCTCTGAGTTCAAGTGAGATGAGCACAGAAAAGCTTGCATTTGGTCTGACATCATGAAGGTTGCTGGGGACCTTGATAAAAGCACTTTCGGTCAAATGCCCTCACCTAAATGGGGTGGAGAGAACAAAACTGAGGTGGGTTAAATAGCACATGTGAGGAAGGTGAGAAAGTGAAGACATTATGTGGGATTGTTTATCTTAGAAGAGTGGGAGAAAAGGTACTGAGTGATGAGAAATCATAGGAAGTTTTTGCAGAGAGGTGAGATACTAACATGTAACTATGCAGATAGGAATGAGCTAGTAAAGAGGAGTACATGATGCAAGTGTGAAACAGGGTAAATAAGTGACATACCCAGGAAGGTGGGAACCATGGGGTCTGGAGCACTGGGAGGAGGATAGAGCCGTGAATGGGAGGAGGAATGCTTTCCCCACTGGGAACACAAGGCAGTCAGGAGAACACAGGTGAGAACATGAAGGGAGAATTCCGATTTGGTGGTGGAAAGATGAGAGAGTCTGCCTCTGATGACTTGTGTATTCTCAGTGAATTGTAGGTGAGGTCATCAGCTGGGTGTACGTGTGGAGGAAGGAACAGAAGTTTGAGAAGAGACATGAAGGTACAGAGTAGTTGTCTTGGAGAATGAGAAAGCAATGTCCTGGGACAAAGTCATGGCTGTTTCAGTTGGGCAAAGTAATCATGCTAGCAAAGTGAAACCAATCAGATGGGTTTTGTTATTCCGTTAGCAGGAGTGGAGAAGGAGATAGAGGGCTTCTTCCAGATGTTTGTCAGGCAAGTGATGGAGAGAAGGAATATGAATGTGTAAAAGGAGGTTTTAAGAAATCAAGAAAGATACGCAGAAAGTTATGTTGAGACCAATTCACGGAGGGTGCTGAATGCCAGGCTAAAAATATAAACTTTACTCCACAGGCAATGGGAAGCCATCAAAGTACTTCCGACTATGAAAGTAACTTTGCCAAAACTGTGTTCCTGAACAGTTAACCTGCCGTTAATGTAAAGCACTGAGATGATTAAGAAAAAGCCACAAGATCATTTGCAAAGGAACAAAAGTTAATTAATCAAGATCTAAATGAAAATAAGCAACAGTTGACTTTAGTCAGACCCCTGAAGGTTAAATTCCTAAGAGATCTTGGTATCTATGGAAACAAGACCAACTTGAAGGCACCATCAGGCCACAGAGAGAGAATCCTAAGGGCTGGGCTAAGATTAGGGAGGATATTCCCTAAAAACTGAAAGCAGAAATACATCAAGGGACATGTCAATTAAACACAGAATGAATAAGAATCCAAGAAGTCACCTAGTGTATTGGAACCAAATAAACAATCATAAAATTGTCAACTAGTGCTACGGCCAGGGGAGAGCAGGAAGAGGTCAGGAAGTGGTACCCACGCTGGGCCAGGTCAGAGTGGCTCAAGGCAGAGACCATGGCCTCCATTAGGATGCTGGGCGCTGGCTCAAAGTGCTGAATGGGGCAGGTAGGCCAGCCAATTTTAAAGAGTAGATTAGGAAGAACTTTGCAACAAATGTTCAGTTTAGTTACATAGGACTGACCAATTTAGTGACAAAGCTCTGACTTGGACCCTAGGTGCCAGATTTTGTCCCATCTAAACATGTGTACATGACATCAGCATGAGTTGAAATGGTAAAGTGATGGTTTGAGTTACAGCGGTAACTCAAAATCGTCTTATTACAACACAGTGCAGAAGATCTAGTGATACTTCAAATCAATTTTAGGGGCGATAATCTCCTTCAACCTGGGACCTGGTAGGCTGTGCTAGTGATTGCATATCCCTGGCAGTCTGAAAGTATACTCTGTTCCCTGGTACATCTGCCACTCTGGTTGACTTTAGAATTTTAACTTAAAAAGCAACCCCCCTCCAACACCTAGTAATTCATAAACATGTTAAGCAGTGGAACACCAGCACAGAATCCCATTAAGTTTTATTCAGTATTTGTTCATCCCACATTTCATGACCATGAAGTATCAGGCCCTGTGCTAGGCTGTGGATACAAAGAAAAAGGACACTATTTTTGTTTCTCTTCAAGAAACCTATAGTATACTAGTAAAGAAAGCTAAACAAAGGAATGTTAATAATAGATGTTATGACTGCAGTGTGCACAGGGTTTATGGATGCATAACTCCCAGGAAGGCCAGGGAGTGGGTGGAGAGATGCTAGTGGTGATAGAAATAGTTCCAAAGGACACTCTGAGGAAGGATCAGAAGAAAAAAGGGGGCAGGGTTGCTGATAGGGGTAAAAGGTTGAGGCAGTTTAGAAAGAGGAAAGAATTGGTATAAAGTCTTCAGTGACCAAGAGGCACTTCAGGGGAAATTCCTAGTAACTGCATAGCACCGTAACATTTCAATTAGGTTGGATTTTACTCATTTCATGTGGATTTCATTTATCTAGTGTAATCTTTATTATTTTTTTTTACTTCCTTGATCTGAAGCTCAATCAAAATATTTTCCATTCTTACTTAGCTTTTATAAGACCAAATATAATGGATACATTTACAAAGTCCACAAATGATACAAATAAAATCTTATCAAAATAGAAATATACATGTAAGATCAGCCGTTAGAAAAGAATAAGAGTATTTGTTTACTCCCCTAAATTAATCAAAAGGAAAGCTGATATAATTGGTGCAGTAACAGACTAATAGGTTGATCAGTTTTTTTCAGGAATGTTTTGAAGATGAAAGCCTTTTTATATAATATAAATAAGAGTGCTTATCAGCATATGTTCATGGGAAAAAAACAAGAAAACCTCAAACTGGTTTCCATTGCCTTAAGAATTTATCCTGAAGCAAATTCTGAGCATCCTGATACTGCTTTATTGACAAATAAATTAAGGTATACTTAATTGTGTTTGTGAATATCACCACATACACATTGTTTACAACCCACAGCTTCTGCTAAATAAAGTACATCCCTTTGGCTTCAGATCAAAAGCAACCTCAAAAGAAGGACATCATTTCTCAAGTTCAATTACTGACTCTTGGGACTCATCTAGAAAAGTTATGGCTATGAAAAAGAAAATGTCAGCCACTTGCATATGAATAAGTTATTTATAGCATCAATATAGGTGGATTATGTAAGGTCTGATTCTCATATTTTCTCCTCTGCTACAGTAAATGTAGATAAGCACTGATTCTCACTTTCAGAGTAGTCAGCTCTCTGTTTCCTTCAGTGACTGTTGGAGGTCTGTTGGATTTGTGGCATTAACTATATACATTCTACTAACCTTCCCATCTAAGACTCCGAGACTGTTAGTTACTAAGATCCACAGATAAAAATCAGCTAGATAAATGTGGCATTTACACTTTCTCATGCAAATCTATTTGAACTATAAATGTAGCAGTAATATATCTAGAATTCTGTAGCACACCTCCTGATTTCAAATATTTTTTAGTATGAATGTAATTTTATATGTTAGAACAATGTCAAGCAGAGTCTTGATTCTTAGTTCTAATAATATGATCAATATAGAGATGAGATTTAAAAATTTGGAAATGTAAAGATGTATTTTAAAAGAGTTATTTAAAAATTCTTATAGTTTTTTTAAAATAGCAAATAAGCCCTGGTTGATGTGGCTCAGTGGATTGAGTGCCTGAGAACCAAAGTGTCGCAGGTTTGATTCCCAGTCAGAGTATGTGCATGTGTTGTGGGCCAGGTCCCCAATAACGGGCGTATGAGGGGCAGCCACACATCAGTGTTTTTCTCCCTCTCTTTCTCCCTTCCTTTCCCTCTCTCTAAAAATAAATAAATAAAATATTTAAAAAGTACTAAAATAGTAAATAAAAATTACATATAAATTAATGAACATTATATATAACTTTTTTTTTTTTTTTTTTTTGGGGGAGAGAATCGTCGCTGTGCCCAGCCAGGCGCTGTGGACCGGTTTGCTGTTCGGCGCCCTCCGGGCTTAACTTTAAAAGAAAATGAGTTGTGTCTGGTGGTGGCATACCTCACAAAAATAAAATAAAAGCAAATTGAACACTAACTACTTTTTGTCAAGAAATTTACTTAGCATCCTGGGGTAAGACCAGGGGTTTTGCCACCTATCCAGAGTTAGAATGACCTATGCACCCCAAGGATCTGTTAAAACTGTTACTTTTGTCAGCTGGGATAAAGAAACTGGGAGAGACTGTCAAGCGGGTTGACATACTTTGAGTCAACTTAGAGAAGGAGACTTTAACGTGAGGTTGGTCAGATCCTGTCATAGGCAGCTCAGTGAGACAAAATTTTCCATCCTATTATCTCATATATTTATGAACTTTCTAAGAGTTAGGGCAATACAAGGATTGTATCAAACTTAGTGAGTTTTGCCTTTTTGACCTAAGTCTCTAAGTGCTTGTTCTGTCTTTGAGGATTTATAAGGATTCTTGTTTTCATCTACCTGTGAAGCATCATGTAGCTCTCTTGCATCCTTTTATTTCTTTAGCCTCAGAAATTCACCTTTTGGAGTTATGTTACTGATCATTTTATAAGAACACGAATTCAGCTTGTGGCTGAGGGCTCCTCTTTTCTTTGTTTGCCACACTCGAACAGAGCCCCTCCCTTATTCACTAGGAGTGGCTCAGGAACAGTGGCCCTTGGACCGCGTCTAGGCCGTCTTCATGGAACAGATGTTCTAAGTGTGCCCAGGCTGAGAGGACAGCTTGGTGTGGCAGGACTTCCAGGTCTTAGCTGGAAACTAAGAGCAATGTTCTCAGCCATAATTTCTGGCATTAAGAAAAGCCCCGGCAGAAGAGCAATACTGTTTTCAGATCCTGCAGGCACCGATTAGTATGCCAACACGGTTAATACATACACATCTCCTGGATCCATCTGTATATCAGGCAGATCAGGAGTAATGCTGTTCCTTTTATGTTTTCTCTTTATTTCTTCTTAGTTATTTCTTCTTCTATGTTCTTTGCCCAGTATCAACCTGTGGGGTTTTGTTTTTGTTTAAGGAATTTAGAGACATGGCAGGGTAGTTTGTTTCAAGGAAGTAGATCTTTAAAAACAAATATTCTGCAAGGCACCTAGTGGTGTTATCTAATGTGTATGTAGGAATATATATCTAATCCTATCTCACTGGCCAGAAATAAGCCCTGTGCCTTTGAACCGAAGGTACCCACTTTCGAAGCAGAATTATGTTCTACTCATCCTTTCTAATCCCATTTGATAAGCTCGAGCTCCCTCAAACTTCATATAGCCAGTGAGGTCATCTTCTAAGTTTAACATCCTATCAGGAAACATTGAGTCATTAAATAAAATAATATTGAGGTTTCTGGGGAATACAGGAAAGAACTTCATTAACTTTTTCTACTTTGGCACAAAGAGGCTTGTACCAGGAATAGCTGCTCATGTATTGGCAGCTGGCTGACAATTGTTTGCAACCCCAAATTCTCCAGTTCATTTTATGTTGACAAATACATGTGCATCTTCTGATATTTGACAAAGGAACATTTACTATTTCTCTGCAATTTCCCTGAAAGGAAGCATCTTCCTTCTCAGCTCTAGTTGGGGTTATCAAATAGCATTTGCAAATAGCACATACTCTTCTGGTAATCAAAGCAGTCTCCATGCTTAAGGAGGAAATCTTTGAAACTGATCAAGGCACATTTCTCATGTGCCTTGTCTGACATTTAGCTGGGGTTTGTGCCCTTTCATTCAACTTCTCTGGATACAGAAGCCACAGACTTTTTAAAGAAACCATTCCTTAGGGATGGACAGAAGGAAGGGAATACCATTTCCTGATCATCGTATAATTCCAAAATTAGTCTTACAAACAAAGGAGGGAGGGGACCTCGACATTATTGAATTCCCACAGCTGGTGTAGCTAGTAAATACTGGACCCCAATCAAAAATTTCAGAATGGACATTCTCACCCTTTGTTAATTATAAAATAAATAGATTTCCAGACCTTTTGCAAAGGAAAGACCTAACTATGCAATTTGAAAATGACAGGGTGAGAAAGAAGAGAAATTTTGTACTTTCCTGATGAGATAAAACTGACCTTCAACTCATGGCTGTCTTCTCCTAGCTTATAAGATTTAACTAAAGTAAATTAAAGGGGACAGTAAGAGGCATTTGTCCTCTGTCTAGAAAGCTGTCCCTTCTCCTTATAGCTGATGACTTTCCCTAGCCCAGGTGTACCATGACAATATCCCATTTCCTCAGCCACAGTGATCCATCTGTGGGTAAGAATGTAATACAAATAGGGTCAAATCCCTTCCCTGAGATTTCCACATAAGCTCCATGAGAGGTTCCCTAGAACTGGAATAAATTAAGGTTCTTTGATTGTAAGTATTATAAGCCATTGCTAGCTACTTTAAGCAAAGAAAAAACAAGAGTTTTTGGAAGGATGTTAAGAAAGCTCTCAGTATTGAAGGAAAGCTTAACAACCAGACCCCGTGAAGGGAGGCAGCTTTAGGAATATGAGAGCAAAAGCTAACAGATAATTTCTTCAGGGGTCAGGACCCAGCCTCCAGGATGAATCAGCTCTAGTCTTATTCTGCCACCCTTCATTCGACTCAGCTCAATATTCAAGATCCTAAAAAACCACAGGTGTGATTGGCTCTGCTGGTCACAGCCTTCCCCTGAGTCAAGGGGGAGAGGGACACTATGGTCAACAGCCCCACAGGACTCCACTGAAAGGAAGGGGAACCTTTTGCCCAAGGAAAATCATACCAAAAGGGGGATCTGGTTGTGAACAGGCAGAAACAGATGTTCACTCTAGACTGTTAAGCCAGGTCAGCCAGGGGGTCTTTCTTGATCTGGTCCTATGATAGCTCAGATGGGGTTGATGGGGAGAGAAGATGCAAATGAGCAACCCAGAAACCTGAGCTCAGCCTTCCTGCCAGCTCAGGAACTAGTCGATTTCTTTTCTGCTTGAACTAATTTCGTTTCTGTTTCTACCACTTGAAACAAACAAATTCCTGAGCAATTCCTAATTTTTGTATGAGTGAACTTTTAGACCTAGAGGTCTCTAGAATGTCCTTTTAAAAATTAGAGTCACCCTAAATTTGTACCTATTATATAACATTTCTTAGGAACTTTGTGCAGTAATTCCCTAAGTTTTGCAGGGGTTCCTGGAGCGGTTGCTTGTCCTTGAGGGAACTCCTGAAATCAGTGAGAAGACTTTGGCTTCGGGGTTCTATTTTAAAAAGCAGCTCTATTTCAGGGAGACTTCAGTCGAAAAAAAAAAAAAAAAAAAGACAGCCTGATAGGCAATCTCTGAATGAAACCGGGAGATTATGAGGATAATTATAAGCTATTTCTATGAGGTAAATATGAAAATTCCTTGGAGGTTTGCTATACTTGGAAAGCTATACTTGAAGTTACCATGACTATCTTCTCTCATTTTCCCTATTGCTCATTGCTGGCGTGTATTGATTCAAATGTAAAATACCCCACCTTGGAATAAGTTCTGTCTCTGAGGATTTAATAGGTGCTTCAAACTCTTTTCTGCAATTGCTGGGGTAATAATGTGTGTAGATGGGGAATCTCCACCTTTTCTTTTCCTAAAGTTCTTGGCACTTTCTGTCAGGGCAGCGGGGGGGATTCGGGACCTGACAGGTGCTCCGACTGAGCCCCTCGCAGTCTGATGACACAGGTGGCGAGTGGTGCTTTGTGACAAAGTCCCAGCAGTTGAATCAGTGAGTTCCCAGGACCTTCCCTGTTACTTACTTAAGAAACTCTAGGTAGATTGGTAAAACAAATATTTGTGTTCAGTGGTGACAGAAGGTTTCATGTAGAATTATTAGTCACGTCTTGGGTTCCCGGTCTTGGGATAAGCAGCCTCTCAAGGAGCTGGGTCGAGAGAAAGCAGAAGAGGAAAGGATGGCGTTGTTCAGAAAACCTAGACACAAATGGACAGCCATTTAAGAGGGGCCTTACTCCAACAAGTATTAATATAGCCCCTCCCTAAATGCTTGGACTTCTACCAAGTCAAGATTTTATTGAGGCCCAGAGCACTCTTATTAAAATACATTTACACTTGACAGGGTGTTTAGTCATTACACTTTAGTGAAGAGTGTTTTGGAAACTTTTCTTCCTAATTGAGATAAAGTTTACAAAACATAAAATTCACCATGTTAACCATTTGCAAGTGTACAGTTCAGTTGTTTTCCTGTATTAGCAATCTTGTGCAACCAATGTCACTATCTAATTCCAGAACATTTTCATCACCTTCAAATCCTTGTTTTCTTCACACCTAGAAGCAGTGGGAGCTTTAATCTTGAGGAAGTTTTCAGGAGGAGACATGAAAAGAGGGATAGAAAGTGTGGGCTGAGTGCCTGGGGCAGGACTTCATGACAAAAGATACTCTTTAAAAGGTTGATTCAAAGTTGGCTCTGGGGTGTTGGCAAAGAGATATGCTCCTGGCTTTCTTAAGAATATAAGACAGCCATAGTTTGATTCTTAAAATTAATGGGATAGTGTTTAAAAAACAGCCTTGTGTCACTGAAAGATCACTGATGTCAATCCTATTATACACGCCTTCCCTCAAAATGTGGCTGGCTCTATTCATACCCTGAGTCCTGGGCAAGCCTGCCCCAGGATGTACCTGCACTACCTGGGGGTGTCTTGTCAACACAAAGAGGTGATTTCAAAGTTGACATGGCTTTCACTGGGACAATGGGAACATGCCAGCAGGGGCTAGGTACTCTATTGTGCATAGTAAGAAAAAAGAACCAGAAAGGAAAATCCAGAAGAGTGCATTCCCTTTCGTAGGCTAGCTTGAAACCTATAAATCTGGCCCCAGATCTGGTCAAACACAGGCGCTTTCAGCTCCAGCGCCAACAGAAGAACTTACCGGTAGTCAATAAGGGCTTTTGCAGAGTAATTTTGTCCTTCTAAGCCAAAAGAAGCAAAGATTGTTTTGAAATTCAACCTTAGGTTCTTGCATACTAAAGTTTATCAAAAGGTGGACTCACACTTTGCAAGGGTATGACAGGCATTACACTGAGTTCTGCTAGTAAATAGTGTTATCTGTGCCTCAGGTGCAGACTGTGGAAATGACAGAAGGAGCCTGTCCGGGGCTGTGATTATTCAAACCAAGTCAAGTCAACAAACAACACTGAGACCCTAAGTGAGTTTCCTGCTGTGCCAGTTTTACAATAAAGGTTTTTTTTTTTTCCGTTGAACTTTTCATTGGCTGAAATCATTTATTCCTTTGGAGGCAATTTAAGTATATAGCTATTGAAATAGTTTACTGTGTTTATGTATTGAGAAAAAGTTTGGTAGGTCACTATTTCATCAGTTTGAATGTGCTTTAACGGAGCCCTAGTGTTCCAGAGCCTCCTGTGATCGGAGGAGCTGAGTGGCAACCTAATGCATACACACAGCCTTAGAAAGTGAACCAAATGGGAGAAAAAGCATATTTGGGTGAAAAAGAAATTCTCCTTCATCTGGAAATGTTTCATTAACCTGCTCGTTAGAACTGTGGGCAGCTGTTTGTAACTATAATGAAGTCATTTTATATTAATGCAGTTAACATGTCATTTAGAATCAACACTGTTTTCCCGTCGTGCAGTTTCAAGTTAGAGCAGGCACGCTCTCAGAGTAGGTGATGCTGCTGTCACTCGACGGGGCTGACAGGGGACTCCTTTCCCAAAGTGGGTCACTCTCAGTCTCTTATGGGGTGTGAAATTCTGCCATTGGACATGTATTTCTGGGATCATGAAGGTCTTTTGTTTGTCAAAAAGAATCTACTCAAAAAGACGAGTACTCACAGATGGGTGACTCATTGATAGTACATTTTCATTTGACCATCAACTGAGAGTGTGCTGGACATGTTGGTTTTGTCCTTCACTCTTTCTTTTCAGTAATAGGCCACCCCTTCCTCTAAGGACATGCTTTTCTCCCACCCAGCCCTGTGGTAACTGTCAGTCAGAACATCCCCTCCCAACCATTATTTCCCTTTACACCACCACCCAGTGGTGAGTTCCCGGCTGAAGCTTGTCCAACTCTACAGCACTCCCTACCTTGGCCACGAAGATTATTCACAGACCCTCACGGGTACCCAACCCATGCCAGGTAGGGTTTTTTCTTAGACTTTTTCAACTAGAGCTGCTGGGAAAACACGTTCTGTCTTCTCTAGAGGACAGGTAGGGAAGGTGCCCGCAGCTGCTTTTGGCCAAGTCCGACAACCTGCTTGAGAGAATGAAGGCTCAGTGCAGGGAGAAGCAGAGGTGACAGACACAGCGACATCTGAGACCCTGAAGCCATCACACTCCAGAACTCATGGCAGGCCCTTTCTTAGTTTGTTTACGCTTGTGCCAATGAATCGTTCTTTCTCTTCAAGCTGTCACCAGTCCTAGTCCCTAGTCCCCGACAGCTGTCATTTGCAAACCAAGGTCTGAGAACTGAAAACAAACATTTTAGAAAAGGACACCAGATAACTAGGGGTGGGACGGTTTTCTGGTTGAGGAATGTGTGTGGGAGGTAGTTCTGTGGCTAAATGGGGGTCATTGTATGTTAGAGTTATCAGCATCTTTCCAGACTTTACTTTGAAGAGAATTGATAAGGAGGGCAAGGTGATCAAAGTCTCTGAGAGTAAGAGCTATGCTTACTCTGGGACCACAGTGGCCTTGCCATTTCCTGGGCTGTGGAAGTCAGGGTGAGGCTTCATGGCACCCGTTGGAGAGTAAGAATGTGCACTCATTTGATTTAAGACTCAAGTCCTATACCTCAACTAAGAGAAGCAACATATAGGTCCAAAAGGCAGGCACTGTCTTCAACCGTAATTGACCTTGGAAAGCCTGGCTTTATTGAAATATATATCTGGTCATAATACAGTAGATTTCCCCTTCTGTACTAGAAGTTTGTTTGTTTTTAAACAAAAATATAGAAAAAAATGAGCAAAGAAGGAAAGGTGGGATTTAACACTTTCCATTCTCTCCCAAACCATTAGAGTCCTGGAACCTCAGTATTATTTTAATTTTGACCTATGAAAATAGCAAAGGGACAAAGTTATCATTAGACAGCAAGTGATATTATTTTTGTCAAAAATGAGTAATGAGAATTAGGTACCTTGCAATAATATCTTTTTTCACTAGATTAAAAGTGCAGTGGAGAAGTTGAAAGCTTCTCTCAAGCGAGCTGGAGAACTTTCTCTGATGTGCCGTACAATCACTGTCAGCTTCTTCTTGCGCCCCCAGTGAAGTCTAGCTGTGATGCCTTAGAATAAAGACCTTTAAATGGATGATATTCTCTAATAGAGTTTATCCTTTTAGGTTTTATGGTTGTGAAAGCAAACCCATAAGTTATATTTTGTTCTGTGGAAAGGGCAAAACAAAGTGATCTTCAGCATATGTTTCAAGGTGACTGTTACATGCCATTGTAACCCTGGGAAAGTGCTTTTCAAAACTGGAAATTAGAACCAAGTTCATGTTAAAAGCTTTACCGAGCAGCCAGGATGCCGGGAGTGTCTCACTTTCTGAAGCTGTATCGCCTGCTTTCTCCTCCTCCATTTCTTTCCATGGTCCTCCTCTTTTTCCAGAATTACTTATGAGTAATAAAGGAAGCCAGAGTAAGAACAATGGCATGTTCCTGGCTTTACAAGAGTGCCACACATCAAAGGAAGACGTTTATCCCTCCAATCACAGCTTTGCAAGAGACCCAGCAGGCAGAAGGAAGTTTGAGATCACAGAGGCACAGCAGACGGGGCCTGACTGAGTCCAGCTGTGAGCTGCCCCGCACCTGGGCAGGGGTTCCTGTCTGGCTGCAGGCTGCTGCGCAGGTGTTGCTCAGACACATCTGACCTGGGGCGAGGCAATCAGCATCTCTAAGCCTCTGCTTATTCTTGTAGAATCCATAAATGTGCACACTTCTGAGAATTAAATACACATGAAATACTTAGCAAAATGCCTAGCACATAGTATTAAAGTATTAAATGTTAATACTCGTATTAAACTCGTATTATTACTAATGACTGAAATTTTGGTCCCCCCCACCCCCATGTATGTTTATAGTCTCTTAGAGAATACTTAAAAAAAAAAAAATCCAAACCAAAATGGCTCCACAAATTTTTGCAACCACCCAGATTTTATCCCCTGCCAGCCTTCCCTACTTGTTTCTGGCTCATTTGCCTGTTGTTAGAACATTAATTTGTTTCCTTCTCTGTGTCTGGCTGAGTCTACAAACCTGTCTATACTCTTAGATGAGCTCCTCTCCTTGGCCCACTCGTAGGCCCATCCCTGGGGGCTCTGGGTCTTCCTTCTTAGACCCTGCCCTTCCCTCACTGCCACCCAGCTTGTACAAGGACACTTATCAGATCTGTTTCAGCCCAGCTCTTCAGCTTCAGGGACTTTCCTTTAAAGAATGGCTTATTCATTCATTCTCTGCTGCGCTCACAGTGAAAGGAAACCCAGTCTGGAGCTAGTAGTTCGTATGACGTCTCCATTCATGCAGAACGGAGGTCAGCTGGGTCAGCATGCAGCCAGGCCACACTATTCTGCCTGGCACTGCGACCTTGCATTTTGCTTTGTTGCCAATAAACTATATACATCACCAGGACCTTGGGCCCGTGCCACTGTCACGTGGTGATACTGACCTCTAGGGGCTGACTTTTCTTCACTCACAGTCCTTACCTACTAACTAAGTTCCAGGATGGTGGTAGCAGCCTCTTAGTCATTTCCAAATTAGTTTGAAGCTTTCCCCCTTTGTTTTTTTAAACTTGAGTTCCTTAAAAAAAGTAAGAGTTTCTATGACTAGAGACAGATACATCGAAGGAATAAAAAGAATTAATGATGTCTGAACAAATGTGGGCTTTGAAGCCCAACTTCCCTGTTTACCCTAGATGGAGTCCTGTCTGAGGCCTGTGACACCTGAGGTCTGTGACACCACTGAGTGTGCTCCTCCTGTCGGAGCATTTGGACCCCTGGCAGAGTCTACTCTCTGCATCATAGCACCTTCTACCTTCTAGAAGGGTTTTTATCTGGATCTGAACTTTGTGTTTTGGTGGCTTGTAACAGAGGCAATTAGAGAAGGACTCTGGTTGGCAGTTGGCACTTCACCACTGAGGTGCCAATGGCTAGAAGTATCTGATTTTATTTTCCAGTCTGTAAGGAAACTCCCGCCAAATAGTCAAAGCCTTGCTTGGGCATCATTTCTCACCCTACAGCTCTCATTCAGATGCATTCAAAAGGGAGTGATACCACCGTGAGGTGCTGATTTGACAGATATTCACTATGGAATCTCTCAGAGGGAAAGTGGTCATGGGGCAGGACTTGTTTTTTCAGCAATAGAGGATAGAATTCCCTGCTATAAAATAATACGATTTTATTCAGAACCTTTGAAAGAACTACATTAGAGAACTGTTGTATAACCAAAGGGTTTACCTCGAGACTTTATGGCTAGGAAGATCCTTTTGTGGATTTCAAAGTGAATTTAATTTGTTAAGCTTGGATTTGTCTGCAACTCCAGAGAAGCTATTTGCTGGGAGGAGTGCTACATTGGCACTTCTGGGTTCCTGCCTTGCCACTGAAGAGCTCATGTTGCCAAGTCTTTGTGGGCTGAGAGTTAGGAAGCCCAGAAAATAAATCACTGACATTTCTTACAAGACATAAATCTCAGGAGTGGGAAAGAAATAGTTTTTGCTCATCAGGGAAGATGGTGTTCCCTGGTCTTTGAAAGGCATACACCTGGACGGTGGGAGATCACTCCCTTTTTATGAGAGTAAAGCAGGTAGAATCAGTTCATCAAAGGTGGCATTAAAGAGACAAAGACGTCCCTTTAAATTTTTTTAATCCTCCCCTAAGGATATTAATTTTAGAGAAAGAGGAGAGAGGAGATTTTAGAGAAAGGGGGAGAGAGAGAGAGAGAAACATCAATTGGCTGCCTCCTGCATATTCCCCAACCTCGGATCGAGCCCACAACCTACGTATGTGCCCTGATTGGGAATTGAACCCGTAACCCTTTGGGGTACAGGATGATGCTCCAACCAACTGAGCCACCTGGCCAGGGAAGACCTCCCATTTTAAAGACAGGTTGTCTTCCAGACCAAAGCAGGAAGATTCGGACTTGACAAAAGCTTAATTAATGGTGTACACATGGCTAAAAGAGAATGCATTGTTCAAAGGAGAATGGTCAACACGGAAGTTCTTTAAAGCGAGGTGGAGGGGTAGAATTGGGCGGGGTTCACCCGGCGCAGTCCAGGTGAGAGGTGCTGTGAACCACCTGAGTGCCTGGTCTAAACAGCATGTCTGTGAACCACCTGAGTCTAGACAGGTGCTGTGAACCACCTGGTCTAGACAGCACGTCTGCTGCAGCGGTGGTTAGTGCTCTCGCGCTCATGTCATCATTGCACTAATTTTGGAAGCACCCCTTTGGTGTCGGGTGCTGCGCAGGCCAGCTTTGAAACATCAGCGCCGAGAAGTTCTCTCTGCTATCTGTCACTAGGACCTTCTAAGTAATTCCCTTCCTCTGAGTCTTTCTGCATCAAAACCCTTCATAATTTGGCCTGTCACGAAGATAAGTTCAGGGGGAGACTGTGTTTTGCTGCTGTGTTTTCCACAGTAGATTATTACATGGGCATGGTCATCTACACCTCCCTCTCTTACAAACTGGACGGCATCAGCTTGTTCCCGAGGACTTTGCCCGTCCCAGGCCCGCGGCGGTGACAGCTGTGAGGCCCTGCGCGGCCATCACCGGCCTTTCCCGGTGCCACTTTGAGACTGCTCCATGCTCAGATGCTTCACACTTTCCTTCTACCACTTAGAATTTGGGGATAGAAAGTGGGAGAAAGGGTGCAAAAGTAAAAATTGAGAAAGTGGAGGGAAAGAGGAAAAGAAGAGCAAGAGGGATTAAGAAGAGAATGCTAAATGAAAGTATCGAAAAAGAACGGATAATTTTCATGCTGAAGTGCTAGGGATCAGGTGTCCTGATGACTGCAATTTACACTGATCTGAGAATAAAAGTAAGACAGGTCGATGGATGGAAGAGAAACTGATAAATCTAAGATGACAAAATGTTAATTGTCGTATCCAGTTATGAAGTATAGGGGTGCTTACTATAAAATTATTTCAACTTTTCAGCATATTTAGAATTTTTCAAAATATAATACAGGGAAGAAAGATAACTAAAACTTTAGTTTTCCTACATTGCCCCTTTTGAAATCATGCCACAACTACTCATTTGCAGATAGATATTTTTCTAGAACCTTCTCTCAGGGTAGGCATCAATAGTAAACAAAGGCAAAAGAAATAAAAGCTGCTGGGCCAGTCTTGATGAGTGATCGTGGGTTGCTGGGTGCGGCGTCCCTGGAAGAAGCCTCATCCAGCCGCACTTCCGACAGGGTGGCGGCTGACACGCAGCGTGGAGGCACTCTGTGGGAAGGCAGGCCCGTCTCATTCTCAGTGAAAAGTCTAGCTTTCCAGTTAAATATCATAACTCTCTTTTGAACAGACAAGTCTAAGTGCAGGCCACCTTTTTGTCTTTCTTTTACGGTGATTATATGTTCTGCCTCTTAAAATTGTTACAACAGTTGTATATTTATTTGACTTGCAATGTGACAAAGAAACAGAGAATGTGTAGTTTGGAGGAGACAATACAAGTGCGAGTCCTGACAGCTGACTTCGGTTGTCTAAAGGACTATTCCAGAGCAGAGGCAGCTGAGTCAAACGGCCTTGTTGTACAGGTACCACGAGGAATGGTGGGTAGAAAATACAAGGCAGCAGACTCTGGCACAGCCGGAGAAAGCACCCTCCAACAACTAGAGCTGCATCCATACCTAATAAGGTGGGGTGGGTCCTGGCAGAGGCCTCCTGCCCCAGGAATGGTCCCGCAGAGACCGGTTGAACGGCTGTAGGCAGGGGCTTAGTGACCTCCGGGGCCTAGGGTAAGAGGTAACTTGAGGTCAGACTTACCCCCAACTTTTTCTGCCTCTGGTTTCCTCCAGCCCCTCCGAGAGACACAGCACGTGCGTGAAGGAACATTTTAGCCCTCACAGTCTCTAAGGTGGCTACAGTTGTCAGGGATTCTTTAAGGATCATTCTGGTACTTGTGAGATGTTAGGTAAGAAGGCCAAGAAGGCCTGAAGGTCCCCGTACAATTCAAGGACAATGTGATTCAAAATGTACAAACTGTATTATTTAGCTATAAGGAAAAGGGGAGGGGAAAATCTAAATTAAAAAAATGAATAAAGCACCTAATTTGGTTGCTTAAGGTTTCTGTTGGACACTTGGTTTTTCAGATACATTTTAAAATAGTTTAACATCTTTGCCTTTGTTTTTCTTTCCTGCAGACAGAACTACTGTATGCTATTAATTCATAGCTCTAACCAAGCCTTTTGGGCACTTCTACAAATCCAATTTGCCAACATGAATTTTATTAGTCACAGACATCAAATGATTTCGGCAATGACAATATTTTCCTTTGCTCTTTTGGCATTCTCTAGCCAGGCAACCCAAGTGTTGTACTTGAATCTAATGGAGCCTGTTATGATCTCCCTAGTAACTAGGAGTTCCCCTCAGTGATTACTAAAAGGATAGGAAGGTTTTATAGCTTGGAGGTAAATTCCTAACCTTTTTCTTTTCCTACTTCTCCTACAGGGTAGAGAGAGGGAGGAAATCATGCATTTGTGCACTATTTTTAAAAGGAAATATCTATCTGTATCACATTCCTGAATAGCTTGCACTGTATCAGGTCAATGGGAATTAGAAATAATCAGGGAACTATTTATAGAAGAGTTTCAACACAGAGTTGCCAGCACTGTTGAACATTTCTTGGTGTTTCCACATACTTTGAACCAAGGCCGAAGAATCTAAGGCTGGGCTTTCAGCTATTGGCTCTGAGACATCAGGCCAGACATCTGCCTCCAGACCCTAGATCCCATCTCATAGAGCTGGTGGAGATGAAGTGACATAACTCATAAGCGACAGTACCCGGTACTACCATTGCAGAATTGTAGATGTGCTTCTGTTTTTGTCATTATTTCTTGAAGCACATCTGGGAAACACTCAGCCCTCCACCAAAACACCACATGATCTTCTCTAAAGATGTCTTTGTCACACTTTACACTTCACAGAAAATAAAATTTGCACTTCATTGAAAGCAAGCAATTTGTCTTCTTTCCTTTCGCCTCCTCCTTCCAAATTAAGTGCTCTGCATGATTGGATCAATTTCCTTCTCATTTTGTATGGCTAGACAAAATATACTGTCCTGAACACAGACATGCAAATAGCCTCGATCCTGCCAGAGCTGGCTCAATGCCTAGGCAAACTAGGTGGCTGCCCACGTCGAACGAGGTGAGGAGCACTCCGAGGCCCTACCTTTTGCTTCCCATGGTGGCTCTGTCTTGGGCCTGCCAGCGCGTGGCTTTCCCCCACTTTGTCTGAAATCTGCCCCATTCTCCCCACCATCATGCACTTAGAGAGTATATAGAACAAAGGTTTTCCCTCCACAGGGCCATGGAGAATACCACCACGCAGAAGAATTTGGTTTGGGTGTAGAAGGTCTGGCCAGACTCCTCTTTTCAGTTCTTTTCTAATAGCCCATCATTAATACTGAAGCTAATAAAATGGATAGTAGCATTTGGATACAACCTGGCTTGAAAGATCAATTTTCCATCTTTTATATTTTACAGTCCTCAGGCAAATATTTTAAAAGTCCAGGGATGGCAAAAATGTATCATGTGTTCCTTCCCTCTGCATGGCAGACCTTTGATTTGGGGATTCTTTCACCCTGGGTTGTACACCTGGCTTTAAACCCATAACCTGCACTCCCAGCAGCCACTGCTCATTGAGGAAACCTAACTGTCATCTGTGTTAGTGTCTCTGTTTTGCAGGTGAGAGAGCTGAGGCCCTAGAGAGCTTGAGTAGATTTAATCATGGACTCTTAGTGATTAAGACCTTAAACTGACTTGAACAAAGCTCTTTTGATTCCAGATGCTAATTTTTCTTCTCAATAGTAACCTGAGGCTTCACTAATAAACAGCATCATTAATTTGTTAAGTTACTTAAAGGTAACCTTTGATGTTAAAATGTGCATGGCTCTAGTTAGTAGAACAGCCATATAACAGACTTGGTTTTAAAAGGGTACCATTGAAATGTTGGGGGGGGGTACATTTATAACATGGGTTGCCATGATATCTTTAGAAAACCTAGGAAATGAAGGAAAGATTTGATGAACCCAGGTAAGACCTGTCTGTGCCAGGTGTTGCTCTAAGCCCTTTTCCTGTCATTCATCCAAGGATCCTGAATTGATCCCGATGTTTGCGACCATGCTAGCCAGCTGAGTCATCTGAAGTGGCAAAGAGTGGAGCAGATGCATCTTTATTACAAAATACCTTGAATGAAAGACAAATCACAGATGCAAAATGTAGCTTAGTCTTATTTCACTTAATAAAGTTGTAAGGGAACTAGTTGATACACAAGCCCTTAGGCCTCACCGTAGCTTTGACTAAGAGCTGGGACCCACACAGCCACTGTTGACACTTAATGGCCAGGAGTCAGACTTTAGAAATCACAGCTGATACTTTTCAGTTTTTTGCAATATCCCTCCATTCTGAGTAGCTTATTTTATGTTATAACATGCTATGGGACTGCATTTTAAATCTGTTCCCCACATCCAGAAAGCTTAACATTCCTAATAATAAAACAACATCCCAGTAAGCAGACAAACATCTTGACTTACAATAGGAGAAGAGTTTTCCAGCATTTGCAGCCAAGTCTCTGATCTTTCCCTCTATGGCCTAAATAATATTAGAGACAGAGGTGGAGTTTGCCAATCTATGTCCTAGTTTCCAGAAATGCCTGTATAGTGTTTATGTAAAAGCTATTACAAATTAATACAAGATAAAGAGATAATTTTTATTTAGAAATCAATTCCAGTGATAAGGTAGAACTTTCTAACAATAGAACTGTCCAAAGTTTGAATTTGTTGCCCTAAAAGACAGTAAGCTGCCATTCCTTGCTTATGGTATACGGACCCATTATTGGGAAAAATCCAGAGAGAAGTTAACAGTTACTGATCGCCTAGGATGTGGCAAGTGTGGCTCTAAGAACTTTGTATGTACTAGCTTATTTCATTTTTGTAGCAACCCAATGAAATAGGACTATTATTAACCCAATTTTCTTTTACGGAAACATTGAAGCACAGAGAGGTTTGAGTAACTTTCCCAAAATCAAATAGTGACTCGATTCCAATCTGAGCAGTCTGGCTCCAGACCAGGCCTTCCATTGCTGTGCTACACGAGCCTCATCCTACCCAGTGTCTGACATCGGGAGACTTGGGGTAAGATGACATTTCCTGTTCTAGAATCCTGTTTCTTAAAGCAAGAAGTGTTGACCTCTGATCATGAAGTCTGGAGCCACAGGCTGACCCCCTCAGCGCAAATTAGGAACCCAAATGAATCACAAAATCTTAGATGACCCAGAATTGGGCGCAATCTTTGAAACCAAAGTGTCCAGCCCTAGCATTCTAGAGAGGCAAAAGTGGAAGCACAGAAAAATGCCACAACTTGCCCGAAGCCACAGCTAATAAAACTGCAACAAGCAGGACTCCAAGCTGCATTTTCTGACTCCCCATCTCAGTGGTTTTCCCCACTACCTCATATTGTTCCTTGGCCATCAGAGCTGAAGGGCAGTGGAATGAATAGAGGATTGAAACCCGGAGCATCAGCTAAGATCCCTAGGTCTAAGTTCCCAGGGACCTTGGCTGTTATTTAGTCAGGCAGCCTTCCCTCAAAGATCTCCTCGTGCTGAGAACCAAGAAAGACTGGCCTCAGGTCATTTAATATAGTGCATATTGGGGTTACATTTCAAAGAATAAAGAGTCATAGGTAATTTTAGGTCATTGAGATCCTGCTTACTTCAAAGAAATCAGCTGGCCAATGTCTATCAGCCAACTTGCCTTCATGTAGCAACTTTCCTTCATGTAGCATTAAAACAGACCCATTTCTGAGATTTAGGGATACTGCTGTATGCTCTTTTTGTGTGTGAATGTAACCCTGCCTCACCATTCCCATCAAGTAATCATTAATCAGACTGACAACCTAGATTTTTGAGAAAGGACCTACAGTGCAGTGAACAATGGGCTCAGCTGCACTGGTTGAGCTCAGCGCAGAACAAAGCCAAGTGTTCGGTAAGTCTTGTAAGAAGAAAATACAGTCAATGCCTGCCCAAGCCAATCTACTCTTTGGTCTTCCAATCTCAAATCACACCCTGAGAACAGAGAGAGAAGTGCATTGTCACACCTAACAGACAGAGCCTGGTCGGAAGCTGTTTCCCAGTCCAATCCTCCCTGGGGGACAGAGAGAGCCCAAGGGGCCCAAGCTGTACATGAAGCAATTTCACTTTCTCAGCCCCACCTCCGTGAGCTGTGTCATTGGCAAATGGCCATAAGGAGACGTGGGTGGAAGAAAACAGAAACCAGGGAGGACAGAATATCCAGGGTAGTAAAAAGAGTTCCCTCATGTGCCTTTGTGAAAAGTGCTGCTAGGCTCCTCTAATGCAGTTATGAAGGTAACGAAGGGCCTTTTCTCTACAAGAACTTTATAATTGGGCAGATACTTTTGTTGTTGTTTTTCCCGCACCCATCACTCCTTTTGAACTTGGCTAGGCTGCCTTCTGGGAGGAATTCAGCCACCTGCAAATTATCTCAAATCCGAAAACGAGGGCATACGAGAACTGGAAAACAGGTGCTGAGGTACTAAGGTGCTTCAATCACCTTGAAGGGTTTTCTAGTGGTAAAGGAAACCTAATGAAGGTAATCTTCCCATTGAACATTGCTCCCCTTCAGAAACTGCACTCTGCCCTGAGAACAGGGAAATTAAAGGGAACACAGGTTCAGTAAATGTAACAGCCACCTTAAAACAGTTAACAAATGATAAATCTAAGTAGAGAAAAGGCAAATAAGAGGGGAAATGATTCTCACATAGCTTTGGACAGTGTACAAGACAGATTAGCGCAAACAGCAAAATGGAGAGTTTTCTAGGATAATGTATTATTTTTCTATGAAATAGTGTTTTAAAAACTGCTACTTTCCCCAAGGGTGGTGAACACACAACACAGTGTACAGATGGTGAGGTATAGAATCGTGCACCTGAAACCTGTATAATTTTGTTAACAAGGGTCACACCAATACATTCCATAAAAAGGAAAATTTTTTTAAAAATGTGGCTTTCTTAATGCAAAATTGAAACAGTTTTATGGCAGAAATTTCTAAGTTTAAAGCAAAAAGGGCCTGACCTCATATTTAGAAAGTATTTATGATGTTAAAAGTAAGAGAGTGAGTGTATGGGTAAATGTTTTATAAATTGCTGAGAGGCATGATATTAGTTAATATTGTTACTGCTATTATTATTTTAGGGTCTTTACTCTTTTTAAGTAGAAATTCTGAGACAGTGGTTCTCGGCAATGTATTATCAAGCATAGGGCTTTACAGGAATATTTATTAGTTGAATATTACAAGCTGCAATTACATGAAAATTTGTGTCAGTTCTTTAGTTTTTCTTTTTTTAATTTATAATTTTTTATTGATTATGCCATTACATTTGTTCTATTCCCCCCCTCCATTCCCTGCCACCCTGCCCACCCCTCTCCCACCATTCCCCCCCTTTAGTTTATGAACAGGTGTCTCAAGTTCTTTAGATTCTATATTTCCCCTACTATTCTTACCCTCCCCCCATCTATTTTCTATCTACTGTCTATGCTACTTATTTTCTGTACCTTCTCCCCCCTTCTCCTTCTCCCACTCCCCTGTTGCTAATCCTCCACGTGATCTTCATTTCTATGGTTCACTCCTGATCTAGCTGTCCTAGGTGTGGTTGTTGATAACTGTGAGTTTGCTGTCCTTTCACTGTTCATCTTTTTTATCTTCTTTTTCTTAGGTAAGTCCCTTTAACGTTTCATATAATAAGGGCTTGGTGATGATGAACTCCTTGAATTTGATCTTATCTGAGAAGCACTTTATCTGTCCTTCCATTCTAAAGGAAAACTTTGCTGGATAGAGCAATCTTGGTTGTAGGTCTTTGGATTTTATGACTTGGAATACCTCTTTCCAGCCCCTTCTTGCCTATAAGGTCTCTTTTGAGAAATCAGCTGACAGTCTGATGGGAACTCCTTTGTAGGTGACTGTCCCTTTATCTCTTGCTGCTTCTAGAATTCTCTCCTTCATTTGAATCTTGGCTAATGTAATGATGATGTGCCTTGGTGTGTTCCTTTTTGGGTCCAACTTCTTTGGGACTCTCTGAGCTTCCTGGATTTCCTGGAAGTCTATTTCCTTTGCCAGAATGAGGAAGTTCTCTTTTATTATTTGTTTAAATAAGGTTTCCACTTGTGGCTCTTCCTCTTCCCCTTCTGGTACCCCTATAATTCGGATGTTGGAACGTTTAAAGATGTCCTGGAGGTTCCTAAGCCTCTCCTCATTTTTTTGAATTCTTGTTTCTTCATTGTTTTCTGTTTGGTCATTTTTTCCTTCCTTCTGGTCCACTCCCTTGATTTGAGTCCCAGTCTCCTTCCTATTACTATTGGTTTCCTGTGCATTACCATTCATTTCAATTAGTTTTAGCCTTCATATGTTCCTCTAATTTGTGACTAAAATCAGCCAGTTCTGTGAGCATCCTGATCACCAGTGTTTTGAACTGTGCATCTGAAAGTTTGGCTATTTCTTCATCACTTAGATTTATTGGCTCTGGGGCTCTGAGTTGTTCTTGAGCCATGTTTTTATCTGTTTGTGCCTGTTATGTATGAGGAGTGGAGCTTTAGTTGTTTACCAGGGCGGGGCCATCGAGGTCACTGGTTTGTGATGCTGTATGTGGGGGCGGGGTCAGAGAGGGTGCAATGGCGGTCCTTTCTGCTCGCTGAGTCCCACCACTAGCCCCCGCCTGCTTATCCAAGCGGAAATGTGCGAGCCCGCCACCCTGCGTCATGCGGTCTCAATGCTCGCCTCTTCACTGGTTTATCTGCACGCAAATGCTTGACCAACTGCAGACAGCCAGCCACAGACAGCCAGCCACGCCTCTTCCCTGTGTCTGCCTGTAGCTAGCCCACACCTGGGATCCGCACCTTTGGCTGCTTGCACACTACCCTGGTCGGGCATCTTTTTGGCCAACCCACTCCGCTGCTGGCTTCGCCCCTCTTACTGGTTTAGCTGAGCATTGCGTTGTTTTTGGTCTCTGTATTGTCAATTTTCTGTGAGGTTTGGTTGCATTTATTGTTATTAAAACTTTGTTGTTTTTAGATTTGGTTGTGCGCAGACGCAAGGTGTTTTCACCTACGCCTCCATCTCGGTGGAAGTCCAGTTCTTTAATTTTTCTATTGCTTTACTCTGGCATGTGCCTAGAAACAAATGTAGTTTTACAAGGGGCAAGGATCTCAAGTCAAGTTCCCCCTGTGAAGTTAAATATTTCTAGTCAGGTTCGTTGCAGCCAGTGTTTGACAGTCAGTTTAATGAACGACAGTGAAATGCATGTGGACCAACCATCAGCAACTGAAGCATCACACTTCGCTTTCAGCTCACAAGGTGATTTGCCTTTCTGACTCCTTCTTGAAAGGAGGATCCACTTGAATATTGAACTAGTTGGGCAATAGAAATGAAAGTGGACAGAATAAGTTAATGAAGCACATGGGAAGTCACAGCTGTCTCCTACTGCTGAGCCATGGAACCAGTGACCTATAGTCTGCACGTGCTGAGTGAGCCAAGTACTGCCATCTACAACCACGAGCAGTGTTTAACTGTTCAGTTGTTATGGCTAAAGATTCTCTTTTCTTGATTTTCCTCTTCTCAGTTTCTTCTCAACTGTGCACTGTACTAAAGAGGAAATCATATTGCAAAGAAGACACAGAGGGGACAGCAAGCACCATTAAAACTCTGTATTGGCCTTCAGTTGTTACAACCAAGTTTTTCAAGATGTTGTAGGTGCAAAGCAAACAGTTGATATTCAAATAAATTACAGACCTAGTCTTCACAGCTATAGATACAGCTCAGTGATCAAAACTGAACTATCTTCAGGTTCATTTGTGTGAGAGCTGCAATGCAAGGTCACTGTCGAGGTGTCATTGTAAGGATATTTCATAATTCCTGCCCCAATTTTGTTCCCATTTCTGCTCTCTTATGAATGTGCACTGATGATGTGTGTGTGATAGATGACATTTTATGTAGTATCGGTGACATTGTAATCTGTGTCCACCTGATGACAAGAAAACCGTGTTTTCAATACTGTAACAAATCAACCCTTGCTTTTCTTAGCTAAAAATCTTACAATCTGACCATCATTAGCTGAGTCCAGCGATTTTCAGCCGTGTGCCACAGGACACTGGTGTACAGCCAGTGGCACACTAGTGCGCTGCAAGAATTATTAAAACATGCAATACCTGACTCTTCAGTCAGGGGCACTGACCTCTCTTCCTTTAGGTTGTCAAACAAAAAAATGACTACAGGCAACACAATAGCCATTGGTGTGAATGAATCAAAACTATACCTGTTTTTTGTTAGATTGTCAAAAAATATATTTTTGGTGTGCCCGTCAATTTTAGTGATTAGTTTATATGTGTCACACGATGAAAAATGTGGAAAATCTCTGGGTTAGTCTCTCCCTCCCAGCTTTCCTGCAGCTCCATCCTTGACCGCTGAGGCAACATATACCATAAACCTTCGAAGAGGCTAGTGAGATAGCAGTGGTTTGCCACACCTACAAACTTCCTTACGAAAAGATGGCATGATGGATTTCACAGAACCAGAACAAATATTTCAAAAAGTTACATGAACCCACAAACGGTCCTGCCTAAGGAACAGTGATCCCGAGGAAGAACAACCAAGTTGGAGGAATCACACCACCTAATATCAAGCTATACTACAAGGCCATAGTAATCAAAACAGCATGGTACTGGCATAAACACAGACACATAGATCAATGGAACAGAATAGAGAGCCCAGAAATAAACCTACACCTTTATAGTCAATTAATATTTGACAGAGGAAGCCAGCACATACAATGGGCTAAAGATAGTTTATTCAATAAATAGTGTTGAGAAAATTGCACAGATACATGCAGGAAAATGAAACTATACCAACTTCTTACACCACACACAAGAGTAAATTCAAAATGGATCAAAGACTTAAATGTTATAAACTATAAAAATTGTAGAAGAAAACATAGGCAGCAAAATGTCAGACCTTGCTCATAGCAATATTTTATTGGATATATATCCTCTGGCAAGGGAAACAAAAGAAAATAAATAAATAAATGGGACCATAAAAAACTAAAATATTTTGCACAATAAAGGAAATCATCAACAAAATAAAAAGACAACCCACAGAATTGGAAAACATTCACTGATATATCTCATAAGGGGTTAATATCCAAAATTTTTAAAGAACTTACAAAACTCAACACTTAAAAAACAAACAACCCAATTAAAAATGGGCAAAGGACCTGAATAGACACTTCTTCAAAGAGGACCTACAGATTAAAAGTAGACATATGAAAAGATGCTCAACATCACTAATTATTAAAGAAATACAAATTAAAACTACAATGAGATACCATCTCACACCTGCCATAATAGCTCCCTTCAATAAATCAACAAACAACAAGTGCTGGCAAGGATGTGGAGAAAGGGAGACCCTTTGCACTGTTGATGGGAATGCTGATTGGTACAGCCACTGTGGAAAGAAAGCAGTATGGAGATATCTCAAAAAATTACAAATGGATTTGCCTTTTGACCCAGCTATCCTATTTCTAGGAATAGAACTGAAGAAACCCAAAACACTAATTTGAAAGAACATAAGCACCCTTAGGTACATTGCAGCATTATCTGCAATCACAAAAATATTGAAGTAACCCAAGTGTCCATCAGTACATGAGTAAATAAAACAACTATGGGGCATTTACACAGTGGAATACTACTCAGCCGTGAAAAAAGAAGAGAGTTTTATTCTTTGCAAGAACATAGATAGACCTGGAGAACATTATGCTAAGTGAAGTATGCAAGTCAGAGAAAGACAAATACCATATGATTTCACTCATATGTGGAATCTAATGAACAAACTAAGCTAACAGGGAAAATGGGGCCAGACTCATAAATAGACAGCAGGATGACAGCTAGTTGCAGGGAGATGAGGTGATAGAGGGATTGAGTGAAAAGAAAAAAGGACTCATGGACATGGACAACAGTGTGGTGATTGCTGGGGGTAAGGAGTATATAAATGGTAATGGGGAAAAGTTCAATAAAGATTTTTTTAAAAAGATATCAGTCCTGCTCTGTGGAGATAGCTGAGCACTTGGGGAAATGGTGTGAGCATTAAGCAGTATTTGCAACCTAAATCCAGTTTCGCTCCTGGTACTCATCATTCCAGCTGTAACATAAAAAAATTTTTGTCTTATCTTTCTTACTATTTAGAGAAGCTGTCATGTTCATGCTTTGAAGCTACATTTCACAGTATATATAGTTATTTTAAATAGTTCTTAGAAGAAAAGTTTAATTTGGAATCTGGTATTATACATGAATCAAGTTATATGCATGCAAGATGGGGTTGCAAAGGCATAACCCAATAAAAGAAGCATTTTTCACTTATAAATAGCATGCAAAGAGTCAGAGAGGCAGGAAAAGGTGTGGCGATGATGTGAACTTTTGCTATGTAGATCTTAGCAAGTTTCAGATTGCATATTTTAACAAGTTTAGACAAATGTGCTTGCCACAAAACAAGTCATCAAATACAGATTGTTACTTGATTTTGTTAGACTCAAGAATCTGTCTTATTTCACTCTCTTGCAAGGTGCTTTCTTTAATTCCATTAAGGAAGCTAGCAGTGTAAAGATAACACATAAATCTGAATTCCCACACAGGAATCTTTAAGATCTTAAAGATAGCCTTTTAAATCTGTTCCCATCAAAAGCCCTTGCTCTAAGATATGCAAGGATAACAGGTAGGGAGGGAAACATGTGGACTGGGCTTAGAGCCACTTTCCTCATCTCTTGCTAGTGATTTGTGGTGGCACAACGTCCCAGACTCTGAGATTATAAGATTTAGGATAATCAGATGAGTTATTCATCAGTTGAAGATATCCCAAGTTTGAAGCAATAGTCAGTTGCCTACTCTGGTCCTGACCCAGAAAACGCATAGATGCCATATTCAATGAGTTCTGCTTTAGACTCAAACTTCTGGGGCATCCTTAGCAATAGTGGGAATGGCGCTGGCCATAAAGGAACCACTCAAATGTAGAAATGTAAGTCCCCAGAAATATATCCCTGGGATACCCTGGATTGAATCTCATCCCTGCTTGATAAGAATGAGGCTGACCCAGAGCCATTCCAGCTTCTGTGAAACTAAAGCTCAGGAGATGTACAGCAAATAAATACATTTTGACAATCTAAAAGAATGAGTAGATCAAGAAGCTCCCTAATTTTGTTCACATATGTGTCAAAGTCAAAACTGACTTCCATCTTCTCTAATATCAATTCTATAGAGATCTACCTAAACTGACAACACCAATTATTGAGTCACAAAGGCATCACACTTGGTTTTTCAACTGGAAAATATTTTTTTCCATTTAAAGTGTAAAAAACATATGGCATGGAATTTACTCTCATGACCATTTCAAAGTGTATAGTTCAGTGGTGCTCAGTAAATGCACATTTTTGTGCAAGCAACCTCTGGAACTTTTTAACTTGAGAAAGCTGAGACTCTCTTCCCATTAAATAACTACTCACCATTCCCTACTCCTTTCAGCCCTTAGCAACCAGAATTCGACTTTCTATTTCTATGAATTTGACTACTCTAGTACCTCACATAAGTAGAATATACACTGTCTTTTTTTTTTTGATTAGCATTTTCATTTAGCCTTATATCCCCAAGGTTCATCCAAAAGTTATCATTATCAGAATGTCTGTCCTTTTTTGAGGCTCAAACAAATGTACGTATTACATTTGTTTGTCCATTCATTCATTCATAAACACGGGTTGCTTCCACCTCTTGGCCATTATGTAGAAGATATTTCTTGAAATAGTGATCATAGTGGTCCAAGAATTTAATACAAAATATTTGCCTTTCCTAGACGAACTAAAACTTTTCATCTTTAATTGTAAATTGCATTTTCCTTTGCTAAAAAATGTTTACTTTTTGTTTTTAACCAAGTACGTTGGTTTCAGAGTGGGAGGATGTGTAGAAGCCATGTCAGGTCTTATTACACAATTCTGGTAAGACAATTTCTATCATAGATTTCTAAATCAGGCACTCCTTCCATGTCTGATACAGGGCCTTCCTCCTTTTTATAAAGATAAGGTCTATACTGTCAATAGAAGATGCACATGGGAGATTATTGTCAGACAAGTTGATTCAGTGATGAGCCTCTCTCTCTTTTGCATGCCTCTTGCATGATGTTTCCCAACCCACTGAACCACACCAGGCAGGGCTGATCCACCTTTTCAAAGTGAATCTGTTAAGGCTTCCCTTCTGTTCTTTAGTTTGACATCTGCACATCAGATCCATCATAGGAGCTTTTAAAAAAATACATCAGCTAGAGTTTCTCTCCAGTCCTACTCAATCAGAATTTGGGAGAGTTTGGTCGTGGGACTGTAATCTGGTTTTAAAGTCTTCTGATTGGTTCTGATGTGTGTATCTGTAGTGGTTGATTGGAGGAGTATCTATAGACACAGGCCAGATGCTGGTCAAAAGAAAAAAGGCAGTGTGAGTGTCCTGAGGACATGTGTGTTTTTGTACACATGAGTTCACGTAGGCAGGCATGAGTGTGAGTTGGAAAGTGTGGGCACAGCAACTCCAGGAATGAGGGAGATTTCTCTGGAGGTTGGTTCATACAACATGTCTGCTGTAGAAAGAAAGTAGTTGGAACAAAGGAATCTCGGGTTTTGGAAATCATATTATGGTATGGAGGTAAAGTTAAGAAATTTGTAGAGTACATCAGCTTTCTTTCTTAGGGTAAATATCAAGAGATAGTAATTAAAGTACCAAACTGCACCCAACCATTTAAAGCTCTGGCACAACACCCTCCCTGACTCTTACTTGGAGGAAAACACCTCAGTCTTAATTCTTATTTCCCACTCACAGTGCCCTTGAAACTCATTGCAGGTTACAACAGCTAATAAAAATTTCTACACCTGCTTTCACACTCAGTGCGTTGTTCAAAGTTATTCCAATGACTTTCATAGCTTCAAAGAAATCTAGCAGAAAAATTCTAAGTCCTGTTCTGAACTTTGCCGGTAACACAGCAATCAGAGGCAAGTGCCTTGATGTTCGCTTTCTGTAATGACAAATGAATATTTTAAAAATCACCCCAGGGTTTACATATGGGTGGATTAACTCATCTTGATTAAATGCTTTGAGCCTCAAATGTTCAAAGTGAGGTAGAGAACGATGCGGGCAATGAAAAGCATTCTTCAAAGAAATCTCTTTTTAGCCTTAACATTATATTTTATTTTTGTTTAAAAAACAACTTAAGATTTTTTGAAATTAGCAACTCATGCTTTTTAAATGCTTTAAATCTCTTGATACTCCCCATGTGCACTTATACACACAGACATACACACACACAAACCCCAGAAAAGAAATGCCATTTTTTCCAGGGATAAACTTTATCCCTGGAAAGAAATCTCAAAGATGGCTCACCTAATTTTTGTCCACTATATAGGGAGAAAAGTATATGGGAACTTAGAGTACTCCAAGATATTCTGAAATATGAAAAGGAAGACTCTAAAGTCACCTGTAAAGGTTTAATGTGTCATATGTTATTAGCCAGGTTTTGATCATTTGCATTGTAGAAACAATGCAAATGATCAAATTAAATATTGAAATTAAATGATCAAATTAAATAAGCAGAATTTAATTTTTTCTGTCCAAAGCTGCAGTCAGTCACATTGTGCCGATTTTTAATGAGAGAAAATATATTTAATTGCTTCTCTATTATTTCTTTCAATCTTTGTATTTTTTAAAAAATGGGACTGTTATTACTTTTTTCTATTATAGAGTAAGTGGGGAAAAATATGTAAACTAAGTTAAAAAATTATTCTAGAAGCTGTATTTCTATCAGAGAGAACCAAGTGAGCATGTCAGCAGGGGCTGAGCATTTCTGCTGGACTGATCCCGATTTTCCAGGCACATTAATCAACTGAAAAATATTTAGTCTAAGACTTTTGAGGATACATTTTTCTGATCAGGTTGAACATTTCAAAGCAGATAAAATTTTAAGAGAATCTAGCTCACTAGAGAGAGCTGGTTTCCTGAGATGCTCAATAATTTGGTTCAGCTCAACAAACATTATCTACTATGTTCCAGCCTCTGAACTAGATGCTGGGAATGCAAAGATAAAGCATAATCCCTTCCCTTTGGAATCTCTTGTTTTGTGAGGGAGACAGAAATAAAATTTCAATATAATGTTAAACAGCACAGCGGGTACAGGTCCTGCAGGAGTACAGAGGAGGGCCCTTAGCCACTGCCTAGAAGGTCAAAGTCAAATAGGGTCTCTTTTCTTTAAAATAAATAAATAAATAAATAAATAAATAAATAAATAAATAAATTTCAATTACAGCTGACATTCAATATTAGTTTACATTAGTTTCAGGTGTAACGCATAGTGGTTAGACATTTATATAATTTAAAAAATGATCACCTGATAATCCTAGTACCCACTTGATATTATACATAGTTGTTACAATATTCCTTATACTCCCTATACTATAGTTACATCCCCATGACTATTTTGTTATGACCAATTTGTACTTCTTTTTTTACATCTTATTATTTTATTTTTATTTATTTTTCAAATTTATTGAGTGACACTGGTTAGTAAAATTATGATGAGGTACCAAAAAAAGACTGTATTTAGAAAAAATTACATATTTGTTCTTACATGTTTAAACTTTAGCACCTTCAAAGAACTCTCCATTTGATACAATATACCTATCGAGAGTTTTTTTTTTCAACTGCCCCAACAGCTTTTAAACTCATTGATATTAATGCCTTTTAGTGATTTTGCTGTTTTTTTGTTTGTTTCACTTCTTTCGTAACAAGAAAGCATCTCCCTTTGAGGACTTTTTCATCCAGAGAATCAAAAAACAAAAATCACGTGGCAAGACCAGGTGAATAGGGAGGGTAAGGCATGGGAGTCATGCCATCTTGGGTCAAAAACTGCTAAACACTCAGGCTAGGGTGGGCAGTGTGCTCAATAATCATGATGGGCAAATGTGTTGAAAGAGTCTTCCAAAAAAATTCACTGAAGCCTAATGCAGCCTCTCACAACAGTGCCAGCTGGTACACTGATACAGATGGGTTCCTAGAACACTCACCTAGAGGGGGAAGCCTGTAATTCGAGTGCCTGCCCTCCAGAAGATAACTGCATATTTTGGGGGGTCCTCCTTCATATATAGGTTTCAGGGGTACGATTTTATAACACATCATCAGTATACTGTACTGTGTGTTCACCACCTCAAGTCAAGTCTCCTTCTATCACTATTTCATTTATTCCTTCTTTATTCTCTCCTGCCTCCTCCCACCCCCTTTTTCCATTTGGTAATCATCATACTGTTGTCTGTTTATGAGGTTTAAATTTTTTTCTTAATTTCCTTGCCTTTTTCACTTAGCCCCTCAACCCTTCTCCCCTCTGTATCTATGAGTCTGTTTCTGTTCTGTTTATTCATTAATTTTGTTCATTAGATTCCACAGATAGGGGCAATCATATGATATTTGTCTTTTTCTGTGACTTATTTCACTTAGCATTTTACTAGGTCCTTCCATGTTGTCACAAATGATAAGATTACATTCTTTTTATGGCTGAGTAATATTCCATTGTGTACCTGTACCATATCTTCTGTATCCATCAGACAATGGGCTTCCATATCTTCAGGGAAGATCCATGAGCATCAGAACCACAAAGCCTACATGACATGGATCTCGGATTCAGATTTCTGTATGAAGTCTTCTCCACCACTCATTTCCCACATTCTTGTGATATCTTTGAGTTGGTGGGTGGTGTATTTTTAGTCATTTTTCCCAGCTGGAAGGCCTCTTCCTAGCTTAAATTTACATTCAGGGGAAGAACAGCCCCATCCTAGCCCCGTAAAATGCACGTGGCCCCCGTGGTCTGACTCCCATTTTTCAAGGCGATATTGCATGAGCTGAATCTTGAAAGATGAATAAGAACTAGACAGTTTAGGAAGAAAGGGGTAAAAGGGTGAGGTCACCTCAGTGTGTACAAGACTGAAAGTTCATAAACATTGTTTATGTAGGAAACATCAAGGGGCCAAGGTCAAGGGATTAAGATAAAAATCAGGCCAGATAAAGGCTGGAGCATGGATGATCTTTTATACAGTTCTAGGAAGTTTGGGCTCTTTCATGTAGGGAATGGAAGGAATTTTACACTTGAACAAAGGCATGTTATAGACAGATTGCCTTGACTGTATGAGGTAGGTAGCATTTTAAAGGAGAAAGTCTAGATGTATGGATTTCAGTTATGAAAGGATTTCAGTGGCCCAAGCAAATTGAGGAATAGTGAAAAGACAAGATGTAGGAAGTAAAGTTAAATTGGGGTAATTAGCTCTGCGTTTGTGGTGTGGCAAGTGGTGGGTGGTGGTGAAAAAAGAAGTATTGGTTTTCTAAAGGCAGTGATTTTCAAGCTTTTGTGTATGATTTCCAAACTTCAGTGTCTATAAGGATTACCTAGTAAGTTTGTTAAAAATGTCCATTCAGAATGTTGATGAAGATGACAGAGCGGACTGATACATAGAGACACCCCTCCCCCTCGAGTCATGTGGTAACACAGAAACATAGCAATGCAGTACAGATTCCAAAGCATGAAGAGCTCCGAAGCAGGAAAGTAAAATATTATATCTGGCTGTTAAGAATACAATGGGAACTCTAATGAAGTGTGTAATTTTGGACAGGAAAAGAAATAAAGCACTCCACAGGGGCACTGTGAGCAGACATGAACCTTAGAATGGGAGCTCTAACATCAGTTAGGAATGGGAGTCAGACCGTGGGGGCCCCGTGAAGAGCACGGGGCTGGGATGGGCCTGTTCTCCTGAATGTGAATTTAAGCTAGGAAGAGGCTTTCCAGTTGGGAAAATGACTAAAAATACATCGCCCACCAACTCAAAGATATCACAAGAATGTAGGAAATGAGTGGTGGAGAAGACTTCCTACAGAAATCTGAATCCCAGATCCATGTCATGGTTCTGATTCATATGCATCTTGCCATACAAAAATTATGAGCCAAAAAATGTAAAAAATGGTTCAAAATGAATGAAACATGAAGGGTTCTAGGAGACGTGAACTTAGAAGTGAGTATTAGGAGCTCCTGTGGAATCAGTCCTCTCTGAAGCATAAGCTCACAGACCAAATGACAAGAGCACAAGAGCTGACACCACACTGAGGGAGGGCGGGGCAGCATCCGGGACAAACAGAGCTTGCATCCGGGAACTACCCATGACAGAGGAATCTGAAAGGGTTTTCGGTGTTCAAAATAATTTTGAAAATCATTTGACAAAAATAAAGTATTAAGGAGAAACAACAGTAGGAAAAGAATTAAGTGAATGTTTGGAAATAAAAACTGTAATTGTTGAAAAATATCTGTGCTAAATTGTAGAATAGATGTAGCAGACAAGAGACTTAGGACACTGGTAGATGATTTGGGTGAAATTGTGAGAGCCTACAGAAATGAAGAGAGGGAAAATGTGGAAGAACAGTTAAGAGACGAGTAGAGAGGCAAATCTTCATCGTAAGCCTAACATGCTTTCCAGAAAGAAAGAGAAGAGAAAGAGGGAGAAGCAACATTTGGGGTAAAACTGGTAGAGAAGTTTCTGGAAATGAAGGAAAACATAATTCTTCAGACTTAAAAATTATATTGAGTTCTAGCAAGAAAAATTTAAAGTGGGCAACTTGGGTCTTACTTGTAGAGATTCTAATTCGCCAAATATTGATCACCATAAATATGTATAACCTTCAATATCTCCTGACACACCCAGGGCCCATTCTCGGAACATGTGGTATCCCAGCACTTCAGATGGTGAATTGCAAGATAGAGCAATAGTTAAATAGACCTGTGGGCTCAAGGCCAGTCATTTTTCTTCTCTGGGAGTTAGTTAGTGGTCATATTCAAATGTTGACAGGAAGAATCTAGCTGAGAGGAGGAGTTTAAACATATAAGAAAGAAAGGAATAGTTGATCCTCTAAGATTCCTGAGATTGGAGGAGAGGATTGAATCTAAACCCTGGTGAGTGCTGGCCCGGAAGAAGTAGGTATACCTGTGTGTGTGGTAGTAGGAAGGTGAAGAGTTCTGATTCCATTTCTAGGATGATTTTAGCTTTAAATGATATGAAAGAGGTATCAGCATCAAAACACTCAGTGTTCCTATTTGTAAACCACTGTGACCAATTTAAATACAAAAAGAATGGGCTGCTGATAACCTTAGAGCATCAGACTGGGACACAGGCTGGACCCAGGGAGTGCAATGCTGCAGCCAAGACAACAATCAAACCCTCTGACAGAACCAGCTTGCAAAGCCACAAGCAACCCAGTGGCAAAGTCTTCACTGTGGCATTGCATGACGGAGGCTTGCTGTAGCTCCTGCTACTCCTGTCTCTGCTGCTGTGGAACCTGGGATTGGCTGCTGCCCCAAGGGATTCTCCATGCCCGTTTTGAGCAGCTCCAATTCCCTATCTCCAGTTTAGGAATGTGCTTCCGATTGGTCATTATTGTTCACCTTGGCTGCAATGGAAGCTGGAAAGCGATCTGGTCTGTTTGGTTACCTGATGGGCTCTCTTCTCTTGCTGACCTATATAATGGAGCATCCCCTGATCATAGGTGAGGAGTTTAGGTAGCTAAAACTGTCCACCAAGATTGCTGCTGCATCCCATGGAGCACTTCCATTTGAATTAGTAAAAGATGCCCCATGGAGATAGATGCCTATTTGTGCATTAGCCATTGGAGTGCCTTTGAAAGAATTTTTTAAATACCCTTTGCTCTAGGGGGATCCTTTCCTGAGTCAAGGTGTTGATTCTGGCAAGCAGAATGCAGCTGGATATTAGTGCCCACCCTTGCCCCTCAGCCGGGTGTCCTTATTCATGATATGATCTACCTAAGTACCGCATTTTTTTGGACCATAAGATGCACCTAGGTTTTAGAGGAGAAAATTAGGAAAAAATTTTTGAAGCAAAAAATGTGGTGAAATATTTAATAACATAAATAACATAGTATTTCACCAATATAAATGTAAACAGAACTCAACAGCAGCATTAACAACCATTATTCCTCCCAAGTTTGGGGGGAAAATGTGCATCTCATAGTCCAAAAAATACGGCACATATAACATATATAGTTCCTCATGGCTCTACACTTGCCAAGGATAAGGGGATTAAATTCGATCATCAAACCTCATGCACAGAAGTGGCAGATTTAGGCAGCAGCACTGATCCCGACTTTATTTTACAGCCAGCCTTAAAGCCATAAAATATTGCTTCACAATTGGCAGATGTTATCAGACAGGCAAATAAACTCCCTTTTTTACTGTTGTTGTTGTTCTTATGGACATCCTCATCTGAGTAAGTGCAGAAGTTTGACCCAGTATGATAAATTCAAGTAATCTTATTTTGACTCAAGATTTGAAGGGTCTTACAGGAATTTTCTCAGTCTCGTCTTGAGAGACTCTTCTTCATGAAAAATTTTTCTTAGCCTAGAAAACCCAAGCTTTCAGTTGTGAGTCAGTCTAGGAAATAGGACTGGCTTTAGAAAAAATGTATTACTGAGAAGTTGAAGATTTGCTTCCTTTCGCTCTACCTTGTACTTCTCCCCTCTTCTCATGGGTCTGTGTGTTTCTAATGCAAGCCAGGTATAAATCACTTGGTGACATTTTTGACTTTTTTTTATGACCCTCAAAAGGACTGAGAGTATGTGACCACGTTGAGGGTTCACCATAGGATAATTCTAAGAGGACACAGAAATGCTTCCTAGACTGTAGCCACAAGAAAGAATCAGCGGAGACAAGAAAAGAGCAGTGACTCAATAGTTTGGCCTTCAATTACATAGAAAAAGAAAATCGACTTCAAATAGAAAAGAATAAAATAAACTTGTTTTTTACAGTAGACTTATTAAAGGAAGATGAATTAGAGTGCAAGTATGCTTTCCTCCTAAACTAAAATTCCTGTGTTTTGTTTCTATCAGATTGAAAATAAGACAAACAGAAAGTCCAGACCTGCTCCTGCCTCTTCTTGTTACTTCCTTTGATTTGGTCCCCAGTGATGCTGTCACACTCCTCAATTAGCCCTCAGTAGTGGCTCCAGAATTTCTGGATGAGAGGCTTTGGGGCTATTAATCCTGATGGAAGGGTGTGGCCAGGGCACTAGGGTAGGCCTACCTTTGCATTGAAAGCACACTCACTGTTTTAGGTTAGCTCATGTTTTTATCATGTGAGTTTTGAGGGATGAGGGCTCTTTACTCTCCAGCTGCCCTTTGCTGCTATCATTGATATGCACACCGCAAAAGGAATGTCTTCGGTCTCCCAACCACTTTCTTCAGGCCTTCTCACGTATGGTCAGCACACGTGTGTTAATGCAAGTTGCCCGAACACGAATGCTGCTTTATATTTTCTGACCAGGCATTCCTGGTTGTGGAGAGCTTGTTTACTTGAACCCTTAATGGGCCTTTTTTCTTAAAAAAACAAAAACAAAAAACACATTGTCCAGAGAAAAAGTTCCTGACAAACAACCAAAGTGACCAAGACGTGTTCACTGAAGCACCCACCGGCTCCCATTAGGATCTCACTCCTGCCTGAATCTCCATTTCTCATGAGAAAAACAATGATGACAATGGAGGGTTAGAAACAAACAGGCCTGCAAGAGAAACCATCTCTCAGACACCAGCTGAACCTGAGTTAGAGAATTTGAAGGATGTTAAATTTCCTTTCAGAAAAGTTAGACCGATTTACAATCTCACAGTGTATTTAGTTAAGAGTGTCTGTCTCCTATCAACCTATCCTGTTTTCTAAATCAAACTTTTAGTTTTGCCAGACAGAAAGAGAGACAATTACATCTTATTTATAGTTATTTTGACTTATTTTAATCTAATTATACAAAAAGTCAAATATCTGTTTGTATTTGTCCATTGTTATAGTGGGTTTAAATACATGTTTAAAATCGTCATTTTCTCTCAATATCATACCACTAATATTGCTCTACATCTTTTAAAATAATGGTGTTTTTATTGAAAAATATCAGTACCAAAAATGTAACTGAGTAGTCATTACATAAATTTCAAGTCAAGTAGCTCATTGAAAGATGAGTTAATGATGGAGGAAAACTTGAGGAATAATAATGATATTTATCAGATGGGCTAGGAGGCAAAAGCACCCCAATAGAAGAAGCCAGCATGAGTACAGGCGTAGAATTGTGAAAATATAGATTAACACCAAATGTCAAAACTACAAAGTGGACAAAATCCAAAGCATAGTAAGGTTTGATTATGCAGATTCTTAAAGGCCACACTAAGAAAATTTAATGTGTAGAAAATAATGAGTCATATATATTTTTAGCACTTTTTAAAACAATATTTTACTTATTTACTTTTAGAGAGACGGGAAGGGAGGGAGAAAGAGAGGGAAAGAAACATCAATGTGCAAAAGATATATTGATAGGTTGCTCTTGCATGCCCCCAACTGGGGACCCAGCCTGCAACCCAGGCATGTGCCCTGATTGGGAATTGAACCGAGTGACCTTTTGGTTCTCAGGCTGGCACTCAATCCACTGAGCCACACCAGCCAGGGCTAAATTTTTACGTAGTAGGTAGACATTTGGGAATAGTGCTAGACCAATGGAGGGAAAATTTGGGTCAGCAAAACTAAATAATCAAGTTGAAAAATGATAAAGGCCAGGACAGAAAAGCACTGTGGGAATACTCTGACGAGAAAGCATTGGTCGAACTTTCTTCAGGGTGGAATTGGCAGTACACGGGAACCAACTAGTCCTAGAAATCGGAACGAGGGACGAGTCACTGACGTTTCCTTGATTTTTTGCTTTATTGTCTCGGTGGGTGGAAACACCTTTAACTGAAGTGGGTAACACAGAGAAATGTGAGATTCTTTTGTTGAGTAAGGGTGTGTGGGGTGAGAATGGGTACAAGATAGGTCCAGTTTTGAACTCAAGGTACGTATAGCAGGTCGAGGGGAAGAGCCAGACTTTAACGTATCCATTCATTCAACAAATATTACATTCCTACTCATCCAGTCCTGTTCTAGGTTCGGGGGATGCTATGGTAGGAATGACAAAGTCCCGGCCTTTAAAGAAGTTATATCCTAAGTGAAAGTAGCCAGAACATCAATTTCAGATTTATAAGAAGTATATCTTACTAACTAGGAACATTAAGGTACATGGAAGCCTTTTGTAGAGTTAATCTATATAGCACATATACATCCCTCTTACTTAGCATAATTTTTATATATTAAAATATTATGAAGATTTATGGCTTTGTTTTCTTTTATTATGTTCTGTTGTTTCTGCTTATCCACTTGAAGCCAAGGTTTGCTCAGCAATGACATCCTCACTTATTATAAAGTCATATAGGAAACTGTGAAATATATTATAATAATTTGTTTTATGACAAAGTCTTCAGAAAAATTGGTGGTTAAATGTAACCCCCTAAGCTTCAGTTGGCTTTACTTGTTAACTAAGGACACTGTGCAGATGACCTCAAATGCCACCTCCCTGAGCTAAGTCAAGTCCATCCAGTGTGGTTTCCTTGTCCTGTCACTTCAACTCTTCTCAATTCCATCCTCAGTTTTCCTTCATCACCCAGCTGAGCCCACCCTGTCTCTCAGGCTTCCTCGGAGCCTTATCACATTGGTGCTGCTGATTCTCTGGAAGAAAAGCTCACAATCTTGCATTTTAATGACACTCTGCAGTATTGCTTTCTAACCTCAACTGAGCTCTCAAAATGGCCCAGCAATTCCTCTGAGACTCTCTGGAGCTTGCTCTTTTTTTTCCTCCTTTGGTTTATTTGTTTGTTTGTTTTTTGGCTTGCTCCTGTTTTCAACAGTGGCAAGGTCAGGCCCTCAGCACTTTTCACAAATCTCCTAAAATAATTAACCTCCTTACAACCTCAATGGATGACCTTGCTCACCTACACAGAGAAAATAACCTCACTTAGTAAACAACTCAGATGGGAGTTTCCTCCAATTCAGGCCCCAGCGCCCATCGAGTTACTTGCCCAGGCATCTGACCTTTCCCCCGACCTTGCAGCCACAGCAGAAGAGGAGCCCCCCCATCTGCACGTGGCTCATCCGTCCCCATTGCCCTCAGACGCTCTGGGTCCCATCTCTTCCTACTGTCACAGCGGCTTTTCCCTTCTGACCATCCCTTCTCCCGTGTCTTCAAACTGTCCCTCTCTAGGTTTATTCTTAACAGTTATAAATATGCACAGGATTTTCCTGTCTTAAAAACAAATTACCAAATGAACCACCATGTTCATCCCACAACTCCCTCTAGCTATCCTCTCAAAACCAAACTTCTGAAGAAAGTTGTCTATTCGCACTATGTCCCCTTGTCACCTCCCCTCACCTCTGCCCTTCCCAGGACAGCTCCAGTGTCTGTGACCCATCTGAAGGTGTTGACTGCATAAAAATGTTTGACCAATTGAATGAAATGAAATATCCCAGCTCACTCTCAGCTTTTAAGTAACTTGTAGGATTATAAATTAATAAGGGTTTTCCATCTGAAGTATATGAGAACATCATTCTTCACTGCAGACAGTTTACATTGGGTAAGTCATCCTAAATACTTGATTACATTCATTTGATGGAAAGCATCTCTTCTCTCAGAACTGATCACTTAATGAAATTTAGAGGAAAAAAGACATGCCAGCCTCTGATAGACCAGATTTTGATTTAAAAAAATGACTCCATTCCCCAGAGTCACTATTTTGAAGTAAATGTGGAGACAAGATTAAACTATGGAGGGTTGAAAGTGCTTTCAACCCAAAGTCCTTACCTCCCAGAAGTCACTGCCTGTCACACAGATGTGTCTGAGGGGTACTCTTTTTTTGGACTCCAGTACTTTTCACTAATAAAACCAGGCTAAAACCTGTAGGTAAGATAGGAGGAGTTTCCTGGTAATGAACACAGTGACCTAGGTTTGCTTCTTGCGGCCTTATCCTGGATGAAGCCTTTCTTCTGGTCTGTGTGTGAACATCAGACACACTCAGAACAGCACACTGGACACACCAAGAACTACCTATGTCACAGAATGTCTAGACGATAGTAGCTGTTTCTCAGAATGAAAACTTTATCTTTCCTGCTTTGCTTGGAGAGGAGTAGTCACTTGTTTTATTCCAAATGTGGCCTTTTCAAGTCAGTCCAGCTCCCTCTGATTACCTTGAGGTTATTTATCTTGCACACATGACCTGTCTTGAGAACAGAGAACAGCGGTGAAGTTTTGCTTTCTTTAAAGAACCACAAAGAGAAGGGTGACACCCTTTGGCTTAGAGATAATAAACAAATAACAAAAGCCAAGGCCCTGTGAAATGGTGGCACAGGGCCCTTTGTGGCCACAAACATTATTTCCTCCTGTCTTCCCAGGGCTACGTGGTATTTTAGGGGCACCTGCTGACAGTATCAGCTGCCAGAATGTTGCTGGCACCACATGGTACAAAACAACAAAGGAGCAAACACAGGGCAGTGCCGGCCAAGTGGCCCGGCAGGCTGCCACTATGAATGCACAAAGAGCAGCCACACCATCCACATCCTGCTGAGTCCCCAAAACATCTCCCTCGTCTGCTGCTTGGCCTTTCCTCCCCAACCTTTGTCCCTATGAGAAGTAGCCCCAGTCTAGCTGTGGGGGTGAAAGACTGAATGAGTCCCTCCGAGTGACCTGGGGAGGCACAGATGCCCTCATGGGGCAGAATGAGCATTCCAGAGAAAAACTGCTGGAATTAAATCACACCCCTAATCTGGCAGGGACTGGGGCTCCCTTATATACAAGGCACAGGTTATTGGTTTTTGACATGTAACTTTGAGGTCTGTCAAATCCATTCCTGAAAACTCCTGTCGGATCCATCACAATATGTTTTAATTAAGTTGTCTCTAAATCCGACTACTCCATTAAAAAGTTTAATCTACTTTGAAAATGAGACGTCAGGGCACACAGTGCTGAAATGACTATCCCTGCAGCTTTAGGTATAAAATTTCACTTTTAGAAATATAATCATCGCTTGCTCCGGGATCTGTCAAAGCACATATTCAATTACTAATAGCCCACCAGAGTTTTCTTAGGAATAGGATGCATTAGAGCAGAGCCAGGAGAAAGATACAGAAATGGGGGCATAAAGGCAAAGAAGTATAGACTGGGGAACTCTTGAAAGAAGACTATTGTTCATTTCACATCCTTAAAAAATAGGGCTGGGTCTAACACAGAACTCAAATTCATAAGAATAGCAGTCATATATCTGGTAACCCAGGAATGAACACATTTCTAACAGGCCATGATAAAATTAAAACGATCACACCAGAATATGATTATGCATTTGTGCATGCTATTTCCCCCCTTCTGACACCTTGCAGAGTGCTACCAAGGCCAGTGGCATAAAGAGAGGAGGGAAGAAAAGAATGGCTGACAGAAAAGCCTGCAGCTCTGGGGTAGGATCTGATAGCATACTTCCTGCCGTGGACTGGGCCCTAGAAATGGACGGAGCCCTGGCTAAGCCAACAGGTGTTAATTATTTGGATAATTATTGCATAAATCATAATAAAATCACTGGGAAAAATATGTCACCAAAAGATGAAAGAATCTTTCTCGATAGAACCATCATGAAACAAGGTGAAATGGCAAACAAGGTGTCCACTGTCCCAGATGTTGTAAAACTCAGATTCCTCGTGTTTGGAGATGACGTCCAGGAAAAGCACCCCCCAACAGGCCCAGTAGAGTGGGTGTCATGTATGACAGCCCACTTCTGCTCCCTTCCCTTGTTACTGTCCCCCCCTCTGGAGAATAAGGGGATTGGCCTCGATGCATTGAAGATCTCAGCTCCAAGTTGCAAAATTCTAGAATATGCTCATTCCTGGACCACCTAGCTTGCAAGTGGGTAGCATTCACTTCATTTTAAAATCTGAATTGCCACTATTTAAAAATTGGAATATATTACAGAAAATTATGGATGCACAGCTTCTTTTGAAAATAGGACTGGTTCCATCATTTTGGGAGTCCAGTGCAAATCAAATACGCAAACACCTCGTTCAGCAATGAGTAAGGGTTTCAGAACAGCGGAGCAGTAAGCGTGTGTAGGCCCTTTGCAGCGCAGGCCTGGTGTGACTGTGCAGGTTGCATGTCCCTGGAGCCAGTATCAGTCGAAAACTCTGAGGAGCTGGTGGCTGGGCCTGTGTTTCTCAGACAGCAATCAGTGGGAGCGGAGCGGTGGCTGTCCCTTTAAAACACTCCCTGTATTTCCTACACTGAGGCCAAGTGTCAGTCAACGTACATCACTGCACTTGCTCAATTGCTTTTTTGTCACCCTTTCCTTCCTGAGCTTATTTATATGACTTGTCTGGCCCCTGAAGAAATATGAGTTTGTGTCCTTTGGTCTAAAGGTTAAAACTGCCCATACAAAGACATGCTTATTGATTACCCTTGGGTGGCAGTGACCTACTTCAAGGCTTTTATTGCTACTTGAAAGTGGGAGTCATTCACACTCAGGTTGCACAATTCTTTTGGTTCTAAGTTGTGATCAAGGGAGGGGGGTTACTATATTGAATAATGCAAGACTGCAAGATGGATGCAAGCCCTTCACTTTAGGATTCATAAAAGTCCATTATTTTATGAACACCTAAAAGATTCTGTTCTAAAAACTAAAAAGAAAAAGAAAGAAAAGGCCCTCAAAATTAGCAAACACCAAGGCTAGTTTTAAAATTGCTCTTTTAAAATCAACATGTATGCAAAGCGTTGAGTATCAGTCATTCTCTTTGACCCCATTCAATGTACTCTAATGAAGCTTTCTCCTGAAAAGAAGACATCATGCTCTTTGGGAAGCTGGGGGGTAAATCCAGGGTGTTGAGCTCTTCCCGAATGGTCATATATTCCAAAAGCATGTGCTTCATTCTCTTGAGCCTCAGAACTCACCATCAGCTTGTGGTGTATTATGGACCAAACTTAGCTGCTGTTTTGCTAAGAGCACATAAAAATATCTTTCTGTCAACAGTTCCTTCTCCCCTTTGTTTGAACCCGTTGTGATTCCTGGCACCTCAGAGTATTTCAGTTTTCTGGACCATTTCCAGGCTAGGACTTGTTTCTATACAAGATTTGTTCTATACAAAACCTGACAAGGTTCAATGGTCAGGGTTCTGGATGACTCATTCTGCCAGATTTCTCCTACTTGGTCAACATTCTTTATACCTTATTTCCTAGCTGTAGCCTTTGCTAGCACTTTTACACTCATCTAACCTAACCACCCACATGGTAAATATTTGGTAAGTACTTTATACTTGACTAAATAGAAACATAACAGATTTATTATTTAAATGACCAGTATGATGAAACATATTACTTTTTAATGCTTTTAATAACTCTTTTGTTATTTTTACTCTTAAGCCAAGATATTCATGAATACTTTATCATCAGTCACAACAGATCTTTTTCCCAAAAGTACTTGAAGAAAAACACTGATTTTCTAGAGCCTGTTGTAGCCCAGGAAAAGTGAAATAATTTGGTAAAATATATTTTTTAGCATGTCTCCAGTTTTGCAGTTATATTTATTTGGTTTTACTGTAATTTATGCTTACTGTCCTAGGCATGTAAATTGTAAGTATTCCTACATGTATATGTCTAAATTTTGTTCGCTTGTTAGGAAAGTCCTTAAGGAGGGAGGCCGTGAACATGCTTTGCCCTTGAGTGTCATCCTCCTACACCCTTGAGACTGCAGGGCGCTCTGTGTCCTGTAGGTCCCTGCTCAGTAGGTGCAGGGACAGATGGGATAGTTGGTGACTGCAGTCTTTGAGCCAGTCAACCTCTTTTTCTCTCTTCAACCATTTACCTTCTTACCTAGTTATTGGAGAATGTCAAGTTTTGGGACTTTGTGTGATACTGCTTTTTAAAATAATGGTTCTATTTGCTACTTGTGGTTTTCATACCAACTCCAGCAAGGGTAGGGCACCCTGGCTTCAGGTCTTCGTGACTGGAATGGTTCTCCCTGAGTGCTCCACCACCTTCACCCTTTCCCAGGTCAGTCTGCCTGCTGTCCTCAGACACGCCAACCCAAGGTCCGCCTCCAGCCTCAGGGTTTTTCCTAGCCGTCTTACATGAGTCTGCCATATGGCTCGCAGTGGTTAAGCACTGATTGTCATTGAGTTTTCCAAGAACTTTACATATATTATTTTACTTAGTTTCACAAAAGCTTATGAAGTGGGTATAAATGTTACCAAATTTCGTTGATTCTCTGACAAATTCCTGAAATAGAATGTGGCCTAAAATGCAGTATTGGTGGCATTTAAAAAGCCTTATGGCATATCAGATGACAGTGTGTGCATGCTCCAGTCCATGGAGTCTTAGACTTGAGGAAATGTCATATCCCTGTTCAGTCGACAGGGTCAGAGAAGCTAATCCGAGGCCATGAAGCCATAGAGCCCAAGCTCTTGACCAGAGCCTTGCAACTTAAGGCAGTGATCCTTGCTATTTTTTCTCCATAATTTCCTCTTCATAGTGTTATTTAAATATATCATTTTATTTTTTTAAAGATTTTATTTTTAGAGAGAGGGGAAGGGAGGGAGAAAGAGAAGGAGAGCAACATTGATGTGTGGTTGCCTCTCACGTCCCCAGCTGGGGACCTGAACTGCAATCCAGGCATGTGCCCTGTCTTGGAATTGAACTGACGACCTTTCAGTTTGCAGACTGGGGCTCAGTCTACTGAGCCACACAAGCCAGGGCCAAATGTGTCATTTAAAAAACCAATGATTCTTTTCATTTTGTGATTTAAAAGTTAATACACAGTTACTGTGAACACAGAAAATTTAGAGAAAAATGTAAATCAACTTGAATCCTACTAAGCTATTGCCATTTACCATTGCCAACATTTTGCTCTATTTCTTCCCTTATGCACATTCACGTACATTTATAGCACTGGTAACATACCAGCGATGCAGTTTTGCATCCCTCTCTTTCCATTCAGCATTGTATGTTGGGCATTCTCCCTCATTGTCACACATTCTATGACGATACAACTCTGAATGCCGTCCCACTTACTATTGTATGGCTGTGCTATAATTGAACGTTTAGATAGTTGCCAGGTTTCATTATAAGCACAGGCAATAAACTGCCTCATTATCAACTTAGGGTTCCAAGAACAGTTTATGCTTTTTTTTAAGTTATCATGTTCTCAGTTTATCAATAGCATGAAAAGAGTATGCACCTCCCATATAGAAGAGCTGTGAGCATGAAGTGTCTGCAAAATCCAGTGGTCAGGTGGGAAACATTTCTCTAAAGACAACACCAGTGGCTTCCTATGGAGCTGCTACTTGACATTGTTCAGCCTCTTTGGGGGGTGATTTTTTCCTCACCAGAGTAGGCCCAGGCAGTAAGTGTGCTTGAGGTTGAGTTACCATAGCAACAAGGCCTTTGCTCCATACAAGTTCTGGTCCCGCCACTGAGGTAAAGGCTATAGACTGGACAGAACCCTGCTTTCCAGTGATGGTCTGCGGACTGTGGGGCACATGGAAACAGTGGATATGGAAACCGTGGGCTGGGAAATTTGATCTAATCACTTTCAGGGCTTTTCACTTTCTTAGTCTCATATTCTCCTTATCTGTTCTCACTACTGGCAGTAGAGAGGAAAAATCAAGTAATCATCACAGCAAAGCTTAGTCTTAAAGAAGGGTACAGCGAACCGAAGAAAGGGAGATGGAAGAGTTGGTAGAACAACTGCACATTCCTGACAGCCCATCCATCCACCAATCCCCAGAAAGACATTTTGTACCTGTTCCCACCTGCAGGAAATAAGCTGTCACCTGTGGCTTTTATTTTCTGGGGACATTCATGCTCACAGTTGTGATTAAAATGTGTCTTGAAAATTAATGTCTCTTGAAAACTGAGGGATATTTTCCCAGTATTCCTAATTAAAAGTCTTTGGTAACATCTTTTAATTTTCAGTGGCATAATCTAGAATTCTCCAAGTAACCATGACTTTCTCTAAGTGAAACTAAGGCACCCTGTTATCTCTAACTGTCCTCGTCACTAGTTACTTCATGTCACCTACACGCGTGACACTGTGCCAGGTGCTCTAGGGATCAGCATGTGCAAGTGTTGCTCTCCCAGAGGCTGTGGACTGAGCTGAGTGTGAGAGCCTGTTAGGGGTCAGGGAGATGAAACGCAAGAGTGAACTGGGTTGTGTTTGCGTGCGGACATAGAAGCCGGGCAATATACAGGGTCCAGCACAAATAATACCCCTTAATTACAAATCGTGAGCGTGTAATTTTGTAACATAACAATATCACACTCAAGCACACCATAGGATATTTTAGGTAAAATGTTCAAATTAAAATTATAAATTATACCTGGGAATGGTGGGGGGGGGAATGGAGACAACTATACATGAAAAACAATAAAAAGAATAAATAAAATGATTACACCCATATTATTACCCTACCAACCACACTCAAGCAGATTTTACTTCTGCCGGACCCTGTACATTTGTATTACTAATACTTTCTAGAGTTCACATTTTAGAAACTTTATATGGATTCTGCCCTAATTTCTATTTTTCAGCATCAGACAATGAATATCCACTTGGAGACTAATGGGTGCCGGTTTTCAGGGTGACTCTCACACGTTGATAAAGCACAGTTGCCACGCACAGAGTGTTTACACTCCAGTGAGGGGAGAGAAAGTTCCCCAGACTCGCCATAGCACAAGTGCCGTCTGAGAGGGGAAGAGAGAGAGTCAGCATTCAAAGGAGGAGAAAGCTGGTCAGTGTAAGGGAGGGCTCAGTGGGGGCTTGACTGTGACAGTGGATTCAGAATTTATCTTTAGAAATTTGGCCGAAGGAACCTGATGAGAAAAGGGAAAATATCAGAGTGAATTTGGGCAACTGTGCAGATTTTGGGTTGACTGCTTGAATACTATGGAATATTTCCTGGTGTGTGAGACCAATTTTCTCTTTAATATTTCAATTTCAGTAAATATACTACTATATAGGAACACTCTGAATTTCTAATGAAATAAGATGGAGTGTATGTACACCAAATACATACTAGAGTGCCAAATAGACCTAAGCTTAACTTTAAAGAAATCATGTTTAGAGAGGATTTAAAGTCATGATCATTATTTTTTATCTCTTTTCTCAAGTTCCTGAGATAGTTGGTAGACTCTGACTGAAGAGAAAGAAACATTTTGGAAATATGTAGTTTTGATTTTTTTTTGTATCAAGTTTACCAGTAATTTGAAATCTGCCTTTCTCTGTTTTATGAAAGTAAAATATACACTGGTCCCTTTATGCTACTGGAGCATGCGCAACATATTTATTCTCATTTTATTTTAATGCAATCACATGTTTTTTACTCATGAGATGATGTTATTATTATAGGTTCAAGATTCTCGCAGCTGTTTTATTGGGTTGACCAAAAATTTTGTTTGTTTTTTTGCATAAGATGGCTTCCGTAGCACTTAATTGTCTTTAACTTCATTTGAAACAATTTTGTTAGACTGTATTGTGACAGCTGTCATATCAGTGTGCATTTCAGGAAAAAAACATCAAAACTGGTGAATTTTTGTGTAGCCATCCTAATATTGAACACGGAAGAAAATAAGCAACATTTTTGGTACATTATGCTTTATTATTTCAAGAAAGGTAAAAATGCAAATGAAATGCAAAAAATGATTTGTGCAGTGAGTGTATGGAAAAGGTGCTATGACTGACTGAATGTGTCAAAAGTGGTTTGCGAAATTTTGTGCTGAAGATTTCTCACTGGACAATGCTCCACAGTTGAGTAGACCAGTTGAAGTTGAATCAAGACATTAATTGCAAACAATCAATCCTATATACCAGGTGACAGCCGACAGAATGAAAATATCCAAATCAGTAAAGTTATTGGTGAAAATGAAAAATGTGTCTTTTGTCTTACGGAACACACTAAATGAACTTTTTGACCAATCCAATACCTTCATTGGAGACTTAGGCCATTAGCAGCCTGCCCTCAGTGATGAGCTTGTTTGACTCCACACAGGACAGGTAGTTGTTTGCACAAAAGAGTTGCTCCATTAGAAAAAAAGTACCCCTGGTGGTGATTTTGAATTGTTTTTCAATTTCCTTGCCTGCAAAGATGCTAAGATTACAGCATGTTATAGCATACAACAAATTTTTATGGTGTATAACATTTGTTTAAGTACTATAACAGTTAAGTGATATTAAATTTCACTTATGATTTTTCATTTTTTAAATTTCATCTCTAATTAATTTTCTCTTAATTAAGGTTGCATATTAAACTATCAGTAAGTTTTTTTGGTGTGTAATAAAAATGTTTAAGCTCTCTGTCTTGCTTAGAAATGAAGAAATCTCCTGAGAGACAAAGAATGCAACTTAGTTGCTTTTATGCAGATTATTCTAACAATATTATGGCTAAATGCAGTGATTGATCTTGCATACCTAGAAATTTGGCTTTTTTATACATAGATTTATTAATGCTAAGAGCACAAACAACAGGTTGTCTGCAAAAGAGCACTGGTTTCAAGCCCTGGGACTCTCTGAACATCCATAGATACAGAGCTTTGTTTTGGTGAAAAAGATGAAAAATATTCTTCTACCTAAGTAATCATTCAAGCAGTATGAAGCAACTGCTATATGTAAGATGTGGTAAAATGTATAAGTAGAGTTTATGGAAGATAATATACATGTCCTCAAGAAGTTTACTATATTTACAATATAGTATAAAGAGAGAGCAGAAGAAATGAATTAAGGAAATTTAAATTATATATTTATTGAGCGCCTACTGTGCTCAATTCATGGTCCTAGCGCCTATTGGATACTAGGACCATGAATTAGAAACTTAAATAATTTTGGGTGGTGACCACTTAAAATAACTAACAAAATACAATTTAAATAAAATAGTTCAAATAATAAGAGTGTAAGAGTGGAGGTATAAATTATGTTCTATGAGAGAACTCATTAGTTGATTATCTGCTATCAACCCATCAGTGAAAGAGAGCAAGGCAGAACTGTGAAACAGGAAAGAAGGGGTATGTGATAATGTTACCACTTGAATCTTGCTCTAAGCCATATTTTCTGAGTAAGAACTATATAGGGGACAAATAAATAATAAATTCTTTCTTAAGAAGAGAAACAAACTTTTTAATGTGTCCATAATTAAAAATTTCCCTCAAATTCTATCAGCCTGTCAAGTAACTCCTTTCTTTGGCTAAGTTGAGAATAATTGCTTTTAAAGGGCTGGCTATTTTGGCTTCCATTCCAACAACCAGGAAGTTCACTCCCCAAGAGGACCCACCACAGCTTGAGGCTTGGACAGGATCTGTGCACATTTAGGATGACATATGTGCTCTCCAAGATAAGTTCAAAGATGCCCAGACTCAGAGGTACCTACTACTACTTTGAACTCTTAAGTGATTTTTTCAGATTAAAAATTTTTCATTCTTCTATTTTGTCCTATTGGTTCTTTTACACATATTTCCACTATAGAGATGTTCTCATGCTTTTATTGTTTTATGCATTTCTTTAAATTTTCACATTAGTGCTATTATACTATCTATAAAACTATCTATCTATCTATCTATCTATCTATCTATCTATCTAGCATCTATGGTGAAGTTGGTCTGGAAAAAGTCTAGCCATTGTTAATACAGAAAGAACGGTATGTGTGACAGTTGTAACCTGACAGCCAAGAAGAATAGATGGGAATGCACATGTGTGAGCAATGACAACTTTACTGTACTGAACAGTGGGGGTGAAAGAGACTATTGAGTGAGCATGTGTACTGTGTAGCCGTTGCACTCAAAATGGCTGGGTGAGTAGAGCAACAAATCTGCATCAAATTTTGCATTAAGTTTGAACATTCCTCCACAGAAATTATTCGGATGATTCAGAAGGCCACAGCTATTGGCAACTGATGATTGACAGCTTCATCATGACAATGTGCTCACTCATGCATCATGTCTCATGCAGTTTTTTTTGGCAAACATCAAATCATACAGGTGACTTGGCTCCCCTACAGCCCAGGTTTGTTGCCCTGTGACTTCTGGCTTTTCCCAAAACTAAAATCATCTTTAAAAGGGAAGAGATTTCAGACCATCAAATGAGATTCAGGAAAATATGACAGGGCAGCTGATGATGATTGGGAGAACTGTGTGAGGTTCCAAGGTGCCTATTTTGAAGGGGACTGAGGCATCATTGTCCTATGTATGATGTTTCTTATATCATATCTTCTTCAATAAATGTCTCTGTTTTTCATATTATATGGCTGGGTACCTTCTGGACAGACCTCAATCTTCAGTGATTTTCATGGTGCAAGAATTTCGTCCAGGAATCTACCCAGAAGTGAAATTGTAGAAATATAGAACATACGCATTTTCATGTGTATTGGGTTTTGCCTGATGGTTCTAGAATGAATGTACCAGTATAAACTCTTGCTCACACTTTGCTAGACTTCTTATTTCTCATGTTTTCTTCAATATTTGGTACTTCTATTTTATCTAATCAAATGAGTATGAAATTATATCTTATATTAATTTCTGTTTTTCTTGATTAACAGTGTGAGATTAAATATATTTCAATATATTGGTCATTCAGTTTTCCTTGTAAGTTTTATTTTTTATTACCTTTGATTATTTTTATACTTTGCTGATTTTGTCTTTTTTCAAACTGACTTGTAGGAATTCATGTTTTTCTTCTGTTTATTTCATTCCTCCTATTTATTTGAATGTACTGTTTAATTCTCTTGCATTTTAAAATGATCAGTTAAATGAATTTATTGTTTAAGCATTCTAGTTGCTGCTTATCCTTACCAACCCCTGATATATTAACCTCTTTCAGTTTAGCTGTTCTGGGAGGTGTGTAGTGGAGTGCTACCATGCTTTTAAAACTTGCACATAGCTTTTAAAATTATCTAAATTAATCTATTTAAAAACATTCTCAAACAGTCAATACCAAATTATATTTGTCAAAATCTATTACCTATTTCTTTGCTCACCATTTATTTTTGCATCTACTGCTTTCTTGGTTTGATTTCCTTCTTGGTAAAGAATGTTAGAAGTTCTTTCAATGGGAAAATATCTGTTTATCTAATTATTTCACTTTCACTAAGGGATAGTTTAGTTGTGTATGGCACCTGGAGATGTCTATTCTTTTCTCTCATCCTTGGAAAAATTGTTTTCTGCTATTCATCATTGCTGGTGAGAGAACCTGCTACCAGTTTGTTTCTTTGCAGCACATATATCTTTTCTTTCTGGTGGCTTTTAAGATTTTCTCATTTTTACATTGATTTGTCAGAAGGTCACATTATTACCTTTTGGCATTTTACCATATGTAAATGTATCTATATGTGGACTTCCATTTTTCTTTCTGCTGAAAACTTGATGAAATTCTCCAACTTGGGGATGTTTCTTATAAGCTAGATTATTCTCTCATTATTACTTTGAATATTATTCTCTATTTTCTCTAGAAATGCTTAGTCTTTTCTATTCTTTTTTCCACATCTTAAATTCTCTTTCATATTTTTTCATTTATTTATCCCTTTGTGCAGGATTTTACATGATTGTCTTGAATATCTCTTTTAATTCACTTGTGCTCTCTAACTTTATTAGTATACCATTAAATTTTTCCTTTTGAGCTTTTAAAAATTGTAATTACTATATTTTTCTAAAATTTATATTGAATAATTTTTCAGATCTTCCTTTTCTTTTACACACAACCTTGTTTTTGTCTTAGGATTTTCTTTCTTTTCCATTTGAACAGTGTAATTGGAAATCCCTTTAATGTTGTTCCATTATCTCCATTCCCAGTGTGTTACACAAACCCTTTATTTATTTGCCAGCTCACTCTTATGGTGGTTACTTTATTTAGAGAGGTTGATTTTTTCAGTCATAAACTCTTCTTCCAGAGGGTTCATCTGTCTGGTAGTCCTATGTACATGGTCTTTGGTAAATTTTATGTCAGCTTCTCACCTTGTGTATCACATGAATTCAGACCTCTATCCTTGAACAGAACAGGCTTACAGTTTTATTTTCTTGTGGCTGATTATATTTCAATACACAGCTGCGGGTAGCTAACAAGCTTCCTTCTATTTATTCTAGGCATTTTCTTGTTTCCATTTTATTTCTGGAAGTCTTTCCTGACCCCTTGCTGGACTCACGAAGCTCAGTCCTGGCCCTCTGCTTTCAAGTCCCAGGGCCTCATTTCCCTTTCCCGAGTCACCCACGTCCCCAGCTGTGAACTGGTAACTTGTTCCTGATTTCTGTTGAGCCTCCTGGCATCAGCTTCCACTCGGCACTTTCCCTTTGAGTTACTTTGCATGTCTGGCATATGAGAATTTCCTTTTTTTTTTGTTTCACTCTGGACCATGTCTTGAAAGTCTCTTATCAGTTAGGGGTTGTTACACATTCGCCAACATTTCGGTACCTGTACTGCAGCTCGGGAGGTTGCACTGTGCCCAGTGCGTCTTCTGCAAAGGCTGACAGCCCGGGGTCATTGCGTTGGCAGGCTACCTCTTCGCCTTGAATTCTGCTATGGGAGTCACTTCTAAGATGGGTAGGATAAGCTTAGATTTATGCCCACTTTTACTAATTCAGTATCCTTTTATAATGAAGGTTAATCTTTAGAAATACGAAAACTTGAAGGTTGAAAACTATCATTGACAGAGGAAAGTTATCAAAGATATCATTTCTACTAGCGTGCCATAATATTTTATGTCCTACCAGTAAGAATTATCCTTATGTAGTTAATTCTTTATTTCCAAGACTCTTAAAAATCACTATATCATAGTAAGTGATTAGTACTTCAATAAATCATTCCCTTACTGGCATCTGATTATTTTCTAATAACAACTATCTAAAACACACGCCATATGGGAGTGTTAGTTTTGATGGGGAGAAAGTTATGTGAGAAAGATCAGACTATAAAAATGCCTCACATAATGTGATTTGTGAATTTTATGAATGGAAGCATGTATATATACATATGTGCACATACATGTATGTATATATGCAAACACACAATATTTTTAATGTTATAAAACATAATTTAGTCTTATGTAACTGCAGATTTGATTTTAAATTCTTTCTTGCTACAATTAGTGCTAAAATCTTATAAACTTTTTAAAAATATCATTTCTTAATTTTTGACAGCATAAGAAATATAATAACTTTGGAATGGAAGAAATAACTGGAGTTTTAAAAGAAAAAACATTAATTTTGCTGTTAGGATTTATCTTCTGTCAGATTTAGAATGCCTCAGTGCTTTTATTAAAAAAAGAAGAAAAAAGCTACATCTTGTAGAAATCTGGAAGCAGCCTCCCTCAGAATTAACTGTCAACAACTGGCCAGTCTGGAGGTTTTGCCCCTCTGTCAAGCTTATGAGGCGAGTTTGCTGAAAACTGTGTGTGAAAAGATACTCAATTATGCTTTCCATGGGTTGCCAAACTATGTCCTTAACCATCATTTAACATGCTGTGTTTAGATACACTTAAATTGTTACTTTTCCATAAGGAAGAATTTTTTTAAAGTCATAGGGATGGGAGGGAACGGTGCCCATGCCCTTTTGCGTCCAAAACCTTTATTTAGAACTGCTCTTGCCTCCTGCCTGTGAGTTTGAGGCCGTCAGGGTGTTACAGGCTGAATTGTGCCCCGCCCCCTAAAATTCAGGAGTTGAAGTCCTAACCCTCAGTATCTCCGACTGTGACCCTATTGTATTTGGAGGTAAGGTCTTTAATGAGCTAGTTTAGTTGAGGTGAGATCTTTGGGGCGGACCCTAAGCTGGTCTGACCGGTGTCCTTATAACTAGTCACACGCAGTAAGAAGGAAAGGCCACGGGAGGACACGGCACGAAGGTGTGGTCCGCAAGCCAGGAGCGAAATCGCAGGAAAAACCAACCTGCCAACCCCGTAATCTTGGACTTTTAGCCATTGCAAGTATAAGAAAATGAATTTCTGTTGCCTAAGCCACCCAATCTGTGGCCTTTTGTTACGACAGCCTTAGCAAAATAATAGAGTAATCACTCCTTTTCTTGGGTCTTCACAGTAATAAATGGAAACTCCTGCCAGGGTCCACTTTTTCCCTGGATTTAGAGGCCTAATCAGGACAAGAATGTATCCTCCAAGCTTTCAACAAAAAAATCCACAGACAAAACACATGAGCACAGTGGAGGAATCCTTTACTCTCTCCACAGGGTCAAAGTCATCTGTGTGTTGGGCCTGTGGGCATTTCACTGTTTCCCTTTCTTGCTCTGTAGCACGTGATGTCGTCTGACCAGGTGGACTGCTTTAAAAGTCGTCTCTTAGAAATAAATTCGGAATAAGTAAAAGGTAGACAAGAAATGTGAGTTCGCATTTTATTTTTCATTCTACTCCACAATGCAGATTTCCAATTTTTCAAAAAATAAAAAGTATAGTTTACTGTAAAAAAGCACATTTTTCCTTCGCAACTCTAGTGGAACCACCAGGATGTGGTCCTTACCTATTAAAGATCCTGGTCAGTGTCTGTTCTGCCATTAGCCTGCAGTGGCAGGGGCTGCTGTGGGGAGAGGACATGCAGCTGTGTCTGCGTATGTACTGCCCCCGTAGAGATCAGCAAAGACACAAAGCACTCATTCTGAAAATTATTAATATGAGAAGTAAAGTAACCTTTTAAAAACTGGAAAATAAAAAACTCAGCAAAATATTATACTTCATGCATCTAATTTTTAAAAGTTTATTTCTATTGAATTGAGATGAATTGAATTCTACCTAATTGAGATGGCGTTGGTCAATGAAATTATATAGGCTTCAAATGTACTTGCACTTAATTTTTATTGCAAATATTTTATGAAATTGGAAATATTTTATGTTTTATATTTTTAAATTTTATTTTATTTTATTTTTAGAGAGAGGAAAAGGGAGGGAGAATGGGAGAACAACATTGGTGTGAGTGAGACACATTGATTGGTTGCCTTCCATAAACATCCCGGCCAGGACTAAACCTGCAACCCAGGCCTGTGCCCTGACCGGGAATCGAACTGGTGACCTGTGGGTTTGCAGGATGGCTCCCAACCACCTGAGCCACGCAGGCTGGACTTTCTGTTTTGTATTAAAAATACATTTCATGGGGCAGGTGTTCTTCACTCAAATCCCCTTATAGCAGTTTCTTTTGTTTTATTGCTATCTTTTCTCTTTGGTCGCCAACAATGATGTTAAAAGTAAACGAGCTCTAGAAATTATGGTGCTGTCATACCTATTCGAAGGACTGGGTGGAAGATTGTATTTACTTCTTTGCAGATTCCAGAAGACATTTATAAAGTTAACTACTCCCAAATAATTCTCAAAAAAATATAAAAGAGGATCTAATACTTTTTGTTTACTTTGACTTGTATTTAAAACTGTTTCCAATCCTGTTCTCACTTTTCATGTCAGATCTACATGTTCAGCTTACTCCTGACCATGTGTAATGTTCATGTCCCATGAGCCAATGAAAGGCAGTGTGTAGAAGTCAAGTTAATTCTGTTGTCCCCCACCCTGAACTGTTCCTTCCTCAGTAAGCAGCCCCACCTTCTACCCTCTGGTCCAAGCTCTTGTATCGTACCAGCTTCTCCCCTGCTCCCCCGCACATCCTCAGTCTCTCATGGTCCCACCTGTGCTGCTTCCTTTTCCCATCTCCATTCCCTCTGTTTCAAGGAAGCCATCACCTCCCACCCAGGTCACTGCAGTGAGTTATCCTTGGCCCATCAGCTCCAGGCCACTCTCCACATTCCACCTTCCAACAGGGTTGACATTTCTAAAATATCCATCTGATTTTTATCTAACACTGTTCAGTGGCTACCACTGCTCTTGGTAGTGCGTAACTCTGTAACCTTATCTCTGAATACTTTTCTGTTCCAGAAAATTCCCATGCTCCTCTTTGAAGAAATGAACATTATACAATTCTGCTTGATAGTCTGTCTCAGCTATACTTCTATGCATGCTTCATGTCTCAACTTATACGTCATTTTTTTCCTGGGAAACCTCACCACCTGCTCTCAGCCTCAGTTAAGGGCTATTCCCAGGTATTGTTACAAAGATGTGTCTTTACCCATCTTAGCACTTCATACTGCATTGCAAACGTCATCTCCCTTGATTGTGTCTCCCACCGGTCTGGAAGCTCCAGAAGACAGAGGCAACCTTTCTGCTGTTCACTGTTGCATGTGCGCAGAGCTGGCACATAATAGATGATGAACAATTATTTATTAAATAAACAGATAAAAAGTAATTACTAAGCAAAGATTATACTACTTCCAATGGAGTTCTTATTTTGTCTTTTTGTTTGAATGTGTTAGTAGTATAACAGATTAAGAGAACATGCTTGAAAAATCCAGAAGGTACCTTAAGTGAACCTTTATCTTATTGCTCACACAGCTTTCAAGGGCAGTGTGATGACAGAGAAGGAAAGTAAATGGTGCTGATTCCAAACAGATCAAAATGTTGACTTATTAGGCCATTCCTGATACTTCATGATAGAGCAAATAAGCAAGTGTCATGACTCACTGCTCTTCTCAAATGCAATGTATTTTTCCCAGTAGTTGCTAATTAGTCAAGAAAAATCCAGCCTTATTTCTAGAATGCATGTATACAAAGTGAAGGATACATTAACTTTCAGAAAAATTTGGTATTTAAAAATGAGTTGATAAGTGAAGCCTGAAAATTCTTAGCAAATAATATATGAGAAATTGCCAACCTTCATCAAGAATTTTACACAGGGAGACTCCAGGTGTATATACACTTCTTGTTTTTCTGTCCAGGAACATTGGGAATAATCCAGGGGAGTAGAAAATTATTATTGGACAAAAAGATAAATTGGAGGCAATAGTTTCTTTAATTTGTATCATTTTATTTTTCTTTTTAAGTATAACTTATTGATTATGCTATTACAGTTCTTCCAATTTCTCCCTCTTCCCATGCCTCTGCCCTGTACCCCCAACCATCTAGCATTCCCCCTCCCTCAGTTTATGTCCATGGGTTGTACATGTAAGTTCTTTGAATTCTCTGTCTCCTATACCATTCTTAACCTGTCCCCATATAGTTTCTGCCTACCAATTATGCTTCTTATTCTCTGTACCTTCCCCCCCGTTTCTTCCCTCCCCCTCCCCACCGAAAATCCTCCATGTGTTGTCCATTTCTCCGATTCTGTTCCTGTTCTAGTTGTTTGCTTGGTTTGTGTTTTCATTGTTTTTTCTTTTTTTCATTGCTTTTCTTTTTTTTAGGTTCAGTTGTTGACAGGTGAGAGCTTGTTGTCATTTTACTGTTCATAGTGTTTGATCTTCTTCAACTTCTTGGTTAAGTTCTTTTAACATTTCATATAGTAAGGGCTTGGTGATGATGAACTCTTTTAACTTTACCTTGTCTGGGAAGCACTTTATCTGCCCTTCCATTCTAAATGAAAGCTTTGCTGGATAGAGTAATCTTGGATGTAGGTCCCTGCCTTTTATGACTTGGAATACTTCTTTCCAGCTCCTTCTTGCCTGCAAGGTCTCTTTTGAGAAATCAGCTGACAGTCTTATGGGCACTCCTTTGTAGGTAACTCTCTTTTTTACTCTTGCTGCTTTTAAGATTCTCTATCTTTAATCTTGGCTAGTGTAATTAAGATATGCTTTGATGTGTTCCTCCTTGGGTCCAATTTCTTTGGGACTCTCTGAGCTTCCTGGACTTCCTGGAAGTCCATTTCCTTTGCCAGATTGGGGAAGTTCTCCTTCACTATGTTTTCAAATAAGTTTTCAATTTCTTGCTCTTGTTCTTCTTCTTCTGGCACCCTATAATTCAGATATTGGAACGTTTAAAGTTGTCCCAGAGGTTCCTAAGCCTCTCTTCATTTTTTTGAATTCCTGTTTCTTCATTCTGTTCTGGTTGGATGTTTAGTTTTTCCTTTTGTTTTGAGTCCTGGTTTCTTTTCTGCCACTCTTGGTTCCCTCAGTATTTTGCTTTATTTAACTTTGGGTATCCTTCATTTGTTCTTTCATTTTTAAACCAAGTGCAATCAGTTCTGTGAGCATTTTGATTACCAGGGCTTTGAACTCTCTCCATCAGATAGGTTGGCTATCTCCTGGTCACTTAGCTCTCTCTTTGGAGTTTTGCTCTGTTCTTTCATTTGGGCCATATTTCTTTGTCTTAGCATACCTGATGTGTTGTAAGGGGGCAGGACCTTAGGTATTCACCTGGGCAGGGCAACCATCTTTGCTGTGCTGTGATGCTGCCTGTGGGAGAGGGGTCAGAGAGGGAACAATGCAGCTTGCCTGCTTGTCTCTGGCGCACTTTCCAACGGACTCTTGTGTGAGACTGGGAGTTTCTCCCACTGTGGAAATCCCCCACCGTAGTCCATCCACAGTCAGCTCTGCGTCTCAGTTTCACCTTCAGCCAGCCCTGCCCTTGCATTCCGCCTCCTTGTCATGGGTTCTCTCTGTCCTCCTGTCTGCCCCATGTCCCTTGTCTCCTTCCTGCTGGTCTAGTTGGTCTGGTTGACTGCTTCTTTAATTTCTTGGTTGTCGGAGTTCCATGGTGTGTGATTTTCTGGCACTTCTGATTGTTTATTGCTTTTAGATTGGTTGTTATCCTTCTTTTGGTTGTGCAAGGAAGCACAGGGTTTCTACCTAGGCCTCCATCTTGGCTGGAACTCTAGTTTCTTTATTGTTTTGACATTTATATGTTGGGCCGGTATTCCATCTGGACAGTCCTTGTACGTTGCACAGCTGCGTCTGGTGCAGGGGACACTTGCCAGCATTAGTGAGAATCAGCAGCACGAGGAGCTCTGCTGCTGACCGTGCCTAATTCTGGTACACCAATTACATACTTAGGCAAAGAAAGGTTCTGTATTTAAAGACACGATAAACCATGCCAGTCTGAATCAAAAAGTTTGAAAAGGTCAGACATCTCTAAGATGTTAGGCTAATCATTCAGCATTATAATGATATAAATAAACTAATGTTTTAAAGGAAAGCTGAGTTTTTAGATGCTGCCATCAAGAACATCTGAAGCAGCAGAGACAGTCATCATGACCCAGTTTCTCATGTGTCTTGCAGGCATATTTATATATATATATATATATATATATATATATATATATATATATATACACACACACACACACAAGTATAGTATATTTTTATATTTTAATGCACACACGAGCACTGTTTTTGCATTTTTATTGAATATTATATATTGGAGAACATTCCATATTTGCAATGATGCATATATCTTAATTGGATTTTTCTTTAATACATATTATTCTATTTTACATCTGCATAGTATCTTTGTTATGGATGTAGCACTAATTATTTAAGCAGATTAATAAATTCTCTGCCAGCAGAAATGTATTTTTTTCAGTCTTTCACTATTATAAATAGTGTGCAATAAACATTTATGTACCTTTAAACAAAAGCATCTGAAGTGGAAGGAACTCCAGGGCATTGTTCTCCTTTAAGGCTCCATTCCCAAAGGACATCATAAACGTAGGTTATGTAGGGGCCCACATAAAAAGCAAATAATAGAAGAAAGAACTAGAAACTGCCCTTGATGGTTGCTACCAGGCTCGAATGCCTTGACAAACCAAATTGGTATTTGGTGTCCCCAGAGAAATCTGTGTTCCTTTTACTTTCCCCAGAAGAAATGAAGGAACAATCAAACTTTTCTGGAAAGGCTCTGCCCTTCAGGAATTTTCATGGCTTACTTTATGGACCCTGCCCAGCCCACACACATCTTACTTCTGCTACTGCCAGGGTCTTGAAACACAGGCCTTGGAGAGGCTACATCCACCTCAACAAATAATAATTTATTCTGGATTTCCATTTTATGTTGACTTGTCATATTTTAAAAGGGAGTCTATAAATGTTTGGATATTTGATTTAAATATTTAAAAATTTGATTGTAGAGAAGTACATTGATCAAAACATGGTTCTTTAAAAAAAGTACCTTATTAAAATTATCGCCAAGTAGTCACCGGGAATTTGGAGGTAGAAAAGCAGGAGAATAAGTCTTTATGCTTCTTCTCCAGTAAAAGGCACTTATTTCTAAGGTCATTACAGAATTCAGTTCAAGATCCTATGGGCCAAAACTCAGGAAAGAGAAGAATGACCAGGTTTAAACCTCAGAAGGAGTGGAGAGAGTTGTCTCCTGGAGACATAGCTTCTAGATTTACTTGAAACCAAATTCTAGTTGCTAAAGTCTTGAAATATTCCTTTTTTAACTTTAATCTTTATTGTATTTTTCCCATTAGATCCCCTCCCCCCAGCAATCCCCACACTGTTGTCCATGTCCATGAGTCTTTTTTTCTTTTTGCTCAATCTGCCCTTAAAAGCTAAGCAGGCAGCTCATTTTATCTGTGGTTCAGAAAACACACAGCTTGGGTGTAGGACAGCCAAAAACAGGATAAGAATTTGGTTGTCACTTATTTAGTTTCACCTATGCTAAATTAGTTTCCTTGGCAAGCCAACTATGTCCCTGGTAAAAACAAAAACAACCCCCCCCCAAACCCTCATGTTCACGTCTCTCTGACTTTAAAACATTTCAGAGTATGTTGTGGATTAAAGCAGTGGTTCTTCTACTTTATTTTTTAAAAGATCTTGCCTGACTTCCCTCTCTCCCCCATCACTGAAGTTCATTTTATTTCAAAGACAACAATCTTCATCTTCTAGAGAGACACCACTAATATGACTTCTGGTCTTTGTCACCAAGCTATTCTCTGATGTCATTGTGGATAACTCATTTTTATATTTATTGTAAATCGGGAATGAGTTTTAATAGATGAGACACAAGTGCTATTAGCCATCCCTTTCCAATTGATTATCTCTTCTTAGCCAACTCTCCACTAGCCCCTGCAAGCAAACCCCTAATGAAGATGCCTTCACTTTTAGTTTTGTAAGAGTATGGAAATCTGGTCAAAGAGCTGGCCCGCTCTGTTGCGGTATTCCTGTCAAGACAACCAGATTACCCTAAAGATCAGCCCATGTGCTTGAACAACTACCTAGCTAATCCTTTCCCATATTAAAACTTTGTAATAAAAGCTTCCATTGTTTCTCTTGAAACAAGTATGTTTGGGTTCAAAGATTTGGCACCAATACAACCTCATTTATTTTAACATAGGTGGTGAAAAAAGAGGCTACTTCATAAAGAACTTGGAGACTTCCTGAACATTCTCTTTTCCAAGAGGGACGGCCCCTGACTGGAGGACAACCTCACCTGCGAGGGGAGAGAAGGTAGGAGAGTTATGTGGTGACCCCACATTCTGCATAACACACGGGCTCTCGTCTCCATGAATCACCGTTGATGTTTTTATGCGCAGATTCTGATTTCGTCCTGATGTATCTAAGGCAATGTTGAAATCAAATGTCATCCAAAATCTATGCAAGTGTATCGTTGTCCTTGGGTCTGTGACATTCCATGAGAAAAGTGCTCAGAAAGAGCTCCATTAAATAGGCTATTTGGGGAGTTTTGGAAAACAAACAAAACCCATTTAATTTATTATGAACCATTAATGAGGGAAAGCACTAAAAACAGGAGTTTTGGGGGAAAAATTTTCCACGTTATTTCACAGGCTCTGCTTCCTTGCTGAATGTTGTTTGTTTGCTTTGATAAATAATACTTCCTCCAGCTGGCACATTCAAACAGGCTCCATTCAAGTGAATTTCATGGGACATTGAGCAATTCTGGTACCTTTCTCAATAAAACTAAAGGTTATATTATTCTCTCTATCTTTTCATTTCAAAAAGCTGGGGAAGAAGTTGTTGATATTATTGTTAATGTTTCAAAGAAAACTACAGCTGCTATCTTTTTGCTTAAGTGAAGCACAGCTTTCAGGCTTGGTCATGCCCTTGAAGTTCGGCTCTCCTTGGTGCTATTACTATTTTTAGAGGGCGAGGATGGTATTAGAAGGCTCAGTCTTCCCTTAGTTTGCTCTTCCTTCTTGCTGAGTATGTTCCTGGTTGGGAATATCACTGTTCAGGTAGGTGCACACAGCCGATGTGACTGACACCCTGGTTGGCCTGGTGTGTGGGGTGGCATGACGACTGAGCATTTTGGAAATGTCCATGATTTCCATCAGCACAGAAAAAAATTGGCTAGTTGGCAACTAAGGTCAAATCAATAATGATCCTTTTGTGTGGGTGCAGTTGGAACAGAAAGGCTTTCACCAATTTTAATAAAACCTCTACAACAAGCTTGCAAGGAGGCACTGGGGAAAATCCTGTGACCTCTTTGGAACATGTAAGGACTTTCAGAGTGACCTTAGAAAGGTCAGAGAGGGCAGAGAGGATGGCTTTGGGGATGAGTTTTTCCAGTGAGAGCATTTCCACAGTGTCTCACTGCCTATTTTAGAAATAAGGCAAAGACCTCAACAAGGCTTGAGAGTAGAATTTATTGGCTGGCGTGGGGGAAAGTTTGCCCAGCATAGATTTGCAGCCTTTAACCCATATGGTAGAGATAAGCCAGTTCACTACTAAAATAATCTTCAATGTGAGGAATTGAATTGGGAAAGTCAGTAGAGAAAGGACAGGACTGTGTCAAGGACATATTAAAATGTAAATCTCAATAAGGTGGCATAGTGGAGACTTCTGGACTCTCCCAGGGGCATGCATATCAACATGGCATTTGGTAACAAAAAGCAGAGGACTCTTTCTGACCCATGGCTGGGGGAGAGGATCGGGGAAAGAGGTGTGGTTGCGAATGGCCCCAGGCTTTGTCAACATCAACTGTATCCACAGACTTATAAAGGTGGACTTCACCTGTACAAAGTGCAGGAGAGACGCCCATGTGATCAGATTACCACCTCCACTGTTGTCAGTAATGACTCAAAGGACAAGCCCAAATCGATCAAACACTGAGACAGACACTTTTAGGGGAAGGTCTGGTTTATCTGAACTTCCCTCTTGCAATGAAGAGCTGATAGGCAGATATTTTGCTGGATTTGAGGCGCTTCTCAGAGAAGTGTTGAGGAGCACTCCTCTTCCTGGAAAGGTTGCCTGCAGGCCTGGCACCAAGGAACCATCCAGACTGTGACCAGTTATAGTCTAACCCTGAGGCTAGGTATCATTCTTCCGGAACTCTTCACAGGCAGAGATCTGAGCTCCCAAACAAAGCTCATGGCCATCGCCCTTCCTGGAACCTTGATAGAATGTCCTTCCCCAGACATTCCCAGAGCTCACAGCCTGGTTCTGTGCCAGCTCTGCTCTGCTATTGTTCCCCCATCACTCTACATAAAATAGCTCCCTGCCTCTAGGACCCTTACCTCATTTCCATATTCTATTTTTATCTTTAGCCTTTTCACCATCTGATACTTTATATACTCACTAGTCTATTTGCTTATCGTCGTTCTTGCTCTATTCTAATAGAATGTAAGTTCCATAAGGGCAGGGATTTTGTCTATTTTGTTTACGACTGTATCTCACCACAGGCATTCTGTAAATATTTGGGAAATAAATGAATGAAGCCTTAAGCTAAGCTTGTAACTCTCTGATCTCAGTTTCCTCAGACCCATGGTGGCTCAGATTTCAAGGCAAATGACAGATGGAAAAGCCATTTGTTTCTCTCCCTGAAAGTATATATCCTGAATGGGACCAAAGTCCCAAGGCTCATCAACGTACCCAAGAGGAAAAGAGAAAGCTTCTTCACTCTCAGAATGGGAAGCCAGTTTTCAGTGTTTCCTGATTAGGTCTCTCAGACAGGGTCCTGTCGAACCCCAGATGTTGTTCCTGGAGTAGCCACAGCAAGTTTCTGTCCTCGGGGAGAAAGAATTAGGACAATGGATTGAAATGCGGCCTTAGAAAATGCCAGAATCCAATGCTTACTGACTTTTCTCTATATTTAAATTTCTTTAACTCTTCCCATTACTGTCCCCTGATTTAAGTTCCTGAAACCTAGATAGCTGATAGAGCTTAGGAAATATTTACAGTTATTTTAAAATTAAGTTTTATAGAAAGAATGATCATTAACTGGATTTTATATTAGCCCTTCTGTCCCATGGTTTCTGAGTATCATCTTATATCTGCCCTTTTAGGGCAATTACAGTCATGAAGGAAATACCCATTAGGAAAGTCTTCAAACATCACTGGGCTTAAGAACCACCTGAGAAGGTACTTGATCTCTCAAATACCCTCTTCTTCAAAACTCTAAGTTCCAGGTGCTGAGGACAAGTAATTTCTGAGCTGTACTTTAATGACTTTTTGCCTGATGCCTGGATAAGCTCTTAGCTTCAACATTGGTAAATGGAGATAAATCCATGAAGTCCATGAAAACCTGATTGCCCAATCCCACATTAAAGATCCCTAGGGAATCTAGAACAGACTCCTGAGATCCTTAGAAAGATGAATTTTCCAATGTCCTGCCAATTTTGGATCAAGAAAGGGAGCTGAAGTGACTTTTGGGATTTCTTGAAAAGGAAGCTGGTCCTTAGAGGAGTCTCTCCATCAGCCCCAGGGTGCCCTGTGCAAGTCACAGCACCTTCTATTGTTGGCAGCAATAGCATCTTGTGGCATCCTGGAGCCAGCTCCCATAGCTTGTGACAGTGAGTTTCTACAATATCAGGAAAGTTGGGGAAAGTTGATACAAGATGGGTAGTGTTAAAAGGGCTTTGGTGCGAGGGAGCATTTCAACCCTGAATCAGGTAAACAGTGTACACCAGGGCTCCTCGCACACCCCCAAGAGCGGGTCGTTAAACATCACCAACCAGTACTAGCCCTCAGCCATTACTCAACATTAGTGTGAGCGCTTTGCCTGGCTGGATTCCACACACCCCTCACCTCATACATATATAGTGTGTGTGCGTACTATGAAGGTGTGAGGACAAAAGGATCTTTGAAAAAGTATTAGCCAGATGGTGAGCAGAGGGCATGGAAAAGGTGGTCAAAAGGCAATGAAGCATTTTTATATTAAAAATACAGGGTGTGGCAAAAGTAGATGTATAGTTCTTTGTATGGAAAATAATATAATAATAAATAAGAATATAAGAAAAAACTGTGTTTTATGTATTCACAACTGTAAACCTACTTTTACCACATCCTATATATTCAGATTAAAATAATCCTTATGAATTTCACTAGTTTAAGGTATATCACTAAAAATAATGCTGTAAAGATGCTTAGGACTTACTGATGAGGGGAACAGGTGATACAAATATTGGGAAGGTGATACATACAGAAAATCACATTTTTATAAAAACAAAAAACATCCTAACTTAAAACAAATGTGTATGGTTTCTATGTTTCTGTGTTACAGAGCATAGAAATTATAAGCTATTGCCATAAGGAGTGAGAAAGTAGAAAAGAAGACAAATTTCAAAATCATAAATCTTTATAATATTGACCTCTTGACTAAATATTCATTGGTTAGACATTGGAGTTGCAGAGCAAAGGCAGAGCAAAGCCTGAGCAAAATGACTTGTAAAGAATGACTTCTTGAGAAATGTGATGAGAATGAAATGTTGTTAGATATACATGAAAATTTTTGAAAGAAATCATCCCCACCGAGTTCCACAAAATTCACAGCATTCGCTACTCAAAAACCAAGTTTTAAAACAACACAAATCAATAAGAATATGCAGATGATTTTACGTAAAATGCTAAGGTTAAGTTAAAAATATTATAGGGTATGTGTGTGTCTATGTGTACACACTTTAAAATATTTCATAAAAACAAAAAAGGATAAAAGAACCCCAGAAATTGGAGACCACGGCTGCCTGACCAAGTTCAAGCACCTTATAGACAATGGACTATTCTTTTATCCTGAGGAGGTGGAGCTCAGTTGTCCTTCTGCCTGTTCCAAGGTTGACACCAATGACTCTTCAACCTTGGACCAGCTGTCAACTCTGCCTATAAATTGGGAGGATCCAAGCAGAGAGGAAGCTTCTTTGTGAAAGGATAGACGAAGCCACGATGCCAGATATGCTACATATATTTTTTGTAAAGATATCTAAACAGAAACAACCATTGGAAGGCCTAGCTCCCTCCTATGCTAACTCTCACTGTGGTGCTAAAGGTTTGCCAAGATGTAAACTTCTTTCATTTCAGATCTTTAAAGTCACATTTTTAGAACTGACCATCAGCTTCAATAGCGGAGAACATATATTATCATATCAGTGACTCCACATCAGATAAAGACAGCTTCCCTACAACCTCCAAAACTCCTCTGGAAGTGACACACAGAGTGTTTACCCTGCCTGCAAACCACCTGTATTTGTTTGGCAATCAGACTGGAAAGATAATAAGAGTCCAGGGCTCAAAACGTACAGCAGGGTCTGTTGACATAATTAGGTGGTGACGATCCAACCCCAGAGTTCTTGTAGGGATAAGAAAGAAACAGGCACCTCTTCTTCTATCAGGAAAGTCTTTTTTACCTTGTTTCCCAGTACTTACCCCGCATGTGCCCTCCCTGCTGTTCAATGGCCACTTAATTTAGAGACAACAGAGGACCTTTACTTGGGGCGATGGGCTCAAGCACTTCTGGACAAGTGACTCTGTAGCTGATATAAGTGGACACATATTAAACACCTTACAAAACAATTCCTGAATCCATTTCAGCAACTAACAGCTCCACTGGAAAAACCTGGCCCTGTTAGATTTTCTTCTTTCACTGTGAGTCCATAACTCAGAGTACGAGGATATGGCTGTCTTTCATCAAATATCGACAAATATAAGGAAGGAAGAAGATGTAAGAAAGGAAGAAGATGCTATGTCCTGAAAGTCCCAGGGTTGCCAACTCAAGTGGGTTTCTGAAGAAACTTCCTTGTCTGCAGCCGGCTATAAACTATGTGACGTGTCTGTTGGGCTTTTTACTCAGTTCTTTCCTCAACATAATATTCAGGCCCTTTCTTTCACCTCTCCCTGCCTTCGATAGGCCGCTCCCCCTGCCTCGGTCTCTCTCATGCTCACCCCCATCTTCACTTGGCCAATTCCTCTACATAATTTAATACTCAGCTCGGGTATCGCCTCAGACCTGACGGCTTCCCTGAGCCATCCTTATCTCCAGCCTGGGTTAAGGATTGTTTCTTTCAGGTGCCACAGTAATTTTAGATTACTGCCAGCATACCATTTGGTGTAATGCGTGATTCAACCTACTCATGGTTAATCTTTTCCTGATAGCAGTTCTAAATTTTGAACCATTTCATGTTAGAATGTTCTAAGGAGATCTTATAGTACAGTCTGCACTCTAGAACAATGAAATCAGAGTCTCTGAAGGGGGCGGAAGTGTGGGACCCGGGATTCAGCATTTTTTAAAGTGTCCAGTTGATTTCACTTTGCTGTGCTGAAGACAGTTTTTTAGCACAATTGTTTAATACAGCACAGATGCATAGGACGTGAATGAGAACAGTGAGAGGCAAGCGGCATCTAATTTCATCGGCATGAATTTCCAAAGGGGTTAGACTTGAAACTGCCCAGCAAAGAATTGATTTGCTAAGAAGTCATCCTGGACGTCTAATTTCTTATCCTGCTTATTCTGAGATCTGTGGCCAAAAGGCAAAGTAAGCCCCCCAGGCAGCACACTTTTGGAGAAGTCCTTAATACATTACTGGAACTGTCCTTAATATATTACAGGGTCTCTCTCTAATTATACTTTGAACTATTGTAATGTGTTAAAAGCTACGCATTTATGAGCATTTCATGTGCTAGTTGTTAAGGCTGCAATCCACCTCAATCTTAGGTTTCCAAATAGTGTAACTTTTGTCTGCAATGACTAGCTGAGCACCGCAGCCTTTTAAGGGTTACTCTGATAGAGTTCTTCAATTACTTTGTTTACCTCATGAGCCCCATTTCTGGGGATGGGTGTGTTTTAGGACTGGAAGAATATCCAGGGGGAAACATTTTCATGAGGTCAAACTGGACATAACTCGTTTCAATGCTTAATGTAAACATCTAGCTGTATTCTCATGAGTAATTCCACAAAACAGAATAATGCCTCCTATTCTCATTTCCGCCTATTCCCTTCTCTGAACTTCCAGTCTGACTGGTTGCATTGTTCCTGCTCCCACTCCCACCCTGGTGTGCTCGGCATTCTCCCCTGGGCTGGCAGCAGCCTCCCTGTGCGATTGCCAAGCCTCCTCCTCCCACTTCTCTTATCCTTCCTCTTCACTGGTTCTTCCAGGAGGACGGACAATAACAACTTATAACCAAGGCTCCCTGCACCCATTAAGCCTGAAGGATAAGAGACTGGCTTGTTAGGATCAGCAAAAATAGTTGAAGAGAACAATTAATAATGTTTTTTTGAGGGGTTTTTTGGGTTTTGCATTCCTCTTCCTGGAATCTTGTGACTTGTATCCTTTCTGGGGGAAGCTCAGGTCCTCAGTTCCTGCATTACATTATTGCCGCAGATTTTTAATGAAAAAAGTTTAAAAGGTGTGGAGTTACTCTTTTTAGGTTTTCTTTATTTTTAAGATAACTCCTACCTAAACCATTTGCTGATTCTCTGACCTGGTTATCCTCTGAGAAATCACATCCGTTTAAACAAGTCTAAATTGTTTATTTATATGGTTGCTGATTATTGTTACAGGTTTCAAGGCTATGACAATACCTTCTCAGTTATAACGGCTCGAGAGATCTGTCCTGGCCCCTTCTTTCTCCCTGCAGTCTCCCAGTGAGGTGGGGTTTATGTCAGCTCTCAATAAACGGCACTTAAAACCAAAGGAAGAGATTGGGCAAAAAATAGAATTACTACAGGTGATAAACATCTGCACATAAGCAGTTACTTAAACTAACATTTAAAATGAGAAACAGCTACCCTTTTATAGATTTCAAAACAGAAGATTGACATTCTCAATGACTTCTAGGAAACTATATTAACATTTACTTGTTAAAAAGTAAATTCTCCATAATTCTGAGGTTCCTCATTCCATTCAATTGAGGCTAATTCTACTCCAAAGGAATTCCTGACAGAGCACTTGAGAACGGGAAGGCTAAAATAGAAAAAGGACAGAAGAATAAAATAGGGGCAATATAAGTCCTATCTTGGGCACCGAAATCAGGAAAGTGAAGAATAGCATCAAAAAGATCTTCTGGAAAGTGTGTGCCAGTCAAACCCCCCTGCTCTCTCTTGGCTCCCCTACTAAAGATGCAGTAATGTTTCCAGAAATGCGCATTCAGAAATGAATGTCAAAGATCAGCTGAGTTGTATTTCCTACAGGGGGAGTATGAATCCTCAGAATTCCCAGTTGGGATGTTTGTTTATTGGGTCCAGGAAGAACTGGAGAGAACCAGGCGGGATGACGTCCTCGGGGGGCCTGAGATACTAAAAGTTGGGAAGGCAAAGGCAGAGGGACAGGGTTGTGGTCAGAATTGCCTCAGAGCATCAAAGATGATCTTTTCCAGTTGGACAACTCCTCAGCAGTAGTTTTCCATTCCCTGTGACATTGACAGCTGCCCAGCGCTGTCACTGTGTCCTTACTCAGGTGAAGGTGAGCAAAAACAAGAGTTCCTCTGAGCCTCCTTTAGCAGGTGCAGGCTGTCTCCTGCACACTCTTCTCATGACTTAGTACTTGTAAGAATTAGTATGTCTTTGGGTTCAACAGGGACATGTATTTATTGTGAATACAGTGAAGTACTTAAGAGTGAAGCTTAAAAATGGTGCCCTGGCTGGTGTAGTTCAGTGGATTGAGCGTGGGCCTGCAAACCACACTATCGAGGTTTGATTCCCAGTCAGGGCACATGCCTGGGTTGCAGGCCAGTTCCCAGCAGGGGACTCATGAGAGGCAACCATACATTGATGTTTCTCTCCTTCTCTCCTTCCCTTTCTCTCTAAAAATAAATAAATAAAATCTTTAAAAAAAAAGAGTGAAGCTTAAAAATGGTACCAAAAATATATGTTTTTAAACTGTTAGAAAAATGCCAAAGCATGTATTGCAAATGATAATCAGGATAAAGCAGTAGAAGCAGCAGCAGCAGCAACAATTAGGTAATATCAGCATTGATGTGATGAGGTGGTCGTCTATGTCCCAGGCACTATTTCAAGCCCTTTACCTGGATCATCTAATTTAATCCTCACAATACTCTATTGAAGCAGGTTCTATAATTATCCTATTTTACAAATGATCATGATGCAAAATTTTCAGAGCATTTTCTCACCATAGAAGTGTTTGCTGGCTTTTTATTATTATTTTATGTTTTGTTTTGTTTTATTAGTTAGCAAGCCTTTATATAAGTTTTAGTGTATGGCAGGTACTGATCGAAGAATTTTATATTAACTCATTTAATCCTCATGACAACTCTGTGAGCCTCAAGGAGATAGAGCAGCCTGCCCAAGGTCATAGTACAACTAGTAAGCTAGTAGAGTGTGGCTCTAACCCCATGCAGTCTGTTTTGAATCCTCAGAGGGAAAAATATTTTTTACAAACAGTTGATGCTCAAATCTAGTTAATTTACCCCATTTATTGGGGTGGGAAGGGTGTTTATGTGGGCATTGTGAAGGAGAAGTTAAACAGGTGCTTATATGATCTCCCTCTCAGAACCTAACAGGGACTCTGTTCGACCTCATGATTATTGGTATAAGAGCTCACATTTCCTCTTTAGAGCGTTACCATGTAGTAAACTTAATAAGGATGATACTGGTCATTGAGCATTAGAAGCTAACATGTGAATAAACAATCAAAATCAACTTCAATGCTAATAGCTAAGTGAACAGCTCAGATTTTATTTTACTTAATACTTCACATCTATCAGCAAAATAAAATACAAAATACACCATATTTCTAATGACAATTCAAGCATACATTTCAGTGTAACTCTTTAGACAGTCCTGTAAGTTTTAAGGAAATCTCATCTGCAAACTTCAACATCACAAGAGAACTTGCCCCTACTCCATCATTAACACCGTCCCTGACTGCTACTCAAGAAGAAATGTACATTCATCAATGGACTTTTGAGCACCTGGAAAGCTTTTGGTTGAGAGGCCTGGTTTCATAAATAAAATAGCCTAAAAATACCTCAAGTAGGGAGGAGATAGAATCCAATGCTTTGAGAAGGAAAAAAAAGTAAACAAAACTATGAGGAGGAAGTTGGTTCAACCAAAACAAATAAAATGAAGTGTTGGGTGTTCTTCAGGTGGTAGGGACTGTACTTGACTTCTACCAAGGTCCTCTGAGGAAGAAGAGCTCAAACAGGCAGGTGTTCAGAGAGAACCTGGACCCTGGGTGCTATATACATGAGGTCTATCCAGAAAGTATCCAGCTGCGTACTACAAAAAATAGAGACATTTATTGAAGGAGACACAAGATACAAGAAACATTGTACATAGGACAATGATGCCCCAGTCCCCTTCAAAGTAGGCACCTTGGGACCTAGGCACCTGGGACCTCACACAGTTCTTCCGATCACCATCAGCCGCCCCATTGTATCTTCCTGAATTTCATCAATGGTCTGAAATCTCTTCTCTTTCAAAGGTGATTTTAATTTTGGGAAAAGCCAAAAGTCACAGAGCACCAAATCTGGGCTGTAGGGGCTGAATCACCTGGGTGATTTAATGTTTCATCAAAAAACTGCATGAGACGTAAAGTATGAGCAGGCACATTGTGATGAAGCTGCCCATCACCAGTTGCCCATAGCTGCAGCCTTCTGCATCATCTGATTATTTCCATGGAGGAATGTTTTAGCTTAATGCAACATTTGATGTGGATTTGTTGCTCTACTCACTCAGTCACTTTGAATTTGATGGCAATACAGTACACATGCTCACTCAATAGCATCTACCACCTCAAATGACTAGTACAGTGAAGTCATTATTGTTCACACATGCAAATTCCAGTTCATTCTCCTTGGCTGCCAGGTTACACAGATATCATGTAAACCATTCTTGTTATATTAACAATGGCTGGATGTTTACTGGACAGACATTTTATATAGACCCATAGCTCCTACAAATATTCTTTTAAGACTTAGCACTGAATAAAAAGAGCCACATGTCTTTGAATGGGCTCATAGGGACTGCCCAGAAACAGCGTATAAAACCTCTCTATTGCTGTTGAATTTGCAGATCTGATATTCTTGATGCTTTTTCTTCCCACTGTATCTCTCCATATTCCCCATATGAAATCCACATGAAACCTTATTTCAGAAATAACTCACTAGAAAATAATTGGTAACCTCTCTTCCCCCTAATACAAAGAAAAGTATTTATCTGGTTATTTACCCCATTTTGTCTTTGGGTGTTTCAACTATAGTATATGGGAAGTTATGACTTAAGCATCTATTTTTCTCCTTTTATTGCTATCTTATTTCAATATGCATTCTCAATTATGATTATATATTTTAAAAAATTTAACTCAACTATTTCATATTTGCATTTCTTATAGGCTACCTCAAATTCTCTATGAAATTAAAGTATAAATAAATAAGTATAGTTAGTTAAATTTATAGTTAATGGTTAAATTAAACATTATAGTTAATGTTTAATAACAGTATAAAATTATAGCAAGAAAACAAAGTTTAATATTTATAAAATACCAGGCTACCTCCATTTGAGATACAAATTGTTATTTGATTTTGCTTCTTTCCTTTTGAAAATAAGATAAAATTATAAATAAATAATTTCTTGGTATTTTTTTCTGGATGATTTACTATAAACCAGAGCAGCTATTTTCAACCTTTTTTATCTCATGGCACACATAAACTAATCACTAAAATTCTGTGTCACTCTAAAAATGTTTTTTGCCAATCTGTTAAAAATAGGTTATTATTTTGATTGATTTATAAAATAATAATAGTAATTACCTACACTCTTTGCTCCAAAGTGACTTTTTAAAAACCAGGTGCCTATACTTATAAAAAGGGATTTCTGATACCAAGAATTAGCCAAGCAGACGTTACCAACAAGGTGCAACTCTGTTACATGGCCTATTGCTTATATAAGTTCAAGAGGGGCATTCACACGGGACAGCTATTGTTGTGTTGGCTGTTGTCATTTTTCAATTTCACAATCTAAGGAAAAGAGGTCAGTTCCCCCAACTAAATATTCAGATATTACATGTTTTTAAAATTCTTGTGGCACACCAATTGAAAATCAATGAACTACAGGAATACACTTGATTTTTTTTGTTTTTTGTTTTAAAATAACATTAAATAGCAGCTACATATATTATATGTACACACACACACACTTCTTCATTTACTTGTCCATTCACTCAGCAGGGTATCTATTGAGCACCTACTTTATGTCAAGGACCATGTGTGAATAAAGCCAAATCCCAGGAGTCAGGGACTCAACTAATATAGTAGAATGAAGCAAAAAGAGAGATCCATAGAATATTCACTAGAAGGAAGAACAGTTTCTGCTTGAGGAGTCAGGAGAGGTTTGTCACCTGGGGAACAAGTGCACTAGGTGCGAACAGTGAGTAAGGGCTGAAGCAGGGGGAAGAGCCTAATTGCTAAGGTATGGAGGCCTGGATGTGGAGAAATCCCTGGTAAATCTCACGTCCTCAAATCAGCACCATTGGTGGGTTTCCACCAGCCGTAGAGGGGTGGGGAGAATGTCAGGAGAGGAAGCTCTCAAAGGAAAAGAGGTAGGGACCTGGTCAAGGTCCAGGGAAGTTATTGACTCTCTTTGCAGCCAATGAGCAGCTCCTGAGAGATTTAAGTAAGGTATGAACATAACTAAATCTATGGTCCTTGGAACCATCTCTGTAGGAACTGCTCAGGGCCTTAGGGAGCCAGTTTGACTGTTTCCCTTATGATTCATTCATTAATTTTGTACTGACATATTTCAGAAAGAGTTTAGGGTAGTTTGAATCATATATTGAGTTAGAAGCCACTAACAAAAACTTGAAAGATACAGTAAAAGGAGGTGAGGCACAGAGAACCTGACCAGTTTTTCTGGTAGTCCAGATAACCAATTATAGAAACAGAGAATCATGGAGTAAAAGCAAGCCCAGTGCTCAGTGGAAGCACTGATATTTCTGGTGCAGAAAGGCATACTCTCTGATATAAAACTAAATGTCCTCAATAGCAGTCTAACAGCAAATACAGTAATCAACTCCAGGGGACAGTTTCTTATAAAAACTCTCCCACTGAAGTCATCTTTAGCTTCATGCCAAACACCTCCCTGAGTTCAATAAATGCAATTCTAAGGCAACTTGATGTAGTCTAGAAATGTGGCTTTCTGCTGACCTCACTTAATTCAGGAATGATTTTGGGGAATCTATTTGGAAAAAAAGGACTGTATTCCAGTTATTTCTCTGTGATATATGCTTCCTTTCATCCAAGCATTAGAAAGCTAAGTACTGAGTCCAAGATAGGCTTCTGGTCCCAAGAGTACAGTCAAGCACAAAGCTCTCTGGTAGAAATGGTCAGCTGGTTGGGGCCAGAAGTGACATCCTTTTTTAGAAATTATGGGTCCTGAAATGGTACTTCTTAAGTTGAAAGGCTGCTCACTTTCATTCACCCACTGATTCATTGATTGACTGATTCACAACCTACCCCATGGCAGACACTGTGAATTAGACCCAGGCTCTACTCTCAAGAAACTTACCTAATGGAGGATAAAGACAAATAAACAGACATTATAAGGAGGTCATTCGGCCCTGGCTGGTGTAGCTCAGTGGATTGAGCGCGGGCCTGCGAACCAGACAACCGTGGTTCGATTCCCAGTCAGGGCACATGCCAGGGTTGCAGGCAGGTTCCCTGCAGGCCATTTCCCAGCAGGGGACGCACGAAAGGCAACCATACATTGATGTTTTTCTCCCTCTCTCCTTCCCTTCCCCTCTAAAGATAAATAAATAAAATCTTAAAAAAAAAAAAAAAAGGAGGTCGTTCTATCAAAGGCTTAACAAGATACACTCCAGATGAGGAAATAAGCTGAGGAACTACTGACAGGGTAAGACAAGATTCCCTTCAGAAAGTAATTTTGAGTCTTTGACTAATCAGTTCCTTAGTGCCCTCTATAAAATAAACTAGCAGCTGAAATGAAGTACTTTATGCTAGCAGATTATTAACCACAACCCCTTACATTGTGGAACAGTTACGGAAACTGTTCATTTGGAAATAACTGTTCATACATTTTTTTGAACCTTAGTATGTGTCAGGTACTCTAACTACTGCATAGGATGTAGAGTTAGTTACAGGACCTTACTTCACAAATTTTGTACCCTCCAAAGCACCCTATGAGGCTAAGATATGTAATTAATTAGCTTCTTTCTACAGATAAGAGGAATAGAACTTTGGTAACCATCACAAGGCCATGGGGTTCAGGCCTGGTGGCTACTCTCCATCTCTGTCATTTTCCCTGACAGGAGTTTGGTAGTAGGACCAGTGATATTTTAAAACCCTCCTTGTGATTCATATATGCATTGATATATGCCTTTCTATTCTCCATAACAGAAGGGTATGACTCTCACTCATCTTAAAGTGATTTGATTTGTTAAGAAACAATAAAAACATGACTTCTAGTACATGCTTATAGTAATAAGTAATGGCATAGTGTGAGTTCTCTGTGCATATTAGTGGCTGGAAGTTTATATAAATTAATGCAGCTCAGGATCAAAGGGAAAAATGCTATGGACAATTTTACATTATTTATACCTGATTTTTTGACAAGTACAGATTATACCAAGAATCTGTGTTGGAATGTTTGGGCCTCTAAACTTTGTGTATTCTTTTGATAGGATGTTGGTGTGAGAAATCTAAATTTATCAAGTAAGAAACGTACAGTTAGCTAGTAGGTAATTACCAAAAAAAAAAAAAAAGTGGGAGGATTGCATCACACATACAATTAAGTGACTGAACAAATTTCAGACACAGGCAGCGGCTCTAAAGGAGTTGGGGTGGCAGGAATTGTCCTTGGGGGCTTGTGCAGGTTAAACCTATTGGTCATCTAAGAAAATGAAGAAATCAGACTCAAATCTGGTCAGAGGAGGAAAAATAAGCCTCTTGGTGGGACTCAGAATCCAGGCTTGGGTGGTGTGCTGACCCAAACTCACGCCGTGGGTCCCTGCCTCTCAATCTGCCTTCCCTAGTTGATCCTACAGCAAAGATTCAGAGGTTCTCATGGCAATTCATTGTGCCTTGGCTTTTAAGTGCCCCCCCCCAAAAGATAATATTATTTAAATAAGATGCTGGGAAATCTCTAACGTTTTATTTTGATTATTGCCTTATCAGTATGCTGGCGATCAGCTATTCAGCCACACATTACTAGACTGGATCTGTTTAAAGACTGGCAGTTTGGAGAGTGCCGACTCTGGGTTATGAGCAACCTGCTGGTGGGGACTGAGAGCTCAGACCCCCTTTTCTTCTAAATTCACAGAGAAGTTTGGCAGCAACACTCACCAGTGGGATTTGAAGGCCTGTTATTCTATGGTTTTTAGCCTTTCCATGTGGGAGATGAGCCATGGAATAATCACATTAAAGGTCAAAGTAAAGAGGCAAATAGTCAGCCATTCCAAGTAATCCAACTGAAAAGGGTGGGATGCAGGGAAGAGATGGCGATAACATAATCAACTAGTGCAGTGAAAATATGTCTGAGATTTATCCCACATTGCTGCCATTCAGTACTGATGGGTTCTGTTCATAAGAAATCACTGGGGAATTTTCAATCTAGATGAACATGTCTGGCTCTGAAAGAATGGCCTTCTGGGAAGGAATTTTCCCATTCCCCCTTGGGTCCAGGTAGGGCTCTGTTAGAATCTACTACCAAAGTCTCTCAGTTTGATTAACTCTGCTATGAGATCTATAGATTGCAATAAAGTTAAAAGATCATAAAACATTATTAACACTAACAACATGTGTGTCAATGTACATATTCAGCAAAAAATCTGAAATTAGAGTAAAAATCAAGCTTATGAAATAGGGGCCCATAGGTCAGAATACCTACATTTGAGATTTTTCTTTGCTACCTCCTAGTTGTTTTCAGTGAGCAGGCTTCTTACTGTCTCTCCTGACTCTCACTTTCTTTATCTGATAGGGTAGGAGTAATGCTTGCCTCACAGGATTATTATGAAAAATAAATGATGCAATGTGGGTGGGACCTTTTAGGAAACTGTAAATTGTTATATGACTCTAGGGTGTTATTAATTACTGTCACTTTACCTTGGAATTAGTCATGACAAGCTTTAGGAATGAAGTGATACTTCTAGAGCACACAGGAGTGTGGGATTTAAAGCAGAAGGAGCAGGAAGATCATTCCTGTTTGGCTCACGAGTTGAATGAACATACCCTGCGTACCATAATCCCAGGTAGCTGCCCTAAGAAGCAGGCCTGGAGATGTTTCCCAGAGCCAGGAGCATGAGGCCAGAGAGGCTGGCCCCCCGCAGCGAGATGCTGGTCAGAGACAATGATTCTGGTGAGAGCAGAGTCTTCGCTGCAATTGGTGGGGACTTTATTGAACAGTGCAGTGCTTCTCAGACATCGGCCATGATCAGAATAACCTGAAGGACTTTAAAAACACCTGTTGCTAGATCCCACTCCAGAATTTTTGATTTAGGAGCTATGAGCCAGGGCCTCAAAAATTTGCATTTCAAACAAGTCCAGGTGACTCCAATGCTTCTGGTCCAGGGGCCACGTTTAGAGAACTACTTAAACAGGTAGTATTAGAATTATAGCCCTGAGTGGCAAACAACTGAATCTGATTCCACCAGCTTAAAGAAAAAGGGAATTTTCTTCAAGCTAAGGTTATTGGATGGCTCCTAAAAGGGACAGGACTCTTGTTTAGAAATAGATGGGAATTAGAGCAGTTCTGGTCCCAGCAGCACTAACTCCTTTGTCATGATGGCTGGGCATCACTGTTAGAATATACCACTGTTTTTCCTTTCTTGCTTCACCTAAATTAATATTCAGAGTCCAACTGGCTTAGGACACATGCTACTCTCTGCCTAGTAACTGATCGGATACTTTGAATTACAGGCCCTCTAAGACTGCTTAGGATGGGAGAGATGCAACTGAAGAGGATATCAGGGTATGTTACAAAACATGTGTAAATGGATACTTAGCCAAAAAGAGCAACAATGTTAAGAGCCTGTGTTCTCTATCACAGTAGGAAAAGACCAATTAGCAGAGGGCCAGGAATTCTAGCAGAGACGAGCCTGCACTTGATCTACATAGGGGGCTTTTGTGGATTTTAAACTTAGCAAAATGGCAGTTGATTGCTTTTTTAGAGAAGGAAAGGTGTAAGTTAAAACAAGTGTTTTGGGTATCGTGGTGGTTCCTCCACGCCCTATGTTCCCGACCCCGAGCTTCAGGACCATTGCTTCTGATTCTGAGGAGGCCCTCAGGGGCTGCAGGGCAAGCGCCCCATTTCGAAGACACACTCCTCCGCCCCACAGCTGGAAGCATGCTGTTCTACTCATTGGAAGGGCTCCTTCTTCTGGATATTTTTAGCTTTTTAGTTTATTATGAAATATTTCATAATAAACAGTGTAGAGCACAGAAAACAGTGTAGAGCCCTGGCTGGTGTAGCTCAGTGGATTGAGCACGGGCCTTGGAACCAAAAGATCGCGGTTTGATTTTTCATCAGGGCACATACCTGGGTTGCAGGCCAGTTCCCAGCAGGAGCCAGTTCCCAGCAGGACATGCACCAGAAGCAACCATACACTGATATTTCTCTCCTTCTCTCCTTCCCTTCCCTTCTAAAGATAAATAAATTAAATTAAAAAAAAAGAAAACAGTGTAGAGAATAAAGTAACATTTGAGTGTCTACCACCCAGTTAGCCAGATTTCTCTTTTGAAATGATCCCACCACCTATTATAGACATTTTGGCACTGGTCAGGTCTTATGGTAGCTGGCCGTTGGGACGAAGGTGAGGGCAGGGAGGCAAACCTCTGGACCACTGCAGATAATCAGCTCCTCAGTGATGGAGTGAAGGGGTAGGGCAGAGCATTCACACCCCCTAAATACTGGAATCAAAGTAGGCAAGTGATGGATTCAACAATTTGGAAGGCACCAATTAAAAAAATTTTTTCCTCTGGAGATTCCTAGTTCTGACTCAAATTGCCCTAACATGAACAATTACCTTTAAGTGATTATAAACATTTACTCTAAATATTGTTTAATCTCTGTATGTTTCTAAGCAGATAAGTAATAGTGTGGGAGGAAGCTATAAAAACACTGAGGCAGGTTAGCCCTGTGGGTGGCTCAGAGTGAGTACCGGTGTATGTACTGGGAGGGGCAACCCTTTGTAAGCTTTTGGAAAAATAAGCATAGTGATTACGCAAACTAAAGATAATGGAATGAAATTTTAATCATCAAAATATTAGCAGTGACAACTCACTCTGAGATGTTTAGGCTTGTATTTCCTCTCCACTCCATAGCTATCAGTTTAATTATATAACAATATAATTCAATTATTGGATTCTAGAAAAGTGAACTCTTAATAAAAGAAAGCCAGGGTCCCAACCCAGTAGTTCAGGTGGTTAGAGCTTCTGCCCCATATGTCAAGGTTGCAGGTTTGATCCCCAGTCAGGGCACATGCAGGAATCAACCAATGAGTGCATCGATGAGTGGAACGACAAATCCGTGCTTCTCTCTCTCCTTTCCTCCCCTACTCTTTCCTTTGCACCCTTCCTCTCTCTAATATCAACAAATGGGGGGAGGGCTGTATGAGGGACATTTGTAATAATGTCAACACTAAAAATGTTTAAAAATAAAAATGAAATCAATAAATTATAAAAAAATTAAAGAAAGCCAGGACCCCTAGGTTGTTCATTTTCATGTTAAGACCATAGTTTCCTTTAAATGTTCTTCTACTGAAATGGGGGTTTCCCACAACTGTTTGTTTTTTGTATTCTTTTTCTTTTTATTTCCATTCTGAGAGATTGTTGTTACCTTTATTTCCTTTCATATTATACCTTGAAAATATCAATTTCACAATAATGTTTTATATAATTGGCATTTTTAAGAAATAAAATATCACAGAGTAATTTTTCAGAGATTTAAATAGCAAAATAACTTCCTTTTTAATTTAGCTATTGTATTCATTTCAGTGAAGTCTACGCAGGGCACTGAGCCACACACTGTGAGAGGTACAAACAGACGTGCTCCCATCCCCCAGGAGCTCACAGTCCTGGGAAAGAGCCGGGCCACATCCAGTAATCTACTGGGGGTCACAGTGTGACAAGTGACAGAAGAGAGGCGCAGAGAAGATCCATGAAAGTACCAAAGAAGGAGAGGTTTCTTCTAGTTCAGTGGTCAAGGAAACCTTCCAGGAAGGAATAATCCTGATGAAGAATGAGAAAAATCTGGCAAACACAATGGCGGGACAGATATCCTAGGTGAACAGGAAGCCCAGGGCAAAGTCCCTAGGACAGGAGCACCTGGGTGCACTTGGGGGTCACAGAGGCGTGATGGAGAGGAGGCGAGAAAAGGAGTAAAAGGAGTGAGGCCCTCATTTTCAGTGGTAGATGCCATGGCCAGGAGGATGGACTTCGTTCTGGGAAAATGGGCAACCACTGTTTTGCTCTAGGCTTTGAAATAGGAATTGAAACGATGAGAGCAAGATTCAATTCAATTCAGCACTTGGTGCAGTGGGTACAGAAACACATTCTTGGCGCTGCCCTCAGTGACCTTCGGGTCTACTGAGGGACGGATGTTGGATTTTGAACTAAGATAGATGTATGTATAGGAGGCTATGGGAACCCAAAGAAGGTACTCTGCGGGTGAAGGGAGAAGTCGATTCCTGATATGAATCCTGCAAGGAGAATATGACTTATTTTGATGATAAAAAAAAAAAAAAGAGAGAGAGAGAAAGACAATCTAGATGGAGAGGGCACAAAGAGCAAAGTCACAGAGCACCATCTGACACTGGATGTGTGACGACAGCAGTTCCTAGCCTGTTCAGCATGAGACAGAGATTGGGGAAGAGAGAGATGAGGGGTGGTCCTTCAGAAACTTCACTCAGGGCGGAGGCAGGGAAGCCAGGAGACCACTACGGCAGTCAGATCCTGCAGTGGGGTTCTGTCTAGGAGGCACGGCCCAAATGGGAATTCCAAACTTTACACATGGCTCTGACACAAGCAGGTTCCAGTGCATGTTGCCTGACAGCACTTATTAATACTCTCTGTTATTTCCTAATCTTAAGCAGCCCCAGAACTCCCAAGAGCCTTTTGATCTCCCAAAGCAGCCTTCAATTCATCTGGGGAGTTCCATTCCCGCCACCTCTGTCCCTTACTTCCCTCTCTCTTTTCTGCCACTTTGCTGGAACACTCATTCTTCCTGTTAGTGTAATCTGGATCTGTTTGATTTTCTGCCCTCACCCCATCTCTTTTTTTTACACAGATTATATCCTTTCCTTTGTAACCAGGGCTTGCTGGTATGAAAGCAACTGGGCTGCCTTGTGACTGGGAGGGGAGGGGTGTGGTGGGAGGCTAAACTTGTGATGGAGGAGGAGAGAGGTAGGATGCCAGTACTGCTGGGTAGATCTAGAATAAATACAGCAGTACAGCATTATTCACCATGACAAGGGAATACAAACAGAGGAGCGTACTTAAGAGATGGGAATAGAAGATGATAAATTTGACTTTGTATATGCTGTCTGGAGTGTCAGCAAGACAGCTGGGCCATATTTAGTAAACTGTAATTTGATGTAATATGCCAGCAGTCTCCAAACCTGAGTGCTTCAAATGCCATTTGTAGTTCAAAACTATGGAACAATTACATCCTCTGGTCCCTTCTTAGAGATTATGCACTTATGAAGCCTGTGGGAAAATACCCGTTGAGCTTAATTTCCAATCCTTTTTCCATTTTTTCCCAAAATATCTATTAACATCACTTGGAATGTTTTTTCCAGGGACAGTGTTCTAGGAAATGCTCACAACAGCACTGAGGAGCTACAGTCAGGGATGATTGAGATGGGGAGAACTTGGTGGGCGTGCAGGGGTTATTTGCATGGAAGTGAGAGCTGAAGCGTTATGAACTGATGAATCACCCAGAGTGAGCAGGGAGAGAAAGGAGATTGGAGATAGAGTCTTTATTAACATTGTTTGAGACCTCGAACAACATGCAGAGAATATAATTTGGGAAGGCAGCAAATTGTGACAGAAAAAGCATGGGTTTCAGAGATGACAGTGTGTGACAAGTGATGTAATCTTTAAGTCTCGGTTTTCTTATCTGAAAAATAATGCCCATCTTGTTGGATTGTACTGAGATTTCAAATAGATAATATATAAAGAACCTAACACATAGTATACACATAATGTACTCTCAGTAATCAATACTATTAATATTATTTAAAAAAAATTCTTAATGAGTTGAAGGAAATCTTTGATGAACACACTGCTATATTAAGCCTGAAGGTTGGAACAATTATGTAAAAGAAATCTCATTTGTTGGTATCAACACACTAATACAAGGAACCAATCCCAGTTCGGACAAGCCTGGAACAGGAACAGGGAGGTACAGGAATAGAATCCACAGAAGCTAGGCAAGGTAAGAAGACACTACAGCAATTTCCCTAAGGCACCCATGACTGTGCTTTTTCATCAGTTTTTCACGGAGAGATGCTGAAAGCTAGTATCAGAACCACAGTGAATTATTTGCTCTCTCTAAAAAATTATGAGCCACCCTCCCTACCCCCCTCCCCGCCACCCGCCCCAGGCTTATGGCTGTAGGTATCAATCTGGCATGAAGAGACATTCTCTGACAATAGTCATTATCTGGCACCCTCGGGGCAGGCCAGGGAGAAGCATCTATGACAGAATACTGGGCTAATGGGATATACTTCTGTGTGAAGATGTCAAAGTGTCGCAAATGCAGGCCTCAGTCATTTTTGGTATAGGTCAATTGAGCATACAAGGTCAGAAAAGATTTTGAATTTAGGGTTGAAAGCTCTGCTAACTGCCACAGCCGATTAGCTTTTCTCTATTGCAGCACAAAACTGGAACAATTTATGGGATTTTATCCAGATCAGCTCATTTTAAACCCCAAAGGGATGGTGACTAGCGTCTATTACTTTGCAGTGTTTTTCCTGCAGGACTTGCGGGCTGCAGCCTTGAAGGGCTCAGATCAATCTGAGGAGTTTGTTATTGTTCAGATTCGCTATTTACCGTGACTGGCCAGTGTTCCTAATCAAGAAGTCATCCCATAACACCCAAGGTGCAAGTGGAGGAGGTCACGAAGGATGGTGAGCAAGTCTTTGAGGAAGTGCTTCGGCATCAGGGTTGTTCAGATCCGTGGGAAGGGACAGTGTCTGGGTGACGACTGATTTATATGCATGAATACACACAGGTGTTGTGGCAGGAGATGCTCATTAGTTGTTCTCCGAGCAAAGATAGACTAAAGTATAAGTGACACCCTAGAATTCATAGGGTTTCTCTCAGGGAAGTAACTTGCTGTTGAAAATGAACAACTTGTACCTGATTTGTTTATATAATCCCTTGCCTAAAAATTACGAGACAGGCAGAATGAACATAAAGAAAACAGGAAATAAACACTGCTGCTTGAAATACTGTCCAGGGACTGGCAGTGTTGCCCTGGCTGGTGCGGCTCAGTCTGTTGAGCACCGGACTGAAAAACAAAAGTACCTGGTTTGATTCCTGGCCAGGTCCCCGGTTGGGGTTGTGCGATGTTTCTCTCACATGTCGATGTTTCTCTCTTTTTCTTTCACCCTCTCTTACCCTGTCTCTAAAAAACAAATACAATCTTAAAAAAAAAAAACTGGCAGTATCAACATTATTTTACTCTAGCATCACCTAGAAGTGCAAATTCTCAGGTTCCATCAGGCATAAGGGAAACAGAATCTCTAGGCAACATGTTTTTTTTTAAGTTTTCTTGATTAAAAATATAAATTAAAAAATAAGTTTTCCAGTTAATTCTAGCTATACTAAAATTTAAAAAGAATGCTGTAGGCCTATATTCAATGTGTTTATACAATTTCCACTTCCATTAACTCACTAAACTCACCTTGTTTCCTTGTCTTTCTACTTTTTGCTTCCAGTTCTTTTCTCCTACTGGTACCTGACTAGACCACCTGGTTATACATGAGCTCAGTTTGGTAGTTTTTATCATCAGCATAAATCAGAATTAGTATTATGATCTGGTTTGTAGCAGAAAGACCTCAGCAATAACTTCTGAAAAATTTCTGTTCATGTCTGGAATGACAATGGTGTAAGTTCAGGGATGAGAAAAAGAAAGTAGGACTGCGAGCTGCTCCTGGGAAGCTTTCGCGTCAGCCTCTGATTTCTCAATGTGCTGGACCAGAGAAGAGTTTAGAAACAGAGAGTGTAACTCTTCTTTTACATATTCAAAGGACTACAGATCTAAATATATATCAGTTCTCAAATCTTTGAATGGCATCATCTCAGCTAGAGGTTTTAAGAATTGTCATTCAAGAAATTATTGCATCTATCCCTATCTCTTTTCCATTCTATGGAAGAGCCTAATGAGAAAGTACATGAGTATATTAAGAATTAGAAAGGGATTGGGAAAAGTAATGTTTACTGATGTACTGGAGGTGACACTAATCTACCTTGTATCATATATTTATATATATATAGGAGCAAATAGGTGTGTATCTGCCTTTGTAATGTATAGATATGTTTTTCTAAGAATTTTTATAAAATATATATGTTGTGAAATATATATAAAAATATATATTCCAAAGGCAGATACACGCCCATTTGGGTTGAACAAGAGATACATTTATATGGTACATATATTTATATAACATACATATAAATGTCCAGAAACTCAGATTAATAACTTCTTATAAAGGAATTAATTAAAAGCATATGCCAAATTTTCTAATCCACTATTTTACTACATGGAAAGAAACTATTCCTTGATTTGGGCCAACCTTGAAAACTAGAAACATTTGTATAATTAATAATGCCACTTAAAAAAATAGAATACTCAACTGTGGTTTAAAGAAATACATGTCAAACATTTTAAAATATTAAACATATTACTAGCAAAATTAATTATATATATAAATAGTTATCAGGGAATACAATTATATTTAGCAAATATAAATATTATTTGCCATCTTGAACTTAAATCTGAACTTTCAACGGAGTCAGTAGGGACTGTGGAATTCTCAGTTCATAACAAGTTAAATAACTTTTAAAATAAAGATGGTTTTTCTTCTACTACATACCTGGTCTTTTTCAAGAACCCTTTTTTCCTATGGCTCCTCATTGTCCTTCTTGTTGTCCAGAGACTCTAGTTTTCTCACCAGCCAGGAAACTCGCTCAAGGAGATTGTCTTTATAGCTTCAGACACTGAAAGGTAAAAGACATTTGCTTGTAAGGATATGGAAGTACAATGACTTTTTTAAAAGTTTCTTTTAAAAGTCTATTTTATAAATGAATTACCTCCACCACTATCTATTAAATATGAGGATGAGCCCTGGCTGGTGTGGCTCAGTGGATTGAGCGCTGGCCTATGAACCAAAGGGTCGCCAGTTTGATTCCCAGTCAGGGCACATGCCTGGGTTGTAGGCCAGGTCTCCTGTAGTGGGTACGTGAGAGGCAACCACACATTGATGTTTCTCTCCCCCTCTTTCTCCCTCCCTTCCCCTGTGTCTAAAAATAAATAAATAAAATCTTAAGAAGAAAATGGCTTCTGGAATATTCCTCATAGATGAGAAATGATTAATATAGGTAGGTAAAGAAATACTATTGATTTTATTTATTTTTTCATAATAAAGATTTTGGGGGGCAAGCAATAAGACCACAGGGTTACAATAGGTGGGGGGATTTCTAGTGCAATGATCTCCACAGTCATCTTTATTATGTTTCAGAAGCACTTTATTTGTATAGCTGTATCTGAAGTCTGTGTTGTGGCTTATCATAAGAGTTTTGAAACTTACGTCCTGGGGGCCTACAGCCCCCTACAAAGAGTAGGAGTTCTGACTCCCTTAGATGTTCACCATATAAGTAGCTGGATAAATGGAGCTGAAGATAAACGCAGTAATTTCAAGTTGAAGTCTGATCAAAAGCAAGTCTATACTAAATGGTAACAAAAAACCAAAAACAAAAAGTATAGAGGTGACCATCTGTGTTTTACTGTTTGTAGATTCCTCCTGAGGAAAGTGGTAGTTTGACAGCCCCTACTCCTTAGCTCCCTTGGAGAGCTCCTGGGGAGCTTCCCTTTCATTCAGGCAGCCCACTGTGCTTCTTCGCCATAGGTCAGCAACAATTCTGAAAGCGTCCCTGGAAAGGGACACACGACCCTGTACTCATTCCAGCTTCTAGCGTGTCCTCTGAGGCATGTATCTTTTGTGTTATTCCAAGTGTTGCTGTGAAGCATGTTGTCTCATCTTGAAAAGTGCAGCAAGATTTTAACGACAGTTTACCAAATGGGGAAGCAAAAAGAGGCTGGTCCGCTGTGGAAATCAGATGGGCACATCCTATACACTGGCATCCATCCACCCGTCCATTTGTCCATCTACACAAGTCATCCACTTAAATATTTGTTTAGCTGGCACTCTCCACAGCCATTGTCTTATATGCAAGGGATTGCAGAAGTGCAATGTAAGGACCAGAGGGAATATATATGTCATGAACTGTTGGCTATGCCTTTCTGCACTCAGTGATGTGGTAGGCCTGCAGTGCCCCTCATGGGTGCCTGATGGTTTGGAAACCCAGTCTAGTTTCCCTGAGCACCCTATTTGATTACACAGTGTAAAGTAATAGCTAAACACACAAGACTCTTGAGTCAGACTCTTTGCATAAAAAAATCTCGGTTTGCTACTTACTACGTGATTTGGGCAAGTTGCTCAATGTCTCTGCACTTGATTTTTCTGTCTATGAATGGGAATGGGGATGAAAAGAATTGTGCTTACCTCATGGGTTCGCTTTGAGGATAATCTGAGTTTATGCAAGGGAAACTCTCAAAATAATGCCTGGAACATACCAATAGCTATTATTTTTTCTTCTACATCCTCTAGATTACAGTAAGTGCTCATATGGGTTTTATCCAAATATTTATTAGTTATCAAATTGTAAAACAGAAGATTGTAGACTTCATAGCCTCAACGAGCTGGTTACCCTAAACTCAAATTGTATTTGCTTTTTTACTTTCTGCAACCTCTCTAGGTCTAGTATTTTTTCTCTCAAATACCTGACCTATTTTGTTTTCATAGTTGTCCTCATCTATAATTCTTCCAGTCACCATTTTATTGTCTTTATTTAAAATTTATCTTTTATTGTTTTCAGACCTTTATTTATTCGATGCAACAGGTATTCATTTATTCACTCATTTGTTAAAGAAATTTGATGAATATTTATTATATGTAAGGCTTTGGAGGTAAAAAAATGAGAATGATATTGTTCATATTCTCAAAAACTTCACACTATATCACATATTTAAAAAAACTATTATGTAATATGAAACTACATAGATGAATAATAATCATAATTAACATTTACTAGCTGTAACTCATGCATCCTGCCAAACCTTTTTTTTTCATCTTTATTTATCTCAGTTCACCTTCATATTCATTTTGCAGATGAGGATATTCAATAAGTTCAATAGTGTTGTATAAATTTCTCAAAGACATAGCAAATAACTGTTGGAACTCAAACTTTCAGTAGTGGACATTGGGTCTGATATGCAAATTTAACCCCAGCTCAAGAAAAGTGGGACCTAATAATCTCAACAATCCTGTCCTCTTTGCTGCTGATTGGTTCAGGAATCAAGGCCTAAACCAATCAGTGCCTAGCTTTTCTTCAGAAATAGTTACTATATGAGGAGGTGCAACCTAATTTGGACCACTCACTACACAGGAGGAACTTTGGTGATTGGAGAAGCGCTCTCCCTTATCTACCAGATGTGAGTGCTCCTGTAGCCATCCTACGACTATCAGGAAACCACTTGTGTAATAAAACCACTCTGAAGAGAAGAGCAGGAAAAAAACTAGTCTTGTTCACATTATTGAAATGTTTTATCAAACAATCTCGAAGCATGTCCTACCCTGAGACTTATGCTTAGTGGGCTAATAAGTTGCCTTATTAGGTAGGAGTTGAGTTTTCTGTTACTTGCTGTCAGAAGCATTCTACTGATACACTCTATCTGATTCCAAAATTCCATGCTCTTGACCACAGGTGTGTCAAGCTCGTGGGAAAACAGTAACTAACATTTACTTGGTAACTGCCTGTGTGTACTATCTATATATGCGTTAACTTATTCTACTGGTCAAAACCCTATAAGGAGTTTTATGTATATGCCTTATTGTCATTATTTTAAAGATTGAAGAAATAGATGCTTTTAAGGAATCTATTTCTTTAGGGATCTCCCTATTTTAGGGATCTAACTTGCCCATAGCTAAAAAAAAAAAAAAAAAAAAGAGGTTGGATTTGGATCTACATTGGTCTGTTTCCACCACTGGGTTCTGTATTATACTCAAACCCTAACTCTGAGGCTGCCTGCAAAGATGAGGCTTATGATTCCCAACTCCACCACACCACCTACACTAATAAGGGGGAGGCCTTCAGCATTGTTTCCAGCATGTTTACTCATTTCCCTGAAGAAAATAAATGTTCTTTCTAAGGCCATAAAATTCTGACCTGCCTTCTTGCTTCCTTTTTATGTAGACACCAGCAACCATCTCATTCCTTTTCTCTTGTCAGGAGCTTCTGTCTCCATATCTCTTTGACTCAGAGACATTTGTCTCAGGTTCAGCTTCACTCTGAAAAACCTTGACTTGGGGCCGGGAGATCTGTGTTTCAGTCCTAATCCCACAACTCACTGACACTATGACCTTGGCACCCATAATAAGATTGTACTATGCTACCTTTGTATTTTTTATGTGGTAGTTCTCTAGTCATATCCATTCAAACTAGATTGCAAATTGTCCAGAAGGATGAATGTAGAGAGTTTGGTCAAAACTTACAACAAGACATAAGCAAATTGGCCAGGAATAGCTTTGCTAAGATCATTCCATTTATGAACTTTTAAACTATGAGTTTTCTTTTTATTTTTTTATTATTGTTCAGTTACAGTTGTCACCATTTCCCCCCCATTACTCTCCCCTGCCCTACCCACCCCCCACAACCAATCCTCCCCCTCCATTGTCTTTATCCATGGGTCCTTTCTACATGTTCCTTGCCCTTTCCCCTTCTTTCTCCCATTACTACCCTCCCCTCTCCCTTCTGGTCACTGTCAGTTTGTTCTTTATTTCCATGTCTCTGGTTCTATTTGCTCGCTTGTTTGTTTTGCTGATTAGATTCCACTTGTAGGTGAGATCATATGGTATTTGTCTTTCACTGCCTGGCTTATTTCACTTAGCATAATGCTCTCCAGTTCCATCTATGCTGTTGTGAAGGGTAGGAGCTCCTTCTTTCTTTCTGCTGTGCAGAATTCCATTGTGTCAATGTACCATAGTTTTTCGATCCATTCATTTACTGATGGGCACTCAGGTTGTTTCCAGTGCTTGGCTCTTATAATGCTGCAATGAACGTTGGGGTGCATAAGTTCTTTTGAATTGGTGGTTTGGGATTCTTAGGGTATAATCCTAGCAATGGAATTGCCAGGCCAAACGGCAGTTCCCTTTTTAGTTTTCTGAGGAAATTCCATACTGTTTTCCAGATGGCTGCACCAGTCTGCATTCCCACCAGCAGTGTAGTGGGGTTCCCTTTTCTCCACATCCTCACCAACACTTGTTGTTTGTTAATTTGTTTATAATGGCCATTATGACACATGTGAGGTGATGTCTCATTGTGGTTTTAATTTGCATCTCTCTGATGGCTAGTAATGCTGAGTATCCTTTCATATGTCCTATTCTCATATGTATCATCATCTCACAAAAGGAGGATAAAGGGATATTGTTTCCTCATCATGAGGACCTGTTGGGGCAAGAACTGATAATTCACAGTTAGATTCCATGAAATGATGACAAAACTGTTTATCAGCATAGGAAAATTGGTATTTCCCAGCCCCTTTGAAAATAGCCCATTAAATAATCCTGGTAATTTAAAGGAAAGAAAAGAGATGCAAGAAAAAAAATTAAAATATATACATTTAATTTTATTAAAAATTTGAGCACTGCAGAAAAACTTGTGCTTTAGTGCTGAGTTACAATGTTAGCTGCCATTTTGAATTCACTGCATTATTTAGATAGGGGCTTTAGAACTTTCCAAGTCTAATTTTTAATTCAGGAAACCCTTTGGAGTGCTGCCTCAATTCAAATTATGGGAAAGAAAACAAGGCACTGGAATAAGAGGAAATCCGAGTTAGCAGCTACAAGATATCACAATTGAATATAAAAACTCTGGAGACCTTGGGCATTGGTTCTCTTTTTTTGTCTTGTTTTTTTTTTCATAAGAACTCCTTTTATTTTTTTTAACAGAGTAAACCTGTTTTGAAAGAGCATAGAAACAAAAGCTCCATGGAACTTAGCATCATGTTTCTGCTTACAAAAAGGGAGTAGAAGTGCTGACTGGTTTTTGTGTATCCTAATTAGCCAGTGTTGCTGGAAGGTATGGTTGGTGTGATGCTCGGAGGCTAGTGCTCCACCTCCGACTTCTTTTGAAGAATAGTCCCCTGCCCTCTGCTCATGGTCCTAATAACTTTGGAATGAAGAGGTGATTTTAAAAGCATTAACAACATTTGTTTTAAGAATTGCTTTAAATAAGGAGACAACTGCATATTGTACATTTGCAACTGTGTAAATCCACTAAAAAATTCATCTCTTTTAATATGTTCCTTAATGTTCAATAAAGATCATTATAAAAATATTACAATACACTGACAGTCACAGAAAGATAAATTGTGTCTATTGTATAGTTTATTGATAGTCAAGAAAGGGTACTGGTATCTTTTAGAATTGTATTCAAGATAATTTTACTTTGAAAGAAAATGATTTGAACTTCACAGAAGATGGCAGAATAGGAAACTCCAGAAATTGGTTCCTCTGCTTAAGTAACTATTGAGCTGATAAATATTTCAGATCTCTGCAGTCTAGCAGGACACTTCTAGCATCCAGGGAAGCATCTGATGATAAAAGAGACTAGAAAATAAGGAGATTTCTGTCAGATCACTGGCTAACTGTAGAGATAACAGAACAGGACACTTTAGTGACCACATGTGACAAGAAATAGTCTCTGCAAAAACATATAACTGCAACCCTCAGCGAGCAACAACAGCAGTTCTTGGAGAGAGGAAGGAGAATCTGATTTCCAGAGTTACCACGTTATAATATGTAAAATATCTGGCTTTCAACAAAAAAAGTGATAATGCTTACAAAATAAAATATTACCCATTTACAGAAAGAAAGAGAGAAAGAAAGAAAGAAAGAAAGAAAGAAAGAAAGAAAGAAAGAAAGAAAGAAAGAAAGGAAGGAAGAAAGGAAAGAGAAAGAGACATGTAAAAAATTATTCTTGAGGAAACCCAGACATTGGATTTTGGACATAACTATCTTAAATATGCTTGAAGACCCGAAATAAACCATAGGCAAAGAGTAAAGCAAATCAGAAAAATGATGTTTGAGCGGGTAGGTGATATGAAGAAAGGGATAGAAATTATGGAAAAACAAGTAGATATCCTGGAGTTGAAAAGTAGTTAAAATAAAAATATCATTAGAAGGGTTCAACAACAGATATAAGCAGGCAGATGAAAGAACCAGCAAACTCAAAGATATGACAACTGAAATTACCCAGTATGAGGACGAGGACATTAAAAAAAAAAGAATGAAGGAAAATGAACAAAGTCCAAGGGACCTATGGGACATTGCTAAACATACTAACACATCATAGAAGCAAGTCACTTAAGATACAAAAAAGTAAAAGCTAATTAGAATGCTACACTAGTAAAAATGAAATACACAAAAAAGGAAGCTTTGGAGGAATTAAGGAATAAAACTAAGAGAAAAGAGTAAAGTGGCAGAAGTATGTACTTCATTATCAATAGTACTTTAATAGTAAATGGATTAGACTCACCAATAAAGAAACAGACTAACAGAATGGATAAAAAAATGTGATTTAACTATATGCTGCTTAAAAGAGACTAATTTGAGACTCAAAGAAACAAAGAGGTAGAAAGTAAAGGGTTGAAAAAAGACATTCCACACAAATAATGGCCAGAAAGAGAGCTGGATTGACTATACTAATATCAGACAAAATAGATACTAAGTCAAAATTATTACAAAATACAACTGAGAAAAGGGTTAATTCACCAAAATTATTAACGTATATGCACCAAACAAAAGATCCCCAGAATATATAAAATAATTACTGACAGAATTTAAGGAAGAAATAGACTGTAATAAGTAATAGAGTAGTTAGAGACTTCAATACCCAGATAGAACATCTAGACAGAAGATCAATAAAGAAATAGATATGGACAACACTACAAACTAAGTAGATCTAATAAACACATGAAGGACAGTCCACCCAGCGACATCGGAATACACATTCTTCTCCGGTGTGCCTAGAACATCCTACAGGACAGACCATATGTTAGCCCATAAAATAATTCTCAACATACTTAAGAGGACTGATATACAAAGTACCTTTGCTGACTACAGTGGAATGAAGCTATAAATCAGCAACAAGAGGAAAGCTGAAAAACTTGAAAGTAAGTGGAAATGAACAGCACATTCTTAAAGAATCATTGGGTCAGAGAAGAAGTCGTAGGGGCAATAAGAAAGTATGTAGATACACACACGCACGCACCTGCATGGAGCACAAAGGCCCGAACTGAAGGGGCGTGGCAAAGGCAGCGCCAGAAGGCAGGTTACAGCCGAAAACACCTAGGCTAAAAAAGAGGAAATATGTCAACAACCCAGGTTCATACCTCTAACAACTAGAAAAAGAATAACTGACATCAGTAGAGGGAGGATTAATCAAGACTAGAGCAGAGGTAAACAAAATAGAGAGCAGAAAAACAGTAGAGAGAATTGATAGAACCAGAAGTTATATTTTGAAAATGATCAAAAAGTTGACTAATCTTTAGCTGTATTGATTTTTTAAAAGAGAGATAAAAGACAAAAATAGCTTTAAAAAAAGTGAAGTGGGGACGTTACTATCGACCTTACAGGAATTAAGAGGACAATGAGAATACCACGGACGGTCAGTGCCACCAGATTCATTATCTACATGTGATGGAAAGTTTCTAGAGACACACAAATTGCCAAGACTGATTCAAGAAAAAATAGGAAAGCTCCACAGTCCTACAACAAGTTAAGAAGATTGAATCAGTAACCCCAAAATTTCCCCAACAAAGTTCAGAACAGTTGACCTCACTGGTGAATTCATTCACCAGACATTTCAGGGACAATTAACACTAATCCTACTCAAACTCATCCAAAAAAAAAAGAGTAGGTAACTCTTGCTAACACACTACCCTAATATCAAAGTCAGGCAAAGATACTATACGCAAAGAAAACTATAAACCAGTATCTCTTATAAATATAAATATAAAAATCCTCAACAAAATACTAGCAAACTGGACCAACAGCACATTGAAAGAGGACACACCACGACCAAGCTGAATTTCTCCCAGGGGTGCAAGGGTGGTTTACATAAAAAAAAAATCAGTTACTGTCACACACCACATTAATGGAATAAAAAAGAAATACAATAGGATCATCTCAATAGGTGCAGGAAAAGTATTTGATAAAATTCAACATGATCAAAATATTCAACAAACTAAAAATAGAAGAAAACATCCTCAACATGATAAAGGGCACTTAGGAAAAGTCCATTGCTAATCTCATACTCAGTGGTAAAGTGGGTAGCTTCCCCACGATGACCAGTAACAAGACGGGGATGCCTACTTTCTCCACTGCTCTGCAACCTTGTACTGGAAGTCCTACCCAGAGGCATTAGGCAAGGAGGGAAAAACACAAAACAACAACAACAAAACAAGACATCTAAATCAGAAATGCAGAAATAAAGCTCTGTTTGAAGAGTGATTCTCCATATAGAAAATTTCAAACAATTTACAAAAAAAACTACTAAGGCTAATAAATGATTTCAGTAAGGTTTCAGAATATAAGTAAACACAAAAATCTGTTGCTATATGCCAGTGTTTTAAAATGTAGGTTTTATTCTTATTCAGGTATAGTGAGGCCAACAGATCAGGGGACCTCATTCTGGTGGGGGAATTTCCAGGATCAGCCAGGAGATAAAGGAAGCAAAAAGAAAATGTGGGCAAGAGTGTTTATTATAGTCTCTTTGGGAAGGAGGGGTGAGTCAGGATAAGCTGGGCTGGGATTGGCTGGTTTGAATAATGTCCTTGAACATGTGGAGCCTGACAGAGGCAGGGGTGAGGGTGGATTGATTAGTTTGTTTAGTTTGCATGTAAAAGGCAGGTCATTGGTGAGCCATTTACTGTCCCTAGGCATTGGCTAACACTGGCAGGGAGTGTCTCTCTAGGTTTAGAGAAGCCCCAGATGTCAAATCATCTGAACTACAGAAAAAAAAGGCATAATTAATATGACCAGAAATGAGCAATCCAAAGAAAGGAAATACAGGCACATTGTGGAGATATTGCAGGTTGGTTCCAGACCACCACAATAAAGTGAATATTACAATGAAGCAAGTCACACAAATTTTTTGGTTTCCCAGTGCATATATAAAAATTATGTTTACGCTATACTGTAGTCCATTAAGTGTGCAATAGAATTATGTTTTTAAAAAAGCAATGTGTATACCTTGGTTAAAAATACTGCTAAGAATGCTAAGCATTGTCTGAGCCTTCAGTGAATTATCTTTGTGCCTTGGTATTGATGGCTGCTGACTCATCAGGGTGCTGTGGTAATTTCTTCTTTTTTAAAAAAATTTGTTATTGTTGTTCAAGAACAATTGTTTCCACCACTCTTCCTCGCCCCACCCCCAGCCTCCACATCCCACCCTCAATCCTACACCCCTGGCCTTGTCAATTTCATGAACTAAAACAGCAATGTAATTAGCTGCATTGTTTGACTCTTCCTTTCATGAGGATATCTCTGTAGCATGCAGTGCTGTTTGATAGCATTTTATCCACAGTAGCATTTCTTTAAAATTTGGAGTGAATTACTGCTGCTTTATGAACTAAGTTTATGTTATATTCTAAATCCTTTGTTATCACTTCAACAGTCTTCATAGCATCTTCATCAGGAGTAGATTTGTGATTCTTCCTTTACTTGAACACTTAGAAGCCACTGTAATGTTATTAATTGGCCTAATTTCAATATCACTGTGCATCACAGAATAGGGAAGCCCCAGGAAAGGGAGAAAGATGGGGTAACAACCAGTTGGTTCAGCAGTCAAAACATACACATTTATAAAGTTTGTCATTTTATATGGGCATTGCATATAAATGGATTCAGAAAATTGCAATGGTAATATCAAAGACCACTGATCACAGATCACCATAAAAATATAATAATAATGAAAAAGTTAAAAATATTACAAGAATACCCAAAAATGTGGCACAGAGACGTGAAGTAAACAAATATTATTGGGAAAATGGTGCCAATAGAGGTGCTTGATATAAGGTTGCCACAAGCCTGCAATCCGTAAAAAAAAAAAGAATGTATTATCTGTAAAATGCAATAAAGCCAAGTACAGTAAAATGAGGTATGCCTATAAAGGAAGCAATTCTATTCACAATAGCATCCAAAAAAGTATATTACCAAGGAATAAATTTAACCAAGAAGGTAAGGGTATACACCAAAAACTACAAAACATTGCTGAAGGAAATTAATGAAGACTTACATAAATGGAAAGATATTCCATGTTCATGGATTGCAAAACTAAATATTGTTAAGATGGCTGTACTCCCTCTAGCAAACTGCAGATTCAATACAGTCCCTATTAAAATTACAATGACTTCTTTCTGTAGAAATGAAAAAGCCAATCTTCAAATTCATATGGAATCTCAAAGACCCAGAATTGTCAAAACAATCTTGTAAAAGAAGGATAAAACTGGAGGACTCACATTTTCCAACTTTAAATGTACTACAAAACTACAGCAATCAAAATGGTGTCTCACTGGCATAAAGATAGACATGTAGACCATTGAAATACAACTGAGGGTTCAGAAATAAACCCAAGTGTTTACGACCAATTGATTTTCAACAACAGTACCAAGACCATAAATAGGTAAAGAAGAGTCTCTTCAGTAAATGATGATGGGACAACTGGATAGCCACCTGCTAAGTATTGAAGTCGTACTTTACCTCATTTCATAAACAAAATATCAATATCAATATAATTATGTGTAAAAAAAGCTTTTTGAAGAAAGCAGATAAAAGTCTTCAAGATTTCATATTTGGCAGTGAATTCTTTGACACTAAAAGCACAAGCAACAAAATAAAAAAACAGTTAAATTGAACGTCAAAATTAAAAAGTTTTGTGCAGTAAAGGATATTATCAAAGTGAAAGACAACTTATAGCATGAGAGAAAATATTTGCAAATTGTATATCTGATAAGGATTTAGTATCAAGCATAAATAAAGAACTTTTACAGTCCAACAGCAAAAAGACAATCCAATTAAAAAATGGGCAGAGAAATTAAAATGAACATTTCTCCAAAGAAGTTATATAAATGGTCAAAAGTACATGAAAATAAGTTCAAGAGCCTTCCCAGTACAGGTAGGTGTCACTACGAAGTTCAAGTTTTTACTATACCTCTGGAATGTTTCATTTACTTCTATTTTGTTATTAATTGTAGCTCTATATGTCCACTTTGCTATTTTGATTAATAATTTTATGAATAAAATTAGAAATGTTTCTTTTTAAATTCTTAAAATTTTCTCAATTAGTTACATTCAATATTATTTTGTGTTGATATCAGTAGTACAGCATAGTAGTTAGTGGAAATGTTTCTTGATTTAAAAAAGTCAACATCTTTGCTCATTAAGGAAATGTAAATCAAAATCACAATGAGATTCCACTTCACAGATGGCTATTATTTATTTATTTATTTTCATATTGCATAAAGAATACCATTTTATTTTATTTTACTTTTAAGGTGTTTAATTCTTTTTTGAAATTATTTTATTGGTCAATTACGGTTGTCTGCATTTACCCCTACCCCCCCACCCTAGTCCTCCCCACCTCTCTCCTTTGCTTCCACCCCACCCTTGGTTTTGGCCATGTGATAGCTATAATTTAAAAAAGGAAAAATAAAAGTAGTTGGTAAAGATGTGGAGAAATAGAAACCCTTGTATATACGTTGCTGGTAGGAATATAAAATAGTATAGCCGTAGTGAAAAACTTTGGTGTTTCATCAAAAAGTTAAAAATGGAATTGCCATATAGTCCAATAATTCCATTCCTAGATATTATACCCAAGAGAAATAAAAGCATATATTCACCCAGAATCATGTATACAAATATCTATAGCAGTATTATTTATAATACCTAAAGGTGGAAACCCTATGTCCATGAACAGATACATGGATAAACAAATTGTGTCATAGACACACAAAGGAATATTATTAAGACACAAAAAGGAAGGAGGTACTGATGCTTGCTGTGACTTGGATGAACCTCAGAAACATTATGCTCAGTGAAAGGAGCCAGACGCCAAAGGCCGCATGCTGCATTATTTCTTTCATATGAAATATCCAGAATAGGTAACCCATACAGACAGAGAGCAGATTAATGGTTGTCAGGGAACAGGAAAAGGGGGATGCGGAGTGATTAGTTAATGAGTGCAACATGTTCTAGGTGTGAAGCAAAAGTGTTGAAACTTTTGAGAGGTGGTAGTAGCACAACATTGTGAATGCACTAAATGGCACTAAATTGCATCCTTTAAAATGGTTAATGGTATGTTACATAAATTTAACCTCAATAAAAATAAAATACAATGACTTTCTAGTTAGCTGTCAGTCGTCAAGAAAATTATGAACATTACACCTATTTATTGAATGTTATTAGAAGAAATAACAATGTTGGATTGACTGGTTTCATTTCAAATTAATGAACGCAAATCTCAGACAGGTACTCAACAATGCTCCGAAATCAAAATAGCATTATGTTTTTCTTCTAGTAAATTGGCTTTCCTCTTCTCTGACATAACTATTCATTACTCTCTACTCTTGGCTCAAATGTCACTTGATACTTTCTCTCTCTTCAAACTTCCACCCAACGCCTTACTCCAAATGACCACTTCATCAATAATTCACTGAAAAAGAAGAAGCTGCCAGATGGCTGCTCCCGCCCCTTCCCATCAGCCAGTGTATAAACCTTGCTGCAGCAGACCCTGCTCATGTTTCCCAACACTTGTTTCCCATTTATTCCTTGCTACCAGACAGTGGGTTTGGATGCATGAGCAGCTGTGTGTTTGGGGAGCTTGGCCTTGTCCAGCCCCATGGAATGAATCACAGTTGAACTAAGCCAGTCATGTTGGTCTCATTCCCAGATATAAAAGAGTATTTTTAGACATGGGCCTGTGATCTGATAGAGGCCCTTGAACCTGAGAAGGAGTTCGCTAGATTTTTAAACAAGACACACAGGAGGTAGCACATCCCCTTTTCTCAGGGTGTTCTGACTGAACATAATGCTTAAAAGTGCTGCGGATATCTTACAAGTGTGACACACTCAACGGTGAGGATGACAGAGCATAGGATGTCTCACACTTGTGTTCCCAGTGACTCTCTTGAGCCTCTGAATTAGCCAACCCAGGAACTGCCCCACCTTTGGACTTACTCTTATGTGAGATGATAGGTGGCCTTGTTACAAGACTTTCATTCAACTTCTGTTACCTGGAGGGAAAAGCATCCTTGCTGACCAAATGGAGAAGTATGCAGAATGCATTCTACCTATGCTCCACCATCCTCCTATGCTCCTCCATCCTCAGTGTTGAGTGTGTCATGCTTGTAAGATATCTGCAACACTTTTAAGCATTATGTTCAGTCAGAACACCCTGAGAAAAAGGGATGTGCTACCTCCTGTGTGTCTTGTTTAAAAATCTAGCGAACTCCTTCTCAGGTTCAAGGGCCTCTATCAGATCACAGGCCCATGTCTAAAATACTCTTTTATACCTGGGAATGAGACCAACATGACTAGCTTAGTTCAACTGTGATTCATTCCACAGGGCTGGACAAGACCAAGCTCCCCAAACACACAGCTGCTCGTGCATCCAAACCTGCTGTCTGGTAGCAAGGAGTAAATGCAGAATGCTCTTCTGACTATAAAGGCCTGCTCATTCACTAGGCTTTGAGTCCTGTCTTGGCTGTCACAACTCCTCTGCTTCTGTGATTTCTGCACCTCCCCCATGCCCAATCCATTTCTGCATTGTCTCTCTCACCCTTTCTGATTGATTCTATCCAGCATGTAAACATGTTATAGTCTTGAAATAATGCCTGTGCATGAAAGCACCCCATTGAACTCTCTGTACCTCCACCTCCATCATTCCCTTGCTGTGCTTCTTTCCCATGCCAGCTTCTTAAAGCGATTGCCTACCTACACTGTTATCAGTTTCTTACACGCTCTCCCTTTTTCTTAAAGAACAAAAGTATTGTTTTGTATAACTGGGAAGTCAGAAGTAGATTTTTGTTTCACTCAACTAGATTTCACAAACTCCAAAGAAGTTCTAGTATTCTGTCTCTTTTTAACTCTATATTTTGGTTCTGCTCCCATATGTTGGGCTCATTATTTCCCAGTGCAGACAAACTTTCTTCACACAGTGGAAAATGTTACCTATAGCCTTCCAGGTTCATGGCCTCAATTGTCAGACAATTTGCCCTCCAGTAACAAATTAAAAAAGAACTCTATCTGGCCCATCCCTGTTTATATGACCTCTCCTGGGTCAATATTTATGGTCAGGAAAATGGAATATCATACTGACTGGACCTATGTCATATGCTCAAAGATCATTCTCTCTAACCAGGAATACTGTGGTTGACAGCCACAGAATTATTACAAGATTAAAACTAGGAGGAGCAATTCTCCAAAAAAGGTAGACATGGAAACAGAGGCCAATTAATTGTCACTTTCTGGATGTTCTGCACAATTACATCCTTATGTTCATAAGGGTGTTCAGTTCCCCAACTACTCCTGCATAATATGGTACATCTGTTCTACATTAATCCAAAGATGCACTCACCCCCTCCCCAAAAGAGACAACTCAAAATCCTATCAAGTTACTGCATCTAGCTGCACATTCAGATCTCCAAGTTATGTGCAATCTTCCCTAACTCAAATCCAGATGAGTCTCATTATGATATGGCACCTGCAGACTAAATAAAAAGTGCACCTCCATAATATGTCTAAAATATAGTAAAAACAGAACAGTCACATTATAATTTCCCTGTAGAAAAAGGGACACGAGGAAACAACTTACATTATTCATGGGTTATTGCAAACACTTCATTCTAGTCAGAGAAAATATATCCTGTCCAGGCAGTCAGTGACTGGAGGTTTCTGACCTTTTGAATTCTGCTTCTGACCTCTGGAAGCCCTCTTTGTCCTTCTTTGCCTACTATCAAGAAATAGGAGTGAGGGCATTCCTTTAGTAGGGGTTGTACGAAGTTCAAGTTTTGGTTATGTTTTTAGTTCCTCTATTTGCCAGGACCATTTCTGTTATGTTACAGAAACACAATGTATATTGGCTTAGATTAGAGAGAGAAGTAACAAGGCCCTGGCTGGTGTGGCTCCATGGATTGAGTGCTGGCCTGCAAACCAAAGGGTCACTGGTTCGATTCCCAGTCAGGGCACATGCCTAGGTTGCAGGCCAGTCCCCAGTGTGGGGCATGCAAGAGGTAACCACACATTGATGTTTCTCTCCCTCTCTTTCTCCCTCCCTTCCCCCTCTCTAGAAAATAAATAAAATATTTACTTTTAAAGAGAAAGAAGTAACTGGGTCTTTTAACCAGTAAGTAGAGACACAGATGATTCTGAGTCTCAAATTAGATTCTCAGAACTCTCTTATTCTACCATCATTTCTCTCTCTCCTCTTTTGTTGTTGTTGTTCTCCTCCTCCTTCTTCTTTCTCTCTTTCTTCTCATACTACAGAAAAAAATTTCTAGTGGCTGTGAAGAGAGCTGCCCTGAATTATTATTTCTCTCCTAACCTCTCTTCATTTGGCTCATGTCTTTCACTGCTCTATTGCAACCGATCTTGTCAAAGTTACCTATAATCCTCATTTTACCAAGTGCAACGGACAAATTACTGATCATCTTATTCAACCTCCTCCTAGTAAAACATTACACATCTGAGTATTCCATGCCTCTTGAAACATTCTGTTTCTGCTTCCAGGTTATGCTTCTCTGGATTTTTTCCTGATTCTCAATTCCCTTGGAAATATTTTTTTTGTTCCAATCCTCTATTAAAGTCTGAGAGCTATTCTGACAGTTGTGAAAGGATAGCTCACTGTTGTTTTAATTTGCATTTCTCTGAAGATCAGTGATGTTGCACATCTTTTCATATGTCTATTGGCCATCTGTATATCATCTTTAGAGAAGTGTCTATTCAGGTCCTTGGCCCATTTTTTAATTGGGTCGTGTTTTTTTTTTTTTTTTTTGGCATTGAGTTTTGTAAGTTCTTTATAAATTTTGGAGATTAGCTGCTTATCAGATATATCAGTGATGGAACCACCTATCCATATGTATAAGCCAAAAATCTCTTTAAAACTTCTCTTCCCCTCACCATTCATCCCATTCATCACAGAGGACAAGTATTAAAACCTCCCCATTAAGTAATATAAATCTTTATGTTCATCTCCTTTCATTGTCTGTACTCCTAGATCTCCTCCTCCAAACCCACACACATATACACAGCAGTTAATACTGCAGAACAGGTTCCCATGTCACTCAGAAAGCACTCAAAACAGAGTAGGCAAAACCTTGTGCAGCTCATGCTATGGAGAGAGGAATGACTTCATTTAAAAACAAAGGCTTCCCTTGTGCTCAATGGTTCACAAGCTGACTTAGACTAGTGGTACAAACTATGAAATTCCTTGGCAATACATATCAGAGTCAAGCAGTTGAAAAATTACCTATCCTGTCTGTGGAATGAGAAGAAATCTCTGGCTCTGAAGCTACATTTAATCCACAGAAGTGGTTTGGTCTCATTTCAGTTTTACAGCTAAAAACAAGCAACAAATTCCTCATCCTACTCCAATCCTAGACAGAATAAACTTTTACATTTATTAATATTTCTGCCTTTAACAAGTTATTTCCAGTCACTTCTAGGTTTACACACACCTTAAAATAGAACTCCAAAGACCTATAATTTGGAAGCACAGTTACCCCCTGCATTAGTTTGTTAAGGCTGCTACAAAAGAGCGCCACAGACTGGATGGCTGAAACTGCATAAATTTATTGTTGCGTAGTTCTGGAGACGAGAAGTCCAAGATCAAGGTGTCAGTAGGGCTGGTCTCTTCTGAAGGCTGTGTCTCCGCTGTAGCTACTGGTGATTCTCCAGGAATCTGGGGTTCCTTGGCTTGTAGAGGCATGACCCTGGTCTCTGCCTTCATCTTCACATGGCTTTCTTCCTGCATGTCTGTCTCCAAATTTCCAACTTTAATGAGGACACCAGCCCTATTGGATTGGGAATCCATATTACTCTACTATATCCTCATATAAATGAATTACATCTGCAAAAACCCTATTTCCAGATGAAGACATGTTCTGAAGTACTGGGAGTTACAACTTCAACATTTGAATTTGGAGGGGACACAATTCCACCCATAATTTGGATCAAGTTTGGAAGGGGAGAAAACTCTGAGTGATGAAGAAACACCGAAGCTCTGAGTAAAAGCAGAGAAAAATATTTACCGAAAGGTCAATAATACAGACATACCTCAGAGATATTGTAACTTTGGTTCCCAACCATGGCAAAAAGTAAAAAGTACAATAATGTGAGTCACACAACATTTTTGGTTTCCCAGTGCATATAAATATTATGTTTATATTATATTGTGCACCATTAAATATGCAATGGCATTATGTCTAAAAAACAAGGTACACAGCTCAATTTAAAAATACTTTATTGCTAAAAAATGCCAATCATCATCTGAACCCTCTGTGAATTATTACTTCGCTGGTGGAGGGTCTTTCCTCAATGTTGACAGAATGGCTGCTGTTGATCAGGGAGGTGGCTGCTGAAGTTGGGTGGCTACGGCCATTTCTTAAAACAAGATGGCAATGAAGTTTACCATTTTGATCAACTCTTTCTTTCATGAATGATTTCTATAGCATGTGATGCTTCTTGGTAGCATTTTATCCACAGTAAAACTTCTTTCAAAATCAGTCAGTCCTTACAATAGTCTGTCATCACTTTATCAACTAACTCATGTAATTTTCTAAATCCTTTGTTGTCATTTCAATAATCTTTATAGCACATTCATTCACCTCAAGAAACCACTTGCACTGCTCATTCATAAGAAGCAACTCCTCATTGATTCATGTTTTATCATGAGTTGCAGCAGTTCAGTCACATCTCCAGGCTCTACTTCTAATTCTGGTTTTCTTTTTTTAAAAATATTTTTTATTTATTTATCTTCAGAGGTGAAGGGAAGGAAAGAGGGAGAGAAATATCAATATATGGTTACCTCTCATGTGTCCCTTGCTGGGAACTGGTCTGCAACCCATGCATGTGCCCTGACTGGGAATCAAACCTCGATCCTCTGGTTCTCAGGCCCATGCTCAATCCACTGAGCTATACCAGCCAGGGTAATTCTGGTTCCCTTGCCAGTTCCACTATATCTGCAGTTATTTCTCCACTGAAGTGTTGAACCCCCTTCAAGTCATCCATGAGGGTTGGAACCAGCTTCTTCCAAAACCGGGCTAATGTTGATGTTTTGACCTCTTCCCACGAATCATGAAAGTTCTTAATGGCATCTGAAATGGTGATTCATTTCCAGAAGGTTTTCAATTTACTTCACTAAGGTCCACCAGAGGAATCATTATCTGTGGCAGCTATAGCATTATGAAATGTAATTCTTGAATAATAAAACTTGAGATCAAAACTACCTCTGAGCCACAGGCTACAGAAAAAATGTTATGTTGGCAGGCACAAAAACAACACTAATCTCATTGTACATCTCCATTAGAGCCCTTGGGTGACCAGGTGCTTTGTCAATGAGCAGAAGTATTTTGAAAGAATATTTTTTTCTAAGCCATAGGTCTCAAAGTGGGCTTAAAATATTCAGTAAACCATGTTGTAAACAGATGTGTTGTCATTCAGGCTTTGTTACTCCATTTACAGAACATAGGCTGAGTCAGCTTAGCATAATTCTTAAGGGCCTTTGGATATATGAGATGATAAATGAGCCTTGGCTTCAACTTTATGTTCCTAGCTGTATTATCCTTAACATGAGAGTCAGCCTGTTCTTTGAAGGCCTGTAGTCAGGCATTGACTTCTGCTCTCTAGATATGAAAGTCCTAGATGACATCTTCTTCCAATATAAGGCTGATTTGTCTACTTTGATATTCTGTTATTTATTGTAGCCACCTTCGTTAAGTAGCTAGTTCTTTCAGATAATTTGCAGCTTTTACATCAGAAGTGCTTGCTGTTTCACCTTGTACTTTTGAGTAATGAAGATGGCTTCTCTTCTTAAACCTCACGAACCAACTTCTGCTAGCTTCAGACTTTTCTTATGCAGCTTCCTTGCCTCTTTCAGCCTTCAGGGAGTTGAAGAGAGTTAGAGCCTTGCTCTGGATTAGGCTTTGGTTTAATGCAGGGGTATCAAACTCCTTTTCACCAGGAGCCTCATCAGCCTTGCAGTTGCCTTCAAAGGACCGAATGTAATTTTAGGACTGTATAAATGTAGCTATTCCTTAACTATAGGGCAGGGAGCTCAGCACAGCTTCTGGGTAGAAACAAGGTTCTTGGCCAGATAAAACAAGGTGGAGAGATGGATTCAGCTTGCAGGCCTCATATTTGCCACCAGGGCTTTAAGGGAATGCTGTAGATGGTTTAATCATGTATTCAGACCACTGGAACTTTTTTCCTATTACAACAAGGCTGTTTTACTTTCTTATCATTTATGTACTCACTGGAGTACCACTTATAATTTCCTTCAAGAACTTTTGCTTTGCATTCACAAGTTGACTAGCCATTCTGGATAAGAGGTCTAGCTTTTGGCCTATTTCAGCTTTTGCCATGCCTTCCTCACTGAGTTAATCATTTCCAGCTTTTGATTTCAAGTGAGAGACATGAAGCTCTTCCTTTCACTAGAATACTTAGAGGCCTTTATAAGGCTATTAATTGGCCCAATTTTAATATTTTTGTGTCTCAGGAAATAGGAAAGCCCAAGGAGAGGGAGAGCGATGGGGGTCTGGTCAGTTGGTGGAGCAGTCAGAACATAGACAACATTTACCAGTTAAGTTTGCTGTCTTTTATGGGCAAGAATTATGGCATCTCACCTCCCAACAATCATTACAGTAGTAACATCAAAAATCACTGGCCATAGGTCACCATAACAAATATAACAATAATAAAAAGTTTGACATATTGCAAGAATTTCCAAAATGTAACACAGGGACAGAGTGATCATATGTTGTTAGAAAAATGGCACCAGTAGAATTAACTGATATAGGGTTGCCACAAACTTTTGATTTGTGAAAAATGTAATATCTATAAAATACAATAAAGCAAAGCACAATAAAACAAGACATGCCTATAACTGAAATATAAGGCAAGGGCCCCTGCATAGCGAGTCCTAAGACTCCTTTAACCTCCACAATATTCTTTGGGCCTTACTGGTAGATAAGAATAACAGAGAGAATGAAACATGGGAAAAGGTGAGGCCACTAATCACATGCTTTGATGTAAAAAATAAAAGTCAAGTGCTTGGAAATAAAAAGCAAAAAGCAAAAATACCAGATTCTGAGACATCGACGCCAACAGTTGCAATGGTCTAGACCCATCCCGATGACATAGCCCATTGCTCTAATTCCAGCAGGTTCTCAGAGCGCTTTCTTGGAACAGGACACAGGTTGCTCCTGCTGGGAGGACTCGCAGAACTCACTCTCCACTCTCCAACTGGGCAGGGGGGGGGGCGGGAATACATTCTGCCGTCCTTGAGTCCCTCCCAGGACTTTCCCTCTCTACTCAGATTGCCTTAATTTCTGGCTTAATATGGAGAACAGTTAGAACCTCATACCTGCTCTCTATTCAATATTTCATGTGGCATCTGGATAACTTCTCTGTCAACTTGTGAAAGAGTAATAGTGAAAAAGGTCAGTAACCTGTTAGTAGTATTATGCAAATATTTTCAACTTGGAATATCTGGTCAAGAGCATCAGGGACTGCCATTCAACAATGGTGAGAGGCTTACATTTAAAAACTCCAAACATAAACATTAAACTCTTCCTGAGGCTAATAAATGAGCTCTTCATATACAAAACACAAGGTCATCCAACGTTTTCTCTTTGAAATCCTAGCGACTGAAAAATGGGAAGAAAAATGTATTTCTAGCCCCTACCTAACCCTTTAGTGGCTCTCCTGAGGTCATCCCCAACTGATGTGATGGAAAGGGCATGAGCTTTGACATCAGAGAGATAAGTGGATAAATCCCAACTTGATCTGAGACCTCAGGGAAGTCACCATCTGACTTTCTTCTGTGGGACACACAGTGCAGAGGAAGATACAAGTAGACAGCTATACCTTGGCGAGGGTGGGAAAGTGGAAGAGGAATTATGAGAGCACCTGGGAAAGACATCTAACCCAAACTTGAGGGAGGAAGTGGCAAGTAATTGAAGATGAAATTTGTTGGAATTTGTTTGATAGTGTGAATTGACTTGGAGAATCTTGGTGAAGATACTCAGTAGGCAGGCGTGTATCAGGTACAGGGTCAGGAAGAAGATAGGACTAACAATGAAGACTCGGTTCTTCCCAGCAGATTGTGTGGCCTAAAGGCAGGTCACAAGGGAGAATGTATAGAAAGAACAGATAAGAGGGCTGCGATCCCACAAAGGACATTTCCTCACTTGCAAAATAAGGACACAATTTTTCAGGGCCTTTAGGAGAAATACATGAACTAATAGAGCAGAATGCTTAGCTCACAGTTCAGGCTCCACAGATATTTACTGAATGATTATGTGAATAATTGAACCAGAACATATACCTAATTGACCAATTTCTGTGTAGAGATTAAGCAAAGTGAGAGTAAGGTTGCCATCTTTGAGAAACACTTTTGAAGAAAAGGCAGGTTATGCCCGCACAGAAAGACACCTGCTCTTATCTGCATCGCCATGACTCAGAAGGGACAAGGAGGCCTTTTGCTTTCCTTAGACAAGAAAGTTACATTTATTAGCACCCAGTCAGCTATTTAAAGCTGCTTGTGATCTTGACATTTACAAGCAAAAGGAAGTCTTTGGTTATGTAACCGGCCTGCAGTCCACACATCCCCTCATCCAGCCTGTAACAACAATAACAACAGAAGCCCATTTGTCATTGTGCCTGACTCTGTTCAGAACAACGCATCTCTTCACCAGCCTGTATTTTTTCCCCTCATTCTCTGAGGCTCCCAATTGATGCCTAATAATCTGGTAAGGGGCTGAGGATCGACATCTGCTTAGAGTTGCATGTGTGTGTGTGTTAACAGGGAACTCTTCTGCTGTGAAATTAGCCAGAATTATATGGCTTAACAAAATCCCCAATATTTGCCTTTTATGGTGATAAGGAAACCCATTCCAGGACAAACAGCTTGTGATTTTGTGGAATTAAAGTAGACTTCCAAATAGACTGAAAAACAAAAACTCATTCACAAAAACTCATGATTTCAGATTGGCATATCAAGCATAACTTCTGAGCATTTGCAGAAATGAATACTCCTACCAAGGGCACATTACTTACTTCAAATAAAGTTGACATCAATAGATTCACTGTTGCATATAAACAATGAAAAAGAACCAGCACATTTTTGGGGGGCAGTCTCAAATCAAATGCATCAAATCACTTTTAGCCACTTATATACATATTCAGAAGTCTAAAAATTTGCTGGAGGTCTATATTATTTCTATTCCTAAACTTAACATATAGAATGAACACTGAGAGGTAAATTATGGGAGTTTATTTTAGAGCCTTAGGTATAAAATGATGAATAACTTTTGGTTATTAAAGTCAAATGTACTAGCTAGTCTTTTGTCATTGTGTTTGCTTATGATACCAAGTGTTAAAGGTAAAGGGTCAGTTAGAAGACTTACCCAAACCCCAGCTACTACATAAGTAGGACAGGTTCATTGGGATATCCCGAACTGGGCGACTGAACCTAAGTTTCAGTTCAAAAATTTCCCTGGGGGTTGCAACCAACAGTACCTCATCAAAGCCACACAGTTACAGAGCAATGGAACAGAACTGAGAGTCTATTCAGTTATATGTTCATGGGAAAAGAATTGTCTCTTCAATAAATGGTGCTGGGGAAACTGGCTATCCACTTATAAAAGAACATTAAAGTTACCAGGACAAAGCACTATGTGCAACAGCATGGTCAAGGGGTTGAATGAGCCAGGCAGAGACTGCAGTTGGCCCACCTAACATCCATTTTCCCCTTAGTACTAAAAGAATCCCCATACTCTTGGAATGGCGATGTGCCCAGGTAAATAGCCACCATTTTTAGTCCCCAGGCAAATAGTAGTGGTCAGGGATATATAAAAATGTGTTGAGTTTTTGAGGAATGCTCTTTAAAGGGGTTGCTTAGCTGGCAGCTGCCTCCCCCTATTTTGCACATGTGCCTGGAATGGGTGCTGCCGCAGCTGTGTCTTGGACCTTGGGCATGGAAGCCACACCTGTGAATGCCCAGGCCTCTGGGGGTCATAGGGCTACCACGCCTGACCTGGGCTGCCTGTGTCTAGACTGACTTTATGGGAATGAAAAATAAACATCTACTTGTTGAGGCCATTCTTATTTGGGTTGTTTGTTCTATGTACCCAAGACTAACCCTAACTAATTCACTCAGTTCCTGTGCATGTGGGGGCACAGGGCAAGAGTGAAGAGTAGCCTTGGCCTGTAGGCTTGGGTTAGGGCTGGAACTTTGCTTCACTTAGAGCGAGAACTTGTTAGAAATGAAAAATCTCAACCCCAGCTAAGATCTCCTGAATTAGAAACTTGGACTAGAGCCCAGTCTCACAAACCTTCAAGGTTCTGCTTTGGGAACCAAGGTGAGTTCTTGCACAGCGCTGCTTGAGTAGAAAACATCTTTTAAATGGCTTTGGCCTATGACCACTTGTTCTTAATAGGGACATTGAATTTTAAAAATACTGAGTATTCAGATTCATTCAGATTCATTTATTAACTGTATAACCTTGGGTAAATGACTTAATATTTTTGAGTTTCATTTTCTTCAGGGAGTTATAACAATAGCACACCTCCTAGGGTTCTTCTCTAAATCTAAGCGCAGTACCTGGAACACTGTAGGTGCTTAATAAATGTTAGTTCCTTCATTCCTTATTCAGCATTTGCAGTGCATGCAGGCATGCATTTCTGTAGGATCCAAGCTTAGATGCCCCTTCATTTCAACCACCTTTCACTATTTCTCTCCATTATTGCTTCTGTTATTCTTTAAAATGGACATGAACCTTAGGCAGGGAGATCCTGAGGTGGGGAGCGGGGTAGAAAAAAGGAAGAAGAATTCTCTTTGATTGTTACATAACTGGTCAAGTTCACTACAGAGAGAGGACGCAGGAAGGTCCTGTTACAAGTTTTATTTTTGGTCTTCAACAACGTTCCTCTCACCAGATAAGAAAAAAAATTATACCTAACTTACATATAAGTCAGTTTCTCACTAAGAAGTTAAGAAATAGAATCAGATGTGTTTATTCCAAAAATTTGGAAATAAAACTATCATAGTTGCCTCCATGGAAACTTCTCTGCATTTTGAGACTCACCAATAAATCTCTCTTTATAAAAACAAAAGGAACAAAATTATTTTTATGGTCCAAAAGGCCATAAAGAGTCCCTTTTCTGTATCTTGTCTCATTCCTACCTAAAGAAAATGATCGTTAGAAAGAAAAGGTCAAGGTCCCTGCCAAACTTCCTACCTCCTACCTTTTGCATCAAATCATGACATCTCTTTCCCAGCTAGTGTAATTTAGGTCACACTTAATATATCACTAGTATTTTGCTTGATATGATATCTAGATGTCTGAAGCTAATTCTGACTACATAGTTGTTACTGGATTCACCTTCTCAATAGGAGAATGACCACAGATCCCCCTATTTTCTGGTTTCCTTAAGAAAACCCTAAATGACCAGATACAAGCACTGGGGGTTTAGCAGAATCAGAGAATGGGTAAAAACAGAAGACCAAAGAGATGATGCAGAAAGGAAGAAGAAGGTTAGATACCAAAGTCCCTTTACCAAGTGAAAAGCTGAGAAAGAGTGGAAGAGAAAGCAGGGAGGTGAAAAAGCCAAACATGGACAAGGGAGCTGGGGTGTGGAAGATGGCTTTTCCTCGTTGAAAGACTAGAAGATTGTGAGCACTGGAGAAGAGCTGTTGCATTATGTTTGGGTACCTTTCAAACACTTGGAGAGATACCAATGTGGAAAAAAAAGGAAGTGTCTTACAGATACACACACACACACATACTAGTCAATGACACAGAGGATCACCCAGTTCTATTTTGACCACTAGTAGGAGTGAAGATAAATGTACATGTATTGAGGACCTCCTAGGAGCCACATATACTTATTTAATTCTCACAACAGCCCTATGGAACCAGTATGTTTACCCCTCTCCTAAATCAGACAGCTGTGACTCAGAGACATTAAAGGTCATTAAAGGTCATCACCCAAGGTCATAAAGCAAGCAGTGGAACAAAAACAAAGTCTGAGCTCTCCTGGGTCTGCTGCTGGGAGCTGGGAACCAGAGCTGCTGATGAATGAGACACTGGGCCAATGCTTTTGCCAGAGGAAGCATCTCAGGAAATGGCCTGCCTCGTCCTCTGCACCGGGTGTCTCTGGATCTGTGTTCCATTGTGAAACCGGCTTTCCCTGACACGTTCTTAGCACAAAAAGCTGTGGCATCTCAGCACAAAAGCTGCAGGATCTGAGTGCTCATGTTCGGTCAAAATGCAGCCCCCAGAGCGTCTTTCTTTGTCCCTCCTCGGTGTACTGGTGATAAAAGCCAGAACACATGTAAAAAGTGCTTTTATGAGTCTCTACAGAAACCTTTTTATTCTTCCTTCCCTCTCTTCCTTAACACTATTCTTTTTCTCTTTCTTTCCTTTTTAAATTTATTTTTTATTTTACTATTTTCCATCACCATTTATTCCCCCATGCCCTCTTCCACTTCCTTCCACCACACCCCTGCCCTGGCTGGGCAATCACCCCCCTGCTGTCCATGTCCAGGTCCATGAGTTCTGTCTCTCTTTTTTGGCTTAATTCCTCCACTATCCCAGCACCATCTCCGAAGCTGTCAGCCTGCTTTCTATCCATGAGTCTGTCTCTATTTTTCTTGTTAGTTTGGTTTGTTCATTAGATTCCATACATGAGTGAAATTATATGGTATTTTACTTTCTCTTACTGGCTTATTTCACTTAGCATAATGCTCTCCAGGTTTATCTGTGTTTTTGCAAAGGGTAAAATTTCCTTCTTTCTTATGACCATGTAGTATTCCATTCTGTAAATGTCCTACAGTTGTTTCATCCATTCATTTACTGATGGATGCGGGCTGCTTCCAAATCTTCGCAATTATAAGTAACACCGCAATGAACATAGGGGTGCTTATATAGCTTTCAAATTAACACTGTTCCTTCATTTATATCTCCATTTCTAGTTTATTTTAATCTACTACATGATTTCCAGGAGTTTCCTCCCCCCTGATTTTAAACTATAGTAACTATAATCAAGTATCTTCTTTAGTAAAGCTTGATAATGTTATGAGTTATTTACCGTTGTAACCCAGAATGGGAGTTGGAGTCTTAAGCCCCTTTTGCACTATGTCCAACTGAATTGCTGCAAAGTTACTTCCTACAGCTGTGAATAGCCCAGATTATGTCTTCATTGAAAATGATCCTGATCTTATATTTACTTTTTTTTAACAATGGTGACATGACTGCAGAGAAATAAAGAATAATGGTTAGCTAGAGGGAAGCCAACAAGAATTCTGTTGACTATGTGACCTCAGACAAAATGCACACAATTTCCTTACTTTCTCATTACTTCTAAATCTTCCTTCCTTCCTTCCTTCCTTCTTTCCTTCCTTCCTTCCTTCCTTCATTTCTCTCTCACTTTCTCTTCTTCTCACAGTGAAGCAACAGAGACCTTGCTGAGAGGAACTTTAGAAAGGTTTGGTTTAAGTAAACTGAGGCCCAGGATCAACAGACGCTTCCTATAGATGAAGCCCTAAGCATCTATACTTTTAATTCTGAGTTAATTTTATGTTCTTCTCTAACAGGCAAAGCCAAGAGGTAAAATTTTGGCCAACAGTGAGATTTACCCTTTTCTCAAAGGTAGAATGCCTGGTTGACAATACCATGAGCTTCCACTCCTTAGTGACAGCACAAATCTTGGTGGTCGCTATGCTCTCTGCTCTCCCTACCCACCCATTACTAGCCCACCAGGCCAGCCCAGTGGGCCAGTGCTCAGCCATAGGGCTGACAAAACAATTTTGTTGACCAGTGAGAGCCACCTAGCATTCTCACCATCCTTGTGACAAAACATGATATTTAAAGGAAGCCTTTAAATATCCTTAAGATGTCTAAGGTATATAGGCAAAAAATTCATTTCTCTCTCTCTCATGTACACACACCCACACACACCCACCCACACACACCATTGTCTTAAATACTAAAAATGATGTCTGTTTCTGCCACCATCAGTGGCATAGCCTGGTAAGGAAGACAGTGGCACCCAGTGGACAAACGTTTGATTGTTTGAGACGGGTGTTTCATTTTGAAATTTCATATCTTACTCTTAAGAAATGTCAGCTGCCCCCCTTACCTTTCATTGTCCTTCCGTCACCTCATTTTTAGAACATCTACTGAATTTTAAAATAGGAACAAGTGGATGTTCTGACAGTTTTTATCTTTTCAAGATATAAGACTAAACTAAACCATAGGAGGAAGCAAACATTTTAGGGTTAAGTCCTCTGAAAACAGTGTTTATATTATATCATACCCTTTTCAACAGTGGAGACAGCCAAACCTTGTGAAATACTGAACTTTTAATTAAAAATGTAATGCTGAAAATGCCTGTCATGTGCTTTTGTCTTTTGACACATTATACTCACCTTTTCCTCAAACCATTGCCAACTTTCAGTTGACTCCAGTTGGTCATTGTAAATCTGGCAACTCCGAGGGCAATACTTCAGGAAAACAACACACACACATTCTGCAACTTAATGACACTGGGCAGTTTATCTGGGAGCCTTACAAATACCTATTTTTACTCTACGTCTTTCATTGATTGTTCTGATTGTGAACTACTTGGGTTGAGAAGCCCTGCGTATGTATCTTTCTTCCCAAAACACTTCACCAGCATCTCATTTATCGTAGCTGGGAAGAAGTTGAATAAAATCCAATTTCCATTTCATATATTTAATCTTCTAAACACTGAAAAAAAATAGATCTAATTGTTTGATGTTACATAAAGGGATCATTGAGTTAAGAATCTTAAATATTAGGAACTGTTTGTATTGGATAAACATTTTATAAAGACCAAAAAAGAATGAGTATATTTATGAGTGACTTGCATTTTACTGATTTTAAATGAGAAATAATTAAAAGACATTCAATTACAAAATAAACACGTATCTTAGGTGCAAAAACGAATGCCCACAAGGGCGGCCTCCTTTAGTTGCACGTTCAAAATTTCTTCCAGGTTTGGAGGTCATGAAATTCTTTTTTTTTGAAATCGTGCCTCATGTTCATCATTATATTTTCTATAATTCATAATTTTGCCACAGTTTAAGGCTTATTTTTATTTGTTTCAGAGGAAATTCCAGTTGGTAAGCCAGGGCTGTGGTGTGCCGCCCATGTAGAAACTTCCCCAAATGTCTCTGGGCCTAAAGCAACACCTTTTCATTAAATGATGTAAGTCCTCCGAGGCCCCACTCAGCAACAATGTCATTTAGTCAGTAAACAATAAGCATACTCTGAAGCAAGACATGCACTCTTTTGGTAAACTGGAAAAGAAATAGAGGCCATTTTTGTGTGTGTTACTATCATACATGTTAATTAAACTTCTCCTCATGACACAAGCACGCTCCCCCACCCCAATTTTTGCAACACATTCTTTAAAAAAATATTTATTTTTAGAGAGAGGGGAAAGGAGGGAGAAAGAGAGGGAGAGAAACATCAATGTGCAAGAGAAACATCAATTGGTACCTCTCACACATCCATAACTGGGGACCTGGACCACCACCCAGGCATGTGCCCTGACTAGGAATTGAACCAGTGGCCTTTTGGTCCGCAAGCTAGTGCTGAATCCACTGGGCCACACCAGCCAGGACTCTACAAAAATTCTTAATAAAATTGGTGTGCAATCATATTTTGCTGGGCAGAACTTTGATATGAAAAAACAACTCAAAATTGTTTTTCAAAAGTTTCTAAAATATATCATCAAAATGTACCAATCCATGATAAATCAATAGAGGCTTATAACATCTCATGGTTTCTGATGCCTGTTTTCCCCCACCGACTGTCACGGAGAGTGAGAAGTGGGGCACTGCCAGAAGACTCAGACTTGAGGCAGCTTTGCTCCCTGGGGCCAGACGCCCCTGCGCAGGGGCAAAGGACAACAAGAGTGGAGTTTGCACTGCACACTATGCTGTTTGCAAAGTGTAATCCAGTCAGGAAAGGGTCCAGCCCTCGTGCTGAGCTTTGCTGACACCCACACTCCCTGCCCCTGAAATCAGAAGCCTGCGTGCAGGCAGGTCACCTGTACAGTGTCAGGCTGCCCGGTTCAGCAGAGGTCCACCTACGACCTGCTTGGTTTCTGTGAGTTTCTAAAGAGCAAGAGGGAAGTCAGTATTTGGGAAACTCTCTTTCCTCAAGTCCGAGAAAATTATGCTCCTATAGGTTTTATTTAACCTTCGGGCTTATCTGTTTCTCATGTAAATATTTTTTTCACTTATTCAGGAAAACCACTTGACTAAATTAAAGATGGCTTGCCTAACTCATGGGCTGTGGTGAGTGAAAATCAAAATCTAAATATAAAAGGAGTTGTAAAGGCTGACAAAGTCCATACAGATTAAAGTAATGATTGTTATATCTCTCAAATGAATGAAATACTGTGTATGTACACGTGTGCATGAGTGTGTATGCGAGTGTGTGTATGAATAATCGCAGAGGTTAAAACACATGTTTAGATTATACTTGCAAAACTGAACACAGAAGACCCCATCTTTCCAGTACCGTGACGGGTATTACCTGCTTAGATAAGGCTTTAGCCTTTTCTTCCGCTCCCTTCAGGCAAATTTCCAAGGCCTCGAGACGTGCCAAGATACACGTCGTCTGTCCAGTTTCCAGGGACTCTTTCTTTAAAAAAAATAATCAAGTATCACTTTTTGACAGGGATAGTGTTCTGAGCACAGCTCAGACAACTTTATGAGCTAAGGCTAGGCTGAATAAACTCCCACAACCATCTCTTTTTTCTTCTTCAACACAGTCATAAAACACTGAAATGTTACAAAAGCAATAGTCCTATTTAACATTTAGGCTCTAAAAGAAAGGTAAAAGTGCATATTAAATTATGATAAAGAATAGCTTTAAAAAGTTAAAATTACCCATGTTGGAATTTGGTCAGCCTGAAACTTTTATTCTTCATACAAAGGAAACTTTCCTTCAAGAGGGTAAGGCCAAAATTTCACATTCCTCGTAAGAAATGTCACCAGGAAGGCCTACATTTTTAACATTCACCTCTCTTGAGGAACGCCTGAATTCCGAGACACTCCTGTCTCCTCTGTCACTTTCTTATCATGAGTTTCATTAGAGCAGGGGTGTCAAACTCATTTACACCAGACGCCGCATCAGCCTCTCAGTTTCCTTCAAAAGACCAAATGTAATTTCAACTCCTTAACAGTTAAGGAGCAGTTGCATTTACACAGTCCTAAAATTATTTCAGCCCTTTGAAGGCAACCACGAGGCTGATGTGGCCCTTCGTGAAAATGAGTTTGACACCCCTGCATTAAAGCAAAGACTTGGTTTAGAATCAGATCATCCTTCCCCAGAGTGCAGCTAACGTGACTCAGATCAGATGTGTAGACTTTGCCTCTCAAAATTGTTCAAAGGTTGCTTTTTCCTCATCTGAAAGCAGAAGAGTATGCACAGTGGGTGCAGAGATCTCAGTCACAGGCCCTACGGAGGCTGGAGGGCTTCCTGCCTACTCTTTCATTATTGAGACAATTAATTAAAATTACACAACATGAAAAGTCAAAAAGAAAAGCCTGTTGCTTTGTTGTTTTCACTTTGGTTTAGGAGCCCAACGATTTCATACATGTGCATTTCCTGGTTATACAATAGAGCCACCTGCTGGTCAGTAGAACCAGCTATAAAAATAAAGCGTTCCTTCCGTTCTTGTAATTGTCATATAGTACTCATGACCCTTTGCCATGGGCCTCTGATATAAATAAAACTCACAGGATGAGGAGCAAAGAAATGTTGCTATGGCTCTAAAACAGCCTGGCTACTAGGTCATCAGCAGCTGCATTATCTCCTCCAAAAGTTGGCTTTTGGGGCACGAACATCTTAGGAGGGCTACCATGCTGACACTTGGGATGAACCAATGATCCTCAGCATGCCATGATGATTCCAATAATTTTTAAGAATCAGTCCAAAAAAAACCTGCCATGAGCCTCGAAACAAAGTCTTGTGTATTTATACTTACAGATAATTCATCCTGTAAAACATTTTATGCAGGAAGGGAAAATTGTTAAGAGGCCAAACTAGTCCCAAAAGATTGGGAATCCCTAATGTAGCTGTTTCCAGGAAAAATCTTCTTGTATAATGTTGGATTTTAAGAGGAAGTTCTAAAAATTCTTGTGAGCAGACCAAGCAAGATCAGCTAATCTGTTTCTCTAGGTGTTTTGTCTCCAAGCACCTCGAATTGCCCAGCCAAAGACAACCCTTCCCAGTAAGACAAACCATTGCATGTAAAGCCAAAAGAAACAGGCCTGACTGAAGACCATTATTAAATAACATAGGACTTTTCGTACAGGTAGGTTTAAGAAGTTGGGATGTGTTATAGAACAGAGAGTCCTGAGCAAACTGTGAAGCATGCAGTCTGTCTTCATTACCCCAAATGCAAGCGATCGCTCTCCCTCTCCACTTACCTGACTGTTTCCCCAGTCCCTTAAGGGCAAGGGCCATGAATGCATCTTCACTGAGGTGAGATGGCTTATACAAACACAGGTCCTTTTTAACAGGGGGCAACTCCCATTAGCCAGACAAAGGGATAAAAATCCTTTGTTTCAGGATAATTGAGAATAGTTTCAGAAATAAGCAACTACATGGGGTTAGGAGTTTTGGAAGTAGAGGTTTCAAGGATCCTCAGTACAAAGTTAGGTATGGTCATTGTCCCAGTTTTGCAGGATGTGACAATGGCCGAGGAGCAGAAGGGTGGGACTTACACCACTAAGTGCATTCTGATTCAGGTGTGTGTGGATGCACCCTCCATGAAGCAACTTATGTTTACTATGAACGTAAATCTGTCTTGATGGTTAAAGTAATTGATGAATGAATTATACTCCTAAAAAGTCAGTTATATGACATCACATATTGAACATATATGATGTGTACAGGTGTTGGTGATTTAACCTGTGTCTGTGGATTTTCAAACAATAAATTCCAGCAATTCAATGGCGCTTTCAATTTTTAAATTCTACTTTGTCTTAAAATGTTATACCTAAATATCAAGCTGGTAATCCAGGTACATGTACTAAATTGACCATGGCGATCAAACTAAAAGAATTCCACAGAGGAAAGCATTCAATAAACTCTTTGATTCTGGTAAATGCACTTAACTCTTATGTGTGTGTATCAAAGACGACAGTTTCCAAATTGACGAATCCTATACAAAATTGTAAGAGTAGGTTATCTTTTGGCCACCAAGGTTCCTCATTTGAGAATCTGGAGGAAAATCTCCCTTTTTTTCTAATTTAATTTTTGTTGATTTCTCTAACCCATGTAAATCTCTTTTCATTGTCTCTTTGTCTCTTTTCTTACTTTTAAAATTAAATTTATTGCGGTGACATTGGTTAACAAAATTATATAGGTTTCAAGTGCACAGTTTTATACATCACTTGTGTATTGCATTGTGTGTTTACCTCCCAACAGCAAGTCCCCTTTCTCACTGTTAAGTCAGTATTTGTTTGTCTTACAATGACGTTGCTCTTCTTTCTCAGACATGCAAACCCCTTCCACTCTTTTGGTCTGGTCCAAGGTCTGATTGATCGGAATCCTCTGCCCACCTCGGAATCCACGTGTAGCACTTAGAAAACCCCCCGCCCCCCGTGTGCAGAGGGCAGGCAGCACCACACTGAACATTTAGTAGGAGCTCAGAAAGCAGTTGTTGCTTCCAGAAAGGCTCAGCCGTCAAAAAGGTGGTTGCACCAGAAAGAGCAGTCGTGCTGAGAGGCTGTACCAGTGACTTCTTTGAGCAATATTTTCCATGCATCCAGCCTGGGACACTGACAGGGATTGGAGCCCTAGAGAAATTCTGCTTGCCAGGCCAGGAGCAAGATAGTACAGCTGGCAGCAAGGAGATGACCGTGAAGCTAAGTGACAGACAGGCCTGTTATGAGGATTAAATGAGGTAAAGCAGGTACCTGCTTCTACAGGTGAAGTGTTTGATTAATGTTGTTATTAATAATTCCATCATCTTAACTCCCTTCTTTAAAGAGAATCACTTAATATTTAAACTTTCTAGCTTATTTTTAAACTTTAGTAAAAGAAATTCCCCATGGAGACATTTTTGTAACAGCAAATGATCAAACAACAGCTTTGGGAAATTCAGCCAAGCATGCAGTCAGAACAAAGTTAATATGTTAAATATGTGCATTTATTTATTTAGATTGCTAACTAAAGATGTGGTTATAGAAAATTTCATCTTTACAGAAGAGCCCTTTGACATGGGCCAGTTTAATAGCAATGAAATGTTTCTAACAATCTGAAGCTTCAAATGCTCAGGGTTCTAGCAGCAGCCCCTGCTCAGTAATGCAGTAATGTTTTGCCAGATAAAAAATGCTTTTAATAGTCAAGTTTTCTGCTTGATGAGTTGTCTATTTATGACTGCTGTTCATTGCTCTTTCCCCTTCCTTGACAAGGTCTGAGTGTTCTGAAATTCTTTACCCTCCTACAACCTGTTTGTATTTCTCACACAGGTTAAAGTCTTTCCCCAAAGCCCTCGCTCAGCACCTGACCCTGGGCAGCTTGCTGTCATCCTTGCCCCTGTCTTTGGTGATCAGAATTCATTTTAGAGTGGAAATTTCATCATTTTCATGTCCTTCTTGACTTAACATTGTAGTAGTTTCTTAGTCTAAATTTTCCATTTCTATTTAGGCAACAATTTAAAACTCAGTTTTCCTGATCTCAATTCATTCTCACGAAAACAATATCTTCCGTACTTGAGGTTGCCTCAGGGGTCACCTAATAAAATATTTTTTTTAGTTCCAAACTTGAACAAACTATAGAATACAACTATTGTCAAAGCTCAGTGGAAAGAAGGTTCTAAAAAGTGCCCGCCAATGTGACTATGAAGCAGATGGCCGTGGGCAGGTGGCGGGTGAGCGATGACTACGGAGAACCCTGTAATCTTGAAGGCTGCAGTCTGGACTGCTGTCTGTTCAACTTGAGCTATGTGACTTTCAGGCTTCACTTCTAGGGGCCTCGGTTTTTCATCTTTAAATGATGAATGTATTGGTCAGATCCCAGTGCAAAACATGGCCACTCCAGTGGAACTACTGGGGGGATTTTAATGAAGGAACTATGTACAAAGGTATGAGCACAGTTAAGGACATCAAGAAAGTATGGTGAGGCACCCCCTAGAAGTGAAGTTACCATTTGACTTACCTTGAAAAGGTAGGGTAGGGTCCTGGTCAGGTGGCTCAGTTGGTTGGAGCATTGTCCCATGCACCAAAAGGCTGGAAGTTCAATTCCCTATCAGGGCACATACCTAAGTGGTGTGTTTGATCCCTGGTTAGACACTTCTAACCTGAATAGACACTTCTCCAAGGAGGACATACAGAGGGCCCATAGACATATGAAAGGATGCTCAGCATCACTAGCCATGGGAAAAATGCAATATAAAGCCACAATGAAATATTATCTCACACTTGTCAGAATGGTTATAATCACTAAATCAACAAGTAACAAGTGCTGTTGAGGATGTGAAGAAAAGGGAACCTTAGTGCACTGTTGATGGGAATGCAGACTGAGGCAGCCACTGTGGAAAACGGTATGGAATTTCCTCAGAAAACTAAAAATGGAACTGCCTTTTGACCCAGCAATTCCACTGCTGGGAATATACCCAAAGAATCCCGAAACATCAGTTCAAAAGAATTTATGCACCCTCATGTTCATAGCAGCACTACTTACAATAGCCAAGATTTGGAAACATCCTAAGTGTCTATCAGTAGATGAGTGAATAAAACAACTGTGATACATTTGTACAATGAAATACTATGGAGCAGAAAGAAAGAAGGAACTCCTACCTCTTGCGACAGCATGAATGGCACCACAGACTATTATGCTGAGTGAAACAAGCCAGTCAGTGAAAGACAAATACCATATATCCTCACTTATAAGAGGAATCTAATGAACAAAATAAACTATGGAGCAAAATAGAACCAGAGGCATAGAATCATGGAAGAGCCTGACAGCTGTAAGAGGGGAGGGAAGAATGTGGGGACTAATTGAAAGGTGAAGAAATTAGTCAAAGAACATGTATGAAAGACCCACGGGCATGGACAATGGTGAGGTGAATGACTATGGGAGTGAGAGTGGACTGGGTAGAGGGGAGCAAAGGGGAAAATGGGACAACTGTAACAGCATAAACAATAAAATATTTAAAAATTAAAAAATAAAGTTTCCATTGAAATTAAAAAACAAACAAACAAAAACCAAAAGGGTTTAATTATATTAGTGGGCTCTAATTGTCAGCCCATATATCAGTGTTGAATATGATAACATTTTCACCAGCTAGCAAGAAAAAAGACAAACTAAGGATTTAAAACGAACATTGTAAAGTTTCATGAAGCCAAATTTACTACATAAAGAGGATGGCCCTTTTTTCTGAGATTCTAGTTGTTCTATATATTTTGGTGTTTAGAGGATTTTTTAAGCAAATGGTGGTGATAGTATATGGGAATTATTGTATTTTCATGGTTTTTTCCCTAGACAAAGTAGAAAAGTTGGCAGTTTTGTGAGATCTAACCCCAATTATTTTGGGATGAAAATTCTTATGGCTTTATGAAATCTAAAAGTATAGGGACCGTCTGTCTAAGTCATCTGTTAAATTATGAATTGAATATCTTATGAAAGTTCAAGATGTACCTGTAGTCAATAACAAATTGCTTTAAGAAAATTCCAAGATACTATTTTTCTAGAAAATACCTGTTTCCAAAGGCCAGTCTTTCAAAAAAGATGTAATTACTTTTCCATTTCTATAGCATCACTGATAAAAATAATAGAAGACAAAGGTATTGGAAGGGAATTGTTGACTCAGATTTTAACTTGTAAAAAGATTGTTGGCATGGAAGCTGAAGAGAAATGACCATGTGACGTTTGATAGCTTCATAAAGAACTTTAAATAATGGCTTACTTGTAACTCTGAATGGGCCAGCTCTTATTTTAATTCAGTTCAAAGCATTTCAGTTTATTAAGAAAAGATTTGATATCTTTAAAAAGTAAAGAAAGGGGATAGTAGGGAGTTGTTATTTAATAGGTACAGAGTTTTAGTTTTGCAAATGAGAATGGAGATCAGTTGCACAAAAATATGAACATTCTTTCTACTAAATTGCACACATAAAAAATGGTTAAAATAGTCAATTTTGTGTTGTATGTATTTTACCACATTAAAAATAAAAATAACATCAAACAAATATAGAAAGCAGGTAAATTACAGAATGGAGGAATTAATAAATATTAAAATCAATTCAGCTACTCTTTATGTACTTCCCAGGATTGTTGTGAGAACACAGTAAAAACAGGGAGATTGAACATAATAATAACTATTAAATAAAACATAGTAAGGGAAAAACATAATAAAGAAATCTTATTGAAAGAAAGGATTTTTGTTCCTTTAATGAAGAAAGCATCCTTTAAAAAAATCCTATTTCTTCTAATAAAATTTTGGTTTGGTGCAGCGTATAATAATATAAGTACTCTTTCTATTTTTAAAGGTAGTGCTTCCAATAGTTGAGTGGTTGGTGACAAGATTATTTATTTTCTCACACCATGCAGAAGCTTAGGTTTTGAGTGCTTGGGCATGCTGACCAACACCGTTCCCCCTTGCACTGGTTCCCAGTGCTGTAGGAAGTGTGCATGCCTGTAGGAAGAAGGACCTGTATTTTCAGGTCAGCCTATAAGTGAAAGGAAGCAATTTTCCTGCCCACATTAACTGAGGTTTCTTAACTTAGCTTTGTGAATAAATTATTATAACTGTGTATATAATCAGCAACAAATGTTTTATGATTAACAGTGTTTAGAATAAAGGATTTTGTGTGTGTGTGTGTGTGTGTGTTTAAAATTTCTGACAGTAGAATTTAGGCTCTAAATAAGAAAACATTTTTAAAAGTTGAAGAACTGCAATGATAAGAACCTCAGTACTCTAGTGATGTGGTTCCCAAAACCTGACAAGGGAATCCTTAACTGAACCTGATATTCCATGAGAAACTGTTTCCATGAGCACACATCCGCCTCACCCAGCCTGGCATCTGCACAGACTCCCTTCTTTTACCAAGATTTGAAGGAGAAATGTGTCAGGCATTCTTTTGGATCAGATAAAAGTTTAGCAACAATTTCCATAGTGCATTCCAATATGATAAGGTAAGCAGAGAACAGATGGAAGAGCTCTCGTTTGCTGTGAATTTCCACTTCTTTTAAGGTCTCCCGGGCAAAATATCATCAAGAGGCATGGCTGGAATATCAGAGAGAGAAGCTGGTGTGGCGTGTCCACTATTAGCTGCTCAGTGGGCCTCAGCTTTCTCACTGTGAAGTAAGAAGACTATTTATTATATCTGATTCACCTTGCTCTCTTCCATGGGTATTTGTCATGCTGTTTTGATGGTCCAGTGTCTTTCACTGTTTGGAGAATTTCCCATCTTCCCAAAATATAAGCCAAGAATTCCCATTTGAGCATCCTTTGCAGCCAAGTTGTAGGCATGTGTCTCCACTGGACACACCAGCCTGAGACTTCAAAATGGAAGAGAGTGATATGAAATAGGTGCCAAATAGAATGGAATCTGACCAGGTTGAGAGGCTGTGGTGACAGAGGACTTAGAAGTGATATCTCATCTTCAGGGAAGTAATAAATAATGTAGGGCTTATGTCCAGTGGCAGCAGTAATTGGTTCCTCACCCGAATCTGGCAGGGTACTTGTGTGTTGTCTCCAGATGGGATTCTCTGATTCTCCCAGAGAGCCTCTGAAATACCTATTATCCTTTAATAATTCATTTTCTCTTAATACTAACTAGAATGGGTTTTATTGAATTTAAATGTAAATCTGACATTATTATTATTCATTTGAGTTTAAGCGAGTAATTTATTATGAGCCTTCAATTCCTTACCTCTAAATATGGAAGCAATGATAAATCAGTAAGGGTTGCTGTGGTAATTAAATGTGCTAATGCATGAAAATGCTTAGCATAATGCCTGATCCTTAGAGGTAAGCTTTTTCAAAAAAGCATCTTCTGTATAAACTCTAGGTTTTAGGTTTCATTGATAAAAGCTTCTGGGAGCTCACATTCTAGGAAAGAACCAGAGAGTTGATCATAAAGACCTGAAACTCTTAGACATGCTGGTGTCTTGGCATTATGCACCTACATCTAGTCTGGTTACTCCTTGTTGGAAAAAAAGTTATTCATTATGTATGATATAAGAGCAAAAATTATTTGGTCTACTCTCTTTTTTTCCTTGTGACCTTCTTGCTAGATATGTTCTTTTGGGCTTCTGAAATAAAAAGGGAGAGAATGAGAGAGACAAAGAGGAGTGTGGACTAGGGCTAAAAGAAAAAGTTTTCCAAGGAACCTTTCAGAAGCAAGCTTGGGAAAAGCTGTCATGTGAGATAGAATCTTAGAGAAAAGAAACAAAGGATTAAAAATATACCTCTAAAAAATTTCCCCACATACTGCATAATTAATGCAATTTAATTATAATATAATATAATTATAATTACAATATACGTCCAGTATACTGCTGGAGTTCGTTGGACCGAAATGTAGTTTCGAGTTCCTGTTTTTAAGTCATTCTATTTATAAAAACCTATATTCCAATGACTTTTATTCTTTCTTTGAGGTCTTATAAAAAAACAAAGAATATATATTTATTTTTTAAAAATAGAATAAAACTCATCCTGTCTTGCAAATATAATACAGATCCATTGAAGCTTTTTAAAATATAAGCTGTAATGTGGGGTCTTAGTAATCTTAGTTTCCCTCTATTTGAAACACATTGTTACTTAATCATTCCAGTAATTATTTTCTATCATTATTCATCAATTATTTTCAACTAGGACTTTAAATGTTTAAAAACATGAAATTGTCTAGGAAGGCAGTACAATAATAAAATTAATAATCACTCTTCATTTTCTTATTGTGTTGCCAAAAGTATTGCATCATCTTTCAAGGTATAAAAGAGGAGACGCCATTTTTATGACCTACTTTTGGGTTTCATTAAACACAGCTGTGAATACTGAATATTTTTCCCCATATGTAATGTCCAAAGAGAAGAAAATTGGTAGAGGAGGATATTTTACTAAGCTGAAACGAATCAGAAGATGTATGTAAGGAGCAGCATCCTTGACCAGTGCTGTCCAGGGCAGTCATCACTAATCACAGGTGGCATTTCAGGGCTTGAAATGGGGTGAGTTTGAATTGAAATGTGTTGTAAATATAAAATATACACAAGATTTTGAAGACTTCCTAGCACAATAAATAAGAATGTAAGATACCACTGTACATTTGTATATAGCGATTAAAGGTTGAAATGACAATATTTTGATAGGTTATATAAGCTATATTATTGAAATTTGCAATGTGACTACTAGAAAATTTAAAATTACATGTATGACTTGCAGTGTATTTCTGTGGACAGTGTTGTTCTAGATACTAATGTTGACAGTGGAATTAGTCATGTTAGTGAAATAGACTATGAGTTGTCGAACAACGACTTCCTAGAAGCAGATGAATGTCCTCAAATTTGTGAATCAGTGAATGAAAACCATGTCTCTAAGGACAAAAAAAATTAAGGATATTCTCATACAGCAAAGACTATCACACCTTTGGTGTTAAGAACTTGGGCTTTCATCTTTGCTGAACAGATATGTGATGGTATTCTCCCATCTTTAAGTGCTTATGGGCCAAAATTGTTACTTGATACAAGAAGATTTGCTATGTTCAAATTCTTATTAAAATTTCTAATGCGGTTTAATTTACATAAGGATAATGGCATAATGTAATGTTATTGTTCTTATGTATATTATTTTAAAAATTACTTTAAAATTAAAAAAAAAAAACAATGGATCCAGAGGACTTCTGCCAAGATGGAGGTGTAGGTGGAAGCACTGTGCCTTCTCACACAACCAAGTTTAAAAACAACAGAGTTTTAGCAACAAAAACGCAGCCAAAACACAGAAAATTGAACTACACGGAAGTCTGACAATAACAAATCCTTCAGCCAAACTGGTAAGAGGGGCAGAGCCAGCAGCAGAGCGGGGTTGGGCAAGAAAGATCCACCGGACTGACCCGGGCATGCTACCCAGGTGCACAACCCAGGCGTGCCGGCAGCCATAGGTGGATTCCAGGTGTGGAGTAGCGGGCAGACCCACTGAGGGTGCAAGGCAGTGGACTCACTGAGGGCTGACCACAGTCACACATTTGAGCTCAGATAAACTGGTGAAGGAGCGAAGCGGTGAGACAGACCGTGTAGGCCCCAGTGGTAGAAAGTGGCAGAGGGGACCACCATTGTCCCTCTCTGACCCTGCCCCCACCTACAGCATCACAAACCAGCGACCTGGGCGGCCCAACCCTGGTGAACACCTCCTCATACCTCATGAACAGATCAAAACATGGCTCAAGAACAACTCAGAGCCCCAGAGCCGATAAATCTAAGTGATTAAGAAATAGCCAAACTTTCAGATGCACAGTTCAAAACACTGGTGATCAGGATGCTCACAGAACTGGTTGATTATAGTCACAAATTAGAGGAACATACGAAGGCTAAACTAATTGAAATGAATGGAAATGCACAGGAAACCAATAGTAATGGAAAGGAAACTGGGACTCAAATCAAAGGAGTGGACCAGAAAGAGGAAAAAAATGACCAAACAGAAAACAATGAAGAAACAAGAATTCAAAAAAATGAGGAGAGGCTTAGGAATCTCCAGGATATCTTTAAACGCTCCAACATCTGAATTGTAGGGGTACCAGAGGGGAAGAGGAATAGCCATGAGTGGAAAACTTATTTGAACACATAATAAACAAGAACTTCCCCAATCTGGCAAAGGAAATAGACTTTCACTCAGTCCAGGAAGCTCAGAGAGTCCCAAAGAAGTTGGACCCAAGAAGAAATACACCAAGGCACATCATAATTACATTAGCCAAGATTAAAATAAAGAAGAGAATTCTAAAAGCAGCAAGAGCTAAGGGGACTGTCACCTACAAAGGAGTTCCCATCAGACTGTCAGCAGATTTCTCAAAAGAGACCTTACAGGCAAGAAGGGGCTGTAAGAATGTAGGAATGTATTTCCAAGTCATGAAATTCAAAGACCTACAACCAAGATTGATCTATCCAGCAAAGCTTTCATTTAGAATGGAAGGACAGATAAAGTGCTTCTCAGATAAGGTCAAATTCAAGGAGTTCATCATCACCAAGCCCTTATTATATGAAATGTTAAAGGGACTTAGCTAAGAAAAAGAAGATAAAAAATATGAAAAGGGAAAGAACAGCAAACTCACAGTTATTAACAACCACACCTAAAACAAAAACAAAAGAGGACAGCTAGATCAGGAGCAAAACCATAGAAATGGAGGTCACATGGAGGGTTAGCAACAGGGGAGTGGGAGAAGGAGAAGGGGGGAGAAGGTACAGAAAATAAGTAGCATGGATGGTAGGTAGAAAATAGATGGGGGGAGGGCAAGAATAGTATGGGAGATACAGAATCTAAAGAACTTGAGACACGTGGTCATAAACTAAAGGGGGGAAATGGTGGGGGAGGGGATGTGCAGGGTGGAGGGGAATGAAGGGAGGAAATAGAACTGTAATGGCATAATCAATAATATATATATGTATATATAATATATATATACATGAACTTACAATAAAAAAAACAATGGATCCAAACAGTAAATGATGATGTACTTGTTCCCTAGTATACCAGGGGTTAAGAACTTGAGTAATATGAAAGTTACCTTGTGGATATTAAACTACTGTTTTAAAAGCTACAAATCCGTTCTGTAATCAAACCATTTGAAACTCAGCATTACACGTTAAGCCATCACAAAGAAAGTTATTATGAGAGATTTTTTCTAAATTTTCAGTGACATGAGTATTAAAATATATATAAGAACACATCTGAAAGTAGAAAGGCCAAGTCCTGCTTTATTTAAAAGGAGAAGAATGAATAGGATTCCGGATAAAGTCACCACAGACATTGGTATTTCTATTTTAAGGAAGAGTCTAGTAGTAATAACCCTTAAGGTAAGTAGGCTGTTTTAGAATTTATAGCATTTTCCTTCACTATTTGAGGCAAGCAAAATATGACTCACTCCTTCCCAAAGAATGTTTCTGAACCACATTTATTTAAAAATCTCTCACAATTTAATTTTTTTTGCATTAATTGTGTGGTTCAAGAACATTTTCTTTCCTGAAAAACATAGTATGCCCAGCTATTCAATAACAAACACATGGGAACCATTCACATGTTTTATGTGTAGGTCCCAGAGCTAAACCCTGGAGGACAAAGATGAATAATCAAAGCCCCTACCCTTCAGTAGCTCATAATGTGCTAAAGGCTAAAAAGGGTGGGAAAATATTCAGATAAGTGAATTTCAATACTATAAGAATGCAAGAGAAGAAAGGAAAAAAGACATGTATTAAGCATTAACTCTGTGCTTAATATACAGATCTTTCTCTGTATATTATGTCCTCAGTGAAAGAGAAAAATTATTCATTAACCCTGCCACCGGGAGACTGCAACATGTTTTTGGGTCATGTCTGTGTTCCTTGCCTCCTCAAGTTCATATGTTGAAGCCCTGACTTCTGATGTGATAATATCAGGAGCTGGGCCTCTGAAAAGGTATTAGGTGTAGATGAGGTCATCAGGGTGGGGACCTCATGATGGGATTAGCGTCCTTATAAGAAGAAATCAGAGGGCTCTCTCCTTATATCAGCTTCTCTCTCTCCGGGTGCCTCCTGCCCTTTTCCACAGCCCCTATGTGAGATATAGCAACAAAGCAACCATCTGCCCGCCAGGACCAGTCATGCCAGCACCCTCATCTCTTACTTCAGAACTATGAAAACTAAATAAATGTCTATCGTTTAAGCCCCCAGCCTGTGGTATTTTATCAGGGTAGCCCAAGGTATGGCCATATTTGGTGCATTACCCTCAGGACTTGTATGTGTGTGTATATAAGTTGCATAACAGGTACAACATTGATTCATACTATATGTGGTTATATATGGTTAAATTATACTCATTTGCAATTAACAATATGTCATAGGTACATTCTGCATTTGGATAATGATGGATGTCATTTTCCATAATTTTTAACCTTAAAAATTAACATAATTTTCATGGTCACAGTACATTTTATTGTATACAAATGCAGTTTCTCACTACTGGACAACCTAATAAGTATGTTTATACATCTTTGTGAACTTGTTTTTTTATTTTCTTACTATATGAATAAACTGGTTTTTACTGGATTTTAGACTATATACTAGAGACACATTTAAGATTATCTCCTTCAAATCAACACTCCCAAGAACACTATATGAGAAGCATAGCTTTCTTACATATTTTCCTATAATAACATTTTCATACCTTTTATAACTGTCAAATTACATATAAATATGGCATATAAGTTTTAAAAAACTATCTCTTTAACTTCTATTCAGTTTGGAGATTTTATTTGTTAAATGCAAGTTTGGACATTTTACTGGGTAGTCATAGGTCTTCTTTTATAAATTTTGATTTGTGTACTTTGTTCATTTTTTTAAACTTAAGGGTAAATCTTTTCTTCACTGATTTATATGAGACCTTAACCTATTAAGGATATTATGTTGTAATAAATGTTACAAATATTTTCTATTACTTTTTTAATATTAACAAATGCTTCTTAAATGGGTTTAAAGAAGGGTAAGTGGTAAGTCCACTCATGAGGTGTAGAAATTTCAGGACTATGCACAGATGAAATTGTCCTTTCATCTTTGTGCATTAAAGCATAACTTTGAGGAGACGGTCAACTTTTGAAGCAGGAAACTCTGATCAGAACTCAGAGAAATTGAGGATTTCTCTGAACCTCATTTAGTACAGATAACACATCACATTGACTCAAATTATTAGATATACTTTGAAATAGCCCATTGACTCTGATACCTGATCTAACACAAATAGCTCAGCAATTGAGATGGCAACTTAGGGTTGTTATTCCCAGCAGCGAATTTCAGTTTAACAAAACTATCAAAACAGTTGAAGCTGTGTTGTCCAATCTGCCTGAAGAGACCGAGGGCAACCGGGGCCAAGCTCCATCCCCGAGAGCCTGCATCCCTGTGCTTCTCACCCCCAGGTCGCCCCAGCCTCTCCCAACTTTTCTCCAGGGATCCAAAGAGTGCCTCCCCAAGAGACACTTACTCCTTTGAGAAAGGCTAGATTGAATAAGTGTCCTAGCCCTTTGGGGGATATTCTCTCTCAAGGAAATTTTGAAGTTTTGGAGAGTATTTTTCTTCAGACCACAGCAATTGAAGTGCTGTTAGTCAGGTTGGCTGATGAGGTTGTCCCCAAAGCACACTTTGCCTTGCCCTGTCTTCCTCTGATCTAAACATTCAGGTTTCAGAAGATAAGAAAATTGTATGTGAAACTTGAGTTTATCCAGAATATTAATTCAGAGTAATCCTTGAATTCAACTCATTCTATACGTTTAACTTTTATATATTTAAATGTATACATTTTACTGCTGTCCCCATTTTCCATCTCACAGTTTCCTTCCTCTTACACACACAAACTTCTCAGTGTTTTCACTCTCACAAAAAAGGAATGCATCAGCACCACACAGCACAAATTAGCACGGTTTCCCCACATAATTGTTATTTTTTTGCCATGTGAAGGAACCGAATGGAGAAAAAAAATGTCATGGGCATTTGATGAAACAAATTTGCAGACACTCAGATGCTTCAGTTTCTAGAGGTCCTTCACACCACTCATGCCTTTGGGGGAAATTCTGCAGAACAGCCTATCTGTAAACATTCACCTCCAGTGCCACATGTTTTCTAAATCGATTTAGAAATGCCTGTTGACATTTAAAAAATATAAAGGAACACATTTGCATGTGGAACAGGACCTTTTGTTTCTTATACAGTTACTCGATCACAGAAGTTAAAAACCAAATGGGTCATCTTGACCAATTGCTTGCAAAGGATCATTGTCTAAAGGACATGGTCTAGTTTGTTTTTTGTTTTTGCCCAACCTCATTTTAAACTGCTAAGATCTTTCTATTGCTCTCTGTTCTCAACTTAAATAGAACTTATTAAAATGAGAAATTCAGGAGCTAATATTTTCCTTTATTTTTGTATCAATGGCATTTTTCCTCTTTTTTAGTTTAGTTATTTCCTTTTTTATATATAGCTTTGTATTGCTATAATTGTGTCCATCAAAATATTTCCAAAAATTTTAGGTATTTGATAAAATTTCACTCCCCCAGGCCTTGAAAGTTGTTTATGGCTGGTGGCTTCTTGGGCTAATGAAATAGAAGTGGAAGTGGTATGTGTAACTTCCAGGCAAGCACTTGCTGTGTAGTCCACCCCTCCTTTTATTGCTGTCCATCTGGATTGCAGAAGTGCATTCCCAGGTAAAGCTTGTATCGAGAGGATCCCCTAGTAACTATGAGAATACAGAGAGACTCTGGGCCTCCCACCTTGGATGGGTGTTGTGAATAAAAAGTAAATTATTCAGATAAATAAAACATTAAGACAAGCTGTTAACCATTTACAACTAATAACCTTCAAAAATTTTAATGACAATCAAATTACATTGAAAGGAATTGAACTTCTGATCTTTCTTGATACTACATTTCTTACCAGCTACAATGATACCATCATTCACCTTTATAGGCACCTCTTGACCTGAAATCTCTGCTGAAGTGTTTTCTGTATAGAATGTAGACTACACAATTTAAATTAGGTAAACTGTCCCTGGCTCAGTTGGTGGGAGTGTCATCCTGTACACCAAAAGTTTGTTGTTTTGATTCCTGACTACATACCTGGGTGGTACATTTGGTCCCTGGTTGGAATGCATACGGGAGTCACTGACTGATGCTTGTCTCTTACACCGATACATGTCTCTCTCTCCCGTCCTCTTGCTCTAAAATCAAAAAAACATATCCTTGGGTGAGGATTAAAAAAATTAATGAATAATTTAGGTAAACTTTGCTGTGTAAAGATTGAGGCAGGAGAACATGATATGGATCAGCCCCTCATTTATTGCAAGATCACAACATAAAACTTGCTGTATGAAAGATTGAACAATGGATAGAAACTCCAACTAACATTTAATATCCCAACATCTGGGGAGATAACATTACTTACTCAGATAGAGCAATGTTAGATATTATCTAGAGGTCTACCAGATGTCCCTAGCAGTAAAGATTAAATTTTCATACTATTTGTGTTCTTTTTGCAAAAACACCAGTTTTTTAGAGTGAATAAATAAACATTGTCATGCTTTGTTAAATGAAATATTTTACTTCTTTAAAGTTTGCAAACAAATATTCATTAAATCTCTAACTTACCACATATTAAAATTTCTTTGAAGGGCTATCAAAGTTATAGTGATAGTGTCTATTTATACATTTTGGCTTGCCTTCAGTGACAACACAATGGCTATTTTGCATTTTTTATGAATTTCCATCCACAAAACTTCATTCACTAAGTTACAGCAATTCTACTTTTGTGATACTATTAAGAAACAGACTGAGACATTTGGCTGCAGAGGGCTTATTGGAGATGGTGTTTGGGAGCAACACCTATAAAGTAAGAAAAGAAGTAGAAATGCAATAGCAATGTCAGCCAATTCCGGAGGTGATCAGGAGCTGGGCTAGACCTTCAGAACTGTCCCCTCTGAAAAGAAGAAAGCCAGGTCTTATGGCTCTGCATTTACCCATCATTGGATGCAGGTTAATCCTATGAGGAGGGATGACTTTGGGACAATGGAGCTTCTTTGCTAAGGGAAATTCATGGAGACTCAGCTACAAGTCATCATCAAGCAAAATGAACTCAAAATAAAAATAATAAATCTAAATATATAACCTCCAGCTATAAAACATCTAGAAGATGACTTAGGGGAAAATAGTTGTGACCTTGGGCAAATACATCTTAGATGAGACACCCAAATCATGATCCATGAAAATATAAATTGATAAATTAGACCTCATCAAAATCAATAACTTCTAAAGACACTGTTAAGAAAATGAAAAGACTAACCACACACAGATTGGAGCAATTGCTTGCAAAAACACATTAAAATTTTACTTGTTTCTGGAATATACAAGTATAAAGAACTCTCAAAACCCAATAACAAAAAACAAACAACACAATTTAAAAAAGGATAAATGATTTCAGTGGTTACTTCATAAATTCAGATATAATGATGGCAAATAAGTACATAGAGAGGTGGTCAACACCATTAATTATTGAAGAAATTTAAGTTATCGCCACAGTGAGATACTACTATACCTATTTGAACAGCTAAAATATAAAAGGTTAACTTTACCAGAGTTGGAGACAAGGTGGATAAACTAAAACTTCCATATAGTTCTGGTGATACAACTTTTGAATTTCAACCATTTTTAAGAAGCATTTATAAAGTGTTTACCAGTCACATGACCCAACCATTTCACTCTTAGGTATTTACCCAAAAGAAAAGAAAGTGTATGTCCATACAAAGACTTGTATTCAAACATTTACAGTAGTTCTATTTGTAAGCATCAAAAACTAGAAATAACCTGTCAGGTTACCCTCTGACAGGTTATTTCTAGTTAGATACCCTCTTCTATCTCTCCCTAAATCTTTGTTTAACTCAATATACAGATGATGTATTATAGAATTGTACACCTGAAACAGATATAATTTTATTAACCAATGTCATCCCAATAAATTCAATAAAAAGAAATACAGTTCTAAATGAATCTCATTTTTAAATATGAATAGGAGTGTCTTCTTTAAATCATGTAAAATGTTCCATTGAAAGTGCAAGTGATAATAATGTAATTCATTATTGATTTGAAAGTTTGCTCATCAAAGGGAGGGATCTTCCGAAAGCCATTTTAGAATGCTAAATTTTAATTGATCAGAATTGTTATCAAATATAGGCCTCCTGAAAAATAGTGCTGTATAATACTAAGTCCAAAAAAAAGAACAGAATTTATAAAATTTGACACAGTTTAAGGCATTGCTTGCCTTTCTCAGTTTAGCAAATGTAAAATCTTTCAGCTACATTAATAAAGGCCATTTGGAAAGCTGGCTTCCTATATAAGTGTGCTATGAATTTGACTTACAAATTAAACATTTTTAAAATGCTTTCATATCTTTGGCACTTAAAATAATGATTTTTAAATGAAGTCATCCCTATATTACAACTCGAAAGCTAAAAGTCTTAGTGAGGTTTTGTAATAAGCTGAGTTTTGTACAATGAGTACTTTCTACATGCTCTAACATTAATGAACTCATACCCACATTCTCGCTTTTGTGCCAGTCCCCATAACCAATGACATTGTATGTTTTACAGTGTTCAGTTCCATGTGTCCCAGTCCTCAGAATCCTTCAGTGGGAGACATTCTGAGCCAGGTGTCCGGTTCACGCCAAGTGTCCTTGCAATAAAATTTTTATTTCCTAAACAATTTCAAATGAGATGATGTATATGCACTAGCTGTTCTCCCTCAGAGGATGTTAAAACGGTGTAAAGACAACAGTTCAAATAACATTCTAATCCTTCAACAGGCCCAAGGGAATAAGGTCCAGATAAACAGGGACAACCTGGCAACTGAGCAGTGACTATAAATAAACTCTCACTGGACCATCCCATGATGTTCCCGCTGGGTAGTGAACACACACTCATTGATCGGTCAATAGCTGGAGTCTCCAGCAACTTCCCTGCATCTCAATTTCTTAATTTCTAAAGTGTTAACAATAATGAGGAAAAAAGTAACAATATAATAGTGATGATTCTGGAAACTACCCCTGTTTATTGCTACAGGGATTCAAAGGAACAGCATCTGTCTGTCACCTAGGGCTATGCACGGAGCTCAGTCCATTTGTTCTAGTTCAAATGATGCTCAAGGGCTGTTTTAGTGTCAGTAACTTTGTCCCAGGAACACGGATGTGAAGAAAGGCTAGGCCTCATTCTAAAAACGCAGTTTAACCGAGGGAGTCCAAAAGTTAAAACAGTATTCAGAGACCAGTGCTGAAAAGGAAAATAAGGAATCGTGGTTTCCAGATTGTGGTGCCACAAAGGTAGAGCGAGTTCATTCTGCTTGGGCAGTGAAGACGTCTTCAACAGCATGGAACAAATTTCACCCTTCATCTCCACCTCCTCTCCCAAAGCTTCTGAGATGCACCTGCAATTTGGTTCCTCGTGCTATGGAGCAGAATAGGATCTGCTGAGTGATCATTCTATGAGTTCCAAGATCTAAAGGAGATTGTGGGGTGAGGAGACAGCACTAATTGTGGATATCTTATGGGCTTCAGGTCTCTAACCCTAACCCCCTCCAGCTAAGTGTATTTTTTTAGATATGTAAAAATGCAGTAACTAGAGTAGAACCAGCTACTTCAAGCCCCAGGGCTCTCAGCTATGTTAGATATAAATTGAAAGGAGATAGATTCTAAACTCCAGGAAGCTAATTGGGAGCCTTAGGCATAAAACCTAAATGTGGTACTAATTGGCACCTGGTCTTCTTCAGCTGGAGAGTTACCTCTAGGGTGTGAATTGATTAAAACCGTCAGAGGAAAAGGCAATAACAGAGATGGAAGAGCCAAAGCCTCCCATTTCTTACACTCCAATTCAACTGCTAACCCAAGGGTTCTCACCAAAAAGAGGTAAATGTTTCCATATAGTAAGGGGGATACTCCTTCTCTAAGTATGGAATCATAAATAATTCCATTATATATATTTAAAACGCTCGTTCTTAGGTTTTCTTTTGCTAAATGAAAAATAAAAGCAAGATAAGACTAAACTAGCACTAGAGCTAGAAAACAAATTTTTAATTAATGTCAGGTTTTACCAATTTAAGTTGACATTTATTTTACAAAAGGCCTACTCCTGATCATTACTATGGATTTGGGAGTTATGTCCATTCTGTCTGGGGCCAGATTAAATGAACAATACTTAGAAAAAAGATGTTAACATTCTATGAATAAAATAATTGTTCAGAAGTGAGGTTCTGGATATGTACCTCACTGGATCAGTTTTCTTGTTTTTGTTTTTGTTTTTTTGCTGGGGGTGCTGGGGTGGGATAGGAAAGCAAAAGTAATGAATTGAGAAAGAAACAATATTCAAGGAACAAGGCCCCTCGGCCCATGGGAGAGCCCATTTGAATGCTATAGATTTCAAATAACTATACTCCTGTGCTCCTTTACAAATACACTTGCAGGTCCTTAATCAATAATTTTCACATCCCAAATATCTCATTTGAGGTACAGGCATACCTCATCTTATTGAACTTTGCTTTATTGAGCTTCGCAGATACTGCATTTTGTACAAGTTGAAGGTCTGCAGCAACCTTGCATCATATCTTGCATTAAGCATGTCAATCAGTGTGATTTTTTTCAACAGCATCTGCCCACTCTGTGTCTCTGTGTCACATTTTAGTAATTCTCACAATATTTCAAACTTTCCCATAATTCTTATATTTTTAAGGTGATTTGTCATCAATGATCTTTGATGTTACTATTCTAATTGTTTTGGGTTACCCCAAACAGCCCCCATACAAGATGGCATCTAAAGTAATGAATGTTGTGTGTATGTTCTGACTGCTCTGTCACCCCACCATTCCCCCATCTCTTTCCATCCCCTCTAGCCTCTCTATCCCTGAGACACAGCAACATTAAAATTAAGCCAATTAATAACCTTGCAATGGTCAAGTGTTCAAGTGAAAGGAAGAGTCACGTGTCTCTCACTTTAAATCAAAAGCTAGAAATAATTAATTCAGTGAGGAAGGTGTATAGAAAACTGAGATAGGCCAAAAGCTAGGCATCTTGTGCCAAACAATTAGCCAACTTGTGAATTAAAGGAAAAGCACTGGAAGGAAATTAGAAGTGCTACCCCAGTGATTACACATGAGTCATAAGAGAGTGAAACAGCTTTACAGCTGACAGGGAGAAAGTTTTCATGGTCTGCATAGAAGATTAAACCAGCCACAACATTGCCAAAATCAAGAGCAAGGTCCCGACTCTCTTAAATTCTATGAAGGCTGAGAGATAGGTGAGGAAGCTGCAGAAGAAAAGTTTGAAGCTAGCAGAGGCTGGTTCATGAGGTTTAAGGAAAGAAGCCATCACCATGACATAAAAGTGGAAGGTGAAGCAGCAAGTACTGATGTAGAAGCTGCACTAAGTTACCCAGATGTACCCAAAGTAAATAACAGACGATCAATGTAGACAAAGAACCTTATATTGGAAGAAGATGCCATCTGGGACTTTCATAGCTAGAATATGCAAAAGTTAATACCTGACTTCAAGGCTTCAAAGAATGGGTTGACTCTCATGTTAAGGATAATGCAGCTGGGAACATAAAGTTGAAGCCAAGGCTCATTTATCATCTCAAATATCCAAAGGCCCTTAAGAATTATGCTAAATTGACTCTGCCTATGTTCTGTAAATGGAGCAACAAAGCATGGATGACAACACATCTGTTTACAACATGGTTTACTGAATATTTTAAGCCCGCTTTGAGACTTGCAGCTTAGAAAAAAATTTCTTTCAAAACACTACTGCTCATTGACAAAGCACCTGGTCACCCAAGGGCTCTGATGGAGATGTACAATGAGATTAGTGTTGTTTTCATGCCTGCCAACATAACATTTTATTCTGTAGCCTGCAGATCAGAGGTAGTTTTGATCTCAAGTTTTATTATTTATGAACTACATTTCACAATGCTATAGTTGCCATAGAGAGTGATTCCTTTGGTGGATCTGAGTGAAGTAAATTGAAAACCTTCAGGAAGTGAGTCACCATTTCAGATGCCATTAAGAACTTTCATGATTCGTGGGAAGAGGTCAAAACATCAACATTAGCAGGGTTTTGGAAGAAGCTGGTTCCAACCCTCATGGATGACTTGGAGGGGTCCAACACTTCAGTGGAAGAATAACTACAGATGTGGTGGAACTAGCAAGAGAACCAGAATTAGAAGTGGAGCCTGGAGGTGTGACTGAATTATGGCAATCTCACCATGAAACTTGAACCAATGAGGAATCGCTTCTTATGGATGCACAAAGATGCTGGGAAGATTGTTGAAATGACAAAGGGTTTAGAATATTACATAAATTTAGTTGATAAAGCAGCAGTAAAGCTTGAGAAGATTGAGTCCAATTTTTTAAAAAAATCTAGTATGTGCAAAATGTTATGAAACAGTATCACCTGCTATAGAGAAATCCTTCATAAAAAGAATCAACTGATGTGGCAAACTTGGTTGTTGCCTTATTTTAGGAATTGGCACACCACCCCAATTTTCAGCAACTGCCACCCTGATCAGCCAGCAGCTGTCAACAGCAAGGCAAGACCCTCCACCAGTGAAAGTATTAAACTCCCCTAAAGCTCAGATAATGGTCAGCACTTTTAGCAATAACATATTTTAGTCAGGTTATGTATATTTTTTAAGACATAGTGCTTTTGTGTACTTAATAGACTACAGTATAGTGTAAACATAACTTTTAAATGCAGCAGGAAACCAAAAAATTCATGAGACTCACTTTAATATTGTGGTAATCTGGAACCAAAACATTACTATCTCCAAGGTAGGCCTGTATGTTAGTAAAGTCTCATCATCCTCATTCTATGGATGACAAATAGGCTCAGAGAATTTTACTAGTTTGGCTCTCATGATGCAGCTTGTGGTGGCTCATTTGGACCTAATTCCTAGTCCTGCAATGATTCTCATGTATTATACTGCCTCCGTGTTAGAGCTTAAAGGGTTGTTTCAGAAATGTCTGTGAGTGGAGTTGGGGGGTCCTTACTAAAACTGGATCCAGGGTTTACAGATACCCTTTTTTAAAAAGTAAATTCTTAAACTTACAGAGAAGTAGAAAACTAGTATAATGGGCTCCCGTGTAATGATCACTCAGCTTCAACACTCATTGACAACCTACACACTTGTTACCTGAGGCCTAAGGACTGACCAGATGAGGCTCAGGTAGAAAGGACCCTCTTGTCCTAGGGCGTAACAGAGCTCATGGAAGAGAGAAGTCCTCAGAAGGCAGAGTCAGGTGTGTCATCAGCTGACCTGAAGAGCATGAACTGGAAATATCTGGAATAGACTGTGATTTAAACTTGTCTAAATAAACCAAATAATGTGAGTTACCAAATCTGTATCATGTCTGAATTTCAGGATTTCCTCACATACAGACAGTATTTTGAAGTAACCCAGGATGTTTATGATAATATAGGGCCAAGGAGAGCAAGTGAAAATGGGCGAGGTCGCCCCACATGATGCTTTAACTTCTCTGCTGCCCAGTGATACCCTTAGTCGGCACTCCGCCCACTTGACATCATTTTTCTTGAGAAAGAACATTCCATATTTTATTTTTAAAATCTTTAGTTGGTAAAATGTAAAAATGAAACATATTAGGAAAAATTTAACATTAAAGAAGTTATAGTTGCATTAACTTTAATATTTTTCAAAAATTATTTATACAAACTTTTACCAATTTGGGTTTTTTGTTTTTTTTTGTATATCTGAACTTCCCAATGGGATGCTGAAATAAAATAAGAATTTAAGTGTCAACATTTTATTTCAGAAGCTTACACACTCACACACACACCCCCCATGTAAAATAGATTTTTAGACTGGAACATTGAGGATAAATTTCCTAAAGTATTTCCTCCAAGTGTCAATTTTTGAACATTTCCAAAGGAAATCAAAAGTATGGAATTTAAACTGGACTCAAAGAAGATAAAATAGCTTTTAAAGGTTCTCTTGAGAATAAGCAGTCCGAACAGTACAATCTGTTCTGTAAACCTGCAAAATCTCTTATTTCCACTAAAAAAAAAAAAGTAGAGGGAGGGAGGCCTATCATCCTGTGAAACAACAGACTTGAGGAATTCTTTGTCTCCTGTTTCTTAATAAATTTCTCTTTCTCTCTCTCCCCTCCTTCCCTCCTGGATCATTTGCAATAGTTTCCAAAGATGCTGTTATTTTTGCATCTCGAACCCATTTAACCCTTTAGTTTCTGCTTCATTATTCCCACCCCCTTTATAAGAACTGTGTGCTCACTGTTTCCATTTCCTTTTCTCTTAATGTTTGTTAGAGCCACTCCATTCAGACTGTCACAGTGAACAGTCCACAGGAACTGCACTTCCCACCACTCCCGCCTTCTGTCTTCATGTGGCCCCAGGACATCCTCAGGTCCCAGATTTCTTTCCTGTGCCACTTGCTGCTCCTCAGTCTCCTTTGATGGTCCTTTCCCATTTCCCGGAGCTCACAGCTTTGGCAGGCTCCAGGGCTCCCTCTGTTCTCTCCTCACATTCACTCCCTTGGTGATCTCATTCAACCTCTTGGTTTTAAATATCATCAATATGCTGATCACTCCGAAATACATATCTCTCACCAAGCCTTCTTCCATGAATTCCAGATTTCCTTGTTCAGTTGCCTTCACGACATCTCTTATTCCGAGGTAAGACTCGATATCTCAGTTTTAACATTTCCAAAACCTAGCTCCTGACTCCCACTCCCAAATCTTCTCTACTTGCAGTCTTCCCATCTCAGCTGATGACATCATTGCTGAGGCTAACACCTGCACTCCTGTATTTGTCTCCAAACCCACATCCAATCTGTCAGGCCATTTTTGGTTCTACCATCAAAATATGTCTAGTATCTGACCGCTTTCACCACCTTCACTGTGAACACCCTGGTTCAAGCCTCAAACTGCCATCCATCAGCTCTTGCCTGAATTATTGCATTAACCTTCTAAATGGCTTCTACCTTTGCTCCCACATTCTGTTTTCAATACATCAATCATAAGAGAAATCATTTTATTCTTCTGCTCAAAAACCTCCAGCGAGAGATCTCATGTCACTCAGAATAAAATCCCAAGTCCACCTAATGGCCTTCAAGGTCATACCGATGTCACTGTCTGTGCCATTCACCCTTCCTTTCCCCTGCAGAGCCCCTCCCAGTGCCTTCTGACCCTCCCCCTCTCAATGCCGGGCATGAATCCAGGGAAAATTCCTCTTTTCAGTGCTTTCCTTTGCCCTCCCTTTCAAGTCACACCGGCCTCCTCGCCCTTTTCCAACCATCTCACAGACACTCGTATCTTACATTCCTCTGCCAGGAACACTTTCTCCACACCTACCCCCTGCTTTTTCCCCATTTCCTCCCTGTCGGCTCAAATATCACTTTCTCAGTGAGGCCTGCCAAATGCACCTCATTGAAAATTAAACTTCCACTCACCTATCCATCCTCATCACCTTGCTTATTTTTCTCTGAAATAGTTACAACCTTCTCACACACTATATAGCTTATTGCATTTACCATGCCCCCTCTCTACTGAAAATGTGAACTTGAAGGTAGAAAATCTTTTCTGTTGTTATTTCTGTTACTCTATCCTTCACATCTTGAAGAGGACTAGGAAGGTCAATAAGTATTTGTTGAATGAATGAATGTATAAATGGATGACTTAATAAACCTCAAAATTAATAAGTCTCATTCTACTCTTGCCAACCAATGTCTCGCTTTACAATCCAGGGGTACTTTTACTATTTTCTATCCTCCTATCTCAAATGTGTTATTTTATTTCCATATTTCTCTGCATTCAGCTCACTTTTCAAAAAATTTGAAATTCTTTTAAAACTTCACAAAGTAATCAGTGGCGACTGGACGAAATTAATGAACTCCCCACTTGGTGGGAGGACACACTGGGGTTCTGAGAGGTCTAATTGCTTTTCCTGCTTCACACCTAGGTCAACAAAACCCGTGTTTTTGTGCTTTCTACTTGGCAGTAACTCTTTACCATGAAATGGAAAACAGCTTTGGGCCATCACAGTTGTGCTGGGCAATACAGTGAATGGAATGACCTTAAGAGTCTGGCCCCTCTGACCTTCTGACCAATTTTCTTTTCTTTTTTTTTTATATTTTCTTTATTTATTTTTCGAGAGAGGGGAAGGGAAGGAGAAAGAGTGGGAGAGAAACATCAGTGTGTGGTTGCCTCTCATGCGTCCCCTGCCGGGAACTGGCCTGCAACCCAGGCATGTGCCCTGACTGGGAATCGAACCGCGATACTCTGGTTCGCAGGCCCGCGCTCAATCCACTGAGCTACGCCAGCCAGGGCCCAATTTTATTTTCTATCAGTGCATCTCACAAAGTGGATATTTTCACCAAACGCAACCCAGTAGTTCCAGAGTATGTGTTTATCCTGTTCTCGGGTCATTTATTTCCAACTGGAATGCTCATGCTCTCTTCTCGTCAGGAAACCTTACCAACCCCTCACGCCATGACTCACATGCTACCTCTTTGATCCTACCAATCGGAAGTACTTCTTGCCTCTGCAGTTTTGGGGTAACTGTTCTTTACATCCCTTATTACATTTCACGATGCGTGTCATTATTTGTCTACCTATGGTTTTGCATTTCTCAGTGACACCCTCATAGGACTATGAGGATTATGCCGTATTTATTTTTTTGATTCACCAATGACATGCCACAAAAGAAATTATATTCTGTCATAAAGTGAAGCAAAACAAAACATTGTGAGTACAATATCCTTGTGTGCATATTCAGATGTGCCACAAGTATACAAGTAAAAACTCTGAAACCACCTTCTTTTTTCAATGCCTGAAACAAAACTGATTTAAAAGTGACAGAGCTTTGGCTGTTTGACAGAAATATTTAAAGGTCATGAGACATGGCCTCAGAGTATCCATAGCAACTCAGCATACATGGCACAAATCATGTTGTATCATAATTAAGGAGGGAAAACAGTTTTATAAAGCCTATTAGCCTGAGAAAAAACAAATTACAACCAATGAATATATTTATGAAACTTTTCTTTGTATTGCAGAGTTTTTGTCAGGGTTCGTGGGAAAACTGGAAAAAAAAGTTTACATTTCTATTGGCAAGGTGTAATAATATGACGTACAAGCAAGCCTTGCAGCCATTGCTTTTCTCTGTGCTTGACAGGAACACAAATGCCTTCTTTTGAAGCGAATAATATCTTCAAATATCGTTCTATCTGGCCTCCAAATGCTTTACCTTATGTTCTGAATGCTGGATTGAAGTGGTACTCGGTCACCAATTAGTCTGAGTGAATAAATGATTTTAATAAAATTTAGAAACATGACTACTGAGTACCCAATTTTTATAGGAAAGAATTCCCCCAGAAAACGTTTTTTCTCACACTGCTTGTCTGAGACAGGTGTGTGTGCGGAAAGGGGTTGGATTACAGCCTTAACAGTAGTTTTGCCCCAGGCCCCCAACTATGATGACCTTTCCCTGGGCTCATAGGCCCACAACAGAAAACCCCTCCCGGCCAGTGTCCTAAGACTTCTTTCTTGGTTCAGTGTTGCAGAGGTGACCACTTGTGCCCAATTAGCTGGAGCACTGCTCACTGTCACAAGTCATCGGCAGCCAGGACTTCTTCCCTGTTGCTTGTCTGAAGACAGCAGCCACTTTCTCCCAGCCCGTTGTTACATCTCCCCCTGGACACCTTGTGGGCCCACGTTCGTCTGTGTTCACTTCACTTCCTGGTCCGGCAGGAAGTACATGTGGGAGCTCTGCAGAGTGTAGACAAAAATCACTGCTGGGTTTTGATCCCTTATATCCTGAGCTCACCCAAACCTAATCCCACAGCCTGTCCCAAAATGAATTAGGTTGATTTGACAGCAGTTTTTAAATCACAGAATTTGCTTCTAGGAATAGAGCATGTAGATCAAAAAACCACAATAGGAGTGGGGATAGTTAGAAGGGGTCAGTTGGAGAGTGTAATTAGCGTTAAATTCTCCAAAAGAACTTTAAATCACCCACCCCCTTGGTAAAGCAGTTCTACAAGTAAAGTTATGAACTTTGAGCAGTAGGTATCTGGCTCAAAAAATCACTGACTAGGTAGATGGTGAAAGGCAAGGACTGTGGTGATGGTGTTACAACCAGTGTAGAATTCAGAAAGTCAGCTTGCCTGTCTATGCCTTTGTTTTTTTATTTATGAAAGCCTCACTTGAGCTGTTTCTGCCATTTCTTCCAGCTCTAACATTCTGTTCTGTTTCCTTAGCCCATTTTATCAAAATAGCCACAGAGTGGATTGTTCTTTAGTACATTTTAGAGCGATGTTCACCACGTATTTGGTTCATAACAACTTATGAAAAGAAGGTCATCTCAGCAACAGCTGGTGAAAGGCAGTGTAGGCACTGATTATTTACAGTGGTTATTAGTCTTATCTTACATCTCACTGATCAACAAGGGAGGTGGGGAGATGTGGCTGACACAAAAACAGACTTTCAGAAAGTCCTTGAAAAACAGAGTGATTTTTCCATTACATCCCCTTCAATGAATACTATGGGGGAAGGATTTCAGGACAAGGGGGTGAACTAATTAGGTTTATTTAAGACATATTTGACTACAGAATTCTTGGCCTGAGGAGTCTAAATAATAAAATTAACAATAATGTTCTTTAATGATTCAGTTAAGAAAAAGTACTTATGATTGAAAGTCATTCAAATGACCTTATTTTAAAAACTGGAACTGAATTTTAAGAACTACATATTTCCCTCTAAAGGAAACAAGGAGTATTTTAACAAAACTTCTAGAAATATATGTTATATATAGAAATATATAACATATAATTATATATGTGATTATAATTATATAATATATATAGAAATATAATATGTATATTATTGGCAATTCCACCATTAATAATGCTTTTTATAATGTAGTCTATTGATTATGTCATTACTCTCCTTCAGTTCCCTCCACCCTGCACACCCCCTCCCACCCACATTCTCCCACTTTAGTTCATGTCCATGTGTCATAAGTTCTTTAGCTTCTACATTTCCCACACTACTCTTGCCCTCTCCCTATTTTCTCCCCACCATCTGTGACACTTATTCTCTGTACCTTCTCCCCCCTTCTCTTCCTCCCACTTCCCTGTTGCTATTCCTTCATATGATCTCCATTTCTGTGGCTCCACTCCTGTTTTAGGTGTCCGCTTAGTTTGCTTTTGTTTTAGGTGTGGTTGTTAATAATTGTGAGTTTGCTGTCATTTTACTGTTCATATTTCTGTCTTCTTTTTTTTTAGATAAGTCTCTTTAATATTTCATTTAATAAGGGTTTGGTGGTGATGAACTCCTTGAACTTGATCTTATCTGAAAAGTACTTTATCTGCCCTTTCATTCTAAATGAAAGCTTTGCTGGATAGAGCAATCTTGGATGTAGGTCCTTGTCTTTCATGGCTTGGAATACTTCATTCTAGCCCCTTCTTGCCTGCAAGGTCTCTTTTGAGAAATCCACTGACAGTCTGATGGGAACTCCTTTGTAGGTGACTGTCCCCTTATCTCTTGCTGCTTCTAGGATTCTCTCCTTCATTTCAATCCTGGGTAATGTAATTATGATGTGTGTTGGTGTGTTCCTCCTTGGGTCCACCATCTTTGAGACTCTCTGAGCTTCCTGGATTTCCTGGAAGTCTATTTCCTTTGCCAGATTGAGGAAGTTCTACTTTATTATTTGTTCAAGTAAGTTTTCCACTTGTTTCTCTTCCTCTTCCCCTTCTGGTACCCCTATAATTCAGATGTTAGAACATTTAAAGATGTCCTGGAGGTTCCTAAGCCTCTCCTCATTTTTTTTGAATTCTTGTTTCTTAATTCTTTTCTGTTTGGATGTTTCTTTATTCCTTCTGGTCCACTCTATTGATTTGAGTCCCAGTTTCCTTCCCATCACTATTGGTTCCCTGTACATTTTCCTTTATTTCACTTAGCATAGCCTTCATTTTTTCATCTAATTTGTGACCAAATTCAACCAGTTCCGTGAGCATCCTGATCACTAGTATTTTGAACTGTGCATCTGATAGGTCGGCTATCTTTTGGTCACTTAAAGTATTGGCTCTGGGGCTTTAATTTGTTCTTCTGTTTGAGCCATAATTTGGGGGGACAGGTTGTGTGTGAATGGTGGAGACTTAGGTGTTCATCAGGGTGGGGCAAACCAGTAGTTGGGTTGTGATGCTGTATGTGGGGGTAGGGTCAGAGAGGAAACAATGGCACTTACTCTGTTCTCTCTCTCAGACTTTGGTCCCCTCTGGTGCTTCCCACAAGCAAATTGGGCCCTTCTGGTGCTGGTTCCTGGATGGGTGGGCTTGTGTACATTCTAGGACCCTGTGGGTCTCTCCAACAAATTCTCCTGTGAGACTAGGAGTCTCTCCCAGCACCTTTTTAATTGGTCTGTCTCACTGCCCATTTTTGCCTAGTTTATCTGTACACAAATGTGTGACCATGGTTAGCCCCACGCCGCCTGCGCTCCCAGGTCTGGCAGCCACTGCCTATTCCTGCTGTGACCCCTGTCCAACGGCTGCCAACTCCATCCCTCTTTCCAATCTGGTTGAACAGTTGTCAGACTTTCGTACAGTTCAATTTTCTGTCTATTCTGGTTGTGTTTTTGTTTCTAAATCTTTGTTGTCCTTAATTTTGGTTGTGTGAGGAGGCACAGTGTGTTTACCTATGCCTCCATCTTGGCTGGAAGTCCACCATGAATAATGTTTTAAACTAAAAAACAAACACTGTACATTCAATGGGGCTCTTATGGACAACTATGCACAATTTTAACACCCTGGGGTTTGTCAAAAATTTATCTTTTCTTGAAATCACAAATTATATATGTGCATATAAGAAGGAGGAAGCTTAAGGAGTGTATGTACTTTGTATGCTCTCATTCTAATATTTATCAGGATGCCTTATCAAACTGAGATGACTAAGTATCAGTAAGACTAGAAAGAAGGGTAGAAGAGGAAATATAGAATTGAGGAAAGATAAGACAGAACAGATAGTAGATTTACAAGACAGTGGTATGGCTGAGGAGAGGAGAGGAGAGAAAGCCACAGTGGAGGTCTTTAGAGTCTCTGATTGGGACATAGCCCCGTGGCCTTCATCTGTCCACTCCCTCCCCATTGTTTATGCATGTATTTGCCAAATGTTTATTGAAAGCCCAGTGTGTACTAGGCATGGTGCTAGACATGGTGCTAGACATGAATGAAATCTATGCTGTCCCTGTTCTTATGGAGTTGATCCTTCTATTAATGTTATCCTTCTAGTAGCCATCAATGTTCTATTGGAAAAAAGAGTAAAGAAAGCAGGTCTTGGATTGCCAAGGGCTCTTCTAACTCAACATATTCCAATCATAAAAAAGAATAAATAAATACAAGCAAACAGAAGTACCTCATAGGTGTTCCTCTTGTGGAGACAAGTAACTGCTTTTACAGGACTAATCCAGGGAAGTTCACTATGCTTTCACTGTGATGGACACAAGGGGATTATGCTTATGTCTGGGAGTCTGGGTATGTCTCTGCCAGGGGAGGACAAGAGAAGAGGGTAAAGGTGAGACAGGAACCAGAGTAGCAGCATACTGATAAGTAAAGATCAGTCCATGAGCCACAGCAACCAAAACATCATTCAGCTGATTGCAAAGGCTTTCTTCTGTTTTTCTCAAGAATTAACCAGCTGTCTTGTCATTGTTTTTTGTGACCTCTTCCCTCTGATGCTAATTGCTTGACACAGTGGGTCTAATTATCTCCAGGCTTCCAGCTTGTTTTAATGGAGAGGAATGTTTATCTGTGTGAGCAGAGAGATTTGCCTACCCGGAGATCCTGAAATCTTTCCTTAGGAAACGGGAATGAAATTGAAAGCTGGGAATTGATGGGCAGAAATGTAAACATTTTAATGGCATTTTAAATGGCAGGAAATAAACATTGTTTCTCCCTCCTTATAGTTCTCCACTAGAGTGAGCATAGGAAATCCTGATTTTTCTGTGGGAATTGCCTCTTTCCCCTCATCTTTGGTTTTGAAAGGACAGTAAATTCATGTACTCAGCCCTGATCACACAGAGCGAGGCAAAAGTAGGTTTATACATTTGAGTATGTGAAACACAGAGTTTATTCTTGTATATCACTTATTAATAATTGTATTATTTTCCATATAAACAACTGTAAACCTACTTTTCCCCACCCTGTGTAACCCAAGGAGGGAAAAACCCTGTCTAGACAAAGGGCTACATTACAACTGAACTTGGCCATTTAGCAATGTGATCCTGGGACTTTGACCCTCAAACAAGAGAAAAAAAGAGTGAATGAAACAGTTGAATTCCTAGTTGTCTGTTTGCTTATCCATTTATCCCACAAAATACTTATTGAGGCGCTGCTGTATGATAGGCACTTTTCTACATGCTGGTGATACAGGTACAGGGGAAAGCAAAACAAAATTGCCACTCTTTTAATTTCATACATTAGTCCATGGAAGTAATCATACAAATACAGGAGATAATTCCAGACTGGGACAAGTGCTGTGCAGAAAGTACAACGAGGATATACAGCTAGGACCAAGAGGTAACATAGAACTAAGACATGAAGGGTGAGAAGGAACTGGCCTGGGGATGTCTGCAGGGAAGAGTATTTTGGCCAGTGGTTCAGTGCCATCATCATAGAAACAGGCTAGGTAGCAGCAATAAAAGACAAACTTCTCTTGACCTCATGTCTTTCTGTGCTCCCTTCACAGAAGAAAATCATCAAAAGAGTTGCTTTTCCCCCATCTCTTCTTCAGTAGTCTCCAAGCAAATAAATATTTACAGTCCCCACTGAAATGACTTTCATTTCAGTTATCACCCACCTCTACCTTGTCACTTCCCTTAAATAAATGCATCCTGACCTGAATTCCCCCTGTTATGAGTCCTGCTTCTGAGGCTCTCTAATGACCTTTGTTTCTACCCATTCCTGACCTTAACTGCAGCTCTGCTGATCTCAGGAGCGCCCACGTACTGCCAATGAAGACTGTTTTTCTTTTCTTAATCAAAATTGGTTTCTATTGCATCCAACTGATAAGAGCCTAATTCATACACTTGTATTTTTTATATTATTGTTGGTTTTTCCCCCAAAACCCAATTGTTCAATATAGCATGATCATCATTGATTCTTTTGTTTTTTATTGCTTTACTTAAAATGTTAGTACTATCTTCTTGAGTACATGTTTATGATTCTTCTATGATTGATTAGCTATTCTCTTATAGTCATTCATCTCTTGAGAGTAAATCATTCATTCATTTAAAAACATTTGTTATTATGTATATGCCTACTGTATTGCAAGATATTGGAGATAGGCATAGTTTTAAAAAGTTATGGTTCCAGGACATATTTGTTAGATTAGTACACTACTGAGAAATTTCTCTTTTAGGTTGTTTGTTTTTAATTTTTTTTAATATATTTTTTTCTTCTTATGCTTTGCTATTCTAGGCTTTGTAGAGTCTGTGCCCATCATGTCACTATTAAAATTTCATGGAGATTCATTAGCTATAAAATTAAATATAATTTTTTCAAATATTGTATTTTAATTTATTTAATAATTTTCTTATTACTCCAATAAGGAATCTAGTCTCAAGTAAATAAAAACAAACAAGGTGATGGTAGAAAATCTTAAGAAGCCATTTCTCAGAAAAGCATCTTCTCCAGTAGGATTTTCTCATGGCTCATGGCCAAATGGATGAACATGTTTTGATGGGTATTATACTGTGAAAGATACTCTCAGTTACAAGCTCCCCAAAAAAGCAACTCATAGTAGTTAATCATAACGGAATGGCTAACTTGTACGACTAGAAGGTCCAGACGTTTCAAGGTTCTTCAAAGTTAATCAGTGATGTTATCAGCACACAGTACCTTTCCATCTTGTCACTCTGTCAACAGTGTTGGCTTCTTCTGAAGGCTTGCTTTTCTTGTTGCCATGGAATGGCTGCCAGTGATAACTGAGACCGCAGGTGACTTTGTTCATGGCTAAAGGCAGAGAAAGAAGGTTGACTTCCACAACCTTGGAACAAACGTCCTATGTTTTGTTCTAACTGGGTGATTCTAAATAGCTGGCTCACTACAGCTGGAGAAATATTGATTGACTTAAATCTGAAAGATATGCTCAGACTGAAACTAGTCACTTGTGGTGATGGAAAAGGGTCTATCAGAGCTGACCCTTAGCACTGGGGATGGGATCCAATCCATTCAAATTCTGTGGCTGCTACATGTAGGGAAAGGGTGAAATGTACTTGGGAGGCTCCAATGTATCCAATGCAGGGGTACATTTGCATATATAATCTGTATATAATTAACATATGTATTTCTTATATGAGTATTTTATGATAGGCATAATAGTGATCAGATCTTACTAATATAGGGTGTTGCCATGTAAGTACTTTATACCTTTTTCATATTATTGAGACTGGGAAAATATTCAATAATATTAATTTACTATGAATTATTTGCCTATTTTTATATTTTATTCTTTTGTAATGAGATATATACCAGCAAGGGAAACAGTAAGTCAAAGAAAGAGTGAGAAGAATACTTAAAAATTGGATCTGAAATATAATTTTGAGAATTTCTGTGTTAGACAAAACTAGGAAGTTAATAAATAGTAACAATGTGGAGGCTTACACATAATTTATTTTCAGAGTACAATATTTTCATTATAACACATTGTACTCACTAATCTTATTATACTTGTGAAATTACCAATCCTCATGTATCTATAGTGTAGAAGTTATTTTGATATTTTTATTTCTAATAGTATATTTATTTCACTTAAAAATGACATATATTTTAATCAATTGCAAAAAATGTTGAGTCTTCATCTTTACCTTCATAGAACTAGGAACAAAACAGAATATCTAGATCAGCTCAAAAATTCACTGAGATATTTCTTCAGATCTCCATGTAGTTCATTTCATTAGTTATCCATTTTCCAAACACTCGTCGAATTTATCGCCTTGACTGAACACTTGCTGTGTGCCAGGCGCTGTACTCCACACTGAGCACACGTGTGACTGTGTGTGTGTTGCTTGCACAGGTGGACAAGGACAGTGAGAGGTTTCTCTACCCTTCATGCACTACACAGCCCATTGAAGGAAAAGTTAGAAAATTGAGAATTGGGGCAATAGCAGGAGAAAACAGAGATGTGGTAAAAGTATACATTTTCCCCTTCCCAGAAGTGCTAATGCCAGTGAGTAGCAGGAAAGAGTTCTCAACTCCAGAAAGCAGAGTCTAAACATGAACGGCAGGTTACATCCTTAACCTGTGGGTCAGATCTTCATCATTATCCTTCACCGAGAAGACAACGCCTTGGGACTTGATGTGAATGTGAGTTGAAAGGAAATGACAAGCAGGAAAGACAAACAGCCCCATCTGTGCTTGTTCCATACAGGAAGCATTTTGTTTGCCATTCTGGAAGTGTTAATCATTCTGAGCTATCAGCCTGGTGGAGAAAAGATTCTTCTTAGAATCTGCCATTTCAGCACAGGACAGTATTTGCTTCATAGGTAATACATGGAAAATTATTCAAAAATCAGTAAATCTGAAACCACTATAAAGTATTGAAAACTGTTATATTTGTAGCTTTACTTTTAGGGAAGAAAAGATTTATTAATTGCAATCTAAGCAAAACAGAAGACATTTGATCTTGGAGAGATATAATGTGTGGCAAGTCCAAAACGAGAAAAAAAAATTTAAATAGACCAGCTCAAAAGGCAAGTGGTTTTGTCAGTGTCGTTACTGTTAATGAAGAAATACCCAACCTGTACCACCCAGGGGAAAATGCTCACGACCTACCAAATGCATCTGAACCAGTGAATTATTGCTCGTGCTGGTAAGATGTCAATTATTATTTATTATTCTTTAGAAGGTTCATGAGATGCTTGCTGAATCTAAAAGCAATTCAGTAAGTGTGCCAAGTCCCAGAAACTGATAAGATAGAGCTATATACACACTTCGAATATATCACATTTGTCATTTATCATTTACAAGGAATTATATTGGTGATCCTAACTTGCATCAGCAAAAAAAAAAGTTATATAAACAGTAAATCCTTCTTAAATAAAAGAAAGAAAATAATTTAAGAGAATGAAAGATAAAAAGCATGATTAAATACCTTAGCAGATGTCATTCTTAATCTTTAGCTATCATTAACATACTATTATTAGCGTTTATCTAAAATGTTTCTAAACTTTACTGAATAAGTTGTGGTGAACTATACTACTGTAAACATAAAAAAATAAAAAGAAAAAGCAGTTACACTGCCATGTCTCTTCCTTCTGAACTTACAAGAAAATGCTATAAACATCATCATGAGGATTTCCTGTTTGTAATTGACCACATGGCTGTGCCCAGCCTCCCAGGACCCATCTCTCCATCTGTGCTTCAGGAAATGGACATCTACCAAATATGTAACAATAAAGTATCTTCCTCGAGATAGGAAAAACACTGACTATAATAAGACAACTTTTTCCAGAGAAAATCATTCTCTAGGTAGCAGACATCAGCAGTCCCTTCCACTGAAACAGAGATGAAAGGGAGGCTCCTGAGGCTGCTCCAAGAACAAATGTATCCACATGATAGAACAGTTCCAAAAATACACTGTCCTGTGTGGCTTCTCTCAGCAGGTGTATTGAGTTTCCTGAGTAACCCTTCTGCCATTTCACACAGAGCGGGGGCAACAGATCAGCCACCAGACAAGACTCCTGCCAGTGAAGGTTGTTTCTGGCCTCCACTCCAGGGACTGCTTTCGTTTGCCTCCGGATTTACCTAATGACACTGACAACACCAACAACAGTGAGGTTCGATGGGTTATCAAAATCCCACAGCTTACAAAAAACAGCGTGAAGCCAACGATCTGACTCCGTTAGTTGAAGTTAGGAGACATGAAGGAGAAGGAAGTCACCAATGAGGTGGTAACGTGGGTTTCCCTAGATTGACAGCCTCTCTTCAAAGGAAATCCTTTTCCTGGTTCATTTACAGCTTCGGAAGTAAAATTTTAAAGGTTGCCTAATAACTAAGTTCTATTTTCTCAAGATTTTTCATGTCTTTTGAGACTTTTCTTTGAACATTTCTTCAGAAGGTTCATTGTGATTTATTTATACTAGCAGAAATATCAAATTTTGCTGGCAGGGAACTCCTCAGAGTCCATTAACCATTTATTATTTTCAAATAATTGAAACACCACATTACATTCACTTTAATACAGTATTGAGTGCAGGAGAAAAGCCAGGAATTTAATGCTAAAGTTGTCACCTTACTGATTGATTTTATGATTCAAATGTTCAATTACTCCTGTTAGATATTGATATGCTAGGAAAATAAGTCATTATATGAATTTGTAAAAGATACTTATTGAAAAATATAAAGTAAAAATTACTCTTCAGGGAAAAGCGATTATTGTGTTTGCTGATTCTTTGGTACAGAAAACACATGAAAGGAAAGCATTAATCTGATTGAATAATTCGATACTACAACCTGGCACTAATATGAAGGGCACACAAACTGCTCAGCACAGAGGTGCAGCTCGGTGAGTAAGCCCGGGTTTACGATAACCTTATGTGGCAAACGTGGCGTGTAACTGTGTTTTGGACCGTATTAAACATTAACAACTATGTAAGGTACTTCATTAAAAGCCACTATATGAACATTTGAGTATACAATAGATAAATTAAGGATTGGTCTATTTACAATGCTGACAGGTTGTTCATGTCATTAAAAAAATCTCAACTTTTCTTTAGGGGAGGTCCATGCTCCCCTTAATTATACCTAGTTCTGTGCATGTGAGGATTTGTGCATTTGGCCAAAAAGAGGACACATAGCTGTCATCAGATTTTCAAAAATTATGTGTTTCAACAAAGTTTAAAAATTATGTTTCTTAAGTGCAATGTCCACCCCTCATTATCAGATATAACTTGATTTTCAGAATATTTATTTGTTTTGCAAAAGAATGTATAGCCACATGAGAAAAAATTGTTATAAAGTGAAAAATATATGTGTGTTAATTATGAGAATGAATATACTCAGAACCTTAGGAATAGCATTAAATATAATACAACATCTTCATTTTTAAACATAATTTAAGGGTGCATGGGAGAGACCAATACAAGCAGAGCTCCCACTGACTGAGATCTTACAATATACGATATGCCAGACCTAGTTCTATTTATATGATTTTATTTTAACTCTTACAACTCTGCGGTGATCATGAAGATTATTGCCCCTTCTTGCCCTGGCTGCTGTGGCTCAGTGGATTGAGCCCTGACCTGTGAACCAAAAGATTATGGCCCCACCTTATATGAAGAAACCAAGGCTTGCAGAAGTTCAACAATTTAACCAAGACTTCACGGCTAGTCCTGAGAAGGCCTGAAATTCCAATATTCCGTATGTCTTTTTGGAACTAAAATCCATACTCTTCACCACTTTGCTGTACTGTAGTTCCTGTAGCTCACCACCACGCAAATTGTTGTGGATTTTGTGGGCTGTGAAGCAGAGTACTCCAATTCATCTGTCGAACATGTAATCAGAAGCCTTGTAATCACAGCCCATATGTACTTCTGGGAACTGGAGAGGGGGGGTTTCATTTGCCTTCCCTCCAGTCCACTCCCTCACATCTTTTCAGGAAAAAGGATTAGTAAGTGTGACCCCACCCTTCTTTTTTTGCATTTATTTTTTGTTGAATGCAAATGGCATGGCAGCTTAACTCCAGATTTGGTTTCTCTTAAAACTCATGTCATCAAAAAGAATATAAAGGCCAGACTTACCTGTTTTGTGTGTGTGTTGTAGAATGAAAGAAAACACAATTTTAGAAAGATTATTTTAGCCTGGCTGGTTTAGCTCAGTGGATTGAACATGGTCCTTCGAACCAAAGGGTCACTGTTCAAATCCCAGTCAGGGCACATGCTTGGGTTGCAGGCCGGACACATTGATGTTTCTTTCCCTCTCTTCTTCCCTTCCCCTCTCTCTAAAAATAAATAAATAAAATCTTTTACCAAAAGTTTACATAGTAAGCCTCAAAGATTCTCTTTTCATGTCAACTGAAAGACCTTTCCAGGGATGCTCTGTGGCAGGCATATGTTTGGATGTATCCTGAAGGAAAGGAATGAAGATTCAAGCTCATCACCCCGCTTATGAGTGGCGGAGTTACATTTCTGTGACAGCATCTGCACTTGGATAGCTAAGTCACACTGCTTCTCTTGGAATCTTCTGGAATTTGTACACACATATAGCAATAAAAATCACAAGCATAATATGTAGAACAACATATTAGACACTTTTGTTTCAATGGACTTCACAACAACCTGGTGAGATTGTAACTAGAGAGGAAAAGGAGGTTTGAGTGACTTGCTCACATCAGTAGAAGTACTGGGTGGAATCCAAGTGTCTCGATTCCAAATTATATCCTCCCTCCATCAGATCACATGACATATCTGGTCATTCTGGACATCACCAAATGGAGGAAGTAGAGTGAAACCCTGAGCTGTCTCTTCTTAGATATGAATCACTCCTCAGAGAAAATTCTGGACAGGATTTCTCTTAGGCTGAATTATTGCCTTACTATTTCAACACACTGTGAACAAGGTCTGGATTTCCTCCTGGTGGACCAGTCCCCACATCCCTACGGAAATGCATGTTCTGTTGAACTTCCCATGGACAACAGTCTTTCCCCTTGTACTTGTGGCTCGGTCTAGAAGTAAAACAACCCCTCAACTCCTCCACGGGAGCATCGTGGATTTTATTTCTTTTGAACTGCCAAGGCTGGGTGGGAACTCAGCCTTTCACACAGATGTTTTGACTTCTCTTAATTAATCAAAATAAGATAGCAAAGGTTGATAAAAAGAAGAGGGACCAAAAGTCTGCTTTGGGCAGAAGGGGAAGCAACTACTCTGTTTTGTTTTAAACAAAATGTGTGGTGGTTACTCCAATGTGGCTTGACCAGGGTACTATCACAGGCAGGGTGATAGGTTCCCCTTCCGCCATCCACCTCACCACTCTGGGATGTACCTCCATCCCACCTCAGGCCACCCATCACTCTAACCTTTCTGATTCTTGTGATGCCACCTTCCTTCACTTGAGGAAAAAAATTGGGTTCATAAAAACATTAATTTGTTTTTTCACTGCTTGAATTCATCATTTTATTAAAACATGGTGACATACTTAATGGATGTATGAATAAAATCCCTATAAGGTGTTATTTTTTCCTCTGACCCTCATAATACAAAAAATATTTAGATAAGTAGAAGAAAATATGGTTACCCTCCCCCTTCCAAAGAAATATTTTGAGATGGCATTTAGTATGGTGACGTCAGAAGCCCAAGTGTTAAGGCAGCAGAGGCAATGTGGAATGGAGAGAGAGGCTTTCTTTTTTTTCTCCCAAAATTAGAGTTTTTAGATCCCGGACCAGGCCTCATAGGCAGAGGGCCGAATGAGACATTGGTAGATTAATTCCTTGCATTGGGAAAAAGCCTAAAGGTTTTAAACTTTCACCCACAGTAACGCAGAAGTGGTGAGTGACGTGTTGTTATTCTAGAAGAGGCAACAGAGGTGTCCTCAGATCCCCGGAGGCAGAACGAGAGTGCTGTTCCCAGCACCTAGCCCGCCCCAAGGAACACCGCCCAGGAGAGTTGTGCATCCCAGGATCAAAAAGTGAGATATTTATCTCTTAATCTTTCAGAGACTCTAGAGAACTCTGGACATATATACGTGCATCCTTAAATCTGTATAAATACAAGTACATGCAAGTAAGTTGTCTAGAATTTCTGGTATTTATTGTGAAATCAAAGCAGAGGAGAGTCCTTAAGAGTCCCAGTGCCAGCTTAAAAGTAAAATGTTGATTGAGTGTCCAGTGGGTTCTTTAAGATGACAAGCAGAAATGCAAGAGCCGTCATCACCTTTTTTGGTCAAATGTAAACTAGCTTGAGACCAGATTTCCTTTTGGCTATTCTAAATCCCCATGCTGCCATACAGTGTATGATGATACTCCATAGGAGTTTCAAAACCAGTATTTGATCCCTATACTGATGGATATAACGTGCTAAAGTTACATTTCCATGCAGTTGAGAAGGCTACACTGTAAATTAAGGAGAAATAATATGCCCCCGAGGGAGTCTGCTCGTGAGGCCGGCGAGCACAGTGGAATGGGTACAGCTATGGCTGTAACCAAGGCGTCTGTGAGGCCTCATCTGAAGACACAGCTGGGAAAAGGCCTGCTCCCAAGCCCACAATGTTGTTGATAAGATTCACCTCCTCACGATCAGTTCTTTGTTGGCTTTTGGTCAGACCGTTGTGTCCCTTGGTCCCTCGAAGGGTATGTCTCTCCAACACAGTAGTTTGCTTCACATCGAATCATGCAGCCAAGAAGGCAAGAGGGGGAATCTGCTCACAAGACAGACAGAAGTCATAGTGTTTAACAACCTAATCACGGAAGGGAAATCCCATCCCTTCGCAGTATTCAACAGGCAGGACAGAGAGGAGAGCCGCGGGGCGAGCTCACGCTCCCGCGTGGGAGGGGGAGACCTCGGAAGGTTGTGCACACCGGTGGCTGGGCTGCTGGGGCCCATACAGGTTGCCTGCCATGCTAATTTATTTCAAGAATCATTTAGATAAAGGCTTAAATATTTATAACAGGTAAAAAAATACTCTTTTTTGAAAAAGAACAAAGAAAAACAATGCCTAAGAACTGTTTTACCAACCTCCTCTTCAAATATTTTTTAAAATTGCTAAGGAAAATAAAGATATAAAATAGCTATCTAAAGAAGATATGCAAATTGAAACAATAAATAATTTTTGTGTGTCACATTGGAAAAGATTAAGTATTTAATTGATAATACTCATTGTTGGTAAGGATAAACAGACACTTTATAATCTGCTTGAGGGTTTAAACATTTCTGAGGGCAATCTGGTAACATTAAGATTTGTACACCTTTTGATTTATCAATAGTACTTCTAGGTACCTATTTTACAGAAATCATTAAGGTGATGTACAAAATTCATGTGCCAGGGTGTTTGCTGCAGTGCTATGTCTACCAGGAAGGATGGGCTAAATAAAAGATGTTCATACAGCTGCGTACAATACACTGTGGCTGGTAAACACGGTGGTTTAGATGTAATTTATAATCATGGAACTATGCTTAGGATATATTTTTAAACAAAAAGGCAGATTATAAAAACCGCACATAGAATTATGTGTGTGTGCATGTGTGCGCGTGTGCGTGTGTGCTGGTGTGGCATCCACTGTGGCGTGGGGAAAGGACATCTACCACAATATTAATAGTGTTTGTCTTTGACCCGTGGGGTCATGGGCGACTTGTACTTTCTTTTTCATACTCTTCTGTGTTCTTCCAGTTTCACTTTGAGCATGTGCACATTTTATAATAACAAAAGCGATAAAACTATTTTAATATATTTAATACAACTTCCTCCTATATCTCAATATAAGCATGTTTTAAGCTTTTATCATATGTTAATTGAAACTACATAGCATTCTTAAGATCGTTTTATTCTGAATGCATTAGCTGCTTCTATTGATAAATGAAATGTTCCAAGCTTCTTGGCAAAATATACTTACTTTAAAAAAAACCCTCAAATGCTATAGATACACAAATGCCACCAATCAAAAGGGAACTAGATATTGTCAGGTTTCTCCTTAAATTTCTGGAAGAATAACTCATCAAGGGACCAGCAATAAAGATTTTGATTAGTCAAATAAAAAAAATAAATCTCTGGTTGCCATAGCTAATTACTTACTCATCATTTTTTATTCTTCACCCTCAATATATTTTTTTAGTATCTACTACGTAGCAGGCATTAAGAGAAGTGCTGGGGATGCAATAGTAAACCAGAAATACGCCGCGCCTGCCCTTAAAGCCTCATAACAGCAAATGGGAGAATTTCACTGCTGAAGATGTCTCAAAGATCATAGCCCAGAATTCCCCAATCCCCAATTCATGAATGGAGAAGCAGTTTTACCTTCCCTTCCGTACCTATATTTGTCTGACACCAGGCTCAAACACATTCCTCTCTTCCCTGCTGTGGCAGGCAGAATTCTAAGATAGCCCCCACAGTCTTACCCCCTGTTGTTCCTCCCAGGATTGTGTTATGTCAGATGGTAAAAGGGATTTTGCAGATGTAGTTGAGGTTATACTAACCAACTGACCTCAAGATAGAAAAATGAGCTGTGTGGCCAAAGCTAACAAACAGAAACCCTTTAAAAACAGAGCATTTTTCTCTGCATGGTAGCAGAAGAGAAGTTAGAGAGATTCCAGATGTGAGAGAGATTCCATGTGAGGAAGGCTGTCCGCTGCTGAGAGGGAGGGCACCATGGAGCCAGGAGCTGAGAGCATTCCATTGACAGGTTCGTAGGTGGAGAGCACGGTGACAGTTGAGAGGAGGGGACTGAACAAAAAGGAAAAAGGTCTCAGGGACCTGGACAAGAGTGTGGCAATTTCTGGAGGAGAAAAGGGTATAAGGGGACTAATTGGTAATAGAAAAAATAGAACAAAGATTATATTAAAAATACAATTACATTTTTAAAAAGAAAGAAAATGGGACTTCAGTCCTACAACCCTAAGTAACCAAATTCAGCCAGGAGTATAGGAATGCATTTGGAAGAGAACATGCCAAGTTTCAGATCAGAATGCAGAGCTGCACCTTCATTTCAGCCTTCAGCAGAAGCCCTAGACCCACCACTGAGACCTCTGGGTCACAGAGAACTGTGAGATCATGAAGAGGGGCATTTTAGGCTACCAAATTTGTGGTGATTGGTTACACAGCAATAGGAAAAATAAGACATATCCTTTTCTCTTTGTATGTCATTCCTGGGACTGAGATCCATGGATTCCAACTACCTCCTTTGGAACAGATGGTGAAATAGAGGGTCCAGCTTTCTAGCCATAGTGGCTTTTTCCATGCTTTTTAAATCAATTGACTTACTTTTTAAATTATGAAGCAATTTCAGATTTGTAGATAAGTTGGTTTTTTCTTAGCCATGTGGATGCATATATTGCTGATATGGTATCCCATGATCCCCAAATAATTTAGTGTAGTTCTTACAAACAAGGGCATTCCCCTATGTACTCACAATATAGTCACTGGAATCAGGAACGTCTCATCAATTCAGCTCTCAGATCCCCTTCAATTTTCACTGAGCATCCAAATAACATCCTTTATAGTCAGAGATCCAGTCTGGAGTTACATACTGGGCTTAGTTGTCACCTCTCTTCAGTCTTCTTCCACCTGGAATAATTTGTCACTTCCTTGGCTTTCATCACCTTGAAACTTGAAGATTCCAGGCCAGTTGTTTTGGATAATGTCCTTCACGGTGGAATGGTGTGTTTTTACTTCTTGATGGTTGTTCATTTTGGCAAGAATGTTAAAGAGATGATATTGTGTTCTTCACAATTATTACTAGAAAATAGCATATAATTTCAATTTTTATGATTATTAATAACACTAACTTTGATCACTTACAGTGGTGCCTGCCACAGTTCTCCACTGTACTCTTTTCCCTTTTGTAACTGACAACTATTTTGTAGGATGGTAAGATGAGAATATTCCATTCTTCACCCAACTTTAAATTTATTCATGCATAATAATCATATCAGTATAGACTCATTGTTTCCTATCTTATGGAATACTTTGTCATTGCTACCATCATTATTTATTTTCATATTCAAATTGCCAGAAATGTGGTCAAAGGGAGCTTCATCAGACTGGCTGTGCTTCAGTGTTGTTCTGGCCAATCCCCTCTCTTCTTTGAGCACTTCCTCACTTTCTGACACAGCGAGGTGTCCTGGGCTCACTGTGTACCTTCCCTTCCCCAGCCCTGGAACTGGCCATTTTTCCAGGGAGTTCTGTTTTTTGTTAGTGAAAAATTATGTTTAGAAACCAGGATCCAGACACTGTTAGGGTTGTTGCTGCTTCCAATCACGTTCGGCTTTCTTTAACTTTTCCAAAACATGCTCTCTCCTGCCTAATCTTTTACAAGGGCTGTGTCTTCTACCTGGAATGTTCTTCCCTTCTCTTTGCATGGTGAACTCTTCCTACTCGTTCTTTACATCTCAGTTTAAATCTTGTTTCTACAAGAGAACCTTTCACCGCTGCCCAGACCGGTTGAGGTCTCATGTTTCATGTTCCTTTAGAGAAGTTTGTCATACAGTTATCATTTGGTAGCATGTGTTTCCTCCTCACTAGACTAAGAAGCTTTGGAGGACAAAGGCTGTTTGTTTTTTTGATCAACATAGTCTCTCTAGTGCCTAGCACATAGCCAAGTAAATGAATGAATGAATGAATGAATGAGCGAGTGAATGAGTGAGTGAGGTTGGAACTAGATCCCAGAGCTTTCCTTGTTATTTTACAGTGCACACTTAAAACTTTTAAAGGTTAACAATTCACCGAAAATAGTAGTCACTAAATTCTTAGACAAAGGCACAATTTGATTCTTTCTGACAAAATCCTGCATTTTACACACTGGATCAAATAAGTTTCCACATTATTTCTTCTTGGAATGGATTCAGGCAAAAATGGAAAACCAAGTACTCTCTGAAAAGGTCAAAGAGCTTGCCACTATTGATTTAATCACTTGGTTTTTTCTTCATTGGATTTATTATGTTCTGAGTAACTTTGCTACGTTGTTAAGAAAACAAAAACACCGCAGAAGAATATTTAATTTGATTGTATAATACTAAATCTGCACCACCTCCTGGGTCCCTAATTAAATCTTGTTTTTTCACGGCGCCTTGTCCTTGAATCTGTGCCACTTTGAGTCTCAGAAATGGAATTTCTGATAGAGGAAACCCAGAAACCTGCTTTGAGGTGATGTGGAAGTCCGATAGTTCTACCATTGTCTCTACAGGAAGGCCAAGCATGCACTCGGCTTCCTGGCTTCACGCTTTCATGGTTTTCCTCTGGTTTGGAGTCAGACCCAGACTCAGCAAAGACGCCCTCCGTTTCTGCCCCTCCCCAGCAGCGTGCCAGTAACCGTCCCTGGGAATCATGTCAGACCTTTTGGCATCCTTTGAAGCATTTGATTATTGAATTCTGTTGATTCTCTCTAGAAGGAAAGTGGGGTCAGGAGGGCAGTCCTAAAACAGTTATGGTTCTTTTAGTCCTAAGAGATACATTAGGAAAGGTTTCAAAAAGCTTTTTCTCATTTTACATTTTCCGAAATGGCCTTCTGAGACATTTGGTAATTTCTCTTCCAGGCATTTTGTGTTAGATGGGGTTTATTATAAAAACAGAATCTCATTGCAACTCACACAATGAGAAATACTTATTCAACTATTTTTCCCTTTCCCTGACTTCTGTGGTAGTTTTGCTTTCTTCCTTTCTAGGATATCTGGCAAAAGTGAAGACCTGGTGGAAAAAACTTATCTGTGGTTCCATTCTAATTAGCTGAGAAACACAGAACCCCCCTCAGGGGAATCAGGAATCTCCCCTTCGTTCCTCTTGGCTGCACTGAAGCTCCTGCAACTTAATATTTTAATACTTCCCACCAAAGAACCTAACCAATAATTACAAGTTAAAGAAAAAGCTCTTTATTCTTTAGCCTGCTTCCAATGGCATATTTTCCTCCTTCACTTAGTCATGTATCAGGTGGTGTAGCATTCACTCATGACCCACTTAATGTGGCTTTAAAAAGGAATTGTTATTAGTATATCACATCTCAAATGTAATTAAGATGGATGCAATTCACAGACATGATTAATGAACCAGAACTTGTTACCTGCACTGAAAAACCATTATGTGGGCTTTGCTAAACAAACAAAAACATCCAGATCAGGACCTTACTACTTATATACGGAGTCAAAGGCAAAGATTCAAAGCAAGCTTACAGAGGTATCCTCTCATGATGATGCTGTGGAAAAGATTTTAAAAAACTAAGCAACTAGGCTTTAGCATTTCCTAAACAGAGATACATCTTAATTGTTTGATTACTTGAATTTTAGAAGGAAGGTTGGCAATTTATGTGCCATTTCTAGCAAAGGAAAAGAGAGGTAATCCAGATTCGGTAATGGCCTAAAAGGTGGAACTTCACCAGGCCCTTTCTTCCCTCTAGGACTGCATTTTATTTGTCCAAATAAATGTAAGATAGCAAGTCATCCCTCGTCTCCCAGGGCAGCAGAGCACCACCGTGGACCAGACCTTAGTAGAGGAGAGAAAATGCTGATAGAAACAGAGATGCTGGTGACATGCGAGCCTTGTCAGGTGGCAGTCACTAGCTTTATAAAGTTATCTGAGTTATCAAAGAACTACTAGATATCTGGTTTATTTGTCTGTATAGAGACCTTCTTTCACGTCCCACTGAAAGCTAAAAAATTAAAATCCTACAAATGCCATATTCCTGGGAAGACTCTAACATGTCTGTTTACCTACCAGGGCAGAGTAGGGGTGATGATGTTATGATAGTAAGTGTGTACACTTCTGGCCTAAGTGTTTGTTTGCCTCTGCTTGTCAACGTCTGAGTAGCTTCTCTGTCCTCCCGCTTGGAGTCATAAGATCTGCAGTGAACACCGCCTCCCTCAGAGGCTGCTGGTGTTTATCTTCCAAGTGCTAATATCGAAACAATGCTTTTGATTCAGGCGACAGTGAGTCAGGGTATTTTGGAGCATCATTTCTCTTCTTCTTGAGTCCTCCCTAAGGGCAATCACTTTAAAAAGTATAAATCATCGTGCTACTTTTTCAACACAAATCACAAGTGTCTTCTTGGCCAGAAGAGAAGCAGCAAATACAAATTTTAAATCAACATACAATGTATTCATATATCTATTGCCCTTTTAACTTTTAAGCATGTTTTTTTGAAACATTTAAAGTGATTTTTTTAAAAGTAAGTTTTAAGTATATACGAAAATGGAACCATTCAGGGAGTCTATAAATATCTGATAAAATTGTTCTTTTGATGATAGTTCTTTCTTACATAAAAATTAAATTACTTTATAAATTAAAAACTAAAATTTGTAAGTTCTGTGAGGGCAGAGAACATTGTAGCCCCAATACCTAGCAAGTAGTAAATGGCTAATAATCATTTGTTGGATGAATGACTATATGAATGGAATATTGATAAAATCAAAGTCTTTTTAATAAGATAAAAAATAGTAATAAAATAATAATACAATTATATAATTCTATTTATAATTGACTATGATTTTGATTTATCCAGTGGAATATTTAGTAATTTTATCTTCATCTACAAGAAGGACATTCTGGGAAATTATTATTATGGTTGATATTAATGACATATATGATTGCTTCTCTAATCTCTGTATTTGGCCTCTCTCTGCTTTGTTAAACATATGCTCATACTCACCTCTTGTACAGGGAGCTCTGAGATGGCAAGGACACCTGACTCTGAAACAACACAACATGCTGGGAAAACAGTAATGGCCACTACACAGAGCAAACCAGGCCATGTACTTGGCAGTTGTAAAGCTTGTCATATCTGTGATCATTATCTCAGTATAAATAATATGGTGAAAACTTAGGAAATTAGCTTAATTCATTTTTAACTTCAGAAGCCTTTTATGTCTCCAGGAAACAGAAATAAAACTGTTGTCAAAACTCAGAAAATGATTTAAAACAGTTCTTAGACTTTCATATTTCTTTTTAAACCAGGGTAGGGCAATGAATCAATATTTATCATCTACTAGGCACCAGCATCGTGCTAAACCCCCCACAGTATACAGAGTATATGGCAAGATTACTACATTCAAGTGACATATTTCTTGTAGGAAAAAAATGTAACTTGAAAATCATGAAACAAATAATAACAGAGAAGGAATTAAGTCTTAGCTAATTAGAAAAGAAAGATGCTTGGGAAAGATGTCATGAGATAGTCGAACCTGACCTTGTGTCTTATGGATATGATTCAGGAAAGCGTACAGAATGTTCAGGCATGTGACACAAAAGGAATCTGACAACAGGGAGGGGAAAGCCCATGATGGGAACGAAATCAGAACAGCACCCTGAGGAGAGCCGATGGTACTTTATGAGGAGAGTGTCTAGGATACTAGAATCCTTTTAAGAGCATGCTACAATCTATTGTTAGAGAGGTATGAATGGAAGGAAGTATTTCTATCAGAAGCCATGTTAAACCTGAACAACATTCCCTCATCAGGAAATAATTTGAAATATCAACTGAGCTTTTCTCCTGTGTCCATTCTTAAGTAGAGCTTGACATACGATCTGTCATTCACCCAGGACCAGTTCTCCAGTGGGGCCAAAGAGCAAAGATTCCAAAGTTGTGGCTCCTAAATTCAAAAGCTTCAATGCAAGTATAATGTATGGTTTCAAAAAGATTTGAGGAAACACAATCTGGTGAAGTATATCCATACTTCTATCACTGCCCCCTGACCACAAAACCATATGAGCTGTGCGGGAAACGGAGCAAATTTGAAAGAGAATCAGGCACGTATAAACTTTTGTCTTCCTTTGTGCCCTGACCCTGACTCTCCCCACCCCTCACCCTATGCCTGAAGGAAGGGAAGGGAAGGGAGTTGTCATTTAAATTTTGGGTTCCAATAACAAAAGGGGCCCATCTCTTGCATCCTAGGTGAGACTCCAAGAGTGAGTAACCTTCACAGAGAAATTCCTGACACCATCACGATGGAACAGAATACCTCACTGGTTTAGTCTGAACTCTGAGAGTTAGTGACCAAGCCAATGTCCTTCATGAAAATGGTATTTGCTGATAATTGAGCAGAGATGGGTGAGAGACAGTGTTAGGGACACAGTGGGCACCTCTCAGCATCCCTGAACCCTCTATCTCAAGTTGTGGGGAAAATAACTAGGACATGGAAAGGAAGAGCAAAGGAAGCCTGGAGGCTGGGCAGCGGAGGTAAATGTTGCTCAGCGTCTCTCCAAAGTTCTAAATGGGTAACCCCTGGGCAGAGGCTGATGACTGAACCCTGATGGCCATTTTGGCAGATGGTAAAACATAATGTGTGCCCGAAAACCAAAGCAGATGAGTTACAGCTCAAAGGACATCTGCATGGGATCAAACACATCAGAACCAAGAAGCAGATGGCTTCCTTCCTAACACTATTGCATGGCTTTTGAGCAAAGTTCTTTATCAATCTTCCACATTCCTCCAATTTAGATTCAAATCCAGGGGGAAAAGAAGGGAAAAATCCAAAGATAAAGTTTTATCCCAAAGTGTGCCTGGATTATAAAATAGGGTTGCCTGAAAAATGACCATATTTTCACAGAATTTACCTAGAATAAATTATGACTATGTTTGTGCCTATGAGCAAATGAAGATTCGAGGTCAAAAAATGTGTTTTGCTTAAAGAAAACAGTGTTACATTTTTGAACTTCAGTCCATGCCCTTGAAATGCGAACTTGCTAAATTCATCTTTAAGGCCCCTCGGTTGCTGCTGACTTCCTTCTCCCCTTGGCTTTCCCCACACACCTGTCCTTCAGGGGGCCCGGGTCCAGAGGGATCTAACTCCAAATGTCAGTCATGCTGCAGTTGAGAAACCCTGCTGTCGCTAATTTCTCTTCATTTCCTGAGTGATAAAATGAATGTATATCAGTTCCATTTCTACCTGCGGGTGGATAGTTTAGAAATAGCCTTTCTGGATTGCGCCAACTCTCTGTAGTGTCTGAGTGGGATCCTGAAACCTCCAAGGCTCATTGAGCTGTAACTCTCGCCCTTCACTCATGGGATATTGATAAATTGTCATGAGAGTCGTTTTGCCTGTTTTCTACCTGCATTGCTATCCAGTGTCTCCATGAGATGCCTCTGTCCACATCACCGGTCTGCTTAGATGTGGCCTACCATCATCATCGCCACCAACATAATATAAACAAAGGCTGCCATTAATTGGATGCTTACCCCATGTCATGCTCTTGATAAGCAATTCCTCATTTAACCCACACAGCTCTCTGAGGCAGGTCTTAGTATGCTAAACCCTGGGAGCAGAATTAATCATTATCGTTCCAAAGCTCACATCACTGGTTAGGGGCAGAGCCAGAATCTATCTGATGATAAAAACTGTTCTAATGCTTATTCAATACTCCATTACTGTCTGTTTACCCTTTTTTCATTAATTATGATTCTTCAGCAACTAACATATTCATGCACCTACCACACACTCCCAGTTGGTTAAACTGGATGGTCCGTACTGCTCTAACCCCTGCTGTCTGTGGCTCCAATTTTGAAGCAGGGCTGTCTAGAAATGCACCCCCCACTTTTTCCAGACATATCAGATTGGTCTGGAGTATTCTTGAATAACAGCACAAACCTAATCTATATACCACTGTCTGTACATTCCTTTGATGATATTCTGGACTAGAATCCAGGCCAGGACCACAGGTTGTCCTCAGTTGTCTATCTCTTTTGTTACTTTTATCTTCATGACCTGACTCTCTTGGAGAGTATTGGCTAGTTGTTTTATAGAATGTCTCTCACGTTGTCTGATGTTTCCTCATGATGAAACACAGTTGTGCATTTCTGGCAAAAAATATCAAAGACGTGGCATTGTACCCTTAGTCTAGAGATAAAGCCGAGGGTGGGACTGCAAATTTTTTTGGTGAGACTTCAGAAAGATCAAAGGTAATGCCTCAGAGAACTATTCAGTCATACAAAAGTCCCTTTGAGATGAAAGGTGTGCCACTGCCACCTGGGGTTGAATAGGGTAGAGACAGCATGAAAGTACAAAAAGGCAATTGGATCCCCCCAAAGATCAGAAAGTAGCCTGGGAAAACTACTCATTGGCAAAAGTGATATCTTTCATGAAAAAGGAAAGATGACTCAGCAGGTAGAATCAGGAGCCCTGTTACGGACTGAATTACGTCCCTAAAATTTATATGAAGCCCTAACTCTCCATGTGGATATAGGGCCTGTAAGGGGGTAGTTAAAGTTAAATGTTGTTATAAAAGTAAACCCTAAGTGGATAGGATTGGCATTTTTCTCAGAAGAGGGAGTGACACCACACCTCTCCCTCACTGCACAAGCGCAGAAGAAAGGTCATGTGAGGCCGCAGCATGAAGGCAGCCACCGCAAACCAGGTCGACACGTCTCACCAGACACTGACACTGCCCGCCCCTTGATATCGGACTTCTGACCTCCAGAAGTGTGAGAAAACGAATTCTGCTATTTAATCACCCAGTCCGTGCTATCGTTATGACGGTCTGGGCCAACTAATACAAGCCTGGAGGGCTGAGCCAAAGGAATGATTGCTGGGCCTAATGAAAAAATTTCCAACATTTGTCCTATTATATTTCAGAATTTCTATGTATGGGAGTCTCTCCTTGATGGCTCCCACGTCCCCTTTTTTGGACCAGGAATGTGTACAATGGCTACACTACGCCCATCACACTATTGTGTGTTGAGTGTGTGAGGAGTGGATAAGCTGGATCTTTAACTTCACAAGCCCGTATGTTGACAGAAAGTGCACACAAGGAGCTGTATTTGAGGAGTTATACCCAAGAAACCTGAGCCACACCTGGACCTGATTTAGATGACTAGATTCTGGACTTTGAGTTGATGCTGTAATGGAATAAGACTGGGAACCTTGGAAGAGGGTGAATGCATGGAATGCATTTTGAAGGTGGGAAGAACGTGCATTATTGGGGCCTACATCCCACTATTGGGATGTGCTGTAGTGCATCCACGGGAGGCAGCTTCCCTTGTGGCCCCAATAATCCCCACCTCCAAGCATTCTTGCCTCTATGTAATCCTCTCTCTTGTGGGCTCAACTCAGTTGACGTGCTCCTAACAAAATCAATAGCAGAAACAATGGCATGTGATAAAAAATAGGTTGCAAAAAAAAAAGTGGCTTATATCTGGAGTTCGCTCTCTCAGTCACTCTCTAAAGAACGCCACTGCCAGGATGTGAAGCTACCCAAGGGAGAGCCGTGTGAGCAGGGAGCTGACATCTCTGGCCAATAGCTGCTGAGGATCTGACACCTGCCAAGAGCTGCTCAATGAGTTTGGAAGCAAATATTCACCTGGTCTAAACCCCAGTCAACAACTTGATGGCAGCCCCATGACACATCTTGATCTAGAGACACCCACCTACCCTGTGCCCAGATTCCTAGTCCACAGGACTTTGAGATAATAAATATTTCTTGTTTTTAGTCACTAAGTTTTGTTATAATGTGTTATGCACTGAAAGATAACCAATACATGTTATCATTGCATCTCTCCTTCCTAAAATACCTCTAGTGTGTCTTTAAGTTGGTTTTTCATCTAATATTTGTGTCCACCATCAAATTTTAGTCTATTAATCTCTTAAACTGGCTTATACTAATATATACATATAATTATACATAATATAATTATTACATCTAATTATTTATTATGTAATATATTTACTATGTATATTATAGTATATGCTAACCAGCTATATACAAATTATATATTTACATATAGGTAGAAAAGATTTTAGCTCATCTTATAGAGTGTTTTAAACATATAAAAAGTAGAGTGAGCCCTGGCTGGTGTAGCTCAGTGGATTGAACGCGGGCCTGCAAACCAAAGGATTGCAGTTTGATTCCCAGTCAGGGCACATGCCTGGGTTGCAGGCCAGTTCCCAGCAGGGGACATATGAGAGGCAACCATACACTGATATTTCTCTCCTTCTCTCCTTCCCTTCCTCTCTAAAGATAAATAAATAATATCTTTTTTAAAAAATAAATAAAAAGTAGAGTGAAAAATGTAATGGACCCCCGTCATGTCCCCATCACCCAACTTCCACAATCATCATCAGTGTTGACACAGCACAACAATACCAGCACAAAAACCCATAGTTCCCATTGCTTCATCTCTGCCTCTGCCCACTCCTCACCCCTGGATTATTTTGAAATAAGTGCCAGACACATTTCTTATGTAGTATTTTCAGCATGTGTCACTTTTTCAAAAAACATTTTAAGCTTACAAATTGACCACACAGATCATATCAAGGAGTGCTTTGATGATGAAGATAAGGTCCTCAGAGCAGAGACTATGGTAGCTGTTCTTGGTAGTGCACTTCTACTTGAAAATATAGATAAACAATTTGACAGAAGTTAAGGATTATGAGTTAAGGATTAGCAAATTGAAGAGAGAGGGGAATCACTTGATGGATGAGAGGGGAACCGGCAACAGGATAGTAGACTACAGCTCAAGCCAAATATATGACCAGTGAAAATTAGTTGCAAGGAGGATGATCAAGTTTAAGAACAATCCTGTCTAACATTGAAGGTCAGATTTCATCAAATATGCTGCATATTTTATATAACTCTTTTTTAACCCCCAAGTTTTAGGAAAAACCTGTTCCACACATAGCCTAGGCTCAGTGTCATTTTAGTAGTACAGTGATTCAGAGAATGTAAAACAGAGAAGAACAGTGCAGGACAAGGGACTAGGAGATAGCAAATGAAGAGCTAAGAAAAGATTGAGAATTCAGCAGAACAAAAACAAAAATCAGAAGCTGTCAGAAAAATCTGAGTGATGTCTCTTACCAATGAACCCCAACAGAATCGTTGTAGCTATTGGAAAATAAGCGAGGTTTCCAACAATATGTGAGAAGAAGAGTCCTGAACTTTTTGCTTAAATATTAAAGGTAAAGTGACCCCAGAAATCTAGAGAAATCAAAACCAAGAGGCTAATGTCTTGAGTACACACCCAGACACAGAGACTCACAGACAGATATGCCTTCTGTTGATGGAATCAGAATCAATACTTGTACTAGATGCCTTTAATCACAAATGGAAGTTCATAATGGGTTTTGCAAAAGTGGAGGGAATCCTTTTGGCCACCTCTTTCTAATATGTTAGTGAACTTCCAGATATGATGGTGCCCACACAGCATTTGGCCATTAAGTAAATCTGCAGAGTATGCATGTGATTCTTCCTCCACAAGCTGCTCATGGAGGATTGTTAAACATTCAATAATAGAGCAAAAATTATTATACTCAATTTACATGAGAAAAGTTAGCTAGTCTGTGGATTATAGTTTTTTCCAGTTAAATATGAAGTAACATTTTTACCAGTTGTACAAATCCTGTGGCAGATCAAATCCAATTTACTATGTTTCCAAATTAAAACCCAGAAATTCTGGTTCTTTTGTTTTACACAATCTAGGCAGCAAAGGGCAATGCAAATTTTATACAAGAATTCCTTATCCTGGACTTTGACATCTAGCTTTTTTGGTAACAGCAACCATGACTCAGAACTCTACTTCAACCCATAAAACTGAGGATTTTCATAAAACTGGAGGAATATTTTATTTTTCTTGAATTTTATTATTGAACACAGGAATAATATTATAGAGCAATTTTTCCTTTACTTCCCATAGCAATGATAAACCAAAACTGTGTACAAGTAAAAGTAAGGTATCTATCAAAAAACCATCACATCTGCCATTTTAAAGACTTATTTTTTAATGAAAAATATCTTACTGGTGTAATTTTTGGCCTGTCCTTGATTGCTGAAAGAAGGATGGTTTTGATGAATATAGTCAAGGATAACCGACACTTCATTTCTCTCTCATATCCTTGTATTTTATGAGTTAGCCATTGCCGATTTAAAAATGACAAAGTGTCATCTGTAGCATCCAATCACATTTCTGAGTTTATCAGAAACATTTTAACATTGGTGTAAGGAAGGCAAATACTATTTGGAGGTAAATCTACATGTACATATTGATATACACAATCATATTACAGCAACAACCATACATGTATGGTCGGTATACAGGATGGGGAAAAGCAGGTTTACAATTGTGAGTAAGCAAAACACAGAGTTTATTCTTGTATCATTATTTATTAATTACTGTCTCATTTTCCATAAAACCACTATACACTGACTTGTGCCCCACCCTGTATGTGTGTGTGCAGAGCAGGGGAGGGAGGCGGGGGTGGGGAGATGGAGAGGGAAAGAGAGGAGTGAAGCATAGAGACCAGCATACCATGCTCATTCCCCTCCCCGAGCTTCCATTTATCTTCATCTTGTTCTCCCTGGCAGATGTGCCCTTCTATCCCCTCTCCTCCTCCAGTTTCTCTCTGTTGTTTAAGAGCCTTTGCGAGTCTTTGCCAGCTCATACTGGCTCTCTGTATGTTCCCTCTTCTTTATGCTTCTAATAAACAATTTAATACAACACATGACTTAACATTTGGCTACACACTTTGATTGCTCTCTGAATGTTCCATGTGTCAGTTTTGTCTCCCCAACTAGATTGTATGGATTACAACATCCAGTGTTGCTGTATCATGGGTGCCAAATAAGTAAGCATCAATGTAATGAACTAACAAAATTTCCAGTGAGCTTGTAATTTTGATTAAGAAATTCAAATTGGTTCTCACATTGGGGCCTAAACTTTTTAGGATGTTTCTATGCATTTCAGACATCCATGTCCTTAATTTGAACTACAACATAGCTTAGTGGTTAAAGCCATGCTATTTTTAAATCCCAGTTCTACAATTTACTAACTGTGTGATCTCGAGCAAGTATCATAGATGTCTGTCGCCTAGACTCGCTCTATGAAAGAGGTATAATGGTACCATCTAACTCAGAGTCCTGGGATAATTAAATGAATTGATTCACAACCAGTGTGTAGAATAACTGGTACATAAAAAGCACTCAAGAGAAACTGACTATTCTGCTGTGGTTGAATGTCAGTCATAGTTTATATTTCTAAACTGGCAACTTGCACAAAAGTTGGCTATTAGTGGTTTGAAAAAAACAATGTCATTTTAGGCTGTTTTGAGAAGATAAATAATTGCTTACAAAGTGAGGTTTGAGTTAAATTACAGGAAGTTGATGCCAAATCAAGGCAGGAATCATCAATGTTTGCCTGTGCCAAAAGCCTGTAACGGGATGTCTTTCCCCAGGCCTAGACATTTTATACAGACTGACCTAAGAGAGTTTAGATCAAGTGAGCATGACAAAGTTGACTTGTTGATTTCAGGGGCAACCCAAATATAATAACTGGGTGTTTGGGAGTTAATATGCCCAATAGTCTAAGAAAACATGTGGGTAAGCCAATAGGAGTGGTGTTTATCAGGGGCAGAGGAAATAAAATACATACCTACTATATGTACATATATATAATAATTCCACAAATTTATTAGTCTGCTATTTGCGATATCTCGTGCATCTTGAGAGCCTCCTTCAGAAGAAAGGTGTCTGGGATGAGTCATACATGGTCCCTTGGCCGTATCATCAGCTAATAGTGCCCTGTCACAGCATAAACCCTAACATGTATTTCATGAGGCTTGTGTGAAAACTAAAGATAGTGTTTATAAAGCTTTTAGGACAGTATTTGCACCTAGAAGAGGAAGCAAGTAATATGTGTTACCTTTTATTATTTTATTACATGGAGAGTGGGAACTCAGGAAAACAGTAATTATTCTCAAGTCAGTTCATGGCAGAATGAAACTCAAACTTAAAACATGCATTTCTTATCACAACTTTCTTACCCTGCTTCCACTTTCCTCCTGTTTTCTGTGCCTTCTGGATCCTGGGTAGACTTCAGCTCAGTGGCCCCTCACTCTGGCACTTCTTGAGCTGGTTCTCCTTCCAGGTTTCTGGCTGTGACCCTTTTTCATTTACCTTCTTGTACCCCCCAGCTGGAGTGTTTCTCAAGGCTCTCTCCTCTCCCTGCACATGGTAAACCACATAGAAGGCCCTCATTCCAATCAATTCCCAGTCTGAAACTCCACTCTGAGTTCTGTCTTCCATGCTATCTTTTCACCTTGCTTTTACAACTGCCTGCTCCATATGTGCCAAGAGCTGTTTTGCTGGCATCTTTAAATCAAAGTGATAGAATCATTACTGGCTCATTCTCTCTTTCCCTCCACTTTCTTTCCACAGCCACATGCATCTTCCAACATTTCATGGGTTAGTAAAGGAGCCATTTCCTCTACACTCAAACCCTTAGATTCTCTCTCCTCTCTCCTTCCAGGCTCCAATCTATATATGATTTCTTGCCATTCTAGAGCTTCACTGAACAGTGTAGTAGCCACTAGCCACATGTAGCCTTTGAACACTTGCAGTGTGGCTGGTCTGGACTGAGATGGGCTCTAGGTGCAAAGTACACACAAGATTTTAAACACTTAGTACAGTAAACAATAATGTAAAATATATCAATATCTTTTTACATTGATGACCTGTTGAAATAACAATATTTTGGATATCTTGGGTTAAATAACATATTATTAAAATTACTTTAAAAATCTTTTTGTTCTGTTTTAATGTGGCCATCAGAAAATTTAAATTATATATGAGGATTGCTTTATATTTCTATTGGCAACATCTTCCTTCTCAACATTTCTTGGATCCCTTCCATTTCAATCTTACTACTATTATCAGGTCAGGCTTGTCACAGTGCATCCTAGCAGCTTTCTCTCCTATACAGTCTCCCTCCTCCAGCATCATTGACCATGCTGCCTTCTGTCTCCAAATCAGTCTTCCTAGTGAAAGGTTCAAATCAAACCATCCCCTACTCAAAAATAAGAACCAATTACTTCTTGCTGTCCATCAAATAAAGTTTAAACTATTATAGTCCCCAGTGTGTTGCTCCCTTACATTCAGCTACGATACCTTGGGATAACAAGGCAATGAATGCAAGTCAAGATGAAGCTCTGTTTAGCTGGAGGAAAATTTTTAAAGCGGGGGAGGGGTGTTACATGGCATCTCCATAAGAGCTGGTCAATGACTTTAACTTGACCAAACCTGGCTCAGAGTAAGTTAAACTTTGTAAATATTTTATAAGCTGAAATGATATATTTTCTTCGATGAGTTGCCTAAGCCACCAACTTGTTTTAAAAAATCATCAGCTTTTATAAAACAGAATATAAAGAGGAATTTCTGATGCCAAGGAAGGGTCTTGGCTCCTCCTCTCAGATGCCACAATTGATGACATCATGTCTTAAAGGTCCCAAATCCCTAAATTTTACCCAGCAGTGGGACTAGTCCCTCTCTGAAAAGAGCAAGAAATAACCGAACTTTTCTGAAACAAGTAATTGGAGCAACTGGAAGTTCAAAGGGAAGAGTGACAAAGCCTCATGCACCTATCTGGCAGTTCAGTACTGTTTTCCAAATGTCAGATGATGGGTGGAGCAGACCCAAATGGTTTTTGTTCTTCCAAACTAAAATCCAGTACCATTTTAATATTAGGTCTTATTATCATTGGGTTGGCCAAAAAAATTGTTCAGTTTTTTCCATAAAATAAAAAACAGAGTCTTCATTTTTACCAGTAACTTTATTGATTTGGATATTTTGAGTATGTCGGCTGTCTTCCACGTGGCGTAACACTGACGGTTCTCAGTTAATGTCTTGATTTGATCACTTTCAACTTCAGCTGGTCTACCCGACCGTGGAGCATCGTCCAGCAAGAAATCTCCACATGAAACTTCGCAAACCACTTTTGACATGTTTGATCAGTCACAGCACCTTCTCCATACACTGCACAAATCTTCTAAAATTTTCTTTTTGCATTTCAGTTGCATTTTTACCTTTCTTGAAATAATAAAGCATAATAAACTAAAAACATTGCTTATTTTCTTCCATTGTCAATATTAAAAGTGGCTGCACAAAAATTCACCAATTTTGATGGTTTTTAAATGCATACTGATATGACAGCTGTCACTATACAGTCTAACAAAATTGTTTCAAATGAAGTTAAAGACAACTAAGCTCTATTAGACCCACCTTATGGGAGAAAAAAGTGAATGAACTATTTGGCTAACCCAATATTATTAATATGTTCAAGGTAACATATTAATTATTTTAATTAAAATGACTCAGTTTGATTTTCAAGACCAAAACCTACTACTATTTCTTTTTAAAATATATTTTTTAAAGATTTTATTTATTTTTTTTAGAAAGAGAAAGAGAAACAGTATTGTGTGGTTGCCTCTTGCATGCTGCACACTGGGGACCTGGCCCACAACCCAGGCATGTGCCCTGACTGGGAATCCAACCGGCGACCATTTGCTTCACAGTCTGGTGCTCAGTCCACTGAGCTACACCAGCCAGGTCTCTCAAAACCTGCTACTATTTCTTTTACCAGCTCATCTTCATTACTGCTCATTCCAGACCATTCATGCTAATTAAAGTTTGGAGGGAAGTTGTAGATCACCTAACCCAATTCCTCATTTTACAAATGAAGACCCTGAGGGTCCTGGGGCTCATGGAGTAAATTTTGAACAGTGGTCAGAACCCAGATCTGCCACTTCCCAGACTTGTGCCTTTTACATTATATCATTCACTAATTCTTTTTCTTTCAATTTTGTATATTGAAGTTTCATCTGTTCTTCAAGCTCAGAGATGAATGGCACCTCCTTCATTATGACTAACCAGCAGAGACCCATCCTTCTTTGCCCACACTAAGTCTGTAATGAGCTGGCATTTGTGATCCTTAGTTCCCTTATCGGATTTTAAACATGCTGAAGCCAGTGATGTGGCCTGACACAATGTGTATCCAGCCTTCCACATGGGAAACGCTCCATGCATTTTTGTCAAATAAATGATTGAACAAAGGAAAACAGCACAGCAACTTGAAGCCTTAGCTATTAAATATGTAATATGAGAAAATGGATGCATTAAAATGTAAGAGTATAATCCATAATGTAATGCATTTTGATCTCCTTGAACAAGAGGACTCCACATCCATTTCAAGGTTGGTTATTGATGTAAGAAAAAATTTCACCCCAAACCCTTGAAGCTTTTCCTTTCATTTGAACAAGCAGGGGGTAATTAGTGAATTATAGCAGAGACCAAGCTATTAGGGATTTAAAGATTAAGTTTTGAAATCCACGTGTCTCTTGAAAATCTGAGTGCCAGTTCAGTGGCGTGCAGAAAGGCTGCCAGCCCAAAAGATTCAGTCAAGTTAAATTGAAAAAGAGTAGGTTAGTTTTTGCCAGTGAATGTTTAAAAGTAAGATAATCCATCACCCTGGTTCCTCTGCCCTGGTGTGTTTATTAAGTAAATGTTTATTACACTAAATTCCATTTTAAACTAGAGTGAGGGAGTGACTTTTCAAAAGCAGAAATGTCATATAAGGTAAGATGAGTTTATATGGGGCAAAAGCATCAATATATTTCTATTTTTAAATATGCTATTTACATGTTGTTCATAGGGCGGTTAGAAAGCAAAACTTATCTCCAAATGAAAATTAACCCTGAGGAAAACCCCTATATGAAAAAATATCCTCTCCCACAGGGCCTACAAGAGGGGTAAACAGAAAGAAAAGAAAAAGGCTCTAACAGGCCTTCCCTGTTTTGACCTCAAGAGCCAGAGTATGGAAGTTTATCAGAAAGTGTTTAATGGCCTTGGGGATAGCTATTAGATATTCGGGCATTTAATTAAATTTACTTGTATGCTATGTGACGAATAATTAATTATTGACTATTTGTTAAATCTAAGGCAGTGTGCTGGCTAGAAAATATGAGGTAAATAAAGATGATTCCAATAACTCTATTCTCAAGTTAACCAGAGGTTCCACACCGTACAGTATAGAGACTGTTTATCGACCAGCTGGTCCGGGTATCAACCCCTTCTCCATTCACAGCCTTTAGCACTGGTTCCTTAGGGGAAGGGGGACTGAATGACCTGGATGACTCTTTCTATTCACCAAGTAACTGATTTAATTTGGCTTCTTAGAACTACGGTTTTTCATTTAGCGTAAACCCAAGAGCTTTCTTTATCTTATAGACATTTACAGAAATGAAACATTGGGAAGTTCTGGGATCTAAAGTCTTCATTGAAGACATTTACACATTTCAATAATACTTACTCATGTATCATGTTTTACTAAATTTTATGGAATACTTTAAAAATCATATTCACCAGAAAACTGATAGAAAGTAGTTATATTTCTAGAAGGTAAATGGAAACACAAATCAAACTTAAAGGGCATCTTGAGCAAAATTTTGTCAAAATGCGAGCTTCTTCAACAATTATTAAGTGCTCATTAATCACCAGCTGAACCTTTTTCTGCCTCCCTACTAGGCTGTTTACTCCTCAGAACAAGGTACTGTTTTTATTTCTGCGAACATAATGCAGGGTCTGTACAATGCCTGCCACCCAGAGGCCCAGAGCACACTGGTGGAAGGAATGGAGTCAGGCAGCATTTAGCAACTTTTACTGCTTACATTTAAATTGCCCAGAAAGGTAAGCAAAGGTAGAGAATGACTCAGTAATGTAGAACAATCCGAGTAAATAAGCAGGTTTTCCCAGGGCAAAAAGGAGAACTTAGGTTCTTGAGAAAAGATGCTAGGGGAGGATTGCTGACCGCAGGGGTCACTCCAGGCAGCCTCCCGGTGACGTCAGACATGACTTACCAGTTGTAGATCTTGCCCCAGAGGTGTCTACCCCACAGGAACCTGGCCACCAAACGCTGTGGCCAATAAACTGATATCCTGGAAAACTGTCCAACATTCTGAGCAGAGCTATCCAATTCCGAAGTGTCAACAAGATTTATTGCCAAGAATTGCTTTGCAAAAGTTAGAGGACATATCATTCTCATATTTTGCCCTCCGTGGTGAGATATTTAAGTAAACACACAGTTTCGTTTCTGTACTCACTAGCTAGATATTCTTTGAGAATTTAGTTACAGATCACTCAAAGCAACAGTGTGAACTTCATGAAGGCTCAATGTACGGGGAGGGCAATGACAAGATTACTGTTTTCTCCGTATAAAACTAACTTAACTCTAAAAATAGCTGCCACAGTCTCTACTTGTCTTAAAGGCAGGGGGCAGGTGGCAAGAGGCAGGGAAAGTACTGCCGGAGAACATCCACATAAATTCTCCAGAGTCTCAGCATTGCGTACGTTACTAGGAGACTATGAAGTAGCATTTGTCACAGGTGCAGTGTATCTTGTTTGATCAACAAAATATAGGCTTAATTTATTTCTTTTTGGAACATAAAAAGAAATAAGTGATCAGAAATTATTTTTAAATTTTAAATTTTAATATTTAATATATTTTTATGATTTTAAATATGCAAAAGATTGTCAATTTAGTTGCTAAACAGTCCTATTATTTTCATCTTATGGGGAACATGAAGGACTTCAATTGACTTTACCAGGGTCACCAGGAAACCGATGATAAGAAACCTGAGAATAGATTCTTTCTGCTTCCAAATATTTTGAAATATTTGGCTCGTGTAAAGAAGAAATTGATGTGTGATGAGAGAGCACTTCTGGGAATGAAAAAGAGAGACCTGTCTCTCAGTGCCTAGAGGGCTATGCTAGTTCCAAAGATAAAGCTGTCTTTTAATTTTAGGCACAGCACTTAAATTAATCTTCACTTTCACCGGACATTTTCCTTACTCTATCCTGAACTTGAAAAAAAGTGGAAATAATTACAAAAGCACAATTGTATAAACTTTTCCCTTGGTAGTCTAATTTTTATTGGTGGTGTTTTGTGTTTGGGGCACATATTTCGACAACTGGCATCTCAGTGAGGGATGCGTGTAAAGGATCCCTCACTGCCTTATAATAGGAAGCCAGTATTTGTTGCAAGCTTGTTACTCAGTTACTATTCTCATCTTCTCATTTAGTCCTTATAAAAAAACCATGTGGGAGAGATGCTATTAATATCATACCCATTTCCAGATGAAAAAATCAGATATAAAAAAGTTAACTCATTTTCTCACAGTCACAAAATTAGTGAGGGTTGGAGGTCAAGTGCAAACAAGCTGAGTGTCCAAAACGAAACTCAGTATATCTATAGTCAACCTCGTAGCCTGTCAACAGCTACTTTTTGCCCATAACACCTCTTTTCTAGGTAGTTTCTTAAAAAATAACAATAATCACAACAAAACCTTCAACAGAGTGTTGACTCAATTCAGTATGTCTAGAAAACCATATATCTATTTCCAGAGCTTTCCTTATTCCAAGAGTTTTTTGCTCTTGGCTTGATTCCTACCTAGCACTATTTTGTAAATAGAGAATCATTCATGGCAGACTGAATTCAGTCTCACTTGGCCTCACCCTGGCCATGTGACCTGGAGCATATCATCTAAGTTCTTCAAGTCCCTTTCATACTGGTATTCAGTCAATGGTTCTCAAATGTCTAGCTATAAATTATGTTTAGGAAGTAAAAGGGTATTTGGAGATTAACTAGTGCAAACATCCTAATTTACAAGTGAAGAAAATAAGGCCCAGAGGAATTAAGGGATTATAAAGTATAAATTGGTAGGTACAAAATAGATGGGAGGAATTTAAAAACAGTATAGGAGATGGGGTAGCCAAAGAACTTATACATGTACAACCCATGGACATGAACTAAAAGAGGGGATCGGTGGAGGGAATGGGGGTATTGGGCAGAGAGGGGCAAAGCGGGAAAAATTTGGACAACTGTAATAGCAAAATCAATAAAATATATTAAAACATTAAAAAGCCTCTCAGCCAGCTCCTTGCAGAAGTCATGCACCCAAGCTTCCAGAGTCCCCAGCGTGCGCTCTTTCATTATTTCATGTTATTCTCAAGCGGCTTAATATTGAACATAGAACTGACGATCTCTGTCACCAGGAGAAGTTCTCCTCGGCAGCTATTGCATGATTATTTTTATATGTAACCAGAGTTACGTGCAGGGCAGGGAGGTGGGTGGAACCCAAAGTCTTTTCGCTGCCTCTGAGTTTTAAGCTCTAGCAAATGTGGTGAGAGTCCCTCGCTGCCATTTCTGTGACTCCCACTTGCCAACTTGGAGCCACACCATTTCAGCCGAGCTTGGAAAGTTACATAAATATTACATGGGCGGTTTTCCTCTCTTTACAGCTTTGCTGTAGACCTAAAGCAGTCCTCAGGCTTTGTGAGTTTCCCCTGGGTGGCAACTCCGTGAAACGTCTCCATGGGGTTTTCCTGGCAGGGGCCACAGTTGCTTGCAATTACTGCTGCCCCTGACTCCTCAAGGCACTGCAATTCCTGCAGCAGGGCCCAGAGTTTTCTCCTTGGCTTCCGTATGTTCGAAGTTTTACCATTAACACGGGTAAATATACAGCTAGCTCGCTCGCTGAGCCGACTGGTGGATGACAAAGATGATAAGCACAGTGAATATGTTAACAGGGCTCAGGTTATAAAAAGCCTAGGATATAGATCCCATGTAATATGGTGAAATAATTTAAAAAAAAAGAGGACAATTTTAAATTCCTGGATTGGGTGCAAAATTTAAAAACTGTACAAGAATAGGACGCTAATTTGTGTTTGACACAGCACTGGCATAGGTAAATTTCTCCTCTGGCGTATAGAAATACCCAGGAGTTTAGGCTGGCAGCGAATTTGATATGAGTCAACAGTAATGTGGCCACACACACAAAAAATCATTTAACTTGGAGTGTTTTGCAACGTGTGGTTTTCAGAACAAAATAAATGATCATTTGGCTTTACTCATTTTATTTTCCTTTCTATGCAGCAGGGACCTGGGTACAGAAGAGCATCCAGAAGGTTTGATAAGAACAAGAGATGATTAAAAAAATATGTTACTATGAAGTATGGTTGAAAAAAATGGGAATTTTTTTAATCCTGGGGATTAATAATAACAGTCAATAACTATAAGGAGGTAAGATTTTACTATATTTGCTAGCTGACTAGTTAGCCTGACACAGTGTCACAGATGCCAGTAGGAGACACAAACTTAGAAACAGAGGACAGTTTATTACTCACAGGAGTCACAGCACCTAAATCTCAGCACTTTCTTGTGCCGGGTCCGTAAGCTCCAACACCCACAAGGCCACACAAAAAAGGCCAGATGACCCCTGCACACACAGTTGGCAGCATTACAGGAAAAGAACCCCAAGTCTTTTATAACAGGCTGCAATCAAACTGACACAACCATTTTCGTAGGGGAAGGCAGACGCTGTGTCTAAACAAACATCTCGGAAAGGAACAAAACGCCGGCAGTGCCTCTACTGCAAAGGCAGGCGGAGGAGAGATCCACGGAGAACTGCCTTCAACAATAACCAGATCTTGAGGGTTGTCATGCTGAAGAATATTAGAACTCTGTCACTGAAGGAAAAACAATGTCCAATTGGTGAAAACTACCGAAAGGTGACAGATAAGGGAATATTTTATGAAAACCAGAACTGTGTCAAAGTGGGAAGGGCTCCTTTAGAAGCCAGACATGTTCAGGGAGAAACCAGGTGGCCATGTGCTGTGACCCGAGGAAACAGTCACACTCATAAAAGCACAGCATTTGATGTTACAGAGGGCATCTTCCGGCGTTCCAACTCTCGGAAAACACAGGGAAAGGAAGAAGCGAAGTAGCTAGGAAAAAATGCATGGCAGAAAAGAAAAAGGATACTTTCAAACTTGAAATGCTTTATCGTATAACTTCTGATGCTCGATCTGTGTCCCAAGAGCGTCCGAACAACTCTTTGATAAACCAGAGGCAGGCCCCATCCAAAACCTCTATGAACTTCCTTTGCACCGTAATCTCCTTTCTGGGGCCCCTTCAGTTAACAAAACCAAAACCAAAAAACAAACGAACACACAAAAGACAGCTCAAAGGTCCATTTGGGAATAAAGAAACTCTGAAAACTTACTCTAAATTGATTATGCTGGGCTTTGAGGAACAAAATCTTTGCTAAGGAGCTATTTATACTTTACCTGGAAATACTGCTTGTTGTGCAGGTGCTTAAACTGAAGCTTGGAAATATCCTAAGAGAAAATAGATTGCTCATAGGAGCCTTTTAAAGAAGCAAAACACATTTGTTTCCCTATCCTGTTGCTATAACTATCCTGTTGTTAGCAAGTGTACATTTTTCACTTCCTGGACTTACTCATGGCTCATTCTGTTCAAAGTCATCGCCACACATGGAAGGCGGTGCAACTGTAATCGAAACTAGAGACGTGACTGTGGATATGCCATTTGACCTCTTTGCTTCTCTCCTGTTTGCTGCGTGGGTTTGACGTAGATAACAGCAGTGTTTCTTTGCAGCTTTTCAAACTCCAAAGAATCCAGGAAGAGTTACCTGCTTGAAAATGCCATAAATTTGGTAACAGATAGGTAAAAGGGCTTAGGAGAAAATAATGGTGGAAATCCCTTTGACAAAGGCTTTAAAAGGAATCTTTTATCCTAAAGCATAGAAACATCAGTTAGGATCCTGGGAAAGGCTCCATCAATTAGGATGGAGGGAAATGAGAGTGTCCTGTAGTGCATGCATGGAGCTCCTGACATGCATGCGGCTTATGTCAGGAAACTGGAAATGAAATTTTTACTCTACATTGAATCCAGCAAGGAGGAAACAAGGGGAAGGGACCAGTCGAGGAGCACGTGTGAATGGCCCGTGGACATGAACAGCAGCGTGGGGATGGACCGTGGGAGCAGGCGTGGGCTGGGCAGAGGAGGGCAAAGGGGAAAAATGTGGACAACTGTAATAGAATAATTAAAATATTTTTTTAAGAAAGGCAATCCTAGTCTTAAAAACATGACCTTAGAAATGGCTCTGGGGAGTAGTGGGGGAGGGGCTGGGAAATGGAGATAACTGTACTTGAACAACAATAAAAATTAAAAAAGGACTTTGGACTGGCTGACGTGTTGGGCCCTATAGGATGGTGAGGAAGGCCTTCTGAAGGGGTAGACATCTGTCTGAAAAGTGTTTATTTTATTCTTTTTAAGAAAGAGGAGACACAAAGTTTAGAGAGTCCTTCTTCTGCATCTCAAAACAAATACCCTGTTCTGCCAGGGGCCAGTGTGGTCCCAGATGGCACATGCACACACAGTGGTCCGGGCCCTTGTTCTGGAGGTCACGTCCGCACCCGACAACTCTGTGATGGATCAAAGTGGACATGCCCCTCCTGCATAATTTGTCTCAGGAGACACGCATCTCAGATGTCACAAATCACACCTCAGAACTTAACCAATACTTTGGGCTTAAAGTATATCTTTTTAAATAATTGTGTTTTAATATGTTTTACACATCAATTTTAAAAGCTGACATCCTTTTGAAACTGCAAGGTGTTTTTTTTTAATGATGTATGGTGGACAAGGAAAATTTTTCTTAACATCAATTTTATTAATATACTTATAATATAAAAGTGTCAATATTATAGTAGAAGACTATGTGGTGAACTCAATTAAAAAAAGGAATTTGCCCTGGCTGGTGTAGCTCAGTGGATTGAGTGCGGGCCTTCAAACCAGAGTATCGTGGTTCGATTCCCAGTCAGGGCACATGCCGAGGTTGCAGGCCAGTTCACAGCAGGGGACACAAGAAAGGCAACCATACATTGATATTTCTTTCTCTCTCTCCTTCCCTTCCCCTCTAAAGATAAATAAATAAAATCTTTTAAAAAAAGGGAATTTGCATACATTTTTCTTCTGTATATATAAGCATCTGCTCTAACTTCTGCCTCCTAAAACTGTTGCTTATTTTGTTTCAGCTTCAACCCTTAAAAATAGTAAAAGAATGATCTGCCTTGGAATGTTCATTAGTTTAACAGCAGGAGTCAAGTTAATCTCCTCACACTCCATGTTAGACTTACTTTCCTCAGTACTTAAGACATTTAAAAAAGGATTCTTGGAGAGAGCAATGTTGATCTCGAACTTGGGGGTCTCTTGGGGGCATAAACCAGTCAGAACTCAGACTGAGAATGAATTTGCCACATTCTTCTCTATCAGAAGGCAGCTCTCTTCCAGAATGACCTTGGGAAAGTGATTTTTCATCTCGGAATGCAGATGTACACGGTAGAGGGCAGCTGCACTCGTTATAAATATCTTGTAAGGCCGGCAAAATGCTGCACTGTAACTCCTGTAGCCAGAAAGCCAGGACAGAGAGGGCTTATGTGAGCTTTAGGGAATATGCTGTTCACCCCAAGAAGCCCTGAGTAATTAGAACTGAGAGCTAGCACTTCTCACAGGAGGGATCAATTCAGTCTGAATAGCCCAAAGCCTTTTATCACTTGTCATGGTCCTCTGGTTCTGGACAAGAGAGTAGGGGAGAGGGAGACCCAGTGAAGGGAGGTAGAACAAGGAGCAGCAACCTGAGAAGGGAAAACAAAAATGGAGTGGGGGGTGGGGGGCAGAGGGAGGAGAGAAAGAAGGGCAGGGTTTGGGAGGCCCTGTGGCACTTACTGGCAGTCCTGTGCTCAAAGGCCTCATAGAGGGCAGGTGGCTATTTCCGTCTGTTCCCGTTATAGACGCAGACTCTACTGCTGCCCTGACTGAGGAAGGGTGGAAACTGAAACTGACCACCACTCTGCATGGCATCTTCTTTCTCCTGAAGCTACAGTGACTCCCACACTTGGTTCTGCTTTTTAGGACCCTCTGATGTTCAGCTCCATGTTTGGCCTTCCCACGGGAGCTCCGGCCACCCCTCCAATAACGCTCTCCAGCCAGGCTGCTCTCCTGGCCATAATGCCACGACTACACCTCCTTCTCCTTATTCTTTGGTTTTACTTCCTCTCTTCCTTTGCACATATCTAAAATACCTCCATCTCCTAGCTCAAGACAAAATTTCTTTCATAATAGTAACTTACATTGCATAAAGCTTTACACCAAGCACTTAACCTCATGTACTATAGATCTGCGCCATTGTTTCCTGAGGCATTGCCTTGGCGGTTTTGGCCTACGTCCATCCGTCCCATAGTCTGTCTCCTCAAGCCTGTGTTCACTGACCCAACTCTAATAGAGTCAACCTGTAGGGATGGCAGGCTCTAGTCATCTACATTTCCAACAAGCTCCCCAGGAGAAGCTGAGGAGTGACCTAAGGAGGCACAATTTTCATTATTGCTATTTACTTTATATTTTTCCATATTGCTTATGTTTTTTTTTTTACCATGACCATGTACAACTTGTGTAATAAAAATTAGTGTGTGGAGATGTATATATAGCTCCTGATGGTTCTGATGGTGTAACAACCATAGGTCCATATTCATCATTTGAACAGTGATTCAGGCACACACCTTCTTTCACTCCTTAGCTCTCCAATAAAGTAGAAAGGTACTTAAGCACAGAAACTAACCCCGTGCTTTTTCTCTCTCTCCAGCTAGAAATGCCAGGCTCAAAGCAGGTGCTCAATAAATACCTGAGTGGCTTTGGTTAAACTCCCAATGAAATAAGAAAAAAAATTAGTAAGGAGATACATGGAATGGTACATTTGAAGAAAAAAGAAACCTTTATAATTGGTAGGTTAAGGAAGTATGTGTTACTAAGACACCAAAGCACTCGGGTGACTTAATAAACCACAAGATGACCACAAATCAGTATCTGTGTTTTTCTTTAGATCTAGCATCAAAGGATCTCTGAAGGCATTGGTGAACTTTTATCATGTAGAAATCATGAAGTGGTTCACTCTTTTTTAACCAGACTAATTCTTGAAGTGATGTGTTCAGTTGTAAATTCTACAGCTAAAAAAGAAAGGTGAATAGTTGGAGGATAAGGAAAGAATCAAAACGATCCTACACTCCTGATGAGAATATAAAATAATGCAGCCACTTTGGGAAACGACCTCACAGTTCTTCAAAAAGTAAACACAGAGTTAGCGTATCACCCAGCAGATCCACTCTTAGGAATATACCCAGGAGAACGGAAAACATATATCCATACAAAAGCTTGTACACAAATGTTCATAGCATCATTCTTCATACTAGCTAATGAATAAGCTCTTTGTTTACTCATACAGCCAATGGGTAAACGAACTGTGGCATGACCAAACAATGAAACATTATTTCATCAGCCAAAGGAGTGCAGTGCTGATCCTGCTACCATATACATGAACCTACCTGGAAAACATGCTGGTAGAAGAAGCGAGGCATAAGAGGCCACACATTCTACAATTTTGCTCATACGAAATGTGCAGTGTTGGCAAGTCCATGGAGACAGAAAGTGGATTAGAATTTCCAGGGACCAGGAGGAAGGAAGATAGGAAGTGACTGTTAGGGGACACAGAATTTTGGGATTAGATAGTGGTGATGTTTGCGCAAACTCTGTCAATATACTAAAAGTGATGAATTGCACACTTTAAAAAGGTAAATTTTATAAAGCTGTTGAAGTAAAGCTATTTCTCAATAAAGCTATTTTATTTAAGTAAAGAAAAAATCAATGGGAAAATAGGAAGCGGGAAATCTAAGTGGCAGACCCCCAAAGAATGTTAAAAAAAAAAAAAGGAAAGATGACAGCAGTGTTTACTAGGGGCTGCCTTTTTACACAGAGTTGGCTTTTAAGCTTTTTATAAATATAAAAAACAATGGCTAGCTAAGGAGAAAATTAAAAGACAAAGACCATAAATACAGCCTGAGGGCTTTAGTTTAGGTACAAGGTTTTCTGTCCAATAGAAGTTGGAATAATAGGTTTTCATATTTCTCTTTTTGGTGGAATTAAATAGTGCTTAGAATAGGTTTTATGCATATGAGACAGTTTGTAGGAGCCCTTCCCGAAGTGGGAGAGGGATGAGTTAGACGGCCTTTCATGGTCTTTGCTCTTCTTTTCTTCCCCAGAGCACCCAGACGCCCAGCGCTCAGCATGACACACTGCCTCCAGCGCGCTTAGTCTCAGAGAAATAAAGGAGGAGACATTTCTGTATCTTAAAAAGTTTTATTTGATTTCTATATTCAGTCATAAACACACAGTTCACTTGAGACTGTGAAAGTCTCCTACTCTAAACAATTAACTTTTTATTTAAAAACCAACAAACTTGAGGCTGCACTTGTAACCTATTATTTCAGTTGCTTGTGTGAAGAAAGTAAATTCAGGTTATGTATAGCAATGCCCACACATGTTATTAATATGAATATATAGAATGTACCTGCCCTGGCAAATAGCTTTAAAACCACCGTAAACCTTTGACTTCAGTTTTATTTAAAAAATGAAACATCACCGTCACTCACATTTTCCCAGGATGGAACCCTCTCTTCTAAGTCCTCCCAAGGCCTCCCCACGCTCTGCTTTAGGTGAAAACAAGTGCCTGCTTTTGGTCCGCTGAACACAGCCTCTCATTCCCTGCCTGGGGCCCAGATTCCCATGAAAATGAAGCATCCGAGGGACAGGACTAAAGCAAGGAAGTCTCTTCTTGGACCAGTCACCACACTCAGACCAGATCCTTTCTGATCTTTGTTCCTGGGTCAGGTTGGGCAGCGCTTCCTCCTACAGCAGAGTTTACGTCAGCATCGATGCTCATGGTTTCTCCATTGCACACATTCGACAATATTCCTTCACTGAGGTTGCCTAGAAATTGAAATCCATCTATTTTTGATCAGTAATATAAATTGCCATTTCCAATATTCTCGATGTTTTAACCCAACAGCATGCTAACCGAATAATGGATGGTGGTCTCAGGAACAGTTGTTGCTAAAACTTGATTTGCTGAGAACATCGATGGAAGAGAATTCCTTGCTAAGACATGAAGCCCTTCGCCTCCTCAGGAGGGGGTCTTGCTCCCCCTGCTAAGCAAGGGCATGGTCAAACTGCCCTTTCTCCAGGCCTTCAAGTCCATCGGCCCAAGTTGAGGTCGGCATGCTCCGATAGGGGTCAAGAAGAATCCGGAAGCACCTGACGATGAGGATGCCCAGGAAGATAAACAACAAAATCACAAAAACAAATGTGGTCTTTTGCTCTAGAGACATGCTAGAATCTGACAACGTGTTCCCGAAGGGCACCAGGGGCGAAGGAACTGGCTGCCCCCCATCCATTGTCTGGGGAAGACAGAGCAAAGGGCCTCCCTGTTTCTTTTTGTTCCATCATCAATCTGCTGAGGTCATGGTGTTGGCACCTTAGAGAGGCTAAGTTATCTGCAGGAAGAAAGAAAGAGAAAAAAGGGAAATAACTAACAAAGAGCAACTTTATTTCTATGCTCACAGCATATTTTTCAGAGAGAGGAAGGAATCTGTAAATTTGTTTGCTAGAGATGCCTAATTCTGTAATTAACATTTTACTCCTGCATGAAATTACCAGGTTGTCCTCCGAGCAGCCACCTGAGGACAGGAGGGACAGGCAGGGAAGGGAACCAGAGTACAGAAAATGAGGAATGTGCAAGGTAATGTTGACCCCAAGGTGTGCTTGCCAACATGACATCCAAACCCAGTCTCCCTGCCAAGTCTTTTCTAGATCCCCTCCAACAGCATTACTCTTACATCATTCGTATAAAGCTACCATTGATGGAACACAAACTGTGTGCCAGGACTGTGGCTAAATACAACATGTGTTAGCCACCCTACTACAGGCTCCATGAAAGGAGGAACCTCTATAGCTTCAGCACAAGGAGACTGAAGCTAGAAAATGTGCTTAATCTAGAAACTCAGGGAGCATCGGGTTCTGGGTTCTAGTTTCCATGTGATGCTGAGAGAGTGCTGGCCCTTGGAAAGGTCACCGCACTGTGAAAATAGCAGCAGAAATGCCTGTGTATCTCATGTTGCTCTCATGTGGATGAATGTCTGTGAAAAGCCTTTGAAAAGTACATAAAGAAGAAAAACAAAGTGTTGCTTCACTTAAGACATGACCAAGAGAACTGTGATGTTTCTTTGCTTTCTCTCCGTGTCTCGGACTTTGAAACCATTGAGCTGCTGCTGCTTTTTCCCTTTTCTGCAGAAAACAAAGACCAGTGTCAATACTTGACCCAAGGAAGTACCCAGAGAACTGTGCTAGGGAAGAAGAATTGATTGACCGCGTTTATTTTATTGTTGACACTATTGCAGATGTCCCCATGACTGCAGTTTTTAAAAGCCTCACAGTGGCTTCTTACTCTTGAAGACTGTTTAGTGGAGAGTAAGAGAAGAAAATTTTACTGGTAGAAAGATTAAGGAATGTGGATATTATTGTTTGGCTTTAAAGGCAAATTGAAATATACGCAGACTATAAGAAGCTTCAGATATTAAACTAAATCTATTTAAATCAACTTTTGTAAAGAAGAGTATCTATATTACAGTTTATCAAACAGAAAATCCTGAGATACATTTATTTATGAATCTGTCTATTGGCAAATTTATAGAGTAGAGTAGTCAGGTATGGCAATTAACATGGGTTCAAAAATTACTCTCAGTAAAAACAAGCAATCAAATCAAAATAAAAGCTATGACCTAAAGCATTGATGTAATACTTCCTCAGCTAACCTACAACCATTGCGTTGAAGTACAGCAGTAGTAATCATAACACTTTGCATGTATGTCGACACTTCAAAGTCCATGAATTCACAGTTTTAAAGACAGTTTATGAAGGGAATGATGAGCAGTATCTGGGAGGAATGAGTTACCCATTTGGGGGGAAATATTTTACAGTTCCATGACTGATCTTTTTTAAAAAGGCTGACATAGTTGCAAAGGAATCATTTATGATTCCTTTTTATTTTGAAATAAAATTGGGATGAAATTTGACTGTATTTTTTAAAAACTAAGTTTCTTTGGACTATAGAAGCCATTCATGGATCGGGCTTGGTGTTTGCTTGGGTGTTTGTTCATTCTCCATAGGTAACTGAGATTGGGGGCTGAGGTGGGCAGGAAATGAGGCCAGAGCTTCCTATGCCGCTCTCCTGAGTGCTTCCTACCTGGGCCATCAGTACCCACCCTAAATACCCAGACTGGATTTAGTCTTTCTATTTAGCCAAATAGAAAATTCTCCAAGGGCCAGGTCAAAAGGAAGCTAGGTATGGGTAGAATAGATGCCTAAGGTATCCTTGCCCTGTTCTTTCCTGTCTTTTCATGGTTTGTTGAGGGTGCCCACATTTGCATCCCTGCCTTCCTACTGGCTTACTAGGTCCCATTCTACATTCATTTTCTCTCCACCCCAAATGAGGGCAGAGTCCTTTTCTATGTCTGTTCTCAATACATCCGAAAGTACATGTTTGCATTTTCAGAAATTTTCTTATGAAACACTACACAAACCAGAAAGGAAATACAGGCAAAGTTACATAGGAGAAACAACAGGAAGATTTCTAGGTTTGTGAAACTCCATGAAGTCAGTAAAGAACTGGATAGAGGAGCTTTTGAGCCTGTGATCATTCCTCCCCATCCACAGGCTGGCTGACTAGGATAGCAGTGCCTGGTTCGTCCCTCCCATCCCACCCCTAGTCTCCACTGATAAGAGCCGTGTTGACACTCAGGAGCAGTCTTCCCCAGCCTTGTCCTCTGTACAAGGCAAACGCCAACTCCTTTTCTCTGAGCTCATCATCTCATACTTGTCGGGCTGTTCTAATAACTCAGGTTTTAGAACCGGGACACCATTCATTTGCAGGCTTCAGTGATGGGCAACCATCTGAGGAAGCCCCAGCAAATAACCTAGTCATCTGATTCAGTTTGGAATGATTCTAAAATGTTCAGTTTTATCACCCTGTTCTGATTAAAAGGCAGATGCAAGAATGTGGTTGAGTCTCTTTGCAGCATGATTACGTGCTTTGAAAACTCTATAGCTCTTTATAAATTCCTCTTCCCTCCCAGGATACTGGGGTGCCCAAGTTCCTATTTAAATTACTTCATTTGGTCATATCATTAAAGGATGTTAAATTGCAATAGTTTACCAAGAAAAGTGACATAGTGACAGAGTAGGGGTTTGTCTGTGAAAACGGTTTCTCCTTGAGGGAGGGGGAAATATAGTTAATAGAAAGGCCAGGGCCAGGTGGCTCAGTTGGTTGGAACTTGTACACCAAAAGGATGCAGATTTGATTCCTGGTCAGGGCACGTGCCTAGGTTCTCTCTCTCTCTTCCTTCCTCTCTCTGTAAAATCAATAAACAGATCCTTGGGTGAGGATTAAAAAGGAGGAAACTGAAGGAAGACCTTGCTGGGAGTGAGGGGCTGCAAGAGAGAATGGGGGGGACAGACATGGGTGCTGCCAGCAGGTGGCACAGCAGGAGAGTCCTGGGCGACGGTGGGGGACAAGGGGTAGAGATGAGGAAACTGGGAGGTGTCATAAAGGGACTTAGAGACACAGAGATCCAGAAAGAAATGCGAACTATGTCACAATTTTGCCTAGGTCTGATTGAAATCCTTAGGAGGGTCTGCTCTTTTTTTTTTTGGTTTTGGTTTTTAAACCCACAATCAGCTAATCAATAATTTACAAATGTGGAAAGTTCAACAGCGTGTTTAAGTTAAAGGAAACATCAAATACAATAAGATGCAGAAAAAAATAAACGTAACCACGATACAAAAATATTCAAAAACACGTGCATTTAAAAATAATGTCTGTCTTAAAGTAAAATGTCCCTTTTGGTATAAGTAATTCTTAGGAATGTTCACAGTTGCCTTTAGCAAAACAATGAATTTTTCTTTCATGTGAATAGCGAAGTCCAGGCAGGTAAATGATTTCAGAAGACTTCGACACAGCCCTGAGTGTTAAGAAGCACCCAAGGCGGTTATCTAAGCATGAGCAGGAGGGCGGATACAGCAGCGTTTGCATCCTGACTGGCTCGCCCTACAGGCGGCACATCCCCTCTGCCCTCTGCTAGGTCTGTGTGTGCTTGGCGCTCAGGAAATAAAGCCTAATTTAACACTGGGCAAAAGAAACCTTAATTAAACGATGACGTATTTTACAATCCTATGATACATCCCCTTTCTCAAGTCAGGCTCCCTGGACACTGATACTCACTAAGGCACGCCCTGAATTTTACACAGCCCAGTGTGAGCAGTCCATCTTGGCCGCAGTCACTCTCCCTACTAGCCACTGGCTTAGGAGTAATTTGCAAAGGGCTCACTCTCTTTCCCCATACTTCCTACATGCCATGTCAAGATTCACCTTTCTGAGCTCAGATCTGGCCCCTCCTCCCCTCAGAACACCGGAGACCTCCAACGTCTAAAACCCTCATCCACCTTTAACCCCTTGCAGACCTGATACACCTGTTCTCGGGACCACAAATTAGGTCATATTCTGACAATAGAATATTTCTAAGATATTACTTTATTTTCACAATAAGTTTAAAAAGGGACAAGCATCAAATCACATTTGGCTTTGGGCAAAACGACCAACATATTGATAAGAACAAACTGACAGTAACCGAGTCCAGGACTCTCAAAGAGAAAGCCTCACCTGGTCTGGCCTGCTCAGCGGTTTTCCCCAACCCCTGCTGTTTTTCGAACACCTCTAGGCTTCCTACCTGTGAGCTCTGAGTCCTGGCGCTCTCCTCCTCACCCTGTTCCCGCCCCTAGGTCTCTCTTCTTCCCCCGTGGTCCTCACCAATACCACCTCTGCAGCCAGGCCTACATCTGCCCCCCGCCAAAGGGAGTGGGTGCTTTCTGCTTTCTCTCCAAGAGCACATTACCTGCATTTCCGTGACAGCACCTTATTACGTCTTCACGGGGTTCATCTTCTTCCCCTCATTAAACAATAGGCTCTTTGAGGAATTTCTTGCTGTTCAGCGATCATTGCCTCTTTCAATAGGGGTTCACTCACATCTCTAGCCCCTGACAGTCCAGGGTACTGAATTCAAACTTCAGGGTGCCAGCTGATACAGACAGGGGGGGAAATAAAAGCATGTCATCCAGCTGAACTGAAATGTCAGACCATTGCGTTCGAAATAGATCCCGTGTCAAAGACACTCAGAGAGTCTGAGTCTCTGTGACACTTTAGCAGACACAGAGCTCGAGATCTGAAAAGCAGTCATTTGGCCCTTTAAGTTTTCCTGAGTCGCAGTCTGATCAGAGGGTCTGCAGTACAAAAACCAATTGGAGATAAGCAGTGTCCCTCTATTCAAGGGGTCAACCCTTTCTCACCTGATCTGCTTTTTTTTTTTTTTTTTTTGGTTGGGAAGGGCAGCCATTGGAAATATCTCTCATCCAAATGTCTTACATGGAAACTATAAATGTCAACACGTACCCTTCTCAAGTTTGATCCCTCCTTTGCACATTCGTTTCACTAGCATCTCATTATACAATTTCACAGTAACGAAAAATAGTTCATCTGAAGAAAATACATCTTAAAGCAATGACACGTTTCTTTTCTTCTTTCTGAAGCGACAGCGGCAGGCTGCATTGAGCACATGCGGCCCCACATACAGGCGTTTCACTCCCCCATCTGATGTCCATGGCCATCAGCTCTTGTGCTCAGCCTTTTGCCAGAGTTGCAGCAACAGCTATGGCTGAGGCAGTGCACGTGCAGTCCTGCCTGGTATGCAGCGAGTGGTCAATAAGTAGGGGAGAGCAAATGGGTATATTCTCTTTACACCATTTTTATGCAAAGTAAGATTTACTTCTGATTTCTGTTATGCAAATCAGCACACAAAGCAATAGAGATTATAAGTAAATTGCCCCAAATTAAAAAAGAAATCTATTACCATGAAAGCAACATCCCCCCTAAGGATGCTGGATCGCAAGTTTCTCTCTGGCATGTTGGAGTGAATAGCAAGTCATCATTTCTCGGCTGCAAACAGTGCACAGGGTGCAGTTAAGCAATGCTGTCTGTATTTTAAGTACTCCAAAACCACATAATTGCTGTACCTAATTTTTAAAACTTCTAGGCCAGAAGCCTAGTTATGTGAGTTGACACGTTTTCAAAAGTAGGTGTAAAAACAGTTTGTCCATCGAGAAAGAACATTCACAAACTTGTCCAGTTTACTTGCACATGTGACAGACAGGACACTTTGTCCTGCAAAGACACCCTGTGTGCCTTATTTCTATTTATCCAGAGGACTGGGGAGCCCAGTCTGTAGATTGCAACAGGAAGGGAATTGATGAGGCAAGCAGGACTGAATTTGCAACAACTGGCAGAGACAAACGGACTCAAAGTGCAGCATTATTCTGCCACAGTTCTGAAGCTGACAGTTGAAATGTTAATGTGGCTTTCAATGATTAAAATAATACATATCCTGAAACTGAGGTGAAATAGAACTGCTCTCTACTTTCTGAGCTAAAGGAAGCCTCCACTGCATTGCTGTTTGCATAACTGGAGTCTCTGGAGGTCCCCCCATCCTCCACACCCCCTCCCCCGCCCTGGACATGTGAACATCGCCCTCCACCCTATTGTACATTTCCCCCCACCTTTGGGAGCCCTCCACAAAAGCCACCTCATCCTCTATGCAATCAAATCACTATATAAGCAACTAAATTGTGTGCATACCTCTGAATCTTGTAGAAATTCTGTGTATGAGCCCCGGGAACAATAACTTGCCTTCCAGGATATATACACAAAGATACACAATGTTTCCCATAAATTCAAACAACTCATGGCTCTCTTGGTGGCCTGCCAAGAACTTCAGGGAACCATTTTCTGGCTCTTTGCAGGTACTTCATGCATTTTAACTACCAAACCCCCTCTTTTGGCTCACATAAAAACACCGCAACTTCCATATTCTTCTTTTCCAAATACAGCTCTCCTGTTCCAATACAAGAGCCCTGGTGCTTCAGAATTCACAGGACAGCTAAGAGTGAATATCATTTTATACACTCAGACAAGAGACCCAAAGCTACTAGAGAACCCATAAACAATGATTTTAAAGACACGTGAATATGGTCAGCTACAAATGTCAACAGGCAGTTTCGGAACAGTTGCCAGCCCCCAGTGCTGCACCGGGGCCTGGTCCCTCCAGCTCTTTGCGTCCGCAAAATCAACCTGCAGGGCTTGGGGTGGACCCTGCCAGTTCCCATGCTTGCCAGCTCTGGGTCAGCAGGAGACCTTTCTCTTCAGCCTGGGCCCTAACCTCGTCTTTTCTTCTTCCCTATCTTTACCTTCTTCCTAATGTCTGCTTGAAGAGTTTTAAAGGGACTGAAGGGCAAGGCTGTAGCCTAGCTGAGAACATCAGAAAAATACCACCTTGTCTCAGTCAGTCACTGGGGATATCAAAAGGCACCATAGCAAGCTGGACCTTTTAACTTCAAGCAGTACACATTACAACTCTACCCAGTTTCCCTAGCCTTTCCTTCAGTTTTCCAGTGGAAAAGAGCGCTTGCGGATGCCTCCCAAGCCCAAGGCTACACACTGCTTGTCGCCCAGGGATGCCAGTGGCCCGTCCCCACTAGCGTTCTGAGTTGTCGAGTTGCGATCCTTTGTAAACAAATTTAAGCATCCCTCTTACATGTTGGGAGATTGGATATCTGAGGCAAAAGAAAAAAAATACTGTCATGGCTCAATAGCTTTCATGAATAATTTACTGCAGCTTAGCCAAGAAAAAAGCCTATTTTACTACCCCTTCATCCAGCGTCAGTAGCATTGTAAACTTAAGCATGCTTTAAAAACAAAAGCATCATTACATTCCCTCCCCCCACATTAACTTCACCTAGCAACTGTTTAATTAGACTTTATCTGACAGCTAGCTCTGAATTCAGAACTGGGATTCAAAAGGCATCCATGCAATTATTGCTCATGCATAAATTGTAAAGTTAGAGAAAAGCATTTAACGAGCCTGTCGCAGACACAGTTTTGGTCAAGTACCTGGATCTGGATGAACAAGCACTTGATCCATTTCCTGGTGGAACTGTTACAGGTAGTTACAAGCTTCTTCAGTTTCATTCCTCCTGACCGACCGCCTGGCCGACCAGGCTGTGTGAAAGCAGTAGACAGTGGTGGCTGCGAGCAGCTGATGGCACACCCCAGATCCAAAGCTGTTGTTTCAGGCTTAGAAACTTCCCCCTAACACCCTTGAGTTAAAGGAGCATCGTCTTTCTGTGTGAGGCATCATTAGCGGCCAACACGGCTGCCTCTTTGAGGCGAGCGATGATTTCAGTTCTGCCTCAGCAACTCTTCAGAGGATTCTGCTTCAGCGAGTGGAGGCAGTATCCTAGCAGTGTGTCTGAAATCATCCCCAAGAAAGCATTAACATTCAAAAGGAGTGCAGGGGGAAAGCATCACAGGGCATTTCCACACCTTTTCAAAACCAAAGCCATAAATCCACTAGTGTTCTGCTCCTCCCTATTGATTGTTGATGCTGTCCCTCTCTGGGGATGACAATTAGCACCTTGCAGCCACCATATCGATTATGGTTTATGACCTTCATGCCAACTTAACTAATGGGAAGACTTCTAGGGAAGGGCATCAACTTAGCATTTGGGAGATTAAAAAAGAAAGAAAAAAGACTGCTTTACCTAAAGAAAAGCAGCAATTATGGGAAGCCAAGAGGAAAAAAAACAGTTAAAACAGAACGAAATTTTATTTTCACCACCTGTTTGTAAATGTGGTAGGCTTAGGATTGCCTGTCCAGGGTCTCCTTGGCCAGCCTGCATAACTGTGACCTTGGCAGATTCCCCACCCCACGCAGGCCATCTGACACCACCTGATGCATAAAGACAGACCTTTGTTGAGGGGAAGTTGTTCTAATTCTACACATAGTAATTCCATGGAGCAACACTCAAACGATTTTCCTTGACTAAAGTGCCCAAGTAAATTTAGAAAACATTTTAGGATAAAATTTATCTTTTTTACAAAAAGTGGTTCTCTGGAAAGGATTCAGCATAATCCTTCAGATGCAGCATCCCTGGTTTCTGGCAACTCACCACCTTCTTTGTTGAAGTAGAGGCATAGTTAGCGACAACACCCACCCACCAAATGATGGGGTGCATGGTATTTAAAGCTCACTCTGTGCCCGTCAGCTCTGCTGTCTCTTCAGCTCCTGTGAGAAGTCAGCCCTTACCCCGTAGCTTTAGGGGGGTAGAGCACAGCTCATTTTCTAAGAGGAAAAACCCATGTGTGCTAACAACAGAAAACAATCCTAGACAGGGCTCAGACCCCAGCAAATTCAGATGCTAAATGTTAGACTCTGAAAGTAAAGAATCCCATGCTTGACGGTACAACCTAACCTCAAAAGGACAGGGAGGATTCCCCCCCACCACCACCACCCCCACCCCCGCTATGTTTTCTGGATTTTTAACAGCATTTCCTTTCCAGGTAGTTTACTGACGGTATTTTCACACACGCTCACCCACAATACAATGGGACCAATAAAAACCGACAGAGCAGTATCATTTAATATTAACTGGTATCTTCTGGGCTTCTCGGCGGAAGGTGCTGGTGGATGGCGTGCCCAGTCTGGGTAATGCCAACAGAGCGCGGCTCAGGGACCATTCCGACCCCACCCTCCCTTCTCCACTCAGCCTGCCGCGGGGCAAGGAGACACTCTAGTTAGAAACCACTGGCCCTGCGCACGAGGCCTGTTCAGACGCTGCTGCAGCCTGTAGACTCCAGAGGCCGAAGGGAACCAGCGGGCGGTGGCAGTGCTCCCGCTGCTCTGCAGGCTGGAACCATCCGGAGAGATGAGCCCCGGGCCTGTTCGCTCAACTCTTTGGAGAAGTGGATTCCGCACCTCCCTCTGACAACTTGTGTTTAAATTAAGTCCTCCATTGCTTCCTTAGTCTAAATAAACCTGTTTTTCTTTCACTCTACTTTCCCTGCAAAAACATGAACCTCCACAAAACTTGTGAAAAAGCCCTTCCCCAACGGAAGCTGAACCAAAAATCATTTGTTGAAGAGCTGCTGCTACCGAGATCTTGCCGCCAAGTTTGCATATTTCTTTTATAAGATAATTAGAATTGGAATTATTGGAACAGCCCTTCCCCCCATACTGTTACATTATGTGAATCACCATGAATTGTGAAACAATGGGGAAAAGTCCAGTTCCGTGAATATTTCACAGTAGATCTTATTTCTTTAGTCTTTAATAATCTTTAGAGCTCTTCTCTGAATTCTTCATTGGATTTCTGCTCTCTGGCCCAGCTTTTAAATGGGGAGCCTAGAATGCTCCACAGAGCTGTGTGAAGCGCAGACTCACGTGGCATTGTGATGAAACCGGGTGATTTCTCAGGTGCACCGGCCTTGCGTCTCTCCGCAGTCTGAGCCTAGCGTTATTCCCGTGCGTCGATTTAGCTTTTCTTTTCAAGAGTGCAATGCAATGACTTAAGATCATTAGAAATCTGTCCTAGGAACTTTTCCTATATGCTAATTTCAAGTGTCACCTTTCTTGTGCTTTTGGTTACAACTCTTTCCTAAATATCCCATGCTGCACTTTTCCAAAGGGAACTAGATGGTGAATATGAAAATCTCGATGAATCATCGAGATTTATGCCACCGCAGGCTGTGTTATTATTATCACCACCATTGTGTTTCTTTCGGACTCTGCCTAATTCTCAAAGTAAAATTGAATCAATTCTTGGTATAATCTTCAAAATATAAATATGATTTTCTTTTCATTTTCATCACTAGATTCTTCGTAAACATTTTTTCTTTTCTGTAGATTTTTTTCTTTGACATATTCGAGAAACATTAAGTTCATGCATTAAGTGTCAGATATGTTCTGTATTAGGCGTTGCAGACAATGACACATTTGGGTCCTAGCTCCCTGCTGCAGTCGGTTCAGGCTGTGCACAGCCCAGCTGGAGAAGGCTCCCTGGTGAGGGCCTGAGGACCTCAACTCCTGGCAATGGCTGCTGAGCTTCTTGACTAGCTCACCTCCACCATCTCCCGCTTCCTTGCCTCCCCTGAAATGCTCCCCCAGCAGACAGCTGAATTATGTCCTCAGCTCGCTACAGAATCTGATTTCACAGGGTCACCTGTGGCTTCTCACTGTCTCAAGCTAAAAAAGGAAAAAAAAACCTTCAGCATTTATCTTCCTTGCTCTTCATGGTAACATGGCACATGGCTGACCACTCTTTTCAATGAACGTCCGGATAACACAGCATGCTGGGTATGGCAGAATGGCAGGAACTGGTCTCTCAGCCCTTACACCCCTCTTCCTTGGTGTCCCCTTGGTGCCTTCTCCCTTTAGGGTCTCTCATGACTCACATAACCAGCAAACGTGAAATTTAGGGTGGAAAACAGGCTAGGATACACCTTCACGACTCTGCTTGTTTTAATGCAGAAGAAGTGAAAGTCAATTTACGTGTATTATTTTTGTTTTTCTGTCTTCTTAGTTTAAGAAATGTCATATACTATATTTTTATTTATTTATTTATAATGTATTTTATTGATTTTGCTATTACAGTTGTCCCATTCTTTCCCCTTTATACCTCTCCACCCTGTACACCCCATCCCACCCACATTCCTCCCCTTTAGTTCATGTGCATGGGTCATATACCTAAATTCTTTGGCTTCTACATTTCCCATACTGTTCTTGCCCCTGTTTATTTTTTACTTGCTATTTATGATACTTATTCTCTGTACCTTTTCCCCCCTTCCCACTCCCCCACTAACAACCCTTCATGTGATCTCCATTTCTGTGGTTCTGTTCCTGTTCTAGTTGTTTGCTTAGTTTGTTTGTGGGTTTTTTAAAGGTTCAGTTGTTAATTGATGTGAGTTTGTTGTCATGTTAGTGTTCATATTTTTTATCTTCTTTTTCTTAGATAAGTCCCTTTATTATTTCATATAAGAAGGGCTTGGTGATGATGAACTCTTTTAACTTTACCTTATCTGGGAAGCACTTTATCTGCCCTTCCATTCTAAATACTAGCTTTGCTGGATGGAGTGATCTTGGATGTAGGTCCTTGCCTTTCATCACTTGGAATACTTCTTTCCAGCCCCTTCTTGCCTGTAGGGTCTCTTTTGAGAAATCAGCTGACAGTCTGATGGGAACTCCTTTGTAGGTAACTTTCTTCTTATCTCTTGCTGCTTCTAGGATTCTTTCCTTCATTTTAATTTTGGATAATGTAATGATGATGTGCCTTGGTATGTTCCTTCTTGGGTCCAATTTCTTTGGGACTCTCTGAGCTTCCTGGACTTCCTGGAAGTCTATTTCCTTTGCCAGATTGGGGAAGTTCTCTTTCATTATTTGCTCAAATAAGTTTTCAATTTGTTGCTCTTCCTCTTCTCCTTCTGGCACCCTTATGATTCAGATGTTGGAATGTTTAAAGATGTCCTGGAGGTTCCTAAGCCTCTCCTCATTTTTTTTGAATTCTTCCATCTTAATTCTTTTCTAGTTGAATGTTTCTTTCTTCCTTCTGCTCCAAACCATTGATTTGAGTCCTGGTTTCTTTCCTGTCACTGTTGGTTCCCTGTAGATTTTTCTTTATTTCACATAATGCAACTTTCATTGCTACCTGGGTCTTTTTTATGCTGTTGAAGTACCCAGTGAGTTCCTGGAGCATCTTGGTAACCAGTGTTTTGAACTGTGTATCTGATAGCTTGGCTATCTCTTCATGGTTTAGTTGTATTTGATCTGTTCTTTCATTTGGGCCTTTTTTTTTTTTTTTGGTCTCAGTGCATCTGTTAAGTAGTAAGGGGTGGAGCCTTAAGTGTTCACCAGGGCGGGGCAACCCACATGGCTGCCTTGTGACACTGTATGTTGGAGAGGAGTTAGAGAGGGAACAATGGTGCTTGCTCTGCTCTCTGCTGGATTTTAGTCACTTCCCTTGAAATTTGGCCCTTCTGGTGCTGATTCCCGGGTGGGTGGGTTGTGTATATTCTAGGACCCTGTGGGTCTCTCAACAAACTCCTGTGAGGCAGGGAGTTTTTCCTGCTGCTGCCTCAACCCCACAGGTATTTTCAGTCAGAGGTTTGAGGCTTTCCATGTGCTGGGACCCTGGGTTATGCGGTCTGTCTCGCTCCCCAGTTGCTCCTCCCAGTTTATCCATATGCAAATGTGGAACCTCCCAGCCGGCCAGCCACTGCCTCACCCCATCCATTGCCAGCCACCACCTTGCTGTGAGTCCTCTCCTCCACTCCTACCAGTTTGGATGAATGTGTCTTCTTTAACTCCTTGGTTGTTGGACTTCCATACAGTTTGATTTTCTGGCAGTTCTGGTTGTTTTTTGTTTTTTAATTTGTTGTTGTCCTTCTTTTGGTTGTGTGAAGAGGCACAGTGTGTCTACCTTCACCTCCATCTTGGCTGGAAGTATACTATAATATTCTTAAATGAAGATTAGCTTGATTTTCAATCTCCCTTTGATTTGGCAGGTCTAAGTGTATGATTAAGTATATTCATCCACTCAGCTATCTTTACAGGTCAGTGGGCCTTGGGGAAAAAAGTGCAAGGGAACCCTGGGGAAGGTTTAATAATATTCATGCTGAGCCTATAAATCAGGATCTATATTTAAGAATTATTAGAAGCAAGCAGGTTAAAGTCCAACTGCAAATTGGAAGCCTCCTGGTTTGATCTTTTCTTGAATGCATTTCTGCACACGTCACATCTGTAGCATGTTGAATGCTCAATTAGTCATTGATGAATCTGGAACAGAGAAGTATTCTAAATGAAAAGGAAGAACAAACAGTACTACAACTCAGTGCAAGTCTATTTGGGAAAAGAATGTAACACTTGTGAGGATTACAAATGGCCCAGCAAAATCAATGAGTTTGTTCCTTCTTTCCTTGGTAACTCAAAAATCATAAAGCCTGTGGGAAGGAAATGCATCACACTCATGAAAAACCCAGTGTCCAGTCCTAAGAAGAAGCAACTTCACAAAATGTCCCACAGTAGTTCTATTTAGAAATAGTATTTGCAAAATTTTAGTTATTAGTCTAGTTGTAGTTCAAAAGGATAAGAGCATCACTATGGATTATTTACTGTTCAAAGGATATTCATACTGAGGAATTAACTGCCTTGTGGGTAAATTTATTCTTCTGAAATGACTGGTACAATAAACAGTTTTTTAATGACTTTGAAATACTTGATGCCTTTAAGATGTCATGTAAAGTACTAATTAGAGTTTCATACAAATCATCCTTCCAGATTTTTATGCAGCCGTTTTCGAGCTATTCTTTCTTCCCCTCCAATAGCTGCACATTAGAGGGGGGACTGTGCTTCACAAACAGTCGGAGGTTTAAGCAGCTGAGAACATCGAGATGATTTAGAACATGACTTTGAATGTACCTGAGACTACTGACCCTTTCATAGCTGAGACATTCTGGAACTGAAACTCTTGCCACTGAAAAATCAATTTGAAAAAACCTAGAGGTGAAAAATAATCATACAGAGCAGCTAAAAAATCCTTATTAAAAAACTTATAAAAAAACCAATCTCAATTTCTGATACTTAAACTTGCGGAAATGGTGGAAAGGAGGCTGAGGCAATGGCAGGAAACAGAAGTTGTGACATCACGGTTACCGAGTACCAGGTCTGGCTGCCTCAGTGGGACGTCTTATCAATGATGCAGTCGAGTTGCTGCGTAAACAATATTTAACTTTACCAATAGTCCAATATTTCGATGGGATCAATCAAAAGTTCTAGTGATATTATTTAAAAAGTCAGATATTAAAGGTATACCTCTCTCCAATTCTATGTTCCAAACTGGTAGGAGGCCCACCATCTACAATTTTGCCTGCAAATAATACATACTTTATATTTATATATATATATAGTCATGTGCAAAATCATATATTACAAAATCATCTGTTATATATATTAAATTACCTCAGGACCTTGTTAAGGATGCATATTTGAGGGCCCCAGGCCCAGCTTAATTAATTCAGTAAGTCCAAGAATCGGTATTTTGAAAAAAAATTTACATTATTAATAATATAGGTCATTGAAGTCTACACATTGAAAATGATATAGGTAAATTTTTCTCTTCTCCTTGATTGTTTGGCCATATTAGGTATTTTAACTCTGTGAGGGGAGAGCCTTAAGCTTTGAAAAACTGATTAAATCCATGAAAAATGCATATACCCTGTGTTGAGAACCTCTGCCTGTAATTCCCATTCGAAGTATATGCATCTGCTCTTCCTTCTGTACTCCCTCCCTCCCGCTTTATCTCCCATTAGAGTTGTGGTAAACAATGCCCAGAATGAACAATGACCAGGCAGAGAGAAAGTCAGTCTATTTCTGGGGGAGGAAGGTGAATGGAGGAGTGCTGAACAGGGAAGCGGAGCTTAGAAGACATGCAGAGGGGGTGACAGCTACAAAGCTGTGACTGTCCAGAAAGGAAGACTTAGGTCAGAATGAGAAGTGGTGCTATAAACAGGAAGGAGTAGAGGGCTTGGGGACAAATGAGTGACTCCACTGCTTCCCAAGGCTGTAGAGATAACCAGTGGGCTAGGAATCCTGATGTAAGTCTCAGGAGGGGTTAGCACTGAAGATTGAGCTGAGTTATCACTTACGATAGCAGGAGGAGAATAGAGAATGTCAGCACTGACTAACTGGGCAAGAGATGAGGTCAATTTGTTAATAAGAAAATAACAAGAGACCTGAAAAAAGGAACTGTTTAAATTCTATTCTTTCTGGGGTTAAACCTGAGAGAAAAGGCCAGGGCACAGGGTCGCTATTTTTCACTAATGTACCTTCTAAGCAATTTGATTGTTTAACCACAAGCATTTTGTTTAACTATGTGTAATTTTGCTTTGTAAAAATTGTTGGTGTGATGTAAGCAAACCATTGAAAAATAAAGAAAAACCTTTCTTGAAATCCAGGCAAAGAATCTCTTATGATGACATCTTAGGTACCAACAGGGAATGACTGGATAATTCTTTGAGGACAAGAGCTTCCTCAAATACCCAGAATCCCCCTTAAGGGCTGCAGTCTCTTCTGCATCCAAGTGAAGCTGATCCTTCTCAGTCCTTCTCAAACATCTCATGCACACTTAAGGTGTGATTTCTTGTCATTGCCTGCAGTGCAGTGAGATCTAAACTATTGCCCTGCTTTTCTCATGTTATGCAGCCATCATCTGTTCTCATGTTTTCTATTTATGTATTTCTATAGCCAATGTCTAGTTAATTATTTATGTATATGTATTATTCCCCACTAAATTTCAGAAATGTTTGAAGAAAGCTATGAACTACGGGTAGCAGAAGATCACTTTTCTTATGTATTCAATGAATTTTCCCACTGCTGATCTAAAAAAAAGGCTGACTGTGCATATTTGTTTTCAATATCTGAAGAATGAAATGGTTTTTGAATGGTTGTTTAGCTAAAGAATAGATACCATATTTAATCTTTTTAAAAAATGCTATGTCATTTATAAACTTTATTTTGCAGCAGCTATACATAAATGATAACATATCCTCAAATATGTTTCATGTATAATAACACAAAGGTGAAAATGCTGCATGGTAAATTAGTAGGGACTGAATACAATTTAGGAAAATTTTTCAAAGACCTTCTGAAAAAGGCAATCCTGCATTTAAAGTGCTCAAGAACAGCACTGTTGAAATAGCCCAAACCGGAGCAGATACCAGCCAAGACTCACTTCCATTTGCTTTCATCTTCATGAGAATGCCCTTCAGCATTACTCTCAGAAAGGGTCCTCCTCGCCTTTGTTCTAAGCACTTTTCTTAATTCAAAAGTAGATGTGGGATCGATTGAGAAAAATGAACATTTGGTGTTGCCAATAGCCCTGCAGTTGGTGTGGCGTATCATGAACAGGGCGAGCGGCTTGGGTCAAATGCCAATATGACATTCAGTGCACGGTGTATTACTGATGTGTAAGCAAAGAACACCTGTGCTTGCAAATGGGAAAACAATGAAGAAAAATCTCTCTATCGTTCCCTGTACATGCCCACATTCTTAGACCAAGTTGGAATAGCCTTTTGGTGGTGCACAGAGTTGAGCCTTATGGTGGTGTCTGAAGAGGAAGGGCCATTCATCATTCACAGTCTCCCCTTCCCTGGGCTGCCTTTGAGAGTTAGCCTCTGTGTCTGAGGTGAGGTCTTGCTGGCTCCTGGGGTTTTGCCTTGCTTTTCCTCTAGGGATGGAGTCCATCTCTGGTCTATCTACTGGATTACAGTTTTCTGGTCTGTCTACTGAATTACAGTTTCTTACATCATTTTTTCCAAAAAACCTTTCTCATTCTATAATCCCATCACCTCAAAAACACAACTTTTTCTAAGCCATTTGTTTATGTAAAATAATAAATTACCTTTTTCTCTTCAAGTCTATCTGGCTCTGGAAACTAAACATGACAAAGGAGAACAATTAAACTTAGTTTGGCGACTCCAATCAACACCCACTCCTTTTATGTCTTCTCAATATCTAACACCACAAAAGCAACAGTGAAATAATAACGATAATGATGGTGGTGATGATGATGAGTAAAGTAACACCACAATCACAGTAACAAAACTCAGCAACCTTGTACCTTTGATCTTCTTAGAGTTTGAACCGTAAATGGCAAGAATGGGACCTTTATATCTATTTTTAATCCAGTGAAGGAAAGTGTGTGTGTGTGTGTGTGTGTGTGAATTTGTTCTGTTTGGGCTGTGCGATACTTGAGAATGAAGGAGGCTGGGTCTCCTGCTCGTTTATTTTTCACTTGGCGTACATCACAAATTTACCTACCAACTTCACTCTCTGTTAGAAATCATCCTAAGTAAACATTATAGTCCCAGTTTTTCTAGTTGTTTTCTCCTGCAACATCATTGTCGTTCTTTGCCTGTCATACTAAAATAAGTGCAACCAGGCATAACCATTAATTACTAGCTTCCAACCAGTAATCTTCATTTGTATCAGTCAAGACAGCTTAGATAATGCAGTGATTAAAAGAAATTCAGTGGCAGAAAACAACAAAATTTATTTCTTGCTACAGGTTCATTAAAGGTCATTTGGGGATTCTGCTTCAATGTCATCTTTATACTCATTCTGAGACCCAGACGCAGAGGCCAGTCTCTACCTGAAGTGGAGGTAGAGGGAGGAGAGAGTGTGGAGAACCATGTGCCAGCTCTTAAGCCTAAAGCTCTACCAAGTGGCCTAAACTGCACTGGACGAAGCAAATCTCATGGCTACATCTGAATTTAATCGGCTGAGAAATGTGATCCTTCCTAGGAAGGAACGTGTAACACTGTCAAACAGTGACATAGTCTACCACTGCATCCAGTAGAGTGTTACCCTCCATGTAGTGAATGTCCATAGGTCATGCCCTCACCATAACCTTTCTTTGGTACACACTGTCCCCCATCTCGGCACCATGGAGCTTCCTTCTGCATCAGTGCTACCTCCCATCCAGCCCTCGCTCCCATTCCACCTACTTTTGGTCTGATCTCCTGCTTAAACCCCTCACCTTCACTTGGCTTTCAGACTCAATTTACATTTTGATGCCTGGGTTCATCTGGTTTCTTTAACCTCTCATCTCTTGGGTTCCCTTTTGGATTATATCTTGTCACCTTTCTAGCTCCATGCAATAAGACAGTTTATTGAGCATGTTACCCTTCCAACACAGTCCCAGACTCTGGATCATTCGTAATGGGCAAAGTCACAGTAGGACATGTCTGGATCCACTCCCATACCCCTGGCTCCTGACCTAATGGGTCAGGTATCACACCCAATACATAATATTGGGATACATATGTATCCCAGGATACATAATATTATTATCTTAGTTTTATAGCTACATAGACAAGGTTTTAGGGATGAAGCTATTCACCCAGGAACACAAAGATTACACTTAACATAATTTTGCCCACCTCTGGCTCTTCTGCAGGGCCTAAGATAGATGGGGCAGCATCTCAGGGTAACTGAGGTTTGAGAGGGGCTTCTAGAAAAACAACGAAACCCATTTCTTTGTGGGCAGGGGAGGTGGATCAAACCTGGAGCGCGAGCATTGCCCTGTCTAGTCTGCAGAAATGTGTTGCTGCCACAGGGGAAAAGAGCGTGGCCTGGGTGAGTCTGAGTGGGAGGGAGCAGTGAGCTGGATCTCCGCAGGAAGGCAACTGACCAATTCTCGTGTTTGAGATCCTTTGAGAAAAGTCACTTAGGCACCCCCTTTTTGTTGATCAGATATTTTTTGTCCTCCTTGTTCTCTTGTGCCATCTTTTATTGTTTGACTTTCTTTTTTCCCCTAACTGGACAGCACTTCTGAAATGCTTGTAACCACCTGACCTTGGCCAACTCGTTCACTAGATGCATGTGGAATAAGAATTTTAAAAGAGCTGCAACACTTCTAATCAGGTAGTAGTGTTGATTTAAACTACTGGTGACTCCACCAAGCATAAACAGTATTTAAATGTTTTGCTTCTTTGCTGCCCTCAGAGGGGAACATGAGCCTGATGACTTTCTGAGTACACAGGAAGAAAGCTCCTCAGAGCAACAAACAAACAAAATAAATAAAATACAACAAAACAGCCTCATGCCTACAGTCAGTGTTTGTGATAGGGCCTAAATGCTGTACCCTCCCATGCACACTTAAGAGTTTTGAGGTTAATATGGTCTAGAAGTGACCACTGTGTGGCAAGACCACTATTGAGCTGCTGAGTTCCTTTGGTCCTTGACCACCTGCCCCCACCTCTTACATTTAGGCAGTTGAATGTGCTCTTGAGTTAAAATATTGCCCTAGAGGGGGCTCCCAACTGAGTACAGCACCGAGTCAAGGGCTGGTTGGGGGAATAGATTGTCTATCTTATAAGTCCACAAAAATTATTACAACTTGATGTAAAGAAATTTCCATTGGTATTTTTGTGCTCAAATTTTATACTTTAACATCATTTCTCAAAACCATGCTGTAAATAGCTCGGAACTGAAAGACAGCTCCCTGCTTCATCTCAGTGACGTTCAATACCTACCATGTCAGTAGGTATTGATACCTCCTATAGAAATAAGGCACTCAGTGTTTTGCTGCTTTAAGAATGTTAAGTTTCTTTACTTCACAAAGGATATTTTTAAGTCCTAGGCTACACATTATAAGCAGAATGCAAATAAGCTGCAGTTTGGAGGAAAGCTTACATAATTTTGGACATAATCATTCACTCAAAGCAGTAAAATCTACTGTGGAGAAAAGAGGACTGAGAGTTGCCTGAAGACTCCTGAACTCTTTGCACTGTGACCTGTGGAAGGCAAAGTAGTACAAAGATCCTCGAGATCTACATTCTTATGGAGGCTGTGGGACAAAGTTAGCCTAAGCAAGCTACCTCTTGGGTCCCACTTTCTCTAGCTATTAAATTAAGGGGGTTATAACTAACTCCTGAATTCTATGATTCAACTTCTACCATATGGCCATAAGAAAGGAGAAGCATCACTGTTTTCCCATGCTTGCATGAGCCTACCAGAACGCTCATTCACCGTCTCCATCAGGATAATTAGAGAGTGTGCAAGCCCTTTAAGAATGTCACCTTTCCAGGGCCAAATGGTCTCACCAGCACTTCAGGAGGTAAATTAGAAGGAAATTTTCATCTGAGGATAAGAGAGATTCCTTCAGGTTTTTTTGGATGTTTTTCAAAAACATATTTTGAAGTATTGCCTTATGGACTGCTTCCATCAAAGATAGATAGAAGGTATAGGGGTAACTCCTAATTTCTATTTGCTTGCAGAGGCAGGAGCCAACTGTTTAGGTCTGAGTGAAGGCTCTGAAGTGTAGTGAGAACTGGTGAGGGATATTTTTCCTTTGTAGGAATTCCTATGCAGTTTTAACGTATATTTGTGCCACTCTCTGGGGGTGAGAAAGTCAGATCTGTTGTGAATTAGGCACGAGAACAACTTCTGTACACAATTCTACATTTAATATGGAAAATATCATCTATCCAGAAGTATTTTCCATAATCCATTTGAGCATCAAAATAGTTCAATGTTAGCTTTAAACTAATCATTGGGAATTATATTGTTATTCTAAAATTTGCTAGCTTTCTTCTTACTATTCAATGATGGGGAAGAAAAATTCAATTCCACAAACCTGTTGTCATAAACACAAAGAAAACCAATTCAAATCCATCATGATTTGAATAATTGGTTCAATTCAAATTTAGTGGCTGCTAATAGCACCAGCTGTGTTCCTTTCAAAGGTTAGTATTTCTAAAATGAAAATAAATTCAATGGATTTCAAGAAGAAGCATAGTCTGTGCATACCTAAATAAATAGTCATGTCAGTAATTGGATATCGTGGTGCTTAAATCAGTACTTGCAATGAAAAGTTCCTTGTGATGCTTTGATAGATGAATTTTACCATTAGGATTTCTTCATAAAACAATACACTACCTATATTTGAGCATTCTCATCATTTTAAAATCTGGCCACATTAAATAATGTAATGTAATCTCAAAATTATTCTGTGCAAACCCTTTTTAGTTTGATGAAGTCCCATTTGTTTATTTTTTCTTTTGTTTCCCTTGCCTGGGAGATATAGCCAATAAAAATTTTCTGCAGTGTCTGAGATTTTACCACCTAGGTTTTATTCTAGGATTTTTATGGTTTCATGTCTAACATTTAATTCTTTGATCCATTTTGAATTTATTCTTGTGTGTGGTATAAGAGGGTGGGCTAGTTTCATTTTTTGTACATATCTGTCCAATTTTCCCCACACCATTTATTGAGTAAACTATCTTGAGCCCATTTCTCTGCTTGCTTCCTCTGTTGAGTATTAATTGACTATAAAGGTGTGGGTTTATTTCTGGGTTCTGTATTCTGTTCCATTGATTTATGTGCTTGTTTTTATGCCAGTACTAGGCTGTTTTCATTACTATGGTCTTGTAGTGTAGTTTGATATTAGTTAGCATGGTTCCTCCAACTTTGTTCTTTATTTTTCAGGATTTGTGTTGTTATGCGGGGCCTTTTGTGGTTTCCTATACATTTTTGAAATATTTATTCTAGTTCTGTGAATTAAGCCATTGGAATCTTGATAGGAATTGCATTGAATCTATAGATTGCTTTGGGTAGTATGAACATTTTAATGATGTTAATTCTTCCTATCCATGAACATGGTATGTGCTTCAACTTATTTGTATCTTCTTCAGTTTCTTTCTTCAGTGTGTTATAATTTTTTGCATACAGGTCTTTTACATCTTTCTTTAGGTTTATTCCTAGGTATTTTATTCTTTTTGAAGCAGTTGTGAATGGGATTGTTTTCATTGGGGTGTTATTTACAATTGCCAGGATATGGAAACAGCCCAAGTGTTCATCAATAGATGAGTGGATAAAACAACTATAGGACATTTACATAATGGAATTCTACTCAGCTGTAAAAAAAAAAAGAAAATTTTACTTTTTGCAACAGTGTGGATGGACCTGGAGAACATTATGCTAAGTGAAATAAGCCAGTCAGAGAAAGAGAAATACTGTATGACTTCACTCATATGTGGAGTCTAATGAACAAGCCAAAACAGGGACTAACAAGCAAAACAGAGACAAACTCATTGATGGAGAGAAGATGACAGCTAGTGCAAGAGGAGGTTAGGGGGTGGAGGGATTGAGCAAGAAAGAAAAAGGACTCACAGACATGGACAATAGGGTGGTGATTGTTGGGGAGATAGGGGTACAAGGGGGCTGAATGGTAATGGGAAAATATAATAAAAATTATATATTTAAATTTTTTTTCTATTAACCATTGTCACTTGGTTTCTCCAGTTTGCTGACCCATGTCTTCATGATCTGAAGAAGCCACTCAACCTCTATAGTTCCTTCCTCAGTCAGCTTGGCCCTGTCCCCAAATGACCCTCCATGGAACACACAATCAGCAAATCTTAATATAAATAACGTAGATAACATTTTGCTTAAAAATTAAACCAATAGACTATAAACACATAAAAATTAGATCTAATGGGTATCCAAGAGTTCATCATTATCATCAACAAAGACATAAAGCAATTCAAATAATCGTATTGTTCTTCTCTCAATTTCTCTGTGCCTATATTCTTTCATATGTAATATAAGGATAATAATACTATTTACCTATTTCCTAGGTAAAAAGATTAATTAAATTTATATAAAACAGCTTAGAGTAGTTCCTGGAACATGGAAGTAAATGTGATAAAAATATAAGCATTTTATAATGATAAATATTATTTTTATATTTTTTTCTGATTGCACCAATGATAATATTGATAGCACACCTTCCCATGAAATTCCCAATTACAAAGAACATTATAACTTTTCATTTCAGCATAAGTGTAGCAAATTAAATGCAAGTATAATTTTAAAATCTACTGCTTATGTTTAAATTGGAATTGGGTGCTAAAGCAACACTGAGCTCTATTCTGGGTCATTAATGTATATGTCATAGGTTTTTTTAATTGAATTTTCACTATGTGTCAAACACCTTAAATGTGCTTTATATGGGCCCTGGCCAGGTAGTGCAGTTGGTTAGAGTGTCATCCTCATACCCAAGATTGTGGGTTCAATCCTCGGTCAGGGCACATACAAGATGCAATCCATGAATGATGCATCAATCAGTGGAACAGCAAATCAATACTTTTCTTTCTCTCTCTTCCTCTCTCTCTCTCTCTAAAATCAATGTTTCTAAAAATATGCTTTACATTTTATAATTTATTTAATCCTTATAAATTAGGTATTGTTATCCTAATTTTGCTGCTGAGACACAGGCTGGTTACATGACTTGCCCAATATTACACGGGCAGAGACTGAGGAACGAGGGATTCCAGCAGGCAGCTGGCCTGCAGAGACCACCTGTTTAACCTCTACACTGCTTCCTGGTATGGACGCAAAACTCCTCATCCCAATTCCTGTGCTAACGCTATCATTGTACAACAACAGACAACTATTGCCCTCTGTAACTCAGCAGAATTGCCCAAGTTTAGAGTCTTTACAAAGGGCACAATTTTGTTTAATGAGCAAAGTGTTACATAACACACAGTATGCCCTGTCTCTAATCATACTTTAACCCCCAGGAGGAGCCTTAGATCCTCCAGAAAGTGTGGTATAGATTAGGACATGTAGAAGGCCCTAAATATTTGGACTCAATGTGACGCCTTCTGATTGTAAGCATCACAAAATTTAGTTTAAATGAGGTGATTTTTCTGCTTCTGATTTAGGATTGATTTCCCCTGCCAGCACTTCCTCGCTATGCCATACATCTGGTCAAGTCTGCACTGAGTTAGCAGGAGGGCTCCCTCTGCCTCACAGAGCCATGTACTTTTCTATCTTGCTTTAAAAGGAACACCATTCAGCTCTTGATGTGAATACGGGACTCTCCAAATGACGGCTTAAGAGTTGAAGTTGTCTGTTGCAGGGCTTCAAGAAATTCCAAGAATCCTTGGGTCGGGTAGCATGGCTAGTCATGGGACTCAGGGAAACTTACTTGCAGGGGTACAGTGCATTAAGTTAATATACTTAAACTATATCTAACAGAGACAGCTATATCTAAACATCTAGCTTTCACTACGTTCTACAATAGGAAGGCAGCTCTGATATAGCCCAGGTGCCCCAAATTTCTACTCAATGGTTCCGATTCCAATTTTGCCACTTCACAGACTATAAATTTGGGTAGTTCACTAACCTTTCTGAGCCTCAGTTTTCTCAGTTGTAAAATGAGGATAGATGCGATAACCTTCCTAGGCTGTACAAGATCTTGCTTTTCACGTAATCCAGAGCACACTTTAACAGCTAAGTACCCCTTTTAAAAGGCAAACGGTGTAACAAGATAATGATGGATGAGGATTGTCATCCTTGAAAGCTAGATTTTTCTTCCCTTTCTCCCCCATTTTTCCTCTAGTTCAGGCATTAACTAGTAGACAGAATACTCAGAAACTTTATAAAAGAGTGGAGCATTGAAAATGTCCATCAAAGAAACACATGCCCTGCGAAAGGATGAGTAGGACCTGTTACATGAAAGCGACATGCAGTGGGGTTCAGCACTGTTAGTCTCCTCAACCTCAAAGGCAAGGCATGATAAACCCCAAGTGGCTGAGGGGCAGCGACTGAGAATTTAGAAGTCAGCCATGTGGGAGAATCTGGGGGAAGCATCTCCTTTTGGCCCCGATCATCTCAAATGTGAAACTCGAGGCCTAGACCCTTCTTCAGCCACAAAACTGCCAGGGCTCCACTAGGGGCAGTGGAAAATTCTTCTCTAATTCTATTATCAATGCACACTTATTTACCGACATTTAGAAGGATATTTTATTTTATTTTTATTTATTTTTTATCCTCACCTGAGTACATGCTTATTGGTTTTAGAGAGAGGCAAAGGGAATGAGAGAGGAAGAGAAACATTGATGTGATCAATGCTGATCTGTTGTTGCCTTTCACATACACCCCCGCCAAAACTGAACCTGCTACCTAGGCATGTGCCCTGACTGGGAATCAAACCTGTGGCCTTTCCATTTATGGGACAACGCTCCAACCAACTGATCCACACTAGCCAGGACTGAAATTTAGGAGAATATTTTAGATATAAAGCAAATTTTCCCTCTCCTATGGATTCAGTTTTCTGGTTAAGCTTCATTCACTGTAGGAAGAGCCATTTCCTTCTGATTCATGGTAATTGCAGGATCACCTTAGTTTGTGTTACTTGTGATGGTTAAATACTATGGACGACAAAAACCTCCCAAAATATGAGGTGTCTTCAATATGTTAAGCACTGGTAACTGATCATGGAAATGTAACTGTCATAGGCAATAGCTCACTTCACCCTTAGAGCAGCACTTACTTCCTGTCTGTGTTTAGAATTCCCTATTTTATATTCTAATCAAGGGTTAGCAAACTTCCCCATAAGGGGACAGAGAGAAAATATTTTCAGTTTTGCAGGCCAGGCAGTCTTGGTATTTACCTCTCAACTCTGTTGTAGCCTAAATAATGTAGCCAAAAATAATGCACAAACTAAAGAACATGTCTGTGTTTCAATAAAAATGTATTTATGGAAACCAAAATTTGAATTGTATATAATTTTTAATGTGTCACAAAATATAATTTTCTTATTGGATTTGCCACCACCCCAAAAAACCATCTGAAAATGTAAAACCACCCAGAGCTCACAGGCCATACAGAAGCAGGAGTATGCTTTTGACTCAGAGGCCATAGGTCCCCTGCCCTTGTTTTAATTTATTTATAAGCATTTTGAGGGCAACAACCATATTTTATTCATCTAAATGGATGGTAGTCAGATGCTTGATATCAGCAATGATTCTAAAAGCTCAGAATCACAAGAATTTGCAAACCACTACAAGGAAGAAGAAAAGGAGAACAGGAAAATAAATAACTGAAATGTCACATCCTTAAGAGTTGCTGAAATTGGACTGTACTGTCTGTGGGAACACTTCTTGGTCAGTTATTTGGAAACACTGCCTTTATTTTGTCCGTTTGGAATTCAGGTCACAGTTGAGCATAGATTGCTCAGCAGTGCTTCAGCAGGCTGCTGGGGCTTTGCAGTGATTAGATCAGAACTGAGGAGATGGATGCAAGCCATGATTGTCAATGGGAGCAATGGCTTCGTACCATTATCATTCTACATGGCAGGCCGAGAAAAAACAAATAGAAATAGAAAGAGATCTCAAGCCTGTTATGATGTTTTGATGATAACCTTAGTGTTGAAGAGCATTCTCAGAATAATTCAAAAAAGCCTATATTTTTCTGAACCTTTTCCTAAAAAGTCTTGAGATGAAGAGGTGTCTTGAGAGTTGCATGGTGCTTTTAGGTTTCGAATGGGCATCTGAACTGAACTCTGCTGACAACTTATGGTGAGTTGTACCTGGTGCCCAGGGGAGAAATTGGTTTAGGGCCAGTTCAGAAAGTTTCCTACTTGTGACTGTCCTCATGACTATGGACACATTCTTTCCAAATGAATAGCAAGAACCCTAGAAGACCTAATGCAAGGCATAAGACCAAATCATTTTTGTTGAGAAAACCGCACTACTGCAGCTAAAAATTATTAATACAAATGAGTGCCTATCTCCAAGTGTTAGAGCCACTGAAACATGAGCAACACCAAAGAGATAGAAACTCTAGACTATCTAGGAGGAAAAATCTTAGAGTTACCAGGTTGGAATAAACTTTGGATATCATGCAGCACTCCTCAACATTCATTAAAACAATGCTTACATCATTTCAGATGGAAGAAATGCCAAGTGCCCTCCATAGACTCTAGAACTCTTATGACAATATTTACTGTCCTCACACACCAAACATTATCCTTGTGCCTCATTTACACCCTGTGAGGCTGTTTATCTGCTAGATCCATTCTTCAGACAAGTCACTGAGAGTCCACAATACCAACTGCTGAGAAAAGAATTTGGAAAATTTTGATGAGTTTGTAAAAATTGTATGTGTTTCCTCTGCATTGGTGATGAACAGGAGTGTGGGGATATTACAGGAAAGGCAGGTTATGAAGTTGACTCATAAAAAGCCAATAAAAAAGTATGTTCTTAGAGCTTTCCTCTAGTCTAGAAATTGAATTGAAGTGAGAAATAAATTTAGTATGTTTGATTGTCACGCAGCAGCAATCAATTTTGTATCTGTAGGTTTTTGTTAGGCACAGTATAAACTCCTTTTCTACCAGCTCACAACACAAACTCTTCTTTCACCTTCCTTAAGCCAAGCACGCTTGTTCCTTCAACAGCTTCTTCAGTAGCACACATTACCTAAAACCTTGCCTGTTACCCCTGAAAAAAATGGGAGAGTCTCCCCCCACATCTGTTTTCTCTAAATATATATTTCCAAAATTTTAAGTTTACTTACTTGAGTAAATTAATCTCTACTGGAGCAGAGAGATTATATCAGCCTTTTAATGATATAATGTAAATACTTATTTACTCAATTGAACTGTGAAATCCTTAATATGTCTATCTCTATAGAAATTTTATGACTTAGACTGGAATTCAGGGTTGTATAGAGACTGAGTTTAACCTTTGTTTTGTGTCCCAGATCTGTCCCTAGACATTTTTATTTAGAACATCAGGAATGAATCTGTCCTGGAGATTCACTGTATCCAGGCATACCTCAGTTTCCCGAGGGTAAAGGGACCCAGGCACCTGCACAGATACTAATTCTATCAAGTAATTCTTACAAAAGCCCTGCCAGCTAGTCTATGCTATCGTTCTAAATGTCCTAAGAGGTGTGAGCAATGGGGTGCATCATCAAACGCCCAAATCCACACTCCTTCAATAACAACAAATAAACCTTTTAGACTCTTGATGGCGGGTATAAAAAGGTCCTTTTTACACAGAGTACTAATGATTTATGTTGTCGTGCCAGGAAAGCAAAAATAACATTTTGGGAAAAAAACTATGTTATTTCTGAAAAGTTTCTATTTCAACAGGAAGACAAGGGGAAATTCTCTGTTGCCCTGAGGCGCCCATGCAGCCCTGCCTTTCCCTGTGATTCTGATCTTTAAAAGGTCCATTAAGGCAGGATGGTGTTCACAGTTCACTTTATCTCCTCATGTAGAATCTGGCAAGGAAACCCTAAAACCTGAAATATTGGGGTGTGGGATACTGCTTAGGCTAGGGAATGAGGCTGCAGCCGCTCCTCCGGGCATTTTCCGCTGCAGACGACTGGCTGCACACTGGCAGTGCGGTGCTGTTACTCAGGGTCTCGGTGCACTGTTATCTCCGCCCTCACTGGCACAGCAGCACAGAAAACCGCCGGCTGTGGGGGTGTTTGAGCCTGACCGTAGATCCTCAGCAGGTTCTGAAGGGCCGAGGAGAGGTGGTGCTGACGGCGCCATGAGAGGCCCAGGAGGCTGTGCCACTCATCAGAGCTTTGATCAGAAGCACTGCTGGCCGAGTGGGCGCACGTGCTCCAGTGCGAATGAGGGGCGGGGACCCTGTACCACTTCGCCCCTGGCTTTCACAGCACAGCAGTGGGAAAGTGAGAAGATGATTCACAGAAGACTCACATAAGTGTTCTTTTAGGCTAGTTGTAATCCGAGAACATATTTCACCTAAATATCTTCAATAATGGTGAAACTGTTCGAATGGATAGCTTTAATTGCCTTGGGTGAGTGTATGATATGGATTCACATTATATCATCTCAGAAAATTTTAAACATATATAGAGATACAAATAAAAATGTATATATTCAAATGATAGAAATATAGTGTAAATGTGTATTACATGTAGAAAATGTGTATGTATACCCTGGTTATTCAGACGAGATCAGGCATGTTCAGGGTGGTGTGGCCATAGACCATCCTGGTTATTCAAATCACCTTGTCTTAAAGTTGATGGGGACACTCAGCTTTCATCATCAGTCCCTTTCTCTCCATGGCTAACCTAAAACTTTCCAACCAAAGAGCAACCGGGAACTTGAGAGCTCCTCGATCACCTTACTTACTCAGGAAGTTTTAAATTAGACTCACAATGTGTATTCCAAAATATAGCAATTCATCAATTCATCCTTAATAATCCAATCCCAAGTGGTACTAGTAACAATAAGAGAGTCATACGAGGTCTGTCTGGAAAAAGTCCAGCCATTGTTAATATAATGAGAATGGTTTGTGAGGCACTGATGTAACCTGGTAGCCAAGGATAATGGACTGGAATGCACATGTGTGAACAATGATGACTTCGCTGTACTAGTCAGAGGGGGAAGTAGAGGCTATTGAGTGAACATGAGTACTGTGTGGCCATTGCATTCAAAATGACTGAGCAGGTAAAGCAATGAATCTGCATCAAACTTTGCATTAAGCTTGAAATTCTTCCACGGAAACTATTAGGGTGATTCAGAAGGCTGCAGCTGGTGATTGGCAGCTTCATCACAACATGCCCACCCATGCATCACGTCTCGTAGAGAGTTTTTTTTTTTTTTGAAACATCAAACCACCCAGGTGACTGAGCCCTTATATAGCCCTGACTTGGCACCCTGTGACTTCTGGCTTTTCCCGAAACTAAAAGCACCTTTGAAGGGGAAGAGATTTCAGGTCACGGATGAGTCAGGAAAATATGACTGGGAAGCTGACAGCGATTGAGAAAACTGTGTGAGGTCACAAGGAGCCCACTTTGAAGGGGCCTAAGGCGTCATTGTCCTATGTACAGTGATTCTTGTATCTTCTCCAATAAATGTCTGTTTTCCTTATTGTGTGGCTGAGTACTTTCAGGACAGACTTCATATATTAAACAGGGATATTCTGTTCCCTGAGTACAGACACACAGACACACACAGCTTAGTGAGATGCACAAGTGTCCTTGCACATAAGGAATGAGCACATTTGCCCCTCTCAATCCCACCATGAACATAGTTCAACAGTGGGGGAAGAAGAGGAACAAAGAGATGCAGGATGCCCTGGGTCTGACTGGGGATTTACTCAAGAGAATGAGAACAAAATTGCAAGCGACACAGATAACCTAGAAGTAAGTAGGTAAAGATTTTCTGCTATTAACCAGAATGAGAAACTATTCCATCCTAAGTTCAAAATTTAACAATAAAGGTGAATTTATTTTGCACATCCTGGGTTTATAATGTGTTACATAAACAACTGTGTGGTTTTAACTTCATTCACAATATAAGATAAAAAAACTAGTATTCAGAAACTCTGAGAATACCAAGTGGTATTCAAAATACTTTTTGAGTTGTGCATAAGGTAGAAATTTTGCTGGATGGATGAAAGCATACTGAACAAAACCTCTTACATCTTTACAACAAAAATTTGATCCATATTTTAATTCATATGCTTGTGAAAGTTACTGTCTGATGGTATAATAATGGTCTTGTCCTCATTATTTATTTATAGGTAAGTAAATGGATTAGAGGGTATATTTTCTTGAGAAACCAAAGAGATTATGCAGAATCACTCATGACAAATAATATTTTCTTGACAATAATCCACAAAAGATATTAGGTAAGAAATGCATCTTTTAAATCTGATGTTAGGGTTTGGGATATAAAACATAAATGAAAAAATTAGTTTGTCATAGAGAAAAATGCAGGTTCTATACATAAGCAATTAATTCAGGTAAAATGCAATGAAAATATTTCTGATCTTTTCCAGACATGAAAATAAACTTAAAATGATTTTTCCTCTAAGAAAACAAAAATTGCCTTTGGAGTTTATTAGTAACTTTTACAAACAGAAGCAAAGAAAGACATTTTATCTTCAATAATTAGATATCATTGTTTTATCCATCAAATATAGTACAAAAATTAAAGAGGAAAAATTGAATAAATTGAATAGATTGACAGGAATCTTCAGATTGTCTGAGGGACATGAATTCAAACCATCTGAGAAGAGAGTGCACCATTGGCTTGCGTGTGGAGGCGTGTTCTGCTTACCGAGAGTCATTGTCACCAAGGAGAACGTGACATGTCCTCCTGATGTGCAGAGGCAGAGGAAAAAAAACAACATCTCACCTATGAAATTTTAAGACATTCCCTAATACTTGTATCATTCTGAACACACATTCTAAGACCTGACTGGTGTGGTTCAGCTGGATGGGCATTGTCCACAGAGCTGAAAGTAGAAGGTTAGACTCCTGGTCAGGGCACATGCCTGGGTTGTGGGTTCAGTCCCTGGTAAAAGCATGCACTGGGACTTCTGCCAAGATCAAGGAGTACATGGAAACACTGTGCCTTCTCATACAACCAAGTTTAAAAACAACAAAGTTTTAGCAACAAAAATGCAGCCAAACCACAGAAAATTGAACTATATGGAAATCTGACAACAACGAACCCTTCAGCCAAACCAGTAAGAGGGGCAGAGCCAGAAGCAGAGCAGGGTCGGGCAAGAAAGATCCACTAGACCGACCCAGGAGTGCGACCCAGGTGCACAGGCAGTGGGTAGATCCCAGGTGTGGTATAGCAGGTGGACCCACTGAGGGCTGATCACGGTCACACATTCATGCACAGATAAACCAGTGAAGGAGCGAGCAGTGAGACAGACCGTGCAGGCCCCAGTGGCGGGAAGCGGCAGAGGGGACCACTATTGTCCCTCTCTGACCCTCCCCCACATACAGTGTCACAAACCAGCAACCTGGGTGGCCCCACCCTGGTGAACACCTAAGGCTCCTCTCCTCATATGTAACAGAACCAATCAAAACATGGCTCAAGAACCACTCAGAGCCCCAGAGCCCATAAATCTAAGTGATGAAGAAATAGCCAAACTTTCAGATGCACAGTTCAAAACATTGGTGATCAGGATGCTCACAGAACTGGTTGCTTTTAGTCACAAATTAGAGGAACAAATGAAGGCTAAACTAATTGAAATGAATGGAAATGCACAGGAAACCAATAGTAATGGAAAGGAAACTGGGACTCAAATCAAAAGAGTGGACCAGAAAGAGGAAAAAAATGACCAAAAAGAAAAGAATGAAGAAACAAGAATTCAAAAAAATGAGGAGAGGCTTAGGAACCTCCAGGACATCTTTAAATGCTCCAACATCCAAATTATAGGGGTACCAGAAGGGGAAGAGGAACAGCCACAAGTGGAAGACTTATTTGAACAAATAATAAAGGAGAACTTCCCCAATATGGCAAAGGAAATAGACTTCCAGGAAATCCAGGAAGTTCAGAGAGTCCCAAAGAAGGTGGACCCAAGGAGGAACACACCAAGGCACATCATAATTACATTAGCCAAGATTAAAATGAAGGAAAGAATCCTAGAAGCAGCAAGAAAAAAGGAGACAGTTACCTACAAAGGAGTTCCCATCAGACTGTCAGCAGATTTCTCAAAAGAGACCTTGCAGGCAAGAAAGGGCTGGAAAGACATATTCCAAGTGATGAAAGGCAAGGACCTACATTCAACATTACGCTATCCAGCAAAGCTAGTATTTAGAATGGAAGGGCAGATAAAGTGCTTCTCAGATAAGATCAAATTCAAGATCACACTGTTCATCATCACCAAGCCCTTATTATATGAAATGTTAAAGGGACTTACCTAAGAAAAAGAAGATAAAAAAGACGAACAGTGAAAGGACAGCAAACTCACAGTTATTAACAACCACACCTAAAACAAAAGCAAACTAAGAGGACAGCTAGATCAGGAGCAGAACCATAGAAATGAAGATCACATGGAGGGTTAGCAACAGGGAAGTGGGAGGAGGAGAAGGGAGGAGAAGGTACAGAAAATAAGTAGCATAGATAGTAGGTAGAAAATAGGTAGGGGGAGGGCAAGAATAGTATGGGAAATATAGAATCTAAATAACTTGAGACACATGGTCATAAACTAAAGGGGAATGGTGGGGGAGGGGGTGTAGGGTGGAGGGAAATGAAGGGGAGAAATAGAACAACTGTAATGACATAATTAATAAAATATATTTTTTAAAAAGTTATACAGGAAAAAAAAGCATGCACTGGAGGCAACCAATCTATGTTTTAGTCCCTCCCTTCCCCTCTCTGCAAAAATAAATAAATAAATAGAAGCCTTAAAAAAATAAACATATATTCTAAACAACTGGCTATAGTTAAACTGAGTAGTATTAATTTATACAAAATAAAATATACCAAAACAATCTCATAACTGCGTGTGGCTATTTTTTCCTCACCTGAGGACATTTTTTCATTGCTGTTAGAGAGGAAGGGAGACAGAGAAACATCGATGTGAAGGAGGAACATTGATCGGTTGTCTCCCAAACCAGCCCAGACCAGATAGCATATGTGCTCTGACCAGGAATTGAACCCAGAACCTTTCAGTGACAGGATGATGCTCCAACCAACTGAGCCACACTGGCCAGGGCTAGGTATTTCTTATGTAAAATCACTCAAATCTGGGTCTTAAAATTAATACATGTAGGGCCATGCTTTTTAGTCCATGTAAGGAATGACTTGATCAAACAATTCCCCAATCTGAGTCACAGATTAATATAGAAAGCCTCAGTTGCCTCAGTGTAAAAACAAAGGTTCTATATTCTTCAACCTAGTTCTCCATATAAAGAACAGGGGATTCCTTAAAGGAAAACTGAGCTACAGACCTTGTCCTATATTATAAAGAACCCTGATCTCATCCACTGACCCATGGGGTAGAGGCTCCCAGCCTTCCAGGTTCCCTGCTAAGAGTGCTTCTCATACAAGCCCCGCTCCATGGTATCTAATTATTGTGACCACTTGCCAAGGTGGCCACCCACACATTACCAGAAGGATACTTAACCTTCATTACTAGAAAAATAAAATAGAGTCTGAAAAAATGGTTACAAAGGAGATTTATTCTCATTAAGGCAGAATTGTGTTTGCTTCATTCTTGTCTATGGGAACCATAGGCTCTTACCAAGATGTTGATTAAAAGAGAGACACCAACCTTTAGTGTAAATGATAATTTTGATTATCTCCTTATTTATTCTTAGTTGTATACCATCATGGATCTCATCAATAAATGCAGTGGTTTCATTAACTTTCACTATACCTATCTCTTCCCTCTTCTGGGAGAAGGCTGGGAATATCGAAAAGGACCCTCGCCATCCGTGGCTACAAATTTTCCTCATAACACTGTGGACCATTTGTCCTATGTGATGGGCACAGAGCAGCCTTCATAGACTCTCTCCTCGCTATTTTCGTAGGGTTTCCTCTGTATCTCTTCTCTGCTGGATTTCCTGTTTCCTGTGCCCTATGTTTTACTCCTTCTTGATTTACTCTGTTTGTTGGCTCACACCTTCCAGTAGTTTTGTAGAAAAGAATGTCTCTTGTGTTTTCTAGCTGTATTCTATTGCCTCATTTCATTGATATTTTAGCTCTGTATTAAGTGATATATAGGAAATAATATTCTTTCTGAAGTTAAAAGGAACTCTTCATTTTTTTAACTTAGTGTTTACATGACTTTTTGATGTTTTGTGTGTGACTTGTTTTCCCGTCTGAAAGCTTGAGAATCTTCCCTGTGCCTGGCTTTGAAATTTCACAGTGATGTGCCTTATACAGGACTATTTTTATTCATTGGTTAGGCCTCCTATGAGCCCTGTTAATCTGGAAATGCATGACCTTGAGTCCTGGGGAAATGTCTTCAATTATTTTTTTGATGATTTCCTATCTTTAGTTTTCTCTGTTCTTGCTCTTTTTGAACTTCTGTGATTATATTGTATATTAGCTTTTCTGGACTGTTTTTTAAATTTCTTATCTCCTTCCTATCTTTTTGTTATATTTTCTATTTCTCTAACTTGATTTTTAACTCTTCCCATGAGTTTTTCATTTCTGCCAACATCATTTTTAATCTTCAGGAAAACTCTCCCTCTCTCTTTTGTTTTATTTTGTAGAAGCCTTTTTCCCTAACATGTTGTTCTCAGTTACTGTACTATCTTCTCTTAACTTTGGAATATTCATAATAGGCCTATGGAAGGTTTCTTCTTCCTTATTGATTTCTTTTTCATCAAGTTGTTTTTTTCCTTGTATGTTCTGGTTTTATCTTCCATCTTGGAGGTCTTCCCTGATTGGAATCTTGAACACATGTGTGAGGTTTGATTTATCATGTGATCTTATGAGCTTATCATGAGATCTTATCATGTGATCTCAGTAGGCCATATATCAGAAAACTATGACACCAGTGACCTGAGGTCTTTCTTCTTGGGCTGCTCAGACCCCCCAGAGGAGCATCTTCCTGTGTCCTCTCCAAGCAATGGGAGTACAGTGGGCCATCTAAGCACTCAGCATCCGAGGTGCGTAGATTCAGCTAAGCCTGTTGATTTCAGGATGCTCAGTGTATCCCCTGTCTGGGGACTAGTGGTCTAAACTCTCATCACTGCTTCCTCCCTGATCTCCCCATTTTTTTGTGAAATCTATTGGGAATTTCCTGCCTCAAAGTATTAAATATGAGAGTACTTTAATCTTATTGACCAGACCTAGTCATTGATTTATTTATTGCTCAGATATGTTGAAAGGATACACCATATAGTTTTTGTGTACAGATGGGAAAACTCTCTCAGTGGTGGCACAGGGTCTTCTAAGCAGTAAGCCCCCCTTTTACCTGAGCACCCTGATAATCAACTTATTTCTCAACATGTAACCTTTTTTCAAGTTCCAGTGCTAAGGATGTAAAGCCAGTAAATGGAAATTAAGCAAGTACTTGTAAACAGGAGGCACATAAGGCTCCTAGTAAGTGTTTTAGGTAACTACAAGCTAAATCTTCACTTCCTTTCTGTGCTGTTACTTAACAATAACCTCTTTTTTGTTAAAGAAATTAACCAGGGGGAAAAAGGTACAATATAAGTGTTGGTGACAGTGTTCAGACATTCTTACATAGTTTGTCCTTGAATCATTTAACCTAACAAATAGTCATTTTTCTTATGACTTCCCCTAGTTTCCATATTTTCATTTATTATGAGTTTTCTCTCCTATTTGGAATTTCTATTAGTGTCCTTTATTTTCCTCTTTTCTGCTACTCATGATCAGTGACATCTGCTAGCCAATGTCACTGATTACCAAGCTTCACAATTACCAAGAAAGCAACCAATAAATGATTTTCAGAGTAGATTAAGTGTGTGTATGTGTGTATATGTGTGGGCAGTAGGGGTGGGGGGAGGAGAGAGATGGAAGAATGAATAAACCCAGGAAATAAAGCATGAGCGGTGTAAGAAGCCACTTTCATGCATATCAGATTATTGCAAGTTTTTTCTCTGCGAGCCAGTTATGGTAAATGTACATAAAATGTAATATAAAAATGTGGAAGATGTAGCCCTAATTAAACTTCCTCCAGCTGGCACTGTGCCCCTGACATTGACATTGTTAGGGGTGATGAGCATTCCACAACTTCCAAGTTCACGGGTGTCTCTGGCTTGTCTGTGAGCTTGTTTAGATGAGTGGAAGTCATTCTGATCCTGTTAAATCATTAGCAAACAAAAAATAACATGCTGGCAAAATTTAGTTGTGAGCTTCTGTTGTTTATCTGTCAAATTCCCCTTTTAAATGTAATCAGACCAGACATTACTTTAATACTGAAGGCAGCTTGGTAATAGCCATCTATGGAACATTCACTACAAGCCATGCAGTGTGTAAGGAACGTACATTATCATAATTTATCGTTTCAATTTTCTGTGAGGTATTGGTAATTACTCTGCATAATTTACAAGTGGGAAAACTGGGTCCTAGATTGCTCATGCACCCCAGGCCACACGGCTGGAAAAATGTAGAACCGAGTTTTCGTGGTTCCAGTGTCTGTTCTCAGCTAGGATGCTTCCCTGTCCACAGTACTGGGTAGAATATACTTTAAGCAACTAATCCCTTAGATTCCATTTTAGGCATGAAACTTAATCTGAGTAGCAGTTTTGTTGTCTGTAAAACAGGGATTCTCACACTCACACTGCAGGTCTGTGATGAAGGTGACATGACAGAGAATAAATAAAGGCACCTGGCGAATGGCCGGCCCCAGCACCTATGGTCTTGCCTTCTTCCTGTGCGTGGGTGGAAGAGGTTAACTCCCAGACTGAGGCAGGAAGGTTACTTGCTCCCAAACTCTTTAAATTACCTGGCCTGCTCCAAACTATAAAGATGGGAAGAGGCATCTTGTCTGAAACAGCTATGTCTAGGGTAATCAAGGTCTATCTATATGAATAAACAAAATTTCTCTAAACTTCCGGAATGTTGTAGCCATTGCTGTTTAAGTTAGCCGTTGATTCTATACTGTTTTCTACTATTTTCTAATGATCTTCATGGGAGGTTTTCTCCCTGAGATATCTGTTACTATTTAAAGGAATATTCCTCAGGCTTTTTTGTGTCCTCTACCCTTTATAGTGGTTTACATGTACCATATCTTTTGAATAAAAATCTGGGACACAAAGCCTGACCAATGGCTTTCGGAAATTTGTTAATTTACTTATAAAGCCTGCTGACATTATACAAATTTAATTTTATCAGTTATATTTTTCATTGATTGCCTCTATTGAAAAGAAACAAAATCCTTGAACACGAGACTGTCCCAGGATGTCCCAGTGTATGGCTCCGGCCCTCTAAGTCTCTGGTGCAGTGCTGGGCACTCCATGCCACTTGCTTTCACCTAGAAATCACAGTTTGGGAATTAAAGGGGGGCATTTCCAGACCTGATAGTTACAAAATAGACTTCTAGGCTGGTGGAACATGCTCCATTTCACTGAATACTTGAAATCTTGACTCAAAGACCAATCTCATAGCAATTAGATAGCCACTGTTTTGCCTGCCCCAGCCTTTTCAGCTAAAGATGGTACAAAGGATGCACAGCCAAAGGTACTCGGGACTGAAGAGCCTGGCCTATAAAAGCAAAACATAACAGTAAGAGCATAAAAGGGAGATCACTGCCAAGTCGAAAAAGCCAATCAAACTTTGCAGTTTCCCAATGAACGGCCTTAGTTTGAAGAGTTCTGAGGCCAACAAGTACTGAGGTACCACTGTAAATAAGTGGGCAAGGGACTGTGTGGAAATAGAAGCACTGCTGGGTGGGGAGGGGGCGCCCAGGGCCCCACTGTGGCTGCAGTGATTCAGTGCTGTTGCTTCTAAGGCAGAGAAGGACTTTGCCACAGATATTTTCTTTTGAAGGGACCGTGAGTCCCAGTTGTGTTCAGGTAAATATTATTCAAGTCCACTCATTTTCCACTTTAATTTTTAATTACTTACCAGTTATGGATTGCTTTATGATACTGGGAAAGAGACATTCTATATAGTAGGTGTGACATCTACAAAGACATACTAGTCATTAATATTTATCCATCTAAACACACTGTTTTAACAGAAACCAAAAGCTGTTAGATATTCAAGGGGGAAATCGGCAAATCCAAAATCGTACAGAGAGAATTTAACATAACTAACTTAGAAACTGTTTAAGACAGTAAGGGCTCTGAGGATGTGAGGCTTATCATAACACAATAGAATATATATTTTTAATCCAAGAAATAGAGAATATACATTATTTCAAAAATCTTATAAGGACTTTTAAAAAATTGACATAAGTTTGACCAAATAATCCTTAATATTTAATAAGCAGAAATTATACAGACCACATTCTTGTACTATGATGCAATATCTATAAAATTATAGTTACTGTAAAAGAAAAAAAGCTTATGCTTATTAAAATTTTTTAAATGCTTTCCTTAATATATAAAGTTAAAGAAAGAAATTAAACAAATAAAGAGCCTATCATCCTCAAAATAAACTGTGATGTTCTAGAAATTATAGCAAAAAGGTAGATCCAAAGAGCAGAACAAACAAAACAAACACAGGAATATATCAGGATTTAGAATTTGTTACGGTTGGGTTTTTGAGCCAGTGGGGGGAGAATGTACAATTCCAAGTGACTATCCATTTGGAAAAGAAAATAAAGCTGTGGTACCTTTAATGCTCTGTGTAAAAGTAAAGTTTATCTGGATTACAAAGCTATTTTTATTTAATTTTTTTGTTTATTGATTTTAGAGAGAGAAGTGAGAGTGAGAAACATTAATCTGTTGTTCCACTTTGCTCCTGCATTCACTGGCCAATTCTTGCATGTGCCAGGGATCAAACCTGAAACCGGGTGTATCGGGATGATGCTCTAACCAACTGAGCTACTGGCCAGGGCTTACAAAGCTATTTCTAGGCTATCATAACATTAAAAGAAATTTAGGAGACATATGTTATAATATTATAAAGGGGATGGCCTTCTTAGGTAGTTACAAATTCCCAGTCATAAAAATGACTTATTTATTAAATCATAAATAAATTAGACTTATTTATATTTTAAAAAACCATGAAAAACAACAAGGGACAGATTCGTTTGCAATAAACAACAGACAATAGAATCCTATTTAGAATATATAAAGAGTGCCAATGAATAAATAATTACCTATGGTGAGAGACTCACTATACAGATTAAAAGACTAGGCCATTTATAAAAATAGAACTCTGACCCACAACCTGCAGCAACCAGCCCAGGAGGTCAAGCAATGACCCTGTAGCAATTGGTCCAAAACAGCCAAGACCTGATTGTTAACTGACAGCTTCTCTACTTTTCCCCCTGCTCCTATCTTTAGACCAACAGGAGAAGGCCAAATACGCACCCTAACCAATTACATAGGATGCCCTGCATCTGGTCAGCCTGCCTGCGGCTTCCCCCTGCTGACCTGGACAGTCAGGGCACACCTGGAGCCTTGCCCTTTTCCACTGTAAACCTGTCTGTCTCCCTTGTCTGACTCTGAGTCTCTGCCAAACATAATTGATGGTGGCTGACTCCCTTGCTGTAATAGCCTTTGCTTGTTCTCATTTGGGTGGTCTTCATTTATTTTCACAGTGGGACCTGGATTCATTAATTTTTTTATGCATGTGAATTTATAGAAAAAGCATTATAAAGGCATATCCTTGATTACACATTGTTTGGAAATGGGGAGAGGTGGTCTCAGAGATCAGAGGTTTCCACTTTCTTTCCTAAACACATCTGCCTGATTTGAAAAAGGCCCAGGTCCTTCTATTGTGTTTCACTCTCGCAGTTCCCTTTTCAACACAAATTCTGTGGTTTTAGAGCCACGCCAGGGGATCCTATAGATTTCTAACAAAAGTAAGGAACTCAAAACTATGGTTTAGGCCGCAAGGCAGTATCTCAGAGTTTCTCTCTCTCTCTCTCTCTCTCTCTCTCTGTCACCCAGTGGAATAAAAGGTCCACCAGCTGTGACTCTGTGACTCAGTGTACTCACTTCTCCGGTCCTTTTACCTCTAAAGCAGCCAATGAGCTGAGCCAGATAGTCAATGCCTGTCTTAAAAACAAGTAAGTCAGGAAAAGCTAATTACTACAGATCCAGGAGGGACTGTATTTAACCTCTTTGGGCTTTTTGTTTGTTTGGGTTGGGTTGGGTTTAGTATGTTTTCAAAATGTGCCAGATTGTAATGCTCACTGAAAGGGAGCAGCCAAAATCAAGTGCACTGAAAACAACTGGAGACTGAAGTCCAGAATGACTTTCCCTCCAAACACAGTGACAAGAGGACAGGAAGCAGAGTCAGGACCACAGAAGAGAGCGACTCAGGCCTGCGAAGTCTGTTACCTCTCGAAACCATGTCATTTGAAGAATGCAGCATGTAAGCGGTATCCCAAGGCTGATGTTTCATCGGCAGTGTTTTTAAGTAAAAAGTATCTGCTACAATTCTCAGAGGTCTAGAGAGCCCCGGGCCACTTGTGTTTATTGAAAAAAGAAGAAATGCAAAAGCAGGAGCATGGGATCTCAACATTTACAATGCCCAGTCCCACCTGTTTACCTCCGTGACTACCTAGTAACCTGTTTTTGTGGACAAAGCCTGGGCCCAAGGAGGATGAGAGAGCCAAAGGCTCTTGGAGATGAGGGGCCATTGAAAAGAGAGGATAGTACATGGGATCATATTTAGGAGTTATTTCTTTTCCACATTTTGCTCTAACCAGTGTAGATTTTCTTATTGTTAAGGATGATTCACCTTAGTTAACTGGTGTACTGGTAAAATCACCCTTTACATTTTTGAATGATTTTTGTTTGTTGCATTTCCCTGTATGTGTGTGTCTTTAGCCACCACAGATGCGACTTCCCAGCTTCCCTAATCAAAAGAGCCCTGTGTCACCTTCCTGAGCAACAACCCAAGGCGATTGAAATGTTCTGACTATCCCTCTAATCTTACACTTCAAAAGATTCTGTTAAAATATTTTTTTCACTTTTGTAGAAAGATACTTTTTTTTATTTAGTTAAAATATTATAGCTAAAAATCCTAGTTGCTTCAACCTCTATTCTAGCCTAATGTCTTTGGACAAATTTTACTCAGTCCAGATCATTTATTCTGAGAAGCAGAAATGCTAGATAACATTCTAAATAGGAAAAAAATTATCACAGATGTCAGTGACAAAGTTACTAGAAAATGACTATAAATTCTTGGATGGAAGACTCACAGTAATTTGTCTCCATAGAATCTTGATGAGTTTTAGTTAGTAATTTATGAAGATGTTTTCATGCACCAGGATGTTGTAGTCTAGTGAATAATAACCAAGTACCAAAAATATTGAAAAACAGGTTACAAAATAGTGCAATAAAAGAACTTTTAGAAACTTTCCAAGTAAAGGTGACTTGGAGAAATTATGGAATCATACTATGAAGCCCAGAGAGTTTTATCCTTTTGTTTTCAAGGTATTTACAATTACTTAATGAATTAATGACACTAATTTGTGTCTTGACTCATTTCCATATATAGCTAAAGCCCATATCTAAAAGAAGAAATTTCCTTTGGGTTACTTCTAACTGAAAATATATTGATGGAGTTTGGGATATTTTGTTAGCTGGCATATATCTCTGACTTATATTAATCCACGTTTGTTAATGGTCAAAGAACAGCTTTGCTGAGACAAATATTGACCCTGGTTCTAAAATATGTTCATCCTGCTGTCCTCCAGCCCTGATAAGACCCAAATTTACTGCTGGAACTTTCTTGCCAGGGGCTGTTCTAGATTCCAAGTTTCCCAGAGAGGACTAGGTCTTTTCCTGAGAACAGAACTGAGGACTGTGGCTCATATTAAATATTATTCACATTTATATCATCCACATAAGTATCCTTCAAATAAAGGAGAAATCTTAACTCCCAAGTATCAAAGTAATCATTATTTTAATTTCTTTATAAAACAATATGGTTTTTCAGACTCTAAATCCCTGTATTTTTCTCAAACACATAGCAGACTGGTATCATAGGAAGAGGAGTGTTATGTGCTAAATTGTACACCAAAACTTCACATGCTGAAGGCCTACTTTATACCTAGCACCTCAGAATGTGACTATACTTGGAAAGAAGGTCTTTAAAGAGGTAATTAAGGGGATTAAATGGTAATGGAAAACCACAATACAGATTGAATTAAAAGAGAGGTAATTAAGTAATGAGGCAGTGAGGATAAGCCCAATCCCAAATGCCTACTGCCCTTATAGGAAGAGATTAGGATTCAGACAAACTACAGAAGAAAGACCATGTGAATACCAGGAAGAAGAAGACAACCATCTTTAAGTCAAGGAGAGAGACTCAGAAGAAAGCAGTCCTGCCAACCTCTTGATGTCAAACTTCTAGCTTATGGAATTAAGAGAAATTGAGTTTTTGTTATTTAAACCACCCAGCCTCTGGCACTTTGTTATGCAGCTTTAGCAGATGAATACAGAGGATAAGACTTAGATTCATGACCCAGCTCTGCACTTGACTTGAACAAGTGACTTAAATCCTGAAAATATCAGGATATATTTCCCCCAAATTTACATAATGCTTGCATCAAAACCTACAAACAGTTTTATGGTTTTAAATTCTGTCACTACATGGCTCACTCTAAATAGCTCCTGCCCTTTTCCTAAATCTATATTCAAAGTCATCTGCCACCTCACATCTAACAGACATCTCAGATTTAATGTGGCCAAAAGAGAACTCCTGGCATTCTCCACAAAAACTGAATTCTGCTCAGTAAGAGGAAACTCTATCTTCTATTTGCTCAGGTCAAATTCTTGGAGTCCTACTTGACTCCTCTTTTTCTCATGCTCCACATCAAATCCATCACTAAACCCTGTCAGCTCTTTCTGCCTTCAAAACATATCCACTTTCATGAATTGAGAGAAAGATCAATGAACTTGAATATAAAGCATTGATCTATTTTAAAACAACAAAAAAAACCCACAATGAAAACAAAGGGCAAAGGACAAACTTCAAGATAATATTTGCAACAGATAAAGGGCTGTTATCTCTAATATACAATGAATTTTTTAGAATAAAAATCTGATATAAAATTGGGCAGGAGATATGAACAGATGATTCACAAAAGGAATCTCAAAATATCTCTTAAACATATGAAAAGATGTTGCACTTCATAATAAGTAGAGTGCAAATTCAAACTATACTGAGATACTGTTTCTCACTCACCAGATTGGCAAAAATTCAAAAGCTTGACAAGGCAGTCTTTGGGTGGAGTCTTTTGGTGCAGAAAAACAGGCACTATCCTAATTGCTGTTCAGAATAAAAAAAGATGTCACCTCTAAAGGGTAAATTGGCATTAAGTAACCAATTACACATGAATTCACTGATGATCCAGCATCTCATCTCTAGGAATGTATCCCGAAGATACATATTCATCAGTAAAAAAATACATATGCACAGTTACTCATTTGCATCATTGTTTGTAAGTATAAAACATTGGAAACTTCCTAAGTGTTTAAGCATAGGAGATTTGGGGGGTAATTTTTCATGTGACACATAGTGGAGCACCGTACGGCTGTAAAAAGAGATAACAAAGTTCTCTAAGAACCGAGACAGAGTGATTTCCAAGAGGTACCTTATAGTGGAGAAAGCAAAGCACAAAAGACCACGTATCAAATGCCAAAATTTTCATAATAAAGAAGAGAAAATAAGAAAATATGCATGTTTTCTTATCACAAAAGCATCAAAGATAACACACAAGAACAATATACCCAGGGAAGAATGAAGTTGGTAGCCAGCAAGAGTGGCAGCGGAGAAAGGGACAGAGGAGGCGATGACACTTCTCCACAAACATTCTTTTGTATGGTGTTGGGTTTTGAAGGATTTTTGAAAATTAAATCAAATCAGACAAAAATAAAAGTGACACTGAAAGCAAACAGAAACAGGTGAATCATACTGTAGGACAAATGATACCACGCAGAAGGGAAGAATGCAATCAAAGAATGGAAGGGAAAGGGTTGCCAGATATAGTAAGAAGAAAAAGGACACTCAGATAAGTAACTTTTTAGTATAAATATGTCCTGTGTATATATCCCCATCCACTACCCCTTCCTTCCTGGTCTCTATGGCCTCACCTTGTACTACTCACTGTCTCAGCTCCTGAGACATGGACCTGCCTGCTGTTCCTTAGACAGGCAAGCAGCTCTCACCTTGGGCCTTTGCACATATTTACGGGGCCCTTTCCCATCACTTACTTTAAGATTCTGGTCAGAGATCACCATTATTGAGACATCTTGCCTTTCTACTGTAATCGTTCTTCCTCTTACTTTGACATATTGTCGTTTTCTCTAGCACTTATGGGAAGGTATGTAGATACCTATATAAAATACTGGTCATGTGTGTGTGTGTGTATACATGGCACATAGGAAATGCTCAATGACCAGTCAATGAATGAAGGAATTACTGGTATCATCGGGCCAGTTGAACAAGCACAGAAGTGAAGCCCCTCCTGTGCAAATATTACATCCCATTCCTCACTCACTGTCTTTACATGTAGAGATTCCCCTTTTAAAGCCTACAACCTGAAAATCAGTCAAGAAATTCTGCAAAAATAGTGCAAAGAGAGGTGTTCTGCCCTCAAGCCCTTTGTGACTGATTAACTCTGCTGCAAAAGCCGTGAGGAGCTATTTTTCTTCTGACTATAGCTCTTGCATCTAAAATGGTAATCCCAGGTCTCATTTTGTACTTTCTCCCATACAGGGTGTGAAAGTCACTCACTTAGAAAACTCTTCAGTTGATGCAAAATGCATTTAGAAGTAGCATCTAAGGCAATATAACAGTGAAGATGAATTGAAGTTATTTATATTCAGTAAAAATGTGTTAGAGGAGTAAGGTAAGAAAAATGTGTCTCTCCTGCAGGATTGCTTTATATGTGGTTAAGAAATAAATACCCATGGGTCATCAACCACCAATCAAGGTTACAATATCACTTCTTTTCAGAAGTTGCTGGCCAGACATTAGGCAGGATAATTATATATATATATATATATATATATATATATATATATATATATACACACACACACACACACACACACACACTTCATTATCCTGCCTGTATGTGTATGTATGTATGTATATTATATATGTACCTATATATGCATATATAGGTATATGCCTATATATATGCATATATAGGTATATATACACCTCTATGTGTGTGTTTATATATCCTGCCTGTGTGTATATACATATACATATATGTGCATATACAGATGCCTCATTATATATTACAGATAACTATATATAAACAATTATATATATATATTTACAATTATATATATATCAACAGTTAATTGCAGTATTAAAGTGATAAGCAATGGAAAAGTAAATATTCACTTGGTTTGTTATTCCTACTTTACAGTTCAGTCTTGTTTAAATTTGAATTATGGAATAGTGAAACATCTTAATCTTTTCTGGGCCTTGATGTCTCAAGTTAGTCATTTTGCCCTTTTCTAGACAACCATTCAGCTCATCTGCAAATGTAAACTCCATCCTTCACTGGATAAAACCTTACCTTTCTCAGTAATATCTTCTCCTCTGACCCAATAGAGCACCTTTAGAGCATCTTGAAGCTTCTGCCAGCTGGAGAGAATCTTGATGTTATTCACGAATAAAAATACTCAGCTGTCATAACTTTTCTTTTAGGGGGGTGGTCACACATGTAAAGAAAAAGTACTAACATTTGATTCCCTTAGATGTGCACATTTAGTTTGCTCTGACACCCTCGATAGAACTCTTTGTGTGGTGAAATATAACCGGAGGTGTTTATACAGCGCAACAGGCTTCAGTGGAATTATATCCACACTGTGGGACTGACCCACCTCCAGAGCTTTTTAAAAAAAATCTTATTTTTTTCTGATAGTCTGGATTACTCAACACCACTGTTCTAAATGTCATCATAAACCTAAGAAGCATAAGCTTAACAAAAATTTGAACCATGATCTTCCTGACTCAAGGATTTCACTTTTGACCTTTTTATGATAGACTACGTTCAGGCAATTAACTTGGGTTTCCCATGACCATGTTTCTCTCTTCAACTCAAATGAGTATTTGTACCACTTAATAACATAGTGTTTTTCATACTGCTGGTCATGAAATCAGTTTAGTGGATCATAACAAGTAGCTTCTTAATAAAATGAAATAGAATAAAATAGGTAGAAAATATCAGAGTATAGCTATAGAATAGAAAATTATTTTCTTATAAAACTTTTGCTTCAGAAATATGTAACTGTGTCTCTATAGTCTTTATAGGTGCTAGGCTGCACTATAAAATATCCTTACTATGGACTGGAGTAAAAAAAAGTTGTGGATTTAATATTTACACTTTCATAAACAATTAGCAGTCACCCATGGTAACAAATATAATTCTTAAATTAACTGAAAAAGAAATGCCATTATCCATTAATGTTTCTCAAGAAAAACAGATAGTCTACTCAGAGAAAGTATGTTTCTGATTTCTTGGAAAGCCAGTCCCTAACCTGCTTTATAAGCTGAAGGGTGGAAAAAATAACGGTACTTCCTTAAACTTTTAAACTAGGATATATGATGACTGGGTGACTAACTTAAACATTTTTGTTAAAATAAAATGCAGACAGATTAGTTGGGATTTTAAAAGAGGCTTTTCCAGGGTTTATTTTATTATGACCATGGGGAACCCTAAGTGGGAGAGATGACTCCTTTGGCATCTTGATGGGGGTTGTCGAAGGCAGTACTGATGGATGCTGCCCTGGCCCTTACCCATGCTTGGGGACCTTCAGTAGTGGCCTGTGCTATGATTCCACAGAGAAGCCAGCCATGGAGGGAAGCAGCTTTGATGTCCTATGGAAGTCTATGCCAGTAGAAAAAGATTTCAGCTTGGGGGCTGCTCTGGGACTAAATGAAAAACCTAAGATGTTGCATGTTTAGATTTACCCTAAGGATATTCTAGGGCACCCACAACCAAGGATGGTTCTTGAGACCCACTGAGATGACCCACAGCCTTCTGAAACCACCTGTATCTTTGGGGTCATCACCTGTGTCAGTCTGGGATACAGCGTCTGACTGTGACCATTCAGCCCATTTTGCCCTTTGCTAACCAGTCTGTGATTAATTTTCATTTACCAGCATTTGGAGAAGTCATTTGTTCCTATCTCACAGCAGTGAACCCTTTTGCTGAATGTCACCCTTTTTTAAAAAAAACAGCGAGTTGGCGTAGAATGTGGTGCCTGAGTAAGAAGTGTACAGTTGACAGAAATATCTGCATCTTGATTTAATGCTTTTGGAAAAAGTCTTGGTGTAAAAATTAATCTTGTCCATTAACAAAAATATTTGAAACTCATTGGTCAGCCTCTAGAAACCTTGCCAAGCTGTTTCAAATGACACAAACTACAAAAGGAAAATGAAAAATATTTTTGCTGGGAGGGAGTCCAACAGAGTAAACCATTCCTAAAATGTATTCCACAGCATCTAGATGGTCCTGCTCTCATTCTCTCTTGCAAACAGTGATCTAAGTTTAAAAGCTAAGTTCCTAAGCCTAAACTCTGTAAATAAACCTTCACCAGAGAGATCCTGTGAGAGAAGATGGTATAAATATTAAAATTGTAACAGTGATTGCAGCTTAAACATTTATACTACCCTTTCATACAACCTCCTCAGATATGAGAATAGGGCCTGCTAACTGTAGGGCAGCCTGGTCTTCAGGTGTTTGAAGGAAAGCCCAGCTTGAGAGCTACAGAGCATTTGTTTACTGTAGTATATGGAATAATGGCCCCCAAAGATGTCCACATCCCATTCTCTAGAACCCATGAATATGTAATTTTACATAGCAAAATGAGTGCTGCAGATATGATTAAGTTAAGAACCTTGAGATGGGAAGATTATCCTGATCATCTAGGTGGCCCCAGCCAATCACAAGGGTCACTGGAGGAGTCAAAGTCAGAGAGAGAAGATACAATGACAAAATCAGGAGTCAGAGAGGAGAGGTGATTTTCTACTGGCTCTGAAGATAGAGGAAGGGGCTAGGAGCCAAGGAGCACAGGCCACCTATAGAATCTAAAACAGGCAAGGACAGGGACCTTCCCCTTTAAGAAGGCAAGGGACAGGGACCTTCCCCTTTAAGAAGCCTCCATTGGAAACAGCCTGGCCAGCACCTCAAGCTGTGCCCCATAAGACTGATTTCTGACTCAACCTCCTAAAGAGTTAAGAGAATAAATCTATGCTGTTTTAGTCACTAGGTCTGTGGTGTTTGCAGAAGCAATAGGGAACTAATAAATTTACCAAGCTCCTAAAAAAAAAAAAAAGGAAAATAAAGAAGGGAGGTCCCTTCTATCACTTTTACTTTGGGGAGAGTGTGTGTGATTCTTAGGACAGCTACAGGGTCCCCCCATTGGTTGGAACCCATTTAATAGCAGGAAATGGAGTGGGCAAAATTTTCTTACCTAAATAATCTGAAAGATTTCATGATAAAAAATGTCCCATCGTAACATCTCAGGAAAAGTAAAATTTTAGAAATACATAACAAACCAGATAAGTACCGGTACAACATTTACTAGGACATGTGAAAATTACTGAAATTTTATAGAGAAATCAGGCTTCCATGAATGCTATCTTAATTTCTAGGTTTTTTCAGATTCAGCTTTGCTTACCTTGGCTCACACAGAAGTTTTTAGAACAGGCAAAACCAAGAGAGATGGATTTCTCTTTTTTATATCTGTACTGTATTGCCAGGTTATCCTCCATATTGGATTATATTTTACTTCTTATTTTGACAGAATCAGGTGATTCAACCAAAGTCTGAACTAACCTCATTTCAACAAATAAGGCAATTCAGCTATTTTAAATCAAAACTTGGTAAAATATGTTTTCCATCATTAAAACATCAAGAACAAATCTATGCTGTCACACACACTTCTCCAAATTCTATTTCTTCCTTCTCGTTTTAGAATTTATCACTATATAAGACCCTTTCTTGGCATCTTACTCACTTGTATTAGTGGTGCTTCAAACTAGAAAGGTTAAAAGAGAAAATGCCACATGGTATTGGTCATCTATTAATGTTGGACTTTTATGTCCCAAAAAACATATTTACAAGGAACAGGAAGATCAAATTCTCTAGGGTTTGATATTTCATCAATGATCTCAATGAGGTAGATATTTCTTTAGGTTCAGTGAAAGTTCTCAAAAAACATTTTAAAAAATCCTGTGAAGTCCAATTTGCATGAGATCTGAAATACAAAATTTGGAATTATAGAATTCAAGAGCTTACAGGAAAACATCTGAAGTTACTGTTTCATCTTATCCTGGCTGCAGGTTTCTCTTTTTCAAGTGTGGGTTGGCCCCAGTGTAAAATAAGCCGGAGGTGCAGAGAGTTCTCAGGAGACAGTATTCACCCTAAAAACTTGCAAATAAAAGAAGGGCCACGCAGCAAGCTGGCAGTGAAATGAGAAACAACCTCTCAGAGAAAGGTCAAGAGATGATGTAGAGCGAGAAATCTCCAAGGAACTGTCACTTTCTTAAAAGGAAAATGACAACAAAAATGACAAATTTCAGAGAGTCTGAGAACAAAGGACAGAGGTCGAAAAGCATAGAACAGAACCTTCTTCCTCTGAGACAACCTTCAAGGTCATTTCCCAGAACCCCTTAGGAATCCTCCCCTAAAGGGGAGGTCCTTGTCCTGTTAACCAGGAAGAGGGGCCTCCTGACAGAGGGGAAGCTGAGAAGACAGAGGTCTGGATCCTCTGAGCTGGCAGCCTACTGCTCCAGCCCTACCAGCCATGCTCTTGGGGACTTTTCCTCAGTATTAAACTCATACTACCATGCTTCATGAGGATCTCCTGAGCAATAATAGGTGAGCTTAAATCTACACACTCAAGGCACAGATAACAGACACAGACCCACAGATACACACACTCATGCATGCACACACACAAGAAAGTGTTAATAAGCCATTTCCCAATGGATGGCAACTGGACATGTCACTGGTAAGGAATCCATTCTCTCCTTTTTTACCCATCCTTTTGCTTTTCTCCCTTCCATTTATCTCCTCCACTCAGTGAGGCTTAAAGGTATTAGGGAGAGCATCCAAAACATTTATTTGCACCATGGGTAGGTTCTCAAGCCTTACTCTTTACAGTGTTTCTCAGCACTTCGAGAAACAATGCACCAGCTCAAGTCAGAGAGCCCTTGGTTTGGAACCAAATGGAGTGAACTGAGACTAGTTCTGAATGTTTTTCAAATAAATATGCAAACCAATCTCCCAACTAGTTACACTAACCTCAAAGGGATAAAGAGTCCAAAGGCTTCTCTTTAGGGTATAAAAAATGTACTATTTGTCCAACAACGCATATTCTTTGCTTTGAATATCTCCAAATTTGGGACATGTACAATATACAGATGTTCATCCTTTAATGACTTTAAGATAACTTTGCATCTTTGGGGTTTTAATCATTTCTTTTAAAAGGTTTTGTAGAAACATTCGCATTTGGGGAAAGCACTAAAACCCAATGTCATTCTGCAACAGCAGTTTTCCGTCAAATGCTTTTTACTTTGAGTTGTAAAAACATTGACTGCACTCCAAGTGCCGCACAACAGTCCCCGGCACCATGAAAGGATTTGGACCCTCACTTATCATCATCTAACTTGTACCTTGCGCCCTTGACAGTAATATATTGTGAGCTAAACAGCCTTTCCCATCCAGACCCATACATATTAGAATAAAACAATTCAGAAGGTTTCTGAAAAACACGTGCTGGTGGATTGCTCATCTAAAATAAATCTTTTGGCTTTCCCCAGACAAATGCGGATTGTGTTCCAGACTCAATAATTTTGTCCAACACGGACACCTGGAATGACCCTGAGAGAGACTCCCCAAGTGACAAGGATGCAAAAGGCTCTGAATTTCATCACCGAAAAGCAAAACTCTGAGGCAAAAGAACTGGTTTTTGTTTCTCGTACTGCATCACACTGAGGTATTTGTGTTTTCCTCCCGAGAAAAAACAAATACACTTCAGAGAGACAAACCGATTAGAGTTGACCAAAGTAACCCAGAAGTCTCTCCTAGTCAGGGCTAACGTAATTTTCCTAATATCAAAGTTTATGTCAGTTTTAAAATTGAATTTGAGGTCCAAATTCTCATGGAGGTAACCACATTTCTTCAGCCAAGTAAGAACAGAGCCAACAGCATTTCTGGGATCTAAAATTGAGGTTCAGAACATTGAAAACACAGGCGCTGGTTTCAGTTTCCCAATACCACTGCAGAAAAGAGCACTGACCCTTGAGGTCTATGCAGTATGATGTGTGAAAGTTCAGGCTGCTAATGAAGGAAAACTAATGCAAACTTGATTCAGTTCGCTTTTATGACACAGGAATAGATGCAGTGGGTGTCTCCTGTACTCTCACATGCAGTGCTTAACAGGGAGACCGCGAGGCTGGATGTGGTATCAGTCTGTCTAGTCCCTCCCAACTGCTGGCATGTTCTGGACTGAATTTATGTGTTGAATGTGTAAAAAAAAAATCAAAGGATTTGAGGTGTGTCATTAGTTTGAAACCTTTTTAATGGATTTATTATCATCAGAAAATATAAGCTTTAGAGCCTTTGTGTTGTCAGAAGTGTCCTGCCTCACACGTTCTTACAGACCCTGTCGCTCCCTATTGAGCGGTGGAACCCATGTCTCTTCCCCTTCAAACTGTCTAAGCCCCTGACAAACAGGAAGTCCAAGGCGGGATACCACATGCCTTCTGAGGCTAAACTAGAAAGCACCATGCAGAGTCTTCTCCTCTCTCAGGATGCTCACCTGTGGAGCCCCACACCTTCAGGTCAGTAAGAAGTGCCAGGTGGCCACACTAGGAGACCACAGGGAGAGCCCCAATACTGCATGGAGAGAGGGAGGAGCCCAGTCAGCCCCCGCCAGCTGACTGCATTCACCCAAGGCACCTGCGAGGAGAAGCCCCCAGCCAAGTTATTCGTGGATTCCTGACCCACAGAAACCAGAAGCAATGATAAATTCTTTTTGTTGTTTTAAGCCACTAAGTTTTAGGGGAATAGGTTACAATATATTAGACAATAGAAAAAAACTTCTACCCTCTTCCTTCACTAAGGGACCTGTTCCATCAGGGGCCTTGCTGCGGACCTGCAGTGTGTTGCCCAGATTCCCCCTTTCTTTCTCTCTCCATCCAGGTCAGAATGACCAAGGAACTGGTTCTCCCAAGTGGGAGGAATGTTGGACGCGGAGGGTTCATAGCTGTGTCCCTTCTCAGACATCGCCCTCAGTGGGAAGTAAGCCCTTCCCTGAGGACAATCTGCATGCAATAGTGGCTGACGCAGAATACATATTAAGACCTGGTCTCCTTGCCTTGAATCAGGGAACACAGAAAGATCACCACAGCTCCAGAGCTCTTGGTGAGACAGGCTAAGGCCGTGGTTGCCACAGTATCAGCTCATCTTCTTCCTCTGCTCGGTCTTGCTTCCCTTACTCCCTTACAGGCAGAGTGTCTACCTCAATAGCCTACTGCACACACATCTCTGTTTCAAGGGCAGTTTCCAGTTAACCTGGACAGGCCTCAATCAAAGGTTAATTGCCTTTGGGAAAGAAAGGGAGACAGGCTCTAAGATACTGTTACAATTCACTGGTGTTCCCAGTAGACAGCAGTGTCCATTAAAGATACATTGCTTCTCACAACGACACGAGCAACATGTCTAATTAATTGATTTTTACTTGTAGTCCAAGCTGATTTCCCTGACAGTCTTTACGGCACCCTTTACTCCTTCTGACACTTGCTGGAAATGATCTAAGTTGCCTGACAAAAACTATTTTGGGCTTAGGAGGTTTTGACCTGATGCTTCAGAAGAGAGTGTGTCTAAAATAAAACCACTGTATCATGGATCCGCATTAGCAATGAAACACCAGAAATGAGACCACAACCTGTTCCTAAATCTAAGTCCTGGCTCTGCAGCAGACATTAAGTGGATATCTGCTTATTTTAAGACAAAAAAAAAAAAAGACTTTTTACAGCAAAGCTTCTGAGATATGAAGATGCCTACTTCCATTTTTCCTGAACGAATGATGTGTCATTGTCTTATTTGCTGTTTCATCTCTTATTCTAGCCACCAGTCATCTTCCAGACTTTTCTTCCCAAGGACTGTGAAAAGACAGACAGAGTTCAGAGGTCCTCTCTGGAGGCTGATGGGATGGGGACAATGCAGCGACTTAAAGCCCAGGGCGTTATTTTCCAAACCAGGTCCTATCTCTACTTTAGGCACTTCTTAGTGAACTCATGAAGACAGCTTCAGGCTTGTTTTCTCACTTGACTGCTCCATGTCTGCAAGCTCTTTCACGTCGTTATATGAACACAGTTGCCAACAGGAACTACTGATTTCTCAATTTTTTCCAAGCCCTCCAAGGCCATGACATCAGCACTAAACACAACGGGCACAGTGTCACACGGACTTGCTCTGCAGCACTCTACCAGCTTAGGAAGCAAAAGGAGGCACCATTCTTTTTAATATTCAAATTAAGTTATTCTATCCCCCACCCCACCTGTGGAGGAAAGTTTTTCTTTTTTCCCTGGGGTCTTCATGCCCAAAGAAGTGCTAAAATGCAGAGGTGTTTACTCAATCCAATGGGTCAGTTTTGATGACCAACTCTTTAGAAGAAAAAATGGAACATGCTCCTTGGTCAGAAATTAGTTCATTCAAACTGCTATAACAAAAATACCATAGACTATATGGCTTAAACAACAAACATTTATTTCTCACAGTACTGGAGGCTGGGAAGTCCAAGACCAAGGCCCTGGCCGATCTGGTGTCTAGTGAGGGCCCAGTTCCTAGTCCATAGATGGCCATCTTTTTTTTTTTATACTTTTTTAAATTATTTTATTGTTGTTCAATTACAGTTGTCTATATTTTCTCCCCCTCCCTCCCTCCCACCCCCTCCAAATCCACCTCCCTTCCTTGTTTCCACCCTCCCCCTTGGAACTGGGGAGCATCGTGCTAAGCGAAATAAGCCAGGCAGTGAGGGACAAACACCACAGGATCGCACCCCCAAATGGATCATGTAAAATACTTTTTATATTATTTTCCATGTCTCCGCCAAAAATCTATGCTAAAAGACTCAGGAATATTATACTTGGTAATGCTTCCAAACATTGAATGACTCCAAACTTTCAGTCTAATAAATGTCTGAAGTACATTATTTTCTTTTTTGCTTGAACAAGGCAAAAGAGTTTTCATTAATGGGGGTTACTGAATTATTTTAGAATTTTAGTCTACATTTAATATTCATTGGACCTCAAGTTAAATGTTCACATTGGTAAAATTATGGGCCATAGCTTCTTTTATTTTTCAAAAACAGTATTTTAACTATAGTAACCATGATGTACATTAGTTACAAATATAATTATATAATTTATAACACAAAAAAACACTTTGTATAAAAATACAGAATAAATAATAGATCCTTGATATAAAAACACTTTTGGAATGACTAAGTCCTTTTCTGTTATTTTTTCTCCATTTATTTGGTTATTCTTTAAGTACAGTTTTCTGTCTTTTACTCCCATCCCAGCCTACCCCCCTCCCAGTGCTCCCTACCTCCCTCCCATTTCCACCCCCCTTAGTTTTTGTCCATGTGTCCTTTATACTAGTTCCTGTGAATTCTTCCCCTTTTCCCCTGAAATTCACTTCCCTCTCCCCTCTGGCCCCTGTCCAGTTCTCTATTTCAGTGTCTTTGGTTATATCTTGCTTGCTTGTTTGTTTTGTTGTTTAGGTTCCTGTTAAAGGTGAGATCACATGGCATCTGTCCCTCACTGCCTGGCCTGCTCCACGTGGCACAATGCTCTCCAGTTCCATCCATGCTGTTGCAAAGGGTAGGAGCTCCTTCTTTCTTTCTGCTGCATAGAATTCCAATAGTTTTGGGGTCCATTCATTTACTGATGGGCACTTAGGTCGCTTCCAACTCTTGGCTATTGTAAGTTGTGTTGCTATGAACATTGTGGTGCATAGGTTGTTTTGGATTGGTGTTTCAGGGTTCTTAGGATATAATCCTAGCAGTGAAATTGCTGGGTCAAAAGGCATATTCATTTTTACTTTTCTTAAAAAATTTCATACTGTTTTCCATAGTGGCTGTACCAGTTTGCAATCCCACCAACAGTGAACTAGGGTCCCCTTTTCTCCACAACCTCTCCAACACTTGTTGTTTGTTGCTTTGTTTATGATGGCCATTCTGACTGGTGTAAAGTGGTATCTCGTTGTGGTTTTAATTTGTATCTCTCTGATTGCTAGTGATATTGAGCATCTTTTCATGTGTCCCTGGATCTTCTGTATGTCCTCCTTGGAGATGTATCTGTTCAAGTCCTTTGCCCACTTTTTAATTGGGTTGCTTGTCTTCTTAGAGTGGAGTCATGTAAGTTTTTTTGTATATTTTAAAGATTAAACCCTTGTCTGAGGTATCATTGGCAAATATGTTTTCCCATAGAGTTGGTTCTCTTTTTATTTTAATACTGTTTTCTTTAGCCATGCAAAAGCTTTTAATTTTGATGAGATCCCATTTGTTTATACTTTCCTTTATGTCCCTTGCTCTTGGGAACATATCAGTAAAAATGTTGCTATGTGAAATATCTGAGATTTTCCTGCCAATGTTCTCCTCTAGGACTTTAATGGTGTCATGGCTTGTATTTAAGTCTTTTATCCACGTTGAATATATTTTGGTGTATGGTGTAAGTTGATGCTCAAGTTTCATTTTTTTGCACGTAGCTGTCCAGTTCTCCTAACACCATTTGCTGAAGAGGCTATTTTTACTCCATTTTGTGTTACTGCCCCCTTTGTTGAGTATTATTAATTGCCTGTAGAGACTTGGGTTTATTTCCGGGCTCTCCGTTCTGTTCCATTGGTCTTTGTGCCTGTTTTTATGCCAGTACCAGGCTGTTTTGATTACAGTGGCCTTGTAATACAGTTTGATATCAGGTATTGTGATCTCTCCTACTTTGCTCTTCTTTCTCAAAATTGCAGCTGCTATTCAGGGTCATTTATGGTTCTATGTCAGTTTTTGAAGTGTTTGTTCTATGTCTGTGAAATATGCCATTGGTACTTTAATAGGTATTGCGTTGAATCTGTAAATTGCTTTGGGTAGTATGGACATTTTGATGATGTTAATTCTTCCAATCCATGAACACGGTATATGTTTCCATTTGTTTGTGTCTTCCTTGATTTCTTTCTTCAGTGTTGTGTAGTTTTCTGTATACAGGTCTTTTACCTTCTTGGTTAGGTTTATTCCCAGATATTTTATTTTTCTTTTTGCTATATCGAATGGGATTTTTTTCTTGATTTCTGCTTCTGCTGTTTCATTGTTAGTGTACAAAAATGCCTTTGATTTCTGGATATTGACTTTGTATCCACTGTTTTGCCAAATTCATTTATTAGGTTGAGCAGTTTTGGGGTGGAGCCTATAGGATTTTCCATGTACACTATCATGTCATCTGCCAACAGTGACAGTTTTGTTTCCTCCTTTCTGATTTGGATGCCTTTTATTTCCTTTTCTTGTCTGATTGCTGTGGCTAAAACTTCCAATACTATATTGAATAGAAGAGATGGAAGTGGACAACCTTGTCTTGTTCCTGATCTTAGTGGAAAAGATTTTAGTTTTTACCCATTGAGTATGATGTTGGCTGTGGGTCTCTCATAAATAGCCTTTATCATGTTGAGGAATGCTCCCTCTATTCCCACTGCGCTGAGTGTTTTTATCATAAATGGGTGTTGTACCTTATCAAAAGCTTTTTCTGCATCTATTGATATAATCATGTGATTTTTGTCTTTGCTTTTGTTTATGTGATGTATTACATTTACTGATTTGCAAATATTGAACCATCCTTGCACCCCTGGGATGAATCCCACTTGGTCATGGTGTATGATCTTATTGATATATTGTTGGATGCGATTTGCCAATATTTTGTTGAGGATTTTAGCATCTATGTTCATCAGCAATATTGGCCTGAAGTTTTCTTTCTTTGTTGTGTCTCTATCTGGTTTTGGAATTAGGATGATGCTGGCTTCATAAAAAGAGTTTGGGAGTCTTCCATCATTTTGGATTTTTTGGAATAGTCTGTGAAGGACAGGGGTTAGATCTTCCTTAAATGCTTTGCAGAATTCTCCTGTGAACCCATCTGGTCCAGGGCTTTTGTGTGATGGGAGTTTTTTGATTACTGCTTCAGTTGCTATTATTGGTCTGTTCAGGCTTTCTGCTTCTTCTTCACTGAGTTTTGGAAGATTACATTTGTCTAGAAATTTGTCTATTTCACCTAGGTTTTCAAATTTCTTGGCATACAGTTCTTCATAGTAGTTTCTTACAATCCTTTCTATTTCTGTGGTGTCAGTTGTAATTTCTCCTCTTTCATTTCTTATTGTGTTTATTTGGGTCCTCTCTCTTCTTTTCTTAATGAGCCTACTTAGAGGCTTGTCGATTTTGTTTATCTTTTCAAAAAACCAGCTCCTGGACTCATTGATCCTTAGAATTGTGCTTTTCATCTCTATATCGTTCAGTTCTGCTCTGATCTTGGTTATTTCCTTCCTTCCACTTGCTCTGGGCTGTCTTTGTTTTTGTTCCTCGAGTTCTTGTAGGTATAGGGGTAAGTTGTTTGTTTGAAATGTTTCTATCTTTTTTAGGTAGGCCTGTATTGCTATGAACTTCCCTCTCGGGACTGCCTTCACTGTGTCCCGTAAGTTTTGGGTTGTCCTAATTTCATTTTCATTTGTTTCCAGAAACTTTTTTATTTCTTCCCTGATTTTATTCTTGACCCATTCATTGTTTAATAGCATGCTATTCAATCTCCATGATTTGGGGTGTTTGGGGTGTTTTCCTTTGTGTTTTGTTTCCAGTTTCAGTCCCTTGTGGTCGGAGAAAATGCTTGGTATGATTTCAATGTTCTTGAATTTGTTGAGGTTTGTTTTGTGTCTTATCATGTGGTCTATCTTTGAAAATGTTTCATGTGCATTTGAAAAGAATGTGTATTTAGCTTCTGTGGGATTAAGGGCTCTCTATATATTAGTTAAGTCCATTTCATCTAGGGCATTGTTCAATGCCACAATATCTTTGTTGAATTTTTGTTTGGAAGATCTGTCCATTTTTGACAGTGGGGTGTTAAAATTTCCTACTATAATTGTGTTGCTGTCAGTATCTTTCTTGAAATCCTCTACAATTTTCTTTATATATTTTGGTGCTCCTATGTTGGGTGCATATATATTTATGATGTTAATGACTTCTTGGTGGATTCTTCCCTTGAGTATTATGAAGTGACCTTCTGGGTCTCTCTTTATGGCCCTTGTTTTTGAAGTCTATTGTGTCTGATAAGAGTATTGCTACCCTGGCTTTTTTTTTTCCTGGCCGTTTGCTTGGAAAATTTGTTTCCAGCCCTTCACTTTTAGTCTGTGTAGGTCTTTTGTCCTGAGGTGGGTCACTTGTAGGCAGCATATGTGTGGGTCATGCTTTCTTATCCATTCAGCTATTCTATGTCTTTTGGTTAGAGCATTTAATCCATTTGTGTTTAAGGTTATTATTGATAGGTACTTATTCATTGCCATTTTTGTACGTGTGTTCCTCTCTGTCTCTCTCTTTACCTTCCTTTCCTTAAAGCAGTCCTTTTAGCATCTCTTGCAGAGCTGGTTTGGTTGAGGTGCATCCTTTTAGACTTCTTTTGTCTTGGAAGCTCTTTATTTGGCCTTCATAGATGGCCATCTTTTTGCTGCATCCTTACATGGTAGAGATTTTGACAGACCTCCCAGGGTTATTTTTCATAAGAGCACTAATCCTATTTTATAATGGTGCCACCTTCAGCATCTAATCACCCTCCCCTCTCCAACTATCACATTGTGGATTAGAGTTCCAACATAAGAATTGAGCAGATACAAACATTCCGTCTACTGCAGTCAGCTGGAGTAGCAGGTGCTCTTCAGTTGTAGTGGTTGTTCTTGCCACTATGCAATGCAGTCCTTGCCTGCTGGAGAGACCACAGCGCACCTGCCGATGCTGACCTAATACAAGTTTCTCTCCATTCAGGAGAGCAGCATTGACACCTTGTTCGGCTTAGACAGCTCTCAACCCTACAGCTCCCTAGAGACACAGCTCTCTAACCTACATACAAACTCGGGCCCTATTCCAAAGTCACTCAAGATGCTAAAGTAGCTGGGCTAGAGGTGTCCAATCATCTAGCACATGTTCTTCTCAGAATTGCATTCCTCCACCCAACCACTTACTGCCATGGCTCAATTCATCCAGTATCCTTGGAAAATGAGTCCCTGGTTCTGCCTCACTAGTACCGTAGCCCAGGATCCACAAAATCAGTGGTGCTGCTGACATAGCCCAGCCCCCTCAAAGCCAAGGGAAGGATGGTCAGCACAACAGTGGGTCTCTCCTTCCTCCAGCTCCAGGGGCCAGCAAGTTCCTGCCTTAGCATGATTCTTAGCATTCTGACTGTCTCATCTCCATAGCCTGCTGTCAACAATCAAAATATAGATGCATGGTTCCAACACATGCAGGCTTGCTTGACTTCCCATTACATATATCAGCCACGGGTAACTAGAGTATTAAATAATATCATTATATAGTATTTCTCTGATTCCAGGCTCCACTGAGCCTGGGGGGGTGGGTATCTCATACTCCTACCCTCAAAATACAGCTTGATGCACCTGGGAATTTTCACAGGCTCCACGAAGCACTTGTTTCAGAATTCACACTTTTCACTTCTCATAGTACTCACAGCTATGACTGTGGCTCACCAGGGAACTCTCTCCTGTCATGGATGACCCCATTACTTTCAACTGTAACCCATCATCACTTACGGCTGAGAGTGCCTGCTAGAGACCTGGCACTGTGGGATCTGCTGCCCCCATGGGTCCTACCAGGCCAGGACACTTACATATGACCAGGCCACTGGCTGTTCCCAGCAAAGCTACATCAAGACAAAGTGCTGGGCACGCAAAGGGAGTTGTCTTCCATCCTTGCTGACTCTGGAGGCCTGGTTTACTGGACCCTCATCTCCAAGAGTTTAGCTTTTGCCTCATCTCACTTCAGCCCCTTTCTCAGACACAGGCCAATATCCCTGGGAGAGGGGACAATTACCCATCCACTCTGTGCTTCTTTGGAGCTCACTTTGTGCCACACAGGCAGCATGACTCACTTTGCTTTCAGGGTATCTTCTGGCCTAGCAAGACCCTGTTCTCACAGGGCAATGAGCCTGCAGGCCTGTCCACTGGTCCTCAAGACAAGTTCACACACGCCTGAACCCTGGGGCGAGCACAGCTCAGCCTGCCTCTGCAACTTCTGCTAGCAGCATGAGGCCACACTTGCTTTATGGATCAGGGATGACTAATGGCTGTGGGTGCAGAACTGGAGAGAGGTTGAGATCAGGAGGGAGTGCCAAGGCTTCTTCGGCAGGACTACATTATGACTAAAGTTCGACATGATGAGATGGAAGACCATTAGACTGTCCCCTGAAGAGAAGGAGGGAGGCTTAAGGGCTGCTGCTGAGTCATAATGTTTTTTTTCTCCCCAGTTTCATCCCTGAATATCCCTTTGATTACCCTGCAGGGCTGACATTTTCCCTCAGCAATGAATACTATTGCGTTTGCGGTGTGAAAGGAGAGATCGTCCGCGAGAGAAGATGTCTGTTTTATGACGGCCTCCTCCACAGTCGCAGGGATGTAGAGCACTGCAAGGTTCCGTGAGGGAGCACTATCTAACTTTCTGAAATCCATGAAAGGGAAGCTGTCAGCTCTATTCCTACGGAGTCCATTAAAGTTAAGTCCCCACAAACACTGCCAAGCACCAGCTCCAGATTAAGGGACGTGGGCATGCATTAACGACTTGAGCTCTTGTCACCAGCTGAGTACCTGGCAGATTTGTGAAAGTGGCTTGTGTGCTGATCCCACAGAAATGGGTATTAACTCACAAGGAAAGAAGGTAAAGAATTCAAGGACAATCTCAAGCATTTAAAATTTGTGACTTTTCATGCTTCTTTGTTCTTTCCATTTCTCTTTGCAAAGTTTTCATCTTTTTTTTTCACCCACGCATGCATTTCTTGAATTGCTGCAGTACCATCTTCTTGTAGGTGTGTGTCTGGGATGAATGACCACTTTGAAGTCTATCTGGTTGGAGTAACCATCTCTCTCAGCTCACCATACCTTCCCTTTCAGAGGCTGCAAAAATTCAGTGTGATTCAGTTGCAAAGCTCCTGGTTTAGAGCTGGACACAGAGGAGTACAGAGCAAGTCACTGGCCATAAGAGTGGGATGCCCACATTGGAAAAAAAGGTAGTTTTGCCATCGGTACAGTACCAGTCTAGTGGGACTACTTACGGGGGTCCCCTAACCCTAAGCATTTTCTATCAGGTCAACACAAATGTAAAAGTTCAGGGCCTGAGATTTCTTCTCTGCTTTCTCTTTCCCATATTCTTCTGTGAAAAGGTAATCTCAAGTCTAAGCAATTATCATTCGTTTCTACCTTATTAGAGATTCGTTTATTAGACTACTTTCCCAGATAAGTAAAGGAAACAGGGCACAGAGCAGGAAAGTTTAAGAATGTTGGGCTTCTGACCCTGGCTGAGTGGCTCAGTTGGTTGGAGCACCACCCGGAGCACCAACATGTAGGTTCCATCCCCAGTCAGGGCACAACATCCCTAGGTGGTGGTTTTGGTCCCCAGTTGGAGCATGTATGGGAGGAAAGTGATTGATGGGGTTTTTTTTTCTCTCTCTCTCTTTCCCTCCCTCCCTCCCCCTTTCTCTCTCTAAAATCAATTTAAAATATATATCCTTGGGTGAGGATTTAACATAAAATTTAAAAAAAGAATGCTGGGCTTTCATAGAGAGGTGTTAAGAATTAAAAGAAGAGGATCACAACTCAGTGAACTGGGAAGAAGGAACAAATGGAATATCTATTACGTACAATAACAACCCAATTCAGTGAGGATTTATTCTGCACACCCCCCCCCAAGCAAGCACATATTATTTTTGGAATTTTAAACATGAGAAAACTGAAGTTAGAGAAGTTTGTCCCACTGCTGGCTGTGGAGCCCAGATTCCCAGTCAGGACGGCCTGATCCCTTTGCTATGCCACCTCCCTGCAGTCTGACCCACCACTGCCTCGTTTTGGCCGGGAGGCCACAGCTGGTAGAGGCCCCACTGCCCCGTCTTCTCGGGAGGGATGGTTGCAGAGCTCCCTCTATGGAGGCCTGGAGCTATCCCTGCTTTTTTTTCCTTCTTCTTTTCTGTTTTGCAGGGGTCAGCACATCTGGAGTGCAATGGATAAGCCTTGCCCTGGGAAAACCACCTTCGTGATCATGGTATCTCCCCTGCCAGGTCAGTGTGTGTCCCCACTTTTTAACCTGCTTGTTGAGAGAGGCTGAGAGTCTAGTTGGTTATGGCCTAAGTCAGATGCCCTGTGATAATAATTAAAGGTAACTAGCACAGTAATACATTACTGAGGATCTGCACTGCCCCAGCCACTGTGCCAAGCACTTTGCAGACAGTGTCAGTGAGAATGCAAGTTCAGCAAACACCAGCATTGGTCACACATTTGACCTTTGGAACCAAAGCACCACACAGTCTCAGCGTGTGCTCAGGTCACAGAAGTAGCTTATTAACTGATCTAGAGACTGATTTCATTTCATTCTTCTCTGTCTATTGAAATCCCTCACCTGTTCTCTTCTGACCCTAAAATGAAATCTTAGGGATGACTTTGGTTTCTAGTAATGCTTAGATAATAAAAGTTCTCTGGTCACCTTCAAATTTTGTTGAGTCCAGTCCAGCTGAAAATTACAGAATTCAGTCTGTTCTATTAGAGTAACAGAACTCCAAATTCACTTGAACTTAAAACTTCTCTCCCTGTCACCCCCCTTGGATCTGTTCCACCCTGGAATTCTGTTCTGAGGAAGGGGAGGAGCGACCATGGCCTCTTTCCTCCCCTCATCTCCTCTCCCCACCGGTTTGCTTCTGACCGCTCTGTGACTCGGCCCAGGGGTAGGGTTCAGAGAGAAAGGGCACAGAGGTAAATCGGTGTCAGCACACTTTGGGTTTGGGGAATTGTCTGAGGGTGACTTTTATTATCGTGCAGCATGTTGGCTGATTCCTGAGAACCCAGCTGTGGCCTCTGGCCACAGAGCCCTTGAACTGAGGCAATGCCTCATTTCTGGCTGGCCATTATCCCTCCAGACTCTCCTCACAAACAGGCTTGCTCTCTCCCCACATCTGATTCGTGGAAAACAACCACTCTTGCCTGCCATCTCGTTCCCTCCCAGGGAGACACCCTCTCCCTTTGCTCTGCGAACTCCTATCTGATCTGGCTACAGCATCCAGCCTGGGGATGGGGTGCCTGGCACAAGGCTAAATGGCCTCTGTGGTTCCTTAAGATCCTCTCGCTTGCCTTAAGCACTAACACTCTCCGCCCGCCTCTAGTTAGACCTGGAGTAACAGAGAAAGAGAGAACAGAAATAGCACAGCACTCCAAACTGCCTGCAAAGAAAACATCTATGACCCCAGAGCTTCAGCTCTCTCCTTAGCGTGCCTCACAGCTGGGAAACAGCAGCTTTGACACCTCATGTTTTATTCTCAGGTTGGAGGCTCAGAGAAGCTTTTGAAGTTCTGTTACACTCCAGCAAGGGTCCACTTGGACATTCTCATGCTTTTCTTCCAACACTGACACCTTCTGAGAAATGGTGGGCTTTGCAACAGTCAGAACTCTGTGTGAACGGTCAAGCTCTTGAGTAATCAACAGTGTGCTGCTCTGGCTTTCACATCTTACAACTGGGCACAAACCCCCACTTCCCAGGGGATGGTTGGGCCACATGGATTTTTCTACCTCTTCTAACCCATGTAACTTTTCTACATTTTTTACAGTCACCCCATTACCCTCAGTGGTTTCTAGAATGTTATTGCAGTAACACTGAAAATAATTTTTATAATCATTTAAAAGATAATTTTAAAATGTCTTCAAGAATCTTAGGATCTCCATTAAGTGTGCTTTATAAAACAAAAAACAAACAAACAAAAAATTCCCTGTTCTGGTCTAGCCTTCTTCTCTAATCTTTCAGTATGACTACCTAAGGCTTTTAATTTTCTCTCTTCACTGATAAGGAGAGGCTCATATAATCTGGGGGAAATTTTCTCTGAGAATTGGCATGGAGATAATATCTTCAGCCAAATGTATTTTCCCTGTTATTATCAATACTAAATACAAATTGATTCATCTCATAGTGTCTCCTCAAGTAATCCCAGGCTAAAGAATAGCAATTGAATTATAGCTTGAACTCTCCATATGCAATACCAATATATTTAGCTAAATTTGAAACAACAGCAACAACGATGCTTTGCATGTCGGCAGTTGCTCACCAGCTCTTCTCGTTCATTTTCAATGATCGATATCAGCCAGAGTCAGTGTCGTTAATGTGCACAGTGACTCTTTTGTTTTACTGTGTAAGCACAATAATATCATTAAACACGACGTGTGGGTTAGGCAAGACAGAAAGCCCGAGCCACGGATACTGTGGCCAAACGCTCCTTTCAGAAGAGGATGGGATCTTGACCAGAATCCTGTCTAAGGCAAATTAGCTGTCTCCCGCACTTCCACCTGGGTGGATCTCAGAGCAGTTGTCAGGGTTCCAGAGGCCGCCTTTGTGACTGGGAAGCTGTCCATTGGGCGGCGAGCTCCTCCAGCCCAGAGACTGGCTGCTACATAAGTTTCTTTTTTAAAGGCCCAGCATAATGAGCTGCCTACTATAACCTTGCCTCTACACGATGCTCATTTACCTCATGTCATTAATGTGTCTCACCTCACCTCTGCGGCACTGCTGAAGACATCACAGGCGTTTTCTTTGGAGGCAGTTTGGAGTGTGGCAGCGCTCACGTGCTCAGACGCACGTCACCTTCACAGGACTGGGACTTCTCACCACAGCCGCCTGGCACCTGTGTTTTCTCTTCAGAACCTCCCTCTACCCCTCTATCACCTTCCTCCTACCAAAGAATTCAACAGTGTTTAAATGACCCTGTTTATTTGTTATTGCTCTGCTTGCTTACCTGCTTCCCCCACTGATGTTTAAATCCCAACAGGACGGGGACCTTGACCTAGTTGTGGCTGCTTGTCTGAGACCTAGAATGACATCTGGCACATGGTAGATACACAACAGAAAAAGTTCCAACCGCTGAGGATCCTTGAACAAATTACTCCTCTGCTCTAGGCCTTGGTTTTTATCCGAGAATCATGGAGCTACCCTACATAATTTAAAGTTTCTTCTAACTGTAAAAGAGCACTTCTCCTTAAAATATTTACATCCTTATATAATTTCCCTTTTTCCTAAATTCACATTATTGGTGAAAATAGGAAGGGGCTATCTCCTTACTGGTCACCATTACTGACTTTCAATTATAATATGTCCTTAACCTAATCTCCCTGGTACCTGAGAATAATTTTCATGTATAATTGAATCCTTCCTTCCCGTTAGTTGGTCCTTGTTACTTAACTATTCTATCATAAGCTGCTGAAATCCTTTTTGTAGAATTCCATGACCAACCTTACAGGTCATTTCAATGGGAGAAGGGAAGGGCTAACGTCTGTACTGAAGGGAATCCCCAGAAAAGCCACAAAGATAACTGCAGGACAGACAGAGGGAAAGCAGAGGCATGAACGGGAGCAGATCCAGGCTCGAGGCACAGTAGGAGACAAAGATATGCCTGCAGATGCCTGAAAACCCCAAGAAAGATTCACAGATGTTATCAAAAGGGAGGCCACATCCAGCCATCTTAAACTCTTACAACACTGACACAGGGACCTGACGTCGTGATACTTTGTGTTTGATCATGTTAACCACTAAGAGAACATGAGGCTTGGGAATTCATCATTTCAGCCCTCGAATAACATTCAGAAGTTTCTGAAATCTTGTGCATAAAATTATAATCATATGAAACAAGGTGGCCTCGCTCAACACACAGGGCCCTCAGGCCTGGAGCAAGCCTTCCATCCTGTAAATCAGTGCATCTGAACCCTTGCTTCCAAGTGGCAGAAAACATGAAAAAAGGAGCCAACTAATTTGAAGTCAGTCTTTAGGCACCTACCTGAACTCAGAATCAGTTTATTTACTAGCAGTAATCAGCTTTTTAGTTTCCAGAGATCACTTTGCCTGGAGTTAATCTGTAGATAATCTGGATGAAGGTGTTCCAGCCTTAACTATATGGGGTGACCTGCCCCTCCATTTGCATGGCAAGTATAGTATGAAAACATAGTTATTCACCATCTTCTACTCTCTTCAGCTTTCTAAGTAAAATTCATTAGGGGAGCTGCTCAATTTTCTGCCCTTTTTCTCATAGATAGGGTAGTAAGTAAATTGGAAAAAAAAAAAACCTTGGAGATACTACATTTATTTACAAGGGAGGGAGGGAGGGAGGGAGGGAGGGAAGGAAGAAGGAAGGAAGGAGGAAAAGAAAAAAAAAAGTTTAAGCCTTCTGACAAGGAAAACTTCCAGAAGCAGCAGGGAGAGGAGGAAGCAAGGCTGAGAATCAAGACCAATGATGTGAAAGCCAACAGGTCCTGGAGAGGGATAGCGACTGTTGGGAGAAATTAGGAGGAGCAACTGCTGAGCAGTGTTGGGCTTCACAGGGCTGAATGAATGAAGAGGTTCCAAGGCAGTTCAGTTCTGGGTTGCATGATGCAGCCCCCCTTCAGACAACTTCACAATAGACTCACATTGTTTTAAGACTTGTGGCAAGCAGAAGTATTTCCTTTATATATATTATTGACTTGGACTAAACCTTAAAGCAGGAATTGATGGCCACATTTGGGCAGCATGAGAAAGGGTCACATAATGAGATGGTGGCATTGGAGGCTGTACCCTGGAGAATGAAAAGTCACTGAAATGGCCCATCAGGAACAAGACTGATGAGTGCCCACATGACCTCCACGTGCCCTTTTCCTGCTCCTCTCCCTTCTGTTGGATGTCATGGCTCCCACTGGGCATCAGTGCCATGACCACTGAGCATGGCCATGTCTGCTGACATCCCCACCACCTCACACAGGCCCCCCCCAATCTTGTTTGCAGGAGGAAGTATTCCCAACATGTACAGCCATTTCTGACATTGAGGCTGATTTGTTTTCTCCCATGGATTTTTCTATATTTTCTAAATATGCTATGGAAACAAATAATATATTTAGTCCATTGACATACACACATTATTTTTTTTAAAGCAAGCAGACCATCTTCCTAATTATATTAGTGATTCAATGGGTTGAGTCAATTACAATTCCACATACAATCAATGTCTATGGATGTTACCAAAAAAAAATCAGTGATTTTGACATTGGTAATTTGAAAGTTAGCCCTCTTATAAGCATGAAGAGTCTTTAACAGTCTCTCCCTCCTCTGTAATAGGAGAATTCTGCTTTCTCCTACAGCTTCCTTCCTCATGGTCCCTTTTCATGCTGTAGCCAAACGATCTATGTCAAACAGCACATGCTTTGGCCATGTCCAGAAACCTAAAATGTTTCCCTATTATCAGTTGAATTAGAAACATTCTCCTCTGCTAGGTTTTCAGGGTTTTCTATACCCCAGTACCTCACTTCTCAGATCTCACCAACCACAGCCACCACCCTCCACCCATTCCTACCCCCAGCCTTGAGTACACCTAGGCTACCTCCACTTCTGCTAGTCTGACTCCTCATCTCCTACCTTCTCTCCACTGCCCACATCCACAAGGCCCTTTAAGGTCCAGCTCAGGTGTCCCATTCTCCCATGTATCCTTCCTGTTGGCAATATTCCATGCCATGCTGGTAGCTTCAGTCTTCAACTTCCTTTGAATAAATATTTGTAGTAATTGTAATTTTGTTTTGTTTTGGTTTTTGGAGTCTGATTTCCTACTTAGTTGTCTTGCACAATTTAGCCCTTTAGTATATCAGTGTATTATGATAATACTACACTATGAGCTGCCATTCTGATGGGTGAACCTACCACGGTAGGTCCTCCCACTAGAGGGCCTCACAGAGCACCTTTTGGCAAGGAAGCTCACCTGTTCGAAGGTCAGTCCATAGTCCTCAGAGATCCATCAGAGGTTCCTATTTTAGTTGCCTTGGAAGGCGTCTTTTACTAAGACTATAAAAAGATGAGCAAAAAAAAGAAATAATTTTTACTTTATGAGCTATGGAATAAATCATATTGCTAAGCATTTAATGATGCATTTAAATTATAAAACAAATGGACCAAAAGTTTGTTCTCTGACATGTTTATGGATATCATCCATAGCCACAAAAAATGTTCAGTGGTCACATAAATTCAGTAAATACTGGGGGGAGTGAACTGCTTATTTTACTCAAGTGTTTCTTGTATCATTTGCACTGGGGAGCTCCCTGAGTGGATAAATGTTTGCTGTGTTTCTACAACTGAGTTGATCACAAGACCATTTTTCTATGGAGCTCATTCTGGTTCCTTTCCAAATCCTCCTTCATCAGGATCTTGCTTGAGACTTTCACAAGGGAAGGCTAAAGGGAATGTTTACTTTCTGTTCCTGACTTCCTCCGTGTTTTGTTTCCTGGTCTTACCCTGGGCAGGCCAGGTCTTCTGTTTTTCTTGGAAGGTCTGCCTTTGTTTTGTTTTTGTTCTCTGCACGTCTCACACTTTTTATGTTCAGTGTTAAACCACGTCACAAACCTCAGGTAAGTCTAAGCCTCTTTCTGCATTTGCTCGGTTTGAATTCCAATTCAGAGGCAGCCTGTGTACTGAGACTCTGGAGTCCCATAGCCTGGATTTCCATGAGAGCTGTACCACTTACCAGCTGGGTAAACTGGGGCATTTCCTAAACTCTCAGTGCCTTCTCTATACAATAGGAACAATAATGGGACACACTTCCTAAGACTTTGTGCTCATACAGAACCTGGCCTCCAGTGCATGCTATTAGTATTAATTCACAGCGCAGCCATCAATGCTCCTAGTTCTCTCACTCACAGCTATTGCTGTTATCATTAGTGGTTGTACAGTTCCACGTAGATCCTAAAGCACCAGGAAGTCTGACTCAGGATTTTTGAGTGCTGCGTGCTGTATTGGCCTGAGAAAAATCTGTCTGCGCTTCGCTGGGAGAAAGAAAAAAGAGACATAGCGAGAATGAATCAACCACTGTTGTCGAGAAGAGAACAGCTTCTGGGCTGAGGTTACCTCCAAGAATTATTCCCCATTAATTACTCCACATCAAGGATCAGCAAATGTTTTCTGTCAAAGGCCTGATAGGAAATATTTCAAGCTTTGTATGATAGAAGGTCTTTGTGGTAACTACTCAACTCTGCTGCAGTCATGTGGAAGCAGTCTTAAGCAATGTGTAAACACATGGGCACGGCTATGTTCCAGTACAACTTGACTTACAAAATCAGAAACCTGGCTGAATTTCACCCATAGACCTTGTTCTGTGACCTCTAGTCTCCTACAATCAACCCTGGATTTCCCAGCCCAGTGATTTGAAGAGAGGCTCCAGGGTGGCTCTGAGAGCCAAACGTGGTGAGAGAAGCCAGTCCAAGGAAAAAGCCAACGAACTTTGGAAAATAGAGACCACAGGGGACAAAACAGTCCTGGTGATGCTGTAAACTTCTGAATGAACGTTGCCAAAGCCTGCCCTACTTCAGGATTTTATGGTTTTATAAGCCAGTAAATTCCCATTATCATTTAAGCCAAGTTCAGTCATGTGCAAACCAAAATCTTTTCCTGATACAGCATAATTATAGCTACATTAAATACATCAATGAACACTTTCTGCCGCATGCTGTTGGTGTTCAATTTGTGTTTTATATTTAGTTAAAACTCTTGCTGACTTACTCAGAAAAGGAAATTTAATAACCAAAGCCCATTTTGAAATGAATTCTGAGCCATTCATCTAAAATTTTGTAGGATACTTTTGTCATTCTAAAGTGCTTGGGGACATTATCTTTCAAGTATCTATTATTCCTATTTTATTTATACAGCTCTCTAGTATCATGATTATATTGCTTTTCAGTCTTTTGTTATTTTACATAATGAAAACCACAAATTCACCCATCAGTCTATAATCCCTCAAAGTTCTCATTCTAGTTGAGACTCTTTTAATTTGTATTTTTAAGTATTTTATATTGATTTTCCTGTTACAGTTCTCTCAATTTTTCTCCCTTTATTCCCCTCCCACCTTGCCCCCCCCAACTCTCCACCATCCCCCCTCCCTTAGTTCATGTCCATGGGTTGTACATATAAGTTCTTTGAGTCCTCTGCTTCCTATACCATTTTTGACCTCTCCCCATCTATTTTATGCCTACCAGTTATGCTGCTTCTTCCTTGTACCTTTCCCCCCCATTCCTCCCTTCTCCCTCCCCACTGAACTCCCTCTGTGTGATGTCCATTTCTCTGATTCTGTTCCTGTTCTGGTTGTTTGCTTAGTTTTTATTGACATTGTTTTTTTTTCTTTTAGGTTCATTTGTTGATAGTTGTTTGTTCATTATTATTTTACTGTTCATATTTTTTATCTTCTTTTTCTTAGATAAGTCCCTTTAACATTTCATATAATAAGGGTTTGGTGATGATGAACTCCTTTAACTTGACCTTATCTAGGAAGCACTTTATCTGCCCCTCCATTCTAAATGAAAGCTTTGCTGGATAGAGTAATCTTGGATGTAGGTCCTTGCCTTTCATGATTTCAAATACTTCTTTCCAGCCCCTTCTTGCCTATAAGGTTTCTTTTGATAAATCAGTTGATAGTCTTATAGGGACTCCTTTGTAGGTAACAGTACCCTTATCTCTTGCTGCTTTTAGGATTTTCTCTTTGTCTTTAACCTTGGATAACTTGATGATGATGTGCCTTGGTGTGTTCTTCTTTGGGTCCAACTTCTTTGGGACTCTCTGGCCTTCCTGGACTTCCTGGATGTCTATTTCCTTTGCCAGATTGGGGAAGTTTTCATTCATTATTTGTTCAGATAAGTTTTCAATGTCTTGCTGCTGCTGTTCTTCTCCTTCTGGCACCCCTATAATTCGTATATTGGAATGTTTCATGTTGTCCCAGAGAATCTTTAGCCTCCCTTCATTTTTTTGGATTCTTGTTTCTTTGTTCTGATCCAGTTGGATGCTTATTTCTTCCTTTTGTTCCAAATTGTTACTTTGAATCCTGGTTTCCTTCTTGTCACTGTTAGTTTCCTGAATATTTTGCTTTATTTCACTTTTGTTATCTTTCATTTGTTCTTTCATTTTTCGACCAAGCTCAATCAGTTCTGTGAGCATTTTGATTACCAGGGCTTTAAATAGTCCATCAGATAGGTTGGCAATCCTTTCATCGCTTAGTTCTGTTTCTGAGGTTTTGCTCTGTTCTTTCATTTGGGCCATATTTCTTTGTCTTGGTGTCCCTGATAGGTTGTAAGGGGCGGGGCCTTAGGCATTCACCCAGGCGGGGCAACCCTCTTTGCTGCACTGCCTGTGGGGGCGGGGCCAGAGATGGAGCAATGCAGCTCACCTGCTCATCTCTGGCACACTTTCCAACAGACTCTGCAGTCAGAATGGAAGTATCTCTCACCGTGAGGACCCCAGCCATAGCCCACAGTCAGCTCTGAGTCTCAGCTTCCCCTTTAAGTCAGTCCCTCCTGAGCAGCTCCCCAGAGCTTGGCAGTCAGCCCCACCCCTCGGCCAACTTGCCTCAGTTTTTCTGAGTCGGCCTGTGCAGTCTGCCTTACCAGTCTGGTTGTTCTGGGTGATTTTTTTCTTAATTCCTTGGTTGTCAGAGTTCCATGCATTTTGACTTTCTGGCATTTTTGGGTTGTTTATTGATTTTAGATTGGTCATTATTGTCCTTTTAGTTGTGCAAGGAAGTGAGGGGTCTCTACCTACGCCTCTATCTTGTCCAGAACTCAAGAAAGATTCTTAAGTAGAAACAGGAGAAGCGTTTGCACTGCCTTCGTAAATCAACTTCCTGTAAGATTTCTTCAGTGCCTCAAGTCAGCCCCGAACATAAAGCTCCAGGACACTGTGGCCACCATTCTCTCTTGTCCAGGGCAGACAGCATGGTGCAGGGCACTCAGGCAGTGTCTGGGAATGTTGTCCAAGTCCTCCTGGAAGCTCCGAATCTTCAACACAAGAAATGGTAAAGGCCTTACCCTTAGTACTTACCCCAAACAGAGCCTGTGCCTGTGAGGTCTCATAGCGTATGACAGGAACTCAACCCAACAGACAGGGTTCCTCCTCACACTCACAGACACTCCCCGACACGCCCTGTGCACGTGGAATCCCACTGACTTTGTGTTACCCCTGGAGACTTTATGAGAGAACAGTCTTCACCTCGCACATCCATTCCCACACTGGCCGGACACCAGCACTCATCAGATCCCAGCTCCCACATGGATGATCACATTGTGCCATGAGTCAATTTTCGATGCTGCTACAACAAGTTGTCATTGATTTAGTAGCCTAAAATGACACAGATATTTTATCTTACTGTCTTGTAAAGCAGATGTCTGATGAGGGTCTCACTGTCCTAACATCAAGATGTCAGCAGGGCTGCATTCTTCTGGAGTCTCTATGGAAGCATTTCCTTATCTTTTAGAGCTTCTAGAAGATGCCCACAGTTTGTGGTTCATGGGTCCTTTCCTTCTCCAAATCCAGCAATGGGAAATTGAGTCATTCTCACATTGAGTCACTCCCACTTACTTTCTGCCTCCCTCTTCCACTTTTGAAGACCCTTATAGATGATATTGGCCCACCCAGAGACTCCAGGATGGTCTCCCCATCTCAAGGTCAGCAACCCCGAGGTGGCAACCTTGATGAGTAGCAACCTTAATTTCATATGTACTCTCAACTTTCCTTTGCAATGTTACCTAAACACATTCATAAATTTCAGGGATTAGACCATGGACATCTCTGGGGGCCATTATTTTGCCTATCACAAGGAATATAGATAAGGAAAAATAAGCAAATAAAATATAATTGAATGACAGATAATGATACAAGCAATGGAGAAAAGTAAAGCAGGAGAATGCAGCAGGTATGCCAGATGTATATTTTTTTATATAGGTTGATCAGAGAGGGTCTTATGAGTAGGGGACATCTTAGTAAAGATCTCTAAGAGGTAAATGAAGCTAGCCATACAGCCATCTTTGGGGAAGATTTCCAGGCAAAGGGAATACTAAATGTCAAGACCCAGATGTAGGAACATGCTAGGAGTGGCAGAGAGCCAGGAAGGAAAACTGTGCAGTGAGGTGGGGAGGGAATGAGAGCAGATGACACGGTCAGAGAGGTAACAGTGAGCATCACCTCCAACTTTGTAAGGAGGGGTTTGTTTCTTCAGTATTTTCAGAAACATTTAAAAATATTTTTATGTGTTTAAGATTTTACTTATTTATTTATAAAGAGGGGAAGGGAGGTAGAGAGGGAGAAAAACAGAATGTGTGGTTGCCTCGTGAGCACTCCCTACTGGAGACCTGACCCGCCACTCAAGCATGTGCCCCAACTGGGAATTGAACCAGCAACCCTTTGCTTTACAGGCTGGCACTCAATCCACTGAGCCACACCAGCCAAATAGAAGTAATTTAGATGTATAGAAGAATTGCAGAGACAATCCAGAAAGTTCCCATACTTTTCACCCAGCTTCCCCTAATGTTCACATGTTATATAACCAAAGGCACATTTATCAAAACTAAGTAATTAACACTGGTACCGAACTATTTAGCAAACTATGGACTTCCTTCTTTTTCACCAGTTTTCCCACTCATGTCCTTTCTGTCTTAGGATCCCAAGCAGGATTCCATGTTGGGACTCTGTCATCGTGCATCCTTGGTCTCCTCCAATCTGTGACAGTTTCTTATCCTTGCCTTGCTTTCCATGACCTTGACGCTTTCAAAGACTACTGGTCAGGGATTTGAAAAACGTCCCTTCATTGGGGCTTGTCTGATGTTTCCTCATTATTTAGACTGGAGTTATGGGTTTTGGGAAGAAGTCCACAGAGGTGAAGTGCCCGTCTCAGCCCACCACATCACAGGGTACATTACATTACAGGTTTGCTCCCGGTGGTGCTAACTTGATCACAAACACTGGGCTTCTCCACTGTGAAGTTACTGGTTCCTCCTTTCCACACCGTCTTCAATAGAGATGAACCTGCAATCAAGGGGAGGAGAAGTAGGTTCCACCTCCTGGATGAGGAATATTGAAGAATTTGTGGACCTATGTTAAAGCCACCACAGTAATTAATGAGTGTTTGGGAGGAGACACTGTGAAGCTATGCAAATACCCCGCTTCTCCTGAGAGTTTTGTCCACACGAGATGAGCACCCACCACTGGATCATGGCAGCGGCAAGTGGTGTTTCCATGGCGGTTTCCCATTTCCTCCTCTGTTTCATATCCGAATTGTTCTGTAAGGCAGGTTTGTCCCTTCTCCCCTACTTATTTGTTCCTTTTATTTATCTGAGTACGGACCCACGGCTAAATATTTTGTTCTTGGGATTGTAATTCAATTCTACCTTCGTTTCGTTTCTCCAGTCATTCTGGGCTGGGACAGGAGGAGCTTTTCCAGGGTGGCTCCTGCACCATTTGACATGCCCCGCTTTTCATCACTTTTTTATTTCATTCCATTTTCTTTTAGCCTACCCTCATTTCCTGGCATGAGGAAGTGCTCCAGGCTCATCCTGTATTTTCCCTGTCCCAGCCCTAGAATCGGACATTTCTCTCAGGAGCCCTGGTTCCTTTCATGGTATTAAGACACCAAGATTTGGGTGCAGAGGTGTCATGGGAGAGATTTGGGCAGGGAGAGATAGGCTCTGACTTATAGTTTTTAAAGGATAAATTGTATGGTTGGGTTGAAAATACCTACATGGTGGGGGGGTTGTTGCAATAGTCCAGACTCCTTGACAGTCATCTCGGAAATGAGTAGAGTGAAGTATTTCAATCGCCATGGAGTAAGCCGGGTGCCCTTTGGTGAACCCCTGCACAAACCATAGTCATCCCTCACTCCTCAAACTTGTCCTGGGCCCTGCTGTGTCCGGGCGCTGTGGCTCCTGCTGCTGACGCAGCACCCGCAGTCTGGTACAACAGGTGCAGCATGGTGTGGTAAGCAGGGGAGTCAAGTTTTGTAAAAGGTGAAGTATTCGTGTAAAAAAAGAAATAACCTTTTGTGGCAGAGAGTCAGGGGAGGAAGAACACAAGGTTAAGAGGGGAGTTCTGGAGTCAGATTTCCCAGGTTGGAATCGGGGTTCTACTGTTTACTAACTGATGACTCCAAATAAATTGAGAGCCTCAGTGCCTTACATGGGGGGTCTGACAGCACCCACTTGTGGAAGGGAGCATGCTGCATGCACTACACGTGGTGTTGTCTTCATCCTGCGCTTCCTGGTTTTCCTGCAGCTAGGAGGGGCCACATGTCCCACTGTGGCCAATAGAAAGTGAGGAAACTGGTGGGATGCATCCCGGAAGCCTGGCCCCCAAACATCCCTGCAATCCTTGCAATCCTTCATGCTTCTCTCTCTGTTCTCTGCAAAAACTCCACATGGTTGAGGCAGACGTGAAAGGGGCTTGTAACCCTGCACTCACTGTTGGAAGGTGAGCTGGCCAGCTGGGAACATGTGCTCCAGATTCTGTCTAAGATCAAAAAACAGTCTTGCAGCAATTCTGGGACTGCTTATTGCAATAATTGGCCTGTCCTCAGTAGCACACCACCCCAAAGGTTGTTGGAACACTGCAGTGAGATTGGAAGCATGTGATACGGTCTCAGTAACCGATAGCCACTATTACTATTATCATTGTCCTGATAGATGGCGCACGCTAAGAGCCAGGGACTTGAGGCAATTTGCTAGGTGGGTGGAAGGCGAGAGGAGTCTAGAGTTGTGAGCAGAGGGTAAAATATGACAAGTAAAGCCCTGGCTGAGTGGTTCAGTTGGTTGGAGCGTCGTCCCATAAACCAAAATGTTGCGAGAATGTATCCCTGGTCAGGGCACTTACCTCCGTTGTGGGTTCAATATCCAGTCAGGGCACGAATGGGAGGAAACTGATCAATGTTTTTCTCTCACATCCATGTTTCTCTCTTTTCTTCTTTTCCTCTCTCCCTTTATCCCCTCCTCTCTCTCTAAGATCAAAAAACATTCTTTGATGAGAATTAAAAAAATAATAAAAATGACAACTAGACAAGTAAAGGAAGAAAAAGAGACCGTGAGAGACAATATAAAAAGGAGATGAGGGACAAGAATTGACTTGGGACAAAGGGGAGCAGGTGTTGTCCAGACTGTGGACAGAGCGGCTGCCCCCGGAATGTCTGCTCGCCGCCCAGTGCAGCCCCGCAGCGCCTGCTGACAGCTGCTCCGAGCCGCGGCTCTTTCGCCCTCAGCCGCTCCAGATCCAGACGGAGAAACTAAAGGCGTGGCTTTTTCATTCGTTTCAGCCCCGTGACAGGATCCTTCCCGCACACTTGTTTCTACTCTCTGAACTGTGTTTCTTTTACCACCTTCCAGTCACAGGAACAGTGTAGATGAAGGTAGGGTATGAAAGGAAGCAGAAAGCTCCGCAGAGGAGAGGTCAACCGGACAGAGGACAGAGGCGTCCTTTATCCCTCTGGGTTGTGTGGGAACAAAGGGCGAATGTGTAGACAGGGCCGCAGAGGCTGCAGAGGGCGCTTTTCTTTAATGCCCCCTCTGCACAACAGACACGTTTGCTTCTCCAGGAGCAGGGGCTCCACCTGGGGCCGCACAACAAGCTTTCTCTGTGCGACGCCAGCCAGCCTGGAAAGCGAGGCAGCCGTTGACCTCTTTAGCACTCTCACCGAACTGACCGGGCGGCCTCCAAACGGGCAGATTCCTGACGCCTACAAGGGCATTACCTATTTATCTCTTTGCTACACTTAACTCACGTGTACTTAACCCAAAAGCCATTGTTCCGGGGCCCCCCTAAGTGTTCTTGAGCTTTCGGGGATGGATGGTTAAATTCTAGGTTTTGCTTACGTGATGAAAAGGAACCACATACACAACTGGAAAATCAACACCCGCTGACGGGACCAAATCAACCCCATCTATGATATAAGTCTTCTCTGACTGAAAACCACATGTTGGAAAAAGTGTAGCAGTCAATGTTTCCCAGCCAAAGGACCACCCGTGCCTGAAAAAAGGAACTAACTAAAGCAAAGAAAGCCAGATCCAGAGAAATAAAGTTTGGCTGCTTGTGAAACCTTTACAGGGAGATGTTTAGATTCCTGCCCCCAAAATCCTTCTTTTGCCCCAGTCTCCTCCTTGCCACTGCCTTGTCTGGATGCTTTTCCAGGGCAACTTGTCTAACAACAAGCATTTGGGGGTGAGGCTTCCTGCAGAAGGGCCTACTTGGACCAGGCCCCAGCTGCAACGCAGAATTCTAAAAGAGCTGCAAGTGTGTAAATGCAAGCACATTAGGCACCATGCCTTCTTCCTGGAAAGGAAGTCATATCTATTTATGTGTATCTGTAAATCAAAACCGATTTGTATATGCCATACTCACAGAAATTCCAAAACAAAACCCCGGCTGGCTTGGCTTGGATGAGAGCTAAGCACACAAAGAGATCCATTCACGCCTCTGGACTTGAAGAGAATCATATGGTCCAACCAAGGTCAACAAGATGATCTCGGTCTGATTTCAAAGGTTATTTTTTAAAGTTATAGCTCACAACTGCTGCTAAAAATATTTTTTAACCTTTAAAACAAACACTCAGAGATAAGAAACAAGCATTTGAGGACAAGTCCCATCTGACTGGTGCTCATATCTCTTTAAGGTATGCAATTTGGTGTTATATAGCAAATTGACTATAAAGTCTAATTTTTTAAAGAGCCACCTACACTACAGGATTTTGCTCGTAGCACGCGCTGTGGAAAACTCCCTGACCTGTCTACAGATATCTGTAATATTTAAATCCACACATTTCTTCCATGTCTCTTGGGGTGGGGGAAATTTTGTTTCTTTTTTCTTTAGATTCTTCTTTCTTTCTTTTCTCTCTTTCCCTATTTATTCTCTCTCCTATGCACCTTCGTGTATTTTTCATCCCTTTATTATGAAAGAAAGGGAGAGAGAAAGATGCTAACATTTATTGAGTACCTACTTAGATGACAAGTGTTTTCCATGAGTTGTTATGAACTGTAAGGATTCCCTCCCTCAGCTTATCTGAAAAATCCTGCCAAGCTTCTAGCAAACTCATTTTTTATCAAGTGCCTTGTTTTAAGACATCAAAGTCCTCTGAATGGCTTAAGAGGTCCAATGGTATTTAAAAACCTGCCCTAGCCCTGGTCTGTGTGGTTCGGTTGGCTGGGCGTCATTTTGCAAAGCAAAAGGACATCAAGTTCAATTCTGTCCGGGTACAAGCCTGGGTTGTGGGTTTGGTCCCCAATCGGGGCCCGCAGGGGAGGCAACCGATGGTTGTTTCTCTCTTGCATTGATGTTTCCCTCCCTCTCTTTCTCCCTCCCTTTCCCGCTCAGTAAAAAATAAATAAATAACATCTCTAAAAAATAAAAAAGTGGCCCTAGCTCAGTGATGTGCATACCATACATTTTGTTTTTGATACTAAAATGCACACACACACACATATACCCACACATGCACAAAATACCATGCGCTTTCTTTTTATTCTGCAGTTTGTATGTAAAGTTTTATTGGTTTTTGTTCTCTCTGTAGGACTTCTTTAGCCTCAGGGAATCAGGTGCGGCTTAAGCAGCTTTGAAAGGAAGCTCTCTATCCCCAATAACATTCTCTGACCTTCCTCTGCCACCTCCTTGCCCTCACCCCCTGTCCAACTCCGCTTCCCTGGCTCAAGGTCGCAAACCTTTGTGTTCCATGTCATATCGGCAAGGGCGGAGGAAAGCGCCTGTAATTGCTCGGTACTTTTCCGGAGGAATATTTATTTTTTTTTTCAGATTAAACATCTGTGAAATTATACAGTTACTTGAATGGAAACATGTTGAGTTTGTTTAAAGGATTATGTGGAATCTTGAGAAATTTATCGACAGTGTCCCTTATATGCACTCGTTTTCACCTGACCTTGGCGGATGTCCCCGGCACACCTTCCCCGGCGGCCTGTGGACATCTAGCAGACGGGGTCTGACGTCACAGACCCGCCGGTCCTACGGCAAAGCAGCGGTCTGCATTCTTTCCCAGAGGTTTCGTTTACTCTTCTCCATGGTTTCCAGACCAGCCAATTCCTTTCTCTATTGCTTCACTGTATTTCCTCCCGAGAAAGAATGAAAGGATTAGGCTTCAAGTAGGCTTTGCCCAAATACACTTTAAAGCGAGAAAAGTTTTACTTTTTACCAAAAGGGCTTGTAAGATGCATTTGGGAAAGTTCATTTTTTTTCTGGGTGGGTTCAGTGTTCTCCCTGGACCTTCTAAGGGCAATAACAACTCACGTGCATTTGCTCACAAAAATAAAAAGAGGAGCTATCTTATCCTTATTTTAAGATTAGGGAACCGAGGCACAAGAAGGTTAAGGGAAGTGCAGACCGCAACCGGTCGAATATCCACCTTTTCCCAGCCATGCTTTTGCTTGTGCGGAGGGGACTGGGGCGGGGAGGGGGGGGGCGGTTGACCCACCCCCCCCCCCATGCACACCGCCGCCAGTGCGCATGCCCCACGTGCTGGGTGGGGGGGGGGCGCCTGTTCACAGGTGGGAATCCTGGCAGCAATAAGCTCCCTGCTCTTATAGAAACTGCCCTCACCTGTTTCACGTGTATCAACTCATTTCAGGGGTGAGGAGGCTGAGGGAGGGGTCACGTAACTGAGTTATAGGTGGTCTGCGCAAACTCTGTCTTTGATCAAGAAAGCGTCTTCTCTTTTCCAGGTAAGGTTAGGAATCTCTAAGAAGAAGATACAGCACGTAAAATTTCCTAAGTGCGCTTGGCCAAGGGGCCTCTTTTGGGGCTAGAAGCACAGGGTCATTGCTCTGCCAGACACCTGGGAGTGCTGGTTCGAGCGATATGATGTAAACACAGGTTTTCCAGGGTGTGCGTATGAGTTAGTTACCAGGCCTTTTTCCCCCTAGGAAGAAGCAGCCCCTTTGGGGACGGGGTCTGGCGGAGACCGTCTGAAGACTGCCGACCGGCCTGAGAGGGTCCGGGGGAGGCGATGCGCTTGGGTGAGTGAGTGATTTAACCTCTCCCAGCCTCAGGTTTCTGATCTACGAAATGGGTATGATACCATCTGCCTGGCAGTGTTGCAGGGTCAGAGAGGAGACCCTCTCTGTAGTGTTTGCTGTGGGGGTGTTGGTGGTCAGTAGCAGCTGCTACTTGTTATCTGTTAACTCTTAAAAGGGGCCGTCTCACCTTGGGTATGCTTTTAAAATCATTGTGGCCCATTCCTTCCTCTGTAAAACAGCAATAGTGTTCCTCCCCCTAAAACCACTGAGCTGATGATACACAACCTCACCCACTGCCTAGCCCTCAATGGCTTTTCAACCCATCCCCCCGGGGGCCCTGCCCTCACCCTGGGAGCACCTCTTCAACCTGTTTACCTCTGTCCCCTCCTGGTCCTGGAAAAAAAACGCATAGATTCCAAGGGCAAGAAAGCCTCACACTGTTTAAGCCTTCTTTTATCTTCTACTTGAGCTAATTCCTTCCTCCTGTGTTTGCTAAGGTTATTCACCTAGTCTCCCACAGCCTGGTGAGGAGCTAGTGGTGGAGTGTCCATTTTTAGAGCATGGAGCACAAAGCACACTGTGATTGAAGATCCTTCCTGACATTACTCAGACATGCACGGCAACTAATGTGCTCGCAGGGCTCATAATGCACTCGCTCCCTCAGCCTGAATTTCGTGCCCTCTCACGGGTGCTAATTATAGCTGACCTGACACCAGGGTAGGCAGCCTCCCTGTAACTCTATTCCGTACAGAGTGCCTGTCAGCACTCAACAGAATCAAATAGTTCTGTGGTGAATGGTCACTTTTTTTTTTTTCCAAAGCACAAGACCGTGAGTTAGGAAAAACATCCTAGATGAGAAACAATGAGCCCAGTTTTGCTTGTATAAATTCCAGCCAGGTCTTGGCACTGGGGGTCAGCCCCCTGGGGCAAAGCTGATGGAAACTGGACCATTGGCAGCTTCTCCATGACGTTCTGTTTCTGCACATTTCCATGCAGGACCACAAAAAAACAAATGTCTGGGCAGTTCTTCTTTCTAAACTTTCAACAGAAGGTGTAGTTAACATCTAGGTTTTCTAAACACCTATACTGTACAGAGTGGAGTGGTGACTTTTATCTGGGAGTTTTGCTGTCCAGAGCAGACATTCTGCCCATACCAACCATGTTGAGCTCTTGCAGAATCTGGAGTAAAACCGTGTGCAAAATTCACAGGTTTCACACATCAGGTGCCCATGGTAAGGGCCAGGTAAGTGGAAGCAAAGACAATGTAGTCATGTGATTTTGTGGAGAACGTATGTTCCTTTTAACTCCAACTTACTAGTTTTCTGAATTAAAAGAAAATTCTGGCCCTGGCCTGGTGGCTTAGGTGAAGCACGGTGCTATTTGCCAAAAGGCTGTGGGTTCAAGCCCCTGTCACGACACCTACGGAACGCAACCCATCGATGTTTCTCTCTCAAATCTCCCTCTTCCTCTCCCATCTCCTTTCCTCTTTCTCTAAAATCAATAAACACATCCTCAAGTGAGCATTGAAAAAAATTCTGAAAACACTATAAAGTCAGAGGTAGCATGTTCCTTTTTCTCAGGTGCAGAAATGGAGTTACTATGAACAGGATAGGGGCTAAGCTACCTTATTACAAGCCATTTCCATGTGGCGTTTTGCTGTATTTGAAGAATGTTTAAGGACGTTGATTCGTAGACATTTTATGTGCAGCTGGTGCCCTCTAGTGACAGAGGACATCTCTAGCCATGTATTGTTTCATTTTAAAGCTCAAGAATCCCACTTTCTCATTTATCCTACTCCAGATTTACACAGAAGGAAGAGAAAAAGGAGAAGCTGGAAGGGAAGAAGGGACTCGGGGGTGCCTTTTTAGTCCACAACACGAGTCCCAAAAGGCATACTTGGGTTTATAAAATATGAGTCTTTTTTAAAAATATATTTTATTAATTATGCCATTACAGTTGTTCTATTTCCCCCCTTCATTCCCCTCCACCCTGCATACCCCTCCCCCACCATTCCCCCCCTTTAGTTTATGACCATGTGTCTCAAGTTCTTTAGATTCTATATTTCCCATACTATTCTTGCTCCCCCCATCTATTTTCTATCTACTGTCTATGCTACTTATTTTCTGTACCTTCTCCCCCCTTCTCCTTCTTAAATGCCTAAGAGGTGTCATGGTTCCCCCAGATACAGGGACACTTATCTGCCAGGTATTTCTGGGAATGTCCCTAAGCGTGGGAAATGAGTTTTTTTCCAGGCTGCTTCTGATAATTTAGGTATGGTCCAAAAAAATGGCACAATTCCTCTTGGCTCTGAGAGACACTAGAATAATAAGGCAGAATTCAAATGTTTCACAATTTCTAGCCGGAATAGATAGAACATGGTCCTCTCATGAGCTGAAATTGCTTTACCCCAGCAGAGGGCCAGAAATCTCCACCTAAGAATCTTATGTGCATATCCATTGTCCAAAGCCTTTCTTCCGATCAAAATGGCTCCTGGGCCTGAGGGCCCATCTCTGCTTATTATAGTACCACCTAGTCTGCAGGGCAGAGACCACAGTCATTCTGAGCTGACATCATGACTTAGCTTTGGGACATCTTCCATTCATCTGTCCTGGTCACTGCTGCCTTCACTAATCAGGTCTTGGTCATTTCCAATTGAGAATGGTTTCATCTTCCAAGCTGGGTTCTCTCTCCCCTGCTAATCCATCTTTACACTGCTGCTAGCTATTTTTCTAAACACACACACACACACACACACACACACCTTTATGATCTAGCGGTCTCATGGAAAACTTCAATAGCATGAAATGACCCCAGCTTCTTTAGTCTCTTCTCCTATTTCCCACACACTCATCTTCCTGGGCTCAAACATGCTTTGCCCTTTACGTGGGACATTGCAGAGCCCCAGCCATCCTTCATGACCAGCGAATGTCATCTTCTCCAGGAAATATCCCAGCAACCTAATGGCTCCCGCCTATGAGCCCACAGCACCCGCGTCACCAGCAGTGCAAGTCCTAGGAGTCTCGCTACCACTTGTTTATGCATTTGTCTCCACCGTGACTTCCACCAGAGCAAAACCGCAGGCTTGTTCTTTAAAATCATGTTCTTTATTAATGCAATACCAGAAAATACTACATATAAAAATACTGTGCACAAAATTTGCTAAGAAATAGAGCAATGTAACTGAAGATGTTTTTAAATTTTTGAGGTAGTATTGACATATAACATTAGTTTCTGGTGTACAACATAATGATTTGATAGTTGTATTTATTGTGAAATAATCCCCACAGCAATTCTAGTTAACATTCATTACTATACATAGTTATTTTTTTTCTTGTGATGAGAACTTTTAAGATCACTCTTTTAGCTACTTTCTTATGCATACAATACAGCATGGTGAACTGCTCACATGCCGTACGTGATAACATCTCTGTGACTTACTATTTCGTAATGGGAAGTTTGTGCCTTCGCCCACCTTTGCTCATTTCGCCCACCTCGTTTCCTGCCTCTGGCAACCACCAATCTGTTCTCTGAATCTCTGAGCTTGGCTTCTAAGGGGTTTTTTTTTTCTTTTTTAAGATTCCATGTATAAGTGAGATCATATGTTACTTGTCCTTCTCTGACTTATTTCACTAAGTGTAATCAGGTTTGTTCCTTTCACATGTCCCAGATTTGCCTGGCACAGAGCAACATACATACACAGGAAGGGAAGGGAGGAAAGGAAGAAAGAATTTCATACAGTTTGAAGGACAGCTTCATTTTATCTATGTCTCAGCAGTCAAAATAAAAGCAGCATAAAATCCAGCCCCTGACAGGGCAGGGTTTGAGTCTTCCTGCTACCTCCTACTAGCTGTCTACCTTAAGACAAGTAGTTAAGCTTTTCGGGCCTCAGTTTTTCACTGTAAAAGAAGGATAATAGTATGTTTTATGCAAAGTGAAGAGCAAGGTAGTGTATGTGAAGTGCCTAGGGGTACCTGGCAGTAAGCACTCTGTGAATGGAGTTTTGTCTCTATCCATCTGATACGTAATATACAGATGGACGTGACTGAGTGGATTTGATATTCCTGTAGCAACAGTGGAAACTCAGAAAATCAAGTTCATTGTCTCTCCCATCTCATGCTGAATATATACTTCCCACCCTGATTCCATGCACATTTTCCCTCGCATCTGGCTTAGAATGATTGTTTTTTAACTAATGGAAGCTTCTTCAAGGGGCAATTATTACTTCATGAAACTATTTCTCTACCATTCCTTAGTTCCATACTAAGAAGCAGGGAAAAGTGTGTTTTTCACTATGAGGCAATTTAATCCCCTCTCTCACCTCCTATATATCCTCCACTGGAGCCACGTCAGCTGAAAAAATAAAATCACATAATCAGACCTCGACTTCATCCTCTTGTCTCAGAAACTCCTGCTGCCACAGGTATTTCACAGACCCCAAGTGGGGGTCCTGAAGGAGACAGATGAACCCCAGCTCCCCCCACTCACTGCCCTCCCTCCCACAGCCCTGGGTGCACGGAGCACCGCCCGGGGGACCAGCTGTCTCGCTGTCTTGAGGCTGAGCACAGGGGGTCCAGGAAGGGGACATGGGTTGCCAAGTCCCTGCTGACAAGAATACTTGCCTACGCCCTTTGAAAGCATTTAACACAGGCAAAGAAACAGGGGAAAAAGGCCTGGCTTGCCAACACACCATTAGGCAAATCTACAAATGGGGTATTAAGTTTTGCTCTGTAAGTGTTCTTTCCATGACAAGCCTGTTAATTGGTGCTTCAGATTTCAAAACTATGTCAGGTTTATGTTGCCGGAGAAACTGAAGAATCCAATTACTTCTGTTTTTAGAAACACTTGGAATTTTATTCCACCCATTTTCTGGTGAAATAAAGTAATGATAAGAATTAGAATTAGAGGAAAACTTTGAAGCTGTTGCATCAAGACCTAACATACCACAAAGTATTGGAATCTGTCCTGGGTATACCAACTCTGCAAAGGCTTGAGGAGATCTTTATATGCTTTGGGGGAATGAAACAGCCCAATAATAGAAAAAGGAAAGAGAACAGTAAGTCACTTAAATGACAGACACAGTCTGCCTGCCCTGCTCCGGGCCCTGGGGTGGGCCTGCTTGTGCGAGCCCGGTAAGAACTGTTTCTGGGTTTGTTACATAGCCTTGTGGGGCACACGGACACAAGCCCTGTCGGCTTTCAGAGCCAGATGTTTGGGGGGGGGGCTCTCCTCTCATCACAAGTCTTAAAAGTTGGGGTATCATATGTGGGGTTCAGGTTTTTCATTTCTCATGAAGAAGTTCGAGGTTGTGAGTCCCCTCCCAGATGTGGGTCACTGCAACGAGGACAGGATTGAAGGGCAGATTGAAAGGGAGAAGCCTTTCCCACCAGCTTCAGTGGAAGGTGATTTTTCTGCTTTTGTCCATGTGTAGGAGCCACTCAAACTAGTTTTGGGTCTTTTCCTCAGAGGACATTGCTCCATACGTGGCTGTACTTTGGTGTGTCTGTGGCAAAAGGTCAGTTCAGGATCTGTGTCGACATCTTGAATTGGGACCCCGTTTTTTTCAATTACAGGTGACATACAATACTGTATTAGTTTCAGGTGCACAATATAGTGATTAGATATCTATATAACTTATGATCACCCAGATAAGCCCAGCACCCACCTGGTACCATACATAGTTATTATAGTACTGCTGACTATATTCCCTCTGTTGTATTTTCCATCATGGTGACTGTTTTATAACAAAAAAAACTTGTACTTCTTAATCCCTTCAACTTTTACCTACCCAGACTCCAATGCCCCTCCCATCTGGCAGCCATCAGTTTATTCTCTTTATCGATAAGTTTGTTTTCCAGATTCCACATATAAGTGAAAATAATCATACCACATATAAATGGTATTTGTCTTTGTCTGACTTATTTAATATAATACCCTCTAGGTCCATCCATGTTGCCACAAACGGCAAGACTTCATTCTTTTACATGGCTGAGAAACATTTCGTCATATATATGTATATATCACTTCTTTATCCACTCATCTATTGATGAACACTTAGGTGGATTCCAATTTTGGTTACTGTAAATAATGCTGCAGTGAGCATAGGGATACATATAACTTGTGGAATTATTGTTTTGGATTTCTTTGGCCAAATACTCAGAAGTGGAATTGCTGAATCATATGGTTGTTATATTTTAATTTCTTCATACTGTTTTCCATAGTGGCTGCACCAATTTACAGTCTCACCAACAGTGCACGAGGGCTCCCTTTTCTCCACACGCTCACCAATACTTGCTGTTCGTTGATTTATTCATGATGGTCATTCTGACAGATGGGAGGTAGTATCTCATTGTGGTTTTAATTTGCGTTTGCCTGATGATTAGTGATGTTGAGCATCTTTTCACGTATCTGTTGGCCGTCTTTATGTCCTCTTTGAAGAAGTGTTGATTCAGGTCCTCTCTTTATTTTTTAATCATATTTTTGTGGGTGTTTTTTGGTTTTAAGTTGTACAAGTTTCTTAAATATTTTAGATTTTAACTCCTTATTAGATGTATCATTGATTAATATCTCCTCCCATTTGGTGGGTTGTATTTTTGTTTGGTTGATGGGGTTTTTTTGCTGTGCAGAAACTTTCTAGTTTGTGGTAGTTTATTTATTTTTCTTTTATTTCCTTTACTCTAGGAGACATAACCAAATAATATATATAACTAAGAGTGATGTCAAAGAGTTTACTGTTTAGGTTTTCTTGTAGGATTTTTAGTTTCAAGTATTGTATTACTTAAGTCTTTAATTCACTTTGAGTTTATTCTTGTACACTGTGTAAGAAAACAATCTGGTTTCATTCTTTTCATATGTCTGTTCAGTTTTTCCAACACCATTTATTGAAGAGACTATCTTTACCACACTTTATATTCTTGCATCCTTTGTCATAGATTAACTGACCATACGAGCATGGTTTATTTTTTCCATGTTCTATATTCTGTTCCATTGATCTATGTGTCTGCTCTTATTCCAGCACTTTGCTTATTATACAGTGCTTTTGATTGTTGTAGCCCTGTATGGTTCAATATCAGGCAGCATGATGCCTCCATATTTATTCCTCTTTCTCAAGATTGCTTTAGCTATTCAGGGTCTTTTGTGGTTTTACATACATTTTTGGATTATTCATTACAGTTTTGTGAAAAATGCCATTGATATTTTGATAGGGATCACATTGAATCTGTAGCTTGCTTTGGGTATGGGGAATATTTTAATAATATTAATTTTTCCTAACCATGAGCATCATATAGTCTCCAATTCATCTGTTTCTTATTCTATTTCTTTCTTTAGTGTCTTACAGTTTTCCCAGTCCATTTAACTTCTTTAATTTATTCCTAGGTAATTTAATTTTTTTGATGCAATTGTAGATGAGATTGTTTTCTTAATTTCTCTTTCTGAGAGTTCACCATTACTGTATAAAATGCAACAAATTTCCAAATATTAATTTTGTATCTTGCCATTTTGCTAATTCATTTATTAGTTTTAACAGTTTTTTAATGAAATATTTAGGGCTCTCTCTGTATAGTATCATGTCATCAGCAAATAAGGACAGTTTTACTCTTTCTTTTCGATTTGTATGCCTTTTATTTAATTTTCATGGATGATGGATGTGGCTAGGACTTCTAATACTATGTTGAGTAAAATGGTGAAAGTGGACATCCCTACCTTGTTCCTGATCTTAAGGGAAATGCCCATTGAGTATAATGTTGGATGTGTGTCATTTTAGCCTTTATTATGTTGAGACATGTTATCTCTTTTCCCACTCTGCTGAGAATTTTTATTATAAATGGATGTTGGGTTTTGTCAAATCCTTTTTCTGTATCTATTCATATGATTATATAATTTTTATCCTTCATCTTGTTTGTGTTATATCATTAATCCGTTTGTAGATGTTAATCAACCTTCCACCCAGAGAATAAATCCGACTTGATCATGGTGTAAGATCTTTTTAATGTCTTGCTGAATTCAGTTTGCTAATATTTTGTTGAGAATTTTAGCATCTATGTCCATCAGGGATATTGGTCTATAATTTTCTTTCTTCTAGTGTCTTTGTCTGTTTTTGGTATCAGGGTGATGCTGGTCTTGTGAAATGAATTTGGGTAATTCTCTCTCCTCTTAAATTTTTTGGAATAGTTTGAGAAGGATAGGTATTAAGTAATTTTTCTTTGCATATTTGCTAAAATTCACCTGTAAAGATATCTGGTCCAGGGATTGTTTTGGGGGGAGTTTTTGAATACTGATTCAATTTCTATTATCTCTTCAGATTTTTTTATTTTTCCTGATTCAGCCTTAAAAGATTATATGTTTCTAGGAATATATCTATTTCTTCCAGGTTGTCTAATTTGTTAGCATTTAATTGTTCATAGTATTTCCATGTAATACTTTCTATTTCTGTGCTGTCAGTTGTTACTTCTTTCATTTCTGACTTTATTATTGGGGCTGTATCTCTTCTTCTCTTGATTAGTCTGGCTAATGATTTATCAATTTTGTTTATCTTTTCAAAGAACCAACTCTTGGTCTCACTGGACTTTTGTATTGCTTATTTAAGACTCTAATTTATTTTCACTCTGTTCTTTATTATTTTCCTTCCCTCTACTTACTTTGAGTTTTGTTCTTTTCTTTCTAGTTCCTTTAGGTGTAACATTAGACTGTTTCTTTGAGATTTTTCTTGTTACTTCAGTTGGCCTATATTGCCATAATTTTTTCTCTTAAAACTGCTTTGGCTGTGTCTTATGGATTTGGGGTCATTGTATTTTTATTTTCATTTTTCTCAAGGTATGTTGATGCATTCCTTGATCTTATTGTTAACCCATTCATTGTTTAGTAACATGTTATTTAGCTTCCACGTGTTTCTGAGTTTTCAGTTTTCTTCCTATAAATGTAAATATGACCTTCCTACTTTTGCCTTTTAACTTTTGTACTAGCTTTATAGTTGGTTAATCCACTGTTTTGCCTTTGTCAGTGAACAATTTTTTCTTTTTTGTATTTTCTTATTCATATTATTGATTTTTTTAAATTTAATGAAGTCGCCATAACATTTCTTGTAACACTGGTTTAGTCATGATGAACTCCTTTAGCTTTTTGTTGTCTGGGAACTCTTTATCTGTCCTTTGACTGTAAGTAATAGCCTTCCCGGGTGGAGTAATCTTGGTTGTAAATCTTTGCTCTTCATCACCTTGAATATTTCATGCCGATCTCTTCTGGCCTGCAAAGTTTCTGTTGAGAAATCAGCTGATAGTCTTATGGGAATGTCCTTGTACATAACTAACTGCTTTTCTCTTGTTACTTTTAAAATTCTATCTTTGTCTTTAATTGTTGGCAATTTCATTATGACATGTCTTGGTGTGGGCCTATTTGGGCTTCTCTTGTTTGGGACTCTGTGCTTCCTGAACTTGTATGTCTATTTCCTTTGCCAGGTTAGGGAAGCATTTAGTCATTTTTTCTTCAATTGATTTTTAATTCCTCTCTCTCACTCTTTTCCTTCTGGTACCCCTATAAAGTGAATGTTGGCATCTTGATATTGTCCCAGAAGTTCCTTAAACTATCTTTGCATTTAATATCCTTTGTCTTTTTGCTATACCAATTGGGTGTTTTTGCTATGTTGGTTTCCAAACCACCAATTCAATCCTCTGCTTCATCTGTGATATTGATTCCCTACAATGTATTCTTTTTTTTTTTTAGTGTTCTGAATTAATCATTTTATTTTAATCAGTGCAAAAAAGGTGTGTGAGGGTTTTCTTTTTTATTTTTATTTTAATTAATTTTATTTAGTTATTTTTCAAGTACAGTTTTTTGTCTGTTTTTCCCACCCCAGCCTCCCCCGACCCTTGCTCCCCACCTCCCTCCCATTTGCACCCCCCTTAGTTCTCACCCCTGTGTCCTTCCTATTTGTTCCTCCAAATCCCTCCCCCTTTTTCCCCTTAACTTCCCTTCCTTCTCCCCTCTGGTCACTATCCCCTTGTTCTCTATTTCAGTGTCTTTGTTTTTTTTTTTTCTGCTTGCTTGTTTGTTTTGTTGTTTAGCTTCCTGTTAAAGGTGAGATCATATGGTATTTGTCTTTCAGCACCTGGCCTATTTCACTCAGCATAATGCTTTCCAGTTCCATCCATGTTGTTGCAAAAGGTAGTAGCTCCTTCTTTCTCTCTGCTGCATAGAATTCCATTGTGTATATGTACCACAATTTTTTGATCCATTCATTTACTGATGTGCACCTAGGTTGCTTCCAACTCTTGGCTATTGTAAATTGTGCTGCTATGAACATTGTGGTGCATAGGTTCTTTGATATTGATGTTTTAGGATTCTTAGGATATAATCCCAGCAGTGGAATTGCTGGGTCAAAAGGCAGGTCGATTTTTATTTTTCTGAGAAAATTCCATACTGTTTTCCATAATGGTTGTACCAGTCTGCAATCCCACCAACAGTGACCTAAGGACTCCTTTTCCCCACAACCTCTCCAACATTTGTTGTTTGTTGCTTTGTTTATGATAGCCATCCTGACTGGTGTAAAGTGGTATCTCATTGTGGTTTTAATTTGCATCTCTCTGATAGCTAACGATATTTTTTTTAATTTTAGTTTTATTTAGTTATTTTTCAAGTACAGTTTTTTGTCTATTTTTCCCATCCCAGCCTCCCCCGCCCCTTGCTCCCCACCTCCCTCCCATTTCCACCCCCCCCTTAGTTCTCGTCCCTGTGTCCTTCCTATTTGTTCCTCCAAATCCCTCCCCCCTTTTTCCCCTTAACTTCCCTTCCTTCTCCCCTCTGGTCACTATCCCCTTGTTCTCTATTTCAGTGTCTTTGTTTTTTTTTTTTCTGCTTGCTTGTTTGTTTTGTTGTTTAGCTTCCTGTTAAAGGTGAGATCATATGGTATTTGTCTTTCAGCACCTGGCCTATTTCACTCAGCATAATGCTTTCCAGTTCCATCCATGTTGTTGCAAAGGGTAGTAGCTCCTTCTTTCTCTCTGCAGCATAGAATTCCATTGTGTATATGTACCACAATTTTTTGATCCATTCATTTACTGATGGGCACCTAGGTTGCTTCCAACTCTTGGCTATTGTAAATTGTGCTGCTATGAACATTGTGGTGCATAGGTTCTTTGAAATTGATGTTTTAGAATTCTTAGGATATAATCCCAGCAGTGGAATTGCTGGGTCAAAAGGCAGGTCGATTTTTATTTTTCTGAGAAAAATCCATACTGTTTTCCATAATGGTTGTACCAGTCTGCACTCCCACCAACAGTGAACTAAGGACCCCTTTTCCCCACAACCCCTCCAACATTTGTTGTTTGTTGCTTTGTTTATGATAGCCATCCTGACTGGTGTAAAGTGGTATCTCATTGTGGTTTTAATTTGCATCTCTCTGATAGCTAATGATATTGAGCATCTCTTCATGTGTCTCTGAATGTTCTGTATGTCCTCCTTGGAGAAGTGTCTGTTCAAGTCCTTTTCCCACTTTTTAATTGGGTTGAATGTCTTCTTAGAGTGGAGTCTTGTAAGTTCTTTGTATATTTTAGAGATTAAACCTTTGTCTGAGGTATCATTGGCAAATATGTTTTCCCATACAGTTGGTTGTCTTGCTAATTTAATACTGTTTTCTTTAGCCACGCAGAAGCTTTTTATTTTGATGAGATCCCATTTGTTTATTCTTTCCTTTACATTCCTTGCTCTAGGGGACATATCGGTGAAAAAGTTGCTGCGTGAAATATCTGAGATTTTCTTGCCAATGTTCTCCTCTAGAACTTTAATGGTGTCACGACTTACATTTAAGTCTTTTATCCACCTTGAATTTATTTTGGTGTATGGTGTAAGTCTGTGCTCAAGTTTCATTTTTTTGCGCGTAGCTGTCCAGTTCTCCCAACACCATTTGTTGAAGAGGCTATCTTTACTCCATTTTATGTTACTGCCCCCTTTGTCGAATATTAATTGACTGTAGAGAGTTGGGTTGATTTCTGGGCTCTCTGTTCTGTTCCATTGGTCTATGTGCCTGTTTCTATGCCAGTACCAGGCTGTTTTGATTACAGTGGCCCTGTAATACAGTTTGATATCAGGTATTGTGATCCCCCCCTACTTTGTTCTTCTTTCTCAAAAGAGCAGCTGCTATTCGGGCTCGTTTATGGTTCCATATAAATTTTCGAAGTGTTTGTTCTATGTCTGTGAAATATGCCATTGGTACTTTAATAGGTATTGCATTGAATCTGTATATTGCTTTGGGTAGTATGGACATTTTGATAATGTTAATTCTTCCGATCCATGAACAAGGTATATGTTTCCATTTGTTTGTGTCTTCCTTGATTTCGTTCTTCAGGGCTGTGTAGTTTTCTGCATACAGGTTTTTTACCTCCTTGGTTAGGTTTATTCCCAGATATTTTATTTTTCTTTTTGCTATATCGAATGGGATTTTTTCCTTGATTCCTGCTTCTGCTAATTCACTGTTGGTATACAAAAATGCCTTTGATTTCTGGATATTGACTTTGTAACCAGCTGTTTTGCCAAATTCATTAATTAGTTTGAGGAGTTTTTGGGTAGAGTCTATAGGATTTTCCATGTACACTATCATGTCATCTGCAAACAGTGACAGTTTTGCTTCCTCCTTTCCTATTTGGATGCCTTTTATTTCCTTTTCTTGCCTGATCGCTGTGGCTAAAACTTCCAATACTATATTGAATAGAAGTGGTGAAAGTGGACAACCTTGTCTTGTTCCTGATCTTAGTGGAAAAGCTTTTAGTTTTTTTCCCATTGAGTATGATATTGGCTGTAGGTCTCTCATATATGGCCTTTATTATTTTGAGAAATGCTCCCTGTATTCCCACTTTGCTGAGTGTTTTTATCATAAATGGGTGTTGTACCTTATCGAAAGCTTTTTCCGCATCTATTGATATGATCATGTGATTTTTGTCTTTGCTTTTGTTTATGTGATGTATTACATTTACTGATTTGCGAATATTGAACCATCCTTGCATCCCTGGGATGAATCCCACTTGGTCATGATGTATGATGTTATTGATATATTGTTGGATGCGATTTGCCAATATTTTGTTGAGGATTTTAGCATCTATGTTCATCAGTGATATTGGCCTGAAGTTTTCTTTCTTTGTTGTGTCTCTATCTGGTTTTGGAATTAAGATGATGCTGGCTTCATAAAAAGAATTTGGGAGTTTTCCGTCCTTCTGGATTTTTTGGAATAGTCTGTGGAGAATAGGGGTTAGCTCTTCCTTAAATGCTTTGTAGAATTCTCCTGTGAACCCATCTGGTCCAGGGCTTTTGTGTGATGGGAGTTTTTTGATTACTGCTTCAATTTATTTTGCTGTTATTGGTGTATTTAGATTTTCTGCTTCTTTTTCACTGAGTTTTGGAAGATTGTATTTTTCTAGAAATGTGTCCATTTCCCCTAGGTTTTCAAATTTCTCAGCATACAGTTCTTCATAGTAATTTCTTACAATCTTTTCTATTTCTGTGGTATCAGTTGTAATCTCTCCTCTTTCATTTCTGATTGTGTTTATTTGTGTCCTCTCTCTTCTTTTCTTGATGAGCCTACTTAAAGGCTTGTCTATTTAGTTTATCTTCTCAAAGAACCAACTCCTGGATTCATTGATCCTTAAAATTGTGCTTTTAGTTTCTATGTCATTTAATTCTGCTCTAATCTTGGTTATTTCCTTCCTTCTGCTTGCTCTGGGCTGTCTTTGTTGTTGTTCCTTGAGTTCTTGCAGGCGTAGGGTTAGGTTGTTTGTTTGAAATGTTTCTATCTTCTTTAAGTAGGCCTGTATTGCTATAAACTTCCTTCTCATGACTGCCTTTGCTGTGTCCCATAAGTTTTGGGTTGTTTTGAGATCATTTTCATTTGTTTCCAGAAACATTTTGATTTCTTCCCTAATTTCATTCTTGACCCATTCGTTGTTTAATAGCATACCTTTCAGTCTCCATGATTTTGGGTGCTTTGGGTTTATTTCTTTGGGGTTGGTTTCCAATTTAAGTCCCTTGTGGTCAGAGAAGATGCTTGGTATGATTTCAATTTTCTTGAATTTTTTGAGGCTCGTTTTGTGTCCTATCATGTGGTCTATCTTTGAAAATGTTCCATGTGCATTTGAAAAGAATGTGTATTTAGCTTCTTTGGGATGAAGGGCTCTATATATATCAGTTAAGTCCATTTCATCTAGGGTGTTGTTTAATGCCACAATATCTTTGTTGAATTTTTGTTTGGAAGATCTGTCCATTTTTGATAGTGGGGTGTTAAAATCCCCTACTATAATTGTGTTGCTGTCAATATCTTTCTTGAAGTCCTCTAAGATTTTCTTGATATATTTAGGTGCCCCTATGTTTGGTGCATATATGTTTACGATGTTAATGTTTTCTTGGTGGATTCTTCCCTTGAGTATAATGAAGTGACCTTCTGGATCTCTCTTTATGGCCTTTTTTTTGAAGTCTATTTTGTCTGATATGAGAATTGCTACCCCAGCTTTTTTTTCTTGTCCGTTTGCTTGGAAAACTTGTTTCCAGCCTTTCACTTTTAGTCTGTGCGGGTCTTTTGTCCTGAGGTGGGTCTCTTGTAGGCAGCATATGTGTGGGTCATGCTTTCTTATCCATTGAGCTATTCTGTGTCTTGTGATTGGAGCATTTAATCCATTTACGTTTAAGGTTGTTACTGATAGGTACTTATTCATTGCCATTTTTGTACCTGTGTTCCTCTCTGTCTCCCTCTTATCTTTCCTTCCCTTAAAGCAGTCCTTTTAGTATTTCTTGTAGAGCTGGTTTGGTGGAGGCATATTCTTTTAGGCTTCTTTTGCCTTGGAAACTCTTTATGTGGCCATCTATCTTGACTGAGAGCCTTGCTGGGTAAAGTAGTCTTGGTTGCAGGCCTCTGGTTCTCATTACTTGGAATATTTCTTGCCATTCTCTTCTTGCTTGAAGTGTTTCCATTGAGAAGTCAGTAGCTAACCTTATTGGGGCTCCCTTGTATGTTATTTCTTTTTTCTCCCTTGCTGCCTTTAAAATTCTCTCTTTGTCTTGGAATTTTGCCATTTTGATGATGATGTGTCTTGAAGTGGGCCTCCTTGGGTTCCTCTTGATTGGGACTCTCTGTGATTCCTGAATTTGTGAGACTTTTTCTCTTATGAAATTAGGGAAATTTTCTCTCATTACTCGTTCAAATATGTTTTCTATCCCTTGTTCTTCTTCTGCTCCTTCTGGTATTCCTATTATTCGGATATTATTATGTTTCATATTGTCTTGCATTTCTCTTAATCCCTCTTCATTCTTTCTGAGCCTCTTTTCATTTTCTTGCTCTTTCTGTGAGATGCTTTCTACTTTGTCCTCCAACTCACTAATCCTATCCTCCGCTTCATCTATCCTACTTTTGAAACTTTCTACTGTGTTCTTCAATTCGGAAATTGTATTCTTCATTTCCTCTTGTCTCTTGCTGATAGTTTCCATTTCCTTTTTCATGTTGCTGTAGTTTACAGAGAGATCATTGTAGTTCCCCTGTAGTTTCTGGTAGTTCACTGTGAGCTCTTTGAACTTCGTAATAACCAGTGCTTTGAATTCACTATCTGATAGTTGATCAGCCTCTATTTCATCTAACATTCATTCTGAAGTTTCTGCTTTTTCTTTCATTTGGGGATTGTTTCTTTGTCTTCCCATTGTTTGAGACTCTTCTTGTTAGTCTCTGCTTCTAAAATTGATCTGTTCTGAAACCCTGGTTTTATGGTGTAAACTTCTGTGGTATGATCCTTGTGAAGTTCAGTGGTGCAGACTCCTTGAAGTTTCTTGATGTTCTTCGTCTCCACCTACTCTCACACTGGTCCTCGCGCTGGTCCCTGCATTGGTCGCCTACCACTGCTGAATGTCCCGGCTCTAGTAGCCACCTCCTCAAGCACCCAGGCCCGTTACTACAGCAGTGGCACAGAGGCTGGGAATGTCCCGGCTCCCGTATCTGGCTCCTCCACCGCCCAGGGCCATCTCAGGGGTTTGGAGTGTCCCGGCTCCCTTACCTGACTCCCCGGCGTGCAGTCCAGTCGCTATGGCAGCGGCACAGGGGCTGAGGACGTCCCGGCTCCCGTAGTTGGCTCCTCTGCTGCGTCACAGGGGTTTGGAAAGTCCCGGCTTCCGTACCTGATGGCTTCCATACCTGACTCCCCGGCGTCCAGTCCCGTAGCTATGGCAGCGGCACAGGAGCTGAGAACGTCCTGGCTCCCGTAGCTGGCTCCTCAGGGCCCAGGCCTGTCTCTATGGCGGCGTCACAGGGGCCTTTGGTGTCCTAGCGGCCTTTGGTGTCCCAGCTCCTGCAACTGACCCTTCTGTTGCCCAGGCCGGTAGCTATGGCATCGGCACAGGGGCTGAGAATTTCCCAGCTCCAGTTCCTGACTCCTCTGTCTCCCAGGACCTTCACAGGGGCTTGGAGTGTCCGGCTTCCGTACCTGACTCCCCAGCTCCCAGGCCTGTTGCTCTGGCGGCAGCACAGGGGCCGCGTGAGACCCAGCTCCAGTAGCTGACTCTGCCGCCGTCTGGTGGTTCAGCGTCGGTCACAATCTCTGGTCTTTTAATTTCATAACTGCTGGGTAACCGATGGTTTATTGTGCTCTTTCTCTATAGATCTGCCAGGATTTTCACCCATGAGTACAGGAGCTAGCATCAGCTCCATCTTACTCTGTCGCCATCTTCCCAGAATCTCCCTGATTCCCTACAATGTATTCTTCATATCAATAATCGTATTCCTCATTTTTGAATGGTTATTTTTTATGGTTACTATCTATTTGTTGAGGTTCTCACTGAGTTCATCTGTTCTTCCCCTAAGTTCATTGAGCATATTTTTAACTAGTGTTTTGGACTCTGCATCTGGTAGGTTGCTTGTTTCCATTTAGTTTAATACTTTTCCTGAAGTTATTTCATTTGGAATTTGTTTCTTTGTGTCCTCATTATGGGTGCCTCCCTGTGTTTGTTTCTATGTGTTAGGTAGATCTGCAACATCTCCAAGTCTTGGCAGAGTGGTCTTCTGTAGTAGGTGTCCTGAGAGGCCAGTGGCACAGTGTCCTGTTTACCCAACCCAGGTGCTCCAGGGATTTCCCCTGTAGGAGTTGTGTGTGTCCTCCTTTTGTAGCTAAGCCTTTATTGGAGTTGGCATATAAGTAAGTGATGTTGACCCTAAGGTTGATTGACTATAAGGGCTGATTATGACTACAACAGACAAGCTGTTGCGTAGGAGCTACCCCATGAAACGGGGGTCACTTTCACATGGCTCTGGTACCAGCCACATCCAAGCTTTGGGTGTGTTGTTTGGGGAGCTGCTTGGTTGGTGCTCTGGTGTGGTCTGAAGACAGCCACGTGGTATTAGTTGTGGAGCATCTTAGGAGGGGCTGCACAACAGGCCAAGGTCAGCCAACATTTGTGTCAGGCTTGGGGGACACCTAGTTGGAACTACTAAGTGACCTGTGGTTGGTTGCCACTTGCCCAGGGTTTAGAGGTACTTGGGAGAGCCTATGCTCTGAACCAAGGCTGGCTGCCACTAGTGTCAGGCTTGGGACTCTTTGGTGAGCACCGTGATGCGAGCTGAGTTCATCCACTACTTGTGCTGGGCTTGTGGCCACTTAACTGAAGCTACATTTCAAGCCAACACTGGATGCAGCTTATGCCAAGTTTGGGGCCACCTGATGGAAGTTACATTGCAAGTTGAGACTGCTTATGTCACTGTTTATGCCAGGCCTGGGGCCACTTAGCAAGAGGTATATGGCATGAGGAGGCCAGCCACTGCTTGTTTGGGTTGTGGGAACCTTTGAGTGATTTCATGATGAGCTGAGGCAGGCCACATGTGTGGAAAATCTGCTAGAAGTGTCTCAGGCTGGGCACGTGAGTTGGGTGAGGTGGGTGAGGTGGTGTCTCAGGGAATCACCAGGATAGGACAAACAGTGTTATCCTAGTTAAAAGACAGAAGACATTTGGCACCTACCCTTGCCTGCCAGCTGGTTGGGGGGAGGGTTCAACAAAGGAACAATAGTGCCTGACAGTGCTTCCTTCCTGGAGAAAGCTGCCCTGACCCGCCAGCCCTCACCCTGAAGCTAGTCAAACAGTCTTTCCCTGTCTTTCCCTGGTGCTTTTCAAGCAGCTTCCTCTGCACTGGAGCCCAGAGCAAGTGAGTTTGTGAGTGAGTGTGTCCCTGTGCAGTCCCTCAAGAGGAATGCCTGGGACGCCAGCATCCTTCTGTCTCACTCAGACACAACCCTCGCTGCCTTTCACAGTCAGAAGTTATGGGGATTCCCCCCTCTCCTGGTGGTGGTGGGGGGACCTCCACAGCCAAGATAGCCCAGTTCTTAATTGCCACGCTGTGGGTTGGGACCTGCCCATTTTGCAGGTCCCTCCCACCAGTCTCACCATGGTTTCTTCTTCTTCTCTGTATCCTTAGTTACAGGACTTCTGTTCAGCTAGTCTTCAGGTAGTTCTCAGTGATGGTTGTTCTGTAAGTTGTTGTGATTCTGATGTGATCATGAGAGGAGACAAGCAGAGCATTTATCTGCTCCACCATTTTGACTGGAAGTCTGGAGCCCCATTTTTTATTATTATTTTTTTAATTTTTATTTGTTGATTTTAGAGAAAATAAAGGAGAGAAAAACATCAATTTGTTTTAATTATGCATGCATTCATTGGTGGAACCAATTTTTAAAAATTAGGTAAAATTTTTTTTGTTTATATATTAGAATGTAACATGTTTTTAAATTGTGTTAATATTGTAGTTCAGGTTTCCTTTTTTTTTTTATGTTTCAAAGTTGCATAGTTTTTTAATGATCTATTCTGATTCCATCTTATCCCATAATTTTTGTTATTCTGCCACATAAGTATACACAAAACAAAGGTTTTCAGGAATGCATATATCAAATTATAATAGAAATGCCTGTGTAGGCAAACTCATCCTGGTAAAATCCCTTCAGAAAGACCCACTGAGGAGATTGACATGTCTCCTGGTAAGTTTAAAACCATTCATTCTAGTGCTTTGGGACATGTACTGGTCATCTTAAGTAAGTGGTTAGCTTTTATGGGTCACATTTTATAAAAAATTCCCATTTTTAGACATCAGAAACATAGTCAATATGAGAAAATGTTCATAATAAATAGGCTCACAGGAATTGAGTATATGTCACTTCATGTACTTCTCATGATGGTCTTATGCCTTTGATAGCCACAGCTTTTATTTTATTGATGAAGAAATTGAGGCTCAAAGATATGAAAAATTTGCTTGAAATTACCCTGCTACCAACTGGTAAACACAAGTTTCAGTTCAGAGTTTCTTTTTCTTTTTTATTGTTCAAGTACAGTTGTCTCCATTTTCACCTCACCATGCCCCCCCCCACCTCACCCATCCCCACCTCTCACCTTTGAACTACCTCCTTTGGTTTTGTCCATGTGTCCTTCATACATGTTCCTTGATGGACCTTCCCTTATTACCACTCTTCTCCCTCCTCTCTGGTTACTGTCAGTCTGTTCTTTATTTCAATGTCTCTGGTTATATTTTGCTTGCTTGTTAGTTTTATTGATTAGGGTCCACTTACAGGTGAGATCATATGGTATTTGTCTTTCACCACCTGGCTTAATTTGCTTCCATAATGCTTTCCAGTTCCATCCATGCTGTTGTGAAGGGTAGGAGCTCCTTCTTTCTTTCTGCTGCACCAATCCAGAAGGACCTGTGCACCCCAATGCCCATAGCAGCACAATTTACAATATCCAGGTGCTAGAAGCAACCTAAGTGCCCGTCAAAATGAGTAGATAAAAAAACTGTGGTACATTTTTTCAATTCAGAGTGTCTAACCTTGAGCTCTTCTATTCCTCAATAGTTCCTTTTAACTATTTAATTCTCAGTAGTTCAATTCTAAACTTTCAGTAGCTTCTTTTGGAAGTGATTAACTTTGGTTTTAAAGTCATTAGATATTTTCAAAGTGTTTTCAATGAGAAGAAAAAAGTCCATTAAACAATCATGCTCCATGATACAGAAAATTCAGCATATGAGGCTATACTTCAGTTCTTTTATTCATGAAATATTTAATTTTCAATTTGTGAGTGTTATCTCTGTGCCAGACACTGAGTTACGTGGCACGGATGACAGCCATGCTTCTGTTGCTCGGAGGGACTATGCTGCAGTGATGTAACCTTTACAAAATATGTGAAGCAGAAGTGTTACCACTTACTTTTGCAAGGATGAATAAGAATGTGGAACTTTTCATCTAGAAAGGCCCAACACATAGAAACTATTTGGTTATTAGTAGTTGTTATTAAATTGATAAATAATACTAATTAAACAGAACAAGATAGGATAATGAGCAGTCATCACATTATGTTCACGATGTTTACTTTGCACTCGGGACAGTGGCTGCCCCAGAGCAAATGCCACCATCACCATCTACAATCAAAGCCACTACAAGTACAGTTTCCTCCCCAGATAACAGGTGAAACCCCTAGAGGAGTTCAGGCTGAGGAGGTCTGTCCTGACTGTATACAAAACCTAACTCCCTACTAGTTCTATTGTTCTGATACACCACATTGTAAATGAAATTGCTTAGAATGTAACAAATGTCTACAAAGAACATTGTATTTGAAAAGTTCTATTGAATCATAAATTCTTTAGTTTCTCGATCTCCGTGCTTAAAGACCCAATACAGCTTTCATTTCAATATCTAGGTACATTTCACTTCTAGCAATAGCAACCTAGGTTTTTAGGTCCAACCTACCCACTGAGAACAAATGGAAAAGCCAGAAAAAATATTATATGAAAAACATTTGTTCAAAATCATCAGGAATCTACCAAAGAAGAGAAAATTTGTGGGACCGATATCCAGGAGTAAAGGGAGAACATACATTTCCATGTACATGGAAATAGGTGCAGCCTGGCGACCCTTTGACCCTCCAGGCATATTGTGAAGTGTAAAAGCACTGGCTGAGATGGGAGACTGAGCAGAGCTGTGGACAGACTATCGGGACTAGGGAGAGAGAAAGGAGAATGCAGGGCCTGCTGGTGGTTCTGGGCATAACCGCAGAGTAAGAGTGAACCGGAAGTAGAGGAGCCCAGGCCTCAGAAGGACTGAACGCACCTTGGCAACTTCAGTGTCTGACTGGGTTAAACTGATGGGCTCCTAACCTAGTGGCTTGCCAGAAGCAAAAATGCATTCTCTGCGATGGAAAATGACATTAGAGTTTCAAATTCTCTCAATAGTTTTCATATATTTGGCCCTTAGTTAAAAAAAAGAAATCTATTACAAGAAGACAAGTTTTTGCCAGAAATCAAGAAAAAAGAACTGGTAATAGAAACTCACCCACAGGAGCTTCAAAAAAAATAGAACTATCAAATATGATCATTAAAATAACCAAAACCAGCATTGGCTTTGCTGTGCAATTCCTGTGACAAAATGGAGAACTTTAGCAAAGAATAAAAACTATCAAAATAATTAAATAGAAATTCCAAATCTGAAATATAGCATATCAAGTCAATAGATGAGTTTAGTAGCTGAGTGGGCACAGGTGAGGAGAGAATTAGTGAAGGATCAGATAATTGAAAGAAAGAATCTGAAGTTCAGAGTCAAAGGAACAGAAATAGAGAAGAGACATAGGGGACACAGTAACAATGTCAGTACACATATAATTACAGCCCTACAATAAAGGGGACACTGAATTTGGCAGCAACATATTCTATGCATATCATTACTACTGTTGTTATCCAAAGGCAAAGAGAAAATATTGAAAACAGCCAAAGGAATTGCACAGCAAAGGACATCATCAACAAAATAAAACACAACCCATTGAATGGGAGAACATATTTGCTATCTGATAACGGGTTAATGTGCAAAATTTATAAGAAGTTATAAAACTGAATGCCAAAAAAAACCAACCTCCAAACAATTCAATTAAAAAATGGGCACAGGCCCTAAATAGACTTCTCCAAAGAGGACATACAGATGGCCAACAGACACATGAAAAGATGCTCAATGTCACTAATCATGAGAGAAATGCAAATTAAAAGCACGGTGAGATATCACTTCATACCTGTCAGAATGGATATAATCAGTAAATCAACAAACAACAAGTGCTGGCCAAGAAGGGGACAGAGGGGGAGCCCTTGTGGAATGCAGATTGGTGCAGCCACTGTGGAAAGCAGTATGGAGTTACTTCAAAAAATTAAACATGGAACTGCCTTATGATCCAGTAATCCCATTTCTGGGTATTTATTCAAAGAAACCTGAGACATTAATTTTAAAAAATACAAGCACCCCTATGCTCATTGTAGCATTATTTACAATCACCAAGATTTGAAAGCAGCCCAAGTGTCCATCAGTAGGTGAGTGGATAAACAGCTATGGGACATTTACACAATGGGATATTTACTATTCAGCTGTAAAAAAGAAGAAAATTCTACCCTTTGTGACAGTATGGATGAACCTGGAGAACTTTGTGCTAACTGAAATAAGCCAGTCAGAGAAAGACAAACACCATATGGTTCACTCATATGTGGAATCTAATGAACAAACTGAACTAATGAGCAAAACAGAGACAGATTCATAGAGAGCAGACTGACAGCTCTGGGATGGGGGTTGGGGGTGGAGTATGGAGGGATTGAGCAAAAAAGAACAAGGGCTCATGGAAACAGAGACCAATGTGATGATTGTGGGGGGTGTAGAGGTGGGAGAGAGTATAAGGGGGATAAATGGTAATGGAAAAAAATGCAATAAAAATAAACTCTTTTAAAAAAGCAACCAGAGGGAAAGGTATTTCATTTGCCTTCAAAGAATCAATAAGAATGCCAATTGGCTTATCAAGATAAACAATAGAAGCCAGAGGATGTTGGTATGTTAAAAGCATTGAAAGAAAATAAATGACAAACCAGAATTCTATGTCCACAGAAAGTATCCTTCAAAAATAAGTGTGAAATAAAGGCATTTGAAAACAAAAAGAGAATGTCACCAGGAAATTCACAATAAAAAGCACATTATAAAAGGCTCGTCTTGAAGGTAAAGAAGAAGAATCACAGAAGGAAGCTCATGAACACAGACAGGAAAAGAGAACAATAGGAAAGGGTCAGTCATAGGTAAATGGAAATGAATGTTGACACCATAAATAAAACCAATGATGTATAGTTAATATTTAAAAGGAGAAAAGCCCAGCCGAAAGAGCCATCAGTTAATTGTGAACTCAAGTAAATGTCTTTTTTAATTTTTATAAGTGTCAGGAAAACTGGATGGGTGGGGGGAGGCGAGGTGTGCTCTTAACACTTATTGTACACCATTCTCTCTCACACACACAATGATTGCAGGGTTGTCAACGTCAGACATGAAAATTAAACAGTTACGAATTCAACATGTGTTTAAGAACTTGGGTAAAGAAAATGCTTTTTATTTTTTAAAAAAGGACACAAATTGTACTAACCATAAAGGAAGAAAGTGTCAACCATGTCTTGTGTTGCAACTTAAACTTTTCTTCATTGAAAGATACTATTAAGGAAATGAAAAGATAAGTGGGAGATAACTGCCACATGGACTACTTTTAGGGCATATAAAGAACTTCTAACAATCTGTTAAGAAATAGAGGAAGATCCATGGAAAAGCAGCAGGAGACTTCGCACCTCTCAAAGGAGGACATCCAAATGGCAAATACAAGAAAAGCTGCTCAACTGTATATTCCATGTCAGAGAAAAGCAAATTACAGCCACGATAAACCTAAAAAGGCTTATCATGTGTTGGCAAGGCTGCATAGAACAAGTAAAATATATACAGGGTCCAGCACAAATAATGCCCCTTTTTTATTACAAAATCTTTTATTGCAGAATCATAAGCATGTAGTTCTGTAACAACGATATCACATTCAAGCACACTATATGACATTTTAGGTGAAATGTTCAAATTGAAACTATAGATTATTACACCCATATTATCATACCACCAACCACACTCAAGCAGGCGTTTCTTCTGCTGGACCCGGGATATTGATGGTGGGAAGGTATTGTAAATAGGAATAATCATGTGGAACACATTTTGGCAATGCCTACTACAGTTGAACAGTTGCCTACATTACGACCCAGCAATTCCACTCTTATGTTTATTTCCAACTGAAACACTCTAAGTATGTGTACCAACATAGTTGTAGGAGATGTCCGCAGCTGTGTTATTCACTGTAAGGAAAAAAACTCACTGGAAACAGCCCAGCAGTTCAGCAACAGCAAAGAAGGTGTGTGAATCATGGTACATGCAGACAACCACAATGTAAATGAACAAATGCAACTATAAACTATGACACAAATGATTTAAACAAGTATAATGTTGAAAAAACGGAGTCAGGAACTAAAGTACATATTTTATGTTTCTACTTACATAAAATTTAACAACAGGCAAAACGTCTCTATGGTGTTAGAACTCAAGATAGCAGTTACCACTGGGAAAAAGGCAAAGGACTGTGACTTCAAGGAGGCCTAAGAGCTGATTTGCAGGGCTGGTCTGTTGGTCAGAGCAGTAGTTGTAAGTATATCTAGGTTGAGACAACACACCAATTCGTTTGTTTGTGTACTTTTCTGTAGTACATGTCAGTAACAATTTTTAAATGTGATGTGGCAAAATAAACAGATATCTTATTTTCATAGTACAGTGAAGTTTCTTCTCTTTATTTTCTCCCTTTGAAAGGTTGATTTTAATTTTTCACAATTAAGAAAATTGTTTTGCAATAGTAAGGACAGAAATCATAGATTTGTACAGCATTCAGAAAAACCCAATGAAAACTACTGATAACAATTAACTGAGCATCGTGGAGTGCAGTTACCCCTTACCCAATGGTCTTTGCTTTCCATGGTACTTACCAGCCATTGACTGCGGTCTGAAAATATTAAATTAAATTTTTCAGAAATAAACAGTTCCTAAGCTTTGATTTTTCTGAGCCACGTGATGAATCTCATGTCACTTGCCTGTCCAGCATTTCCACGCTGAGTTATCCCTTTATCAGTGTTCCCACGCTGTACACAACCCCCCACACACCAGTCACTTAGTGGCCACCCCAGTTATCACATCGTTTTACTTACTGGCCCCAAAACATGAGTAGTGATGCTGGCGATGTGGACATGCCAAAGACAAGCAATAAATACCTCCCTTAAGTGAAAAGGTATGTATATATGTATAGAAAAAAGTAGCATATGTAGAGTTTGGTACTATCTGTGCTGTGGCTTCAGGCATCCTGGAGGGCGTTTCAATGTATCCCCCTGCAGATAAGGATGGACTTCTGTATCCCAAACAGAGTCAGTATTCAGTGCTGTGTATTTTGAAGAAAGATGTGCTTATTTTCTGAATTGCTTTCACAAAATTTTTCCCTGTAACAGTACTTGATTTTTAGAGCATCTTTCTAATTTTTTTTTTTTGCCTTATGGGCTTTTTCTGTTTTGATATGTAAATTTTATTTACATTTGCCCTTTTTTAAATTTTTTTTATTGATTTTGCTGTTACAGTTCTATTCTCCCCCTTCATTCCCCTCCACCCTACCCCCCGTCCCCACCATTACCCCCCCTTTAGTTTATGACCATGTGTCTCAAGTTCTTTAGATTCTATATTTCCCATACTATTCTTGCCCCCCCATCTATTTTCTATCTACTGTCTATGCTACTTATTTTCTGTACCTTCTCCCCCCTTCTCCTCCTCCCACTCCCCTGTTGCTAACCCTCCTTGAGATCTTCATTTCTATGTTTCCACTCCTGATCCAGTCGTCCTTTTAGTTTGCTTTTGTTTTAGGTGTGGTTGTTAATAACTGTGAGCTTGTTGTCCTTTCACTGTTCATGTTTCTTTAACTTCTTTTTCTTAGATAAGTCCCTTTAACATTTCATATAATAAGGGCTTGGTGATGATGAACTCCTTGAATTTGACCTTATCTGAGAAGCACTTTATCTGTCCTTCCATTCTAAATGAAAGTTTTGCTGGATAGAGCAATCTTGGTTGTAGGTCTTTGGATTTCATGACTTGGAATACCTCTTTCCAGCCCCTTCTTGCCTGTAAGGTCTCTTTTGAGAAATCCGCTGACAGTCTGATGGGGACTCCTTTGTAGGTGACTGTCCCCTTATCTCTTGCTGCTTCTAGGATTCTCTCCTTCATTTTAATCTTGGCTAATGTAATGATGATGTGCCTTGGTGTGTTCCTTCTTGGGTCCAACTTCTTTGGGACTCTCTGAGCTTCCTGGATTTCCTGGAAGTCTATTTCCTTTGCCAGATTGGGGAAATTCTCCTTTATTATTTGTTCAAATAAGTTTTCCACTGGTGGCTGTGCCTTTCCCCCTTCTGGTACCCCTATAATTTGGATGTTGGAGCGTTTAAAGATGTCCTGGAGGTTCCTAAGACTCTCCTCATTTCTCTGAATTCTTGCTTCCTTGACTCTTTTCTGTTTGGCCATTATTTGCTTTCTTCTGGTCCACTCCATTGATTTGAGTCCCAGTTTCCTTTTCATTGCTATTGGTGTCCTGTGCAATTCCATTCATTTCAATTAGTTTCACCTTCATATATTTGTCTAATTTGTGGCTATAATCAACCAGTTCTGTGAGGATCCTGATCACCAGTGTTTTAAATTGTGCGTCTGAGAGTTTTGCTATTTCTTCACTGCTTAGATTTATAGGCTCTGGGGCTTTGAGATCTTCTTGAGCCATTTTTGGTCTGTTCATGCCCTTTAAGTGTGAGGAGCGGAGCCCTGGACTCCCAGGTCGGCTGGGTTGTGACGCTGTATGTGGGGGCGTGGTCAGAGCGGGGAAATGGCGGCATCCTCTGCTGTTTCGTGCCTCTGGGTGAGGAGCAGAGCCTTAGGTGGTTCACCAGGGCAGGGCCACTCAGAGTTGCTGGGTTATGACGCTGTATGTGGATGTGGGGTCAGAGCAGGGAAATGGCAGCGCCCTCCCTGCCGCTTGCTGCAGGGACCCGCTGGGTCCTGGTCCAATCGCCCACTCCCTCGCTTGTCTATCCGCGCACAAATGCGTGACCACAGTCAACCCGCAGCCCTGCTCCCTCGCCGTTTCCCCACGGTCGCTGTCTTGGTCGCTTGCTCGGTCGCTTACTCGGTCGCTCACTAGGTCCGACCCTGCACCTGGATTCCGTGCGCCTGAGTCCGTCTGACCGAGTTTTCCTGTGCAACCCCGCTTCACCAGCTGCTGGTTTCGCCCCTTACCAGTCAGACTGAAGAATTTGTTGTTGTCAGACTGAAGAATTTGTTGTTAACAGACTTCCGAAAAGTTCAATTTTCCGTGTTCTGACTGTGTTTTCTGTTGCTAATATTTAGTTGTCTCTAAACTTGGTTGTGTGAGAAGGCACGGTATATCCACCTATGCCTCCATCTTGGCGAAAGTCCGATTTACATTTGCCTTTTCTTGATCATACTTGTGGTTTTTCACTTTTTCCCCAATCTTTTCATTATTTAAACTTAAAAATAAGTTTGTGAGTTTGTTTCATTATAAGCTCATGAGAATACTGTGGTTATCCCAAACCAAATATTACCATAGTAACTAAAATTATCTTTGTAAGAAAATCAAGTATGTAAGTCTAAGGATATGATCTTTTAGTTTCTGGTTGTTGAAACACAAAGAATAAAAGAAATTCTTGCATTTTAACAAATCATTGTGAGTAGCATGTAAGTTTTTAGTTATAATTCACAGTGTATGGAAAAGTAAAAAAAAAAATTTTAGTTTTCCCAAAATCCTACTAACATTGTGCTGTATTTTACTGGAAGAGTTTTGTTTATTATTATTTTTTAAATAACAAGGGAAAGAAGGGGAAGGGTCGTCAGGGGACATGTATAAAGGATCCATGGACAAAGCCGAAGTGGGGAAGGACTGGGGGTGGGTGGGAGAGGCAAGGGAAAGCAGTGGTGGAAAAATGGGGACAACTGTACATGAACAACAATAAAAAACAAATACATATCACTTTACACACTTGCCCAATATTTTCTCTGTATGAACGTTACTTTATATCTTCAATTTATTTAACTCTAACCTATTCTTCATATCCCTCCCTTACTGTTTTCTAGTGTAGCCTCCTAATTCTGTGTCTTGGATTACAATTTACACACATGGGGACATAGGGAACCATCACCATCCCTAACCTAAATTTAACACCACCTTTTTGAGTTGTGATCAGTAATGGCAAGTGCCTTTCATTTGTCGAGTTTCCAAAGCCTGCAAAACTTTCCAAATTGTCTTGTTTCTACAAAAATGCCATAATGGAATGCCTTCAGAAGTCCTGGTAAATATTCATTGAATCAATGTACCAATAACGTGAACCCCACTGTGCCGACACAGAGGAGCGTGCAAAAGGAATCCAGGGCACGGCTCCTGTCTCCCAAGTGGCTGTTGCCTACACGTCTGACACCAAACTCAGAAACATGTGTATAGGTACTTACATTACTACCTGCATGTAGAATTCCAACTTCTATTAGTTGAGAAACATCTTAGACAGTAAGAAAACAGTAAATGTCATGTATTAGTCCTAAGTGTGTGCCTATGGAATCTGCTCTAAAGCTAAGGGGTACCTGGGGGTCATGTAACATACATCCAGGGGCTAGTCTCTGCAATCCTGCTGCTGTCCTTGGGTATTTAAAAAACTGCTGGCAGAATTGGTGTTAAATGTCTCATTAGCACAGTGGAGTGTCTGAGGAGCTCCAGGTAAAACGGCCATTTCTCTCTGTACTACGTTGGTGTGCACCTGGCCTTGAGTCACCCGGCACTACTTCTGGCAGACCAGGGTGCATTTTCTCAGGCATCCAGGCTTGCAAATTAGATGTGTGTAAGCACGTCGCTGCGAAACCATTTGGAGTTTGTGTTTTCAGCATTAATGATACATGCCTCTTCCAATGTCCTAAATATTACTTAAACCTTTCATATTTTTTAATTTAAAACATAAGATAAAGGAAAAAATAAAATGAAATGATTATGGTAAATAAGTAATTTTACATTGTAAAGTTTTAAATTTGCTCGTTTCCTGACAGCATGCAAACTGAGAATTTTCTTTGAAGAGCAGTTATCAGAGAAGAATTTCTACATTGTGTCCTGTGGGGACACATTAACAAGGACAGTTAGCATTAAAATGTTTTCAGTGAGGAGGTGGTAGTTTTAAGCCATGTTAAAAGAATTTCAGTGCAACAAGGAGTCTAGTTTTAGTCCATAGGTCTACCAACAAAATCAAATAAACGTCTTAACTTAGAAGCATTCAGTCCCTCATGACTTTTAAGAAGTAGTACCAATGTTAAATGAACAAGATGCATTTAAATTTTTCCGTAAAGATGCCTACAGGATTAAATTGATTCTGAATATGAAAGTAAATAACCTTTCTGGTATATACTACTTTAGACCAAAACTTTAAAATATACTCAAATTCTTCTGATTAATAAGGTTGTTTTCAGTAATAGTAATATTAAAATTAATGCCAACCACCTACCTAAGTATAAATGTGTTATCAATCATATATTAAAATGTTAGTGATTCACTGGCTTGAGTGATTTTGAAAAAAATTAATACTGGATTCACACTTAAATATTTGTACTGTCATTCAGTTCCCTTGTTAGCAACAGAAGATCTTTACTGAGGGGTAACTAATCAGAATCATGGCTGGAGGCTGGTGCCCACCTGGCCCATGTCCATACTGAACCCAGCAGTGTGGCATTCTGACCAATGGCTCACATTAATCACTTCAGGGCATTACTTAGTAGCCTGCTCTCCTGTATGTTAGCAACCACCTTGTGAAAGGTCTATGTTAACAGCCACAAAAAAATTGTCCCATGTTAATTAACTAATGATAGAAACTCTTTATTAAAACACCTGCTATTCCAAACATGTTATTTAAGGAGACAAAATATCTTTTCCCCCCAGTTTTATTGAGATTATAATGGACATTCAACACCATATAAATTTAAGGTGTACAACATAATGATTTAATTTGAATGTATGATGAAATGTTACCACAATAAATTTAGTTAACATTCATCATCTCAATACTCCCCCTACAAAAAAGAAAAAACATTTTTTTTGTGATGAAATCTCTTAGAACTTACTCTTGTAACAACTTTCATGTATATCTCAGGGCAGTGTTAATTACAGTCATCATGTGGTAGACACCTTCTTAGTACTTTATCTTACAGCTGAAAACTTGTGCCTTTGACCACCTCCATCCAATTTCCCCTCCCTGCCTCCTTCCACACCCACCTCTGGTGACAAGTCTGATCCTTTTTCTATGAATTTGGTGTGTTTATTTTTAGATTCCACATGTAAATGAGATCATAGTATTCATCTTTCTCTAATTTCACTTATCACAATGCCCTCAAGGTCCATGTACATTACTGCACATGTCAGGATTTGCTCCTTTTTATGAGCTGAATAGTATCCCACTGTGTATATTACATACAACTTTTTTAGTTATTTACTTATTGCTGGACACTTAGATTGTTGGGTCGTTTCTGTCTTGGCCCTGGTGAATAATGCTGCTGTTAACGTGAGGGTGCAGACATCTTCTCCACGTAGTGTTTCATTCCCTTTCGGTGTATTCTCAGAAGTGGAATTGATGGATCATACGGCAGTTATCTTTTTAATTTTTTGAGGAATCTCCACACTGTTTTCAGGTGGCTTTACCAATTCACAGTCCCACCAAGAACATACCAGGGCTCCCTTTTCTCCACATCCTTGCCTAGCGTGTGTTATCACCTGTATGTTCGACCTAGTCATTCTAATGGGTGAGGTGGCCTCTCATGGTTTTGATGTGCATTTCCTTAGTGATCCCTGCTGTTGAGCATCTTCTCATGTATCTCATGGCGGAATGTCTAATTAGGTCCTATGCTCATTTTTCATAGGATGATCTTTTTGGCTATTGAGTAGTATGAGTTCTTTATACATTTTGGATATTGATCCCCTTATCAGGTATATGGTCCGTAACAATTTTTTCCCAATCAGCAGGTTGTCTTTTCATTTTGTTCATTCTCTTGCTATTCAGAAGCTTTTTAGTTTGATGCAGTTCCCCCATTTTCTTACTTTATTGCTTGTGCTTTCAGTGTCATGTCCAAAAAAAAACTGCCAAGGCCGATGTCAAGGAGCCTTTTCCTTATATTTTCTTCAAGGAGTTTTATGATTTCAGGTTTACATTTAAGTTTTACTTGATTTCGAGTTAATTTTTGTGAGTGGTGTAAGATAGGGGTCTAGTTTCATTCATTCACATGTAAATATGCAATTTTCTCATTTATTAAAGAGACTGTCTTTTCTCCATGAAGTACTCTTGGCTCCCTTGTCAAATATTAATTGACTGTATATACCTGGGTCTATTTCTGGGCCTTCAATTCTGTTTCACTGGTCTCTGTGTCCATTTTTATGTCAAGACCACACTGATTTCATTACTATAGTTCTATGATAGAGCTTGAAATCAGAAAGTGTGATGCCCCCTACTTTGTTCTTCCTTTTCAGGATCACTTTAGATATTTGGGGACTTTTGTGATCCCATATAAATTTTAGGATTGTTTTTTCTACTTGGAATCTTAATAAGCACTGCATTGAATGTATAGATGGCTTTTGGTAGTACTGACATTTAAACTATACTTATTCTTCCAATTCATGAACACAGGCTATCTTACCACTTATTTATGTCCTTCAATTTCTTTAATCAATGTTGTAGCTTTTAAAAAGAGATCTTTAATCTCCTTGGTTAAATTTATTCCTAAGTATTTCATTGTGATTGATGCTATTGTAAATGAAACTGTTTTCTTTCTTTTTTTCCAGACAATTCGTAGTTAGTGTACAGAACCACTACTGATTTTTGTTTATTTTGTATCCTGCAGCTGTACTGAATTGTTTGATTAGCTTTAAGTTTTCTTGGTGGAGCCTTTAGAAGTATGTATATATAATCATGTCATCTGCACATAAAGACAATTTTCTTCCTTTTTAATTCTGATGTTTTTGTGTGTTTTTGTTTGTTTGCTTGATTGCTCTAAGGCTTTCAGTACAATGTTGAAGAACAGTGGTAAGAGTGTGCGCCTTTGTCTTACTTCTGATCTGAATAAAAAAATCTTTTAACCTTTTACTGTTGAATATGGTGTTAACTGTGGGCTTGTCATATATGACCTTTATTAGGTTACATTCCTTCTACACCTGTTTTGTTCAGAGTTTTTAACATCATGAATTGATGTTGAATTTTCTCAAATGCTTTTTCTGTGGGCATAGAGAAAATCAAGATATTTTTCATATTAATGTGATTTATCACATTGATTCATATAGGTCAACCATCTTTGAATTTCAGAGAGAAATCTTTTAAGAATCCTTAAACACTAAAAAAACTGATGCACCCCAATGTTTGCATATATTTTATTGAGAATATTTGTATCTATATTCATCAGGGAAATTGGCATTTCTGGTGGTGTATTTTTCTGTTTTTTGGTATCAGGATAATGCTGTCCTCATAAAATTAGTTTGGGGGTGTTTGGTCCTCTTTGATTTTTTTGGAAAAGTTTGGGAAGAATTGGTATTAATTCTTCTTTAAATACGTGGTAGAATTCACCAGTGAAGCCATCTGGTTCTGGGCTTTTCTTCACTGGGAGATTTTTGATTACTGAGTCAATCTTTCTACTATATTGGTCTGTCTATATTTTCCATTTCTTCCTGATTTAGTCTTGGTGGGTTGCATCTAAGAATTTTTCCTTTTTTCCCCTAGGTTGTCCAGTTTGTTGTTTTATAGTTGTTCATAGTAACTAGTCTCTTAGGAATCTGTGTATTTCTGTGGTATTAGCTGTAATGTCTCCTTTTTCATTTATAATTTTGTTGACTTGGGTCATCTCTCTTCTGCTCTTGGTTAGTCTAGCTCAGTGATCTACAACTGGTGTGCAAGTGGCACACTCATGTGCTGCAAGTAAGTTTTAAAATGTGTTAATACCTGACTAGTCAGGCACTGATTCATTTTCCCTTAGGTTGTCAAATAAAAAATGCAACAGCCAGTACAATAGCCATCTGGTATAAATTGATCAAAATTATATGTATTTTTACCAGATCAGAAAAAAAATAGAATGTATATTTTGGTGTGCTGCAGAATTTTAGCAATTAGTTTATGTGTGCCATGAGAAGACAAAGTTTGATGATAACTGGTGTAGCTAAAGTTGTGCCAATTTCATCTTTTCAAAGAAGCAAGTTTTAGTTTGAAACCTTTATTATTTTCTGCTTTTTAATTTTTTTACTGATTCTAGAAAGAGGGAAAGAGAGGAAGAATGAGAGGGAAACATCGATGTGAAAAAATGTAAATCAGTTGCCACTTGTCTTGAGCTGCAACCTGCAACCCCAGCATGTGCCCTGAGCAGGAATTGAACTGAAGACCTTTCATTTTCCAGAACGATGCCCAACCAACTGAGCCACACTGGCCAGGGCTGTTTTGCTGTTTTCCATTTCACTTATTTCTGACCTAATCTTTATTACTTCCTTCATGTATTAACGTTGGCTTCAGTAGTTCTTTTTTTACTTCCTTAGGCATAGAGTTAGGTTGAGGTCTATTTTTTTTTAAATGTAGACATTAATTACTATGAACTTCCTTCTTAGAATGACTTTTGCAGTATCTCATAAGTTTGGGGATGTGTGTTTCCATTTTTGTTTGTTCCAAAGTACATCTTTATTTTCCCCTTTAATATTCTCTTTGATCCATTGCTTACTCAGGAGAGTGCTTCTCTTAATTTCCATGCAATTGTGACTTTTTGAGTTTTTCTCTTATTTTATTTTAAAGATTTTATTTATTTATCTTTAGAGAAGAAGGGAAGGAGAGGAGAGAAATATCAATGTATGATTGTCTCTCATGAGTCCCCTGCTGGGAACTGGCCTGCAACCCAGGCATGTGCCCTGACTGGGAATTGAACCACAATCCTGTGGTTTGCAGGCCCGTGCTCAATCTACTGAGCTACACCAGCCAGGGCTCCTATTTTATTTTTTATATTTTATCATCGGGGTCAGCAAAAATACTTAGTGTGACTTCAGTCTTCTTGATTTTGGTAAGATGTGTTCATATCCTAATAATAAATGGTCTATCCTAGCAAATGTTCTGCAGACCCTGGAGAAGAATGTGTATTTGCTGTTAGTGGATAGAATGTTCTGTGTGTGTCTGTCAGGGCCATTAGCCTATAGCGTTGTTCAGTTCTACTGATTCCTTACTGAGACTGTGTGGATGATCCACCCGCTGTTGAGTGAAGTACTAAAGTGTGTAATTATTATTATATTGATGTTCACTTCTCCTTTTAGCTCTATTAGTTTTGCTTCATATATTTAGGTGCATACCTTTCTAATGAATTGACTATTATTACATAGTGTTCTTTTTTATCTTACTATACTTTTTGTTTGAAGTCTATTCTATCTACTATAAGGACAGCTACCCTTGCTTTTTTTTTGTTACCATTTGCTTGAAATACCATTTTTCATCCCTTTACTTTGTGTGTTTAAGGCTATAGAGTCTCTTGTAGGCAACATATTATTGGGTCTTATTTTTATTTTTTATCCATTCAGCCACTTCATGTCTTTTAACTGGAGAATTTACATTTAAAGTAATGATTGATAGATAAGGACTTACTATTGCCATTTTGTTAATCCTTTCTGACTCTTTTGTAGATCCATTACTCCTTGTTTGTTATCCTGCTGTCTTTTTAGATTTACTTTTTAATGATTTTATTTTTAGAGGTGAAAGGAAGAAGAGAGGCACAGAAACACTGATGTGTGAGAGACATTAATCCATTGCTTCTTGCACGCCCCCAGCTGGGGACCTGGCCTGCAACCCAGGCATGTGCCCTGACTGGGAATCGAACCAGTGACCTTTTAGTTTGCAGGATGGCACTCTCCACTGAGCCACATCGGCCCAGGCCTTGCTGCCTTTTTCATGGTTTGATGTATTCTGGTATCAGTATGCTTTGACTTCTTTATCATGTTCTTTTGTGTACTCACTACACATTTTTCCCTTTTGGTTGCCATGAAGCTTATATAAAATATCTTGAAGTTATTAACACCCAATTTTAAACTGATAATGTCAACAGCATTCCTAAACTTAAAATTATACTTATTTCATGCACATTCTGTTATTCATGTCACAGTATACATATTTTAAATATTTTATAACAAAAGATTATTATAGTTATGGTTATTTTTTACATTTTAAGTTTTTTCTTCAAATTTTAATTTTTATTTTCCAATCACTGTGTATGGTATTAGTTTCAGATGTACAACCCAATGATGAGACATTTATATAACTTACAAAGTGATCGCTGTGATAAATCTGGTACTCACCTGGCAACATCCATAGTTATTATAATATTATTAACTGTATTTCCTATGCTGTAACTTACATCCCCCTGACAATTCTGCTACTACCAATTTGTACTTCTTACTCCCTTCATCTTTTCCACCCATCTCCAATACAACTCCCAGCTGCAATCCTCAGTGTGTTCTCTGTATCTGTAAGTCTGTTTGGTCTGCCTGTTCATTTATTTTGTTTTTTAGACTTCACTTATAATTGAAATCAAATGGCATTTGTCTTTGTCTGACTTATTTCACTTGGCATAATCAATGTTGTTGCAGATGGCAATATTTCATTCTTTTTTATGACTGAGTCATATTTCATTGTTTATCTGTACCACTTATGTACTCGTCTACTCAGGGACATTTAGGTGGCTTCCATATCTGGCTATTATAAATAATGCTACACTGAACATATGTATGAATCTTTTATTTTTATCTTCAGCCAAGGACATTTTAAATTTTAGATGGAGAAGGAAGGGAAGGGGAGCAGGGGAGGAGAGAAACATCAATGTCAGAGAGAAACATCAATCAGTTGCCTTTTGTATGTACCCCAACCAGATCAAACCCACTACCCTAGGTATGTGCCCTGACCGGGGATGGAACCTTCAACCTTTTGGTTAGCAGGACAACACTCCAAACAACTGAGCCATCCAGCCAACGTGAATATGTATGCCTTTTCTATGTAGTGTTTCGGGCTTCTTCAGATAACTATGCAGAAGTTGAACTGCTGGGTCCTCTGTTATCTCTTGGAATAGCCTTTGTTTTTAAGTTTATTTTATCTGGTATTAAGTGTTGCTACCCTAGCTTTTTTTCCATTTCTATTTCCATGAAATATCTTTTTCCATCCCTTTACTTTGTCTGAAGTGAGTCTCCTGTATATAGCATATGTAAGGGTCTTGTTATCCATATAGCCGAAATATGCTTTTGATTGGAACATTTAATCCATTTGCATTTAAAGTAATTTTTGATATACATATACTTATTTGCCACTTTACTCTTCATATTTTTTATCTTTTTCATCTTTTTCTTCTTCAAGAAGGCCCTTTAACATTTCTTATAAAATTGGTTTGGTACTGATGACATTCTTTTATCTTTTTCTTATCTTGGAAGCTCTTCATCTGCCCTTCAATTCTAAATCATAGCTTTGCTGGGTAGAGTAATCTTGGTTGTCTATCTCTGTTTTTCATCACTTTGAATACTTCTTGCTAGTCCCTTCTGGCCTGCAAAGTTTCTGTTGGGAAATTGACCGACAAGTCTTATGGGAGCCCCCTTGTAGGTAACTGCTTTTCTCTTAGTGCTGTTAGGGTTCGCTCTGTCTTTAGTTTTTGGCATTTTAATTATAATGTCTCTTGATGTGAGCCTCTTTGAGTTCATCTTGTTTGGGACTCTGTACTTCCTGGACTTGTGTGTCTATTTACATCACCAGGTTAGGAAGTTCTCCATCATTATTTTTTTCAAATAGGTTTTCAATTCCTTGCTCTCTCTCCTCCTGGTTCCTCTATGATGCAAATGTTGATACACCTTTTGAAGTTGTCCCATAAGCTCTTTAAACTGTCCTCATTTTGAGATGGGAGTGGGGGGGTTGGGGGGTTTTTTTTTTTTTGCTACTCTGATTGGGTGTTTTCTGCTTCCTTATCTTCCAAAATAATGGTTTTATCCTTTGCTTCATCAACCCTACTATTGATTCCTTGGAATGTACTGGTCATTTTGGTTATTCTATTCATTTCTTACTGCTTTTTCATGTTTTCTATCTATCTTCATTTTTATGTTTCCCATTTCTTTGTGGAAGTTGTAAGTTCATCTACTCGTCTTCTAAGTTCATTAAGCATCCTTATAACCAGTTTTTTGAACTCTGCATCTACTAAATTGTTTGTCCCCATTTCATTTAGTTTTTTATCTGGACTTTTGTTCTGTTCTTTTATCTGGGACACATTATCTGTGGCGCATTTTGGCTGCCTCCCAGTGTTTGTTTCTGTATGTTAGGTAGAGCTGATAGGTCACCCAGACTTGGTAGAGGGCCCTAAAGTGGTAGGCATTCTGTAGGGCCTAGTGGTACAGCCTCCCCAGTCAATGGAAATAGATGCTCCAGATGTGCCTCCCCACATAAGCTGCATTCACCCTCTTGTAGTTGATCCTTGACTGTTGCTGGCACTTCACTGGGAGGATTTACCTCCAAGACAATCAGCTAAGAAGACTGGTGATGACTACAGTGGAAAAGCTACTATGCAGAGGATGACCCCACGGTGGCAGGACTCACTTCAAAAGGGCTCTCATACCTGATCAGTCTACCCATTGAGTGCAATGCTCATGAAGGTGGTACTCTGGTGTGGTGTGAAGCTGTCCACCAGGGGCTCTGGGGCCTCCAGGGAAATGCAGGGGTCACCCAGGATAAACTACAATGCAATCTTCTGATGGCTGCTACTTGTACTGGGCTTGGAGGTTCCCAGGAGAAGGCAGGCTGTGAACCAAGGCTGTTTGCCACTAGTGCTGGGCCTGGGGCCTCTTAGCAAGAGGTATGGAAAGCACGGAGGCCAGATGCTGCTTGTTTAGGTTTTGCGGGCTTTTGAGAGATTTTAGGATGGGTCAGTTATACTGAAAATCCCTGGAAATGGCTTTAGTGGGTCCACAAGCTGGGTGGCAGAAGGTCTTGGAATCACCAGTGTGGGGTGAAGAGTGTTAGCCAGGTTTATGGAGACCCAGATACAGTGCCTGTCTGCCGGCTCTGTGAAAGGAAGGCTCAGCAAAGGAACCATGCCTTTCCCAGCACCTCTGTCTTGGAGAAATCGGCCCCTCAGCTCTTGGCCCTGTTGCCAGACAATTCAGTTCCCTGTTTGTTCCCGGCACATTTTGAGCTGCTGCCCTAGCAATGGAGCTCAGAGTGAGTCTGAGTGTGTCTGTGCTCAGGCCTTGTAAAAGGAACACCTGAGACTCCAGGAGCCCTCTGACTCACTCAGTCAAAATCCCTGCTGATTTTCACAGCCACAAGTTATGGGGTCTTCTCTTCCCAGCACTGGAATCCTGGGCTGGCCCCTCATGCCTCAGGGGGTACTTCTGTGGCTGAGATATTCCTCCCAATCTGTAAACACTGCATGTGGGTGTGGGCCCAGCCCATTGTGTGTCTCTGCCCGTCCTGCAAACCTCAATGTGACAACTTCTTTATATCCTTAGTTACAGAACTTCTATGCAACTAGATTGCAGGTGGTTCTGAAAGATGGTTGTTCTGTAGTTTAGTTGTAAGTCTGATGTGGTTGTGGGAGGATGCCACTACCACATTTACCTACTCCAGTATCTTCACTGAGAGCTCCTATTTAAATGTTTCAAACTAGAGTTGTAAGTGCATTATGCAAGCACACCACTGCCATTTACAGAATCTGATTTTGACTATGTATTTACTATTACCAGGGAATTTTATACTACTTTGTTTTTATGATATTATTTAGCATCTTTTTACTTCCACTCAAAATAATTCCTTTTAGCGTTTATCACAAGGCAGGTCTAGTGGTGATGAACTCCCTCAGCTTTTCTTTGTTCAAGAAAGTCTACTTTTCCTTTATTTCTTAACCAAGAATTCTATAGCCAGCGAAGCTGTTCTTGAGGTTTTTTTGTTTTTTCAATATTGTGAAAGAAAAAAGCCCATCCCACCTGGGCCTGAAATATTTCCACACACTTGATTCTTTTTTCTCTCTTCTTGCTCCTCTGACTGGATCATTTCAAATGTCCTCTCTTTTAGGTGAGGCTATTTCTTCTACATCGTCAAGTCGCTCCTGAAGCTCCCTCGAACTTTTCAGTTCATTGTATTTTTCAGCTCTAGAATTTTTTTGATAGTTTCTATTTATTACTTGGTTGAACTTGTTTTGTTCATACATTTTCCTCATTCATTTAGTTGTCTGTGTTTTTGTAGTTCACTAAGCATTTATAAGAGCATTATTCTGAATTTTTGTCTGACAGTTCATAGATTCCCATTTCTTTTGGGTTAGTTATTAAAGCTGTATTAGTTTCCTTTGGTACTACCATATCACCTGATTTTTCCTGATTCTTCATTCCTTAATTTGGTGTTTGTGTATTTGAGTAACTTCCTCTTCCAGACTTCATGAGTTTTCTTCGGCAGAGATGGTTCTTCACCTGTAAGCTCAGCTGGGTATCTCTAGACATGTCTACTGGTAACACCCTTGGGGTGCTAGGGCTTGCTATTAGTCTATTTATGAAGTGAGCTGACTCTCTGAGCTCTAAGCTAGGGGTGTAGAGGAGGGGGTGATGCTATTGTCCTAAAATTCTTGGATAAGACTACTGACTTGGTTCTCTGCCCAAATGAGGTGGTAGGGTGGGTTCTACAAGTTGTCTGGGTTCTCTGGTCAGGTTTACTAGGTGTTCGGAACAAGATACCATTTTCAGCAATAGATGGGGCTAAAAAGTAGCTTCCCTGCCCTGGTGAGCAGTAGGATAGTGCCCAAGACATGAGCAGCTTGTTGACTGAGGACTTGAATCAGGTAAGGGTGTACATTAAATTCCCCGGCCAGACAAGGCCACCAGTTTTGCTATGCTCCCTGTTCAAGCTCTACTGTAAGGAGGGCTGTTGGATGGGTTTCACAGTTTCCCATATGCTCTGCTGAAGTTCCCTGGATGGGCAGGCTGAGAGCAGTATTCAGCATTGAGTAGGGTTACAAATTAGTTTCCCCATCCAGACAGTGAGAGAACCAGCTCCGAAGCTGGTAAGGCTCTTTATACTCTGGACTCAAGTTCCCTCACCGAACAGGGTCTCTGGCTTTGGTCTGCAGACAGTAAGCTTTTGTCTGCTGAACTCTGCTCAAATGTTGATGGGCTACTTGGCTTCCAGGTGTCCAGCCAGGCTTTGTGGTTGGACAGGCATGGGGGCTTCACTCCATGGTGGGCGGGGATATTCTCGGCTTCCCTGAGGGAAGGACCAGCTTCAAGCAGCCTCCCAGGTTTTTCCAATCAGACTTTCTGGTGGGAAGTGGTTGAGAACTACAAGGGCTTTCTGGTGGGAAGTGGGCCAGGCTATGAATTAGCTCCCCTGTCTGGGAGGAAGGGAATAACTCTCCATACCCAGCACTGGCTTTGTTCTGGGCATAATCAGTTGCACATTTTATACTCTCTGAGCATTGCCAGGCTGCACTTTCCAGGTACTCTTGCCTGCTATTCCATTTAGATGGAGCCAGGAGCTATACTTAGCAGTGGCTGTACTTAGCAGTGGCTGGACTATGACTCTGCTTCCCTGCCTGGATAGGAGCAGTCTAGCTAGCCTCCAGCTTAGGCATACCTGCACCCTGCCCCGTTCCCTGGTCAGACTGTACCTGTACCACCAACCTGGTTTTGAAGATAAGCAAAGCCACTGGTTTGGATTACTACTTGGGTACTGCAGGTAGGAGCTTGGTATACCAAGATCTGAATGCTGGGTGCTATAAGCCACTTCTCTATCACAGATTCTTAGTGGTTAAGCTCTGCAGATTTCTTTGCAATCTCCGTGAAGCAAGACCAAAATGGGGGCTCCTAAGTGACCCACAACACTGGGGGAGCTGGATGTCCACCCTGGGCTCTTTTCCCACAGAAGGAAACTGTAGGCCCAAGGTGTATTTCTTGGCACAGTGCTATGCTAGCCTGGGGGAAGGGCAACACGGTCATCATATTGCCCCTCTTCTTACCCTTGTAATTCGGTCTTGTCTTGGTCTCTGGTACAGAAGATGCTTCAGCCTCACCCCCATGTTCTCGGATTCTCTCATTCTCTCGGTGGTGTCTTGTAACTGAAGAGTTATTAGCTCTTCTTGTGAGGGGGACAAAGGTTAGGAATGACTTGGTGACATCACTCTAAAATATCTTAAGACATGCAGGCTGAGTCAGGAATCATACTACAGCAGTGGTTCTCAAAGTGTGGCTGCTGGAGCAGCCTCAGATATTTTAAAGGTATGTATGTGGTCAGTACCTTGCTTGACGACTAGTTTAACAATTAGAACATTTCTGGCTTTAATCCTAAAAACGACTCTCAAAGGTAAACTTAGCTTATGGTTTCTCAAATTTGGGAGCAAATATCACAAATACATTCTTGTACTGGAAGCAAAAACCAAACAGCACTTTAAAAAACAAAAAATAGGGAGTAAGAACAGTTTTCCTTAAACATACATTGTAAAATTAAAAGCACGCTAGAGTGGAGTCTGTATGCTATCATCTGAATTCAGTTGAGTTCGACAGGCATTTACAAAATTAATCATGACCTGTAAGTTCCTAAAGGAAGTACTTAGGATGTTTTGGAATAGAGTGGTTTAGATTAAGTCACTCAATGTTGGACCTCTATCTCTGAAATGCAGTTTTTGTGATAGCGGATAAACAGCTTAATCTGTTTAGTGACCTAACCTACTCCAATGCCTAACTAACAAATGTATTTATTATATAAATATTAATTTCTCTCTTTTCTTCTTTACATTCTTGATAATTTGTAAGATTTCCTTCATCTGTAAATTTAAAAAATCACCATTTCAGCCTTGTCAATTTTCTTTCCAAAATTTTTCTCCTCTAGTTAATTCTGCAAAAAAAGTATAAATTTTACACGGTCATTCCTGGGCCCTCAATTGGTGTTCTTCTGGGCTACTGACGATATTGTTTTTTGGGCAAGCAAACAAACCACCCCCAAATCAATTTTTCATTATCTTTTATAAGTACCCCTTCCCATGCCAAATCAAAACAAAAATCTCTCCTGGGATTATAGGCTCAGAATAGCAAATGCAGTTTGCAACTACTGTCTCCCCCTAAAGACATCTGTGGAGGCCAGGGGTATATGAAATTCAGCAACCAAGAGGTCTCATGAACATAGACTTTAATTAACTTCTTCCCTATTAACTATCTCCAGTGTATTAATATTTTCTCCCCTAAATATTCTGAGTCCATTGACCGTAAAGTTAATAACTCTGTTATATTTGAATGTTATAGTTCCCACTTGAAAGATGGTGCTTGAATTTTTTTTTAATTAAAAACAATTTTATTTTTAGAGAGGAGAATGGAGGGAGAAAGAGGGGGAAAGAAACATCAATGTGTGGTTGCCTCTCACCTGCCCCCTACTGGGGACCTGGCCCACAACCCAGGCATGTGCCCTAGACTGGGAATTGAACTAGTGACCCTTTGGTTCACAGGCTGGCACTCAGTCCACAGAGCCACACCAGCCAGGGCAGTGTTTGAAGTTGCTGTTCTTTAAGAATTCTTGGAAGCCAATTGCCAGTTTAGACATCAAAGGGAATACAAGTATTTTTTATAAAACATTAATATGCATAAGCATTTATAAAATCACTATACACCCCTGGGAAATAAGTACAGGTATTATTTATTTATGACATATTTACATACTTACAAAATTGGTTTTACTTAATATATCATCTTGCATAGTACCTTAAAAATGAACACCATATTCTGGGAGTAAAAATCCATGTTTCTTAATAATTTACGCATAACCCAACACCTTTTAGAACATAGAAAGTTTGGCTTCACAGAATACAGATTCCGATTAAGAATTTTTTTCTAGCCAAGGAAAAAAGTAAACCCAACAACTTATTAAAGTAATTTGGTTGACCCTGAGTATATTACTAATTTGCATGATTTTAATAGATTTACATAATCCACATTCATCTATAGGCTTATCTACTTAGACTTACTATCATACTACCATTTTATCTATATTCATTCACCTCAATTTCTTACCTCATTGATCCTTGAGAGAGAGGGGAATGAAGAATGGGGAAGCAGAAATGGTAAGAGACTGAGAAGAGAAAACTAGTACTGCCCACAGCTGCACCAACTTCGAAGGTCTAGGGCACAGTTCAGGTCCGAGGCTACCGGACAGCCGCAGTAACAGGAAGATCTTGCACTGAGCAATCTGAGTACCTCTGGCAACTGATGTTGGTGTTAAATTACTCTTCCTTCATTTCCTCCTGCTCTCTTTCACACTACTTAATTGAAACAAAGACGTGTACAAGCTTATAAAATTCAGTAAGTAGTTCCTGGAGTTCCTTCCTCAGAAGCCTGAGGGAGAATAAAAAGCAAATAGCCTCTAGTCAGACTCTAAGAAATGCTAGTGTGGGTGGGAGCTGTAAAAGGATGAGCAGATATGACGAACCAGCTGGATTACTGGTAAAGGGAACCATGGTCTCAGATTGATGGGTCAGCATCTTAGGCCAAAAGATCTACACTAGCAGACTGCTTGGCTAGTGCTGCTGTGGTGTGTGAGAGATAAGGAACTACTTTTAGGATCCGTGAAATTTCCCAGTAACAGAAGTGAAGGAAGAAAAAACATTGTAATGAGGAATATTTTCCTTCACCCATAACTATAATTAGTCAGTCACTGGGCCGTGCCATGAAAAAATACTGTTAGAAAAGAGTAGTTTTTGAAAATAAAGGATAAACACAAATGGTAGAGGAAGGCTTTCCTTATTTATGGAAAACGGAGAAAACACAGATGAATTGTTGCATAAACTTCAATAAAGAGGGAGAAAAAAGCATTCTGTCCCTATTATGCCACAACAACTGGCTTCATCTTTTTCTCATTACTTTTAATGACACACAAGTCTGAATTTCACTGAATAATCATTGTAGTGCTTGAAAATTAATATACACTATAGTTGGAAAATTAATACTTATTCATCTCATCCCCGGATAATAAAATAAAAACAGAAAAAACAAACAACAAAAAAAGCAAACCTTACATGTAATGACAGTGCAGGGGAAGAGCTTCAACACCCTTAGTAAGATTGTGCTAATTCTTTTAAATTTAAGGAACTGCAATAAAAGAGTAAATAAAAATTAAATTACATTTTTATAAGAAGATAAACTATCCTTGAAAAGTTATTTGAATTTGCATACATAGAGTTCGAAAGTATTAAGACTATTTAATTTTGATTTATATAAATCCAAAAATGGTAAATATATTTGGGAAAAAAAGAAGCTTTCACTAAGTATCAACATAATGGAATAAATCAAGTTGAATATAAGAGTTTCTTTGAAAACTTCCATAAAAAATAAAGGCAGAATGCCACAAAATTAGAAAAGCAGTGTTTAAGGAAAACTTAGTAAGTTATGTTAATTAAAATAAGAGACATATAATCCCATGAACAACAAAGTCATTCCTTCTCAAAACTTCTATTACAGTGGGAAAATATGAGTAGGAACAGAAATTAATGGCTGTTGTCAGTTTAATAATACAGATGCTTCCAATTTAAAAAATACTCAAATCATCTGCCTTTTAGTTGTCACACTGCAATCAAAAAATAAAATGTATCACCCTAATGTTTAGAGTAAATCTATAATACCCCAAACTTACTTAAAAAAAAAATGTAGAATTATTCAGACTATGTGTGTTCATGATAACTGAAAAGGAAGTGATCAAATCTTATTTTGGCCCATGTTAAAAATATGCATAAAAAATGTGCACCGTCTCTGTGGGGGAGGAGTTGTAGTGTAGATTGTTGAGCATGCTGCTCAGCACCAGACCTGAGATCATGGGCACACACAAAAACCCTCAAAGACTGAGAAGAGATTAATCTTGAACTAAAAGAAACAATGCTTTTAAAGAATATTCGATAAACAAGTCCTTTAATTAAGTTTTCTTTTAAAAAAATCAAGTACATATCTTTAAGTTAAATGTCTTAACACATGAATTTGCACCTTATAAATTTGGTATATCAAATTGTCCTAAAAAAATATGTATACTGTGTATTTCTTTTGAGAACTATACTCCATGAAATTATGATCATAAAAAGGATTTGTCTCATCTACTAACATAAAACCATGCCTTTCTAAAGGGAAAGAAAAACTGAAGCCTACAGTAAAATAACCAAAACGGCTGGATCATTGGAGCTATCCAATTAAAGAAAGTAAAATCTTCTTTACCACCAAGGTCAAAGGGAGGACGTCTCAGCATCCTAGGGAACTTCTTCTCTCACATGGTCCTGGGTGGCAGGCGCTGTTTATACATGCCTGCTATTGCTCTGGCTGCACTGTAGATCATCTGTCGACGTGACATGCCAGTGAAAGCCACGTGCCAATCAGTCCGGCTGACGTTTACTAAACTCTTTTCCAGGACTTCTCCCACTGTCACCAATAGGCCTGACCACTTCAGATGGTAGTCCTGGGGAGTCAGACTTTGAGCCTGTGGAAAAGTGATATTACTACTACTTACAATACATTCAAAATATCACTGAAAATAGCTGTGACATTTCAAAGTCTCTCAGGTCCCTTTTAATATAATGACAAAGTCTAAGAAACAGAGATAATGCTGCCAACTGTATTAAGTTACAAGGCTATGAAAGAATCAACACAATATTACACTCATCTAACTTGTTTAAAATGTCCACATCAAGCTCATTTTGTTGTTCAAATATAATCTGAGTCTTAAATCTAGTGACTCCATCTAACGGAGCTTGGTGTCAGAGCGCTTAAGTTGACTTCTCCATTCAGTGTCACTTCAGGTTCATATGAGTAGGCTGTAACGGAAACACTGTATCTTTTTACAGTCAGGACACTTCTACCAGGAAGAGGGAAACAAAACCCTAGGCTTCAACCCATTCAGAAAAGGTCAATTAATTTCTAGAGGAGTATCACCCCAAACTTCATTTTCATGTCAATTAATATCTTTGAAATAATATCCAGTCATTCATGATATATTTTTCCTGTTTTAGGGTGTCAGGTATAGTCCAGAGGGGTACATCTACATGTAGAAATGGATTTTCTACACAGTGATTCTGTATAATGATCACCTCAGATGCTTTTTTAGAAAATTAGAGATTTTTTACGCCCCACCTAAGATCACTGAATTGGAACTCTCTTGTCAGGTTCCAAGAGAAAGTGTGATACTCAGAGTTTCTCAGTAAATTTGTGCAAACAGCCCGGCAACTGGGGGCCTGCTCTAAGTCCCCTCTTCCACAATGCACACTGCACTATCAGTATTTCACTACGTTTCAGAGAAGAAAGGCAGCGGATTAATCACTAAGATCCTCAGAGACTTATCACAACTGTGCTTCTCCAATGTGATATGCACACGAAGCACCCAATGATTTTGTGAAGAGGCAGATCCTGATGCAGTACCTCTGGGTTAGGGCCCAAGAGCCTGCATTTTTTAACAAGTTCCCAGGTGATACTTATGATGCTAGGTCTAGACTCACATTTTTGAGGAACAAGGTATCTGACACTATTAGCAAAAGTCCAGCATAGCTGAGTTTTAAATTGGGGGTGGGGTGTCATTTATATTTAATATGCAAAAATTGTGTAAAAATTTGTCTAGATTTTTATTAATATTACATGCTGATTTTAATTCCCTAAAGGGCTGACTTATATTCCCTTAAATGAAAAACTTCAACTATAAGGAAGCACAGAAATAAACTCTCAAGGTGGATAAAAAAGAAACAGGGAGAACTGAACCGCAGAGATAAAAGCAGGGCATCTCAATACGCACACTTTGGTATCTTAATTTTGACCCGCCTAACAAAAAAAACAACGACAACAGGGAAGAAAAGGCAAAGTGAAAAGCCAATGACATTCTGACACCCTTTGAATACCACTCTTCAGAGTTAACCAATTAACAGTTTGTCGTGTATGTTTACAGGCCTTTTTCTCTTCATTTATATATATTTTAAAGTGTATATGTGTGTGTATGTATACATATGGACCATACTAGACATAGTTTGTTTTTACTTAGCAATATGTCATAAGTTTCGGTATTAGTATATACAGTTTTTACTACATATAAGGGGGGACCCAATAGCCCAGAATTTATTTATAAAAAATTGTGTACTTATTCTTACATGTTTAAACTTCAGTCACCTTCAAAGTATTCTCCATTTGATGCAATACATGTATCGAGATGTTTTTTTTCCATTATTCGAACAGTTTTTGAACTCAGATTTTGATGCCTTTTACTGCTTCTGCCGTTGTTTGTTTCACCTCTTCCACATCAGAAAAACGTTTCCCTTGAGGACTTTTTTCATTCAGGGAAACACAAAGAAGTTGCTCAGGGTGGAATCAGGTGAACAGGGAGTGGAGCACGGGGGTCATACCGTTTTTGGTCAAAAATTGCTCAACACTCAGCACACTGTGAGCAGGTGAGCTCGTAAATTACCTATCATGAGAAATGGGCAAATGCATTGAGTTTTCAAAAAAAAGATTCACTGAGGCCAAACACAGCCTCTCACAACACCACCAGTTGGCACACTGATACAGATGGGTTCCTAAAACACTTAGCTGGGGAAGCCACCCTCCATTAGATAATCCTGGGTGGGGTCTCCCCTCATACAATTTCGAAGCTTTGTTCTTTGAGCATTATCTTTTTTTCCTAATTCCTATTCCTAAAAATTAAAATTGCTCTTTTGCAATGGTCAGACATGTAGCACAGGGGTCAGCAAAATGTTTCTGAAAAGGACTATATAGTAAATATTTGAGGCTTTTTGGGGCAGACATTCTCTACTATATTCGATTCTACTACTATAATACAAAAAGACAAAAACGATATACAAATAAATGGGCAGAAGTGTGCTCCAATAAAATTTCTTCACAAAAACAGACAGGCATGCCATTTGTCTGTAGGCCATTTTTTTGCTGACCCCTGATACTCCAGCAGCAGTAAAGAGCAGCAGTGACAGAAGCATCCCAACAGAGTTTCTAATGGTTTATCATTGGAAAGCCTTTTGCCTCAATAGGGTATAAAATGGCCAGAGGGTAGAGAAATGAGGTTTCCTGGGCTCCTTGATACAGGAGTCCCCTTGGCTATGGTACCAAAGTCCAATGGTAGAGCCGTGGTGAATGCTAACTAAACTGAAGGAATGTAAATGGAATGGTGGATACAATTACGGATGTGGAATGTTGAAGGTGGAATATGTAAAGAAGTTGTGCCTGCTTTACCTGGATGTCTGCTAGAGAATACTTTCCCTACCTAGCATTACAAAACCGAACCCTGTTGATAAAGTCCTAATGGTGACCACAGGAAGAAACATGAAAGTCGGTGGAATTACTGGCCCACATGGTACAGGATGGAAGGTAGCCTGCTAGTATGGACAGAAATCTCTGTGCCACAACCCTAGTGAAACAGGCCGGGCCTTATGGCAAAAACCTGTGAGTGCCCAGCCATGACTCCTGGGACTCTGGACTAGAGGACTTCCACTTGAGAGGCATTTACTACCTTGTTATCAGATACTGCTGATTGAAACACTTCTCTAACTGAAGGACATAAGCATACCTTGAAACCTGAAACATACCCACAATGTCTAGGATGACACTGAAGAAATGCCCCAGTGGGGATGGCAGTGACCAGGAGAGTATGGAATAGTTTACATAGGATCATGCTGCCTAGGGAATGAAAGCTGGAGACATGAACAGGGAGTCTCTTTGCTTGTAGGACCAACTCTGGAGCCACCTGAGGAGCTGCGGGAATTGACGGCTGAGTGGACAGTGCCCTATGAACAGCTCTCAACTGAAAGAGCACCTTGGTTTATGAATGGCACCTTGTTGTCCAAGGTGAGTGGACAACACCCCATTTGGAAGGCCACCACTCTCACTTAAGGAGACAATAAATCAGCTGGGTGGGCTAAAGTACGTGCTGTTTTCTTAGCAGTGATGAAAGAATCAAACGGTGGTAAAATCCACATTTTGGTTTTTACTGATGTATAGGCAGTGGCCGCTGGCTTGGCTACATAATAAGGCAGGGGAGGAACAGGAACCCAGCCTATCAAACGCCAGTGTGGACTCAGAGCAACACACCTGCTAGACTCGTACTGCTGCCTGCAATTCAGACCAGCCAGTGGCCAAACCTAACATCCTTCCAAAGGTGGAAAAGTCTGGGTATAAATGGAGGGAAGGGAAAATAGCTATGGGTAAAAGAATGAATAAATGGTTTATGCAATGAGGGATACTATTTACACTAACAACTCAAAAAAGTCAGTGCAAGAGATGACACTATCTTAAGAGATTCTACAGGCATACCTTGTTTTATTTTACTTCACTTTGTGCTTTGCAGATACTGTGTTTCACAGCCTGGTTGCTCAAGCAAGTCTATTAGCACCATTTTTCCAACAAGTTCAGATAATGGTTAACATTTTTAAATGAAGGTGTGGACATTATTTTTTTAATAGACATAATGCTATTACTGCATACTTAGTAGACTTCAGTACTGGGCAAAGGTAACTTTTATATGTACTGTGAAACAAAAAATAATTTGTGACTTGGTTGAATTACTGCTTTATTGTGGTGATCTGGGACCAAACCTGCAGTGCCCATGAGGTATACCTGTACCAGAGGCCTGAAAGGGTGAAGCCACATATTGCTGACACCGCTTCTACTTTTGGAACCTGAACACATTAAATAGAAGCCTGCAAACCTAAGTGGTCTCAGCCTGGGAGACATTTTCATGTAATATGATGGACTAGACAGTTACTAACGACTGAATGGGATTCTAGTGACGTGCCAGTATCTTCTGACCTTTATAACTATTTCACTACAAACCACAGATGGCAAACACAAGGCACACAGGCCGAATCCGGCCCTCCACCTCATTTTATCCTGCCCAGCACCTTGGTTCTACCTGGCGGCAGCACCGAGCTCCTTGTCCCTAGTTAAGGAGCAGTTACATTTATACAGCCTAAAATTATATTCTGCCCTTTGAAGGCGACTGCAAGGCTGATGTGGGCCCCAGTGAAAATGAGTTTGACACCCCTCAAAGGATGTGTTTGAGGACAGATCCTGGGCTGTCTCATGGACTCTAATATTGCAATTTATAATAAAAAATACATATTGGGTCTTCATCCCTATTTCTGGCAGGGATGCCAGAAATAAAACTCTGGTAATTTCCTAACTGATAAAAGATGTCTTATGGTGGTAAGATGACTTTTGGAAAGCTTCATTGAGGTGATTAAGGTTGAACCATATGTAACTGTTTTGGACTTAAAAGACAGCAATTTCAAATGGTTGAACCTAGTACTTATTCCGGAATCACCTGTGGCAATTCTTAATTTACTAGGAAATTAACCATTTTGTCTGATTTTTCTAATTTATTGGTATAACAGTATATGTAATATTTGTTTGCAATATTGTAATCACCTTCATATTGAAGTGAGTTTAATGTGAGCATCCATAAAAATGCTTGGCTGTACTTCTAAAAAGAAATTATGGCAAAAACTGTGGTATAAGTAAACAGTTCAATAAAATTTCAAGCATGAATTTTTAGTTCCCATCTACAGTGTGAAGCTGTAAGACAGCCACAGGGTGCTTTCAGGGATTCTAGGAACATATATCAAATTTATATGGAGTGAGTACGTGTGTTTGCTTGGGAGAGAATCCAATAGCTTGACCAGAGTCTCAAATTCCCAAATAACTTTAAGAGAAAGTTTTGAGATGACATTTGGCAAAATACACAAGTACAGATGTGATAGAAATTTTATGAATGGAGAAATGCATTCTACTTTGTTCAAGAAAGAATTTAAGGTACAAAAATATAAAAGGAACCAAAGTCATTATACATTTATGCTTACAGTCTAGTAACTATGGGGATAGGTAAAGACACATGCCTTTCACTAAGGTTTCTACTTAATACCAAAGATGAAGAAAATAAAGATCAAGATAAGGGGAATGAAGTAATAGGGGAAATAAAATCTGAGATAAAGGATTTGAAACTAAGGGGAAGGTGGGGGAAAAAACAGAAGAGGTAGTCTTTTCCATCAGAGTGTAAAGAACACAATCATAAAAATTAAAAAAAGAGAAAAATAATGACTAACCATGTAATAATTTACTGCCCTTCCGAAAACAAAAGTAGGGAGGTACTAAAACACAGAAGAAAATGAAAAATGCTAAAAGGCTATTTCCAGTGGAAAAAAATCTAACCACACTTATTTTGAAGACAGTATCAAAAGTTTCCCTGGAGCACAATGAAAAAAAAAAGAGAAAACTAACCTGTTGCACAAATTCCAAAGGCACGGGTGTCGCTTGTGTAAACGTTTCTAGATGAATGCCGTGAACAGGATCTTCAACTATCACACAACCAATATCAAACCATCTAGGACAGAATACGAATTTTGAGTTATGTGCTAAATAAAAGTTTTAATGTACAGATAAAATAAAAAAATAACAAGCAATATCATCCAAATAAAAATATTAGCAGGTTGTAAAGAAGAAATATTCCAAAAAAGGAATATTTTTTAATTCATTTTTCAAGAGAATCCACAAAAACAATATATAAAAGTCCCCTCTTGGCTTAATTCCAACAGGAGAAAAAGAATGGGAACACACACCAAAAATACATCAAGTTCCTTTTCTGGCTGACAAGGAGAAGGAGTGAGACTAGAGGACTCAAGTAATGCCCTGAATGTGTGTTCACAGCAATGCCAGCGACTACACTTTAGAGAATGCCAAGGTCCCCCTAGTTCTCTAAAATACCAGATTGGCCTAAGAGTGCATTTAGTTAGAGCCATGCGATGGCTCTAACAGTGCTTAGCTGTCTGTAACTTCATTTGAAACAATTTTGTTAGACTGTATTGTGACAGCTGCCATATCCATGTGCATTATAAAAAGAAAAACCTTATCAAAATTGGCATATTTTATACAGCCATTTTAATATTGAAGATGGAAGAAGATATGCAACATTTCAGCATATAATGCTTAATTATTGCAAGAAAGATAAAATTCAATTGAAATGCAAAAAAAAATTTGTGCAGTATATGAAGAAGGTGCCGTGACTGACTGAATGTGTCAGAAGTGGTTTGTGAAGTTCCTTGGTGCTGGTGACATTGTGGCTAAATAGCTCTTTGCTGTGGGGCTGGCTTACGCATTGGAAGATGATGAGCAGCACCCCTGGCCTCTACCTACTAGTAGCCAACACGACCGACATATCCAAATACCCAAGTCAAAATATCCAAGTCAATAAAGTTATTGGTGAAAATGAAAACTGTGTCTTTCATTTTACGGAAAAACATAACAGACTTTCTGGCCAACCCACTACTATCGTGCTCCTGAACCTGTCAACCCGGGTATCACGTTCTTCTCAAGTCTAAAACTGCGACACCTGTCATGTCCACCCAACCTCTGTCTCTTTCACTAGTGCGCTGGCTGAGGAAACTTTCAGTTCTCTTCCTTCTTACTACCACCTTCCAACTTCACCCCGCTCCCTGCCCCAGAGAGAGGGAAGAGTGGCAACCGTCAATGATGAAGTTCAAGTAATGCAACAACATACAAATAGTCTGTCATGCGTAATACTTTTTAAATGTCACCTGAGGAAATATTCTATTACTATCTCTATCACTAATATACAAACAACTAGAAAAATTATTAGTAAATGCAAAAATAAGCTCAGAGGAAATAAATCCTTCTTATTACATTTTCTGAATTGTTCACAATGAATCACAATGAAAACAGCTTCATGAAATCAAAAAATTTTTTCCATTTAAAAGATACTTCTAAATTGACTTACATGAAGTTAACTGTAACACCACCAGCATTTTAACTAACAGAATCATAAAACCACTAGATGCCCTGAAAAGATGCTCTATCACCATTAATCATCAGGAAAATGCAAATGCAAAGCACATGAGATACCACCTCATGCCTGTTAGGATGGCTATTATCAAAAAGGCAAGAAATCACACCTGTGGGCAGGAAGGATGTGGAGAAAAAGGGGACTCCTTATGCACTGTTGGTAGGAATATAAGTGGGTACAGACACTACAGAAAACAGTATGACACTGCCTCAAAAAATCAGAAATAGGAATACCCTACCCAGCAACTCTACTTCTGAGCATTTACCAAATACTAAAAGATACCTGCACCCCCATGCAGCATTCTGTACAAGAGCCAAGACATGGAACCTAAGTGTCCACTGATGGATGAGTAACATTTTGTGGCTGGAGTATTACTCAGCCATAAAGAAGGAAATCTTGCCATTAATGGTGCCATGTAATGGACCCTGAAGGTATAATGCTGAGGAAACCAAGTCAGAGAAACACAAATATTGTATGATCTGCCTTATATATGGAATCTAAAGAAATTTTAAAATGAAATTCAAGAGACACACAGAACACACCTGTGATGGTTGGAAGTGGGTGAAGGGGATCAAGAGGTATGAGCTTCCAGTTGTAACTTAAGTGGTGGGGATGTAATGCACAGCATGGTGACTGTAGTTAATAATACTGTATCCCTGAAAGTTACTAAGACAGATCTTAAGGGTTCTCATTATAAGAAAAATCTGTAACTGAAAACAAAAGCAAGCCTCTTACTTGTCAGGTAGCAATTCTGCAATAAAGTTTTCTACGGACACAGCAATCTGTTTCTCATGGATCACTCCAGTTCGACGCAAGGTATCTATCCGCTCCTGGGCTCCCTGAATAGTAACAAGTGCACGTTAGAAACTGATTCAAGTTATTCATTATTAAGTTATTCATTATTAAGTATACCAATTTATGGGTACACAGGCAATAAATTTATATATTTACACAAATACATATATACTCGTTATAAACATTCAAGCAATACAGAAGACAAGATGTGACAAAGTCCCATCGAGTGTACTTTCCTAATTATTTTAATATGCGTTACTGTTTTGCTACTGTGAAATGTATTGTTTTTATTTTCTATGTTCTAAATGGCTGCTAATATAAGGAAATTATGTGTTTTTTAATTGTAGGTATTAACTACACCTATATTGATTAAATATAAACTATTCAACAATGGTCGTAACTACGATTGGTTTTTCAATAAGATTGTTTAGTGCTGTTTTTCAGTCCTGTTTTTTCCAAGGTGACCCTGCTGTTTTAAAATGGCTCCCAAGTACAGGGCTGAAGTGCTGTCTAGTGTTGCTAAGCACAGAAGACCATGATGTACCTTATGGAGACAGGATGAATGTTAGATAAGCCTCATTTGGGCATGAGTTATAATGTTGTTAGCTGTGAGACTTCAATGTTAATGAACCAGGTACATATACATTAAAGTGGATTTAAACAGAAGTAGACATAAAACAAAGTTATGCACTGACTACCTGACAAAAATGCTGTGACTAGAGGCTCACTGGAACCTAACCATGAAAAAAAAATTAACTTTAAAGCATCATTAATAGTAGTATTAATAGAAAACTTACGGGACTTGAGAATTATTACAGGTTTAGTAATTGATCTGAATGTTAACAATGGGTTAAGTGTTAGTTAACTCACTAAGCAGTTAGTTAGTCCTAACCAGTGCTAGGACTAACCAGTGCTAGGACTAACTACTTTCTTTCTTGTTGTGCTCCCTGCATGTGTTTCCTCCCCTCCCCCAACAGTCAAACCCACTGTAGGTTTCTTTAAATTAAAACTCCACTGGATCTTCATACCACAGTCACCTAACTAAAACCAAGGTGACCATCTCATTATGTAAAACCAGTTGCTCCACCCAGACCACAGAATTACTGCCAGAATGAGGAAGAGACTAACTGCCCGTGTCTGTACCCCACAGGTCTGCCATCACATCACGCACTTTCAATCCAGCGGCATAGCCCACTGGCTGTGGGGCGATGTTGGGCTGAACGGCTTCCCCCACCACCACAGCGAGGCCGAAGACCTCCTGGAAGGCATCCCGCACGGCGGCCACTTTTACTTCTTTATTTGAGGTCACAACAATATCCAGTTCACCTCCAGACTCTACAAAGACCAGAAGGAAATTTGATTCCAAGTTAACGTAATGAAATTCTCATAACTACTACCATAAACTTTTTATTTGCATAATTATGACTAAGCTCACACAATTATGTAAGGTATAGGCATCTTATTCCAGAAAGAGCTTAGCTGAGCAAGAAGTATGCAATTTTCCTTAGTTTTAAAAATAAGAATTTAATGCATTATCTGAAAGAGTCTATTTGCAAGCAGAAGATGGCACATACCTTCTAACATTTCTGATTACTACATATCTGCCTCAAATATGGCCCCACACTGTTCTGTATTCTATGAAATACTGTTCCAGTTCGACGCAAAGTATCTATCCGTTCCTGGGCGGACAGACATTCCCAGTACTATATGTGGGATATAGTAGTAGCTCTCCCTGCAAACAGTGTGCTGTGGTCAAACAAGCTTGGGAGATGATGCTTACTCAAGCTTGTGTTTCTGTCTTGGAAATTTACAATGCAAATTAGCATATAGATTCTGAGAAATCCAACAATTAAAAATCATTACTTTAACCCAGTACTTTCCATGTTTCCTCTGTTTACAGAACACATTTTTAGCCTCTAATAACAGCTCCTAATATTAATGTAAAAAAATTGGCCACTCTGAAAACAATTTTTCTATAATAGTACTTTATTAATTTAGGCCAGGTTTCATGTTCTGATTAGTTTAAATTTTAGATAGACAAATTTCTTGCATTTTTAAGATTTTAAATCAAAATGGTGTTTCTGCCGCTAATTAATATAGACAGGCATCTATCATACACAAAATTCTAACACCATACAGATGCCAGTCCTTCAGCAAGCACAGGAACTAAATGTTCTGGCTTGTGCAATACGACTTACACATTTGGGATAATCAGACTGTACTTATAGAGCACGGACGTGACTGTTACTGGTATGACGACTGGTCAAAGAGCAGCACAGAGGTTCAGCACTGCACGGGGACTACCATGAAATGTGCTTCTCATCTAGAAAATAGCTTAAAACGGGGGAGTTATACTTTTATATTATACATCCCCATCACTGAAAGAGCAGGGCATATATCACAAATAAATGGGTATTTATAAATGACATATTCCCTTACTGTCCTAACACAAATATGCAAGCATATATTGGAGAAATAGACAAAAAACTGTACTTGAAAAATAACTAAATAAAATTTAAAAAAAAAACCAACTTTCATAAAACTTGAAATTTAAAAAGACTAAGAGCAATATGAAATTAAAATATTTTAGAACATTTTTAATGTTTCAATTAATTGCTTCAAAACTGGTGTTCTACACTAATTTGATCAAATATGCCTCATTATTTTTAAAAACTTGACCTAACACTGTTTGTATTATAAAACATGTTGCCCCAAAGTAATGCTTTGTTTTTCTTGTGGAACAGTTGTAAATATTTTCCAAGTGTGAGTTTTCTATTATGGATACCTTTTATTCCTGATTGACATAATATTCCACAGATCCCATCTTTGCCAGAATTTCAGAAGGTACTAGAACTAATTAGCTCACATAAGGGAGAAGAGGAGAAGTATACTATTCTCATTTTTTTCTTCCATGTGGGACATCTTCCTTGACCCTTGCTGAGTACTAACTACTCCACTAAAATTTTGCTTAGTGCTGCTTTCACAACAAAAGGAGCATTAAAAGAATGTAGAAAGTTAAACTCTGTTAAAATCCATTTCTAATCACTCATGTGCCATTTTGATACATTTAAAAGTATTAAGTCATTTCTAGAATAACTGATTTAAAATACCATGTTTCCCTTTGAGTTTTATTAGATAAGAATGGTCTTACTGCCTGTCAAGAAAATGTCAGCTTTTCCACACTCATTATTACCCTTTAAAGCTGATTAAGATTTAAGTTGTGATATTACTGAATGACAGAAACTTCACTTTGTGTCTCTCCTCCCTTGACCCCCGCCTTGGTATTTCTCCTGCTTCTTGATGTCATGCAGACTATGAGCATGAGAAACAGTCTTGGATTTGAGTCCTAACTACCATTTTCTAGCATTGTTATCTTGGGGAAGTCACTGAGATTGTTCCATAGAAAAAATATCTATCTCTTCTGAGGGCTTGCTCTAAGAATAAATAAAATAATTGTTTTTACAGTCTAATATAGTACCCATTAAAATAGTAAGAGCTTCCAAAATACTTCCTTTCATTCAAAATAGGAGCTGTGGAAAATATACATGATGCATCATTGTCAAACTTAATTATTATGAATATATAAAATCAATATAGTAATAGGGCCTGATTTCTAAATCCTTTGGCAGTTACAAACACGAAGAATAATTCAGCTGACTTAATGACTGATTCAATTTTCTACTTCCATAAAAGCAAAATGGCTAGGTGTAAAAAAAATGAACATGGGTTCAGTCCAGCCCCACCAAGCTGTGTGATGCAGGATAACTGAAATCTCTCTGAACCCAGGTTTCTCATCTAAAACTTGAGGAAAATAATACCTACCCTGCAGAGCTCTTGTGAGAATCAGTGCCTGGCAAAGCCAAGCACTTAATAAACAGTACTTGTCATTGTTAGATCTTGTCCCTGGACATTTACTAGATAGTAAAGTGTTATCAAGACTCATTAAGGCTACTGACCTTTTATTGCCATTGAAAATCTGCATTCAGGTACCTGGTACACAGCTTTGGCTTCTAAGTTATCTTCAACAGGATTACTAATAATTGGTCACTGATACTGCTAAACTATCATATTTTTTCATATACTCAATATATACATTAGGACTTAAAGGGCAGACAACATGTCTATGTCAACTTTCTGGAGGATTCTTGGTAATGAGGATTCAAAAGTGGTGAAAACAGATTTCAAAAAACCTAATAATCAGATAGTGTTAATCAACAGATTAACTTCCCCTAAAAATATTACAACTAAGTTAAGCATAACCAGACTTACTTAAAATGGATAACTGGAGAAACCTTGAAACCATGAACAAAGCATTACTTCGAATATCAATGACAAATAAAGTAAAAATCATATACAGCAACGCTAACCACATTTACAACTAGAATGAGTAAGGATGTATACTGATACTGCATATTGTTTTTTAGTCCTCCAAAGTTTATTCTGAGAAGTTTTCAAAGTGCATTTAATGGTGACTAAGAAAAAGATGAATTAAAAATACCAAGACTAAGACTTCACAATCAACTTAAGAACATAAGAGGATTTCCAGCGATCAGTGGAATTACACTCGGTGGCTAACACTGGCACACTTTAAAAAGTATGGCAGATGCCGATCTATGTTTCGTACATACTGATATATGGAGCCATGCCAGGGTCCAGCGTTGTAATCACGCTTTCTACGGAATGTTTGGTTTTATCAAGCACAGACTTCACCATAGGATTGCCGGCTACACCCTGCACGAAACAAATTAACATATAAATGCCTGTTCTAAGCAAACAACCTGATAATGAAAGACATTATTTTTTTAGGTTTCCAATGCATCACAGACTAGCACTTTTTTTTTTTAATATTAAATTTTATTTAGTTACTTTTCAAGTACATTTTTTTTTATCTATTTCTCCCATCCCACCCCACCCCCCGCCTGGTCTCCTCCCTCCCTCCCCCCCCCCTTTTTTTTCCTCCCCCTTTTTCCCTTACTTCCCTCTCCCCTCTGGTCGCCTTGTTCTTATACGTTTTTTTTTTGTTAGTTAAGGGGTGTTTTTTTAATGCTTTCGTTCATCTATACATGGAATCTGCAGCAGAGAGAAAGAAGGAGCTACTACCTTTTGCAGACTAGCACTTTTGTAAAGTGTAAGAAAAACAAGGTGATGGCAATGTGAAATTCCTATGAAGTTTCAAAATGCTTATCCATCACAGACCCACAATGGTATGCAGAACACACTTCGAGTAGTGCTGTTCTGGGAGGTATGTATATTACATATACATGTATATGAGCGTGTCTACTTATTTACTTCATTTTATGTAATAATTTCATTTCACTTCTATTTACTTATATAAAAGACTAGGCAAAACTCATCTGTCAGGATCTCAAATAAAGAATGTAATCAGATGTCTCCACAGACCCATACTTTGTTCTCTAATAAAAATATAAAGAGTGAAAATACTTCTCATATTTGTTCCCCAAAACAGTTACCTATTACCTTCATATAAAATATTCTACAGCCTACCGAAGCTTGTTTTTCCTAGTTCCTGATTGTTTTGTTCATATGCAAATTCTCCCTTTTAAAACAGATCTATTCCTCTGGATTTTTTTTTCAATTAGAGTTAATATTCAACATACTAGTTTCCAGTGCACAGCACACTGATGAGACATTTATATAACTTACAGAGTGACCCCCCAGCTGGCCTGCACCCACGGCTGCGGGTATCAGAGGGAGAGACTCCAAGAAGACATGTGGCTAACAGCTAGGATTCCACCTCTCCCTGCCTACCATTAAGCTAAGGTGATTCAGAAACAAGATTAAGTTTGTTAATAATGTTAGGACTGTCGACCAACCTTTCATTGATTAAGTTACAGACCTCTGAGTTGAACTGGGTGTTTCAAATGACGTGACACAATGACACACTTTTAACAAGGAAAGGAAGTAACAGTCCTAATGTAAAGAAAGCTTTTAAAAAGCATAGAGGGATATTAAAAAACGGCTTAGAAAAATACCATCTTCGTGCAACATAAAGAATGCAGTAAATCACTTAACCACCTACTGATCTAAAAATGTTTAATATACAATTAAATTGCTGCCAAACAATCAAAAGAATGTTGGGGGGGGTCGTCACCTGACAGAGCGATTCCAAAATTCATTAAGAAACAAATCAATGAAAATAAAACTAGAAAAGGAAAATTTTAAAGAAAAGAGAAATGATCGAACTTACACAACCCAATGCTGATGTGTCTTTACAAATGTGGAAGCTGGGAACTGACCTAGCTTACCCATCAATGAGTACTCCCCTACCCCTACATCAGCAAACTAGGCTATCAATAATTAATACAATAATTACAATACTTAAAAGTGTGGTACTATTGCAAAGATAGGTGGAGCAGTGGAATAGAATACAGAGCCCAGAAACGGACATTAACCCACAATTCAGTAACTAAGATAAAGGTGACATATCTAATCACTGGGACATTATGTTGGAAGAGTCAATTAAGTGGCTGGAAGAAAATTAAAATCGACTTCTCATATAATAAAGTATCAGCTACATTAAATTGGTAAGTGTAAAAATAATTAGAAGAAATCAAACAAAAAATTATATATTGTGGAAAAAGGTTATTTTTATCATGAAAAAACTGAAAGTAGGCTGATAAAAATGAGTCCTGAAAATTTAGAATCTTTTATTGTAATGAAGAAAACTACAATACATAATAGCATATAACAATATATTCTTACTACACAGCTCATATAAATCCATTAAGAAAATCATCCCAATTCAACACTGAGCAAACAACATGAACAGAGACTTCATAAAAGAAAACTGTTCAAGAGTGTGCATGGGTAGCAACCAACTGATGTTTCTCTTTCACATCAATTTTTCTCTCTCCCTCTTTCCCTTACTCTCTAAAATCAAGAAATATATCCTCAGCTGAGGGTTTTTAAAAAATCTATAAATGATAAATAAATCATGTGAAAAAACATTCAAATTCAGTAACAAAGAAATGCAAATAAAAATCGAGTATCACTTTTGCCTATCAAATTAGAAAATATTGTACTTCAAGTTTATTCATCAGTGCTAGCAAAGTAAAAACTGCCATGACAGTTTATTCTGATATAACCTTCCTGGACAGCTTATATGTATCAGTAATTTTTAAAATGTTCACTCTGACATTCATCAAAAATTAATCCTGATACAACAGAGATGAACACAAAGATCTGCATATAAGAATGGTCATCAGTTTTATTGATAAGAATCACAATTAGAAAATGTCAAAGCGCATTAGCAAAATAAAATATGGGAAATAAATGGCATGGTATATAGGGCAAAGCAGCAGAAAGGAGAACATTTCTTAAGATACTTTATAGCTAAGAAGATATTCTGGATATATGCTAGGTAAAGACAAAGACACAATATAGTATGTGTCCACATGTTACTATCCCAATTTGATTTTTATTTAAAAAGAGATACATCTACATAGATATGCACATACAAAAAGGTTGAGGAACTATAGAAAACTAGTAAAAAGAACAGATTTTTTTCCTTACACCCTTTTATTTTCAAAGTTTTCTCTAATGCACATCTATTAGTTTCATAATTTAAAAATTAAATGTGTTTTTTTCCCCCTGGCTGGTGTAGCTCAGTAGACTGAGGGTTGGCCTGCAAACCAAGGGTCACTGGTTTGATCCCCAGACAGGGCACATGCCTGGGTTGTAGGCCAGGTCCCCAGTAGGGGGCGTGTGAAAGGCAACCACACATTGATGTTTGTCTCTCTCTTCCCCTCTCTCTAAAAATGAATAAATAAAATCTTTTTAAAAAGTAAGCAAGGTTTTTTAAAGCATATGTTGATTATACTCTTAAAATCGTCCCATTTTATTCTCCCCTTCATCACCCTCCGCCCTACATCTGCCCACTGCCAGCATTCTCCACTCCAGTTAGTTCATGTTCATGGTTCTACACATTAAGTTCTTTGGCTTCTCCATTTCCTATACGATTCTTAAGTTCTACCTGTCTATTTTGTACGTACCATTTATGCTTCTTATTCCCTGTACCTTTCCCCCTATTTTCCCCCCTCCCCGCTGGCAACCCTCCATGTGGTCTCCATTTCTGTGATTCTGTTCCTGTTCTGGTTATTTCCTTAGTTTGTTTTTGTTTTTTTGGGTTCAGTTGTTGATAGTTGTGAGCTGTCATTTTACTGTTCATAGTTTTGATCTTGTATTTCTTAGATTAAGTCCCCTTACCGTTTCAATAATAAGAGCTTGGTAATGATGAACTCTTTTAACTTTACCTTATCTGGGAAGCACTTTATCTGCTCTTCCATTCTAAATGAAAGCTTTGCTGGGTAGAGCAATTTTGGCTGTAGATCCCTGTTTTTCATTACTTTGAGTACTTCTTGACAATCCCTTCTAGCCTGTAGGGTTTCTTTTGAGAAATCAGCTGATAGTCTTATGGGAACTCCTCTGTAGGTAACTCTCTCCCTTTCTCTTGCTGCTTTTAAGATTATCTCCTTATCTTTTAATCTCAGGTAATTTAATGATGATGTGCCTTGGTGTGTTCCTCCTTGGGTCCAACTTCTTTGGGACTCTCAGAGCTTCCTGGACTTGCATGCCCACTTCCTTTGCCAAATCGGGGAAGTTTTCCTTCATTATTTTTTCAGATGTTTTCAATTTATTGCTCTTCCTCATCTCCTATGGCAACCCTGTGATTTGGATGTTGGAACGTTTCAAGTTGTCCCAGAGGTTCCTCAGCCTCTCCTCATTTTTTCTGAATTTTTGTTTTTTCATTCTGTTCCAGTGGAATGTTTATTTCTTCCTTCTGCTCCAAATCACTGATCTAAGTTCCAGTTTCCTTCCCTTCACTGTTGCTTCCCTGTGTATTTTTATTTCTTTCACTTTGTGTAGCCTTCACTTCCTGCTCTATTTTGCATCTGTATTCAACCATTTTTGTGAGCATCCTAATTACCAGTGTTTTGAACTCTGCATCTGATTGGCTGGCTACCACCTCGTCACTTAGTTCTTTTTCTGGAGTTTTGATCTGTTCTTTCATTTGGGCCATATTTCTTTGTTTTGGTGCACCTGTTATGCTGTAAGGGGCAGAGCCTTAGGTGTTCGCCAGTGCAGGGCAACCCACTTGGCGGCACTGTGGTGCTGTATATGGGGGAGGGGTCAGAGAGGGAGCAAAGCCACTTCCTTGGCTCTCACCCTGCTTTCAGTCACTTCCTCCATTACCCACAAGCAAATCGAGCCCTTCTGGTGCTGATACCTAGGTGGGTGGGTTTGTGCAACTTCTAGGACCCCATGGGTCCCTCCAACAGACTCTCCTGTGAGAATAGGAGTTTCTCCCACTGCCACAACCCCCATAGGTTTTTACAGCAGAGGTTTTGAGGTTTTAGTTTTCTGCACTGGACCCTGGGTTGTGCGGTCTGTCTCACTCCCCAGCTGTTCCTCCTGGCTTATCCACAGGCGAATGTGGAACCTCCCAGTCTACCAGCTGCTGCTTGCCACATGTCCCCTCCACCCCAGCTGCCTATCTCCACTCCTCCTGACAGTCCAGATGAATGTTTCTCCTTTAACTCCTTTGCTGTCAGACTTCCATACAGTTCAACTTTCTGGCAGTTCTAGTTATTTTTTGTTTTTAAATTGGTTGCTGTCCTTTTGGTTGTGCTAGAAAGCAAAGTGTGTCTACCTATACCTCTATCTTGGCTGCAAGCTAAAAATTAAGCAGGTTTTCAAAGTAAATGCAGCTTACCTTAATAAAACCCCAGAGTCCACCAGCAGATGCCTCATCCTGACCTCTCACAATTCTAGGATCTTCTTGTTCCTCTGGAAACGTGATGGCAGATGTGGTCCCAGCTCCCTGGGCTACAGATGTCAAACCGGCTTGCTGAGTAATTGGGGCTGGCAACATACCTAGTTAAGGGCAAAATTATTTAATTATGTAATTTATTCCATAAACTATTTCCTATAACATAGGAAGTGAAATATAAAAGACGTGTAGTTTAAAACAGCTGAAATAATGTAACTCAAAGAATCTCTTATAACTATTTCATAAAACACAAATAAAACAAAATTCCAAAAGACGATTTTTTTTTCCATAGGCTTATACCAATTGTCTTGAAAATGGACAAAAAATAATAAAAACAATCAGAAAGTACTTCATGTTTTGTTTAGTACCTTGATGTGACAGCTATAATTCTAATCTCTCTAATGCATAAAAGTAACTGATGTAAGCACCCTAGCCCATCATATAAAAGCATGTAACAGCAAGTACCCATACTCTATATACCCTATTTTAACTAAAAAAAACTTACATATACAGAAACATGGGCATAAAACTTGTACTCTGCCAAAAAATTTTTATTGGTAAAGGTAGATACACAAAGTTGGACAATAAAAATTACAACAAAGTTTCTTCCTTTCCTACAATGAGAAACAATAAGCAGAAAATGATTCAGATGAAGTTTTGTTAATGGTTTCCAACAACCATTCCAGAGAGGCCAACTGTGTAACAGCTACAGCTAACCTAGAAAAGGAAATGGCCCCATACCACCAACTTACAGCAACACACGAGCTTTTATTTGGTTCCAAATTTTTACCTGGCTAAATAAAACTACTCCTTGGGCTATTCAGTCCTGATCATTTTAAGTGAAACTTAAAAATTCTCAAATTTCACCTTGATGTTTCTCTGTAAATGCACAAAATGTTAGGACAAAATTTGGAATTTTGTTTGACAGTCCTTATAGTACATACTAATGTACTACTAAGTTTTACAACATATAAAAATCATACACTAGGTTGTATCAGTTTTAGTTTAATAATTAAAATGGCAAAAACATGAGAACTGAAAACTCTAGAAGTCAAAGAAATGCGTTAAAAACATTAACGCAGAGAGACTGGAACATTATACACTGCTGGTAAAAAAGCTGCTTCGGAAAACGGTTTGTGGGTTTTTTCAAGTAAGCAATTCCATAGCTACGCAAGATAAATAAAAATATGTCCACCCCAAAACTTGTATGCAAATATTCAGAAAAGCAGTGTTTATAGTATCCAAGAACCAGAAATAATTCATTGATGAACTGAATAAACAAAATGTGGTGCACCCATTCAATGGAATATTATCCAGCCACAAAAAGGAATGAAGTACTGATGATATGTATGCTACGTAAGATTCCATTTATGTGAAATGTCCAAAATAGGCAAATTCATAGAGACAGAACGTAGATTCGTGTTTGCTTAGGACTGTGAGGACTGAGGAGAAAGTAGAGAGTGACTGCTAGTAAGTTCAGAGGTTTCTTTTGGGGGTTACAAGTTCAGTCCCCAGTCAGGGTGCACATGATCAATGTCCCTCTCTCACATCAGTGTTTTTCTCCCCTTCTCTCTCCCTCCCTCCAATAAGTACATATATACATACTTAAAAAAGAATTTTAAAAGGTTCTAAAAATTGTGATGATGATTGCGTAACTCTAAATACATCAATAAGTAATGAAATGTACACTTTGAATGTGAGAATCATGTGGTGTGTAAGTTATATCTTGATAAAGTTGTAACTTAAGAAAATATTAGCTATAGCCATTTATTTCGAAGTATGAGTACAAGAGAATTACCTGTTACCGGAGGTGCAGAAAATGACGGCATCAAGGGTGTCTGGGGAGCCCTTCCTGCATGTCCCCTCGTGATGTCATACGCTGAGCCAACAGAAAACCCTGATGTAGGAGGACCCGGAGGGGGCGCAGCCGGAGGAGTGCCTGGGGCGGAAGCTGAAGCTGGGAGGTGGGGCAAAGGAGGACTACTGAAGGCAGCAGCAGCTGGTGGAGGAACGGCAGGTGTCACGGCAGTAACAAGCGGTGGGGAAGGAACTGATGAAGGAGGCACAAAAGGCAATGATGCTGAAGGCCTCGCAGGAGGAATGGATGGCTGAGGGGTGGAATATGCGAGTGGTGGCAAGGACTGCATAGAGGGTACATTTGGAGAAGAAAAGGAACTGGTTGTAGCTAGAAAAATCGGGGGAGAAAAAAACACAAAATTAGAAATGCTTTTCACCGAAGTTTTCAAAGTATCTTATTACTTTCTTCTTGCAAAACTGTTAAAAAAATAACAGACCATATCCCAAGAATTATTTTTAAAATGTATAATTTAACATATACAACAAATTACTTTCAAGTCCCATAAGTAAAAGAAGAAGCTGTATCAAATTAACTTATGGTATTGTTCATAAGTAGTGCTTTGTGTTTTTGTTTGTTTCAGTGTGTTTTAACAAAATAAAGCTGCTATGAACATAAAAACCTATATACTGAAGGCTCAAAAACTTTTTCAGGAGGTTAATGGCCACAAAGTCACAGAACATGAGACAGAATTTTTTGGAATATTTTGGTCATAAGAAAGATGATTTATAGTGAATATGAATAAAAAGAATAAAAGTTTACCTTTATAAAGCAAAACATACATGTTTTCTGTCTTTGGGCTTAAATAAAATAGGCTGTCTCCCTTCATCTTGGCAAAGATCAGAGAAGTTTTAATATATGCATTCTTTTGTTATTTGAGTGAGAAAAAATAACAGTCTCTTTACTATACTCAAAATACACTAGTAGGGGTATCCAACCTTTTGGTGGCTCTGGGCCACACTGGAAGACAAAGAGTTGTCTTGGGCCACACATTAAATATACTGCGACACGTAGTCACAAATATGTCTCAAAACGTTGTAAATAAATTTATACTTTTGTGTTGGGCTGCATCCACAGCCACCCTGTATGTAGCCTGTGGGCTGCGGGTTGGACCCCCTGAGAGATGCAGGACGACTGCATTTACCCAAAGACACGGGGGTGGGAGACATCGCAGCAGCGGCAGCGGCCAGTCCCGCAGGATTTGGTGGAGGAGTCCCGGGTGGTGTTGTCTCTATTCCACTCTCTTCCATCATTTTTCTTCAATGATATACTGTAAAAATATTAAACTGCAGTATTACACCTTAGTCAAAAGCATATTTTTAAAGTCTGCATACTAAGAAAATAATTCTATAAATAATCATTAAGACACGTCTTTATGTTTATTTTGTAAACATTTTTTAAAAGATTTTTTATTATGTTTAGAGAGGGAGGAAGGGAGGGAGGAAGAAAGGGAGAGAAACATCAATGTTTCTTTCTTACACGCCCCTAACTGGGGACCTGGCCCTCACTTAGACATGTGCCCTGCCTGAGAATCAAACCTGTGACCCTTTGGTTCACAGTCTGGTACTCAATCCACTGAGCCACACAAGCCAGGGCATGTTCATAATGCCACTATTTCCAGATGAAAAGTCTGTCAAAATTCCTGAAAAAAGGAGTCAGTGAGGCCCTGACTGCTGTGGCTCAGTGGGCTGGGTGTCACTCTGTGAACCAAAAGGTGTCCAGTTGTTTCCCATTAGGGTACACACCTGGGTTGCGGGCCAGGTCCCCAGTTTGTGACGTGTGAAAGGCGACAGATCAGGACTTCCGGCCAAGATGGAGGTATAGGTGGAAACACTGTGCCTCCTCACACAACCAAGTTTAAAGACAACAACGTTTTAGTAACAAAAACGCAACTAAAACACAGAAAATTGAACTGTACAGATGTTGAACAACAATGAACCATTCATCCAGACCCATAAACCAGGCAGAGGAATGAGCAGTGAGACAGACCGTGCAACCCAGGGCCCCAGCGACAGGAATTAAAGCCTAAAAGCACCAACTGGAAAAACTTTTGGGGTGGAGGTGCTGGGAGAGGCTCCCAAGCTCAGAGAGAATTCGTTGGAGAGACCCACAGGGTCCTGGAGGGTGCACAAACCCACACACCCTGGAACCAGCACCAGAAGGGCCCGATTTGCTTATGGGAAGCAGCAGAGGAGAGGGAAATCCGAGAGAGAGCAAAACAAACACCACTGCCCCCTCTGACCCCGCCCCCACATACAGCATCACGACCCCACCCTGGTGAACACCTAAGGCTCCAACCCTCATACGTAACAGGCACGAACAGACCAAAACATTATGGCTCAAGAAGAACAACTCAAAGCCTCAGAGCCAGGGACTTCCGCCAAGATGGAGGCATAGGTGGATTTGCCGGGCCTTCTCACACAACCAAGTTTAGAGACAACTAAATATTAGCAACAGAAAACACAGCCAGAACACAGAAAATTGAACTTTTCAGAAGTCTGTTAACAACAATTTCTTCAGTCTGACCGGTAAGGGGCGAAACCAGCAGTTGGTGGAGCGGGGTCGCACAGGAAAACTCGGTCAGACGGACTCAGGCGCACGGAATCCAGGCACAGGGTTGGACCTAGTGAGCGACCAAGCGAGCAACCAAGCGAGCGACCAAGCGAGCGGGCGGGAAAACTGCAAGGGAGCAGGGCTGCGGGTTGACTGTGGTCACCCATTTGTGCGCGGATAGACAAGCAAGAGTGGGCGATTGGACCGGGACCCAGTGGGTCCCCATGGCAAGCGGCAGGGTGGGCGCCGCCATTTCCCTACTCTGACCCTGCCTCCACATACAGCGTCATAACCCAGTGACTCTGAGTGGCCCCGCCCTGGTGAACCACCTAAGGTTCTGCTCCTCACCCAGCAGCTCGAAACAGCAGAGGGTACCGCCATTTCCCCGCTGTGACCACGCCCCCACATACAGCGTCACAACCCAGCCGACCTGGGAGTCCAAGGTGCCTCTTCTCACACTTAAAGGGTTTGAACAGACCAAAAATGGCGCAAGAAGATCTCAGAGCCCCAGAGCCTATAGATCTAAGCGGTGAAGAAATAGCAAAACTCTCAGACGCACAGATTAAAACACTGGTGATCAGGATCCTCACAGAACTGGTTGATTATAGCCACAAATTAGACAAATATATGAAGGTGAAACTAATTGAAATGAATGGAATTGCACAGGAAGCCAATAGCAATGAAAAGGAAACTCAAATCAATGGAGTGGACCAGAAGAAAGCAAATAATGGCCAAACAGAAAAGAGTCAAGAAGCAAGAATTCAAAGAAATGAGGAGAGTCTTAGGAACCTCCAGGACATCTTTAAATGCTCCAACATCCGAATTATAGGGGTACCAGAAGGGGGAAAGGCACAGCCACCAGTGGAAAACTTATTTGAACAAATAATAAAGGAGAATTTCCCCCATCTGGCAAAGGAAATAGACTTCCAGGAAATCCAGGAAGTTCAGAGAGTACCAAAGAAGTTAGACCCAAGAAGGAACACACCAAGGCACATCATCATTACATTAGCCAAAATTAAAATGAAGGAGAGAATCCTAGAAGCAGCAAGAGCTAAGGGGACAATCACCTACAAAGGAGTCCCCATCAGACTGTCAGCGGATTTCTCAAAAGAGACCTTACAGGCAAGAAGGGGCTGGAGAGAAGTATTCCAAGTCAGGAAATCCAAAGACCTACAACCAAGATTCATCTATCCAGCAAAGCTTTCATTTAGAATGGAAGGACAGATAAGGTGCTTCTCAGATAAGATCAAATTCAAGGAGTTCATCATCACCAAGCCCTTATTATATGAAATGTTAAAGGGACTTATCTAAGAAAAAGAAGTTAAAGAAACATGAACAGTGAAAGGACAACAAACTCACAGTTATTAACGACCACATCTAAAACGAAAGCAAACTAAAAGGACAGCTAGATCAGGAGTGGAAACATAGAAATGAAGATCTCAAGGAGGGTTAGCAACAGGGGAGGGGGAGGAGGAGAAGGGGGGAGAAGGTACAGAAAATAAGTAGCATAGACAGTAGATAGAAAATAGATGGGGGGGCAAGAATAGCAGGGGAAATATAGAATCGAAAGAACTTGAGACACATGGTCATAAACTAAAGGGGGGTAATGGTGGGGATGGGGGGTAGGGTGGAGGGGAATGAAGGGGGGAATAGAACTGTAACAACATAATCAATAAAAATTTTTTTAAAAAAAGCCTCAGAGCCAATACTTCTAAGCCACCGAGAGATAACCAACTTATCAGGTGCACAGTTCAAAACACTGGTGATCAGGATGCTCACAGAACTGGTTGATTTTAGTCATAAATTAGAGGAACAAATGAAGGCTAAACTAAGTGAAATGAAGGGAAATGCACAGGAAACCAATAGTAACAGAAAGGAAACTGGGACTCAAATCAATGGAGTGGACCAGAGGGAAGAAAAAAATGACCAAACAGAAAAGAATGAAGAAGCAAGAATTCGAAAAATGAGGAGCGGCTTAGAAACCTCCAGGACATCTTTAAATGTTCCAACATCTGAATTATAGGGGTACCAAAAGGGGAAGAGGAAGAGCAACAAGTGGAAAACTTATTTGAACAAATAATAAAGGAGAACTTCCCCAATCTGGCAAAGGCAATAGACTTCCAGGAAGTCCAGGAAGCTCAGAGAGTCCCAAAGAAGTTGAACCTAAGAAGGAACACACCAAGGCACATCATAATTACAGTAGCGAAGATTAAAATGAAGGAGAGAATCCTAGAAGCAGCAAGAGATAAGGGGACAGTCACCTACAAAGAAATTCCCATCTGACTGTCAGTGGATTTCTCAAAAGAGACCTTACAGGCAAGAAGGGGATGGAAAGAGGTATTCCAAGTCATGAAATCCAAAGACCTACATCCAAGAGTGCTCTATCCAGCAAAGCTTTCATTTAGAATGGAAGGGCAGATAAAGTGCTTCTCAGATAAGATCAAATTCAAGGAGTTCATCATCACCAAGCCCTTATTATATGAAATGTTAAAGGAACTTATCTAGAAAAAGAAGATAAATATGAACAGTGAAAGGATAGCAAACTCACAGTTATTAAGAACCACACCTAAAACAAAAGCGAACTAAAAGGAAAGCTAGATCAGGAGCAGAACCATAGAAATGGAGACCACATGGAGGGTTAGCAACAGGGGAGTGGGAGGAGGAGAAGGTGCAGAGAATAAGTAGTATATATGGTAGGTAGAAAATAGACAGGGGGAAAGGCAAGAATAGTATGGGAAATACAGAATCTAAAGAATTTGTGACACATGGGCATAAACTAAAAGGGGGGAATGGCGGGGGAGGGGGTGTGCAGGATGGAGGGTAATGAAGGGGGGAAAATGGGACAACTGTAATGGCATAATCAGTAAAATATATATTTTTTAAAAGGCGAGAGATCAACGTTTATCACGTGCATCAATGTTTATCTCCCTGTCCCTCCCTTCCTCTCTAAAAACAAGTAAATAAACCTTGGAAAAAAGTTAGTGAGAATGTCGAATATGCAGAAAACTTGTGATATTTTCATAAACATACTTATTATTGGGAAATAATTTTATGCTAACTATATAATAAATCATTATGATTTTTTATGTTAACTATGTAATTAACTGTCCAATATATTTCAAATAGTAAATTACTGATTTCTGCCACATTAATGAATATTAGATTTATATCTAGGTTCTGGTCACTATTATATTAAAAATAAAAATATTGAAGTATTCTTGAAACACTTCCTCTCTATCCATAAAGCATTGTATGTGGGCTACTCCTTTAACATTAAGATTAAAAATAGTCATAAAACGTGCTCAATTTTCTGCTTTCCTCACATTCTAAAACAGCCCAACAATGGCTAAATGGTATGTCCCAGCTTATAGAAAAGTTAACAATAGCAAAAATGCCACCTGACACCAGGGTCCTAACAGATGATTATGATTACAAAACATGGAAAGATTCCTTTAAAAATTACAAATTTTCAAGCCTGTTACCAGAATAAACTCAGAACTTCTAAATACACCAAAGTTGTTTTCTGATGTTTTTATTCATTTAACTGTTTAAGGCCAACTGTCTGCCAAGTACTACTCCCACCTCTGGAAACACAAGGGAAGCAAAACAGGATACTTACAGACCAGCCCAGGAGGTACTCAAAGAGTAATGCCAGTGTGCAATGAACGCAGCCCGAATGGTGTGCGGAGAGCAGGAACAGTTCTGTTGGACAGGAATATGATTTTGATTTGAAAGTGAGGAAAGAGTCCCCTCCCCAAGTATCTGAAAAGTGTACAGAATTTAATTAGGCAAGGGAAAGGAGATAAGGGGGGCAAATTTCAAACACAGTGAATGTACAGGACAGATAAAGGCCCTAATAAGGTAGCAGGAACGAGATACATCCAAGAAAACCCACTTAGCACAGATCAGAAAAGAAATGAGGACTGGAACACAGCAGGAGCCCAGGCCGTGTTAAGCCTTACAGACCAGGTTTTTTAAGGATGGAAAGTCTCCATGGGGCATTTAAGCTGGGAGTGACATTTCTTGTCTTTTATTTTAACTTTCTGAAGAAATTTTACATTCACAAGAAGGATGCGAAAATAGAACAAAGTTCACGACTACCTTTAATCCAGCTTCTCCCAATAACAGTATCTTATAATAACTACATTACAATGAGCAAAGCTAGGAAATTAACACTGGTATGACACTGGTAATTAAACTGTAGACCTTATTTAGATGTCATCTGTTTTTATGTTTACACACATGTGAGAGTGTGTGCGCGTGTAGTTCTATGAAGTTGCATTGTATGCACCAACTCATGTAACCACCCTCGCAATCAAGACATGGAACTGGTTTGTCACCCCCAAGGAAGCCCTCAAGCTGCTCCTCTGTCCCACCCTCCCACCAACCATAAGCCCTGGCAACAAAACATTCTCTAACATTTTCTCAGTTCGTGAACATTACGTAAACAGAATCACACACAGCATACAGCTTTCTGAGATTGGCTTTTCTGAGTTAGCATAATTACCATACTTTGCTGTGTATAATGCACACATTTTTGCTCAATTTTCTGAGGAAAAAGTAAGGATGTGCATTATACAGAGGCAGCACTAACTCCCTTTTATTCATGCTCATGCGTAAAATACTACCCTGGAATACAATAATCAGTTTTGTTTCTAAATATTAGTAAATCAAAAAACTGAATTAAAAATTAGAACAAAAGATTTTTTTCCTCAAAGTCTGGGCCAAAAACATGGATGTGTGTGATACATGGGAACATGTTATATGTGGCAAAATATATGGTACCTTCAAAACCATCAAGTTGTTGGATGTATCAACAGTTCATCCTTTTTAATGCTGAATAGTACTTCATTTTATAGCTGCACCAATTTTATCCACTTATCTGTTAAAAAACATTTAGGCTGAGTCTAGCTTTTGACAATTCATATTTGTGCTGAAAGATTATTTTGATGACAATATGCAAATTGGGCCATAGGACAGTCACAGTAAATGCAGAGACCATTAAGAAGGATATAGAAGATGTTCAAATAGGAAGTAATAACACCCTACATAGACTCCTAGGAAGGCAGGGAAGAGGGTGATTCTGCCCTCTCCCACCCCAAGGGAAAAATTATCTGGCCCCAAATATCAGTAACACCGAGGGTGAAAAACTCTGGCCTACACCAGCGATTTTCGACTTTTTCCATCTCCCAGCACATATAAACTAATTGATAAAATTCTGCAGGACACCAAAAAGTATATTTTTTGCCTATCTGACAAAAAATAGATATAATTTTGATTCATTCACATCAGATGGCTATTGCTGTGTTGGCTGTTGTCACTTTTTTGTTTGTCAATCTAAGGGAAAAGAGGTCAGTGCCCCTGACCAAAAAGTCAGGTACTGAATGTTTTAAAAATTAGTGCAGCACACTGGCTGAAAATCGCTGGCCTAGACTATGGTGGTGATGGTGGAGATGAAGAACAGCAGATTCAAGAGATGTTCAGGCACTAAGACTCAGGAGTAGACTGGCTATGGGACAATGATGGGGAGATGTCTGACCGGCACAACTGAACAGAGATGGTGGTGTCATTCACTTAGGGAACATTGAAGAGGTCCAAGTATTTGTCTGGCATCTTTGGAGTGCAGGTTATACAGTGTTTATATTGGGCATGCTGAATATAAGCCCCTTGAAACATCCAAGGAAAGACAGTGGCTTGGTTTGCAGCCTTGAGACCACATTAAGTGTGGGTTCCCTCAGTTTACTCAATAGAATGGGAAGAAAAGATGATCCAACCAATCCTTGAAGAGTAGCCTGGTAGAAGACAAGCTACAGAGAATAAGAGATTACTGGAAAGATAAGAAGAAAACCAGGAAGACTGTGTTGTCCCAAAGTCAGTGTGTTCCAAGGTAGAAGCAGGCAACCGTATTAAAATCTGCAGAGATACCAAAGAGGATGATATCTGAAAAAATCAGTGGGATTGTTTAACTGGAGATGAATCTAGTGAGAGCTGGAGTGGGGGCAGAAGTCAGTCTGAATTGGACTGAGGAGTGAGAGGTGAGGCAAATATGCACAATGTTTTCCCAAAGCCATCTCCGCAGCTACCCATTTTTCTATTGGTCATTCATTTGTTACTATAGATGCTACCAAATTATTACAGTGGCTAGTGGAAGTCATATTTAAAGATGACCCTCATCCCTAAGAGTAACAAGTGTGTTGGCAAAAGAACTTTGCACAATGAATACAACCCATAATATGGAATAATTTGTTCATTTATTTCAGCCTTTAGAAGCTTTATTATTTGATAACTGGCTTATTGGCATTATTGGGTAAATTTTGTAGACATAAATACACTACCTTCTACTAAAGAAAAGCTATGGTGATAAAACAACAGTGAAATGTCTAAGTGGGTAAAAGTTTTAGTGCTCAAATCTGGACACAAAAAGTAACATGTATCAACGTTACACAGTATACGTACACAAGAAAAGAAATGGAATAACGGAGCTCTAACAACCGTAAAAGCAATTACTGCTGATGTACTAGAGCAGAGTAAAAAAGCCCGCTAGAACGGTGTTAGGCACTGACCCGAGAACCTAGGGGAAAATAAGCTACTTCCCACTGCCGCTCTGGTCTGTTGACCTAGCCAGGTCGGGAGAGGCCTCCCCCCAGGCTTTGCCACGTCTCCGGGCCGGGCTGGGCTGGGTTAAGGTCAGCGGGCGCTAGCCACTGGTCTCTAACACCGGCCAGCGCCCTGAAGGCGGAGCCAGCGGTGCCTGGACAAGAATAAAGTGCCGGAACAAGACCCCCGAAACGTACCCACGGTACAAGCCGCGGTTTGCCTTACGAAGGTCACCAGACCCTGGGCTGCATCCTGAACGCTCCCACCGCCGCGCCGGAAATGAACCACAGCGTGGGTCTCGGTAAAGACCCTCCGACCAAGGGGCCTGCTGGCCCGCCCACCTGGCGGGGACTGCGCCCCTAGGCGTCCGCACCCCGAGCCGCCACTGCCGCCCCCACTCGCATGCACCCGCGTTGCTCCCAAGCTGACGCTCACCTGTGAACCCAAGAGAATGCAGTGTAACAGCTGAAAAGTGGGAGACACGGAGGTACGGGTGTTAAGACTACGGGTCAGAGGACACCAGGAAGATGCACAGAGAAGCTTCTGTGGCGCGTCCCCGCCTCCAAGATGGCCACCAGGCGCGCACGCCCCGGCGGCTGCCACGTCGGCCGTACCGCCCCGCCCGTCGCCACGCCCTGTCCGGCCGGAAACCCCGCCCCCAGGCCGGGAGTTAGACTTATTACCTGCGTCCGAAGTTTCTGCGCGCTGCACTTTGTCGCTGCTTTTCTTCAGAAGCGTTCCCTAGAACTGCCCTCCTTTCCCCTCCACGACCCCAACACGCAGGAATGACACCCTTCTTATTAGGAGGAGTAGTAGCTCACTTATCCCCACTTAGGAAGGTGGGGAAGAGAGTGATTCTGCCCTCCCCCACCCCAAGGGAAAGGCAGAGTAAGCCACCCTCAGGGATGCAGGTAAGCCAGCCAAGGTTATTTAGTCAGGCCCCACCTACCGTTAGCACCTCACTCCAGAAACAAGGACTTACCGAATGTATTTTCAAAGATTTCCAGATAACATCAGTTGCCTCAGGAGAGACAGGGGGTGGGTACAAGGTAGTAGCTACTGTACCGATTTTTCCCCAAGTAGTACAAGTATTACGCTTTTTTTTAAAAATGAAAAACCGAAGACAAAGATTATCAACTTTCTTAACCCCATTATGTTCCACTCAAAACAGTGCCGGAAACAGTCTGTGCTCAGTAATATAGTACATGAATGGCATGCAATAGAGAAAAATAAGAAATCTGAAGTCAGAAGTCCTGGTTTGGGTCTGGGACTACCCTAATGCCAGTTGTGCAGTTGCACTATCTTGCGTAGGCCACTTAATCTCCATATTCCCATTTGTAAGATGATAATATTATTATCTCCCATCTCTTAGGCAGGTAAGAATCAAAATAAGCCATATGAGAGCATTTTTTAAACTGAGTATTGAATGCATGAAAAATTGTTTTGGTTGTTCCCAAATCTCTTCAGGAACTCATTCTTAGATTTTGAATTTACATCTTGGACTTGACAGTTTTAAGCATTCTAAAATACCTCACAGAAAAGTTAATACTATTTGACTATGCTCTGACTTCAGATCTCACTTTGCAACTACAGTGGGTTGTTCCCTTTGGCAGTGACACTTATCTTATCCACTGAGAATGTGTGTAGGTGGCTATCTGGGTTAGTCTCCAGAAAGAGCTGTTTGGGGTGGTGCCGAAAATAGTTATCATCTCTATCTTCTCTGGTTAACACCCTTAATAGCTAAAGGGTCTGTTGGTTTCTTCATTCATTCACCAAACATTTACTAGTGGCTGCAGTGTGTTGAGCATTGGTACCAGACGTGTAACTATGAACAAGAGAGACAAGGTCCTAACACTTGGAGAGGTTTCATTCTCATAATAGAGAGAGGCTATGAACAGGAAAATAACCAAAGCAAGTACTGTTTGTGATAAGCACTTTGTGATGAGCACTGTTTGGGTGATTGTAATATACACTAAGTGGGGTAGGCCACTTCCCGTAAGATGAATGTGAGGGACTTCTCTGAGGAGGTGGGATTTGAGAACAGACCTGCAAGGAAGCAGGCCTGAGGATATCTGGATAGAGAGCAAAGCACTCAAAAGCTCTGAGGGAGGGTGCTTGACACATTTGCAGAACAGTATGAAAACTGGGACCAAGAAAGGGGTAAGAAATCACTTCAGAGAAATAGCAGAGCCAGATCATAACCAGCCTTGTGGTCCATGATGAGGTCTTTGGGTTATATTCTAAGAGAAATGAGAAGCAGGTGGAAGATTTGACCAGGGGACTGACAAGATTTTACTTCAGTTTTAAGTTACACTCAGATTGCAGTATAACTTTAAGGGGTGCAAAGACTAAAGTAGAATGTCCAGGAATGAGAAAATGGTGATTCAGAGTAGCTAATGGGGCAGGGGCTGGTGCATGGTCTTGGACACATTTTGAAGGTTAAGCCATTCTGACTTACTATGGATTGGATGTGGACTCTATTAGTTTCCTAACACTGCCTAAACAAATACTATACTGTGTGGCTAAAAACAACAGAAATGTATTCTCTCACAGTTGTAGGGGACAGAAGTCCAAAATTGAGGGTTAGGAGGGCCTCAATGAAAGCTCTAGAGAGAATCCTTTGCCAATTCCCACTTCTGGTAGAGCCAAATTTCCTTGGCTTGTGCCATCGTAACTCTAATTGCTGCCTCTGTCTTCACATGACCATCTCCTTTGCATCTCTGTGTCTCATAGCTCCCTCTGCTTTTCTCTTATAAGAACACCTGTCATTGCATTTAGGGCCAACCTGAAATCCAGAATGGCCTCAAGATCCTTGAGGAGGTAGACCTCATTTCCAAATAAGGGCACATTCACAAATTCTAGGTGGATATATCTTTTGTGTGGGGGGGGAGGGTAGAGAACTATACCATCGAATGGGCCATGAGAAACAGGAATCAACTAAATAAAAAGATGGTTTTCAATGTTGTTAACCTCGATTTCCACTTGTAATATTTTGTTTTATTCATCACTTCTCATTTAAATTTCAAAAGAATTCTATGTGGCAGGTATTATTATTACTCTAATATTAGGAGTTATTATTCCTGAGGAAACTAAGGCTCCAAAAATTCTGTGTAAACCTGGAACTGGAACTCAACATTCTTTAGCTGCACTCCAACTTCTTGCCTGCTTTTGTGGTGGTAAGGTAAGAGAATGTGTTAGATGGAGGGCAATGAAGGGCATCGGTGGGAAAATTACAGCTTTGACAGAACAAAGATGGCTTCATTGTTTTATTTAGTTGTCTGTTTTAGTTGTTGCTAACAGAACTTATGAAGTTTTGCCTTCAGGAAGTTTCTGATATATAATAGAGTTCAATTTGAGCTGTAGTGCGAGACACAGTGTAATGGTTGAATTTTCCTGTTACTGCACAAAGGCAAACAAAACTATTTTCCACTTGAGTTGAGGGTTTTTTTTTCTAGCTCAATTCAGAGTTAATAGATCTGTTCTTAAATATCCCTAAAACCGTTCCCAAAGTTTGAAATATTTGTGTGAATAGTGAAGTGCCTATTTTCAGGTGGAGAGAAGCAAGGCGGAGGCTGAGCATCTGCAGTATAACCAAGAATAGGGGCAAAGCTGAATCTGGTCTGAGAGATGACGGCTCTGCTCAAAGAACAGTCAGTGAGTTGTACAACCACAGAGGACACTCCAGCAGCTGTGTCAAGGGCGCGGGCCAAGACAGAAATCAGGCCCATCCCTATGCCCAACCCATGCAAAGAAGATAGTTAAAACTTTCAGCAACTAGGAAGGGGGTGGAGGGTTGCCCCACACGTTGCATGGGACATACTTGTACTAAAAAATTACTCATTGTTTATCTGGAATTCCAGTTTAGGAGTCGACAAGCCAGTGACGTGCAGTCTAAGAGGCAATGTATGGCTAAATGACTGGGAAAGCGATATTGGTACCAGACGACCTGGATTTGAATTGTAGCTTTAGTATCTGCTAAGTCCACAGCTTGCCTTGGGCTTGACTTTTAAACTCACTGTGTCTTGATCTCTTTACTTATGAAATGAGACCTTATATTAATATGTACCTCACAGTTTTTTATTTGAGGATTAAATGACTTAATATGTGTGAAGTGCTTGCAACAATGCCTAACATAGTATTTGGCATGTGTTAGCTCTTATTCTTTGACTTTTAAGTTGTCTAAACATTCATCTGGCATTAACTGATATAAACCAAAAAGATTTTATTTAGTCAGTCTGAATTCTAATTTCTGAATGAAGATTTTATTTGCTGCTTATTAAACAACTAAAGAAAATTTAGTTTAATTAGAAATAAGGGACTCTACCTCCTAATTTGCATAGGACACTCCCAATTGAGGGATGCTGTCCCAGCATAATTATTAAGAGTACCCACCTTTTATTACCAAAAGTGTTCCAGTTTGGGCAGCAAATCATAAGATCATCTTAGTTACAGAGATATTAACAAGTTATTCTTTTTGCACATGTGAGCCCCAGTGGGAAAATGTCAGTACCTGTGCCTGCCTGCATGTGCATAACCATTATTACCAGAGCCCATTTCCATTTGCCTTAAAGTCACTAGTGAACTATCTTTCTAAAACATTTAGTTATAAAAACATTCGATGACTCCTCATTCCTTACACTGTAAAATCTTAAAAACTCAACTTACTCTTACTTTCTAGACTCTTCTCCTCTCCCTGCATATTCCTCCACATTCAGCTGCTCGGTCCCTTTCCTTCTCTGCTGACAGGTGCTCCCCATTTCTCAAGGACCAGATCAAAGTTTTCTTTCATCACAAAACCTTTCACATTGCGTTTCTGTTGATTGTATGTATCTGTACTCTATATTTGTTTATGAGCTCCTTGATAGTAATGCTTTGTTTTCTGAATCCAAGTACATTCAAATTTTTACATATGATTTCTCTGAGAATATTTTTAAATTGATTTGAATTTCCTAAAATTTATGTGTGGTATATACATCATGAAAGTGCTCAAAATCATCCTTTTCCCTGCTACATATGATTTTACTAAAAATAATTTTGTAGAAGACAGAACAAATATGTTTCTTTTGGAAAATTTGAAATTTTACTTTGAATAAAGAACCATGCAACTAAAATTAGTTCTGAGGCCAAGGAAATACTGTTAATATGCCATAAAACATTACAAAGGATTCTAAATTTTTTCTAAGCTTTTGTGTTTTTACAAAGTTAAAAGTTTACACGACTTCAACCAATAGCTCTCAATGCATCACAAATCCTAAATAGTTATATCTGTGGTAGTGTTTTTTAAGCTTTTAAATTCACAGAATACTACACTTTTCCCCTTCAGATTTTACGACATAGTTTAGAAGAGAAAAGGAAACATAACACAATTGTTCTTAGAAGCATCTTCATTTTCAAGCAATGTTTAAAGCTGTTCTGTTCATTTTTTTGGCAATTCAGCATTTCTCTAAGGCTCAGAAGAAAAATTGGGGAAGACAGCCTAGGAGATCAATGGATCCAATTCACATAATCACACGTCCACCTACCAACCTCACTGGGTGTCAATCCCTGTTTGGTGTCCTCCCACTTGCCACCTCTCAGAACTACTTCTGAGCAGATCGTCAGGGTAAGGTGGGCAGCACACGGGGTTAGGGATGGAGCACTACAGTCCCTAATAACAACTCCAGGGTCACCTTCTCTGAACTTCACTTTCTTCCCTGGACAAGTGAAGTAGAGCTAAGTGATTTCCGCCACGAGTGTTAATTATGATTAGCTTCCTAACAAGACAAGAAAAGAAGCTGAGAAGTCATCGCCAACACAGATAAAATGCTAGAAAATGGAACTGAGGAGTCTGTGGTGATGATAGTAACTATTCATTGTGATTAAGTAGGTTTTCTTAAGGTTGGTTCTACTTCAGAAAAATTTGCTCATGACTTAATCCATTCCAAAAGAAAAGAAACCCCGTAATACCAATCAATAGATGCAGGAAAAGGCATCTGATAAAGTTCCACTCTTATTTATGATAATTCTTGGTAAATTAGAAATAGAAAGAAACTTTAACGTGATAAAGGACATCTATGAAATAACATAGCAGATATAATTCTGAGAAATTAGAAGCATTTCACTTAAAGTTATAACAATGTAAAAAGAGATCAAAGTTTTTACATTGAAAGGAGAAGCAAAACTGTTCTTATCTGCAGTAAAAATTACTGTTTAAATCTCCCATACATAGTCCTTGCATCTCCTTTCCCAAGTGTCTAGTAATCTCCCCAAGTCCGTGACTTTAGATAACACCTACGTCCTAGTAATTCCAACATTTATATGCCCAACCACATTTCTCTCCTAAATTCTACAGCTATTCAATAGCTTTACTTTCATGTCTAATGAGGAGGCTAATTAAAACTCTTGATGTTTCAAAAAAAATTTTCTGCTCCACTTTCACTGTTACCACTCAGTAAATGGCAACTCTGCTCTTCCATTTGCTCAGGTCAAAAACACCTTGGATCAAAGTCAACATCCACAGTGATGTCATGTTGATCAGCTCTGCGCTTGATAGGATGTGATAAAGATGGCACCTTACCTCTGTGGTCTTCCTCCCCCAAGTCCACTATCCTGATGTAATAATCGTGAGAACAGAGATTTCTGTAACATATCTGACCAGTATTTCTCAAAAACGGTCAGAAGTGCAGAAGGCCCAAGAAACTGTCTCAGCCCAGGGGAGCTGAGGGTGACCATGACAACTAAATGTAATGTGGTGTGGGAATAAAGACCACCAGACTGAGAATGAGAAAAGGCTATTTAGTCAGAGCCCTCAGGGAATTCAGCCACCATCACTTGCATTTGGCAGAGACTCAAAAGCAAAGGAGTGGAAAAGCTTTAGAGTGGAAAAAGAAAAGGTGTCAGGTGCGCCTGATGGGAGGCTGTGGGCAGAGGGGGACTGGGAGCAGGCTAACTAGAAGCGGGACACTCTATGTGACTGCTTAGGGGTGCGTATTTGGCTTTCTCCAGCTGGCCCTGCATTGGAAGTAGGGGCGCACATTAGGGAAGCCGTCAGCTATTAATTAAGTCCTGGCCTTTTGGGGAAGATTGCTACAGGTGTTGCTGTTTGGGTTCCTAGGCAGGTTGCTATATATTATGAATCAGAGTTCTATTTTTATATATGGTGTGGCCATTATCCATTTGTGTATTCAGTCTCTCGGTGGTGTCTGGATGAGATCCTGCAACTGGAAAAGGACATTAAGTAAAACTAAGGAAATCTGAATAAAAATATACCAATATATCTCTAGTGGTGTTTTTCAAGCTTTTAAATTCACAGAATACTACACTTTTCCCCTTTAGATGTTTACATCATAGTTTAGAAAAGGAAACATAACACAATTGCTCTTAGAAGCATCTTCATTTTCAAGCAATGTTTAAAGCTGTTGTGTTCATTCTTTTGGCAATTCAGCAGTTAATGTATACCAATATTGGTTTATTAATTTTAGCAAATGCACCATTGTGAGTGTAAGATATTAATAAGAGGACTGAGTATGGGGTATAGGGAATTGTCTGTACTACCTTCTTGGGTTTTCTGTGAATCAAAAACTTCTGAAAAACAAAGATTATTTTTAAAAAAATAATAAACACCTTTGAGATATCCTGGACTCCTTGCTTTCTCTGACCCTCCATCGCCAATGCTTTAACAAATCCTTAGTCCGTGTTTGACCATGCCCACTCTGCTCCAATGTTACCATCTCAGCCCCGACATCACCCTCTCTCATTTGGAAGTCTTTGCTAGCTTCCTGAGGGCCCACCCTGCTTCCATTCCTGCCTGTAACATACTTTGTCACAGAGCTTTACTGTGGCCCACGAGGTGCCCAGGACCCTGGCCCTGGAACCTCTCCACCTGTATTTCTCACCATCCTACCCCCCCCCCACTCTGTTCCACCGTGCGGGCCCCCTTGCTGTTTCTCGGGCGCACTCAGCCCCCTCACACTTTGGACTTGCTCCCTCTTCCTGAGCACTGGTTTGCTTCCTTGTGACATTTCAGTCCTAGAGAGGCCTTCCCTACACATCTGATTTATGTTTCCTTTTTTAAAAAACAATTTTTTATGTTTCTCCATAACACTTAGCACTTCTTAACACCCCCATACATCTGTTTACTAGTCATCTCACACTGAGAATGCAAGTGTCCATGAACTCAAGGACAACTTGTTGTTTTGTTCAACATCGTACCCCTATTGATCCCAAGTACTTCGTAGGCATTCAATCAACTATTCGCTTACTCAGTAAATGAATGTATTGAGTATTATAATGCTGCAGAGTGCTCTTATCATTCTTTTCATGAAGCTCATAATTTCAATTCCAGCCAATCAAAAATACTTTTTGTGGAGACACTTTGGTTCTTTATTTCCTTCATATATATCGAATATATTTTATTCAGTGTGGGTCAATTTGACTTGACCTCAGAAATGTGATCTGAAATGGAAGACTCCTTATATAATTTGTGAATATACACATGTGCCGTTGTCTGTGGCTTAAATTCCTAGATGTCACAATTCCCGAAAACACTTTGAAATAGTCACTCAACCAATGCTCATTCACCAACACACTGTATTAGAAGCCATGGACCAGAGATAGCATGAATGAATTCCTGCCCTAAAAATGATCACAGTCAGTAGGAAAGCTATGCACCAAAAGCACAAAAATACAAGAAAGAAAATTTGGGGTCTTTTGACAAGTACACACAAAATGATAAGGGAGAGCCCAAACCGTATAACAGAACTACAGAAAACCATATGAAAAACAGTTTTACCTTTTCGTACAACTTTTGGGGTGGGTGTAATTGCAGCTGGTGATCGGGAGGTGGACCTGTGGGTATGTATGCGCACGCACCATCACTTTTGTGGAACAGGCCATCCCCCTTTGAGATTCTCCCTTCCCTTGAATCCATGTTGCTGAACTAGTCTTTTCTCTTACTCCCTTCTGACCACTGCTTCTGTCTTACAAAATTTAGTACTATTTATTTTAGGCCCTCCTGTCTTCTTATTTGAGAAACACCTATTTCACATGCACTGGAGTCATTGAACGAGGGTTTAACTGGCTCGGTCAGATTTCATTCCTGCTGTCCCCAGACACACTGTGAGAGCCAACACTGGGCCTCATGTCACATTCCTCCTAGTGAGGAAGGTAGCAACCAGTGTATAGTCAAGAAATCTTCCTTCTCTGGCTCGTGAGTCACTGTTTATCCTCTGCCATTGCTCCCCCTGCTCCACTACCTCAGATAGAAAGGGTTCAGACTCTTGGCAAATTGCTTTGAAAGACTGCCAATCCCACTCATACATTCCCTACTTAGGGGCAAGGGAAAGAATTTATTCTTTCTCTTTTTATATACACAAGAGAAACCCTCTATTCTACATGCTTCTCTCTACTCTTTCTCTAAAACTTGAATTCCAGTTTCTACCTACCTAGAAAGCTCACCATCTTCTCAATTGCAATCAGGTGAGAGATAAATCCATACCTTTTCCATAAAACCATTTTCATATTTTGCCTTTTCAATTTCATTACTACCATTATTTTTATCCAGTCATCAAAAAAAGTATTAGATAGCTCTCCCTCCTTCACCAACCATATTCATCAAGACCTCAAATCTGTTAAAGGATTTTATTGCCTTGTATACCATGGTAAAATTCTATGAGAAAGTACCTTAGAGGCGGGAGTGGAAGCAGGTGGGCCCTTAGGGGGATTTGCAGGTGGGAGATGATCATGTCCAGCTAACGGTGCAGCAGCCGTGTGGAGGAGACCTGGTAAAATCTGGATCATGTACAAGTCAGCGGTTTGCTCTTTTCAGAGGCTGTACTCTACAAGTACGGCCCTCTCTTGCTTAGCAAGCATAAAGTTCAGATTTTTATTTCAGATGCTATACTTTTTAAAAGTTTGATCTGATGTGGTTGTTCCAAAGGTAATGTATGAACAAAACTCAAAGGTACAGAAAAGTGTGTAGTGACAACTTTCTTTCATAAGGCTATTCTCCTCACCAGAAACAACTATAGCTCTGTATCTCACAAGTATATACACACGTTCTTTTCATGTGCCCTTTTCATAACTAGAACACACACTGGATATACTATATTATACCTTAGTGCTTGGTGTATGTGTAAAATGCTGCACACACACACACACACACACACACACACACACATGGGAGCTCATCCCATATCACTGCATTTATGCCACTTCACTTAGAAAGAGCTACATAGGCTTCCATCGAATGGATTTCTTTAACTTGTGCCAATTCCTGAACACTTGCCATAGTTCATTCCAACCTTTTGCTAATACCAACAATGCTATATTGATTCCACTAAGATAGATGCCATTTTACACATATATAAACATAACTGTAGAATAAATCCCCTAAAGTAGATTTACTTGATCAAATGGTATGGGTCTTTGGAATTTTAATAGATGATGCAAAATTGCTCTCCAATGAGGATGTATCAGTCTGTACTCTCAACAGTGAAGTATGAGTCCTGCTTCTCTACTTCTTTTCCAACTACAGTTTCTTACCAAATATTTGAATCTTTGCTGGTTTACAGGTTGAAAAGATACTTTTGCATTTATGTTTGGAAGATTGAGATTGAGCATTTTGTGTAAAAGCCACTTGTATTTCTTTTAATGTGATCTCTTACATTATATTATTGATTTTTAAACAGTTTATAAAAGGCTTTTATGCAATAAAGAAAAGAGACCTATTCATGTAATACACATTGCAAATATTTTGCCTTCTTGAGAATTTGGATTTTGCCTGTGTGATTTTCCCTGCAGAAATTTTAATCCTTCTAAAGGCAAATTTATTAGATCTTTACAATCATTTCTTCTATATTAAAATAAAACTCAGCTGACACTTTTGAGATAAATAGAATGCACTAGACCAAACTGACATCTTTATAATACTACACCTTCTTATCCAAAACTCTTCTTTATGTGCCCTGATAGCATTTAGTTATCTTAAAAGATAGAGTGTAAATATTTATTCATAAGTTTTTCTGAGGTCAATAGAGTCTTTTCTTCTATTGCATTTTGTCATTTATTATTGCTTGTATATAGGAAAGCTCTTTATTTTATCATATTAATTCTATAACTGGTCACCTTACTGAATAGGCTTGTTGTCTATAGTCGATGAATTGGTTTGTTTTTATTTACTCATCATTTACAATATTTACACTTATTTGTCTTAGAATTTTTCTTAAATTGACTAAGTTTTCATTTGTGTCCTAAAATACAGCCAGTAAACTCCAATGTTTCATGGGTACATGAAATGAATGTCAAGTCATGGAACGTAATTCTATGCAAAGCAATTATACCTACTTACTACTTATGTTATTTGTGTATTCCATTGACAAATACTTCTTATTTACTTGCTGTGTAATGAACTGAGATATGAGTATTAAAATATCCTGTAACTAATGTGTTATCTCCCCTTGTGTTTCCTGTAAATGTTGCTTTAATTATGCAGATACAAGGTTATCTGATTCATAGGAATCCAAAATGATGAGATCATCAATGAGGATTGTACCCTTTATCATTTTCTTCACATTTGTCTGACATGCTTGCTCATCCTTCAATTTTTAATTTTTATGATTTCATCTTAGAGGTACCTATTGAATTCAAAAGTATAATTAAATTTTTCTTTATGACTAAATTTGGGATATTTTTCTTCCACTGAGTTCTCAACTTTTATTTACACGACATGTATGTTTAGTTTTCATCTGATATATTTCATAGTATATTTTCTGTTATGTTGATTTTTTCTTTTTTATAATCTTTTATTGCATTGTGTATGAAGTTTTGTTATGTGTGTGTATTGTCTGATGGTCTGCAGTTTATGGCCTTGTTCTAACGATTACCTTTATAATCATTACTTTATGATTATATTTGACCCTCTATCTATCCTCTATTGACTCCCTGCTGTGAGTGAAGGCAAAACCAGTGTATGCTCCCAGCCTTTCCTAACTGCTACCATCCCCTTTTAGTTGATCATATATATGTTTTTGGTAGTATCTAATAGGTGGATATATAACTGTGGTTTTAATTTTCAATTCCCTAACAACATGATGGTGAGCATCTTTCTATATGCTTGTTGCCTATCTGTATGTCTCCTTTGCTGATGTGTCTGTTTGAATCTTTTGGCATTTTTAAAAATCAGGTTGTTTTCTCATTCTTGAATTTTAGGAGCTAAATTTTGAAGATGTAGATTGTATCTTTCAAAGAATTATTCCATTCATCTGGGTTATCAAGGTTGTGGGCATAGAGTTGTTCCTAGTATTCCTTTATCATCCTTTTACCATTTATGAAATTGTGGTGATGTTTCCATTTTATTTCTGCTTTTAGTAATGTGTTTTTTCTCTTTTACCCTTAGTTGCCTTCGTAGAAGTTTATCATTTTATTGGTCTTTCTAAAGAACCGCTTTTGGTGTCATTGATTTCCTCTCTTAATTTGTTGTTTTCAATTTCATTGATTTCTGTTATTTTCATTTTTATTTAATTAAAAATATTTAAAATTATCTCTTGATACTTCTTTGGCCCTTGTGTTACCTAGAAGTGTGTTAATTAATCTCAAGCATTTGGGATTTTCCAGTTTTCTTTCTGTTATTGATTTCTACTTTAATTTCACTGTGATCTGAGAGCATATTTTTGTGATTTGTATTCTTTTAAATTTGTTAAGGTGTGTTTTATGGCTCACGATGTGGTCTATCTTGGCAAACATTCCAGGTGAACTTGAGAAAAGTGTATATTCTGCTGTTGTTGAAGTAGTCTATAAATGTCAATTAGATTCAGCTGATTGATGGTGCTGTTCAGTGCAACCAGGTCTGTATTGATTTTCTGCCTGTTGGATCTGCCAATTACTGATAGAGGGATGTTGAAGTCGCTAATTATAATAATAGATTCATTTCTTTCTCCTTGCAGTGCTATCAGTTGTTGCCTCACTTCTGATGCTCTGTTGTTGGCTGCATGTACAATAAGGACTGTTACGTCTTCTTGGAGAAATGACTCATTTATCGTTATGTCATGTCCCGCTACAGCTCTGATAATGGTCCTGGCCCTGAAGTCTGCTCTCAATGACATTATTAAAGTTACTCCCACTTTCTTTTGATTAGTGTTAGCATAGTATATCTTTGTGCATCCATTTACTTTTAATCTATATGTGTCTTTATATGTATAGATTTCATGTAGACAACGTAGAGCTATGTCTTGTTTTTTACCCACTCTGATAGTCTATCTTTTAAGTGGTGAATTTAGACCACTGATGTTTAAAATGATTATTAAGTTAGTTGGATTAACATCTGCCATATATTTTTTACTGCTTTCTGTTTACTGCCCTGTTATTTGTCTCTTTTTTGTCTTCCGTTATTTTTCTGCCTTCTGTGATTTTAACTGACCATCTATATGATTCTATTTTCTTTCCACTCTTAGTATATAACTTACACTTAAAATATTTTTGTACTGAAATAAGCCAGGTGGTGAAAGACAAATACCATATGATCTCACCTGTAAGAGGAACCTAAGGAATAAAACAAATAAGCAGGCAAAGTAGAACTAGAGGCATGGAAATAAGGAGCAGACTGACAATGACCAGAGGAGGTAGGGGGATAAAGAAGGAGAAAGGCCTAGTCAACAAATGGGTATAAATGACCCATGAACATGGACGAGGTGGGGATTGACTGTGGGAGTGGGGGGTGGGGCAAGGCGGGGGCAACAGGGGAAAATCGGGACAACTGTGATAGAACACCAATAAAAAGTATTTTTGTAATGCTTCCCCTAGAGTTAGCAATATATGTTTATAACTAATTCAAGTTCACATTCAAATAACACTATAGCACTTCACAATAACAAAGTATTCTCACTTCCTCCCATCCCTCATAACACTATTCTTATTCATTTCACTTATCCACTGGTTATAGTCACTGAATACATCGTTGTTATTATTTTGACCTATTAGATAAATTAAGAATGAGAAAAATAAAATATTTTATTTTACCTTCATTTATTCCTTCTCTAATGCTCTTTCCTTATGCACATCAGGAAAGATGTGCATTCTAACCTATGTCATTTCTTTCTTTCTGAAGAACTTTAGACATTTCTTACAAGGTAAGTCTACTGGTAGCAAATTCTCTTGGTTTTTGCTGCCTGAGAAAGTTTGTATTTTTCCTTCACATCTGAAAAACAATTTTTCTGGGTATAGGATGCTACATTGGTGGGTTTTTTCATTTAGTGCTTTAACTATTTCACACCAGTCTGTTTTCACACGTCATCAGGTTATCTTGAATATGTGCAGTTCTTATTTTTCTGTGTTGATTCCTACTGATAATAAATATTTTATGAGCTAACATTAGCTCATGAACATTCTATTTCACAATTTGAATGTATCACTTATATTTGTGGTACACAGTATTTCCTAAGTGCCAATCCAAGCATCTTGCCTAGACTATATTCTCGTCACAGCAACCCTCTGAGGTGGGTAGGTGTTATTATTGTCCCCACTTTACAGTAGAGGTACCTGAGACACAAGGAGGGTAGGTGAGCTTACCAGGTTACAGAGCGTGTATTACTGGCACCAGGCTTCACCCGAGCCCTCTGCCTGAGCCCTCTGAACCCAGAGGGCTCTCATCGACACTTGGCAGGACCAAATCACTGATGAAAGAAGCATTGCTGGCCACTACTTTGCCCATTATAAAATACTATTTTTCAACTGCCTGTTGGTTAGATGGAATTTATTAAAGTTGATGTCTCTCTCTACTAGACTATAAACTCCATAAGCCCAGGGGCTTTGCTTTATTTTTTTGTTGCCGCTCAAGGGTCTGGGTACTCAATAAATATATGTTGTCTTGAAATAAATGAGATCATGACACTTTACCAATAATTACACACTTTACAAGGACATTAAAAGAAAATTTGAACTCATTTGTTAATAAAGTGTAAAGTAATATAAAAGAATTAAAAATATAAAAGTATTTTTTAAAAATAAATATTCATCGACATATACACATTAGAGGGCTTTCGCCTCTTTGCATAAGTAGGTTACATTTTCTCAAACACAAAGAGACAGATTGGACTAAATAATATCTAGAGTCTCGTCCAGTGCTATCTAAATTCTAGCAATAAAACCATAAATCTTCTAGAAGAAAACATAGGCAATAAACTTTTTGATATTAGTCTTAGCATTTTTTTAAAATCTGTCTTCTCAGGCGAGGGAAACAAAAATTAATAAATAAATGGGACAACATCAAACTAAAAAGTTCTTGTGCCACTCTGGTTGGTATGGCTCAGTGGATTGAGTGCCAGCCTGTGAACCAAAGGGTCACTGGTTCAATTCTCAGTCAGGGCACATGCCTTGATTGTGGGCCAGGTCCCCAGTAGGTGCTAGTCAAGAGACAACCACACATTGATGTTTCTCTCCCTTTTTTCCTCCCTCCCCCTAAAAAAATTAATTAAATTAAAAAAAAAATTCTTGCACAGCAAAGAAAACCATAAACAAAACAAAAAGACAAGCTACTAATGGGAGAAGATATTTGCTAATGATACATCTAATAAGGAGTTAAAGGAATTCATACAATTCAACATTCCAAAAATTTGATTAAAAATTAGGCAGGAGGCCTGAATAGACATTTCTCCAAAGTGGATGTACAGATGGCCAACAGATATATAAAAAGATGATCAATATCACTAGTCCTCAGGGAAATGCTAATCAAAACTACACTAAGATATTGCCTCACATCTGTCAGAATGGGTATCATCAGCAAATCAACAAAAAACAAATGTTGGTGAGGATGTGAAGTAAAAGGAACCCTTGTGCACTATTGGTGAGTAAATGGTATAACCACTATGGAAAAAAAGTCCAGTTTCCTCAAAAAATTAAATATAGAACTACCACTTGTCCCAGCAATACCACATCTGAATATTTATCTGAAGAAATCCAAAACTCTAATTTGAAAAGACATGTGCCTGCCTATGTTTACTGCAGCATTAGTTACAGTAGCTAAGGTATGGAAGCAACCTAAGGGTCCATCAATAGATGAGTGGGTAAAGAAGATGTGGTTCATATATACAATGGAATACAAGCATTACTCAACCATAAAAAGAATGAAATCTTACCATTTGTGACACAAATGGAGCTAGAAAGTATTGTGCTAAGTGAAATAAGTCAGACAGAGAAAGACAAATGTCATATGATTTCACTTACATATGAAATCTAAAATACAAAATAAATAAAATGGAAACAAACATATAGTTATAGAGAACAAACTGATGTTTTTCAGAGGAGGAGGAGGGAGTTGGGGGGTGAGGAAAAAGGCAAATGGTTTAACAAGCACAAATTGCCAGTTTTAAAAACAATCACACAGTGGAAAGCAGTATGGAATTTTCTAAGAAAACTAAAAATGAGTATGCCTTTTGACCCAGCAATTCCACTGCTAGGATTATATCTTAGGAACCCTGAAACACCAATCCAAAAGAACCTCTGCACCCCAATGTCCATAGCAGCACAATTTACAATAGCCAAGAGTTGGAAGCAACCTAGGTGCCCGTCAGTAAATGAATGGATCAGAAAACTATGGTACATTTACACAATGGAATTCTATGCAGCAGAAAGAAAGAAGGAGCTCCTACCCTTTAGGCAACAACATGGATGGAACTGGAAAGCATTATGCTGAGTGAAATAAGCCAGGCGGTGAAAGACAAATACCATATGGTCTCACCTTTAACAGAAACCTAAACAACAAAACAAACAAGCAAAATACAACCAAAGACACTGAAATAGAGAACAGGCTGACAGGGACCAGAGGGGAGAGGGGAGGGAATTTCAGGGGAAAAGGGGAAGGACTTACAGGAAGTACTATAAAGAACACATGGTTAAAAACTAAGGGAGGTGGAAATGGGAGGGAGGTGGGGAGCACTGGGGGTGGGATAGGATGGGAGTAAATGACAGAAAACTGTACTTGAACAACAATTAAAATAAATTAAAAAACTAGTCACAAGGATATAAAGCACAGCATAGGGAATGCAGTCAGTATGCATAGTGTTGTATGGGTACCAGACTTATTGGCGTGATCACTTTGTAAGTTTTTTAAATGTCTAATCAGTATGTTCTATACCCAAACTAATGTAATATTATATGCCAACTGTAATTGAAGATTTTTTTATTAAGTAAAAATAAATTCCAATTTAATTTCCTAGTTTGAAAGTATCTTTGTGTCATTTTTGCAAGTACCCACTAGGGGGCGAGACACTATCACCCATCAGTTACTAGGTGAGAAGGGCCGACTATTACCGCTGCAACATCTTCCTCACCAATGAGGCTCTGTTAAAAGTGAAGCAGCCTTCTTCGGAATTGTTCCAGGAATTTTTAAATGTCTTTGTGTGACATTTATTACTTAACTGAAGTTGTCTTGTTTCTGGGGATTTTCTCTCTGGGCCAGTAGAGGGAGCACAAAGCTTATTTTTTTCTCTTTCTGAGCTTTTAGAGCTTAATTGCAGCTTCTGACTTTTCATCTTTAAGACCCTGAATTTTCCTAGATTTTTTTTAGATCAATTGAAATGCAGGAAATTTGCCTTCGTGTGTCTACTTAGTTAAAGAAAATAAATTGCGTTTAATGAATTATTTATTGTAATAATATGAAAATATTGTTAACAAGCAGTATTTAGAGAATAATTTTGCTTGTTTTCCTTTTAACCATGCAAAAGATAAGAAATTACTTTAGAGATCCTCAAAAATGAAACTGGAAAAACAATGAAGCACTTTTCTAAAAAGGCACAAAGACTGTACATGGTCTAATACAATGTAAAATCTATAAGCAACATCCTATTGCCATCGAGTAAAGTAAACAGTTTTACTCTATACAGGTAAATTTTTTCCTAGTATAAACATTTCCCTTTAAATTAGATTTTAGATGCACATGTTTTGACACATAGGGATTTTCTTTGTAATTCTTTCTAATTATTTTCTAATTTCATTATTCATCTCTGACCCATGACTCACTTAGAATTATTTTAAATTCTTCAATATATGAAGATTTCTGTCTTCTTATCAATTGATTTCTAATTTTGTTGCAAGATAAAATTAAAAAGAAAGTGGTCTGCCTCATGTCAGTTCTTTGATATGTGTGGAGACTTGCACTGGGTCTTTTTTCTTTTATGGGTTAAATTGTGTGTATAGGGTGGCGTGTGTGTGTGTGAAACAAGATGTTAACTCTGAGTTTTGTTGCCACTGTGTTTCAGCTGAAGTGGGAAAGCTTGTCAATGCACACCTTTGCAAGCTGTTCTCAGAATATGTGAGACGGGTTTTACAACCCTTAGGTCCTCACTCACTGCAAGGTTGTGTGAGGCCAGCCTCGGGGATTGGCTGTGTGATGATAAGAAGTCAGAAAGGAAGTGCTTCTTTAGAAAGTTTGGGAGCCTCGGTGCTTCTCCTCTCCATTCAGATCTGGTGCTACTGCTGCTCTCTTTAAATCAAGGAGCCCATTTCAAATGAACCAATTGGAGAGCTGGACAGCGCTCCCTAGCACTTGGGACACAACCATTGGTACCTGACTCAGGAATAATTATTCTACAGGTAAGACCCTGGCTAAAGCGGTCTTCCTGGAAATGGACTGCACTTTCATAGGGCAAATGTGGATGCATGTTTTTCTAAGATTTTATGGATGGTTGGGAGGGAGTCACCCCAAGACCATGACCTACAGGGGTTGGGTGACTGCAGCAGAAGGGTGGATGCCAGAAGCTAGCGGCCAAGCCAGGGACTTAGCAACTGCCAATAAACAGGGGGTCTCTTGAAAATGTTCACAGAACTGTCTCTTTAAAGACAGGGCCAGAAACTGGTCTGGCACACAAAGCAAAGCTTCAGAACAGTGATATGTACGTGTATAAATTAAATGTAACTCCTAAAATTCTGTGTGTGTGCTCAGATGGATGTGTAGATAGAGAGATGATAGATAGATGATAGACAGAATACCTGTCTATATATCTGGACTCGATTTTTATTACCTAAAAGTAACTGGAAGAGCTGAACTTGTCAAGATTATATTCAGGAGCAAAGTCCTTAGAAATGGAAAGATCAGCTGGTTTCTCCTCGTATTTTACAATAGCCAGCTTGAGAGTTCAATAAATCAGATATAAAGACACAGATATATACCTACATCTTCACCCACACATATACCTATGTATTATATACACACACATACACTCACAGATGTATTTGCCCAAGATAGTCAATTAGATTTTAAATACATGTTATGCTTTTCCAAAATGTTTGACATTTTCCTCTCTTCCTTGAAATTCTTTCCATTTTTCTTTATATAGTTTGAGGCTGCATTGTTAGGCTTACATGAATTCAGATGTATTACTTCTGGGTAAATTACATTAACCATATGTAAGAATTAGTTGCCCCTGAGGCTTTTGCCTTACAATCTATTTGGTTTGACATTAATATAATAACAGCTTTCTTTTGGTTATGTTTGCTTGCATGCCTTTTGCCATCTTTGAAATTTCTATCTTCTTGTATCATTGTCTTTAAAGTACTGTATGCCCCCTTTAAACAGCACAGAACTGAATTTTGTTATTTTATGCAATATGAGACTTTGACTTTTCTCTGACAACTTTAATCCATTTCATTATTTTCATTTTTATTTTAGATTTATTTCCATCCAATTTTTGTGCTTTTGATACATAGTTTTGCTTTTATTTTTCTATGCTTTTATCCTCCTTTCTTGTTTTCAGTTCATCAAAATTTCCATATTTCCTTTTTTCCACTTTACTGACTGTCACCCCACTGACTTTATTTCCATACTTTGTAGGTACACTTAATCAAAAAAGTTAGTTTAAAAAAATAATACAAGAAGTTTAAAAAGTCAAAGCTTTTCTGTTTAGGCTTATGGCGAAAAGCTTCCCTGTTTTTTAATTCCACTTCTGAGAAGCAGCCTCCTCACACACTTGGAGCTCTTTCTTCTAATAATTATCTTCGTATTTCTAAATAACATTGTTACGCCAATTTCAAATATTTTGATCCACTACTGACTTTCTACTTTCACTGTTAGACACTGCCTGTTGACCTACTACTGTGCCCATTTTCCTGGGTTTTCTGCTTTGCCATTATCCCACCGTTATTTCTAGGTTGGCTCACCTGCCTACCAGACCCAGTGATTCCCGGTTTCTTAGCTCACCGGCTTGTTTTGCGAGAATGCACCCTTCTATAGATGACTAAAGATGGGGTGCTTGGGAGGCCAGTTTTTCTCACAACGTGCATATCTAAAAATACAGGGTAGTAGAAATAAGTGTACAGTTGTGAGTACACGAAACAGAATTCATTCTTGTATAATTATTGTTTTATTTTTCATGTGAACAACAGTGAACCCTGCTTTTGCACCACTCTGTATATATATATTGTCTGTCCTTTCACACTTGGTTGTTTGGCTGGGGATGCAGGTATGAAATTCTAAATTGAAAATAATTTTCCCTTAGAATCTCTAAAGCATTTTCTCTTTGCCTTATACCACAGGTGGCAAACACAAGGCCCACAGGCCGAACCCGGCCCTCCACCTTGTTTTATCTGGCCCGGCAGCTCCTTGCCCCTAGTTAAGGAGCAGTTACACTTATACAGTCCTAAAATTGCATTCGGCCCTTCGAAGGCAACTGTGAGGCTGATGTGGCCCCCGGTGAAAATGAGTTTGACACCCCTGGTCTATACCATCCAACATTTCTGTTGATGAGTGCGATGTCATACCCTATCCGATTCTGTGATTATTTTTCTGGAAACTTTCAAGTTTTTGTCTTAATGATTCATGCTCTGGTATTTCACAGTGATGTGCTTTGGTCAAAGACGTGTTTCTGTTTTTGTCTCCCTGTTCTGCTGTGCACACGGCGGGGCGCCTGCGGTCTGGAGTGTCCGGTCCTTTGGTCCTCGGATTTTTCTGTGTTACGTCTTTGTACTTCCCTTTCCTAGGTCTCCCATTCCCTTTTTATGGAACCCCCATTGTGCAGATGTTACAGCTTTAGCAATGGTCATCTAATTTTTTATAAGTGCTCTCCTATTGCTGATTCGTATTTTGTTCCACTTTCTGGAACCTATTTTGAACTTTGTACTCCAATTCTCTAATTTCTTGATAAAAACCCCTGATATTATTTCCAATGTGTAATAAGTTTTATCTTTCATAGAATAGTAATCATAATTATATTAACAATTTTTGCTTCATCCTCCAAGTTTCTCTTTTATGTTTATTCAATTATTTTTATTGTTTCATGTTGTAAGTTCATTAATTTCTAGTGATCATTGGCTGACTGTCTGTTCATAATTAAGAACAAGACCCTTATAAGCTAACTAGAATTTGTAACTCTCTTGTCAACACCGAAATTTTAGAGGACCCAATGTTGTGGTTTTGGTGATAACTTTGTTTTCTCGAGCTGGTCAGCTTCATCGTAAAAGAGATTTCGCACCTTCCAGCTGAGACTGTCAGCCGGGTTTTCAGCATTGCGAGAGCCTGCAGACAGGACAGCTAAGAGAGCATGTAGAGCTTAACTCCCTCTGCAGTTCGGCACCTGCCCTCTGCTCCCAGTTCCGTCCAGCATCCATCCCATGAGAACGTCCGTGGTTCAGTTTTTTCAGAGAATAAAATTTCTATTTTTTTGGTGTGATGAGGGAAAAACAGTCACCTTGTTTGCATCATGAAGGTGATTTGAGGTTCACAATGTATTTTTAAACTGTCTTTCCATCAATCCTCTTATTTTATTTACCCCACCCTCCAACGAACAGTTTAGCCACACCTGTTGCCTCCAGTTTGTTAGTTTTTCCTCATTCTGTAGAGTGAATGAAATTGTCTCTTATTGGCTGCGTCCATTAAAGACTCTTGCACTTCCTTCTTCTCTGCTCTAAGATAGTCTCTAGTTCACACATTTCAAGTTGCCATTTTTTAAAAAAAAACATGCTGTCTGCTCCTGTTTTATTTTTCCTTGTGGGCTTGTTTTTTCTTATTCATTTACTGGCAGTTTCATGGGGTTTGGACAATAAGTGGTGATAGACACATATGTTCAATCTGACTTGCCCACTTGACTTATAAAGATATATTTATTCAAATATACCAACCCTCTTCCTGAGTAATAAAAAGCCCACAGAGTTAAGTCACTCTATGTACTCTCCCATCTTTTTGTAACCGAATATCTTGGGTCATTAAAAATAATCATTTTATACCTGTATTGTATTTAATCCTCACTTAAAATATCCTTATATTTATCATTATTGATTCTAGGATGAATTTCTTTATTTTGGGCTCAATGTTCTTATTCCTGAACTACATTAGTAAGGGTCTATGTGTAAACGGTTTTGTTTCTCTCTCTTTTTTAAAACTGAAACGTTTTCTTTTTGCCCTCACTTTTAGATGAATACAGTTTATAGCATGCTTTCACACTCTGGGTAATTTCTCTCAGATTTGTATTTCAGATCTTGTTTTACATCGTCTGGGTCCCTTGAGAAGCAGACATCAAGAGGAGATTAGCCTGGAAGAGGTTTACTAAGGGGAAGGGCGGTGAAGAAAAAAGGAAGGGAGGTGCAGCCTGAAGCAGTTCTGACTCCTGGGAAGGAACGAGGGTTGGGAGGAGTGTTGAATAAGCAGGGTCTTGAACTGCCTGAGAAAGTTTCAGCCGGGCCGATGGGAAGTCTTGGGAGAAAGTCCCCTATGAGAAGCGTCCTGAGTCTCACAAGACTGGGTCTGCCTCAATGTCCCTGGTGCACTCAGCCATTGGCTGGGATCCGGTGGTTGGAACAGGGGCTCAGCACAGATGTGGTTCTATTTTCAGAGCAAAGCCCCTGGGCCATCCGTCTACTCTGGTCCCACAGCAGATCTCAGCGACACAATTTCATGGCTGATACAGATTCCTCACTCAGCTCTGTGGCATCTGCTGTTTAACCCTGACGGTTTCAATGAGTACGCATTTCGTTTCTAGAAATATTATTTTTATTCTTTCTCAAATCTGCTTGGTTTTTTTGTATTCTTTATTTTTCCTCATGGATTTCATTCCTTCTCTTAGTCCTGTGTTTAGTACAAGCATAATTATTTGGTTTCCTCATACAGATTGCTTTATTATCTCAAACTCCTGGAGGTGTTACTCCTCTGTTCACTATGTTTGCTGATTTCCACTCATGTGTATCATTTCCTTACAAGTTTTGTAATGTTTCTTGTGAGCTCATCGTTGGTAGGAATTATTTTATCTTTGATAATCCTCTGTGGCTTGGCTTGTGGAAGTGACACTCCAGGATAGTATTGATTGTTACAGTACCTGGCACCCTCGGACTCTCACTGGTCGCTGAATGGTTTCTGTGTCAAACCTGAATCTGGATGATTGTTTTACCAAATGAATTACATACATTTTTTTCTGGATATTTTTCTATGCATTGCTCTGGACATTCTTTCCCACCCATGCTGCGGAATGTGTACCTTTTGTAGCTTCTTTTCATGAAGCAAGTGGCCTGTCCTACCTTTGTGGTTCCAGCTCCTATTTTCACGAGGAACAAAAGCTTTGACTCTTGTTTCTATGTAGACGCTGAGTCTTTGGCTTCCAGGACTGTTAAGACCTAACGTAAGTCTAATATCCCACCCGCTAATCACAGCGCATCAGCCTCTATTTCTACTGTTCTAGCTTCCAAGAGACTCTCCCCCACCACCCTCACCCCCGGACATCAGGAGTATTCAAATTCTTTCTTCTTCCTCTTGCAACATCAGCCATGCATTTACATTATTTTTCTTACATATTTGTTTAGAATCCTCAGGTGTTTGTAGTATGAAAGGTTCCATGTTAGCCAAGTCTACTGTGTTTTGGGAAGCAGAGAAGTCCTGACCACTTTGATCATCCCTTCTACCTGAAAGGGTCTTCTGCATCTTTTTTTGTAAGTCATTCTTCATGATCTATCTTGTGAGATATTCTTCTGGGTCTGTCGTCCTTTCCACACCCTACTCCATCAGTCAGAAACGATTACTCCCTTCTCGGAGCAGCAATGCTACATTATTTAATATCTGCCTTACGGCCCAGCATGGCCTCCTTTGATCATAGCTAGTGGACTACTTAGAATTTTGAAGGAGAAACATGTAACCACAGCCAAGCACCTGACCCTGTGTTGTCTATATATGGACAGCATAGAGGAAAGACTACTTAATTGTTACATACTGGTGAAGTGCCTTAACATCTTTCCACTTTAATTATCTATAAAGTGAATTATCACACCCACCCTTAACCTTGCAGTGTTGTCAGGAGATAAAATAAAAACTGGGTACCTAGAGGAGCCATATTCATTTCAGTGAGTTATATAAATCTGATATATTTTTATACCAATGTTTGTTGAACCAATGGAAAATATGTGAAACGTTATACTTTTATGACTTGTTTATGAAATGCAGTGAAGGACAATTTGATGAGGAATTGACTTGCATGTTAATTAATATGAATTATTTCATTTAAAGAGAAATAAAGTTAATGATGAAAATTGCAAACTTAAATTGCATATAGTGTTCTAAGAGAACTTTTTTTAAGTCTTTTTTAAAAGATTTTATTTATTTATCTTTAGAGAGGAAGAGAAGGAGAGAAGGAGAGAAACATCAGTGTATGGTTGCCTCTCATGAGTCCCCTGCTGGGAACTGGCCTGCAACCCAGGCATGTGCCCTGACTGGGAATCCAACCGCAATCATGTGGTTCACAGGCCTGTGCTCAATCCACTGAGCTATGCCAGCCAGGGCTAAGAGAACTTATAAATGGAGAGTTTTTCACCACATACAAAAGAAATGTTGCCTTGGTATTTAATTTAGAGTAGCATGGAATAAATTAGGTTTGTGAGAATATAATCTAGCTGCCACATCCGTGGAGTTATCAGATCTCAACACTCAAGCAACTTTCATCACCCTTTCAGCAGTTTGGTTCTAAAACCAGTGAAAGAATGCGGCAGAATCAGTCAGTTCACTGACATCCGTTCGTGGCAGTTTGCCAATCTGACTGGTTAAGAACACGGGACTCAGAGACAGACTACCTCAGCTTTAAGTCTGGCTCCTCCACTTTCTAGTTATATGACTGGGACGAGTAACTTACCTCTCTGTTTTGTTATCTGTAAAATGGGGAGAATAATTGTTCTTACCACTAATACTCCTTGTTCTGAGTATTAACTGAGTAAGTACCATTAATACTCCTTGTTGTATTAAATGAGTGCGTGTTGAGCTTGAGACAACATCTGGTACATACACCGGTAGGTACAATGATGAGATCTACTACCGGCCAGCCACTGGGGTAAGTACTGGGAATACAAAATTGAACAGTTCTTATAATAAGAAGATAGGAAACTGATCTTGAGCTAAATATTTGTCAGAGGCCACAGATTAATGGTTGGGTGGAAACAGAAAGGAAAGGAACTTGGCAAAAGTCTTGATATCAACCATCAAATTAACTTTGATGCATTTAGGGGGATGTGTGTTTAGCTCTTACACCTGCGGCAACAGAAAAGAAGGAGAAGTGGTGCCAATAATTGCAAACAGAAGATGATCTGAGATTCATTTTATTTGACTTTGAAGAGCATGATGTTATCATTAGGGGTCAGTTTGTCTTAGTGTGCCTTACTGACGTCAACGTAAAGTGATTTTTCATTTTATGAAGACAACAGTCCATCACAGAAGGAGTCAGTGTGTAGCTTGGCAAGGGAAAGCCAGTCTGAATCATGAATTGATCACAGAGCCTTTGTAAAACACAACACAGGCAGAGGAAAATCAGCCTCGTCAAACCCTCTCAACCTCAGTGTAAAATAATTTTTATAAAGAGAGGGGTTAAAATTGAAGAACCTGTTCTATTACTGTATTAAACTAAACTCTCAATGCCAATGACATTAAAATTTATTTTTATTTAACACAGGTTAGGTTAGATTCTTTGTGCTGTTATTTCATGTGCTCTTACTAGGTACTTACAATGATGATTAAATAATGTTACAATAACTTGGTTTCTAACACCATCTAAACTCTATCTGTTATGAAATACAAAAAGAGCTGCAGCTTCATACTGAAATGGAAGCTTTCTAATATTAGAAATAGTCATGTAAAAGATCAATGATGAATAAGGAATACTTCTCAGTTGTGTTTGTCATTTTTATAATCTTCATTTTGAATGAAAAATCTTTTTGGAAATGTAGAATGCAATGTTGATATAATTCTGATCTTCATTCAGAAGATTTGTAAATCCCTATTGACTTCACTTCCCATTTTGCTTTGTCTTTTGTTGCAGACTGGCTGTTAGATAACAGCAGAACAGTATACGGATTTCCTTGGTATAGGTATCTTCTGCTTTTACCAACTAGAAAGCTTAAACAGGTCATGAGAGATCACATGGAATGTTCAGCTGGATACTTTTTCCTATTAATTTTGACTATATTAACTAATGAAATTATTTTCCTTAATAACAATTGAGATAAACTCTAAATATAGGAAATAAATTCACTTTCAATGATTTTTTTTAGATTGCAAGAGGAAAAATAGAGCAACAAAACATGTAGAGACATAAAAACCAATCAAGCATCTTTTTATGACAGTGCAGAAATGCAGTGACTTTGGAGTTGAAGCACATGTTAGAATTAAAGGAATCAAAATTCCACATGAGATTCTGAAATGTGCAAGGGAAAACTGTCAAACCAGGGCCTAACAAACAGTGCCTTCACCCATATAATAAAACTAGTATGTTTCCCACATTTAAACATTCCATTCTTTTTTTCCTTTAGAAGCATGGGATTCTGAACTCTAGCAGACAATGAACAGACCCAAAGATCAATGTTTCTAAAGGATTATACTGCTGCCGATGCTTCCCAGACTGTTTATGGTGAGAAACTTAACTCCTTCAGGCTTTTCAGGAGTTCACCCCTTTTGTCTACGCCAAGATGAAGTGGCCCCTTGTTTCTAACAATGAACCGCCGCATCAAAGTCCCTGGATGTGCACAAAGCAGGGAGCATGTCACACTGTGCAAAGGGCCTTCAGTACGACTGCAATGGCCCTGTCACCACTGCGTCACATGCGGGCAGAGCGAGTGCCACAGAGGATACAGAGCCACTGGGCTAAGGCCTTCCCTCCAGATAGAAGAATTCACTTAAAATACAAACACAGATGACCATTCGTGGGGCATATTTTACTTTAATTATTGATAGCAGCAAACTGTGAACATGATTCTCAACGCTGCCCAAAAGATGACTAGAAAGAAAAGAAGACAATGGGGAAAAATAATCAGAGACCACCACATGAAAGGAGGATTCTCCCCCACAGCGAGAACGACGCCTTCTATTTAGAAACAATTCCTTTTGGGGTTTTGCTCCCTTTGTTCATGGGTAGAACAGAATCTCATGTTTTAAATTGGCAAATGAGGCCTATTTTCCAAAAGAGTTAGGTCTAACAGTGTAAGAAGAAAAGAAGAGGGGGAGGTACCACCAGGCGATACTTTCTCCTACTTTCGTAAGAAAACTGCCGCTGCAGTTAGGTGCTTCCTCCGGGTCCCGCTGCACAAATCCATTTTACCATTTCTCACGCTGCAGTGTATTTGGATATGTATGTGACCTCCATTAGTTTATTGGCTCCTCAGGGGCACGTAGGATGTCTGTCTTATTCATTGTTTTCTAGTCTTTATGAAAATTTGTGAAACTAATATTTAGACATTAAAAATCAGTACAAGGGTATACTTAATGAAAAGTAACTTTCCTTTTCACTCCATAATGACTGTCTTTTCAGCAGAAGCAACCACCACTGGGATTTGTGTGCATGTCCTTCAAGAAGTTTTACGTGAGCATCAAATGTTTGTAACATGACGATGCAGGGTTCAGAGTGAGCCGCCCATGATATCACTCAGTTGTGCAGACTATTTTGAACTACAACCAAGACCCCACGAGCTCAAAGGAAACTTCTGACCCCTCTCCCTTAACTATCAAGAAGAATTTATGTTAGGGTCTGGCCCACGATAAGAGTTATCACCAGCAATGACTTCTTACCTCTCTAAACAGCAAAGCAAACTAATAATTGCGGATCATGTGATCTTCCGGAAATTACCTTCTGAAGCCCCTAGCTCAGAATGTCGCATACACCTCATTTTCCCTTTCTATCCCTGAACCTCTCACGTTTGTGGGGTCTCTGACTCTCATTTGGGTGGGGTTCCAACATATATGTATGTAATTAAATTTGGTTACTTTTTTTTTGCTCATCTGTCTCATATTTACAGAACCTATGCTGAACATTCTTCATTTTCCTTTAACAGTATTTTTACGAAGTGTTTCACGTAAGCCTATCTATGATCAACCTCTTCTTTCTGAATAACAGCATGGCATTTCTTTTTATGGATATGGTCTCTTATAAAGGGGCAATTTGGATGGTTTCCTGTTGCTTTTGTCATAAACATGCCTTACTGACATTGTATTTGTTTCTATGAACACATATTGAATTTCTACAATAGAATTCTTAAAGGTGGATTACTGAATTTTACTTCCATCAACAGTGTATGATATTCTCTTTTTCCATATTTTTGACAATACTGTATATTACTAAACACAATGATCTTTTCCAATCTGCTACATTGCATCTTGTCTAAATCTGTGTTTTTAAGACTTATGGATAATGTGAACGTTAAAAATATGTCTTGGTCAGTTTGGGCCACTGTAGCAGAAGTGCCATAGAATGGGGTGGCTTCAACAACACAACACAGTTCTAGAGGCTGGGAAGTTCAAAATCAAGGTGAAAGCTGATTAGGTTCCTGGTGAGAGCCCTCTGCCTGGTTTGCAGACAACCACTCTTGCTGTGTCTTTGTGTGGATGAGAGAGAGAGACCATCTCTCACGTCTCTTTTTACAAGGGCACTAATTATATTTACAAGGACTCCACCTACATGATCTGATTACCTTCCTAAAGGCCCCACCTCCAAATACCATCATTCTGGGGATTGAAGCTTCAATATGTGAAGGAGGAGGCATAGATATTCAGTTCATAGCATATGTATATGAGCCATTTGTATTTTGTAAGATATTTTGTAGCATAATTGTGAATAGTTTCATAAAATACAATAGGGCAGAATTTAATGTCTGTTCTGTGCCCTTAGAGAATAGAGTTCAATGTATCTTCTTTTTTTTTAATTTTTTTATTGTTGTTCAAGTACAGTTGTCTCTGTTTTCCTAACACCACTCCCCCCCCCCCCCACCTCCCACCCTCTATCCTGCCCACCTTTGGCTTTGCCTCTTCTTGATCACTATGTTCCTAAGGTCCCTGCTATCCTTACCTACTTGTCTATTTGGTCTGTCTTGGACCAAGTGGAAAAATTAAAGCCTCCCATGTCTATTGTGTTTCTCCTTCTGTAGCTTATATTTCATATCATTTTGATTTCTGAATTCTGATGGTATTTGCTTTGATAGTTTACTGAATCATGGACTGATATAAATTGGCTTTCTTGTTTTATTTAATGCTTTCTACTCTGAATTGAGCATAGTCTGATATTAACATCAAATTTCTGATTTTTTTGTAACCTTTCCCTGGTATATTTTGCTTATCTCATCACTTGTAACATTTTGGACTTCTTTTTGTCAATATGTATTTTGTATATCCAATATGGTTGGATTTTACTTTTTATTTATTCCTAAAATCTTTTATTTAACAAGCATTTTATACTATTTACATTTGTATATGACATCTCTTTTCAATCCTTTTTCGCCATTTTGCCTTATACTTATTTTAAATATTTCTTTAAATTTTAATCTTTTGCTCTAATGAATAGGTTTTGTTTACTTTTATTTATTTGTTTTCCCTCTAAAAATTTGCTCATTTTCTTCTTTCAGTGAATTGTAACTTTTATTTTTTTGACATAGTTCACTTAACAGTCTTATTCCTTGATTTATGATCTTTATGTAGCACCTATTAAATTTCCACCACAAAAATGAGGAACATACTACCCCCCCACTGAGATGGGCCGCTCCCCCACTGCACCATCTGAGTTTTTGCTTATATTCCTTCTAGTTCCTCTCAGTTTTTCTTTAATTAACAAATTATAATACACCTTTCCTGAGCTATCACCTGGAGACAATATATTTCTAATGTTCCCCACTGTGGAAAGTGTGTCATCAATATATTTAAGTTCATTGTTATCTCACTTCTCTCTCATTCCACCAGTCTGGTTGTGTTATCACATTGCTTGCTACTTCTATGTTGTGGTGGTTTATAATATTTATATTTTATTAAAAACTTTAATTCCAGCTTTTATTTAGCCTATATTTTATTCTAAAGTGACTTTAATAATAGTCAACTGTTCTTTCCTTTGTTCACATTGAGTAACCATATTTCTTTCTTAAGTTGATTTTTTAAAAGAGTTTTTAAATATTGGAAAATGTCTTCTTAGTATCCCCCTAATTTACTGAGTCCTTGAACATGTCTTTCATGATCTCGCTCTCCCGTGACTCCGACTCTCCTGTGGGGGACGGAGAAGCCTGCTTGGGCAGCAGAGCTCCGTGTGCTCAGCTTTCCACGTGACTAGGTGACCTAACCACCATCTTCAGAGCCGGATGGTTGTCCGCCCTTGCAAAGACAGCATCTCTGATTATGGCCACTTCACCTGCCCTTCAGGGGTGTGTATGGATCCAGGAGACCTGGGCAGCTCCCACACAGTCAAATTAATTGTACTTTTCTAAACAAGAGGTTGGTTCAAACTATTTTTTGGAAAGCCGTTGCCTGGGGTGATCAAAATAAAACGCATCCTCCTGTGGCTTTCTCGTTTGATCACGCCAATTTTCACGGCTCTTGCCAACGCTCCTCCATAGATGGAGGCTCTGGGCAGGGCTGCTGCCAAATTCATCAAAGAAAATAGAGCACAGGGAGCAGAAATAGCCTGTCAGGCCACATTTTAACTGAAGCCTACCTATTTTTTATTCTTGATACCCAGCACAATGCCTGGCACAAAATCTAATTCTTGGTCAACACTTGTTAGATTAAAGGCAAAGGATGTGTAACATTTCTGGGACATATCTACAGTGGGACACACTTTCAATCTACAGTATAATGTAAAGTTTGCAAATAAGTGAGATGAACTGATAAAGGAAAAAAACCAACAACAATACAGACCTGAAATGGCATCATTCCTACTAAAAGCTCATGATACCAAACCTAGATCGAACACCTGATCTAATTGCAGTTTCAAGGTCTCCCAGACATGTAACCTTAATTAGCCAGTCTGGAATTTTCTGGTCACCCATAGGGAAGGTAACCTGTCACACAGGTCCTCTCCATCCACCATAGAAAGAAGAGGCAACCTACATGATATAAATCCTTCCCCTTCCTGCCCCCAAGAAAAGCTGTCCTGGGAAAAGCTGTCCCAAAGCAAACTCAATCTTTTTTTTTCCTTTCACTAACAGCTCCTCCCTTGGCCCACCCTGCTTCCTACAAAACCTTCCACTTTACACCATCCCTCAGAGCACCCTTCTGGCTGCTAGGTGGGTGGTGCCTGATTCACGAATCACTTAATAAAGCCAGTCAGATCTTCAAATTTATTTGGGGGAAGTTTGTTTTTTAACACCACACTTGCTGTTATTACCTTAATGCCAATTACCTTGTCTCTGCCGGTCATGATGTTGTTTCTGAAATTGTGTATTTTCTTGTATCTTCAAGGTCAGAGTCAACATTCATGGCAAATGAAATAACATGGATTTGGTAAAGGAGATGCCTTCTCCTTGGTTACAGAAGGAAGGACAAAGTGTAAGAAAACTAATCTTTAAAAACATAAATCATCTTTCACACCTGACTTCAGTCATTAACTGATAGTGTGATTTATGGGATTACATTAACAGTTGTTAAAAATATTCACTTAGAAAATTGCAATAATTCAGTGAAGACCTCACTAAAAATATTGTTTTGTTTGCTCTCTTGCTGGTTTTTGCAATTTAAACCCCCAATTTTCACACCTCACAGGCCTGTCGTCCAGAACCCCCCCCCCCCACCCCGCTCCCTCACTTTCCTCCAGCCGCTCCTTCCCTAACGCAGCCAGCCCTTCCACGCATGTGCTCTTGACAAAAGCAGGCTGGCAGAGGCTTTTAAGTGTGAAGGGCCCCTTGGAAATCTGACCTTGCTGGCTTTTTCCAGTAGTTTTCACCGTATGTTTAATGATCAGAGAAATCAAAGGGAAGGAAAGCAGCCTTCTTGTAGGTCCCCTCGTCAAACGCTGACCCTTCGTCTGGATCGGAGGGTCTGTCCTCTGAACATGCCACCTCTCTAGCCTTCCTTCCGCAAACCTCCGCGAAGTGCTTCTATCGCTACCCATTTTGCTGCTAAGGAGCCCCTCCTCATTAACTTCCTATGGTCAGAGGCACCAGCAAAAGGCTTTGCAGGTGATTTTGCCTTAGATGTTTGTCCTTCTAATCAAGGAAACTCAGCTCACTCTGAAAAAGGGGTCGGGAGAGAGAAGAGAAGGGAGAGAAGCTGGTGCTTTCCAGTAAATGCATAGCCTACAGGTTGACATGCATCACCAGACAGGAATCTAAACTCTACTCACTCTTGTGCCAGCCTCTGAAATTTTCAAATAAGAAAACTAGTCACTTGCTCACTGTTGAATGAGAATTTACTAGCCACTTGTTCCCTAGCCCTTTCTAAAAGGTTAAATAAAACATAGTATGGATATATTGATGTTAAAACTTCCAGAGAAAGATAGGGCAACAGGCATCGGATGCTTTGGACTATTTTTTTGTGTGTGTCCTTGGAGACAGAACTTCCACATTTAAACACTTTTCTAAAGTTGATGATTAAGGCTAATGGGGTCTATGTCACAGGGCTTCCCCGTCATATGTACTGGAATTTTAGAAACGTAAATATCTAAAGAAGATAAGTAATCAGGTAAATTATATGAATAAATACAATGTACTAGTAAAACTATTACAAATATGCTATAGAAAAATATTTAATGATAAAAAGGCACAGTGAATAAAGATTGCAAAAGAGTACATACAGTATAATTCTATGTGCTGTGTGTTTAAGAACCAAATGTTCTTACAGCTATCTCTGGAAGGTGACTTTCTTTTATATTTTTCTGGACTAAAACAATTCACAATGAGCAAGTACTAAGTTAATAAATAAAAACAAAGTAACTAAAATAGTCATAAAAATAACTAATAAGATGAAAGAGTTTGGGTTTAAAACATGTTGTAAGGCCAGGTAAATTATTTTCTAACTATTTTTTACCAGTTTATCATCCCCAATATATGGTTACCAATCTTATGACAATGGGTTTGAGTATATGTATATATATACACTATATATATAATGTATAGTGTATATATATATACATCCTCAGTCATAAATGAGACATCCTCAGTCATAAATGTCATGGAAATACAGAATCAGTTTTAGATAAGTTTTTGGAGTTTCTCTTTAAATTTCCCTTCCCACTTTTGACCCTGTAATTGCCTTCTTGACAGCTGAGTTAAATTCTTGTCAAGTCCATGAAATGAGTATCTCTAGTCCCTTCTAGAGAATCTCCACTGAGGACTATCAGGTGATTTCCCTCATGATGAGAGCAGATTAGTAGGTTTAGAGATGAATATTAACTCATATTCCCAACGGCATACAACAAGGCAGTTGCTGCAAAATCCAAGCTCCAACCTTTGTTCTAAAAAGTGTTAGGACCTTTCAAATTAGTTGCCTTTTATTAAAAATTTGCAACAATCTCAAGGCCAGACATCTAAGAAACTCTTTAGATCCAGTCATATCTTCACAGCCCATTTCAGTTCAGGTGCAGATGCTAAGCCAGGATTGAAATGAGCTAAGGCTCAAGGCAAACTGTTTACCTCCCCAAGTCTTGCTTGACCTGGATGTCCATACATAGGCAGGTTCGCCAGGTTAGGGAGCACTCATCAGATGCTTATGAGATGCCTTTGCAAATTGGGTTGTTTGTCCATGCTGAGCCTCTCCTCTGATTGGATACAAATCTATGACAGCATAGATTCATTCCAAATCTGAAAGGATCTGGGCTCCTTCCTGAGTTTGCACTGAGGCAGAATTCCACTTCCTGCCTCACCTTTGTGGTTTCTGACTAAAGCTCTGAGCTAAGAGAGTTCAAAAGCTCTACAACTGAAACTGCCAAGTTATCATGAGCTTGGACTTTATTTAATATTGGCTGCCTCACAGAAAACACAAGTAGCGAAGCTGTGGGGCATTATATCTGTGTGCACACGATAATACATTACACTCCTCTGTAAGCCTTGAGCTGTGGATCAGCCTGGAAAGCTGAGACCCATCTCACAGATGTGTTGAGGGACTATGAAAAACTCATTAGCTTTCAAAAGTGATAAATGACCACATACCATTTTCATTTAAGTCATGATAATACCTTAAAAAAAAACTTGAGATTGAGCACGTATGATTCTGAATCTGGGCAAAACATTCTCCGATAGCAGGAGCACAAATGATAGCAAGTACTGAAAAGGAATGAGACCAGTGAACAAGATTATCTGAAAATAATTGCGAAGAAATAAAAGGTTTACAGCGATACTCAACCCCTATTTCTCTTGGGTTTGTCTTACCAATTTACGCAACTGTTTGGATGCCTTGATCAGAGATAAATGAAGTAACTTACTGCTTGAAGTAGAGAGTGATTTATTGCCTACCAGTGTCCTGACAGGAAAGGATTCGGCCATTAGTTCATACACGTTTGGATGAACAAAACCGAAGGAAATAAGTGTACAGTTGGGCAGTTTGAATGAATTTTACACTCTTTTAAGAGAACAGTAGTCTGACTCAGGCAGAGACATCAAATCAGCTTACATTCATTTTAATAAATGTTGTGACCCTATATTCTTAGAGAAGCTGCATTGTTGCATTTTAGCATTTGAGGACTTTTAACAGAATCTAAGACTAGAGGTACTGAGGAAAAGGCATTGATATATTTTCTCTTGGCTTTTCTGTCATACACCAGAAAGAATGGTTGCTACGTAAGAGGAAGAGAATTTAATTTAGACTACAAGCTCCCAAAAGGTAAGAAGAATTTTTAACACACAATATTCCACACCACACTATATAAAAATCATTACATTAAATGATAAAAATGAAATGTTCAAAATGCATGTTTCTTCTATTATTAAAAGGAGAATCAGCTGAAATGTTAATTGTTGAAAATTGCTAGTAACACACAGTAGTTCCTTCTAAGTGTAGCACTGACCCAAGGACTAAGGGTCCCTTGCATATTCAAGAAGAAAAAAATTAGCATTTATTCTGCATTGCAATTTCATATTCATTGTAGGATGTATTCATTTCCTTGACATAAAAATGATATCTTGGACTTCCATTTTCCAGTCCTCCACATAAAGATTTTAGAAGTCACCCCAGCATTTTACAACCAGTATAAAGCAGAAAAAACTGAAAACCAACAACTTTTCTTAGCTCCATCAGTGAAGTGAGGTCACAGGGCAAGCCACTACTCCCAAATGTGAAGAGACAGACAGGTGGATAAAGAGTCACAACTCACCCAAGCAGAAACCTCTGCAGGGACCAGAGCCAGTAGGACGGACCGAACTGCAGTGAACCTGCTGCTGGAGGCTTGGGATGAACAAGTCTTGGAGAGTAGAGGAACCCCAGGGGGACCCCATCATCGGGGGCACCCATGCTTCTGTACGTTTCGGTGCCACGACCCCAGAGCAGGTTCTCACAGAGAATAGTAGAGAGAACCCCCCCGGTACCTCTGTCAGGGGAAAAGGAGCCATTTTGAAATGCACCAGGACATGCTGTTCTTAACAAGGCCTGACCTCAGGTAAAACTACTTAACCAGAGCCTAACTCACCTGGGCTCATCTCCAGGTGCCCACTCCAGCCATGTCTAGCATGTCTCCCCTAACAGGAGCAGGGAGGGAACTGGGGACCTCTTGTGAGGTTCAGAGCCCAGGGACACAGGCTCAGGAAAAGACTGAGAGCCATCCTAGGACTGTGTATAGAAGACTGCCCCTGGCCGCACACCTTACCACTATAGTACAGCTCCTGTTTACCTGATATGTTCATTGTTCAACAAAAAGCTATCACAAACAGTAAAAGACAAAAACAAAGTTCGAAGAGACTGAGCAAGCATCAGACCAAAGTCAGATGTAGCACAAATGTTGAAAGTATCAGACCAGGAATTTTGCAAGGCTATGACTAATATGCTAAGCGGTATAACGGCCAACATGCAAGAACAGGTGGATGATGTAAGCAGATGTGAAAATTCTAAGGGAGAATAAAAAAGAAATGCCAGAGATAAAAACAAAACACTAACACATGTGAAGATTGCATTTAATAGGCTCTGACTGGACACAGCTGAGGAAAGCACCTCTGAGCCCCAGGGTAGGACAATGAGAGCTTCTCAAACTGAAAGGCAAAGAGAAAGAAGACAGAAGAAAACAGAACAGAATTTCGAAGACCTGTGGGGTGACTACAAAATGTATGACGTACGATGGGAATAGCAGAAGGAGAAAAGAGAGAGAGACAGGAAGAGAAATCATATTTAACCAATAATGACAGAGAATTTCCCCCAAGTTCGTCAGACACTCAGTCACTCAGAGGAAATGGAGATAGTTGGTGAAAGAGTAGACTGATAGGTTAGTAGAACAGAATCAAGAGCCCAGAAATGACTCACATAAATACAGTTTACTGATCTTTGACAAAAGAGCAAAGGCAATTAATGGAGATAAGATAGTATTTTTTAACAAACAGTGCTGAAACAAGTGGACATCCACGTGCAAAAAAAGTGAATCTAGACAAAAAACCTTATAGCCTCTGTTACCTCAAATGGATAATAGACCTCAGTGTAAGTAAAATGCAAAACTATAAAACTCCTAGAAGATAACACAGGGGAAAACTAGATGATTTTGGATATGATGACGACTGTTAATACATCATCAAGGTATAATCTGTAAAAATAAATTAATAAGCTGGAGTTCATTAAAAACTTCTGCCCTGTGAAAGCCAATGTCAAGAGACTGAGCAGATAGGCAGAAGCAAGAAGAAAACATTTCCAAAAGACATGTGCTAAAGGACTCTTGTCCAAATTTGAAGTGAACAAGAAAATAAACAAGCAATTAAAAAAAATGCACCAAAGATCTTGGCAGACAGCTCATCAGAGAAGATACATGGGTGGCAAATGAACATGTGAAATGATGCTCCACATCATGTCATTGTGGAAATTCAAAATAAGAGCAGATACCACTATACACCTATCAGAATGTCCAAAACTCTGGAACCCTGACAACACCAAGGCTGGCGAGGATGAGGATTAACAGAAGCCTTCCTTCACTGCAGTGACAACGCAACATGGCACAGCCACATCAGAAGACAATTGGGCAGTTTCTTACAAACTGAACATATTTGCCATGTGATCCAGCAATTGCACTCCTTGGCATTTACCCAAATGGGCTGAAAACTGATATCCACATAAAAACCTGCACATAGATGTTTATAGCAGCTTCATTCACATTTGCCCAAACCTGGAAGCACCCAAGATGTCCTTCGACAGGTGAAGAGGCAGACTGTGGTACATCCAGACAATACTCAGCACTATGAAGAAATGAGCTATGAAGCTATGAAAACACATGGAGGAACCTTAAATGCATATGGCCATGTGAAAGGAGCCAATCTGAGAAGGCTGCACAGTTGCAACTCTGTGACATTCTGGAAAGGGCGAAACTATGGAGACAGTAAAAGGACCAGAGGTTGCCCCGGTTAGCAGGGAGAAAGGGATAAATAGATGGAGCACAGAGGATTTTTAGAGCAGTGAGACTGTTCTGTACAATACTACGATAGTGGACACATGCCATTTGTCAAAACCCATAGAATGTGCAACACCAAGAGTGAACTCTAATGTAAACTATGAACTTTGGATCATTATGCTGTGTCCATATAAGTGTCCCAATTGCAGCCCAGGTGCAGGAAGTCACCACTGGGGAAGTTATGTGAGGGGAGGAGGCCTGTGGGTTCACCATACTTTTCTTCAATTTTGCTGTAAACCTAAAACTGTTCTAAAAAATAAGGTCCATTCATTTATTTTTAAAATCGTGTTTTACTTACATGAGATTAGCCTTGTACTAAACATTATATTTGTTGTTTTTATGGCAGCATTATTCCAAAAAGGTTAAGACCTTTCTAGAAATTATCTCATGGACATTTTTTTCCCATCCTTTTAAAATCTGATGTGGTCAGCTGCTGGAAATGCCCAATGTCACTGGTATGCTAGAAGGTAAAGTGATTTTAACAGATATGCCTAGAAAGTTTATTTTAGAACTGAACTGATTAAATCAGGATTCAGGCCTACTAATTTTCTCTTTCCATGACTCGATCCTATAAAAATCTACTGAGTGAGGAGGAGTCAGCCCAGTAATGTATTTTATGCCATTATGTTAATTTCAGAAAAAATCACATTTATGTCTCTTTCTTCTTTATCCTTCTACAATAATAATTTTGGCAAATTTGAGTTTCAACAAAACCTTTCAGTAACTGTTAAGGCTAATTTACATCATTTTCTAGTTGAAGTCTTAAAATATATTATACCACTTCCATGGGGAAAACAGTGTCAATATTTTTCAGGTGAATCGTAACTAGAGTCAAGTGAGATGAATTACCTTGATCAAGACCACATGAGGTGTCAAAACTGGAAACCTGTTGCCAATCTGAACAACTACACATTCCCTCTTGTTTCTATCATTCTCAAATGATATCTATTTAGATGTCATTCCAAGGATATTCCTCTCAATCCTAGAACGAATTCCCAGTTCACAGCAAAAGCCTCATCTATAGCACCGCAAACATAGACAATGAGTATAGTAAGGTATAGAGCGAGAGGGCAAAATAAATAAATACGGAGACTTAAATAATGACTGTGACTAACCATAAAATGAGATCAGAATTCTTTAAGTACAATAGCAAAACATTCTTTGCATAGTAAAACAATGTTTGGGAGCGATGGCGTGGTCTGTGTGTGGTGGGATGAGAGGAAAGTGGGGAGGAGTTCAAGGAAGAGTGAAATGACCCTAGACTAGCAGAGAGAAATCAGATCAACATCTCTCTTTAAGTTCTGCTTAGGAATGCTGTGAGACTTCTGTTCTAATCAGCAAAGTAATGGCTATGTACAAGCAACATTCTCCACTTTTGCATGCTTGAAGTAACAAGATGCTGAGAACAGCTGTGAGTAAAAATGTCAAGAAGGAATCCACCGCAACCAGAGGATTTGGGTTCAGGCTGATCACACCCATAAGAGCTGAAATCACCAGCCAGATCGGTCATTAGACAAAGGGTCGCCGCTTCTCGGAGCAGTTGGTGGTTTTTTCCGATTCCTCTGCGGCTGTCCTTGGAGAACTTGTTCTCTCTTCACCTCTGAGGCAATTTCTAACAATGTGAGGAAGGGCTCTGACTATAAAGCAGGGAGTCCAGTTTTTTAAAAGTGAATAATTTGAGATGCAAACATCCAAGGAAATGTTTTCTTTGAAGTCATTGTCTTAGGTGGTGACATGTTTAGTCTAAGACAGGCTGTCTTGGCCTAAATCAGTCTGCCTTCAGAACCAGTAAGAGTCAAAAAGGAAACTTGTCTTGTAGTATACAATATATAGTATTCTATGATGATGTTTTCATAGATTATGCTCAGTCTTTAAGGTTTCGCTTAATGGCACTGTGACTTTTTACTGTTCATTTATATTAATACTGACTTCTGATTTTAAAGTGTCAAAAGCACTTAATGAAGTACAAAATGTTATATTTGTTTACTTAATCAAAATCACTTAATGGAAATCTATTTTATATATATCAGGTACTGAGTTCATAGAAGAAACAGTCATCCTACTAAGGGAAATGACACTCTTTTAATAACCAAACGGCATTTTCTCATAATTAACATGGCCACGTGGTTCCTCATTCCAAGTTTAAGGTTATTCATTGGTAACCACCTTATACTTTTCTTTACAAAGGCAAATAGCAATGTTTTGAGCCTCTGCTTATTTTTCCAAGCTTTTTTCCTTGCTTTTATCCACTTTTTAAATAATACATTCTTTCTAGAGATCCACATTTCAGCTTAAGCTGTCAAGAACTTCTTTTAACATCTCAGACATGTAAGAAAATTCCTGCCTTACATTCTGGTGTTTTAAAATTATGTTTGTGTGGGGACTCAACACTAGTTTACTTTCTGTCAGAAATAAAATCTACCTGCAGTACAAATAAAATATTCAGGACTTTTAAAAAATAAATTTGCTGCCATTATTCAAGCCCAAAGGACAGCCGTTGCTTTTATCAATGCCCAGCTATTTAGTGAATAGAAATATGAAAGTGAATCTTTTTAAAACTAGCGCACTATGAAGAAAACAGTCGATCCGGTTCTTATAACAGAGTCATCCATTTTTAATGGTCACTGACAGTTGGACATCCACCCTGGAAAAAATGTCCAGTGGGTTCTGTGGCAAAGTGAAGGAACTCTGTGTATATGTATGAACAACAGCATCATTAAATAGCTTTGTGCATGTGTGTTTTTTCCTAAATGTCAATCCATTAATAAATTGCCATGCTAAGAGTTTATATATTATAAGAAGCCCAGGACCCTTGAATAAAGTCATCTTTCAATTAAATGCTTTGCAGAAAAATCCCTCATGAGGAAGACTCCATGGCCAAATTAGTCTGAGATTTTAAAAAAGAAGGAATCCAGTTCCTCTATTTTTTTTTCTGGTAAAATGAGTATACTGGAAATCTTTACATTTGAAAAGACACAGCTCATGGTATTTTCAGTAAATAAATGCTTATTTGAATGTATAAGTTTAATGGCCCTCAGTTCTTGTGGATGTAAAACTAAAAGAGAGGAGAAAATGTACCCTGCTCTCCTTGTGTGAACTGATGTTAGGGTTTGGGGATCTGGCCCCCTGCTGGGGCAGTCACCCCAGTGCTGTGGTAACTCAGGGATGTGCTGAAGGCAGGGGCTTGTCGGGAGCCAGCCAACTGTTAACTTTTCAGGAGTCTTGTGAGCTAGGAAGCTTGTTAGGCACAGCCATACTAAAATTAAGGTATATAAATTTATAATTCAGTAAGTTACAGCTTAAAAAGTAATACTTAAAATTCAGCCATTTTAATGATGTTAACTACCTATTAGTTATGCCCTTGGTGCTTTTACACTTACTGTGTCTGCATCCGGAAGATGCTCTATAAAGGTGTGCTACTGGGCATCTGTTTCCAATCCACACCCAGTGACATCATGTTTGTGGCTTCGAATCGGCCCTGGTAGGGGTATGTACGTCGTGGAAATGGGAAAATGCTATAGGTCAGGGCTATTCGATGTTTTTTCAGAGAGCTGATGGTTAAACATTGACCCCACACACTGCTGGGGTCACAAGGCTGAAACTAATGAAAGGACAGGGCCTTGGACTTCTGTGAGAGAACCAGAGTGCCACCTTAAAGCTGACCACACAGGTGCTTCCACAGAGCTGATTCTGCAAGGTATATTTTTACCTCAGTGCCCCTGGGTCATATGTTCTCTGTAGCCTGATGCCAGTCTGGTAACTGTGAGGAAAAAGAGAAAGAGAAGAGTCTTCAACTGCAAGTGCCATTCTAAGGAAGTCTAGGTCAGGCCCACAGGAGTCTTTGAGCCAAAGACACCTGCCAAAGGAGTCCCTCGTTTTGCAGAAAAGGGTTTTCCTTACTTTCCCCCTAGCACTCAATCGCTGACTGAGAGCAGTCTGGGGAAAGCATGACCTTGGTGCGCACGTTATGGGAGTAGCTGCAGGGACAAAGGCAGAGAGGGGGCAGCACAGGGAAGGAGATGGTGGGGACTAGAAGGAGAGTGAAGACCGGCAACTAGTCCAACTTGGCTGTAATGCAGGGCTCATGGGAGCAAAGAGGGAGTGATGTTGAGTGGAATGTTTCCAGTTAAAATGCATTCCCTAGCAATATCTACTGAAAAATACACTGGAAATACTCAACATTCAACACCTCTGGAGCCAGGGCTCCCTGCTTTATTGTTAAAGTATCAGAAAACTCACATGAGCTTTGAAGTGAAAGAAGAAAATATTTTGCCAGACAGGCAAGCTTTTGTTATCCTATATTCCTTTAGGTTGCCAGTTTCCTGAACTTGTAGCTCTCACCATGAATTATTGCAATTGTAGGATGGGACAGAAGGAGCAACACTTCCAAGTCACCTACGAAGAATGCTGAGGAAGAACAAAGCCAAACTGCCATTGCCAAAGTTGGCAGAAGCCATTAGTCATTCATTCATTTATTCATTCAACAAATAATCAATCAATATTTACCCAAACCCTGGCATGTGCCAGATACTATGGAGTGTTTCTGGTAACACAGCAGTGAACGATACACAAAAAAATTTTTACCTTCATGGAGCTTACATTCTATTTGGAAAGACAAACAAATAATAAATAAACAAAAGGGGTAAATACAATATCTCCAGATACTATGCCTGAAGAAGACAAGCAGGGTCATAGCAGATGGGACGGTAACTCTATCCTATAGAGGTGGTCAGGAAACGCCTTCCTCAAGAAGTGGTGATTGAGCAGCAGCCAAGATTAGAGCTTTGCCTTTTCCTTTTGAACACTACGCCAGTACTTGAACTCCCACTATTCCAGCTCCCCCTGACTCAGAAAAACTGCATACGAACTAACACAGCCACCACTTTCGATTGACTTCATTTCCATTTTCCACCAGCACCAGAACCAATAGATATTCCGACGAACACAGTGAAAGCAGAATTATCTGAATTATCTGTACTAGTTTCTTAGTTCCAGAACTATTTATTTAAAAAAAAATATCTCCCAATATTTTTGGGTGATAGCAAGTTTTTAAGGATGATAATAACTAGAATTCCATGAATGTGTAGGCAAGACATAGGGATATTTACACTTTTAAATTTTTTCTGTAAAAACATCAGTGTCCCTTTTGTACTTCTCCTCAAAGTGTAATAGGTGTGAAAAATAAAAAGTTTTTGTATATTTAGATGTGTATGACTCAAGCATTATCTTGAATTATTAAATTTCATCCAGTTTTAGATAATCTGTAATATTATCTAAACATCAGGGTGCATAAAAAACTAAAACTCTCTTCTTTTTAAAAAAATTATCTTATTGTTGTTCAAGTACAGTTGTCTGCATTTACCTCCCCACCAATCCCCACCTCCCTCTTCTTTATTGTTACACATAAGATTTAGATATTTAATCTGAAGCCAAATAATTAATCATTTAGGCTTTTTCTACATTTGCATGTTGATATACTGATTAAATTATTATATAGTGTGAAAATATATTGCTGTCAAACCAGGTTTACCATCATTTCCTGTGAAATAGGTAATAACTATAAAATCGGTCTTACAACAGGACTCCAAACATTGGAACGTAATGACAAATACTGGCTCTGCTTTCTTCATAGTCCTCTGTGCTGTGAAATGGTTGGTAGAACTCAAGAATGGAAGCCACCATTAAGCCCCCAAACCTGCATACAATATGTAATAACTACTGTGTCAACAAAATGTGGCTTTCATTTACACTGAGTTCTTTACCTTAGCTCAGTATGGCATCTAAAATTCTATTCTAAACACTTGGGAAGCAGTATCTCAAATCCCTGATGAAGACTGGACCTTCAGAGAGGACAGTGTTCCTGGCTGTTCCCCTAATTGTCCTAATGTCCAAGATGCAGCTAAAGTGAAACTAGCCTGCATACTTAGGTAGCAGCCTAGAAAATAGAAAGACCCAAGCATTAGTTCAGCACATATTATGTTTTATGGAGTCTTTAGTAGAGCTTACAAGTAATTAATGGACTTCAAGTTCCACTTTTAGGTATTTATAAGATCTCTTGTTTCATTACTCTATCATATGTCAATCATCACATATACCAGGGCAGAACAGCCACTTTGTGGCATGGGTGGGTTTTTCTATTGCTTTATCATCAGTAAAGAAGTGCAGGCCATCAGCTAATATGGAGTCAGATTATGGTCTAATCTTGACTGCTCTTCAAGGCTTCTAATTCTGATCACACTTTTGCTGATTCCTTGATAGCAATTCAATTAATAATAATAATAATAATAATAATAATAAAGATAAATTGGTGCTTTGGGATCTGTGGCTTATCCTATGCCTGTCTTTCACATAGGCTTCTTCTCTCCCTCCTGTCGCCCCAATGCCTCCTGGTTGTGCTGATTGGGTCAGAGATTTCAGGCAGCATGGAATGGGGGCTAGTTACCGATGGCTGTCCAGTAGCCAGCTGTCCTGGGAGGAGGGGCAGCTGCTGCAGCAGGAGCACAGCGGGCAGCCACGCAACCGATTTGTCAGGTAGTCTTGCCCTTTCCCACCCTATACTTCTTCTATTCAATCTAATTATCTTATGTTTGGAACAGTCTGTCAATTCTGCCAGTATCATTTTAAGTTTATTTTTCTACCCTTAGAGTTCAGCATTTTGACCAGGCTGTGTCTGTTCATACTGTTTCATTACTTCTGGTTCACGTACCCAGCAGGCCCCTCCCTGTCTGAACAACTGGAGAATCTGAAGGACTCATGTTAGGGAAGGGCATGGTTTAGGAGCATTTTCTTTCATTATTTATTCGATCGCTATGTCTCCATAGTTTCTTTTGTTCTCCTTCTGGATCAGCCTTTCCGGTTTTTCTCACCCATAATTACTACTTTTGGGATTTTACTTTTGATTGCACTTCACCTTTCAATACAAGTATTCAGTCTCAGCAGTTACCTGACTCATTTTGTTTCCACTTTCCTCTATCAGTGTTTTTCAGGTTGGGAAATCATTGTTTTTCAGTTCCAGGAAACTCTTCCTGGCCCTAATTATATCCCTCAAAGAATTTTAATCATATTTTGTCTAGGTTTTCTTCCTCTTCCAACTCCATGATAGAGGTTTATTGTAGTTTTCCAATTTAGCTTTTCCTTCTACCTGAGCTGCTGTTACCCTCAAGTGGTTCTGCCAATTCATGCCAGTTTTCAACACTTCTGTGGATCTCTCTGGTTCTTTCTTATGTATTGACAGTGAGAATAGGGATTTTTCCTGCAGCGGCCAGCCAGTGGTCCTCATTGCCCCTTTGCTCATGTAAGTGGCAGAGGTCTCTCAGTATACACATCCGAGCAGGGAAAGTCTGATCGTAGCCCAACATGGAAACTACCCCCTCTGAGATGCCACCCCTCAAGGGACAGTCAGCCTCTCTCATTACTGCAAAAACAAACAGCAGAGACATTCTTCGCTTTCTCTGACTCTGTGCCTCTCCCCATACACCCTCCCCACAGTGCCCCTAGCAACTCCCTGCTACATTTCGCCCCTACCTGCGCCTTCTTTCAAGGACTTGCTGTCTGTGTGTGGAACCTCTCCAGGTTGCCAAGGTCAGCCTTTGACATTTTCTGGAGAGCTGTATTTGCCCAGACGGGGATGCAAGGCTGGGCCTCCCTCTTCCCAGAGTCGCACATCCCAACATTTTAAAAGCATTCATGATTCTTAGGAGGATAACATATTACTGGAAGACAAAATCGTATTATTATTGTTTTCCTAAATTACTACTCCAGAAATAAAATATGTATGGAATTTTTATAACACAAAAATAGATTATGATATAGTCACATGGACATGAAGGTTTTACAATATTCATTTAATGCTCACTTCTGATTTACCAGCCTCATCATTCATCTGGTTATTGCAAAACAGGTCATATTATTAGCTAATTTTTCATAAGAGTTACATAGCTAACATTTACCAGCTATCTACATCAGGCACTGATGTGTTTTGTGTGTATCAAGTTATTAAATTCTCACAAAACCCCTTGAAATAGCTGCTATTATTTCCAGCATAATACAATACAGACACCAAGGCCCTGAGAAGTCAAGTAACTAACAAAACTCACACAGCTAGTAAGATGCTTTATTTCTCTAATAAATAATAATGATGATCTACTTGAAAATAGCCCACGTCTTCTATTTCTCTGCCTCTTCAACTGTGTTTGCCACTCAGGCACTCAGTCAATGAACAGCTACTGAGAGAAGAGGCAATGTTTTATTCGTGTTTGATACCTAGAACACTGTTCTGTGAAGTGAACGTTTCAAAAGTGTGTTAATTAGAAAAGAAAACATTCATAGGCCACTGAGATTTAAAAAGCAAATGCACATAAGATAACCCAAAACTGTGTACAGAAGACCTGACTATCAGCCACTAACCTGGGCTCCAGGGATCCAAATAGAAATAAAATGTTGCCTCTGCCCTTAAAGAACAAGAAGTCTGAAGGGAAAGCAGATACGCAAGCAATTAAATGTAATAAAATATTGTTGCTCTCTAATGTATATATAAAGTGCTATGGGGCCACACATAAGGAAAAAAATTAATTTTTCCAGTAGGAACATAAGTTATTTCTTTCATTTAATTAATAATAGAATGAAACATGGAAATAAACACTATTTAAAATTTTTATTAAAAAATTATTGCATTAATCTATAACTGATGATATAAATGACGATGTAGGCTAATACTGACGAAAGTTTCTTATCTTTGGAAATGAGATATTTGAACACCAACAGCATTTTTTTCTTGGCTATAATCAAGAAAACTTAATGTATTTTAATTTATTTTCCTTTTTAAAATACATTATGATTTTTTCATATCAAAATGAAGCCTGGACAAAATGCTAAACTTGAAGAAGCAGACCCAGTGTCCGAACACCAGTTTCAAGCGGACCCTAAAGGGCGGGCGGTCTGCCGTCCATCTTCAGTTGATGAACAAGTGCCCCTCCACAGCTTGTGATTCACACTTGCATATCTATACACGCTTCCATGACATAAAGCCTATGCATTCATTTGGAACAATAAAGGCATGAGCCAGAGATAGAAAATTCATTATTTTAAAAAACGTGACCTCAGTTCCCCCTCTGTGGAGAGGAGGCAGCGCAGACCTCAGTGACCACGTCGGTGCTGGAAGTGCTTTGGGGGAACCAGAGTGTCCACTGTGACATGTCCATGCCACACATGACAACAAGGCCTGGAGAAGTCCTTACTGTTTAGATTCAGTGGAAGAACCAAAGGAAATGATGGAAACACAGGTGGACTCCTAGTAACCAATTTAAGAATTCATTGGCACTCTTTGGCATTACCCAGAGTCAGTCTTTCTATTGGTTACAACCTTATATTGAATATTGCAACCTGAGCTGATAACTCAAAATTACAAGGACCAACTGAAGCTCTTTACATACTAACAAAGTGAAATAGCATTTGTTTTGAGTTTATGTTTACAAACTTGGTGACTATAGTACACAGAGCATGTGAAACTACTAACATGTATTGTGATTTTAAATATAGAAGTGCACTAATTCAAAAGAAGCAACTAAAATTAATACCAGAAGAACATGTATATTATAAAGTCAGTGGAGTATGGAATTTATTCAGTGATTAGGGAAATTTATGAACCCTTTTTATTACCAGTGTGAGGATTGTGTGGCATGCAAATATGAATGAGTTTTAATGTCAGTGTACCGTATCTGCAAATTCCTCCAATCAAATTTAGAGATTCAAAACTTGGTTTAGCTCTAGTTACTGGAAGCTCTCAGCACAGTGGAGGATATGTTCTTCACTTTAAAATAGACCACGTGGAAAAACTACAAGCATTAGTTGAGGAAATCCATCTACTTCCCAAAGTCTATTCTACCAGTCCTGATTTGGAAGTGGGTTATGAGATGGAAGGAAAGTCACAGCCCCTTGAAGTTCTGAAAGTTGCATGAATATCAGATGATGTAGAATTAGACTCTGATGAGCACACAGATGATTTTATGGCTTATTTTGCTGATGGCAATAAGCGGTACAGTTATGAACCTGTATTATCAGAACTGGGGTTTGCAATAGAGAAATCAAAGGAGAGATTCACCCTACATGGACTTCGGGAAGTGATGAGTTGATCTGGAGTTGAGCTGGATTTTTATTTAAAGATATCTCAAGATTAAAGATACTAGTGCCTGCTACAAAGTATAAAATAGTTTTTATATTTACTGAAAGAGCTTTTAAGAAAGAATTTTTAAAAGATTAAACAAAACTTATTTATCTAAGATTTTACTGTCAGTTTTTAAGAAATTATATTTAAAATTATAATCAAAATGTATCTGTTTTGTAAATATGTTTATTTTATAGCTAATACTTGTCAATTATTAGTGTGCAGATCTTAAATTACTATATCATGTTGGGTATAATTAATAATTTATGCAGTACCATTTAATGTTTTGAAAGCATTATTGAAAAGATTAGGACTATTCTTATGAAGTAATCAAATTAGTTTTTAAATTATAAAAATCTACATTAAATATATTATATAGCTCCAAATGTAAGCCAGTGCTAATATAAACAACAGCCCTTAAATTTGTCATTTTTGGTGATCATTTCTTTAAAAACTAAAGATTATAACTAACTATGAAATATATCAACCCCTATGTTAAGTTTTGGGCACTGTTTTGTAAATAATTTCAATATCACTTCAGCAAAAGTACACTTATTTTGTAAGTGTATTTGTAAGTAATTTAAAATAATTTGTAAATAAATAGTTCATTTATTGACTTAAAAAAGCCTTAAAACTCATTTTTATTACTTAATCTTATTTTAAAGGTAAGCATATGTCTAATACCAACATGAATTCTAAATGATAGTGATACTTTTATGAGATTTTTGCAATATTTATGGTTTTAAAATCCCAATAATTTAATCACTACTGTGGCTTTTGGAGTCCAGTTGATCATATCTTCATGAAGTTGTCTGTATTTCTCACAACACAGAATCATTATGTTAACAGATTTGTTCGGAACAGGTTATAACAGTGTATTATAAAATTCTATTCTGGTTTTCTGAAAATTTGTGAACATAATTTTTCATAGAGATAGTGCTAAGCACTTTAAACTTTCTGTTAATATTACTCTTATACCATGGGAGAGGAATTTATATCAAGCATGGTAAATAACTATGAAATATTCCTTATCATATAATTAACTAAAAATAACATTCTCTAATTAAAGCAAACCTGTGAGCTATCTTTTGGGCCAGTTCTGATGTGTTTATATATAAAAGCAAATACTAGTTTAACATGTTTTCTGAAACATCAACCACTAGGGGAAGAACGATGATTTTGTAAACACTCCTATACAATGGCTTAGGCCAGGCAACATCAAGACCACTCACTGCTTTGAGCACTGTAGGACATAGAAAATTATTTTTAGGATCCCAAATTAATAGGGGTTCAAAAATCATGAGAATAGACTCACTGCGTATGAAGAATTATATCATCATTAAAGTACGTTTGGTGTATTTGGAACCATTCCTAGAGATCATAATTTCAGGGAGGAAACTTGCCAGGTCCTTTTTACTGTTCTTTAATTCTCATTCTGACTAAAGTATTTCTTTCTTTAACCAACTCTACAAGGTCTGTCTGGAAGGTATCCAGCCATGTAATATGAAAAATAGAGACATTTATTGAGGAAGATATAAGACACAAGAAACATTACACATAGGACACTGATGACTCAGTCCCCTTCAGACTAGGCACCTTGGGACTTCACACAGTTTGCCCAATCACCATCAGCTGCCCTGTTGTATTTTCTTGAGTCTCATTGACATTTTGAAATCTCTTCCCTTTCAAAGGTGATTTTACCTTGGGTAAAAGCCAGAAGTCGTAGGGTACCAAATTTAGGCTGTAGTGGGGCTGAGTCACCTGGGTGATTTGACGTTTCACCAAAAAACTCTTCTGGGTATCCTGTCATGATGAAGCTGCCAATCGCCAGTTGCCCATAGCTGCGACTGTTTTTTTTTTTTTTTGTCTTATTACATCTCTTAACCAACAAAGAACATGGAGGTAGTACTCCTTATTAAGTGTTTGGCCTGGAGGGGTGTACTCATGGTGGACAACACCTTCCCAGTCAAAAAACACAGTTAACATGGTCTTGATTTTCCTGTGCCTTTGCTGTGCCTTCTTTGGAAGTGGAGAACCAGGTGATTTGCATTGAAACAACTGGGCCTTGGATTCCTCATCATAGCTGTAGATCCACAATTCATCTCCAGTTATGACCTTCTTGGGGAAATCTGGTCCACTGGTAGTGATTTGAATCTAGTCATTAACAACTGCAGCACGATGTTTCTTTTGCTCTGATAGCAGAAGCCATGGAATGAATTTTGCTGCAACACATTTCATGCCAAGATCCTGTGTCAAAATCTCAGACACAGTAGTTTTTGGACTCCCCAGATCAGCTTCTAATTCTCACACTGTCAGTCTCTGATCTTTATTGATTGCAGCCCATACATGTTCAACATTCTCAGGTGTCCTGCCTGTGGTAGGCCTTTCAGTACATGGTCACTTTCAACAGATTTCTTGAGCATCTTTGAAAGATTGCCACACTTTTATCTGTGCTACACTCATTGTGTGTGTTGTCCCTGAAAGCCTTCCGAGTCATCTAACAGTTTCCATGGAGAAATATTCAAGGTTATTGCAAAAAATGATGCAGATTTGTCACTCTACTCGCTCAGTCATTTTAAATACAATGGCTACACAGTACACAAGCTCACTCCACAGAGTCTACACCCACCACTGACTAGTACAGTGAAGTCATCATTGTTCACATATGTACATTCCAGTCCACTCTCCTTGGCTGCCAGGTTACATCAATGTCGTGCAAACCATTCTCATTGTGTTAACAATGGCTGTACTTTTCCCGGACAGACCTAGTAGTATACCAAGAATATCTAGAAAATTTTGACTTCTCAACTTAGATCTCTCCAAACATAACATGTAGTTTTACAATATCCAAAATGCTGTGTTCTGATGTTTGAAAAGTCCTGAGTGAACCCCGATCGGCAAGAACCCCTTGCTCAGGACAGTAGCCATCCTGAGCAATTGACTTATCAGCAAGAACACTCAGGAAGGGGTGGCAGTGCCATTTGGGAGACTGTATCTGCTGTCCAGGTTTTATGCTTAACTTGCTGTTGCCCTTCCTTCCCTCCCTCCGTCCCTCTCTTCCTCCTTGTAGTGGAATGAAAAAAGAAATAGGTGGGGTTTTTTTTTTCTTTTACTTATCTCTAGGGAGTAATGGGGAAACGAATTTACCATGGAGAGCTGAAGAGATGATCCTTAAAAAAGAAGGGGAAAATGTCCTTTTTTCTTACCAAACAGGACTGTTTAGGGCTATTGACTAACACATGACTCTTCCAAGAGGAAGAGTCAGGCAGTGGTTAACTGTTGGAATAAATCAATTATTTCCAAGGTGTGTTCCAGGCAATCCCACATTTTCCTGAATTAACTTTGGGGCTCCCTAAGTGAAATAGATGTCAAAGGAGTGAATACTCTCAGTATTTGTTCTGTCATCCACCTGAGCAAACCACCATCGCAGGTGCACGTGTGTGACATGAAGTCACTGGACATCCCCGCTTGGTAACTGGCAGGGACAATGCCATACTACCGGCAGAATGGGTGTACAATATATATTTTTAATTGACTTACTGAGACAGGACCACACAGAGTGTCTTTAAAAGATGGAGGACATCTGTTTTCTTATGACGTTGCTTCGTCTTTCAGCCCTCCCACCGTCGTTCTCATGAGACGACTGACCTGCCGTGAAAACGTTACCGCCTGGTAAGTACGCACAAGATGAGCATTTGCTCTGGTCTTCCTGGAGCAGTCCGGATTAACGCCCACTGCAGGGTAATTATTATAATGCCCTCATTTACTCTCAGAAGGGTCCCAGTTTGGACGGCCAATTGTATGATGACCTTAATGAAGGTGAACATATTTTCAGTTTGAGGCACTTGGTTTGTGGTAGTCAGTAACAATAGCTTCCTACTCCCCTCCTCCTTGGTTAAACCAAGACTCAAACCCCACAGATCAAAGAACTCCATTTGAGAATACTAAAAAGCTTTTCTATTTCAATTGTGTCATTCACCTGTGGTTTCTGTACTATTTTAGTGAGGACCAATTATAATATATTTGATTTATAGATGTCCATCTCCTTCCTCCAAAAGAAAAAAAAAAGAATGCATTTTTATCAAGCAGAAAGATAAGTGGCAATAATGAAAGAAACAACAAACATATAATATTTTTCATTAACAATTCAAACACTACAAAACATAGAATATACAACTTAAAAATGAAAATACAAATTAAAGAAAAATGGGGTACATGTCATATTAGCAATGCAAAAGACCAGCTTAAGCATACTTTCTCTAAATCAACAATTAATAAAAGAAAAGTGCCCTTTTCTCAAATATGCATAAAAATATTTCAGTCACTTCTAGGGGAAAATTAATAAAAACTTTCTGCTAATTCTATATTACAGCACGTATTACTAATGGCTTATAAAACTTAGGTGTCTCCTTACACTTAAAATGTACAACTTTTTCCAATCATTATACACTCATTCAATCCAGGCTGTCAAAAATAAAATCATTTCATTTCCATATTTATGAAATAATTACTGATATGCTATGGATCTCAGTGGTGTGTTTGATGGGACAGTGATCAGAACAATGGCGTGGGTCTAAAGTGGGCCGATGGTCAAACAGAGAGAAAAGTGACCTCTGTCTGGTACATAATGATTCCTATAAAAATTCCAGTATTTCTAAAATAATCTAATTGTACATTCTTCATTCTAAAAAAAAGTCTAAAATGTCCATATTTAAATTTTCTATCCACTTCTAGAGTTCATTCAGTCTATGCAGTTATGCCACTTGAGAGAATTTTTCCTCCTGGGTTTATATTATCCCTACAACTCTGAGTCCAGCTGAAAAGAAATAGACAAATAATTGGGGCTTGATAATATGCCCCATTTCTCCTACATGTTTAGTGATTCACAATAAATTTTGTGGTAAACTGCACAATGCAAGGTACAGATCTACAATGCAAATGAGAAAGAAAACATTTCAACTTTAGCATTCAAGCAATGTCCACTGCAACCCATGTCTTTGAAGGAGTTCTGCAAGTTCATGCTCATAGCCAAGATTTTACAGTAAGTCATACTTCATGGGTGCAGTTCTAAACTAACAAGAATGGAAAAAATCACACTGACATCTCCTTCCAAGCCATCTGTACAAAAAGCCTATAATTGGTCAGCCTCAGTTTTGAGCTTTCTGGTTTATGTCCAGCAATTGCCTACCAAGTGGATTAACATTCATGTAAGGTGGCAAACTTTAGGATGGAGAAGAACTGAATTGCAGTTCTGGAAGGAGTTCCAGTGGCTACCGAGGGGTCCTTTGGTGTCATTCCCTGCTGGTGGTGGTGGTGGTGGTGCTGCTGCTGCTGCTGCTGCTGCCTGTGTCCTCTTGCATGGGGGAGGATGAACTGTCTCGGACTGGCAGCAGGTCATAATGGCAAGGGATGTGACTGTTCTTTGGAAGATCATATGGACCCTGGATGAGATGCCCATTATTGCTGAATATTCCTTGGACAACACTCACGGTAGGTTCTGTGACAACCAGGGACACATTAATTTATCAGCAATTAAAAACATTTAATAGAATATGGCATTGCTTGCAAATATCAAACATACAGGAGAAGTTTCTTACAAAAATATAAGAAAATATTTTTAAAAGTAATCACTACTCTGTTGTGAGCAGACTCACTGGTGCCACAAATGGTGTTCAGAACAAACACCACTGGCTGGAATACAAATACCACTGGGTACGGCTGGGGTGAAGACATCAAAGGAATACACAGAAACCCTGGATGTGAACCACTGTCTGAAAAACCCTGAAAATAATCTAGTGCAAACATCTTACTCTACATATAAGAAGACTGAGATCCTTAGAGGTTATCTCAATTCAGGAAACACAAATTTATAATATTAAAACTCAGGCTCTCAGTCCAGTTCCGTACTTACTGTAATGAATTTATGGGACAGTTCAAAAAGGGGACTTGTTACTGACTTTTCTATAACATTTAGTTCCCTATGCCTTCCATTTTAAAAAGCTGTCTTAAAACTTGTAAAATACTTCTATGTCTTCAGTGACATGTCTATAGCATAAAATGAATTACTAGTTACTAGATTCAAATTAGTCACTTCATTTGCAAGTAGTAGAGAATTTTTTAAAATTTAAATCATAAATACTGATACAGAGATAGAGAGTAACAATGGTTAAAATATATAGCCCCATTATCCAGTCACTGATAGCTCTGCTTATTTCAACTTTCCCCAAATTGTACTGGCAAGGAGCAATCAAAATACCTCTAATTTTAAATTGAATTCTTATTCAGTTGTGTCACATTCACATCTTAGACTCTTATCAATATATTAGACAAATTTAAAAGTAAATTGCTTCAATCATGCTAAAAGCATTATGAGTATAATGAATGTGGCCAGGAATTGGAAACACCTGTTTAATCTGTGGCACCATTTGTTTTGGCCAAGGCAACATATTAGCTAACACGGTGCACATGCTAGCCCACGTGCGGCTAAAATACTCACTACGGCTGCAAAAGAAAGGCTGGGTGGCCATGGGAGATAAGAAAACTTCCTTTAAATGCTTGAAATGGTGTTGTCCTGAATAATTCACTTGATACCAATTACTATAACCACAGTAAACACAGCTTACATTAAAAATATGGATTCTCTCCTTCATTTTAATTTTGGCAATGTAATTATGATGTGCCTTGGTGTGTTCCTTCTTGGGTCCAACTTCTTTGGTACTCTCTGAAGCAGCAAGAGCTAAGGGGACAGTCACCTACAAAGGAGTCCCCATCAGACTGTCAGCGGATTTCTCAAAAGAGACCTTACAGGCAAGAAGGGGCTGGAAAAAGGTATTCCAAGTCATGAAATCCAAAGACCTACAACCAAGATTGCTCTATCCAGCAAAACTTTCATTTAGAATGGAAGGACAGATAAAGTGCTTCTCAGATCAGATCAAATTCAAGGAGTTCATCATCACCAAGCCCTTATTATATGAAATGTTAAAGGGACTTATCTAAGAAAAAGAAGTTAAAGAAACATGAACAGTGAAAGGACAGCAAACTCACAGTTATTAACAACCACACCTAAAACAAAAGCAAACTAAAAGGACAACTAGATCAGGAGTAGAAACATAGAAATGAAGATCTCAAGGAGGGTTAGCAACAGGGGAATGAGAGGAGGAGAAGGGGGGAGAAGGTACAGAAAATAAGTAGCATAGACAGTAGATAGAAAATAGAAGGGGGGCAAGAATAGCATGGGAAATATAGAATCTAAAGGACTTGAGACACATGGTCATAAACTAAAGGGGGGGTAATGGTGGGGACAGGGGGGTAGGGTGGAGGGGAATGAAGGGGGGAATAGAACAACTGTAACAGCATAATCAATAAAAAAATTTTTAAAAAAAAGAAAAAAATATGGGCCATTATTGATCATAAGATTTATGTGAAATGTTATTTTATTTTCAAAGACTTTGAAGCTGTTTTTTTTTTTTTTTAAAAAAAAAGAAGTCTAGAGGTTCTTCCTTTGGCTAGGAGAACTTACCAACTTCATAGACATTCTTGTTGGCTGAAGTGGAGCTATTGATCTCCGCATACGGAGAGTCTCGCCGTGCCGGAGACTTCATCTCCACATAGCCGCACTCGGAGTTTTTGGGGATAAGCACAGGTGGGTCTTTAATTGTGGCATACGGGTTTTCAGAACTGCTTAGGGAGCAGTTACTTGAATTATACTCAGAATTCTTTCCCAGCTCTGTAAAGAGAGATGGTAGAAAAAATGAAATGGGATTTCATGAATGTTATTTTTTAAATTTTATTTTGCAATTACAATTTACATTCAATATTATTTTGTATGAGTATCAGATGTACTGAAAAACATTATTTTTTCTTGGTGATAATTCCTTGGGCAGTTTTTCTTTATAGCTAGTTTTCTAAAATTAGATACACTGAATATAATACAAAGTGTTTTCCACTTATTTTGGAGCATATTTGCTATAAAATCAGTATAAAACATATTAAGAAGCTACAAAGTAATTTTAGCTGTCCTCTAAAGTGAGTACCAATGTAAAAATCATGAATTTGGTTTCATGTTGATTATCACACTCAAATAAAATGAATTCCACTCTCTTTTACTAATAGTCTCCAAATTCTGAAAGCCTTCAATCAAGAAATCACCTACTGCTGGACCCAGGAGCCCAAGAAAGTTCTGTTATCAAGGTGAGGAAGGCATCTGTGCTCTGAGGGGTTCATCCTGGGCATCTGGAGTCATTACTCAAATTCTTCCTGAAGAGCAGGTGAACATGCAACCATGCTGATCTCTTCCTACTTCCCCTATTTCTTCTCCATCAGCCATCTTTCTTTTGAAGGAAATAGGAGTGTTTCCCCAGCAAACTGAAACCTCTGTCTCATAGAGATTTCATAGACTTAAGCTTTAACTAGATCCACCTGTGGCCATGGTCTTGCTGTCAGTCAGATGCGTTTACGGATTTGTTGGAACAACCACGCGAATTCTACATTTTTCTGCATTGCCACTCTTGTTCATTTAGCAAATTATTTCAGCCTCTGAAATATATTTTTTAAACTGTATTTTGATTAATGTATTTCTTCCTCAAATTCAAACCATACCTTTCAAGGATTTTCCCATATAACCTCTGTCCAGTCCAAAAGCACCTGTATTAAAGGAAGGAAAAAAATACCCAGTGAGCCCCGGCTGGTGTGGCTCAGTGGATTAAGTGCCAGTCTGTGAACCAAAGGGTTCAATTCCCAGTCACAGGGCACATGCCTGGGTTGCAGGCCTGGCCCCCAGTTGGGGGTGCGCAAGAGGCAACCACACATTGATGTTTCTCTCCCTCTCTTTCCCCCGCCCTTCCTCTCTCTCTAAAAATAAATAAATAAAATCTTTAAAAAATACCCAGTGATAACCGAAAGCAAGAGAAAGCCCACTTAACATTCCAAGGTCGTATTAGAGGAAGGTGGTTGGGCGCCCACTTCCTTCTCACTGAGGGCGACCACCTAGGCTGCCGCTTTTCAAACCGTGACGCCAAATTTCTTGTGCCAGTAGCCCCAGTGTTCGGAATTTAAAAATACACACATATCATTCTCTCCTGCTCGGTTACTGTGACTTTGGGAAAGGCTGATCAATACGGGGTAGAAACTGAGGGTCAGACAAATCAGTACACTTTACTTCAAGTTGCACACTAGAAAGTACATCTCAGGACTGGAACTGAGATGAAAAACTTAAATTTCATTGCTTGTTAGCCACATGACTTTGGGCAAGATGATCGACTCCCTGATTGTCAATTTTCCTATCTTAAGATGAAGAAAACAAAACCTGCCTTCCAGGCCCTCCAGGGCTGTGGCAGTCATCACTCGGAAATGAGTACAGGCCTGGTGAACTCTGAGGCACCACAGAAACGAATGGTGTTTCAGTTACCGTGACACACACTGCGTCTCAGCTTCAGTCTATCTGAAAGCCTTCCATGGCCTTTTTAATTATCTTTGAAGAGAATCTTACGAACTTGGGTTAAAAACAGTAAGTAATGACTTGTAATGAATGTTCGAATAAGCATGAGAATGGGGAAGAGATGAGCCCCTACCAACTGTGTGTGTGTTTCTCAGAGGGATGGTCAACTCACGTTCTGGTGGCGATTCCCCTGTTAGGGGCACGCATCTGTAGACAAAGGGGGGATCAATCTTTGTGGGACAGGAAATGGGAATATTTTCCTTTCTCAAGCTCACTTTCTTTGGTTTGGGTTGTAAAGTCTAGCCCAACTCTCAGCTGGTGGGAAAGGCACTGAGTTACACAGGGAGGCAGAACAAAAGGATGTGTAGGGAAGATTTAACCTTACCTAAGAGAGGTCTGGCCTTTGCCCTTGGTTCCCTGGAGGGGATCTCTAAGTCCTTGGAATGTCCTGCCCCGTAAGAGTGTTTTTGTTTACCTGGGGGCATAGGGCTACACTGGATAGTCCAACAAAGTGATTGGTCGGGGAGGGGGTTGGGCCACCTGGTATCAGCTCAACCTCCAGAAGGGCTGGAGACTAAAGGTCAACCCCATGGGCAGTAAACCATGTCTGTGTGAACAAGCCCCCATAAAAACTCCAGACACCAAGGCTGAGGTGAGCTTCCCTGGTTGGCAATACTTTATGTGTATTGCCACACACTGTTGCCAGAAAGAGTCAGCACTTTCCATGATTCCACTGGGAAAGGATGACTGGAAGTTTCATGCTTTGACCTTTCCCGGACTCTGTCCCATATCTCTTTCCTTGGCTGAGTTTAATCGGGATTTGTATGTTGTGACACACTGTGACCATGGGGATAACAGCTTTTGGTGAGTCCTGTGAGTCTTTCCAGCAAGTTACTGCTCCTGAGAGTGGTCTTGAGGATTCCCAAACTCTGTGAAGGGACCCAACAAAGTTGGGCAGGGGCTGTGGCCTCTGACAGCTCCCTATTAAGGAACTCTACGTTACTCTTTGCCAGATTCCCTTAGTCATTTCCAAAGAGTGCCAAAGTCTTGTTACATATACATCTTGGCTTCAGCTTGTGATGGGCCTTCCCCAAAGGGTTACAGAGAGCAGCCTGGGGTGGAGAGTAAATTAGGGAACAAGAGTAGGGGCTGTGAAACCAAACATCCCTGCTGGATTCTCTTCACTGCCTTTGACAATCAGGGTGCTATTTTAATGAGGGAGCAGGTAGCTTTCCCCATAAACTCCCATCTGTCCAAATCCCTGGACAGGTGCTTTCAAATGCTCAGTTTAATCGACAATGAGCCAGAACACAATCATTATCCTGAGTTTACCAATGAGCAAATCAGTCTTGAGAGGGAGCTTAACCTAGTGTCATATCAAAGAACCAGGAATTGATCTCTGCGCTTTTCTGTCAAGTTCAGGGCTCTTTCAACAATATTACCGCATCCTTCCCATCATTTAAAACACCTACACACTCCATCATCTACCATGTGCCTTACTCTGCTCTTTGTAAGAGAAGATTTTTTTCTGTGCAGCAATTTTAAAAGGACATTAAATGCAGAATTGTTCTTGGAATAGAACAAACCAAGGAGATCCAGAGTGCGTCTCACTGAGACAGAAAGCAGGGGTTTATTTGTGACAACTGCAGTGACGGTGTGTGCTGGAGTCAGAACACATTACAGTAGGTAAAGGTGGAAAAAAGCAGACTTTTCCCTGAGGAGTTGTATTTTGTTGTATTTTACTGACTATCAATGTAGGGAGCTAGATTATTAATGTAATTTGGTATTTTTCAAAGCCTCCTTCATGTTAAATAATCTCACCAAAAAGTATGTTGTAAATCAGTACACTGTGAATAAGTATATCTTTATTTTTGAGAGAGAGGAAGGGAGGGAGAGAAACACTGATGTGAGAGAGAAACATCAATTGTTGGCCTCTTGTATGCACCCTGACTGGGGACCAAACCCACAGCCCAGGCATGTGCCCTGACTGGGAATTGAACCCATGACTCTGCTTTGTGGGACAATGCCCAACTCACTAAGCCACACCAGCCAGGGCTGAATATACGTATCTTATCATTTTACTGTGAGTGTGTAGAAATATACATTCCATTGATAATATTGGTACAGAATACAAATAAAAATTAACAATTTATACTCATTTCCTTCTTAAACATTTGCAGTTCTGTAGCAAGAGGGGACGTCAGAGCCCATGGGATTGGTCCCCACATCTGGCTCAGGCCACTGAACACATATGGTGTTCACAGAAAGATCACAGGGGGAGCCATCAGCAGCCCCGCTGTGGGACCGAGCTGTACCTGCTTCCTTCCAGTTAACCTGCCAGTGCTTCTCAGCTTTTCCCTCCATAAAACAATATCATGGAAGGGCTCGTCTATTAGGGGGGCCAGACTTAGCAAATAAAAGCACAGGGAGGCCACAGTTGAATTAAATTTCAGAGAAACAAGAAATGGTTTTTTAGTATAAGTATGCCCCAGGCTTATTTGAAATTCAGATTTAACTGGGCTTCGTGGCAACCTTACCACTAAATAAATACACATGAAAGGGTTTGTTGACCATAAGGCAGCACACACACACGTTAGTTACTACATCATCAAGCTCCTCCTTGAAAATAAGGTGCACATGCGTGGAAGTGGCACCCCCTACTCGCTGGGGTATCACAGCAGCTCTCTGCATGTGGTCCAAGATTCTCAGCCCCTTTGCAGAGGGCTGTGTGATTGAAGCTTCTCTTGTAATAAGGTAACAACACCGTGTGCCTTTTTCACTCTCCTCTCTTGAGTACATGGTGGAGTTTTCTAGGAGCCGTACCAAGTGTGAGGTCACTACTGCTAAATGCAGAAGCAGAATGAAAGTCTAGCTATCCTTTACTAAGTCATATGTTAAAGACATTTACAAAGGTGTTGGAGAGTGCCACTCTTCTATTTTTTGGAAAATGAAGTAATTTTAAAAAAGTGCATCTTATCATGCTATGAGATGATTATTAGAAACAAATTAATAAATAACTATTTTAAATGTTCTCAGTTTTAATTTGTAATATGGTTGATATCAACAGCTATTCCTCATATCAACAGAAGTTCTTTGGGGTCCTTGATAACTTTTAAGAGTGTGTGAAAAGGTTTCGATTCCAAAATGCTTGAGAACCACCAACTCACTATGTTCCTGTTGGTATGTCCATTTCCTCACCTAACAGGGGAAGGGGCCTCAAGTGCCCACATTAAAGGATAGCCAAGAAGAGCCCACAACCTGGAACCCAGCTGATTAGGTTTAACTCCCAGGTCTACCATTCATCAGGATTTGAGACTTTGCTCGAGTCACTTAACTTCTTTAAGACTCAGTTTCTTCAACTTCTGCCAAGATGGAGGCGTAGGTGGAAACATTGTACCTTCTCACACAACCAAGTTTAAAGACAACAAAGTTTTAGTAAGAAAAAACGCAGCCAAAACACAGAAAGTTGAACTATACGGAAGTCTGACAACAATGAACCTATTCAGCCAGACCGATAAGAGGGGCGGAGCCAGCAGCAGAGCAGGGTCGGGCAGGAAAGATGCCCCGACACAGGCGCGGGCAGCAGTTGGCAGATCCCAGGTGTGGGGTAGCAACAGGTGGTACCCAGTGAGAGCGCAAGGCGGCAGGCTGACCCTGGTCACACATCCATGCACAAATGAACCAGCAAAGGAGCGAGCAGTGAGACAGACTGCACAGGCCCCAGTGGCGGGAAGCAGCAGAGGGGACTGCCATTGTCCCTCTCTGAGCCCGCCCCCACACACAGCATCACAAACCAGTGATCTGGGTGGCCCCGCCCTGGTGAACACCTAGGGCTCCGCTCCTCATATGTAACAGGCACAAACAGATCAAAACATGGCTCAAGAACAACTCAGAGCCCCAGAGCCAATAACTCTGAGAGACCAAGAAATTGCCAAACTTTCAGATGCACAGTTCAAAACACTGGTGATCAGGATGCTCACAGAACTGGTTGATTTTAGTCACAAATTAGAGGAACATATGAAGGCTAAACTAATTGAAATGAAGGGAAATGCACAGGAAACCAATAGTAATGGAAAGGAAACTGGTACTCAAATCAAGGGAGCAGATCAGGAGGAGGAAAAAATGACCAAACAGAAAAGGATGAAGAAATAAGAATTCAAAAAAAGGAGGAGAGGCTTAGGAACCTCCAGGACATCTTTCAATGCTCCAACAACTGAATTATAGGGGTACCAGAAGGGGAAGAGGAACACCCATGAGTGGAAAACTTATTGGAGCAAATAATAAAGGAGAACTTCCCCAATCTGGCTAAGGAAATAGACTTCCAGGAAATCCAGGAAGCTCAGAGAGTACCAAAGAAGTTGGACCCAAGAAGGAACACACCAAGGCACATCATAATTACACTAGCCAAGATTAAAATGAAGGAGAGAATCCTAGAAGCAGCGAGAGATAAGGGGACAATCATTTACAAAGGAGTTCCCATCAGACTGTCAGCAGATTTCTCAAAAGAGACCTTACAGGCAAGAAGGGGCTGGAAAGAGGTATTCCAAGTCATGAAATCCAAAGACCTACAACCAAGATTGCTCTATCCAGCAAAACTTTCATTTAGAATGGAAGGGCAGATAAAGTGCTTCTCAGATAAGATCAAATTCAAGGAGTTCATCATCACCAAGCCCTTATTATATGAAATGTTAAAGGGACTTATCTAAGAAAAAGAAGATAAAAAAGATGAACAGTGAAAGGACAGCAAACTCACAGTTATTAAGAACCACACCTAAAACAAAAGCAAACTAAAAGGACAGCTAGATCAGGAGCAGACCATAGAAATGAAGATCACATGGAGGGTTAGCAACAGGGTAGTGGGAGGAGGAGAAGGGGGGAGAAGGTACAGAAAATAAGTAGCATAGATGGTAGGTAGAAAATAGATAGGGGGCAAGAATAGTATGGGAAATATAGAATCTAAAGAATTTGAGACACAGGGTCATAAACTAAAGGGGGGAATGGTGGGGGAAGGGGTGTGCAAGGTGGAGGGGAATGAAGGGGGAAAATAAAACAACTGTAATGGTATAATCAATAAAATATATATTTTTAAAAGACAGTTTCTTAACTGTAATGTACAGATGAGGATGATAATAATAACACCTCACTATTAGAGTACTTAGAAAAATTAAGTAACTTAAAATAGAGAGTTCAAATGTAAGCTACAAGCAGGCAAAGATCCTTATTTCATTTTATCATTCCTGGAACATAGTAAAAACTCAATTAATGTTGAATAAATAAGGCGCTTGGGACAGTAATAAGCCCCATATGGGGGCTAGGTATAAGTCTGTTACTTTGTTTTTTTCATGCCTGTTTTTAAGAGATCACTTTGGCACAGATATAACGCTGTGGCTCTGTGAGGTTACTGAGAGAGGGCGGTGTGCAGTGAGCAAAGTGGTGGAGAACTCACCCAGCTCGTTGAGGTAGCCACCATGTTTCCAGTCTGCGGGCAGCGTTCCCGTGCAGTCCACCACGGGGCCTCGCTTTCCAGGATTTACATTTTTCAGATTCACAAACAGCTGATTATTTTTTGACTGTTAAAAACATAAACAATAAAAGGCATAAGAAGAGACCACAGTGTGTCACAGAATAATACTGCTGATCTGGAGGAAGCTAGTCCATGGCAGGTATCACAACTGGTTCTTACATGAGGCTGGACCAAGGGCCAGAGGTGCCCGTGTCGGACCTGCAGGGACATCGAGGGCAGCAGGAGTGGATGTCCCATGTCCCCAACTGTTTCCTCTACTGCCTTGGCTTCTTCATTTCGCGTTGCTACTCTGCACCAACTAGAGCTTATTTGGGTTTACACACATGGAACTTTAAATGGAAAAAACAAACTCCTGGTCAGATCTCTTCCATCAAACCCTGTATGATCTTGTATGAGTCACAAGTGACTCTTAGCAATTTTCTTAGCTATAAATATAAGGGTAAGATTATCTACTTTGCCTCCCTCCCTGAATGTGAATGAGAACAAATAAAATGAAGCATATGAAAGTCTCCGGGGAATGTGGAGTGCTATTTAACTCTGAGGCACTATAATTAAAATTCAGCTGCATTAAGTTAATTGCAAGTGAATTCATCTTATTAGCTTGGTTTTCTTCTAAGAGAGAGCTGGAATTCAACCACGGAGATTGGAAATATAATCCAGGTGCAACTGGAAGGGAGAAATGTTTGGGATCTTGGAGAGTCGTGGAAGGGACTTGGGGTGCAGTGGGTGGCTCTGCAGAAGCAGTTCGGGTCCCAGCCAGCCCTGGGTCCCCACCCTCCCTGCGCACCTGTGAAATGGGGATAACACTTTTGATTCAGGGGATTGGTGCAAAAAATTAAGTGAGTTTCTTTTGTAAAATAATTAGAAATGATTGGAATTTTGTTTCTATTTGATCATTTTTGAGCTACAAAAATGCAATTCCATGGGGTTCAGCCTAAACAAACACATATTATTGTTGTTGTCATAGAAGTATAACCAGCCAGGAAAGGGCACCAGGGGACAGGTGGTTGGAAAAGGCAAACTTGGCAACTTTACCCAGGACTGAGCCTGCTGCAGTGCTGCCATGTGGGACATTATTTTAAAACCTCGTGCAATATTAGAAACATTTTTCCAAAGAGGGGCAATGGAAACAGTATACACTGTAGAGTCAGGGAGGCCTGGAGTGACTTACATCCTCCATCACTCAGGATTTTTGTCGTTAAACTTGAGAGCCTAACACACACTTACTTTCAGGATTGTTCAGAGGAATAAATGAGATAATGGGGAGAAAGTGCCTGGAAGAGTCTGTGGCCACCCAGACAGCGGCCCTTCTCTGTGCCAGACAAGTCCATAACTGCCGTGCCTTTCTGTCCCCGATGCCCACCCGCCACCACCCAGCTGTTCCCTCTCACCTTTGCGATGGTCATCCTGTCCCTGTTGTCGACGTGCGGGGACGTGGCGCACTGGGTGAGGGTGTGGTAGCTGGGGTTGGTGAAGTAATGGCTGTTAGCATGCCCGCCATTGCTGTGAGGAAGAGTCTCTGCAAGCAGAGAAGGAAACGGTTAGGGTGGCGGGCTCTCCTACATCTGGGTAGGAAAAAAGAGAAAGGAAACCATGAGAACGAGTGTTTGGGCCGCTTCCACAGCACAAGCTGGGCAGAGTACCCTCCTGCCGAGTACACTCAGCAAAACTTCTAGAAGCAGCAGGAGTCTGACTTCCTACCTGTCTCCTCGAAAAGTGTGAACATATCCAGAGATAACAACCTGCTCTTTGCTGTGAGGCTGGTACAAGCTGGGGATGCTTCACTTTGAAGCCGCTTCTGCTGTAATTTTCCTCTTTTGTAAGCACTTGAGTTCTTGACACAGTATTTTGCACTACAATATCCTGTACAGCTACTTCATGCATTCCCACAACCGGTGCACGTGTAAACATGGGAAACCCTCAAACTCCTTCAGTAATTGCCCCAAAATTAGTAAGTATTTTAAGTTTCTAAATTCTTCATTTTAAGTAGCTACTTCTGATACTGACCATGTCTCTTAAAAATTTACTTTTATGGGGACTAGTGACAAAAAGGAAGATTTAATAATTTTCTTAAAGAAATGCTCTAGTTCTTGCTAAAACCAAAACACTAGTTTTTTTTGTTTGTTTTTTGTTTTGAAGATTTTATTTATTCATCTTTAGAGGTGAAGGGAAGGAGAGAGGAAGAAAAATATCAATGTATGGTTGCCTCTCAGCGTCCCCTGCTGGGAACCGGCCTGCAACCCGGGCATGTGCCCTGACTGGGAATCAAATCGAGATCCTTTGGTTTGCAGGCCCGAGTTCAATCCACTGAGCTAGACCAGCCAGGCCCCAAAACACTGTTTCTTATGTATCTTGGTTGTTGTGTAATTAAAGATGCGTGTGGGCTCAGGGACAGGCTGGAAGGAACGTGGGGAGAACCCAGGGCCAGAGACAGAAGACCTGGCCCTCTTGCTGGTTTGTTCCATGGCCTCCGTGAAATTATGGCCACCCCCTCTCCTCCCCTCTCTGTCCCCTCCATATGACAAAAGCTTGGGACTAGGCACCTGGTGAAGCTTCTTCCAGGTTAAAATTCCCAAAGTCTAAGCAACCACATAATGAATCTACCTTAAAAACCCTGCCAGAAGGCAACAGTAATGATGTCACTACTGTTAACATCCAAACCACATCTCTAACAACGTACCTTTTCCAAACAAAATCTTCTCAAGGCTGACTGTAACAGCGGACAGCACCACCAAACACTCAGTTTCAGAGGACCAGGGGAGAAAACCTTCCTTTTTCAAGGAGGGACATGCCTCTGAGGACTGCAGTCTTACCTGAGATGGCATAGTCTGCATTCGTGACCCTCAGGGCAGGGGTGTAGGTCACCGCTGGCATGCTCAACTCCTTTCCCTTCTGCTTGTGTCGATAAATAATGAACAGCGCCAGCAGGAAGAGGACAACCAGGACAAGAATGATGATGCCCGCAATGGCCCCGATCTGGTAGGAGTCAGCAGGAAGGGCAGTACTGGTTCTGCTTAAGCTGTTCAGATTTCCAACTATTATAACACCAGCTAAAAAAAGGAGAAAAAGGGGTTGCACGATGGGTGACAATGCCCTGGATAAATGTTTGATCTCTAGTTGTAAAGGCCTCCCACTGCGCCAGCCTGGATGTTTTCAGCTCATGAAATGCTCGTTTGGATACAAAGCCGGAGGGAGACACAAACCTTCCCCATTTTCGGGTGTTGCTGGCTTGTCTACGCCCAGAGAAAGGCTGCTTGAAGCCTCAAAAAAAAAAAAAGACAGGAGTTCCTGAACCCCAAGATTCAACAGTAGGACTTGGGAACTTCTCATATGTTTCAGATGAAACATTTTGACCGTCAATTGGGATTAATACTTCATCTAATTTTTATTGTGCTTTATTTATTATACAGCAATGAGGCTATAAAGGGCTAGCTCCTAAGTGTCTCAACTAACTTAATTTTGCGCCTGTCTTTAGCATTTTTAATAGTAATTTTCCTTCCAACAAAGAATAACTCCATTTTAAGTCTAGCCTAAGATCGGGATTTATGCTGATTTCAATGGGTTTTTACTCCAGAAGGTACTGTTCTATGCAGTTATTTTCCATGATAAAGGTCTGTCCCAATAAGACCTGATAACATCACCCTACAATCTTACTCATTAAAAGTCAAAATCCAGTTTTCCAAAGCTCTTCCTTTTGTTTCATCAAGCAAAGACACAAAAGGTATGGATTGAGAGTCGATAAAAACTGATCCAGATATTCTGAACTTTCCCTTAAGTTCTTAAGCTGCAATTTTATCACCTGATAATGGGGAAATGGCCTTCATGAAGGTGCTTCCGGCTCAGTGTCCCAACAACCTGATGATTCTCCATGCTAGACCTTATTGTACGACAGCCTGCCCCCAAAACAGAGCGCCTAGGCCAGCGCAGTGTGACGACAACGCACGTGCGATGACGGTGTGCCTGTGGAACGTAACTCCCTGCTGCTGTGACGTCAGATATAAACCACGGCATGTAAAAGTTACTGCATGAGAGGAGAGTGAGTCCCTACCCAGTCTGCAGTACGGGACGACTTTGCCTGCCACACCATGTGAACTCTAAAGCCTTGACACCCCGTGAGCTTATTACACTTACTACCTACTGAAGGGCACCGCACACAGTAGGCGCTGTCAGGGGTCATGCTCAGCACTTTCTCAGAGGCTCCACTGACCCAGAAGCAGACCAAGTGGGATGATGACTAGGAGAAGTGTCCCCAGGTGACTGCGACACACATCCTAGTCAGAAACTATGGGTACACGTTTCTTAATAAGACAGACACATGACTATCACATGAGCCAATCATTCCAGTCCTGCTAATTTACTCCAGAAATGTAGGCATGCGTCCATATAAAAATGTGTTGCATTATTGTAGATAGCAGTCTTATCTGTAACAGCCAAAGGCTGGAAACAATCCAAATGTCCATCAACAGGTGAACAGGCACACAAATGATGATATTGTCCATGCAGTGGGATATGGCTCAACAATGAGAAACAGTTGAACCGCTGACATATACCACAACACGGTTCCATTTTGAAATAATTACACCAAGTAAACAAAATCAGGCAAAAAAATTGTACAGCATGATTCCATTTATATAAAATTCTAAAAACTGCACTCATCTATAGTGACAGAAAGATCAGTGATTGCTTGGGACCCAAGGTTCCGCAGTGATGGCAGGGAGGGACAAGATAAAACTTTTGAGAGTGATACATATATTAATTACTTTTATTGTGCTGATGGTTTCATGGATGTGTACGTGTCAGATTTTATCAAACTGCATACTCTGTCACTGTACATATGTGTGGTATATAGGTATATATATTGCATATCTTTATATAGTATAATTATATGTGTATTGCTTTTTATAGGTTAATTATACCTCAGTAAGTCTGAAAACAATTGTAGGCACTGTGGAAAGTTCATGAACTTTGGAAAACTTGACATCAAAACCCTGACATATGCTATAGTAGCTGTATGAACTTGGGCCAATTACTCAACCTAATTGCTTTAGTGTTTTCATCTGTAGGAGAGCAACAGTAAGGCATCCACCTGGCAACTAAATAAACAACCAGCTGTGCCCTGCAGAGTCCTGGTGAGAACATCAGAGAATGCAGGTGAAAACCCTCAATGCAGGGTAGTGGTCACTACGTGGTGCTGGTTATCATTTACTAGCATCCTTACCTTGATCACACCGTGCCCCCTTCCACCCTGGGCTGCAGTAACAGGTCCCAGTGATGTGGTCACAGGTGGAGTTGTTCAGACAGTCGCATATCTGGCGGCAGCCGTAGCCATACGTGCCTGCAGGGCACTCTGAGAAGGAAATGAAAGTCCAGGACAGCTCGTCAGCCCTGGGAACCTGGGGTGAGGCTGCCTCGTACAGTATGACCCTGTGTGTCCGAGGGCCGGCTCTCCTGGGGAGCCCTGTTCAGGAAGACTGGTACCCCTGAATCACGGTGGGACTCACAGGCCAGGTGACACACAGCTGGAGACAGTGTCCCTTGTTACAGTTCCTGGTACTTCCAGCCTTTATGTCCCCATCTCGAGGATGGGTGGGTACAGAGAATGAGGCATCCCAGTGGGACTGGACAAAGATGGTCACTAAGGGCGACCTGAGATGACTCCACCAGACAACACTGTGGGATGGAAGAAGGCCAGACTGAAAAGTATAGAGTTGCTTCCTCGAGAACAAGCATATCTCACTACAGACTCGGATCCTCCCAGCGGCACATCCTGACTCGGGTTAGCTGACAGAGGGGAAAGGGGGGGGACAGTTTTGTTCATTTTCTAGGTAAGAACTTCACTTACCATAGAATGGCTCAAAAATAAGAATTTGCAGGTGGAAGGCTGACAGACTAAAAGAGTGGGATTTTTGCAATGCAGTCCTAGTAAATTGGAGCATAGATTTCAAAGAATAGCATAGGCATATGAAATCTAAGAATCATGATAAAATAGTGACGTTTTTGTAAAGTGAGCAGCAGGGGGCGATGTGCCATTACTCTCAGAGTTCTCTGTCCACCACGGGGTTTCCGTCTGGAATGAGCACTGGGACAGACAGTCTAATGTGATGTTCAGAATAATCACAGAAGCACTTATGAGCCTTTTATGTGATAAGACTGGTTACAGCCCGCCATGCAAGCAAAAGTCATTTTGGACCTTATTCTGGTTCCTATACATATACTGGGGTGGGCAAAAGTAGCTTTACAATTGTTTGCAAGAAAAATAATGCCATGAATAAATAATAATACAATAAACTGTTTCACCTACTTACAACTGTACAGCTACCTTTGCCCACCCCTGTATGCATGTGCACACGTGTTTAGACATTTGTACACATGCACACAATATTTACATATATATAGCAGTGTGCAAGTAACTCTGTGTCTCTGTACCTCTCTCATGATTACATGAACTAGCAGAGCAAAACCAAAACTGGGCCTTCGCCATCCAGGCAGCTTCCTGGATCTCACTCTTATCAACTGCCAGGCAGGAGGATACGCACAAATATTCTAGGGGTCAGCACATGCCACTGGGCAGTCCAGTGGAGCTGTGAGGTGCTGATGGGGTGGCGGGAGAGTGATGCTTTATTGCCAAAGTCCTGCTCAGCTGATCCATCTCTGTAGGCCCCGCGGCTCCCACACCCATGTAATCTGTGCATCATCTTTCCCAAGAGCACGCCCTCTGGCAAGGAGGTAATCTCTTCCTCCTTCTCCTGCCATTACGATTAGAAAGTGAGTCCCACGCAGCTCTAAGCACTTATTTATTTCCCTGAACACCACAAGTCACAGAGGAAAAGAACAATAAACTAATCCAAAATACTTAGTCAAGACTAAATGTTCCCATAACCCTGTGAGCAGAGGCACAGCTGGTGGGACAGAAAGAGGAATCCAAGGATGGGTAATTCCAACAGAGCATATTTTCCCAGGGTGAGACTTTTAGAACAAAATTTTAAGGCAATATATTCTCCTGAAGGAGGTCATTACGATTCCCATGAGAAGCTATTAGTAGAGACGTAAAGAAGTGCTTTCTACATGAGGTGGTTAAGAGCGTGGCCGTGTTTGTACGGCTTGCTCACCCTCAGTGGGGCCGGCCCTGGTTAGCCCGCCCCTGCCTCCTGCACACCCAGCCTGGCCCCACCAGGAGCACCCACCTCCCGTCAGAGATGGGCTCTGCCTTTGCCATGAAGAAAGCTCGACTGGCTCTTTTAAAGCTCTGAGCATCCACGTTCCAAAAATAAGGAGAACAAGGAGCCAGGATGAACAGATGGAAAACTTGAATTCCGTCTTCAGTTGTATAGCCACACCCCCTCTACCCAGAGCACTGAGTAGTGGTTACTCAGAAGAAGAATTCTGAGGGAAAAGGCAGCCAGAAAAGATGTAAAGGTGGCCAGGTCTTCAAAGGGGAAGTCAGCTGTGCTGGTGACCAGCCATCAGCTCAAACAACTTCAAAGTTGCGAGTGCTGCCTTATTATCTTCAGGCATTTAGGAAAAGTGACTCTGGACAGGGAGAAGACCGTCAAGAGATGTCATGCTCTCATACTCACTCTGTTCACAGTGCTTCCCCATGAACCCCGTGCGGCAAGTACACTGCCCAGAGATGTGGTCACAGTCCGCTCCGTTTCGACACTGGCACACCAATGCACAGTCCTTTCCATAAAACCCCAGGGGACATCCTGTGTGGGGGAAGAAGGACAGCAGGGGTCAACCGGCCGAGAAGTCACACAGCTCTTGCTTCCAATGTTTTAAAAAATCTTGAGCCACTAGAGGGTGGATGAAGACAGTAATACACATGTTAGCTTGTCACAAAGCCTTCTTTGAAGTCCCAAGAAGGGGTTCTTGTAAGGAGGTTGTCATTCATAAGCAGAAGGCAGAACAGTTTCCTACCTGGCAGTTTAACCATCACTGGTCTCCTGGAGGCAAAGCTAGTGCCTTCTAACAAGGCACCCTCAACTCTGCAGACATCTGGGCCATTTCCTTTCACTCTTTTGTTCAGCTACTAGAATCCTGGACTCCAGTTCCATGGACCGAAATGAGTACTTTATATTCAAATGACCTGTATATGGTTTTACTTTTGGTAGCGAATGTCTCCAATTCTGCTACTCACCCTGCCTGCTGTATCTGGTGTTAACTTTGGTGACATGATCTTCTGCACCAGCGATATGTGGTAGAGTGCTGAATTTTAAAAAACTCTGCACTTCACAGGACCTTTATAAATAAGCAGTAAAGCTCCCCACTGCTGCGGAGTTTTCCAGACACAGACCACTGTACCCTTGGGATGAGGACCTGCACAAGCCCCTCTGGGACTCATGGGCCTGCAGCCGTCCCGCAAGAGTTTCAGGACCCTGTGGCACGAAGAAATCTCCCACATCTGCTGGTTCATGGCTGTTCCCAAGCATCACGTATGCCTTTTATTTTCAGTGTTTCTTGGAGGGAGTTGTTTCTGTTTTTTGGGTGTTTGTTTGTTTGTTTGAATATTTGAGAGCTCAACTCTCAGAAACAGAGGCAGACACAGACACCGGAATGTGACGACGGCCACCACTGCCACTGCCCTCGTTGAGCACCAACTCGTGCTGGATTCTTCTCACACACGCTCTCACTGTAGCTTCACAGCCGCCCGGAAATGCAGCGGCGGGTGAGCCCACCCCGCATGTGGGGACTGGGCCCCGCATGCCCTGTCACCCAGCCAGCAAATGGCGGGGTGACGACCTACATGCGGGGAGGCCTGGCTCAGGCCCTCTGCTCCGCCCGTGTTGTGGTGCTTCCCTTCGGAACTGCCTCTGACTGAGGCAGGTCCTAGTGTGGGAATTATAAATAATAACGTAAGTGCTTTCCCTAAGGAGCTCAAAAACCTGTGTGTACATATGTAAGTAAATATATATATATATATATATATACACATACAAATAAATATGTGTACATATACACACACCACCTCAGCAGAAAATGCCTGGGACAACCTTCCTCCTTGCCAACTCTCCCTTCCAAATCATGGCTCAAAGCCCTTACTTTTTTCCAGAAAGTTTCAAAAGACGTGCTCAGCCTATTCTTTATGTGCTCCAATTAGTATTAAACAAGAATTGCCTAATTTCTAACTCATCTTTCCTCCTCCGCTCATTTCTACAATTTAGAATTATATATTAGTATTAATGATAATCATAATACATGCTTTCCTGTCTTTTCTTATTTATTCAGTTAAAGGCAAGGGGGAAGAGAACAATCTTTTATCCCCATTGGTGGCGAGCTGTGAAGTACTTTGCACATTATGACCCATGATGCTAATAACTTCACTGAAGGATAAATGGTTAGGATGCAATAGAATATAAAAATGGAAAAAAATCACCCTACTGATTCTTAAAGCGTGGTTCCACACTGGCATCACCACCTGGAGAACTGTAAGAAATGTGAATTCTCAGGCCCTACCCCAGACCTACAGAATCAGACGGTCTGGGAGTGGGGCCAGCCAACCGAGCCATCAGGTGATTTGGAAGCTCGCTGAAGTTCAAGGCCCACTGGGCCCAACCTTCTCTGAGAGCACAGAGAAGTCGGGCAGCCAGGCTTCTCGTCTTCAATACCTTTCTAATCACCGTCGCTTATCCTAACCTTCGTGCTGATGGAATACATGGTAGGGAGTTTGAGCCACACAAATAGGGTCTGGTTACAGAAGAGAGCAGAAAGAAACTGCCCACCATAACACATAGCCCTGGTCCACCTAGGGCCCTAATAGAAACAGAAAACCTGGAACACGGCAGCTCTTAACCTCTTAGAGAGAATGAGATGCCTAGATGTCATGGGTAGACGAAACACTCCAGTGCCCGGAAAGCTTGTTGAGCCCCGTTCACGTGTGCAAAGGGTGAGGCTGTGTCCTTCGAGGGTATGGTTCTCTTGGTGGGTTTGGAAGGGTGGCCGCTTACTCTGAGTGCAGTAGAGCCCCGTCCAGCCGGGAGTGCATTTACATTCCCCGTCGTAGGCGCTGCAGAAGGCCCCGTTGTGGCAGTTGCATGTGTGGATGCAGTTCGGGCCCCAGTGGGCGGGCGGACAAGCTGAAACCACAACGTACACGGAGGGATCTGTTAGAGTTTGAGGCCAGCACCTGGCAGGGAAAATTCCATGCACCCTTCCACACCTTGCATGTGAGAGGTGCGCTGTGTGCATCGGAACTGGGAAAGCTAGCTGTTCCAAATCTGATTCAGACCCAAAGGGCGATGCTGACTGCAACATAACCCTCATCCCTGACACATGCGTTCATTCACAGACTGCAGAGTGAGGCGACAACCACCACCAGTTTACAGATTTGGTCATTTACCAAAGGCACATTCAGCACCTCTGTGCTCAGCACTATTCAGGTGTCAAAGGAGATAGCGGGGGACAAGACAAAGTCCAGGCTGCCCTCCAGAAGCTTATAATTTAGTAGTGAAGGTAGGAAAACCAACCAGCCAACCGCACAACCAATGGTGATAAATACTATGGAAAAAAATAGGCTCGGGGGGAAAAGAGTGATGAAGTTGCTTCTTAATGCCTCTCTAAGGAGAGGCTGTTTAAGCAGAGATCAGACAGAAAAATGATGTGACTTGAGAGAGGTTAAGGGACTCAAGGTCATGTAATTCATGTCTTTGATCTCGAAAACTAGTGCTTGTCAGCCTAGAGTTGTCACTAGAGGCTTGTTTTAAATGTTAAGGTTCCCGGTTGTATGTAAGAATTGGTTTACTTGTACGACTTCTTAATTGGAAAAAGCAGAAAACCATACTAAATCTTCAGTTACCTTAGAGTCACTCTAAGATAGAGTTTTAAAACCTTAGATTTGAAAAAGGTAAACTAACTCTTAGAAGAGGGTCACAGGCCATTGAAGGGCCATCAGAACATCAGCTAAAGCATCTGTGAAATCATAATGCAAGGTTATGGGGTAAAATGATTTCATTTACAAAAAATAGAAATGAAATTCCTTTCATTTGTACTAATGCTCCAAGAACATAACTGCTTAAAAGGAGGATCACCTGTAATTTATCTATGGTCACCCAGTAGGGAATATGGCCCAATACAGACAATGAGTAAATCTGAAGTATTTTTCTAAATGAAAAAAACATCTTCCATGGTCGTGTGACCATTTTTTCCCCTAGGAAGGGAAAAATAGTCTCTGACACTTGAGGTCTGGAATGAATCTCAGAATAGATTGTCCAAGAACATGACCCCAATTTTACAGGTGAAGAATTACTGAAATGTAAATAAGCAAAAATGCCACTTATTTAGGTTCTTTTCAAGACACTATTTAGATTTAACTGTAGGATCATTGCACAGAGTTCTTAATGGGGAAAGAAAGCCATTTAAAAATTAGAATAATGTATCTTATAATTACTCATATATTTTGCTTGATTATGTAACCACTCATACTTCGACCCTAAAGAACCTGAAAACAAACAAATAAAATGGTTGAGCTATTCTCAAACAAGACTCACGCTGAGAACAGTCACTGCCGATCCATCCCGGATAACACTGGCACGATCTGTCGATGGGGTTGCAGGTTCCATTGTTGGTGCAGGTACAAATTCCTGCACAGTTTTTCCCAAATCTGCCACTGGGACACACTGTGAATAAGTTATATGTCAGTGATTCATCACCGCATCTAATCCCATAGAACCCTGGACTCTTGGATCGGGAAACAGCTCTAAAGGTCATCCACCTAGGTGCACATTTAGTAGCTGCCTCCACTTCACAGCATCCTTCATCCTCAACGGACTCATTTTTACAAACACGGGAAGCCAAACACCCTTATTAAGGCATCTCAAGCCAGGAGACATCATCACATTTCTAGAAATCTGACATCGTAACTTTTTACTCAGGAAGCCAAAATCCTTCCTCATATTGATTTTTCATGGGAGGCTGTTTCCAATTAAAACTGAAGAGGAGCACAGCTCAGAGAATGAAGAGGTTTTGCAGGAGCGGCAAGCCAGCTTTTCCAAAGCCCAATGTTGCATTTACAGAAGCTGCAAACACAGCAGAGCAGAGGCATCGGTAGCTGGTAGCTGCAGATGTGTCCTCGGGGAAGCCTGAGAACAGGCTGCGTGGGGCTTGCCCCTGGGCAGGTGTCTCTCCAAAACTGCGCCTCACCTTCATTACAGAGGGCGCCCGTGAAGCCGGGCAGGCAGTCGCACAGGCCGGTGACGTGGTGGCAGGGCCCACTGCTGTGCACACACTGTGGGCACGTCTGGCTGCAGCGGTGCCCGTAGAAACCAGGGGAACAGACTGAAAGAGAACGGAAGTGGACGGTTCATCGTACCGCAGGTGTGTTTCTTTCATGTGCCACATCAAGATCTACTTCAAATTGGGGGTAAAAAAAATTTTTAATGATAGTGAAACTTGTCCAAGTGTAAAATAACGGCCACCAAAGAAACAAGAGTATTCTTTAATACTGATAAAAAGCCATTAAACTCTGAACTGCCCAAGAGTAGGCAAATAATTTAGTCTTCTTTATTTTTCCATTTACAGCCCCAATTAGCTTGAGGCTTGGCATAGAGCTAGAGGCTTTAAGAAATAAATGAAGGAAGGAAATAACATTCTACTTTCTAACAAGGCCCAAATAAATGCTCTCAAGCCATGTGTTGATCCTTTATTCTTTGAGTCATTACTGGCAATAAATAGATTTATAGTCAGAACTAAAAGATGGCTCCTCCTCAGGACCGTCCAAGTTAATGATTGTGGATGAAAAGTAAAATGCTTCATAATTGGGCTCTTCCCAAGGCAGTATCTGAATTTAAATACAGGACAACTGCATAGAACTCTTAATTGGAAAAGTGATTAAAAATTTAGAATAACGTATCTTGTAGTTAGTTGTATATTCCTTTCCTGAGAACATTTACAAGAAGATGTAGTAATATCTTACAGCATATTTCCTAACTTAAAATTTCAACTGACCAATGTCAACAGCCCCCATTTGTAACTCAGCAATTCTATTTCCCTCACAGGACTAACTTTAAAACTGTTAGCAAGATGCATGATTTGCCTCAAGGTTTGGCTGATGTTGACATCTAGTAATTGAAATAAGGCCAATGCCAAAACTGCTGAATAAAATATTTACAGGTCACTGGATTTCTGGAACACCATTTGCAAGATTTAAGGCAGGATCAAGAAACATATCCTGTCGGTGATGCCAACGAGGCAATGAAACCACTACTGGGAAAAAATGGCTGTAGCCGCCATCTGTTCTGCTAGTCCTGAAGGCTGGAAGGAATAAAACTCGGGATGTGCTATTGAGGACAGCTCTGCAGAGGACAAGATGACCTATTACACTTCCTTCTGCCCTCGACTGAAACAGCACATCAGTGCGAACTGAGAAGTGGGACAGAGAGGACACCGTGCACATTGTACCCTGAGGAGAAATGGGAGCTGCCGCTTTAAGAGCACTTACTTCTCTGACAGGTGGTGCCTCGGAAGCCCGGCGCACACTCACAGATGCCGTCATCAGGGGAGCACGAGGCCCCGTTTTTACAGTAGCAGGGCAGCGAGCAGTTGGGGCCCCAGCGTCCCTCAGCGCACACGCTGTCACAGTGGATACCTGCAACAACGCACATGGGTAAGGCTGAGTGAGAGGCTGGGCAGGTGGACACCTCCGCAATGTGAAGTCAGAGATGAGGCCTAAGGTCATGGTGTCTAAGCTGGGTCATCCCAGACGACAAGGAGCTGAGGTGGCATGAGGTTTAAAATCTGCTTACACACATCAACATGCCACCACGTAGGGTGTGATCATGTATCATCCTAACATGAAAGTAATCCCAAGACTATTTTCTATAAAGTCATAAAAAAGAAGAAATAAAACACCTTTGTTATACTGATTTTTCTTCCTTAGGAGGAGAGAACAAAGGGGAAGCCCAATGGCTCAATTAAAAGCAAAATTTATCAAAAATATTGTATCATTTAGCTCATAGTGACTTCCTACCTTCCATTCCATTCTTTATTTTTAGAGAGAAATTGGAAAAATGTAAAAAAGATAAGGAGAAATTGCCTTGACCACTGTGGCTCAGTTGGTTAAGCGTCATCTTGCAAAGTGGAAAGTTGCTGTTTCAATTCCCAGTCAGGGCACATGCCTGGGTTGCGGGCTGTGTCCCACTGGGGTGCGTGAGAGAAGCAAGGTCTCTCTCACTCATGATGTTTTTCTCCCACTCTTTCTCCCTCCCTTCCCCTTGCTCTAAAAATAATAAATAGAATCTTTTTATAAACAAATATAAGGAGATATAAAGGGTGTTTAAATTGTTTTACATTTTTAAAAAGTCCCCCTGGAGCAAAGTCATAAACACAATCTTAAAGTATTCTAATGATACACTGTGCAGCACAGAAGTCTGTGCCACCAATTCCTCTTAAAAAATTTAATCTGATTCTGGTAGCTATAGACAATATTTTAACAGGGTGCAGCCAAGAAGGGGGCTCAAAATAGGGATTTGGAATGCGGTCCAGAACTCAAGGTGTCCAGGAAATATTAGAAAAATATATAAGATGTCCTCCCCACTCCCCCTACAGGTTTGAGTTGGGGGAAGGAACACAGGGAGCAGGAACATGCAGAGCTATTTTGTACAGCAACAGCTTTGCAGCTAACCTCTGGCATGGTCATTTAACATATCTATAACCTTAAACTGGTTCCATAGATATGTTAAATAGCTGTGGCCATGCTTTTGAACTAGGGGGATGGGAGTGACTTCCACCCAAGATGTAACTGAGAGGCAACTCCCTCTGGTTACAGTGCTTGTGTGAAAGCTTGGAGATGATTGGCTCCATGCCATGGGGCCGCACCTGCCCAGACTTACTATGGCAGCCCAGTAAAGCTGGAAGGATACGGGAATGCTGGCAGGTGTAAAAGACTGCGGGAAGAGTTGGAAATGGGGCTGCAGAGGAAGATTGGCTCGGGGATTTAAACCCAGACTCAGCAGCCATGCGGGAGAGAACCACGCGGCTTTGGCAGAGTGGGGACTCCACAGCCTTGGTGAGAGTGAGGGCCACATGGCTTTGGGGTGCTCCCTTTTGCCATGTGGCTTAGGAAGCAGGAGAGATCTTGCCTGGAAGAAAAGGGATAAAAGGACTCTTGCTGGTGGGCCATGGGAAGGTTCCACATGGCTTTGGCTTAACTGGAGATCGTGGCAACAACACAGCTGATGGTGCCAGAGCCCAAATCATGGACTTCTACTTCTTTTTCTGAGATACGGTATGCCAGATCAGGGCAGAGGGAGAAGGAAGAACTGTGTGCAGCTCTGGGTATCCTAAAAGACTTTAGTATTTTAATGAAGACATTGGGTCACTACTTTATATCCCTATAGCTTTAAATAAACATTTCCTTTCCTTTTTGCAAATCTCTGGCATTGAGAGACGTCTTTCCTCTGGCAGCAGACATAGCAAACCAGTGGGGAGTCCTTTCGGTAATAGTATATTGTACTCCCCTTGGCTCTGTTCTCTAACAATATCACAATTGATGTGTTTTACAGCTGTTGTCTAAATTATTGATCACTATGAAACTATGTAGGTGTTTAATTCTCACTCTGAAAATAGAGAAATTTCAGTCAGTCATGAATGATCAAAATGCCTAGAGATAACATAAAGAAAAACCCAAGTTGCAAAAATACAAAATACAACTAGGTTTTGCTGGAGGTAAATGGAAGTACCTTTTGTAAGCCTGCATTTGCAATACAACAGGGAACTCCTTTCTTGTTAGTCTGAATTCTTCACAACTCAAAGAAATGCTCTTTGCATTGACAGGCAATGAGAAGGAGTTATAATTAGTAGTGAACTAGTGCCTGCTGGCCCTAGACCAAGAAAAATCACAGTAAGAACAAGCATGCACACACTCAAAAATTCCAGAACACTAATACAACCCAGCACCCAGGAAGCTGAGAAAGCAATGTTTGTATTAGATTTTACTTCTACGTTGATTAGGAGAAAAGTTAGTGTCACCCAAGCCTTAAAACAGAAGTAGCCCCAAGCCAGAATGTGAATGTTGCTAACTGATACACAGACATATCTGCTGAACCACATATTCCACTTTTGACGGTTCTGGTTTTTTCCCTTCAGAAAGTCTCCCACATGGCAAAGCAGGCATGAAAGCACACAGGCCTCACTGTGTCCTTCTGGAACCAACAATAGACAATTATTTAAGCTTGGACTGCTGGCTGGAGAAAGGAGATCAGGCCTGTTATAAGCTGATTAGAGTGTAAGAATTCCTCATAGACTGAGATATAGAATTTTGGCCTGCTACAATTATTTTTGAGTTCACAAATATATAATCTTTAAAAAAATCATATCTCTTTTGAAAAGCTGAGATGGAATTGCAAACTTTATGCCTCCCACATACGATTCACCAGTCACAGAATCCTGTCTGGTGTTTTGACTGACACCTATACAAGGCAAAAGAATCAAATGTGTAGAGGAGTGAACCATTTCTAAGGAAGCTGCAAACCTAAACTTCACTTTGTGAAAGTGAAGGAAGTACCAGCAAAGCTAATCTGCTACAGGCTTCACTCTATTCAAGTTCAGGTCCTGAGCTCTGCCTGTGAACCAGGACTCCTGTTTAGCAACAGCTAAAATAGGGACTGCCACTCCATAGAGATTCAGACGACACCCTGGCCCTTTTGGTCTGGAGCCACCCAGGCAACTCCCAATTAGGACTTTGACGTGGAAGCTGAGTAATGACTTTGCCACTCTGAAAATCATCATGAAAATTCATCCTGATTATTGGCACTTTTTTTTTGTGGGGTTGGAGCTTGGGGATAAGGGAGATTGAATTATTGAAAGTGATTTAGTTTATCAGCAGCCTGCCATACCTCTCCTTCACATTACACTTAATCAGTGCTGTTAAGCTGGAATGGAGTACCCTTTAGGTCAAAAAGTATATGCTGCTTTTTGTCATTATAGATCGTGATGATTTATTCATGACTTAGCACGTTCCCAATCAGAGCACATTAAGAAAAATGACTTGTGGGCAGACTGACAAATGTGAGTAAGTGATCTTTTATTTCATACCTGATTCTTCTTCCCTAATAGGTTTGTTCAGCTGATTAGCATGAGCATCAGTCATAATCAACTTTATCGAGATAATTATCATACATGTAACAAGGCCCATGGTATCGCAAGGAGATCCATTGCAAAGATAAGCTTTCACATGAATTACCCATCATTTCATTTGCAGACAATCACAAGAAATTCTAGAGATCATCTATCAAATTTTCTGTCTCTCATCATGTACTCTATACACACATTTCAACAGAACCAAGCTTCCTTTGACATAACTTTTATGATTGCAATGAAGTCTTCCTTTGGAAAGTGCATTATAATAATTCTATTACCAACTTCCCCTAAACATTCCATCCTTTTTCTTTTTCTCTATCATCAGTAGAAAGGAGTCATCATTTTGCAGATATTAGTGCCTCATCTGCTTGAAGGCAAACACAAAGTCTATCAGAATCTGAGGGCGACTCCAGGGAAAAGTGTGAAGCTGTCTTGTTTTTGCTCTTGAAGCACCATTTTCTCCTATTACTATATTTTCCCTTTCAGGCCTCTTGTATCCTCTTGCTGTGTTTTCCTTCATCTTATAGCCAGGAAAGGATAAGACAAATTTATTATTGCTGAGGTGTTACCTTCTCTAGAAAATATTAGTATTATCAGAAAACACACATTAAGAGCCTTACAAATAAATCTCTAAGTGTGAGATTTTAAGCAATGAGACTCACAGAGGGGATACCAGAGTACATGCTACCGATGTGGCTTCTATGCAGGCATACAGTGACATTTTTTCTGGGCGAGGGAACTATAAGTTTGCTTTAATCATTATTTTTGGCTCTGTGTGTATGTGTGTTTTATTCCTGAATTATTTCCACTGATCTCATCCTCGTGTTTGCCAACTTTACTAGAGTCCTACAAGACATCTTTTTATTTCCTTGCTTGTCGAAGACAGAAGAGAGACTTCAACTCAGTAAACGTTCATGGGGGCTGACCACTGCCGGCTTGCTGGTGAGAGGTCCCTTCAGAAACCACCTCTAAATCTAAACTGATAATGGCCCCAGAACAGGCACGCCAACCCTCCTGGGGATCACCGTAGGAGAAGAAGGTCACTTGTGAAGGCTCCAAGCTAAAGGAAAGTTGGGTGTGAGGCTCAGAGGCCCAAAGAAGTTATGTGTCTCATCCTTCAGGAATCCCAAGTTGGGGACCACTGAAACTGGGGCTGTGGAGAGTGGGGGGTCGGCAGGGCAGCCAGGCATTTGTCACGTAGAGAAGGGCCAGGAACGCCAACCGTGGAGTGTGAACTTCCTCCTGGAGTTGTGACCCCACAGAAACTCCATATCTTTAACTGATCTTTTCTCCTTTCTGTCCTTTTGATTAAAACTGGCCTCATTCAGTACCCTGGCTCAGCCACCTCCCTCTCCCTTGCATGTCCACTCCCTTAATCATAAAGCCCTCGGGACAATGAAGTTTTGGTCAGCATCAAATAATCTTAGGAACAAGACCTGAGGTCTGTTGATCAAAGAGACAGAGTTTTACTCAAACTAAAGATAACATCTAGTTTTCAGTTGTGCTTCAGGTCCAGACCCAGAGAAGCAGAATGACCCCACCAACCCACACCCTTGTGAAACCAGACCAAGAGACACCATGGCTGACATCAGGACCAGAGATGCCTTACCAACTAACTATGCCTACCCTAGCGCTAACCAACCGGTAGAGACCAGGACCCTAACTCCACCATAATTCATGATTTTCCCCCTGGAAGCCACCGGGGAGCCAGGTCTTGAAACAATGGCTCAACTGTGACTCCAGTTTGGTGCCATCTTCTAAAATAATAAACTACTTTCTTTGCTGCAAACTCTTGTTCACATTTGATTGAGCTTTGATGCGCGCAGGTGAGCAAATCCCTTTAGTTTGGTAACAGTGTTAATAGGGACCAAATGAACAACTCAGTAGGGGATGTGTGTAATTAAACCTATGTTTTGTAGAAGAGCAGAAGATGCTTTGATGGTGAATATGGAAGAAAGACCTGCCAGTAATGGGAAAAAATATATAACAAAAGTAATGGCAATGGGGATGCAGGGGAAAAATGAATTCCAGAGAAAAACAGGAGCGAATGCAGATGAACGGGGAGCCCTGCCCCACCCCGTGCCCCACCAGGGTAACTCATGAAGGCTGGCAGGTCTGCGAAGGGGAGATGGTGCCTGTTTTAGTTCACTACAGTGCCTGGCACATGGAAGGTGTCAAATATTTGTTGAATGAACTCATAAGCCCAGTCCCTTTTTTGATGTGATATTTAGGACCATTTTCCAACTGGATGGAGGAACCAGGCCAAGCTTTTCTCCCTGAGGAAGTGCCGAGAGCCCACTGAAACCAGGAAGCCAGCATGTTTACATTTTGTACCCCTAAAACGGTGACCCTTCCCTTAAACTAAGGGTGGAAATGTCTGCCCTGCTTATTTTTGAGAAGATACACTTTCATGAGCTCAGGTCTGTGTTCTTTAATGCTAGCCCAGATTATAAAGCAATAGAAGAATTATGGGACCTCTTGAGGAAATTCTTGTGGAATCTTTCCCAAAGTACAGGTTAAGGCTCTAATATTAGTTACTTCAGGAAACAAGTTCCTAAACTATTTGGCTGATGAGACAAAATAGGAAGAGGGTATCTTTAAATTTGCAGGAATCTCTGGCTGAAAGGAAGCCTTTTTCCCTGATAAATGTTCTGATGCTGATAAGGAGATGTGTGAGGGTCTGTTTTTGCCAGGCCTGAGGACAAAGAGCTCTTTGATAGCCTTCACAAGTTGCTAGGCAATGGCTGAATGATCGTGATAAACTTCAGCTAAGCAGCTCTAAAGAAATGTTCGTGCCTTTAATGCCTGATGCCCAATGCCAGCGGCCTCAATGTGAAGTCAGCGTTCACTAGGCACTTGTGATTCCGTGAATGTGGTAAATGAATCATCTGGGGTGTCATTATTTCCCCTTCTCGGGGGTAACACCCAAACTCCTTGTCCTGTTTAATTGTTTATATTCCTTATGCCAGCATTGCAATATTTGGGGTGTTAGCAAATGAAGGAAATGATTTCAAGTCGCTGTCTCGTTCCTGAGCAACAAGCTGTTAAACATACAGTAGAGCCAAGAGAGAGATTTGTTCATAATAATTGGGCCTGGTGATTATAGAAGAAAGGGACTACAGTACTTAGTCATAATACTTTTCTGCTCTTTCTAATCCTCCAGCCAATGAAGAGGCGGCACATTGTAGTGTGAGAAGTTATTCGCTGGCGTGCCTGCCCCTGCGTGTGCAATGCCTGCCTGAGAGACTGGGACCGTCTTTCTGCAGCCTGGGACCTAGTGGCACTTACAGCTTGGCTTCGTGTGCCCAGCACCTAAGCACTGTGGCTCATACAACCTGGAGACAACCAACAAATGGTTGTTAAATTTGTCAAGTATTTGGATACTGTGAATTTCAAAGATCCATTAGAAAAAATAATCTGCTTTATACAAAGAGCCAAGTTGAAAAAAATACTGAAAAGTCATATAAATCAGAGATGTTTGCATTTGCATCTATAAGACAAAAACACCAGAAAGCATGGCCTGCCTTAGAGTGGGCCCAGATAAAAGCAGAGAACAGACTACTAGGCAGACTGGGAGATCGGGGAACTTCGTGTTTTTCTGCAGCCTTTCTTTTGGGAAGGTGAGCCCTTCCCTCCACCACCACCCCATCAGGGCCCCCACATTCTGCTTTTACATGACCCCTTCACCCTAAAACCATGTAGACAGAGAGACCTATGCTCCTGCACACATTCTCCACCCTTCAGTACCCTAAAGAGTCGGATAGTGTGTCAGTTACACTCATGGATGATTAGGTATATTCTTTAAAACCCATTTGCACTTGAATTTGCACTTACATGTCACTGGACAAGAAATGGATGTCTCCCCTTATAATAACAATTCAGGTATCTCTCAGATGCACAGGAGATCACCTTAGACAGATCAGTAGTACCTGAAGTAGCAGTTCACTTACTCAAATGGTCAAACTTGGTGTATTTGAGGAAGGTTTCAAAAAAGAGGTGTCCTTCTGGACAGGGCCCAGGACCACTACAGGCCTAGTTCTGCTTGCTGGGCAGAGTAGAGAAGCCAGCCTCTTCTCATAAACTTGCCTCCAGGTTTTCCTTCTTCCAATGCCCCCCTTCTCGTCTGGGCTCAGAGGAGAAGCCACTTCTCTTCCTCCTCTCCTTTGTACTTCTTTCCATTGTACCATGCCCTGCTAGTCCCTTCCTCTTTCCCAAGACCCCTGGAGGTTGATGTGGCATCCTAATCTCTTTTCTCTAACTTTACCAATAATGTTTTTTTCCTCTGACATGAATTCATCCCTCAGCCTCCTGTAGTCTTTTGCAACTGCTTGTAAGGCTCTGTCACAGAAATGTTCCCCTTCAATAACAAGAGTAGCAAGGCAGAGCAGAGGCCCGTCTACAGACTGGGAACAGCCACTGCACGGACTGCCAGGACAACTTCTGAAACAGCCAACAGGTCTACCAAGTAAGGCCGCACACTATATGAGAATCTCAGCCAGGGCTAAGTCAGGGCAAAAATCCAGCCCACAAGCTACCTCCCAAGAAGTACACCCTAAGGAACTTCCAGACCTTTTCCAAGTTTGTACAGAAAGTGCTTCTGAGCTGGCAATGGTACCGTCCTCTTCCTCACCCACCCTCCGCACTGCCATTCGATAAGCAGTAGGTGTGCGGTGGGGACTGGGAACATGTAAAAGAGTTTCTAGGTCGTGGTGAGCTTAGCCAGGGCTGAGAAACAGGCTGGGGACTGCATGTGTTCCAGATGCTGGAATGAGACCTCAAAATCCTGGCTGACTGAAGTCAGAGCAGAAAGGCAGAAAAGAAATGTCAGCGTGTTTCTACTGGTTTTGAAAAATACTTTGTGAAGCATACCTCTCCACTGCTTTGGGAATACACACATACACACACATGCCTCAAATTATATTTCATTGACATCTGGAATTTCAGAATGCTCATTTTGAAAAGCCAGTCTCATTTTATAGCTCTGTGTGTGTGTGTGTGTGTGTGTGTGTGTGTGTGTGTGTGGCGCAGAGGTGTGGGAGAAGGAGCCCAGGACATAGCCTACATCCTGACAGGTGTTTCATTTTCCCCTAAGCTTTTTTTTACTGAAGTCTGCTCCTTTTTGATAAAGCAGCCCACTGGTTAAAAATGTCAATAAACTGGGGTTTAAAATAGCCACATATAATACAAGTGCACGTGTTTTGCTTTGAACAATGGGACATTTCTTTTGGAAATGGTATCTGGGATGTCAGGTGCAACTTATGTTTTGTTTAACCTACGTGGTAGGAATTATGAAGAATTTTTTATGACTACATAAAATGGGGCTATCAGTTATAGTAGAAATAAATAAGAATCTTGGTTCCTTTAAGACAAAAAGACAGTCGAACGTTAGGACAGGGGGTGAAGTTATGAGGAGCGCAGGATGAGCCCAATGGTAAGAAAGCAAGGCGAATTTCTTAGTGTATCAGGCTAGCACATGACTTGCTCAGTGTAGGCACATCCATTTCTTTGGAAAGAGGGACACAACTCTTCTGAGCCCTGCCTGTCTCTGGCTCCAACCTCAGAGGCCTGATCAGCCTCCGTCGGCCAGTGACTGAGCATCACAGGTGCCCCTCCACCACCTTGTTGGCTTGGTCAGGGGAAGAGCCCAGGTCCCTGTGTTAGATTTCATTGATGCCTTCACAAAAGCCTCACTGCTATCCCACACGTTGCTACCCTCTCCAACAATTCTTAACATTTTACCTCCAGCAATCTCAGCAATGGGGTTTCCTTGAGCTGATGCTATTGATTTGTCCCTGAAACTGGAGTTTAAGTGGAAAGCAAACCTTTCTTTATACTGGAGAAGGTCCTTTCGAGGTACTTACCCAAAACAAGTTTGTGGGGAAAAATCAAGAGCCTACCCAGCACTGGCAATGGGATGCTGTTCTGTGTAAATATACAGAGGCTATGCTTCTTTTATTGTTTTCTTTTCGAAAAATAAGCCAATCCTTGACCCAATGGTAGGGTGCTTTCTGGAACTTCAGGAACTCTCTTTCCTTGACAAACATTTGCTTATACCATGTGTGTCCTGTGAGGAGGGGGGTGACCTCTCGAAAAAAAAAACATCTCACAGCAGCCTTTGATATGTGCAGACCCAGCACCGACATGGGAGCCCCAGGTGAACAAGTCTCTGGGGCTGTGAGCAAAGAAATGGTGGGCAACACACGATAGAGCAACACGAAGTGGCAAAGCTTCCCCCTCTTTGGGAAGCAGACCAGTCACAGATGGACAAAGGATTACAAGATTATGTTGTGTGACAAAGCCACTGCATTCCCGCAGGAGCTCCCAGGGTCTAAGGCCAGATGCGATCATTTGTCTTACCCCATGACCCAGACTGTGGAATGCAACGAGCACATTTGGGGACTGGCTTCAGGCCAAATCACAGCTCCTGATTTTCTCATGTCCACGAGAGTAGGCCTTTCACAGGCTGGTCCTAAATCATCGAAGCAGGTGGATACTGGTGTGTTCAGGAACACCTCACAATTTCTATATACTCAAAGGTCAAGTGTAGACTTGGTGGAGTTTTGACCAAAACAAATGATATGGCCTTTCCGTAAGGAAATTTCTGAATTCACTGGGGATTAAAAAATACTGCTTAGCTTCAAGGTGGTCATTGAGCACTTAGTGTTGGTCACTCCGATTGAGAAGTTCAAGGACTCTTGTGTCACAAAATCTGCTCTAATCCCTGAAGTAATGGTTTTAACATTTAGTCACTGAGAACCAAACAGAAGCATGAGAAGAGGGAACTTCATATTGTGAAGTCTGAGTTGTCTCAGCTTTTGTAAATCAAGGAGGAACTAGAAGGCCAGGGAGCCAATGTGTCTGTGGGCAGCTCCTATTAACAGAAAAGAAAGGCCATTACACCAGCCATGGCCTGTGTCCCAAGGTAGCTCTCAGACACCGGAAATCAAGGAGTGGCAGCTCGTCTCAGTTCATTCCTGTCAGAAGCCAAAGCAGCTCTCAACAGATTCCGAGGAGCTGAGAGACATCACTGAAGAGGTGACTCATAGCATCCTGCTTTCAAGGGTCTGAAGACCTAATGGTGTTAAATTGGCAGTATTCCTCCCATTGATCTATAGACTCAATCCTCATTGAATTTCCACCTTATTTCTTTGCAGGAATTGACATGCTGATATGCAAATTCAGGGGACCCAGAATAGTGAAAACAATCTTGAAAATGAAGACCAAAGTTAGAGAACTCACACTTCCCAATTTCAAAGTTTTCTACCAAGATGAAACAGTCAAAACAGTATGGTACTGGCCTAAGGATATATCAATGGAATAGAAGTGAGAGTCTAGAAATAAACTTTAACACATTCATGGCCAACTGATTTTTGACAAGAGTGTCAAGACAACTAACTGGAGAACAGCCTTTTCAGCAAATGGTACCAGAACTAGATACTCAACGTGCAAAAGAATGAAGTTGAACACTTACCTCTACCATGTGTAAAAAGTGAACTCAAAGTGGATCAAAGACCAACACGTAGAGCTAAAAGTGTAAAAGCTAAAACTATAAAATTCTTATAAGAATATAAAAGCATAAATCTTTGTGGCCCTGGATTAGTCAATGGTTTCTCAGATTTGATGACAAAAGCATAAGCAGCAAAAGGAAAAAAATGCACAAACTGAACCTCATCAAAATAAAAACTTTTCTGCCGCAAAAGGCACCATCAAAAGGTGAGCAAAATAAGTCAGACAATGAAAGAAACTATCTGCAAGTCTTGTATCCCATAAAGGACATATATCTAGCACATGTAAGAACTACTACCACTCAATAATAAAAAGACAAACATCTCAATTAAAAATAAACAAAAATATGTATAGATATTTCAACAAGAAGATATACAGATGGCCAATAACCACATAAAAATATATTAAACATCATTACTCATTAGGGAAGTACAAATCAAAACCAATGAGATACTACTTCCTACCAACTATAACAGAATGGTTATAATAAAAAAGCCAAATGATAGTGTACATATGAAACACTTGGAACCCTCATACACTCACTGCTGGTGGGAATGTAAAATGGTGCAGCCACTTTGGAAAAAATTTTAGCAATTCTTTTTCATTTTTAATTTTAAAAAGGTTAAAATTATCATATGACCTAGAAATTCCAGTTCTAAATATATATCCAACCTATATACATCCATACAAAAACTTACCATATTTTTTGGACTATAAGACACATGTTCCTCCCCCCCCCCAAATTTCGGAGGAAATGGGGGGGTGCCTCTTATAGTCCAAATGTAGTGTACCTGGCTCACTGTGGGGGAGGGGGCAGCGGCATATGTTGTTTATGTTATTAAATATTTTACCACATTGTTTGCTTCAAGAATCTTTTTCCTATTTTCCTCCTCTAAAACCTAGGTGTGTGTTATAGTCCGGTGCATCTTACCATCTGCAAAATTCGGTATCTATAAATGGCCTTAAAGTGGAAACAACCCAAATATCTATCAGTGATGAACGGATAAATAAAATATGGTCTATCCATATAATAAAATATTACTTGGCAGCCAAAACAAATGAAGCACTGACATACACTCCAATATAGATGAAACTCAAAAACAAATGTTGAGTGAAGGAAACCAGTCACAAAACACCACATCCTGTGTGAGTCCATACAGTGTCCAGAACAGGCAGATCTACAGAAACAGCGAGGAAGATTAGTGGCTGCTTAGGGAGGGGCAGGAGGCAGTAGAAAGAATTAGGGGTAAATAGGGAATTAATGCCACTGAATACTAACTTTTGAAGGTGATAAAAATCTTCTAAAATTGATCATGGTGTACTATTATTTGAATACACTGAAAACTACTGAGTTGTACACTTTAAATAGGTGAATTCTATGGTATATGATTATATCTCAATAAAGCTATTATACATATATACTTATATAGAGAGGAATTGATTGATTGATCTATAGATCAATCACACTGATCACCATGGTCCTCTCATATAATTCCTAGAAGTCTTCATCCAGAACGAAAATGAATCTCAACGAAACTGCCCTCTGTTCCAGCACCTCCTGGAATAAGTCTGCACATGGCAGGTGGGTGCAGTCGTTGAAAGAGCTACATACGCAGTGGGTGCATTAGGGCAAACCCTCTCACATTCATCGACTCTGGAACTTTGGCTCAGACACCTAACATTTCTTTGCTTCGGCTTCTTGATCTGTAGAAAGGAGAAAATAAATATTTCCTACCTCATAGAGTTGTGAGCCTGCAGTAAGCACTGCACAGTAAGCCTTCCTTATTATCCCTTCTCTAGAGTCTTCTTTGTAAGCATTTTTGCTAAAAAGTAAGACCATCCTGATGCCACAATGTCCTAAATGTGACATAGCTGGTAGGGAGGCCTAAGACTCTCTCCTGAAAGATCCACCTTCTGAAAATACGAACCACCACTAAAAGGATATTTAGCTCGTTATTACCAATTTTTTTAGAGGACAGTTGAAAATGTTTTGGAGGAAACTGAAGCATCAATATGGAAAGTGTGCTCTTACAAATTTCCTCTCCTCTCTAAATTTATATACAAATATATTTAGATACGAATACAATATATATACAAATACATATATGCACACACCAGTGACTTCCGAGAGTAGGTAATTATAGAAGGAAGTTCTGGTTCATTTATCTACCTTTAATCCAGTCCGTAGTATGACAAGGTTTCACTTTAAATTGGCAAATCAGCAATCAGTATTTTATTTTACTTCCAGCAGAAATGGTCATCAATATGTTTAGTTCAGTCATCCCAATGTTCAATAACTGTTCTATTGCATTGCCATTTATAGCTTTTCCTAAAAATGATTTGAAAAAGCCAAAAGTATTGGCTTTTTTTTTTAATGATAGGCTTGATTTGATGAATAAAAAAGAACAAGATTCCAATTTGCTTGGGCAGTTGGTGCCATTCTTCCAGGGCTATCCATCATGGACAAAAGCTATTCTTCCTCTTGAAGACCCCCATTAATTTGTTAAACTTCCTGCTGAAACCACGGAGTAATATAAATCAGGAGAGACTTGATTAGAACATTGGTATTCAACCATATTATGAATTTTTATGACAAACATTATTATAAGAAAAGGTAAATTTGACAACTTTCATTTCTAGCAATGACTATTTTAATTTTTGCATATTGACCATATTAATATTTAATATTTCTGTCTCGGTAAGGTGAGCTTAATTATATTTTTATGGTTCAATAATTCTTTCTCTAGTGCTCAAAAATACCGCAGAGATCCTGCTCCACTCTTCAAAGCAATTCACGTTTTCCCCTCTTGCTGGCCTGAATTCTGACAGCTGGACCCTCTGCGAAGGCTCAGGAGAACTGCCCTGTACCATTTAGCAAAAAGTCACTCCTGGATTACAGATGAATTAGGCCCAACAGTAATATTTCTTGGGTAAAAAATCTGTCAGCTTACTGGAGACGACTGCATTTTCATTTTTTCTGCACAGCTGACATGTGTGTGTTCTTTGAAAGAGCAAGGAGCAGTGCTAGGCATAGAGGGCGAGGCTCCTGTGTCCTGGGCTCACCTGACCATCCGGGGAGGCAGCGGCAGTGGCCTGTGGTGGGGTGGCAGCCATCCGCGTGGCTGCAGTCGCAGCGCTCGGCGCAGTTCAGCCCGTACGTGCCGTCCTGCGTGGAAGACAGCAGTGAGGACAGGGGGAGTCCGACAACGGGAGACCAAAGGGGCCTCGGTCAGCTGTTTCAGGGGCAGCACCCCCTCTCCTCCCAATCACCTCGCAGCAACGTCATGCCTTCTAACCACCTCCTTCCACATCTCCGTGGACCCCAAACCACAGGCTCCAGGAGGCCAGTATTTTAAAGTCCCTCAGACCTTAGTTTAGCTCTGACGTATGGTTGGGACATACGACTTGGTGAAATCAATGAGACTAATATGCTGATATGCATAATGCAGAGATACGCAAATATGCCAACTAATTCGAATAATCTTTTTTATCTTACTGTAAGCCGCGACTTGTTAACATACTTTCTTTGCTCCTAAATATTTCTTTTAAACAGTTCAACATTCCCTACAAGGCTTTCTATTCTTTAGTACAAGGGGAGTAGCCTGACCCACACAGAGAAGCTCCAAAGTTTTAAGAAGTGTTATAGCTCTAACTAAGTTAAGTTTGTTTCCATAAGTTGCCAGTGGGATATGTGGAACATTAAGGGAGATGAAAGTTTTCTGTTACTTTTCCTAGGTAACCAGCCTCCTCTTGAGGCAGAGGTCTAGACAAAACGGGGCGTTCTGATTGAGGATTCCGAGAGCACGAAGCCCCTGCAGGCTCACCATCCCTGCCACCACCCCCACCCCACTGCAGACATCTGCGTTCTCACACGCACACCAGCGTGGCCGGGCCACCTGAGATGAGACTGTGGACGTGGCCACTTAGTCTGTGGGCGAGGAGTGGAAAGCAGTGCACTGACAAGCCCTGCTCTTTCCTGCCAGATCCTGAGGAGCCGAGGGCACGTGCTAGAAGCCTCAGTGTTTCTAGCACTGAGGAAAGTGCCACCCAGCACTGAGGAAACAGGGGTGCACAAGGGGAGGAACCCGTGCACCAGCACGAAACAGCTGTGGAGGTTAGGTGGCAAGTCATTGTACAGATTATTACACTTACTAAAATAAAATAAATAAACGACTTTTTAGGCCCACTAATGTTTGATGGGGTTGCATAGGATATAGTTTTGCTACCATATCAACTGCCAAACCACTGGTTTAGCTGATTTAATAACACACCTAATATATGAAAAAAATAAATAAAAGGTCAAGAGGGTGCCAGAGGCTTTGCTCTGTCCACAGCCAGGCTGGGTAGAAAGGAGATCTTCAAGCCCTTCTAAGGGCACGGATACTGGGTTCACGGGCGGGTGAGAGGGAGCATGGCTAACTTCATTTTGTCCCCTTTAAGGGTTCGCAGAGCATGAAATAGGCCAGGGCGGGCCCTCTCTGCTTTGGGAAATGGCTTGTACTTGATGAGGAGGAAGCCCAGGGAGCAAAGGACCTCTGTGGATGCCCTTCGTGAGGGGCTCTGCTCAGGGGGTCACAGTGTCCTCTGGGCTATTCGACCTTCTCCAGGAGGCAGGGAACACATACCAGGGAGAACGCTTAAAGGCTCAGGAGAAAAGAAATGTAATAGGAAGAAAGAACGATGGAAAAGAAGGGAAGAAATGGCCACGTGCTTCATTTGGGAAGAAAGAGAAATCACACAGAAAGCCCTTTCCAGTTGCACCCTTTGTCAGCCAGCCTGCAGGTGACACAGCGGGGATTTCTAATGATGAAGATCTCCAGAGCAGGTTAAGGGACTGGAGTCAGGGTTGGAAATCTCTGCGGACTCTTGTGACTCCAGAGTTAGTTGCATTAACAGACGGCTGTTTTCAAACCTTCTCTCACCGCCTCTGTGAGCATGTCTGTGACACCTTCTGCCACGGTCCCACCCAAAGGCTGGAGGATTTCCATCACAATGGAACCAAACTCTTTACTGAGTAGGGAGGCACACACTGGGTGATGGACAGGCGCTGCTGACTGGCTGCCAGGAAGAGATGGGTGCATAAGAACAGAAAATATGGACGGGGGCGGGGATGGCATTGGGGGGAACCTGAATAGAGACAAAGGAGAAAAAGAAGTGATTCTTAGAAAGCTGCCTAACCAATTTCCATGTCTACCCCTTTACCTTAGTTCTTCCAATAATTCCTGAGGTTGGTTTGCACTCAGACACCTTAACTCAGGAAAACTGCGAGAAGAGGCTAACCCTCTGGCCTAGACTCCGAGGCATCCCCAGCTCGGGTACTGGTTTGGTGGTACCTGGCAGGGCAGCTCGCACTTCGCCCCACGCCATCCCGGTGCACAGGTGCATGTCCCATCCAGGGTGTTGCAGGCTCCGCCATGGAGGCACTGGCAGGTTAAGTTACAGCCAAAGCCCCATGTGCCGCTGGGGCAGCTGATGGAACAGTCCACGCCGTGCCAGCCTGCCATGACAAGGACGCAGAGTGTGTGAGGGAACAGAGGCAGCAGGGAGTTTTGCTGAGCCCTCCCATGTCACTTTCCCTTTAGAAGCATCCTCGAGATGCACAGTGGTGTCCCGCAGCCCCAGCACAGAGATGTGCGCTGTTGATCTGTCACGCAGATGCCAATATGGCAAGTGCCACAGAGCAAAGAGGCATGGAGTGGGGGTCCCTCGAATGCACAGTGATGCTGAGTTTTGTTCAGGTTGGGAAAGTGAAATATTTATCTGCCTTTAAAGCAGGACCCTGTTAACCATGAACACTGAGTATCTAGGATCCTGGCCACTGTAGGAACTGCAGACAGACCATTCTGGTGCTCACGTGAAATCGGTGCCTGGCTGCATTGCTCGTCATGACTCCAGGTCAGTGAATTCAGGGGCACGGACATGTGCCTGCTCAGCTTACTCATCCCCAAAGTGCAGAGACACACAGACTGTTGAAGTGGGCAGCAACTTCAGAGATTATCTCCTAAGAATGAGCCTCTTCCCTTGACTCAGGAGTGCAGGAGAACCCACCCTGGCTGAAGGCTTGCTGAGGCCAGGCACTGAATTTTGGCACAGCTGGGCCTAGAATCCCAGTCAAGTTTTCTTCCCTGTGACTTCAGGAGATGGCAGGGTCAGGATCAGATAAAAGGCTCTAGTACTCACTCACCTGCCTTGCAAGAACAGGACCCGTCCACAGGAGAGCAGATGGCATCGTTCTTACAGCCACAGAGAGAGGAACAGTTCACCCCGTAGGTCCCCAGAGGACACGGGGCGGAGCAGTCGGTTCCCTAGAGGGAGGCAAACGGGAAAGTGCCTGCAGTTCTACCGAATGACGCAAGGCCCACGCCAATAAACAAAAATACATCTTGGTGATGCTGATTATGCTCCCTCTCTGACTGTAACCCATTGTATGTTAAAGACTTGCTGCAATGTCACCACTACACAAATTTACAGATTCAAGGGCAATGCCAGCCGGCCCATGTTATGATACAGTATTGAACCATACCCGAAAAAGCCTGCTGCCTTCATTAGTTTTCCTTTGTAGCAAATATAAAACCTTTTGTCCTTGCTCAGGCAAGTAGATATATAACAATAAACTGTAGCTGTAAAGTTACTGTCGATAAATGAACATAAATATGAACTGCACATTAAATTGCAATGCTTCCTAGACTCCGTCGTATAATAAGTATGTGATCTGATCAGTGGGTGCAGCAGAGGAACGGCCCACAGGATCAATTTATTATCCGACGGCATCTTATCTGAAAGGTAAAAGTTGGCCACCAAAGAAGGTCACTTACTTTAAAAACAGAAGGGACTCTTTAAGACAAGGCAGATTCCAGGGCTCAACCAAAGGACTGTGGCATAGATTTGAAACCCCTGCCCTGGGTGGTGTGGCTCAGTGGATTGAGTGCCAGCCTGTGAACCTATGGGTCACTGGTTTGATTCCCAGTCAGAGCACATGCCTGGGTTGTGGGCCAGGTCCCTGGTGGGGGCGCATGAGAGAGGCAACCACACATGGATGTTTCTGTCCCTCTCTCTCTCCCTCCCTTCTCCTCTGTCTAAAAAGAAATAAATAAAATCTTTTAAAAAAGAGAAAACCCTGTAAAGACCCCCCTCAGCTCAGAGACTTTACGGTCCCCTTGTCCTACATGATGTGCTCTGGAATAATCATCAATGTCCTTCACACTTTAATGTCCTCCTCTTTAAACTGGGAGAAAATTATTCAAGAACAATCCATTTCCCTTTAAAATAAAGATTCCTGGTCCATGGCTAAGACAGCCTAGAATATAGGCAAAATTCTGCTCTATCAGCATATGAGGGCATTTTTGTTAAGTTCTAGATTCTCAAAGAAACTGAAACACTTATGTATTACTAACCATTGCATAATGCATAATACATGCTAACTTGATATGTTATGTGCTTTCAAATTATATGGAATTAAGGAAGAAACTGTTGACAACAAAATATATCTTCCTTGGAAAAGTAATTTCTTTCTTGCGTATAAAACAGTAAAATAATCATGTAAAAATAATTATAACATATCATCCTTTATGACATATATTAATAATTAACTATTAATGACACATTTATTGTTTTACCAGATTTCTCACTCATCATTCTCAGGTAATTACTTATATCACTTCTCACTAGTTTTCTCTTTCCTCTTCTTGTTAATGGTGGGATTGATTTTAGCATATTCATTGCACTTTAGAAAAGGTCATATAAGTCATGGTATCAATACACTCCACACCGCACCCTCGTCCCTTCCTCCTGAGTCCTTGCCACTTACTTTAAATCCTGGGGCACAGGTGCACTTTCCCGTTACACTGTCACAGTCAGCCCCATTCTGGCAGCTGCAGATCTGCTGGCAAGCTTCCCCGTAGAACCCAGGAGAGCATGTCTCATCACAGTAGAGCCCCGACCAGCCAGGCTTGCAGGCACACTCCCCAGACATGGGGTGACAGCTGAGAGCGTGGATGAAAGGAGCAAGTCACTCTCGGGTAAACATGACACCCAAGGCCCATGCAAATGTGGCCTAGTGGTAGTTAGTCATGACCACCAAATGTGTGGGTAATTCCATGCACAATCATTCAAACTTCATTCCCAGGCTTGGCGTGATTTAATTAATGGGCTGAAACCTGATGGGCACTACAGCAATGTTGCATGAAATCAGCATCGTGCTCTAAGGCAATGACTGTCACTGAGTGTCCTTTTGTCTGAAATTCGTTTTAATTGTCGTAAATCAAAAGCCCTGATGCAATAAAGGGTGACACGATGAGAAGGTCTAAAGGACTCCACCCAATGAACGCCACCAAATCGGTTCACCAGGGTGATATCCAAAGAGCTCAAAACCTGCAACCTTTTCAGCCTATTTCTTCTCTCAGCTCCCCCTACCTGGTGGCAGTGCAGCTGTCCCCACCTGAAACAGCAGCCACGCTGATGGTCCAGGCAGCCGGCTGTCGCGCCACAGCAAATGGACACGTCAGCTGCACTGAGATGCACTGGTTACTGAGGTTGACACAATAGGGCACTCTGTGGCACTCAAAACACATGGGCTTCCCACCGAGGAAAATGTTCGCAATCAAACTAGCTCTGAGCACAGTCGGAAGACTGTTAGAAATGGGCTTCCTCTCCAGAGATTAAACCCTTCCCTTACGTAGGGGGCAACAACAAAATCCGTGGTTGCATCCAGACAGTCGCTGGAGAACCTCTCACCGGAGGACTGTTCCTGGATTTTCTAAACTTGGAGAGAACACTTCTTTCTCCGGGGTGGACGAGGGCCGAGGGTTTAAATCTGGCTGTCCCACCACCGGGGTCGCCAGAATGAAGGCACACAGCCTCTGGGCCCGGTGTGTCCGTCTGTCAAGTGAGGGTTTCAGCCACACCCTTACCACTGAGACAGTTTGTTCCCCCCTTCAGAAATTTATATTAATATACTTTGAGACCCCTCTTGCAACTAAATTCCCATGAGCAAAGGCCTAGGCATCCATCAAAAGCTTGACTCAGAAACCATGGCATGAAGAAATAGCTAAGTATCACTCTGCATTTCAGATGGTCACTTAGATGTAAAAAGTTTGAATTCAGGAGACAAAGGTCTGAGTCTCAGATCTCCTTACATTTACACAGATTTTGCTATCTGCTTTTTATCTATGGGCAAACACCTGGCACCTTTGTGGCATCTCAAACTTGACCCATTGAACACTATGTCCTTGTTCTTCCCTGTCTTCATTCCTCACCTGGTGGCTACTCCCAACTGTCCCCACCGAAATAATGGCACCTCCAGTCTCTCAGCTGTTTAAACTACATCTTGGAGTTTTTCTTGATAACACCTCCTCCCTCATCTCCCATAGCCACTTCATCACAAGGACCTGACCACCTTGGATCCAGCCACAGCTCTTCGTCCTCACTGTCACCATCCTGCTCCAAGCCAACACCATCTGTCCCCTAAACTCCTGAACAGCCTTCTCTAACTCCCCTCCCTGCATCCGCTCAGGCCTCAGAACCTGCAAGTAGGTCATATCATATCATTCTCCCTAAAACTCTCAGAGGCTCCCCACTACACTTTGAATAAAAAATCCATACTGTTTAATATAGCTAGAGTGATCATATAATTACAGAAACCAGGACATTTTTAAGAGTGAAAAAACATTACTAGTAATTACATTAGGACAGCAGTCCTAAACCAGCTGGTCCCTGGGACACCAGACTTGGGGTCGCCCTACACAGAGTCCAAAGGCCTCACCATCTGTCCAGCCTCTTCTTTCATTTCTCTCTCCTTGTTACTATGTTCAGCTGTAATGGATGTGTTTTAATTTACAAAAAAAAAAAAGCGGTGAGATTTTTCAATTTGGATGCCTCACATGGGTTATTCCATATGCCTGGAATGCTTTTTCCCACTTTGCCTAGCTCCCTCCACCCTCCCCTTCCAGTCCAAGCTCAAATGGTCTCTTCCTTTGAGAGGCCTTCCCTGACCACTCGTATTTAAAAGGGGCCCCTCCTGTCCTGCTCTTTCATAGCGCCCTGTTCTTTCTCCTCCTCTCACTCATGGTCTATAATCCAGTTCACTTTTACAACCTTTTAATATCTCCCTTCCCCTCTAGACTCTGAACTCCATGAGGGCAAGAGCTGAGGGTGTTTTGTTACACAGCCCTGGTGCACAGGAGGCCCATAGTACGTAATGGTTGAGTGAATAAGTGAAAATGTCACAGTTGATGTGAAGTGGGTGTCTGACTCCAGGGATCTTATTTTCCCGAACTAATCTGCTTTTCCCTAATTTCTGAGTCATCTAGCAATGTCAAATTATAATATCTATATCTGCATACAAAGGCAAGATCTCCCCTAAAAATAGATTTAAAAATGTCAAAGTCATGGCTTACAACGAATCACCATGGAACAGTTGCTTATGCGACATTTATGATGACGTCGCAAGTGAGGGCACAGACCGGCAGCTAGCACATGCTGAGTGCCGAATGTGTGCTAACACCAGGCGTGGCAACCCGTGACATCACTCACTGAATCCCCACCGTCGGCCTAAGTATTAGGTATGATTCCGTTTTATAAATGAGCGAACAGAGACCTAGAAAGAGTAAGTAATTCATTCAAAGTCTCACACAGGTGCTGACGGATCAAACTCAAACCCAACTTTATTATTTTTTATACGAAAGAAAAAGGAAGCTTAAAAGCAGCCTGCTAGCAAGACTAGATATGAAAAAGAATTGCTATTATTTAGGAAATAGCCTACACAAAAGGTTAGTAGGACCAATATAAGCCTGTATTGTGCAAAAAGCAGGGACAATTTAAATTTACTTTAGTAAGGCCCTACGCTTGAGAAAAAGAAAGGTTGCAAGTAATGGATTGGTTATGTAAAAGCATGCTATAAAAAAAGGGCATCTTTTAGTATAAAATATTACTTTTTCTAAAAGTAAGAGAATAACTTTCATGGCATAGACATAAATGTTAAATAAAACAGACAATTTGGAGACAGGGAATTGAACGAAGCTAGAGGCAGATGGAGAAATTGACATTCAATGCCCCCCAGTGGGTATTAGTGCAGCACACTGGTTCTCAGATTGATTGACATCAAAATTAGTATTCTGCAATTTGTAATTAGGTGTAGGAAGCCAGAGCACTTTGGAGGCATTTGATGTGTTCTTACGCAGGCAGCTTAATTGGTAATGAGCTTTGCGTGCTGATGTTAGTGCAGCAGATTAGAGGCTGAAGGGTAATAAATATACTCCTACTTCGTTCCTTTCTATGGAACAGGTGGCTTTGCGTATGTGAAAATGGGGTTATACATGTGCAGGAATACCGATCAATTTATATACACATATATAACAAGATATTCATCTTCTAATAAAATTTTCAGTTTTAGAGTTAAATTTCTGTAAGTACAATAGAGTATTGTCTAAATAGGATGAGTTGTTGGAATTCCTCTTATTCGTTTCCTTAAATGTTATTAATATTCAAATGTAACGACAATTAAGCAGCATTCGCAAATAGGCACACCCTGATTGCCCACAGCTATTAAATGTCCTTATTAACAAGAGCTCATATGAATATCTCATGTGGAATCTTACTAAATCTCAAATTTCATTTTCAAATAAGATCGTTTATTTGATTTTTATCAAATGTGATTGTTATCAAGAGATCAAAATCATTTCTACCATAAAAGTTTTCATTGGAAAAGTCCAAGTTACAGTGACTGTCTTTAGGCTCTGAAACAGTGCTAACATTTTAAATACTACTACCATCTACAACTACATTTAAATTCACGTGAACCCTATAACAGATGCCGAAATAAAAATGGCTAACTCCTCCCGTCACGAGGTTGAGTATATTGCATCTGGACTTGGTGGTGTGACCTGCTTGGTTTAAAGGAACATTAGCAAACATGCCATAACCAACGTTTGCAAAGTGTCTGCTGAGTGTTCGCCCTGTCGCTTGATGCTTTTGGAAGCCAGTCACCATACCAAGAAGGCCAGGCAAACCTGCTGGATGCTGGGGACAGAGGGCTCGGTCACCCTTTATCACCCAGCCAAAGATGGGTGTGTGATCACTCAGACATGTGAGCGAGGGATTTCAGGTCCACACAGGCTCTCGTGGATCTGCCATCGAACATAGGGAGACCAGCAAGAGAACCACCAAACTGAGCCCCACACGAATAGCCACACGAGAAATCACCAGTTAATAAATAGTTGTTTTACATCACTAAACTTGGGAAAGGATTTTATTTTTAATGTAGCAAATGCTAACTGATATAAACCTCTACCCACATATGTGGCTGCAATATACATGTCAGTGTGTGTGTCTACATAACTGAAAATGTACCTAAAGATAAGGTTGACTAATAGTTTGCATTGTGGTGGTTATCTCATTCATTATAATGAAAGGTTTTAGGATAAATATACATCATGAATTATGGAATAGCAGGCTCCCTTGTTTGATTAAATGATAAAATGAACAAGCTAGACTTCTAATTAACACAAAGATTCTATGTGTTTTAGCTCAAAGGAACAGTGTTTCCAGGAATTTCAAGATACAAAAAATCAGATGGATGGCACCAACTGTGACTTCAGCAAGACACAGTCATATAATCAACATCATATGGTTTTAATATAAATTTGTAAAAGCTAATTTTAAGGGAAGCACTGCAGAGACTATTGGTTTTTTTAATCTTCTGATTGTCATACATTAGGAGTCAGGTTTTAGTGTTCTTTTGATCTATGTAATTGTCAAATAATTTCATGTACAGTAGGCCCTTTTTGTCCAGTGGCTTTGCATTCAGGATTCAACCAAATGCAGATCAAAAATATTCAGGAGGGAGAATATCCAGAAAGTCCCAGAATTCAAAACTTGAATTTGCCATATGTTGAGCACTATGCTGAATCCACCTGAAAAAGTGGTGTGTAGATATACCCTGCTGTAGCTTACATGCAAATATTGATTATATGCAAGTACAACTCTATTTTATACAAGGAACTTGAGTATCTGCTGATTTAGTATAGGGCACGGGTGAGGCTAGAACCAATTCTCCAAGGATACCAAGGGGTAAATACTTCCTTGTTAAAGCACACATGTGAAGGTACACATGAGCTATGTCAAAATTATCATGGTATTGATGTCAATCAAATAACGGTCTGTGTGCACCTGCCACTGCTAATATGGGAGCCAACAACAAGACCAACATTTTATCTGCACCTCCAATTCTTCCCAGAGCAGAGCTCCTTTGCCGGGCACAGTAGTCTATGTGATTTCAGGCTGCGCTTCATCGATATGTCCCACTAAAACACACGCCAGCATGTGGGTATGTGTGCGCACACACACACACAGTGCAAGGTCCATTTTTTTTGTTCCTAAGAATGGTTTAAAGAAGAGACCAACCACGGGCTTCTGTGTACTCTTAACTCCTGTGCGTTTGAGATTTGATGTGGCCACAAGTTGTCTTTTAGAATCATGAATGAAGTAACAGCTGTGCTGAATGCAAATAAAAGTAACTGTTGTAGCATCTGAGCTGCTGTATAATGCACAACATTTTTGTCAAACTCAACTTTCCCAGCAGTTTACAAATGAAGCCCAGAATTCTCAGTGATATGGATCTGGTCCTTGGGGGAGGGAGAGGAAGTAAGGGGGTGGGAAGATATTTTCAGGGGCAGACAAAGTACAGCAGGGTGGGTGGGACCATGGTTTCCTGTTCTTAAATTCTTCGAGAGAGTTTTGAGCTAAAACACCCCTGTGAGTTTTATGTCAGGGTAATCAATTCTGAAAACATATTTCACATGTGACAGCCACATGCGAAGCGCTTTCACAAAACTTCCACCGGTACGCTTCCTCTCCACACAGATGTTCTTTCTGTCAGGCACGAGATGCTGCCGTGAGAATCATTCTGTGAGATTTCTACATACTAAACTGGACTTAACCCATCTCTCTCACCGCATCTTTGCTTCTAAGGGAGGGATGTCACAGAATCCCTCTCTTAGGGAAACATTCTATCAACCTCAGCAAACTTAATTTTTGCTAGTAACCATGAAGAGAGAACAGCATTTAATATCCACTGACAAGCACCTAACAGTTTTAGCACCTTTGACTTCACCCATCCCCCCACTCAGGACAAAAGTCTCCCGTGTCCTCAGTGGCTGCTGCCCAGGATGACTCAGAGGCAGTGAAGGTCTTGGGGTGGGACTCTCTCTCTGCGAATCTCTCCTTTCAAATAGTGGGCATGTCCTTCCAGGGGCAACGGACCCTCACCTATGAGTGTTGTCCAGGTGGCAGGGGCACCGCTTGTCACACTTGATGCCGTAGAGCCCTTCCGGACACAGGCGCGCCTCGCAGTGCTCCCCGGAAAAGCCTGCTTCGCAAAGGCAGGAGCCACTGACGTGGTAGCATTTCCCTCCATTGACACACCGGCAGGTCTCGGCACAGCGAGCTCCGTAGGAACCCACAGGGCACTGGTCCTGGCACCTGCCAAGCAGGAGAGAGGGTGGTTAGTACCTTGTGGAAACAGTCGATTCAGACAATTTTACGTATAAATTGAAACTAGTTTTTTGAACTTGATTATTTATTTAGTGATTACCCTTTTACAGGTATGAAGAGCATTATAGATGAACCCTGACTACAGATAGTAGTAACAACAATATGTGCTGACCAAAGAAATAACATAAACAAAATAAAATCATGAGCTTGAGACATAAAGCATGGTTCATACATAGTGCCTGCCAAAGGTAGATGTAACATTTTAGTAGGTATCAGGAAAGGGAAAAAAGAAATTGTCCAAATGTTAGTCCCAGTCCAAATCAGGAAATTAAAAAGTGTGTTTCCCAGTTCCAAAGAGAAAACGTTATAGCAAATTTGAAACTAAATTTTAATTCTGTTGGCTTTCATGCTGACGTTAATTTTTAATCTCAGCCATGAGATTTAGATCAGGGGGGCTCTGAGCTATTGAAATCAGGTGTCCTGGGTTCCAACCTGGGAGCCGGGCGCTGGTAGGCTGCAGGACGGCGTGGAGTTCCCTAACGCACAATTTTTATCAAACAGGGTATTGTCCTCTGTTGGGAGGAAGGGCTACCAAAAGGCAAGGAGAAAAATATCAGATCTTCACTTTATCGTCTTTTAAAAAATAACATTAGAGCTCAGTCCCAGAGAAGAGACCGCTGTGGATAAGCCCGAATCAGGTGGGAAGCAGAGTTGTTGGAGGGAATCATGACAGAGAAGGGGACACTTTTATCACTCTAGAGAAAGCAGGACTTGTTCCCGGCCAGCCAACCCTCTTTCAACCAGGCAAGGTGACTTGATGGAGCTTCCTGCAGCTGAAGGAGTGCTTTTTGCCAAAGGACAGGGAGATGGGGTCTCAGCTAGCCAATCACTTGCCACAGGGAGGGTAACATTATGGGTCTCAGCAGCCACTTCCCATGTGGCTCTCGTCATGCCAGACCCTGCGTCTGAAATGTAGGTCAGCACTGCACTGGTTCAGATCGATACAGTGAAGGCAGCAAGTGCAAAAGAAACTCAGGCACGCTTCAAAGCAACTGCCAAGTGGCCGAAAAGCCAACATTTTTTCCACATAACTCTGCATAATTTTAATGATAGGATGTGATTACTAACAATACCAGGGCTGGGTGGGAATTCTATTTAAGAAGGACAAATCTTGAGAATCCTCTGATACTTTTCTGGTAAACTGGTTCTCTCATATATTTAATGTGATAGAGACAAGAAAAAGAACCTTTTGCAAATTGGGTTTCACAGACTCTAGACATGTTTAGATGTGTTCGTTAATAGGCAAAGCCTTCAAATCAACTGCCAACCAATTATTAGATAAGTTCTTCAGTAATTGCTCTAACATTTAGCATAAAATCAGATGTGTGCTTTTAAGTTACATGAGTCTGCCTATGTTTAGACCATGGTATTTGTAAAAGGTACCCTATTTTTAGCTTGTAAGAAGCTTTCACAAGTGACATCACTTATTCTGTAACGACATAAATTTCAGAGAAAGAAATGCTGAGGTACAATAATTTGGCCTCATCATGGCTCTGCTAAATGCTACCAAGACAATGTATCTATACAGATTTTTTTTTTGCAAGTTAGTACCAAAAAAAGAGAGAGACAGAGAGACAGAAGGTACAAGGGTTTTTCCCTCTTGTATGGATTTAAAACAAACCCAAATGCTAAGCATTGGACTGCATGATTGTAACTTAGTACAAAGCACAGCTCTTTCTGGGTGAACCAAGTATAGATCGGAAGACTGGAAAAGCATCAGCTACCAAATGACAGGGAACCAGTGTGCATATTTTATCATATCTTGGCAGAGACTTCCTTTTCTCTGGGAAAACAATATTCATAACAGCTGGTCCTGGTCCATATTTATCTTTCTAACCTATAATTAAGTATACTACTCATTTGTGTTATAAATGGCGAAGCGCCATTTGAATTTTACTTACTAAAAAGTAGCCATGATGTAAAGCTTGCTTCATATTCCTGCTTCTTTTTTGTCAATGTTGCACTTGTAAGAGAGTCCTGTTGATAACAGTGATGTCTGTGTCTATCTACCAAACCAAAATGGTGGGGTATCTTTCTTGAAGTACACATTTTCCATCTTGAAAATAAATGCAATCACAAAGCAGCTTCTACTTTTTTGACTGGCTGAATGAAGCCTTTGTCAAGCTGTCTTATCTCTCTCTCTCTCTCTCTCTCTCTCTCTCTCTTTTTCTCTCTCTCTCTTTTGGCCCCTTTATGGGAAAGAAGCATCATTTCCCAGTGAAATTAATGCCCTTATTGTTGCTTTTGTGATACCAAGTGGAACAAGAAACGCTATCTTGGGAACTAGGAGAAGAGGAAATATATTTCCTTAGGAGAGATGATGGAGGCAGATAAAGATATTACAATAAATATTGGCCACAGTAGAACTATGGAGATATTCAGTTTCTGTGTATTTTTTAAGATTTTGAATAATGCCCTGAAATTAGGAAAAATAGATAAGCAACAAATAGAGATAAACTAATACAACATGACACCATTTCCTAAACCAGTGAGGGTCACGGGATTGTTTTAACAGCCTTTCGATAATTACATTGCATCTCATTGTGAACCTGTGGAAAAGGAGGTGAGTTTGCACGGGAGGGGTGGCAGCTTCCACTGTCCCCTTGTCCTTTTGAACATGAACCTTCCCAGCAAGCCTGGAGTCATCATTAATTGGGCCAAACAGTGCTACAGTGTGAAAGAATCACATCCCTCATTAAACCTGGATTGATGAATCAGACCCCTGCTTTTCAAACTTCTGCAACTACTGCTCAGAAGAAGATGTAAAAAGCAGTAGGGCAAGAACAGACCAATCAGTACATGAAAAAGAATAAAAGAGTCCAGGAAAAAGCAAATGTATAAATCATAATTTGCTCTTAAAAATTTTTTCCCTTAAAATCCTCCACAAATCGTTTCTCGGCCTTTTGGCTAAGATCAAGTGTAGTATCTGTTCTTATCAGTTTAAAATCCTCCACAAAAGTTAGTAAGTGGCTTTTGTATAAGTGAGTGTAATTTGTGCATTAAAGATAAAATGCTACCCTTGCTATCTTTAACAAAAATAAACTTCAGATGAATGAAAGTTTTAGATATAGAAATATAGATTACTAGAAGTAAATCTGTAGTAGTATTTTTATAATTGGGTTGTGAAGAGCCTAAGAGCAGCAAAATTTCTAAAAAATAAAAACATATATCATTTTCACTATTTAAATTTTTTAAAAATTATATTGCAACCCCCCATCTATAAATTTACAAATTATTTGCAATACATTTAATACAGGACCAATATCATTATATACAAAAGGGCTCTTCCAAATTGATAAGAAAAGGAAAAATAGAAGAAAAACCAGCACCGGACAAGAGCCAACTTATCCCCAGTCCTGATACAAGAAAGACTTCCACCACTGGAGACCAGCGTTGCACCCCACAACTTCTGTCTGTGATTTCGGGCGTTACCTCGTGTCACACACATTCTCCTTCTCTTTGAGGGTGATACGGACTCAGGTGCGACAGGACAGCCTTGGGTTTCACCGTCACAGAGTCCACAACGGGCCCAGAAGTCTGTGAACCCAGCCGACACTGACGGGGCACCAGTTGAGTGCAGGGACCCCGGCTACGCATCAGAGGCTGCTCGATTCCATGATAGCCCATTAGCCTTAAAAACACTCTTTTAACCCCTTCGGAAGGATTTTTGGGAGGATCTGGAAACCATCCTCTCCTTACTCTTGCTTGGCTGTGACACTAGACATTTCTCTAGCACAGTATCCTCTCAACCTTTCCACAAACCCCCAAGCCGATTATTTAGGCATCCCCCAGGCTGCTCTGCCTGCCTGCCCACACGGTGCCTGCTTGGTTTTTTCTGTTTGTTCTCTGGCTGGGAAAGCTGTTTCCACATCCCGCTCCTCCTCTGCTGGAGCCACCTGAGGCGGTACCTGCTCCTCCAGGCAGCAGCCCCCGGCCTCACCTCAGTCATCAAGTTAGGGCTCTGACTTCTCAACACAGGGGAAATAGTAAGCGGAGAGCCCAGGCCCTGTCCCCACACTTGCAGCCACAAACTGCCCCAGAGCCACACATCTGTGTTCCTTTCACAGTGACAGCTATGCTTGCCCTCACCGTGTGCGTGCATGCATGCGTGTGTGCGTGCGTGTGCTCTAGAACCCAGATGAGTGGAGCCCAACTGAAACAGAGGTCAGTCCATCAGTTCATCGGAAAAATAATAGTTATAAGAACAACAACTGAGGAAGCAAATTCCCTCTTCACCTTTCTTCCCTCTCTCTGGCTCTTCGCCTTCCTTGCTTCAGATCTAAAATTCACCTGAAAATGAGCTGTTATTCCCTTTCCTTGTATTCTAAATAAAGTAAGTATAAGCTTGCCTTGTATGTTTGTTATTTTTGTGTCACCTTGAATTTGAAACTGAAATCCCTAGAAGGAAAAAAAAAACAAACTGCATTTAAATTTTCGGTGCCCTAAAATATTACACAAACTAGCATTGAGGATCCTGCCTGGTCTCGCGCCCTCCTTTCCTGACTGGTCCTTCTACAGCAAGATGTCAATGACACGGGGAACCCATCTAGCAGCCTCCTCTATCTGAACACAACCATAAACCAGGACGCAGGCCACAAAAACCTTCTGAGAGGCCTAAGTGCACAGTGTAAAAACCATGCAGTAACGGTGTCAATAATCCATAACATCGAAGAATTAAAGGGAAAATGCATAATTATATTAACCAAAGATGAAAAAGCCTTTAATGAAATTAAACATATACTACTAACAAAAACACAGTGCAATAAATAGATTTTATATCATCGATCACTTGGAATCTATGATTCTATTAACCAATATCATCCCCAATAAATTTAATTAAAAAATTTTTTAAAAACCCATATGTGCATGAAAGACAGTTTACTAAAAACCAGTAACAAACATGAAACTATACTGAAGTCATTTCCAATAAAATGAGGAACAAGACAGGAATTCTCACTTTTACCTCTTTTTGTCATCACCGACTTAAAGGGTTTTTTTACCTTTAAAATATAAAGGTTTATATTTTATTGATTACGCCATTACAGTTGTTCTATTTTCCCCCTTAATTCTCCTCCACCCTGCACACCCCTCCCCTACCAATCCCCCCCTTTAGTTTATAACCACGTGTCTCAAGTTCTTTAGATTCTACATTTTCCATGCTATTCTTGCCCTCCCCCCTATCTATTTTATACTGACCATCTATGCTACTTATTTTCTGTACCTTCTCCCCCCTTCTCCTCCTCCCACTCCCCTGTTGCTACCATCCATGTGATCTTCATTTCTATGGTTCTGCTCCTGATCTAGCTGTTCTCTTAGATTGCTTTTGTTTTAGGTGTGGTTGTTAATAACTGTGAGTTTGCTGTCCTTTCACTGTTCACATTTTTCATCTTCTTTTTCTTAGGCAAGTCCCTTTAACATTTCATATAATAAGGGCTTGGTGATGATGAACTCCTTGAACTTGACCTTATCTAAGAAGCACTTTATCTGTCCTTCCATTCTAAATGAAAGCTTTGCTGGATAGATCAATCTTGGATGTAGGTCTTTGGATTTCATGACTTGGAATAGCTCTTTCCAGCCCCTTCTTGCCTGCAAGGTCTCTTTTGAGAAATCAGTTGACAGTCTGATGGGAACTCCTTTGTAGGTGACTGTCCCCTTATCTCTTGCTGCTTCTAGAATTCTCTCCTTCATTTTAATCTTGGCTAATATATTTATGATGTGCCTTGTGTTCCTCCTTGGGTCCAACTTCTTTGGGACTCTCTGAGCTTCCTGGATTTCCTGGAAGTCTATTTCCTTTGCCAGATTGGAGAAATTCTCCTTTATTATTTGTTCAAATAAGTTTTCCACCTGTGGCTGTTCCTCTTCCCCTTCTGATACCCCTATAATTAGGATGTTGGAACATTTAAAGATGTCCTGAAGGTTCCTAAGCCTCTCCTCATTTTTTTTGAATTCTTGTCTCTTCATCCTTTTCTGTTTGGTCATTTTTTTCCTCTTTCTGGTCCACTCCTTTGATTTGAGTCCCAGTTTCCTTTCCATCACTATTGGCTTCCTGTGCATTACCATTCATTTTAATTAGTTTAGCCTTTATCTGTTCCTCTAATTTGTGACTAAAATCAACCAGTTCTGTGAGCATCCTGATCACCAGTGTTTTGAACTGTGCATCTGAAAGTCTGGCAATTTCTTGGTCACTTAGAGTTATTGGCTCTGGGGCTCTGAGTTGTTCTTGAGCTATGTTTTGATCTGTTTGTGCCTGTTACGTATGAGGAGAGGTGCCTTAGGTGTTCACCAGGGCGGAGCCACCCAAGTGGCTGGTACGTGGGGGCAGCGTCAGAGAGGGACAATGGCGGTCCCCTCTGCCGCTTCCCACCACTGGGGCCTGCATGGTCTGTCTCACCACTCGCTCCTTCACTGGTTTATCTGTGCACGAATGTGTGTCCGTGGTCAGCCCTCAGTGGGTCTGCCTGCCACTCCACACCTGGGATCTGCCCACAGCTGCCTGGGCGCTTGGGTTGTGTGCCCCGGTTGATCCGGTGGATCTTTCCTGTCCGACCCGCTTTGCTGCTGGCTCTGCCCCTCTTACCGGTTTGGCTGAAGGGTTCGTTATTGTCAGACTTCTATATAGTTCAATTTTCTGTGGTTTGGCTGCATTTTCGTTGCTAAAACTTTGTTGTTTTTAAACTTGGTTGTGTGAGAAGGTACAGTGCTTCCACCTATGCCTCCATCTTGGTGGAAGTCGCTGACTTAAAGGTTTTAGTCAATGCAAGAATTCAAGAGAATGAAATAGTCATTATATGTATTAAAAAGAAGAGACTAATTTCTCTTTATTTGTAGATGATGAAATAACTTTAGCATTTGCCAAAAAAATAACATTTGAATTAACTAAAAAATCTGTAGAGTGACTAAATTAGCAAGTGAGTATAGGGTGGGGCAAAAGTAGGTTTACAGTCATTGGTGTGGAAAACAATACAATAATTAATGAATAATAATACAAGAATGCACACTGTTTTGTGTACTCACAACTGTAAACCTACTTTGCTCCACAAAAGTAAGTTTTCCTTTATATAAAAATACCCAGTTAGAAACTGAAGTGGGATTTTTCAAAAATTATAAGATGCTCACAAATAAATTTAACAAAGATGTGCAGAGTCTAACTGAGGGGAAAAACACCATGCAGTATCTTATTAAATGTCATAAAATTAGACCAGAATTTTAGAAAGAAGAAAATTAAGGAAGAATGTTGAAGAAATTCTTAATTCATAAATATCAAAAATAATAATATCTAGTATTTATACAGTTCTAGATATACCTCAAATTAAGGTCACTAGGATTTATACAGTTCATAGAAATCACTCAACTATAATAACAGTTGATACTAATGTTTCATCACTGTTCTAAATGCTTCAATGTACTTATTTAATCCTTAGAATAATCCCAGAGGAAAGTACAATTATTATTTTAATGTTATAGGTGAGGACACAGGTTCCAAAATCTTTGTTTTTAGCCATTTTACTCTTTTGCCTCTCAAGTCTCTTTTCTTTAATTTTACACACACGTGCGATGAGCTTGATTACCTTGTCTTCCAGAATGTAACGGATTATAGAGCATATCAGGAGACATGGGGTGAGCAAAGCTCTCTGGGTTAACAGCATATCATCTAATACAAAAACTGACCAACAGTGAATGTAAGAACCACATGAACATAGAGTACAGTGTGCAGGTGATGTGATATAGAATCGTGTACCTGGAACCTGTATAATTTTGTTAACCAGGGTCACCCCAACAAATTCAATGAAAACAAACAACAACAAAGAACCACGTGAGCTCAGTCACTGGCTCCTGTTTTACATGGGACCAGAAAGCCCCATGAGTCCCATCTGACCTATCACTAGAGCACAATAAAATGACTGACATTCATAATAGAATGTCATAATTCTGACTCATAAGAAGGCAACATTATGTCCCACATGCTTTTTAAAGATACCTAAGCACACATCTCATTGAAAAATAAATCTCTCTGAAAATGTTTATAAGCTAAAAAGTCTGGTGCTTGAAGTGGCCGTCCTGAACACACAGCTGTTCACAACGACATCTTCGTTGCAGGTTTTGAGTGGTTGATGTTTTTGTTGTTATTATTTTTAATGCTTTCTCTGTATCTTCAACTCACCATCGCTGTCTATGATTCGGTTTCCATGCACTAAGTTTGGAAAGAATCTGCCAATTACTCGGGCACCTCATGGGTGCTGGGGAATATTATAGAACAGTCACAGACACACGGTAGCAGAGGTATTGGCCAGACCTTACAAGCGTTTCCCTTTTATGCCATTACAAACAGAAATACAAGACCGTCCCTTACCGTTCCCCCGTGTATCCTGGACTGCAGTGACATTGGCCTGTGGCGGCATCACATGACCCTCCATTATGGCACTGACATTCTTGTGAACAGTTCTTTCCAAAGCGACCCTCGGGGCAAGGCTGACCACACACTGTGCCCTGCATTCAAAGAGACTTGGAAAATTAGATGGGCATCCAGCCAGGGAAGGGCCAGAGGAGGAGGGAGAAGAGAGGAAACAAAAAGGGAAGGAGAAATATGGGAACAGAGTTGCAAGAAAATTAGATGAAGGAGATTTTAGAACAAAAACTCTGTTCGTTGTCTTAAAAAATGTTAGAAATTTTAAATTGACTTATTTACTTCGTAAGCCTAAATCTCAAGACACACTCAAAGGTGGTGGAACAGCTCTGGCTGGTGTAGCTCAGTGGACTGAGGGCTGGCCTGAGAACCAAAGGGTTGCTGGTTCGATTCCCAGTCAGGGCACATGCCTGGGTTGTGGGCCAGGTCCCCAGTGGAGACTGGGTTTCCAGGTCCCCACACAAAAGGCAACCACACACTGATGTTTCTCTCCCTCTCTTTCTCCCTCCTTTCCCCCCTCCCTAAAAATTAATAAATAAAATCTTTTCTTAAAAAGGTGGCAGAATAGTAATCTTAAGAAATGCCAACCCATATAAAAAACTAAACCTTAAGATAGAGTTATGTCAAATTATCACGGTAACCTAAGGAATGTACAAATCCTTCTAAGTGTTCTTCCTTGTGTCTGACACATACAATAAGTCAACAATGCGGACTCAGCAGCCACTACAGAAACAGCATCTGGTCCAAATGGAATATCCAGATGCTTTTCCATATGTCCTAGAGAAAATACACATTATCCTTGGCTTTATTTCTTGTAATGTAGCATAACATAAGATTGAAATTTTGTGTGCCCGAATTAACAATAGCAGTGCCTAATAAATACTTCTGAAGGAATGAACCTGGACACTTTATTTCAGAAGCTAAACACTTCTGTTTTCAGCAGCTTCAACAAACATCGCTGGGCCAAGATCAATAGGAAGGCTTATTTCCCAGTGAGGAAAATCAAGAGGAACTTGGACACATCTCCTCACCCTAGAGGCTGTCCGTCTTGTCGTATTTATTCCAATCCCATGCGGAAGAGAATAAGACACTGTACCCATAAATCTAAGAAATACTCTGCTCTTTTCTACTTCACTTGGCTACAGAACTTGGCCTTATAGCTCATCTATTGGTTGGGGGTGTTGTCAGAGTAAACAACATGTCGCAAGTAATAGGAATTTTAAAAATGTTTTTAACTGTTGGAAGCTGTTCCTTTGTCCTCCTTTTCTCTAAAAAAAGGCAGACTGTGGGCACTCTGAAATTGGAGGCTAGTGAGCACCAGATGGTTTTGTAAATGTTTATTCTGGAGAGCATAAGAAAATACATTTCCTCTAACTCCTGGCTACCCACGAAGGCAGTTGGTGTGCTAATTAAGTCTCCTCTGGTGGTTTCTATCTATCTACAAACAGGGAAAGTTCTTCCACAGACGCTTGGAACCAAAAAAGCCTTGGAGAGATGATTCAAATCAACGTCTCACTGAGAATCATCTGTGTGCCGGGCAGAGCGCTTCAACTCTGAGAATCAAAGATAAGGTCACAACCCTTATTAGCTGACAATGTGGTGAGGGGGACAGATGCAAAAATAACTCTGACCCCTCCCTGAGCCCAACACAGAAGCATGACTGAAGAATAATACACTAAAGATCCATCTGTGGGAAGCAGGGGTTCTGGTGAAAGTTCTACTCTCTCGGGGATTTACTCTAACTGCTCCATTTGTAACAGTCCCACATATGCAGCAGAGATGCTGTTGAAATGTTGTTTATGAGTAAGGATTAATGTGAGCAAACAACTTCAAAGAGGGTGTTATTTCTGCTAGTTGAAATGCATTTGCGTGTGTAAGTATAATAAGAAGGTGTGTTCATCTGTGAAAAGCACCGAGGATGATAGCACAAATAAAATGCCTGAAGTAGAAGTGAAAGATGGAAGCTCAGCTGCACATTGGGAACAATGACCTGAAGCGGCCAGTGAGAAACAGCAGCCGAGGAAGGGGGCCCAGAGGAGAGGCGAGGCGGCCACTCTCCCACCTACTGGGGCTTGCAGTTTAAGCCTGTGATTACCACTGTGCCACATCGTGACCTTAATCAAGAAAAAGAGAGCTTCAGCCTGAAGATGAGGCAATACACACTGTCTACACAAAAGTCCTAGGAGTAGAAAACCTACAGCTCCTCATTCAAAGAACATGCAGTTCTCCCCAGCAAAACCCTTCCCCTTCCAGGGACAAAGCATCGACCAGTGTTGACAAAGGCTGAATATAAGAAATGAAAGAAGAGAGAGTAAAAGATAATTCAACATTTCTACCTTGGGCCACTAAGAGAAAAATGTTGGTTTTAACTAAGATTTTTTTTTTAAGGTAGAAGAGGGGTAGCCTTTAGAAAGCCTTGGGTGTGCCAGTTTGGTTTTTATCAACATTGGCTTTGGTGGGCCTGCCTGAAGCACCTCAGTGCTCCTTCCCTTGTTCACCTTATCACTGGCACTCAACCCGAGGCCCCTTGCTCCGACTTTGCTGCTTCACTGAATTTCTCCAGGCCCTTCCTCTAGAATCATGCCTTGTCTTACCTGTTTACCATTCCTAACTCCCATCTTGGGTCTGATCGTTTTTTTGGTTTTTTTTTTTGCTTGTCCCATTGGTCTGAACATCTTGACCTCTCTCTTACTTCCCGTGACTGCCACAGAGAAGTGGACTCCAGTTCTCCTTTGTTCCATGCCTACAACAAGGGCAGTACCAGACCAATTCCATCCCATGTCTGGCTACTAAGGCTGTAGAGTTTGGGCATCTCCCAGACAGACGGCGGCTTCATCCATAGGTAATCTAGGTGGGAGTGTCTAACAGGATAATGAGAGATACCTGTCTATGCAAGTTAATATCTGGGAAAATCAGCATATGATTGTTAAAGCTATGGGTCTGGGTGAGATTTCCAGAGATTTATAGCAAGAACAGAGAAGGACAAGACTGAAATCTAGATGATACTGCAATCAAGTGATTTGTAGGAGGAGGATTAGAGAAGATCTCCTTTAAGAGATAGGAGAGAGGATTATCAGAGAAGTGGGAGGAAAAGAGCTCCAGAAAGGGAGGGGAAGAAGGGACTAGGTCAAAAACTTTGGAGAAGTGAAGCTAATGAGAATGGAAGAGTTGAATGAGGATGGATTTGGCAATTAAGAAGTCACCTCACTGTAACCAAGCAAGAGCAGCTCCCCAGCACTCTTGGAGGTAGAAAATGACCATGAAGTCAATTGCTCTTTTATTTGTTTGTTAATGAAGGAAACAGACATTGGCCATTCATTCTTCTGCCTTCACAGACTTATGCACAAACCAGCTGAGAGAAATATGAACCAATATTACTTCCTCATTTTGGAGAAATCTAGTTAGTAAACCAGTTCTGACATTGTGCATTCCACAGAACATTAAGCTTCTGTGATGCTACATAAAGAAAAAGTATCATGGTCAAGGTCAGGGAAGTATGCTGAGTTGTAGCTTCCTCTTGCCTTATGATTCTAAAGGCTGAAAAGTTCTACAACACTTGGGAAACCTGGTTTACCTGATAATGTCTCCAGAGTTATATGACCAGATAACGTTTTCATATAACACACAGTCTGCTGAGAATAATGTTCTCAAAGAACAATAAGTAGTCCACAGAACATAGTTAGGAAAATGATTATTTAAATATATCCGGGGTTTAACAGCTATGGCTGCCAGGTGTAAGAGAAGTTTATATCCTTAGGGGAAAAGCAGAACAGATGGTCTAGTACTATCTTTTCCATGAGGACCCTTCATGCACAAGTTCAAGATTGAATCCTCTTCTGCCTTCTCTGGACTGAAGTATTGTAGCCTTGAATTGGTTCCTATCTCCAGCCATCAGTTGTAACTTTATTTTGTGTTAAAATCCTCCACATGCATTTTTACTTGAGTTTCCTGAAACAGGTGACTTTCGGAGGGAGGAGGGAAGCTTACCAGCCAGCCAGGAGAGCAAGAGCACTCCCCTGTGACATGATGACACACTCCTCCGTTCTGGCAGGGGCATCTCTGCTCACACTGTGGACCGTGCTTGCCAGGGGGACAGAGATCCTCACAGCTGAGGGATTAACAGGCAACAAAGAGCACCATTATTTCTCCAACCGCACAACCCCTAGGTTCACAGATACAACAGTACCCAAGGCCCTAACACAGACATACTTTCTCTGTTCAATATTGTCCTTTTCACCAATTTCAAGAGCATTAATCATATTGGCTGGTAGGGCCTTTGAGGGGTCACCCAGTCCTTCCAGAGCTCATGTCCTTTGTTTTAGGGCATTAGCTCTGGAAACCATTTCAGTCTGAGGAGAATCTGTCCTGAGAGCACCGAGGATGACTCTCAGCTGGAAAAACACTCCTCGGTTTCAGAGGCTTTCCACGTAACTCTGATAAAGCCCACACGCTATGTTTGAAGTCTACTTTTGTTTGTGTGTTTGTTCTGATCTCAAAGGAGATGGAAACGTTTGCACATCCCTGCTTTGTGCACACGTTCTTCGTCATCAGTGTCCAGCATTCTCTCCCTCAGACCGACCGGTTTCCATGCCTTCAACCCGCTGCCCCATATTGTGTGAACAAACCTTCTTCTTTAAGCTTTTGTCTGTTTTTGCTCTCCTGTGAAATCGCTCCAAGTTTCCCAAAGCCCTATTCAATTGTGGCCTTGATAAAAACCCAGAGAAGCAATACTAACAATTAAGTAGTTTGGGGTGATCATTCATTCTTCTGAAAATCAGAGCTTTCTAGGCTAATGCCCTTTTTTTCTTTAGCTCTGCTTTAGAGTCCTAACACTGTCAGCAGGAAGTACTTACCTAATCAGCCTCAGTTTCCCCCCAAGTTTTAGTTCTGTGATTTACAAGTGTAATTTTCTCCGCAAGGGAACAAAATTTTTCTATCTCCAATTTTTTTGGCAAAATCTGTCTCTTACTCCATTTGCTAGTACAGATGCCCCTCAACTTGCAATGGGGTTACATCCAGATAAACTCATCATACACTGAAAACGTCATTACTGCAAAATGCATTTAGTATACGTAACCACTGAACATCAGAGCTTACGCAGCCTGCCTTAAACATGGTCAAAACACTCCCATTAGCCTACAGTTGGGCAAAATCACCTAACACAACGAATACATTATAGAGAATCAGATGTTTCTGAGAGGGGGTTGGGGAGCTGCGGCTCAACGTTACTGCCCAGCATTGCCGGGAGTATTATAGCATATATCAGTAGTCTGAGATAAGGTCAAAATTCAGAATTTGAAGTATGGTTTTTACTGAGTGTGTATCGCTTCACACTATCCTACAAGTTGAAAAATCATCAAATTGAACCACTGTTAAGTTGGCGACCATCTGTTCAAGCAAACCGAAGAAGGTCCTTCCCACAAAGGAAAGTGTGAGGGGGGGGTTAAGGAGTTGCTTCATGGTTCTCCAGAAGAAGTTGAAAGATCCGTGTGCACATATCCTACACAGATGTCAAGTACATACTTTGTATCCACACAGCAACATTAATATCTATGGGCATTAAATAGCCCAGTTAACATTTTACCCTGGGCTATCTCTAACATCTCCCTTTCCTCTTTTTCAGGGCACTGAACCCATTCACAGACAAGAGAACACAGACCATTAACGCCAGCAGTGTAAAAGGAATGTGGTTGTGGGAGAATCAAAGCAGAACTTCAAATCTGCCCCGAATGACCCCTAAATATCCCCATCTAATACAGCATCCTGTCAAAGCCAAGCAGGGAAGCTGGCCCTTAGACTCTGCTGGGCTCTGATGCCCCAGGGTCCAACAGCAGAATCACCTCAGCAATCACTGCTGACCTCCACCGTCTGCGCCCGGACCCAGGCAGCAATGGAAATGGGAGCCCGGGAATAAGGCGGCAGCACGGAGACGGGGTGGGGCGGAGGGGGGGGGGCGTGGGGGGAGATGAGCTCTGCCATGCGGCTCAGCAGTATGTCACTTACAAGGCTCCAGTGTATCCGGGCGAGCAGCGGCATTCCCCTGTGGCGTGATCACAGGTGGCTCCGTTCTGGCATTGGCATTTCTGGTGGCAGTCGTTGCCATAGGTGCCCTGCTCACATCGGTCCTCGCAGCGCCAACCCCGGAAGCCTGCGGCGCAGTGGCAAGCCCCCGTGATGGGGTTGCACAGGGCCCTGTTTTTGCACTGGCAGCGGCTGCTGCAGTGAGGTCCCCAGTGATCACCGTCGCAGGCTGAGGTTGGGGAAGAAAATGTGGCATCAGAGTGTGGGATGGGTAATGGCAAGCTCTTCAGAATCAGCCTTCCTCTCCCTCGGAGAAAATGGCTTGACGACCCCTTCATCACCATTCTTCAACTGAGCATCAGGGCCCCAGGACTGACACAGGGCCGTGCCTCACACACTAAGACTCAGCACTAGGTGAGCCACTTCCCATTTCACCACGGCTTCAGCGTGGCTACACTTTCCAGCCGCCTTCACTCAGCCTGCTCCCTGCACCTGGAGTGTGGAGTCTGGTGTGGCCAGAGTGACTGGCCTGGGGAGGGCATGAGGGCTTGTGGGTAGAGGAGGCTGGCTAGGCAGATGGGATGGTCAGCTCATGCAGGGGCTTTAATGGGCACTAAGAAGTCTGCACTGCTTCTTTTGGACAAGGAATTGATAGTAAAGGATTTTAGGCGATGAGAAACACTGCAGATTTGCTTCATGGGAAGGCTGGCTGGCTACAGTGTGAGGAAGGAGCTGCCACTGAGAGAAGGGCAGTAGGTCAGGAGCTCAGTGAGGGGCTGACCTCAGGCGGGGATCATGAAGACCCGGAGCGGACCCTGGGGCAGAGCTCCTGAGGAGTGTGCAGCCCCTACTGCAGGGCTGGGCCAAGCTCTCTCTAAGCAAAGAACTGGTCTGCTTTCCAGGTACCAATCAACTGGGAGGTAAGCAGAAAAGGCCAGGGAAAAAAATGACTGAAATGTTTAGATTCACTGACTTATTTGAAAAATAAGACAACCCTGACACAGAAAATGAATAGCAAATAAAGAAATAATAAGTCCACAAAACCAAGTAAGACAAAGGCAGAAATCAGCATTTGAAAGATAGATCTAAAAGTACAGTTTCAAGGAATAGGAAGAGTGGCTATAATTCATGTCAGTGAGTAGCAAAAGGGGAGCAAGGAAGGCGAAGAGAAACTCAATCCCGAGCAGTCTAAAAATTATAAAGAGCGACAATAAGCAAAAACCTACTCTTAATATGCATTGCCTAGTTGGCTGTGCATTTATTTATTAATTAGATGCTATGAAAATCACTAGGGAAGATGCACCCTACCTAGGGATAGGATTTATCCTTTAGGATAAATTGCTTTTATGATTAAAAAAAGTATGATTTCATAACGATTTTGTATAAACAGATCTAGAATAAACTATTTTTAAAAACGAGGTATACAGCAAACAACATATCAGACATAAAGGATTCATCTTCAAATATGAGCCCCTACCTTTCATTTCATAATATCAAAAGGTTTAAATGAATATTTCTGTCTTTAATCAGTGTGGCTTTCATCTCATTAGTACTTTAATAAACATACTTTAACACAATTAAAAACAATGAGAGAAAATTATTGAACCTAAAGCAGATTAAGAAAGCAATTACCTAAGAACTCAACAGTCTTCTTTCACAAAATAAGATTAGGAGGTAGTTTCAAGATGAGATTTAAACCTAATTGTTATTCATAGGAGTTGTTTCTTTCATTACCTATTGATATGGATAAAGAATTTTTTTTCCAATTTTAACTGTTTCCATCTAGAATGTATTTTTTAAAATTACTTCTTCTGTTCCTTTATATTCTTTCAGCTATCCCAGTGAGAGAAGTATCTAGCCTGTTTTTAAGGTCCACCAAAATAAATCCCATAGTCCTTTATAACTTGTTCCCTGGTTCATTGACCTTAAGAATATGGAAAAAGCTACATTCCATGGTAAGCTGAATCTGATATCCTATAATTTGATCCTTTTTCCTCCTTTCCTCCTTACAGGTTAGTTGGTTCATCACTGTTCTGTATACTGTATATAAATGACCTCATTCCTGGAACATGGATGCATCCTTGATCCTGCTCCTTGCTAGACTAAATACTATAGCCCCAATACTTTTGCTAATTTTTTTAACAGTTTATTCAACTTCACTCATTTTCTTCACCAAACCTTCTCCAAAGTTTCCAAATCCCTCTTAACTTCCAGGAGCCTCAGATATTAAATACCTATTTTTTCCTTATGTATATAAATGGAGGAATAATTGATTGACATAAAAAAACAACTTAAGCTAACAAAATTACCTTAATAAGAGCATCAGGACTAAGTCAAAAGCATTTAAACACGATCAGTTATCCTTTTTCCCCACTGCACACTGTGGTAAGAGGGCACCAGAGCCCACAAACTTCAGGGAATATGACAACAGTCCAGTGGGAGGAAGAGGTGCTGAGGGGACAGAGCAGGTCCCTCCTCTGCTCTGACCCATTTCCACATCCCACTCAACAACTTCCTCCCAGCGGGGCAATCAGGCAGAAACCACTTCTATTTCCTTGGGATTCAGTAAAAAAAACACACAAAATGGAAAACCCTAAATGTATCTCATGACAGAAGCAAATTTGTAGCAGGAATTGATAACTATCAGCATCAAAGAAAGGGTTTCAGGCTTTTAAAGAAATCATGTCCATGCAGTTAATGTCCTGGCTCTAACTAAGCACTGTGGCATGCTTTGAAGTGACAGTTTCTCCCCTCGGGGCTGGGTTTCCCTCAAAGGCTCCAATGGGCCTCCACTGCTCACTGGGCACCAACACGGGCTATGCTGGGGGGGAATCCACATACAGAAGTTCACAGACGAACAGGCAGGCAGTGCAAGAAGTAGGGCACAGAAGCCTGGCTTATAAATTTAGCATCACTGTGACTTCCTTTCCTTTCTTCAGTTGTCATGTTCAACCACTACAACACACCCGTTTTTCAATGCATCCCAGTGAAATGCACAGTTCCTCGCATGAAAATGAGCTTTCTTCCCTGGTTACGACAAATACAAGGGTCTGTAGACTGTGAAGACAAGAGACAAAATGTGTTCCTTATGTTTAGTGCCAAGCTAACCGATTGTCCTGAATTTAAGTGCTGAGTTTGGAAAGACAGTTTCAAGAGACTCTAAACTCAAAGCATCTGACAACTTTTACCTAACACTTCACTCTAATGCCAAGGGGCGAGTGTTCCACTCCACGAGAAAAAGTGACTGCTCTGTTTGCTCACACTGACCTCTTTTTTCTTATGTAGTTCATATTGAAACAGCTTGAATATCCTAATAGGAAAAGGTAAATGAACAAAATTTTGTCTCAGATTAAACTCAAAAAACCCAAATGTTAGTAAGGGAGTGATGACTCATTTTCAGTATCACTGTCATTTTCTGTTAGTACAGTTAGAAATGGGCTGTCGGACTCAAGGCACCCAGATACCTGCAGGCATTTCAAGAGACAGCTTAATGAGGGTCCCAGGCAGCTCGGCCAGTTCACTCTATTAGGCTCTTCTAATCAGTTGGAAATAAAAGGAACTTACACTGGTGAGCAATATCAGAAGTACACAGTCCATTGATGACACCTGGTAGAGCACCGAACCCTCTCACCCTGGAGCCCTGATGACTGTAACTTCCAGTGACGCCAGGAACCACAGGTTGCATTCATGGGCTGGGCATAGAAATTCACTCAAGTGATAACGCTAAGTACCTGCATCGTGTCAGCCATGATACCAAGCCTAGAGCTGAAAGAAGAACAAAAGAGCATGCTCCTAGAACCTTAGAGTTTAGTAGCAATAAAATAGCCTGGATACGCAGTAAGGTAAGAATATGGACTCAGTGCAACTGAAAACGCAGAAATGACAACCAGTGTCGGTGAGTCAGGAAAGACTGCCCAGCTAAAATGATGTCTCCACTTGGACTGAAAAGCATTGTGTGCCATGTTCAGGTAGAGGGTAGAGGATTTGTACATACAAAGAGGGGGAACTGGAAGGGGAGGGAGGTTGCAGGAGGTATTGCATTCAGGGTGAATGATACATGCAACCACCAAAAAGCTTTTAAATAGCAATCTATGAATGCCTTCTCGGACTTCTACGCTGTGGTGTCATGGCCATTATCATCTCTCTTAGCCACATGCACAGCAAGAAGAAGTATAGAAAATAAGCAGAGATGGAGAGATACCAGACATGTCCTCTCCCTCCATCTGTCCTCTCTAGTCCTTTACAGTCAACCCAGAAGCCTCTGTTTTTCAGGTGCATTTCTCAGACCTAATCTGAGATGCTCTCTGAAAACAGCATCATACATGTTCTGTGACACCCACTTGTATCTCCTCATACCTCTCAAATAAGACTGCATGTCATAGGTGTTTAGACACACTGACACCCTTTCTTGATCTTGGCAGTTGGCAACAGAAGGTTCCCTGCCACCATGGCCCATCAGTCACCTGGCTGACTGTAGTGGTTGGAAGCCACCTGACCTCAGGGACACCAAACTGTGGGACACTGTGCACCCTGAGTGAGGAAGTAGGGTAATAACAGTGATGAGACTAACGCAGTGGTGACGATGATAACCTCTCCCTTTCCATGAAAACCATCGCCCTTAAGCGCTACTAAGGGTGAACGGATTACCACATCCAGTTTAGAGATGAGACTGGTAAAGTGGATTGAAAGCTCTTCATTCACAAATTCCTCTTTGGGGATTTTTCCAAAAGCAATAAATTTATGTGTGTAAAGACAATAACAGGGTACAATAATTAACTAATTGATAACACTGTGCACTCACAGCCACCATTCCGAAGCACTTGAGATAGAGGAACCCTCACAGGGACCCGATGAGGCATTGTTACGTCTATTTTATAGATTAAAAAACTGTGATGCAGGTGACTTGCTTAAAGTTGCATAGGTGGTAGGCAGTGAGGCACAAGACCTCCTGTCTTGAGTCTGTATTTTAAACCACTATACTGGGGTGGGAAGAGTAGGTCTACAGTTGTGAGTACACAAAACACAGAGTTTTATTCTTGTATTATTATTTACTTAATAACTGTATTATGTATTTGTATTATTTCCATACAAACAACTGTAAAATTACTTTTGTCCACCCATGTATTTTATATTTTACTCCTTCCAAAGCTACAAGGATGTTTATCCAAGCACCGTTTATAATAACAAAAAATATTAAAACCTAATTTTCTAGTAATAGAAGACTATTCATTAGGAATAGTCATATAATAGAATGCTATGTATCAATTTAAAATGATATTATAGAAGAATATTTAATGAACTGGAAAGATATTAGCAATATCATAATTATAAAAAGTAGATTAAAATATGTACCACATGATTCAACTTTAGCATTATATTAGAATGAACCAGATGAAACTGTCATTAATTTAACTGTCATTAACATCAATTTTTAACTGTCATTAGTAATTTGGGTCAAACATGGCCAAATATCAGCACTTACATACAGCTGGACCCAATATCTGGGGAGGGCAGGGGAAGCCGGTAATGAGGAAGGCAGAAACAGAGAGAGGGCTGTTGAAGACTTCTATTGCCCAATGGTCCCGTTGGGTAGCTCTGGGTAGGTTTTAAGAGTATTTCTGAATTTCTGATTTTTTGTATTCATGGACTAACTAGATGTTCTACATTTTCTGCAATCAACATGTGTCCTTTTGGCACTATGAGAAAAGCAAGCAAAAAGTTAGGTGCAAGCAGTTCGATATGCTGAGCATTTCCGTTGTGCAAGGTCTGTGCTCCGTGCTTTGCACACCTCCTTCCAGTCCTCACAGCAGTTATAACGTGGTGGGCACCATGATCACGTTTGGAACCCAGAGGGTATTCAGGATGAGAACATTTCAGGAAAATGTCCTAAGACACCCAATTAGTATGTGGTGGCATCAATATTCAGATATAAGACTTTCTGCAAACAAAAGTCCAAGTACTTTTCAGGAGACTATTCTGCTGCTGAAGTAGTAAAAGTACATATTTTGGTTAAACATAATATCCCACAATTGTTTTTCATCTTACTTGATCTATTAAGGCAGAGCAACAAATGAAGGCCTTTCATGAGCAAGCCTATGGGGGGGGGTCAGCCAATGACTCAACGGACAGATGTGAAGAGCTTTTGTAAGCTGATAATGATTGTGCACAAACAAAAAAGCCAATAAGCTCACTATGAAAATAGCATTGGTGTCATTAGCTTCTGGAGTACACAGATCTGAAAACAAGGCCCAATATCACCGAGCACATGGTTGGCGTGAGACGTATTTGGTGAATAAATGAGTGTGCCTGTGAATGCAGGGCACTGGAACTCTCACAGTGCGGAAGCCCGTAAACCCCCCATAACAATTCTAGGCACATTCTCCCCTCCTGACACACTGCAAACCCTCAGCCTAATTTTCCATGCAAAGGACCGGGAGAGAGAAGCGGCTCTATGACAAACTGAGTTTCACACATTGTCAGCTTTATGCAGCTATTTTACTTAAACCTCACAATAACATTCAATGTTATCAGGTATAATTATTTCTACATTTCACGTGCAGAATAGAATCATGATAATTTGCCCAATGTCACTCAGTGCTCAAGGGGCAAAAGCAAGGGAGAGATTCCCATCTTCCACAGCCTCCAAAGCTGTGACCTTCCCCCACCACACAGACCACCTCCAACAAGGGATGCTTGTCAATTGTAAAACTAGTCTCAGTGCATATTAACTGCTTCTGCCTGGTTTCCAGAGAACATTCCAGGACAAAAGTTTCCCATGTGTTGGGGAAAGAATACTTGTTTGCCTCAAATGACAGTTCCCAGGCTTCATTAGTAGCAGGTTCATCAGAATGGTGTGGATAAGGAATGTCCCAACATGTCCATAGCCACATAAACTATTAACGAAAACAAGGCATTAGGAAACATCCTTGAACAAAAGGAAGACAGGTTAGTAAATATCTGGCCTTTGTGTAGATGAAGAATAAGAAAAGATGAACAGTTAGCCCTTCCTGGTGTGGCTCAGTGGATTGAGTGCCAGTCTGCAAACCAAAGGGTCACTGGTTCAATTCCCAGTCAAGGCACATGCTTGGGTTGTGGGCCAGGTCCCAGTAGGGGGTGCATAAGAGGCAACCACACATTGATGTTTCTCTCCCTCTCTTCCTCTCTCCCTTCCCCTCTAAAAAGAAATAAATAAAATCTTTAAGAAAGTAAGAATGCCTGTTTAAAAAAAAAAAAAGAAAGGCATATAATTAGAGATAAATGGAAAGCCCAAACTGAGAGATGCTGGGGAAAAGAAACAAGGGCATGTTGATACATCGTTTCATTCAAAGGACTCCAGTAAAAAAAAAAAAAATGAAGGAAGAGGATGAAGTCATTTTTCTCTTTGAGAAAGGAGTGATGGAGTCATGTTTACCACCAAGTTCACCTTGTTACAAAATTCATCAATCACCAGCTGGCTCAAGGAGGAAGTACCATGATTGAGCATCAGACACAGCCGGACTTGAGCCGGGCCACCCTCACTTCAGAGCCATAGAACCTTGAGCAAGCGCTCAACCTTTGTTCTACTTCACTCTTTTTTTTTACAAAATGGGGATGGCAGAACATACTCATTACACAAAAAGTACCCGTTGTTGTGTGTGACACAACACAGACCAACAGGAGCAGAAATTTTACTCCGCGGTTGGCATATCGGAACATCCACCCCAGGAAAAAGCAAAGCACCCGTCAGCTGTATATGAAGCTGGAGTAACTAACAGGCCTGTCGGTGGTTTGTGGTATTTGTTTGTCTTGCGTGAATCATTCATGCCAAAAAGGACAGCTTGGTTCTCGCAATGTGAGTTTCAAAAACAAATTTTCCAGTAACTCCATGAAGTAAAAACAAGCCCTGGTATCACCCTTTTCATCGTGTTCACAAAGCCAGTGGACAAGACTCGGGCCTGCAACAAAACCCTGCATTTTACATCATGGCCTTAATTGCTGGTTCAAACTGGACTTAATAACTTCCCACTTGCTGAAGACTAATGTGTCCAGAGGCAGAGGCAATGGGGCCCAGCAATGGAAAAGGAGAAACTTACAAACACATGAACTTCTTAGTCATCCCCCCCTTAGCATAAAAAATAGTCATTAATAAAAACTGGATCATCTGGCCGTTTTCACAGGCACCAATCCCAATGACCTAATTTTGCCTCAGGTAATCTGGGCCCACTAAGACCACAGAGCGGCCAGCCCTGAAACACGTTTTGAAGTACAAGATGCTTTTTAAAAGTAATTGGTTCTGAATTACAGAGAACAATGAAGTGCCCAATTCTGCATCCTTGTGTTAGGTGTAAACAAACTTTAGATGAACAAGCATTCCAGCTTTTATGGTTTTTGTTGTTGTTGTTTGGTTTTTGTTTCTGTTTTTTTTTCTTTTTGTATTGATTTAATACTTCTGGGATCTAAGAAATCAAACTGTAGAACGATACCACGTTTGAGAATCTTGTGGATACATCTCTATCAGATACAGGAGGATAATGTACTGAATTTTGGAACCCAAGTTCATTGTAGGGAAAGTGACATCAGCTAATAATACACAACTACCCTCACCAGGGTTGCTGTTTGAAGCAAGGAAGACTCTAAGTGATCTTAACATATAAATGTCAAGTATCTATTGGAACACATCAGTCAGCTGTGCTAACTTGAAAATATATTTTCACATGGCATCTTGCCATTATGTTCTCCGTTGACTTTAAACGTAGGAAAGTTTGTGACTCCGAGAGAAATTAACAGGGAAGAAAACCCAACCCTTCACATTCTAATACATGGATAAAACACAAATCAATCACTTTTAAGAAAATATCTCTACAGAGTGAGTATCTTTTAGAAGAAACCAAAATAATTTTCTGTTGTCTCAAAGGACAGAAAAGCACAATTCTTCCTGAAATACGCACCCTTTCTTCCTAAGCCGGGTTCCCTCGGGGGCTTTTATCTCCCTGTGGTTTGGTCCCCTGTGCTGCGGGCTACCCAGGCCATGGCGTATCATTCCCTTTGTTAACATAGAAGAAAAGATCCTCATTCAAAACATCAAGTGCTTTAAAAATAAAACAGCTCTGTAAAGCTTCTACATCCATGAAGAAGGACAATAAAAACGCACTTTCCAGATCCTGTGAGAGCACTAAAACCTCATGTCCTTCACATGTCAAAAACCCTGCTGGAGAGCCGACACAGTGCCAGCCGTCACCGCGGACAACCACCCAGGGCCCTGTGGATTAATTCTATTCAGTGGCTGAGGGAGGACCTATCTTCTTCTTTTAAAAAAATGGTAGCTGAATAAATTTTCAAAGCAACACTGCCAGGTTATAAATTCAGTATATGCTTATCTCAAATTATAGGCCAGCATGAGATATTTATTCCTTAACGTGACTAAATATAAATTCTCACATCTCCCTAAGAGAGCATAGCAATGACCCTATTCACAGCACGGGGGGATCTCAAGGGTATAGACCCTGCAGGCTGGGATTAAGTGAGGGATTTGAGGGGATCACATTTGTTCCCTAAATGCAAAGGAATGACAACCTTGGGAGCCATCCCAGGATGTCTTGCTTTTTAAAGTTTTGCCATATTTTCACTTTTTGCTCATTTACTCTTTTAATACAAATGTATTGAGCATCTTCTCCTTATGGATCACTTACTCCTTGCTCCTCCTGCGTAAGACATGTTGTGCAGCTAAGGTTTCTGTGTCTATCAGGAGAGACTGGCCCACAGTGAGGTTTGTCACAAAAGATCGTGTAAGCGTTGCATGCACAGGATGCTGGGGGAACCCAGAGGGCTCTGCACATTGTCCCTGTGGGAAGGGAGAGCCGGCTCCCAGAGGAGGCGGGCGTGGGGTGAGCACTGAAGGGGAAGCACTGAGGACCGCCGCGGTAAAAGTCCTTAGCATCTTCATCCTGGATGTGAGAGCCCGGAGGGCGGAGGTCTGAAACGTTCTGTTGGCAATCCCACAGTGAGAAGCCTGTCCTCAAACCCTCAATGCTAACTGGATGGTCTGAGAAATTTAACATCCCTCCCCTGAGAAAAACATTTTAGCTACAGAAGACTATAAGTAACACTTAAACAAAGGCCCACGAATCTGCAATCTAGAATTAACCTGTTGTAAATGAACATCCCATCACAGCTGCTTCATCATTTGATGGAAGAAACAAAACATGGCAGATGAAGTCAGAGTCTCCTCGGTTTCCATTGGCTCGTTCTCAGTCCCGCCCTCCTCCTTCCCCAGGGGGAGCCCCTGTCATGGTTTTAACATGATCCTTCCAGTCTGTGTGTGTCTCTACAATAACATATACCATGTTATTTTATATATTTGCTAGTTTTATGTACAACGTATATATCACTGTGCATCTTGCTTTTTTACCCAATATTATGATATTGCGATCTACTAATATTGATACATCTGGTAACATAGTAAAATACTACACAGCATTTTACAGGAATTAATGGCTATGCACATTCCACTATATTAACAGACTCCAATAAATTGATCTTTTCCCATATTCACGGCCACTTGGTTTTTTCTAAATTTTCACTACTACAAAGATGGAAAAAATATATCATGTAGTATATGTAGGCAAGAGTTTCTCTAAAGCATATAGATAAATTATACAGAAGTAGAAATAAAATTAATGAATCATATGGTGTTTACAAATTAAAATTTTACTCTAGAGATAGCCAATTGCTCTCTAAAATTACTCTGCCAATTTACCCTCATGAGAGAGGTGTATGGAAGTTTTCTTTCACATCCTTGTCAACACTCGATATTGTCACACTTCTCTTTTGTCACTCTGATGGCAAAAGTGACATCTTGTTCTTTTCTATGCATTTCATTGGTTTTTACAAAGATAATCATATTTTCATATGCTTATTGGTCAATTAGGTTTTCTTGTCTCTGAATTACTTTATTGTGTTCTTAGCCTATTCTAAAGTTGGGACTTTTTTCTTATTGATTTGTGGAAGTTATTTACATTGTTTATCTGTGAACCATTTGTTTTATACCTTGCAAAATTTTTTCCCACTCTCTTGCTTCTCATTTTGCTTTGCTGGCGGTATATTCTGTCTTAAATAATTTTTTTAACTTCGATATCAAGTGCAAATAAATTCCATTAACATTTAAACTTTCTTTGGAAGTTATTTTGCTACTTCTATAGAACAGTAGTGAGTAGTAGAAACACTAGGTTTCCACAAAATTTTAAGTTGACACCATTCACTCATGGTCCAAGAAGAAGGATCTTATAACCTCTACTGTTCACACTAATGGAATAGTTTTCATTGCTTTACTGCTTTCTAACCCTCATTAGTTTCACACGTATCAACCATGATTAATTTGCTCCAGCACATAGATACAAATGCTCAAAGTTTAAAGAACCAACAAGGTTTTCAATGAATTTAAAGATACATTGACCAAAAAAGGAACAATTGTGGTTAGTGTTTTTTTCTTATTTTCATTGAAGTATTTTTATTCCGAGCATTGAAAACAATTCTTTGACACAATCACAAACAACGAAAAACCAGACGCAGTCCTGAAAGGTGTGTGTATGTTGTGTGCACTGAGTCAGCTGCCACTCGCGGAGACCCAGAAGGAGCACTGTCCACAACGCCTGTCCTCAGCAGCCCCACCCAGCTCCTGCAGACTCTTTCAGGGAGTCAGTCCACCTCACCACTGGTCTTCCTTTTCCCCTGCTGCCTGCCATGTTCCCAGCAGTACTGTCTTTTCCAAAGAACCCTGCCTTCTGCTGATGTGCCTGAGGTAGGACAGCTTCAGTTTTGTCATTTTGGCCTCCCGCACTGACTCTGGCTTAATTTGCTCTAGGACCACTTGTTCATCGTTCTGGCGGTCCAAGGTGTTGCTACAGCTCTCCTCCAACATATTTCAAATGAACCAGCTTACATAATAAACCAGAGCACTTAATTTCAGCCAATTAACAACATAACCCCATGAGAGGAGAGGTATGCATCTCTACTCAAATCGGGTATCAGCCTATCTCATTTTACAGGTTTGGTAACAAATGAGGCTAATGCATATGGTATCATTATTTCCCTCTAAGCAGAATGGCCAGGAAGCACATTATTGCTGATCATATGATTTGGAATAATTTGTAGTTTGAATTTCTTTGCCTTATTTCTTACTGTCCATACACCGTGTTGGTAAAAGTTCACAGCTAAGTTCCATACCGTCATACCAAATGTCTGCCTTGAGAAGTAATATGTGAAAGTTGAGATGGCACATTGTTAAACACTCTTCTTTCAAATAAGGGCTGACTTTAGATGCTGTTCATAGCACGAGACCACCTTTTCAGGAGTCACTCCGCCCCAAAGGTTAGAACCTTGATGCTTATAGTGCAACCTCCCCCTGCTGAGGGTGTGAAGCTCCCACACCCACCTCCTCCTCGCCATTCATGGAAGCACACCTGGTGCATCTCCCCTGTCATCTACGGTGTCAGAGCAGTGGCCAGTGGATTGGCAAGGAAGGGATCTCCACTAAGTCACCAGAAACGAGTGAGCCCGCAAGGTACAAAGCCACAATGAACCCTGAAGCCAAACAGGACTGAGCTACCTTAATTCCACTGGACGAAAGATGTTCTCTGGAAGCCCTCTGACCACTTTTCAGCTTCTCCAAATACTTTGCTTATACAGTTGTACATGTACTTCCAGTTCCTCCATTAAACTGAAAGTACCTCAAAAGAAGAGGCAAACAAAGTCTTACTCATTTCTCAGTTGTCATTTTTATGTCATTCCTGCTCCTGGAATGATTATGTCTTTATTCCTCCCTTCCACAAATATGTACTGTGCATCACTGTGTACCCAGCACCGTGCTGGACGTTAGGTGAATAAATGCGCTAAGAAGCAATGAATGAAACAGACAAAACCCATGTTTTCATAAGACTTGCATTCTGGAGGGGAAGACAGACAAAGAAAAATAATTTCAAATAGTGCCATTTTTAAAATGCTAAAAAGGAGATGTGACAGAGAGTAACAGGGGAACACTCTTTGTATGCGGAGGTCAGGGAAAGCCTCTCATGGTGGCGGCACTTGGGCTGAGACCTAGTTGACCTAAAGAGGCCAGTCATGTGCAGATCCAGGGAGAAGAGTTTTCCAGGCAGAGCAACCCCACGTGCAGAGGCAGAGGTGAAACTAGTGTGCACCAAGAAAGGAAGGCAGAGGCCCAGCAGGGTGATACCCAGAACATCAGCGCAGTGACAAGGGTTCAGGGAAGTAGTGTGGGCCAGATCCAACGGGGCTTAGTGCATCGAGGTCAAGGCTATACTGTAGTTTACTCTAACTATATTGGGAAATACTGGGGAGTTCTGAGAAGGGGAGCAACATCCTCTGAAGTACATTTTTACAGGTTGCCTGGTCTCAGTAGAGAGAACTGACTGTATCAGGGCCCAAGTAGAGACAGCAGCAAGATTATTGGGACTGCCAATTGAAAGAGCAGTTCCACTTTGGGGTATTAAACAGAAGAAACACAAACACTAAATCAACAAGACATATACACCCATATGTTCGCTGCAGCATTATTTACCATAGCCAAGATTCAGAGGCAACCTAAGGGTCTATCCATACATGAGTGAATGAGGAAGTGGTACATGAATACAACAGAATACGACTTAGCCAAAGAAAGAGAGAGAGAGAAATCGATCAATTTTGCCATCTGCAATAACATGGATAGACCTGGATGGTACCGTGATCGGCGAAATACACCAGAGAAAGACAAATGTCACATGAGTTCACTTCCATGTGAAAACTAAACACCACAATAAACAAACAAGCAGATCAGAGACAGAGTCACAGATACAGAGAACATTTTGACAGTTGCCAGAAGGAGCATAGCTGGAGGAGATGGGTGAAAAACCTGAGGGATTAAGAAGTACAGACTGGTAGTGACAGAGTGTTAGGTGAATGTAAACTACAGCACATAGGACTTAGTCAATAATATTGTAAAAAATATGCATGGTATCAGATGGGTACTAAATTTATTGGGGCAATCACTTGTAAGGTACATAAATATCTAATCATTAAGTTGTATACCTGAGCTATGTAATATTGTACCTCAACTGTAATTGAAAAAATATTTTCAGTGAATAAATATATTTCATTACTAAAAAATTAGAATACCTAGAACTTCCAAATTAATCAAAATATAGTAGGTATTTTAAATTGCTGTCTGTGAGAACAAAAAGGAAGGATTTAGGTCTTAATAAAAAACAATTTTGCCTCTAAAAGAAAAGATGTTGGCTTGGATTTGGCAGCAGTAGAGACAGTGAGAAAAGGTTAGAATTTGTTACATTTTGAGGTTGAATAAAGAGTTTCTAATAAATAAATGTGGAAGAATATTACACAAAGCAAAAAAAAATCAATAAATGATGTGCGGTAGAGTTACACAACATGACAGCCCAGCCTGGTCTTCACACCCACGGCCAGTGAACTGGCCGCACGGGTCATGGAAACGTCTGGCACCTGGAGCAACGTGGACCAGACACACACTCGTCTGGCAAGGAGGACACCATGGTCAGAGGCTGGAAATTGCACCGAAGGAGCTGCTCCAGGGCTGTCTGGGGAGTCCTGGCAAGTGACTCTGGGCCGAGAGAGGCTTGTGCTAACCAAGGGTGTCGCCTGCAGGATGAAACGAGAGGGCCACAAAGGGCCGCCCCATCCATGGTCCAGTCTAAAGACTAGACTGACGTTGAGAAGCCCGGTGGAAGCCCGCTTGTCACCCTAGACGGTGCAAGCACCACTTAGCCGTTAGTACGCTGCCAGGCACAGCGCTGAGCCCTGAACAGGTACTGTGTCATTTCATCCCCACAAGCCAATAAAGTCGGTGCTCTTCTTCTTATCTGCAGTATGAGGAAAGCAAGGCTCAGAAACAGCACAGAAGGGTGAGCAGCCGGGACCACTGCACTTCAGTGCCAACATGGGGGTTGGGAGGAGCAGGGAGGAGGCTCCCTGACCCTCCAGAGAGTAACCAAAAACAGCCCGGGTTCCAGAGTTCCTCAGAAAGTCCAAATCAGCAGTTTCTGTTTGTAACCTCCATCAAAATATTTGGGCAGTCCATCAGTGAAATTGCTTTTGGGCAGTTCCGCTCTACCATTCTGAACTCAGTCCTTCCCGCCCATCATCAATGCCCTGCCCCCGTGCCAGTGAACCCAAAAGATCTCCTCTTATTCTCCCCGCTCCATCAACCTGATTTCTAAAGTACTTCTGACAGAGAGACGGGCATGTTAATGACTTGCCTCCAGGGCCCGGCTCTGAGCGCCTTCTTTCCCCAGACGACATCGATCGGACTATTGTGTCCAGTCGATAGACCTTTACAACCAATCTTGCTGGGGAATAAGTCAGCTTTTTGTGCCTCATGGTTTCTGGCTCGCAATATCCTTCAAATGAATTCCTCGATTGGAATATCCCGCAGGCGAAGTCTTATTACTTACTCAGGGCTCCGCAGCGGGGCCTGCTTTGTGCGAAAGCTCATGGGTGTTCCTAACCTGGGCCTGAACACGCTTGAGCTAGTGCTGCCTCCGAGGCATATTTTCACCACGTCCAAGTACATTCGACCAGAAACGCTACTGGTGACTAACAGATCCAGTTTGCACCTTCTAAACCAAAGCAAATTTCCACTGTTGCCTCTATTTGGTTCTAATGTCAAAAGCCTGGGGACCGAGCATTTGAGAACATTTTGCGGGCTGCTAGTATTGATTTAGGACTTTCCCATGAGTTTTGGATGTGTCCTATAGCCAGAGGAGAACTAAATTTCTCTACAGACATTGAGAAAATCATAAATAGGATTACACAGTTTGAGAGGACAAACGTGTTAGTGCTACCCATATAAAAGTTTAAAGGGTTTCCTTTAAACACAAAGACAGGTCTCAGGGATTGCATACCTGTGTTTATTGAAGTAAATCACTCATAGAATCACAGACTTGTAAGTGATCATAAATATAATCTGGCCCCACATTCTTAGGAAATTAAAAATCACAAATGAGGCCAACCAAACTGGTGTCGTTTGAAATTCCTCACCTTTAATGCTCGTGTGCCCTCAGCGCCTCTCAAGAAACTCGTTTTAGGATTTGCCTGGTGCTCCCCCGCCCGCCTCCCGCTGCCATTCCCCGCAGCCCTGGGCACTTTCGCTGAACCTCCATCCTGACTGTGGGAGGCACAGACCCTTGTGCTTAAAGTTCTGGCTTTGACTGAGATGTGAGTCTGTCTCCACCCTTTACTAATGTATAAACCTAGGTAAGTCATTTAATCTTTCTGCACCACTGTTCGCTCATCTGTAAAACAGGAACAAGAAGTGTTACTGTTTCACTGTTGTGAGCATTAAATGCCACTCTTGTAAAGCCCTTGTAGTGATGCTTAGCACATAGCCGAGTGTGAAGTGAAAAAGAACTGTCATTGTCATCATCAGCGTGCCCTCACTTCTGCTCCCCTTAGTATCAGCAGATTACCTCTCCTCCAAGTTCACCCAGAGAAGAGAGGTCATCAAATATGAGCCTGCTCACCCGCCCATGAGCACCCTGGATACTAGACACCTGTGGGCATCCCTGCCCGCCACGCCACTCTTTCCTCCTCATTCTGTTGGGAGTGGGAAGTACTCCCTGCTAATCAGTTCCTGGTGCCCCAGCCCTTCCCGAAACTGTCTTCTCAGAAGCCTTGTTCCCACAATTAAATGAGCTTCTCTCTCACCTGAATCTCTAGCCCCTCTTTTTTCTCTCACTTCTCTCTCAGCCTCTAAATCTTTCTCACCTTAAAACATAAACAAAAGCAAACAAACACAAAACTTTCCTTGAGCCTACATTTGCCTTCTTCCTAACTCTCTCTTTGCTCCTCCTTGCTGGAGTCTCAGCTAAGTTTCTGGAAGGGCAGACTATACTCTATCACCTTCGTTTCATTCCCCCTCCCCCACAGCCATACATCAGGTCCTTCCTGCCCTAGTCCCCCCAGGAGACCTCGCACTACCTTACCTAAGTCCATTGTGTGCTTCCTCAAAGCGCGGCTCTGGCTGAGGCTGCCCTCCTTCCCACCACAAGACACTCACATCACTGTCTGCTTTTCTCCCAGCATGGGCTTTGCTCCATGTTTGTGTCCTGCTCCAGGATCCAGTACAGTGCCTGGCACACGGTGATCTCTCAATGGAAGTTTGCATCACGAATACACAAATGACCACCTCAGAATCATACAGAATCATATGGTTCATTTAATCTAATAAAATGGAGCAAACTTGTACTGTGCTCCAACCACATACCAGGCACAATGGAGGCTAAAGAGATTAATAACACACAGCCCCTGCCTTCAGGAGTGGTTTGTCATCAGTGATGGTGGGGGGGTAGAGGATTGATGATGGGACAGAGAGACAGGTGGGGGAGGGGGATAACCAGAGAGCAGGAAAGAGAGGAGGGAAGAGAGAGGCGGAGGTGAGGTAGATTAATGTCATACAGGCTGGGGTATACATTAGGGTGACAATAAAAGTAAAATATGTATGTCCTTTTAAAAAAAATCATTTAATCAAATCTGAAAAGGAGCAATATGTCCGAGTCTAGTCAAATAAATCTTGATTTCACTCCGGGGAAACAAGCTCTGTGCAGTTCTCTGACATGCTGGCTGTTTCCACAGAGAACACGCCGAGACCCAGGAACACTGACTATATATCACAGACGGGAACCTTCCCTCCACTGATGAGGAGAACAGATTCAATCTCCGAGGGAAGCCTTTCTTAACCTGTACATGCAAAGGTGTCTGTTAGTTCCTTAATCTCCCAAGTATATTAGGAAGAAAAAAAATAGAGAGAGATAGTTTTGTATGACAGTTACTAATTTATTGTCAGTTGGTCACTTTAACCTCTCAATGTAAATAAAATTACTCTTCTAGATGAAATGATCAATCCTGATGACCCAGAGGAAACTGGGGTGCCACTACACAGCGGGAGGAAGGAAAACCACGCCCCAAAACCGAGGGACTCTGGGGGTCATCTCCTCATACCTCTACGCCCACTAGCAAAGGGTAATAGAGAACATGAGCAATTTTTTGAAAAGGCAGGACGACTGAGATTTCAGGCCCCTCAGGAATGAAGCTTTAGTCACTCACTAGTGGAAAGAACCCCAAGCAGGTGGGGTGCAGGGTGCAGGGTGCAAAGGGGCACATACGCCCTGCTGCGTGGAGGAAGGAAGCCACACACACTTGTAATTACACCTCTGCAATTAGCACAGCCTTGTGGCTAAGTACAGAAAGAGGGCCTGCAGTAGGCTTTCTCTATTGGCTTGCTATGTGGCTGTGTTCACTTATAGATGCTGCTTTCTTTGTTCCTCTCTTTCCATTTTTATTTTACTCTATCAACAAGTTGCTGGGCATTAACTTTAGTATCTAGAGAACAACATTCAGTGGAGCTATTACCGAATTTGAGAAAACTTTAATGTAACCAGCACTGGGTACACAACTACTGGGACTTGATCTTGTCATTTGAGGATGCAGGTGAGGTCTTTACATAGAACACAGGTAGCTGTATCTTACTAGATGGAAATGTAGAGTTGCTTTGTTGATCGGTAAGAATTCAAGTGTGTGTAGGAATGTGTGTAGAGGGGCTGTGTAACCAGAGGCATGGATTGCTACAGATATTACTTAATTGCTGCTCAGTGCTAAACTAATTCTTCATTGCCTGCTCTGCAAAAATGGGTATGGACCCTTTAAATATTTTTCCTTTCTCAGCTGGCCAAATCTTAAGCATTTTCTTTAGAGGGCACTGAAGAGACATTCCAGGAGGAAAGTTGTCCGTGGTGGATCTAGTGCATTAGCCCAACTGATTCCTGAGGTGCATGTGGCCACGGCAGCACCCAGGTCCCGCCCTGTGAGCACAGCGGGTAGAGTGGCTTCTCCAGCATCCAACTCTGTGGCACCTGGAGCTTTCACAGTGCCAGGTTTCTGCAAAAGAGGCTCTAGCTTCCCGCAGCAGCTTCCCTAGCGTTCAGCTCCTGCCAAACGCCGAGGCTAGCAGTCCCCATCAGCCAGCAACTTCCCTGGGCATCCCTCTGGGGCTATTCTGTAGCAGAAAACTTCTGGTAAGACGCTTCTCCGTTAGAGCTTTCCCAAGTGTCCTATAGGGTAGATTTCTAGCAAGTTCCAGAGGGCAGATTTCTAGCAAGTTCAGTAATGCGCTAAGGTCAGTTTCTCAGTTCGACAAGCCAATGGTAAGATGTGAACAAGGGGGAGAAGTGGATGCAAGTATATAGGAACTCTCTACTATGTCTGCAGCTTGTCTGTAAATTTAAAATTGTTCCAAAATAAAAGCTTTACTCAAAAAAATATTGTGATTTCTGTCTCCCGACTGGACACTGACTGATGTAAGGAACCACTCTTATTATCAATACAATCATTTTATGGATCTAATATGTATTATCAAATATATGACTAATGAGAAAAGTAGGATCTTTGAAAGTGAGGTCATTCTAGCTCTGCTACTCAGTAGATTACTAGAACACACATTTCATTTCAAGAATTATCTGGCCAAGAATAAATACATTCCACCACTCCAATGAGTGATGGTAGTCAGGTAACCTCGGCAGATACTATCCAGGCAATGGGACCCAGCGCTCTGGCTCAGAAGAGCATTTTCTTACGCGCTTTGAAAAGGTGCCAGAGAAGTTTTTCTCTGAACATCTTTGAAGATGTCAGACATCTATCCATGTTTATTTATGCTTTTGTTCATTATTAATAAGCCAGAACATGAGCTGTACAGGCACTATCATCTTCTGGGATTGAAAGAAGGTGTTCTCAGAGTTCTAGAGGCTTCCTTCAAAAACAAGTCAACTCCAAAATAAAGCAGTTCATTTTCGAGAAGGCCTACCCTGAAAACAAAGCACCCGTTTATTTTAGAGACGGTCTGAACCAGTTCTTGAGAGTCTGAGACCCCTGTGGGCTCCCACTTTGTGTACACGGACACGCATCAGCCTGACGTCTGAGCCCGGGCGGGTGTGGATCTCGGGACACGGTGCACGACCGGCTGGAACTCTCCCACGCGCGCTCGCTCACCTTGGAATCAGCAACAGACCTCACTCTTTGAATGACAAATACATCCACTCTTCTCTCTCCTACCAGTTTCTATAAAAATGTTATTTTTCCTCAAAATGTGTAGGCACAACTGATTTTTAAGCTGGAAAACTTCATGAAAGCCTCATCACATTTGAGGTCAGTCGGCCAGAAAAATGGACACGAGCCAAAGCCCACATCCCAGACACTCTGCCTCCACCGCATGTGAACAAAACGCGCCCTCTCCTCCCGATCTCCAGCAGAAGCAAAACAAAACCCGGCGAGGCGGTTATCCATTGGAGTTGGAAGCCTGTCAGGGGCAGAAACACACACACACACACACACACACACCGCCGGTCTCAAACACAATAAAGGGCTCTTTTTTACGCAGAATGTTTTGTGCGCAGCCAGTGCAAGGGACGGCCAAGCGATGACACAGCTGAAGCAAGCAGCTCTAACAGGATCACAAGACCTCGATTCCAAGCGCGCGCCAGTGCAAGTTCTGCAAACCAGCTTACCTACCCACCGGGAAGTCCTTTCGGACTAGTTTCAGAACGTTGTTTTGTAGCAATGAGGACACATTCGTGGTGTCGTGAGGGCCTGCCAACTTTTAAAACTACTGTATCCTTCTCTAAACATAATGATTGGTACATTACCATTTAGTTGCACTTCAATTCCTTCTCATATTTTCAAGGGGAAACAAAGTATGAAGGAGCAGGAAGTGTTCATAGTCCTACACAGAGCAACAAGTGAGCTGGAAAACTAACGTTTTAATTGTGGAATTTAGAAAAGCAGCTGTGTTCCATGACATCCCATCATTTAACACTCATAATACAGAAGATGAGACTTGAAGTGCAACCTGCTTATAATGCAAAATATCATACTGTAGAATTGTAACTCTAACATAACAGAGACAGGTTATATACAATATTATGTTTAATTAAATACCAAACTGTTCATGAATTTTCATTACCAATATTTCTCCCCAAAGTTATCTCAGCAAGTGCTCATTATTTGCATCTCAGAATGTACAGAAAAATAGCATCGGCACTGAAGATATCAATTTTACTTCTAAGTTAAAAATGACAAGTGGTAAATTTTAATCACCAAGAAAATATCACAGATAAATCAACAAGTAGAAGTAGAAGCTACAGGACAGTAACTATGTTACCACCACTGCCCTACTCTGGAAAATGCATTCGTGTTTACAAAAGTACCCGCATCAGATTAGTGAAATGTCCTTTGTCCCAAGTACCTTTCTCTAAACTCAGTTCTGTATACAACACATGCACAGATTTGAAAGGAAACTGCATCACTGAGTTGGGTCCAGGAATCCACACCACATTCAGCAGAGAGATGAAGAGGGAAACCGTGGCTCAGGGTAATCTGCAGACAAGGGGGCCCTTCCAGCACAAACATCCCGAGACAGACAACAGCAGGTGGAGACTCACCACTGGAGCAGTTGGTGCCCCCCCAGCCAGGCTCACACTGACAGGTGTTTGGAGCAATGCAGCGACCGTGGACACATTTATCAGCACAGTGGGCTGTCGGAAAGAAAAATCAATCAAATAAGGAAAGTTGGCACCAGAAACTGCCCCCCTCCCCCGCCAACAACACAGCTGTTTCACATCCCGGTCTCAAGTATCTCTTAAAAACAACATGCATGCTTGATAATTTTCTTCAATCCATTCCTCAGCCCTCCTACAGTCTGCGGTGTAACCAAACAATTCTCCTTCCTATTTTGATATCTCCAAATAAATTCCTTCATTTCTACTATTTAATTCTACTTCATGCTCAGTTACGAAAAAAGTTTCCAGGAAAACTGCCTAATCCACTTAAAAAATTATCAGTGACTACCAAATACATGGGTAGTCTTCTTTGTTTTGGAAGAAGCATATGGGCTGTGAATGCAGAAACAAATCACAAAGCAAGGTATTCGGACTCCAGGGCAACCAAGGAGGCCAGGAGGTATCCCCAGTCACCTTCACCAGAAACAAGAGTCCGATTTCTTTGGGCATATGCTGTTCACAACTACGACACAGCAGAACTACATGCCCTTTTCCTATTGGAGGAGAATATTTGAAAAGTGTCACCCAGGTCTTAGGAAACAGTAAATCTCAATTCCTCTTTCATTAGTGACCATCCTAGGTGGGACCCAACCCATGGAGGTTAGGGGTGTCATTGAATTATGAGCATATGGGCAGCCTGATCACTTCCAAAGCAAAGCTCAGTGGACTGACAGGAAGGGACATTGAAAATGTTATTCTGTGCTGAACGTTAACGAGCATTACTTTCGATCTCAGTCCCCCTAACACTGATAACACGTTTTTGAAAATACCAGAATATATGAGTAATTTTGAGAACAATTTGGAAGAGTTTTAGGTTAAGATATTCTGAAATGCTGTGTGAGGATGAGATAAGATACCACATGGATTAGAGGTAAGTTTTTTAATGCATGCCTTATTACAAAAACAAAACTAAAATAGGTCTACTGTCAAAACATACCATAAGCAAAATAAACCTCATCTCCAGTTCCACCAACCAGTAACATTTTTGAGTAGGTAGAAACTTTCAGCAATGTTTTCCTATATATTTTTCTTCTCGAGGAAAAGGAAAACAGAATCATAATGTTTTCAATTTGCTTTCCCACTTAATATAATGGGAAAATATTTCCATGTTATTAAAAATGTTTATGAGCTTTCTATATTGGGCATGTATGTGTATATATATTATCTATATTGCTGCACCAAAAATGAAAATGATGATCATTTCTAAGCTTTTTATCAAAAAGATTTAGACATAAGGGAAAGTCATTTTAGGTAAAGAGAAAGCAGAAGCAAAATGCAGAAAGAAAAACAAATGAAAGTGAGGCCTGTTTGGGCACACTGTTTGAAGCAATAGCTTTAAAAAGGGTGAGAGGAAGATGGAGGCATAGGTGGAAACACTGTGCCTTCTTGCACAACCAAGTTTAAAGACAACAAAATTTTAGTAACAGAAAACGCAGCCAAAACACAGAAAATTGAACTACACGGAAGTCCGACAACAATGAACCCTTCAGCCAGACTGTCAAGAGGGGTGGAGCCAGCGACTAGTGGAGCAGGGTCACACAGGAAAACTCTGCCAGACTGACCCAGGCGCGTGGGGGGCAGTTTGAAGATCCCAGGTGTGGGGTTGCGAAGGGCGGACCCAGTGAGGACGCAAAGCGGCTGGCTGACCACGGTCACACATTTGCACACAGATAAACCAGGCAAAGGAACAAGCAGTGAGACAGACTGCACAGACTCTAGCAACAGGAAGCAGCAGAGGGGAGCGCTAATGCCCCTCTCTGACCCTGCCCCTACATACAGCATCACAAACCAGCGACCTGGGTGGCCCCACCCTGGTGAACACCTAAGGCTCTGCCCCTCATAGGTAACAGGCTCAAACAGACCAAAACATGACTCAAGAAGAACTCAAAGCCCCAGAACCCTTAACTCTAAGCGACCAAGAAATAGCCAAACTTTCAGATGCACAGTTCAAAACACTGGTGATCAGGATGCTCACAGAACTGGTTGATTTTAGTCACAAATTAGAGGAACATATGAAGGCTAAACTAATTGAAATGAAGGGAAATGCACAGGATAGCAATAGTGATGGAAAGGAAACTTTCAAATCAAAGGAGTGGACCAGAAGGAAGAAAAAAATGACCAAACAGGAAAATATGAAGAAACAAGAATTCAAAAAAATGAGGAGAGGCTTAGGAACCTCCAGGACATCTTTAAATGCTCCAACATCCGAATTATAGGGGTACCAGAAGGGGAAGAGGAACAGCCACCGGTGGAAAACTTATTTGAACAAATAATAAAGGAGAACTTCCCCAATCTGGCAAAGGAAATAGACTTCCAGGAAGCTCAGAGAGTCCCAAAGAAGTTGGACCCAAGAAGAAACACACCAAGGCACATCATCATTACATTAGCCAAGATTAAAATGAAGGAGAGAATTCTAGAAGCAGCAAGAAATAAAGGAACAGTCACCTACAAAGGAGTTCCCATCAGATTGTCAGCGGATTTCTCAAAAGAGATCTTACAGGCAAGAAGGGGCTGGAAAGAAGTATTCCAAGTCATGAAATTCAAAGACCTACATCCAAGATTGCTCTATCCAGCAAAGCTTTCATTTAGAATAGAAGGGCCGATAAAGTACGTCTCAGATCAGATCAAATTCAAGGAGTTCATCATCACCAAGCCCTTATTACATGAAATGTTAAAGGGACTTGCCTAAGAAAAAGAAGATAAAAAAGATGAACAGCGAAAGGACAGCAAACTCACAGTTATTAACAACCACACCTAAAACAAAAGCAATCTAAGAGAACAGCTAGATCAGGAGCAGGACCACAGAAATGGAGATCTCAAGGAGGGTTAGCAACAGGGGAGTGGGAGGAGGATAAGGGGGGAGAAGGCACAGAAAATAAGTAGCATAGATGGTCAGTATAAAATAGATAGGGGTAGGGCAAGAATAATATGGAAAATGTAGAATCTAAAGAACTTGAGACACGTGGTCATAAACTAAAGGGGGGAATGGTGGGGGAGGGAGTGTGCAGGGTAAAGGGGAATGAAGGGGGGAATGGGACAACTGTAATGGCATAATCAGTAAAATATATTTTTTTAAAAAGGCGACAGACCAATGTTTATCATGTGCGTCAATGTTTCTCTCCCTGTCCTTCCCTTCCTTTCTCTCTAGAAACAAGTAAATAAACCTTGGAAAAAAGTTAGTGAGAATGTCAAATATGCAGAAAACCTGTGATATTTTCATAAACATACTTATGATTGGGAAATAATTTTATGCTAACTGTATAATAAGTCATTATAATTTTTATGTTAACTATTCAATTAACTGTCCAATATATTTCAAATAGTAAATTACTGAAGGGGGGGGAAATAGAACTGTAATGGCATAATCAATAAAATTAATTTTTTAAAAAAAGGGAGAGAGGGACCTTGGAAACCAAACTAAGGTGTTAGGGCTTTATTCTGGGAATTAGCTGGGAATATGCTAGTGAAAATATAAATTTATTACAAAAATCCATCAGGTAGACGGCACCACAGCAGAATAAATGAACCATACATTTCAGGAAAACACAGGCTTACTCACTCAACATCCCCAGAATAATTTTTTAGCGCCCAGGCAGTTGGGTGAGGGTGCCAGGCCAGCTGAGTGTGAGATGTTGGCGCAGAGCAGAAATTCTGATCCTAGAGTTTGAAGGAGATGCGTAGGAACTTTCCAATATTTGATTCAGACAATTACATATTTATGCATGTGTTTGATTATAGATGTGCTGTTCATTTGTAAGGACATAGTTCTGCAGTGCTCTTTCTTTAAAATTTAGATAGGCAAGTATCAATTAAATGGCACACAAGGCTCCAGTCTAGGGCACGCTCTGCACACCGTATTGTACCGCTCCGTGTGATGGAGCGCACCAAGCACACTGGCTCGCAGAGAGCGCTCACACCCACTGGAAACATGCAAATGCAGGAGCGTTCCCTTGTCGTGCGTACTGATGACGTCGAAACATGCAAATGCGGGAACGCTCCCTTGTCGTGCGTACTGATGACGTCGCTGTTTGCAACGTACAGCGATCCGCTTTCAGAGACAAATCTACCAATTTCTCCTCCTTCAAAAATCTAAAACTATGTAAAATTCTCTGTGTACGTCTTGACAAGTTTTAACAGTCAGATGCTATTTGCTTTTAATATGAAACTAGAGGTTTTAATACACCGCATTTAAAAGAAAACAAAAATTGGGGATAGTGGTTGACGAAAAAGAAGTTACCCATTTTCTCAAATTTCAAATTCTTATATTTATTTAAGAGGCTTGTTGTTCTTGCCAATTAATTTTGTGTGAAGGAAATGTTATTAATGTTAACTTATATGTTTATAACAATAAAACACTAACTTAGAAGACACAGAGATGGCCAGCAGGCACATAAAAAGAGACGACATCATTAACAATCAGGGAAGTGCAAACCAAAACCATAGCAATCTAGGTATCACCTCACAGCTGTGAGGATGGCCATTATCAAAAAGATGAGACCCAACAAGCGCTGGCGAGGATGTGGGAGCAGGGACTGCTGTTGCGCCATTGGGACAAGGTCAATCCGTATAACCAGTATGGAAAACAGTATGGAAGTTCCAAAAAATTAAAAATAGAATACCATAGGATCCAGCCCCTCCACTTCTGGGTATTTAGCTAAAGAAAATGAGAACACCTTCAAACAGATACATGTACCACCATGCACATTGCAGCATCACTTAACAGTGGCCCAGATATGGAAGCCATCTGAGTATCCATGGATGAATGGATAAGGAAACTGTGGTGAATACACGCAAGGAAATATTATTCAGCCATAAAAAAGTAATGAAATCCTAGATTTGTCACAACACAGATGGGACTCCAAGGGCATTATGCTAAGTGAAATCAGTCAGGTATTGAAAGACAAATACCATATGATCTCTTAAATCTTAAAAAAAAACAGACCCAAGTTCATAGATACAGAGAAGAGATTGGTGATTATGAGAGGCACAGGGTGCAGAGTAGGAGAAATGGGTAAGCTACTTTATTTCTAGTTTAAATGAATTGAATTTTAACGACTATTACTTCACTTTATATTTCGGGTATCTGTATAAGATTTCATTGGACAAAAGAATCAATTTCACTACTTGAAAATTTGAAATCCAAGATACCAGGTTGGGTAAAAATGACCCAGTGTTTCCTCTCTACCTGGGAGGGGAGGCCGTGAGAGGAGAATGGGGGGGTCTCAGTTACTTGCTTTCCCCGTCTTCTCTATCTTTTCATTTTTTTCATTCCTTTTCTTCCTTTTACATTCTTTTACCACTCATCTTTCTCTCCCCACAAACCACTGCTTTGATGTGCATAGTTACCATAGAGACTGCACATTAAACTTTGGGTTGATTTGTAGTTGTGTGGGATCTTAACCCTGGTGTGACCCCAAATATTCTGCAGTACCTACCTGAATCTAAGTAGGAAGAAAGGTAAGACTGAGCAAGCATGTCTAGAATCTTTCCTCCAATATCAAAATGAGTAAAGAAATGCATGTTAAACACGTGCCCCAGAGGATAAACACTCAGAATTGCATGTGCTAGGATTCCAATCAATTGTTTCTTGTTGCTCTTGTTTTGTTAATTCCAGAAGAGAGGATAATAAGCCAATTTCTACACGTAGAAATCAAAGATCTGCTTCAGAATGCTTTCAGATGACTGAATAATCATATGAATGCTCTCATGTTTGATTCATGTTTGTGCTTCATGACATGAACATCAAGAAGCTTAATTACAATAGAAGAAAAAAATCCTATGCAGTCATTTGAAATTCCAGGTGATATTTATGAGAACCTGGAACTAACTAACTAACATGTGGCCAAAGTCTGAAGCAAAACGTGAATACCTAGCAGAAAACAAATTTGTCAGTAAGTTAATTAAGAATTGGTAGGGGGAATCAGCTTTCCTAGTAATTTTCTTAATTAAAGTTTAAAGCCAATGGAATTTCTTCTGAGCATTGAAGCCTAAAGTCAAATAATGACCTAAATGATGAGCATTACTGTTGGTAGAGATTCTAAATGGAAAGAACACCAGATTCTACATCCATGGTGCAGAATCTACACACAGCATTAGACTCTGTTACGCAAGTACCATCTCTGCCCCAAGTCCTCAGCTTACCAGCTCCTGGTTCTGCGCACCCACTGACAGCCTTCACCCGGTCCCTCTGAGACCAGCAGGGGCGACCAGAGCTAACAGAGGTGAACAGAGGGAGCTGTGACACTCTCTGTGTTCTCTGATGCCCTAACTCACCCAGTTGCAGGGACACTAACTATGGCACAAGTGATGACAAACTCAGACTGTCCCCTCCAGGAGTCCAGCTGTGCTGGATCCCTACCCCACCCTCATCCTCTCTTTCAGCTTTAAATGCCACCTACTCTGGATGTTGGGCTTCCATGACAAAAACATGACATGGGGAACCAAGGTAGGGTAAGCCCATGAATTTGTCTTCCAGAAAAATCCCAAATGAGTTAGAACAGAGAAAGGGAATGAAGGTCCCCTTAGCAAATGTTCAACAGCTTAGATTTCAAGGACAGATGCAAAAGAGGCATCGTAAGTGTGGCTTGGGCATCAATGGAAACAGTCATTTTATTTCTTGTTCACATCTTTCTTTTTCTTGTTCCTAAAGAGCAATTTAAACCAGGAAAAGCTAGCAAAGGTGATATGACCTAGATGACTGATTTCTCACATATCCCCTTAAGAAAATCATGAAATATCATATTCTGGGTTTTCAGTAGTCTCTGTTAGAGGTCAGATGGAAGCGGAAGCTCTGGACCCACAGTAAGTACACTGCTGCGGACCCATCAAGTTTCAAGGGGCAGCCAACCCCTCTTTTCCCTTAAGAACTGGAAGGCAAGAGACACTGATGAGAAGAATCCGCCACGTGTTTGCAGTGAAAGCTGTGGACAGCCCGTCTGCCTGACGAACAGGTGAGGACTGACATGATGACCCCGGAATCTTTTCTAATTATGCTGCTGTTTCAGCCTTAGTTCCTAAACCCATTTAAATCCCATTACCCCTGCTACGGACCTCATTCTTTTCCTTTGCAAATATTTCACTTTAATACTGACAGCCACTAACTATGCTCAACAGCTTTCTCCTCTGCCATGTACATTTCCCTTAGTATTTACACCTAGAGCACGACAAAGAGGGGAAAGCAAGAGTAGGCAGACAAAAGTCTCCTCTGTAAACCAATTATCTCTCTAAACACGGGCACCTACTGTCGTCCAAAAGGATATAATATAATTGATTCATTTAAATTAATTTGAAAAATGTTTCTGTGATCCGAGGATTCCTCCAAAATAACTGTCCGATAAAACAAACCCTTCACCTCATCCATCTTTCCTCAGAAGTTCCTTTTACTCTGGTCTTATGAATGAAAAACATAAGTTACAACACTTATTCTTGCTCATGTATCCTGAGTTGGTATTGAGGAACACAGATGTTTAGAGTTAAGGGTGCCTTTACTGAATACCATTCCCACGCTTTTCCAACAAGGAAACTGAAGCTCGGGGCACGGAATGATCGTCCCAACCTCTATAGCTGGTGAGAGAGGCAGGCGTAGGGTTAAACCCTGGTGCCCAATTCCCACAGGAACCAACGTGCTGATATGTTTTAAAGGCAGGGGTGAAAAAGATGGGAGAAGTTGTGCTAAGCCAGAAACCAGGGCAGATGTACTACACGGCCAGGAGTCAGAAGATTCAAATGAGGAAGACAGAAAAAGCAGAGTTGACCTCCGAAGTAAACTTTATCCATTCCATATTTTTGTTAGAGGCCAACTACATGCAAAGTCTCTACAAAATGTAATTGCCTCAACAATGCTAACACACAGAGAGGAATAATTTTGTTTCTGTATTTCCAAATGTTACATTGCAGTCTGCTCTCCTGTTTCGTATTCACTGATGTAGCTAGCAGGCAAATTGCTGCTGTGGATATAAAGACAGCAGATGAGGAACGCAGTCCGCAGAGTTAGTCACCTACAGGCCCCTTACACTGAATAAACAGAGAGCAGAATGCAGGGGTAATAAAAGGCGTATTAGTGGTTACCTAGGGCTAGGAGGGATCAGGAGTGAATGTGGTGGTAGCTAGCGGGTATAGGGGTTTTTGTTTATTTGTTTTTGTGCTGATGAAATGTTCTAAAATGGTGTGATGGTTGTCTAACTGTGGATATAAGGAAAGTCATTGAACTGCACACTTTACATGGTCGAATTATATGGCATATAAGTTCTACCCCAATAAAGCTGTCATAAAGAGCCCTGCGGGTGCTGCAGGAAGGAAACCATTAGTTCCAACTCGAGAGGTCAAGGTGGGTCTCATGAAAGAGAGGATGTCTGAACAGAGAAAGTGGACTCCTTTGTAAGCAAGTTGCAGGGAGAACAGCAACGACAGCTGCCTCACACTCCATTCTCCTTCCATTCCATCCCCAAAGTTGCATAACCCGCCGTGTGGGGTCAAGGGCTCTCACCTCCCACCACTGGCGGTTCATGTACACAGCCTGCATATGCGGCTGATCAGTCATGGAGACTGAGACAGGGCTGGGGGCCCACCAGGTTGCACCTACTGATACAGGGTGCAGCTGGGTGGGGGGGGGGTGTGCAAAAAAAACGATGTGGAATAGTGTCCAGAATTCAAAGTGTATAGAAATATTGGAGAGACATATAAGATGTCCTCACCCCACCCCAAGGGGGAAGAGACAAATAGAGCCAAGGCCATTGAGCTGTTTTGCATAACAACAGTTTTACAGCTAACCTCTGGAATGATTATTTAACATATCTATAACCTTTAACTGGTTTCATAGATACGTTAAATAGCTGTGGCCAAGTTTTCAGCCGGGGAGAAGGGAGTGGCAGGTACCCAGGATGTAACTAGGGGCAGGTCCCCTGAGTCACAGGGTCTGTGTGAGAGCTTGGAAAAGAGTGGCTCTGGGACATGATGGGATAACTGCCCAGGTGAGGGGTGAGCCACGCAGTTTGGGGCAGAATGAGGACCCCTGCAGTCATGTAGGGGACAGCCGCGTGGTTTCAGCAGAGTGGGGACCCCCTCTTGTTGAGGTGAAAGAGGGAGCCACGTGGTTTTGGCAGGGTGCGGACCCCCTCTTTCCCAGGTGAAAGGGAAAATCATGCAGCTTTGCCAGAATGGAGATCCCTGCAGCCAGGTGAAGAAGAAAGCCACATGCTTTTGCTGGAGTGAGAACCCCTGCAGCTTTGGAAGCAGAGGCCCACGCGGCTTTGGGGTGCCCCCTTTGGCTGCATGGCCTGGAAAGCAGGAGAGACTTTGACTAGAACTTGGTACAAAGACCTCTTGCCAGTGGACCATGAGCGGGTACCACAGTACTTTGGATTAACTAGAGATCCTGCCTGCACAGTGACACAGCTGAAGGTGCCAGCGGCCTGAAACACAGACCTGTGCTGTTTTCCTGATTTACAGTACCCGGAGTTGGGACAGTGGGAGGAGGGAGCGCTGTGTGGGTGCAGGTGTATACCCTAAAGGACTTTGATATTTTAGTGGAGGCATTAAGCCTAAATAGCATTAAATAAACATTTTGTTTCCTTTTCACAAATCTCTGGCATTGAGAGATGTCTTTCCAATTGGCGGCAGAAAGAAGAGCCCGGTAGATATTAATATTGTGTCCTTGGGAGGAACCCCTGTTCTGTAGCAGTTTTTGGCATCCCTAGGTGGGCCAAATATTGCCTCCCTCTCAGACCTCTTATTCGGTAACACTACTAAGAGTACTGAAAAAGCATCCACATCTGAAATCCCTTTTCCTCCATTCCTGATCGGGCCTTTATGACTCCTAAATACAAGTACTAAGAATGGTGACCAGCAGTGTCTTTGGCAGACATAACTAATCACATACCAAATGTGCATTCTTCCCTCCGCCCTTATTAACAGAATGCCACTTTCATGGAGAGAATAACGTTTACGGCAATACAGGGCATTTCCCAGCCCTCGTTCTGGCTTGAGGTGTCTGTGTGGAAAACAGTGCAGGGGGACAGACTTCATTTGTCAGTGTAACGTCCCTTTTCTTCCTCCTTTATATGCCTCATGTGCAGATGACATGACTGAATTTGCCAAAATCGGGCAAGTCTGAGGGAAGGGCCCAGAGAATCATGGAAACCTTTGCTCTGAATTCCTTACGCAGATGAATAAGCATCACAAAACACCCAGTTTCAGGCTTGCCAGTACATAAAGACAATGAACCCCAAGTGTGTATATGTTCCCATTTTTCAGATATCTATTTATTGTAGACAAACTTGATTCCTAACTAATACACTGACTCTTTGGGATACATTTCAGGTGAGTGAGTTCCTAATTAAGAAAAGAAAAAAATCCACGATAGCAGAAAACTATGTCCAAAATGCCAGAAAAAAAAGCATTTGGCAAAATCCGGGACCCATTCCTGTTAAACATAAATAAATTCTCCGCAAACTAGGACCATAAAGGAGCTTCCTTACGCTGATAAAGGACAAATACAAAAAACCTACTGCTGATGCTTACTCAGTAGTAAGAGAATGAATGCTTTCCCCCTAAAATTAAGAACATGACAAGGATGTCTAGCCTCATAATTTCTCTCCCCTATTGTGCTGGAGGTTGCAGCAAGTGTAATGAGGCAAGAAAAAATTAAAGGACATCCAGATTGAAAATGAAGAAGTAAAACTGCCTTTCTTTACAGATTATGTAAATATATGTATGTAGAAAATCTGATGGAATCTACAAAAGAAGCTACTAAAATAAGAGAGTTTAACAAGGTTGCAGATAAAAACCAATGTCCCAAATTTCATTATAACCCTCTACACTAGCAATGAACAATCAGAAATGGAAATTTTTAAAGCCATTTACAATAGCATCAAAAATATGAAATGCATAGAGATAAATATGAGCAAAAAGGTGAAAGTGATATACACTAAGAACTAACAACATTGCTGAGAGAAATGAAAGAAATGAATGAAACTGTCAACCAATCTGACCTACTTCATGTTTACAGAATATTCCATTTAACAACAGAATATACATATTCTCTCTGGAGAGACAGACCTTGTCCAGAAGTCAGATGACTCAATACTGTTAGGATATCAATTCTTCCCCAAACAGATCTATACATTCAACATAATACCAACCAAAACCCCAGCAGCATTTCTTGTGGAAATTCGCAAACTGATTTTAAAATTCATATGTAAATGTAAAGTACCTGCAGTAGCCAAAACAACATTTGCTTTGAAAAAGAAATACAAGGTTGGAAGGCTAATGCTACTTGATTTAATGACTTAAAAAGTTATGATAACCAAGAAAGTGTGATTTTGGTGTAAATGTAGACAAATAGATCAATGAAACAAAATAGAGCTCAGAAATAAATCTACACATACATGGATAATTATCTTTTGACAGAGGCGCAAAGGCAATTCAGTGAAGAAAAAAAGTCTTTTCAACAATGCTGGAAAAATCAGATATCCATATGCAAATAAACATGTATATGTAATTTCATACCATACACAAAAAATAACCCAAAATGAATCATAGACCTAAATGCAAAACCTAAAAAGTATGAAACCTCCAGGAGAAAACCTTGGCGGCCTTGAATTAGGCAAAGGTTTCTTATGTATAGCACCGAAGAACAACCTACAAAAGAACAAATTAATGAATGTGTCCATCAAAATTAAAAACTTCTGCTCCTTAAAAATCACCATTGTTGAGAGAATAAAAAAATAAGTCACAGACTGAAAGAAATGTTTTAAAAAAATACTACCTGATAACTTGTATCCGGAATACATGAAGAATACTAAATAAAAACCAAACAGCTCAGTTACAAACAAATGGGCAAAAGATTTGGACACATCACCAAAGAAGACGTGCTAAGGGCAAACGAGCTCACAGAGAGACGCTCGCTGTCATCAGTCACTAAACAGTGCAAACTAAAACTACGACCAGGCAATGCTACATGTATAGTCAAGAGACTGAAATGTAAAGAACAACTGGGGCAAGTGTTGGCAAGGGTTAATCTGAAATAGTGCAGCTCTCATATATTGCTAGTGAGAGTATAAAATAATAACCACTTTGGAAAAGTTTGGCCATTTCTAAAAAATATTCACAGCCCTGACTGGCATGGCTGTTACTTGGTTGGAGTGTTGTCCCACAAAGCAAAGGGCTGCCAGTTTGACTCCCAGTCAGGACACATTCTTGGGTTGTGGGTCCGGTCCCAGGTTGGTGCATGGGTAAGAGGCAACTGATCGATGTTTCTCCTTCATACTGATGTTTCTCTCCCTCTCTTTCTCCCTACCTTCACCTCTCTCTAAAAATAAAATCTCTAAAAAAATATTCACGGACGTTTACATGGTTTCCAGTTTGGCTATTTCAAGTAAAGCATCTCTAAACATTTGTGTACTAGCACTGAGTGACACAAACACTCCCCTCCTAGGCATTGCACAGGGGAGTGGAGGTAGACTTCCGTATGAAGACCTGGGCAGGAATCGTCAGAGCAGCTCTATTTGTGATTGCCAAAAACTGGCTACAATCCAAATGTCCATAAACACATGAAAGAGAAATAAATTGTGAGCCATCCATACAATAGAATACTACTCGACAATAAAAAAAGAAATGAACTAATGATCCAGACAAAATGGATGAATCTCAACATGACTACTTTGAGTAAAAGGCATCAAACATTAAAAGAAAGAAAACAGACTGTCTAGCTCCATTTATATAAAGCTCTAGAAAATACAAGGTAACGTTGAGTGACAGAAAGCAAATCAGTGGTTACCTGCAGTGAGTGGGGGGCAGGTAGGCGTGGACGGGAGGAATTACAAAGGGGTATGAAAAGATATTTACATGTTATGAATAGTTTAACTAGCATAACTGAGGTGGAAGTCTCCTGGTCCTACACGAGTGTACATGCGTCCCTATCAAACTGTGTGCTTAATTTGTATAGTTATTTTATGTAAATGTTCATTCAGTAAAGCTTTTCCAAATAAAAGCCACAGTGTGAGGAGAGCTTCCAGGGAGGGACAAAGAGAACTCTCTATTTACAAATGAGGGCAGATTTTTTTAATATAAAAATCTGAGCCAACATTGAAATACTGCACACACTTTGCAATTCCAGTAAAAGTCTGTGGTCACTGATGGATGAGCTCTCCAAATGCTTATGAAGGTATTGGCTTTAGACCTTCCCAGGAAATATTTATTTGGGGAAATGCTGATACTAAAATTCACAATGCAATACTCTACTAAGCTTTTTCTTTGCAAAGTGAATGACTTACACAGGAAAAAAAGTCTGTGTTGAAATAGACTATTGTAACGGATTCCACACAAGGGATTGAAATACCATCTGTGGAGCACATAATCCTATTCATTTATTTGAGAATGGAAAGAGTTTTTAGTTTAATCCCACCCATATACAGGCATTATCTATTTTGGCCTTGACTCATGCATTGTGTCTCTTTAGGTTAAATCAGATTTGAGTAATAAGCAATATGATCCTAATGGGCCATGGTTTCTAAAAATCAACAAGCGCTGAACAACTTTCCTAAGCACAACTTTCTAACAACCGAGCCTGTCACTGGTATGATGATACAACTGTGAACTGATTCAACTGGGAAAAGATTTCAAAATCATCAGCATGCAGTTTAGAGAAGAAACCAGATGGAAGGCACCTTCGTTTGAAATCAATTACTTCCCTCCTGGAACTGTTACGTTTATGTCTGTGAGGAGAGAATGGCGATTCTATGGGAAGCACTGCACCAGGCTCTTCTGTTTTTAGAATGGCATTCCTCTTGGTCCAGCCACTGTCTAAGGAGTCACGGAATTCTTTCACAAATATTCTTCCCCACAGCATGTTTTCCACCACATGGCATTTCCCCTGGTCTGTCCTATTCCATCTTGCTGACACTGGTTTCCAATACTTTGCTTCTGGTCGGTCCTTCACTACCTCTGAACCACATGTTAATAGGACAGGCCAGCCTGAGGGGAAGTGAGGGGGGACATGAGTATCACCGCTTTCCCATTCACTGTCCCGCCCCTCCTCCCTCCTTGGTGCTGGTGCCCGGACATTACTTTTGGTTCTGGTGCCCTTGGGTTCTTTTCACTCTCCTTTCCTCTCTACCCTAGCTTCAGAAGAAATGGAATTCTCTTACTCAGTGGTCAATGACGAATAATGACAGCTGGGCTTGTTTCTCTCATCAGGGACATCGGCCTTTCAGTGTCATAGCCTTAAACCAAATGTGTAAATTAAGTGGTAAAATGTCTTCAAAAGGGTAGGTTTAAGGGTGTGAGAGAAAGCTGGTAGCAGGACCTTCATTATTAGAACACTCCACCAAACACCAAGGAACGCAATACTCAGATCCCTCCAGAAACCAGGTAGGATCAGAGAGGAGGAAGCAGGTCGGGTAAGGCCAGGGGAAACTCAGAGAGAACTTGCTGATTGGACAGTACAGCTCGTGGGGGTTGACAGGTATAAACTTCAGTTATAAATAATGTCATGAGAATGTAGTGTATAGCATGGTGACTATAGTTAATCATACATACTGTATTGCATATTTGAAAGTTTCTAAGAGTAAACCTCAAAAGTTCTTATCATACGGAAAATTCTAACTTTGTATGGTGATATGTTAACAAGACTTACTGTGGTAATCATTTCGCAGCATACACATATATTGAATCATTATATTGTATACCTGAAACTAATATAATGTGTCAATTATACCTCAATAAAAATAAATAAAGGAAAGGACAGCCCCCTTGCATTGTCTCCTGTCCATTGGCACATAAGAATGTCAGGCCATGAACCCACAGAGGCCCAGACACATCCTGAGTAAAATGCCAAAGATTAAGGGCAAAGAGAGAATTCTGTAAGCCACAAGATAAAAGCAGTTAGTTACCTACAGGAAAGCTCCCATTAAAAATCAGCTGATTTTTCTATGGAAGTTGCAGGACAGAAGGGATTGGCAAGAAATAGTCAAAGTGATGAATAGCAAAGACCTCCAGCCAAGATTGCTCCACCCAGCAAAGCTGTGATTTGGAATAAAAGCACTGATAGCAAGCTTCCCAGATGAGAAAAGGCTAAAGGGGTTCATCCTCACCAAACCAGTGTTACAGGGAATGTTAAAGGGGCTTCTTGAAGAAGAAGAAGAAAACAAAAGATAAAAATATGAATAATAAAATGGCAATAAGTGCATATCTATCAATAAGTATACTTTAAATGCAAATGGATTCAATATTCCGATCAAAAGACATAGAAAAGGACAGGCTGAAAGGATAGGAAAACAAGACCCTCACAACATGCTGCCTACAAGAGACTCACTTGAGATCAAAAGACACACATGGACTGACAGCAAGGGATAGAAAAAGATATTTCCTGAAAATAAAAAAAAAGAAAAAAAGCTGGGGTTGCAATATTTATTCCAGACAAAGTAGACTTTAAAACAAAGGCTTTACCAAAAGACAAAAAGAGGACCTAGCAATTCTACTTCTGGGTACTTATTCAAAGAAACCCAAACACTAAATGAAAAAAATACATGTATCCTTATGTTCATTGCAGCATTATTTACAATAGCCAAATATGGAAGCAACCTCTGAGTCCATTGATAGACAAACGAATAAGGAAGCAGTGCAGATATACAATGGAATACAACTCTGCCATAGAAAAAAATGAAATCTCACCATCTTCTATTGCAATAACATGGATGGACCTAGAGAGTATCGTGTTGAGTGAAATAAGTCAGACAAATAATGACAAATGTCATATGATTTCACTTATATGTGGGATCTCAAAAACAAAATAAAAAAATAAGCAGAACAGAAACAGACTCATAGATACAGAGGACATTTTGACAGTTGCCAGATGGGAGGGGACTTGGGGATAGATGAAAAATCTGCCTCATCTAAAGAAAACAGTATTAAATTAGCAAGACAACCAACTGTATCGGAAAACATATTTGCCAATGATACCTCAGACAAAGGTTTAATCTCCAAAATACACAAAGAACTTACATGACTCCACTCTAAGAAACAACCAACCCAATTAAAAAATGGTAAAAGGACTTGAACAGACACTTCTTCAAAGAGGACATACAGAACACCCAGAGACACATGAAGAGATGCTCAATATTGTTAGCTATCAGAGAGATGCAAATTAAAACCACAGTGAGATACCACTTTACACCGGTCAGGATGCCTATCATAAACAAAGCAACAAACAACAAATGTTGGAGAGGGTGTGGGGAAAAGGGGACTCTAGTTCACTGTTGGTGGGAGTGCAGACTGGTACAACCATTATGGAAAACAGTATGGAATTTTCTCAGAAAAATAGAAATCGACCTGCCTTTTGACCCAGCAATTCCACTGCTAGGATTATATCCCAAGAATCCTAAAACATCAATTTCAAAGAACCTATGCACCACAATGTTCATAGCAGCACAATTTACAATAGCCAAGAGTTGGAAGCAACCTAGGTGCCCGTCAGTAAGTGAATGGATCAAAAAAATTGTGGTACATATGCACAATGGAATTCTATGCAGCAGAGAGAAAGAAGGAGCTCCTACCCTTTGCAACAACATGGATGGAACCGGAAAGCATTATGCTGAGTGAAATAGGCCAGGTGTTGAAAGACAAATACCATATGATCTCACCTTTAACAGGAAGCTAAACAACAAAACAAAAAAGCAAGCAGAAAAAAAAACAAAGACACTGAAATAGAGAACAAGGGGACAGTGACCAGAAGGGAGAGGGAAGGGAATTTAAGGGGAAAAAGGGGGAGGGATTTGGAGGAACAAATAGGAAGGACACAGGGATGAGAACTAAAGGGGGTGGAAATGGGAGGGGGGTGGGGAGCACAGGGTGGGGGAGGCTGGGATGGGAAAAATAGACAAAAAACTGTACTTGAAAAATAACTAAATAAAATTAAAAATAAAATAAATAAAAAACACTGTAAAAAAATCTGAAGGGATTAAGAAATACAGATTGGTTGTCATAGAATAGTCATGGGAATGTAAAGTATAACATATGGAGTACAGTCAGACAGGTACTAGATTATCAGGGCGATCACTTCATAAGTTATATAAATGTCGAATCACTGGGTCATATACCTGAAGGTAATAGAATATTGCACCAACTGTAACTGAAAAATTTAAAAAATATTCCAGAGAAAAGAATGTCAAGCTACTATCACCAATCACTTGTTTTTCCATGGAAAATGAAACTTCTAAGTTTTATGTTAAATTTTTTAAAAATACAAAACACTATGAGGACCAAGCAAACTATGATTATACATCAAATCATCCAGCCTGTTAGTCTGCCATAACTGGCATGGACTATTGGCCTGATTTATTAAAAACATCACCCTGGCTTGTGTGGCTCAGTGGATTGAGTGTCAGCCTGCAAACCAAAGGGTCACTGGTTGGATTCCCAGTCAGGGCACATGCCTGGGTTGCAGGCCAGGTCCTCAGTAGGGGGGGGGGGAGGAACACACGAGGCAATAACACATCAACATTTCTGTCCCTTTCTTTCTCCCTCCCTACCCCTTTCTAAAAATAAATAAATAAAATCTTTTTTAAAAATTAAAAAAAAAATCAGTGAAGGTCCTAAAATGTTCAGAATAAAGCTTTTAAGATCTTTGACGGGTTTTATTTTAAACTTAACTGCCCTTTTTTTCCTAATTTTTAGTTTTTCCCCCTTAAATCAACTGCAAATCTATCATGTCTAGAACTGTTTTGAACTCAGTATTGATATGTTTTATAAGCACACTCATTGACAATTTTACTTTTGATGAACAGCTGTTTGCCATGCAAACCTCTGTTTAATCATAGTTCAGCACTTGGCGGGGACGCCCAGCAATGCTGAACCCAACTGGTAAAGCCAGTAAATGCGTACATCTTCTACACCAGGGGGAAGGGAAGGAAGCGTCTGCTACATCCTGTCATGGCTCAGATCAAAATTTCTCTTTCCTCAGTTGTGCAAATAGACATGATTGTCTTCAGAAGTTAAAGAGGAGTGACATCAGCAACATGCCTGAAAGAGACACGCATCACAATTCTGTAAGAATTCAGCATCTGCCTACAGACAACAGTGCCTTTGTGGGAGCTGTGGGGTCCAGCACCAAAGGCCAGGGGCCCGGAAGGAGCCTCGCCCACCGTGGACCCTGCAGGGGTCATGAACTGTCTCCAATCCATTTTGGCCATGGTTCAGGAGAACACTGTCTTAAGACAATCACCCATGGATGAAAGAGCCTTTGTGGAAGTCTAGGTTTCCAGCACAGAAGCTCCAGCACATCACTGGGAAAAAAAATACAAGTTTGGACACACTGGAGAGGGAAAGAGGAACAGTTAGACTTTACCCACGTCATCCCTCCCCCAAGGTGGCAGAGCTCAACGCCTTCTCGACCTGTGATTTCTCGGGCAGGGGAAAGTGAGAGCCTGTGCGCGAGAGCTTCCCCAGCAGTGTGGACTTTGTCAAAGAGGCCCATTTCTATCTCTCCACATCCAGAGCATGGAGGTACGAGCCACACAACTGGGGATGGGAAAGGGGCTGGGAAAGCAGCAGGTAGGGATCCCCAAGGGCATTAAAGGAACGTGGATCCCACTAGCCGTGTCGCAGAGTTCATCAAGAAGTCTACCCATGAGCTACTGGGAAGGCCTAGCTCATGGATACCCCCAACTGGCCCATGGGTACTCTCAAAGCTCTCTGCATATAACCTACAGAAACCCCCATGCCATCCAGTTCTCCATCCATGCTCCCAGCAGTGGTGAAGGCGAGCTTTGTCACATGTCTAGTGAGCACAGAAGAAAGCCAGCTCATCTCTGTGGGCCAGGAAGAGATCACAAACTTGAGCTTAGCTCCACCCCTGGGAAAGCACCAGAAGGAGGATGTCAGCACCTGGCCTGTTGCGTTGCAAGATTCCCAGAAGGTGTATGAGCTTAAGAACTCTGCCACAAGAGGGAGCAAAAACGTGGAGCAGACTTAATCAACAGGTCTGAGAAAGCCTCCCAATCCCCAGCAGAGCTGACAAAAGATAGTTGTCCCGGTTTTTTCAGCAAAGGCTGAAGGTGGTGGCTGCCACTGGCAATGTGAACACAGCGACACAAGATGTGCGGGAATATTACATATCAAGGAAACATGACACCACTGAAGGCACAATATTCTTCCGGGAACCAACCAACCTCAAGGACGTGGGGATCTATAACGTACCTGAGTAAGGATTCAAAATAGCTGTTTTAAGACAGCTCAACGTGTTGTAAGAAAACACAGAAGACATTCAACGAGATCAGGAAAACAATATGTAAACAAAATGAGGACTTTAACAAGAAATATAAATAATTTTTAAAAAAGAATCAAATAGAAAGTCTGAACCTGAAGATTATAATGAGTGAAATTTTTAAAAATGCAGAAGAAAGCATCGCCAGAAGAATGCATCAAGCAAGAAAAGAAACTGAAAGGTAGAAGACACATATTTTGATATTAGCCAGTTACAGGAGAACAATGAAAAAGAGTGAAGAAAGCTACATAAGCTATAGGATAGTGTCAAAAGAGCAATTTGTGAATTATTGAATTCCTGAAAGAAAAGAAAGGGGCAAGAGGGCAGGAGGTTTATTTAAAAAAAAATAATGGGGTATTACTTCCAAAATCTGGAAGAAGATTTAGATATTTAAGTTCATAAAGCTTATAAGTCTCCAAACAAACTCAGGTAAAGAGAAAAAACAAAAGTCATCAAGATCAGAAAAGAAGATATAAAATTGTCTCTGTTTGCAGAGAATATGATTTTATATACAGGAAAACCTGAAGATTCCACCAAAAACTGCTAGAATAAGTCAATGAATTCAGTAAATTTGCATAATACAAAATCAACACACAAAAATTAGTTGCATTTCTATATGTTAACAATGAAATCTCTAAAAACAATAAGTAAAATAGTTCCATTCCCAATGGCATCAAAAACATAAAATACTTAAGAATAAATTTAACCAAGGAGGTGAAGGCCCTACTGAAAACTGTAAGACTTTAATGAAAGAAATGAAAGCAAATAAACAAAAAGATATCCCATGTTCATGAATCAGAATTACTAATATTGTTAAAAGGTCCATACTACCCAAAGCCATCTACAGCTCAATGCAATTCCTATCAAAATGATGATGGCATTTTTACAGAAATAGAGTAAGTAATCCTAATATTTGTATGAAACCACAAAGGACCCCAAAGAGTCAAAGTGGTCTTGGAGAAAGAAGAACAAAGCTGGAGGCACCAGACTCCCTTGCTTCTCACTGCACTAAATAGCTCTCCTAATCAAAACTGCATGGCATTGGCACGAAAATAGACATACAGACCAAGGGAGCAGAATGGAGAGCCCAGAAATAAATGCTTGCATATATGGCCAACTAATATTTGATGAGAGAATGAAGAATACTCAATGGGGAAGGGATAATCTCTTCAATAAATGGTACTGGGAAAACTGAACAATCACATGCAGAAGAATGAAATTGGACCCCTATCATAAGCTATTCACAAAAATTAACTCAAAATGGATCAAAGACTTAAATATAAAACCCAAAATCATAAAACTATTAGAAGAAAACATAGGGGAAGAGCACATGGACATCGATCTTTGCAGTGATTTTTTTTTTGATATGACGCCAAAATCACAAGCAACAAAAGCAAAAACCAAACAAAACAAAAGCAGGACTACATCAAACTGAGAAACTTCTGCACAGCAAAAGAAACAATCAACAAAATGAAATGTCAACCTGCTGAATGAGAGAAAACATTTAAATAGTTTCTAACCATCTACCCAAAATATATAAAGAACTCATACACTCCAGTAGCAAAAAACAAACAAACAAACAAACAAAACCCCCCAACAATTTAAAGATGGGCAGAGGACCTGAATGGATATTTAAAGTTCCTGATATCACTAATCATCAGGGACATGCTAATCAAAATCATGTGGTGTTATCACATTACACCTGTCAGCATAGCTATCAAGAGGTAACAAGTGCTGGCAAGGACATAGAGAAAAGGAAAGCCCTTGTACACTGTTGGTGCAAGAAAATGTAGTTGATACAACTCCTATGGAAATGGGAGTTGCACACCTACAAATGGTGTACAAACTTCTCAAAAGGTTGAACACAGAACTTCTGGCAATTCCACTTCTGGGTATATATCCAAAGGAAAAGAAATCAGGATCTTAAACAGATATCTGCACTGCCATGTTCATTGTAGCATTAGTTGTAACAGCCACGATGTGGAAACAACCTCAGTGCCCTTTGCCGGATGAGTGCCTACAGACAAGGTAAGTGCCCTTTGCGGGATGAGTAGGTGGTTTTCAGGCACATCTCAGAGATGCTGTGGCTGCGGTCCCAGACCACTGCCACAAAGCAAGTCCTGTGAACTTTCTGGTGTCCCAGAACGTTAACACTATACTGTACTCTATGAAGGGTGCAAAATAGTTTTCCATCTTAAAAAAACAATGTGCACACCTTAATTAAAACATGCTTTACTGCTAAAGAAAATGCTAATCATCTGAGCTTTCAGCAAGTCCCAACCATTTTGCTGGTGGAGAGACTTGCCTCGATGTTGAGAAAAATACAATAATATACATATAATGGAATATTATTCATCCATATCAGAGAAGGAAATCCTACCATTTGTGACAACACAGATGGCCTTGAGGACATTATCCTAAGTGTAATAAGTCAAACAAGCAAATACTATATGTGCTCTCATTTTTATGTGGAATAACAAAAACTGAACTCCTAACAGCAGAGGGTAGAATGGTGGTTGACAAAGCTGGGGAGGCAGGTGGCGCAAATAAGGGATGCTTGTCAAGGAGCACAAAGTTCCAGTTATGAGGTGAGTAGGTTCTGGGGAATCTGATGTATACAGCATGGTAACTTAGTAATGCTATATTATAGACTGGAAGTTGCTAAGAGAGTTGATCCTAAATGTTCTCACCACAGGAAGGAAGTGGTAATCACAATATGCCCAATGATGGACATGTTAGTAACCCTATTGTGGTACTCATTTTGTAATATACAAGTGTACGAAATCATCAAATTGTACCATTTGTACATGTTAAACTTATACAATGGTATATGTCAATTATCTCTCAATAAAACTAAAAAAATTTAAAGATAAAAAGAATCTCTGATAAGGTTAAATATTTACAATTACCAGTCCGAAGGTATATAAAAGCAAAGTAAATCCCTTAAAGCATTTTTTCCATTAAGTGCACTCTAAGGACTATGAGTTCCATCATGTTTTTGAAACCCATGGGGAGGGTGCAGGGACAGGGAATTCCACAGCCAAATAAATTTGAGACACACCCTAACTCAAAGCATGCTCAGATATGTTAACAGACTACATAAATCTTTGACAAGGGGGATCTTCCCGGGCAATGCAACAGTAAATTCTGTAGGATGAGTACTCAGTAGCCCACAACGGGGGCATGCAACTACCAGGTCCAGGTTTCTGGAAACCTGGTCTCCTCTCCATCGACAGACAGATCTCATTCAAAGTGGCACATTTCCTTTTCTGTCCCTCAATTACAGGCTAAATACAGTAGACTGAGTTCTTTTTTAGGTTTAAACATCAGGTTGGCTGCCATGTCTTCAGATTCCCTGTAACAACCTCTGCCCCTTCAGTGTGACAGGTTGGCCAGGGAGGCCCACCTTCAGAGCAGGCTGCCCTCTGAGACCTAACTGAGATGCTTTCTTTTCTGCAGGGTGCTTCTCCTGGAGCTCTAGCTGATTTCTTTCAAGAAAAAAAAAAAGAATTAGAATTTGGGCTATGACCACAGATTAGGCAAAGAACAGTCTCAGAGCCCTTTTGCTTGTATCAGTGCCTGGGTCCATCTCCTGTGGGCATCCCTGTGTGTTGCCCACAGGGTGTACTAGGTGTACCACTGGACTATCTATAAAAGAATGAACAGTTGCTATTGCAAACTAAAAAAACTCGAGTTCTGACACCACCTGATGACGTGAGTGTTTTGCAGCTTGTCACTTAGATCAACATGTGTTTTTTCCGTTACTTTCAAACTGCTTTGCTCTAAAAAGATTTGAATGATTGTACAATAAATATTGCTTGTCAGTTCTGAGATTTTATATTAGCTATTATTTATCCATCTAAGGGGACTGCATAAGTTATTAGGCTTGTAAAAATTCTGCCTGTCCTGCAAAGACTGCAATTGCAGGAACTCATTTTCTAGTGAAAAGGCAAGGAATTTTTACTGTTTCCTTCAGCCTTCTCTCCATGGGACTCTAAAGCCAGGCTTCCCTAAGCAAAAAAGAGTAGCAGACATGATATCCATCTATTTAGCCTGAGCCCTCATTTCTCTCTGTTGAGACTGAGAATATCTTAAGTTTCTAGCATTTTTAATTATTATTAAATTCATGGCTTCTATTTATAAAATCCTAACTAATGAGCACTGGCAATTAACAAGGCAACAAAGGTTTTTCTGCATGGTTTACAACACGTCCCATCTTCACTACTGACAGAGACCAAGGACCAAAATTGTAAAACAGAAGTTTAGGTTCCAATAGATGAGTGGGGAAATTGGACTTTCTGCTAGTGCAGTTTATAGACAAAGGACCTTTCCCAGTATTTACTGGTAGGTCCCTCTGAACCAAGTCGGGCTCCATAGCAACAGAATACAGGGTCCCTATGGAAACATGAAAAAATCCACTGCCCCTGACAGAAAGGACATCAGGAGCACATATACTTGAGAACATACCATCTGATCGCTGTCAGTTCAGTGTCTCTTTGGCTAGCCTAACAGGATTATCTCACTTTCAGCTGTACTCAAAAGGGTCTGCTTAAAAGAGTCCATACCCTATGCTGTTTGAAAATATTTAAAATCACAACTTTATTGTTAAACAAGCCTGTGAGAGTCAATCAAACTCAGAGCAAAGAATTCAGATTGCTTTCAGCCTCTCCTTAACCCTTGCCCTCACTCCTCTAAGTCCCCAGAGAAGCCCAGCTTGACCACATGCATCCCTCGCTGAAGGTTGAATGTTCACAACCCCAAACATGCATCCTGCCCTGCATTCCAGCTCTTCTCAGCCTGAAAAATCTGAGCCCCGACCTTTTCAGCAGCCAAAGACCAAAGTGACATGATGCCTGGATAAAGAATTACATGTTTTTCACTGCCTGCTGCATAGAATTCTATCGTGTAAATATACCATAGTTTTTGGATCTACTCATTTACTGATGGGCACCTAGGTTGCTTCCAGTACTTGGCTATTGTAAATTGTGTTTCTATAAACATTGAGGTGCACAGGTTCTTTGGGACTGGTGTTTCAGGCTTCTTAGGGTATAATCCTAGCAGTGGAATTGCTGGGTCAAAAGGCAGTTCCATTTTTAGTTTTCTTAGAAAATTCCATACTTTTTTCCACAGTGGTTGTACCAGTCTACAATCCCACCAACAGTAAAGACAAATACCATATGATATCACCTTTAACAGGAACCTAATCAACAAAACAAACAAACAAGCAAAATATAACCAAAGACACTGAAATAGAGTACAGGCTGACAGCGACCGGAGGGGAGGGAATTTCAGGGGAAAAGAGGAATGGTTTATAGGAATAAGTATAAAGGACACATGGACAGTAACAAGGGGGGTATGGAAATGGGAGGGAGGTGGGGAGAGCTGGAGGATAGGCTGGGCTGGGAAGGCAGAAAACTGTACTTGAACAACAATTAAAATTTTAAAAATTAAAAAATAGAGTAAAACATTAAAAAAAGAATTAAATGTACCCTTCCATGATCTCCATGTCAGAGAAACAAGTACCTGCTGCCCAGCTTTTCCCCAAAGCACAACCTATTTTAGTCAATTTGCCCAAGTCTGAAATATCCTTCCCATTACACCCTCCTATGGCCAACACTAAGGCAAAATGTAGTTATTGGATATTTCTTTTATTCCAAAACAAAATTTCTGACAATATAATCCTGAATTAACTTGGCAAATATTCCAGTTCACAAAAAGGAAGCTCATTTTCCTGGGGACAATAGCAAGAACAAGTGCATAGGACTTGCCAGTTAAATGGGGAAGCTGGGTGCAATAGGAGCCTATGGCCAAGTTCATGACTCAGGAACCTCAGCTATCTCCATGACTCAAGAGGTCGAAAATGCCATAGGATGTCAGACAGAGTCTAATACAGGGATGAGAAACATGGGCTCTCAGGCCAACCCAAGACCACGACAGAAATCACCTGTGAGTCGCTCTGTCCTCTCTCCTAGCACAGACATAGCCTCAGAATCCTTCTAAATACAATGCTCAGGTAGCCACTTCCAAGCAATGGTACCTCCCAAGGGGGAGGTTTTGTTAATTTCAGTCTAACAATATCCCAAAGTAAAAAAGAATAAATGGGGGAACATATAGATTATATGGCAAATAGCTTAATGTGGTCCCCTAAAGTGCTACCTGTGTGGTATATCTGTGACCTGGAGGAAAAATAGTCCTGGTTAGGCTGAAGATGTCTCTAAGCTTTTAACCCAAAATTTGGGTTTAAACCCCATTGCTTACCAAAGCATGACATTCAAACAAAAATTTTTCTGTAGGAATTATTTTTATATAAACACCAACCACAGTTCCAGCTCCTTATTTGCCTACAGACAATTCATGTTTTTCATAAAGTTGGCCAAGTTAAAAATCAGCTGTGAATATTCATTCACTGCATGGTAATCAATTGTCACACTCATCTCTGCTAAGAACAGGAAATCATACACAGTTCACTGTGTGGGAGTTAAGGCTTCTTATTTACGGTTCCAAAGTTCTCTTAACAAGTGCCAGAGACATGCAGGGCACATCCATGGGAACTGATCTTTTACCACCAGAGCTGGCCTACAGGCAGCCGAGTGGGTGCCCCATCCCAGACCTCCCCTGGGTCTTCCTTGCAAGCCACACTGGCTGCAGTGCCCTCATCACAGCTATAATGTGAAGTTAGTATTTGACCTCCTCTATCTAACAAAAATAGGGTAACAGAGCTGTCTACCACAAAGGGAACTTTGGTCAGAACCTCCCCTTCCTTTGCAGTAGCATCCAGCAGGAGAAGAAGGGCATCTTGGCAAAAGATGGAAGCAGAACTGGAGAAGAAACTCCTCCCTGGTCATGCTTTTTGTCCACTCACAGTTCTGTTGCAGGCAGTCCTGCTTAAAGTAATTTACTTTCTCTCCCATCGGCCAAGGTGAAGCCAAGGAGATTGGAGTGAGAATGTATGGTTGGCCCTGTCTCGGGATCAACTGATCCTTCCCAAAGAAGGAGAGATGCCAACTTCCCACTCTGCTTCTTTTCCGTGACCTTTCCCTGGTCCCATGTAACCAAATCTATAGGTGATCTCTACTTGCTAATAGGTTTGGTTCCAAAGATGTGTTTGGAAATTAGTTGTGTGTACCTCCAAACACATTTTCCTAGAATTCTAATGTTGTAAATAATGGTTACGTGCCTAGGGCAGCCTCAAATGTGCATTTATTCCATAATGTACAGCAGCAATTTTCAACTGGTATGCCTCCGCAGGTGCACTGGTATGAGAAATTTTAAAACATGTCGTACCTGACTATTTAGTCAGGGGCACTGACCTCTTTTCTCTTGGATTATCAAACAAAAAAAATGACAACAGCCAACGCAACAACAGCCATTGGTGTGAATGAATCAAAATTATACCTGTATTTTTTAACAGACCAGCGAAAAATACAATTTTAGAGTGCAGCAGAATTTTAGTAGTTATTTTATGTGTGATGTGAGATGAAGGGGGTTGAGAATCGCTGATTTACAGAACTGTGGATATCACGAGGGTGGGCCTCGACTCCGCCCCATGGACCAGAGCATCCACACTTCAGGTGGGGCTGCCTGGAGCTCTCCTTGCTGCCACAGGACCCGAAATTAGTCCTCCCACCTCAGCACTCACGATGGGGGGTGGTGGGAGAAGACAAGAGGCAGCTTTGGGTCCAAATCACTCTTAGAGTTGCAAAAAGTTGAGATCTTGGGAGAGAGGACCCGTGGAACTCTTGGGTGAGGAAAGAATGGACCCCTGCAAACTTGGTGAGGGTAGGGAGCTCCAAAGGGCTGGGCCTTCCTCTGATTCTCCCTTGCCTTTGTTATTCAAGTCTCAGTCTCCAACTGTCTCCTTTACCAGCCCCCAAATCAGACAGTTTCTCTCTCCAGTGCCACCTGTAGTTTCTAATCAGCATTCCTGTGGCTCTTTGAGAAACCAACCAGTCTCCCTTCATTCCCAGTCTGTTCCTGTCACTGAAACTAAATCACAAATGGCACTAGGAAATAATATGTCTTAAATCGAAGTGATCTAGGATACAGCATCTAAATTAGACAATGGATTCAGTATGCCCCATCAAGGCAATGCTCATGGACCATGTTTTCTGGTATTTAAAAAAACTTCCAAAAACTGCAAAGAAATATTATGTAGCCCTAAAAAAGAAATCCTGTCACAGGCTGCAACATGGAGGAGGTTGAGGATATTACATTAAGTCCATCATAAAAGGTCAAATACCATATGATTTCTAAAGTAGTCAAAATCCTAGAAATAGAAAGTAGAAGTAAAAGGTGGTTGCCAAGGGCTGAGGGGAGGGCAGAGGGGGAATCCTGTGTATCCACAGTTTCAGGTTTGAAAGACGAAAAAGTTCTATAGCTCTGTCGCACAACAACACGAGTATGCTTAACACGACTAAACTGTACACTTGAAAATGAGTAAGATGGCAAATTTAATGTTATGTATTGTTTACTAAAATTTAAAAATAAAGAAATCACTTCGCAAACAGAAGAGACTGCCAAAATTTTATTTAAAAGTGAACTGAAAACATGAGATGACAAAAATAATTGCTTATAAATCAACTCTCTTTTAGGCTTGTGAATATTTTAATTTAATGTAGAAATGTGTAAGAATTAAAATATATTATGTTTATAATTTTTAGATTAAAATGATATTTGTAATATTTAAAAGAATGTGACTTAGAATAAAAGGTCAGTCTTCTCATTTCATTTCTTAAATATACAGTGAAGTTATTGATTAGAATTTTTTAAGTTGAAATCTTACAAATACAGTATTACAACATTTAAAAGAACTTAATATTTTACCTTATTGATAAGTTGAACTTATTACATTTACAAGAAGTATTTAAGCACATAGGACAGTCTGTCAGCCTGGAAGCTGGGTTGCTTAAAATTGAACACTGAAGTTGTTAAATATACACATCCCATTTTAAAAATTTGATGGTGTTTATATTTCAAAAACATTAGTCACAGGCCTCTTAATGTGTTTTTAAAAATTTGTGAGACTAATAAATGAAACACCTATAAGCTAAATTTAGCTTAAGAAACAATGAGGTTTTGGATTTATAACTTTAATAAGTTAAAAACTAATTATTAGCACTACTAAAAAGCTATCAGAAAGAGAAATTAGAAAAAATTCATTTATAATTGCATCAAAAAGAATCAAATACCTAGAAATAAACTGAACCAGGGGATGAAAGACCTGTACACTAAAAACTATAAGACATTGGTGAAAGAAATGAAAGGAGACACAAATAAGTGGGAAAATATTTCAAGCCACGAATTGAAAGAATTAACATTGTTAAAATGTCCATACTACCCAAAGCTATCTGCACATTCAATGCAATTGCCGTAAAAATTCCAATGGCATTATTCACAGAAATAGAACACGCAGTCCTAAAATTTGTGTGAAATCACAAAAGATCTTCCTTAGTCAAAGCAATCTTGAGAAAAGAGAACAACAACAGAGGCATCACACTTCCTGATTTCAAACTACACTGCAAAGCTATAGTAATCCAAGCAGAATGATATTGGCATAAAAGCAGACACATAGATCAATGGACCAGAATAAAGAGCCCAGAAATAAACCAACACACATATGGTCCCTACAAGAAATGGTGTTGTGAAAACTGCACAGCTACATTCAGAAGAATCAAAATTGATCCCTATCTTACACCATACGCAAAAATCAACTCAAAATGACTTGAATGTAAGACCCGAAATAATAAATCTTCTAGAAAAAAAACATATGTGGCAAGCTCCTTGACATCAGTCTTGGCAATAATTTTTTGGATTTAACACAAAGAAGAAAGGCAACAGAAGCAAAAAACTAAACAAGTGGGATTCCATCAAACTAAAAAGCTCTTCTGTACAGCAGAAGAAATCACCAACAAAATGAAAAGGCCGCCTGCTAAAAAGAGAAAATATTTGCAAATCATGTATCTGATAAAGGGTTAATATCCAAAATATATACTTATATATAAAATGCATATAAATACAACTTGATAGCAAAAAACAATCCAATGAAAAAATGGGCAGAAAATTTTAATAAAGATTTTTCCAAAGCATACATACAAATGACCAACAGGTACATGAAAAGGTACTCATTGTCATTAGTCATCAGGAGAATGCAAATCAAACCCATGATGAGATATCATCTCACATTAGTTAGAGTCTTTGTTCACTGTTTGTCAGAATATAAACTGGTGTGGCCACTATGGAAAATAGTATGGAGGTTCCTCAAAACATTAGAAACACAATCACAATATGATCCAGGAATTTCACCTCTGGATATTTATCTGAAGGAAACAAAAACACTAATTTGCAAAAGTATATCCAGCACCCCATGTTCACTACAGCATTATTTACAAAACAGCCAAGACATAGAAACAACATTAGCATCCATCAAGGGATAAATGGATACAGAATATGTGAGATACACACACAAACACACACAATGGAATACTATTTGACCGTGAAAAAGAATGAAATGTTGCCATTTGTGACAACATGGATGGACCTTAAGGACATTATGTTAAGTGAAATACTTCAGACAGAGAAAGACAAATACCATATGATCTCACTTATATGTGGAATCTAAAACAAACAAACGAACAAACGAATGAATAGCTGAACTCATAGATACTGAGAAAAGATTTCAGGTTACCAGATGGGGGCAGGTAAAATGGGTAGAATTGATCAAAAGGTACAATATTCCAGTTGTAAAATAAGTAAGTCCTAGGAGTGTAATATAAACCATCTTTATTACAGTTAACAATAGTGTACTGTGTATTTGAAAGTTGCTAAGAGAGTCAGTAATCTTAACAATTCTCATCACAAGGAAAAAAAAACTTGTAACTATGTGTGGCAATGGATGTTCACTAGGTTTCTTGTGGTGGTCATTTTGCAATATGTACAAATATTGAATCATTATGTTCTATACCTGAAACTAATGAAATATTATATATCAATTACATCTCAGTTATAAGAACACATATACACACAAACACATATACACAAATATGTACACTATATGCACATACAAATGTACATTCCTCTGGGCATTTCTTCATTAGTACTTGAATTTCTCCAAATGAAAAGTAATGGAATACAAGATTTGATAAGAATAGCAACCATGAAGGATGAGTAAACTTAAAAGTTTAATTTTATGAACAGGTTAAAACCTCATCAAGGAATCATAGGCATCTTCATGCCTAGTAATATTTTCTTTATGGAAAACATTTTAACCCATTCAAGCACATTCCTAAGAAAGGCTATTCCCTCCACTCTCCTTTTTGGTTCTTCCTGCCTGAGCACATATGTTCGTCTTCTGGACACAGAGCCACAGAGCTGTATGACTCGGGCGTGTTCTGTACACCAGAGCTCTTACACAGCCCACGAGTTTAGCAGAAATGTATAGTCTTGGGAAGAATGGAGCGGGGGCAGAGAGGTGTGGGAAGGCGGGACTTGGTCGCTGGAAGGAGCTACTACTTCTACCTGAGAAAAACTTGGTTCAAGTACAAGTTTTTCCATGAAAGCATCCTTTATTGCCTTCTAGGTAAACTGACTACTAAAAATTAAACTAAACACACAATTGGTTCTTGTGTCTAAATTCCTATTGTTAACAAGAAACAGTTAAAAAAAGTGACTGTGCTTTGTGCCTGGCAGCAAAACCTCGTTGAAAAAGAGATGATGAAAGCAGGACCAAGAATTGTATGTTCTCTTCTCCCTTCTCTACCCACAAGGGTACCTCACCAGCGCCAGCTGTTAAGCGTATGGATTGACTGGAGGCAATCCCGAGAATAAGGAAGCAAGGGAAGCTTGACTGTTCTCTGGGTTAAGCTATGAAATCGAGACATCAGAGGGAAGATGCAGAACACCCTTAAAGAGATGGAATAGCTCCCAGGCCTCTGAGACGAGACAACACCCTGATCAAATATATTAACATATTTGATCGCCAATATTAACAAGAGAAAAATGTTTTAGTCTCCAGCCAAGAAATCTTAGAAAAAGGAGAGTTTTAGGGCCAAATGCCAGCGATATCCCTCCAAGCAGGAAGGAGAACACCTTGCAACCTGTGTAGAGTAAGATAAAGAAAGGTTATTCTTCCCCTTGCAATTTTCAGGTATGACAGTGCAAATGGAACCGCCTGGCATTCCGAGATGGGCGGCACTGCTGAAGAGCGAGACAGAGATGCTGGGCTGTGCCAGCACTGGGACTCTCTCTGTCACTGGCCTGGCTTGGAGCCACGCGCCCCATACCAGCTTGCCGGTAAAGTGTCGCTTCCCACGTGCCAGATGTGCCTGAAGGCAAACCCAAGCACCCGGCTATATATGTATTTCCATGACCTGGGTGAACAGACATAAACCCTGGGAGAGAGAACTACTCTCCCAGTATGTTGACCATTGTGCTCGTCAGTTTGAACACCTGCCAAGGCACCAACGTAATGTTACCCCAAAGCCTCTGAGTGGCTACCCGGCCAGCCTGGCCTCCCCACTCCCCACTCTGTGTGCACTGAGACCTTTCCTTTGAAAATATCCCATCAGCCGGGGCCACAGAAACCAACTCATGATTATCCTTGAAGGTGTTCATTATAAACATGAGATTTTTCTTCCTCAGCATCACTTTAATCAAAGACATGCAAATGAAGCAAAAAAATTAGCAAAGAAAAAAACTGGCACAGGGTATAAACACAAAAGCATTCTCATGCATTGGTGGTGGGAGTATAAATTGGAAGCATACCACACATCTTAGAAATCTGTGTATGCCTTTAACCCAGCAATATGACTTCTACGAATTAATCCTTACCCATTAAGGATATGAGAAAAGATTTAACTACAGTAATATCTTCTAGATAGGTCACTTCATAAGAGGCAAAACTTGTAAATCACAAATATTCAGTAGGTGAAACTGGTTAAATAAATACCTATAAAGCAATAACACTGACATTTGCAATATGTACAGAAGTACCTTTACTGAGCAGGACGGTTACAATGCACTTGTATTTCCTTTTTGTTTAGTTACATTTTGTAACCTTTTTCAATATACATTTATTATCATGTATAGCCCCGGCTCTGAATAGAATCCAGGGGTTGGAAGGAAGGAAACACATACACAGGTCCGAGCTGTGTGTATGTGCGTGTGTGTGTGCACACACGCGCGCAAGCACTACGAGCTATTGAGTCAGCTCCAACTCCTGGTGACCCTACGAAGGAGTGATGCCCATGTCTGGTTCTCAGCAGCCCTGCTCAGCTCAGCTCCTGTAGACTCATGCCTACGATGTCTTTTTTGGAGTCAATCCATTGCATATTTGGTTTTCCTCTTTTCCTGCTGCCTCCTCTTTCAAAAGAGCCCCAAATAGGTATTAATGGCTTATCTGAGGTCACCCAGATGAGTGGTGCTATTGCCCAGCTCTGCAGATTCTTAAACCTAGATGTGTCCAGTCATTTCCAGTGCCTTCAAATTAGAGCAGAGCCTTGTCTCTCTCTAAGCTACTAAACACAAGTGTCTCCGCTCAGAAGCAAAGGTGCCCCTGTAGCTGTGTATTGAGCCAAGACATTTGAATGAAATCGTTTTTAAGATCTCTCTTCTATGTGTCCTATGCACAATGGTAAGAAACCTCAATTGCAAACTGCATTCCACATGATAGTCCAGGATTTTCTACAGCATATGACAAAATATCAAACTTCTCTCAAGCCATCTCAGAACATATTTGTGACATTGGGAGGGTAGGGAAGAGAGAAAATGGCAACGAAAAAAGATCTACTTTGTGACCCAGATTTATAGTCATTCTCATTGTGAAAGCTCCCCTACTTTTAATAAGCCTCAGGATTCTATTCACCAGCAAAGAACATATTGGCCTCTCGGAAGCTGACTCAGAACTCTGGTCAGCCACTATGGGAAAATTCTCTCTGATCTCCTCTGTGAACTAAATCTAATGACTCCTTGACCAATTTCCAGAGACATTTATTGAGGAACTGTGATTGACATTACTGCATCCGGCCTGGAACCATTCTGCTACAACATCTGTTTTCTCCTAAAGTGACATTCTTTTGGAGAATTTTAATAGGACAGAGGGACAGAGTGAATGCTTCCCTCCTTACACAGAGCAAGAAAGCAGCGGCTGAGAGTGAAAGGGAAAGATCTGAGATGCCCCATCTCTGCTGCCACTAACAGATGAAACCCAGCACGGGGAGAAATAAGTGAGCCTGGAAGGCGTGAGGGTCTTACTTACGGACACACATTTCCCTGCTTTCATAAAATCCAGGACAACACTGGGACTTGCGCCTGTACATGGTCTTCTCCCCGTGTCGGTAGGCTGTCCGGTAACTGATTCTGTACAGAAGGGAAAGCACACTGTTATCTCTTTTGACCTGTGATTTGATTAGAAACAAAAAACTTACATTTTAATACAAAGAGCTATTGAATATAATAAAGGCATCAAAAGCAAAGTACTCCAAAATAATCAGGAAGAAACACAGACTACCTTTCTTGACCAATATTAGGCTAGCTCTTAATCAATTTGCTAAGAATACATTAGGATTGCCCATTTAAGCCAACCTATACTTTATTTCAAGGGTTCCAAAGTTTTATGACTTCCTTATTTCACTAATTTTATGGTATCTTGAAAACTACTGATTAAATAAGATATCTAATCATCATTCCCTTAGCATATGTCTTAAAGGAAGAATTCAGAGAAGTCCTTCAAAACTCTATGCCATACAATCTCATCCCACCATAAAATGCAGGGAGGGGCAAAAGTAGGTTTACAGTTGTTCATATGGAAAAGGATATAATAATTAATAAATATAATACAAGACTACAGTCATTACTTCGTGTACGTACAACTGTAAACTTCCTTTTGCCCCACCCTGTAGAAGACTTATAGAGAAAAACCCTTAAATTTAACTAAAGCCTCATTCACTCAATGATTCATTTATATAAAACATGTTTAATAAGCACTTACTATATTCCAGGCACTGTTTTAGCCATCAGAGAAATGCCTCACAGTGAGAAAAAGAAAAGACAAGAAAAGAAAAAACATAAAGCCCACCCTCAAGGAGGGTTTAGAATTTGTTTAATTCTACTAGGAAAGACAGACCTGTAGAATTTAATAAAGATAGACATTAAACAAATAAATCTAACATATAATCACTAAATGGGGAAGTAAAGAAAGCCCGAGCAGAGGAATAGAAAGGAGTGCTGGTTTAGACAGAGCAGTCAAGGAAAGCTTGTCTGAAGAATGACACTGAGCATAACATCGCTTAGCGCAGCGTCGGTCAGCAAATGCCACACTAGCCCCATGACTCATGCTATTGTGAGGATTTTACAAATGAAATTAAGGTAACACAGGTCACTACATTAACCTTAATATTTAATACATTGTTTTGTTTTCTGTTTTCACATTTATGGGAAATATGTATGGCTTATTTTACTAAGGCGAGATCAAATTTAACTTAGTCTAAATTGAGTCAGATGTTCAAGTAGAAATACACGCTGGGAAATGAGTTTCTTGAGACCTGGTGATGTCCACATTTAAGATTGTTTCCCCCAGGGATGCACAATGCAAAAGATGGATGAATTCTTAACAAACAATGGTAACCAGCAGCCATTTTCTCCACACACTTCTTAAGGGCACAGACAACCTTTTTGCTTTTCTGTATCTCCTGTGATCTGAACCAAGGCTGGGACAACAGCAAGCACTCAGTAAGTGATGGATGAATACACCTGCCCAAGTATCTGATGACTCTGTTATCAACTCCTTCCCAGTTAGCCAAACTCATACACCTACCCGTGCTCTCATTACCTGTGCCGTGTGCATTTAAACCAGTTCAGAATGTCGGTGCAGCTGGTGTAGTAAATTTGATCAAAGGGATGTGGGTATGACTCTTGCACGGTTACTGAGTAGCTGAAAAGAAGAGGAAAGATAAGGAATCAGTATTTCTCTTTCTTACATTAATTATATACCATCTGTATCAACTTGTTTTCCACTACATTTTCACTAACAGCTCCTTTTCCTCTTTTTTTATTGTTGTTCAAGTACAGTTGACTCCATTTTTCCCCTATCTCTGCCCCTGACCCCAACCACCCCCACCTCCCACCCTTGATCCTACCCCCTTTGGCTTTGTCTATGTGTCCTTTATACCTGCTTCTTGATCACCCTTCCCCATTCCCCTCACCCCATTATCTCCTCCCACCTCCCCTCCGGCAGCTTCTTATTAAAGTAAAAGCAGGCACTCCTATGGTCCCAAGAATGTGGATGAAAAACATCTGTAAAATATAAAGAACTTTCAGTGTCCCATGCCATTCTCCTTCATTTTAAAGCAGTCATTACATGCTCAAAGCTTTGAATTCCTACCTACAGGCAAATCTAAAGAATCTTCCTTCTCAAACAGTTTTTCTTTTCTTAACATTCTTTTAAAGATTTCCACTAAAATCTTTAGTTCATGCTAACAAATAAAATGAGCCACAACCACAAATTCACTGGCTACGAATCAACAGCCCAAGTTTATTAAAAGGAAACATCAACTAGAGAAAGTATGGAAATAATGAGGTCAAAATTTCAGCATGAAGAATTCAGGTTAGATATAGGGCAGAACCTTCTCATTTGAAAAGCTATGTGGTACAGGCCTCACAAAGAGTGGGCCTTCTTTCCCCAGCTGGTCTGTTAGTCACTACATACTTAGGCTTCAACAGGACATAATCCATTAAATAATCATACTATCAGGGGTGTCCAACCTGCGACCCACGGGCCTCATGCAGCTCCAGATGGTTATAATGTGGCCTAACACAAGATCGTAAATTTACGTAAAACATCATGAGATTTTTCTGTGATTATGTGTCGCAATGTATTTCACGTGTGGCCCAAGACAATTCTTCTCCTTCCAGTGTGGCCCAGAGATGTCAAAAGTTGGACACCCCTTAGTCACTTTTGAGTTCAACTTTTGGGGCACTGCAACTTGATTTCTAGGTAAATTTAGGGACCCTCCCCAGATCTTTGACAGATGTAGTAGGCCCTATTGAAAAGGTCACTGGATTAGAAGCAGCCAGTGTTGCATTTATGACCCGAAGCAGAGAAACTGGATGACCTTCAGAAGGAACCTCACTTCCCTGAGTTTTATGATCACATCTTAAAACCAGGGGGTCCCAGGTGATCTGGAAGATCCTTTCCCACTCCACTTTCTGAATTTCTACCACACATTTTCGATGAATATTCCCTTCTACTCTAGTCAATGACGCCTGCTGTTACCTGCAAGAACAGGTTCAGAAAAGCATGGAGTATATATGCAATTGCCTACATCTACAATATAACTCCTTTTGGGTAAAGCAAGAGGTCTCCATTGAAATACAAATGTTCTTGGAATGAAATTGCACATTAAGCTATTAACATTTTCCTCAGCTCCCCAGAAGTGTCCTCAGGTTTGGTTGATGTAAATGCTGAGACTTCCTTGCCAAATGTTTGGCCTTCCTAAATTTTGAGGCCCGCCTCACTATTTCTCCATTCCACTTCAGGTGAAGAACACAGCCAAGGAACATCCTCTGTGTGTGAACTGTTGCAGAGGTGTGGGGGCTACTTCTCCTCGAGTCCTTCCGGTGCCACGGACACGCGTGAATGAATAAATATGGCCGAGACATGTGGATATCTGCTTGGGATGGAGAAGGAGTGGGCTGTGGCCAGTTTCTCAGGGGAGACAAAGGCCAGCAGCAGCCAATTTCTCCGAGGAGAAAAAGACCCCGAGCGCCCTCCTTCATAGCCTTTTATTGGGTTATAACACACAGGAATACAGGGCAGCAAGGATCAAACAGTAGATAACATTTCAAAGAGATCTGAGGGCTTCAGAGTCTAAGTCAGTGTCTGTCAGGAAGAGAGTTGCAGAAACTTTGGGAGACACTCATTTCCTCTCGGACCCTTATCATATGAATGAAGGCACTCTTAGCAGAGCAGATTTCACAGGTTTATCAGAAAGTCTTTGTGATGCCAGATTTTTCCCCAGGACACACTCTAGCAAGGCAAGGAGCTGCACCTCTCCCCATCAGGTATTCAGGCTTAAGGGGCTTAGAACCAGGAAGCACTTTTCCCAGAGAACACGGGGACTCGGGCTTTGTCAAAGCCAAGGGGGGGTGGGGAGAATCCATTCCTCTTTGTTGCAGCCCCACCCTAGTCCTTCCATGAAGGCCTCCCAAGTGATGGAGTCTGGCTTAGGTTGCCCCCCCGCTGTGAGGCGTCTTACCCGTCACTGACTTCCGACAAAGCTTTGGGGGCAGGGAGAGGAACTGAGGCAGCGTTTGCTACCAGAGACAGGCTTTGTCTCCTTCGGCTGGCATTCCAAAGGTCGTCTCTCGCCCTTAGCCACAAGGGGTAGAGAGATTCAGTTCCTAAAACCAGGCAGAGTGGTCTACAACACAGAGGTAAGTGCAGTCCTGCTTTACCCGTGAGCAAACAGAGCAACTTTCCACATGTGCTACTGGAATGAGAAACCACTCTAAATTAACGCCAGTTGGAGAAAAAATGTACTCTAGTGGGCTCTACGGTACTAATTTAGCTTAACTAAATTAGTTTGTTGGAACTAGGCCTGATGCAGTTTTCCTAAAATTTCAAGGGCCATGGTATGTTATTAAGGTCTAAATGCCTTAGAGCAAAAGTGATCACCAGCAAACAATCCTAGCCAAGCACATCCCATTTGATGTGGATAAGGGAACTGATCCCATAAGCAAACATGAAAAATATTTTCACTGACTTCTAGCAGCTTTGCAGAGGGCTTAAATAAGAGTACATTGTAAGGTACAGGAGCTTCCTCTTCTTGCCAGTTGCTGCTCCCCAATAGTATACATTTGCATGACGCTTCTCTGGTTTGAGGATATAAAAAGCTCTTTCCTATAAAAGGATAATCAAACCATTTAGGATTCCAATTCAATAAACACTTATTGAACAAATTCTATGCAATTTTTGCTCTCAAAGAGCTCTCAAGAAAAGCCAGCCTGTAAATACTAAAAATAATGTGGATACAGCATGAATGGAGACATAGAGGCAGTTTGGGGAAAACAGGAGTATAAAACTCACTATGTCTCCAGCATTTTTCTTCAATCTTGACTCTTCACATTAAAATTATTCAGAGGCGCAAACTCAATTCATAACTGATTGAATCTGAATTACTTTTCACTTGATCAGAAACTGAGGCTTCCACTTACATTTACAGGAGAAGAGTTTTAAACTCTGCTGACCCAAATTTCTTGTTATTCCTTCTGTTTTTTAAAATAAAGTATTATTTTCTATACAATCTCTCCTTGTTTCATTTTAGTGGTATTAATAACACTACAAAATTTCAAAAATAAATTAAAGAAAAGAGAGATGAGAGAATTTTGAACTCCTTACATCACCATCAACATTTTACTGTACTTCTTTTAGTTTTAGTTTAGTTTTTTCTTTTCATATTCTTATAATCATGCTGTGTACCTGAGTTTGAAACCTACTTTTTAAACTTAAGAGGAACTATTTCATAAACATTTTTCTATGTTAGTAAACAGTCTTCAAATTCTCACTGCCAAATACTCCCTAAGTGACAACACCTAATTTACTCAGTACCCACCGACTGTTACACAATTAAGTTGTCACTTTTCCAGCGGCCACTTTCTAGAAGCTGTGTACTTGTACCATGAAGGGAACTGTCCTCAATATTTGGCCTGCCCCCCTGCAGTCTTTATCACGGCTGCTCTGGCCAATGGTTGAACTTAAATAGCACCTCTGATAACAGTCTACATCTTCATGTTCATCAGCAGCTGCTCCAAAAGTCAGAGGGGGATTGTCTAGTCCAGGGATTTTCAACTGGTATGTCACAAGAATTTTTAAAAACATGGGATGCCTGTCTATTTAGTCAAGGGCCCCAATCTCTTTTCCCTTAAATTGTCAAATTAAAAAATGACAGGGACTAACCCAACAATAGCCATCTGGCATGAATGAATCAACACTATACCTATTTTTTTTAACCAGGTCAGCAAAAAATAAGATATTTTTTGTTGTGTCCTAGAATTTTAGTAATTTATGTGTGCCATGAGATGAAAAAGGTTGAAAATTGCAGATCTATTCTAATCCCATTGTCACCACAAACGCTAAGTCTCCGGTACTAGGGCAGTGTAGAGATGGCACTAATGTCACCACCCCAGACACCCTCCTGCCCCTCTGTCTCCTTTCTAAAGTCACCAGAACGTCTGAAGCTTCTAAAGCAGAGAGTGAGTGGCAAATTGCAGTAGAAAAGGAATCTGATCTTAATTCTGCACTATTTTAACCACCCAGATGCAAAACCCTTTATCTCCTTGTTTGTTTAATCTTCTCAACACACTGAAAACATTTCATCACTGTGATTTTAACCTGTTAAGTATCATCCGGGGAGAAGCCCCAGCAAGATAATTTAAGGTCAAAGAACAGGGGGAAATCAGCCATCATCACTTGGACAGGTTCCAAAGTGGTTAATTACATTTTATCTGCTTAAATTATCCTGTTACTTTAATCAGATATGGTAATGATCATCATTTTTTATCTCTGCTTGCCGCAGAACTGCCACTTCTATTACTACCAGGTCTGTCTCCACCCCCAAGGGGTTGGTTGGGCAAAGAATGGCTTCTCTTCCTCTGTGTCTTCTTTACAAGAAACCCCAGTTGATGAAAGAACTTAAAATCACAGAATGAGGAAAGAGGATGGAGAGAAGAGGCAGATGATTCATGAAATTATTCACTTTCCAAAAGGATGCTGTGCAGAATTCCTTTAATAACATGCACCCCTGTGTACGTTAAATGAATTAATTTTCCTTAATTTCATTTTATGTGCAACTTCTGAGAATCGGAATTGCAGCATTGCAATGAGGCATACTTTCACATGAACATAAATCACTCAGTAAGTCGGAGGTGGAGCTTGAGACCCGAATTTCCTGCGAGCTCTCACGTGATGCTCACACCACAATCCCACAGACCGCAGGAGGAGAAGCAAGTCTCCAGGTGACCCCGTGGCCCAGAACCATTGGGAGCAGGTGGGGGTCAGTATGAGGGAAGCACACACTGAGCCCTCTTCAGCCCTCCCACCAAGGCTTTTGTCCCTGAAGCTAATCATCCTCTCCCCATTTCAGTTCAAGCCCATTTTAGTTTTTGAAAAGACACAGAAACCTGCTGTCTGCACCCTTATTTGATTATTTTCATTCATGCTCTGTTCTCCATGCTGGTCAAAGTAATTCCACTTTGTTTTACCTTTCTCCAAAGAATCATTATCTAGCCTTGTGATAGAAATCTATCAATAAGAAGATTGTTGTTGTCTATCCTTCTTTCTAGCAGTCCATATATTACAGAAAAAATATAGTTGGGAAAAAATATCTATCATTTCCCCATTTTTTCATGGTCAATTTCCTGCCTCATTAGTGAATCTTTTAGAGGTTACTCTAATTACTTGTGCAACTGTGGAATTATATCACATTAAAAAATGAATGTGCCCCTTGTCTATCTCTTTTTGCCCTTCCCAACCGATGTTCATATTAGTCATTCTATTTCCTATTAGGAAGTGAAAGCTCACTCAACAATTATTTATCGAGCGCATGCCATATGCAAGACAGTGTTTTAGACATGCAGAATTATATCAGTGATGAATGAAACATGCAAATAAGTGTTGGCAAATTTGGTCAAATACTGAGCAAGGAATCAGGACAAAATGTGTACATTGGAGTGGGTGCTAGATTATTTGAAGTCTTAGATTCTCTTGTCTTCACAGCCTTTCCCTCAGAGAGTTTGGCTGTTCACATCTTATCATGGTTCCAAATCTACATCCTCAAACCCTTCCAGGCCCATGTTTCAGACTAATCTTACAAACGCAGCAGGGCAAACCACACCCAATCTCTTCCCTCTCAAAGCAACTCTCTTCCTTTTATTTTCCCACATGTGCAATGGCACCTCCACTCTCTCACACAGCAGGTTCTAAATCTCAGCCTCTTCCGCCTCCTTCACATCCTAGAGTCAACAGCTCACCAAGATCTATTGATTTTTATTTCACTGTATCTTACAAATTCATTTTCCCTCCCATTCCAAAGCTATTCTCCTCCAAGAAGTTCAACCACCAGTGGACTCTCCCTTTTCTAAACTTACTATGCACACATTCATGTATTAATTGATTCATTTTTATTACTTTAATAAAGATGTACTTTGTTGGTGAAATGTTTTATGAAAGGTGCAACGGCGATTATAAAGATAATAAATAGAAGGTCCCTCCTCTAAAATTCTATATAATATAATCAATACCACAAATATATAGAACTTTTTTGCATATACATGCCTCTTCTACAGCTTTAGTTCCACAGTGATATATAACTCCATTTGATAGACCAGGGAAATACATTTTTGTTATCCTGGTTGTAATACTGCCAGTGGAGATGGGAACAAGCCCTCACTGAAAAGTAATGCTGTGCATGAGGAACCAGGGTGCCCCTAGAATAACAGAACTGCTGCACCCGAAAGAAAGACTCTGAGCTTTGGGTGTCCTACCGGTGAGTGACAGTGATGAGAATGCATGCTCTGTGGGGTAGTGATCATGGTGCTGACGGTGACAGGAAAAAGAGACCAAAAGTTTGATGTCATTATGCTCACACATATTAAAAACATATATTACTCCTTAGTACTTGACACCTCCTATTTGCTTGAAAAACTTTCATTTGCCATGTTATTTTCATATAAAGACACTTTCTTAGCAATGTAAGCAGCACAACTGGAGCCGAGTAGACTGCGTACAACTGCACAGCACTATCGTGGGGTTTGTGCTATTTTTGTGTTCCAGAAGGGACTGCAAGATCTCCGAGAATGGCTTATTGTTTTGTACTTCCTCTATGTTTCCTACTGCAGATGGCCCCGATCTGGACATTACCTCGTCTGCTCTCGTATAATCTTTTGAACCTTGCCACCCTCCAGAACTGCGCTGGCTCTAGTCTTGCCAGGCACAGTCCCTACGGGTCTGCACAGCTCTGGCTTCAAGCCACCTCCCATTCTCAGAACCCCTCCCGACTTCTGCCACCCCTCGTCTCAGTTCTTCACGACCATCTCGAGTGACACTGCCTCCATGGAGCTTTGCCAGTGCTTCCAGACATCACGCCTCCTTTGCAGACCACCTACGGGACAATTTTTTTTCATGCCATACGTTTCAAGTACATTATTACATACTCCCTTCCACGGCTAACTCATTGGTTCCCATACAGAAGTTCAACTTCCCCAAATTATTTTAAATAGACTCAGAGCAGGGAGAGGCCCTGAGGGAGCTTATTTTACTTGAGCTCTTTATGTTTTCCCCAAATCTTACAATTGTACCTGTGTAAGAATCAATATATCAAGTTTTATTCACATAATATATATTCTATAAGACCAAGGTGAATAATACTGTCTGATTTATTAGGTATAACTAATGATTTTTAATAAAAGTAATTTTATAATCTCTTGTCGAATTCTAATTTACACATCAAACTGATAAAGACAATATATAAAGAAAAACTTATCAGAAATTAATTCTATGATTGCTTTCAGAACCATTACCTTTCCCAGTGGCTACACACATTGGGGTCTTCGAGATTCAGAGGTGACGATGTCCTTATCCATTGGCATAATAGCAAACAGACAAAGCCCAGGCATGTGTTCAAAGAAATAACCATTTTTTTTTCCTGAAGAAGAACCTACAAGAAAAAAGATCCAAATTAGAAATTCATTAGGGGACTTCCGCCAAGATGGAGAAGTAGGTGGAGGGTCCACCTCGCCTCTGTGCACAACCAAATCTAAGAACAACTATTTTTAACAGCAGTCACAACCAAGCCACACGGAAAATCGACAATACGGAGTCCAAAGGACAACTAGATACTCGGCTGGACCGGTACGAGGAGCGAGGCCAGAAGCAGAGCAGGTTAGCAAGAAAAAATTCCCGGGGCGGTGCGTGGGGCGCGCAGGCAACCGAGGGCTGATCGCCAGCGAGCTGGCTGCCGGAGCGCACAGGGAATAGGCGCGGTGGGTCGCTCAGTCGCGCGCATTTACCTGCGGAGAAACCAGTGAGAAGGGAAACCCGTGCGGTGCAGCAGGCTCACAAAATTAGGATCGGATAAGCAAGCCCGAGGCGTTTGAGTGACTAGATGCGCTGGGCTAGCGGAGAGGAACGCCATCGCTCCCTCTCTGACCCCGCCCCCACACACGGCGTCACAAACCAGCGACCTGGGTCGCCCCGTCCTGGTAAACAACTAAGGCTTCGCTCCGCTCACTAAACAGCACGAATAAACCAAAAATGGCTCTAGAACAACTCAGAGCCCCAGAACCGATAGACCTAAGTGATGAAGAAATAGCCAGTCTTTCAGATGCACAGTTCAAAACACTGGTTATAAAGATCCTTACAGAACTGGTGGATTTTAGTCACAAATTAGAGAAACATATGGAAGCTAAATTAATTGAAATGAATGCTGATACAAAAGATACCAATAGTGATGGAAAGAAAATTGGGACTCAAATCAAGGGAGAGGTCCAGACAGAAGAAAAAAGATGATCAAGCAGAAAGGAATGAAGAAATAAGAATTCAGAAAAATGAGGAGAGGCTTGGGAACCTCCAGGACATCTTTAAACGTTCCAACATCCGAATTATAGGGGTACCAGAAGGGGGGAAAGGCACAACCACCAGTTCAAAAATTATTTGAACAAATAATAAAGGAGAATTTCCCCAAGATGGCAAAGGAAATAGACTTCCAGGAAATCCAGGAAGCTCGGAGAGTCCCAAGGAAGTTGGACCCGGGAAGGAACACACCAAGGCACATCATAATTACATTAGCCAAGATTAAAATGAAGGAGAGAATCCTAGAAGCAGCAAGAGCTAAGGGGACAGTCACCTACAAAGGGTTCCCATCAGACTGTCAGCTGATTTCTCAAAAGAGACCTTACAGGCAAGAAGGGGCTGGACAGAGGTATTCCAAGTCATGAAAACCAAAGATCTACAACCAAGATTGCTCTACCCAGCAAAACTTTCATTTAGAATGGAAGGACAGATAAAGTGCTTCTCAGATAAGACCAAATTCAAGGAGTTCATCATCACCAAGCCCTTACTATATGAAATGTTAAAGGGACTTACCTAAGAAAAAGAAGATAAAAAAGATGAACAGTGAAAGGACAGCAAACTCACAGTTATTAAGAACCACACCTAAAACAAAAGCAAACTAAGAGGATAGCTAGATCAGGAGCAGAACCATAGAAATGAAGATCACAGGGAGGGTTAGCAACAGGGGAGTGGGAGGAGGGGAAGGGGGAGAAGGTACAGAAAATAAGTAGTATAGACAGTAGATAGAAAATAGATAGGGGGGAGGGGTAAGAATAGTAGGGAAATACAGAATCAAAAGAATTTGAGACACATGTTCATGAACTAAAGGGGGAAAGGGGGGGGGGAGGGGTATGCAGGGGGGAGGGGAAGGGAGGGGGAATAGAGCAAATGTAATGGCATAATCAATAAAAAATAAATTTAAAAAAAAAAAAAGAAATTCATTAAAATGACCCAAACAGAATTCCTTTCAGTAGAGCAACCCTTTGGTACAAGTTGTCACGAGGGCTGAAACATGCATAACAGGCCATGTATTCAAGCAGACGCCGCACCAGATTTTATGCTCCAGGAGAGAGAGGTATTTCTTATGTTGTGCAGGGTGGCCACCGTTTTGTAAATTACTAAAATGTGCACATCGTCATTAATTGCCACCACAACCAAAGACCTTCTCATCCACGCCAGCTAACATGAAAGGACTCTACCCGCACAATTCAGAGCAACACAGGCTTCCAGATTCTCTCACTAGGCATATTTCCCTTCTGGAAGAAGAGGGCTCAGAGAGGAATCTGGCCTCATTTGTCCCAGAGCATCAATGATGAAACAGAAGCTCCATTGACTCAGGAGAGAAGCACCTCAGGCTCAAACAGAGATTCATTCAATAATTCATTCAATGCGCACTGAATATCCACTCTATCCTCAGCACTGTGCACACACTGGACATAAAGTACAGCTCTAGTTCCCGTCCCTACCCTTTAAGATGTTTATCATTTAATAATCACGACATATATTTCTCATGTTTAGTGCTTCAATTTTCCCATCTGCTGAATAGAAACAAAACCAGCTATCTCACAGAGGTTTCTACATTGGTGTACAGGAAAATAAGCATAAAGCTGTTTGGAGGTCAGTGTTAGAGAAAATGAGCCTGGTATGACTTAGAGGGAGAGAGACCATAATAGAAAAACAAACAGCAACATGGCATATTTGCAAAACAAGCCAGTGAAGGAGACAGAAGAGGGAGGAGAACATTCCACAGAAAGGGAGCTGACGATGAGGAGGGTCAGGCACACGTAGGGAGTCGACTTACTTCAGTGGGAGAAAGAGACAGTGGGCATATCACGAGTTTTCTGTGCCAGTGCAAAGTAGATGAACTGCATCCATGGACAGAGGGGAGCTCGTAAAAGGTGCAGAGGGACATCAGAAAGGTCACTCTGGCCGCAGGGGAGAGTGGCCTGAAGGAGGAGACTATTAGAGGGCGATCAGGAAGAATGGGACTGCAGGGTGAACTAAGGAGGCAACACTGGGATTGCAGGGAACTGAATGAATCTGGGCCATTTTTACAAAGTAGAATCAGTAGGACTTGGTGACTGAATGTGGGAGTGAAAGAGAGAGAAGGGACTTCTGGTATAGTCCTTTGGATAGAGGTGGGCCCCCAGTGAGAGGGGCAGCCCGGAAGCTCTCCTCCTCTGGGGGATAAGCTTTAGTTCAGTCTTAGGTATGTCAAGTTTGAAGTTCCTGGGACATATCTGAATGGAGTCACCGCAGGCACTTATCAAAACCTACCATGTGCCAGTGCATCACGGCTGTGACGGCGTATGCCTGGAGATCACACCCGTCTCTTCACTGCCAGGGACTCAGCATTCAGGAAGAAGGAGAAGTTTGTCAGACTATGTAAAATGATGTTATATAATCATTACGCAAATGGACTGGGAATTACAAACAGCTGATCCATTTACTAATTAAAAAGAAAATATGCAATAACTAAAGCTGAGTAAACAATTAAAATTAACCTGACGGTTGGTATACCAGTGAAACCAGCCACATCGGGCCTGCTTATGTGACCAAAGCACTTATTTTTGGGGTGATAGCTGCATTTTTAGATGTTACCCAGACATTCCACACCATGAAGTTATCAGCCTGTAGTATTTTGGAACCAAATTTATTGAATAATAACCTTGTTATTTAAAAGAGGCAAGTTTATCTGAAAACAAACACATAAACAACAAGCCAACAGAAACCTAACCTTAGGAAAATAGTTTATCCTTCAAATTCAAGAGAATAGATGAAACGAAGAAGTATTAAATTCTTCAAAATCAAGACCGCTTATTGGGACAAGTACATTTAACTATATTATGACAAGTTACCTCTATCTAACCCCACAAAGGCTAAACCCACAGAAAATGTTTAATTGGAAAAGGAAAAAACATACCACTAATTTGTAGAATAATTAAAAGATGGTGTAAACCACTGTGAGAGGTTATGGAATTTTTAGAGGGGGTTTCAATCATCATGAAATAATTCGAACGTGCAGATCGTAAGTGGGTAGCCAAAATACGGCTTGTAAATTAATTCAAGCTACTGACGCTTCTCACAGGCTAACCATCATGAAGCTGTAAAATCTGAGGCTTAATGTTATATAACTAAAGCTATTCCACTTAATAGGAATGAATAAAAAGTAACTATGACAATAAACAGCTAACATTTCCTGATTGATCACTGAGTTCCAGACACAGTGCTGAACATTTTATGTGATTTATCTGTTTAATACTCACAGTAATGTACCTAAGAAGTAGGTATTTTTATTTCTTCATTTCATAGTTGAAGATGTGTAAATATACTGCTTGTGTTTTCCTCATCCATCAAAATAAAAAAAATCGTTAATACATTTGATTTTAACAAATAAGTTTGGCAAATACCTCTCTGCCTCATGGCTTTATCTTTGTCAGGATAAGTATTTTGTTTCAATGAAGTGTGAAATGTGTATATTAACTTTCCTTCTTTCCTCAAAGACAAAACCAGGGCTGGTCAGCAGTAATCAGCCATCCACTCACAAATAATTGCCCCAAATTGAAAAGTTTATACCCTGAGTCACCATCTCAGATTCAAACCATCCATTTCCCAATTAGAAGTGTTTAGTCTGTAAAGTTAGAAATTGCTGCAAGCAATGAATCAAACTGCCAAGAGGGAAAAAAAACAGGGCCGCGCATTCTCTTTTCATGCAAAAACGGTAATACTGATCTTTGGTTTCCGCTTGGTGCGGGGCTGTCTGAAGGCTTGAACTTCTCTAAGGCAATGGTGAGGGGAGGGAGGTCAGGGAAGCAGAATTTAGTCACCTCATTACATTTGTAACTCAGCATATAAAAAATCAAACTGCATTGCAAAGTGACTGGTTGAGCTCATGAAAAGGAAAATATCAGTACATTTAAAAAATGTATATGTGCTCCATTTGTTTTCTTATTCCCGAAGCATTTTCCAAATCAAAATTAGAAATCAACTGAGTTCTAGAATAATGTACATTAAAATATAACATGTCAAAAGCAAAAGGAATTGCTAGACCAAGAGGCTCAGATCATGCAAACTCAAAAATGAGTCGAGAAAATAATTCAAACGTTCTACATGTGGTGAGAGGAGCAGACAATCCGTCACAAGGCCACTGCACCGTAGAGAACTGCAGACATGCAACACTGCACGTTCGGAAACATGGACGGTCTTTTTCTTTTGTTCCAGCTTGTTTAATAAGGGCACTGACAAATAATCCAAATAATAAGTAGATAGGGTATTACATATATTCGTTCCCTATCTTATTCGTTTCCTTCTACAGATTTCCATGAGTAAATGTGGATATCTTTTTCTCTTTATGTCAACTTTGAAGGAAGAAAGTTCAATACATTTCTCTTCTTCGTTTCTCTCGTTTAAGCTGTGTCATGTCTCATGCTAAAATCTTCCACTCTGGAGTGTAACTGAAAATGAAATACTGTATTTAGAAAAATGCACTATCTCTATTGAAAAATAAAGGTAATGCTGTGGCGATTTACTTTGTTGAAACAGATGTTTTGAAAATATTCAAAACTCTAAATTGGGTGTGAATCTACTCCACCCATGCAGCCTTTGGTCTTCAAATAACTTTCTTTATGGTTCCATTTAACCAAGTTTAAAATGTAAAAAAAATAAATAAAGTCATTTGCATGAGCCCCCTACTGCCAAACTTGATTGCATTCTATATCATTCACTTAATTATTATGGAAAAATCAAAACAGAAAATCAGTACAACTGATTAGCATCGCTAAAGTGCTCCTATTAGAGAGAGGGAACAGCAGGAAGAGTTAACTCTTGCCGCCTATGAGGAAGCTAGGCTTTGCTTCTGCTGCTGCAACAACCTCAGTAAATAATCAGGTTGAATAACACCCTTAGACAATGCATGAGTCCTGGGTTCTGATGACAGGGAGTCATTTCTCTATCAGGGCGTTAGGGAGAAATGGATAATGGGGTGTTGACTAGCTAATTTATTTTCACAGCAACAGAGGGATAAATGATTCCAGGCGATGCATTCTGGCTCTAAAATCGATTTCCTTCCTAGAATCATTAAGGGCACACATAGAAATAACTTGGGTGCCCTCACCCAGTTTTTTCTCAAGCTCCTTTCCCTAAAACCCTCTCACAGTTCTCTAAATGAAAACTAATGTCTTGATTAAGAATAGCCATGTTTCCAAAATTTACCCACCCCCGCCCCGGGTACCAAGGGCCACCTATTCCACTGTATTCATGTTATCTGCAAAGGATGTACTAGCTTTTCTCTGAGCTACTCAGAAAGGCTGCCCAGGTGAGGCAGAACCTGGTGTGCTGTGTTCTTCCTGCAACTTTGAGCCTTGGAATAGAGTATTAGATAACAATATTAATAAAGCACTAAAGATGTCAAAAGAGTAACGCTTGCTGCTTGCCCTGAGGAAAGAAAGCTCAGCTCGGGACTCCCCTGGAAATACTACTTTGCTGATAAAAAGAAATCCTTGAGGACCTGTCATGGTTTCTACTTTCACCATCCAAAGCTAGTTATTCTAACAACCTGTTACTTTTCCCAAGCATAACTTCATCTGAAGCAGCACAAGGGTTATATATCCTTTGTGTTGGGGGAGCGGAGGGGGCTCATGCCACTATGCAGACATCACATATCACAGCAAAGATATTCTTCTAAGAAAAGTTAAAAATGATGTTGTAATGGCGGTCGCTGAGCCTACCTTGGAAGCTTCTAAGAATATAAGTTGGATGAGTACAGCTATTAACATTAATTTTAAAAAATTCTCAGATCCTGTTTTATAAATTTATAATGGTTTCATAAACAACCAAAAATAACCCCCAAAATATTAGCATGAAGGGAGTGTATAGTAGTAGTTCTGGTACTTCACATCAAGCAAACCTGGGCCAAGCCCTGAGGATGCCCGGCACTGAGCTACCCTGACGGACCACCCTACATGGAGAAGGGCCACAAACGGGCCATTTCAACACATGTAATGCGGTCAAGAGTAAGACCAGAAGAGGATGCTGTGGGAATACAGAGGTGCGGCTTACCCAGCCAACCCCACAGAGATTATCTGGGGAGGGCCTAGTTCCCACTCGTCATCAACTTTGGGAAGTACTCTACAATGTCCCTATGAATCCATCCCCCACAACATGTCGGAAAAAATCCTCAAACAATACTCACTAAGGGTCTAAAGTGTAGGCAACTGTGAGGACTATTGGGACTTAAAAGGCAGGGTTGCTGCCCTCAACAGTTCAAAATTTACTAGGGAGAAAAATTATAAATAAAATGTGATATTTGTCCAATGAGCCAATGTGGCAATAAATTGCTAGAGTTTTAAGAGGAGGGAAAAAAGTCAACATGAGCAGCAAGGGCTCATGAAAGAGTACAAACTTGAACAAAAGCTCACAGAAGAAACCCAGAAATCACTGAGTTACCTACCACATGCCTTTCATTTTACATATGTAATCTCATTGGCTAAGATTAAACATTTCACCTGAAATCAGCCAATTAGAGCAGAGATCTGAGTGAGTTTGGCTGATGACCAGTGTCCACAGTCTGCCCTCAGCATCACATGTGGACGAAAAAAAAAAGCAGCTGTGTAAGTGAAAAGCATGGCCACGATTCAAAGAGAACGATGTGAGCCGAGCCCTGAGAGTGGAGAATCTTGAGAAGTGGTGCTGGAAAGGCAGGTAGACTTGGTGATGAGGGATCTGGAGCACCAGACTTGGAGTTCAGATGATTTTTTTCTTACCCGCAGTGAAATTCCCTTAAGTCTTTTGATAAAAGAGGTGTTTTGGAGATTAACACAGAGAAGGTGTGTAAAATCCAATCAAGGGAACAGAGACTGGGGCCAAGGAAGTGGATGGAGGTTAGTGCATTCAGGTGCGGGGTGGAGCTGCCTGTCCCAGGGTAGTAGCCGAAGGAATGAGAAGTATGTGAGACACCAAGCAAAGGAAAAATCAGCAGGACTGAGAAAAACAGTACAAAATATGGTTGACATCAGAGACAGCTGTTTGGGATTTAAACCGTTCTGAATCCCAGTTCTATTTTCTCGGTTCATTCTATCTCCTACTGGGAAAACAATATCTCTTTTTTTAACAGAAAAAAAAACTTCAAACACTACTTCTCACTTCAGAATTTGCTGGGTAAAATCAAATTTCCCTAAACTTCTCATGATTTAATATTCCACAATAACACACCCATTCATTCTTCTCAACCTGAAGTCTTTTTTTTTTTTGGCCTTGCCACCAAAATTTTTTTTTTGAAAAGCCCTTTTTATCCCTTTTATGAAATGTACTCCTTCTTTCTTTTTCCCACAACTATGCTCTGGCAGCCCTAACTATACCCTGTTGGTAGAGCCAGGTGACAGGACAGTTTCTAATGATCCCTGTCCTCTCTGAGCCCCTTTTCCAGTGAATACAGTGAACTTATGTAACCAATGGACATAGCAAAAATGACAGAGTGTACTTCCAAACCTAGTCCACCAAAGGCACTGCACTTTGCATCTTGCCTCATGGATCACCATTCGGCTTCCATGTCATCAGGACACTAAAGCGGCCATACGAACATATGCACAGCGTGAGGAACTGAGGCCACCAGCCGACAGCTGTGTGAGCGGATCCTCCAGCTCCTGCCAAGCCTTCCAGTGACCAGAGCAACTTAGCACCTGCTGACACGGTGACTCCAACCCTGTGAGAACCTGAGCCAGAACCATATCCAAGCTTCTCCCAAATTCCTGACCCACAGAGACGGTGAGGTATTCAATGTTTGTGGGCTTAAGCCACTGAGTTTTTAGGTAATTTGTTACACAGCAATAGATAACCAATATGCCTGCATTTCAATATGTCTATACCAAAAATACTTTGTTTGACTTCCAAAACAGCTCTCAGTAATGCCCACTATTTTGCTGCATCTTCACTGGCACTAGCACACAGAAGAAACCACCTGCCGTGAATCCAAAATCTTTTTTCTACCTTATGACTCCTGGCAAGAGCCCATCACCTTCTAATTACAGTTTGAGTTATTTTGTTCCTAGAGGCACGGTCCTCATGATGCCTGTGTTTGGAGGTGCATCTGCTGCTTATCCACACACAGCGCTGCCCCAGATCATCCTGCCATTTATCCGTAACCATTCAGCGCTTGACTCTCCGGAGAAGCGACCTGCCTCACAAAACCCCGGAGAGTTCATCGCGTGTGCACCGTGTGTTCTATGGCACAGCGCGTGCACCAAGCGTTGCGTGAGTGGGTTCTAGACTCCTATCCGGGTCACCTTTTCACCTACAAATAAACATGTTCTTTTGTAATTTTCCTGCAGTTGAACTAGTTTTCTATGATTATTTCTGGTTAGGTGGTCTATATAACATTTAATTACTTTTTAAACTTTGTACTTTAAAAGAATTTCAAATTTATTTGAGAGCTACAAAAATGGAAGATGAAATGCTCTCCAGCCAGACTCACCAGTTGCTCACATTTTGCCACATTTACTTTATCAGTCTCTATATCAGTCTCTATCTACACACACACATAAACGTAATCTACTGGAGTAGTCGCATATTTTAACCAGTTGAGAGTAATCTGTGCATATCATGCCCCCATTCCTCTAAATACTTCAATGTGCATTTCCTTAGAATAAGGCCATTCACCTATAAAATTCTAACACAATTACCTGCATGGGAAAATTTAACACTGGTACAATACATCTACCTAATCTACAGACCTAATTCTATTTTCACCAACTGTGCTAATAATGTAATCATTTTAACAATATTTCATGCAGACATTTTTCGAAGCCTTTGCTTAAGAACAAACATTTATTCTGCCAATAACCAAATGCTGGTGAAAAGCATCTTTGCCCTCAAAGATTTGACAATGTAATGTGAAAGTAGTGTTATGTGGATGATAATGACAAGACAATCTAACAAACGATCAGGGTCAAAAGAAAGTTGCAAAATAAGCACGGGCATTCGGAAAAGTATTTCCAACTGGTGAGTGGGCATAAGAGATAACATGACTGAAGATTTTGCTGAGTACATGAAGCTGGAGAGGCTGCATCCAGATGAAGTAGTCAGAGCAAAGGCAAGAGAGAAGAATGTCACAGAGCGAATGGCAAATGGACAAGGTCTTCTGAAACACAAGAGTGGAAGAGGAATTTGGGAGCCAAGTCAGAAATAATGTTGAATATCATGGTGGAAGATAAAATACCCAAATACTTCATGAGAGCTCAGGCAGTCCGAGAGTGAACAGGTTTGAGAAAAATGAACAAGAAAATAGAACTTCATCAGCCCAGGAACAGAGGGAAACTTACTAATTTTTTTTTCAATCAGCAATACTAGTTAAAGAAGCTGAACATTTCAGGTTTAACCAGTCCCTTGATAAAATAAGCAGGAAAAAGAGTCCCACTGCAATGCAATAAATGACAAAAAGGGCAATTTCTTTTAGAAAGAAAAAGTCAACTGTAATAAAAAGAAAGAGAAAAAAATATAATTCTGTGACATGCAGCATGCAGGATGCTGAGTGCCCTCAGACTCTCCGGTCTCTTGTTGCATGGGAGTGGGACAATAATGGGAAGCCTAAGAATTTGCACAGTCCCTCTCTTGGGAAGGTCCTTTTCAATGGTGTGTGCTGATATGGTAGGAAAGATTTCAGCACTCATTCTGCCCCCACCACTGGCATGACAAAGGACACCTACACGGTCACCTGTTTTCCTAACTCTGGGTCATTATGCTAACCCTCAATTCTGAGATACTGTTAGGACACAGCTGAGCAATCCAAGTCAAGTCACCGTTTTTATCAAAGGCCATTTCTTAGAGATGAAAACACAGAGGAACTAAGACCCTATGAGAAAAAGCATTTCTATGGAACCAAGATTTTAGAAAATTTTCCTATCAACTGCATCTATCCAGATTCTATGAAAACACACACAGCATTCCTTTGTTCTTCAGTACTTCAAAACAGATCATATAATTAAGGTTTTTAGCATTTATTTGGCTTTCAATAGTTTCTAAAATACCACATATGTCCTGAGTTCTATGCAGCTTTTGTGCTCAAAAAATAGAACAGAAAGTTAAAGTGTAAGACATTATGGGATCCAATCAAAATCTTTCGTCTTATGGACAAAGTAATTGTCCCAGGTTACAGTGACTTGACCATGACCACAGAGCTAGTATGTGGGCAGTCAAACACAAGCACCAGAACTCAGGTCTCTTACCTACAGTCAGGTCACCTCTCCGTCAGGTAACACAGAGTCTTTCTAAAACAGTATTCCACCTGTGTGTTAAAGCAACAAATGCTTCCTGAAATGTAAATTCACTAAAAGTTAGATTCTGCAAGTAACTAAACTATTTCCTGGTCAAACTGATAATCTGAATGAAAGCGTGCCTAAGGTATTTCCACATTTACACCATACAGTTGTTGCAAATAATCAGCAACGTCAGGACTCAACTGCCACTCTTCCCAAGGTTACGCAGCTCTGAACCACAAATCCATGCCAGGATGCAGAGTGACCACAGACATCAGTGGGCATTGCCACAGAGGAATTTGGACACATTTATCCTTGTGGTTTTAAGTCCACATGGTCAAAAGCTTTGAAGAGTTGAGGCAAAATGTGAGGAAACTGCTGAGGAAGTATAAGTAGGTGGAAGAAGGTAATTATTCAGAGTTGCATTTGGCCAGAACATGCAGGAGAAAATTCCTGGGCAGCCTTCCCTTCCACCCCCACTTCCTCAGCAATCATGTATACATGCGAATGTAAGAAGCCACAACCCAAACCCCAACTCCATGACTCTTAAAATAGGGCTTTGTTTTGGTAGATAAATTGCCACATGCTGAAGTAGGAATACCACTTCCTGTGGTAGCTAGACAGCTCTTTATTCAGGAAGCGACCCTGTCTGACCCTAAATAACAGTTCCAGAACAATCTCACATTGATAGGAAAATTAAGAGCCATTCTCCATATTACTTCCTTCACTCACATTATTCATAATTCTCTCGTCTTACTTCTTTGCACTTCCTTACTTGTCATTCTTTGCCATTTAAAGGGAAATCTGGGACCTGGATGCCATGGGGACAGAAAGAAATAGAGACAGGTAAAGTCTAGTCTGGCTCAGTGTCAGACTTTGATCACCGATGAGTCACACTGCTCTATGTCCCTTTCAGAAATATTAGCCAGAAAAGCAGACACATTGACACATACTTATAAGGAGAGTTGTGTTTTCCATTTTCCTTCCTTAGAAACTGTCAGAATGCCTAAGATTCACTAACTTTTGTGTGAACATAGCCATTAGCAGGAAGATGGGCCAATGTCTAATTTTATAGGTGATGATACTGTGGTCCAGAAAAATTAAGTGCATGCTCAAGGTCATAGAGTGATTCCATCAATAGCTTCGCCTTAGGATAATATTGGGCCAAAATTCAAGACCCTATCAGTTTGTCTTTTGCCATATTAAAAACTACTACACATAAAAAATAATAACAATGAACTCACATTTGTTTTCTGGGGCTGATGCCACTCTCATACGGTGCAAATATACAAATTATAGACCCTAGGGTTTTTAATAAAAGTTTAACACTAAAATAGTGGTGAATTGGCTAATACTTTAATAAGGCAATTTGTGAATGCTCCTTTTCATTCTGAGGAGAAGGTGCTCAACCTCTATATAAAAGGAGCAGATTAGACACAAGCCTCATAAAAGTTTTTTAATAACTGTGGTAAAAGAGTTGATGAAAGATAAATGGTCATCCCCCAATTTCTTCAGTGCCATGGTGCATTTTCAGTTCTCTGTGGCATCTTCAGTACCTGGCAAAGAGGAGGGCAAATGGATAAATGAGGGAAGGAAGGAAGGAAGGAAGGAAGGAAGGAAGGAAGGAAGGAAGGAAGGAAGGAAGGAAGGAAGGAAGGAAGGAAGGGAGGGAGGGATTTGGAGAATAAAAAGCATAGACAGGAATGTAAACTTTAACAGAGAATTTAAGAAAAGAAAAACTCATTTGAAGAAGAAAAAGACTGGAGTCTGATAAGTCTTCTCCAGCACATTTAGAATTGGTAAATGGGATAAGTAAAAATCCCATTGAAAAATCCTGTTGAAAAATGTATATCTCAAGTCACAGTATTATCAAGATTTAATACTTTTCATGAGCCATGAGGTAGTTGTGCATTTGTATATGCCCTTAAAACATTTCTTTTATTTTTTAAAAGCTTTGGGGACAACTTTCACTTGTTAGTTTAAAATAGGGTATAGTTTTACATGTTTTATGAACACTACAGTTATTTATCTCTCATAATCAGCCAATTATGCTTGATCTGCTTATTGAAAATGGTTTTTAAAATTATTTTTCATTATTTTTCAGACTTAAGTCAATTTCTCAATGGCAAGATTGCTACAAGAGTAGTCATCTCCCACCTCATGTAAGTTTTGTATAATCTAGGATGCATTTACAACTTTTTAAAAGACATATCATTTGGCATTTTTATCTGCTTCTCATACCTTTAAGTTCATTTCAGGCAATGATGCCAACTGTACCTACTTATTATGGTCCTATCATTTTAAATTGTTTATCACTTCTGTATTTTAGGAAAACCTTCTATCAGAAAATAGGAATAACCAATTTTTGGTTGGCTAGTCCTAAAAGAGTAAACTTTTTATATTTTATTGTAACATTAGAAAATGAAATAGTTGAGAAATATATGTATCTATCATTTATCACTAATTTAGTTTTATTCCTCATTCTAACTACAGCAATAGCAGTTAAGTAGTACTAGTTCTTAAGTTTGACTTCTTATGGTAAAGATAAATAGGTTTGCTGATAGAAAGTTTCATTTATTTATTTATTTATTATTTAATTTATTGGGGTGACATTGATTAATAAAATTATGTAGTTATCAGGGTACAATTTTATAATACATCATCCATACATTGTGTTGTGTGTTCACTACCACAGTCTCCTCCCATCACCATTTATTTCTCCTTATACCTGAAATAAAGAATACACTAGAAAGAATAAACAATAGGTTAGATTGAATTAGCAATCTGGGAGACAGGTAGCAGAAAACACTCAATCAGAGCAGCAAAAAGAAAACAATTTTTAAATAAGGATAGTTTAAGGGACATTTGAGAGAACATTAAGCATAACAACATCTATATCATAGAGGTGCCAGAAAGAGAAGTGAGAGAGCAAGGAATTAAGAACCTGTTTGAAAAAATAATGAACTTCCCTAATGTGGTGAAGGAAAAATATATACAAATTCAGAAAGCACAGAGACTCCCAAAGAACATGAACCCAAAGAGGCCCACAGCAAGACACATCATAATTAAAATGGCAAAGGATAAAGACAAAGAAAGAATCTTAAAAGCAACAAAAGAAAGACGGTTACCTACCAGGGAGCACCCATTAGAATGGGTGACAGGAAAGGGAGCACCCATTCCTGTCAGCTGATTTCTCAAACAGGAACATGTCAGGCAAGAAGGGACTGGCAAGAAATACTCAAAGTGAGGAACAACAAGAACCTACAACCAAGACTACTTTAGCCAGCAAGCCTATCATGTAAAATTGAAAAAGAAATAAAGAGCTTCCCAGAGAAGAAAAGCTAAAGCAGTGCATTACCACCAAACAAAAAAATATTAAATGGTCATCTTGAACAAGATGAAGGAGGAGGAGGAGAAGGAAGAAGGGGAGGAGAAGAAGAAAGAGGAGAAGGAGAAAGGAATAGAGGAATATACTCATAAAGAATAAAATGACAATTAATACATACCTATCAATAATTACTTTTTTATTTTATTCATTTATTTGTAAAGAGAGGGGAAGGGAGGGAGAAAGAGAGGAAAAGAAACATCAATGCGAGAGAGAAAAATCAATTGGTTGACTCTCATAAGCACCCCAACCACAGACCAAAACCACAATCCAGGCATGTATCCTGACCAGGAATCATATCAGTGACCTTTCATTTTGTGAGACAATGCACAACCAACTGAGCCACATTGGTCAGGGCTATCAGTAATCACATTAAATGTAAATGGCTTAAATACTACAATCAAAGCTCTAGAAAAAAATACAACTAAGTGATGAAGAGATAGCCAACCTATCAAATGCAGGGTTTAAAACACTGGTAAGCAGGATGCACACAGAAATTGTTGAGCATGGTCACAAAATAGAGAAAGAAGTGAAGCCTATGCAAAGTGAAATAAAGGAAAATATACAGGGAACCAACAGTCACAGGAAGAAAACTGGGACTCAGATCAACAGTTTGGACCAGAAGAAGGAAATAAATATTCAACTACAACAGAATGAAAAAACAAGAATTCAAAAAAAAGAAGAGAGGCTTAATAACCTCCAGGACAACTTTAAACATTCCAACATCTGAATCATAGGGGTGCCAGAGGGAGAAGAGAGAAATTGAAAACTTATTTGAAAAAGTAATGAAGGAGAATTTCCCCAATCTGGCAAAAGAAATAGACTTCCAGGAAGTTTAGGAAGCTCATAGAGTCCCAAAGAAGTTGGACCCAAGGAAGCACACACCAAGGCACATCATAATTATATTACCCAAGATTAAAGACAAGGGAAGAATCTTAAAAGCAGCAAGAGGAAAGGAGACAGTTACCTACAAAGGAGTTCCCATAAAACTATCAACTGATTCCTCAAAAGAAACCTTACTGGAAATAATGGGCTGGAAAGAAGTATTCAAAGTCATGAAAGGCAAGGACCTACATTCAAGATGACTCTATTGACCAAAGCTATCATTTAGAATGGAAGAGCAGATCAAGTGCTTCCCAGATAAGGTCAAGTTAAAGGAGTTCACCATCATTAAAGGAGTTCATCATCACCAAGCCCTTATTATATGAAATGTTAAAGGGATTTATTTAAGAAAAAGAAGATAAAAAATATGAACAGTAAAATGAGAACAAACTCACAACTATTAACAACAGAACCTAAAAAACAAAAACAAAAATGAACTAAGCAAACAAGTAGAACAGGAACAGATTCGCAGAAATAGAGATCACATGGAGGGTTAGCAGCAGGGAGGAGGGAGAATGAGGGAAAGGGTATAGGAAATAAGAAGTATGAATGGCAGGTACAAAATAGACTGTGAGAAGGGGGTGTTAAGAATAGTATGGGAAATGGAGAAGCCAAAGAACTTATATGTATGACCCATGGACATGAACTAAAGTGGAGGAATGCTTGTGGGGGGGGGTACCAGTAGAGGGGAATAAAAGGGAAAAAAAGGGACAACTGTAATAGCATAATTACTAAATATATTTTTTAAAATACTCCAATCAAAAGATATAGGGTAGCTAATGAATAGGAAAACAAGACCCATATATATATGCTGCCTCCAGACAACCACCTGAGAATGAAAGATACATCTAGACTAAAATTAAAGGAATAGAAAAATATATTTCATGCAAATAGAAATGAAAGAAAAAGCTGGGATAGTAATATTTATATCAGAAAAAATAGACTTCTAAACAAAGGCTATAATATGAGACAAAGAAGGACACTACATAATGATAAGGGGAGCAATCCAACAACAAAATGAAATGCTTATAAACATTTATGTACCCAATAGAGGAGCACCTAAATATATAAAGCAAATCTTGATAGACATAAAGGGAGGTATCAACAGAAATACAGTCATAGCAGGGAATTTTAACACCCCATTGACAATAATGGGTAGATGTCCGAGACAGAAAATGAACAAGGAAACAGTGGTCCTAAATGATGCACCAGATCAGATGGATTTGATTAATATCTTCAGAGCATTTCATTCTAAAGCAGCAGAATATATATTCCTTTCAAGTGAACACAGAACGTTACCTAGGGGAGACCACATGTTAGGTCACAAAACAAGTCTCAGTGAATTTAAGAAGACTGAAAGCATGTCAAGTATCTTCTCCAACCATAATGGTATGAAATTAGAAATCAAATGCCAGAAAAGATATCTGAAAAATACACAAATATATGGAAGCTAAATAACATGTTACTAAACAATGAATGGGTTAACTATAATACCAAGGAAAAAATCAAAACTACCTTGAAACAAATGAAAATGAGAACACAACAACCCAAAACCTATGGAACATAATGGAATCAGTCCTAACAGGAAAATTCATAGCATTACAGGCCTACATAAAAAAGCAAGAAAAAATTCAAATAAATAATCTAATCTTACACCTAAAGGAACTACAAAAAGAACAACAAACAAATATCAAAGTTAGTAGAATAAAGGGAATAATAAAGATCAGAGCAGAGATAGATGAAATTGAGTCTAACAACACAATACAAAAGATTAGTAAAACCAAGAACTGGTTCTCTGAAAAGATAAATAAGATTGACAAAGCTTTAACCAGACTCAGCAATAAAAAAGAAAAAGAGAGAAGACCCAAATAAATAAAATCAGAAATAAAAGAGAAGTAACGACTGATGTCACAGATATAAAAAAAGAATTGTAAGAAAATATTACAAACAAGTATATAACAACAAACTGTGCAATCTAGATAAAACAGATAAATTCCTAGAAATGCACAATCTTCCAAGCTGAATCAGAAACAATAGGAGAATCTGGATAGACCAATTACAACTAATGAAACTGAGACGTAATCAAAAAACTCTTAACAAACAAAAGTCCTGAACTGGATAGAGTCACAGGTAAATTTTACCATACCAAACATTCACAAAAGATCTAACACCTTTCCCTCTCAAACTATTCAAAAATATTCAAGAAGAGAAAAGACTCTCAAGCTCATTTTATGAGGCCAGCACTATCCTAATTACAAAACCAGGTAAAGGCACTACAAAGAAATAAAATTATAGGACAATATCCCTGATGAATGCAAATGCTAAAACACTCACCAAAATGTTAGCAAACCAAATCCAGCAATACATTAAAGAGATCATACATCATGATAACAGAGAATTTATTCCAGAGATGCAAGATTGGTAACAATATCCACAAATCAATAAATGTGATACATCACATAAGCAAAATGAGTGATAAAAACCATAGGATCATATCAATAGATGTAGAAAAAAACATATGATAAAATTTAGCACCAATTTATGATAAAAACTCTCAGCCAAGTGAGAATAGAGGAAACATACCTAAACATAATTAAGACTGTATATAACAAACCCACTACCAGCATTGTACTCAATGGGCAAAAACTAAAATCATTTCCCTTAAAATCAGAAACAAGACAGAGATAACTGCTTTCACTTCTCTTATTCAACACAGTGATGGAAATCCTAGCCAGAGAAATCAGACAAGAAGAAATAAAGAGCATCCAAATTGGAAAGGAAGAAGTAGAACTACCTTATTTATAGATGATATGATACTGTATATAGAGAACCCTAAAGATTCCATCAAAAAACCACTAGAACTGATTTAAAAACTCAGTCAAGTAGCAAGATACAAAATAAATATTCAGAAATCAGTTACATTCTTATATACCAACACTGAACTATCAGAAAGGGAAAATGAGAAAACAATCCCATGTACATTTAAAAATATCTAAGAATAAATTTAACCAATAATGTAAAAGACCTGTACTTGAAAAATTGTAATACACTGAAGAAGATACAAACAAATGAAAGCACATACCATTTTCACGGGCAGACATCATTAAAATACCCATAGTACCCAAAGTCATCTATAGGTTCAATGCAATTTCTATCAAGACACCAATGGCATATTTCATAGAACTAGAACAAATATTCCAAAAATTTACATAAAACCACAAAAGGGCCCAAATAGCCACAGGAACCCTGACAATGAAGAACAAATTTGGAGGAATCACATTTCCTGATATCAAAGTATACTATAAGGCCATAGTAATCAAGACAGCATGGCACTGATATAAAAAAGACATATAGGTCAATGGAACAGAATAGAGAGCCCGGAAATAAACCCACGCCATCATGGTCAATTAATACTTGACAAAGAGACAAGAACATACAATGAGGTAAAAACAGCCTTAAATAAATTGGGTGGGGAAATTGGACAGATCCTTGCAAAATAACAAAACTAGACCACTTTCTTATACCATACACAAAAATAAACTCAAAATGAATTAAACACTTAAACATAAGACCAAAAACCATACAAATGATAGAAGAAAAAAAGAGGCAGTAAAACCTCAGATATTTCTTATTGCAATTTTTTTCTGATATATCTCCTCAGGCAAGGTAGACAAAAGAAAAAATAAACAAATGGGATTACATTAAACTAAAAAGTTTTTGCACAGCAAAGAAAACCATCGACAAAATGAAAAGACAACCCACTGAATGGGAGAACACATTAGTCAATGATATATCTGATAAGGGGTTAATATCCAAAATTTATAAAGAACTTATACAACTTAACACCAAAAAAATCCAATTTAAAAATAGGCAAAGTAACTGAATAGACACTTCTCCAAAGAAAACATACAGATGGACCACAGACATATGAAAAGATGCTGAACATCACTAATCATCAGAGAAATGTAAATTAAAAACACAAAGAGATATCACCTCAAACCTGCCAGAATCAATAATGCCAGCTATCATCAATAAATCAACAAATGTGTTGGTGAGGATGGGCACTGTTGGTGGAAATGCAGATTGGTGCATTCACTGTGGAAAATAGTATGAAGTTTCCTCAAAAAATTAAAAATGGAACTGCCTTGTGACCCACTGATTCCACTTCTGAGATATATCTGAAGAAACCCAAAATACAAATTTGAAAGAATGTATGCACCCCTATGTTCATTGCAGTATTACTTACAATAGACAAGATTTGGAAGCAGCCCGTGTCCATCAGTAGATGAGTGGATAAAAAAGCTGTGGTTCAAAGGCTATACTTAGAGGGGTCATTTCTATAGTTCATTAAAAAGCTGTGGTTCATTTATACATGGAATACTACAAGGCCATAAAAAAGAAGGAAATCTTACCTTCTTTGACAGAATGGATGGACCTAGTCAGTGTTATGCTAAGTGAAATAGCCAGTCAGAGCAATACAATGGCCATATGATTTCCCTTACATGTGGAATCTAATGAACAAAATAAACAAACATGCAAAATAGAAACAGACTCACAAAAAACAGACAGACAGCTTTCAGAGGGAGGGAGTTGTGGGGCTGGGTGAAACACATGAAGGGCTTAAGCCCCCCGCCAAAAGAAATCTCACGGACACAGACAACAGTGTGGTGATTACCAGAGGAAAGGAGTGGGGAGCTAGGGAAGATAGAAAAGGGTAACAATGTGATGGAAAGAGACTTTACTTTGGGTGGTGAACATACAATGCAATATACAGATGATGTCTTACAGAATTGTATATTTGAAGCCTATATAATTTTATTAACCAATGTCACCCCAATGAATGCAATAAAAATTTTTAAAACAAAAGAAAACAAGTGAACAAAATTAATCAAATGTTTCTTCCTTTTAGAAGAGCTCCCAGGCCAGTAGAGATATCCTTCTTTGTACTCATAACCCCCGAGGCATCCTGGGAGTAGATGATGTGGACTTTGTCAGAGTAGTAACACACTGTGTTACTCACCATTGTCTGGCTCATCTCTCCACTAGGTAGAAAACTCTGTTAAGTCAAAATAGTACACTGTTCCTCTCTACATGTTCTTGCCACATATGCTGTGCTTAACTTCTTGACTACTGATTGACTAACTGAATAAATGAATAACCTATAAGGAAAATAAAGCTCAGATTACATAAATCAGTTGTTCTGGGTCTTTGAGTATTTTTCCCAACATAAAAAGAAGAAATAAAAGGTCAAGATTATCCCACTGGATTTCTAAACTATACACTTGCAAAGCAAAATCCCAGAGTTGCAAAACGGTTCCAATACCAGTGATTATAAATACAGAAAAACCATGAAAGCTTTGCTATAAAAGTATTGTTTTAATTAGGGAAAAAAAATTATGTTGTTTCTGAAGAGAACCTATGGATACTTTCAAGGGCTTAACTAATAGTTATTCCATAAATTCATTTAAAAGCTTAAGGCTTTCTTCTCTTTGGCATTCCTTTACTCTCAGTAAGTAGCCCTGCTTAAACATGGGTCATGGTTGTTGTAGAGCTGGAATTCATCTCAGCTGTGGGCAAAGTGAGGGGACCATGAGCAGACATTTGGGAGCAGCAAAGGGAGGGTCCAAGATGCGCTGGGAGTCAGGCAACAGAAGTCACAAAGGAAGGTACAGGAGCCAGGAGCAAAAGAGCAATAGTAGAACCAAATTCTCAATGGCTGTGCTAAGAACTCTTTGGAAAAGTAGTATCCCCATGGATAAAATGCACAATTCCTAGGGCCTGCTAGTGTAGGCTGGCAAAGAGACCCATCTCAGCAAACTTCGCCAGAAAAACAATGTCTGGGAAAAACCCAGAATGAACCCTCAGTAATTAGCAGATTATTACTGACTAACGTAACTGAAGACCACCCTGCTTCAACATGTTCTTGGACAGTAATACAATTTAGAACAGAGAAAGGTTATATCATAAAGTGACTTAAAACATATGCTTGAAATATGGATGGAAAGGAAATAAAGGGATTCATATATATTTTAAGACTTAATTTTGAGAAGTAACCAAGTAACTTTGATGGTCCTCAGTGAAGATCACTTTGCGATTACAAGTAAAAGAATCTTGTAATGGACCCCACATGTACCCGTGCTTGTACATTATCCAAATGAGGCAAGAAATGAAAAGCCCAGGTGGGCACAAACACATAACAAGTAGAATGTTATGAATAAATAAACTATAACATTAACATTAAACTAATTACAGGTTTCATGGTAAATATCATCTTGTCAGCAGATTCTGATAACTCTTTAAGGATGATTTGAACCAAAGAAGCTAGTGGTAACTGAACTAAAGCCATGAGTTCCGAACTCTGCAGGGCCATCGGCTTTGCAATTTATGACGTTTTCTTTAGTCTCTCCCCTTCTTCCATTCTTTTTCTTTTAAAATATCATTTCCCTTTTGCCTTTATTATAAGTTCTCTTCCTTGACTCTCCCTATTTTCAAAGCCTCTAATGGCAATATCTTCACTTTATCATAAATATTGGAAACCACAGTTAGCAGAAAACATTCAAGACTAACTTGACCCCATCACGCTGAATACATTAGTGTCCTTCTTATGAAGAAGCAGTTCCTATAAACTGTATTACTGTCACTTGTTCGAGGTTTTTTAACTTCCAAATCACTTAATTTAAAAAGGAATAATAAAATCTAATGAATTTAAACTATACATGAAAACTATCTCAATTGAAGAATATATGGAGGATGGAAATGGTTTCCTGCATGAATTACACCCTTCCTGCCCTGGTAATTTGAAAGGGCCTATGATTCATTTCTATGAATCCAGGTCAACATGTAAGCCTCCCTAATTGTTCAAAATTCTAACCATTATATCATCTTCCTGTCAACTTATTTCTTTCTTAGCAATAATTCATGTTCCTATTCCATATCTAGTTAATGATGCATTCAGGACATAAGTAAACATATCCTTAAGTCTTTTCACTAAAAACACATAGTAATTTCTGATGAGACCAACTCTCTATGTCCTTCCTGTGATACAGATGTGCTACCCTGGCTGCTGGTCATCTTTTGACATAACCAATCCCGTCTCTTCAACTAGACTATAAGCTCCTTGAAAGCAGAGCCCATGTCTTTGTCTTGTCTTACACTCCACTCCTCCATGAGATTTCTGCTTCTCTCCCATCTGTAAGAATATAACAGATACTCAATAAATGATTGAGTTAGATAAAAACCTGGGGCTACAGAGCATGCAATATTCACATTATCTTCAAGGTTGAAAGGCAGTCAGATCATATCTTTGACCCATGGTATGGGTCAAGACAACTGGTATGAGTCCCAAGGCTTGAGATAAGAGATTAATACATAACTGAGAATGAGATCCATACCTGGGGAGAACAAATGCCTCAGCTGGAAGCCTGAGTTAACTTTGACAAATGATTCCTGATGTGATCTACTCTTCCAAGAGGTGGTGCTCTAGCTTAGGGCCACTCTTTTTTTTTTTTTTCAAGCTTATATATATAAGCTTGAAATAAATATATATATATATATTTAATTATTTTTCAAGTACAGTTTTCTGCCTTTTACTCCCTTTCCAGCCCACCCCACCCCCGTGCTCCCACCTCCCTCCCATTTCCAACCCCCTCAGCTCTTGTCCATGTGTCCTTTATACTAGTTCCTCTAAATCCTTCCCCTTTTTCCCCTGGAATTCCCTCCCCTCTCCCCTCTGGTCGCTATGCCCCTATTTTCTATTTCAGTGTCTTTGTTTTTATTTTGCTTGCTTGTTTGTTTTGTTGTTTAGCTTCCTATTAAAGGTGAGATCATATGGTATTTGTCTTTCAGCACCTGGCTTATTTCACTCAGCATAATGCTTTCCAGTTCCATCCATGCTGTTGCAAAGGGTAGGAGCTCTTTCTTTCTTTCTGCTGCATAGAATTCCACTGTGTATATGTACCACAATTTTTGATCCATTCATTTATTGATGGGCACCTAGGTTGCTTCCAGCTCTTGGCTATTGTAAATTGTGCTGCTATGAATATTGGGGTGCATAGGTTCTTTTGGATTGGTGTTTTGGGGTTCTTAGGATATAATCCCAGCAGTGGAATTACTGGGTCAAAAGGCAGGTCCATTTTTAGTTTTCTGAGAAAATTCCATACTGTTTTCCATAATGGTTGTACCAGTCTGCAATCCCACCAACAGTGGACTAAGGACCCCTTTTCCCCACAACCTCTCCAACATTTGTTGTTTGTTGCTTTGTTTATGATGGCCATTCTGACTGGTGTAAAGTGGTATCTCATTGTGGTTTTAATTTGCATCTCTCTGATAGCTAGCAATATTGAGCATCTTTTCATGTGTTCTGGATCTTCTGGATGTTCTCCTTGAAGAAGTGTCTGTTCAAGTCCTTTTCCCATTTTTTAATTCAGTTAGTTGTCTTCTTAGTGAAGTCATGTGAGTTCTTTGTATATTTTGGAGATTAAATCTTTGTCTGAGGTATCATTGGCAAATGTTTTCCCATACAGTCAGTTGTCTTTTTATTTTAATACTGTTTTCTTTAGCCACGCAGAAGCTTTTTATTTTGATGAGATCCCATTTGTTTATTCTTTCCTTTATATTCCTTGCTCTAGGGACATATCAGTAAAAAAGTTGCTACGTGAAATAGAGGGCCACTCTTGATTGGCTATTTCCTCTTACCTAAGAAGGCATTGCCATGAATTCATAGCACTAGTCCCCCAACAATGGAATTAGAACTGAAATATAAACTGTATAATCCCAGAAGATCTTGTTATTGTTAGGGAAAATATTAAAAATAATGAATCTGCATCTTATTTAAAGAATAGCTTTGCTCTTCACACAACCGACTAGTTCTGGTGACGGTGTCTTTGCTTGAACCACAGGTCTTTCTTACTGTACCTAGAAGATCTTGCTTTTTGATGTATAGTGTATACAGAGATGGTTTCTTAAAATGCATTTCAGTGTGGTAAAATCTGAGTGTTCACATGCTTTCTTTCATATATGGCAAGAAATATGACTGAGATCAATAGCATAAAATGTTGTCTTAAATGCATAAGGGTGGTAAAAAGTGAATTGTAAATATTAGGTATCAGATGAGTAAACACACAGGTAGTATTATTAAGGTGCAGTACCATTAAGTTTGGTAAGACCTTACCTTACTATTGAGGTTAAATACACACATATTACTTGTTAGGGCTAACCAGATGAACAGGTCAAGTTTATGCCTTCCTAATTCAAGAATTAGAATTCAATTAAATTTTGATTATGCTTTAGGAATCAACTGCTTCGTCGGGTCCAGTTAACAACTTAATTTAAGAATATAGTCACCCACAGATTCTCTTGGAAATATCCTGAAAACTCAAACTATGCATTTAAGAGTCAATGAAATAAATCTATAATTTTCCATAATGGGATCCAAGACCTTTTCAAAATATTTAATTCAAAATGTCCCCAAATCGCTATGCCTATGGTCATACTGCATTAGGAACAAATAATCTCCATGATATAAATGCAGCTTCCAAATCCACACCATCCAATAATGCAGCCACACAAAGAGGTATCAGAGATGTGCAGAGCACTTGGCTGTCCTTCCCACCACACATGGCCACAGACAACCAGCACCGAACAACCCGGGGAGAGCTGGGAAGGACGTTTGAGCACGTTCTCTTACTATTGAGGACATGTATGTATCATCTACCTGTCCCAAGTCCTTAAATTTTTAGATTCATTTTCTTTAATGAGCCAGACTCATGTTCATCATTAAAAAAGAAAGAAGGAAAAACAAGCTTAATGAAGATATTTGCCTTAGAAACTGCCACAATCAAAGACAGACCTTTTCAGATAGAATTAAATTTTTTCCAAGCTAATGTATCCTATTAAAATATGGTAATTTACTATGGTTTCAGGTTATCTGAAACCTTGCTAAGATTGAAAACTGAAGTCAATTTCTTGCTATAAGCAGTATAATTTGAACTGAAGAGAATCAGGGAGCATTCTATATTCTCACAAGCACATCCAAGCTAAAACTATTTATATCCAAGGTCCTTAAGGAAACCTGGTTGTACCCCAGGAGTCTGCATATGCTTTTTATTGGAGTGACAATGGCAGCCCAGGAAGAAACTGTCCTCCCCCAAACTGACCCAGCCTTTCCCCTGCAGCTCCCTAGGCTGATATGGACTTGGGGAGAAAGCCCTTGCAGAGATGTCATTTTTGAGGACCTCGGTATGCCCGATTCAAAAATCAGCATGATCGGGGGTTTAATGAGGCACTTTGTTATTCCCTGCAATAAAAACGAAAAAATAGAGACAGAGTTCTTCAGGCTTAATTACCACATCTGTTATTAGGCACTTTACCATGATTGACTGGAGTGTATGTCGGACACGGTGCCAAAAAAGCCTCCCCATAAAAGCAGCTTCCTGCTCGCTCCCTCAGTGACATTGGCCTCAGTTACAACCAGGATTTCCATGGCAAACAAGCAAAGCTGGGCACGCACAAGCTCCCATGCCAGATGAAGGCACTTTCTCCTGATGCCAGTTAAGCTGAGAGCAAGGCCTGGGCCACTTGCTTTGCTGCCTGCTTCTCTCTCTGGGTCGGGCTCCACTTTGCTCCCCTGCAGCCCATGACATGGGGGCACAGTGGAGTGAAGAAGGGGCAAGGCAAGACTAGGAGGGGCTGGGCTGTGGTTCTGTTTTAATGCCTACTTGCAGTTATTAAAATCTGGGGGCATGATGGGATACTGCGGGTGAAAAGCATTTTCTGGCCCCTGAGGTTATAATGACTTTAAAAAGGCAGCTGCCATGCAACAGAGAAGCCAGTTTCTCAGGTGACCTAGTTCCTTGGATGTGTTGGGCATTATGAGCCAACCACCAACTTGAATTTTAGACATTCAATGTCTCATTCTGTAACATACATAATTAGAGAAATGTATTGCCATCATTCCTTGACCCCAGTAACACTGTTCATGGATTCCTGTAAGTCTGTGTATGTAGGCAAGTGGGATCTATTAATGAAACTGCAGTTCATTTAAAAAGGGTTGCCTTTATAAAGTAGGCCATTATTCAACCTTTTTATTTTTAATGTTATTTTTAAATTATATTTTATTGATTCTGCTATTACAGTTATCCCAATTTTCTCCTTTTATCCCCCTCTACCCAGCATCCCCCACTCCCTCAGGCAGTCCCCATAATATTCATGTCCATGGGTCATCGAATAAGTTCTTTGGCAACTCCATTTCCTATACTGTACTTTACATCCCCATGGCTGTTTTGTAACTGCTTCTTTGTACTTCTTAATCCCCTCACCTCTTCACCCATTCCCCACACCCCCTGCCTACCTGGCAACCATCAAGTCACCATCCAAATCCACGATTCTGTCTCTGTTTTTCTTGCTTGATCAGTTTGCTTTCCAGAATTAATTGTTGATAGATTTGTATTTTTGGCCATTTTATTATTCATAGTTTTGATCTTCTTTTTCTTAAGTAAGTCCCTTTAACATTTCTTATAATAATGGTTTGGTGATCATAAAATCCTTTGGTTTTTTCTTATCTGGGAAGCTCCTTGTCTGCCCTTGGATTCTAAATGATAGCTTTACTGGGTAGAGCAATCTTGGCTATAGGTCCCTGCTTTTTCATGACTTTGAATATTTTTTGCCAATCTCTTCTGGCCTGTGAAGTTTCTTTAAAGATACCAGCAGATGGTCTTATGGGAAGTCCCCTGCAGGTAACTAACTGCTTTTCTCTTGTTGCTTTAAGATTATTTATCTTTAACCTTTGGCATTTTAAGTAAAAAGTGTCTCAGAGTGGGCCTCTTTGTATCCATCTTGTTTGAGACTCTGTGTGCTTCCTGGACTTAAGTGTCTATTTCCTTCACAAGATTAGGGAAATATTCTTTCTTCATTTTTTCAAATAGACTTCCAATTTCTTGCTCTTTCTCTTCTCCTTCTGGCACCGCTACAATGCAAATGTTGGAAAACTTAAAGTTGTCCCACAGGCTGCTTACACTACTATCCTTGTTGCTGTTTTAATTATTTTTTCTTCTTGTACTGATTGGTTGGGTTTTTTTTTGTTTCCTTATGTTCCAAATAATTCATTTGACTCTCAGCTTCATCCACTCTACTGTTTTTTTCCCTCTAAATAATTCTTTATTTCAATTAGTGTGTTTTTTTTGTTTCTGACTGGATCTTTTTTTATGTTGTTGAGTTCCACACTAAGTTCTTTGAACATTCTTACAACCAGTGTTTTGAACTCTATATCTGACAGATTGTTTATCTCCATTTTGTTTAGTTCTTTTTCTGGAGTTTTGATCTGTTCTTTCACTTACTTCTTGGTTTTTTTTTTTTCTCTTCATTTTGGCAGCCTCCCTGCATTTGTGCCTATGTATCAGGTAGAGCTGCTATGACTCCCTGTCTTGATAGCATGGCTTTAATAGCAGGTGTCCCGTAAGGTTCAATGGCACAGCCTCCCCTATCACCCAAGCTGGGTACTCACGACATGCACTTTGTGTGGGCTGAGTACATCCTCTGTAGCTGAGCCTTGATTGTGGTTGAATGGTCAATGGGAGGAATTTAGCTAGGCCAGTCAAGGATCAGCTATGACCACTGAACACTAACCTCCACCTCCTGTGGAGTATCAGCTGTGCAGAGGCAGGGGAGTGGTACTCTAAACTGGTCTGTAGCTGTCCACTGGGTTCACAGGTTTTGGGGTTCCTTGGTTGGTGCAGGCCAAGGTCAGCCTCCACCTGTGTTTTTCCTGGGATGACCCTGCATAAGCTATAAAGCAATCTGAGATAGTGCTAGTTGTGCTGGGTTTGGAGATACCCAGGCAGAGCCAACCTGTGAATCTGGGCTGGCTGCTGCTAGTACAGGGTCTGGGGCCACTTAGCAAGAGGTATGGGGACTGGAGACTCAATGAGCCTGGCTGTTGCTTGTTTAATAGGATTTAGGTAGTTGTGAAGAATGAGCCAATACCTGCCATTCATATGGAAAAGTCAAGATTAACAGTTTGGGCAGGCCAGTAAATTGGGTGGGAGAGAGTCTCAGGATATCTCCAGGGCAAGGCAAACAATGTTAGCCAGGCTGGTGAAGTCTCAGATAGGGTACCTGCCTTCTGGCTCTGTGGCTTTGCGTGCGGAGGGTTCAGAGAAAGGACAATGGCTCTGCCTGTCCTTCTGTCTGGGAAAAAGCTGTCTCCTAGCTCTTGATTCCAGACACTTCAGTTCCTCCCTGTCTGCCACTGGTGCCTTTCAAGCTGCTACCCCAGTTCTGGAGCTCAGAGGGAGCGAGTCTGTGTGTGGGTTCTTTAAGGGGCAACATTCAGGACTCCAGAAGTTTCTTCTACCAACTCAATCCTTGCTAATTGTTGCAGCCAGAAGTTATGAGGATTTATCTTCCTGGCACTGGAACCCTGGGCTGTGGGGGAGCACCATTGTGGGGCTGGGACTCCTTGCTCCCAAGATATCCCTCCTGAATTTTTATCCACCCCACAGGATGAGAGACCAGCCTATTCACGTCTCTACCCTTCTTAACCAGTCTGGATGGATGTGGTTTCTTTAATTCTATAGTCATCAGACTTCCATTCAACTCAATATCTGACTGTTCTGAGTGATGGTTGTTCTCTATTTTAGTTCTAATTTTGATGTGGTTGTGCAAGGAAGTGAGCTGTGTTTACCTATGCTGCTATCTTGACCAGAAGTCACCCCTTACTTCATTCAACTTTTTTGAAGTGCAAAAAATCCAGAAACCCATAGCTATCCACATTCTTGAGTGAGTTACTATGCAGGAAACAGAATAGGGACAATTACTGGCACAGAAAACCACTCGTCAGACCAGATGTACAGGCAGAAAAGCCTCAGAAAGCAATCTGATCTCCGAACACTCACCAGGTAGGGAAACACACAAGTACTCACCTAACAATAGCCCAGAGCTACAGAAATTCTGATGTACTGTTGTAACGTAAGTAATGAGAAAATACTAAAACATATATACCTTGTGACTATGTTCTGGAACAATCAATTATAAAGGACAATGTCCTTGAAGCTTCTCTCTCTGTGTTTAATTGTCTCAGTGAGGATGAGGTTGTAGAAATTTATGATGCACTACTCTGTTGCTTTTTTATACCAAGCAACATCCATGGTATTTTGGATATATGGCTACTATTAGTGGAGATTTGTGTACAAAATTAACCCAGAAATAATAAGTGAAGTATGAGAAGTTGGCAAGGAGGAAAAAGGACTTTCTAAGCTATCAGAAAGCCTTACCAACATCTAATGAAAGTAAAAGGAATATCTGGTGCTTCTAAAAAGGAATGGACATTTATAAAATGCATTGTCTATGTGCTCAGACAAGTGTATATGCAACAACTTTTTCTGTTCTTGTGATGGAGTCCATTTATTAGAGGTTTGCCCCTAGGACCTACCACTTTTCAGCAATCTTTCCAGCTTGAGGGGAAAATGGGGGTTTTGGAACTAGATCTCGGCCTCCTCAGACAAATGGCAGCCCACTGTGGGGTCGCACTGTGCAAGTGGTGATTGCTGAAGAGCCCTCACAGATTCCTCAGGCTTCTTAGACCTGGCCTTTCTTTCCTCAGCCCTGACCATAAATATGACTGAGGCTCTTTTCAGACTAAGCCTTTCCCTCACTCTCTTCTTTATCCACAAATGAGCCTTTGTGATCCCTTGAGAAGAGAGACAGCGGGACACGGCAAAAATCAAAATTAACCAATTCTGGAATCACACAAAGCCACTCTCCAAACAAGTAAAAAAAAAAGGGGCTGTTTCAGAGCCAATTCCTTTAAAAATAAATGTCCACAAGTAAAGGTTTTGTGGTATTAGAGAGAAAGGAGCTGTATGTTAACGTATCTAAAAGCAACTTGGCGATGGTTTCTTAGATATGACACCAAAAGCACAAGCAACAAAAGAAAACACAGATCACTGGACTTCATAAAAATTAAAAACTTCTGTTATTGAAGGGCATTATCAACAGGGTGGAAAGGCAGCCCACACAGTGAGAGAGCATATTTGCAAATCACATGTTTGATAAGGGGTCAAAATCCAGGATAAAAAAACAAAAACAAAAACCTACAACTTAACAACATTAAAGCAAACAACCTAACTGAAAAATGGGCAAAGAACTTGAACTGATATTTCTTTAAAGAAAATATACTGATGGCCGATATGCACAGGAAAAGATGTTCAACATCAATAATCACTAGAAAATACAAATCAAAACCACGACGAGATACTCTGGCACATCCATTAGGATGGCTATTATCAAAACGCAAAACAAACAAAAGCAGAAAATAACAAGTGTTGCGCAGGATGTGAAGAAACTGGACCCTGTGCGTTGTTGCCGGAAATGCAAAATGCTGCAGCTCCCACGAAAAATAGTGTGGCCATGCCTCAAAACACTAAACAAAGAATCACCGTAGGATGCGGCAATCCCACCCCTGGGTGTGTGTTGTAAAAGAACCGAAAGCAGTGACTGCACCACCAGATGCGTACACCAATGACCAGAACAGCATACTCGCAACGCCCTGAAAACGGACACAACACAGATGTCTGTGAATGAATGACCAGATAAGCAAAGTGTGGCATATCCATACAGTACAATATTATTCAGCCTAAAAGGGAAGGACATGCTGACGCATGCTACAACATGGATCGAACTTTAAGACATGCTAAGTGAAAAAAGGCGGACCCCAAAGGGCGGATATTGTATGGTAGTACACATGTGTGTTCAGCGAGGTATCTAGAGTAGTACAATGTGTAGAGGCAGAGGGACGGCTGTCAGGAGCTGGGGGCGAAGGGACAGGAAGAGTTGCTGTTAAATGAGGACAGAGGTTCAGTTCTGGGAGATGAAAAAGTTTGGAGGTGGACAGTGGTCATGGCTGCACAACACCATGAACGTAGTTGATGCCACAGAACGATACTTTTAAAAATGGTTATCACAGTAAATTTTATGTTATGTGTATTTCACCACAATAAAAAATAAGTATCTAGAAGTAAGCCATGTCCCGAGGCGTAACAGATGTCTGCCCAAGAGGTAGGGACTTCTGTTTGCTGCTTTCTGAAACAAGCATTCACGTGTTCCAGGGATCACCCGTGGACTTGAAATCTAGTCACTAGAACTTGAGGGTGGAAGGAGGCAAATGCCAGCACATGCAGTAACAGTGTGATCCTGTGCCCACCCAGTCCCATCACTGCCACCTCTGTGGGACAGCTGGCCAGAATGCCCCCTCTCAGCTCCCCTGGAGAGCTGTGGAACCGAAGACAATTGCTGAGAACTTGACACAGACACCAAGACACAGCAATTTAACTGTCTCTCGACTTGAAGCAAGCAGAAACGGAAGGGCGGCAGGCGTTCTGAAGCCACTGTGCATGTGCAATGCCAGCTCTGCACTGCTGCCTGAATTCAAACTGTTGACTTGATTGTTTAACTTGGAAGGAACGAACTTAGGGATCTGGACTTGTGTGTGCTTCTTACTTTCTCAGAGAAAGTTCTAAGGAGTTTGAGGATTTAGAGGACCGGGTCTTCCTCCATTTCAATTTTAAATTCTTCAAGTTAGATTTTCTGGGTCACGAGGTAGCTTTGCTTTGGGGTTTTATTCTCCCTCCACCCCTCTAATTGCCAATGAAGTTAAGATTACACAAAACAATGCTGTTTTCAGTCTAGAATGCACATCTCAATCCCTTCTGGCAGGTACTCCCACAGACCAGTTGTTATTTAAATACCTATAGGGAGAAAAAAAGATTAAAAGATCAAGTCATGCTGCACTTCCCAACAAAGCAGGCCACAGCTGTACCCGGGCATGCGAGCAACTGCTCGGGAGGAGACAGCGAGACTTCTGTTGTCCTGCAGGGTCTGCTGGGGTCACGGCATGTGGCGTGGATTAGAGCGAGCCCTGGCTCGCTGTTCCCGGTGAGGCGGGACTGGGGCTCGCGCGCCGCACTCCGGGGCTGCGCCTCCGCCGCCACCTGCCACGCTTGTCAAGGTCTCTTGAGAAACAGAAGGAATGGCAGACTTCACAACCTCTTCAAAGACAACAATTTCTTTTCTATTTTAAAGTATTTTATAAGTTTAAAAAAAGAGAGGAAGAGAGAGAGAACAATTTATGTTTACACAGGTTCCCAAAGATCTGTCACAAGGGGTGGAAGAAAATGTATCTATCGTGGATAGAAAAAAAGGTTTGGATTTGGTCTGAAGACAGCTAGATGTTGAGACTCGGTAAATTTACGATTTAAGAGGAGAGACTTCTGCCCTGGCAGGGTAGCCCAGTTGGTTAGAGCACCATCTCGAAAGGCCAAGATTGTGAATTCGAACCCGGGTCAGGGCAAATCCAAGAAGCAACCAATGAATGAATAAATGGGTGGAACAAGATATCAATGTCTCTCTCTTTCTCTCTGTCTTCTTCTCTCAAATCAATAAAACACAATTTTCAAAAAGAGTTCCACAGGTGGGTGCTAGGCTGGGCCCTACCTAACCAGGAGCCAACACAGAGGAAGAGGCCCAGGAAAACAGCCGCCCCCAGACTCTCATACTCCGCTTCTCCCTGGAACAGCAGGGAGCAGCGAGAGCGGGCTGTGTATGTCACGCAGCTGTGCTTCTCAGACCTGCGCCCCGGGCTTCCTTAGGTAAGTGCATGGAGTCGGAAAGGGCCTTCATGTTCTCTTCATCTTGTAAACAAGAAAACATACACGAAAAAGTTCTGGGGGGGTGGTTTAGGTGCCTAAGATTGAACGGTGGCAGAAGCAGATCTCAAGACAAGATCTGCTGGCTCCAGAAGCAGCGACCTTTCTACCATCCTGGGCCGCCCAGCGGAGCGCTGGGGAGAGACGTGTACTCCCTCGCTCTAGAAGCATTTGCTGGTGTCACTCGAGGACGTGCAAAATAATAATGTTTGATTATTACTAATGATGGATTAACGATGCTGACCTTGAGATGTGCATCACTGTGAGTGCTTTTCAATGACACCAGGATTAGAAAACAAAAAATTACCACAAATAGGTACGATTCTACAAATGGGCGGCTAGCTACACTCCTGAACAATGCTGGAACTTCAAACTTGGGTGATTCCCCCACCCCCTCACCTCAGCATAAAATACATTTAAGGTAGAACATGAACGGAGTCCATGAAGTGAAACTCTCTAAAAACCCACCTCTCCTTAAGGAAGTTTGCTTCCTCCAGACTTCTGTCCACGACTCCCCATTGGGCCTTCAACAACAATCCTGAGGCCTGACACCCGACCGCCTGCAAGCAGCTTCTCTTTCGAAGCTGCTTGGCTGCCAAGAGCCTTGGGGCCAGAAAGAATGGGAGGGCGGCACAATGGCCAGAGCCAGGCAGAGGCCCCTCATCTCCTGTCGTCTCAGGGAGGACACCGGCGAGGGAACCACACTGTGCCTCCCAGCACACACTGAAGGGGCTCTGCCCGGCCTGGGCTCTCACTGGTGATGCACCAACTCCTGGGCACAGACTGGGAAGCGGCTTTTGTCCCTGGAACCCAGTGACCAAACTCGGCGGGCTTCCACAGCCCTTCCTTTACCCGCTGTTCTGAAAATCCTGCCCGTCAGGCCTTGGTTGCCATTCCTCTCAGCAGTGGAGCCTGACGCATTCATTCACCATCAAAGGAAATACACAGCGCACGCCACAGAAACGCTGCGGTCTCCCTTACATGCCAGCAAGCGAATCTATATGCCATTGGAAGCCTAATTACATGGCCTGATTGTCACAAATAGCACAAGAAATGAAAAACCTTCTTCCAAAGTCTCTGGCTAGACAGGCATTTCCTTAGAGCAAGATTGAAGAAATCCTTCGTAGATAGAGGCAGTTAGGTGTCTGCCACACCTGAACTCTGGAAACATTCAGAAAGACCAGAGTTTTGTCTTTTAGGGAGAGAGCTATATATACCTAAGCACATGAAATTCTATAGCAAGCTAAGAGATCACTTTTAGAAGATCTCTGGATTTCTTAACAGTACAGTATCTTCAACCACGGACAGCTACGCTGCGAGGTGACAACTGGACCTGGGGGGCTAGCTCACAGGACCCACAAAAATCAAACTCCCCAGCCCTGGTGGGATGCAGAGGCCCCCCCAGCACCCCCAGTGGCTTCACAAACACGACTACAAAGCATCATTTACAAACCGCCTTGAAAGAAAGGCAAGGATTTTTTTTTCTTCCGCAGCCCTAGTTGGTCAGAGCTCTACATTATAAGCTTTTTGTTGTTGTTGTTTTTGAACTTCGGAAGAAAAGTGCCTTTGCTGCAGGCTGGCCTTCACCGAAATAAAAGTAGGCCATCTGGCCAGCTGAGCGGAGTGGCCTCTGGACCTGAGTCTCTGGCTGGGCCCGGGCACAGGCGTCACCGTCTAGAAGGAGGATGTCCCGTCCTTGGAACGAGGAAACACCTCATCTATCCCGGCCGAGGTCACGTGCTCCCTCGTGGGTGCGACCTCCATTACACCCCATTCCCTCGCACCACTTTGATGCCACAGCATCCCAAGAAGAAACAGCTCGAAGGTCATGTTCAAAACTTGAAAGTTGAACATATAAATGGCCCAGGCCCGTTCCTACCTCATGTGCTCTGACAACAGTTCTCACTCACCACTGACTGTCGCACCGCCCACTGGCACCTCCCCTGCAGGGAAGAGTAGTCTTGGGAAGGTTGTCCTCAAGCACTAAAGGCTGCCTGTGGCCTCACTGCTGTATGTATGGTGGGAGACAAGGTCAAGGATTATCCATGTAAGTGAGGATTAGGGCTGTGGGTCAGATTCACCTTTACGTATCATTCTTATGTCCCCCAAATCAGTCAGATCCACAGATATTTAAGTTTCTGTTCTATTTATGCAGCAAAGCTACCATTTAGAATGGAAGGGCAGATAAAGTACTTCCCAGGTAAGGTCAAGTTAAAGGAGTTCATCATCACCAAGCCCTCATTACATGAAATGTTAAAGAGACTTATCTAAGAAAAAGAAGTTAAAGAAACATGAACAGTGAAAGGACAACAAAATCATAACTATCAACAAATGAACCTAAAAAAATAGAAACAAAAACTAAGCAAACAACTAGAACAGGAACCGAACCAGAGAAATGGACATCACATGGAGGGTTTTCAGTGTGGAGGGGGGGAGGGGAAGAATGTGGGAGAAGGTACAGGGAATAAGAAACATAATTGGTAGGCATAAAATAGTTGGGGAGAGGTTAAGAATAGTATAGGAAACAGATAATTCAAAGAATTTATATGTACAAGCTATGAACATGAACTAAGGGGAATGCTGGAGGGTTGGGGGTGCAGGATGAAGGGGGAATAAAGGGAAAAAATTGGGAAAACTATAATAGTATAGTCAATAAAATATACTTAAAAATAAATAAAAAGAGAGGGGGAAAAAGTCTACACATCTTGGTCTGCTCAGGCTGCTGTAACAAAATGCCACAGACGATTTATTTCTCACAGGTCTGGAGGCTGGAGAGTCCAAGACCCAGGTGCTGGACAAGGTTCAGTTTCTGGCGAGAGCCCTCTTGCTGGCTTGCAGCTGACCTCCTTCTCTCTGCGTCCTTACATGATGGAGGAAGAGCTCCGATGTCTCTCCCTCTTCCAATAAGGCATCAGCCTCGTTGGATTAGGATCCCACCCTTATGACTCCGCTGAACCTTCACCACCTCTTCACAGGCCCTATCTCCAAATACAGACAATTTGGGGGATAGGGCTTCAACACAGGAATGGGGAATAGGGTGGGGTGGGGGTCAGACACAATGGAGTCCATACACCATGCTTGACCATTTGGGGATAGAAAGGTAAATAAGACAGATCCTGTGTGCTCAACGACCTTACATTCTAGAATCAATTTATTCTACAAGTAGAAAGGTCCCTGAGGTTGATGGAGTCTCCTCCCACAAGTTCCAGGGATTCCTTCTAGACACACTCCAGGAATGTACCTCCTGATGAGGTGGTTGGTTATTTCACCCTAATCACAGAAAGGGACAGAGAGTTCGGGTGGCCTGTGGCACTTGTGATGAGGTAACGTAGAGAGATTACATTCCAACTGTGGTTGTGTCTCCAGAAGAAGACCAGAGATGCGCAGGTCGGGGACATCAACCACATTCTTCATCACCAGACTCCTAATACCGACAAGTGCTGTTTAGATAGAAGGTTTCTTATTTTACATATTTATTTACTTAGTTATTTTTAGAAAGAGGGGAAGGGAGGGAGAGAGGGAGAGAAACATCAGTGTGTGGTTGCCTCTTACACACCCCCTACTGGGGAACCTGGCCCACAACCCAGGCATATGCTCTGACTGGGAACTGAACCAGCAATCCTTTGGTTGGCAGACCGGCACTCAATCCACTGAGCCAAAGCAGCCAAGGCAGATAAAAGTTTTAAAAGATTCTTGACTCAGAATACAGAAGCAGCATTATCTAGAAACTTTGCCCAGCCAATATCAAGACTATAGTTGGATAGAGAAACTTTGCTGTTTCCCTGAATCATGAACACAGAGTTTGTATGCCAATTAATTCACCAAGTTCAATATACAACAAAGTATGACATATTAAAGACAGCATAGACCCAAGACGCAACACACCAGAACTTGGCAATAGGCTCACTGAATTGAAAACAGAGGGCCTAAGGCAAATCTTTGAGTAGAAATTAATCAATCAGATAGAAATCAATCAGATACAAGTAAATAAAACTTACTGAGCATTTACCATGTCAGATGGTGTTCTAAGTCCTTTTCATTTACTATCACAATTAAACCTCATAGCCACTCTATTAGAGAGCTACCATTAACACCGCCACATACCTGATACAGAAACTGAAGTCTAGAGTAACTGGCGTAAGGTCATACATCGAGTAAACATGGAGAAAACCAAGATTCAAATGCAGGGAGTCTGGTTCTAGAACTCACATTCTAAATCACTACACTACAGCACCCCTCTGCCTTAACTTCATTTGTCCACTGGCAAAGCAGTCAATGCTTAGAATGGATACCACAAGGCAAATCCGAGAGGTCAGGGACCTTGTATATCTTAGGTATTGCCCTACCTATCCCCTAGCATAGAAAATCACATGGAACATAATAGATGTTCAATAAATATTTATTGAATAAACCAATAACAGGTTGTGTTCGATTTAGTGAAGTTACTGCGATAGTCTCCTTATTGTCATTCCCATTTTCAACTTCCATCATCAAAGATAATCCTTTGCATTATCCTGCCTGGTGAATTTAAGCAGCTTTCAGAAGTTTCCCAACTTGGCTTCAGCCTACCCTTCCAACCTTGTTTCTCGGTATTCCATTATGCAGACATTCCGCCCTGACCGTCTCTGCCTGCTCCTGCCTCGCCCACCCTCACCCCGACCCCATGCATTCCTACCAAGTGGAGTGCTGTCTCCGTCTTCTCTAGCTACATGGAGCTCACTTACCTTTCAAAGTCTCATCTCCTCTACGAAGCCTTCTCACCAAATCCACAATGATCTCACCCTGTTATAGGACGAATTCACCTGAGATAAATCACCGGCTTCCTCCTCCTTTCCTGTCTCCACAAAGAGACTGGCAACCCGCTGAGGGCAGGAGCCCTGCCCTCTCCCTTTTGGCATTCTCTCTAACACGGAGTAAACACCTGGCTCCTGGCAGACACTTTATGAACACAGATTGAATGACTGAGGCAGAATGCAGCTCATCTAAATGTAAAACACCTGCCTATGTTTCAAAAATAAAGGTAAAAAATTATAATTGAAGTAAAATCCACATAATGTAAAATTCATCATTTTAACCACATTGTGCAACCATTACCACTGCCTAGTTCACTATCTAGTTCCAGAAACATCTCCGTCGCCCCCAAAGGAAACCCTATGCCCACGGCGTAGTCACTCCCATGGCCCCTCCCCTCAGGCCCTCCAAACTACTACTTTCTGTCGCTACAGATTTGCATATAGCGGATATATTACATAAATGCAATCACACAGTATGTAGCCTGTCGTGTCTGGCTTCTTTTATTCAGCATTGAGTCTTCAAGGTCCGTCCATGTCCTAGCACCGGTCATCTGCGTTCCTTCGTACGGATCCCATTCCTAGGACATCCCCTCGTGCGGACGCACGGCATTTTGTGTGGCCAGTCTCCAGGCCTCAGTTGGTAGAGATCTGGGTCGTTTCCACCTTTGATTATCATGAGTAATGCTGCTCAGAACCTGTGTGCACAAGTTTTAGTTTGAACGCTTTTCATTCTGCTGACACCTTACTAAGGAAGAACAAACTCATTGCCTGGAAGCTTCATCCTTATTCTACAGTTGAGATAAATAATTTGTTAAAATAAAAAAACTACTGTCATTACAACGTAGTCATTCCCATGAGTTAATTTAACTATTAACTGTATTATTTGGAAACTATGATAAACTATTATTTTTAAGCTCCTTAGAGCTTCTATTGGGTTGGCCAAAGTTTAAGGGTTTTTTTCCATAAAATGAAAGACACATTATTTTATTTTTACTGATAACTTTATTGATTTGGATATTTTGAGTATGTTGGCTATCTCCCACATGGTGTAATGTGGATTGTTCTCAATTAATGTATGAATTTGATTGCTGTCAACTTTAACTTATCTACCCAACCATGGAGCATCATGCAGCAAGAAATCTCCAGCACAAAACTTTGCAAACCAATTTTGACATGTTTGATCAGTCACAGCACCTTCTCTATACACTGCCCTTCTCTATACAGATCTTTTCTTGCATTTGAGTTGTTTTTACTTTTCTTGAAATAACAAAGCATAATATGCCAAAAATGTTGCATATTTTCTTTCATCTTCAATATTAAAAAGGCTACACAAAAATTCACCAATTCTGGTAAGTTTTTTTTAATGCACATTAATATAACCGCTGTCACAATACAATGTAATGAAAGTGTTTCGAAGACAACTAAGTTACAGACAGCTAAGCACTATTAGAGCCATCTTATGGAAAAACACAAATGGACTTTTAGGCCAACCCAACATTCTGTATCAGAGACTACCCTTTCGACTCCTGTATTTAATTCTGGGATCTTACTTAAGCACTGGGATGAGTCTTTCATAAAAAGCATAAACAGGTCTTATTCTTAGATGTGTTCATCTTCTTCACTATTTTCACATTTTATGGTGTTATAATAATAAATGATATTTACTGAGTCCTTCATATGTGCTTACCACTCTGCTAAATGTAACCCTCTCTGAAGTATATACTGTTATCATTTCACAGGTAACAAAAAGAGGCCTCCAGGGCTTAGGTAGCCTGCTGAAGGCCATGAAGCTTTAAGCCGTGGAAAAGGAGCACTAGTCTAGGTTGTTGCATTTCATACAGTCCATGGCTTGCACCACCAAAATCTCGTCTCAACTCACCACTTTAATTACCGTTTCATGTAAATCAACAGTTAGCATTAAGACCAAAGGAAGTATACAGAATGGGTACTCGGACCTAGAACAGATGCGTTATCATAATTTCAAAGCCAGATTCTCCTTCGGAAAAAAAACTGCTCCTCTTTTCTTCATTTGAGTCTACTTGCTCCGTATTATAACAGCAAGCCAGGATGTTCTATAAGCACAATGACCTACACTGCTGATGACAGATGTCCCCTAGATAGGAAAGGGACCACAGCCGCTCTCACGCCAGAAGCACCGCTCTGCTGACAGGGCTGCCCCCAACCTTGCGGGCACAGTCCCGGAAGCACTTTGCGGTGCCCCGGCAGTGATGGCTGCAGTAGGCGAGAGAGATGAGCCAGAGGCCTCACACCTCACATCACCTTGTCCCAGTCAGAAAAATGAGAGAGAGAAAATAAGAGCCTTCCAACATTAGACTTCAGGAGATATCATCTGAAAATTCAGAGAATAAAAGTTCAGAGACATGTCCATGCTTCACAGGTCCAGAGAGCCTTTCTCTGATTTTTGTGGACAGATGACAATGAATAGATGGAGGCTACAGTGTAGAAATGAGAGCTGGTAGTTGGAAACTTGGAAGAGTGCTCATGTTTTAGGTATAAAGACCGGGTCTCTGCTAACACTGTTGGCCTCTTAGGCACTGAATTTTCTGTCCCCCAAAAAGTAAAACAATCCGCTATGACAGTGCTGGCCATGCTTTCTGACACAACACTCTTTCCACTACGGACGTTTGGACACATTCGTGGATACCTAAAGCTCTAGGCCCTCCCAGCCCCTCTAAGCCCCAAATTACCTGACAGTTGGGTTTCCCAGAATTTATCATTTTCCATCATTGCTAGAGCTTTAATTCTACATTCAACACGATGCTTTAAAAATTCTTGACCTTTTACTGAAGTGTGAAATACATGCCAAGAAAGAACAGAAATCAAAATGTAATGGCTACAGGTTCACAAAATGCACACGCCCCCACAACCAGCGCCCAGGTTAAACAGAACAATGTCAGTGCCCAGGAGCGCTCCTGGGGCAGGGCTCTCACCCCCACACAACACTTAGTCCCAGCAAGCAGCCTCTGCCTAAAACGTGTTAGTACTAAATGTGCTACTTGGGAAGAAAAGACAACATATCACTTCTCTATCTTTTCAAGTAGAGCAGAGCCCTCGTCCCTTACAACACAGGGGGAAGAACCTCTCTAAATCACAGGAACGAGCCCAGTGAATAGGCCTAATGACAGTGAATGGAAAATTAACTAATCAGAAGCATGTTTAACACAATCCAATTGCCACCTGCAAAGAACGATCTCCTTTTCGCCTTCTCCACTTCAAAAGCATCTATATCATCAGTAAAACCAAATATCCACTCAGTAAAGTATAAACAAACAGCAAGGAAAGGGGGGAGTGGAAAACATAATGAAGAAAATAAAGCCACTTGCCTCTCTGCAATCCACTTGCTTCTCCTTCTTTAATGGATTTGCAATGAAAGTCTATAATCAAGGTGCAGTGATAGACTTAATTACACGAAGCTCTAAGTGACCTCAAGCAAATCACGTGATGCCTTCTCCTGGGTCCAAACTCTGTTAAGGCTTATAATACTCCCAGTCAGAAAACCTCTCATCTGAGACAAAAGGATTCCTGCGGCAATGAGCACCAGCTGCCTGCGCACGGTGAACGGGCTCTCGACAACCCATTACATCCAGAAAAGGCTTTCTCCACTCTGCACCACTCAAGGCTGCATTCTGTGCCTAACTTTTCTTTTCATTTTTTTAAAGCCACTTACAAATATCCACAGGAACTAGGGACTAAGTTTCCCTTTGAAAGAAACTCAGAGGCAAAGGCTGAATGAATGACATTTTTTTTTTCATAAAGGGGATAATCAGGCTAAAAGAACAATTCTGGGCAAAAAAAGTCTGCGACCTTTGCTGAGGCTATGACTTGGAATGTATGAATTTTCTTCTGACACAAAGAATGTAGCTAATTGTTAAGCTGTGGATTAGGTCTTGACAGGAAGTGTGCAACCCTTTCCCTCCAGGGCTAGAGTCCAGTTTGGAGTTGGGGGTGAGAAGTGGTGTCCGTGACATCTGGGCTGTCCCCCAGCCTCTCAATGGTCCAGCTAGGTCAGTAACTTTCTAATGGATCTAATTGTATTTCGATCAAAAAATTGTCAGCTTCCAAACTGATATCTGAATCTAGATTCCAAATGAAATGATTAGTACATCGTATATATGGTGACTACCCAACAACAAGGAATCATTCTCTGAGGTTACAGTCCTCAGTTTAGTTGGGTTTCCAGAGCAGATACTTGTCTTTGATGGACCTGTTGAAAAGAGGCTCAGAAATATGCCCTTGCCTATTGTGGACAGAGGAAGACCTTTTTTAATTTAAAAACAATAATAAAACTCTACCATAAGGTAAGTCAGCAGCCCTCACAGGAAACAATGTCTTCCTTGGCCAAAGATCAGTAGGGAGTTCTCATAGACTTCTGTTCCCCTAACGCCATACAGCAATGCTCCCAAACCAGCAGATTAATGATGCTTCCACAAAATTCCTTTTTTCCCTCCCCAACTCTACCTCTGACCCATTGCTGCAAGTAGTTTAACTCTGCGAGGCCTTGACCTCCTTTCTTTGTCTCTCTGATTCAAGTGTGTCTGTTTCCTCGAGGCTACTGAGCTCAGTTGGACGGCTGGCCTGGCCGGGGCAGAAGGGAGCACCAGCCAACCCCAGAACAATGGGCCCCTTTCTCGGACTGTCACATGAACAGCATTGCATTATAGCCATTGTCCCTCCAAGCAGAGACGGAAAGGCACGGGTTCTCACAGACCAGCTATTCTCTGTGACCTACTCTGGCCAAGTCACTAAAATATTAAAAAAGGGAAAAAAGAAAAGTCGTGCCTTCTGGGTAGAGCAGATGAGCCCTAACAAGGTTTGTGGTGCACCCACGGACCACCCGCATCAGGATGCCTCGTCAAAAATACACACCTTTGGACTCCACTGCACTCCTTCCGAATCCAAATCATTAGATGGGAACCGGTATGTGCCGGTGATTCTCAGGCCCCTGAAGTTTGAAAACAGGCTAAACGGAGGTCTCAAACATTTCTGTCCTCACTAATGGACTGCTTTTGCACATCTATCTGTCCAAGGGAGGTACAGGAGATAGGGGAGTTCTGAAAAGGCAAGTACTTTATACCACGGTAATCGAATCTCACTGTGGGGGGAAAACACCTGGGGAGAAGGTAGGTGAGAAAGATGAGGGCACCAAGGAGTGTGGGGAGTGAGACAGGCAATGAACTAATAATGTAACTACAACAACAACAGTGGGCTCTGGTCAGCGATGAGCAGAAAGAAGGAGGTGCAGGGAGTGGAGGTGGCTGAAGCAACCTGGCAGAGGCTGGAGCCTTCAGAAAAGGATGGATGGTGAGAATTTCCTTCAGAAATGGAAGTCCCCGTGGTGGGATGGACAGATGGCTCTTAAAAAAACAAGCATCTTTAATATTCAGTTTTAAGAGGTGAACTTCCTCCACAGTCCCAATCCCTTTAGTCAGCCAATGCAGAGCCAAGTGTTCGGTGGTATTTTATGAAGTAAAGGACAGGTGAGGGGATATCCATGGTGGGGTGGACCACTTCATGCTAAAAGAGACCGTAGAGTGATGTGGCAAGATCATCTTTAAATTAAACGTCTTAAGGGAAAATACAAATTCAGAGCTAGCTGATGCTAGCGGAAACATGAACCCTGTCTCCACTCCCACACCCAGGAGCCCCGAGGTGGCTGAAAGAAATAAGTTTTCTCATTTCACATCTTTGCAGGGGAAGAGAGCTGAGGTTTTCACTTGAACCTCCATAGGGTGCCCCAAACCACACCTGGCGTGTGAATAACACAGTAGCAGTGAAAGATGAGGGGCTCGAATGCCCACAGAGCTGTGGGAACAGGCAGAGTCCAGTCCTACGGCCCCACGCGTGGCTGTCATAAAGTAATTCTCAAATGTTAACGCGCCCCCCGCGGTACAGTTTCCTCGCTACTGCTTGAAGGTTTCTTGTGAATTCCTGCAGCCACATGTTTGATCAGCTCACCCCCCTGTTCAAAACAGCCCCCTCTACTCAATCCTCTCTCCTTCAAGACCCCACACTACCAGGAAAGCCCCGAGTACACGGGGTCCTCTCTCCAGAATGAGCCCTCTCGGACCCGCTGGCAGAACCGCCCACTTGGTCCTTACTCCCAACCTCACAGTCAGGTGTATTTTAACGTTTGGGGATTTTTTAGGCAAGTATCGTGGTAATTCCACATAGTATTTATCCCTACGCCCTGTACACCTAATAAATAACTAACGGAGTGAAAGTAAAACTGAAACCAATTACTTTTTGAAAGAACACAAAGGAACGTGTCTCGAAAATAAAGTGCCCTTCTGAAGATATCAATGAAAGTGAATATTTAAAGTTTTTTTCATTTTGATTGTAGAAATAATCTCTTGGGTCCAAAACAAAGATTTCATATTTCTGTTTTGTTCCCTGAGGAACAAGTTTAATTTGCTTTTTGATTTTCAATTTGCCATCAAAAAAATTTTTCTTTAAGATGAATATGATTCTTTACCAGAAGGCATTTAAAAGACCCCGTGTGGGAATGGCCCCCTGTGGTGAGGCTTCAGAACTCACCAACTCAGTGCGGCAAACCGAGGTCAGCCAGGATGTTAATGACAAGGCACTCAGTCCCTCTCTAAGATGAGGTCTCCTTGCTCCCAAAGATAAGATGTGTTTAACAGATGCTAATATCCTGCACATGTACCTATCAAGATGAGGCTTTCCATGCTGAAATACTGTTTTCTTTGTCTTAGGAAGGAGGAAGGGTATAATTTATTGCCCTCCAAGGAGGAAATTGAGGTGGTTGAAATGCTTTACATAGTTTCTTTATCTAGGAGTATAAATCACTGGGAATGAAACAATGGAGGAAATCACTAGATATGAACATTGTTAATAACAGGATATATTATCACATTCACACTTTCCAGACTGGCTAATGGTGCATTATCAAATAACATCCACGTGACAACTTTCAATTGTAGAAATAAAGTTGTATAAAATAAAATTACACTGGTTTGTATCTTATTTTTATTTTCATCTTCATACTATGAGAATTCCTCTATTAATTAATTAATCCTCTGTGATAACTAAAAAGAGAATGATCACAGTGAAAAAATAATATTAAATTGGAAAGAAAAGAGACACATGAGAAATATAAAATCTTGGGAAATTCAGGTTGAATGAATGAATGAATGAATGAATGAAAGCATTAGGAGACTAAGAAACTTACAAAAAGTGTAGCCAGATACAAGTTTAAATTAAGATTTAAAAAGTTCATTTTGAAAACAGAATTGTAAATGAAGACAAATCAACAGACCAAATGAACCTTGGTTAATTCTTAAAACTAAGCTAATTTTTAGAATGAAATGCTGGATACATATTCTTGAGAAAGTGGGATCACAGGCAGTTAATTGCTTTGTTTGGAATCCAAACAGTCTGGTCATTTGTACTTCATACATTAATGCTGTTACCTTCCTGCCCTATTATGTCATTGGAACTCTCATGCACCAGCCAATGAATTAACTTTCTGATGTCGTTTATTTTATGGTAGGGCTGCCCATGAGCTAAATATTCCATTTTTATAGCATCACCATCTCTGTCATTACCCTGTGGTTTTTTGTTCATTGTTCCAATGCTATTATAGATTATTACCATTATTACCAAAAATGAGTGGGAAGATTTTAAAATTAAAAAATAGTAATTACAAGTGTTGTCTCATAACCTTAATATAAGTTAGACAAAGATAAAAGTTATTAGTCATGCCAAAAAAATCTCTACTCAGAATCAGACATTTATCAAATTTGAACAGGCCTACTGTTGTGCAAATGGAAATAACCAAAATTATAGAAAGTTTAAAGACAGGAAAATTAAGGAGAGGAGTAAACACCGAATGCTTTGTCTAAATGGCAAGATATAACAAAAAACTTCATGATATGTCTGGCCTCTAGGGAGAGCATTCCTTATAACATGCAGGCTTTTGCACAATCAACCCTTGGACAAAATTTTGGAAGTGCATTCTGTTCGAAAGTAGGAAAAACAGTATGAAGCGAGTCGCCATGTTTTCAATCAAATACAAAAACGCATGGTTTTTATACACTGAAAAGCACAGGGGGAAAGCTGCTTATTTTTGTTGACACTGGCATTTCCATTTCTGCGCCCTGACACTGTCATTCACAGCCAAAACCACCTGGTCGCACAACACACTCCGGTCTTGTGTCCGAGTGCTGCTCTAGTGTTGGACATGCGATGTTAATTCGGTGGCCTCTGGTGTTTCATAAGTCTTCTTCACATATTCTATCTTGTCCTCTCTGTCCCTTTTCCGCTCCACGCTATTCATTTTGTAGACTATGTCTAGCCAAATTGCAAATTCTTGACTGCCTTCTCCACAACCCGTAGCCCGTTCACAGTGACTGTCGCAAACACTCAGCGTGCCGAGGCTGCCTTAACTGGCATTTGTTCATTCCTCCTCTCCTTACTTTTTTTAGACAGTTACCTTGTAACTGCTATGTGCCAGCCATGTGGATAAAGGCTTCAAATAAGAAATGATCATCTCACCAATCAGTTGGAGGAATCCCCAGGCAACAAACACAGTTGTTGCAACATGATGGGGGGCATTAAAACCACCTGCAACGTAGAATAGGAATTATGTGAGGTATCACTAAGTTTATGTGAGAGGACTAGGAGGTGTCTCAGAAGAAAGGTCTTGAAGGATAAATGGGCCATAAGGTTGATTAGACTGAAAAGAGGGGCAAAGACATTTCTGGCAGAAGGAAGAGCATAGACAGGTAGGTCAGGGGGTTTTTGTGAAAGCAGACAATGTTTTCTCCAAGGAATGGCAACGAGATCAAGATCAGTGGGGCCTAGACACTTCGGGAACAGGGAAGCAGAGAATCAACCAGAGAAGACACTCAAACCTGGCATGTGCATCACGTCAGAGCGGTTAGGCGTGTGCTAAAGGTGTTTCTCCAGCTGGGATTCGAGGTCACCTCCGCTAGACTCACCTAGGATCAAGTGCAGGGGATCTGCTAGGTGCAGATTTCTGGCCCTTGCACCCAGATACAGCCCTGGAATCTGCATTTTCAATAAGCACCTGGGTGACTCAATGCTCACCATCTGGGGAGCTGCCGTAGGTTTTTAAACAAGGAAATGATGTGATCAGGTTTGGGTTTTAGAAATATGCCTTTAGACCAAGGAGACAATCATGAGGACGGTGTACCCACTGCTGCTAAATGAGCCTGTGACTCGGGTTTGTATTAGAATCATCTTGGGGGACTTTTGTGAAACTGAAGATTTCACACTTCACCCAAGACTTACTGCATTTGAATCAAAGCAGAGGGAGGCTAGGATTTTGTATCAGGTTGAACAATATGAAATTCCCATTTTACATAGGTCGAAATGGTCAAATTTTGGAAATTTCTCACAATTCAATCTAACATTTTTAACAAACCCCCTCCTTGCTTCTGATATACATCGAAGTCTGAGACTGGCTGATGACATCCAAGCTGAGCTGAATGCTTTTCCTGTTTATTAATTATTACTGTCACTACTCACTTTGATTAACATGCAACAATGGAAATGACGTATTTATGCCCCCCAAACAAGTTTTTTTTTAATGAGGCTTAAAAATAACCACCAATGAAGTAAGGCTGCTGATTTAAAGATTTTAGAGCCAGAAGGAACACTAAGCTATCCGGCTTTTTCCTCAACCCCCCCACACAAATTTTCTTGATGAAGTTGACAGGAGAAGTACTCTGCCATAAGTTATACTGAATGTTTTTTCAACTCCTTGATGACACATGCTTTTCACGTTAACGGGTAATGAAATAAAAGTAGCTAAAAAGTATTTGGGATTTAATTTATAGGTGCTAGTATTTCTCAAAGTCCTAAAATATCTGAAATAGGGTGTATGTGAGGGATGGGTAGAATAAATATTCGTGCGTATCCATCTTTAAAATAAAGCCAATGAACCTAAATGACATAGAACCTAGAATAGTGCTTGAAATATACCAGGTGCTTAATAAATATTATGGAATAAATAATTGGCCTCTTAAAAAATAGGTTAAAGGAGATACATCAATGCAAGGAAGTTCTAAGGCAGTGCAGTTTACACACTGCAAACTAAGTGCAGATTTTCCACTGCGGGCCTCACCCAACAGCCCTTTGGTCCCCAACCATGACCCCTCCTCTGCAAACGCCAGCCCTGCCACATGCACTTTCTTTCCTCTGACGGAGCCTCAACAGAAAGCAATGCAAAGGCCACATCTCAGCTAAGTCTGACAGCACAGGCTGCCCTGGGTGGGGGTAAAGCCCACATGAGTGCGGCATTCAAAGGCCATCCAGACAGAAATAATAGCTAACAATCACTGGTAGCCAAGAAAGGCTATGTTATCCTAAAACAGCAATAGCTACCAATATCAGCTTAGTAATAGTTAATACTTACTTGCTTTTTACAAGTATCTGCCAAGATTGTTAGCACACCACATGTATTAAAGCATTTAATCCTTTAAACAACCCTCTGATGTAAGCCCTGTTATTATCCTGATTTTTATAGATGAGAATAGAGAGGTTAAGTAACACTCAAACTCACACACCTGGGAAGTGCAGAGTTGAGAGATGACTCCAGGCTACCGAGTCCCGGACCTTACCATCTCCTCAACTCCCTGACCTCAGGGAAGCAAGGCCAACAGGACCCTGCCAGCTGACCTCCTGCAGCCACCACGTCAAAGGCATTTCTGGTGGCTGTGACCTGGTTCCGGTCTTTTCATCCACAGGGAATGAAGCTGCCTCAGTTGCGAAGACTCTACACAAAGTGAGGCCCAGGGTATAAAGGCGAAAGGCGAGGAGACCCGTGAAGGAAAGTCATTCTCCTCTGCCTTGCTGACAGCGTGGATAGTACTCCCTAAGAACTTCTGGACTGATCAAACCTCTAACTTCAACTTTCCACTAAAGAATTTGGGTCCTCATGTGAGGTTATTTTCTAAAGAAGCATCAAAGATATCATTACACTTCACTTGCTCAGTGGGATCATTCTTACTCCCAGAAAGAAAAAGAAAAGGGCAAACTATTTCCCTAGACCAGGGGTAAAAGTCTTAGATCAAAGGAATTTTAAAAACCAACATGAGGTAGATCTTTGTACCGCAACTGTGGCTTGAAAAACCGCCTCCCACCCCACCATTCCTGCAGGAGCCAGGCATGCAGGGAAGGAGAAGACCCCTCTGGTTTGTCACCCAGCCTCTGACCCTGACGCCCCTACAGGACGCTGAGAACGCAAGAACAGGGACTATCCCGAGTCTATCTGCACCATCGCGATATCAAATACTGGAGATAGAAAAGTTTAGAAAACAAGTCAAGGTCCCAGAGAAGTGAAGCTGATCTCAAAGGAAGGCGCTTCTGAAACGGTTCACATTCTCAGTCCGATCATCCCACACCTCTCTATACCGATTAGGACACCTGTCATCGTGGAACGGACAGGGCAATACAAGGGCAGACATTCTGCAAAATAAAATGCGTAATGGGATGTCTCCCCATGAAAAATACTGTAAGAAGTTCCTACAAGCCCCAAGGAACAAGACCAAATGCAAACAATAACAATAAACCCTCGAGACATAAACAACCCAGACTGGGCCGGCCTCGCCCCACCTCACGCCGCACTTGGGTATCCTGGCGAAGAAAAATGTGCCCCCCGCCCCCTGCCCGTAAGAAACCATCCAGCGTCCGGCCAAGGCCCAGTGGCTGCCAGAATTAAGTTAACTCAAATCTTACCCAGATCCCGAGATCCTGAGATTCGCAGCGCAACCCTTTTCCCCTGGTTTTCACTGAACGCCAGCCGAGAAATAGAATCTGTCCCAAACAGAGAACTTGGCCTCCAAGCAGAGTCCCAGAAGAAAGCGATACTTGGCAGTCAGTTCAGATCAAAGGTGGAAGCGCCGGCAGGGAGGCCGGTCTCAGTGCGTTTCCTGACCCGCAGTTTTGCGCACCAGAGAAAGTACTCGCTGCAAACTTGAGTAAGGTTTTTCCCGTCTGGCCGGAGATGCTGGAGGAGGAAGGGAGTAACCCGAGCCGGGCCCGGGCCGGGGTGCGAGCAGTTGCCGCTGCTGCAGCTGCTGCCTCCGGGGCAGTGACCGCTGGAGGGGGCGTCGCTTGGCGCCGCGCACAGTCCCTTCTGCAGCCCACCGGATCTGCGGCCCCGACTCCTGCGCCCCCAACGCAGTCGACCTGGTCTAAGCTGTTCCCACCGTCCGAGAGTGACCCGCCAATAGTCCGGTCACGAAGTTGGCAAACCTTGGGGGTCACCGCATTGGATGGCAGAGAGAGGGCCGGTCTGCGTCGGGACCCACGAGCGCCCCCAGGTCAAAGTCCGGGAGCTGCTCTGGACCCTCTAGGAGGATTTGGGGGAGTGAGGACAGCGGGAGTGGACGGGACGACCCCAGCAGTGCCAGTAAAGGAGTGCAAATGTGGGGCGAAGGGATGGTACCAGAGTGTGCGAAGCAGCAGCGAAGTGGTCTGGAAGAGGAGGCGAGGAGTTGGGGGGATGGGTAGAACTGAGGGAGCCGCTTTAGAGAGGAGGGGCGGAGGGAGAGCTCCCCAGACCCTCCGGACCGCCTTGCGAGGCCCCTCGCGGAGATTACTTGGGGAATGGCTCCCTCTGCCGACTCGCCAAGGAGGTCCCGGGAGACCCAATCATAGAAAGTTAAAACCACGAAGTCTTTCTCCATCTTTGGGTTGGACAAGAGGTGAATTCTGGAGTCTACTTCTCTGACTGTCCCCCTTCCTCTTCCTTACTAAAGAATTTCCCTAACTCTGGACGACCCAAACAGATACAAACTTCTAATTGCCGGGAAGTTTTTCCTATGTTCAGCTGAGTTCTCTCCACCCCCTCCCTGCACGACCAACCCTCCCCCCGCCCCCCCAGAAAGCTTGTGCCCCACACTCACACTGAATGATCCTTTCTTTCCTACCAGGTCTCTCTTTCTTACGTTAATATGATCTCTTTTTCTTTACAGAGACCTCAAACGCACCTGCGTCTCCAGTCAATAACTTCACCTGGCAAACAGTCCCTGCTAAAAATTATGCTTGAATGGAATGAACCTGTGTGTGTGTTTGAAGTCTCACCATTCTCCTTGGAACGCTGGAAACGAACAGGGGTAGACCATGCTTTGTTCGTTTACCAGGAATCCTTGCCTCCTCTTCTGTTAATAGTACCTACATTTTTCCTCAGGGACCCACCTGCCACACTTATCAAAGTCTGGAATAGATGTCCCGTCCAGGACTTCACCTAGTCCCCTTGGACCTTCTCTGCCAGGAATCTGAACTTTGATCAGAGTGGCCCAAGAACAGATAAATCTAGGGATGACTGATCCATATGACAGTGTTCTAGAAATTGGCCATTAGTTTATGTCACTTAATCCCCCAAGCTACCTTTCCTATGCTTTATGTGGTTGCTCCACTTCTGTTTAATTTTTTAAAACAGCTCTGAGGCATGATTTACATTTAATGTATTGTACTCATATTGAGTGTACAGCCTGATTAGTTTGGGAAATGTACACACCCACACAACCACTACCACAATCAAGACAATGAACAATTCCATCACGTCAGAAAGTCCCCCTCCACCCCTCCGAAGTTAGTTCCTCATCTTGTCCCACCCCTGGCCCACGGGGCTGCTTTCTGTAGCTCTAGATTAGATTTGTGTTCTCTAAAGTTTCTGGAGTGGAATCATATAGTATGTATTCCTTTGTGTCCAGCTCTCTTCACTTGGCATAATGTTTTTGAGATGCATCAGTGTTGTTTGCATAAGCAGTTTGTTTCTTCTTATTGATGAGAATTTTCTCATTGATGGACACACCACAGTTCGCACATTCACCAAATGTTGATGGGCTTTGGATTTGTTTCCAATTTAGGTTCATTATAAATAAAGCTTCTAGGAACATGTTTTATAAGTCCTTCTGTGGGTATATGTTGTTATTTCTCTTATTTCATAAGCAAGGGATTACTGGTTTATGCAGTAAGTGTGTGTGTGTGTGTGTAGCTATCTAATGGAGATTCACGGTTTTCTAAAGTGAATACATAACACTACATTTCCCCCAGCAATGTATGAGACTTGCTCCATATTTTCACCCACACTTGGTATTGTCTGTCTTTTTATTTTAGCCATTCCAGTGGCTATTTTATCATAGTTTTAATTTACATTTCCCTAATGACTAATGATGGATCAAAGACATTTCTCACATTTTCATGTGCTTGTGTGCCATCGGTTTTTTGATAAGGTGCCCAAATTTTCTTGCCCAATTTTTAATCAAGTCATTTGTGTTATTACTGGTTTGTGGGAGCTTTTTATAAGTTTTGAATACCAGACATTTGTCAGAAACATGTATAGGAAATACACTCTTTCAGTCTATCTGTTGCCTATCAATATCTTAATGTATTTTAAGCAGCAGAAGTTTTTTTAAATGAAGTCTAATTTATCAATTTTTTCTTTTATGGTTATGGTTTTTACATTTTATCTAAGAAATTTATCCCAAGGTCATGAAAATTTTCTCTTATGGCTTCTTTCAGAATTTTATAGTTTTAGCTATTATGTTCACACCTGTGATGCATTTGGAGTTAATTTTTGTGTCTGGTCTGAGGTAAAGGCAGAAGCGTATTATCCTTCACATGGATTTCCAGTTGTTTCAGCACAATTTGTTGATAAAATGATCTTTCTCCCATTGATAACCCTGCCGCGTTTACTGAAAACCACTTGGCCATGTGAGAACGAGTCTATTCCTGCGGTCGCTGCCTTTTCATGTGACCTGCACGTCCATTTCTAGCCTTGGGCCTCGGACACACCGTCTGGGTGGCCACGCTGTCTGGACGGCTCCCTCGGCTCCCACACGCGCGGCTCCTGTGCTCACCGGCCCTGTGCTCCAGGGAGTCCCCCCAAGTCGGAAATCCAGAGTGATCCTGGGGTTCACCTCATCTGTTACCTTGTCTCAGGGGTCACAGTCCCCTTGCCCAGTGTCTGAAAAGAGTGCATTCATGTATTGTGCCCAAGTTTTGGTTGTTCAGGGCAGGAGCATAAGTACAGTCTAGTAACTCCATGATGGCCACAAGGGGAAGTTGTTTTCCTCTGATTATTTAGGAGCTGCTTTTTGAACAGATTCCTTCACATTCCTGTTATGTTTTTTTTTTCACTTTTTATTGAGTTGGATAGACTCGGTTTTTGTGGCTGCCGTCCAGAAAACTCTGGATGACACACACGTAGCACCAAAATGAACACATGAAGCATTTCAGATGAGGCCCAAACAACCTGGATTAGAGTGAGGCTTTTGACACCTTTTATTCTGATTACTATAGACACTATTCGTATCACGTGAAATTAAATGGGCTTGTTCGTTGTTAGTAAGTATACTATTCTGTTACCACAGAATTTATAATCTACTAATACTCCAATTATTTTTCATATTTGCTCTTAAGTCTGACCTTTAAAAATATGTATACAATTAGTTGAGATTTTCATAGTAATCCTACAGCACTATTCCCTGAACCCCATGAAATTCCATTTTTCTACATGTGGTCCCTTTAGACTTCTTGAGATCTTGATGGAGCTCATTCTGTCCCGGCATATTAGTTAGCTCAGAATCAAGATATGTAAAACTTGACCAGCAAGCCACAATGCTTTTGAGCAAATACATATTAAACATGTGGAAGAAGGTAAAAGTCAAAGGCATATTGTAACAAAGACTTTATTTTCTGTCTGTATTTATCCTGTAAAAAGGTCACTCAACCACTTATAAATACAACTCTGTCACACTCAACCCGCTTTCTGCATCCAAACCACAGAACTTCATGGGATTTTTTTTTCAATTACATTATAAATCCAGAAATATTCTAATGTCTTCGATTTACCTGTCTGGAAGTATTTCCAATAAAGGAAGTCAAGTCAACCCAGCAGTTCTCTCTCTCTCTCTCTCTCTCTCTCTCTCTCTCTCTCTCTCTGTCTCTCTCTGTCTCTCTCTCTCTCTCTCTCTCTCTCTCTCTCTCTCTCTCTGCAAACAAGACTGGCCTCTTGCACCCATGGCTCCCTCCCGCTCTCTAGTGCTCTCAGTCAGCCTTTCAACCGATTATTTAAAAGCTTGTATAGTTACAGTAACAAACTACAGCTCACAGAATTGCCTCCCACGGCTGACAGGCCTCCTGATGGAATCTGTGGCACAGTCGGCAGGTGCCACATTCCCTTTGACGTGTTTCAGACCCTGGCTACCGTTCTCCTATCCGCCGGCTGCCCCTCAGTCGTGCAGCTCACAACCCAGTACCTGGGTGAGGCAACAGAGAAACGGATCTTCCGTGGCATCCTGCACAGCTCAGGACACCAGGTGCTCACTGCCATGCTCTTGCTTTCCCCAGTGAGAAGGGCTGGACAAGGGCTACCTTGTCAGTGAGTTGTGTCGCCTTGAGGGAGGAGTAACACGAGTGAAGTTAAAGTGTTCCTCTTGTGTTCTCCGGTGTGTCCAGTGGGAGTTGTTTGCTCCCTGGGTGCACGGGAACTTTGCCACTGGACTCCTGGACTTCCCAAAGGCTTTCTCGTCTGTGAGGCATGGTCGGAGTCAGCGGTCTCCAGAGGCTCGTGGACCTCAATCAAAGGGACTGTATTGGTTCACAGGCCACTCTAGGGCCCAAAGCCGTGACCAAGGTGTTTACAACTATTACTTGACTAGGGGGTGGGAGAGACTCCTCCTGGATCCTTTGGTCATCTGTGGCCAGATCCTACAGCTCTTGCAAAGTCACTTTGTCCCTGAATTGATGCCCAAGTACTGTTGTTAGAGAGTGAGGACATGACAAGGGGTGTTTTATTAGGCCACCTTGCTTACACCACTCTCTCCAAATTTCATTTTACTGAGACGATAATTTACCATGGTAAGAAGTACATTTCTTCATCACAAACAAATTCGTATCTTCATAGGTGTATAATTGCAACAAGTTTCATGAAACATTACACTTATATGTCATGTCCTCTAATATTTTCTGCCCTAGGGCTTCTCAAACTTCAGTGTGCATGTTAAACAACTAGGGATTTTTGTTAATGTGTGATTCAGTATCTGGGGGGGGCTACATTTTAACAAACTCCTAAGTGCATGTTTCTGTCTCTCAGACCGCATCTTTGTTACCGAACGAGAGGTCCGAGGAAGGGGCAATACATATTTGGCCCACCTAGGGATGAAAAAAACTGCTATACAACAGGGGCCCCTCCCAAGGACAGAATACTAATATCTACTGGGCTCTTCTGTCCGCCGCCAATTGGAAAGACATCTCTCAATGCCAGAGATTTGTGAAAAGGAAACAAAATGTTTATTTGATGCTAATTCAGGCCTAACGCCTCCACTAAAATATCAAAGTCCTTTAAGTTGTACACCTACACCCACACAGCGCTCCCTTCTCCCACTGTCCCAACTCCGGGTACCGTAAATCAGGAAAAGAGCACAGGTCTGTGTTTCAGGCCGCTGGTATCATCAGCTGTGTCACCGTGCAGGCAGGATCTCTCTCTAGTTAATCCAAAGTACTGTGGTACCCTCTCATGATCCACTGGCAAGAGTCCTTTGTACCCAGTTCCAGTCAAAGTCTCTCCTGCTTTCCAGGCCACTTGGCCAAAGGGGGCACCCCAAAGCTACGTGGGCTTCTTCTACCAAAGCTGCAGGGGTTCGCACTCCACCAAAAGCATGTGGCTTTCTTCTTCACCTGGCTGCAGGGATCTCCATTCTGCCCTAAACGGCGTGGCCCTCTCCTCACCTGGGCAGTTATCCCCTCATGTCCTGGAGCCCATCTTTTCCAAGCTCTCACACTGATGCTCCCCACTCAGGAGTGCTGCCCCTCGTTCCATCCTGAGTCCCGAGCCACTCCCTTCTCCCTGGCTCCAAACTTGGCCACAGCTATTTAACATATCTATGAAACCAGTTAAAGGTTATAGATATGTTAAATAACCATTCCAGAGGTTAGCTCCAAAACTGTTCCTATGCAAAACAGCTCTCAATGGCCTGGCTCTATTTGTCTCTTCCCCCTGGGGGGAGGTGTGAGGACATCTTATATGTCTCTCCAATATTCCTACACACTTTGAATTCTGGACACCATTCCAAATCTTTTGGGGGGGCCCCCCTGGCTGCATCCTGTGTCATCTTTGATACAGGGTGCAGCCAGGAGGGGGCAAAAAAAAAAAGGGAGCAGGGCCATTGAGAGCTGTTTTGCATAGCAACAGTTTTGCAGCTAACCTCTGGAATGATTATTTAACATATCTATAACCTTTAACTGGTTTCATAGATATGCTAAATAGCTGTGGCCAAGTTTGGAGCCAGGGAGAAGGGAGTGGCTTGGACCCAGGATGTAACTAGGGGCTGCGCCCCTGAGTGGGAGAGGGCCTGTGTGGGAGCTTAGAAAAGATGGGCTCCAAGACATGAGGGGATAACTGCCCAGGTGAAAGGGAAAACCACGCAGCTTTGCCAGAATGGAGATCCCTGCAGCCAGGTGAAGAAGAAAGCCACATGCTTTTGGTGGAGTGCGGACTCCTGCAGCTTTGGTAGAAGAGGCCCACGTGGCTTTGGGGTGCCCCCTTTGGCTGCGGGGCCTGAAAAGCAACAGAGACTTTGACTGGAACTGGGTACAAAGGACTCTTGCCAGTGGACCATGAGAGGGTACCACAGTACTTTGGATTAACTCAAGATCCTGCACGGTGTCACAGCTGATGGTGCCAGCGGCCTGAAACACAGATGTGTGCTCTTTTCCTGATTTATGGTACCCGGAGTTGGGACAGTGGGAGAAGGGAGCGCTGTGTGGGTGTAGGCGTATACCCTAAAGGACTTTGATATTTTAGTGGAGGCGTTAGGCCTGAATAGCATTAAATAAACATTTTGTTTCCTTTTCACAAATCTCTGGCATTAAGAGACGTCTTTCCAATTGGCGGCGGACAGAAGGGCCCAGTAGATTTTAGTATTCTGTTTTTGGGAGGGGCCCCTGTTGTGTAACAATATTTGGGCATCCCTAGGTGGGCCAAATATTGTATTGCCCCTCCCTCGGACCTCTTGTTCAGTAACATCTTGAGTAGCTGCGTTCTCTTCTACTTCATTTTATTTAAGTGCTACATTACTTTTATGACTTTTGAATTGTGTCTGGACTGTCAGTATGTAAAAGCACTACTGGTATGTTTCTTAGAGTAAAACTACGCTTGAAGAAGCTCTTGAAACCACAACATGCCTGTCTAGAATATTCTTGTAAACAACTAGCTGTGAAAATGGTTCAATAGGAAACAGCCTTCACCTTCCATATGCCAAGAGCAGAACATGACAGAAGTGAAGAGACTGATACCTTCCTGATATTGCTTATTTAAATGATAACATTTGACTCAATAAATAAATCTATTCCAGTTTGAAATAAATAAATCTAAGTGCTCTGCACATTAAGGGCTCTCATAACTGTGTGGAAAAGAAAGTTACAAAAGATGACCAAAAGTAACCATGGCAATGATATGAGTACTGGGGGCGGGAGGGAGGAATAAAACAAAAATCACTTCCTGTGGTGTGATCTTTTGTCTCAAGCATCAGTGTTTACTGCTGTCCATCAAGGTTTTTGTTTTCAAGTAACAAAAGTCAACAATGACCAACTTAATGCAAACAAAAGTGGGGGAAGGGGCTGCTCCACACAGAGAAGGGAAGCTATGGGACCAAAGCTGAAAGGAAGAAAGGAGGGGGTGGGCGGGAGGAATCAAAGCTGAGGACTCAGGGCACAAACAGCCTGGTCACGCTGGCCACACTGAGATTAATAAACTGGAACCACTTCTTTCCTTAGTCTTTGTATCATGCTCTTAAGATCAAACTCACCAGAGACAGCATCCATTGGGCTGAACTTGAGTTTTGTGCTCCCTCTTGCCAGCCTTGGGACAACGGGAAGTATTTGGCCCCGCAGAGTTCTGTATGGGATCAGGCACCTGATGTACCATCCCTCCAAAAGCACAGAAAAGTGGTATGTGACGCAGAGTATTTACAATTCTTTCAAATTTTGCTCTAAACTGCAGTTGGAAAATGAGGCAGTGATTATTAATGCATGTAGGGTCTAAGGAGGGTTTTGTGAGGTGGGAAGAGTCACCATGTTTCTGTATCTTGTTGGTAATCACCTAGGAGACATCCCGTGTGGGTAGAAAAGTGGCTCACTGTCACTCCCCCACTATTTCAGAGAGTTCCCAGACATTTTAGCCACCATCCACTACCGGAACTCTATCTGCAAAACTGAAACTCTACACCCATTAAAGAATAATCCTTCATCCCCCTTTCCCAGGTCCTGGCAACCACCATCGGACCTCTGTCTATAGGTGGAATTATACAGTATATTTCCTTTTGTGACTCACTCATTTCCCTTAGCATACTGTCTTCAAGGTTCATCCATGGTGTGGAATATGTCAGAATTCCCTTCCTTTCCAAGGCAGAGTAATACTGCACTGTGTGTATACACCACAGTTAGTTAACCACTTTGCCTGTGGATCATGCTCCTCTGACCATGGCGGTACAGATATCTCTTAGAACTCTGCTTTCAGTTCTTTGGGATAAACACCCCAAAGTGGTCATTCTATTTCTAATTTTTCTAAGGACCATCCTACTTTTTTCTTCGTGACTGCACCACTTCACATTCCTGCCAACAGTGCACAAGGGCTCCAATCTCTTCTCAACCCGCTGACACCCGCCTTCCTTTGTTTAGAGTGGCCATCCTCATAGGTGGGAGGTGGTATCTCACTGTAGTTTTGATTTGCATTTCCCTAATGACTAGTGATACTGAGCGCCTTTTCAAATGCTGTTGGTCACTGTGTATCTTCTTTGGAGAAATGTCAAGTCCTTGCCTTTTTCTTCTTTTTTTAATTAGGCTGTTGTGTTGTTACGATCTTTCCATATCCTGCTGGATAGTAGGGTCCAGCCTTGCTCAGTCCACTCCAGATGCATTGGTCTCATTCCTTCAAACACACGGGGCATGTTTCCTACATATTTGCTCTGTAGGGCCCCCGCCAGTCCCTCTGCCTGGAGTGTGTGGCTCACTCCCTCGTCTGTGATTCTAACTCCAATGTGCCTCCTCAGTGAGACCTCCTGTCAGCTATGGAAACTCATCCCTGCTCCCCCAGCAAACCTAATCCTCATCCCTGCTCCCCCAGCAAACCTAATCCTCTTTAAAATGCTCTAAATTTTTCTTTTGTTAGCATTGCTTTTCAGCTTCTAATATCCCATATAATTTACATATTCATTATGTGTATTGTTTGGTATCTGTCTTCCTCCAGTAGAACATCAGCTTTTCAAGGTCAGACAGAGATCTTTGTCTGTCTTGTTTACTAATATATTTCAAGCACCAAGGGTGTCCTTGTGCACAGTACTTTCTCAAAAATAGTGGGTTATTTTAAATGGAAGTTTTATAACTCAGTAGAGAATTTATATTTTATACTTGGAAATGATCTTTTCTAGGTAGAAAATTATTTTAAGAGCAGAGGCTTCCAAACATGAATTTTTAAAATTCATTCAACATTTGCCCAAACCACCAACTTACACAAATACAACTCTCAGTAGATTCAGGCTTATCTCTCAGATTAGAATAATTGTCTCATGCTGCTATAAAAGTAAAGAAAGGGAGGAGGAGATGCAGATAAAGAATTAATTAATCAAGCCTTTAACTTTTCTGAAAACCCAGGGAATCTTTATCAGCCTGCTTCATTATTTACCTAACATTACTCCCTGGAATACTAATATTACACCCTGAGATTTACATACAGTTTTATATGGCCATGATGTATTCACATAAGTCTTCACTTTAGCCAAAGACTCTTTAGTGCCCTAAAAGAGTTTTTCCTTACACTTCTTGTACATTAATTCACTTTGGAGCCTTCACATTCAGGAATAAAATTCACAATAAAATAACAGAAGCTCGATTTGCTAAAATGCAGTGCTTTGCAGTCTTTTTAATAACACATTAGAGGATAGTTCTGTTATTATGGCACACTGGGCTAAAGGGAGGAATTGGAGCCCTTGGCAAGGCCTCCCTGGCGATGACCAGCCAGCTCCCTCTGACACTCCCAGCCGCACTGCTAGGGCTGGTCCACCCTGGGTGAGAAGCTCTGCTGGACTGGATGATGTCACAGGAAGTGAAGTCTTACCAACTGGTGGGTAAAACCAACTCTCTATGACAAACATGGTTTACATGTTTGAAGCAACTTCAAATTGCTTTCTTCAATAAATATTCAAACAAATGTTTTGTCCTTTGTGGTCTACTCTTAGCCTTTCAGGTCAGCAATCCTTTGAATTTTTAAAATAAACATTTGACTATTGTAGGAAAGCTCCTCACCCCTCTATTGAATGTGTCTCTTGATATCCAGCTTTGAAACCCCTTCTATCTCTTCCTTACAATGCAGAGGCTGGAAGATGAAGTCTGGTTCTCTCTGCCCCCAGGTAGCAGAGTTCCGGATGCATCTTTAGACTCCATCTCACAGATAAACTCCTGTGGTCCTTGGGAGGTAGTAGGGAGGGAGGCCAAAGTCCATTTGCTTCTTTCTTTGGCAGCAGTAGAAGGCATAGCACAGGCCTCCCCAATGTGAGTTTCTGGGGGGCTTCTGGTTCACCTGCCAGTCCTCCTACCTTGGAGCTAGAAAGTACCAGGAGATGAACAGGAGTTTCCTGCGTGTTCCTGACTCTGGTGAGCAGAGGCTCTCCAACCTGGTGGCGCACCTGAAAGCGAGTGGCAGTCTCCTGCCTGCCTCGCCTCCTCCGGCCTCTGTGGTGATACGTGAGCACGTGAGCACCCGAGCCCTGGTGGCAAAGCCTCTGCCTAAAACAGGTATTGTACCGCTCACGCTCTTGTCTGAGCCTGACTGAGCTCTCATAGGAAACAGACACAAAAACTTGTTCATATAACACATATAATAAATATACAGCTTAAAATTTCATTTTAGGGTAACAGATATGGTAATACTCTCTAAACTTTCTTCCTATCTGTTTCATAGGATGTAATGGTTAGCACCGAGCTTGTCTGCTCATGTCTCAACAGACTCATTCTTTACATTTCCTATCAACCTATTAACAAAGACGATAGTCTCTTTCAGCTATTTTTTTTAGCCAAGAGTATCAGGTTTGTAAAGTTCTGCTTCCATACCACCCAAACACATGACCAGAAAATGAAATGGAGGTGGGTCCCTCTATAAAAATCAGGGGCTCTTTCTAGAAAAAAAAGTGGGCAATGACCCATTAAGATACTAGAGGATAATCTCAGTGACTTTTAAACTTTTGTTTAAGGAAACATTCTCTAAGTGTGACACCAAAGTCAAAAAACACTAAAATAAAGACATGTTTTTCAAAAATATTTTTACTTTGAGAGTTTAAAATACATCAAAATTAGAAACAATATTATCTACCACCTAGATTTAGTAATTATTTGCATTGTGCTATAGTTGTTTCATCCCTCTCTCTATTGTTTATATTATTCCTAAGAAAATGAAAAACGTCAAGATATTTCAGTTCTAAATACTTCCACACACATATCCCCAAAGTTGAAATATATTCTTACAAAACCACAACACCAAACAAAATTGACAATAATTCCACAATACCATGTATTATCTAGTCCATTATCAAATTTTCTCATTGAAACAAAAATAATTTTAACTGATGCTGTTCAGACCAGTATCAAACATTATATTTGCTTGTTATTTCTCTTAAGCCTTTTAAAATCTAGAACAGCATCTTCTGCGCCCACTTTTTTTGCTGATGATACTGATTTTTTTAAGAGTTCAGACAAGTTTTATTGTAGAAAATACCACATTATGGACTGATTCTTTCTCTGTGGTGTCATTTAACATGTTTTAAGACTACAAGATTTCAAAAAAATAAAATAAAATAAAAAATATCATTAGATTTCATTCCAAAATAAAAGGAAAGAATTGAGACAGACTTCCAGAGCCGTCCATTAGAACTCTGTGCAGTGATGGAAATGTTCTATGCCTATGCCATTCATTTATGGTAGCTCTGGTCACATGGTTTTCAGCACTCGAAGTGTAGCTAGTGCCACTGGGGAACTGGGTTTAATTTAATTTTTTAAATGGCATTTTTTTTTTACTGTTGTTCAGGTTCAGTTGTCACCATTTTCCTCCCACTGCTCCCCCACAACCCCAGCCAAATTTCTTAGAGCATCCAAATCAGGAGATGGGGAGTGTGCACCACGGGTGTTCCCTGCTCTGGGGAGAGACAAAAACCTCGGGTGACAAGCCCATCATCTTTCTTTTTCCTTAAAGGGGCAAAGCACAGACTTTCTGTTTGTGGCTACTCACCTTGGGCCCCAGTGAAGGGAGGGCGCCACAGAGTGGAGTCTCCTGAGCAGAGTCCTAAGTGAAAGGCACTAGGGAGGGTCTTTGGGGAGTAGCTGTGGGGTTTTCGAAGCCGGATATACCTGGGCTTCACAACAACCATCTTCCTTGAGAAGAGGTAGCCCCTCCCAGGGGAAAGACCTTACCCTGAGGGACACCACTCCCCCCACTCTCTGGAAATCCCCTTGCCACAAGCTCTGAAATCCTGTTTGCTCCACTCAGCTACCTTTTTCGTTCTTTTTTCAGTTTTTCTCTTTCTTGGTGTTCTGTTTTGTTTGTTTGTTTATTTTTCTTTCTTTTCTCTCATCCTGCATCTTAACCCTTGCTGAGGAGACAGCAACATAAACAGCCTCAGCGGTCATCAGAGACTGGCAGTAGGGTGTAGCCAACTCATACACTATCCTGGGAAATACACCGGTGCCTCCCCTTCTCGGGAGAGCCATAGAAACATCCTCCCAGCATCCAGGAGACCCCAAATCTGGGCTCTGGAAGACTAGTAAGAGCCTCACCTTGCCAAGTACAGGGAGATAATCCTGGACAGACTCAGACTGTGGCTCAGTCTGAGTGGCTCAGGGAAGGGAAACACAGCCACCATCTCCCCTGAAGTCTGAAAAGGCACCTGCTATGGGAGATCCAAAAATCAGAGCCCCCTGTTTCTGCCAGAAGCCCTCTTAGGTCTGTGACTGGTCTAAGACTGACAGCAGGACAGCATGTAGAGACAGGCAGAGGTTGATCTTGTGGTAACTTGGGACATTGGCTGACAACTCCACCCCGCTCAATCCAGTGCTGATAAAAGCCAGCTTTGCAGAGCAGCTTCGCCCACCCTGGGAGCAGCCACGCCTGGAGGAATCAGCCACAAACTGGATCACCTATAGCTTTGAAAAGGCAGCCAAGGGCCAGATGTGGTCAGCACCTAACATGCTTACACCAGACTCACACATCAGAGCCGTATCCAAAGGGAGAAACCAGAAGGCAAGATCTAAACTGCACTGAGACAAGTTCACTAGATTCTTTTTTCATTATCTTTTCCATAGCCTTTTAACTTACCTTGTTATCTATTTTCTTTTATTTGGGGGGCTCTAATTTGTCTTTCAGATCTCCTATTCTACTTTTATCTTTGATTACCCCACTGTTCCCTTCTTCTCTCCTTTCATTATTTTTGTTACCTTTTCTGTATTTCTTTTCCTTTTTCAGTTCATTAGTAGTTCTCTTCCCCTTCCTCCTTTCATAGTCGCTTTTCTTTCCTTTGGTCATGTTATATTCTTTTTTCTTTCCCCCTTTCTCTACTATTACATTTTGCTTTCCACTGTTATTATTCTTTGCTCTTTTGTGGTTGATATTGCTGTGGTGGTCAGGAGGGTTGCTTGTTTTGTATTGTTTTGCTTTGTTCTTCCAGTACCTACACAACAGCTTATGACATGTGTTGGGGGTTGAGACTCTTAGCCAGCCAGACAGAGGAGAGTTCCCACCAGTGAATGAGCCAATAATAATCAGGACCCAAATACAACAAAAGAGTCCATATAACCCACACATAGTTCATTCCTAGAGCATCCAGATCAGCAGATCTAGGAGTCTGCACTACTGGGTCCCACAGGACTCCTAACACACAAGACCACTCCATAAGACAATGATCTAATACATAGAAACAAATACAGATGGCTAAAAAAGGGATACAAAAAAAAAAACCCCAAATGAAAGAAAAGGAGGAATCTCCAGAAAAAGAGCTAGGTGAAATGGAGACAAGCAAATTATCAGACATAGAGTTTAAAGTAATGGGTATAAAGATGTCCAAGGAACTTAGTGATAACAATAAGGAGCTTAATGAGACTTACATCAGCATAATAAAGGACATAGAAACCTTGAATAAGAACCAGTTGGAAGTAAAGAATGCAGTATCTAAAATGAAGAATACATTAAAAGGAATTAAAAGCAGGCGAGATCAAGCAGAGTATTAAATCAGTGAGTTGGAAGACGAGGTAGAAAAAAAACACCCTATCAGAGCAACAGAATGAAAAAAGACTCAAAAAGAATTAGGATAGTTAAAGGGAGTGTGGGGACAACATGAAACATAACAGTATTTGTATCATAGGGATACCAGAAGAAGAAAAGGAGTAAGGGATAGAAAAGGAGTAAGGGATAGAAAGGAGTAAGGGATAGAAAAATAATGACAGAAAATTTCCCTAACTTGGTGAGGGAAAAAGTCACACAAGTCCAGGAAGCACAGGGGGCCCCAATCAAGATGAACACCAAGAGGCCCACTCAAGACACAATACAATCAAAATGGCAAAATTTATAGACAAAGAGAGACTCTTACGGACAGCAAGGGAGAAACAGTAATATACAAGGGAGCTCCAATAAGACTATCAGGAGATTTCTCAACAGAAACACTACAAGCCACAAAGGATTGGCATGAAATATTCCAAGTAATGAAAAGCAAGGAATTGCAACCAATCTGACCCAGCAATACTCTCATTTAAAAACGGAAAGTGAAATAAAGAGCTTACCAGACAAAAGAAGGCTAAAAGAGTACTACTCCAGCAATCCAGCACAGCAAGAGATGCTAAAGGGACTGCTTTTAGAAGATAAATGAGAGAAAGAGAGAGAGAGAAGAACATGGGTACTAAGGGAAAGAATAGCAATGAATAAGTACCCATCAATAAGAACCTTAAATGTAAATGGATTAAATGGTACTATCAAAAGACATAGGGTAGCTGAATAGATAAGAAAATATAACCCACATTTATGCTGTCTATAAGAGACCCACCTCAGAACAAAAGATATTCACAGGCCGAAAGTGAAGGAATGAAAACAAAAATTCCAAGCAAATAGACATAAAAAAAAAACCTGGTGTAGCAATACTTTCAGTTTACAGGATGACGCTCTAACCATTTGAGCCACACTGGCCAGGGCTGGTGTAGCAATACTTATATCAGACAAAATAGACTTCAAAGCAAAGGCCATAACAAAAGACAAAAAAGGTCACTACATAATTCTTAAGGGAGTACCACAAGAGGACATAACACTTGTAAACATGTATGTACCCAGTATAGGTGCACCTAAATATATAAAGAAAATATTAGAGGACTTTAAGAAAAAGACAGACAGCAGTATAGTCATTATAGAGGCTTTTAACACCCCACTGTCAATGATGGATAAGTCTTCCAAACAAAAAAAATCAACAAAAATATTGCAGAATTGAATGACACTGTAGATTAAGTGGATTTCATTGATACTTATAGAACATTTCACCCCCAAGGAAGTAAAATGCACATTCTTCTCCAAAGCACATGGATTATTCTAGAAAGTGGAATATATGGTAGGACACAAAAAAAAGCCTTAATAAATTCAAGAAAATAGAAATCATATCAAGTATGTTCTTGAATTACAATGGCTTGAAACTAGAAAACAACCTCAAGAAAAAAAAACTCAAAAACATTCAAAACATGGAGGCTGAATAACATTTTATTAAACAATGAATGGGTTAACAATGAAATCAAGGAAGAAATCAAAAAGTATATGGAAACAAATGAAAGTGAACACACAACAACCCAAAACCTATGGGACACAGAGAAGGCAGTCCTGCGTGGGAAGTTCATAGCAATACAGGACTACCTAGAAAAGGTAGAAAATTTTCAAATAAACAACCTAACCCTAAATCTACAAGAACCAGAGTAATAACAACAAAAAAAAAGCCCAGAGCAAGGAGAAGGAAGGAAATAATCAAGATCAGAACACAAATGACATAGAGACTAAAAAAATAATTCAAAGGGTCAATGAATCCAAAAACCGGTTCTTTGAAAAGATAAACAAAATTGACAAACATTTAATCAAATTCATCAAGAAAAAAAGAGACAGGACTCAAATAAATATAATCAGAAATGAAAGAGAATTAACAACTGATACCATAGAAATACAAAGGGTTGTAAGAAACTGATATGAACAACTATATGACAAGAAATTGGACAACCTGGGCAAAAATGGGTAAATTTGTAGAAACATACAATCTTCCAAAACTGAATCAGGAAGAAACAGAAAACATGAATAGACTGATAACAACTAGTAAAATTGAAGCAATAATCAAAAAAATTACCAACCCACAAAAGCCCTGGACCAGATAGCTTCATAGGCAAATTTTACCAAACATTCAAAAAAGAACTAACACCTATTTTTCTCAAACTATTCCAAAAAACTCAAGAAGAGGGAGGATTCCCAAACTTTTTTTATGAGGCCAGAATTATCCTAATCTTCAAACCAGGTAAAGACACAACAAAGAAAGAAAATTATAGGCCAGTATCTCTGATGAACATAAATGCTAAAATCCTCAACCAAATACTAGCAAACCAAATTCAACAAACATGAAAAATATCATATACCATGATCAAGTGGGATTTATTTCAGGGATGCAAGGATGGTACAATATCAGCAAATCAAAATGTGATACATCACATAACTAAATGAAACATGAAAATTACATGATCATATCAATAGACGCAGAAAAAGCATTTGATAAAATCCAGGACCATTTATGATAAAAAAAAAACACTTGGCTAAGTGGGAATAGAGGGATTATACCTCAGCATAGTAAAGACAATATATAAAAAACCTATGGCCAACATCATACTCAATGGGAAAAATTTAAAAGTGTTTCCCTTAAGATCAAGAACAAGACAAGGATGTCCACTTTCACCACTCTTATTCAACATAGGACTGGAAGTCCTAGCCACAGCAATCGGAGAAGAAGAAGAAATAAAAGGCATCTAAGTTGGAAAGCAAGAAGTAAAACTCATTATTTGCAGAGGACATAGACAGTGTACATAGAAAATCCTATAGACTCCTCAAAAAAACTACCCCACCTAATAAGTGAAAAATAGTAGGGTAAAAGTCAATATTCAGAAATCAATGGCATTTTTGTACAACAACAATGAACTATGAAAAAGAGAAACTAAGGAAAAAAATTTATTATAGCAATAAAAAAATAGTACCTAGGAAAAACATTTAACCAAGGAAGTAAAAGACCTATATGCAGAAAACTATAGCATGCTGAAGAAAGAAATTGAGGAATATGCAAGTAAATGGAAGCATATACCCTGTTCATGGATTGGAACAATTAACATCATTAAAATGTCTGTACTACCTAAAACAATCTATAGATTCAACATAATTCCTATTAAAATACCAAAGGCATATTTCCCAAATTTAGAACAAATATTTCGAAAATTTAGATGGAACCAAAAAAGACCCTGAATAGCCACAGCAATATTGAGAAAGAAGAACAAAATTGGAAAAATCTCAATACCTGATATCAAACTATACTACAAGACCACTGTAATCAAAACAGTCTGGTACTGGCATAAGAACAAACCATAGATCAATGGAACAGAATAGAGAGCCCAGAGATAAACCCACGTCTTTATGGTCAATTAATATTTGACAAAGGAGGCATAAGCAGACAATGGAGTAGAAATAGCCTCTAAAATACATGGTTTTGGGGATAACTGGACTGGTACATGCGAAAAAAAAGTGAAACTAGACCACCAATTTACACCACATACCAGAATAAATTCAAAATGGGTAAAAGATTTAAATATAAGTCATGATACCATAAAAGTCCTAGTGGAAAATATAGGCAGTAAAATTTCAGATATTGCATATAGCAATAATTTTGCCAATATATCTCCTAGGGCAAGGGAAATAGAGGAAAAATTGAACAAATGGAACTACATCAAATTGAAAAGTTGCCACATGGCTATAGAAACCATCATCAAAATGAGAAGGGAACCAACTGTATGGGAGAACACATTTTTTAATGATACATTAGACAAGAATTAATCTTCAAAATATATAAAGAACTCACACAACACCCAGAAGACAAACAATCCAATTAAAAGATAGACAAAGGACCTGAATAGACACTTCTCCATAGAGGACATACAGATGGCCCATATACATATGAAAATATGCTCAATATCACTATCCATCAGAGAGATGCAAATTAAAAACCACAGTGAGTTATCATTTCATACATATCAGAATGGCTGTCATCAATAAATCAATAAACAAGTGCTGGCAAGGATGTGGAGAAAAGGGAACCCTAGTGCACTGTTGGTGGGAATGCAGACTGGGGCAGCCACCATGGAAAACAGTACTGAGTTTACTCAAAAAATTAAAAATGGAACTGCCTTCTGACCAGTGATTCCACTGCTGGAAATACACCCAAAGACTCCCAAAAGCACCAGTTTGAAAGAACTTATTCACCCTTATGTTCATAGCAGTGCTGTTTACAATAGCCAAGTGCCCAGTAGTAGATGAATGGATTAAGAAACTGTCATAAATTTACACAATGGAATACTATGCAGCATGGTATATGAGGGAATTCTTACCCTTTGCAACAGCATGGATGGAACTGGAGACTATTATGCTAAGTAAAATAAGCCAGTCAGTAAAAGACAAATACCATATGACCTCATTTATAAGGGGAATCTAATAAACAAAATAAACTAACAAGCAAAATAAACCAGAGACATGGAAAAAGGAAACAGACTGAGAACTGCCTGAGAAAAGGGGGGAGGGGGAGAAAGGTGGGCAGAAGGGGAGGGGACTAGTCACGGAACATGTATAAGTGACCCACAGGTATGGACAGCGGTATGGGGATGGACTCTGGGAACAGGTGGTGGGCTGGAGAGAGGAGGACAAAGGGGGAAAAATTGGGACAACTGTAATAGAATAAAGAAGAATAAAAAAGTTCTTTAGAGAGAATGAGAATAACAGAGGTCAAAAACTTCAAATTAAATTAAGAATGGAAGAATATCAAAGAAGAATTAAGTGAAAGTCAAATAAAAACTTTTATTTTTCTTATTCTTACTTGATCTAACACATAACAGTGTGTTCAAAATACTAATGGTAATAATGCATGTTATTATGGTGCTTAGTATATTATATATGCCTATTTACAAGTGAAACAGCATTTGAGAAAAAAATAAATAGCCACGTATGGCTAGTGCCTACTGTATCATTTGTGTAATGTGAAAAGAGATGTAAAGTGCCTACTTTCTGCCTATACATGCTAGCTATTTAATAAATGTTGGCTTTACTCTCTTTCAAATATATTACATTTTAAAGCATGCTATGCAATATATTATATAGATTCAAATGAAAATGCACATTTGAACTTAGAGTGTGGTTAAGATCTTTTCAACAGCAGAGAATTAAAGGTCACTTGTTTACTTCAGGAATCTTATAAACAGCACCAATTGTTATAGTTATCTGGTTATACCCATGACCCACATGAAAAAAAAATCTCAGAAATAGGCCAGTCATTCTGCAGTCTATGTCTGCAACTTTAAATTTATACATAAAGATTAAGAGTTAGAATTCATATTTTCTGAAATGTCTGGCCCTACACACTTACTTTTCTTTGAGATTGCTTATAGAATGTAGTTAGGATTACTTAGATTGAGTCCAGAATAATGACATTTAATACTTTTATTCCAACCAAGAAAGAGGGTCCCTTTTTCCATGGTATTGAGGCTAGAAAGACTGAAGCTGGAGCTCCCGAGAGCCTGCCTGACAATGAATACAACACTGAGAAAGTAGAACTGGAACATATAGACAAACAGTTCCTTCCACTTGGCCCCTGGATCCAACCATGCCTGCAGCAGACCGCTGAATGAAAAAGATCACGTCTATACTTTCTAGTTTTACAAGCCAATAAATTCCTTGTTTTTCCTAATTAAAATTGTGTGTCCTCCCGTCTTTTGTATATGAAAAACTTCTGTCAAAATGTAACAAACAACCAAAAGAGCATAGAATTTGGAATTAGACACACTAGATCTTATTACATTTCTGATTGGGTTTCCACACCGGGGATAATGATGCCTTTCCCTTAGGCTTGTCATGAGGACTGGTGTGTATGAGAGGCACTGTGAGTATGCTAGCTCCTTTTCTGAATTTCCCTGGGAGCTGCATTGATGTTATGCCCTTGAGGACTCAAACACTGTTTTCCTTTCCTATTGATCATGAAACAGTTCTTCACCAATACCCATGTGTAATATGAGGTCATCTGGACCTAAATTAAACATGGAGAGAGGCATTTCATACAATGGGCAATGGAACATTCCCCATCTAGTGCCATAAAAGAATCAGTTGAGGGAGCAATATTTGCCTTTATGTTGTACAGAGCCATTGACGGCTGTGAATTCATGTTGCTCTTCACACAATCCATTTATTCCTTTTTGGTTTCTGGCATCGATATAATGGGGATTTAATCCTGTGCAGGCTCTGATCACAGAGTGTCATTTCTTCTGCCTTCTCCAATATAAAGGTGTAGAATCTCCTCTATTGGCACTGAACATTTACTTGCCTTTTATGATCACACTGGATTTAAATTAAGTAGCTTGATATTCAGAGAGAATATAATTAGCTAATCATTTACAGGATTACCTAGGCTAAAAGTTGACACAGTAAAATACCGTAAGCACGTTTATGCCCATCTAAATCCCTGCATTAATAAAGGTGATCAGATTATGCAATTCAAATGCATTTTCAAGAAAATACTCCTGCATAGAGGATTAGAAATATGTTTGAGCTAAATTTAGAATTCAGGAAAAGCAATCCTACAGCTTACTTTTCTTTATCCCCCCCCTTCAACTAAGCTTTTAAGCTGAATAAATTAAAGTCTCCAAGATGTTTCAGCAGTTCATTTCATATGATTTATTACAAAATACAGTTGTAGAATCATTGCCAAGCTACCCCTAATACCTGCCTAGTCACAACTGGAAATCTCTAACAAAGGCATTGACATCCTGCTTACCTATTAATTTTAGCTTCTTATCTATAATTATTCATCTCCCCCTTGAGAGCCTTTCTTCCTTTCCTCAGATTCTCTGGAGCATCACATTACATTTCCGAAACCACATTTCCAGTCTATCAGGCAAAATGTCACTTTTTATATTGTCTAATAGTCTAACTAAAATAATTTCTCATCCCTTTAAGAGTTTCTTTCATTTTTTAAAAAAGCTTATCATGGTATATTTCAAATTATTTCAAAACTGAGAAAAGCAATGCAATATATCTTTCAAGGTAAGCAACACCTAGTACCACATTTATTTCTTAAAGCAGTAGGATTTCTTCTTGCTGCTCTTTGTCTCAGCATGGTTTGTATTGTTTGTCTCAGTAAATACTGTAAGAATTCACCCCATTCCACACTCAGGTCATTTCTATTTCCACTCCATCAGCAGCATGACCATATGTGGAAAGAAAAACTTCAATTCATCCAAAATTTACCCCATCTCTACCAAGGCCCTTCTTTCTAGGTCTTGAAGACCCAACCTAGGAGAGGAAAGAGATCGAGCTAGAGAACAAAAGCATGTAAAACAAAAATATCTGTAAAGATAGAGGACAGAGTTTTTCTTAGATCAATGTTAGAATTCTTTGGACTGGAGAAAGGGAGGTATGGAAAGGAGAAAAAGAGAATAAAATGAGTTTGGGCCCTATATCCTGAACCCCTTGAAAGGTTTAAGGTGATAAAATTACTCAAGACAGGTTTAGGATCTTCGAGTGGAGGAAACTTTGTAGCTGGCTTGCCATCTAGACACCAAGGAAAACACAGCAAACACCGCACGGATGAAAAGTGTTTACTTTGTTTGCTGGGTGCTGCTGGCTGGCTCCCACCCTTCTAAGCTCTCCCTTGACTCATCAGGGCTAGAAGCCTGAAACTGTATATGCCAATCTCTATTGCTAGGCAGGTTTCTGTTCAGGACCTCCGAGTGAAAAGGACTTGAACAAGATTAAAATGAAATGCCACAACAGTTAGATAGCCTTGCGAAAAAAAAGTTGCGCCCCTAACATGCCATATACAAAAATCAGGTCAAAGGGATCCTGAGACCTAAATCTCTGAACTAAAACTATAAAAATCTTAGTAAAATAGGGGTAAATTTCTATGATCTCAGATTTTGCAATATATTCTTAGATATGACACCAAAAGCACAGGCAGGAAAAGAAAAAACAGATAAACTGGACTTATCAAGAAATCAACAACTTTTATGCACCAAAAGACATTATCAAAGAGTAAAAAGATAGACCATAATATGGAAGAGAATATTTGAAAATCATGTATTTGATAAGGGACTTGTGTCTAGATTATACTAAGAAGTATTAGGGACTTCCGCCAAGATGGAGGCATAGGTGGATGTGCTGTGCCTTCTCACACAACCAAGTTTAGAGACAACTAAATATTAGCAACAGAAAACACAGCCGGAACACAGAAAATTGAACTTTTCAGAAGTCTGTTAACACCAAATTCTTCAGCCTGACTGGTAAGGGGCGAAACCAGCAGGTGGCAGAGCGGGGTTGCACAGGAAAACTCGGTCAGGCGGACTCAGGCGCACGGAATCCAGGTGCAGGGTTGGACCTAGTGAGCGACCAAGCGAGCGACCGGCAGCGGGGAAACAGCAAGGGAGCAGGGTTGCGGGTTGACTGTGGTCGCTCATTTGTGCGTGGATAGCCAGGCAAGGGAGTGGGCGATTGGACCGGGACCCAGCGGGTCCCCACGGCAAGTGGCAGTGGAGGGCTCTGCCATTTCCCCACTCTGACCACGCCCCCACATACAGCGTCACAACCCAGCGACCTGGGAGTCCAGGGCTCCGCTCCTCATACTTAAAGGGTGCGAACAGACCAAAAATGGCTCAAGAACATCTCAAAGCCCCAGAGCCTATAAATCTAAGTGATGGAGAAATAGCAAAACTCTCAGACACACAGTTTAAAACACTGGTGATCAGGATCCTCATAGAACTGGTTGATTATAGCCACAAATTAGACAAACATATGAAGGCGAAACTAATTGAAATGAATGGAACTGCACAGGAAACCAATAGCAATGAGAATGAAACTGGGACAAATCAATGGAGTGGACCAGAAGAAAACAAATAATGGCCAAACAGAAAAGAGTGAAGGAGCAAGAATTCAAAAAAATGAGGAGAGTCTTAGGAACCTCCAAGACATCTTTAAACGCGCCAACATCCGAATTATAGGGGTACCAGAAGGGGGAAAGGAACAGCCACCAGTGGAAAACTTATTTGAACAAATAATAAAGGAGAATTTCCCCAATCTGGCAAAGGAAATAGACTTCCAGGAAATCCAAGAAGCTCAGAGAATCCCAAAGAAGTTGGACCCAAGAAGAAACACACCAAGGCACATCATCATTACATTAGCCAAGATTAAAATGAAGGAGAGAATCCTAGAAGCAGCAAGAGCTAAGGGGACAGTCACCTACAAAGGAGTTCCCATCAGACTGTCAGCTGGATTTCTCAAAAGAGACCTTACAGGCAAGAAGGGGCTGGAAAGAGGTATTCCAAGTCATGAAATCCAAAGACCTACAACCAAGATTGCTCTATCCAGCAAAGCTTTCATTTAGAATGGAAGGACAGATAAAGTGCTTCTCAGATAAGATCAAATTCAAGGAGTTCATCATCACCAAGCCCTTATTATATATTATATTAAAGAGACTTATCTAAGAAAAAGAAGTTAAAAAAAACATGAACAGTGAAAGGACAGCAAACTCACAGTTATTAAGAACCACACCTAAAACAAAAGCAAACTAAAAGGACAGCTAGAACAGGAGTGGAAACATAGAAATGAAGATCTCAAGGAGGGTTAGCAACAGGGGAGTGGGAGGAGGAGAAGGGGGGAGAAGGTACTGAAAATAAGTAGCATAGACAGTAGATAGAAAATAGATGGGGGGCAAGAATAGTAGGGGAAATATAGAATCTAAAGAACTTGAGACACATGGTCAAAAACTAAAGGGGGGGTGATGGTGGGGACGGCGGGGTAGGGTGGAGGGGAATGAAGGGGGGAATAGAACAACTGTAATGGCATAATCAATAAAAAAATAAATTAATTTAAAAATTTTTTAAAAAAAGAAGTATTATAAGTTGCCCAGGCTGATGTGGCTCAGTGGATTGAGTGCCAGCCTGGGAACCAAAGTTTCAATTCCCAGTCAGGGCACATGCCTGGGTTGTGGGCCATGTCCTCAGTGTGAACACTTGAGAGGCAACCACACACTGATGTTTCTCTCCCTCTCTTTCTCCCTCCCTTCTCCTCTACCTAGAAATGGATAAATAAAATCTTATAAGAGAGAGAAGCGTTATAAGTCAATAATAATTAAAACCACAAGTTATCCAATTTTAAAAATGGGCAAAGGATCTGAAGAGATATCTCTCTATTTGAATGACCATTAGGCAGAATGAAAGATGCTCAACATGATTAGCCAGCAGGGAAATGCAAATCAAAACCATAATGAGATACCACCTCATACCCACTAGGAAATCTATAAACGAAAAGACATAAATGATAACAAGTGTTGGTAGAGATGAGGGGAAATAGAAATTGGGACCCTCATACACTGCTGGTGGGAATGCAAAATGGCATAGCCACTTTGGAAAACAGTTTATTGGGTCTTTAAAAGTTTATATTTAGAGTTACCACATGACCCAGAAATTCCACTCCTCAGTGTATATCCCACATTTGTAATGCACATGTAAGCTCATAGCAGCATTATTAACAATAGTCAAAAAGTGGATACAACCCAAATGCTCGTGAACTGATGAATGGATAAATGAAGTGTGGCATATTCATACAATGGGGCATTATTCAGCAATGAAACAGAGTACTGGCATGTGCTATAACATGCACGAACCTAGAAAATATGCTGAGTGAAAGAATCCAGTCACAAAGGACCATGTATTATCAGATTCTGTCTATATGGAACATCCAGAATAGGCAAACATAAGAGACAAAAAGTAGTTGAGTGTTTTCCTGGACTGGGGAGGTGGATAGGGAGCTGGGGATTAGGGGTGTGAGCTAGAGAGTTGTTTCTTTGCAGAGTAAGGAAAACATTCTAAAATTGATTGTGGTGATGGACACACTGCTCTATGAACATACTAAAGCCAGTGAATTATACACTTTCAATAAGTGAATTGCATGGCATGTATTTTATTTCGGTAAATCTGTTTTTAAAAAATAAGAATGAAGGGAAGAAGGAAGGCAGAGACCCAACTTTTGGCTTCGGCTGTGGCGGCCAGGTGCCCCTGTGGCAAGTGCCTGGCTGCAGGGCACTAGAGCACAGGCTTAGAGGGGCCCAGGCTTGGGTGGGTGTGGTCTTCACTAGGGTGGTAGCAGCTCCCTGGAGTCCCAAACATTGACTCACATCACCTTACTCCCCTGCCTTTTTCCTCTTTCATCCCTTCCAATGATTTGGTAAGCTCAATTCCCCTGCTTCAATCTCACTGTGTTTGAAATTCCCACAGTAATTTGTTTCCCTAACTAAATCCTAACTAGTATTATTGCCTCCTTGTTCTTTTCCTAGCAAATTTGATATTTTGTCTGGGTACTCAGCCCTCCACCACATAACTAAATATTTGAGGAGACAGTGACTCCATCCTCAGCTTCAGGGTTCAGCCTGATTTTGGTCTAGGGTAGTCCCATTCCTCTTGCTAAGAACTGGTTTGTGACCAAGTTATGCCAACTAGAGATAAAAAGTGTTTGCCAGAGAGTCGCAAAATGTTTTTCTTCATTCTTAACAGTGAAGCATGAGAAGCCAAATAGATATGAGAGAGAAAGACCAAATTTCTGTAGGCTGCTATCATACAACCAAGACAGGAGCACACTTCAGAATGAAGACAATAGGCAGAAGGCAGGGCTGAGATTACAGAGAAGTCAAGCCTTTAATTGCATTTTTAAACTGTTGGATCAACACATCCTGAAGCTCACCTCACCTTCTTATTTGAGCTAATAACTTGCCTTAAGGCAGTTTAAGATAAGTTTCCGGTTACAGGCAGAAACAACTTAATTTATACCTTGAGCCAGCTTGCCGTGGCAGCCTATCTATGCAGAGAGCACTCGAGATAACTCCCCAGTTTCATGCAGTCCCAGAGTGGCATGAGATATCATCCAAAAGGTCCCTCTAAAACCTGGGAAATTTAGCCTAGAATGGGGTGGTAGACCTGGAGGGGCCTTGTAGCCATGATGCAGACATGGAGCGAGACCCACACAAAACCAGGGATGATGTAGGCAGGTGGACATCACAACAGAAGAGTAATGACAACCAGGACCCAGATGGGTTTCTACATCACAGCAAACGCCCCACAGAACGGATAACCACTTGGCATTTCAATGCAATTATGGCCTCTCCCTCATCCCTCAAATCAAGAGAATGATCAACTTACTGGGTTTATTTTCTACCACCAAAAAGAAAAAGATATCAAAATAAAGATGGTTGGCTCATTAAAAAATGAAATAAGTAATGGGCTGAGGAAATCATAACCCTAGAAATATACATCCTAATTAAGCAGAACTCATTCTTCGGCTAGCAGGTGACAGACAGGGTGACGTGATTATCCTGATTCCCAACTCCACCCATATTTACCAATTTTGCCATCAGGGAAGGTGGCAGTCAGCGTCCTCTGCTACCTTCCTTCACCTGGAGTTGTTCAGGCTCCAGTCGTCTCACAAGTGGAGTGTACACTGCAGTGGGCCCTCAGGTACAATCCCGATCAGAGAGCTCACGACAGAACTGTGGCCCGTCAGCCACTCTGCACTGACTCTTAGCACCCTGTCTTCTTCATCAAAAAAGAGACGTAGAACTAGGCAAGGAAAACTCAGCAAAATGCCTGTAAATTCTGTTCTGCAACCCTATGCCTTTTCACTTGCATGTCTTCCAAAGTCATGTTGTTCTAAATCTGAAGCAAAAAAAAAAAAATTTAAATAATTACTAGTAGGGGCCTCGGCTGTGTGATTCAGTTGATAGAGCATCGTCTCAATACATCAAGGCTGTGAGTTCAATTCCCAGTCAGGGCACATGCAAGAATCAACAAATGAGTGCATCAGTAAGTAGAAGGACAAATCGATGTCTGTCTGTCTCTCTCTCTCTCAAAAATCAATAAGCAAAAAAAGTTCTTAAGTTACTGGTAGGTGATATGTAACTCAAAGTTCATCTAACTTGAAACATGAGAGTACTTACAACTCTTTTCTCTGATTAATTTTGTCTGATTAAGTGGCACAGTGCTTAAAAACAACTTTTGTCATCACTCAATTTCTTATTTCTTAAATTTCTTCTTCCTCATTTGTGTTCCAATCCCTTAAAACCATCTCATTTTCTCTCCCCAAGGAGGGACCACTGGTGCTCACATGGATGCTATTTTCCCTCTGTTCTGAAATTATAAAAAATGTGCATTTTCATTCCAGAGGGCAGAGAATTCACTGTGCAAAGCCATACTAAGCACCATTGGAGAAGTAAAGTTAAATATCAGATTGATGGATCCCTATCTGGTTCCTGTTATCATCTTTCTATTAAAAAAAATAAACTCGTGGACTTGCAGAAAGTAATTTTACCTTTACACTTCACTGCTATGCTGAAGATACTCTTTAGTTAATCATATGATTAAAAAATGCTGCTAGAGTAGGAGTAGAAACACCTTAATTTTTTTTAAAATAAAAGTCTTTTTACTCCTTGTGCTAGCTCTTACAACTAATAAGTAATATTTACCAATTATGTATATACCTATTACCCAAAAAATTTAAATGAAAACTAAACTTATTCTGTATCTTGTCACCAAAAAGTTGAGTTTTTGCTTGTGTCTTTTTGCTAAGGACAAAGATTTTTATCATAATCGAAGGTTTACTTTTCACATTTCTACATAATGCTGACTTACAACCTTATAGTTAGATCATGCTTTATGGGATTATTATGTCTGCTGAAATCTTTGCTGTAAAAAAACTGCACATGTTTACTTAAAATCATAGACTACATTTGTCAAAACAGGTTGGTAGTACCCACCAGCTTGGTCAGAATGAACTCATTCAGGCACCACCTCATTAAGCTCGACCTGTGTAAAAGGAATGAAGGAGTTTTTTTTTAACATTGTCATTAACATATGGAAACATACAATTAACATTAACATATAGAAACGTGGCTTGTAAAGAGGGATTTACAGAAAAGGGTCTAACATGAATTTTTAAAAACCATGCCAAGGATAGTTTTAAACTGGCAGGCCCAAGTGACCACAGAGGTTGTTGGCCATCTCAGGGACCGTGAGGACAGTGTAAACCTCCCGGAGGGTGCCAGAGGTCGGTTTGGGACTGAGGGCTCTCTAGTGTCTGATGGGGCAGTAACAGTGGCATTTCCCCCCTGGGTCAGTTCCATAGCACAGTTCCCTGAAATCCACTAGACCAAGTGCTCCCCCCAAACAAGAGTAGAAACTGTGAAAGAGACACGGAACTCAACTCAGCCAACGGGAGCTGCAGCCTCAGAAAGAGGAAGATGGATGTTTCCAGGACCACAGCGAAGGGCAGGTCCTGAAGAAGCAAGGCAGCAAGTCAGAGAGTAACCAGTCCATGGTGAAGTGGAAAGATGGTCCAGGACACCTACTTTCAAGAAAAAAAAATGGAATTCTTAGATTTTTTTTTTGAGGTGTTTGACTGAATTTTTTTCTTTTGAATTTCCCTCTCCTTTCCCTCCTCTCCCCCAAACTTTCTCCTCCTTTTCCCTTCCCCCTCCCTCACCTTCCCCTCCTTTCCTCTCTCAAGCTTTCTCTCTGTTATGTTGATAACAAAGCAAATTTAAAAGTGGATAATTATTAACTCCTGAAAAAATGAGTTGTATATGAAAGAAAATTTTAGGACACTGTGAGACTCACCTGTGTATAATATTTACATACACATACTACTTTTAACATTGGATATTGATGAGACCAGAAACAGTGGCAGAGTGCAGAAGACTGAAGTGTCTGTGCCTTTGTGCATTTGGGGGAGAGGTCTGGTTGGGGATGGAGGAGGAGGTAAAAAAACTACATCTTACTTTTCACAATAGGAAGTGAATTGATAATCCCCAAAGAGATTAATAAAGTAAAACTTAAGTATCAGAACAATTCTCATGTCTGAAAATACGGAGGTAGATACCAGAAAAAATTGTTCAAAGTGTTGGATTGTTGACTGGGAGTAGGAATATGAAGCTGGAAATGGTAAGGCTGAGGATTATCGTGACAAGCCATCAGAACTTGTCTTATTTCAGGGCAGTTGGATAAAGATGTGGTCCATATACAAGGCCTGTCCAGAAAGTATCCAGCCATGTGCTATGAAAAATAGAGACATTTATTGAAGAAGATACAAAACACAAGAAACATTGTACATGATGTTTCAGGACAATGATGCCTCAGTCCCCTCCAAAGTAGGCACCTTGGGACCTCACACACTTTTCCCAATTGCCATCAGCTGCCCTGTCAAATTTTCCTGAATCTCATTTACAGTCGGAAATCTCTTCCCTTTCAAAGGTGATTTTAGTTTGGGGAAAAGCCAGAAGCCAAACCTGGGCTATAGAGGAGCTGAGTCACCTGGGTGATTTGATGCTTTGCCAAAAACCTCTGCATGAGACGTGATGCATGAGTGGGCACGTAGCTGTGATGAAACTGGCAATCACCAGTTGCCGATAGCTGCAGCCTTCTGAATCACCCCAATAGTTTCCGCGGAGGAATGTTAAAGCTTCACAGAAAATTTGATGCAGATCTGTTGCTCTACTCACTCAGTCATTTTGAATGTGACAGCCACACAGTACACATGCTCACTCAACAGTGTCTACCAGCCCCACTGACTAGTACAGTGAAATCATCATTGTTCACACATGCACATTCCAGTCCACTCTCCTTGGCTGCCAGGTTACATCGATGCCTAGTAAACTGTTCTTGTTATATTAACAAGACCTTGTATATACATTGGGATATTTCCAGACAGACCTTATATATACATTGGGATATTTCATGGCTGTAAAAAAAAATGAAATCTTAATATTTGCAACGGTATGGGTGGACCAAGAGGGAATTATGCTAAGTGAAATCATCCAGAGAAAGATAAATATTGTACCATATGACTTCACTTATATGTGGAATCTAAAAAATAAAATAAATGAACAAATAAAAATAAGCTCACTGATTATTGCCAGATAGAAGAGTGTTTAGGGGTCTGGGTGAAAAGGGTGAAGGGATTAAGAAGTACAAACTGGTAGTTACAGAATAGTCATGCGGATGTAAAGTGCAGCACAAGGAATTATCAGGAGGATCGCTTCATAAATTATATAAATGTCAAACAACTATGCTGTACACCTGAACTAATGTAAAATAATATTAACTATAATTTTAAAATTAAAACAATATAAAATAAAGTGAATATGTATAACTTTGACAAAAATAAAGATTAAAAATTTAAATGGAAAAAGCTTCTTCACCCCTCCCAAAGGTTACATTACTATTTCCATTATAATTGAATTGAGTTTATAGACAAAAAATTTAGGGAGAATTGATATCTTTGTAATCCTGAGTAAGGATTACAAAGGATTTCTCTCTAGAAATAGGGATGAGACAGCTTTTTTGTCCTCAGACAGAGCTTCATGGGTTTCCAGTTAACGGTCCTGTGCACCTACTGCTGTTTGTGCCACAGCACGTCATGCTATTCTTCGTTATTTTGACATCTCTTTCCTTTCTGTTGTACCACAACTGATGGTTGTGAGTATGTAAGAAAGCCCTAGATTTTTCTTATAACATGTCACCCTACTAAACACTTACCTTCTAATATTTTTCAACTGACTTTAATTTTCCAGGTAAAAAAATCACATAAATGAACAATTACAGTCGTGTGTTATAATTTTCCTTTCTAATATATGTGACTGATTTCTTTAACCTACCCTATTGCACTAGTTCAAACTTGCTGAATACAACTTTGGTGGTACAAATGAGGGTTGTGTTGCTCTCAGCTTGAATGGAAATACTGATAGTTTTCCTCAATGTGAACATTATTGTCTATTGATTTCAGAATAATGGGGTCGCCTGGCTCTTCTATTTCCAGGATTTTCCTTACCTAACACTCCTTCATACTGTCTCATCGCAGCTGTTCCTCAGGAAGCAGTTGTTTAGTTGTCCATTCTTCTCCCTTCACTGTCTGGTGGAGTGAATCAGGGTTTGGCTTCATGCCAGAACCGAAAATAACGCCTAGCTCAATAAAAAACTTGTTGAATGAATGAATGGACAGATCAGTGATGGGCTGGTCACCTGTACACAAGTTCTTCAGATCTTTTAACCTACAAAAATCATTAATTATTTATCATAGTGCAAACCACTTCTGCATTTATAGAATAAGCATTACTCTACTGTAGCCTGTTAACTGACTTTCCCAGTATTTTGTTTTAAATGTTTGCATCTCTGCTTATGAGTATATTAACCATAATGAATAAAACCTTCTGTGTGTTTTCTTCATAACAGTTTTAAAGTTATATGAATTAGCTACTAAGAGCATTTGCCAAGCAAATAATCTTCCCTTTAGTGCTTCTTTAACTTCTTCAGTCATTATTCTTCCATTGTGTTTGACTGCTCTTTGCTTCGCAAGCTGTGTGTGAGCAGCTTTCATTGTAAAACGTTGAAACCAGACTGAAGAGTACAGACTAAAACTGTGAGGCTCTACTTCCCCACCCCCACCTTAACCAGGGTTTGCAGGTTAGCATTTTCCGTTTCACTATTTTCCTTACACCCCCCCACATTCATCTGTACACACATGTGCATGGGCATGTGTAAAATAACGCATGAAGGAATTTTCCTGAACTCACTTTTTCCTGCCTTCCTTAGAAAGTCTCCATATACATTGTAAAAATTTTAACTACACATGCTTCAGCCCTTTTAATAATGTGTGGTATTCAACATCATGCCTCTACCATAACTTACTTAACTGATCTTCCAGCAATGAGTGTTTGGCTGTTTCTTATGTTTCACTATAATTAACATTCCTGCCGTGATGGTTCCTGTACAACGCATAGACCTGTAGGTCCATGTGCATGTGAAATAGTCTTTGGAATAAACTCCTAGACATGGAATTGCTCACTCAACAAAAAGGGAAAGTTTTTATCTTGGTACTGAAAAATTACCTCCAAAAAATGCTTGGTCATCTTACCTTCCCACCCAAGACTATCACTGTGCCCATTTGCCACACTCCTACCAACCCGGAGTATTACCAAGACTTTATATTTTTGCTAACCTGATGAGTAAAATGGATTTTTAAAAAAGTATCCTATTAACTTACATTTCTCTGATCACCGATGAAGTTGTACATTTTGGTAGAGTTTATTAAACACTTGTATTTCTCTTTCATAGATTGCTTTTGTTATCCACTGCTCATTTTTCTACTGGAGTGTTTGTTTTCTTTCCTTTTGATTCACAGTGATATTAATACTTTTTAAATATACTGCAAATATATTCCCAGGCTATGGGTTATCTATTAATGCTGGGTTTTTTTTTTGCATACAGAAATTTTCTTTTCAACTTTTACGTATTTAAGCATACGACTATTTTCCTTTATGATTAATGTTTTACATCTTGCTCAAACAAGATTTATTCACTCTAAGCTTATGAATGTGTTTTTTCTGTTTTCATCTAATGACTTTGTGTGTATTCTCTGTGTAAGGTGTAAGGTATGCATCTAACTATATTCTTTTTCAAAATGAAACTACAAATCACCCCAACTGTATGTCTTTCAAAATATTTGGTTTTGGATAACCAAATCTGGATTAAAAATTTTGATTTTGGTTAACCAAACTTCACCCTAATTTGAGTAAGAATTCATCATCTTTGAATGATTTGTGTACCATCTTTCTCATTAATAGCAAGCAGCTAGTAGTTACTTACATTTTTCTGACTATATTTCAGGCACTCTTCTAAGTGCTTTATGTTTAGTAACTTATTTAATCTTCACAACAATGCAGACAGAGGTAGCATAATGGCCCCTGTTCCACCCATAAGGATATTAAGGCACAGAGTTAAATAAGTTGCCTAAGAATTCACAGCTAGGACGTGGCCTGGCTTGAGAGTCAGTGCTTTTAACTGTTACATTAAATCTCCGTGTACATAATCCTGTTTCTAATTCTATTTCTAATTCTATTTCATAATTCTATTCAATCTTATTAATCGATATCTCTGCATCAACCCTACACTTTACAATTATATTTTCAAATGTGCTTAAATTTCTAAAAGAGAAATTTCTCGTATTTTTTCCTTTTCAGAATTTCCCAGGCGGTCATTTATTATTTTCTTTATCAGTTGACCTATAGAATCAGCTTGTAAGTTTTATAAATAATGATTAGGATTGCCTAACATTTCTAAATTCATTTGGGAAGGATTGATGTCTCAAAAATACCTTCTATTTAGGAAGGAGCTATATATATATAGTCGATGCATCTTCTTGTAACTTGTCCCTATGGTTTTGAAATTTTCAACATATGAATCTTATATTTTTGTTAGTCATTTTATAGTTTTTATTGTTGTTGAGAATGGGTTCCCTTTTCTCTGTTACATTGTTGAAAATACATAGAAAAACATTGGTTTTTCTATGGTAATTTTGTACCAACCATTATACTGAATCCTTTATTGATTCTAATAATTTCTTCTTGAATTTTCAAGATAATTTTCTGTTTAAAAATAATTATGCTGTATCTTTTCTTTATAATATTTATGCATCATATTTTTTTTCTTATTGCATTCTTTAGGGTTAGACTCCACTATAACATTAAATAGCAACAATGCTGGGAGCAAATTTGTCTTCTCTCTGACATAAGTAGAAATGCTTGTAATGCTTTCCATCAAACGAGATATTTGCTCTTGCTTTATGCTAACCTTTATCTGCTTAGGGAAGTTTCCTTCTATTGTTAGCTTGCCAAGACTTATTGTTTGTTTGTTTTTAATCAACAGTGATTATTAAACTTAAACAAATGTATTTTGCCCATAGTTTTCCTTTCTTTTGTCTATTTTTGTAGTGAATTACATTAATGGCTTTTCTTGTGTTGAGTGATCCTGGCATTAATCATGGTTGCATGTTCTGGAGCTACATTAAACATAGTAATTAGATGAATACACACTGAAGATTATGGCATGCTGTTGATGAACTGACCCTTTTTGTTATGAAATTCAGTATTAATTGGAACAATCAGTGCATTTACATTGAACGTAATTATTAATATGGTTGGATTTCATTCCATCTTGTGCAATTTGGTTTTTATCTGTTTCTTTGTTGGTTTTTTCTGCCTCCTTGAGAGAATAAAATTTTTTCAGTACTTCATTTTATGGCCTCTTTGACATTTTCTCTCTCTCTTTAATTTGGCAGCCTACTTCTAATTAATATTATAACATTCACATACAATATAGAATTTCACAACAATAGAATTCCATTTATCCTATCCAATTATTAATGCTGTCACATTTTACCATCACATATTAGAAATGCCACAATACATTATTATTATTTTTGCTTGCTTGAACAAGTCAGCTATCTTTTGGGGAAATTTAAAGAAAATAAAATGCATTTATATTTTCCCACATATTTACCATTTCCAGTGATCTTCATCCCTTCCTATAGCTCACAGATTTATCTTCAGCCCATTGAACTTTCTTCAGCATGTCTTTTAGTGCTGTGGCTAGTCTAAACAAATTCTTTCAGGTTACATTCATCTGGTAAAAAATTTAACTCCCGTTCTGAAAGAATATTTTGAAATATATAAGCCTTTGGCTTTTGTGAGCTTAGATTTACAGGTTGATTTTTTTCCACCAAGTTTTGAATATTTGGGGTTATTTCTTCAAATAACTCTGACTCATTCTCTCTTTTTCTTTCCTTCTGAGATTTTAATTATATGTGGAACAGTTGAAATTAGTCCACAAGATACCAATGCTCTGTTTATTTTTTTAAATCTATTTTCTGTTTTTCAGTTTTTAACTTTTCTATTCGTCTATTTTCAAGTTCTCATATGTTTTATCCTTCAGGGTTCAGTCTCCTCTGAAGTTATTGATAGAAACTGTCATTTCTAGTATTTTTAATTGATACTTTATTGCTTGTATTTCTCTTTTAAGATTTTCCACCTATTCTTTCACTGTCCATGTTTTCTTTTCAATTCTTGAACATGTTTATAATCATTTTTAAAACTGTACCCTAACTTCAAAATCTGAGTCATTATCAGAATCTATTCTATTGCCTGCTCCTTTTAAAATCTTGATTACAGATCCTATTTTTCTGCTTCTTTGCATATGTAGTCATTTATTGTATGCTGCATGTTATGAATGATATATTGTAGAACATCTGGATTATGCTATCTTCCTTTTAAATGTGTAGTGTTTGGTTCTGACCAGCAACTGCATAACCAGCTCATTCTCTAGATCCTTCAAGCTTCATTCTTGCTTTGTTGGGACAAGTCAGTATTGATTTTGACCTTAATTCTAGAATATGATCTAACTCCTAAAGAGTAGCCTTTCTAGGGTCTCGGTTGAATGCCTGGTATAGTCAGTGAAGTCTTTCCATGTGGTTGGACCAGAAATCCAATGTATTTTAGCACTGCGTGACCTCTGGCGTTTCCATTCATTTCTTAACTCCGCAGCAGCTGCTGTCTTGCAAAATCTTGAGATTTTCAAGAATCTTAACCTACACATGCAAAGCTCAGGGCAGCTCTTATCCAAAGAGTGGAGACAAATCTTCACACAGACTTTGGGGACCTCCTGTCTGCATAACTCATTCCACTCTGGAATTCTAACCTGCAAATTCCAGCTGCTATTTCACCCCCTTTATTTCAATTCCAGCCTTCTCAGCTCAGTCAGACTTATATTCTTCACATGGGCTCCATTGCTCTGTGCCACGTCCAGGGAAGTGGCCCCAGACATAAACTCAGGTGGAATGTGGTGCTCACTCCATTATTTCCTGTCTTGCTAGGACTCTAGTCCTGCACAGCTTATCTTCCAACACCTAAAACTAGTCACCTCACACATTTTGCTCAGGTTATGGTGGGGAGATAAATTTAACAGCAGTTATGCTGTCTTGGCCTGGAAGTTAATAGAAACACCTAATGATTTTTTTTATTCTTAGCATCTTATTTCATGGATTCAAACTTTTTTATTTTAAAAACTATTTTAAAAATTTATTTTTAGAGAGAGAGGAAGGGAGGGAGTAAAAGAACGAGAGCAACACTGATGGCTTGCTTCTCATGTGCCACTGGAGCAGCGACCAAACCCACAACACAGGTCTGTGCTCTGACGGGGAACCAAACCAGCAGCCTTTCTCTCTGTGGGACGATGCCCAAAAAACTGAGCCATGGGGATCAGGGCTGGATTCTTCTCATTAGATTTTCTTGTCACTCTCCCTCTTCTCACTCCATCTCTGTCTCTCTCTTTCTCACACACATACACACATACACACACACACACTTTGTCATCCTCTGGAATAACAATGAGTATGCTTTTCTTTCTTCTCTAATGGTCTAGTTGCAAACCAATTTTGTCTTAAAAAAATTTAAATATGTTTTAATTTATTCCCCATCAGTGAAAAGCAATCTATCTTTCTCCATGCCTCTCTTCATGTCTCTATGGAGCATTTTAAAATAATATACATTTTTATTTTAAGACCCTTTTTTATAAATTTTACTTAGTTTCATAACAACATTACAAATAATTCTTTAGACTTACAATATAAGTTTTTAAAAATTATTAGCATCATGTATTTCTTCAGTACTACTCAGTATCAAGGAAGTTTTTTTTCTTAAGATTTTATTTATTTATCTTTAGAGGGGAAGGGAAGGAGAGAGAGAGAGAAATATCAATGTATGGTTGTCTCTCATGTGTCCCCTGCCAGGAACTGGACTGCAACCCAGGCATGTGCCCTGACTAGGAATTGAACCGCGATCCTTTGGTTTGCAGGCCTGTGCTCAATCCACTGAGCTACACCAGCCAGGGCACAATATAAGTTTTTACTGCTCACTGCTCTTTCTTAAAATGTGTCATTATCTTTATTAAATTCTTTGTTTTAATTAGTTTTTGCTTGAAGGCCTACTTTAGGTCATGTTTTTCAAAAAGCATTCATGAGTCATATAGTTTCTGAATTGTTATGAATCTGAACCCAGGCTTTCATTCACCCTTGCATTCAGATAATAGCTTGCTCTGGTATGTAATTCTTGTAACAGAATATTTTTCCCCGAAGTTTCTACATTTTCTCTGAGGTTTTCTCATATTAATGTTGCAAATAAGAAGTCTAAAGCCATTCAAAATCTTTCCTATGGTGACACTTTTTTTCCTAGTTGGCTGCTTCCAGCATCTGTTCTTTACCCAGGACGTGAAAATGACCTGAGCATGGTTACTTTTCATTACACCTGCCCAGTCTTTTGGTGAGTCTTCTCCATGTGAAGACTGAAACTTGTCTTCTTTTGTTTCTCTCATTATTGCTTTTCACTCACCCATACCACTTTTTCCTTCCGGAACTTCTAAAACAATATTGCTTCCCCCGCTTCAATATTTTCTGCCTCTTGATTTTTCTCTCAAATTCCAGAACTTAGAAAGCTTATGCTCTGCATTTTGGTAAAATGTCCCATAGTTACTCTTCTTTTTATTCGCAAAACCTATTTTTTGTTTTTCATTTTTTATTTTTTTGTGGACATCTGTGTTTAAAAAATTAATATAGGAGCTTTTTGAATCTAAAAAAATTAATGTCCACCAACCTCTTCCCTTTACTCTACAGTACATCTGTTTTACTAGATAATTTTAACCTAAATGTTCACTTTTGATCCCCCTCGTTTGAACTATTGACTTTCTCAATTTATCTGGCAATTTGTCTCTTATTTTTAAAGAGGAGGAATTAGCTGTTCCAGGGGGAACAGCCAAAATGTAGGTGCTGGTTCATCAGTGTCCCCTTCATTCACTGCCACCTGTACCAGTTAAAAGGCCCAGCTTCCTAGATACAGGAGAGAAGTTTCTGATGATGATAAACAGTGTGTTACTTTTACACTGCTGGGATTGTTTCTTTCTGAAATGGGAGAGGAAGGTATCAAATATGATTAGGATATCATCTTTGTCACAGAATGTTTCATTCATATTTTTTGGATTGTGACAAATTTTATTTTTTATTTTATTGAAGTATATTTTATTGAATATGCTGTTCCAGTTGTTCCATTTTTTCCTCCCCTTTATTCCCCTCTACCCTGCCCTATCCCTCCCACCAGCACCCCTCCACCTTAGTTCATGTCCATAGATAATACATATAAGTTCCTTGGCTTCATTATTTCCTATACTGTTCTTTACCTCCCCCTCTCTATTTTGTACCTACCATTTATGCTTCTTATTTCCTCTATGTGTTCTCCCATTCTCACCTCTTCCTCTCTCCATTGATAACCCTCATGTGATCTTCATTGCTGTGATTCTGTTCCTGTTTCAGTGTTTGTTTCATTTGTTTTTGTTTTTGTTTTAGGTTCAGTTGTTGATAGCTGTGAGTTTGTTGTCATTTTACTGTTCATAGTTTTGATCTTCTATTTCTTAGATAATCCCTTTAACATTTCATATAATAAGGGCTTCATGAAGATGAACTCCTTTAACTTGACTTTATCCGGGAAGCACTTTATCTACCCTTCCATTCTAAATGATAGCTTTGCTGGATAGAGGAATCTTGGATGTAGGTCCTTGCCTTTCATGACTTGGAATACTTCTTTCCAGCCCCTTATTGCCCACAGGGTTTCTTCTGAGAAATCAGCTGATAGTCTATTGGGAACTCCTTTGTAGGTAACTGTCTCCTTTTCTCTTGCTTTGTTTGTTTGTTTTCTCTTGCTTTGTCTTGCTTTTAATATTCTCTCCTTGTCTTTAATCTTGGCTAATGTAATCATGATGTGCCTTGGTGTGTCCTTCCTTAGGTCCAAATTCTTTGGAACTCTCTGAGCTTCCTGGACTTCCTGGAAGTCTATTTCCTTTGCCAGATTAGGAAAATTCTCCTTCATTATGTTTTCAAATAAGTTTTCAATTTCTTGGTCTTCCTCTTCTCCTTCTGGCACCCCTGTTATTCAGACGCTGGAACGTTTAAAGTTGTCCTCAAGGTTCCTAAGCCTCTCTTCATTTTTTTTTTGAATTCTTGTTTCTTCATTCTGTTCTGAGTGAATGTTAATTTCTTCCTTCTGGTCCATAACTGTTGATCTGAGTCCTGGTTTCCCTCCCTTCACTCTTGGTCCCCTGTACCTTTTTCTTTATCTCATTTTTCATAGCCTTCACTTTTTCCTCTGTTTTGTGACCATACTCAGTCATTTCTGTGAGCATCCTGACTACCAGTGTTTTCAACTCTGCATCTGATAAGTTGGGTATCTCGTCATTGCTTACTTCTTTTTCTGGAGTTTTCATCTTTTCTTTCCTTTGGGCCATATTTCTTTGTTTTGGCACACCTGTTATGTTTTAAGGGGCAGAGGCTTAGATATTCACTGGAGCAGGGCAACCCACATTGCTGCATTATGGCACTGTGTGTGGGAGAGGGGTCCAAGAGGGAACAATGCTGCTTGCTTGGCTGTCTACTGGCTTTCAGTCACTTTCCCCACTACCCACAAGCAAATTGGACCCTTCTGGTGCTGATTCCTGGGTGGGTGGGTGGGTGGGTTTGTGCACATTCTAGGACCCCATGGGTCTCTCCAACAAACTCTCCTATAAGGCTGGAAGTTTCTCCTGCTGCCTTGGCCCCCACAGGTTTTTTCAGTCAGTCAGTGGAACCCTGGGTTGTGCAGTCTGTCTCACCTCCCAGTTGTTCTTCCTGGTTTATCTGCATGCCAGCGTGGAACTGCCTGCTCCACCAGCAGCCACCACCCTGCCACAAGTCCTCTCTGCCCTGGCCGCCCATCTCTGCCCCTCCTACTGGTCCGGATGAATGTTTCTTCTTTAACTCCTTGGTTGTTGGACTTCCATACAGTTTGATTTTCTGGCAGTCTGGTTGGTTTTTTTTTGTTCTTAAATGTGTTGTTGTCCTCCTTTTGGTTGTGTGAGGAGGCAAAGTATATCTACCTATGCCTCCAACTAGGCTGGGAAGTCCATTTTGAGAAATTTTATATTTGTTCCTTACTTGAGAAAAATAAAATTATTTAAGATAAAGATTTGCTATAATTCAAGTTTCTTCCCTATAGAGGAGTAGAAAAGTTATTTTGATTCCCACAGTTTAATGAAAAGAGCCTTTTGTAGGGGGAGGAAATGAATTTTTAAGTTACTTTCTCATCACTAAAAACATTTTTAAACACTTTACTTGAAACCACCTCTTACAATCTTGAATTTACTGTGGCCTTCTGTGTCCTCCTGCCCAAACAAGGACAGAGAAATATGCCCATGAAAGTTAGCCTCTGCTGAATACAACCATGAGGTAGAAAAAAACATGGAGAACATCTGTATTTTATCCTGTCAATATGTTCTCTCTTCTTCTAGAAGCACAGGATGTCTTTACTCTGTCAGCTGCAAAAATATTATCTCTCTGCAGGAATGAAACAAGTGTGGAATATATATCATGCTACCACATTACATGCATACCTAAGCAGAAAACAAAGAAAATAGCCATTTAATATATAACTCAATTTGCCTCCAGGGACAGATAAAAATTTTTATTATAATACCCAAATGGTACAGTACAGAAATATACATTGGAAATGTGATAGGGCTAAGTCAGGCTCTTTTGGCTAGATGCTGCTGGCTAAAAATCTATCATCTGACCCCCATTCTAATCTTTCCTTCCCATAGACACAAAGTAGGCTATATGTCATGAGGGCCAGGAATTTGGGGCAAGAGAGGCTAAAACTCATCACCATGTTTCAGCAGATCATTAATTTCCAAATGTCTGTGGAAAATAACTATTGGCTGGTGTCTCTTAGTTTCATTTCAAACATACTTTATACATAGGTCTCTTAATAAATAACCACGAGGGTAAAAAGATAATAACAGCAACTAAATTGGTAATTTAATAACTTCACATGATTCTAGTGCGTTAGTAGTGTTTATCCTTTATGAAATCAATAACTTTTCATTTGGAATTTTAAATCCACTTTAATGAACATTCTGCTGACAGCAGTTTTATTTACAATCCAAGCTTATATTAACAAAAGTAATAGAGGCTTTTACCTAGGTAACAATTTACAGTTAACTTTGGCAGACCATGTGACTAATTTCAATGTATAAATCTCTGTAATTCCATTATATATGCTTCTTAAAATTTTTTAATGCTTTTAACCAGAGAAGAAGTTATATGAGAAGAGTGTTCTCAATATGAAGAATCTTAATGTTGCATGGTTATTTGTAACATGTCTGAAATGGTTCTTCTAAAACTGGTTCTATCCTTAAAAGCCCATATGAACAATAACATGACTGACTTTCTTATAGGCAATAAATGAAACACATCCTGGAATAATGCCACTGGCTTTCTACATAATTTGCATGTTGTACTGAGTTATCAACGTGAAATATTCAACACACGATACCTTATTTCTTACTATCTTTCCATTCACTTATTCCGATTTAACTCTGACAATGTCTAATGCATTGTTCCCCTCTCTGTAAGAAACCTTTTAGCTTCATGTAACCTGTCCATATGAAACTAATTAGAAACACCCACATAAAACAAGGAGCCAAGTCCATGGTTACTGTAATCCATATTACTCTACCTCCATGCCCCAGAGCCCAACTAACTCTGGAAGTCTCTAAGGGTGTTTGGAAATGAAACTGCAGCCTGTAGGCTCATCATTCCTTCCCTGTGAGATGTTGTGCTGTGCACTGATATTGATACTGCACTGATTTCACCATCTATCAAAGTTCTGCTGGTCAGAGAAGCTCAAAAACTACTTCTTAAATCATGTGGGACACATAGCACCAAGTGATGCTTCCCCACTGCAAGGAGAGTCCCTCTCCTTGGGCCTTATAACAAAACCTCTACTTGAGCACCCTGTCCCAACAATGATGCCAATCATCCAAACAGATACCTGCGCAGACTCCAAATCCCAGTTTGGGCTCAGTTGGAGCCCCTTGCCCCATTTGTGCATATCCAAAGGTCAACCTATGTCAATGAGTAACCTACTGTGTTGCTTTATGGACATTCCTTTGCCATGCATATGGAGAATGCTTACCTGGAGATGTAGCTGGCACAGAGGAAAGCAAGCCAGGAGATGAGCAAAGGCCCCTGTTCACATCACTTGAACCCCTGACAGCAGGATCTACCTTTGGTCTCTTAGTTATGTGTGTCTGTAAATTCCCCTTTTTGTTTCAGTCAGTTTGAGTTTGGTTTTCTGTCACTTGCAACTGGAATAACCTTGACTAATGTACTAATAATTACCAAATTTTATTGGGTCAGATAAATATCATTGCCTTGGGAACTTGAAACAACAAATCTCAGAGATTTCCAGCTGTGAAACTGCAGCCTGATGAGTGAGTCAATTAAACACGTCCATCCAGATCACTCCCCAAACCATACACATAGAAATGAGGAGAGGCAAATCTGAATAAGGGAAAAGGGGAAAAATGTTTTGCATTGGAAACAATGTATTAAGGAGAAGACATCTCGTCTGGCCAATGTAGGACTTAGGAGATAAATGATTCCATTTTATGTTGTTATTAAATTGTATTACTCTTCATTAAAGTTAAATGCATTTAGAGGAATTAAGTGTATCAAAAACTTGGCAGTGTAATATAAGTGATGATTCTTTGTTTACTTGATGACATCCTCCTGTGAGTTGATTCATAATTTTAATTTTGGAAAACAGTATTTCCTTGATGGGACTGACAGAATGATGTGAATTGCTAGAGCATTTTGCATGAAGCATATTGATTGTGAAAGAAAACACAAACCAGTCAGGGGGAGGAACAGGATGTCAGAAAAGCAAGTGGAGGCTACACTAACCTAATTCCCAAAAGCAAATTGGAATTTCAACTAAATTATAGAAAAATCATCCTAAATAAACAACTAGCTGTAGAGAAGCCTTATAACCAACCACAGATGAAAGAGGCCAGATCACCACAAGACTGGTATGGAGTGTGAAGGAGGCAGGAAAGGGCTGGCTGGGCTCCCACAGGTGGCAGCTGTAGTACCAGAGGGATATTTCAGCTAGTGGGGGTTTCCCCCTGAGAAATGCAGGATCTAAACTCCAGGCTAGATTCCCCAGCCTATAGCACCAGAACCAGGGAAGGAACTCAAATAACATATGGCTGGAAAAGCAACAGGGTTTCTGTTTATCAGGGAGATACAGCTAGAGACACAGAGAGACCCTTAAACAGCTAACACACAAAATTTTGTTTGCACCCAATTACCTTGGGCTCTGGCAGAAGAAGGGCAAAGTGAACTAGAGACATGTTAAAAGAATCTGGGATCCATGGCTCTGGGGAGATAGGGGAAGAAATAGTCACCAGGATCCCTTGAGTCATTTCCCATACAGCAGACGCCATCATTCTCAGGTAGTGCACTCCTCTCTAAATGGCATTAGCCTGAGGGGAAGGAGTAGCCCCACCCACAGGAATTACTCTGTTCCAATCTGTGATGCTTGAGCCCTGCTGCTGAGGAGTGCAGCAGGAAGACTCTCATTAATTAACCGTATAGAAAGCCTCCAGGCAGAGGCAGATCTCTGGGAGCTCTAAGGCTTCAGCTTAACCTCCCCAAGGCTTGGTGCTAATAAAAGCTGGCCTTGGTGTGCAGCCTGGTTCTTTCTGCACACACTCAGGTCCAGCACAGAGCTACGTACTTAGTATTGCTGTTAGCTCCAAGCAGGTTACCCACCACCAGTCACAGGCAGGGTTTGATTTAGGGCTGCACAGGAATCTTGAAGATCACCTATTACATAGAAACAAACATAAAGAGTCAGCCAAAATGGGAAAACAAAGAAACAAGCCCCAAATGAAAGAACAAGAGAATTCTCTTAAAGAAGAACTAGATGAAATGGAGGCAAGCAATTTATCAGATAGAGAGTTTAGAGTGATGATTAAAGGATACCCAACAACATAAAAAAAATACTTAGAAACCATTAAAAAGGATCAGTCAGAAATAAAGAATACAATATCTGAAATGAAGGATACACTGGAAGTAATAAAAAGTAGGTTAGATGAAGCAGAGGTAGAATCACAAAAATCAGTGATTTGGAAGCCAAGGTAGAAAAAAACACCCAGATGGAGAAGCAAAAAGAAAAAAGAATTTTAAAAAATGAAGAAAGCCTGAGAAATCTTTGAAATAACATAAAGCATAACAACATCTGCATCATGGGACTACCAGAAAGAGAAGATAATGAGAAAGGGAATGAGAACCTATTTGAAGAAATAATGATGGAAAAATTCCCTAGTCTGGTGAAGGAAAAAGACAAAAATCCAGGAAACTCAGAGAGTCCCAAACAAGTTGGCCAAGGAGGGGCTCACTGGGACACGTCATAATTACAATGGCAAGGCCTAAAGACAAGGACAGAATCCTAATAGCCACAAGAGAAAAGCAGGTTGTCACCAACAAGTGAGTACCAATTAGACTGTCATCTGATTTCTCAACAGAAACATTTCAGGTCATAAGAGAGTGCCACAAAATATTCAAGATGATGAAAAGCAAGGACCTACAATCAAGGCTACTTTACCCAACAAAGCATTTAAAACACAAGGAGAAATAAGGAGCTTCCTAGACAAGAAAAAGTGAAAAGAGTCTGTTGCAGTACTACAACAAACATTAAAGGGCTTGCTTGAAGAAGAACAAGAACAAGAACAACAAGAACGATAAGGAAGAAAACAGATGAAAATAGTTTAACAATAAAATGGCACTAAATACATATCTATCAACAATCACTTTACATGTAAATGGCCTAAATACTTAAATCAAAAGACATAGGGTAGCTGAATGAATAAGAAAACAAGAGCCATATATATGCTGCCTCCAAGCAACTCACCTCAGGTTGAATGATGCACAGAGACTAAAAGTAAAGGGTTGGAAAAGGATATCTCATGCAGAAGGAAAAAGGAAAAATCTGGGGTAGCAGTACTTATATCTGAAAAAACAGACTTTAAATTCAAGGCTATAGTAAGAGACAAAGAAAGACACTATATAATGACAAAGGGAATAATCCAGCAAGAGGGTATAAAACTAGTAAACATTTACATACCCAACATAAGAGCACCTAAATATGTAGCTTCTCTTGACGTATATAAAGGAAGAGATTGACAGAAATACAGTCATAGTTGGGGTTTTTTAAACCCTTTGACTTTAATGGATAGATCTTCCAGAAAGAAAATCAACAAGGAGACAGTGGCCTTAAACAACTTGCTATATCAAATTAATTTAATTGATATCTTCAGAGCATGTCACCTCAAAGCAGCAGAATATGCATACTTTTCAAATACACATGGAACATCTTCTTGGATAGATCACATGTTAAGACACAAAACAAATTTAAATAAATTTAAGAAGATTGAAATCATATAAAGCATCTTCTCTGATTATAATGGTATACAACTATAAATCAATCATAAGAACACTGAAAAATACAAAAAGACATGAAGCTAAATAGCATGTTATTAAACAATGGGTGGGTCAACAAAGAGGTCAAGGAAGAAATAAAATTATATCTTGAAACACATGAAATGAGGACACAACAATCCAAAATCTGTGGGACACTGGGAAAGCAATCCTAAGAGAGAAATTCACAGGATTACAGGTCTATTTCAAAAAATAAGAAAAAGCTCAAATAAACTCCAACTTTACACTTAAAGGAATTTGAAAGAGAACAACAAACAAAGCCCAAAGTGAGTAAAAAGAAGAAAATAATACAGATCAGACCAAATATGAATTAAATGCCATCTAAAAAAAATGATACAAAAGATCAATGAATCCAAGAGCTGGTTCTTTGAAAAGATAAATAAGATTGACAAACCTTTAACCAGACTCACCAAGAAAAAAAGAGAGAGTACCCAGATAAATAATATCAGAAATGAAAAAGGGAAAAAAACAACTAACACCAGAGAAATACAAAGGATTATAAGAAAATATTATGAGCAACTATATGCCAAAAAAACTGGACAACCTGGATGAAATGGCTAAATTCCTAGAAACATACAATCTTCTTAAATTAAAACTCACAGTTATCAACAACCACACCTAAAACAAAAGCAAATTAAGAGGACAGCTAGATCAGGAGTGAACCACAGAAATGAAGATCATGTGGAGGGTTAGCAACAGGGGAGTGGGAGATGGAGAAGCAGGGAGAAGGTACAGAAAATAAGTAGCATAGACAGCAGATAGAAAATAGATAGGGGGAGGGTAAGAATAGTAGGGGAAATATAGAATCTAAAGAACTTGAGACATGTGTTCATGAACTAAAGGAGGGGAATTGTGGGGGAGGAGTGTGCAGGGTGGAGGAGACAGAGGGGGGGAAATAGAACAAATGTAGTGGCATAATCAATAAAATAAAAAATACATCTAAAGTAAAAAAAAGAAGACTCAGAGAATCTAAATAGGGAGATTACACCCAGTGAAACTGAAGCAGTAATCAAAAAATCCCAACAAACAAAAGCCACAGACTAGATGGCTTCACAAGTGAATTTTAGCAAATATTCTGAGAATATATAACACCTCTCCTTCTTAAACTGTTTTACAAAACTCAAGAGGAGGGAAGACTCCCAAACTCATTTTATGAGGCCAGCATTATTTTAATTCCAAAACCAGGTAAATAAACTACAAGAAAAGAAAACTACAGGCCAATATATATGCCTGATGAACATAGACTCTAAAATCCTGAACAAAATATTAGGAAACTGAATACAGCAATGCATCAAAGAGATCATACACCATGAACAACTGGGATTTATTCCAGGAATGCAAGGTTGGTACAACATTCACAAATCAATAAATGTGATTCACAACATAAACAAAATGAAGTATAAAAACCACATGATCATATCAATAGATGCAGAAAAAGCATTTGATAAAATTCAATACCCATTTAGGATAAAAACTCTCAGCAAAATGGGAATAGAGGGGACATATCTAAATATTATAAAGACCATATATGACAATCCCATTGCCATCATCATCCTCAATGGGCAAAAACTACAAACTTACCCCTGAAGATCAGGGACAAGACAGAGATGCCCATTTTCACTTCTCTTATTCAACATACTGGAAGACCTAGCCATAGCAATAAGAGAAGAGAAGAAATAAAAGGCATCCAAATTGGAAAGGAGAAGTAAAATTGTCTTTGTTTGCAGCTGACATGATACTGTACATAGAAAATCCCAAAGATTCCACCAAGAAACTACTAGAACTGATAAGTGAATTTAGCAAAGTATCAGGATACAAAATCAATATCTAAAAATCAGTTGCATTTTTTATGCCAAAAACAAACTAACAGAAAGGGAAATTAGGAAAATAATCCCATTCACAATTGCTACCAAAAAGAAATAAAATACCTTGAAATTAACCGAACTAAGGATGTAAAAGACCTGTACATGGAAAATTATAAGACACTGAAGAAAGAAATTGAAGAAGATACAAACAAGTGGAAACATATACCATGTTCATCAATAGGAAGATTTAACATCATTAAAATGTTCATATTATCCAAGGCAATCTATAAATTCAATGCAATTTTTATCAAGATTCCAACAGCATATTTCACAGAACTAAAACAAATTTTTCAAAAATGTATATGGAACCACAAAAGGTTCCACATAGGAATAATGATCCTGAGAAAGAAGACGAATAAAGTTGGAGGAATCATGCTACCTAATATCAAACTATACTCTAAGGCCATAGTAATCAAAACAGCGTAGTACTGACATAAAAACAGACACATAGCCCTGGCTGTTGTAGCTCAGTGGATTGAGCGCGGGCCTGCAAACCACATGATTGAGGTTCGATTCCCAGTCAGCGCACATGCCTGGGTTGCAGGCCAGTTCCCAGCAGGGGACTCACAAGAAGCAACCATACATTGATATTTCTCTCCTTCCCTTCCCCTCTAAAGATTAATAAATAAAATCTTAAAAAAAGAAAAACAGACACATAGATGAATGGAACAGAGTACAGATCCCAGAAATAAACTCATGACTTTTTAGTCAATTAGCAGTCAACACTAGAAGAAAGCACATACAATGGGCTAAAGACAGTTTATTCAATAAATGGTATTGGGAAAATTGGACAGATATGTGCAGAAAAATGACACTAGACCACCTTCTTATACCACACACAAGAGTAAGTTCAAAATGGATTAATGACTTAAATGTAGATCTGAAACCATAAAAATTCTAGAAGAAAACATAGGCAGCAAAATCTCTGACATTGCTCACAGCAATATTTTATCAGGTATATCTCCCCAAGCAAGGAAAACAAAAGAAAAATAAACAAATAGGAGTATATCAAACTAAAGAGTTTTTTCACAGTCAAGGAAAACATCAACAAAATAAAGACAACCCACAGAATGTGAGACCATGTTCACCAATACATCTGATAAGGGGTTAATAATCAAAATTTATAAAGATCTTACAAAACTTGTCACCAAAAAACCCAAACGACTCAATTTAAAAATGGGCAAAGGACCTGAATAGACACTTCTCCAAAGAGGACATACAGATGGCCAATAGACATATGAAAAGATGCTCAATCTTCAGAGAAATGAAAATTAAAACCACGTGAGATACCATCTCACGCCTGTCAGAATGGCTATCATCAATAAATCAACAAACAAGTGCTGGCAAAGATGTGGAGAAGTGGGAACCCTTTTGCACTGTTGGTGGAAATGCAGATTGGTGCAGCGACTGTGGAAAGCAGTAGGGAGTTTCCTCAAAAAGTTACATATGGATCTGCCTTTTGACCCAGAGATCTCACTTCTGGAAATATATCCAAAGGAACCCAAGACACTCAAAAGAATATAAACACCCCTATGTTCACTGCAGTGTTATTTATAATCAAGAAGATATGGAAGTGGCCCAAGTGCCCATCAGTAGATGAGTGGATAAAACAACTATAGGATATTTACACGATGCAATACTACTTGGTGGTAAAAAAAAAAAGAAGAAGAAGAAAACTTTATCCTTTCAATAGTATGGATGGATGGAACTGGAGAATATTATGCTAAGTGAAATAAGCCAGTCAGAGAAAGACAAACACCATATGATTGAACTCATATGTATTTGTCCTTTAATCTAATGAACAAACTGAAGTAACAGAACAGAAACAGACTCATAGATAGAAAGCAGGATGACAGCTAAGTGGGAGGGGGTGGATCGTATGGGAAGGAGGGATTGAGGAAAAAGGAAAAATGACTCATAAACGTGGACAACAGTGGGGTGATTGCTGGGAGGAGAGGGGTATAAGGGGACTAAATGGTAATGGCAAAAAAATTTTAAAATCTACACAAGCCAAGTGACTTCATCAATTTTTCAAGGAGCATCATGATAGTATTGTTTCTATATTGTCCAAGGGGGTCACATCAACTTAAGAACTGAAATTAGCCTCAGTTAAGGAAATAAGAAGAAAAAGAACTGAAATTAAATTTCAGAAGACATTCTTCTATCCTTTTTAAGATAACTACAGTGAAACTCTATAAGGATCAAAATTCTAGCCCTAGGTGGTATGGCTGAGTATATTGATTGCTGACTTATGAACAAAGAAAGGGTCATGGATTTGATTCTGAGTCAGGGCACATGCCTGGGTTTCAGACCAGGCCCCCAGTAGGTGGCGTGTGAGAGGCAAACACACAATGATGTTTCTCTCCTCCTTTTTCTCCCTCCTTTCCCCTCTCTCTAAGAAGAAAATAAATACAGTCTTTTACAAAAAGATAAAAATTCTAAATATTTTTAAGAAATATTTAGAATTATCAGTTTAAACTAGAATTTAATATGTATCAGTATCAAATACCTACTTTGTATACATGGTAAGCAAAATAGTGAGTTTACAACCTACTGAGAGAGGAAAGCATTAGTCTTAACCACAGGACATTTTAATTCCAGTTAGGTTAAATATCACTAGACAAATGTGCTCATTACCACAGAAGCCCATACTAGGGCTTTACCCTAAGCAGATAGACTAGGAACGGATGTAATAAATGACTAATAAACACTAAGAAGACTGAATAAGCACTAAGTAAGCCAAGAGGGAAAAGAGCCTTCTACTGAAAGAGACGAGCCTCCTCATGGATGTGAAGGGTGGAATGGGACGCAGAGACCTACGCTGGCTGCGAGCCCAGAACCCGGGGAAAGGAGGTGGAGAGTGGGGGGTGGGGGCTGTGCGGGGTGATGAGTTTCCTCCTAAAATGCTCATCAGAACGTGAAGGGCTTTAAGTGAAGCTTGGTAAGGTCAGTTTTTCATTAAAAAATATCTTTGGCATCAGGCTAGCTAAAAATGAGGGGTGGAGCCAGGACCCGGGCTGGAAAACGGTGGCTGGGTCTGAGAAGGAGTGGAAGGAGGGTGAGATACAGAAGGGGAACATGTGTTTATGGCAGTTTGTCATCATTTATTGAGAATCGGCACCATGAAATCCAACTGAATCTTTCTGTTTTTAAAAACTTTGGGTAAGAGAGAATTTCAAACATATAAAAAAAGTAGACAGAATAATATTCATTCAACACCCAGGTTTAACCATGTCCAAATGTGGGCTAATCTTGTTTAATCTGTACCTGCATTCATTTCCCCACTGCCATATATATTTTATAAAATTATGAACAACTCAAACCTTCAGAAAAGTTGTGAGAATAGTATCATAACACTGATTTATCATTCATCTAGGTTCACTAATTGTTAACATTGTAACTTGTTCTACATGTATGTCTATGTATATATACATATATACTTGTATTCATATCTCAGATATCACCTACCTCCTAAGAGCTAAGGCATTTTTCTCTGCTTTTCACAACCATCAATACAATTATTATCCTCAGGAAATTTAACATCATGTAATATACAGCCCATATTCAAAATTTCCTCTTTGTCCCTGCAAGGTCCTCCATAGCTGGTTTTTCCCCCGACCTACAATCCAAACCAGGACGATCCATTGCATTTCATTGTCCTCTCTCATTTGCCTCCATCAGTATTGCAGAGCTCCTTGGCCTTTTTTTCTTTCATGACACTGATGCCTTTGAAGAGCCCAGACTAGCTACTTTGCAGAATGTCCTTCAGTGAGTGTGTGTCTGTTTCTTCATGATTACATTCAGGCAAAACATTTTGGCAGTGCTCTCACATAGGTGATGTGTTCTTCTCAATGTGTCACATCAGAAGTCATATGATGTCAGTTGTACCATTATTAATAATGATTCTTTCACTTTTTCAACCGGTTGAATTCATATCCTGTAGACATAATCCATTACAAAGGAAATCAAACGAAGACTGCAAATATAATTTCTATTTCCCCATGAGCCATCTTAATGCCAAGAAACATTAACACAGGCCATTTATATGGACAAAGCTTTATTAGTTTTATTCAGGAATGGTAGATATAGATAATAAATAGACACAGACAGGAGAGGAATATCCTGAAGTATTTAGAGAAGATTGGCAGACTGGGAATTTCAATCTTGAGAAGAGTAAAGTCTGGAGGTGAAGCACAAGGCCTCAGGAGCCAGACTGTCCAGGGTGTCATTGTGGCCTTGCCAATTGCCACTTGTGTGACTTTGGGCAAGCTGCTTACCCTTTCCATATCTGCTTCTGCATCTGTAAAATGGGAGATCATAGAGTTCGTCTTACATGGTCAGTATGAGTACTGAGTTGCTACGCATACAATGTCTGGCACACAGCAAGCTCTCAATGGTGTGATGATGGTGGTGTTTCTAGTGAAAGACCACTATGTTCCATGTGTTGGTTTGTAGGGAACCGATCTGCCTGGCAATGGCAGTTGTAGCTCAGCCCTATTGAAAAGCCCAATAGATGCATTGTAGTACATAGGGGCCAAACCCAAGGATCAGTTCTCCAGTGGGAAGTCAGGGCTCCATTATACCTAGGCTGCTTTGTGACTTACTCTTGCTAAAACTCCCTCACCCTGAGTTGAGGCAGCAAGTGCTTGCTGCATATCTTTAAAATAACTCCCTGAAGTCTGTGGTAATTTTCCCAAGGATTGAAGTATAACCAGACCAATTACTCTTATCATTCCCTTGCATTTTCTACATTTTTTCCATGTTAGTCTGTGAGAAGTAATCAGTAACATCCCTTCTGTTGCTATCTGTAAAAATTAATTACCTAAAGCAAAGCTAAGTAAAATGAATGAAAACTTTCTTTGATGTATACTACTAGAAAGCCAATAAAAGCCTGTCAAGGCAAGGGTTGGGGCCTCTCCTCTTGAGAGAGTGGCCATACCTCCCCTTTTCCTCCACAGGACTCAGTAGTCCATATGAATTTATTTCATCTCATCCATAACACCATGGATACTGCAGGCCAGTGTCTGCATCATTGCTTAAAGAAAGACCTTAGACCTTTATAAAAAAATATTGTCTGAAATTCAGACCCTGTTAGAAATATTATATGGCAAGATGTCAACATGTTTACATAAAAGCACTAACATTATCTAATGAGAACTACTTCAGAGGAGTTTGATTTTAACAATCAAATGACAAATGTTGACATTTCCTAAGTAGTAAACCATAATCTCAACAATGAAATGTGTCCAATGTCGTTTCCCATTGAGAATTTTATTACCTCCTATTCATTAGTAATAAATGTACAACCTGTGTCTGTTATAGAAATGGATAGACAGGGTGGAGCAAAAATAGGTTTACACTTGTTTATATGCAAAACAATATAATAATTAACAAGTAATAATACAAAACTAGACTCTGTGTTTTGTGTGTTCACAACCATAAACCCACTTTTGCCTCAGCCTGTGTAATATTGACACTCCCACAGAAAGATCTAGATCACAGATAGAAAAAGTCCTGCTCATAAATCTAGTCAAGAATCTAGTCATCATAGGTTCCCTGTTTAAACCTCGCAATTGTAACTTGGTTTTAAATTTTAAAGGTATTTTTGTGATTAGGAAATTCTGCCATGGTATCTTCCCCCACTGTCTTGTGTGTGTGCGTGTGCGTGTGCGCGTGTGTGTGTGTGTGTGTGTGTGTGTGAGGTGGTCACCATTTTGGCCCTGGGAGTTCTCCCTGATTCTATCCCACTACCCTTTTGTGGATCCGGAGCTTTCTTTTCCCTATAGGATTTTCACTGTTATTCCTTCATGGCTTTACTCAATTTTTAATATACTCCTATTTTTTCCTTGAGTGAAATAATTATGTTATCAAATAGAACACAGAGTAATCCTTAATTTTGTACTGCTATGACTTCAGTTTTTCCTAAAATGTGTAACCATAGTAAAAATCGTTTTTTTATGAGTAATATAGAAAGACATTTTAATTTGTAAACATTAACAGCAACTTGAATTGTTGTTATTTTGCTTAAGAAGAGAGGATTGAATGACATAATCAAAACTTCAGGGAAAAGAAACTAAAATTTAAGTAAGTGATAGCATATTGACTTGGATGCCGTATCACAGTTGGTTCAGAAGAAGGCAAGGCAGAGCAGAAGCACCTAGAGAAGGTGGAAATAGCCGAGCAGGGCAGAGAGGCAGAGGGAGAGGGGGGCCCACACCGATGGCCCGAGTCCCCACACCTAACCCTGCACAGGGCTCAAGGTCGCTGCCCCACCCCCACCCTCTCCACCACTCTTGGGCCTGCTTTTCTAAACAGCCCGCCCTGGGCTTTCTATTGCCCCCAAATCCAGACTTCAATTATTACATATCTAACTTAGTGTACCCACCCATATCCCAAACATACACTATATGTTTTCTTCTTTTTCTTTTACTTCTCAACTGATTTTTTTCCATTTGTTAGAGTTAAATAACTTCCATCGCAGACATAAATTTTACAGTCACAATCCCATATATACAAATAGAAAACTCCCTTTATTTCTTCAAAATTGACTTTGCTCATAAACCCCCATTTCCATAATGGAAAAACACTTAAGTTTGCCAATTTGAGGAGAATTCAGCCGTTTCTAAGATTTTTAAAATTTTTCTTTGGGTAAATACAAAGTAAATGTGAAACTCACACTTTTTTTTTATTTCCTCCTGCTCATTACATCCAATTCTCTACACGTGACAGTAGGAGATAGGCGATCACAAGCGTAGAACAGCACATGCTGCAGAGAAGGGGGGACTCCATCTTTAGGAGAAGATGGTGAAATAGTCGTGTAACGCCTGGTCGCAAGGCAGACGAGTTTCATGTAAGTGTTATAGTAGCACAGTGCATATAAAGAAGTGCAAGGGGAGCAGACCAAAGCATACACTCGGCCACAAGGGGCCAGAGAAAGCTTCGGAGGCACAGGGATTGTTAAATTTTATCTTCAAGGGTAAGTAGGAGTTAGTCTGTTTAAGAAAATGGAGAAGGAAGTCTCAGGAGGCATTTTCAATGGCATGGAACCACAAGAGAATGTGACATGCTTGAGAAATTCAAGCAGGTCTGCATGGCTAGAGCACAGGAATGCTCGGAAAAAGTGGGCAGGGCATGAGTCTAAAGAGGTGCACAGACTGTATGTCAAGGCGAGGAACGGGGATTGTAGTCTCTAGGTCAGGAGTCCGCAAACTATGTGTGCAAGTCCGGATCGGCCTGCCGCCTGGTTTTGTAAACAGAGTTTTATCTGGCACAGCCACAGTCGTCTGTTTGCATATTACCTATGGCTGCTTTCACGTACAACATCAAAGTTCAGCAGTTTCGACAGAGACTGTATGGCCGCCAAAGCCTGAATATTTACTACCCAGCCCTTTACATAAAATGTTTGCTGAACCTGCCCTATCCCACTAAGCGATATATTCGCCCCCTTTAAAAGAAAAAGTTCTCGCAGACCTGAAGTCCCACATGGATATTTTTAGCCCATTGCTACCTAAATTTGTATAAACCTAAAACTAGATATAAACATCTTATAATTAGAGATGCAACTATAAAAATTTGCATATGAAACATAACCTAACAGAATATAATGACATTCAGTGACTGGTATTAATTCAATGTGAGAAATCTATCATTTGTTTGGAAACAGATCTCTGCTCCTAACATCAGACTGACTATTTCAGTACCGGTGAATTCAGTTCTTTCAAATTTAGCAATTTATACCACTGGGGCCATGGTTTTCCTTATTTGAACTAGGGTACAATTCTTTTAATATAACAAAAGACAGTGACTTCAGTGAACTTTATTTGCTTCTAATGCCTCAGTCTGGGGTACAAAGTTTCTCTGCTTTTTTTGTGTAAGCTCTTGTTAATTATACATAGTAATGCCCTTTGGTACAATAAAAACACAAATGGAATGTAAGCACTGAAATCAATTGTCAGCACTCAGTTCTAAGGCAGCCACTCAGGTGATCCACAGTTGCTCATATTTTTAACTGTCATCTAACTGAAACCACAGTGATTTGAAAAACATCACAGAGAACCACATATCCTGGATTTCATAGAATAGCTATTGAAGAAATGTCACAGATATTTAAAGCAGTTGATCCAAAGACTATGCGTTCAGGGATTATTTCTATAGTTTGTTAAAAGCAGTTGATCCAAACTAGGTGAACCCAAGAGGTGAACCCAAGAGTGAAAATGTAGGGGGGGTCTTAGGGGCTTCATGGAGGCCCAGTATCAGCTCTAGACCTCCTGCTTCCAGATGAAATAATAATAATAGTAAAACCTGTAATTTTTTTAAGTTACTGGTTTGGGGGCTTCTGTTTCTCAGGGCCTAGTGAAATTTCTATCAAACAAGAAGCCTGATTTGAAAAACCTCTTAGGTAAAATTTCCCCATAGATAGCCATCAAAGTTAATAAAGTGTCCAGGAAAAAATTAAGAGTTTCTTCCCACCTTGATACGATACGAAGCTTCTCAACCCTGTGACTAGGGCCACCGGCCTCAGCCCTTGTCTGGACAAACTGGGGAAAATGGAGGTGGATAGCCAGGAAATCATCTGGCTGTGTGAAATAGGTTCCCTAGTAGACTGTGTCGGCCAAACCCCCAAATTCTAGCATCCTCCACCATGGTTCCCTTTTTGCTTTGCATTTTCTCCTCCATTCTTAACCTAATAGGAGAAAAGAGAACAATAAATATGAGTACCATTAATTACTGGCCTGCGGTGGCTTCTCATTGTCCATCCAATCAAGTACATGTAGGATAACTCACGGAACTATCAACCTGTACTTTTTATTTGCCAGTTTCCTCCCCTATTCCAAGCAAGTAGCCAGGTTAATTGCTGCCTTACTTCAGGGATCTTTGTGGTAGAAGCTTGAAGGAAAACTCCCTACTATTCTGAAGCAGATTGTGCTGGAGGGGGGAGGCAGAAGCTGATGTAGCAAAGGAGAGAAAGGCTGCCCTATACTGGAAAGGCGAGGTGGTTTCCACAGACAGCCGGGGCCCACGCCTTACCCCTGATAGGACCTGGGGGGAAAGATGGGGCCTCCAGGGGGCGTGACAGTGTGGTGAACCTAAGGAGGCGCTGCTGGGCCATAGGGCTTCCATGCGAAGAAAGACTCACACAGTCTAAAAAGGGCACAGAAGCAGAGCCTCTGCCACTGAAGGCCCTGTGACAGCTTGACAATAGGAATACAATGCCGAGTCAAAAATGAGGGGCAAGTTTCTCTGTTTATCAAGGAACCATCAAGTCCCTGAGGTTCTGAGACAGAGAAAGAGAACTCCCGGGTGATAGACTGAGTTTGCTTTCAGAAGGTGTGATAAAGGCTCAGAGGAGTATTTCACACGTTCCAGTTTGTGATTCAAGAATTATTCTCACTGCCAATACCACTTCCTTCTACTGGAGCCTGAGCCTCAACACTACAGTCTCCTCAACCTGCTGCTTCAGACACTGGCTTTTCTTCCCCTGCCTGAGTTCTGCGCTCCACTCACTATGCTTCCTGCCTCTCCTTTTGCTTGGCATGTTCTGCCCTCTGGGAAAAGGCATTCATTCATTCATTCATTGAGTGCCCACTTTTTCCTGCCCTCAAACATTTTTCTCTTCACAAAACCCTTCCTGATCCTGAAATTATAGGTCATAATTGCCTCTTTTACATCTCTAAATTACTGGCATGCATTTCTCTTGGGATGTATATTCTATACCCTTTTGTGCTACAACCTTCTATCTGCTCCTTTATTACATAAACCTTCAAAAATTTTATTGAACACCTACTATGCACTCTGAGAACAGTGAATACACATATTCATTTACCAGCAAATATTTTATAAGGTCCTACCATGTCCTGGCCCCTGGAACACACAGGGCCTGTCCTGGAGGCCCTTGAGGTCTGTGTATTATATACAGTCAAGGCTCACAGGTTTGAACATAATAAAGTCTCCATATTTGCTGATGTTAATCCGTAGCATTTTAACACTGCATTCAGCTACTTATAGGAAATCTAAGGAAAATGGAAAAGATAATTTTGTTGGGAGCAAGCTTTCTCATATTTCAGAATATCCCACCTAGATTTTGGGGGCAGGGGGCACATTTTACCCACTAAAAATATAAAATAGCAAGAAAAACTTAAAAGTGTACTTTAATCACTTCCATTTTGAAAATACATAAGATCCCTTTTATTTTCAAGGCAATTATGCAAACAAAAACATTATCCCTTATTTGAAATCCTTGAAAAATGCTGAGATAAAAGAACTATTGTACAAAAACTACTTTCTTGGCTCAGGGCTTGCTTCCTTAGCCTTTCATTCCTTTCTGCTGTCACTACTGCTTTGGAATGTGTTGCTCTGCGTAATAAGACTCCATCACAAATGTTTGTGGAAAAATCAAGGAATGGTCATTGGGGATCTTGGCACAGACCACAGCCAAGACTCACTCTCCAGTCTCCCTCCCCACACTCCTCCTGTGTTCAGGCTCTCTCTTCTTTTCAGTTTCCATTCTCCTGACTCTACTAGCCACTGGGGGCAAAATTTCTGCTTTCAGCTTCCCAAGTACATCACAAATCTTGTGTCATTGTAAGCTAGTAAAGGAAGGAACATTGGCTTGGAATCAAAAGCCTAAACTTATTTGGTCATTTATTCATCTAATATTTTTAAATGTTTTCTATGTGTCAGGAATTGGTCTAAGGAAATTTGTCAAAGGAATTGGTCTTGGAAAACAATGATGAACAAGATAGTAAGGTGCCTGCCCTCAAAAACCTTACATTCTAATGGAGGAGAACAATAAACAAGGACATAGATAATCAAGGAGATTACGATTGGTGATAAATGCTATGAAGGAAAGAAATGGGGTTAATGGGATAGATAGTAACTGTAGGGAGTACTTGGAGTAAGGCTGTCAGGGAAAGTTTTTCTGGTATTTAAGCAGAAAGGTAACAAATGGGAAGGTGCTAGCTCAGATTCCAATGAAGAGCATTTCCGGCATCTCATTCTGAAATGAGAAAGTTTAACGTGTCCAAAGCATAGAACGAAGGCCATTATGGTAAGAGAGAGCCAGCAGGATGGAGTGGGGCCCTATGTGAGGTTAGTACACAAGACTTAGCTCATGGAGGGTCTAGTAGCCACAATGAGGAGTTTAGTTGTCAGTCTAAGGGTATGGGAAGCTTCGATGTGCTTCAAGCAGAGGAGAGATAGATTCCATCTTTCAAAGATCACTATGGCTAATGAGTGCAAAGTGCAATTAGAAATACTAATTAGGAGTCTGCTGTATGAATCTCAGAGAGAGAAGAGAAAGGATTCAATACTTTAGAGTTGGACCTTGAAGAACTTGCAACTGGATCCCATGTGTGAGGTGATGGTGCCGGGGTTTTGGCTGGAAGACTTGAATGGATGGTGGTACCCTTTCCTGAGATGGGAAAGCATTCCAAGCCTGCCTTGCCTGGCCCTGGGCAACTGGGTCTCTTTACCTTGGAAATGAATCTATTGAAAGAGACATTATAGCCTCAGACACTTCTTTAGCATTAAAATATCATAGTTCTATTGGGTAATTAGGGCATTTTTTTTTCTTGCTTCCCTTTAAGAGACTAACACAAGCTTTGAACAACAGACTGGTAGCCCCACAAAACCAGGTCCCTTTGGCAAATGGACTCTCTATGCCTCAGTCTTGCTGTCTGGAAAATGGTATCATAAAACTGACTTGCTTCACTGGGCTTCTGGGAGGGATAAATGACATAATCATGTAAGACACCTAGAACATAACAGTGCTCAGTCAGTCGTACATTCTCCTTTCCTCACAGACTCAACACCTCTTTTATTCACTTCATTTTGTCAATCTCTTGACTCAGAGATTTCTCTCTCTCTCTGTCTTTTTTTCCTCTGAGAATGAACTAACTCCAAGATCAGGAGTTCCCAGGACAGAATTTTATCTCTGTCTCTCCTTGTGACAGTCACTCAGCTCTGGACTTGCATGCCTTTGCATCTGGGAACTGAGCACTGAAGGTGGAGGGCAATGCTGTCAGCTCCAAGTTCGTGGACCACAAGTTATCAACGCTTAAGAGGTTCATCATTCAAGCTTAATGTTGACTTATTTCTCTTTCCCTGCCTTCTAGCTCCAACCTTCTCCCCCAATGAATGGGGCTTCAGAAACTGAGTCAGAAGAAAATGTGATGGAATGCTTCAAGCTGCTAGGAGAGATCTCACGCCCTGAACCTCCACCAATAATGCCTTTTTGCTGCTGCTGACTGTATTACTGACACTTGGGGAATGAGATGGGCACACTAGAAGAAGGGAAAGGTGGTCTTATCTGCTGCCCACAAGTTTTTAATTACCAAAGACTCAAATTCTCACCATCATAAAAATTCACTGATGAAGGATCCCTTGTTTTTTAAATATATTTATGACTCCTTTTTTACTTACCTCATTTGCTCATTTTTCCTTTTGGGGAAAAACCCAAATAATGGAATCCCCCAAGTGTCAGGCCAAAAAAAAAAAACCAACCCCCAAACAAAACAAAAAACCCTCCATTTTTTTAAAGGTTTCTTGCTATGAGGACGGAAACTACCTCTGTAGTTTCTCCTACGGAAGCTAGAGGGCGGTGCAATTCTCTCGCTACCATCTAGTAGCCTCCCAAAGGGCTTCCCATGCCCCTCCCAGCTAAGGGCAGAGGGGAAGAAACACAATGGAGGGAAGTATGCACACATACCAAAGGAGCAGAGGAGGGAGTGACTTGAAAATAAACAAGCCAGTGAAGTTCACAGATAGCTTATCCTGGTCCACTTGCTTCCTCCTCCCTCAGGCAGCCTTAGCTGGCTTTCACACCCATCTAACACTTGCTTCACCTTTCTTTAGCCTGTTCTACATTCTCTCCCTACACCCAATTCTTTAAATGTGAGCTCATCTCAGCCCCACCCTTGTATCTCACCTACAAACTCACCCAGCACCTCCCTGAATATCCTCACAAGCCTCCCAGCCTTTCTTCTTCTCCAGCTCAGTGCTGGCCCCCGGGTCCCATAACCCTGACTCTTACAATGTCTTGGTAGGGCAGTAAGGCAGACCATGGGGCAGAGCCTAATTCCAGGGAGAGTGGCTGGAGGGTGGCCCAGTCCCACAGGTGGAGAGGGTGGTAAAACCGGTGAGTGACCCCATTACTACTGGCATAAACTGGCAGAGCCAAATGCATGGGTGGCCAAGGTGTCACCACAGGTCACAGAAGAAACAGGAACAGCTGGGTTTTGTGGGCAGGGCTGGGAAGGAACTGGAGCAGGGGTAAGAGAAGCTACAGTAACATAGTCTTGCATTCGCAGAGAGGTTTGTGATTTCCAAAACTCAGGCATAAAGAGCTTGGTATATGTGTTACTTGATATGTGTTAAGATCCCCTCTTTACAGGCAAGAAAACTGAGCCCGTATGAAGGTGAAGTCTTCTGTTCCAATCAGATTGACATTTGTGATGGAGTTGGGATGGACTCCACTACCAGGGAGAGAGCTTTCCTCAAAACGTCACAGACCTATATAAAACCATGTATCAGGAGCAAACTTAGCACGTAGGACAGCACCTTTGATGCGGCTCAGCAAGGCGACAGTTGCTCACCATCTCAAATACATTAGACTCCCACTTTGCCCCTTGAGTATGTCTAGGGGCTCCCCAGGAGGGGTAAGGAGAGAGATCACACCTAAGGCCCAGAGAAAGCAGAGGTGATCCAATGTGGGGACCTCAACACCTTCTCCACTGCAAGGTCTGAGGTTAGAGAGCTGGCATGGGCTCACGCTGTTCCTCTCCCTCCTCATGGAGCGCACAGTCCTTACTGCCAGAACGTGACTGGTGGAGTTCACGGTGAGGAGGCTACAGCCCATTCACCAGAGATTTTTAACAAATTCTTCGTACAGGAAGCATTTTTCTTTGTAACTCAAAGAGAGATCATTTTAGTAGTGTTCTTCTATTCCTCCACACAATTTTAAGGAAGAGAAATAAAAAACCAAAAATAAAAGATGTCTTAGCAGTAGTCTATGGTTTAGAATGAGAAAAGGGTGTTTGGTTTTAAATTGATTTTCCTCTTCCAAAGCATTTCTTCCAAAAAATCAGTGAGAGGCAAGGTGAGGCACTGCATATTCTGTATTTTATATCCACTCTAGTGATTTTAGTACAATGTTCTGACTCCCTTTTGAACTTTTCTATGACCCAGATCAAGCTGCACTGTTTCAAGTTCTGCATTAGTAAAAATTAATTTATAGCTTCTACATCATAAAGATGTGTGTTGATAAAATGACTGACTCCAAGCCCATATTTACAGCATGGCTACAAACTAAACCATACTTTTCTAAGCTGTCAATGCCTGTGTCTTTGGGACACTCCCCCAAACTGCTTATGAGAGTCCATTAGTTTATAGTCTGAATAACGCCAATGCAGAGAGCCAAGGTACATGAGAATGGCGATGCGGGTCATGAAGCAAGTTCCCAGGTGGAGATCACATTCCTTCTTTCCCCTGGAGAAATTTCCTTTGAGAATACAGCCAAGTAATTCTACTACTGGCTGACCTCTTGGATTTAGCACACATTTTTATGAATTAACCCCTTGAAGAGTTACACTTCCAGATGGCACACCGAAAATGACAGCAGAGGGAACATAGATAATAACATAATAACTACATAGGGGGTGAGGGGGTCATTGAAATATCAGGACCACTCAATAAAATACATGATTGTCTAAGCACTATGCTGTCCATTTGAAACTAATACAGAATATCGAATGTAAACTAGTTAAAAATAAACACTAAATCATTTAATTTAAAAAAGAAAAGATGGGACACAGAGCATGAGACTTTACCTCCATTCACTCACAAAACAATCACATGGCATTTACAGCAAAGAAATACAGTATGGGTAAGGTCATGACACCATCGTGACTAAGAGACAGAATACATCGAGAGATATATTCTGCTGGATTTAGTGGCAACAAGAAAGAGGATGGGACCGTATTACTGAGTAAATCGGAGTAAAAATCATTGAGACCCAGGACATATTTGGAAGATGGCTACAGCAGAGGCGGGAGCCATGCGGTCTGACAGAGCCCTAGGAGACCCTAAATGTGCAGATGATAAAAAGCAAGAGCAGGAAAAGCATGCAACGCGGTAATTAGTATAATTAAATAAAAGACTATTTATGAAACATCTGGTCCAGGTAGCTCCTCCCACACCATTCCTATCCTCTTGAGTCAAGGCAATTAGAGATGATGGCATTTGAGCTGCAGAACTGCGGCCTTCCTACTCCATGCCCACATGCCCGGAAGGAAAACATGCCTGTCAGCACGGGGCACCCAGAGTTCACAGTCAGACCCACGGCTCTGATGATCAGTAGGATGATTGTAAGAGAACAAGGCCCACACAGCAAGAGGGGAAACCCAGGATAGAATAGGATTGGTCAGTAATACTTAAAACACAGCCAAGATGAGAGATTTGAGAAGGGACTCACAGGAGCCCTGAGGACTGATGAAACCATTCTCTCCCCTGATTATGGTGATAAGAACATGGCTGTACCCACTTATCAAAACTCATCAAACTCAACAACTTTAAAGAGTTAGTTATACTGAGTGTAAATTATGCCCCAATGAACCTGAACTTAAAAAAAAAAAAAGGAGGCACAAATCATGAAAGGAAAGAAGGCTAACGTCGTTGACATGTGACTTACTCTGCAGCAACTCGAGAGTTCTCCACTTGCCTGAGAGCACAGAGGAGTAACAAAAGAAGGCTGGCCCTGTTGTAGCAAAGGCATTAAGATGGCCTGGGGAATTTAGAGGCAGAAGGGAAAGAAGGCCCTACATAAACCGATCACACACCAAGTACCAGACATTCTGAGGGACCTTATTTTATTTAATTCACACAGTGTCTATAAATACCTGGAGAGATATAAAGAGGCTTCTTATTTAAAAAAAAAAAAAAAAAAGAGGAATGACCAGAAATCAAGAAAGGGTTTCTAGAAATTAATATGGTTTCTAAAGAAGTTTAATAGATAAGGGCTGAAAGGCAAAATTAAACATCTACTAAAGTGTTGAACAAAAACAAATAAACCAAGGATATGAAAGAAAAATTAAAACCGTAGAGGATCATATACAAAGTCCTTCATCCAGCAAACAGAACTGCCAGAAAGAGAGGACTGAAAAACTGCACAGGAGAAAATCATTGAAGAAATAGTAGTTGATGAGTGGATGAACGAAATGTGGCTGATACATAAATGAAATGTTGCCCAGCCATAAAAAAGATGCAGTGCTGTGATGTATGCCGCGGCACAGCCGAACCTGGAGAACATCATGCCCAGTGAGAGAAGCCACAGACTAAAGGCCATACACTGGATGGTGCCATTTATATAAAATATCCAGAGCAGACGAAGCCAAAGAGGCAGCAAGTACCTTAGCGGTTTCCAGGGGCCAGCAAAGAGGAAAAGGGGGCATGACTAACAATGGTTACAGGGTTTCTTTTGAGGATGATGTAAATGTTCTAAAACTAGACAGTGGTTATAGTTGTACAACTTTGTGCATATACCCAAAAACTGTTTTAAAAGGGTGAATTTTATGATAGGTAAATTAGATGTTAATCTTTTGAAAAAAATAATAAAATAAAATTTTCCAGAACTCAAAAAAAACAGACTCAGAAGATTTAAGATGGAATATTGAACAGAGTATACGTACAGGTGTGCATTCTCAAATCCTCTCTTCTGGAGTTGAATGTCAGAGGAGAAGGAGGGGGCACTGAAAAAGGCATCAAGAAAAATATATTTACGGGAAAAACTGAAAATAAAATTGGCATCAAACTTCTCATTTGCAATACTGCCAGATGAATAATGTTTTTTCATAGTTCTTCAGGAATATTTTATTGGCAAATTAGAATAGGAAGTCAAACACATCTGAGAGAGTATATTCTAAGAAAGTACTTTCCACTTAACAGAGAGTATGATTAAAAAGTTATCTTAGTGGTATGATGGAAACATTCGTGCTTTCAGTATCCACAAGAAAAAAGTATGGTAATTAGCAACTTACGATGAAAAAAAAACTGTTCAAGAAACCAGTGTGCAAATATGAACAACTAAATTGTGGCATGATTTTGAAAAATTTGAGTGTGAAGAAAGAGAATCTGATGCCTAGAACATGCTGCCTTGAATAGTTTGGTGATTTAGGATTGTATTCCCTCTAGGGATTAAACCAATTCACTTGATTCTGCACTTAATATTTATATAGTGAAAATACAAAAAGTGGTATTGATTTAAAGCTATAATGATAGAGGAAATATAATGAATATGAGGAGAGAATAAAAGTTGAAGATTTATTTCTCATCTTACAGAGTGGAGAGGCAATATATAATGTCTAAATAATATGTTTGAAATGGAAGAAGAGGCAAATTACTTTAAATTATAGTCATAACCCCCAATGACTGAAAACAGAAGCAATTAAAAGTGGTTTTCTCTGAGGAAGGTACCAGGAACTGGAATAATAGACTTTCAATTTTTATTTAATGCCTTTATATATTGTTCAACATTTTGTTTTACTACATGCACGTAAGACTTTATGAATTAAAAAAACAAAAAACAGGGGGAACAATTCCCAGGCCTGTAAACTTAAGTGATGGTCCTTGTTAGGAATACTTCTAGCGGTAATGTACAGAAAAGGTGACTAACGGTGGCTTAAGCCATGACATTTGTTATTTGTTTCAAAAGACATCCAGAGGTAGCAGAGTGGTTTGGTGGCTCGTAACATCAGAAAAAAAACCCCTCTGTCTCCATCTTTCTGTTCTGCCGCCCACAGCACTGGTTCTGCTCTTGACTGGTGATCCTGACCCAGCTGCTGAGCTCTGGACACCAGTTTTCTCACACATCCCTTCAAAATCAGGAAGGAAAGTGGCAGAAACACGAGGACTAACTGTCGCACGAAGATCTCCTTTTATTTCTTTTCTAGAAACCACTATTTCTTCCCCTCTGATCCAATCCACCCCCACTCTTTTGATTCATTGGCCAGAATCAGGTCACCTCATCAGCCCCGAACCTCTCACAGGTGCAGGTGTAGTTCACTGTAATTGGCTTGGGCCAATTCCATCTCATCATCCACCAGAGCTGAGTACATTGCCCCCCCCCCTACATACACACACAAAATCCGCGTCTCCAGCAGTGATTTAGCAGAGAGGACTGACTGCTGGGAGGGTCTACCAGGTTGACCGACCCCGTTAACTAACCAGCCTGCATGAAGAGACGATGGCCATCTGTTAGAATCGCAAAGACTGGATTCTCTGATGACAAAAGTCTGTGCGGTCATGAGTTCTTAGTCCTCTGTTTACTTAACATGTATTAATCTTTGGAGATAAAACTGTTAGTCCTATGTTGGCATCTGCAAATTAACACTGGCTTCTGAGGAGTAGCTCTTGGGAGAAAAAAAATCACATCACTACATATTTCAAAGGTTCAACATCAAAAATTTATCAAGTGTAATATCCCAGTCTGTTTGATACTGTTAAAATGATTAACTTTACAAACAGCTGCTAGAAACAAGGCATGTCTGACAACCCAAAGAATTAGAAGGAGGTGGCAAACATTTTCTTATCTTAATTAAGAAAAGCTAGCCCCACCCTTTCCATTTTCCCTCCTTTGTATTGTTTTAGTGTCTCTGGCACATTTCTTAAGTCAAAGGCTTTCCTGAAGATTCCATATATCAGACAGTTATTGGCTTGCTTTTCAGAAATTCTATCATGGCTGATTTACTAATATACCCTGGAGACTTTTTGTGAAATCTATACAGTGAAAGCTCACCATGCCTCGTAATTCCCACCTATTTTAAGTTAAAGATTTAATGAATAGGTGGGATCTGACATACAAGCGTTGCTCACCAGTTCACTGGCAGAGCAGGTCTGAAGAATTAGCACGAGCAGCCCTTCTTCCCAGATATTAATACATTATATCATAAATGTCAAGCATAGCTCAAAGATGCGACTAGAAAACCTCCGAAGAGAAGGGAGCCCGTAAATTATGGAGATTTCACTCTATTTTCCTTCCATTTTACCATCAGAAAGTAAACCCAGGCTAGTGAGATTTAAAGTCTTGACCTCCACTTACTTATCACATATCATTTTGCCTTCCCTGAAGCTGCACCCTGGAGGGAGGAGGCTGCTCGGCTGGGAGAGGATAGTGATGCCTTCAGGGGCCAGAGGGGTCGGTGAAAAACCAAAGCCTCACAGCAGCCCCTGGGCAGTTCTGTGCCCTTTCCCCCCAACGCAGAGCTGCGGGACGAAAAGGCCCGAGTGAAGGAGGTGTTCTTTCTAAAAAAAACTCTCAGCCTCTGCTGTACTTAGTAGAGAAAGTGATCTTTTATGGTTCGAGAACAAGTGTGAGATTGAATGCTGTAATAAATTTTAATGAACTTGCTGAGGACACCAGGCCCTAAATAAAAACCCCATTTAAACCAGGCAAGCAGTCTGCAGCTAGCAAGGCCACGTCGGACCCGCCTCCAGCAACAGGTCTGACTCTTCCTGCTGCAATCACAGGAGCTCTCATCTAGAGATGAGAAAGTCCCTCCTCTCAAAAAAAAAAAAAAAAAAAGCTATTTCATCTTCAGAGAGCTTTAGCTCCGAGGATGCTCCCATCACACTGAACTGCCGTCAGTCTCTCTGAAACTCCTGTCAGTGCATCCTATTTACGTCCTTTGAGGTCCCATTGGGAATTCTATCTTCTTTTTCTTCTGGAAATCTTTTGTGTATTTGAAAAGTGCTATTTCAAGCCTCCTCTATCTCAAGCTGAACAGCCCCAGGCTTTTTAACTATTCCTCATGTGACAAACTTTCACTTTTCAGTGTCTCATCTGGGTAAGGCACAGTTGGCCTGTCCCTTTTGAAGTGAGTTCTCTCAAACAGTGAGTAAAACACAATAGCAACGACAGTGATGCCAACAATACTTATTATTTCTTGAGCACTTACCATATGCCAGGCACTGCTGTCCATTTTATATTTATCACTGTATTTCATTCTTAAAAAAAATACCATATAGTAACTGGTCTTATAATGCCCAATTTATAATGAAGAAATTGAAACTCAGAGACACCAGTTACTATCTCCAGCTCACACAGCCTGTACAGAGCAGAGCCAGGCTGACCAGAGCCGGAGCTCTTATCCCCTGTTCCACCTCGTACTCCAGAACCAGAACTATGCTTCCTTTATTCTAGACTCCTTACTCCTATAAATATGGCATAAGATTGAATTCACTATGTTTTTTTGCTCATTGAGTTTGTTCCCAAATCTCTATCTTTAGCCTAAATCTCTCTTGTGGTTTGTAGATTTATATCCCACTGTCCCCTCTGCACTACCACTTGGAGAATGCCTGATGGCCTCAAACTCAACATCTCCAAAACTGATTACAGCCCCTTCTCTCCCATACATGCTCCTTTCCTGTTGCTCCCACATCAGAAAATGGTTTCGCTGTCCACTCAGTTGCCCTAAGACAGAAGCCTGAAAGTCACTCTTGAAACTTCTCTTGTCCTCATATTCAAATCATCACCAAATCCTTGGTTCCTCTTCTGTATACTTTTGAGCTTTGCCCATTTCTTTCCATCTGCAAAGTCGCTAGTGAGGCTGCCAACACATCTCACCTCCATGACTGCAACAGCCTCCGAACAGGCCAACAGGCACCTTGTTATGCTCCTTTCCGCCTCCTCCCTTCTCTAGCTTGAAGCCACTGGGGACCTTCCAATATGAAAATCTAATTAAGTCACTTCCTTGCTTCAGACTTTGTCATGGTTTCCCATCCAAGCTCATCCAGACCTACCCCCAGTCACTCAGCTCCAAAGTTCATCTCTCATTATTTCTCCCACCCTTTATGTCACGAATCAATGAGTCTCCTCGAGTCTCCTCCCATTCTTTCAATTCATCTGTCATTTTACCTCCAGGCAATTACACATACTGTTCCCTCCTCCTGGCTCATTCTCTCTCTCTCCCCCCATTGGCAAGCCAACTCTTACTCATCCTGCAGATTTTAGGGTTGGGGGGATTCATTTTATTTATTTATCTTTAGAGGGGAAGGGAAGGAGAGAGGGAGAGAAACATCAATGTGTGATTGCCTCTCGTGTGTCCCCTGCTGGGAACTGGCCCACAACTCAGGCATGTGCCCTGACTAAGAATCGAACTGCGATTCTCTGGTTTGCAGTCCTGTGCTCAATCCTCTGAGCTACACCAGCCAGGGCTGCAGATTTTAGTTTTAAAGTCGCTTTCTCAAAGAAAACTTCCTTGAATGCTAAAGCTATATATTTGCTAGGATATGGTTTTTATTTTGGAGTTGTTTGTGGCATCCTCTTTTGTCTTATCGTTTCCATAAAGAAAGGAATTATGTCTACTTTGTTCATCTTCAAATCCCCAGCACTGAAGAAAGAAGGAATTTTAAAAATATTTGTTCAAAGAATAAATGGCAGTTAAAATCCTGCTTAAATATGGTGAACCCAAGAATGTCTCTTTTACATGTATATGTGAGGTTAGTAGTTTAGACTCCAAAGAGGTATCACATTTTTCCTCACTAAACTTTATAAAGTTCACTTCATCATTTCCTATTGTTGAGATTTTTTAATACTGATTCTCTCTAACCTATTATATAGCATATTATTCTCACTGCCAATTTAATATTATCTAAAAATTTGATTGGCAAGCCTTCCATATTTTCATTAGGCAAGGACAGAGCCTAGTGACACCCATTAGACACTCACCTCCATTCATTAGTAGCCACTGGGTATGCTAATTCAGTTAGCTTCAAATATACTATATTTTCCCCTCAAGTTAAAGAATATCATGGATAGAGGACTACCAGCAAGATGGAAGCATAGGTAGGTATACTTTGCCTCCTTGCACAACCAAAAGAAGAATAAAATAAATTTAAAAACAAAAAACAACCAGAACTGACAGAAAATCAAACTGTATGGAAGTCCAACAACCAAGGAGTTAAAGAAGAAACATTCATCCAGACCAGTAGGAGGGGCAGAGATGGGCAGCCAGTGAGGAGAGAACTTGTGGCCAGAAGGTGGCTGGAGGACAGGGCAGTCAAGGGAGTGGCTGGTGAACCCAATAATCCCACATTTGCATGCAGAGAAACCAGGAGGAACTACTGGGGAGTGAGACAGACCACACCACCCAGGATTCCAGTGTGGGAAACTAAAGCCTCAAAACCTCTGACAGAAAAACCTGTGGGGACTGCGGTGATGAGAGAAACTCCCAGACTCAAAAAAGAGTGTGTTGGAGAGACTCACAGGGTCCTAGAATGTATACAAGCCTACCCACCCAGAAATCAGTACCAGAAGGGCCCAATTTGCTTGTGAGTATTGAGGGAAGTGACTGGAAGCAGGGCAAGAGCTGAGCGAGTGGCATTGTTCCCTCTCTGACCCCTCCCCCACAGACAGTGCCACAACCAGAGACGTGGGTTGCTCCGACCTGTGGAATACCTAGGGCTCTACCCCTTACTACATAACAGACATACTGAGACCAAAAAATAAATAAATAAATAAATAAATAAATATATATATATATATATATGGCTCAAATGAAAGAACAGATCAAAGCTCCAGAAAAATTACAACTAAGTGACGAAGAGATAGCCAACCTATTAGATGCACAGATCAAAACACTGGTGCTCACAGAAATGGCTGAGTATGGTCACAAAATAGAGGAAAATGTTAAGGCTATGAAAAGTAAAATAAAGGGAACCAACAATGAAGGGAAGGAAACCGGGACTCAAGTCAATGGTTTGGACCAGAAGAAAGAAATGTTCAACTAGAACAGAATGAAGAAACAAGAATTCAAAAAAAAAGGAGAAACTTAGGAACCTCGAGGACAACTTTAAACATCCCAACATCTGATTAACAGGGGTGCCAGAAGGAAAAGAGGAAAACCAAGAAATTCAAAACTTATTTGAACAAATAATGAAGGAGAACTTCCCTAATCTGGCAAAGAAAATAGGCTTTCAGGAAGTCCAGGAAGCTCAGAGAGTCCCAAAGAAATTGGACCCAAAGAAGCACTCACCAAGGCACATCATAACTACATTAGCCAAGAGTAAAGATAAGGAGAGAATCTTAAAAGCAGCAAGAGAAAAGGAGACAGTTACCTACAAAGGAGTGCCCATAAGACTATGAACTGATTTCTCAAAAGAAACCTTGCAGGCAAGAAGGGGCTAGAAGGAAGTACTCAAAGTCATGAAAGGCAAGAAACCTACATCCAAGATCACTCCATCCAGCAAAGCTTTTATTTAAAATGGAAGGGCAGACCAAGTGCTTCCCAGATAAGGTCAAGTTAAAGAAGTTCATCATCACCAAGGCCTTATTATATAAAATGTTAAAGGGACTTATCTAAGAAAAAGAAGATCAAAACTATGAAGAGTATGTCAGAGGGAGGAAGATGGCGACGGAGTAGGTCGGAACATACTCCAGTTCCCTGTACATGTGGGTGAAAAGCCTGGCCGAGCTACTGAGAAATAGCGTAATTAAGTAATAGATCCACAGCATTTATGAAGTTGGGAGAGCAGCAATTGTGACGGACATTGAGACTCTGGTCAGCGGCAGGTTAGTGGCGCATAGGGGAGTTGAGTGGAGACAGGAACGGCGGCAAGGCCAGTGCCCGAGGCCAGGCAGCCCCGGTGTTACGGCTGCGGCAATGGGGCTGGGACCGGCGCAGGAGGCGTCCTCCTTTGGAGCGGGGGTACCAAGCGGCCCCAGTAGGTGACCAGCACGGGGACAACAGTATTCTCCGCCCCCCCCTGACTGGGCAGCACCAGGCAGAGGCCTGTGTGACTGAGTTTACACAAAGAACAGATAGCAACAAAAACGAAGGGCTGTGTTCATCTGCAGACTCTGTGGTTGCCAGCCCTGGAGAATTAAGAGACGCATTGTTGCCACCGGTCTGGCTGGAGACTGGGCTGGGCGGAGAGGCAGGCTGTGTAGGGAGGCCTTCTTAGTATCATTATATCCTTTTTGAAAGTTGACTGAGGTGCCCTCCTGCGACGGCTTGGCTTGCTTACCACCCAGCCTGGCAGTGAGGAAGTATTGCACCAGAGAGCAAGGGAATCAGTAGACTGGAGGGAGAGCGGGCGCCCGCATCCCAGTCTAGTAGCCTGGCTGGCGCGCGCCGGCAACACAGCCCACAGAGAGGTCCCGCTGCAACCAGAAAAACCGGTCTGGACAGTTTAAAACCAACAAGAGAAGTTTTTTTGTTTTGTTTTGTGGGTTGATTTTTTTTTTTTTTTGGCAACCTCATTTATTTTAATTTTATTATTGCTTTATCTTTCAATACTTTGATCCTCTTCTTTCCTTTTTCCTGTTTTAGTGCTTCCTCCCTTTTCCCCAAACTTATCCTTTTCCTCCCTTACCTTGCCTTTCTTTGTGCTGTTTTCTTTTATGTGTTTGTTGCAGCATACTTGTATTATTTTTCTTTAATTATTCTCACTTCTCTTATATTCTAACAGTATCTTTGTATTCCTCCTCCTCCTGTATAGGCTTCTTAGTCTTGGAGGGTTTTATCATATTATCTGACATGTCTCCTCTGTTCTTTCCTCCACAATGTGTTTCTAATTTTCTACACCTTACGCCTCTTGTTTCCCTTTAGCACACTACCTGAAGCTCTACACTCCCTATTCAGACTGATCTCATAGCGTTGGTCACACGATTGTTGCTCTAATAACACTGTAAATAATAGCTGCTCTATATAACTGTAAACACTTCACAACTAATCTCCCAGATCTTAGCCCACTTTACAAGTTCCTTAATTCTATTACTGGAGTAATTAACTCTATTTGCTCACAAAATACACCTATCTACTATTCCTTACTCTCAACTTACCTCAAAATCTGACCATCTGCAACCTCACTGCTTCTAGTCTCAACTCACAAGCCTTCCCTCCCCAACAGGAAGCTTATCTTTTGTCCATTCTTTCATAAAAGTGGCAAGTTGGGTTGAAGATTATGGCTAACATTATATATAGCCTAAAAATCATCTATCTCTTCCCTACCGGATGTGATTGCAACTATTATAAAATACTCTTCTGCTGTCATAAACCATTCGGCCTCCCCCTCCAACTGATTACACACACACACACAAAAAGGAGTAGGTGGAAATAAAGAACAGCAAGATACCGGCAGGAGCCTGCACCACTGAAATTCACAGGTATTCTACACAGAAGTTCACACCATAAATCCAGGGAGTCAGAACAGACAAATTTTAGAAGCTGAGGCTAACGAGAAGATTCTCAAAAACAATGGGAAGACAAAAAAACAATCCCCAAATGAAAGAAAAGGAGGAGCCCTCAGAAAGAATGCCAGATGAAATAGAGGCAAATCAACTATCAGATATTGAATGCAAAGCACTGGTTATCAGGAAGTTCAAAGATCTTACAATGAGCTGCCAGAAACTACAGGGGAGCTACAATGAACTCTCTGCAAACTATATCAACATGAAAAAGGAAATGGAAACTATCAGCAAGGGACAAAAGGAAATGAAGAATACAATTTCCAAATTGAAGAACACAGTAGAAAGTTTTAAAAATAGAATCAATCAAGCAGAAGATAAGATCAGCGAGTTGGAGAACAAAGTAGAAATCATCTCGCAGAAAGAGCAAGAAAAAGAAAAGAGGCTCAGAAAGAATGAAGAGGTATTAAGAGAAATGCAAGACAATATGAAATGTAATAATATCCAAATAATAGGAATACCAGAAGGAGAAGAAGAACAAGGGATAGAAAACGTATTTGAACGAGTAATGAGAGAAAATTTCCCTAATTTGATGAGAGAAAAAGCCACACAAATCCAGGAAACACAGAGTCCCAATCAAGAGGAACCCAAGCAGGCCCACTTCAAGACACATCATCCTTAAAATGGCAAAATTCCAAGACAAAGAGAAAATCTTAAAGGCAGCAAGGGAGAAAAAAGAAGTAACACACAAGGGAACCCCAATAAGGTTAGCTACTGACTTCTCAATGGAAATACTCTAAGCAAGAAGAGAATGGCAAGAAATATTCCAAGTAATGAGAACCAGAGGCCTGCAACCAAGACTACTTTACCCAGCAAGGCTCTCAATCAAGACAGAAGCCAAATAAAGAGCTTCCAAGACAAAAGACGTCTAAAAGATTATGCCTCCACCAAACCAGCCTTGCAAGAAATACTAAAAGGACTGCTTTAAGGAAAGGAAGGAAAAGAGGGAGACAGAGAGAAACACAGGTACAAAAATGGCAATGAATAAGCACCTATCAATAATAACCTTAAATGTAAATGGATTAAATGCTCCAATCAAAAGACATAGAATAGCTGAATGGATATGAAAGCATGACCCACACATATGCTGCCTACAAGAGACCCACCTCAGGACAAAAGATCACCACAGACTAAAAGTCAAAGGCTGGAAACAAATTTTTCAAGCAAACGGACAAGAAAAAAAAAGCTGGGGTAGCAATTCTCATATCAGACAAAATAGACTTCAAAAAAAGGGCCATAAGGAGAGACCCAGAAGATCACTTCATAATACTCAAGGGAAGAATCTACCAAGAAGACATTAACATTTTAAATATATATGCACCCAACATAGGAGCACCCAAATATATAAAGAAAATCTTAGAGGACTTCAAGAAAGATATTGACAGCAACACAATTATAGTAGGGGATTTTAACACCCCACTATCAAAAATGGACAGATCTTCCAAACAAAATATCAACAAAGATATTGTGGCATTGAACAACACCCTAGATGAAATGGACTTAACTGATATATATAGAACCCTTCATCCCAAAGAAGCTAAATACACTTTCTTTTCAAATGCACATGGAATATTTTCAAAGATAGACCACATGATAGGACACAAAACGAGCCTCAAAAAATTCAAGAAAATTGAAATTATGCAAAACATTTTCTATGACCACAAAGGACTGAAATCGGAAACCAACTCCAAAGGAAAAAAAACCCCAAACACCCCAAATCATGGAGACTGAATGGTATGCTATTAAACAATGAATGGGTCAAGAATGAAATTATGGAAGAAATAAAAAAGTTCCTGGAAAGAAATGAAAACGAACTTACGACAACCCCAAATTTATGGGACACAGCAAAGGCAGTCCTGAGAGGGAAGTTTATAGCAATACAAGCCTACCTAAAGAAGATAGAAACATTTCAAACAAAAAACCTAACCCTATGCCTGCAAGAACTCGAGGAACAACAAAGACAGCCCAGAACAAGTAGAAGGAAGGAAATAACCAAGATCAGAGCAGAACTAAATGACATAGAAACTAAAAGCACAATTCTAAGGATCAATGAATCCAGGAGTTGGTTCTTTGAAAAGATAAAATAGACACGCCTTTAAGTAGACTCATCAAGAAAAGAAGAGAGAGGACAGGACTTCTGCCAAGATGGAGGCATAGGTGGGGAGGGCGTGCTTTCTCGCACAACCAAGTTTAGAGACAACAAAATATTAGCAACAGAAAACATAGCCAGAACACAGAAAATTGAACTTTTTGGAAGTCCGATAACAATGAATTCTTCAGCCTGACCGGAAAGAGGGGCAAAACCAGCAGCTGGCGGAGCGAGGTTGCACAGGAAAACTCGGTCAGACAAACAGGCGCGCGGATCCCAGGCATGGGGTTGCAAAGGGCCAACCCAGTGAGCAACTGGCGGTTCCAGTGAGGGTGAAGGGCGGCAGGTTGACTGTGCTGGCGCATTTCTGTGCAGATAGACTGGCTAGAGAGAGTGGGCAGTGAGACGGGACCGAGCGGGTCCCAGCGAGGAGAGGCAGCAGAGATGGCCGCCATTTCCCTGCTCTGACCCTGCCCCCACGTACAGCTGCACAACCTAGTGACCCCGCCCTAGAGGCCCCGCCCTGCCCCTAAGGCTCCGCTCCTCATACTTAATGGATGCGAACAGACCAAAAATGGCTCAAGAAGATCTCGAAGCCCCAGAGCCCATAAATCTAAGTGACAAAGAAATAGCAAAACTTTCAGATGCACAGTTCAAAACATTGGTGATCAGGATGCTCACAGAACTGGTTGATTTTAGTCACAAATTACAGGAACATATGAAGGCTAAACTAATGGAAATGAATGGCAATGCACAGGAAACCAATAGTAATGGAAAGGAAACTTGGACTCAAATCAAAGAAGTGGACCAGAAAGAGGAAAAAAATGACCAACCAGAAAAAAATGAAGAAACAAGAATTCAAAATAATGAGAGACTTAGGAACCTCCAGGACATCTTTAAACACTCCAACATCCAAATTATAGGGGTACCAGAAGAGGGAAAGGAACAGCCACCAGTGGAAAACCTATTTGAACAAATAATAAAGGAGAATTTCCCCAATCTGGCAAAGGAAATAGACTTCCAGGAAATCCAGGAAGCTCAGAGAGTCCCAAAGAAGTTGGACCCAAGAAGAAATACACCAAGGCACATCATCATTACATTAGCCAAGATTAAAATGAAGGAGAGAATCCTAGAAGCAGCAAGAGCTAAGGGGACAGTCACCTACAAAGGAGTTCCCATCAGACTGTCGGCTGATTTCTCAAAAGAGACCTTACAGGCAAGAAGGGGCTGGAAAGAGGTATTCCAAGTCATGAAATCCAAAGACCTACAACCAAGATTGCTCTATCCAGCAAAACTTTCATTTAGAATGGAAGGACAGATAAAGTGCTTCTCAGATAAGATCAAATTCAAGGAGTTCATCATCACCAAGCCCTTACTATATGAAATGTTAAAGGGACTTACCTAAGAAAAAGAAGATTAAAAAGATGAACAGTGAAAGGACAGCAAATTCACAGTTATTAACAACCACATCTAAAACAAAAGCAAGCTAAAAGGACAGCTAGATCAGGAGCAGAACAATAGAAATGAAGATCTCATGGAGGGTTAGCAACAGGGGAATGGGAGGAGAAGGGAGGAGAAGGTACAGAAAGTAAGTAGCATAGACAGTAGGTAGAAAATAGATAGGGGGAGGGCAAGAATAGTATGGGAAATATAGAATCCAAAGAACTTGAGACACATGGTCATAAACTAAAGGGGGGAATGGTAGGGGTGGGGGGTGCAGGGTAGAGTGGAATGAAGAGGGGGAATAGAACAACTGTAATGGCATAATCAATAAAATAAAAATTAAAAAAAAGAAGAGAGAGGACACAAATAAATACAATCAGAAATGAAAGAGGAGAGATTACAACTGATACCACAGAAATAGAAGGGATTGTAAGAAATTACTATGAAGAATTGTATGCCAAGAAATTTGAGAACCTAGGGGAAATGGACAAATTTCTAGAAAAATATAATCTTCCAAAACTCAATGAAAAAGAAGCAGAAAACCTGAATAGACCAGTAACAGCAAATGAAATTGAAGCAGTAATCAAAAAACTCCCATCACACAAAAGCCCTGGACCAGATGGGTTCACAGGAGAATTCTAGAAAGCATTTAAGGAAGAGCTAACCCCTATTCTTCACAGACTATTCCAAAAAATCCAAAAGGGTGGAAAACTCCCAAACTCTTTTTATGAAGGCAGCATCATCCTAATTCCAAAACCAGATAGAGACACAACAAAGAAAGAAAACTTCAGGCCACTATCACTGATGAACATAGACGCTGAAATCCTCAACAAAATATTGGCAAATCGCATCCAACAATATATCAATAAGATCATACACCCTGACCAAGTGGGATTCATCCCAGGGATGCAAGGATGGTTCGATATTCGCAAATCAGTAAATGTAATACAGGTCACATAAACAAAAGCAAGGACAAAAATCACATGATCATATCAATAGATGCAGAAAAAGCTTTTGATAAGTTACAGCACCCATTTATGATAAAAACACTCAGCAAAGTGGGAATAGAGGGAGCATTCCTTGATATAATAAAAGCCATATATGAGAGACCTACAGCCAACATCATACTCAGTGGGCAAAAACTAAAAGCTTTTCCACTAAGATCAGGAACAAGACAAGGATGTCCACTTTCACCACTTCTATTCAATATAGTACTAGAAGTTTTGGCCACAGCGATCAGGTAGGAAAAGGAAATAAAAGGCATCCAAATAGGAAAGGAGGAAAAAAATTGTCACTGTTTGCAGATGACATGATAGTGGACATGGAAAACCCCATAGACTCTACCAAAAAACTGCCTGAACTAATTAATGAATTTGGCAAGACAGCGGGTTACAAAGTCAATATCCAGAAATCAAAGGCATTTTTGTATACCAACAACGAAACAGCAGAAGCAGAAATCAAGGAAAAAATCCCATTCAATACAGCAAAAACAAAAATAAAATATGTGGGAATAAACCTAACCAAGGAGGTAAAAGACCTGTATGCAGAAAACTACACAACACTGAAGAAAGACACAAACAAATGGAAACACATACCATGTTCATGGATTGGAAGAATTAACATCATCAAAATGTCCATACTACCCAAAGCAAATTACAGATTCAATGCAATACCTATTAAAATACCAAGGGCATATTTCACAGACATAGAACAAACCTTCAAAAATTTATATGGAACCATAAATGAGCCCGAATAGCAGCTGCTATTTTGAGGAAGAAGAACAAAGTAGGAGGAATCACAATACCTGATATCAAATTGTATTACAAGGCCACTGTAATCAAAACAGCCTGGTACTGGCATAAAAACAGGCACATATACCAATGGAACAGAACAGAAAGCCCAGAAATCAACCCAACCCTCTACAGTCAATTAATATTCGACAAAGGGGGCAGTAACATAAAATGGAGTAAAGATAGCCTCTTCAACAAATGGTGTTGGGAGAACTGGACAGCTACGCGCAAAAAAATGAAACTTGAGCACCAACTTACACTGTACACCAAAATAAATTCAAGTTGGATAAAAGACTTAAATATAAGTCGTGAAACCATTTAAGTCCTAGAGGAGAACATTGGCAGGAAAATCTCAGATATTTCACGCAGCAGCATATTTATGGATATGTCCCCTAGAGCAAGGAATATAAAGGAAAGAATAAACAAATGGGATCTCATCAAAATAAAAAGCTTCTGCACAGCTAAAGAAAACAGTATTAAATTAAAAAGACAACCAACTGTATGGGAAAACATATTTGCCAACGATACTACATACAAAGGTTTAATCTCCAAAATATACAAAGAACTTACACGACTCCACTCTAAGAAGACAACTAACCCAATTAAAAAATGGGAAAAGTACTTGAACAGACATTTCACCAAGGTGGACATACAGAGGATCCAGAGACACACGAAAAGATGCTCAATACCACTAGCCATCAGAGAGATGCAAATTAAAACCACAATGAGATACCACTTTACACCAGTCAGGATGGCTATCATAAACAAAGCAACAAACAACAAATGTTGGAGAGGGTGTGGGGAAAAGGGGACCCTAGTTCACTGTTGGGATTGCAGACTGGTACAACCATTATGGAAAACACTATGGAATTTTCTCGGAAAAATAAAAATCGACCTGCCTTTTGACCCAGCGATTCCACTGCTAGGATTATATCCTAAGAATCCTAAAACATCAATTTCATAGAACCTATGCACCACAATGTTCATAGCAGCATGATTTACAATAGCCAAGAGCTGGAAGCAACCTAGGTGCCCATCAGTAAATGAATGGATCCAAAAATTGTGGTACATATACACAATGGAATTCTATGCAGCAGAGAGAAAGAAGGAGCTCCTACCCTTTGCAACAACATGGATGGAACTGGAAAGCATTATGCTGAGTGAAATAGGCCAGGTGTTGAAAGACAAATACCATATGATCTCACCTTTAACAGGAAGCTAAACAACAAAACTAACAAGCAAGCAGAATATAAACAAAGACATTGAAATGGAGAACAAGGGGACAGTGGCCAGAGGGGAAGAGGGAATGGAAATTAAGGGGAAAAAGGGGGAGGGATTTGGAGGAACAAGTATGAAGGACACAAGGACAGGAACTAAGGGGGGTAGAAATGGGAGGGAAGTGGGGAGCACAGGGAGGGGGGGCTGGGATGGGAGAAATAGACAAAAAACTGTACTTGAGAAATAACTAAATAAAAAATTTTAACAAAACTATGAAGAGTAAAATGACAACAAACTCACAATTACCAACAACCGAACCTACAAAACAAAATGAACTAAACAAACTACTAGAACAGGAACAGAATCACAGAAATGGAGATCACATGGAGGGTTATCAGTGGAGACAGGGAGAGGGGCGAATGGGGGGGAAAGGTACAGGGAATAAGAAGCATAAATGGTAGGTACAAAATAGACAGGAGGAGGTTAGAAATAGTATGGGAAATGGAAAAGCCACAGAACTTATATGTATTATCTATGGACATGAACTAAGGTGGGGAGTGCTGGTGGGAGGGAGGGTACAGGGTGGAGGGGAATAAAGAAGAGAAATAATGGGACAACTGTAATAGCATAATCAATAAAACATTTTAAAAAATACAATATCATGGATAAACTGATCAAGAGCCCAGTGAAGCCCAAACAAAGATTACTGTAATTCACCAATCCCAGGATTCTTAATTTTTCTGGTCTATCACACTGACAGATAACATTCAGACAACATCTAGGCACACTCAAGTTTTTGTGAAATTCCCAGAAGCACAATTAAACATCACCTCTTCCTCTCTCATTAAACAAATCACATCAGAGAGCAAGTGGGTGATGGAGATATAACGATTGATCTAGCAGGAGTCCTGGCAGTTCTGCAGCCACGGCTCAGACCTGTGCCTGGCAGCTGGCCACCGGAGTGGTATCTCCCCCTCCATGGCGCTGGTGCCATGTGTACCTGGGCAGTAGTCCTGGCCTCTCCTCCAAAGGGATGCAGCATCCCAGCTCCCTTCCCTCAGGCCCTGACTCTGCACTCTTCCCCTGCAGTACTTTATGTCTTCCTGACCCCAACCCCTGCTGCTCTCTAAACATACTGGGATGAAAAGAGCTCTGTGCTTAAACTGTTAAAATCAGTAACCACAGGGAATATTTACCTGGAAAATTAGATATCCCATTAAAACAGCTGTACTATGAAACAATGAATCAACCCATTGCCCCGGTTGGCAGCCTCTGGAGTTCTGGAACTGAATGAGGTGACGAATATTGGCGTGGACTGTGTCCCTAAGTAGAGATCAGAGAGACAGACATCATCCACAGCACAGGAGGCATCAAAGCAAGTGAGGCAGAGAAAATGTTTGTGTTTTCCTGCCATAGCAGCCCAGTTGAATTGTTGGCACAAATTAGGAGCTCCAGGGCAGGGTCCTCAAAGAAAGTCCAGTAGTTGAGTTCCCTAGGAGAATGACTACATCAAGTTGGGATATTCTAGCATCCTATTTCTGAAATACAGGGCTTTATGAACTATGATTCTTTCTCTACACTGGCAATCAGATCAGAAGCAAACAATGGTTGAGAAGAACACAGAGAAGAACAGCCCAAGCACCAGATGCCAGATGTCCAGGCAATGAGCGGAGATATTTGTGAGACTGGAATGAAGAAGGGCCAATGCTCTTCTGATCATCTAATGGTAGTGCCTTTTGATTAAACAAACTCAGAAACAAATAAAAAAAATAAAGAAAACTTTAATCCACAAGCTCATGAGATAGTGAGACAGAAAGGATATCTAGTTGTGGCAGATACCTCTACTTGCCTCTCCAAGTCTAACTCTCCTCTACTAACTTGTAAAAGTACAAGTTAGGACTTTTTTAAAAGCAGGATACATTGCTATGTAGCTAAAATATTACTTCCCAGCTTTTCTTTCAGTCAGCTCAGAAAATAACTAGTTTTGCTCAATGAGCTGAATGAAGAAATGCTGTGTGCTAAGTTTAAGAAATCTTATAAAGAATGAGGGTACTTATTTTCTCTTACCTTCCTCTATCTTGCTGCTTAGAATAGGGATACAATGGCTAGACCCAAGCAGCCATCTTGGACTGTGAGGCAGCCTTGAGGATGAAAGCCATACAATGAATACAGCAAAACCAGTGCATTTGCTGACATTATTGTTGCCACACTCAACCCTGGGTTGCCTTTTAAGCTATTTATTTAAGATATTATTTTTCAGGACATCATTACTTATAGCCAAACTTCTAAATTATCATTGCTCTTTATTCTAAGTGTTGACAAATGAACAAGATTCAGCCCCGCTGTCCAGCAGCCCCCAAGCTTATCACAGGGGGATCCAGTCCAGGTAGCTCAGGTCTCACTCATACAAGGGGCCCCTAATGTAGACTTTTAACCTCTTTTCCCCCAAATAATATTATACAGAGAGTCCTTTTAGGTCTTATGGTGTTAGAAGCATTGATTGGCCTGATTTAACCCCAGTGCGACACAATGTTTGGTACCCCATTTGGGGAAATTTTCATTTTTTACTATCCTGGTAACTGTAAATAAAAAGAATTGACTTAGAGTCCAAGGGTGCCTTGCTGCCCTGGGCCTGCTACCCTCAGCCTCCTACCAGCAGTGGTACTGGGGCCTGTTCTGACACATTTACAGTTACTCACTCTCCCCAAGTGTTCACAGAACCGGGTCCTGAGCAGAGGGGCATAACTCTTGTGTTACTACAGAAGTTAAAGCTGGATCATTTAAACACTTGCTTTGGGGGAGGTATTGATTTTTTTTAAAGAGAGAAGAAAGGAGAGAGAGGAAAAACATTGATTTGTTGTTCCATTTATTTATGCACTCATTAGCTGATTCTTGTATGTACCCTGACCAGGGATCGAACCTGCAATGTTGGTGAATCAGGATGATGTTCTAACCAACTAAACTACCTGGCCAGGGCTAAATACTTGTGTTTGAGGAAAGGGAGTGTGGACAGAATTATACTGTGGACCTATTCCTGTGAACAGGAGGAGATTAGGTGAGCCCCATTCCTCAGTGGGATTTAAGGGAAATGGGAAAAGTCCAAGTGAGAGGGCTAATGGGGTGAGATCCTTCTCCAGTTCCCTAGGTCTGTGTAACTGTCAGTATGATGTCAGAGCCAGCATGTCAAGTGGCCATTCCTACCACCCAGCTTGTGGAATGGTATAACCCCAAAGACTGTCAACTCCTAGGAACACCCTGTGAAAAGATTGCCCTCCTCAGTGTTAGTGGAAAGGCATATACCCTCTTCCACCACCACCAAAATCTTAGACCCCCCTTACTAACACATTTAGCTCTCTCACTATCAATTATCTACAGCTTTCTAATAAAACTTTATAGTCCCAATTTCTTTCCTCTTGAGATAGTTTCATGATTTTATTACCCATAAAGTAAAAGGGCTGGTAGTTCCACTGACTCGTTCTAATCTCAGCCATCAAGTTCAAGCCTAATGTAACATTTTTAGTCAGAGCAACTACCAGTGTCACCATACCTCCCAGTGCCAAGGTCATTATTGAACTTGAACTAGAGCCAGTGCCTAGGTGGCACTCACAAACCAAGCCAAGCCTGGCTTTAAGGATTGAATGGCACTCATTGCTGTCTACCTTTCTGAGAATTCTAGAGAGCCATTGCCTGAGCCTCTGGACTTGGCTAGACTACCACCACTTGGAGATGAGACTGCAGGTCAGTCTGTAAAGAAATTGTTGGAAACTCATTTGGAACCACCTTCAACAAAGCATGATCAATTGTTTGTGTCCTTCCTCAATGTCACTGCAACACTCCCTTGGGTACATGCCCTGTTTCTACATCAGAAGTTAAACTCTGCTCTTCAAATCAAGGAGCAAGATCTTTTCATTCAAATAAAACTAGTTCATGGGCCACAAGTTGATACGAGCTACTCCATCTGTCAGGAGTAGAGCTGAAGTTCTCCCCTGGTGTGAACATCTATCATTTCCGGCTCATCTCAGGCTACTGCATTTCTACAAACTTGAGATTACTATCATTTCTTCAGGGGATGTCTGAACCCAAACAGATTAATTTCTGAATCAAAAAAAAGTAATATAGGATTAAATAGAAGTATCTTTAAGGGTATCTCAACTCTCCATATTTGAGTTTTATCCCTTTCTTTTATATATTTTAATTGGGAAGTTGTGAAAAGTGTGTTCAAGTGAGTAAACATAGTGTTTGGAATTTTGATATACAAATTAAAATATTTTTCACAGGCTCCTTAGTACCTATGTCAGTCAGTGCAAATAGGTTTTTCTTCAGCTTACAAATTTTTCTTCAGAACCTTGGGCTCCTTTGGGACTGTGGTGACTATGAGGAGTCCATATTGCTCATCTGGAAAAACTGATTCTAAAACATCATCTAAACATCAAGCAGGCATTGGTTTGGCCACACATTCAACTCATCCAGGCTGACAAGCAATGATCTATTCCTGAATGATCAGTCACTGAATATTGTCACTTTCAAGTCAGTGGTCCTTGCCAGGTGCTTTAAGCCTTATCTGTGGCCTATAGAGGCTTTTGATGGATTAATTTCTCCTGGTTAGTGAGGTTTCTATTATTGCTTTTCACATAAAAAGTCTTCCATGTAATTTAACAGTTCCATTTGTAATTTGATAAAATATGCTCAACATGGGTTCATGAGTTCAGGGAACTTAATACAACCCAAGTCTCAAATAAATCTGAAGCCCAGGTGAACATCCGAGCGAGTGGTCTTCTGGAATCGCTGAACAATACTTGCTGTAAAGATCAACGTTAGGGGCCATGTGGGTCACACCTTCTACTTTGGACATTAAAACCAGCATAGGGGAACACCACAGGACCCATTGTTAATACCCATTGTTAATATCATTGTTTGATGAGCTCACAGAGTCAATAGAATATAATATGGACTCCTTAACATGCTGCTGCCCTAGGGCATTCCAGCATTTTCAGTGGGTCATATTTCTCCAGTATATGTGAAGGTCTTCTCTAATATATTGCCAATTGATAGTTAGATCCTCCTTGTAGGGGATGTTTTAAAAGTATACATCTGAGTTCACTGTAAACCTATAATTTTTACTTTACATAACATCACATATACCTTGTACTGCTATTTTTAAAATGGTCAATTTGCAGAAATACTCTTGCTACATTTTCATTTTTATTTTGAATATTTAAAAGTCCTCTCACTTGGTTCCTTCTTTAAAAAAGTTTAAAAGATCAACAATAAAAAACAAAACAAAACAAAATATATATGGACCAAAGATACTCACTAAAGAAGATATCCTGATGACAAATAAGCATATTAAAAGATGCTCCACATTATACATCATCAGGGAAAAGCAAATGAAAACAACAGTGAGACACCACCACATACTTATTAGAATGATCAAAATCCAGAACAACGACACCACCCAATACTGGCAAGGAAGGAATTCTCACTCATTGCTGGTGGGAATGCCAGGTGCCATAGCCACTTGGAAGACAGTTTGGTGAGTTATTGCAAAACCAAACATACTCATACCAATGATCTGGCAATCACACTCCTTGGTGTTTACCCAAAGGAGCTGAAAACTTAAACCCACAAAAAATCTGCACACAGATGTTTATAACAGCTTTATTCATAATTGCCAAAACTTGGAAGCAACCAAGATGTCCTTTGGTAGGTGACTGAATAAATAAATGTGATACAGAGAGGCAATGGAATATTATTCAACACTAGAAATGTGCTGTCAAACCATGAAAATGCATGGAAGAAACTTTAATGCATATTACTAAGCAAAAAAAAAGCCAATCTGCCAATTTTATGACATTCTGGAAAAAGAAAACTACTCAGACAAACTATAAAAAAAAAATACCAGTGGTTGCCAGGGATTAGGGGGAGGAATGAATGAAAAGGCTGAGCACAGAAGATTTTTAGGGCAGTGATACTATACATTTGTCCAAGCCAATAGAACACACAACACCAGCGTCAACTCCAGTGTAAACTATGGACTTTGGGTGATGATGGCATGTCGGCGTAGGTTCATCAGTTGTACATCCTCTGGTGGAGGATGTTGATAATGGAGGAGGATGAGCATGTGTGGGGGCAGGCAGCATATAGGAAATCTCTGTACCTTCTCAGTTTTGCTGTGGGACTAAATTGCGCTTTAAAAAAATGTCTTCAAAACTAAAACAAACAGCCAAAGGACTGTTGGAAACAGATTGATCTGAAAAAGAGGGGAAGGGCACATACAGACTGTCTGAATATTCCAGTGCCTCCAGCGCCTCTCTGCACCCTCTGGCAAGTGTCCATTCTGTAAAATCCTGCTGGTTTTCAGTGTCTGCTTTGTCTTTTTATGAGCATAGCCGGCACGCTCCCGGCCCACAAGATGAGTGATTAGGGAGGTGTCAAGTGGAGAGATGCTGCCAAGCCTTGCAAATGAGTTTGTAGTTAATGCTGATGCCAGTTACTTTCCAGATGCTTTCAAATATATGAAGGACACTCCCTGAATGATGAGCTTTTAACCTGGCAGCTGGTCATTTATTTTTCTGATGAGGAGGTGCCCCTGTCTCAACTTCCAGGTGGTTGTTCACCGTGAGCAATAATGGCCTCTTGTTTACTAATCTCCAAACCGTGCCATGTGCCGCGGCTCATTACTGCGTGTGGTCCCGCCTCTAAGTGCCAAACATTAGTGGATAATCACTTTTGATTCTTTTCGCTTTGTTGTGTTAGAGAAAACCGTAGAATATTTAAAACAAGCCTTTACTTAGGGAAGCAAAAATTGTGTTTGTGCATATGTGTTTTAAAAGCATAAACTTGAAATCAGGAAGTTCCAAAACACAGAGCAAACCCATACAACAAAATGTGCTTTCCAAAGTAAAGTAAGAAATGATGGAACCCCAGGTAAAAGCTAATCCTCAGGAGTATTTTATCTTAGCCAACCAAGCCCTAAGGGCCACACTCTGCTACTTTACGATTTTGCATTTCCTTTGTTGCTTTTATAATTTACCTCTTCTCTATCCCTCTGTAACCTTCACCCACCATCTAAACTTTAATAAAATCACTTTAATAAAATTTTAGCAAAATCCCCAGTGGGGTGTACTTTCAGAATTGAGCAAAATCCCTTTATTAGAGTAGACTCTGAATAATTGCTTCATTCTTTCAACGAGACAAAGCCATGATTGCTAAGCCACAGTGGTGCATAATATGGTAAATCAGCTTAATGATGTGTGAATAAACCTACATTAAGAAAAAAAGGGCTGTTTCTCTGAATTCAAAAGGGAGGGGGCAAAAAACAATTCTGGGTGCTGGGAGGCTGAAATTTCTGCGCCACAGAATTCTAGGGTTTTTTTTTTTCCTCAAAGCCTTAAAACAACATGAGAAAACTGAAGTTTCTTGGACAAAAGGCAAGCTTATGAATAACCCACTGGGGGTGAGATCTCAATTTGGTTTTGTATTTACACATTATTATCCAGAAGTTAAAAATTTAAAAATCACCAAAGAACCAACCTTGCTTTGAAGGGGTGAGCTGGGGCTGAAGGGAAGGCACTCTTTTTCCTATAACAGTGTGAAATCCCAGTGTTCACTGCAGTTGTCATAACAACTGTTTTTAAATAAATTTGCATTATTCAACAAATACTGGCGTCCCAAACACGGCCACCTAAAACTTCTTACCTATTCTTATCTTCCTAAAAACTGGCTTCTATGGCTGAGGAAGAGAGAAGGTGGGATTCTCAGTTCTGGGGGGAAATCTTCTGACTTTTTGTCTGCATTGCCCACCATCCCCATTTGCTCTCCTAATTTTCCATTCTCACAAGCTGTCTCCCACCTGGGCTAGGAAACAGACAGGGCACAGAGCAGAGATACCATGAGACCGGTTCAGGCTGCTGTACATTAAATGAGAAACCTAGTTGCTGAGATTAAGAAATTGGATTTCAGGAAAATGCTACCCTGAAATCAGTATGTTCTAAAAATCTCTCTCATACAGGCTATTTCCTAAGACTTTAAGATAAGTTTTTAAAAATGGTCCCTCTTACACATGGAAATTATTCAAACAATACAAAAGACTATACTGGGAATCCTAAACTCCTTTCCTATCCCAGGTTCCCTCCAATACTAACCCCAGTCCTAGGTTTCATGCTTATGCAAACATATATTCATTTTTGTCTTTCCTTTATTGTCATTCAAATATTTAAAATAGTATACATACTATTCTGCACCTGGCTCTTTTCACTTAACATGTCTTGGAGAACATTCCATATCAGTATTTTGAGAGAGCTGCTCTATTCTTTTTCACAACTGCACTGTTCCATTCCTATTGGTTGCTATTTAAGTCGTATTGAGAGTTTCGCCCCTGTAAATAGCGCTGCAACAAATAGCTTTGACCTTTTTTCTGTATTGCCCTGGCCTGCTAATGAGCCCCCTTGCCTTCCATATTAATCCTTTCCAGTTTTCTAATCCCCCACATTTCTGCCTAAATAATCTAGCTCCACAGCAATGTTGATTCTGCCACATCTCTGCTTTAACCCTTCAACAGTTTTCCTGTCACCCGCAGAATACATTCAAGTTTATCAGCACATAAAAATCTTCCATGGGGTCCCATCGGCCTTTTTTGTCTCACCTCTTACTGCTCCCCACCAAACCACTCAGGGTGCAACAAGAATTCTTAAAATATTTCTGGCTTACCTGTGCTCTCATATCCTTGGCATCACTTACCTTTATTCTTTCTGTAATTTGTTGGATGTGCCACGGGTAATGTTGGGGTTGACATTTAGTTCTGAGATTGGACCCTCCAGGGAAGCCGTATTTAACTGCTTGCTGCCATAGGTTTTCACCTGCTAGTCCCAGATGAGATTCACACCAGGCATCAGCAATTAGCACATCTGGAGCTCTTTGTATGAAGTGGGACTTGACCTGTTGCTAAAGTTTGCCTCCTGACACCTTACCTGAACCTCAGATCTGCTTTGCTATATAGCCTCTGCAACCCATGAAATGCCAGAAGCAAATTACATGCCTGGCGTGTAAAGGAATATTCAGATATATTCTTTCCTACAACTGTCTGTTTCATGAAGGAGTTATGTCTTATTTTGTTCCTCCTTAAACATCTACTTTAAATATTCTGGCCCTGGCCAGGTTGCTCAGTTGTTTGGAGGGTCATCCCACACACCAAAATGTTGTGGATTCAATCCTGGTGAGGGTGTGTGTAGAAGGCAACCAATCAATCTCTCTCTCTCTCTCTCTATCTATCTCTCTCTATATATATTATCTCTATCACTCACTCTCTATCCCCCACCTCAACTCCCCACCACCTTCCTTTCTCTCTAAAATCAATAAAAGCGTATCCTTGGGTGAGGATAAAATAAAATAATTGAATAAAGTAGCAGTTGCTAAATACAAACATATAGAGATTTTTCCTTTTGCAGGAATGTATTGCTACCCCTGCCGAAGTACTTCTATTCCATTGCCCTGCTCTGATCAAAGTTCCAGACTCATTTCTTGGTTCTAGAAACCAGCTTTCTGCCCCTCTTTCAGTCTGACAACATCTGGCATTCCCAGTCTTAGCAGTCAGCAACTTTTCTTTCTCCAAATACCCTTCCTGGCGTTATGTTACCCAAGTTAAATATCATATTTCCTCAATTCTAAAGTAGGCTGATTCTGTCTAGCTAGCGAAATGCCATTTCCCCCCTCTACAAAGATGTCGGCACACAAAAAACTATTTGCTCATCAAGCAATGTTCTGACACACATACAAGTTACAAAAATATGCCAATAGTGGGATGTCTCCCTGTTCTTTCCCCAAATCAAACATTATTTGTGCCATAGACAATTAAATGAAGGAGTATACAATTTACAATGGGAGTATGGCTAATTGGTGTACCAGTCACACGTGTGTTCGAGGGCACGGTTGACACTGATACAATATGCCAAGCGTAAACAGGAGTACCTTTAATCAATGCCATTGAAGATGCATACTGACTGTGATTTCTCCCTTCCCTCTACAAACAGTCATCAGGGGAGGAGGAGTAAGTTTCTCTTTTGAGTAGGGTCATTCATGGGCAAATGGAAGGACAGACTATATAGCATGATGAAAGTAATGAGTGGACTATTTTAAAATCTCTTCTAGGGAGTCAGTTGTTCTATTTATTTCCTGCACTAAGGCATTGTCTAAAGAAAGACAATATTAAAACACAAACACCTCTCTCAGCAGGGGCAGAGATACGGTGATGGAAAAAGAAAAATAGCTGTATATTTATATATAGCAATTACTACTCCGTCAAAGAATATTTTACAGTAGATATTTAAGCAGAAAAAAATAAGATGTAACGCCTTTATGAAATAAACTGTTGTAGAAAAGAATGTCCAGATACTGATACGTGTTAAGAAAACAGATTTAAATTAAAAAATAATGCAAATGTCAGTCCCTCCTTCCTCCCTAGACAAACTGAGAGAATAGGCTTCACAGTGTTCATAGTGTTAATACCTCAGTAGGGGTGTGGAAGTTTTATATATCTTCTTTTTACCTCTTTGTACAGAATTTTTATGGCCACATGTTTCTATAATAAAATATCCATAAAAGTTTTATCTTTTTGGGAATCTGGTTTTCCCATTTCTAAGTGTTTCTAGGTTTAATTAAAGTACATTCTCAGTGTAGATGAGCATTTAATGTGAAGGAGAATGAACAAATGGGATTTGAAAGCAAGAGGGTGCATTGCACAGATACTTTCTCTCCTGGTAGTTGAATCGAAAGGCCTAAGGGATTTTTTTTGTTGTCTCTGAGACAAATGAGATTCTCAGCAGGTAGAGCAGGCAGAAGAGGCCCAGGGAAGGCTTAGGGTCCATGGGGACACCTTCCCTCCTTCCTGAGGTCTTCCATGAAGATAATGCACTCAGAGAGAAATTGCCTTTCTAGGCTTTGACACTGAGCAGAAACTACCTGGGTCGTGGCAGTGGCCAGGTAAGTTTGTGAACAGCAGGGACACTGAGGAGAGAATAAAAGTTCTCTCCAAGAAAGAGAGGGGAAAATTTTGATTAAGTAGCAATCGTTTGAAGTTGATGCTTATGTGATGAACTTACCACATTATACCTATGTTAAATTGGAATAAACTTTATTTGTATTAAGAAAAGCAATATTTAATTTTTTAAATAAAGTGTGAGGTTTGAAGAGGGCAAAGCACAATTAGTTGACCATAAACCTTTCCTGATATGCGAGGCATTGCAGACCCTCTCCCCTCTCCTGAGTCTCCTCCATGAGTTTCTGCTCCAGAAGGGCATCGGGAAAACAAAGAAGGAGGAGGAGGAGGAGGGGGAGAGGAGGGAGAAGAAGGGAAGGAAGGAAAGGAAGAAGCAGCCGCCAGAGATGCACTTCCCTGGTAAGGCTGTGCTGCTTTCCTTTGGGTTGGTTTCTGTTGAGTGATCTACTAATCAAATTAAAGTGCAGGCTTTTAAAGCCTTTCATTTCCAAACACTGACTGGAGCAGTACATCAGTTAATAAAAGGAGAACATTTTTTTAAATTACATAGAACACTTAAGTTTATAAAATGCCTTTATATTCTCATTTCATCTTCAAAACCAATTCAATTTAAATAGCTATTTCAAGTTCCATCTCTAGTTTACCCTGCTCAGAATCCATTTTTCCTACTTCTTTTGGTAATAAGCTTCATTTTTTCCTTTGATGAGGCACGCCCCTCCCACTTCCATGTGGTTCAGATGAATCTGACTTTATCTCTCCCCAAATTCAAGTGTGGACATGTAACTAGGGCTTGGACAAACAGTGCAGCCTACCTCCCTGGCCACAGTGATTGGTTCAGACACAGGCACATGACTTAAATCAGTCCCATAGACTAAAATCTGGGATTTTTCTGAAGTTGATAAGCCAAGAGTCCCTGCAAATCAGTGTGATGGAAAAGGCTGCCTGGAAAACTGCCAATACAAAGGGATACAGAACAGAGAGATGGAGAGGCACCAAGTCTGATGGAGCTTGTTAGTCCTGGAATCAACTATACTTGAAGCCAGAAATACTCTTGCACCTTTGCATTATGTAATCCAGTAAGTACCCTCTGCTCCTTGGTCCAGTTGAATTCACATATGTGTCATTGACAATTAAGAGTCCTAGCAGATACAGTCTCTACTCTTCACCAGCTCTGGGAAGAGTGAAGCTGTCAGTCTGTGCAGGTCTATTCTGAACACCGTTGGTCCCCTGAGGGCAGCTACCTGGATTGGCTGTTGGTGCTCAAAATGAGACAGAGAGAGAAAGAGAGAGAGAGAGAGAGAGAGAATACTCTAAAAAAGAAAGCTAATAAGTCATGATTCATGAGGTATGAGTTATCACACACTGCTAATAATGGATATTAGCATCCATTAGCAGACATCCACTCATGGAGATCCTAAGTATCAGTAGGCAAGTTCCTAAGAGAGTTAAGTTCTGATTAGGAAAAACCCATAGGCTTTAGAATAAAGATAGTATCCAATGACCAGTTCTGTAATCTTTGCCTAATTTCTTAACCTTCTGAATTTAAGTTTCCTTATAAGCAGTAGGAGTAATAAATCATCCTCACAGAGTTCTTGTAAAGACCTATGCTACTGTGATATAAAATACTTAGCACAATGCTGGGCACCAAATCGATTCTCAGTAAAGAGTAGTTTTTGTTGATAACCTGGGATGCTTTCAATGACATGAAAGAAGTAGATACCCTAGTGTGACAGCCCAGCCCGATACCCTGACCAACTGGAGAGAGAATAAACCCACTCATGAAATGAAGAGTCGGGGGCCCGCAGTCACAGAAAAATAGAAGGTACTAAAGATGAGTGTGTTGGAAACTGCAGTTTTTCCTGGGATGAGTCCTGCCAAGGAATACTCTTTTGAAGCTGACATCTGCCTATCACCAACCATCCCAGGCCGCTGTGTTTCCTGGAACTTGAAACTTCCAGTGCTAAAGCCACGAAAGTCCTAGACAACCCAGTATGAAGTGGTCACCCTACCAGACACCACACCACACTCCTGAGAAGTGAGAGCTCCACAGCCAGGAAGGGGGATTTTCGGGAAGAGCATCCAACGCTGCATCCTTACTGAGGCAGGCCAGCGGTTGTCACTTGGTGCTCTCCAAGGGACCCAGTGCCCAAAGGGCCAGGCAGAAATTTTAGAAGAAAACTAGTAACAATCAGTTCCCTTGTTCCATTTAATCCTTATATAATTAGCAAAAAAAATTTTAAATCATCCTAATAGCCTTATATTTCAGTCATCAAGTGCTGAATTAAAATGGAATGAAAACACTAAAATTTTACACAGTGCTAAAAATGAACATGTCTAAAATATTAATAGCAACTCTAAATGATTTATAATGGCCTCTTGGGCCTGTTTTATGATTTATTGATGTCATTTTAGCTGCGCCACGGGTGACAGAGTCACCTCGTGGTGTGTGTGCTCTGGTGGGTTTCCAGGCTCATTATGCAGAAAGCCACACACTCAGACCTTTGCTGCGTGCGCCACAGACTGTAGGTGAAGCAGAAAGAGGGAAGATGTGATTTCTTTTATAAATCAAAGAACTGAGGGGCTAAAAGTGATTTAACACTAGTTATTTCTTGTTTACTCTACTTCATGTAGGGCCATACTGAAGTTGTCCTCAATAAATATGAATTTCACAACCTCCCTTATTAATTTATAATGTAGGGTTTTGTTGACAAGAAATTCTACTTTAGATCTAACCTATTCCCCTTTCTGCATCAAGCATAGCACATTTTCTGGAGAATAACTCATGATTTCTTTAGTAGCTCACTTCCCTTTTTTGACCTACTATTCAATTTTTCAAAACACTCTGCCTGCCCCATAGATATTACTGCCCCCAGCTTTTCACTTTGCAATTTACTTCCAGTCTCTCTACAGGTTTTCTAAGATCCTGTTATGGTGCCCAGAGTCTGCTGTAATTAGAACTGGATTTGTCTTTTACTTCTTCCCTGACGCTGTTTCTATCTTTCCATTGCTTCTCCCTCTGCAAAGACTGAAAGATCTCGTTCTGTCCCCTGGACACCCAAAACTTCTCTTCACCTCCTCTCCACTAGCAGTCACAGATGTCTAAACAGCAGTGACATAGGCCTGTATGTTTGGGAAATGGCCCCTGCTCAAAAATTACCACCCCTTCCCTCTCCTGCCCTGCTTCCAAATGCCACACCCCTCATTGTAGGGATATATGGATTTGGCCAGGGGTGGGAGGACTCTGTGAGAGGCCATCAAATTAAATCATGTTGACAACTGCCTGACACCCTACTTGAAACTATAGCCAAGACCCAGAATTCTGGGTAGTATTCATAAACCAGCAACAAACAAACCAACAACCCTTGGAGTCTTTTATGCTGTGTTTACTTTTCTGTATCCAAAATGTGATTTACTTTTTGGACTCCGGTTCAATGTTGCTGACTCATGGTCACTGTATTTTTTTCACTATAGTCCTGATGACTTCTTATCTTCTTCTTATCTTATTTTGGTGACAACTGCTTTTCCTCACTATGTTACAAAACTATAATTTCATAGGTAGTACCCCATCATCCTATGATGTAGTATGTAATTGCTAAAGTTTAAACCCTAACAAACAATTTATCATAGGGCCAAAGGCTAAATAGAGGCATGTATATAAATTTGCCAAAGTTCACTATTTCAGACATATAAAAGAGATGATTATGCTCATGAAGCTATGAGTACACAGTGGTAACTCACTGCGCACCTGTTTGTGGAGTGACTGTATCATTAAACACCTGCCTGGTCATAGATGTCTAGTGAGTACCAGGCCAGGCCTAGCCCGGGATCAGCTGCAGGTCAGTAACTCAGATTAGGCTGAGTGGGAGCTCTCACTTGAGTAGTGAGAGGTGTTGGTTGAGACCTCTTGGAGCAGATGTGGAGTTCACTATACTGGGGAATAATATCTGTAAAAAGAAAAGGAGGAAGTAGGATTGGGTACGGGAAGCCATCACACCATGATTGCAACCTGAAGAGTCTCTGCTAGCCCAGCGAGGAGCTCTGAACAAAGAGTGCCTGTAGGGGGGTCGGCGTTAGTGGGCACCGTCAGGCCTGGGGGCCCGAGAAGATCCGGGCCTGGGCACCAAGGCTGAGGCAGACTTGAAGAAGTTAAGAGCTGGATGTATCAGCTAACTCTACTCTTCCAGCCTGAGCAACCAGTGTTTTCTTCAAAGGGTGTCTGAGTGATGCATCTCTGTGTCTGCCACATGGGCTAAGACAGAAAAAATAAGGGAGAGCCAGGATCCAAATTAAGTATACTTAGCTAAGAATTGTAAACTTGGTGAAATGGCTACGAACCAACTAAGGTCAGGATTTAAAAGGGTGGGAGTGAGTTTTTGAGCTCAGGAGTGACCTGAGCATGAGGTGTAACACCAGCTGGAATGTAAGACCTTCTTTAATGGGTAAGAGAAGCCACAGCCATGGATGGGTCATTCTGGCTGAAAGGGCCAGGGGTGTGATGTACAATAAAAAATATACAAAACATTCCACAGGTGCCTCTGCTTTAATAGAGATGTGACTGAACTTTGGGGAATATATATGGTGTTTGTTCTATGTTCTGCCACTTAATAGGAGAAGCCAAGTGGCATAGACACACCACCGCCACACAAATGAAGCCAAGGGTGGCGGTTAAGGAGGCAAGCTCTGGGATGAAGCAGTCAGCCCAAGCCCAGTACTACCTTTCACATTCTGTGACCTTGAGAAAGCTTTTCATCCTCACAACTCTATTATATGTGAAGTATGGATAATAAACCACACCCACCAGGTAGGGCTGTTGTTCAGGTTAAAGCCATGTTATGCAAAGTGGGTGTCCTGGGCCAGCAGCAGGGCCGCCACCACCTGGAAGCTTGTTAGAAATGCCGGCCCTTGAACCCCATCTCAGGCCAATGGGATCAGAATTGACATTTTCTCAAGACCTGCAGGTGATTTTGTGTACACAGGAACAGTTGAAAAACACTGGGTTCATGATATAATGTACACCAAATGTTTAATACAGTGTTTGGCAGGTAGTAACCACACGATAAATATTACTTGTCATTGTCTTGGTTGGAGCATCATCTCGTGTACCAAAGGGGTGTGGGCTTGATCTCTGGTCAGGGCATGTACAGGAGGCAACCAATTGATGTTTCCCACATTGATCTCTCCCCCCCCACATAAAGCAATAAAAACATATCTTCAGATGAGGATTTAAAAAAGAAGAAGAAGAACCTCAGCTTTCTAATTGCTAAAATGGGGATCACAACACTATCCAACTGTCTGAGGGCCAGATCCTCGTTTTAAGTCCTTTCAAACTGCAGGGGACCCCTGTGGTTCGATCATGGCCATGAAATAGCGGCCACTACTTCACGGGCATGTGTGACATAGGTACTATTTTTAGTGCCATCTGACAGATAAATAAACTGAAACATGCAGAGATTAAAGAACTGCTGGGTAAAATCAGGATTTGAACTTCGGCAATCTGACGTGACAATTTACACTTTCACCTTGTCTCTATTCTTCCCCTGTAGCCAGGCCCTCGAAGAGGGAGCTAAACGGAACCAACCGGATTCCGACACAATCAGTGTGGCCGTTTGTGGCATTTGACTCGCCATGGCGACAGCAGGCAACATTCGGGCTGTGGGTTCTCAGGCTGCTGGCTGTACATTAGAGTATTTTTGAAAGAGTGGAGTTGTGTTTTTTTTTAAATACAGACTTCTTATGTCTCATGTTCAGAGATTCTGTTTCAGTAGTTGAGAAGTGGAGCTCAAGCTTCTTACTGTTTTTTTAAGCTGTTAGAGATGAATGGATGCAGAGTCAAGATGAGGACTGTGTGGGAATGGAGGCTAACAAGCCGCCACTACTGTGTTCAGTGTACGGTAAGTCCAACTTCTCTTTTTTTCCCTGGGACGTTCTTTTTGCTTCCACTTATACCCTCTCAAACTTTAGCATTTTCTCCTTTAATTAACCCATCACCCTTCATGGCAAGAAGTGAAAAAAACAAATTCACATACATCCAGAGTCTTATTTCTGTAAGGCAGTAAGAAGTTGCAGCTCAGTGCAACCGAAGTAAAGACAGGGATGGGGAGGGCCCAGCCCTGCCTCTGCTGAAGAGGAAAGGGTGGGGAGGGGCGTGATGGGCAGGGGTGGGCTCGCCTCCCACCTCCTCATGCTGTGGAGATAGGAACCCACACACATTCAGACGTCCTCTGCAGCGAGAAACCAGAGGTTCTTGAGTCACAAAGTTGGAGCATGAACACATCTTGCATCACTCAGCCCCCACAAGGCAGCCGTGTCCACTTTAAAAGCCCCCAAAGCACCACCAGAGCCCTGGGCACTGTCTCTGCTGCCAGCCTGCTCCCTCTCTTTCCGCCTGAGCCCTTCCTCCTCCACATCACAGCTCCAGCCACCAGAGCTCCAAGGAGGACTAGCACCGCCACCGTGCCCTGGCTGGGAGGACAGCCTGAGGAGGCAGCTCCCCTCTCAGAGAGTCAGGGGCTTCGGCAGCCCCTGGCACTGCACGTGGCATGTGTATCTCTGCTTCTGTCCAGAAGGCACCACCACGACTGCCCACTCCTGGAAGGTCCTGCCACCTACAGACCTGGTCTCCACGAACCCCATGTCCTGGGGACACCCCATGAAGGAGACACTCTTTCAGCTAAAAGTAGATGAACAGAAGCCTCCACACCACTCAAAAAGACAACGAGAGGACTACACCACAGCTGGAAAAGAGAAGGGCGATGTAGGACCGTGCTCAGGTGAGAACGGAGGCACTGGCACCCAGGGCTTGCTCCCAGGCACACTAGTGGAGTAGGGCATCAGGATTTTCTAGAGCACTGCCCACTCAGGCAGGCCTGCAGAAACTATAGATAAAGCCTAGATTCGAAGCAAGCTTTAACCCTGACATATGCAGAGCCTGAGAGCAGTCTGAAAATAGCGACACAGGCTCACCCCAGCCTTGAGAGCCCGGGGCACTGAAGAACATGGACTGTTGACAAAGAGTCTATAAGCAAACTATATGCTTTATAATAGCATATAGTTTGTTGTCTATATCAGTGCTGAGGTTGATCATTAGTTTTAATTCCAGGGTTTGGTTTCGATTGTTCTCCAAAATTATTTTAGTATCTTTATGAAGCCCTCTGTTAAAAAGATCCTCAAAATATTTCACACAGGTAACTGGACCACATGGACCCAAGCTGCACCTTATGTCAGGGTTCAGACACCCAGCTTGAGTGAACAAAAACACCTACAAAACTCCGCCTCGAGCTTGATTTTGTTCTCACTGTATAACACATCACACAGCCACCCCCCAGAGGCTGTGGAAAGATAACAGGTTAGCAAGCAATGGGAAAAAAATCACTTTCTGAGAACAGGGTACTTTGAATTGAAAAAAACATAATGTACTAGACTACTAGAAAATATGTAGCAAGGATCCTAGATTTGAACGGAGTAAAATCAATAGCTGAAATTAAGGGTAGATTTAGATTAAAAAACAAATGTAATTGTTTATAAATACAGCCTTAATTAACATTTATCATTGAATAAAATATTACAAAATTTACTTTGTGTCATTGAACACCTCAGAATTCTTCAGGGATGCACCGCTACAAGGGACTAACCACAGCCGTGAATAATTCATGTGGAATATAGAGCCATAGATTAAATAATTCATGTGGAATATAGAGCCGTAGATAAAAAGAGAAGAGCAGTTGATTGTTTTTTCCCCAAGAAATTGTTAATGTTACATTACGTTTTATTGAACCAAAGCCTGAACATTATTGTTGCCATTATTACCTTCCCTTTCCAAGTGCCATATCTTATTCTCTCCTGAGTTGATACATTCTGATTACTTCTGCTCACTTTAGAGATTTGTTTTTTCTGGTAAAAAAAAAAAAAAAAGGCTTGACTAGAACCTTTCATATTCTAATTTCTTCAGTAATAACCACTTACTATCAAATTTCAATACTCTTTCTTATTTTAGTGGAATCCGTTTGTTCATTCCCACACCTTCCATTTAATATATGGAACTCTCCTGGAGTGCCCTTCCTCCCTAACTACAAAGGACAAATGTGCCTTTCCTTCCTTTCAGCCATGGCTGCAGCCCCACCTCATCAAAGGCATCAGGACAGCTGACGCGTCTGTGCAGCTATGATGATGGCAGGACCAAGTGTGACTGAAGGGCTCCCTGGGTCCAATTCACCTTGGACTGAGCCAGGGAACTGATTTCCAGGACCTCACAACCAGCTGTGATGGAGCAAACAGGCAATTTAGTGAGAGTCACAGATGCGGGGCCTGCTTTGGGCTGTTTGCCTCTCTTCATTTGCAGAAAATCTTCAGTGGCCCATACTGCTTCATGTTTCCTATCAGGCTTATCATTGTTTGTTGAAAGTGTGTTATTTACCCTGATGTATGAATGTAATGATGCACCAAGTGTCTTTGTTTGTTCAGGGATTTGCCTTTATGATTTGGGGATTGGTTGTTTGTTTTTTGTGGAGGGTTTTTTTTTGAGTGTTTTTGTTTCTGGCCATTGTTCAGAGAAACTAAGGTCAGAGCTTCTTATATTCAGCTTTAAGCTGTTAGGCTTTTCTTTCCTACCTTTGATAAAAAGTCTAATTCTACACAGAAGAAATATACAAATTGGATAAAAATTGATCTTTGTGAGTTGTACAAACTGCCTTGGTTTGATAGGAGCAGCTTGAAGGGGAGGTTCGGATACAGAAAATCACGTCAGGTCCAGTCCCTCCCAGTTTGCTCTCCTTTCTGCCCAACCTGTCATCCTCGACTGCTTTAGAAAAAGAACAAAAAGAAAAAAAATACTAAAACTAAATCATGAACATCTTACCCTGGGAGGCTTAAACAACCAACACTTATTTGTCACAGTTCCGGAGGCTGAACAGTCCAAGGTCAAGGTGCCCACAGACTCAGTGCCTGGTGAGGCCAGAGGGCCATCTTCTCACTGTTTTCTAGGTGGTGGCAGAGGCAAACTCTCTCAGAGGTCTCTCTCACAAAGGCACTCATCCCAGTATAGGTAAATAAGCCACCTCACCACCTAGTCACCTCCCAAGGGCCCCACCTCCTAATACAACCACACTGAGGTTAGGATTTCAACACCTGGGGGGACATAGCCTGGGCTGTCTGTTGTTCCTCTGAGGAAGGGACAGTCTTTAATTTGGTCACCAGGCATGTTTCTCTGAAGCATCACTATCCTGAAGTCCAACCTGACACCCTATCTCCTAGATATCTCTAGTTAGACCCCGACATGGGTTTCACCCTTCACCCAGCCGCCCAGAGTCCCGCAATGGGCCGTTTTGAGTGGCTGTTAACCTAAACCAGCCACTCGTGAATGTGATGAAGAGCTGTGCCTGAAGGCAACATTCCAAGTTGCAGGGAGGAACTTTTGAAACCTGCTGAGGAGTCAGTGATGCTTCTGAATATCAGCTCTTTTCACAGCGTGGCTCTGGATGAGTCCCCTTAAGCAATACACTGTTTATGGCCAGGAAGGACCTTGGTGAAGGAAGGGAACTGGGCAGGTTATTATAAACTCCTGGGCACTGCTTTGGAGAGCTTGGCTGTCGCTGTCTCACCCCGCAGTCCCAGGAGACGAGAGAGCTATGCAGGGTGTTGTCTGGAGCCAGGAAAAGACCCTCTGCCCCAGCCTCACCCAAGGAACTGCAGGGAGTTATGTGGAAGTATTTACACCATGGAAATCTGCTGTGCTACAAATCAGACTTTGTTTTCCCCCCCACCCCTGAAAAAGCTGGTTGTCAACCATTTTCCCAGCACACCACTGGACAAGCTCCACCTTGGAGACAAGCTGACTATTCCAGAGCTCTGCAAGGAAGCTCCCATTGGTGTCCACATGCGGGGGGCCTGTGCCCTGCATCCACTCCATAACCATTTTTCAGCACTCACTGTAGGCAGCTCTGACACCTGCTGGGCCTAGAACAGAGAGGATGTCCTACCGCCTCCCACTTCATCTTTTCTGAGGGGCCTCCAACCCAGCCCTGCTGGCTACAGAGGGTCAGTGGGGCCCTTCAGGAACCAGGGGGACTCAGATAGGGCTGATCTGCCTGGCATGCAGGGAGGGCTTCATCAAGGAGGGGCCATCTCACAAAACCAGGCCTGGCAGGAGTCCATGGTCATGGGGGCTGAAAGAGCAGCTGCACCACTAGGCTCACTGGATGCTGGCTGCCCTGGCTGCCCACTGGTACTGGATGTAGCAGCCACAGATGGAGCCACAGAACACATTATCCATTCTCTTACCATCCCTGTGCCAAGAGCTCTGAAATCAAGGTGGGGGGAGCAAACAGAAGACATACAAAAGCAATTATAGAAGGTGCAGTAAGCGTGCCTGTGTCACAGTTGGTTCAGATTGCTTTTAAAGTTTCCAACACCAGGTATCAAGTTCAAGAGAAAGACCAACAATGGAATTTATAGATGCTACCATTCACTATAAAGATATGTAGTTGTTATAGTTGTTAATTAATTTAAAATGTATCCATGCTGTCAGAAAAGGTAAGGTTTCATTCTTTTTTTGGCCGAATACATTTAGTCCATAAAAACAAGTAACCAGAGTTACTAGTGTCAGAAAAGTAGAGATGATATCAGTAAAATATAATATACACTACTGATATACACATTTCATAGACTGTTTCTTAAATAAAACCTAGCTTTGCCCCTGGAGGGTCCCTGGTATCACACTCAAACCCTAGCATCCATATAAGCAGGAAATCTGTTTATCTCTTGGATTCCCTTGCCCCTTCCATACACATAGAAATTTCAGGATGCTAAATAATCTCAGGAGGGAATTCTGCTAGTATCTCTCTCACTGCTTTGATACTTTGGAGTCAAATGTGCTCCCTTAGAGCTGAAGAAATTAATAGCAGTTACTGGAGCTGGTGGGCTTAGCGTGAGCAGGCACAGCGAAGGCAGGTGAAGCAGTAGTAGCTGAAGCCTGGACAGCCTAGAGTGGCTTCCTCTGCCTGGGGCTGCAGTTTCTGCTGGAGTTTAAATAGGATCCAAGTGATTAACTGAGGCTGGTCTTTGCCAAGACACCCCTTGCCCAGCAGGTTCCCTGGGTTCCAATTCCTTAGTTCCTACTGCAGCTCTTTCAATTTCATTTCCTGGCCTTTTTCCTATATCAGGTGCCCCATCCTGGATGCTGGTACTAGGGATGTCATGGACTCAACACCACCTGACCTCCTACTTATTACCCCTTAGAAATAGAGGCCCCTTCTATTTTCAGACCCCAGCCCAGGTTCCTACTCTATCACGAAGTGAGTGAAAGGGGAGGAAAAACTCATCAACCGTTATTCTTATAGGATCTCTAACCCCTATACCCTAAAGTCTTTTAGGTACAAGGCAATCATCTACTTTTATGTGCAGTGCTTTCTTAGAATGATGAGTAACAGCTAAACGTGAGAATTTTGACTTCTTGGGATCAATTTCATGTGGGCTAAAAAAACGCATTGAATTACATATTCATGTTTACTAGTGGTGAAAGTGGTTGCTTCTTATGATGAAGAAATGGTGGGACAAAAATCAGAAAACAATTATTTTTCATAAGACAACAGATGAAACTCTTTGACTCTTTAAAATACAACCATTTATAGATTTTATAATAGAATATACAAAAAATTAAGAATAAAATCTACTCTGTAAATTTTTAAAAGTTTTGAAGATTCCAATGACATATTTCATAGAACTAGAATAAATATTTTGAAAATTTATATGGAAGCACAAAAGGCCATGTACAACAACAGCAATCCTGACAAAGAAGAACAAAGTTGGAGGAATCCCACTAATATCAAACTATATTATAGGGCCATAATAATCAAAACAGCGTGGCACTGGCATAAAAACAGGCACATAGATCAATGGAACAGACTAGCGAGCCCAGGAATAAACCCATGACTTTACAGTCAATTAATATTCTACAGAGGAAGCAAGCACATACAATGGGCTAAAGATAATTTATTCAATAAATGGTGTTGGGAAAATTAGATATGTTCAGAAAAATGACACTAGACCACCTTCTTATACCACATATAAGAATAAATTCAAAATTGATTAATGACTTAAATGTTAGGCCCAAAGCCATAAAAATCCTAGAAGAAACATAGGCAGCAAAATCTCTGACATTGCTCATAGCAATATTCTACCAGGTATAGCTCCCCAGGCAAGGGAAACAAAAGGAAAAAATAAACAAATGGAACATCAAACTAATGGGTTTTTGTATAGTCAAGGAAAACATCAACAAAATAAAAAGACAACCTAAAGAAAGGGAGAACATATTTGCTGATACATCTGGTAAGGGGCTAATATCTAAAATTTATAAAGAATTTACAAAACTCAACACCAAAAGCAACAACAGCCCAGTTTAAAAATGGTCAAAAGACCTGAATAGACACTTCAAAGAGGACATACAAATGGTCATTAGACATATGAAAAGATGCTCAATGTCACTAATCATCAGATAAATGGAAATTAAAAATCATGACGAGATACCATCTCACACCTGTCAGAATGGCTATCATCAATAAATAAACAGGTGTTGGTGAGGATGTGGAGAAAAGGGAACCCTAGTGCAATGTGGGTGGTAATACAGACTGGTGCAGCCACTGTGGAAAGTGATATGGAGTTTCCTCAAAAAATTAAAAATGGATCTACCTTTGACCTGGAGATCCTACTTCTGGAAATATACCCAAAGGAACACAAAACATTAATATGAAAGACCATAAGCACCCCTATGTCATTGCAGTGTTATTTATAATCACCAAGACATGGAAGTAGGCCAAGTGTCCATCAGTAAATGAGTGGATAAAACAACTAAATGAGTGTAAATGAGTGGATTTACACAATGGAATGCTACTTGGCCATAAAAAAGAAGAAAACTTACCCTTGGCAACAATATGGATGGACCTGGAGAACATTATGGTAAGCGAAATAAGCCAGTCAGAGAAAGACAGACGCTATGATTTCACTCATATGCGGAATCTAATGAGCAAACAGAACTAACAAGCAAAATAGAGACAGACTCATAGAGAAAAGGATGACAGCTAAGGGCGGGCTGGGGGGAGGTCAGAAGGTGGGGGATTGAGGGAAAAGGAAAAGAGACTCATGGGCATGGACAACAGTGTGGTGATTGTGGGGGAGTGGGGGAAGGGGACTAAACGGTAATGGAAGAAGCCACAATAAAAAATTAAGTAAAAATAAATAAATAAATAAAGCTTTGAAGAGAAGTCAGTCACATATATATACTCAGGAAAAAGAATGGCTTCAGAACTCCCAGCAATCACAGAAGAAGCCAAAGGCAATGGAGAAATGCTAATTTTTGAGGAAAATAGTTTCCAAATTAGAATTCTGTTCTCAAAATCTTATGTCTTGCAGTAGAAATCAAGACACCTTTAGAAATCTAAGACATATTGACCAGGTGAGTTTGATAGAGCAGAGGTTACTCCAGCCTGTTGTCTGAATGTTTGGGCCCCTCCCACAAAAAATTATATGTTCAGATCCTAACGTGCAATGTAATTATGTTGGGTGGGGGGATGTCTTGGAAGGTGATTAGGTCATGAGGGTGGAGCCTCATGAATTAGATTAATGCCCTTCCTTTAAAAAAAAGATTCAAGGAAGCTCCCTTGTCCTTTCCAATATGAGAGGGCTCCTTGAGAGGTTGGCAGTCTGCAGTCTGGAAGAGGCCCCTCACCAGAACCCGAGAATGCTGGCACCCTGATCTTGCATTTCCAGCCTCCAGAATGATGACAATTAAGTTTTTGTTGGTTTTATGCCGCCCGGTGTGTGGTATTCTGTTAGAGTAGCCTAAAAGACGGAGACACCAGTTTAAGCCGAAAGGTGCAGTTATGAGGTAGAGGGAGCATACGGGCTGAGGAGGAGAAATAGCCCAGGCACCAAGGCGTGACACCCCGGCACCCAGCACCCGAGCCCCGAGCTGCCTACCGAGGGAGTGCTGCCTTCCACGTAAGCCGCGAGGCACCAGTTCCAGCCTCTGCCTGCGCCGGTTCGGTGGACAGCTCCGTCAGGTGCTTCGGCCGCCCTGTGGACTCCAGAATCCTGCCGCGCTCCCTTCCCCAGACCTGCGCCTGGCAGGTGGAGGCCTCAGGCCCTGTTCCTTCCCCAGGCAGTCAGCGCTGGACCCGGACTCCGATTCTGACACACGTGCTACTGATTGGTGGAATCAGAACCACATGTCTGCAATCAAGCAACTGGAAAACAGTCTTTGTTAAAGATGTAGCACTCACGGCCCCGGTCCGGTAGCTTCATTTCTTAGAGCATCACCCCAAGTTATGGGTTTGATTCCCAGTTGGGGCTCACACAAAAATCAAACGATTGCACAAACGAATGGAACAACATACCAACTTATTTCTCCCCACCCAAAATCAACTTTTTTAGTGTAGAATTTACAATGTAATAAAGTGCCTAAATGATGGGAAGGGGGTGTTCAAAATTTTGAGGCAGCCTGAATCACAATGACCACTACATGCAGACTTGAATTTTTATCTTATGAACTCTTTCTCAGAAAACAGCCAAAACATGCTAGTTTCTTCACCAAAAAAGGGAAAGAATTAAGAATCAGGGGGACACAACATTAGATAATAGGAGAACAAACACAGGGAGGCCACAAAGGAAGTTGCTAAGATGATGATGGAGGGAAGACCCAAGCAGCACGGGTGTGAGCTTGCACAGGGGGATGCGGTGGGCGAGGGGAAGAATCAGATGGATTACCTGATGCTTTCACCTGTACTGAAAGTACCCAGACAACTGAGACCCCGGAGATGCTTTCTCAGTGCTGCGGGTCCCACCGTGGGAGGCAGGGCAGTGCTTACATCAAAGAATGGAGGATAAGAAGCCTGCAGGGCTAAGGGGCACAGAGGCCTACTGAGCAAGAGAGGGACAAGCATGAGTCTGGGCAGAATGGGGAGGAGAGGAGGAATGCAGGGCCGGAGGCGGGGCTGAGGAGGCGTCAGGCTGACATAGATTTACTGGGTCTCAGGACCTAGCGATGGCCTGCAAAAGAGGCAGCTCCTCACGAAGGCCCAGCATGGCCGTCTGCAGACTGTCGGCCTGGAAGTCATAAAGTTCTGGAGCCCTTCTAGGAGCACCCAGGACCTCACCATGCTCCCTAAGTCCACTCTGGCCCCCACGCTTCACCCTAAGTCTGCTGGGGAAACACAGAGGCTCTCCCAAGTGGTGCCCTGATCCAGCTTTGCCTCAGGTTGATGGGGACAAGATAACTCAAGTGGTGGCCACCATTTCTCCCTTCCCCTGAGGTGAGCCCAGGAGCCTCCTGCTTTGGGGGCCTCTCCTAGAATTCTACTTCCCACTGAGGCACCACCCACCAGGGCTAAAGCTACTCATAGTGCAAATGTGGCCATCTTTTCAGCCTCTTTTCCCAGCATTAGCTCCTGGTATTTATTCCTAAAGGGGGAGGCGGTCCCCAGCAGACTTGCAGCTGCCCTTTCTCCCTCCTGGCAGGAAACTCCAAGCAGGTCCCGTAAGCTCCACTGGGTGCAGTCCCAGGTACCAGGAAGGTGGGCACTTTGGAGGAAAAAAAGAAAGGGGGGGGGAAGATGTAAGTTCATTCAGAGAATTGGGTAACAATTTGGGGAGGAGAGATAAATACTAACTCTGAGAAAATATAATCTTAGCATGCTCCATGTCTCAGGTGTGGATAGCATTCACGTGGGCACAACAGTGTAAGCGCAGTATTGACAGCGGAAGCAGCCATGCAACTATGCAGGCAGGTTGGGATTGTAAGGGAAAAATAAGCAGTTGCAAGCAGTACGTCCTCATCTCATACTTTAGGAAGCCAAAGATAACATCTAACATGAAAGAAATCAAGAACCAGTAATATAAGCTGTGTTAGAATGTGGAAGTAAACACCAGAAGAAAGGTCTTTGGTTTGTTTGTTTGTTTTAATGTCAAAAATTGTTACCTTGAGCCCTGGCTAGTGTGGCTCAGTGGATTGAGTGCTGGCCTATGAACCAAAGGGTCACCAGTTCAATTCCCAGTCAGGACACATGCCTGGGTCGTGGGCCAGGTCCCCAGTAAAGGGCATGGGAGAGGCAACCACACACTGATGCTTCTCTCCTTCTCTTTCTCCCTCCCTTCCACTCTCTAAAATTAATAAATAAAATCTTAAAAATTTTTTTTACCTTGAGAGGGCAGAATTTTGGAGTAAGAAGGGATGAAGACTGCTGTTTTCTCCCCAAGTCTGATTTTACATATAACAATAAAAAAATGTAATGCAGAAAAAAAGTGTCTGCAGCCTCTCTCCCTAGAGATGCATACATTCGTCCCAAGCTCTCCGCTGTCCTGCGGTGCACCTGCCCAATCTGTAAACCATTCTGCCATCCTGTCGGGATGACAGACCACACCGGCCACTAGTTCCTCTCCGAAAACCAGCCCTGGAGAAACAGTAGAAGCCAGAGGGAAATTTAGATTGGAGGAATTAACAAGAAAAAGTAAAATAAACTGAAATGCTGTGCGAAGTCCCTGGGGAGCCTGCAGACTCGGGAATTGTTGTACGGGGATGAGTGGGGGGTGGCAGAGGGGAAAAAGGAGAGAAGTCTTCAGCCTGGGCAACAGCAACCACAGGCGGCTGTGAGGAGAGACGTGAAAGAACAACTTTCTGTTCTGTGCTCACTTCTCTCCCACAGTCACAGCCTGTCAATCACCGTGGAAACTGGCAGGGGGCAGGAGGGTACATGGAGGGCAGGGCAAAAGCCCCGCGGGAGGAAGGGGGCGAAAGGGTGGGTGCATACCGACCAGATACCCGTGGGTATTCACTGCCGTACCCCTCCCACTCCAAACCCCCATGGAGAGACCGTTCCTGGAAAGTCGAAAATGGTGAATACAGACCGAGAGCTGCTTACTGACGGGGATACAGTCTAAGAAATGCATTTTTAGGTGACTTGTCACTGTGTGCACATCACAAAGTGTACTTACAGAGACCTGAGTGTACAGGCCACTACACACCTGGGCTACACGATGTGTAGCCTATTGCTCCTAGGCCACAAGCCTGTAAAGCATGTCACTGTGCAAAACAACACAAGACTAAATCAAACACAAGAGAAAATGATGCAGTCGAGAGATGCAGTAAACAAATATATGAGGCTTCTGCCAACATACACAGCACACTGCAAACTTTTTTATAAGTAGAAAGAGTGCACTCTAAAATAATAAAAGTGTAGTAAATACGTAAACCAGTAGTGTAGTCACTTATTATCAAGTATTATATGCTGCACATAATTGCATGTGCCACACATTTATATGACTGGCAGTGCAGCACGTTTGCTTACTCCAACATCACCACACACAGGTGAGTAATGCATTGCACCTGACATCACTGGGTGGTAGGGATTTTCAGCTCCATTAGAATTAGGAGAGGAGATGGCACAAGTAATTAAAATAATGAAGATGAATCTATTAAGAGGTTAAGGCCGATATCAGCAATATGAAGCAAGAACAAGAAAACATAAAAAAAGACCCCAACTGAGTACTAGTTATGAAATATGTAATAGCTGAAATGAATAAAGCAACAGATAAGATATATAGCAATATGGATATAGGTGATGGCATAAATCAGTGAGTTTGAGGATCAGATAGATGGGAAACTGCCCTAAACATCAGCAGGAAGGGCGAAGAGAGAGAAGAAAGCTGGGAGTCATGGTGGCTGCAGGGAGAAGAGCTGACGCCTGGGCAGGGACTTGGTGCTGGCGTCAGCTTGGCTGAACTTCCTGTGCATTTTCAGTCACGATGGGCCGCACTCAAGATCCCTGGGATAGTGTTCTAACTGATCACCTTTCTTCGTTACCTCTGGGAAATTCTTTAATTCTTTCCATGTCTTTGATGTTTTTAAATTTTATTCTGATTTTTCTTATATCTTTTTAATTTTTTTCTCTCGTTCTAGATATGGATGCATTAGAGTCCAATCAGAGAAGGCAGACCATTAGGAGATGTGTGTGTACAGAGTAACATATAAATACACACATATGAGTTTATTACGTTATTTGTCAGCTAGGAGGAATATCAGATATTGATATGCTTAAGAGTTATTAGGAATAAGTAAACATGAGTAAGAGTCTTAAAGGCAACCACATTTGAACAAAAATAGAATAACTTTTGAACTAGCAAAAAACAAACAGAAAGTATAGTAAATTGAAAACACGAGATGAGGTAAGAAAAACAATTTTTAATGTAATAGTAATGACAATAAATGTAAATTAAGTTAACTCACAAATAGAAAACAGCCTTGGCTAGTGTAGCTCAGTGGATTGAGCATGGGCCTGCGAACCAAAGGATCGCAGTTCGATTCCCAGTCAGGGCACATGCCTGGGTTGCAGGCCAGTTCCCTAGTAGGAGACACATGAGAGGCAACCATACACTGATATTTCTCTCCCTCTCTCCTTCCTTTCCCCACTAAAAGAAAAATAAGTAAAATCTTTAAAAAAAAACAAATACTCTGATAGTATTAAGAAATAAAAATAAAATAAAAAATATCTTGTCTTTGAGAAACATTCTTAAAACCAAAAGACCCAAAAAGGTTAAAAATAAAAAAGTAAAAGACCAAAAAAAAAACTCATGAAAGAAATTTGTACTAGTAATTATAACAGTTGAAGAATTTAAGGTAAAGGTAAACAAAACAACCAAGTGAAAAGATATAACCATCATGAACTCATGCATGCAAATGAATAACAGGTCACAGTAACTGACAGCATACAGAAACTTACAAACACCTGCAGTTTTAACACCCAGCTGTCAGAAATGTATTACACAAAAGAATACCATATCTGCCATGCACAGTGCTCACCTTTTTGCCCAAATTTCTGAGGGAAATATAAGGATGCACATTATATGTGGGTATAATGATTACATACCATGGGTATAATAACAGGCATAATAATTCCATGTATAATGTGCACAAAAATGTGGGTGCTCATTATACACAGCAAGATACAGTAAGCAGATTTTTATCTAAAAAATATAATGAGCAGGCTTATATTATTACTTATATTATTTAGATCTTTGATAGGTATGTTCTAATGGCATGGTGTGTACAAATAAGATTTTTGATATATATGCTATAAAAGTTCATGCAATAAATAGCAAATATACATTTTTAGGAGTATGTACATATGTATGAAAGTTTATTAGGACTACAGGAGATCTCAGAAAAGTCTCTGGAGATAATATCATGTAGATTATATCTTTCAAAGATAATGAAATAACATTAGAAATGAGTAACAGCACTTTTTAAAATGTCATATATTTTTAAAATACCATGGTATTAAATAAGTCATAGGTCAAAAATGAAATTATAATCAAAATGAAGAAATATCTAGAATTAAATGAACATGAAAACACAAAATGTATGGGACATATCAAAAGAAGTATTTAGAAGAACATTTATACCTTTCAATATGTTTATCAGGAAACAATAAGAGTCAAAAAGAAATATGCTCAGCATCTAACTGAAGAAGTTATAAAATACAACATCAAGGCAAACCCAATGAAGAAAAAGGTATAATAAAAGAAATAAACAATATAACAATTTAGCCCTGGCTGGTGTAGCTCAGTGGATTGAGCACGGGCCTGCGAACGAGACAATTGTGGTTCAATTCCCAGTCAGGGCACATGCCTGGGTTGCAGGCCGGTTCCCTGCAGGCCAGTTCCCAGCAGGGGAGGCACAAAAGGCAACCATACATTGATGTTTCTCTCCCTCTCTCCTTCCCTTCCTCTCTAAAGATAAATAAATAAAATCTTTAAAAAAAGCAACAATAATAACAATATAATAATTTTTAAGTAGAGGAAATTAATAAGACTAAAAGCTCTGTTTTTGAAAAGATTACCAAGGGAAACCTGGTAAGTCTGATAAGAAAGAAAAGGAGACAACCTAAGTAAGTAAAACAGGACCAAAAAAAAAAAGATAAGGAAACAATTATAGATTTCAAAACAAACATAGATAAAATGGATAAATTCCTGGAAAACATATAAAATGCCAACTGGTACAAGAAGAAAAACAGAATTTAAAATATGAGGGGGACTCAAAACAACCAGAATTATCTTGTGGAGGGTGGGGCCCTTATAGTACAGGCTTCCCCCACTAGGTGAGAGTTCCAGGAACCCATCTGTGTCAGTGCACCAGCTGGCGTTGTTGTGAGAGGCTGAATTCAGCTTCAGTAAATTTTTTTGAAGACACTTTTAATTCCTTTGCCCATTTCACGATGGGTGATTTATGATGGCACCTGCCCACACTGCACTGAATGTTCCATAATTTTTTTACAAAAAAAACCCAGCATAAAAATGGCATGACCCCCATGCTCCAACCTTCCTATTCATCTGATCTTGCCCCCAAGCAGTGTTTTCTTATTTCCCAGAATAAAAAAAGTCCTCAAAGGGACAGTTTTGCCAGTGTAGAAGAGGTGAAACAAAAAGCAGCAGAAGCATTAAAAGGCATCCAAGTTGAAGAGTTCAAAACCTGTTCTGAGCCACAGAAAAAATGGCTCTATAGGTGTATTACATCAAATAGAGAGTACTTTGAAGGTGACTAAAGTTTAAACATATAAGAATAAATACACAGTTTAAAAAAATAAATTAGTTTTTTTGGGTCCCCCCTTCTAGGCTCGCAAGAAATTCAACTGGCCATTAAAACTTCAGTCTTCTCCTGGGGGAGCCACCAGGCTGAGGGGCGTGTGGCCTGTCCTGCCCACACCGTGGTGGGTGCTGGCGCACCGACATCAGTGTGCTCCAGATAGGGGGAACCCTCCGGAGGAAATGTCACTTTGTGTTCAAGGCTCCCATTTGACCAGATATTGTGAACTTTCTTCACAACTTGTGCAAAGCCAGCAGACACACAGCTCCCTGTTGTCAATGAATTAGCAGAGCTGCGGCTTGAATTCCCAGAGTCCGAGGTGGTGGGACTCATCGTCCAGCCAGGGTGCTTTTAGACATGTGTGTCATGTGGGCCACATGTTTACACTCACAAAAATCTAGTGCTGTTGGCACTGCCGAATGAACACAACTCAGAAGTGATATGCTGTCTGTTCTGTCCTTCCGTCCTGGCTGCCTCGACGTTATCATCACTCGTCATTTATGAAGGTCATAGTATTGTGGAAGTTCCTAAATTTCCTCTGGTCGTTGAAGATAAAGTCAAAGGCTACAAGAAAACCAGGGAGACTGTTTTGCTTCTTTAAAAACTCCAGGCCTGGAATAATGTCAAAAAGGTTTATGCCTCTCAGCGAATGACAGCTGGAAAGGGCAAAAGGAGAAACTGTCGTCATATCCGGTGCAGGGGACCTTGCGTCATGTACAGTGAGGACAACAGTACCACCAAAGCCTTTAGGAACATTCCTGGAATTACTCTGTTTAATATGAGCAAACCGAACTTTTTGAAACTTGCTCCTAGTGGGCATGTGGCCGTGTCTGCCTTCGGACGGAAAGTGCTTTCCACACATAGATGATCTGTAATGGTACTTGGCGTAGAGCTGCCTTCCTCTACAGTAACTATCAATACAACCTTCCCATGCACCAGATGCTCACTGCAGACCTTAGCAGAGTCTTGAGAAGCCCAGAGATCTAAAGAACCCTCCGTGCACCATGCAAAAAGATTCATCACAGAGTCCTGAAGAAGAAGCCACTGAAAAAACCTGAGAATCATGTTGAAACTAATCCCATATGCAAAGACCATGCACCGGAACACCATTCTTCTCCAGGCCAAGAACCACAGGCTCCAGCTGAATTAAGCTGGAGCATCTGACTAGAAGTCAAATCAGATGAGAAGGGCATTCCAAACAAGAAGCCCATGGTAGGAAAGGAAGGAAACAAGTCTGTTGGCACATCAAAGCAGAAAAAGCCTTTGGTAGGGAAAAAAAGGCTGTAGCTACTGAGAACCCAGCAGCTAAGCAGAAAACTGCCCCCCACCCACAGAAGAAAAGAAGCCTGAGGCATAAACTTAAATGTGTTCATTCCATAAAGGTCAAATCATCTTGGACAGCTAATTTTGAATAAAAATATGATCAATAGCAAAACAAACAAACAAACAGAAAAACAGCAAACAAAACTTTATCCCAAAGATCTCTAGAACGGAGTGCTTTTAAAATGGACTCAATCCAGTTTTGAAAAACACAAATCCTATATTATATATGTTGTTCCAGAAAAGGCAGAAAGGAACAGTAGCTCTCAGTTCATTTTATGAAGCTAATACAATCTCTCTTTCCTTCATGCTTCTGGATTTTGAGCCATGGTTCAGGAAGTTGTCCTCACTCCCGGGTTATAGAGGAATCCATCCACGTCCTTCCTAGTACATGTAGGGCTTCATTTCATTTTCACGTTTATGTCTCTGATCCATTTGGAATTTGTTCTGCCCTACACTATAAATAATAGATCCAAATTGCTCTGTTCCCATATGGCTACACAGTGGTCTGCTGGTGCTGACTCACGCCAGCTCAGGTGAACTGGTTGTTAAATTTTCAGAAATTTTGTGAGCTGATTGCTAAACATAGCCATTACCAAATAGATCCTATAAATTTACAATGAAATAAATCATGTTAAAGACAAACCTCATCATTTCCTAATTATTTTCATATATTTTTTCCATCAAAAAGGCTTTTGAGGTCATTGACATTTCCAGAGTCCATATGGTAGAAATACTACAGGATGATATTCTGCTGCATATCTCTTCTAATCTGATAGTAAACATTATAATATAACATGGAATTAGCTATGGTGGAAATATTTACACCACAGAAGCTGACAACACTAAAGTCAGGGCTTCGTGCGTTGTTTTGTTGACTGGGCTGAAAGGCCAGTAGGCCAAATCCAGCTGATCACTTGCTTTCATAAATTAACATTTACTGGAACACAGGCATACCCATTTGTTTAAGCATTGTCCATGGCTTCTTTTGTGATATAATGACAGAGTTAAATACTTGCAACAGATACTACATAGGCCTAAGACCCTAAGATATTTCTTACCTGTCCCTTACAGAAAGTTCACCAGCTTCTGGTGTGGACTTCAAATGAAGGTGAAAATGTTAGCAAAAATTAATCTTCAAAGTGCATCATGAATAGCACAAAAAATTGAAGAAATAATGTTTTACTATTTAAAAACTATTGTCTGATTCAACAAAGAAGTCACATCATTGACAAATAAGTCACAATTGAATATTATATCTTTCTCATTTTACTTCCACCTTACTCATTAATATAAATGAAAATATCTACCTACATTCATGTGAAAAGTATACTCATCGGTTGCAACGAGGGGTTGGTTTTGGATAAGAGTTGAGAAAAAAATCAAGAAAGCATTTTTTAAGAATGAATTAGCTATGTGGAGTTTATAATATTGTATTGCTCGTTGTACATTCTTTCTGTCAGTAAAATTTGTAATATATGTATATGTCTGTTAGTCGTATTTACCAGCTCAACACTGGCTACACAGAATCTCAATTTTATTTGTTAAAATGTATGCTTTGGTTTAAAGTTAATACATTGGAACCATTATCTGTGACACCTATCCAACACTATAAAGCAAGGAACAAGTTTCAATAATTTGGTCAGCTGAACACCTTTGACAAATATTACACTAAATTTCCCTAATTGTGCTAATACTTCTATAAGAAACCACAGTCTTTTCTCCATTATTAAAAATACTTATTTTTATGGTACTTGTCTTTCTCTGACTGGCTTGTTTCACTTAGCACAATCCTTTCCATGTCCACCCATGCTGTCACAAAGGGTAAGATTTCTTCTTTTTTATGGCTAGGTGGTATTCTGTTATAAAAACGTACCAGAGCTTTTTTATCCACCCACCTGCTGATGAACACTTGGGCCATTTCCCGAAAGTACCATATGATTTCCTTCGTATGTGGAATCTAATAAACAAAATGAACTAATGCGCAAACTAGAGACAGATTCATAGATAGAGAGCAAGCTGACACCCGTTGGGGGTTGGGCTCAGTGGAGGGAGTGGAGGGATTGAACAAAAAAAAGGGATAAAAGAGAAATCATGGCTACAGACAACAGTGTGGTGACTGCCAGGAGATGGAGGTTGTGGAGAGGTGGAGCAGGGCATAGGGGAAATAAATGGTGATGGGCGGAGACTTGACTTAGGTGGATGGAGACTTGATTTAGGGTGGTGAACACACAATACAGTGCACAGATGATGTGTTGTGGAACTGTGCACCTGAAGCCTGTATAATTTTGTTAACCAATGTCACCCCAATAAATTCAATTAAAAATAAATAAACAAAAGCACCTTATTAGTTTTGCTTTGTACAAACTCAACTACCTGGATAATTGAAGTCCTTTTTGTAGATTATTTGGATTCAAGGCCAAACTGTACTCAAATTAGCTAGACAACTAGTGCAGTGGTGTTTGTCATTGGGGATTGAAGTGGGTTTTTAATTCCATATGTAATTGCCACCACCAGAACGATGTGGGTATTTCATTTAAGAACTAGAAGCAATTTCCCTTTCAAAATAAAATCTAAATTCTAAAATTAAAAAATCTTATTTAAAAAATGTATTCTTCCCTTTTGATTTGAGATGCTGTCTTTATTATATACTAATTTCCACACATGCAGTTTCATCTACTTCTCATTTTTCTATTTCGTTCCATTGGTTTGTATGTCTAGTCAGGTGTCAACACCAAACTGTCCTAACTGTAGAGGGTTTGTAGTCGTAACATTTGGGAACTGCAACCCTTCCCATTCTCTCACTCATTTGCTCTTTCCTGTTGGGGTATTATAACTAAGTATTCTTTTTTTCTCTTTCAGATAAATTTTATAATCGACTTGTCTAGCTCCAGGGGTAGGGGAGAGTAGTGAATCTAATGATATTCTTATTAGGCTTTCATAAATTTATAAATTAAAATAGGGAAAATCAATACTTCTTATGTTGAATTATTCTATCCAAGAGCAAGGCCCATTTTTCCATTTGTCAGAATTGGCTTTTGTAATTTTTAGATATATTTTTCTCATACATGCTTTAGATAATTCTAATCAAATTTTACCTTGGCACTCTTTTTTTTTAATATCATAAAAAGGATCCTCTCCTCCATTACATCTTATAAGTGTTTTTATTTCTATTATGAAAGCTATTTTGTAATGTTAGTTTTATAAAGTAGTGTATTACTAAATTATTTTATTGTTTGAAGTAAAATTTAATTAATTCTTTTGAATTTTCCAGCTGTGTAGTTGTGTCATCTGAAAACATAGTTCTTATTCTTCATTTTTAATTATTATATCCTCCCATTGTTTTATCTAACTACAGTGGTTAACAGCTTCAAAATTGTGTCATGTAGGAGTAGAAATTGTATGACTGATTTATGTCTAGTTCCTGACTTTAGTAGGAAAGACTTAGTGTCTTCTCACTAAGTGAGGTAGGGGGCTGAAATTTATATATATAAAATCATATTGAAGAAGTATAGTAAGCTGAATAATAGCTCTCAAAGATATCAGGTCCTGTTCCCTAGATCCTATAAATCTTACCTTATAGGGCAAGGACTTGCAGATGTAATTAAGTTAAGGATTTGGAGATGGAGAGATTATCCTGGATTATATTTGTGGGCCCTAACTGAAATCACATATATCCCTATGAGAGAAAGGCAGAGGGAGATTCGATATATACAGGAGAGAGAGTAATGTAATGCTAGCTGCAGAGATTAGTGATGTGGCCACAAGCCAAGGAATGCTGGCAGCCACCAGACCAAGGAAGAGGCCAGGAACAGGTTTTCCCCTAGAGTCTCCAGAGGGTGTGTGGCCATGCCAATTCCTGGATTTGGTCCACTGCTACTGATTTAGAACTTTTGGTCTCCAGCACTAATGAAAGAACTATAATTTCTCTTGTTTTATACCACCAAGTTCATGATGATGTGAACACTTAAAACAACATGGGAGAACTATGTAATCATCCACCTATAAAAATCCAAAACAATCAAAATAATTACCATAACTACTCAGATAGCTAAGCATGATTGCCAAATACAACATCAACTTAAAAACTTTAAACTTACAAAATGATAAAATGCATATTACAAAATATAAAAGAAAAGCATTATTTATGGTCCAAAACTATAAGTAGCTAGGAATGAATTTATCCAAGATTATATAAGACTGCTATAGGGAAAAATAAAAATGCAATGAAGGATATAAATTTGGCCTAAATAAATAGAGAGACAATTCATATTCTTGAATGGGGTTACTTAATATTATGAAGATGATAATTACCCCCAAATTAATCTACAAATGCAATGTAATACCAATCAAAATGCCAGTTGTATTTTTTGAAAATTGATAAATTGAGTATAAAAATTTAGAAGAACAAATATTCACAAATAGCTAAACAATGAAAAAGAAAACCTAAGAAGGAAACTCACAGTAACAGACTATCAGATGTTCAATGAAGCCATTATTTAAAAAGGAAAGTGTGGTTTGCTCTGAAATAGACAGATAGATGAAAGTAACAACATAAAATAATCAATAGCAGATCCACTTTCAGAGTGAAATCCAGAAACTATCCAATCGAGAGTTGCAAAAAAGTATCTGCAATTCAAGTAACACCAGTAATCAATGGGGAAAGAATTAATTATTTGCAGTCAGAATTAGAAGAATTAGTTTACCACATGAGGAAAAATAGAGTAACTGTTGGACCAAAATTGGTCATGAATATAACAAAAATCTAAATGTGAAACATAAAGATATAAAGTTAATGGGAGAAAATATAGAAGAATATCTTTGTAACCCAGAAGTGAGAAAGAACTTTTTAAACAAAATCCCAAAGACACAAACCATAAAGAAAAAACTTATGAACTTGATTAAAGCAAAACTAAGAATTTCTAGTCAACAAACAAAAATGATGGCTAGAGTTAACAGACAGAAAATTGGGAGAGGATATATGCAAAATAAAAAACTAATAAGGGACCAATATCCATTTGTCTTGCAAAGCAACTACAAAAAGATAAGAACTTCAGAAGAAAATAGACAAAGAATGTAACCAAGTTATTTACTGAAAGGAAACCAAAAGGCTGAAGAGCACATGAAACAATATTCTGTTTCTTATTCAGTGACCTGAAATTTAAACAAAAGGAGATCAATTCATCACAACTTCATCTGAAGATTTAATTCAATCTCAATCAAAATTCCAGCAAGTTATTTTGTGGATATCAACAAACTAATTCAAAGTTTATATGGAGTGACAAAGGGCCAAGAATAGGCAGCTCTATAGTGAAGAAGAACAAAGTCAGAATACTACCCAAAATTAAGACTTACTATAAATCTACAAATTAATAGAGTGAAGTATGGGTGAAAGAACAGACATATATAAATCAATGAAACAGAATAAAGAGCCAGGAAACAGACACATACAAATGTAATCACTGACCTTGGACAAAGGTTCAAAGGGGAAAAGGTGTTCTTTTGAACAAATGCTGTTAGAGCAACTAGACATTCACATACCAAAAAATAATGAACCTTACACACTTCACAAAAATTAACTCAAAATGGATCACAGACCTCAATGTAAAATGTAAAATTATAAAACTCTTAGAACATAACATAGAAGAAAATATAGATGAACTTGGGTATGGCAGTGACTTTTTAAACACAACACCAAGGTTGTCATCCATGAAAGAAGTAACTGACAAGATGGACTTCATTAAAAATAAAAACCTCTGCTTTACAAAGGACACTGCCAAAAGAACAGGAAGACAAACCACAGACTGGGAAAAAGTATTTGTAAAATACACGTCTAATAAAGGACCGTTATTCAAAATATACCAAGAACTCTTAAAACTCAACAATAAGGAAACTAAAAACCAGATTTCAAAAATACACCTGAACAAGAGAGACCTGAAAAAGGTCTCTGAAAAGAGAAGGTCTCTCTTTCAAAAGACCTGAACAAAAACCTCACCAAAGAAGATAAACAGACAGCAAATAAACATATAAAAAGATGAGCCAACTTTCCTGGCTGGTATGGCTCAGTGGATTGAGTGCTGGCCTGCTAACCAAAGGGTCACCGTTTCAATTCCCAGTCAAGGCACATGCCTGGGTTGTGGGCCCAGTCCCCAGTTGGAGGTGTACAAGAGGCAACCACATACTGATGTTTCTCTCTCATTCTCCATCCCTTCCTCTTTCTCTAAAAATAAATAAATAAAATATTTTTAAAAAATTTTAAAAGATGCTCCACCTTATATGTCATTAAGGAAACACAAATTAAAATAATAATGAGATATCACTGCACACATATTAGAATGGCCAAAATTCAGAGCACTGATAACACCAAGTGCTGGTGAGGATGTGGAGCAACAGGAACTCTCATTCATTGCTGGTGGGAATGCGAAATGGTATAGCAACCCTGGAAGACAATTTGGTAGTGTCTTACAAAACTAAACCTACTCTTACATGTGTATGATCCAACAATGGCACTTCCTGATATTTACTGAAGTGAACTGGAAATTTACACAGATGTTTACAGTAGCTGCATTTTAATTGACATAACTTGGAAGTAATCAAGACATTCAGTACATGAATGGTTCAACTATCCAAATGGGAGAACAGAGGAGGGTCTCCTTACATAGTGGAGAGAGAACACCATAGAAGAAAAGAACAGCATGTGCAAATGGATGGTGGCAATAGGACATATTTGGAGAACTACATTTAGAACTCTGGTAAAATCAAAGTTTAGAATGAGAAATGGGAGCTCTTGGAGATGAATCTACAGAGGGAGACGGGGTCAGGTCAATCCACAGATAATTGTAGGTGAGGCTAAGGAGTTTGAATTTGGACCTTAGGGAAACTTAGAGCCACTGAAGAATGTGAAGCAAGGAAAGGAGTGCCTTGATTGGATATGTGTTTGGAACAATCACTCTAACAGCCATATGGAGAACAAAGGGGACAGGAAGGAGGAAGCCATTTAACAGGATGTTGCAGTATTCCTGCTAGAGTTTTCATGAGTTGGTAAAAGACCGTGGTAGCCTGACTCTCTTCACAAAAAAGAATTAGGCATCCAACTATAAGGCCAGAAGACTAGATAAAATGGTTTCCACAGGTCCTTTCCAGCTCTATGACTTTAAAATCCCACTTGTTTCATATGCAATCAAAGAAGGGAGTGATGAGGCATAAGCAGAGAAATTTGCAAATTTTTATCAATATGCAGAACTTACATTTCAGCAGACAGAGCATTAAAGGCTATACGTGATGCTGATTGCCTAGATAATTCTCTGTGATCAATGATACTATACAGTTAATGATATTTTTTCAAATTTAGTAATACTGTCTTTAAAAGTTTTAGTATTTGAAAATTTATGGAAAAACTTAAATTTAATGCTGAATATTCTAAACAGGGGCAGAAATATTTTAACTTCTCTTGCGTCACTCCTGCATGTCCCATGTGAAATAAGATTGGATTTGATAGGAAAATCTAGGACAGTGCCATGACAATTACCAGGCTTAGCCTTAATTCCAGTTAGGCTTTATATAACTCCAATCAGACGAAAAGCAGAGGGCTATCAGCAGCAGAGATGGATGCTCACCTCTGCCTCCTGTTATCAGAGTGTTCCAACTCCAACAGCAATGCGACATGACGTGAAGCCACTGGGTCTCAGCCTCAGCCACATGTTAGAATCACTTGAGGATTTTCTTACAAATTACTGGTCCCTAGCCCCTATCCCTAGCGTTTCTGATTAAGCGGTTTGGAGTGAGAAGGCTTTACAATCTCCCCAGATCATTCTAGTGTGCAGCCCGGATGAAGAACTATGACACTAAATAATTATCAAGGTAATTCTTAAGGTGCTACTCAGGCACAGCTACAGCCTGCAAATGTGCTCTGAGTGACTGGCTGTCCAGTCATTCTCGTGTATTTGGATTGTTTTGCGGTTTGGCAAAAATAATGGAATGCGAAAGGCCACAGTGTTTTCCTAAATCCTGCTTGGTGACTTTATAGAATATTTTTTAATGAATGAGGTAGAAGTAAGGGGGAAAAGGAGGGGAAGGAGGAAATGCAGAGATCCTACCAAGAGAGTTCTCACGTAAGAGTTTGAGAACCTCTGGGTTTAAGGAGCTGGGCCCAGTGTAAGAAAACAGCAGTTTGTGAAGGACACCACCTGCTTCCATCCTGCTTTGGGGGTATTTTCGACTCTATCACAATTACAGTCTTCTACATTTATAACATGAACTTGCCAGATATATTTTTAAGGATCGTGGATCATAATATTGCCAAATGACCTGTTCTTTCTCTCTTTCTCTCTCCTTTTAAAGAAGAAGTCCCAAATCAACAGAAGACTTTTATGGCATGTTTAAAGAAACACAACTTGGTCTTTAGAATCATCCAGCATCTTGCTTCTGTACTGGAAAATTCAAAAATCTTATTCATCAGCCTTCTGCACTGTTCCTTTTTCAGAGATATACCATCCAAAATCTTTCCGATATCTTTACTTTTAACTGTTGTGGCTGAATCAAAGCAGCTAAATTTGATACAAATTTGATGTCATTTCCTCTGAGACTTAACTCATCTTTCTGGTTTTGAAATACTGAATAAGCAATGCCTGGACTCATTTGAACCCTGCAAATGTGGTTTTTTTACCCAAGAAATTCGAGATTTCAACAAGAGATGTATTCTAATAACAATGTTATGGGGAAGTGAGAATACACAGACCGTACTTTGTAACAGAAGCCCCATACCTCACCCTTGATCGTGTTCTGTGGATGACTACAGGCAGTCTGAACAGTAGCCAGGTCCTTCCTATTTCCGCACTGCTATAGACTGGAAGTTTGTGTCTCCCCCAAACATGTTGAAACTTAATCTGCAATGTGGTGGTGTTTGGAGATGAGGACTTTGGGAAGTGATTAGGTCATGAGTGTGGAGCTCTCACAAATGGAATAATGCCCTTATGGAAGAGACTCCAGAGAGTCCCCCTGTCCCTTCTGCCATGAGAGGACAAAACAAGAAGACAGCCATCTATGAACCAGGGAGAAGGTCCTCACCAGACACCAAGTTTGCCAATGCCTTGATCCTACCATCTGTCAACCCAGAGCCTGTTGCTCTTTCCGAGGAGACTGAGTTCTACATTGATGTGATTTAAGTCCCTCCACAGGGCACCTGTGGGGCCTTTCTCAATAACTGTGTGTCCCTTCAGAGTGATGTGAACATACTCTGGAACATCAACAGTCTGATTGCTTAAGAGGGTCTTCACACTCACAGTAGATGTGCAAAGAGCTGAGGCCTCTTGATATTGATATAGACAGGAGTTTTATTTATGGTATCCTTTCTTTTTTGTCATTGTAAAAATATTATTATATAAAATGTAATTATGTATTGGCTTCTTAGCACTGCCATAACAGTGTACTATAAACTGAGTGTCTTAAACAACAGAAATTTGTTGTATCACAGCTCTAAAGCTTAGAACTCTGAAACCAAGAAGTCCTTTCTTACCTCTCCCTAGCTTCTGCTGGTTTGCAAGCAATCTTTGGTGTTTCTTGGCTTACAGCTGCCTTCACTGTCACATGATATTCTGTGTATGTGTGTGCGTGTGTGTCACTGTCTTTACACAGCTGTCTTCTTCTAAGGACACCAGTCGTACTAGATTAGGGGTCTCTCCTACTCCAATATGACTTCATCTTAACTACTTATATCTGTAATGACCTTATTCCCAAGTAAGTTCACATTCTAAAGTAGTAGGGGTTAGGATTTCAACATATCTTTGTGAGGGACACAATTCAACCCATAATAATATACAACTAGATTATTTGGGGGGGGTTTAAAATATACAAAATCTAAATTTTTAAAGAAGTTGATTCATTAACTTCTATATGCCAAGATACCATTTGATGAAGCCATTCCTTATCGGGTGCTCTTCACAAAAGGCCCAAAGATGAGGTGAAGCTCTGCAATAAAAAGAGAAATCCAGGACTAGAAGAATATGCCCTTAGAACTATTCCTCTATGATATTTCTTTTTTTCAATTAAAGCAAAAAAGAAAAATGAAAGAAAATTTCTCTCTTTGTTATTTTTTTTAGTTGGAAGTTTATCTTAAAACCTTGAGTCATGTTGGGAAGGAGAATGTTTTTAGGAATATGAAAAGTTCCCACCTTTGTTAGTGTAAAATATAAGAACCTAAAAAGACTGAGGGAAAAAAAAGGCACTATCATTTTTTAAAGCTTTTTTTTCTGTTTGCAGTTCTCATAACAACTTGCAACAGAAAGACTTTGATGATAAAAATGTTATTCCTCAAGGTTTTTATTGGTAAAGTGACCCCTATATTTTCTATGCTATTGAATAAAATTCTATCCTTCAATCTGTTGAACCAAAAAGAGTATCTCTATCTAGAATCTAATGTCATGAAACCAAAGAAAAAAAAGTTTAGAATTTTTCCCCTTTCATATAAACTTACACCAAAATAAGATTAAAGAAAGAGATATAAAGATGTAGGTAGGTAAATATCAAAACTGCAAGTAATATTTTCCTTTCCCACTACTCCTATAACAGAGTAATCACTCCCAGACTAGCTAAGAAGACATAAAGTATGGAATCCTCCCTTCAAAGAAGGTCACTGAGGCTTTACCTGGGAATTGGGCAAGAATGTCCTCAACTAGATTGCCCTGGCCCCAGGGGAGTGCAGTCATGTTCATGCCTTGTAGTGACAGGTGGTGACAGGAATCCAATGGAAAAACAGCATAAGAAAAGGGGGAATAAAAGGTTTATAACTAATTAAACATGGCAGACAAAATAGCTCAACAATGTCCCTGGGACTCAGCTCTCTCACAACTTCTTTCCCTTCTGCTGTCCTTTCTGTTGGCTTGCTCTCCATGTGGAGACACCTAGAGCAGGCTTATACCTTCCATCTTCATCCAACAGAAAGGAAACCCATTTCTGTACTTCTAAAAGGGCTCCGTGCAATGAGACTATGCGTCCACCTTGAACTGTGCCCGAGGGGATGAAAGCCCTTATTGGACAGCCTGAGGTCAGCTCGTACTCCAGAAAATGTCAGCTCAGTAGTACATGAACTCCAAAGACTGAGCCAGGGAGAGACTGTGCCCTACCCCGAATCAGTAACTGTTAGCAGCTGTTCAGAGACTACATAGGCAAAAACAGCCAATGCCCACTTCAGATGAGATAAAGGAGTCCAGCACAGGGAGAGGCCTACTTGGGAAGTGAACTGGACCTTAAGTCTCCTCTTTCCGATGTTGAGGTAAATACATATGATTAAATTTCACTTTACCTGTGGTCCACCAGATGAAATGCACTGCTGGTACATGCTACAACATGGATGGACCTGAAAAACATGCTAAACTAAATAAAAGAAACCATATTCAGAAGGTCACATATCTGATTCTATTTATATAAATGTCCAGAAAAATGTACACCTATAGAGGTAGAAAGCAGATTGGTGGTTGTCAGGGATTAGGGTGAGAAGGGAATGGGGACTGACCACTTCATGGGGCCAGGGTTTTCCTTATGGGGTGATGAAAATATTTTGGAACATGATATAGTTAGAGGTTGAGCAACATCATGAATGGAATGAATCATATGCTTTAAAATGGTTAATTTTGTGCCACGTACATTTCATTTCTACTTTTTAAACAGAGGAGTTCTAAAGTCACTGTGCAAGACTTAACACTGGAAAGAAACCCCGATTTGTTCTTTCTTTCTATCTTTCTTTCTGATCACCTCCTTAAGGGCCAATGCAGGTTCATAGACCCCTACTTTTTTGCCTCCAAAGCATTCATTCTGCACTCTTGAGAAAGTGGCCTTCCCATCCTCGCCTCTCAGCTGAAGCCAGCCGTCCGGAAGCTAGCTTCCTGGCCATGAAGTTTCAGGTCGTTTTACAGGACTCGGCCTCTGATCACTCACTTACTCCCCCTTCACTTTCCCTGCCTCCAGCAAATAGGGAGCTGGGGAGTTTTGGCTTAAGGCATGTTCTGTTTCCTCATTTTCTGCCTTTTCCTGAGGTGGTTCTGTTTTCATTACTTAAGACCATAGCTTACACTGCATTGATAAATTCCAGTTTCACATTTTCCAGGAGACTCTCAAGTTCCAGGAGAGTCTGAATGTATGCAGGCCCCACGACAACCTGGAAATCAATGTTTCCAGCAGAGAGTCCCGTCATTTGAAGAATGGCTCTGGTGAATTTGGCTAAAGGCTTTATTTCTGCCAAGTGTCAAGTCTGATTTTTAGACTGAGGTTTCTAAAGTCTGCACAGGCACCAGAAAATTAGTTGAAAACCCCAAGAAATCAAGCAGGTTTCAGAATATTGCATGAATTTCTATCTGAATCCTGACTGTGAAACTTCAACAATTCAAACAAAAAACAAGAGTAATTGTTTAAGACATATTTTAGGGAGAAAAATAAACTGGTATAGTGAATATGAATCTCAGTGAATAAATTCAGGAGTGCCAGAAATAAAACTGTATTCTTCTATAGTAAAACTTAATGTCGATCTAGAAGGCCTAATCTCTCCAGACAACAGGAAGTTCTCTTGTCAGTTGGAGACCCTGACCCTTTCCCTAGGGTTGTGTCTAAATTCCAGAAGGTCAATGTCACCAAGTTTTGGGAAGGGAAGCATCTGGTGCTTGGTTACAGTCCCTGTGGGAAGGCTGGGACATGCCCCAATCCCACCCACCTGACTCTATCTCCCAGTTGCAGGCACTGAAGTCATCTTGTGATACCCTGCCCGAGTTGGGCATGGAAGTTGATAGGAACCTACAGAGCTGTCCACCCCTAAAGGCCTCGACTCTGGGCAGGCTTTCCCTCCCTGGTCTTTCAGCCCCCCCTAGGACTCTGTCTTAGATTTACAGAGAAACGTTTTGTCTCAGATGGCTTCCTTTATTTCAAGGCTTTTACCACCTTCCCAAGACTCTGCTCAGGAAGCAGATCCCAAGAGCCTTTCTCTGGAATTCGCCAAACTCTCTCCTTCTTTCAACCTCTCTCTCTCTCCCTATCCAACCCTTGACACACATACATACCTGCTCCACTGAGGGGAATCTAAACTGCTTAGAACCTCCCAGAGGCTTGAATGGGGCAAGGGCAAGGAAGGGAATAGGGGAAATCGGTGTGTGTTTTTTAAAACATATTCATCTTGCTTTGTTGTCTTGAAGACTGTCGATAAGAACAACAGAATTGCACATGCTTCTCTCCTAGCCCCCTCAAAAATAGTGGATAAAATTCTGAACAGAAGAATACACCCAATTTCAAGACATTTGCCTTCATTACTTCCTCCTACCCAAGCTGGGGCATTGGCCTCCTCCTAGCCCTCTCCTTGCATTAGCTTCTCTGCTTGCAGCACGCACCCATCAAGGCGATGCATTACCACCTAGGGCACCTGCACACATACATATGCACTCAAACCTAAACATGGCTGTGGGTGGGGAGCATGCCTGGCATTGAAAAACACTCAAAATAATGGCTTAGACTCTTAAGTATCTGTAGGACAATCTTAATACACATTTTAGCTTAAGGAGAATTTGGTCTGTTGAGCATTTTTGCCCACACAGATGCTATACCATTCAATTGTCTGTGTCATCATTTTAAGAAGTGCCAGGTAGTTATTAAATGTGTCTGCTTGTGTTGGGTTGGCCAAAAACTTTGCTTGGCTTTTTCCATAAGATGGCTCTAGTAGCACTTAGTTGTCTTTAATTTCATTTGAAACAATTTTGTTAGTTGTATTGTGACAGCTGTCATATTAGCATGCATTTAAAAAATGATCAAAATTGGTGAATTTTTGTGCAGCCATTTTAATATTGAAGATGGAAGAAAATATGCAATGTTTTCATCTTATTGTGCTTTATTATTTCAAGAAATGTAAAAATGCAACTCAAACCCAGAACAGATTTGTGCCATGTATGGAGAAGGTTCTGTGACGGTCTGATCAAATGTCTCAAAAGTGGTTTGTGAAGTTTCATGCTGGAGATTTCTCACTGGATGGGCTTTTTAGCCAACACATATTTTGGCAAGGGGCATGGGGATGGTGTTTGCTCCCCAAGTGGCTATTAAACTTCCAGAGGGCTCTTGCAGGTGTGTGTGTGTGTGTGTGTGTGTGTGTACTTTTTATTTTTCAGACACATATGGCTATTCATTAACAGGCAAGAGAAACTGAACATCTCCCCTTCCCAACACAGTGGAAATAAATAACAACTAGCACTTGCACCAATCAGCAGGAAATTTTAACAATGAGAGCAAGAATTCACAACTACTATGTATCTTTGCTTTCAGCTGAACCAAACGCACTGTACTTATGTGTTTAGTTCACCTCCTCTACAGAGAACACAGCCCTACCAGTGGCTTTGGCAACAAAGATTTTACTCAGTCACTGGCTATGCGTAGTTCATACCTTGGATGTCCAGCCCTTTTGCTTAGGCAGCTGAATGGCAAGGGTCTGCCTGCACCAGAGCTGAGAGCTCCTTGCTTAATTTTATTCTGTGTACACAATATGATGCTCTGTTTATAGAAGATGCCTCAAGAAATTATTGCTAAAGAGGATAGATGAGTGAAAATCATACACTATTAAAGCTAAAAGAATTTTGAAAATTCATCAAGAGCCTTTTTTGAAGCCTGCAGGCAGGCCATCCATACTCAAGCCAACTCAAATAAATGAGCTCATCCTCAATTTTTTTAAACCTCCAGCAAAAATTTCCAAATCCATTCTCATAAAATAGTATTAATATTGCATTCAGCAACTCTATCTGAAACTTTCATGCCCCACATCTACTGTGAATGTGACAGAGAAAACACTGGACTGCAGACTATGAGGTCTAAGGGACCTGGCTCTGTGGCTCCCAGGGCAGTGGCCTTAGCAGCATCATTGCCATCCAGGGATTTTCCATGCTTCATCTGTAAAATGATCACTAAGCTCACTAACAACTCTAAAATTCAATTAATCCTTATTATTGATGTTCAGGGATATGAATACCAAGGCTCTTTTAATATGGCAACTTAACTGTGTTGCATGGCTTCCTTTGCTTTGCTGCTTTAAAGGAATAGAATACAAATGTTTTCTCTTATTCTCCTGGGAGGACTTGAAGATTAATAATCCCTATCACCACCTCAGGAAAGCAGAATTAGATTTCTGGCTGCTAATGACTCTAGTATCTACTTTTGATGGGCTATTAAAATCTATATTTAGGACTTCTGGTCAAGATGGCAGCATAGGTAAATATGGCTTACCTCCTTGCACAACCACATCAAAATTATAACTAAAATATAGAACAACCATCACTTAGAACAGTCAGATATTGAATTGAATGGGAGTCAGACAACTACAGAATTAAAGAAAATATATCCATCCAGACTGATAAAAGGAATGGAGATGTGGAATGGGTTGGTCCCACATGTACATTTGGTGGATAAAACTTTGGAAGGGATATATTGGAAGCAAGAAGACTCAGCCCCATACCAGGTGCCCCAGTCCAGGGTTCCAGTGCCAGGAAGGTAAGTCCCCATAACTTCTAGCTGCAAAAACAGCAAGGACTGAGTCAGTAAAAGAAACTTCTGGAATCCCAAGCAGTTCCCTTTGAAGAACCTACACACAGACTTAATCAGACTCATTCCTTCTGAGCTCTAGCACTGGCAAACAGGGAGGAACTGAAGTGTCTGGCATCAAGAAAAGAGCTGAGGGACAGCTTTCTCCCAGACTGAAAGTTGAGCAGAAGCTATTGTCCCTTTTCTGAAAAAGAACCAGAATTGGCAGGCAGGAGCCCTATCTGAGACTCCATCAATCTGGCTAACACAGTTTGCCCCACCATGGAGATCCTCTTAGATCCCAACCCACCCAAGTTATGTCTTTTCTATATGAATGACTGGTCTTGGCTTCTGCTTCACAACTTCCTAAATCCTATAAAACAAGCAACAGTCAGCCTCATTAAGCCCTAAGTCCCCATACCTCTTGCTGACTGGCCCCAGGCCTGGCACTAGCAGCAGCCAGCCTAGATTCACAGCTTGGCTTTATCTGGGAATCTCCAAGCCCAGCACAAGTAGCAGCCATCGCAGATTGCTTTATATCTCATTCAAGGTGCCACCAGGCAAAACACAGGTGGGGGCTGACATTGGCCTGCACCACCTTGGAAACCCCAGGGGCTGTGCACACAGTGGACAGCTAAAGACCATGTTGGAGCACCACCACCCTGCCCCTGCACAGCTGATCCTACACAAGGGGGAAGGTTGATGGTCAATGGTCATAGCCAGTCCTCACAGCTGACTGGCCTGGATAAATCCCTCCTATTGACCTGTCAATAGCAATCAAGGCTCACCTATAAGAGGAGGGTGTACTCAGCACACACAAAGGGCATACCTCAAGCACCCAGCTTAGGTGATAAGGGAGGCTGTGCCACTGGACCCTATGGGACACCTACTGCATTATGTCATGCTACCAAGACAAGGAGTCATAGCAGCTTTACTTAATACATAGAAACAAACACAGGGTGGCTGCCAAAATAAGACAAAAAAAAAAAAAAAAAAACCAGGGCCCAAATGAAAGAATAGATCAAAACTTCAGAAAAAGAACTAAATGAAATGGAGATAAGCCATATATCAGGTGCAGTGTTGAAAACACTGGTTATAAGGATGCTTAAGGAACTTAGTGAGGACCTCAACAGCATAAAAAAGATCCAGTTGGATACACTAATGGAAATAAAGAACAATTTATAGGAAAAACAGTAGAGTGGATAAAGCCAATAATCAAATCAATAATTTGAAATGTAAGGAAGCAAAAAGCAAACAATAAGAACAACAAGAAGAAAAAAGAATCCAAAAAAATGAGGATAGCATAAGCTGTCTGTGGGAAAAGTTCAAGCATTCCAACATTTGAATCATAGGAGTGCCAAAAGGAGAAGAGAAAAAACAAGAAAATGGAAATCTATCTGAAGAAATAATGAAAGAAAAATTCTCTAATTTAGTGGAGGAACTAGACAGGCCAAGTCTAGGAAGCACAGAGAGACCCAAGCAAGATGGATGCAAAGAGGCTCACTCCAAGACACATCATAATTAAAATGTCAAAGGTTAAAGATAAAGAGAGAATTCTAAAAGCAGCAATATAAAAGCAGTTAGTTACCTACCAGGGAGTTCCCATAATACTGTCAGCTGATTTATCAAAAAAACCCTGCAGGCTACAAGGGACTGGCAAGAAATATTCGAAGTCGTGGAAAAGCAGGGACCTACAGCCAAAAAAAAAATGGTGGGATAGCCTCCAGAACAAAAAGAAATCAGGGATCTTGGACAGGGGCTGTGGAGGGAGGGATTGATGAAGGAATTTGTGAACCTATCCTGAGGCTGTTGCCCAAGAACTAAAAGGTAACTATGAGTTCACAGAAGCTCATGGGGGCCAAGTCATTATCAACAAATGCCCAGCCTTCAATTAGGACTGAAATTCCCAAACCTGTGCTCAGAGCCCTCTCGCCTTGGTCCTCCCGGTCATTGGCCCAAAAGGAGTTTATTTTGGCAATACCCAGAACCTCATGACTGAGTAGCCATCAGTGCCATAGGTTTTGTTCAATCTGGGCCTACATTACCCATGGAGACACTCCATGCACAGTGCACCAGGTCAAAAGAAGCTGGAATATCTAGTGGGGATAAAGTAAAGAAACTGAGGTCTTTTGAGCCAAGGCACTGAGAGGGTCTGTGAAACCCACACAGGGATGAATACAGATTTTGTGGGGCCCAAAATATATACAATTTGAAGGTTGCCTTTAAGAAAATAACACATTATACATATAAAATTAGGTGAAAATATGAATATATATTTAGAATGAGATAAGAATCATATGACAAATTTTTTTACTGACAAAGAGCACACACACTACGAAATTCAAATATATATATATATACTTCTGAACATGCCTCTATCATACTTGATTGCTACAGTACATTTATTGATTGTATAATATTTGATAACCTCTATATAAGGATCATTTTATAATATTTCCTACAGGTAAAATAGAAATCAGTCTTTCGTCTAATATGGTTAGTTAAAAATATTTTTTGATAGCTGAGATGCATGAATCATAACTTCATATGTGGACATCATCAATGTTTTATAGTACTGCTAAAGGTTTGTACATACAAGTACCAAAATTCTGATGAATTCTGTGTTGTGCAATTCCTGTCAAAAAAGAAAAAGGTTATATATGTGGTGTGCTTATAATTACATGTACTGCATTATTTTAAAAAATATTTCATATAGGTGAGAACTTGCATTTTAACTAGGCATCAATATGAACCTAATCCTCCACTTAAAATTTTATATATGAGGTCTACCCAAAAGAATTGAAAGTAGGGTCTTGAAGAGACAGTCATACAACCATGTTTATAGCAGCATTATTTATGAAGCCAAAGGTGAGAGCAACCTAAGTGTCCATCAACAGATGAATGAAAAAACAAAATGTGTATGCAAAGGAACATTATTCAGCATTAATAAGGAGGATATTCTGATGCATATACAACGTGGATGAACCTTGAAGACATTATGCTAAGTGAAATAAGCCAGTCACAACAGGACAAATACTGTGCGATTCCACTTATCTGAGGTACCTAGAGTAGTCAAATTCATAAAGATGGAAAGCAGAGTGGCAGTTGCTGGGGGGATGATGGCAGAGGGGAATAGAAAGTTATTGCTTAGTAGATAGAGTTCCACTTTTGCATGACAAAAAGTTCTGTAGGAGGGTGGTGGCCATGGCACAGCAGTACGAATGCGCTTAATGCCACTGAACTATACACTTAGGTATGGTTAACATGGTATCTTTTGTTATGTCTATTTTACCACAATGTAAACACTTTTTAAAAATTATACAGATGATTGAAAGAATTTTCTGGAGTAGCTTCTGGCTCTACATTTCAAGCTTGGTTCTGCTCTACTGCTCAAACACTTCTGGTGTCGGAAGCTGCAGGACACGTTCATGTCACAGGTAACTTCCAGCTCTACACCTTCATGTCATGATGCCACAGTGGGCAGCAGATGTGTTTCTGGAAGCCATCCTAACACCAGATGGCTAGAAATAACTTAGTTACACACAGAAGTGATTGTGATGCTCACGGCGATGTCCCATTACATGCAAACTGAAGGCATCCTTAGCTCAACTTCCTCTTATTTGGATTACAGAAATGCCTCAGTTGTGCTGCCCTCCTCCAGCACAGAGGAAGCATGACACCGGGTAAGTCCAACTGGAAGGAGACAGTAATCTGAATGATTTATGGTTAAAGGAGATTGCTTTGGCAAGTTTTAGAAAAACAGCATGTGTGAGTGTATGCCTAGCATGTCTCCTGAGACCTTGGAAGGGGCCTGTGCAAAAAAGGGGCCGTGAAGGGTGAGCTTCATTAGTTTCTTCGTACATCCACCTCTGAACTCCCATTTCACTCAATATCTTTTCTCTATCAAGATCATTCCTACTTGTTTTGTTCTCCCATGATGTGTGAACTTCCAGTCAAAATTCTCTGTGTAATAACCCTTTTGGATAGACATTCTATATCACTTTTTATATTCTCTCCAAATATGTCTAGTCTTTTAAATTTTTCTTCGTCGCTACTGTTTTTCAAATATTTTATCATGTCTATATCTGTGTGATCTATCACAGATTGTAAACTACTTGAAGACAAATATTTCTATCATGGAGCTCTGGAAAACTACTGATAATCACATGCCTGATAAATGTGCTTGGGTGAGGTGATGCATCTGTGTGTGTGGAGGCGGGCGGGATGCGTGGCTCTCTTCTGAAAGTTGAAGGCGTGTATATCCGTCTTTGGTTGTGGGGTCCAGAGGTGGACACAGAACTCTGCCCGGGGTTTTTAAATCCTGTTGTATTTTCACTTTGGTATGTGTGTGTTTACTACAAAATGTATCTACATCTGCATCAGTTAGGGATTGTGTTCAACAGTAAGACCTGAAAAAAGGAGTATTTTAATGAAGATCTGTTTCTTGCTTGTGTAGTAAGAAATTCACAGGTGAGCAGCACAGGGCTGGTAGGAGAACTCCCCACTGTCACTAAGAATCCAGGCTCGTTTCAGCTCTCTGTTCTGACAGGGATGCCCCTTATCCCTACTTACAAGGTGGCTGCTGGGGTACCAGTTTGTTGTGGGACATCATATCTGCACTCTGAGGCAAATGGAGGATAAAGGAAGTGGGAAGGCAACAAAAAATTGAAAATAAAAACATGCTTCTTAGAGACCTGTTCCATTTTAAAGGAAGTTCTGCTAAACAGCTTCTGCCTATATCTTATTGGCCACGCCGAGCTACAAGGAATGAGATGGAAGGAAATTTAGAAAAATGGTCTTTCACTAGATTCACCTACGCAAACAAAAATTGGGACTCTGATACCACAAGGGAGGGTGGATATTGGGAAAGTGGCCATCGCCTCTGCCATAATGCCTCTGGCTGCCCTGGTCCTAAGCAAACTGTGAAGAGAATCTCAGGCTACCCCGGCCTTGCCTCTCTGCCCACTCCTGCTTCATAGACAAACCCAGAAACTCATTCACTCTTAGGGATATTGATGAGAAATTTTCTATGCTTCTTTTCCCAGGAATTTAACCAGCAGCAAAGCCTTGAATTAGAAAAATAAAGTTATCTTCATACAAACTGAGTTATCCATAAGTAAGACATAGATGATTAGGTCTGGGAAATAACTGAATTTGAATTACCTTGTCTCTAAAACTCAGACCAACAAGACAATGTGCCTGCTTCCTTCCTTCCTTCCTTCCTTCCTTCCTTCCTTCCTTCCTTCCTTCCTTCCTTCCTTCCTTCTTTCCTTCCTTCCTTCCTTCCTTTCTTTCTTCCTTCCTTTTTAATGTTCCTCTTTTAATTTCAGTGCATGTCTGAGCACTGGTGGTTAAATGTATTACTCGCCATGAATCCTAATGTTTTCTTATTTTTTATTTGCTCATAGCTCATCATTCCCCTGATTATAACTATGTAGTATTTTTTCTCCCTGAAATGGGTGAATGTCTTTTTAACACTGATTCTAATTGGGTCTGGGTGCTGTGGTTTTTATTGGATGTTTATCATTCACTCAGCAGTTGAGGAGGTGTGGTGTTGAAGTGCTTTTCATTTTGTGTTGTGATTACTTGATAACAGGCTTGATTCAGCACACACTTCAGCAGCACAGGAGAGATGGTAGAAGACTTGTTATTCCGCCCTGTCTGTCGAGTGGGCATTAAGCAGAAAATGAGGTTTAGTTTCCTACACAACAAAACATACACTTTAAAAAGAGATATAATTGCCTCTGAATTAGTGTTGCTTTATTTTGAGTACTATGGGGTCTTCAGGCAAATATTTCTGCAAACAGCTGTGAGAGAGCATGGTAATATAACTGGCATTTGTAGAGTACGTTCTGGTTTACAAAGCATTTTCAGGTTTATGGTGAGTGCCCAACTTTGCTCTGCTCTCAGCTACTAGCAAATGTGATCTCAGTTTCAAGGCTTTGAGGTGGCCTCTGGAATGTAGCTTCTGATCTCCTTTGCCTCTGAATGAATACCAGCAGTTTTAATAATGACCTAAATCACAGGTTTCCAGAAGCAAAAATAAACTGACCATTTCCTGATCTTTTTCTCCTCCAAAAGAATGCTATTCCCTTTGAAGCAAATGGCTCTCTTTCAAGCAAGTCAGGGAAGGCACGAGGATTACAGAAAGGAGAGGGATGTTGCAGGGTAAGGATAATTTTTTTCCACCTCATTTCATCCTTTCTGCCATCCTCATTTCATGGCAATCTGACTCAAGACCACTGTAGGCCAACACATGCGCTTGTGTTTCTTAAAGCCATCAATAAACCAATCAGTGAACCTCAGAGTTGACAGAAAACATAAAAGATGTGAGGATCAATTAGCCAGATCTATAGTAGTCACCTTTCCATTTCATTTTCTAGAAGGAGTTATAGGATCAGGAGGTGGAGTTCGAGGGAAAACAGGCTGACAGGGTCACAGCAACAGGACCTTGTTCCAGCCCACATCACATCCCGTTCTCTGAATATTTAACCTCTCTGTCTATAAAAATGCTCAGGTATCTCCCATCTTAAAAAGAAAAACACTCAAGGAAAGATCCCTTATATCTTAACCACTGGCTCTCATGCACCTTTTCATCCCTTCTCATCAAAAGTCTCATTACTGTGGCCCACGATCACCACTCCTTCCCCATGTCTCACCCAGTCCTCCACCTACTGACACCAGGCTCATTCCCACGACTCCGCCCATTCTCACCTGCAGTTCCTTCCTGTTGACAGGCCCAATGCACATTTTCAGTCTTTTTATTGCAAGACTGCAGCATTTAACATGTCGATGGTATATCCTCTTTTGGCTGTGCTGACACTGGCTCTCCTGACCTCCCAGCGGTTTGTCCCAACATTTTCCCAAGCTCTCTTCCCAGGTTCCCATCCTTGGTTCCTGCGTGTCTTTCTCTTCACGCCTCCCTGGGTTAGCTCATTCATTCCTTTGCTTTCAGTTCCCACCTATACACCTACATGCTGATGCTTCTTCAATCTGCACCTAGTGCCCATTTTTCTCCCCCAGCCTCAGACTCAGATATCATTTTTCTAAAAGAACACCTGCACTGAGTTACTCTAAAACAGCACATCTTTTCTCCCTGTAAACCATCTTTCTTCTCTACCCCATTTTTCATGCGAGGGTCCTGCCATCCACTCACTCACCCAAATTAGAAAGCCCAGAGGCTCCTCTCTACTCTTTATCAGCCCGACATCTCATCTTCTACGCCTTTCGTGACCCATCTCTTCCTTCTGTTCCTGCTATTATGACTTTAGTTCATAACTCTGTCACCTCTTGTCTGAACAACTGCCACATCTCCTAACTGATATCCATGCTTGCATATTTTTCTGCCAGGGTGGTTTGTCTGAGATGTGAATCTAAGCAGCAGCATACAATCCAAGGTCCTATTGCTGCATAGACAGGGCTTTAGTCTTGACTTCCTTCTCCAATCTCACTGTTCCATTCTACTTGTTACATCTTTCACCTTCCGCAAAATAGACCTGCGAGGAGCCCAGGACGCACTGGTGTGGTCTCCACCTGTACGGTGGACCCTCTCCTCGGAATGCCCTGCCTGCCTCTTTCTCCTTCCCCCTCTCCTTTGTCTAGTTAAATAGTACTTGGCCTTTAAAACCGATTACAGTTAGCCTCCTACAGAAAGACACTCTGGTGTGGGTTAGTTGCCTTCCCTTGGTGCCCTCATAATACTCCTTGAGTAATTCTACTCCAGAATTTGATCCCTTTTTAAAATTCTTTATTCACATAGATGAATTGACTGTGGAGTTAATGAAGCTTCAGGGCCCTCACCCACATAAACCCCTTTCAAGGCCCTTTCCTAAATGTGTATTCAGAATTTTATATTCTTTTCCTTGACAAGGGCCCCCAAATTTGTACAAGTTTCAGGTCTCACAAAATCTGGATCTGCCCCTTTTGGGAGGTCTATTTATCCTCTAGTTTGTGTGGACAGAGCCTCTCTTATTTATCTTTGTATCAACAACACACAGTAGGCACTTAATAGCTGGCTATGGAAAGAAAGAATAACCAGAATTCTAAGGCAAGACTGGGAAGGGAGTAAGAGACCAGCAGCGGGAGCAGGCTGAGGCCAAACACGGAAGCTGAAGTCTGGAACTAGAAGCTTCCTGGTTCCCGAGAACAGCCAGGGGAGGGACAGTAGCCACGGCACCACGGTCGGAGCCAGGCGGTGAATCAGACCTCACACAGAGAGCAAGGGTCAGGAGCCAGGAAGACAAACACAGGCCTGGAATGTGCAGACACTGGTAGGCAGAGCACAGCAGAAGGTTCCAGTCCAGGCCAATGGCCAGGAAACAGAGGAGCAAAACGCGGCCAGCAGGAAGACAGAAACCAAATAGCAACAACAGGCGAGCACTTCCTGCAAGGCTCTTCTGTGGTTCTGCAGCTACCAAAGCCTTCCCAGAAGGCTGGCCCAGGGCAGGGGACAGGAATTTGGACCACCCCGCTGAGTGGTGTGGCATGAAGGGGACAGAGGGAGCCAGTGGCTGGGACAGGCAGATCCTGACTGCCAATGTTCTTCCCACTTGGATTTGTGTCCAGGGGATATCCGTGCCCAAACCTGGGCATCTGCTGAGAACACAGTGACGAAAATGCTGCTGAGTCTCCAAAGCCCTCTTTAAATCAAAAAGGAATCAAAATCTATCCCACTTCAGGGTATTCCTTTAAAGATTTGCTTTCAGTGATTTGATGATGAATGGTGATATTGTAGTATAAAATCAGTATAGCAGTTATGTAAAGGAGGCAAAAATTGCTTTATTAAAATGCATGGAAGGAGAAGCAATGGATAATAGTATAGCTCATGCTACAGAGCAGATTACTGATTACCGGGCACACAAGGGAAACAGATTAATGAAAAATAAATACAGGGGCCTCAGAAAAACAGCATAAAGCTGAATGCTGGGTTGCTGTTTATCATAGAATATAAGCTCAAATGCATGTGGAAAACCATTTCTTTTCATATGGAATGTTGAAAGTTAATGTTATGTTCTTTCCCTGCTTTTTCCATTTTATTTATCTTTTGGACAATTAAAGGTCATTTTTAAACTCAGGAAGCATCAACGTGGACAGTGGCTGCCCCACAGCCACTGGGGGACATCGAATGCAGGTGGCTTACCCTGGACGTCATCAAGAGCATGGTGCAGGCTTCTTCACAGTAAGGATGGTTTCTTAAGTTCATATAAAAAAGAACTGATTCTTTTTGTAATGACTTTACTGCATGTTTTGCCTGAAAAACTTCATGGCTGCTATTTTGAAGGGGAAGTCACTTAGAGTATTGGAAGAAGAGTGGAATTTGGGGTCAGAGGAGCCAGGTTCAAAAGGCAACTCTAATATTTATACTGTGTGCAAGGATAAATCACCAAGTCTCCTTGAGCGTCAATTTTTGACAGGAAAAAATGATGCCTGCCTTAATTAACTAGCATTTTCAGTGCATTTCAAATGATATATTATTTTAAAAACAGTTGGTAAAAACTATACAAACATAAATTGTCAATTGCATATACAAACCCCACTAGGCTTCAGATGGATTTGGGTTTCACGTGATCACGCTAACCAGTGAGTAAGAAAGGCGTGCAGTAACCACCTGAAAAGCACAGTGACCATTTATAAGGCCGACACTGACAGTGAAAGACAGGTAGTGACTATTTAGGCCGGTCAGAGGAAGATAAATATCACATGGTTTCACTTATACGTGTAATCTAATGAATAAAATAAACTAACGAACAAAACAGAAACAGAACAGACTGACGGCTATCAGAGGGGAGGGAGTCAGAAGGCTGGGTGAGAAGGTGAGGGACTACGGAAAAAAATGGTAGACAGACTATAATATGGTAGTTACAGAGGCAAAGGTGGGTGACAGGAGGCGGGGAGGATAGGGGGCCATTAATGGTGATGCAAGGGACTTGGCCTGGGGTGGTGAACACACAATACGATATACAGATGATATATTATAGAATTGTACACCTGAAACCTACATAATTTTATTAAGCAATGTCACCTGAATAAAGTCAAAAATTAAAATTAAAAATTAAAAAGTTAGCCATAGAATCTAAATAAACCCTAAAAAAAGAATGCTATTAGTGTCTGGTATTTACTTAATTATTTTTAAATCAGACTTACAATTTCTACAATGCCTAAGGTTAAACAAGTCACTTTGAATTTAATAAGCTACTTTAAAAGTATTTACGACAATTATGTATACTTTTTATCCTTTATATGCTTAATTAGAATCTTTAAAGTTCTAAGGCAATTAAAAATAGCTGAACCGTATGTAAGAACTCTGAGAAAATGTGCAAAACTGCTATCAACTTTAAGATCAAAATAAAACTGTGGCAACTAATATGACATTGACCAAAAAAATGAGAGCAAAAATGAAACTCTCTGACAATGTTCCGTGGTGGAACCACCCCTCCAGGGCTCATGGGCCTTTCTCCCTGAGAGGAAACTCAGAAGGAGGTTAATGGTGAAAATCTACAGCTGCCGTCACTGCAGTTAGTCTCGGGGCCACAACGGTTACTCATCGTGTCCCCCTTCCACTCCTCGTTCTAACCTTCCCTCACCCTCAGCTATCACCTGTGCAGTTCTTGATGGCTTACTTGGTGGTAGGACCCACACTTTTTTTCCCTGAGGGTTCTGGTAATCATACTCGTTTAAGCCAGAGTTGCTGCACACTCTTGGGCAAGGAAGCACTAAGCAGTGCCAGAACAAACTGTCTGAGCTCCATGTATATTCCTCCCTTCCTCCTCCGTGTAAAAGCAGTCCTCCTTTTACCTGCTGGTTAGGGAGAGTTGCCCTGCCAAGACTGTGGTTGCTTTCTTGCCTCCTGGTTGTTAAACACCAGAAGTTCAAAGTGCCAAGAACTACAGCTTGTGGCTCAATGGGATTCTTACTGTGCGGCAACAGTGTCCTGTTTTGGGGGTTTATGACCTTTCACCCTGTGAAGCCCAGTGTTGTGGGGATGACAGGCAATGCTTCCCCAGGTGAGCCATTGAGAGTAATGGTAGGTGAAGCCACTCCTGCTTCTACCCCTCGGTCCCAGGATTTACGTATTCTCCCTGTTAAGGACATAGAGCCATACAAAGGTCTCTGACTTGGTGCACATGATGCATCTAGAATGGCAGCATGTTTTCCTTGCAAAATATTTCCTCCCAGATGGCACTTCAAGTGGGCCTTCGGTTTTCAAATTCTAGGGGGCCTATTCTCTCTTAATTATGAAGTGTGTGGCATGACAGTGGATCCCATGGTCATGGCCCACAGCCCGTTCCTATAACTCCTTCACTGTGAAGGTATTTCCTGGTCACCGGCTATGTTATGTGGATTCCATGCCTGTGGACCACGCATTCCAGCAGCCCCTGAATAGTGGTGCTGGGTGAGGCTTTGAGGGAAGGAAAGGCAAACCCACACCAGGAACAAGTACAATAAGTATCTCTTCCTGAGAAAACGAACCACTGAGCTCCAGCACAGAAGGGGCCAATCATAGTGGACTTACCTCCAACTGGCTGGTCTCCTTAAGGAATGTGGTGCCATACTAGGTGTTCGGTATCAATCTCTGTTCCTGGCAGTTTGGACAGTAGAAGGAACAGGAGCCAGACAGGTCTTAGTAACTGAGAGCCCATACTCTGGGGCCTATGTGTAGTTTCCGTCTCTGACACCACAGTCATTCCACTCATGTGCCCATTGAGCCACTTCCATAACGACCAATAAAGACAACTAGATGACGTCAACTGGTTGGGTCATTTTGTCCATTTGGCTATTCAGGCCTATTCTGTGGTGGATGCTTTCTGGTATGTGTTACTGTATAATATAAAAATCTTCATATTCACACAGATGATATGCTGTGGAACTGTGCACCTGAAACCTGTATAATTTTGTTAACTAATGTCACCCCAATAAATTTGATAAAAAGGAAAATATCCCCCCATATGCCTCTATTTCAGACCTTTTTATCTCCAGTCTTCCAGTTCTTTGCCTTCTAGGTCCCTGACCAGCAGCCCAGACCACTGGCCACTTCTTCCATGCAACATGAATGACTGGATGCACCACTTACAGCTTCACTCACTGGGAAGATTTTCATTCATTGCTCTCTTTCAAAGCCACCCTTTAGTGTGGCTATAATGCAGCTACTATCCATTTTTTTATTTACACTAATATACTGAGCTGACCCCTTTGTAAATCAAGTTCAAGTTTTTTCCTCCTCTTTGACATGATCATACAGGACCCTCCCATAGGAGCATAAATGTGAGCTGGGAGAGGGATGCTAGTGTGATCTTGCAGGCAACAGCAGATCTGGACCAACTGCTCATGCAGCTTATTCTAATCCTCTGGTTTTCCTCGGGCTCCACTGTAGATTTACCTTTTTTTCATCTTAAGATGCACTGCTGCTATGCCCCTATGCCCATGAGATACATGGGCACTTGGTATCATATAGTTGTGTCCCATTTCTACCAAGTTCCCATAATATGCCAGGACCTGTTCCTCAAATAGCTGTGTAATTCCCTGCTGGGATGGCATGGTTTTGCTCCAGAATTCCAGGGGTCTACACTCTGATCCTTTGGGTCTTACCATAAACTCCACACTGAATCTTTTCTCAGCACAAACACCTCCAGCTCCGATAGCTCAATCGTATGACCCAAACAATAGAGCTGCTTACAGTACAGCCTGCACATGGCCCTTCCCTGCTCCAGGCCCCACGCCAGCTGGCAGCTTCTCTGTCACTCAGTATACAGGCCAGAGCAGGATTCCTATGGAATGTGCCTACTCTAGAACAGTGCTGCCAGGTGGTATACTTATTTCTTTGTTGTAGGGAATGCAAGACACAGTCATTTATCTTTTACTTTGGAGGGGGACATCTTGGTATGCCCCTGAGCACTGGACCTCTAAAAAAGTTTCTTTATACTATAAAGGTCCCTGAAACTTCCTGGGGTTAATTTCTCAACCTTTAGAGAACTTGTTCTACCAAAGCCTCGAGCACAGTAGCAACCTCTTACTTGCCCTGCCAAATCAATGCAATGTTATCAATATGATAAACCAACATCATAACCTGCAGGATATCCAAATAGTACAAATGTCTTCAGATTATATTGTGAAAGAGCGCAAGAGATTTAACATAGTCCCAGAACAAAACTGTAAATGGGTATTATTATTCATTTCACATGAAATGAATAATCTCTGATCTTTTCTGGCTGAAAGAGAAAAGAATGTTTTTGTTAAATTAATGGTCGTATGTTATGTACCTAAGGCCTTGCTAGTTTCCTCCAGCCATGAACACCAGCAGCGCCGTGGCAATGGGCCTACCACTGATTGAGTTGTGCTAGCCTACACCCTTCCCCCAGGAGCCATCCAGTTCAGGCAGGACCCGGACTTGTGAATTAAGTGGAGATATGATGGAGGGTAGTCTTGCATCATTTCTGTGTTTAATGAAAGCATGACTCCCCACCTTTTCCCAAAGATGAGATATAGTTTTGATTTACATTCTTGGCCATGGAGGGGTGGGAGTCTCAGAGGTTTCCGCTCAACCTCCCTGCCATGACAAGCGCTTATTCAACAGCCAATCAATCACTCAGTGTGGGGGTTACTTCCACGGCAAAGTATTTCAGTTCCAATAATATACCACCTTCCATATCCCAGAGACCGTGACTTGTATCTGGAACTCGAGGAACTCACAATCTAGACGGTGGGACAAAGGTGTAAACCCATTAATTAAGAGTTGTTACACTTGCTCTCGGGGAGCAAAGCACTCTGGGGGATATACATTAGACACATGAGTGAATACTTTTCCACATGGTCTTTTTTTTTTGAATAGCATATTGTCACATCTTTAAAAAGAAATCCTCATTTATTTTCCAGTACCTATAGTAGACACAGTTTCTAGCACATGTTGAACATAATGTAGCAGGAATTATTATATGCTTCTCTGTCCATTGTCCATTCCACCAATATTGTCAGGTTTAATCTTTGAGAGCTAAAGAACCAAGAGATAGTATATTTACTTCTTGGATAAAAGACAAAAGAGCATTCAGGATAACTAAAATTGAAACAAAGTGCCCCGGAGGTCAAAACAGGATGCCTCAGGGACAGTGGGCCCTGTCCCCTTCCAAACACTCATTCATTCCCTCATTTAAATAAATAGCACTTGAGTGAGTGTCTTGTATGAGCCAGGCACTCTGCTAGACACTGAGGACACAGACTGAGTGGACAAAGCAGACAAATATCCATGTCCGCACGGGGATTCTATTTTGGTAGTGGGGGTGGGCAATAAACAAATAAACAAATTAAATGTATACAATCTCAAACAGCAATAAATATTGCAGAGAAAAATAAGGCAAAGAGAGAAGACACAAAATCTGGGGGCAGGAAGAGAAATTTTAATTAGGTCGTTCAGGGACTGAGAAGTTGACAATGGGACAATGACATCACCAAAAGAATCATCTGTGCAAATATCTCAGGCAAGACTGTTCCAGGCAAAAGAAAAAAAGCACTGAAAAGGCCCTGAGAAGGGAGCATGCCTGGAATATGTGAGAAGCAGAAAGACAGAGAAAGGCAGTGAGAGTGGAAACTAAAGGAGAAATGGGGATCCAAGCTGGGTCGGGCCCCAGAGGCCCTTGTAAGAACTTTCGCTTTGACACTGAGTGAGACAGAGGCCTCTGGAGGATTTTCAGTTGAGTAGTGACATGATGTGTGTGTGATCTACTTTTTAAGGGGTAATTGTAGTTGCCATGTAAAACAAGGCTGTGGAGAAGCAAGGGCAGATGGAGGGTGATGATGGAGGAGGAGTAGAACATGCTCAATTCTGCATATATTTTGAAGATGAAGCTGACAGCATTTACTGAGGGACTGAATGGAAATGGCAATGGAAAACAGAACTCAAATATGACATTTTTGGTTTTGACCTGGCCGATCAGAAGATTGCAGTGGCCATTCGCTGACCTGAAAGTCTTAGGGAGGAGCAGGTTTAAGAAGGAGGAGTAGGACATATGCTTGAGACATATCATCTGGTCTGTCTGTTAGGATCCAAGTGGGGGAAACTGTTGCCAGTTGCTTTTACTAGTCAGGAGCTCAGGAAGAGAATGGAGCTCAAGATGGATATTTTGGCAACATCAGCCAGCAGACGGTTTCGACTCAAGGCAATGGATGTGAGCATAGCTAGAGAAGGGTTTAAGGCTTGAGCTGTGGGCCCCACTAATGCGTCAAAGATTATGGAGAAGAGGATGATCCAGCAAAGGAGACTGTGGAAGGTCAGCCAGTGAGGTAAGAAGAAAACAAGTGTTCTAAAAGATGAATGAGGAAAACAGTTCAAAGAGGAGGTGATGCCAATTGTGTTGAATACTGCTAAGAAGTCAGGTAAGATGTGGAACAAAATTGGCCAATGGATCTAAACAGTGAAAGGTCATGGTCACCTTGACCCCAGCAGTAGATTGCAAAGCAACTGAAAGGGGGACGGGGAGGAGATATTTACATTATTTCCCCCTTGATCTTTTGATTTTCTTTTTAACCAGAGCCCATGCATTTATTTCATACGTGGACAGGACAAAACAGAAGCAGAGACCCTGAAAGCAAAGTTGGCCCAATTAGGGCAAACAATCCCAGTCTTAGTTTACAAAGTATCTCTGTGCAATAATAAAATCAGTTACAATGGATACATTTCCTTAAAGAGATTGGACCTCAATGGGCCACAAAATTACAATCTTCACACATCCTTTATCAAAACTCAACGGGTGTTTTTTTTTGAGTTGTGGACTTAGTCACAACATTTTAGTCTTATTTTTACAAAGATATTCAAAATAGCAAAATTACTCAAATCTTAGTTGTTCTGGGAAATCTGAAGGGTATACCAACTTGAAACAACACTAATCCTCTTGTGTTTAGGCAGAATTACATCTGAACTTCTCTGAATATTTAACAGCTAATATTGGCTCTTAACCCAATAGTATTCAACCTGACAGCCACTGTGTGTAGAGCATTGGTCAATATATCACTTTATGATTGGGATGTCCTTCAGTCACTGATCCCAGAGCACCATGTGGAAGCTGTGATCTGGTTCTCCTGGAGAGATCGTGGGGCAGGACATTTTAATTGGGCTCTCCCGATGACACTAAAAACAAACCATTAAATGTTCACTTTATAATATTCTATAAAATGTGTCCAAATGAAATCCTGCCTCCATCCTCAGGTCTTACCCCATTTTTTGCCCTAGCCTTTGCATCAAAATGCACTGCATGGGTGTGCTCATATTCCCTTTCACTGTGCTCCCCAGTGTGACAGGAGGTGACAATAGCAGCTCACCACCTACATGACATGATGGTCTTTTAAACACCGCCCATCTGTCCATTACCCTTCCTGTGATTTGTCTCCATTAGTCCTTTCCTCCAACCCAAGAGCCATTTTTACCCCTGTTGTCAAATCCAATGGGCTTCAGAATTCCAGAACAAGTCTGGCCTGATTTCTGAATAATTGATTTTTTTATAGTTACAAGGTCAGTATCTGCTATACAATTCCAAAATGTTCCTTTTTAAAAAATTATTATTATTCCTCTTGAAAACAGTACTGCCCTAGAGGAATACTGTCTTTTGAGAACTCCTTATAGCCAGAATTATCATGTCCCTTTTTCTCTTCAATGAACTACTTTCCAGAATTTCTTTTCCTCTTCCCTGTACACCACATGCCACCAATAAAGAACCCACATTTTCAAGATGAAAACCAAAAGAACATCTTGTGTATTCTCACAGGGAAGTATTCCAGCACATAAGTTTACAATATTCAAATAAGAAGTTGCTTCCTACACAAGAAAGTAAACAACAAACAAATGTATTGGAAAGCTCGCTTCCTTTACGGAGAGTCATCTATTCAACAGTTATTTAAGGAGCAGCTATGATATGCAAGCTATGTGGACCCTGTTGAATACGGAGATGACTCTGGCACAAATCCCACCCTGGAGAAACCTGCATCCAGAGACAAGAAAGTGGGGCAGAACCAGTTCACATGTGGTAGAGGATGGACTGGGGAGACATTCTTCCCAAACAGGAGCCTGCAGGAGGATAGTGTGGAGATGGAATTTGAATGCCTCTTGAAGATTAATTAAGTAGCATTTGGAGTCGGGGGTTAGAGAGCTCAACTGAGGGGAGGAAAATTGTGGAGAAGGGACCTGCATGCACAGAACAGAATCTGGGAGGGCATGAGTCAGTGCAGGGATGAGGTATCGAACGCTCAGCAGTGCGCGTGAAGGGGAGTGGGAGAAGATGAAGTTGGAAAGACGGGTTAGACCCAGGGATCGCCATGCTAAGGAAGAGCATGGGCACCATTCCCTAGGCTGGGAGAATCCTCCAGGGGATTTCGGTGCAGAGAAAAGAAAAGATCAGAGTATTAACATATTGGATAGATTGGGATGAGGCCACATGCAAAAAGGGAGGGCAATTCAAGGGTTTCTGTATTCAAAGGCTGGGTCTTGATGAAGTCATAGGATAACAGGGCTGTAGAATTGGAGAGGAGGAGAAAGATGTTTCACAGAGAGAACGGATAGAATCTGGCATCTGATGGAATGTGGAAGGTGGGGGGGAGGGAGGCATCAGCGTTAACCCTGAGAGTTTGAGACTGGATTAAGTGCGGATTCCTGGAGGGAGGATTGAGGAGGAAAAATGTGCTGGGGAAAGATTGTAGAAGATGCCTGGCGACTATTACAAAAATAAAATAGTCTTTTAAGAAAAAATTCAGAGCTGGAGTTACAAGCAAATGTGAAAATCATCTGCACAAACTGACAACCAAAGCCACAATTCTGGATGAGATTTTCCATTGAGGAACAGCCACAGTTATTGTCTTCACATCACAAAGTCAAATGATGTTTTGCTAATTACCCACTGAGTTTGATGAATGTAGACAGCCAATATCAGATCATTACAGGCTAGGCACTTTGCAGCCTGAACAGCCCAGGTTTGTAGTCCACATCAATCAAATTAACAAGTCCTTGTCAAATCTGCCCTTGGCTTTGTGCTGTATCAATACAGCCAGTGGGTGCATGCCCACGCCGAAATTGAAAACTCGACTCAAGAACTCGAACCATTGTATCTCCACATCTGTGGTCGTCTCAACTATCACTTGGCCGTTGTACTTTACACCAGAGTCTCCCTGCACCTTTTACAGAGAACTTCATGAAGGGCGTAGCTTTTAAATGAGAGTTCAACACAATAGATAGGTTTATCTCTGTTTCATAAATGCAAAAACATGAGACCAAGAGCAGTTATAACTTATGTAGGGTCATATGGCTACTAAGTGGAGGTAACAGTAAACCAGTCTTCAGACTCCAATCTAATGGCAGGAAAGTTTTTGTTTTGTTTGTTGTACTAAACTGTACTGCCTGACCTTTAAAAAAAAAAGGAAGGAAGGAAGGAAGGAAGAAAGAAAGATCACACTCATTACTAATTAGCAGAGCTGAATGGAGCAGGAGGTTATCCATGTTCACTGTTCACTTCTTTTCCCTGATGGCCACTTACTGTGCCTTCTTTGTGTTGCCTGACGGTTTAAAAAATGAATATTATGTGACTATTGTGCTCATTACTAATTAGCACAGCTGAATGGCACAGGAGGTTTACTGGGTCTGTTGTCTGCCTCTTCTCCTTATGGCCACTTCTTTTGCTTTCTCTGGCTTACCTCACTGGCAAAAACTGGGTGAGTAGGTGAGTGAGTGGTATGTGCCCATGCGCGCACGCCCCGCCCACACGTGCACGCCCCGCCCACATGCACACGCCCCGCCCACATGCGCACGCTCACCTTCGTCGTTGATCTCAACCTAGGAGGCCAGTTCAGAAGGAGAGCTGCATCTCAGTGACACGTTGTCAAAGCCTCAGGCCCTGTTTCCAAGGGGATTTTTCATGGTTCTTCAGTTGCAGGCAACCAGTAACCAGCAGTCCCGTCTCCATGGATCACATGGCACAAGATAAACCTGCAGTCTGATGTAACTCTCGCATCCTTCAGAATGTAACTTCTAAACCAAGCATTATATTGAATTCTAAACTTCAAAATGAAGGTCAGGAACATTGTATAAGAAAAGACCAGTCCAAATGAGAATCAAGGTGTATTTTGCAGGTAAGATGACGAGAAGAGCAAAAAAGTGGTGAAAATCACTTTCTAACTTGTTCTAATCTTATAAAGATTTATAATATTTCTCTAAATATCTCACCAAATCTGTTAGACCCTAACATGTGAGATTCATGAGACTACACTTAGAACCAATTTCAAAAACCAACTGGAGAAAAACGTCCTAATTTACCTCTGCTTCAGCGTTCTGTCTGTCCTCTGAGAGAAAAAGAAGAGTCCACCAGACATTTCTTAACAGGGAGGCTTGGTAAGTCAGGTGTGGAGCCTCAAATGCTTCTGGAAAATAGATCAAGGAAATAGCCCCCCTTCCCTTAACCATTTGTATTGACTTATTGTTACTGGGTTTGAAGAGTTTTCTGAGGAAAAAAGACTTGAACCATCACATTATTGGAATTCAAACCTAAATCACCCTGTCTGGTGGAGGGGTGGCCCCGGTGAAAGTCAGACAACAACCAAGGAGCAGTCGGGCTTCTGAGGGAACATTGCCACTAAAGTATAAGGTCAGCATGTCGCAATCTGAGTGGTTTTGTATCTCCACGTAGAAACTTCAGACCTGGTGATGAGAATTGGTAGCAGATCTCTTAGACTTTTCACTTATATAGAAGACATAAAAATGCCTGGACTTGCAGGACTTGGGAAAGAGGTTTTCCCTAAAGAGAATTGGGCTCTGCAAACTTTGTGTTCCCCCAGTTTGGAAGCAGGGGACACTTGTCACTCTCTTCTCAAGCCTAGTGATCAGGATTTCTCCAGGACTGCAGAGAACACCTGGGCTGTAGTCTAACTCTCACTTTAAACTTAATGAGATAATAAATAAGTCAAATAATAAATTGACTTATTGACCAAACCTGAGGCAGCTTGTGCTCTCAGGTTTGGTCAGTGGGAAACGTGGGTGAGTGTTTCCCGTGGGCAGGGTTGCATAACTAAGAATGAATGTGGGGTCAGCTTTGGTCCTGTGCAGAGGGACTTCCTGGAGGGGCGAACAGGCCCAGTGGAGAGAAGCTACAGATATTGCCAAATACCTGGGGGCTGCAAAAGGAGTCAGCAATCTCCATAATGGAGAACACTTCACATGGGTCAAGGAACTTCAGATAAAAGGCACTCAGTGACAGGGTTCTCCAAAGAACTGAAGCTTAGCTTAAACCAAAGCTGGGATCACAGACCACAAATCCATAAGACACTTTCAGACATGTGAGAACTTTTCTGCTCCCCGTTTAACTCTCCTCTTCTCCTACTGCATTCCAACCGGGGAAGGGCAGAAAGAGATTCTAGCGATGGAAGAGGAGGTGAAGGAAGAGAGGACTCCAGCCCCCACTTCTGTGGTCTCCATCCCTTTCTTAAGTGTGATTTAATTTGGGGGGTGGGAAGGGGGGTCAGGGAGGTGACTTCACTTCGAATCAAGTGTGGAGTGCTGGTGTTTTATAGGCTGGACTTTCTGAATAAAAATTGAGTTTAGTAACCTAAAAATTTTTTTAAAGATTTTATTTATTTATTTTTAGAAAGAGTATAAGGGAGGGAGAAAGAGAGGGAGAGAAACATCCAAGAGAGAGGATCATCAACCAGTTGCCAATTAGCCACGTTCCCACCAGAGGCCAGACCTGAAATCCAGGCACGTGCCCTGACTGGGAATCAAACCAGTGACCTTTTGCTTTGCAAGACGACGCCCACCCAACTGAGCCACACTGGTCAGGGTGGTAACCTAAAAAATTTTTATCCAGCAGGTGGGGAGACAAAATAAAGTTGCGTTATAATTACATCCCACAAGTCTTGCTTTTTCTCTGTATCAATTATGCACACTTTCCTCCTACTTAGCCATTTTCACCCACTCACTTATTTGGGATCTGAGGAAGCTCCTTACGGGGCAAAAACTGCTACTTCTATGAATCCCCAAAGGCTCTCTGATTTCTCCCTTCAGTAATAAGGTTCTCAGTCCCTCTCCCTAGCCCATCACAGGGCTGTTCTATTTGCTCTGCAGTTTACTTACTCAAATTTAGAACACAGCCTCTTTGCCTTGATTTCCTGGAAACACCACTCACACAAGGCCTCACTTCAGGAGATTACTTTTCAGCACAGAGCAAGCAACTTAAAATAGAACACAAGGCATCCCTGTCTTTGAACGTGCTCTGGCCACTGGTGATGTCTGGCCTGTGCTGTTCCTGGAGATTGATGACCTTCCACTCTGTGGCTTCCACGCTGATGACCTTCCACTCCTGCTCCCTTCTCCTCCTCTCTCTGCTTTCCTCCCCAGAAAACTCTCATTTATTTTTTATGTTGATTGGCTTAGCTATCTCTTTGTTTCAATGCCACCTTCTAAACCATGCCCTGGGGGCCTCATCTTTGCTAAATAAAAGCCTATTTACTTACTCCAGAGAGAAATTATGCTACTTCTTACAGGCTAAAGCTGCCACAGTCACTTGTGGTTTTAAATAGTACAATAATGACTTTATCTCTGCCTATAAGACCAAGCAACAGGGCTTGAATTTGGAGGGGCGGGGTAATTACGGTTATAAGTGGTAGAGGTTCCAGAGCTCATTGCCATCCAAAGACATTGACAATGTGCATCTGTCCTGAAGAGCAAGGTTCTGTATTAATTGAAAATATATCCCAGGCTGGTGTGGCTCAGTGGACTGATCGACAAGCCTGTGAACCTAAAAGTTCACAGGTTCAATTCCCAGTCAGGGCCCATGCCCGGGTTGGGGGCCAGGTCCTCAGTTCTGGACATGCAAGAGGCAACCAGCTGATATAACTCTCACACATCAATGTTTCTTTTCTTCTCTTTGTCCCTCCCCTCCTCTTTCTCTCAAAATAAATAAGTAAAATCTTTTTTTTAAGTTTTCAAAAGAAAAAGTGAATTAAAAATTTTAAAAAGAAAATATATTAAAATTCTGGAACTCTTCTGGTTCTGGTGAACTCCTTATGGGTCCTTTTCACTTTTCCTGGTTCCTCACCTCTCTATTTCACTCCACCTCCACCCCTGTCCCTCCCATGCCCCAACACACACTATTTAAAAAAGTAGCATTTGGTGACCATCAGATGTGGTGGCTGTCAGGTTCCCTGACACTGAGGCTCAGTGGAGACCATCTTCATTCATCTTGCTGGGGGCAGTGGGTTTCCAGCATCTACACATACAATTGGGTCCACCCACTGTAGGGTCCTGGTGCCGCCACCTGCAGCTGAAAAACATCTACCATCAACCATGGAGTTGTCATACTTATCCCAGCTGGATGCAAAAAAAAGCACCTTCCAACTCACAAAAACAACAATGATGATCTTAGGCCTTGGGGAGCAGTGGTTATACTCCTTTTATAAAGCGGCATTAGGTGTGGGACTCTCCATCCTCACTAGCAGCAGCAGCGGCAGCACCGATAGGAGCAGAGTGGTAGACTGGGATCAGCAACTCTGTGGACACAAAGGGACACAGAGCAGTAAGTGTGGGCTCAGCAAACAGTGGGGAGGAGTAATTGTGGACATATGTAAGCACCCCGTGGAGGGACTCTGTAAAAAACTGGGCCTCCTTGAGTCAACGAGAAGCCAGTCAAATGGGGGTCTGCTTGTTCCTATTGACTCTTGGGGTTTAATGTGATGTGATTGCATTTGCAAGCAGCAGCTGCTGAATCCTGAGACACTTGGATTACATGCTGCTGTAAATGGCTTTTGTCTCTAAGTCTATAAAATGAACAGAGATACAAGACGACACTGCTGTAGAATGATTCTGTGTCTTTGACCCATTCTACCAGCGGTGCTTTCCAGAATGCTACTAGAGGAATTTCCACACAAAATATCAGAATAGGTAATAATGTCTGAACACCACTTCTAAATATTTTGTTAAGTGCTAAGCCTACCTTATCTCCTGAAATCCTTACCAGGATCCTCACAGGTAGGTGTTGTTAGAGATGCAGAAAGGGGCTCAGAGACTTTAAATACTTTAAGGTCAGCAACAAATAAACATTTAAGCTGCTTAATCAAAGACATAAAAATAAACATTAAACTCAGCAACCAAAATATTCTGGAATAATTTGGGATCCCCTTTATCTTAGGCCAGCCTCCCTGGCAGCAAAATTGGAGCCAAGGCTTTATGTGCCTGTGTAACAAAGAAGCTCTCCCGGAGGACGCTGATGGGAGGTGAGGGAAATGGGGATGGGAGAGCAGCAAGTCAAGCAAAGGTGTGATCGCAGGTGAAGAACCACAGAGACTGCCTTCACCTGACTCCATAGACCCAGGGTGTGAGCTACATCTCATAGCTGTCTAACCAGAGGCACTGCCACACCTGTCGGTCAGGGTTGTCTCCGGGGGGAAAAAAACGCCATAAGCCTGGCCACTGAAATAAAATCACAGCAACCCCCCTGGTGCACACGCACAGTAGAGAGGGATCTGAGGAACCCGGCCAGAGCCCCAGCATTATCCAGCACAACCATTCAACAGCGGGGCTGGCTCTCATCCAGCGGCAAATCCTTGAAAGTCATCGGCAGTAAGAGCCAAATTAGAGGGGGTATTTTTATAACTGGGGCTTCAGATGGATTGCCTATAACCAGAAAGATTGTTGGATTGTATATAGGTCATCCTTTGTGTTTATTCAAACTGGTCTATAATTTGGGAGCCTAGCATTTTCAGGTTTCTGTAAGGGGAGGGAGAGTGAAGTCAAGGGGGCAGCTTGATGCGGCCGAGCACCTCTGGCTTTGCCCGAAGACGAGACGTGCTTCCCCACACAGCAGCCACCGCTTGTCCCTGTGACCCTGAGCAAGTCATTTCACTCTGTGAGCCTCAGTTCCCTTAGAGGGAAAGAGAGGAAAATTAACCACTCCAGAACTGGTGAAATACTCAGATGAAATGATGCCTATGAAGTCCTTTGTAAATGGTCAGCAGGATAAATGTTAATTCTTAGTAATATTGGATTGTCGTTGGATTTACCAGAGAGAACCGTATTTCCATTCACATGGAGGTAAACATGACCATGATTAGATGTAAATTGCAGAGAAATGGAGTCCTTTCTTATTCTGAAGCAGCCTGAACTCGCCTGCCTCCTAACATCGTTATCTAAACCATCATCCAGTTAGAGATTAGATGGATTTGAAAAGAGAGCAGCCTTGAGTTTCTGGAAATCCCAGCTCACAATGACACAGCCGGCCAGGGCCTCAGAAGATTTTGACTGTTGGCTGCTACTGCATCTCATACGTTCACACATCCCATGGCCCGGGCTCCCCCTGTCAACTGCACTGAACCCTCTAGCACCCCCAAGAGAATATGACATGATAAACACACTGAACTGAAGGTGCAGCGACAGTGGAATAAACATTCCCCCCCTAGGCACACAGCCTTAACCCAAAGGAATAGCTCTCAAATGTCAGGGAAAAGCTGGTTGCAGATGCAAGAGGAGCTCACCCAGGGCAGTAGTCTGAAAATCACACCAGAGCCCTCAACTAAATAAAGCTAGCACTGTTTGCCAGAAAACTGTTTCTCTTGAAAGTGATTCCAAGTGATACAAAGAGCCTCAATTACCACTTAATGTTTCCTTCTCAACCATGGTTTGAGAATAAAGAAAGAATTGACTTTGGGATCAGAACAGTCTGAGCTTTACTCCTGACTGCAGCATTTACCAGCCATGTGACCTTGAGCGTTTTCTGATTTTCAGCTTTTCCATCTGTGAAATGGGATTCACAGCACTTCCCTCAAGAAGTTACTAAAAGAACATAAGCAAATTGCTTCAAGCAGTTTTTGCTGCATAGCTGACATCGAACAAATATTGTCAATAAAGTTAATAATAATAATATGTAAATGGCCTAGACCACTGTCTATGACATAAAACATTATTATTGCTATTCTCTCCTCAGAGAGCATTTCAGCGGTTTGCAGTGACTGGTAGGCAGGCAGTAAATAAATGTTGGTCAAATTGATGCATACACAACAAGCTTCCTAACCCATTGAGGAAAGAGATAACTTCTGAATTCCATGCCTGGACAATCCCTTACCTTCTAAACATCTTAAAGATAGCCCCTGTATCTCAGCCCAGGTTTCATGGACCACGCTGTCATTCTGATAGTTCCTCCCTCGTCAGCCCGAGAAGGGAGCGGTGGGTGGCACACACAGCATTGCCAGCCAAGGCGCTGGACTGAGGCCGTCGGCGGCAGGAGCGCTGTGAGTCACCAACAGTTTCTGTCTGGAACTGAAGCAGGAAGTGCTGTGAGCATGGAGTTGTGCTGATTTACCCTGCTGCAAAGCCAAACCTCAGAGTGGGAATGTCACGAACACTTGTTTGTTTCTGAGATGATATCTACTTTGACTTTGCACAAAATATGGAACTAATCAGTATCCAAACACCTTCTCCTGTCAATGAAAAAATGCAGAAATATAGGACCCCATCGGTACCACAAGAGGAGTGCCACTCTCTCTTTTCGGTTATCTCTGGCCCTGGCAGACAACCCTTCCTTTGTAGATTTGGAGGGAGCAGAGAAGGTGGGTTTGACTATTCAAGCAGCCTCTCCCAGCTGAGGCACTGTTTCCTCGAGCCAAGACTGAAAAAAGCCAGAGGGAAGAATTCAGAGCAGGAATAAGGGGGCGCTCGGGCAGAGTTGGCTGGCTGCTCCGTGAAGACGTTATGTTGGCAACATTCCCTAGGACACAAGAGAAAGAACCATACTGCCTGAAGTCCAATTTCAAACACATACCACAAAGTCACGGCTAAGGAAATCCTGGGAAACGATAGCATCTTCAGTGAGGAAGATCAGTTTTCTGACAGTAACAACAGTCATTTATTAAGAATGGATGCCATGCTCTCTGCAAGAATCATCTGCACAGTGACTCACAGGTACTATCTCAGTTTGTAGGGCTGCGATCACAGAGTATCACAGAGACTGCACAGCTTCGACAACAGGTGCACATTTTCTCACAGGTCCAGAGGCTGGAAATCTGAGATCAAAGCGCTGGCAGGGCCGGTCTCCTCTCAGGGCCGCGACGGAAGGAACTGTTCTCCGTTTCTCTCCTTGGCTCGCAGACCGCCACCCCCTTGCTGTCTCTTTATATGGTCTTCCCTCTGTGTGTTTACATCCCTGGAGTATCTTTTGTGGGTCCAGTTTCCTTTTCCTATAAGGACACTGGTCAGATTCAATTAGGCCTTATTCTAACTTAATCATCTTTCCCTAATAGCCTTGTGTTAACTTAATCAACTTTTTAAGCCCTGTCTCCAAACACTGTGACGTTCTGAAGTACTAGGGGTCAGGACATCAGCACATGAATTGGGACAGGGACACAGTTCAGCTCGTAACAGACACTATGATTCCTATCTTACTGATGAGGATTTTAAGGTCTTCAGGGTACAACATAGCTAGTAAATGGTAAAGGCAGCATTGGAATTGGGGTCTGTTTGACATGAAATTCTGTTCTTTCTACTGTATGTATGACACAGTCTCTGAAGCTGCTGAGCAGGACAGGGATGTGGCTAAAAGTGACACCAGAATCAGGAGTTAGAGGCTGCCGACAGTCCAGAAGGTTTTGGTAGGCCCTTCCCTGAGAAACTTGCTTTGAAATGCGTCGTAAGTGTAAATCCTGCAGTTGTCGATTCATTTACATTTTGTTCCTTTGTTACTATAGAAAATTTCTCTAAGCAACAGAAAAATCAATAATCCACCCCTGCACAGGCACATACCTGCCCTGGCTAATTATTTAAGACATTGCTCAAAGCTACGCTCCTAATTAACAGTGTGCGCCGCTCCTGCCGAAACATGAGCCCAGCATCTCTCACAGTTTGTAATCCATCTGGTCCCCAGGCCCACGATGCCCATGTCAGGTACGCCTGCCACCCGCATGTCACCTGTCCGCCTGTGTGGGGTGGGAGGGGCGCTCCTCGGTGGGTAGGGAATCAATAACAGCCAATTCTCTGGACTCTGTTGACATGCATGGCTAGTTTTCTCTTGTGATTAATTACACTCATTTCTGCAGGAGGATTAATTCACTTTTCTGGAGAGCTTCTCTGATTTTTGCTATTAAAAAGCAAATCTCAACAATCTCCCTAGCTCAGAAAGATTGGAGTCTAGTTCAGTGTAAGTGATCACAAGTGTCAAAATCCAAAGCTCGAAAGGGAGGGTGGTTACAAATACAAGGGTGTGTGTGTGTGTGTGTGTGTGTGTGCAGATACATGGTATATGCACATATATGCACATAAACATTAATCTTATACAATTTTGATTTTTCTAATTAAGATGACTACATGTCCCTTTTTTCATGGTTGCCGCCTATTTCAAAAAGCCTATTAATGTACATGTACAAGCAAGCCAGATTTCAGATAATAATACACTCCAAAAAGAGCAGATAATTGGAGACATATTCACAACTAGACCTAACTCTCTTCAAACAAAGAGCGACGCCCAGTTAATTAATGTTTGTCAAGTACCTTAAAATTATACAATTCAACATCCTAGATATTCTCACCTAAAGATAGGAAGACAAAAGGATTGTGGAGAAGCAGCCTTAGGCTGGTGCGGGGTCTATCTCGTTCAGCAGTTCAGCAGATGTACCAAAGAGTGGGGAGGGGGCGGGGCACAGACACACAAAGTAGCTGGAACTAAATCTCCTTAAAAGCTATTTCTCTGTCTCTACCTCTTGTTTTTATCTCTGGGTGAATGGGGGAATAAATTCTTTGGCAAATCATTTCACAGGAACGGTAACATCAATTCTTAATTGTTAATATCGTGATTTGTTATTTATTGAGCATGAACAGTGCATTAGAGGTTGTACAAAACACAGATAGCTCCAAGTCCTAAATCAAGCTGCTACACTCAGAAATGAGGGTCTTTATTAAGCATTTTCTTTTTTTTTTATGGGATTTGGGCAGTGAGCTGGATAGTGAGTTGCTGCCTGTCTTGGAGGGAAGTGTCTTTCGGGCACTTAGGTTTTATCACCCAACAAACAGGAGCAGAGCATTTCCTGAGAATCAAAGACTCCAACAATGGGATGGACCTTGAAGGACATCACGTCCAGTGGTCTCAGAACTTGACTGTGTGCTCACCTTAGGAAACTCTTTGAGCACACATTGTATCATTTTATATATTTACTGATACATTATATGCATATACACCAGGGCACCGATACATTCTAATCATCATAAAGCACACAAAATAGGAAACATTTAAAAGACAACATAAAGGTGAAATGTTTTAAAGCAATTTTTGTTTTATTGTATTTTATTAAAAAGAACAAAGAATTTTTGCTCTCACTAAAAAGCTGTCACCATTGCCCTGGCCAGGTGGTTCAGTTGCTTGGAGCATCGTCCCACACACCAAAAGGTTGCAGGTTTGATCCCAGGTCGGGGCACGTGCAACAGGCAACTGAGTGATGTTTCGCTCACATTGATGTTTCTCTCTCTTTCTCTCCCTCATCCTCTCTCTCTAAAATCAATACACATATTCTCAGGTGAGGATAAAAAAAGAAAAGATGTCACCATTGATAACATTCCCTTACCAAGGATAATACAATATGATTCACTATTTTTTTTAAATCTTAGTTTCATATTTTGTGATACAAGGATTTGAAAGTTTGGTGCGGCTTCAATGACCGCCACACCGAAAAAGCTTTTTCTCAAAAATATGTCCATCCCAATGGGAGGAAGAGTGTAGTGTTGGCCTGGCTTAACAATTTAACTTATTTTTAATCTCATCCACCTAGTATGGGAAAGTTTCTGTAGAAATTTGCTAGTAAACTTCTATTTTTCCTCCTCTACCATTTGATCTTCCCAACAAATTGGAACTTACTGTATTTTCATATATTTAACAAATCGTTCAAAATATGCTGAAATTTTGTTTTTAATTCAGTTTTTAAATTCTAAATTTTCTAAATTTGCGATGTATGGTCTTCAAAATTTATACACTTATACAGCTTTGTCAATAAATTAATGGTGGAAACATTTTCAGTCATTATTTTCAGAATGCTTTTTCCATAGCACAAGTTTCTTTCAAAAAGCCATTGATTTCTCATTTTAGAAGAGTAAGTTAGCTTAGTCGACTGGTAAAAGTCTTTATTTGAACTTTATTTTTTCATTAATTAACTGAGTGAACTTGGGGAAGTCTCTTTACCTTTCTGTACCTCAGTTTCCTCATCTGTCCCTATCTCCTAAGACTGTGTCGAGAGTCAGTAATTTAACCCATTTATAACAGAATACTACCCTGGCTGGTGTGGCTCAGTGGGTTGAGTGCTGGCCTACACACCAAAGGAGCGCCGGTTCAATTCCCAGTCAGGGCCCATGCCTGGGTTGCAGGCCGTGTCCCCAGTGGAGGGGGTGCCCAAGAGACAACCACACATGGATGTTTTGCTCTGTCTCTTTCTCTCTTCCTTACCCTCTAAAAACAAGTAAAAAATAAAATAGAATAATACCTGTCCGATAAAACACCCTATATAAGTGGAACATGTTAAGCATGGTAATTTTTCAGAAATTTTCACTAAAAGTCCTACTGCCAACAGCTACTTACCATCACAGGAGGTCAGCCTAATTGAAGATGTGCCTTTTGTAAAAGAACAATGCATAACTTTAACTTTGCTTTCATTATTCTGACCAAAGATAACCCACAAACCTCTCTGTGGCACAACAGATGGTCATGGTTTTTCCCCATTTCATTCAAAACATAGTAAAGATACTACTATTTGCAATTCTTGTGTAATATAGTCCTTACATTTCCTTCGCTGGGCACAGTGGATGACAATCTAAGGAAACATGCTGATGTGAGCAAACAAATGAAGATACTGCCGCAGCCTTCAGTGTTGGAGGCTCCCGCTCTGCCTGTAAGGTCCTACGTGACACCTCAGACATGACATGAGACTGCCTGATTCTCTAGACCTCAACTATTAATGAGCTTACTTCCTCTTTTTACTTTTAGGTAAAGTGTAAATATTAAGGAGATACCCTTTTTCTTCTGCCTTCCACTGCAGAGTCCACTGGTTTGGTCCAGTGGTTTCCCAACAGAGATTATGTGGAGTCTGCCCAGAGCTGCTGAATCAGACTTTCGGGTCAGTCCTGCTTCTCAACCAGCACCCCGGGTGCATTTGTCTGACGGCTAGATGACTATCTCACCTCCCCAGCAGGGAGGCTCCCTCACCATAGTTTTGATAGGTGGTCATCCTCTTAAACGTTTCCAACAACAAAGAGCATATTACCTTGCAGAGTAACCCCTGTTATTTTGGAGTCCTACAATTGTCAGCAAATGTTTTCTTCTAGTTCCCTATTATTTTACCCACTGGTGTGAGTATGTTGCTCTCTGGTGTCACACAGAACATGATTTGCACCACCTCCTCTCCCACTCCTCTTCTCTCCTCTCTATACCCTTCGTCCATCCCCATTTGACTCGGTTTCTGGGGTGTTTTCCCATCCTGACTCTCCTCTCCTGGCTGCTCTCCGACTCAGAAATGTTGCTCAATATCCCACATGTCATCAGACCAGTTCAGAAGCAGTGACTGTGTGACCGCCTCTGACTGCTGCTGCCGTGGCATCGTTAATGCCAGAGGTGCATCATCGCCAGGTGAGGCTGATGTGTCCTCTCCAGGTGGGTGCCTCACGCACATGCACTACACCCATTCGCTAATAAGAGAAACACCTTTTGTGATTGAGATGAAGCATTCTCAAACTCTCATCCCGACATTCCCTTTATTTCTTTGTATATGCAATATATTGATCTACTGTGCAAAGCCCTAAAGACCTGATGTTGTCTAGTTTGTGTCTCGTAGTCCTGTTTCATATCACTAAAAATATGGGATTAAAAAAAAAAACCCCGAACCTAAAGCCAGGTCAACTGGTATCATCTAGTCCAAGTTCTGCTATTAGAAGGGCACTTACACTTTCTGAATCTCTCTATGCTCGCCAATAAAATAAGGAAGTGAGAGCCTTTTAAAATTGTTTTTAAAAGTTATACTACATTACTAGTAGTCTCATGCAACCTGTAGGCACTTAATAAATATTAATGGGGAAATGAAACGGATAGATAAATGATAGAGAGCAGACTGAATAATGACAAGAGGGGAGGAAAGATAAGACATAACATCAATTCAAGCTCTTGGCACCTTAAGACAGTGTCTGTCACTGATGGCAACACAGAAAGAATCATGATGCTTTAAGTCCAGTGCAGTGTTTAAAGAATGCAGAGCTTAGTTTCTGGGGAGGGATCCTCTCCCCCACAATTCCATAGCCCCATGCAGTTAATGAAGCATCTAGTAGCACCTGTTCAGAATTTACCCAGGAAGAAATGTAATGGGTAGGAGGCTAAGAGGCAAAGCCCACATTCATCAATGCACATTGTTAGTCTTCCGGGGGCGGCAAAACATTTAACTGCTGGGCAGCAAATCCCACTTGACTGTTTAAGTAAAAGGTAATGATAAATATCAAGCTAAAAGTGTGGGCCTTTCTACATTTTATTAAATAAAATACACTAATGGCTTGTGTATGAAATAAAATTGCATTTTTCAACAAGTTTTTCATTCTCCCATGAACTAAGCATCATAGGATATTGGGTCCTATGCATTTAGTCATCCATCCATTTATTCAAACAAACATCTCTTAAGCGACTATAATGTTCCAGGCTTCATCTCACAAAGAGCAAGGCTAAAAGATGAATAACCTCGTACTCTGTGGACTAGAGCAGCAATTTCCAACCGATGTGCCACGGCAGGCACAGTGGTGCGCCACAGAATTTTTAAAACATGCGATACTTGACTATTTAATCAGGAACACTGACCTCTTTCCCCCTAGGTCATCACATTTAAAAAGTGACTGCAGCCAACATGGCAATAGCCACCTGGTGCGAATGAATCAAAATTATACCTATTTTCTTCTTGTCAGATGGGCAGAAATACACTATATTTTTTGGTGTGCCACAGAATTTTAGTAATTAGTTTATGTGGGCCACAAGATGAAAAAGGTTGAAAATGGCGGGACCAGAGAATGGCAGGGAGAAGAGAGGCAGAGACGGCGGAGGAGGAAGAGCAGCTTCAATGCGACGCGATGGGATGGGATAGAACACGGGCTGACTCAGGGTGAAGCGGGCTCCTGGGTGACCTTTGCACAGCACATGAGTCAGGACTCAGTTGGGGATCGCAGAAACCACTCTAGCTAGTTTAAAGAGGAAGAGATTTAGTAGGGAATCAGGCGTTGACAAAATCATCGAGAGGTCAGGAGGAGCCCTGCCTATGCCGAGCCTGGACAGAAGAGTCGTACAGTAATACTGCGGAACTGCACCCTCAAGGGGAGCTGCCCTCTCTGCCCAATTCAGAAAGCGTGGGATTCAAGAGGCTGCCAAAGTAATGTGGGCTCAAAGAGTACACCTCGTCATCAGCTTTCTGGGGATCACGATTGTGGGTTCTGCTAGAGCCTCACTGGAAAATAAATAAGTGAATAACTAACTAACTAACTAACTAACTAACTAAATCGTAACAGACCACCATTGCTCTTGCCGTTTACTGACTCACTTCTCAGCAGCCCAGTGGGGAGCGTGGAGTTGGAGAGATCTCGGGGCAGCGGAGGGAAGGGGCTGAAGGAAGAAGGTCAGCATGTGCGTGAACCCAGCCAGCCCTGGAGCCCTGCCCCTGAGAGCTCTGAGCAGAACCAAAGGCAGCATTTGAAATGTCACAGTGTTTTTGGCCATTGTTGTTACTGCCACTGCAACATGGAAGTCAAATGCACGTGTGTGCAGTTTCCTGGTGGAGTAAGTATGAACTCGGAGTCAGGGGATGGCCATGTTCTTCCTGGCTTTGCCACTAATGGAGTTGCCTAGGGGGAGGGAGCAGGGAGTCATGTAACATTCCTGGCTTCATTTTCTTTCCCACCTGTAAAATAGGGAGTTTTCATGATTCTCGGCTACTGAATCAGGAATTAATAAGAAATAGAAACATCGAAACCCATCATCTTGGTGGAGTGGATAGTCTAAATTATCTGGGTAGTTTACACTAGCTGGATAGTCTATTTAACCGGGAAAGGGAAATCCATAGTATCTGCAGAACTCAAACTCACCTTGTGAGCAGTAAATTCCTTTCCTAACAGTACAATATTGTAATTTTGTTAGGGTCATGTTAGAACAATGGGCACCCAATAAATAGTTGCTGATGTGAAATCAAATTGTAATCCTCGTGGAATTCATTTTTCCTTGCCAATGCATCTCCTCTCGTGGCATGTTGGAGAAACCTGCAATCACGCTGCACATGTTGACTGGCAAAGCAAATAAATGAGAGCACCAGAGCTTTGCATTGTCTGCTGGTCCCTGCGCTCAGTCAAGGTGAGCTCTTGGCGAGCGGAGTAGTCTTTCGTTTCACAGTTTTCATGAATATGTAATTCATCTAGTCACAATAGAGGTATTTTGTGCAGTTTGGAAAGCCACGTGTTATTTCCTTGCTTATAATGGTCTCCTCTGCCCCCACTTAGAGACTGAGAGGCTCAGCAGCTGCTGAAGGTCAAGCTACCACCAAGTTACTGAGTTACAGCACATGGACGGTGGAGACCATGTGGTGTGTGAATCGCCCACAGGAGCACAGGCGACATTAGATGGAGAAGAACTTTAAACACTTCTCTGTTTATGTCTCTCTATCTCCAGACCAAAAGGAAAAAGGAATCCAAGCAAGCTATGAAAGATAATATACAATCAGATAAGCTTTTAAAACAGGTGATGGGCAGAGAAAATACAATGCAACATGAACTGACTACTTCATTTGGTTAGATTTTCTGCCTCAGCATCTGCCCTTCTATGAGAGGAAATGATGATCAGAAAGGAAGCCACTGTTAAACCAAGAAGCCACAGAATTAGATCCAGGGTGTGGGGAAGAGCTGCAAAAAAACTGTGAATAGACATCGACCATTGACCTCACTCTAGTGGAAGCTCGGGTTGCAAGCTTCCCCCAGATGAATGGGGCTCGTAACATATGTCTCCGCTGTGCCTGTCTCTGCACACACACACACACACACACACACACATGCACACACACACATGGTAAGAGAGAAACTTCATAAAGATGCTCTCTGCCTTAACCAATGAACAATTACAAAATAAGAAATATGACTATACTATAATTGAATTTGTCACCAGCAGTACAAAAGGACAATGCCAAAGTTTCCTTATTCTTATAATGAGGTTTTTTTCCTTTTCCTTAAATGTCTTATTCCACCAAGCTTATGCCACTTATTTTGACTAATGGGAATAACCGATCCCTACTTTCCTTCTAACATTCCCATCTGCCAAAGTATTTTTATCTGGCTTGTTCCCAGAAAGTAGCTAACATTCTTGATTTTATAAAGAACCTTTTTATATTTATTACCATTCCAAGGGATTTCTTCTGAATCTTAGCCAACTTGACTTGCTGTTATTAAAAAAATGAAATATTTAAAAGTTAAGAATGCGTTTTTTGTTAATGCCCTCAGGGAAACAAGCCCCCATGGGCAGTTATATGGCAAGTTCATGCTGAAATTTGTTTTCTCTGCTTTAATCTTTTTAATGTGTGGTAACCACTGAAAGTTTGTACAGAGCTGTTAGAAAATGGTCTTGGGCCTAGGCTGTGTTCCAAATGTGGGTGTCATAGAAGACTGGCCTCTCTTACATGGCTGAGTTACTTCTCAAAGGGTTGTTATGAGGACTCATAAGGGCAGAGCAGGAATTGTGGAAATAGAACTCCCCACGGAGTTATGGGAAAGAACACTATACAGAACTAGAGAGCCTGGCACATGGCCTAGGCCCTAGGTGGGACCTCAGAGGCCACTTCTCTGGGCCCCCTAGGGACTTCTGGCCCTTGCATGAGTGCTTGCTCTGTGGAGGGCACCTCTGTTTAGCAGGCAGGACTCACGCAGACATGGCTTGGTTCAAGGGGGAGACTGGCTGGCTCACAAAGGCTGAAGAGGATGAGAGATGCTTCACCAAGAGGGCCCATCTTCCCCTGCCAGCCAGGGAACGCAATTTCCCTGGCAAAATGTGAGGTAATGGATGGGTTAGCCAACTGCTTCAGTGGTAATGAAGAGCATTTGGCCTCTCCAACCAAAGACCCATGTGGGATTCACAGAGTGGGAGAAGACCATACAGAGTTCCTACCTGAATGTCAAAATATAGCCTCACATTATCTTTACAGTCTCTCAATAATTGCTCTGCTTCTGGCTCCAGTTCTTCTGAGCAAGGCAATGCAGTACCTGCAACATGGGGTGAAAGCTTCCTTAGAGGCGTGATACCCTAGCCACAAATAATGCCTTTGCCAACTACAAAGTTTCTCATTTTCTTCAAGCTGTTTATGAAGAAAAAAACTGCTTTATTAATTATCCTAATCCTTTGCCAGTTAGTTAGGGTTTAAGGAGGCTTTTATGTGTTTTAAAACCACATTTGTGTTAAATACCAACATAATCAAAGCACAGAAATGTTGTTGCATAACATCATAGTTCGTGGAGATGGTAGTTCTTCCCCCATTCAGCTATTTCACTCTGAGTACTTTAAACCATTACCAAGATCACCTTCCCTTCCGGGCCTCAAGGACAGGTTTAATTCTGTACAACTCTCAGACTTGATGGCTAGTAGCGATCATGCTGAACACAAACATCTGGACTCAGGATGGAAATCGGTTCCTTTACTCTGAGACCTGGGGTGCAAACCCAAGGGAAAGGCATGGAGCTCATCCACGCCTCTGCCTCAGGTGGATAAATGAAACAGCAAGGTCTTCTATGAAGTAAGGAAGGAGATGGACAAGCAATGAAAACTGAACTTAGAGAACATTCTCCTGCCTTCAGAGTGGTAGTCTACTTGGAATTTTTATGCTTCCCATTGAGAAAATGGGAAGGCAAAATATATAGAATACAGAATGTCTTTAAAGCAATTTGCAAACACTCTTAATTTAGCTAAAATCATACACTGCCCCCCCCAAAAAAAACCTGACAGAATAAAGTGAAGAAGATTTTTAATCATTGAATTTGAAACCTTCATCGTAGTCCCCAAAATAAGGTTGACCCAAACCACAAGCCAGAGATTGTGGAAACATAAGATATCTAACAGGCAAGGAGAGAGAGGGTGGTGCTTCCAGTCACAGAATTACTGGATTTTTGTTTGTTTGTTTGTTTGTTTGTTTGTTCATATGTTTGCTTGTTTTTAAGCTTCACAGCCTTCACCGAACTGTTGTTCTCTGTGAGGTTTTCTGTGACCCTCTAAGTCAGCGACCCAATCATGAGACCAGGGTGCTTCTCGGTAACTCCACGTGGCACTTGCCCCCTCACCTCTAATACCAGGGAACCAGCGACCACATGTAGCAGAACTCTCACTGGAAAGATAGAAGCCACTACATGGGTACGTGGGGAAGATGTTACTCAGGCTGTCACATCTTACCTGGTAAGAAAAGTGCTGGAAAACCCATGTCCAGCCTTGCACCCATCCCATCTCAACAATTCCTCGCTGGTAGTAGCCACCCCGGCCATGTAACCTCCCACAATTCTGCTGATCCTTCTCGCCTCTCTCCATTCACTCTTAACAGGGGTTGAATTATGTCCCCTAAAAAAGATATTTAAATCCTGCCCCTAGCATCTATGGAGTGACCTTGTTTAAAAATAGGATCTTTGCATATATAATCAAGTTAAGATAAAGCCATCAGACTGGGGACTAATCTAGTATGATTGATGTCCTTATAAGAAGAGATGACGCACAAATGGAAACACACAGTGAGAATGGCATGGCCATGGGGATAGAGAAGGGACTGATGCAGCTACAAACAAAAGAATGCCAAGGATTGCCAGCCACCACCAGGCACTAGGAGGAAGCCAGGAAAGATTCTACCCAGCGCCTCTCAAAGAGAGCATGGTCCTGCTGACACCTTCATTTCAGACTCCAAAACTGTAGAGAATCGAGGTCTGTTGTTTTAAGTCCCCAAGTTTGTGGTATTTGATTGGCAGTTCTAGGAAACTAATACCCGCCCTCCTTGTTTCTCCTCCCTCCTACTTTGTCAGTAGAGGTATTATTACTTGACACCTACCCTTGGATCCCAGATCCTGGATCCTCCACTATGACCCACAAGTGGCTGAAGAATGCATTTTCCTAGTCATTTCCCTGGTTCCCTCCCTAAGAGAAATTCTGGTGGCCGAGGTTAGGAAAAATTTTTTTCTCAATTACCTGGGGTGTGTTCAAATTGTGAAAATAAACAATCCAAGTGCCCAAATTAGATTTGGGGGGGGGGGTCAACATTCAACACATTAACTGTTGCTCTAGATCAAATAAGCAGACCTTCGCTTCCTAACCACTGACAGCTTCCAATCCTCAACAGGGACAAGGACCTTCAGGTGTGTCAGAGCCAATAAAACTAGCCTGTCAACTGGCCTCTCCCTCCCTCTGCCTCATCCTGGACTGGCCCCCTCCCCCACTTCCAATCTTTGCTCCGACCGCACTGGCCGCTTTCGGTTCCTCATTTTCGACGCATACTCCCTCCGCCCTCAGAGCATCGCCCCTGCTGCTCCTGCAGCCAGAAACGGTTTCTCCAGATCCCTCTGAACACAGACATCAGCCTCTGAGCTCGGCCCAACTGTCGGTCCTCAGCAAGGCCTTTTCTGACGCCCCAGGACTGAGTCACATGCCCCAATTACAGACCTTTACGGCACCCACCGCTTTTCCTTAGAAATGTTTATTAGTTTTTAATTACAATAGAAACCCTTTTAATTGAGCTCCTCAGGAAAGCAACTGCTGTTTTCAAACCCATTTGTAAAAGGTATTGACAGATAGGTCACAGCATCATAATGGTTGTGGCTTCTGCCGGTCTAACGTGTACCCTCATCACTTCTACCCTCACAAGCTGAGCCCAGTCCTTACCAAGAGGAGGTTGTTTTTGCTCCCAAACCTGTTTATGGTAGTTGTACTTGATTACTATAATTATGTAGTTTAATTAAATATCATGTAAACTGATTAAATATGAGCATAAAAAGACAGTTGCTATTACTATGAAAACTAAGTTAAATGCTGTGCAAAAGCTGGTGGGGGAGAGTGAATAGCTCTTAAATTAGGCAGGACAAGTGTGAAAGACAGGAGGAAAATAATCATAAGAATCTAAATAAATTCAAATTCCTTCAAAAGTGTGTTTAAGTTTTCCCTCCACTTTAAAGTGTCTGAAACTGGAAATTGTCAATGATACACATATTTTGAGTGAGCTTTCTGTAAGAAAGATAGTATGAAGCTTCAGTTACTGGGCTGATCCTGAGATAAAACGCCTTGGCCATATCACATTTGGCAAGTACGTGTTCATTTTTGTGTTTTAAGTAAAAAATAAAATTGTATATAATATATATACACACGTGTAATACATATTTTTAATGATTTCCTACTGTAACTGCTTTTTACAGTTGCCTACTCGGCCACTAGTCTTGCCCTCATTAGGGAAGGGACCTCTAGTAAGTATCTCCTAATGTGATCATTTGATTAACATTCATCTCCCTGACTCGACTGTGAGTTTCATTACAAGGGATGTGTCTGTTTGGTTGCACCTGAGTTCTAGTGCCTAGCAGTGACGTACAGTAGGTACTCTGTAGGCATTATTCTGAGTAAATGAATAAAAGATAATTTCCCTTTATGTTGTGCTGTGCAGACACAGCAGGTAATATAGCAAAACATTTAAGCATATTCCTTAAACTGCTCAAAACAGTGAAAAGAATTATTTTTCAAAATTCTTCTGAGCAGTGAGTGTGAACTTCAACACCATGGCCGAGCAGACAGGGTGTTGGGGCCACTGGAGGACAGGGGTGTCTTTTCTTTCCAACCAACAAGCCAGCCCTCTTGTCTCGTCTGAACAGACCCCCTGGGTGGGTGTGGATCTGAACCAGAGACCAAGGACGCGTCTCTTACTCTCGTCTCCTCTCTTTATGCTGTGAGAAATCTATTCTCCTCCATTATCTAGGCTTACTGGACATAACAGAAGGTTTGAATCCATGAAAATGAAAAACTTTCCCCGTTTCAACTCCATTTCCTGCTTTTCTAGGTAAAACAAACTTTCCCTGAGGAAATGATGTAAATGTGCTCAAATATTCTTAAAAGACCCCACATAGCACAAAATATTTATGAACGTGACCATGTTTCTTTTCATTTACATGTAAAAAGAAATATGTATGTGGTAGTGGGGAAAAAATACCTCTAAGAGGAAATGTTTTCCAATCCCTGTTTTATTGTGATCTCCCTCCCAATGCTTTGATTTTCTTGTCTGTAAAATGGAGTTGGTAAAAAATATGTCTTACCTATCTGATAGAATTATTGTGAAGGATCAAATTAAATAATGCACATAAATTATGGTATTGAAATACCATAAAAGGTAGTGGAAATGTATACTCTCATTGTTGCTACAAGACCCCCATGTCGTATTTCCTCCACAACCTCAGGCCCTGCGCCTCTTTGTGCCTAGAGGGCCATTCATTTTCCTTTAGCGCGACATGAGTGATCTCCTGTTATGTCACTTGAAAAGATGGTGAAGGCTACTGATTTTGGAGTCGACAGAAATGGTCCTGTTCCCACAACCCTTCTGGGAAAGTCCACAGCTCCTCTCATAGCCTTTTCAAGACAGATATATGAAGGGGTATGAGTCAAGTCCCTTCGAAAACTGCAATTTCATTGCCACTGTGGGTTCAAACTTTAATGGCTTTGGTGTCTGTTTGTAAAATGTCATTTCTGTTGGTTCCATCCTAGTAGTTCAAACAACAAAAAACCACACATCACGTCCTTTAATAAAATATAAAAATCTACATTCTTGGTATAATATATGTGTACTCAAGCCATACTAATTTCTTCTACAATTACTTTAAATTTTTAGCATTTTCATTTGGCTCTCATACTATATAATTAATGGCGTTTACATGAAAAGTTTCTTTAACTAATATAAATGGTATAAGTGGATTACTGAGCAAGGCTTAATACAAATAAACATTTTTCTACTTTTAAAATTTTCTTAACTCTCCTCCGGATAATGTCTGGCACAATAGTGGAGTTTCTTAAATGTCAAGGGGGATACAGAAATCAGGCTTCTGAAGTCTGTTCTCCCCTGGTTAGACAGGCTTATAATTCTGTTTCCTGTAATGGTTGGCCTGGGGTAGTCAACAGTGACCTTGCTCACCCAGCACATCCACACTCAGAAACCTGTCTTTTCTTTGGGAGGTTGCCACTGTTTTTCTCCATGACCTTCAACATAACACAATATCTGGCCCTTATAGATCATTTCCTGCAGAGTTTGCAGGACTGGAGACGAGATAGTCATATGATAAATCTCACTGTAAGGACCAGGAATAAAACCTACCAGGTTTCTAAATACCTCCATCATCATGATTACATTACCCAATTGTGGCAATTATGGGACTGTCCCTCCCAGTCAAACTTCCGAATACATATATTTTGAGCGGCAGTGTGGAGCCAGGTTACTGTAAAATACAGTTGGCATGGCACTCACTATCTGTCAGGATATACATTATTTTTATGAGGTATTCTCAAGGGAAAGCATTAACATTTTTTTAAAAAGCCATTTCTTCACTGCTGTTCTCCCAGAAGCAAAGTCAGGGGGTAGGAGTGAAGACGCCTCCTTTCACATCACACATCCAGCCCTGAGGAGGAGGGGGCAGCCTGGCTCCAGGTCATCTCTGGAAGAACATGCAGTGTGTCCTCTAAAGTAGTGGTCCCCAGCCTTTTTGGCACCGGGGCCCATGGAAGACAATTTTCCCATGGACCAGGGTCAGGGTGGGTGGGTGGGTATGGTTTTGGGATGATTCAAGAGCATTACATTCAAGCTCACCTCCTGCTTCCTGGCCCAGTTCCTAACAGGCCTGGACTGGTACCAGTCCACAGTCTAGAGCAGAGGTTGCAGACCCCCTGCTCTAAAGTACCCTTGGAGTTATCTCAGGAGCTGCAGACCAGACTAAATATAAGCAGGCTTTCTCTAGAACAGTCTTCAGTCTCAGAATTGACCATAGAGCTGGCCAAGCCTTGAGATCTAAAAGAAAAATTCAACCCAGGTGAGTTTTGAACATACATTCCAAAACGCAGAAAGCCCTGTGCCAGTCCTGTCCAGATTTCCGAGGTTGGCTTGGGATTGGAGTTCGAACCTAAAGGCCTGGTCAAATGCCTATGACGAGCATGTTTGGAGTGAGCAAAACTGTGTAAGAACCATCACTCTAGTAAGACTTTCACATTACTTGAAATGTTAAAATGTGCACACATCCTACATTTATTAATTTTGCTAATAAAGAATGTTATAATTTTGCTTTTGAAATTATTTGGTTAAAGTAACTAATTTAAAATATGCTATGACTTCTCAATACTCATGTCTGTTTAGGAAGTCTCACTCAATAAGCATTTCATCTAAAAACTCCTTTTCGAATGTACTGAAATTATTATGAACATTAAATCCAACAACTGATGAAGCTGATTCAGTATTATATTTGTGACCATTTAATAAATGTTCATTTATTTTGCTGGGCAGTTTTCTTTTTTTATTATAGACACAATTTTTCCTGATCGTACTCTAGACATTTTCCCCAAGCACAGCTTACATGCCCAGCATTGTGAGTCCATTTCTACAAGTTAAACAGCTGGTCCTCTGGGCTCCGGGCGCTCAGCCAAGCACTCCCCAAGTGACTGGACATTGACTACAGTGAGTTCTCACAGATTCCCAGCTGTTCCGTGGGACTTCAGCCCTCAACCAAAACAATTATGTGGACGCACTAAGTCTTGTGCCATCACCTGAACAACCTAAGAAATTCTTAGTAATGAAACTAAATTTCTAAACATTGGTGAATTTTTGGCTTCTTAGAGAAATTTACCCATAACCAATGCTGAAAACCTTCGCTACCAGCCTTTGGTGAAATCATTCTTCTCCTTCAGTGGATGAAATCAGTTTTCACAAATCCAATTTATTTTGTTTTTCAACAAGAAATGAGATTTGGAAGCTGATATGGAGTTGCATTTGTAGGAAGCTTTTCTATCACTATACAAAATGTGACTTTTGCATGCTCCACCAGAGGTGTTTATAACTAGACCCAAGATAACATCTTTAGTGACATTATATCAGCAGCTGTTAGGTGGAGTGCACTTAGTGGACTGACTTATTTTTACCCTTGAAAGATTAGGTCTTATCAGAGTGTATCAACTCAGAAATAATCACAGGTAGTCAGTTGACAGTCACAAAATCCCCTCTTTTGCTATCAGCAAATGCTGAAGTGATAAAGAATTTGAAAACTCTACTCTCTAGTTGTGTCCTCGAACAATGTCATATAAACAATGTGATTTGTTTAAAGGCTTTATTTCTGATCTTGGTTTGTCTCTTTTTAAAAACTCACTGAAAACATACTGAGTGTTAGTGGTAAGCTCATGGATACTGGCATCAGACAGCACCACATGGAACCTCAGGTCTAGAATCTTCTAGCCTTTGGAACCAGGACAAGTTATTAAGCCTCCATTTCTTCATCTGTATGGTACTGAGAATACTTAATAGGATTGTTCTCAGGATTTAACAAATTAATATGTGTAAAGCTGTTGGTGAGCAATCAATAAATGTTAACTCTGAGTATTACTCTTATTATTATTCATCATTTTCTCATTATTTACAGTACCAGCATCCAAGCCACCACACCCTACCCCTGGACTACTTAGCTGCCTCCTGCCTTCCCTGCTTGTACTAGGCTCTCACCACCTCCTCATCTTAAAGTTGAATGAATGATCCCCTCAGAAGAAAAGGTGATCAGTTCAACCCCCTTCCCAAATAGAAACAAAATCGGAGTAAAACAAAAATTCCTTCAGCTAATACCCTGAGCGAAAATCTGCACGGCCCTGTGAGGCCTGACTCTGGCCCACACTCTTCAGTCTGTTTCCACTTCTCTCGCACTTTCTCTGCTGCTGCCATACTTGTCAGTCTTCTGTGCACTGCCAAGGCCGAACTGTCTTCAGTACCAGTCCTTTCTAGGCCTGGAGAGCTCTGTCCCTGACCAACCAGGCTCTGTACAACATATTTACATTTTTCATAGTTCCATATTCTTTTCCTTTCAAAGCACCTAAGCTCCTTGAACATATAACCTATTTAAAGGATCATTTCCTAAGGTTTGACTTGCCTAAACAGTTTTAAACTTGCAGAGGGTGCAATTGCTAGTTTTGTTCTTAATCGTGTTCTTCATAACCTAGCTCAATCCGGACCTGGAGGAGGGCAGTAAACGTTGAGTGAATGAATGCAGGAAGGGGATGAAATAGAATGGACTGCACATTCTCAGCAAGTTGGCTCGCATACCTGACGCTTGTTATTAAACAATCCCCCCAAACACACCGGGTCACTTTTCCGTACCCTCCCCAGACTTTTTTTTTTTTTTTTAACAATTAGACTTTTGTGTTTGGGTCACTCTTTTCACGCACAACGACCCAGGCGCCGCCACCCTTCAGCGGGCCAGTAAGCTCAGATCTGACAGCCGTGGAAAACGGCTCCGGTCCCGGCGGCGCAGGCGGACCGGACGGAAGTTCGGGCCCCGGGCTGGCGCCCGGCCTTCTGGGGCGGAAGTGCGGGGCGCAGGGCGGAAGCGGCGACGGCGCGGCCAGCGGGAGGCTCAGGTGGGTGTCAGTGACCCCCGCACCGGCAGGTGGGCGCTCGCGGACCTTGCGCAGATCCCGCAGGCAGGCAAGGGAAGGGCACAAAGGAGCCCCCGGCTGTGCCGCACTGGGAGCAATTCGGATTGTCCTGAGAGGGACCTTAATTAAACCGGGAGCCATAAATCCGTGAACCACCCGGAGGGGGTGTGGGGGATTATAAATGTGTTTCTGTGTGTGTGTTCGAACGCGATGGCGCTCGGGACGTGAACAGAATAACTGGCGGAGAAAGGCACCTTTTAAAGAGAAAGCAGAAAACATTTTAACTTCATGCTGTTTACAGTGATTCACAGATGCTCCGTCATAGATTCAATTAAGTTCTATGAGGTGACAGTATAATCTAAATTGGCCGCCCGCTGAGATGACTCTTTTTTTAAACACATATTTTTGAGCAGCCATGTTGACCTTTAATTGGGGTTGAAAAGGTTGAAAGATGCAATAGGGAACAGTGTGAGCCCAGTGCTCTCTGGACCTTCTCTCTGATTTATTGGGCAAAAGCAGCCCTCTGGGTGCTGAACAATGAGAGGATAAATCAGAGACTGTACAGTTCTCAACAAATACTTAACCTTGTCAGTTCCCCCAGACAAATATCAGCTCAAGCAATTTTTTAGTAAGTCCAGAGGTAGAAGAGTGTCATCCACATTATTACTAACATGAATAGGCAAGTGTCTATTTCTAAGGCTGTCTTTAACAAGGAGATCTTGGCCTGGGTGATCTTTATTCTTGTTTTTTAATAGAAAGCTCTATATAGTATATTTTAGAGCACTTTAAAAAAATCCACAGCATGGCCAAGATTGGCCCCAAGATTCTCAGCTCCTCCAGGACAGGGAGAGTGTCTAGGATCTGTTAGACCCCAACCCTTTCTAGCACATTCACGAACACAAGCAGGGCTCCTGTAACTACGGGGCCACTGGGGCCATGTCTCAGTGCAGATGACACTGCACAAGTTGAGATGGTTATTAGAGGCCACATTCTTCTCATTTAGTAACTATCTGAGGAATAGCTGATGAAAATGCATATGAAACTCTCTACCAATATTTGGAGCTGTACCCATTGAAATTGAAAACACTTGGGGAAAAAAGGCATACCCTGGAAATAGTGAATGATTATAGTAATACTGGAGTAATCATGCTTCTGGGTGAAATGTTGGAGCCTAGTGACCTGGGTCCTGCTCTGCTGAGGAATTGCCTGAAATCAGAAAGGTCCTGTCATGAGAATTAAGATGGGCTGGGCTGGTAATTTAGGCAGGCCCTAGGTTTTCTTTCTTCATGCTGGCTGTGGTCAGTAGCCTCCTGCCAAGAAAAGATTTCATTATTTTTTGTCTCCTTCACCAGAGGAAAATGTGGCTCTGTGGTTTTATTTAGGTGGATTGATGGCAGAATAGAAATGAGGATTTTCCAGCTTGGGAATTTATTTGACTGTATTTCTCTTTTATTCCAGCCTGGCTCTATTATACTCTTTTAAGTACCCAGAGCTATGTGGAGCTATGCCTTCAAAATAAGTTATTTTTTACTATTAAAGTTTTTGTGCCATTAGAATAACTGAAGGCATAAGCCATAGCTGGCTTATGCCTTCAATTATTCTAATGCTAGGGCTCCAGGTTTCACGTGTTAGCAGGACCATGAGATGATCTGGTATAAGTAGTAAGGTTTTTTTTTTTAATGTTCCTTATTCTAAATCTAATCTTGCCATTGCTTTATTCAAGGAGTGTACATCAGAGGAAGTCAAAAGCCAGCTGGAATAGTTCCTGCATGCAGTTTTAATCTTGTTTGCAATTATTTTGAAGGGGAGAAACCATCTGGATCCAGAGATGTGTAGCTACACAGGTAGCAGGGTCTGGGCGAGCTTCCTTCATCCTTCCCCCACTCACAACACAGCATGTTCAAGGGACAAAATCATTTGAGGAAGAATATGCAAAATGAAAGGTTTGGGCTAAGTTTCAAAGAGGTATTATCCCATATCTTTAACTCCCCATCCAGTTATAGCCACAGGGAACTGGAAGCATTAAAAACATTACTTTCTCTCTTATTTCAGTGTTTATCCAAAATAAGGTTTCCAGAGATAAGAAGCAAAACTTTCAAAATACCTTCTGTTTTAAGATAGTACCCATCTCCTAGGATTTCAAAGCATTTCACTGGTAATTTCTAGTAACAGCCATTTTTGCTGCTATAGGCTTCATCACTGTGGTATTGTACTATGTGTTTGTAAATCTTCCTGCTCAAGGTGTGAGTTCCCTTAAGGGCAGGGAAAATACTTAATCACTTACATTTCTAGTGTCTGTCACATTGCACTCAGTATGTGCTATAGAAATGAAAAGACAAAACGGGAGGGAGGTGGGGAGTACTGGGGGGGGTGGGCTGGGATGGGAGTAAAAGACAGAAAACTGTACTTGAACAACAATTATATACATAAATTTTTTTAAAATGATAAGACAGCGTCTCCATAAGGATTGTGAAAACATCATTGGGAATGCAGCAAGATAGAAAAAAGAATATAAAACAATTATCTTTCAAGGGGTGAAAATAACTGCAGTGATAAATGCTACAGTTATTAATGCTTTAATAAACAGCCCAGAATGGGGAAAGGCACACTTGACAATCTGTAGATATGATCACCAAACTGCCTTCCAGGAAGATCTGGCCTGGTCAGTTGCAGGGCCTTGGTTGTTTTGAATGGAATATGCAAGCTGAAAGGCTTCACCAGCCCTGTCTCCACCCTCCCTCCAGCCTGCCATGCTGAACTCCTCACCCAAACACATGCTGAGCGAATACAGGGTCTGGCAGAAGTAACACCTGCTTGAGTGTGGTTGGTAGGGTACATGAATGTCTTGCATGAGATAGACAGCAATTTGAACATTTCACCTAGAATGTCATATGGTGTGCCTGAGTGTGATATTGTTATGTTACAGAATCACATACTTATGCTTTTGTAATGAAAAGGGGGTTTTATTTGTGCCAGATCTGTATTTGAATAGTATCCATTTGAAGGTATCCCAAATTATTAGCTTAGCTAGGGCACTAATATCTTGGTTTGGTCCTGTCTTAATGATGGAGAGCCTATGCATGGTCACTATTTTAAGACTAGATTGTCCAAATAACATTGGAGGAAAGCCACAATCATCTTTTCTACTTTGCTAACATTCCAAAGGAGTTCTGAGTCAACAGTTTTTTGTGTGGTAATTGGGCGGGCATGTGGTATCTGCTGCTTCCTTCTGTTGCAAATGGAATTGCAGCAGAAACCAGAATGTTTCTACTGGAAATAAATGAACTTCCTTTCATCGTTCCTGTACTTTTCATTTTAGTCATGAAATAATGGGGAAATGGCTGCTAGTTTAGTCAGGAGGAAGACTATGAGACTATTTGATTTTTTAACACTATATCTTTGTGGAATGAGGGAATTTTCAAAGAGAAAGGATACTGCTACTTAACAGAAAAGTCAGTAGATTGAGACAACTGAGGACATAAGACTGAAAAAAAAAAGATCTGAATTCAGCTTTGTTCTCTAAGTTCAAAAATGAAGTTAATCTGAATCTTTTTTGATTTAGAGATCAGAACCTCATTCTTATAGTAAACGAATTCTGCCATCTAAAGCTGAGATTTTCCTCATTCTCTCCATCCTTAAATTAGGCTTAAACAAATGTAGTGTCTGTTACTTGGTATACTCTGAGGATTAACATATAAAGCTTTCTGAGATTTCTTTTTAAAGAAAGGAGGTTGAACTTGGAGACCTCTCTTAATTCTCATTATGTATAAAATAGGCCATTCATTGTTCAGGGGGAAATATAGAGAAATGAACAAATACAGAACGGAAGGCTTTGGTTAAGCATTAGTTTCTTTATCCATAAAGCAAAGGGATTTCCGAAGTCACTTCCTTGTTCCAAAATATTTTATCAGTGTTAGCTGTTAAGTAACAGAATTGGATTCAGAAGGTTGTAAAACATAACAGGGTTGGTAGGGCCTGACCTCAATAGTGGATAGGGGTGGTTCCCAACATTCAGACCGAGCACAGCACTTCATGGGCCTAGGTACTGTTGGTATCACAAGTCCAAGGAAATGTTAGAGGTAGTAATTCAAATGTTCCAAAGTCTTTGGCCATAAAATGTCTAAAAATGAATGGGACACCTTTCAGGTCATGTGTGGTATGAAGATAACTGCCTCTTAGGCAAATGAATTGGAAAAGGGGTGTTAGTGATAAATGGAAGACATAGCCTGAATGGACAGATTTTGAACTGAGAACTGTTGTTTTTGGAAATGGAATTATGTGCTTTTTAAGTACCAGGGAAACTGGCATTACTAGCTAGGTACAAATAACACTAAGAGTTTTAAGAAAATTGCCTTCTTTCTGGGTCAGTATTAAATATCAGATATCTTCAAAGGGAATGGGTCGTTTTAGTTAAGAAGGATAATGAGAGAAGGAGTCTGCATAATTCCTTATGCACTTTGTTCTCATCCCTTGAACGAGAATGATTTTGCCCTCATCTTAATGCTATCTTTATGGAATGAAGAAATTTTCAAATTGGTTTTTAAACTCTATTAAGCCCTCATGTATGATATAACCCATCCACATTATTCAGGTTTTCTTGGCTTTCAGGAACAGCTTTGCAGCCATTATGTCATAATTGTACTGCACATTGTTGCATACCCTGAATTCAGAATATGCCTCTCTGGCTCCAGGCCAGACACCTGAGTCAGTGTCTTTGGGGCTGAGTATAAGGGGAAGGGCGTCATGTATACAAAACCTGTGTGTTAGCAGGTGTCAGTCCAGAATCTCCTTTAGACCCTTCGGTGCTAGAGGAGTGTATAGTAACTAACTGTACATTACTGTTCTTAATTAGTATCTTTATTTAATTTTTCTCAGTTAAATGTTTTTCTGGAAGCCCTTCCTTGGCATTGTAATGTGCCCCAATCCCATTACCGAGTAGACTCCTTTGAAGCAGTGATCTGGAAAGTGGGACTACCGAGGGCCAAAGAGTCTAAAACAAACTCTTCCTTACACTGAAGGTTCCTTTCCCCTCCCACTGCATACATGTCAGCGTGCTCTAGGCCTGGGCAAACACAGCGCTGCTTCTGGATGGGGAGGAGATGGACAAGATGATGAGGGTCTGTCATTAATAATCATTTTTTAAATAATATAACTAATGAAGGCATGATGCCAATACCTGACATTAGGAAGAGTTACTTCAGTGCCTAATTCAAAAGGAATTGTGATAAATAAAACATCTAAAAATCATGTTTAAGTGTGTCTAATAGTAAGAAATACTATTCTTATATTTTTCTTACATAATACATTACCCTTCCTTTCCAAAGAAACAGCTCAGTTTCAAAGCGAGTGCCTGGCCACTCTAATGTCACCTCCCCCATCTCCCTACTGTACCCTTTCTCATGCCAAGTCTTCCCAGTTATGACTGTGGAGCTAGAATCGCAAGTTTGTGATGAGCAAGCACCTTTACACTTCTGCCTGGGTCTGCACATGAATTTTGGACCTCGCTAAAAGGCCTAGCATCTTAAGACTACTTCAGATTCTTGCGAAGTCATGAGCTATTGCTATAGCATTTCCTCTGCTTGTGACTTCCCCGTCTCTGTTCTCTATATGAAAACATTCGATACTGAAAGCCGATGGGCACAGTTTCTCCAGGTCTCTGTTAAATAAAAGAACAGGACAAGCGAAGCTACTTGCATTTTACAGTAAAGATAAAACTGAGGCTTAAAGAGATGAGGAATTGCCCAGCCTCTCTGAACTACTTAGTGGCAGTTGCCTGTCTTTTGGGGTTTATCTTTATGAAATCCTTTCCAAGAAATGCACCCAAAGAATTTCAGACATGCTGAATTTCAGCTAAAATTCTATATGAAGTGTAACTTAAAAACTCTGAAGAAAATCATACGGTTTGTGCATTAATCCCCTGACTGGTGATTTATTTAACTTTAACATTTCTACCCTATTCTGCTTTATAATTTATACAAAATTTTTACATTTATTATCTCTTCTTCAGACAATCAACTTTTGCTTTCACTCCTCTCTCCCAGCCCACAGCCTCCATTCTCATCAGAAATACCTACTTTTAGTTAAGATGTTAAATTAAACAAGACCCAACAGGTATTTCATTTTAGGGATAGGCATCAGTTGGAAGATTTCTTTCCTTTGCAGCAACTTCAGACATATCTGATTTTCGGCAGATGCTTTCCTTATCCCTGTTCTAGTCCAAGCCTTCACCGCGCCCCTTTTGACAATGGGCCACTCCCTCATTTTAGAAACACTTTGGGCCCTTGCCTTCTGTCACGACACTTTCCTGGTTTTCATCCTGCCTCACCAGCCTGTATTCTGCCTCCTTGGCTGGCTCCTCTCCATCCAACTTCTAGATGTTGGACTTCCTCAGAGATCTGTTCTGGGCCCCTTTCTTTTTCTATATTATTTCACTGATCTCACCTAGTTCCCTACTTGTACATACGACTCCTGGACCAGTGGAGTCTCAAATTTTTCTCTTCAGCTCTGGCTTCTCTCCTGACTACCAAACCTGCATGTGCCACCCTCTACTTGTCCCTGAACTCAGCCCCATACATCTCTCAGTCTCTTACTGCCTCAGTTTCCTCATTTTAGCAAATGGCACTGCCACCTACAAGAAGCTTCAGGCCAAAACCGGGATTGTCCTTGTCATCACCTTGAGTTCCTCATATCCAGTTCATTGTCAAGTCCTGCTGGCCCCGTTTTTGCCCTAGTCCATACCTTTCTCACTCAGGCTGCTGCACTAGCTCCCTGAGTCCCTGCTTCCACACTTTTAATTTATGGATTTTTGAGAGAGGGGAAAGGAGAGAGAGAGAGAAACATCGCTTTATTCTTCCGCTTACTGACGCGTTCACTGGTTGATTCTTACGTGTGCCCCGACTGGGGTCGAACCCATCACAACACATCTAACTAATGCTCTGACCAACTAAACTACCTGGCCAGGGCTCCGGCTTCCTCTGTTGTTCCCCAACAATTATTCTTCACACAGCAGCTAAAGTGACCTTTGATAAAGGTATCTGAGGTCAGGTCGCTGCCCTCCTCTACATCTAATTGTACTTACAACCTCGATTCCCTCACAGAGTGCGCAGGGCCTGAGGTGGTGCAATGGCGCAGACTGGCTTCGAGCCCTGTCTCCTGCCACCCTTCCCCTGATTTCCTGTGCTTCAGCCATTTTGTCCTTTTGGTTTTTTCTAATAAGTCAAGGTTGTCCTCACCTGAGAGCCTTTGTACTTCCTGTACCCTCTCCCCTAAATGTTCCCCCTTCGGATGTTCATTTTTTAGCCTCAGCAAAAACGACACCTGCTCAAAGTATCTTATTAAAGGACATCACCCTGTTTTACTTCTTCCCTCTCTACTTATCACTATCTGATACTGGATGACGTTAAAGAGACTCTTTTTAAAAATAAAAGATGTCTGTTTTTAGAGAGGAAAAGGGAAGGAGAAAGAAGAGAAATATCAATGTGTGGTTGCCTCTCACATGCTCCCCCACCAAGGACCTGGCCTGCCTTGACTGGGAATCGAATCAGCGACCCTTTGGTTCACAGGCTGGCACTCAGTCCACTGAGCCACATCAGCCAGGGCTAAAGAGACTCTTTACTGCCATTAGAATACGGACCCCACGAGTACAGATACCTTGCTTTCTGGTTCACCACTGAACCCAGCATCTAGAGTATTATCTAATACATGGGAAACATCAGATAACTTGAATAAATGAATGACTCCCACACCTAAATTGTCATAATTGACCTCTAACTGTTCCCCACCCATCCTGTTTTCTCTGCCATCCCTCCTTCCTGTAGCTGCCAGATCAATCTTCTGATACAGATTTTATCACATCACTGTCTTGTTCCAGCCCTTCAGCGGCTTCCATCTCATAGGCCACAGCGTTTCTCCTCAGTGCCTTCATGTCTAACCCCAACTTGGGATGCTTCCCCTTTTTTTAGATATCCAAATCCTATGTGATTTGGGGTTCTCTTCTTGTGGAAGCACCTGCAGTCTCAGCCCACAGTAATCTTCTCTTCCTTTCTCTTTCATAACATTTAAGGTTGTCCATTGGATGTCCCTGTTGCAGTCTCTCCTTTTTTACATTGTTTCAGTTAAGATTTTAACTCCCTTCTCCTGAATCCAATGAAGTATATCTCTCCATTATTCTTATTGCTTGTATCTAACATATGGAGTTGATTTCTTCACATGAATGTTTTATGTAGAGGGAAAGAAATGGGCTAAACACCAAGTAGGATGAAGGGGAAAAATGGCTTAATTTTTCCCAGGATTTGAAGAGTGTGGGATATGGAGGAAGAGTGTATGTACTAAGCAGTAGAAATGTAAGTGCTATGTACTGCCAGTTAAACTATAATCTTACCAGACAGGCAAGGCCCATACTTCAAACAGTTAAAGAACTTTTTCACAGAGCAGTGTGTTGACTATAAATTAACACAGCACCCAATGAGTACAAACAAGAACAGAGACATCCAGATAAGTAGAAATCCCACAGTCATGGTAATAATTTGAAGGGAAATACAAAGGGGTTTTGTCTCTAGGCACTTCTGTGACCAGTCATTTCTGGGACACATTCTCTGCTGGTGTCTCTGGCCCGCTGTGTGGTGAACCTGCTGGCACTGAACTCTGAAAGTAGAAGCTGCAGGGAGTGTCATGGACGTGTGTTGTGAAGGGCTGTTTCTTGCTCCCCCAGGGCTGAATGATCATGTTGCAATGTCAAATCATCATATTGTATGGCTGAAACTAATACAAAGTTATATATCAAGTATACCTCAATTAAGAAAAAAAGCATGAAGCAGAACATGAGGCCATGTACTTGGGGGCCCACAGGTGGGCAGTCAGCTCAGGGTCTTTGTTGTAACCTCTTATCTGAGTTGGCACCACCTCTTGGGCAGTTCCCTTGGCCAGGTACCTGACTCCTGAGGCTGAAGTGTGGAAAAGTACTGGAGATCCCACCCATGCCAGTGAGCGAGGAGCCCCCTGCAGGCTAGGCCTTCCCCCCTCTACTCCTTGCTTCTGTTCTATAGCCTCATTCCAGCCCTGCTTAGCTCCTTGACGTTGACATCCTAAAGCATCTGCTCAGTCTTCAGCTTTGGCTGTATGCCTAAAAGCTGCTTCTCCTTATCACTCTTGGCTCCATACTTGCCAAGATCTCATGTTAAGCTCCCATTTGTTTGAGAAAAGGGACTTTTGGACAGAACTGACTGACCAAAAAGATGTAACAGCACTGATGAGGATTCATTTGTCCCTGTTCCTTGGATTAGGTAGAGGCTAGTGACCCAGATGAGTCCCTAAGAGTGACCTCACCCCATTACATAATAAACTTTCAGTCATCTAAAATAATGGGTTTTGTTCCCGATAGGTGTGCGTGTGTGCATACATGCATATGTGTCTTTCTATTCATTTGGGTAAAAATAGGAATATTACACTTAGATGATAATGAATGTGAAATGAGCACTTAACTCACATGGCACAAATGGCTAAATGGAAGCCCTGAGCCTCTCTTTATGGAACACAGATTCAGTGAGAACTACAGTAATAGTGTTTGGTTAATGTCAGCTCAGCATTAAATTTACATTATACTCTTGTGAAGAAGCTCCAACATTACCTGTTAATAACTAAGGTGGTACTTGGGCCTATATGAACTTTCTGATTTTGCACATGAACTAACACTCAGTTTACTGATGAGGGATTATATGAGTTTGGAGATTTGGCATGCCAAAGGATTCTTTGTACAAATAAAAATTCTGGTCAGTGAAGGTCAGCTTCTCTGCTCAAGTGAGAACAATGTTATTTCCCTTCTACTCAGACACACACAGTGTTTGAAGAATCCAAGACTTCCACATAAGTGGTGTGCACCCATAGTCTGGGCAGCATCCCATATAAGAAAAGAATAATCCTTAATACAGGTTCAAATGACCCTGGCTCTTTTCTGTACTATACTCAGTTGCTTTAATGGTATGCCTTCAGTGCTTCCCAGAGAAAATGCTACAAAGTTGCATTATCTTCATCTTGCTTCAAGGAGTGCTGACTTGGTCCAATCAGTCCTCCCCCTCTGTTGTACTTGATTCTGCTATAAAGACCACGGAAGCCAGCCTCAGTTTTGTTGAAAAGCCAGCACTCCCTTTCTCTGTCAGGGTGATGTGCCTCTGAGGGGCAGTGGACTTGAAACAGCAGGAGTCCCCATCTTTATTGTTCGGCTGTGCAATTTGTTTTAGGCACATTCTAAATCCAGTCATAAGCCTTTTGCTTTATATATTTTTTGTCTGTGACAAAGGTGACCCAATTGTGCTGCTTTGATATTATGAACACAGCTCTTTTTGCTCATATCACAGAGGCATATAATAAAATACAAAGGATAAAATTGTGCCTCCGTGTAGCGAGGACACATATTTCATGACTAAATTCAATGACATAATCAAAAGGTGTTGTCCTCTCACAGTCATGTGCTAACAGGCAGACACCGCCTTTCAGAATATTTTTATAGTGCTCAGATACTGTTCAAAAATAATAGAACTAATGAAAATGTCACACTGATAGAGTAGCCGTATTAAGATTTTACTTGAAGAAGGCATGATTAGGCGAACGTGACACCTACAGCCTTGGTTTTAGGGTTTACAGAGTCATAAAATAGTCCAACAAGAGTACTGTGTTTTTAGGACTAGAAGATGCACTGGACCATAAGATAGATGCACCTAGGTTTTAGAGGAGGAAAATAGGGGGAAAATTTTTGAAGCAAAAAACATGGTAAAATATTTAATAACCTGTGACCCCACTCCACCACCCAGCCCCCCTACTGTAAGCCAGGTAAGCTACATCCAGACTGTAAGACACACCCCCCTTTCCTCCCAAATTTGCAGGGGAGTGCATCTTATAGTCTAATAAATACGGTATTATAGAGTTCCAATTGGAGTGTATTGTTTTTTCATTTTACTTTGCGTTTCTAGAACTAAGTGGACTCCAGTGTTCACAATTTTAGCCTTAATGTCTTACTTTTGTCTAGGTGAGGCATGTGGAGTTTTTTATTTATATCAGACTTTAATATAATGTTATATAAAGAAATAAGTTAATTGAATAATGTGGTAAAATGCATGTGCCTTGGAGCATTCGGAAAATATGCAGATAGTAAAATTACATAATGCTAGTGCATTTCTCAGTAAACAAATATGCCATGTTCAAGTGATTAAATACCTGTAAAAAAAGTAGAAGTGGAGACAAACAGTGGGGAAAAAAAGAACTAGTTTTAAATAGAATGGTTGTAACATCACTAAAGACTTTACTTAGCTCTCTGGGTTGGTTGAACAAATATCCCAGCAAATCTGGAATGAATAGCAACTGTTTACAATGACAGCCTTTATTTGTCTTGGGCGCAACCAAGACCACATGCTGTGTTTTGTCATGTTGGAAATACTGAAGCAGATTTCCACTGTGAATGTGATTTTTTTTTAAGTCTTAACACCTCAGTCTCAACTCAGGTAGGTAAAAGCAATACATTTTCCTTTCGTACCAGGCAGACATCAATAAATCTTAAATCCTTCCATCAAAAACATAGCTGCAGTCAGTGTCTTGGGTAGGTAAAGTCTCACATCACTGTCATAGATAGCCAGTCCTTCTCATTCCAAGGGCTGTCTTTCTGCCTTTACTATAACAAAATTAATTTTTATTTTCCCTTATTCTCCAGGTAAGACAGCTTCCCTAACTTCATACCCTGTGAGGCTATGCTCCTGTGGGCACAGGGCCTTCCCAGAGCCAATGATGCAGAAATCTCTGCCTAGTACAAACATGGCTAACATTCTACTTCTCCCCCCTCATTCATATTCTGTGTAGACGACGCCGTGATTAGCACCCGTTGTCTCCAACCACATTCACCTTTTGGAGTTGCTGATTCTGCTGAATTTATGGAAAATGTGTGTATCGGGCTTCACACTTAGATAAGAGTGGCACAGCATATTGTGAAATTATTTAGATCTACTTTCCACCTTGGAATAATGCTGGGTAGCAGATCCTTGCAAAATTCTCATTACATTGCTTTTTTTATACGTTATCATGATCATTTAGTTAGCAGGAAGATTGAGTGAGAAGTAGAAGACTAAGGGTTTAAGAGTAAAAGAAAGACTATTGTTTTCATAGATTAGAATCGAATCTTTTTGTCCTATGGTCTTTATTCTAGTTTGATATGGATTGCTGTTTATCTCTAAAGTCCTATAATTCTGAATGAAATGAGTTTAAGACTAGTTTTATACTGAGAAGCCTGGTCACCAGCAGAGATAAGCATGTAATTAATAGTTGTGCTATGGAGCAGAGCAGAGGGAAATTCTCGGTGGTGGGGAAGGGGTTGGAACCAGCTACAGCACCCTCACTCGTGGACACCTGAGGGGCACTAACCTTTAGTTATGGTACGAGATCAGCCCACATTGTGACTACTGTGCACGCTGAATATCTGATCGCAGTTAGAGAAGAGTGTTAAGAGCGGGAGAAAGGCTCTCTTCAATACTTTTAACATTCAGACAAATAACATGACACCTCCTATGTGCCAGGTTAATTGTAGATGCTTAGAGATACTAGGTGAACAAGTACTTGTTCTTATGGAACTCACATTATAGTAGAAGGGATGTATAGGTAAAGAAATAATTTTAGATAATGGAGGATAAAAGAAAACTATAGCAAGGTATGAAGGAGAGTGGTGGGCTGACCAATAATAATTGTAAGACAGTCACTGAACCACCTCTAAAGAGGGGACATGAGCCCAGGCCAAATGAGAAGAAGCTACTTAAGGGCTTTTCATACAGAGGAACAGCAAGTGCATAGATCCTGGTGAAAAAAAATAATCTTTGGTCATTCAAGGAACAGAAAGAGAATCTTTGTGGCTGCAACTTGCCAAGAAAAGTGGGGGAAGGTAATAGACGAAGTTGGAGAGAGAAAGTGAAGTTATGAAAATTCCAGGAATGAATTCATCTTGGGAATATTGGTAAATAATAAAACAACAGTGTCTATGTGTTTTAAAAATGAGATTGTATTTGTAATTTCAAGGAAAAAGCTGGAAGCTCAGTGGAATAACTAGGAATAAGTAGGGTATCTTATGTCGAACAAAGAAGCAGAACGAGGGAGCTTCAAATCCTAGTGTTTGACAGGTTGCTATTATCCAACTGCTTTTGTTGGAATATCTCCAGGAAGAAACACTAGCATGTTTGTGTATGTTTTCAAAAATTATGGCAATCTGCTTTTTAAGTGCTTCTTAAGGAGTTGAGTAGTTTTTGTTTCTCATTCTCCCTACAGTCTGTAGTCCCTCTAAGTACGACTCTGCGTGTTCCCATCTCCTGCAGCAGAAAGGTGTGGATCTCATAAATGACAGCCTTACCCTTCAGCTGGGGGCCTGGGCTGCTCACTCACCGTTTCCTTTACCCTGATAGTGGATGGGTGTTGGTGAATGCTTGGTAATAAGATCTTGGAGAATAAAAACCATCTCAGGAAACATCCACATTTTAGAGGATTGTCAGGATGCTGGCAAAATCTGCAGGTGAAACTTAATTTTGTATTCAAATGAAGAAACCCATGCAGTTTGCTTACAGAAACCAAATGATTAGTTGCACAGCTAATCTATAAACATGGATTGTTACCCGTCCTGAATTTGGTTTTGTTTGGAATACAGTTAGTGTGGATGCGTGGTGGAGACTTGCTAAGCATCTGGGCCTCTCCGATACTCCTGGATTTTAAGAAGCAATTCTGAAGTCTTCACATTCCATCACAGGCTGTGGCTTATTGTTCATATTATAAAGAGCAAAGTCTAGGGCACACGAGTTTACTGTTCTGTTTTTCTTTTGGCAGGAATAAGATGCTCTGGTTTCAAGGAAATAGTATGCAACTTGCCAAATACTGCTTTCGACCCTTCCTGAGAAATCTCTCTGCCTCTAAAACTGTTCTACCTGTGCTGACCTTATTCACAAAGGTACAGAGTAAAAAAGTAAAAGTACTACTTTAAAAACATGAAGTATTAAAATTGTTAGGTGAACAAAATAAAGAAAAATTTCTAAAGGAAAGTAAAGGAATAAACATTTTTCAACCTGCTCCTCAGTTTTTCAGTTTCAGTAACAACAGCAGTAACTCTTTTGCCCACCCAGATACCTCATTTTCTCACAATTAGAGGGTAAATTAATATACTTAGTAGTCACCTGAGATCCCTACATTGAAAGAACAAACTATCAGTTTATAATGTGATGTTTACAAATGTAGCATTTAGAAACTCAGTCAGTCCTTGTTATTTGTGATAATTATGGTAAATAAAGTCACCATAACCCTGGCTGGTGTGGCTCAGTTGGCTGGAGCGTCATCATCCTAAACCAAATGGTGGTGAGTTCGATTCCCAGTCAGGGCACATAGCTAGGCTGCAGGTTCAGTCCCTAGTCAGGGCATGTACCAGAAGGCAACCAGTCAATGGTTCTCTCTAACACTGATGTTTCTCTTTGTCTCTCTCTGTCTCTGTCTGTCTCTCTCTCCCTCTCCTTCCCTCATCTCTCTAAAGGCAATAAAGAAAAAAGGTACTTGGGTGAGGAAAAAATAAAATAATAAAATAAAAATATAAAAAATAAAATGTCACCACAAACACTGAATTAGCAAATACTGAATCCTTGCTCCTACGGATAAATGGGGTTAGGTTCCTTTGAGCTCCTCTTAGCAGCAGTATTGTCAATTGATCAGTACATAACCTTGTTTTATGTGTGTTTCTATTTAAAGATGCCTTATTTAATATATATCATTCATTCATTAATATTGAACTCAGGGCCAATAGCACTATGATTCATGCCTGAACAAAGCTTATCTAACACAATATTTTCTCCATAAGGCACAGCATAGCCTTCTTGTCTTTGGAAACATTAGACAGCCTTTGAGCACTGTCAACAACAAAATATCAAAAACAGCACCATGTAGCATGAAGACACTTGTTTACAAGTGTGAGCTAGAACAAGAAGCATCAACTTGTTCAGCCTCAGCCAGGAGAGTGCACTTGGGGTGACTCAGAATTTGCTCTGCTCTGTGCACGTGCATGGCTGTGAATGGCTGCAAAAAATACACGAGTATTGACCTCAGGGTTACAAATAAAGTTTCAGTAAATAGATGAACTCACAAATACAGAACCCACAAACAGTGAGTATTGACTGTACTTGTTTTCTTATTCCTAACACTAGGTTTGAGGTATAGAGGTAGTTTAAAATTTTTAAGAGCTTTTCCCCCTGAAATTTATAATACAAGCATTACTGATTTTCTTTTGCTAGTTAACATTACTCTGTGTGATTTACAATAAAAAAATAACACAAAGTACAGGGTAGTAGAATGAACTTTAGTGAATAGCACTGCAATTCAAACAAAAAAAAGTCTTGTGTTTAACAGATTTTTTGGATTTCAGACATTTTAACAATTTGAAAATATTTGATGATTATCTAATAACAAAGCTTAGGAAGTTTTTAAAAATTAATTTCTCATTGAGAAGAGTCATTCTAAATTACTTTTCATACCCAGAAGTATATATTGCACTGTTGGAAATTATGGGACAAAACTATTTCATCATCTGTGTATATGAGAATTGCATGTGAGAATTAACCACAAAAATAAAATAATCCCTTAAGGCAAATGGTGCGCACTCAGCTTAACTATTCCGCACTATTTTTCAGTTTGAGCAACACCAAGTGAGCTAAAAACATCTGCAAAAAAACTACACTAATCATCTGTTCAGCTTAAATTTTGTATTGAACACTTGATCTGTGTCGTTAGACATATATTATCACTCTCACCTTCAGGAGTTCACAATCCAGACAGAGAAAGAGCATAGTATTAGGCCTCTTTCAGTTACAGATAACGTACTTCCCAGAAGGTATTAAACAAAAAAGGTATTTTATGGGTTGGTGTGGTTTCAGGAATAGCTCCATCGTGAAACTAAGCACGTTGCCAATCTCTTCAGCTCCACATCCTCTGGGTTAAATCTGTCCTGACTTTGTCTCTTCTCACAAGTGACTGCAGACCTCACAGCTTGGGTATCTACAGAAACTAAAGCCTCATAGCCAGCTATGGTCATTGGAATGATCTCTGAGCCATTCTCATTTAGCCAGAGTGATAGGATATGCTGATTGCCTCAGGCCAAGTCAGGTGTTCCACCGTTGATTCTTCAGGGATGGAGTCAAGCACAGGCTGAGAGCAATTCCTGAGGCAAAATCACAGCATTCTGGCTACAAAAAGGGGAGTGGGTGTGGGACAACCAATGGAGCAAATGTCCACTACAGTTCCGGGCCAGAGTACATGGTGCTCTATTGGTGCCATGGGAAATCCTGGACAAGGGTATTTGAATGGTCCAGCCCACTGGGTCTTACCCTTTTTCAGTTCACAGACTATTTTAAAATTTAATGAACAATTCCTCATAAACACACACACACAATAATTTGCACAGACTTCATGGACAAACGCCAGGTTTTAAACAAAATAAACACAACAAGAACCTGATCAAGGCTCTACTAAAGTTTTTTACTACAAAAGCAAAATGTTGGTAAATTGGTATTTCTGCAATTTAGCTTGTTCTTCTTTTAGAACCTCTGTTGGCTTTTTGAAACTTTCTCAGAAAATGTCAACATAATTATCTCGACACATCACAGACTGTCTACAATCTGTTTATTGGTAATGCTAATAGAAGCTACATGAGCCTAATTCTCTGAACATGGAAATAGGGCCAGAAGGACCCTTCTGATGGAAAACTGACTGACTTTTAAATTAAATTAAATTTAATTTATTTATTCTTAGAGAGAGGGGAAAGAAGGTGAAAGAGGGAGAGAAACATCCATCAGTTGCCTCTCACATATCCCTCTACTAAGGACTGGGCCCACAACCCAGGCATGTGCCCTGACCAGGAATCGAACTGGTGACCTTGTGCTTTGTGGGATGATGCCCAACCTACTGAACTACACCAGTCAGGGCAGAAAACTGAGTTTTGATGATGTGGCTCCTTCTTTCAAAATAAGCTGTGAGTCTCAGGGTGCTGCCCTGTTTGAAGACAACGTTGTGACTACATAGACTTTTTAATTTTAACCAAACTTACTGTTGTTTACAGTGAGTTTGGGGAAAAACAAATAAAATAAAAATGTCTTTCCTAGTTCTTGCATCAACAAGATACCACATTTTATAACTGTGCTCAATGGTTAAAAAAAGAAAAAACACAAAAAAATACCCTGAAGGACAAAAATGTGACTGCTGAAGTGTGTGTGGTTTATTGTACATTCACAGTCTGGCAGGAGCCAAGAAGTTCGCAGGTGCAGACAAACCCTACTCGCTGTGAGGCCTCTGCAGTATAGTGTAGACCCTTTTCATGTACCATACTGTACACCTGACATGGTAAACATACTGTCGTAATAATAACGTCTCAGAAACAAGAGGAAAAACCCTGGGTCAGCCGCAAGCTTTTAAAAATGTTTTTGGTTGAACATTAAGAAGGAAAAAGAAAAGGCTTTTCCCCCAGAGTATGATATGTGAACATATAACACCCTGACCTCTTTCCTCCTTGACTGTATGAATAACCAACCCTGAGATCACCTCTTAGAACTGGTTTTAACCGTGAGCTTCAGTGGCTGCGCAGCCACGTGTGTATATATTTGGACTTGTACATTGCACATGCCCTTGGACATGTGTACATATATATATATACACATGTATATATGTATGTATGTATGTATATGATATCGTACATTGTACATGCCCTTGGACCCCCACAGTGTGGTACCCCTCCCAGCTATACCTTGACAGTATGACCAGTTAACAAGTTGGTGACCTGCAAAAAGCAAGATGCAGCTATTTAATCTCTTACCAGACATCACCCCTCTGGCATGATGCTACACAGGTCTCTATAAAAAGTCCTTGCTCTCCCAGCAGCCAATCAACTTACAGTTCACTTTTTTCTGGGTTTTCGTTTTCTTTCTAATGGAGGTGTGAAAAAGTTCTAGATTCAGTTCAAGTTCCTGATGAAGAAACACAACTGAAATTTTTTTCAGTGATAAAATCTGCATATTTGTATTTCAAATAATGCAGCTAAAACTTGATGTAAATTCCTCCTTTTTTGGCTTAGTGAATATCATTTATTCAGTATTAAATCTTTATATTATATGTTCCATGTGTGAATAATAAATGTACACTAAATCCTGGTTTTAAAGAAAGCTGTGAGTTAAGTCGGAGGAAGGGCCTTTCTTCTACATAAGAGCCGGTGTTTCCTCTCATGTTAAAAAGCAGGTTTCACGTAAGCACCAGTAACAGTGGGTCTATTCTGAGCTCATGCAACAGAACCCATAGCTGGTTCCTGTTCCCAGACTCGCGGCCTGGGAAGCCTTTAAAATCTTCCAGGGGTCCACAGCATTCTCGACAGACTTCACTGCGTGCTCAGAGCACAAACAACAAGAGGTACTAAAACTTGCTTTCTCAGGTGGAGAATTATCTGGGAAACCTATTGGTGACACTTGTAATGAGAAACAGATGAAACATTAAAAAGTTGGTAAAACCATCACCTGAAATATTTTCTCTTTTAAAGATGAGGCTCACTTACCTGACTCCATCCCAGGGGGTTTATTCCTGTAGACTGATGAGGAGAAACAGGCTGGAAAAGCTCAGGGCCCCTCACTCCAAACAGACGTTCAGCCATTCTGGTGATGTCAGCCAGGCCGGGAAGGCAGTCCCTGGAGTGCAGATCAGTGAGAAATAATCTTCCCAGATGTCCCTTAGATAAAGCCAGTAACATAAACCATAATCATCTACATGTATGGTATATGTGTGTATGTATATATGTATCTATATATCTGTAATCAATCTCTAATAAAGTTATAGACACTTGTTATGTACATGTGTGTGTATGAGTGTGTAACAAGTGTAAACACCTAAATTTATTATAGATAGATTGATTTATGGAGAAAAATCAAAACAAAACAACTGAAAAATACTGAGAGCCCACTTACCACAAAATACTAGCTCTTTATAAGATTCTGTGACAGTGTTTTACTTTGGAAATTAAACAGTACAATTAACCTCATAGACACAGTCCTTTAAAGTAGGTGTAGTCTGCTGCTTGTGGTCTCTGTCAGCCTGCATTGCCATTCTTGGGTTTAATGGCTTTACTTTTTCTTCCTGTAGGATCCCTGCCCCCTTTGTGATGAAGCTAAGGAGGTTCTGGAGCCTTATAAAAACAGGGTAATTAGTACACTGTGGCTTTATGGATATGGAATGGATAGTGTACGGGATATAAGGTATCTGGATCCTATCTTCAGGAAAAGAGATTAAATGATTTTTCATTTAAGCTTTCTCATTTTCAGAGAGAGATTTTAGTGCTAATTTCCATACAACTCATTACAAGTGTTTTTCTTCCAGCAGCACTGGTTACCTTACTGTGACCCTAATATGAGTCGAAGTTAACGAGCAGGTGCAGAATTCGTGCTTTTTAAAAACTTTCGTCCCTATTCCTTTTCTCTTATTTTGTTATTTTCATGGAAATGTTCTCCTGTAGCAAACCGTTTTGAAAACCAAAATGTGTCTTTCCTGACTCTCAGGAAGCTTCCCAGTTGGGACACGCTGTATTTCATCGGGAACTAAGAAGTGCCGGATGCTGGATGTAATAGGTATAAACAGAAAAGTAGGACAAGCAGGAGTCAGGGAATACAATGAAATCAGTCAGGTTGTGGACATCAGGGACTTGAGCTCACTTTGGACCTCACATAAACAACAACAACAAAACCCTCCGAGCAGTAGAACCAGTCTGGGGATCAGTTTGTCACTGAAGTTATTGCTTCTTTCTGTGTTTTCTAAAATGTAGAGCTTTAGTCTGTCTCTGTTTCAGTTTGTTTTACAGGAGGTGGACATCACCCTGCCAGAAAACTCCACCTGGTACGAGAGGTATAAATTCGACATCCCTGTCTTTCATTTGAATGGCAAGTTTCTGATGATGCATCGAGTAAACATCTCCAAACTTGAAAAACAGCTCCGGAAGCTTGAGCAGCAAGGCACTGTAGGCTGATGAAAGCCCACGTGGTTTTCCACCCTCGCTGTCCAGCGGGCGTCTTCCTGAGGAAATGGCCACGGCCTGGTCATTTCCTTTCATCACCGTCCTTTCGTCACCGTCACACAGCCCTAACGACGTTCTAAACTTTGGTGCCAGGTAGATGTTGACACTCCTCTTCTGACTGATGGAAGTACCAATGCGGGAACTATTTACCTTTTGGCATTTTATAAAATAAGAGGAGTATATTGGCAGGGAGGGGTTGGGGGAGGGCCGGAGAAACCCATTTGTTTTACTTATGTTTCTCCTTTGTGTTAATATGGAAACATTTCACATTCATTGGACAGTGCTGTTTATAGAAGAAGGCTCTGCATCCCTGCTGCTGCCCTAAGGGCTTGACATTGTAGTGAAAGAATAAACGCTCTTCCTCTCAGTAAATAAAGTGAAATGTGAATTGTTAATAACTGTGCACAGTCAATAAAGGGCTATTTTAACAAATATATCTGCATGAAGCCTATTTTTGTGGAAGTTAATAATACCTGTTTAAAATTAGAGCTCATTTTGGGGGGTTGAAGAAAATCATCTCAGCCAAAGAAGCTTCATCTGAGAAACATAAAAGAAAGCCTTAAACCCCCAAAATGTATATAAGAATCTCAACATGCTTGGCATGTAGTCCGTGAATTTATTTGTTACATTTGAGTACTGCCTTTGATAGTTTTTCAGTTATCAGTTGAGTTAAGCTTATCAGGTTTTAATATCTTAAGGAAAATTCACTTCTGACCATAATTGGGCAGATATGTCATCTGAAGACAAAATATTTTTGACAATTTTATGTAAAGTATTAAAAAGGTAGTTGTGTACTCTTATTTATATTTAGTTGAGTTCGGCCAATATAGGAGTAGGTTCATTTAAAAACAAAACTGCCCTTTCCTCTTAAAATCACATCACTGTAATTTCATTTATAATGAAATCCTTTTGTGAACTATTTTAATGAATTTGGACATTGTGAGTCCCCTGGCTAGATTTAAATTTGATCAACATGATTTAGTGTTAGAAATTATGGAATGTTAAAGCTGGCCAACCTTAGATTTTTATTATCTAATCCAACTCCCTCATTGTATACATAAGGAGGAAATCTGATAGTTGGAGATTTTCAGGCACTTAACCTGAGGTCGCACAGTCAGTCAGCTATCAAACAGGTTTGGACACCCACTGCAGATTTCCAGCACTACCTGGGCTCAGGGCAGGGGTATCATGTTATTTCACATAGGGTATCCTCAACCATTCTGGAGCCAACACATAACAGGAAGTAACTTTGAAAGCCTTCTAAGAGAAGAGGAAAAAAATCTTAAACAACTAACTGAATAGCAGTATTTATAATTCACATGTTTCTGGAACACATCTTATTTGACTTTAGGCTATTCATTGAACTCTGTGGTAGGCACAACTGACCCCAGTGAACCCTCATCCTGTATTCCCTCCCCTGTGAGTGTGGGCGGAACCCAGGAACATGACGAATCATACTGCTGTGATCATGCTTCGTTATGTGGCTATCATGGTTGGGCCCAACCTTATCAGCTGAGCCCTGTAAAAGGAGAGAATTCTCTCTGACCGAGTATAGACAAGGAAATCAAAGAGACATGTTCCAGCCAGCCTGGAAGGAAGTAAACATCTGCGTTGTGGACTGCCTAGTGGGGCCACATGGCAAAAACTGTAGGCAGCCTCTAGGAGCTGAGAGTAGTTTTTGGCCAACAGCTAGCAGGAAAATGGGAACATCAGTCCTACATTGTCAAGAAAATTAATAATCTGCCAATAATCAGTCAGCCTAGAAGAGGATCCTGAGCTCCAGCTGAGAATCACAGCCCTGCCTCACACCTTGATAGGGACACCCTGTCCTCAGGGACACGCTGACCAGCCACTCCATGCCTAGGCTTTTGACTTTCAGAAGCTGTGAAATAATACGTGTGTGTTTCAAGCTGCTATAATCATGGTAACTTGTTACACAGCAATAGAAGTTCCTGCAACACTGAAGCACAATTGTAAGTGACTGGGGTACAAGACTGAATAAGGCACAGTCCTTGTCTTAGATACACTCGGTGACTGTTGGGGAGCAGGGAGAGGCAAGTTAATAAAATACTGCAACAAAGTAGCATGAGAGCCGGAACTGACACGTGCAAAAAGTGGTACAGCAGCCACATGGGGAAAATGGCAGGAAGGCTTCACAGAAAACTAGACAAACTAGGTCTTGACGGTTGACTACGAGCAATGGGAGGGGGACCGAGAGTGAGGCAGGTACCATCCTGAAAGAATAGCATGTGAAAAAGGGAAGTGTGGAAGGGCATGGCATATTTAGAAAATGCAGGTGGTTTTGTGTGGCTGTGGTGAAGGGGAGAGAGGTAAAGGAGATGAGACTGCCAAGATCAATTAGGGGGCACATTGTGAAGGACCTCCAGAAATGTGGGACTCTTTTCCCCCTGCAGGTTGCTCCCCCCTGCGTCCTGGCCTCACCTGGAGTCAGCCCTTTTGGATCCTGATTCCTCAGGAGTATCTGGCCTCTCTACTCCAGGCTTTCTCGGTCCTTAGAGTCCTTAAGCACATGAAACCCGGTAGTCCCTTCTAGAAGCCCTGCAGGATGATCACATCTTCTGTAGGAGACCATTCTGCATGGTGTAGGCCCAGCCCCCAGTGGCAAACATTTACTGCAAAGTAACTTCCTAAAATCCATGCTAAACCTTCCAAGTACCAGTGTAACTGGTTGGACCACTTTTGCCCTTTTCATTTGCAAATATCCTTCTTGTGTGATGTGACTAATGGCATTGGCTCCTTTGTTTTCTGTAAAAGGTAACCACCTAAAGCAACCTGTGCATAATAAATGAGGACCATCATATAACGTGCAGAGAAACCCAAATAAAGGCCAGTCATGGCAAGGGCCAAGGCTTTTGCTCCCCTTGAGAGAAAAGCCATACTGTTCCTTTTCCTCCACCGGACTCGGCAGTCCATGTGAATGTCTCATTTCATCCATAATGACACGGACACTGGGGGCTGGTGTCCACATCAACCTTCAACACAGCCAGGGAGAGGGGGCCAGAAAGATCTCCCTGTGGGGGCTCCCTGCGTTCCTCTTACCCCCTTCCTCCACGTAGTATGAGGGCTACGTGGCCCGTGTCCTGGGGTTGCTGGTCCTTCTCCTGGGCCACTAGTTGGAAAAGTTCCAACTAGGAACTTAGCTCAAAGTCTGCTAAGCTAAGGAGGAGAGAGTCCATTGGTTCCCTTCAGAGAGCAGGGCTGGCCAGAGACCCCGGGGGCTTGTTCTTGTGGAGCGCTTGTTGCCTGAGTAGGACAATGGTGTACAGGAAGTGTGAGGACTTCATCCAAACAACTTCTGACCTTGGATTTTAAACAAGTAAACAAAAACCCATTATACTTACAGGGTGTTAACACTAAGCTGTTGGCTGAGGCACCAAAACAATAGGTGCTATATCCCAAAGGAAAGACCAGATCACATAGAATTGCTGGAGATTGAAGAGAGGATATTTGGAGGATTTCTTTTAATTTAAAGAAAAGTGTGTTTTCAGTTTCCACCAAAGTAAAAGGTTAGGGTCACCTAATGTCAAAAGAAAGGGATATAAATGGGACTCATCAGACAGCTTAATGTACGTCCCTGGGTAGGAAGAATGCAGTGGTCCAGCTCCATTCTGGCAAATCATGTGAAAGGTGAGCTAGCAAGCTACTTCTGGTGCAGACGGAAGGGGAGCCTCCGTTGCTCCGAGTGTGACGAGGGGAAGGATGGGTATGTGTGTTTCTTTATGGGTCAGGCCTGGGTCGGTCATGAGCAAGAGCTGGCTGGGGGCAGCCTTAAGTGCGGCCAAGACTTAGAAGAGGGAAAGCCGCTAGGGAAACCACTAGGTTCCTAGGGGCTGAGGAAGTAAGTGGCTGCTCAAGCAGAGAGCGCATTAGCCTAAATCCAGGGAACTGCACGTGAGACATCACCAGCTATGAGTGCAAGCTCCCAAGAACCCACAAAAGCCTCTCTGAAATGTGGTCTGTTTTAAATGTCTACCAGGCCCAGAAAGCTGGAGGCCATCTTAAAACTGCAGCAGACAACACCCCTCCTCTCCCGCTTCCCCTCCCGACCCTAGAAGAATCAGAAGCTGCCAAGGGCAAGGAGAGAAAGACCTTCCCCTTCCACACGTTCCTCCCTGTACATGGCCTCTTATGGAGAGAAGGGTAAGACTGAATTTTAAGCTAGGTTCCCAGTTTTGATTATGACATATGAATTAATGCACTAACACAATTTGAAGTGATGATGGGACTTTCTCTTGCTTGAGAATGCTCAAGAGAGTCCTGACACTGCCTGGTTTTAACCTGACTATCAACAGGAAGAAGTTCCCCACTGAATACATTTTATAGGGGTACTGGGAGACATGAATAAAGGTGCTGGCTGATAGGAGTCTATATTCAGACTATTAATTACATGTGCCTAATGTTGTTTCTTACCTATAAATCTTTAATACATTTACATATTAATTCCATTTTGAGAGAGTCACGTGGTCATGTGACAAGCAGCCTGGAGACCTTCAGCAATCCCTCTGGTCCCCACAGCTGGCAAATCCAACGCCAGCTGGCTAGGAACACAGCATTTAAAGGGTGGTTTGATTACACCACCATCGATAAGCTTCAGACAATGTTATGTCACTTATCATAGTCATTTTTAGTCAATTACTTTTTATTTCTGAAATTATGTTGGCAGAGATCAATCAGTTTTTATATAAAGACTGGTTTTGACCCAAGAAGTTCATCATTGTTTTCTTCTGCTCCCAAAGGAAACAGGGGTATAACTTTGCCTTTCCTTTTTTCCCTAATCTGGTGCTTTAAAAAGGAGGAATAAACATGGACTGTGGGACTGCATATTGCTGCTCCTGGTTACAGTGCTGCTTTCTTCCAAATGTCTCATCAAAACATCAGAAGGGCATGCCTGCTACATGTAACTCTTCGGCCAGTTTATCCCAGGAAGGAGAGGTTTGCTCAGACTAGGGTTGTTTTGTTTGTTTATAATAATGCAGCAAGTCTGACAATAGAAATCATAGTAGGTCCAGGCCTCAGGTGATACTCTTAAGGAACCGGAGAAAGCACGGCAGAGCCCTTTCCCGCGGTGCCTCAGCTTCCGTCCTTCTCTCTGCGCTCCCGGCTCACCAGCTCCCCTGCGTACTCACAGTGTCTGCTCTCTCATAACTGCAGCTTGCCCCTGCCCATCATCCCTGCTGACCCTTCTGTACATTAATGGTCTGAGACTCTGCTTCTCTATTCTGAAATCCCAAAAGAGGAATTTCACTCAGCTAGTATCTTGTAACTAGTCACCCAAGTCATATATTGGCTAATTGAGCCGATAGAAAGAGGCACCATTGGGTCAGATGCACATTCCTGGCCCAATCAACTATGGGGACCAAGGTCATTTGGTATGCAAATCATTGCCACTGCCCACTCAGCAAAGACTGAAAGCATGGCTGGCAATAATCAGTAGCTCTGGCACGCATCCAAAAAGTCTAAGAGCATGTCATTCTACCATATTCAAAAGTTCATTTGTATCCTACTCATGGGAGTAACGAGGACTTGAACCAGGGAAATGGAAATTAGAAAGAAATGTCAGGAGAAATTTGAGAGTAAGGTTGAAAAACTTCATGGCCGATTGGAACGGACGAGGGAAGAGTGAGTAGTGAGCAGAGAGAGAACATGGGGTCTGGGATGACGCCCCGTCTCCTTCTTGTGACTACTGGGAAAATCCTGGCATTTACTATTTAAGACAGAGAGTATGAGAGGAAGTGAAAGTTCATTTCTGGCTGTTTTGTGAATGGAAAAGATGGCACATGGGACATCTACCTGCTTGTGGAACATCCAGGCAAAGATTAAGGGTGGAAGTTCAAATCAGAGTTCTGTGCTTGAGGTGAGATTTGTAAGCCCCCAGAACATGGTTAGAACTTCAACCATCTGGCATATCTGGAGAATAGCAGCCCAGGACTAAGCCCTGGGAAATGCCAATCTTAACCGCATGGGTAGAGGAAGGGCCAATGAAGGAAATGGGAATGAAAGATGATAAAACTATGAGTCAGAAAATGTCATCCAATTTCTATTACTAAATTTATTTTACAGCACCAGCACTATTCTAAGCACTGGAGATAATGCAGTAAACATGCCAGCCATGGTTCCTACTCAAAGACTTGCATTCTAAAGAGAGAGAGAGAAACAATGAAAATATCAATAGAAAATAATCTATACCTTGAAGTCAGAGGAGGAGTTTTTTCCAGAGTAACTGACAGAATCAAAGGGGGTCAGAGGGTTAGGTGAGAACTGAAAAAAAGACATTGGATTTAAAAATCAGCCAATCAGTGCTTTGTTAGACTGAACAACAGTTTTGACTGACACTGAGTTTCTAATCTCTGGAGCCTGTGAGTATTAGTACATATGCAAGAATTTGCAGATGCATTTAAGAATCTTAGGATGGAGAAATTATCATGGATTATCCAGGTAGGTCCTAAATATAATAACAAATGTCCTTATAGGAGGGAAATTTGACTACAGAAGAGAAAGCAGGAGATCTGACAATGGAAGCAAGAGGCTGAGGTGATATATAAAAGCGGCCATGAGCCAAGAAATGCAAGTGGCCTCCAGAAACTAGAACGAAGAAAAAGATGTTCCCCTGGAGCCTTCAGAAGGAACAAGCCCTGCTGACATCTTGACTTTAGCCCAGTGCAATTGGTTTTAGACTTCTGGCCTGCAGAACTGTAAGAAAATAAATTTGTGTTGTTTTAAGACACAGTTTGTGGTAATTTGTTACAGCAGCAAGAAACAATGAATGCAAATGGTAACTTGACCTTAATGAGAGCAATTCTGGTGGGAGAGAGAAGATGTAGACTAAAAAGAAATTGCATTTGGATGATGAGTGAGAGCTTCAGAAGAGATAGCAGAGTATCATCCATCTTTCAATAAATTTTCAAACATATCTCATTTAACCATCTACGAAAGAGCATCAAAGAGAAGAACTAAAGACCTGATTAACTGATTAGCTCAGTACCCAAAACACAAGCAGTATAGAAAATCGGTCCACATGGCAGTGGCCAATGTACCCCAGCCCCTGATTCAGAAAACTGGAGGGAGCAAGTCAGCATACAGGAACCAGGTTCACAGATCAGTTTTCCCGCGGGGAATCAGTACTGCATCGTACCTAGGCTGCTTTGAGCCTTGCTTTTTGCTGAAACTCCCTCACTCTGAATTGAGACAGCAAATGTTTACTGCATATCTTTAAAGTAACTTTCCTAAAATCTGTGCTAAACCTCTCAAGTATGGAGTATAACCAGTTCAACCACTTTTCCCCTTGATCTGTAACATCCTTCTCTTTGAAGTAATGAGCAACATTCTTTCCTTTGTTTTCTGTAAAAGGTAACCACCTAAAGTGAACCTGTGCATAGTGCATGAGGACCTTCCTCGATGTAATGTGTGCAGAAAAGAAATAAAAGCCTGTCCAGGCAGGGGGCGGGGTGCTCTCTCACTTAGAGAGCACCGTGCAGTCCCTTTCTCCACTGTAGTCCATGTGAATTTGTTCATCGCAGCCACAACACCTGGACCCCGCTGGCCAGAGTCCACATCAAAGCAGTGTTGGGGAAGTACTGTAACCTTCAGCCTATCTGAGAAGAGCTAAGCAACTGGGCAGCAGAATTCAGAGGCCTCCAGAGCAACTCTGACTCTGGAGAGTAAACCATGCCAACCCATCCTAATCCAGACACACACACACCAGACCCAAAGCTCTTTCTCACCAGACACCAGAATACTTTGACCCTGTGGCCCCAAATCCTGCTTCTGGAACAGATCTTATATCTCTTCATTGACACTGAAATTCATGCCAGCTACTGAGGTGGAGCCAACAGAGAATGGTCTCATTTGGCCAATCTTTAATTTAGGTGCTAAAGTTTTGCACTTTACCTTCCTTCTCAAGATCAAAAAGGATGACTACCGAAGCCGAACTACTTCTGAATTCTAAAATCTAGAAGGACATAAACTTTGGGGAAAGGGGGAAGTATTAAAATCATGCAAAAGATGGAGAAGAATAGTTCATAGGAGCAATGCCAACCAATAGATTAAACATAACTAAGGTAATCCAGTCACAGGTCCACACTGAGTGTCAAAGATGCCCCTTCCTCATGCTAAAATATTAAATTTAAACTATTCTTTTTTAAAGAGATTTTATTTATTTATTTTTGGAGGGAGGGAAAGGGAAGGAAAAAAATAAAGGAGAAAGAAAGGGAGAGAAACATTGGTGTGAGAGAAAAACATCAATCAGTTGCCTCTCAGATACTCCCCAACCAGGACCGAACCCCAAACCCAGGCATGTGCCTCAACCAGCAATCCTTTGTCATGCAGAGCAATGCCTAACCAACTGAGCCGAACCAGTGAGGCTATTTAAACTATTCTTGATGGAAAGTTTTCTACCTTCAGAAACAGGATAGACTTAACATTAACCAGAACTTTTTTAATGATTCAGAAACACCAAGAAGTAGAAAGGATACAAGTTAAAGGCAAGTTCAGCCTATAGCCTCATCACACTACTCACAAGGCACCAGCGGGACCCTGAGAAATCCTGATGGCCTTACTGTAGCACTGCATTGTACAGAAGACCCCAGCAATGACCCCAAGTCTCCCAGTAAGGTCAACACATGCCCTGCCCATGAAGGCAATAGAGAGGGAAACAAACTGTAAACAACACTTCCCTCAAAAATGAGTTAAAGTTTCAGTTGCATCAGGGGACTAATTTAACTATCAGCTAGGAAACTCCCTTATCCAGGACAACTTAATTCTTGACCAGGTAAGGAAGGTGTTATTACATGTTCTTTTGGGGGTTTTTTTTTGGAATTGAATGCTAAGAAGAGAACTTGGGCACCTATTCATAATCTAGGTAATAAAGGAGGCATTACAAGTTGGAAGGAACTCCTAGTGGAACAAAGTTTTAGGATTTAACTCCACCTGCCCCTATATTTTCTTGGTAAAGTTATCCTGAAAAAAGGCCAGCATCACTCTTTCAAGGTTGGAGGAGATGAAGACATTCAGAAACTACAGACTGTGGGGTTTACTCCCATTGTGACCGCTGACTTCTAATATCAGCCTTTGGTCGGCGTGACAGCTCTCATCTTGCAAACTAGCAAGATCCCAGAATTTGGCAAGGACCCTGCTCTGTGAAGCATTTTCAAGTTAGAGTTTTTAGCAATGTCACGTTTTTATAAGCCATCAATAGAGAAAAGGTTGGCGGGGCAAACAAAGGATGCCACTGAGTTCTCACCTAACAGCACACAAACACACCCAAGCTGGCAGGTGCAGGCCAACACGTTCAGAGTGATCGTGGCCTTGGAGTTACAAAAGTATTTTTTTAACATTTATTTACCTTACCAAATACCTTTAATAGATAAAACATAATTTAAATATTTCCATTTTGCTCTATTCATTTAAAAAAAGGTATCTTTTTTTATTTGTATATGAGTGACTACAAGGAGAATACGGTAATGAATTTCTTTATATGTTTTATGACCTCTACACAAAGTGGGGACAAAGGGTGCCTTCAGCAGAAATAAAGGACACTGCTGTTGTTCTAAGTGAGGAAGAGTAGAACAAATAATAACAAATGATCACAAATGATTAGGAAGAAGCCTCATTGCCAGTGGTGTGGACCCTACAATTATGTGCAATTCCATACTTAGATGTTTTAGTTGTGCTGAACATTGGAAAAATCTAAATGATGGGGAGGAGAAAAGAAAAAGGGAGAGATTTCTGCATTCAGTGGAAGGCATTCATTTAAATGAAGCTGTCCCCTCACCATAGGGTAGAGCTAAGAGTTTAATAATCCCACTGGCATCCTATTGTTAAACCATTTTTTTTAAACCCTGGATTTGGGATCCTTATAAAGCTTCCATATTAGTTTGAAGTCAAGAATGCTTCCTCCTGCTCACAAAACATGATCACTTTTTGCTGATATTTCTTAATGCTCTGACTGGTTTTGCATATCTGGAAAAGATAAATCTTCAACCCTTGGGAATAAATCTTCTTTCTCCTCCCTGCCAAATCTATAATATGATCCTTTTCTATCACTGACAGCACCATCAGATACATAGACGTGCCTTGCTTGGTTAAAAGTGTGTTGGGATTTTCAGCAAGAACAAGAACGGACCCAGACTAAGACACGTTCAGCACACATTGCAAATTCTTTTTGATTCTGTCCTAGAGGTAACCCATGAAGTTCCAACTGGACTCTGGGACTCGTTCAAGGCTGATATCCTCCTGAGTCAGGTGTCCCAGAGAGGCAAGACAGGAGGCCTTCAACACTTGAGATGCAGCAGGTGATGTGAAGATACAAGACTCGATGGGTACAGGGCCTTGACTCTTTAGATTCTTAGGGTCTTCTCCACCCCTCACACTGGAGTTAACACCAGAACTGGTGCTCTGGGGAGGGGAGGCTAACCAGAAAATTAAGTTTGAGATTCTACAACAGCACGGACTTTTTTCTTGTTCCCTCTTATCATTTATAAGTAAATATAGAAGAAGAGAAGGAGAATAACAGTTAAACTCCACAGAGTTATATAGGACTTTCTATTTTCCCCCAACTTTTATTTTTAAATATATTTATATATATATATATATATATATATATATATAATTTTATTCTTTTAGCAATTCTATGACATAAATAGGGGCCAATATTACAGGGATGAGCAAGAGTAGGTTTATAGTTGTAATACAAATAAGTAATACTATAATAAGTAATAATATAAGAATAAATTGTGCTTCACATACTCACAACTGTAAACCTACATTTGCCAACCCCTGTATTATCCTTATTATCAAGACCAGAACAGAGAGTCTCAGAAAGTGGAAATGACCTCCAGGAGGACATGCAGTGAGTCAAAGACAGCCCAAGGAATCATCCCCCAGTTCTGCTCTTGTTTAACCCAGGACATGTGCCCTGCTGGCTTTCAGCATCCCTTTCCTCCTTCTCCCTTGGGTGGTTCTCTTCTGAACACGATCCCTCGCCAGCTGTGGAGTTAAGATGGATCCATGTTTAAAGTTGCAGAACTGTTGTTTAAAGGTCCCCCAAAGGCCTGTCTCCATTGCTTACCTGTGATGGAAATCCCTTAGAGGTATTCACTAGGATTCCTCCCACCCGAGACTACTGTAATTAGCTCTGCAAACAACTGTGATTGGACACGGTTGTCGTAGTCATTGTTCACTGACAGGCACAGATAAGAACCGGGTCGCAGCAAGTGGTGTTCTAAACAGTGTTCCCTGCTTGGCTCAATTCATGTAAGGCTCTTGTCAAGGACACGGTTCCCAAAATGCTAGCAGCAGGCAGTGTCATTGCAACACCTTCCAAAGCCCACAAAGGAGGACATAACAGATCCCCAGCGAGTGTACTGCCTTGCACTGGGAGAAACCTTTCCTGGGATCTGGCTGCCTCTCCTTCTTGTGGAAAACACAGGTATGGCCTGGTATGATTTAGAGAAAGGACACTCTTAGTCTTCCTGATTCTTAACACTTCCACAGTTTCAGCTCTTCCCCATACGAACACTTGCAACTGAATGTTATAATGTGTGCTACATTCACCCTATGCTTTTCAGACATGGTGCTCTGATCGGAAGCAAAACAAAATGCTGTTTATGAACCCCTGTTGGTGAGCAGTGAGCCAAGAGGCAGCATGGGTGTGGGATGGGAGGTGTTGCCCTGGCAGCAAATCCAAGTTGCTCACACGAAAGGAAGTGTTTCTAAGGAAGTTATCTGAGCAAGAGGTAAATACTTAGTTATTCAAATAGGCCATAAATGACTGCTTCATCTCCTATGTGGCAAGCTCTCATTCCAAAGAGCTCACAAAATGACAGGATAGCATTTTTCTCTTCAATCAACCCTTTATTCACAATCTACTTTCCTTTGTAATGTCATGAGTCTCTGTAATCAAACTCTTGTTGATAAGGTATTAAATAACTACAATTTGGCTTGGTGTTCTTTCAACAATCGTTTTTGCACTATGATTCTAAATGACAACAACAACAAAAACTCTCATGCCCTTCTGTGGTCTGAAATACTGTGCTGCATATATTTCATGCCTTCTTACCTCTCTCGCTGCTATTTTATGAGTCTACTTCAACATTTTTTCAAACCTGTCTCCTTGTTCCAGTGCCCCTGCTATTGTCACAGTTAAGGGCTTTGTCCTCTCTTGCCTACACACTGCAAAAGCCTAGCCTCCTAAATGGTCTCCCCTGCTCATCTGCTTCATCAGCACCTTCTTCCAAATCGTGGATCTGATCAGGCCACTCACAATCCCATCATGGCTCTCCACTGCCTACAGAAATGAAAAGCAAACCACAGACCTTAGCCTGGCAGTAAAAACCATGCATCTAGCCCCTGTCTACTGCACCCTTCATGTACCCTAAACTCCATCTATTCCAGATAACTTGCCCTTGCATGAAAGCACATCACTTTGACTGTATCTTTGAGCATGCCTTCCCTCATTACAAAAATCACTTTTGACTCAGCTCAAATGCCATTTCTTCCAGGAAATTAATGAATCACTCTTCCCTCCAAGCACATATAGTTTGATATAATTCATATACCATACAATTCACCCCTTTAAAATGTGCATTTAAAAAAATAGTCACAGAGCTGTGCAACTATCACCACAATTTTAGAATATTGTAATCATCCCCAACAGAAACCCTGTACCCATTAACTATCCCTCCCCGTCTCCCCCTTCCCTCCCAGGCCTAGGCAACCACTACTCTATTTTCTATCTCTATAGATTTGCTTATTCAGGATACTTCATACAAATTGAATCATACACGATGTGGTTCTTTGTGGCTGGCTTCTTTCACTTAGCATAATTTCTTCCAAGTTCATCCGTGTTGTACCATGTGTCAGTACCTGACTCCATCTCATTGTTGAATAATATAGTCCATTGTATGGTTATACTACATGTCATTTATCCATTTATTAGCTGGTGGACATTTGGGTTGCTTCAACTTTTTAATAGTTATGTATATACTTTGATTATCATTTAATGTGTTTGCTTAGTATTATAGGGTTTTTGTTTATTTGGCCTGTGTTTGATTCATCACTTGATTATAACTTCTTTGTGGACAAGAAACCATCATTTTCACTTTGTAACCTCCACATAACAAGTATTCAACAAGTGTTTGACAGATGGAAGAATGGGCAGATATTATACATTCTTACTATATCAATTATACAAATACTCAGAATAAAAACATTAGAGTAGGCCCAATAAATTTACCCAATAAATTATAACATTCAAACACTGGAGGTTCTTTAAGTTTGATCTCTGCACTATTTTCTGGAGCTCCACGCATGGATACTACAGCTGATTATTTCATGGAGGCAGTTCCTTTGCTAATAATAATTGTGCACTGAGTGGGGACAAGCCTGGAAGATGCCAGGCTTTTTCTTACATTGACTCCACAGTGTCTCATCATTGTGCTTGACGTGACTGAGGTTCCTATTGCAGTCTAGAGTGGTGATTCTCAATCCTGGGTGAGCATCAGAATCCCCCATGGAGCTTCTTTATATATATATATATAATTTATTTATTTTATTTTTAGAGAGAGGGGAAGGGAAGGAGAAAGAGAGGGCAAGAAACATCAATGTGTGCTTGCCTCTTGCATGTCCCCTGCTAGGGACCTGAACTGCAACCCTGGCATGTGCCCTGACTGGCGCCCCTTTGCCTCACAGGCCTGTGCTCCATCCACTGAGCTATACCTGCCAGGGCCCCATGGGAGTTTTTCTAACATACAAATTATCCAGGTCCTGCCTCCCAAATTCTGATTCTGTATCTTGAATAAGGGCCCAGGTGCTCACATGTACTAAAAGCTATAAAGATGCTTCTGATGCACAGCCAGGTTCAGGAATTCCTATTTCAAGAGTTGCCCTGAAGTTAAAAATAATTACTCTTATAGAGCATGTATGAGCACTTTACCCCTGAAGAGTACTTTACTTGGAATCAGAGACAAGTCTTGTATGGATGGTGCCCATTAATGCTACCTAACATGTATAAGGCACTTTTTATTTGGAAAAAGCTTTGCAGTCATCTTTTATTATCCAGGCTTGCATGCTGGGTGTCCAAACCACATAATCCTTTCATGTCTCAAATTTCCTCAAATGTAAAGTGTAGGCAGTAATACTAACCCACCTTCAAGGGATGTTGTTAAGATTAATGGAGGACTGTGAGGCATTCAGCAAACAATTGTAAAAAAATTTACATGCATGCTTATTAGACAGGTATGAAGTCTTAGTCACAGCCTTTTAAGGTGAAACAAATACCAAAATAAAACTCTTAAACAAGCCTTCCCACAGCCTTCATCATCATCAGAAAGATCCTTTTCCAGCTTGAAAGTATAGCAATTCCCCCTTTGCTCCAAGACTAATAAACAGACATAACTTGCAGTCACAAAGAAAACATAGCTAATGGATGGCATCAAATAAATATATAAAGCAGCCCTCAAATCTAGTTTAACCTCATTTATCATTCATAGTGCAATTAGACAATATACCTGTAAATACACTCTGCTAAAAATATTCTTATAAAACACTTGTGCATGTTCACACACGTCTTTGAGGTGATGCTACATACTCACTGTTGACATTAAACCTGAAGTTGTTTTCTAGTTTGTGACAGCTTTTACATGGCTATATTAACCTCTTCTATTCTGCCCAGTGTGGCTGAAAGAATATGCGGCCCTAATAAGACCTTGAGATATACCTCAAATTGGAGGTAAATGAGAGTGGAAAGGCACTTGAAGAGTCTTCAACTTTGGAATAAGAGAGAAGTTTTGTATGGATGATGACTCACAATTAAGGGCTCATTTGTACTATATTTTCAGTTTCTTGGAAACAGACATGGTTTTTCCTCCTTCCCATTTTGCTTTGAAAGGACCACAAAATTTCAAGGGCCAGGTCCAATCACATATTCGAGTTCATTTACAAGTTAATGGTTTCTGTGACTCTGAATGAGAATTAGTTCCTTCATATCCACCATATCTGATCTGAGCCATGAATTCTAATCAAGCATGACCTTTCTGAGACTACTTGACCTGAATCATGCTCTTTCCCCTTTGGGCTTTAGAGGTTTGGGTTTTATTCCCAAGGGCAGTTATCTGCTTTGGTTAAGCTCAGGACCTGCTAGCAATTAAATCCTATTAAATAAATATTTATTGAGAACTTACATCTGTAACTAACACTCTAGTGCAGGGGTGTTAAACCTGTGGCCCAGGATGGCTATGAATGAGGCCCAACATAAATCATAAATTTACTTAAAACATTATTTAGTTTAATTACTAAGTTTTATACTGTTTTATTGCTTAGATATGTACATTTTCTGTATTAGTGATCACAAACTTGAAACTTGCTCGATGATCTTAAAAGATTATTGAAAGGGCCACTGCATATTTAGGATTATTATGTGAGGACTTTTTTGCTTTTCTGTGGTGGTGAATATCACGAAAATTATGCATGGACCATTTTTCGCTCATCAGTTTTCATTAGTGTTTGTGTATTTAATGTGTGGCCCAAGACAACACTTCTTCCTGTGTGGCCCAGAGACGCCAAAGAGTTGGACACCCCTGCTCTAGTGCTTACTGTGGAAGCTACCAAAAATTCCTCGAGATGCTTACGGGATTGCTATAACTCAATGATCTGAAGTCCTTGAGTCAGGTCAAGACCAACAACCTCCCCCAGAGACTCCGAAGGTTTGGTCAGTTACATGCTGGCTCCCTGGGGACTCCTAGACAGGCCTTCAGCAGAAACCAAATTGAAATGTTATTTAACTTTTCACACATTTGTCTACACCCAATATTTCATTAGACCACCATCAGCATTCAGAAGCTCCTCTGAAAAGATCCTCAGTGCAGGGAGCCTTATTCATTGGGAAGGTTATCTATTATGCATAGTTACTGTTTCTTAAATAAGGTTACTCTCAGCATGTTTCTACCTCAACAGTCCTTGAGAGTCTAATTATTTTTGCTGAACATCTTAAAGGGAGAGAGAGCCATGTTGGCTTCATTTCAATAGTAAGGAGAAATTAATGCTAATACACACCTTCAATGGGATTCACTTAGGTATCCCAAACACTTCCATCAATATGGAAAACCCCCAGAAGTATGCATTGTGTATATTTCTTCTGTAAAGAGATGCAAATGGTTGCTGTAAGTTGTATGATTTCCTCTGAGTCTGTCAAAGTCCTTTTTTCTCCATATCTCAAGGTATATCTCAAGGTATACATCTCTGTTTTGCAGATCTAGAAACCAAGACATAATAAATTAGTTTTATTGTTTTCCTTAGTGAAACACAGGCCACCACATCCTAGCCCATTGCTCCCCTTCAAATCACATGGCATTTTAAGGGAGAGGAGAAATCAGGTACAATTTTCTCATCAAGTGCTTGTTCTACATATCTTTCACAGGGGATCTTAGAACATTAGATGAAATGTAATCATCCTTACATGTTTACTTTACTTTCTCTCTTTCAGAGAAGGAAGGAAGGAAGGAAGGAAGGAAGGAAGGAAGGAAGGAAGGAAGGAAGGAAGGAAGGAAGGAAGGAAAGAAGGAAAGATGGAAAGGAGGAAGAAGGAAAGAAAGAGAAAGAAAACCCAATCCCATGAAGAAACATTTAACCAATTACTCTTGAGTCTTTATGACTTGGGGCATAAAATACAATCTGGGCAGAGTCAAATAGGGCACTAGAGGGTTTAGGGACAAGGAGAATGCTGTGTATTAGATTTAGGATTGTAAAATGTCACACTTTTGTTGTTTCCCATTTGTCTTCACACAGAAGGTCAACACTGGCCTGTTTTGTTATGGCAAATATTTGCTCAAGAGTAGGATTTCTCTGATTGATCATGGATGGGCATAAAAAAAGAAACCAAACCAAACAAACAAACAAACAAAAAGCCTTCTACAAAATCAGATCAATGAGAAGCACCCTGTTTAACAGATGTTAAACTTTTCACTATTTCAATTTTTATGTTACCTAAGTATCCACCTATCCCTTTAGAGCATCTCTTTATTCTGTCTTGAAAACTTTAAATAAAGTTGTTTTCTTCCTAAATATTTTGGGGTTAAAAATAATACTTCTTTCACTCGTATTTTAGTCCTGATGATTAAGCATTAAAGATGCGAATTAGTCGTCTGTATTTGGGGAGAGAAGGTTATTTCTTTTTAAAAATATATTTTATTGATTATACTATTACAGTTGTCCCATATTTTTTCCCCTTTATTCCCCTCCATCCTGTACCCCCCTCCCACCAGCATTTCCCTACCTTAGTTCATGTCCATGGGTTGTACATATAAGTCCTTTGGCTTCTCCATTTCCTATATTATTCTTGAGCTCCCCCTGTCTGTTTTGTACCTACCATTTATGCTTCTTATTCCCTGTACTATCAGCTGACTTCTCAAAAGAGACCTTACAAGTAAGAAGGGGCTGGAAAGAAGCATTTAAAGTCTTAAAGGCAAGGACCTACATCTAAGATTACTCTATCCAGCAAAGCTTTCATTTAGAATGGAAGGGCAGATAAAGTGCTTCCCAGTAAGGTCAAGTTAAAGGAGTTCATCATCACCAAGACATTATTATATGAAATGTTAAAGGAGCTTATCTAAGAAAAAGAAGATGATTAAAACTATGAACAGTAAAATGATAACAAACTCACAACTATCAATAACTGAATCTAAAAGAACAAAAACAAAGCCAACAACTAGAACAGGTACAGAATTATAGAAATGGAGATCACATGGAGGGTTATCAGCAGGGAAGGAGATAGGGGAGAATGGGGGAAAGAAAATGTTATTTCTTGATGTGCAAAACTCAAAATGAGTTGGAGACTTCATAGGTCACCTGATAAATAGATAAGATTTCACCTCAAGAAGAAGGAATTAGGAACTGAATTGACCAACTCCAGAGAGACACTCTGGTTTTGGGGAAAAACTAATCTGAAATCAGAGAGTATTAAAAATGCTCACAATGTTAAAACTTCCATACTTCCCAGACCCATCTACAGATTCAGTGCAATTTCTATCAAAATACCAATGGCATTTTTTACAGAACTAAAATAAACATTAAAATTTATAGGGAACCACAAAAGACCCCAGATATACACAGCAATCTTGAGAAAATAGAACAGAGTTGGAGGTATCACACTTCCTGAAATCGACATATACTATAAGGCTAAAGTAATCGAACAGCATGGTACTTGCATAAAAACAGACACATAGATCAACGGAACAGAATAGAGAGCCCAGAAATAAAGCCACAACAATATGGCCAATCAATTTATGACAAAGGAGGCAAGAATATACAATAGGGTAAAGGCAGTCTCTTTAATAATGGCATTAGGAAAACTGGACAGACATATGCAAAATAATGAAACTGGATCATTTTCTTACATCATATATAAGAATAAACTCAAAATGGATTAAAGACTTAAATGTAAGACCAAAAACCATAAAATTCCAAGAAGAAAAACATAAGTAGTAAACTCTTTGACATCAGTCTTTGTAATATATTTATTTTGGATGTCTCTCCAAGCAAGCAAAACAAAAGAAAAAATAAACACATGGTACTAGACAAAACTTAAGATTTTTTGCATAGCGAAGAAAACTATCAACAAGATGAAAAGACAACCTCCTGAATGAAAGAAGATATTCACCAATGATACATCTGATAAGGAGTGTATATCCAAAACACATAAGGAATGCATATAATTGAATACCAAAAAAAACAAACAATCCCATTTTAAAATGGGGAGAGGAGACTTCCACCAAGATGGAGGCATAGGTGGATGTGCCGTGCCTTCTCACACAACCAAGATTAGAGAAAACTAAATATTAGCAACAGAAAACACAGCCAGAACACGGAAAATTGAACTTTTTGGAAGTCTGTTAACAACAAATTCTTCAGCCTGACCGGTAAGGGGCGAAACCAGCGGCTGGCGGAGCGGGGTTGCACAGGAAAACTCGGTCAGACGCCGCGGAATCCAGGCGCAGGGTTGGACCTAGTGAGTGACCTAGCGAGCGACCAGGAGAGCGACCTCGGGGGAGACAGCGGGGCAGCGTGTTGACTGAGGTCGCGCATTTGTGCGCGGGTGGACAGGCAAGGGAGTGGGCGGTTGGACCCAGCCGGCAGGTCCCCACGGCAAGCGGCAGTGGAGGGCGCCGCCATTTCCCTGCTCTGACCCCACCTCCACATACCCCAGCGACTCTGAGTGGCCCGGCCCAGGTGAACCACCTAAGGCACTGCTCCTCCGCACCCAGCTGTGAGAAGCAGCAGAGGGGTCGCCATTTCCCCGCTCTGGCCACGCCCCCACATACAGCGTCACAACCCAGCGACCTGGGAATCCAAGGCGCCCCTTCTCACTTAAAGGGCCCGAACAGACCAAGAATGGCGCAGGAGGATCTCAGAGCCCCAGAGCCAATAGATCTAAGCGATGAAGAAATAGCAAAACTCACAGACGCACAGTTTAAAACATTGGTGATCAGGATCCTCACAGAACTGGTTGATTATACTGACAAATTAGACAAATATATGAAGGCGAAACTAATTGAAATGAATGGAATTGCACAGGACACCAACAGCAATGAAAAGGAAACTGGGACTCAAATCAATGGAGTGGACCAGAAGAAAGCAAATAATGGCCAAACAGAAAAGAGTGAAGAAGCAAGAATTCAAAGAAATGAGGAGAGTCTTAGGAACCTCCAGGACATCTTTAAACGCTCCAACATCCGAATTATAGGGGTACCAGAAGGGGGAAAGGCACAGCCAGCAGTGGAAAACTTATTTGAACAAATAATAAAGGAGAATTTCCCCAATCTGGCAAAGGAAATAGACTTCCAGGAAATCCAGGAAGCTCAGAGAGTCCCAAAGAAGTTGGACCCAAGAAGGAACACACCAAGGCACATCATCATTACATTAGCCAAAATTAAAATGAAGAAGAGAATCCTAGAAGCAGCAAGATATAAGGGGACAGTCACCTATAAAGGAGTCCCCATCAGACTGTCAGCTGATTTCTCAAAAGAGACCTTACAGGCAAGAAGGGGCTGGAAAGAGGTATTCCAAGTCATGAAATCCAAAGACCTACATCCAAGATTGCTCTATCCAGCAAAACTTTCATTTAAAATGGAAGGACAGATAAAGTGCTTCTCAGATAAGATCAAATTCAAGGAGTTCATCATCACCAAGCCCTTATTATATGAAATGTTAAAGGGACTTATCTAAGAAAAAGAAGATAAAAAAGATGAACAGTGAAAGGACAACAAACTCACAGTTATTAACAACCACACCTAAAACAAAAGCAAACTAAAAGAACAGCTAGATCAGGAGTGGAAACATAGAAATGAAGATCTCAAGGAGGGTTAGCAACAGGGGAGTGGGAGGAGGAGAAGGGGGGGGAGAAGGTACAGAAAATAAGTAGCATAGACAGTAGATAGAAAATAGATGGGGGGCAAGAATAGCATGGGAAATATAGAATCTAAAGGACTTGAGACACATGGTCATAAACTAAAGGGGGGGTAATGGTGGGGATGAGGGGTAGGGTGGAGGGGAATAAAGGGGGAATAGAACAACTGTAACAGCATAATCAATAAAAAAATAAAAATAAAATAAATAAATAAATAAAATGGGGAGAGGACCTGAATAAACATTTCTCCAAAGAGGACATACAGACAGTGAATAGACATATAAAAAGATGCTCAACATTACTAATCATCAGGAAAATGCAAATTAAAACCACAATGAGATATCGCCTCACACCTGTCGGAATGGCTATCACCAAAAAAACAACAAACAAGTGCTGGTGAGGATGTGGAGAAGAGGGAACCTTTGTGCACTGTTAGAGGAATTGCAAATTAGTGTAGCCACTATGGAAAACAGTATGGAGGTCTCTCAAAAAATTAAAATTAAACTACCATATGATTCAGCAATCCCACATTTGGGCATTTACCCAAAGAAGTTCAAAACACTAATTTGAAAAGACATGTACCGCTATGTTCATTGAAACATTATTTATAATAGCCAATATATGAAACAACCTAAGTATCTACCAATAGACAAATGGATAAAGAAGTTGTGGTAGCCCTGGCTGGTGTAGCTCGGTGGATTGAGCACGGGCCTGCGAACCACACGATCGCGGTTTGATTCCCAGTCAGGGCACATGCCTGGGTTGCAGGCCGGTTCCCTGCAGGCCAGTTCCCAGTAGGGGATGCACAAAAGGCAACCATACATTGATGTTTCTCTCCCTCTCTCCTTCCCCCCTTTCCCCTCTCCTTCCCCCCCTTCCCCTCTAAAGATAAATAAATAATAAAATATTTTAAAAAATAATTTAATAAAAAAAGAAGTTGTGGTACATGTATACAACAGAATATTACTGAGCCATAAAAAGGATGAAATCTTGACATTTGCAGTATCATGGATAGACCTAGAGGACATTATGCTAAGTGAAATAAGTCAAAGAAAGAAAGACAAATACCACATTATTTCACTTCTATGTGGAATCTAAGAAAGAAAATAAACAAACAAACAAAACAGAAACAAAGTCATAGATACAGAGAACAAATTGAAGGTTGCCAGATGGGAGGAGACGGGTAAAAAAGGGGAAGGGATTAAGATGTACAAATTGCCAGTTATGAAAATAGTCATAGGGATATAAAGTACAGCATAGGGGAATATAGTCAATAATATTGTAATAACTGTGTATGGTGTCAGATGGGTACGAAACTTATCGGAGAGATCACTTCATAAGTTATATAAATATCTAATCACTATGTTGTATGTTTAAAACTAATATAATACTGTATACAAATGATAAAAATAAAACTTTTTAATGCTCACAAAATTAAAGTTATCAAAACAAAGACATTTATTATTAATTCTAGGGTAAATGAGAGAAGATACCCTTTGTCTTTCTTTTTCACCTGGAGCTGACAACTTAAGACATAATTTCCACATTAAGAATTAATTTTATTTCTCTGATTTACCCTTTATTTTTGGAAAGAGGCATTTACTAGACAGGCATTCTTTTTTTAAATTTTTATTTATTTATTTATCTTTAGAGGGGAAGGGAAGGAGAGAAGGAGAGAAATATCAATGTATGGTTGCCTCTTGTGTGTCCCCTGCTGGGAACTGGCCTGCAACCCAGGCATGTGCCCTGACTGGGAATTGAACTGCGATCCTTTGGTTTGCAGACCCACGCTCAATCCACTGAGCTACACCAGCCAGGGCTAGACAAGCATTCTTAATACACTGTCCAGACTCTGCACTCATTCTTCCCATAAGTGTCCACGAGGAAGTCAAGAGTGGTCCTTCTAATTCCACATCTATCGGTTATTAGCTACGTGATTGTGGGCAAGTCTGGATCTCTAAATGCCTTCGTTTTTTCATCCATTTAAGGAGGGATAATAATATGTATCTCAATGGAATGTTATGAAGTTTAGAAAAACAAATGTATGGGGAAACGCCTAGAGATTAAGCGTAGCCCTTGGTACATGCTAGAATACTGAGTTGAATGGGAGAAATCAGAGATGAGTCCAGTCCCCATTGCCCACAAGTTAAAATTTGTATATTTTAGATGGGCATGCAGGATCTTGGAAAAATCTGTTCCTTTCCACTGTCCAGTCCTTTTTTTCCACAACTGACCTGCTGTAGTCAAACTTTCTCCAATACATCTTGAATTTGCCCACTTTCCTGTGTCTGTCTGTGCCATTCCCACCACCTTCAGCTTCCATTTGCCAAAATTCTACCCATCTCTCAAGGGCCTCAAATCTCACTCTCTCTGGGAATCTTAGGGGACTCACCTTGTCCTCCTCTAAACCCTGGTCCTTGCTGTCTAGAGCTCTCCTGAAGATATAACCCAGGAATCATTCATTGCCTCAACACACTGTAAGCTCCTGCGAATCAGAGGCCACGTATATACAGCACCCACCTCTCTGCACCGCAGAACGTGGTACCTTGCCAAGAGTAGGTGCTGAATAGACTCCTGATTGAATGAATGCACAATTTCTCACCCTGCCCCTGTTATGCTCTTGGACAAAACACTTTGCCTCTTTCAGTCTCTGTTGACTCAGCTGTGAACAGAGGATAACAGCACGGATGTACTCCCCAGGTGTGCTGTGAAGGATAAACCAATGACTGAAAAGCAATTTGAAAAATGTAAAATGAAATGCTATATATAAATGTTACATAATCAAGATCATTTCCCCCTGTATTATGTTTTATTTGGCTTTATACCTTGTAATCCTTTGTGGGTTTCAGAATTTCACAGATGCAATACCATCCACATTAGCACCTAAATTCTCTTGGGTAATAAATGATTATATGTATTAAAGCTCACAGCTACTTTTCCCTGGCATACTTACACATGAATCTGTCATAATTTGGACTATTCATAATAACTAATGATACAATTCATTTCTAAGGGATAATCCTTTTTTTTCCCCTTTGGTTGGCCAATTATCATTCCCGTATTGCTGCCTCAAGGGAACTTCCATTAAACCCCACATCCAGATGATGAGCACACTGTTTAGAATTTTCTAGGAGCTTGCAATCAGAGAATTGGAAAGTAGCTTGGGTTTTGAAGCACTGCCTGCTTTCTGTGGCCCTTTTTATCCCAAACTCTGAATCCCTCATTTGCTTTGTTGTAATGTGTGTGCTACCAAGTGCTCACTGCCGCTTGATATCCTAGGTACCAGGAAAGCTTACGTTAGCCCTTCCCACATGAAAGCAAGGCAATGCTAGCTTAAAATGTTATTTTCTTTCCTAATATGTTCAAGAAAAAGGCTGCCTGTAAAAAAATAAACATTCTTGGAATATCTCCAGCACCAATAGAATAGTCCTTATTTCTGTATGATGGCTCTAGTAGTGCTCACTTGTCTTTAACTTCATTTAAAACAATTTTGTTAGATTATATTGTGACAGCTGTCATATCAGCATGCATTTAAAAAAAAACTTACCAAACTGGTGAATTTTTATACAGCCATTTTAATATTGGAGACTGAAGAAAATACATAACATTTTCAGCATATTCTGCTTTATTATTTCAAGAAAGGTAAAAATGCAACTGAAACACAAAAAACGATTTGTGTAGTGTATGAAGAAAGTGCTGTGACTGATCAAACATGTCAAAATTGGTTTGTGAAGTTTCTTATTATTGACATTTTGGCTAAATGATTCTTTTCTGTGGGGCTGGCTTATGCACTGGAAGATATTTAGCAGCACCCCTGGCCTCTACCCACTAGAGAGCAGGAGATAGCTAACATGCTCAAAATATCCAAATCAATAAAGTTATTGGTGAAAATGAAAAATGTGTCTTTCATTTTATAAAAAAACCTAAATGGACATTTTGGCCAACCCAATACATAGACAGAAACTCTGAGGACAAAGAGATAGCAGCAATATCATCGGGTGGTCCTGAGGATCAAGTGAGTCACTAGATGATAAGGCTTAGAACAATGCACAGCACACGGTAAGTGCTCAATAACCGAGAGGGGTTATTATTTTCAGTGGAAGGCCAAGGATGAGCCTGGCCCTGTGCTAGGAGTTACATACAACTTCTTGCTCGAGATTCATAACGAGCCAAGGAGAAAAACCTGATCACTCTGTTTTTCCCTCCCCATGTGGCCAGGAGAAGCCAAGCAACTTATCCAAGATCTCAGCGTTAGAAAACTAAGTCCCACCCTCAGTCTATAGTGTTTCTAAAGCCCATATTATTTGTCCTGATTCTTAGAACGTCCTACTCTTCTTATTTTTAACTTAGGTTGAGAATCGATTTTCCTCCCCAAGTATTTGACCTTTCCTTTCCAAATGGCTAACTCCTCAGTGTTAATCATTTTGTTATGAATTAAGATTATTTTTTTATTTCTTATGGTGGACTTCTAATTTGTCTAGTTTTATATCAGGCCATTTTTCCAAGATTATTCTAGTCTTTCATCAGACTTGTCCTCAAAAAGGGGCATCCACATTCAAGAAGTTCAATGTACAATAGTTTTTCTTCTGGGGCATGTGTGAGAAAAATCCCACTTTTGTGGAATAAAAGCTTTTCTTTCCCATTTTTGGGAAAGGAAAAGTTATCACATTTTTATTATTGCATTTTTATTTAGTTGAACCTGTGGCAATATAACTGTCATATGGAGTAGTTACATTGTCATCCAAATGCAATGAGATATCATTTTTGTGTGAGTGGTATTACCCTGGTTACAGATAGAGTGTGAGTAATCTTTCTGTTACAAAAGTATCCTCTAGTTGTGGTATACAAACTAACACCATACTTTAATTTGCAAAAAACCACCTACATGGTATTTTGTAATTTATACAGCAATTAGTATTTCAGTGTACCTTACCATGAGCTATCTTTCCCATCTCTGTGAAGTTAATAATAAGAAGTATCCCTGCAGTTTCATAGATAGGAAACTAAGGTAAGGGAAGGTTAGTGGCTTGTCCAAGACCTCAGACTAAACCCGAAGCATAGCTGGTAATAGAATCTGCTGCTTCTGATTGTATTTCTTCGCTAAGGTCTTTAGCTCAACCTGTTCAAATTATGAATAATTTTCAAAGTGGATATAGTATGTTGAGAGAGGTGGTGAAAATGGAAAAGTAGAAAAATACTATTCACTTAAGTAAAGCTTCCAAAACATTTGGTAACTAAACAATATGGATCACGAGAGCCCCTCTTCCTCATTTCCATGTATAGAATGAAAGGACAATAATCCGGTGAGATTAAAATAAATAGATATTGCAAGCATAAAGAGGAATTGTTCATATCACATTATTTTCCCATTGCAACATCATTTCATTCTCCTTTTCAGCAGTCAGGACTAGTATAGATGCCATGAATTTGAAGTGCTTTGTAACTATTGTCACAGTGTCCCCCTTAAGCAGATAAACACAGTAGACCTATTCTGCTGTTTTATGGCTAAGGAAGCAAGGGTACGTGGAGTGGTTAAGTGACTTCCAGAAGCACACACCATGGCTACTGTCAAATTAGAAACTAGAGCTCCTATCAGTCACACCCTACTGAAATTTTGTTCCAAAATTTTGTTTCAGTGTCAGAGAAGGGTGACAATGCCTTTAGGCAAAATTCTTCACCGTCTGCAAAGGGACCAGCCCTGCTTCCAAGGTCCCCACCTCAGTCCTCTCATTCCCAAGTCAATCCACAAAATTCCACATTCCTTTAAGGGAAAGAACTTTCCTTTGGGGAAATAGGTGGGACTAAATTCGACTTTCATGTCCAGAATTCCATGGGTTTTCTCTTTGTTACACATAGATAGGGCTATAATGAGCTCTTAGATAAGCAACAGATCTCATTTTCCCTTGTACAATAGGGGAATGGCTCAAACTCAAGAGACTATTAGGGGAACTAGCAACCACAGGGATAAGTCTGTGATAAGCTCATATCAAATACCGATTCCTACAGTAGATGATTCGGAAATATACACATAGTTTAGATGTGCTCTGTCTCTTTATGCCGTCCATTCTATAAGAGAAAATGAGACCACCTACTCATTTAAGAGCTCATGCAGGGTCACATCTGTATGGAACAAACAAATGGAAACTCTTGGAAACCAAGACATAGAAGTCACTTGCTTAGTTCAAACTTATTGCATAACAAGAAATTTCCCATTTTCATTGCCTAACATAAATACAGTACTACAGCAAATATACGGAACAGATGGTATTTGGCTCCTATTACCAAGGTGATTTTAAAAATAATTGTTGTCATCTGTAGAAAACCTTCACAAGGTGTTTATATGATAAGCACTGTTGGCAAACTTTTCCTTTAGTTATATCCAGAAGTAGAGGGGAAAGGCCAAGAAAACGTATCTTTCCTTTTAATCCCCAACACTGACCCAGACAGACCTGGTGTATATCCCATTCATGTGGTCTACACCTAATTCCTCATGGACAAAGGCCACTCAGCAGCTAAGCAAATATTGGAACTGAATATTCCCCTTTGCCCGTACCAGTGACTTGGTGCACTGGATGAGGGGTTAAATTTGTGCAGTTTCTGCATCGCTAATCAATTTTTCAGGGCCTACTAAAACTCTGATTTTCTTGCCCTTTTGACAGCCTGCCTTATTTATGGGCCTTTCCCCACTGAAGCAGGGAGGGAGCTGAGGAGACACAATCGGAAACTCAATCCAGGCCAGAGCTCACCTGAGAGCTCTGATCCCTTCCCTGCCGTGCAGACCTTCAGTTTACTAACATCGTTTGCTTACCGACCTACAGAAGGTGCAGCTGTGGGCACACAGAGGCCGCTACTCATCCACAGCTTATAGTTCAGGACTAACATTCTAGGCCTCAGCCTGGAAAACAACAGCCAACCCTTTGCTTTTTGACTATACCCACATCTCCGTATGTGTGCTGCGGCCAAGGTAAGGGCTAAAAACCAGGCCTGGCAATCAGAGGGGCCGAACCCACAAAGCCATCTTCTGGGGCTATTCAGTGGCATCGGACCCAGCGAGCTCAGGCTGCCCCCAAGCCCGCCACCACAGAGGTCTCTGAGCTAGATCCAGGGACTTTCGAAGGGGAAAGGGGCGAGAACATGCAGAGTCGGACAAATGTGACGCTCGGCGGCGTTCCTGACTTCGAAGATGGACAGTTCTGGCCCCACGGGGGGCCCAAGGGAGAGCAGTAGGAGCCACCTCAGCGGTGGCCACCCCGCAGGGCAGCCGGGCCGCAGGGAGGGTCTCACGAGTTCCGGCACTGTGAGTGCCCTAGCCTCCCTTTCCCCCAAGGGACAAAAGTGCCCGGGAACTCTGGATCCAGAAGGGGAGCTAGGCGCCCAGTCAGGTCCCCGCTGCACGCGGTGTGGAGGGCAGGGGCGAGGAGCGGGAGTGTGATGAACTTGCCTAGAGGTTGGAGGTGTCAGAGTTTTGTTTTGGGAATAACCACCAGACCGAAATCAGAACGTTTTCCAGGGAGCCCTGGGCCCCCACTTCCGGGCCCAGGCCTTCGCCGGCGGTTAGGTGACCTCGCACGGGACTCACCCTCTTTGGGTGTGGGTTTCCCCCGACTGCTGGGGATGCTTTGAAGCCGCCAAAGTTCCGCGCCTGCTGCAGGCGCCAAGTGTGGGCGTTGTCTATCACGTCCCAGCCCGCGCTGCGGTTGGGTTTCTTTCTCCACAGCACAAAGATTCACAGCGGCTCCAGGCCACTCTCAGCCTTCCGGAACTGCTACTTCCCTCAGGAGGCGCCCGGGTCCCGCCGCAGCCTCACCTACGTCCCCGGCCCCTCTTACCACAACCAACTTGCCCGCCGCAGCAGCCTCTCCCCTTCAGCCCTGGGCTGCGGCTATTGGACCGTGGCGGCGGGGCGGAGTCCGAAGCTCGTCACCGCCCCCGGCAGCCACCAGCCCTGGGGCCACTACGATTGGCTGCGGAATCCACCAGTCACGTGGTAGGTGCCCCGCCCCTTGGGGCCGGCCCAGCCTGGCTCCTCCCCCCCCACTGTCCGGTCCCGCCTCCCTCCGGAGCCGGCGGAGCCGGGTCTGCTCAGCCAGGCTGTCCGCCTCATTCGCTGAGCAGGTTCAGGAATTGTCAGAGCGCTCCCGGCCGCTGCCGAAGCGGGTGGCCGCGGGGCTGGTCGTGTTCCCTCTGAGGTGCCTGCCTGAGCCGATGTGCCCCGGTCCACTGACGAGAGAGCGATCGCTGTTTAGGGACAACTTGGGATTCAGGACCCGCAGCAGAAGCGTTGGTTTGCGATCGGGACTCCACGACGAGGGTGAGTGGCGGCGCGCAAGCGAGAGGCTCCTCTCGGAGCTGTTCGTCTAGCTGGGGAACTGGAAGCGTCCTGGCGCTAGTCGGTCAGTCGGTCCGTCGGTCCTAGGGTGGCCGCTGGGGGGAGGACAGGGCTGGGAAGAATTTAGTTCTCGTCAGAGTCCCTACTCCCGTACTTCTTGTTTCAAAGCGTCGCAACTCGGCTCGGGACACGACTCTGCGTTCCCACGAACTTGGCGTGTTGTAATTGCCATCACTAGGTGGGCCAAGGGACACGTCCCCTGGCTCTCTGCGGCGGCGACACGCGCGCTGGGGGCAGCCTCTGTGCCCAGGTTCCTAGACGGCTTGCGGATGGGTTGCTGAAAAATAAACCCGCGCTGGAGGCGGTGCGCTAAGATAACCTCGCGTCTGCGACTGATCAATAGCCTGAGCAAGCGATCATCCGGTTCAGGTTGGGTCTATAGCAGTCAGAGAACTAAAGTGACCAGCAAGGTTCCGCAGCTGGGGCTTCAGTCCTTTAAAGTTACTGAAAGGAAATGACAGCACAGATATTAAACTTTGGAAAGTCATTACTTTCTACTAGCACTTGAATCCACATCACCTGCAAAGTGTGTCCGAAGACTTCGTTAGAACCAGGGGGGAGCTACTGTCTGTCCCGGTGCCGGGAGCCCCAGAGAATACAAGGCCAGACCGTGAAATGAAACACGAGGCTGGTCAGTTGGTGTTTGCTTTGAGCACCTGTGTGTTTAAGTGATGAAGTTGTGACAAGAACTGACAACAGGATTTAAGGTTAAACCTGACACTTCATTTGTGATTCAATCTGGGATAGATTTTTAAAAATCTTAATGATCTGGAGTAAAAGCAGCTGTTTTTTTGAGGGCAGTTACATACATGTCTTTTATTTGTGTGAGTAAATAGAATTGAGTACAATATTTTCTTACAATTCTTATTTGATGTGAATGAGAGCTGAAGTTGGAGATGGGCACAGAATTTGGGAATATTCTGATCTTTGAAAATATATCAAAATATTGAGGTATACAGTTATCCATGTGTGTATATGCATATGTAGATGTGCATGTGTGTGTACATACATGTGCATGTGCATAAAATGACAGGTGAATGAAGTAGAAGTATATGGAGAGAGAAACAACCTTGAACGTCCCTTGGGTGGAGATATGAACCTCTGATCTGTGGGGTAAATAATGAGTGCGTGTAAGCATGTCTGGATCTGCCTGGTCTGTCTGGGTCAGTGTATGTCCATGAACTTTATGAGCATGCAGTTCAGTACCACTCAGTGTAGATTTCCCGTTCCTGTTTTACAGACCAGCAGCTGCCAGCTGACCCATCTGTTAAAACAGAACATGCACACTTCAGTGCAAGCCCTAGCAGGGAGCACGGGTAGGGGCAACCCTTAGCAGAAACAACACGCTGCAACAAAGCCTGCATCTCAAGTTCTATTTTGATTCAATATTCAGCCTGAACTTGTGATTTGGATGAGGAAGAAAAAGAGTGCTTGACTCTTCAGAAATGGCAAACTACAATTTGTGAAAATATAATAGCCATGATTTGGGGACGGGGAGTTTACAGGAGGAAGAAAATCCCTCTAGAAAAGAAATGTGCTGCTTGTCACATCACCATGCAACACTGGTTTACTGCTTTGCAGTAGCATGTATTTCATGTGTTCTTTTGCTTCGTAAGAGAATGCGTTACAACTGAATTGTTTTGCACCAAAAAAAAAATCCTTAATAGAAGTAAACTGAACTATATAGTAGAGGCTATTTAATCTTCTAGAGCTAAGACTGCCTTAGTAATCCTGATAAAACATATTTTTAGGAATTTATAACTTGGATATAAATTCATAGTCAGCCTAATCGCTAGTTGCGAGAGTTCACAACTTATAGTTTAAAAAATAATTAAAAACCTTTATCACAAAAATTCGGATGAGTTAAAGGATATGGGAGTGGTTTAACAGCTTAATAAATTTCTGCAGCCAAATTACTGATACTTTAAAAATCTATAAATTCCTTTAATAGCATAATTATTTTGGGTGACAAAATAAAGCCAATATTTTTGTGAAGCATGGTTGATATTTCCCAATAATTTTGTGCTCATAATTGTATTTTAATAATGGTGTTCATTATATGATGCAGAATAAACTGCAGTGATTCTTAAGAAGTCATCTCAAGAAGTATTGTTTTTATTTTTATGGTACTTAAACATTTTGGGGAAAATATGCAAATCCCTAATCTGTGAGTGTCTTTAAATTACATGGTCATAATAATTCTCTTGTCTTGATATGGATCATCTGAGTCAACTGGGTTGTTCCTTAGAAATTCATTTCACAGGCTGGATTTCAGTCTGTAGGATTCCAGTCTGGGGTGGGACTTAGGAATCTACATTTTTAACAAGCACCCCCAGGCGATTCTTGATATAAAAAAACTATATAGTCTGTAAGTTGATTTAACAAGTATTTTTTTCCAAAATGTCCAGGTGGTATTTACTGGCCTTATGAAATTTATGGTCAATGCTTTAGTTCTCGGTCCTCAACAATGGTGCCTTTTGTCCTATGTTCAGAAGTGTTTTGGAAGCCTAGGTCATCCTTATTCTAGGTTAGCTCCAATTCTAAGGAAGTCTGGGGAAGCAAGGTAATTTGAGACCCTGTCCCAGTCTTAGTCCTTCTATTCTCTACTTCAAGTCTAGTGGGTCCTTGGGGTGCTTTGGGGTGACTTTGCCAGTCCCAACTCACATTGCTGGGCATTTCTCCTTGGAGGGTAAAAGAATCCTACTCCTTAGGGGCCACCTTTGACACTTTGAGGGGGCTAGAACCTCAGCAGGGCTGGTACTGACTTACCTGAGATCAAAGATCTTCTTGGAAAGCTGTAGCTGGTTTGCCCCTCTCTCAGGAGTGTCCCAAGCCAACCACCCAGAGGGCCAGCGAGTCTTATTTCCAGAAAGTCATCTTAGAAGATGTCCAATGAATTGGGTACATAGATTTTCTCAGCATCTCAGCAGAATTGATCGTAATCTCTCTTTTCAAACCAGTGTGAATTTTGATTTATTAATTATTGGCTATTTGTTTTTTTATGTATAGTGTGATATCGATGTTTGAATTCTGTTCTCCCATTTCAGACTGGCATAATCCTCAGTTTAAGACTCCTAGATAAGGTTTAAAAGAGAAAGAATTTATGAGAAGTTATGTCCTTCACTCTTTCTACCATCTAAATATCTAAAACACTAATGACTTCTCAGAGGTCAACAGTACCCAGAATATTTACTTCTCTGATGGCAAAAGGATGTGGGTAAGATGGGAAACTGAGCTTGGGTTGTTCCAGGCCACTGCACCATTACAGGATTTTTACAGAGCAATTTCTCTTTTAAGGAGCACTTGGCAGGCATGTTTATAGGTCACTTATCTTAACAATCCTTTGAGTATGATGATTGTTTTTCCCCCACTTTGTTACAGATGAGCAAACAGCAACCACAAAAGGATAATAATATTTAGATCCTGTCTTTCACATTCAAAGATGACACCAATAACTGAGAAGTTGGCCTTGTGTTTTGTATTGTTGTTATTTAGCATCATGGTGAGATAATAAAGTTATTCTTAGTCATTTATACCATCTACAGAGTTTCAGCATTTTCTTATATTGAATATGACCTTGGAACAATTTCCTTTAGAAAGCTTACTACCATATACGATAATTGGTTCAATGACCCTGACCTTAACCAGCCGGCCTTGACCCACAATGGCAAATAATTTGCTAAAGGTCATAGAACACAATGGCAGAAAAGCCTATACGTAGAATTTTTTTTTGACCAATATTTTAGACCTGTACTGTTTGTCTGTTGAGTCATGTTGCTAATAATGTTTTTAGGCTGGCAGGATAGAGTTGCTTATATTTATTTCACTTGCCCAGCTTCTGTATGATTGGAAGGACCTAGAAAATTTTAAAAGCCTAAGGTGAAATCTCAGCCCCTGATTATACAACGGGACTAATTTGTGCCTAGTTAAAAATGACAGTAGAATGCTACTTTTCTTGGAACTGGGTCGTAGGTCATTGCAAGCTTCTAAGCCACAATTTTGCAATTCTGGTCTTGTGGGGAGGGTTGTTATTGTTTTTTGTTTTGTTTTGTTTTGTTTCATCCACAGCAAAATCTACTTATAAAAAATTCACTGTCAAGTCAGTCTACCCTTGTAACAGCTCCTAATATTAAAATTTTAGCCACAGTTCTCCTCCAAAATTCTCCTCAAACTCTTACCTTCGCTTTGGTTTCTCGTGTCCAGTAACATCTTCTAATATAGAACAGGCATTGAGCTGTAGAAGTTTTACACTAGCTTTAACTTTGTGGATTTAACTATAACAATAGTAAGAAAAAGTAAAAAGGGTAATATTAAAGTCATGTTGATAAGTGTATCACGTTAGATATGCCCAGCTTACAGTTTCCGTGGGAAATTTAAGTTCCAGATGAATGAAGTGACAGATGCACTCATCTGTGACCTTACAGACACACTTCTGGGGCAGGCTGGGAAATGACTGAAGACAGCATCCTGGGTTACAGAAGAAAAGCAAATGTTAAGCACTGAGAAAAGAGTTGGCAAAAAGTCAAGGGTCAGGGGTGGGATGGGATGGGGAGAGTGGTGGGAAAAAAATACCTCCAGCAAAATGCCAGACAGGGTGGTAAGAAATTTATAAAGGTGCTGATGGTTTGGGGATTCTTGGGGGCATTGATTCTGTTTTATATTGTCTTCACAACCCACTTGCCCTGCTTGCATTAAATAATTTATTATAGCAGCAGGCCTTCCTCTGGTTAGTTTCTTTTTTTATAACTTTTTCCTTCTCATCTCTGGGTCTAATCAGAGGCATATAAAATAGTGTGGCTGCTCCAGAGTACTTAGGAAAACCCGTGATCAATATCACTGTGCTACATTATAAACCCATGACTGTACCTTTCTATTTTGCTGTGTTCTTCCCTGTTGTATTTAAAACAGTATCTATGTTTTAAACAATATTTTATTAATCTTTGCACAATGAGACTTCTGGGCTTATTCTTCTTGGCTGGAGCTATCTTTTAAGCAATCCATCATTAGAACACCATTAATCTAATGATGTATTTATTGCTCACTATTGCAGCACTGGCAAGAAACCCAGTATGGTTCTAAAAATTTGATTAAAAAGAAATCAAGTTTTTGCAAGGCGTAGCCATCCAATTATGTTAGCAGCTGCCAAGTATATTTTATGCTAAAACACACACACATATTTTAAGTGAGCAAAATCGTGATCTTTTCAAAAGCTTTTAAAACACTTTACTCTGAAATTAGTTGAACAAGAAGATGCCTCATAGGCCCTGGCCAGTTAGCTCTGTTGGTTAGGGTGTCATCCTGATGTGTAAAGGTTGCAGGTTTGTTTTCCCATCAGGGCACTACAAGAAGCAACCCATCAATGCATAAATGGGCAGAACAGCAAACTGATCTCTCCTCACCACCCCCATCTTTCTTGTCCTATCTTTCTCTCTTTCCCTGCCCCTTCCCTTCTCTCTCAAAAATCAAATTAAAAAGAAAAAGAAGCCTTGTAATTAGAAAGATCATGAGCGCACTCCCCACCTCATCCAAAATTAAGGTATTTTTTCAGATTATACTCCTAGACACTAAAATAAATAGATCTACTTAACTGATAATTTGGGTGATGAGAACTAGCTCCCAGTCCTTTAACCATCTTCAAGATAATCATTACAAATCAGAATGAACTTAAATTAATTAATAAATAGTGATAGAGTATCTATCATGGGTAGTACCTCTTCTCTGCTTAGTAAACTCAAAATGCCGTTTAAGTGTTAACATCTGTGGGAAGGTTTTCCATGTCCGTCATTGGCCTGCTTGTATATTGCCAGCAGAGCCTTTACCTCCTCTGGACAGGGAGCTCCTTAAAGGGCAGAGACCACACCTTTCATCCTGTAGCTTCTCAGGAAGTAGATCTAAGTGCACTATAGAATTTCAAGCGAACACTTGCAAGGCCTTAAAAGAATATGGCAAAGCTATTCACCAAAAGTTTGAATGGTAGCAATAACTGAATCCCAGTGCCAGACTTTCAATTTCAGCACCAATTTCAGCACTTCTTGTATCATCTATTCCTGCCTCCTCATCTTCAAAGTCCCTCTGCTTTCTTCCTGCCTTGCCTCCTTCTCTCACCACCTTGCGGTTGTGTCTTCATCAAGGATACCTTCAACTCTCTCCCGAGCCCAGTCCTCCTCCCCTGGTGCTTTTTTTACCCCCATATCCCTTGAAGAGGCAGCTAACCCGTGGGCCCCACTTTGACACATGGAACATCCTCACTCTCGTATCTTTTGAAATCTCAGATGGCTTGGCCTTTCCCCACCTCGTGGAGGTCACTAGCTAGCTGTGGCTGTGGGAGGGTTGGGGGCCTTGGAGGAGCAAGACGGTGCAGAGCCCAGAGGCTGCTAATATCCAAGGCTCAGCATAACGGGGACGTGACATCTGTTACATGAAGCTTTTTGAAAAATTAAAAATCCAGCAGATTTTTATTTCAGAGACTAACTTTAACTTTCATAATGCTTTTCATTTATAAATCCCCTTTTGTTCAGGAAGTGCTCCCTACATAGTCATTTTTATGACATAATCTGATGGCTTAGGTAAGCACCAGTTCTTACTCAGGACTGGGTCGCCGAGGTCGTGTACAGATCGTGTGTCCAGGTGAAGTTTATGGATCTGCTTGAATTAAGTATAACCGCCTGAGGCCGAGGCCATTAGGATAGTCTTTTTTGTAGGTCTCCGCAGGCTCTAAATTACTATAAGAGATCAAGGACCCCTATTTTCTGTCTCATCTGGGAGACCAAGCTTCACTTAAATAGGTGCTTTCTTCTCATATCTGCCAAGAAAATATCATTAGAAAATTCAGTGATTACCGCTAAAAGTTATATAGATGTCCAAGGCAACAAAGAAGAAGATGAGCAACCCAGGATTAGGTCATGGACTCAAACACTGGTTTCTTCTGGATCTTGTAAGTCAGGAGCACCTGTTCCTGCAAGTCCAGGGCTTCTGCTTTCACCTCGGAGCTGGGGCCTGGGAGGACTGGAGGGAGGCCCCGGTGAGGGTTAGTAGCAAAGGTCTGTGGAATACGAATATAGTGCTTACCCTCTTCCCTCCATTCAGCGGCTGTTGTCCCTGTGGTGCATTTTCTCACGTTTGCTTTTAGGTGTCCCAAATACCAAATCTTCCTCTTATACTTTGTGAGTATGTCACACAAAGATTCTCACGAAAAGTTCTCATCCTTAACATACGTTTCCCTAGTTTCAACTTTTCTTCTTCATTGAGCCCCACCCTCCAGCAACGTTTTCCTTTCTTTCACATTCTCCTCCTGTTCTGGTAAGAACTCTGCTTCAGGAAAACTCTGTCGTGATCAGTATTACAGTTAATCTTATCCCCGAGAAAGAAAGTGCACTTTTGGACATTTTCAAAGGACTTTCTTACAGCATTCTAGTGTATTTTTCTGATGCCAAGAAAAAGATGACAATAAGGTGGCTTCTCCTCTCCAGAATATTGCATGTTCTGGCAGCCTTGTGCAGTGTGAAAGTAATTAGCCTCACATAACCTCAGTTTTTACCAGCCTTACCACGCTTGCCAGGCACCCCCCTTACCCTCCTATTCATTCTTACCACCTCCTGTGTCATTTTAATCATTAAGAAACAAGATCACAAGTCTCTACTAGCAAGAAATATTCATCACAACCAAGGAGAGGATGCTTTCTACAGAAACCAAATGGGTACCCGCAGAATGGGAAACGGAAGGGCAGGGCTACTCTTGATTTCTTTAAAAACAGAGCACGTAGATCAGGGGTGTCAAACTCATTTTCACCAGGGGCCACATCGGCCTCCAGGTTGTCTTCTAAGGGCCGAATGTAATTGTGGGACTGTGTAAATGTAACTGCTCCTTAACAGTCAAGTGAGAGCTTGTCACTGTTGCCAGGTAGAAAAAGGTGCCAGGCCGGATAAAATAAGGTGGAGGGCCAGATTCAGCTTGCGGGCCTTGTGTGTGCCACCTGTGATGTAGATTGATGTACCTTTCCTTGGTAAGGTCTTCTTTGTTGTTCTAATTAACCCTGGCTTGTGTCTCTTGGGTTTATTGCCTTGTAGCAATTGTCTATAGTTGTCACTTCTTTCTTTCCCTTTAGAATTATTTCCAGTGAGAGTTAGTTTTCTCTCCTACAGTTATTTTATTTATTTTTGGTATTTCAGGTTTCTTTTCATGATCTACCTCTTTGAGCTGGGTTGTTTCTCACCTCTCCAGACGTTCTTCTAGCACTTTCCTACCCCCTGACAACATCTCACAGGGTAGCAGCGTCACACTGAATGAATTTCCGTTTTCACTGTAGATTAGTAATGAAGACACTAAGTGGAATTCTGATGGTGACCCTTTCAAGAACTAAGGCACCATTTATATCCTGCTTTAATTATGGTCTCTTAGAAAATTTTCCCATTATAATGTTCACCCCATCTTCTAAGTAGTGTTTTTTCAAATACTATACAAAATTATGAAATCTGTGTGCATTACATTTCCTGCTCTCCATTATGTGCTAAATTTATAATTCTATAATTTTCCAGTGGGGAAATGCTTATAAGACTGGAATGGTTAATTTAGTTTCGAGCCATACTGCTTTTTTTGCCTATTGCAAACCATTAGACATTTAGATAGTCTTTCGTTTACTTCATTCCCAACCCCCACAGGCAGGTCTCCAAATAGTAGTTCCATTCCATCCCTTTCTTCCACAGTCAGTTACTATCTGTGCTTTCTTTGGTAAGATGGGTATTGTCTTTTATTGGTCCCTAATATTTTCAACTTTAAAATAATTCTACATAGCTGAAAAAAGGAAACACAGGCATTGTCCTTTGACGATCATGGTGTTTCCCTCCTTTTTTTCAGGCATGTCTGCCTCCTGACTACAAATTACAATATTGCACCTCTGCTCTGGAGCGCTTCTGCCCCTTAATCCTCTTGTACCAGTGGAATGTGAAGCTGCTTCTACTTCCTTTACATCTGCCCTGTGCCTGGGATCTGTGCTAGTCCTACTCGGTCTCTGTTGAAATTCTTGTAATTGGATAAGGCCTCACAATTGGTAGCCTTCTAAAACAAAAGACCAGTGAATGGTGTACTTCACTTAGGTATTGGGAAGGGGAGGAACAGGTGTCCTAGGCAAGCAGGAGGTGAAAGTCAATGTTTTTAAACAGACAGAGAAGGCTAAAGATAGAGAGACCATTTGGTACCAGCTATCTATGCCAAAGTACCATCTTCTGGCTGTGATTTCTAGGGTGTTTTCCTCTTGGGCTCTTCTGGTTGACTGTTCCAGTGTTGTCAGTTAAAATTCTGTATCATCCCATATCCATGATTGTTGGAGTTTACTGAGCTAAAGTCAGAAATCCTAGTTCCATTCCTAGACCATCCCAGAGACCCACAAAAAAAAAAAAAGTGATGTTGTTGAATGGAAATTCCCTGCTAGGAGACCTTCTGCACAAAACACAAGACCCCAATTCAAACTAACATTAGCAGTAAGACAAGTGTATTATCTATGTGGGAAGTAGGGCCCATGGCGGGATTGTTTGATTTGGCGGCACAATGTTATCATCAAGGATACAGGTGCCTCTCATCTCTCTGCCTCTGTTGTCCTCAGGGACCACTTCACCCTCAGACTGGTTCTTTTCTTGTTTGCAAGATGGCCGTGGTCATTCAGATGTCACTGGCAGGCCTGTCAATATCTAGAGCACAGAAAAGGGATACCTCCTTCCAGGTCTCTTTTTGAAGGATATGAAAACATGACTAAGAAGAATCTGAGTAGACCTCTCTTGTCTTTCTCATTGATCAGAACAGGATCTCATGCCCATCTCTAAATTGGTCACTAGTGAGAAGAGTGACCATCATTGCCTGAGGGAGAAAGGAGGTGAATTTGAACAAACTCAGGATTCTGTTAGTAGGAAAGAACTATTGGGTTGGCCAAAAAGTCCATATGGTTGTGTCAGTAAAATAAAAGACATGTTTTAATTTTTACCAATAACTTTATTGATATGGATATTTTGAGTATGGCGGCTAGCTCCCACGCAGTATAACATCGATTATTCTCAGTTAATGTCTGGATTTGTTCGCTATCTACTTCAACTCATCTACCTGACCACAGAGTACCATCCAGTGAAAGATCTTCAGCCCAGAACTTCACAAACCACTTCTGGTATGTTCGATCTGTCACAGCACCTTCACCATACACTGCACAAATCATTTTCTGTGTTGCAGTTGCATTTTCACCTTTCTTGAAATAATAATGCATAATATGCCAAAAATGTTGCATATCTTCTTCCATCTTAAGTCTTAAAATGGCTACACAAAAATTCACCGATTTTGATAAGTTTTTTTTCTTAAAGTCACACTGGTATAACAGTGGTCACAATACAATCTAACAAAACTTTTTGAATGAAGTTAAAGAACTAAGTGCTACTAGAGCCACCTTATAGAAAAAATCAAATGAACTTTTTGGCCAACCTAATATGTATGTGGGAGTGAGGGGGCAATAGATGTCAGCAGGCAATTGTAAGTGTCTACTACATTTCGTGACTTGGAAAGTAACTGCGAAATTCCCCTTCTGACTGCTGTGTAGTTGGTTGGTACCATGAACTACATGAGCTACACATTCCTGGACACAAAATGTTAATGCTAATTTGACAGGGAGAAAAAAGCCATAGTGAAGACTAATTAAGGGCAGAGAAATGAACCAAGATCAATAATTATTCTGATTAGAACCACAATAAACCCTAATGAATCTGAATGTATTAATTTATATCTATTCGTACTCTCTAAGTAAATGATCTTTATCGAGTATAAAAGATTAAGATAATTTGCTTATTTCTCAATAATTCTATATTTCTGATATGTTATTTTGCAGCATAGGTCTACTGGAATGTAAAACTGTCATTTCATTTTTATTTACATATCACAGCGTTAACAATAATGATAATTACTGCCCTGACTGGTATGGCTCAGTGCATTGGGTGTCATCCCACAAACAAAGGTTGCAGGTCAGGTCCCTGGTTGGGGGTGTATGAGAGGCAACAGATTGATGCTTCTCTAATACATTGATATTTCTCTCCCTCTCTTTCCCTCTCTCTAAAAATAAATAAATAACATTCTTTAAAAAATAATAGTAATTACTGTTGATTGTAACTGGCCATTATTTATTTAGTGCTCTTTTATAAATTAGGCCCTTGGCATCCAAGAGGAGCTAGTAATTTGCTTAAGTCCCATGGCTCCTGTGTGAGTAAGCTAGGATTTAGGCTCAGGTTCACCTGCTCATGGCCCCTTTCTACTTTCCATGGCTTCCCTTTGCCTTACAAAATAGTCCCAAGACTACTACAAGGCCTAAGTGGCTGAGCCCTGCCCATCTCTTGACCTCATTACTTACCGTCTTGCCTCATTCCAATCAAACTAGCTTCCTGTTGTTTTTTTGATAAGCCAGTTCCATTCCCACCTCTGACCCCGTTCCCTCCGATTGGATCACACATTCAGTTTGTCTGGCTATATCTTTTCCATTAAGGGCTCCTCATCACAGGCACCTCTCAGGACTATCCCATCTGATCTGTTTAGGAGGCCCCCACTGCCAACCCCAGGTCTCTTTTTCTCCCCTATTTTCATGTTCTTCATGGTGCTTGTCACAATCCTATTTTGTGTACCTGGCTTTGCCTTTCTCCTCCTCTCATAGATAAGTTCCATGAGGGCAGAGACCCTGGCTGTATTCGTAAAATGAATGAACAAGCAAGCAAGTTAATGAAGAAATGCATATGTAGAAGTTTTGACATTAATTCAGTCAGTCCATTGACATTAATTCAGTCAATTAATAATTCAATCTTTATTACTTACAGTGGGATGTAAGGCATCCCTACTAAAGTGGAATGCCGACTGTCATTTAAGCTGAGTATATGTATTTGAGCTTTTTTTCCTATAAAACTTGAAAATAACAAAATTCTGCTTTTCTGTCTCTCTTTGAGGGCAAAATAAGATAGAGATATCAAAGTTATTTAGAGAAAAGATAGATTTACTACAGTAGAATTACATGAGCTCGAAGAGCTTGGTACAAGAGGGAAATTTGAGTAACACTTAATTTAACTTTAGTTTTTATGTTGATTACAGTTTTAAGGATGCCAGCTCCTTTATTTGGGTATAAGTCCTTAAAAAGATAAATTATAAGTTAGCAGAATTATAATTGCATGATAATTTGCAATAGCAAATTCACCTAAAATAAAACTATTTTCTCTGCTTACAAATTATTTTTCATTTGAACTCACATATCTACTACAATGATTTGTTCTTAGAACTCAATTATTCTGAGGACATTATAAAGGTGAAAATTGAAAAATAGCTTTACCTCACATGTTCATTGGAAAGGAATTGACAAATGAAGCTGAACACCCTGCTCTGAAGTCCCCTTTCTCTAGCATTTAACTTGGGACTATTTCCCCTAGAGTACATGTTAATTCTTTCCCTGTCAATCTGAGGATGGCTTGTGAGCCTTTGTTTTTTTTTTTGGTTTTTTTTTTTGAGGTTTGTTGTGTGACTTTACCACTCAACTAAATAAATCATCATTTCAACTTTGACAAAATGTCACATTTCCCCCCTGGCTGCTCCACTGTCCTGGGTCCTGTCCCAGGTGGCCTTTCGAGTTGCGGAGTCTTTCTCTGCACAGATTATCAGTCTAAACCCAGTTGACACTCTTCTGCCTTCTCGGGTCCCCACTATCACAGAAACCTGTTAGAACCACCTACTGAAATGTCGTACACCTATGAAATGTACTTCTCAGCTAAATCCCCTGTATCAGATTGCTGAAAGCAGATCTAAATTTTAAGGTGAGTAGAATACATCCATATTTGAGAATAATTTTTAACCTGGTTCCTTCCAGATTGTTTTTATGTTTTGTATCAGCAACAAGTCAGAAAAAAAACTGAAGGGAGAACTCTGAAAGGAAAAAGGATGTTTTGATGTTCATATTGTACTTTCTTCCTGAGTATTTTGGCAGGGACCTTCCTCACTTTATAACTTGGGTAGATAGGGGTATATGACTTGGTGAGAACCCATCAAGACCCTGGTGGCAATAAGATCGGTAATTAAAGAGCTGGATCAGTGTATCATTATTAAGTTGGACAGGTGCATGGTCTATGTAAGCTCTTGAGAGCCTGCCTTTAACAGGCAAGGGTAGTTTTCATGTGCAGTAGATTGGGCCTTTTAAGGCTCAGAAAGACCTTTTTTTTTCTTTCTTGCTAAGCTGTGTGGGTGGGAAACAGCATGAGGTTATGGGAAATGTATAGTAAAAGCAGTAACAATGAGAAAGAATCCCTACTGGGTATGCACATGGCTGGAATAGTTCCTAAGTGCTTGGGGTGAGGGGGTGGCAGTGAGGTTTCCTTGGCAGAGGCAAAGTAGAACATGTGCCTTTTCCATGTATGAACACTGTGCTTTGAAAGGTTCTTTATGATTCACAGAAGCAGCTGCTTTTGAGCCGGTGTAGCCACAGAGTTTTGGAAATTCACATAAATAGGTGTATTGCAGGCTCCTGACATCTGTTTTGGAGATTTGGTTGAGTGATTAGAATTTGCTTATGCATAAGTGACATGGAACAAGTATTCTTCATTAGAGTGTTAGGCCCGTTAGGGTTTGTGAATGAAAGCTAACAAAAAAAAAAACCAAAAAACCCCACAACATTTTGAACAGTATTTGCTATGTTACATACATACATAAATTTGCAACAATGACTTTCTTCTTAATTTTGAAAACTATGTATGACAGTTTTACCTTGCCTGGTAAATCAACTTTCCTGAGTTACTCTCAGATTTTTGTTGTAATGTAAGGCTTTCCTGCTAGGTATTCATAATCTTATTGTGCATATTTGGGGTGAGTTTTATTTTGTCCATAGTTTTAACTAACAAATCCTGTTGTTTTCTGTTTTGGCACACTTCTATTCCATTTCTGAGTGTTAGTTTTTTCCTATTCTTCTATCCTTACTAATAAGTTATTCTCACTTTTCTAAGGATTTCAAACCTAAGTAATACAAGCAGTACTGTTTCCTATCATTTTCAACAGACTCAGTTTTGTTCAGTTCTTCAAACAAGATAAGTAACTAGGACATGATTATTTCACTTTTTGACAGATGGTTTTCAATTTATTAGATACTAACATAATCTAGCATTTTCACAGGTTGCTTTTTTTTTAAAGTGAAAGCTTTGTTTTTAATGGGCTATTATTATTGTGTTTCTAAATAACAAAGTAAAAAAAATTACCACAAAATAAGACTAATGTGGATATCTTGAACTGGAAACCATTGGAAATGTTTCGTGGCTACACTTTGTGCTAAATATAAAAATAATTGTATTTCCCATGTGTGAGCATCAAAAGCCCCGGTTGGAAAATCACATGGTTTAGCAAGTAGGTCACTATTGATGGTAGAACATGAGACAGGAAATGTTACCGCTAAGATTAGAGGCCCAAGCAATATGTCTCGCCACGCCAGCTGCATTGTTCATCCTAAGAAGTGGAGGGACTCAACATGGTGTAATGAACTTTAGCCCAATTCAAAAGCATTAGCGAGGATAGCCTTTTAATCTGTCATCCCTTTTGTTTCTAGATAACTCACTTTCCCCGTGGGTAAAGTAGCTGAACTGCTTGGGTTTGCACATTGGCAGACCTCTGAATACCAATTAAAATGGCAACCTTTACATTCTAAAAGTATAAATGGAAGTAGTAATCAACTACATGGAGCTATATCTATAGATTTACCTGGTGTTTGAAATCACTAACAATAAATTAGCAACCATTCAAAAATGAATTCTCTTAACATCTCATTTATCTCAGAGAACAGACTGACAGCTGTCAGAGGGGAGGCTGGTTGAGGACTGGGTGGAAAAGGTGAAGGAATTAAGCAAAAAAGGAAAAACAAAACAAAACCCCTCACAGACACAGAGAACAAACAGTATGGTGCTTACCAGAGGGAAAGGTCGTGGGGGAGGTGGAGGAGGGTAAAGGGAGGGTCACATGGTGACGGAAGGAAACCTGACTTCGGGTGCTAAATACACAATTATAGAACTGCACACTGGAAACCTATATAACTTTATTAAGCAATGTCACCCCACTAAGTTCAATTTAAAAAATTTAAATAAAAAATAAAATCCTTTAAAAAATTGTATTTATCTTCCTATTTGCAGGTGAGGTAGGGATATGGGGGGAAAGAACATTTTTAAGGGATCCAGTTACCTTTGCTTTTTCTTTTTGGGGGCAATATGAGGAAAATTTATTATTTACAGGTGGGACTTTTCACCATAGAAGGTACCTAATTTTTGCGTACGATTGCATAGTCTAGTTTTTAAATAAAAGGCTAGAGAGGAAAAGCAGCATTCTCCTGTGTCTGCCCCAATGAAAGAGAATACCTTATTTTTGGGGGCCAGGCCAAGAGGGGGCCTTGGATTCTGAGAGCAGCCATCCTGCACACACCGGATTAAGCAGTTGAACACAAGCCCAAAGTTCCAGGGGTTGCTTGGGTGAGTAGATGGAGGCCTGCCGAGATGACTGAATTTGAATCTGTCATGAGAGCATTGAGTATTCATTCGCTTCCAGCACAGAGTCCTTCAGAAAAGTACCCCGGCTTATGGAATCCACATATTGTGCCTGGATCGTTTTATTGCCTGAACCCTGGAGGCCTTTTCTAGGCTCATGTTTTCAGAGGTCGTTAATGCCGATGAAAACACTCTGCTTTGAACTCGGATTATTTCATGCAGGTTATAAATTTCAAGAGAGGAGGTGGTGTGGAGACTCACTGGAAAGAGCACTTTGACAGTGCTTTAGTGTTTGTTCCTTCTGTAGTATAAACACAGAGCCTAGATGTTATGCCTGGTGCAGGGACAGGAGGCTGGGAAGGGGGTCGGAAGCACAGCTCCCACAGACGAGCTGCTGGAATGAGACTACTGGGAGTGGTTTCTAATGGGCAGTAAGAGGTCTGTTGGCTTCTGCCTGGAGAAAATACAAGTCTTGTGGCAGTCTTGCACCACTGGTGTGCCTGCTCCTCACTCCTAGTGAAGCAAGTGGGTTGGCCCAGCTCATTTTCTAGGCCTCTGTCAGAGAATGTCACTTGGTGGGGTAATATTGGAATATGTGTAGGGGTGCCTGATGTTTGCTTTGAAAATCTTTGAAAGATCCCTTTTCTAGTTTCAAAAATGTATGAATAACTAATAAATACTCAAATCTTTTTATGTCTTATGGAACTCTTTACCACCTTGTGAAACTGGCTATGTAAGTTCAGTTACTGCAATGAGATTTCTCTTTGATTCCAATGTAAGTGACCCGGTGGCCAGGTCCCCCATTCTGCTTCAACCCCAGTCAGAGCCCTGAGCCTGGTGCTGCCTCCGCCTCTGCCTACAGGTGGAAGTACAGTGAGTTACCAGTCACCCTCCTGAGCCTTATGATCCTTTCCTGGGAAAGGAGCAGAAAACTGGATCATTTATATGGATTTTGTTCCAGTGTTAACACTATATGATTCTATTCATCTTTCAAGCCTGTTTGTCTTTTCCCCCCCTTTTTGTAGAGAAAAAGATGTGAAATTTTCTAGTTGGTAACTTTTCATTGTAAGGTTAGCACTCACCAGGTTGGCTGCTGAAGTTGCTGTTTTGGATGTTTTTTTTTAACCTGCGTTGTATGGAAGAACTCAGATACAATTTGTCTGATCACAAATTCTGAGCAAGAGTAACCAAGAGTTACTAGCTGTTAGTTTCATGTGAGAAGAAGCAAGACTTTTGAGGGGCAAGGGTTGGGGCAGTTTGGGTTGGTGGGGTGTGGAGGATTCAGTTTCATAGGAAAATAGAGACAGGGAATGCAGTATGCAAACATGTAACAGGAATCCAGTCACGATTCACAGTCAGTAACCTCTGCCTTTTCATATAGGAAATATAATACCAGTGCTTATAAACCTGTGTACAAGGAAGTAGCACCAATAAAAACTTCATTCCTAAGGGCCATCTTGACACTTTCTAAAAGGCCTGATGAAAGGCTATTTTAGTTTTAACTGAGATACAAATAACTTCTTCTTATCTTTAGTTTCTTTGATGACAGATAATATTGGTAGAATCTCTAAAATACAGAAAACAACCTAGATTGGATTATTTTTCTTGTTGCCTTTCTTTTTGTTAACAAAACTTTTTTTTTTATATTCTCTATACCTCCCTTTCCTCAAACACAGACATAACCAATCAAGTTAACTTCCTGAGAGGGAGTTATCCTTACCTTTTGTGAAAGACTCTCTGGTCGTGAGAATGGTTGACCTCTGAAAGGAATTACAGGCTTTGGAATCTCCTCTGTAGGAGTTTTCGAAGAACAAGAGAGAAGTTAGTTTTCTCAAGGAGGAAATTTGACTGAACAAATTCTGGAGATCAACTTTTGGTCCTATCTTTCTTGATTTTAAAACTTACCTCTATTGTTGTTAGTGCCTTAAGAGATTTCATTACGGGCAACAAATCATTTCTTCTAGATGTTTATGACCGTCCTTTCAGACTCTTGAAATAGGCTTTGGCCGCCGGACTGGGCTGCCTGGCCTGCTGCCTGGCACGTGACTTCGTTAGCACTGGCTGCATTCGTGTACCCGGGACTTCCTGAGCTCCTGCCCCTCGGCGCGGCAGTTGTGGAAAACCACATTCAAAGGAAATAATCCAAGTGATAAAAGACTCTAAATTTAGAAAACTCTTCTCTCCCATATAAGAGAACACAATTTGTTTCTTCATCCCACACAAAATAGAACTGTCCAGAAAAACAACCATGAAAACACATGACCCCGTCACTTTCCTCCCACTTGCAGCTGTCAAGCCTTCCTAGTGAAATTTGTGTGTGCTGAATAATTTTGCAACACCTCACAGTCACATGTTTTAGTGTCTGTTGAGGCTGAAAACTGTCCATCCATCTGAGGGGTATGTCATTATAGCCTAGCGTGGAGACAGACACTTGGGAGCCTCGCCCAACCCTTCTGCATGGAATCCACCTGACTGCCTTCTAGGTGCCAGCAGGAGACAACTTGCCCAGGTAATCTGCCTGCATTCCTCACTCAGTGGGGTTTTGGATGGATGGTTTCTCTGGAGCTATCAGGAGACAGAAGTTCAGGGATTATCCAGGAGTTCTTTGAGCAAATAACGATCAAGGGCCCTTCACGGAGAACATCCATTAATTTTTAATTTTTGAGTTGCAAATGGCACTAGAGATTATCTTGATCTGGATAATCTCTAGATTGCAAAATAAACCACTGGGGTGTGGGGAGAAAATACTAGAACTTTTGTTTATTTTTAATACAGTGAAAATAAGAAAAATTAATTTTTATTAGTATATATGAGTTGACATTTGCACACTCTCCCCTGTTCTTTAGGTCAGAAGGCCCCGTGTTCTGAGGGACGAGTAGGTTTCCCTCAAGAAGGAGGGCTTGACCTGGTGCCCTCACCTGCCCATAGCATGGTGCATTGTATTTGTATGTGTCCAGTCCAGTTAATTTGTGGAATATTAATTTGTTTCAGTTAAACTAGCCCCCAACAACAACAAATTAAACAAGAAAGGTAGCTTAAAAAGATTCTGGCAACAACAAAAAGCAAAATGCAGATTGAAGAGAACACTAATTATACAAGTGAGAACAAGGGAACCGTATGAAATGGAGGAGTTAATACTAGGATTCTAGGACAAGCTTTTTGTTAGTCATCTTATGAGTTAAAAAAAAACAATACTGATACAATCCATTCTGACCCTAAAGTTAGCCCCTGCATTGCAAAACTATCAAGACAACTAACAAAGTTAGGATTTGCATCTACTGTAATTAAGAATGCACATATTGGAAGGAAGTGTATACTTTGTCTTGAGAAGTTTCCTAATGAAAATAATGAAGGTACCATAATGGAAAAAAAATGGAGAATAACCTCTACAATTTTTAAAATCCAGTGTTTAAATGTACTTATTAATCTTCATAAAATTTCATTAAACTGGTGTTTTGAAGTCTCTTTGGAGTTTATTACTTGTATGAAAAGTTAAAAGCCACATATCTTTAGGAAACACTTGTTCTTTCACCTAACACAAGACCAGATAAGATAATATGTTGGAAACTATCTATCTGAGTTTCTTTGTCAGAAAATGCTGTCGAAAGTATTGTTGAAGATACTACCGAAATTTTGAAGGAACAAATACTGTATTAAAACAAGTTATGGAGGGCAAAAAACTTGTTTTACATTTGTAAGTTGTTAGTTCTAACCTATTGTGCTTGTTTATTTCTGTTTCACCAATGAAATATGCTAAGTGATTCTTTTTGATGAGCTGCCACTGGATGAGATTTATTACAATCTTTATGAAAATGTTTTATGAAAAAAATCAAGTAGCGTTTCATTTTAAGAAGCATCTGTTTCATTCTAAGGCAAGGTTAGAAGAGATAAATTTGTTCACTGCATTATTTATCAGCATGCTAGTGCAGCCAAGATGTTGAAGCCAGAGGTAAACAAAATTCTACATGATGTAACTTTACAGTTAATTTGATAAAAACAGACCTTGAATATACAGTGTGGTAGAAAACTTACTTAATACATTATTTTATATTAGGTTGAGAAGGCACCATGAACCTCACAGAGATTTGCTGTTTATCTTTTTTGAAAATTACTTATTCATGAGTTCTTAAACTTACAGATAAATTATACTTATTTTTATTTTTATAAAAAGGAAAGGTTTCCATATTTTGTTAATTGTTTCTGTGATAACAAGAAAACTCAGTAGAGTACTATCTAGAGGTCATTTTTTGAAAAAAGGAAGCATAATTAATTTGTCCTTCTAAGAATAAATAAGATAACTGAATTTTAAAGAAACTCCTATTATAGAAAGAACATTGTTTATAAGTATCTGGGAATGTTTTCAATATATGTGGTTTCACTGCCTAAAACTGTGACAGCCATTAAAACCCAGCTGTGTAAAATAAACTGAACTAAGAACCAGACCTTCCAATTAACATATGGCAAATAGTTAAACCTAAATTTTTAAACATGAAGCATACTCTATCATATTGCTCTTAATAAATATAATGATTATTAGTAAAGACAATGGGTTTGTACTCTTAGACATATTTAAATATAATAAATATTCAAGTGGTTAAAAAAGCTGTGGGACATTTGCACAATGGAATACTACTTGGCCACGAAGAAGAAAGGACTCGTACCTTTTGCAAAAGCATGGATGGACCTGGAGGGTATTATGCTAAGTGAAATAGGCCAGTTAGAGAAAGACAAGTTCCATATGGTTTCACTTAAATGTGTAACATAGTGAACAAAGTAAACTATCAAACAAAACAGAAGCAGAGTCATACGTACAGAGAACAGACTGACAGCTGTTGGAGGGGAAGGGGGTTGGGAGGCTGGATGGAAAAGGTGAAGCAATTAAACAAAACAATAAAAATGAAACTGATAGACACAGACAACAACATGATGATTGCCAGAGGTAAGAGCTGGTGGAGGGGAGTTAAAAAAGGATATAGGGAGATAAATAGTGAAGGAAGGAGACTTGACTTGGGGTGGTAAACACACAATACAATATATAGATGATGTATTTTAGAATTGTACACCTGAAACCGATGCAATTTTATTAACCAATTCACCCCAATAAATTCCATAAAAATTGAAAAATAAATAAATAAACATTCGAAGTATTGTTTATTGCATATTTATCTTGTACTTCTGTCACTTTGATGTTTGTTTTGTCATGTACCTAATATAGTTCATGTGTACATATCTAGTACATGAGCAGGGTGTGCATGTTCAAACTCTTTTTAGTATTAGGATTCCTGGCTCAGTAATGTTGGAGACTGCTGCCAAAGATTCTGAAAACTTTTGGGGACAGGAACAGTCGTCACAGGTTCTTTGAAACAATAGAAGCTATATATCCTCTTCTCAGAAAAATTATGTGCACATTCCAGCAAATAAAATTTTGCCCAGAATTTCAGGGAGGTCACATGCCCCCCGATGGCTGCTGCCATGCCCTCCACTAAACCCCCCAGATGACATGAAGGTCCTAAGGAGTGTACGACATACCCAGGGTCACACAGTGGCATAATCTGATCTTTCGGTCAAGACTTCCTAATCATATGTCATTCCAGGCTTTTGTCTGGTTTCTGAGGATAGAGATACAAGGGTGGGATTCTATGTGGGCCCCCAAGGGATTCACAAGTTCACTGGGGACTGCAGTGTGCAGCAAATAATTACAGTTCGATTTATGTTTAGAAGAAACTTGTTTATTGGACTGGCATTAAATTATGCCAACTTTGTTGGGGGAATTTTGCTGGACTCCATAGGAAGTGCAGAAATGGATAAGGCAACCCTTATAGAGAATCAAGTACCAATTGCTTCAGCTTCCAGCACTTTTTATAATGCTCCTTTTATAGTGCTGAACCTCGAGATGATCTTCACTGGGGTTTGCAGCTCTGTGTCCTTCATGCACTAAATGATGATATACAAGTAAAGGAAGGTGAGGCAGGGGGTCATACTCCTTCCTATTTCTAAGCAACCCAAAACTCTTTGTGTTTATGTGCACTAATGTGCACTCCTTTGCCTGTGCAATAGAGAACTGAACTCTTGGATAAATTGCCAAATGGAAGAAAACAGGGAGTAATGAAGGAGGCGTGGAATTTTATAAGCTTCATGATCTCTTTCCCCCAAGGCCTGAATCTATGTAATGAGGTAGTATAACAAATTCCTGCCGAGTCTGAATTTATTCCTATAAGAAAGAACTGATAGGAATGAAGTAAATGTAAATTTTTTTTCTGCCTCGGTCATTAGTTGGTAATATTCTTGAAGGTGATATAGAGTTTTTCTTACAGATATTGGGCTCTCTGTAGGGGCTAAAAATAAACAGAGCAGCACAGGGAAATAGGCAAATATTATTGATCTGTGTCAGGGCCATTTCCACCTTAATGTTTGCAAAAGGCACAGAACAGTTTTGCAAAACTATTTATAGAGTGCAGCTCGTTCACTGCTTTTATAGAGATGATAAAAACAAGGTGAGCTGTCAGGTAAATTGTGGTTTGTATTAGGAGATAGGACTGAAAGGGATCTCCTTCTGAATTAGGGGAGAGGGCTCATCCATTGTGCCCCACGGAACCCATTGTCTGCGTTGTCCTTGGACACACCTCTAGCCTGAGTACCTCCTCAGTTGGTGTTCACCCCACCAGCTGTCCCCAGCCTCTCTCAGCTTCCCCCTGTCCTGGGAGCAGGGGCTAAAGCAAACAGGGTACCTCCCAGACCCCTGCTGCCCTTCAGTTTGTCTAGAGAGTTCTAGTTCCCTGTTGGTATTGACCGTGTTTACCTGCGCACATGCACATTTGTGTATAAATGGAATGTGTTTGTGGGATCCTCTTTTGACATTTGGTTCTTTTTTTGGGGGGGGGTAAATTTTTGTCAATTTTTTTTTACTCCACTCATTTCCTACCAGAGTTATTTACCCCTCTCATACCCTCAGACCCTTATTTTTCTAGTTTCCTTTCCATCACACTCACCAAGCTTCCACCCTGGGCCTTTTCTCTTTTTTCTTTTTTCACAACTGTCATTTCCATTCAACAAGCGTTTAGTGAGTGCTGGGCACCTGTGAGGTTCTAGAGCTGAGGAGGAATAAGACAGGATCTCCAGCCTCAAGTTCTCAGTCCAGGGGGACTTGCGGTCCGGGCTGTGCCCTCCTCTCTCTACTCCGGTGCTCGATGGCTCCCTCTGAGAGGTTTCCTGCCAGCATACTCCAGTTTAGTAATAACTAAGCACTAGTTCACTAGAAATTAAATTCACCTTAAACCCCCAGTCATGTCCAATTTATAAAAGGAACTGGGCTTGTAGCAAGGGATCACCCATTCTAAAATATGATATGAGACAGGGCTGAATTCTGTTTGTGTTAAAAATGCCAGAGGGGGGCCAATGGGCGTCCCCGTGCCCCAAACACACTGTTGTCATGTTGTTTCACCTGAGGGCATATTCGTCCAGGTTCCGGGAAGTGGCCTGTTGACCGTTTCCACTCTGAGGTGGTGGTCGCTGCGCCGGCACAGCACTCCAGTTCTAAAATAACTATTTTGAAATCAGTACAGAAAGGAGACAAGCCACCCCTGACCACACACGGTAACAGTTGACTCCACTTTGCGGCTGGTGAAATTGTTTGTATCACCCTGTGCCCATCTTTTCTCTTTAGGACCCTCATGCTTATAAAACTCCCTGCCCATCCAAATACAACATCAGCTTCTTTTCCATGAAAGAGACTCTAAGAATAGTGACGGGCAATACATTTTTCACAGTCGCAAAACAGTTGTATGGAGGCCAGACTTGAAACAAGCGGTAGGGAAGGAACTCGAAAACTAATACACATTTTAAATATAACCCTTGTCTCTATCGCTCAGTCTTCTGATAATCACCAGACAAATGGTATCAGGGCTGAGATAATGTGAGATCTTTAACTGTCGAGGCCTTGCTGTGCAGATGGAATTCTTCACTGGTTTCATCACTTGTGATAGGGTTAACGTTTTTCTGGTGGCTGGGTATCATTGGTTTCCCAGCTTCATTCTTTAAATCCTTTTGTGCCAGGTCATTCTTCACTAAGTCTACCCAGTTCATCCTGGTCTTCCTCTGTTTCTCATTCCATACCCTCTGGAATGTGTCACTATGTGTAATGTCCATTCTGTGGTGAGTCTCTAAGTGGCATGCATCCAAATGATTACAGCTGTCTTCCTTGAGCCTTATATAAAGTAATTCATTCTTGCCTTTTCAAAGAGGAGTGATGCCATGAGGTCACCGGCACTGCCGAATCCATAGTCCTCATCCTCCTGCATGTTATGTTGCTGCCCAATGTTCCAGGCCTAATAAAAGTTACTGAGACCTAATTCACCTTGACTTACTCACATGCTATGGGTGCCCTGATCACTGGCTATTGCGTGGAGAATGGATTGTACGTGGACAAAAGTGGAAGCAAGGCAACCAGTTGGGAAGGTACTGCAGTAGTTCAGGTGAGATCTGGTGATGGCTTGGGTGAGGTGATGGCAATGGGGGTGGAGAGAAGTGTCAGAATAAACAGGACTGGATAATGAATTGACTGTGCGGGAAAAGGAATAGAATGGAAGCATGATGCCTCCTGAGTTTCAGGGAGAGAGAGGTTACTGAGGGAGGTATGCTAAAGGGGAGGGCAATAAAGATAGCACAACGAAAGCTGGCTAAATGATGTTAAGGATCTCTTCCAATTCACTAGTGAGAAATTAACTCAAGATCATTAACATTAAAATATGTGTAATAGCCTTTTGAAAACTATAAAATTTAGAATGACTAATATGTTTGTTGAGCAAATCTGTTAGATCATATATTTGATGTATAGAGAAGTTGACCATTTGGAAGCATGTTTTGAAAGTAAATCTGTCTTTGAGGGGGGTGCTGTCTCCCTGCAGTGGCCAGGTGCCAGAACACCAGGGGCCGAATCAGCTGGGAGATAGTACTGCAAGGTGACTGGACAGGCAGGAACTGTAATGGTGGTGAGATAAATTTATGCCTGGATACAACAGTGAGGGTCGAATCTGAAAGTCAGTGAGACGGTAGACTATAAAAGAGTAGCCTATAAGAAGTTCAGAGCCTAGAGGCCCAGAATTCAGGTCAAGTATCCAGGATTTTGTCCTGTAAACAGATACCATGGGCCCAAAGTACAGGGTGACCCGGAGGTTATGCTGGACTGGCTGATTCTAACAGGCTCATTGAAAGCTTGTCTGGACATAATCGCCCTAAAAATGGGCATTGTATAAGTCTTCCATTCGAAAAAAAAAAAAAAAGGAAGAAAATAGACCCATTTTCTGCATTACCTACATTAAGTTAAAAACGTCTTATCCTTATTGGCAACATTTTATGTGTTTGTTCCAACTGAGACCTATAGCTCACAGACCTGCCGGTATTATAGGATCAATATAAAAATTCCTGTTGTTTTGCTGACTTAGATATTCGCTGAGGGATTATTTGGGAGACAGACCTGAAAAGCAATTATGTGGAAAGTTCAATATGCTAGTTCTCCTTGAGAAGGGTTGCTGAGAGGGAACTTTCTGGGAGCTTTTCTGGGTTTTGCCATGTATGCTTTCTTCTGGATGCCTTGTGGCACGTGCTAATAGTTCTTCCAGTTCTTAGTTTTACTGCAGCCCATCACTTCAGGGGCCCAGTAGGTAATATCCGTATGTATTTGGTAGCTTGTTCTTTAACCAAACATCTTCCTAGCATCTCATTTTGTGTCAGTAGAGTCTGAGGATTGGCAAGGAGGGAGTGGTGCAGGGGGACAAACAAGACTTTTGTTGGCTTTTCTTAGGTTGACATCCACAGGAATATCTGTTTGTTGTCCTCTGGGCATGGGTTTTATTTATTTATTTATTTAGAGAGTACATTTATGAAAGCTGGAGGCAGTGAAACAAGGAAGGGCTTAGGAGAGAAGAAGCAACAGGAGAGAGCTTAGGCGAGGCTTCTTCGGCTCTCTAGGAAGTCAGAGAAAAGGGGGTCTTGGAGACAGATTCAGGGGCTTAGCCAAGGGTGAGCTGCTACTGCCCATTGCTCCCCTAGTTGCAAGTCTTGTGAGGTCCCTTAGAGTTTAGGAGATGCGTGCCTGTGGGGGGAAGAAAGGCGTAGGTGTGTTCCCAGGACAGGTAGCACGCCTGGCATGAATTTTAAAGCATTCACGAGGCTCCCTTATTCCCACCCTGCTCTTAACCTTCCCCCCGCCTCATCTCCCCTCCTGTTCTTTCCAGTGTGAGGAAGCACATTTGTGGCCATCTCCACCTGATAGCTTCCCTGTGTGGCCTCAGCTGTGGAATGCTGAATGTTTGCACTGGGCTTGCTGAGAGCCACATCAAGAAACAAGCATGTTGATAAGAAGCCAAGTGCCCATCTAGTGTAGCTGCTCTAGTTTCACCCCGAATCCAAGCTGGGGTTCATTCTCCAAGTTAAGGAAAACCAAGCAATGGCTTGAAAACAGAGCAGGAAGGTTGTGCTTTATTCTTAGCGACTAGAGCAGAATCCTGGTTCACTGTAAGTCAGCACTTTGTGTTTCTGATCAGCAGCCAGGCCTGGTTGACTTCTGTTATGCGGCTCGTGGCTGCCATGTGGGCCATTTGGAAGCTGCTGCTTTTGTTCTTCCACAGTCCCCCTTTACCCTTGCACGTGAACTTTCCTAATTTACTTTGTGACTTACACAAAATAAAAGAAAAAAAACACACCTACACCTAAGATTTCTTGTGTAATGAGATATATTATTTCCTCCATTGAAGAAACTGTTTCATGATTCTAGTCAGGAGACTTTTGAGGAATAAAGTAACACTCTTTTTTATTCTCTTAATATTTCCTTAGTTATTCTTAGATTACCAGTAGCCTCCAGTAGGTTTCTGTAGTAATGATGCTTTTTCCCCCTAGCAATAAACAATCAGTAGATTATTACGATCTATTTCTAAAATAACTGGCTATATTCCTTTATCATACTGATATTATAGCACAAATGGTTAATTTCCTAAGAAAGATAGCAGGTAGGCCTAGTTTGACCAGATGTACTAAATGGACACAGAATTATTGCTGATCTAACATAGTTTCTCGAGAGAGGGAAGGAGGAAGTATGAAAAAAGGATAATCTTAACAAAAAATAAGGTATCCAGTCATCTTGGGTAGGCTGGTATTTTAAAAAGTAAACTGAATAGCTTATTCTGCTGTTGCTATTAGAAACAGGATCTGAATCTTCAGGAAAGATTATCCTGAGGTCCTCGGTCCTTTCACTTTGGGTACCAGTGATGGCAAAAGATAGCAAGACTATTGATTAGGGAGAAGAGTCTCTTCTTCTTACTCCCATCCCTGTTTCTCAAGTAGGTTCTTAGGATAGAGCACCAAGCAAATACATTGATAAACAACCGTCCTTTAAAGGAGAGGCTGCTTGCTCTAATCAAATATTATTCAAATATGCGGCAAAGTTTTTACTTCTGACAAAGAAAAAGAGATCAGAATTGGTTTTAAAGTGCCTGTGTACACCCTCACGCATGCATGTGGGGTGTGGGGGGAGGGATTCCTAGAGTTTTCTCATTCTTCAAGCGCTGAAGAATAGACCCAAGTCTAGTTCATGGGCATTGGTTCATGTTGCTTTAAAGTCTTTGATGGAGACGCATTCCCTTTGTGACTGAGAGGGGTTATTAGGATTTGCAGATTTTGGAATTCTTTCTTGCTTCCAGTAGTTAATCGGTTCTGAAACAGAGCTGAGAGTGGCAAATGTCTATTTGTCAAGTGAAAGGCTCACCATATTGTCTTCTTGTTTTTTCATTCAGTTGCCTTTTCTGTGCTTCTTCTGCCTCACCAATCTAAGCCCTAAGACTTGCCCCTACCAGAAAGTCTTCTCTGGCTGGCTTCCACCACCTCACCCCCGCCATGCACATCTCGTCTGGTGTTTCTTTGTCTTAATTTGCCACTGCATTCTATTGTTAGCTATTCAAGCATTCTGACAGTAACATATCCTATAACCAAATGGTTAAATTAAAATGTTTAATAGTTGTTAAACTAAACTTCTAGTACCTATCGGCCCTTTTACAATTCTAGCCACTGGTCCTCGTAGTAAATTGCAGGTCAGCCCCAGGAAGTATTAAAGGTATTCTTTAATACTTTATGTGATGATGATGACCATGCAAGTGGTTTAAAAATAAGCTCAGTTGCAGGAGGGTGTAAATTGAAAATAAAATTTTCCTTTTCTCCTCTTTTGTTCTCTCCCCAGATATTAACAATGTTAACAATTTTAATCTATCCTTCTAGAAGTTTGTATGCATATGCAAACATAAATGGGAGCCTATTATACATCCTCTTCTGCACCCTGATTTTTAATTAACGTAAGTAATTTATTCTAGAGATGTTTATTGCTTCACACTTCTTTTCTTACTGGTTCCAAAATATCCCATTGTGTAAATAATCAATTATTGATTTAAGCAGTTCCCTGCTGATGAATATTTAGATGATTTCCGTTTTCTTATTAGTAATAATAATGCTGCAGTAAAGATTCTCCTGCATTTGTTATTAGTGTTTTTTGCTAATGCCACTTCCCAAGGGTACTAAAGATCCTGGACTCATACCCCCTAGAGAGGAGCAAAAGCCAGCCACAGTGCACCCTCTTCTCCAATTCCTGTTGTTGTTTTTTTCCATACTTGACTCTTCATAACCTAATTCTTGACCACATGCAACGTACTTAAACCAGGGCCCACTGAAATGGACAAGGAGGTAACTTAAATGCTTAGAGGCCTGAGGCTGGAAGACATTAAAGTTAAAAAACAAAAAAGTTAAATCCTTACTTATGGTTTTCAGGCTTCAGGATGCCAGCCCATGGTAACTGGTTGAAACGAGCCTGCACTCGCAAGGCCCTTTTATGCAAACAGGTTGCTCAGCCGGAAATAGCTGCAGTTCCACATCTTCGTCCTTTGTTCTTTTTTTTTTTTTTTTTGACACTATTACAGATGTCCGCCATTTACTCCCCCTTTTTCTGCTTTTCCCTAAGGCCTCCCCCCTTCACCACATTGTTGTCTGTGTCCATGGGCTTAGCATGCATTGCATATATGTTCTTTGGCTCCTCCCCTCCAGGTCCCCTCTGCCCCTTTCTGAGATCTATCAGTCTGTTCCGTGTAGTCCATGTGTCTGGTTTTATTTTGTTCATCAGTTTATTTTGTTCATTAGATTACACATATAAGTGAGTACATATGGTATTTGTCTTTCTCTGACTGGCTTATTTCACTTAGCATAATATTTTCTTGGTCCACCCATTGCTATCACAAAGGGTAAGAGTTCCTTCTTCTTTTTTTTTTACAGTCATGCAAAGGCCCAGCTTCAGTTCCACCTTCCCAGCTTGTTTCAATTTCCCCTCCCCCTTGCTGCCTTAGCACTGTGTTTATGCCTCTGTTTATCACACGGTAGTACTATATTTGTGCCTTTGGTTATCAAATCCATTGGAGGTATTTGAGTAGCTGTAGGAGGCTGTTGAAAGTCTGGGCCTTTGAGTTTCTCATTCTGTTTGCCCTTAACAGTTATTTCCACATAGTGGCTTCTCAGTAAATGTTTTTATTGGGAGGAGGATGGGGGAAATAAAGCCCAGCATCAAACCACAGCCATGCAAAATGGAGATGGTATATTATGGTCATGGCATCCAGGGGAAAATTAAACAATCATTGAATGTCCAGGACATGAATATTTTTCTGCCAAAAGTAATTCTGTACAAGTAATGTATAAAAATATTACTGAATTAGGAAAGTTGCCTTTCTCTGTGTTATGTCTAGTTGGAATAATAAAGATTAATTTGCTTCACGATAGAAAACATAAACACAGGGCAGGCTTGAATTCTCAGTCTGAAATAATTTCTCAACTCCAATGATTGTGAAAGCAGCAGCATCTAGGCAGTTAGAATTCTGGGCAAAGCCAGGTGAGAACATATACAGCACCCTGCACAATAAATAGCACCTTAATGCCAGAGTGTCAGAAGTGCTCTCATGAAGTACAGGCTTGAAAACATCCTAAAGGAGTAACACCCCACGGTAGAATGCCGGTGCATTGGCTCTGTCGATTTACATATTAATTGCTTTATTGAAACTGTGCATCCAAGTCCAAGAGTACCCGAGTGCCTGGTTTTCTGAGTGCCACCAGCTCCAGCTTGGGAGGAGGCCTGCAGATCTTGATGTAGGTAGGAAGTTCATCACCATCATGGAGCATTTTATGCCGAGATTTTGTTCACAAGTTGGGTTGATTGAGTTATAACGTACATACAATAAAAGTCACTTTCTTTTTTAGTATACAGTGTTAAGCAGTTTACCAAATGCAGAAAGTTGTGTAACTACTACCACAATCAGGATATAGAACACTGCTATCACTCCCCAAAATTCTCGCATTTTCTTTTGAAGTCAACTTTTCCTTCTACTCCCAGCCCCTGGCCACTAGTGACCTGTTTTCTGGCCCTATAAGTTTTGCCTTTTCCAGGATGTTTTTTACATATATAATCACATGCTAGATACTCTTTTGAGTCTTGTTTCTTTCACATAGAAAAATGCATTTGAGATCCGTCCCTGTGGTTGCATGTGTCCAGAGTTAGTTCCTTTTTGCTGCTGAGTAGTATTCCATTATATGGATGTACCGCAGCTCATGTCTTCACCAGGAAAAGCACATTTCAGTTGTTTCCAGATCTGGGTCAATATGAATAAAGTCACTATTAACATTCACATACCATTTTAGTGAACACGTTTTCATTTTACTTACATAAATACCTAAGCGTAGCATGGCTGGGTTGAATGACAGGTTCATGCTGAGTTCTTATAAGAAACTGCCAAATCACTTTGCAAAGTGGCTGTTTTGTTTTGTTCTCCTATAATATTAACTGGGAAAAGTCTAAGATTAGGCTTATACCTACACCTTATTAGATCACTTCAGTAGGCTGGGGGTGGTTGAAAAGAAGGGAGAGAAGTAGAATAGGGATGTGGACTCCATCTCAAGTGGGTTAAGCTCTTTGTTTACATACAGATCGGTTTGTTTTTTTTTTCTGCCTGAAAATGATTAAAGTGAGTGTTTAGTTGCTTGGCAAGACTCTGCCCTGATGTTCAGGGGAGATTATAGCAGCTTTGCAGATAAGCTCGGAAAATCTATGGGGCCACAAAGGCCTTTCCCAGGCCATTCAGGAGTCACCAGGGGCATGGTGTTGATGGCATCTGATAATGTCAGATACTGGGAACCTGAAGACGGTACATCTTTTGAGAATGGTAGATCTAAATTTTATTCATGTTCTCCGTTGCATAATAACTGATTTCTTTTGGCTCCTCACCTAAATGCTTTCAAATTCTGGTCATTGGAGATCCTTTGCTATATGGCTTCTTGCCATCTAGATTCCCCATGGTTGAAACAGGGCTTTATGGGTTTGTCCTCTACACCTGGCTTTGGAACCTTAGCCCCAATTCAGGAGAGACATATCTGTGCCTTCTGACTTTCGGTACAGTCACCACCTTTATTCTCAACAGAAAGATCAGCTTAAAGGCTATTGAAGTTGGAGGCCTCGTCCTCCTATGGCCTTGCAGGGCATGGTGGTCTGCTTTAGAATAACCTGCTTATCAAAAACAGGAAGGAAAAAAAGTATCAGTGACGTGTGGACCTCAGATGCCCTTTTGTAACCTTCAGAGTTCTGTGGAAAGCATGGCTGCCCCCTGACCTGGAAATTCGGCCAGTAACCTTCAGGAACCAGTTACTCACGGTATTTATGAATTAACTGAGTGATCTGGACTAAGGAAAACTTACAGCCGAGGGCAGTAACCTCAATGGGGTTTTGGTATTTTACTCACAACTCCACTTTAACAAAGTAGGAAGGGGATGGGAAAGCAAATAGAAAATGATTATTTTCTATCTGATTTTGCTTCAGGGGAATGCCTAGTCAGTGCCTGCCTATCAGCTGCAGACCTACAAGCTCCCCTTCCTTCGTTCCCTGGCTCACATCCTCAGAGGTGAGGCTTTACAACATCATTAGGGAGGTCTCGTGTTTCTGGCTGACTTGACATTCTTCTTATGGATGCCAATTTGGACAGAGTAGTAAAGACCAGTAAGCTTGATACCTGTGGTATCAAGAGGAAGAGGTTTGTTTTGTTTCCAGCTACAAATCTGACTGCAGGTGAACTTTTTAGAGCTGAGGTATCAGGATGGAAGAACTAAAGAGAAGCCGGGGTGGTTGAGGCTGGGGGAGCATAATCACAGGTTTTCATGGTGCTGTGTATCCAGGAGCACCCAGCAGTTTTGTGGCTGTTCTCTCAGCATTCACTAAACCCACAGGATGGCTTTCCCTTTTATTGCCTGGTAAATTGTTTCCCCAAAGCTGCCAGGCTTTGTAGCTCCAGGGAATTGTTAACTTCCTATATTTCACGTGGCCTGAAGAAGACCCAGTGGGCAGACCCTATACATTCAATTCCTAGAGGCGGCAAGTACATGGAAATATCTCTGGGACTCTCGCTTGCTAGGCATACATAGCCTAGCAAACGAGAGTAGGTTGCCGCTTCACAAAACGAGACATTTTGTCAAGCCAAGGAATACATTTGCCAAGGAAGAGAATACAGTGAAAATGAGTGTAGGGAGAAGAAAATGCAATGATAGAAGTAGTCATGCCGCTAAATTTCATTCTCTTAATAAGGCAAGTTGCTATTGTTGCAGAAGACACCAAGGATCAGAGCATAATATAATGCAAAGATATTCATTATTATCATTGATGTGTTCTGAGTACTGCAATTAATATATGAATACTGGTGATATCGGTAAAACATTTCTTTCCTCTACATGTGTTATGATTTATGGTTTGCTGGATCACAGAAGTACTGAACACTCCACAAATCTCACTCCCCGGCCAGGGAAAGGCTCCAGCTCACGAAGCATGTGGTCCATCTTTACACTTAGATTTACAGGGGCCCGGTACCCATATACTGACAAGATGCTCGACATCTGGGGGAGGGGCAGGGGCTGCTAAAATGGTTTTTAAAAACTTTCTTTGTCTTCTAACAAAGACAACACTTCAGAAATTTCCAAATTATCTTGCTGTTTGAGCCTCTCAATATGCATTTGAAATTGTTTCCCTTTAGTCCTATTATTATAGGCTTTTTTTCTTCTTCAATAAAATATGTGTTGGTGTTGTCAGTGGGAGTTGCCTATATTAAAAAAAGGTTTCATTTTTGAAAGAATATTTTGGAAACTTTTTTTCTTTTTTTCCTTTTACATTGTTTGGTGAAAATAATACATGTATAGGTAAAAAATAAAATAGCATACAAATTCTCCTGTTGAAAAGCCATGCCCCACCCCTGCCCCTCCACCCCTCCCCAGGATGACTGTGCTCTGTGGCAGTGTGTGCTCAAGTGGTTCCTTGCTTGTTGCTTAATGGTAATTTTACACTGCTGTTTTTTTTAATATATTTTATTGATTATGCCATTACAGTTGTTCTATTTCCCCTTCGTTCCCCTCCACCCTGCACACCCCCTCCCCATCATTCCCCCCTGTAGTTTATGACCACGTGTCTCAAGTTCTTTACATTCTATATTTCCCCTACTATTCTTGCCCTCCCCCTATCTATTTTCTACCTACCGTCTATACTACTTATTTTCTGTACCTTCACTGCTGTTTTTTTATTCATTGGGTCAGTTATCTGTTGACTCTTTGCTATGTGTTCATTTCCATTACCCTTCTCCCTTCCTAAATTGATGGTTACTCTTAATTATTCTATTGATAATCTTTGTACCTTAAAATAATAATTTTAAACTTCTATTTTTTATCCATTTATTTACATAGTATATCTTGACTGCCCATTCTATTAGCTGAAAGTATGACTAATCCCAGAGAAAACGCAACTTCGGTTCTGTTTAAAATTTTATATGTTCTGAATGATTTATTTCTTTAGGAATCAAGAATCATGTTTAAATTACTTGGCTTTCCTCTTTGGGGCTTCTGATTTGTTTTTAAATAGGAGTAGTGAACTTTGGTTATCCGCTGATATTTAAGAACAAAAGGCTAAGTTGATTTTTCTTAATGCTTGGTGTGGGTTTTCCCTGCTATTGTATACACAGGTCTGATTTCCTGTTCTGTGCCACCCCTGACTTGGAAGGCCCATCCATGCTGCGGGGGACTTGTCTGGAGTTTCACATCAGGATCAACACTGAGAAGGGGCTAGATTTTCTCTTGGTTTCTGTGGGTGTGGGGCGGGGTGGGGGGTTGGGGTAAAGGTGCTCCAAATGCCTGAGAGGAGGGCTTTACTCTAGAGTGTGGCACATACTCTAGCCCTCCTGGTTCTTTCCGAACAGCCGTTTGTTTGTGTGTTTGTTTGTGTGTTTGTTAGCTTTTTGGTATTTTTAACTAATTTTGGACATAGAAAAAAGTGATGAAAACAATACAGACAGTTTCTGTATATCCCTTACCCAGCTTCCCCTAATGTTAATGTCTTATATACAGTACAATTTCTAGCGGTGTAAAAATTTCTTTATAGATAAGAGTCCCCAGTAGTTTGCCCACAAGTAAAATTTTGGCACAGTGCATGGACACAAGGCAGGGGAAAGGGGGAAAGAATGACGGGTGCTCACAGGTCTCATATACCTTAGGCAGACTTCAATGAACCTATCGGTTTTTCACCTCCCTTTAAAACTCCAGTTTCTGTTGTAGCTGCCCAGTGAGCCTAGTGTCTTCCTGGTTTACTGCTACATTACCAGGTAGCTCATTCCCACCCTCCCACTTTTCTAAAGTTTTCTCCTACATCTTCTTCTCTGGGAAACCCCATTTATTGTTCTTAAAGCCTTCAGCTGATTAGATCAGCCTTTATACACCCCCATCCACCCAAATTAAGTAGGATAATCTTTTATTCAAAGTCACAGGATCTTAAATGTTAATTGCATCTACAAAATACCTTCACAGCAACATCTAGTCTAGTGTTTGCCCAAACAGCTGGGCACCACAGCCTCCCCATGGGGATGCATAAAATTAATCATCATCTACTCTGTTCTCTTCACCATCTTGTCCTTGGTCTCCAGAAATTTGTCGAACTCTGTCTTCTTCCCTTGTGGTTCTTCTCCCACCATGTTGCTTCACTGCTATGTCCCATTTCAGGATCATTTTACCAGATTCTAGGGAGACAGTTGCCTGTATTCATTTAGCTATATTCTACCAGAAGAAACCGCAGTTTACTTGTTAAAAAGAACCTCATTCTCATGCAGTGCCTCTCCTAAACAGTGGTATGTGGGCAGAGGTCAGCAGTCCTACTGAGATTTAAAGGAAAAAAAATCATGATCCAGCTCAAATTTATTTCCTTTACATATTATTCTAGATGGACTTACCATTGTTAATGCTTAGGTATCTACTGCATTGTACTTATTTAGAATTCTTCAGATATTCATTTTATTTAATCTGTCCTATCTAAATGAAATTATTTTTACTTGCTTGAATATAAGTTCATTCAACTTTGAAATATTGAAAAAATCTTCAAAATAAAAAATTTTAGTCTTTTAATCTGTCCTTTAACTCTCTTTTAAAATCATAAACAAAACTCTTCCAAGGGCTTATTCATCTCTGTAATTCACAATACCTACAATAGAGTTTTGACCAAAGTAGGCACTCAAACTTTTAAAAAAATACGCTTACATTTTCCAAAAATCCTTTAGCCTTGTATAATAATGGCGTAACTTATATGGTACTTGAGGAATTTCAAATGCTTTAATTTCTGACATTTCATTCATTGCACACACTTGATGCCACTTGTCGGGTAGGGCAGTAGCAGGCATTTTCAGTCTTCTTTCACAGGTAGGACACTGGGGCTCTGTCTGAAATGGCTAATAGTTTGCCGAGATGATATACCTTACGGAGTCTGAATCTGCTTGATTCCAGGTCTCCTGACTCCTGGTTCTGTGCTCTTGACTATGCTTATGTGTCAGTATGCTGTACATGACCTTGGGGAACATCAGTGAGCATATTTCTGTAAATCCTAGTACTGTTAGATACGCTTACAATGGAGTCACACTCAGGGCATGTTCTGCTAATGATCTAAACTCTCTTTCAAGAAGGTGAGTTTCCTCGAACAGTAAATCCACCCTACTGTGTCTTTGCTTGTTCCGTACCCATGGACCAAATAGCATCATGCGTGAAAAATGCTCCCAAGGCCAGGCTCTCTCCCAGCAAACTTGTGTTTACGAACCAGAAACCACTGTGTATTTTAAAAACCAGAGCCTCCTTACCACCACCAAAAACTCATACAAAAGCATCAAATTCAATTTATCGCATATTTACTGAGAACTATAGTTCTTTCCCTCCCATATCTCCCCAGACACATCTTCTCAAAAATCAAATTGTTGTTTAATTAAAGGAGTAAATGAAAAGTAACACTGTCTTGTTAAAAAAAAATAGGCATCATTTCAATATAATTACAGGCTCATTGTCACAAATATATTATCTTCCTTTTTTTGTTTAAGAAATACCACGTGTCTTAATTTAGTACGAAACACGCATGACAAAAACCCAAGGCCCCATCATTGCTGTGAATTAACTTTCTCCCACCAGCACCTGGAAGTGAATAGGGGGACAGTTTCCTTGCCAAATTCTCGTTACCTTTGGTCGCCTAGTTTTTCATTATTCCTCTTTTTTTCAGGTCTGCCTGGGAGACCTTCCTCCCGGACTCCCAGTGCCTACCTTTCTCCGGGACTCAAGCACATACTGTCAGCTTAAGGGCCTAACTAGTTGTTGCAAATTATGTTTTATTCAGCACAGTTTCTGGCTCTATCATATTATTCTGATTTGGTAGTCAGAGGTTTAAAGGATTCAACAGTCCTTCAAATACATATTTCCTGTTACCACTTCTTTCAGAACACAGGAGCATCCTTTGGGCCGAGGGTTCTTAACCTCGGGTCTGTGACCTTGCTGTAGGGGCCTGTGAATCCCAGAAGGGAAAGGTGGAATAATGTAAACACAAATGCATTTTTACTTTTTGGACTTGCTCTATAGTTTTTCTCAGACCCAAGAATATTTAAAAGCACGGCTGGCTCTAAGAGGGCTTTCACTTCCACCACCTTCTTCTGTTTTGACTTGAGGTGTAGGCTGGGCTCTGACATTGATCTGCAGACACTGAGCAGCAGCTTGTTTCCTGTCTGGTTCCTCTGTCCACCCGCCCCGATCTGCTGGGCTTTCCCCATCCTGCACACTCTCTCCAGTGTGCAGCTCCTTGGCGGGACCCAACCTCTGCTTGGCTTTCCTTGCTCCTTCCCACATCCCGCTGTTCTGGTGCAGAAAGTGTTCATGTCCTACTTCCTACTTACTTGCCAAGCACCTTTACTCCAGTTTGGTTTATCTAAGGTTTCTTTGCTGAATATAGAGAATCACCAGAAATTTTCCTCAACCCTCTGTCCCATTCATCAGAGCCACTGTCTTTCTTATGGGGTGACACATTCTTTTCCCATATCCCTCACGGGACCAATAGCATCCCTGTGCCCTGAAGAATCCCGGCATTATCTTCTTCCCAGACAACCCCCTAAAACTGCAATATGCACACTAACATTATGGACTGACCTCCACCCCGGTCCATTCTATTACAGCCAGCTTCAGTTCATGAGGAGGCTTTACCTTGTTTCTACCTCACTGTAGTAACTTTTCTCTCTTTGTCTTATGATAGCAGTTTCTACACATTCTGGTTAATTGTTCAATTTTAGAATTGGAAAAAATAGCCAACCCTGATTAAATATGAAAAACATAAAGGAAGCTGGGCGTAGATAGAAGATAAGAAAAAGACAAAATAGCACAGACTTCTAGTGCTTTCTCTTGGTTTAGGCCTCATCTAAGAGAACCCCTTGCATCCTATGCTCCTTCTGACTTGCTTCCCATAAGGGGTCTGAGATGCAGATGGGGCACAGTGGGAAAGTAAGCTGAGGGATCTGGCTCCTCAGCCACATGAACTTCAGTGGACTCACCCCAGCATCATAAAGCATGTTGGCAATGAGGGTGGATTTGGGGCCCCAAGTAAACTGCTGTTCCAACCTGAAGTTAGCTCCCCAAAAGATCTATATCCTGAGCCTGCTTCCACTTCCAATAGCCTTTGCTGATACACAAACAAGAGAATTTAAGCCCTGCCATGTTTAGATCCTGCTTTAAGTTGGTTCTGAGCTGCTTCATTGCTGTTTCTGATATTCAATCCAGAGCTAAAGAAGTGACCAGCCTGTGGCTTCTCAGACTCATAGTAAAGCCTGGTCGTGGGCAGCAGACTGGTTCCTGTCCTCAGGGTCTGGGACACCCTGGCCCTGCTAGATTGCTTGTGCAATCTTCCCTCCTGTCCTGAGGCCAAGTTGCATAAGAGATTGTCTGTCCCTGCACTACTAAAAAATAAGCAGCTCTCTTGGAAGGCCAAAGCCAACTCCCCTCTGAGGCCTGTGAGGGCTTCTGGGCAGTATATGCACCATCCAGCTACGTGATTCAGCCACATGTTTCCTAATCTAGCACTCCTCCTGTGGAGGGAAGATAATGAAGGCATGCCCAGCTGACTCCACAGCTTCTTCCTTTTTCATGGTTAAGAATGTCAATGAGACTTTGCAAAGTGTTTTAGAGCCCACTGCTACCCGCTATCTCAGTTTAATCTATCTAAAGGGCCTGTGGGGGGAGAAAAAAATATGCTTAGTGCTTAGTTGGCTGTGTGAATAGGGTGTCAAGAACAACCTAAACCCATGTGTATACAGTGGAAGTTTCCTTCTGTCACATAGCACATGGAGTTTTCCTGACTTCTAATCCATCATCCCTCTGCACACTACACCGTCTTCATGCACCACCGCCCTTCCCACATTTTAAGAAACTAAAATAGCACAAAATTTTGGGATCTGGCTGTACACCTGTTGGGATTAGTTGTAAGGTCCATAGTACCCTCAGCCAGCTGAGTCATGTTGTTTTTCATCAAAGGAATCACCTTAATGTGGGGCCTTGTCGGAGACAAAAGTATGGTTCTTAGTTGTCACCCAGTCATACTAGCAGTGTGACAAAGGCAGTTCAGAACAAGGCATTTGTATCCCACTCCTCCACCCTGCTTCTGAAGTAGACAGACTTCCTTAAGCCAAGCACTCTACTTTGTGCTTCATGTCTAATTTAATTAGCACTCAGAACGTGTCCAAAAAGAAGGCATATTTAGTCCATGTTACAGATGACAAAATCAAGGGTAGAGAGTTAACAGGTATCCCAGGTATCGAGTGCCCCAAGTGTCACTGCTATGCTTTGGTAGACCAAGGTTGGCACCCAGGTTTTCTGACAGGAGAGCCCTTGCGTTTCCTACAACACCACACTGTCGTGCAGTCTGTTAGGTCCCGGAACTGCACATTAGTCATTTAGGGACTTTGAAAATGAGTAAGTCAGAACCTCTTCAGGTGGGGCCCAGGGCATCTAGGGTAGAGCTGGTAAGCACACGGTTTCCTCTCCAGCACTGAGAGGACAGCCTGCCTCACCATCCTCCCAGGGCCCCGCAGGGTCCGGGCAAAACCGCCAGCTCCCCTGCTCTTTTTCCCTCATCCCTGCCCTCAAGAGGGACTTATTCACTGCAGTTCATTCAGCTTAGGGCTCAGCCATGGTGCAGGAAAGACTGGAGCAGGAGGTGACTGCAGGCAGAGCTGAGCAGGCAAGCTGCTATGTGGGTCTGGGCCAGGGAATGTCCCTCGAGGGCGAAGAGGCAGGCGGGCAGGAGTAGCCGTGTGTTGGGGCAGGACAGAGAGAACCTGTGCCCAGCACAGGGAAGGGTGAATTAGACTTTGATGAAGTAAAAATGACTAGGTTTCAGTGAGTATGGGCAGGGGTTTCATTGTTAACAAAAAGGAGTAAATGAAAAGGAATATGGTGTTAGGAGAGGGAAACTGGACATGCTGAGTTTGAAGTGTTAGGAGAACTTGACATGGAGATGTATACTGGCAAGTGAAAATTTGTGGTGAGGGACAATAGGACTTGCTCAGTTTCCCAAATGCATTGAGATGTGATGCAGAAGAAGGTGAGAAGGTTGATGGCAAGAGTGCACCCCAGTTCTTTTGGAACATTCCAACAATATTCTTGTGTGTATGTATCTTGGAAACATTCTGCTAAGTGAAAAAACAGACAAAAGGCTACATATTGTATGATACCATTTATATGAATTGTTTACAATAGGCAAATCCGTAGAGTCAGAAAGTAGGTTAGTGGTTTCCAGGGCAGAGAGGAGTGGGGAGTGACTGCTGATAGGTATGACATTGCTTTTGGGAGCGATGAAAATGTTCTGAAATTGATTACAATGATGATTGCACAGCTCTGAGAATGTACTAAAACTCACTTTAAAGGAGTAAATTGTATGGCATGTGAATTACATCTCAATAAAAAATAAGGATATATACATATAACCTGCTCAAATTGTCATTATTTACCTGACTGAACATAAAATTCAAACCAAAAAGGAGTTCCAAATGATATCCAATATTTAAATCGAGTGTATGTGGGTACCTTGGCTCCTTGTGCAAAGGAAACACACTGTATTCAGCTCCCCTTCCTAGTCTACCTGTGAACCAAAACCTCTGAATTAGGATGGAAGAGCAGTTTAACAAATAATTACATTCTCTATTAAAAGAACCACATTTATTTGCTGGAGAGAAAAAGCCCTCGATCCTTTGCTGCCTTGTATGTTCCCTGTGAGAACCATGCTTACTTGGCCTCTATTTAATATATAGTAAGTTCTTATATTTAGGAATTGGAAAAGTAGGAAACAAAAAGAAAGATGAAACACAGATTCTTCCTTTGGGATTTGCAGTAAAATATGAATTTGATCTTGGTTTGCAATTTTTAAACCTGAAAACTCCAAATGTTTGGATAGTGATTACTGAGTTGTCTTCCTAACACGTTGGAACTGGGTATTGAAAAATCTGAGATAACCTGAAACTTAAAAAGGCACAGTCTACCAAGTTGACTTAAAATGAAAGGAAAGGCCCTGGCCAGGTAATTTCAGGTGGTTAGAGCGTCATCCTGATACACCAAGGTTGCAGGTTCAATCCCCCTGTCAGGGGGATGTATGCCCTGTCGGGGCATGTACAAGAATCGACCCATGGGTGCATAAATAAGTGGAACAACAAATCAGTGTTTCTCTCTCTCTCTCTCTCTTTCTCTCTCCCCCCCCTCTGAAAAGGGTCAATCAATAAAACACTTTTTTAAAGGAAAGGATTAACAAAAGTAGAAGGTGCTGTTTTGGAAACTGACTTAAATATTCATGAAAAACAGGCACGCTTCAGCACAGGGGCTCTAAATACTGTAGTGTTGAGTACTGTGTTCTCCTTATAAAGTTAAAATGAGCATGACTGGCAGCCTCTGAAGGACTCAGCTTCACTCCAAACATAATATTTAATATTGTCCACACTTTAGTCCTCTGTTACTCTTGGCCTAAGTATCTGATGTGATATTTCTTGTTGTTGTTGAAAGAAAAAAGGCTGGAAATTTCTCAGTTTGCTGCTGTGGGAGGGACATTCTGCGTGTGCATCAACATAGACCTCTCTTCAGTCTAAACATGTATACAGCACCTTCAGTTTGAAGAGAATGTGGTTTAGCATTATTTTCCAAAGCCTTGCAAAGTACATTAATATTCTGCATCCATTTCACTAATGCATTTAAATAAAAGAAGGCTTGAGGAAGTTTTCTTCAAATACTGTTCTTAGCTTTGGACTGGAAACTAACTCTTAAAGGGCTTCAGTCTCGTCTTCTAAGTTGATTTTGCACAGCTCCCAAGCCTCAGAGATGGTGCTGTCCAGGCAGCAGGCTGAGGGCCCCAGGTGCCCGAGTGCTAGAGTAGTTGATGCCTGAGTGAACCCAAATTTATTCAGTGTTTTGCACAGCTTTGATAGACAGAGTAAAAGGCCAAGTAGGGACCCCTATTAGGAAAGGTTCCATTCTTCTGAGAGGCTTTTCTTCCTCACTGGACAGCGACGATCCAAAGATGTCCTGCAAGCAATTGCTTGTTCACTGCTGGAGCTGATTTGCTGGCCTACAAAGCACATGCATTGCAAGAAGACATGCGGCGGGTTGTGGATGTTTCTGCTGATTCAGCAGAGCACTGCCGCTAACAACCAGCTTGAAGAATGAATGCTGAAGTCATGTGTCAGTGCACACCAGAGCAGTTCTTTGTGCCACAGAAAGCCTGACTGGTAGCGTGAGGGAGAATGTCACACACAACTGTTACCACCGCTCTTGATTTTCAGTTTCAGGTTGTGGATAGCTTATTTCAAATCTACTGGTAGTCTAAAAACAATTTTAGCTTCTCTTTCAACCACTTCGCAACCAATCCTTTTAGTAAAGATGCTAACAAGCAGCAAAACTGAAAATACCCATTTCACCTCTCCTCCATACCTGCCTGGAGGGGCTGGAGATGATTCTGCATGTTCTCCAAACAGAAACTGAGTTTACAAACTGGTGGCTTATGGTCCCACCCATGATGTGCTTTATTTGGTCTATACTGTGTTTTTAAAACATATTTGAATGAATTGTCAACATCCAAACCTCAGAAGATTCCACATAAAATTTACGTTTCTGGTTTTTCTTACAATTCCGAACATCTGGTCATCCTGGGCCCACGTTCTCAAGTGATCACAATGTGCTGAGGCCAAAGGGCAGCTGTGTCCTCAGACTGGATCTGGCTCTCTTCCTGGCTGGCCCAGTGCCCACCGCCCGCTTGTACCACTTTCATTACCTACTAGTCCCTGTGAGCATTTGGGCTTGGGCTCTCCAACAAGAGAAGGAGCCCAGACGAGGAAACATTTTTCTTTCCTCACAGATGTCCATGGTCACATAGTCCTGCTGGTATGAAATTTGACCTACAGATAAAGAATACCTTCATATAGATGCCAGAGTCCTGAATGCACATACAGGTGAAATGAATTCAATTTAGCACATAGGACTTCACTTTCATGTCTGATAAGGAGGAAAGGCTATTTCAGACAACGCTGGAATAGTGTAAAAAAAAGCACACAAGTGGAAGACAGTAACCTGATTTTTTAATGCAGCTCCCCTCCCCCATGATGATTCCAAAGTTTCCTTACCTGCGTGATGACGTATTAGTAACTACCTCCTGTGATCTCTTTGAGCACTCATTTACTTAACATTTGTAGAGGGTGGTTGACATAGAAGGTTTAGAGTCTTACAAACCTGAATCTGCACTCAGGACTTCATTTTGCTCATCTGTACAATAAGGGTCTTAAGGGTCTTGTATACTCAATTGCTGTAAGCTTTTATTTCATTTATTAAGTACCGTTTGCCATGCTTTGTGCTAGGCCTTGGAAATATGAGATTTTTTTTTATTTATTTGTTTTTAGAGAGAGGGAAAGGAAAGGAGAAAGAAAAAGGAGCATCGATCTGTTGCCTCTCCAACGTCCCCAACTGGGGGCCTGGCTCACAACCCAGCGATGAGCCCTGACCAGGAGTGGAACTGGCGACCTTTTAGGGACTCAATCCACTGAGTCACACCAGCCATGGTGAAATAAGAGATTTTTTAAAGAGTGTTTTCACACCAGTCTTTTAAAGCAGAGATCTATGACATTTAGAGGATCATCCTATTGTTATTTCAGTCAGAGCCATGACCCCCTTCCCAGAAAAATGTACACATACAGTGATCTGCATAACATTCTGGGGACCTGGGAAGCCCTAAAGCCCATCCATGGGGCCTGCTCCATTAGGTCCTCACTGGGCTGGTCACGCAGGTTGTGGAAACAGTGATCGTAGCGAAGGTGGTTCCGGAAGAGACAGAGCCTCCCATAGGAGAAAATGCCCCCTCACAAGGGCATTTCTGTGCGAGGGAGGAAGGCGGAGGTGCACAGAGGTGAAGTAGGCAGTGAGGGGAATTTTTAAGGAAGACAACATCTCTTTTTTTTCCCTTCAGACAGAGAAGATGTTCCTGGAACAACTAATGTAGTCAGGCCTAGCATTTATATGTCTGTCATGTGTATCATGGTGGCTACTCTGACACATGTTAAGTTCTAGAATTATCTCTTTCTTTCTATTTGTCTTCCTGGATATGGAAACTAATCTCGATGTTTTTTTTTCATAAAGCCAGACCATTGCTTTGGCATATGGTTGCTTTGATTTATTGTGCTTTCCCCCATATGCTAGTGGTTCCCTTGTCTCTTCAACCTGAAATTCCCAACATTCACAGAACTGATTGCACAGGGGACCTGGTTATCTGTTGGTGACTCAGGTGAGGCTCATCCCTCTGGGGCCATCTCTGCCCTTGACCCTCTCAGACCTTTAGGTTGGATGTAGTACTTTAATATGTTCCCTCCAAAACAAATTCAACTGCAAAAGTATTTGGAAACAGGTAGGTTTTGCTGAGGATTTGGGAGGCAGAGTGAAAAGCAAATTCACTGCATTTCACATCAAAATTCCCATTCGACAACCTCAACTGCCAAAGTTTTTCTCTTTCGAAGGCCAGCCCCCTCATCTTTCCTCTACTCTACCCCCACCCTTCTTCCCACTCTATAGCTCATGCAAATTCAGAGAATGTAGGTCCCTCTGCTTCTGCAATTCTGTTCCTCATTGCTGTTCTTTCACACTGCCTTGAATTATGAGAAACCTCCTGTGCTGCGGAGGATGGTTTTGTTTATACCATGCAACAAGCAGCAAGCTCTCCTTAGTATTCATGCTATCTGTAGTGGGGTTGAAGTTTAAATAGCAAATATATCCTCCTCTCCTCCTCTGCACCTACCACAAGTTTCTTTCTTCTTTACTTAATACATTGCAGGCATCCTTGACGTTAGAACATGTAAACTCATCTCTCATTTTGAATAGCTGTGACACATGCCATTGTATACTTGCAACATGATGTATTTAGCCTTTACTTTTTTTCTTTTCTATTACAAACAGTGCTACAGTAAAACAAATATTGCACACTTGTGTGAGTGTAGGATAAATTCCTGGACTTGGTGTTTCTGTGTCATGAATATAACATTTAGCATTATGACATTTAGTAGATATTGCTGTTCAGAAATGTATGTTTCAACCAACTGTGCAAATGAAACTGTCTCAGTTTTTCATAAATTTACCTCATTTTATGTTTGTTTATTTATGTCCCATCTTGATTCAGGCAGGGCTTAAGGTGGCTGGCAGGGAGATATAAATTAGAGGGAGATAGGAAAAGAAAGTGGAAAACAATGAAGACATAAAATGAACTGGTGAGTGAGGTTATAAAAATCCATGTGAACTCACTCGTTCTATGTCTCAGGCAATCCTCGGGTTTGCCCCTAAGCTCTCCTGCAGCCAATGCAAAGAGGGGAAACTGATCCATTATATGATCCGTGACTAAAAACAAAACCATGTCTTGGTGGCCTCATATGTAAGACAGTGTAGAGTGAGGTAGTGTCCTCAGCAGTATGACCTCACATGAACCCCATAGCACCCCTGTATCTGCTGTTCTGTATTTTGAGCAGAGCAGAGCCCTGTCTGTAGGTGCACATGTGCTGATTATGTCGGGTGGGGAGCAGCCTGGCCAACACTGATAAATCAACGCCCTGCTTCCCTGCTTGAAGAGCCTGTGACCAGATAGCGGGGCATTTAGAACAAACATCATCACACAAACACACAGACCTTCCTTTCTCCAAAAAGCTTCTGGGAATTACCCTGGAGAATGAAACTAGAAGCAAATCCAGGCCAGAGTCTGTAGGTCAGGTTAGAAAAAAACTTCTGAGGGGACATTCCCAAGTAGGCTGTGTGGGTTGCCTGCTGCTGCACGAGCAGGCTGAGGGCCAAATGGATATGCTCTCCAGGCTGCCCAGGAGTGGGGACGAGGGTCCCCGAAGGGGGCCAGGGGCCACCTGTGCAGACTACAGATGCCAAAGAATGGACTCTGGGGCATCGTAGCTCTGACTCTTGGAGAGAGAGACATGAGTGAGCTGGGTAAGCAGAGCTGGGCGGGAAGACCTGGAATCAGCCACCCCAGATGTGGAGCTGGCAGAGAGCAGGTGGAGGATGAGAGGAGCACTAGAAGGAGAGAAAGGAGACTCAGCTTTGCAGAAAGCACCAAGGGACTGAATCTCCCAACAGATAATCAGATGGCTGTACAAGGAATCTCTGATCCAAAGCAGAGGGCGTAGCATTGGACACCAAGAACTATCAGAGAGAGCTGGGCTCAGAGCTGCATTCGACAGCAGGGCAAACAAACAAGAAAGGAGAAGGACTCCAAGGGTAAGGGATGGCAGAATGCAAAACAAAACTGATCGAATCACATCAGATTCTGTCTCTGGGCCCCATGGAGCTGTGGATAATTTTGCCCACAAGGTACCCACACTGCGGTATGGACTTCCAGACATGTCCCATAAGGGACTCACTGAGAATGCATCATAAACAGGGGCTGGAAAGTTAAGAATGTGTGGCTCCACCCCATGAATATAGAAGGGAAACATCTTCCTTTGTCATTCCTTGGATGACAAAGTAGAAGACAGTAGGAGAAAGTCTGCGAGGGGAAGAAAAAAAATGACAGTGGCAACCTGATTGAAGGAGCTTTTTTTTGAGTATCAGCCTGGGGAGAATATGCTCTCCAGGCTGCTCGAAAGAGAGGCAGTTCCAAAGGGAGTAAAAGAAACCAAAGAGGCATTGGAACAGGCCTATTATATTGGGAATACAGTATGGCATGAGGAGAAAAGGAGGTACATTTTCTGATTAAAGAAGTTTAATCTATTTGAGCGCCTTTAAATTTTCTTGATTCCTTTTGGTGTACCCACTAGAAAGTTTGAGTTTTGAATCATCATGAGTTTTAGCCAGTATAGATGGGTTTTAACTTTACCTACTTAGACCCTGGTCCACCATTTAGAAACCTACTTGCCCTTCACATCAGTCTGCGAATACACTCTGTTTTTGCTTGCTGTTCCTAGGAGAAAGACTTTCTCATCCCCACGTTCTGTATCCCTCCAGGCCAGTAATAAGAGCTTCCCATGGTGTCTGGCTTAATGCGTTGGGGAATGTGGCTGATGAGGAAATATGACCCCAGTTTGGGTCCTGGTATAACTATGGTACAACTTTCCCCAGAATATTATGCAGGTGAAAACATAATTTGAACATATATATGGGGAAATGTGAACTTTCAAAAATGTAATAGTGAATTTTCAGTGATAGAATATAGAATAGATGTAAGTATGAATATTAGCCACATGACTTCAGTGGGCATGTCTAATTTAAATAGCTTTTCACTAAGACTTTTAAGTCATAGACAAAAATTAATTTATTAGAATAATGTGCAGATATGATTGAATGAATATGTAAAAAGTTAATAGATGGAACATAGAGACCCATTTTCTCAACAGCCACAGCTTCCATAAATGTAACGTGGTGATCTGAAATCTTGGTTAGGACTCTCTGAAATCTATTTTTAAATAAGTTCATCAGATGAACACTGCTAGAAAGGTGCCACCTTTGAAAATCCTTTGACTGTGATGATTTTGATTTAAAACCCCCCATTTAAGGTTCTTAATCATTTCCTTGGTAACAGAGGTTTAACAAAATACAACTGCAACAGAAGTAATAATCCACACCCAGACATTTTTTTTTTTCCTAGCACTACTGAGCTCGGTGAAGTCATTATAATGCAGTTTAGGCAAAGTGGGTGTGAGAGTTGAGGCTTGTTCCCCCAAACTCACTCTGCCACTTCCCGTTGTCCTGGGATGTCTGCTTCGGCCTCTAACTAGGTGAGAGGCTGAGACACCACACGGATCAGGAGCGGAGTGACCTTGGGAGCCAGGTTGGCAAGTGCTTCCTCTGCAGGTGGAAGCCTTCCTTGCTCTGGCTTATCACACCTGGCAGGAGAACCAGAGAGGTGGAATTGCACTGGGTTGCACTCAGGTCTCCGCAAAGGACAGACGGATGCAAAATTTGTTTACTTGGTTAGTGTGACATAGCACACTAACATGTGGGCACCAGGTAATCGCAACTGCCACCACAGCCCAAAGGAAATATGCAGGTCAAGTTGGGAAAGAGCATCCATGGTTATGTAGAAAGGCGTTTGGAATTCACAGGGAGGTTTGTTTTGTTTTAAAGTCTACTCATTGCAGTAGCAGAAAACAATGAGTATGATTGCTCTTTATTCTCCCTAACATCAGTACTTCCCAAGGGAGGTGGTTGCCATGTGATTCTCCAGGGAGACATGGTGACATGGAATTAGATCTTGTCAGCAGGTATATGGCAAAAATAACTACAATGAAGAGCCTGGGAAAAAACTACTGACATCATAAGTCAAAGTAAAATATGCAAATGTGACATTACAAATAAAGATAGCATTTATAGACCATGTAAAAGGAGAGAAAATATTTTAAAACTGATACCATGTGATGTAAAGAAATAAGAATTAATTTGTGTTGGGCATGAGGGGAAATGCGGTATATAAATTATGCAGAAAACAATTTTTCTCTCTTGCTGGAAGATATTTGGAATTGGTATGTAAATCCTGTTGAATTTGCAGCATTTTTTTCTGTGCTGTTTGTTACATCCTTTTCCCAAGATCTTTCTCACTTGAACAAGAGACCAGTGACAAATTCAAACATACAGTTGTAAAAGCCGCTCTCTCCCTCCACTTACATTTGACAGCAGCAACAGCAGAAGGTGAAACCTGCTGGGCATGCGAGTGGATGGTGGTAAGGCTGTACCAGGTGGGAAGGGTATGCTTCTGGAGGAATCTGGCCCTCAACTACTAAGTGACGTCAACACTTATCTTGTTGAATGGCAGGGCTCAGTGAGACAAGCAGAAAAGAAGAGAAAGATCCTATCTTTTTAATTGACCTACTCTCACCTCCCCCAGAACTACTGATGATTTATAACACAGAACTTCCTTTAATTTCATCAAATGCCTCACCCTGAAAACAATGCACAGTAGTGATCACAGATAATGATTATGATTCAGGACATACTTTGCCCCTATCTCTTGTCATTACTTCCTCTCTGACCTTATTTAGGGAAAGGTGACATGAGACTCACTGCTTGGTTTTGTTTTGGTCGGGGGTGGGGGGGTGATCCTTTAATTTTAAGCCATCAAACCCCTGTTCTAAATGGAGTGTAAATCCCACCATTGTATTTCTAACTTTATATTATAGGTGCTGGACTCTGCCAAAGCAGAAATAGTAGTGGTGGGACCAGTGTGGATAATGAAAGCTTTCAGTCTTGGAAAGGGAAAAGTGAAAAGACCTGTTCAGAATTGCAGGGCCAGGGAGGCTGGCGGTTTTCCTTACATTTCTAGGTGATAGACAAATTGTTAGTTACCACATGTATAATTTATTAGTAATTGCTCTAATTTGCCTCCTAAGTTTCAAAGTTGCCAGTTCACCGAGATCAACTATTTTGTTCCCATAAAATAGGAACCATGTGATAATTAATGAAGTAGCTAGCCAGTTAGGGTGTTTTCTGTGCAAGGGCAGCTATTGCCATCATAATTTAGAGAAGTGGGAGAGAAATCACAGTCAAATTTCTTAGAAGGCCAGTGACTAACATCTCTCCCAGGGATTACAATGCTACATGCACCTTTTTCTCTTGTGGACATATGGGTGCTAAGATGACTGCCTTTCCTTTGGGTCAGGTTGCCATCTACTTTAAACAAAAATGCCTCCTTCCTCGATGAATCCGTCCTGCAGGTGGTTTGAGAGGCTCAAGAGTCTGAAGGTGAAGGTAGGGCAAAGCTAGGCCTGTTGCAGGGATGTTATGGACAAGGTTAACTTTTGTTTGTTCATCTCAAAGCAGATGTTCCACTTCTCTCAGAAAAATAATTACCTGACTTCGGGCATTGCTATAAAACCTTAAATGCAAAATGTCTTCTTTTGGCCATCCTGTCAGATTTTTCTCTGTTCCTGAATCTCCTCAATTTACCAACAGAAACATTTTCTACTTTTCTTCTCTACTGAATAGCCAAACAAGCTGAGATCTGATTTTGTCTCTCTACCGTGAACAAAACAGCAAACTCCCTTCTGCTGCTGAGCTCTGTTCTTGCTTATGTGGAAGAGGCAGGAACACGCCTTAATATTTGGATCTCAGATTTAAGCTCGCAGTCCTGGAATTGACAGGAGGTAGGAAAACGAAGTTTTTAGTTGGCATTTGTGAGTAGAAGTGACAGAATAATGTGGATTGCTCAGGACATTTTGGAATGTCACTCTTTTGCCCAACTCAGCTGGCAAATATCCTAGGACTGATAAAATTCCTTTGCAGTTCATCAGAATTTAACTTTGGCTCAATCTGTCAAAGTCAAAACCACATCTCTCAAGAGTGCCATTTGGCTACAGGTCAAATCCATGGTCATAAACACAGTGGATGTTTCTGAGTATCATTCCTAACCACAGTGGATGTCCACATGCATTGGGCAAGATCAAATACCAAAAGCTACCAGAAAAACAAAGAAATGTAGGCAATCCCTGCTAATTTTATTAAAATCAAGGTACTTTCCTAAGTGACAAAATAGTGGACTAATGACCATAGTCCTGGAACCTGATATGAGACTGTGAGTAAGAATTTTAACCAAATTTGAAAACTGTATGTATGGCCTTGTGACTTCCTCAATATACTCCTAGCATGTTCACGCCCAAGGAGGAGGAGCACCAGATGAGTCTCCTGGTTAATACTTATTGTTCAGTAAGCAATAGGGCAGGATGGGCAGCCCATTTATCCTCAAAGTGTGGTCTTAGGGCCAGCATCTTCAGCATTATCTGGTAGCATGTAAGGAAGGCAAATTTATGGCCCTGCCCCACTTTCCTGTGGCAGTAATTCTGGGTGTGAGGACCAGGAATCTGGGTCTGTATTACAAGCTCTTCTGATGATTCTGATGTTCACTCAAGGTTGAGAACCACTGGCCTCAGGGTCTCTGGAACAAACTATCGACTAGCAACTGGTGGTCTCTGATTGTGCCTGGATGTCTTTCTCCCTGCAGTTGAAAGAAGTGTGGCCATCATTCTATCTTCTTTTGGCTGGAAGTCTCAGCTGCTGATTTTTGCTTTCTTTTCTGCACAACATTTCCTAGTATCTGGATCAAAACTATGGGGTACCATGCACTGAAATTAACTTGAGATGACACTTTTGTTTTTAAACTTGGAACTGTAAGGAACTCTTCCTAAATGTGATTGGACTGTTTTAGTTTATTGGTACCAAGAGCTGACCAAGTACCAAACCAAGACAGTATTACACGCTTTTCCTGAATTACCATATTTTTTGGACCATAAGATGAACATAGGTTTTAGAGGAAAATAGGAAAAAATTTTTGAAGCAAAAATTGTGGTAAAATATTTAATAACATAAATAACATAATATTTCCCCAATATAAATGTAAACAGAACTCAACAGCAGCATTAACAACCATTATTCCTCCCAAATTTGCGGGGGAGGGAGAGTGTGTCTTATAGTCTGAAAAATACGGTAGCTCTCTGAACACCTTAGCCACTGGCAATGTAGAGAAAAGCCAGAAACTAGACAAAAAAAGACCTATCAACATTTAACATACACATTACAAAAACTGAACCAAACCTCATATTTTTAAAAGTTGTTAAAGACTACCAAAATCTATTATTCACTTTTACTTTCCAAAATTAGTGTGGCTCAGAATTACATGCTAAGCTTTTTAAAAATTCAGATGTGCAAGATCTAAACATAAGAGCTAAAACTATAAAACTCTTAGAAGAAAACATAGGTGTAAATCTGCATGATCTTGAATTAGGCAATGGTTTCTCAGATATGGTGCCTAAAGAACAGGCAACCACAGCAAAACAGATCATTAAAATTTAAATATTTTAAGCATCCAAGGACACCATCAAGATAGTGAAAAGACAGCCTGCAGAATAGTACAAAATATTTGCAAACCACATACCTGAAAAATCTAGTATTCAGAATATATTTAAAACTCCCTACAACTCCACAGTTAAAAAATAAGCCAATTTTAAAATAGGCAAAAGATATGAATAGATATTTCTCCACAAAAGATATAAAAATGGCTGATAAGCACACAAAAATATACTCAACATCATTAGTCATTATGGAAATACAAATCAAAACCACAGTGTGATGCCACTTAACACTAGGATGGCTCCACTCAAATAATGTGTTGAGGAGGATTTGGAGAAATTGATACCCTTATATACTGCATGCTGGGATGGAAAATACTGCAAACACTTTGGAAAACAGTCTGGTAGTTTCTCAAAAAAGTTACAGATAAAATTATTATACGATACAGCAATTCCACTACTTGGTTCACATCCCATAGAATTGAAGACACAAAAATATGTACATGAATGTTTACAGCAGCCTGTTCGTAATAGCCAGAATGTGAAAACCCAAATGCCTATCAACTGATGAATGGATAAATAAAATGTGTTATACTTACAGAATGGGACATTATTCACTTAAAGAGAGGGATAAACTATTGATGAATGCTAAAATATGGATAAACCTGGAAAAGATTAAAGTAAGTGAAAGAAGCCATATATTATAAAATTCCATTTATATAAATGTCCAGAATAGGCAATGCTATAGAGCTGGAAAGTAGATTAGTGGTTGCAAGGGCTGGAAGAAGTGGAAAATGAGTGACTGTTAATGGTTCTTGGGTTTCTATTGGGGGTAAGGATAATGCTCTGGAAATAGATTGTGATGATTGCCACACAACTTTGTGAAATACAAAAACCACTGAATTGTACACTTAAGAGTTATTTTACAGTATGTGAATTATATCTGAATTTTTTATAAAACAGGCAACAAGTTGGATTTGGCCTGCAGGGCTATAGTAAGCCAATACCAGCTAAAGTGTGAAAACTGGGGAGGGGCAGATACATAATAAAGATCGACCAAATGATGATGATTGTTGAAATGGATGATGGGTATTTGATGGTTTATTACAATATTTTTAAGTATATTTTCCTGATAATGCTATTACAGTTGTGCCAGCTTTTTCCCCTTTGCCCCACTCCACCTGGTACCTCCCTTCCCTCCAGCAATTCCCCCCCAATCTTACTTAACATCCATGGGTCATGCATATAAGTTCTTTGGCTTCTCTGTTTCCTATTCTTAACATTCTCCTGTCTGTTTTGTACCTACCAATTATGCTTCTTATTCCCTCTACCTTTTCTCCATTCTTCCCCTTTCCCCTCCCAGCTAAAAAGACTCCACATGATCTCCACATCTATGATTCCATTCCTGTTCTAGTTTGCTTCATTTGTTTTTGTTTTTTTATTCAGTTGTAAATAGTTGCTTATTGTCATATTAATATTCATAGTTTTGATCTTCTTCTTTTTCTTAAATAAGTCCCCTTAACATTTCCTATAATAAAGGCTTAGTGATGATGAACTCCTTTAGCTTTACCTTGGCTGGGAATCACTTTATCTGCCCTTCAATTCTAAATGATAGCTTTACTGGAGAGTACTCTTGGTTATAGATCCTTGCTTTTCTCACTTCAAATAGTTCTTACCAGTCCCTTCTTGCCTGCAAAGTTTCTTTTGAGAAATCAGCTGATAGTCTTATGGGAGTAAGAACTCCTTTGTAAGCAACTTTCTGCCTTTCTCTTACTGCTTTTAAGATTCTCTCTAACTTTAACCTTTGGCATTTTAATTATGCTGTGTCTTGGTCTGGCCCTCTTTGGATCTAACTTGTTTGTGACTTTCTGTGCTTCCTGGACTTGTATGTCTATTTCTTCACCAAATTAGGGAAGTTTTCTTTCATTATTTTTTTTTCAAATAAGTTCTCAGTTTCTTGCTCTTCCTCTTCTTCTGGCAGCCCTGTGATGCAGACGTTGGCACTTCTAGAGAAGTCCCAGAGTCTTCTTATTCTCTCCTCATTTTTTTGAATTCTTGTTTCATAATTCTGTTCTGGTTGAATGTTTATTTCTTTCTTACATTCCAAATTGTTTATTTGAATCCCAGCTTCCTTCCCTTCATTGTTGGTTACCTGTGGATTTTTCTATATTTCACTTAGTGTAGCCTTCATTTCTTCCTTTATTCTTTTAGTATATTGAATGAGTTCTCTGGGTATCCTTATCACCAGTGTTTTGAACTCTGCATCTGATAGGTTGGCTATCTCTGTTTTGCTTAGCTTTTTCTGGAGTTTTGTTCTGTTCTTTTATTTGGGCCACATTTTTTTGTCTCCTCAATTTGGCAGCCTCCTTTTGTTTGTTTCCATGTAGTAGGTAGAGCTGCTTTGACTCTCTGTCTTAGTGCACCTGTTAAGTTGATGGGGTGCAGTCCTAGGTATTGGCCAGAATGAGGCAACCCACTTCACAGCTTTGTGGTTCTGTATGTGGGAGAGGTGTTGGAGAAGGGACAATGCCACTGCCTGGCTGCTAGTGGCTTGCTCAACACTCTCCCTGTTTCCAGTCACTTCACCCCTTTCCCATATGAGACTGGTGTCCTGCTAGCTGCTTCCCCAGTGGTGGTTCCCCGAGTTGATGGGTTTGCATTAGTTCTTGGACTGTGTGGGCCCTTTAAATGGATTTTCCTGAGAAAACAGCAGTTTTTTCCGCCACCCTGACCCTCACTGGTTTTTAGAGCCAGAAGTTATGAGGCTGTATTTCCCAATGCTGGAACCCTGGGCTACACAATCTGGCCTGGGGCTGGGATCACTTGCTCCAGAGGTAGCCCTTCCGCCTTTATCTACTACCTGTGAATGTGAGACTGCCTGTTCCACTAGCCACTGCCACCACTGCCTTGCCACCACCACACTGCATCCTCTCACCCTGATGCCCCAGCTCTGCCCCTTCTACCCGTCTGGGTGAATATGGTTTCTTTAAATCCTTGGTTGTCAGACTTCCATACAGTTCAGTTTTCTGGCAGTTCTGGGTGTTTTTTTGTTTTGAGGTTAATTGTGATCCTTCTTATAGTTGTGCAAGGAGGAGAAGTGAATCTACCTATGCCTCCATGGTGACCAAAAGTCCTTGGTTTATTACAGTATTTTTTCTACTTTTGTGTATGTTCAAACATAAACAAACCTATTTCCATACTTTAAAGAATATCATGTATGATGCATACTGAATTAGATATTAGAATCACCAAGGATGGGGCATGTATTATACTTTTGAGAAGTTTCCATGTGATTCTTTTGAAACCAGTCAATGGTGTGAAAAATTCATAGTCAAAGACCACTGGTCTGTGTGTAGCTCTCTTTGTTTAACTCCCTTACAAGGTTAGAAGGTTGGCAGGGGTGCGGGTTTGCTTACAGTCCCAACAAGAAAGGTAATAAAGAACAAGATGCAAATATGAACACTTAAAAAGCTCAATATTCTGAAGCCACATAGCATAGAAACAAACAGTCCTATATTAGAAACTGAAATCTTCATTGTACTATAGAATTGCACAACTTTTGATATTAATAATGAAGATCTGGAGGCATTCAGAGAGGACTGAATTGTGTTCAGTAAATGTTAAGGCATATAAATACTCATTTTAGAAAATAGCATTTTAAGAATGGTCCAATAGTAAAACCTCAAATATTGAGGAAATCTGATTATCCAAGTAAGATAGTTTCAGTATCTTTAATAGCTTGAGTCTAATAAACAAAAATCTTCTTTGCAACTAAGGAAATATAACAGGATATAAACTTCCTGAAACAAGCATCAGACAGAGAAACATTTTGGGGGACAGGGAAACAGATGGAGGAATTTTTGTTTTTTAGTTTATAATCTCTTCTAAGCTTATTGTCTTTTTTTTTAAGTCAGCTTCTTTGAAGTAATATTTACATATAATATTTTAAGCATACCAATTGAATGCTTTTAACAAATGTATGCACATAATTGTGTAACCACCACCCCAACCAATATAAAGTACAATTCCACCTCCCTAGAATTCTGTACCCCTGTGCAATCAGTCCCAACATCTCAACACGTGTGTTGCTCCAGGAAACACTGAGGTGATTTCTGTCACTACTGATTAAGTTTTGCCTGTAGAATTTCAGATGAACAGACTCACTGTGCGTGTCCAGTTTCCTTTCCTTGGCATGGCAACTACAAGATACAGCTATGTGAATGCACATTATTAGTAGTTTATTCCATTTCATATTTTTTGTATATTATATAAATATACCAAAAATTATTTATCCTTTGACCTGTTGCTTTCTATTTGGGACTATTATGAATAAAAATGCACAAGTCTTTTTATGGGCGTGTGTTCACATCTCTCTTGGGTAAATAGGCAATGCTGGGCCATATGTTAAATATATGTTTAACTTTATAAGGAACTGACAGAATCTTTTCCTAAGTAGTTTCACCATTTTATACTCCCAACAGCAATGCATGAGAATACCAGTTAACTCCCAAAACTTTGACTTAAAAATTAGTAGAGAGGAAAGGCTCTCTTTCTCTCTGAATGGTCTCACTTCTCACTGGCCCATTGTTTTGTCGGCTGCTTAAGGAGCTTCATCTTGAATTTATGTAAACCTTTCCCAATAGTTTCAGATTATGTTAAGCTTCAATTAGCATTAGTATTACTGATTGTTAATATACTGTTAATTAATTCTATATAATTAACAATGTATATAATTAATGTAGTGTTATTAAAACTAAAACTTTAAGCACAAAATATTTTTCCCTATGCTGATAGCTAAAAACAGCAATTTATTTCTAAAACAGCATTTATTTATGTTTCTTTTTACTAAAAGGCAATGACTATTATTGAATCCTTGACCATTCAACATCTTAGTGATTTTTGTGGTTCACCCTTTCGGAAGAAGGCTTCGTGTGGAAGTCAGTACCTCAGTTCATGAATGAATAGTTTAGTGATAAAGAGCTCTAGCTTAAAGAGACAGTCAGACCAACATGAGAATCTTGGCGTCTTTCCATGGGCCCATTCTTCAATAAAGAAAGACTTGGTTTTCTCATGTATAATTTGGGGGGGTAAGGGTCATAATTATATATATCTCATACGGCTGTTCTGAGGACAATGATCTCATGTATGTAAAGCCTTTGGCAATGTTCCTGGCCCATATTTATTGCTTAATGAACAGAAGTTTTAAAAAAGATGTATCCCAATGTGATTGAAGAAAGAAGTCCTCATAAGAAAAATAGGGATGTGTTCTAGCATGTAAATTCCCTTTCCTCCTTGCTTTGACCAGGAGCATGTTCTGTCTCTCTGCTTGGAAGTCAAGGAGACTTCCATTCCATCAGCTTCCAATAAGTGCCACCCTCCTCAAGGTCGTCCCCTTCCCTCCCTTCACTCCTGCTGGGGCTGGCTAGAAGGTAGGGCCCTTCTCTCAGCTGGTTTCAGTCTTGCTCACCTGCTTAGAAGCCTCAGCTATTTCAACTAATCTCATGCTGAAACATCACGCTTCCTTCCAGAACTCAGCCTTGACTCCCACATGGTTAAGAAACTGACAACCCCATGGGCTGAGGGATTTAAGATGCATCTGCTACGTGGACCTCAGCCTCCATCATAATGGGACAATAAGAGAAAAGTCACTGGACTCACACTTAAAATTCCAGAAAATCATTTTTTAAGTTTAACTTTCCAAAGACGTGAACCATAAAAGAAGGTAAATTCTCTGGTCTCAGACTTTCAATTTAAAGACCATTTGGTAAATGTTTCTCTTTATACCTGTGTTTAAGGGCTTTTAGGCAGTAGCCAGAAACTGAAGTCTGTCAGGAAGTGAATGAATCATATCAATAAATAAGCTAATTTAAGAAATGTAGCATGTTTATTTATCCCTCGCAAACAGAGCAACCAAGGAAACTCAGGTTGAACTAGCATCATGAGAGCAAGCAACTCCTCATTTGAATACCACTTGTTACCCTTGCCTTTATGTGTGTTGTGCCCTTTGCCCTATGGCATTAGTTCCGTTTTCATCTCAAGGATGGCAGAGGCATGGCAGAGTGAATGAGAGGAGGAAGGTGGGTTATGATATGGCAGGGCTGAGTGAAGTCATGCTAGCCTTAGTGCAAGATCTTTCTGTCAAATACTCTACAAGGTATCAACTGAAGGGATAGGCTGTCATCTCTATCAGCTCACTCAGTTCCCTTAGCCAGACTGGTGAAGGCGTGAGACAGTCAGGTTTTGTGTTAAATACTGAAAACAGGGCCCAAAGTAAGAGTGCTCTTTAGGGAGGTTCTTTAGGCCTCTGATGCTCTGCCCCTATAGGTCAGTTGAGTTACTCGGAGAAGAAAGAATAACAGAGAGCCCTGACTGGTGCAGCTCAGTGGATTGAGTGCGGGCCTGTGAACCACACCATCGCGGTTTGATTCCTAGTCAGGACACATGCCTGGGTTGCAGGCCAGTTCCCAGCAGGGAACTCACGAGAGGCAACCATACACTGATATTTCTCTCCCTCTCTCCTTCCCTTCCCCTCTAAAGATAAATAAATAAAATCTTAAAAAAAAAAGAAAGAATAACAGAAAATGTGGACGAATTATTTTAATGAGCTTCTAGAGTTTAAAATCAATACCCTGACATTTTGGCATCCTAATCTATTTTTCTTTGGTTTTTCCTGACAGCAAATGAGGAAGAATCAAGATTCTTTTTCAACTGCTCAAAAACTCACCAGATTTTTTTCTTGAAATATTTACCAATTTAAACACTAAATTTAAATTTTTGTCAGCTCTGTTTCTAAAAGTGGGTAGTGTCTTAGATCAAATTTGTCTTGTGTTAGTTCACACTAATAAGTATATGTCTGTAGCAAACATATTTTATGCCATTTACTCAGGCAGAAAATGTGGGTACTTGCTTTGTGTTTTTCATTTTCTTTATATATGCAGCATTTTTTTTCGGTAGTTAGCAATAACATTCTAAGGATTTTTTTCCTTGATTTTGGGGGGTAAGGGTCATAATTGTATATATCTCACACGGCTGATTAACAAGTTACCTAATGTTGGTCACATCTTCTGCTTTGGTTTATATGAGTATTACAATTAATACTGTCTAGGCTTATCCTACAAAAATAGCAAATTCAATGTATAATTATTGTAACTTATCTTTTAAAGGAGAATTGCATTATTTTAGGATCCTCTCTTTCTGTTCAAAAACATATTTCCAAAATTCAGGTGCTTCTTTTCTAAATAACTATAATTCATAAAAAAACATTTTATAGCAATTTATAAAAATAGTTTCCAAGTGGACTATCATAAAACTATTTATTCTTCGCTTACTTGTTTCATAAACAAAATAAAGGTGAAGACAGTAGAAATAATGTAACAAGTGCCACCTATATGCCGTGCACTGACCCAAACATTACATACATCATCTAGATAACGCTCACAACATGTTATAAACAATGATAGGTTCCACTACCTTAATTTATATATAAGGGAACTAAAGCTTAGAGAACACCAATGCCCCCAGTCACATGGACAAAAAGAAAATTTGATATTAAAAATAATAATAAAATGGATTTAACCACAACTTACAGATTCACAAGTTCATATCAAGTTTTATTATTCTTGCTATTTTAAAAAAAGATTTTATTTATTTATTTTTAGAGAAAGGGGAAGGGAAAGAGAAAGAGAGGGAGAGAAACATCAATGTGTGGTTGCCTGTCGCATGCCTTCTTCTGGGGACCTGGCCTGCAACCCAGGCATGTGCCCTGGCTGGGAATCGAACCCTCAGTGATCCTGTTGTCAGCAGGGTAGCACTCAATACACTGAGCCACACCAGCTAGGGCTTCTTGATATTATTGAAAGCATGAAGTTATCATATATATGACATAAGTGACTATTGTTACATAACCTTAGATTGGAAGGGAATTAACCATGAAATATCTAATACCCTCGTTTTCCAAATGAAGAGGTTAAGGTCCATGGAAGTGAAATGACAAACCCACAGGGACTCAGCCAGTCATTGAATTTCAGAATCAATCAGCAGATATACACTGTATGCCTCCTGTGAACACAGGTTCCTCAAATGTTGGCAATTTATCCACAACTTCCTTCTCTGGGTTATCATATTGCAAAACTGCCATGTTCGTGGCCTAGACCCATCCTTGTTTCTTCACATGATGCCGCCTCCCTAGCTCTGTGGGATGAAGAAATGGCATATTTCTGTTCGGTTTTGTAGATGTCTGTTTTACATTGTGAAAGAGTACCCATGGTAGCTTCGTCGCTGTCAGTATCGAGCCTGTCAATATTATTGTGTAGTGGTATCACTGAAGTTGTCAAACAACTGCTATCCTTCCTTGTGTTTATATTTAGCAGTGACTGTTCAGGGTGTGATTATAGGATGTAAACAAGCTCCACCCAGAGTGAGCTGGAATGACTAAATGATTGCCTGGGGACCTAGGTTACCCAATGCTTATTGCACTCGGAAATGAAAATATGCAGCATAGACAACTTTATGATAACTATAAATTTGGCTCCCTACTATTATCACTTCAAGCCAAATTATATATGTTTGATGAGGCATAATTTCTTATTAAATCCAGAGAATACCGGGGTAGAATACATCATGATGGAATTATGATTTGAATTTTAATTAAGTTTTGTTCATTCCCCAATACTAGTTAATGAAATAAATTCATCTGTTGTTATACAAATAAATAGGGGGAAACGTAGGACAAAAAAGGAACAAATTATATTGTTCATCAAAAATATTTTTTTTATAACAGTAAGCATAACCGGTTGGCATTTTTGACAGGGGTGGAAGGGGGCTCCAGACTGAGTTTGTTCAGAAATTCGGTGACTTTAACATCAAGCACCTAGATTCTTTTCCTCTTTCCACAGTTCCAGGGCTAATGTTTATCCTCAGGTTAGCGGCAGCCTGGCTGGAGCCGTTCCGAGAGTTACATGCAGAAATGACAATGTCCACAAGAAAAAGAAAAAGGGGCTCTTCCTATGATCCTTTCTTTTTTCAATTTTTTTTGTTATTATGTGAAATACCTTTAATGAATGTATCTAGAACCATTACACAAATTCTCTTTTAAACAATTTTTATTATATTTGTTTTTTTGGCATGTTTTAACCTGTTCATGAACTCTCTTTCATCAGTCTTATGGTGGTCATTTCTGAAAGACAGAAGTCTGACTCTGGATTTTGGCCTCTCTGATAAGAGATTTAAAATCTTCAATCCAGCCCCGTCACAGTTCTCTAAAATTTTATTTTGATAACCTCTATGCATATCCTGCATGTAGATCAATGTTCCTCATTTCTGACAATGTGTTGAAACCTTTCCAACAAAATATCATTAGTGAAGTGGAGAGGGAATGTAGTGTGAAGGACTTTGATTTTCTCCATTCCTTTTGCTGTATTTCAACCCACCCAGAATTCAGACACTGGGAATAAGTGTTTCTAATGAGAGATGTCATAGGATGTATGAAGTCATAGCTGGAATGGCTTCTGACACATCTTGTCTATACTAACCATGCCATCAGCTACATGAGACTATAATATAAATAATAGAAAATTGAGTTACCTGAATAATGAGCTATTTGTCCTTAATCCTAGCCATCTTTAATTCATTCTGGTGAGTACTTAACTTTTAACCACAGTATTTATTGTCTGGTCATTTTTCTGAATCACAATTACATTTCTGAGGACATAGACAATTAGAATTTCATAAAGGTTAAAGAGTCAGGTGGAATAACCCAATGGAATCAAGGCGATATAATTTCAAATATTAAAACTGGTATTTGCCACATCGACAGACAGTTCTCTCTTTTTTTAAATGCACATAAAGGAAATGTCAAATATCCTCACTATGAACAGCTTGAGGGCCAGGTAATAGATTGTTTTTCTAAAGTATTTAGGTTATCGAAGCTGTAGCAGGAGGGCAGTGTCTGGTGTTGCCTAATAGCTGGAGGTGGATGGGGAATGATCTTAGATTTGCTTTTCAAAACATTTTCACAAGGGAAAATAGTAATAAAGAATTTAAAAGAAAAGTTTTACAGTATGCATAATAAAGTAAGCAGAAATAAGATTTATGCTCCACCTCTGTAAGGGTATTGAATATCATTTCAACTTTCAAATATTGATACAACTGTCATGTTATTTTCACATTGTGACAATTTTGAGTTTTCTTCACCTGACTTTTATCCCATGGAGCACTGTGACTGTTAAACTAATATTTATTCAGGATTTATGCTGCCTGGATGCAAATCTTTAGAACAAAATTAATAAATCATATGTTGATAGAGAATGACAGAGACTATAGACAATTTAATGAGCAAGTGCTATGTGATTGGTACCATTTATTCCTACTTGTGGTCTATGGAAATTTTTTACTTAACCTATAAAATCTCTTAGGAATTCTGGAAAACGTATAAATTCACTTTCTTGCCTGAAGTACTTGAAAATGGGCTGAAGCCAGGCTGGACCAAACTAGTATGTAGTCACCTCACCCTTTAAAATATAATTAGCAAACAATATCACATAGTTCGACTTTATAGCACAGCAAAACTCTAACTCAACACTCTCCTGCTGCACTGCACATCCATTTGTTCTTGCTTTTTTCTCAGAGGAGCTTTAGAGTATAACTGAGTACCATCTGTGGAACCATAACTAACCTAGGAGACAAAGGTTCATTGGAAATTAGTCCAGGAAGCAATGCTGGTTGGAATACCAAGCAGGGCTAGCTGTCTGTTAGTTACTGAGTTGCTTTCCATGGGGGTATAGTAACTGCAGTTTTAAGAACACTCAGGAACTTTCTTTGATGCATCTACTGTGAGGATGAAGACTATTCTTGGCAATCAGACTTTCGACATCCCAAAAAATGTCAACATCACTCTGAAGGGCCGAGTAGTTATTGAGAAGGGCCCCAGAGGCACTCTGCTGGAGGACTTCAGTCACATCAGTGTAGAACCCAGTCCCCTTGGAAACAAAAGGAAGAGGCTCTCGTTGACAAATGGTGGGGCATTAGAAAGGCCTGGCCACTGTTCCCACTATCTGCAGTCACGTACAGAACAGGATCAAGGGTGTAACCCTGGGCTTTGGTTACAAGATGAGTCTGTGTACGTTCACTTCCCCATCAACATCGTTATTCACGAAGATGGTTCTCATGTTGAAATCAGAAATTTCTTGGATGAAAATATATCCACAGGGTTGGAACAGTTACTTGTTGCTTGTTCACATGTCACTTGTTCAGTACTTCAAGCCCCCAAAAATGAGTTGACTCTTGAAGGAAACAACATTGAACTTGTATCAAGTTCAGCTGCTTTGATTCAGCAAGCTACAACAGTTGAAAACAAAGCAATCAGAAATTTTTGGGATGGTGGCTATGACCCTGAAAAAGGCGCAGTTCAGCAGGCTGAGGTGTCCAGGTCTAGAAACAGCAAGATGCCAAATGAGTCCTCAGACTCATCTGCGGTATTTTAAAGATTCGATGAAAGCCACATATTAGGGGAAAAAGAACACCCAGGAATTATTTTCCATATTTATATAAAGTGTGATTATTTTTTAAATAAACTTGATATTTAGAACACTTTTATAATTACAGAAAAATTACAAAGATAGTACAGAAAGCCCCCATGTACCTCCTACCTAGCTTCCCCTATTATTTACATCTTAGCACACTGGATCACCTAGGAGAAATGAATAAATTCCTCAAAATCTGCAACTTTCTAAGACTGAATCATGAAGAAATAGGAAATCTCAATAAACAGATTACTAGTAAGCAGATTGAATCAATAATCAGAAACCTCCCTATAAATAAAAGTCCAGGACCAGAGAGATTCACTGGTGAATTCTACCAAATATTCAAAGAAAAACTAATAAGAATCCTTCTTAAACTCTTCCAAAAAAATGAAGAGGAAAGAATGCTTCTAAACTCATTTTATGAAGGCAAAATTACTCTAATACCAAAGTCAGACAAGGATACCACAAGAAAAGAAAATTACTGGCCAATATCTCCAATGAACATACATGCAAAAATCTACAACCAAATATCAGTAGACCAAGTCCAAAAATACATTAAAAGGACCATAGACTATGATTAAGTGGGATTTATTCCAGGCATGCAAGGACGGTTCAACATTCACAAGTTAATCACAGTGATATACCACATTAACAAAATTAAGGTTAAGAATCATATGATCATCTCAATAGATGCAGAAAAAGCATTGACAAAATTCAATATCCATTTATGATAAAAACTATCAACAAAGTGGGCATATGGGGACCATACCTCAACATAATAAAGGCCACACATGATAAGCCTACAGCTTACTCAACAATGAAAAAATGAAAGTTTTTCCATTATACTCAACAGTGAAAAGCCAAAAGCTTTTCATCTAAGATTAAGAACAACTTTTATTCAACATAGTATCAGATAAAAGATATAAAAGGCAACCAAATTGGAAAGGGAGAAATAAAACTGTCACTCTTTGTGGAAGACATGATTTCCTATATAGAAAACCCTAAGGACTCCACCAAAAAACCATTAGAAGTAATAAACAAACTTAGTAAAGTTGCAGGATACAGTTTAATATACAAAAAAAATCTGTTGCATTTCTATATACTAACAACAAACTACCATAAAGAGAAATTAAACCCAAAACACTAATTCGAAAGAATGTATGGACCCCTATATTCATTGCAGCATTATTTACAGTAGCCAAGATCTGGAAACAGCCCAAGTGCCCATCGGTAGATAAGTGGATAAAAAAGCTGTGGTGCCCTAGCCAGGTGGCTCATTTGGTTGGAGCATCATCCCATACACCTAAGCGTTACAGATTTGATTCCCAACTGGGGCGCACACCTGAGTTGTGGGTTCAATCCCCAATCAGGGTGCATATGGACCCAGACAACTGATCAATATTTCCATCTCATATCGATTTTCCTCTCTATTTCTCTCCTTTCCTCTCTCTCTAAAGTCAATGGACATGTCTTCAGGTGAGAATTAAAAAAAAAACAAAACTGTGGTATAGTTGTACAATAGAATACTACTCTGCTATGAAAAAGAAGGAAATCTTACCTTTTGTGACAGCACTGATGGACCTGGAGAGTCTTATGCTAAGTGAAATAAGACAATCATAGAGACAAATACCATGTGATCTCACTTATATGTAGAGTCGAATGAACAAAATAATTTAACAGATAAAATAGAAACAGAGCATAGATACATAGAACAGACTGACAGCTGTCAAAGGGGAGGGAGCTGGGTGCTGGGTGAAAAAAGGTGAAGAGATTAAGGAAAAAAAAGACTCTGAGCTCTTGGAGACTGGAGTTGGCAATTGCGCACTGTGGTCCCTTTTGCACACCTCGCCCAACTTCCTTTATTTTCTTTTATCTGCATATGATGCCTTCTTCTTATTGATTGGATTTGCCTGCAAACTGTAGTAGTTAATAAAAATTAAGATAGATTAATGCATAAGAAGAGCTCATTTGTTCATCTGAAAAAGTGGACTGATTTTTGTAATTCCTGGTCAAGGAACCAGGAGACCTACTAAGTCATGGACTCCCTGTGTTTTTTGAAGCAGTACTTCTCAGGCTGGATGTACGAGGTCTGTTTGGAAAAAGTCCAGCTGTTGTTAATATAACAAGAATGGTTTCCATGACATCGATGTAACCTGGCAGCCACGGAGAGTAGACTGGAATGCACATACATGACCAATGATGACTTCATTGTACTGATCAGTGGGGGTGGTAGACGCCATTGAGTGAACATGTGTACTGTGTGGCCATCACATTCAAAGTGACTGAGTGAGTAGAGCAAAAAATCTGCGTCAAATGTTGCCTTAAGATTGAATATTCCTCCGTGGAAGTATTTGGATGATTCAGAAAGCGTTCAAGGATGATGCAATGAGTGTAGCACAAATAAATGTGTGGCACAAATGCTTCAAAGTCACAGCAAAATCCAGACCATGTTGTACATCATGAGTACACCCCTCCAGGCCAAAGAATTAATAAGGAGCACTACCTCAGTGTCCGTTAGTTGAGCAACGCAGTACAATGAAAACAGCTGCAGCTATGGGTAACCGGTGATTGGCAGCTTCATCATGAGTACGTGCCTGCTCATGTATCACATCTCATGCAGAGTTTTTTGGCAAAATATCAAATTATCCAGGTGACTCAGTGTGCGGTACAGCCAACATTTGGTGCCCTGTGAATCTGGCTTTTCCCAAAATTAAAATCACCTTTGAGAGGGAAGACATTTCAGACAATTGATGAGATTCAGGAAAATAAAATGGGACAGCTGATGGCAATTCCAACAAAAGATTTTGCATAGTGTTTTGAACAGTGGAAGAGATGCTGGAAGAATGGTGTGAGGTCCCAAGGTGTCTTCTTTGATAGAGACTGAGGCATCATTGTGCTATGTACAGTGTTTCTTCTATCTTGTATCTTCTTCAATAAATGTCTCTATTTTTCATAGTGCATAACTCAATCCTTTCTGGACAGTTATATATAACATATATAAGACAATGGCACAGAAAACAGCATGGTGATTACCAGCGGGAAAGCTGGATGGGAAGGGTCATAAAAGAGCGTAAGAGGAGCTAAATGAAGATGAAAAGAGACTTTACTTGGGGCGATAAGTGCAAATGCGGTATGTAGGTGATGTTTTGTTGAGTTGTACATTTGAAACCTGTATGGATTTGTTAACTAATGTCACCCCAATAAACTCTATAAAAACAAAAGAAAAATGAAGAAAACATATCATTTACAATTACAATAACAAGAATAAAATATCTAGGAATAAATTTAACCAAGTAAGTGAAGGACTCATACACTCATACACTGAAAACTACTAGACACTGGTGAAAGACAGATATAGAACAACCAATCCTAAAATCTGTATGAAACTACAAAAGATCTCAGATAGCCAAAGCACTCTTGAGAAAAAAAAAAAAAAACAAAGCTGGAGGCATCACACTCCCTAATTTCAAATTACTTTTACAATTACAATAAAGACTGTACAGTACTGGCATAAAACAGACACATAACTTAATGGAACAGAACAGAGAGCCCCCAAATAAACCCATACATATATAGTCAATTTATGACAAAAGAGGCAATAATTTACGATAGGGAAAGGACAGTGTCTTCAATAAATGATGTTGGGAAAACTTGACGGTCACAGAAAAAATAATGAAATAGACTAGTATCTTGTACCATGCACTGCGGGGGACTGGTTTGTTTTAGTCTGGCAAATGTGACTCAGCTCTGTATGGAAAACCTACAGAAGCAAAGTGGTGGGCAGGACCCAGACCTTCCAACCGAGTTTTCCCATGGGAATCAGGCCTAGAAAATGTATACAGATTGTTATGGCTTGCTCTTGCTAAAACTCCATCACCCTGATCTAAAACAACAAATGTGTATTGTCTATCTTCAAGGTAATATCCAAAGCCTGTGTGAATTTTCCCAAAGACAGAGCTAATCAGCTCATCGCCATTCCCCTCTGCATATTATTTTCATTTCCTTGATTGTACCTAAAATGTAGACAATAATATTCTATGTGATAGATAATAAATCTTTCTCTGATGTAAGACCTGAGGAAAACAATAAAAGCCTGTCCAGGCAAAGGTCAAGGCACTCTCCTCTTGAGAGAGTAGCGGTGTGGTTCCCCTTTTCTCTGAAATACAACACACCCTACGACCTTCAAAAAGCACTCAGTGTCATCAGCCCTTACCTGGGCTGTTGCTGGTGTTCCACTCACATTGGTGTGCTTGCCACAACGACGGCTGGTAGCTTTAGGTCCCTGTTCCTGGGTGCCAGATGTGGCTGATGACAAGGATAAATGCACAGGCAACAGCAATCCTGTGGAAAAAAAAGGAACAGGCATGGCTACTTGTGCAAAATTAACTCAGAGTGAACTACAGACTTAAAGAGATTAAGAAGTGTAAATTGGTAGTTACAAAATAGTCACAGGGATGTCAAGTACAGCATAGGGAACCCAATAATACTGTGGTAACTACCTATGGTGCCAGGTGAGCACTAGAGTTATCAGGGGGATCACTTCATAAGTGATATAAATGTCTAACCACTATGCTGTACAGCTGAATCTAATATCAAATAATTGAATGTCCAAAAATTAATTAAATAAGTAAAAGTAAATCAATTCTAATTGATAAAAGAAGACTTGAATGTAAGACTAAAACTTTTACAAGAAAAATAGGCAGGAAGCTCCATGACATCTGCCTTGGTGATGATTTTTTGGATCTCCAGATGCAAAGGCAACAGAAGCAAAAAATAAGCAAGTGGGACTCCATCAAGCTAAAAAGTTTTTATGTGGCAAAGGAAATCAACAACATAAAAAGACAATCTACTGCATGAGAGAAAATATTTGTGAATCATATATCTGATAAGGGATTAACATGCAAAAATATATAAAGAGCTCATACAACTCAAGAGCAAAAAACAATTTGATGAAAAAATAGGCAGAGGATCTGAATAGACATTTTTCCAAAGAGGACATACAGATGCCCAATAAGTACATGTAAAGATGCTCAACATCACTTGATCATCAGAGAAATGCAAATCAAAACCACTATGAGATGCCACCTGGCCCAAGATTGCTGTGTTGCTATGTGACCCTGAATAATAAGTATAGAATCTCTGCATCCTTGTTTCTTCATCTGTAAACAAACAGGTGGGTTTAAAAACATGGTCAGTGTAAGTAAAGACAGGAGAAGTTGTGAGATGGAGAGAAAGATAGGAAATTTAGGACCAGAAGAGAATTATTTCTAAAAAGAATCTGACTAAAATCTCAGATCTACTCATTGTAACAACATAGAAACCATCTCCAAGATGTGTGCAAGGACTTGGCAGAGGGTAGACAAGATGTTAAAAATAAGTGAGAACAGGAAGAATTATTTAATACATGATTTAGCTCTCATCGTGAAAAAAGAAAAATAGATGAATACCTCACCTCATACAGATGGATAATTTTAGATGGATTAAGGACCTGAATGTGTAAAATAAACTTAAGGAATCATTAGTAGGAAATACAGGAGAATACTTTTATGTTTGCAGGGGAGAGATTATTTCTCAGTCAGTACACAAAAAGGACAGTTCATAAAGGGAAAGATTACATTAAGAAGTAAAACTCTTTTATGCAAAAGCCATTATAAAGTTAAGACACATACCCTGAACTGGAAAAATATATTTCAACACATAAAAGAGCAAATGTGTTGGTTTCCAGACTATATAGTCAGAGAATCCTTACAAATCAGTATAAAAAAGATGAACAACTGACTACAGAAATGAACAGGGTACCTTCCAGCAGCAGGCAAAGGAGATTTCAAGGACCAATTGATATAAGAAGAGATGCTATCCTTACTGACAATTAGGAGAGATGCTTACCAAAACAGAGATACCATTCCTCACCCACCAGAAGGGTGGAAATCAAGTATGGCTGTTCACATATTGGGCAAGATGAATGGAATGGAGAATTTTCCCGGGTTTCTTGGCATGCAGTCTCTACACCACTTTGGAAAGCAAGTTGGCAATAAATACCTGGTAAAATTGAAAATGTGATCTAGGAAGAAGCAGTTTCACCCTTCAATATATTCCCTAGAAAAGCATTTGCAGCAGAAGCCCTTTCCAGGGACATTCACTGAAGCATCTTTGTCACGGTAAACCCTAATGTTTGTTAATGGAGGAAAAATACAATGAATTTCCTAGGTTCATATTTTGTTTCCTTCATTGCTGTGTTCTCACCCACCAACCAGTACAGTTCCAGGAACATTGTTGGTGCACATAAATATTCATTAGATGAATAAATACAGAGAAACACAGCAGTTAAAAATTAGTATAGGGTATATGGGACAAAAGTAGGTTTACAGTTGTTTGTATGGAAAATAATACAATAATTAATAATAACAGTGCAAGAATAAACTCTTTGTTTCCTGTACTCACAACTGTAAACCTACCTTTGCCCCACCCTGTAAACTAGATCCGTATGTATGAACATGGACAGATTTCAGATATGGTGTTGGGTGAACAAAATGATCTTGGAATATGTATCCTATGGTACAAATTTAATAAACAAAGCAATAATGTATATTGTTTATAAACACCTATAAAGTAAAAGGAAAATAGTAGAAATCAAGACTATGGTAGATGAAATTTTTAAAATTTATATAATGGGTTTAAAAGTCATTTAAAAGTCAAAAGTCATTTAAAAAGTCAAGTCAACCTCATAAACCGTAGAACAAAAAGTCAAGACAATAAAATATACAAGGGAAAACTTGTTAAGCAGGGACGCACAGCCTTAGCAGTCCAACGTCTGATTAATAGGTGCTCCAGAAAAAAAGTGGGGACAACTGTAATAGCAGAAACAATAAAAAATATATTTTAAAAAGTGTTCCAAATAAAGACAAGAAGAAGTAGAATATTTGAAGAGATTAATGACACTTAACATTATACTGAGTGACTATTATATGCCAAACACTGTGCTGAGTGTTTTACGTGTAATATTTCATTTAATCTTTAAAATAGTCTAATGGGACTTCCGCCAAGATGGAGGCATAGGTGGATATCCGTGCCTTCTCACACAACCAAGTTTAGAAACAACTAAATATTAGCAACAGAAAACACAGCCAGAACACAGAAAATTGAACTTTTCGGAAGTCTGTTAACAACAAATTCTTCAGTCTGACCAGTAAGGGGCGAAACCAGCAGCTGGTGGAGTGGGGTTGCACAGGAAAACTCGGTCAGACGGACTCAGGCACAGGGTTGGACCTAGTGAGCGACCGTGGGGGGGAAACAGCAAGGGAGCAGGGCTGTGGGTTGACCGTGGTCGCGCATTTGTACGCGGATAGACCAGCGAGGGAGCGGGCGATTGGACCGGGACCCAGCGGGTCCCCACGGCAAGCAGTGTGGAGGGGCGCTGCCATTTCCCTGCTCTGACCCCACCTCCACATACAGGGTCATAACCCAGCCACTCTGAGTGGCCCGCCCCGGTGAACCACCTAAGGCTCTGTTTCTCACCCAGCGGTGCAAACAGCAGAGGGTGTCGCCATTTCCCCGCTCTGACCACGCCCCCACATACAGCGTCACAACCCAGCGACCCGGGAGTCCAAGGCTCCGTTCCTCACACTTAAAGGGCACAAACAGACCAAAAATGGCTCAAGATCTCAAAGCCCCAGAGCCTATAAATCTAAGCGATGAAGAAATAGCAAAACTCTCAGACGCACAGTTTAAAACACTGGTGATCAGGATCCTCACAGAACTGGTTGATTATAGCCACAAATTAGACAAATATATGAAGGCGAAACTAATTGAAATGAATGGAATTGCACAGGACACCAATAGCAATGAAAAGGAAACTGGGACTCAAATCAATGGAGTGGACCAGAAGAAAGCAAATAATGGCCAAACAGAAAGGAGTCAAGAAGCAAGAATTCAAAGAAATGAGGAGAGTCTTAGGAACCTCCAAGACATCTTTAAACGCTCCAACATCTGAATTACAGGGGTACCAGAAGGGGGAAAGGCACAGTCACCAGTGGAAAACTTATTTGAACAAATAATAAAGGAGAATTTCCCCAATCTGGCAAAGCAAATAGACTTCCAGGAAATCCAGGAAGCTCAGAGAGTCCCAAAGAACTTGGACCCAAGAAGGAACACACCAAGGCACATCATAATTACATTAGCCAAGATTAAAATGAAGGAGAGAATTCTAGAAGCAGCAAGAGCTAAGGGGACAGTCACCTACAAAGGAGTCCCCATCGGACTGTCAGTGGATTTCTCAAAAGAGACCTTACAGAAGAGAAGGGGCTGGAAAGAAGTATTCCAAGTCATGAAATCCAAAGACCTACAACCAAGATTGCTCTATCCAGCAAAACTTTCATTTAGAATGGAAGGGCAGATAAAGTACTTCTCAGATAAGACCAAATTCAAGGAGTTCATCATCACCAAGCCCTTATTATATGAAATGTTAAAGGGACTTATCTAAGAAAAAGAAGTTAAAGAAACATGAACAGTGAAAGGACAGCAAACTCACAGTTATTAACAACCACACCTAAAACGAAAGCAAACTAAAAGGACAGCTAGATCAGGAACAGAACCATAGAAATGAAGATCTCAAGGAGGGTTAGCAACAGGGAAGTGGGAGGAGGAGAAGGGGGGAGAAGGTACAGAAAATAAGTAGCATAGATAGTAGATAGAAAATAGATGGGGGGGCAAGAATAGCATGGGAAATATAGAATCTAAAGAACTTGAGACACATGGTCATAAACTAAAGGGGGGGTAATGGTGGGGATGGGGGGGTAGGGTGGAAGGGAATGAAGGGGGGAATAGAACAACTGTAACAGCATAATCAATAAAAAAAATTTTTTTAATAAATAAAAAATAAAATAGCCCAATGAAGTTAGTATTGTTATTATCTCCACGCATAGATGAGGAAACTAAGTCACTGAGGCTGAGTAACTTGCTCAGAATTACATGACCATAGATTAGATCCCAAATCTTACTGATCCAAAAACTTGTGAGTTTAGAAAATATGAGCACATTTTTGAAAACATAAATTAATTACTACCTATAACATCAGCACCCAGAGATGTATTTTAATGTATCTCATTCTCCCAATATACCTTCTATGTGTGGTACATTTTTTCATTTATTAACAATTTGGGGTCATACATATATGTTACATACTGTTTGGTAATCTTTTAAAATTTAAGAATATATGACTGTTATTCCATATGATCCAATACTCTTCTGCATTATCAATTTTACTGTCCGCTTGGTATTAATTTATTTATTCAACCAATATTTATTGTTGTACAAGGCACTTTTCTAGACAGTTGTACTAGATAAGTGAACAAGCAGACAAAATCCCTGAAGTTGTCGAGCTTACATTTCAGTAGGGGAAATAACAATAAACACAGTGAGTGAAGTATATGTCATGTTGGGAGTGGACATAGACCACCTGGATTCACTGATACAGCAGGATACAGGGATCAGGAGAGCTAGAAGGGCAGTAGGGTGACAGAAGTTTTCATTGAGAAAATGACATTTGAGCCAAGCCTCAGTGGAGTAAAGGAATAATCCAAACAGGTATCTGGGGGGAAGCTCTTATAAAATTGAGATATAACTCACATACCATAAAATTTGCTCTCTTATTAAAGTGTATAGATCGATAGCTTTTAGTATATTCACAAAGTTGTGCAACTATCACTACTATTTAATTCCATAACCTTATCACCACGTCCTAAAAAAACCTCTATTCTCTAGCAGTCACTCCCCATGCCTTCTCCCACAGCCCCTGGAAACCACTAAACTCTGCTCCACCTGTGCTGGACGTTTCACGCAAATAGAATCATGTAATATGTGGCCTCTTGTGTCTGGCTTCCTCCACTTAATGCCTACAAGGTTTTTCCAGGTTGTAGCATATATCATTACTTTATTTCCTTTATGGCTGAATAATCTCCCTTTGTGTAGATATACCACATTTTGTCTATCCAGTCATCCACTGGTAAATATTTGATTTAGTTACACTCTTTGGCTTTATGGACAATGCTGCTTTGAATATTCATGTGCAAGTTTGGGTGAGAATACACATTTTTAATTCTACTGGGTGTATGCGAGGAGTAGAATTGCTGGGTCATATGGTAACTGTATGTTTAACTTTTTGAGGAGTTCCCAGGTTGTTTTCCAAAGTGGCTGTGCCAGGCAGAAAGTATGTAAAGCAAGGAACAGCCAGTGAAAGGCAGGTCTACAGCACAGCAGGGAGGCTACTGTCGCTGGAATGGACCGAGTGAACTGGAGGCAGAGTCAGAGAGAGGGTGGCAGCAGGGCTGGAATGTGAGGGCCCTTCAGATCATTGTAAAAACCTTGGCTTTTATTCTGAGAGACATGGGGATCATCGGAGAGTTTTGAGCAGAGGGATGTTGTGGCCTGACTTCATTTCTTAAAAAATCACTATGGTTGCCATGTGAAGAACAGACTCTAGAGGGAGGAAGATTAGGAGACCATTGGAGTGATTTCAGCAAGAAATAATAATGGCTCACACCAGGGGGGAAGCAGTGGGGGCAGTCAGAGCGGTTAGATTCTGAATATGTTTTGAAAGTGCAGCCAACTAGATTTTCTGTTGGATTTGGTGATAGTGGTAAGAGAAAGAATAGAATCAAGAATTAACTACAAGTCTTTTGGCACCTGAGTCTCTGGAAGCGGTAAGATGCCATTAACTGAGATGGAGATGACTAGAGGGAGAGCCATTGTTGTGGGTTCAGAAGTTTGGCTTTGACATGTTAAATTTGAGAAGTTTGTACTGAGCCACAAGATGTTAAATAAGCAACTGGATATGCAAGTGTGGATTAGAGGGGAGAGATCTGGGATAGAGATATAAATTTGGGATTAACCATGTTGAGGATTCTGAAGGGATTGGGTATCCATAGAGAGGAAAAGAGGACCCAGGACTAAACCCCAGGCTTTCTAGCATAAGGTGATAGTGAGAATGGGAGAATAAAAAAGGGCATCCATGAGGTAGAGGGAAATCCAATCAAGTGCTATATCCTGGAAGCCAAGTGAAGAAAGTACATCAATATGGAAGAAGAAAACAATTAGGTCAAATGCTGCAGAGAAGTCAAATAAGATGGTTCACTACTGGCTCTAGCAAAAGATGATTGATTACTGGCTCTAGCAACATGGAGATAACTGACTTTGATGAGCAGTTTCTTTGGAGTGGTGGTGGCAAAAGGCTGATTGCATTGGCTGTAAGAGAGAAAGAAACTCTTGAGGGGAATGGATAGGCTCATCATCTTAATTGTGGTAATGTTCTCATGGTGCAGATATGTATCAAAATTGATCAGTGCACTTTAAATGTGTGTGCACTGTAGGGTACTTCAATTAGACCTTAATAAAGCTAAAAAAGAGATAATGGGAAGAGATAAATGAAGAAACTTCCATGTGAGGAAATTTGCTTCAAGGGGACCAGAAAAAAATGAGGTAATTGCTACAGAAGATGTAGAGGAAAAGAGGGACCTTTTTCTTTTGCAGTGGAAGAAATAGCCACGTGTGTGTGTGTGTGTGTGTGTGTGTGTGTGTGTGTGTGTGTGCACTGCTGGTAATGAATGGTTCAGTAGGAGAAATTGATGGTGTTTAAGAGGAGAAGGTTGCTAGAGTGAACCCTATAGAGAACATGAACCTCTAAGGGTTTAGGATCTAGTGCACAGATGGAGAATGGAAGGCACAGGTGCTTCATTGATGGGAGCAAGTGGAGAGGTAGAGAATCACCGTGTACAGATTCCAGTAGCGGAGGAGATAGGGTGGTTGGGGTCGGTGGATATTTTCTTAGGATTGCCTCTCTTTTCTCCATGAATTGGGAAGTAAGGTCATCATCTGAAAATGAGGAGAGGGCAGAACATGTTGGACGTTTGAGGGGGAGAAAAAGTCAATGTGAAACCATTGTCATGGACAGTGACAATATGTAAAAGAATGGAGTGAGGAATGACTACTGGGCAGCACTTAAGGCTTATGAGTCTTGTGGTCACGAATTTTTATTCAAAGCAGTGGTGTGTTTCTCCCAAGCCATGTTCAACAGGAAAGACCCAGGAATGGAGTTGGCAAAGAACTGGATCATGGTTTCACCAAGAGACTAGACCAGAAAGAGAGGTAAAGGAGTTGCGGGTACATGCAAGAGATTAATTATGATAATGGGCCATTTGTATAAACCGGGTTAGAAGGAAAGAAGGAACATTAAGGAGGTTCAGGAGAGGGAAAATGTTCTAGAATCAATGGATTGGAGGTCCCAAGGAAATCAGAAGATTGTTGGAGGTAGGTTACTGAAGGGAGTGAGCTTGAAAGGTAGGAGGTGATGGGTCAGAGAGGATCCATAAGACAGTAGTGCATCGTGTAGACATACAGAGTTACTTTAACCAATTGGTCCCTTTGTAAGATAAACCTGTAGGATCATAGAAGCTGTCTTCTTTACTTCTGCCACCTCTTGTATCTTAGTCATTGCTGCTTCTCCCCGAGATCCCAGGGATTTCTGAAAGGTTCAATCTCTTCTTTCTGAGATCACTTAATCCCAACCTAATTACTCTCTGTAAATACCTTTGCATTTCTGATCCCAACCTTCTATAACATGCGCCCTTGAATTGTCCTGGGGATTCTGTGACTCCTCTGAGGACTAGAAGGGAAATGAGGGGAAACCAGTGCACTTGCCACATGTTCCTCCAGGGTCTCTTTGGGAACTACTTACCTTGTCACGTGTTCTTTCATTCAGTGTATTGTTTCTTCGGGGGGTATAGAGGTTATCAGGGGCAAAATTGTCTCTGTTCCTTTTGTGTTTCTGCACAAGATCTAGTCTGGTGTGCACAGCGGATGCTCAGTTAACAGATGGAGTGAGCGACTGGGCAGTCCCGTCGAAGGTAGCTTCAGAGCCCTGCAGTAGCCCACCCTGGGCCCAGTGAGAAGGGCTCTAGGTTGTGCTTGGGAATGGAACTGGGCAGTTCTTGGCTCGGCTTTGTTTTATCGATGCAGGAAGTGTATATTGCTTTCTTCCTCCACTAAAAATGATTTTGATGAGTGAGAATGAAAGGTAAATGCAGTTAGGCAAAGAAGTGGGCATCTGCTGATCACTGATAGGGATGTCTTCTCTGACCAGATACACACCTGTCCTGTTTAGGGTATCTGTTCTCACATTGGCTGCCCCTCCCCCCGCCACCATCCCCATAGACACATCCTCCTAAACCCACATGATAGGTGGCCTCTAATAGCTGTGACTTTAGTGACTACCTAACCTGCGCATGTGATGACCTGCACAGGGCAAAGATGTTCTTTTAGTCTTTTGCTCCCTCACCTCCCTCTGTAAAATCAAGGGCTCAAGAGGTTATTTTTAGCCACCTTTGTCAGGAGGAAAAGGAGGAAAGGGAACGTGAATGAGCTTGGATATTCTGCTGCAACTTCCTGTAAATAATGGGCTTTAAAAAACATCCTTGGGGAAAATTAATTCCTTTGTCAATAAATGTCGGCAGATAATCTAGTGCCAGTTGCATATGCCTGGAGAATGCGCCTGTGGAAACTCAAGGAAACTAAATCACCTAGTGATGTGTTGCTTGTTTTTTTTTCCCCTTCCAAACACTGACCAGGCATCTGCCATTACCTTCCATTTTTTAAATTGCAAAGGAAAAAGAAATGCCAAATTGTTTTTGCAACTCCAAAGGGCAAATTGGATATGTTTTGACATATGTTGAAAATAAATTATACTTAAATTTATTCACATACTCAATTATCTTTCTGGGACACACCAAACTAAATGTCAATTTCACTTCTCAGTTCCCTGTGCACCACACCACTGACTTGACTTTGGAGACTTTTAGTGATGGAGTTTGACTCACAGTCCACACTGAGCTTAGTAACAACAAGGCAGTCAGAGGTCCTTAGCACCCCTCCCCACTCATTTACAGGCTTACCCCTACTTAGAAGAAATACTCTCCCTTCCTGGCCTTTGGCTTTTGGTCACTTGCATGGTCTGTCAATTACCCTGGCTGCAAGACAACAAATAAAGGCTAGGGTCCTACCTGGCCCAAGGAGCATCTTTTTATTGGAAGGTGAAAAGCCTCAGAAACCCAGGGCAATAAATTTCTAACTGAGACATTTCATCTCCCAAAGTAGGAGAAAGCAATGCTGGCCAGGCTTGTCTTATCTCCCCACTTTGTGCCCCAAAGCTCACAGGAAGTTTCCTGTTGAAACCAAAGCAAAGAGCTCTCACACTTTTTACCAGCAGCCCTCAGGAATAAATTTCACAACGCCACCCCCCCACACACACACACACTAACACAAAACTTACCTTGCAACATTCAATAGACGGCAGCGCTATTTTTAAATCCATTTTAATTGAATTCTATATCTTTTGAGTGTGTGTGCTGCATAAGACTTACTAAATTGATTTCACAACCTACAATGGGTCACTACCCAGAGTATGAACACCACTGCTGTAAACTAGCTGAGCGGTGGAGTATCGTGTGCATCTGCTCCGTGGTTAACCCGTGCTTGGATGCCCACCCAGCGAGTCTGAGGAGCCAGACATGGTGCTGAGCACTTTGCCTGCAGCTTCACAGCCACCCCAGAAGGTCTGAGTACTGTAGTGACCCTTATACAGATGAGACTCAGCTGAAGTAAGAAGGTTGCCTGAAATCCCCAGTGGGCAGAGCCAAAATTTAAATGTCACCCAACACAATCCCACTCTCATAACCTTGACCCTGCCTGCTCAAAGCCCACTGGTAGCCACCCACTGCTCTCAGGGTCAAGCTGAACCTCTTACCTCTCTGGCTTTATTCTTCCCTCTTCCCTCCTACTTTGCACTACAGCCTCACGGGAACTTCCTTCAGCTGCTCTAACACCCTGGGGTTTTGCGTTACCTCTCCCAGGAGCTGTCCTCTCTCTCCCCTTGGCTTGGCTAGCTCCTCTCATTAGTTAGGTCTCAGCTTAAACCTCATTTCTCCAGGACACCTCCTCCGAATGCCTCTGCCCACCCCCCACAACCAGGATAAGTGCCTCCCTATCTGCTCCCAGACGAGTCTTTTCTGTTTCCCTTCTAGCACCTGTGCCGTCTTATTATTTCGCTTCTCCATCTGACACTGATAAATGTTCAACACCCAGTTCTCTGAGGGAAAGGGGAGGCGGAGAGGAATGACTTGTAGCATTTGCTGGTTTCCACAGTGTAAAATACTTCCAACTGTAGCCAATTCCAAGCCATCGTTTTGGCTTCACTGAACATAAAGTTGGAAAGTAACCGATGAGATGGTAGAAGCTGGCTCCAGCACGCCCGTGGGTTTCCGTCTTGTCTTCTTTGACCAGGGAAGGGGGAAACTCATCTTTGTCTTGCTGACCACTGGGTATTTCCTCAGTGAATTAAAAAAAAAAGGAAGGAGGTGGCAGGCAAGAAAAGGGCTGCTCTTCTGAGAAATACTAAGGCTATCAAATGCATTGCTTCACAATGAGTAAGGAAGGAATTGGAAAGAAAAGGATGAAGACTGTATGCAATAAACATAGTAACCCACAATCGCCCCTTCCTTTTAGATTATAAAATGCTTCCACGTACATTGTATCATTTGATCATTTTAGCAAAAATGTCATAAAGATAAATGTTATTTAGGAGATGAAGAAAAACTGTTGCCCAAAGGTGAAGTGGTCTTTCTAGGGTCATGGAGTTCACACCTGAGCTAGAACTAACGTCTCCTGAATTCCAGCCCCACGTTCCTTTACTATTCGAGTGGCTCCCTGTATCAACATACCTTCTCAGGGTGTGAAAGCAGATACTTGGACACACACAGGAACTGGGAGTAGGGAGGGCGATGGTGCAGGGAAGGAGGAAGTCTGTCCAGGCCTGATCACCGTTGTGTGTGCCTGTGTGCACATCTAACACAGATTCTGCGCAACAGAAACCAAGTGAGTGACAGAGCCAAGAATGTCAAGGACATTTAGTACAGTTGTCTGTCATTATCCTAAGGATATTGGTTCTAGGAACCCTCCTGCCCCCTTGACGATACCAAAATCTGGGATGCTAGGGTCCTTTATATACAATGGTGTAGTATTTGCATATAACCTACACACATCTTCCCATATAGTTTAAAGATTTTATTTATTTATTTTCTAGAGAGAGGGGAAGGGAAGGAGGAAAATAATCGATCAGTTGCCTTTCGTACACAGCCTGACTGGGGACCAGACCCACAACCCAGGCATGTGTTCTGACCAGGAATCAAACCAGCAGCCTTTCACTTTGCAGAGAAACACCCAACCAACAACCAACTGAGCCATACTGATCAGGGCCTCCCATATAAGGAGATACTTTAAACCATCTCTAGATTACTTATGATACCCAATACAATGTAAATGCTATATATGCAGTTGTTATAGTGTATTTTTTAGGGAATAATGACAAGGGGGAAAAGTCTGTACATGTTCAGTGCAGATGCAACTGTTATAGACCTAACTACAAAGTCATTGTCAGCAACCATGTAACTTTATATGTACATATATATATATATAAAGTTGTTAGAATCTGCAGATGTGGAACCTGCTGATATGCAGGGCCAACTGTATTAGGAGGTGGGATTGTGAGTAGTCAAGAGCAGGGGTCAAGAATCTGATACCTGGGTTCAGATCCTGTTCTACCACTTTGCTGTGTGACCTCGTCCCTGTAGCCTTTTGGGGCCATCATTTTCTACTATTAATACGTTTTTTTAAGAAAAGGTCCCTGCCTCAAAGGATTTTTGTAAGGATTAAATGAGAGAATACATGCTAATTGCTTAAAGCAGTGCTTTAATGTTGAGCAAACACTCAATATTATTTTTATATCTTTTATTGCCTTCTCTCTTCCCCCCACCAATGGCTCCTTTAGGACACTGAGGTAATTTAGCCTCCTGTATTGATGTAAATTATAGGAAAAGAAAACCTTGCCGATAGAGTTGTGCTGCTCGTATGAGTAGGGATACAATGCCACCCAGCATCTGAGCTCAGGGGTGTTGTAGTGTTTCTGAGGAAGTTTCAAATGTGTGAAAAAACTGCTGAGATAGCCACAGACTTAGCAGGAAAGCCAATGGCCACTTGGGCTTTTCTTAGCCAGAGATCTGATCATTTGCCTTCTCCATGTTAATTCACCATGGCTTTGCATGCCTATGACATGCTTTTCAAAGTACAGTCATGAGTAAAATGTACAGACATTAAATTAATACACATCCTCCACCGTCGGCTCACCATGTCTGCCATGGAGTTATTTGTCTGTGTTTCATTCGTATGTCTGTGAGCACAGTCTTCACTTAAGAAGGTAAACCCCTTTAGGACAAAAATATAAAGATGATAGTTTTTATATTTTTAAAGTTTTTTTTACAAAACTGAAAAAAAGACTATTGTTTTGTGGCATGAAAATTATATGACATTCACATTTCAGTATCCGTAAATAAAGTTTTGTTTGAAGTTTTTTAATAGCCATTTGTTTCCGATTGTCTTCAGCTGTTTTCATGCCACAGTGGCAGAGGTGGGTAGTTGTGACAGAGATCCTTGGCCTGCAAAGCCTAAAATATTTATTATCTGGCCCTCTACAGAAAAGATTTGCTGACTCCTGACCTAGAATAACTAGTAAATCCCTAAAAAGTTAAGGTTTTATCGGCAAATACTACAATAGCTTTTTGAGATTTGAAGGTTTTTATTGCTCCTTAGACCACACAGGGAACAATGGAAAGGGTGCTATATTTTGAAAGCCATAATGTGATTAAATAGCTAAAAATGCTCAAGAAGGCTTCATCTCCAACTCAAAAATAGCTGCGAGGGAGTTACAGGTTGGGCCAGAAGCACGAGGCAGGAGACAGCAACCTTGAATGTGAGACGGCACCATGAGTGTGTAAACCAGCAATAATAGCTGGTATTGCACAGAGGGGTGGAAGCCTCAAGTCGCCCAACACACGCATCCAGCTGATGTCCTGCCTTCATGCTCTCCCAGTGGGAACCAGTGTCTTTTTCACGATCTATTTCTGTGGGTTTTGTCAGTCATTTTGCCCATTAAAATGGCTTCCAAGCATAGTACTGAAGTGCTGTTTAGTGTTTCTAAGCACAAGAAGGCTGTGATGTGCCTCATGGAGAAAATATAAGTTACTTAAGTTTCATTACCTATCTTATATGAGATGTTAGATGAGTTTCATTCAGGCATGAATTATAGCATTATTGGTCCTGAATTCGATGTTAATGACTCAACTGTATATTAAATAATGTGTCTTTAAACAGAAACACACATAAGACAAGGTTATATATTGATCATTTAATGAAAATGGGACCAGAGGCTTGCAGAGAGCTAACTGCATGTTTCCCGCTGGAGTCAGTATTTACCAACTCAGTGTTCTTGGCAATTTACAGAACATAACCACCTCAAATAACAAGAATCAGCTGTATTTGGATCACCTTTCTATTAAAGTCTTAGATTCGGGGCTTAAATACATTTAGACCAGGAGCATCTCTGACTGTTAAAATTATAACTGTTTTTCATAATTATAATCATTTTCAAAGCACTAAGAGGAATTTCTTCCAGTTCTTCCAATGTAATTGCAGTTCTCTATTTCATTTATTAATACTGTACCATGTTCCAGAAGGAATCATACTGAAGGTTGGTCACCCAGCATCGATGATGTAGGAAGGGATGGGAGATAAGAAGGAAATGAACTCGCAGTAGCCAGGGGAGTGGTAAGCAGTGTCCTCCCATCCCACCCACTCCTGAGTCCTTTCATCCACCCTGGCCCATTGTGACCACTTAGTGAAGCCTTCCATTCAAATGAGGAGGAAAGAGCATGAAATGGGAGATTACACGGATGAGATGCAGGTCCTCATCTTTTCCTACAGGGAAAACATACCCAAGAGTACGGAGCCGTCAATGAAGAAATGATAAAGACAGTATTTAAGTTGAGGGTCATCTGCTGAAATTAACCCTAGCATAAAATTATGTTTGTTGTAGAATTGGATGTTAACAGGGATTTGTGCCTATGCTGTTATTACGCATTATCAAAAAAAAGGGAATCCTCTGGCAACCTTCCTGAGGTTTTCTGAGAAAAAGAGCCATTTGCAACTTTAGTGACTAGTATATCCACACGATTCACGTGCATTCAAGGAAAGGACAACCTTAGACTTCCTCACTTCTAAATACCTGATTTGAATAGCAGAGGAGATCACTGTATCATTTTTCTTATTGTTTTTAAGAAATCAGGAAAGTTATTTCTCCTAGCCTCTGCAAAACTGAGGAAATACTACATTTTCTTCATAGTCAAGCACATGTGGAGTTGCTTTCCCTCAAACCAGTTTCTCGTTTCCTGTAATTCAGTAGGACAGCTCACAGAACTTTCTTGCCTACAGTTCTGAAGTGCCCTGGGAGAAGGTTAAACCATTGCACAAGATGGGAAGTAGAGGAGGTGTGATGCCTAGAAAAATGTATGATGACTCACACACATGAAGGGGTTTCATCCATAACAGGAGACTTCAGAAATTCTAAGGAAGCTGGTTAAGTTCTGTAGAATCAGATCAACAGAGTTAAGAATTGTGCTCTATTGTCCTCTAAATTAGTAAAGTGTGAATTGAAAAAATCTGAGCTGCTCATCAATGGCAGTGAGAGCTGCCGAAATCATGAAATCTTGCAGCCATTGCACTGGGTCGCCAAATTATTAAATACAAAGAATTCTTCCTATTTCGAAACTTGAGTCTCATCAAAAGAACATGTACTTTTTCTTTAAGTATCCAATTGTACTCAGTGTTATTAGGAAACTCAGGAGTTTTCGGGAACATGCTTGTCATAACTGGAGAAATCACCTACTTTGTTAACTGTAACTTTGGGGGAGAAAGGTTCTTCACTTTTTCATTCCCCTTTATTCTTCCATCTCACCTCCCTCTCATCCTAGCCAGAATGACTGATGGCACCTTGCATCATATAGGTACTTAATTAACATTAAATAATAAAAGTGGTAGTGAGTCACAGAAAATTTGAGTCAAAAATTTGTCTATCAGGTACCTCCACTCACTTTAGGGTGCTGAGAAAAATCATAAAATTCCTTTCCTTTGATTTTCTCATTTGTGAAACAAGTGAAAATATTCTCCAGTTCTCCTAAGGTCACGTGGTTTCAATGTACAGTTAATGGCCAGGCAATTTGGATATATAAATCCCAAACAGGCTGTTTATTACAGCTCCTGTTTATAGATTTGTCTTCTCTAGCAAGGATATGACTCATGTGAAATATATGGATTTTTAATGCCAATCGGCATGTTTCTGGTGAAAAAGAAAAAAGCCAATCAAATGTTAATTTCAGCACATCGTATTTATATGGGGAAAGAAGAAAGTGAGACAGAGTACTATCTGGTCTGGGTCATCTTGTCTCTCCACTGTTGACATCTGTGGCTGCCCCCAAGGCGGGTGGAGAAGCCACAGGAGGTTTCTTTCAGTCACTAACCTGTGTCTTCCCACTAACCAAGCTATTTCCTGGAGCAGGCTGCCTCGGAGAGGGTTGGCTCATGTCCTTCCCTGGATACCTGTAATGTCATGGCTACACCTATGGAATAAAGGAAATCCTCTTGGTTGCTTTTTGGATTATTTATAATGATGGCATGTGCTTTCTTGGAATTTTGGTAGGCTTGCTCTGGTTCAGTTTTGTTGTCTCAGGAGGTGATTTAATATGCTTCCCCTATGGAAGGTTAGACATCGTTATTTATTTATTTATTTTTCTAGATATGATCAAAATATATTTTATTTTAGAAAATTTTGAAAATACAAAAAAACACAATAGAAGTAAAATAAGAATAACTTATTACCCAGAGAGAACCACTACTTATATATGGATATATCATCTTTCTCTTTCGTAGCTGAAATTATAGATATAAATATTTTATATCCTACTTTTTTCCCCATAGCCTTGTATTTTACTTTTCAGTGCCGTTAAGCATCTATTATAAAAGCAGTGTTAATAGTCCTACTAATGATCCATTATATTGGTATATTCTATTTAACCTTTCCCCAAATTTTCGACAGCTGTCTTGTGCTACTAGAAAGGAATATTGTTTCTACTTCTGATTATGTCCCTAAAACAGATTCCTAAGAGAAAAGGCACAGACATTTTAAAGCCACTAATACATACCACTAGATCACTTTTCAGTGTGGGGGGGGCGCCTCTCACCCCTGCTGAAGACGGCCTGTGTCATCTCTGCTCAGCACATGCCAATCATCTACACCCCTAATGTGGGGTCAGGGGTCGTGGATTACTTTTCACATAGCCTGAGCATCATTAAAAAGGTAATTGGGAATTTGCTTAAATTTTACTTTATGGATTTCATATATGTGTGTGTATTAAACTTTTACACTTTTTAAGTTATCAGCTCTTTGATTGTTTCTACTGTATTAATCAGCATTCTTCAGAGAACCGTAACCAGGAGAACAGGAGACAGATGATAGATAGCTAGAAAGAAAGAATGAGATTCATTGTAAGGAATTGTCGTATGTGATAATGGAGGCTGACAGTCTCAAGGTCTGCAGCATGAGTTGGCAAGCAGGAGACTCAGGAGAGCCACAGGTGTAAGTTCTAGGCCATAGGCCAGCAGTTCTGAGATCCCAGGACAGCCGATGTTTCCGTTTGAATCTGAAATACTGATGTCCCAGCTCAATGGCAGTCAGGCAGGAGGAATTCCCTTTTCTTCAGGGGAGAGTCAGCCCTTTGTTTTATTCAGGCCTTCAACTGGTTGGATGAGGCCCAACCACATTAGGGAGAACAATGTTTTACTCAGACTCTGAATTTAAATGTTAAATTTTTCCAAAAATACCCTCACAAAAACACTCAGAATAGTATTTGACCAAATATCTGAGTACTCTGTGGCCCAGTCAAGGTGATACATAAAATTAACTATCACATCCTACATTTTATACCACCTTTGCCTGTCTGTCCTCCCTAACCAGCCACTACAGAAAAAAAGAATTTTTTTCAATAGTAGATGTTTCCTGCGGTTTTGCTAGTTGACATCATTCAGAAGCAGAATGTGCAGGGCTTCCTCAATTTGCAAATACAGTATGCTGTGATAAACAGAAACTTGACTATGTGATGGTTAGATTCCAATAGCAGCTCATAATCACCTAATCACCTAATAGTGTTTCTGAATATGGAAGTAGTAGTATCATTTCAGAGAGAACCAGCCATTTCATCTTGAGTGGGAAAAATCTATTTATGGTTTCCAAATCTGAGTGCCAGAAACATGCAGCTTCCACCATGCTTTTGCCTCACACAGCAAAGTAAGAACCTGGGCCTGGGTACACAGGATGAGAAGACCTTTGAGCCCAAGATTCTTTTTTGCTGCGCACTCAAACTGTTATGGCTTGATGGGGAAATGGGAATTGCATTACCTCTGGAATATTTTGGATCTTTGTCTACTCATTCAGTCATTTATTCATACATTTATTCTTCCTTTTATTTTTTAAACAGTATTCTCCATGTCAGCTTAAGGATACTGTGTGCATATGGGTGAGTAAGGAAGAGAATTAGAAATTTTTTGTTTGAAATTGCAAGCCATTTCTAGGTTAAGAGTTCAAATTCATGGCCTGCCTATTAATTTTCCTAAATCATCTGTAGGTAGAATTGCCTGATCTCTAATTTGGTAAGAAACATAAGAATTTTTCAAATTTAAGAAAGAATTAAAATATCATGTGAGAGATTAAGAAGCACAAGTAGGTAGTTACAGAATAGCCACAGAGATGTAAAGTACAGGATAGAAAATGGAGCAGCCAAAGAACCTATTCTCATGACCCATGGACAGTGGTGTGGGAATTGCCTGAGGGAGTGGGGGATGCTGGGTGGAGGGAGGTAAAAGGGGGAAAATTGGGACAACTGTAATAGCATAATCGGTAAAATATAATTAAAAATAGAGAGACTTCTGGCCAAGATGGAGGCATAGGAAGATAGACTTTGCCTCCTCTCACAACCAAAAGAACAACAACAACAAACTTTAAAACAAACAATAACCAGAACTGCCAGAAAATCGAACTGTATGGAAGTCCAACAACCAAGGAGTTAAAGAAGAAATATTCATTGAGACTGGTAGGAGGCTGCCCAGCCAGGGTAGACAGGATAAGTGGCAAAGTGGTGGCTGGAGGACTGGGTGGTCTCACATTTGCATTCAGATAAACTAGGAGGAACAACTGAGAAGTGAGACAGACAGTGCAACCCAGGGTTCCAGCATGGGGAAATAAAGCCTCAAAACCTCTGGCTGCAAGAACATGTAGGTGTTGTGGTGGTGGGAGAAACTCTCAGCTTCACAAGAGAGTTTGTTGGAGAGACCCACAGGGTCCTAGAATGTACACAAACTCACCCATCTAGGAATCAGCACCAGAGGGGCCCAGTTTGCTTGTGGGAAGCAGGGAAAGTGACTGAAAGCCATCTGATAGCCAAGCAAACTAATTGCTTCCTCTCTGACCCCTCCCCCCACATACAGCACCACAATGCAGTGACATGAGTTGCCCTGCCCTGACAAATACCTAAGGCTTCACCCCTTACAGTGTCCCTTACGACAGGGACACTGAGACAAAAAATATGGCCCAATTGAAAGAACAGATAAAAGCTCAAAAAATAAAACTAAGCCACAAGGAGATAGCCAACCTATCAGATGCAGAGTTCAAAACACTGGTAATTAGGATGCTCACAGAACTGGCTGAGTATGGTCACAAAATAGAGAAAAAACTGAAGGCTATGAAAAGTGAAATAAAGGGAACCAATAGTGATGGGAAGGAAACTAGGACTCAAATCAACAGTTTGGAGCAGAAGGAAGAAATATTCAACCAGAACAGAATGAAGAAACAAGAATTCAAAAAAAATGAGGAGAGGCTTAGGAACGTCCAGGACAACTTAAACCTTCCAATATCTGAACCATAGGGGTGCCAGGAGGAGAATAGGAAGAGCAAGAAATTGAAAAGTTTTTTGAAAAAATAATGAAGGAGAACTTCCCCAATCTAGCAAGGGAAATAGACTTCCAGGAAGTCCAGGAAGCTCAGAGAGTCCCAAAGAAGTTGGACCCAAGGAAGCACACACCAAGACACATCATGATTACATTAGCCAAGATCAAAGGTAAGGAGAGAATCTTAAGAGCAGCAAGAAAAAAGGAGATATTACCTACAAAGGAGTTCCTGTAAGACTATCAGATGATTTCAAAAGAAATGTTGCAGGCAACAAGGGGCTGGAAAGAAGTATTCCAAGTCATGAAAGGCAAGGACCTACATGTAAGATTACTCTATCCTGCAAAGCTTTCATTTAGAATGGAAAGGCAGATAAAGTGCTTCCCAAATAAGGTCAACTTAAAGGAGTTCATCACCAAGCCCTTATTATATGAAATGTTAAAGGGACTTTTCTAAGAAAAAGAAGATGATCAAAACTATGAACAGTAAAATGACAACAAACTCACAACAATCAACAACTGAACCTAAAAACAAAAACAAAAATAAACTAAGCAAACAGCAAGAACAGAAACAGAATCACAGAAATAGAGATCACATGGAGGGTTAACAGTAGGGATGGGGAGGAGGGAGAATAGGGGAAAAGGTACAGGGAATAAAAAGCATAACTATTAGGTACAAAATAGGGGGGTGTTAAGAACAGTACAGGAAATGTAGAAGCCAAAGAACTCTTATGACCCATGGACATGAACTAATGGGGATGGGGGAATGCTAATGGAAGCAGGGTGCAGGATGAAGGAGAACAAAGGGGAGAAAAAACAGGATGAGTGTAATAGCATAATCAATAAAATATTTTTAAATATATATAGAGACAACCATTAGATAGCAGAGATACCAGACTGCTTAGAAGTTAAGTCCTCTAGAGGGTGTTGTGTTTGTAAATGGGAGGCCTCTGTCAGCCATATGATCTTGCTGTTGTACTAAACCTGGATTCTGAATGTGATGTCAAGATAGTAAATTCATTTATTCATTCAATGAGTCAACAAATATTTTTAAGTGCTCATTATGTGCCAGCCACTTGTGAAAAAGCAATGGTCTTAATAATATTGTTTTTTAAAAAATTAGAGAGGAGCTAGAGGGTATAGGGAAGGTTCATAAAGTACCCTTTTAATGATGGCATTGCTGTTAAGAAGATTGCTCATGTGAAGAAACTGTGTATGGTTTTGTAGTTTAAAAACATAATACAGTTCATTGAAGCAGATTCCTTGAAACTAATAAAAGAGGCTTATGGGAGTTGGAAAGAAATAAAGAGAATGACTTTATAATCATCCGTAGATACACAAGCATCTTTAAATGGCCTTCTTACTCTTTTTAATGAAAACATCCCAAAACCTCCACAGTAATGGGTAATTTGCCTAGTAACTCATCTTCATTATTTGTGTAACTTTTAATCTGTCTGCTTTTAGTTTCATTTACATCAAAAGCACTAAAGGGCTCTAAAAAGATACTAAAGAGAATGCCATGTTTAGAGGATAAAATTCTGTTATTGAATTTACCATAGTGATCATCATTTGTAAAGCTAGGAGATGAGTCCAGTTTCTGAACAGGCGAAGCTAGAGAAATCAGCATGCCTCATTTGCGTACATACATGTCATCATCATGGATGGCTTTAGTTGCATTTTCTCTCCTAGCAGACAGGACATATTTTATGTCACCTTGAAAATAGAACTTAGTAAAACTCATGATGCAGTGTATTTTGGCCTCTTTCAAGTGTTCATACCCTTATGACCCAGATATACAAAAAGTTGTAAGTTTTCCCTTCTGCATATCCCTCTGTTTCATTAACAGAACATGCATTTCTCTCTAAGCTGTTTCATTAACAGAACATGCATTTCTCTCTAAGCTACCTAGTAAACATCTAAGTGGGCCCTGTGCTGAGTACTGTGTAAACAAGATAACGAGAGTGTCAGATTCTAGGAATGTTGACATCAACAGATGCAAGTAGAATTACAAATTCAGTTTGGTTTTCTCCTTTATCGTTAGAAAAGTGCAAAGAAACATCCTCCCCAGAAAAGAACTCACCATTCATTCATCTGTATCCATCCTGATAAGTGCTTCAGAGTTGCTACCTCATTCTAGGGCCCAAGTGGTACCTGGCCCTTAGGCAAATCCAGGGAGGATAAAGGAAAGTTACAAAGAGCTAAGTGGCCTACCTGGCTTTTGGGAGTCTCATATTCACCCTCTAGCAAAAACAATGGGACACAGTATTCCATTCAGTATTGTATTGGTACTGTGTTTTAAGATAATATTCTCTGCACACTTCCCTTTCCATCAACACTTAATTTATTTAGTTGTACCTGGGTGTTTGTGTTCAGTCTCACCCCAGTGTTCCCCTGGTAAGTTTGGCTCATCTTGCCCCAGTTAAAGGTCGCAACATCTAGCAACAGGATTCAACAGGCCCACGTCTGTCTCTCTTTGGAGCCTTATATATAGTATTCTAATAATAATGAGAGATATCACTGATTGGGCACCCGCTGGTCAAGACACTGTACATAACCTATGGGCTAATTGCACAAAGACTCTGTAAGAAGCCACTGTTCTTTTTTACAGATGGGCAAATTGACATACAGAGACATTAAGTTAGTTACCCAAGATTGAACCCCAGTAATTGGTAGCAAAAGCAATTATCCAAAGTAGTATCCAATTCCTGAGCTCATGTTTTTTTCTGCTCCTTCGTTTTGCTTCTCAAAGTACTGTGTTTCCTCCTATGTTAGTGTCAGTATTGTGATAAATGCCTTCTGGCTTGAGCAGAAATATCAAAAGCAATAGTATACCCTAGTGATATTCGAAGTTGCTGTGACCCTCACACAGTAATTGAGCTAGCAGTGTTTTCTGTGTTGCTAGGGTCTATTCTAAGCACTGTATATGGATTATTTTATTAAATCCTAAAATATGAGATGGGCATCATTTATCTCCAACTTGAGGGAATGGGAAAGCTGAGATTCAAGCCAAAGGTGGCCAATTGCACGGCTCACGTGCTAAATCACTGCAACAAATAGCACCCCCCCACTTTGTTTTTAAACAGAAAATTGTAACACTTTTCACTGGTGAGACTGGTGACTTCTGGCTTATGTCAGAGTTGACTGTGCCACTGGATGTAGTGGCACCTATTTTCTTCCCTGTTGTGCTCATGTTAGAAGTTTGCGGCAGTCCCTGGGCTCCATGGCTAAGTCCAGGATGGTAAGATTTCCGGTGAATTGTTAGCATAAACATGACATTACATTACAATCATTGAATAAGGCGAAGTTTTATTGTAGTGAAAGTAAAAGATGGCATTATGTGAGGGTAGGAGGTGTGCATGCACATGTTGGAAGATACACTTTTATCTGCATTAGCCAAGAGGTCAGGACCTGAAAATACCACTGGAGGTCCAGCTATCTGAGTATTACTCCTGCCAAAGACCTATTTACTAGAAGGATTCTCAGTAGTTGTTGAATTGCTTTTAGTAGTTTATTTAAAGTGTGCACTTCCCTTTTCACCTCAGTTTCAAAAGAGAGTATTTGTGCTCTTAAAGAGTGTGTGGAAGTCCTCCATTTATAGAGCTACGGAAGATGTTTCTGCCAGTGCCTTGGTGCAGCAGCTCTCGGTGAGTTCCAGTGAAGCCAGAAAAGAAATGCTTCCATCCTGCTCATGCGTTTGGCATGCATTTTTTAACTCCTGCCCCTCCTGCTTACAGCAGCGACCTCCACACTGACAAATACAGGGCCGTTTAGGAGTCTCCTCTGATTCAATTGTTTTTCTTCCCACTGGTTTGTGATTCTACACTGAATTTCAAACTAAATGGAAATGCAGATGGGCACAAGAGCATCTGGTTTTCCCCAAATGCACAGCTTTTCGTGAGTACTTCTCTCTTGAAGTGTACGGACAGAGGCTACATATTATCTTCCCATTATCACTCTGTTTTAATGTCTGACTGACAAGAGGCTTGTCAGTAAAACAAGGTGATAATGGGCAGAAAATGTCGCTGCTTTTAGAGAGCAAAAGAAGAAAGACCCTGGACTCCTATCAGTCTCAGAGACACTTGTCAGCCATTGTTAAAGAAGACTTACAAATGCCTCTGTGGGAATACCTATGAAGGGCCTAAATGTTTTCCCCCTTATTAGTAAGAAGAAGAAAAAGAAGCTGTTTTCCATACACATGAAGATTTACCCACAGTGCGGATTCTTCCACCAGTGGAAACCTGCCCAGTGTGTTGATGTGTTACCATTACAGCCCTGGAGCATGGTGTAGCCATGCCAGATGGCACCTGCAGATGTCACTGGGTGGAAATGGCTTTCTGATGGGTCACAGACAAAGCTCAAGCTGAGACAGATCAGATGACCTCAGCCAGGCATTCTGAAAAGGTGTAGTTCTGCCCACCTGCTTCCACATGCTTGAGGTGCTTTCAGATGTGTCTAATAAATAATATGAAAGCGGAAGTCTACAGGGCCAAGTGACAACAAGTGATCTGTGTCACAATAAGCAAAAGAGAGGATGTTTTAGAATCATTCTCATTTTCCTAAGGGATCAGTAAGTGCAGAAGGAGTATTGAGCCTAAGGAAAGACTACATCAACCACAAAGACAAGAGTCAGATACCAAAACAGGTGAGGGAAATAACCCGGCTTTTCCACTGCAAGTGCTGCCAGATGGCAGGGACCATGCCCTCGACTAACTGTGTGCCCTTTAAACCACAAACCCAGGTCTCCGTACTCAAGAGGAAGGATGATTAATGGGGCAGTGGTTTTTTATTTAAGTAAAGACAAGTGGACCTTTAAGAATAATATAAACAACAACAAAAACAATTCAGTTGCTATAGGATGTAACTATGGCACCAATTTCTTACTCTGAAAGCTGTCAAAGGAAATAATTAAGCAGTGATCCTGCCTTTTCCGTGAATACTGTGTTTGAGGATAACCAGATTGCACTGGATGGTGAAGGAGAGGTCTTCACATGAGAACTCCAGCTGCTAAATGTGGAAGGGAAGCTAGAATTGGCAAAGCATAATATTGTACTCCCCCGATGAAATAATTGGTTCAAACAACTAATAAATGCATTCAGTCATTTCACCAGTAGAAACGTTAATGGAGAACTTCACAATGGAGGGCTCAGCTGCTTGTCACTCACACCCACTGGAGGTAGGATGGCCACACATTAGGTGCCACCTGATGTGATACAATGAAAAGTACACAGTGCCACCTATAAGCCATTGCAGCCTAACAGTTGAACTTAAACTTAATCAAACCAATCAATAAGTTTCCAGAAAATACAAGGGATAGAGGAACAAGTTAAATGATAAAAAATTAAGAATATGGTTATTGAGCCGAAGCTCAGGAGAAGCCCTGCACGAGTTTCTTCAGCAAGATGATGGGGCGGAGGGAAAAAGGGGGTGGCTGTGTGGGAATGGGAGGGTCTTCAGAGGCGGAATTTCCAGCTGTGTTTGGGTCATTTAAACAAAGCAACGATGAGCAATTTTCTCAAGACAGTTGGAGAAATTTGAATACAATTTGGTTATTAAATGATACCAAGGAATTTTTTTTGGTTCGGTAGGATAATGGCTTTGTGGTTTATAAGGAATGTCCATGGTTTTAGAAATTTATACTGAAGTATATAGAAGTAACATGACACAATTTCTGGGATTTGCTTCAAATTGTTGATACAGTGGAAGGAAAGAAAGGAGAGTGAAACAAGCGTGGCAATACTTTACTTACTAGAGGGGAATGATGGCGTATGTGTAGGGTTACTGTAGTAGTCTCTCCGTTTGAAATTTGTTGTGATAAGACTATTCAATAAAAGAATAACAGCTTTCTCGCAGAGATGATCCTGGAGATCCATTGGAGCTATGACTACAGAACGTTCATTATCTGATCATTAAAATTTGTATGATTTTCTTCTCTTTATTGAAAGAACAGGGGGATGGGGCAGGATGGAAGAGGGCAAAGGGGAGGAAACTGGGATAACTGTAACAGAATAAGCAGAAATCTTTTAAAAAGAAAAAAGCAACTCGTCTTGTTAGATCTTTTGGGTAGTCACTAGAAATTAATTTCATTGCCGTACATCAAGGAACTAGAGGAGACTTTGTGAGAGTGAATGCTGATCTGAGTGAAATAACTTGCTTTCTTCAGCATCTGCGGTGGCTAGTCTTCAGGGATTTATCTGGCTACATGTGTTTTCACATTTATTAGCGAAATTGAAGATTCAAGAGTAAAACAAAGTCCTTGGGAACATTGTGTTAATTTGTGACATGCTGGAGACTTTTTAGCCCATAAAGCAAAAGCCCCACGGGGGCATAACTGTTACTTTCACCCTGGAAGGCAGTGGAGACCCACTGTATTTATTGGGCACTTGGAGAATGGAAAGTGCTGTGAAAATAGAAAAATACGCTCACACCATTGCTGTTAGCAATGTAATTTTTGCCTGTTCTGAAGGAAAACTACCACCGAACACATTGAAAAGTAAAGGCAGGCCTCTGTTTAATATTTGGTTGTTTTGTGTTGGATAATGACTTCATTCGGTGTCAACAGACAGTTGTTTTTGTTTTTATCAAATAGGCTGGATCAGGTGAAGGAACTTCACTTATTATTTTTGGCAGGGCTGGGTATGCAAAGAAATTAACAGACCAGGTATTTCATTCAGGGCCTTTTTTCCTAAGTGGTTGAGGAGCTTAAGAGGAAGTTCTGGGGGCAAGATAGCCCTCGGTGTAAACTGATGCACTGGGGCATTTTTATTTTATATTGAATTTACTGGGGTGACGTTGGTTAATACAATTATGTAGGTTCCAGGTATACAGCTCTATAAGTCATTATCTGTGTGTTGTATTGTGTGTTCACCACCCCAAGTCAAGTCTCCTTCCATACTGGGGCATTTCTAACAGGTGTTAAATGCTCAGCTCCCTCAAGGACTGTGGAAAGAGTACACTTGTTCCTTATACCAAAACGGTTCAGTAAAGCCGACACTCCCACATGTGGGGGCTATGTAAGACTGATGACTGCCAAAGTCAAGATGCATAGTAAGCTGGGACAGGCAGCCAAAGGAGCAAATGCAGGGGGCAGGGTAGGCATGTGCTCTGATTAGAAAAAATAACATCTCAGTGGAACCTTTGAAGGGGTCAGTAGGCACTTTGCATGGCAGGTGTTTTATATTGAGGTAAGCAGGAAGTAAGAAAAAGGTCTCTTGCCACTGATTTCCTGGTCCTCAAGAATCCAGGATATATAACTGTGAAGAGGTTAGCAATAATGTGATCTCAGATAACTCAGTTCTTGGCTAAGTGTTATGATTTTCCTGTGCTTGTTTGTATCTTGATGATTTTTAAGAGACTGGACACATTTTAGGAAACCAAAAATCTGTGGTGTATGTACATGTAGGAGACAGAGTAAAGTAATTCTGGTAGGGGGAGGTGGTGTGGGCATGCGTGTCTGTGCCTTTTACCTATGTTCACGCAAGTCTGTCAAAGCAGGTGTGAGCAGTTCTGTTCCCACAAGATGTTGGCCTGGGAAGATGGGAGGGTAGTGAGGAGGATTGCAGAGGGGTGGGTTGGGTGAGGGGACCTAGGGAAGGACCCGGAAGGGCCTATCTTCACCAGCCTGGCCCTTGGCCATTGTGAGATGACTGTGCTGCTCTGCAGTCTTAAGGATTGCCAGTTACCAAGTGCCCTTCCTGTGCCAGGCACATACCTGCCACGGGCCCTCAGTGTCGAGAGGAAACCCGGGCTTAGTGCCAAGTAACTCCGTTCCATTAAAAGCTCCAGGTGGCAGTTCAAAGTCAGCATTCCATGATCTAAAACAAGAGCTGTGTCCCCTCTCCCTGAAAGGTTCCCAGGGAGGCCCTGAATCCCCAGCCAAATAGGTAAAAAGGCAATGCAGAAGCTCCCAAAGACTGTCACAGGCCTCTAAACCACATATGAAGAAGCGTTAAGTTTGGTGGATTTTAGTAATTGAAACGTAGGATGGGGGGAGCCAGTCTGGAATGTCAAAGACAGAACTGAAAAGCAAAATCCTAAAGAGTTTTAGCCTTTACTCTGCATTGCCTTACTGTTCCTTGGCAAACTGAGTAACTTTGGTTATCCTTGCAAGTATATAAAGGGTGACACAGCCAAATGTCTCTTGGGACCTCGCAGGCCTGAAAGCACTTGCAGAGGGGTCCCTTCACCCCATCCTCATGGAAGGCAGAGCTGTGATACTGCCCTGTGAGCGAGCAAGACTACAACCTCCTAATGAGTGGTCTGGGTGAGATACAGATGTGGGGAAGCGCCAAGGAACCCTGGTTTAAGATAAGGCGGCAGCTGGCTTTATTCCAGGGTCCAGTGCAAGGCTGGGGTTAAGAATTAGCACATCTGTACTGCTGGTGCTGGGTTGTTTGTGCAGAGGAGAGTGAGATACAACTTGAACTGAACCCCAAATCAACTTTTTCACTGAGGGGCATTCACTGACATGCTAGTAGAAAATGTGCATGAACCCAAAGCCAGATTGGGAACTTCTCGTTCTTCGAGCACACTCAGCACTCATTCGCAGCTGCAGTGTTTTTCTCTGGTTATTAGATATCCTGGCCAGCATGCCATGCCTTCCATACCTTTCCTTATGCTGCACAGGCAGCTGCTGGCACTGGACACACTGAATATCATCTGAAGAATACACTTTTATTTCTCATCTCTGAGTTATGTCCCATGAACATTTCATTCTACTTTGCCTGCTCTCCTCTGTTTTTTTTAAACTCAACGGTCAACTTTTCCGATGTGCCCAAGCTCCCAGAACTCATCCAAGCAGCTCCACTCCCCCACCTGCCGCTCGCCGGGCTCCGCAGGGCTCCGGGCACAGGAGCTGGTTGTTATTTACGAGTGTAATTCAGCCGCCTCTTCGTCTTTGAACACGTGGGGTTGTTGTGGTATTTTTAATTGCCATTTTCATCTATATAATTAAAATTAAATGAAAAAGTGGATAGCTTCCAAAATCTGAATTAATTTTATGAGTACTGCTCGAGGGGGGAAAAGATGTATAAATATGATAATTGTTACTGGAGTTGCCTTCAGCAGAACTAGAGGATTTTACCTGGCTGAAAAGAAAATCTAGTCATCTTAAATGAAAAAATAAAAAGATTAATCTGATACTTCAGTGACTGAGAATCAGAATTAATGGCCTGGATTGGGAAATGATAAATATCTAGATTCATTTCAAACAGTACACAAAGAATGTGTTACCGTAACTCTCTCCAGATCCAACTCGCTTTCTGCTGGTCTGGATTTTTTTCGGCCCCTGGTTCATCACTGGTGTTTACACATTCCTCAAGACAATACCATTTACTCCAGATCAAAACCTCCTTCATGTTCGGAAGTGGGCGTTTCACCTGCTTATTCTGCTTTGTATGACCATGAGCACGTGGCAGAGACAAGTGAGACAATGGAAAGAAAAGTTTCTTTTTTTTTTTTAATTCATTGGTCCAGCCAGTGTTTCACTGGCAGACTCATCAAGCGCCTGATGGACATGTTTATAAAGACCTGATGGTCACTTTATTTGGAACGACAAATCCTCTGCTGTACATAATGAGGTCAGTGAAGCATCCAGAAAAGAAATGTATAATTTGGTAGCGTGGGTCTGTAAGCACAGCCCTGCCGCGGCTATTTAAGTTTAATGAAGCAGCTACTTTGCTGCTACACATTCTTCGTGAATAGCCTCCTTGGCATGTTTTTGAAAACTTAAATGTTGCTGGTAATCATGTCCCAGCAATCTCCTTGGAGAGCTTTTGTGCCCTGTTCTCAGAAGAAATATGCCACTTTTATATGTTAATGGTTGCGGAATTAGTCATTTGCTCCATTTTCATTGGGAAGCAAGGTCACTGTGTGATTCCCTGCCCGCCTTCATCTTCTCTGAACACTTAGGATACTCAAGTCATTTCATCAGCCATGCAGCGCACTGTCTGGTTGTCACATGCCTGAAAAGCCAGGGAAATATTCTGTCAAAGATCGTTCCTGTTCTCAGAGGCTTCTTCGAATCCAGCGTCTGAAAATCTAACAGAGGGGAAATTTCCTGGACAGGCCATTATTGCTACGCTTTCCCTGTTTCAATCACCAACCAACGTGTATCACCCACCCATTGGTCTCATTAGAGGCCTTGCTCCCTGAGTATGCAGATCCTCGAAGAAGGCTAGGGATATTTGATAGATCCTTCTGGAAGCAGATTTGCTCATGTAAAACTAAGGCCGGGCTTCTGAATCTGGGCCAGTGTCGACAATGCGCCCCTCTGTGAGAACAGCAGGAAATTGGCCCTTCCACGGTTGGGCAGTTTCATCCCCCAAATTTAAGGCATCTGGTGGTTTTCCCTGAATTTACAAGGGCATGGTTGCTAGAGCCCCATCCTCAACTCTGCATCCCGGGAAAGGTCTGAGGAACACTGGGGGCTGTTTGGTGGCTCGTACTTGGGGAAAGTAAAGCAGGACTTGAAATGGCTGGACTCTATACCCCCAGAAAGTTCCCAGGAAAACCTAGTAAGTTCCAAAAAAAAATACTTCTGTGAATGGACAAAAGTGAATAAACCAACTCGCTCCTTTGATTTGCTTTGTCCATCAACTCCGGATGGGGAGGTAACACAGGACCCCTCCAGAGTATTGGAACCTGAGAAGCCCACTTCTTAAAGTCTTTGGAACTGGCATTCGAGTTGAATTTGGGAGTGCAGTCTTGCTCCAGACTGCCCCTCCCAGCTTGGGCCGCTCAGGCCACCGCCCAGACAGCCTGCATGACCATGTCAGTGCCTTCCAGCACACACACACCATCATGCTCACCTTTAAACCCTGTGGTAACTTTTATATCCAACAGAAGTGCCAGCATCACAGATTCCTCCCCCAAACAGCCTTCTTATCCTACATCTAAGAGATTAAAGATGACTCGGCACTTAAAATACAGTCCTGATAGAAGTAGGCCTGAAGAGGCACTCGGTAAAGACTTGTGTTTTATTTTCCAGTGTATTATCACATGCTAGATTAGCAAGATCATGGCCCCTGCTGTAATAACTGACCCAGGTATCTCAAACTCAACAGTAGTTTTTCATCATTACTAAACATTTTCTTTTTTGTTTTATTATATCTATTTTTAGAGAGAGGGGAAGGGAGGGAGAGAAAGGAGAGAAACACAGTTTGGTTACTTCTCACACCCCCAAATGGGGACCCAGCCCTGCGACCGAAGCATGTGCCCTGACTAGGAATTGAACCAGCAACCTTTTGGTTTGTGGGACAACACCCAACCCACGGAGCCACACCAGCCAGGGCTTTACTAAACATTATCATGAAAGAATAAAACGGGTGCACAGGGATATGAAGGAGACAGGGCTAAGGAGAGGGGGGTGTGCAAAGGAGAGGCTCCCTTAGTGCTCCCCTTCTAATGGAAATCAAGCGGTACCACGGCAGGGTGCAAGTGAGGTGCAAAACACGCAGTGTGGTAGAAGCCAACCAGCCACGGGGCCTCTGAAATGAGATGCAGCCCGGGTCAGAAGAAGAGCAGGAATTCAACTTAACGTAGTAATAAAATGCAGCCTTCCCTGTGCATGGCTTGTTCCAATTTACTGTACAAATTGTGTTCACATGTATTATATTATTTTAGATCTCACAAACAACCAGATGAGGTGGCTCAGGAAGTATTACTACCCTAATTTCAAATGTGGGAGAATCTCAGTGAAGTCTCAGATTGAGTGATTCACCCTCATGAATAGTGAGCCAGGGTGCAGGCTCAGGTATCCTGCCTTTAAGAACAGAACTTGTTCTCATAACTCCGGGATCCTTATGGAGGTTCCAGGGGCTTCAGAGGCAAGAGGGCTACAGAGATGAGCAGAGCTCCCTTCCCTTCCCTTCCCCTCCCCCTTGTCCCCTGGACACGTCCTAATGATGCCAGACATGTTCCCATGGAAATCACTTACCAATGGCAGCCTGTTCAGAAACACAGCAATGATTATCTGCAGCCTGGTTGAGTCCTTGTTTTCGTAAAACCTGTACTTGGTCCTTTAAAGGGGTCACAGTTTAACAGACAGTCCCTTTTGTCTTAATAATCGCCCACCCAGGCTTTCATTTATTTAGCCCTCCCTCCTTTTTTTTATTTAATCCTCCCCCTAGGATATGTTTACTGACTTTACACAGAGAGAAGGAAAAGAGAAAGAGAGAGAGAAACATCGATATGAAAGAGAAATATCAATTGGTTGCCTCCCGTACGTGCCCTGGCCAAGGATCAAATCTGCAACCTAGGTTTGTGCCCTGACTGGGGATCAAACCCACAACACTTTGGTACTTGAGATGACACTCCCACCACCTGAGCCACCCGGCCAGGGCACCTTCCCTCTGTTTTTAATGCTTCCCTCCCATTTATTCTCACTGTGTGCTGGTGAATTAAGCCAGTGCCAAATTATGTTTTATTCTTATCCTGAGTAAGAAATTACACAAGGTATAAAGCCTGGCCAACAAAGGACCTATCCTATCAGTGCAGTTTGAGGTTTCAAGTTTATACAGACATCACTCCCTCCCGGCATGCTTTTGTCCTGAGAAATCCCAGAGAGCAGAATTCTTGGGACAGCAATTTTCTCACAAGAGCAGCAGTATTCATAAGAAAGTGGTCCAATGGTGCTTGAAATTTTTGCAGAAAGATCAGTGAGAGACCAGCACTAGGCTACAAACCCACAGCTCAGCTCTTTTTAGCATCCACGGCAATAGCCTGCTGTTTTCCCAGGTGGCTCTGAATGAGGCAGGAAAATGCAGTGGGCCATTTGTCACTGCCCTAGGTGCAATATTCATACCAATTGGTACATGCAGACTGCAAAGCCCACTCCTGCCCATGTCTGGGTCAAGGCCTCTGGGTTTCCTTTGGACTAAGATTGGGGAGAATGTGCTCCCCTCTGAGCTCCTCCTCCTCCTGAGTAGATGATTAGATTTATTCTTGTCTTCTGGGGTTGGAACCAACTCAGCCCTTCCCACCCCGGTCAGAGGTGCCCACGCTCTGTGTGATTCCTCCAGCTCCTTTTGCAACTCAAGACATGGCTTTTATAGAAGTGTGGGGACTCCTATGCCGGTCTTAGCATCCCAAGGTGATTCTGATGTGCGGCGATCAATGGATATGCAGGTGTGTTCTCCAGTGAGTGCTGGGCTAGAGTCTCATTTCAGTCAGGTCCTCGGTCAGGTTCAGGGTTCTGCAGACATGTGCAAGGGAAAGAGGCAGGGCAAAACAGAGGAGCCCTGTGTTCCTTTATGCCCAACTCAGTGCCTGGTACTTGTTGTGAATGGAGTAACCTGGTCGGATGGCTGATAACATCCCCTTTGACTCCGAGAAGAGACTTGAACTGAAATATATCATCCGGAAGTGAAATTACAGATATAAAATAAGATTAAAGGAAACTTTACTTCTAGGTTTTAAAGACATTTTATTGTAAATATAGGTTCTACATTTAGAACTACTTCCTTTGATATGGACTTACTCTACGCTATAAGTAAATGAACTTGAATCCATTATGCATCTTAGTGACAGTCCCTTCACTAATCAGGGTAGCCTAACTGCTGACACTCCTGGTCTCATTTTCTCACTCTGTGCATCCCTTCTCCACCTTCTTCCAATTCCACCAAATGTAGGGAGGGAGTGTTTGGCCCTCTGACTTGGAATTATGCAAAACCCAAAAATAGACTCTCAAAGTGCAACCAGACATAATGATTCCATGCAGCAAGAAGGTCACTGTGTCTGCTTTTCCTGCCAAGACACCCCTGGCTTTTAATCTATGGCTGCCTTGTGAAGCAAGAGAGCTGTGCCAGGAAGTTACACTCTGTGACTGTGAGGCATTATGAGAATGTAAAATCATGTCAATGGGGTTTTGTAAGGGTAAGCCAGGAGGGGGATTAGACACAGTTTTAGAAAGACTGTCTTTGAACATCCTTTTTTCTGTGGCCTGAGAGCTACCGTAACTAAGTTAAAAAAAAAAGCTATCTGGCCCCAGCTGCAAATCAACTTCACCCACCAATTCTGCCAAAAATTAAAAATACAGCCACCCCCAAAATTTACTGTGATTGTCCAAGTAGTGGGATTATGAGTTAGTTTTATTGTTTTGTTTGTGCTTTTCTGTAGTTTCCATGACACATGCCTCTTGCAATGTCAAAAAAAGGCAACAACTCCTACCCACAAAGCAAAACTGTAGTAGCTGATTATCTGACTGTGTTCCTGGAATGCTCAGTAGCCAGTGGCTGAGAAACCCAACAGAGTCGTGACAGTGGCATGGAAGGGGCAGCCCCGCCTCTGCCCCCATGTCAGGCCTCTCCCCACTGTGAGCTTCCAAAAGGCTTCTGGGAGAGGCCAGACCACAGACCCTGAGAGGACAGACACGTGGTAGCCAAGGAGCCCAGGAAAGGGAACATGCTGAGACAGACACCTCAGCCACAAGGACGGGATCCCATTCCCATTCGGTTGTCTCTGGTGGACAGGCCAGCTCGACATGTGCTTGTTGGAAGGGACAGTGTCAGCTCAGTTAAACTGCAAACACTGTATTCTCATCCCATGAATGTCCAGTTGATGCACATTGTTTTGGAAATTGGGAAGATCCTGTTTTCCAGACCTGTAGGAGTCAGGCAAAGATAATAAGTAGAGACAAATATCTGGGAGCAGCAAGCCTTTGAGGAATGCCAAAAATCCTCTTCAGGTTGGGGGAGAATTTAGTGGGTTGGCCAGAAATTTTGTTTAATTTTTTTCCCCCGTAAAATGAAAGGTATATGTTTCATTTTCACCAATATTTTGGATTTGGATATTTTGATTTGGATATTTTTAGTATGTCGGCTATCTCCCACGTGGAATGACATTGATTGCTCTCAATGTCTCAAATTTATCACTATCAACTTCCATGGGTCTACTCAACTATGGAGCATTGTCCACCGAGAAATCTCCAGCACTAAACTTCACAGACCACTTTTGACACGTTCAGTAGGTCACAGCACCTTTTCCATACACTGCACAAATCTTTTTTTGCATTTCAGTTGCATTTTTAATTTTCTTGAAATAATAAAGCCAAATATGCTGAAAAAGTTGCATATTTTCTTCCATCTTCAATATAAAAATGGCTGCACAAAAATTCACCAATTTTGTTGTTTTTTTTAAATGCACACTGATATGACAGCTGTCACAATACAATCTAACAAATTTATCTTGCATGAAGTTAAAGACAACTAAGCACTACTAGAACCATCTTACAGAAAAAAACAAATGAACTTTTTGACCAACCCAATACTTAGACTTGGAACCTTGACCATCAAGACTAGAACTGACCAGGAACTCAGTCTGTCAACCAGTCTTTCCTCTATCTAGGCCATGTCACACTCAGGAGCTTCAGGTGAGCAGACTGGGCAGAAATGACCTATATGGACCGTGAAACTGTCATATCACCTTCAGACGTAAATAATTCCTCCTGCAAGTTTCTATAAAGCCTCTATTTCTTCAACATCACACGCAGACTTAGATTGAATGTCGTGGGGTTCCTCACCCCTGTGGGCCTACTGCTTTGAATTTGAGGTCAAGCCCATACCACACAGATCAGAAACAAAATTCCTAGCAGTCTGCATGATAGACTTAAGGGTAGGGAGGTAAGACTATCATTAAGAATGGATTATTTTTAATAGGCAGCAGAAATCTCATTCTTCAGTTTCTTCTTTTCTTCTCTATGTCCATGGAATTTGGGCAGTATATAAACAGAACTCAATGCCAGTATATTTATTGTTATGTCCATTGGGGAAAATATAACAGGATCATCCAACTCATCATTTCATGAATAACTTTACTTCAGACTAAAATAGATTAAGGTTTTAAAGGAAGTTAATTTTCATGACATATGTAGATAATTGTATTATGAACACAGATAGGGCAAAAGTCAGAATGGTGGTATATTATTAATTGAATGATTCATGTTTGGCAAATATTGTCCTACAAGGTGCTGCTTGGTCAGATTTGTTTTTATTTTTTTATTACTTTTTTAATCTTAGTATCTCAGAATGAAGCTGCATGAAGAATAAATTGCTTACAAGAAAAAATAGTTTCGATCGGTAATAATGACTCTAGCAACTTTCAGAGAGTGTCAACAAAGACTTATTGCTTCTCTGGTGCAGAGTGGGAGAACCACTTATCTTCTCTTCAGATCTGGCCTTAGAGCCGTCATTCCCTCCCCGGTCCCAGAGCAGGGATCCTAAATGTTTGTGTACACTGACATGTTCGCTGTCTGGTTCATAGCCACGTCCACTGTTTCCTGTGGGTCCCGTGTGTGTGCACGTGCATATTAAATGATAGCGGTTGTGTCTAGGCTGCCCCTGTTATTTATATTAAATAATGACATGATGATGTGAGTAGCCTGTAATTCTCCATTTTCTATTAACCACCCTGACCAAGCAAACTGTTTTTCTGATCTCTCTTAGATGGAAATCCTATGTGAATGTGGAAGCCATTAGCAGAGTAATTGCTGTCTGTTACCATGACAACCAGCCGCTGCAGTCACCTGCCCGAAGTGCTGCCAGACTGCACCAGCTCGGCTGTGCCTGTGGTGAAGACTGTGGAGGATTGTGGCAGCCTAGTGAATGGGCAGCCACAGTATGTCATGCAAGTTTCAGCCAAGGACGGGCAGCTGCTGTCAACAGTAGTGCGGACTCTTGCCACCCAGAGGTAGTACCACAATTAAAATGAAAATAAATGAATGTGTAATTGATCCAAAGGGCTCTTCGTCAGATGGAAAGTGCTAAAAGGAATGTAGTTAGTGCTCAGATCTTTGCATCAGGTGAGAGGAGGTACTGGGGGGAGAAAAAAAACTTCACAAGTTCTGCTTCTGTAGCAATAGGGTATAAAACTAAAATTCATGTTGTCCAGTTTTCCACTTAAAGTCACACTTGCAGAGAGCCAGGCAGGGAAGGATCCCACAAGACACAGGGTCCCTTGCTTCACATTTATTTTGACATTGCCACAGTAACTACACTCACTGTCTCCAAGTAATCAAGGTAATCATTTGTTAGAATGAAGGAGGCACCTGATTTCACAGGGCTAAACCAAAGTGAATAGATCTGTGGGCAAAACTTTTGAAGTGATAGCCAATCAGCACTGCCTGATAGGAGCACTGGCCAGGGCCACTTCCTGGCCGAGTTCTTCTCTGGCACATCCCCACTTGGCAGCTTCTTACATTGCTCCCTCGTTTGCTCCTCATGGGCCCCCACCCACGATCCCTCATACACACCCTGCCCTATGAAGTGTACTACTGTTAAAACCCCCACAGCTTGTCTCCCCTGAGCAATGAACCAAAGCAAAGCTGAAGGCTTTTAACAGCCCAGAGGTGTCTTGTCCAGGCCAGCACTTCGTCCCTGGACATCTCTTCTTGTGCTGCTGCTGCCCAGTGGCAGATTGACAGCTACAGGCTGCCTGGCCAATAAGTAAGTACACCTTGGCTTCTCTAGCTTTCTTCCAAAATGAGTAAGTGGGACTTTGACTTGTGAACGTAATATGTATATCAGCACCGGACTTGCCTCCTGATATCAGCGCTAACACTTCTGACCCCAAAATTTGGGTCAGTCATCACACCTTGACCACTTACTCTGGTCTGAGCAATGGCCCACCCATCCAGTGCAGATGCAGGTTCACAGATCAGAACATGTGCCTGAAGCGGGACTGCTGGGGGCATCGCCAACAGTTTCTGTTGCCACAGCCCAGTCACGGTATCTGCTAGACATGGTTTCACACACCCATGTATGTTATACGCATTGTCCATGTACTTCTAATTTGGGCTGCTGGCGCAAAGGGGAGAAGTGTGGGGGCCAGGGACAAATCAACATATATCTCCCCGCCTTCTCCAAAGCTTCTAACAGTTGCTTACGACTCAGAGTACCATGAGGCAGTGAGCACCATGGCTCATCTGTGGACCGAGACAGGTAACTGATGTGCATCTGTCACCCTCACAGCCATCAACCACGTTGGCTGATCAGGAAGAACGGGCCACAGAGCTAAAGTGACTTTGACTTGCGAGCCGAGCCACTGTGCTCATGCGCGTGTGACATTTTTACGTGTTCTCCTACCACATAGTAATGTAACCTGGAAGGTTTTTACATTTTACATGCAAGTGTTTCAGTGTGAATGAAGGAGGCCAGGAATAATGCGAGAAAAATGTCAACTCTGTAAGCTTTCTTTTCCTGCCCCTGAGCATGGATGGGTCTTTGGGCAAGTGAGAAGGAGGTCCTTTTCTCTTTGAATCCCCTTTTAGTCTTCACTCATTCTCAGAATCGTCTCCAGAGAGGTGATGGGAAACAGCCGTGTTTCCATCTGGACCAAAGATGACATCAGAGAGGGGTGGGTGTGAGCGTGGGTCACTGCCATCTTTGGGGGACTGGGAGGGGCAGGGAAGAGGGAGTAAAGAGGTTGGTCCTTGGGTTGGCACATACAGTGATGACTATTTTAAAATCTAATGCCCAATAAAGAAGAGCTTGAGCAATATAAGAACACACGGAGCCGAAAGGGCTAGTCCTCTCACAGAACACGGTATCTACTAAGAAGCGAGGTCATCTTCGTTTGACCCTTCCATTGGCCACTGATTTGTGGCCATGCTATTTGATTCTCCCTGACCTGAATTTTTCTATGTGTGAAAATAGTCAGCATTAACTTGGCATTTACTACGTGATTGTAGTCGAAGCTTCTAATCTGGACTATCTTTTCCCATTCTCATGACCACCATATGAGGAAGGCACCATTCTTTGTACCCATTTTAGAAACGAGGAAACCCAAGTACAGAGAGATGATATTACTTGTCCAAAGATAGCCAGCTGGTAAGCAGCAGAGCTGGCATTCAAGCCCAGGCAGGTAGACTCCAGAGCGTGCAGCACGAACCACTCTACCAGGTGCCTTCGTGAAACATGCAGAGCTATAGATGGAGGCCTCCTCGGTAAAACCTACTCATCACTCGTTTTCAGCGGAGTGTCCTGAGCATCCCAGAGAGCATCCTAGGAAAGTTCAAAGGACCGACCTGCTACTCAGCTCTGTGCTGTGACTCGGACACCACTTCTGCTTGGTGGTTTCAGGGTTGGCGGCCAGTTCACTTCCCTCTTTTCATCTCCCACCCTATTCAAAGGAGAAATGAAAGGAACCTCTGGGGATTGAAAAGTGGCCAGGTTCAAAAAACACAATTTGCCTAGAAATTACAATTGGTGTCATTTCAAAACAATTTCTGTTCTTAATGGCAAGAAGTGGTTTTTATTTTTTTTACTTGGTGGTTTGCCTGAATTATGTCTGTACCCAAGACAAAAATAACATGCTGCTTGTTTTCACTCACTTTTGGCCCTAGGCCACTCCCTGTGTCTTTGTACTGGCAAAAGTGGATGTGCAAGGACTGTGGCACTGGCTCCCACTGCCAAGTACAAGTGTAGATCTAGGATTTTAAAGCAGGCATCTTTTCTGAGCAGCTGCCACTGGGGATGGTCTGAAGGACACAGAGCCACAGGACCATCCCCATGGCAGTGGTTTCTAGCCCAGTGACCAATGGGTGCCCCTCCTTCTCTTGCAGCCCCTTCAATGACCGGCCAATGTGCAGGATCTGCCATGAGGGCAGCAGCCAAGAGGACTTGCTCTCTCCGTGTGAATGTACAGGGACCCTGGGGACAATTCATCGGAGCTGCCTGGAGCACTGGCTGTCATCCTCAAACACCAGCTACTGTGAACTCTGCCACTTCAGGTTTGCAGTCGAGCGCAAACCCAGGCCTTTAGTGGAGGTCAGTAATTGGGGCACGTCCTGAAAACTTAGCTCTAATGAGCAAATGATGTCTGCTTTTATGACCGGATCACAAACCCAGTGCAGCTTCACTGAAGCACAGTAATACCTCTATGTGAGAGTGTGGGTGTGAGTGTGTGTGGGTGTAACAGAGACAGAGAGCTCACTAGCTTATGCAGGTGCAAGAGTAGAAAGTTGACCTCCACGAGGTAGAGACATGAGAAGAAATTAGTGTGACGAGAAGAGGAAGTTCAGAGACTTGATCTCCATTTTTCTGTCCTCGTGACATGGAGCAAGTAGATCACTTCTCTCTTTGCACTCCATCTGCCCACCTTGAAGCAGAAGATCAGGGGGCATATTCTAAAAGGTCTTATGAAAAAATTATGGCCGCACAGTGGTTTGAATAGTACTGTGGCCTGAGTGAAGTTATTTCCCCTCTTGGAAGCATTATTAGGGTTAAATGAGTTAATGTTTTTATAAAGAATACTTTATAATGTTTAATACCTTATAAAGAACATTTTATAATGTTTTTGTAAAGCACTTAGAATACTGGGTACATATGCAAGTGCTTGAGAATGAAAAGAAGATCCTCCTAGGAAGTTGTGCACAGGGTTTTTTTTTTTAACAAATAACCTAGTATTAGAGTCTCTTTTCTTATAATGTGGTGTTGTCAACCAGTCATTAAGATGGCAGGACATTCTTTCTCTTTTATGTTTTAGGAGCCACATTATTCGTCTTTAGACCAAAGGTCTGGTCTTGAATTAGCTGGGGGAATTGAAAGATGTCATTGGACTATTTTTTGCCCCCTCCACTACCCTCAGTTTTTACTCCTCAATTTAAAATGTTATCTTGGCAACAATAAATATTATTATACTTCATGAAAGCGACCCAAGACATTGTGCCTATAATCCAGACCTGCTGGTAACTTCCTCCTCGTTTCAACAGCTGACCCAGTGAAACTTTGGCATGAAACTGAAGCTGGAAATCATGAAGCCCTGCTGGGAGACTATTTAAAACCGCGTGTTAGCGCCTCGGCACTTAAGGCTCTGGAGAACTCTGTGTATATATATTCTCTTGGGTTTGACCTTGAAATTTTAATCAGGACCTGTAACTGAGGCCTGTTTTAGCTGTGACTTGCTTGCCAAATGGCAGAAATTTATTTGACTTCCCCAGTAAACTCTATGCTTTTTTTTTAAGACTCTGAATCAAGTGACCTCTTAATTTAGCCATCTTGCTGCTTGACAGCCACTTTCAGAGAATCATATTTATAGAGTGCCCATCAGGGATTTGGCCCCCGGCCACATTCACTGGGATTTCCATGTTGGAACTTCTTGCAGAGGGGGAAATATAATTAAATAACAAACAAAGGAGATGAAGGTTTCTCAAGCCCAATGGCAACAGTTCAAAAGAAGTCTATTTCTCCTTTCTAGAAACTTTCTGGAACTTCCCCAAGTTGATATGGCAGCTTCTCTGAGTGAGAAAATCCTGCTTTCAATGGGCTGTGTCCAGCAGTCTTCTTTACTAGTATCTCCCCAGTAAAAGAGATGCTGACTTCTGCTCGGTAAAAATCCTAGTGTATGTGTGGGTAGCACGTAACAAAGGAGTGTGTGTGCATGTGTGTCCACGCATGTGCACACACCTTAGTTTTTCTCGGATTACACTCCTGCCGTATCACCCTGTGCACCCATTGCCTCTCAGAGAGGGAAACGTACCCCCATGCGGATGCTTCTTCAGAGTTGCCCTTGTCAGGCCACAGATGGACTCCAAGGTCTTAGGTGACTGTCGTTAAACGAGGAAACAGGGCAAATGACCCTGAGAGTGTGTGAGGTGCGCTGCAAGATTTAGGACTTCGCCTGCAAAAGCTTCACCCACATGGTCACCGGTGGTGAAATTTTCATTGCACAAATGGAATGTGACATTCTTCAGAGTTAATGATGATTGAACAAGTTGAAAGTGAAAGGCAAACCTTCCCAAGCCGGGGGAGGCTGGTCGTTTGATCATCCCATGGCGAAATGAACTTGCTGTTTGACCACAAGCAATAAAAAGAGGTTGTCTTTGGTTTCTCAGCTAGAGGCCAAATGAGAACCAGGTGCAGGGAGATTTTTAAACAGATGACATTACTAATTGACTCTTCTCCTTACCCAGGGAGGGTTTCTTTATAGTGAGCACTGCTTCTCAATACATTTACCTCCAAATACACATGAATCTTTTTAGTAAATCATCAAAACCTGCCAATTTGGGTAAAACATTATAAATGTTATTACGTTGGTTCTCATGTTCACTCTTTTAATTGCTTTAATCATTATTTACCAGTTGGATCTGCCTTCTCATTAAAACAAGAAAATTCCATAACATTTAATTTTAAAATCAATATGGTACTACCAGCCCCCATTGCTAGAGGAAGCAGTTGAAAAAGTCATTTATAAATGTTATTTGTCAGCACCCAAACATTAGCATTGGTCAGAATTGCTTTAACACCTTAGGCTTCTACTCTTCAGTGAACTCAGTCCTTCATTCAACATAACCCTTTACGTTCCTAAACAACACTGTTCCAAAGACACTTCCCATTCACTTCCTTTCCCTCACTCTCTACAGCCATCAGATGTTCATTTTTAATAGGTCAGGAACCCAGAGCTAGAGCCCACGGGCTTTTACATAAAGTCTTTCTATCCCCTCCCCACAAAAGGGTGAGTTTCTATTCATAATGGCCAATCAGTGGACTGGGTTTTATTAGCACCTCCAAACTGAGCATTGCCTCCCCACTTTGCCACTGACCACCTGGGTAAGGTAGGTCACCCAGTATGAAAGAAGTTGAGCTAGGAGTTCATCCTGATATTTTTGGTCTCTATGAGGCTTCATAGGCTAAAGGTCCAAGTCTAAAAAGTTTTTGTGCAAAAAAAAAATGCATTCTTAAAATGATACGTTGCATGAACATAGTTTACACCTCAATAAGTTGTGCGTGTGTGTGTGTATGTGTGTGTGTCTACTTGCCTGCCTCCCTACATGGCCAGATTACATCTTTTAGTCTCTTTTGGTAAGTCCATTGCCAATTTTATACCCTAAATATTTTCTTGTTGCTAAGTAAGCCAGTATCACAAGAGCTAATTTCAACCTAAGAGCTCCATCATGATCATCTGGTTTATTCAGCCGTGGGTAAATTTTCTCTACAGTCCAGCTAACTGAAGTCTCACAAGGCCTGTGTCCAGTCAGGTAAAGCTGGGAAGAAAAAACATTCAGACTGTGCACAGCACGGAGGAAGAGCAGATATAGCACACATGTGTTTCCCACCTACACAGCTTGCACTTCTCTCATGAAAGGCTACTTATTTTTTGTTGATGAAATGGCAGTTTGTGAGATGAATTAGCCCCAAGCATAATGACCTGGTAGAACGCAGTCCACAGACATCCACTAACCATAAAAGGATTCCCTGAATGACCAGCCTGAGTGGTTTTATGGCCTCCTTCCTGCTTATTTTTAGTTTTCTTCATTTCTCTTTAGGTTGAACTTTGATACCATCCTTTTATAAGGGCAAAATAGAGCAAACCAATAAAAGTACTATGACTTGTTTCCCCCAGCTGTGCACCTTGCCTCCAGCCTGTGGCCAGGATTGCACATCTGACTGAGCTGTTTCCCAGAAAGTGCATCTCACTATGTGCATATTGCGCATATGCTTGCGACATCAGTTTCTGATGATGAGAGTATCTGCCACTGGCTTTCCTAAGACATGTATCAGTAACACCCAGCCTTGCCCAGGAAGCTCATGAAGTAATAGATCAGCTCCACAGTGTCCTGGTGGAAATGGAACAGCCAGCAAATGGGGAAAATCTGCAGGAAAGGCTCCCCAGGATCTGCTCCTCCTCCAATCAGGGAGACATGGTGATTTTTCACGGAGTGATTAGGTTTTCATATTTCTATTTCATTTACACACACCCAGCTAACTGATAAGAACCGATGAATGACATGAAAGCTATTCCTTCTGCATCCGAGGTTTAGCTGAATGGAAAGTGTTTGCACACGTGTCAGTTACTTGGAATAATGGGACATAAAGCTACGGAGATGAGGACTAGGGATTTTTTCAAACTTTTAATTTATTATGTTTTTTCCTAAGTCACTGGAGAAAGTAGGTCCTAACGTGTGCCCTGCATTCAGTATAATCTCCAGCAGCGCAGCAGGGAGCCTGCCCCTGCCCCACAAAGTAGGGAAACCACTTTGTGCCCTGGACTTGCCATTTAACAGATCTGAGACTTCATGTCCAGCCTCCTAACATGTATGTATCAGGCTTAGGTGGAGACCTCGCCCAACTCTTATTGTAGTGGGTTTGGTTTGGTTTTAATATGTATTCATTTAAGTAAAAATGTGAGCTTTTGGTTTCAGAGTATTCATTTTTATCGGCAAGTCTTTGTACCATTGGGGTGCTAGGGGATGACACCATTGGGGATATAAGCTGATTTGAGGAGCTTCCCAGGTGGGAGGACCCCCCATTATTCCATTCCTCCAAGGAAAGCAGGCAAGCTCTCCTCTTTACTCCAACTCTTGAGTGCAGCCTGGGCAGTAAGGTGGCTAAACTGTAATCACTGCATGTGGTAGGCGATCAAGAAGCACCTGTTCATTGAATAAATGGATGGAGAACCTCCCCCAGTTGCAGGCCATATACCTTATTCTTGGCCTATAGTTGCAAGTCAAAAAACTGACCCCTGTCCCTTAAAGTTTAAGAAAGACTTGGTTGGACAAGGGCTTTTATATAATACAAACCAACCACACTTCTTTGAACAACACAGCTAACATGGTGATTCAGGCCAATCCTGTCTCCCACCTAGTCGTCAGTCTTCAGTTCAGTGTGTAGGAGCAGCAGGTGGCAGGAGCCCTGTATGCACTGTAACCAGCCAGGAGAGTATGTGCACTGCAGGGCGTGGCAGGGAAAAGCTGGCCTGAGTTAGAGAAGTGGGGCTGGGGGTGGGGCTAATCAGGGCACATCAGGAAGATCCAGGCCCAGATAGTATTTGTCAAGCTTTTAGGAATCCGAGCACTGTGCAAGCAAACACTTCATGAAAGTCTTGGGGAGAGAAGAACCTACTACCCATTTGGGAGATGAAGAAACTAGTTTATGGTGGTGATATTAGGTCCTTCGGGGAGAGAGAATAAGAGGATCTACTGGCCCTGCACCCAGGCCTCTCTCTCTCTCCACTCTGTGTTGTGTTTGGAGGGACAAAGTAGAAGTGAAGGCCACACCCCAGCATTGGGAGATGGAATGTGGGTGGGTCTTAGCTGAGTCCACTAGGAGTTCCCACTTTCCACTCCCCCGTCCACCAGAGGCTGCCACCACCTGACTCAAGGGTGGATGGACACAGGTTCTTCCTGCTTTGCCACCTGGCTTATTAGGCCCTGCCTTTCCATGTCCAACTAACTGAGGCCACTCTGGCACCCAATTTAGGTGGGGCCAAGGCTGACTCACAAAGCAGAGCAAGGAGCTGTAGCACGAAGGACAAAGGAAATGTCAGGTGCCAGAAGGGGAGGGAGCGTGTGAGGGACTTGTGTCTGTTTCATGGGCAACAGAACAAAGGTCCTCCCAATGAGTGAATTCTTTGCCAGTGACCTTCCCATGCAGGGCTTCACAACACGACAGGCCTGCTGGTCTCGAACTGTTGTACAAACAGCGCTGGGCTGGCGGCAGGGAGCCTCAGGTTCCTGGCCTGGGCCCCCCGTGACCTGCAGTGAGAACTGGAACAAGTCACTTATTTATATACCAACTTCCTCACTGGTAAAATAAAGCAGACCTCACAAACTGGTGTCTCATGCACACAGATGTGCTTTAAGAATTTGAATACCGTTAAGTGGGACATGAATTCTCCAGTTTCCCCCGGCCTTGCCTTTTGCTTACATCCACCTAGCCCTCTTGTATAAAGTGTCTACTACTTACAGTTGAGATTCCAGAATTGGGTGATTTCTCTAATACTATGTGCATTGCCTTCTATCAACATATCTTTCCTCTTGGGGTAGTAAAGACTGAAGCTAATGATCTCCTTCCTATTGTCCCCACGTTATAAGTGAGCTGAAATGACTGGTGCACAATCACAAGGTAAAGGAGCCACTAAGAGACACGTGGTAAGAATAACAAGAGTTCAGGTATCTTGCACTTGCAGTATGCCTTAGCGTTGGCCAAGTACTTCTTTGATCTCTGGTAAGGTTGCTGAGCAGGCAGGCCACCAACATCCAAGTGGACTGTGTCACCATCCTCTGTGCCAGCTGTTGAGAGGACAGGCCTGATGACCGAAGTCCAGCAATCCTTGATCCTACCGTTGTTCAGGCTTGAATGTTTCTCTTGATTTTGGTAGCTAATTTGGCCGTTGCTTCGTTACTTAAAGCTTAGTTACAACGAAGCTGTTCTAAGGTATCTATTAAATTCACAGCTTGCTTCATTAAAAATCACTTCATTAAAAAGGCAAGCCAACTGAAGCGTTCACGGGGCCGTGCCAGATGGAAGTGAGCTGACTGCTGGGTTCCTGTGTTTTTAGCCCGTCCACTGATGGTGAAGGATTACTTCGGAGGGAAAATCCAGTTCCATGCATAGGAAGAATCGCATGACCAGATTCTATCATTTCATCGATACTTGCGGTGAACTTAAAATACAAATTAGAATCCATGTTCTCAAGAGGAACTTTTTAAATTCTAGTAGCTGCCCTTACCTCTCCATATCTGAGGAACAGAGACACATCGGTGCAAAACAGCAAGAATTGTTTCACATGGCTTTTTAAAAATTATTCTGTTTTTAAAAAATCACAAAGGAGGATAAAGAACAATATAGCAAATAGGTGTGTATCCACCACCTAGAATTAACAAATACTAGCATTTTGTGAGCAACAGAACCATTCAAAGGACCAGCATCTTGAGGGTGCAGAGAGAAAAATGCCTGTAGTCTTTACTAATTTATCCTCAGGTGACCTCAAATATAGGAGAAAATTCAGCCAGGTGTTTCTTAAGCACATCTGGACCAAGAATAAGAGGAAGTAAACAAAATGAGACAGATAATCCTGAAAGATTGTGGACCCTATGGGCTAATTCCAAATATAAGAACAAAGCACAGCTCGTGCTGGCCATCAAGGGTCCCACTGCTTTGAAAGGCAGACAGTTAGAAGTGATGATATGGGAGCTCGGGTTTGGGGGTGCAGGTGAGGGTGGCCCTGGGCAGCTGGCCGGAGAGGTTTGTAACGGGGCGTCTGATGGAGGAGCAGTGAAATGTCACTGAATGACTACAGTTTCTGAGCAGCTTTCTCCTAAGTCTTGCTGAAATAACGAAGCACAGTTAGCTCCCAGGAATGGCCCTGTGTAGGTATAAGGCACCGTCATGAGCTACAGGGAGACATTAATTGCAGACACCCTGGTGCAGATTTCAGATGCAGAGTTATAGTATGCACAAAACTCCTGCCGAGGGCTTCTGCCAGCCCTCCTCTTGCCTCTTCAGTTTTGTGTCAACAACTGACACTTAACTCCGAAGAAAGAATACACACCTTTAAACAAATAATGGTGTGAAATATTGTGAAAAGTACATGATCATGGTTAAATGCTGCCTAATGAGTAATTGTTTTAGAATGAGCAAAGTGGAGCAGTAGCTTCAGTCATGCGGTGGGAGATCCATCGGGGTCATGTGTTCACTGAGTAACACCTTGCTGTGCCCTTTTGTGCTAAGAGCTTCATTTTTTAGAAAAGTTACAGATCTAGACATGACAATTCAACCCAGTGCTATTAATTTCACTTTGGGGCCATCCGTTTTTATCCTGAAGATGCTCACACCTCAAAGTTTTTTCTTATTTACCATTTCCTAGGCAGAGGGAAAATATTACCGTATGTGCTATACACCCACTAGAACCCTCTTATTTCAGTGTCTTGGGTATCTCTATAACAGATAGGATTCCATTTGGTAGATGAGGAAGCTGAGACTCCGAGATGTTAAGTCACTCTTGAAAGGTCTTAAGTATTTCCAGCCACAGGTCTAGTAAGGGGAGAAAACAGAAGAATCCAGGTCTCCGGCTCCGTAGTCCACGTTCTTTCTCCTATACCTGGCTTCTTCCTTCCTGGCTCAAAAGTACTTTCTTTCACTTGCTCATTGACACACGTGTGCAAGCACACGCAGAACTGATTACTCCCTTACCAATAACCAGGCTTTTTAAGGGATCAGCTATAGTTCAGAAAATGAAAACAATGTGGATTAAAGCCCTGATTTCCTTTTTTTAAATCTTTACCCAAGGATGTTTATTGATTTGAGAGAGAGAAAAGCATCGATGCAAGAGAGATACATCGATCGGTTGCCTCCGGTATGCGCTCTAAGCCGGGATCAAACCCATAACCTTTTTGGTGTAAGGGACGATGCTCCAACCAGCTGAGCCACCCGACCAGGGCCTGGTTTCCTCTGGATGCTGAATTCCTCTATTAAATCCAGAACCATTAGCAGGGAGGGAGGGGTGAATAGGTGGCGCACAGAGAGGATTTGTAGGGCAGCGAACCTATTCAGACAATACTGTAATGGTCTTTATACATTTGCCCAGCCCCAAGAATGTACAACACCAAGAGTGAACTCCAGTGTAAACTGTGGACTTTGGGGAACCTGCACTGACAAATGCGTCAAGGCAGGCCCATCCATTAGAAGCAAATGTGCTGCTGTGGTGAAGGATGCTGATCGTGGAGGAGGCTATGCTTGTAGGGAAGCAGAAGATACATGGGAGCAATGTACTTTCCACTGACTTTTGCTATGAACTGAAAACTGCTCTAAAAAACAGTCTGTTTAAAAAGCACAAAACCCTGAGCTGCGCCAGATTGCGTGGCGGGAGAGTGGAATGGCACTACTCGGTGCCTCTTCATTCTCTAGTCTCGCTGGGAAACAAAGTTCCTCGGGATAGCAACCCGCGAGAAGCCGGAAAAGTCATTCCCAGTTTACCCGCCCTTCCGTTTTCTTCTTTCCACCCACCTCCTCTTCCTCTGCATTTTGGTCTCTGTTTTACTGAGTTATTATGCCACCAATGCCTTCTGAGATTACTCCTAAGGGAGAGATGTTATTAGAAAGCCTTATGAACTCAATAGTTTAAGAGCCTTCTCCCTCCTTTCACGAATGGCTGTGACGGTTAATCACTCATAATATGGTTACACACTCTTGTTAGGTAAATTTCTTTCAAGACTGTCATGTAGGTAATTCAGAATGGTGAAACTGGTTTTACAACTCACGAAGGAAAACACTGGTTTTTCCCTCGATTTATTTGTGTGATTGCCTCGATTCGGTGCTGCACTTTCGTGACAGGTGCAGCGAACTTGGGAAAAGAGCAGAAAGGCCCCTGCCGGGTGTCGCAGCGTGGCTTTCCTCCTCTGTGCTCGCTGAGCGGGCGTTTCTGGGGTTGTCCCCTCGCTGCCTGCCTTCATTCTTGAAGAGCTGGGGACCCTGTGAGGTTGTCTGGAGTAGTAAAACTTTTTCGCAATCCATTATTACAGAGTTAGAGGGGTAGATTTACACTGTGATGGATATGTGAGAGGAAAGTTACGTTTGCACATACACAAGATGAAAGAGGAGAAACTGCTTCGAGGCTCGTAGTTTAGAATACTGAAGACCAGATGGCATTCTTAGGTATGCCGCTTAGGAAAATGTGTAGCCGCGTTTGTGAAGATTAAGGTCCAATGAAAAGAAGAAAATGAAACCTTTCCTACACATTGCTTTACCACTACCTCACCTCCGGCGATGCTATTAGAAACAGAAAGTTGGAATAAGTCGTGAGGTTCGGAATCTGTTAAGGCTCTGAGGGGAACGGCCAGTGTGGTGCAGGGGGAATGCTGGCGAGCAGGAGCAGCGGGAGTGTGGAACACCATCTACAGGCGCTGGAGGACGTGTAGCTGGGAAGCAGCAGTAAAAGAAAAAGTGAGCGACGAAAGGAAACTCGTCACCATCTTAGAAAATGAGATGGCCCCTCCTACTCGCACTCAGGCTGGAAGATGATGGGAGAAAAGGCATGAGAGACGGAAGTGATAAAATGGCTCTAATATTTCTCTAAGTGCCAGCTCACCTGCTAAAAATCTATGACTTGAATGTTGAAACCCCAATATCATTCATTCATCAAAATATACAGGTTTTCAGCTGTTTATAAGACGTACCTGATAGATATACTTGTCATGTATCTGAAAAGTAACCCTACTAGGGGAAGGTATGACAAGGGAAAAGAAGATATCTAAAAACCAGAATTCATGCAAGATGGAGGGATTTTTGAAAGAAAATCTACAGGAGACTTCAACTTATTTTTACCAAGAGGGTTTTCCAAGCTCAGATTTTTTAAACAGCTTTATCGAGATCATTTATATACCACACAGTTCACCTATTTGAAGTGTATAATTAAGTGACATTTAGCATATTCACGGTGCTGTGTGATTGCCACCACGGTCGAGGTTAGAACATTTTCACTAGCCTAAAATGAACCCTCACACACCCCAGCCCTCACCCTGCAACCCTCCCCGCCCCCACTCCGCCCCTTGCCTCATCCCCAGGCAACCACCAGTCTATTTCATGTCTCTCTGGATTTGCCTATTCTGAACATTTCCCATCAATGGAATCCTAGAGTATGTGGGCTTTTGTGACCCGCTTCATTCACTTACCGTAACGTCTGCAACATCTAGTCTCACCTTTCATAGAAAATGTATCTTAACCTTCCTTCCTATAATTAGATTTATTTTTGTTTTGATTCCTTCTCAACATCCTATTTCCCCTAATGTGCTGTGACTGCTAGTCATGGTTTACCGAGTCCTCCTGCTCTGTCACTGTTCTAGGCACTTCACTTTTCTGCTCTTGGCACATAGAACCACCTCCATTCTAGAAATGAGGAAACTGGCACGGAGATGCTCGTGGTCTTTCCCTTCTTAAAGTTTCTCCCTTTCCCTGCTGCAGCTTATATAATGAAACCCTGTTCTTTACTCTTTTGTTGTATGGAAATCATCTGTATTGCTTTTGTATATTGTCTGAATTTTTGCCATCTTTGCCCAATGAGAGTCCTTTTCTTCCTTTAATCCAATTAATAAATTAAATTAAGGTTGCTTTCTTGATTCTGCTGCCCTACAAGTATGCAATTTTTTAATAAAACATTTTGTGCCCTAGGTTAATTTTTCTCTTTAACCAGAGTCTGTGGAGAAATGATGGATTCTCAAAAGGCAGTCAAATCCTATTGCTCATATTTTGTAAAAAAATATCACATAAGGTTTCTTTTATTTAAAGGAGCATTCACAAAATACCATATCCATGGGTCTACTTTCTGTCATATAGTTGAATGTGTTAAGTGTTTGGAATTCGATTCTTACATTTAAAAGTCAACTGGATGGTCAGAAGTTTAGATGAGTTTGTTTTGTTCTTAGTCTTTTCCATATTGAAGATATAAGTAGGTCGTCTGAAAGCATCAGGTTTGATTACAACCACATAATGCATGTCTTTCTTAAGTTAAGTACTGGTGTTACACAAATGGTTCTTATTCCAGAAGCAAAGATGAGAGGTGGAAGGAAAGAAGGGAGAGTTCTGTAAATTGCTGAGCCCTCGTAACAGGGACAGAGTAGGAGGAGCCAAGCTAGTGACCAACTCCTGCCTCAGCGCGCTGCGCTGCGTGGGCCAGGACACCCCCGGCCCTCCAGTCATGCTGGTGGGGGTCTCTTTTCTCTAATGCTCCAGCTGCTGGCTGCCCCTAAATTGTCCCAATGAAACAGGTGGGACCCAGGTGCTAAGGAATTTAAGTTGTCCACACGTGGGTGCGGAAGCTCCAAAGCTGTTGCCTAGCCCCCAGCCCTGTGGACATGCTGCACACGGTGTGCGAACAATAAACTTTGTCCCAAAGATGAGATCTTACTGCCCATATTCTTAAATTCATCAAGCCTCAGAAAGTTGGACTGGACCAAGGAGTATCTTAAGACATTTTATAGAAATGCCCTAGAGCATTCTAGTGCTTCTTCCCCTGAGACAGGCTTGAGAATCTGAAAAAAGCTTGAGCTTATTATAGTAAATATGGAGCACGATATTGTTCCATAATCATCAACCTGCTGAGAGCCCAGAACTTAATTATTCCAGCCACTAAAAGAAAGCACAATTATGTAATGTGATAGATGTACTAGCTATCTCTATCATGGCCATCACACAATATTAAATGTAGCAAATTAACATATTGTGTACCCTAAATTCACACGATGTTGTATGTCGAAGACTGCATCAATTTAGAAAAAGTATCACTGAAGGGGGAACAAGGCTTGAACTCTCTCCCCTGAAATGCACATCCAGTGTCCAAATATAGCTTCAAAGGAGTCACAGGTTTTCTGAAGCTTTATACCCTAAGTCAAGGACCCCTGATCTAGAAAAATAGTTGTGTAAATTGCGAAGCACATAGATTTTCCAAAAATGTCTCCTGCGCCCTTAAAATGTTTTAAGCATGAAAAGTAAGAGGAACTTGTCAACAGTTCTCTGCAGATTCCCTCCTCTGGAAGGAGGCCATGTTGTCATTCTGCGGGGGCCACAACACCGGATGCAATTTGCCAGTCTTGAAGAAAGAGCTCGTGATTCCATCTGCACATATGCAGGACTGGGCTAGTTATTAACTTAGGTTATGCCATGGTTGGCTTGGTTCTGCCTTGGGGACATATAGGGGGCACATGTCTCAGGATCAGTCAAGCTAAAAATGTATGTGTGTCTCCCAGTTGGGGCAGAGCTTTCCCACAGGCAGGAACTGTGTTCACCCAGCCGGTCTCCCGCCTGCCCTTCTGCAACACCAGTCCTTGATATCATGGCCCACGTGGCCCACGTCATATAACACTGTGACATTTCTACCTGGTGTTCTGATAGTCTGGGTCCCATACCTAATGAAGGGTATGCAAAAAGTCCTGGGGAGCACCACTCACAGGTGGTTGGGTTAGCCTGGACAGAAAGAGGGAGACTCTTTAGATGCGAGGGGGTTAGGGAAGGGTATGTTTGGAATCTTGAAAATCATGACCAGCTCAGACAATGGGAGCATGAAGTACGTGTAACACAGTCCAAATTGCCTGAATGCTGTAGGGCTCCCTTCAGAGTTTCAAGGTGGGAAGTTTTGAACAAAAATAAAGAGGTACCAGCTAATACTGCATCCTGTGAACTTAAGCCATGGCCTCAAGTGGAGCCTTGAGAGATTCCAAATCCATTCATTGCTAGGGTGTATCTATTGTCAGCAAGATCAGCCAGGCCCTCCTAAATATTGGGGGGTTTGGGCAGCGAAACATTGAGCTGTAGGGACTGTGAATCTAAATTTGCCTCTGTTCTCATGGTTCTCCCATCTAGCGTAAATTTTCCCCTTTCTCACAGTGCTCTCATTCTTGCTTATTTTGGGAGTCTGTGACCCTGGGAGGAATGTCTCTTCTCTCTTCTAGTTTACATTTCATCAAAATCCCTCCACCACACTCTGCTTGGATAGTTTTTGTACTTACATTCTCACTACATCTGAGGGATACAGATTTTTAAATGTGGTCTCATTTTGAGAACCTGGTTTTGAATTTTATTTCTCCCTCTCTACTTCTTTAAGCATCCCCAGTTATTAAAATGGGGATTTATTACCCTTATTTCTGTTATTCATCATATTCTCATCCTTTGTCTAATGCTCCAATTGGGGCTTTTTCTTGATACATTACCCTTGCACCTTTTACCCCGTGGTCCCATCCTTCTGCTGGAAGGAATTACTCAAAGTTTCAGAAACCTGGGCTCCAAAAGCAGGGCAGCAGAGAGGGTGTGAGACACCAGCAGCTTTACCCACTGGAGGGCCAGGGCCCCCTAAGGGCCCACATGAAGCAGGGCTCATGGGACAGGGAGCTGCCCCTTCCACCCCGTTTGTAAGTGACAGCACAGCACTACTCCATCGTCTCCCAGAGGAAATCTTCTCTATTTTTGGCACTGTGCATCTTACATTTGTTGATTTCTTTTGGAAATTTCTGTTTTCTCGCTCTCCGTCCTCCCTTGGTTGTTTATCTCCTCTTATGTTTCTGGCTCTGCATGGATCACATGTGCCGCCTAATTCTGCAGCATCTTCTCATATGTCAGACAAGCCATCTTCATTTGGCTGTGATCACTGCCACACGTATGAAATAATTGAAGAGGAATGGTTCCCATTTTGCTTATATCTGAAGTTGCATGTGAATACATAAAATTATTTTGCCATTTAATTCTGCTGTGCTGCTAATCTTATCTTTGGAAAATTTCAGACCATTGGTGTGAGTGTGTGTAGCATTTGTTTAAATAATGCCAATGCCAAATATGATGTCCCAGACACAAATATAGTATTTATGGAACATTGTAGCCCATTAATTTGCCTATTGGCCCAAGTCTTCCAGGGAGCGTCATAAACCTCCAGGGTGTCCTTGAACATGACTGATGCACCAGCCAAATCACTGCTATGGATGCCAGAGCCACTGCTAAGTCTGTGTCTGTGGCAAAAATTGCTTTATTGTATTTGATCAGAAGAGTCAGGGTAAGTAGTCTTACGTGTGTGAGTGTGTGTATGTGTATATTTCAGTTACACTCATCTGATCTCTACCCAAAGCAATCCTCTGGTTTGGAAGAATACATGTATTTCTTCAGCTAATACTTATTAAGGATAAATTAAATATTTTAGGAAATGGGGATATGACTGTGAATGAGCCAGAACAATTCTGGGTACTAATAGAGCTTACATGCTAGAGAGAAAGACGCAGGACAAACAAGTACATAAATTAAGAGTAGATGGAAGGCAATTTGACATGGGGTGGTGAATACACAATACAACATACAGATGATGTGTTATAGATTTGGGTACCTGAAACCCATATAATTTTATTAACCAGTAAAGCAATGTTTTTAACCAATGTCACCCCAATAAATTCAATGAAAAATAAATAAATAAAAACATTATTTCTGTCAGTGGTAAAAGTTGTAAAGAAAGAAATGAGTTGCTGTGGTAAGGAATTTTTGTGGTTTGTGAAGGCAGACATATGACTGATAAGAAGGAACCTGCCTTTAGAAGAAGTCCAGGCAGAAGGAACAGCCACTGCAGGGATTCTGAGGCAGGCAGTTCAGCATTTCTGCAGCAGGAAAAAACACTGCTAACAAGCATTTTCTGAGAGGCCAAAGGAGGTAGATGCCAGGTACTTAAACTTCCTGTCGTGGACCCCTTTCCTGTCTGTTGAAGCCTATGGATCCCTTCTCAGTGTCCATAAAAAAAAAGATTTTATTTATTTACTTTTAGAGAGAGGAGAAGGGAGGGAGAAAGAGGGAGAGAAACATCAGTGTGTGGTTGCCTCTCACATGGCCCCCCCCCACTGGGGACCTGGCCCACAATCCAGACATGCGCCCTGACTGGGAATCAAACTAGCAATCCCTTGGTTTGCAGCCTGTGCTCAATCCCCTGAGCTACACCAGCCAGGGCCTCAGTGTCACGTTTTTAATTATAGGAAATAAAATATGTAGGAATGCAAAGAAAACCAATTACATTATAATTCATCTATCAAAATATTTAAAAGACAAAGTTGTGATATAAAATGTAAGGGCTCCTTTAACACATTTTGTGGCAGATATAACTATGAAGTAGTAGTATGTCAAGATATTTGCAGTAGTTGTAATGTGATCATATCACAGGTACTGCTCACAGTACTGAGATGTTCTGCATAACTCAATGAAATGCTGAAGTTCAATTAGAGATGATAAAAACAAAGATGTCACTTTCCCCAACCCCCAAATCACAGATCTCAGGAATGCTATTCTCGGCCCTTGGGGCCCTTGGAGCTAGGGTACAAATGCCTGGTCCACATCCCCCAGGGTGGTGTGAGCCACGGCACAGTGTTAGACCAGTGACGTTCAACCGGCGTGCTGCAGGGTTTCAGTAATTGGCTTATGTGTGCCATGTGGTGGAAAAGGTTGAGAATTGCTGTATTACCCCAAGTGATGCTGAGACCTCAAGGAACTTTAAGCAAGAGAAGTGACACAATCTTGCTGCTTTATAGATCCTGGATTCTAGGAAAACAGGGATAGAGGAGAGAGGAGGCTCTTACACAGCTCAGGTGAAAGATGAGAGTGGCTTGGGAAAAAAGTAGTGGCACTAGAGAGAGATATGGGAACATGTTCAAGGTGTATTCCAGAAGAAGTAGCAGGAGCCGCTGATAGCCCGGGTAGAAAGTCCCGGGGAATGAGGAGAGGGAGAATAAGGATGGCGCTGAGGTTGTTTACAAGAGCCTCTGGGTATTGGTGTTGCCACATACTGGTGTGGGACAACCTGAAGGGGAAATCAATCTGTGGGAGAGTTGGGGTGGCGGAGGTGAACCCACTCTTCCACCATGGGCCTTGTAAAGTCTGAGATGTTCATTGTCCAAATGGAGAGAAACCTAGTAAGCAGTGAGATGCACGAGCCTGGAGCTCAGAAGAGAGTTGACGGCTGATACATACACTCTTCAGGTGAACCTGAATTTTTTAACAAAAGTGGGAACTTAATGACAACTAGAGAAGGTCCTTGATTCCCCTCAAAGCTGCACCTTCCTCATTGTTTTTAGGAAGACTCCCATTTTTATCCCTTCCCCATAGAGGTGAAAGAAATGAATGAAGGTCACACAGCATTCGGGGGAACCAAAGCAGTGGGGAACTGGAAACAGCGCCTCGTCTCCTGCTTCCCAGGCCCCGTGATCTCCTGCACCGTGCTCTTTCCCCAATCTTACCGTTGTAGGAGCAAACGAAAATTAGGACCAAGATTTTATGTAATGCTGAAGCAAGTGGAAGGGAAGATTTGAAAGGACAGTAGGCTGGAGATTTCAAATACTGGCTGTTTCACCTTGTATTGTTGAACAAGTAACTTGACCTCACTGATGCCTAATACTCTAAATTAAGATGGCAATAATAACACCACCTGGTGTTATTAAATTCAGTAAAAAGTATCTGGCACATAATGGGAATACAGTTACATATTTTTGGTTGAACTAGAGTTGTATATATTTTTTTTTATTTTATTTATTGATCTTTATAGGGGAAAGGAAGGAGAGAGGGAGAGAAATACCAATGTATGGTTGCCTCTCCTGCATCCCCTGCTGGGAACCGGCCTGCACCCCAGGCATGTGCCCTGACTGGGAATTGAACCTCGATCCTCTGGTTCACAGGGCCGCACTCAATCCACTGAGCTACACCAGCCAGGGCGAGTTGTATAATTCTTAAATGGATTTTTGGTACTGTTATTTTCTCATATATTTCAGGATAATTTTCCTCTAGGGGAGAAAAAAGATAGTAATTGTGACTAAATCAGTACAAAGGACCTTGAACAATTTACTCAATTTCTCGTGCTATTTTATGACCTATGGAAAAATAGACGGTATTCTGTGGCTGTTTACATCTTGGGAGAGAAACACCTTGAACAAAAGCAACAGGCTTTTCACCTTGTAGGAACAAAACAATATATAGTTATTTTTCTTGGAAACCTGAAAAGAGTGAGCAATACATAGGGAATGCTATCTCTAGTCTAGAAAGCTAAAAGCAGTGAAGTTGACAACATGATGTTTACACACTAATACATTTTCTCTTTACCAATCGATTTAATTCATCCAACTAATATTGTACAGTCATTTCTGGTCAGGGCCACCCACACCTCTGATGTTTATTCATTCATTTTCACTAAGCATCCACTGTTCCAGCACTGTTCTTAGACTGAGACATACAAGAATGCACTGCCATTGTGGAGTTCTCGTTAAAGTGGGAGCAAAAGGATAAGTAAATAAACAGGCAAACAAGTGAATAGCATCATTTCAGAGAGTGTCATGTGCTCTGTAGAAAATATAGCCAGATAATGTTTGCAGGTGAAAGGAGCATTTTCCATGAGAAGGCATCGTGTAAGCCAAGACATAAATGATGAGAAGGAGCCGGGCATGCAAGAATATGGGCAAATGAAGGGTTAGAGGTAGTAGAAAAAGTGGTCAGAGAGGGAGGCAGGAATAAGGGCAGGTCTTCTTGTAGTCCCAGGTAGAGAGTTTGGCCTTTATTCTAACCATTGGAGAGTGTTAAGCAAAGGAGTAACATGATCTGATTGATATGTCACCAGGTCTCTGTGACTGTCTTTGGGGAACTGGACTGTAGAGCGGCCAGTGTGGAAGGAGATGGTGCTGGCTCAGGGATGGCAGCAGTGGGCAGGGGCAGAAGTGCCCAGATTCCAGATAGGTGCCGAAGGGAGTGCCAGTGGGACTTACTGAAGGGCTGGATGTTCGGGGCAGACAGAGAAACAAAACAGGATGACTGAGCGACTGGGTGGATGGTGTGTGTTGTCATTTACTGATATGGAGGAGACTTGGAGAGAAACAGGGGTTGTGGGTAAGTGCTAAATCAAGAGTTCTGTTTTGGACGGATTAAGTTTGAGCTGTCTGTTAGTCATCTCCGGAGAGATGTTGAGTGGGCCGTTGAATATGCACATCTGGAGCTTTGGCGAGAGGCCAGAGCTGACGATGGACATTTTAAGGTCACAAGCAAATCCTCTGTTAAGTTTTTATTGGAGGTGCAACGCTTCAAGCCTGGCTTTGATGGCTATCTGGAGCACGCATCTCCTCGGCTTCCCTGAAGTCAGAATTTCCTTCTGTGTGACTTCAGCTGTGCTGGAAATTCACTCATAGCTTGTGGAGTTCAGGGATTTAAAACTCCGGTAAGAGTTTGTTTTTGTGCGCTGCTGTGTTTCAAGTGAACTGAAATGCATGATTTTCAGGTTTCGTCTTCATTTTTAAATCATGCAAAAGACCTGTCTCATATCTTCTGATCGTCGCGCTGCCCCTTTCGCAGGCTCCCCAGGCAAGCAAGGAACTTTAGTTTGTTTGTGCTGGGCTTTGAAAATAAGATCCATCCCAAGAAAGGCAAGCACTTGGTTAACAACTCTACCAAGTGTCAGATTAACAGCAGGCACTCAGGCAGATAAACCTAAGTGAGTAAACGTGAGACTGTGCCCTGCTTTTCCCCCCCAGCTCCAAACATTTGCTATAGGTCAATCAGTGGTTATCCCTTCTATCAGTTTCTTTCATTCTCCTGACGGTTTCTCATTAAGGAGATTCATGGGGAAGGTTGTAATCAATCAGAGCTATTAGCCTCCAGAGTGTAATCTGGTTCTAGTACAAACTGACCTGCACAAAGTCCTGTCTACCTTGGGGGTTTAAGCCGATTAACTCAGAGCCTGGGAGGCAGAATCTAAAGTCCTGGAGCAACACATCCCCTTCCCCCTATTACCCACCAGTAAGGGATTTAACAAATTGACACTGTAATTAGATCCAAACTCGTTGTTAACCCACCTTGAAAATAATCGCTAATGCCTGGCTCATTGCAGATGCACATTTATAGCCAGTGAATGATGGATGCTGTGTCACTGGGAATGAGTGCTCTCTAATCCCCTCTGCTGTCACAAGCCCTGCCGTGCTGATTACTGCGTGTTTCTGTTATGTTTAGTTGGTTGGTTGGTGTGTGGACCTCTTTCCAAGAGTAGCTCAGTCATGTGGTTCGGGAAGTTGGTGACTGGAATGAGATGTCCACAGAAAAATAGGCAGCTCACTGCCGGGGCTCTCAATAGCATCTCTGCCCTGCTTTATGTTTTTCATTTTACAATGTTTTAAAATCTTATTGAATTTATTAGGATGGCATTGGTTAATAAAATTATATTGGATTCAAGTGTACAATTCTGTAATACATCATCGTATATTGCATTGTGTATTCACCACCCAAAGTCAAGTCTCCTTCCATCACCATCTATCTGACCCCCCTTTACCCTCCTCTGCCTCCTCCCAAACTCCCTTTCCCTCTGGAAACCACCATTCTGTTTTCTGTCTATGAATTTTATTTGTTTTGTTTTGCTTGTTGCTTTCAGTTTTATATCTCACGCATAAGTGAAACCATATGGTTCTTAACTTTTTCTGACTGATGTATTTCACTTAGCATGATGTTCTCAAGGTCCATCCATGTTGTCACACATAGAAGTATCCATCTTTTCTTATGACTGAGTAGTCTTCCACTATATACCTGTACCACATCTTCTTTATCCAATCATCTATCGAAGGACACTTTGGTGGCTCCTGTGTCTTGGCCCCTGTGAATAGTGCTACAATGAGCATGGAGGCACAGATATCTTTATGAATAAATATCTTCAAATTTTTCTGGTAGGTTCCCAGAGGATGGATTGCTGGGACAAGGTGTGCCTTAAAGGGGTGCCCTGGGGTGCCCTGGGCTGCTCAGAGGTCCCCTGGCAGCTGTATGGGTGGGCTTGCCAGGGGAAAGATGCCATACCAGTCAGTATTCTCAATCAACTGACCTCAGCTTGTGAAATACAGCTAACTAAGTATAAGCTGTGGACCAAAGTTAAACTGAAGGTTCTTCAAAAATGGTATTTTAGTTGCAAAAGCTTTTCGTAAGTGGCAGGACAGATTCATTGGTATTTTACTCCAAGGAACATGGTAAGTAAATATTTCTTATTGCCCTGATAAAACAGTTAAGGTACAGGCTAACTCCTCTCCCCTTTAGCTGCCTATTCCCCCACACTTTTTGCTACTAAGAATGAAGATATAATAGAGCGGTTAGGAGCACAGATTTTGGAGCTAGACTACATGGACCAAAGCCAAGGCCAATCTTCTACAAGTTATTTAACTCCTCTAGACCTTGGTTTCTCTGTGTATAAAATGGTGGTGATAATAATGGTACCTTTTTAAAGATTACTGAAAAGTAAATTAATTACTACATGTAGCATATAAAGTAGCATTTGGCATTATTGTAAGCATTGGCATTCATTCAACACAGAGTTGGATGTGCTAGAAGCCAGTGATATAAAGACAAGGTTTCTCCTCAGGTCAGGTGGGAAGATGAACACAGAAACCCGCCATTCTGGATTGTCCTATTCTTCACTGAATGTTTGCAATAGGAAGATATTGCTACAGAATGCATATAATACTCTATATGTAATAAGTATGATGGATGAGAGGCTGGTGACATATATTAGCAAGAAATGTAATTGAACAATAATTGAGATAATGTTGTCAATTATGAATTAGGCCAAAAATCATGATAATAGAGATCTGTCCAGAATAAGTCCAGCCATTGTTAATATAACAAAAATGGCTCGTGTAACATCGATGTAACCTGGCAGCCAAGGAGAGTGGACTGGAATGCACATGCATGAATAATGACAACCTCACTCTACTAGTCAGTGAGAGCAGTAGACACTATTGAGTAAGCATGTGTACTGTGTGGCCATCACATTCCAAGTTACTGAGCAAGGAGAGCAATGAATCTTCATCAAATTTTGTGTGAAGCTCAAACATTCCTCCACAGAAATTATTTGGATGACTCAGAAGGCTTTCAGGGATGATGCAATGAGTGTGGCGCAAATAAAAGTGTGGCATAAATGCCTCAAAGGTGGTCAAGAATCTGTTGAAAGTGATCTACTTTCTGAAAGGCCTACAACAAGCAGAACACCTGCGAATGTTGAACATGTAGGGGCTGCATTCAGCAAAGACAGTGAGAGAACTAGAAGCTGATTCTAAAAGCTGTTGTATCTGAGATTATGAAGCAAATCTTGGCATGAAACATGTCGTGGCAAAATTTGTTCCGAAGCTTCTGCTACAAGAGCAGAGGGACCATCATGCTGCAGTTGCTAATGACTTGACTCAAACCACTACCAATGAGCCAGATCTCCTCAAGAAGGTCGTAACTGGAGATGAATTGTAGGTCTACAGCTATGATCCAGAAATAAAGGCCCAGTTGTCCCAATGCAAATCACCTGGTTCTCCATGCCCAAAGAAAGTATAGCAAAGTTGCAACACGATCAAGCCCATATTAACCGTGTTTTTTCATTGGGAAGGTGTTGTCTGTCACAAGTGCACCCCTCCAAGCCAAACAATTAACAAGGAGTCCTGCCTCCATGTTCTTCATCAGTTGAGAGATGCAATACGATGAAAACGGCTGCTGCTATGGGCAGCTGGTGACTGGCGTCTTCATCCCAACAACATGCCTGCTCATGTACCACGTCTCATACAGTTTTTTAACAAAACATCAAATTGCCCAGATTTTATGTCCTGCAACGTCTGGCTTTTCCTAAAACCAAAATCACCTTGAATGGGAAGAGATTTCAGACCATCAGTGAGATTCAGGAAAATAAAACACGGCAGCTGGTGACCATTCCAACAAAGGATTTTGCAGAGTGTTTTGAACAGTGGAAGAGACACTGGGAGAACTGTGTGAGGTCTCAAGGTGCCTTCTTTGAAGGGGACAGGGACATGATTGTCCTATGACAATGTGTCTTGAATCTTGGATCTTACAAGAATGCCTCCCTTTTGCGTAGGGCATGGCTGGATACTTTCTGGACAGGCCTCATGTAGCTGAGATTAAACACCCAGACACTGGGCCTCTCTCTCTCTGTCTCTCTCTCGCAGCATTTCATGCACAACTAATATACAATATATATTTATACAGGGAATCCATGTTCATTGTAGAAAAACAAAAAATACATACAACAAGATCAAAATTAAAGGCCATTTGTAGTTGCTCAGTTTTATTTTTCTATTTTACAATTACTGTTGAAATACAATACTATATTATTTTCAGGTGTACAATATAGTTATTACATTTATATAACTTACGAAGTGATCACCCCAATATAGTGCCATTTGACACCATATATAGTTACTACGATATTAGTGATCACGTTCCCTTTACATCCCTATAACTAACTGTTCTTACACCTGGTAATTTGTACCTCTTAATCCCCTCTTCTTCTTCAAACTCTTCCATCTGGGAACCATCAGTTTGTTCTATGAGCTTCTATTTTGTTTTTTAGATTCCACACATATGGGCAATCATATGGTATTTATCTTTCTCTTTCTGACTTATTTCACTTAGCATAATACCTTTTAGGTCTACCCATGTTGTTTCAAGTGGCAAAATTTCATTCTTTTTTATGGCTGAATAATATCCCATTGTATTAATGTGCCTCTTCTTTATCCATTCATCTGTTGATGGCCATTTAGGTTGCTTCCATACCTTGGCCATTGTAAATAATGTTGCACTGAATATATGAGTGCATATATCTTTTTGAATTAGTGTTTTAGATTTCTTTAGTTACATACCCAGAAATGGAATTGCTGGATCATAAGGTAGTTTTATTTTTAATTTTTGAGGCATCTCCATACTGTTTTCCACAGTGGCTGCAAGGAAGAGCTGCACCTTTGCTGGGTGTGCTGGTCCGTGTCTGTGTGAATGAGCTACCTCTATGTCAATGTCAGTGTCAATGTGCATGTAAATGTATGATTACAATCCCAGGATCACACTGTACATTCTGTTCAGTGGCATTCTTTTCCTGCTCAGCAATACAGCATGTCAGTAAATATAAATATATTTTTATATCATTTGAAATTACTCTATGGTATTCTATTTTCAGTAAATTCCACAATTTATTTAGACCATCCCCTATTGCTGGAAATTTGAGGTATAACCACATATTTTCTCTCATAAACTCTGCTTATATAAATGTCCTTTATCAGGCTACTTGGATCTTTAGCAGAGGTTCTTACCATGGCAAAGGGTGATTTTTTTCTCAGCAAAAGATATTATTATCACTGGCCTTGTTTCAGGGGCTGCATTTGTATAAGAGATAAATACCCTTGGGGTTCTGAAGAGGTCCCAGATGTTAACATGATAGTACCTGTTTAAAGAACTTCATACCCAAATACAACCCCGCAGCAAACAGCGCAAAGAGTAAGCTAAGCTAAAAATACATACATAGTGTTAATAAGGTATAAAACCTTGGTAATGGGTGATCATGTACATATAAAACGGCATGGAAATTTTTCAGAAATATAGGAGATCAAAAATAATTAGGAAATAAGAAACTGGGAATGAGCAATTGTCATTTCTAATTTGCCTTTCCAATTTACTTTATATCAGACAGAGGTAAGTAGTGATTCATAATTACCTCCTTCCATACCTGAGTTATTTCACTGGGTAATGTCAAAGGCCACATAGATAAGTAAAGCACTAAATTAGTTTTAATAAAGTGTATTCAGAATTCCCAAGTAAAAGAAATCAGAGGAAGTCGACCGGTGTAGTCAGCTTGTCTGTGAGCCTGTTACAGTTATTGAGAACCTACTATGTTCCAATGACAGAATCAGTCCAGGCTTCCAGAGCTGCCCCTGGAGACAGTCTGAACTGCAGGTGGAGTCAGGTCACTGCAATCCAGGCACCACTGTTTAAGAATCTGGATTTCTGAATGACTTACACCTTTAATTTTCCAATATGTACTGATAGGACATCTGAACAATCCATGTTCATTTTAGAAAACCATGAAAAATACGCAAGACCTGATCCTCTTTTCGGTTTGGCCCCTGAATCACCTGGAGCAATGGGTTAACCTTGCTGGGCCTCTGTAAAATTTAGATAAAAATACCCAATTTCTACTCTCCACTTGGTGTTTAAGCAAGAAAATGTTCATTAAGAAGACTTTTTTAAGTTTCTTTGAAGCTGCTGGGACGTCTGAGGTCGCATTCCAACACATTTGCACTTGATCAATTTGGTATTTATATTAATTTTTATAATACTTTATATTCACAGGCAAGTCAACACCCCATTATCTATTTTTCAATATTTCTTTAGGTCCATTTTTGAGCTGAAACGACTCCTGTCAGCATCTCAGCCCCCTTCTAAGGTGGATCATTATGGGAGGGTGTCATGGTGGGTCATTTACTATCTGCCTCAGGCAAACATCCAAGGATGGGCATCTCCCAGGAAACTTTCTTTTGTGCCTTTTACCTCCTGTCTCTTCTGCTCACTCCTTGCATCTTTGGCTGGTCCTTGCACCTCTTTTGTCTCTTCCTTCCACCCTTGAGCGTGACATGCCCATCTCTCTCCGGTCAGACCCACCCTCTCTTGTCTTCTCTGTCATGGTCCTTTGCTTCCCACCAGTGGATTTGTGGAAGTTGTTGCCATGGCCACTTGGGGTGTCTGCTCGGCAGCCCATAGTGCTCCCATCTGGGGGCCAGCCCCCAGCCCTTCTAGGCCTCCCCTTTGTTGGTAGGACAAGATGCAAGAGAGAACCACCAGCCTCTCTCCCCACTCCCTCCCCGTTACCTGTGTTTGACCCCACTCCTCTGGACTCCATGGCCCCTCTCATTATTACGTGGGATGGCGATACGAGAGTGTCAAATTGGTTGAGGACATGTTTCAATACTAATTTGAAGCTACCAGGCCTCGTGGTAGAAATATACACTGACGCCAATATGTAAGCATAATTTTTTTTCTAGAGTAGATTATGCAAAACATTTCAGCAGATACTCAGCAAGTTCCCCAGTGGATGGACAACCACCCCATCCTATGGGAATTCTCAGGTCTAGTCTTTAAACAAGCACAAAATTCTCCCCATCCTATTTGGCGTTGGGTCAGGCAAGATGGTAGCAAAATTAAAATGTCTGGGACAGTCCTAAGTAGGAGGTTCAGGGTCCTAACACATGGGGTGGGGGTGGGCATTACTGAGTTCATGGTCTCAGGTGAGTTTCTCAGGTGGTCCCCAAGACCACCCTCAGGCCCAGCGATTCACTAGAAGGACTCAGGGGACTCAGAAAAGCTCTTACACTCATGATTATGGTTTATTACAGCAAAAGGATGCCAGTTAAAGTCAGTGGAGGGAAAAGGTGCGTGGGGCAAAGTCTAGGAGAAACCAGGCACAAGCTCCCAGCTGTCCCCGTCCAGTAATGTCTCACATTACTCTGTGCTTAATTTTTCCAGCAACAAATTGTGACAGCACATACAAAGCGTTATCAACCAGGGAAGCTCACCGGAGCCTTGGCATCCGGTGTTCATGGTCAGAACTCAGACTCTAGCCCCCCAGGGCAAAAGGAGGTGTTCAGCATAAATCACATTGTTGGCAGAAGCTATCTGATTACACTGGTACCCTGTGGCCCAATGCCTCAGGCATACAAAACATTCATCAGGCAGAATATTACAAAGATTCAGAGCTCATCCCCTAGGAGCCAGTCTTGCAAACCTGTCTGTCTTGGGGATGGGCAGGAATTGAGCAATCCAGGCCTGCCAAGTTAACCCCTTCCCGCCCATATTCCCTGGGTCAAGACACTGGGAGGCTTTGGCTACATGAGAACACTTCTGGCACCTCAACTATTACCTTCTAAAAATAACATCCTCTCCACCTTCCACTTAGACTCACTGTGATTTGTAATAATAACCATTGAACTGTTTTCAAGAACAGCTGGCCATCTGCAGCAAGGACACATTATTATCATCATCATCATCATCATTATCAGAATCACTATTGTCATATTATTATCATAATCACTGTTATTCAGGGGGTGGAGGCATGAGAATGAGCCCTTAATGCTCCCTTGTGATGTCAGAACAAGTCAGAAGTGCCTTTTTCCAGATTCTGAAGATAAAGACAACTTCAGAGTCATGTGACTCCCCTCCACCTAGGGTTTTAACCATGTCCTGTCTTTCTCTCCTTCTCCTCGGCAGTGGCTGAGAAACCCAGGCCCCCAGCATGAGAAGCGGACTCTGTTTGGAGACATGGTGTGCTTCTTGTTCATAACTCCCCTGGCCACCATCTCAGGCTGGCTCTGCCTGCGGGGCGCCGTGGACCACCTGCACTTTAGTAGTCGGCTCGAAGCCGTGGGACTGATTGCACTCACTGTCGCACTCTTCACTATTTACCTCTTTTGGACACTAGTAAGTATGGCCCACAGCCCCAGGGATGCAGGCCAGCTGGAGCTGGCGGCCCCACAGCTGGCACAGCTTGTCTGTATCACATCTCACCTGCTGATTCAGGCTGGCGAGAGTGTGTGATTTGGTCTGTTACTACATGTGAGTGTATGTGTGCACACACGACACGTGAGCAGACGTGCACTGCTGGGAAGAGCAGATCAAGTAAAGAAAAAGCCCCAACTTCTGAGAGCCCACTAGTCAGGGACACACACCCTGGACTTTTCTCCCCTCTGGTAGTCTAGGCTCTGTCTGTTACAAGGCATGGCATTTTCCTTCTCTTGCCTGTGTTCCTCATTTTTTGCTGGGATCGTAGTATAGCATGAGCAATGCACACAGCCACCGCTGCTGTCGCTGCCTGCACAGACTGAGTCCTCCTGCTGGTCACTTTCTTCTTATACCCTGACCATGGCCTGTAGTCTTTGTTGGGCGTGGGGTTGCCTGGTACCTAATGCTTATTCTGTGTGTTGGGATATTGACCCTGCTGCCCATAAAAACATCGAATTATCTAGCTCAGAAGCTGCCGCCGAAGAAAAACCATTTCCCAATAAGCGTTCCTGCTGTAGAGGAGGAAGACTTTGTAAACATCTCTGTCGTTTTCATCCTGTTCACTTATGAAGGAACTGACTGCTGGGCACCACCTGGCAGCACCCACAAAGTGCAGCATTTGATCTCCCTTTATGCCCCTCTGGGACCTGCAGCCAAGAACGTCACTATCTAGAATATTTTCAGAAAAGGGGCCCCCTGTTCCTCGCATTCCTCTTCCGTGCTGCTTATTTCTAAGCTGAGCATGTTTCATTGTTATTCAGTATGTATTGCCTGTCTAAGGTGGACCATTCCCGTGTCCCATAGCACAGCGTCAGCACTCACGCATCCTCCCAAGCCCTGCCCACCTGCCAGTGGCCACTCCTACCACCCCGACCACGGCCCCCTGCTCATTTCCCTCCTGTGCCTCCCTCCCCTCAAGCCAGAGTGCTCAGCCAGTGCATGGGGCACACCGTGCGAGCTCAGCGAGAAGGACCTGACTTGAGCTTTGGTAAACAGGGAGTGTCCCGATGCTTCAGACATGATCTGAGGCCTCTAATTAATGTAAGCATTCTGTTCCCAGCCTAATGAAGCCCCCAGATGAAACCACTGTTGTCTCCTTAAAAAGTCTGTGCTCCCAAACTGTATCCTAATTCCTTATGAAGCTGGCTCAGAATCCCAAGGACGCTATAATGGGAAGAGAGTTAGAAAGAGGAAGTTAAAGAGCCTAGCTAGCACCACCTAACGTCATTTCACTGCCCTGTGCCTCAGTGTTCCCATCCGCGCAGTGGGAATGGTAATGACATCCATCCTGCCAGCTTCCCCTGGTGCTGTTAGACTAACATGAAAGAGTGCAGGGGGAAATACTTTGGAAAATCATTTTTACCATGATTAGAGTTGTACTTGTCTACCATGTTTCTTAGAAGAGTTCCTTAAATGAAAGTATGGACTTGAATACTAGCTTTCAGACCAATTGAAGGCCTTTTTGAAAATCAGCTTTGTAAGGCGTCCACTTACCCAACAAGGAAGAAAGGCGGGGAGGAGCATGGAAGGAAGGAAGAAAAATTTCTCGAGAAAAATGGATGTGACCCTGTTTGAGCTCCCATTTTAGTTGAAAGGGAGGTGTGGGTGGGACAGGTACCTGGAGTGTGGGACTCTTTCAGGAGAGGTAATATCCTTCATTCCAGAAATGTTTCCAAGGGCCAGTGCAGCCTGGTAAAAAGCACATGTGTTTAGAATCCAAAGGCCTTTGTTTGACCCCAAGATTTGGCATCCTAATAGCTGTGTAGCATTAAGCAGGGTACTTAACCTCTCTGATCATCCTTCCTCTTATGCAAAAAAAAAAGGAGGAAATGATTGCTACCCCTGGATCAATGGGCTATTGTGAGGGTTAGGTGGGATAACACGGGAACGTGCATCAGAGCACCTAGCATAGGCACCCTGGTTTTCCTCCTGGGACTTCCCCGCTCCCCCAGCTCCCTCCACCCACCAGGCCTCTATAAAATGCAGAGCAGCAGGCCCTGGTGTGAAAACTGTGCTGCGGTGTCAGCTCAGCAATAGGTTACTGAGTCTAGACGAACTCCTTCCCAGATAAATGCTGTTCCGAGCTGCCCTGGCAAGAGCTGTAATTCAGAAACTGACGGCACTTGGAAACTGCCCTCCAGCAGAAACCCATTGTAAACAAGCTGTCAAGTTTAAGGAGAATATGCTGTGAAAATGTCTTAGATAAACAAACACTGTGTCAGTCCCAGCCCCGCTCCTCAGAGAAGCCTTCCCGGAAGGGCCTCTGGGGCTGGATGAAGAGGGACACGCATCCACACCATGCACCTAAAAATGCCTTTGGAGTTTCACGCCACCCACAGGGCCACAGGGGCCTGCCCTTGACACGCACTTCTGGAGTCCTGTCTTCTGGAACCTGCTGTGTGGAAGGAGAAGCATCTGGAACCCAGGAGGCCAAGGCCTCAGCCATCTCCACTCAGAGCTCAGAGAGGGGTGCCCCAGAAACATCACTGTCACATCACACACTGTTTGTTTGAAGTCCATGGACAGACACCAGAGAGCTAGCTGAGAACTGAGTCCACATTAACTGTTAAGAAGTTGTCCCTAGAGGTGCAGGAATGGAGGCATCACAGTTCGGTGACCGCAGGAAGTCCTCCCAAACACTGGGCAGCCAGTGCCCAGCACAGAAACTTGGGTTCCATCCATCACAGAGTGAAATGAAAGAACATTCTGAAACCTCTAGCTGATTCCCAGTCCCGTGGGCTAGTCATTTAAATTCTCATTATAAAGAGGAAAAACCTCTAATAAAATACTGTCCCCAAAAGGCTCACTGTGGGACCGGTTTGGACACACCCCACGAGCCCATGGCCATACGGCACGACGGTGTTCACTGTGACCCTGTGCAGGCACCCCTCCTGCCGATGTGCACCCACGCAGTGGTCCTCTGCTGCAGCGCAGTCAGAGAGCTGGGCCCATCTCTGAAAACGCTCCTTACAAAGCTCTGGACCCCTGGATAACCTCACAGTCGCACAACAGCCCCCTCCGCAGAGAAAAGGTAGAATGAAAATGCATAATAAGATTTCCCAAAGTCTACTGCAACTTTACAGCAAATGTCCAGCAACAGCCTGTCACCTCGCTGACCGGGAAGGTGGGGACCTCTCCTTGTGCCAGCCTGGTGATCTTAACTCTTCATACGGACCTTACCCAAGATGGGGGGTGAATAAAATATCCTTTGGATGAAGAAATGAATGCGCTTCAAGAAACCCATCAGATGAGGGGCAGTTTTATCACAATAGTGGCTCAGTCTGTGCTCTCTCTTCCTCCTCTCTCTTAAAACCTCGGAAGTTTCAGAAATTGTATATTTCTGAAGTTCCCAATGCTCCTATTGCTATAGCTTCTTTTGGCTTATGTTTATTTTCCTCCCACTGCCTCTTTATTTCTCTGAATCAAATCTCCTTTTATTTCTACTCTATTCCACTGCAGGGAGGGAGCTCTTAGAGACGGGAGCCCATGTTCACCCAGGGCAGTTGCACAGTGGTCCCTTCCGCACCGCGCCCAACGTCCTTTGTTTTCCCTCACATGGAGTCATCTGCATGTGATGTCTTCCACTTAATTGGATTTGCCTGCCACCCGTGGTAGTTAATAGCAATTAACATAGATTAATGCGTAATAATATCCCATTTGTTTGTCTGAACAAGTGGGTTGATTTTCGTACTTCCCAGAGGGGGAACTGGGAGGCGGACGCAGTGGTGGACCCCCGTGTTCTTGGAAGCAGTGCTCTCAGGCGGGACTGAGTGTGCACTCACCTGGAGAGCTTGTTAGGAGGCATGCTCTGATTCCTTAGGCCTGGGCAGAGCCCCAAATCCTGATACTCTAACAAACCCCCAGGTGGTACAGGCCGACCCTGCGCCACACTGAGAGCATCATTAAAACAGATGCCCAACCGCCTTTCTCCCCCCATTTCCTACATCTGAGCAGGACTGTCGCACAATCACCATCTTTTCTGTACTTAATCCATCAAAAATAACAGGCCAAGAAAATTAACCTGTGTGTGAGGCACAGTGCTAAGTGCTTTTTTATTTTTATTTTTTGTTTTTCACTTACAATTGACATACAATATTAGTTTCAAGTGTATAACATAGTGATTAGAGGTTTTTACAGGGTGGGGCAGAAGCAGGTTTATAATTGTTTGTATGAAAAATAATTTACAAGAATTAATACATAATAATACAAGAATAAAGTCTGTGTTTTGCATACTCACAACTGTAAACCTACTTTTGCCCCACCCTGTATACTGTATAAAGTGATCAACCCTATGAGTCTAGTACTCATCTGACACCATGTGTAATTATTACAATAGTTTTGACCGTATTCCCTATGCTGCATGTGCTGAGTGCTTTTTATACATTATCTCAGATATCATTATTCACATATTACAATGAGGGAATCCAAATATGGAGATGGCAAGCAGCCCTCCCAAAGTCACAGAGCCACTAACTACACAGAGGAGGAGGATTCAAGGCCCATGCGCCTGGCCCCGGGGCCCAAGGCCTGCTTACCCTGTAGAAGAAGGAGCTGCCCACCTGCACTCACGGCTAATTCCCTGCTTACTGATGCCAAGCATGTGCGGCTCTTTAACATCATGAATGAAAGGACTCTTGATTTGAAATTCAGCTCTCCTGTAATATTTCCCGATTTCAGACTTCTTGTACTGCCAAAGCTCTTCATTAGTACTTGTCTGTGTTCTACCTCTTCCCTGCCCTTGGCCCTGAACAGCAGGCTTTCCAACCTGCCTCCCTTACATTCATGAGTAGAAAGCAGCAACAGGACAGAATAGATAAAAGAGAATCAAGCTTAAAAAAAAAAATCCCTGATCTGCTCTGGCATGTTCAGGGCCTTTTGGAGAAAAGCACATCTGTGTGAGTTTAAAAGCTTGTATTTTCATACCCAAATCTGTCTGGCACTCAGCCTGTGGCATTTGCCTCCTAGCCTCAGATATTTGAGCGAGTGGCCTTGAATTTCATGATCCTGCCATGAAGCCTAACAAGCCCTTTCTGATCAGGGACCTGCACTGTTCTTCACTTCTGCAAACACTAACCTCAAACCATTCAGTCAGCCACTCTCTGTCCTGTGCTGGGGCCAACGCAATCTACCCACCCCAGAGGGCTAAACGGCCCATACACGGATAATTTGTCACCCTTAACCCATGGGCACCTTCTTTCCCAGAACCTAGTCATCTGGATGTACTCACACTGGATCCTGTCCCCAGTTTTAAAGGCAGTTTGTACATCTTCAAAAGTACAGGTGCAAGTGTGAGTTTCCTGGGAAGCCCATCAGTGCTTTTTGCCACCCTTCTCCAAAACAAACTACCTGTGTGATCATCTCGTTCAAGTACATTTGCATAAGAAGCAAGCACAGTTGTGTGAAAATCAACCACAGGTTCCCTGTGCATGCTGTCATGCATGTATAAGACAGGCTTAAATCTCAAGCAGTGTTGCAATTCGAAAGCATAGGATATTTATTCACTCATTTATTCACGAAGCAAACCCTACTGAGCAACTTCTCAGTGCCAGACACTGTGATAGGTGTAGGGCATGTAAAGATGAAAACAACACAAGCCCTGCTCTCCAGATGCTTCTAGCGCCAGGGAGAAACAAGTACACTGATGTGCAGGCACTTGATGCCATGCTCAGGTGGGCACCAGGCCCTGTGGCTCAAAAAGAACCAATTGGGGGAGCTTGGTGCTCGTGCCAAAGCTTCCCACAGAATTCTGGGTGTCACAGAATACTGGGACTGGAGGCACTGGGGCTCACCCATCAGGGCCAGCCAGTATAGTTTTGCAGCTTGTCTACCACACAGTAAGAGAGATGCCCTCCCTGTCACAGTCGGTGTGAATGGGGTCCTTTGAGTTTTGCGGTGTCTGACCTGCAGAAGGGTGCGATGCATGAAGCCCTAGCATCCCTCCCATTTAACAGAGAGAAAACCTGGACCAAAGAGGCACATCACTTAGTCCCACCGCTGGGGGGGCCATTCTGCCCACGGCTTCCAGCCAACTCCTTCATCACAGATGCTCTGGGACCTAAACACCACTATCCCCCAGATAAATCCAAAACCCAGAAGAAGCCTTCTTTCCTGTTGACACCCTGATTTTACCCACCACGAGGAGGAATGAGGGAAGCCTCTCCACAAGCCGTTCCCGTGTGTTCGCACTCGGGTGCCCTTTGCTGTGTGCCTGATGCCCCAACGCCCAGCCTCTAGAGCAGCTTCGCCCAGGTTCCTCACCCCACTGTGCTGCTCGCTGCCGGTGGTTTAGAGCGGAGTCCCACAGCATGTCTGTTTCTTGGGCTGAGTATCGGCGCCTGCTGACCTGAAACCTTCCCTTATTTTCCCTCTCCCACCCGCAGGTGTCATTTAGGTACCACTGTCGATTGTACAACGAATGGCGTCGGACCAATCAAAGGGTGATTCTCCTCATTCCAAAGTCTGTCAACATACCTTCCAACCAGCAGTCGCTGCTGGGCCTCCATTCTGTCAAGAGGAACTCAAAGGAGACCATTGTCTGACACTTGTGTGGTTGGTTGATTGATTCGTTGTTTGGGTTTGGAAGTTTCTGCACTGGGGCCGCGCGCTGAGCCACCCCCAACCCGTCCTAACCTGCCCGTGGGTCGAAGAACATCCAGAGCCGTGTCAGCGCGTCGTCCCGAGCAACGAACGCTGCCAGACGAGAGCAAATGCTGTTTCACTTCAAATCATGGATGCTGCAATCATATGATATTTGCTAAGCTGCCAAACACGTGTATTTAGCAGATACTGTGTGGAATTTCCTGAACACCTCTTTAACACGCGAGGAAGGTTCTCCTGCTAAGGATGCAATTCAATTCTTCCTTTTTTATTACTATTTCAAATATATATATATATTAAACTTAGATGATAATCAAAATCGAAAGCCAATGTTAAAACCGGTTTCTTGGTTTGGACGGGTTTTGTTTGGGTGAGTTCCTGTGTTGCTGGTTTTCTGCCGCAGGTTCTTGGAAGTGGTCTTTCTCATCTCTCTCCTGTCCCGTGCTCAGGGGACAGCGTAATGACTGCAGAACACATCGTGTCTGAGGGGTGTTTTGTACTAAACCTTACTTAATTATTCCGCCTTCAAAGGAAAAAGAGGTGTGGCAACTCTCCCCACACTGAGCTGTTTATTTAAATTTCATTAAAGAGAACAAATAAAGATGGTGAGAAGCACGCTCCTGTTTGGTGCTGACAGCTGATGGAAGCTATTTTCTAATAATAAATACCCGGTGTGTGAAAGACCAGCCCCGCTGATTGCAATACTCTTATTTTTAATTATAAAACCTGTGAAGTTTCCCAAAGTAGATTTTAAAAGGAAAAAGGACCGAGGTTGATGTTTTTACTCCGTCTCCTTCAGCGCGTGTCTTAATTCTGCATTCTCGGCGACTCGGAGGATCATTAAACATTTCTAGGAACCCTGGACCTGTTTTGCATATCAATTAGCATTCTCATTGCTCTGTTGAATTTCCAGCTTGACAGGTAGATGTGGCCAAAAAAATGTTTAAATGCGGCCTGTCTCAGCCCTCTAAGACCCCTTCGTCTCAGTTTCAGAGGACAGAGCCCCACACAGGACCTTCCCCCAACCATGAGCCTATCTGTCACAGGCTGAACTAGACTTTTCCTGAGGGCTTCGTGTCCCTCATTTATCTGTGGGGGTGTGAAGGGCATGGGCAGTGCCTGCGTTTGCGTGCCCACTGAAACCGGGGAGCGGACGCGTGGTTTGAGGAGAGCGCTGGCTCCCGCTGCCTGCCCGCCCACTCGCAGGGGGTGGGGGGAGGCAGAGCCCAGCTTTGGGGAATGCTTAAAATACGGATTTCTAGAACATGACCCACATTCCGAATACCACTCCAGCGTCTGCCTTACGCTCCCCACCTGGGAGAACAGAAAGTGCAAAGGAACAGGCAGTGAGGAGGGTAACGATTTTCGTCTGCAGACTGATCCAGCTGATGCAGGTGTTGCCTTTGTCTGCAGAGCCTCCTCCCACAGACCGTTCCCGCGCCGCTGCCGGGGAGGGAAACAGCTGTACGGCTCTCCATGCAAAACTCGGATGTGCTTTATGGCTTGTGACAATAGATTTCCTCCCCACCACGCTTCACTTCGACACTTCAATTCCAGTAATATACGTCTCAGCCCTTTTGCTGTTTACTCGGCCCTGCTCACCCCTCGGGGCTATCATTAGCGGCACCACCATCAACCGTTTCTTAATTGACCTTTTTAAAATGCTGGACGCCACTGGCTGCACACAGCTGTCACACATTAAATTTCCTGAGCCGAGAGTCCAGCTCGGTGGCTGGTGAATAGTAGCCCCGTGATACCGTTGATAAATGAGGTCCACCCAGCCTTGGCCCCTGAGCTGCCGGGTTCACCAGTGACACCTCTCAGCTGAATGGCACACTCCAGAGAGGACCGTACCCCTTCTCCTCCTGCTTCTTCCATGAATTAGGGAAGTGACGATTCCCAGGACCATTCCCTGTTGAGGCTGGCTGTGGATAATCCCTCTATCTTGGCTCATGAGATGAAATATGATGAGGCAAAATGTCTCAGGCACAGCCCGGGCCCCGGCGGCTCTCCTCGGCTCCTGTGCTGGGAAGGTCGGCACATCAGTGCTGGGCCTGTGCCACGCCTCTTTTCCCCTTCTTTGCTCCCCCAGACTGGGAAAATAAGGCAGAGTCCAAATTCGAGGAGTAGGTTGCACGTGGGGTGGTGGGCGGGCCCCCCTACAAGCCAAGACGGGCATCTGTGCCTCCCCTCCCAGGCTACCAGCTTAGAACCTCCTTTTGAGAAACTCTGAACTCCCCCAGCTCCAGGGCCCAACCAGGATTCTGAAAGTTTTTAGGAGACACCTCAGGCCCTCGTGGCCTTTTAATCCTGTGGTTGTTCAAGGTGGGAGAGACTAGGGAACTTTAGTTTATGCTCAAGCACCAGCCAAGGGGGCAGGAGGCAGGTGCGGACTCCAGTCAAGGCTCTGCATCTGTCACCAAGAACAGCGCATCTGCCTGGAAGCAAAGGTGCCTTTTGCTCGCTGGCACAAGGTGCTCCCTGGGTGACCAGCAGCCGTGCTGGTCTGTTTTGCACTGGCATGCTTGGCACGCCATTTCTTTCTTTTGGAAAGATCTAGAATGAAGCGGGGAAAGGACTGGGGAGGGGCAGGTGTAGGATCTTGGTGGTTCGCTGCTTCCCTCCCTACCATCTTCTTGCAGAGTCCTCTGTCCCACACTCCTTGCCATATTCTGTCCTAACCACTTGTCCTGAGGACAGTGGGTAGAGACAAACGTGTGTCACGGAGAAACCAGAGGGGAAACTGACAGCTGAAACGAGTGCAGCATGCTCCTGCCTGCCCCGTGTGTGCACATGTGTGCTTCTGCGTGCTCTCATGTGGGGAACAGAGAACATGAACGTTCCCGAACTTCTACAGCTCCCCAGAGAGCTGCGCAGAAGCTCAGGTGAGCTGTAAAGCCCAATTAGGGAAAAACAAATCGCAGGACTTGGAAGTTGCTTGCTTTTGTCTTTTGGGTCCTGGTCTCCTTCCCGTGCCCTGAGGGCCCCGGGTTGTCCCGGGCATCTGTCCTGCAGCCACAGTCACTTCATTTTCAGAGAAAGGATCTCATCTGGGGGCTTGGAGGAGCCAAAGGAGAAAACAGAGTGATGTGGTAGCCCAGCGACCTGCCCTTCCACCAGCAGCCATCTCGGCCTTTCCTGACCTCCCACCGGCCGACAGAGCATCACCGCACGCACAGAAACTGTATCTTTGCCCCACCCACACCCATGACTGTCCCGAGGCCTCGAAGGAAAATGGGCATATGCTTCCTTCCCACCGTAATCTGGGGTGTTCCCAGAAGTTACCTGAATATCAGCCACACAGCTTGTAACCCTAGTCCTGGGAAATAAGTGTACATTGTGATTCTGAAGCCTTATATAGTATGAGAGGTGGGCCAGCAAGTGAGGGCAGGGTTCAGGATTATTCAGGACAAGAGGTCGGGACCGGGATGGACCAGCCATCCCTCCCAGCCGAGCGCACGGAGGATGCAGCAGGCTGATGGCATGGGACCGGTGCCCCTAGAGACTGGAGTCTGAGAAATCGGCACTCCTGACTGCGATCCCCAGGCGGCTGCAGACCCACTCCAGAATGTGTCGGTTCTGCAGAAACACGGGCGCTGGTACGTTCCACAGTCCACCCTTCTCGGCTTTGTAGAAGTCTCTGTGTCTGGGAGTTGCCTTTGACACATACTGGCTCTCCTTAAGTTTAGCTGCTCTGGAGTGATTCTGGCTCTTTGCTCCCCAGGGCAACAGGATGGGAGAGAACCCACCATGAGTCAGACAACCTGGGTTTAAGCCTGGCTCTGCAGCGGCCCAGCTGTGGGTTGTGAACAAGTGACCCCTATGCCCATTTCAGCCTCAGCTTTTGCCTCTGTGAAATGAGGATAATAACTACCTCAGATAGTCCTGGTAAGATTCGCAGGGCCTAGCTCCCAGTAGTTCATGAATGAATAACCCCTCTTGTCTCCCCTTCCTTCCCCTCACTGTTGCTGATATCTAGGCTATTTTGCCTTAGCTTGGGTTTTGATGAACAACTTTGATAAATGACTTGAAGGGCCGTAACCAAATAGTTTTAAATCCTTTTCAAAACGCAGAAGGATTGATTTCAAATAATCAGCCGATACTTACTGAACACACATGCTTGTGAGTAAAAAGAACTGTAAGAGACACTTCTGGGGGTTGGAATTCCTGACTTGATTGAGACCTTTGAGTTATGTGTAGATTCCAGGTGCCCTTGCATTTCCTGATGCTGGATGGAGCTTATGACGAATCGAGAATTCATCACAAATACAAAAAACTACTCGTTCTGCATCTAATGCTGCAGAGGAAAACAAAACAGTCCGTCCATTGTGTGTGTTCCCAGAAGCGAGGGACTCGTGAGTCACTGAGCTCAATTCTGAGCACAAAGACCATAGAAGGTGATCAGCTTGGGGAGGCCTGCTTCCTTTTGAGAAACTCTTCTTTTTGAGCCTATTTGGGCCATAGTTACTCTATCAAGAAAATGAATGTGCGGACTCTGTCAGAGGTCTTATTTTTGTCTTCGTTGTGGAAACCAGATGCAAAGAATTGGGTTAGTCATACATTTTAGTCCATGACACGATTTCTGTCACCATCCACCTACAGAGGTCCCTGTTCTATTTTATTCACAAATGCATACAAAGTGCCAAATACTTCTCATGAGCCATGCACTGTTCAGCACTTTAAAAATTATCTCCTTTAGCCCTGGCTGGTGTAGCTCAGTGAGTTGAGCACGGGCCTGCGAACCAAACGATCGCGGTTTGATCCCCAGTCAGGGCCCATGTCTGGGTTGCAGAGCAGTTCCCTGCAGGCCAGTTCCCAGCAGGGGACGTATGCATGAGAGGCAACCATACATCAATATTTCTCTCCCTCTCTCCTTCTCCCCTTCCCCTCTAAAGATAAATAAATAAAATCTTTAAAAAAAATTATCTCCTTTAATCATCGCAATGACGTCATCCATTGCTGCCTAACACACCACCCCCAAATTTAGTCATCTGAAACACCCGCTTTATTGCATCTTGCTATTCCGTGGGTTGACCAGGACCCAGCTGGGGAGTCCACGGGCAGCGCCCGTTCTGGTCGCCCTGGGGCGTCTCAGTCCGATGGCCCCGGTGTCCTCCTGTGGCTCATCTCTCCACATGACATCTCACTTTCAAGGCTCCCTCTCTTTCCATGGCTGCTCAAGGCTCCCAGAGAAGAGAGGCATCTGTCCTAATTAATGCGAGTGCTTGGAAGTGCCTGAGTGTCACTTCCTTTCATCCTGTGGGTCAGAGCTGTCCCAGGACCTGCCTCTGGTGGGAGGTGCTGTTTGCACACACAGGGAGAAGCAGCATTGTTCGGGCCCATCTGCGGAGATCAGCTACCAGACCCATTTTATGGATGGGGAAGCGTAAACAGAGGTTAAGCTACCTGCCCAAGAAAACAGGGCGGGTAAGGGGCACAACTGAGATTCCAGCCCAGGCTCTGGGGTCCCTGCTGCTAACTATGGATACGTGCTGATGCCTCTCAATCTTCTCAGATTCTCAGCTTCTAGTTTTGTATCTTCCCCTCCATGCCTCATCTCCGATCTTCCTTCCTGAGGCACCCACTCCAATACGTCTGATATAGAAATGGGACATGTCTCTATCTTTGCACAGTGTTGTTTTGTGGATCTGTCTTAATTCACATACAAATGATTATGCTGTAAGTCTCCTTCTTCCCCTGCTTCCCCCTCCTTAACGCTGTTTGGAACCTCTGTGCTGCTGTGTATCTAGTTCATTGCTTCCAATGGCTGCTTGGGGTCCCGGTTCACCTTTTTAGTCCCGTCATGTTACCCCCAATTCCCCGACCCGCCCACAGTGTCCCGGTGGACATCAGGTGCTCGGCTCCCCCCGGGCCTGTGGGAGAGTCCCTCTGGACCAGCACCCATGGGCGGGCATGTGGGGATACAGGGTGCCGACCAATGCAGTCTCACTATTGTCACCTTGTTTTGCAGAAAGACAGGAACACTTCAGACACCGCCTCTCCCCCACAGTAGTGGCCGACTATTCCCATTTCTCCGAATCCTGTTCTATACTTGCTGTTTATTTTTAGCCAATCTGACAGTATAAAACCGATGATTTACTACCCTATCTGTATAAATTCACACTTCTTTATTTTTCCTACTGGGTTGGCTATCTTTCCCTTTTTAGTCTCTCTAGACAGTTCGACGTGCCGCTGAGCCCCCATTTGTTCAGCTCTCCCAGTTATGTCTGCGGCGCGCTTCCTTGAACAGACTCTTTAACTGTGACACAGTCAAATCCTGGGTGGTTTTTTTTTTTCATGTATTATGTCTGGGTGGTCTTATTTACATTTTAGAAGTTCTTTCTCATTTCAAAACCACAAAGATAGTCCCCCGTATTTTCTTCCTTTAGCTTTGTGGGTTTTTATGTCACTCTTAGGCCTTTTATCTCTCGGGAATTCATCTCTGTATGTAAGACAGGAATCAACTTTATCTCCCTAAGGCAGGCAGTTTTCCATCCCCACCTGCGTGGCGATCTCCCCTTTCTTAATTCAGCTGTGGCGTAACCTGGGTCATAATCCAGTTCCGCCCAAACAGGGGCCTGGCCCTGCTCCCTCAGTGGGCGGTGCCAGCCTCACTGCCCATCTCACCGCGGCTCCACCCTGCACTCCACGTCGGTGTCTGTGGAAATGAGCAACTTCTCCCCAACCCCCTGCCGGCTTCACGCTACATTTTCTCAAAATTGACTTAGCTATTTGCAGACACTCTTTTAATTCCTGTGGTGGATAAATTTTAAAATAGTTTTGTTAAGTGACTTGAAAGGTCTTGGAATTTTGATTTGAATCGTAGTGAATTTATACATTCATTTCATGAAAATTGACTTTTTTTTACAGTTTGTATCAACCCCATATAATGGTCATAGCATAACACCATTTATTTAGGTGTTCTTTGGGTGCTCAAATAGCGTATTAATCATTGTTAACAAAATGTGCATCTTTTGTTAGTTCAACTCAAATACTTTGTAGTTGTGTTGCTATGGTGAATGATGTCTTATTTTCTCTCTGGTTAGTGCTGGCTCTGAGGAACACTTGTTATCCTGTTCTAGCACCTTTGCTGAACTCTGGAATAGTTTTCATAGTTTGTGGATCCGCTTTAAGCCTGCTCTCTGCCGTCAGGGTGTGGGGGCCTGGCCCTCCAGCACTCTGCTGCTGTAGCCCCACTTTGGGGGTGCTTGCTGGTTTCCCGGAGCCTTAAAGAGGGCTCAAAGTTTCACCACCATTGATATCTGCTATACATTTTCATTATATACTTTCATTGAGTTTTTCTGTTTTCTCTATATTTCTAGAACTCTATGAGTTTTATTATTAATGATGGTTAATAATACTAAAACTCATAGAATGTTAGAAATAATTAGATATTTATTATTAGCTCTGGCCGGTGCGGCTCAGTGGATTGAGTGCTGGCCTGTGAATCTAAGGGTTGCTGGTTCGATTCCCAGCCAGGGCACAAACCTAGGTTGTGGGCCAGGTCCCCAGCTGGGCACATGTGAGAGGCAACTGATCAATGAATCTCTCACACATTGATGATTCTCTCCCTCTCTTTCTCCCTCCCTGCCATTCTTTCAAAAAAATAAATATATAAAATGTTTTTTAAAATATATTTATATTACTAATTAAAATTATTTTAAATAAGGTATTTATTAGTACTAATTAAATATAATTAAAATAATAATATTGAGGGTTTTGTGTACTGTTCTACTTTAATCTATGTAATAAGATACACTGCTGTTGAACCATCCTTTTATTCCTGGGTAAATCTCACTTAAGATTTTATAAATACATGCTTTAGTAATTATGCTATTACAGTTTCCCAATTTTCCCCCTTTGCCCGCCTCTGTCTAGTACACCCATTCCCTCCGGCAACCTTTCCTTTCAGTTCATGTCCATGGGTCAATTTCTCTGGCTTCTATACTTCCTATACTAGTCTTAACATCCGCCTGTCTATTTTGTACCTGCCAGTTATGATTCTTCATCCCTGAGCCTTTCTCCCCATTCTCTTCCTTCCCGCTTCCAGCTGATCACCCTCCAAATCATCTCCATAGCTACGATTCTGTTCCTGTTCTGGTTGTTTGCTTAGTTTGTTTTGTAGATTCAGTTGTTGATAGTTATGGACTTGTTGCTGTTTTAATGTGCATAGTTTTGATCTTCTTTTTCTTAGATAAGTTCATTTAACACTTCATGTAATAATGGCTTGGTGATGACGAACTCCTTTAGATTTACCTTGTCTGGGAAGCACTCTATCTGCCCTCCCATTCTAAACGATAGCTCTGCTGGAGAGAGTAATCTAAGTTGTAGGTCCTTGCTTTTCAACACTTTGAATACTTCTTGCCAGTCCTTTCTTGCCTGAAAAGTTTCTTTTGAGAAATCAACTTATAGTCTTATGGAAACTCCTTTGTAGGTAACTCTCTGCTTTTAAGATTATCTCTTTATCTTTAACCTTTGGCATTTTAATTGTGCTATGTCTTGGTGTGGCCCTCTTTGGGTCCAGTTTGTTCGGGACTCTCTGTGCTTCCTGGACTTGCATGTCTATTTTCTTCATAAGATTAGGGAAGTTTCCTTTCATTGTTTTCCCAAATAAGTTTTCGTTTTCTTGTTCTTCTTCTTCTCCTTCTGGCATCACTGTGATTCAGAAGTCCGTACATTTGGAGCTGTCCCGGAGGCTCCTTATACTATCTTCATTTTTTTTTTTATTCTTTTTTCTTCTTGCTGTTCTGATTGAATGCTTTTTTCATTCTTATGTTCTAAATTGTTGATCTGATTCTCAGCTTCATCTCCTCCACTGTTGGTTCCCTATAGATTTTTCTTTATTTCACTTAATGGAAACTTCATTTCTTCCTGGATCTTTTTCATGTGTAACCATACTCCGTGAGTTATGTGAGCATCCTGATAACCAGTGTTTTGAACTCTGCCTCTGATAGGTTGGTTATCCTCATTTTGTTTGGTTCCTTTTTCTGGGGTTTTGTTCTGCTCTTTCACTGGGGCCATATTTCTTTGTCTCCTCAATTGGAAAGCCTTTCAATGTTTGTTTCTGTGTGTTAGGTAGAGTTGCTTTGACTCCCCATCTTAGTAGCCTAGCTTATTACAGAAAAAGCCCCTGTTAATTTTGTGGGGCAGAGCCTTAGGTATCACCAGGGCAGGGCAACCCACTTCACCTCTTTGTGGCTCTGTGTGGGGGGAGGGCTCAGAGAGGGGATGATGCTGCTGCCTGGCTTCTGGAAGTTTCCAGTCACTTCACACCCACTCCCCACATGGGACTGGTGCCCTTCCAGCTGCTGTCCCTGAATCCCAGGGCGGGTAGGTCTGTGCAAGTTGTAAATACCTGTGGGCCCTTTAAGTAGAGTCTCCTGAAAATCTGGCAGTTTCTTCTGCTGCCTCAACCCCCACCCACTGGTTTTTACAGCCTGGTTTTTACAGCCAGAAGTTATGGGGACTTATCTTCCTGGCACTGGAAGCCTGGACTGTGTTGTCTGGCCTGGGGCTGGGGTCGCTGGCTCCCATGGTGTCCCTCCTGATTTTTATTCATCACCCGTGAATGTGAGACCACCCATTCCTTTGCTTCTCCACGCCACACCATGTCTCCGTGCCCCTCCACCTCTGCCCCTCATACCTGTCTGGATAAAGGTGGCTTTTTTTTTTTAAATTTTCTCCGACGAATTTGTATTTTATTTTATTTATTTTTTTATTTTTATTTATTTTTTAATATTTTATTTATTTATCTTTAGAGGGGAAGGGAAGGAGAGAGGGAGAGAAACATCAATGTATGGTTGCCTTTCGTGTGTCCCCTGCTGGGAACTGGCCTGCAGGGAACTGGTCTGCAACCCAGGCATGTGCCCTGACTGGGAATTGAACCGCGATTGTCTGGTTCGCAGGCCTGAGCTCAATCCACTGAGCTACACCAGCCAGGGAGGTGGCTTCTTTAAATCCTTGGTTGTCAGACTTCCATACAGCTCAATTTTCTGACAGTTCTGGGTGTTGTTTTGAGGTGTAGTTATAACTTTTTTTGTAGTTGTGCGAGGAAGTGAAAGCATGTTTACCTACACTTCCATCTTGACCAGAAATCTCAGTCTTATTTAATATTTTCTATATCTATGTTGAAAATGAAGTGTTCCCACTACCACCACCAATTCCAATCCAATATCTCCGAGTTTCATTTTCTTTTTCTCATTTTCAATTTTATAGCTCCCTTTTCTACCATGAGAAACTTGGCTTTCCCTGTCTTTAACGTATTAACCTATTTAATCAGTCTCTCTGTGTGTAATCAGTCTCTCTGCACGTAGCCAACCTCTGTCCCCACAGCGATCCCCTCCCCTGTGTAGACGTCCCTCTCCCCGTTCTCCGCTATGACACCCAGGCCAGGCCACTGCTGCATGGGGACGCCTGCCTCGTCCCTGTCAGAGTCGTGTACAGAAAGTGAGGTTTCTCATCTCCACTCGGTCTGTACTTACTTCCTTCTTCATGGTGTTTTGTTTCCGTCCTCTGTTTTTATTATTTTGTCTAGTCAGTCTGAATTAATGGCATCTTTCATTGATCTTTTTAAAGAATAAGTTTAAAATACCATATGACTTCACTCATATATGGAATCTAATAAACAAACTGAACTAACAAGCAAAATAGAAACGGACTTGTGGATGAGGAACAGGCTGACACCCCCCACTGGGGGTGGGGCAGAAGGGTGGCAGGTGGAGGGATGGAGCAGAAAGGACAAAGGACTCAGGCACATGGACAACAGTGGGGGGATGGAGGGGGTGTGTGTAAAGGAGATAAATAGTAACACAAAAAGTATACCATTAAAAATAAAATAAAATAAAATCTTCCACAGGCGAAAAATAAATTTAAAAAATAAAAAATAAGTTTAGAGCTTTCTCAATCTTCTTTTTATCTCATCCACTTCTGTCCTATATTTCATTAATTCTTAGCCTTACTTTTATTATTGCCTTCCTTCTTCTTGTTGTTATTTTCTGATCACTCTTGTCTCAGCCTTCTGCTGGGGAGGGTGGTGGGGGGAGGTTCTGGGTAAATGACTTAGAACTACCCACTGTCCTCTAGTTACTGCTTTATCTTCCACAGTTTTTGAAAACTTTCAATGTCCAAATTTTGTTCTAAGTATTTTTAAATTTCTCTTGTGTTTTTATTTAACTCAGTCATTTGTAGTGAGTTTTTTTAGCTTTCAGCAGATGAGCATGAGGTGGGAAGTGTTATTCTTTCATGTTATATTTCAATTATTATGATATTGTAGTAAAAACAACAGCAACATGGTCTCAGTGATGTTGCATCTTTGAAGTTATAGCATTTTCTGTGTCTTCATACATGGTTGATTTTTGCAGGTATACATACATGTGTGTCTGTACACAAATAAGCTCCCAGGTTAATTGTGTGTTTCCCACCTCCCTGTCTCTGCTTCTTGTCATGCTTGACCTGTAGGGTCTGAGGAGGGCGGATAAGATTCCTGATCACACTGTCAATGTGCTCATTTCTTCCTTTAGTCCCGTGGGAAGCTGCTGTATGTATTTTGACAATATTTATGTCTTTATCTTTATCATTATACTTCTTGATATATTGTTCTTCTTTCCAAAATATAATATTCTAATATTCTCCTTGTCCCTTTTGATGTTTTGAAAATTCTCTTTGGTCTAAATTGATATTAAACATTTCTGAATCCTGTTACATCTCCTGTAGGTGGCATGTGGCTAAGTACTCTTTTTGAAATTTCATTTGAGAATCTCTCTTTGGATTGGTGAGTTTAATCCATTTACACTTACTTTTTACTGACATTGGGTCTTAAGCTACGATCTTCTCTCACGTCTCTTTCTTTTCCCCCGTGACCTAAGACTCTTCTCAGGACCCTGACCACCTGGGCTGGTGGTGTCTACCCACAAAGTGGGGAGTGAAAGCCGCAGTGGGCCCTGTAGACGTCACCTCTGACCACTTCAGCGGGTGACTCTGCCCCTCAGGCCACATCCTCACACTCTGTCCTGCTCACCATTTTCTATGCCCCGCCTGCCTGGATCGCTTTGTCCAGTCAGCCAGCCTTTGAAGGAGCTACGGCGCAGGAGGGGGGATCTGCCGGCTGGTATGTCTTCTGTACCTACCACCCGCCCCCGTGTGGAAGGAACACAGCCCAACGTTACCCCACTGACCTGGTGGCCCTGGACAGGCTCTGCTCTTCCCTGTGTTCTGAGAGGTGCTAAAGCAGACGATGACTCATTCAAAAGTGCTACGGAGCAGAGAGAAAAGGGCGAACGCTCTGCCCCATACCTGTCCTCTCCGGACCTCCTGCACCACACCTCTGCCGCCGGAGTGCTCCTTGGTTTTCCTATTCTTTGCTCAGATTCGCCGCCCATTCTCTCACTCCTTTATCACTTCCGGGATTGATGGGGGTGGGACACAGACACAGGGCAGCCAAGAGTCAGGGTAAGTTTGCCGCACCATCTGGCAGCAGCACTTCTCAAACAGTCCTCTAGGGGGGGCCCGAGTTGCCGTGGGGGGCAGGGCCTGGAAGGAGCCCCACATGCGTGGCGCTGGTGCCCCAGCTCCATTCGGCCACTCAACCTCTCTCGGTATGATGGGGACCAGATTGAAGTCTGTTAGGTCCTTTCTTATTCTAAAACTCTGGGTGGCCTCATCTGGCCCCCTGGCTCTGAGGGACCCTGAGCTGGCAGAGGGCACCGAGGTGCTTGGCAAGAAAGGACCTGCACCTCGGGGATCCGTCCTGTATAAAAACGAGGAACCACACTCTCCCCGGCAAGCTCCCTCGCCAACCAGTTCACAGAAAGGAGGCATCTGGGACTTTCAACTCAGCTATAAATAAGTAACACTTACTAGACACATGAACTGCATTTTATTCTCAGATAAGCTGCTGACGTTAGTATTTTTTTGTCAATCTTGAGATTTGTGAGAGACTATGTCTGGGAGCTGCTGTGAGAGCAAGTCTGCAGAACACCCATCATAGACCTGCCAGCGCCCCGAGACCCCTGAGACCAGGAGGCACAGAGAGGCCTGAGAGGAGGTGCCCCCCACCATGCGCAAGAGGCATTACTTTTACACTGTAACAAGTACAACTATGTGTTTTCCTGCTCTTTAAGTAGGAATCCTACCCTGGCTCGTGTGGCTCAGTGGATTGAGCACTGGCCTGTGAACCAAAGGGTTGCTGGTTTGATTCCCAGTCAGGGCACATGTCTGGGTTGTGGGCCAGGTCCCCAGTAGGGGGAGCTCGAGAGACAACTGCACATTGCTGTTTCTCTCCCTCTCACCCTTCCTCCCTCTCTAAAAATAAGAAAATAAAATCTTTAAAAATAAATAAAAATAAATAAACAGAAAGCTCACTTTGGCTTTGGGGAAAATTGCTAACATATATATGTATTCCGCATTCAAAAACGTCTCTGGCTTTCCTCTACCTTCCTTTTCACTGACCCACTAGTAAAAGCAGAGGCAACCACATTTCACGTCTCAAATTCAGCCCTCGAGGGTGCCGGGCTGCTCCCTGAAGTCCACAGGACACCTCTCGGAGCTCACCCTCTGCAGGTCCTCTCAGCAGCAAGGGGCTAGAAGCAGCCTGACCCAGGAGCACGGAGACAGTGAGAGGCGTCTGTGGTAAGCAGCTAAGACTGCCGCGTGGATCTATTCTGTGGTCTCTGTGAGGGCGCAGGACTGAGCCCTGTGGGCAACCATCTCACAACCACATCTCACAACGCCCGAGTGCAAGGCTTGGGCCCCCCCTGTGCACCTGTCTTCCAGGTTCATGGCTGTTATAGCGGTCCTGAATGAGAAGGTCTGGATGTGAGGAGAAACTCCCCAAAGGCACATGCCGTCTGGAAGGGGTAGCACAGCCCCTCTGCGCTCATGTAACAGCAGGGCTGGGGCTGGCGGGGGGCGGGGGGGGGAGTTGTGGCTGGAGCAGCTGTGAAGGCTGCAGAATCCTGGGCCCAAACCTTCTGCCTCAGAAACCAGTGCTGGGAGGGTGAGAGGAAAGAGCCTAACAGTTGTTAGTAAACCTGCTTCACCCCAGATGAGAAGGACTAGGAATCAGACTCAGGCAAGGTCTGCAAAAATTAAAGGACTTTCGAACATGCACCCTTTTTGAGAGGGATCAAGTGGGATTTGTTTTGTTTAATGCACTTGGTGGGATTGCAGTGGCCACTGACCATGCCCAAGTGCAAGGCTTGGGTCCCTCCTGTGCACCTCTATTCCAGGTTCATGGCTGTTATGCAAGGTCTTCAAAAACCTGTCATGCACCTGGTTCTGGTATCTAAATACTGTTTTCCTATTAAAAAGAATTGGATCTCCCTGGAGAAATGTCCAACTCTAGGTCAGGGACAGGAAGAGTATCAGATGAGTCTGGAGCACCTTGTCACACCAGAAAGCAAGGAAGGCCAATGCGGTTGTGTCCAGAGGACACAGGACACAACTCGACAGGCTCCCACCAGCCTCGGTGGAAACTGTATGAGCATCGCAAAGAGTAACGACTACACATCATCTATGTTAAAATTCATGAGTTTATAATGATTAAAAAAAAAACAGCAACCCTGAAATGCTAAAGGGACTTATTTAGGAAAAAGAAGATCAAAACTGTGAATATTAAAAAGACAACAAACTCACAACTATCAAAACTGAATCTAAAAAACAAAAACAAACTAAGCAAACAACTAGAACAGGAGCAGAATCACAGAAATGGAGATCACGTGGAGGGTTAGCAGTGGGGAGGGGAGTGGGGGAGAAGGGGGAAAGGTCCAGGGAACAGGAAGCATAAATGGTAGGTAGGAAACAGACAGGGGGAGGGTAAGAACAATATGGGAAGTGGAGAAGCTGAAGAGCTCAGGTGCACAATACGTGGACTTGAACTACGTGGGGGATTGCTAGAGGGAAGCAGGTAACTGGGTGGAGGGGAGCAAAGGAGGAAAAACTGAGACAACTGTAATAGCATAATCAATAAAAAAAACATTTAAAAAAAACCCTCACCAGTCACCTTTGGAGCATGCGAAAGAACCAAATCATTATTTGATAACTGCTTTAAAAAGTATCTTGTGTGCACTGTACCTTGGGGTATAATTAATGAAGAAAAGATCTTCAGAGAGGAAGTACACAGGTAGAAACATTGTAGAATCTAAATGAAATAATCCACATGCCGCTGACCATTAAAAGATGCTGAAACCACTAGCTGATGGGGAACTTTATAATGGAAGAATCAGACCCTCAACGCCCAAACCTACAGATCACTCTTAACCTGACAAAACAGAAAACAGCTGACATTATGTCCCTCTTGATATGATGCAATAGGAAGCACAGAGGCACCTGTAAGACATTCTTACCATAAAAACAGACCCTGAACCTGACCCGGCACTGCTACCAAACTATGGGTATAAAGGCATGAGTGGGATGAAGAAACTGTTAAATGACAACCATCGCGGGGCTTCTCACCAGCAGCACTATTGACCCTTTCAGCTGGACAATTCATTTAGAAGTATTAAAAAAATGCATTACCAGCCCTGAGCACTGTGGCCCAGTGGAGTGGGCGTCACCCTGCAAAGGGAGAGGTCACTGGTTCGATTCCCAGTTAGGACACAGGCCCAGGTTTCCTGCCAGGTCCCCAGCTGGGGGCGTACGAAAGGCAACCAAATGGTGCTTCTCTCTCATATCCATGTTTCTCTCCTGCTCTTTCTTTCTCCTTTCCCCTCTCCTTAAAAATAAATATATTTAGAAAAATTTTAAATATATGAACAAATGTAGCATGTTTGGATCCTGAATCAGAAAAAAAAACAAATGTACAAAACAAAACAAAATCACGAGACTACCAGGGAAGCGTAAACACTGGCCCCCTGGCCTCAGAGCACCCAATTAAAAGCCCCGGCACCTGCTGAGACCGGAGGCTGACCCGATCAGACAGTCCTGCTACTGAGGTGCGGCAGCCTGTGCTCTCTGCAAACAGGGGGAGTGGCCACATGCTCCCTGGAGCCTGGAGGCCTGGCCCCTACGTTCATGAAACGTGCGGTGCACGTGCACACGCCTGGCTTTGATCTGGAGGTGGTGGGTTGCGGCTCAGCGGTGACGGGAATGAGTTCCATCCGCTCGTTCTCGGTGTTCTCTACCCGTGTCACAAGGTCAGAACGAGAAATGCAGGATGCCCGCTGTTTGCCCAGTGAGCCGCTCAGGGGCCGGCAGCTTTGCCCTGAGCAAGACTTCCCCCGCTCCCGCTCCGGACCATAAAAGCCGTCCCCGCCATGTGTTGGGCTGCCCCAGGCAGGCAGGCGGAGCAGCCACCACAAGGGCACATCCTCCGTGATCCATCCCAACCTGGGGCAAGGAGGGCGGGTCCCAGGGCAGGACAGAGATTTGCCACCCAAAGGCTGGCGAGAGATGAAAGCTTTGTGAATCAAACCTTGTCATTGTCCAAAGTGAATTAAAAACATCTAGGCAGAGGACCAAACACAGGGTTGCTCTCCTAGAGGAAAACTGACCTATTTAAGATGTCATTCTGAACCAGATAACACAAGCCCACGCCCATGTCCACACTCCTGTGTGCAGGCGCGCACATTAACACACACACACACTAACAGGATGGCGTGCGTGGCCACCCTGTGCCAGACCAGCATTTTTGTTAATCCTTACCCGAGAATATGTTTTGTTTGTTTGTTTTCGTGATTATAGAGAGGAAAGGAAAGAAAGAGAAACATTGGTGTGAGAGAAAAAAAGTGATCCATTGCCACCTGTACTCACCTGGATCAGGGATAGAACCTGCAACTTAGGTATGTGTCCTGATCATGTACTGAAGACTCCTACCAACCGAGCCATTCGGCCAGGGCCAGGCCAACACTTGGGTTGTCAGTATCAGCATATGTCAAGGTGAAGTCCTCTGAAACCCCGTCGTCCCCTCCTTTCCCCCTCCCACACTCCCAAGGACAACTCAGGTGGCTAAGTTCAGCCCCACCCGAGGAAGAGGTGCCTGGAACAAGGTTGTTTGGGGCGGGCAAAGAACCAGGCAGCAGCCGTGAGAAGCAACAAGCAGACCCAGGGAGGAGCAGGGAAGTGGTGGAACGCCCTGCTTGGGTCAGGGGATTAGAGATGAGAAGAGGATGCATCTGTCTGCACAGCATCCTGCTAGCTCTTCTGAACATAACAGAGGTCACACGCCCCCAGATGGGGACGATTTGCCATATGATGCAGCTCAGTGAGTGGGTGCCGCATATGTGCACTTTTCCGCCTGCCCCTTCGCTCTGGAATCCTGTCGGTTTCCTGGTCCCCCCAGAGACAGCATCAGTGAGCATTGATGTGTTTCCCGGTTGTAACCATCCAAAGTCATCCACATCAGCTCAGCTGCTGCCTCCTGAGTCTGCTAAAGAAAACACACTGCAAAACGGGTTGCTTAGGAATGTCCCGGTGCCCTGTGGGACCCCTCTGAAGGTCTGATCGCGTTACTGTAACTTAGGATTCACGGGCCAAGGATGACTTCCCAACTGCCTTCCCGCACTTCGTAACTCAGTATTCGCCGACCTTCTATCGCTCACTTGGGGAAGAGCTGCCAGGGACCCAGTTCCTTCTTCCGGCAACCCCAAGTCTGGAGAAGGGAAGCCCCCTTGGTTGGGCTGCACTCTGCTTGAGTATGCTGGAGGTTTGCCCGGAGAATCGCCCAGCCCGTTTCCCAGCCGAAGGCTTGATTATTATTTGTTTAAGTGAAAACCTGAAATCAGCCTATGAACATCAGGAAGGACAAGTGAGGCCCTGCTGTCACAGTTCCAGGCCCAAGATGCAGGGGGGCGGCTCCCGCCCAGCAGTCCGCCCACCCCCCGCACCGGGAAACCGTGGGAAGAGACTCGTGGCCAGCTGGCACGGGCCAAAAGCTTTTGTCCATGTTTGGGTCTCCGTGGAAAACTCAGGAGTGACTGCCAAACCTGTTTCAGAAATCCTCTCTAGTTCACATCTGAGCCCACATGCCCGGGGCATCTCCACAGTCACTGTCGTCTTTGGTTTTAAACAGTAGGCACAAATGAAGCGAAGTGGCCAGCCTTCCGCAAGTATTGACAGAATTCACAAATGCCTCCCTCCTGCCAGAAAAAGAGAGACTCCAACAGGGACACCGCAGCTCCACACGGCAGAGACTAGCCACACCACGAACATGTTAAGTGGTTTGGAACAAATCAGTACAATAGAGACTGCTCAGGGGAGAGCCGACATTTGTCTAAAATGGAAAAATCCCCATGCACATTCTGAAGCATTTGACTGAGAAATAGTCCACTTCCCTCTTAGAATATTCAAAGGAAAAAAAAAAGAAAACAGCAGATCTTGCTATTCATCAGACTGAGAGTTGCTGTGACGTGTCTCCAGTCAGGTGTCAGATAGGAAGGGAGGTGCGTTATGAGCGCCTCTCAGGTATGAGTTCTCGTTGCAAATATCACACAGAGTCTGTCTTTGGGCAGCTCTTGACCCAGAAACTCCAAATTTCCAGGTGCTCCCAGGCTCCGGCCCCAGTCCCAGATGTTACAGCAGCAGAGGCACGTCTCGGGGAGCCGCAGGGGGACCCTGGATTTGCTGTTGCCCGCGTGGAGAGGTTGGGAGACCTCGGCATGCCCCCTTTACACAGAAGCACGTCGACTAACCCGGGCCCTTGAAGGTCAGGTCCAGGACCACGGGGGAGAGCAGGCAAGGAGCCTGGGCTGCAGGCCTGTGGCGCCCTGCCAGGATGTGACGGCTCTGGCCCCTCGTCCCCACCATCGGTCTCCCTCCACCCGCCCAAGGAGCCCTGGCTGGAGTCTGGGTGTGGACCCAGGGCTGGTGCAAAATGGCCCTGAGGGCTACCTGCTGATCCCTCAGCTAATACCATGCAAGGTGGCGGTCACAGTTTGCGGTGCACGCCAATAATCCCAGCAGGAAGTCACAGAGTCTGAACACAGTGCAGTCGCGCTTGCCAGGGCTGTGGGAGCTTGTGCAGCTGAGTTCTCCCGAGGTGGGGAGAGTCATCTTCTGAAACTCAGCCTCCAAAAACAAGTCTTTCCTAACGGCCATTTTTCACCAGAGACCAGTTATCCCGACACCTGCTGTCCGAGGTGCCTTCCCTTCAGGAATTTTATTTATTTATTTTTAGAGAGAGGGGCAGGGAAAAAGAGAAGGAGAGAAACATTGATGTGTGAGAGATACATGCCCATACTGGGGACAGAACCAGCAACCCAGGCGTGTGCTCCGACCAGGAATCGAACCAGCGATGCCCAACTGACTGAGCCACACCGGTCGGGGCCCGGTACCTTCCTGTCAGAAGCACACTCAGCTCGGTGGAGGTTTCTGCATCTGTGAGGTTATCAGATCAATGCCCCGCTGAGCTGTGAGCTCCATCGGACGAGGGCAAGATGACCTTTTACTTCCCCTTTACATTCTATGGCCAGTGCCTACCACACAGCAGGGTACTTAGTAAGTGCTTAATAAATGTTTGCTGAGTTAATATTTATTCGTGACATGAGTTAATGTGGTGCTGCCAGTATTCTCAATAGCCCTCCTTGTTTGCCCACTCAGTTGGCCAGGAGCATTAACTCTGACCAAGACTGCTCTCACTTGTGGACGGACACACTGACAGCAGCGGACAGTGTGCCATTTCGTCTTGAGAAGTCTGGCCTTACTTCCCAGTTCCTCCGGTCAGAAACTTGGAAGCAATCATCAGCTTTAACTTCCTACTCGCCCAGACCTACTGTGTTGGTGTGGTGTTTCCACGCGGCCTCATTACTTCTCCCGTCATCTCTCTGTAATAGGACTTTTAGTCTCAAGATACAGATGAAGAAACTGAGAAGCAGGAATGCTCGCTTTTTTAGGGCCACACCACTAAGTGACAACAACTGAGTGTCACCAACTGCCACCTGTGGCAGCAGCTTTCCACTCACGGAGCTGGTCCAAGGGCAGAGACCTTGCTGCTCTTCACTCCCTTCGCGGCCTGTCTGTGGGGAAGGCCCTTGCACGTGGGCAAGTTCAAGTTTGGGACATGACCCATGACTAGACTACTTGGCATGTTTTAAACAATGATTAATTCTCCATCATTAAAAACATTTTTTACCTCCTCTCTAACCGGAGCTGAATCACCGTTCCAATTACTCCTGTTATTCACAGCCCTCCCCCACTGCCCACTGAGATAACCAGGGTGGACTAGCACATCCTCTGGGTCAGTGTAAACAACTCCCAGATATGTGACTAACATGTTGCTTCACTGAGGCCCAAGCTGCTTTTAACTTCTTGTCGGGTCCTCCACCTCCTCACTTCAGCCTACTAATGGTGACTGTCCCCCACAGGAGACTTCTAAATCAGAACACTTCATTTCCTCCCCCACGTCCAGGAAAGCACGTCCTGAAGGGCAGCCAGCTGGGGACGGGCCGCCCGCCGGCGGAGGCTCGCTGCTGGCTGAGCTGGCAGAGCGCGGCGCCGTGGGAGGAGGACGGAGCCGGTGAGAGAGCTTAAGATTCCCTGGACAGCTCCCGACTGAGTCCCAAGTTCAGGAGCTGAGAAGCTCAAACTGGCAAATCTACGTGAGAGCATTTCCTTTTTTTCTGCAAGCAGATTTATTTTTACTAAATATTTTATTATTATTCTATTACAGTTGTCCTAATTTTTTTCCCATTTGCCGTCCTCTGCCCAGCCCACCCCCGACTCCTACGGTCCATCCTTACACTGTTGCCCACGTCCATGGGCCACTCAGACACGTTCTTGACTAGACCCTTCCCCTTCCTTCCACCATGACTCCCCACCCCCGGTCGCTGTCAGTCTGTTCCACGTTTCCATGCCTCTGGTTTGATTTTGCTCATTTTTTTCATTAGGTCCCTCTTATAAGTGAGATCATATGAAATTTGTCTTTCATTGACTGGCTTACTTCACTTAGCACAGTGCTCTCCAGTTCTGTCTACGCTGTCACAAAGGGTGAAAGCATTTTCTAAATTGCACAGTGCAAATGACATTTATTACATTTGCCATTAATCTGAATAACATTAGAAAGAACCTAGATTTAAACTAGGGATTTGGAGATGATCTGACAGTTGGAATTGTCCCCCTTCATCTTGACAATGAGTAGCACTCTTCGTCTGTAAACGATGTAAATTATTTTCGGATAGCTGCTTGGGGTGGTAGAATAGGCACAGCCACAGAGTCCTGTGTGTGATCAGACTGAGTTCCCAAGAAAACAAGTGGGGCTCCGGTCTTGGTACCCCTTGTTCTCTGCTAGGCAGCGCCTGGCAAAACCACACCCCCCAGTGGACAGTCGGAGGAGTGCCTGAGTGAAGAAATGACACGCTCTCCGGGCCAGTGATCCCATCTGCAGACCAAGAACAGCACCCCTCAACCACCAAGTTCTGAAAGCTGTAGGTGCGGCAACCACCGGCTTTGTGCACATTGAGTGTGCTTTCTCCCTTCGTCCTCTCTGTTTTGGGGTCATATGCTGCTTTTCTTCCTCCGTGAGTATGAAAATGCTCCACACGTAAGGAAGAGACCGACATGCGACTCTGGGCTCCCCACGGAGCGTCAGAGCAGCCCCGTCTTTCCAGAGCCGCCCCCCGGCCAGCTTCTAGAGGGTCCCCGAAGGTTCCGCAGGCATGGAATTCCTGGTGTGAGGTCACCCTGAGTCACCCCAAACACCCCCTTCTGGTGCCCTAACACTTCCTTCTCCACAAAAGCCCCCCCCATCTGTAAACATGAGCCCCCACTTTCTTGGTGGCCCGTGGCTGTACCTGTCACGGTTCGGTCGGGCCTCCTCCGTTTCTTGCATGACACAGAAACATGAGAACTGTGCCAACAGGCATCCAGTGAATGTTTCCAGCTCTTGTTTTTTCCAAGGCTCAAATTTCCTAACTATTTTTCTTTTAGCAGGACAAAAACTTGAGGAAATGATCTAACCAGGCAGCCGGGAAAATGGTTCACAGAAAAATCTGGCCCCGGAAAGAGTCTGGGTTCAGTCGCTATTAACACCCACTGGAAGGCGGCAGAACAAAGGAGCGGGCAGCGGCAGCACAGAGGAGGGCTGGGTCTCCGCCCGGGCCTGGCCCCCATCCCGCTGTGGATGAGAAGGCACCCGCTGCCAGGTTCCCGGTCAGAAAGCAGTTAAAGGGCGGTGTGAGCTGGGCGGCTCCCTGGCTCCAGGGTAAAGAATGGAGAAAAAGCGAAGGGAAAAGAGGGAACAAAGACCTGGGACTCTTGGTCTGGGACGCTGTCTGGGAAGAGGTCTGGGACGCTAGATAGCAAACATGTCCTCTGGCGATCACTCGCAGCCACTGAGCTGGAAAGCGTTTCTGCCACAGGTGAGACCTGCTCAGCACAACGAGAGACGTTTCTCTGGTGTGGCCACACAGTGGACACTTCAGCTGGCACCTGCCTGCGGCTAAACTTCCATCATGGGACAGAGGACTACACAGAAGGGACTGTGGAAACACCTGAATGCGCTCAACAAGTCAAAGCAGGCAGTTTGAAAAGAACTATCCAGATGGAGTCCCCAGCACTAAGGAAAACGAAATGCTAGTGAAGGCCCCTGCAGGCCATTAGAACTGTCGGGGAGAGGTCGGAAGGCGGGCAGAAACCACGGCGGCAGAGAGGGTCGGGGTCCACCAGCCGTGGGCCGGTGGGTCACAACAGAAGGCTTGAGAGACAAGAGACTGTCTCGTTTTAAGTCAAAGAAATCAACACTGATGTTTAAGAAAATGCACAGTACAGGGAAGGCACACGCCGCCAAAGGAAGCATAAAAGCCACTGGGGTGGAGCAGGAGCTGCATTTCTCTGAGACAAACTTGGCTGGCCTTTAACCCAAACCCCAGTTCAGGTCTGTGGAGGAAGCACTCTCGTAGGAAATCTGGGCGAGTGTGTTTTATTCTTATAAAGTAATTAAGGTAATGAACAGGCTGTCCCCTGCTGGGGAAATGTCGGAGGACGACAGGATTTACTGTGCTGTTAGAAGCGGGGGAAACACGCTGCTGTGGAGGGCGGGCGGGGGTAGGAAGCGGAGTGACTCCACACGCGGTCTGATGCGCGCGTCTCCGGGGCCGGCGGCGGCGACAGTCGCCCTCCTGTTACTCTCTGCCCTCACCCTGACCCTCCGAAGCAGCAGAGGTGCATCCACGCCCCAGACTGTTCCTCATTAACTGTTCTTCCCACTCAACGCTGTTAAAACGGAGCTTCCTCTCCAACAACTCGAAATACAAATTCTGCGACTTTCACATGTATTTTGCCTAAATATTTTTCCTCATTCCCATGAATTTGGCTCTGAATGTCCCTATGGTAAGGCAGGCAAATGGCAGAAATACAGAATCCCAAATACTGTCTCCTTTGGCGCGCCTGATTTTTTTTTAGGGGGGTAAGAGGTAGGGGTAGGGTAGGGAAGAAGATTTGGCCCCTACTTCAGAATTCTGGGTCTTACCAAGTAAATGTTATGGAAATACCAGGACCTTACTTCAAGGGTTCAAGTTTGAAATCCCACACTCTCCTGTGGTGGTACTTCCCAAAATTTACATCCATGCTGCTATTACTTCATGCAAAAGAACTAGAAAGAATGGCATTTTGTTCAGAAGTCAATGATCCAGAAGCACAGATTATTTAAAGATTCTTTTCAATTTCTCATTTCATTTTTAGCATGTCTTTTGGCCAGAGAAAGATGAGGCATTCAAATGCATTTCCTTGTAGATTTAAGATTTGATGACAGGGTAAGAGTGAAACCAAGAGGAACACGACTCAGGACAATCACATCTCTCTTACAAACATACACATAGGCAAGTAAATGACAGCGGGCTCCACTGGCAGGGACAACCCTTTCCTCCTTCTACTATAAAACTGGTCAAGTAGAATGAAATGTTTGTTGTAATACAGAGCCTCGCTTAAGAAAACAAGAAATGTCCAGACATCACAGAGGAATAAAGACCTGAAGTGGAAATCTGGAACGGGAGCCTTGGGGCCGGGGCCGGGGCCAGGGCCAAGATGTTGAGTCCGGTGGAGGAGAGGCGCTGGCCCCCTGCCTGCGCGCCAACAAAGCGCGGAGCGGCGCCCCACGCCTCCCCCACCTGCCGCTGCCTGCCAGCCCGGAGCCAGGGCCGATTTCCTTCGCCTGGACTCAGGGAGGTGGTCATTTCGCAGGAGAGTGCACCCATGAGCTGCATCACCGTGAGTTTTCACTACCACGCGGTAAAAGGTCCGAACCCCAAATTACTCCGTAGCGGCACCATCAGAACCCTGGGATGTGGACCAGTTGAAGATGAGCTCACAGCGCTAAAAGCCCCCGCGACGGAGCAAAACCCCGTGGGGCAGCCAGAAGTGTGGCTAACAGAAAAATCAGCTACCCCTCCCCAACTCAAGAAAAAAAATTAGAGATAGAACATGAATATGTTACAGTAACTTTTAACACGCAGAAACGATAATAAAAAATAAGTTGAAAAAAAGAGCAGACAAGTGCGAAAAAGAATCAAAGGCAGCTTCGGAAATGAAAAGCGCGAATGAAATTAGAAACCCGACGGCACAGAGCAAACGGAGTACAGGGCTCAGAACAGCATCAGTGAGGTAAATCCAAAGCAGTTACTGAGAACACAGCCCTGAGAAATCTAAAACATATGAAAAAGGACAAATTCAAGAGCAGTCTAAGAGAAATCCCAGAAGGGAGTAACAGCGCATGGAGATGAGATAACAGTCAACAAAACGAGAACATGCAGAATTTTCTTACATGAAAACTCAGAGCAGAACGTGAGGAACAAAAATAAATGAGTAAAACTAGGGGTGAAACATAATTGAAGACAAAAATGCAAAAGCTGGGTGAGGGACTCGTGCTTGTTATAAAATAGTTCAATATGCAATTTTATACGCTATCTCGTTAAGGTCCGTTGACAAGGAGACACGTTGAATGCGCAGAGGCAGCGCGCGCTACGGCCTCTCCAGGGCTCGGCGCAGAGCCTGGAGGTGCAGCTTGCTTTCCGGAACGTCCAGTTAGTCTCGGGTGTGTCGGTGGGACTTGACTCCACAATCTGCTGCCCACTCATCTCGGGGCAGAAAACTTTACTCGAAATTTCACTAGGGTATATACTACTCTTCAGAATCACGACTGCCAATTTTTCTTAATTCTGAACTAATTCAAAAAGTGTTGGTCTCTATAACTTAATTTGTCCAGCAACCAAGTACTGGAGTGAATTCTGATGACAAGAACCCCATCTTGTGGCAACATTTTTCACAATCAAGTGTGGCCGCACGCTGCCTTGCCAGCCTCACTCGGAAGATAAATCTGCATTGAGAAGTTATCATTTCACCTGCTTCGGCAGACAGACTTCCTAACCCAGCATTTATCTTGTGTCCGTGACGGCACCAGAGTGTGCCGTAAATCTGCAGAGCGCAGTGATGCTGGGACTTTGTGAGTTATTTGCAGGGGAAAGCTGGTAGTCTGCGCAGCTCACTGCGGGAATATTTTAGCAGGAAAGCAAACAGACTTGGGGTTAGCTTCTGAAATGTTACCATCTGGTAGGTATGGTCCAGATATTCCTACAAAATGAACTCACGTAACTAAAGCAATCACAAGACAACTTCTAAAGCCCGTAACAAATGACACCACAGTTACCCCGTGCCTGACAAAGGCACCCCACCACGGCACAGGCCTACCTGCATTTCTCACCCTTCGAACTGCAACCCTCTAAAAGGAGTCTTTTAATCAGTTTCATTTCCCTATTTTAAGACAGTAAATCTAGGTTCTAGAAATAAAATTCCCATTTTTCCTCTGAAAGGAGTGTCTTCCTCAGTGTCTTTCCCCACTGACCCACGTTTCTGTTTGGAAAGGTCTTATATCGTTACTTAAGCTAAAAAGCGTAAAGCTCTGAGCACAAGTTTAAAAAGACAGTGGATTAATATTAAAACAGCTTTTTATTTGTTAATGTCAGATAAGAAATTTAAGCAAGTTACACTATCTTAAAAAAAACCCACGACTAACGCATTTTAAGAGAAACCCTCCCCCGCCCCCTCCCCCCTTCCCCTCGAAAATTAAAAATGTAAGAGAAGTAACCATAAAACAAAGTTTTGTGGAATCCTTCATCCAGAGTGCTTACATGATTAGGTTAATATTGCCATCTTACAAAATTTCTCTTTTCTATTAAAAAAAATTGTAGCCTTGATTGTTTATTACAAAAAATCTCATTACAAAATTCCGGTACATTGAAAAATGCTCCCCCCTCCCTCACAGCACCGTTATATGTAGCAGAGGATAATCAAGAGCAGATTGCTAATCCAGGAGAGCAATCTTCAGATTAAGCCCAGACACACAGTGGTTTATTGACCCTCCCCTCCTCTTCTCATAAGAACTTAAAAAAAAAAAAACACATACATACAAAAAAATGCCAAAAAAATTTGAGGGACCCTTTCCAAACAGTACAGTTAGTTCAGTGTCAATAATTCACATCTTGCAACAAAGTGTATGGATATGATTTCTTTTACAAAACTTCAGTGTCAAAAAAAGAAATTAAGGCCATCATATTCGCAGCTTAAAAATTCACATAAAGGAAATATAAAAATATTCTGTGCTTCGGAGAAGGCTCTGCACTGTATGTAGGTAAGGATTACCATACTTTTTTTTATTTCAAGGAAGACAGTTGACTTGAGAAGTTTACATAATTGCACAGCTTCTTTCAGATGCTCTCGGGGCTCCCTGATGAAGAAAACAGAAAGAAAAGACCGCACTGAGAACGTGGATCACAGTATTTTAAAGTAAGAGGCACTGCGGATCTGCATGACCTGTCCTCTCACTGTCCCCTTTAACCATCTCCTGGGGCGCCTCCCCAGACACTCCAGCAGCTGCCAGGACAGGGACTCTCGCCTGCAGCTGCACATTCAGATCCCAAGGAGCTTTAAAAAATCCTAATGTGGGTCCCTAGATCAATTTAATGAGAATCCATTTATATAAAATGTCAAAGCTCCTAATTTTAAGTAACTCTAATATGCAACTGAAGTTGGAAACCACTGTCCGTTAACATCCTTGTGGGAGTATAACTTGTGAACCAGACGGGTGGGTGGATGCCATCCTGAACAACCCCGCCCGAGAACATGCAGCTGGATCAACTGTCACATCCTGAAGCATCTGCGCCGGGTTCATCCTCAAATGCGAACGTCACCAAAAAACCTCGTCAATTCGCAAGGCAACTGGCTTCATTCTCTAATGCGAAGTCCAACGAGCTGATCTGCCCTTCCCTCTTCCCGCTTTTGAACCTTGATATCATTATTTCCTCTGATCACACAAGCTTAAAACTTTGTATATCTTTAACCTCTATTTTTCTTCTCTCATCTTCAAGTTCAGCCACTGGGCCTAACAAATCTCCATTTAAATAATCCCTCAGAGTCTCCGCAATCTCCCTTCCAGAGTCAATGTCTCTGATGTGGTTTCAGTGTCTTGCTCTGCTCCAAGGTGTGCAGCAGCTACTTGCCTGGGGCACTCCGGACTATGTCGATTTGACACCCACCTTCCAACTCTGCTTAGCTCACACACCCTACAATGCAGCTGGATGCACCGACGTATCCTGTGCTTAAGTCTTGCCATACCCCCTACAATGAATTAAAGATTGTCACAAATTCTTTGCCACCCTTCACATAGCCTGTTATGGACCTAGCCTTGAAGAGATCCAGTGCTCTTTGTCTTCACCCTCTTGGAAGCCAGCTGCCATGTTGCAGAGCTTGAGCTAAACGAGTGATTAAAAGCCACATGGAAAGAGACATGGTGGACATTCCAGCCCCAACCAAACCAAGCTCTACTGAATGCAGCTAGCTGCATGGTTAACTGCAGTCTCCATCACGCAGAGCAAAAAACTGCCCAGCTGAGAGCCCGAACCACAGAATCACAGGAAGTAAGAAATGATACTTTAGGCCACTAAGTACTGGGGTGATTTTTTTAATGCAAAAACAAATAATTCAAACACCCTCGGATCATCATCACCTGCTTCTCATACCCAAATACTTGCCCATCCTTCAAAATACTGAACAAGGATATTTCCCAAGGTTCTTCTCAACTATCCTGGAGGCCCAGAGAGCATTCTCCACCGTCTGACCTACTACCCCTCATGGTCTGAGCCACTGGTCTGGCACCTTAATCTATCTTACATTGTTATTTTACTTCTAGTCATTATAACCCTTCTCATTAAGGGCAGGAAATGGATCCCGTGCTTGGCTTCTTAGTGAAGCCAAGTCTAAAGTATCTGTTCTTAAATATTCCCTGAAATGTATGAAGTAACCAACCAAAAACTCATTCTACCTCCTATAACCCACCTAAAGTGGCTCCCAACAGTGGGGACCAAACACATAAGATGATGTTCATTTGGAGCAGGATTGCGACTAATAAAGCAAACAACCAGAGTTAAATCTAAAGACAAAGTTTTATAAGAATAGGAATTTTGATTAATGATCAGACTCAAACAGCTTGAGAATATAAACTGAAGGCTCATTAATTATTAATAATTCCAATTTAATTAATTAAACTCAAATGGGAAACTTCTTTATTTCAAGGCCTCTCAAAAACCCAAGCATCAGCTAAAAATCTAATTTAAAATTAGATGATTAGGAACTTAATATAGTAACAACTTTATTTTGTACTGAATTTGAATATTGCTGTTTTTTTAAGTTTACATGCAGATACTTACTCTAACTTAGTGATATAAGTTTCTCAATCACAGAACCCTTAGGTAAATAAGTTTAAGCATGCAGTCTAATATATATATACTTATTCATAAGTGTTATGCATGTCCTACCATAACATTATGTATAGTAAAAAATAAAAGACAAAACTGAAATTGGATATAATGAGAAAAAACATTTTGAAAAGGCAGGCATTGTGTTCTTGCAGGACCCTAATGTACTACTGTACATGTGCCCTCAGGAAAAACAAAGCCCACTTGGAGACCGCTGGGCTGGCTCACCAAGTTCAAGGAAAAACCCAACTCCACTACTGGTTTTTCTTCACATGTAATTCTGTTAATAGAACTAAAAACAAATATACTGAAGTAATACCTGTGGGCGGAATTCTTCCTGGACAGCCACTTCAGCTGCTTCCTCCTCCTCCTCTTCCTCTTCAGGTATGGTTGTTTTAAAGACTGTACTTCTCTGAGCAACCTCCTAAAAGCAAGAGTAGTTTGGTGTTAAGTTAAAGCCACACTTAAAATCACAAAGGTTGAGAGGGAGGGGAAGCTTATCTTTACTTAAGTTTAAGAAATAGCATTCCTACATCAGGGCTAAAAAAATTTTAAGTAGTTTATCAGTAGCTTTAGCTGCTGAACAGGAAGTTTTTGCATAATTAGTAGCAGTTCTTAGATCTTCAATAGCCCCCCTGCAGGGGGGCTACTGGTACCCAATTTGAATCGCCTACTGAGAAGTTTCCACTGCTTTTCATCCCATTCTGCCACTAAGAATTCTATAAATGATCTGGCACACTAAATTCTTTTCACACTCAACAGGAATACTGAGTATAAAGCTCTCGCCTGGCTCCAAGCAAAGAGAAGGCGCTAAATAAATGCTGGATAAAATGAAGTCTCGGGCCAGCTGCTGCGGTCTCAGGGACTGGGGCAGCACCGGGACCAGCTACCCAGGGAGATGAGAAGGACGAGCTCCTTTCATTTCTTCAGCAAGCGGCTCCTCTGGAATGAAATGGAATCAAGACCAGTGGGCACTGTTTACTGACAACATACTAGTGGAGCTATATGCACTGTATTCCACATATAGGACAGACCTCCTGTCACTGCCTGGCAGTGGGACAGAGAAACCACTTCCTTTTGTACCAAAAGGCTCAAAAACAGATGACTCTCCCGTAGAGGCTGCTGGCTCACATAACTGCAGCACTGTTTGTTTTTGTTTTCTGGTTTAAGCACAGAGCTAAGCTGATGACCTGGCAGCAAGTAAATGAGTGCGCCAGAGAGCTCTGCCAAGCATCTCATTTTACTGTGTCCCATGTGCTAAGATCACTCAAGAAAGACAGCTCCTTTGGAGGAAGAGCAAGACGCCAAAGTAATGTCAGTGAAAGCGTATCTGCCGTTTGACACAGGTCAGCTAGTGTCAAATGGCAGAAGGAGAAAATCAAAAGTGTCACAGAAATGAGACTTCATTTTTTAATATGTCCAAGAATAAATCTGTGAATAAAATAAGGTAGCACAGTATTTCGTGGGGAGTTTTGATTTTTTTTTTTTTTTGCAGGGCCAGGGAAGATGAACTATTCTGAGTCTCTCAGCCAGAAATTTCAATTCTGTGCAATCGGTCTATGTCTGCAACACACAAATAGCCATTTTCATGAGCATCTGCCCGCTTTAACCAAATTAACACTATTTTTTTAAAAAGCATGTAAATCTTTAGATCAATTACAATTATTTGAACCAAGATATCAATTGGGAAATGGTAGCATGCAAAACAAAAAAGATTCTCAAAAAGCTTTCTAAGTACCCAGGTTTCTTCACCTCATCTTAAAATAAGGGGCAAAGAGTCCAAACCTGTTAACAGAACCCTCATACTCCAGCCTCCAGCAGCCGTGCCCAGTGTGCACATCCACGTGGAAACGCTGGCTCCTAAAGCCCACGAGGCAGTAAGACATCGGCCTCAGATGAGGGGCTTAGAAAACAGCAACTCGCCCGACTGGACTAATTTTTAATGACTTCAACATAACTACTCTTCATGCGAGCCATCAGGTAAGCACTTCTCATCTGCCAACACTCAAAAACCAGTTACTCTAATGTAGAAAGCCTGTACAGAAAAGGAATGAGCTAAATACTGCCTCAAAATTTAGACAGAAAAATAATAGAGGTAAGTGTCTTTACCAGAATAATTCCTCTCAGCAAGACACCCAGCCCTGTGAGTGCCCTGAACGGCAGGCGGGCACGGTCTCTGCACAGACCCACTCTGGGCGGCCCAGGCACAGCCAGCACACCCGCCTCCATGGCCGTGCAGTGACCGGCTCCCAGAGCAGCTAGTGTGCTCGTCTCGCCACACCTCTATGCTCCAGACGGCTTGTTGGTCGCCTGAAACCTCCACAGTGGGAGCAGTTATACCACGCAAATCAGTAAATGCCACAAATCTGGGCAGTTTTTGTTCATGGAGGAGCTGACTGTTAAGCTCTGATGCCTCTGTATACACATGTAATCACTTGCATACGCAAAAGTTCCAGTTATGCTCATATTCTACAAGGCACAGAGACAGTGCTTTATTTTTTCATTCCCCTCATACATAAACACTTTATTTATCATCGTGACATTTGCTGTTTTTAATCATCTAGCACACCCTCCCTCATTTCTCAGTAAAAACCCCCAGTTTCCCCGGATACTCATCTCTCCCATGGAAGAGGTGTGCGTCACAAGGAGGTGAGTGTGACCCAGCTATGGCAAGGGAAGGAGACGCAACTCCACCAACTCTGTCCTCCTGACTCTAGGACTGGTTGAGAGGTGGGCATGTGACCCGAGCTGGTTCTCTAAGACTGAAGCCCAGGACAAGGGCCTGCCCGGGAAGGTGCCCTCTCCCACCCAAGCCAGTCTGAAACCATGCGCCTTGAAGAGCGACCAGCTGGGAGGCCACTGGGGACGCAGAGACAACAGAACGCTGCTCGTGGACACTGCATAAGCCGACAGATGGCTAGTATCTCTGGATTGTTGGTTTCATGAACCCACAGATTCCTATTATTTTAAGGCCAGTTTAACTGGCTTTCATTGGGTTTTCTGATACTTTCAATGACTCAGCAAGAAGAAAATATACGTAGAAAATTAAACTGACTTAAACCAATTAACTTCAATCTTACAGAAAAGTGGTCTTTACAGTGGTAATTATAGACTGTTGCAATATGGTCTGGGACCTACTAATAATCATGGTCTTACAGCATTAAATAAACAGGTGCCAAAAGTACTCCTCTGAAATAAGTAACTATGTCGTGATACTGCCTATGCTTCCGACACAAGTCCTGTAATGAAGCCTAGCAAGCAGGAAGCCACAGTTTGTTAAAAGGTCTGAAAGTTGGTGGTTTGAAGTATGAAGGGAAGTAAGAGCTCAGTTAGCTTTCTGGAAACATCACCAATAACACTACCTCAAGGCATATCCCATGTTATGGTACCTGCTTTGTTCACATCATTGTAGCTGCTGTGTGGGCTTTTAAACCCGCTGCATTCCAAATATCCTCCTGTTTAGGTTACTGCTCACTTGGAACACATTTTGACACAGAAAAAAATGGCAAGTTACGGATGGTAACTAGAGTCCAAGGCTCACAAAAGTCTATTTCATCCACCTTATAATAGTGCTTTTCAACCCAAGCAAGTCACCATTCATAACAATGTTTTGAAAGAGACGTGTACGCTGCCAATTTCAGTTACTGGGGTGACGAGCAGCACAGGAGCCACAGTAATTCCAGCACTTCTGTGGCAGCACCAGCGACAGCTGGGAAGGATCCCAGTGCCAAAGGCAGCAAAGCAAGCAAGAGCTTCTGATTCTGTACAGAGAGCAGGAATGTCCAGCACCTTGAAGTCTGTGAATTACTGAAAGCATTTTGTAAGCACTCCCCCACCCTGAAAACCCAGCTAGTATTTGGAGGTGAATTCCCTCAGTATAAAATCATCGGTTTTATACTGTCAGATTGGCCAACAATATCACGCAGCTACACTGAGGTCTACAGAGAAGAAATTCGGATGCCGTGTCATCCACAGCCTCGGTCTTAGACGAGAGCCACTCTTCACTCCTCAGTGAATTCCTTCCACAGAGCCGTCAGCAGGTGTCCGCAGTGGGGATGGGCGGGAGGGTGGCCAGGCACAGGGCTTCTTGCGGAAATACCTCAGAGCCCGCAATGAATGCTGTTAATTACTTTATTTCTCTGAACTTAAGTGAGGGTCCATGTTTGATATATTTTAAAAAATTTATCCAATAAATTCTTACTGAATGCCTATTATGTATCAGGCATACTGCCAAAAATAAATCAGAACGGGTCCGTGCCCTCCAGGTACTTGTGACTCCAGTGAGAGGGGACAACCTGACCAGCGCGGTGCAGGGCCCGAGGGCCCGAGGTCTGCACCTGGCTCGCCGGGAGGAGAGCAGGAAGCCCCACGGGGCACTGCGGTCTGACCCGAGACCACGCCGTCCTTCCCAGACACGTCCGTCGCTTGTGTGTGTGTATGGTGGGGGCAGCACAGTGACTTACCTGACAGCTGGGGACAAGTAAGGTTCTTTAGCAAGAATGTTGGGACTGACATGTTGAAAACATACACATCACATAGATCTTCAAACTCCACAATCTTCAAACCCCAAATGTCACAAATACTGAGAGCTTGGTGGCAAGATTAAAAACATGACCATTGAGTAAGAGACCAGATGCTGTTCGACACATCTCCCAGGACTGTTTCACTTATATTATTCTCACTGTATCAATACTACCTCATCTGTGTGGTCTTAACTAAGAGAGGTGAAGAAACTTGCATAAAGGCACAAAGCCAATGTGCAGTGGAGAGTCTAGGGCCTGGGGTAACAACCCTACCCCAGGGGTAACAGTCCTTATGCACTCATATCTCATTCCTACAATCTGAAGTCTGCCTCAGGCGGCCTGGGTCTAATTTAAGCAATCGGTTAACTTTGTATTTCAATTTGGCTTTTGCAAAGCAATCGCATTTGCTGTGACAAACTTCTGGGTGAAATGGACATGGAAGTGGTCCTGATGCAGTGGCATACCTCTCCCTGAGAATTTTTCAGTATAACCTTCACATCTTCACCAGTGCCCCAGGAGTTCTGGTTCTTCCAGATGAGGTCTGTCGGAGGACTGGCTGTGACACCAGCGTTTGCAGCCCAGATCTGGGGGGAAAAAAAAGGCCATCAGTCTACTCAGAACCCGGCTATCCCATAGGCCAGTGCCAACAACATTATGAGTTGACTAGCTCACAGGACTGATTCTATGTCTCAGAACTGTGTCCTAGCTTCAGACTTGCTGTGTTAAGTAGCAGCGTCAAGGAGAAGCCACAGAACTTATCTAGGCTTGCTTCAGCTTCCTCATCTGGTAAGTGAAAATGATGATGACACAGGGCTCTGAAGTCAAGTCGCTCACATTGACATCCTAGCTCCTCTACGTGTCCGCCAACCTCAAGAAAGTGACCTTATTTTTGTCTTCCATACCATGGAACAGAAATGGTACCTTTAAAATGTGAGGCTATCATCAAGAACAAGTAATCACGCGCATACAGTGGCTGGCCCACTCAGTGAATAAGAGCTCTCAGTGTTGCCACTCTATTATTCCATGGGTTTTATGGGCCCACCTTCCTGTTAAGGGAGCCTTCGACCCCCTCCCATAGTATCTGTCCTCCAGTGGCCTGCAGCAGAAATTGAGGAGATGACTAACTTCTCTCAAACCTTCTATATAGCAAAAAGCCTATGGAGAATTCTCATGGAAACTGGTATGTCTCTAACCAGGAACAGTGTCACAACACTACGGAGTGTGTGAAACTGAGCTTCAAAAAAAATACAGGAAATGGACACATCATCCAGCAGTCAATGGATAACATGACTGCCGTTGAAATAGGCAAAACAAAGATTTTTCCTTCTCAACAGCATGAAAAATCCTGCCATATTTTTAATGTATTTGTTGGCAGAAGAGTGCGGGTGAAGCGGAGAAAACATTAGACTAGAAAGTGCAGGTCTGAATCCAGGACAGAGCACTGCATTTCTATGAACCTCAGTGTCCTCACCTGTACGGATACTGCCAGCAGCCTGATCTTTCTAAAGATCACACGGAAATGGGAAAGTTCTCTAACCCATAAATTTTTTTACAACAGAACACAGGCAATCTGATGGCAAAAGAAGACTGGAGATGGTATAGGCAGGGATATTTTTAAATGAGGGAAAAAACCGTACAAATTCCTGATTAGGAGAGTCCTTCCTCTTTAGAAGCTCGCTTGAAGCTTCCAAGCCTCCACCTGCATGATAAACGCAAAGGCCCAGGGGGCACCTGCCGGATCAAAGTGGAACAGCAGTGTATTCCTAACTGCGAGCATCGCTGGTCACTGGTCCACGTGGAATCACACAGCTGGTTTGGTGTGAATAATAACCAAGGTATCAGTCATTTTACTGACGACTGGTCTAGGCTAATTTAACCAAAAATTGTTCAATATGCAGCTGTATGTGGCTCATGAGCACCCAGACAGGGTGGTCCAGACTGAGACCTGCTGGAAGGACACGAGCAAGCAGGAAGACGCGGTTTGAAAAAAAGTTACATATCTGACACATTTTTTAATATTGATCACATGTTGAAATGATAATATTTTGGTTAGACTGAGCTAGGTAAAATGCAGTACCAAAGTTAATGTCACATATTTCTTTACTTTTTTAAAATGTGGCTATGAGAAAGTGTAAAATTACATATGTAGCTCTCTTATTTCTGTTCTAGAGTTTTAAGCTCATCTTTGCTATTATTGCCTTCTACGATTTTATAGAACAATCACTTACAACTACTACGATGTTCCAAAAAACTTCTCACATTTAATGCTACCGACTAGGGAAAAACATGTACTGCGTTATTTTGTATTATAATTGAGTTCTCCACTAGCCCTACAGACTAGTCTCTATTTCAGTCCCTGCGGAACCACAGGCAGTGGGAAACGCAGATGATTGGCATAATGGTTTCCCATTACTTTAAGAGATAGAGAGCACTCTGAAATCTGAATCTTCTGAATTAAAATGTTAGCTACTTTCCACTACATCACGCAGTTTCCATAAGACATACACGACTGAGCAATTTTCTCTCACTATAGTAACTACTAAGGAGAAGAAAGGATAATGTTGTTAGGACATTTGTTCCCATTTTTTCTCATTATTATAAAATTAGCATCTGATATTTTCACAATGTGGCATCAGGCTCTATGAATACTTTTTAAAAGAGAAGTTCTAACCTCTTGAGCCTTTGATCTTATACACTAAGGTTTATATCAATCAAAATGTAAAACGTGTTTAATAATTTTTAAAAAGAATCGATAAAGACAGTCATCTCTACATTCTTTAGGATAAAAATAGTGACTTCTTGAAAATCACTATCAAAGATAACATATATTATTGTCTGCAAAATCTACTTACTAAGAAAAGGCAAAGAAACCTTGTATCTGATCTATGAAGTGTTCTCTAAAAAGTGAGCAAATGATATTTAGTAACTATTGAAGATGTGGTATGTCAACCACATAGAAAACCATTTAGAACTCAAAATAGAATCAGAATGGCACATGGCCCATCTTTCTAAGTCTAGAACCTTTGACATTATGTAAAAACTACATATAACTTGCGCTAACGTTTTAAGTTTTAAAGGACTGACTCCATACGACAGTGCCTATCACCAACTGACTTCTATTGAAAACACAAGTAGGTCCTCATCAGCATGGCTCAGTTGCTTGGGTGTTGTACTGCAAAGCAAAAGGTCACTGGCTCAATGCCTAGTCACTGCACATGCCTGGGTTGCTGGTTCTGGCTCGTACAAAAGGCAACCAATCGATGTCTCCCTCCCTCCCTTCCCCTGTCTCTGAAAGTAAAAATAAAGAACAAAACATAAGTAGGTCCCTATCCCAACACGAGAAATGGTGACTAAAAGTGAGGCGGGGCCTGGGCACCAGCAACACTGGTTCTGAGGCTCGTCCGAGACTACAAACTGCTGCCCCATGGCACAGCCCCGGCTCGCACAGGCTGCCTTCCTAACTGTGCTTGATGCCCGGCAGGGCCTGCTGAACTCCCCTGGGCCACGATGCTAAGTCGAGAGGCAGCGGTTTTATAACTACTAGCATAGACAAAATAAAAAGAATTCATAGATCAATTCTTTACTTTTAGTAGACAATTGTCACTTTCAAAAACAAAACTTTTAAAATCTTTAACAGCATGTACAATCCCTAATAATGTCAAAGACATTATTAATGCCCAGTTTTAAAATGCTTCTCTTTAAGCCAAAAATTTTCTTGAATTACTTTAACAGTTAGGTAAGACAATGAAGTTCAATGATGAACAAATTCACTTACTGTAACAGTCTGGCCTGCCTTCAGCACGTATCTTGAGGTATATTTGTAAATGACTGATGTGTCTCCAATTTTTCTGATCATCTCCCAGCCTCCCATTGGTTGATCCTATTCACAAAACATAATTAAAAAAGGTCACTTCAAATATAGAATTATGGAACAATCAAATAAATGAATCTATACAGGTAGTTAATCTAGCTTTATGATTTACTTCATATTATTCATATTTTCCTATTAGAAAATGAAAATATGGCTTTGTCATTCAGCAAAAACAGTAACTTTGACAATGTTGCAGCTTAAATGATTAAGATACTTAATTTTAAAGAGGGCAAAAGTGGAAGAAAGGGGTGTTTTAAGTTCACGTGGGTCTTTTAAATTCACATTTGTCATAATTATAAATATCTAAAACTTGATTAATTTAAGCTTAGAAACAGAAGGAAGAAATGACGTCTCTTCTCTTTTGCATCTGGACCACTTCTGGCCACACTGAACTCCCTCACCTAAAAGCAGAAGGGCTCACAAACGGTGAGTGGCACCAGCAGCCAGGGCCAAGGGCCACCTCGAGGCCCCCGGCCGCCCAGACCTGCCTGACAGCTGAAGAAAGGCACAGGACGTCAAGGCGTCGGCTCCCCTGGCGCACAGCCCTTATTCAAAGACAAGAATAAACCAGGCTGAGAGCCAGCCTCAGAACAGCTCCAAGCAGGGCTGTGCGCCTTCTGAAACACGGCCAAACTATAACAATGGAGCAGCAGAGGCTACTCTGTTCTTTAGCAGTTTAAGTCGTGGCTGAGGCTGAGGGCCTGTTCTCTTCAGCATCAGAACGGCCACTGCTCCTTTGCCCATCCAAATTGTTTCTTCCTCCATGTGCCAGACAGTGTTCATGCCCTCGCACCCCAGACCTGCCTCCAGCATCATCTCACACCCCGGAGCCCCAGCTTCACGAGGCCTAGTCAGACAGAACCTTCACCACTTAAAGCCCCAGCTCGAAACTCCACAATTCCCTCAAATATTTTATGTTTACTTTTAAACAAATAATTTTAAGACAGGGCTTAATACTATTCTTGATATAAGTTAAATCATTAGCATCTGTTCATTCATTCATTTAGAGAGGAAAACACCGTCTGCATATATCTAAGTCTGGCTCACATTTCCTTCCTTTCACAGAGAATATCCGCCACTTACATCCACACTCCAAGTTTTTCAGAAATCTGGGTGGGGCAGGGAGGAACAGTAACTCATCCTCAGGAAGGCCGCTGCGACAAAATGGCCAGAAGTGGCGGCGGGGGGGGGGGGGGGGGGAAGCCCTGGCTCTTTTGTAAAGGGCTAACGAAGAAAATCTTTAGAGCATCCACTCTTCTTCCCCCTCCTACTTTAATTTGTATTTTCTTCATGAATTTAAGTGAAGACTACCGAATCCATGTAACTGCTGAGGTTTTATTACAATTGCAAGATAGCCCACCAATCAGCAAAGCCTTGCTGGGGAGAAAAATGGGCCTGCTTTTCACCTGTTCAGAAGTGTTCTTCAAGCGGATAAACTTTCCATCAACATCTATCTCTTCGATGCAGACGTTCCCAGTGGCTGAAGCGGAATGAGAGATGCTAACACTGCTGCTCGCCTCCGACTCTTCCACGTCGACTCGCTTCCGTTTTCCTCTAGTCGTGCGCACGCTGCGGCTGGAGGATGCTCGTGACACGGTCACACGGGAAGAAGGGCTTGGCGAGAGCTTCAGTCTGCACAGGAAAAGTAGGACGTGGGTTTGTGAAACACAGATGCCCTCCTAGCTTAAAAAATGGGTACTGCTATCCCGTAGGTGCCTCGCTAAAGGAAAACACTACTGATGATTCTCTTAGACAAAGGCAGCGTCTGTCTTAACTGAGATAAACCTCTTTGGGTTAGGATGCCCACCATCAATTTTATTTTATCTTTTAAAAAGTTGTAATTTGAATGTTTTCCCCATGAATAGAATATAACCATAATGCAGAAGGTTGTGAAAACGGAGGAAATCATCCCACCTACCACCATGCTACCACGGACACTGTTAGATTCAGTACTTTTGGTATTGTCATGCCTGTCTTCTTTTTTACAAAATTAGTCACAATGTACATGATATTGAAATTGAGTGGTTTTTTATTCTAAATCACCTACTTTCCTCTGGAACTTTTTTCTGAGAATAGGTGTTAAAAAGATTCAACACTAACCAGAGTTGAAAAATGAGTATAAAGTCTCTTTCAGCAAATCTGGTATTTTACAACATATTAAATTATCAAAACATTTTAAATCGAAAGGAAAGGCCCCATCCTGACACAGTCCAGCACACTTAACTAATAATAATAATAGGAAAGACTGCTTGTGCAATGGTTGTTGCTGAGGTACATTCCTACACTTCAACAGCTAGGTGTTAAAAGAAATGACAGAAAATACATAAAGTTGCCTTAATTGTTTTAAAATAAAGCTCAATCCTATCTACCTTTTTTTAAACAAAGGGGCAGGGCAGAGAGGAGACTATGAGGTAGGGAGGCACGTAAGTTACTCACCTCTCTTCTTCACCTTCTAAGAGTTTTCTGTAAGCACTGATCTCCATGTCCAGGGCTAACTTTACATCAAGCAGTTGCTCGTAATCGCTCAGCTGCTGCTGCATCTGATCCCGGATCTCCGCCACCTCTCTCTCTTTGTCAGACAGCATGCGCCGAGAGTTGTCTCTTTCTTTAGCAAGCAAGTCCTCCAACTCTTGAATCCTCTCCAAACATGCTCTAGACTTCGGATGCAAGCGAACGCATTTACTTTCTAGGAACGTTCCCACACTCGCACAAGGCAGCTATTTTAAACCATAAACCACCTCCTGGACTAGTAAACAAATAGAACCCTAAGGAACATCTAACAGACGAAGGGAGATTTTGATTTTAAGAAACTGAAAACCAAAATTCCTCTGATAAAAACACAGCTCGCAGGGAAGTTTTGGCTTATAAAATTCCTCAAAACAAAGACATATCAATCAAATGCGTTATAACATACATATAATTTTTCTGTATTCAGCCAAATAGAATTTTAAACTGTGGTCTTAATAAAAGTCAAGCCTGGCTCCCCGACAAGCCTTTGAGCTCAGAAGTATAAATTAACAAAAGTCTCGAGTTGAAAAGAAACTCATGGACAAAAGGAACAGGCGTAGGTTTTAGAGAACTGCTGGAACTGTGTCGGGAACAAAGAAAAGGGATCCCCGCGGTCCCTTCAGGGGCCGTGCCTGCTCACACTCGGTCGGCACGTCAAAACCACGCAGCACAGTGCGGTCTGTAAAACACCACTGTAAATGTAAACACTTCACATCTGATGTTTAAAAAAGGAGAAGTCACACATCCTAAACCAGAAAGTTCACCTTAGAAACCTTGTGCTGCACTAGGTAATTATTCTTCTGTATTTCTCCAATATATTCTGTATTTCTATTCATCTCAGTAGCCTCAGAGAGTGACAAAGTAACCAACTCACAAAGACTGATGGACACAGCTTAGCCCCTGGAATCACAAACGGCTGCACTGGAGCAGGATGGAAATGTACCTGGTACAAAAATTAAGTCTGGAAAACTGGAGATAGAGAAGGAGCTCTGCACTGTGCAGGAACACTACACTCTAAATAGTAGATTTATTTCTCACAGGAGTATGGGTAAAAAAATTTTAAACTGCTTTTTATGTGTACGGGGGTTGAACAAATAAGTAAACAAGATAGCAGAAACCAGGTTTCTTACTCTCAGAAAGAAAAATTACAGGTAAGCGAGAAATAAGCCTAAAATGAGCCCTGAGGTACAGGATATGAGTAGGAGACATCAGTATGAACTTGTGTTTAGCTTAATATAAATATAGGTAGACAAATAAGTGTGCACACGCAGATTAGCATATGTACATGTATTACCTAGCTCTGCCCTCAAGAGGGCAGAAAAAATACAAGCTGGGCCTGCAGCATCTTCCATTTGACAGTACCAGAAAGCAAAGCAGTGCTCCGGGCACAGTAGCCCACCGGACAGAACTACTGATGGCCAACGCTGGAACAATCCGAGCCAATAAAATAATGGAGTACTGGATTATAACCCACAGCACAAAATAAATATCTAATAGTTCATGCTGATATAAACAAATGAACGAATTAATTGATAAACAGGGGAAGAAGAAACAAACCTTTACTTAAGCATCCCACTTAATAAACGTAGATTGTCCCGCTTCTGGGGGTAGAGCTGAATTCCTGCCCTTCTTTCACACTTGACAGCGGGCTGGACTCAGTGATTCGCCACTGAGCAACTTGCTTCTCAAGAACAAGGTATGGCAAGGGGAAAATAGCAACTTGACAGTGAAGAAACCTGGCAAACACTACCATAACCAATGACAAAGGTTAACATCACCCATGACACAGCATGGATGTCATGTAATCCCTGACATGATGTAATGAGAAGGGCATTTAAGCCCATGACCCCAGTCTAATCATGACAAACCCAGACTGGGCACACTGTATGGGATGCCCAGCTAGTCTCCCCAAAACTGCCATGGTCGTGAAAAACAAGGGAAGCCTGAGAAACTCTCATGGACCAGAAGAGACTGGGGAGATGTGGTCGACAGTGACAGGAAATGTGATGAAACCCAAACACGAGTAACAAAGTGCCAACCAAGGGGGGAAACGGGGTGAGAGAGACGGTGTAACTGCCTGCGCCATCCTTCCAACTCTTCAGTAAATCTAAATTATGCCGAAGTAAAAAAGTTGTTTTAAGGATAATCAATCAATTACAATTCAGAGTGGCGTCTGACATTCTAGAGCAGAAGCAGGCACTCATCTCAGAGTGATACCAAACATAATCCCTGCCTCCAAGAACTTGCATTTACATGCATTTGCAGAAAAACATGCTCTAAACTATTTTTTTTCCTCTCAGGTCTCTTATATTTTCTTTCCTCCAAAAGAAAAAATATCTAAACTCAAAACGCCTCTTCTTCCATCAGTCCCTTCACGGCAGTCCCATGTGGGAGCCACACAGCACGGGCAGCAGGAGGGACCTAAAGGAGCTGGTGGGAGACATAAGCTACCCAAGGTTTAGAGATGACCCGCCTGAGCCTAGGTGTGTAAAGCCCAAAGTGTCCCTATTTGTCTGCCTCTGATGCTACAGAGTTCTTTAAGGGGGAAAAATCAAAATGTAGGCATAAAAATGTTTTATTTTGAGGTTTACCCTGGATTATTTTGTAGTTGAAGTACAAATATTTCAATTATATTTTAAATAGCTGCACTATAGCTGTTATCTAGTGAAATACATAGAATGCAACATGAAAAACAGACCTAGATTCTTCTGCCCAATTCTACCATTATCAACTTAGGAGACTCTTGGCGCTCACTAAACCAGTGTCCACGTTTACAAAATGAAGAGGTCTAACCAGATTATCTGTAATACCTTTGACTCTAATATTTTATGACTGACTTCTACTGGTCTTGGATTTTTTATTTTGTAGTACATAACAGTTTATTGTATTAGTTTATTATGCTGTAGCTGCAAAAGCAATTTCCAAAGTCTGGGTGTTAGAAAAACAAAAATTAGATATGCTTTCAGAGTGCCGCTGGAAATCCCTGCAAGTCAAAGAGACTTCTGACCAACCAATTAATTTGGCCAAAGTAAAAAAATCTACATAGAAATGCAATATATGAAATTCCTAATTCCAAAACATAATACTGCTACCATCTAGTATTTAAAATATTTTCTAAAGTCAGCATTTTAAAGGCTATGTCGATTTTAAATACAATTTAAGAAGCACTGTACTCTGCTAACGTGAGTCAGATCCCTGAAAGGAAACACTGTGGCCTAACAGGCAGCGTGATGAAACCGATATGACTCAACAACAAACACTACTAAACAGACGAACAATAGGAAAATACCAAGAAAGATGGCTTATGTCTCTTTAGTGATCTTTCTAAGGCTAAAATTTAATAAAGATATTCCTCAAGATATACTGTTTATCGTAAGATCTGATACCAGGAAAGAACAGAGGAAAAGATCCCTACTCCCAGACCCACAACAGAGAAATTTAAAACTATTCTGGTCGAAGGAGGTGCTCCTCTCCTGTTTCCTAAGGAGTTTGCTCCAAGAATCCCCTGGGCCGTGCCTAACACCATTTAAAATCAAGTAACCTGAGCCCTGGGTACTGCAGCTCAGTGGATTGAGCACTGGCCTGTGAACCAAAGGGTAACTGGTTCAATTCCCAGTGAGGACACATGCCTGGATTGTGGGCTAAATCCCCACTTGGGGGTTTATGAAAGGCAACCAATCAATGTTTGTCTTTGCACATTGATCTGTCTCTCCCTTTTTCTCCCTCCTTTCCCCTCTCTCTAAAAGTAAATAAAATACTTACTTAAAAAAAAGATTATCTGTTATATTCCTAAAAGGAAATCTTTGAAGTGAATGAGTGAGGTGTAAAGTGAAAAACTGGGAACTGGGAGAGAAACCCACTTGTCAAGCGGGACTTGCAGTCTTCGGGCAAGTCACCCGACTCAGCCAGTCTGTGGTTGGACCCAGTGAACCCAAAGGTCCTTCAGCTTAACTGTCACATAAAACTTCAAAATACTAACAGGACAAAAACAGGTCTAAAATAATCTTTATATTTATTGTGTGAGTAACAAAGTACACATATGGGCAGTGTAAAAACTTCTAATTTTTTATAGTACTCCATTTTATGTAAGTCACTGCTTTGTTTTCTAAATTCCTGCAATAAATGTTTTCCATTTTATAAGCAGGAAAAGATTTTACTAAAAATAAAATAATAAGAAAAATAAAGGTTTAATCAAGAATCAGATAAAGTTAGTCTTATGTGGAAAGTTTAAGACAGCGAGATTTCCTCCCTTGAAGCGAGCAGGAGCTGAAGCGCTTCCCAAGTAGCTGGGGCGAGCAGCCGATGACGAGGCACCGAGCACCCCGTGACTGCACATGCGCTTTGTGCCCCCAGCGTCGCCCTGAGACCAGAACAGACTTCAAGCACCGTGCGCGCCTGCGTGAGCTACACTGAGAGCACACCATCCCGTAAGGATAGGAACCCCCACAGCACATCCCGCAGCACTGTCCTCTGTCACTCGCTGCACCAATGAATGGATGTCACTAAATTCTTAATACACAGATTAATGCTATTTCCTGAGCGAGAACTTGTCTAGAGAAACACAAAGCACTTACCGCCCACAAAGAATCTTTGCATGTTTTTCTTCATTGTGCCTTCCAGTGTGAATGAAAAAGGAGTTTGGTGGGAAGAGCACTGTGTGGAGAGGAGGCTGCTGGGTGGGGCAGAAAACCTGGGTCCTGGGGTAAGACCTGGGATAAATCAGCAGCCTGCTTCTCAAGGACAACTCCCTTAGCTCTGGGTAATCTATTAGTTTAAGAATAACAGTCTTCTGATTGGAAGAAGCAATGAAAAAAGGAAAAATCCTGGGAGCACTGTAAAACCAGAGTGCAGAAAAACTCTACGCTCTCTAAACACGGCACCAGGCAGAGCGAAGCCCCACAGACTACCATGGCGGGGTCGGCTTTGCAGTTCAACTTCGATTCTGCTTAGGGGAAGGTACTCACCTCTTTCTGTAGGTTAGAAAGCTGAGATGAAAGGCTCTCAATTCTCATACGACTTTCCATCAGTTCTTCCCTGGCACTGTTGACAGTAGAAGTATTCATCTCTGATGCTAGCCTGGCATTCTCGAGCTAAAAGAAGCAGCAAACCAGTCAGTCTTATGTGCTGAATTAGAACAAATGAATGAGGAAGCATGATTCATCTTAAGGTAATTTCATTTCAAACCTAAGCCCTGCTGGTAACTGGCTGATGAAACAGGAAGTTGGCAGACATGCAAAAATTACTGTGTTTTAATGCATGAGCTAATATACCTGGGTCTTTACCCAAAGTTTATGACTTCAATATTTCATCTATTATATCACTAACATCTCAGACACCACAACTAATAAGGAGACTGGGCAGTAGCAATTTAACCACAGTGACGTTGGGGGGAAAACAAACATCACATATCCCTCAACCACAAAATATAAAGAAAATAGGAAGAGAGCACTGATAAATTATTCAAAACCAGACAGAAACACTTTTTTTCAGAAGCAAAAAAATAGCTCCTCAGGTAGATTCACTATCCTGTCCCTCCGAATGCCCATAATATTCTGTTGTACACGTGTCTCGGGCACACTTTCTGTGTCGTCTCTTCCCTGGTCCCTCTAAGACCGCAGTCCAGGTGATGGGCCCAAACACTGGCTCCTCCACGGCCCAGTACAATGCCCAGGACTGGGGAAGTGCTGGACAGCTGAGTGTGGTGGTCAAAAGACCTCTCCTATCCACCAACCAACTGCTGCTTCATAAAATGGATTAAAAGCAACATGACCAGTTTAAGGCCATGCAATAGAAATTATTTTCGATATGCCTATGATCCCAATTTTCTAAGTCTTCCGCTAATAATTCTTTTTAATCAGATCATGTAACATTTAACACACTGGGGTGAAAGTATTTACTAGGAAAGCTTGTATTTATTGGGATTTTATGAATTTCTGCATGGTCTGCTAATACAAGTGGGAAGTGTCTATAATACTTTTTAAATATAAAAAAGTGTCAGAGGAAGAAATATCAGACTTTTCATTTGGCCTTTTTTCACAAAAGGCCCCAGTGTGGTGGTCACAACCTGTGCACAATGATGACCTGAGGTCAGACCACATGCAGTTCAGCATGGTCAGTACTTGTTATTGGAAGAAAACGATTTTCGAATGGCTTGGGTTTTACTACTACAACATGACATGACTGATCAATGTGACAGAGATAAACCCTCACCTCATACAAAATTAGAATAACCTGACTATCTCTGAATAATTTCTGGTAATGTTTACTTTATAGATAACTGCTATTTTTTACAAATCCATTTTCCATATTTATGAAGACCAAGGGAATTCATTTAAGAAAAGGAGAATACACAGACACCAAGCCATCTTCTCCGGGGAACTGTGAGCGGCGGTGGAGAGGTGCGGCCAGTTCCCAGGGGAGGCTGCTTACCTTGGCGTGGTAAGTCTGCTCCAGCTCCTCCTTGTACAGCTTGACCTGGGCATCGTGCTGCTCTCTCATCTCATGCAGGGCCTGAGCCAGCTTGTACTCGTACTCAATCTGACGCCCAGAGTCCACCTCCACCAAGCGAGTTTCGTGCTTCCTTCTGGTCTCGTTGATCTCCTGGGGCGGGGAAATTATATAAAACCAAGTTACACACCACAGCTGCACCCGTGCAAGTCTGACAGCCACCTGAAGCTTCAGGAACCAACCTCCTCAGGTCTATCGTAGGGCAGGCATGTGAACACGCTTTTTTTGCCTTCGTTTTCAAACGAGATTTTTGAGATGGAACTAGTAACAGAAATGGTAGCATCTTGAGCCCTGGGAATTTTCTTTCTTTTTAGTTGCATAGCTATTCATTTCTCTGAAGGCAAGGAATGGCACGGAAAGTTTACTAAAGAACCATGCAATCATGGATGACTATGTATGTGTACTGAATAGTGACTGTTTCTCTAAATTGTCATATTGATGATCCTAAAACACCTCTGGAAAAAAGTCCACATGAAAAACTTGTTGGGACAGCTTCAACTAGAAAATGTGTACACAACGAAGCTATTTTCTTAGACATACTAAGATGCAACAGTGGGCAGAGAAAGCTAATTTACACGACTTATTTTAAGAGCTGGTGCTAAGGTATCAATATCAATTGATACAAAATCATACTAACAATTACTACTTTACTATCTCGAATACATGACGATTCACTACTAAACAATAGAAATGTAGGCATAATCCTGTGCTTTGTGTTTTAAAGAACCATCCAAAACTAGAATGGCTCGGGACACAAGTCTAAGAATAACGTTTCCATTCCGGCTTCCAACTCTGAACACAGTTGTCTTTAATGACAGTAATTAAAGAGGCCACAAGAGGGGGATATAACCCACTGAAGTTCTTGTTTCTGTGTCATCTTACTCCAAGTGTTTTCCTACGCCTTGCCTTGCTTTTTTGGCACAGTTCTTCCCAGAGGAAAATGCACCAGTCAGAATCAGAAAACCAAGTTCAAATTCCAGCTCTGCTATGAACCTCCCAGGGCTCGCATCTAATTAAGAAAGTGGAAAACACGCAAATGAAGGCTTTAGTTCAACTAACATTGAGCACATACTAATAACTTTGCCCTTTTTCTATCTCCCTCTTCTTTCTGGGTTTCTCCTTCCTTTTTTTGCCCCCTTACCTGTTCCTTAATACATAACTATGGTAAACTTATTGAATAGAATTATACCTTCCATTTGAAAAAAATTAAGAGGAATATTTTAAATTCATTCTCAAATAAGGCAAAAACTAAAAAGATGCCGCCCAACAGTGTGAAGAGGCAGGAGCCCACACACATCATCAGAACTAAGCGGTGGTAGATCACCAACAACTTTAACAAAACAAAAATGTGGCCAACTTAATATAAACATATCTCCATTTCTAAAGCAACACTGTAGCCCACAATTATATCTGTCACTACAGTTTACAAGGAGCTTTCATACGCAATATTCCATTTTGATTCTCACTGTCCTCTGAAGGAAAAATAGCGGGTATTGGTATTTCATTTTTAATAAAGAACCGACTCAAGAGTTGTCCAAAGTCTGAATGCTCAGGAGTGTCCACTTTACCCCAACAATACCTGTCTTGTTTTAATACTATTTCATTATAAAAATGGTCAGATTTCTAATATTTTTTCCAAATAAAAAATTAATGTATACAATAAATGCCTATTTTTTCAAGTCATTGTTAGACACTGTTTCCAAAATTATTTAACTGTATGTCTACCCTGGGTTGATTCCAACCCTCTTCAATTTTGAGGGTATACACATTCCCCTTTCTCCAATTTTATTACTTAATTTTTGGCAACACTCACTGCCTTCAATCTCCAAGGCTTAACCACAGAGGCTAAGCTTGTAAATGATAGTTTAAAATTCGCACATGTGAACTGCAAATGCTCTGGGTAGCCAGCCTTCCAGAAGGTACCAACGGTCGCTGCCTCCAGGGGTGCACACCCTGTGTCCTCCTCTCACACTGGTCACAGTCACTACGTGTGACAAAGAGTGAGGGCGAATCGCTTCTGGCGTTAGCTTCCAGAAGATAATGAGGCCTCGGTCTTGCTCTTACTCTCTCCCTCATCACCCACTCATTGGAAGCCACACCGTGAGCAGCCCTCTGCAGAAGCCCAGGCTGAACTCACAGCTCCTGCCAGCGGCCTGCGAATGAGCTCGGAAGTGGCCTCTTGCAGGGGGAAAAGCCTGACTGCAACCTCACTGAGACCCTGGGACGTAAATGGCCATCAGTTACACTGCTCCCAGAATCCTGGCCTTCAGAAACTGTGATAATAAAGGTCTGTGGTTTTAAGTTGCTAATTCTGGAGCAATATTAGGCAGCAATACATAACTAATACAGATGCTTAAACGGGCTGACAGCAATTAACTGCTGTGGCTAAGCCTTTATAAGCCAAATGAAGTAAATCATACCCATTGACTGTAACAGCTGGAATTCTTCACCCAGCCTTTTAGCAGCAGTACCTTGAAAAATTTACCAACAAAATTCCTCCCATTTACATATACAGCTACAGCAAAGCCTTTCAGGACCCCTTCATTCCTTGGAAAAGTAAACTTATATATAGTTACCTCCTCATACATGTTTTTACGAAACTCCAAGTCTTCAGTCAGACTCTGGCAGCGATTCTCCAAATCCACTTTAAGTAAAGTTTCATCAGCAAGTTGTTTCTTGGCCGCAGTTAAGGAGGCTTCCAACTACCATAAGGAAAAAGAATTCATGAAAATTATACAGCAATCATTTAGTAATGAACTTAATTGATGCCTATGGATTGAACCCAATCGAGTATTGCAACTTCTATATATGTACAAACGCACAGGAGTCCCTCGTTACAACCTTCATCCTTCCCTGTGTGTTTCGTCGCTGGTCCCACCCAGAGTGTCACAGCAAAACCCCTCTCACACTGGGGGCCCGGCAACAGGGAGGGAACAGAAACCTCTTTCATTTTCCTTTCACACTTTCCTTTTCCCTGGGTGCAGAACACTGTTATGACACTGTCTCTTTCCCTTCTCTGCATTTTGTCACAGTAATGAAATAGGCTTCCAGAGCAAGCAACAGAAGAGTGTAAGGACAACAGAGAGGAAGAAAAACAAAATCAAGATACAATGACCAAAAAGTGAAGGTGCTTTGAGTATTAGCTACCTGGATGCTATCAGATGAGCCTAAAGTAATCAAATTATTACATTTTAAAAAATACAATATACAAATAAACTTAAAAATCAATCAACCAATTGAGTCAACTGACGTGCCACGAGGGCTCAAGAGCAGACTTTACGTTACCTGGGCAACCTGATCCTTCAGGTCCTCCACTTCTCCCTCTAAACATTTTTTGTCACCCAGGGCAGTAGCCAGAGCTGCATCTTTAGAATTCAGTGCTGCTTCATACTCGCGAAGCTTCATCTGGGCTCCATTCAGATCCGATTCCTTCTTGGCATAGCTGTAAGACATTTGAAAGAGCACAAGACATCAAATTATACCCCTGATTCGAGGCCTTCTCCCTCCATGCTCTGGGGGAGACGAAGAGGCAGTTTATGTAAAAGCTGCCATCATCTATTAATGTCAGAGAAGCATCCTGGCTGGTGTGGCTCAGTTGGTTGGACATCGTCCTGCAAGGCAAAAGGTCGCGGGTTTAATTCCCAGTCTAGACACATGCCTGGGTTGCAGGTTCGGTTCCCAGCCAGGGTGCAGACAAGAGGCAACTGATTGATGTTTTTCTCTCACACTGATGTTTCCCTTTCTCCCTGTGTTCCCCCCCTCTAAAAATAAATACATAAAATCTTGTTCTTTTTTTGAATTAGGGGAGCAATTCAGGAGCATTATATCTAGAGTTTTTCAAAGATAACCACTTTCCCTCCAGTGACTGCCCTTCTGTGATTACCAATGACTCCAGCTCGTAGAAGTCCATACGATCAATACCAGACTCCTGCTGCCTCTGAGGACACATTTCCTCCTTGTCCTCTACAGAGGCATTTCGTGTGTCAGTAAGAATACACTTCTGAAGAAATTAATATTTATTATTTTAAACACAATGAATATTATAAACCAAGATGTGCAGGAGACATAAATCAAGATATAAAATGAGATTAAATAAATGAAATAAAGTTATATTAAAAAGCAATCTTAGCCCCAGCCCAGAGGCCCGGTTGGTAGGAGCGCCATCCTGTGCACCAAAAGGCTGCAGGTTAATGCCCAGGCAGGGCACGCATCTAGGCTGTGGGTTCGATCCCCAGTGCAGGCGTGTAGGGGCATCACGGCGCTGTTTCCGTCACACTGATGTCTCGCTCGCTCGCTCTCAACTTGGCGATGTCCCACAGAAACTCCCTTGACATAGAAGTAACTGGCCCCAAGTTTGCAAGCATGTCCCATTCCTCACATAAGAGGTGATTTTAAGACTTTCCTAACTATAAATTGGGGTCTCACTGATTTTTTGAAGAAAAAATTAATTATTTCAGTTTATATTACTAACTTCCCAAACATGAGGACCAAATTGAAGTTTCTTTTTCTTTTAAATATCACTTTTTGTTAAACGGAGTTCCATATTATAAAATTAAGGTTCCTCTGGATATATTTTGTCAAATAATTGCATCTTAAAAAAACTATTTTCCACGCAAATTATTCTATTATTACTAATTAGTGACACTGGATAAGCCTTAATATCAGAGTTCTCAACACCTGTTCTTAATTAAAACTGCACTTGTGAAAGAGTATTTCTACTACCGATGTCTGAGTAGGCTAAAAGAGGGATCTTCCATGAATAGAAATGAAACATTCTGTAATATTAAAATAAAATGAATAAATCTGCCCACAGGATAAGCAAGTATAATTCAAAGAGAAGATTTAATAGTATTCATTTCTCATTCATTTTGCTATTATAAAAAAATAACTACATAAAATCTTGGCAGTCATATCACATTTTCTCAAATCCTGTATTGCTAAAAACCACAAGATGGCAGCCTTTCACCGAAGACTAGTTTCAAGGGGAAAGAAAAATCAACTGTTTAAAAAAATCCCATACAATCCTTAATCTACATCAACAAAAAAGGTGCCTAGTTCCTACAAGCGCTGGGCCCTGGGGCGGGGGGGGCTCCGCAGAACAGAATCAATGCTTGTGGCGGAGCTATTATTTTACCCCTAATAGATATATGACCAGAGCTGGGCAGGATACATACTATGATGCGTATGGTTTTTTAAATTTACATATTACACAATATTTACAAGAGGTAGTGACTCAAAATTACTTAACAATTACAAAAAATCCCACTGCACCTCTGTCTAACATGTAAGTCTCAGACCACAATGTGGAACTGCTCAGTGTAGTGCCTGCCTCGTGGCAGGGGCGTGAACCTGCGCTTCCCAGAAACCAAACGGCCCGCCAAGGACACTGAATTAAACACACACACACCATCACACCAACTCCACAGGCTACTGTATGTTCTGTGTCTGATTTCACTGATTTAATGAATACTATGCACACACGGTTCCCAATCCAAATGCTACACCACAAGTAAAGATACTCTGCAACATCTTGGGAGTACAGGAAATACGAGAAGCCAAAAATTAAGACAGCGCACCCACATGAGTAGAATATGGTGATTTCTTCAACAAAAAGCAAGACCAGGTACGTGAGGGAGTGGAGGAGTAGGGGATGAGTAGGATATGCCAGTAATTTGTGATCTTGAGCCACCTGATGGTACCAATTGAAATCTGATGTCAAGTTCTTAGTTACTTATACCATTGTTGTTTTGTAAAAATACATTGTTCCATCCTGGCCAGTGTGGCTTGGTTGGAGCATCATCATCACACACACACACACACACACACACACACACACACACGCAGTTGTGGGTTCAGTCCTGGATCAGCACACATACCTAGGTTGCATATGGGGGGGGCAACTGATCAATGTTCTCTCACATCCATGTTTCTCTTAAAAAAATCAACAACAACAACATATGAAAAATCAGCAAACATTCTCAGGTGAGGATTTAAAATTTTTTAAAAATATATACATTGTTCCTTTATGAATTCTTTCAAAAAGCTGTAACTTTCACATTACTGAACAAACTAGGAAGATACAAATCAGAATTGAAAATGTGCTTAAAACTGCAAATGAAAGCTAACCTTGCAAGCTCTGGCCCCAGGGGTAAGAGGAGAGTTGGATACTATGGCTGCATCTTGCACACACATATTACACTTCTACAAATCCATATTGGTGCATGCACTTAGCTACCTGCAGAATCTAAGAACTCTTTGAGGGCAAAGGTCATGACTTATTCATTTATTTTCTGCATAAATAATGTGTGTAATTATTGCTCAAGAAACTTCCCATACACTCCCCCACCAAAAAAAAGGTCTGCTTTTGTTATGTAAAATACTTGTTATCATGTCTTTTCCTACCAAAAAAAAAACCAAAACATAACTGTGACCCTTTTATAATCTCTAAGAGTTGCATTCCTAGATGTCCTCCCTATTGTCTGCCAATTTCTGAAGCTAGATAATGAAAAAATGCTTAAGATTACGCTCATCTTCATCCGATAAGAAACCAAGAATCAATGAGTTTTATATGCCACAGAAGATGCCAATACCAAGACCATGTAGCAAGTTAACATCTTAAACATAATCTTGTCATAGTTTCTAACGACTATTTTTCACTCACTGAATGTAATGCAGGAAGCTGAGCTCCAACTATCAGCACAGGGTCACAGTGCAGAAACGGGCAGACGGACACCCTAAACCCCGGACACACCCTAAACCCCGACGTGCAGTGGCTGAGCGCTCCCGTGAGCCAGAGGAACACCCGACCATGCCCCGGAGCTCACAGCAACTTAGGACTCCAGGGGTTGGCGGGCACTTATCTTTGACTGTATTTCGTAATTAGGTTTGTTCAGTGTTACTAAACTACGTACGGTGTTCCTACCTCAAGATAAGGAGACCTTCCTGTGTTGTCACAGAAATTCAGTATGTGAATCTAACATTCAAAATGTGTGCAATGAATATAATTTTTAAAAACATACTCATTTGCTGTGTTTATTTTTAAACTTTTATTATTTTTTTTATTTTTTAGAGCGAGGGGAAAGGAATGAAAAAAAGAGAGAAAGAGAAACATTGATGTATGTCATCAGTTGCCTCCTGCACACCTCCAACCAGGGACCTGGCCTATAACCCAGGCATGTGCCCTGACTTGGAATCGAACTGGTCACCCTTTGGATCACAGGCCTGTGCTCAAACCCACTGAGCTACACCAGCCAGGGCCTGTATTTACAGAAGGACCAAAATGCCAACAGCAGGCAAGAAAAAAAGTTTTATAAAATATACTTGACACTCTATCCTAATTAAGAATTTCCTCCCTTAGTAAACAAAATTAGCTTTCATTTCAAGTTACCAGTAGTTTGAATTTCACCAGTCATAACAAGCAATTAAAATATCACACTGCTACTCAGTTTATATCACAAGTACTCAGCTGAATGAAGTGCCTAGTTTGGCCAGTAGCACAACCACACGAGAAATCCCTGAGGTCAGTGTATCTGCAACACCCACAATGTACCCAGGAACACGGAATCTGTGTTATCTTCAGGACAGGATCCGTACGCATGCTGGGGGTGGGTGTCCCTCTTTTACAAGTGCCACAATTTCCAAGGGCCAGTATTTTCTCAGGTACTCCTGTCCTTGTTCTTCGACTCTCACATACAGAAATACAGGTACAAAGAGCTACCTTAAGCAATTCAATTTAAGAGAACTAAATTATAGATGATCTCTTAGTTGGTGAAATAATTACATAGTTGGTGAAGTAATTACATACCTAGAGAAAGCTATATAAAGTTAGTTTCTGAATATTAAATGTCATTTCCATAAAATTTGCCAAGGATTATAATACTGCACATATATAAAAGTGGACAAGGGCAAGAATTTGTGTTCAATAAATGCTTATTAAATGAGTCAAGTCTGTTGGAGAAATGTGTGCTTATGGAAAAATCCATCCAAAACATAATGTTGATATGACAAACTTAATGCAGACTTTTAAAAGCCACACATTTGAAATAAACTAGATTTTAAATATCAGACACAGCAGAAGTCTTCTATGTAAAGTTGTTATTTCTAATCATGTCCATAAACAAGTATTTTTTAATCACATAAAACAGACCCACTCTACATGGAGAGCCAGGCCAATTAGGTCCAGCTGCTCGAGCTCCGTTTTAATTTACCTTACAGTTCTTTTGAACAGCTGCCTGGTGGCAGCTGAACACCACTCAACACAGTGTAGTTATTCAAGTGACTCAGATAACCCAGCTTCTGAAGCTGGCTCTGGTCATACTCAAAAGTTCAGAATCAACATGTCCTTTATCCTCTAGCCATGGTCCAGACCTTTAGAGGAAAAATAAGCCTTATTCAAAACTTTATTTTTGAAACTTTATTAATATAAAGGTTATCGATATGCCCCAACAAAAACTTCCTGTCCTAAAATAATATTTCATACTAACAGACTTGAATGCATATTTAAATGTGTGTACTCTAACATTGATTCATCAGCTTCGGTACTGTCCTCAATACTGTCCTCGAATTACCTTCCCTTCCAAAGGGAAAAGGGGTGTGATCCACATGTTTTCACTAAGAAAAATTAACTTCTTTGCAATTAAGATAAATGCAATTTAATACAAAGTCTCCAGAAAGTCATTCAACCACAATTCTTGTTTAGAAAAAAAAAGTCTCCTCAAATGAAACACTTTTAAATTTTTATTACTTTTTTTAGAGAGAGGGTAAGAGAGGGAGAGAAAGGGAGAGAAACATCCTTTAGCTGCCTCCTGTACACCCACAACCTGGGAACCAGCATGCAACCCAGGCATGTGCCCTGATGACCTTTTGGTTTACAGGCCAGTGCTCAATCCACTGAGCCACACCAGCCAGGGCTCAAAAAAGATTTTTTACATTAATTAATTAAGTAAACAATTATCGAGTACCTCCTCTGGCATATGCAAACAGACTACAATGTTTTTGCAAACTCAAAAGCTGCAATGCATAACTTCTGGTGGCAATAAAACTCTGCTACACATTCAGTAAACTGAGCCATTAACAAATGAGCAGCAAGCCAATTAGAAATCGGCAAACCTCAACTGAAATCAGATTAAAATTAGGAAAAATACTAAATAAGACTGAAACTGGACCATGGAACCATTTCTTTTACCAAAAAGATTCACTTATGTAAATAAGCACATGAGTGGGGAATGGACACTTGCAGCCTAAGTCCAAACAAAAAATGACTTGTCCTGACTGGTGTGGCTCAGTGGGTTGGACAAGAAGACAGCCAATAGATGTATTTCTCATACAGAGATGTTTCTCTCCCTTTCTTTCTCCTTCTCTTCCCCTCTCTCTAAAAATAAATAAAATCTTTAAAAAAAGAAATTAAGACAAAAATACCATTTACAATTGCATCAAAGAATAAAAAACATCTGAATAAATTTAACCAAGAAGGTGAAAGACCTGTACACTGAAGAAATCACAGACACAAAGAAATGGAAAGATATTCCATGCTCATGGGATTAAAGAATATTAATATTAAACTGTCCATCCTAACCCAAAGCAATGTACAGATTCTATGATCCTTATCAAAATTTAAATAATGTATTTCACAGAACCAGAACAAATCATTCTAAAATGTATATGGAACCATATAAACACAAAAAAATACTAAATAGCCAAAGAAATCTTGAGAAAGAAGAAAGCTGGAGGCATCACAGTCTGATTCCAAACTATACTACAGAGTTACAGTAATCAAAACAGTATGTTTTAGGGGAAAAAAAAACCCAAACATATACAGACCAATTAAACAAAATCAAGAGCTTAGCCCTGGCTGGTGTGGCTCAGTGGACTGAGTGCTGGCCTATGAACCAAAAGGCCACTGGTTCAAATCCCAGGCAGGGCCAGGTGGGGACAAGTGAGAAGAAATAAGAGATGCTTATCTTCATATACTGGTGTTTCCCTTCCCCTCTCTTCCTCCCTTCAGCACTCTCTGAAAATGAATAAAATATTTTTTTAAATATTGAGAGCTCAGAAACAAACCCACACAAATATGAATGCAAATTAGGTCCTCTAACTAATACATTCTTAAGTATATGAAAGAAGGAAGTGTCTTGAGGCCACTTTTTTTTTGTTCTTGTGCAATTTTTATGCTAAGCAAGGTCCTTAAAACATGAAGTTTTTCTGTCCTTAAGTCTACACCACACACATTACAGTAACTTTATAGTATGTTTTCAAATCTGGAATTGAGTCCTCCCCTCCAATTTTTTTTTTTTTTGTCAAGATTGTTTTGACAGAATCTGAGTACCAAGCATTTTCCATATGTATTTTAGGATCAGTCTGTCAAATTCTGCCCAAAAAAGATAGTTGTGATTTTGATAGAGATTGCATTCAACCTGTAGATCAATTGGGGGAGAATTACCATCTTCATATTAAGTCTTTCAATCCATAAACAAGGAATATCTTTCCATTTACTTAGGTTTTCTTTTAATTTCTTCCAAGTGTTTGTAATTTTCAGTGCACAAGTCTTGCACTTCCTGTTCAGTTTATTCCTAAGCACTGCATTCTCTGTGAGTCTACTGAAAATAAAGTTTCCTTTATTTCACTTTTGGACTGTTCATTGCTGGTATATTGAAATAGAGCTGAGTTTGTAACATTGCTTTCATATCCTGTAACCTTGCCGAGCTTGTTTATTAGCTCTCCAGATCTTTTCGTTTTTTACAGATTCCTTAGGATTTCCTATTCATAAATAGATTATCATCTGCAAAGAGAGTAATTTTACTTCTTTCCAATCCAAATGCCTTTATTTCTTTTTCTAGCCTAAGTAACCCTGGCTCAAACCTCCAGTACAATATTGAATAAAAGTGGTGAGTAGGCCTTCTTTTCTTATTCCTGATCTTAGGGAGGAAGCAGACAGTCTTTACCACTAACTATGATGTTAGCTATAGGTATTCCATAGATACCCTTTATCAGGTTAAGAAGTTCCCTGTTATCAATGGTTTGATTCAAACCACCAATAATGTACTTTATCAAATGCTTTTCTGCCCCTATTCAGATGATTACAGAGCTTTTGCACTTCATTCTATTAATATGGTGTATTCCATTGCTGACTTTCAGAGACTGAACCAATTTTGCATTCCCATGACAAATTCCACTTGGTAGTGCCACATGATCCTTCACCACATTGGTGGTTTGGCATGCTAACATTTCATTGGGAATGTTTGTACCTATATTCATAAGGGTATCAATCTGTGAAATTTTTCTGAAACGGTCCGGTTTGCTGGACGTCAGGAGGCAGTTGTTCGTACAACAGCAGTGGCAGCTCCCTGGTGCTGACCTGGGGCTTCGTGCTGTTTTCTCAGATTCAGTAGTTCCAGTCGTGGCGCAGACACTGAAGCTCCTAAGGAAGGTCAGTTCCACAGTGTTGCAGGCATTGTCCCCGCTCTTCTCATAACGTTTTCTTAGCACTTACATCCCATAGTTTTTCCCTCTCTTCTTAAAATACCCATAGTTTTTTCTATTTCCTGCACTGACTGATTACAAACACCTAAACAAATAGAAAAAGAAGTTAACTTGGAGCCAATAGGGACTATGAAGGAAAATAGAAACTTCTGAAAAAATAAGAAACTACTGCATTTCTAAAATTTAATCAAGATCTGGATTATGTAAAGAAATAGCAAGAGAATTTTTTTAAGCTATTACAAATTTAAATAAGGTAGCAACATTGGAAGGTATAATTGAGACCATCTAGAAGAGAAAAAAATATTTTAAATAAGAAAACTAGAGGATCAATTTAAGAGGTCTAACATATAAATAAACACAAGTCTGAGAATGTGGTAAAAGAAGTGAAAATGTCAATAATTTAAGAAAATTTTCAAGAAATGAAGGACATAAATTTCCAGACTGAAAAGTTCCCGTCAAATGACCAGCACAATAAATGAGACATTAGCACCAGGGAACATCCTTGTGAAATTTCAGGAATGAATCAAAACTGTCCTACAAGCTTTTCAATTTTTCATTCATCAATACTCCTCAGCAACTACAAAACCTAAAGAACTAAAGAGCATGCCTTCAATATCCTGAATGTTATTTACAACTTAGAGTTCTGTACCCAAACTACCAATGCTTATGCAATGCAACTAGACAAGAACACAAGGCTTCACAAGATATTTTTTAATAAGGTAAAACCAATAGAAAACCTCATGACTCTAAACAACTTGATGTTTTAACAAGTGCTATATAGATTCTTTCTACACAGTTATACAAAACTAAGTGGGAGTCGCAGAACTGGGGGCTCACAGTAACAAAATGTGGAGTCAGACCCTCGGGTCAAAGCTCGTACATCGGGGGCAGTTCATACATCCCGGGGCCCGGCCTGCTGAGTGAAGGCCCTTCCTCCCAAGAGCCACGGGCACCTGAAAGACTGGAGGTGCTGGGAGGCATGGCCCTGGTGGCTGAACCAGCTCCAAGACACAAAGGGCTGGCGCAGAGAACTGAGCACCAGCCCTTCCACAACATCGTCTTTGCGTACAAGAAAACTGTAACAAGGACTTCAATATCCTTGGAAGAACTCTTTCAAAAACTGTAAGAATTGATAACACACCACAGCCTTTGCATATCAGGTAGGAAGAAGGTTGGGAACAAACTCAGATAAAAAAAGACAACGAGGACAAATGCGCCAAACAATGATGGGAGAAGAACAGGGTTTCTGTCGGTGAAGCTTCACTGTTTAGTGACATCTTGTAGAATTAGAAATGCTAAGTGGGTATATTCTTTGTGGAAATTTTCTTTAAATGAAACAAGATAAATAAAAATCTGAGTAGATCTGAATAAAAAGGGACCATAAATATGTTATTTAATATCATTCTTACCATTTGTTACATTACTAAATTAATCACAGACATGTTTGAGAATTACAAATGGCTTAAGCATCTCCTTCTGGTCTGTGTGATCTGATATTCTGAAACATTTTCTAAGACTATTTTGTCAACATATATGTACTCTGTGTCAATGCTGCTTAAGAAATGTAACTACAACTGGAGATTATCCTTGCAAGATACATTGTAAATGAACAGTGTGAATATGTACGTAGACAGGCCTGAGATCTGCTTCACAGTAAATCAGTAGAGAATGGGGAGGGTGGAAAGTGGGCTGGGTGCAGATGGAACAAGATTTGCCCCTAACTTTTCTGTGTGTTTCAAAATTTCTATAATAAAAAGGAAAAATGGGGGGAAGAGACAGAGTGGGGAAAAATACTATCTGCACAATCAAAAACTGTTATAGTAAAGAAAAACTAATAGTATACTATTCACTAAAAACTCTTGCATTCTGCACACAATAAAAGTAACAGAACAAATGGGAAAAATAAAGTTGAAACAAACCACTCCAAACCTATGCAGTTTTGTGACCAGAGCAGCAGCAATAACAGAAATAATTAGCACCTGGGGAAGGCACTTGGACAACCCACGCAGTCAGTTTAGCGTGGCTACAGCTGCCTCAAGAGATGCTTAAAAATACACAACCAACCGAGCAGACAGGCTGGCTTGCAGGACTGAGACAAAAGATAGAAGTCGAGTTCTGAACCGATGCTCGGCGACAAGAGCAAAGCTGGGGGTACACCTAGAGGGGGTGACGGCACTCGCTTTTGCTTTTCTTCAGACAGAGGTGAAAGCTAAACCGAGAGCTTCCTTTCTCTTAACACTTTCTCTTGCTATTCTGGCTCCTCCTCTACTTTTCACACGCATATCAATACAACTTCTAATTACAATGTCATTTCTCTACTTACCAGTCACACAGGAGATGGTGTTAGAGAAGCATTTGTAGCAGAATGCACTGAATTAATCCTTTAAATACCAAACACTGATCTAAATTAGAATGTAATGTGTGACTACTGGATACGGGGAAGAAAAACGTGTCACAGAGAACGGAATGTAAAACATAATTCCTCGTCTTCCACAGCACAAAGTCAGTAATGCCATCGAGAGAAAAATACCAAGGGAACAGAGAAAACTGTCGAAGAGAATCCTTTCCACGAGGAGCCTTGGGGAACTCGCCTTGAGTTCTTAAATTACGTACACACATACACGCTGCCAGACAGCCGTGGGTTTGCTTTCCAAGGCTCATGTTAGAAAAACTGATAGGGCAGACTTCCCTAAACTAAACTGAATGGAGACCCCAGGGACCAGGAGGGGTGCACCTGATGTGAGAGGACAGAGGAAACTCTGCAGGCACAGGCCCTGCGTTAAGAGGGCGCCTGGTAAATGAAGGTGCATGAAGGACTTTGTGGTTAGGGAGGAAAGAGCAAGACGGAGTGGCGTGAGGTGACGCTGGAGAGTCAGACCGAAGCCAGGTCACGCAGGCAGGGCCATTTCCATTTATGCCCATTGTCCCAGAATAGTTATTAGTAGCTCCCTCCTTTACACAGAAGAGTATCTGTGGATGCTCAATGATACGGTCAGTCTACTATTAGGTACTGCTGAGGATTTTAGTCTTTAACCTAGAACTTACTGAAGTGTTTCAAACAAATGTCATCATTTTTTGCACAGAATCTTATAGGAACAGGTGTTCTGGTCTCTACCTAATGTTTTGTTACATGAGCACCAAGTGAGAATATACTTTAAATCGATGTTAAGACTGTCTCCTTCCTTTCACAGTCAACATTCTTGTCAAGCGACCTCAGCTCCTGATCTCATTCTTCCCTTTCTTTCCTCAGTCATGGTCACTGGCTTTGACCACACTGCTGTTCACAAACATCGTTCTTCAGTCAGTGATAATCTCCCAGGCACCTAAGTCAACTGGGTACATTTTAGACCTTATCAAACCAGAACTATACGAGCATTCCTTAATAAATCTCCTTATTCCAGGACGCTGACTCTTTCCCTGCCTCTCTGGCCATTACTTACCATCCCCACTGGGGGTTTTCTTTCCTCTAGCTCGTCCTCATAATGTTTTCCATGCCTCTGAGTTTGCCCCGCTCCTCTTTTCTCTCTTTACCCCCACATTCCTATCACCCATGCTCCTAAACTGTCTCTCCAATCCAAGTCTCTCTCCAGAGCCCCAGAGGTACTCCAAACTGCAACCTGAGTCTCCACCTGGAACTCCAACACACACCATTAGCCCACTAACCCCGGGCTCCTTCACCATCAATCTTGGTGAAGAGCAACAGTCCCTCCCCACGCACCCCTGCACGCAGTCACCCTGGACTCTACTCCCCCTAATCTCCCAAATCTCCCTTCTGTCCTCTCCCACTGCCGACCACAGTTCAGGAGTCACCTCCTTACTCCTCAAGTGTCCTTACTAGTGTTTTTACTTCTACTTTTTTTCCCTCTACAGACAGCCAGACCAATGTCACTCATGCCTAAAATTCTTGAGGCTCCTCATTGCATAAAAGCCAACCCTACGGCTTAGATACCACTGCCTCCCCAAGTCCCCTGGGATGTCTCTGGAACCTCTAAAAGGTTCCTAGGCAGCCTTGGTGCTAGGCGCTGTCTCTCCCTAGCATTATGTGGTTACTGCTACTGTAGCACTTACAACATTGTATCAGTGTATCATATATATTTAAAGTATCATGACCATGTAGCACTTACAACATTGTATTAGTGTATCATATATATTTAAAGTATCATGACCATGTAGCACTTACAACATTGTATTAGTGTATCATATATATTTAAAGTATCATGACCGCATTTTCCTGCCTTCTCAACTAGACTGTAAGCAACTCGGTAACAGGGACTGAGTCCCATCTCTCTACCCCCAGCATCTGGTCAAGGCCAGGCACGTATTACCTGTCCCACGAATGTGTGCTTAATAAAAATGAAAAGAGCATTCCCGTCATGACGATTAAAGATTCAGAGACTTCAATTTCTTTTAAAATTACTATTAAAGCATGAAATAAAGTAGGAAAGTAGGTTTTTAAGAAGGAAAAAAGAAGTTTCTTTTAGTAATTCATCTTTACCCTGTCCTAATTAGCAAATGAAGCCCTCAGTATTTCAAACAGGGGTTTCAATTACTACTCTCTCCTGACATACAAAATTACGAATCCAGGGGCTATGAACTAGCAACATAAAAACACACACCTAGTATCATTTCGAAAAGGAGCACCCAAACGGACCTGAAAAGTAACTGTCCTGCGTAAGACTTCAAGTTCCAAAAACAGATAACAGGCCCTGGCTAGTGCAGCTCAGTGGATTGAGCACGGGTCTGTGAAACAAAGGGTCACAGGTTCAATTCCCAGTCAGGGCACAGGTCTGGGTTGCAGACCAGGTCCCCAGTAGGGGACACATGAGAAGCAAACACACATTGATGTTTCTCACCCACTCTTTCTCCTTCCCTTCCCCTCTCTCTAAAAATATAAATAAATAAATAAAAAGGGTCCAAGCCTGAAATGAAATGAGTTTGTTCCCCGTCCCCCAAAAAACAGGTAACAGTACTCTGAGCCTGCTTCCTGAAGGTTGGTAATCAGGATAATGCTGAAAAACATCGAGTGTGTAAGGGTTAAATGAGGTAACATATGTAAAAACCTTATCACAATGCAAGAATCTAGACAGAGCTAGAATCTATTCTAACTTCGCCATTAATCTATCTGCTAAGTAATCCTAAATAAAAGACTTAAATACCCAAAGCCTCAAGTTTCCCCACCTTCATTGAAGGGATTATCGTAAGGCTTCACGGAGACTGGCCACGGCCAGGTTGATCAGTTGGTCAGAGCACCACCCCAGAGGGCCAAGGCTGTGGGTTCGATCCCTGGTCCAGGCACAGACAAAAATCAACCAATGAACGTATAAGTAAGTGAAACAACAAATCAATCTCTCTCTCTCTCTCTCTCTCTCTTGCTCTCCCTCCCTTAAATCAAGTTTGTAAAGCATCTAGCATTGTACCTGGCAAGCAAATTAAGCAGGAAATAAATGTGGGCTCTTGTCCTGAATCTTACACAAGTATTTTAATCTCTCCAGGTTTCAAGTTCTGTATTTATAAAATGAATTGGTTAGAGCAGATGATACAAGACCCCATCTAGCAGTAAAAGTGCTGTAATCCTACCTATCATCAATGCATTCAAATGCGGTGAAGGCCAAAAATTAAATTTAAAAAGGCCCAAATAAGTATATTAGCTAAGAAAAACCTCAGTTATGTAGGCCCACACCAAAAATATTGGCAGAAATCTAAGACTACAACTTAAATTTGTATCTTTTTACTTTTTTATGCTAACAACATGAGCATAATAAAAATGACCAGGAACCCAACAGAACCTCCAGAAATTAAAATTAAAATCCTCCGAATAGAAAAGTGACATTTGTCTGCTACCAGTGGCATCAAAAATTGGCAAAATTTTTATTACTTTATCCAGTGGTTAACATTTAACCAGTGAATCAGTTAACATGTAACCTTTAATTAACCAGAGGAAAAAACCTAATACTGTCAGCAAGAGAGAAGAGGACAGTCACGCCCTCTATGGCCTCTGAGAAGTTGGGGAGAGACAGTTACGGCAAAGCCTTGGTCACAGCCAACTTATGTGACCAAGAAAGGTTACCAATGACATCTTTAAAAGGTGTTCAGTGATGGTACACAGCACATTTACTGACCTGTAAAATGTTCAAAAATTAGTATTTCACGAACATAGGTAACATATCAATACTTCCCATAAACCTATTTTTCGTCAATATGGATGTGGAGAGGAAAACTTCAGAGCTCATGTTTCTGGCATAGAGAACTAAGGACAATTTTTATTTTCTTCTGGTGTTTATCTGTATTTTCTAGTTTTCATAATGAACATACAATTTCTTGTATAATAAAAAAGTTAATTTTCAAAAATTCCCCAAGTATAATAGCTAAAACCCAATCCCCTTATCAGAGTTACAGCGAGGAAAAAACGGGGGGAGGAGTTGAAACTCCAATGAGCAAACTTCCTTCGAACTCTGAACTGGGAACTTCAGTGAGACCCAGCAGCACCACCCAAATGACACCTGCCACTCATTCCCACTGTCTGTGCAGGCAGGAGACCTACACTGATGACATCAATGTCTGCAGATCTCTAAGACATAGCAGAGGCGACGTCATCTAGCCAAAGAAAGAACAAAGTAACAGACTAAGACTCAGCAGGATATTTTCACACTGCTTTATCTTTCACTTTGCATCTTTACTTCCTTGAACCTAGACACACCAAAAGATTACCTAGTGTATTCCCTTACATCAGCAATTTTCAACCACTGTACCACGGGAATTTTTAAAACGTGCAATATTTGACTATTTACTCAGGGGCACTGATCTCTTTTCCCTTAGACTGTCAAATTTAAAAAATGGCAACAGCCAACACAATAGCTGTCCAGTGTGAATGAATCAAAACTATACCTTTTTTTTCTGTCAAATTGGCAAAAAATATATCTTTTGGTGTGTTGTAGAATTGTAGTAATGAATTAGTTTACATGTGCCATGAGATGCAAAAGGTTGAAAATCACTGCCCTACGTTAAATAAACAACTCCAAAAGATAGCTCGCTCTACCAAACATCCTTTGAAAGCGCCGGAAGTGTCCTGACAGGTTAACTACTTGGGACCTGCTTCCTAGACCATAACTCCAGTTCTAGGTGTTTCATCCTTCCAGTTCTTTCCTAGAATATTCAAGTACATTTAACATGAAGTTTTATAGCTCTTATAAAAAAAGCCAGAGGATCACTGTCAACCTGCTTCTACCAGTGCAGGATCAGGACATAAAAAAATGGAAGACCAAGCAATACACTGATAAAGGTGTTTGTTTTTCAATTAATTACCTTACATAAAAAGAAAATTTCCTAAAGCAGATCCGCATTTATTATTTTATATTTTAAAACTGAAAAATACGAATGTTAACACGACCCTGCGGCCCTGGCCTAGTAGCTCAGGTGCTGAGAGCATGGCCCTGATACACCACGGCTGCAGACTTGAACTCCAGTGAGTGCACATACAAGGATCAACCAGTGAACGAGCAAATCAACGGCGCTCTCTGTCTCTCTTCCCCCTTACCTTCTCTCTCTAAAAGTGTATTTAAAAAATTTTTAAAAACTTGTAGATGTTTAGTCTACATGCATTCCCTAAATTTCATTCTATGAATGACCAAAACATACAAAAAACCAACAGAATAAATATATAGTAAGTACAGATATACAGTAAATCTCCACCCCCTCTCCACTGAGAAATAAAAAAGAAAAATTAGTTTATCAAAACTACATTTTCATATGCTTCCTAATTTGTTCAGATTGCTAATTTGGATAAAATTCACATTATTACGAGGCAAGTACATGACTGGCTAGAAAAAGATCTAAGTCTTTTCATCCTTCCTACGGTTCAGAAAACTATTTCTTACTCCTTATCCCAATTATACAGATGAGGAAATGAACGCTCAAAGAGTTGAGGGCCTATCCCAAGTCACCAAAAATAGGATGTTGCAACTTCAGGTACTGCTTTTGCTTGTTACCACCCTATCTCAGGCCATTGTGGTAAACACTGCCCCTACCATACTTGCTACAAAAGCAAGTCAGCATCCACACGCATTTTTTAAATAGAAACATAAAACACAAATTTTCCCATTAGAAGTTTCCTTACTACTGTATCGACAAAGTAAAATCAAAGACATGCTGTTTTCCACAAAGGAATACACTATGTAAGCTTGATTCCTCAACCTCATCCCACCCTCCTCAAATCAATGTTTGTGGATGGAGGGCACAGGAAGTCTACAAATCTTCAGGTCCACCTGTACCATGAAAAAACATAATCAACACTACACTGTATTCTGTTTGGGGGGAAAGCTTTTATTTTCATAAGGTAAATTATATTTAAAAAAGAAACACCAAACGTTTTAAAAGGTATGAAATTCTGCTTTATTAACAAAACTTCTGCACAATACCTCAAAGATTATTTTGAAAACATTGACTTTAAAGCCCAACAACTTACACGATATTAAACTGTGTTTCTTGGGACATCCTTTTAAAACATTTTTAAATGAAGGAGCAGTAAATTGCTCAGCATCTCAAATGATCCTACAGAATTCATTAGATATATTCCAGTAAGGCCCATCACCATTTTCCTAATTCATTCATCATTTTCAAGAAAAGAAACTTACAGTTAATTTTGCAGATTTTCAGGCCTTAATATCTACCATAAACCATCTGAGGAATAGAAAACTTCTGGAATCAGAGTTAAGTGAACTTAATAAGTAGTAGCCTGTTTAGAACACAAATCGACAATCTCTTACATGCACCTTTACAGTTCTAAAACTTACATTTTTCACTAATTCATTTGGTGACAAAACCAGACCTGAATGGACGTGAGTCTATTTTTAGTTGCTTTTTCTCCACTTACTGTGACTATTAATATCTATTTCATGAAGTGCTACCCCAAACCCCACTGGGGGTGCCATACATAGTATGTGTATCATATTGCCTTATTAAAATTGGAATTGCTTTTACTTCCAAAACACATCTGGAGGTAAGGGTTTTACACGAAATATCACTGGCCAGTATTACCGAAGGAACAAAAATGTGCGCATTCACAAGATTAGTTACTGGAAGACTGATCTATACAATCTTCTTATACCTACTTTTCCCTGCATATTTAGTTAATACTAAAATTCTTAAATATGTCTATCTTTCTTTACTTTTCTGTTTCAAGTGTTGACTGATGGCATTCATCATCATTTGTGGAAACTGTTCCCCAAAACAGCCTCCAGTGAAACAGAATTATACTGGGACTATACTGGAGTAGCTGTATCTTGGCTCAGAGATCTGTGGTCCTGTGGATCCATCTTCAGTCCAGGCTGCTGTCAAATTCTCTCCAGCAAGGCTAACTTTCTCCGTGAACTCTTCTGTTTTTGAGGTATGTTGTGTACAGAGGAATCAAAATGGCACCAGGTAATTTTGGAATCGGGAATCCTCAAGACTGTTTCTTTAATCTAAGTCCACCTAAATGATGGCTCCAAATAAAAAGTATAGAAAATCATTTTTAATCAAATACAAGACCTAAATGGCCCCAAACAGAAACAAGACATTTCTTTGTTTTCATCCTATAAATTACACTTCAATTATTGCTCAAAATTAACTGATTTCCAAGATGACTTACTACGCACAGGTATTAGCTAGAAAGGTCACTGGTTGGATTCCTGGTCAGGGCACATGCCTGGGTAGTGAGCCAGGTCCCCAGCTGGGGGCAGGTGAGAGGCAACCACACATTGATGTTTCTCTTCCTCTCTTTCTCCCTCCCTTCCTCCCTCTCTAAAAGTAAATAAAACTTTTTTAAAAAGAAAAAGAAAGAAAAGGAATCATTAGTAGACATTTAAACAAATTTCTAGAGGAAATGTAGATAAAAGTATATTATCACAGAACATGCACACAGGGACGCCAGGAGACAGTGAGGCAGACCTAATATAGAGGGATTAACTCATGGAACAGCTTTGAATGTGGCTGTGCTCAGCACCACTTAGCTTATCTGCAGGCTCTCCAACAAGTTCATACAGAGAGGGTCTTGTTTGTTCTTCTACTCAGAAAAGGCAGAAAAGTCACCTGAACAATAGCAGCAGTTAATACTCAACCATTACCTAGTGCATCATTTGTAAATGTAGGCAACCGAGGATCAAAATCAGTAGCAGAAAAATAATCATGTTAAACAAAAAAAGAAAAATAAGTGACCAGGAAGGAAAAAAACATAATCCAATTCACAGAAGAGAAATTTGACAAGAAAGCCTTAAATATTATCCTCAGACAGACTAAAGAAAATAATGCATCCTGAAAATAGAAACAAGCTGGATAAAACAAGTATCTGTACCAAAAAAAATTCCTCAGAATTAGAAATATGGTTTATGTCTTTAAAATGTCACCACGTCACCAATGTGATGGAGAAAATAGTCAAAGTAATTTCACAATGTAAAAAAAAAAATTACGAGAGAAAACAACTTATTCCCTTTCTAGTTGGGAAGGGCTCAACATCCCAACTAGAAAGAAAAAAAAAAACGGAGCACAGAAAATGCATGGAATAAGGTAAGTTACCCAGAGCTAAATAAAGATGGAGCTTTGAACTGCAAGGACCCATTAATAACAGCTTAGATGCATGACAGAATATCCTTACTGAGGCCCATCACCATGCAATTTCAGAAAACCAAAATAAAGAGAATTCCAAAGGCTTCCAAAGAGGAAAAACAAAACCAATTACCAAAAGAAAATAACTGTGACTGGCATCAGACACACATTAACAATACTGGATGCTAAAAAAAAAAATCAATGGAGCAATATGATGTTTTCCAAATTCTGAGGGAAAAAAATGTTCAACCAGTATCCCATACCTAGCCAAACTATCATCACCAAGTTATTTTCAAACACAAAGGAGTCAGCTTACCTCCTGCCACCTTTTCTGAATAAATTACTTAAGGGTGTTCTCTAACAAAATGAAGGAGAAATCAAGGAAGGGAATATATATGACCGTAGACAAAGCAGGATCTAAATCTGGTAAATTCCTAGGATGTCAGCTAGGAGCATATCTTAGGAGCAGAGTTCCAGGGAAGAAAGTAGGCTTGATACAGGGTGCAGCCAAAGGGGGCCCCCCCAAAAAAGATTTGGAATGGTGTCCAGAATTCAAAGTGTATGGGAGTAATGGAGAGACATATAAGATGTCCTAACCGCCCCCCCCCAGGGGGAAGGGATGAATGGAGCCAGGCCATTGAGAGCTATTTTGCATAGCAACAGTTTTGGAGCTAACCTCCGGAGGAATGGTTATTTAACATATCTATAACCTTTAACTGGTTTCATAGATATGTTAAATAGCTGTGGCCAAGTTTGGAGCCAGGAAGAAGAGAGCAGGATGGGAACTAGAGAAGAGACTAGCGGGGACTCCTGAGTAGGATGGAACTAGGATCAGCACTCCTGAGTGAGAAGGGCTTGAGAGACTCAGAATGTAACTAAGGGCTGCACTCCTGAGTGAGAAGGGCTTGGACTCAGAATGTAACTAGGGGCTGCGCTCCTGAGCGAGATGGCCTGTGTGGGAGCTTGGAAAAGACTGGCTCCGAGACATGAAGGGTCCCCCCGCTTGGCCAGATGAGAGAGAGAGCCAAGCGGTTTCAGCAGAGTGAGGACCCCTTCTTGGTGAGATGAAAGAGGGAGCCACGTGGTTTTGGCAGGGTGCGGACCCCCTCTTTCCCAGGTGAAAGGGAAAAACCACGCAGCTTTGCCAGGATGGAGATCCCTGCAGCCAGGTGAAGAAGACAGCCACATGCTTTTGGTGGAGTGCGGACTCCTGCAGCTTTGGTAGAAGAGACCCACGCGGCTTTGGGGTTCCCCCTTTGGCCGCGGGGCCTGAAAAGCAAGAGAGACTTTGACTGGAACTGGGTACAAAGGACTCTTGCCAGTGGACTATGAGAGGGTACCACAGTACTTTGGATTAACTCGAGATCCTGCACAGTGACACAGCTGACGGTGCCAGCGGCCTGCAACACAGACGTGTGCTCTTTTCCTGATTTACGGTACCCGGAGTTGGGACAGAGGGAGAAGGGAGCGCTGTGTGGGTGTAGGTGTACAACCTAAAGGACTTTGATACTTTAGTGGTGGCATTAGGCCTGAATAGCATTAAATAAACATTTTGTTTCCTTTTCACAAATCTCTGGCATTAAGAGATGTGTTTCCAATTGGCGGCGGACAGAAGGGCCCAGTAGATTTTAGTATTTTGGTTTTCGGGAGGGGCCCCTGTTGTATAGCAGTTTTGGGCATCCCTGGATGGGCCAAATATTGTATTGCCCCTCCCTCGGACCTCCTGTTGTTCGGTAACAGGCTTATGTCATAGATATTATGGTTATATATCCTTAAAGGATTTGAAGATACACTGAAGGCAAGTATTTCTTTTAGCCAGCAAAAACAACAACAAAAAATGAAAGGCTATTTAGGGATAAAATTATATAAGGAAAGTCAAAAGTTTAAATACAAAACAAAGTGGGGCATGTGTTAAGCAACTGATGGCATGTTAGAAAAAAATACAGCAGCCCCCACGCCCATCCATGGTTTCACTTTCTAGGTTTCAGTTACCTGCAGTCAACCCACAGTCCAAAAAAATTAAGTGGAAAATTCCGGAAATAAATAAGCTTTAAATTGCCAAGCCATTCTGAGTAAATGTGATGAAATCTCACTCTCTCCTGGTCCAGCTCACCTGAGATGTAAATCATCCCTTCGTCCAGAGTATCCACGCTACTCACGGTACCTACCTGTTAGTCACTTAGTATCCCTCTCAGTTGGTTATCCGATCAACTGCAGAAAGTATCACAGTGCATGTGTTCACGTAACCTTTATATGCTTTAATAATGGCCCCCAAATGCAAGAGTAGTGACGCTGGCAATTCCGATATGCCAAAGAAAACCGTAAAGTGATTCTTTTAAGTGAAAAAGTTAAAGTTCTCAACTTAATAAGGAAAGAAAAAAATCCTACTCAGTTTGCTAGCCTCTAGAATAAGAACAAATCTTTTATCTATGAAACTGTAAAGGAAAAAGAAACCTGTGGCAGTTTTGATGCCAAACCTCAAACTGCAAAAGTTACAGCCACAGTATGTAATAAATTAAGATGGAAAAACCATTAAAATTCATGTGTGCAACACAGAAAAGGCGTAACTGGTGGCAACATGTTGCACCAGAATGCACTGAGCCTGTATAAAGACTCCAGTAAATGACCCCTTGAAAGGAGTGACCACATTCATGTAACTTTTATTACACTATGTTGTTAAAACTGTTCTATTTTATTATTAGCTATTGCTAATCTTACTGTGCCTAATTTATCCATTAAACTTTACTGTAGCTATGTACTTGTAAGAAAAAACATATACATGTATGTATGTTTGTGTACATGTACACACACATATATACATATATATACATATATATACATACATAAATATATGGATGGCTTGGAACTATCCACAGTTTCAGGCATCCACTGGAGGGTCTTGGAATATATCCCCTTCTTATAAGGGTGGACTAATTTACATATAATCTTGACAATAAATATATATGTATAGATGTAACAAAAACATAACCCTAGGTCATTACCCAACATCTCAGATTGTTTTCAACTGACAACCTCTCAGGCCTTTCTTAACCACACTGTCACCTCACCCTGCTTTATTTTTATCCCCCTAGCATCTGTTACTATCCACCATTAAATCACATACTGTATGTTATTTCATTGATTTTTTTTAAATATGTTTTTTAAGTATTTTTGCATATTGTAGAATTTCTTTTTTTTTTAAATTTTATTTATTTATCTTTAGAGGGGAAGGGAAGGAGAGAAACATCAATGTTTGGTTGCCTTTCGTGCGTCCCCTGCTGGGAACTGGCCTGCAGGGAACTGGTCTGCAACCCAGGCATGTGCCCTGACTGGGAATCGAACCGCGATTGTCTGGTTCGCAGGCCCGCGCTCAATCCACTGAGCTACACCAGCCAGGCTATTTCATTGATTTTAATACACATCCTTTCACACTTCAATCCTGTTGAAACCAGAATGCAACTCACATCACAAACAATACCCAGCATTTTACAGCTACAGTCAGCCAGGTGGCAGTCTTGTTACTGGGTGAAAAACCTTCAATGGATACATTCTGGAAAGATTAAAAAAGCAACAAAATGCCTCAAATTTGATGAAATGCAGTTTTTATTTGCTTGCTGGGTATCTTTCCCCGCTGCACCCTCAGAAACATAAGGACAGTAATTGACATATAACATACTTAATCAGTGCTACATTTTAACATATCTAAAACTAGGATGGGTCCAATAGCATGGTTCCTACATAATTGACTCTGATGTTTCTTTTTCTTCTTAATGGTACACAGCAGTGGTGAGTCATACAAAAATGGCATCAAAGATTTGAAAAAACTCAGTAACAAGAAATTGGGGGGGAAGATGGAGACAGTAGTTTGAGTGACTGAACTTGTTTCAAAACATGACTACAAGGTTGGTAAATCCAATAAATGGAATAAGCTTATGGTTATTTCTGAGTTGTGGAACTCAATACTTTAATAAAAACAAAAAAAGGCAAAACGTGATTACTTCCTGGAGACAGGAGACTATTTTCGTTTTTCACTATAAATCAGCCTCAATTTTTTTCTTTTTACCAAGTGCACATACATTTTTGAGCCGTTTTTACGAGTATGTAACAAGAGGGGGAAGTACAGATTCACCCTTTTATTATACCAGATACAAAATCAGAGACTGAGGCAGGGTCATTCACACGGATACAGATAGAAAAACATCCAGGGACAGAGTCAAAAAATCGATTTTCATTTGCCAAATTTCATTTGGCAACGAGGTTGGAAAGCATGAATTCTGGACCCAAATTTAGCAAATGTCTAAAGCCCGATATCAACACTAAGTTGCCTAATGATGAGAGTTATGTCATCTTGCTCATCAGAAAGTCAAGGTAGAATCAGCAAAGGTTTGAAAGTTTACCTTTGTGCACTACAATGAAACTCGGGGCCCCTTAGCTGGAATAATTACAAGCTCTCCCTCGCCACAACACTCCACATTTACACAACACCCTTGCACCTGCCCTGGCCTGTCAGCACAATGACAGACGCGGGGAATGAGCAAAGTCTTCCCATTACCCGAGAGACCTACCATTATAATGCGGGCGCAAAAGCTGGGGGAAAAACGGCTACCTAGGGAGTATGAGGGTCACAAATGGGAGAATGGTGGCCATGACAAGCATAACCCAGCTCGCGAGTCCTGAGCACAGAAGCACCCAAGAGCCCCGCCCGTCTCCGCAGAAAGGACACCTTTATCCAGTGAAACCTAAGGAGCTTGGAAACCCAGCTAGCCCGGGGCAGGCAGTGGCGCGCTGTTCCGACTTCGCCCCTCCCTCCTCTCTCAAGGCAGGCGCAGAACGCTCACAAAATGTCACAGGGCTGAGACTAAGCGCGCCAAAGCAGGACCCACCCCCTGGAGATGTGGACGCTTAAAGTAGGTCCCTCCCCTTCCTCCCTCCGCCCAGCACAAAACTCATTCATTCTTGAGGCGGGTAGCAAGTCCTCCCTGGCCGGCCACCTCCGCACTGTAAACCCACTAGACGATTTGTCTTGCACCAGCCGGAACCCAGGTCGCGCATTGGAGCGCGTGCCCAGACGCCATCTCCCCGTACCTAGGGCCCCCGAGGCCTCCACGCAGGACAACTCTTCTGTATCCTGGGGTCCGAGGCCCGAAGCAGGGCATTCCTGCGGCCCCAGGCGCCGACACCTCCTGGCCCTGCTGGGTATCCAGAATCAGCAAATGTGTATCCAGTCCCAACATCGCTACTACTCAAGCCCCCTCCGCAACCCCTGAGCTAAGCAACATTAGATTCTTTCTGTTTCCCGGAGATTGAGACCCTGCCCCTTCCGAAGGGCGTGGGCACTCAAGCCCTCGCTCTCCTTCTTGGGGGTTCTGGAGGCCGCGGCGGGGTGCACCCCCATCCCTTGGCGCGCGCTAACCCGGCGGTCAAAGGAGCACTCACTTGAGGAGTAACTGGTCGTGCTCGGCCTTGAACTTGCCCAGCTCTATCTGCAGCTTGGCGCGCTCGCGGGCCGTGTCGTCCAGTGCCCGTCGCGCATCTGCCAGCTCGGTCTCGTAGAGCGCCTTGAGGCCGGTGAGCTCCCGGCCGCGCACCTCCTCGCGCTCCGTCACCTGCAGCTGCAGCGCACTGTTCTCCGTTTCCAAGCTGCGCACCTTGTCGATGTACACCGCCAGCCGATCGTTGAGTTCGCGCAGCTCCTCCTTCTCCTGCAGCCGCGACAGCCGCGTGGGGCTCAGCGGCGTGGCGGGGCCGCTAACGCGGCTGCTGGTCCGCGACTGCATGGGGGTCGCGGTCGCCATGGCGGGCGGCGGGGCGATCTGCGGGGAGAGCGGGGAGGCCGGGGGCAGAGCAGGGACACGCAGCGGGCTGAAGGGAGCGAGGCGGGGATCGCAGGCACACACCGGCGACCCGCGATCGTGCAGAGGCCGGAGAGGGGAGGAAGAAGCACCTGGATGGAGGGAGCCGGATTACAGCACAAAGGGCAAAGAGGGAGGGCTGCGAACCAATCAGTCGTAAAATGCCCTTTGTAAGAAAACACGCGCGGGCACGCGCACACACACACAAGCACGCACTAGATAAGATGCGGGGCCAGAGTGATCGGGAGGGCCGAGCTGGGTCCACGCGCCGCCGCCGCCGAGTCTCCCGCTCGCAGCACTTTGTTTCCTCTCCGGCGGGGCAGAGGGGCGGGCTGGAGGCGAGCCGCGGGGGGCGGAGGTGGCGCGGGACCAAGCATAGCAATGCCCAACATGGCGGGTGTACTACCGCCTCCACGTGACCGTTGCCAGCCAATGGAGAGTCGGCAGGGCGCTCCAGCGGCTCGGGGGCCGGGCCTGTAAATTCAAAATCCGGCCTTCGGGCAATTGTCCCTCCCGCGCTTGGAGCTGGGCGTGGTAGAGGAAGCACTGGAGGCGGCGGGGAGCGGCGCCGGGGACCGCTCGTCCGCTGACTGGGGCCAGCGCCGGCGGGACCCTCCCAACACGCCGCGACGACCCCCGCAGGGGCAGGGCCGGGGGTGGCGGGAAGAAGCTGACGGCCTGGGGGTTTCCGGGGCGGGACCGTGCCACGGTCCACACCCGGCGGTTCCGGGAAATTCAAAAGTAAACGTCCAGAACAGCCGGCCGCGGAACTCAGAGAGGCCGGGCTCCCCGCGGGCGTGGTAACCTAATCCTGGCCTGGCGGGGAGGGCACGGAAAACGGCCGCGAGGCCCGGCAGTGCTGAGGTTACGTAAAAGGTGCCGGTGTCCGAGATGCAAAAACGCACTGCACGCCGCTCCACGCACAAGCTCCTGTTTTTCTCGCAGGTGGGAAACTTTGTATCCAAACGCCCCCTCCCAGCCAAGCTGACGCACGTTTGTCGCGAGGCTGACAGATACCACGGAGAAACCAGGAGCCCTGACGCTGAATCTTTTGCTACCAGAGCTGACGGGCGGGCCCTGATTCGTTTATTCCACAACAGTTTAGGGGGTTATTAAATCAAAACCACCTCACAAGTGATATGATTAGCATGTGATGGAGTAAATAGCACAACCTGTTAATTTTCATATTTCACTAAAATCCGATGTGTCAAAAATCTACATAGTATACGAAAAGTTAGAAATGACTTGGCTTTAAAAGGGGAAACCCTTAAAAATGTAATCTGACAATTCGTTCCAGGATGTTCATGAATTCCTTTGAAAAGTTTTTATGTCTCAACGTTTATTGGAATTTACTGTGTGCCCTGCACGGGGCTTTTCATGGATTATCTGCCCATGAAGCCGCTCTGTGGTGCGGGAACTGGATTATTTCTATCTCAAAATTCATTTTATTTTCATTTTATGTTTCCTTTTGAATTCATTGGGGCGCTATGGGTTCAAAGTGTACAATTTTATAGTACTTCGTCTGTACATTGCATTGTGTGTGCACCACCCCAAGTCAGCGTTTCCATCGCCATTTATCCCCGCTGCACCCTGCGCTAGCTCACACCGCCTGCCCCTTCCCTCCGGAAGCCACCCAGCTGACTTCCGTGTCTCCCCCCATTCCTTTTCCGAATCCCTCCAACTTTCCCACCCAGGTCCCGACCCACCTGCCCCCTGACAGCCAGCTGTCCGGCTGTTCTCTGTATTTGTAGATACAGAGTAATCTGTATCTGTAGTCTGTTCTCTGTATTTGTAGATACAGAGTAGTCTGTATCTGTAGTCTGTTTCTATTCTGTTATTTTGTTCGTTAGATTCGACATGTAAGTGAAATCACTGGTACTTGTCTCTCTTTGATTTATTTCACTTTGAATAATACTGCCCAGCTCTATCCATGCTGTTTCGGGAATTAAGATTTTCTCTTTTTTTCTTTTTTTTTTTTTTATGGCCAAGTAGCACTCCATCCTGTAAATGAACCACAGCGTTTTTATCATCTACTGACCGGCAGTTGGGCTGCTGCCAGATCTTGGCTGTCATAAATAATGCTGCAATGAAGATAGGGATGCATATATTCTTGAAGTCAATGTGTGGGATTTCTTCAGATATAGTCACAAAAGTGGAATCTCTGGGTCATAAAACATTTTCATTTTAATTTTTTGCAATAACTCCATAGTGCTTTCCATAGGGGCTGAACCAATCTTCATTCCCACCAACAGAGCATGAGGGTTCCCATTTCCCCATATCCTTCCAGCACTTGTTATTTATTGATTTATTGATGATAGCCATTCTGACAGGTGTTTTAATTTTCATTTCTATGATGATTAATGACATTAAGCATCTTTTCACGTCTATTTATCATCTGTGTGTCCTCTTTGGAGAAGTGTCTATTTGGGCCTTTTGCCCATTTTTAAATTGGTGTTGAGTTTTGCAAGTCCTTTATAAATTTTGGACATTGAAGCCTTATGAAAATGTGTCCATTTTATAGATGAATTTCCTTAAGGTCACCAAGCAGGCAACAGGACTGCGTTTGAACCAGGCAGTTTCAATTGGCTCCAGAACCTCACCCTTAACTATAACTTCTAAGGCCACCTCACAACCTATTAGGAACACATTTGTGGGGTAATTATAGGTTAGTTACTTTGATAATGGCAGAAATGAAAGCCAGGGTGTTCTTTAAATATTAATCAAGTCGTAGACATAAGAATTAGTGACAGGCACCAGACTGCATATCATCTTCCATGAATTTCTGGGCATTGTATGAGTAATGATACTCTCCTCGTTAATGGTTCTATTTTCTGTCTGTTCTCAAATGCAAGTAGACCCTTGAACTGCCCAGGTTTACTTAAATGGGTTTTTTTCCCAATCAATATACAGTGGTCCTATGTATCCCTGGGTTTCACACTCACAGATTCACTCACTAACTGCTGATAGAAAACAGCATTTCCTTTTGGGAGTTGGGAATCTGCATCTGCAAACTCACAAGTGGGGAAGTCAAGCTTAAATAATACCTGGGTTTTCATTTCCAACTGTACGGAGTGGATGTTCCTAACCCTGACATTGTTCCAGGGTCCTCTGTACCTCCTTTTCCAACTTCTTGAGAGTTAGGAATTGAGAAGCTTCTATTTTGGAGTTGGTGGGAGGGTTGGTAAGTAACGACTCATAGAATTGTAATAACTTTAAAGGGTCGGGAAGATCCAAATTACTAAACCAATGAAGCCTAACAACGGCTAGTGCTAGGTCCAAGGTGGTGGGGTCAGGACTGGAATGTAAATCCACTCGATGAGGTCCTGTCCACTGCGCTGCTTTGTTTTTCATGCTGTTGTCCCTTTTACCTCATAGTTTAAAAAACTATTTGGAAATTTTCTTTTAAAATTATTTTATCCATTTCTGAAGTTTTAAGACTGTATGTGAAATGGTTTCAGGCAGAATCTCTACTGCTCTCAACTCAATAAAGTTTCTCTTGATCCCTCAATCTCAGATTCTTTTAGGAGATTCAGATTATATCCTATTACCTGAAACAAAAAAAACATTGGAGTCAAACAATTGATGATTTGCTATTGGTAGCTGTGTTTGTATGGAACTTATTTCTTTGTTTCCTCATAGGAAAATTGGGGGAGGGGTGATTCTTATCTGGCAGGGAGTTTTTAAAGATAAAATGAAATATACATAAAGAAAAAATACATAATGTGTTAGACATATAGTAATCTTGTCACCCTTAATTGAAAGCGGTGGGAAAAAAATGGAAAATCCCATAACCTTAGAATTAGGGCTGTTGTGCAAACATTTGGTCAGGTACTTTTCCAAATGTACACTTCCCTTATTCTCAGCTATTCCCATGCCTAACTCCATACCTGCAGTAAGCCCTATTTCTTCCCTGTGCTTTCATACTCTGTTCTTTCAGCCCTCTGCACTTAAATAGTTCCTGAAATCCCATCACAGCCAATGTTTTCCCCAATAAGTTAGAAGACAAATAAATACTATATACACTTGCTTCTGCACTTACAAGGACAGCTATGATTTCACATGTTCTGCCTTGTTTCATGTATGAAGCTTCACTTTGTCGGGGAACATGTTCTGATTAGTGGTTAGAGGCCACACGCATTCCCACCAAGCCTCAGCTTGCCATGTCATCATTTCCCTCTCCAGCACTCCTCCCTCAGCACACAGCTACCTCACTACATGGAGCTTATTTGACATTTGCCCTGCTTTGTGTTTGTCGTTTGGACCTGGGGCAGAAAAATACCGGACACCTATAGGATCTAGACATATGGGGGCCCAGACTAGGGTAGGTGTGGGGAGGCCGAGACAGGTGGAGGAAAGACGGAGCTTGCAGTGACCCATTTTTGTCCCAGGAGAGGGGAGCGGCAGCTGCAGGTAGTCAAGTATCCGACACACACAAATGGGATGGCCAGGGCTGCAGTACGACGTGTAGGGAATATTACTAGGTGGTGTCTCTTCAATATCTATTTGCTGAATAAATGAAGAAATGAGTTAATACATGGTCTACTAGGCCACACTTCTAGCACACTTTGTAAAGTGAGTACTTTTTCTAGTTACCATAAAAGTATAAGAATAATTCATGTTTCAGAAAGTTTGAGTGGCTATCCAGAATCCCTTCTGGCTCTGATTTTGCTTTTTGTATTTTAAAAAATGCTTAAGAGTTTTAAAGGTATATTTATCATCTTCAATAAGATTGTTCTCTTAGCATAGTCCCATGAAGTTTATGTACTACGCAAAATTGTTTTCCAGATTGTCTGTTAAAATCTGGATATTTGACAATAGTATGATTGCTGGAGTTATTTAACTCAGTAGTTTATAGCTTATGCTTTTGTCAAAAAGAGAAAACATTTTGCACTTTTGCATTTTAGTTGTGTTATGCCAAAATATCTGTAAACCATTCTTAAATGGGTTTTTTTTTAATTGATTGATTTGTCAGAGAGACATCTATTTGTTGTTCCACTTATTGATGCATTGATTGGTTGATTCTGACCTGGGACCCGAAATCTTGGCATGTCGGGATGATGCTCTAACCCGCAGGTGGCAAACACAAGGCCCACAGGCCGAATCTGGCCCTACACCTTGTTATCCGGCCTGGCACCTTGTTTCTACCTGGCTGCAGTGATGAGCTCCTTGTCCCTAGTTAAGGAGTAGTTACATTTATACAGTCCTAAAATTACATTTGGCCCTTTGAAGGCAACCTCAATGTGGCCCCCCATAAAAATGAGTTTGATACCCCTGTTCTAACCAAATAAGCTACCCAGCCAGGGATTAAACTAGTATTCATGCAACTAATTTTTAACAGTTTTTTTTAATCTTACAAAGGTAAGCCCCTTCACCCTATATTCTACATCTTTTCCTTTAAAGTGGTAAAAATATCAATAAAAACTGGTGTCAAAATATAAGGTTTGCACATAATTTGGCTGTTTCTGCTCCAATTGGAACTGACCCCACCCAAACAGTTAAAGGTTTTCCTTTTTCACAATCAGGCCACTTTATTTATCTTGGTGTCTGGTTTATCCTTACCCGGTAGCACTTTACTGGTTTAATTTTTAGACTGTAGAGGTGAGACTTTTCTTGCCTTAATATCTTCCCCACCAGCCTTCCTCTCTCATTTTGCATGAAATTTCTCCATAAGATTTAGTCTTTTGGGTCAATCTAGAAAAGTAAGGGCACCGCTTCCAGCTCCCACAGCTGAGTTCCAGAAAGCAGAGGAAGCCCCGGCCTCATGGCTTGATTGGAGCATCTCTCCATGAACTGAAAGGTTGCCAGTGCAGTTTCTGGTCAGGGCACATGCCTAGGTTATGGATTTGATTCCTGGTTGGGGTGCATACAGGGCAGCTGGCCGATGTTTCTCTCACACCACACATCAATGTTACTCTCTCCCTCTCTGCAAAATCAAGAGGCAATTTTTTTAATTTTTAAAAAGCAGAGGAAACATAAAAATGCAATATTTGCATAGTTGACATGGTAAAAAAAGAAAGGTAATCTGGCTGGACCAGTCCCATCCGTCCCATCTTTTGGTCTCTACCACCCAACCCCAATAAAAACCTCCAGTCTGGGGAGGGAAGGAGAGTTTGAAGCCAGATGCACTGTCAGAATCATGCTTATTTGTCCACCCCTTGGCAGAGTGAAGAGAAAGTGTTGAGAATCTAAGAGTAGAGATAGTTTGTGCCTCACAACAAAGTCCTCTGTTTTCTTCCACATTCATGCAGCAGAACAGACTCTAACGAAGCCTTGTCTAGAACTATGATAGTCAGCAGCCTCAAAAAAAAAAAAATACAAGACAAGAATGTGAGTAGCTGAGTGGATTACTGTAAACTTCTGTGATGGTTAATTTTAGATGTCAGCTTAGCTGGGCCATGGTACCCAGATATGTGCTCAAATATTATCCATATGTTCTGTAAGGGTGTTTTGGATATGATTACCATTTAAATATGTGGACTTTAAATAAAGCACAGTGGACTCCATAATATAGGTGGGTCTCATCCAATTAGTTGAAGACTTGAACAGAACAGAAGACTTAAGACAACTCCCCCTGAGCAAGATGAGATTCTAACAGCTGACGGCCTTCACACTTGACGGGCACCATTAACTGTTGGGTCTCAGACTGCCAGTGTACCCTGCAGATTTGGGACTTGGCAGCCTCTGTAGTCGATGAGCCAATTTCTTTTTTTAAAAAAACCTTTCTCTGTATGTACACATCCTATGGATCTGTTTCTCTGGAACACCCTGACACACACGGATCCTATGCCCACAAGAAGGATGTGGAGAGGCTAAGGAAGGCCAGCAGACTTAGTGAGTGAAGGGACAGGGAAGCTGCAGACTGACCTGGGTCACTTGGACACTTGGACACTTGGGACTGTAGGCAGCAGAAGCATTGAGGACAGACGTGACACAGGCCAACACTGGTGGGAGCCATAGTAAGTCCCACCTAGAGAAGGCCGGCACAGAATGGAGACAGAGCAAAGGCAAGAAGCTGATGGCTCTCCCTATAGTGGCCAAGAGTCTGCTTGGGCTTAGAACCAGCCTCAGGTAGAACAGAAAGGATGAAGAATCTGAGAGGCATTACGTTCGAATGTGATTGAATTATGAACTTAAACTGCTCCCTGCCACTGGGAGATTGCAATCACATCACCAAAATGTTCTCCTTCTCCATCTCCTCACACTGCTTTTCTGTACCAGTAGGTTTTATTCCAACATAGGCTCTCTCCTTCCACCAGAGGGAAAAGCTGGCTTCTGGGCACCCCAAGCTTAAGTTCTCCTATTTGCCCAAAACATAAGAACCATTTGCCTGTTTGGGTCACAGGCCCAGCTCTGAACCAACGACTGTGTCCAGGGCTATGATGTACTCCGATTGGCCAGGCCTAAGCCAAAATCCACACTTTGATAGGCAGGGGAGGGCGAGGTCAGCAGTCAAGGCTGTCCCATCAAACCACATGGCATGGGATTCCATCAAGAATGAGGAGTACATCCCAAAACATTATGAAGGGATACTGGTCAAAACAAAAAATGTGTTTTACTTTATGGAAAGAGAATATGATAATCAACCTAAATAGTCTTTTCTAGCCTAAAATTCTCCAAAGTTATCCACATTTTAAAAAATATTAAAATAGAAAACTCTTAAAGGTTTTAGGATATCTAGAAAGTCCTATTCACTTACTCACTCACTCAGAGGAGGTTAGGGGATTAAACATTTATGAGGGACTTCCTACATGCAGAACAAGGATAGCAGAGGTACATGATCCCTGCTTTGAGGGGCTCAACTGTCCATTGCAAACAAGCAAACATACATCTAAATAACAGCAGCCTCCGAGTGCCAGGTATTAAAAAGGAGGCATGAACAAAGACGCACACACCAAGAACCAGACAGGCCTCTGCAAAGGAGATGAGCAAAGCACTCAGATATCGCTGAGCTGGGTTTCAAAGAATGTCAGCCTCCAGGGACTGGCAAATGGATCTGGCACTTTAAGGAGCCCGGTAAGTGGCAACCCAGAGCCCCCCAGGGGAGTGAGAGGGAGACCCCAGATGGAATCCCTAATCTCCCTGTGGTCTGCTTATTTCAAACCACACTGTGCAGGAGGTGCTTTAAACCAGGAATTAGTAAGGTGGTGAGGGAAGCCAATCTTAACCTTAGACCTGGTTTATGGTTTCCAAGAAAAATGAAGAATTGAGGAAATTATCATGGAAACAAGGAAACTGGCTTAAGCTGAGTCATACAGTAACAGGTGTGCCTTGCCTAAATAACACAAACATAGACAACTGATTAAGCAGGAAATTTTACTGAGTAACTCCCATGTGCGAGACACCGCACTGTGTGCTATGAAGTACATTTTTACAACATGAAATGTAATTTGTTCCAGCAATAAACGTACACATAGAAGTGAAATGTAGACATGTGAATAAATAGGTGATGCAACCATGCCATTAATGACAAAGGCCCAAAGGAGTGACATTGATGAAAAGTGTCCAAACAGAATGAAGAGACCCCTTCAGGCCAGGATGACATGAGGATATTATGGAAAAGAAGGACTTGGATTAGATATCCAAGTAGGGGAAGATTAATTTCAGTAAGTGATTTGGATTAAAAAAAAATTAGCATCAAGCCCTGGCGCGGTAATTCAGAGCGCCATCCCAATACACCAAGTTTGCAGATTCAATCTCTGGTCAGGGCACATACAGGAGTCAACCAATAAATGCATAAATAAGTGGAACAACAATATTGCTTTCTCTCTCTCTCCCTTCCTCTCTCTCTACAAATCAATAAAATAAAAACATAATATTTTGACTAAATTTTCTTGGCTTTGTAAAAGCTGTGATTTTTCAACTGGGTGGTGGTGGTGAGGAGGGGGAGACAGAAAGCTGTTCCTGAGGGGCTATCTCAGATTTTGCGGGCAGAGGAGACTTTTATGTTTATCAGAGGAGGTCAGGGGATTGTAAAGTTATGAGGCACTGCTGCAGAGAATGCAGAGGACGTAAAGCACAAAGCTTCTGCCCTTAGTCTCACTGGGGCTCTTGGGTTACAGCCAGACCCATACTGGCCTATATTCTTTGCTCAGGGGCCATGCTAATCTAATCTGTATCATTCCAGTTCTAGTATACGTGCTGCCGAGGTGGGCACACAGCCTACCTTCCATTACATACCTGAAGTATCTAGGTCAAATAGCCCACCGTGGCAGCCATGACTGCTGAAAAATTCTGTCATTCACTGTGACATTTGTTTGGAAAACTCATCCTGTGGTAACTTGAGTCAACTTCTGCACAAGGTTTTCAGAAACTTGTTGCCATTTAAAAGAAATTGGTTTCATTTCCCTGACCTTAACTTCTCAGTTTTTTTCATTTACTATGTACTTCCTTTAAGGGATTTAAGTTGAGTTTATCTCAAAGTGAGGGATGGACAGTTTCTCAATTGTCATAGGGAAAAGGGAAGTCACAGGGGTGAGTCCAGCATTTTTTTAAAGATTTCATTTACTTATTTTCAGAGAGAGGGGAAGGGAGAAAGGGAGAGCAACACTGATGTGTGAGGGAAACATCAGTGTGTGGTTGCCTCTCGCACGCCCCCATCTGGGGACCTGGCCCACAACCTACACATGTGCCCTGACACGGAATAAAACGTGTGATCTTTCAGTTCGCAGGCCAGCACCCAGACTGCTGAACCACAACAACTAGGGCCCAGCATTTTTTTAAAGTGCAATGAATGCTAGAACTCTGCTTCAATCCCCAATAATTAAGATGTCATTCCGGACTTCCACCAAAATGGAGGCATAGGTGGAAGCACTATACCTTCTTGCACAACCAAGTTTAAAAATAACAAAGTTTTAGCAACAAAAACGCAGCCAAATGACAGAAAATTGAACTATATGGAAGTCTGACAACAACGAACCCTTCAGCCAAACCAGTAAGAGGGGCAGAGCCAGCAGCAGAGTGGGGTCAGGCAGGAAGGATCCACCAGACCGACCTGGGTGCGCAACCCAGGTGCGCCAGCAGCCGTGGGTGGATCCCAGGTGTGGAGTAGCAGTGGACAAACCCACTGAGGGCGCAAGGCGATGGACCCACTGAGGGCTGACCACGGTCACACATTCTCACGCAGATAAACCAGTGAAGGAGCGAGCAGTGAGATGGACCGTGCAGGCCCCAGTGGCAGGAAGCATGAGAGGGAACCGCTATTGTCCCTCTCTGACCCCGCCCCCACATACAGCATCACAAACCAGCAACCTGGGGTGGCCCCTCTTTGACCCACCCCCACATACAATGTCACAAGCTAGCAACCTGGGTGGCCCCGCCCTGGTGAACATCTAAGGCTCTGCTCCTCATACCTGACAGGCATGAACAGATCAAAACATGGCTCAAGAACAACTCAAGAGCCCCAGAGCCGATAAATCTAAGCGATGAAGAAATAGCCAAACTTTCAGATGCACAGTTCAAAACACTGGTGATCAGGATGCTCACAGAACTGGTTGATTTTAGTCACAAATTAGAGGAACATATGAAGGCTAAACTAATTGAAATGAAGGAAAATGCACAGGAAACCAATAGTAATGGAAAGGAAACTGGGACTCAAATCAAAGAAGTGGAACAGAAGGAGGAAAAAAATGACCAAACAGAAAAGGATGAAGAAACAAGAATTCAAAAAAAAGGAGGAGAGGCTTAGAAACCTCCAGGAAATCTTTAAACGTTCCAACATCCAAATTATAGGGGTACCAGAAGGGGAAGAGGAACAGCCACCAATGGAAAACTTATTTGAACAAATAATTAAGGAGAACTTCCCCAATCTGGCAAAGGCAATAGACTTCCAGGAAATCCAGGAAGCTCAGAGAGTCCCAAAGAAGTTGGACCCAAGAAGGAACACACCAAGGCACATCATAATTACATTAGTCAAGATTAAAATGAAGGGAGAGAATCCTAGAAGCAGCAAGAGAGAAGGGGACAGTCACCTACAAAGGAGTTCCCATCAGACTGTCAGCGGATTTCTCAAAAGACACCTTACAGACAAGAAGGGGCTGGAAAGAAGTATTCCAAGTCATGAAATCCAAAGACCTACATCCAAGATTGATCTATCCAGCAAAGCTTTCATTTAGAATGGAAGAACAGATAAAGTGCTTCTCACATAAGATCAAATTCAAGGAGTTCATCATCACCAAGCCCTTATTCTATGGAATGTTAAAGGGACTTATCTAAGAAAAAGAAGATAAAAAAGATGAACAGTGAAAGGACAGCAAACTCACAGTTATTAAGAACCACACCTAAAAGAAAAGCAAACTAAGAGGACAGCTAGATCAGGAGCAGAACCAGAGAAATGAAGATCACATGGAGGGTTAGCAACAGGGGAGTGGGAGAAGGAGAAGGGGGGAGAAGGTACAGAAAATAAGTAGCATAGATGGTAGATAGAAAATAGATGGGGGAGGGCAAGAATAGTAGGGAAAATACAGAATCTAAAGAACTTGAGACATGTGGTCATAAACTAAAGGGGGGAATGGTGGGGGAGGGGGTGTGCAGGGTGGAGGGGAATAAAGGGGGGAAATAGAACAACTGTAATGGCATAATCAATAAAATATTTTTTTTAAAAAGATGTCATTCCTCCTCAGAACCCCCATAGCATTGTCCTCTGTAGCAGTCATTTGAAACCAACTCATAGACTCTAGCAGACAGCAGAATTTCCTTGGGGGACACTGTAGCTTATGAAATCCTGTCACTTTTCTGTCCATAGCACGCGTATGAGAGTAGAGCAATGTATAGCAATGTCTGGTCTGAGTACCCTGACCTTTCACCAGTCTCTTCATGCTCATAATGAGTCTGCCCTACCAAACAGATACTTCTCTATACTTCCTTTGAGCAAAGAACTCCGGTAGACATGAGTCAAAAGATACTCTTAAAACTTCTCAAAACAATTACTTAAAAAGTTTGTAAGAATTCCTTTTGGAACACGTCTTATTTTCTATTACTCTTGTCTGAAAATAGAGTCTGATCACTAATGTTTCTTTTAGTGAATATCTCCTACTAACAAAATAGTACCAAATATAGTGAATAGCAACAGTAATGTGAGACTTACTCTCCTTAAATACCAACAGTCTACTTCAGCCTCGGGTTTACTGTGTCATCTCAAATGGTTCCAGCAAACTTGGTCATGATTGTTGATGAGAAAATTGGAGAAAAGCATTTACTTGATGAAAAATACATATTTAAAGAATTCAGTGTGGTATGCTAAGAAACAAGAAGCAGAACCTTAAATGTTGCACCTGCCCCCAGTGGAACCTTGTTAACATTGGGCATGTTAGATCTAAAAGATGTCCAGACAATAGAATAGATATCAAACAAGAATAAGATACCTGTGTCACATTTTAGTGAGTACAAGGCAAATGTGAAGGTTGGACATTTGGTAGAAGAGGACTTAGAGAATTGCAGTTCAGGCTCAGAATTAATGCTCTGTTCTGGATCTCTAGCAAGACCAAATGGGAAGTGTCTATTTTACTTCCCATTTGTCTCTGAAAGCTCCAGAAATGATTTGATTGTAGGAGAGTGAAGCCGTTGAAGACCTGGGTGCCGGATCTTTTTCCCCCATTGGGGCTGGGGGCAAGAAAGAATGTGGAGAATGCTTTAGAGATGGAGTGGGTTGATTTGACCAGTCGTTAGACAAATAAAACAGTATTTGGGGGACCAATGAATATATTGGGGTTCAAGTAGAATAAAGGCAGGACGGTGCAGGCTTTATAATCAGGCACACCCAAGTGTGAATCCTGCTTAGTCACTCACTGTGTGACCTCCAGCAATGTACTTAACATCTGTGAACCTTCATTTCCTCCTCTGTGAAAAAACAGAGAAGGAACTGCCTTATAGGGACGTTGAATACGTTAATATATATGAAGCACATCTGGTACATCGTGCTCAGTAAATATCTATTATTTTCCATTCTTCTACAAAACCAGATATTAGAATCTTCCCAATTTTGAAAGCTACTACTTAAATTAACATATAAAGCATTATGGCAGTGAAATCAGGGCCTGTTACAGTATTGCATTTTCAAAATGTTAACAGTTTTACTTTGTCATGCTCACTAATGTTTACCTTGGTGTGAAGTTATAATAATTATGCATATGTTGAGTAGAACATGCAGTGATTAACTCAGGACACTTTGATTCCATGTAACAGACTCGCAGTGAATACCATCGTGGCCAGCTCAGGAGAAGTTGTGAAATGATCACGGCACAGTCCCCACCCCACAGAAACTGACACCGTGCAAGGAAAGGCCAAAGTGAGTAGCTCTGACGCGTGTTCTGCTAAGTCTTTCTAAAGTGATCGGTAAGCCAACTTCTCGCCAAATACAAGATGATACAGCTGTTGAGTTTAGACTTCATAGCCAGTTTCATCATCTTATCAATTATTTCTTAGATAACCAGACACAATTTGATGAGTTTGGTTTGGTTTTGGCAACAGAAAGCACAAATCACTTTCAGCTGGCATCATCAACCTATGAATGGACATCTAGTTTTTGCAAAAGATAAAAGGAAAGAAGAGCTATTTTTTAGATACATATACTATTGAAATCTAGATTTTCCTTTCATGTGCCCTTCCACCACTTCCACTTTTTGAAAAGAGCAAAAAAGTACATGCTTTCTGCATGACCACAGGATCAACCACTACTGCCTGCCAGACAGAAAAAGGGCGTTATCAAGGGAGCCGCCATCTGCTGCCACTGGCTCTTGGTGAGGCAAGACGAGCTCATAAGTACCCCACCCTCCCCCTCCCCCACCCTCCCCTCTGTGCCTCCACCATCTGGCCGGCCCCCTCTTTCCTCCCACACCGGCTCTGGTCTGTATCCTCTAGCTCCGGGAGCTCATAGATGGTTGCCTGTCCTAGGAAGAGATAAGAACAGGCTTTAGCAAGGCAGCACCCTGAGCCATGAATTTCTAACACTTGAAGAGAAATTATACAAATTACCTTCCCCCTCCCACCACCAGTGCTCTCTTTCATTGATATCTTACCTGAAACATCAGTGCTCTCTTACCTGAAACATCTTCCCTGTCCAGGAAAATTGGTTGGTCTGGAATCCAATCTGTTTTGTAATGGACGGTTGTCTAATGATAGGAAAGCACCTAATTCTTACACTGAGTCTCTTTCATCTGTCTCATAAGGGTTTGGGAGGGGACAAAAATGGGATACAAAATCATTAAGTAAAAATAAGATATTTCACCATAAAGCCACAGGAAATGGTGAGAGGGTGCATTCAACGTGAAACAGCAGTGACAGCTCAAACGCCATCACTCACTAAGAAGCTGTCACGTAAATAGGACACCACAGAGGCAGACTATAATTTTGAGACTTCACATAATAAAAAGAGTGAACCTTCTAACTAGTAAACAAATACAGGCTGATTATTAACAGATTAGAAATTTGATTCTCCTATTTACCTGAGAAATAATACAGTCTGAATAAACTAATATTTTTACTAACAAAAATTCTTGTTAACTTTGGATTTGGTACAAAAATAAGTATTTCCTCCTGTACTTCATTATTGTTCTGCTTTATTTTTTTTGTCTGTTTTTCTACCTTGTAGTAATACAAGCTACATGCCTTTTAAAAGAAAAGTTAACAGTGCCAGTTTAAAGAAAGAAAGAAATGCAACAGAAAAAAACACCTTTGCAAATTGCAAAACTGTAAATTGGCTCAGAATAAGAATCTGATTAGACTCTTGAAGATAAGCTGTAGTTAAGCTTACTACGAAAAGACTTGCTCCATAGTTATATTTCAAATAAGACAATACAAACTTGAAAAAGAAAAAAATACTGTAAGATTTTGATATCAGAATTTTTACCTCACTAAAAGAATTTGCTTAAAGGAGTCATCCGAGTGTATTTTTAAAAATTACATTTTAATGACAGAAGGAAAGGGAAGCCAACAAACCACTTGGAGTATTTTTCTCCGTTGGGTAAAGTTAAGCTGTGACTCACATGTGCACAGAGCACCAGATGCTTCCTACCTATAGAGGCCAAATCCAACTCGTTTGGCTGCTCACTCTCTGAACCATCTTCCTGTGTCTAGATAATTCCTCACCATTTGAGTCTTAGTGACAAAAAGGTCTTCCCCCTCTAGGTGCAAAAAAAAAAGCCATTTCTTTGGCAGACCTAGGTTTGCCCAATCATATGCGCCAGCCCGAGAATTTGATCCAAAGCAATGGAAGAGAGGTGAATGCACGCTGCTGCCCCACGCAATATCCAAAGGCAATGGGGCCAGGGTACCATCCTGCATGCAGTGCTGGGCGGGGGGCGGGCAGCTACGGAGTCTGTTTTTCCTCGGCTGCAACAATGGCCTTCCCAAACAAGTTCTGGGACCCCTGGTATGTAACCTGCTTTCACCTAGGACCCCTAGCATTCCCACAATTCTGTGAGCTACCTAATATGTGTTCAGTGCATCCCTTTCTTCTTAAGTCAGAATCAGCATCTGTTGCTTGGAGACAAGAACTCTAAAGCAGTGGTCCACAACCATTCTCACTCCAGGGACCAGTCTCATGGAAAACAGTTTTTCCACAGCCTGAGGGGCTAGGGGCAAGGGGAATGGTTTCAGGATGATTCAAGAGCATTATATTTATTGTGCACTTCATTGCTATTTACTACTACATTGTACTATATGATGAAATAATTATACAACTCACCACAGTGCAGAATCCGTGGAAGCCCTGAGCATGTTTTCCTGCAACTAGATGGTCCCATCTGGGGGTGATGGGAGACAGTGACCCTCAAAGAGTGTTGCTTATGTCCAGTCTGCTCCGTAACCTCCTTTTGGTTGCTGTCACTGCAGAAAACCCTGCTTCACAAAGACAGGAGGTTGGAAATAAATGCAGGCTTTACAGTGCTTTTGTGGTGATTGCAGGATATCCCACCTTGACCTTAATCTAGAATGTCTGGAGATTTGAAGTTGTCTCAAATATACTCTTAAGGCCACCATCATTTGTGACCTCAAGCAGTTGATCTTCTTTGTCCTCTAGCATGGACAGAGTCCATTCACCACACTTACTCACAAATGGGCCACGGATCCATTCCTTCTCAGTTCAGGGTCTTTTGTGGTTGGGAAGTAATGTTCAAACTCTTGAAAGCTGAGATAGGTGATCATGACCCAGCTGGGAGAAAGGCCTTCCCTCAGTCTCTCAAAATCGCTGCTAATGTTTGAAATGTTAAAAATCCCAACATTCACTCGTCACCCCCATAATTCCATTTTGGCTTTGAATGCAGCCACTTTATCTGCCGACTTGGGCACAGTTGTCATTCTCCTCTGAAATGACAGATTGAGTTTGTTGAGCAGGTTGAATAGGTCACACAAGTAGGGAAGTTCTGCAACCCATTCTGTGTCACTGAAATGTGCTGCCAGTGGTAACTGTTTTTCTAAAATAAATCTCAGGAGCAGCTTTCATAACTCAAAAACTCTGGCCAGTGATCTCCCTTCAGAAAACCACCTCACCTCTGTGTGTAAGAGAGGACACGTGTGCTCTGCGTGAATCTCCTCACAGAGCTGCACAAACAGACGTGAGTTAAGGGCGTGTACTTTAATGTGGTTGATAATTTTAATCACCTCCTGCAGAACATTTTTAAGTTCAGGTGACATTTTCAGCTGGCCAACATTTCTCTATGGATGACATAGTTTGTGGACTCACATGCAGAAGTGACCTCTTTGACCAAAGTAGTGAAACCAGAGTGCCAGTCATGGCAGCTGCTCTGAATCCATGCACATACAGACACAAAATGACCAATTCAGTTTTCCTGATATGTGATTATTCAAACACTTGAATAGCTCTGCAGCTGTGGTGTTGGCTGACAACAAAAGTGCGCATAACGTATCTTCATGCACATCCTCCTGAAAAGTACATCACACGAAAACAAGCATTGCTGCCTTGCTGTCAAGACTGGTAGACTCGTCAACCTGGATTGCGTATGATGGCAACTCATTAATCCTCTCTAACAGTTGTGCTTCAATATCCTCTGCTATTCCATCAGTTTGTCTAGTTATGGTGCTAGGTGAAAGAGGAACATGTGCTACCTTCTGACCTGCCGCGTCTCCTAAAAGTTCATGACCAATGTCCTTAGCAGCAGGCGGGATCAACTCTTCACCAATAGTAAAGGGCTTCTTAGCTTTAGCCATGCAGTTATAGCCACGAATCTGTCAGTGCAGACACATTTGATGAAGCAGTGGCCTTCAATAATTGCTCCTGTTCTTTGTGTTCACATATTTTCTTTTGAAAAACTTCAAAAAAAACAAAATGGAAAACTCCAAAGCATTGTCTTTTACTGCAGGGTGCTCAGTCTCCATGCGGCGAAACAGGTTTGAAGGTTTCATGGCTTCACTGGACAGCAGTCACTGCATAGTATACAGACCAGGATTGGAGAATGTGAATCACCTGTTGCAATGAACTTGTTCATTTAAGTAGGACTCTTGGTATTTTCTTTTAAATGCAGCTTTCTTTCTGTTGGCAGTCTTAGAGGCTTCTGCTGTCTCATCATTGGGTCTGTCCCGCTTTTCAAAGAAGCTCTTCAGTGATGTTTGTTTTTCACTCATTTCAGCCAGGGTTAGCCTGTGGGCTTACCAAAACTGTGACTGAGACAAGTGTGCAGTACGGGAAAGAGGCGTGGATGGAATGGTAAATAAAATAATGGGCAGGCCACGTGCGGACTGAAATAAGTGTTGGATTCTGGCCTAAAGCCTGCCACCAGATGCAGCTGTCCAATTGAAGTGCATCAACTCACTTGCCACTATAAAGCCTGCCACCCGATGCAGCTTCGTTGTCACTTGCCCTCACCGGCAGGGTTTTGCTATGAGTCTGCAGGCAATTGATTTGTTATGGTCTCTGTGCAGTCACACCTCTCTGCTAATGACAATCTGCATTTGCCGCCGCTCCCCTGTGCTAGTGTCGTCGCCTCAGCTCAACTTCAGACCATTAGGCATTAGACTCTCAAAAGAAGTGTGAACCTAGATCCCTCGCATGCGCAGTTCAAAGTAGGGTTTGAACTCCTGTGAGAACATAATGCCACCGCTGATTTGACAGGAGGCAGAGCTCAGGTGGTAATAGGAGTAACAGAAGTGACTGTAAATACAGATGAATCTTCAATTGCCCACCTGCCACTCACCTCCTGCTGTGCGGTCCTCTTCCTAACAGGCCATGGACCATTACCAGGTACCGTGGCCCGGGGGTTAAGGACCCCTGCCCTAAAGGACACAGAGCCTCTGGAATAGTGACTTAGATTTTTAAAAAAGAGGAACCAGGGAATGTAGTGTAGTTTTTCTTAAAAGTGATATACTGCTCATAAAAGACATCCAGGTAAGAGCATGTTAGAGAAGAGATATGCATGTATTTTTCCTTAATGTAAGTCAGGGAGGCCTGTCTAGGAGGAGACACGTGAAAATCGGGTTTCAGTGGTAGTCTAGAAACAGTGAAGGGAAACCTTACCCCTTTATCTAGGTCCAGGCCTAGATAACTTACACAGCTTAAAAATGCAGCAGTACAAAATTACTGTAAACTTTACAGTAATATAAAACAAAATAATGTGCATCGAACATATATGAAAGTGATTGCCTGTGGGAGCTGGAAATCCGAGTGGGAAACAGGGATGAAAGGGAATAGTTGAATACTCTCTTGTGCAAAATGCAGGGCTTCTCTCTGAGGCCTCGCCTCTGGCCCTCATGCCTTGTGTCATTTCCTCTGCCTCTGAGGTCTGCAGAAGAAAGAAACTCCAGCTGCCCAGCTCCTGGGCTTGGAGAGGGGAGGAGTGGCACACAGCCTGCAGGTAATGCTGGGACGCACCTCAAGGCCACTGCTCCCAGCTCAGGTACAAACAGGCAGCAGGGAATTGTAAGAACACAATTTTTACATGGGGACCCACTGGTAGAGGATGATGATATTAAACACCCTCTTTTACAGGCAAAATTCTTTTAGTCTAAGCCTAAGTATAGCATAACAATAGTCTATGCATTTGTTCGGAGGGGTGGAAAAGTTTGGAAATGGATCATTGCGGTGATGGTTTACAGCATCATGAATATAATTAATGGCACTGACTGAATGTGAACTTAAAATGGAGAAGGTGGCAAATTTTGTTATATATATTTTATCACGATTCAAAAGTGTTAATACTGTAAATACCAAAAATCATTGAATTGTACATTTTATTTATTTTACTTTTTATCCTCACCTGAGGACATTTTTGCTTTAGTTTTAGAGAGAAAGGGAGAGAGAGAGAGACATGAATAGGAGAGAAACATCGATCAGCTGCCTACCGTATGTGCCCTGACTGGAGATGGAACCCACAACCCTTTGTGTGTGGGGACAACGCTCCCACCAACTGAATCACCCAGCCAGGGCTTGAATCATACATTTAAATGGGTGAATTTTATTGTATGTGAGTTATATCTCAACAAGGCTGCTAAAAAGCATTTTAAGCATTTGGCACTTGGGCTAAACATTGAAACCTCTCGGGAAGAGAGAAATTGTTCCTCCTGTCTGATGGATAACAAGTCAGCTTCCCTTTCACAGCGCATTAAATGCATAGATCAGGGACGACAGAAACCCAAATGTCCCAAGGTTTGGGATGCATCCAAGGTTGGTCATTTAAAAAAAATAAAAGAGGACGAATAACAAGAACCTGGCAGACGTGCTCAGTCCAAAAGTGGCAGCACTGCCAGTGGGAAGTTAAGAATTTCAGGTGAAGGGAACTAAATGGTAATGGGGAAAAATACAACAAAAAGTAAATCAAGAAAACAAAAAAAAAGAATTATCCAGTGGAAATGAAAACCACACTTGGCTGTAATTGGCTTTATTTTTGTTAATTTGTGAGGTTCAGGCCCACTCAGAATAAGCCAGTCCGCATGAAAGTTCCCAGCGCTGAATCAACTACTGCTGGGAGGGCCTGCCCAGGACCGCAGCCCAGGCCTGCCGAGTGCTCACATCACATCGCAGAGTACAGTGTCTTCAGGGAGACAGGTGCCTCTGTTTGCCCCGTACATTCCTATCTCCATGCTATTAATCATGCTGTTCCCTGCTCCTGGAATATCCTTTCTACTTGTCCACATACTTCCAAATCCTACCTATCACTCAAGGTTCAGCCGAAATACCACGCTCCCCCTTTCCTGGCACCCAGCTGAGAATCACCTTTAAAAGAAAACAAATCAGTTTTGAAATGAGGACTGCAGGCACAGTTCTCAGATACTTCCGATCAGGCGAGGTAAGGGTGGAGATCAAAAGTGTCCTAAGTGAATGTCATTGCTGGCAGGGGTAAGGCCAGCCGAGTGGTATTAAGGGACAAACACACTCACTACTTCTTCCTAGCGTTCTCACATGGTGTGAGCCCTTCTACAAGTTTAGATTCCTAGATCACCTAATGATCTTCTTTCATTACCATAGCAGGCATTTCTTGATAATTATTCATGTAATATACCAAATCATCTTCACATCCTCATTAAAAATAATGGCCTCCCTTTACAAGCCATCATTTTTCTGTAATTATTATGAGAAAAACATCTTGAATACACGGTTTTTGCTCTCTTACTTTGACATTGAACTTTTGTTGAATTCCTATTAATTGCTACTTTTGGTGGCATCCAAGAAAATATTTTCATTGCCTCTCAGTCTTTTAAAAGTCACACATGTAGAAAATGTTGGTTTTTTAAAAACAAAAAGAAACAAAATAGAGAAAAATGATGATTTTCTTTAGAAATACAAAAATAAAGGGCTGAGTCAATAATATTCCCAATTCTTTTGCACAGAGCCCTGGTGTATTTATTTACATATTTGTTCATCCATCCCTCCATCCATCAATCCATCCATTATCTATCCATTTCCTTTTTTATTGTGGTAAAATTTGTAAATGACATTATATATTTGTCAGGTGTGCAACATTATTCCAATTTTAGTATATGTCCTGCCGAAGCAAGCACGGGTATGCAACATTATAATTCAGTATTTGTATACTGTGTATGTGTGTGTGTATATACATCTTCTTTATATATATATCCATCAATGAGCACTCAGGTTATTTTCATATCTCAGCTATTGTGAATCATGCTGTAATGCACAGAGGGGAGCATATATCTTTTTGAGTGTTTTCACATTCCTTGGATAAATACTCAGAAGTGGAGTAGCTAGGCCATGTGAAAGTTCTAGTCATAATTTTTTGAAGAATCTCCCTGCTGTTTTCCAGGACACCCTCCTGGAATAGGCAGTAAGAACGAAGGCAGAGACAAGGCCCGCGGGAGAAGTTGCCTGCTCCCCGGGGAGTCGGGGAATGTGGGATACAGAGCTGCATGCCCCACGGTGGGGGTCTCCCGGGAAAGAGGGCACAGGTCTCTTTCTTCTGCTTCATCCCCCAGGTTTCTGAGGTTTCAGGCTGAGATACACACTCGTAAACTTTATTTAGAAAAATCTGTTGGTCAAAGAATCATGGAGTTTGCTTTGTTAGATTCCCACCCACCCACCCATCCACCCAGTTTGGTGTTTTCCCTCAGAAGTGTAAATTGGTGACTAATGTGTTTTCACAGTCGTGGGCCGAGGTTGACAGAGTAAAAATAGGCACCTTTTCTGTTTCTAAATGATGGAAAGAAGGAAAACGGCCCCCAACAGTTTGTTTTTAAATGAACTGTAAAACAAATCCCAGCCGATGGGACGATAAGGAGATCAGTAGTTCAAGAGATGACATTTTCATTTATTCGTATGAAATGCAAGTGTTTGTTGCAGTCTGCAGGCAGGATTTCCAGGATTCTCATGTACATGCACATATTCTGAAAGAGGGAGAGACCTTTGCTTACATGCCTCTAGAAATGAAGCTAATTTAGGAAGTGGGCAGGAAGCTAATCTGTGCATGCTCGGCCTGCATTTCACAGTTTCTGACAACCCCGGAGACTGAGGATGGAGATGGGCTGACAGAACCCACTTCCTGGTGGTGCAGTGTGGGATCTGAGGTCACCGCAGCAGGCATGCTGGGCCGTTCTCTGGATTTCTAGGAAACCATTGCTACAGTCTTTCCACCTCAGGACTTACATTAGATGTATCGGGTCCAATATGTCGCACAGACCTATGATAGGTCCCCTTATATGGGAAACAGACCTATGATATTTATAGGAGACAAACAAGTAGGACTTAAAACAAGGACAGGCTCTCGACATAGTGACTACAACAGCTATATTTACATGTGTGTAATTTAGGCGTTGTTAATTATGGCCTTCCATCTATATGTTTAGAAAGACTGCAGATAGTGTACTTTTTGGATGAGAAGGACCGTGATAAACTATATACGTACGTGTGTCTATACACATACACACATTCCAGACTAGAAGCCAATTAATATCCATGGCCTAGAACAATAATGATGCATTTTGGGACCTTAACAATTTTTTATCCTGTTTTAAAATCTAAATACGAGATTAGTCCTTGATAGTATGTTATAGTAATTGCAAGCTGCTTACCTCTCACATTTGTACCATGGCATATAGAAAAAAACTCATGCTGTTTTTTTCCCTTGGTCACACCTTGACTCATGTCATTGCACTAGATCTTAATTAATTTTTTTTAAGTTTAGAAAATAGCCCTGGCCGAGTGGCTCAGTTGGTTGGAATATTGTGCTGTACACCGGAAGGTTGCAGGTTTGATTCTCCATCAGGCACACACCCGGGCTGAGGGTTCGGTCCCACGTCGCGGTGTGTGGGAGGCAGCCCACCGATGCTGCCCTCTCACATCGATGTCTCTCCCTCTCTCTCTCCTCCCCCTTCCTCTCTCTCTCTAAAATCAATAAGCATATCCTTGGGAGAGGATTTAAAAATGTTTTCAAGATAGAGTATTAGGAAAGAACACATTATTTCATCTGTTTGTCACCATACTATGGAAAAGAAACAATTCGCCCTGAACTGTGACGTGTGGTTAGGACGCGAGGGTGAACACTCGGTGGCAGTGGGTGGCCCGCTTCCCTCCGAGAGCTTCCCGCTCTGCCCGGACCAGTGGTTGTTCCAGGTCCTGTTCTGGTGTGTGGTTCTGCCCTGTCCTCGTGGCTGGCCGGTCCAGAGCTAAACCCTGAGCAAAGAGGGGACACCATTTTCTCTTCCCTGGGGAAGTGGCCGTTTTGACACAGGAGTGTTTGAGGCAGCCAGCTCTCTAAGAAGAACATCTCCGCCTGTGTTCCGCTCATGGAGGCGCCCAGAGAGACGCCCCGGTTCACCCCGCCGGGCCTCGTGCCCGCTTCTCCCCGCACGCTGCTCACGGAGGTGCCAGGCTTCCCCCGCAGGTGCCTCCGCCCCTGGATTTTTGCTTAAGCTCTCTTTGTGTTTAGTCACTAGTAACCAAAGAACACTCAATTTAACATAACACAGCACACATGTTCAATTTGGTCTTATTTTGGCACTAACATGGAATTTCTGGTTTGTGGTAAAATGAAGATCACAGAGTCATCTCCCACCTCACACTGACCTCTCTGAAGAACTCCAGTCACAGCTGATGTGTTCAGAACTTTCCGAGGGTGAGTTAAAGCAGTGTTAGAAAGTGATTTAAGGGTTTTGTGGGAAAATGTGGGGTTTCTTAAACACCAACTTTTTTTGTTTGTCTCTTAGTAAAAAGAAAATGTCTGTTAGGCTTCTATGCCGAATCCCAGCATCATACAGGATGCTGTCTGTGAACCATCACTAAGAGCCATTCAGTTTCTTGTCCAAATGAGAGGCTTCTCTCTCCGTCAGCAAGAACACTCATGCCCACCAGCGTGCGCGCTCTCTCCGACCTGCTCAGGATGTAAAAGTCCTAAGTCATTACGTGACAGTGAGGTCTCAAAAGAACTTAAACAGCGGAAGCAGAGCAGAACTTTTTCCAATGCTCGCAGATGGCAGTAGCAGTCACAAAATATGCATTATCCTGTTCTGCCACATTCATTGGGCTGGATCATATCGTCTCAGAGACCCAGTTAACTTTGAAGAACATAATAGGTGCATATTGTAAAATGTGGGGGCAGGCGGCATAATTAGACTCTTAGTCTCTAAGTCTGAAATTCAGATGAAAGCAACAATTTTGGTTTCGTCTAACATCCAGGGTGTGTTTCCAATTAAACTGAAATCATAGTGAGCACCTTTGGCTTCTTCAAGATCTCTATCATGAGAACTAATTGTATGGTTCTGCCTCTCCCATCCCCCCTCCCCGCCCCCTTATTCTCAAAGTGCTGTTATCTTGCTCTACCTGAAAGTCTCCATCCAAGCCACAGGCAGGCACCATAGAATTTGTCTGATCTTCTTGGTGCCCTACAAGAAATGGCCCAGAACTGAAGGCGGTGTTGGGTCAGATTAGATGTGGTGACTTTGAGTTCCAGTCTGTCACTGACCAGGACACCCTTTCATTCATTTCTACCCCACCTTCCACCAAATACTTAGGGTTCTTTATCAGTCAAGTAATCGTTTATAACAGAAATACTGGAGGAATTCTTAGGCCTATCTTTTGGTGAACGTGTCTCATAAGACCACACCTTTCCTGGTCTAAATGAGAATTTCAAACATCTCCTAGAGGTTTCCTGCTTAAGTTCATGGAATGGGTCTTACAATCAGCCCCAAATGACAGTCCTCCCCGCACCATAAGCCAGACCTCGTCCAACTCCTCTTTGCATCCCTAGTACCCACCATCCTGCCTGCTATGAGGAAGCTCAATAAATATCTGGTACATAAGCATAACTTATTCATCTTTCTACTAGAACGTACTTCTCAGAGGGAGTAACCACGTGGGCTTGGATTCCACATAGGCCGGACAAATTTCATGTACAGGGAAAGAACTTAAAACATTTTTTAATACATACTTAACAAATTAAAGAAAAAGTAGCAAGTTCGGCAAATATAAAAGAGATTTCAAATACAAAGAGTCTTTAGTCAAATTGTAGAGCCCAAGCAAGGCACCTCAAAAGATCAATCAAAATACTCAGGGCTTTGTGCCCAGAACCGGATGAGGGGCCCCAGACGCTGGCCAGGAGAAACCACGGTGCACTGGGGATTTCAGGAGAGGCCTCCAGGGAGAGGTGGGACCTCCAGGGTGCAAAGGAAGACCAAGCCAGCCACTCCCACCCACCCACGGGGGTTCTGAAATTGTCACACCCTACTCTTTTCAGTTGGATGATGAGTCAAACCAAAACTGTCATCAAAGTTGCTAGGCTTTTCCCCCTGTTCTTTTTGCACCTAAAGCATAACAGTGAAAATAAAAAGACAATGAAAACCTCTGCAATAAAATCGTGCACTTGGAGGACTGACTCATTTATTGTCTTTGGCAAGTGTCCACCAGAGTTGTAACTCCAGGTCTCTCCCTACCAGGAGTTTGTGTGGGCGGAGGGGGTGGAGGAGGACTGACTTCATTCCCTCACGAGCTTTTGCTCATCCAGCCTCAGAAAACCCTCCTTTATCTAGAGTTTACACGGGACCGGGTCTAATGGAATCTCACGTAAAGTTTTAACTGTTTTTAAATAAGAAAAAATGAAACAAAAACCTAGTACTGAATTGTACATTTTAAGATGGTTAATAGTTTTAAGTTTATATTATGTGAATTTTAGCTCAATTTTAAAATAATGATTGGGGGAATCTTAATTTGCTATCTGTTAAAATCTTTCCAAGGTCATGAAATCTGTCCATCCTGTCTGTGTTTGTAAAGGCTGGACCAGGCCAAAAGGAATTTAGCAAGGGTGAGGAAGCCCTGGAACCTGAGTTTTAGTCCCAGCTCTGCTTCATTTCTTTTATAAAATACCCCTCAATTTATTTTATAAAATACCAGGATTGGAATTCCTGGTCACCTAGGTCTCTCCCAGAAGTAAACTGATTTAAAAGCAAGAGGCAGTCCTGGCTGGCGTAGCTCAGTGGATTGAGTGCGGGCCTTTGAACCAAACGATCATGGTTTGATTCCCCGTCAGGGCACATGCCTGGGTTGCAGGCCAGTTCCCAGCAGGGGCCAGTTCCCAGCAAGGGATGTACCAGAAGCAACCATACATTAATATTTCTCTCCTTCTCTTCCCTTCTAAAGATAAACAAATAAAATTTTTTTTAAAAAGCAAGAGGCAGTTACCATACATCCTCCTTCTTATCCTTCAAAAGAGATTCTTTTACCTTTCATTATTCAGTAGGTCTTTCACTGCCCACCCCACACCATGTAACAAAAGCACTAACTCCAAAGCAAATCACTTTCACTGGGTCTCCTTATCTAGGGCATATCCATTGAAAAAGCAACAGTATAACACATTCTGAGCCCCCCCAAAAAAGACTCCATAGACTCTTGCCCCCAGGAAGCATGCTATCTACTGATAACCAACCGATCATTTGTAAAAGCACAAATCACAGCACAGGTCCCCCAAGTGTTGAAGTAGTCACCAGATTGAGAGTAGAAGGAACCTGGAAAGGAGATGGATTCTGAGGCCCAGGTGCGTGGGGAAGGCCAGCAGTGCTGATCACTCAGGCAAAGGCTGGGGCCGGGCATTTGCAAAAATGAGCTGGGGACCGTCGAACAGGCCTTTACAGTCCTTTGTTAGTCCCATCTGGTGGATAGGAACTAGGGCCTGGTAGCTGAGATGTGCAGCTGTACACAATATTCTTCTTAACCACAAAGAGAGAAATGGTTACTTTATGGTGTAGAAAACTGGCAGCACCTTCTTTTTTTTTTAATTTTATTTAGTTGTTTTTCGAGTACAGTTTTTTTGTCTATTTCTCCCATCCCAGCCCCCCCTGCCCCGTCTCCCCACCTCCCTCCCATTCCCCCCCCAGTCCTCATCCCTGTGTCTTTCATACTTGTTCCTCAAAATCCCTCCCCATTTTTCCCCTTAAATTCCCTTCCCTCTCCCCTCTGGTCGCTGCCCACTTGTTCTCTGTTTCAGTGTCTTTGTTTTTATTCTGTTTGCTTGTTTGTTTTGTTGTTTAGCTTCCTGTTAAAGGTGAGATCATATGGTATTTGTCTTTCAATGCCTGGCCTATTTCACTCAGGATAATGCTTTCCAGTTCCATCCATGTTGTTGCAAAGGGTAGTAGCTCCTTCTTTCTCTCTGCTGCATAGAATTCCATTGTGTATATGTACCACAATTTTTTGATCCATTCATTTACTGACGGGCACCTAGGTTGCTTCCAACTCTTGGCTATTGTAAATTGTGCTGCTATGAACATTGTGGTGCATAGGTTCTTTGAAATTGATGTTTTAGGATTCTTGGGATATAATCCTAGCAGTGGAATTGCTGGGTCAAAGGCAGGTCGATTTTTATTTTTCTGAGAAAATTCCATGCTGTTTTCCATAATGGTTGTACCAGTCTGCAATCCCACCAACAGTGGACTAAGGACCCCTTTTCCCCACACCCTCTCCAACATTTGTTGTTTGTTGCTTTGTCTATTATAGCCATCCTGACTGGTGTAAAGTGGTATCTCATTGTGGTTTTAATTTGCATCTCTCTGATAGCTAACGATATTGAGCATCTCTTCATGTGTCTCTGGATATTCTGTATGTCCTCTTTGGAGAAGTGTCTGTTCAAGTCCTTTTCCCATTTTTTAATTGGGTCTGGCAGCACCTTCTTATCCATGGATCAAAGTTAAAATCAAGTGATAGAGTACAAATTGGCATCATGTGCTCCCTGATATTGAGAATTCTGTGGAATTGCTGCCAGAAGTACCTAATCTGATTTTAATCATAAGGAAACACCAGGTAAACCCAAACCAAAAGACAGCTCTTCAAAAATATTATCATGACAGAAAAAAAGAGAGACTTCTTTCATTTAGTGTAATGTTTTCAAGATTCGTCCATGTAGCAGTATCTTATCAGTACTCCATTCCTTTCAATGACTAAATAATAGTCTGCTTTATGGATATGTCGTATATTATGTGTTCATCAGTTAATGGACATCTTGGGTTTGGGCTATTAGGGATAATGCTGGTGAGAACATTCATGCACACATTTTTGTGTGGTCACATGTTTCAGTCCCCCTGGCTCTGTGCATAGGAGTGGAATTTCTGGCTCACACAGGGCACCACCAGGGCTGCCGTAACCAAGCACCACGGATCAATTTCCTCTCAGTTCTGAAAGTTAGACGCCCGAAATCAAGGGGTCGGCAGGTTTGGTTGCTTCTGTTCCCTTCAAATGCGACCGCAGGCAGAAAAGTAACTTTTCTTTTTCTAAAATTGTTTACTTTGATGAGAGAACTTCTAGGGATATTGTCATGTTGACAAAAAAAGATGAAAGGAAAAATGGGCGTGCACATAAACAGAAAATTCCTTTCTTCCACATGTGGTTAATAACCATTGAAAACTTCAGAATCTTTATACTATTGGTGCTTTCTAAGAAATCAGTGAATTAAAAAGAAATTCAGAGGCTGAAAGAATTTTAACGTAGTTTTATTGTATTTATTTATTTTTAAATCCTCACCCAAGGATACGGTTATTGATTTTTTTAGGGTGGTGGGGAGAGAAAGGGAGACAGAGACATTGATCAGTTGCTTCTTGTATGTGCCCTGACTGGGGATCGACCCTGCAACCCAGGGTCAGGATGATGCTCCAGTCAATCAAGCCACTTCGTCCGAGGGAGGGTAGTTTTATTTTCATGTATGAGATGCCTTTTGGAATAATTTTTAGTCTTTTTGATACCATAAAAAGTATTTTAAAGAAATCTATACTTTTTGTGTTAAATAGTGTGATGTGGGGGGCCTTACTTTTTAAAAGGTAAGGTCTCACAGAGAGCCTGAAAGAGTTCATTAGAAACAGCTAAGGGGAAAGGTGGAATGTCCCAAAGGAGCTGGGGAGGGCTGGCCTTCTGACCCCCAGTGAGCGGCTGGCCTCTGGTCCTGCTGGCCCTTGGGGTCAAGTAGAGCACTGGAGCATTGCTCACCTACAGCCACAGTGTATGGATCCAATCCATCCAAGAGAGTACTGTCCAGAGAGGTGTGTCTGAAATTAATTGTCAGCCCTGCAAGTGGCCCAAGGCAGGTGTTGGGAGACTGTGCAAAGCCAGGCAGGAAGATAAGGAAGGGGAACAGGTCCCAAGGCAGAGGAACAATTTCCGAGGCTTTAGTAATTGCCTAAAGCTGACCTTTACATTTTGCTAACAGCATGTTGCTTGGTCAGGCTGGATGCTTCAGAATGTTTCAAAATAGAACACAGGAGGAATAAGAAAGTTTAAAAGAGGATTGAGGTTGATGTCACAAAACTAGGGTCAAACTGAACAGAAACAGGTGGCTCTGACAAACCAAAAAAATTTAAATCAAGAGTCAATGATTTGGGTGCAGACTCGATCACTAACTCTGCATGATGTTGCAGAAGTGAAGGGAACCAGGTTTGCTAAAGTAATTGTGATGATAGAAATGTATTGGCCTCAGAAGCTACTGAGGTGGTCCATTCTATCCTAGGATTTATGTGTAAAAAAAAGGATTTAATTATTTGGGAGAGCTGATTGAGTCAGTAACCTCTAATAAATTTTTAGAGGAGAGTTTATGTAGGTTTAAAACTCTTGCAATCAGCTTGACAGATGGTGCACAGGATCAAAAAAGTGAGGGTATTGAACATTAGGACTTAAAGTACAATTTTTTTTGTCCTTAAAATTCTTTTAACTTTCTTTGCCCTCATCCTTGGTATTACACAACTTTCTTAAGGTGCCTAAAAGGAACTGATTCCTGTTTTGTAATAGCACACATCTATATAAAAATACTCTGTAAGAGGAGGTGTTGTTTTGTTTTCTTAGTCTGCATTCCCAAAGGTCTCACGCCCAATGGGAGTGCCTGCCACAGTACTCAGAAGGCACCCATGATCGTTTGGTCACTGTATATGGAGTGAAGGCAAACAGCATCTCTATTTTTAAGTGTATTTTTTAAGTACAGCACATAATCATATATGCTACTGCATTGTCCCCTTTTGCCCCACTCTGTCTGGTACCCTACTTCCCTCCAGCAGTTCCCCCCACCCTGCTTAGTTCATGTCCACGGAGCATGCATATCAGTTCTTTGGCTTCTCCATTTCCTACACTGTTCTTAATACCCCCAGGTCTATTTTGTACCTACCTATTATGATTCTTAGTCCCTGAAACTCCCCCACCTCATTCTCCCCCATCCCCATCCCAGCTGATAACCCTCCAAATGATCTCCGTATCTATGATTCCGTTCTGATTCTGGTTGTTTGCTTCTGTTTTTGTTTTTTAGATTCAGTTGTTGATAATTGTGAGTTTGTTGTCATTTTAATGTTAATAGTTTTGATCTTCTTTTTAAAAATAAGTCCCTTTAATGTTTCATGTAATAATGGCTTGGTGATGATGAGCTCCTTTACCTTTACCTTATCTGGGAAGCACTTTATCTGCCCTTTGATTCTAAATTGGAGCTTTGCTGGATAGAGTAATCTTAGATGTAGGTCCTTGCTTTTCATCACTTTGAATACATCTTGCCAGTCCTTTCTTGCCTGCAGTTTCTTTTGAGAAATCAACTGATAGCCTTATTGGAACTCTTTTGTAGGTAATTCTCTGCCTTTCTCTTGCTGCTTTTAAAATTCTCTCTTCATCTTTAATCTTTGGCCTTTTAATGGTGATATGTCTTGGTGTGGCCCTCTTTAGGTCCAACTTGTTTGGGATTCTCTGTGCTTCTTGGACTTGTATGTCTGTTTCATTCACCAAATTAGGAAAATGTTCTTTCATTGTTTTTTCCAAATAAGTTTTCAATTTCTTGCTCTTTATCTTCTCCTTCTGGCACCCCTGTGATTCATATGTTGGCACTTTTGGGGATGTCCCAGAGTCTTCTTTTTAAAAAATTTAAAAAATTATCTATGTATTTTTAGAGAGAAGGGAAGGGAAGGAGAAAGAGAGGGAGAGAAACAGCCATCTGTGTTTGCTTCTCATGTGGTCCCCACTGGGGACACAGCCCACAACCCGGGCATGTGACTGGGAATGGAACTGGTGACCCTTTGGTTCACAGGCCAGCACTCAATCCACTGAGCCATAGCAGTTAGGTCCCAAAGTCTTCTTATACTCTTCTTGGTTTTTTTAATTCTTGTTTCTTTTTCCCATTCTGGTTGAATGTTCATTTCTTCCTTATGTTCCAAATCATTGATTTGAATCCCAGCTTTCTTCCTTCACTCTTTGTTTCCTATGGATTTTTATTTCACTTAGTGTAACCTTCAGTTCTTCCCTAATGTTTTTGCTGTATTCGATGAGTTCTCTGAACATCCTGATCACCAGTGTTTTGAACTCTGCATCAAATAAGTTGTCTATCTCCATTTTGTTTAGCACTTTCTCTGGAGTTTTGATCTGTATTTTTATTTGGGACATGCTTCTTTGTTTCCTCAACTTGGCAGCCTCCTGTGCTTGTTTCTATGTATTAGGTAGAGCTGCTTTGACTCCCTGTCTTAGTGCATCTGTTAAATTGTATGGGGCAGAGCCTTAGGTATTCGCCAGGGTGGGGCAATCGCTTTCTTGCTTTGTGGCTCTGTGTGGTGGGAAGGGTCAGAGAGGGGGCAGTACCACTGCCTGGTTTCTGGAGGTTTGCCCGGCACTTGTCCTTGTTTCCAGTCAACTCACCCACTTCCCGTATGTGACTGGCCCTCTTTTAGCTGTTGTCCTGGTAGTGATTCCCAGAGAGAGTGGGTTTGCAATCGTTCTAAGTCCATGCAGGCCCTTTTTCTCCTGAGAAACCGGCAGTTTCTTCCACCACCCCAACCCCCATTGAGTTTTACAGCCAGAAGTTACGGGGCTTTATCTTCCTAGCACTGGAACCCTGGGCTGAGCCTGGCCTGGGGCTGGGATCGCTTGCTCCCACAGTATCCCTTCTGTCTTTATCCACCACATGTGGATGTGGCACCGCTCATCCCACTGCTGCCACCTCTCTACACCATGCCACATGCTCTCTGCCCTGGCTCTGTGACTCTGCCCCTCCTGCCCGTCTGGGTGAACGTGGCTTCTTTAAATCCTTGGTTGTCAGACTTCCATACAGTTCAATTTTCTGGCAGTTCTGGGTGTTTTTTTGTTTTGAGGTTAGTTGTAATTCTTCTGGTGGTTGTGCAAGGAGGCAAAATGTGTCTATCCACTCCTCCAACTAGACCGGACATCCCCAAATAGCATCTTTAGAGCAGGACCAAAACTCCCAGGCATATGTTAGACACTTGATTTTGGCAAATTGGAGCTCAAATATTTCCATAAGAAACAATATGATTCTATTTATTTCTCAATCACTGAAGGTGAAATTGCCTTTTCCCCAAACTCAAGCACAAATCCAATCTGCAGAATTAGATCTATAGGACTACCTTTTGTTCTGAACAAAAGGTATCATCAGAGAAGTAGATCAATTTGGTTGTGCTAGTGTAGCATTTACAGAAAAATCCCTCAAATAGAGCCACTTTTGTAACCTGCTTAAATCAAGAAATAGGACCGACTCTGCAAATACTGAGGGTCTACTATATAGACCATTCCAGTTATGATATCCGAGGAAAACCATTAAAGAATATTGGAGACGTTTCACTTTTCCAAGCATTTGGATTCCTAGTCACTTAATCAAATCCCTTTAGCATCAGACCCTTGGGATGTTTAAAGGAATTGCCCAAATGGAACAGAACAACAAAAACAGATTATTTAAGATATTAATTTAGTGACAGGATCAGTCCATCAAATTTCTCCAAAAATGATTCAAAACATCAGACATATTCTTTTTTGTTCCATGAATATCCAGAATTCCTGGAAAGGAGGAGTAAATAACAGCGGGAATACACAAAAGTTACACTTTTATGGATTTTTTTCAAAGGGTCAATTCTTTTTTTTCCTTAAGGATTTTATTTATTTTCAGAGAGAGGGGAAGGGAGGGAGGAGAAGGGAGAGAAACATGAGTGTGAGAGAGAAACATTTGGCTGCTCCTGACACACTCCCAGTGAGGAACCTGGCCTGCGACCCAGGTGCGCACCCCGACAGGAAATCAAACCCGCCACCTTCCAGTCCACAGGCCGGCACCCAATCCACTGAGCCACACCAGTCAGGGCTTGAAGAGCCAATTCCTTAAAGTACTATGTAGTTTTAGACTCAAGTAGCCAACAGATACTTATATTTGAATTTGCTTTTAGAAAAGAAAAGATGAATCTTCCAGGAAACCTAATTATTGTCTTCTTAATAAGGCCAATATTAAACAACACCAGAAACATGGAGAAAACCATAACTTGTGGAGGGAATCTTTCCAGTCCAGTCCTCCAACCAGAATGCATAGGTCTGCCTCGGAGCCTGTTTGTTCACTGGGATTTCTGTCCCAGTGGGGATGATATCGCAGCGGACCGATGGGCGCAGCACCAGTCAGGCTGCGGTCTCCCCGGCCACGAGCACTTCAGAAATACACGTCTAAGCCAGCCTTGGCCAGGAGCCCACACAATACAGTAATCCGCTTGGACAGCTAGAGGGTGAAGCTGGGTCAGAGATAAGTAGTGCCGCTTGAGTGCTCATAACTCACCTGTCACCTGACATGCCCAGGCACAGGGCTGCGCGGCACAGGTGTGCTGGTCGTGCCTGCCTCGGGCTTCAAGACTCCAAGTACCGACCTCTGCTGCTGGAAGTGCACGCGCCCTGAAACTTAACACTTGCCAAAGTGAGTCAATCTCCTAAATGTACACATGGACTCTAGATTTAACTGCTGATATAAAATCCTCGGTGTTTTTTACATTATAATTTTAAATTCTACTGGGTTTGATTTCATTCATTCGATAAATATTTATTGAGTGCTTGCTGTGTGTTAGGGTTTTCCTTATGGCTGAGCCAAACAGGGAAAAGAGCGGCCAAGGTTTGCCCTGTTCAATCTCCTTCCAAGTGAGCGAACTCCCAAAGGAGCTGGCAGATCAGAGTTGCTGTTTTCTGTGGCAGCTGCCAGCTGCAGGGAAACAACAGTGTCATAGCTTACTTGGTGACAGACAGAAGTGATAGCTTGACTTAAAAAAAAAAAGGCTAGTTTAAGAACAACAACATAAAAAGCCAAATAATTGTAGTTACACAAGTTTAAGGAATGAGGTATGGAAGTATAATTTAGATAAGATCTTTGGCGGTGCCAACATAGTAGTGGGTCTGGAAATAATTGCGATGACAAAATAGTTTAGAGCCCTCCGTGGGCTCCCTTCCTCTTCTGGAGGAGCATTAATTAGAGGAGCCGGCATGCTGTCTGTTTCCGTGGCGGAAGCCCAGTCCACGGCAGTCTGAGCGTGAGAGTTTATTGGCTTGTGTAACTGGCAAATTCAGGATAGGGCTGGTGTGACCATAACAGATGCAGGATCTCAGATATGCTCGTCAGGTCTGTCTCACCTTTGTTTTGTCACTGTTCTGGAACTGTTCTTTCCTATGCAGGTGGGCTTTTTCCACATGGCAGGGAAATGATCAGACAATATTCCCTAGTTAACATCTGTCAGCACCTCCATAATACAAAAAAAAAAAAAAAGAAAAAAGAAAGAAAGAAAGAAACCAAAGCACGTTCTCCTCTAACTCTAAATGTAAAAGCCCAGGGCTAAACTTGGGTGGTGTGCTTTTGTCTACCAAAGCCTGTTAAACGGGATATTAGGAATGTCTGGAATGTTCTGTGCCCACTAGAGAACAGGGTCATGGTGTCGCAGCCCTGACTCGCACCTCAGCTCCTGCCGTCTGAGGCATTATGGATGAGACAAGACAAATTCACACGGATTACCGAGACCTGTGGAGGAAAAGGGACGGCACTGCCACTCTCTCAGGGAGAGGAGCATCTCGACCCTTGCCTTGACAAGCTTTTATAGCTTTTCTGGGCACATTACATGATGGTCCTCATTCACTATGCACAGGTTCGCTTTAGGTGGTTACCTTTTGCAGAAAACAAAGGAGAGGATGCCAATATCCTTCATTACGGAAGAAGGATATTTGCAAATGCAAAGGGAAAAGTGGTTGAACTGGTTATACTCTTTCTTGGAAGGTTTAGTGTGGATTTTAGGAAGTTACTTTAAAGATGTGCAGTAAATGTTTGCTGTCTCAATTCAGAGTGAGGGATTTTTAGCAAAAAGCAAGTCTCAAAGTGGCCTAGGTACAATGCAGGCCTGATTCCCCACGGAGGAACCTATCCGTAGGCGTGGGTCCTGTGCGTCTCTAAGTGAGAGCTGGGCCCAGGCCACACAGAGTGGTCTCCTACAAGCCCCACCAAAATCAGACAGTTGCATTGCTGTGGGAGAGAACTAATTCCCCAAAGGAAGAAGAACTATGCAAACAAAGCCGAAAACATTCCTGACAATTCCAACCCTGAACTTGAAATCTGACCTTACTTCTTGGTACAGCTATATTCCATAGACGGTTTGACTAATATGGTTATATTTCTGGCTCATCGGTTCCTAAACTTTATCAGACATCAGAAACCCCTGGAGGGCTTGTGCAAGCACAGATTGCTGGGAACCGCACCAGCATTTCTGATTTCATAGGTCTCTTTCAAAGTGATGCTGATGCTGCTGGTCTGAGGACCACACTCTGAGAACATAGGATTTCTTTTTTCATTATTAAAGAGCTTCTATCGGCCCTGGCTAGTGTGGCTCAGTGGACTGAGTGCTGGCCTGCAAACTGAAAGGTCGCTGGTTTGATTCCCAGTCAGGGCACATGCCTGGGTTGCAAGCCAGGTCCCCAGTAGGGGGTGCTCCGGAGGCAACCACACACTGATGTTTCTTTCCCTCTCTTTCTCCTTCCCTTCCCCTCTCTCTAAAAATAAATAATAAAATAAAATCTTTAAAAGGAAAAGAGCTTCTTATCCAACAAATACCATTCCTGAGTATATTTCACAGGTAAAATCTTCCTAACCTTCAAGGAGCCGACCATTGTGTTGCCTTGGGCGAGTTACTCAGCCGATTTGCCGACTTTTTCTTGTGCGAAATGAAACTAATGGTACTTATGTCATATGGTCACTGCAGAAAGTAAATGGTTTCACACGTGTAACATACTTAGAAGTATGTATTATATAATATACAAGTGTTCATAAGTTTTTTAACTGCTCCAGAGAATAGAGGGAAACCACCCAAAGCATTTTAAAATGGAATCAAAACATCTATCAAATCCTGAAAATGGTTATGCACACCAAGCTCACCTACAAAGTAACCATGAAAATCATGAATAAAATATTAGCAGATAGACTCTAGCTATACAGTAAAAGATACGATATCACAACCAAGTGGGTTTTATTCCCAAAATGGGAAGATGGCCCAGATAAATCTACAAATATAGTTACTATAGTAATAGGTCTGAAGCAAAAATTCCTAGGGTCATTTCAAATGCTGGAAAGGTCATCAATACTGACTGCTGGTGGGACTTTCTAGTGAAGTCAGAATAGATGGGTAGCAGACATTTGCCATTTCTATTTTTGGCTAGCCAGTAGCAGCATCGTATTCTGGGATGTGGAGTTTGTGTGAACTTTGGTGGGACGTGGGGCCCCCCTATAAAAGCTAGGCACTAGCTTTTCCAGCCCCTGGAAGCCACACTATGTGCACCAGCCTGGCCAGCTAGAGGTCCTCACCTGGGACTCCGAGGCAGGAGGGGGTAATGCGAAGAAGCAGGGGAGGACTGGGACTCTTCCTGGTGGCCACAGCAATGGCAGGGTTCAGAATCTGCAGGGATTTCTCAACCTGACTCCTCTGGGGGCATTATTTTAGCTGCATTCTGGCTTCCCAGACTTTTTTCTTTTCGAAGAGATAAAATCTGACTTTATTTTTACAAGATCAATATTAGTGTATCTTATAAAGTGGGGGAAAAGCATTCCAGGCAGAGGGAATGGAATGCATTAGGTTTGTTCTGACAACCCAAGGGATAAAACTAGTAATGATGGGTACACGCTACAGGAAGCCAAAGAAAACGGGAACAGGGCAAAGGAGTCCTGGTATTTAGACAGAGACCAGTGGGTCACCACTCGGTAGGAATGTTGCAGAGGACTCAACCTGTGAGATGGGTGCTTGGGCCAGATGAATTCATATTTGCAAACCTGAGATTTATTATTGGATGCTTCTCAGTCAAGGAACAAGCTAGACCTCAAACTCCAGGGGAACCCCCAATTCCATGATTCCCACTCCTTCTTGTTCTTATAGGTTGAGTTTGTATCCTGAGCCTTCTCAGAGATTTCATAAGCCATCAATGGCCTTCCTTTTTTTCCCCCTTTAAATTATCCAGACCTGTTTGGGATGTCTGAAAGCAAGAAATCTGGCTAGTGCAAGGTGAATATCTTTTTGATCTGATATTAAAAGTAAAGATCTCAGCTGTGACTAAGTAGTTCAGCTGGTTGGAGCATCATCCCGATATAGCAAGTTTGCAGGTTCTATCCCCAGTCAGGGCACACATAAGAGTCAATCAATGAACACGTGGATGAGTGAAACAACAAGTTGATGTTTCTCTTCTCTTCCTCTCTAAAAAATCAGTAAGTTAAAAATTTAAGTGTAGACTTCAAGCCAAATGCTAACATTATATCTAATGGTGAAACACCACAAATATTCCCATCTTTTCCCGAGTATGGATAGACTTAAATTTTTTAAATTATAGTTGACAGTGAATACTATTTTATACTGGTTTCAGGTATACAACATAGCAGTCACACATTTATACAGTTTACAAAGTGATTCCCCCCAAAACTCTAGTGCTCGTTTGGCCCACACATAGTTATTCCAGTGTTACTGACTTTATTTCCTATGCTGCATTTTATATCCCCATCACTCTTCTGTAACCACCAACTTACACCCATCCCGTCTGGCCACCTTCGATTTGCAGAAACGGTCCCATGAATGTCAGCAGCGACACAAGGTGACCTCTATCCCGTAGGAGTTTTTAGGGAGAAGACGGTGGCAGGAAACAACTCGCATTTCGCCAAACCCACGAGCGCTGCTGTGGGCAAGGTTTGCCAGGTGGCCAATAGAAGGCCCGCATCAAGTTAAGGAGAGACCGCCACAAACCAGGCGGAAGGAGCTGCAACGAGGGAACTTGATAACATGTCTAACGTATCTTAAAAGGCTTAACAAATTTGCATGCTCTCGTCTCAGCAGTTTACTTCTGGGGACTTGGCCTAAGAAAATAATCAGGGCTGAGAACAAAAACTTGTGTGTAAAGGGAAGAAAGTGTGCACCTGGCCACCATGGACAGCAAACAGTCTCTCTTTAATGTAGGAAACACGGTTTCTTTTTCTTCTTCTCCCGCCTCCTCCCCTGTTCTCCTTCCTCCCTTCTATTTTCTACTTCTTCTCCTCCTCCTCCTCCCCCTCTTTCTCCTCCTTTTTTCTTCCTCTCCCTCCCCTTCCTTCTCCTTCTCCATCTTCTTTTCCCTCTTTCTCTCTCTCTCATTTTGTCATACCTTAAAATGCCTTTTATTGATAATAGACGAGGGACAAGGTCCTGCGCAGATGGATTGGACTTAGCCCTCCTTGCTTCAGGGAGTAGGGCCTGGACCAAAAAAGTAAACGGTACATGGACCAAATTTAGGCTTAACTTTCAAAACACCTTTTTAAAAATGTTCCCAAACATAGAATAAGGTGCTTCAGAGAAGAGTGAATCCCAAGATCTGTGGAAATAGGCTGGACTACTCTTGGCAGAGACTTCAATATTGGGTGTGTCGTTAATAAGTCTTTAAATCACCAAAAACTTCAAGGAAGGCAGTCTAACTGAGATGTTTTTTTCAAAGCTGAACATGCTCAGGTTGCTCGTTCAGCCGCAGCTTGTGTAACACGTGTCAAAGCCTCACGTTCCTGATTTCTCCCCATGAGAAGTGTGCAGTCGTCTCTTCTGTATAAAACAAGACATCCAGGATTGACGGTCATCACTCTGGAGTGCAGAGAAAGGAATTGTCGTCTACACTTTTCTATTGATGCAGACCAAGGTCACAGCAGCCAATTTTTTTTTGGTGGAAACCTCAAAATGGGTGTATCCTAATATAACTGCTGGCTATGTTCCCTAAATCACTTTCGCATGAGCTGTCGGTAAACCCTGCTTTTGCTAAAGGCAGGGCTGTGCTCTTGTGAGCCTGAAATGTGCTCAGGGATAAGTTCTAGCAACAGAAGGACTAATCCATTCAACATCATTAATCTGTGTCTCCAGGTTCAAGGCTATCTAATTTTTTAGTCACAAGTTGTATCTTTTCATAAAAGAATGATTGTAACTCACTTTTTAGTCTTTAAGGGTTTGAAAAAAGATTAAAACTGACTTAAGAGTTAGCAACAGTTAGTAAATTTTATAGGATTTTTCAAAGTACCACACTGTTGCCCTTTTGTCCCAGTTTAGCTTAGAGTTAAAACCTCAGAAGTCAACGTCACACAAGCAGGGTGTCAGCGCTCAGACTGCAGGGCTTGGAGCTGCTGCGCATGCAAATCTGTCTAGCACAGGGAGTGGGATTCATCCAGTTCTAGGCTTTTAAATTTTTTGAAAGATTTTATTATTTGTATTTTAGGAACATAGGAATAGAGGGAGAAAGAGAGGGAGAGAAATATCTATCGGTTACCTCTCACATGTGCCCCAACCTGGGACCAACCCTGCAACACAGGCACGTGTCCTGACTGGGAATCAAACTGGTGACCTTTTGCTTTGCAATATGACTCTCAACCAACTGAGCCACGCTGGCTGGGCTCTAGGTTTTTAAAAAATATATTTAGGTCATTTAAAAATCTTGCAGATAATTCAACTGAAGCTAGTTTATCAGTTCAAAACAAATTACTTCATACTTCATCATTCTTTGGAATTGTATGTGTTTTAAATCCCATTTGGATTGTAACCTTATCCAATGTGCAAAGGAAAGAGTACAGAATATTTTTGGCTAACTTTGGTGTTAATATACTTGCAACATTTTATTCATCTAAAGGTATGGAAAGGCAACAAGGCTTCATTTGAAAACTCACTGCAAAAACACTGACCAACAGACCAAACTATTGATATGAACGTTTTACTCACCTGCATGCAGACGAACAGGGTATATTCAGGACCAGCCATTCCTCTCCACCTTACCCAGGGTCCAGGCATCCTGGGTGCAGTTTCTAGAAGTGGAGATTACAGAGTTAGGCAATGTCCTCTGAAATGTGAGTTGAGAAATAAATGCAGACCCCTCTGTCCATCCTTCCCTGGCCTTAAATTCTGCCTCCTCCTGATGGCCCAGTGCCATTTGTGAGCACATTGGAAGCTGTTTTCCCACCATCCCACTCAGTGGGAGATGGCTCCCTGCTTCCTTCTGGTGAGGGCTAGCAAGCCACAGAAACGCTGCTGAGCACCTGGAGCTGGTGCGCTGTGGGGCTGCAAAGCCTCTGTTGGGAATGGGGCTTGTCATTCCAGACAGACAAGCAGTGTTTGGTGTGCTGCTCTGGGTATCACGGAGGCGAAGGAGAGTGACTAGACAAGGATCGTTAACACAGTAACAGGGCAGAACTGTGAACCATCTTCACTGGCCTAGAGAGTGGATGGCCTCTGGGGCCTGACCTGCTGATGACTCTGGGCCTCCTTCTTCAAGCTGAACACTAATGCCTTTCTCCACCCACTCCTTCCTGTGTGGTCCCGCCCCTCCTTCTCTTTTTTCCTCCAGTGCAATCTTAATTTGAACAGAAGGGTGGGTGGGGAGAGGTGGGCAGGGAACTGTAAATGTGTATCTGAATTTTTTAATCTTCCCCTAGATCAGTGGCTTTGTAACATGGCAATAATGGAACTTATCCCCTAAAGCAAAGGATGACTTACAGCTAGCTCGCTGGGAGAGGCCCTCAATGTGCAAGTGAAGAATTTCAGTGAATGCATAGTGGAGAGGAAGGGATGGAGATTACACATTATTTGTCCTACGGAGTTTTTTACAACCAAATGACTTTAGAGAGAATGGTAATGGTTAACCTGTAACTCATAACCAACTAAAAATATTTGTATGGCTAGTTCCCCTGACTTCTATACATAAGGAACATGAGACAAAGCCATACAAATGAGAATAAAATATGTAGGGATCTCCCTTTATCATTTTTTTTCCTGGAGAATCCTTTTATCTCTCTATTGTGTTGGGTCTTTGTTTTCTCAAAACCTGTATCTTCCTTTATCTTGGTTTACTCTGTTAATTAAAGCCACAGCCTCTGGTAGCCTCCTGAGAAAGGGCATGTGAGTAGTTCTTTTTTTTATTTTTATTTTTTTAACTAGTATAGGACAGTTCACTGTGTGAATACATCACAGTTGGGTTTTTTAAATTATATTGCTGATAGGCTTTTGGATACTTTCCAGTTTGGGACTATTAGAAATAGTGCTCCCTCCATAGAAATTCTACAACTGTCTATCTTTGGTAACTTATCTAAGAATTTTTGTTGGGCACATAAATGAGTGAAATTTCAGTATAAGAAATGCATATGTTCATATTTAATAGCTATTGCCCAAGAGTTTTCCAAAGTTATTGGACTGAGTTACTCTGCCACCAGGAAGGTCTCAGATCGCCAGTCCTTTACAGCCTCGTCAGTCCCTGGTGTCTCTGCACTGTCGATCTCAGCCGTTCTTGTGGATAGGTAAAGGTAACTTGCTATAGAGTTTGTTCTTTTTTATTCGTTTTACTGGGGTGACACTGGTTAACAAAGTCTCACTGTAGTTTTAATTTGCATTTCCCTGACTGCTAATAAAGCCACACATCTTTTCATAGGCTTATTGGATATTTGGATGTCCTCTTTGGTGGATCTGTTTCAATAGTGTCCCTGTTTTTTTTTTCTTTTCTTCTACTTTTGTTTTTCTTCTCTTTTCTGTTTCTTCTTCTTCCCACATCCCCATATTTCTGTCCTTTTCTTATTCATTTGTAGGAGTTATTATATATTCTAGATCAGCCATTTTCAACATTTTTCATCTCATGGTACATGTAAACTAATTAATTATTAAAATTCTGAGCCACACCAAATACATTTTTTGCTGATCTGGTAAAAAATAGATACAGTTTTGATTCATTCAAATCAGATAGCTATTGTTGTGTTGGCTGTTGTCATTTTTTAAAATTTGACAATCTAAGGGCAAAGAGGTCAGTGGCCCTGACTAAACAGTCAGGTACTGTATGTTTTAAAAATTCTTGCAACACACCATTTGAAAATCTCTGTTCTACATTCAAGGTCTTTTTTCTTTATTAATTTTTATTTATTTTGAGAGTATGTTTATGAAAGCTGGGGACAGTGAAACAAGGAAGGGTTTAGGGTAGAAGAAGCAACAGGAGAGGCCAGGCAGGGTGCTTTGGCTCTCTGCAGTCAGAGAAAAGCAGGCCTTGTGGACAGGGTCAGGGAATTAGTGCGGGATGAGTGGCAGCTGCCCACTGCTCCCCTGGGTACAAGTTTCTGGGGACCCTTAGAGAGTTTAGGAGACGTGTGCCTGTGGGGGAAGGAGAGAAGGAAGGAAGGCATGGGCTTGCCTCCGGAGAGCACACACTACATCAAGTTCTTTATCAGATGGATGTATAATGAATATGCTCTCTTACTCCGTATATTGCTTTCATCATCTTTTTTTAAATACTGGGTAACTTTTTTTCTTTTTTTAATTTTTCTTTATTTATCTTTAGAAGGGAAGGGAAAGGAAGGGAAGAGGGAGAGAAACATCAATGTATGGTTGCTTCTCGTACATGCCCTGCTGGGAACTGGCCCCTGCTGAAAACTGGCCTGTAACCCAGACATGTGCCCTGACTGGGAATTGAACCTCGATCCTTTGGTTCACAGGCCCATGCTGAATCCACTGAGCTACACCAGCCAGGGCTGCTTTCATCATCTTTTAATGATATCTTTTAATGACTAGAAATTTTAAATAGTAATATAGCCTATTTTATATTTTTTCTTTTATGCTTAGTGCATTTTATGTCCTGTTTGAGGACTCTTTCCCTCTTCCAAGATTAAGAGGATCTTTTCCTATGTTTTTCTGTAAAAGCTTTATTGTTTTACCTTTCATCTGGAATTGCATCTGGAAAAAGTTTTCCTCACACACTGAAATGTTTCAACATGGTGAAGTAATCAATACATTGTCCCATGTAAGCTTAACCTTGCATTTCTGGAGTAAAGTCAGATTGATTATGAGATATTATCTTTTTTATATGTATATTGCTGAAATCAATTTGTAAATACTTTTCTTGAAATTTTTATTATCTTATGTTAATGAGTGAGGTAAATTATATTTCCTTATTCTAATACTTCCTTTTAGTATCAAGGTTATGCTAGTTTATGAAATAATTTGGAAAGGGTTTATTCTTTTTCAGTGTTCTAGATTAAGATTGTAATTACCTGGTACCTGAATTATTATTTTAAGATTTTATTTATTTATTGTTAGAGAGAAGGTAAAGAAGGGACAGAGAGAGGGAGAAAAACATTGATGTGCAAGGGCACACCCATTAGTAGCCCCTCGCACACCTCCAACCAGGGACCTGGCCTGCAAGCCAGGCATGCACCCTGACTAAGAGTCAAACCTGCGACCTTTCGGTTTGCAGGATGATGCCCAACCCACTGAGCCACACAAGTCAGGGCAGTACCTGAATTTTCTATAAAACTTGCTTGTAAAATCACTTGGAGCGTGTTGATTTTTTTTGGCAGGGTAAAATTTCAAACTACTGACTCATTCTATTTAATAATTATAAGACTATTTAGTTTTTCTACGTTGTCTTGATTGTTTGATTGTCATATTTTATATAAATTTGCATATTTTGTGAGCTTTCAAATTTATTAGTGCAAGATTTTTTTAATCTCCCCTGCATCTATACTGATGTATCTTTTTTTTATTGCTCATATTACTTATTTGTGTCTTCTTTTTCTTTCTTGTTCTGTCTTGCAAAGGGTGGTCAAATTTTTGGTCTCTTCCAATAAGCATCTTTAGAATTTTTTAATTTAGAGATTTATTATTTTTTTAAAGATTTATTTATTTATTTTTTTAGAGGGGAAGGGAAGGAGAGAGGGAGAGAAACATCAATGTATGGTTGCCTTTCGTGCATCCCCTGCTGGGAACTGGCCTGCAGGGAACCGGCCTGCAACCCAGGCATGTGCCCTGACTGGGAATCGAACTGCAATTGTCTGGTTCACAGTCCCGTGCTCAATCCACTGAACTACACCAGCCAGGGCTGAGATTTATTATTTTTTTAAATATGGAGGTATAACTCATATATAACACAGAGATCGTGACCTTTTTTGGAGAGCTTTATATTTTATTTTGCAGCCTAGCTCACATACAATTCTGAAAATGTTCCATAGGTGCTTGAGAAGATATATGTGCTATAACGTGTCTGATTATATGCCCACTGGATTGAGCTTATTAATTGTGCTGTTTACATCTTTTATACCTCTGCTGGGGGGTTTTTCTGCTTGAAGGTCATTTACTGAGACATATGTGTTAATCCTTCTTGGATAGTGGATTAACCCATTTCCCCTCATAGTGCTAATCAATTTGCCTTATGTATTTGTTGCAATGTTAATAAATTCATAGAAGTTTAGAATTTATGTATCTTATACCTGAAATGAGCCTTTTATTAATATGTAGTTATTCTTTTTAACTTTAGTAAAGCTTTTCTCCTTATAGTCTATTATACCAGATATTATTGTAGCTCCTTTAGTTTTATATATTATTTGTATTTATTTCCCATATTTGAAATGTAGGGAACTTTAAATCATGTTTTCTTTAATTAGGAAAAAATGTTTTTTGTTTTTTAACTATTTTATTGAGATATAATTTATATACCTTGAAGGTCACCCACTTACAGTGTCCAATTCAATGGTTTCCGCAGGGTTGTGCCGCCGTCACCGCACAGTAACTTCGGAACATTTTTGTCACTCCACAAAGACTGTATGCCTGTTCCCAATCCTTCCCACCCCCCTCGCCACTGGTAACCACCTGTGAGTGGAATCATACAACACTGGTCCTTTTGTATCTGGTTTATGTACTTAGCACAGTGTTTTTAATGTTCCTTCATGTTGTAGCACGTACCTGCGCTTCATTTCTTTTCATTGATGAATTATATTTTATTGTATAGATATGCCACATCTGTTTATTCATTCATCAGCTCATGGACATTTGGGTTACTTCCAGTTTTGGGCTATTGTGCATAATGCTGCTATGAACTTTCATGTACAAGTTCGTGGCATACATACGCTTTCCACTTTCCCCCAAGGCGATACTAGGGAGTGGAATTGCTGGGTCTTACCAGAAGTCAATGTTTAACATTTTAAGGAACTGACGAACTGCTGTCTGAATGGTTTGCATCGTTGTACAGTAGCCCACCGGCCATGTGGGAGGGTGCTAATTTCACCACATCTTCAGCAACAGCTTATACGATGTGTCTCTAATTACAGCAATCTGAGGGTGTCTTAGTGCAAGTTACCATACAAAATACCATAGACTGAATGGCTTAAGTAACAAAGATTTCTCATAGTTCTAGTGGCTGGGAAGTCCAAGATCAAGGTGTTGGCCAATTTGGTTCCGGGTGAGACTCCATTCCTGGTTCGTGGGTGGATACCCTCTCGCTATGTGCTCACAGGATCTCAGCATGGTTAAAGAGAGAGAGCTCTGGTCTGTTTTCTGCTTCTTATAAATACTAACTCTGTCTAATTAGGGCCCTGCCTTTATGCCCTCCTTTAAACTCAGTTACTTCCATGAAGGATCTGTCTCCAGATAGGGTCACATAGCTGCAACATATGAATTTGGGGAGGGTACAAACATTCAGACCATAACATAAGGGATGTAAAAGTAGTATCTCATTGTGGATTTGACTTGCATTTTCATAATACTAATAATGTTGAGTATTTTTTCATGTGTTGATTCACCATTCGTGTGTTTTCTTTGGGAAAATGTGTCTTTAAATCCTCTGTCCATTTTAAAATTGAGTTTTTGTCTCTTTTTATTATTGGATTATAGGAGTATTTTATGTATTCTGGATACAATTTCTTTATCAAATACATGATTTGCAAAAGCATATATTTTCTAAAGTAACCATTTTAAATTATAAAGGTCAGAAAAATACACAAACTTCTCTAAATATCCTAATTTTAAAAAAAGCAAAGAGCCCTGGCTGGTGTGGCTCAGTGGATTGAGCTCGGGCCTGTGAACCAGGGGGTTGCGGTTCGATTCCCTGTTGGGACCCATGCCTGGGTTGCAGGCCAGTTCCCGGTGGGGGATACATGAGAGACAGCTGCACATTGGTGTTTCTCTCTCTCTCTCTCCTTCCCTCCCCCTCTGAAGATAAATAAATACAATCTTTTTTAAAAAGCAAAGAAAAACTACATCATGAAAGAATTTGAAAAATATACCAAAAAATGACATAAAAACATCAACTATGTCTGTCTCAAGAACCACAATAAAGGAAATGTACTTACTTACCTTTTAGAAATAAACAGATTTTCAGATTAGATGACAAACAAAACCCCAAACTTTAGAGTATATCAAAGAAACATACCTAGAACAAAGTAATTCACAAATGTTGAAACCTAAGGGTGAGCAAAAAGTAAACTAATAAAATGCAAAGAAAAGGAAAACGGGAGTTGCAATCTTAATGTCAGGCAATGGAAATTCATACAAAGGAAAACAGCCCTGGCAGGCGTGGTTCAGCGGGTTCAGCGTCCTCTCGGGGAGCGAAAGGTAGGTACTGGTTTGGTTCCGGATTAGGGCACATGCCTGGGATGCAGGCAGCTCTTTGGTTGGGGCGTGTGTAAGAGGCAACTGATTGATGTTTCTCTTCCTCCCTTCCCCTGTTTCTAAAAATTAAGATAAGATAAGATAAGATAAGATAAAACCCAGATAGGGTCACTTAAGATATTTAATGATACAATTTACAATGATGATATAACAGTTATGTATACATATTCACTTAAACTATGGTAGCAATATTTAAAGAGCAGAAGTTACAGGAGATATAAGAGAAAGTAAATTACACTGATATTAGGAGATTTTAGTCCTAATAAATCTTCCAAAAGGATGTGGGGATAGAGACACATAAATAACACAACAAGATAGAGATGATCAATGTGTTGCCATGAACTATAAAACATATAAGGAAATAAATGTTATCAATTAAACTATGACAATGCCTTAATTATAGCTTTGCAAAATGCATGAAGAAGTCTCTGCTTGTTGTGAAATTTATTTCATGTAGTTTAAGGGGTTTGTTAATTTCTCCTAAATTTGGTTGCTTCGTTTGGTGTATAGTAGGTATCCTGTTGCACTAATCTCAGGAAAAATATGCCGCACAGATTCAACTACTGATAGCTGTTTTTTTGCAAGAAAATGTGGAGTTATAGTAATTCTTCCATCAATAATGTTTGTTTTCGTAATGTAAAATTTACACCTTTCTGCTTTGTTTCCAAGCCTTTGTGTGTACCCAGTGACTTTTAGTTTCATCCAAAACACCCTGTAATCCTTCGTCCAAATCTAACATGGAAATTAAACTCAAAGTGCATAGAGCCAGCGATGTGAACATAACTGAATTGAAGTGCCAAGGACATGAGCAGCTGCGACCAAGTTTGTGTCAGCACTAACAATTGCGTGTTGGGTTGTCATTGGGCTAAGATTCTGCAATTCCAACTGCTCCCAGATGAAGCTGATGCTGCTGGCTTTTGAACCACACTTTGAGTAGTAGGATAGCCACTGTTTGCAATCGATAGAATTGAATTAAAAAAAGTAAGAGGATCAGAAGATACTCCATAAGAGAAAAACAAAAATGAAATAGCAGGAAAACAAGTGTGATTCATATTTCTAGATAATAAGAGAAAGAAATTCAAATGAAGGATAATGTACCTAGATAGCATACTGTCTTTGTGGAGAAAAAGAGGAGGCATGAGAGTCCCACAAATGCAGGAATGAACTGTATTAATAGGGCATATTATTAGGATAAATCGACACCAGGGCTGTCAGAGTTACAAAATTACAGATTTGCAAAACACTTTTTCATGCCATTATACAGTTTCAACACTACTCCATTAAAAAATGGGCAAAGGACCTGAAAAGACATTTCTCCAAGGAGGACATACAGCGGGTCCAGAGACATAGAAAGGATGCTCAGCATCACTAGCCATCAGAGAGATGCAAATTAAAACCACAATGAGATATCACCACACACCTACCCAAATGGCGGCCATTAATAAATCAACAAACAGCAAGTCCTGGCAAGGATATGTGGAAAAGGGAACCCTAGTGCACTGTTGGTGGGAATGCAAACTGGTGCAGCCACTATAAAAAACAGTGTGGAATTTCCTCAAAAACCTAAGATGAACTGCCTTTTGACCCAGCAATTCCACTGTGGGTATTATGCTGTAAGAATTCCACAATACCAATTCAAAAGAAACTGTGCAAGGGTGCCCTAATGTTCGCAGCAGCCCTATTTATAGTAGCCAAGATTTGGAAACAGCGTTAAGGGCCCATCAGTAGACGAGTGGATCAAAAAACTGCCATATATTTGCACAATGGAACACTATACAGCAGAAAAAAAAAAGGAATTCCTGCCTTTTGTACAGTCAGTGAAAAACAAATATCATTTGTTTCACCATTATCATGGTCTCACTTATAAGAGGAATTGAATAGAACAAAAACTAATGAGCAAAAATGAAGCAGAGACATGGAATCCTGCAACAGACTAACAGCAAATTTCCAAAACACACTTTAGAGTTGAGCTTTTTCCCTGTTCGCCATCACTGCATATAGACCAACTAGATTAGACTGAACTTTACATCTTTAAGATTTAATGCAACTTCCAAATGTCTGAATTAAAGCCAGACATTCGATATACTAGGCAGTAAATGCTTCACAATTGTCTTGTGAAGATCAGGCGCTGGAGAAATCTGACATACTTGGGATTTATCACAAAAAAAAACTCAGGTGGTTGAATAGCCAGGGAGGTCTGAAAGGGCTTCCTTTACTAACTGGAAATACAGGAACAGCAGCTTCTATTCTTCTTGTAACCTCTTTTACTCAAGTATGGGCCTCTCTCACTCTGTTCTAAGCACAACACATCTGAGGACACTTTGTTTACATATACGCCCTCTACAGGATTTTGTAGCATTTCCCATGGAAGACAGGATCGGATTTTGTGTTACAATTTTCAGGTTTAATTACCCTATCCTGAATGAGGTGACTTCAGGGGACCATCTGTTCAGAGAATACCTAGATGAACACTTCAGAGAAACATGAAAATAATACTTAGTGTGGTGAGCTAAACAATGAGCCATACAAGGACATATTGTTTAATTTGGAAGGTATCATCAGATACTTCTTTACCACAGTATCTATGTAAAATTACGTGATGTGTGGTGTATCATGCCCCATAATTTGCAAAGCTACAATCTAGCTAACAAATTGGAAAACTCTGGCTTATTTTTCCATGATGATCAATTTGACCTAAAGATCAAAATCTGATGGATTAGGAACAACTATAAAGGACACATGAACAAAACCAAAGAGGGTGGAAGCAGGGGAGGGAAGTGGGGATGGCTGGGATAGGGGGGAGTTGTGGAGGGTAAATGCAGACAACTGTACTTGAACAACAATAAAATAATTTTTTTTAATCTGATGGATTAGTAGCATCAATAAATTGTCTCTTCATAACCATAATACATTATGGAAAAATATTCCGACAATAAGTTCTGAGATTCACAAGATGCTCTTTTAACATAAACTAAAGCACTATCTGTCATGGTATTCAGTTTACTCCACATATTACAGCTAAAGGGCCACATTTTCGTTGCTCGATGCCACTGATTTAAGACATGGATACGGCCTCTGTCCCATGTGGGATAACAACCAGACAAACAGGCCACAGACTGTGACAGCAGTAGACTCTGGAAACTGGGATTATACGTAATCTTTATTTTCTTCTTTTTGTTTTTTCTGGGTGTTTTTCTGTTTGTTGTTTTTTCTTTTAATTGTAATATATTTTATTGATAGTGCTATTACAGTTGTCCCATTTTTTCCTCCCCTTTATTCCCCTCTGCCTTGTATACCCCCTCCCACCATCATTCTGCCACCCTAGTTCATGTCCGTGGGTCGTACATATAAGTTCTTTGGCTTCTCCATTTCCTATACTATTCTCAACCTCTCTCTGTCTATTTTGTAGCTACCATTTATGCTTCTTATTCCCTGTACCTTTCCTTTTCCCCTATTTCCCCCTCGCCCCCTCCCCGCTGATAACCCTCCATGTGATCTCCATTTCTGGGATTCTGTTCCTGTTGTAGTTGTTTGCTTGGTTCATTTTTTTCTGTGTTTTTTTTGTTGTTGTTTTGTCTTGTTTTAGATTCAGTTGTTAATATTTGTGAGTTTGTTGTCATTTTACTGTTCATAGTTTTGATCTTCTATTTCTTAGATAAGTGCCTTAACATTTCATATAATAAGGACTTGGTGAAGATGAACTCCTCTAATTTGACCTTATCTGGGAAGCACTTTGTCTGCCCTTCCATTCTAAATGAAAGCTTTGCTGGATAGAGTAATCATGGATGTAGGTCCTTGCCTTCCATGACTTGGAATACTTCTTTCTAGCCCCTTCTTGCCTGCAAGGTTTCTTTCAAGAAATCAGCTGATAGTCTTATGGGAACTCCTTTGTAGGCAACCGTCTCCTTTTCTCTTGCTGCTTTTAAGATTCTCTCCTTACCTTTACTCTTGACTAATGTAATTATGATGTGCCTTGGTGTGTGCTTCCTTGTATCTAACTTCTTTGGAACTCTCTGAGCTTCCTGGATTTCCTGGAAGTCTATTTCCTTTGCCAGATTAGGGAAGTTCTCCTTTATTATTTTTTCAAATAAGTTTTCAGTTTCTTGCTCTTCCTCTTCTCCTTCTGGCACCCCTTTGATTCAAATGTTGGAACATTTAAAGTTGTCCTGGAGTTTCCTAAGCTTGTTCTCATTTTTCTTTTTTTTGAGTTCTTGTTTTTTCATTCTGTTCTGGTTGAACATTTATTTCTTCCTTTGGTCCAAACCATTGATTTGAGTCTGTTTCCTTCCATTTACTGTTGGTTCCCTGTACATTTTCCTTTATTTCCCTTTGCATAGCCTTCACTTTTTCCTCTATTTTGTGACTATACTCAATGATTTCTGTGAGCATCCTGATTACCAGTGTTTGGAATTGTGCATCTGATAGGTTGGCTATCTCTTTGTCACTTAGTTGTATCTTTCTGGAGCTTTGATCTGATCTTTCATCTAGGCCATATTTTTTTGTCTCGGTGCCCATGTTACATTGTAAGGGGTGGAGCCTTAGGCATTCACCTGGGCAGGGCAACCCACATGGCTGTGTTGTGATGCTGCATATTGGGGGAGGGGTCCGAGGGGGAACAGTGCCACTTGCTTGGCATTTAGCCCAATTTCAGTCACTTTCCCTGCTTCACCCAAGTAAATTGGGCCCTTCTGATGCTGATTCCTGGGTGGTTGGGCTTGTGTGTGTTCTAGGACCCTGTGGGTCTCTCCAACGCACTCTCCTTTGAGGCTGGGAGTTTTTCCTGCTGCCTCAACCCCCACAGATGTTTTCAGTCAGAGGTTTTGAGCTTTATTTCCCTGCACTGGAACCCTGAGTCTAACTCCCCAGTTGTTCCTCCTGGCTTATCCGAATGCAAATTTGGGACCACTGCTCTGCCAGCCGCCACCTTGCCATGAGTCCTCTCTGCCTGTCTCTGCTTCTTCTGCCCATCTGAATGAATGTCTCTACTTTAACTCCTTGGTTGTTGGACTTCCATACAGTTTGATTTTCTGGCAGCTCTGGTTGTTTTTTTGTTTCTAAATTAGTCGTTGTCGCTCTGACTGGGGTGGTTCAGTGGACTGAGTGCCAGCCTGTGAACCAAAGGCTCTCTGATTCAATTTCCAGTCAGAGCACATGTCTGGGTTGCAGGCCAGGTCCCTGACGAGGGTAATGCGAGAGACAACCACGCATCAGTGTTTCTCTACCTTTCTTTCTCCCTCCTTTCTTCTCTCTCTACAGATCAAAAACAAAACCTTTAAAAAATAAATTCATCGCTGTCCTTCCTTTAGTTGTGCAAGCAAGTGAAATGTGTGTAGCTAGACCTCCACGTTGGCCGGAAGTCCTGTTGCATTTTTCCAAAACCTTTTCAGTGCGTATCTTTTACCTCTATAATTATAAATAAATAAATAATTTAAAATACAATGTACTGATAGCAGAATGTTGATCAAAGTTTGTTGTTTAAACATGTCTCACTGAATGGAAGTCAATGCCACTCCACAACAAGAAGTGTGGAGAAAATGCACCAGAAAGATAAAACCACCAACATTATCTGAGAAAATAAAAGTTTTAGGTATCCAGCAAGTAAAATATTTGGTGATAAAAGCCATAATGCAGTCTAGAAAGAAAACTTACTAGTAAGAATTAAGTTAAAAGCTAATTTTCTTTTCTTCCAAAAGACTTTGTGTTATGAGAGCATTTGTCTCTGCTCAAAACCCTTTTTTAAATTTTATTTTTATTTTTAGAGAGAAGGGGAGAGAGGGAGAAATACAGTTGTTCAGAGAAACAGCTATTGGTTGCCTCTCACACACCCCCAGCTCAAGATCTGTCCCACAACCCAGGCATCTGCCCTGACTGGGAACTGAACTGGTGACTTTTCAGTCCGCAGGCTGGAGCTTAGTCCACTGAGCCACGCCAGCCAGGGCCCTTTGTTAATTCAGTTAGAATAATTTTTAGAGAAGGTCTGTAGACCTTTCCCTCAGCAGCTACACGTTTATTCCCTAACCCCTTTATTCTGTTCAAACATGACTTTCTCAAGGGGACCCATTTTTGTTCCAGGATGGCAGGGATTTCTTTCTCTTGCTGTGTTTACTTTTATATCCCTAGCCCTAGAACAGTGCCTATCACTAACTATGATAGAATGGATCTTGAATCATGCCAGAGGAACTTAATTTTCTAATCCATAGTTCCACAAAAGTATACTGAAAACTAACTCTATGAATGGTTTTACACTCGGAGCCATGGAGGCTCTGAAGTTTAACAAAAGCAGGCCCTATTCATTTGGGGAGAGTTTCAAAAGAGAATCAGCTATAGTATTAAAAAAGGCACATACATTAGAAAGTTTGAGCTTTTCTAGATAGTTATAGTGGAGCCGGATGTGTGAAATACGTACTAGAAAATTAAGGCTTGGCAAAGGCAGATCTGAGCAGTTTTAAGAGATGCCAGGGTTAGGTTCTACGTAATTGTATATGTAACAGGAAACCACTGAGTAGAATTGAGCAGAAATTAATATGATGGGCCCTTGCTGGTGTGGCTCAGAGAGTTGAGCACCAGCCTGTGAACCAAAAGTTTGCTGGTTCAATTCCTGGTCCAGGCACACTCCTGAGTTGCCGGCCAGGCCCCTGGTTGGGGACGTGCGAGGCAACTGACTGATGTTTCTCTCTCACAAGTCAATATTCCTCTCCTTCTCTTTCTCCCTCCCTTCCTCTCTCTCTAAAAGAATAAATAAAATCTTTTAAAAAATCAATATGGCGGGAAGTGGGTTTTAAATACTCACTCTACTGGCACATCTAAGATGCGCTGAGGCTGGAGAGGTGGTGTAGCATCTGGGCTGCAGTGTCAGTGAGAGGCCCCTGAAGGAAGTGGCCGTGCTGTCAAAAGGGGTGGCACGAAAACCCCGTGTACAGTGACTAAACATGAATTGGCCAGTGATCGGCTATAGAAGATAAAAGGGAGAGGAGGCAGGTGGTGCTGAGATGTTCAAGTCCAGGTGATCCGTAAGTCCAGTATATGCTGGACGCCTTACAGAGCCAGGTGTTGGGTCCTTCACCATGTCCTCTATTTGTATGTAAGGAGACTTGAGATTATCCCAGAGATCCTGAGCAGAGAAAGTCAGCAATTGTAATATTGTTATGCAAACTATACTTCAATAAACATGCAAATAAATGTTACAGATGTACTAGTAATAGGAGCGCAAGGAATAAGCAGCCCAACACTAAGGAGCCAGGCTTGTGGGGAGCTGAGTGGAGCCACGTGCTTGGTGAAAAGGTGGAAGAGACCATCTGCTCTCATTGTCCTTCCAAGTGCTTTACAGGGTGTCCTTGCTCCAGCTGCAGGTGACTTACAGGATTTGACTGAACTTTGCATGGCTATTCAGGAAGCCGTAACCCAACAGCCTGCACTGAAGCCAGCAGCTCCTCCGAAGGACTGCTCTTCATCCTCACCTACGGAAACATGGGCCCAATGAAAAGATGCATGTTGTACAATGAGTAAGACAAAGGCAGCCCAGGAAAAGGTCAGAGAAAGCCCCACATCCTTTGCCGTACTTTCCTTATCCACCCTTGGCCTGGGTTCTTACACAAACATCAAGACATTAGTTAGATGCCCTGCTCAGTACAAAAAGACAGAGAGAGAGAGAGAGGAAAATCTATGTGATTCAGAGACACGGAATGTCAGGGACTTTATATTTACCAGAGAATTCGATTTATCTGTAGTAGCTTATGGCATTTTTCCTCTAATAATTTTGTAACTTCTGAATGGCTTTCTTTAGGTTTGTTAATCTTACAAAAATGATTACTGAAATGAGTAAACACAGTTTTAGTGGAACAGAGCAATGCCAATTCGTTTATGAAAGAAACAAAATTTCAATCAGCCTATAGCTTGATGTTGCCTTCGTTCTCAGCTTGGGCTGAGAATGGGCAGACGTGGTCCTGGCCGGGTGCCCTGGAGCGATCTTGGCGTTGCCGAGCAGTCACTTCCCACCGTACTCACTGGGCCCACTTCCCACTGCTCTGAAACAAATCATCGCCAATTACTGTCTTAACTGAATGGAGCAAATAGCTGCTTGACACAACTTGACTGTATCTAGAGCCAAACGCAAAGAACCTCATATCTTTGACTCATGTCCATAGTTGAAGCCCAATAATAAAAGATACCGTGTGATCGAAGGGTTTGTTATAGGTTAAGTTTAGTGCAGTATTTGATGCACTCAAGTTCTGTGCTCCCCCTCCTTCCAGCCTATAAGGAGCTGTTGCTCTTGTAAGAGATTTGATTTTAATATAATACAGAGAATCACTAAATACAGGAGCCAGACAGGACCATAAGGGCCGTATTGTCCTCTCTCACAGTGCACTTATTTGCATTTTACAGTTGGTCGCTAAGAGAGCTAAAGTTATATTTTACCAGACTCTATAACAGGCCGGTTGAGAAGCCAGAAGTAGCATCCAGTTTTCAGAATCCAATGATTTCAAACTCTACCATGTTTACTACAGGATAACTAAGTGATACTATTGTGTTTAACAATATAACCTTTTGTACAATAACTTATTAACAAGTCAAACATTTTTCAGAAGAAATATAACAAAGAATCCATGTCAAAAGGAAACTTTGAAAGCATTCAGTTTGATTTCCTAGTACATCAGGAATCCATTAGCATTCACAGGTAGAGAGTACATTAGAGAAATGCCAGCTGCTGGACAAACAATCCCAAACTTTAGTGACTAAGCAAAAGTAAAGTTTTTTCCTCACTCGTTTAACCCTGCCAGTGTTCCCGATGGTGGCAGTCTCCCACAGGGTGACTCAGGAACCCAGGCTCCCCCTCCAAGGTTTGCATGTCTGCTGCATGCAGGAGGCGGATGGGGAAAGAATGAATAGAGAAGGCTTCTTTTTTTTAATTTAAATTTTCTTTTCCAATTACAGTTTACATTCGGTATTATTTTGTATTAGTTTCAGGTGTACAGCATAGTGGCTAGACAGTCATATACTTTATAAAGTGGTTCCCTCCATATTTCGAGTCCCCGAGAAGGCTTCTTAACCTTGGTACGTGAGAGAGTAAACCTCACCTCCTCTGACTTTGCACTTTGCCCCATTTAGTTGCAAGAGGGGCTGGGAAACGAGGCCCGACAGCTGCCTCCCTACACTGTGGAAGGAGGAGAACAACTGTTCAGCGAGCCGTCCCAGAAGCAAGGAGCTGGGCCTCGACTCCCGCACCAGCCAGTCACTGACCCCGGGCTCTCCCCGCAGTGGGCACTGCTTTAGCCTCCCAGTCATAGGCGCCTCCCTTTAGCCAAGTGCAGGCCTCTCAGAAGACACAGGTGTGAGCCACGTGCAGCCGACACCCACACACTCGCCTGGAAGGGGCGTTTAGGAAGACACTAACGGCATCTGCAACAGCCTGCCGCCCCACCCCCACCACGGAGAGCCCGTTGTTTCTCACGGTACTGTCACTCCATCTGTTGCAGGTCCTCCAGGACCCTCTAGCTGGCGCAATTTCTGGTACTGTACAGAGGAGGGTCACTGGAACAAACTTCTGCCCTGACTGTTGCAGGTGATCCTGAGGTTATGGTGAATGTTATACAATCACACCCTGCTGAATTGTTGCTCTTTTCAGCATGAACGAGGGCCTGATATGACCACTTTGCCACCAAGTCATTGGTTGGTTCTCCTAGGGGTTGTACTGTGCGGAGGACTCAGCATTGCTCTGTTTCTGGTGGCGGCACACGCAGCAGTTGCCAGATCAGCTCTGTGGAGAGGAGCAGGCTGTTGGACTCGGGCTTAACCCCCATTACTGCCGCCATGGCTACTCTGCTCACAAGTCAATTGTGCAAGGGCTGGCGTGGCTGAGGATAGAAGCTCGCTGGCTCCTGCTGGGAGACCCTTCCTGGCCCTTGGCTGGTTGTGCCTCACCTGCAGTGGAGATTCTCTGGTGCACACTGACCAGTGCTTCTCGCCCACTCCCACTGACCCACTATCACACGCTTCTTCTCCTGACCTGCTTCTTCATGCTTTTTCCATGATTGCTCTTTCCAGGGCACCGACTGACTGCCCATAAACTCATCTGGCCTTTTTGGGGAGGGCTGTTGCCTCTCCACATAAAGTACATAATGAATAGCAGCATCTGAAGTTGTACCAACGTGGAGATCTGCTTCCCCCATCTTTCAGCCCAAGTGGGCTGTAGCGCAGTAGCAGTCTATTTTCAACCTATTAGCGCACCTCCTCTACCAGTTGGTCTTAGGGAAACTTCAACGGCTAGAGATGTGAGCTGAAGGAAGGTGTTTATGTGAGAGTAATGAGAGATGTCATCTTGAACCACTTAAAAGAAAGATTTTATTTATTTATTTTTAGAGAGAGGGGAAGGGAGAGAAAATGAGAGGGAGAGAAACAGCAGTGCAAGAGATGTTGATTGGTTGCCTCTTGCACTCCTCCAGCTGCGGACCTGGCCCACAACCCAGGCATGTGCCTTGACTAGGAACCAAACCAGCTACCTTTTGGTTTTCAGGCCAGTACTCAGTCCACTGAGCCACACCAGCCAGGGCGTGGACTACCTTTTTGTGCAGATTACTGATGCGTTGGGGACCTGCTGGAGCCCAGGTTCGGAGTACTATTCCCATCGTATGCGGGAATGCTGCTGGTGTGCCCGACTGTATGACTTGGAAGGTCTGACCGAACCCCCCTCAGGGTGGGGGTCTCTGGTTTTATAATTACTTGGTGTCTCATAATCAGATCATCTCCTCCAGGTCACAACAGTGTGTCAGCAGCTGTTTTCTGAATGGTGTATGGTTCTTTAATGCAGGCAGCATGACCTGGCCAAGAACCCTAGGACTCTGCCCAGCAGCTCTTATACTGGGCTTCCCAGGGAATTTTATATAGCATCTTTTTATTTAAAAAAATTCCATTCTGGACTATGAAGCTCTTTTTAATTAAAGCATAGTTGACACACAATACTATATTAGCTTCTGATATAAAATATAATGATTTGACTCACCCAGCAACTTTTTTTCAGGCTGCTTCCTGCCTTTATTATCCTACAGCATTTGCCCTTTTATTGCTACAGGTAACATAAGTGTTCTTGTATCTTTGAGGGCAATTCACGTGTAACTTACCCCCTGATCCTTCACGTTACCCAGCCAGGGCTGCGTGGTAGTGTTCTGTTGAGTACAGACGAGTGCTGGTCAGTGCCTGTGAGGATGGGCCCCTCAAAGCTAACTGGGGAGGTAGTGTGAGGCGGCCAGAAAAGGTGCTTCCTGCTGGAACCCAGCAGCTCTGGGGAATGGACCACAGTAAGTAACCGGTGAGCGTCGGTCTGGCAATCCAGAACCACAGCACATCACTCGTCCGTGAGCACACATTCGCTTTGGCAGAATCCCACTTGTTTTCAGTTGAACTTATTGGGGTGATGTTGTGTCGATGTAAGAAACATTCAAACCTGTAGAGAATTTTTGTGAGTTTACTTGAGGCAAACTGACGACAATTGCCAGGACCCAGAATCTCAATGGACAGAGAAATGCTCTGAAGGATGGCAGTGTAGCACCTTATTGTATACAGTACAACCAAAGGAGGAGAATAAGGGTGTTGCATGAAATCCACTGGTGATAGGTGAGGGAGGCGGGAGAAGGCAAAGTGGGGGAATCTCTGGGATTGGATACAAAGTAAAATGGAAAGACACACTTCCTTTACAGCGGTGGGTATACCCTGGTTAACAATGAACACTCACGGCACATAGAGATGGTATGCAGGAGGGCAAGAGCACAGTGAGAGGCCCTGGTGGTCCCTGCTGTGATGGAAGGGTCTGGAAAAGGGACATTATCTTGACATTCTGAAGGCACGTTATCTTAGATGCAAAAGGAACAGACAGGCTCAGCAGAGGTAAAGAATGACCTTTGTTAGGGATGGATACTGGCTGGGACATGACTACGCACCAGGAACTGCTTTTAGTTGATAAGTTCTCATTTCAGACCATCCTGTGCGATTTAGGTCCCTAAGTTTGTAAGGCTGCCACAGGGGCCTCCCCGAGTGTGTTAGGGTTCATTCACAGCCTCTTTTCTTCCACACTTGGTTAGTAAATGTAGGTTTCAGGTATACCATACATCATCTGTATATTGTTTTGGCAACACACAAGTGAAGTTTCCTCTCATCTCCATTCACCCCCCTTTGCTTTCCCCTGCCTTCCCCCAACCCTCTGACACAGCACCTTCACCACGGATACACCAAGTGCCCTAGAATCTTTGGGGTCATATGGCTCAAGTGGTCCTGCGTACTGTTCCCCATACACATTAAATATCAGAGCCATTGCACAATTTAATGCAGCCTCTTCTACCTTTAATTTGGCCCTGGTTCACTGCAAGTGAAAGTCTTAGCAACTGCGCCACGGCAGCGAGTCAAGGACTAGAACCATTTCACCCACCATGGACGGCTGACTTCTCGTTGCCACCTAGTGGATGAGTTGCACAATGCCGAAATCTGGATCTGGTCGGCTTCCTTAGGCAGCTGTTGTCACCAATTGTCTTAGATTGTGTTCCCGGTGAGCGAGTCTGAGGTGGGAAGGCCTGTTTAAGTGGTCTTAAGGAGCAACGAACCTATCAGGGAGTGAAAAAGCAGGAGACGGCAGGGATGAGTTGGGCAAAGACAGGTCTTCGGACTCCCTGCCCGAGTCACACCCGCGCCTTTCTTCTTCTCCTCCCCCTCCCCCCCTCCCCCTCCCCCTCCTCCTCCTCCTCCTCCTCCTCTTCTCCCCCACAGGCGCCTCACCTTTCTTTACCTTTCTCTCTCCTAAGCTGCAGGGGCCTTGCTTTTGCCTCTGTAGCTTTTAAAATAAACTTTCTTTTCAAATACATATATGACCTCAGGAGAGGCCTAGTCTCAGCCTTATCCCACGGGAAGCCCTGAATTGTGAATTGCACCACAGCGGTTGTCCCGCCCAGAGACGGGAAGGCCACGTAGGCCTTCGTCCCTGGGCTGCCTACAGCCCTGCCCGCGGTGGAGGGCGTAGCTTTCAGCCATCACCTGCAGGACCACGGCCATGTGAGCAGGCTCCGGCCAGCCACAGGCGATCCTGCAGGAAGGAACAAAGGCCTAGGGCACAGGCGGCAGCAGCAGCAGCAGCAGCAGCAGGGGGTGAAGACACAGCCGGTCAAGGATGCTACACCTCCCTGAGATGACACTCAACTTAAAAAACTGAGTATGACAGATGGTGTGTGGTAGAATGGCACACCTAAAACCTGTATAATCTTAGTATCCAGTGTCACCCCAACACATTCAATAAAAAGGAAAACTTAAAAATTAAAATAAATTAAGAGACAATAATGAGAATGTTGACGTAAACACACCCAAAGCTGTAGAGGATTTTTATAAAAATTTATTTGAGCAAAAGAGAGGATAGACCTGAAAAATAAGATCTCGACAAAATGCTTTCGAGAACAGCAGTTTGCAGTTTCTTTTGCTTCTTCTTTTTTTTTTTGAGAGTACGCTTATTAAAGCTGGGGCAGTGAAACAAGGAAGGGCTTGGGAGAGAAGCCGCAACAGCGGAGAGCCTGAGTGGGCTGCTGTCAGCTCACTGCGGAGTCAGAGAAACGGGGGCCTTGGGGACAGGATGGGGGGGTCAGCCTGGGACGAGCTGCCCCTGCCCATTGCTCCCCTGGTTACACGTCTGAGGGGCCTTTTAGAGTTTAAGAGATTCGTGCCTGTGGGGGAAGAAGAGGGGGAGGGAAGGGCACAGGCGCACTCCCGGGAGGGAGAGCGTGCCTGCAGCTTCTTTCAAGCATTTGAGATTGAGGAGGGAACGTCCAAAAGACTGCATGACCGTGTGAGAAAGCAATTCTGGGGCTGGTTACGAAATAGTTCAATTCTCGAGGGTAGTCACGGAGGGGATTGGGCTAAGGTGCTCTCTTGAGGAGGGTATGAGGAGGAGTTTGAAAGGGGGCCTTCCAAAGGTGTGGCAACCTAGGTGCACGGGAACAAGATAAGCCTTTTAGAGAAGAAGCTATACGCCTGGGGCAGTGACTACCCACCACGACCTGCCCAGTTTGGGTTTTCTGATCAGATCGCACTGTGAGGTCACTTTTCATAGGACCCTTTCTTTTTGTCCACAAGAGGGAAATTCTCGGGAAGAGCGTCCCAGGTAGCTGTGAGACGGGGACCAGTGAGCATGTCTGAAAATCCAGAAAGGGGGCCCCTGTGAGCTGCACGGCCCACACAACCAATGCCTGGCTTTTACTCTGTCCTTTCCTCCTGGCACTTTTTATCTTCAAAGCATGTTGATAAAGTTACTTGTTTCCTTTTCTTTAAATTTTTGTAAATTTATTGATCTTGACAGAGAGAGGAAGGTAGAGGGAGAGAGAAAAACAATTTGTTGTTTCATTTATTCATGCATTCATTGGTTGCTTCTTGCATGTGCCCTGACTGGAGATTGAACCTGCAACCCAGTGTATCAGGATGCTGCTCTAAACAGCTGAGCTACCTGGCCATGGCCTACTGGTGTTCTAAATAAATAATTCTCTTTGGGAATTGCTTATTTGTAATAACTGGAGAAATGAGAGCTACGGTGTTAATTTGATTTGCACTGGAAACGTCTGAGTTGGTGACATGATTAGGAATGCTAGTCCTGCTCTCATTAAAAATACACACCCACACATCAGCACATGGCTCATTCTGAATGTATCAGATCTTAGATACGAATATAACAGTACTTAGATATGCATTCTTTCATGCATTTTTATAAGGTAACAAAGCGGATCCAGTCTTGACCTTGGGTGCCTTATCTGTCCTTTCTTAATCAGGCCATACTTGAATGAACCATCTTTGAAAGGGCAAACAGATTAGTTACACTAAATGACTTTCTTAAAATACCATAAAAAATAGCACTGTACCTCTTGCAACTTCCTATACTACACGTTGATTTTTTTCTCCCTTTGTATCATCATCTTTCTAGTGGAAAGTGTTTTATAACTTTTGTTGGAGGTTAAAATGGCTTTCTCTAATAGTGCCTCGCTGACCTTATTTATAAAGTAACCACCAGATGCAACTGAACTCTTTCCTGGTGTAGGTGGATTCCACCTCCATGTGCTCAATCCTGTCTCGTGCGTGTAGTTCACGCCACTATAAACTGTCGTGAGGGGTCCCCTATTCTCCATTCTCGTAGCTTTGACCCTAATCTGAGGCTTCTTGCATGGATTTAATTCCAGATAAGTGTGCCTATCTCTTAATCATTAATTTATCCTTTGAACTGTTGCCAGGTCGATTTTTTTCTCAAACCCTATTTTGATCATTATCACAACTCTCCATAGTAATGATCTATTTCAGTCACTTGTTTGGAGGATTTAAAGTTCTGTATAAACTGGATCCCTTTTGCTAAAATTACCTTCTTTCGTTTCCAGCAGAAAACTTCGCTGCCGCCCAGGACAGTCTCAGCGTCCTGTGAACACAGCTGCTCTTTCCTTCCTCTTTGCCCATTTATCCCTTCCCCACATGCTTTCTTCTCTCCCGGCCTCCGATGCTCACCCCGTCTATGGCCACACCACCCTGAACGCACCCATCTCCGCTCATATGCTCACACCTTACCCCCCCCCCCCCCCCCGTCCACTTCGTCCTGGAATTCGCCTGACTCCTTTAACCTCGCAGGCTGCTCTCCCTTCTGAGAAGTAGCAGCAGGCAAGGACTGGTTACCTAGAAACCACTTAGGCTAATACGCACATGGCATTGCTTGAGAAAACTATAATGCAGCTATGGTCTTTGTCTTCCAATATTAGGATGGCAATGGACCTTGGGGTACTTGCAGAGAAGTCCCTCAGCTAAGTTTATCACCCAGATCAGAGAAAGAATAGAGAGAACAGAGTGGTCACACTCGTGGCTGGGTGAATGAAGCATGTCCCGTGTGACTCCGCTGAGAGAGGACTCGTGGAAACGTGTACCAGCTTTCCCCTGGACTGCACCCATGTGCCTCTTCCCTTTACTCAGTTAGCAGTGTGTCATTTTGTTGTAATAAATCACAGCTATGAGTACGACTGTGGGGGTGGGGTGGTGAAAGTAGGTTTACAGTTGTGTGTATGGAAAATAATACAATAATTAATACATAATAACCCAAGAATAAATTTTGTGTTTTGCATCCTATCAACTGTAAACTACTTTGGCCCCACACTGTGTGTGCTGAGTCATGGGAGTCCCCCTAATGATTTATTGAACCTGGAGGTGGTTTGGGGACCTTCCAACACACAAGCTCAATGGCCACTCTTCAGCAGGTAGAGAAACAAAGTGTGGTACATCCATACAATAAATGCTATTCAGCAATAAAAAGGAATGCACTATAAAGACATGCAACAAACTGGGTAGATTGCAAAGGCATTACCCCGAGTGAGAAAAGTCATTTCAAAAGTTAGCATGCTGTGTGATTCTATTTAATAGGACCTCTTTGAAGTGACAGAATCATACTGATGGGGCACAGAGCCGTGGAAGCAGATGCAGGGGAAGGCTGTGATTGTTGAGGGCTAACACAGGAAGCCACTTTGGGATGACGAAGTATTTGGCAGGCTGGCACGGGTGATGATTAGTTGAATCTATACTTGTGATAAAATTTCATAGAACTCTACACCAAAAACCAAAACAAGAATGCATGTAAAAACTGATGAAATCCAAAAAAAATTCTCTACCTCTGTAGCTGAATTAATAGTTTTTTGCCAAAAACATTTTCCTGGTTTTGATACTTTACTGTGATTATGGAAAATACCATTGGGAAATCTGGGTAAAGAGTACGTGGGGACACTCCATACTACTTTTACAACTTCCTGTGAGTCTTAAATTATGTCAAAATGTAAAAGCATTAAAAGAAAAGAAAATGTGTGTGTGTGAAGATTTTTAGAATCCCAGTGCTTCTGCATGGAGTTATACTGGACAGAAGACAACATATTTTTCTCTTACTGGTGATCTTTAGGCAAAAACCTGCGATTGCAAATCCTCTGTTCATTCTCTATGCTACTGATGAGAGAAACTAGGTGCAAATGGCTTCTTTGTATTGTTCTGTCAAGGAAAGCATCTCAAAGAATGTTCTTGGGGATGCAAAGGTCTAGGGAGCCTAAATTACTTTCTTGTGGGCAAGAGTCATCTATGAAGTTATGTTTGCCTTTAGAAAAAGTGTCTGTCTCCCCGTATTTTGGATTTGAACTGCTTCATCCCTGAGAATTATTGCTCGTCTGTCCTTAGGATACCGTGTGTGTGTGTGTGTGTGTGTGTGTGTGTGTGTGTGTGTGCGGGAGAGAGAGATGCCCAAGATGTGGCACAGGCGACAGGAAGTCTGCAGAGAGAATGAACAGCATACCTACTCCTCATGCTGCCAGAGAGCCGAGAGGACTCTCTTTTGTTTGTATTTTGTCCATTTTTAAAATCAAATTGCTAGTGCAGGGTAACAAAACATGCCCTCACAGAATATGCCACTTCAGCATAGGGATTATTTTGAGCTGAAGGCAATTGAGAAGAATCAAGATTCTTCTCATATCAAGATACGTGTGCAAAGGAGACCCGCCTCCCCTCTCTACCAGGGAGGACAGCCCGAGACCCTTTTCAGTCCAGGGGAGTCTGCATACCAGCCTTGCTCAGACTGGCCCATGTCCGCCATTAGTTCCTCCACACAGTTGCCTCCCCACAATATGCAACCCGTAGAAGCTCGAAGTTCTTTCATTTGTCTTGTCAGTTCTCTATCAAATTATTGCTCTTCTGTGAAGATGCTGTATAAGCCCAAGTTTTAGCCACCATTTTGAGTTGCTCCTCACGGAGTCACCCTGTCTATATGCACGATACATGAGTTAATAAACTTCTGTTTGCTTTCACTTGTTAATCTGCCTCTCATCAGTCTAACTTACTGGGCCCCAGAGGAAGAACCCAGGAGGGTAGATGAAAGAAACTAAAACTTTCCTCTCCTAACTCATCTTTTTTCACTCTTTTGAAGGAGCTCATGGTATGTGCTGAATGGAAGTCTTTGGACTCCCGTATTTCATGTGTTTTCTGCCAATCTGTGGCTCTGTCCTTGTCTGCTCTCTTGATGGAGTCAAATAATGAGAACAAGTTTTTAATGTTAATGAAGTCCAAAATTCAGTTTTGTTCTTTGTGGTTAGTGCCTTCACGTCCAGATTAAGCCTTCTTTGCTGCTTTCAAGTTCTTTATGTCGGAGTTGTTTCTATTTGCCCCAGGATACACTCTCCACGACCAGCCTTGGTTCTGCATTAAAGACTCGGCACTCTGTATTTGGGATGGAGAGTGGTTCTTCTCAGAACCACTGATAAGAAAACTCTGTTTTCAAAAGATAGCTCTGCGGGGTAAAGACATAGACTTCCGCCAAGATGGAGGCGCACTGTACCTTCTCACACAACCAAGTTTAAAAACAACAAAATTTTAGCAACAAAAATGCAGCCAAACCACAGAAAATTGAACTACACGGAAATCTGACAACAACGAACCCTTCAGCCAAACCGGTAAGAGGGGCAGAGCCAGCAGCAGAGTGGGGTTGGGCAAAAACCTGGGTGCGTGACCCAGGTGCTCCAGCAGCCATGGGCAGATCCCAGGTGTGGAATAGCAGCGGGCAGACCCTCTGAGGGCTGACCGTGGTCACACATTCACGCACAAACGGATGAAGGAGCGAGCAGTGAGATGGACCTCGCAGGTCCCAGCAGCAGGAGGCGGCAGAGGGAATCGCCGTTGTCCCTCTCTGACTCTGCCCCCACATAAGCATCACAAACCAGCAACCTGGATGGCCCTACCCAGGTGAACACCTAAGGCTCCGCTCCTAGTACCTAACAGGCGTGAACAGAGCAAAACATTATGGCTCAAGAAGAACAGCTCAAAGCCCCAGAGCCGATAAATCTAAGTGATGAAGAAATAGCCAAAGTTTCAGATGCACAGTTCAAAACACTGGTGATCAGGATACTCACAGAACTGGTTGATTTTAGTCACAAATTACAGGAATATATGAAGGCTAAACTAATTGAAATGAATGGCTATGCATAGGAAACCAATTGTAATGGAAAGGAAACTGGGACTCAAATCAAAGAAGTGGACCAGAAGGAGGATAAAAATGACCAGCCAGAAAAGAATGAAGAAACAAGAATTCAAAAAAATGAGGAGAGTCTTAGGAACCTCCAGGACATCGTTAAACACTCCAACATCCAAATTATAGGGGTACCAGAAAGGGGAAAGGAACAGCTACCAGTGGAAAACTTATTTGAACAAATAATAAAGGAGAACTTCTCCAATCTGGCAAAGGAAATAGACTTCCAGGAACTCCAGGAAGCTCAGTGAGTCCCAAAGAAGTTGGACCTAAGAAGGAACACACCAAGGCACATCATAATTATATTAGCCAAGATTAAAATGAAAGAGAGAATCCTAGAAGCAGCAAGAGATAAGGGGACAGTCACCTACAAAGGAGTTCCCATCAGACTGTCAGCGGATTTCTCAAAAGAGACCTTACAGGCAAGAAGGGGCTGGAAAGAGGTATTCCAAATCATGAAATCCAAAGACCTACAACCAAGATTGCTCTATCCAGCAAAACTTTCATTTAGAATGGAAGGACAGATAAAGTGCTTCTCAGATAAGATCAAATTCAAGGAGTTCATCATCACCAAGCCCTTATTATATGAAATGTTAAAGGGACTTATCTAAGAAAAAGAAGATAAAAAAGATGAACAGTGAAAGGACAGCAAACTCACAGTTATTAAGAACCACAGCTAAAACAAAAGCAAACTAAGAGGACAGCTAGATCAGGAGCAGAACCATAGAAATGAAGATCACATGGAGGTTTAGCAACAGGGGAGTGGGAGGAGGAGAAGGGGGGAGAAGGTACAGAAAATAAGTAGCATAGATGGTAGGTAGAAAATAGATGGGGGGAGGGCAAGAATAGTAGGGGAGATATAGAATCTAAAGAACTTGTGACATGTGGTCATAAACTAAAGGGGGGGAATGGTGGGGGAGGGGTGTGCAGGGTGGAGGGGAATGAAGGGGGGAATAGAACAACTGTAATGTCATAATTAATACAATATATTTTTTAAAAGGTAAAAAAAGATAGCTCTGCAAACTTTTAGGAAGAGGTAGTGATCACAATAATTAACACATTGGGGAGCACTAACACTCATCCATCAGAACCGACACTAATTGATAAGCAGCCTAAACTAGTGAAATGGTGGTAACATCAACACTACTTGTAGAAAGTGAAAACCACTCACCTTGTCATCCAGTTGTCTGAATCTGTGCCGGCTGTGTGCTGTGGCTTCAGTTACCTTTGGACAGACTATTATGTTGAAGGCGGTGCCGCATACAGTAGGCGTCTTGCATAGCAGCACTCCCCTCAACACCTGTGGCCCTCCTTGTGGTCTGCATATAGCTTGCTAAAAATGCAAATTATTGGACCCAATCCTAGAACTGCTGAATCAGACTCTCTGGAGATGAGGCCTGTAAATCTGTGTTTTAATAAACTTTTCGGACTATTCTTATGAACACTAAATTTTGAGCACTACCATAGACCAGAATTCTAAAAGAATTAAACAGTAAACTTAATGGTAGCCCCCCAAATTGGACATTGGGCACCTAATGTATGTGTACAGTCAATAAAGGTTTGATGTACGGGAACATGGGTGCATGCATGAACGTGAAGGCATGAAGAAAAGGCACCAGCATGCTTGGTCTTCCTGCTCTCCACACATATTCAGTCTCCACCTGTCCGGTATTCCTGAGTCATTATGGCTTAAAGCAGGTGTCTGTAAAAAAAAAAAAAAATGCAAGTCCATTCCACTGCACTCGATGCATTGTTTCAGTGCCACAGATTTAAAGTGTGATGACTGATTGGGATATTTTAAGGTATTCGTGAGAAAATGCTGTTTCCTGAAATAAAGACTTTACATTCATACTAAACAAGAGGCCTGGTGCCTCAGATGTGGTCAAAGCTCTGTGTGTGTGTGTGTCTGTGTGTGTGTGTGTGTGTGGTTTTGTTTTCTTGTTGTTTTAAGAATTAAATTTTTCTCCAATGGAAAAAAGGCCTTCTTTTCTCCCCTGGCCAAGTCCACGGTTCACTGTTAATCCGGGCACGTCATTTACAATGCAGTACATCTTTATAACGAAAACGTTACTTCTGTACTTTACTGGAAAGTAGAGTGCTGCTCAGCAGTAATTCAGTCAGAAAATAATACTGCTTGAACATGTGCAATTTCATCAAGATCGATTCATTATTTTTGAAATTCTGTCCTTAAGACCACCCAGTAGCAAAAAGCTGCCAGGACACCCAATAGATAAGTGGAATTAGAGATGCAGAATATTCCTTTCCTGCAGGTTGTTATGGGAATCTAAGAGAGATTCTGAATCCAGTACATTTTTGTTCCACAATTAACATAAATTTTCATCATTTGAAATTTAGTGGCTAATAAAGAAAGCAGGAAAACAGATATTTCCAAACCCCGGCAAAATTAACTGTGTTGCACCCCAGCAGAAAAGCCCTGTGAATCATTGCACGAGCCGGTGGGGTTGAGCACGCCACGTCAGGCACGGTGCAGAGCTCTCCGTGTCCCGGTTTTACTCTCCTTCTCCCCTCATTGCGGTTCTGTGCTGTGCACAGCACTGAGGTAAACTCTAGGGGAAGTGCCAAGAGGATTAAGGCGTGGTCTCAGGCCTTCAGGCGATTTTCATAGGCAGAATAGCGATAGAAATTGCCACCGAGCAATTTCTGGCTGGTGTGGCTCAGTTGGTTGGGCATTGTCCTCCAAACTGAAAGGTTGCTAGTTCAATTCCCGGTCAGGGCACAGACCCTAATTTCAGGTTCAGCCCCTGGTTATTGTATATCTGGTGACTTGGAAGAAAAACAACCTCACAGAAAGGAGTGTGAGTGAAGTATGTGAGGTGGTCGGACACAGGTTGTGGGCAGTAAGACAGCCATTTGTTCATCCTTTCACTGTGCAGTGTGCCGGACACTGTACTGGTAAAGACTGACTGGACTCAAATGATGGCATGTATAACCTTATGCCCCGCAGCTTGGGTCATTTTGATTTTTGTTTGTTTGTTTTAAATATTTATTTATTTATTTATACTTTTGGATGTTTGGATCATTAATGGGTTTTGTATGTGTTAAAATATGCATAATATAAAACTTACCTTTTTAATACTTTTCTTGAAAGATTTATTTTTTAGAGAGAGGGGAAAGGAAGGAGAAAGAAAGGGACAGAAATAGTGATCGATTGCCTCTCACACCCCCAACTGGGGAGTTGGCCCTCAACCCAGGCATGTGCCCTGACTGGGAATCGAACCCACAACCTTTTGGTCTGCAGGCCAGCACTCAATCCACTCAGCCACACCAGCCAAGGCTTTTAGCCTTTTTAACCGAGGTGGTGGTAAGTCCATCCATACTGTTGCGCAGCCATCGCCACCATCTATCTCCAGAATGTCTTATGAATAATTTTGAGCAGGAGGATGAGGGGACCACAGGATATTTAGCAAGGTGTCTCTATTACCAGGAGGCAGGGCTGACTGAGTTATCTTCACGTATTCATGGGAAAGGAGAGAGGGAACAGAGCACACGTTAGGAGTCACTGTGAGACACTCGGTGCAGGGAGAGCGGCTCCTCACAGAGGGAAAGCGGGGCGGCTGCTGAAGTTGCACCCCATCCATACAAGAAAGAGAGGCAACTGGATGGCTCTGGGGGTGAGGGGAGCACAGAACTCTAAAGTGATTTCTGAGGCCCAAAGCGGCTGAGAGCACGGGAACCTTATCAACTGATGATATCTATCAATAGCAGAGAAAGTTTAGGAATCGGTAACTCAGAAGGAAAGAGCAGACCTGAACAGAAGAAAGGGGCGGGGAAGACGAGGGACTCATCGGAGGAAATGGAGATTCTTGGTGAGACAGTTGTTTGAAACGTGGAGCTTGGAGTAGAAATTCTAGCCTGTAAAAGACATTGGAGATGTGTATTTTGGGTTTTCTCTTGGCAATGATATTTGAAACCGAGATGGTGGACGGAAAGGTCCCTCTTGCCATTTTGGGGGACTTCCTATTTTCTCCATTCAGGGTATTCTTCCTCTTGGAAAATGCTACTTTGCAACTACGCCGTGGTATAGCTAAAATATAACTGACAGCCCACTCCAAATGCCTATCCACAGGCCTACTAACACCTGCATTGTATTTGGTGTCATGCTGAGCACTTTAGATGTTATCTGATAGACTATTAACAGCTACTCTATGGACTTGCCATTAGTAGCCCCATTTTCCAGATAGAAGCTCAAGGAGAGGCCTAGGAACACAGAGCTTGCTTGAAGCTACGCGGTAGGTAGTGGAGTCAGACTTTGTACCCAGCTCAGCCTAAATCCCAAATCTGTGCTCCCCGAAGCACTTTAACGATGGTTTTTAATTCGTCCCAGTATGCTCACTCGTGTTTCCTCTTTTTCACTTTCAAGTTTTTACATATCAGATAAAATTCCTCTGTGGCTCAGTGAAGTGCCAGGTACTAATAGCGGTAAGTCCAAAAGGTTTAAGCTCCCCTTTTTTGACAAAATATTCTATTTGAACATTTGTTAGTTAGAGAGGCATTGAAGAATGTTTACTTTTAACTTCCATAATATTACAATATCTCTAACAGGTAAAGACAAAGTTTCCACTTATTTAAAAAAGAGCAGATAAAGAAAGCATTTTACACACACAGAAGCTTATTATTATTTTTCCCTTGAGCAATGCAACAGAGACCTCTTGTGGTCAAGAAGCAGAAACCATAAGCAGAGAAGCAACTTGGAAAAAACGAAGTTGGTAACAGAGGAAATAGAATATGAAATAAGTCTCATATTGGCTCTGGAACTCTGGCAAGCAGAACAGAGAGAGGAGTGCACTTCACACATGGGGAGCAGCATGTGCAAGAGCAAAAGTGTTCCTTCTGTTCTCATGATAAAACTTGTGTGCTGTAGATAATGTGTAAAGGTACAAGGATGTAACTAGGAATCATTCATAATTCTACTGTCCGTGAAAAAAAACTGTATACATTTGGATGCACTGATTCTAGCATTGTTTTCTGGTTATATAAGTTCTTTTTTATCCATAAAACTGGGTAAATCCTGACCTTTTCAACTTAAAAGAAGAAAAAGCTATTTTCTGATAGCAGGCTTCAAAATGTAAATCATATGCAAGCCAGGGAAATTTTAGTGAGTATCTTATACTGAACCGCGCATTGCCAAGGGCCCCAGTTACTGTGCTGAGATGCACCTGCTTGGTGAGTGGAGTGTTGACTCCATTGCAGCCACTGTAGCCACTGCAGCCACTGCAGCCACTGCTCGGCCAGGGTCCCTGTGTGGGCTGCACCTATACCCCCGCTCTGGGGGCCCCTCCGCCTGCCAGGAAGCTAATTAGCAATGGTCAAATATAATTGCTGATATGCTCTTTAGAAAAAAATATATCCATTGGCATTTTTGACCTTAGAAATCCCAGAGAGTTCACAATCACTATGACTAATCCACCTGGGTTAAATGCAGCACAATATTCTGTTCTCTTGTGAGGAAATTTACAGTCTCAAACTACCCCATGGTGGGTGGAGGAGGAGGGCTTTGAAAGGAGGAAGCCAAAAAGAGTTTACCTTTAAGAGACAGAAATTAGGGGATAAACTATCTGAAAGATAATTCAGACATAACTTGGGGATCATGGAAAAGAAAAAATTAAGTAGGAGGACAGAGCAATCACTGTGGTACAGCTAGGAGACTGTCACTGAGTCAGGCCTCCCAGAGGTGAATGGGTTAACACAATTGGATGTGAACAATGTGTTCAGATGTTTCCATGAGGCAGGAACCAAGCATTGCACATTGTTCAGTTCAATCCTCTGTTTGAGATCTTTATCTTTTTTCTTTTTTTGAGAGTGAGAGAGACATCAGTTTGTTGTTCCACTTATTTATGCACTCATTGGTTGATTCTTGCATGCGCCCTGACCAGGGATCAAACCCACAACCTTGGTGTATTGGGACGACGTTCTAACCAACTGAGCTACAAGCCAGGGCAAGACATTTTTCAGTTTAGTTCTAGAGATGCATCAAGACCCTACTCAGCTGAGCTTCCGGAGTTCAAGGCGCCCCTGCAGAGAGCTTGGCCCCTGAACTCTGTCCTGCTGCACTCCTGTTCGTCTTTGTGAAGCCTCAGGCATCACCTGGGATTTTAAATTCTAATGAAGTGAAATAAACATAAAGAAGTATCTTAAATTATAAATTGAAGACCTTGCTGAAAATTTTCTCATGACCAACCAAAGCTGCTTTTGTTTTTGATGAAAGAGAAAACAGTGGAGGACTACTTAACGGAAACAGAGTCCTGTCAATGTGTACTCTCGAGGAGAGATGGGTTCATTCACTGTCTCAGGTCTACTTTAGAGGTAAGAGGGGATTATAGGAAATAAAGACCTTTCTTCTCTAGTTGACATAGAACATTATATTAGCGTCAGGTGGACAGCATAGGAGGGGACGTTTATATTTCTTATGACGTGATTGCAATCGGTCTAGTAACCAACTGGAAATAAAAGTCTTCGACTTACCCTATAGAGCTTTTAGAAATTCAGCACGGCCCGCCTTTTATTTTTTATTCAAATGTATGAAATAACCCTTTTGTGGGGTATTCCTACCTATTTCTCAAATCTGGAGTGAATTAAGTGGTAGAATGACATAAATATGTAAATTACATTTTACTGGTTTTCTTCCTCGCATGCTTTTAATGGGGGTCCAGCACCTGTCAGAGGGAGAGACAGGACTTCTCTAGCATCTCTTCTGAGTCTCCCGACTGGGATGTTTTTTAGAGAACTTGGCCCCGAAGGACCACGGATTCCATAGAACTGTTTAAAGTGCGAGGCTAGAGCTCCACCTCCAGCCTGGCAGTGTGCGGCGCTCTGTGCACACACCCGCTCTCCAGAAAAATTAGTGATAATTATACAAGGTGGGGGTGGGGGAGGTGGTGGCAAAAAAACCCGGAATTTATTTATTAAAAATTATCTTTATTCTTACATGTTTGAACTTTAATCATCTTCGAAGTCCTTTCCATTTGATGCAACACACCTACTGAGACGTTTTCCCACTGTTCAAACAGTTTTTGAACTCTTGGATTTTGATGCCTTTTAGTGCTTCTGCCATTTTTTGTTTCACCTCTTTCGCATCACAAAACGTTTCCCTTTGAGGGCTTCTTTCATTAGGGTGGTGGGGGGGGGACAGAAAAGTCATGCAGGGCAAGATCTCATGAATAAGGGTGGGGCCCAGGGTCAGGCCATCTTGGGTCAAAAAGTGCTGAGCGCGCAGCACAGTGTGGGCAGGTGCGCTCACAAATCACCCATCACCAATTAGGCAGATGAATTGAAGGAGTTTTCACAAAAAATCCACTGAAGCCAAAAGCAGCTTCTCACAAGGCCAGCTGGTACACTGATACAGGTGGGTTCCTAGAACACTCATCTAGCAGGGAAGCCTGTAATGCAAGGGGCCTGCCCTCCAGAAGATAATTCCAATTTCTTGGGGGTCTCCCCTTGTGAAAAGACAACCATATAAAGCCTCTGGAAATGGCCCTGGGTGCATACAGCAAATGAAGAAATGTTTGAAAAAATTTACTAAAGGTCAGTGAACACTGAGGTGTTTGAACCCACTGCTGCCCTCCCGGTTCCCCGTCCCCAGCGGAAGCACCCTTCCAGACGGATGCAGCCAAGCACACAGGGCTCCTCTCCTCTCAGCTTCCAACCGGAGGGCTACCTTCCCAGGAGGACCAGGGGTTCTCACCCCGACCCCCAGCCATGCACTTCTGAGTCTAAGTTCCAAGCAGGTGTGGCTAAGAGGTGGGGCATCCCCTTCTGCTCAGCCCATTTGTTAGATAACCGCTAGGCATGATCCGGGAAAGAGACAGTCAGAGAGAAGCTTGCCAAACACTTTTAATGACCATGTTGATTAGTTACCAGGGTCCAGAGGCCTGGGGGCTGCTGTGGGGGTGGGGAGGCAGGGCAGGGGCTGTGAGAAAGGAGATTTGGGGGACAGTCAGAAAAGTGGCTAAAATAATTTCACATCCTGTCTGGCTCTCTTCCCATTGAGTGTTGGAGGGTGTGAGTAGTAACGCTGGAGTGAGGGGAGAAACGGAGTGAGATGAGGCCAGATGGGAGGACTGGATCCGTCTGCCCTTCCTTAGCTATTTGCTGTGAAATGAATTTCAGTGAGAAAGGTTTTCTTGCTCCCTGACTTCATCTCAGATGTTCTGAGCCTATTTCCTTTCTAAAGCTTTTATAACGTAAACAGTATGCAGTCGACTCACAGCCTCTAAACTGAGCCTGCAGGTGCAATGTAAATGTTCAGTGGACTGAAACACTCGTGAGAGAGAGAGCACCCACACTCAAGTGCAACGCTTCGCTTTATTCTTCTCCCATCAAACCAGCCGTCTCCTGAAGCCATGGGAAATCATGGTGCTCTGGTATCTGGAGAGAGGCGAATGCATAGGCATGTCTGCAATTTTTATTTTCGATGGGCCTTTCTTTAAGACCACTTTTCGGTCTTCCCCATGGCAGAGCCTTTCACTGTGATTCAAAAACAGCGAGTCTTCCAAAGGGCCAGCGTGGATCCCACAGGCTTGGGCATGCTAAGAGAAAACACAAACAAACCAAACCCCTGCTGTGTATGACCCTGAACATCTCTTTATCAGATTAAGATGTCAGTTGCCCGATAGTTTTTCTAGCTGTCCCTGTCGAGAAAGAAAGTCTAGGGGACAGAGGAACATCCCTTCTTCAAAATCAAGGCTCCTTCGCTGGTGTCGCCCGACCACCAGCAAGAGCGGCGTGCACAGCAGGCTCTAAAGACAAACCTGCGGCAGCAGGTACCGTGGCCGCAGCCGGCGAGCCCGGGGTCGCGGCTGAGCACAGGAGGCAGCGCTTCGCCTGGGTGTTGCCCACGGCCCCGGCAGTTCGGCTACAGTGCTGCGAGTCGCCGCAAGTGTGTGGGAATCCCGGGCGTGGGGTCGCCACACTCTCAACCAGTTCCAAGCCAAAGGTGGCGCCTGAAGTGGACCCTCTGGGAAATGAAAGCGTTGCCCCAGAAGGTCACCGACCGGACCCCAGGATCGGGAGCGCTTAGCAGTGGCCAGGAAAGGGCGGGGCGGGGGCGGCCCTCCCCGGAGCTCTGGCCCAGGTGGCTGGGTGTCAGGACTCAGCGCCATTCAGAAGCGCTTGTCCAGCATCGCAATGACCGGGTGATGGCTTCTGCATCCACACGTGCCCAGGCTATTAAAAAGCACCTTTATAGCGCCACAAATGTGGTGGCTTGTGAGAGTAGAGCCAGGATCTGGCAGAATGATGCTTCGAGGCAGAGATCAGCTTCAGGGTTACCAACCACCTCCGCGGGGTGGGGGGGCTGCCCCAGACTCGGTATTTTTGCTTCCCTGTGCTCATTTAATAAATGACACTACCACAGCCTGCCGTTACAGAAGGTGGGTGGTGCTACAGGAGCCTCTGAGAATTTATGAACAAAGTCGAGGCATTGTTTGCAACGTGTAAATATCAAGCTGTCAGCTATTATATCTATCAGAAGACAGCATCTGGGAGAACAGCCAACTAGGAAGCTTTATGCAATAATGTAACTGCAGAAAGATATCAGCAGTTAAAATCACCGCTCCTGCCCTGGCTGGTGCAGCTCAGTTGGTTGGGCGCCCTCAGCAAAGCGAAAGGTCACCAGTAGGGCCCAGGTCTGGGTTCCGGTGGGCCCGGCTGGTGGTGGCCCCTGGAAGGCGGCCAGTTGGTGTTTCTCTCTCATACCCACGTTTCTCTCCCTCTCTTTCTCTCTCTCTAAAATAAAATAAAATAATAAAATAAAATATTGAAAACCAAACTATCCCCTCCTCCCTTCTGTGTATGGAGCTAAGGACACCTCTCTTGGACCTGAGAGAAGTGTCTGAGAAAAGCTGTCACCAATTCTAATTGTTTTGAAGGGCAAATTAAATATTTATAAATTAAAGAATAAAGGCATATTACGAACTCAACAAAAAAGAGAGAGAGAGAAACCTGGAGTCAGATTGTTGAACTTTAACTTTGCTACTATGTGACCTTGTACAAGTCACCCCCTAACACTCGAATTTCCTCAGAAATAAAATAGAAATGATTAAAGGATTCTCTGAGTTCTGAATAAAATATTACATGGGCGTGAAAAAAGCTTTGCCAACGACTAAGTATATTAAACAGGTATAAAGCGTGTTGCTGCAACTGCCCTGCCGCCGGATCAACAGCGGCCACTTGAGGTTGTTGTCTTAGTGCACACGTCTTTCTGAGTCTTCCGGGCCGCTGAGTAACACTGGGGCCCAGGCGCGGGCCGCAGCTCCGTCTCTGCAGCCCGTCTCTTGGGCGCTGTGCTTTCCTTTCCATGACGTTGGATGTTACATCTTCTTTTGCAGGAAAAATGGTGAAAGTGAAGAGAAGAAGGAGAGCACAGCTAGCATTTACCCAGGGTACATTCACTTCACTTAATTCTTATTCTCACTTTTACCCTGTAGGATGTTCTGTACGCCGGTCACTAATTACCTTTAACAAACTGTTAGGAAAATTGTCAACTAAACTGTAAATGTAAAATAGCTATGAAAATTGGGCTGAATTATAAAGAGTGAGTCAAAAACAAAAAAATGGTTTGATGCATTCAAAACAGTTCTTCGTTACTGGCTCCAGCTCAGAGTTCACACCCTGTGGTTCTAGGCAACGGAAAAGATGAAATCGTTACTGACATTGTCACATGCTAAAGTGAGTTAGGACATTGAAAATGACTCAATAAGCCACTAAGTTACATGAAATACAGCCCAATGTTAAGACTGTAGAAAGTCTTAATTATCATATAAATTTGATGCGTAAGTCTGTTATTTGAGTCTTGATTTCCTTAGTTTTATCTTTGTTATCAAAATATCACATAAAATACATATAAAATCATCATCTCAGGGCAAATGGCAGCTTTATTACATTGTTTATGTGCATTTTATAAGAAGATAATGAGCCCTATTTTTAGGACGTGTATTTTTACATCAGGTAATAGTTATACTTTGTAATGTCATCTCTGTCTCGGCAAAGTATATTCTTATTCAACATTAATTGCTTATCTATTAAAATTTGCAAATTAGTGATATACATTTCTTTCTAGGAATCATTACTTGGAATCTCCCCTTGTAGTCTAATTTTACTTTTCTCTTTTAAAGAAACAATTTACCTTTTAACTAGTGAATGGTCAATTTGAATTTGGAAAATGTTTGAAACTGACTGAATAGGAGCATGGAATGGGCAACGAGTCTTATCTGTAAATCTAGCCCGACTGTTCCCATAGCTCTCAACCTAAATATGCAGTCCAACTTTAAAAATACATGCTCTGTACTGTAGCTTTAATATTAATGGGCCCTACTTCCGATGAGCTTCTTAATTGTGTGGAAAGAAAGGTAGACATAGCGTTCTGAAATCTTTTGGTGTGTCTAATTTTAGTATTGTAGTTGGGTTATTTGACTAGATATTGATATTTAACTTCTGTTTGCAAGTTCATGTATAAGTGCATCAAATATTTTTGTCAGAGAATAGAATAGTGTTTGCCAGGACCTGGGAGGAGCTTAGAAATGAGGAGATATAGGTAAAAGGGCACAAATTTTTGGTTATAAGAAGAGTAAGTTCTAAGGATCTAATATTCAGCAAGGTGACTACAATATGGTATCATGTACTGGAAAGTTGCTAAGAGTAGATCTTAAGCATCCTCACCAAAACAAAAAGAAAAGTTAACTGTGTGATATAATGGATGTGTTCATTAGAAGGTCCCAGCAATCACTCCACTCTGCAATCAAAACCCCCCATTGTACGCTTTAAATGTATACATTAACATTTGCCCATCATTTCTCAATAAAGCTAGAAGAATACAACAAAAGTTTTAAAATAGCTTTTGTATACTTATGTCCATTCATTATATTAAATAGCACAGTATTTTTATTATAAATATTTATAGGAAAATACCTTCAGATTCACACTCCTGAATTCCATATTTTCTTTCCAAGGCATAGTGTAACGTCTTGGGATCATCCCTTGCTTTAATGAAAATCGTGGCAAATGAACCTCACTATTCCTGAAGATTAGGAAGGCAAGGAGAAAAGGATATTTTGTGAATTACAATCATTTTAGCATCATTCTAAGGCAAGGGTGCCAAACTCATTTTCATGGGGGACCACATCAGCCTCACTGTTGCCTTCAAAGGGCTGAATGTAATTTTAGGACTGTATAAATGTAACTGCTCCTTAAGTAGGGGCAAGGTGCTCGGTGCTGCCACCGGGCAGAAATAAGGTGCCAGGCCAGATAAAGCAAGGTGGAGGGCTGGATTCGGTCCATGGGCCTTGTGTTTGCCACCTGTGCTCTAGGGAATGGAGGCAGTTGAATCTTGTCCATGATGTTTGGACTCTCTCATCTGCAGGACAGAGAGGTGCCATTGTTTGGGGTCACCTGGTAAATAACCAACCCATTAAATCCCTAAATATCACCAAGATCAGGAGTCAGGTATGAGTGTCTGTACCTCCAACTGCTTGCTGTCCTTTACAATTTGCTCACCATGTTCAATCTAACCTGATTTTCAGGGAGAAGACAGAGCATCGTGATTTGCCTCAGTCCTGCCCATTGCCTAAAGGAATCTCTGGCCAGTCACAAAAATAAATAAATAAATAAATAAATAAATAAATAAATAAATAAATAAATAAATAACTAATTTAGCTTCTGAGTATAGTACATGCTCTACACTCAAGTCAGACTTTCCCTGCACACACATTTTTTTCCTTCTGGAACATAAAGCTTTCCATATACATTCCAGGGGGAAGCACAAAATTATTGTCCTCAAAAAACAAAACGAACCCCAAGCCCCCAGACCCTTCAGTGCTCACTTATTATCAGGCTTCTGTGACTTCTCATCTGAGCAGTTGTTGGCCAGTTTAGGTAAGATAGGACAGGTGTCTTTTCCTGAAGCCATCGCTGCCGGGAGTGATGGAAATTCTCCTCTGGAACTTCACTAATCCTTTAGTCCAATTGTGATGACGTTGCTGCCTCAGAGGTAACAATGTCCGCTAACTTCCTAGTACTCGTTAGCAGTTGATTAAAAGTGTAGGCTGGAGGGCTATTTTCAGTGGGTTTTTTTTTATATTCCTTCTTTTGGTTTTTTTCTTGGAGAACAAAATTTTATTCTAAAAATAGATCTCAGTAACAATGAATGGCAAAAGCTGGTCATTACAATATACAGGAAAAAAAGTAAGAGAAATTTGCTTTAAATTTTCTTTCTGAAAAATATAAGAATAGCACTGTAATTAATACACTGCCAACTGCCATTTATCTATATTTGAATTACTCATTTTATGAATTATCCAAGGAAATTTTTTTTATTGATTATGCCATTACATTTGCTCTATTCCCCCCTCCCTTCCCCTCCACCCTGCATACCCCTCCCCCACCATTTCCCCCTTTAGTTCATGAACATGTGTCTCAAATTCTTTAGATTCTGTATTTCCCCTACTATTCTTACCCTCCCCCCTATCTATTTTCTATCTACTGTCTATGCTACTTATTTTCTGTACCTTCTCCCCCCTTCCCCTCCTCCCACTCCCCTGTTGCTAACCCTCCATGAGATCTTCATTTCTATGGTTCTGCTCCTGATCTAGCTATCCTCTTAGTTTGCTTTTGTTTTAGGTGTGGTTCTTAATAACTGTGAGTTTGCTGTCCTTTCACTGTTCATCTTTTTTATCTTCTTTTTCTTAGGTAAGTCCCTTTAACATTTCATATAGTAAGGGCTTGGTGATGATGAACTCCTTGAATTTGGTCTTATCTGAGAAGCACTTTATCTGTCCTTCCATTCTAAATGAAAGTTTTGCTGGGTAGAGCAATCTTGGTTGTAGATCTTTGGTTTTCATGACTTGGAATACCTCTTTCCAGCCCCTTCTTGCCTGTAAGGTCTCTTTTGAGAAATCAGCTGACAGTCTGATGGGAACTCCTTTGTAGGTGACTGTCCCCTTAGCTCTTGCTGCTTCTAGGATTCTCTCCTTCATTTTAATCTTGGCTAATGTAATTATGATGTGCCTTGGTGTGTTCCTTCTTGAGTCCAACTTCTTTGGGACTCTCTGAGCTTCCTGGATTTCCTGGAAGTCTATTTCCTTTGCCATCTTGGGGAAATTCTCCTTTATTATTTGTTCAAATAATTTTTCAACTGGTGGTTGTGCCTTTCCCCCTTCTGGTACCCCTCTAATTCGGATGTTGGAACATTTAAAGATGTCCTGGAGGTTCCTAAGCTTCTCCTCATTTTTCTGAATTCTTATTTCTTCATTCCTTTCTGTTTGATCATTTTTTTCTTCCGTCTGGTCCTCTCCCTTGATTTGAGTCCCAATTTTCTTTCTATTACTATTGGTATCTTTTGTATCACCATTCATTTCAATTAATTTAGCTTACATATGTTTCTCTAATTTGTGACTAAAATCAACCAGTTCTGTAAGGATCCTTATAACCAGTGTTTTGAACTGTGCATCTGAAAGACTGGCTATTTCTTCATCACTTAGGTCTATCGGTTCTGGGGCTCTGAGTTGTCCTAGAGCCATTTTTGGTCTATTCGTGCTGTTGAGCGGAGCGAAGCCTTAGTTGTTTACCAGGACGGGGCGACCCAGGTCGCTGGTTTGTGACGCTGTGTGTGGGGGCGGGGTCAGAGAGGGAGTAATGGCGTTCCTCTCCGCTAGCCCAGCGCATCCAGTCACTCACACGCCTCGGGCTTGTTTATCCGATCCTAATTGTGCAAGCCTGCTGCACCGCGCAGGTTTCCCTTCTCACTGGTTTCTCCGCACGTAAATGTGCGCGACCGACCGAGCCACTGCGCCTCTTCCCTGTGCGCTCCGGCAGCCAGCGCTGGCGATCAGCACCCTCGGTTGCCTGCTCGCACCGCGCACCGCCCCGGGAATTTTTTCTTGCTAACCTGCTCCGCTGCTGGCCTCACTCCTCGTACCGGTCCAGCCGAGTATCTAGTTGTCCTTTGGACTCCGTATTGTCGATTTTCCGTGTGGCTTGGTTGTGACTGCTGTTAAAAATAGTTGTTCTTAGATTTGGTTGTGCACAGAGGTGAGGTGGATCCTCCACCTACTTCTCCATCTTGGCGGAAGTCCCTCCAAGGAAATTTTAAAATCATTGATTGGGTTCTGCCTAACATCTAGATATACATCTGGATTGCTTTTATCTCTAAGTAAATACATTCTCTAGGAATGCAAACAAAATTTAATATTTGCTTAATTAAACATAATTAGGAAGATAAATTTATGCTTAGGCAACATGCTCTAAAACAGAATTGAATCACTGTTTTCCTCAATTTTTGCACATAACCCAAAATGCCTGTGTATTACTTTGACTAATCTAAGATAAAAACAGAGTATTTAGTATGATTAAATGCACTTTTGTTAAAACTTGTCCCTGAGTTTTGAGTGCTAGAATGTAAACTGTAGAACTGAAAACACTCCCAAATATGTTTGCTAATATTGGTGTCCTGGGGCCCCTATAACTGTGCCTTCTGTCTCCACTAACATGATGTTTATGAAACTGCCTATTCTTCAGCAAGGAAGGAAGGGGAGGGGTCAGAAGAATATGCAAATAAAGAAGCGGGATGTCTCCTGCCTTAAAAATTCCCATTTGAAACGTCGTAAGAATTTATACCAAAATACACTGGTGTTCTAGTATACAAATGCAATTTTTTGGTATCTTCCAGTAAAATCTACAGTGCAGGAAAATGCAACATTTTTATCCTGTAAAAGGTTTAGTACCTTGAGGGGAGCTCCACAATCTTTTTGCTAGATAAACAGAGCATTAGTCTATATTTCTGCTGAATAGAGCTCTAAAATGTTGTTTTAGAAATTACATATGGGGCTTTTTAAAAGTTAGTTGTGCTCACACAACAATAAATATTGCCAGCCATTGAAAGCAGCTCTGCATCTCTTTAAACATTCCCTGAACATGTAGTTAATAGCTGAATATGAAATAAAACAATTTCCAGTGGTGATGAGAGTCTCACAGTAGCAAGTCTAACTTCTTATTTAATACTAACAACTATGTCTTTGAAACATTAACCTGTTAAATGTTGCAATTTGCTGATATTACATAGAGGAAAAAAATAATTATATCAATTACCACTGCAAACTCAGATGAAATTATTAGTAAAAATACAGGCTGTCCAGTGGCTCTCTAGAAGGGCTAAGCCCTGGTCTCGTTTCTGCTTTTATTTGATCTTTTTTTTGGTGTGTGAGGTGGATGCATTTTGTTTCTAAACTAAATACTAAGCTTTAAGACATAAAATACTGATGCTTTCTGAAGACACTTAACCGAAGCTTAGGCGTAAGATGTGGTTTACTCATCAAGTTTCTGCTGTGTGGCGTTAGTAACTAGGATACATCCAGCTCTGAGAAGTTCTGTGTGAGCAATTGAGACAACATCCGAGTGCTGTTATGAGAGCCTTACCTGAAGGCCCAGGTAGCATCGTGCCCTTCCCTGATGACTTCTAATAACTGGGGGCTGATTTTCTCTATTTATTGCACATGACTGATGTGTTCCATTTATGTTAAGCCAACTATTAGTTAGAAGCATACTTTAAAAACGTGAATCAGCCCTGGCTAGCGTAGCTCAGTGGATTGAGCGCGGGCCTGTGAACCAGAGTGTCACGGTTCGATTCCCAGTCAGGGCACATGCCTGGGTTGCAGGCCAGTTCCCAGCAGGGGATGCATAAGAGGCAACCGTACATTGATATTTCTCTCCCTCTCTTTCTCCTTCCCTTCCCATCTCTCGAAAAATAAATAAATAAAATATTAAAAAAAAAACAAACCAAAAAAACGTGAATCATATTTGCTTAAACCCAAACCAGGGGTAAATATTTTACCCCCTAATATTTGAGTTACATTGTATTCTAGATTACAAAAACTCACTTTAAAAATTTATTGATTTGAGAAAGGAAGAGACATTGATTTTGATGTCCCACTTATTTATGTACTCTGCTTGATTCTTGTCTGCGCCCTGACCAGGGAATCAAACCTGCAACCTTGGTGCGTTAGGAAGATGCTCTGAGTTACCTGGCCAAGACCAAAAACTCACTTTAATAAAGTTACAGCTGAGGATGAACACCTACATGACTAAAAGAGAGGTGGAGGGTTATTACTGTCACTCCTACCAGGGAAGTAGGAAAAATGTTAGGCTGAGAATAAAGAATCACTGCAAAATATACTGACTCACTGGGTGTTAACTGAACATATACCTGGCAAGTTTAGATACCTACCCATAAACCTGGATACACAGAGAATTACTTTTCTATGAGAGAAAAGTACTTCTCATAGACAAAGCTTTAGGAACCTTAAATATTGAATTGTTGGTTTCTATATGTATATTAGGATGCCACAGAAGCCAGAAATCTGTGTGGCTTCCCATATCAAGGAAACAAATATCGCATAAAAGGAACCAGGGAGGTGGCAGGAGTTGGGGGAAAGGATAGGAACAATCTTATTTAATGATGCAGCCTCTCGGGTTTAAATGCTCTTCGAAAGCCGTAACTTGCACTAGAAAATCAGCATTGTTTACGTGAATATGTGGCATTTAGATTTCTGAGTGATTCTCTTTCCTAATGTCCCAAATCTTTTAAAATCACCTCTCATAAATAATCTCAGGACCAATATCCAGTTACCTATTTGAAATATTTTTCTTTCTTTGGTTATAACAACTTCCTGAAAGCATATTTGAGATGAAAAACAAAAACCAGTCATTTGAATTATATTAGACTGCCAACATTACTTTTATTTTTGCATTCTTTATGAATACAAAGCAACCAATAACCACTTTTCTCCTCTTTTCCCACTTAAATCCAACTGCAATGACCATGTAGTTCAGGAACGACTGAGTTCAAGTACATTGCCTACACAGTTTGTAATTGCATCCTATGAAGTTTTGCTTTATTTATTTTGTAAACTATAGTCAACTCTTGGAACATCTTAAGTAACCTATCTTTAGAAGGTTTATTCCTCCTTTAATAAAAATGAATAGTTTGAAAATCCATGCAGATGTGACATTTTTAATACTTCCTTAACATAAGGTAAAACAATCTCAGGCAGGCCACCATTAAAAAATTAAATATACATGGTAATTACACAGGTACGGTTCACATTCAGTATTGAGTGTATGACCAAGTTGGTAAGCCAAAAACAAAGTTAAATTAAAAACAACAAAAAAAAGAAGTTATAAATCAATATATCTATGAGGAGCTACCGCTGTTTATTTCTGGACAACCAAGTGGAAAAAGCCATCAGTATAAACCTATATGAAGTTTAATTTCTTATCCTTAAAAAAGCCTAAAAGTTCTTAGAACACAAACTAAATTCGAATGCATTTGTAATAAATAGTTTAACAATTTATGTATCTCATTAGGATTTTTCAGTGGAATGCTTTGAAACCAGTCATAATTCATTGCAAAATCAGAAAAAAACAAACTTTTGAATGGCATGTTATAATGACCTAGACAAAACTGATTATCGACTAGTTATAATTAGCACATGCAACAGATTGAGAAATTAAATGCTCTGCTCCCGTTAAGTATTTTGTCAGATGTGAGAAAATTCTAGATGTTTCTATCAATCACATTCATCTCACCATATATTCAATTTTATTTAAAACAAGAATACAGGTCTTTCTCTCCAGATTTTCATGTCCATCAGTGCAAAGTTAAACAAAGCAATTCAGTAGAAATGGTTTATTACAATATTGTTAAGAAAGGTTTATTTCTTAAAACATACTAAAAAATGTCCAAGTCGTGAGAATGGTCAACCTCAATGGCTTCCTCCGCATCCAGTTTTGCTTCTCCGTGTCCTTCCTGCGGCTCATCCAGGGAGGCCAGGGCCTCGTTTGTGTCACTCGCAAAAGTTTCTCGTGACGTATCATCATCTTCTTGAAAATTTAGACTTTTAATAGCTTGTTTCATCTTCTTCCCCAACAGCTGTGTTCTCCTCTTCCTAGCAGCTTTTTTATTTTCATATTCCTTTTGATTTTCAATGTAGAAAATGTCCTACAATAAAGGAACAACTTTAATAGATAAGAACTACCATTTATTAAAGGTTTGTTACTAGGCAGACTCTACATTATCTCCATTTCTCACAAAAAACAAACCATTATTTTTAGACTCATAATTAGAGACAGAGTCCAAGACATTAAATAAGTAAGTCCCCACTGCAAGAAGAGGATAGAGCTAAGATTCAAACTCAACTTAGTGTTAGGTCGAGGGCCCACGCACATCATACCTTAACACATCGCCTCTCAAAGATGTCTAAATGGGAAGACACAGTAGAAAAATCATGTTGTTTAGGATTTAAATGAAATATAATTCATCACAACAAAACAGAAGTCTTTGGAATACAGATTTCCTTTGAAATATCATCACATGTGACTGCACATGCTAAGAAACCGAGTCATTCCTGAATTGTGTGACTAAGTATGATAACATAACCTACACAATGAAAGAACAATTCTACCCCTTGAAAACCATTACTGTAATTCACCTATAAAAATGTAAATCTTTTATCACAAAGCACAGAAATAACAGTCAGCACTGGAGTACATTCCAGGATGCAGAGAAAGGATTTTACAATATGAAAATATGAGATTCTGCCCTGGCTGGAGAGGCTCAATGGATTGAGCGCCGGTCTGTGAAGCAAAGGGTCACCAGTTCAATTCCCAGTCAAGGCACATGCCTGGGTTGCAGGCCAGGTCCTCAGTTGGGGGTACCATGAGAGGCAACCACACATCGATGTTTTTCTCCCTTTCTTTCTCCCTCTCTTTGCCTCTTTCTAAATATAAATAAAATCTTTTAAAAAATAAAAAAAGAAAATATAAGATTCTTTTAGTACAGAGTTTCCCTATACTAAACCCTGGCAATGCTGAAATTTCGAGTTGGCTAATTCTCTGTGTGATAGCCTGCGTGTACTGTAGAATGTTTAGCAACACACGTGACCTCTACCCACCACCACATACTCATTTCACCCCCAAACTGACAGGCAAACACATCTCTAAGCATTGCCAAATGTCTTCCGACAGGCAAAAATTACCAGCAGATAAGAACTCTTCAGGCAGAAAACACATTACCATTAAAATAGTACACACAGAACATAAAATAACACCTGGGAACCTTGATAGGCTACGTAAGGGGGTTTCAGAGGGCAGGTCAGGGAGCTAGAGAGGAGGCCAAAGTGACTGAGCTAAGACAGAACGTTCACAGGTTTGAAACCGAGGCGCATACGGGCCGGACACACTGCCACCCCACTGCCTCCTGGGAAGGGGCTCCTGCAGGCTGTCGCCGACCCAGTCCCTACACATTTGTAATGTGCACAGGGTGCATGTCCCTTGTCATTATAAAAAGCACTGTGAAGGAAGGTGACGTAAAAGGGACCCTCTCCTAAAATTTATACCGGATAGTTATAAGCAGCACACACTTAGCCGACGAAGAAGTAAGGAACCCTGATGCTAAGGGGGTAAGGGAAAGCATCAGAATATGAGGGTTTTAATGAAAAGGAGGAACAGAAGTATTTGCTGAAGAAATGAGTAGGGACTGAGGCTGAAGGAAGAGGATAATTACTTATGTGACGAAGAAGTTCTGGAACGACAGAAAGGTTAACTAATAGTTAAATGAGACTAGCTACCACTGACTAAATGAGCACTTTTACACGCCAGGATTGCACGGTCACACGTTTCGCATACTCATAGGAACCTTAAGAGGTGGATGCTATCTTTCTTTTCAGATGAGGAAAGTGAGGCGCAAGATCACAGAGCTAACATATGAAGGTACACACTCTTAACCCATATACAGTTTCTCCAAATCCATCTACTCAAACCTAATATGTTACCTTCACAAAAATGTAATAATTCACAATTTTTTCAAGTGTCTACTTACCTTCGGGTGGACAGACAGAAGCTACAAGTATTTTCATTTATGTGGAAGCACATCCAAGTACCTTATTAAAAACAATTCCAAGTAGTCAAATGCTTGGCAAAACTAAGTCAAATTGTGAGGTTCCCTTTCCCTCCAAATATGGCAGGCCTTATGAAAAAGAAACGCCAGCCCCATGGGTTATGAACTGAAACAGAATTGGGGGCTGGCCCAAAGAACACGTTGTTTAAGTTGTTACAGCAAATGCAGACACCAGATAATCTGTGAGCACTGTTCCCACATCCCCGCTCCTTGTCTCTACACACTTAACTCTGAGTTAAGAACCTGAAGTAGATACTGTCTGCAGAGGGAGACCATTATAGCTGACCTCTTTTTAAAAAAATTGACTTTAACTATTCTTACTCTTTTTTTCTCCACGAACTGTGCAGTTTCTAAAATAAAAACTGAAAGTACAAGGTCACATACAAAACAAAATCAAATGGGAAAAAGGAGAGCAAGCTCCCTCAGTTTAGTTCTGGCTTCCAAGTTTTGCAGACTGCAATTTTCGGCAATATAGCAATGAAAGAAAAATAACATAATCCTTTGTGTGGCATATGAAATTACCCACAATAAAATTCTATTTGCATTCAGGTCTTTTCCTCTGATAACAAAGGTACTCACTCAATCCATGCACACATAGAAAATTTGGAAAAACACAGAAAAAATCGTAAAAGCCAAAAAACATTTATAATTCTTCATGACCAAATCATTACTTAACAGTTTTGTATTTTACATACCAATCTATTGCCCCATACCTCTTTTTCTTTATAAATTTTTATTTTACCTCCTAGAAAAATTCAGTACTATTGCATTTTTTCATTTCTTTAAAATTGCTTCACAAAAATAGAGGGTACAGCACACCCTCTATTTTAAGAATGCCTCCACAGGCCATGGCTGGGTAGCTCAGTTGGTTAGAGCATCGTCCTGACAACACCAAAGTTGCAGGTTCAATCCCCAGTCAGGGGACATACAAGAAGCAACCAACGCACGCATAAGTGTAAGAGCAAATTGGTGTTTCTCCCCCTTCCTTGAAAAAGAAAATGTTCCTATAATTCAACGTTCTTCTCTTATTAGACATTCCAAATATTTCTACTGTTTGTTATTACAATGCAATGTTTCTGGTAGTCTAACATAAAAACCTGACATTAAAATCCCCTTCTTTACAATGAGTTAGAGAAACTGAATTTCAAACACAGGTGAACTTGTGAAGTCAGTATTCTGTGTGATCCTAGGCATATCGCTTCTATTACTCTTCATTTGCATAACAGAGCAATGCCCACTTTGATAGCCTGTGGTATAGATTAAGCCATATAAATATTTGGCCGGTGCCAGGCTAATGGTGAATAAATGCTATTTTCTTCTCTCTTGTTCAGTTACTTACCAAAAGCTTTTCTAGATATTTTATTTAACCTTTTTATAGCACTGTTAAATAGGCAGGGCACATATTAAAGTCCCCACTTCATAGCTGAGAAAATGGAGGCCAAAGGAGAGCAAGGGATCTGTAAGGGGCAAATTTAAGATTAAAACCCAGAGTTTGAATCTTAAAGAACTGTATTCATCACATCATTCTATTTCTCTGAAAACACTGACATTCTGCTATCACACGAAAACCCAAGAAAAACATTCCTTCCAAGTACACACTATTTATCGGGGATTATATTGAGGGAGGAAGGAGAACATTAAGGCATAAAATGTTCTGCCACTCAACAGCTGTGCTCCTAAGGAAATTCACACTATTACAAATTTATGTTATCAAAATAATTGCTCTGCCCTGGCTGGTGTGGCTGAGTGGCTTGAGCACCAGCCTGCAAACCAAAGGGTCACCAGTTCGATTCCTGGTCAGGGCACACGACTGGGTTGCAGGCCAGGTTCCCAGTGGGGAGTGTCTGAGAGGCAACCACACATTGATGTTTCTCCCTCTCTTTCTCCCTCCCTCACTATAAATAAATAAAATCTTTAAAAAAATAAATAATTGTTCCAATAAGAACAAGTGATTGACTACCGATTTCAATGTGCAACAACAGTAACATTTTCTGAAGCAATTTTAGTAACAGACCTTTAAAAAGTGACTCAGAAGTGAACCACCAGAAACCTTAAGGAAAAAACCCAACATTGAGCAGATGCAAACTATTCTCACATCAACTCAAGAAAAATGGCTTTATGTCAACACTAGCATCATAATCAGTATGGCTAAAATACATTCCTATTATCACCCACTCTAATACTACAGAGAATACAACACTTCTCAAACACAGCAGCTGCCTTGCATGCGTACACATTTTTCCAATATAAGTACTCACTTGATCACTTCTACATGAAAATCATATTCCTTGATTAACAAATCAAAACATACCAAATTTTGAGCTGTAAAACATCCTCATTGCAGAATTTCCAATGAAGACATTCTATTATCACAAAAATGATGAAGGATACTGAAGTGCCTAGCTTCTAGTTTATAAGAAATATCTTTTATAAGAAATATCAGAGATAGAGGAATGAGCAAAAATTCACGAGGAAACAAACACTAGAATATAGCACATTCTTTTTTTTTTTAATCCTCACCCGCAGACATTTTTTCATTGCTTCTGCAGAGAGAGAAAGGGAGAAAGAACCATCAATGCAAGACAGAAGCGCTGATTGGTTGCCTCCTGTACAGTCTGGGACTGAGGATTGAACCTGTAACCTGGGAATGTGTTCTGACCGGGAATCAAACCTTTCAGTTACAGAATGACATTCCGACCAACTCAGCCACAATGGCCAAGGCTGTAGTACATTCTTTAAGATAAAATCATCTTGGATTCTTCAAAAGGTCTACATCATAGAGGAAAATGTGGGACTAAAGAGCAAGAGACCCTGGTTGGTGTAGCTCAGTGGATTGAGCGCAGGCCTGCAAATCAAAGGATCGCGGTTTGATTCCCAGTCAGGGCACATGGCTGGGTTGCAGGCTAGTTCCCATCAGGGGACACATGACAGGCAACCATACATTGATATTTCTTTCCCTCTCTCCTTCCCTTCCCTTCCGCTCTAAAGATAAATAAATAAAATCTTAAAAACAATTTTAAAAAAAGATCAAGAGATGTAACAAATGCAATGTGAAAATCTGGACAGAATCCTGGTTTGGGGGAGAATAGGGTTAAAATTATACTCTTGGAACAATTCAGGATATTCAAGTAAGGTGCAGAAATTGAACGATACTACAAAATTGTTTTAATTTCTTTTGGATATGGCTATGTAGGATGGTGTCATTATTATTGAGAGAGGCTTGTTAAAATAACTAGCAATGAGTGTCATGATGTTACTTATTTCCAAATAGTACCAAAAAATTGTATAGTAAAGTAAGAATGTCAAACAATCAACAACTTCTGAATCTAGGTGGAGGATATTTGAGTTCTCATCCTATTATTCTTTCACTCAGTTCACATGTCTAAAATTTTTCATTAATAAAAACTGCAGGAGGGTACAAAAAATTACATGGTAAGAAATTAGGAAAAGTTGCCATAAAAGAAATCTTGATCTAGGCTCTAGAAAGAGAAGAAAAAGAGGAGGCAGAGCTTTACAAAAGGCACAAGTTTCACTTGAAATGGAACTGTGACAAAATCGGCCAATTTAAGGCAGAGCAGTTGATAAGGATTAGTAGAAAATGAAGCCCGAGGCTGAGTGGAAGTCTGATTATTATGGATCTTAAAAGTCAAGAACATTAACATTTTTACCTTAATTTGCTCTTCAGTGATACTGGGAGTGTTTTTCAGGAGATTCAGGAAAACCCCACCCGGTGTTCTTCTTCGACTACCATTCTACAAAAACAAACAAAAAATATGCTGCACAGATTCTTCCCATGAATGGCCAAAGCACCCTAAACAGAGACATGCGTGAGGTGATAGGGCCCACCCGACCACCCCAGCTTCACTGCAATGCCTGCCCTCCTCTGTACCTACACTTGGTCTACTTCTTTTCTCACAGCCTTATCACTTTCTAGTGTATTTGAAGACACGACATTTCTCTTTTATAGACTGTCTCCCTCCCATTCCCACTACAACATAAGCTTCCTGTGTCTAAAACAGTGACTGGCACATGTCAAAAGAAAGTGGATTTGGACTTGCATCTTCCCAACATTCAATAGATTTGCATTAGCTCACTGGAATATAAAGTTTTATTACATTACTATAGAATTAAAAAAATCAATAAACCACCCTGACCTAGTTCAACTTCCCTAAACCACCCTGGCTTAGTTCAACTTCCAGTCAGGGCACGTGCCTGGGTTAGAGTTTGTCCCTCGATGGGGGCGTGTACAAGAGGCAACTGATCTACGTTTCTCTCTCACATGTTAATGTTTCTCTTTCTCTCCCTCCCTCCCTTCCCCTTTCTCTAAAAATAAATAAATAAAATCTTAAAAAAATTTTGATGGACCTGTAACTTTGTGCTCAACTAAATGAAAATCAAAGTACCTCAATAATGACACCAATAGGGGCTGCCATATTCAAGACTATTATATTATAATTTGTTTTGGTTTTGACTTCAGTAACCTATGTTCACAGGCTGTTTCCTCAGCCAATGCTATCAATTCTAACTGGTGCTGTTCAGGTTCCCGAAGGGTAATAAGAAGGGAGTCATTCAACTTCATCTTCGCCCAGGGGTGAAAGCTGAACTGAATGAGACCTGCAAAACCCTGCCACGGGGAGGCTGCCGCCACCCGTGATCCAGCCCGGCCACACGTGCTTTCACTGCGGCCGCTCTGAACAGTCAAGTGCTTGTAACCCTTTTTTCCATTATCGCTTCTCTCTTCCATACCAGTCTTTTGGAGGTTTTTTTCCTATTCACCCCAACCACCCATGAAATTTTAGTACTCACAGATATACTATGTATCTACTGTGCTTTTTATTTAACAAGATTTTTTTTCCTTTTGTTCGCCAGTGACCAATTTTCAAGAATGTATGAGTTAATGAACCCAGAGAAGCATGCCTGCTCCCCACTGCTAACTAGGTACCGGCACTGCGGTAACCACTCTGCTCGCATCATCTCGTCCAGTCGGCACACACAGGATTAACCCCCATGTTACAGCTGAGGGGACTGAGGCCCTGAGAAGCCAAATCTCACACTTGGTAAGTTGCAGACCCAGAGAACACAACACAAGGACCCCCAATTCCAAAGCCCATACTCTTAAAATACGAACTCCAGGTGAGCGTGTCATCTACACACTGACGGGCTACAGTTCAGGTGTGTTTCTTCTCAGTGATGTATTAAAACTGACCATACTTCGCTTTTTATTGTCTTCATTGTTAAAAAAACGTTTTTAAATTTCAAACTAATAACTACTGGTAAGTTTGTGATCCAACAATCAGAGACAAGTTTGTTTTGTGAAAAACCACATGAAACACAACTCGAAGTGGAAACCACGAAGTCGTCTGTCTTACCATTATAAAAAGGCCACCGTTTTGTTCAACTTCTGCAGTTTCCATCAGAAGTTCAATTGCCTTTTTGTTCCCAATTATACGCACTACTCGGGCTATCAGGTCTTTCTTTGGTTCCTGCAACCTGGTAAGAAACAAATAGAGTAATATTAACTTCTTTATTTGTTGTATAAAGTTGAATAAATCTACCTTACTATTCAGTTTAGTCCTCATCTAGAATTTAAATCCTATTCTAATAACATCTGCTTTTCAAAATCTTCAATATTTAACCTTGAAGTCAATGACATGGAAACATTCCTATCTTGGGTCACCCAAGGAGTAGGAACCTTAAGGTTCCATCTCAAGTCTCAGAACTGGCCTCTTCATTGTACTTTATTGGATTATAATGAATTTCAAAATAAATGTGCATGTAAACCAAGGGGAATGCCAGCCTAAAAGAGAGATAAAACCTGTCCACTTTTGTCAAAACAAGCAACAAACATACCCTAGCTTTACATTAAGCCTGCCACCATCCCCACCCCCCCCCAAACCCCCCCCCCACCCCCACTAACCCCACTCCACTCCCACCGCCACCCTCATCGCCACAAAAAAAAAAAAAGAAAAAGAGAAGAAACTATTAAGCCTGAAAGTTAGCGCTCATAACTTCAGAGATACCTGGGAGCTTTAAAATAGACAGGGTTTTTCCCTCACAGGAACCCTACTTCAGAACAAAGGTTATAGCTAATATTCACTGATGGCTCATTATAGCATAAGCACAATCCTGAGAACTTTACATGCACTGTTTCAGTTAATTCTCTCAAAGACTTTATGAAATAGGTACTACCACTTTCACTTCACCACCCAGAGGTAAAAGCACGGGGAGCCGAAGTGACACCTGTGGCCTCAGAGCCCACGCTCCACAGAGACGGAGGAGGATTAACACTGGAGAGATCCTAGCACTCCCCTCACTCAAGGGTTCCACGTCTGACACTTATTAAATTTGTGACTTTGGCCAAGCTATACAACTACTGGGCCTGTTCCCACATCTATACAGTGAGGGCTTTTAGTTTAGGAAACCTCTAAGTTCCTTTCCAGCACCCAAATTCCAAAGTCCCTGGGTATTTAAAACACCCAGCACTAGTGCTCACAGGCCTGCCTGGAAAGTAAATACTGGTTTTTCTACTAGCTATATTATTCTTTAACCCTATTTGTTTTCAAAGTTGTGACACTGTTCATTAATGATTTAGAGCTAATGAAATTTAAAAAATCGAACTTGTCAAAATACATAAAATGATATTTACATCAGGCAATTCTACTCCGAGGTATTTACTTGAGAAATGGAAATACATGTCCAGCCCTGACTGGTGTGGCTGAGTACATGGGATATTGTCCTGCAAACTGAACGGTTACCTGTCTGATTCCCAGTCAGGGCACATGCCTGGGTTGCAGGTCAGGTCCCCAGATGGGGGCGTGTGAGAGGCTATAGGTTGAATCAATGTTTACCCCGCAAGTCGATGTTTCTCTCCCTTTCTCCCTCCCTTACCCTCTCTCTAAACATAAATAAAATCTTTTTTAAAAATACAGAAAATACATGTACAATGATCTACATGTGAAAGTTCATAATAACATTATTCAGAGTGGCCAAAAAGTGGAATAACCATTCAATATTGATAAGTGGATGTGTGTGTAATATTGGGTTGGCCAAAGTCTGTTATATTTTTTTCCATAGGATGGCTCTAGTAGCACTTAGCTGTCTTTAACATCATTCAAAACAGTTTTGTTTCTTTTTTTAAAAAAATATTTTATTTATTTATTTTCAGAGAGTGGGGAAAGGAAGAAGAGAGGGAGAGAAACATTAATGTGTGGTTGCCTCTTGCACGCTCCCTACTGGGGACCTGGCCTGCAACCCAGGCATGTGCCCTGACTGGGAATCAAACCAGTGACCCTTTGGTTCGCAGTCCAGCACCCAGTCCATTGAGTCACACAAGGCAGGGCTCAAAACAGTTTTGTTACACTGGATTGTGACAGCTGTCACATCAGTGTGCATTTTTTTAAAACTTATCAAAATTGGTGAATTTTTGTGCAGCTATTTTAGTACTGAAGATGGAAGAAGATATGCAACATTTGGTGTATTGTGCTTATTTCAAGAAAGGTAAAAACAGAACTGAAATGCAAAAAAAAGATCTGTGCAGTGTATGGAGAAGGTGCTGTGATGATCAAGCGTGTCAAAAGTGGTTTGCGAAGTTTCTTGGTACTACTGACATTTCAGCCAAGTAATTCCTCGCTGTGAGGTTGTCTTATGCATTGGAAGACAGTTAGCAGTGCCCCTGGCCTCTACCTACTAGAGCCAATGGCGGGAGACAGCTGACAAACTCAAAATATCCACATCAATAAAGTCATTGGTGAACATTAAAAATGTGTCTTATTTTATAGAAAAAACTAAATGAACTTTTGGCCAACCCAATAAATAAAACATTGCATTAAATAAGCCACACACAAAAGCCCACACTGTATAATTCTTTTAGTATGAAATGTCCACAAATTTTGCATTACAAAATGCAAATTTGTAACTACATAAAGTAGATTAGCAGTTATCTGGGGATGGGAGCAGGGGTTAACTTTAAATGGGCATATGGGTAGGAGGTATCTTAATGGGGTGATGGAAATGTTTTAAAAGTGGTTTATGGTGAGGGTGTACACATTTACAAAAATATTAACACTTGAAATGGGTAAATATTACAATGGGTAAAATATGCCTCAATCAAGTAACAAAAATGTCACGAATACTTGATTATACTAAAACAAACCCCACACAATTTTAAAAGGTATGTTTTTATCTGAAACACTAAATGGAAAGAGTTGCTTAAAAGTTCATAAAAGTTTTCAGAATTAGTCTATCAGCCTGTCCAAATTTAATAAAATCCAAATATAGTCATACAACCAAATAAGCCTACAGTTCATTCCTTAAATTAAAAAAAAATTAAAAGGTAACATTATTATTGTGTGTGAAATCTAGTTTATTTCCTATAAACAGAAGATAGTTGGTCAAGTACTCATTTGCAGGAAAAATTTAAATGCTCACCTGAAAGTAATTTCGTCAGCCACTTTCTCCTCAGAGTCGTCCTCTGTGATCTCATACCGGCCTTTGTAGTTCATTTCTAGTCTGTCCCCTAGTCTGTCTTTGACAGGTCGTTTCCGTTTGAGATGACCTTGCCCATTTTCCTCTTCCTTTGAGTCTGTTTTCTTGCCACCTTGCATATATTCATCTAGCTCTTTGTCTAATTCTGTTGTATGTTGAGACTCCCTCTTAAGTTTCTTAGCAAGCAAATAATTGTAGGTCTCGGACTGTCTGCTTTTGTCAATGGTGCCTTCCATTTCTAAGATACCAAGTTCAGTGGCCACTGCATCTTGACTCTGCTCCTGCAGCACCGAGCCCCATATGTTGTTAACTTTCTTCCCTCCAGCAAAAGGCAGCTTCTGGCTGCTCTGGCCAAACTGAAAAGGCTCCGGTTTGGGAGGGGGGTTAAAACATTTCTGTCGCTTGCGTTTCCAAAGAGAGCTATCATCGTCTGAATCAGAACAACTCTCTTCACTTGAGTCCACACCTTTAACAGTCCGATAATGGGAGACCGGAGCACAGGCTGATGCAGTGCCTTGGAAGGGCCTCGCTGCACTTTCCCCACCTAGCACTTTCTGCAAGAGAAAGAAAATATTTCAATTCCACAGAACTCATCAACCCTACCCACCATGTGCTGTTTAAAAAGAAATTATTTAGGGACTCAGAAGGACCATTTTGTAGCAGAACAAATCAAAAACATCTCTGAATCCAATTCAGCCCCTACTTTCCTAAAGGTCCATAAGGGATTTCCAATTCTAAAGGCACAAACTCTTATTTATATAACTAATGCAGAATCTAGTTCTAAGTCCTCCTTCTAAAAATTACCAAAGCCCTGAATTTCCACCTTGAGAAAATTTTCATTCTTTTCAGTCACTGTCAGAATGTTTGAAAACGACATGCAGGCACTTGTCAACAGACAAGTTTCTTCCTTTCCAAAGATATCCTTTCATTCACTGAAACACATCAACTTCCTTTTCAGTTTTGTGCCTATATTCCTCTTAGATTAGACAGTAAACTCTGGGTAGGAATCCGTGACATACTACTTTTAAAAAGCAAATCCCATGGTATTAAGTTTACCAAATTGTGGGTCAATCTATGTAAAACAACTTGAAACAGATTGTAAAACATAAACTGCTGGTATCATTTATATGCAAAAGATTCACTTTTGCTTTTGGTACTGAACCCTAAAGTATCGCTGAGCTATTATTATGTGCTGGAGATGAGGGCGGGGGTTGATGGAAGTCAATTAGGTAGTCTTCCTCTCTCCAAAGAATAATGGCAGCTAACATTACTCAGGCTGTATGCTTCACTGATTCCTAACAAACACCCTATCAATGGCGTAGCACTCTCCTTCTAAGTCTACAGTCGGGGGCATTAGGCTAAATAACCTGCCCCAGGTACCACAGTGGCGGCGCTAGGATTCGCAGCGGGCAGCCTGGAACCAAGAAAAATTCCCATTTAGAAAACGGAGACACTGATACAAATACAGTGCCCTGTTATCCCCTGACAAAGCGAGGTCGGATGGGAATATTTTAGACCAGGCCCCTGAGCAAGTAATGAACTTCATTCTTAATCCTCAATCTCTGTATCTGCTCAGGACGAAAAAAAGCTCCTCAGGCTGTTTTGGGCGGTGATCCCTCCAGAACATCCTAGGGGCTCTGGAGTGGGGGAACTCGGTGACTTTGGAAAACGAAGAGCCGCTGATGGTGGGCGGAGAAGAAACCGCTGCACGCCGGCATCTAGGAGGCCGCGAGCCCGCGGGTCCCTCCGTTCAGCGAGCTGTCGCGGCAGGGTGCGCAGGGCCCGCGGCCCCCGCCCCCAGCAAGCGCCACCTCGCGGCCCGATCTCCACGCGCGGGGCCCAGAACCACCCGCCTGCCCTTAACGCTCACCGGCACATGCAGCGGCCTGTCGCTGGGTGCGACCGTCATGTCGGAATCCGAGTCAGAAAGCTGTCCATCTTCCATGTCGCCCGTCTCCTGCGCCATGTTCCCGCGGCGCGCCGAGTCAGGAGAGCACTTCCGGTGCGGGGGCGGGAAGGTCCGCCCGGCGGCGGCAACTCGGGCGCCCCCGCGAGGGGCTGCCCCAGCCCTGGCGGCCTTCGAGTGAGTGTCTGTGTGTGGCAGGGCCGAGGGGTCTGGTCTCTTGCTGGGACGCAGGCTCAAGGCTGACGGAGACGCACCATCACTACAAACTAGTCATTTACACTACTCCAGGAATATGTGCCCTCTGCTTCCCCCAAGACTTTGGAGCGTTTTCTTCTAGAGTTGGTTTTGGAGCAATCCAAAATCTGCACGGATAGAGGTCTTCGGGGATTGTTCCTTGGCCTCACCCTTTCACCTGGATGCCGGACGTCCGGCTTCCATTCTTGCTCCGGCGCAGTCTAAGCTATTTATTACCTGAGGTCACTGTCCTGCTAACACCTCCCGGGGTCTCCCCTCTACACAATAAGGCCAAGCCCTCGGCACCGCAAACAGGGCCCCTGGCCTGCGCCTGTGTCCCCTCCAGCTTTCCAGTCCTCAACCGCGGTGGCGCTGCTCACGTGGTTCCTTAGGCATCTTTGTTCTTTCCAGGCTCAAGGCCTTTGCAGTTGCTGTTTCCGCTGCCGGTCAGCGCCCTCCGATGCCCTGAACACCCTATTCTTTGCAGATGATTCAGGTTTCTGATCGAATGTCATCTCAGAGAAGCTTCTTCGACCATCGCCAAACAGGAACCTCTATTGCCACTCCCTAACCCTTTTATTTTCTTCATGGCATCAACACTCACATGTGTATTTTTGTTATTCTTTGAGTGTCCCACCAAAATGTCTGTTTTATTCAGTGTTATTTCCCTCAGTGTCCTGCCCAGTAACTGCTCGTATGTAATAGGTGATCGAGAAATATTTATTGAATATTTTTTACATACAGGGGATCTTATTATTTGTACCTTTTACTATTGCGTAATCTGTTTTAAAGAAATAAACAATATAGCAATTTATCCTAGACACCTTTATGTACCTAAATACAAAGATCTAGTTCTGTTTTAATCACTCCCTAGTATTCAATTGCATGGAGGTACCCTTACGTATTTAGTCTCTGATAGTGTACATTTAGGCTCTAGGCAATTTTGCAATTAACCTATTTTTGCAAACTTGTTTTATTATTTCCTTAGGATATGTTTCTAGACTGTATGGAAAAGAATGAATACAGGTTTTTGAAATGTGAATTTAAGACATATAAAGGAATTTAAAAATTTTTTTACTTATTTATTTTCAGAGAGAGGGGAAGGGAAGGAGAAAGAGAGGGAGAGGAACATTGGTGTACAAGAAAAACAATTGATTGCCTCAAACACAACCCAGGCATATGGCCCTACCAGGAATGGAATGGGCGACCTTTTGTTTCACAGACCAGCACTCAAACCACCGAGTCACACCAGCCAGGGTAAGATATATAAAAGAATTTTTAGCCCTGGCTGGTGTAGCTAAGTGGATTGAGTGCAGGCCGGTGAAGCAAGGGGTCACCCGTTCGATTCCCAGTCAGGGCACATGCCTGGGTTGCAGGCCAGATCCCCAGTGGGGGACACACTAGAGGCAACCACACATTGATTTTTTTCTCCCTCTCTTTCTCCTTCCTGTACCTTCTCTCTAAAAATAAATAAAATATTTTTAAAAAAGAATTTTTAAAATCACCTGGTCCAATTCCTTCTTTTGAAAAATGAATAGATGCTACACAGCTAAGCTATTAAAGAGCTGAGTCTTGACTGCAGGTCTCCTAAGTCTTGGACAACTTTATTGTTTTACTTTTCCTACGCAGAATTACAATCCCCGTAGAACTGAGTTGTGTATGGTGTGAGGTAGGAGTCAAATTTCATACTATAATTTGTGGTATGGGATGCAACTAAATATCATAGAACAGCCTCCCCCACCCCTGAAATATTTTCTCCAATGTTTTCCTCTAGAAGTTTTAGAATTTTAGTTTTTACCTTTAAATCCACAGTCCATTCTGAGTTAACTATATAGCATGAAGTAACAGTCAAGGTTCTTTTTTTGCATGTGAATATCCAATAGCTATAGCACCATTCATTGAAAAGACTATCCTTTCCCTCATTGAATTTCCTTGATACTTTCACTGAAAGTTGATTATTTATACAGGGGTCTGTTTCTGGGTTCTCTACTCTGTTTCATGGATCTTTATCTTTGCACCAAAGTGAAACTTTCTTGATTACTATAGCTTTGTAATAATTGTGGAATTGTTATAATAATTGTTAAAATCAGGTAAATTTGTTCTTTTTCCTTCCCTACAAAAACTGTTTTGGCTGTTCTAGATCCTTCTCATTTCCATTTAAACTTTAGAATCTGCTTGCCAATGCTGGTATTTTGGTTGGGATTGCACTGAGTCTATAAATTAATTTGCACATTTAGGGAGACCATCTTAGTCTAGTGCTATTACCCACACTGGAATAATTTATTTACTTTTTAAAAAGATTTTATTTATTTTTTTAGAGAGGGGAAAGGAGGAAGGAAGAGAGAGAGAAACATCAATGTGTGATTGCCTCTCATGTGTCCTGCACTGGGACCTAGTCCACAACACAGGCATGTGCCTCAGATTGGTAATCAAACTGGCCACCCTTTGGTTCATAGGCCAGCCCTCAATCCCTGAACCACACCAGCCAGGGCTGGAATAATTTATCGTTAATCAACAACTCTTCTTCCAATTCTGGGCTCATTAAACAACCAGATAGGTAGTGAGTGTCCTGGAAGAGAACGAATTGATCATAGGGTATAAATGGTTAGGTTTCTGAAGATAATCATTCCTATAAAATAATAAGCCAACATTCTAGTTGTAGCATCAATTTTTGTGAATTGGATTAATATCAGTCTGCCCAGAACAGTAGTGTCACTTGCCTACTCTCTGACAAATCAATCGGGTTCCCGGTTTGCAATAATGAAATTGTATTCTAAGTCGTGATGATTTCTCCAATTTACTGCTGCCTTGCGGCAAGGATACATGTCCAAGTTACCTCTGCCTCCTGGCCAGCTATCTCTGAAGAACAAAGACAGTTAGCATTTGCCAAGAATATCCTAAGCACAGGTTATTCGTACTTATGCTGTAATTCCAGAGTCTTTGCCTAAATCACCATCCTGTGATGCCTTTGATAAGTCATTTGAAAAACAGAATTGGCCATTTGTAAATCTGGCCACTTTTAATATGGAATTAATTCAAGCTGTTCTGAGTTCAGTCAGTACATTTAAATTTCTATAGTGCTTTGCAGTTTTTATATAAGCTTTCATATATGATTCATTTAATTCTTTCATATATGAAATATACATTTATATGATTCATTTAATTTTATCTCCTCCTGCTGTGCCTCATAAAAATTCATTTTTTCCTGACCTCTTGTTGGGCAGAATTGAATTTTGAAAAAAGGAAGTGGAAGAGGGATGTGATCCTAGTTTTCAAAATTGGCATTTGCTGATGACTCTCTTCCCAGATTTGACTGACAACCTTCAGTCTTTCCTTGACTTAGTGAAGAGGAGGGAGTTAACATTTCCTAAGGGCATTATATGTTGCTCCTAAAATTTGGTGCATCTGTAGGTGTCATTTCATTTTCGGATCAAATGAGGAAAAGAGAAGGATAGGTGTGTTGTTGGGATATGTGTACAAAGAATCTTGCTGGCAGCCAGAAATTGAGAACAATTAAATTCTCAGTTAAAATATCTGAGAAAAAAAATGAAGGAAATTATGCCCTGGCCAGTTGGCTTAGTCAGAGTATCGTCCCCATATACCATGACTGCTGGTTTAATCCCTGGCCAGGGCAAGTAAAAGAATCAACCAATAAATGCATAAATAAGTGGAACAATAAATCCATCTCTCTCTCAAATCAATCAATACATACATTTTTTTTTTTAATGGAGAGAATTACTGCCTCAATCCCAGGGGTAGATGGAAGACAGCAGCTGGGTTGTTGACAGAAATTACCAATTCTGGACAAGGTATCTATGCTTACTCCTGTGATGTGTTCAAAGGTTCATTTTTCATTCATTCATTCATTCATTCATATAGGTGGACATGACTTTGATACAATTATGGGAATTGTGGAACGATGAAAGGATGAGTCAGAGATGGTACTTGCCTTCACAGGGAAAAATATAACATTTAAAACAGAAGCATTATTCAGCACTTACTGCAGTTTCTTGGTAGGTGCTGGATACATGTCTAGTATTTGCTGAAATTACTTATGCCATACCGGTGGAGAGAACATCAAGGGCAAAGGCACAGTGAGAAGACTATATAGGTTTATATAGATGTGTTTACGTATAGATTGAGATCTCAGTATTTCCCTTGCATAGGATAGGCCCCATTGTCGTGGAATTAGATGGGTAATGGGATGGTAGTGGAGTGGATATTGCTGGAAGATAGAAGCAACGGAGAATGAAGAAAACTGATACAAAACTGTCTTTGTTTTTCAAAAGCAAGAATATACTCAGGCAGGATATTTAGAAGGAAGTATGACATTTTCATTAATTAGAAAACTCTAATTTGTAATATAACAAAGCAGTGAAAACAACCTCTTCCTCCCTTCACCAAAACAAACAAACAAACAAACAAACCCTCGCCTTTGGTTATTCCATGAAACAGCGGCGCCACCATCACTAGGGAGCTGGCTAGAAATGCTGATTCTCAGACACCAGCCCAGAACCACGGATTCAGAAAGTGCGTTTAACACTATGGCCTGATGATTACATGCACATTATAGTCTGAGAAGCCCTGCTCTAACCCATGGTACTTGAGAGCCAGAATTTTGCTGGAAACAACCTCTAGCTGGTGCCGCGATTTCCGGCGTCTTTCACTAGGTGGCAGTAGGCCTCTCGTTTCTTTTATGTAGCACCCACTTTGTTCCAGACCTAAAAATGAAGCTCGTGGTGAAGACAAGACGGGCCTTCAGATGGCGGGAGGCGTGTCCCGGGCGGGGCCGGGCCTGCCCAATGGGTTCTCCTGGGCGGTGGGCGGAGCTCTATTTCAGCAGCTCCTCCAGCCGCAGGCGCGCTGAGCTTCCGAGGGTCGGTATGTGGCTTGTGTCCTGCCAGCTGTGTGTGCACATTGCAAGGCGGAGTAAGCTCTTGGGAACCTGGAACAGGCCTGCCGCCTTCATGTCCACTCTACTCATCAGTCAGCCCCAGTATGCTTGGCTGAAGGAGCTGGGGCTCCGCGAAGAGAACGAGGGCGTGTATAATGGAAGCTGGGGCGGCCGGGGAGAGGTATGCGGGCGTCCCGGGGAATCTCTGCAGCTTCAGTTCGCTGCGGGAGGCCGGGCGGCTCTGCTTAGTCCCATTCCCCACTGCTGCTGTGGGTGGTTGTACTGGGTGGGAAGTTTCCATGCTTCACAGCAGAAGTTTTCTCATGTAGGGTGTCCTAAAAAATACCCCTAGGTTTTAGGTTCTCGTGTACTGTGGAGAGTCGATTCGATGCCATTTTGGAGCTGGTCGGGGTTGAACTTTTCATGTTTACTTAAAGCCTTACCTTAGAGTAGAGTAATGCGATCTGTAGTGAGAAATGTCGCACGCTTAACGGTGGAAATGAATTTTGTTCTTGATTTTGGCTCCTCAGATGTGACATATGGCACAGGTAATGTTTTACACTGTAGTTTGATATTGCCTTGTTTTTTGAAATCCTTTGGAATTTGCACGCTCGGACTTCCTGGAATCCTGACATGTTTTTACTGGCTTTCCCGCATTTCTCAGTTTCCAGAGCCTAACACCATGCATAGCACCCAGGTAGTGCTCATTAAAACCTTTTATAGAATGCGATGGAAAGATAAGGTAATTGTCGCCTAGATTTTTTTGAGAGGCGCATGAAAAGTTTTTGTAAGGAAATGTCATATAACATTGCAACAAACTTTGTGCATGTTATATAATGAACCTGCTTATAGGAGAAGCATCTTTTGGTGACTGTAGGAAAAGCAAGTGGTTTTAATGCCCTTCCCCAACCCCCAATTGGTAGTTTCCTGTTGGTCTCTTTTTCCCCCTTATGTCATCTAATCATTAGGTTCTTGGATAAAATATTTCCTGCTGAAGGCATTTTCTTTTTCTAGTTGACCTTATCAACTAGACCTTTTCAGTTTGTGTGGACACAGTCCTTTTCCATAGTTTGGCCATGGCTGTCTACCTTATGACCAGAGGCTGGACAGAGTCAGGGACAGAAGGAATAAATAAAACTCAAGTTCGGTCAGTTGTTACTGGAAAAAGATGGAATAACACTTTTGTTAATGTACCGAATACTTAGGTGGCAAGGATGGGTCTTGCGGAAAGGTGGTTCTGAATGTTTAGTTCAAAATGAAAAGCTCTGTAGCGTGGCTTATTTGTTACAAGTTAAGATTCCAAGTGTGGGTACTGTATTTTCACCTTTTTTCTTCTTCCTCCCCTTTTTCTTCCCTCATTTGGTCTCCTTCCCCAATTTTGGAAGGGATTACATTTTCTAAATATGGTGGTCATCTTTTTGTTTTTAGGTTATCACAACCTATTGTCCTGCTAACAATGAGCCAATAGCAAGAGTCCGACAGGTAAGTACTTTGTTTTTCATGCAAACAGACTATGCAGAGTTAGTGGGAGTGATTGAGAGCAATACAAAATCAGAAAGTCAAAGAACAGTGTGTTTCTCATTCATTTTAAGAATGCCTAGGAGAGACTGTCCACTCTTTGGATGGAGGTGTGTGTGCCCTAGAAAAAGTGAACCACAATGAAGACTAGGAAGAGAGGGGATCCCATTAAGGCAGGGTGTCAAACTCATGTTCACCGGGGGCCACATCAGTATCGAGGTTGCCTTCAAAGGGATGAATGTAATTTTAGGACTGTACAAATGTAACTACTTAACTAGTGGCAAGTAGCTTGGAGCTGCCTCGGGCGGATACAACAAGGTGGAGGACCAGATTCGGCCTGTGGGCCTTGTGTTTGCCACCTGTGCTTTAAGGCCTTGCTTCTGAATCACCTGGGGCCTTCTAGGGTGAAGGTTCAGACCTCTTAAATCTGGGTTGGAGGCCAAGGTTCTGCTATTCAAGTACAGCTCAGGTGTTTGCAGATGAGGCTGATGGACCTTGCTTTGAGAACCAAGGCTGAAAAAAGCACAGCTGGGTTCTAAAGGGTCCTACTGGGTCCCAGCGAGCTTTTGGAAGAATAGGCTGTGAAAATCATTCCAAACCACAAACCTTCGGGTTACCCAGAGATTTCTAATTCTTTTCCAAAAATAATCTGTGTTCTTAGAAGATGATCACTTTCCTTTCCTCTCCCATCCCCTGCCCTCCCCCCCCCCCCAATTTTTTAAGAGAGAGGGGAAGGGAGGGAGCAAGAGGAGAGAAACATCAGTCACAGAGAGCCCTGACCAGGGACCCAACCTGCAACCTGGGCACGTGCCCCAACCAAAAATCAAACCAGGGACCTTTTGCTTTGGGGGATGACGGCCAAGCAACTGAGCCTCACTGGTCAGGGTTCCCCCTAATTCTTTTTATTAATTCTCTTAATTTCTTTTTTGTTATTCTCACCCCACCCAAACTCCTCAATTTTTAATTTAGGCTAGTATGGCTGACTATGAAGAAACTGTGAAGAAAGCCAGAGAAGCATGGAGACTCTGGGCAGATGTAAGTATGGAGGCCATGCATGATTACTTACTTACTGTAGTTCAGTGAGATTAAGAAACGTCGGAATATCGGAAGAGCAGGGCAGTGCCCCCTTGCTGAACTGGGAGCTCTGTGGGGGCTGTGATAATCTCCTGCTGTAGTTTTAGAATAGTGCCTTTTATGGTCTTCAGTGTGAATTGGTCATTTTAGATGTATTAAAACTCTTGCTGCTATAGCATAAATTCATGCTATTGACTACTCTTTATTCACCAATTTGTAATTAAGCAAAGTGCAAGGAATAGCTATATTAAAAATATCCATTTGCTTCTTTTCCCTCCCTGCCACTTTTATGGGGAGTGGGTGGGGAGTACATCCAAAATAGGTGCACATTTCTGGTTCACAGGGCATTTGTGGCAGCCCCTTCAAAGGGCAGGGGCTGGAGTTCCTCAGCTCTCAGATCAGTCTTCGAGACAAGTTCCGCCTCCTTCGGCTCTGTGTCCATCAGGGGCTATACGCACACGTGTAGGGACTGTGATTGGAGCTTGGCCTCGCTGAGCTGTCCCTAGATGAGGGCCAGGCTTTGGAGGAGGGGTGGGTAAAGAACCGGGACAGCTGGGATCTCCCAGTCCGCCCTCACCTCATTCTGAATATCCCTTTCGGTCTGCCACCAAAAATTCTAGGACGGAGGCTGTGGGACTATCCTGGGTGGCTAACCCAGTGCTATTACCTGGGCAAATTACTTCACCACAGTGTGTTTCGTCCTGCAAAAAGGAGAGAGCTTGGGTGCCTACTTCCTGAGTTATCACCAGGGTAAAATGAGTTAATCATGGAAAATGCTTACAGAAGATCCTGGCCCGTGGCAAACCTCAGTAACCTGCCAGTGATAAACCACGTGCTGCTGGGTGTGGGACTGCTGAGCCGTATTTTCTCTGAGTCAGTGATTGCTGGGAGGTCTTGGGGAGGGGCAGACTCTCCAGGAGAGCCCCGGGTTGGATGTAGCTTTGTTGTTTGCTAAGTGACTGCTTCTGTGCAAACCACAAGGAACATTTTTCCTCTACTTCACTAATTCTGGCCATAAATTAGGCTGAAGTTTCAATGATACACAATCAAAGCTATCCCTGAGTAGGGAAATACCACCTCCAAAAGTAGACAGCTGTGCCAAGTAAAAGTTTAAAAAGAAATGTTATTTTTTTTTTAAATTGTATTTTATTATTCTACACAGTTGTCCTCATTTTTCTCTCTTTGTGCCCCTCCTTCCACCCAGTATCCCCCACTCCCTCAGGCGATCCCCACACCATTGTTCATGTCCATGGGTCAAGCATGTAAGTTCTTTGGCTGCTCCATTTCCTATGCTGTACTTTACATCGCCATGGCTGTTCTTGGACTACCTATTTGTACTTCTTAATCCCTCACCTCTTCACCCACTCCTCCTCCCCCACCATCAGGCAACCATCAAAATGCTCTCTGTATCCATAATTTTGTCTCTGTTCTTGTTTGCTCAGTTTGTTTTTTAAAGTCAATTGTTGATACATATGTATTTATTGCCATTTTATTGTTCATAGTTTTGATCTGCTTGTTAAACAGTTCCCTTTAGTGTTTCATATAATAATGGTTTGGTGATGATGAACTCCTTTAGTGTTGTTTGTGAAGCTCTTTATCTGCCCTTCAGTTCCAAACGACAGCTTTGCTGGGTAAAGCTGTCTTAGCTGTAGGTCCCTGCTCTTCATGACTTGGAATATTTCTTGTCAATCCCTTCTCTCCTGCAAAGTTTCTTTTGAGAAATCAGCTGACAGTCTTGTGGGAACTCCCCTGCAGGCAAATAACTACTTTTAAGATTCTCGCTTGACCCCGGCTGGTGTAGCTCAGTGGATTGAGCATGGGCCTGCGAACCACACCATCACGGTTCGATTCCTAGTCAGGGCACATGCCTGGGTTGCAGGCCAGTTCCCAGCAGGGGACTCACGAGAGGCAACCATACATTGATATTTCTCTCCTTCTCTTCCTCTCTAAAGATAAATAAATAAAATCTTAAAAAAAAAGATTCTCTCTTTATCTTTAACCTTTAGCATTGTAATTATGATGTGTCTTGGAGTGGGCCTCTTTGCATCCATCTTGTTTGGGACTCTTTCTGCTTCCTGGACTTGTATGTCTTCCCTCAAATGAGGGAAGTTTTCTTTCATTATTTTTTTAAATGGATTTCCAGTTTTTTGCTTTTTCTCTTCTGTTTCCGGCACCCCAATGATGCAAATGTTGGACCACTGGAAGTTGTCCCAGAGGTTGCTTACACTGTTCTCATGTTGGGGGATTCTCTTTTCTTCTTCTTGTTCTGGTTGGTTGTTTTTTGTTTCCTCATTTCCCAATCATTGATTTCATTCTTGGCTTCACCCATTCTACTCTTGTTTCCCTGGAAATTGTTCTTTATTTCAGTTAGTGTATCCTTTGTTTCTGAGTGGGTTTTTTAATGCTGTTGTGGTCCTCACTAAATTTCTTGAGCATCCTTATAACCAGTGTTTTGAACTCTGCATCTGATAGGTTGCTTATTTCCATTTTGTTTAGTTCTTAGTTTCTGGAGTTTTGATCTGTTCTTCCATTTGGACCATGTTTCTTTCTCTCCTCATTGTGGCAGCCTCTCTGTGTTAGTTTCTGTGTATTAGGTAGAGCTGCTTTGACTCCATATCTTGTTAGTGTGGCCTAATGTAGTAGGTGCCCAATAGGGTCCAGTGGCACAGCCCCCCTATTATCACCCAAGCTGGGTACTTGAGGTGTGCTCTTTATATGGGCTGAGTACACCCTCCTCTTGTAGTTGAGCCTTGGTTGCTGTTGGCAGGTCAGTGGGAGGAATTTCCCCAGGCCAGTCACTGCAAGTACTGGCTGTGACCACTGACCACCACCCTCTGCCCTCTGTGGAAGATCAGCTGTTTAGGGGCAGGGTGGTGGTGCTCTGACATGGTCTGTAGCTGCCCACTGGGTACGCAGCCTTGAGTTTCCTGAGTGGTGCAGGCCAAGGTCAGCCCCCACCTGTGTTTTGCCTGGGGTCACCTTGCCTGGGCTATAAAGCAATCTGAGATGGCTGCTACTTGTGCTGGCCTTGGAGATTCCCAGGTGAAGCCAAGCTGTGAATCTAGGCTGGCTGCTGCTAGTGCAGGTCCTGGGGCCACTTACCAAGAGGTAGTGTGGCTGGTGGCTCACTGAGGCCAGCTGTTGCTTGTTTGATGAGATTTAGAAAGCTGTGAAGCAGAAGGCAAGACCACCCATTCATGTGAAAGAACAGCTTGGGTAGGCCAGAGTCTCGAGGGATCTCCAGGATGGGGCAAACAGTGTCAGCCAGGTTAATGGAGTCTCAGATATGGTACCAGCTTGTTGGCTCAGTGGCTCTCTGGAGGGAAGGTTTTGAGAAGGGACAATGGTCTTTGCTCAATTTGATGCCGGACACTTCAGTTCCTCCCTGTCTGCCACTGGTGCCTTTCAAGCTGCTACCCCAGTGCTGGAGCTCGGAGGGAGCGAGTCTGAGTAGGTGAGTCCATGTATGGGTTTTTTTTAAGAGGAACTGCTTGGGGCTCCAGAAGTTTTGTCTGTTGACTCAGTCCCCACTGGGTTTTGCAGCCAGAAGTTGTGTAAACCTATCCTGGCACTGAAACTCTGGGCTGGAGTACCTGGTGTGGGGCTGGGACTTCTTGCTCCTGAGATGTGCCTCCTAAATTTTTATCCACATGAGTGTGGAACCAGCCCCTTCTGTACCTGCGTCCCTCCCACCAGTCTGAATGGATGTGGTTTCTTTAATTACATAGTTGCCAGTCTTCCATTCAACTCGATTTCTGACGGTTCTGAGTGATGGTTGTTCTTTATTTTAGTTGTAATTTCGATGTGGTTGTGGGAAGAGGCGAGCCGTCTCTGCCTATGCCACCATCTTGACCAGAGTAAAACCTTATCTTCTCTCTGACTGTAAAAGTAATATAATACATATTCCCTACTTTTGTAAAAAATTGGATGAAGCAGTAAACAAGAGAATCAAATTTGATCCCCGTATATTCTCGTACAGAATGGTTATTAGAGTTATGTTCTGGTGCATTTCCTTCCACTCTTCTATGTAGTTATTTCATAGTTATGTTTATTCTAATTACATGCGTATATACATGATGTGTGTAAAATTTTGTGACCTGTGATTGCATTACGCCAGCCTAGAATTACTGCAAAATTTTTAACCATTATGTATGTATTCATGTACATACACAGTTATACCTTGGTACTACTCATTGGCTTCAGAACTCATCAAACCCTGTACTAGTCACATTTTGATGAGAAAAAATGTTTCGGTACTCGACACCTGCTCAGGACTTGTCACATTTGCTAGAACTTGTGTGAGTCATGATGTCGCCCCTCGAGAGAATGTGCTTCACTGTTTGGTACTCGTAGGTTTCTGCACTTGTAGGTTTTGACACTGGACGTGAGTTCTGGGACGAATTAACAATGAATACCGAGGCACCACTGTACTTTTTAAAAAAGAAATTGTTACAGACTTATTTTTTAGAGCAGTTTTAGGTTCATAGTGTAGGGCAGGAAACATTTTCCTTTCTTTCATTTTAACTTCTATGGATGGTCTAATAATTAAATTGACTAAGGCAGGTTAACAGAAAAACAAATTTTAATTCTGTAGATAAAGGTTCCCTCAAAGATATCAAACCGAAAGGCAACCAGGTAACTAACTGATGCTTACTTAGCATCTTGGGTGAAGGAACTGAAGAGGGGTCTGGGGCTTTAACGAGCAAATGTCTGGTTAACAAATGTGTGCCCTGCTATGCAGGTACGTCTCTCAGATGTGAAAAGTTACATCTGGTGCTTGCTCCCTTCCTGATGCAGCCCCCCCTTTCCAAATTTTTCTAGGAAGTTAAGAGGAACTAAAATGCTTTTCCGGAGTCTGCTGGGTCTTCAGCAAAAAGTAATCCACATGTCAAAGTGGCACGTTCTGGGGTGACTTGTTCTGAGTCCACTGAACAGAAAGAGGAGCAGAAAGTACAGGGTTCTCTCCCCCTCCCCCTTCACTCTGAGCAAGTTTATTAACAGCTTGCATTAGTGTGGCACATTTCTATGATTGGCGAGCCAGTATTGATTATATATATATATATAAAGAGTTAAATCCTAAATATAAATGATGGACTTTATATATATATATATATAAAGTCCATCATTTATATTTAGGATTTAACTCTTTGTATACACCATTTTGAATGCCAGTGAAACATCTGACCAGAAGTGTCTATTATGAGTGTGTATTTACCCAGGATAACCACAGTCGTGTTAGAGGAGAGAGTTAGTGTGAATTCAGAGGCTTCTCTTTTTCTGAACTGGCCTTTACATCCGTCCTCGCTCCAGGGTGGCAGCTGACGTTGTGATGCCAGCCTTTAACATTGGGCTGTACCTTGCTGTTGTGTTTGTATTCAGGATCTCATTTAGCAGTCTGCTCTTACTCGGCAGTGCCGGACTCTGCCCCTTATGTCCTTTCTCATACTTCTCATACAGTTCAGACCTGCCTGTAGAATGGGGGCTGCTAAGTGGGACTAGGTTGCTTTTCTGGGTGATGGCAGAGTCCATTGGGAACCCACTCACTAGAATTCGAGTTAAGCAGTTGAGTTCAGAGTTTAGGGAAGAGACAGAGACTTTCCTGACTGTGCCTGCCGGGCTCCCACCAAGGGGGGCAGCGAGTTAGAGGTCTCTGGGGCCTCCAGCAAGAACTGAGCGGAACCAGATCCCCTCCAGGTCTATGCCTTTTCCCTCTTGGCTCCTCACGCGTGTAGAGCCCCTGGGTGGCCACAATCCTCTGGGCTGGCCTTGCTTGTGTGAGCACAAACCACTGTTCCATTTAGTTCATTCAAGTTAAGCCTGGGGTTTTTCAAGGGGAACGTTTTTCTTTCTTTCTTTCTTTCTTTATTTATTTTTATTGATTATGCTGTTACAGTTATTCTATTCCCCCTTTATTCCCCTCCACCCTACCTCCCATCCCCACCATCACCCCCCCTTTAGTTTATGACCATGTGTCTCAAGTCCTTTAGATTCTATATTTCCCATGCTATTCTTGCCCCCCCATCTATTTTCTATCTACTGTCTATGCTACTTATTTTCTGTACCTTCTCCCCTCTTCTCCTCCTCCCACTCCCCTGTTGCTAACCCTCCTTGAGATCTTCATTTCTATGTTTCCACTCCTGATCTAGCTGTCCTTTTAGTTTGCTTTTGTTTTAGGTGTGGTTGTTAATAACTGTGAGTTTGTTGTCCTTTCACTGTTCATGTTTCTTTAACTTCTTTTTCTTAGATAAGTCCCTTTAACATTTCATATAATAAGGGCTTGGTGATGATGAACTCCTTGAATTTGATCTTATCTGAGAAGCACCTTATCTGTCCTTCCATTTTAAATGAAAGTTTTGCTGGATAGAGCAGTCTTGGTTGTAGGTCTTTAGATTTCATGACTTGGAATACCTCTTTCCAGCCCCTTCTTGCCTGTAAGGTCTCTTTTGAGAAATCCGCTGACAGTCTGATGGGGACTCCTTTGTAGGTGACTGTCCCCTTAGCTCTTGCTGCTTCTAGGATTCTCTCCTTCATTTTAATCTTGGCTAATGTAATTACGATGTGCCTTGGTGTGTTTCTTCTTGGGTCCAACTTCTTTGGTACTCTCTGAGCTTCCTGGATTTCCTGGAAGTCTATTTCCCTTTGCCAGATTGGGGAAATTCTCCTTTATTATTTGTTCAAATAAGTTTTCCACTGCTGGCTGTGCCTTTCCCCCTTCTGGTACCCCTATAATTCGGATGTTGGAGCGTTTAAAGATGTCCTGGAGGTTCCTAAGACTCTCCTCATTTCTTTGAATTCTTGCTTCTTGACTCTTTTCTGTTTGGCCATTATTTGCTTTCTTCTGGTCCACTCCATTGATTTGAGTCCCAGTTTCCTTTTCATTGCTATTGGTGTCCTGTGCAATTCCATTCATTTCAATTAGTTTCGCCTTCATATATTTGTCTAATTTGTTGGTATAATCAACCAGTTCTGTGAGGATCCTGATCACCAATGTTTTAAACTGTGCGTCTGTGAGTTTTGCTATTTCTTCATCGCTTAGATTTATTGGCTCTGGGGCTCTGAGATCCTCCTGCGCCATTCTTGGTCTGTTCGGCCCCTTTAAGAAGCGGCGCCTTGGATTCCCAGGTCGCTGGGTTGTGAGGCCGTATGTGGGGGCGTGGCCCGAGCGGGGAAATGGCGCCCCCCTCTGCCGCTTCTCACAGCTGGGTGCGGAGGAGCAGTGCCTTAGGTGGTTCACCTGGGCCGGGCCACTCAGAGTCGCTGGGTTATGACGCTGTACGTGGAGGTGGGGTCAGAGCAGGGAAATGGCGGCACCCTCCACTGCCGCTTGCCGTGGGGATCTGCCGTCCCTGTCCAACCACCCACTCCCTCGCCTGTCCACCCTCGCACAAATGCGCGACCTCAGTCAACACGCAGCCCCGGGCCCGGCTGTCTCCCCCGAGGTCGCTCGCCTGGTCGCTCGCTGGGTCGCTCACTAGGTCTGACCCTGCGCCTGGATTCCGCCGGCCTGAGTGTGTCTGGCCAAGTCCTCCTGTGCAACCCTGCTCCGCCAGCCGCTGGTTTCGCCCCTTACTGGTCAGGCTGAAGAATTTGTTGTTAACGGACTTCCGAAAAGTTCAATTTTCCGTGTTCTGGCTGTGTTTTCTGTTGCTAATATTTAGTTTTTTCTAATCTTGGTTGTGTGAGAAGGCACGGCACATCCACCTATGCCTCCATCTTGGCGGAAGTGGGAACGTTTTTCTTGAGAGGAAAAGAAACAAAGTATAAAAATGTGGAAGACTAGTTAATAAAAATGGATTTTTCCCTCTTAACTGGAACTACCACAGACAGCAAAGTTGGGAATGCTGAGTGCTGCTTTCTTTCATGGGACAGTTTTAGCTCAGAAGGCCACCTGTGTCTGCCCCTCTGCACCCCTTGTGCGCCCTCCTTTTTCCTCTTCGTCTCCCGTGGGGAAGAGCCAGAGCCTCCTCCCTCTCTCTGTTTGTATTGATTTTAGGGAGAGGGGGAGAGAGAATGAGAGAAACATGGGTCAGCCGTCTCCCATGTGTGCCCTAACTGGGCGTCCACCCCGCAGTTCAGGTGTGAGGGTCGGTGCTCCAACCAGCTGAGCCGCCTGCAAGGGCCCCCAGTGAGTTCTCAGTTGGATTCCCTACTTCTCCTCTTTCTGCCTCAATCTATTCTCTACCCATCAGACAGTGACCTTAAGAGGTAAAGCAAATCATTTTGTTTTGCTTCTTAAAACCTGTTAAAGTCTTCCCAGTGCACTTGGCTATGATTCTGACTCCTTAAAAGTTGCTAACTTTAGGCATGCGGGCCTTCCCACGCAGGCCCTCAAATGGGACAGCTATGACAAGCTTTCGTTTTCCCTGGATCTCTCTCACATGGTTTTTTTTTTTTTTGCTCCTGGAAGAAGATTCCTATGGTTGACTTTTCCTATTCTTTGCTTTTCAGTTTAAATCTCACCTCCTTAGAGATTTCCCCAAGCACCATTTAGGTTAAACGACTTACCCATTTATCCCCCAAACCTGCTGTATTCTCTGTCTCAGCGCCCTCTTCATTTCCTTGGACTTTATACCCCTTTTCACAATTTGTAACCATTTGAGCCTTTTTTACCCCTGTGCCTCCTGCTAGATATTACTTAGCGCCATAAATGCCTCACTTCTTCTTTTAGTCCCAGTGCGTATTAGTGCTGCTGTCACAGAGTAGGTGTTCAGAAAATATTCGGTGAGCGAATGGTATGATTTGAATGTATGATGGAATACCAGTTTGTAACGAAGCTGTATCAAGGGTTTGGGCATGAAGCCTGTTTGGCCCATAAAAACTCATTGCTGGGATTCATAAAGGCATGTAGATCTATCTTTAAGCTGTTTTAAGCTTTCTGGAGTCATCCCAAAAGATTGTGTTCAACCTCTGAGTTTCTCTCTCTTCTTGGCATGGTTCCTTGCTCACTACGAACCTCTCATCTGAATACTTTCTGGGCTGTTGGTTTTGGCTTTGGGGCCTGCCATATCACAGTCCTGACGTGATCAAAAAAGTCGCTTGTAGTTTGCTCGCTCACGGCACATTTACCTAATACAGTATTAGAGACATGAGTTTACACTTTGATATTTTATTTCATTTTTGATTTTAGAGAGAGGGGAATGGAGGGAGGGAGGGAGGGAGAGAGGGCGAGAAACATCAACTGGTTGCCTCCTGTACGTGCTCCAGGGCAGTACACCTGCAACCCAGGCTTGTGCCCGGACCAGGAATGAGCTGGCGACTTTTTGGTTCATGGATGATGCTCAACCAACTAAGCCACACCAGGCAGGGCAACGAATTTACACTCTAAATGGGACAGTCAAATCTATTGTTTTCTTTAGGTTCCTGCTCCAAAGCGAGGAGAAGTAGTGAGACAGATTGGTGATGCCTTGCGAGAGAAGATTCAAGTACTAGGAAGCTTGGTAAAGTATTTCTGTAATAAAAATATAATCTTTTAGAGGTGAATAAGGCCTTCATGCATTTCTCTATATAGCATGGTGATTTTTTTTTAAGTTTTTTGATGACATTCAATTTATCTACTTCCACTTTCTGTATCTATTTTTAAAGGTTTATTAATCATTTTTAGACAAAGGGGAAGGGAGGGAGGAAGAGGGAGAGAAACGTTGATGTGTGAGAGAAACACTGCTTGTTTGCCCAGATGCACACACTCCACGACTGGGCTGCAACCCGGGCCCGTGCCCTGACCAGGACTCCAACCGCCGACCTTTCGCTTTGTGGAATGGTGCTCAGCCAACTGAGCCACGCTGGTCAGGGCGTAAGATTGTGATTTTTAAGAAAAGCGATTTATACATTTCAAAAGTCTTTTCTCTAGAGGAAAAATGAAAACAGCGGACAGGAAAAGTGAAGACCATCCTTGGGGTTTTTTTTTTTTTTTAAATTTTTTTTTTATTGATTATGCTGTTACAGTTGCTCTATTCCCCCCTTCGTTCCCCTCCACCCTACCCCGCCGTCCCCACCATTACCCCCCTTTAGTTTATGACCATGTGTCTCAAGTCCTTTAGATTCTATATTTCCCATGCTATTCTTGCCCCCTCCATCTATTTTCTATCTACTGTCTATGCTACTTATTTTCTGTACCTTCTCCCCCCTTCTCCTCCTCCCACTCCCCTGTTGCTAACCCTCCTTGAGATCTTCATTTCTATGTTTCCACTCCTGATCCAGTTGTCCTTTTAGTTTGCTTTTGTTTTAGGTGTCTTTGTTAATAACTGTGAGTTTGTTGTCCTTTCACTGTTCATGTTTCTTTAACTTCTTTTTCTTAGATAAGTCCCTTTAACATTTCATATAATAAGGGCTTGGTGATGATGAGCTCCTTGAATTTGATCTTATCTGAGAAGCACTTTATCTGTCCTTCCATTCTAAATGAAAGTTTTGCTGGATAGAGCAATCTTGGTTGTAGGTCTTTGGATTTCATGACTTGGAATACCTCTTTCCAGCCTCTTCTCTTCTGTAAGGTTTCTTTTGAGAAATCCGCTGACAGTCTGATGGGGACTCCTTTGTGGGTGACTGTCCCCTTATCTCTTGCTGCTTCTAGGATTCTCTCCATTTTAATTTTGGCTAATGTAATTATGATGTGCCTTGGTGTGTTTCTTCTTGGGTCCAACTTCTTTGGTACTCTCTGAGCTTTCTGGATTTCCTGGAAGTCTATTTCCTTTGCCAGATTGGGGAAATTCTCCTTTATTATTTGTTCAAATAAGTTTTCCACTGCTGGCTGTGCCTTTCCCCCTTCTGGTACCCCCATAATTCGGATGTTGGAGCGTTTAAAGATGTCCTGGAGGTTCCTAAGACTCTCCTCATTTCTTTGAATTCTTGCTTCTTGACTCTTTTCTATTTGGCCATTATTTGCTTTCTTCTGGTCTACTCCATTGATTTGAGTCCCAGTGTCCTTTTCTTTGTTATTGGTTTCCTTTGCAATTCCATTCATTTCAATTAGTTTCGCCTTCATATATTTGTCTAATTTGTGGCTATAATCAACCAGTTCTGTGAGGATCCTGATCACCAGTGTTTTAAACTGTGCATCTGAGAGTTTTGCTATTTCTTCATCGCTTAGATTTATAGGCTCTGGGGCTTTGAGATCTTCTTGAGCCATTTTTGGTCTGTTCGTGCCCTTTAAGTGTGAGGAGCGGAGCCTTGGACTCCCAGGTTGCTGGATTGTGACGCTATATTTGGGGGCGTGGTCAGAGCGGGAAAATGGCGACCCCCTCTTCTGTTTCGTGCTGCTGGGTAGGAGCAGAGCCTTCAGTGGTTCTCCAGGGCCGGGCCACTCAGGTCGCTGGGTTATGACGCTGTATGTGGAGGTGGGGTCAGAGCGGGGAAATGGCCGCTTGCCGCGTGGACCCACTGGGTCCCGGTCTAATCGCCCACTCCCTCGCTTGTCTATCCATGCACAAATGTGCAACTACAGTCAACCCGCAGCCCTGCTCCCTCGCTGTTTCCCCACGGTCGCTCAATTGGTCGCTTGCTCGGTCGCTCACTAGGTCCAACCCTGCGCCTGGATTCCGCGCGTCTGAGTCCGTCTGACCGAGTTTTCCTGTGCAACCCCGCTTCACCAGCTGCTGGTTTCGCCCCTTACCGGTCAGGCTGAAGAATTTGTTGTTAACGGACTTCCGAAAAGTTCAATTTTCTGTGTTCTGGCTGTGTTTTCTGTTGCTAATATTTAGTTGTCTCTAAACTTGGTTGTGTGAGAAGGCACGGTATATCCACCCATGCCTCCATCTTGGCGGAAGTCCACCCTTGGGTTTTAAAATTTTTCAGAAAAAATATGAATAGATTTTCTGAAATTTAATACCTTCACAAAACAGACACAAAATATGTTTTCCATTTTCCACCTTATCATTTTAATGTTTAACATGTAAATTCTGTTGGAAAAATATAGCTTGATTTTTTTTGTATTTTTAGGTGTCTTTGGAGATGGGGAAAATCTTAGTAGAAGGTGTGGGAGAAGTTCAAGAGTATGTGGATATTTGTGATTATGCTGTCGGCTTATCACGGATGATCGGGGGACCCATTCTGCCTTCTGAACGTAAGCAATGAAGTCACTGAAGCTCCGAGTTCTCTGCCCTGACACAGGAGCTCTAAAAAATGCCCTGGCTGTGAACAGTTTGCAAAAGAGGAGTTGTAAGTGACATATAAATAAATTAAAGTAATCTTTCTACTCACAAATGCAATTGAAACAGGTGAAAACATCAAATCAAGATACTTTAATTTTTGAAGATGGAACTAGGTGTCAGCAAGTCCATGGGTGAGACACCCTTTTATGGGGACTTGTAGTGACGTGAAGTGCCAGTCCATCTGGAAAAAAATTAGAGCCTTACATTTAGTGCCGATTTCAAGAATCTAATTTAAGTAAATAATCTGAAATGTGACAAAGGTGTATGTGTAAAGATGTTTGTTGTGGCATTGGTAGGAAACATTAAAAATGACCTAAATGTCATAAGGCAAAGGTAGAGCTGATTTTGACTGTTAGTGGGTAATAAAAATCCCATTTATGAATTACCTACCTCCAACACCATACTTTTATGAGAAGGTTGTTTTTGCTTATTTTTAAATTACCTTAATGTTACTTTTTTGAGGAGATGTTATGATCATCACAAAATTAAAAAGGAATGAAAGAGTAAAGGATGGAAAGTACTCCCCCTGGGTACCCCATGGTATTCCCATGGAAGTAGTCACTGTTTCTGGTTTCTTGTATAGCTTTTTAGAGCTTCTATTCACTCACAGGCAAATATATGTCTTTTGGAAACACAAACATTAATAAATTATACATTCTGTTCTATACTTTTTCCTACTTAAAGGGTCTTAGAAATTATTTCATATTATCCCATTAAGGTGCCCCCTTCATCTTTTTTGATGACAATTTGCTGCAAGATCCTCTTTGTAACTTATTTAACCTGTTCCCAAATGATGGGTGTTTTCAGTTTTCTGAGTTATTCTATGCTGCAAGGACCAGCCTTATACTCTGGGAAGTTTCAGTGATGAGGGTAAGGGCTTCTGTGATATGTAATGTTCGCAGTTTTAACAGAGCAAACAGATGAGTCTGGGGGCCGCACTGAAGATAGGGGGGCTGGAAGTCTGCCAGAGTGATAACAGTGGTTATCCCCGAGTTTTATTGTTGTCTTTCTATTCTAGAGTACTTTTCAAAAACGTCCATGATGAGATTATGTTACATTTATGATTGGGAAAGAATATAAATATATATGTTAAAAATTTAAATAATTTATTTGAGAGAGAGAGAGAAAAACATTGACTTGCTTTTCCATTTATTTATGCATTCACTATTCACTGGTTGATATTTGTATGTGCCCTGATTGGCGATCAAACTCACAGCCTTGATATATCGGGATAACCTGCCTGGCCAGAGCAAGAATATATAGATTTTTTTAATGTTTATTTACTTAAAAATTTTTTAGATGTATATTTTAAAGAGTAGATGATTCATCTGTGCAGAGGCTTTGGGGTAACTTCAACCTCATCCATGCAGTTAATGCTTATTGAGTGTCCGCCAGGTGCCAGGTGATCTGATAGGTGACCCTTGATCAATGAGACATAGTCCTTGTCCTCAAGGAATTTATAAGGTTATAGATTCCTTACATTTATGGGTGAGAGGGTAGTGGGAGATAAGTAAAGGAATGATTATAATAGAACAGAGTACTGTGATGGGGTGTGGGATAGGATAAGACAGTGAGCACCTAAGCTAGCCAGAGAAAGTAATCCAAGGCCTCCCAGAGGAAGTACTTCAAGTCCTTAGGGAAGGGAGGGGTAGAGGGCTGGGACAGGAGTTACTTTAAATAGGGAGGGGAAAAAAATGAAAGCTTCAGGTGGGAGAATGTGGCGTATTTGGGGACCTGTGCTGCTGTAGCACAGCCCTCAGGGCACAGTCTGAGGGCAGAGGCTTTCCTGAGAGGAGTTTGGAATTTACGAATTTACTGGAGGGCAGCTCCTGTAGTCATCTGGACAATCAAAGGATTTTAAGCAATGGAGGGATGTTATCAGGGCGGCACTGGCCTCTCTGGGGGGAGGGATAAAGAAAAGGGGGAGGGCTGGAGGGGAGAAGGCAGGCCCTGTCTGGAGGCGTTGCCAGCACAGCAGCACGTCGTCTGAAGGGAGGTTAGGATGCCTAGACCAAAGGAGGGTCAGCACTGGGGTTGCAGCCACTGGCGGCTTTCCCTTTCCCAGCTCGCCGTGTGGGCGTGGCCTGTGCGGTGGATGGCCAGGAGCACCGCCTTTCCAGCCGGTTTGTGGTTTTCACCAGGGTTCGTGAGCCATCACTCCTTGCTTTGGTTCTTCACTGCTGTGGTTGGGTGCCCTTGATTGAAATGATCAGTTTGCATAAGTTTCAGCAGTATAGTGTCTGTCATTACGGTTTATAGGGTAATGTAGTGATAGCAGCTTTTGTAGTGTGCTGATTAGTGTACCCAGACCCACTGCCGTGTAAAGTGATCCACCACGAGGCATCTGGAATCCCCACTTGGCCCTGTGTACCTTTGTTCTGAAAATGAAAGATTTTAGACTTTGTTCTTACTAATTTGACCTGCATGACATGAACACGCTTGAGCCCATTCCTTGCCTTCCTCTGTCCCCAGGGCCTGGCCATGCGCTCATCGAGCAGTGGAACCCTGTGGGCCTGGTTGGAATCATCACCGCCTTCAACTTCCCCGTGGCGGTGTACGGCTGGAACAATGCCATCGCCATGATCTGCGGGAATGTCTGCCTTTGGTGAGGCCTGCTCACTTTCTGGTCTGGAAGTAAGAGGATAGAAGTAGCCATGGTTAGGTCCTAGTACAAGTGTTTTAAATGTATTGAAATGCTTTCTACTACTCTACGTTTTCTGTTACATACTGAGTCACATCTGCCTGCTGTTTGTGAAACATCAATTTTGAATTATTACCTATTTTAACCATTGGTAAAATTTATTTTTTTGACTTAATTTTTTTGACACAGCCTTGTCCTTCCAGTTGTTTCCACCCCAGGCGAGTGTACTGTAATTAAATTCTGACACGAACTTCCTGGGTTTAGTGTCAGCCTTACTCACGTGTAAGGGCTCCGTCCTCCACAAGACTGGCTTTAGATGCAGGCTGCAAGTGTCCCCAGCTCCACAGAACATGTGCAGTTCTGACCAGCCATCTGCAAAGTTGGAGCTTCCCAGAACCCTCGGGTTCAATAATTCATTAGAATGACCCCCCCAGGACTCGAGAAAGCACCATACTAATAGTTATAGTTTTATTATAAAGGGTACACATAGGGCAGGGTCTAGAAGGGTCCCAGCTTGCAGAGCTTCCATGCCCTCTCCCTGTGAACTCGGGGCACATCACCCTCCCAGCTGGGAGGCTCCACTGAGCTTTGGTGTCCAGATTTTTTTATTTTTTTTATTTTTTTTTTAAGTTTTTTTTTTTTTTTTTTTTAGATGGGAAGGGAAGGAGAGAGGGAGAGAAACATCAATGTGTGGTTGCCTTTTGTGCCTCCCCTGCTGGGAACTGGCCTGCAGGGAACCAGCCTGCAACCCCTGTATGTGCCCTGACTGGGATTCAAACCGCGATTGTCTGGTTCGCAGGCCCAGATTTTTTTATTGGGGCTTTATTCCATAGGCATTATTGATTAAATCATGGACATGTGATTGAACTCAATCTAGATTCCTCCTCCCTTCACCATGGTTGGTCTTTCTGGTGACCAACCAACCCCCATCTTGAAGCTGCCTAGGGGGCCCCACAAGGCACCTTGTTAGCATAACCAAGGCTTCTGTCACTCAGAATTCCAAGGTGTTTTGAAGCTCTGTGTCAGAAACAGACCAGATGAATAATCTTTATTGTACTACCCTCCCTAAACGGAAAGCTAAGTAAATAAATAGGAAAAAAAGAAGTTGTAGTGAGTCACAACTTTCTTTTAAAGTTTGACTTTTTTCTTCTTCTTTTTTAAAAAGAATATTGTATTAATTTTTAGAGAGAGGGCAAGGGAAGGAGAAAGAGAGGGAGAGAAACATCAATGTGTGGTTGTCTCTCGTGCACTCCACACTGGGGGACTGACCTGGCTCACAGCCCAGACATGACCCTGACTGGGAATCGAACCGGTGACCTTTCTGTTCACAGGCCGACACTCAATCCATTGAGCCACACCAGCCAGGGCATTATGAAAGTTTTGTAGCCTGCTGGGTCTCAGAGACACTGAGGTGAAAGACAGATTCCTATTTCAGTTACTAGGCTCAGTTGTCTAAACCAGGTTTTCTCACAAAGATTTATGCTTCTTGATAATAAAAGGTATTTATGATTTCCACCAAATTAAGTTGCTTTTTTTTTTTAACCCTCTCAAGGAAAGGAGCTCCAACAACTTCCCTCATTAGTGTTGCCGTCACAAAGTGAGTATTGTGAACTTGTGGCTTCCTCTCTCCTGGGTACAGAGTAATCTCAAAAGGGTGATTGACAGGCATTGAATTTTTAATGCAGTGTCAAAGTGTCATAATTAGCATGGGATTTCTATCACCTCTTTCTCTTTTGGTTGCAATAACATTTTTACCTCGTGTGTGGTGTTTGCAGTTTACAGAGCTCTTCCAGAGCCCCATCATCGAACTCTTTGGAAACATGCCAGACAGTGAGTTAAGTGTTGAGACTGAACTCTTATAAACATTACCGTCACTTACAAAATAAAAGCAAATGCAATTGAGAGGAAATTCCCTTGCAATTTAGGAGCTATATTTTATAACCATTCAACATGTTAATGGTTTTGATTTCCACCCAGCTAATTCTTTTATTGCTTTTGCTTAATAGACTGCTAGCAAAACAGAAAGAAACGTTTACTATATTATTCTACAGATTCTTCTCACACTATCTAAAATGTATTTTTTGATTAAAAAATTGTTTTATTTACTCCTATTTGAAAACTTGGCAACTCTGTGTCATAAAATCAGTGTTACTGATTATCACTCAAGAATTTAGAGATTGTGCATGAAAAGTGCCTGCCGTATGGGGTGGTGATGCATCCTTTATGCTTGGTTTCGTGGCTTGCATTCTCTGATTAGAGAGTTGTTGGTAGACAGCTTGTGATGGAATCTCTTTGTAAGAGGGTCCTTAATATTAGAGCATTTAGGAGCACTGGCTTAGGACTGAAAAAGAGAGAGTAATATTTACTTGAAAGGAATGTGTGATATTGAGGGAAATATATCCTTCAAGTTAGGGCTGTTCAAGTTAAATATTTCATAGAACTCTGTATATAAGACATAAAAATGATGAGATTCCCCAGGCAATTTTTTTTTAATTAAAAAATAAAACAGTTAATGTGGTCATGGTGAACTGGCTTGCCAGTTTAAGCAACTGGTTTAAAATACGGTCAAGTGTTCAAAGTTGTTGTTGCTATGAGATATTTTATATTTATTATTTACTTTAATCATTTCGAAGCGTTTGAAATGTTCATATAGGAACGTGGCTGACATTTTAGGTAATTGAGAATATTATCTTTATTTTTAAAGATTGTATTTACTCTTAGAGGAGAAGGCAGGGAGAAAGAGAGAAAAACATCAGGTTGCCTCTTATACGTCCCCTGCTGGGGACCTGGCCACAAACCCAGGCATGTGCACTGACTGGGATTCGAACCTGAGACCTTTTAGTTTACAGCTGGCACTGAATCCACTGAACCACAACAGCCAGGGCAAGGATATTATCTTATTTTGTAATGGAGGACAATAAGTAAAATGATGCTAAATTTTGCCATTATTCAGCAAGAAAGCTGCCATATCCAGGGAGAGTTCTTAAATTTAACTGAACATTCAGTGTCATAAGATGAACAGAGGTCACGTGTCATCCCCTTCTGTTGGATAGTCTAGTGTGCCAGGAGGATAGCGTTAGGTATTTCTTTTAATTTTTTTGTAGCAGTTTGCACAGAGGTACGGGGATGAGATCTACAATGGACCGGAGTGGGGGTTGCCCCGACTTCATAGCTTAAGGCCCCACAGGAGCCGGGATGCCTTGTAACATTTCCATCGGCAGAGCGTTCAGCCACCTGTAAGGGACATGCTGTTCCAAGAGTCACTGCACTCAGAGAAAGCCACAAAGTATGAAGTTCCTGGTAGTTATCCTGGTCCAGAATCGGTTGGCCAGTCAGGGGTTGTTCTTACCAGAAGCTGTGTTGTCTGCGTAGGTAGCATTGTTGACACTCTGACATTCATCAGGTAGCCTGGGGAACAAAACCGAAGAGTTAAACTAAGGTTAGATTCTCATGCGTTACGGGGACAGGTTTTTGTTAGTCTTTACTCATGGCTGCAAAGAGAATCTGTACCTATCGAGGGTAACCAGTTTACTTGTGTGGCTAGGATATACGCCTTAAGTCCCTGGAAGGAATTGTACAACCTGGCACCTAGTCTCAGACATGAGAGCTGTAGTGTGGATTCCTGGCTTGGATGGGGAAAAGAAAACCACTATAAAAGACATTTTTATTAAGTTAATTGGGATGACATTAGTTAGTAACATTATATATATATTTTTTCCCCAATGAAGTACATTTATTAGGAAGAAAACTCCAAATAATCACAAGCGGTTCTCTCACACAATTCTACAATACGTCACCTGTACATTGCATTGTGTGCTCACCACCCAAAGTCTAGACTCCTTTCGTCACCATAATTTGACCCCCTTTACCCTCTTCATCCTCCCCCAACCCCCCCCCCGACACTTATGTTAGTGTCCGTGAGTTCGTTGTTTTGTTTGTGTGTTTTCTATTTAATAAGTGAAGTTAGGGTGCTCGTCTATAAAGGACATTTTGGGGGGGACAGTCTGAGTATTTACTTGCATTCGCAGTGGTATCGTTTTCTTTATGGAAGTGGGTATAGGATTTTGATCTATTTTGAGATTTAAACTAAACCAGTTAGAAGGTAGCCAGCAAGTTGATGTCAAGAATCTTTGCTCTCTTTAGGCCCATGCTCTTTAGGAAGCTCATGGTGAAGAACCCTGTTTCAGAGAAAACAGAATTACTGGAGCCATTTTTAGAACTTGAAATAAGGTTTAATCAGCATTGAACTGTATTTATTATTTTAACTGACAGTGTAAGTTTAGGAAAAAAGCCATGCTTGTCTGCAGTGCTTTAACCTGGAGGAGACTAGGAAAGGTGTGACGTGAAGCCAGCGGACACTAGTCCTGAACTTCTTTACGGTTTTGCAGGCAGGTCCAGCGCCCTCTGCTGTATCTCCTGGGGACCTGCTCTAGGTTTTGGGGACCTCTTTCCACTTTGTTCGGGTAGCACTTCTTTAGCTGGCTCTGCTTGGCACAGATGTGTTGAATCCTCTTTTTTTTGCTGATGGGGATGCCCTTTTTATTTTTCATCTTTCTAGGTTTTAATCCTTACTATTTTTTTAAATTTCTTTACCATCGTTTTAACAGAGTTGTAGTGAGAGACCGAAAGAAAAAAATACCCTGTGATCAGTCGACTATGTTGAATTTGAACCAGATACGTCCTCATAGTTTGGCAGAAAACACATGAAGACAGTGATCACTTGAACTACCTGCCCAGTGCTTTATGTCTTTTGTTTATTTTGAATTTTTTAAAAGGAAAATGAAATTTTAATAGTTTTTTAAAAAGATTTTTGTTTATCTTTTTTTAAAGATTTTATTTATTTATCTTTAGAGGGGAAGGAAAGAAGAGAGGGAAACATCAATGTATGGTTGCCTCTTGTGTGTCCCCTGCTGGGAACTGGCCTGCAACCCAGGCATGTGCTCTGACTGGGAATCGAGCCGTGGCTATTTGGTTCACAGGCCCGTGCTCAATCCACTGAGCTATACCAGCCAGGGTGGGAAATTAATTTTTTTGAAGATTTTATTTATTTTTAGAGTGAGGGGAAGGGAGGAAGAGAGGGAGAGAAACATCATTGTGTGGTTGCCTCTCCTGTGCCCCTGACTGTGGACCTGGCCTGCAACCTGGACATGCGCCCGGACTGGGAATCGAACTGGTGATCCTTTGGTTGGCAGGCCCGCACTCAATCCACTGAGCTATACCAATTGGGGCTGTTTATTTTGGATTTTTAAACATTTCTTTTCAAGATTCTCTTGGGGAATCTTTTAAGTGTTTGAAAACCTTGTTTCTGTTTTATGAGGAGAAACCCAGCCCTGGATGTTTGAGGGGAGGGAGAGGGAGTTGAAACTGAAAAGTTGGTGGTTGGAATTTATTCCTAGTTGTTCAGAATCCTTAAGAAATTAAACTGCTCCCTTACTTAGTAGTAATTGTTTTTTCTTTCTAGGATAATAGCTAAGGTTCTGGAGGACAACAAGCTGCCCGGTGCAATTTGTTCCTTGACTTGTGGTGGAGCGGACATCGGGTAGGTCAGTGATGGAGAATATCTTCCTGTGGAAGGGCCCCAGGTTGATTGACTAGAGTCGTCTGTACTAGAATAACAGCCCAGTTGCAACTGAAGTGCTGACCAGAAAAGGGAACCCGGGAATACAGCTTCTTTATTTAAATGTATTGTTTTAAAACACCATATAATTCACATACCATAAATTATCTCTTTAAAAATGTACAGTTCAGTTGTTTTTAGAATATTCATTGTTGTACAACCATCACTATTGTCTTATTTCAAAACATTTTGGGGTGGGGGCCCCAAAAGGAACCTCGTAACTATTGGCAGTCACTTCCCATTCCCCTCTCCCTAGCAACCCCTAAACTACTTTCTGTTTCCATGCAAATGCATATTTGGGACATTTCATAAAATCAGATCATGCAGCATGTGGCCTCTGTGCCTGGCTTCTTTCACTGAGCATAATGTCAGAGCCTCCTTTTAAACTGGAACTGACCATATAACTGCTCAGAACCACAATGAAACAGGTTATTACCGGCTTAGACTTTGATTAGGTGAGGTTTCATGGAGGTTGTCCTTTTTTAAAAAAAATCATATTTTATTGATTATGCTATCACAGTTTTCCTGATATTTTTTCCATGGTCCCCCTCCACCCAGCACCCCTCACTCTTTCAGGCAATTCCCCAACCATTGTTATGTCCATGGGTCATGCGTGTAGGTTTTTTGGCTACTCCATTTTCTCTATTGTATATCCCATGGCTTTTCTGGAACTACCTATTGTACTTATCTTTTTTTTTTTTTTTTTGCTTTTATTTAGTAGTAGTAGTAGTATTTTTTTAAATATATAATCTTTATTATGTTTCCTTTCATTACCATTTAGTCCCTATTTGTACTTCTTAATCCCCCTACCTCTTCACCCATTCCCCCACACCCATCTGGCAACCATCAAAATGCTTGTGGTATCCATGATTTTGTCTCTTTTCTTCTTGTTTTCTTAGTTGATTTTTTACATTTAATTATTGATAGCTATGTATTTGCCATGTTATTATTCATAGTTTTAGTCTTCTTAAATAAGTCTTCTTTAACATTTCATATAATAATGGTTTGGTGGTGATGGACTTCTTTAGCCTTTTTTTTTTTTTTTTTGTCTGGGAAGCTCTTTATCTGCCCTTTGGTTCTAAATGATAGCTTTGCTGGGTAGAGTAATCTTGGATGTAGGTCCTTGTTTTTCATGACTTCGAATATTTCTTGCCATTCCCTCCAAGCCAGCTGAGTTTCTTTTGAGAAATCAGCTGACAGTCTTATGGGAACTGCCCTGTAGGTAACTAATTTCTTTTCTCTTGCTGCTTTTAAGATTCTCTCTGTCTCTTCAGCCTTTGGCATTTTAATAATGATGTGTCTTGGAGTGGGTCTCTTTGCATCCATCATTTTTGGGACTCTCTCTACTACCTGGACTTGTATGTCTATTTCTTTCACCAAATGAGGGAAGTTTTCTTGGATTATTTTCCAAATAGATTTCCAAATTTCTTGTTCCTTCCCTTCTTCTGTCTTCCTACGATGTGAATGTTGAACCACTGGAAGTCGTCCCAGAGGTTGCTTACACTGTCCTCATTTTGGGGGATTCTCTTTTATTCTTGTTCTGGTTGGTTGTTTTTTGCTTCCCTATGTTCCCAATCATTGATTTTATTCTTGGCTTCACCCACTCTACTCTTCCTGGAAATTGTTCTTTATTTCAGTTAGTGTATCCTTCATTTCTGAGTGGGTTTTTTAATGCTGTTGAGGTCCTCACTAAATTTCTTGAGCATCCTTATAACCAGTGTTTTGAACTCTGCATCTCAAGATTGCTTATCTCCATTTTGTTTAGTATTTTTTCTAGAGTTTTGATCTGTTCTTTCATTTGGACCATGTTTTTTTGTCTTCTTATTTTGGCAGCCTCCCTATGTTAGTTTCTATGTATTAGGTAGAGGTGTTTTGTCTTTGTATCTTGGTAGTGTGGCCTAATGTAGGTGTCCTGTAGGGTCCAGTGGCACAGCCTCCCCTATCACCCAACGTGGGTTACTCGAGGTGCACCGTTAGTGTGGACTGAGCACATTCTCTCGTAATTGAGTCTTGATTGCTGTTGACAGGTCAGTGGGAGGAATTTACCCAGGCCAGTCAGCTGCAAGGACTGGCTGTGGCCACTGACCACCACCCTTTGCCCTTTATGGAAGATCAGCTGTGCGGGGCAGGGTGGTGGTGCTCTGATGTGATCTGTAGCTGACCACTGGGTGTGCTGGCCTGGTGTTGCAAGCCAAGGTCAGCCCCCACCTGTGCTCTGCCCAGGGCTATAAAGCAATCTGAGATGGCTGCTACTTGTGCATGTCTTGGACATTCCCAGGTGAAGCCAGGCTGTGAATCTAGGCTGGCTACTGCTAGTGCCAAGTCTTGGGCTCCCTCAGGCCAGCTGTGGTGTCGAGAGGATTTAGGAAGTTGTGCAGCCAAGACCAGCCATTTATATGGAAAGCAGGTTGGGTGGGCCCAAAAGCTGGGTGGGGCAGAGTCTCTGGGGTTCTCCAAGGAAGGTCAAACAGTGTTAGCCAGGTTGATGGAGTGTCAGATATGGCACCAGCTTGCCGGCTCTGTGGCTCTGAGGAAAAAGTGTTTACGAAAGAAACAATGGCCTCTGCTCGCCTTAACGCCAGACACTTCAGTTCCCCCCGTATGCCACTGGCGCCTTTCTAGTTGCTACGCCAGTGCTGGAGCTCAGAGGGAGGGAGCCTGAGTAAATGGGTCCCTGTGTGGGCTCTTTAAGAGGGACTGCTTGGGGCTCCAGAAGTTTCTTCCACTGACTTAATCTTTTCTGGTTTTTGCAGTGAGAAATTGTAGGGACTTAACTTGCTGACACTGGGACCCTGGGGTGGGGGTCCTGGTGTGGGGCTGGGACTCCTTGCTCCAGAGATATCCCTCCCGAATTTTTATTTTTATATATTTTTTAAGATTTTGTTTATTTATTTTGGTGTGGGGAGAAAGAAAGAGGAAGAGAAACATCAGTGTGTGGTTGCTTCTTGTGCACCCCCTAGTAGGGACCTGGCCTGCAACCCAGGCATGTGCCCTGGCTGGGAATTGAACCAGTGAGCCTTTGGTTTGCAGGTCAGTGCTCAGTCTACTGAGCCACACCGGCCAGGGCTCGAATTTTTGTCCACCACTCATGGGTGTCAGACTAGCCGTTCCATATCTGCCCCTCCTACCAGTCTGGGTGGGTGCGATTTCTTAACTCTGTAGTTGTCAGACTTCCATTCAACTCGATTTCTGATGGTTCTGAATGATGGTTGTTCTAAATTTTGATGCAGTTGTGTGAAGAGGTGAGCCATGTCTGCCTGTGTCACCATCTTGACCGGATGTCCTTGAGGTCAAGTCTTATAACTTTTACTGGTGTGGTTGAAATGTTAGTATCCCTCTGTCACTTTTTTCATACTAGTCTTCTTACTGAGTGACTTCCAAAATGAGCAATTAGTTACTCCTTTTTTTTTTTAGTAAGTGAAAAATATGTGTGGTGTGTTATCTACATGTCATTTACAACATGAGTAGTCTATCCTTCCACCAACTTTTTTTTTTTTTTTTTCCTTCTGGGCATCCAGTCCTTGGCTTTGACCTTAGCGTTGCTAAAGTAATTGCACTAGTGTGTAGCAGTGCATTAGAAAACGGCTGCCTTGGGTGTCAGTGCTCATGTTTGCTGGGCTGAGCCTGGGGAAGCCTGCATGGGTGGATTCATGAAGCTCTTCATGCCTGTATTAGACCGATGTGTGGCCACACCCTGCTTGGTCCACACCAAGCTTTTGAAGCACCAACTATGAGCAAAGAGGTTCAAACCATTAGTGTCTGGAAATCCTAGCACAGCCTAAATTTATAAATCATCTTCCATGAGGGATACTTGGGATATATCCTTGTACTTTTTAGATTTTTAATTCTTAAAGGAATTAGTAGTTTAAGAGTCTGCAAAGTAACTGGGCTGCTCCTCAAAGAAATGCTAAGGTCACATTGTTTCTTCACCCACCCAGTACAGGAAGGGCTTTCTTCCTTAACAATGGCTTCTGTTCATAGAGAGCTCACAGAAGAGGTTAACCTGTTTTGTTATATGGTTCTACTTGCGAAAATCTAGTTCATTTTCAAGGAGACCTTCCCATATTCTCTTGTAGCTTTGCCTTTCCAAGAGTCCAAGTCAGGGGTTTCTGGCCGGTACCATTAGGTGGCATCGTTTCTGGGTTTCTCTGCTCGAGTGACATTGTCTGTTGCCTTGTAGCACTGCAATGGCCAAAGATGAGCGAGTGAACCTGCTGTCCTTCACTGGGAGCACTCAGGTGGGGAAACAGGTGGCCCTTATGGTGCAGGAGAGGTTTGGTAAGTGTTGGCTTTCCAATGAGGATTTTAATTCCCTCAGAGGTATGGGTGTGAAATCTAAAAGTTGTTTTTCCCCCCATAGAGATACCAGCCATGTTTATTTGAGTGTCCAAGAAAAAGAAGGGTACAGTTGTTGGTGGGTTAATATGAGGGCAATCACAAATTGAAATAGCATCCTTTAGAAAAGGATGTCATTTTCTCTCTAAATGACTATAGTAGTATCATATCAAATGTATTTATCAAATTCTATCAGACTTGTTTGGCAAATTAAAAAAAAAGGAAACCCACAATTTAAACAGAATCACTGAGTACAGGACCTATATAGTGAATGTGGAATAGAAGATTTAAATGTGTTCTGTCATTTATATAAATATAACTTTGTATGCTCTACTTTATGAGTAATTTAAAAAGATATTTAAGGCTAATACTGACTTTCAGGTTTTGGCTATCATGAATATAAACTTCAACAAGGCAGGACTTGACTAGGTAATCTGCCAGCCCTTTTGCACTTTGAGCATTGTTTTTAAAAAGTAAGTTTACAAAAAACTATTAGAGCTAATAAGGTCGGCAAGGACATAAGACCAGTAAACAAAAGTCAGTTACATTTTATACATTAACAGTGAACAATCTGAAAATGAAAAACACCCATATAATAACATAACATCAAAAAGAAGAAAATAGTAAATGCAACAGAAGATGTGTAAGTCTCTCACACAGGGTGCTATAAAGCGTCGTTGAAAGATATTAAAGAATTAAATAAAAATAAAGTCATCCTATTTTCACTTTTTTGAAAAGTAAATATTGTTACTGCCCAAGATCAAGGTTGTACAAGTGTCTACAGACTTAATGCAATCCCTTTCTCGGTGTCAGATGGCTTCTCTGTGGAAATTGATGAGCTGATCCTAAAATCACATGTGAATGCAAAGATCCCTGAATAGCAAAGATAACCTTGGGAAAGAGGAACAAAGTTGCAGGACTCACAGTCTGATTTCAAAACTGAAGTACAACTGCACTGGTGAAGACTGTGTGGTACCGGCATACAGATACGCATAAAGGGCCATCGAGTAGAATTAACAGTTCAGAAAGAAACTCTTACTATTTTGACCAATTGATTTTGACAGGGTGCCAAGACATTTCAATGAGGAAAAAATGGTCATTTCAATAAACGATGCTAAGTCAGTTAGATATCCACATAACTGTGTGTGAAGTTGGACCTCAAACACCCCACTGAGTGTGCAGAAACTCACTGGGGTGGACCATTCCCTCACCCAGCACACAAAGACTAACTCAGAATGTGTCAGAGACCAAAATATGATTAGAACTATAAACCTCTTAGAAGAAAGCTCAGGAATAAGTTTCTATGACCTTGGATTATTATTTTATGACCTTGGAAAAATACATTTTAAATCTTTATGCTGGGGAGTATAAGGTCAGAATGGCATTGAGAGCAGGCTCTGTAACTTGCCTGGAATGTAAGTTGGCCGTATATATAGTAGCCCTTATATTCGTGCCCTTTGGCCCGGACCTAAGTAGGTCCAAGGTAGATATTCAGCAGTCAGTATATTCAACACTAGAGAAGTAACTAAATAAAATGGGGTACATCATCATGATGGATACTGTAGTGATTTTTCAAGAAAATGGCTCCTAGTAATTTTAAGGAGAAGGTATAACATACTAATCAGAGAACAAAGTTAATTAGCGTGATCTCAACTGAATATAAATGCACAGGAAAAAAGGTTGGAAGGCACTATAACAAAGTATATAGAAAGATTTCACGGTGACCTCTGGGTCATAGGCTTTTTCTGCTTGATACATTTTGCTCTTTAAAAAAAATAATTTTTTAAAAAAGATTTTATTTATTTATTTTTAGAAAGAGGGGAAAGGAAGGAGAAAGAGAGGGAGAGAAACATCAATGTGTGGTTGTCTCCTGTGTGCGCCTTACTGAGAACCCGGCCCGAAACCCAGGCATGTGCCCTGACTGGGAATCAAACCGGCAACCCTTTGGTTCACAGGCTGGCCTTAAATTCACTGAGCCACACCAGCCAGGGCTAAAAAAATAAATGTCTACAATGAGCACATAAATTTTAAACTGTTTTTATTGTGGTAAAATACATAAAACATGCCATTTACCATTTTAACCATTTTTAAGTGTGCTGTTATATGGCATTAAGCATATTTACATTATTATACAACCATCAATAACATCCATCTTCAAAATTTTTTTTGTGTTCCCAACTGAAACCCTGTGCCAATTAAAAACTAACTCCTGTCTGGTGTGGCTCAGGTGGTTGGAGAGTCATCCCATAGCCAAGTAGCTGCATGTTTGGTTTCCGGTCAGGGCACATACCTGGGCTGTGGGTATGTCCAGGCATGTTTGGGAGGTAGCTGATGAATGTTCCTCTCACATGGATGTTTTTCTCTCTCCCTTCCTCTCTCTGTAAAAGCCATGAAGGAATGTCCTCAGGCCAGGATCAAACAAACAAACAAACAAACAAATTCACTCCCCATTTCTGCCTTCCTCCAACCCCTTGGCAAGCATCATACTGTTCTACTTTTTGAGTCAATGGATTTGACTATTGTAGGAATCTCGTATAACTAGAGTCAGACAATATCTGTCTTTTTGTGACTGGTTTATATCACTTAACATAATGTCTTGAAGGTTCATCTTTGTTTTAGCATGTGTCAGAATTTCTATTCTTTCAAAGGTTGAATTTTATATATATACCATATATTTTTTTTATCCATTCATCCCTCAGTTGGGCACTTGGGTTGCTTCCGTCATTTAGTCATTATAAATACTGCTGTTGTGAACACGAGTGTACAATTATCTGTTTGAATTCCTGCTTTTACTTCTTGTGGTTAGGTACTTAGAAGTTGAGTTGCTAGATTGACCGTGCGGTAATTCTGTGTTTAATTTCTTGGGAAATTGCCATGTAGTTTTCCATAGTGGAAAACATAGCACTTACACCAACCTGGGGTTTTTTGGACATAACATCAAACTCAGAGAAAAGTTATAACATACACAAGTAATTTCTGCACACTGTTGAACAGATTCACCAATGCTTCCGTTTTGCCCCATTTCTTTTATCGTTTTCTCTCTCCAGGAACACACATGCGTGTACACTGTGGTTGTGTATTATTTTTGAACCATTTGGAGAACGTTGAAGACCTTGTGTTCCTTTACCACTAAATGTTTCAGTGTATTTCCTAACAACAAGTACATTCCATCATACAACCACAGTCCAATGAATGAAATCAGGAAATCTGATGTTGATTCAACATTCATGCTGTGTTTTAAATCTGGAAATAAATTAAAACATAATTGGGATAGGTTATGATTCGAAGCCATTTATCTTGTGCGTTAAATACTAAAATAGGCATTCATTTGTGTTTATATGTTTTTAAAGGGAGAAGTTTATTAGAACTTGGAGGAAATAATGCCATCATTGGTAAGGCCGCCCTTTGTTTTCATGTTGTTTTCCACTCAGAATACCGTCAGCAGTTGTCCTGAGTACATACATATACCTCGTGCAGGAACTCCTCTGTCCTGTGTTGTCTGTGCCAAGGTCTAATTCACATGTTGAAGAATTTTACTTGTGAGACAGGACACAGTGGTTTGAAGGCAGAGACAACTAGGAAGGAAAGGTGTTCGTGTTTGGAAAATGAAGCCGGGCTTAGAACCTGTGTATGAGACTTCCTAACGTGGCCTTGTTTCTTGTTTTTCCCTTCTCCCGTTTTCTGAAAACTGGTCACATGTGTCTCTAGAATGAGTAAGTATGTGACTTGTTGATTACACTGGATTTCAAAAACACTAGTGTCTTTAGTGGAATATTTAATGCTTTTATAACTGAGAAGGAGTGCTTCCTTAAAGCGTTTTAATCATTTATCTGTAGACTTTGATATTCTGTTTTTTAATTATTTGGCACAAAAGGAAATAATTTAACAATGTAACTGGATAATATAATGAATGTCAGTGGTTTGAGACTTTTTAAAAGCATGGATTTTGTGATAAAAAGCAAAATTTACTAATTTGTATATTGCCATCATCATGTTTAAATACCTATATATTTGTGGTATATAGAGTTTAAAAAGTATATGGCAAAGGGTTTGTAGGAGATGAACTTCTAATCTAGTTAAAAAGAGAGTTAAAAAATACAGTTAGCACTTAGTGAGCACTGGGTATTTGCTAGGTACTATGCTCCGCTGTTTCATGTGTATTATTTCATTTAATCCCCACAATAATCCCATGAGGGAGATACTGTGATTAATCTCATTTGAAGTTTCCACTCTGAGGCTTAGTGATTAAGTGCCTACTGTGCTGGGCCAGCAGGTGATAGAACCAGCACTGATATCCTGGCAATCAGACCCCAGAGCACTGCTCTTTCTTTAACTCCTTGCTATACCCCCCCCCCCGTCAGTACTCCAGGCATTATTATCCCACTTTATGGGTGAGGAAATTGACACTTCAAAAGGTAAAATAACACAACTAAAAAGTGATGGAAGTGGACAAGAACCCTGATCTGTTTGGCTGCACAAACCACCTTCTTGACCATCATGCCAGTCTGAGAATGCTGTTAAGACTGGAAAAGGGATCGTTGATGATATAAGAGGGAACTGTGTCTATAAGTTTCTCTGAGGGATGAGAAGGAAGGAATTACAAGTAATATAAATGGAAGGGTTAACTTTGCAAAGACTATGCTAGTTTTTTCTTCTGAGGGCAGAGGAGGTGGAGGAACGAATGGACCCAAGTAAAGAGAAATTTGGTTTTGCACTGATCTCTTCTGAAGAACAGAGGAAGCAGAAAAGGGCCCTTGGTGGGTGATCACTTTGAGGTTTTTTTCTAAGGGGGTTAAGGTAATCTGGTGGAGGAGTAAAGAGCTTGAGGGAGTTTGCAGATTTGGAAACACTCCTGTAGAGGGGCAACAAGGGGCATTTAAAGGCATGGACCGATGCAGGTGAGGATATGGATGTTAGAGAGTGAGTCTGATGTGGCGAAAATCAGAAGTCTCCCATTGTTACTCTCTCTATAGGCCCAGGGAAGCTGGCATCAACATGGGCCTGGGGTTCAGGCTGGAGGCAAGTAAAACTCAGAAAGGATGAGGTCTTAGAGAAGGCACTACATTGGGGCTGCAGAAGAGGCTTACTCAGTATGAGAAACGTTGAGAAATGAAAGATGAGGAGGTCAGAGGAGCGAGAGCCTCCATGTACATCTGTACTTGGATAAAGACCGTAGGGCTCTTTTCTCCTGTGATTTTCTCTGGATGGAAAGTGGTCTCTGCAGTGTGAACATGTTTATTTTGCAGGGATCATCCTGGTACTCTGTTACTGCAAGTCCTGTAGTAAAGGCATCATTTATACCAGTTAGCAAGTACCTTGTCTGCCTATTTCACGACACTGATGGGTGTGTGTTTGTGCTTCTCTAAGCTTTTGACGATGCGGACCTCAGCCTAGTCGTTCCTTCAGCTCTCTTCGCCTCCGTGGGGACGGCCGGCCAGAGGTGCACCACTGCCAGGCGCCTGGTGAGTGTGTCTGCATAGTCACGTGAGCTTGTCCTGCACTTCGATCACCACTTTTTAACAAATTGTGTAGGGAGGTGTCATAGAAGTGTTGTTAGAAACATGGACTTTCTAGATGTGGTTGGCAAATATGAGGCCCTATTCTCTCCTCTCTGCTCATGGCACATGTTGCCAGTCAACCAGGGATTCGCTCTGATTGGCTGGACTTGGACTGGGAGGTGACGCCATTTTCAGTCCCTCACTGAGATCAATATGAACAAAGTCCAATGTCACTTACAGATGAAAACAAGGTAAATAGTTGAAAAATTCTAAAACTGTCAGCTGAAAGATAGACAGCCTTGTTTTTTTTTTTTTTGTTTGTTTTTTTTAACTAAATAGAAACATTTAAAGATTTTCATTTCTGGCCTAGAAATCAAGTCTCAGATTTGACCTGGTGTGACGTGGCTCACTGAAAAGCAAATGACTCTGTGTGTTGTTTTTCCTCTTGATAATAAGCAAGAGGTTGTTTAGTTTCCACATGTATAGGGCTTGGGGCATTTAATCCACACTCAGACTTGGCTGGATTTCAGTTCGTGTCAGGTATGGCCTTGATTTTCATGGCTCTCATGGAACTGAAAACCTGTGGGTGCTGTAGCCAGACAGATTTCAGTTAGGTACAAAATTTGGCTACGTTTACCAGCTTTAAGTGATTAGTGTTGAGTTTTCTTTCTGTTTAATTAGAAAAGCAGTTTGCAGTTGAATTACAGAGGAGTTGGCTTTGGGTTTTACTGTCATCCACAGTGAGTGTGATCAAGTTCTTCATAAGGTTGGCATAATTTAAATTAATGAAATTAAGATAAAAGATATGTGGAATTAGTCTTTACTTTTCCCAACACATTTTATATTAATTTTTCCTATATTTTACAACAAATGAATCTTTCCTTTTTTAACATTACTCTGTTGAAGTTGTCAAAAAAAACTAAGATGCAGTGTTCATAATTTATAATTTAGTAAATTTATTCACCTTAAGCATTTGTTACATTAATGCTAAGAAGAAAATGTGTTCTTTAAAAATGATCATAATCATAATTACATGGCAAATACGAAATGACATAAAAGAAGCATTTTTTATTCAGCCAACTTTTCCTTTGTGCCTTAGAGCAAATACACATATCCATGTTTTATATGTAGTGTTGAAAATTAGACCATATTATTAGCCATTGCCCAAGATCGATTTCCATAGGAACAGTAAAGTAACAGGTAGAGAAATCCACTGCAGTACTGCAGATCTTCTCATACCTAGTGCTCATAATGCCGATGCATTCGCCACATGGAGACCAACTCAGAGAACAGATGGCAAATTCATCTCCACCTCTGGGAACATGGCATAGAACTTAAATCCTACCCAGAGTGAGTCCAATGCTTGTCCTCACCGGATTAAGGCCTCACTCTAGAGACCTAGTTGGCCTGAGGTTATGAGCATATGGTTACACAGCAGCAGAGGTAGGCTGACCAAATCCTGGTGGTGTGTATTCACCATTACTCATACAGTTACAGTGTGGGATAGTTGTGCTTGAGGTTTTCTGCTTTGTAAGCTGTTGAATGCTCTAGAAAGAAAACAGGCATAATTGATTTGTGAAGCTCTTACTCAGATAGGTCCTTATGGACTTGATAAATACTTGTCTTGGACTTCCAGTCAAGATGGCAGCATAGGTAAACACGGCTCATCTCTTTGCACAACCACATCAAAGTTGCAGCTAAAATATAGACCAGCCATCACTCAGAACTGTCAGAAATCAAGTTGAATGGAAGTCTGACAATTACAGAATTAAAGAAGCCACATCCATCCAGACTGGTAGGAAGGGTAGAGACAAGAAACTGGCTGGTCCCACATCCACGTGTGGTGGATAAAATCTGGGAGGGACAGAACAGGGGTGAGGAGTTCCAGCCCCACACTGGGCCCTCAGCCCAGGGTTCCAGTGCCAGGAAGATAAGACCCATAAATCCTGGCTGCAAAAACCAGCGGAGATTGAGCTGGTAATAAAAACTTCTGGAGTCCCAAACGGTTCCCCTTAAAAAATCCATACACCCTACAAAAACAAAAACAAAACAAAAACCCCATACACAGACTTATTCAGTCACTCCCTCTGAGCTCCAGCCCTGGGTAGCAGCTTGAAAGGCACCAGGGAGGAATTGGAGTGTCTAGTATCAAAGCGAGAGCTGAGGGACAGCTTTCTCTCAGAGAGAAAGGTGGTTAGAGACTGTTGTTCTATTTCTGAGCCCTCCCTCCCTACAGCCACAAAGCCAGCAGGCAGGTTGTATGTGAGACTCCATCAACTGGCTAAGACCGTTTTTCCCCACCTTGGGGATTCCCAGAGACCGTCGAACCCAACATGTGGGCCCAATGGCTGGTCTTCTTTTGTGCTTCACAATACCCTAAATCCTCTAAAAAAGGCCACAGCCTCCCTCATTGAGCCCCCAGCTCCCATACGTCTTGGTAAGTGGCCCCAGGCCCAAGCACTAGCAGCAGCCAACCTAGATTCATAGCTTGGCTTTGCCTGTGAATCTCCAAGCCCAGCACAAGTAGCAGCAGCCATCTCAGATTGCTTTATAGCCCAGGTAGGGTGATTCTGGGCAAACACAGGGGTGGCTGACCTTGGGCTGCACCATCTGGGAAACCCAGAGCCTGTCCACCACGCAGACAGCTGCAGACCACATTGGAGCACCACCACCTTGTCCCTGCACAGCTGATCTTCCATGAAGGGTAGAGGGTGGTGGTCAATGGTCACAGCTGGTCCTTGTAGCTGACTGGCCTGGGTACATCCCTCCCACTGACCTGCCAACAGCAATCAAGGCTCAACTATAAGAGGAGGGTGTACTCAGTCCTTGAGTTACCCAGCTTGGATGATAGGGGGGCTATGCCACTGGACCCTACAGGGCACCTACTACATTAGGCCACACTACAAGACATGGAAGCAAAGCAGCTGTACCTAATACATAGAAACTAACCTAGGGAGGCTGCCAAAACAAGGAGACAAAGAAACATGGTCCAAATGAAAGAACAGATCAAAACTCTAGATAAAATACTAAACAAAATGGAGATAAGCAATCTGTGAGGTGCAGAGTTCAAAACACTGGTTATAAGGATGCTCAAGGAGCTTAGTGAGGACCTCAACAGCATGAAAAAAGCCATTTGAAAACAAAGGCTACACTAACTGAAATAAAGAACAATTTCCAGGGAGACAAGAGTAGAGTGGGTGAAGCCAAGAATGAAATCAGTGATTGGGAAATAAGGAAACCAACCAGAACAACAAGAAGAAAAGAGAATCCAAAAAACAAGGATAGTGTAAGCAGCCTCTGGGACAACTTTAAGTGTTCCAACGTTCACATCATTGGGGTGCCAGAAGGAGAAGAGGAAGAGCAAGAAATTGGAAATCTATTTGAAAAAATAGTGGAAGAAAATGTTACTACGTTGGTGAAGGAAATCGAGACATGCAAGTCTAGGGAGCACAGAGAGTCCCCCAGAAATGGATGCAAAGAGGCCTACTCTGAGACACATCATAATTAAAATGCCAAAGGTTAAAGCTAAAGGGAGAACATTAAAAGCAGCTAGAGAAAAGCAGTTAATTACCTACAGGGGAATTCCCATAAGACTATTAACTGATTTCTCAAAAGAAACTCATCAGGCTAGAAGGTACTGACAAGAAATATTTAAAGTTGTAAAAATAGGGACCTACAGCCAAGATGGTTCTACCCAGCAGAGATACCATTTAGAATGGAAGGACAGATAAAGAACTTCCCAGACAAGAAAAAAACTAAAGGAGTTCATCATCACCAAACCATTATTATATGAAATGTTAAAGGCACTTATTTAAGAAAAAAGAAGATCAAAAGTATAAACAACAAAATGGCAATAAATACATACCAACAATTGAACCCCAAAAAACAAACTAAGCAAGAAGAACAGACAGAATCATGAATACAGAAAGAGTTTTGATGGTTGTCAGATGGGTAGGGTGTGTGGAGGAATGGATGCAGAGGCGGGGGGAATAAGAAGTACAAATGTGTAGTTACAGAATAGCCATGAGGATGTAAAGTACGGTGGAGGAAGTGGAGTAGCCAAAGAACTTACATACATGACCCACGGACATGAACAGTGGGGGGGACTGCCTGAGGGAGTGGGGGTGCTGTGTGGAGGGGGAAAAGGGGAGATTGGGACAACTGTAGTAGCATAATCAATAAAAAAACTTGTCTTATAATTTTATTCTAACATCCACCTAGAGAAAATTATCTTCATGTAGTTAAATTTAAATCAAGAGATTATATAATTAAAAAGTAAACATGCTTCTATTTGCATGTTTTAGAGATCACAATAGATCAAAATTATATGAACTATAAATCAGTATTATTTAAGAAAAATTGTGCGTTGTTAACAGATTTGTCCATTTGACTGTTCCCATGTGTATTTGTCTTTCTCTTAGTTTTTACATGAAAGCATCCACGACGAGGTTGTGCATAGACTTAAGAAGGCCTATGCACAGGTCCGGGTCGGGAACCCATGGGACTGTGAGTATCTGGTTGATTTCAGATGTGCTCCTTTTCGATAGCTGTTGTTACCAGTGTTTATGATCTTCCCCCTTCCCTGAGAGGAGTCTGGGCATACAAAGCAGATAGAAGGCATTTAAGGTGATGTGTCTGCTTCTGGGTTAGGATCTTGAGTGTCGACGTGGGCTGGGGGGTGAGTTTGGCAATGGTGCTGAGATGGGATGCGTTTGGTGAGTCTTTCTCTCTTCACTGTTATTACCCTTGTCCAAGCCATCGCCCTCTCTCGTGGAAGGCTGCAAGAGTCACCAGACTGACTTTCCTGCTTTCACTTCTGCCTTCCACAGTGACCAGAGTGATTTTTTAAAGTGCAGTTAGATTAGATAATTCCCTCTCCTACTTTAACTACTCCAGGACTTTCTTTGCTCTTCAACTGTAAGTCAAGATTTTTTACTCCCTCTCTAGCAGGCTCCGTGTGACCTGACCTCTGTGCCTCCCCTCCTGCCTGCCTTTGCCCCTGTGCTCCCTGAGCGCCAGCCTTTCCAGCCTTTTGTGCTCCAGGGCTCGCAGGCTCTGTCCCGCTGCTCTCACTGCTGGAAACGCCCCTCACCCAGCTCTTCCCACCACAGGCTTCCTGCTGCAAGCCCACCTCCTCCCTGAGGCCCGTCTAGGTCTCTCTCCTCCCCCCTTTCCCCAGGTAACCTTTCTGCTCTGCTTCCTGGCAGCCATACGTAGGGCCGCATCAGTCTTCCCCTGTAAATTGCACACCAGCTGCTGAGCCTGCGAAGTTCTTAGAGAGCGATCACACTGCAGTGAGTGAACAGGTGCTGTGTTTTTAACGTGGCACTCTGATGAATGGATCTAAACCAGGGTTGACACATGTGGCCTGCCACTTGTTTCTGTACGAAAGTTTATCAGCACGTGGCCACCCCTACTCGTTTACCTATCTTCTGTGGTTGTTTTCACACCACAGTGGCCAAGCTGAATAATGGTGAGGGACCACAGACGTCATGCAGAGCATTACACATTTGCAGTCTGTCCCTTTACAGAAGGTCACAGACTCCCCTTCTAAACTGAAGGGCTGCCTGGAGGGGTTGGTCTGTTCATTCGGAAAGTTGTTATAATAATAAATGATGCTACTTAGGGTAAAATGAGGAATATCTCTTTTTCTCCCCAGCCAATGTTCTCTATGGGCCACTGCACACCAAACAGGCAGTGAGCATGTTCCTTGGGGCAGTGGAAGCAGCAAAGAAAGAAGGAGGCACAGTGGTCTATGGCGGCAAGGTAAGGAAAGTTCTGGGCCCAGGCAGGGCTCTGGGCCAACTGGCGAAGGTCTCGAACTGGTGTCTTTCTTCTCTCCTCCCTTATGTGAGGGGGAAATGCAGGTTTGGAAGAATGACGACGTACACTGCATGGAAAAATTCTGGAACGACACACAATTTCAGCCAGTTGCCTTTGAACTGAGTCTCTAGGAATTTGTATGGAGGAGGGAAAGCTTTTTATGATACAGTAGAAGACTTTGTATTCAGAGTAGTTAGAATTTGTAGGTTATGGTTATTTAATAGGTCAACTAAGGCAGGGAATCAAAAAATACACACCAAAACCATTTTAATTTAACACAGATAACGACATTTGATTCTTTGGGTGGAGTCGAAGCATTTTCTTCAGGTGTGGTAGGAATTTGTCTTCATCCTTGCAGTAACTGCACCAATCATTTATTGTCGACGAGCTAGTTTCAGTTTCTTCAAAATTCACTGAGAACTGAGTTTCTTGTGAAGCTGAGAGAAGACTCCTCCTCTCTAGTCATCTTAATCACCAACACACCCACATTTCATTGGACAGCGTGTGTATGAATATGTATGTATCTATTTTTTACTTTTATTGGGTTATTTTCTAAAACATTCAACTTAATTTTTGTGGAAATAGCTCTTTTTTTTCCTTTGTATAATATTTATTTAAGTTTTGCAACACAGTATAGCATTATAATAACAGATACAGCTGCCATGCCCAGGATCTGGAGTGAAGACAATTGACTCTTGGTAAACATGCAGCTCAGTGGGTGAGCGCAGAGTTACAGGCACCAGGAGGGTCAGCCAGCAGCCAGAGCAGCTGGCTGTGGCCATCAGTATGATACGGAAGGAGAAGTGGGCACTGGGTAATAGTAATTTGGTTAGTGGAGGTTGGTTAGGAGTGCCTACACTATAGCCTTTTGGGGCTTTTCATTTTTGTATAATGTGTATTAGTTTACTATGGTTATCATAATAAAGGGTCATAGACTGGGTAGCTAAAACAACAGAAATGTAATATTTTTCTCACAGCTGTGGGGATTAGAAGTCTGAAAATCAAGGTGTGGCGGGGTTGGATTCTGGCGAGGCCTGTGTGTCCGGCACAGAGTGTCCTCACTCAGCCTTTCCTCCGTGCGTGAAGAGAGGTCATCTCTGGTGTCTCTACCGCTTATTGGGACATTAATTCTATTTGATTAGGTCCCCACCCATGTGACCTCATTTCACTTTTGTTACCTCCGTAAAGGCCCTGTCTCCAAATTCAGTCACAATGGGGTTAAGGTTTCAACATATGAATTTAGGGTTGGAGGGTACAGTGTAATTGACTGTATACACAGTGGGTAGAGATTACCCATTTTAAAGTTAAATAAATTTTACAATCCTCACTGTGACTGATTTCAATGCTACTTGGTTGTAACAAATGGCATAGCTCTCCATCCTTGATCCCTGTCCTTTTCCTATTTTTCTCTGACCACGTTAGAGTCGATAGGAGCCGGAGGAAGTTTATGTTCATGATGGGAAGTTATTTTGCAGAAACAATTCACCTAAAGTGGTGTTGGCTTTTGTCACAAGTATAGGCAAACACTGTCCTCTGACCACAAGTACTGGGATATAAACTGCTTTCATTGTCTTCATTTCATCTCTCTACCGCAGGCTATGGATCGCCCTGGGAACTACGTAGAACCGACCATTGTGACAGGTCTCACCCACGACGCGTCCATTGCCCACACAGAGACTTTTGCTCCGATTCTTTATGTCTTTAAATTCACGGTAAAGATGGGTCCTGTCTCTCTCTTCTCTAGTCTCACGTTGAAACAAACGAGAAGACCAGGAGAAAATGAAGGTGTATTAAATTCCACTTGACTTGCCTTTAGGGGGAGGTATTAGAAAGTCATTTTGGTTAGTCTAAATTTGACGGTTATGGCTAAAATATGACGGGATGAACAGTTCAAACTAGAGAGCATGCCAAGCTAGCTGCCTGGGAAGCCGGGTGAGCAGGGAACCTATGCTGCTGTTTATGGAGAAGGCGGCCCTCATTTCCTGTATCACCTGGTTCTGAGCTGTGCGCACCAAACATTGGGCTTCTCTGCAGAAGAACTAGATAGTTTGATAGTCTGAGAGCTAAGTTTCAGCAGACAAAATGGGAAGACAGAGGGCAGCCTAAAGGTCTACAGTTACAGTCTGCATCAGAGGACAGATGGGCTGTGGAGGTTTTAACAGAGGAAGGTATAGAGGGTCTCCTTCCCCAGCATGGGGCAGGCCCTCGCCGTGCCAGGAAATATTTAGAGACTCATTCAGGGTTTGATCATGCGGTGATTAACAGTCCAAGGATCATGAGGATCACGCCTGTTGTTACTACATGATCGTATTTTTTAAATCTTGCTTTAAATTGTCTATCACCTTTCCCAATATGGTGACTAGACAGTATAATTTCATGTTTTGTAGTGTGTGTGTCTGACTGAGCTCTCCGGCAAATAATTTAGCCTCTCTGTGCCTGCTTTGCCTAATCTGCACATTGAGGATAATAGAAAACCTGTGCCACAGAGTGAGCATTACCTAACTGGATGCATGCTAAGTGCTCAGGGCAGTGTGCGTGATGAGAGCTGAAGAAGTATTAGCTATTATATGTAATAGCTTGAATAGAAGAATGTACTGCAAGAATGGAAGCTCTTCATTTCTTAAAGCACAATTAGGGAGAAAACCCCACAAAGACACTGTAAGTGAAACAGAGTTAGTCAGATGTTGACCCTGTAGTTTCCTTGTTTTGCCCTCAAATTGTACCAGCACATCTCATGAAATGAGTTCAACGTTTGTAACTTTGACTTGAACACCGTGTAGTGTAACAGCTTCTAACGTCTGCCCTTTCAGAATGAAGACGAAGTCTTTGCGTGGAATAATGAAGTCAAGCAGGGACTTTCAAGTAGCATCTTTACCAAGGACTTGGGCAGAATCTTCCGTTGGCTTGGGTATAACTGTGTTTATTTAAGTCTGTGTAACCCATGTAAGGCTTATTTGCATGGTGAGGGACTTTAAAAAAAGAAAATGGCACCATCATGCTTGAAAATTCATTTTTTGGCACTGAGAGTCTTAGAGGTTTTGTTTGAATTTTGTTTTTTACTTTCCCATACGATGCTTTCACCATGCCCCCCCTTTTTATCCACAGACCAAAAGGATCGGACTGTGGCATTGTGAACGTCAACATTCCAACGAGCGGGGCTGAGATCGGAGGTGCCTTTGGTATGTAGAGAATCGTTTTTTTGTTTTCCACGTTGGGCAGTGTGTTAGTCTGCTAGGGCGGCCATAACAAAGTACCACAGGGTGGTGGCTTAAACAACCAAAATTAATTTTCTCACAGTTCTGGAGGCTGGAGGTCTAAGATCAAGGTGTTGACAAGTTTGCTTTCTCCCGAGGCCTCTCTTCCCGGCTTGCAGATGAGATGGGCACCTTTCTCCGGAGTCCTCATGTGGCCTTTTTCTGTGCAGACATCCTTGGTATCTCTTCCTCTTATAAGGACACCAGTCCTATTGGCCGAAGGCCTTGACTTTGACTTCATTTAACCATAATTACCTACTTAAGCACTCTATTGCCCAAATACAGCTACATTCTGAGCTGTTGGAGGGTAGGCCTTGAATATATTCATGGGATAGGCAAGGAAGAGTAGGGGAGACAATTCAGCTCATAACAGGCGGTAAAGGAAAAGCAGTCGTAGCCAGGAAACTGAAATAATAGCCTTATCTGGTCTAACCTTCTTGACGAAGCCTGTGCTCCATGTTCAGAGTTCCTGTCCAGGGTCCTTCCTTTCATTCTCAGATGCAGGACCACACTGGAGCAGGGCCCTCACCTGAGCTGTGCGGACCCTGAAAGGGTGGCATCTGTTTTCTGGGGAGAGGGTTCAAGACCCCAGAAAAGATTAAGAACCCTTGTTTTAATGTCAGAAAAATTCACCCCCAAAATTCTGAATTTTATTGGCAAAGTGGGCACAGTAATATGTTAAACGTTATCTTTCATTTTAGATAAAATACTAAGTTGTTTCTTTTCACTGAGCCCTGTTTCTGTTTTGTCTTTATGCTTTGAGTTCTTTGTGCTTAAACTTAGTAATAGCAATAATTAAAAAAAATCTTCCCAACAATCATCTATTGTTTTACTTACTGAAAATGATCATACAATGTACAGATGATGTACTATAGAATTATACACCTGAAACCTGTATAATTTTTTAACTGTCACCCCAATAAATTCAATTAAAAAATAATCCAAAGTACAGTAATAACAGATTGCCTTTAAATATATAAAGAAGCAGAACAAAATTTGTTAATACTTGTAAAAGTTTAAATAACTCGGGGCATTCCTTCATCTCTTTTAGACCGAGTGCTGTAATTACTATCCAGTGCGACAGAAGGTTTCTGCTTTCAGTTCAGCCCTCCGCTCTCGCCCTCCACTGTTTAGTGCCCGAATGTGTCTGTCTGTCCTCCCTGGCCCTTTAATCCCTGTGTCCAGCCGTGCCTTCTCTTTCCCATGGACTCCTCTCCATTTCAGCCTTCACAGTTAATTTTTTTTTTAAAGTCTTATAGTGGTAAAAGCAGTTCTGCCCCCACTTTCCTCCTCCTTTCCCAGGCACAAATACTTTGAGATTCTTACTAAATGAAAAAAGTAATCTACCTCTGAATTTACTTTAATTTTTCTAGTGTGCTTTAACTGCACTCTTTGACAGCCTGAGACATTATGTATTGACCCATTGCTGTGCTAGGTTAAGCTTCTTCAGTTTTCAGTTTCCCTTTAAGTGATATGGCATTAGTGTGTGGGGCGAGGTGCAGGGGGAACCGGGGACAACCTTCTAAGGGTCTTCTCCAGTGGTGTCACAGATCGTGACAAGTGTAGTCCACCAGGAAAGCTCCTTAAGGACTTTGCATCAAAGGTTTTTACTGGGGGCAGATGACAGAGGCACCCTCAGCGGAGCAGAAGGAAAGCAGGTGTTTGACACAAACCACATTGTTTGTAAAAACCGTTCGGGCCCAGTGAGACACCTGAGCACTCAGGGAACGTTTTCTGTGGGTGCAGGGGACTGTGGAGCGGCCGAGTCCCGGAGGCCAGCAGCATTGCGGCAGCCCTGCTACCCCTTTTCTGCAGCTTTGTAGGAGTTTTTCCTCAGACTTTCGAAACTAATTACCCATTTGTCTTCTGGTTTCCAGCGTTGTGGTTGAAAAGCACAATCCACTTTGGTTTCTGACCTTTTTCCCCTGTTTCAAAAAATATCGGTTCCACTATTTACTTGTTATGTCTGACGTTCTGAAATTGCACAGGAATGTGCCTCAATGGAAATCTTTGTCAAAGTATTTGTTGGGCGCTCAGTGGCCAGTGATTGGCCGTAGAATATTGGGCCTCCTGGTGTTTCCAGTTCTGATTCTGCTTTGGTCCTGTTTCTTTGACAATTTTTTCCCTTTGATTTTCTCTATTTTAATTTCTGGAACTCCTGTTATTTAAATGTTACCTCTTAAAAAAATCAATTGTCTGATTTTGTTATATTTTCCCTCATTTAGTCTCTTTGTTTTTTACATGGGAAATTTCATCAGATTTTTCTTATCCTTCTATTAAGTATTTTCTCCTCTATTATTAAAAACAACATTGAAACTTATTTCTTGGGCTTTGATGGCACATTTTTAAATAGTGTCCCTTTCTCGTTTCATGGAGTCACTATCGTCTTATAGCCTCTCTGTGGATATTAATTTAACATTTAAAATGTCTTATTATAAAAGCAGTTTATGTATGTGGTAGAAAATTACATACAAAGAAGCATAAATGAGAGAATAAAAACATTTCCACTGTCCAGAGGTTCGATTCTTAACACCTTGGTCTAATGATAAGGTTGTTTTAAAGGTTTTCTTCTGCTGCCTGAGACGTGTCTGTTTCCTCTTAATTCCTTCCATTTTCCCTCCGATTTTCCCTCCGATTTTCATGTTTCTGTTGGTCTCTGTCTTTTACTTATTTGTTTGTGAAGGAGACTGTGGGCTAAATGTAAAAAGGACGGGGCTGCTCGGGCCCTCACCGCACCTCAGTGACGCTGAGTGGGAGCCCACGCAGAGGGGCCGCGGAGCGGGGGTGCGAGCCGCCTTTGTGTCCCTCCAGGAGGCGAGAAGCACAGCGGCGGCGGCCGGGAGTCGGGCAGCGACGCCTGGAAGCAGTACATGAGAAGGTCCACGTGGTAAGCCGGGGCTTTGGGGCTGGCGGGACTCAAGGCGGCTGCAGCGTGCTTTTGCATTCTTCTCCTTTCTGCTGTTTTAGGTGTTTTCGTTTAATTTTACTTTCTCTAATGTTCCGAGCTCTTCCCTCCCAGAGCCTCCGTTTTGTACTAGTATTTGTCTGCCCCTTCTTGTCAAGCTCCAGCTAGTGCCCAGCACAGCGCCCCCCTGAGAAACCATCTGGCCGGTGGTTCTACCTAGAGTCAGCCTAGGAACGGCACGCGCGGGGTGGGGGTGTCCGCCAGCAGGGGGAGTGCACGAGGCTGTCCTGTTTCTGTGTTCGCCTCGGGTGTGGCTGCCACCCTCGCAGACCGAGGAAGCAGAAGGAGATGGAGCTGCGCCAGGGGCCCGGGGGCTGCGGGCCTGGCTGCCAAGCTGGGGGATACCGGCTCTCAGAATAGGGAGCAATGCCCCGTGGAAGCTGGTTAGCTCATCCACCCAGCACGTGGTAGTTGGTGAGGGAGCCGGCTTCTAGGAGATTTTGTGTTTCTTTTACTTGAGTCCTGTTTCTCCTCTTTGGGTAGAAAGCGCTGTATCCAAGTGCAGTGAAACAGTGGGGTCAGGCCCATGTGGCATTAAGTCGCCAGAAGAGCACAGGGTGCGGGACCCAGGACACCCGTCCTCGTCCCATTTATTCCTGCTTACTAGCTCTCTAACCTTGGGCCTGCTTCTCGACCTGGGCTCCTTTTGTGGTCACCGCGACTTTCTGTCTGTGAGAAATCTCTGAGGTGCTTTTGGCTGTGGCTCGTTAAGTCTCCAGCATGTACACTCTGCCTGGTTTTCCTTCTCTGAAGTCAGTTACGTTCCTTTTACTTTTCCTGAGCACTCTGGATCTAGAATGGAAACTTTTATCTCTGGCCTTTGGGAACCCGTTTAATGGGACACTTTTCCTCTTAGGAGAAAGAGGAGATCATTATCAGATAACTGACGCATAGGGAAGCTCTTATTTTCTAAATTATTATAGCTCTTATTTTTTTTTATCAAAACGAGATATTTTTCCTGCTAATTCAGTACAAGTTATTGAGAGATAGAAAGAAAATTGTCCCGATTCCATGTTCTTGTGCCCTGATAACTATGAGTAACACAGATGCTCCGTGTCTTTCCAGACTTTTGTGTTTTTCTCTCCTTTTTAAATGTTTCATAAAACCAGATACACACTAACAGTGCTTTGTATCCTGTTTTCTTCACCAGCTTGTAACTTGGACATTTCACCTTGTTAATATATATAGATCTACCACATTTTTAAAAGGCATAGTAATATTCTGTATAATGTATGTACTATCCTTCATTTAATTTTGTTTATTTTTTTTCCTCCCTAGTACCATCAACTACAGTAAGGACCTTCCTCTGGCCCAAGGAATCAAGTTTCAGTAAAGGTGCTTTAAATCGACATTACTTCAGGTCTTTTAGGTTTTCTTGCATCTCTTTCTTCTGAGGAAGACAGAAAACGAAGCTTTGCCCTGAATAAATGCATCATTTGGAGTAGACAGTGGCTAACCCTTTATGCCCCCAAGGTCCTGACTAAATCAAGAGACTCATTTTTAAAAAATAAAAGTTGTCACAGCGTAGCCATATTTAGTAAAAGATAGAAAAATGGTTTTTTATGTTACAAGTAGGTACTAATTTTTTTAAGTTTATAATTATTTTATAATTTAGACAAAATAGTTACATGCCATGCTAGGAATTTGGGAAAACACAGAACCGAATGGAGAGGAAAATAGAAGTCTTCTCGGTAGATGCAGGAACATCTCCTCAGCAAGTAGCGGATTCTCTGGTGAGTGTTGGTTCCCACTGCCCTCTTCCAGCCTGTGCTGGGAAGGGTATGATTGACAGGGAGAGTATCCCTTTTATGGAGGGGGCCGTACAGCACATCATCTGTGGAAGGACTCGACTCGCTCTGTTAAATATGACTAAGGTATTTGTCACCATTACGACTTCTGCCCACGGTGGCTCGTGTCACCACAGGAAAAATTTGTGGGGTGGACATAGCTATTGCACCTGCCCCTGCCATGTACTCTGCCTGTGTAGCTTTGATAAAAAGAGTCTCTGGATTTCTCATGCAGCCTTAGGCCGTTTGTTTAGCTGGTAGGCTGCTACAGTTGCCCTTGGGTTTGTTCTTGGAGAGTTTCCTCAGTGTGTGGTGCATATGTCAGAGAGAAGTCAGCAGAGGCCACTGTCTCTTTGCTGAGAGTCTACTTGCAGCAGCCTTTGGAGTGGTTCTGCCCCGGGCCCCTGTGGAACTAGAACTGGCCCATGCAGCTCTCCTCTTCCTGTCAGTCTGCACTCCCCCCCCCCCCCATGGACAGCCACCGCTGCCCCCTGGACTCCTGCCAGATTGGACTGGGGCAGAAGCTTCGAAGATGACATTTGTAGGTGACCTACCTAATGCATCAAGATGTATGGAGAGATTTTCACAGCTGGCAGAGTTTGGGGGTTGTTATGACAGAGAAGCAAACAAATGAAAACACTAAGCAATTGCGAATCAGGGAAGGAGAGGTCCAGTGTGACTGGTGCTCACCCAGGTGCGTAGTTGTCAGCCTTGCATGTTAATCAGGCCAAACACTGATGATGAACCTTCAGAGAGCATGTTGGCAGGAAGAAGGCAGGGGTGAGGGTAGGTTACAAAGACGACAGTTCCTTATGTTCTATAGTGGAAAGTCTGTAATACCTAAAATTGAAATAGCAACGTGGGCTTGTAAAGATAGGCAAGTCCCAAATCATTGCTTCACGGAAGGGTAAGCGGGGGTGGGGCACTGAGACGGGGCACATTGCTGCTCCTCTAACCAGTCTTGTAGAGCTATTTGAGTGTTCAGTGAAGAGCCTGTATAGTTTTGATTGAAAATTTAAACCAATCAGAAAAGGAAATGACGTTGGGAATCCTGCATCTCCAGGCGCCCCTCCCTCCGTCCCGCTTCCCAGGGCCCAGGCATGCGCACTGGGGACTCTGAAACGTCTCACACAATCTCGTGAAAGCCGAATTTCCTTCCATTTTTTTTGAGAGTTTGAAACAGACTAGATCATCTTGTATTAATACACACATACTTTTTAATATAAATGGTTGCTTAAGAAAATCATTCAAATGGGGCATTTACTCTAAAAATCTTACTATGGCTCTTCTTTTTAGGTCACAGTGCTAAGTATTCCGTTTCTGTCCTAGTTGGTCACTGTCATACTGTCTGGAGACAGTGAAGCTGTATTTAAAACGTTTCAGGAATCATGTGAATAGGCTGTTTTTGTGAAATTTGCAAGATTCTTTTTGATTGAAATATTTTTATATCCTGTTCCCCCCCCCCAGCATATTATTTTTAACCAAGGTTTCCAAAACACCGGCCGTGTCCGTGATTGTTTTAATGAAATGTTTTCCCCTTTGTAATCTCTCCGCACTTGGGTATTTAAGGAGACTCCCGACCCTGCATCCGGTGGGGAGACCCCAGCACACGGGATAGAGGGGGCCTGGCAGCTGTGCTCTCAGGTGTCGAAGTCGAGTCACACTGGTTCTGGAAGCTGTCTTTGACACTAATTCATAACTTTTATATGGGTTCCTAGCAACAATAAGGATTTTTTTTGTCATAACGTTTATTAAAAAATATTGCCTTTAAACAGTCTTTTTGTTCTTTATTCTTTGATCTAACAAGTGGAAGTGGCCCGTTGGTATTTTCAACCACAGTGGTTCAAATGTGTGTGTGTGTGTTTCCTGGCCATGTATTCTGAGGTGCTGGGAGCCCCGTACTGCTGATGACTGGTTATCCTGAGCCCCTGCTGACTGTCCTGTCCCTCCCTGCCCGCGCCTGGTGCTGTAGCCACACTGCCAGTTCCCAGCCCACACTGTGGGCAGGAGGAACTGTGCTTCGTCGGCTGTGGTGAACTCGAAGTTGCTTAGGATCTTGCTGTACATGTCCAGTCCCCAGAGAGAGCTTCCTGTCGGCCGATCCCAGGATCCTGACTCTTGTGGTTCTTCCCTAGGAGGCAGGTGGAAGACTTTGGCTCCCGTTCCGGAGCAGCCCTGATGAAGAAAGACATCACACAGTGGAGATGAGTCAGTTTTCTCAAAGCCAGTCAGGATGCTCCTACATCTTTCACTCCTCTCCTGTGCAAGTACATTCTCTGTCCCTGGGAATGTGTGTGTGTGTGTGGGTGGGGGGGCGGGGCCGAGAGGTGTCAGTGACCTTGCTCTTCTGATCTTCCAAACTTTTTTCTGTTGCCCTCACTCTAACAAGGTTGCCAACAAGGAAGCTGGCTGGGAATGTTTTTAAGTGTTTTCTGTTTCAATACTGCCAGACAGGGCTTGCAGGTTGCATTCCCTGTGGCCCCCAACACTTTGTTTTCTCACACTTGGCTTGGTCCCTTTGTTACCCTCTTTCCTGGATGCATTTTATCTGCCTGATCAGAGTGTAGACCTTTGCAGGGGTAACCATTGCTGCAGTTTTGCCCCTCTCCAAGTTTAGCACCCCTTCTTAAAGGGTTTTAAGGGGATGTGTGAAGAGATTCGGTGACAGGCCGTTTTTTCAGCCCTAGAAACTTGATATATTTTAAAGTACCAAATTTTTGGACTTTTCATATAATGAAGTTTATTGATCTTTTATTCTTTTTCTAATTTAAGTTAAAAAGTTAGGTTACAAATATTTCCCTGGGCCTTTCAAAGTGTAGTTTTAAAGAAGTGATAGTTGGACGGATGCAGTCACAAACGCAGATGGAGATTGTAACAAACACGGGCTTCCCCTGTTCCCTGCGCCGTCCCTCCCCCAGTTCCCAGAGAAACTGGCTGGAGACCGCCCTCCCTTTTCTGCTGTTACCTCCGTATTTCTAAAGAATAAGCTTGTACTGCAACTTTGTAGCTAGAAAATTTAGATCTTGTCTGTTGACTTGTGGAAGGTGAGGAATAATGTTATTACCACCTCCCCGAACATAAACCTTCTCTTAGCTCTAATCTGCTAATATCACAACTCTGGGTTAAATCTATAGTCATTTAATTATTGTGAATATGCAAAGGCCACCAAGCCTAGCCATGCCTTAAAATTATGCCTACGTTCTTTTATTTTCCCAGAGTTAATAATTGGCCTTATTGCTTAATTTGCTCTGTATCTTTTTATTGTAGTAAAAGACAAAGGATTTACCATTTCAAAGTGTGCAGTGTAGTGGCAGTAAATTCAAGAGCTGTGCAACCCTCACCACTACCTAGTTCTAGAACATCTTTATCATCCCAAAGGAAACCCCATACGCGTTAAGCGGTCATTCCCTGTTCTCCTTCACCTCGCAGTATCTTTTATCACCGGTCTGTTTCCTGTATGGATGGGTTTACCTATTGTGGATATTTCATATAAATAGAATCGCTATTACTAATGATTTCCAAATGCCCGAACTATCTCTGTAACGTTGCCTATTAATATTTTCTAATCACCCACATCAGTTTTGGTTTCTATTTTACTTCTCCTGGAATCAAGTGCCCTTTGCCCTGTTTGCGTCAGTTAGGCTGGCTGCTCACCAGGACGGCTGCACCACTACCATCCGTGGGCCTCTGCGCAGCCCTTCTGTGCCGGAGTCTCCTGATGCCTGGATCCTGCATTCTCCTCCTCTTCTGCTGGAGCATATCCTGCAGAAGCTTCTTAAGAATGGTTTTTTGGAGGTAATTTTTGAAAAGTCTTACAAAAGAAGGGACTTCGTCCCCACATTGAATGGGAGATTGGATATAGGGGCTGGATGTAGAACCCACAGTTTTGTTGTTTTGTTTGCATTGGAAGGGCCCACAGCTGTTTGTTTTGTGGTAGGGACATTTTGGTCTCTAAGCCGTTTGGAATTTGGGTATGTGTTATGATTTGATCTAAATTCCCCCCTCAGACATTTAATAATTCTCCCCCCTCCAAATTCGACAAAGGAGTTTTCTTTTCCCCCCTGATGCTTCTTACAACACACCACCTGTGAGGGGCACCAGGCTCTGTTTTTAGGTTGTGTATTCTGTGTGTGTGTTGTGTGTACATGCAGACACATACATTGGATTAGTTTTAATTTTTGTAGCCTTTTAAATTTCCTTTATTAAATTTAAGTTGTTGGAGAGTACTACATATACTATGTGACTTTCAGAAAGTAACCTGACCTTTTTGAACTTCGTTTTCTTACCTGTAATGTGGCGGTGCAGCAGTTTGCCTTGTAATCTGCAGATACCAGTCTGCCTTTAGCAAAAATCGGAGAGCGCGCTGTCAGACTCATTTCGCCCCTCCACCTCCATTCTCCCACAGTCTCCCCTGCTGCGCACCCTTTGGGGCTGACCTCCAGGAACTGCTTCACCTGGTCTTTCCTTGTATTCTGGCTTCTGATTGGCCAGTGGTAGAAAGTCAGAGCAGACAGAGGTCAGGATATTCATTTCCCCACCCCTCCCTGCCAACTCTGGGTAGTGATTGTCAGCACCTTGTCAGGGGTTCCCATCCTGTTGCAACGCGGGATTCTGCCAGCTCTTTTCCTGCCCTTCAGTCTGCAAGTGCCAACTGGTTCTGTCCATACTCCCTGGGTTCGTCATTTTGCCTCCTTGATTCCTTCACTCCAGGAAGCTAGCTAAACAGGAGGCAACAATCAGCTATCATGTCAGAACACCACTGCCAGTATGAGTGAACTTTAACCATATTTAGGTTTTTTGTTTCTTTACTCAAAGTTAAAATTTTGAAACAGCACGCAATTGACCTGGCATGGGTCTTTTACATGTGAGGTAGTTACCCAGCCCTTGGCCATGTGAGAGCAAGACCACTGGACTAATGGTCCTAATGCTGAAGTCAGGGGAGGAGAATTCGTTTGCTTGGGGAGTCAGAGGATATTAGGAAGAAACTGTGGGTGCTGGACCGCCGAAACCATGCCTTGCCACTGCATGGGGTGGTGATGGTGATGTCCGCCCCACACAGCTGCGAAGATTACAGAGAAACGCTAAAAATAGCAGTGCACACGGTAAAGGTTGAGTCAGTAGTGACTGTTGCTATCAGGTGTTTTACATATTTTCCTAAGTGAAATTTAGAAGCATTGTTCTGGTTTTTGAAAAGTTCTTTGGGATTTTTATTGGAATCACCTTAAATTTATAAATCAATTAGGAAAGAACTAACTTACAGTGCTTAGATATTTTTATCTAGCTATATGGTATGTTTGTTTTGCTCATGGATTTGCAATTTCTTGGAAGATTTATAATTTCCTGCAGTATCTTAACTTTGAAGTTTATTTCTATATATTTTGTGATTTTAGTAATTAAATGGGATTTGCCTCTATATGTAAGTTGGCTAAGAACCCATGTACTTTCCCAAGGTATGTTAGGTTGGAAAATATAAACAAGGATCCTACAACTACTTGGCCATTTGCTAGTTGGAGGTTTTTTCACCCTGGTGAATCCCATGATTCTAGAAATGTGTCCAGGAATCAGATATTATCAAATTGCCTTTACCATGTTGACCCGTAGGTGGCACTGCCCGTCAGAGTAACTGACTCTGGGACTCCTGTTTGGTAGAGAAATGCAGTTGTGTTGACTCTAGTGTCTAGGAGGTCACTGTGGGAAAGGTTTTCTATTCAGACAGACACGCTAAACTCTGTGCAGTGCTGTTATGAGCTGCTTTTCATTCCAGCACTTTTAGTGACCTGCCTTCCCTCGCTCCCGTGTGATGACCACACAGATCACCTGAGCTTCTGTTGATTGTTCCTCATGGGTAAAACATAAGCCCCCAAATGTTAAAGAGATAAAACAATGTTTGGATCTAAGTGCAGTTTAGTGTCTTTTCTTTTAAATTAAGGAACATACGTTTTATTTTTCACTTATTCACCCAGGGATGTATGTATTACTTGTTTTACTTCTATGATACTATGTTCCAGGCACTTTTCAAAACAACACATATAAACCCATTTCATACTCAACACCTCACCAAGGTAGGTAATATTACCATCCTCATTTTGTTCAGGAGGAAACTGAGGTACACAGAGTAAGTCACTTTCTGTAAGTCACACAGCTGATAAACAATGGGGCTGAAATTGGAACCCAAGCAACGCGGCTCCAGAGTTAGTGCTGTGAATCACCTGAAATTCGGATTCTTATACAATATCCTCTTTTTTAAAAAAATGTATTTTTTCCATTACAGTTTAGTCCCCTAATACTCCCTGCCCCCAGCAATCACCACACTCTTGTCCACATCCGTGAGTCCTTTTTCCTTTTTGCTCAATCCCTCCACTCCCTGCCTCCCTCCCCCCGACCCTTAGCTGTCATCCTGCTCTCTGTGTATGAGTCTGTCTCTGTTTTGTGCATTAGTTCAGTTTGTTCATTAGATTCCATAGACGAGTGAAGTCATATGGTATTTGTCTTTATCTGCTTGGCTTATTTCGCTAATCATGATCTCCAGGTCCATCCATACTATTGCAAAGGGTAAAACTTTCTTTTTTTTTTTGTAGCTGAGTAGTACTTCATTGCATAAATATCCCATAGTTTTTATCCACTCATCTATTGATGGACTCTGGGCTGCTTCCATATTTTGGCAATTTTAAATAACACTGCAATGAACACAGAGGGCTTAATGTTCTTTTGAATTAGTGTTTTGTGTTCCTTTGGATATATTCTGAGAAGTGGGTTAGCTGGGTCAGAAGGCAGATCCATTTTTTTTATTTTTTGAGGTATCTCCACACTGCTTTCCAGAGTGGCTGCACCAGTCTGCACTCCCACCCACAGTGCACAAGGGTTCCCCTTCTCCACATCATTGCCAGGGCTTGTTGATTTGTTTGCGATGGCCATTCTGACAGGTGTGAGATGGCATCCTATTGTGGTTTTAATATGCATTCGTCTAATCATTAGTGACGTTGAACATCCTTTCATATGTCTATTGGCCATGTCTTTGTCCTCTTTGAAGAAGTGTCTGTTCATATCCTTTGACCATTTTCTAATTGGCTTGTTTGTTTTTTTGGTGTTGGGTTTTGTTAAGTTCTTTATAAATTTTGGGTATTAACCCCTAATGCCCTCCTTTTCTGTCTGCCTCTCTAAATTGCTGAGCCTTTGTTTTTTCTTATGTAATGTTCTTTATTTTTCATTTTGACATAATCAGAGCCTTAAAGAAAAACTAGTACAAAGGATGTTTCCCTTTCACTGTATAAGAGTATGTTGTTGACCTGATGCCCCATCACCCCAAATACTCGAGTGTAGTTTTTCCATAAACAAGGACATCTTCTTTCTTTTTTGTTTAAGTACAACAACATTAGTCTCTTTTATGTAAAGGAAACATAACAAATGGATGCAAAATTAAATTTCATGATTAATTATACATAAAATGAAATGGTGTACTTTATAACAAAACCCACATGCAAAGTTGATCACATGACAGTAAAAGAATTGGCAAAATGGAAAACTTGCTGCTGCTGTTTTTAAATATTTACAGCCTGAAATCAAAACCATAAATTAGGTTTCTTTTTTTTTTCTTTTAAAAAAATTTTATTGTATTTTTCCATTACCATTTAACCCCCTTATGCCCCTCCCCCTATAATCACAACACCGTTGTCTGCATCCATGAGTCATTTTTCCATTTTTACTCGATCCTTCCTCCCCCCTAAAGGAGATTATTCTTTTTTTTCTCGATAATTTTATTTAGTTATTTTTTTTTAATTTTTTTATTGATTATGCTGTTACAGTTGTTCTATTCCCCCTTTATTCCCCTCCACCCTACCCCCCACCCCCACCATCACCCCCCCTTTAGTTTATGACCATGTGTCTCAAGTCCTTTAGATTCTATATTTCCCATGCTATTCTTGCCCCCCCATCTATTTTCTATCTACTGTCTATGCTACTTATTTTCTGTACCTTCTCCCCCCTTCTCCTCCTCCCACTCCCCTGTTGCTAACCCTCCTTGAGATCTTCATTTCTATGTTTCCACTCCTGATCTAGCTGTCCTTTTAGTTTGCTTTTGTTTTAGGTGTGGTTGTTAATAACTGTGAGTTTGTTGTCCTTTCACTGTTCATGTTTCTTTAACTTCTTTTTCTTAGATAAGTCCCTTTAACATTTCATATAATAAGGGCTTGGTGATGATGAACTCCTTGAATTTGATCTTATCTGAGAAGCACCTTATCTGTCCTTCCAGTTTAAATGAAAGTTTTGCTGGATAGAGCAATCTTGGTTGTAGGTCTTTAGATTTCATGACTTGGAATACCTCTTTCCAGCCCCTTCTTGCCTGTAAGGTCTCTTTTGAGAAATCAGCTGACAGTCTGATGGGGACTCCTTTGTAGGTGACTGTCCCCTTAGCTCTTGCTGCTTCTAGGATTCTCTCCTTCATTTTTATCTTGGCTAATGTAATTACGATGTGCCTTGGTGTGTTCCTTCTTGGGTCCAACTTCTTTGGTACTCTCTGAGCTTCCTGGATTTCCTGGAAGTCTATTTCCTTTGCCAGATTGGGGAAATTCTCCTTTATTATTTGTTCAAATAAGTTTTCCACTGGTGGCTGTGCCTTTCCCCCTTCTGGTACCCCTATAATTCGGATGTTGGAGCGTTTAAAGATGTCCTGGAGGTTCCTAAGACTCTCCTCATTTCTTTGAATTCTTGCTTCTTGACTCTTTTCTGTTTGGCCATTATTTGCTTTCTTCTGGTCCACTCCATTGATTTGAGTCCCAGTTTCCTTTTCATTGCTATTGGTGTCCTGTGCAATTCCATTCATTTCAATTAGTTTCGCCTTCATATATTTGTCTAATTTGTCCGTATAATCAACCAGTTCTGTGAGGATCTTGATAACCAATGTTTTAAACTGTGCGTCTGTGAGATTTGCTATTTCTTCATCGCTTAGATTTATTTCTGGGGCTCTGAGATCCTCCTGCGCCATTCTTGGTCTGTTCGGGCCCTTTAAGAAGTGGTGCCTTGGATTCCCAGGTCGCTGGGTTGTGACGCTGTATGTGGGGGGCGTGGCCCGAGCGGGGAAATGGCGACCCCCTCTGCCGCTTCTCACAGCTGGGTGCGGAGGAGCAGTGCCTTAGGTGGTTCACCTGGGCCGGGCCACTCAGAGTCGCTGGGTTATGACGCTGTATGTGGAGGTGGGGTCAGAGCAGGGAAATGGCGGCGCCCTCCACTGCCACTTGCCGTGGGGACCTGCTGGCCCGGTCCAATCGCCCACTCCCTCGCCTGTCCACCCGCGCACAAATGCGCGACCTCAGTCAACACGCAGCCCCGGCCCGGCTGTCTCCCCCGCGGTCGCTCGCCTGGTTGCTCGCGCGGTTGCTCACTGGGTCCAACCCTGCGCCTGGATTCCGCACCTGAGCCTGTCTGACCGAGTTTTCCTGTGCAACCCTGCTCCGCCAGCCGCTGGTTTCGCCCCTCACCGGTCAGGCTGAAGAATTTGTTGTTAACGGGCTTCCGAAAAGTTCAATTTTCCGTGTTCTGGCTGTGTTTTCTGTTGCTAATATTTAGTTTTCTCTAATCTTGGTTGTGTGAGAAGGCACGGCACATCCACCTATGCCTCCATCTTGGCGGAAGTCATAAATTAGGTTTCTTAAAAAGGATTTAGTAAAATCAAATATAGACCTCCAGTAGCACTAACAGCAGCATTAAGCCCATCACCTATTGTAGTTACCGAATGTTAACAAAATGTTATATGCTTTTCATTCTCTAAACATTAGTGTGCAGCTCTTCTTAGGGTGTTGGGGAGAGAGAAAAGGTGGTTCGTCCCTGCTACTCCCCCTGCTGGCAGGAGTCAGCCGCACGGCACACGCGGCCGCGGGAGAGGATGAGGAGCACACCTTTGTGCCTCGGAGCCGTGTGTCCCATCTCAGCGTGGGTGCTCTGTCACGTCGAGAGAGGACAGGATGGACATTAGAGGCAAACGAGTGGCTTCCACCACAGTGTTTGTTAAAAATACTTCCCTGGCTCCCTTGTCCAGAATACCCTCTGTTGAATGTCACTTTTTTTTTCCAAGAGGAAATTTTATTAGCACATTTCAATCACCCTGAACTTTTGATAAAAGGTAGTATATTGTAGTAATTCTGAAAAAGTGTTTCCCTGGAGATGTTCTGCTGGCTAGACACAAAATCTGCCCTTCTTTCCTTGGAGGGGGTTGGCGGGGAGGCACTGCCGGGAGGGATACCTTCGGGGCATTCCATTTGGAGGGTAATTTCACGTCTCTTGGAGGAGCCTCTCTCCACGTGGCCTCTTCCTCCAGGAAGGCAGCCTAGGCTGATTCACAGGATGGTGGAAAGGCTACCAGCAGCAAGAAAAGTGTTGCCTGTCATTTTACTTCCTCATGATATCAGATAGTCTTCCAAATTAAGAGTTCATTTAAATTCTGTCATTCCCCAGGGCTATGTGCATTCATCCCTTAGCAGAAAAATAGAAGTAATCTGCTTCCAAAAGCAGCCAATCGGGGAAATTTCAAAGTTGGTTAGGAAGGAGAGGGAGGTGGGAGAGAGGAGCTGGGACAAGTGGGGCGGCAGCAGCTGGGGTCCGAGCAGACAGGCCGGAAGCCCTGTGGGGAGCCAGGGGACCCCTGGGAGGGCGGGTACCTGGAGAAGGTGGTGCCGGTGGGAGGGAGGAGGGAGACAAGGGAGTGAGGCTAGGAACCTGCACATGAGCCGTTTCAGCATTGCCTCTTTGGTCCATTTTCTACTCTCTGGTTCAGTGGATACTTCATCTGTTGCCTCAGGCTGTCAGAAGAGCTGGACTCAATCCCCAACTCTGGGCCAGGGAGTATTGGGCAAGTCACGGGTCTTCTAAGATCTGGTAACCTCTGTAAAAAGGGAGTGACCTTCCTGTCATACTTCCTAACACTACTGTAAAATACAAGTGCAACATCAAATACAAAGACTTGTACTTGTGCAAAGTATAACACACAGGTGGTATTATTGACAGAGTAGGGTGAGTTCCCTGCAAGCTGTGTGGGGCTGGTCTAGACCGGGGCTATCTTGGGGGCACAGATTTATTGAAGAGTTGAGAGAGGCTCAAAGATCTGGACCCATGGGAGTCACCCCTGATTCAAAGGTCATTCCTTGGAAGACAGGCCGGTGGAGACCACAGGATCTGGGCTTTCGGAGTAGACACCCGCCTGGAGAGGCGGAAAAGGAGGAGATGGACCTGTGTCAGGAGTACAGTCAGAGAGAGGCTGGCCCCTGCAGGTGAGGCAGGATCTCCAGGGCTGCCTTGGAAGGAAGGAGCTAAGGAAACCCTAGCCCAGAGCTGTTGACAGGCACCCAAGAACAGTGGCTGGAACTGGTTTTGTCTTGGATTGCCATGAGCCAAACAGCGATGATACATACCACTGAATCTCACTGCTTTCGACCTGGTTTGAGCTGGTAAACTCATGTTCAAGTTGCTTGGCTTTTGGCTGTGAAAAATCCCCTGGGTAGAGTGTGGAGACATTTTCTCCCATTCATAGTGTGTCATTTGAGTGTGCCCCTGTCACAAGGACTCTTGGCTGTGAGCTAGGAAGCTGAGCTTTGCTCATGACTGCAAACAGGGCCTGGAAAGGAAGGTCTGCCTGTATCCTTTTTGGGGTCTAGCTGATACATTGCTTCCTGTTTTCTTACGGATAGTGTGAGGGCTCAGTGTGCAGGGAGGTGTCTTGCTCTATTTTAAACTGCGATTGAGAGACTCCGATGGTGATTCTATACAACATCTCTCCATACTAACAGCTTTCATTTAAAAATGTAACAAACTGTTGTAAGAAAAATGGAGACGACTCACTGAAGACCTTCCTGACCCACTGGGGGGTAATGATCTATTCCAACTTTAAAAAAAATTAGGATAATCATCGTAGTGCTCCCTGGTGTTTTAAATCCAGACCTCAGATACCCAGAGCAGAGTGAGCAAATGATTTTAAAAACTTCTTAAAATGAGGGGAAAAAAAGAACCTCTAAGGAAAAAGTGCCATGAGTTTTTCTGCAGCTTTTGGACACCGGGCCCTGCAGCAGTGACTTGGTGGGTTTTCACGCTCCTGGTCAGACGGACAGGAGACGTTTCCCCACTGCTGCTTCTCCAGCCTCTGCCTCAGCCCACACGCACACGGCAAATCCTCCGAGTTTCCCGTGACCAAAGGTAAGCAGAGGGCCTCCGGGCTCGTTCTCCATTTGTGTTTTTTGACCTCTACACATCTAAGGATGACTTCCTCAGGATCGCCCTACCTCCTTCCCTCCTGGAGGGATTTCGTTTTGTTGTTGCGCTCAGAGCCGAGCTGGCTGCAGCTGCTTCAGCCTCCCCATGTCCGCCCTCCCCGTGGCCTCCCAGGAGGTCCAGGCCGCAGTGATTCGGGCTAAGTGGCCAGTCCCTGCCTCCCCTCAGTCTGCTGTCTTTACAAATCACCTGGTCCTTGCACCTGCCATCCTGGCCCAACAGGATGCTTTTGGGTAAAAGGTTTTCTCTGAAGTAGGCAAAAGGCTAATTGTTTCCTCAGTTACCTAAACCACTTGCAAGGCTTGAATTTTTAGTAGCTTTCAGAAAGAAAGGGGCTTTTTAACTGGACAAACTGTTCCCTCCAGCAAAGCCCCTTTGGCTGACCTTCGGTGATCACTCAGGCAGTGGCTCTTAGTCAAATAATCACCGCAGGGATTACAGCTTCAGGGATTCATCGGACTTCAGGGTCTACTTCTGCTTTGTTAGTTCTTTCTCTTGTGGGTCTCCCTTGGCCACGGGAGGGTGGGCACGGAAGGTTTTTTTGACTATCATCACCACAAAGTCAAGCTGACGTTTCCCCTGTCTTTGCCCCTGGTGGTTACAGTGCACTCTGCTGTTCAAATGGCCATTTCTCTCATGAAATGAAAGCTCTGTGAGGTCCGCATCTGGTCTGTATTTTTCAAGTTCTCTGTCTCTTCCACATCCAGCGAGATGTCCAGCACATAGTGTGGAATCTGTAAGTGTTTATTCAATAAGCAGATAAATGGATGCTTTGTGGGGGTTTTGGCTTCTTTTTTGTGTGTGTACGGGAGGAAGAGAAGTCCTCTAAGTTCTTAGGTTCTTTGATTGGGACCTGTGAGTTAAGCTGTAAAAAAAGAGACGATAATGGGAGACAGGGATGGAAGGACAAAGCCAGCGCCACTTGCTGTCGTGGCATCCCTTGCTGAGCAGGCCCGTGACCTCGTTGAACAGGACACTATTTTACATTCTGAGCTTGTGTCCCCAGGACTGGAAATGCCTGGGAAGCAAGAACAGAATGTGACTAACTGCTTCCTAGAGCCACAGGCAGAGATAACACTGGAACACACGGCCCAGGGGCCACACAATAGCCACCCTCTGCCCTTTTAAATGCAATTGTAATGCAGTAAAAGCTCAAAGCTCCAACCCCTCAATGCTGGTGTCTCTCCCCACACCAGGTCCCTCTTCATTCTTGGTGAGTGAATAAAATCTTTACTCTCTACATGTCTCTTTGTGAATTTTTTCACAGCCTGCGTCACCGACCACCCTAACAAATACAAATTTATTTGACATTACTATTTTGTATGCACACAGAGACCGTCATAAAAATAATGATCCAAAGAAGTGATTGAGGTTGTGGGCTTACATAGCACTTAAACAAAGGGTGATAAGTAGTGGAGAAATGACAGGCAAAGGAAAGGGGTTTGGGCTTCTAGGAGTGGTTTCCTGTGGCAAGGTAAATGTATGGGGGGAACTAGTAGAAGATAAGGGTTATCTGCTGAGGCTTAGTTTATGTAGACTCATCCCAGCACCTCTCCATCTCTGGTGATAAAGGCTGCTCTCTTTCAGGTATGAGGGAGGGGCTCCTTCACGAGGGAAGTTTATGCCCTGCTTTAAGCAGATGGAAGGCAGCATTTTCTGTGTATGCTCTTACTCAGTTGCATTTGGCTCAACATAATTCTAATGCCAAAGGGACGTATTTTGGGGTGGCACATTCTGATCTCCTGAATGTGTTTGGTAGAATTTGCATGTGGTAGAGACGACTCATTTACTGCCTTTTATGGCGGGCACCTGGCTGCCCAGAATATAGACAGCACCTGTTAGCCAGTGTGCGGTGAGGTGTGGCCACGTGACAAACTAGGCAGGCTTCCTGAGGACTTGTAGGTGGACCTCCCTGCCCTGGGGGTCTTACCCTAGGTTCTTCTGAGGCAGAGCCATAACCTTCTAGCTCATCTGTGCTGTCGTAATTTTGCTGCTCTGTTTATTACTTGCAGCTAAACCTCATCACAACAGGTATGTTGGTTTAACATTTGCATGTATTGGGACCAGGGGAAGATTGGGATTAGGAGCTTAAGTCCAGCTGGGATAGCCATAAAAAACCATCAGTTAGAGGTGTTCAGCATCCGATGACAGCCTTAGCTGAGGTTAGTCTCTCTGCTAATTTATTTCGTATCCATCCACTCACAAACGTGGAACAGGTCCTCTTTTTCCACCTTACCCCTTGGTTTAGGAATATGAATGACATGTGTGCATTAAAATGTTGACAGGACGTTTCACGTGTCCTGTTAGGCTGAAAATGTCTGTGCACCTGAAACTGGTAACAGTGCAGAGAGTTCAACATGTCCACCTTGGTGTTTTTTAGTCTTAGACGTAAAAAAGGCAACTGATTGTTTTTTTTTCTTTTAAGATTTTCCTCTTAAAATTATTTTTATGTCATGAGAGCCAATTTTTTTCATGGATATCTTTAAAGGATTTAAATCTTTTTAAATATTTTATTTATTTATTTTTAGAGAGAGGGGACAGGAAGGAGAAAGAGTGGGAAAGAAATATCAGTGTGTGGTTGCCCCTCATGTGTCCCCTACTGGGAACCTAGCCTGCAATGCAGGCATGTGCCCTGACTGGGAATCGAACTGGCGACCCTTTGCTTCACAGGCCTGTGCTCAATCCAATGAGCTACACCAGCCAGGGCTAAATCTCTTTTTTGCCTCAGTTTGCTCACATGAGTAAGACGTCTTTTGACAGTGAACGTTTATTTCCTAAACATCCTTTCCTATGTACATTGATGGTCTGAACTATCTTTCTCTACCTCACTGACCATGAATAAGCCAGGAATTTTTGTCATTTTCATGGAGCCATGGCTGTGGGTGGCATGCAGTTAGGGGAAGGGGCGATGTGGGAGCTATGCCTGACAACGCACGGCTCTGCGAGTTCCAGTCGAAACAGAGGCAGAGGTAAACATGTCTCACCTCCTCGCACAACCACATCAAATCACAACTGAACAATGGAACAGCCGTCACTCAGAACCATCAGAAATCAAGTCGAGTGGAAGTCCAACAACTACAGAATTAAGAAGCCACACCATCCAGACGGGTTGGAGATGTGGAGATGCAGAACAGGCTGGTCCCACGCCCACGTGCGGGGGGATAAAAACTTGGGAGGGATATCTGAGCGGTGAGGAGTCCCAGCGCCACACCAGGATGCCCAGCCCAGGCTTCCAGTGCCAGGAAGATAAATCCCCACAACTTCTGACTGCAAAAAGCAGTGAGGTTTGAGTCAGTGAAAGGAACTTTTGGAGTCCCAGGCAGTGCCTCTTACAGGGCTTGCACATGGACTTAATCAGACTCGCTCCCTCTGAGCTCCAGGTCCAGGGTAGGAGCTTGAAAGGCACCAGGAGTTCACAGAGAGGAACTGAAGTGCTGGCATCAGAGTGAGAGCTGGGGCACAGCTTTCTAGACACAAATGCGGGCAGAGGCCATTGTTCCTTTTTGGAGCCATCCCCCAACGGAGCGACAGAGCTGGCAGGTGGGTGTCACATTTGAGACTCCATCAACCTGGCTCACAAGGTCTGCTCCACCCTGAGGAATCCCTGAGACTCTGTTCCACCCAACTTAAGGGCCCACTCAAGCTTTTAACAGTGGCTTTTCCATGTGAATGGCTGATCTCAGCTCAGGCTTTATATCTTCCTAAATTATCTCAAACAAGCCACAGTCAGCTTCAGTGAGCCCCCATTCCCTGCACATCTGGCTAAGCAGCCCCAGGGATGACACTAGCAGCAGCCAGCTTTGATGCACAATTTGGCTTCTTATAGGAGCCTCTAAGCCCAGTAAAAGTAGCAACCATCTCAGATTGCTTTGTAGTTCACGCTAGGTGGCCTCAGGTGCAACACAGATGGGCTGACCTTGACTGGCACCACCAGGGAAACCTCAGAACCTGCACATCCAGTGGACGGCTACAGACATTGGAGAAGCATCACCCTGCCCCTACACAGCTGATCCTCCATGAAGGGCAGAGGTTGGTGGGCAGTGGTCACAGCCAGTCCTTGCAGCTGATTGGCCTGGATGAATCCAACCCATTGCTCTGCCAACAGCAACCAAGGCTCAACTACAAAAGGAAGGTGTACTCAACCCACACAAAGGGTGCACCTTGAGTACCCAGCTTGGGTGATAGAGGAGGCTCTGCCATTGGACCCTATAGGACACCTAGTATATTAGGACAAGCTACCAAAACACGGAGTCAAAGCAGCTCTACCTGATACATAGAAACAATCATAGGGAGGTTGCAAAAATGATGAGACAAAGAAACATGGCCCAAATGAAAGAACAGATCAAAATTCCTGAAAAAGAACTAAACAACATAGAGATAAGCAATCTATGAGATGCAGAGTTCAAAACACTGGTTATAAGGATGCTCAAGGAACTCGGTGAGGATCTCAACATAAAAAAAGGTCCAGGCAAAAATGAAGAATATACTAATGGAAATAAAGAGTGATTTATAGGGAATAAACAGTAGAGTAGATGAAGCCAACAATCAGATGAATGATTTGGAACACAAGGAAATAAAAGACAACCAATCAGGACAAGAAGAAGAAAAAAGAATTTAAAAAATGAGGATAGTGTAAAGCAGCTTATGGGACAACTTCAAGTACTCCAACATTCACATCATTGGATTGCCAAAAAGAGCAAGAAATTGGAAATCTATCTGAAAAAATAATGGAAGAAAAATTCCCTAACTTGGTGAAGGAAATAGACATGCATATCCAGGAAGCACAGAGAGTCAACAAACAAGATGGATTCAAAGAGGCCCACTCCAAGATTCATTATCATTAAAATGCCAAAGGTTAAAGATAAAGAGAGAATTTTAAAACCAACAAGAGAAATGCAGTTAGTTACCTAAAGGGGAGTTCCCACAAGACTGTCAGTTGATTTCTTAAAAAAATTTTTTGCAAGGGATTGGCAAGAAATATTCACAATCATGAAAAGCAGGGACCTACAGCCAAAATTGCTCTACCCAGAAAAGCTATCATTTAGAATCAAAGGGCAGATAAAGAGCTTCCTAGCCAAGAAAACTCTAACGGAGTTCATCATCATCAAACCATTATTATATGAAATCTTAAAGGGACTTATTTAGAAGAAGAAGAGGATCCAAACTATGAACAATAAAATGGTAATAAATACTTATCTATCCACAATTGACTCTAAAAAACAAACAGAGCAAACAAGAAGAACAGAGACAGAATCATGGATACAGAGTGATTTGGTGGTTGCCAGATGGGAAAGGAGTGTGGGGGAGAATGGGTGAAGAGGGGAGGGATTAAGAAGTACAAACAGGTAGTTACGGAATAGCCATGGGGATGTACAGTACAGTGTAGGAAATGGAGCAGCCAAAGAACTTATACACCTGACCCATGGACGTGAACAATGATGTGGGGATTGCCTGAGGAAGTGGGGGTGCTGGGGGAAATTTTCAGACACCTGAAACAGCATAATCAATAGAATATAAATTAAAAGAAAACAAGGATTTGTGAGCTATGGCTGCATGAGAAAATTCCTTCATTTTTAAGTAAATGGTAGTATTTTTTAAATAAGAATTTCCGTGAAACTCAGGCAATCTCAGATGAAATTAAGAACTCTATCAGTCCGACTGGAACTATAGGACATTCATATAAGACATTTTCCCCCTGAATGTCAGTGGACCCTGAACTAGTTGGGATCACAAATAGAGGGTCCTGGGAGGCTGGGCTGTTTGGAAGTCCCACTGGCTTGGACAAAGCCTGGGCTCACAGTAGGTCTGCTCCTGAACCCATAGCTTGAAGCACAGTGATTATCCTGAGTCACATTACCATTTAGTATTAAGTTTCACAAATGGTCTAATTGGCAGTTTATTTGGTTCAGCCTACAGATGAGGTTTTTTTTCCTGTTGGTTTTTTTTTTCCAAAAAGAATTAACTTCTTAGAATACAAGCATAAATGTTACCAGAACCAAAATATTGTATATAAAACAATAGCAGAAAATGGATATGTTACAAATGAGTGATTTATAGATAAAGAAAATAAGGCTCCGAGAGTTCAGAGATTATTGCCCAGGTATCGAGAACTGGGAACTGTCCTATGGGAGCCTGGATCTCGCTGAATCTGTAACCCGTGACCTGCCCATCAGGGCTCACAGTCCCTTCACTTGCATTCAATGTCCTTGGTCAAGTTTAGAAGAGAGTCGTCACTGCGGAAATGAGCCTTCGTCCGATCTGGAGCACTTGGAGAGCCTTGAGCTTCTAAGTCATCGTGAGACTCCTTGAACTAACGAAGCCCTGCCGCACACTGTTAACATTAGCATTCGTCCTTTTTAAGTGCAACAGTGACTTGTTTTCTTACTGTGAACACACGGCACTGAGAAACAATCCCTGGAAAATACAGGTAGGCAAAAAGAGAAGAAATTTGGCCGCCACGATCGCACGGAGGTCAGCACTGTTGACATTGGCACGTGCTCATTTGTTTCACTGGTGTTTGTGGAGCAGGCACGCACCCGGGCCTGGCAGGCTGGAGGACAAGCAGAGGGCCTTTGCCCTGGCGCAGAGGAGGCCAAAGTCAATAAGCAAGTAAATCAATAAAGGCATTGAGTACAAATTGAGATATCTGAAACAAAGGGTCATTAAAAAGGTTAGTCTGTGACACTGAATTAAGGGGTGAGAGAGAGTGGGAAATACTCTAATGTAGACGGGGCGGGGTGGGGGGTTCAGAAAAGGCCTTGTTGAGGAGGAGACATCTCATGTCAGATAAGAACGGTCAGTAGTCGGAGATGCAGAGAGCTGCGTGTCTGGGAGAGAAGGTACAGTCAGGGCAGTGAGGGGTTCAGGACTTGCCACCCCAAAATATCCATCGGACTTGTGGCATCAGGATTATTCTGAGCTAAAAGGCACTTGAAATAGAGCAGACACAGGCAGGCTCTCCGCCTTTGTACTTAAACGCAGGGCACACGATTTCCCGTGAGGAGTGCCCTGCCTGTACCAGGAAGGGAGAACATTCTTATGCTCACAGACGGAGTCCATGTGAGATGAGTCTGCCTGGACAAACCCTTTAAAAACGACCCTTCTTTTCCATCAGTTTCCCCCAGGTATGCCCTGGTCACTTTCCCACAGTTCACAGCCCTCAGCCCAAACCCTCCTTCCCTTTGTGTTCTCGCACCTCCTTAATGCCTCCCTCTGGGTTAGGCGGAGTGGGACCCGAGCCCTCGGGGGCTCGCTGCCTCCTTGGAGCTCTCACTTCTTTCTAGGAAGATCCCAGGCCATGGGAAAATATTCTCATCAAATAAAATTTGTATGCTTTCTTTCCCTGTTAATTGGTGTTTTGCCAGTTCAGTTTCCAGGCCGCAGCCGCAGAGCCTGAGAGGGTAGAGGAGAGGTCTCTCTGTCCCTCTAGCGGAATGAGGTTAGCACAGGTGACAGACTTTGCCACAGGAGAGGAGGCCGGTGTAGCTGGTGGGGGCGGGGGGGCCCAACTGCTGCACACGCTCTTGTAGGATCTGGAAAAAAGCCGAAAGACTGCCCCACAGGGGACATTAATTATATATGTAGTTTTAAAAACAGACAGGAAATAACTGTGTACATGATTATTTGTAACTTGTTTTTCTTACTTATCGAGACACATGTGGGTCCATAGTCTTTTCGATGTGCAAGTGCCTGTACCCAGGTCACCTTGCCTGTGTCTTGCTCTGTCGCCACCTTTGAGAGACAACTGGACTCTGTTTCTACCAATATGATATAAATTAGGGCGGAACCCCTGCCACGTCTCCGTACATGCATCTATGGATGTAATTTCCCTGAGACTAGTTAAAACCTGTAAATGGGCATGTTTCTAACAGGAAAGATTCTGCTTTGTTCCTGGCCTACCTCCTGCCTTCTCTGAAGCCAAAAACAATTTGCACACAAATTTGTTACTATCATTAATTAAATTGTAACCCCCTCCAATGACATTATCTATCTACTCTGGTTTCTTCAGCATCTCATTTAATGTAACTTGGTATTTAGCCAGAGCGACACTCTGGTTTCTCTAAGAAATTCACGTGCCCCTCTGCCCTCCAGCTGGGAGATCAGTGGGGGCATTTGGGGAGACAGTTTGTATGTTTTGCAGCCTGTGGTCTTTGGTCACTGTCACCGTTTTCAGTTGGTCACCCCTAAATGGCTGCAGGGAACACGACACAGACCAGTGCAGGGACGTGAGTTGCTTGCAGATTTTCAACATTAAGAATCACAGCATGCAGGCCTGACAAGTCACATTTCACAGGCTGAAGCAAATAAGACAATGTTTTGAAAGACAAGGGCAGCCAAAGTGATTTGGCATGTTTGGAGTGGCCTTGGATAACAGGCTTATCGGAGACAGAGGAGAACAAACGAGCCAGGGACCAGGTTACAGCTGGTGAGTAATTCCCCGAGGTTTCCCGGAGGAGGGATACTTTTTGGGCCTGTGCCTTGGAAAGCTTTGCTTGGAAAGCTTCTGGGACCAGAGCATCCGATCCTGGCTACTCTGCTACTCTTACTTGGTTGAGAGTGAGTAAGGACATATCTTTGTTATCACGCAAAACTAGTCGGAGGGAAAAACCACTCCATCCACACCCAGCTGGAGTTACCCACCCCGATGACTTTTTGGTAAAACCTAAGATCTGAGATAGCCATCTCCACCTGTAGTCTCATGAGTCCAGAACATTCTATGACTGGGGTGTGGGGGTGCGAGGGGGTGGCCACATACGCTGCAAATTCAGGCCAGTTTGAGATTTAGAAGATTTGGGATTAGTACACCTTGCAGTTATTTTCCTGAATTATAAGGGGGAAAAATCAAATTAGTACTATTTGATTATTGCTTTTTATAGATTTTTCTTCAAATAAAACTTGTTTTCTGGTCATCTGTCACATGCGGAAGGAGGAAGACACATCAAATTGTGTTTTATTAAGCAAATCTGAAGCCCAGAAAGAGGATGAGAAAATCTGTGATGCGGGGTTCAGGGAATCCGTACGATTGCGAAGTGGGTGGTCTGGGACCCAGAGTTGGAGTGGACGGGCGGGAGGCAGCGTCTGGGCTTTCTCCACTGAATGGGTCCCCGGAGTCCCGGCGAACTCTCTATTTAAGTGGGGTAGGAAATACACTTATGCCCCTGAGACACGTGTTTAAGCCTGTGAAAAAAAGCCTCATCCAGCATTATAGGATTATTTACTGGGTTTCTCATTCATAGTTCGGCCTCACATGGTACTAGATAATAGAAACATTGCAGGTATTCTAAGATTCGAGGGACCTAATGAGATGGAGTTTACTAATGCTATCGTGCTATTAAAAAGAAATAGTCATAATCCCAGTCATGTCGCACTGGGGCTCAGAAGCAGTTCTGGATATACAGTTTTTCCCAACTGCTCTGCAGCTACCTAGGCTTCAGAGCTGATCTCCTGATGGTGGCAGTTTGTAGCATGTCAACTCCGCTTTGATGGACATCTATCTGTGATATTGTTGACCTCCTTTTCTTGAACACTCTGCACCAAGTGAAGCACACGCAGGCGTCTGTTACACAGACACGGTGGTGAACTCCAGACAGTTCGGAAGATGCGGGGAGATGCTAGGACAGGAGACAGCCTAGCCCAGGAGTGGCCGGCGAGGCTTCTGGGACCAGAGCATCAGATCCTGGCTACTCTGCTAACTAGCCCTGACTTTGGATGAGCAAACTTCTCTGTGAAATGGGGTGGGGGAGGGCAGATGTGGCCAGTAAGGTGTGCTTTGCAAACCCCCAACTGCAGGGAACATAACTGACCACTGGCCGCTGACCCTCTTACCCTCTGACATCTGTCGCAGGGCTCACCGAGAGCAGGCCCCGTGGCTGCTCCTAGCCTCCTGAGCATGGTAGGATACTGAGGCAATGCCAATCCTGGACCATGCAGAGCTGTTCCTTCGCCACTTTGGGGAGGATGTCTCGATGGCTTTGCCTAATGCCCTCTTCCTGATGTTTTCAGCCAGCCTTCCCTCTGTCTCCTGGCTGGGCTCAGGCTTGCATCACCATCTGAGGCTCCCCCAGCTCCCTCCTTCCTTTCCCTCCCACCAGCATTTCCCCTAGTACAGGGTTGTCAGATTAAGCAACAACAAATAAATAAATAACAGGGTGTCCAGCTAAATCTGAATCCCAGATGAATAATTTTTTAAATTGTAAGTATATTTTAACTTTTAATAGACTCGTTTTATCTGGCAAAAAAGTCTGGGCAACTTGAATGCCATCTTGGTATTTGATTCTTGGGGGACCTTTACTTACACAGGGTGCTCACAATCGTACCTACCTCAGAGGTAGAACTGAATGAGTAAAAGTTGTCGTTAGAGCTGGATTGGAGCTTAGCAAGTGCTCATTAAGTGGTGGTTACTGTCAAAGTCAAAGGGTACGCCTGGACTGAAGGGGCTCCTTGGGTCTCCCAGCCTTTCCCCCAGCGACAGTGGGGACAGGTTGGCATCCAGGCCATGTCCCAGGTGCAGGGCATCTCTCCCACACAGAGGGGTCTGGTGGTGGCACCTGCAGGGCCGGTTGAGGGTGAGTGACCCACTCAGAGGGGGCAAGCCCCTCCACAGAGCGGCTCTGCTCTCTCCTCTGTGCCGGAGTGAGCGGCTCCTCTCCGTCAGCAGCCACTGCTCGCCGCCCCGCCTGTCCTCTGACCACCCTCTGTTTCGTCCACAGAGCCAGGCCCGGTCCTCACAAAACTCGAACGCTCTTGCGCTTCCGGCAAACCTCCCACGATGTGTTTCCAGTTATTCTTCAGGCTGTCTCTCTTTTTCATTGTTGGGTTTACTTTGCTTTCTTTTCTTTTGAATATCAGGCTCCGAGGTACTCTGGTTGCTGTGAATTCTGGAGGCTTGAGGTCTGGATAACTGAGGTGATACAAACGAATAATGTAGGAGTGGAAACTAAAGGAACAAATGAGAAGTTTCACTGTTGTCTGGGACAAGTAGAGAGTTTTTAACCCCAAAACAAAATGACTTGGATTCTTGGAATGGGATTTGGTTGTTTTAAATCTTATGTATTAGGACCAGAGTCATCTGAAATACTCAGTAGCTGTTATACATTATTTGATTTACATTTTCCTAAAATCCAGAAAACTAATTTCAAAATACTATGTGAACATAAATGAATTCTGACTGAAGATAACTGTGTAGTAATCCTGTTCCCCCCCTTAATAGCAGCCTTATATGTGCATTAAAATTCCTCAGACTGATGCAAATTACCTGTGGCAAAAGTGTAATCACAAATACTGATTTACGGTTGAACTTAAACTTCAGGTGCCATTGAAGTCATAGGATCATAACGCCAGGGTTTTGAAAGGCTACCGAACTCAACACTTTGCCTTTAAGCGAAAGTGATTTGTCCCAGCAAGATTAAAGTCAAACCATTTCAAAGTTTCAGAAGAAAGTTTACATGACATAAGGCAAAATTCCTGAGCTACATTCCTGAGCTACTACTGTCATATTTAACAAAAAATGCAAATGAGTTACTTAAAGAATGGCTGCATTAATCTTGTCCACACAGTAGCTTGTTTGTGACATGTTTGATGGTTCATAAAGTGTGATTTAACATGCATCTACAACAATTTTGAGTGTGGCAGCATATTAAGAGTCTTTTGCGGTGAGTTCTTTCCTTCTCCTACTAGTTATGAGGTGTTTTCAAAGCTTTGAACTTTGGATTTAGGACAAAGTCATGAGACACAGAGGGTGGGAGGAAGAAGATGGGGTTTTATCAGAACACCTGGGCTCACGTGCTTTTTCCCTGCAGTTGAGTCCCTGGGTATTCATGCCGCTTAGCCTCTCGGAATTTAGCTTCCTCGTCTGTAAATGTTAATGCCACTATCGGCCCGAGTTATTTTTTTAACCAGATGTTTTTTGCAGCTTGAAGGCAGATTGTATTAAAAAGGGCTTTGTAACAAATTCCTGTTATGATTTGTATGAGGGAAACACTGTTTATATAATGTTCCCCTCGCAAGGAGAAAGCACAGATTTGTTCATTGCATTCTGTTATGAGGCACTCGTTTTCAGCACAAGGGATCCTTAACCGAGCTTTAAACAGAAACGTAAAGGGGAAGTGCGTGCACCACACTTCGGGTGGGTGAGGCTCAGGCTCGCCGCCCACGACGCCTTCCGTAGCAGCAGCACCAAGCCCTTGGGGACACACCACTGCTGTGGTTGGTATGGCCGGCAGGCTGGAGTCATTATTTCCGTCCCAGGTGGTGTGACCGACTCTTACAGAGACTGCCGAACCTCACTATTGAAAAGCCGCAGAAGAAAAACCTGAATCTGGAGATCGGGGCTCCAGAATCCACGCCTTCAGCACGTGATAACTTTGCCTTGGAGCTCACGAACTGTCTGCAGCAGAGCATCTCTTACCCCAGGACTCCGGAGAACACCAATGCCCTTCACTTGGGCTGAGTCTGATCTAAAAACGCAAAGTTCTTCTGGGTGTTCTAGCGGATGGATGGCACAAATTTCCATGGACTTTACTTGATATCGTAGGAGAGAAACGTTCTCAAGGTAAAAGGTTCTCAAGGTACCTAGTAAATGTGACATTTAGAGTTACTACTACCTGGTACAATCTATGAAGACTATACTCCCTTTGAAGCTGGTAAGTACATCTCCTGTGGTGGACTCGGGCCAGCAGAGTCCGCCTGCTTTCACTGAAGACGAAAATAAATGCACAGGCGACAACAATCCTGTGCAGAAAAAGGGAACAGCACAGCTACTCTCTCAAGGGGAGAGTGTCTGTGGATGCCTCGGCCACTCCCTCAAGAGGAGAGCACCTTGACCTTTGCCTACACAGGCTTTTATTGTTTCCCTCGTGTCTTACATCAGAAAAAAATTACTACCTATTACATAGAATATTATTGTCTACATTTTAGGTGTAATCAAGGAAATGAAAATAACATGCAGAGGGGAATGGCGATGAGCTGATTAGCTCTGTCCTTGGGAAAATTCACACAGGCTTTGGAAATTACCTTGAAGATAGACAATATACACTTTTTGTTTCAGACCAGGGTGATGGAGTTTTAGCGAGAGCAAGCCACAACAGTCTGTATGCATATTCTAGGCCTGATTCCCATAGGAAAACTCAGTTTGGAGGTCTGGCTCCTGACCACCACTTCGCTTCTGTAGGATTTCCATACAGAGCCGAGTCACATTTGCCAGACTAAAACAAACCAGTACCCTACAACCCCTTGTAGGGGCAGTTTCATCTGGGTGAAGGCAAAGGATGGAGAAGTTCCCTGGGGACAGAGTTGGGCTTCCGTCTGGGGAGGCTGGCTGGCTTACAGGAGTGGCTGCTGCCCGTGGTGCAAGCTTGGGGACGTCACTTGGTGTCAGCACGGACCTTGGCAAGGGGCAGACTCTGAGAGGTCGGTGCAAGGAGGAGCAAGAGCAGTGGGACGGCACGAGGCTGGGCAGGGCACGGGGGAGGCTCTTCAGGGCACCAGACTGCCAGGACCTTCACACATCAGGAGCCCGAACCAGACCCTTTGAGGATTCTGATGGGGACACGGGTGTCCAGGCACCAGCACCCACAGACGCGGGCACCCACATGGCAACACAGGCACCACCAGGGAGGAAAAACCTGTCAGACAGAAAAACATGTTCTTTCTGAGCCAAAACTACCTATTAAAAAACCATGCATATGTTGATTAATTTTGTGTCCACTGGATGCCTAGACTAAGGGATGCCAAGATACCTGTCAGCCTTCCTAGGTGTGTCTCTGAGGGCGTCTTGGGAAAGGTTCGCTTTTGAATCAGTATTCTGAGTAAAGATCACCCCCACCCCCCACCAGTGTGGAGGGAATCCGATCTGTTGGGACCAAACAGGACCGAAAGAGCAGAGTGAGGGCGAACTTCTCTGTCTTTTGGAGCTGTGACCCCCACCTCTGACTGCCCTTGGACACGGGAGCCCCTGGTGCTCGGGCCTTTGTACTTGACTGTATCACACCACTGACGTTTCTGGGTCTCCAGCTTTGTATGTGGCTATTACAGGATTTATCCTCTGTGGTGGATAGGCCGATTCCTATATTAAAATCTCCTCTTATATATCTGTATATCTTATTGGTTCTGTTTCTCTGGAAAACTCTAATACAGAGCTCTAGGCCATAGGGGATGCTTGTAAATAAATCCCAAAAGGAACAATATCATCCAGATTGTTATCAGATCATAATTGTCAATAATATTAGAAATCAATAACAGAAAAAAAGCTTAAACAGTTCCTGTGTTGGAAACCAAATTACATCACGAAAGAAATCTAGATTTAAAAAGAACTAATAAATTTAAAAAGAACCCCAAACTAAGAAGTGTTGGGAACTGAGTGACAGGAGAGGTAGGACTTTGCAGACAAGGACCCTTGTGGCCCGAGGTTAGGTGAACCCAAATCTCTGAGGTGCAAGATGACCCAGACTGTCACAGGACTCAGCCTGTTGCCAGGGAATTCTGAGGCCTTGCTTTCAGTATCTGACCACCAGTACTGCCGCAAAGTCTTTAATGAGCATGCTCACACCCAGATACTTGGCCTGCCTGCACTTTTCCTGATGGGCGTGTTGTTTGTGAGTTATCACTAGGGTGGCCATCAGCCCTGGTCTCCTGGGATAGTTGCAGTCCACGGTTCCTGCTGTCCTGGTGAATTACCGGGTTGGCCCAAAAGTTCGTGTGTTTTTTTCTGTAAGTTAAAAGACACCTTTTTCCTTTTTTATCAGTAACTCTATTGATATGCATATTTTGACTATGTCGGCTATCTCCCACATGGTAGAACATTGATTGTTCTCAATTAATGTCTCTATTCGATTGCTATCAATTTCAACTGGTCTACCTGACTGGAATGTCATCACCCAGAGAGAAATCTCTGGTACGAAACTTTGCAAACCACTTTTGATGCTTTTCACCAGTCATGGCACCTTCTCCGTACACTACACAATCTTTTTTGCATTTCTGTTGCATTTTTGCATTTCTTGAAATAATAAAGCATGATGTGCCATAAATATCACTAATTTTCTTCCATCTTCAGTATTAAAATGGCTACACAAAAATTCACCAATCTTTATTTTTATTTTTAAATACACGCTAATATGACAGATGTCACGATACAATGCAACAAAATTGCTTTGAATGAAGTTAAAGACAACTAAGCACTGGTAGAGCCAGCTTACAGAAAAGCCAAATGAACTTTTTTGCCAAACCAGTATCCGTGGAACTGCCTTTTACTCCCAGAGGTATGATAGTGTGGGTGATAATGCCATTTACCCTGATGGGCAGTCCCCACTTAAGTTGGCTGTGACCTGGAGGTGTGGATAGTTTTGTGTTAAAGAATGTATTTATAAAGTGATTATTACGGTTTTCCTTTGGTAGTTGTTTAGTGCTTGTGTAATCGCTCCATTTTTACTATTTTGATCAGTTTGTTCCTCTCCCTTAATTCTTTGTTATCCAGTTTCTTTTTTTTCCTCATGGGAAAGTTGGAATGGTGGGCAGGCTGTGGGGGACTGTGTCTCCTGAAATGGAGTGTGTTCAGAAAAGTTGGAGCCATATTTCCAAGGCCCCGCCACCCGTGAGGCTGACTGCCTGCTTTGGTGCATTTTCATTTCTGAGCCAGAACAGAACCATCTTAAGATTCTTAACACGTTCTGCCAAGAATCTATTCCCTTTCATGTGCGTATAGTCTATTTCAACTTCGCCCGGGTGCAGAAGAACAGTGAGGACTACAAAGGAGAACAAATTGACCCGATTCATCATCCAGGCACGAGAGCCTCCTGGTTCTCGGAGCTGACAGTGTGGTGTCAAGGACGCTGCCCGTGGTTCGGGACCACGGACAGTGCTGACCTCCGGAGAGGCTCTCAGCTCACGGTCTGCCTTAGACCTGCACTACCGAGGTCACATCAGTGGACGGGCCTGGTTTGAAGTGTGCTCTGGCATCCCTCCGCGAGTGCTGTTGTTCACGCTGCGTGTCAGTGGTGGTTTAGACCTACTCCCGCCATTAATCAACCTGGAATCGGCATAACCAATGTGTCGTGCAAACCACGAAGACCAGTCCTGGACATGTCCTCCAGGCCAAGAAGAAATCTGGGACGTCCTAAAGGAGGCGGGACCTGGCCTGAGCTGAATGCGACATTGGCTTCTTCCTATTTCCCATAACACGTGGCCTCCGGTTTTGCTTACAATGAATGTTTCTTTATATTTCTAAAGGACCAATTTGGATTTAACCATTTTACTCTGTTGCGAGTGACTCTAAGTTCCCAAACCCACCACCAGAAATTGTAATTCAGGAGACCCAGTGTAGGTTTCAGAATCTGTTTCAATAAACATCTACCTTCATAGGATCTACTTGGATCATGCTGTTTTGGGGGGAGGGCCAGTGCCTGCCACCCCATTGCCTGTCAATCTCTGCGGAAGTCAGGGTTGCTGGCTGGCAGGGCCCAGGCAGGGAATTCTTCCTCAGACAGGGCTCTCAGAATCGTCAGATTCAGGAAGAGGGGCAGCCGTGGCAGGCCCATGTCTTCTCCAGGGCCAGAGTCACTACGCCAGCAGTGTGCCTGTGACAACTTGAAAGGGAGGTGAAACTTAAGTACTTGGGGAAAAAAAGCAGCTAAAACTTCACAGGTTCCAACCTGGCACAGGGTTCCTGTCCCAGCCAGTTCAGTTCAGGTCTCAGCAAGGAATCGCGGTGTCTAGTTTTATACTATTTGGTGCTGTAGTCATCATTGGTACCAAGTACCCCCAAATGAAGAAATACCTTTAGGAAACATGAAACAACAGTGTTTATGGAGTCGCGAATCCTCCATGGAAACCCAATTCACGCGGGGAAAAGCTAAGTCCCATGCTTGTTCATTTCCTCACACCAGGGGCTGGTTAGCTCAGGTGTGTGTGAATAAATGCACCCCCCAGTGAGCCGGACCGCCTAAAGCAAGTCCCTTTGGGTGGTCCTGGCTGCTCGGCCTCCAAAAGACGATTTCACCTCACTTCTCAGGTAATGTTTGTGAAGCCGGCAGCAGAGGGTAGGAGTGACATAGTTTGTCCTTTATAAATGTCAGGGGTGGTTTTACTAATACTTACCCAAATATCAGGAAGTCTTCACATGCAAACAGCCTGAAGGAACCTGAACAAAAGACTATGAAAATATTGGTTTAGAAATAGACACACCTCCTATTTTCCCAGGAAGACCGCGTTCCGGTTCTGTGCAGCTGCCTCGGCCGCAGGCGAGGTCATGTGGGCGTGTTTGCTTGGCGGCCTTTCACAAAAATCTCCTCGAGCCATTAGGGTGATTCATTTCGGAGAAACTGCAGCCCTCAGTGCCGTCATCATTTTATAGTTCTATGCCATTTTATACCTTCAGGGGCTATACAGGTGCCCCTTTTTCTTATTCATTACTGTATTCATTCCCCAGATGACATTTAGCAAACTTTTAACCCTCATTTAGGCTCCGTGTAAAAATGGAGGAATCCAGTTCTGACTGGACCCTGTTATGCTCTTTTATTCTCTGGCTGGGTCAGGGGAGAGTGTATGTCTACGATCCTTCTTCTAGAGACTGTAACTTGGTGTAAAGTGTGGATTCCCCCCCAGTTTAATCCTCTGCCCCTCGAAAGGAGGCACGAATCAATTGCTCTTTGAAATTAATCATTATTCCCGACACTGAAAGCACAAGGAAAAAGGTCAGGAGGCTCGAGTGGGCTCAGGCCCCTCAAAGACTCTATTTATTGTGTTATTTTTCTCATAAAACTTCATTCCAAATTCCATTTGGGCGGTAGGATCAATACCGTCACGAGCCTGCGGGATAGGCCTGCCAGAAGCTGAATCTCACGTTGCAGCATTAGAGAAAATAGTGTTGGCGGAGACCATCAAAGGCACGCACTACTCACTGATCATTCAGAAGGATGTAAAATACACCTGGAAATCTCTCTGAAGTTTCCCCCAAGAGGTGAAAAACAATGACAGTTAGAGGATGTGCATGCTGACCCAAATCTCATTCACTTCTTCACCAAGATTGTCCGTGGGATTCTGCTCAGGGAGAGACATTTGAGCCCGGATAGAAACCAATTTCCTGAGTTTTAGCCCACTAGGTGAGTTGGATAGGGCAACGCAAGTTGAAATCACTTTGTGTTTTATTGCAAGTTAATACCTCTTTCTCCTTCTTATTTAATTTTCTTGACTCCAGGGGGACTTCAGGATTTACGTAGCATTTTATTCAGTTCAGCAGCCACTTGGCTTTGATTGTGCAATCAGTACTCTGCCTTCAATTTTCTCCTGTCAGTAAACTGCCTTTCTGGAACAACTGCCTGGCAAATGAATTGAGGCACATTATGCTCGTCGGTAAAGCCAATGGCACATCACGCTCTCCATACAACAGTGCACACATCAGCCGTGTCAGGGCCCTGGAATTACCACGTGACTGTTCTTCTTTCTTAGTTTAGCAAGAAATGGCTTTGTTCCCATGGGTGACTTTACCTTTGGAATGGAAATTTGCTGCAGCCTTAAAAGAACGAGGTCTAGTGCGCTGGAGGAAATGCAGATTGCTCATGCACCACTGCTCGCTCCTGAAATGGTCGGCAGAACGATTTAATGACAAGCAACCCAGAAATTTTTTCACCCCAATAGCTGACTGGCTTCCTCACTGAATGTCGGCTAAATAAATAGCATTTTAACAAGTGCAATGCTGATGGGGAGGCAGATGGCACCTCTGGATCTCTCTTCCTTTTGTTTTTGGAAGTGCAGCTGTAAGGGCTATAGTTCTTGCTCTGCATTCAATCTAAAATCACCCATTGAGGTTTTTATCTTTAAATAGAGAATAAATGTTGATTGTCACGACGCTTTGTTCTGGTTCCTCCAGACGAGCTTCCCCTCCCCAAGGCTGACCCGGCTGAGTGCCTCCCCTGGCAATGGCAGAGATGGTGGCTGAGCCACTTGTTGGCAAGACTGTGACACTGGACCTCTTCCAGACCAGGGGAAAGAGATGTATTTTCTTTGGAATAGACATGCGTTCTTGATATTGATCTTCTTTCCTTGTTCATGATGTTTCTGCCTTATTCACCATCGTGGAGACTTCACACACCACAATATATTGCTTCTGATCAAGAAGCGCTATTCACAACAAACGAATTTCAGCAGAGGGCTAGTGCCCATGGAATTCATTGGCTTTTACAGTGTACTTCATCACTCAGATGAAGTAGAACAGTGGTCTGGCTTGTTGAGGAATTTGTAAGACTGCCAGTTAGGAGAGGTACCCTGAAAGCGTGGGGTTCTCCCTGAGAGGATGCAGTAGATGCAGTGGAGCGGAAGGCAACACAGGCATGTGTGTGTGTTGTCCACAGCCATGGGTCTAACAACCCACTTGTGGACTTCGTGCTCCCCATCCCTGCAGTTGTGAGCTCTGCTGGCTTGGAGGTTTTGTTTCCTAACAAGCCGTGTTTCCAGTGAATTGGAAGGTGAGACTGCCAAAGGGCCATTTTGTTCTACTAGTGCCGCCAAACCAATAGGCAACGAGAGAGAGAGAGAGAGAGAGAGAGAGAGAGAGAGAGAGAGAGAGAGAGAGAGAGAGAGAGAGGAAGACAAACAAGAAAGGATCTGAGAATTAAGACCTTTCAGGAATAGAAATTTGGGTCACTTTGCCTTAGAGTTGTGATCAGCTGAGGTTTTTTCTGAGGGCAAAGAAAAGATAAAATGGGTAGTGGGAAAAGGTTATAGATAAATATGTCTGTGATTCGTTACAGAGATGAAGACAATAGCAGCTGTCCATAGTTTTCTTCCTTGCTTAGTATGGTGTGTGTATTATAAATCTGTATATAGTAATAATTTTCTTTTCTCTCTTCTTTATATTTCATACAAGTTTTGTTGGAGGCTAACTTTACAAGTTAGTCGTTAGGGAACCAAATAATTAGGTGGTACTGTGACCAGATTTTATTTTACTTTTAATTAATTTTTTAAAAGTGAGTTTTGAATGCATGATTTCCCCCATTCTTGGTCCAGTTACATACAGAAATGGTCCCTGGAGTTACAGGACCAGGGATGAGGCCAGACACCAGGAGAGAAGTGGGTGGCTGGCAGTGCTGGGGCCAGAGTCCTGGGGAAGCATCCCACCCTCTCAGGGCAGGAGTTTGCACCTGCCCTGTTCAGGTAGTCAGCTGCCTCCCTCATGCCTTCCCTGTGGGCAGCAGATAGTTCACTGGGAGCTCCCTGAAGCAGGGTGTGCGTGCCATCTGGGGGGCTTGGCAGAGCTCAAAGGTGGGAGCTGCCTTCCCCAAAGGCCTCAGAGATGAGCTCCGTGGCTTGGCCGAGACAGGCAGGGGCAGACCTCCTTTCTCTTCCCTTCTTTTTCCTCTTTCTTCTTCCTCTGTCCCTTTGGTTCCAAGGTTCCTCTTTCACACTTTTGAGCTGCTTGCATTGCTGCCAGCTCACCTGTGTTGGGAATTTGGGGCCTGTACCTTCTTCCTTGGAGAAGTGGTGGAAGAAGGCAGGCTGAGCCTCAGTGAGGGGTCTCTGGCAGAGAAACTGGATGCCTCCTTGGTGTCCCCACATCTACAGAAGAAATCCAGGGCCTGATGGGCAGGGCTGGATGGTGGGGCTCCTCCAACTCCTTAAAGCCCCTTCTCTCCACAGAGACCATCTGGGGCAACCAGGGGTCACAGGGCAGTGTGGGGATCCAAGGGTGTGGCAGGATGTGCAAATCCCTGGACTCCTCACGGGGCCATGTTGCCTCTCCATGCTGGAAGAACTCGTTGAGTCCGGGGCTGCTGTTCAGTATGGGGATGTGCACAGTGAAGAAAAATAATGTCTCAGTCCTGTTCACTGTTCCCTGTCTATTTTTCCCCTAGTTTAATGTATTTTAATAGCAAACTTACAGGAACAGCTCAGAACATAGACAACATTAAAAACATGTATTTGCATGTAGTACAGCTCAGTTAGGAAGTATAGTGAATAGATGGTATCTACGGTAGTTAAAAATGCTACAAACCCCATTTAGTTGCCATCGATAAGAAAAATTTACTTGTTTAACAATAATCAAAATGTTGGCATTGTCCAGAAAAACTTAACAAGTAAATTTATATTGTTATAAGGTTGGACTGCTGAAACTTGTTCACTGAAACATTTTGACTCTCAGTAATGCTTTATGTTCCTGTGTTTATGCATATAGGTTTTATTGTATTTTATTGATTATACTATTATAGTCATCCCAGTTTTTCCCACTTTGCCCACTCCCTCAGGCAGTCCCCACACCACTGTTCATGTCTGTGAGTCACACATATGTGCTTTGGCTACTCCACTTCCCATGCTGTACTTTACATCCCTGTGGCTATTCTGTAACTACCTGTTTGTACTTCTTAATCCCTCACCTCTTCACTCACTCCTCCTCCCCCCACCCATCTGGCAACCATCCAATCACTCTGTATCCATGATTTTGTCTCTGTTCTTCTTGTTTGCTCAGTTTGTTTTTTAGAGTCAATTGTTGATACATATGTATTTATTACCATTTTATTGTTCATAGTTTGGATCTTCTTCTTTGTCTTAAATAAGTGCCTTTAAGATTTCATATTACAAAGGTTTCATGACGATGAACTCCTTTAGTGTTTTCTCCTCTGGAAAGCTCTTTATCTGCCCTTCCATTCCAAATGATAGCTTTGCTGGGTAGAGCAATCTTGGCTGTAGGTCTTGTTTTTCATGATTTTGAATATTTCTTGCCAATACCTTTTAGCCTGCAAAGCTTCTTTTGAGAAATCAGCTGACAGTCTTATGAGAACTCCCCTGTAGGTAACTAACTTTTTTCTCTTGCTGCTTTTGATATTCTCTCTTTATCTTCAACCTTTGTCTTTTTATTGTGATATGTCTTGGAGTGGGATTCTTTGCATCTATCTTGTTTGGGACTCTCTGTGCTTCCTAGACTTGCATGTTTATTTTCTTTACCAAATTAGGGAAGTTTTCTTTCATTATTTTTTCAAATAGATTTCTAATTCTTGCTTGTTTTGGCAACCCAATGATGTGAATGTTGGAGTGCTTGAAATTGTCCCATAAGCTGCTTACATTATCCTCATTTTTTTGGATTCTTTTTTTCTTCTTGTTTTTCTGATTGGTTGTTTTTTTTTTCTTCCTTATGTTTCAAATCATTGATTTGATTCTTGGCTTCATCCACTCTACTATGGATTCCCTGTAAATTATTCTTTAGTTCCATTAGCATATCCTTCATTTCTGCCTGGGTCTTTTTTATGCTGTTGAGGTCCTCACCAAGTTCCTTGAGCATCCTTATAACCAGCGTTTTGAACTCTGCATCTCATAGATTGCTTTTCTCTATGTTGTTTAGTTCTTTTTCTAGAATTTTGATCTGTTTTTTTTAATTTGAGCCATGTTTCTCTGTCTCCTCGTTTTGGCAGCCTGCCTGTGTTAGTTTCTATGTATCAGGTAGAGCTGCTTTGCCTTCATGTCTTGGTAGTGTGGCCTAATGCAGTAGGTGTCCTGTAGGGTCCAAAGGCACAGCCTCCTAATCACCCAAGCTGGGTACCCAAGTGCGTCCTCCCTGTGGGCTGTACACCTTCCTCTTGTAGCTGAGCCTTGGTCGCTGTTGGCAGGTCAGTGGGAGGGATTCACCTAGATCGTTGGCTGCAAGGATTGGCTCTGACCACTGACTACCAACGTCTGCTCTCTGTGGAGGATCAGCTGTGTGGGGGCAGGGTGGTTGTAAAATTCACAATCAAATGAAAATGGAAATACTGCCAAAACCTGACTTCTGTCCCCTATTTTCCACTCGCAATCATATACTTAGGTATCTTTTGACCCCATGGAGAAAAAATACAATGTTTAAATCTACCAATAACAGCTAGGAGAGTTTTTATTATTTTTAAAGAATGAAATGTTTTCCATCATAGTGGAACTCTTAAGCACATTCTCCACGTGCGCGGCGTGCTAACTGGATGTCATTGAGATAATTCTTACACGTTTGGCATGGACAGCACATAGTGTGGTGTCCTCAAAAATGCAAGGCAGATAGGCCTCCCTTGCCTCCTGCAAAGCACCTAAAGCTGCACTCTGTGAGCGCAGCTCTGTCTTGAAGTCCTGAGCCATTTGTTACAGCAGGTGGTGGAAGGGAAGTTTGAGAAATCAGTTCGGTGGATTTAATTTCACTGGGAGCCACAGTACCAGGCCTGTAATGATAAGGTTTCTTTACCCCTCCAGTAGAGGGTGCAGTCTCATGAGTGGCTTTGGTAGCCAGTTGCTTCCTTGGTGCTTTAGCACACCTTGATTTTCAGGAAGTCTGCTTTGTACCTGCTTTGTAGGAGACATGGTATAGATACCTGTTTACTTACACCCCTTCTCCTTCGGCTGGAGCTCTGTGAGCCGGAGGCAGTCCTGGCGTCCTCGTGCTCCTGGATCACTGAGGCAAAACACCTGCCAAACCCTGGGCCCGAGGAAGGCTGGGAACTCCTGGAGGAGGCACAAGAGGTTGTGGTGGGTGCCAGCCACGTCTCCACGCAGCTTTCAGGGGTCGCTGTGCACTGAGATGGGTACAATGAACGTTGGGACATCGTATCTCATCGTTTTCAGGTAAGGATGAGGACGTCTCCTTAGACGGAAATGTAGAATTGTGTTTCTCGTTTCTCATATACGTATAGAAGGGTGTGCATGGCAGCTGAGTAGCCACTGGAGGTGTGGTAGCCAGTTATTAAGCTGTGATCTCTTAGCTCCGAGCCTTCCCTTCTAGACTCCACTTTGTGGTGCTAATGTTACGATTCTTCCAACCATATTTGTTTTGCCAGTGTCTCCTTGTTTGGTTGTGCTAATACAAGGTACTAGCCAGAGCCTGTGAAACTGGAAGGGATGAAGGGATTGCTCCTTCTTGTTTGCTTCCTGAGAACTTCTGGAATGTTTCCTGTTCCAGTGAGTGTCACCTCATTCTCAGTTCTGCACCCTGGCAATGGCAGTTTATTCCTGTAGCAGCAGCTGAACCCAGTTTCTGGTTTTCCAGACACTTGCAGACCCGGCCTCATTACGCAGTCTCTGAGGCATTAGCCCCACCTGGCATGCCCCTGCCTCAGAGCTCAGTTCCAGCTCCGTGGGCCCCCCTCAACTTCCCGGCTTTAACAGTTTCAACCGCTTCTCTCTCGTTCCGCAAACCGAGGTTTGCTAGCTCGGTTTGCAGCGCTGTTACCAAGTTAACCCTTCTGTCTGGTTCACAGTCCTTGATGTCAACTTTTCCCTGGTGTGGGAGTTCCATCTTCATCCCGGATGGACGAACAAGGACTAGATTTGATTTCTCACCTGTGAAAAAAGTTCAGCAATAGCTGAGGAAAAAAACCCAGCAACAATGAAACACTGAAGTAGTAATTAGGAAAAGTTTATTGTGCACACACAAAAAAGTTCCCAACTGGGAGCACTAAAACCAAACATGGAATAAGCCTCAGGGGCTTATTATAGCAGCATATACAATGAGAAGGCAGTGACTGTTTACTCTTCACTGTGACTGCCTACAATATTAGAATGTTATTTATTTATTTATATTTTTGATATATTATATTGATTATGCTATTACAGTTGTCCCATTTCCCCCCTTCATTCCCCTCCACCCTGCACACCCTCTCCCACCACATTCCCCCACTTTAGTTCATGTCCATGTGTCATAAGTTCTTTAGCTTCTACATTTCCCATACTATTCTTGCCCTCCCCCTGTCTATTTTCTACCTACCATCCATGCTACTTATTCTCTGTACCTTTTCCTGCTCTCTCTTCCTCCCACTCCACTGTTGCTAAACCTCCATATGACCTCCATTTCTGTGTTTCTATTTCTGTTCTAGTTGTTTGCTTTTGTTTTTGTTTTAGGTTTGGTTGTTAATAACTGTGAGTTTGCGGTCCTTTCACTGTTCATATTTTTTATCTTCTTTTTCTTAGATAAGTCCCTTTAACATTTCATATAATAAGGGCTTGGTGATGATGAATTCCTTTAACTTGACCTTATCTGGGAAGCACTTTATCTGCCCTTCCATTGTAAATGAAAGCTTTGCTGGAGAGAGTAATCTTGGATGTAGGTCCTTGCCTTTCATTACTTGGAATACTTCTTTCCAGCCCCTTCTTGCCTGCAAGGTTTCTTTTCAGAAATCAGCTGACAGTCTGATGGGAACTCCTCTGTAGGTGACTGTCCCCTTATCTCTTGCTGATTCTAGGATTCTCTATCTTTAATCTTGGGTAATATAATTATGTTGTGCATGGTATGTTCCTCCTTGAGTCCAACTTCTTTGGGACTCTCCGAGCTTCCTGGACATCCTGGAAGTCTATTTCCTTTGCCATATCGGGAAAGTTCCCGTTTATTATTTGTTCAAGTAACTTTTTCACTTGTTGCTCTACCTCTTCCCCTTCTGGTACCCCTGTAATTTGGAACATTTAAAGATGTCCTGGAGGTTCCTAAGCCTCTCCTCATTTTTTTGAATTCTTGTTTCTTCATTTTTTTGATTGGGTGTTTCTTTCTTCCTTTTGGTCCACTCCATTGATAAAAGTTCCAGTTTCCTTCCCAACATTATTGGTTCCCTGTACATTTTCCTTCATTTCACTTGGTGTAGCCTTCATATTTTCACTTAATTTGTGACCAAATTCAACCAACTCTGTGAGCATCCTGATCACCAGTGCTTTAAACTGTGCATCTGATAGGTTGGCTCTCTCTTCGTCGCTTAGTTGTATTTTTTCTGGAGCTCTGATCTGTTCTATTATTTGGGCCATTTTTTTTTTTTTTTGTCTTGATGCACCTGTTACATAGCAAGGGGCAGAGCCTAAGGAGTTCATCAGGGTGGGGCAACTCATGTCACTGTGTTGTGATGCTGTATGTGGGGAGGAGTCTGAGAGGGAACAGTGTCACTCGTGCTGCTCTCTCTTGGATTTCAGTCTCTTCCGCCTTTTCCCCCAAGCAAACTGGGCCTTTCTGGTGCTGATTCCCATGTGGGTGGTTTGTATACATTCTAGGACCCTGTGGGTCTCCCCAATGAACTCTCCTGTGAGGCTGGGAGTTTCTCCTGGCAGCACAACCCCCACAGGTGTTTTCAATAGGTGTTTTGAGGTTTTATTTCCCTGAGCTGGGACCCTGGGTTGTGCAGTCTATCCCACTACCCAGTTTCACCTGGTTTATCTGTGCAAATGTGGGACCGCCAGGTCCGGCAGCTGCCTTGTGCACCACACCCCTCCACAGTCCATCACCTCACTGGGTCTGCCAGCTGCTGCCTCGCCGTAAGTCCTCTCTGTCTGCGCTGCCTGTCTCTGCCCCTGCTACTGGTATAGGTGAATGTTTGGTCTTTAACTCCCTGGTTGTTGGATTTCCATACAGTTTGATTTTCTGTTCGTTCTGGTTTTTTGTTTCTAAATTATTGTTGTCCTTATTTTGGTTGTGCAAGGGGGCACAGTGTTTCTACCTATGCCTCCATCTTGGCCGAAAGTTGTATCAACACATTTTTCAAAAATTCAGTGATCTGTTGATAGACACTTAGATTGTTTCCATATCTTGGCTATTGTAAATCAGGCTGCAATGCCCCATTAACATGGGGTCCATATATATATTTTAATTTAGTGTTTTCATTTTCTTCAGATATATACCCAGAAGTGGATTTGCTCTGTCATAAAGCAGTTCTATTTTTAATTTTTTGAGGAACCTTCAGACTGTTTTTCACAGTGACCACACCAATTTATTATATTTTTCTCAGCAACTGTGCCCACAGGTTTCCTTTTTGCCACATTCTGGCCAACACTCATTTGTCTTTTTGGTAACAGCCATTCTAACAGGTATAAGGTGATAGCTCATGTGGTTTTGATATGAGTTTTGTTGATTATTAGTGACGTTGAACCTCTTTTTATGCACCTGTTGGCCATCTGTATGTCCTCTTTGGAAAAATGTCTATTCAGAACTTCTGCTCATTTTGAAAAATCAGGTTGTTTATTTTTGCTATTGAGTCGTATGAGTTCTTTATACATTTTGAGTATTAACCCCTTATCAAATATATGACTTACAAATATTTTCTCCCATTTCATAGGTTGCCTTTCATTTCATTCATAATTTCCTTTGCTGTGCAGAAGCTTTTTAGTTTGATGGAGTTCCACTTGTTTATTTTTGCTTGATTGCCTTGGCTTTTGGAATCAGATCCTAAAAATCTTTGTAAGACTGATGTCAACGAGCTCCTCACCCATGTTTTCTTCTATGAGTTTTATGGTTTTGTGTCTTACATTCAAGACTTTTGTGTATGGTTTAAGAAAGTAGTATACTTTCATTCTTTTACATGTGGCTGTTCATTTTCCTAGCAGCATTCATTGCAGAGACTGTCCTTTCTCCATTGTATATTCTTGGCTTCTTTGTCCTAAATTAATTTACCATGTATATACTAGTCTGTTTCTTTTTTTTAAATTAATTTTATTTAGTTATTTTTCAAGTACAGTTTTTTGTCTATTTCTCCCATCCCAGCCTCCCCTGCCCCTTGCTCCCCACCTCACTCCTATTTCCACACCCCTTAGTTCTCGTCCCTGTGTCCTTCCTATTTGTTCCTCCAAATCCCTCCCCCTTTTTCCCCTTAACTTCCCTTCCTTCTCCCCTCTGGTCACTGTCCCCTTGTTCTCTATTTCAGTGTCTTTGTTTTTTTTTTTCTGCTTGCTTGTTTGTTTTGTTGTTTAGCTTCCTGTCAAAGGTGAGATCATATGGTATTTGTCTTTCAGCATCTGGCCTATCTCACTCAGCATAATGCTTTCCAGTTCCATCCATGTTGTTGCAAAAGGTAGTAGCTCCTTCTTTCTCTCTGCAGCATAGAATTCCATTGTGTATATGTACCACAATTTTTGGATCCATTCATTTACTGATGGGCACCTAGGTTGCTTCCAACTCTTGGCTATTGTAAATTGTGCTGCTATGAACATTGTGGTGCATAGGTTCTTTGATATGTTTTAGGATTTTTAGGATATAATCCTAGCAGTGGAATTGCTGGGTCAAAAAGCAGGTCAATTTTTATTTTTCTGAGAAAATTCCATACTGTTTTCCATAATGGTTGTACCAGTCTGCAATCCCACCAACAGTGAACTAAGGACCCCTTTTCCCCACACCCTCTCCAACATTTGTTGTTTGTTGCTTTGTTTATGATAGCCATCCTGACCGGTGTAAAGTGGTATCTCACTAGTCTGTTTCTTGGTTCTTTCTTCCCATTGATCTATGTGTTTATTTTTATGCTGGTACTGTACTGTTTTGATTTCTATAGCTTTGTAATACAGTTTGAAACCAGGGAAGTTGTGCATCAGTCATTGTCCTTTCTCAAGATTGCTTTGTTTGGCTATTTAGGGTCTTTTGTCCTTCCTTCGAAGGAGGAACAAAGGGCATTTTGTTTATTCTATTTCTGTGAAAAAGGGCATTGGAATTTTGATTGTGGTTGCATTAAATCTATAAATTATTTTGGATAAAGCTTCACAGTAAGCAAAAACACAGGGGTACTGGAAATTCAATGATTAAAGGTCCTTTATTTAATATATGATTTAGTTAAGAACTGTTAATATTATTAGCAGCAGAGATAGGCTTAAAAGAAGCACATGAAAAGATTATATCATTGGGCACCTTTATGAGATCAGGTTAATGGATCCCAAATGATGATATAACTATTACTGATGTTTAGAATTTTGACTTTTAATAAAATGCTTGAGAGGAAAATCACCTGGGCTGTCTATTACATGCTAGTACTCATGACCTTGGGATCATCAGACACAAACAGATAAACAAGAAAAGCATTTTCTGAATTTCACTATTTGGTTATAGAAATCAAAACAGCATGAGACAATTCACACTTAAATTGGAAGTTTTTTGGTGTGACTCCATGAATTTATGAATTAGGATGAGTTGTGGAAGGCAAGCAACAGGCATCTTAAAATATGTGTCTGGGATGGTTTCAAGGAATTGATAAATGCCTGCTTGGGAAATACTTTGGAGTATTGAGGTCTGTATGTAGAAAGGTGTCTTAAATATTCACAAACCTTGAAAAGCCAATAATAACAGATTTTCCTGTTTGTGTGAGACTGGTAATTTCTATTCATTGAAATAGTATGTAATCATAGACTAAAATATCAGAATGTATAGGAATAGCATTCAACCAATCATCTCTTTTTAAGGTTTATTTTTTTCTGATTCTATTAAGGTAACACTCATTTTATTTTTTTATTATTTTTCATTTTTAGAAGAGGAAGAAATATTTTTATTTTTAGAGTGAGGGGAGGAGACGGAGAAAGAGAAGGAGAGAAACATCAGTGTGAGAGAAAAAAATTCCACAGCGGGGCATGTGCCCTGACCAGGAATCACACTGGCAACCTTTTGCTTTGCAGGATGATGCCCAACCGACTGAACCACAGTGGTCAGGGCCGATACTTAAGTTTTAAAGGGCAAGGCATATGGTAAACATTTGCTATTATTTTTGGCCACTCAGCATCTGAAACACCTTCCTACTTTAGAATCCCCTACTTTTGTAGCTAGGCAGTAGGGGCTGAGAATCCCAAATGTGTGCTTGCCTATGCTGCTACTGCGGCTTCTTCCTCCGCCTCTTCTTCTCTTTCCTACTCTTCCTTCCCCTCCCTCCTTTTCTTCCCTTCCTTCTCCTCCTCCTCCTCCTTTTTCACATGTATGAAGGTGACTGGCAGCAATGGCTAACTTACCTGCAGGTTTACTGAGCACATCAGAAGTATCTCTGCTCTTGACACACAGATTTCCCATGCTTCTCTGTAGTTAATATACAGATGTGTGATCTGGGCATCACCATTTAGATCCACTTGCATCAGATTTTGACTTAGGAGCTAGTTATCAAAAATGAAAGAAGCAGCAACATCCCTAAAGTAATAGTAATAACAACAAAAACAACAACTAAATCCAGAAATGATGACGCTCTTTCTCTTCGGAAGAGTCAACTATATTGATTGTTGGAAAAAACACTGAAAACTATCCATAGTGTAGGGGAAGAGAGATACACAGTTGTAAGATCTGATTCCCTGAGAACTACTTAATATTTTAAATGAACGTGATTAAAAACACTAGTAACCAGTGCCACCCCAATAAATTCAATAAAAAGAAAAAACAGCAATGATAAAGTACCCTGTGAGGGTAGGGTAAAACTGAGTTTGGGGAAGATGATTCAGGTTTATGAAAAATGATTAAATTTTACTAATTAAAACATGAGACATGATACGCTCTGAGTCAAACAGTGGCAAAAGTGACAGCAGCAGTTAAATGTGAATTACACCCACGCTCATTCTGTTCTGGTTCCTTTAAGTCCCTCTCAGGTAACTGCTTTCCCATCCCCTCCCCCCAAAACCCCTGATTTTTCCACTAAAAAAAGGTAGTAACTGTTCATTATGCAAAATTTAGAGAGTATACAAAAGGTGAATGTGTATGTACTTCCACACATATATGTGAATATTTATACAACTGGGATCAAACTATGTGCCTACCCCTTTAATGCTATTTATGTCATTCTTTGACAACACTTTTCTAAATAACAATGCCATTTAATTATTCTGCTCTTGAGTATTTTGAGTCTCTAATATTTTGCTATCATAAAGTTGCAAAGAATATTTTTGTATATAAACTTTTGACTAGATCTTTGCTTATTGCTTCAGGATAAATTCCTAGATGGCATATTACTAAATCAGTAACATTTGAACCTTTTAAAGGCTCTTCACAGTTGTAAAATTTCTCTTGAGGGGTGGCTGACCCACTTTTGAATCCCTAACGGGTTTTGACTATAAAGTATTGACATAAAACTTTTATAAAACTGGAATGTCACACACAAAAACACTTTACAAAAATAATGTATATGGTGTCTGTAATGAGAGTAAACTGCTTGCCGGACATAGAGTTATAGTTTAACTGAGACATTCTCACATTTGACCTTCACAGTGACACTTTCCGTTGGTCTTCTCAGCCTTGGCAATAAAATGGGGAAGATGGCCATGTAGCTTGCTTACGGTCACATAACTCATAAAGTGCGGACCTGGGAATCAAGCATTGGTTTTCCTGATGTCCGAGTTCGTTTTCTTTTCCTTATATTACTGCAACTCAATTTAAATACCTCATACTTTTTGAGTTCTGAAATGAATACTCAAAAGAGGGATGGGTGAGTTGGAAGTAGTAGAGAGGAAGAAGCAGTTAAAAAGCATACTGTCTTAGCTAAAAGTTTAGAAACCCACAAAGCACAGTGCTAGCAGGGCATTTTAACCCATGAGTATTTATTAAAAGCCAGGGTGCGCCAGGCACAATTCTTGTCCAGGAGGCTAACAGATACAAATGATGTAACCAATTCACTTATTAGCTTATCTGATTAAATAAAATACATTTCATAGAAATGATTATAAAATGCATTGCAGATAGAAACAGAGTATCTTTATATTACAGATCTTACAGTACCTAAATAATTATTAATAAAAACCAGGCAACCCATATGGTAAATAGAAGTTAGCAAACCACCAGTTATTTTTTTATTTTAGTCAGCAAAAGATAAAAAGCATGCTATCATCATGCTGAAATGGGGTTCAACATTCAATACAGACATCTTTTTTTCAAAAGTAACATAGTCCACCTACCATCTTAAAAATATGGTGTTTTTCATCCTGTGTCAAATCATATACCTTTGCGTTTAAAGATTAGTTTTGGTTTCAAAGTAAGTTTATTTAGTGCTTCAGTCCCATGCTCTCAGATTCTCGATCTGGGGTGGGTGAGAATCAGTACAATTATTAGTTAGAGGAGCAAAACAAAGCATAAATGGGATGGTTTATCTGCTTTGCCCAATATTCTTGCCAATATTCAATTCAGAGGATACACACACGATTTAAACTAGAACATTACAGTAGAAGGGGAAAAATGCTGGTGTTATTTCTTTGAAGCAAGTCTGTCCATCAGAGCTCTTTATTGCCTTTGGAGAGTTATGGCGAATTCTTTAAAGGACCACGTCGGGTCTGTTGGCACATGATATATCCCTTAGTTTGAAGGCTGGGGTGTAAGGGAGAGTGGGAAGGACTGAAAAGGCGTGTTGTGGAGTGTGTTTGCTGACACAGTCGCCGTGGCCACTGAACTGCAGGCATCCACAGGAGTGTCCACCAGGTCCTTCCTGAGACCTCCCGGGATTGGTGTTTTCTTCAGACAGCAGCACTGAAAACTTCCTCAAAGAGTCAAGGTCAACTTTTATTGCACAGGAACCAAAATCATTCTCCCCACCCCTCTTTCCTGAGCTGGAGACCTCCAAGTGCAAACATGGCTGGGGATGTGGTGCTGCTCGCTCCTCTGGCCAGCAGGGAGCGCTCCACCAGGACACCTCTGGGAGCACCTTCTTCAAAGGGAAGCGCGAGGTATCATGTTGGCCCAAGCAATCTGGTCGGTCAGTCGCCATTCTCAAGCAACTTTTGTAAGTTGTTCTGTATCTTGAAATAATAACAGAGAAGCCCTTGTTATTAAATAGAATGGAGTATATTAAGGGCACATTTGCTAAGGCCTATATAAAGCCTGAGATTTTTCAAAAATGCTACACAGAGAAAGATGAAAATGTCAGTGGAGACCAAGAGAAGTCAGAAGCAAGAAAAAGAACAGCAGCACTGGAGATACCAGGTGTGACCCAAAACGTTAGACACCCCGGGAGCTGGTCTTCACACAGCCCGTTGGATGGCGTGAGTCAGACAAACACCGAGTAGGAGTGTTTAACACGCCTGTACATTTCCTAGAAGAGTGTGAATTTCACAGAGACAGGGACCCTGCTATGTCTTTGACTCTCAAGACTACAGAACAGTGTTGAACATTAACAATTTGCTTAGTAAATGTTTGCTGAGTAAATGAACTTCAAAGAATTCAGGGCAAGGAATTCTCCACAACCAGTACTGGGTAGGGGTACGGAACCCTGAGGAACAAATGAAGGAGAATGTGTTCCATTCCTTCGGAAGGGGAGTCTGGGGTGTCTTGCAGGCAGACGAGGGGCGAGTGAAGAGGAGGGGACCTAACTCATCCGTGTCAGGCACGTCACACACATGCACCGTCACCACGCACCGCCACTGCCGCACGGGGGCAGGTGTTACACGTGAAACGGGGGGCCAGAGGGCTCTGGGACCAGACCAGTCACAGAGGTCGTAAATGGCAGAGTGGGGATAAGAACAGAGGTCTGACTCCAGAACTGATGCTCTTTCTTCTGTACTGCTCCACCATAAATGCCACTTCTAGTACTAAGAAAGTATTTCCTTCTTTGCCCATAAAAAGCATTGCCTTCATCCTCCACATTGCTACTTCATGTCTCCCCTACCAGTCCCGCAGGACCAAAGATAAAAGCAGGACTGAGAAGGCAGAAAAAGAAATGAAACCACAGACCGGTATCTAAAACACGTCAAATATACCTACAAAGACAAAAAACACCCAAAAATAAAACAAAGGAGATAAACAGGCAATTTACAGAATAAAATCCACATGGCCAATGAATATATATAAAAAGATGTTCACCAGCGGCAGAAATCAGGAAAATGTAAATAAAAACCATAACGAGCTCTGATCCCCCACAGTTAGACTGGTAGTAGGGGGCCAGAGGGCACACAGATGGTGGCAATGGGAAGAGACTTTGAGGAGACATTTGAAGATAGGTCATATAGGACTGCTTAACTGATTAGTCAATTGGTGGCAAGTGAAAAAAAGAAGGGAGTCACAAACTGTTCTTAGATTTCCCTGAAAGGGCCATGATGCCGTGAACAGAAATCAGGAAGTTACAGCAGGGCAGAGCAAGAGGCTTGGATGCGAGGCGTTGCCGAAGGAGAGGAGAAAGAAATTGCTGGTACAGAGTAAGATGAGCTGAGCCAGGGCTCCTCCGTTCCCACCACAAGCAGCTGGCTTCGCCACCAGGCTGTGCTGCACTGTAGTAGGATTGCCTCTGGCTGGCCAGGCAGACCGGTTAAAAAGGTTAAAAAGACTGTGGGTGTGGCCTGGTAACTTTCTTTGCTTCCATTCCTTTGAGCCCCGTGTGCAATTTATAACTTTGTAGAATGTCAACATATGCACTTTGACCCCAATCCACCTGTGAGGCTTCTGCCCTGGACAGAGGTTTCTGTTGGTATACAGGCCCCTCAGCTGAGCAGTGGGCCCTCTCCAAGCCCCTGTTCTTCTGTCCCTCCTTACAGAATGTGGTGTCCTAGCCAGGCCCAGCAGGGGGGAGGGGAGAAATGCAGGAAAGGGCAGCAGGATTCTGTGTGCTTTCTGTTGAAAGAAACCAGTGTTTACCGGAGTGAGCAAAATGGAAAATTAAAATCATCCCGTTCACTTGGTCAGCATGGAAGCCAAACACTGGCAAACATTTCATTATTAAAAAAAAAGGAAAAATTATCTTCAATTCCCAGTAACTAACATTTTAGGGAAAAAAAAAACAATTCTAGCTGCTACCCCATACCTTCTCTAGGTTGATTTTGGACTTAAAAAAGAAAAAGTTTTCAAGTCAGTGCATAGATACAGTGATTCAATAGGAATTACCTGGCATGCCCTGGTTTAAGAACAGAAGTTTGGAAACACCTTTGCTCTTAATACTTCAGTGGGTAAATGCTAGATAACATTTAGTGTAGCAAAACAAACACGTTGACTCATTTATATTTCATGTCTCTTCCCAAGTAGGCGCAACTGCACTAGAATGGAAGGCTACCGGGCATTTGTGTGTTCGAACTGAACACTTCACTGTAGCCCTTTCCTTAAGGATCAGGGTAAAAAAGTTTTAGAGGGGAAGAGATAAACACGTTGAAAGGAGTAGAGAGAAGTGAATCAGGTGTAGCTTTGGGGTACTTTTGGCGTGCCTCCCTTTTTCTCTGGTTCACCCTCCTACTGAGATCTAAGAATGCCGCAAACATAAGGACAGGTCTGTCCGAACGCCACCGTACAGGATGATAACTTTATAGGTAAAGGTACTCAGTCGCCCTCAGCAGGGGCTATGGTTGGATTCTGAAGGGCAGTAAAGCAGGGGGTTCCAAGGACAAATCTGAAGTCACACAGACCTGCTTCAGGTCTGCCAACTTTCTAGGTGTGTCTCCTTGAGCAAGTGAATCGGAACTTGGAGTCTTCCTCTGTCCTAGAGAGGAACAACAGCACCAGCTCCCAGGGTTCCAACCGGGAATGAATGCAGTGTTTTATGTACGGCCACAACCGGCCTGGGCGGAGGTAGGACGGCACTTTCTGGCTGGGGCACTCCCTACTGCGTCCCTCCCGAGGCCCTGGGTTAGGGGTCACTTGCCACTGGGCCCTATGACACAGAAAAATAGTTCCAACCAAGGAAGAAAAGCAGAAGATAGACCATCAAGGAAAATGAGACCGAAACCTATTTCTTGGTGGAAATAACAGTCTTTCACATTTACCACATAACCCCTGGTGGGATTTGGTCCTTCAGGCTGCCTGCTGTACCAGAAGCATTTTAACCTGTGACCACTGATCTGTGGCACGTGAAGGCATGACTGTGACTGCCCCCAACACAGGCGAGAATCAGTCACCTTTTCCAATTTCAGGATGTTAGCTGTGAGCTGTCGACAGAGGACCTCCACGTTTAATTGCACTTGTGACCCCAGGCCGGAAGGTGCTGCCTGCCTGTGAGAACAAAGAGAAAAATGACTGTGGGCAGGAACAGCAAAGAAAGGAATGGAATAAACACATCTAAAATGTACTTGAACAGAAAGCTAGGTTGTAACAGAGGAGAGTGAGCATTTAACTTAGCATCAGAAGTGTCCTGCAGTAATCCACAGCCCCAGACTAGAGGTCGGGGGACTATTTCACAGCTCAACTGGAAATAAATCCCTTAAGCTATTTTTGTTTAAGTGGCCGTGTTGGGCCTCGGCTTCCAAACAAAAATCGTACAATTATTCTCAAGCATGTGGTTTCTTAAACCCTTTTGATTAGCCTCCAATATCTTCTCTAACCCCACTACAGGATAAGTTTGCCAGAGTCACTGCTCTTCTCAGTTACATCCATATTTTGTTTTTGTGGGAGCAGGAAGGCTTCACAGGAGAAGTTTCAGGACGTGTGGAAATGTCTCTCATCGGATTTCTGTTGCAGTGTGAGGCTGCTGTAGTCCTTCGAGACTTGCCCTACAGAGGTGGTTTGCTCTCATCTCAACGCCTGTCAGATGTGTTCACTGCTCACCATTAGACTACAGGGCGCGGGCTCTTTCTTACTCTGGGCCCCCTGGAGTCCTGTGACAGCTGAAACTAAGAAATTCAGAGATTTTTTCCCGGAGACATCATCTAAAGCTATTTATCAGATTTTTGTGTTAAGGTTAAGAACCATGGTCTGTAGCTCCTCTCTAGTTCTTGGTTGTAATTTATTTGTCACCATTAAATTTTTAGACGGTAATGATTGGTCTATCATATTTTACATATGATCCATTTTTGAGATATAGGCACTTGGTAAATTATTGATGATTATCTAAATATTAAGAAAGCAATCAGATTTAAAAAAAAATTTCTAGTACTAAAACAGTTTTTAATCATTGATCCATACTACCAAAATCTTAGATCCCAAAAAAGAACCTGAATCTAAATCTTTCAGTTTTGGGGTGAGGAATCTGAGACCCAGAGTACTGACTATCAACATAAAATTCGGACAATCATAGGCTGTACCTGTAGTAATGAAGCTGGTACAGGGTATGGAATCAAATCAGATCAGGTATGTGGATTCGGCAACCTGGGCATAGTGGCCGGGTGAATTGTCCTGGGCAGAGCAAGGTCCTGGGGGGGTGTCTCTGTATAGTACTTTACTAACAGAACTTTCTCCGTCATATGTGGTTCCCTGATCTGATGTCATGTAGGATCTTTGTGATTTTTCCTTTAATGATTAGTTTTTGGACTGTACTTCTTCTTGAGTTGATTACTTAAATAGTAGAATAGATATTTCATCTGCCTTTGTTAGTGGAATTTCCCACTCATCACCACCAAGTTATCGGAATGGTAACACCATAATGGTGTACATTTTCCTAAAATAAACCCTTATATGATAGTGAACAGAAGAGTATGCAATAACCTAGAGTCACTGCTAATTCTATTAACATTTTGAACAAGATGGGAGAGAAGTATGAGCAAGGAATGAACCTATTCCAAACCACTCTTTAGGCTTTTGTACTCCTGGGTCAAGTATATATATTTATGGTTCAAAAATAACCTGTAGCCAGAATACTATTAACCCACAGAACAAGACTTTCAGGTAATGGTTGGAACATAAAGAAAGGTCCTACACTGAATAGCATAATAATTCTCCAAGAGTAGACCTCAGGCCGGCACTGTCGACATCGCTGGGAACTTGAGAGAAATGCAAATCTTCAGGCCCAAGCTCAGATCCACTACATCAGAAACTTAGGGGATGGGCCCTATAATTTGTCTGAACAAGCCCCCTGAATGATTCCGAAGCACGCTGAAAATAGCCCAGCCCTGATCTAGGCTGCTTCTCACAACCAAGTAGCCCTGGGTAGACTGGGAAAACTACGGTCTTTGTAGTCATACAGGCCTATGTTTGAATCCTGATTCAATTTCAGGCTATAAGACATTCAGCAAATTCTTTCTCTGCGTCTTGGTTACTTCATCTGTCACATGAGGATAATGGTTACCTTGTAGGGTATAGTGAGAGACAGTGAGAGAAAACTGTATTTGTGCATGCATGTGTCCATTCTACTCGAGTCTCTAGCACATGGTATGTACTCTGCAAAGGAGTATCTCTACTTTTGAATCTCATGCTAAAAGTATGTTTTCCAACATAGAATAACTTAGTTTACTTTTTAGGCAGTGTGTCAAGGTCCCCATGGGAAGGAAGGGGCTCTACATCTGCACAGGTCTCATTAGTTCAGGCAGGTATAAAGCACAGCGATAGAGCGTTTCCCCAGTCAGAGATTTCGTAAACGGATGGGCTAATACAAAGGGTTCTAGGTGAAGAAATGTGCTGAGTAACTTGAATTACTTCTTTCCTGTGAAAGTCTTGACTCCTTGCCATTTTACTTAGAGAAACTTTTATATTCCAAGAAATGGGCCAAGGTCACAGCTGAGCCTTAGATAATAGAACAAGATAATGTAAACTTAGGCTTGTTTCTCGCCTTGTCACTGGCGACACTATAGCAGCTCAAGAACATGCACAATCAGTTCATTCATGTCTAGGACCTTCCTACCTCTTCCCACACACACACTTACAATGTCTCATACAAGATGTATCCCTGATTAATATCTGCTACGAAGGTTGCTGCGCTCAGGTCAAATGCCATACAAATCTGAACAGCACGCGGATGACAGCAGGGGAGGGAAATGTCTTACCCGGTGTGATGGCTGTCCACAATGGAGGTCAGCGACCCCAGCCGCTCCTCCAGGGCGTTAATCCTGTATCTCATGTAGAAGGTCGACATGATGAGTGCGCAGACCCTGGAGAGGGATAGAACAGAAATCTCAGTGGTTAACGGCCAGGCCCAGATGTTCATAAACCGATACCTTCAGAGCCCATGCACATTTGAGGCAAGGTATTTTCTAAAACAACTTGGCTGAAGAGACATTCAAAAGATCTTTATTCGACAGGCTGATGCTTGTCACAAAACTTTAGAGTGAGAAGGGGCTTTCGTGTCCTTTAGCTCAAGTTTCTCAGTTTACAAGAAACGCTAATAGGCCGCACCCGAGGAGGATTACCAAGCCAGCAGGCGCGCTTCCTTCCACCTGGGACGTCTCCCTCAGTAGAAGGGCCCCGTCTTGTTCCCTGGTGACTCACAAATTCTTCTCTTTATCTGGAAGCCAAACTGGGCACATCCTCCTGGGCTGTAAGGAACAGCCTAGAACTGGGTCAGGCTATTTTCAGAACAACAACTGATTACAGGCTAGAAGCCGAGGGGGAAGTTAAAAAGTCAACGCCAAAGGTTCAGATAAAGGGGAGGACATTTTGAAGTTGTTCTGGCCTCTATCCAGAGAACATGGGTTGGATGGAAAATAAACAATAAGGGCAAAGATGCTTCGTTTTAATTTCCCAACTAATTCCCTCAAAATTTAAGTCTTTTGCTTGATCTGGCACAACTGTTTTGCTTTTCCTTGCTCCCTTCTCACTGTTTAAATCAGAAAGGGATAGACATGAAAATGTGACCTTAGTAGCCTAAGGAAAAAAATGTGGAAATAGGAAACAAAACTTGTTGCAGAAAAGATTTGGGTCGCATTAGACACAACTGAGATTTACAATGGCTCTTGGCAATATGAAAACATCATCCCTTTATACAGAACTAAATCATCTTCTGAAGTCACTTTCAGTAAATTAATTTACTTACACGATTGCATAGAATATAAGAATCTGGCGGAGATTTGGGTATTTCTGAGACTGTACGTTGTGTAAGATTCCAATGGTTTCTGACTGAACTGTGGGGTGGAAAGTGAGAAGTTACAGTTTTAAAACACATCCATCCAGCAATATTGCTATGGGGAAGATGTCCTTAAAAGAGAAAACTAGACCCTGGCCAGGTGGCTCAGTTGGTTAGAGCTTCGGCCCGGTATGCCAAGGTTGCAGGTTCAATCCCCAGTCAGGGCACATACAAGAAGCAACCAATAAATGCACAAATAAGTGGAACAACAAATCAGTGTTTCTCTCTGTGTCTCTTTTTCTCTGTCCCTCCATCTCTCTCCCCCATCTCCCTTTCAAATTGGTAAATTAAAAAGTAAAATAAAATGCATTAAAACAGAAAGAGATAATTATTCCTAAGTAATAGAAGTCACAGAAAATACTAACTGAAGCCTTCTAGCTGTCACTAACCAGCAGTTACAATTCTTTCCAAATATTTCATTCATTCCACGTGTACCGAGAGCCTCTTCTGTGTCAAGCATTGCGTTGGAGTGAATGGTGAACCCTACAGATATCACCCTTGTTCTCATACCAGTACAACTGGTAACCAGTTATTAGAATCATTAGTAAATGAGAAATAATTCAACACTTTTAATTTTAACAGCATTTTTTGAATCATGGTCTCAAAGTATTCATTATAACGTTGGAACCTCCATGAAGGCTGTTCGCCTTCGTATCCCTCATGGTAAAGCAGGAGACTTGGTCATGTTTTATTGAATGAACAGGTGATTTAACATGCAAAGATCTACAACACGAAGGGAGGGGAGGGAATATGAAAGGCAATCATAAAATGAAATCCCTTTAAAAGTTACAAACAAAAAAAAAAAGAGAGAAGAAAATTAAAAAAAGGTACAAGCCCTCCCCCTACCCCCCACCCCGACCCGTTCTTTACCGTGTGCAGGGAGACTCTTGGCTTTCCCTTCAGGCACTCTGTTCACGTGGGGGTCTGCCCTAGGTGGCTTCGCTTCTCCCTTGGAGACGTTCAGAACTGTCTGGGATTCTGTCACATGGAAATCTGCCAGGCCAGAACGGGGCTGAGTAAGTTGTCTCCTCAAAACATTCAAATTGTCATCTCAACCACAAATGCAAGTCAAGCTCTTAACATGCAAAATAGCCACGTATATAAATGGACCTTCTCATAAGTTGGTTGAGTGGTTGGGGACTGAAATCCAATAATCAAATAAATAAGTAATAAAATGATATAAGGACAATGTGACCTTATCCCACTGACTCACGGAGACAATTCAGCTATAATGATTAATAGTATTATCAAAAGAGGGAAGAAAACATTATATGTTTCTCTCTTTCAATCAACCTAATATTATGTCAACTTAAGAGACATTTATTAAGTATGTACAGATGGAAATGGATTTTTTTACCACATAAGCAGTTCTGTTTTCTGGAATTTTCAAACTACCCTTTCCCCAGATTCTCTTTCCAGTTGTTAACCAGGAAGACAAGGGTTTCTTGTTGTTGTTGGTTTTCTTTTTTGGTTTTTAAGGGGTGGGGCAAAGATATTTGTGGAGAATTAAATTTCAGCCACGGTATAAAAATTTCCCAGACCTCTCGAGTTCTCGGATTCGGGAGTCTGCGAACCAGAACTGCTGTATCCCTCCATGTCTTGCCTTCTTTGTTGAACCACTCCATCCAGATCTGAGAATTCATCGTTGAAATCCTGAAGGGAAATAATGAAATGAAGAGAGGCCAGTTTCTCCTCTACCCTTTTATTAAAAAATAGATTCTATTTATTTATTTTTCAGAGAGAAGGGTTAGGGAAGGAGAAAGACAGGGGGAGAAACATCAGCGAGTTGCCTCTCACGTGCCCCGTCCTGGGGAACCTGGCCTGCAACCCAGGCATGTGCCCTGACCAGGAATCTAACCAGCAACCTTTTGGTTCGTAGGCTGGCACCCAATCCTCTGAGCCACATCAACCAGGGCCAATTTCTCCTCATTGAAAAGGCAGGCCTTTGTCATCCCTGGTCTTTTTACTTAGGCCTGATATATAAAATATGGACAAGAAGGAAGAATCACTCCACCCTACTGGATTTTCCCAGCAGATCACTGAGTAAGTAAGTATCTGGTTCCTAAACAGACTCTTCTGGGTAGTTACAATTCTATCGACAGTGGCCAACTTATTTGAAATAACACACGTCTAGAAAAAAACAAAACAAAACAAAACAAAACTGGAATGCCGATGATTGGAAAGCTTACAGGGTAAAGTTGCAGAAGCCTCAGCACTGTGTAATGAAAATAAGTGACTGAAATAGATGTATATAAAAGAAAGGAGTACACAGAAAGATCTAAATGTACGTTTGAATAGGTAGACACAGAGCAAGGTGTTCTTGAATTACAGTTTTTAAAAAAGGTATTGGAAACAGATGAAGGAAAATGGCTCTGACACATTAGACCCTGAAAGGAAAATTCCAGCTTCCTTTTTCTTCTCTTAACTAAATCAAAGCAGCATGAGTGGTATTACATTGGAATTACAGACAGACGATAGAGGAAGGAGGAGTAGGCAAAGGAGGAGGAATGTTCTCCTTTGTAACCCGCTCATTCCCCCAAAGTGCTTCAGAACTAAAGAGACGGGAACTGCCGCGGAAACACCCTGGCGCAGGGGCTGCGAGGCTGCGCTCTCCACGACTTCGTTCGCTGTCGGGTGAAGAAGAGACTCATCGTGTGAGCAAATTACCCACCTTGCACCTTCAACTAGCTGTCTTCTGGCCATTTTAACATTCATTTCAATTTCATGCAAGATTTTTATAGGGTAAAAAAGGGGGAAAAATTCAAGGATCTTCAATGGAATGATTATTTATTGGACGCCCGTCAGGTATCAGGCAGTATGCAAAGCTCCGCACAGGACGGCTGGCCCCAGGCTCACCGGGCGGAACCCAGGTCCGGAACCAGGCCCATCGGAGGCCCGCACGTGTTAATTCTATTTCGAACTACTTTCCACTACGTTTAAAAGGTTTTACAAAAAGTTTTTAAATTTTTCTTAAGATAAAATTCACCGTTTGAAGCATACGATGCGGTAGTTTTTAGAACGCTGACAATGTTGCGCGACCGTCACCACGCTCTTATTTCAGGACATTGCTATTAACCCAACAGAAACCTTTTCCGTCAGCAGCCACCCCCAAATTTCCCCTCTCCCACATGTCTTGGCAACCACGAATCTGCTTTCTGTCTGTATGGATTTGCCTACTTGGAATATTTTTGTATAAACAGAATCATACAGTATTGTGGCCTTTTGTGCCTGGCTTTTTTCACTGAGCATAATGTTTTCAAGGTTCATCCATATTGTAGTGTGTAACAGTAGTTCTTTCCTTTCTCGGAAAATAATATGTCTTTGTATGGATAGAATACATTTTGTTTACTCATTCATCAATGGATGGACATGAGGGTTTTTCCGCTTTTTGGCTACTATGAATTGAAGTTTTTGTGTGAATGCATTTTTCAATCCCACTAGTTTTTAACACCTTTCAGTAAAAAGATTTGTAGCCCTGGCTGGTGTGGCTCAGCGCACTGAGCACTGGCCTGCGAACCGAAAGGTCTGATTTCCTGACACAGCACATGTCTGGGGGACGGGCCAGGTCCCCAGCTGGAGACCCGCGATATTTCTCGCCATCTTTCTCCCTCCCTTCTTCCTCTGAAAATAAGTAAATAAAGTTAAAAAAATAATAATACCAAGATTTGTAGATTAGATGCTGAAACCATACGCTTGTACCACTTCACCAAAGGTATTTCAACATTTAACAATAATGAGCTTGGGAACAATCATTTGAATCACGTGCTTAGGACTCTTTGGGCCAACTTATCCCAGCAAAGGCACACATCTTGTACAGAGATGTGGGGGCGTTGCCCCCCACTGGAGATTTATTCTACAGTCAGTGACATGTAAAGGAATCAAAGAACCTCTACCTTTTACTAGGGCATTAGAGTTTTCTTTCTTTTCTTTTTCTGTTTCTTTCTTTCTCTCTCTCTTTCTTCTTTTTTTAACAGTTATTTCTAGGCATTTCTCATCTTCTCCACTAAGCTGTCGAGTCTTTGAAGGCATGAACTACTCTAGATTTTTCCTGGTGTTCTTTCGGCACACTCTAGCACAGAGCCTTGAACACAGGAGACATTTAACCATCCGTGGGATGAATCATTCCTTACCCCAGATAGATTGCTGACTCCCTCTGACACAACACTGACAAGCAAACGCAGCGAAACTTTATGAACACCCTCAGTGTCCCGTAACCCCCAGGATGGCCCACTACTGTGCTTCTTTTCCTTTGCACCACAATTTCCTTTGCCTCCAATTAGTTGCTTGAAAAAACAGTTTATGACCTCCTATGGTCCTTCTCTTCTTCAGGACCGAAATGCCCTGTTTCTTCAACGTGCCTCTAATATTATGGCCCTAAGCTCCTCCTGCACCCTGGTCACGGCACAGGAGGCGTGACTGGGGAATATATTTCCTTACTTTGCACTGACATAGTCACGCAGGCCACTCACCAGAGGCAGAGATGAAGGGTGTTCTACCCGGAAACTGTTTTCAAGAGAAGACGGACTGGGACTGTTACCAACACTTATACTCTGAAATCATCGAAACAAAAGAAAACACCAGATTTACTCCGAAACTGGAAGAAACACAGAGGCAGGCAGCAGCACAGGCTGGGCAGTGTTGTACTCACATCCAAGTGGCCACACACAGATTTTAGTAGTTTGTAAGTTGAATCTCTGGAGAGTAAGGACACAAATATGTACTGAAAAACAAAACAGAATAATTAATGATGGATGCTGTCTGACGAGAAGTGAGTACTCAGAGTTCAAAAATTTGTCTGTGTTCTTTCATTTTAAATGATACAGAGACTGTTCTGTGATCTATATTCTCATTCTGCTCTCCCACACATTCAGTTTTTATTCTATTCCTGGAATAAAGGAAATATATTCTGTAACAATAGCTACAACATCCTCAAACCCAATATAAGTAAATAAACAAATGCAGTGAAAAATGAAGGCTCCAATTCCTGATAAAGGTGCCCCAAATCAGCACGAGTGAGAACTGAACTGGGCATTAAAAAAAGGCTAGTGACATTTACTAGATCCTCTTTGAAGTCTCTCTACTTGCTTTTTTAAAAAGGTCTTTAGCAATTCCTGAGGGTTTTTCTTTCTGTGCTCTGACCTAGATTTCCATTGAAAATTTCCCAGGAGCTCCAATAGGCTCGTTCTTTATACAGCCACTTCCAGATTCTTCCTTGTACAAATATAGACATTTTTGTAGTGGATGCTTACAAGTGAGTTATGGGAAAGAAGTAAAATCAGAGGTAGACAAGTAATTTGGAGACCAGTGACATTAGGAAAAATGATTGTATCATAAACAGAAGGTTGAGAAAGTATTATAACTCATTCTTTCTCTACCTGTTTGAGCCACATAGAGTCCAGACTCACTTTCCAAAGTTTGTGACTACCCCTCCCATTCACCCATAAAAATACAACACAACATAACACAACACAACACAATGTAATGCAATGCAAGCGCTGTATTCCAAGGCAGTTGACATTATGGGTTCTGGCATTAGCCAAACCCAGTTGCAAATTTTGGCGGTGACACTAAGCAGCAACATTGGGCAAACTGCTCACTTAACCCCTCTTAGCTTGTTTTCTTAACAGTACCTACCCCTTAGAGGGTGGTAGTATGGAATAAATGAAAACATAAGGGAAGTATTTAGCATATGCCTGGTTAGAAGTACCTGATGCTTGTTAGCCATTAATATATCTACACATTTTGAAAAACTAGATGTTAACGTATTTCCTAGCTCATCAGAATAGCCTCTTCTATCTTTCTTTCTCCCTCTTCTACTATCCAGTATTGAAAGAGATGGAATGAGGCTTTTATGCTTTCATAGACATAATAGGTAAAGTATTAAAAAGTAGTTTCAACTGAAATATGAGTAACCAAAATATTCCACTCCCTCTCTCTTCCCAAGCCGAAATACACATCTCTCAGTGCACATGGTCGCCCACGTCTGTGGTCTCCCGACAGTCAGCAGCAGCTTGGGAATTTCGGTACGGAAGAGGGATCGTTAAAGTGGCCTGGAAGCAAGGAGGAGCAGGGATGGTCCGAAGCTGCATGCACAGAGCAAGCATGAGTTTTATGTACTTGGGATGTCTTTGGAGAGGTGCCAGCGGAGGTTATGGGGTGGCTGGCCACCATGACCCCAGGGACTCCACAGGGTCATCCCGCCTCACCCTGTGAGCAAGGTGGTAATCGTGGTTGTTTTAAATAATGTGAAAGAAACTGAGTATCAGATTAGTCTGGCCTGACAGATGTTAGAAAAAGGGAAGCTGGGAAAGAACTTAATTTTTTTTGGCCTTGGTCAAGCAAGTATAATTAAGTCAGCAGGACATTAAAAATTGGCAACAGTTATGTTAGAATAGGTCATCTGGTGAGGGGAAATAACACTAAACAAATGTCTAAAGGCCAGGACTTTAAAGATTAGTGTTACAGCATATATGCCGATTCCCTGTGGCAGATGATGGTATTCACGGTCTTGGTCCTGGCAAGAGGCCCCCTGGGCAGGGGAAGGTCAGAGCAGGACGGAGCGAGTTTTGCTCTGCGTGTACTCACCCTGTCCGTGACTGTCGCTATAATCAGGGCATTTGGCACCAGAAGGGCAGTCTTGGTTTTCTTTATCAGGGTCACGGAGAAAGCCGGGATGGAGATCTGAAATGGAAGCACCGAGTTAGCTAACGCCCTGGTGAAGACTTCTCAGAGCAACACTTCCAATTTTCACATCGAAGGGAAAACAAAACAAAACAAAATGAAACCAATAACGAAGAAGTCAAACTCAGCAGCAGGCTCTCTGGGATCCATGGGAAAAATCCATCTTAAAGAGGGGCAGGGGTGCGTCACCGGGCTGCTCCAACTGGTGTCAAAGCCAGGGGACAAATCTGGACGCTTAGTTCTACTGCAGGGCTTCCTGGGAAACCTTTAGCTCATTTACATTCATTCTAAAGATAAGCCCAAGGCTCTAAAGAAGTTATGTGCTGGTGGTCATCCCCTTTGGGCTGATCTCCCATACCCCACTCTGTCCTTAGGCACATATGGGTAGAAAAAATGTGGAAAAGCGCTGATGTAACAGAACTGTGACTGGACAGAAAGTCTGGGACTTGAATTCTCAGCTCGGCTCTGTTATTATCTATATGACCTCGCAACCTTCTGAGTTCTCCTTTCTGGGTCTCAGTTTCCTGATTTGTAAAATGGGGACAGTCTTATCTACTTCCCATCATTTTCTCCGGATTGCATGAGAAAAATATACGGAAAATGCCTAGCACTCAAAGAAAGTGTCATTCATTTCCTCATCTGCCTCATAGAAAGAAAAAGAACTCTTTTCCGGTTCAAACAATAAAGGACCACAATTTACCAGATGAGGATATCATTTAGTTAGGACATTCCCGTAAAGCAGATATTCCAAGAGATAAGAGATGTTTACAGTGGCATACGGCTTGCTCAAGGTCATAAATATAGTCAGTTACGAAGACAGAATCTGAACAAATCAGATGTCATCTGTGGTTCTTTTTCGTACGAGGCATTGCAGGAACGTATCAGACACCATAAAACAGTCAATGTTCCTGATACTTTTATGTTACATGCCTTCAGCCATGTTAGGTTAAAAAAAATGATCACATCGCTTTGATCCCTATCAACAGAGTCACACACACCCATGGTAAATAGAAATGCCCCGAATCTCTCTACAGGTGCATCCACTCACTTGAACACCTATTTTATGAAAATGCTTTTTAGGTTCTGAAGGAAATGAACAAGGTCAGTGGGGAACAGGAGGGCCTTATGTTAGCACTGCCAGCTTAAAGGAAGAAAAAAATGCTTTTCCTGTTGAACATTTGCATTCACATGTAGGTTTCTGAGCTAGAGCTGTGCCGCTGCCCCTCCAGTTAACTCTGGAAAGAAGAAGTTAAGACCTACTCACACAGATGGTGATACAAAAGTGAGTCTAACTCTGTTTCTGAACAGTAACACACACACAGTGTTACGGGGCTAAAAATTTGTATTCCCCCCCCCCCAATCTAAGGCAGGGGACATCCTTAAGAAAGACCTTTCAGTCAATTACTTCATGAGTATAAAAATGATATTTAGATAACATCTGAGAAATAAAGTAGAAATAACCTTTTAGTCTGAGCTTAGATGGAATGTGATATACATGTTTAATTTTACTAGCATCTGAAAATACCAGTGGGCTAAAAGGTCTGGATTGAATTAAGACTGTGCTTGACTAATGCTTGTTCCTGGGTCGGGTACAAAGAACATTCCCCTTCCTAGAGAAACGTCTGGTTGCCTTTAGTTTATATCAGATCGTGTGTTGCACCACGGTCTATCGGCAGTGAGGAAATTCCGCCATGGAGCTGAACCCCAATCTCCTTGACATCATCTTTCTGGGGGAGGAAATGTGCAAGTCACTCTCATGGTTCTAGGTCCCTGCCCCTGCCAATTTTCAATCTCCTTTCTCCTAGAACACATGCAAAAGCAATCGCAGTGTGCTAAGTCTTTAAAAAAAATCAGAGTCACTCCTTTCACCTTTTTGGGGGGTCAATTCTCCCTTAGGTAGAAGTAGGATTTTGAAACCACTGGCAGATTCGTATTAGCTTGGAACTATACATACTGGCTTTGTGAACCCCCCTACTCCTTAAAAAAAAAGACTGGTTCTTGGCTCACTAATGTCTTCAAACACTGATGCTTCAGTCAAAGGTGCTGGGTCTCCGAATTCCTGAGGATCATCTTTACCACGTTGAACCAAAGCTCAGTACTTCCCGATCCCCTCCCCCAACTCAGGAACCAGTTCTTAGAACCCAGAAATCTAGAAATATGGTGGACTATTGCTTAATATTACCTTGTCTTACACTGATCCAGCTAGTACTGTGCACCAAAATGTTCATCTAAACAACTCTACATAGTGAAGGAGCAATATAAACATAACATGCTCGACCTAGAACGAGGATGCCAGTCTGCTGACTCCGCACCAACCAAATCAAGACTCTCTGTTTGCTTTGTTGCGTGGTCTTTATTTATGGGACTGCCAGTGGCTTTAGGGAGAGTACTTCAACAAAACATACCTCCCACTGGGAAAGAATTTTTTATTCAGCTACTTCATGAATATAAAAGCTGCTTATTCATAATCATAAGTCACGGTACGTGAAAACTCACTGAGGTCACGGGAACCCAAGGCGGTGACTCTCTGACTCCTTATTCTGGTGACCTGAATGTGACGGCACAGCTCAAAGGGAAAGAATGTCAGTGGGATGGAATTATCTTTCCCTCCCGATGCCACAGGCCCAAGGTCCTTGCTTCAGAAGGCGGTGCCTTGGGAAAACCGCCAGTTCCTTTAGGCTACTCTCCTTAATGGCTCGGTGTGTTGTGGGTCCCCTGCCCCCCCCCCAGATCTTCATTTAATGAGAACAGAAAGGTGTCCGTCCACGCCCCTGGGGGCTGTGGATGTACACCTTGGTCAGACTGGGAACCTCGTGTAAGGGTATGATAACGACACAGATATTTACAAGTATTGCTACACTTTAAACAATATTGCAAATACAGTCAAGTAAAGGGTTAGCTTTCTTTCTAAAAAAAATATACAAACCTTAGTGTCTTTTCCAAAGACCTTGGAATGAAAACAGATCCAGTTTTCTGACACAAAGAGCTTCCCTTGGTACAGAATCTCTTTCTGTAAAGCACAGGTAAAACCTGAGAAAACACACAGAGGGGTAAAACGGCGTTTAGAATGTGCAGTTAGAGTGAGAATTCTGTGCATCTGCTGAGACTCCGAGATGGGCAGATGGACCCTCACACACTCAAAAGATCTATCACCTCTTTCTCCACCATCTATAGTGGAATAAAAGTATGAAGATGAGAATTTCTTTTCATTCAAAGCCTTACACATTTTAGTATGAAATTCAAAATGGAAAGGCAAGTCTATCATTACAAACAAGAGTTCAAGAATGGTGTTTCAGAAACCTCCCTTAGGTAGGAAGGCGTGGCGCCCGTGCTAATGTCCACGCTTCGGCCCCTCCCCCCGGGACTGTCGCCAATGGCCCCTTTGGAATATTACAGATGGTCTGATTGTGGGCAGAGCGCCGGACCCACGCCTTCTGTTTGGGGATCACGGCTGGAGTCCAGCGTCTGGCCCTGATGTATATACTGAGAGAGGCTGAACCACGAGGTGAACCACGAGGACAGCAGGTGCTTAACTGGCGTGCTGGACCCAGCATTTGGATGCGATCACTGAGCCCTGCACAAGGCAGGAATCAACACACGGCTCTCCACCTGACCTGTGTTTCTTTCCATCCCGAATCTCAGGACAATTGGAACACAATGCGTTTCAGCAGTAAATAGGGAATCATCTCGGACTGGTTCCATACCATGTGGAGAGATTCAGTTTCCTATTCTTTCTTGTTCCCCGAGGTACTTGGGGAGCACTGCGTGGCAGCTGGCATTGTTACCACAACCTGAGTTTCAGAAACCAACCCCCTTGGTGACTCGGTCCCCAGACCACGCCCTCTTTCTCCCACAAAAACAATTAGCATCTTTGCAAACATGTAGCTTGAAAAGCCAAACAAGTCAGAACTTACTTTGCCTCAGTGGTTCCTCGGTTGGGACGTCAAGAAACAACTTGTGGAAATGCATATTTGCCTTGTACTGCAGTGAGAACAGAATAGAGACATCGAGGCTCTTAGTTTTTTTTTCTGTGAAACCCCATACCTTTTAACTTCCATTTAAATCACACAATACACTTTCCCTCCCTCATTATGTATCTTCAGGAATTCCATCTCTGATCTCACAGTCTCCAGCACAAATGGCCTTTCTGTGACAAACAGTGGGAGGCAGGGCGCAAAAACTTCCTTTTCCAACAGGACTAGTGACCTGCTGGTTTGATCGACAGCTACAATCACGATACGGCTGGTGGCCAGCCATCTGCCCACGAGCTAAAGATGCCCTGAATGAGAAATGAGAACTTCTGAGGAATCTCACTAGGGGAGGGCAAGACCCCAGGGCGCTGCACCAGTGAGTACTCTGAGAAGGGGACCTTGAGCAGTTATTGTCAGCTCAAGTTTAAGCCTTGGCCACCCCTCTCTCCTTTGGCTTGTGATTGTGGCCTCGTCACTCAACTGCTCTGAGCCTCAGTTTCCTCTTCTCTTCCCAAGGCAAAAACAGTAGCTGCCTCTGTGGGATGCCACAGAGGTGTGCATGAGATAACACAGCTAAAGGACCTACTCCCTGCCATTGTCACTGACAGTGTTGTTGCTGTGGGGCATTCCTCGGTGTCAGGGGAGATGACAAGACAAGGAGGATTTCTCTCAACGAGGGTAAAAGGCCCAAGAGGCTGAAATGCTGAAAAGCACTTCATTTTCAGGGCATCCATTCCCACAACTGTAACAATGAGCAGACTGTACTTCTGCTTTGCAAGGTGCTTTCACAAAGCACCGCACAATAACCCGGAGGCTGACGTCCACCTCAGGACACTGAGCCCCGGAGATGCTGAGTAACTGGAGCCACACAGCTCCTCAGAGGCGGAGCTGAGTCCTCCTTCCACAGGACCGCTCTGCCTACAGGTGCTTTCGGTGAAAAAGTCTCACGAGGAAAACAGAGGTACTATAGTTAGGTCCTTGATGTCTCACTGTCCAAACTAGGTGTGGTCTCAACGGCAAAATCGGCCCTAGTATCACTGCAAAGAAGAGCCTCACAGAATTGGTAGGCACAAAACAGACAGGGGGAGGTTAAGAACAGTATAGGAAATGGAGAAGCCAAAGAACTGGGTGACCCACGGACATAACTGAAGGGGGAAGTGCTGGAGGGAGGGGGAGTGCAGGGCAGAGGAGAACACAGGGAAGCGAAAGATGGGACAATTGTAATAGCACAATCAATAAAATACACTTAAAAAAAAGAAGAGCTTCAGACAGGTCATGCTGATGGCAGACTGCTCCCCAGGAGTGAGCTGTTTTATAGAGAAACACCTCGTATAAAGTAGGTTATTTTACGCTGCTTCCTGGGAGTACCTTTTGCATCCAGGGAGTCACCTTGACTAAAGGCAGGTGTTCTATGGGAGTTTTACCGACATTCTGTTTTTAGTGGTACAGTGAACACTGTTGCACACTTGATTTAAAAATATCCTGGGCCATGGACTCGTCAAACATGCCGTTGTAATAAGAGGTTAACAAAAAATAAAAAGGTAATGGGGCCCTGGCACAGCGACTCAGTGGGCTGGAGCATCATCCTGTGAACCAAAAGGTCACAGGTTCGATCCCTGGTCAGGGTGTGTGCAGGAGGCAACCAGTGTTTCTTTCTCAAATCAATGTTTCTCTGTCTCTCTTCTCTCTCTGTCTCCCCCCTCCCTTTGTAAAATGAATAAACATATCCTCAGGTGAGGATTTTTAAAAAAAGATATTAGACCGATTAAAATAAAAAGCAATATGACAAATGTAGTGCCTGGATCCTGATCAGATTTTACAGGGGAAAACAAAAAATCAATCCTTATAAAGAATATTCACTGCTGGGATAATTGTGGAAATTTGAAAATGGATTTTATATTAATATGTTTTTATATTTACTATTAGTTCAATTTCTTGGGTGTGTCAACAGTGTATTATAATAGTTTTTTTTAACAGATCAGTTATTTAATTAGGTTTTCTGAAAAGAAATTCAGAACCTATACTATTCTTAACATCCCCCTATTTTGTGCCTATCAATCATGCTTCTTATTCCCTGTATCTTTTCCTCCATTCTCCCCCCAACCCTCCCTGCTGATAATTCTCCATGTGATCTCCATTTCTGTGATTCTCTTCCTGTTCTAGTTGTTTGCTTAGTTTTAGTTTTTTAGATTCAGTTGTTGATAGTTGTGAGTTTGTTGTCATTTTACTGTTTATAGTTTCTATCTTTTTTTCTTAAGTACACTCCTTTAAATAAGGGCTTGGTGATGATGAACTCCTTTAGCTTTACCTTGTGTGGGAAGCACTTTATCTGCCCTTCAATTCTAAATGATAGTTTTATTGGATAGCGCAATCTTGGTTGTAGGTCTTGATTTTCATGACTTTGAATACTGCTTGCCTGAAAAGTTTCTTTTGAGAAGTCAGCTGACAGTCTTATGGGAACTTCCTTAATGGTAACTATCTACTTTTCTCTTGCTACTTTTAAGATCCTCTCTTTATCTTTAACCTTTGGCATTTTAGTTATGATATATCTTGGTGTGTCCTTATTTGGGTCAAACTTGTGTGGGACTCTGTGCTTCCTGTACTTGTATGTCTATTTCCCTCACCATATTAGAAAAGTTTTCTTTCATTGTTTTTTCAAATAAGTTTTCAATTTCTTGCTCTTCCTGTTCTCCTTCTGGAATCTACATAATTTGTATGTTGGTACTTTTGGAGATATTCCACAGTCTTGTTCTCTCATTTTTTTTTAAATTCCTGTTTCTTCATTCTGTACTGGTTGACTCTTTATTTCTTTCTCATGTTCCAAATTGTTGATTTGAACCCCAGCTTCCTTACCTTCACTGTTGGTTCCCTGTAGATTTTTCTTCATTTCACTTAGTGTGGCCTTCATTTCTTCCCTTATGCCTGTGCTGTACTTACTGAGTTCTCTGAGTATCATGATCACCAGTGTTTTGAACTCTACCTCTGATAGGTTGGCTATCTCCATTTCACTTAGTTCTTTTTCTGGAGTTTTGAACTGTTCTTTCATTTGGGCCATGTTTCTTTTGCCTCCTCAATTTGGCAGCCTCCCTGTGCTTGTTTCTGTGTATTAGGTAGAGCTGCTTTGACTCCATGTCTTGGTGCACCTGTCATGTTATAAGGAGTGGAGCCTTGGGTCTTCGCCAGGGCAGAGCAGTCTACTTCATCACTTTGTGGCACTGTATGTGGCAGAAGGGTCAGAGAGGAACAGTGCTATTTGCTTGGCTCCTGCCCCATTTCCAGTCGCTTCCCCCACTTCCCACAAGTGACTGGTGCCCTTCTAGCTGCTGCCCTGGTACTGAAATCCCAGAGTGGGCCTTTTAAACAGACTCCCCTGAGTCTCCCCTGAGAGACCGACAGTTTCTCCCACTGCCCCAACCCCCACTGGTTTTTACAGCCGGAAGTTATGCGGCTTTATTTCCTGGAGCCAGAACCCTGGGCTCGTGGTCTGGCCTGAGGCTGGGACTGCTCGCTCCCCAGGTGTCCCTCCTGGTTTTTATCTGCCACATGTGAACGTGGGACCACCTGCCCCGCTGACCACCTCGGCACCACCACGCCGTGTCCTCTCCTCCCCGGCTCCCTGTCTCCGCCCCTCCTATCCATCCAGATAAACATGGCTTCTTTAAATCCTTGGTTGTTGGACTTCCAGATAATTCAATTTTCTGGCAGTTCTGGGTTGGTTTTTGCGGGGGGGTTGAGGTTAGCTGTGATCCTTCTTATGGCTATGCAAGGAGGCAAAGTATGTCTACCTTTACCTCCATCTTGGCTGGAAGTTTTGTTTTGTAATAATTCTTAGGAGACACATATTCCAGTGCTTAGAAATGAAGTATCAAAAACCTGACTGCTGGCCCAGAGAGTACGTCACACTCTGTGGCACAGAACTGGGCTTCAGCCCTTCTCCAAAACACTTTCTGGAGGGGAATCCTGACCCTGTTCACAGCTGTTCCGCCTGTGTGCTGGCGGGTGGCCTTCTGTTCACCCAAGTGACTGGTCGGACTCCTTCATTTTAATGCAAGGATGTCACACACCTGTGAGACAACACACACCGCACTGCCCACTTACCTGGCTGGAAGAAGAAGACTTTTTCCTGTCCGCCTTAGAGTCGCTTTTGCTTTCTGTTTTACAGTCGCTCTTATCACTTGCTAAAGAGGCACCATCAAAATTGGATTTTGACCTGAGGAAAGAAAATCCAGGGAGTCTATAGAATGAATTTTTTACATTACTCATTAATTTTATTGTAGTAAACCTCAATTATTATGCCATATCATGAGAAAACCAGACTTTGCTTTTCCCTTCTGCATATCAGTAGTCACTCCTACCACTAAGGGGGTTTACAGAGTGACTGTTGTAGGACTGGGGTGACTTCAGCAGGGGGAATCTCACACTGAAGAGATGGTAATTTGTGGAAGAGAAAACTACAACCTAGTTGTGAAAATAATGATATAGTCTCAATAAGGAATATAGTAGGCAGACTATTAAACAAAATTGCAGCTATAGCTCAATCAAAGATTTTTGTATTTCAGAAATCTATTAATATTTAACAAGCATTAATTAAGTGGGGCATTGTGTTGAATGCTTTGGGACACACAAGAGCCTGTGTACACAGCAAACAGCTTTTTAAGTTCTCATCGCATGAAAAACAATTGTAACTGTGTGGGGACAGATGTGAACTAGACTTATTGTGGTGAGCATTTTGCAAGGTATACAAGCTTTGAATCATATGGTATACCTGAAACCAATATAATGTTGTATGTCCATTATACCTCAATAAAAAATGACAACAAAGACAAAAACCTTCTCAGAAAGGTGGTACATGATTCAGCACCAAAACAAAACCTATCATGGGCAGGAGGAGGAGGTACGAGACAGGTGTCTAACAGGAGGACAGCGGAGCCAATAGGACACCGTGGGCTTCACACCTGGGGCCTCCTGGGATAAGCAGCATTGGCTGTAAGGAAGAGACAAAACATCCCAGAGCGCCGAAGTGAAATCAGGATAAAAGGCAAGTCCAGGATTGCCTTCTAAGGTGATTCTATTCTAGCAAGGGGTCTCCATTTTAGTAGACTTGGGGATCTTCAACCTAGTCATGTCAAAATGGAATGCATGTGTGATTTTTAGGGGTCTATATATGAACAAGTTTTATGACATGATTATATAGATTTTTTGTTTATTGGGGAAAATGGCATATGAAATGCATGATTTCACCATATGATTCCTTATAATGGGGTACAGTTAAAAAGTTTGGTTCAAAGCTGATTTAAGAAGAATCTTAAGCAATCCAAGTGGCATATGGGTGTGACAGAGGGACAGAAATGACTAAAGTTAGAGACACATCAGGCTCCGGTGCCCTCAGCTGTGAAAAAACGGACTGTGTGAGGTCCTCGGCCCCTTCCAGGCTCAGTCTGAATCCGCGATGCTCAAACAACAGGTGAAATACCTCTCAGCCATTCAAGGCACAGTGATTTGGAATCAGGTACTGGCCACTGAGCCTATTCACAGATAAAAATCTCTTTAGAATTCTAGGGAGTACTTTAAAAAAGTGAGAAAACATTTCTATTGTACTTGAAAATAAAATGACTTTTTCAATTGTCCAATTACCTATTATTTATACTATTCACTCATTTGGATTTATCAACTCTACTGATTCCAATTAATGGAACTGTCAAGGCAGTGATCAGACCCTTTGCAGAACTATGGACAGGAAGCAAATGTGACAAGCAGGGCAGCTGTAGCATAGTAACTTCAAGAGGACCAGCAGAAGGGGCCTGCCTGCACAGCGCTGGTCTCCGTGGTGGTGGGGGAGGGGTGCATATTTACATAGTACTGATTTCTTTGGGTCTTCTCAACCATGTTATTCTCACTTCCCACAAGTGACTATGGGCAGGACCATGTATTAAGCATTTCCAGTCAGTGAGAGCAGAGCCTTAAACCAAGTGCTGGGATCTTTGCAACTATGTAGGGCATATGCCCTGTGAAGTTTAACAAGCACGCCCCAATAATGAGTGCGTTAGTCTCATCTTCTAAAGCCTGGGGAAGTTGGAGTAAAACCAACAGGACTTTACAAGTGCATGCTGTAGCCAGTCAATAGCAGTGAAAGACACAAGAAACGACATGCTTTGTGCCATCATGGAGGGACTTGTCTGCTGAGCGACACAGGATGCTGTGACAGGAAACAGTGATAGAAAACACAGTTGAAGGAAGAGATCGGACTGAGGCGTGCAGCAAGGATGGAGCGATAACCGGGAGTGACAGAGATCTGGGGGAAGACTTACGCTTGGTCCCGCATGAAGTATAGATGTGGAGAGAGGGTGTGGGCTGGGTAGCCGGGAGGGGAGGGAAAGCAGGAGACATTGAATCATCCTTTAGCAGAGGCCAAAAGACGCAGGAGGTAGCAGTCTGCCCATTCTAACAACAGGGAGGAGGGCCATCACCCCTCAACTCCTACGGATCGGTGGCTGCATTACTCACACCGGACCACTGCTTTAACCATTCTCTTTTAAGGGCTAAAAAGCCATTCTTAAGTTCCTACTTCTTCCACCCACGTGAAGGAAAGCACACAACTGTTGCCTCTGAGAGTGATGGGGTCCACAGCTCCACATCTCAAAACTGCCTGCCCCCACCCCCACGGCCCTACAACCAAACCCGCACCCACCCCAGGGAATGCCCCCACCCATGAACACCCAGCCTGGGGATCCCAGGTGGGGTTCCCCTCCGCTCTTTCCGTAGCTGCCAGGAAAGCAGGACAGCAGGTGTGCACACCCAGGGGCTAAGCAGACATTCCACCCTGGGCGGGCCTCACAGACAGCCTGGCCGGCCTTCGTAGGCGCTGTGTAAATCTGGGATGAGGACCACCCCAGCTTTGTCAGTTAGCAAAGGCAGTGCTTTGAGAAAAGGGCAGACATTCCGCAGAAGGCTGGGGCTGGAAGGACAAAAAGGTGCTTCTGGGAAGAGACAAGCAAGGAAGGCAAGCGCCGGTGCTGGGATTTCAAGGGAAAACACCCCACTTCCTTCTTAGGGGTGTTATTTGCCTATAGACAACCCTCACTCTTTTAACCACCACCATGACACTAGAAACACCAGCTCCCCCCGGCAACCCCTCCTCCCAAAAAGAGTAAAAGGAACACAGTCAACGTGAGGACTCACCGCAGGCAGATGAGTCTCTTCTGGTCTGGGGACTCGGCCTCACTGGATGGGGTGGGAGGCTGGGCTGTCGGCGACCTGCAGGCCTTCTTTTTCTCCTCCATACCATTCTCAGCCTCTGAGCTGGAGAAGAGAGAAAAACGCTTCACCTTAGACATCCAGAGGCGGGTGGACGGACAAAAGGGTGAAATCACCTCGCTTTCTGGAGACTGGAATGATCTTCAATCCCCACCAGAAGGCTGAGGTCAACTTGGGCAGCTGCGCCCTTTCCGAATCTCCATTCTAACCCCTCTCAGCTGGCTTCAGCAGGTAAACATCTGACTGTGTGGGGACCTGCTGCCTCCCAGGTCTGCTCCTGTGGGCCTGCTCTGCCCTGCTCTGCCCGGCTGCTGGAGTGGAGTGCACCTGGAGGCTGGGAGGGCCCTGCACACACTCAATCACGTGCCTTCAGCCAGGTGTGAGCCTTCCTGCTGGGAACCCCCACTGCCCTTTGTTTGCACTTGTCCTGTGCCACATACCACCTTTTGTTGTAGTTCTATAGGTCCAACTTAGGGTTGTTCTTTTAAGCTGGCACCTCGTTACGCAAGTTACAGTCTCTTGTCTATCTGCACAGCCACCCAGGCTGGCTGGGATCATTACCCCCCTTTATAGGTGCGGAATCTGAGGCTCTTAGATATTAAAAGCAGAACTAGCATCTGACTGAGTCGGGATTCAGACTCAAATCCGCCCATCTGATAGGCCTTTGTATACACATGTGCTCACTCACTCTCTCCCTCTCTCCCCCCGCATCCATCCCTCCCGCCTCCCAACCACCTATAAAAGCCCCCGTGTTAGCGCTTCAGTGCAAGAGCTCCAGCGTGAGGTGGGGATCTTGTTCATTTACATACTGACCACAGGATCTGGGACAATGGGGATTTATCATCAAGATCAACAGGCTTTTTGGAAAACTAGATGTGACCTTGGTAAAAAGGAATAGAAAGGAAGGCCTTCACGAGGGTCCCCCCACTGTGGATGGAGGTTGAGTAGTGTGGGTGGACACAGGAGCGTCTCTGCAGCCTCAAGAGCAGAAGAAACCATTTCCATGTGGGGAGGAGAGGAAGGGCTGAGGGAAGGGGGAAGACGGTGTTACACATGGATCAGACCCTCCTGGTGTCGGCCTGCACAGCAAAGAACTCACAGATAATACTCCTGAGAGTGTGAGAGCCCCGGGGACTGAGCATCAGGGCAGACATACTCAATAGCATTGCCCTGGCAGGTCAGTTCCTTTTAATCCCAACTTACCACTCCTGTGGTATCTTTATCTGCAAATGAACGTGCGGACAGGAAATGCTTTGTGATTGCTGAATTACCACTTTTTATAGCACATGAAAATTCCACTGTGGTGTCAAAATCAAGACCATGTATCTCTGACAAGGTAGCCATTAAAAATCCCTATAAATGGCCGATGCCCTCATTTTGTAGTTAACACTTCTCTTTCCCTAAATAGGTGAGCATCTGGGGACAAAGTCCACCCTCTACTTCTTCAGTTCCTTCCAAAGTAGTTAGACCACTTATGTACAGCACAAGGGCTCGGTCCATAGCTGAGGTGCATTGTGACGAAAGGTACATGGAAAGCCTTGACCACAGGAAAACAGCTTTGGCTTGAAGGAGAGGATTGGATTTAAATTTAGCATCCAGTCTAATTTGTGGACTCAAAAAATTTTAGAACTGTTAAGGAGTCTTCAAGCCTATCTCTGCCTTTCCACCCCAGCCCCCAAATCACTGCCATTCTTCCAAAGCATCAGGCAGAAAACCGCATGAGAGTCCCTCTTGAAGAAGGGAGACTGAGTGTGTGCAGAACATCGATAATCCATCTCAACGTTCATTCAACCCTTTGCTGCATTTTAGGCAGCGGCAGATTAGGACTCAGAGGCAGAGCCATCACTGTCCTGTATAGCACCTTTGTGTGCTTTGAAAGGGCCGCCCCCATTAGGAAGCACTCGTAAAGAGGTGGCCCTCTGTTTGGATGTAGCCCCCGATACACAGCCTGGCAGAGTTATAAGGCGCCTCTTGGTCTGGCCAGAAAGAGCCAGCACCAAGGTTCAAGGAAGCACAACTCGGCTGGATTTCAGCCTCTCCTTGCCCCTTGCCAGTTAGGCACTTCTGGGCAGTGCAGGGCACTCAGTGCTTCACCACCTGTGGTAGTCCTGATTCAGGGCCCCCGGTTTAGCACAGAGAAGGTATAGCACACACCTCTTTATCAATCCATCCACAAGCAGTGCCTGCTAGTGACAGAACATACAGGTCTGCTCGTTAAAACCGCTTCTTCTACATAGTCTCCATACTACTTTTCCTTAAACTTGCACTTGGCCTCCAGCACTGGTTCTGTCCTTGAAGGCCCTGGGGGAGGGGGAGGGAGTCACAGGCTCCAAAGTCTTCCAACCCAGTAGTCTCTGCTCCGCTGCTGCTGGTTGTATAACTCACCAGGCCCCAATTAACGCCTCCCTGTTCTGTTAACTTTTTTCCTCGCAAATAGCTTACTTATCCAACTACTAGACCAAATCTTTTAAAAGCAGGGAACGTCTGTCTCCTCCCCTCCCCCACTGCACTCAGCTCAGCAGTTTGCTCATAGTGGTCATTTATATGTATTGATCGATGTGAGATTAATTCTGTAGCGCCTCAAAGACTAAGTGAAATCCATCTATGGACCCACTCGATTTTAGATTTCTGTCGACTCTAACTTGAAAATGCTATGGAAACTCAAGCAAGTTAATTCCTACCGCAGGAGAGATTGTCCGCCAGCAAGCTACCTCTCAGGTCTTGTCAGCAGCGGATTGAAACTACACAGAAGCCGAACAGCAGAGACTGGGTGTTTGAGTGAGCAGAATTCGGAAGGGAAATGCAACGCTCCTTACTGTCCGAGAAGCTGACAACGGAGAAGCCAGGCCCTTTCAGGGACGCTGACTGAGAGTCAACAAAACAAAGCAAAACAAAAACAACACAAAACAACAAAAAAAATCAGTTCTCTTTTCTTTCTCTAGGGTAAATTTTTTTTTTAATTTAAATTAAATTTACTGGGGTGGCATTGGTTCATAGGTTTCAGGTGTACATTCTGTGACACATGATCTGTTTACTGCGCTGTGTGCCCACCACCCAAAGTCAAGTCATCTTCCATCACCATTTAATTGGCCCCCTTTACACTCTATTACCCCCACCCCTTCCCTCTGGTAACCACCTTGCTGTTATCTGTCCAGGAGTTTCAGTTTTACATCCCACATGAGTGAAATCATATGGTTCTTAGCTTTTCCTGACGGACTTATTTCCCTTAGCATAATATTCTCAAGGTCCATCTATGTTTTCATACATGGCAGTATTTCATCTTTTCTTATGGCTGAGTAGTCTTCCACTGTGTATATGCACCACATCTTCTTTACCCACTTCCCTCCTGAGGGACACTTTGGCGGTTCTTTTTCTTCAAATGTTTATGGGAAGAAGCCCTGCTGGCAGGCAGGGTCCTCAGAGCTGGGCAAGTGAGAGAGAGGAGTGAGGGACGATTATAAGCAGCTATAGAAGCAGCAGCAGATGCTGGGATCGCAGGACCGACCTTCACCTGGCCATGGCACGTTCTTTCTTCTCCCATCTCCAATTTCAGCACCAGTTATGGTCCCTGAAAGCTGCTCAGCAGGAGTTGCAGAGCAGCGAGACAGGGAGCCAGGCTTACACCAGCCAGGCCCGACTTCACCTAGGAGGGGACAGCAGGTAGCAAGCGCTCGTGCCACTGAGACACTGCCATACCCTGTTACACAATCTACAAATGAAAAACAGGTTAGACAATCCCTATCAACAGCCCACTATGTGTCAATTCCCAGACCTCATTAATCTCATGACAACCTGACTTCACAAATATTCAGAATTAGAATTCTTACATGGGGTCAGCCATCACTCTTCCCGGAGACAGACTCTGAGTTTATAGTTCTCCTGCCACATCAGTCTCCTGGGCCTGCCCCTCCCGCTGAGAACATGTTGTGTTTAGGCTTTACCTCATGCGAGTTGAAGTAAGTAGTGACTGGGCGCAATGATGAGGAAGCTGCATCGCAGGTAAACAAAATCAAGTGCCTCGCTGTGGTTCCGATCAGGAAGCTGTCTTCCTTTCCAATCACAGTGGCACACACCTGTGCTCGGGTCTCCCTTCGAGATAAACTGGTCTAAGCTAAGGGAGGGTAGGGCAGTTTTATATCCATTATCATTCTCTAAAAATCCCTGATCACTACTTCCTAAAACCCCCGTCTGGACCAACAGAGGTTTAGCAGAGACTCGGAGAGAGGAGATGTCCCAGCAGAGGGCCTCCGTAGGATAAAGTCCTCCCAGAGGACTGTCGTGATCCGGGCCAGGCCTGTGCAAGCCCAGCGTTGCCGAGACCCTGTACGGAAAAGCGGCTGCACACGAACTTGCCAAGTCCTGGGCCGCACAGACCCTGTTTTTGGCATGCTGCCCGCTTAGTGGCTCCGTGGCTAGCAGGCCAGGTGGCAACACTTGGGAAGCAGAGATGGGCTACAGGGACAGAGGAAGGCTCTGGGACGGCTGGGCAGCAGCCATAGTGCAGAGACATCAATCACATTAACCACAAATAAGGCAGCAGAAGGGGGCGTGGAAGGTGCAGGGGTTGTGGTGGAGACCGGGCCTCCCCAGGGCCTCTCTAACGGCAGACTGAACTCAGACTCTCCCAAACTGAACGTTGGTAAGTTAGGAAGAACAGCCTTTCATTTACACTCCTGATATACATTTGTCTAGAAACTTTAAATTGTACTTCTTTATCTATTTACACATTTATTTCTAAAGAGGTACTAGAAGCACAAGTCCATGATTCAAAAGTTCGAGATGAAAAAAGAAATCTCCCTCCACCCCTGTTCCGCGGGTACCTCCTGTTGCCCCAGCTCCGAGTGTCCTTCCGGGGCCAGTCTGTGGGCATGAGTGTGTGTATTTTTTTAAGCACAAATAGCTTGCTATTCTACACCGGCATTTTTTTTTAAGCTGACTGTGCCTTGGTGCTCTTTCCTTATCACCACACGGTTTCCTCGTTCTTCTTAATGACGGCATAGAGTTCAGTTCATTGCAATGAGTGAATTATAATCTGACCGGTCGTTTACCGATGGGCATTCAGGTGGGTTTCAGTCTTTTTACAAACATAAACAACACTGCAATAAACGTCCTCGTATGTTTATTACGTGTGTGACTATGTCCACAGGACAATTTCCTGGTAATGGGACTGTGTCAAAATGTACATAATTTAAAAGTTTTATGGTTACGGCTAAATTGCCCTCAGTACAGAGTTTGTGACCCACGCCTACAATATACAGCAGTGATTACACATTCTCACTAACAAGGTGTTAAACTTAAAAACAAAAATTCTGCCCTGGCTGGTGCGGCTCAGTGGGTTGAATGCCGGCCTGTGAACTGAGAGGTGGCCCTCGCTGGTTCAATTCCCAGTCATGGCAGATGCCTGGGGGGGTGGGCCAGGCCCCCAGCTGGAGGTGGTGTGTAAGAGGCAACCTTTCTCTACCACATCAATGCTTCTCTCCCTCTCTTCCATATCCTCTCTCTAAAAAAGAAATAAAATTTAAAAAAATCCCATTACAGTTTTGATATTTACATTTCTCTTATGAGCAAGGTTGAGTGTACTATTTTCATATACGTAAGATTTTAAAAAGTGTTCTGTTTTGTGAATTAAGCTGTCTGGATGTATGTTTTGCCCATTTTTCTAAGTAGGCTGTTGATTAAAACATTTAGGGAAAATTATTCTTATCGTAACTGCCTCACTAATTTTTAGCAATATTCTAGACTTGATTTTTAAAATAAATAATCTGAAACATTTAGAAAGGTTAAGCCGAAGGTAGGAGTCAGTATAATGTTAAAATATTAATGACATTACTGGCAGAGAAAGAAGAAATGCCCAAAACAGAATTCTTCAGTTTTTAGCAACACCTATAGTCAAACATGTCAGGCTTCCGTTTACACGGAGAACAGAAGCCCAGCTGTTCACCCCTCCTCTCAGAGTCCTGTTAAAAAAGTATCTATAAAAGAAGCAATAATCCTGACACAACATTGGAGGGAAACCGTCAACAGAAAGGTGATTTCCCCAAATGTCTGCAAAACGAAAGTAGAAAGTAAAGTACAATTTAATTCTTGCAGCAGCGTAGAGGAAGCCATAGTTCAGAGCATGGGCACCAACTGAAGGGAAAAGTGGTCCATTTGTCAGAGTTCAGTGTGGCGCTTCAGGAGCAGGGAGTGGATGAAAACATCAAATTAAATTAAAGGTGTTCCCGGGAGAAATCCTTGACTCCCCCACCCGCTCTGGCCCTCAACCCCCATCCTCAGACCCAAATGGCAGTCAGGTCCTTAGCCCCTGTGGGGACGATGGCAGAAAGTGTGTCAATTAAAGACTGAACAACTCAGGTGCAGAAAACCAGAGTATCCAGTACAGACCGTGGAGCCCAGAGTAAATTTCTTCTCATCCTTCCGTTTTAAATAAATTAGTCTCTAGGCAAAGTGCCAACTCCCTACCCATGTTCCTCCAAGGCTACCCAAGCCCCTCATTCATTTTCTCCCCTAGCTCCTCACTCTTAAATATGTAATGACAACAAAGCAATGCCAGGTATTTGAAGGAAATCTGAAGTCTTACAGAAAAGATCAAGATAAACCAATAAGAAAGTAATTTTCTTAGAAAATTGATGTCAGAGAACAGAGGAAAGCTCAAAACAAGAAAACCCCCCAAACCTTATAATAAACATCTTCAGAGAAAGAACACAGGACCCATGAAACATCACAATGTTATGGGAAAGGAAACCGTCCTTAACACCTCAATTCTCTGGGCCCAAATCCTTAACAGCCTACGAGGCACCCGCGACCTGCCCCGCCCACCCATCCTGCTCTCTCTGACCTCCTGTCATTCAACGCTCCCACTGCTGTTCCCGCTGCCTGGACGCTCTACCCTCTACACAGCCACCTGGCACCCCCTCGTCTCCTATTTAACTCAAATGCTATCTTCTCGATCAGACCTATATACTTAATAAAGGGCTGAAAGATAGCATCAAGATACAGAAATATAAAAGGAGAAAAAGTGAGGGGGACAAGAAGACCTATTTAAGCCAGGCATTTTCATATCAAATGAACAGAAGGTCTGAACAGAAAAAAAGAGGAGGTATTATTAAAGAAAAAATATGAGCGTAAAAGAGCGAAAGGAGGTTCCTAATTTCTTTTCTTAATAAGTGTGGAGTCAAATTGATTTAACAAGAGATTTAGGTTGGTGTATTTGTCAAAGACATAAATGTATGGAAAGAGGAACTAGACAGAGTGATGTATGTGCCTGTTTTAAAATTGGGAGTGGGAAGAGGGAGGTGGGTGGTTAATGTGAGTTGACTCTTCTGTTTCATCAAAACAGGAAATTGGGAGATAAGGTTTATAATTGGTAAGAAAAAAGGAGCAGGATGTATAATTTTTATAGCTAATAAAGTCACCACTACACCGAAAATCGGGTATAATTTTAAAAGAGGCTACTGGGAGGCAGATGGAGAATGGGAAAGGGGATTGAGTTCATTATAAGTTTCAATGTACTATATTACTGTGATAAACATTTAAAGGCATTTATTAATATCCTCAGAGAAGATGTAAAATACAGAAAGATCATAAAAACAGGCGGATTTATTCTCCTCAAATGTTTGAGTTCCTACTACGTGTAGATTATGCCAAACGCTGTGCTCTCAAATGATTTAGCCTTTACTGGGAATTTCTGTTTATCAATCGACAAAGCATAATACAGGTTGTAAGGGATATCTGCCCTAAGGTGCCTTGGAAGTTCAGAAATGTCTTCGAATTGTAAAGAGCAGAAACAGGGAAGTTTTGGGGAGGAGATGAGTGTAAGCTTGTGTGGCGGTGGGTCAGTAAGTCTTTTCTCACTTAGACGATTATAACTGTATTTCTACTGAAATACAGCTCAGCTGAAACCAGAAGTGAGAACTGTATTTCTATTTGTCCTATAAAATAATAAAAAGAACTGTTCCGTCATCACACATCTGGGTCACCTCTCTACCTACAGCAACATCGTACATGTGCGAAGCTTCCTGTGGAAGGACTGACATTTGAGCTGGGTGCGTACAACCTGGACTTGCAGAGGTGCTGAAAGGGCGTGAGAAATACAGGAAGTGCAGAAGGGTCGCACACGCACAAGGAAAGCTAGCACTCTGGCTCTACCTGCAGTACAGGGAGCAGAAAGAAGCAGAAATCAGGTTGTTGTGAAGTTTGATTCCTAGAGACAGAGCTACTTTTAGACTTGATTTGGTTCACAGTAAGGATGAGTTGAAGACTTTTAAACAGGAAGAATGGAACAATGGGATATTAAGTGCCCACCTTTTCCCACATATAGATCATGGGGGTGAGGAGGGCCTGATGAGGGCTGTATTTGAATCAACGTACAAGAACGGTGGGGGGAGGGGAGTGGAGGCTGCAGGCAGATTGGGGGAGGGGACAAGTTTGGTGGCAAGAAGCGGAGACTGCATTGGAGAGATGACCCAGAGACAGCACCAGAAGGAGTATAGAGAACGAGCAGGGAGAAGGACATCCAACACAACCCCAGGGTATTTGTCTGGGGGATGGAGAAGAGAGCCTTGCCACGAACAGTAGCGGGGAACACAACAGGAAATGTAGTTTGGTGGGAGGGACTCTGCGAATCTAGTTTTAGTATAACAAACTTAGTATCTTGTTAGCAGGTGGTACACTGCATTTAAAACCAAAACAGCCCAAAAGGACAACAAAAAGAATATCTGATTTTGCAGAGGAAGGGGTCTGCCCAAGAACAAGGCAGGGCAAAGAGCAATACCTAGCACTCAGCTGCAATACCAGGGCTGGAAGAATGGCTCATTGCAAAGCGGCCCCAACAAACCTCTTTCACCTGGTCTCACAGAGCTCCCCTCGGTACGCATGAAACTGGGCAGGTCATTGTTCCGTGACCAATCATGTGATTCATTCCCACCTTTATTTCATATCTACTGCAATTCAGTTTTCCTAAATCACTGTATATCTTTCAAAGCCTAAGACCACTCAACCCTGCAAAGTGTTTAAGTGTCAGGATTTTGATTCAGAGAGGTTAGAAACCCAACTCACATGAGCTTATATTTTAAGACACATCCACAAGGGCTTTTGTCCCTGGTTTAAGATGAAGTTGACAGTAGAGAACAGCTGCAGACGTTTTCCTCCGACCTCTGGAAACGCAGCAGTGATCTCCAGGGTCTCCCTCTCCAAGTCTTCTGCTACATCAATGCCCGATTCATCTTCCGGGGACACCGCCTCCCTTATGTCATGCCACTGGTCCAGAACCAACAATGGCTTTCTATCTACTGAGCATCGCTTCAAGGCATCTGGAGATGATGAGCCACGGCACTCCAGAGTTTTGCAATCTCCCTCTACTTTTCAAAAAGAATTCTGCATTCCAGCCACATTGGTCTTCTCGCTGCCGCCTCGCTCACATCGGGTCCATCCTCTCTGCGCTGGCCCTTGGTTCTTCTGGCCGGGGTTATCCTCTCTGATCCTTCCTCACTACCCACAACCATCCACTGTTCCGTCAGGATATGGCCACTTATGTACTCTTCTGATACTGGCCCCAATGTCTGGATATAAGACATTGTGCCATGAACAACTGTTGAGCAGACAACTTTGAGTACATCTGCAATGCCGAACAACACTCAGCATTTGATACAGGGCTTGGGCTTGAGTTTTGTCTCAAAAGCTATGCAGTGAACTCCTTGCCAAGTTTTACAAGTTCTTTGGGAAGAGGGCCATGCTGAAGGGGGGAGAGGACGGAATGTGGCCGCCTCTTCTCCGTCCCTCCCACTGTGTTGCCACGTACGCAAACTCAGTCTTCACCCGGTCATTAGTTAGGTGACCAATAGTTTGAAATTATGGAAACTCGACCACACCGTTTCCATTGTTGAAAGGAACAATTGTAAGCAAAGTAATAATCACACTAAAAAAATTCTCAGCAGTGGTATTTTGAGGCCAAGCATCATCAGAAAACAACAAAAGAAAATGACAAGAAAATGCATCAAGGCAGTAAGTGACTTTTCCATTTCCCAGAAAAGATGCTCTGATGTGGTTTCCTTTCATTTATAGCCTCAGCATGTAAACATGATTTATGTTTTATTGCTCAGTGCCAATAAAGTTTCTAAATATATATATTTAGAAACACATACGTATGTATGTGTACATACACGCATATGTATGTATGTATGTGTGTGTATCTACTTTACACTGGGACTTTAAATATTCTCTTTTATATTTCCATCTTCACGCCATCTTTGAAGTTGTTCTTCAAAACAGCTTCAAAACCAGCCATTGCTGAATGTCTGAGTAAGCTACTTTTCATATACCTAACATGTATTAGAGGACACCTATTAATTAAAGCTTTTGGCCTGAAGGCTGTGTTTGGGGAAGATTTTAAAAGTAGAATGAAAAACTTACCAAAACAGAAAGACAGGAATGCAAAGGAATAGGGCATGAAACCCAGGAAAAAATATTTAGGCAAAGTATCACATTAAATTCTTTAGCTATCATAGCGTATACATCAATATCATAAATATCAAATAAGATTGAAAAGTACCTCAGGTACTTTAGAAATAACTATAATTAAAACCTAGATTATGGAGAGCAATTGGGAGGTAATATAGAAAAAGCACATGCCATGTGAGAAATCAACACAACCATTTGGAATTAAAGACAATTCTGAATGATATAATGAAACAAAGATGTTAATAGAAACCGAACTTGCAACTGCTCAAATTCACAACTGTGCCTATTACCCAGAGCGGGAGCTCTAAAATTTAAGAATAATTAAGAAGTTCTCTCTCTCTCATCCTCACCCAAGGATAGTTTTCCATTGCTTTTAGTAAGAGAGGAGGGGAGAGAGAAACATCCATGCAAGAAAAAAGCCTCGACTCGTTGCCTCCAAGATGCACCCAGACAGGGAAGGGAACCTGCCACCTTCTGGTTATGGGACGACGCTCCAAACGACTGAGCCACACTAGCCAGGACTAAGAAGTTCTTTCACCTAGCTTTGGGTAAGGACACAAGTAAACATTTCAAATGGAACTCTGGTCTATTTTTAAGCACCTGTATACTACAGAGATCCTATACCCAAGATAAATAGCCAGTCGGATACTAAGGACCATCCCTGTTCTGAGAAGATTTACAGATGAAATGAAGAGATGAAGTAGAAACGAAAAACAAACGCCACTGTTAGAGCAACCCCGTGAAACCCAGAATAAAACATGCCGATGCCTCCATTTGGATTATGCAGTACGAACTCGGAGTCCATCACAGAGAATCATGTTGGAGTTCCATTTTAAGGGAAAAGAGGACCACGGATCACACAACATGGGAGGATGAGGACTTTGGGCAAAAGTAATAAAAAGATTCTGTGTCTAAGAAAGGAGAAAGGAAAGAAGTAACTTATAAATCAGGAACTGCCAAAAAAAAGTGTTTGTAGTGTAAGAACCTGAGAAGTGAGCACAATTGTAAGGACAAGGGGGTAAGGGTGTGGCTGAGCAGAGTTGTTTCCAATTTATGAGAGAGCCCCTGGACTGGTGTGGCTCAGTGGACTGAGTGCTGGCCTGCAAACCGAAAGGCTGCCAGTTTGATTCCCAGTCAAGACACATGCCTGGGTTGTGGGCCAAGTCCCCAGTGGAGGGCATGTGAGAGGCAACCAATTGATGTATCTCTCACACACTGATGTTTCTCTCACTCTTTCTCCCTTCCTTCCCCTCCCTCTAAAAGTAAATAAATAAAATCTTTAAAAAATAAGTTTATGAGAGAAAAGCAGGGCACTGCCATGGTTTCCTGAGATGAGGCACAGCTTTATAAAAATGAGACTCCTGAAAAGATGATCCTCTATCTTCTGATAGATGGGTCCTGAAAGAAGAAAGTAATGTTGGAGAAACTGGGCTGAGAGGCACTTGCCCAGGAAAGAGGAGGAGTGAGGGCCAGATGGTAAGTGAGAAGGGGAAGGCAAGGAGACAGAGGCAGCCCAGAGAGAGACATCGCTAGCAGACTTCCTGGGGCAGAACACTCCTTTATGTTAACACAAATTGCTCTTGAAATAAATTTCATTTCTCTTGTTACCATACCTGTAACTTTTATTTGGAGAGAGAGGAAATGTATCATGCCAGAAATACATGTAGTTATCCAGAAGGGAATATTTTACCTATTAATAGCACAGTAACATTTAAGGCTTTAAAAAAAACAAAACAAAACTCCATTAAAAAGCCCAGGGCCATTAGAAGCAGACTTGAGAAGAGAGAAGTGTTTGCTTTGTTTTGAGAACCCCTGTCTCCATGGAGACGAGCTGAGCTATTGCTGGCCCTCAGCTGGCGGAGGGGGCATTTAGACCTAAAGCATGTTGGTGTGAGCTGCCTCCTGCCTTCCTGCCTGTCATCGCCGATGACTAAAGTGTTGTCTTTCCTCTTATGATCTTCATTCCCTAAACTCTCTCTGTTCCATGCAGGGGAGAAAAAAAAAATCAAAAGCCTAAAAGACCAAGGTTTGTGGGCACTGCAGCAGAGTGAAAAGTTCCCACAACAGTCCAAATGAGCCCCAGAGAATGCTCCAGAAACCAGTCTTTCCTTTGCTGCCCCCACTCAAACTGGGCAGCGCTACTTCCTCAGTCTCCGGTGTTCAGAACTGCATGTGCATGAGGACGGCTCGGGACGCTGCCCTCGGGCCGCTGCCCGGGCCGGGCCGCGCACGACTCTCCCGGAAGTCGGCCTCCCACCCCCAGCCACACCACCCACCCGCCGTGATCGAAGTGGGCGTGGGAGGTATGGATGGCGTTAACCTGAAAATTCCCTTTGCTTAAGAGCTCTGTGTTATTAAAACTAAGATTCCCTTCTAATGAAAAATTAATGCGACTCAACTTCTAGGGAAGAAAGGTACTGTCGCTTTTTAAAAATAGGTTAACTACATGTAAGAGGAGACAGTTTCCTATAAAAGGCTTTGGCTTCCCCCAAACACTCCCAAACTACATACATCTACTTCAGAAAAGAATAGTTCGTGCTATCCTATGGCAAGAAATGAAAAACAGGACATTTTTAGTTACTTTAAGTTTTAAGGTTGAAAGTGTTAATGTTACCTAATAAACCTATTAACTGTCTCTCTTACCTGTGTATGTTTTCCCCTGGAATCTAACCTTGTGTTTTCTACATATTATTGTCAATGATATGGAATTATTCAATATTTACATCACAGTATGTGACACATGATATAAATAATACATCATACATTATCATAATATGTTATTGTAGGCACCAAAATTATAGAATAATTGTAGAACTAACAATGCCTCACTGTTGTTGAAGAGACATCTAACATCCTTACTTCCTGTCCTTAATTTCTCCCACAGCAAATATGCAATTTTTTCTACCTGTGCTGAAAATATACTCCTTTGGAAAACACCTGTCCTCTGCCTCTTCCTTGTCACTCTTTCCTACTGAATTTTCCAGATGACTTTTCTCGACGTTGCTGTTCTCAAAGAACATTCCCACCCACACGATACCACACCAGCCCCGTGCCAACTTTACGAGGCACGTATGTGAGACAGGTGTTATTCATATTTCACAAATAAGCAAACTAAGATGAGAATGATGAGGGACCACACAACACTGAGTGACTGGGACTTCCCTTACTCTCACACTGAGACTGTCTCCCACCAAACCCAGGCAGACACCAAGACCTGTGGATTTCACGTCCTTGATGTTTTCCGGTTATGCCCTGTCCTGTGCTCGCCTGGTTCTGTTGGCTGAGCTAGGGTCCTCGATGTCTCTGCTGGGACCACGGCCCCGCCCCACCTCACTTCGGTTAGTGTATGGGACACTTCCTCCTCCCGTCTCAGCCTCTCCCACCTACATGGAAAACCACTTTGCCTGTGATTTTCTCCCAACCCCAGCCCATGAAAACCCTTTGGTTCTCCACTGCCTGCAGGATAAAGCTGAAGAAGAGGACAGAGGGCCCTCTGCAAGCTGGGACCTCCTCGCGGGCTTTTCCCCTCCTGCCATGTTTCCAGCCCTGTGCTTGGGCTGCCCAAGGCCTGCTCACCTCCCAAGGCTCGGCTCTGGCTGGGGCCTCCTCAGGAAGCCTTCCCCAACCTCTTTTGTGCCCTGAGGACTGACCCTCCTTTTTTGTGGTGTTCCTGCTCAGTACCTTCTCAGGTATGGCGGCCATGGCAACTGTCCACGTTAACACAGGGTTTGCTTAAAAGTGACACATGGGCCACCATCTACTTGCCTTTCCCCTCCTTAGACCACAAGCCCCCGGAGGGCGAGGTCTGGGCCCGATAACGAGTCTGTATCTCTAGGGAAGAAGGTGGTCCCCTCCTGTCCCCTAAGTCCCCCAACCTGCCCTAAACCAGCACCGGAGACCACTCTGATTTCCAGCCCAGAGCCCTTTTTGGCTACACCAGACGGTATAAATAGCAACAGGAAGGGATGTACTGTGCTGGAAATTCCTGGACTGGGGAAGACTGGCATGGGAGAGGCCAGAGAAGTTTTCCACTGGGGGTTGGACGGTGTTCTGGCAAACCCAGACTGAACTGCTCAGGGGCAGTTTTAACAGGGCGGTGGCTCACCCTTCCAATTCTCCCAGACAAAGATCTGACATACCCATCCCGCACAGGTTATGGGTAAAAAAGAAACATTTTCCTCGAGGAAGCTTAATTGCTTCTTCCTGCAAAAGCGGGTGAAAGGTGGTGGAGTCTGCTTTAGTACGCCCCCGTGAGCTCCCTGTTCACGCTGGGTGGGAGCTGTCGTGCCTTAGCTGCCTTTACTTTGTTGAGGGTTCAAAGGGCAACGCTTAGATACTCTAGATTCCAAGAAACTGGAAGAACGCAGGATTGCTTTTCTTGTTTTTCATCTCTGAAATGACACAGGTAAAGCTTAAGGAGAAGACTCTAGTCTATAATCTGTCTTTGTCAGAGCAGCCCAATGCACGGTTTCTGGGAGTGGCCTCTTCATAAGGAATGTTTATCACGTTTCAGTGTCTTAATGGGAGCCCGGCCCTCCCGCCTCCCACAGCACGTGTCACGGGGCTGCAGTGGGCGGGGCTGCTCTCCGGCACCTCAGACCAGGGTTCGGAACACACACACCCCCACTGTCTCTTCCTTTACAAAATGTTGGGTGGAGGAGCTGAGGGGACGTGTGCATTTTCTCTGGGGCCCGTGAATCTGAGTGGCGCTGAGCAGAGGACCCGTGGCAGTGTTGGACCAGTCATGGATTTCATCAGAGAAACTCAGACTGGTCCGCTGTTGGGGAGTTAATACTTAATTAACACCACAGCCGATTGAGTAATGAAAGGTACCCCCGTATTTTCACAAGTGATTAGAAAAATTTCCAACCACTATCTATGATAATTTTATGACCTATGCGAGGGAGAATGATGATGTGCTCATGGCCAGCCTTGTTTGGTCTGCATCCCTGCCCACTCCTCCTACCTCCTACTGGTGTAGAAGCAAATCCCTGCATGATCTTTATGTCTTTGATGACTGCAGCATGTAGCTCTAGAAGATAAAGCTTCTTCTGTTTTTTAGAATAACTCATAAATACAATGCCAATTTCAAACCGAAAAGGATGAACAATTGTAATTGAGTTAATACATAAGTGAAATCTAGCGGTTCTTTAGGAAGGTATTAGCATGATGCGTTATTGTTGACGAGTAGCCGGACGGGCCACCCCAACGATGCCACTTGGGTACACTGGTTATTTTAAGCTGTAGGCACTTGAAGAACAGTAAATTCGGGGAAAGGCTGTCTATGAAATTCCTTGATCTGCCTGAGGACAGAGCCTCCAGGAGGAAATGAACTGTCGTAAACCCCTCCTGAGAGTTTCTTCAACCAGAGAGGACTGACTCGTCGGGGACGGGAGCCCAGAAGGCAACACCACACCCAGACAAACGTGGTTGCGAACGTCAGACCTCCCATCTAGTCTATGGGCCCTCATCTTTCCTGAAAGTCATTTACTCTCCCCCGAGAGGCCTACATCCACCTTCCGTCTCCTTATAAGATAGTATTTCATCCTAATGGCATCTGGGAATTACTCATTTTCCCCCTGGGTATCTTCCAGGTATACACCAGGTATACATGCTAATAAACTTGTTTTTCTCTTATTAATTTCTTTTATTATAGGAGTCTTGGCTAAAAATTTAAAAGAATACAGGAAAAATCCCTTTTCTCCTCTCCAGTATTTAGGAATAAAGTGGACTGAATCATCTCTAGGTACATTACTGGATACTGGCCTGTGCAGTATGGGATGTGGGAGGGGTCACGTTCCTGCATCAGTTTACCTGGCTGTGGCCAGCTTGGCAACAGGAGGTACATACCTTGGTGTCTCCATTTCCTTTTATTTGGGAGCCTGGCTATTCTGGCTACTGTGAGCAGAGGTCCAAGGAGGAAACAGACATACCATTCCCAGGCCAATCTCAGTTCCTGGGCCAGATTAAGTTTTCTTGGGGATGAAGGAAAAAACTACATGCAACTACATGGGTCAACAGGAAGCTGTAATTGTGAGAGGATATCCGAATGGATGAGTGCCCATGAGTCCTGCTGTGATGACGGAGCTGTAGGCATCCTGCCTGTGCCTCCCGCCGCAGCTGCTCCGCTCCCGTCTCTCCAGCTCACACCCAAGGGAGAGTCCTGGCAGAAACCGGAGCAGCAGCAGACACAGGTAGTGATGTGACAAGGACAGCTCAGCCGCCTACTGCTTCTGGCCCATCAGTGCTATGTGTCATCGAAGTCTGGTCTGCACTGGCACTCAGTGGTCTGGGCTTCCCACAGACACGTGCAGTTGCCTCTGAGAAGTCACCGCATGAAGTCAGACCTCGTAAGCATGGAAAGTGACAATGTTGCACCATTCTAAAAAGCAAGCTGTATGCACGTTTGAAACAAAATACAACGTTCTAGGTGCAAAAATGAGCTCTCTCAAAAGATGAGGTTCTTAGAATTTGTCAGTCATAAATATATGCCACAACTGGTACCTGCTCTTTATCTATGCAAGATGTTCTTGCCAATTCATAGAACAAAAACCTACAGAATTCCATTTGCAAGAAAAAGGATCTTACAAGAATTCCTACCCTGTCCTTGAATGGCTTGAGGTATCAAACATGCAGATTACTTTAGAATAGCCACTAAGAAAAGGACTTTTTTAAGCTGTAAGGCCTGTTATTATTTTTAAGCTATTTGCTTAGTATGGTTTGCTCAGTAGTGGGAGATAATGGCTAAGACCCCTATTTTGTAGGATTCCTGATTTCCCTTACCACAAGCCCTGGAGGCCCCCCAGCCCCCACCCCAATGTGTTCCATGTCTGTTCCTTTGGAATAAATAGTCTGTGAGAAGGTTAAGCCAGGACTGGGGATGAAGGTATTGAAAGGTATCTGTATCTTTTACTGATCTGAATATAAACACAAATGCATGAAGTCCCTGGTGGCATCTTTCCATCACAGCTGAGAGAGAGCAAGCTCTATGGATGAAGAAGACAGCAAAGGCACTCTATAGGAAAGCCACTGACTATGTCAACATCGCCCTGGGACAGTAGTAGGTCAGTCACCTGGGTAAAGGGTGACCCTGCAGACAGAGGAGAGGACTTGTGAAAGAGGATGTGGGAGGGCTCAGCAGCCTCAGGGTTTTGCCTGGAGGGGCTCTGGCTCAGGACACCAATACACAGGCTGACCTTACCAGAACTAGGACTGAGAATACAATGAGGCCAAAGAACTTTTCTCTCCTTCGAGAGGGTCATTTAGGTGTGTTTGTGCCACACAGTTTCTGGTAAGATGGGTCTGTGAACTCCCTAAATCAGTGGTTCTCAAAGTGAGGCCCGAGGACCTTCTCTATCAGACAGAACTACCTGGGGGCTCAGGAAGAGGAGCCAGTGAAAATGCCTGTTCTTTGCCCTGTATCAGACCCTTTTAAGACCTGAGGCTTATACCCACTGAAGTCTTAGAACTACTGAGCTGAGTGTGAACCAAGCCAAGAAAATTGGGCCAACTGAGAAGCCAATCAATTACTTTTGTTTCTTTCACCCAGCAATTTTATAAAGAAGGCTGGGATAGAAGGATAAATTTATCAGCACACATTAGCACGTCTGGAAAAACAATCCCCCTTAATGATGCCTATATAATGCTACCTCCTGGAATGACATGTCTATATTAAATGCACTATCCAAAACCACAATACGAATGACGTTTGAGTTTTCTTTGGGAGGCATAACTATTGGTAATTTTTGTTTTATTTGTTACACAGATCTGTAGTTGTCAACATTACTATGATGGGTGTCCTCTAACTGCAGATATGAATTTATTTAAAACTTCTTTTAAAAAGAGAAAAAGGAAAAGAAACACTAGAGTTTGAGACACCAGTTATGCACAATATTTGAAACTAGGGGCGGATTTCAAGTAAATGTTTAGAGAGGGATTTTAAGCAGTAGGCTCACCAAAAGGAAAATCTGTAAGTTTTATAATGCATTAATTTGAATACACCTTGGATAATGCATTTTACATAGGGTTTTGACCCTCACTGGTGTGGCTTAGTGGATTGAAAGCTGGCGTGCGAACCAAAGGGTCACCAGTTCAATGCCCAGTCAGGGCACACGCCTCGGTTGTGGGACAGGTCCCCAGCTGTGGGTGCATGAGAGGCAACCACACACTGGTGTTTCTCTCCCACTTTTTCTCCCTCCCTGCCCCTCTGTCTAAAACTAAATAAAACCTTTAAATAAATAAAATAATTTAAAAATAAGTAAGTAAATAAATAGGGTTTGGGATGGGTTTCAAAATTATACTGATGTAAACACTCAGGTAAAGAAGGTGGCTGAAAATGAGACTAGGGGTTAATGTGCTAAATTTAGACCCTATAATTTAAGAATACATCATGAATCTATCTTCTGTCATTTTGATTTAGCCTAGATATTCTTATATGCTTATTTTTTCGAGAGAATTTTAGACTCACTTTGTAATGTTTTCTTAAAGTCACTGAGATTTGTTTAGTTGCACTGAACTTACAAATTTAACATACACAGCTATCTTTTTATTATCGAGTTTTTCTTTTAAAGAAGGTAAAACTCTCCATTTAGGTTGTGTTTTTAGTAGGTGTATTATTTTACTTTAAGTCTTATCAAATTTATCTCTGGGTATTTTATATTTTTGTACTTGTCTGTACCTTTTCCTCAAATTAATTTTTTTAAATTTGTTATTTCTGGTGTGAAAGGTCAATTGATTTAAAATTTATTTCTGGGAATCAGTCACCTTGTTGAATACTCTTGTTTCTAACTGTTTTTGTATTAAATCACCTGAGCTTAAAAAAATCAATTTTCACCTGTACTCAGCAGACAGAAAGTACAGCCTCCGGTGTGTGACTGGCCCTGGCTGCATTCAATGTTCCTTATTGCCTTCATCCTCTAAGATACTGGCCGTTTGCTCTTTCTTGAGAACTTTGATACCTGGATCGTTCAGTGCCCATGGGGTGACATCTGACGACTTGGCATACCTCCAGCGACCTTTACTTTCACTTCGCACATAGCATGCTCGATGCCTGGCTTTCGTCATGGCCCAGGTTGCTGCGTCCAGAAATCCTCCAATGGTACATCTCTAACCTTCCACTGTGTGCCTCTAATCTTCTATCCTTCCAGTTCCCACCCCCACCACTCCCACCATGTGTGTTTTTGGCCCCAGAGACAGACAACAGTCCTTGATACTCCAAGTTCTCCTAGTCTATCAGTCCCTTCTGGACTGGCTTCCTGAAGCAGCTCAGGCCATATATGTGATTGATCACCTTCAATTTCCACTTACACCGGTCTTTCTGTACTCAGCATAAACACAACAGGGTCAGCTCAGAATTAGCCTTTATAACTTTTTAATCTCTGGATTCTCAGCATTGTTGTGGGGGACAAATTAGCCCTTATTGTGACTGGTGCTTTGGCCATCAACTGGGCCTTCAGCGTTCCTTGTACATCTTCCCCTCCTATCCCTTCAATGTGTATCCCAAACACCCTCCATGCTCCTGATGGAGATTGGGGCAGACTGCCCCCAAATATGCCAAGGTGGCATGTTGGTTATTTTAATTAGAGTTACTTGAGAAACAGCCAGTGCATGGGGAACACTCTGAACCTCTGTTTCCTTGATTTTCTCCTGTTAAATCTGTCTCATGTCTATTTCATTCCTAGACAAGCCAGAACCTAGGAGGGTAGAGGAAAAGTTTTTCCTCCCCAACACTTCCCAAACTGCTGTGCAAACACAACCCACTCTTCTGGATGAAAGGGGCCAGGTGACAACTTCCCTAAGAAAATCAGAAGGTGAAGTATTCACACAATGGCAGACATGTTTTCCCCTGTCCTACGATTACCTACGTCTGCATCTCCTGAATCTGTACATTCTGGTAGTTTCAGAAAGATGTCTCTTTCTTTTTGAAGTTCAAGCCCATTTTTTGGTATGTCTGGGCTTGTTCAGTTATTCCATCTTTGTGTTACAGCTTCATCTTTTCCCTCTCATCTGGCTTTCCCCCCTATGTACAGGCTAACATGGCTCTCTAATCCAAAGAGCAAAACTTCCTCTGACTTCATTTCTTCTAGTTACCTTCCTCTCCTTTTACTTCTCAGCCAAATCTCTTGAAGTCACAGTCCATCCATACTGGGTCTGCTTCCTCATTTCCCATCGACCCAGTCCAGTAGAGTCTGGCCTCTATTCCCATTGCTCCACTGAACTTTTTCTGACAAAGTTCACTGTTAATCTCTGTATTGCTAAATGCTAAGGGCATTTGAGTTCTCAGCGCTGCTATTGGTGGGACCCGCTGCTGTCGACATTCTTGAGATTCTCCTTCCCTTATTTGTTTTTTTCATGTGTCTATTTCATTTTGTTTGTTTAATTTTGTTTTGTTTTCTGCTGTGCTGTTTATTCTCTACCTTTGTGGCCTCTTTTCTTGACCTTCATCCCAACACAGGATCACTTGTAAGCTCTCTCTTCGGTCCTCTCTTCTCTGCATTGGAAAATCCCATCCACTCTCATGATTTTACCTATATGATTAACCTATATGCTGACAAGTCCCAAATCTATCTCCTAGCTCTGATCTTCTGGGTGTTTTCTGATATCAGCAACCAGTTCTCTAATTCTTCAGACACCAACTGGGTGTCCAACACTTCACTTCACTTCACTTCACTTCACTTCACTTCACTTCACTTCACTTCACTTCACTTCACTTCACCTCACTTCTGATACTAACTACCTGGAGTTGGCACAGATCTCACAGGTTCAGGGCTCAGGCCCACAGGACTCTCCCCACTTCAGACACCAGCTGCAAGTCCCAGGCCAACAGACTGTAAGTCAGAGGTCCCCATGACCCCCTCATCAGGTTCCATAATTTGCTCGAGTTACTCATTTCATGGAAACGCTTAACTTACATTTACCAGTTTATTATGAAGGCTCCAACCCAAGAGTAGCCAGATGAAAGAGATGCATAGGGCAAGGTATGTGGACGAGTGAAGTTTTCATGCCTTCTCAGGGTTCATTATCCTCCTAGCACTTTCCTTTGTTTACCAATCCGCAAGCTCACCAAATCTTGCTGTTCTTGAGTTTTTTCAGCCCTTATTTGGCAGGCCACCCACCCTCCCGGGAGGTTAGGGACGGGGCTGACAGCTCCCAGCCTCCAAACACTTGGCCTTTCCCGGAGGAGCCCCACCTGAGGCTCTATAGGAGCCACACCCTTAATCACCTCATTAGCATAAACTCAGCTGTGATTAAAAGCGGTTACTCAAGAGAAAAAAAAATACCCACCAATCCAATCACTCAGGAAATTACAATTTTAGGAATTCCCTGCCAGAAACTAGGGACAAAGACCAAATATATTTCTTATTGCAGCACAGACTTCCATACCAATTTTTACTTTTAAAAAAGGGAATTCATCATTTCAATGCCAAGATCTCCTTTTTTCTCCTACATTCCATGATTAATCACCACCATCACAATCCACACAGCCTTCCCGGGGAGAGAAATGCAGTCATTCTAGCTTCTGCCCTCTATCATCCAGCTCATCACTCCACTTTTATTCCCTCGACATTCTCAAAACTACTCTTCCTCACTTTTCCTACTAAAACAATCTCACCCGCATTGTTTCAGAGAGAGCTAACCCCTGCTTCCTATTTTGTTCTAAAAAAAACCAATCTATCTTAAACCTTGTTACTGCAGTCATTTGTAAAAAACTCAAACCTGACTATCATATCCCTTGGTTAAACCCTTCAGTAGATTCCTATTTCTTATAGGTAAGTCCAAGCTCCTTCTCATGGCATAAAAGGTCATTCTGTGACCTTCCTTCAGTCTACGGCTCCTGCCTCAATGTATGGGCAGGTCAGTATTATACGTTTTACCTTCTAGTGATATTACTTCTCCACAGTCACCAGCTGTTTCACATCACTTCATTTAGGCTGTTATTTCTGGATAGAACATTCTCACACACACACATACACACACACACACACACACACACACACTCCCCCTCTGCAGGGAGGGGAGCCTAACTCCTATTCCCCCTTCAAGATTTAGGTATTATCGTTTCTTCTAAGAAGTCTTCACTCGGTCCCACACTGGCCTAGTTTCTCCTCCACTATTCTCTTAAAAATGCTCATACAGCCTGGCTGGTGTGGCTCAGTGGACTGAGCGCTGGCCTGTGAACTGAAAAGTTGCTGGTTTGAGTCCCAGTCAGGGCACGTGCCTGGCTTGCGGGCCAGGTCCCAGGTCATGGGTGCACAAAAGGCAGTCAGTCAACTGAGGTTTTTCTCTCACATTGATGTTTTTCTCCCCCTCTCTTTCCCCTTCCTTCCCCTTTCTCTGAAAATAAATAAAATCTTTTTAAAAAGTCCTTGAAGGCAATCACTGACATTTAAAAAAATGCCTGTACATGTTCTTATTTATCACAACAGATTAAAACTCATATTTAATGTCATAATAAGATATTGCTCAAATTACAGTGAAATTGGCTCTGATGTCTAGTACATCCTAATATCCTTATAACGGAGTACAGTCCTTAACAATAGTAGGTGCTCAAAAAATGTGTGGTAAATTCAACTGCTGATATAAATAAAAGGATTTTAAAGAATGTAAGGCATTTTTAAATGCTATAACGATTATTAAATTGAAGTAGTAAGCTAGTACACCTGACTTCATTTCTAAGGAAAAAGGCTTGTTGAATACAATCTTCAATTGTATTCTGTATTCAGGTGCAATATATGATTATTTTCAGACCTGAACTACAGCAGAGAAACCTGCAATTCTGCTGTTAATGAGTCTGGTCCCCGTTTGTGTTATAGGCTGAACATGGTGATTGATCAGACATTTCTACCGTGACTGGTCCAGGGGCGCGGCGGGGCCTGTCACCTGGGGCTGTATGCAAAGCAGGGCTGTCCGAACGCAGCGTGAACGCCGATGTGTATCTGTACATGCGTAAGAGGAGAGCTGAGGATGCTCCAGCGGCAATCCTGCCTTAACCAGGTATAGATTTACCCAGGGAAAGAAATAAAAGAGAAAAAGTAAAAGAGGCCAAAGCAAGTAAGAAAGAAAGGATTCTATTCATATTCAAAACGCTTTCCTCCGTTGGTTCAGTCTGATAGAATTCTCCACACAAAGGCTACAGAGGAGCACAGAGAAGTAGGGCAGTTTCTTCAAAGACTCACACTCTTCAGGTTGGAAGGGATCTAACAAATCAGGTCAGTCAGCCCTCTCTCTTTACAGGGCAGGAAACTGAAGACCAGACTGAACGATTTCCCTGAAGTTCAAAGAATCAGTAGTAAAGCCAAAGCCGGAAGTGAAGCAAAGAGAACGAAGCAAGGGGGAGAGTTCTGAACGGGGCTCCAAGTCCTTCCCATTCTGCTCTTGCAGCTAGTCCTCCCGCCCCACCCGGTCTGGCCACAGGAGACCCCTACATCGTGATCAGAAACGCAAATTTGAACTTTCAAGCATCCTATCCTTTCCTTGTTCTTCCCTGGCCCGGAGTGATTTCCTCTGTCCAGCTGAGGCCAAATTCTTTCTGACTCATCAACCTCACTTCAAGCATCACCTCTTAGCTCAGTTCACCTCAAGAAAAACAAACCCGCTATATCTCTGTTCCCTTAGCAGCTGATAACTACTGTGAAATTCTCATCCCATGGTATTAGTTGTGTGTGTGTGTGTGTGTGTGCACACGCGCGTGTGTCCTGCTCTTCCCCCAACCCTGGCAGCTCCTGAAGGGCGTGGCACCTATCTCTTTCGCCTGGTCTTCCCAGCACAGAGTAAGCAATGGGGAAATGCTTGCTGAATTGTGCTGGAATGCAGAAGGGTGGAGACATGCCACATAAGATTCATGGAACAATGCAGTACTAAAATCAGATCTCAGATAAAAACGCTGAATAACTCCATCCTGACCAAAAGTGAAGAACCGGGGACAGGAAAATCTGCTTGAGCAAGCTTGTTTGCGCAGGGACGTACCAGTGGGAGACCAGTCAGCTCCGTGGTATTAACTAGCAGGTGGCACTTAGACAAAAATGGAAAGTTTCACTCTGGTAGTTGACAGCTACCATGTGGGAAAGTCAGGAGGAGGGCCTTGCACACAGTGGAACAACTATGATATGAAGAGCGACCTGGAAAACGTAATTGGTAAATGCACTCCCGCCTTCTGTAATGAAGTAGGAGATAGTGCGAGAAGATTGTGATGGCTGAACCTTCACTGTCTACATTCAGGGAATTTTTTTTCAAAAATTGTTTCCCGTAATACACGGGGTATACATCTCCAGAAAAAGACTTACCGTGTATGACATTTGCATCCTCAAAGTATGATATGCTCAACCCTACCTAGGTATATTATAAACACTAGAAAATGGTTTGGGGGTAGAATAATAACCATTCCATTTTACTCTTTTCACGGTGAGGTTATGAAATAACAAACTAAACGCGGAAGTACACACATCAATATGTAAGTAGTTCCAGAAATGCTGTCTTACTACCTTATGATCACATCTTGTGTTTGATCAAGAATCCAGAGTGGTGAAAGGTATTTAAACAGTTCTTATCCACCTTATTCACCGCAGTTGGCTTCAGGCTGTTTCCCAAATTGAATTTGTTCTCAAAGGCAGAGGGTTTGGCAACCTAAGACTATTCAAAGAATGGGCTCCAGGCTTTGAAGTAACTCCACAGGAATTTCAAATAGATTTTGTGTAGCCACAGTATTTTGGGAAGGTTCTTGGGCTTGTTCAGTGACTACTTGAGAGACAACATTCACATGTTTTTGAAACAAGTCAGTGACATTTCAAAACATTCTGTCCTTGTGCAAAATGCTCTGTACTTCTGTTTTTAAAACCTGGAGATTATGAGTGACTGCTGTGGCAATCACCGTGTAAAGCTGCCACAGAAACAATTAAGTTTCCTCTGGTCAGGTCTGAGCGCAGATGAATACAGAAGGATCCAGAGAGGCACCTGTGTCTGACACTACACAGATAAAGTGCCAGAGCCAAGTGACAGCTAGAGGTGCTTTTGCAGCCCTGTCCTCTATAGAACACGAGGAATCCTTTCAATGCTAGAACAGTAGGATGCAAATGAGTCTCAGTGTTATAGTTAAAAAAAACTGACCTACACAAGTTAAGAGATCTACTCAGGGATGCAAGGACACTTAATGGGAGCCCGTTTGCCCCCCTGCCTCTTTGGTCCTCCTAAATCCAGTGAGGTTGTATGTGAATGTTTTAGGAGGCTCAACACTTCAGCAGCTGGTATGAACTTGGGCTAGTCACTGTGTTTCTGTCCTGCATAAAATGTGGTAACAATACCTATCTTGGTACATGTATATAAGTAAAGGCACTTTCAACACTGTCTATAGTGCAGAGCAGATTACCTCATCTTGTCTGAGCTTTGATATAGTTTCTGGAGCTACCTTTCCTCTCCTTTGAAAGAGGGTCAAATCTCGAAACAATATATTCCTTTCCTCTACTCTATTTTCCTATGGGCAAGGGCCTCATCTTCCTCATCTCAGTGATTGCTGACCTTCAGCATGACGCGCCACGCAACTACTTAGTAACTTCAAATTGAGAACATGAGCAAATTTCTCTGGCCAGTATCGGTTGTTACATACTGCCTTTCTTCTAGCTCATATGGCTGTACTCTCTCATACGTCTGATATGTCCTGATGTTAAAATTGGAGTTCAGAAAAAATAGGATCTTTTGGTAAGACTTTCAGAAAAGGGTCTAATAAAATCAAGGAAAAGCATAAGAAATCTACCAACTTCATGTCAAAAGTAGTCCTACAGATCTTTATTATTAAAAGAGGGAGAGAGGGAAGGAAAGAAATACACTCCTGACAGCGCGCAGAGCACCACGTTAGTTGTACAAAGCATCCAGCACAACATTTAAGTGGTCAGAACCCAGCGAGGAGCTGTTTTCCAATGAGTTACAGAAACAATGCAGTGGTGATGAAAGTTGAAGTTCATGACGAACTGGTTTCTCACTCAATTTGCAATACACTTCTTTACGGCGCTACACACTGGGGGTTTCAAAGTAATTTGTGGGATCACGAGGTAACTGTTTTGAGATAATAATCCTGAACAGTAAAAGATACAAGAATTGGCATTTTTCTGAGGTTCTTTGTAGTTCTGAACCCACTGCGCCTGGAAGGCATAATCTGAAAACCCTAGCGGATGACACACCATGGATATAATCAGACACCTGATAGACACAGGCTTTGAGAACCCAGCGCAATGCACGCACAGGTCACTGCCTCCCTCACAGGAGAAGAGGCAGGTCAAGCACCCTGCCCAGTGCACGAAACTTCGCTGACAGGACGCAGAACAGCCAGGGGAAAGGAGAGGAACAGCATCTGCCAGGACAGAAGCAGGTCATACTGACTATCATAACAAGTCAACAAAAGTTTTATGATACGTAAAACATGTCTCAATAAATCTGCATAAAATAATCTGCATCTTTAGACATCGTGTCTCCCGATGAGTGTGGGAACCCACAGCACACACAGAGGGACCGATGAGGGAGGGCATATACTACATTAGTGTGTCTCAGCGAATGCACCTGAACTTGGCTTTGCTTCTCTTCTAAGGGTAAATAAACTTGAGCTTCTCCTCAATAAACAACACTTCTTCTTCTTTAAGGAGAAAGAACAGTTGTTAAAGAGGCTGTGGAGGAGTCTCTCTCCAGCACCTTTGCTTTATGTGATTTCCAAATGTGTTTAGCTCTAAAAATGAGCACTTAAAAAATTAAAAGATGTTGAAAGGGGGTTCTATTGGAGTTTAGCAAATGGAAAAAACTCAGCTGTTTGAAGATGAGGAACCATGAGAGAAAAGCTGAGTGCCAGGGGGATGTGGAAATCAATGGATCATAGATAAAAGTTTTGAATAACAGATGCAATAAAATATAAATAAGCTCACAGGTTAGTACACAGGGATGGCATGAGACCCTTTTAGCGTGAACGAAAACCCAGGAGGCAGTGCTGGGGTCATGGCAACACTCAGATGTTGTCACAAGTGCCCTCAGGCTGAACAGACGGAGCCAAGGCTCAACGAACAGAACACTGGTGCATGCTACTGTTAGGAGTTCAGGCCTTTGGAATTCCGACTATTTAGTTCAATTACCTTTATGGCAGACTCCCACCTCCACCCCACAACACGTCCCAGACCCCCAACAGTGAGGACTAACTTAGCTACTTAACTAACTTAGTTTACGGAGAGTTGGCATGCCCGGCACTAGGCAAAGTGCATTTGTTCATTTCCCATTCCAATTTCAAAGCAAGCCTACATGAAAGAGATGCCGTAAGTATTACCCTTCACGGATAATGAACCCGAGAATGAGAGGGGCTAAGTAATTCGGAGGGTCACATTTCTAGGAGACACGAAAGCCGGGTTTTAAATCCTACTTTCCTAGAGCCTACATTCTTCACAACTTTATATACCGCCTTAATAACTCAACAATCTCCTATGATATTGATCTCTAAACTGACTTGGTTCATTGAATTATTTTTTCCAAAATATTTCAACCAGAACACACTGTTTATTTTTCTCCATTGTTTCAAGCTTTTCCATTGATTGTTAGTTTAATATAATTTTTATACTTTGAATATATTATACTGTTTTCTTCCTGCCTCAAATTTCCCATTGAAAAGTACACAGGGTAATCTGTAAGAGTTAGTGACCTGAACATTAAAATGAAAAAAGAACTGTTACAGCCCTGGCTGGTGTGGCTCAGTGGATTGAGCACAGGCCTGTGAAGCTAAGGGTCACTGGTTCGATTCCCAGTCAGGGCACATGCCTGGGTTGCAGGCCAGGTCCCCAGTAGGGGACACATGAAAGGCAACCACACATTGATGTTTCTCTCCCACTCTTTCTCCTTCCCTTCCCCTTTCTCTAAAACTAAATAAATAAAATATTAAAAAAAAACAAAAAAAAGAACTGTTACAAATACAAATGGAACGAAAAATAACACACGCATAATACATATTATAGAGATTCTCTTGCTAAATGGGCACTTCCAAAGCTTGCAGTTAAACAAGCACTAAGAAATCTCTAATAATTATTTGCCTTTGCTCCTCTCGCTTCTAAGTCAAGATCCATCCACAACTTCAACCCCCAATGTGCTGTGTACACAGACAGGATGGTTGAATAATACATGCTTTCACTGCAGGGAATTCATTTTTACTTGAGATCACTACTTAAAGAAATGTCCCTAAAATCACTATCACTTCTTTTTTTTTTAAAGATTTTATTTATTTATCTTTAGAGAGGAAGGGAAGGAGAGAAGGAGAGAAACATCAACGTATGGTTGCCTCTCGTGAGTCCCCTGCTGGGAACTGGCCTGCAACCCAGGCATGTGCCCTGACTGGGAATCGAACCTCAATCGCGTGGTTCGCAGGCCCGCGCTCAATCCACTGAGCTATGCCAGCCAGGGCCTCACTATCACTTCTTGATAAAACCAGAGAGCTTCCTTTCAAGGTAAATGTTTATGTCGCCCACGTCTACCTTCTCTCTCTCCATGTCTGGGGTTGAACAAATTTCTGGAATTCTTACGTCCCAAGTTATTCAAACTTATATGTTAAAAATTCAAACTGCATTACAAGCGTATGTTACAAGTAATGTAACTCATTATTTGAACGCGAATCAAAATAACTTTTGCCCAGAAGTGTATCAGCATTAGTTTCAGATACTTTCTGAAATTCATTCAAAGTAACCTGCCCATTACTAAATCAGATGCACAAGAGCCTTTCGGAAATAAAAGTGCCCCTCAGAAAATGGTGTCAAAAAAGTCAGGCTATGTTAGTACTGTCTATGTATTGGGAACATAAAATGCAGAATGAAAAAGATAATGAAAGGGGGGGAACTAGAATCTTAAAAAACAATAGGCTGCTAAGTTATCAGCTCTTAGTAAGAAGAGGGGCATCAAAGCATATTATACACCTCAGTTTAGGGGAAGTGGTGTCTTGGCCTCCCCAGCTCACTGACAGAGGGTGTTGATGGTGATTATTTGTTGGGTCCTCTGAGTAATGAAAAAAGAAAAATATGATTGCAATCTAATTAGGGGAAAGTTAACCAATACACACTACACCAGTGTGTGAGTTGATATATGTTAGCAACTTACAACAGTACTTTGTAGATAATAAATGTTCAATACATGTTAACTGTTAATTGAGAGTAATAATAACCACAGCTAAATTTTATGGAGCTGCCCACATACATGTTATACAAAGAAACACGGATAGGAAGAGATGAGTATGTCCAGTAATCAGGGAAGGCTTTAAATGAAGGCAAACTTGGTTGATTTACAGAAGTACAGAGAAAGAAGACAGGGAACTACTTGAGCACAGGAATAGAGGCGAGGAGAAGTATGGAGGGAACCTTATTTGGTACTTAACCTGTTGCTTCTTTTCTTCTGAATTGCCACCTCTTGAGAACAGGGATGCTACTATGACTGTTTGGCGGTAAAAGATGCGCACACTGGCTCATATTAGGAAATGAGGCTGAAATGGTCTGTGTTGTTCAGATATTTAAGGGTCTCAAGTTCTTGGCAGAGGAGGCTTAGTGTTTTAGAGTAGGTCATGGAAGGTCATCATAGATTCCTCAGTGGAGGGGTACAGATTCGGCAATCAAGTTCAGGCTCCAGAGTTAGAAAACTCAGCCTTAAATTTGAGCTGTTCTCTTATTAACTGTGTCTCTGCCTAGTTGCTTAACTTCTCAGAGCTTCAATGTTCTTCCTGGTAAATGCAGATAATGGCGTCTATCTCATTCTGCACGAACATGAACGTAAAGTGGTGAGCACACTGCTCAGCACATAGCATTCTCAATAAATGTGGCGATTACTACCCGGGAGGCTGGGTTCTAGGTGATGAGGCCTATGTGGGGGTAGTCACAGATCCAGGGAAATCGGGACAAGCAGGCCATTCTAACACTCTTGGAAGAAAATGCCCATCGGGACACCTGACCTTGAAGAGTTTTGAGCTTAGTGACCATTCCCCTAAGTTATAAGGTTCAAAACAGAGGAATTAGATTGGGTTTCTAAGCGTAACAATTTGGCTACTCAAAAATGATTTCAGACAGGGAATTAGCACACCAATATATCACTGTGATAATGCATCTGCCTTCCTCTTAAACTTACTCTTCTGTTGCCTGAGCAAGAGTGTAAGAGCTTACAGGAAGAGAGTGTCTAAAATCTCAGAATGAATCACGAGATGACTTCAGTAGGGCCGGAAAGCACCAGTTTGCAGGGGAAAATAAACAAAATCCCCAATAAACCAAGAGAAAGTTAACAAAGACTGCCAACGGGATAAACATCCTCACTCTGGAGATGGTTAAGGGCCAAACTTTTAATAGCATCATGTTTGTATGCTGTGTGACTGTGGCTACCAAAGTCCCTAGAAGTGCATTGATATTCACGTGTATCTGTCCTTAACCCCCTCAAAACTGCTCTTGAGGTTCCAGAAGGGCAGATGCCATGTCATGTACATTCCTGTAGTCCCCACCATTACTGAACAAATCATACACATCCCATTACTTGTCGAACTGAAATGAAGCTGAAAGTGGCTGTTAGAATGAAAGGCTCTGTTGGGGCCTTGAGCTTCAGTGCTTACCATCTACAAAAACATGTTCCCCAAATCTAAAGCATGTTGAGTTCAGAGAATTAGTCCAAATGCTGTAGGGGAATTTTTTCAGTCATTTACAACAATCTCCTTGACTGAATATCTAGATGACTAGGAACACGAAAATTCCAAAACTCAGTAGCTCATGGGTAGGCTGGGTCCTTCTACTTTGTGTAACTACAACTAAATCTTGTCTGCAGGTGAGTTCTGACTACGAGTTTAAAGTCCTGGTTCCAGTCTTGCTGGTGCCACTGAACACTCCTGTCACCTCCAACATCTATGAAATGGTGATAAGAACATCCACAACACTTTTTCCAGGAAGTTACATGTGTAAGAGAATGATTAAGAGCAAAGGAAACAGATGACATTTGAGAGTTTATCCTTTTCTTACACTTGAACTATTAGCATAGAGTTAGGTTTTTACTGTGGGGTGAGGAAAAAAACATTTTGTGAGGGTTATACTGATGGCAATTTTTCTCCATCATCAACTTGTACACAAAAAGTAAAGAACATTAGCTTAAATGAACGATATCAGAAGGGAAACGAGAGAGCAGCCAGGGAAGTGGGCACTGGACAAGAATATGACCAAAGCCTCCGAAACAATAAATTAGAGCAGCTAAGAAAGCTATTCCTCCAAAACTTTAGCCCAAACGTCAACAGACACACACATCAAAAATGCTGTTATAAACACAAATCTTTATGTGGAACCCCGCTGTGAGTTTTAAAAATCAGTAAATGCAGAAATGATGAATGATGAAGATGGAATCTTCACTTAAATAATTTATCATCTTTTTATATTAGCATCAATAAAGTATTTTAGGTACCCCCAGTAGTTGGGTTACATAGAAATATTGGACTTATTTAGATATTATGTCTTAATATTTATCTTATTCAGATACTTATCTCCACATCACTTAATGTTATGGTGATGGCAAAGAAGCCAATACCGAAAGATTCTCTTCTTTTTTAAAAGAATGTTTGGGGATAACAATCATGGAAAGACTCATGCTTCTGCAGAGAAAAGGGGAAACAAAGCAGCACAGGGAACACAAGCTTCACTGCAGAAAGCTAATCTCTGCGGCCACAAAATGTGAGTTTTAAGTTTCTTAAACCAGAAGAATGTATAGGTCAAACAATGTGCAAATCCTATTATGGGCATTAATCATTTAGGAGGACAGTCACAACCCAATATTTTAAGTGTTTTATTATGTATTCATTGTGCTCCCCAACCCCACTCCTATAATCTCTCTCTCAAAAACAAAAGTGTACAAGTTTGTGTTAAGTACCCAACCTAAGGTCTTGGGGGAGGGGGAGATAAAGCAATGCTTCATATTTTCCACTACTTTCCCACCCCTTTGAGAGGAAACGGCGAAGGAATTGGGGGGAAGACACCCCCAAGGTCTGAATCAAAGGCCGAATACACATCCCTGTGAGACCGACGACCAGACAACATCTACAACACAACCGCATCCTCCCACACGCCATTAAGAAGTAGGACGACAGAAATAAATGTCAGCGCTCTGTTTCTTGACAGGGCGTAGAGATCTGAATGGGTGTCCCAGCCCTCCCCTGGGAATTACAAAACACCAACCCTGCGTTCGGCTCCAATCATTCCCATCCCATCGGACTGCAAGCTACCGCGCCTTTCTGAAATGCAGCTGCGCCTTTTCTCGACCACAGAATCTGAGAAAAGGGAGAGACCGGGCGCCCCAGTAGGAGTTCAAGCCTGAGGCCCGTCCGTGGAAAAGTTCAGAAAACTGTCTCCACCCCAAACCGAGCCCCTGGCAGAGAGGCTTGGGCAGCGAGCGCGCTTTCCATCGCCCGGGACCGTCCCGGCTGAGAATACTCACTGGGCTGAGCCCGCTTTGCTGTCTCTCTTTCCGAGCACTTTGGCAGGCTTGGCGTCTTCCACATCTTGCTGTAGTTCGGTCATCGGGGCCGCGTCCGCAGGGCACCTTCAGTCCTCCGCGCGCCCGCCGTCCCGCCTCCGGGTCCTCCTCCCGCAGCTCTGGGCCTCCCTCGGGGGCGCAGGCCCAGCGCGCCGCCCCGCGCCGCCCCCGCGCCCGCCCCCTGCGCCCGCCGCGCCTCCGAGCCGGGCCGCGCTGCCCGCCGCCAACACGGACTCGTTCGAGCGGCCGCGATTGGTCCGAGCCGGGGTGGCGGGGCCGCGGAGGAGGGAAGGGGAGGGCCGAGGCCAAGTGACAGCCTGGTTCCCCAACCCAGGAGGCGGAGGGAGAGAGAAAGGAAACCTGTTGAACTAGTCTTTCTGAGAGAGGAAGCCAATTGGCCAGGCAGGTGAAACCTTTGCCTAAGAAGGCATCACACACCGTGTTTAGCTTCCTGGTACGAGGGGCTTCTTCCACCCGGACTGTAACGAGGGGGCTGAGAAATGAACAGCCAGCTGTAGGTGCAGGAAGCGGATGCGACCAAGTGAGGCTGCTTCTCACGCGGATGCGGTGTGTGGGCTGGCTGACCTCTGCCGCATCCTAAATTATTCAAACAGGACATTGCTTTGTTGAGGACTACTTCGTGGGGCCTTAAACAATACTGTAGTTCAATAACAATGGTAATAAGAGGTCGTTGTTTGTTTGACCCTTCCTAGTGCTGTGGGAGAGAAGCTTTCATCAAAATCTCCTAACACATGTTGGGTATGCGTTCAACCAATAGAACGAATGCTTCTTCTTCCCGCCTCTTGGTGAGTTTTTTGACTTGCTAGTTCTGTCTGAAGTTTTGCATTTGAAGTCTCCATTTATTCATGGAACTTTTTTTTTTTTAGGGCTGCCATGTTCCAGGCATTCTTCGAAACATTCGCTTCTTATAATGAATAACTTGTTGGTGGTTTTCAAATTTGCTCAGAGTATTTGAGGATAAGAATAACTTGCTGGAAGCCTAACTTGACTTTAAAACAATTCCAAGTGGCAATAGTAGAGCATGATATGGCTGGGGAAAAATGACTAACTCTATGCTCTGGGGCTGCAAGTCCTTCATTTGTCTTTTAAAATTAATTACAGATTTAAGAATAATTACAAAGGCTATGCAACCATAGTGTTTATATAAACGTATATATGGGTGTTTATATGAAAGGGTTTCAAAGAAAACACCTCCCCTTCTAAATAACCTCAAACATTTTGGAGATGCCTGTCCTTTCCAAAGTTTTATTCCTTCTCCATTTCCTAGCTTATATCATTAGAAAACAAAAGTACAGTTCTGTAGCCTGCTTGCCCCAAAATCAATTCTTGTGATGCTTGAAAAATAAGTAAAAATATTTTATGTAAAAATTCCATGAGTATTCTCTATTTTCCTGGTTGGCTTTTTTTTTCTTTTCCTTCCTGACCACTGACCCCTCCTGGAGAAGCCCAGCTGGGTGGTGTAGGAAAGGCTCTGGGTGACCTGGAAGCTTGGAAGTGATGCTCTTCAGTGTCCATAGCTGGCTCTTCCTGGAAACATTAATCTTTCAGCCTTCACATCCTTTCTCTAGCTCCACCCCCAACTCAGGGCTGGGATTAGCTAGAAATACAATGAGCTTGTCACCACCCCCAAACTCTGGGCAGCGGCTCTCTCCTTAAATCTCAAGTGCTCTCCAAGCTGCCCCACTACAGAACTCAGACCAGAACTAACCTTTTTGGCCCTTGGGTAATTTTTTTCATTGTAGTAAAATACACATAATATTATTTTAACTATTGGTAACTATACAATTCAGTGACATTAAAAACATTTACAATGTGGGTAACCATCACCATTATCTATATCCAAAATTCGTGGGTTCTTTTTTATCATCACCAACATAAACTTTGTAACCATCCAACAATAACACTTTCTTTCCCACTTCCTGGTAACCTCTATTCTACTTCCTGTCTCTGTGAATTTGTCTGTTGTGGCTCCATCATATAATGGAACCAGACAACATTATTTCTTCTGTGCCTGGCTTATTTCACTAAACATAATGTTTTCAAGGATTGTCCAACTTGTAGCATGTACCAGTGCTCCATCCTTTTTATGGTTAAATAATATTCCATTATATGCACATTTGTTTATCCATTCATCTGTTGATGAACATTTGGGGAGTTTCTGCCTTCTGGCTACTGTCAACAATGCTGCTATAAAGACTGATGTACAAATATCTGCTAGAGTCCTGCTTTTCATTCTTTTGGGTATATACCTATGAATGGAATTGCCAGTCATGAAGGCAGTTCTATGTTTAACCTTTAACAAGCCATGGTCAGGCCTCTTCTACTGCATGAGTAAAGGCAAGTGTTCCCAGCACAGGCTTACAGCTCATTTGCTAAGCACTCACGTTGCCCTGAAACCTGTTCTTTAGTGTATTGGATGAGGACTTCAGCAGTATGATCTCAGCAAGAAGGGAGGGGAGAGGGTAGGGGTAGGGGCGTGTGGGGAAATAGCAGATAGTCCTTTCCTAGAGTGGGGAGGAATTAGAAAAGAGCAAGAAAACTACATTATTTTACAAAGTGACATTTGCCTATGTTTGAAAGATATTGTGAAACAGCTTCCTAACTTATTTATTCTTGGGGCTATGCTTCTGATAATTTGCTTACTCTTCAGGCTATTGTACAGTAAAATGGGATACAGTATTTAAAAGATGGCAGAAGGAGTTCCAGCCAAGATGGAGGCATAGGTAGAAACCCTTCGCTTCCTCTCACAACCAAAAGGAAGATGACAATCAATCAACAACCAGAAGCACCAGAAAATCAAACTGCATGGACCTCCAACAACCAAGGAATTAAAGAAAAAACCAACTAGAACAACCAGACCGGTAAGGTGGACCCTGTGGGGCGGGTTACCCAGAAAAACCATAGCAAGGCGGCTAAGAGGTGGGGCTGACTGCTGAGCTCGGTGGAGTTGTGTGGAAGAGACTGACTTAATGGGGAAACTGAGACCCAGAGCTGACTGTGGGCTAGGGTTGGGGTAGCCACGGTGGGAGATACTTCCAGTCTGACTCCAGAGTTTTGTTGGAAAGCGCGTCAGAGACAATCAGGTGAGCTGCATTGCTCCCTCTCTGGCCCCGCCCCCACAGGCAATGCACCAAAGAGGGTTGCCCCGCCTGGGTGAATATCTAAGGCCCCGCCCCCTTACAACCTATTAGCTGCTCCAAGACAAAGAAATATAGCCCAAATGAAAGAACACAGAAAAACCTCTGAACTAAGTGATTAGGACATTGCCAACCTAACTGATGGAGAATTTAAAGCCCTGGTAATCAAAATGCTCACAGAACTGATTGAACTTGGTTGAAAAATGAAAGAACAAATGAAAGATATCCAAAATGAAATAAAGCAAGATATTGAGGAAACCAACAGTGACAAGAAGGAAACCAGGATTCAAAGCAACGATTTGGAACAAAAGGAAGAAACAAACATCCCACTGGGTCAGAACGAAGAAACAAGATTGCAAAAAAATGAAGAGAGGCTGAGGATGTTCCAACATCCAAATCATAGGGGTGCTAGAAAGAGAAGAGAAACAGCAAGCAATTGAAAACTTATTTGAACAAATAATGAAGGAAAACTTCCCCAATCTGGCAAAGGAAATAGACTTCCAGGAAGTCAAGGAAGCCCAGAGAGTCTCAAAGAAGTTGGACCCAAAGAACACACCAAAGCACATCATCAAGTTACCCAAGATGAAAGATAAGGAGAGAATCTTAAAAGCAGCAAGAGAAAAGGGGACAGTTACCTACAAAGGAGTTCCCATAAGGCTATCAGCTGATTTCTCAAAAGAAACCTTGAAGGAAGAAGGGGCTGGAAAGACATATTCAAAGTCGTGAAAGGCAAGGACCTACATCCAAGATGACTCTCTCCAGCAAAGCTTTCATTTAGAATGGAAGGGCAGATAAAGTGCTTCCCAGATAAGATCAAGTTAAAGGAGTTTATCATTACGAAGCTCTTATTATATGAAACTTTAAAGGGACTTATCTAAGAAAAAAGAAGGTAAAAAAATATGAACAATGAAAGGACAACAAACTCATTACTATCAACAAATGAACCTAAAAGAAAAGAAAAACAATGAAAACAAAAACTAAGCAAACAGCCAGAACAGGAACAGAATCAGAGAAATGGGCATCACACGAGGAGTTCAGTGGGGAGGGAGAAGGGAGGAGTAGGGGGGAAAGGTACAAGGAAGAAACAGCATAACTGGTAGGCATAAAATAGATGGGGAAAGATAAAAAATGGTATAGAAAACAAAGGACTCAAAGAACTTACATGTACAACCCAGGGACATGAACTAAGGGCGGGGAATACTGGAGGGTTGTGGGGGGAAGGGTGGAGGGGGGAAAAGGGGAGGAAAATTGGGAAAACAGTAATAGTATAATCAATAAAAAATACTTAAAAAATAAAAGTAAAAGATGGCAGCAGCCAAACGATAGTGGAATTTTCACTGTAGTGTGAGAAAAATTGAGACTTAAGATTATGTGTAAAATATATTTTATTGATTTTTCCCTTATAAAAATCCCTTCACTTCTATTCCTCTATGCCTCTGGGAACATAGTTTCTTGTTTCTAATATCAAAGAGTAGTTCCAGTTGATATTTTTTCCAGTTATTGCGGCAGGCCAGTAGAAAATACATGCCCAACTGATCATCTTTCAGGAGGTAGGGACTTCCTTTTAATAGTGTAAAATATTGATCAAATGTTGGTCTCTTTTTAAGACTGATTGGCTGCACTGTGCATCTGTCCATAATCCCAGGAGCCGAGTTCAGATACGAGCTTGGAGATATGAGTGGAGCTAAGGTTGTAATGTATGCTGCAGTAGTTACCTAATTTATGGCACGTGGCAGGTTATTACTTATTAGGCAATGTAAGTGCATGTAATGTGTTGTCACATGCTTGTAATTTTATGCATGCTGTCCAAGGACATGTTTTAGAAGATGTTGATGCTCCTACTGAGACAGAACCTGGAAGCTCAGTAATACTTTAACTATGCATAATATTTGATATACCAATGTCATAAGTCAAACAATTCCAGGAACATGCATCATACCATTCCTGTTTCAAAATTAAGGTCAATAATCCAAAGGAAGAAATGGGAAAAACATGAGAATTGCCCAAAGGAAGAAATGGGAAAAACATGAGAATTGCTCTATCCTTAGAGCCATATAGTGACACTGAAGAACTTATAAGACTTTACCCAGCCAAGATGGAAGTATAGGTAGATACACTTTGCCTCCTCACACAACCTAATGGACAAAAGCAAACTTAAAAACAAAAGTTAACAGAATTGCCAAATATCAAACTGTATGGAAGTCTGACAACCAAGGAGTTAAAGAAGAACATTCATTCAGACTGGTAGGCGCTGTTGAGATGGGCAGCTGGGCCGGAGAGGACTCATGGCAAGGAGGCAGCTGGAGGACCAGGTGAGGCGGCAGCTGGCAGAGTGGGAGATCCCACATTTGCATGCAGATAAACTGGGAGGAACAACTGGGGAATGAGACAGATTGCACAACCCAGGGTTCCAGTGAAGGAAAAGAAAGCCTCAAACTCTCTGGCTGTAAAAACCTGTGGGGGTTGAGGCAGTGGGAGAAACTCCCAGCCTCACAGGAGAGTTCATTGGAGAGACCCACAGGTCCTAGAATGTGCACAAACCCACTCAACTGGGAATCAGCACCAGAAAGGCCCAATTTGCTTCTGGGTAGTGGGGGAAGTGACTGAAAGCTGGCCAAGAGCCGAGCAAGCAGCATTGTCCCCTCTTTGACCCCACCCCCACCAATAGTGCCATAATGCAGCAATGTGGGTTGCCCCACCCTGGTGAATACCTAAGGCTCTTCCCCTTACTACGTAACAGGTTTGCAGAGACAAAGAAATATGGCCCAAATGAAAGAACAAATCAAAGTACCAAAAATAGGATGAAGCAATGGAGAGATAGTCATCCTATCAGATGCAGAGTTAAAAACACTGGTAATCAGGATGCGTACAGAAATGGTTGAGTGTGATCACAAAATAGAGGGAAAAGTGAAGGCTATGCAAAGTGAAATAAAGAAAAATAATCAGGAAACCAACAGTAAAGGGAAGGAAACCGGTACTCAGATCAATGATTTGGACCAGAAGGAAGAAATAACATTCAGCCAGAACAGAATGAAGAAAGCACAATTCAAAAAAATGAGAGGCTTAGGAACCTCCAGGACAACTTTAAACCTTCCAATTTCTGACTCATAGGGGCGCCAGAAGGAGAAGAGGAAGAGCAAGAAATTGAAAAGTTTTTTGAAAAAATAATGAAAGGGAACTTCCCCAATCTGGCAAAGGAAATAGACTTCCAGGAAGTCTAGGAAGCTCAGAGAGTCCCAAAAATGTTGGACCCAAGGAAGCACACACCAAGGCACATTATATATATAATTACATTAGCCAAGATGAAAGATAAGGAGAGAATCTTAAAAGCAGAAAGAGAAAAGGAGACAGTTACCTTTAAAGAATTTCCCATAAAACTATCAGCTGATTTCTCAAAAGAAACCTTGAAGGAAGAAGGGGCTGGAAAGACATATTCAAAGTCGTGAAAGGCAAGGACCTACATCCAAGATTACTCTCTCCAGCAAAGCTTTCATTTAGAATGGAAGGGCAGATAAAGTGCTTCCCAGATAAGGTCAAGTTAAAGGAGTTCATCATCACCCAGTGCTTATTATATGAAATGTTAAAGGGACATATTTCAGAAAAAGGAGATGACCAAAAATATGAACAGTTAAATGACAACAAACTCACAATTATAAACAACTGAATCTGAAAAAAAAAAAAAAACCAGAAACAAAAATGAGCTAAGCAAACAACTAGAACAGGAACAAAATCACAGAAATGGAGATCATATGGAGGGTTATCAGTGGGGAGGGGGAGAAGAGAAAAGCGGGGAAAGGTACAGGGAATAAGAAGCATAAATGGTAGGTACAATACAGACAGGAGAAGGTTAAGAATAGTATAGCAAATGTAGAAGCCAAAGAACTGATATGTATGGTTGTACCCATGGACATGAACTAAGGAGGGAATGCTGCTGGGTGGGGGGTGCAGGGTGAGGGGAGTAAAGGGGAGAAAAAATGGGACAACTGTAGTAGCATATTCAACAACATATACTTAACAAAGACTTTATAAAAATGTAAGAATGAAAGTTGACAACCATTATGTGAAGGAGACCATTATTGAATGACTTGTGTGAAATATGAAAGAAAATTTCTTGATGCATGCAGTCATTGAACATTGGGATGCGATTCTGTAGTAGGCTATGGAATCTCCTACTATAGAGGCCTTTTAAAAAATATTTAAGAAAATCAAATAGAATGGTTCTGCGTCACTTTCCCTAAGCCAAATTATACTGCAGAGGAGGAAATCTGAAATATGTACTCTATTTTTCTGTCTAGGGATGAGGCAAGAACTAAGCTTAGCCCCTGTGTGGAGAGGAATAGGCAAGATGGGAAGGGCTTACTGATCTCCGGGGAGATGGTAGTTGGGACGCACTAGTATAAATCTGATTCTGTGAGAAAGCAGAGCAATAGAAACTCTTCTAGTTCATCATTTTTTAAAAAAAGAAATGATGCCATGAAAACAATAAGTTAAAATATACCCCAAAGTTTTAAAATATGTGTCTGCTTTCTGTATGATAATGCAGAGGGCAAGTGGGGAGGACTCAGCAGTGATTGCCCCACCGGGTTCTGAGGGACTCTGAGGCGCTTTTGAACTGGATGCGGGGAGAGGCTGGCATTTGAACTTAGGTCTTCTGATGTCACTCCTCCCTCCTGGCACTCCTCCAATATACAGCCTCTCCTCCTTCCGTTAGAACTCTTCCACATGTTTCTGTTCTGTATTTGTTTCTGTATGAGGGTAGGGAAAAAGGTTGCCTGCCACACACCAAACAAGTTTTAACAATCAAAGCTTCATCATCATTTTTCGGAGAAGACCCTGAGCTTCCTCGAGTTTAGTGACTTGGCTAAAATTACAGTGTCTCATGAGGCCAAAGACCCAGTTTTCCTGACTCCTAGTGGGGTGCTTGGAGGGCTACAGGAGAGTGAACAGTGCAAAACAAAGTTTTGACTTATAGGAGAGTATGTGTGGGGGGTGGGAGTGGGGGGGGGGCAGGGAAGCCCAAGGACCATCAGACATATATAATGTTTGTGGGGAAAGAAGTGTTTGAATCTAGAGTTGTCTTCGGAGTGCATTTTGCAGTTACCTGTTATTGTGTAACTAACCACTTCAAAGCTCTATGGCCTAAATCAATACTTTTTTCTTTCTCACGGTATGGTGGCTTGATGGGGCTCAGAAGGTTGGTTCTTACTGGGGTCTCCTATGCACCTGCGGTCAGATGGCACCCAGGGTTGGAGTCATTTGAAGACTCAGCTGTGCTGGACATGCACTCCCATGTCTGTGCTTTGGCTGGAATGGCTGCAGCAGCTGGGGACCGGCTGAGCATTTTCATCTCTCCACATGGCCAGCTTGGGCTTCTTTACAACATGGTGGTTTCCATGTAGTTAGACTCTTTCCATGGAGGCTAGCTGTCTACAGAGTGTGTGTTCCATGATACCAAGGTAAAAATCTGCAAGGCTTTCTATGAGTAGACTTGGCCGTCAGGCAGCTTCACATTCTGTTGGTAAAGGTGAGCCACAGGGCCAGCCCAGGTTCAAGGCAAGGTGTGGATACAGGAGTGCAGTTCACCGGGAACTATCTTTGGAGACCTGCTACCCCAGTGCAAGAAATAGATTAGGCCCTCTGACTGTAGGCACTTTGTCATCGGGCACGTGAGTAAATGGCCATTTCTAACAGCACTGTTCTAAATGCATGAGATGCAGAAGTGAGCAATACAGACACAATCCATTCTACCATGGCTCTTATGTTCTAGTGCGAGAAACCAATAGTTTCAACAGATAAGAGAGGTAAAAAACAAAACAGAAAGCCATGGAGAAGAAGGAAGGCCTTTTTACACGAGAAGACCAGGGAAGCCTTTTTGAGAGGTGACATCTCAGCTGAAACTCGAACGAGAGGAAGGAGAAGTCCTGTGGAGTCTGACTGCAGAGCTGGCTGGCCGGAGGGAAGAGCGCGGAGGACTCCAGGCAGCACTGAGACTGACATACTCTAGGGACAGTAAGACAGCCTCTGCTCTCCACTGTGCCTGCCGTAGGAAGAGGGAAGAGAAGGCTGGTGGGAGATGCTCTCGGAGAGGTATTATCTTCCCTGTCCGTTTGTTTCATCTTTGCTCTCCTACAAGAATGGAATCTTCTCCAGGAAACAAGAGACACGTCTGTCATGTTCACACAGTGCTGGTTCTTTTAAGACCTTCAGTAAATCTTTGTTGAATGTACGAGTTGTTGGGTGGTTTTCTAACTAATGGTTCTCAGCCACACTCCCCTGGAACTCTAGTTGACCTGAGATGTTCTAATGTTGAACAGATAGTAGTCTTTTTTGCAGCTTGGAGGGGAAAAGAGTGAACAAAGAAGAAATATAACTCATATGCCTCCACCCCCACCCACCAACTAAAAAAAATCTTTGGCTCATGCTCCTTCTCACTTGTGTGCTAGTTAAGTGCAAGCACTTCAGATATGACTCCCAGATGGCCTAGCTCCAGGTCACGTCCAAGAATCACTGTTTATAATCCACAGGCAACAGTTTAGAGTGATGGAGTCTCATGGTTTCTCAGAGGAAGTCATACAGCTACTTCCTTTTCTTGTTTTGGGAACTAATGATCACACCTTCCATGTGAGGACTGGCCTTTCTCTTTCCTCACATCCTGGTTAGGCATGTTCTGTTTTTCTCCCTGTGGGCTGTTTTGTTTTTTTAATTTCTTTCTTTCTCTTTTTAATTTATTGATCAGAGAAAGAGAGACAGAAAGAGAAAGAGAGAGAAATCTGTTTGTTGTTTGAGTTATTTATGCATTCATCAGTTGATTCTGTTATGTGCCCTGACTAGGGATGGAAGCTGCCACCGTGGCATATCAGGACGATGCTCTAACCGACAGCTGCCCAACTAGGCCTGTGAGATGTTTTGACAGTGTAGTCAGTGCAGTGCGATCGGCACATTGTTTTAAAGCAGTTTGTACTTAATTATCATTAAAGGAGTTTCTGCAGGTTACCTGTTTCTTTATATCACTTTTTTGAATACTTGTTATTGCTTTTTCTGATTTTTCATTCCTTTTTACATCCTTTCATATGACTGTTCCTTCCTGACAATTCCCATTAGCATTTTGTTATCTTTTCTTCCTATCTGTTCTCTATGTAGCACGATTCATTTAACATTTTTTTCCAAAAAGTAAACTGGCAAAGAAGGAACACAGGAGAAAGGAATGCAGAAAACACCTCAGGCAAATAAAATTTTCCCATTTCTCTCATGTAGCTTCGGAATCTTTTGGATGAATCATAAATAGACCCTTCATTTGAGGCAAATTGAGCAGCTTCTCCTTCCTTCCTTCCTTCCTTCCTTCCTCCCTCCCTTCCTATCAACATTTTGTTGGTTTGTTTTTGTCCTTTCATGCCTATTGTGTGCCAGGCTATATTCTGGGTAACGGAGCTATGAAAATAAATAAGCACCTGCTTGCCGTAAGTGAGGTTTCAGTCCAGGGGAGAGAGGTCAATAAACAGATATTTACAAAATATACATAAATAGAACTTTCGTCAAAAACTATCACATTCACATGTCACAACCAGACACTTGGACCAAGTAACGTCATGATGTCAAATGATGGGGAGGGACAGGAAATGGCTCCATGATGGGTCGTATTCTTCTGTTTTGGATCACACACAAGCCACCCCCCAGCCCCCACCCCATCTGCACAACTTGTGGAAAAGTCTCTGGATGCCCTAGCCTGAGCATCAGGAGAGCTGGGCTCTGGTCCAAGCACTGTGCTTTGTTCTGGAGTGTGCATCTATTAATGGAGTACAGCATTTAAGGAACAGAATGCTGGCCTCCAGGAAAGGACCTGGAGCTCGTGGCTGCAGCGGTCTCACTTCCCGCCTTGCACAGACTAACTGTAGGAATGGGCACGGACAGCAGTGTGCTGACCGTGGGAGTGGGGGGTGGATAAATGGTCATGGAAAAATATAATAAAAGATTAAAAATGAAGAAAAAACCCAAGCTTTTTACGCAGAAATGTCACATCTACCAAACTGCAAAATGGTGATTTTAAACAAATTTTATTTGGAGAGAAGTATTATTGAAATCGACTCAAATGGGAAAGGAATGGCGTGTACCCCTTCCTATGGGGCTTCGTGCTTCTTTGTGTTCATTTCCATTTTTAAAGCAAACCATCTGCAAACAGAATGTATTCCTGTGTGTTAACATCATGGAGCAATTAAAATCAGAATTTTATTTTTGTTTTTATTTGTAGTCAGTCAAAGAAAGGAAGTTGAAAGTTCATCTTTCCTCCATACCAAAAACTATATAATGAGATCTTTAATAAGATGCATAATAGAGTAGAAGGAGGTTCAGACATTAGAAATGCTCGGTCCTCTAGAATCTAGGCCCCCGGATTTTGAGGAGATACTGTATAAATCTGTAGCAGACGGTACAAAGGGACAGGAGATGAGAGCTGGTGGGAATGGTCTCGGTTCCTGGCTTCTTAGTGAAAGCCCCTAGGTGGTCCCACTAGAAGTCAAGTGGGCTGTCCATCGTGCCACAGAGACAAACCCTACGTGGTCCTATAGTATCTGCTTTTCAGCCCGTGTCCAAGGCATTGCCTGTGCTATCCTTTCAGTGAATGACTGGCCTGAGCTTGTTGAGTGACTTGTCCTGGCAATCGAAGAGCCCTGACCTGGGGCGATGGGGCGTAGGGAGTAAAATAAGGACATAGTCAAGAGTCAGACCGATCTGAGAATCCTAATATGCATCTTACTACTTCCCCTAAGCCTCAGTTTCTTTACCTGTAGGGGGAAAGAGGAATAGCAGTAGTATCTATTTTTATAGGGCAATTTAAAGAGCTAATATATATGAAGAAATTAGTACAGCATGCCAGGTACCTAGTAAGCACTCATATACACTATTGATTATCATCATCGCATTATTATTGACCAGCATAATATCTTAGTGAATTGAGGGTACTGCCCTCCCTGAGTTCATCGGCCCTCACTATTTAATGACAGCCCACAGCGTGCAGAATGCTGTGTGTCACATGCCAAAGGGAGTTCCTGAAGCTATAGAAGATGTAACCTCTGTCCCCCGCTGCAAACTTCAGGCTGATTTCTTTAATTCACAAGCTAAGACTGCAAATTCAGGACAGCGGCATTGATACATTTACTTGCTTGATCTCAGTCATAAGCTCTTGTGTGTCCTTGGGTTTTCTTCCTCTCAGATGCATTTGCCGCTGTACAAGTTCAGTTTAACTAGTGAAGGAGTCATGAGTCCATCATTATGACGCCTTATGGAGCGGATGCTTATGGTACCTAGGGCGACTGTATGTCGTGATTTGCTTGGGACCTCCTGATTTAGTCCTGGGTTCTGGCATAATTATAACAGAGTCTCCTTTTGTTCTGAAAAAGTGTCCCTGTTTGGAAAATTTACTGAGAGCCAACCTATAGTATTGGCCAAACGAAAATATCCTATTAGCTCAGTTGTTTAGACTAGGTCTCTCATGATCCAAACTCTTGGATCTGATTGCCTCATTGTCTACTAGGCTGCCTTCTGTCACTCATTTACTCCCAACTTTTATTAAATGACCTGAAAGTTATCAGAGGTAAAAACAAACGTGTGCAAGAATGTCAAACTATTACAATTACTTGGAAAACAAAGCAAAGCTCATGTTCCATTAACGTCAGATTAGAGGCATCTTACGCACAGAGTTGACAGCTTCGTGACCCAATCAAGAGCCTGGGTGTAAGTGACTATTATTATGGATAATGACTTGGCTAATTATAAACCAGAATTTTTGCTTAGACCTCACTGAGTCACACTTATGTTGATACTGAGGCGCTAAACAATCTGGTTTAATTCCCCAGATGCTTTCTTTCCCCAGGCATCTGACTTTTCTACAGTAAGAACTTGAAGGCTGTCTGTCTTAAGTGCTAGGCTCTGGTTTTCAGTTTATCACCAGTGAGTGAATTTCTTAGGGGCTTGGGTAGCTAATGGTTACTAAACTGCCAGTGAGTAAGCTTTGTACTGGAAAACTTTAGCACTTACAGAAAACACACACACAAAATCAGGTTTAGGGCTTCTTTTTTTTTCCCCTTATTTCTATTTTGGATACCTGCTCTATTTAAAAGTGTGAATAGCGGTTACCTTGTGGGTATGGATTGACAAGAGGGAAAAGAACTTTCAAGGGTGCTGGGAATGGTCTGTGTTTTGCTCAGGATGGTGGTTACATGGGTGGGTGCATACATAAAAATCCATAGAGAGTATACTTAAGATTTGTGCATTTTAATTCCTTTAAATGAAACCTCAATTTAAAAAAGTAAAAAGAAAAGCCTCAAAAGTCTTTAGCCAATGCTGGTTACAAAATATATTCTGAGTTAAAAAAGGAGGAGAAAAAAAAAACAGAACACCTACTTACATACAGATTTTAATCTCTTTTTGTGCCCTTGGATATCAATATGATCATTGTTCTTTATTTATTCTTTTCTCTGGATATATGTCTCATTGGCTCTGTCTTAAGCTTTGATAATAAAAATTGAAATTATGGCAACAGTTTTTGGACAGGCCTTTTCCCACCTACTTTCATTCACATGTTTATTTCAGTATAAAACATTACAGTTTTTAACTCTTAACTGTGCACTTTTTGCATAGCCTATAAAACATCTGTTGAAAGCCCCCTGAGCTGTATCAGGCACGATTTATGGTGAATACTGTGTGTCTTCACCACTTGGGTTTCAGTTTATCAGGTGACTGTTCAATAGGTAGTTGTCTTGCACGATTAAAAGGATCATGAGAAACAATCAGTTTTTGACATAAAGTAGAAGGCACATTAAGAGTTTTCAGATATTTTAGAAAATATAGGATACTCTCAAATTTTATTTTATTTTTCAATCTACCTCCAAAGTGTACACTATAGTATGTTGCCAGCTACACAATGACCTAAGGCTTAGGTGCGTTCAAGAACTGAGGTCACCTACAATTCAAGAAAAAAGAAAAAGGAGGGAGGGGCTAAAATTAACTGAGTGCCTCCTGTGTGTCAGGCATGGTGTCTGCTATGGATTATTTACTCTTTACAACAACCCAGGGAGGACTGTCTCATTGCATGAATGAAAAAACCAAGGTTCAGAAAAGGTAACAACTCTCTCAAGATCACATAGCTAATAATTCTGTTCTGTTGTTTTCCAAAGCTTGCTCTTTCTTGTGCTGTTTCTGGTGACATCACGAGAGGTGAATTCTTAAGTGATTAAAAGATTTAAAGGGATTTTTAAAGATAATCTCATCACTTTCACTTGTTTAGAGGTAAGGAAACTAGGTCTAGGAAGGTTATACTGTGTCCACCTAGGCAATGTACATCTCAATTGCTATGTCTGCTACAAGCTTCTTTTACTCCTTTCCCTGTATGCCCACCTCATCCTGCACCCCTAACCCACCATAGTCAGAATTAAAATCCTTCACATGCTATACTGTGTGGTGGGCAAGGGTGAGTAGCATTTGGACACTGGGTTTCAATTCCTGATCTACCACTGAAGAGCTGTGTGACCTTGAGTAAGTTCCTCAACCTCTCTGAGCTTCAGTTTTCTCACTGTAAAAAGGGAGCTTTCTCATAGAGTGGTTGGGATCATTAAATGAATTAAAACATGGAACGCCTTTAGAATAGGGTGTGGCATATGCAATAAGTGTCTTATGACATTAGCAATTAGTTTTTATTATTATGCCACATACTACCTTTCTCTTGGTTTAGTTACAAGTGCACAGACTTGTGTCCCCAGCACGATGGAGATGGTGTCCTGTTGCATATCTTTGCAATTCTCGCCTCAGTGCCAAGATCAGTCTTAGCAATTCTCGACACCCAACATTGGACTGATTTCATTTCCTAGTTAATGGCTTTCCACATTTTCCAAATTTTCCCAGTTAATGAGGACATCAAGTGCAGAATCCAAGCCTTCCAGAACTTTTCCTGCTACTCAAGGATCATTGATTATTGATTTGCAGGTTGCCATTTGCCCCTTGGATTCCTCATGCTTTTGGGAATCTAAAAGTACTTGGGTAGTTGCGTGTGCCCAGATTCCATTTGGGAATTAGTTATTTCTTTTTTGTCCCTTTAAGGGATTAGCATTGAGCATGGGCTGACTTTCTATCCTTGGTATTATATGGCTGATGCAAACCAGTCTAATTAACAAGTAAGTGATTCTGGTGTGTGCTTTCTATTCACAGTTTCCCATCTCCATGGACTGGGGTGCCTTCAACTCCCCCTCGGAGCCTTCAGGAAGAAAAGTAAGACTTTTAACTCTTTGCTTCCCTTTATATCCTCCCACCCCCACCCCATCAAAGGTTGCTGTGGGTTGTGTTAAGATTGTGGAATCTTGAGATTTCCTGATGTCAGGGAAGGTGGCTCTTGCGCTTTGGCTCAGTTTCAGCTGCGAACTTGACTAGCACCAGCCTACTGTGTTCAGAAGCATGGTGCACAGAGTGTTGTGACGGACTTTCTAAAAACCTGGACTATAGCTATCGGATGTTAGCATTCCATCTTCTTCTGGCAAAGGTGTATCGTTGTTGTTGTTTTTTATGACAAATTTCAGCTCTAATGTTTTCAGATTCAAATATTATTGAATGTCCAATTTTTAGGAAAATGGTGCTGTGAACTTTGTAAGCTGTTCTTTCCCAGAATGCCTCTCCCTTATTAGCCAACTTGGGGGATAAATATCTGTATTTAGTTAGCCCCTCTTACCTTCGTGAAGGCTTGGAGACTTTCATGTTGCTCAAAGGTGAATCTTTTAGTATGTCAAACTCTATCAGCACATATAAAGCTGCTTTAAAATAAGATGAAACTCATCACAGAAAAGCTTTGATGTACGAAGTTACAATGATAAAAATGCAACTTTAACTTTATATGAGGATGAGTGTAACTTGTATTACATTTCCTTTCCTGGCTGTGCTGTGTGAGGGACGGCTTGCAGTCTCTTGTTGAGCCACTATTCCTAATACCTATTATTTCTCCAATAATAAATGATGACAACAGAAAAACACTACATATTATAAGCCACATCCAGCTTAGAGATGCACTGTGCTCTAAAGGGCATTTAGGATTTCATTATTTGAGATGCAGACTACATTTTCTCATATAAAGAGTAACAGGAAAAGAACTTAGATTCCTGGGTTTACTCACAGAAGTGACTTTATCTCATATTTAAAATCCCATTGTTTTAGCTGTTCTAGAAGCAAACTTTTCTGGGTTCGCTTGGGAATTAAATCATCATTTTAAAACTTGTTTATAAAGGGAAGTCACTTCTTAATGTATGGTGAACTTGCCACTGAATTCACAGATAGGTTTCTGTCACCCTGGCCTGGGTGCTTGGTTGGTTAGAGTGTTGTCCAACGTGCCAGGGTCGTTGGTTTGCTCCCGAGTCAGGGCACATGCAGGAGGCAGCCATTGAGTGCATGGATAAATGGAACAACAGATCATTCTTTCTTTTTCTCTCTCACTCTCAAAAACAAGAAAGACTTTCTTCTATGCAGTCTGCTTGCTGGGTGCATATTGGTCAAAGATATCGAGGGAGAAGAGGAACTGACCCCCAAGGGGTGAGCACCGGGCTTCGGGGGGAGGCTCCGCCCTAACTCTGGGCTTTATAAAAGTACTCCCCTCCCACCGAACTTCCCACTCAGTTACGAGGACTTCTAATTTCTATCTGTGACGTTTTCCTGTTAGCTACACATCTTGTATAAATGCCTCAGTTCCTTAAGGTAAATAGCGAGAGGAAAACTCTGGAACTAATTTGGGAGGTACCACGATCCACAGGCCTTTTTCCAAACCCATGGGGCCAGATGTGTTGTGGAATTCAGAGGCATTTTGGGACTTTCCAAAGGTAATATGCCACACGAGCTGCATGTGACAGACGAGTCCCAGCTTGTAATTCAACACAGTTACGTCCCCCAGCTGAACAGGTGGATATTCCCACGAAGTGAGATAGGTAGATATTGCCTCGTCTCTTCAGTTCAGGTTTCGTTAGTCAAGTGGTAAAAGTTGTTTGCTCTTCAGAGCTCTTTCCGTCTGAGTGGCTGGTAGGGGACTGTGGAATATGTCTCCAGGAAGAAGCGAGGAGACCGTTTCAGTCCCAGGACCTTCCCAAGCAGCAGGGACCCTATGCAGATAAGACAGTGGAGAACCTCCTCCTTTGAGAAGGCCCGGACTGGGCCTCCAGGCGGCGTTTTACCATCACTCAGCAGAACCTCGTTCTCAGTGGGCTCACCGCAAGGCTTTCTGAGTTGGCTGAAAGAGCTGTCACACTTGGAGAGAAAACCTCTGTCCCCTTGGGGTGGGGTGACAGGAAGGCACAGGGAAGGCCCGGAGCTCCAAGGGGGATGTTGGCAGAAATCCTACAGACGCAGGAAATGGGGAGGGAAGGCTATTTAAAAAAACTGATTGGAAAGAGAGAGAGAACAAGAATGGGGAGGGGAGAGAAACATTGATTTGTTGTTCCACTTATTTATGGACTCTTTGGTTGATTTTTGCGTGTGCCCTGACCAGGGATCAAACCCGCAACCTTGGTGTATCCTGACTATACGCTAACCAACTGAGCATCCAGCGTGGGTGAGGGGTGGGGGCGTGGGGGCAGGGGGAACTCGACTGAAGCTGCTGGAGAGGAGGCCTGATCCTAGAAAAGAGTGGGGCCTGAAACCCGAACAAGGTTCAGGGTGCCTCCTGCCCCCCACCAGCCAACCCAAGCTTCTGATTTTCCTGTGATTAGTGTAGTAGTCACAGAATAGTGACTCTTCACTAAATATGACTAACCAGTGAGTTTTGTGAGAATTTGAAAGCCTAACAATGAACTGGAGATGTTCCAATTTATTGTTGGCCCATGGTCCTTATGCTCTTACTTCTATGATTTACACCCTTTTTAATTAAAAAATAATGTTTATTGGTTTTAGAGAGAGAGGAATGGAGAGAGAGAAAGAGAAACATTGATGTGAGAGAGAAACATTGATTGGCTGCCTCCCATTTGTGCCCCAAACTGGTGACTGAACTAGCAACCTAGGTGCGTGCCCTGACCAGCAATCAAACCCCCAACCTTTTGGTGTCCCGGACGACGCTCCACCCAGCTGAGCCACACCAGCCAGGGCTAGGATTTACACTCTTGTGCAACCTGCTGGGATTAGAGTGACTGTCCCTGGTGTATGACCTGGGTCATCAGGGTTATCTCCGTAGTTAGTGGCTGGAGCCCAGCCAGCCACAGAGACAAGGTCTACTCAGAATGTGCGATGAGAAAACTATATAAGAACGTACAGGATCGTTGTTCTGCCTGACGGTAAAGTTTTCCGTTGAAGTCCTAGGGAAAGCAGATCTGTATCTGGAAGTTCCCACAAAACATCCCCTCTTGTTCTGGAAACAGCAGCATGTTCTCTCCTGCTCCTTTTAACTACTCGATCCCTGGCTGTGTTCTTTCTCTTCTAGCATTAATTAATGCGTAGGTTGCTAGTAGATTTTTTTTTGGATTAGTCTTAGTCATAGAACACAAAAGCTTAAAAACTGAAATGAAATGAGCTTTTGTTAGTGCTAGTTGATTTCCCAGGAAGAGATGTTTGTGAGTTCTGTGGTGTCCGGAGCGTGCGGGGAGTCCAGCGAGGCTAACCTCCGGGCACTTGTCAGAGGTCTCCCCTCTTGTTGGGCGAGGCCTCTTAGCTACAACCGGTCATTTTTCCTAATCATCCTGTGATTCAAGTCTAAGGTCATAGTTATTAAATTCAGATTAAGGTAAAGTGATCACATCTTGAAGTGTGCTGATTAGGAAAAGTGATTAGGAAATGAATTTCACTAATTATAATTAATAAGCAAGAATAGCTCATATTTAATCAGCTTTGTGCATTAAGGGACTTAATTTTGAGATGAAATGTTAACCATTAAAAAAGTCCTTCCCAGTATCTTTCCTATAATGGATATATCCCAGCCTTGGGTTTCTTTCCTGATTACAAAACACTGTCCTTCCATCTTTCCAAAGGAAAAGCATCATCTAACCATAAAAAACAAACAAACAAAAAATCCTCAAACAACTCTAAGGCGTAAGAACTGCAACCGAAAGCAAAAGGGTGATTCTAAATACTGCACTTTTGGAAAATGGGTTTGAGGCTTTTTCATTGATGTGCTTTGCAGACTCACAGTTACAACTGTTATGCCTTGGTCCAGCAACATTGAAATATTCTCTAGGCTGACCTTAAGCTGTTTCATAACTAGGGGCTATTAACTTGGCTAGCCCCTTAAAAAAAAACAAATCCATGTTTGGGGCTCTCCAAATAGAGAAAAGCCCTGACTTTTATTTCATAAAATTGATTCCTTGAGGTTAGGAAAAACTTCACAGAGCCCCCCTGGATGTATGTTTGAGTCTCCTGTACACATGTGAGCAAGTCACCCTACCAGACTCTACGCTGGAGGACAGCAGGAACCACGACTATTTTACTCGCCTGTGTATAGCCAGTGGTAAGCCTCCCATGTAAATATTTAATAAAGGAATTTAGTGTTGAGTGAATGTAGCAAATACTCGGACAGCTCTGGCTGCGCGTTACTGTTCAGAGAGGCCCAGTCCATGCTCTGGCCATTCCGACTGTTCAGAGTTTTCTTTTATAACGATTGGACTGTCCGTCATCTCTTCCCACTCGTTCCGTTTCAGTCCTACAGGAGTGTAGAGTTGCCTGGCCACGTGACAAATCTTTATGTATCTGAGTGGACTCGCATGCCCTAATCCCTCCACCTGGCCTCTGAGCTTTGCTTCTGCAGACTAATGTCCCTCGTTTCCTCGAAACTGAATGAGATCTGAGTGTCCCCTCCTGCTCTCCCACACGCCCACTTCTGAGCATGCTCCAGATGAGCACCTTTGCGTGGTAGCCAGGATGGGTCAGGGAAGGTCTGAGCTGCATGGGATTGTCGACGTGTGCATTCTAGAGTCTGTTCATGCCACTTGTTCGTAAACTAACTTTTTATCTTTTTGGAGGAATTGTGTTTTGTTTTGTTTCATTTTTAGCTTTTCAGACAGAACTTCTGTTTTGTTTTTAACAAAACCCTGCGTCAGTGGGAGGCAAGTTAAATGGGAGATAATTTATTAATATTTTTTAGGAGATAGGTTTAGCCTGCTAATGGCTCATTTGTTGTATTGTTTCCAATTGGATAAGTAAGTTATCATGATAATTTGCCTCTTTGTGAAGCCTACACCTGGAGAGTTAGATGGAGGGTCCCCATCTTCTCCAGGAATGTTTCCTCCAGGGCAGCCAGGCTAACCGTTGGGATGGGACCCCAAGTCTGACCCTGGGCACTAAGGTTTCCTCGTATGGCTGTTTGATAGGGCAGAATTTTGAAGATTTTGTAAGGTTGCTTCTAAAATAAGCATTTACTATGTATTTTCTCATAGGACTAAAGGTACAGATTAGCAAAAAGAATAGATTTTCACGAACTTTTATATTTATTGGAGGAAATTTAAAAAATCAAGCTATTCATGGGGAAGATGCAGGTGCATGTGTATGCAAATGTGTGGGAATTTTTATTAGAAATAATCTACTAGTGAGGTAATAGTTTACATTTGGGTAGTTAGAGAAATAAAATGATAAAAGACCAGCTTCAGTTATTTGAATCCTTTAAAATCATTATCAGTTTCTAATTGTTTGGGGAGGTGGGAGTACTGGGAAGAGGGGAAAGGTACAGGAAGAAGCTGATGGGGGAAGTAGGAAAGAGAATAAGAGGAAGAGGAGTTGAAGGGGGCGGGGCAGGGAAGGTGGGATGTCTCAGAAATTCTGAGTAAGCCACAGGGTCCTTAACTGTTTTCTTACATGCACTTTAAGGATATATTTTGTAACTCACTGGTTGAAGTGAAACAATTCTTATGTAATAGAAGTTTATCTATTATTTTTTATTTTTATTGATTTGAGAGAGAGAGGAAGGATGGGAGGGATGGAAGGAGAGAGAGAGAGAGAGAGAGAGAGAGGCTGATTTGTTGTTCTACTTATTTATGCATTCACTGGTTGATTTTTGTATGTGCCCTGACCAGGGACCAAACCCACAACATTGGTGTGTTGAGACAGTGCTCTAACTAACTGAGCTACCTGGCCAGGTGTGTAACCGAAATTTATTGTTCTGGGAAAAAGAACAGTTTATTTTGAATATATATTCTAGTTGATATATGATAGCTACTGGTTCCAAAAAGAGCTGAGACAGCAACATCTCCCTCTACCCTTCTATGAGATAGATAGTAATTCATATTTTGAGCATTTACAGTAGAGAAAAGGACTAAACTAGGGTACTTCTGCTTATGGTTTATTTCTCAAGCTTACCTCTTTGACCATTGCATTTGGGCTAATAAGGACAGCTTGGCTAGTACGTATCGTTCATGGATGTGTCATGTGTCAAGAACTCTGTTCTTGGTGATAAACATTTTAGCATCTGCCCATCCGTGAGATTCTTTCTTGAATGCCATGGCAAATGGTATTATAAAAGTAAAAAAAGGCTTTGTACGTCATCTGTTCTTCCTTTGACCTCTCCTTTAAAGGACATGCTGGTTCCAGGAAAGCACCAAATGGCCCTTGGAGGGATGGAGAGTTGAAGGCTGGGCTGGTGCAATAGATATGATTTAAGCCTAAATGGCCCCACAGCCGTTCCTTGAACCGGTCCAACTTGTGGTCGTATTTACTGGGGGTCTGTCAGTATACTTCTGACTTGGCAGCCAAACCTTGTATGGTATCCCCTTGGCCCTGAAACCCTGCTGAGTCTATTTTGTAGTTTCTTAGTCCTCTTACTCTTTTCCTTGAGGATCTGTTTCCATTAGATAGTGGTTTTGAGATCTTCATTTTCCACCCTTGTGCAGAAAGGAGTTTACCTAGTAGGTCTGAGACTACTATTCTCAAAAGATCCTCAACTGGCATTTGGGAATTGGGTTTTGGGCGTGTTCCCGCTATTCCCCAGCTGATAACTGTGGCTCATTGAGCCCAGACTATGCAAACGATGTGATTTATGCTAACATCTGCTTTCCTTTGGGAGTTTAAGTTTGGGGCACGTACTAAAGCATAAGGTGCTGTGTGACCAGTTTCCAATCAAAACCTTGAATTTAAGTCTGGGCCTAGTTTCCCTGGGTGGAAGCATGGGACACAGGTTGCTACAGTTTAACTGTGAGGGCGGAGTGTGCTCTCTGAGACCCTTCACAGTAGGGAGGGAATATAAGGAAGCCTGCACAGTCAAGCACCGCATAACGACATTTCAGTCCCAGATGGGCTGCGTATGCTATGGTGATCCCATAAGATTATATGGGATCTTATGGTTATGACTGGCTTCATTTAGCATAATGTTCTCCAGGTCCATCCTTACTGTCGCAAAGGGTAAACCTTTCTTCTTTTTTATAGCTGAGTAGTACTCCACTGTGTAAATGTGCCATCGCTGTTTTATCTGCTCATCTACTGATGAACACTTAGGCTGTTTCCATACCTTGGTGATTGTAAGTAATGCTGCAGTGAATACAGGGGTGCCAATGTTCTTTCAAATTAGTGTTTTGGGTTCCTTCAGATATATTCCCAGAAATGGGATCACTGGGTCAAAAGGCAGATTCATTTTTAATTTTTTGAGGAAACTTCATACTGCTTTCCACAGTGGTTTAAGTGGTTTCTTCTGTGTGTCTGTGGTCATAAGGCTTCTCTCCAGCCAGTGTTCAGTTAGTAATTCAGAGTGATTCTTTTCCATTTAGTTGTAACTCCAGATTGGTCCTGGGAGGAGGTCAGTGTGGCTTCCACTCACTCCACTGCATCTCAGATCTCTAATCTGCATTTTTTAAAAATATTTTATTTATTTATCTTTAGAGGGGAAGAGAAGGAGAGAAGTATCAATGTATGGTTGCCTCTCATGAGTCCCCTGCTGGGAACTGGTCTGCAACCCAGGCATGTGCCCTGACTGAGAATCAAACTGTGATCCTTTGGTTCACAGGCCCGCGCTCAATCCACTGAGCTACACCAGCCAGGGCTCTAATCTGCATTTTGTAGTGACTATGGTGTTGAGCACCATTTCGTACTTATTGGCATACTGTATCTTCTTTGGAGAAAAAGCTATTCCAACCCTTTTTCCATTTTTAAATGTGTTTTATTTTGATAATTGAGTTGTAAGAATTATTTATATATTCTAAATATTAGACACATGAAATAATTACTAGACCTTTAGCTGATAAATAATTTGCAATATTTTCTTTCATTCTGTGGATTGTCTTTCGTCTTTAATTTTGACGAGGTCCAATGTACTTATTTCTTTTTTAGTCCATTCTTTTGGTGTCATACGCTACCCTCATGTCAGATTTTAATCACCCAGTTTACTCTAGGAGGTCTGGTTCCACTAGCTCAACGTGTTACTCCAGGATGGAAGGAGATTCGGGGTGGGAGGAGCTGGAGTAGAGCGAGATAGAAATAACATGGACTTAGAGTCTTAAGATTGAGTCCAGCTCTTCTATCATGGGGATTAAATATTTAATCTTTCCAAGGCTTAGCTTTCCAGCTGGAAAATTGGGTAATAACTGTTCCTGTTTCATAAGTTATTGTGAAGTTTGAGTTAGTGAATTTGTCAAAAGAATTTCTCACGTACCTGGCACATAGTAGACAGCTAATAAATGTTACGTTGTCATTATTATTACAAAGTTGTGAAATCAAATCTGGGCTTTAATGACAATTACCTAATGGAACTAAAGTCATCACTCTGTTTCTAACTGCATTTCTGAAAGGTTGTTGAAGTGACATAAAACTTGAACTTTGCTTATGGTTGTGTAGCCTTCAGGCACCCTGAAAAAACCTGATAGGCACATGGAAGAATTTTTTTCTTTCTTTTTCTTTTTAAATCCTCACGCAAGGATTTTATGTATGTATGTATGTATGTTTTTAGAGAGAGAGGAAGTGGGGACAGAGAGAGAAAGAGAGACAACGATGTGAGACAGGAGCATCCATCAGTTGCCTGCTGTCTGTGCCGCGGCTGGGAGCCAACCTACAGCCCTTCTGGTGTACCGCTCATGCTCCAACCAACTGAGCCACCTGGCCAGGGGGGAATTCTGTTTCTTTTGAATTCAGGAATAAACAATGCTGTTGCTCTTTGGGATACGAAAATGAGCCCTAGTCCAAAAAACTGTGGTGTTAGCATAACTGAATGTTCTATTACAGTGTGTGCTTATTATTATTTATCATTAATTAAGGGCCATTTATATAATTACTAGGATATTAAAAAAAAACTCCTTCCCTGTCACTCAGAAGTAAGACTTTAAGAAAGAAAGGTCTCTTGATATTTCAGTTAAATATTTACCACACTTTACAGCATTTTCTCGGAACTTTCATATTAATGACCCATTCATTTTGTGTTCATAGGTACAGAGGGGTTTAGGGCCACAGTGAAACAAATAGTTTTATGATTATAAAGGTAGATAGTGGTAAAAGTTCAAAGTCATATCTTCTGTTAAGCCTGCTACTGCATGGCAGGTGGACTGATAAACAAGGCCCTTTCCAATAGAGATAAGCTTATTAATACTTAATAGAAAGAGGCCTTTAAAAACAAACTTTCGTTTAAACAACTCAGTCTAAAATTTTGCCACTTCATTCATCATCAGAAGTCAAACTATTGGTTAATAATAAGCATAATTATATTTCCCAATGTGGACAACTTAGCAAATATGAAAAACCTTTTTGAAAAATAATACAATAATCCTATGCCGTGAAACATTACTTTATGCTAAGCAGTTTTCTATTTTCATTATTTCTATTTTAATTTGCAATTCCTCTCCCCCGCCCTCCAAAACACCACTTAGGCATCACAGCACCTTAGGGGAACACAAAATGGATAATTCTTTTTTCCACTGTAAATGTAGCGATTCAATAGGTGACCTAGAAGTAAGATGTCGTCACTAATGGGAGAATGATGGTGAAATAAAATGGAAAAAAAAATCATTGGGCATGTTGATAAAGCAATTTGTGAGATGACAGCCCAAGTTAGAAGTCAGACAAAGGTGTTTTAAGTAACAGTTGCAAAGTGCTTATATTTGTGGTAGTTTTCTAAGCACTTCACATGGTCTCTATGATACAGTCGTCTTGTACAATGACAATACTGATGTACCAGAAAGATACATGTGTGTATGGGATAAATTTCACTTTCATATTTTCCAGAAATCAGTCATTTTGAACATAACCTTTCGTACCATAATAACAATTTCCTGTATAGATTTGTTAACTGCTAGTAAATTATCCCATTTCCTGATACTGATGATAATATTTAGAAAATTGGTCTTGGTTGAAAAATATATCTTTAAGTTAACAACAACAAGTGGAACAGGTTCAAATGTGTAGGGCCTGAAGCTTATATAATATGGGGGACTTCTTTAAGAAAAACAATGCAAAATTAGGTGCAAACAATGAATATTGATTAAAAAGAGGTTCATTCAAATTGTAGGCCCTGATGTTTTAGCTTTATTAGCTTTGTGATAAATTTACCACTTCACTAAGCAACTAAAGTAAATTTTTAAAAAATTCCATAAGAATAAAATACTATCTGAAAATAATTCTTCATTTTTTCTCCCATAAGGAGCTTGTAATTGAAGGCTTTATGTGTATTCCCTCATTTGATTATTTTTCCTCCTTTTTATTTCTCCACTGTCTGGAAAATTCCTGTTCACAACAGGTCACTCGATTCTGTGAGGTGAGGAGAAGGTGACTCCAGCCATTCGCTCCAGGTTATAGAAGCCGTCACGGTCAGGTCTGGGCACTTTCCCCTCCACTTTCAGTATATACATTTGTAGAAATAATATTTTGAGTCAGATATGGACAGGCCTTTCCTCTTAGTCTCTTTATTCTTATTTTGCCAGAGAAGAAACAAAGATTGGCGAAATTTATAACAAAGACAAAGCACAAAGTCTCAAATTCCTAAGTACAGAACATTGTTCAACCTTGTATACCAGTAGCACTGTTGGAAAAATGTTTCATTTAATGTGAAACAGAACGTGACCTTTTGAACCTACCTTTTTTTCTAGAGATCATCACATTTCTCTTTTCAGAAGAGCTGTAGTTTTGAGAAAGCTACTCAGCGCAGTACCAGTGAGTTTTTTCCCCCTACCTTATTTTCGTTTTTCTATAAGGTCATCACAATATAGCTTTGGCCATATGGGAAGAGGTGAAATAGTTGACAGCTTTCAGCTCTTTGGGTTTGGATCATAGAGTCCTCATGTCTGTGCATGTATTCAAATATGTAAGAGGGATGTTTTTAGCTTCATGTTCTTCCCCCCACCCCCATGTTTAGCTCTCACTAAGGCATTTATAAGTTATAAAAGAATGTATGTGGATATTCAAACAAAGAAAAAAAAGCTTAGAGTCTGACACAGTGTTATGTGGATTCTGACTGCCAACCCTGCTTCTGTGGTAAACCTCCCTCCACCTGCCTTGTGGCTGTACTGGTAGTTAGTGATCCCTGACTGAGCGCTCCTACTTGCCAGCCACCAGGGATTATCCATATTCGCCCCACCTTACAAATGAGAAAACTGGGGTTTAGAAAGATTCAGTAATGACAGAGGTGACACAGTAAGGGTTGGAGCTGGGATTCAAGTACAGGTGTGAGAACTCTAAGCCCACACTGTGTGGTCACCATTCGCCGCCTTTCAGATCACAAATATGGGGCAGTCTGGGCGTCACCCACAGCTTCTGTGGTGGCCAGCCTCTGAAGTGGTCCCAAAAGATCCCCCTTTCGGGGTGTTCTCACCCTTGTGTGTTGCCTTCCACACTGAACACTCAGGACTGACTTGTGAAACTAACAGGCTACAGTGAAAATGCACCATACTGTCATTAAGTATTATTTGAGGGAAATATAACTTCAGGCAGAGAGAAAACAAGCCAAGAGGCATGAAGATATAAAAGTTCTCGGCATGTGTGAGGGATTATTTATGAAATTAAAAATTGAGAGGACTTCCAGTTAAGATGGCAGCACAGGTAAGCACAGCTGGCCTCCTTGCACAACCACATTAAAATTACAGCTAAACTAAAGAACAGCCATCATTCAGAGCCATCAGAAATTGAGCTGAATGGAAGTCCTACAACTACAGAATTAAAGAAGAAACCACATTGAGATAAAAGGAGGGGAGAGACACAGAATGAGCTTGTCCCGCACCCAAATAAGGTAGATAAAAATCAGGAGGGATATCTCAGGAGTGAGGGGTCCCAGTCCCACACTGGGCCCTTGGCCCAGGACTCCAGGGCCAGGAAGAGAAGTCCCTATAACCTCTGGCTGTAAGAACCAGCAGGGATTAAAGCGGTGGAAGACAGAAACTGCTGGAATTCCAGGCAGTTCCTCTTAAAGGGACTACACAAAGACATACTAGGTCTCACTCCCTCAGCTCCAGCATGGGGGCAGCAGATTGAAAGGCATTGGAGACATACAGGGGAGAAACTGAATTGTCTGGCCTCAGGGCGAGAGATGGGGTGCAGCTTTCTCCCAGATAGAAGTGGCAGCACAGGCCAATGTTCCTTATCTGAGACCTACCCCTACAAAGCCACGGAGCCAGCAGGTGGGTGCCATATCTGAGACTCCATCATCCTGGCTCACACTGTTTGGTGTGACTCCCACCTTGGTGACTCCCTGAGGCCCTGCCCCACCAAACTTTTCGGTCCACCCAAGCTGTTTCCAGTGGTTTTTCCATACAAATGGCTTGTCTTGGCTCACATATGAGATTTTCCTAAATTCTCTCAAACAAGCAGCATCTGGCATCTGTAAGCCCCGTACCTCTTCCTAAATTGCCCCAGGCCCAGCACTAGCAGCAGCCAGCCTAGGTTCAGTTTTGCCTCACCTGAGCACCTCCAAGCCCAGCACAAGTAGCAGCCATCTGCAGATTGCTTGGAAGCTTATGCTCTGTGACCCCAGACACAACACAGTAGGTGGCTGATGTTGGATGTGCCAATAGTAATCAAGGCTCAACTACAACAGGAAGGTGTACACAGCTCACACAGTGGGTGCAACTTGGGTACCCAGCTTGCATAACAGGGGAGGCTGGGCCACTGGACGCTACAGGACACTTACTATTGTATATTAGACCACTTTACAAAGCCTGGGAGACATAGCAGCTCTACCTAACATATAGAAACAAATACAGGGAGGCTGCCCAAATGAGAAGACAAAGAAACATGGCCCAAATGAAAGAACAGAACAAAACTCCAGAAACAGAACTAAACAAAATGGAGACAAGCAACCTACGACATACAGAGTTCAACACACTGGTTATAAGGATGCTTAAGAAACTTAATGAGGACCTTAACATCATAAAAAAAATCCAGTCAGAAACAGAATAAACTAATTAAAATAAAGAACAATTTATAGGGAATCAACAGGAGGGTGGATGAAGCCAAGAATCAAATCAGCAATTTGTAATATAAGGAAACAAAAAACAACCAATAAGAACAACAAGAAAATAAAAAGAACCCGAGAAAATAAGGATAGTTTAAGGAGACTCTGGGACAACTTCAAGTGTGGCAACACTCACATCATGGGAATGCCAGAGGAGAAGAGAAAGATCAAGAGATTGGAAACCTATTTGAAAAAATAATGACAAAGAATTCCTTCAACTTGATAAGGAGATAGACACACAAGTCCAGGAAGTGCAGAGAGTCCCAAACAAGATGAACCCAAAGAAGCCACATTAAAATTAAAACATCAAAGTTTAAGATAAAGTGAGGATCTGAAAAGCAGCAAGAGAAAAGCAATTAGTTACCTTTGAGGGAGCCCTGATAAGACTGTTAGCTGATTTCTCAAAAGAAATTCTGCAGACTAGAAGGGGCTGGAAAGAAGGAGTCTAAGTGATGAGAAGCAAGGACCTACAACCATGATTGCTCTACCCCGCAAAGATATCATTTAGAATGGAAGGACAAAGGGAGGGGGGAAGAGGGAGAAAAACTGGAACAACCATAATAGTATAAACCATAAAAGAATTATTAAAAAAAAAAAAGAATTGAAGGACACAGAGCTTCCTAGACAAGAAAAAGCTAAAGGAGTTCATCACCACTTATATGAAATGTTAAAGGGTCTTCTTTAAGAAGATCAAAACATGAACAATAAATGACATAAATACGTATCCATCAACAAGGGATTCTAAAAAACAGAATAAGCAAATAAGAACAGAAACAGAATCATAGATACAGAGAACATTTTGATGGTTGCCAGATGGGCAGGAGTTGGGGGGATGGGAAAAAACATGAAGGGGTTAAGAAGTACAAATGGGCAGGTACAGAATAGTCATGGGAGGGGAAGCACAGCATAGGGAATAGAGGAACCAGAGAACTTACATGCATTCACGACCCACGGACGTGAACCATGGTGTGGGGACTGCCTGAGGGAGTGCTGGGTGGCTGGGTGGAGGGCAGCCCAGGAGGAAAAACCGGGTCAACTGTAATCGCATAAACAATAAAATGCAATTAAAAACTCAGTGCTCTATTAAATTAAATTCTTATTTCTTTCATATCTAGTGTAATTCAATTTTACAGTCATTAAGTTTATCTTAAAACTTAATTCAATGTGAAATTAAGTTAAAATTAAGTTTATGCTTAAATTTATAGAAACAGAAATTTCAGCCTACATTGCTCCTTGTAGTCTTCCCCCCCCCCCCCCCGTCTCTTCTTCTAAGGGCATGGATAAAACACGCGAGACCACAGCAAGACAGTTATCTGTTGAGATCTCATAATAAAACACTGTGGAACAGTGAAAAGGCCCTGGATTATGAGTCAGAAGGTCTGAGCTGTCATCTGAATCTGCCACTGATTGTTGTCCCTGCCTCAGGCAAATTTCTCAGTCGAATGTCCTGACTGTTCTGGGAGCTTCAGCCTTCCTGGGGTAAGGTCAGCAGAACCCCAGCAGGGCTGGCCTTGCTTTTCAACTCAGGGGAGCTCTTTATTTATCCATCATCCACCAGCACTTATTCCTCCATCTAACATTTATCAATGTGCACTTTGTGCCAGGAACTGTACTGAGTGATGTGTTGGAAACAAAAGGCAGCAGCGTGAAGAAAAAGAAATCTAAGATGCGTGATTCAGTGTGTGATAAATGCTATAGTGGAGGTGAAGGTATAATGTGATCTCAGAGACAGAGAGATGGGTGTCAAGGTACGCTTTCTCAAGGCAGTGATACCTGGTGGAGGTTTCAAGGGCAGCTCAGAATTTACTCGGCCAGAACATTGTAGGCAAGAAGGTACAAAGCCTGGAACTATGTGTATGGCTGGGATGTGAGAAAAGGTCCTCTGAGCTCAGTCCAAGGGACAACGCTGTGACATAAGTGGACACACGTCTACAACTTCACCAGTCCTACTTCCCTACTTCTTTCCCCTTTGGCAGGAGCATGTTTGCAGTAAGGCTTGTTCGTAGCACATTCTCTGCCCCTATGGGCTTATTGGAGGGAGTACAATAGAAGGTTTCTTCTTTTCCAACGTTGCCCTGGCAGCTATTAGTTCACAATAGGCAAAGTTTATTTTGTTCCATGAAGTATTTGAAAAGTGCAGTTTATTTCTAGATCTAAGTAGTGCAGCATAAATATACATAGGAAGCATGCTGCAGGAAATTATAGTTTGAAGAGTTAGACTAATCACTTAATCTTTAAAGTGCATGCACACTGTCTGCCTTCCATAGCAGCCTGGGCGTGTGTCTGTCACCGGCACAGACTGGAGCCCGTGGAAGCAGGAGCTCGGTCTGCAGCCACTTCTTTACTCCACATGGGGCTCTCCCAACTGCCTTATAATAACCACAGAAAGCAGTAGAGCATTTGCTGTGCGCCAAGCACTTTATATGTTACCCCCTCTAATACTTTCCACAACTCAATGATTATCTCCATTTTGTAGTTGGGGAAAGTGACGCACAGAGAGATCCCAGAGCTGGTAAGTGATGAAGCCAGACGTGTACATCAGACGGTCTTCTCTGTACTTAGCATCCTTATATAGAGATTCTAAAAAGTATTCTATAACTGTTTGTTAAGTGAAATTACCCGCCATATTTGTTTTTTCATCTATCGATTTTAGAGAGGAAGAGGGAAGAGAGGGGTGAGAGAGAGAAACGCTGATTTGTCGTTCCACTTATCTGTGCATTCTCTTGGTTGATTCTGACCAGGGATCAGTTAACCCACAACCTTGGTGTATCAGGACAATGCTCTCACCAACGGAGCCACCTCGCCAGGGCCCCCATCATATACTGCTTCTCAAATGCACCTAGGGCAAGTGCCCTTGCCTCTTTCCAGATAAATGTAAATGAAACCCGCAAAACCACATAATGAGCCAGTATAAAATTGAGTATCCCAGGGAGGTCTCCTTAACCTTGCTCTTTCAAACAGAGTAGTATAACTACTTCTGAAACCCTTGTCCCTTCCCTCTGCAGTTATAAAAGTCACCCTGGGTGAGATGAAGAAACTGAATTAAATGACCCTTGAAGATGGATTTGATTTTTGGAAATAGCCCAAATAATTAGAAACCAAGCCCGGTGCATAAATTGGTCAATGGAGTTGAATGCTATTTTGGTCATGTCTCTGGCTGTGTGTTCACTACTCGCACTAAATTTTGTCTTAATTTTGCCCTACAGCAACAACAGGAAACTCATTTTCCCTTTCTGTTACTTGCTTTTCTCATCTAAATGGTGCAGAGAATAACCTCTGTAATCCATGTACCACAGTGAAAAGCCACCAAGGAGTATAAGGTCATGTCTGTGAAAAGTTCCCATGAGTAAGCCAGTGTGCAAATAGAAGAGACTATTATTATTATTACTGCTGGGTTATATAGAAACCCTCATTCATCACACGTGTACTTCTTGGCAGGGGTTCCCAACTTGCCCTTGGGTAGCTCCTCATAGTTACAACTCCTACAGCTTTCGGTTCAATTACACTTGCCTGGTTGTGTGTGTGTGTGTGTGTGTGTGTGAGAGAGAGAGAGAGAGAGAGAGAGAGAGAGAGCAAGAGAGAATCTAAAGTCATGCAAATGAAGTTGATTGCTATTTTTAATCTGTTACTTTAAATAGCTTTTGATCTCACCCAAAATAGATTTCCATGAGGTTTTAAAATTTCATTTAAAAAAAGGCATCAAAGATAAAAGCATAGGTTATTAAATTTTGTTTTTAAAACCAATTTCAGGTGTTCTGAAAAATGTGAACACTGATTAAAAACATTTTTGTAAAATTAGTTTTTCTACAAGTATATTTTCAAAATTGCTCAAACTGAGGGACTGATACCAGGCAGCCCTCCGCCAGCTTGTGGAATCACCGCCCCCCCCCCCCCCCCCAGCAGCCCCGCTGGGCCCACGGCCTTTGCCAGGCCCTGCAGGCACAAAGGACACAGGCCTGTTGGAGAGCACGGGCACCGGAGCAGTTGGAATCGGGGGCCAGTCCACGTTTTGTGGGCCTGAAGCTTATGAGACTTCAGGCTCTTCTCTGAAAAAAAACTATGAATAAAAATTAGGTACAAAAGTGAATATGTATTTAGAATGAAGAAAGAGATCAAAGCTGACAAATGCCATAAATTTATCTCCGAGTCCAGAAGACTAATGCAGCTCTCTCCTGACCTGACTGCCTCATGCACTCTATGATATTGTTATAATTTTTAGCTGGTACTAATTGATCTCCTTATACGGCAATAATTTTGCCATATTGCCAATAAAGTGAAAAAGAGGTAGTCTTTTCTCTAGAAAATAGCTTATTTTTTTATTGACAAGGTGGACATTTTCTTTCAGACTTAAACCTGTTCTCGCTGAGATGTGATTTATGTGTGACACACACAGGCAATGGCTGTTTGTAGTATTTCTTAGGTTTGTGCTCCATCCACACAGGAATTCTAATAAAGTATGCAATTTTAGCATAAACATCTTGGTTGTAACTATAACTATGTCAGCTGCATTTTGGGGTATATAGTCCTAACAGGACTTGACTTGGCATTAATGAGAATGGAGTGTACTTGCAGTGTACACATCTGACGATTGGAAGAATTTGAGGAGACTGGAACCCGGCCCCATACCTTTCCAGTCTTGCTTCTCTTCCATTACTCACATGCTGAAGCATGGCACCTGTGGGATGTGTGCACATCACCAACCATCTGCACTTCTGTGTCTGCAAGCCGGGTAAATTGGCTTAGTGGATGCTGAGAGTATCCCTGGAAGCCAGGGTGCCTCGCAGTAACTTATGTGCACATAGAAATGATCGTAAATCACATAAATATCTTTCACTAATCCCCAGCTCGGTGTATTTCCAAGCCTCCATTTGCTCACAGTGTCAAAAATGCCCTTGGCTACTGGGCTGGATGGAAAATGTGAAGGAGGGATCCTCAGTGCAGAAAGATAGCAATCCTAACTGCAGGTGAGGTATTGTCTGGAGAGTTGTGAAAACGTATGGCTGTGTGAACAACTTGCCAGGGACTCTGCAGGGCCTTGGAAGGGGCCTTCATAAGTGAGGGTGGAAGCGTAAGCTTCATTGGCTTTATAATAAATATTCCCCTGATGGCAGTACATTTGGATAAGTGGTTCGGATGGGATATGGGGCCAACGAATAAGAAAAGGCTGCTAGTTCTGAGGGGTGAAAGGAGGCCACAAGGGAATTTAGCCAAACCTTTCAGGAGGTATGTCTTGAAAGACAAATAGAAATTTTTCAGGTAGTCAAGGTGGGCTTCCAGTATGTTCAAAGGCCTGATGACAGGAGATAGCGCATATAGAGAGAGAATATTGAGTGTCTTCTACGAGGGGAGTGTCTGGTGAACCTGGGAAAAGGGACTGTTGGTCTCTTTTCTTCTGGCAATGATAGCTGCTGGGAAGTTCTTTTCTCTCCTGCTGGGAAAATTCTAACTCTTCTATCAAAGAGGCCTGCTCCTCTGTGCTTTATCTCCTCATCTTAACATCCACACCCCCATTTCACTACCTCCTGATATGCTTCATTCTGTCTCCCTGCTGACAGCTGTCCTCACTCTCCACTCCGAGGTTCTGCAGAGATCACGGTCCTGCCACCCTGACTTAGGCCCCTCAGAATAGATTTACCCCAGTCCAGTCGCTCCACACTCAGGACTAATACCACCATATCTCTCCTTAACACAGTCCTGCTTTGATGGCTCCCTCCTCACCCCTGTTCCCAGAGAAGGAAGCTCATTTCCCAGAATTCAGCTGCCCTCCAGCTTCTACACATCACCCTTATCTCTACAGCACCAGTGGACAGGAGCTGAGGCCAGGGGCTTACTTAGTGAAATGGGTCATGGCACTGCAGCCATGTGTTCTTGGTCTCCAGGTACTGCTGTACCTGACTAGTGCTGCTGTACCTGACTAGTGCTGCTCTCCTTTCCCTAACGGCAGGAGAGGTGGGCTTGGCTAAGAAGAAAAAGGGAAAAGTGGGTTTGGGAGGGGAGAATGGCAGGGAAGAAGAGCAAACATTTCCTCTCCCACTCACTGGTGGCAGCTGGAAGAGGAGAGGAGTAGAAGCAGACTCACTGGAGCCACTAAGTGGAGACATGACTATGACTGCGAGGCTTCTTAGAACTGCCAAGGTCATTGCTGACTACAGCCTGGCGTGGTTCCCGAAGTAGAGCGTGGAAGGAGTCTGAGCAGGCCTGGGCTGGTCCCACCCTGCTCTCATTCCAGCTTAGGGCTGCCTCACTTTTGGCGTCTTTGGTTGCTATTTTGGACCTCGTTTGTGCCCCCAAAGCCCATAATTCATTGTTCACATTAGCACCACTGGGAAATTTTCACCTTTGCCTAAAATTGAAATTGACTGATATCCTAAAAGGAAATATTTTGGGAAAACAAATTTATTAAAAGCAATAGGTCAAATGGCTAATTTGTGCAATAGTTCTCCAAAAATCAGCTAGGTAATTCAATAAAAATTCCTGATTTTTGTTTGCTGACTAATTTAGGAAACCATTAATTCTTCAGAGTCCTTTTCAGTCTGCTAATAAAGCTTACAGCAACTCATGGTTTTCAGGACCACCTGATGTTCTCTGTATGTTGTGAATTTTGAATGAGGAGGTACTGTGCTCATTACGAATGTGAAAGATTTTCTTTCTTTTTGTTTTTTTAAAGGTTTCTATAGATCACAGGTTCTTTTTTCATTCAACTTATTGGGGTGATATTGGTTAATAAAATTATATAGGTTTCAGGTGTACTATTCTATCATACATCACCCACAGATTATAGTGTATGTTCACCAGCCCAAGTCACATCTTCTGTCACCATTTATCCCCCTTTACCCTCTTCTACCCACCTCCCCACCCTGAATGACAAAGATTTTCAAGTGAGGATCATCTCAGAGGGGCCAGGAGGGTACTCAATAGTTTTAACAACTTCTTATAAAACCTCGGTTTGAAGGAAACTGTTTTTAACCTGAGAAAGGTTGATAAAATCTAAAATGTTAAAAGCATTCCCTTAAAACCTAAGAACAAAAGAAAACAAGACTGCCTGGAATTACTACCTATACTCAGCATTATAATGGAGTTCCTTGCTTGTGTAATAAAAACAGATTTAAAGGGAGTAAAGATCAGAAAAATAAAAATAAAATTTTTATTATTTCAAATAAGGTTGTCTACAAAGAAAACTTCATGTACTCTACAAATTAATTATTAAATTAATAAGCTGATTTAGCGAGGATGTTGAATATAAGATCCATTTAGAAATTTAATTATAGTCAGTATGATATCAACAAAATAAAATGCAATTTAAAATATATTTCCAGTAGTAACAAAGGTTTGAAGTACCTACAATAAATCGGATAAATGATGTATGAGATTTTTGTGTAGAATGTTTTAAAGCTCTATTGAATGACATTAAAGAAGACCGAAACAAATGAAAGGCATACCATGTGCATGAATAAGTAGATTTAGTACCATAAGAATGGTAAATTTCCTCAAATTGAGTGACAGAGTCAATGCCATCTCAATGAAAAAGTCTTATTCCATAAGTCGATTCTAAAATTTAAATGGAAAGGTGAAGGGTCAAGAGTAGTCAGTCAATTCTGAATTAGGTAAGGAGTCTCATCAGATAACAAATTTTTTCTTATGAAGTGATAGTCATGAAGACAGTAAGATGTTGAGAGTTAGCCAGCGTTGCAGATCAATGGGGAAAGGACAGACCACTCAGTAAGTAATGTGGGACAATTTCTTATCCATATAAAAATTAAAATGATGTCCCCTAATCCCCAAACTATATTCCAAATCCTTTATAGGATGCTAGTTTGAAAGAGAAACAGTAGTTTTAGAAAAAGGACATCAGAGCATTCTTATGACCTCAGGGTAGGGAAGGATTTCTTAAACAAGTCACAGAAATTACAAGTCATTAAGAACACAATTAATAAACTGATAAGTTAAAACTAGAAACTCGGACATGATAGAGAACATGAACAAACAAGTCATATGCCGGAATAAATATTTGCAACATGTAAGTAACAAAAGGTCAGAATCTGGAGTATTTTAAAAACTACCTAAAAATAAGAAAAGATAGTAATCTTTCTCCTTGCTCTCCTGCCCCACAAGGTCCTCAGCTCATTAGCAGGCCTTTTATAAAACAGGAAGTGAAAGTGACCAATAACCCCACTGAAAAGATGGTCCTCCTATAATAATAAGGGAAACACACATTAAAACCACATTGAGATGCCACTTCACACCCTCCAAAATGAAAAAATTAAAAAGTTGACAATGCCGTGGTTGTGGTAGGGGAGCCACTGCTACATACATGGCCCAGGACACTGGAACCCAATTTGACATAATGAGTACAGTTCGTCATGTGCATAATCCATGACTCAGCAATTCCTCTCCCAGGTGCACACCTTCCAGACATGGGCAAGACACAGAATTGCTGAGTGAGTAAGAAACTGGAAATAACCCAGAGGGTGGCCACAGTGCCCTTCTAAAGGGAGCACCACACGTGGTAGTCTCTTACTCTAAACCCTAGTAGCTTCCCATGGCAATGGGCAGAGAGCTCTAAACGCCTCCAACGTCTGCTCATCTCTACAGTTTCACTGGGTGCCACTCTCCCCAAGTTCCGCAAGACACAAGATCGTCCCCTCAGAGCAACGCGCACCTTCCTGAGCATTGTGCAGTCAGCTCTTTTTTCATCCTGTAAATTGGCCTGAATACCACTTCCTTAAGAGGCCCTTACTTGTCACCCCATCTACGTTAGTCTTCTCCATCTCACTCTCTTAGCCCTGTATGTGTTTCCCACAATAACATGCATTCATTTGGAATTATATTGATGTATATGTACACATGTACGCATAAATCGTTTCGCCTCTCTTTGACATGAACAACCTTCATGAGGGCAGGGGCAAGGTGTTGCTTGTTCATGATTGTGCCCTGTGCCTTCCACAGAGCCTGGCATGTAATAGTCACTCATAGACTTTGTAGGACTGAATGATGGACAAAAAATACTACGTAAATTACATCTGTAGTTAATCTGAGAGTAGGTGTTATTAGCTCTTTTTCCTGAAAAGGACAATGGGTTACCACAACCGCCACAAAAATGCTTAATATTTATTTCGAAAGTCAAGAGAAGTGTTCACCTGTTCTTATTTTTGAGCTGAAATAATTAACCAACAGGTGCCTGAATGCTATTTTCAATGACTGTATACACAAGATATTAAATAGATCTTTCAACTAGACTAAAAGTCCTCCAATGCCCAAAATGTTTGGAGATATGTGTAATGTTTTTAGATTGGTTCTAATACACATTAGAACAACACATATAAATTTTAATACAGAGCTTTGATGTCGAATATTTAAATATGCTGGTGAAATAGGCCTGGGCTGTTTTTGAAAGAGGCTTGAATTAGGTGGATGAGGGTTTTTACTTTATTTTTATTCTATTTATTTATCTAGACTTATTTAAATCACACGTGTTATATTTATTTATGCTAAGTGAAGTAAGTCAGACACAGAAAGAATACCATATGGTTTCACTTACATGTGGAATCTAAACACCAAAATAAATGAACAGGCAAAACAGAAACAAACTCTTAGATACAGAGAACATTTTGATGGTTGCCAGCTGGAGGGGCCGTTAGGAGCATGGTGAAGGGGTTAAGAAGGACAGACTGGTAGTTACCAAATAGTCATGGGGCTGGAAAGTGCAACACAGGAAATATACTCAATAATATCGTGACAACTATGTGGTGCCAGATGGGCACTAGACGTACTGGGATGATCACTTTAGTTATAGAAATGTCCAGTCACTGAGTTGTACACCTGAATCTAGCATAATACTATATATCAATAGTAACTGAAAAATAAAAATTATTATGAATGTCAAAAAAATATTTTGTGTAATTAGTTAATTCATTTATTTATACGTTCTAATTTAATTTAATTTCTTCTGGTTAGAGCTTGAGCTCCAAAGAGAATTTGTACTAAAATCTACGAAAGATATGGATTAAGCAGACAAAGTGATTTTGAGGAGTATTAGAATTTCAGCAAAATATAAAAATGATGCAAGCTAAGTATATTCATTTTAATGATGGATGGAAAAACTAAGCTAACTTTAAAATAGGTATTTGATAACATTTTGCAAAAATTCAGACTCGTGGTCTCTAAAACTTCTTTTTAAAATTATTTAATTTGTATTCATAACCTGCATTCTGATGTGTGGATATTGTTACATAAAATGGGATTTCTTGGCTTTCTATTTAATTTTTAAACATTATAATTTTGAGCACCTCTTTGTGTGAGTGATTCTGAATGATTAAAAAATAGGACAGATGATCACTTTCTGGACATGGTGCAATGTGAAAATGAACTTGAGGGGTGGAGGCTGTCCCTCTGCTTTCACTCGAGAAGTCTACGTGAAAGGCACATTCACATTCACGTCAAAGTTGGCCGAGAAACTTCTCCTGGAATTGATTTCCACTTGCACTTGGTGTCTACCTTTTCTAAGTTCTAGATGATTCTTATGAGACAAAATGAATGCAGAGCCAATAAACACATTTTCACTTAAACTATGTAATTATTGGAGTGGTGTTGCTGTAAACTATGTAATTATTGGAGTGGTGTAAGCTACAAAGGGTGTGTTCTGGAACCTGGGCACAGCTGCTGTAAATCGCTGCACAGTAAATAGTTGAACCAGAGCATAGTTAGCACTATTTTAATATTTAATGTAGAACACCAAAAAGTGCAAATATACTAATATTTTAATAATGAATACAGGTAATTTTAACACTGAAGTAAGGTTTTGGGTTGAATTATGGCTTCAGTTCCTATGGACCCTTGAGTGAGCCAGGAACTGAGGAACTGTATGACTGGTTAGTTATCTAGCACTAAAAAGTCCTTAAAGAGGCACTAACAATTATTTTCCCTCAGCAGTGGTAAAGTTCTATTTGCTCAGGTCACATCCTGTGCTATGCAGCCTTTAATCCAACGGCCCAGACGCCGAGGCTGCGCCTTCTCGTTCCCCTGGGCACATTGCTATGTCAGGGAATGAGGAGGGAGCTCTGCAAGGACTACCTGCCAGAACCGAGGCACCCACCTGAGAAACAGCAGGCCGGGGCCGGGGCTGTCGGCGGAGCTGTGCGAGGCCTCCGTGCAGGCCGTGCCGGGGCTGCCGTGGACCTCAAAGCGGAGGAACACCGCGTCACTGGAAGACAGCCTCTTCTTCACCATGGTGCGCGTGTGGGACGCCAGATCAAACCAACTCAAAGGCTCATTTCTGAATCTGCCCAATAACGTGAAAATCTACGTTTCAGCTTTGCTCAGTTCCTGCATTGCGTGAAGCTCGCTCTTCACAAGGCTCCTAATCTAGAAGAGGCTTTTTTTTTGAAGTTAGTTAATGAGTAACATGAAAGTATGACACAGGGTGGTTTTGATCCTACCCCCGTTTGCTTTGAAGGAAAAATAAACGTGTTTGGGAAATTCAGCTTTCAGTTCACTAACAGGACACCACACAGCTCTGGGGACGGAGGCAGAAAAGTCTATGGAAAAGTAAAGGCTTAAAACAGTGAGGTGCAGTGGGGGGAGGGATGAATGGAGGTGGAAGAGGGTTTGGAGGGAGTAAATGGTAATGGAAAAATATACAATAAAAACACGCTGCATGAACAGCGAAAAGCAAAACAACATAGCCGAAAAAGCAAACACCAATGAGGTGCAGAAAATGGCAGTGGCTAAACATGAAAAGCAGAGGTACTTTTTCTAATCCCCCGGGCTGTACCAACAGGGTGAAGAAAGTGGATGATGTGTTTATGCCTGTTCTCCTGTGAGGAACAAGCAGCCCACCCCAGGGTGGGGGCCTGTGTGGCGGGATGCGCAGGAGCTTCAAGGCTGTGTGGCTTGGTCCTTGGGACGTGAAGAGTTTGGGGGTTCTTATGAAAGTAATATGGATAAATTCAAGGGATCCTGAATGTCGTGTATTTTGCTGCATTGCAGGATGTTGTGACCTGTATCAAAACAACTAAGGTGAACAATAAAACACTGGGGACTCCAGGGCCCTGGCTGCTGCTGGCTGGTTGGGGAACCATGGTGATCCTGGCCCTGCTGAGCTCCGGGTCTGCCATTGCCTAGTGCCCAGGATTAGGATTAGGATGAACTCATGTGGCAGAATGTGTTGTGGAAATGTGCGAATAGGCTCCTTACTGGGGTGGGCAGAAACAGGCTAATGATAATAAATAATACAACAATCAATCAATAATAATACAAGAATAAACTCTGTTGTATGTAGTCACAACTGTAAATCCACTTTTGCCCACCCCTTTATTATTGCTGCTGTTATTTAGAACCCATTTAAGCTGGAAGTTGAGAAAATGAAATTTTTATGTGTTGTTTTTCGATCACTTAATATTCATGCAGAAGAAAAACACCAGAGTCTCTCCCCCTCCCCCAAATGTTACTAGCAGCAGGGAAGGATTTGGCCCAAGGAGCTATGCTCTCTCCTCGTCTCCCCTGTGATCAGTCAAGGACACTGGAGAATGGCCGGCTGAAGTGAGGTACACAGATTCTGGTTGTGGGAGAGAGCAAAGTTTCCTGGAAAATCAAACCTTTAGCCTTGGCCTCTTTAGCACTTTGCTCTAACCAGCTGATAACCAGCTAGGGACAGGTGTGTGCCTCGCTGGGAGTGGTGGACTCTAAGCTCACTTCTGAAACTAGACGAAGCATTGTTTAGTGAGATTTTACTGGTGGCTGATAGGGTGACCAACGTTTGTGTCTGGAGTTTTCCTTGTTTTACCTTGAATGCTCTGCACCCTAGGGACCCCTTTCGTCCTGAGGAAAATGTGACCTGTCCCCAGTGCCGTCTTGCCACGGTTCTGATGGTGCGCCGCACCCAGCTCCTCCCCTTGTCCTTCCTTGACGGTGCAATGTCTGTATTTCTCTTTCTCCCTTACTCCTATGTTCCGATTGCAATGATGTTGGAAAGACATTAAGTATGTTGTAATAAAGCATTAGATTAAACAAACTCTTCACTGTACCTAACAGCAGTAACCTGCGAGGCAGTTTCTGCTCCTTGAGAAACAAAACAGTCTAATCAGCACAGATATTAATAACTTATGAAACATAATGTTACTGTCTCCCAGGAAGGGCTGGATTGTAACTGGGGGCAGTGCTTCACTTAGAACAAAATGTTTGTGAAGGAGGAAATTCCAGTGTCAGCAGCCAGTCTTTGAATGTATTTTTTTTTTTAACAGAGAATCTTTCTTAGCACTCACTCAATTGTAAATATTTTATTAGCCAGGCTCCATGCTAGCTGCTCTAGCAGTGATACCAAACAATTTTAAGAAACTGGTCCTTGTTCCAATAATATAACTAGGACGAGATAATATACACATTTGAAAAGTTAGTTAACAATAAAAGAGGGAGGTAGGCAGTAAATCAGGCTAGTATTTCTCGAGTCTCTGTATACTTAATGTCTTTTGAGTCTATGTAGCAATTCTGCTAGATAATTCCTTTTTTAAGTTTTTTCTTTATCTTTGTTATTGACACTATTATAGACGTCCCCATTCCTCACCGCTTTGCCCAACTCCACCTAGCTCCCACCCCCTAGATGATTGCGTAATAACATCTCATTTAATCCTCGCCCGAAGTACATTTTTACAGATGATACAGCTATATCTGTAAAAGGTTAAACAAGTTGGCCACAATTAAGCGGTCATAAGAATGTGGTCATGTCCTGGCCCAGTAGATTGAGTGCCGGCCTGTGAACCAAAGGGTTGCAGATTTGATTCCCAGTCAGGGCACATGCCTGGGTTGCAGGCCAGGTCCCCAGCAGGGGGTGGACAAGAGGCAGCCACACAATGAAGTTTCTTTCCTTCTCTTTTCCACTCCCCTCTCTCTAAAAATAAATCAATAAATCAATAAAATCTTTTTTAAAAAAGCATGTGATCATGCCAGAATTCATTCCTTCACTCAATACACGTTAACTGAACATTTACCCTCAAAAGGAGGCAAGATTATTTGAGATTGGAATGGTTTTAAAAAGCCTAATGGAAAAGGTGGAATCTGAGTTGAGCTCCAAAGAATGGGAGCCTTAGGAGAGGCAGAGAGGGAAGGGAGCAGGGCTCATGAGCAAATACAGAGGCACGGGCCAGGTGCGTGCAGGAGTGGAGAGGCTGTGTGTGAGGAAGGGGAAGAGCTTTGCTCACTTATATGGAGGTTGAAGTAGGAAGGGCCCTGAGTGCCGGTGGGTAGTATGAGCTCTGTCATGTAGATTATGGGAACAAAAAGATTAGTTTGGTGGCCACACAGGTGAAACTTTGGAAGCAGAAGGAGGTGGGTTAACTCACTACTGCAGTCATCTATTGATGTGGTTATTTCATTTAGGCAGCTGCTACCAGTCTATGGGAAGCAGTTCTGAAGTAGTTGGAAGAGTATTGACTCAACTCTTATGTAAGATATTAATTCCTTATAAAAAAAAAACTATGTTACAGATGAGATTGCTGACAGTCTACAGCAGGGGTCACAAACTCAAATGTCTTTCAGAGGCAGAAAGGTTACTAAAACCACGAGACAACCGCAGAGAGCAGGAGCAAACGGCAGTGCTCATGCCCTCCCTGGTGGCATTCAAAGTTTAAACCCAGTTGCTGGTGGGACGGGTGGCCTCACCTGTCCACGGGCAGGAGTCGGCTGGGGCTTGCCCTCTGAATTTCACTTCTTGGTAGGAGCTGTCTATGTGAAATCTTTCAAGATCTGCTAATAGTTGTGTTTGGACTTTATGTTCAAACAGGAGTAAGATTCTGATGGCACATGACCACTGAAAGCAGATGTGGATTCTGTCTGGCTGCTTTATTTTTAAGATGAATGGCGATTGGCTGCTGTGCAGCAATTCACATCAGCAGGCACAGAGCTGCCGCAGTTTGACCCCCTCAACCGTTGAGACATGAACTCTGCTCAAGACAGTCCTGGCTTTTGCCACAGCTTTCACTGTTACGTGTGAAAAGGAGAACAGAGCCCAGGAGAGTGAAGATTAACAACTGCAGTAGGATATTTATGTAAATATAGCTGTAACAGGAGCATATTCATAGCCAAAAAAAGAATAATTTATGATAACAACCTAAATACAACTAAAATAAAGGTAGCTGAGATGTTTTATATCCTTCCATGGAAACAGAGATTAAAAACCATAAACAAGACAAAACCTGACAACCAGCACGCGATTCTAAGTATGACCAGCAGTGATTGGAATAGCTCATTTTTCTGATGCTGTCCAATAAGTGACGATGTTACGTCTCTATAGATAGAGAGTGTAAAAGAGAGTCTGACATAGAAAAGAGAATGATGAATTTGCCCCCCCACACTTGGTAAGTTGAGTTAACAACTCTAGAGTTTGCTCCTCTTCTACCAAATGAAGAGATTCGAGGCTAGATTTGCCCTGCTGATGTGTTCTATTTGGCCATTACCCTGTAGTAGGAGTAGAAAATTTTAAACACACTTCATATAAAACGTGATCATCTGGCCCTGCCTGGAAAATCAGATCTGGCAAGAAAGAGTATGACTGACGAGAGCTGCCTGGCATTTAGGAGTGCGCCCCCGTGACGTGGCTGAGCCCTGCGGTGGCCTCGGTCCGCGGTCTTCCTCCTTGTTCACTCTGCCTGACACGCTTCACTTGTTCTCATTACCTGCATTTGAGTTCAAAATCCCCGGCCTAGGTGATGTCGAAAGGCTTCTCTAGCTCTAATTTTCTTTCCTTAAACTCCACTTGTTAAAGTTTTACTGTATAATTTTTTTTCTTCCGTGAAGCAAGGTCCATGGATATTCCAAGAATTTAATCTTGTGCAGTGATGATAATCTTTGGTTATTATATCTGACCATTCTGAAGTCCACAAATAAGGAACTAATGTACCTACTGATGCTAGCTAGTCCAGAGAGGGGGTGGGGAAGTCATGCCTGTAGATTCTCTTCCGCCTGCTGCAGGTGTGGGGCTTGGATGTTGAGGCACAAGCCTGAACTGACAACACCGATAACCAGAGTTTCAAAACTGAGATTTCCAGAGGCATGGAATATAAGTACCCATGTATAAATGCATGAAATTTCCTCTACAGTTAGGTGATATTACAGATATTTGTGCGTTAAGATATGTCTGCTGGATTTTGCTGTGTTCAGGCTAATATTAGTGAAATTAGTTTATATACTCAGCCCATACTGCTGCCATTTGGGCAAAGAAGCATGGGGTCCGGCAGAGTGAGCTGAAGATTCAGACTCTATCATGGAATAGCCGTAGGTGGAAAAGCAGTGTTTGGGTGAACGTTCCATGTTCCTGGAGTGGCTGTGTGATGTTGTGGTTTAGAGAGTGGCTTGGGGGCAGGTTGCCTGGATTGGACGGGTAGCTTCGTCATTACCTTGCTCTGTTACTTTAGAAAGTTACTTAACCTTTCCCAGCGTCTGTAAAAATAGTAACGATCCTAGTATCTTCCTCAAAAGGCCACTGTGAGGACTTGATGCAAAGTCTAGGCATGAAGTGTGCACATAGTAAGCGTTCAGAAGATACTGCGGTGGAGGAGGAGGAAGATTATGATTTGAACTGGTTATCTTTTCACTAATGTTGAATGAAGTCCTATTATGATCTAACTGGAAGCTGTGATTTCCTTTCTAAGTGTGACATTAGCTGTGTGACTGCATGTAGCTTGTGGAAGATCTAATCTCATGGGGAGAGCAAATGTAACAATTTGGGCCCATGGAATGCTAACATTGGTGTTAATGCCCCCAGCAAGCGGCCTGAGCTGTTCCAATCTAACCGATGGACTACATCACATCCAAAGTCTCTTTCTCTGGCAACAATGTCCTTTACTCTGTGCTTTCCAGTAACTACTGGAGAGGAGATTAATTCCTGCCCTAAAGGTGTGTGTCCTTCTCTGAGAGGAGGCAGAGAGACCACTGTGTTTCCCAGGACAGAAAACTATTAGTATCTGCAGCAGTTGGTACCTGTAGAAGGAGTTGTGCCTCCAAAAAGATTAGCAAGTTGATACTGCAGTTTTCGTAAACATGGCAATATCAGACACAAGGCAATCTTTCCTTTTGCGCATTTGGTCTTGGTCATGCAAAGGAAAGGAACATGAAGACCCAGGTACTTATCCCGGCCTTGCTACTCACACAGGTCTTTTCACTGCTCTCAGTTGTGTGTGATTGAATGTATAAAATGAGTTGAGATAGTTGATTTTAAACATTATGTTAGTGTCAATTTTCTACCTATTGATTTTTTTCTACCTATTGATTGATGTTTATTATTTAAACAGTGCTGGAGGAGGAGCTCCAGGATGGAGGAGCTCTGATCTGTAGTATTTGCCAATTTCTAGAGTGAAAATTCTTCCCCCGTGACTGACTTCAAGCTACCAACATGATTGCCGTTGGACAGAACTTTGGAAAGACATGTTGATAATGAGCCTTTTTGAGCCAATATATACGCTAACGCACTCACATCACTGTGAACATTTAAACACCCAACTTCAGTGTTCGACAACATGTAAGAGTTTGGCCCCAGAGTTATCAGACTTAAATAACTGTGTTCTTTGATTTAAATAGCATTATATTCTGAAAAATTGCATTGCAGTTATTGTATAATCTGCCTTTGTTTGATTTTGTACAAATCTGCAATTCTTTCCACAGGAATATTTATGAATATCATACAATTTTAATGTCCCCGTAAGGGATTTTCTTTGTACTTTTTATTGTGGTAAATATACACAGTTCAGTAGCATTAATTGCCTTTCTTTTTGTTTTAAAGTACATTTTATTTATTATGCTATTATAGTTGTCCCTTTCTCCCCCCTTTTTCTCCCTCCACCCTGAACACCCCCCTCTCTCCAGCACTTTCTCCTCACTTAGTTCATGTCCATGGCTTGTACGTATAAGTTCTTTGGTTTCTCCATTTTCTATACTATCCTTACCCTCCCCCAGTCTATTTGGTGCCTACCAATTATGATTCTTATTCCCTGTACCTTTTTCCCCTCCCCCTCTCCACTGATAACCCTCCATGCAATCTCCATTTCTGTGACTCTGTTCCTGTTCTAGTTGTTTGCTTAGTTTTTTTTAGGTTTAGTTGTTGATAGTTGTGAGTTTGTTGTCATTTACTTTTCATAGTTTTGATCTTTTTTTAAAAAATAAATCCCTTTAAATAAGGGCTTTGTAATGATGAACTCCTTTAGCTTTATTTTGTCTGGGAAGCACTTTATCTGCCCTTCCATTCTAAGTGAAAGCTTTGCTGGATAGCGCAATCTTGGATGTAGGTCCTTGCCTTTCATGACTTTCAATATTTCTTTCTAGCCCCTTCTTGTCTGTAAGGTGTCTTTTGAGAAATCAGTTGGTAGCCATAAGGTTTTTTAACATACACTATTTGTTTATAAAACAAAATGTGCAAAATATAAAGAGGAAAATTACAAAATCATCTGTGATTCTCAGCCCCCAGCAATAATCAATCACAATGAACATTTTAGCATTATCAAAATTATGTTTTACCCTCAAGAGTAGACAAGTAGTTTGGTAATCCTGGAAATGTATCCAACATTTACAACATGGATTTTTATTACACTTATCATCCAAAGTGAGGAACTAAGAGTAACAAAAAGACCGGTTTTTCTGTTCTCTCTCTCCCTAGGGCAGCTCCAGGAGCCAGAGTAGTCGACAGAAACCCAGAAAAGACATATTTGGGAAAATCCATGAAACAGGTCTGAGAAAGATTTGCTTGGGAGCAAACATAATGCCGGCCAAGATGTTTTCAAGGTTAGTCTAGGAACTGGGTGGTAGGCGATGGAATCTTAAAACAGGAACCCTGGGAAGCATCTGATAAAGACACTTGGTGTTACAGGTCAGTCATCTGAATACAGAGGGTTTGGGTGACTACTGACGGTCACTTGAATAATAAGGGGCGGAGCCAGGGCCGCCCTCCTGGCCTGGTGACCCGGCCCCTGTTCACAGCAGGCTGCTCTGCAGAATCCCTCCTCCTGTAACTCGTGGGAGGATGGAAACTCGCCCGGGACTCCCAGCAGCAGCCTGCCCGTGTTTCATGCTGTCTTCATACGGGACAAGGAGGAAGGGACCCAGTCACGCCACCTACAGCCTTTCGTTTTCCATTGGTATTGAAGTAACGAAAAACTACGTTTTCACTCTTATCTTTCTTAGGCTGTCTCATGAATTAGAATATGTAACAGTTTCTCCAGTTCTCTGAATTTTGGGGACCCCCCCCTATGTTGCTATTGGATTCCAGGGCCAGGACCTATTTCCCTTAAAAACACAAACTCTGTGTTTGAATTCTTACAGCGCCACTTGATAGCTTTAGTTTTCTAATCTGTAGAATGGGGAAAGCAATAGTATGTACCTAATAAGTTTATTGGGAAAGTAAGTTAGTTGACATTTGTACAAACTTTGACTATTACCTGGCACATACTAAGCCCTCGGGAGGTGTTACCATCATTATTACCAACATGTATCATAAAATCACATGGCCTTATTTTAAGTAGCTGGTTTTTGAAGGTGTTAAAAACAGCTTAAGATATTTATATAACACAAAATCTACCAGCTTAAGGTGTATACTATAGTGGTTTTAGTACATTTTTACAGTGTTGCCCAGACAGCATCATCTAATTTTAAAATATTTTGTCTTTGTTTTCACATCATTTCCCTTTCATTTATTTTTTTCTGGGGGGAGCAAGTACCTTTTTTGAAAAAGATTTTATTTATTTATTTTTAGAGAGAAGGGAAGGGAGAGAGAAAGTGAGGGAGACATCAATGTGTGGTTGCTTCTTGCATGCCCCCTACTGGAGACCCGGCCTGTAATCTGGGCATGTGCCTTGACTGGAAATTGAACAGATGACCCTTTGGTTCACAGGCTGTCGCTCAATCTACTGAGCCACACCAACCAGGGTGGTAGGAACATTTACGTCCTCTCTTAGCAAATTGTTTTTATTTCATTTTTCAATTGCAGTTTACATTCAGTATTATTTTGTAAACTATTATTATGGCATAGTGATTAGACAATCATATACTTTACCAAGTTGTTGCCACAATATTTCCAGTACCCCCCCCCCGCACTAAACATAGTTATTACAGTATTATTGACTATATTTCGTACGCTGTATTTTACATTCTTGGGACTATTCTGTGACTACCAATTTGTAGTTAATTCTGGACCATTTCCATCGCTCTTCTATACCCACTAGGAATTGCTCTTCATGTCCCTTTTTCTGCCCTAGGCAACCACTAATCTACTAATGTGCCTTGTGTCACAGAGAAAGTACCTGTTCCGGACATGTCACTAAGTGGAATTATGCTCTACGTGATCCTTTGTGACTGGCTTCTTTCCCTTGGCTCACTGTCCAGTTTCATCCAGGTCGTAGCCTGTGTCAGTCCTCCACCCATTTCATGGCCAAATCATCTTCCATCGTATGGAGAGGCCACATTTTATTGATCTGCTCTTCAGTTGATGGATATTTGGATTGTTTCCATTTTTAGATACGATGAATGATGCTGCTGTGGAAATTTGTGTGCATGTTTTCTGTGGACATAGGTTTTTAATAATTTTGGTTATATGCCTGGGAATAAAATCGCTCTCTTTTAACTTTTTGAAGAATTGCCAAATTATTTTCCAAAGTTACCACAACATTTCACATTCCAATCAGCAATGGATGAAAGTTCCAATTTCTCCATATGCTTGCCAACACTTATTTATTTTTCTTTTTGATTAGAGTGATTTTAGTGGATGGGACAGTATCTCATTATGCATTTAATTTGAATTTTTCTAATACTGATTATATTAAGCATCTTTTCTGTGGTTATTGACCGTTTATATATCTTTTGGAGAAAATGCTATTCAAATCCCTTACCCATTTTCAAACTGGGTTATTTGTCTTTGTATTATTGAGTTGTGTCCTTGATATATTTTGAATGCAATCCCTGATCAGATATATGATTTCCAAATATTTCCTACCATCCTGTGGTTGTCTCTTTACTTTTTTGAACTTTATTTTTATTGTTTACACTACTGCAGTTGTCCCCATTTTTCTCCGTTGGCCTACTTCTGTCCAGCCCTCCCCCTCATTCCCCTCAGGCTGTCACCACGCTGCTCTCTGTGTCTATGGGTTATGCATATATGTTTTTTGGCTGGTCTCTTCACTTTCTTTTGTCTAGTCCCCACTCACCCCTCCTCTCTTTACTTTGCTGATTGTGTCTTTTGAAGCACAAAAGTTTTTAATTTTAATAAAAGTCCGATTTGCCAATCTTCTCTTGTATCACATGTGCTTATGGTGGTTGTACCTAAGAAAGAATTGCCTTAAATCAAAGGTCATGAAGATTTATTTACTCCTATGTATTCAAGAATTTTATAGTTTTAGCACTTATATAAGTGTAAGATCTATGATCCACTTGGAGTCAATTTTTGTGTGTGTTGTGAGGTAGGAGTCCAACTTCATTCTTTCACATGTGGTCCTGGCACTTTGCTCTTTTGCCAGTTTTCTGGGTGCTATTGTTGGAAAGCTTATTTGTTTCCCATCGAATTGTCTTGTCCTCTTTGTTGAAAATGAATTGACCATAAATGTTAGGGTTTATTTCTGGCTATATAATTATTTTAAAGCATATAGTTAGAAACTTATTCACAATTGATGAATTTGATCATCCTAAAAACATGTTTTTTTTTTTTTTAAATATGTGTCTATCTAGGTCCAGGGCCAAAATTTTTGGTATTTCCCCTGTATTCTTCTTGATAACCCTGAAATGACATCTTTCTTGGTGGTTACTTATTTCACCTGTTTGTAACAATGGTCAAAACAAGGAAGACACAAGGATGATTCTCTCAAAGTCCTCGGGCATTCAGAAGAACATGAACTGTCACCTCTTAGAGACAGGTGCAGAGAAAGAGTTCAGGCCCTAGTACATCACTAGTACATCCCTCTGTAACTGTTGACTCCCTTTAGCAGGAATCCTGCCATTCTTTTCAAACAGTGAAGAGCAGGGACTCTAGGCTGAATTCAGAAGAGGAGACTGAGATGGTGCTGTTTGCGAGAGTTTAGTCTTGGGAATTTAGCTCGTAGGATCTTTTAAGATGTGAGTCAGGTCAAAAGCATGCAATTTATGGAAGAAAGAATGCACATGTCCAACAACTGAATGAAAAATATTCTCTGCTCGTTAAAAAAATGTAGAAAATGACCCTACTGGGTAGCAAGTTGGACGAGTTTTTCAAAGGTCATGCTTGTGTGCAGTGCTGGGAATGATTTCATAAAGGAGTTATCCTCATTTTGCAGAAGAAAAGGCTGAGAGGCACAGAGAGTTTAACGAGTTTATCCCATGTTTCACGGCTTGTGAGTGAGAAAACTGAGAGGCTGAAATGCAGATATTACCACCTCCTCCGCAGCCACAGTGAGCATTTAGCCTTGACAGGTCAGATGCTATTTTGAGATTTCTGGTAAACCAGAGTTTGAATTCAACATCTGCCCTATGGACCTGTGTAAACTCTCTGGAGTAGGGTGGGGCCTGGTGATTGGGCTGGGCCATTAGAGACTTGGTTCCAGTGTTTCTTACTGGGTTTTCAGGGAGGGAGATAAAGAGTGGAAGGGAACTTTATTTAATCCTCTTAACAACGCTAGGAAATAGGTCTATTTCTCATTTTGGAGGTGAGAAAAACCAAACTCAAGAGAAATGGTCTCTTTTCCTAGTGCACACATTCAGTTAAATGGCAGCTCTGAGAGCTGGCATTCAAAGGCAGGTCTTTAGAAGCCAAAACCCTGTGTCTTCTTGCTGTTCTACACAGTCTCTCTCCAAAAGCAACCAAGCATATACCCAGTCTCCTCAGCCCACTGACATTTTATCTTATATTTTCTGTCCCTGTCACGCCTCACGCCCAGGGTTTGCTTTCTCTGTGCCCATGCACGTATGCATGGGGATGCCTTCATGTGTCTTTCTGGAGGCTTTCTCTTTATAGCCCCAGGTCTGGGCTGAGCCAAATAACCTCCCCATAAAATTTTCTTTCCTTTGCAGATAGGATTCTTTGAGGGATATTTAAGCAATTGTAGTTGGACTTGTAGAGGAACTTTTTAAAAAGTCAACTGTCTACATGTGCTTGGTACTCTGCTAGTTGTTGTATACAAAATTTAAACTGGGAAACAGAGCAAAAGCTAAAAAACCAGAAGCCTAACCCATCATGTCTGTTTACAAGGAAGTCAAAGAAATTTAACCTAAAACCAAACCTATCTTTCTAGATTAAAAGGAACTTAAAACCGGAACTTACAGAGTCGACACAGCAGGTGAGACAGGGCAAGTGTGTTATAATCCCGTTTTCCCTGAACTGGGCAATACTGAGGTCTCTGGAACAAATGAAGTCCTAGATTACAATCACGCATTTGATGGCTTTGCGAGTGTTGCTCACTGTCTCCCTCTGCTTGAGTTCTCTTTCTTCAGCTTGCATAACATGAAAAACCTCAAACTCTGCCAATTCTTCTATGCAATAAACCTATCAGCAAAATGCACTGTGTCGGGTTCCAAGTATGTTAAAGCATGTGGGACCACCCTTGTTTTTGCTCAAGCCCTTGATGATAAACAAGAACAATGCCCCCAGTGGGCGACCAAAGACCTCTTCCATGTAGAGACTCTCTGTTTGTGAGACACCAGAAAGACCTTTCATATAGCAAAGAGGCAGCACTCTACTCTCAATTGTTTTTTTCCAGGTCTGAGACCTGTCACTCACGTTTTCAGGTCTGCATCCATTTTTGCTTTCTTCCCCTGGCACATGGTCTTCCAGGCCATGAATTGTGCTTGGAATATCTGTTGGGTGCTGCTCTTTTCTGGCAGGGCCTGCTGTCTTCTCCACATCTTCTAGAGCCAGCCAGCAGCTCTTCCAGAAACTCTGGGGAGGACCAGAAAGCAGCGCTAAGTTGACTCATGATCTGGCCAATGACAGCCCTTTCAGCCAGTGGCATGCTTCTCTTCTGAAGAGTTCTCTCTCTGAGTCTGCTCAGAGGGACCGGATCAACCACACCTGAAACCCACATTTGTGGGCCAGCAAATGACCATAGGCACATTCTGTGTGTCGCCCGAGGTAGTATCTACTCACCTTGAGAGCTTTACCTTATCCCGATGCTGGTGTGGGGTGACTTTTACTGATCCCTTACTTATGATGACCTATGTCTTCCTTACTTTTTCTCACTTTACTACCATATACAAGGTAGTAAGTATATGCTACCTCAAAGGCTCCACCGTAGTCTTCCCTAAATGCTCTTCAGTTTACTCCTTTAAATTAATGATTATACATTATTTAAATTAAACATACCTTACACAACCACTTTGATATTCATTGTCAAGTGATATTATCAATATTTGATCATCTGCATCTCATCTGTGCTTTCTACACTCAGAATATGCTTTTTTTACACATGTAATATAATGTAGACATCACAGTTCTTTCCTCACTGTGGGGGCTCAATAAATATTTACTGATGATAAACTGGTGAATTCACAGGGAAGTTGATATTTTTTATTCTTCCATTTTAATTGCTGTTCCACCATGTCATTCACACAAACACTAAAGTTGTTCATTAATTAGAAGAATAATAAAAGCACATTAGAGTTTTTTTACTCTATATCAAAGAAAAATCTAATGTCTGAACTCAAATGATTAATGTTTTTTAAGTATTAATTTGATTAATTTTAATCAAAGGCCAATGCAAAACAAAATGTATGTGAGGAGATGATTAACTTGCACAGGAAATACCAGGATGGAGGTTTACAAATGAGAAGGATGAGTACCATTTGCTTGAGGACAAGACTAGAAAATAGAACATGAGATTTCCACGCATGAGATGATTAGGAATGCGAACAACTTTTATTTTCTACCTTTCCGTTCCTACTCTTCCCATCAAAGTTTGCTCTCCTGTTCTGTGTTAGATTGAAGGCATCGATGCCCTCAATTAATTTAATGGCCTCTATGTATCCATCCCCTTTGCCTAATAACTATAGCCTCTGGTCATACTAACAGGGATTGGAGTACAACGTGGCAAAAGTAATATGAGGGCTTTGAGTCTAAACCTCAAAAAGCCTTGAATATTTCTGCTTCCTCTCTGGCTTCTCTGTCATCATCCTGACAACATGCCTGAGTTGGGGGCAGGTGGCATGTGAGACCACGCGGAGCAGAGCTGAGTCATTTCATTGACCACAGACCACTCAGCCCCAGCTGACCTGCCATCTGACCACAGACACCTGACTGATAATTGGTCTAGGTCAGGAGAACTACCTGCCAACCTGTAGACTTGTGAAAAACAATAAACGATTGTTTTTAAACTCCTATGTTTTGAGATGGTTTGTTATGCAGCAAAAACGAGCTGCTTCAGATTCTATATTCATATTACTAATAGGCTAAGAAGATAATAGCCCCTCCCAGGGGAAATTACATTTGTCAACTGCTTGAGCTAAAAGACTGGAACTTTGGAAGTGTCTTCGGTTTCAGTAAGTAGTTGGGGGAACTGAGGGAGTACAGTGGACTCTTCCTGGGATAACAGCCTAATGTGTTTAAAAGGGCTGTTATCACAAGAAATAAGGAGGAGTAGCAGTGGGCTAGGCTGGATGCCATCGACCGCAGATCTCAAAGTCACATTTGGTAGACCTGCAAACCATTGCCGCCACATCCCCGCATTCCCTCCTTCCAGGGTCCCCTTCAGTCTCCCCTGTCCCCTTCTCAGCCTCCCCACACAACGCGTACAGGGGTACCCACCGCTCACTCTTCTCAGGTCTGTTATGCAGGTCCTTCTTCTTCTTACTCCTCTATGGACCGCACTCCAGGCCTTTGCATCGGAGGGACAGCTTACGTTCAGTGGAAGACAGAGCTGGCTTCGGATCCTGCCTCACGCCTAATGCGTTAGGAGCCTCTGACGTGCTAAAGCTTTGATGTCTGTGAACTCCAGTTTTCTTCTCTGCAAAACGGTGATGAGGCAAGGCCCTCAGAAAAACTCTGCTCTTTCTCTCCAGTTTAACCTAACAGTTGAGGAAAGAAATTAGAAAAAATCAGAAGCTATTGCTTTTAAGAAGGTTAGCCTGACATTCTTTTGATCGCTGGTAAAAATACTTTCGGCTGGTTTAAACACTTTGAGTTATGGGTCACAGCTTCAGTAAATATTAACCCTCGTTTTACTACCCTTATTATTAACAGCCAGAAAAATGAAAGTGCAGAGATTTTGCATGACCGTGGACAGATCCAAAGTCGCACATGTGATTGGAGACAAAGTTATACATTCGGTAACAGTTTAATTATCTAATTTGTGCCTAATTTCTCTTTTTTAAAGGTTTTATTTATTTATTTTTAGACAGAGGGGAAGGGAAGGGAGAGAAACATAAGTGTGTGGTTGCCTCTCATGTGCCCTCCATTGGGGACCCGGCCTGCAACCCAGGCATGTGCCCCGACTGGGAATCAAACCGGTGACCCCTTGGTTCACAGACTGACACTCAGTCCGCTGAGCTACACCAGCCAGGGCCTGTGCCAAATTTTTTAATAACCTACTTTCTGCTCCATATTATGAAGCTGTAACACAGTCATTAGTTAGACAACTTTTCATAAACCGCATGCGTGGTACTGCTTCAGGCAAATGAACGAACTCAAGGCCTCCTACAGGCATCTCATCAACCAGAAAGCCCCCTGGGGACACCTCGTAAACTCAGCTGGTGTCCCCTCTACAGTCAGCTGCCAAGATGACCTTTCAAATAAATTTAGACCCTGTTACTTTTCTCCTGCAAATCTTCCAATGATTTCTCATTTCACAGAGAATGAAATCTCTGGGAATCCATTTAACCCTAGAGAGAATAGACCTGATGTGGGTGGTAGGGTTAAATGGATTCTCTTTCATAGACCTATGAAATCTCATCAAGCCAGATAGATACGTGGTCTATGGCCCCGACCAAGCCTTTCCTCCCTGCCTCGTCTGGTGGGTGCCTCCCTGTGCTGGCTTTCTTCCCGAGCTGCAGCGGGCCAGGCCTGCTCCTCCCCCAGCTCTCGGCGTTTGCACTGCCCTCTGCCCAGATGGCTGGACCTCCAGTTCTTCTTGTCAACACGTACTCTCAGCTCAAACGTCACCCAGTCAGGGATGCCTCTCCTGATCACCCTGTCGGAAACAATTCCACCTTGTGCAGAAACTACCACATCACTGTGCTTTAGTTTCTGTTTTTTTGTTCTTTCTTCTTCCCTTCTTCCTCCTCCTTCATTAGAGACAGTTTATGTGGTAACAAGGAGTGAAATAGGAATTCTTAGTACCTTTTCTCTCTTCCGGTGACTGGACTGTGATAATCAAATGGAGAGCAACATCCAAGAATTCCCTTGCAGTCCTTGGTCTTTTACAGAAATGCAACAGTGCCTGAATTATGTGACTTGCAATTCTTCTTTTTGAGACAGAAGTGCCAGCTGTTGTTCTTTTAAATGTATCAGCAATTGCTACATTTTCCTTTTTGTTTCTGGTTTCATGGCAGGAAACAGAAGCACTTCCTTGATTTTATTGGAGTCTGAGGGACACGGTGACTCAGTGGATGCGCGTGCCCCGGCCCACTGTAGGGGGCAGCCCATAGTCCAGGTGGTGCAGTTTTTGTCTGTAAACATGGCCTCATCATTGCCAGCAGCCTTGGCCTTGGCCTGTCCTTCGAAAAGCTACTACTGCCTCATGGGGTCATTCAGTTTGCTGTAGGCATTGCGTATTTCTGTCTTCATGACAAAAAACTCACTGGGCTCAGGCGGACCCCCTGTAGAGTGGTGCCGTTTGGCCAAAGGGCTCACTGTCTGTGGGTGATCACAGACAGACGTAGGCTTGATGCTGCTTCCATGCATGGCTGTGGTCCCATGTGGAGGGGATTCAACAGCTTTTGCCATACAGAGATCAAGATTTTGCAAGTTCAGTTTAGAAGAAGTTAGTGTCTGGCAGCTTTACCCCCAAGCTCTACTACATGCTGATTTCCCAGAAGGATGGGGTGAATCATTCTCATAGGCTTGGCCCTTGGCGCCATCTAGATGGCAAGTGACCTCATAACTGCCTGTAATGAGTTCACTGTCCATGAAATCACGTACCCCGTGATTTCCGTGAGACTGCGATAGTCTGCGTAGGCCAGGTAGACCTCACAGGTGGTGAACTCAGGACTGTGAATGAAATCAATGTCTTCCTTTTGGAACTGGTGTTCAGTTGCATCAACCTTGTCAGTGCCGCCAGCCGGCAGCATCCTATGGAAGAGAGTGCCGAGGTAGTTCTCGTATATACGTCAGGTCCGGCTCACGGTGGCAGGTGAGAAAAGGCTTGGGCACGGCTCCCTGCGGTGGCATTCACCATGGAGTTCCCACCTCTAGGATTCCCAACTCATCCAAGAAACTTCTTATAAATGTGATGACCTTAGAGCACGTGATAAATCTCTGCCTTGCCAAGTCACCTGGGATCCAGTTCAAGTATTTGATGATATCGTGTTTCCTTGTTTTTGAGGCCAGAATGAAGATGATGTAACATATGCAGGCAAGGAGACAGTAGTGTGACCTCACCGGAATGAGGCTCAGCTCATCCTTCTTGGTTTTTCTGGGATTCCCTCAACCCCAGTTATGCCTCCCTGATGCAGTTTGTTATTAATATGAATAAATTCTTCTGATTTATAATTCCCGGAGTTGGCCATGACTTGCAACCTGACCCCCTCTCCTTGAAGGTCACAGAAGATGAGCTCTCCCCCAGAAGCTCGTTTGGCATGGATTCTCCCTGCCACCTCTAAGGTGACGAGCCTCAGGTGGTGCCCAGGCTGCAGCCGACTATATTCCTGGATGAGCTGAGTGAGCGAGATGTCTACATGGAAGTCGTGTGGGTGCTGGTCTTCAGAACTGAACTGTAGTCAGTGGGCTGCTTGGCAGCGGATCTCGGGGCGTTGGTTTGGGCCCAGGCCCTCCTCCTCCTGGGCACCCACAGGGTTGTCAGTGGGGAGTTGTGGCGGCAGCATTGGCCTGGCTTAGCTGTTTCGCACTGAGCTCCTTCTGCTGGGCGTCCTTCTCTGCTACTTTCTTCTCAGTTTTCAGGTGTCTTTTTGGCTCCTCCTTGCTCAGTGTCTGCTCCTCAGTGCCCATGTTTGCCTCAGGCCCTGCATGCACCAGCCATCTCTCCCAAAGGCCTGATCTGAAAGGCCTCAGCTTTATTTTAAAAAAGAGTGGTCCACCTGTCATTGTTTTGTTAATTTGCTTTCTTTTCTCTCCCCATGTTTCTCCGAACTAGAATGCAAGTGCACAAAAGCTTGTGTTGTTTTGCTCACCCCTGTATTTCCATGCTAGTTTGTAACACTGTACTGCTATGTATACTCAATAGATATTTGTAAGGTTGATAGAACAAATGTGTTATTTGGCTTGCTCAGCTTTACAGCAATTTCTGTTCAATGCACAGTTAAAAGGAAAAGTAATTCAATGCTTATAAGGTTGCATACAAAACATTTCAAACAAATGCACTTTTCAGAAAAATTCTGAAGTAAGATTATCATCCACACAGTGTTTTCTACTGTGAAAAAAATATGAGAGAGAAGAAAGGATAATATTGTTAAAGAAGATGTCAAATACTTTTGCTCTGAAGCAGTGGGAGTTTGGAAAAGAATAAATTGATGATTCTAGTATGTTTTTGAATTCGCGGTTTTGGGGCGAGGTCAGTGATTGAACCTACAAATGGTTAAATATGACTCCCAGGAACGTGTCACTTCATTCTCTCGTATGTGATCGCTCATTGCTGAGGAGGCTCTACTTCCAGTGGATTTTCTTCTTTCAAACCTTTGCAGCCAGAAAGGAAGATGCTCAGGGAAAGACGGACACGGAAGCAGGTCCCGGGGTCCCTCAGAACGAGCCTGTTTGTCAAAACGAGATCAGTCAAGGAGACACTGCCGAACTCGTAGGAGTGGCATATTTATTTTGGTGCGATGTAATTCTTTTCTAAAATTCTGGGTAGATGTGGAGGGAACAAGAGGACATGAGTATTCTGAAGGGAAAATGCCACAGCCAACAGATAGCTCCGTCTTCGATAACCTGGCACCACCTAGTGGTCGATGAGTCTCGTGTTAGAGACCATTTACTCTCATACTTGCCTGGTTTGCCTCCAAATCACTTGGTGACCTTGTACAAACAGTCTACTCTTATGGATACTGGTTCTATCGGTTTTATGTGGGGCTTCGTGTTGGAGCTTTAAAAAAAGTTTCCAGGTGATTCTGCTGTAGCTGATTGTTTTAGAGCTCAGAGCTCTGTCTTTGGAACTCAGCCTCTTGTCCGTGTGATTTCCCCTCCCCTCTCCCTTCACCTTTGTGAAAAGTAGCTATACAGGATGTTTACACTTAAAATCAAAGCGAATTTTGACTAACACTACTTTGAGCTTTTCTGAGGATTTTGTGACATTCAAATGAAAACAGGATGGGAAGGTGTGTATGGGGGGAGGTGGGGTGGGGGACCCCAAATCCGTGTTGCGAATCGTTGCTCTAATCAGTTAGTATCCAACAGAAATGACAGATGTTATTTGTAATCTGTCTAATTTCAAGGGTCCTCTTCGGTTGCTCATCTTCTATCCTGCTGACTGGAGTAATTAAAACATTTAAACTTTTCATTTTGAAGACTTACAAAAGTCTTCAGGCTTACAAAATAGTTGCAAACATACCAAGAATTTTCGTGTATCTCATCCCATTTACCCAAGTGGTAAAACCTCACATGACCACTAACATTGACACAGTATTATTACCTGACACATAGACTTTATCTGAATTTCCCAACTGTCCCACTGACGCTCTTTTCCTGGTCTGCAGCCCAGCCCAGAATCTCATCTTGTATTCAGTTATCCTGCCTTCCTGGTCTCCAGTCTGTGACGTCCCTTGGCCACTCTTTGTTTTTCAATGAACTTGATTTGACTCCTTTGAAAAGTATTGCGTAGTTATTTTCAGAATGTCCTTCCATTTGGGCTTCCTGGTCTTCCTCCTGGATTAAATCCAGGTTCTATATTTTTCAGCGAGAAGTGATGTTTGTGTTCTTTTCAGTGCATTGGACCGAGAAACAGGTGCCAATCTGTCCCATTACTGATGACGCTAATTTTGGTCACTGGAGATTATGGGAAGCTCCTCTGGTTGTCCTTTAAAAATATAACCCTGCATCGGGTGGCTGTGGAGGAGATGTTTCTGGTTGTCTTGCAGTGAGTTTGTCAGAAAGAACACTCTGGCCACAGGTAGCCTAACTGAGATAACTCTCAGTCTGAAAGGAGAACGTCAGGAATCCACGGAGACCCAGGGTCTGCACAGCCGCCTCAGGGGTCCCTGGCATTGCCAAGGAGGCCTTTTATATAAGACTCCCTGAGGCTTCCCAAGGAAACGGATCTTCAGCTGTGACGCCCGACTCGGAGCAGCAGGCAGAGCTGACGCATGGATTCACATGGCCTTGGCTGCCCTTGATTTCCGCAGTGACTGCTCTGGAAGCTGTGTGGCCCCCACTCACTCTAAGTTGACACTGTATCCCTTTAGGTCAGGGGTGTCAAACTCATTTTCACTGAGGGCCACATCAGCCTTGAGGTTGCCTTCAAAGGCCTGAATGTAATTTGAGGACTGTGTAAATGTGACTACTCCTTAACTAGCAAAGGCCTGAATGTAATTTGAGGACTGTGTAAATGTAACTACTCCTTAACTAGCAAAGGCCTGAATGTAATTTGAGGACTGTGTAAATGTGACTACTCCTTAACTAGCAAGGAGCTCAGCACTGCAGCTGGGTAGGAAGGTGCTGGGCTGGATAAAACAAAGTGGAGGGCTGGGTTCGGCCCGCGGGCCTTGTGTTTGCCACCTGTGCTCTAGGTGCTTCATCTGATACCTTTTTGGTGCCCCAGATGCTGTAAGGGCCTTTCTAGGCCATAAAGTACGCCCAGCATGGAAGCAGAGGGAGGTTAACACCCTTGGGGGATATGCCTGCCTCTCCTATTTCAGGAAAGGCCTCAGTAGGAAGGAGCATGAGTGTCAGGCTCAGGACTCTATCCCACAGGCAGAGGTGTGGTTGAGGGAAAGAGTGGAGGCAGGGGGAGTTTGAACGAGGACCCCAGCACTTTGGTGGCAACATGGAGGTTAGCTGGGTGTGGGAAGCAGTGGGGGCGGAGACAGATACCAGGAGGCAGTTATGGTTGTCCCAGTTCAAAATAAATCGGGCCCAAACCAGGCAGAAAAGTGCTGTAGACATTTAAAATTGGAGACTTGATAGGAAGACCCCCAACTCTTACAGCCAGTGTTCCTGACTGAATTAGGTTGTGTCATAAAGAACTGTCACAGTTACCTCTTGCCGTGTTAACAAACCTCCCCAAATTGTAGAGGCTTAAACCAGCGATCTGTTCATAAAGCTGGGCTGTGCTCTGCCAGGCAGTTCTTCTGCTGCTCTTACCTGAGGTAAGGCTACATATTCATGTAGTTTTTGTCTTCTGGGGGTGTGTTGGTCATTGTATTAGCCAGGGTTCTGCAGAGAACCAGAACCTAAAATGGTACACCTATACCTATACCTCTCTCTCTACCTCTACCTCTACCTCTATCTCTATAATCAATTACAGGAATTGGGTCAGACAGTTACAGAGACTGAAAGCCTCACAAACTGCTGTTTGCAGGCTGGAGAACCAGGGAAACCAGGGGTACAATTCAGTCCAAGTGTGAAGGCCAAGAACCAGGGTCTCTGATGCCCAAGGGCAGTAGAAGATGGACATCCTAGCTTAAAAAGAGAGAGAGAGAATTTTCCCTTATTCACCTTTTTGTCCCGATAGATTGCGTGGTGCCTGCCCACATTGGTACACTTGGATCTGTTCACTCAGCTACCGAATCAAATGCTCATCTCTTCCAGAAATGCCCTCACAGACACACCCAGAAATAAGGTTTTACCAGCTATCGGCATCTGTAGGTCAGGTTGACATATAATATTAACAACCCAGTCAGGAACTCCAGCAAAGAGAGCTTATCTTTGCTCCATGAAGTGCCCTCCCAGGAAGGCTAGATCGGGCTTTTGCCCGCAGAGGCAGCAGGTCCAGGAGCATGAGGACCAACTTGGAATGGCTCTTGAAGCCAGAGTCGGTCACACATCCCTCACTTCCCCTCATCCTGTTGGTCACAGCAGTCGCGGGATAACTCGCACGTCTGGGAAATAGACTCAGTCTGTCGATGGAATGTTAAAGAACCCCTGCCAGTGCTGTGCGGGAACAATGTGGGGTTTGATTACCTGCCCCAAGAAGCATGGCTCCAAATGCAAGAGTTTGGTGAAAAAGAAGAGGGATTGTTTATTTAAAGGTTGTACAGATTTAGAATAAATGGCAGATTTCTGCTGGTAAATCCCACTTCCCTTAAAACTACCCCAGAAGCAAATAGTCCTGCCCCACTTTGCCAAACCAGTCCAGTTTCAGAATACGCCACTCAGAGGTACCATCGTTCAGGAAAGCAGGCGTCTGCAGCTCAGCATTCCCGGTCACAGTTCAGCTCCAAGCTCTCACGAGTCTGGGCGGCTATGCGGGTGGTTAGGCAGGTCCCTGGCAGGTCCCCGGCAGCTCCACCAGCTCTGCCACCATCTTCTCCAGTCAGACATCCTCTCTCTCACTCCAGACCTCGTGGCTCTCTCTCCTGTCTTTCAGCCAGCCCTAACTTAAACACTTAGTTTGGAACTTCCTGCATCACCTCATATCCGGCCCCTCCTATGATGTGTTAGTGTCTGCCATCTTTGCCATTTCCCCAATATCTTTTACCCTCTTTGGGCTGCCATCTTTAGTCAGGGCAAAAGTTCCCAGGAGTGCACAGGTGTCTGGGGTGGGCATCTGCCCCTTGCCTCACAAGCAGTATGAGCACCGCCCCCCCCCCACCCTGGGCCAGCAGCCTCCTTCCCTTCAGGAAGGCAAGGCTATTAACTTGCCATTGTTATGCAATGTATCCTAAAGGCTGTCTGACTCACTCTTTCCCCCAATCAAAGATTGTGGGGTTATGCTCTCTACCCCATCACAGAAGAAGCTGAAATAATTGATGATCACTTTTAATTTATAATAGTATATTTTAGTGAAATGAACTTTGGGTGTCCTCTTATATCTGGGTTTGGTTTTAGAACTAGAATTCAGACTACCCATGTTCTGACAGATCACTCCTCTCTTACTAATACCCTGGTAAATATTCCAACACCTCTATTCTTGTTCCTGATAAATGTTTTGAGCCAGGATCCTTGAAATTGTGATAGGCTTATGAACCTTTTGTAACTAGAAGGATCTAAGAGAAAGCTTAGATTCTCAGGATAAATATTTTTCAAATTCACTGGAATCAATTAACATCTTTTAAAAACTATAGTACTTCACATAAGTTTTTAAAAAAAATAGTGAAAGTACTTTGTGAACTTCAGTTATTTTTTGAGGGAGGAGAAAAGGAAATTTTTATTTTCATAATATGGATTCAGTCAATATTTCTGGGACCATTTGGATAATTGCACTAATGAAAATCTTTATAAAAATAAAATAATTTATGTTTTAAGTGCAGGTAGTTTTCTCAAGCACTGGTAAAAGTTTTCAGTATCTTAAATGTCAGAATCCGCTGGTAACACTAGTTTTGATTGTTATAAACTTTCATAAATGGTAGTTCATGGTTATGGAAATATCACAAACTTAGAGAGAGAGCTTTTGATAACCTGTGTTTTAAAAAAGCAGAAAGAGACTTCAAATGGCTCTTTAATGTGCGAATTGTTTGGTAAATACCACGTGGCAAGACCTGCCCCCTAACACAGGTGCTGCCTTCAGACCAGCTGCCTCCTGGAGGCAGTACTTCAAAGGCAGAAAAGAAGATTTTGCTCAAGCAAGCAAAGGCAGTCTAAATCCAAACCTTTTCAGAAGGCCAGATTTTTTCTTTTTTTTAAGTGACTTTATTGTTGTTCAATCACAGTTGTCTACATTCTGCCCCCACCACTCCCCCCAACCCCAGATTTTATTTTCTTTTGAGCCAAGATGCCTGACTTGGTTCTTGGCATTTCTTTCCAAGACTGTTTTTCTGGCTTATCTATCTCACAGAGCTCTCTTTACTATTCCATTTCTTTCCTCAAAGAGCTGCTTCTTCCCATTGACTTCAGGCAATTTCAGTAGGTCAGCTTATTCACTGTTCCCTCTTTGGACCAAAGCCTTTAGAGCCTGACACTGGGATCCCTGTGTCTCAGCCCGCTTTCCTCAGAACACTTGTTTGTCTAGATGCTCCTGAAACAAAGCAAAACAAAACAAAAGGCAATTTTATGTAACAATGACCATGAACAAACTGGTGCCATGTGTGAAAACAAAGATGAATCTCGCCATATAGTTGGGAGCAAAAGAAACAAGGCACAGAAGAGCATGTGCTGCACACTGCATTGATGTAAGGCTGGGAAGCAGGCAGCACTAACCTCCAGTTTGACTGGGGTGGGTGGGGTTCTGTAGGAGGGCAGGCTGCGGCCTGGACATCAGTGGGCTCTAGGGTGCTGCTTATTTTGGGGGTACTGAAGACGCTGGCGGGCTTGGTTCATGACCACTCTGTGAGCTGTGCACCTATGATTGGTGCACTTTTCTTTTTCTTTGTTACAGCCCTTTAAAAAGTGGGACAGAAGGGGGAAATGGTTCTCTTTGACTTTCAAGGGCAGTGTGAGATTTGGTATCTCCAGGGGTTTGTTGAGAAAAGAATTTTTAAGTTGGCAAAAGCGTTTTTTTGGAGCTACTTTATTGCAGTGTTGATTTTTATTTTATTGGGTTTCAGTCTCCATATAAACCACACGTAGGAGGTCAAACATCCAATAAGTCAGTGGCAATCAGAAACAGGAGAACAACACAAAACAAAGCACAACACGACATGATTGTTATTGCAGTGCTGGGGGACTGTGTTTTATTAAAAAAAGAATCATCATGTTCCAGGAAACCAAGAAACCCTAAGAGGAAACTGAAAATACACAGTTATCACTGATATCACTGAAACCAATGTTATCTAGGCACCTTCTCCCCACCCCTCTCTATTTTGTTTGTTTGTGTGTGTCCTGAAAACACCTTCAAGACTATGTCATTTGATATTTCTTGTTTGATTCTGTTGAGCAGAAAATTGAGTATACTCTCTTGGAAGGGGAAGGGAAAAGGAAGTGGACTGGTAAAAGTAATGAAGTATTTCACATTTGCCAAAATTCACATTTAAATGTTAGTCATATGTTGTTGGTGGACTTCTCTTGTTTTCTGTACACAACTTTTAGTGTTTTCCGAAGCAGCACTGACTGCCCCCATGTACAGTGGGTGCCTCCCCCGGGAGGTGTGTAGACCATAATAGAAGGCTGGACGTAATGCCCGAGTTCACCGTCCCCTCCCACCAGCAGAAAGAGTTGGAATGATATCAATGACATTGTCCCTCAGACTCTATCCCCTGCATACCTGGGGTGTTCCCTTCAAGCTGGAAGTTAGGGGAAAATAGATGAGCAATTTCAGTGGCTGCTGATGAAGCAGGGGTAGACCTGTGATGGGTGGCAGTACAGTTCCTCCTGGGACCCAGAATTTAGGCTGAACCGAATGCCTTATTCTATCTCATTGTAAATCTCATCCACAGATTGAAGGATTGAATTCATCTCAACAAACATTTATTGAGTGGCAATTACTGTACAAAACATTAGGGGTAAAGCTAGAATTGTGGGAGCAATAAACATAGACATTAAAATTATAACAATGTAAGTGCCATTGAACAGAAATATAGAAATGGCTTCACACAGAGAAAAGAAAAGCAACTAACTCTTCTGGTGGCATGGAAGGCCACAGAGGAGGGCCTCAACGCGGGAGTGGGAGTCGGCCAGGTTGGCAGGGTGAGGAAGGGCGTCACAGGCAGCAAGGAAAGCGCGGAGGCTGGATTTCCATAGTGAGCAGGAGGTGGTGAGCAGTACAGTGAGTTGAGGGCCCAGGGGGATGAGGGTGGGGTGTGGGAATGGAGCAGGGCACCCGGGATAGAGCCAGGTTTTGGGTGGGTTTGGGAAGAAGTTTGGATTCTACTTGAAGAAAAGTAGAAGGATGTAAAAAGGGGAGAGGCATGGCCCTTCCTGTGTCTGAGGAAGGTAAGGCAGCCATGATGTGTATTGTAGGTTATGAGGGGAAGGCGGGCCAGTTAGGAATTGTTGGAATGATCAACACTCTGAGCTAACCTAAGGAAGCAACTTCTCAGAAGGCAGAATTCATCCTGGATTTAAATAAGTCATTACATCAGGTAAGGGAATGCTGTAAAATCATGAAAGCAATAATATTGATAATATTGATTTTTTAATGTCATAGGCAGGTATCCAGAAGATATTGTTGAATAAAAGTTTTACAAAGAACATGAGCAATCATGTTATCTTGTCTATCAATCATCTATCTATATCTTTATCCATACATCTGCACAGAAAAAACACTGAGAGAATATACAGCACACTAAATGGTAACAATAATTTTACTTGCTAGCAGGCTTTTGGATAATTTGGAGAAAACAACTCAGATGCCCAGTTAGGAGTGTCGTATGTGGGAGCTTGGAAAAATGTTTTATCTCCCCCATATTTTGACACTTATGAAAACCTCGTGGACAGTCTGGCATTTCAAGAGGAGACGGGTGTATGCAGAACAGAGAGGGGCACCGGGAAGGGTCAAAAGGTAACAAAGAGAAATAGAAAGTACAAATACGAGAACAGAATGTAGCAATGGGGTTACTGAACTGAGAAGAGAGGGGGGAAGACTTTATTTAAAGAGCGTGTTAAAATTGATCCCTGGACACTTTTCAGCTTCTTGCTGTCAGAGTCTAAGGACATCGCTCTCGAAGGGGTTGATGTTTTGGCCTCCGGAGGACCTTTCCTGCTGTGATTTCCTGTCTCGTCCAGTTCCACCGTCCAATAGACAAAGGGAATTCACAGTCTTATGTTAGCTCTTGTGTTATTTTAAGTATTCCTTCCTGAGTTTTTCACAAAATGCAATTGGCCACAGGTGCAAGATTGAGTTGATGATTTCGGATAAAACAATTTACATGCGATGGTGCCGTGCCAAATTGATCTTACTAATTCAGAATAAAACCTCACAGAAGGTCTGGGGTTTGAAGAGGTACCCAAGGAAAGGCGGAAGAGCTTAGGACTGAAAGAGAAGAAAAGGAGAAGAATCAGCAAGTTAGTTTGCAGCAGGATAAATGTACTTATGATGAAAGGTCATCCTGCCACGTGTTAGTTCACTGTTACAAAAGAAAGGGATGTTCAGAGCAAGGGGACCCATGCAAAGCCGATGAACAGAGTCCGTCTCGAGTTTGTATTTTGTGCTCATGGAGAATTGCCTCTTAAAAGTGCTCGTCCTCTAGTCCTGGGTCAAAGTTCACCCCCTTTCATTCTTTAGATCTCAGGCATTGGCTGTGTGCTTTACATATCGATTCCCACCACTCATTCTTAAAAAAAAAAGATTTTATTTATTTATCTTTAGAGAGAGTGGAAGGGAGAAAGGAAAAGAGGTAGAGAAACATTAATGTGTGAGAGAAACATCGATGGGTTGCCTCTTGGCCAGCAACCCAGGCACGGGCCCTGACTGGGAATCAAACCAGCAACCCTTTGGTTCACAGGCCAGTGCTCAATCCACTGAGCCACACCACTCAGGACTCTACCAGTCATCCTTTACCAGTACTTCTCTCTGGTTATTTAACTTATCTCTGTTTCTGTTCCTTCATTCTTAAAGGAGTAGGATTAGACTAGATTGTTAAAAACTATGTTTAAAAATCATGGACCCCCTGAAGCAGATAATCTTAGAGCTCTTCTGGTGGAAGTCAGGTGGGAAAGTTCTATCTGGCCCTTCTGACTCTGCCAGTGCTCTCCAAAGGGGCTCCTCGGAGCCAGGAATGAGAACTGCTGGACCTGACTCTGTGCTCCCCACATGCAGGAGAAATGATCGTGGCATGGACCATCTTGAGGACAATAAAAACTCCTGTTAAAATGATATTCTGCTTTTCTACATTGCATTTCCCGCTGGTCTTCCTAAAAAAGAAAAAAGGTGTCTTACTATGGTCATCGAGTATTTGGGCACCCAGGGGGCGTTCTTGTGTTGGACAGAATGGAATGTAGCTGTCAGAATCAGAAAAACTGCTTCCTCACCTGCCACTGTGTCACTGGGTGGGCTTTTGAAAATTGCTCAGCATCTGCATACCTCGTTTCCCCCTCGAGTTTCTGTAAAGATGCTGTGAGGATCTCTGACTGGGCTGTACACCACTCTGAGGTTCTGGGACGAAAGAGGGAGCTATCCTCAAATGGTGTATGTGTCCTTTCAAGTGGTGTCATTGTGCCTCACTGAGTGGAGGTTTGAGCGCTTCTGGACCTCGATGTCTCTCTGAGAATCTCTGTGTCTGGCGGAATGCTCTCAGTCACTTCCCATCTAAGGGCTGAGTGGAGAGAATTATTATTCTTTCGTGGAAAGCTTTTTTAAAATAATATTTTATTTATTTATCTTTAGAGAGGAAGGGAAGGAGAGAAGGAAATATGAATGTGTGGTTGCCTCTCATGAGTCCCCTGCTGGGAACTGGCCTGCAACCTAGGCATGTGCCCTGACTGGGAATCAAACCATGATCGTGTGGTTCACAGGCCCACGCTCAATCCACTGAACTATACCAGCCAGGGCTTGTAGAAAGCTTTTTATGCTGTCATTTGGTCTTCACCTATGGCAATGGTATATGACAGGCATGTAGAATTATTCGGCTTTAAGGAAAGAAATCATGTCCTTGTCCTGTTGCTAAATCTGAGATGCAATCATTTCCACTGGATGGCCCTTCCCTGGTCTACCAAGGCCAATGGTCAGCACAGCCGGCAGAGAACTTGCAGGGGCATTTTAAAGGATTGATTTGAGGTGGCAGAAGCTCTTACAACTGCAACCTAACTGACCCTTGTTGGGAGTGACTCAAAAGCTGTATCTGGGACCTCTAATTTGTGGCTTTTGAAGTAATACATCTTCATTAAGACTTAGAAGTAAATATTTTGTTTTAAAGCTCTAAGGAGGAAGCAATTTGTCTTAAACACAGTGGATTTGATCCTTAGAGAGAGTTGAACAGTTAACTTTTTTTCAGTAAAAGCTAAGGATGATGAATGAAATGCCTAGGGGTGAGAAGGCTTCTTCACAACAGAGAGGGTTATCTTCGGAAGGATTTTAAATCAACCCACAGGTAGTTACCTGGCTGAGAAGCCCTTGGCTTGGCTCTGATCAGTGACTTTTTTGTAGGAGGTTGCAGAAACAAAACCCTCCAACACTATATCTTGCAAACCTGAGAGTGTTTTAGAACACTGTAGAACACTGTAGAACATCCAGAGTACCATAGAAATAAATCTTGCAAATTATAATTCCTTAGGGTCTTTGTCAAAAGGGTAATCCCTCTTCTTGTGCCAGTAAACTCTGCAGAAAATACAGGAAGATAGCCCTCTGGAGGTGTGCTGTTAGGTGAGGGAGGACACACACCTGCATTTGACCTTTCCTTTATGTGGGTCTTTTTTATGGGTAGGCAGTCTTGTATGCATGGACAATGCCATCCTGTACAAATAGGTATTGAAGTAAGATCTCTTAAGGTGAAGCTTTCAGAAATAGAGGTTTGGTTGGTGCCCTAATATGGAATTTGAGATATATTATTCTTTAATTACAAAGGTTTACATTTGCCTTATTTTTGTTTGTATAGAATTTCACTGGTTTAGCAACTAGTCATCTGATGCCAGTCTTTGTACAAACAAATAAACAAAAACAAAAAATCCTCCCTACCTACCCCCCCAATCCCCTATGTAAGTGTGGTACTTTATAGAACAGTGTGAGAAAACACGATCCATTTTCCAATGATCTACTTTACAACTTGACTGAATGGAAATCTTAAAAATAGCCTTTCTTTATGCCACATACTTGTCTTTGTGCTTGATATACATTGTATCATTGAATCCTTCAAACTAGTCAATGTGACAGGGACTATTGTTACCTCATCCTACAAAAGAGGAGGCTGAGGCATGGGGAACATAAGTAACGTGCTCGAGATTATCCTCTTAGGAAGTGGAAGAGCCGCTGTTCCCACGCAGCACTCAGGACCCGGAGCCCGTGCTCTCAATGGCACGCTTCTGCCAGGAAAACACAGGGTGACCCGCATTTGCTGAGCACCTACTACAGTGTGGACTGAGGGGGAAAAAAGGCACAAAAATGTCCTTTAAAGACCACAGTGTTAACCTTGGAAATAGTACATTCAATCAGGAAGATAGCATATACACCAAAATGACTTAAAGCCAGAGAAGTATATGCTAAATCTGAATTAATTACACTCCATGGTATGTAATTTAGAAACACTAAAATGTAAAAAAATAAAATAAAAAAGGAAGGTTTAGGAGAATTAAATAATGATGAATTATAATTAGCTCTCTGTTACAAAAAGATCTAGGATAAATACAGGCATAAGAGAATAACACATACTGGTTCTAGAAGCAATGGAATGATCTCCCTCCTTCCTCCCCCCCCCCCCATGGCAGAGATTCTCTCACTCACTGAATCATCGGACTTGGAGAGGCCACTTAATGTTTGTTCCAGGGGAAAATGTCACTGGCACGAAGTTGGTGAACTTCCATCCCCTTTGACTCACTTCCTTAGGGTTTCCACAAGACGCCACCCACAGAGGCCAGCTCTTCTCAGCCTGGGGGCAGCGGGGTGCAGCCCGGGGGACACCTTGTGGATGGTGACAGAAACCATGGAGCACACTTCTCAAGGCATTGGCTTTGTATATAAACTCCCCCAAACTTAGGTACAACTAATGAAAAGGAAGGAATTCCAAGTTCATGAAAATTGAGTTTTTACCATCTCTGCAAAAGCAGGAGCTGAGTCAGGTGAGTCAAAATGTAAGTCAGGTGACTATACCCGTAACACTGACACTGGGTTTTTGGTCCGAGATAGCGTTGCCACGAAGCACAGTCTTTCAGTCACTCAGATGAAGAATTCTTGCTTTTTAAAAGTCAGCCCGCGTCACCGAGGGGTGCGTGGAGCACCTCTGCAGAAACGGCGCTTTGGAGACGCAGCCCTGCAGCACTGTCGCCCGTGTGGAAAGGCAGACAGGCTAGAAACACGGACTACAAGAGAAAAACCAGCGGAGGCTCACAAACATAAGGAACCTAGTCTGATGTTAATATATATTTGAGTTAAAAGTGACCAAACTTACAGAGGAACAAACGCAGATTTTGTTTTTAGAAATCACCATGGATGGAACTGGAAAGCATTATGCTGAGTGAAATAGGCCAGGGGTTGAAAGACAAATACCATATGATCTCACCTTTAACAGGAAGCTAAACAACAAAACAATCAAGCAAGCAGAATAAAAACCAAGACACTGAAATAGAGAACAAGGGAACGGTGACCAGAGGGGAGAGGGGAGGGAATTTAAGGGGAAAAAGGGGGAGGGATTTGGAGAAGCAAATATGAAGGACACAGGGATGAGAACTAAGGGGGGTGGAAATGGGAGGGAGGTGGGGAGCACGGGGCGGGGGAGGCTGAGATGGGAGAAATAGACAAAAAACTGTACTTGAAAAATAACTGAATAAAATAAAAAAATAAAAAAATAAAGTGCCTATAAAAAAAAAAAGAAATCACCATTGGCCGCCAAGCTCGAGCCTGTTATTGGTCTCACTTGTCTGGGACGAGACCCTGCTCTCTCCTCCACACCCGCGACAGCTTCCTCTGGACCGGGGCAGGGATGTGCGCTGGAAAATAAAAATGTTCTTTTCCCCAGGCCAAGGCATCGGGAGGCCTTTCATAAATCTATAGAAACTTAGATTTATGTCATTGTCAGCTCTATATAAAGAGAGTTTATGCATCAAGAATCACTTTAGACGAAGGAGAAAATGGGGGGGCTTGGGTGGGTGTCAGTGCCCCCTTCCCTGCAGCATCTCCGGTCCCTGACAGGACATGTGGCTCCTGGGACTTGTCCCTGCTGGGGTTGGCCCCCACCTTGAAGCCCGGCCACACTGGGACAGGTCTCCCTTTGGTTCTGACCCCCCGTGGATGCTCCTGCCTGACAGACGCCATACCTCCCTGACTGTCAAAATTCCCTGTCTCTCTGGGTCATTGACTTTAATGAGCAAGAGTCCTTAGACGATGCTTATGTTTGGAAGTGATTTAATGATTTTCCTTGATTGCACAATCAATATATTTTCACTGTAGAAAAATACAGATGAGGAAAAATAAGAATCAAAAGAAGAGTGGACAAAACATAAAAGCAATTTTAATTCTATAATCCATATCAGGAAATGTTATCAAAAAGAATGTTATCAAAATGCAGCCATGTAGCACAGATTATTTTAGAATCCGACTCTTCTATGCAATACAGCAAACATATTTCAATATCATTACTAACCTTTATCAAACCCCTATAAAAGGCTGAGTATCATTTTGTTTCACGGATACACCACAGTCAGGTTGATAGTTCCACCATCATTGGGCAGTTTATCTCGAGCTTCTAGTCCCTTTGACGATGTCACCTGCACAGTGACTCCTTAGGCCAAATTTCTAGAAGTTGGGTTGCCAGGTCGTAGCATGTGCTGAATTTGAAGTCTCTTCGTGGATTGCCCAATTGCCGGCAGAATGTGTGCCCCATTGTTTCACCCACACAAAGCCAGACAGCCCAGCACTTGGCCTTGAGTTTCTAACTTGCTTTCCTAAACGTGGTTTTCTGCTGTGGCCCTCAGCTCGTTCTGCTATTCTCACCACAGCATCTTGGCTCTAGACAACTTTGCTGCCTAGGTAGTCGGCTGTAGGGCAATTTTGTTATAAAAACATAAAATAACTGGTTGAGTTCTGTTTGGTTTCTTTTCTTTATTGATGAATCAATCACCTTTGGCTGACTTGATGCATTTCAAGTAGTTGTCAGTTTGGTGTCATTTTTCCATTACAAAGTTCTTATATTATAAAGGTGGGAATTTTTATATTATTTATAAATCTTAGCTTTCACACTGGTCTATACAGGGATAAATAGAAGTGATGGTAATCTTAAAATAGAATTTTTTGCAGGTGACAATGAGTTGCCACAAGTACTGGTTTCTTATCTTGAGACACAGTATACTGGGAGGAGAAAGGGAGGCTGAGGGCCCTTTTGGATGGCACAGAATTCGGCTCCTGCTTCCCATAGAACGAACACAAGGGCTTAGGTGCAATCCACAAAGTGACATGTTATTTGCGTGGCACTGCCACAAATCTACACACATTACAAATGTATCCAAATATATGCATTTTGCAGTAAAGTCTTTTAAATTTTATGTACTTTTAAATTTCTCTTTTATTTTTCTTTATTTTTAATTTTTTTTAACAGCAAAATTGTCTTATGGCCAATTAGTTATGCGGCGAAAATGTTCGTGGCCAATGCTCGTGGCAAAGATGCTGCAAGTACGGTGGAACTACCCAGAACCTTCTCAAGACCGGTACGGATCCCCTCCAGGCCTTGTGTGGGGAAAAGAAAACTGTATGAAGTAAAACGACAAACCAAAGCAAACTGCGGGGGCGTGGCCATCAGGCGGTGGAGAGGGAGCGTTGGCGGCCTTCTGCTGGGCTGGCCGTGTGCCTGCACTGAGCCCCGGCCCACACAGGTCCCTCCACAGCCCCGCTGGCACTTCCGGTGGGGAGGTGCTGGGAGGGATGCGGGGCCCAGCACGGTGATCCTCAAGGCCTGAGTTCACTCTCTGCGTCAGTGCAGGCGGACTTTTCTTACGGACCGAGGGACTGTGACTTTCTTCAGGTTTTCTACAGGGCCGGTAGGGTCCCTAAGGAGCTGAATGATTCAATATAGTCTCATTAAATAAAAAGAGAGTAAAAGAAGGAAAGAGAGATACATTTCTTCTTTACAGTTAAAATACTGCTAAGCTTGTTTCAGGATGCTCTGAGAATTGACGTTTTTCTGTTTGAGCTCATGATTGCAGGAGTCAGGATAAAAATGGCTATTCTAAAATTGCCAGGGGCTTGCTTCTGTCCTTCTGCTACACCAGGAGAGGACATATATTTGTTTTCTGTTTTGGGAGGGAGCCCTCAGGGTCAGACAGCTCAAGTCGAAACCTGATTATGGGCCTTAGCGCTGTCCCTCCCAACAATGATTCCCAAGTCCAAGGGTGAGGACTTCAGCCTGATGGAATTCTGTATCAGGGAGGGGTCAAGGAGAGCAAATTGTATGGAAAAGTGTTTTGTTTTTTTTAACTTTAAACATCAGTATTTTATACAACTTAAAAGCTACACATGAGAAAATAAACAGGGCATACATACAGGAAAAGTAACTCCAAGATTTTCTTTGTTTTGATTGTATTGCTTTCTTGTCTTCAGGAAGGAAACTTTGACTTCAGAAGTAAGAATATTTGAGGAGAATTTACATCTTTCTGTCTAGGTGATATTCTGCTTTTTTTCTCAGCGATCCACGTACCTGGATAAAGTGCATGACTGTTGAGAAGTGTCAGTGCCTCTACAAGGGAAATTCTGCCTTCGGGAATGTTCTCAATACTTATGTCAAAGTCATGGCCTTTCGGCAATCTGACCTCCTTTGGCTGTTGAGGTGTTCCAGCACCTTCTACCTGCACGGAAGACACGGGAGCTTTGGAATCAACATACACATCTTCCGGTGATGACAGCAGTTTGTCATCTTTTCTACCAATTTCTTTCTTAATATTTGGATGGCTGCTCATCTGCTCTCAGAGGTGGCTGTTGGGGGAGGGGACCTGCAGTGGGAGAGAACTTCATCTTGCTGATTTCCTGTTCAGCCCGTTTTTTAAAAATAATTGTTTTCTTGGCCATCATAAACAAATCAACAAACAAGTAGTGGAGAGGATGTAGAGAAAAGGGAACCTTAGTGCACTGTTGGTGGGAATGCAGACTGGTGCAGCCACTATGGAAAACAGTATGGAATTTCCTCAGAAAACTAAAAATGGGAACTGCCTTTTGATCCAGCAATTCCACTGCTGGGACTATACCCTAAGAACCTGAAACACCAATGCAAAAAGAACCTGTGCAGCCCAATGTTCATAGCAGCACAATTTATAATTGCCAAGTGCTAGAAGCAACACAAGTGCCCATCAGTAAATGAGTGGATAAAAAAACTATGGTACGTTTATACAATGAAATACTATGCAGCATCGAGAAAGAAGGAGCTCCTACCCTTTGTGACAGCATGGATGGAGCTGGAAAGCATTATGCTAAGTGAAATAAGCTAGGTGGTGAGGGCCAAATACCATATGATCTCACCTTTAACTGGAACATAATCAACAAAAGAAAAAGGCAAACAAATTATAACCAGAGACATGGAAATTAAGAACAATCTAATAATAGCCAGAGGGGAGGGGAGAGGGGACAGTGAGAAGAAGGGTTTTCAGGAACTACTGTAAAGGACACATGGACAAAACCAAGGGGGAGGGTGGATGCAAGGAAAGGAGGTGGGCTTGGCTCGGGTTGGGGGGGGGTGGGGAGGAAATGCAGGTAACTGTAATTGAACAATAATGAAGTAATTTAAAAAGAAGAATTGTTTTCTTAAAGAATTGGCTATATTGGTTAGAGCATTGCCACGGGCTCCATCCTTGGTCGGGGCCTATAAAAAGCAACCAATCAGTACATAAATAAGTTGAGCAACAGATCAATATTTGTCTTTGAGGATTTGTAGGACATTTGCAAATTAGAAGCCTTTCTGGATATTTGATAATATTAAGGAATTATTATTACTTTTTAGGTACATTATGTCATGATGGACATATACATGCATACACATAAACACACATTTTAACAGACACACATAGAATTTTTTATTATAGTAAAATATGTTTTGGTTTGAATTTCAAGGAGATGGCAGTTTCCCTGGGTAGAATGAAAACCAGGTGTGGAAGGGTGGGTGGAAGTGGGGGATGGGGGAAGAGACTCTGATTCCCGGTTCTAGTGACCGATTTTTCAAGCATTACAGTGGATATTTGAATTTGGCTTTTATTTCCAGAATACATGGAAGTGCAATTCCTGAATTTTAAAGGAGATCCTTTGCTTATTATCCAGGTTGTCTCCTGAGCTGCTACTGTCCAGTGCTTCTGGGATTCCAGGACATGAATCTTCATCATCAGGACTTCTCTAACAAAGTGCAGATCCATCACTCCCAGGAGCCTATAACACAAACTGATTAATAGTAAGTAAGGACACTACTTACACAAAGTGATTTAAAACTCCCCTCGTGCAATTTTAGATCACTTAACCCCAGAGGTGGTGGTAACTCTGAACATTTCAGTAATAATAGATTTCTAATAACAATAACAACATCAGCAATAATAATAAATTAAAAATAAATTCAAAAGACATTAATCAGCTAAGAAGAGATTTAGAAGAAAGGTAGGTTGATTTGACATTGTGCCAAGACAATTTATGAAAATACAAGTTCTCAGCATCTTTGATGATGTAATGCTGCCACCTGGTGTTTATGCTCTTTCACTGCAGTAAGATTTGTAAAGTCGACACGCACTGCTTCAGTGACAGATTAGAATTTCCTAGCCAGGAATCATTTGCAATTTTATCTGAGAATAAATGAAATGCATTCACTGTAGAACAAAAATTTTCATAAATCACAGAAACCTTGAATTTCATTTATAGTTGAGTTCTTTTCATAGCACCACGAAAGATCCACGAGAGATGGGCACCCGTCAGTTATCATTGGCACATGATGATAATTTTTCTCTTGCTTTCAATCAATAGAAACAAAGTCACCTTCGAAATCATGGATTGATCGAATAATCAGTATTTTAAGGTAGGTCGTGTTTGGATCCCAGACGGAGATTTCAGGAGTTAAGAATTTGAGCTGAGAACAATGTGGAGTGTGGAGGAAGGTGGGAAATCCCGAAGGTGGCGCAGAGGTCACTGGAAAGGGCGGAGCCCGAGTGCTCCAGGTTTTTGGCTGTTCCCCGTCTGGAGCGATCTATGTCGCACTCTGCTGTGGGGGAAGTATGCTCCACTCACAGAGATTTTATTAAAAATCGCTTCAGACTCCTACGGTAAAAAAGGATTTCTGAGGTCTCTTGGAAAATCCAAATCTCCAGGTGAGGGGCTAACATTCCCAGTGGTGTGGTTGGCTGGGACACACACTCTCCGCTTTGCTCCAGGTCCCACCCTCTATGTTTGCAATACAACTCTACACTACAGCTTCTAGCTTTTAGTGGGAGGAAAATAAAGATGAAGTTTTGGAGTTGGAACAGGGACCCCAGAGCACCCAGTCTAGCCCCTTTCTTTTCAAGAAATGAGAGAGGAAACTGGGCGTGCCCAAGGCCACAGGCCCAGGCAGGGCCGGAGCCAGGGCTCAGTGCTTTCTGGAGCTTTGTGTATTTATCTGGGGATGGGTTGGATTTGGGGTGACGTGATGTAAGTTATTTATCCACAAGGTGCCTTTTTCTGCCGTATTCGTGTAATGGCTACAGAATTGCATTGAACTTTCTCAGAAAAATATTGAATTTAGCTTTGAACATCCCACCTTCATGGAACATATGAGTGCTGCAGGGCATACAAGCAACACTGATTTCAAATAAATAGAATGAGACATTTCTTGCAGAGTATATATCTATTCTGTACTGTCCAATATGGTAGATACTACCTACATTTGGAGATTTGTATTTAAGTTAATTGAAATTAAATATAATTCAGTTTGACAGTCTCACCAGTCACATTTCAAGTGCTCAGTAGCCCCGTGTGGTCAGTGTATTGATGGCCTGCACGTAGAACATTTCCATTACTGTAGAATGTCCTGTTGGGCAGCATGGATGTGGTTGAAAATGCAGCCCCTCTTTTGGAGACATTTCCTGTAGACTTATCTTGGTTTTTCTTTATGATAATCGGAAATAATCAGGATTACTTAATGGGCAAGAGTGGGGACTTAAAGCTAGGTGAGTGTTCAGTGTGAAAGTGAGATACTGAAATGAGAAATTTTATGATAAAAAGAGGAATAAGATGCACCAAAAACAGGCGGTGGAGCAGAATTGTGTTTAGCCATAAAACAAAGCGCAGTCGGATGGGCCTGTAATTTTAAGAGCTGAGCCTGATACGTTTTCCCTGTGAGCGTCACGCCATTGCCACGTGTGCAAGCACATCCAGGTGGGGCCTGATGGACGGCCAGTGGGGATGCCTGGCCAGTGTGCAGTTTGCCTCCCTTTGGTACCAGCACTGGGGACCGTCCTCTCCCTCACTCCGTGTGGTTTCCTTGGGAATCTCTACCTAGGAAATGGCATCCTGAGAAGAATGACAGGACTTGTCCTTTTGGTGAAGAGACTGTCCATTGTTTTCCCAGCTTTGCACTGGTTTTCATCCTTCCCGAGATCTGCTCACTCATCTTGCCCTTCCATTTGATATGCTACCCCATTTCCTGGCAGAAAGCTAATTTTTTTTCGCTAAAGTTGTCAGAACCCGTTTTTGTTGCATTCTTCCAAATAATCCCAAACCAGTATGATGTTGTTACTTGGATGTCATGAAGGATGGAAATGAGTATAAATGGTAAGAGAGAAAAGAGGGATTCTTCCTGGAACAAAACAAAAGATGAACATGAAGGAAACCAGGGTGGCACAGTGATTTTGAGTAGGTCACACAAAATTTGTACTTGATGAGCTGCTGGGAGAGGAAAAGCCTTCATCCCAATCCACAATGTTCACATCTGGTTCCATGAATAGGGGGGGCAATGACTGCCCCACACTTTGGGGCCACTATAGTCTCCCTACCGCTGAGGCCATTCTTTCCATTTTTATCTCACTTTGGTTTGGTGCCTCATCCTCTCATACCCAGAGTGGTCCTGCAGTGGTCTGATGGCCTTCCCTTTAGTCTGACCCTTCGGTAAGTTTACATATACACCTCTTCAACTTAGCTATCACTCAGGGATTGCTTATAATTTTAAACTAGCTCCTCTCCCATGCACTTGGAAAAGCTCAGGGTTTATAGGCTACTTCGGAGCATTACGTAAACCAGGTAGTAGAAATGTACTGGGTTGGCCAAGAAGTATGTGTAGTTTTTTTTCCATAAAATAAAAGATATGTTTTTCATTTTCACTGAAAACTATTGATTTGGATATTTTGAGTATGTCAGCTGTCTCCTGAGTGGCTATTTCTATCTCCTAGATTGGTCTCAATTAATGTCTCTATTTGATTGCTACCAACTTCAACTGAGAAATCCCCAGCAAGCAACTTCGCAAACCACTTTTAACACATTCAATTCATTGCAGCACCTTCTCCATACACTGCCCAAATCTTTTTTTGCATTCCTGTTGCATTTTTACCTTTCTTGAAATAATAAAGCATGATATGGAAATAATGTTGCTTATTTTCTTCCATCTTCAGTATTAAAATGGCTACCCCCAAATTCACCAATTTTGATGTTTATTTTTAAAATGCACACTGATATGACAACTACAATACACTAACAACATTGTTTTGAATGAAGTTAAGGAGAAATAAGTGCTACTAGAGCCATCTTAGGGAAAAAAACAAACAAACTTTTTGGCCAGCCCTTGGGGTCAAGGTTGTTAGCTGAAAGGGGTGGAGTCTGGGCCTGCAGTTTTAAACCAAACCTGGGTATGGAAAATGGGAAGCTGTTACCGAAGGCTGTGTATTCACTAACGGCCAGACCCACTGCCTGGCTGAGAGTGTTTAACTTATTTTCCAGAAGGCCTTCATGGTCTTTTCTTGATTCCTTAAGCTCTCCAAGTTTCATCGTGTTTTTGATGACTGCCAGAATGTTTTCTAGTGAGGGCAGAGGGGTCTGCAGCAGCCTTGGCCACACAGTTCCAATGAGCTTTTTCGTGGCTACAGCAGGTGTTCTGCATTTATGAGGCCAGTCTGGAAAAAGTCCAGCCATTGTTAATATAATAAGAATAATTTACACAACATTGTTGTAACCTGGCAGTCAAGGAGAGTGGACTGGAATGCGCATGTGTGAACAATGATGACTTCACTGTACTAGTCAGTGGGGACAGTAGTCGCTGTTGAGTGAGCATGTGTACTGTGTGGCCATTATGTTCAAAATGACTGAGTGAGTAGCGCAATGAATGTGCATTAAATTGTGCATTAAGCTTGAACATTCCTCTGTGGAAACTATTTGGATGATTCAGAAGGCTGCAGCTATGGGCAACTGGTGATTGGCAGCTGCATCATGACAATGTGCCTGCTCATGCACCACTTTTCATGTGGTGCAGAGTTTTTTGGCAAAACATCAAATCACCCAGGTGACTCAGCCGCCTTACAGCCCAGATTTGGTGCCCTGCAACTTCTGGCTTTTCCCAAAACTAAAATCACCTTTGAAAGGAAACAGATTTCATGCCATTGATGAGATTCAGGAAAATACAACAGGGCAGCTGATGGTGATTGGGAGAACTGTGTGAGGTCCCAAGGTGCCTACTTTGAAGGGGACTGAGGTGTCATTGTCCTATGTACAGTGTTTCTTGTATCTTGTATCTACTTCAATAAACATCTCTATTTGCCATATTACACAGCTGGTTACCTTCTGGACAGACCTCCTACACCAGGGGCAGTAGAGTTTCCCATCAGGAGCCAGCTCACAGAGGGGGAATCTTCAAATTCATAGCACAGCAGGGCCAGAGAAGGACATTTATGATTCCCTTGAAGTGCTGCTCGAACTTCAAGTGGGTTTTAGGAGCATCGGCCAGTATGAGCCCATTCATAAGGAATTTTTGTGGGTTAAAAATTTGGGGTCGTATTGGTGGAACCTCAGGTTTAGTGAGATTATATAATTTTGTAATTAGTAGCCTTCCCTTCCTCAGCAAGACTCTTATCAGTCACCTCAGCAGTGGCAGTGTTCGTTTATAAGCCCAAGCCACACTCTTCTGATTTTGTTGCTGCATTCTTGCTAAACTGGGACTCCTTTTGGCTTTACTCATTCTGAGAACTAAATCAGGCAATGCGTTTTAACTTGTGCTTTAGGAATTAGTAGCCAAACTGAAATCGAGGTCATGAACATCAGTAAATAAATAAACCAATAAAAATGGGAGGATGCTTGTGCGGGGCCTCTTTATGATCTTTATAATCTCATCATTTGAGTTTCCCAAAATGAGAGGGTGACCCCAGATAATCTACCTGGTAATGTGACATTGTTTTGAAAGCCCAGTGTCAATATGTGTGACGCAGTCCTATCTGCTACTTGAATAAAAGAGGAAGTAGAATTGGTAAACGGAGTGTAGGGCAGAAGCCCCGATTCCATGACAGAGAACCACCCGAATGACAGTGTTGTCCATGCCATCGGGTGGAAACAATGGGCTTCCACAGCCCAAATCTTTTCCTCTAGTGGGCTGTATTTCTCAGATGTCAAATCTGTGAGTAGCAGACAGCTGATCACAGACTGCAGTTATATTAATCCTTGGTGCTGAGAACGTCTAATGGCATTGGACTAGGACAGCTGCAACATAATGTAATGTTCCTGTCCTCCATTTCATGCTGTACCTGATTTTTTTCTCTCCCTGTAACATTGATTGATTCGGTAATGCAGAATGTTTGCTTTCCAGCTGGCAGATCTAATTGTAAATAAACAGCTGCTCGCTGCATTTAGACAGTGGATGATGCTGGCAGGTACAAGGAGCAGGGTGCGCGGGATGATTTAAGGCCCGTGCAGCGGAGTGTGTGGGAGGCTGGGAACCGGATGCAGGTGGGAGGACTTGAGGTACAAAGTCCTCTGCGGCTCAGGATAGTCTCAAGGCTAAGCGTTTTGATTTTAATGTAAAATGAGGACTGGTGAGTGGATTGTGAGGGCCGGTGATGGCCAAGGTTATGAACTAAATATGATAAAAGTACAGGCTTTCTATCATCCCAGCATTTTTTTGTCTTTGAAGAATGGAATCAGGTGTTAGACCAAGTTTTGAAGATTATTTCTTTGAACAAGGTAGGTTTAAATATTCTGAAAGAAAATGGCAATAATATAAAGGTGTAAAGGGGAATTCTTCCTCATTTTTGAGACGAGGTGTGCCCTTACCTTAGTGACAAAAATGCTGGGACCTCAGTGCCTGCCTTTGCCCGAGTTATGGCCATGCCATTGCCAAGTTCAACCCAACATGCTCAGATGTGGGAGGTTGAGCACGGGGAACCCATGTTCCTGCGAGTGTTCATTGTTTTAAAGTTTGAGCAACAACCTTTGAAACTATCAACCGGTACCGTTGGTGAGCCAAGGTGGCATTGCATGTCACACCTGAGCCAGAGACCTACCGTGATTGTCCTTCTCTTTGCACTCACGTGAGGAGCTCAATTCACCACTGCCTGCCCATCACTATTGACATTCATATGTGTTCCATCTTTATTTGAGTGAAGATGTCCCTTTTCATGGCTCAGAATAATCTTAAGTGTGACTTATTTTATGTCCCCTTAAACTCAGACTGGAAGTTCAAAAACGTTGGACGTTGACAGGGAAGGGAGATTTCCTATGGTTAGCCGAGGAAGGACCAAGGAGCAACTAGACGGAGCCAGGTCAAGGTGTCCCTCTGACCCGAGATGGAGGTGGGACACACTTTTCCCCATTCCAGAGCTGAGGATGTACAGTCTACTTAAAACAAGGAAAATCTTGGCTGTGAGACTGGACCAGCTGCAGAAATGAGTGAATGCGTGGAGAGGTGCATAAGCTCAAAGTACCTGGTGGCATCAGGAGGGTGGCTCCATAGTCCTGTGGTGTGAAGACAGGCTCTGGGCAGAGCAGCGGCCAAATCATGGGTAGCTGTGGAGGTAGGACCTGCAGGCTGGGAGGTGCACCAGGAGAGTCCTGTTTTCTGTCTTGGTTCTCCTTGGTTTTTGCCATAAACTCTTCTAGAAGTTGTGGCCCTCTTTTTGCACTTTACATCAGAGTATCTTAGATATTTTATGCTTTGTTTCTCTTTGTTTCCCTCCCTCCCTCCCTCCCTCCCTCCCTCCCTCCCTCCCTCCCTCCCTTCCTTCCTTCCTTCCTTCCTTCCTTCTTTCCTCAAGTTCATTTTCCTGCTCATACTCCCGGTCAGCCATTCACATATTGGCGTGTTCAAAGTCACCCACCAACTTCCCCTGGGTAGAAATGGTTTCCTTCTGTAAAATGTTTAACAGAAGGAGAAGGGGGAGGGGTGGCCAGAGAGCTCATTGGTTATCTCCTTTCATAATCAAAACTCCCCAGCGAGGCATTTACCTTTACCTGCATTCAGCAGCAGGACAGTGGAGGCTGGGGGAGACTTACAAACTTGCCAGCAGCCACAGCGCTAATCCTGGAACGGCCTGGATTGAGTCCCATCTGTGGGCTCCAAAGGCCACCTGCACCCCACTACTCATGGGGGAGTGGTTCAGACGCTTCCTCCAGGCGGGGCCTCTTGCCACAGCCAGTCTCCTCAGAGTCCAGAGAAGCAGCATACGCAGCACGGAGAAGGAGGGCAGCTTAAATCGCAAACTGTGTCCTGTTCTAGTTTATGTCGGCCTGGCTTCAATTTATTCTCCTCTGAAGCAGCCCAACAATCTGCAATGACGAGGATGTGCATTTATAATCTGAATTTACTTAACAGTATAATTAAATATTTAAAGTCGGTTCATTTAGAGGCTGGGAGGGATTATAGATAGCACACTCACGGATTTCTATCCCGATATTAGTATGCACAGCAGCACATTCTTAATTTTGGTCGTAGCTGTTTCCCAGTTCTCACATCTCTGCATTTGCCGTGGCAATTAGGACTGGAGGGAGCGTGTGGCGTCCTTGGATCTGGGAGAGAAGAGAGATTATGACACTAAATAATACAAAATGGGCCTAGTCCTCACTGCAGCAGAAACCACTCAGAAAAGTTAATTAAACTCAGGAAATAGGCTGCAAGATAATTAAGTCCAGGCCTAATTTTACACTGCAGGCGTTCTGTATTGTTTTTGCAAGGGTCCAAAGGAACACGAGATCGGAAAATCTGCAGGTTGTGGGCTTGATTCATTAAGGATCATTATCTGTAGTTAAGCGGCCAGCTACAATGGTAATGCGTAGGTGGCGAATTGTATTTTCTGAGGTAAAAGTGATCTTTATGCTGTACATATGACACTTATAACTTCTTTTCATTATCAGTAGAAGTGAGGGTTGTCAGTATATCTGGTATAGGAAATGATAAATGTGTAAATCTCAAATCCAAGACGTAAGAGATTGTACTTTCTGAAATAATAGTTGATAATCAGCTTCTTACTGTATTGTGTGAGCTTGGGTATATTTTAAGCCCTAAGGCTGGAGGAAGCCTTGATTATCTTATTAGCTTGTATGAAACAGAATTTAAAAAAAACCCGTTGCAAGTGAAGAGCAAATCCATCATCCTCCTTGACCTGTCCCGGGTTAGGGGAGGGGATGCTCGAATTTTTACTGGACTTGCTTTGCACAGGGTCCCGTTGGCTGTTACTCAGTACCCTGTGGCCTTCAAGATCACTGACAATTGATTAAATTTCCTATTGTCTAGTGTTTATCCCAGTGTTCTTATGCCTGATGTGAACTTGGCATTGCTTTTGGACAAAGCAGACAAATTATTTAAAGATTGACCTGGTATTTGCTTTGTTTCTTCCATTTATTTTTTCTTTGCTTAAACACACACACACACACACACACACACACACACACACACACACACACATTATTCTGCAGGACAAAAGAAAAATAAACCAAAATCTACCTATTGGTTGCCAAAATGAACAGAGTCTATTTTATTTTTTATTTACTCTTTGTGGGGAGTTCTGAGTCAAGACAACTATGCTATTTCCCTGGCTAGCTGACCCCAGAAGGGACTCTTTGGGTTTTTTTTTCATTGTATACAGCTTTACTGGCATTTTGTGAATGAGCTGGAATTTTCAAATACATTGGAAGTTAAAGAAGTCAGTGGGACAAAATGGTATAAATATAGCAGGATGTCAGATGGGATATTTTCTGTTGTCTCATAATTTTGGTCTGAAAGCCCAAGGCTGAGGGCACTTGTCAGCGAGAGGTCCCATGCTCCACAGAGAGTGACAGGGAACAGCCTCCACTCCTTTCAGTGTTTATTTTTTAAATAATATTTTATTGATTATGCTGCTACAGTTGTCCCAATTTTCCTCCCTTTACCCCTCTCCACACAGCGCCCTTTACTTTCTCAGGCAATGCGCCCACCATTGTTCATGTCCATGGGTCATGGGTATAAGTTCTTTGGCTTCTCCATTTCCTATACTGTACTTTACATCCTCATGGCTACTCTGCAACTACCCGTTTGTACTTCTTAATCCCCTCACCACTTCGTCCATTCTTCCACACTCCTGCCCCACTGGCAACCTTCAAATGTATCTATGATTCTATCTGTTCTTCTTGTTTGCTTACTTTACTTTTTAAGATTCAATTGTTGATAGATGCATATTTACTGCTATTTTATTGTTCATAGTTTTGATCATCTTCTTTTCTTAAATAAGTCCCTTTAACATTTCATATAATAATGGTTTGTTGATAATGAACTCCTTTAGTTTTTTTCTTGTCTGGGAAGCACTTTATCTGCTCTTCCGTTCTAAATGATAGCTTTGCTGGGTAGAGCAATCTTGGCAGTAGGTCCCTGTTTTTCATTACTTTGAGTACTTCTTGACAATCCCTTCTAGCCTGCAAAGTTGTTTTTTTTTTTTTTAAAGAAATCAGCTGACAGTCTTATGGAAATTCCCCTGTAGGTACTAACTGCATTTCTCTTAATGTGTTTAAGATTCTCACTTTATTTTTAACCTTTAGCATTTTAAATTATAATGTGTCTTGGAGTGGCCCTCTTTGCATTCATCTTGTTTGGGACTCTGTGCTTCCTGGACTTGCGTGTCTATTTCCTTCACCAACTTAGAGAAGTTTTCTTGTATTATTTTTTTCAGACAAGTTTACAGTTTCTATCCTTTTTTCTTCTCCTTCTATTACCCCTATTATGTGAATGTTGGAACTCCTGAACTTGTCCCAGAGGCTGCTTACACTATCCTCATTTTTTTGGATTCTTTTTTCTTATTGTTCTGAGCGGTTGGTTTTTACTTCCTTACGTCCCAAATCATTGTTTTAATTCTCAGCTTCATCCATTTTATTGTTGTTTCCCTGTAAATTGTTCTTTATTTCAATCCTTTGTTTCTGACTGGATTTTTTAAATGCTGTTGAGGTCCTCACTTAAGGTCCTGGAACATTCGTAGAACCAGTGTTTTGAACTCTACAATGATAGATTGCTCTTCTCCATTTTGTTCAGTGCTTTTTCTGGAGTTTTGATCTGTTCTTTCATGGGGCCATGTTTCTTTGTCTCCTCATTTTGGCAGCCTCCCTATGTTTGTTTCTATGTATTAGGTAGAGCTGCTATGACTCCTTGTCTTGGTAGTGTGGCCTAATATAGTAGGTGTCCTATAGTGTCCAGTGGCACAGCCTCTCAGTCGCCCAAGCTGTATACATGAGGTGCACCCTTCATGTGGGCTGAGTATACCTTCCTCTTGTAGTTGAGACTAGATTCTACTGGTAGGTCAATGGGAGGGTTTAACCAGGCCAGAGAGCTGCAAGTATTGACTGTGACCACTGAAGACCAACCTCAGCTCTCTGCGGATGATCAGCTGTGCTGGGGCAGGGTGGTGATGCTCCCATGTGGTCTGTAGTTGTTTGCTGGGTGCACAGGCTCTGGAGTTTCCCAGGCGGTACAGGCCAAGGTCAGCCTCCACCTGTGTTTTGCCCGGAGCTACTCTGTCTGAGCTATAAAGCAATCTGAGATAGCTGCTGCTTGTGCTGGGCTTAGAGACTCCCAGGCAAAGCCAAACTGTGAATCTAGGTTGACTGCTGCTAGTGCCAGTCTGGGGCCACTGAGCTGGAGGTATGGAGGTGATGGGCTCACTGAGGACAGCTGTTCTTGTTTGAGAGGATGTAAGAATTTGTTAAGTGTGAGCCAAGACTAGCCATTCATATGGAAAACTCACTGATAACAGCTTTAGTGGACCCAAAAGTTGGATGGGACAGAGCCTCAGGGGATCTCCAGATGTAAGCCAGGTTGATAGAGTCTTAGATATGGAACCCACCTGTTGGCTCCGTAGCTCTGTGGGGGGATGATTCAGAAAAGGGACAATGGTGTCTGCCTGCCTTTCTGTCCAGAAGAAAGCTGTCACCCAGCTCTGGCCTTGATGCCAGACACTTCAGTTCCTTCTTGTATGTCACTGGTGCCTTTCAAGCTGCTACCCTGGTCCTGGACTCTGAGGGAGTGAGTCTGATTATGTCTGTTTTGGGGTTCTTTAAGAGGAATGGCTTGGGGTTCCAGAAGTTTCTTCCACCAACTCAATCTCTACTGGTATTTACAGACAGAAATTATGGGAACTTATCTTCCTGGCACTGGAACCTTGGGTTGGGCAGCCTGGTGTAAAGTTGGGACTCCTTGCTCCCGAGATATGCCTTCTGAATTTTTGTCCACCACCTGTGGATGTGGGACCAGCTTGTTCCATGTCTGCACCCATCCTACCAGCCTGGGTGGATGAGGTTTCTTTAATTCTGTAGTTGTTGGACATCCATTCAACTTGATTTCTGATGGTTCTAAGTGATGGTTGTTCTATAGTTTAGTTATAAGTTTGATTTGGTTGTGTGAGGAGGCGAGCCATTTTTACCCTTGCTGCCATCTTGATCGGAAGTCTTCCTAAGTACTTATTAAGAAGGGGCTTTGACTACTGTCCAGACAGGTTCTGGAAGTGAAAATCAGAGTTCACTGAAAGAGGAAATCTGTTTGCTTTATTTGACTCACGAGCTCCCCCATCTTTCCAGATGGCTGATCTGGATAATGGGAGCAAAGAGACGATGATGGAAATTCCCCATTCAGTTCTGGGAAGGATGTCCAATATGCCCTGTATTATTTAATAACATATTTGTCCAGTACATTTATTTACACGTTTGTATACAAAACAATCACATTAGCAGTTTGCATCTGCCTGCACAGAACAGTAACATATCTTCACTGTCTCGCCCCAAGGGTGTGTTAATTTTCTTGCCCTGTCACAATGTTGATAGAAGGAATTTTAAATCACGTGGAAATGTGAAGGCTTTGCTTTCACCTATCACAGAGATGATGTTTTAATTAGAAGAAACAGGAGAGCTGTTTTTTTTCTATATTGAGTTTATGACCTTCAGAAGATGGATGATTAAATATAAGAAAGTTCATGAACCCTCCCAGATAGTCACCTTCTTGGACATTCCATTGTCTGGAGGCTATGTACAACAACTCAGACTAAAACCAAACTTCTCTGGCTTACAACTCTGTCTTATAATTACAAAATACTGCACCTTTCATAAAGGGACTTTTACTTTTAGTGGTAGACTTGGAAAAGGGGGGACAACTAGAGTTTCTCCTGTTTCCTTATCAGAAGAGGCATTGCCCCCAAGCCTTCACTCAGCAACGTGATTCAAACCCTGCATAGACGGTAGGGCATTCCTTCATTATTAATTGGTAGCTCTTTCTGTATTGATTTATATTCTTTTGGTAGTGCCGGAAGATGTTTATTATTGTGTTAGTGGTGCTGGTGTTAGTGGTTATAATCTTACATAAATTTTATGTGTATGTTGTAAAAAGCATATATGCATGTATTCTTTACAAAGATGAGATCAACTTATACATACTATTTTGTTTGAAATTTTGCTTTTCTTATCTGGACTCATTGTCTTATTTGTATTCGTAGGACTATTTCATTTTTTCATGACTGCATACAATCTAGTGTCTCTTAAATTAGTATATCACTTCAGTGGGTGAGGGGAGAAAATATTAGAGCTTCTACTACTTTATTTTTATTTCATTTAAAATTAAAAACATTCTATATATATACTGTAACAGGTACACTGTATTAATTAAATACATATAATTGGAAAAGAAATATAATTTATATTTTCATGTTAGGAATGTATGTTCAGTTAATTTTATTATTATTATTTACTAAAGGGGTGCGCTATTGAAAAAGTTTGTAGTCAATGGTATAGTACATTTAACTGGTCTTTCATTACTAGATATTTACATTTTTTCCTGTAGTGATTTTAAGATATTTAAAATATCTACTAATTCCTTGGTATTCGTTTTTTCGAAAGATGGAGCCTAATTTCTGTCCCCTTGAGTGTGGGCCAGACTTAGTAGTTTACTTTTAAAGAACAGAATGTGGTGAAAATGCCAGTATGGGACTTCTGAGACTAAGTCACATGAGACATTGTGATTTGACCCTTGATCTTGTGGATCACTTTCTATGATGGATGCCAGCTGCCAGGTTTCAAGGCCAGTCCATAAGCCTCTGGAGGGAATCTTCTCATTGAAAGCCAGAATCAGTGCATCTGCCATGTGAGGGAGCCATCTAGAGAGTGGATCCTTGAGCTCCAGTGATGTATTCAGGTGACCATACCCCTGCAGGATATCTCGACTGCTCCAACCATCTGGCTAAAGTTTCCCCAAATTTGTGACTCATAGTAACCATGTGATATAATAAATCTTTACCTTTGTTTCATGCAGCTAAATTTTCAGAAATTTTGTTATGATTTTTGTATATGGTATAAGATAGTGGTTCAGTTTCATTCTTTGGCTTGTGATTATCCAGTTTTTTCCGATACCATTTATTGAAGACATTGTGCTTTCTCCTTTATATATTCTTGGTGCCTTTGTCATAAATTAATTGACCATATATGTGTGGGTTTATTTTTAGGCTTCTGTTGATCTATGTGTGTGTTTTTATGCCAATACCTTACTGTTTTGATTACTATTGCTTTGTATTGATAATATAGTTTGGAATAAGGGTGTGTGATACCTCCTGCTTTGTTCTTTGTTTTCAAGATTGCTTTGGTTGTTCCTGATCTTTTGTGGTTCCATAGAAATTTTAGGATGAATTTTTAAAATTTCTGTGAAAAAGTCATTAAAATTTTGACAGAGATTGCAATTAAAATTTTAAATTGCTTTGGGTATTGTGGACATTTAACATTTAATTCTCCCAGTTTATGAGCATGTAATAACTTTATTGGTATCTTTTTCTATTTGTTTCATCAATATCTTAATGTTTTCAGTGTACAGGTCTTTCACAACTCCTTAGTTCAGTTTATTCCTAGGGATTTTACCCTTTTTAAAAAAAATGAGATAATAGAGTTTATTCACGTCCATTTTCATTTAATATATTAACATCTTCAGGATAGGTTGGTAACTTTTTTAAAGGTTATACTCATTTTCTTCAAGTTGCGGGTAGAAGACTCTCCTCAGAATAGCAGTAACTGTTGATCTGAAACTGTTTAGGTGAAGCATTGCTGTAGGGGACATTTTTTTTAGAAGCAGTTGTCAATAGGATTAGTTTTTAAAAATTTCTCTCATAGTTTGTTTTTAGGTATAGAAATGTAACTAATTTTTGTATATTAACGTTGGATCCTGCAACTTTACTGAATTTGTTTCTTCTAATAATTTTTAGTGGTGTCCTTAGCATTTTTCTATATTTACCATGTCACCTGCAAATTGAGACAGTTTTACTTCTTCCTTTCTGATTTCAATCCCTTTTATTTTGTTTTCTTGCTTAATTGCTCTGGCTAAAAACTCTAGTACTGTGCTGAATAGAAGTGACAAGAGTGGGCACCTTTGTTTTGTTCCTGATCTTAGAGGGAAGGCTTTTAGCTTTTCACCATTGAGTATGATGTTAGCTGTGGGCTTGTCATATATGGTCTTTATTATGTTGAGGTACATGCCTTCTATAAATTTTCACATATTAATAGCTTTTTCAAGAAAATCACATATATAGTCATATGTTTTACATATAATTAGATATTGCCTCTAACAGTTTTATAATATTAAACTATCCTTTTATTCTTGATAAGAATCTTATTTGACCATGGCATAATATTCTATTAAAACTTCTTGAGTTCATATGCTAGTATTTAATTTAGCACTTGTACATATATAATCATGAAAAGATTGGTTGGAAGTTTATTTTTATGCTGTATTTAAGTTTGACATCATTCTTATGATGGCCCCATAGAAATTTTCTCTATGGCTTAGAAAAATATAAATAGATCAAAACACCCATTATTAAAGGCTTGAAAAAATTACGATGAGACCAACTATTTTTGAATATCCCTTGAATGAGTTTTATTCAGTTTTATTAGTGTTTACATTTCCACTTTTATTTGTACAGAAAATATGTGTTAATAAGGTTTGTACCTTTGGAAATTACTGATTTGATGAAACCACATCATATTTTAAATATTGACCATCTGATAGAACTAAAATGCTAGTAATTGTTGTTTATCGAATCTTGCTGTTCACTGAAGACAACAGCTGAGAAAGGAAGGAATTTGCAGGTGGTGACAGAGAGGGATAGTTTCTGGCAGGTGCTGTTTCCTTGACTGAAAATCTAGGGACCATAAATAAAGTGAAATCTTTGTTAGGCATCTGAAAATGCAGAACAGTTTGGAATCAGAGCATGGAAAAATTATACTACTTTAAAAATGAAGAACTGTAGCTACATGTTAGTTACATCGCAACAAAAAAAATTGCAGGAGTTTATTTAAATTATAAATGTAATTGTTTTCCTCAGTGTATTTTTAAAGTATGTTATGTTATTGCAGGTGTTGTACCTTTTAATGCAAAATGCAAACCCTCTTTGAAGCCCATACTTGAACATTTAAAGTTGCTTTCAATATTTTTGTCGACTGTAGATAAAATGCTGGAATGAACAAGATGGCGCATTTCCTATTTCTTTGGGAGAAGTTTACTTCATTTCTATACTCACTCGGTGAGTATAACAGTCTTAAATGGGTTAGTATCCTAACATATCCCATTTGTTATTCATTGTTGCCATTGGCCAGGTAACAGTGAAAGAATGTGGTTTGGTCTTTGTAAGTGGTTTCTATTGTACTTGCAGAGTCCTTCAAATGACATATATATGCATATGCTCATAATGCAAGACTTTTCCTTCCCTTTTCTTTATTTTCTCAAAAACATATTTCTTTGGAAAATAGGCTAGTCTCTAAGCCCTTTTTATGGACATCATAGTATATACGTAGGAAACTGGAAAAACTGGAATCCTATTAATTTATTATAAATATAGTAGAACTAATAAAAATAGGAAACCACCTTTTGTTCTTTCTTCTCTTATTTTGTTCTTTGTTTTTAGGTAGCAAGAGTGAGCTTAGGAAGTCTTTTGATATATTTGCAATCTGTGATACATAATAAACTATTTATACCTTCCTGTTTCAGAATCCAAAAGCCTACACTTTGAAATTTTGAGTAGACAATCTCTGCGACAGCAATTTTTTCTAAACTGCTTATATTGAGAGCTGACTCTTCTCTGTCCTCAGAAGCATTGCTACTAATCTTTATGAATTAAATTTAATAGTACAAGTGAAAATATGTGTTTTTCTACTGTCTGCAACTGTAAAATTATTACCAGTGGAATTACTTTGTGAGTCAAGCCTTAGGCTCTGAATGTCACTGTGTTTCCTCCACTTGGAGACTTTTCGTTTTTAATGAGACTGAAGTGCAGGTACAATACAGGTGGAAGGACTTATTAAAAAATCAAGAAGGATATAACTACAACCTTTCTCTTCAAGGTGGAAAACTGCCTTTGCTGAGCTTTTCTGTTAACACTTGTTTTATGCAAGGAGTTGGAAATGCTCCTCATTTTCTTTTTTTTAGTTTAGTTTAAAATAAAATATGTCCTATGTATTCTATAGGGCATTTAATTCTTTGTGCGTCATTACAGTGTCCAACATATCAAGACACTTAACGTGCATATCAAGCCTTCTTTTGCTGTTCATCTTACTGCTACCACACTGCGTGATATAGGAAATGAAAATTCATTTTATTTCTCCTACATTCAAATCTCTGCTGTATAGAATGGGAAAATTCATCCCAGGGAAAAATTCTTCACAAAGAATGGTAATATTCATGGCTTGTAAGAGCTTTGAATTCTTATGTATGACGGTGCATTTGTGGGAATAGTAATTATAAATTTCTGCAATTCCACATCAAGCCCCCGGGAGTTGAAATTAAGAATTTTGATAAGCTTAGTAAGTTTTTAGGTAGTAAGTGTAGTAAGAAGGCTAGCATATGAGAATGGTGAAGGGTTTTACAGTTTAAGTCGTAGGACAAGAATGCAAATTGAGCTTTGACATTGCTTACTGAGAAAATTTGCATTGTATCAGGTAAGATTTTTTTTCTTCTCTGTGGCCCTAATCTGATACACAAACTCATTTTACATGTTTTCTAAAAGGAAACTCATTAGACATATTTTGAAAAGGGGGGTTTGCCGAAATCAGTCTTGGCTCATGGTACTAAACAAAAAATCGTTTCAATTGACAGTTGAAAGTGCAGAACTGCATCTTAGCAGAGTTATTTTAAGTAGATAAAACTAATCAAAAGAAATTAAGAGGAACGCACTGGTAACAGAGAAACACCTGGTGCTTAGGCTGCCTCAGTACTCTTTAACATGAATATTAAAAAACAATTTCATTTAAAAACCCGTATAAAATATTCCCATATTAAAAATCAGTGATTTGATATGTGGACTAAATATAATATTTTACTTTATTCAGAACTGCCTTTCAACCATGACTGTGAAATCACTCATGACTGGGGAGTGTACTGAGGACAGGGAGAAGACTCTTACATGGATTGTCCAAATATATTTGAAAATGATTTTTTGGGCTGTGTGTATATATTTGTTGGTATAAAATTTCCCTCTTTTATTATTGTTATTTTAAATTAAAATTGATACATATGTATATCTTAACAAACTCTAATCTCTAGTCCCCGCTGAGGATAACAAAGAACTTCAGCCGCCTCCCGCAGGCCACTCAATGGCAGATGCTGTATGACGGTTGTATGAATGTTTTTATTTCTAGCATTAAAAAATTAACTAATGTTGATGCTGGTATTGTTAAAGTCAACCCTTGTTTAAATTTTCCAGTATGTTTTATCTGTCTGTTTTTGCTCACTTTACTGATTTCGTATTTCTACTTCCAAATTCCTTCTTCTTGCTGATAGCAGCCCTTCCCAATGGAGGTTTCTACATAATAAAATTTCTGAGGTCTTCTGCACCTGAAGTGTTATTTTTGCCCTCACTTGAACATGTCAATTTGTTCATAGTTTCCTGTACAGCTTTGAAAATATTACTCCATCAACTTCTGTTAGTGAAATTTTTTCTGACGTTGTGATTACAAGATGTCTACTGTCGATCTGATTGTCCTTCTCTGGTAGATAATGACTTCTCTTCAGAAGCTTTGGGAAACTTCACTTTTTTTTTTTACCTTTTTTGTTTGTTTTACTAACAATATGCCCAGGCGTGGAGTTTTACAATGCATGCATCCTGCCAGGTGCTCAGTGGGCTTTTCAACCTGAGGTTTCATGTCCTTTTTTTCAGGACATTAAAAATTTTTTTCAGGACATGAAAGTATATAACTTTCTGCAATTGTCTCCTTATCTTATGCTTTAAGAGATTTGCTTGATTCAATTTTCTCCTTGACTGTGGCCAATACACTACATAGTTTATTTAGTGAATGTTTAAATTTCAGTCATTGCTGAGTTCATTTCCAACTATCTCTTGCTTCATGACTCTGATTTTATTTAGTTTATTTATTTTTTAAAGATTTTATTTATTTATCTTTAGAGGGAAAGGGAAGGAGAAAGGGAGAGAAATACCAATGTTTGGTTGCCTCTCATGAGTCCCCTGCTGGGAACTGGCCTGCAGGGAACCAGCCTGTAACCCAGGCATGTGCCCTGACTGGGAATTGAACCTCAATCCTCTGGTTCACAGGCCCACACTCAATCCACTGAGCTACACCAGACAGGACTGATTTTATTTTATGAACTCTAATCCCACTTCTACATCTTTAAGAACTTTAAAGACTTATTTTAAAAGTTCCTTATTTAAAAAGATTTTATTTATTTATAGAGAGAGGGGAAGGGAGGGACAGAGAGAGGGAGAGAAACATCAATGTGTGGTTGCCTCTCTGCGCCCCCTACTGGGCACCTGGTTTAAAACCCAGGCATGTGCCCTGACTGGGAATGGAACCAGTGACCCTTTGGTTCTCAGGTTGGCACTCAATCCACTGAACCACACCAGTTGGGGCAAAATATCTTTTTAAGTCACTATCAACTATTTTCTTTATTTTATTGCAATAAATAAAATATGTATTTTTGCCTCAAATGAATCTTGTCCATTTGCTGAACAAAATAAAGAACATGAAATAATGCATCAAAAAAAAAAAAGGATTTCTTCAGAAGATTTTTGGTCAAATTTTTGTTTAAAGGAGTAAAGCCCCTAACCTTCACATGCGTTTTTCTTGTGGGAAACAAATAGAGGTAACAATTTGTTACAGTTGTTTTTTTTGCTGGCAGTAACCACACTGAAATTTATATGTATCCTTACCAGAAATAAAATAATAAAATATTTATTGTAACAAAATAAACATAGTAGTAAGCTCAGAATTTTTATTAAGGAATATCTCTCTCCAAAAATGACTCCAGATGCCTATTTAATTTTGATACTGTAGGACAGGGAGAGCCGTTCTCACTGAAAATGCCTCCCACAAGGACGAGGGTGTTGCTGAATTGTCACTACCCTGGAATGGATTTCAAAATGAGTCAGAGCACTAGCCTGTTTGGAGTTATCTTTTGGTTGTGGGGAAAACCTTTTTTGGTTATGGTATTACATGTGGAGTGGATATGTGAGTCCATGTCAACCTTTTAAAAAATCTGAAACAGAATACATCTCACAAACGGAGGGCCGAAATTATGGCTAATATGTGATTTTCGCTTACATATTGCATAATGTTAGGAAATAAAGGGTGCCTACAGTACTTTTGGATTCATCTTTTGGTTTCCTCATGTTGTGAAACCTGTGCTTCATTCTTTTATTGTTTAGTGTTTATTTTAAAAGAATCAAAATTAGCTCTAGCTCAATGATCAGAGCCACCTCTGGTTTCAGTGAGTTCCTAAAACCCTTCCACCCGAGCCCAGTGAATGGGTGTTTTCTTGGTCAGTGTGGGACCTTGCTTGGTGCTGCTAGGGTGAGCACGGGCCCTGTTCTTTCTCCGTGGGAGAGGGACTGGGTTCTGTGATCTGTACGAGATTCTGCTCCTTCCCCAACCACAACTGTGCCTGTGTGGGCAGAGGCGGAGAGCCCGGTCCGAGCCACCTCTCTTGCACGCGGAGCGTGTGACAGCGACCCTATGAGACCGCTGAGGTCCTGGTCTCCAGGTCTTGAACCCAGATCCAAAATCCATTGAGTCATGAGTCTTAAGTATGTCTTTGTTACTTTCTTCTTTATTTCCAACCCATGAGAATTTTATTCTCTTGTCTGCAGTTACAAATACATATGCTTATATCTCTAAGTCTATATCCATTGTATTTAATCTATTGGTTTAAGTGCTAGCTGCTGAGAGGGGGAGAAATTAACATGCTCTCATAAGCCATCTTGATCTGGATACTCTCTCTTTTTTAAAAGATTTTATTATTTACTTTCAGAGAGAGGGGAAGGGAGGGAGAAAGAGAACATCAGTATGTGAGAGATACAGTGATTGGTTGCCTCTCACGTGCCCCGAGCTGGGGACCCCGCCTGCTACCTAGGCATGTGCCCAGACTGCAAATTAGTGATGTTTTGGTTTGCAGGCCGGTTGGTGCTCAGTCCACTGAGCCACACCCTCCAGGGCTGGATGCTCTCTTTTAATGTCAGCAAAATAAATCCCATTTTCCTGTAGTGTTGTTTGTTTTAGATTTTTAAAAAGGCTTTTCCCTAACTTTTTAGAAGGGAGAGAATTTAAAATTATGATAATGGGACAGACCCATTTTTCTCTAGAGACAGTCCAGTACCACATGTTTTCGCAGTGTTGAAAATTTACTCGGCCCTCCTCACTGAGGTTGGGTAACGATCAGCTGGCTGTTTTCAGGTTGGGCTCCAGGAACTGCTGTGGCCCCAAGCCTTCCAAAGGTGCATGTGTACATCACCAGAAATACTCTATGGGAAGAGGCGAGCCCTAGGACAGAGTATTTATAGTTTTCCTTGGAGGGACCTAATTCACTGGGAGTGGGACCGATTTACATTTTGCCCATTATGTAAAGGGTTTCACGTGGGAACGTGAATGACTTAATTGGCACCGTATTTCTGATGTCTTCCAGCCGTGCTTAGGGGCTCTTTGTAGACTGGGTCCCTAGCAGCTGCCCTGTGACCCATCTTTTAAATCTGGCTCGACTTTCTTCTTCTGGTTTTGAGTCATTTTGCTATGAAGCCCGCAGTTTAATGAAAGGAAAATACCATCAGGAACTTTTGCCAAAATGGATGTGAGGAGCCTTTGAACTGCTGGACTGTCCTTGTAGTTTTTTTCTCCCGGGTAGCGGTTGGTGTAATGCAGTTGTTTCATTCTATTAATAATATGTTATGCACGGTCACATTCCTGGTTAATTAGACTTACAGTTTTCAATTAGCAGCATTTTTTGATGATACATTATTATCTTTATTAGAGAGGTCGTAGACTGGATTATAACAAAGACTGAAGACTCTATTGTCAGCATAATCTTGAAAGAACCATTTAACTTTATGAAATGTATCTGGCGAAGGAACTTCATACTTTATTTGATGTATAATTTGACCCCCATAAAAGAGCCCAAAGTATTCTCTTTTCCCTCCCCTTCTTAGAATAAAATAGCAAGCACTTCAGATGATACGAATGTTTCCCTCAGTGAAAATGAATAACACTGTCAGAAAATGAAATCTGAATTTTTAAAAATTGAGTAGATGAACAGTCAGATATTCTTATTCAGCAGTTTATCATGTCCTTGGATGAAATTTATGGTCCTCTGTGAAACTGATTAACTCCATTAGATTTTAATTATTGTTCCAAAATCAATACTCTCATGAGCTTCAGGCAATTCCACTCAGTCATCTGAATAAGGAGGTGGATTTGGGGGTGGACATAATGTTTTAGTTGACGTTAAAACACTCTATTTAGTTCAGATTGTTGCGGTTCATTTTTTCTTCTGTTCATATATGAAGAAATTAAAACCAATAGGGATCCGAGGAGATTTGTGGTACGTTTTTATCTGACCTGCCCAGCCGCTATTGTACGATTGATTTGGCCTCTTTTGTCTTCCGAGCTCTAGAGGCCGTAATGTGATCTGATGCCCCGGGAGATTTGCCAGTGGCCTCTGTGGGCGGTGGGGAGGGTGGGGTCAGGGGTGGGTAGTTCTCTGTCGCTTTGCTTGCTTCATCCTCACTTTTAATCAAGTTTAGAAAGAGTGATCAGCTGCATCACTGCTCTTTTAAGTTATCATGTCTCCCTAAATGTAACCACCACTCTGACGCCTATCACCACTTCTATCTGACTTCTATTAATTTTGCCTGTGTTTAAACTTCATATACAAATTGAATCACAGCGTGCACTCTTTCATGTCTGACTTTTTCTTACAAGTTTTATATCTCTGGGCTCTTGTTGGACAATATATGCTAGGAGAAGTAGTAGAAGCTCGTTCTTTTTCTTTGTTGTATGGCAGAGGGTGACAGACTTTTTCCGTAAAGGTCCAGGTAGTACATATTTCCAGCTTTGTAGGTTGTATGGTCTGCGTTGCAGCTCCTGAATTCTGCCATTGTGGTGCAAATGCAGCCGTAGAAAATGCTGCCGATTAGCATATCTGGTTTCCCACAGGCTGTACTTTACTGACCCCTGGGGTATAGTATTCTATTGAAAGACCACATATATTTATCCATTCTACTGTTCATGGACGTTTGGGTTGTTTTTGTTTTGGGAAATTAGGCATAAGGCTGCTGTGAACATTCTTCTATGTGTCTTTTGTGCATATTTTAACGCTTTTATGTTGTGGAATTGTTGGATTATAGACATGCATGTGCTCAGCTTTGGCAGACGCTGACAGGGTGTTTTCTGGAGTGGTTGTACTAGTCTGCACTCCTGCTGCTCCAGATGATTTAAATTTTTACTAACACCTGGTATTGTCATTTAAAAAAATCCTTTCGCCATTCTAGTGATTACATAGTGTTATTTCACTTTCCTAATGATGAATAATGCTGAACTTTTTTTCCTGTAACTGTTATGTGGTTATGCTTTTTTTTTTGCAGAATATCTGTCCAGAATTTTTTCCCAATATTTGAAAGTTGGGTTGTCTGTGGGTTTTTTTTTATTGATTTATAATATTTCTTTGTACATTATGGAAATGAACTTTTTGTTGGAAACATACACTGCATGTAACTTTTCCCACTCGGTGGCTTCTGTTTTTCACTCTTGTAATGCTATCTTTTGACTTACTGACTTTCTTAATTGTAGTGAAGTCCAGTTTATCAATGTTTTTTGTCTTCATGGTTAGCTCTCTCTCTGCCCTGTATAAATAATCTTTCCTAACACGAAGATCATGAATACATTTTCTTGTGTTAACTTCTAGAAGTTTTATTATTTACCTTTTATATGTAGATCTCTGGAACTGACTTTGTGTGTGTGTATGGTATACACTAGAAGGTCAACAGTAACTTTGTTTTCATATAGATATCCCATGATGCAACATAACTTATGCAAACAATTTTCAAACCACTGTTGCAATGGCCTTTGGGGCCATATATGGGCATCAGTTTCTGGGCTCAGTCCTGTCGATCTGCTGTGTTGCCCAGTGCCGATAACACTGTATTTTAATTATCATAAATTTATGTTAGTCTTTATATCTTCCACTGTTCTTATCTAATACTGCCTTGGCTATTTTTGGTCCTTTGTTTTTTCCATATGCATTTTAAGTCACTATAATAAATTCTCACAAAATGTCTTTCTAGAATTTGGATTATGATTGCATTGAGTTTTTAGATGAATTTGGGGACACATGATATCTTTGCCGCCTTGAAACTCTAATTCATGTATATTATGTTGTTCATAATATCCTCATCTTTTAAACTATCTATAGGAATAGCTCCCATTGCATTTCTCATATTGGTCATTTGCACCTTTGAATGTTGTTTCTATACCATTCTTCCCCCTCTCTTTCTGAGATTCCAATGACATGGCCGTTAGAACATTTAACCACGGGTCACTCAGTCATTTGTGTTGTGTATTTGCCTTTCCTTTTTCTCTTTGTGATTAAATTTGGACATTTCTACAGATCTATCTTCTAGTTTATTCATGATCTTTTTGCTGTCCTTCATCAGCTATTGAATTCACATATGGAATTCTTAAATTCAGTGATCCATCAATCAGTCATTCGGTCACATTTAATGAGACTGCTGCTTGTATTGATACAAGGTCCCTCCTTTGAGTTGGGTGCTGTCTTCGTGCAGTGAGTGGCCAGAGAACGATCTGAGGGAAATACGTGGAGGCTGACTGTCAAGATCGCCCCAACACACACACACTTTTTGTTTCCTCTTTGGGACTTAACCCTTCAAGTTCTGGCTAACTTTTTTGATCTCTACTGAGTCTGTTTTATCCATTTTGTATTTTATCCATCTTTTATAGCTGTTTTCAGTTTATTTGATAAACACATAACTTTACAACAGAAGATTTTGTTTCACTTTGTTATTGTATTTGACATACAATATCAAATTGTATGTCAATTGTATGTCAATTGTATGTCAATTGTAGTCCACCTTCAATTGGTGGACTACAATCAAATAGATCATATTTAAAAAATCACCTCTTCCGTTCCGTCATAGAGAGATATCACAGGAAGATTTTCAGGTGGACCAGGTATTTTTCAGGTTTTGCCATTGTCATTCACAACTGAGAAGATACTTGTTTCACAGTTGTTCTACTTTTCTACTTATTCTATGATTTTAAGCCCATATTGAGAATGGTAATAACTAGTATTATGCAGTGCTTATCATTGATCTCTTTTGGTCCTCATAACAATACCCTATGAAATAGGGGGATAATTCTACATCTCTTTAGCATTGAATAAACTCAGACTCAGGTAGGTTAAGGGCTTTCCTCCAAATCATCCAGTCAGTAGGTAACAGATGAAGGGCTGAAATCCCTGCCTTCCACAGCATGCTTTTCCCATCCTGTTCTTATTCTAACAATGACCGGGCTACTGGCTAGAAAACAACGCCGCAAATATAATTTTAAATGTTTACTCTCAGAGAGTTCCAAGTTTAGTGCATTATATTGCCTTGCTTCCCAGGAAGTAGTGTTATTTTTCAAAATTACCAAAGCTAAAATATCCTCAAGCTTTAGCAGAATCTGGAACATAAAGATATGAGTAGAATAGAAAAGAATATTGATCAAATTTAGAAAGTTTGGAGAACGCAGAGCCACGATCTGCTCTACTTCCATTTTTATAGAAGAATGATTTCTAGTTTGGCTTCGGGGGAAATAGGACTAGTAACATAACATTTCACATAAGGATCCTCTTCGGCACAGCCCTCAGCGATTTAGGGAAACCCATGTCATCCTGACATTTTTCAAAGTTTTTAATGCTTCTGTGTCTTCTCCTGTTAATTTGTGTGCCGTCGGGGGAAAATGTTCTTAAGTGAGAATTAGTGTATTAGCGCTTTCATTAGGTGAGATGCATCCCAGAAAGGTACATGCAGACAAGGTCAGAATCGGACTTGCTCACGCGCATGTGCAGAGTAGCACAACGCTTGTCTAAGGTTCTCTGGGCAGCAACTCTCTCCTTACTTGTGTTAGGGAGTGTGTGGGCGTGCTTCCGGTTGTCACAGTGATTTGGACGGGGGTCCTTCTGTTCCGCAGGCGTCTTGAAGCAGAGAAACTTAAATGCCATAGTAAAGACTTTTGTATTTTATTTTGCCCACACGGGTGTGTAATTGCAGCCTGAAATTACAGTTGGGAGCAGGTTGGTCAGGTGGCTTGGCAAATATGTGCAGAAGTAATAGTCTTTATTGTGGAATATAGTATAGGTTATTTATGAATGGATATGTTTCTAATTTAGCCACACAAATATCTCTTAATTATACAAAATGATCTCTTATTTTAATCTGGGTTTTTTCTGTTGTTTTAACAGGTGTGTCTCAGCAAGGCACAGCCTATAGCAATTTAAATCACCACCATATTCAGAACCCGTGGCACAGTGAGCCTCACAATCTGACAGCAGCCAGGCTCACAGCACTTGAGTTTGAAAATGTCACTGCGAGAAGTACGATAAACACAAATGTCATGCTCGTATTCCAATAGAGGGTGGGTGGGTGGAACCGGGACTGTGGCCATGCACAACAGAAGCCCTCCATTGGCTTGCTGGGCGATTTCTCACTGTGAAGCTCTCCATTAGCTTAGTGTTCACGTGTGTGGGTAAATCTGTGTACTGTAAAACACGTCTGTGTTTAGCACTGTCCATACACTTGCCTGCGCGGTCAATACAGCTTCACAATAAATGTTGGGAATTATTTAGTTCTGTTACTGTTACGAGCTTCCAGAGTGTCACCAATACCTATGTGTCCAGTGTCTATAGTACAAATTCTCACTACAAACGGGGTTTTGTTGCATTACAAGAAACATCACCATAGCTTCCTGTCCATTTTTCTTTTCTGTGGTCAGAGGTGAAGGTCCGCAGCAGGTGGTGCCAGTGATGTGAATAACCTGGATGCAGTGGAGGGCGGTGGGGGTGGGGACTCAAGTCCTGCTCTGGCTTGGTGTCACTGAGAGGACAATGACATCTTGGAATGATTTGGGTCCTAAGGAGGTGGGCTGGCTTCTGGAGTTTCAGTTTTCAACAGTGTTACTAAGAGCAGAGTTCTAATTTAATGTTTGTGTTTGCACAGGTTTAGAACGTTGGGGATACAGCTCCTGGGAGATGTCGATCGAAGAGCAAGAATTTTAGACTTGAATCATCACTTCAACCACAAGAAGCCTGTGATGCTGGGAAATTTAAATAATCTCTTTAAGCCTTGGTTTCCTCACCGCGAAGAATAGGGTTAGTAGTAACAGTAGTCATCAGAAGGTTAAATGACAGATTAAATTCTTGGGCAGCACTTAGTATAGGATCTGGCAATCAATAATTGCTCCAGAATGCTAGTTACTATTTCTAGTGAGTCTACTGGCTCTGTGTCCCTTACCCCCAGTGCAGAGATGTCAGACGCTTTCATAGGGAGCGTTTTCAGGGAGAAGTTGCATAGGGTTGCTCAACCTTAGGGATGCTGTGTAAGATTTGGCTAACCTCCCTTTCAGCCAAGAACTAGCAGAAGGCATGTGACAGAAGGATATGCCAAATGTGTGACACTCTATTTCTCAGTCAGGAGTTGAGACCATTCTGAAGTGAGCAGAAAAGATAACCTGTGTGTTGATGAAGTGACATTGATTCAGCACAGGTACGTGAACAGCTACTAAATGTAATCAGATCATATGCAAATCAGACCTCTGGTGCTGCATTTTAATGACAGCTCTCTCACCAGTAACACTTATTTCAGGATCCTACTTAATCTCATTTAATGAGCCCAAGGTTGTTTGCATTCCTTGAAGAGGGAAACTGTCAGTAGGAACTCTGAGTCATGCTTTATACAACATCTACTTCTGTTTCTTTGATTTGATTGAATATATGTATATTAATGAGTTAAATGCCCCTCAAAAATTGCATTGGAACCGCAGTTCAAACTCATTTGTAGAGAGTACTTTAGAAGAGGTCAAGCTGTTAGTGCTGATTTCTATGCAGAACCTAGAATTACATTTGGCAATTTTAAAAAACAATTTAAAGGGAAAAATATGGCACTAGAGCTGAAATCAAAAGTCTTTTGATTTTGCTTTAGACATGTGGTGATGTAAAATTTCTCATGATTCTTAAGAAATCAAAAAAATTTTTTCCTCTTTGTTGAATGTGTTGGGGTGAGCCTGGTTAACAGAGTCATACAGGTCTCGGAGGCACAATTCGACGACATATCACCTGCCCACGGTATTGTGTGTTCACCATCCCCCGTCTCAGGGAAGTTGGAAACATTTCAGTTCTGGTTTCTTAGTTTTGTTTAGTGACCAGAAACTGGAATGTAGAGGCAAGTGTTTACATTTGAGGCGGGAAATCTGAGGAGTTATTCGCACCATATCTTCTTCTTATTTGCTGAAAATGGAAATTCAGATTGAACTTGGCATCCAGGGGCTGAGCTACTGATGCCTGGAGCGCCTGCTCACGCAGACGCACTCTTCCCCACGTTAGAAAATCGGTATTATTTTTGGCCACTTGAAATAAAACCAGTTATTTTGATCCAGACTTCTGAAATCTAAAGATTCATGCTTTGAGCCACCCTTTTTGACATTCTCTTAAATACACTTACAAACTACTCTGAAAAAGGTGAATTTTTCAGTGAAAGTAGGTGAGTATTCTGATTCAGAAGCCATTATGCCCACTGCAGAAATAATGCATTTAATAAGAAAAAAAATGAATGACATTCTCCATTTCTTGCATGAGATTAGCCAAGGGTTGGTGTGAAAAATTGCTTCTGAGGAGTATTTTCATGGGGAGCAGAATAACTTAGTGTCTGCATGTTCAAGGTGATATGCTGCTGAGGACAAAATATCTGCCGTTTCAGAGGCAAAGTGTGCAAGGTCGTTCTCTTAACCTTGGTGAACTCCAGCCTACCAGGGGCAGTGCAATAATTAAAAACTCATTTCGCAGCAGCTGATGAAGCTTTGATTCACGATTACACTGTCTTTCCAAAGTCTCCTCTCTCTAAGCATTTTGAAAATACGATGGCTTCATTATTTGTTCTATTCCAAATTCAGGGCTTCAAAGGAACTGCAAAACTTTCTCAATCATCTAGAAAGTCATGAATAAAACATGAATACCCTGAATTTTAAATTAAAGTAATTAGACCACATTAGAATCTTAAAAAAAAAAGATTTAACATCCACGTCAGTGTGGAGAAAGATGCCCTTCATTAAATTATATCTTCTTCCTGTTCAACATTTTAAACTGCCACTTTTAATGTAACATTAAAAAATAATGACTGTGATTAAGATAATTTTTAAAAAGTAAATGTTAGAAAAGTCAGACTACAACACTTTCAGAGTATCAGTTCAATAATTTTCTTCCTTCCTCTAAGTTGTTTGGAATTAACAAAGCAGTATCCTGAAATTTATACCCATTTTCTGGGTCCAAAGTAACAAGTGTAAACAGGAGGCTGATGCTTGACTGAGGACTTGGTGGCTTTGGGATAGGCCGCAGGTGAGTCTAGCACTTCTCAGAGTGTGAGATGAACATGTGAGAATAGAGTGTGGAAACAGTGCAGCTTTAGGAGAGGCAAGTCTCCGAATAAAGGCAGGAGGCGGAATTTGAAATCTGGAAGCGCCCATTTGAGAGACCTCCAAATTTAGGAAAATGTTAGCAAACCAAGAAAGAGGGAGGTGGGTTCAATGAAGAAAAATGGATATCGAGAAGAAATCCTGTGGCTTAACTGTCACAGTCATACTTCGATTTTATTTTAAAAAATTTAATCTTTATTGTATTCCCTCTGCCCCAGCAATCCCCACACTGTTGTCCATGTTCATGAGTTCTTTTTCCTTTTCACTCGATTCCTCCACCCCCTAACCCCCCCACTAGCTGTCATCTGCGTATTTCTATTTTATTAAGCTCCTTCTATGTACATAGACTATATGCAGAGTCATCATTACTAAATGTTTCTCACACAGGCTCTACCTCTTAGATCATTTCCCCACAGACACACCTGTATTGTTATAATGGAAGTCAACAGAAATACAGCATTGATTTTATCCTATAGCGTAACTTTACCTGTTAGCATGAAAACAAACTGTCAGAGATGCTGGTCGAGGACGGCACCTGAGGGTCACTGGGCCAGAGCGATGAGTTTTAACCGTGGTTGCACATTAGACCCACCTGTGCTTGATCTCGGGCCATTCTGATTTAACTGGGCTGGGGGAAGTCCAGGTCTTCAGTAGGGTTAACGTCTCCACAGGTGATTCTAATAAGGTGACAGAATTGAGAACCTCTGAGCCTGAGTCATCACCTATAATCAGGCCCGAATGAATTGTGGGGAAACTTACTTGCTGGACGTGAAGCTCCAGGTAATGGCGGCCTCTGGCCTGCTCCTGTACAAGTTGGCAACCCTGGGTGCTTCTGAGTGACAGACAGTCTGCTTGTCTGGAGCAGATGGTTGTGGATGGTCGGTTTATGCCAAATGGTTGTTGTTTGCACTGGTCTGGGTGTACGGTATGGTCAGCATCGGGTCTGTGAACCTGGACCGGTCAAGGTTTCTAGGGGAACTAGGCCTTCCCTGGTGGGTCTGAAGGGGTTGGGCGACCTGATCTGGTCGTTCAGGGGCTTGGGTAAAATACTGTATTTCTCCAGCATCTTGAACCTCTGCAGAGACCTGCATTTTTTTTTACAACTTTATTTACATATTTATTTTTAGAGAGAAGGGAAGGGAGGAAGAAAGAGAGGGAGAAAAACATTGTTGTGTGGTTGCCTCTCATGTGGTTCCCACTGGGGACCTGGCCTGCAACCCAGGTATGTGCCCTGACTGGGAATCCAACCAGGGACCCTTTGGTTTGCAGCCCATGCTCAATCCAGTGAGCTTTACCAGCCAGGGTGAGACCTGCATTTTGTTCTATTTCTCCCACGGGGAGTGTGAGTGGAGGTACATAGTTGGTATCCACTTTCCCATCAAAGTCCTCAAAACTTGGCGGGTAGACCTCTGAGAAAGCCAAGTTAAGCTCAGGCGGAGGTTGCCTCCCAGGGCTAGATGTGGGGAGATTTTCTCCAGCCCACACTCCATTTAGGGCATCCTTCCCTTCCTCTCCGCAGCTTGCACTGACTCAGCTCTGTGTACCGAAGATGTTCACGAGAGGTCACACATTCTATACGTAGCATGGCCAACCATCCCAATTTGCTTAGGACTATCCCGGTTTTAACACTGAAAGTCCTGCATCCTAGAATCTGACTACTCATTCCAAGTAAATCAGGACTGTTGGTCACCCCCAGTGTAAGCCTAGATGTGCATCCCCACCCTGTGCTTAACATGTCTTCACCTGTAAAATGAGGGTCGTGATGTGGGTTGCCGTGATGACTAAAGGATGACATGAGGAGAGCCAACAGCTCCTGGCACCGTTACCGCTGAGTGAATGGTCCTTTGTGGTCCCATTTAACAGACCGTCTCCACTGCTTGTGTATGCAGTACGATGAGATATTCTGAAAGACAACATTCACAGAAATTTTATTGCAGCATATTGATATAATTGTTCTGTTTTATTATTATTTATTGTTAATCTCTAACTGTGCCTAATTTATATGTTGAAATTGATCATAGGCCCCAAAACATGTATAGAAAAAAAACATGTAATATATTATTCATAAATATATATTATATATGTACACATATATATATCTCATATATATATTTCAGTATTGTCCAAAGTTTTAGGCATCCCCTGGGGGGTCATAGAAAGTATCTCCCATGGATGGGGGGACTACTGTGTTCTGTTTTCTTCATTCCTCTATCACAGTCGTATACCTAGCCTTTGACTAAGGACATAAATTGATATGCAAATTGCTCCCACAGTAAATGTATCAGGCTTTCTTTATTTTGATCACAGATATATAAATCATAAGATGCCTCTTAAAGTTCATCTTGGGGAACAATATAGCATAGTGTGTGAGTAATTTAGAGTGATTTGCATTCATCTCATTTAAAGCAGATCTAATAGAAGTAGAAAGTAGCTTTTTTGGGAGAATTGAAATGAGTTAGTTACCTTTATTTAAAAAAAATATCTAAATCAGGTGGTTAATTTGCACAGATTTGAAAGCTGGCTTCTTGCCAATTAAATAAAAAAATTTAAACTGGGATATCAGATATAGTTTACTTAATATTAATTTAAGAACGAAGGGAATTCTACTTTTCAACAATTTTTGGAATAACTTAGAACTAGAGAAAGTTTTTAGAGCTTCTTAAAACATAAAGCTTTAAGAAAACATCTAACAATTTCTGATATTAGGAAAGTAAAAGCATGTGCAAAGAGCTTCTAATCAATTATTGATAAATTTCATAAGGTCAGCCAAGCTGTGTGATCCTGTTTCTGTCAGGATCAACATGTCTTCATCTGTACATGTCTTCACACATTCTATACGTGGAATGACCAACCATCCCCATTTGCTTAGAACTATCCCGGTTTTAACACTGAAAGTCCTGCATCTTAGAATCTGAGTACTTAGAAACTCCTTGAGGAGTTTTCAATAAAGTTTGATGATTTATATGCATAAAATTTAAATATCAGGCAGTCTATAGAAATTAAGTGCTCAATAATTGGAAAATAAAGTAAATGTTTTAAGTATGATTGCTACTGTGTGTTTTTAAGTTATTGTATTCAAATGACTCTTTAGATCTAACATATACCAGTCCTAAGTCCTCAAAACTCCCTTTTACAGTTAACAAAGACTAGTAGAGAAGGAAATCCTTTTATAGGTACAAGGACTATTAGGAATTTTTACTTAAAGAACTTGGGTGTATTTCAGTTAGAAAACTGTTTCACTGCAAATAGAAGTAAACCACACTACAGCCACATGAAAAGAAAAAAGATTTTAAGTTTTTTCTTTGTGCGTGTGGTGTTTTTTATTCCCCCTTAACATAATCAGAGGTCTAGAGAAAGGCAGACCAAAGCTGGTACAACTGCTCCATGATTTCAACAAAACCATCAAACACTCCAGCACCTTTGCTGCCTTGTTTCCTCATTCTTCTCAGTTGGAAGATGGCTACTCTGCCTCCAGCCATCATATTTGAATACAAGAAAGTAGAAAGGGAAAGACCAAAGACCAAGAGCTGAAGGGGCATGTCTTTCTGCCTCTTAAGAAGCTTTCTCCTAAGTCCCACCCAGTAGCATCTGCTTATAGATGATTGGACAGAACTGGACCGAGAGGCCATCCATAGGTTCAGGGTGCATGAGAAGGTGTTCTAATTTCCCAGCTGAGGAGTTGAGAAAGTAACAGGAGAAAGGAGCTGTGAATGACTTTGTGAAGTCTGCACTAAATGTCTGTCCTGGTGACTTTTCAATCCCATTAAATTTGGGAGAGTATATACTTGTTTGCTTGAGACAGACCTGGCTTAGTCCTAACCTCCTGGTGTCCTATCAATTTATATACTGTTTATCTTTTTTGGTTTAAGTTGAAATATTGTTAGTTACCTTAAAATGAACTGGGAAGTGTTATGCAGACTTAACAGTCTACTGTTGAGGACCTGAACAGACACCGAGCCCAGAGACACATGAAAAGATGCTCAGCATCACTACCCATCAGAGAGATGCAAATTAAAACCACAGTGAGATACCACTTCGCACTGGTCAGAACGGCCATCATAACAAACCAACAAATAAGTGCTGTGAGGATGTGGAGAAAAGAGAACCCTAGAGAACAATGTTGGTGGGAATGCAGACTGGTGCAACCACTGAGGAAAAAAGTGTGGAGTTGCCTCCAAAAACTAAAAATGAAACTGCCTTTTGACCCGGCAATTTCACTGCTGGGGTTATATACCCTAAGAACCCTGAAACACCAATTCAAAAGAACCTATGTACCCTAATGTTCATAGCAGCACAATTTACGATAGCCACGTGTTGGAAGCAACCTAAGTGCCAGTCAGTAAGTGAATAGATCAAAAAACTATGGTACATTTACACAATGGAATACAACCCAGCAGAAAGAAAGATGAAACTCTTACCCTTTGTGACAGTATGAATGGAACTGAAAAGCATTATACTAAGTAAAATAAGGCATGCAGTGAGAGACAAGTACCATATGATCTTACCTATAAGTGGAACCTAATCAACAAAATAAGTGAGCAAAATATAACCAGAGACATGGAAATAAAGAACAAATTGGCAGTGAACAGAGAAGAGGGTAGAGGGGGGTAATGGGAAAGAGAAGGGGAAGAGTCAAATGAAGGAACAAGTACAAAGGACCCAGGGACAAAGAGAATGGGGAGGGATAGGACTGACTGTGGAAGGGGCTGCTGGGCAGGGCAGGGGAGAGTGATGGGGGAAAAATGGAAACAATTGTCATCGAACAACAATAAAAAAATTTAAGAAAATATGTTCCATATAGAAGAGTCATTTGAATGTCAAGAATTTTAAATTTATTAGCCATAAATGCAATTTTAACAAAGAATTACAGGTAACTTTATAAAAAATTAAACACAAGTTCACTTTAAAAAAAAATATATATATATTTAGAGAAAACAACATGGTATTATTATAATCAGATATGGGCAAAAATAGAACAAAGTTAATATATTCAAAGTGCTTTACTATATAGGGTGGGGCAAGACCAGGTTTACAGTTGTGAGTACATAAAACACAGTTTATTCTTGTATTATTATTAATTATTGCATTATTTTTCATGCTAACAACTGTAAACCTACTTTAGCTCCATCATGTATGTAGATATATAGATATAAGTAATATTAAATTTTTTAGAAATAATTTTATATTGGAGAATAATTGTTAATGTTTTATAGGACCATTAACATAATAAAACCAATGGTTTGGCCATTGGTAATGTCAAAAATTATGTAACTGCTTTTGTACATTTTTTGCTGTCAACCATGTCTAAGTCTTGACAGTAGATTGCATTGTCTACCTACTTAAACTTTTCCCTAAGAAAGCTTAGTGTTTACAGTTATGACTCCTCATCTAGCAGTATCTTATCTACTCTTAGCAGTGGCTGTGGGCAATGTGGGATGATCAAATACTATTTCATTACATACAGCTTCCCTAGGTAATAGAGATAAGGTTCTAAATAAGGTTGCATTGTTTTTCAGGTAAAGCAGTGATAAGAATTTCTGCTTTCCATTGTTTGGACAATTGTGTTAAAGCCCCTGACTGACAATTCAAACGTCTGTGCCATTACTCCATCTGGTTTTATTGTTTATCTCTTGATGATGGGTTATATTTTCTTTTTTAAAAAAAATTTTTTTGAGTGTATACAGACATTGAGACTGAGAGGCTGAGATAAATAATGGTTCTTTTCTGGAGATGGCATAGTATCTATTAGGCTATTAATATATTGGATTGGGCTTTGTTGGTGCTTTAGTTACAGCTGGCGCACCGCAGGCTCAAAGCCCCCCAGTGGTTGGGTGCTGCTGCCCCCCCTCCATGTGAGGTCTGGAGTCTCAGAGGGTTGCTTTCAGTGCTCCTGCCCTGGGTTATCAGGCCCAGTGGGCCTGGGACTCAGTGCTGAGTCTCCCAGCATTTTTGCCCCTCCCCACTGGGTGTGTTGTACTTAGGTACCATCCCAAGATCTGCAAGTTTTCTCTTGACCTGTTTCGCCTTCAGACTTAGGTAAGCCCTGTATGTTGTCTGTGCTACAGAGGAGATCTTTTCCTGTTTAGCTCCAGTCTTTCTCATGACCACTTGGTTTGGGTCCATGAAACAGGTGATGAGTAGGTGCAGACTTTCTGTGTCTGGGGCTCCCAGGGATACAAAACGGTTGTATTGAACTGTATTTGGATTTCAGGAATTCATTAAATTTTCAGCTTTTTTTCTCCCTACTCCCACCTATGGCAGGTTCTTCTTACTGCCCTGTTAAAAGTGAACTAATTAGCAGCTCTGGTCTCTTCTTGAAAAAGCTTGCCACTCTTTGGATTTCAGTTCATTAATTTACCTAGTAGTGATGTTAACTCTCTGATGGGTTAAAAAATGATTCGTATGTTAGTCAAGTTGTTTTCATTGTTCAGGTGAGAGCACCACTCACTTGAGATTTTCTACATGAGGTGCTGGCAAACTTTGACTTGTGGGTGAAATCCTGCCCATCACCTATTTCTGTAAATACAGTAGCCCCTCTTTGTCCTGGGTTCCACCTTCAGCAGTTTCAGTTATCCATCATCAACTGTGCTCTGAAGACAAGATATTTCCCCAGCCATTGACCTTGTCCTCTCCCAACATCCAACCTCGGGCGCTGTCACGGCTCGATAATACAGGATCCCTTGAAAGCAGCCGTTCCTCCCTCGGAGCAGCCTCCCGCTCCATGTCACACACCTGTGTCACACACCTCGCCTCCTCTCGTCACGGCAGCATTTCATTGTCTCACGTTGTCACACGAAAAAGGGAGAGCAGAATACAATACGATATTTTTGGGACAGAGACCACATTCACATAAATTTTACTATAGTATATTGTTGTTCTATTTTTATCATTGGTTATTGCTAATCTCTTACTGTGCCAAATTTATAAATGAAACTTTACCCTAAGTATGTATGTATAAGGAAAAAAACAGAGTATGCATAGGGTTTGTTACTATTTGCAGTTTCTGGCACCCACTAGGGGTCTTACAATGTATCCCCTTTAGATAGGGGGGCGAGTATACAGTTCTATTTGGACACAGCCTTGCCTGTTTGTTTACGTGTTTTCTGTGGCTACAAATTGAGTAGTTGCAACACAGACCATATGGCCTGTAAAAAAAAGTTGGCCAACCCTTTTTTCCATGTCTTAAAGGGAAGCAGGAGTTCCCTTGATACTCTTAAAACTTTGTTGCATCTTGAATGAAATTCCATACTTTGAATACAACTTACTACAGCTCTCAGAGAGAGAATGACTATTGTCTGTATTCCACATTGCTTGTTGTTTACCAGTGCACATGTTTTGTGTTTGATTCACCAGATTCCCAGATACAGATATTTGCTTGACAAATGTTAGGTCTCGTTTTCTTTTTTTTAAAGGTGTGTTTGCTTATGAAAATGATACTATGGACTGAACTTTGAGTTGTTTTTCTGATGACTGAGTTGTTTTTCTGATGACATTGTTTGGTTTGCCATAATCCCTTTCTGTTTGCCCTCCAGGAGACCAAAGCCTCTCTTATAAGGTCTCTGGTAGAGGTTATTGGGTTATTGGATAGGTTTGATAAAGGAAAACAATAATGTAACTTACATGCAGTTCATAATATATGTGCTTAAGTTATGTGACCATGTTACCTCTGTGACTTCTTTGACTGTATTAGCCAGGTCTATCATTAAATTTGAACTTGTAACTATTTTAGACATCAGTGCCAGGAGGTGAGGAATACAGTGATTGACATTTTCTTAGGTTTTAGTTGTTCCAACGAGGAGCTCATTTCAAAATAAATCTATCAGAAAAGTACAAGACTGAGTTAAGCTTGACCAGGTTTTGAGGCTCCCTTACATTTTTATCTACTCCTTTAAAAAACGTAATTAACTGAATTCTGTCAAATGATTTTCTTGCATCTTGAGATGATTATACGATTTTTATCCCTCATTTTGTTAATGTGGTGTATCAAATTAATTTGCGAATGTTGAATCATCTCTGCATATCTGGAATAAATTCCACTTGATCGTGGAGTGTGATATTTTTACTCTTTTGTTCAATTTGGCTTGCTAATATTTTGTTGAAGATTTTTGCGTTCCATGTTCACCAGGGATATTTGTCTATAAGTTTCTTTTCTTGTGTCCTTGTCTGATGTTGGTGTTAGGGTAATGCTGAGCTCATCAAATGAGTTTGAAAATGTTCCCTCCTCTTCTGTTTTTTGGAAGACTTTAGAAGGGTTGGTATTAATTTTTCTTTAAACGTTTGGTTGAATTCACCAGTGAAACCATTTGAGCCTGGACTTTGGTTTATTGGGAGGTTTTAATTACTGATTCAGTTTCTTTACTAATAATTTGTCTGTTTGGAGTTTGTTTTTTCTTGGTTCAGTCTTGGTAGGTTGTATGTTTCTAAGAGGTTGCCTATTTCTTCTAGGTTGTTCAGTTTGTCGACATGTAATTGTTGACATCGGTCCGTTATCGTCATTCATATTTCTGTGGTGTCAATTGTAAGGTCTTCCCTTTCATCTCTGATTCTGAGTGTTCTTCTTATCTTGGTGAGTCTACCTAAGGCTTGTCAATTTGTTTTCAAAATACCATATTTTGATTTCATCAATTTTCTAACTTTTTTTTTTTAGTTTCTATTTATGTCCACTCTGGTCTTTGCTATTTCCTTCATTCTAACTTTGAGCTTCATTTGTTGTTTTTTTTCCCCTAGTTCCTTGAGGTACAAAGTTGCGCTATTTAACCTTTTTCCTGTTTCTCCATGTAGGCATTCATCATTATGAACTTCCTACAGTTATTCTTAAATTCAGTGATTGTTTGGACATGGAGGCTGTGTGAAAAGGTGTGTGTGCCTGTTGGTTTGTGTGTGTGTGATGCTGTGGGTAGAAGGAATTCCTAGGAGCCAAACTTTGCTGGGCTCTCTTAAGGTCGTAAGCAACTGTGTTCTGGTCTCGCTTTAGCTGGAGAGCTTAACATGAATCGCCCAGAGGGCTCCTGGCTGGCCCTGTGGTAGATCAGGTATTTGTTCCTTGTTCTTGATGAAAAAGAAGCAGTGATCTCCTGTGGAATGTCCCCTCCCCCTTTCAAGTGTGTGTTCCTATTTCCCGGCAAATGGTTTTACATTCTACTTTGAAACTTGCTGTCCAGTGCTCAGTGAAGTCCTACTGCCCATAGCTTCCATGAGGCAGAATGCTGATTTAGCTCGCAGGATGCGTGGAGCCACATTGCCATGGTAACCAGCAGACAAACCTGAAAGAAGCAGGGCTGCAGAAGAACTGCAGCCACAGCGGAACAGCAATTCAAAGAGAAGTGTCTCAGGAGAGATTTCAGATTATCACTCATGTGTTGTCCTTGCGGCCAAACCAGAGTGCAAGGGAAATGGCACCATGGGCACTGGCATCTTTGGGTCACAACAGTGTGGAAACTTGCCTGTGCTCCTTAGAAAATTCCCTCAAGCCACCTGCTGCCTTAAGCATTATTGAAATAGATCCTTAGATTGACCTTTTCCTTAGAGTTATCACCAGTTCCTTGTAGTGATAATTATAATGCTCTATACTGCTGAATAGCTTAAGGTGTTTTCATGGGTAGCAAGGCAATTTAAAAGTTTCACATCTGTGAGCCTGGTAGCCAGTCACATCTGAGATGGTTCTCTGATATCTTGAAGGGATTGCTTCTGCTTATTACTTATTTATTTAGTTTTCTTTTTTTGCACATTCTTTAACATAAGCAGACTTATTTCAGTCCACTTAATGCAAGTGGAGCCCAGCGTTTATATATTTATGTTCCAACATATGCAAATCATGTTATAGTAAAACGGGGCTCCTGGAGTACCAACTGGTAATATTTGTTTGCTCATGAAGAAAGTGCTCAAGGTTATAAAGCTATTACTGCAGATTTATTATTTGCTGAGGGAAATAGTTGGAGAAATCCTTTTTCTCCTTTTAAATATGCTGAGATCAAGGCTGTCCAATTTTTGAGACAGGGAGAGAGGTGATAAATGAAGACACATCGTCATCAGAATAAAATTCTAGTTGCCTTTGTTAAGAGAGCAGTTTGACCTTTTTTTCCCCATTGGCCCAATTTGCAAAGGTGTCCACATTAGTAGGTTTTTAAAAATCATATCTGTTCTGCATTAATTCATATTTCTGGATGGCATATGCTGGAGACTGGCCTGAATCACCTTTGTTTTATTAACGGTGCATTTAAGGTCAACTACCACTAACTGCATTGTTAAATATTGATTCAGCCATTTGAATTAATGTAATTTTCAGTTCTTCCCCTACTTAATGTACACCAGCACCCCTGTGACCTAGTCAGACAGGAGATCAATATGTGGGCACTCAGCTCATATTGAAGCTGGGCTGACTGCTTTCTGCTCTCGCTTGTTTTCCTGTGGAAGTGAAAGTGTTCAGGATAACGGTCCACCGGCTGATCTGCCCACCTCCTGTAAAACTCCTGCATGCTTTTATCTCCTACAGAATGTTTCTGACCTACCTGGTGGTCAGTGTTTCTCATGGTAGGATTCCCTCATTGAGCAAACAACAGTATCGAAAAAGCAAACAACAAAACTTGCAACTGTAGAACAGCAAGGTCAGCGTGACATAGATTCATCACAAACATTTCCAAACCTGAAACAAGCTTTGAAATTACTCGCTCAGTACTCTCACTTAACTGATGATGAAATCGAGACTTTACGTGACTTTTGAAATTTCTAGGGTCAGAACTAGCATCCTGGTCTTCCAAATATTCTTTTTTTTTTCATTGTACTTATTGACCTCTAGTTTATTGTCTTTCTGCAAACTGAGGCAAAGTAAAAGAATTTTGTGACCATATTCATTAAATATGTCACTGCATCAGGCCAAAGAGAGCATGGCATTAAAATACTTCATGTTGGCAGAGGCCAAATGGAGGCACTATTCCTATAGAGCTACCACACTGATGTTGTCTTCTTTAGAAATTTTCAGCTTGGCCCTCTAATCACTACTAGATAGTACCAAGTTCAGTTAGTCTAACCTCACGTTGATGAGCTGCAGGGCAGGCCACACCAAAAGGTGTCACCTTGGCATATTGATTATTTTGAACTAAAGTTACTTGAGAAACAGTTGGTACAAGAAAAGTACCGTGAGCCTCCTTTAGAAGCAGGAAACAAGTCTCGCACGGGCAAGCATGCTCCGCAGAGGACGGAGATAGCTGGCATCCTTATCACCAGAGACAGAGAATTCAAGGCTGAAAATGCTGTATAAACAAACACACTTCGTTACTTCATTACTTTGCTACTCAAAGCCCAGATCCCTTTTAATTTGTCAATTTTTTTTTTTTTTTTTACAAATAATTGCTTCTTCATCTACAAAGGTATAGAAAGAGGCTGCCTAGGTTGCTTCTCAGATCTCATACCTATAGAGTCTCCTCATGTATGAAATGAAATTTGTTTTTCTTCTGTTAATCTGTCTCATGTTAATTTAATTCTTAGACCAGCCAGGAGAAGCTAGAGGAGTAGAGGAAAAACTTTTCCTCCCCAATAACAAAGAGGCCGAAGGAAGAACTAGGATATTGAGATCATAATCTAGTCTTCATTTAAGTCCCCAGTCAAACCTAGAGACACAAGAGGACTGTTTGCCACCATATGCAAAAAGCCTGACTAGAGCATGCAGCAAACACTTGAGGAAATGGAGCCAAGAGATGGAAAGAGAGAGAGACCAAGCACTGGCAACACGAAGTAGCTGGATTCAGCCATGCCTGAAGCTAGCGATAACCTGAAAGTTTAGGTTATATAAATCAAGACATTTTCTTATTTACTTATGTTCGGTGTGGTTTTTTTTTTTTTTTTTTTTTAAAAACCACAACTGAGAGTCTCAACTTCCTGGCTAACACATAAGCTGAGCTGGGTATTTGAGAAATACCCAGACCTTGATGGTTATAGTGTTAAGCTTCTGAGTCATAAAACAGTTTACAGAAATTTCTTAGAACATTTCTGCCTGTGTTATAAAAGACCAGGTAATGAGTATCCAGTAAACATATGTATCTAAGATCCCTCTTTCCCCCTCACTCTTCAGTTTGTATCTCGACAAAGCCGGATCTGCAGTATAAGCATTGCAAATGGGCATTTCATTTTCAAAGTTTTTAGGTAACGTGTTTCCTAGTGTTTAAAAGTATCTTAATGATTGTAGGGTACTTCCTTCATGTAAAAGCCATAGTTAACCAAGGTGTTTTTTTGCCTAAACTTTCACTTTACAAAAAGCTCTTCTACTCCAACATTGAAATCGATCCTGCATTTAGAAAAGAAAGTACAGAGCTCAAAATTGTAGACTTCTAGTTCTGAACGAGTAACCTTAGAGGTGGTTCCAGGACTCCCAAATTGCAGGTGACAGGGACACTCACAGGGTTTGGGTGACGTTCAGCTCGTTCAGCTGTGGAGCTGACACATGCGCACATCTCCACTTGTGCCCTTTCCCCTGCTGACTTGCTTATCCCAGTGAACTTGCTACTCTTCCTTCACTTACGTGGTAGCGTGCTGGGAGACACTTTCTGTTACTGGGCTGTCTGGGGTCAGAAACTTGTGTTTAGATGACAGTAGCACTATGTATAGACGGCCACAGAAAAAATTTAGTTCATGCCCACATTCTCTAAGTGCAAGCACTCCGGTCTCAGTAGAGCTTAAGAATGTAATTAGGAAATAGAACTTTAAACCAGGCAAGAAGAATTAAATTAACCAGAACAAACACAATAAACAGAATCAAATCTTTTGTCTCAGCACCTGGTTACACAATGAAGCCCAGGGATCAATGACAAAAACCGCAGAGCTTTTTGGTGGCATCTCCACCCGCTGAAGGTCATATTAGTGGCAGATTTGAGCATTCCATCTCTTTGGATGCTTTTTATTCACATCACACAGACCTCCTTGCAAACACTCTGCCTTCATGTGCAATTAAATGAACTCACTCATTGACATAAAGGAGGTGTGATACATAAAAAAAGATATTCATGATTTTTGCCTCTTTTTATGTTGACTATGGTATACACAGAGCAGAAGTCTATAAGAACTAAAGCATCAAAATTATAAAATGTCTGGATGTGAAGTTTATAAAGCGAAAACGACTTTTTTCCTTAAACAAAGGCAGATGCTTTGTGTAGATGGATATCTCTTTTCTGTGTTCTAGGCATTTACTTTCATTTTTGAAACCCTTTTAAGTGCTACAGGAGGCACCTGGCCCTGGAGTGAAAAGAGATTAAAAACACCTTGGGGAATCTTAATTCCCTCTAAATCACTTTTTCCCCCTTTAAAAGAGAGAGAGAGAGAGAGAGAGTTGGTCTCGAATGAAATATGGAACCTTATCTACCTTATGAATAATCTCCTCTCTTTTCTTCTCCCTTACTGCCCCAGAGTTCCAGGGCTTGCTGATAGATAGGCGGCTATTAAAAATTCTCATCGCGCCCGCGTGCCTGGTGCCCTCTCCTTTGTCATTCTGCAGTTGGGGATCAAAGCTGGAGCATCTATGCTCTTTGAAGGCTAAGCAGGTTGGACATGCGATTTAGATGAAAACAATTACTCTGCGTTTGCTTGCTTTTGGCAAGAGTGTATTAAGGCTCATCTCACTGATGGGAAACAAAAGCTGCACTTCATCTTCATGAATTTCAAATGAGAGCCAGAAAGAGAGGGAAACAGGGAGTCTCTGGCAGGAGCCTCTCTGCATAACCTTTCTCTGATGAGTTGCTTCCTTTCTTGATAGAATACTGTTAGCTTTAGCTAAAGGATAATAATGCCTCTCTCCCATGTCCACATGGACAGGCTTCGGAACACATGAAAGGACTAAACAGGACATGCTGTAGCATTTTTGGAACTTACGAAAGGAGGAAAATGAATGAACACGTTGCAGTGATACCTTTTGTTATGAATGTGTTTGTTTTGAGAAACCAAGCAAGCAAAGGGCATATTTGTGGATCAGCTATGTTTTAAGTTAGACTGGGCCTTAAAAAACGCCATGTTAGCTTCAGGGGTGCAGTTTGAAATTCTTACTTTAGAGAGTGACATAGGTTCATCAGCTTCTGAATAATGTGTTGCCCGGGGCTTGTGGCGCCAGCACGAGCTCTTGGCCTGGCCTGTGGGAGGAGAGCCGGCCGACCCAGTCCGTGGTCTGTTGCCAGTGAGCTGCAAGCCTGCTCTTAGGAGGGCCATGCCCACCAAAGCTGTTTACCTGGTTAAAAAACAGCAAAGACAGATCACAAAGTTCACATTGAAAGGGAATACAAGTCACTCAGCAGACATTGTGTATCTTTGCAAAGACTTCTGCGTGTCTGGGAGAAGCAGGGCTGGCTTCTGGGGAGCAACCTGTGCAGGGAGTGCTCAGGAGCCTCCACGGTTGCGTTGAGGTTCTGCCGTCGCTCTCTCAAAATTCTTAGTCTTTTTTTAACAAGAAGCTCTGCGCTCTTACTTTGCGGTGGACCCTGCTCATTTCGTAACTGGTCCTAAGGAAGAGAAGGACTTTATCATGGACAGTGGGCGATGGAGAGGGTTCTAGATGGGTGCTGCGCCTGCTGCTGTCGGAATTTTCCAGGCACGTCACTGGGGCACAACTTCCCCGCTGTCACGGGTGGAGCCTGCTGCCCCTAAAGGGCCAAATGAACGGTCCTCTTCTGGAGGTGGCTCTCACCGAAAGGCAGCTCGTCTCTTCACGTGTCCTCTGCAGCTTGTCGCACTCTTAGAGGCAAAAATCCCTACTGTATCTGAGGTGACTATCGCCCAAGTGACTTCAAAATAAGATGTAGGATGGTGACTCATGGCTAACCTGTGGATTTTTTATTTTTATTTTCTATTTTGCTAGAAAGCAATGTCTAGATTTCAATTTAGGCTATGGACAGATTCGTATTTTTGTGTGGCATTTATGGTTTAAAATCCAAATTCTAGCCCCCCAACTGACTAATCTTGGGGATTTGGTAAAATTCTACAAAATTTCTCCACTTTAAACCCATCATGTAAGAGTGAAAGGGATGAGGGGCTTGATGAGCTGTACCTGCAGGTGTTTTTGAGAACCAATAGAACAAGGCCTTTGCAGGGAGAGAGAACCGAGTTCTGGATTCCGACTCTGCCGCTGAAGAGCTACATGCTCTCGTGTCATTTCATTTCATTGAGACTCAGTTTTCTCAACAATAAAATAGTAATAAGCCTTTCAGGGACTGTGTCAGTAGTAAAAGAAGTAATAAATGTAAAGTGATTAAAGCAAAACAAAAAAACTGATTATGACCATTCATGGCAAATGGTGGAAGTGTATATACATACATATTATAAACATAATACACATTTTATATATATATATATACACACACATTTAGTCATTTAGAGTAACTATTATTCTCACTTTGTAATCTTAAACCTCTTATGTGAACTAAACTCACTATTCAAAACTCGTGTTCAAATGAGATTTCTTAAATGCATTTAGGAAAGAAAACAACCAGGAAAGTATAAACTAACTTTACTTAATTTCAAAGGGTATTTCTTAATGAGATACTTACGACTTTCCTGTATAAAGTGTGTCCCTGCTTCCTGATTAGAGTTAGGTCTACACAGGGTGGAGATCTAATTTCTCAGACTCTGAGTCTGAACATTTCCACTCAGCCTCCCAAATGTCCACTAGACAGTGTCAACTCCTAGCCCAAGTTACATGAATATGCTATTATTTTATTATTATTTTAAACAGATTTTATTTGTTTATTTTTAGACAGAAGGGAAGGGAGGGTGAAAGAGAGAGAGAGAAACATCCATGTGTGGTTGCCTCTTGCATGCTCTGCACTGGGAACCCGGCCCCCAACCCAGGCATGTGCCCTGACTGGGATTTAAGCTGGCCAGCCTTTCATTCGCAGGCCAGCACTCAATCTACTGAGCCACACCAGAACAAGAATATGTTAATTTTTATTTATTTATTTATCTTTAGAACAACACCAAATATGTTATTATTTTAAAAGGGGACAAGAAAGTGCTCGCGCTGATCTAATACCCACGGCAAGCTAGTGATAAAAAGTAGCTCCTGTTTGTTGAGAATTTTGATGACCCAGAGCAGGCCTGTCAGTTACAACCCCACCGCCATGTGGGCTTGTTTCTCTCCGAGGCCCTGAGTCACCGTTAGCATCACAGCTGTGAAATCGGAACCTCGGGCTTTCATCCTAGGATGCAGTTTTGAGGGGGTTGGGTGGAGTTTCACAAATTCAGGATGTTTATATATTCCTTGTGCCGTTTTAAAGTCTGGTAACTTGCACATCAGAGACGCCAACCGTAAAACTCTCACGAACACCTAATCTGTGGGGTTTCTGACACTGTCCGGTTCAGATGTGTAGACTTCAGCCCAACCACCGTCTTCAGTGAGTGATTCGTCATTCATTTTGGTTTTCCAGGCCACTGGAAACACTCTCCTTTTGGTGCTAAGTGATTTCGAGAACTGCCTCTCTGGGCACAATCCTGAATTTATCTGAGTGTGCGGTTTTGATGAGAAGGCATGTTTCTGGGGGGGAAGGTCTGAAAGGACCAGGTGTTAGAAAGTAGCCAGGTAATTTGTCCAGGTTTGCTGATGCGTTTTCTTAAAAAGACATGCATTTTTTTACCCATTTGATTTAAAATCATGAGGGAAAATAGTACAGTGAAAAATAATGGAATTATAGTAATTTAGAAAAAAGTTTTATAACACCCCCAAAGTAACTTCACATAAATCATGGGTTTATTTTACACAAATGTTTCAATAACTCACGCTTTCCTGAAAGCAAATATTGAATAAAATGAACATTACTATTAAAAATCTTCCATTATTAAAATTTGAAATTATATACTATATACAATCTATGTGTGTGTATATATGTGTATATATATATACGTACACACATATACACACACGTGTGTGTATATATATTCCATTTCTTTAAACATGTACAAACATTTCACATTGCTGCATAGGTCACAGATCTACTGAATGTATTTTTCTGTTTTCTAAGGTACATATACTTTTTTAATGAATAAATCATTTAAATAGTCTAGTGATTGCTATGCTGACAGTATTAACAGAGGGAAACTGTTATCACTTTTAGACTATATCACTTCCTTCATTCAGCTCTCTTTCTGGAAATTCCTGGTTAAGCTAAGAGAAAAGAATTCAGTATAAGTTGAAATTTGTGCTAGCGTAGTTCTGGTTTTAATACGGTAGTTGGTTGTAGTGGCGAGGGGAGCAATGCAGATAACACTTTGCTTTCTGGTTCATAGTTCTTTGAAGTTATTATTTTTTAATGACTTTATTATTTTTGCCAGGAATTTTAGATTAGCTGTAATATAATGTTACCACACCTTTAACATTGGTATAATTGACCTATAACATTATATTAGTTTCAGATGTTTCCATATTTGTATATATGGTGAAATGATCAGCACCAGAAGTCTAGTTAACACCCTCCTACACCTTTTGGTGGCTTTAAACAACGAAAACTTAAGCTATATTGAGTGCTTTGCATTATGATGGGACATTTGGGAGGAACACAATTGAGAAGAAAGAGGCCAGCTCCACAGTCAGATCTAGGCTTTGGGCCTGCCAACATTCTTCAGCATAGTCTGGCTCTGGGGCAAGTGTGTACAACTCTTTGCCTTACTTCTTTAACCTGAAAGGTCAATATGCAAAGCACCCAGTACACTGGATGGTGGGACTCAGTAAACAGGAAGTTGCAGGACTAGTTATGGACAGGTGTGTGCCGTACTGCCTGGATTCCCGGGTACTCACGCTGAGTGCCCAGCTGCCTATGAATCGTGCCTTAATGCCTTTCTGCAAAGTGAATTTTGAAAATCTACTGTGGCATAACTCCATGACTCACAAAATAAAGTTGTGTTCAATAGTAGTTCTTTGGTTTTGCTTATAACGGAAAATAATTGGTTTTTCTTTTCAGCTTTGGAATATAGCATGATGCTAAAATTAGTAGTTATCTTTATGATCAATGTGCATATTCAATTGTCTTTTTAGAAGAAGACTCTTGTCCACTGAAATTACTTTTATATGCTTATAATGAGGTCATGTTTTACTACTTAAAGGACTTTGTTTAGCTGAAATGATGGAGCAGAACTAGCATGTGGAGAGTTTCTCTGTATGTAGAAATCAGAACACAGTGTGGCATTTTCCCCTTAAAAGCAGTTCAGAGATTTATCTCTATTTTAGATTATCTAAAATTTTTACTTAAGAATGATAAAATGTAATAGAGATCAGACTTTTCTATAGGCATCAATCAGGTTGTCACCTATAATTAAACAAAATTCCGGAAGTTTCCCAGTTGAACACACGTGACAATGGATCAGTGATCAAAAAACTGGTTGTCGAATGAAACGGTACCAGTAAGTGACATCCACACTTGCTCAGAGCCTCCTATGGTTCTGGCCTGTGTCTGCTTTTCTATAAATCTTGAGCTTCAAAGAGGCCAAAAATTCTTGTTTGTGTTGATTTTTCCTGGTTGATTTTGTTTAATAAAACTAGTGGGCAGTCACTGAGAATGAACATAGAAAGGGGCGTTCGGACATATGTGGCCTTTGTCTAATTTCCTGGACAATATGGTAATACCTCTGAAAAGAAAATTGATTCAGAATATGACATGGAAGATAAGCTCGGGTAAATCTCAGAGACTGAATTCATCTTGAGCATGAAATGTTAGAACCTTTGAGAGTATTCACAGGAAATCCAGAAACCCTGTCTGGTTCTGACACATTTTTTCTTTTTTCGCTAAAAAACAGATCTGGGCTGGTGCTAGCCTTAAGCCCTGGGGCAGCCAGAATGAAGTTGACATTGGTGAAATTCCACTATTTATCAAACAAGCTACATGGGTAACTTAAGTACTCCATCCCCCACGTTTTGACACAGTGCAATTATTTTGCTTGTAACAGACAGCATCTGTTTATTTGAAAAGGTTATTACTAAAAGTACTATCTTCAGATAAATGTGCTCAGATTTGTATTTCAGACGTATTTCATGGCTATGCTTTTATAAATAGGTTGGAAAATAGCTAAGTACTGATTTATGGTTGACAGCTAGTTTTAGTGGTATTCAGAATTTCTGCAAGGATACTTTGACATGTTCCCTTGAGTCTTCACAGCTCATGAAAACTCCGAACAGCATTAAAGACAAGAGGAAAAAAATCTTGAACACAATATTTTTAAACCTCAGTGGATTATCTTGCTCCAGATTTTCCAAATGACTTGTTTAAAATATTATTGTAGTTGTTTCAATGTGTCCAGTGAATAATAAAAGGCCCACTAGGTACTTAATTTAGAGATGAACATGCCCAGGTCGGAGTGATGTACCTGTGGATAAATGCGCACATTTATGCATCTGTTTTTTCTGTTGGTTAAGAACGTGGATTCTGGAGTCTAATTGTTAGTCTTCCAAATGAGTTCTGTAGGAAATGTTACACAGGTTACTAAGCTTTTGTTTCAGCTTCCTAGTTGATATAAATATGGATGCTAATAGTACCAATTTCATGGGAGTTTTGAGGATTAAATAAGGTAATACAGTAAAAGAATTTAGAGCCCTTGCCGGTTGGCTCAGTGGACTGAGTGCCGGTCTGTAAACCAAAAGGCACTGGTTCAATTTCTGGTCAGGACCCCATTTGGGGGTGTGTGAGAGGCAACCAATGGATGTATCTCTCACACATCGATGTTTATCTCCCTCTTTTCCCCCTTCCTTCCCCTCTCTCTAAAGTGAAATAAATAAAATCTCTAAAGAATTTAGAAATGTTTGGCTAATAAGGGATCTGTAATAAGTATTAACTTCTATTACATGTATAGGTATATGTGTACATATATATGCTGTATATCTGTATTTATACACATCTGTAGTAGAAATAGACATGGATAAGCCTAAAATATATTCAGTGTTTCTGCTTATATTTTATCCCTGGTCCCATCACTGGTTATATGGACATTGCTTTACAATGAAATATAGGTTGAATATCTTATAAAATCTTAGACTACATTCTTTATCAAAGGAAATATATGTAGCTGAATGCTTTAAAATTTTTCGGTTACCCCTTTTCCCTCATTTTATCCTCGAATATTTTCTAAGTGTAGAGAATACTTTTTTCCCCTCTTTTTTATTGTTGATCAAGTACAGTTGTCTCCATTTCCCCCCACTACTCCCCCCCCAACCCCAGCCAAAGCCACCTCCCACCCTCAAACCTGCCTCTCTTTGGCTTTGTCCATGTGTCTTTTATACATGTTCCCTGATGGCCCTTCCTCTGTTTCCCCTGTTACTCCTCTCCCTGCTCCCTGCCTGGTTACTGTCAGTTTGTTCTTTATTTCAGTGCCTCTGGTTATATTTTGCTTGCTTGTTTGTTTTGATTAAGTTCCACTTATTGGTGAAATCATATGGTATTTGGCCCTCACTGCCTGGCTTATTTCATTTAGTATAATGCTCTCCAGATCCACCCATGCTGTCATGAAGGGTAAGAGTTCCTTCTTTCTTTCTGCTGTGTAGTACTCCATTGTGTAAATGTATCACAGATTTTTGATCCATTCATTTACTGATGGGCACTTAGGTTACTTCCAACACTTGGCTATTGTAAATTATGCTGCTATGAACATTGGAGTGCACAGGTTCTTTTGGATTGGTGTTTCAAAAGAAACACCATAGGTTCTTTTGAATTGGTGATTCTTAGGGTATAATCCCAGCAGTGGAATCACTGGGTCAAAAGGCAGTTCCATTTTTAGTTTCTTAGAAAATTCCATACTGTTTTCCACAGTGGCTGCACCAGTCAGCATTCCCACCAACAGTGCACTAGGGTTCCCTTTTCTCCACATCCTCTCTAACACTTGTTTGTTGCTTTGTTTATGATGGCCATTCTGACCAGTGTGAAGTGGTATCTCACTGTGGTTTTAATTTGCATCTCTCTGTTGGCTAGTGATGCTGAGCATCCTTTCATATGTCTCTGGATCCTTTGTATGTCCTCCTTGGAGAAGTGTCTGTTCAAGACTTTTTCCCATTTTTCAATTGGACTTTTGACTCTCTGGATTAGAGTGTTGCGAGTTCTTCATATATTTTGGAGATCAAACCCTTGTCCAAGGTATCATTTGCAAATATATTTTCCCATACAGCTGGTTCCCTTTTCATATTGCTGATGTTATCTTTAGCCATGTAGAAGCTTTTTATTTTGATGAGATCCCATTTACTTATTCTTTCCTTTATGTCCCTTGCTCTAGGGGACATATTGGTGAAAATATTGCTGCGTGAAATTACCAAGATTTTCCTCCCTATTTTCTCCTCTAGGACTTTTATGGTGTCACGACTAATATTTAAGTCCTTTATCCACCTTGAGTTTATTTTTGTTATGGTGTAAGTTGGTGGCCAATTTCATTTTTTTTTACATGTAGCTGTCCAGATCTCCCAACACCATTTGTTGAAGAGTCTAGTTTTAATCTATTTTATGCTCCTGCTCACTTTGTTGAATATTAATTAACCTCAGAGATGTGGGTTTGTTTCTGGGCTCTCTATTCTGTTCCATTGGTCTATGTGTCTGTTCTTATGCAAGTACCAGAGTGTTTTGATTACTGTGGCCTTGTAATATAGTTTGATCTCAGGTATTCTGAGCCTTCCTACTTTGTTCTTCTTTCTCAAAATTGCTGTGGCTATTTGGGGTCATTTATGGTTCTATATAAGTTTATGAAATGTTTGTTCTATATCTGTGAAATATGTCATTGGTGTTTTAATTGGTATTTCATTGTGTTGAATCTATAAATTGCTTTGGGTAGTATGGACATTTTTGATGATGTTAATTCTTCTAATCCATGAACACAATATAAATGTATGCTTCTGTGTATTTGTGTCTCCCTTAATTTCTTTCTTCAGTGATGTGTAGTTTTCTGAGTATAGTTGTTTTACCTCCTTGGTTAGGTTTATTCCTAGGTACTTTATTTTTCTTGTTGCTATATCAATTGAAATTTTCTTCCTGATTTCTGTTCCTGATATCTCATTGTTGGTATACAAAAACACCATTGATTTCTGGATATTGACTTTGTATCCCACTGCTTTGCCCAGATTCACTTATTAGGTTGAGTAGTTTTTTGGTGGAGTCTGTAGAATTTTCTGTGTACACTATCATGTCATCTGCAAACAATGACAGTTTTGCTTCTTCCTTTCCAACTTGAATTCCTTTTATTTCTTTTTCTTGTTGATTGCTGTGGTTAGCACTTCCAATACTATGTTGAATAGAAGTGGTGAAAGTGGACATCCTTGTCTTGTTCCTGATCTTAGTGGGGAAGCTTTTAGTATTTGCCCATTAAGTATGATGTTGGCTTTAGATCTCTCATATATGGCCTTTATTATATTGAGGAATGCTCCCTCTATTCCCACTGTGCTGAGTGGTTTTATCATAAATGGGTGCTGTACCTTATCAAATGCTTTTTCTACATCTATTGATATGATCATGTGATTTTGTCTTTCCTTTTGTTTATGCGATGTATTATGTTTATTGATTTGCAAGTGTGCCATTCTTGTATCCCTGGGATGAATCCCACTTGAGCATGGTGGATGATCTCATTAATGTATTGCTGGATGTGGTTTACCAATATTTTGTGAGGATTTTAGTGTCTATGTTCATCAGCGATATTGACCTGTAGTTTTCTTCATTGCGTCCTTAACTGTAGAGAGCATTTAAGCAACTGGAATGACCCATTCAGAATCTTCCAGGTGTGTTTATGTAGTTGATGGTGTGTGGGCGTTTCCATGTGTCTATTTCCTATGGATATTGGGGTGAGCAGACAACATAATGAAAGGTGAACACAACATCTTTATTTTTCCCCTTTAAGGAGAACGTGTTTCTTCCTACCTGATAACTTGTGCCTCTTTAGTCTTTTTTGGAGACTTCAATAAATGATTCTCTCCCATGCCAAGGGGTATACCACCATCTGTCTAAGGTTCTTTTTCTGTTTGTCGACTAGGGTTTGGCTTGAAGCACAGTTATAGAAGTGTCTTGGGTGAAGGGCAAAAACAAGATCTGGTACAGCAAAGTCCAGGAGCTCTTTTCTCAAGAAGATGAAAATTTTCCTGGACATTTTCCTCTGGAAACCTTAGGACTGACTCTTCACTTGAGAACTTGTGTCTCAATTTCCTTTTCTCTGTGAGTGCTCAGCACGGAACATCATCTTCTCTTCCTGTTTTACATTTTTCATTTTTAAAGATTCGGTTATCTTTTCTTTAATATTGCAGTGGGCCTGCTGACCTGGTAGTTCTCTCATCTCTAATTCTCATCATTACCTCTGTGTAAAGTTACTCACACACACACTTGGGCCAGAGGATGTGGGTGGAGGACAGAGATGGTCCCCTCTTAAAGGAAAGGCTCTCATCTCACCTAAGAGCTGAGTCTCAAGGGCACCACAATGTCATTTCCTCACGTTCGGGGCCACTTGTCAGGAATGTTGTGTTAGATTTTGTTGTGGTGTCACCAACAACCGTAGCACACCTACTGTTGAGAAATGCTGAGACAGGCACAGCCTGAGTGTCTAGGGCAGATCCTTACTCAGTGAGTCTGCAGGTTCAGTGGTCCTGAATCTTTCTCTTTAGATCCATTCCTTTGTCACTGTCTGTAGTTGCCAAAGCCAGTCTGTAGTTTGCAACATGCTCTTTTTGACACATTTACTGTCACATCACTGATGAATTTACAATTCCTCATTCTTGGGAATTAAGCAATGAGACAAGTGTCAATTTTCCTGATGTTTGAAAGTGTAACTATCTCAGCTCTATTCTGGCAGTTGCAATGCTGGTAAAAACAAATAATACTTAAGTAACAATAACAACCACAACAATAATAATACTAGCTACCATCTTTGAGGGCCTGCTTTGTGTCAGACACCATTACAAATGTGCTACGTATCATACATCGTTTGAGCTACACTCCAGCCTGTGAGTTAGGTGTGATTGCCCTCACCTCACCTTCGGTAGGCCGATGTTCAGAGGCTGGAAGATTCATGCTCAGTATGGCATACTACTAAAGAGAAGGGTAAAATCTCCCAGCGACTAATTCCTCCTTTCTCTCTGCACAAAAGCTTAGCTGCTGAGATATTCCGGTGCATTTTGAATGCCTGGTGTGTTTTCTGTGTGGGAGAAATTGCACACTGATGCAGGTGCCAGAGGACGTGTGAGATAGTGTGAGACTTCCTGCCTCTCAGCTGGTGTGGTCATCGGTGAGTGTGCAGTCCAGGGTGGGGTTACAGGCAGGGGTTGCCAGGCAACACCAACAGGATTCCTGTCTCTCCCCAGTCTGCCTGTCAGAGGGCCTGGGTGACTTTTATAAAAACTTGACCTAAAACATATATAACATAATAGCTATGATTTTAACTATTGTGATTATAATTCTGTGACATTAAATATTAGGTCGACCAAAAAGCTTGTTTAGTTTTTTTTCCATATGGTGGCTCTAGCAGTGCTTAGTTGTCTTAACTACGTTTGAAATAATTTTTAAGATTGTATTATGACAGCTGTCCAATCAGTGTGCATTTAAAAAAAACACATCAACATTGGTGAATTTTTGTGCAGCCATTTTAATAGTAAATATGGAAGAAAATATGCAACATTTTGGGCCTTTTTATTACTTCAAGAAGGGTAAAAATGCAACGGAAATGCAAGAAAAGATTTGTGTGGTGTATGGAGAAGGTGCTATGACCGATCCAATGTGTCAAAACTGATTTGCAAATTTTCTTGGAACTATAGACATTTTGGCCAAATAATTCTTTTTTTAAAATATATTTTATTGATTATGCTATTACAGTTGTCCCATCTCCCCCCCTTCATTCCTCTCCACCCTGCACGCCCCCTTCCTCCCACATTCCCCCCTTTTAGATTATGTCCATGTGTCTTAAGTTCTTTAGCTTTTACATTTTCTTTGCTGTGGGGCTGTCTTATGCATTGAGAGATGTTTAACAGCACCCCTGGCCTCTACCCACTAGAAGCCAATGGTGGGAAATAGCCAACATATTCAAAATACCTAAGTCAATAAAGTTACTGGTGAAAATAAAAAAATGTGTCTTATTTTAGAGAAAGAACTAAATGGACTTTTTGGCTAAACCAGTACATTCACAACATTGTACAATCACCCTATACCTCTAATATTTTCATTATCTTTTCCTATTAAATAATAACTCCCCCTTTCTACCCCTTCTAGGCCTTGGTAACCTCTGTTCTAATTTCCGGCTCTGAATTTTCCTGTTTATGCTAGATATCCCTTATAAATGGAATCATACAATACTCATCCTTCTGTATCTGCTTATTTCACTAAGCATAACGTTTTCAAGCTTCACTCATACCCTAGCATATATCAAAATTCCTTTCCTTTTTATGACTGAATATTCCATTGTGTGCATACATCGCACTTTGTTTCTCTATTCATCTGTTGATGGACCCTGGGTTAGATTTGGGGAGGGAATTCTTGGATGTTTCCCCGCCCCCCTCCTCAGGGGCTCTCAGGCCACGCAGGGCACACCCAGGCTTTTGTTTTGCAATGAGAGTACGTAGCAGTTCATAGCGTCTGAGTTTGAGCTCCTAAAGCGAAATCCCACAGACTGGGTGGTTTATACAGACCAAAAACCTGCTTCTCACAGTCCTGGACACCAGAAGTCTGAGCTCAAGGTGCCAGTGTGGTTCAGTTCCGGGCAGGACCCTTTTTTGGTTGTAGACTGTTGACTTCCTGTTGTACCCTCACACGGCGGGGCCCAGGGAGAGGGAGCAAGCGCTCTTGTCCCTTCGTCTGTGGGCACTAGTCCTGCTTCTGAGACTCCCTCTTCATGACCTAACCTTGTTCCAAGAGACCCAACCTTGCACCTCCCAGTCCCAAATCACACTGGGGGTCAGGATTTCAACATGTGAATTTTAGGGAGACACAAATATTCATTCCACAGCAATGGGGTTCTAATACCTTCAGGATGGAGCACATTAAGATCAAAAGTTTAAAATCGGTTTTTACCCAAGTATTTATGAGCCCCGGGTAGTATCTGTTGCTGTATTTGACGATAGGGATGTCCCTAAGCGATTGATGCTCACACTGTCTGTCTTTGGGGAAACTCGCCACAGGCCCACAGGCAGGCACATGCTTACGCCCCTTCACACCCCTATCACCATCCCTACCATGTACACGTACACCCTTCTGCTCCTTCCAGAGCCCACCTTAGATAGTTTGGTAACCATGGAAGTATGCAGCCAGATGAATTATACAGAAGAGGCTGATGGAAAGTATGAGGAGGGCAAGATGGTTGTTCCCTTGAGTTGTTAGGCATGCCTTGAAGAAGAGATGGGATTTGAACCAGATCCTACAGGGTGGGTATGATTTGTGTAGGCCTAAGGGAGTGGGGGCTAAGGTGTATCAGCACAAAGAAGCTACTTGGGCAAAGTCTGAGAGTCCAGAATGGAGACAGAGCGTGGTGGGATTCCTGGGGGAAGGTTTGTGTTGAAGAACAGAAATGGGAGGTGCAATAGGAAAGGAGGGAGAGATTGCAGAAAGCTTTTCATTCTGGGCCGAGGAAGTTGAACTTCAACTTGTGAGCAGTGGGGAGCTTTGGAACAGATAAATGACAGAATCAATCTGAAAACTCTAAATCAATAACGTGCATTTATTAAGGGACTTGTATGTGCAAGGGGAACTGTTGGTTTGGGCACTGGGAACAGATAGATGAGAGATGCGAGAAGACAAGACAGAAAACAGATCTAAAGGGAAGATTCGTGAAGAGTGTGACCCCGGACGCTAGCAGTGGGGAGTTTTCAGCAGTGCTTGGTTACCAGCATGAAAAGCTGCACTAAGATCCTAACAGGGAAGGATGAGACTTCTGTGACTGGTTTTAACGCGTGGAAAGATGTGGACTGTTTTGGTAGGCAAAGCCTCAATTGAACAGGGAGTAGAAGCCAGTATGCAATGGGTTAAAGAGTAGAAGGGATTTGAGGATGTGAGCTGCTGAGTGAATACCATGTTCTCCAAATAAAGGACGGGGAAGGAAATGAGGTAAGTACAGTGGTAGCCGGAGAGGACCACATGCTTAAGGGAATAGATTATTCTTACAGTCGTTAGAGTGAGGGAAACCAAAGCATGCTTACATTAGAACTAGAGGAGTGGCACAGTTTAATTTTAGAGGCAGAAAACTAATCAGTGGAACATGTTGTTTTATAAACGGTGGTTTGGAAAGATGGGTCTGGCAATGAAGTGCACAGCAGACTGACCTTCGGAAGGGGCCGGAGGCCAGATTTTGGGAGTTGCTGCAGGTAGCAGAGAACTGCAGCCTGGAAAGAAATCAAATAACGGGGTAAAAATAGTTACCAGTGCTGCTTCAGGGAGGAAAGAACAGGATTTGGTATGATTTAAAGACTGAGAAGTAAATAACATCCAAGGAATTCCCAAGCTGGGCTTGGGTGACCTGGTGCATTTAACACACTGGACCATTTCTGCTGCATTTCCTAACAGACCAGGCTCCTTAGGACACCCTTGTCCAGGGGTCCAACAGTGACCTAAAAGAAACACCAGGCTTCCAGTGTTTCTTTGAACTTGTGTCCTTTTGTATTGGGATCAGTACTGTGTGAGCTTCCAAAACTAATTGCTCTGATTACTGTGCATTTCCTCTGTCATTTTTCTTCCCAGGAGTGTATAACCACTGAAGACAGGCTGAATCATTAGGGGAAGAAAGAGACACAGAGGCCACACCCACAGGGGCAGGTGCACGGCACAGTGCACCTGTTCGCTTAATCATTTTGTTGTCAAAGCTGCTTTTTTTGTTTTCTTCCTTTTACTTCGGCTTCGCACTTATTTTTGGAGCATTTTAGTGACCTTGAACATGAAATGAAATGGCAATGCCACTTCTCAAGGGAAATGTGTTTAAAGTGGGCTGGTTCATGAAAGAGAATCATCAGTCAGATTCCCTGAAGGCTTAACCTTCATCTGCTTTTCAAAGAGAAAAACTGCTTCCGTCCATCCACATAGCAAGCTCTCTCGGCTTCCTCTCCTCATCCATTGCTTTCCCACATCATAGGCTTTTTTTAAACCTTGGAGTTTTGTGGACACAACGTCTGTAGTTCAATAGCATGGTAATTTTCTCTCTTTTTCCACTTCTCTCTCTGTATTTTCCTGCCCCCTCACTAATTTCTATCATGTTGAAATTGTGTACACAAGATACAGATTCAACTGTTGCTCACGAGTTTGGTGCATGTCTGGAATAGCTTAGTGGCAGAATGCAAAAGTTACATGTAGTTTGATGGAAGTAATAATTTTTTTCCTTTCTGTATGATTCTTTCTGTAGGTTGAAGAGGGGGTTTAGGGGAAAAGAAGCATGTACTGTAATTATGTTTTCTGATGCCAGAGCCGTGCAGATCTCCTTTCCTCTGCCCCTTGCTCCCCGGAAGTCATTCATGCTATCATGAAAGGGGATGAGACAAGGTTTCTGGCGTGACTGCTTACAGACACTGCAGATGGGAAGCTGGCGATGTGGGAGGAGAGAGAAGGAAGGAGAAGGGAGCTGATGGCCTGGAGCCAGACCTGGGATAGCAGCCTGGTACCCTGCGCAGGCTGGCTGAGGCAGAGACCACAGTCAGGCACAGGCTGGGTCGAGTGCCCAGGAGCTGAGCACAACTGAAGAAGACAATTTTAGTTGGAGGGAGAGAAACATTAACGTGGCACATTCCCCAACCAAGGGCCGAACCCGCAACATGGGCACATGCCCTGACCGGGAATTGAACTGTGACCTTTCGCCTTGTGCAATGGTGCCCAACTGGCTGAATCACACTGGTCAGGACACTTCGCTCTACATGGTCCAGGTCATCTAATCTGCAGCCAGTCCAGAAACAATTGAGGGGCCTGACTTGGACTTCTAAATCGAGCTCACCTGTTCTGAGGATGCCCGATGGAGAGGCTTTCTAGTAATGTCCTGTGAACAACCGTTGGACCCCATGTGAGCCCTGGGTCCCTTGCGTGGGGGTGGCAAGGGGCTTTGGAGCCTGTGGTTGGAGGGTGGGTCGTGTCAGTCCATACCCATGGGAGCAGATACCACCGGTACATAGACACACATGTAAGGCGTGGGACTTGAGCACTCTGGGCGCACTCCTGCAGAGTCTTTCTTTCCTTTTATTCCGGGTGGATTTTATCCAGCATAAGGGGTTCTCGTTTTTGGCAGACATGTCGTCCCTTACTCCGAGTTCCTACCTTTGCTTGTGCCTCCTTTGATACGTACACACACCTGCATGCACACGCACCCACATGCACCCCCTCACACACCATCCCCCGTGACATTTTAAAAAAGAGTGGACTACGTTCTTGTTTCCTAAAGGAAAAAACCAAACTATTTTATGTAAAAAACATGTTTTTGGTGAACTGACATACATAGTACTCTTTCAGGTACTTATTTGTTTCAATATTTTCTCCCTGAGGAAGCACTCACATGGACAAATCCGGGCACACCAGCTGAGGGCTCCTGACTTCTGTTTTATAGTTCAGATGTGCTAAGGTCTAAATACAATAACTTTGGAAGATATTTGATTTCACGAAATAAATTGTCCTTGCTTCTACATATTAACACAGAAAAAACATTTTATCTAAAGTTGATGTGAAATTGTTCTCTTATTAATATTTCTAGTCTTAGTCCCAAGTCTTTGAGACCTGGATGTTTGAAGAATTATGGCAAGACAATAGTAGTGGCTCTCATCGAAGGGATGGATGGAATTCAATACTTTTGAAAGATGTAAAAGAAGTTGGAAAAATATGTAGCTAGATCTTCATGTTGACTTCAGTGAAAGTTGAAATTACTTTTCTATTATAAGTTTTTGAGTGGGGACATTAGAAAAGAATGGCTAAAATAAAGATAGAGTTGTGTCTTCAGGAAATTTATTCTTCCCTTTGAAATTCTAAGCAGACAATATCTTTCTAAAGCACTAGCTTCTTTGAGAATAAATTCCTTTCCAACAGTGAGTACCAAATGATTCAGCAAACATTATTTTTTTCAAGAGCATTATCATAGGTAATTCTCACCATGAGAGAAGTTGAGAGAGCGTTGCTGCCTCTTAATATCTACAGTATATCACAAGAATAACCACGATAAAAAAATAACACAAAGTATCCAAAGAACACAAGCTATGAGAACACTAGTAAACGTGTTAATTTATTTTATGTTGCCAGCATGAGGGTAATGGAGCTGCTAGGATTGACAGTTACGGTGTGATATCACTAAAATTCATTGTCTGTGGGCTGTTTCCTGCACCGCAGATTGGTTTCCTGTGAGCTGACCCTGCATAGGCAGGCATGTGGGGAAAATGTAGCTGCAATTTAGAAAGGGAAATAGCCTGGGATGGTAGCCCAGCTGGAAATAAGGATGTTTCGGGTTGAAGAGCAGTGCAGTTAAAAGGATTTAGCTTCTAGGTTATCAAGGTCCTGGAGGGCTTAATCATTGACCTCAAGATTTCTTCTGCTGCAGTGTATTAAATGGGAGAAATGATGCACCAATCAGAGCCCCTCAAACCAGGCGGGTTAGAATTACACAACTCCAGTGTAAGACAATTCAGGACCAAGTGTTTAGGGTGGAAATGCAGTGAGTTGGCGAGAGCTTTGAGTCTCAGGGACCATCGGCAAAGGGCAGATAGGAGCTACGGGAACATTTGCTTCTGTCAGCTGCTGGTCTTACAGTTCTAGGATATAGTTCTCTGGGGTGCTAAAGTTTCATTGTAATTTCTAATCAACTTGAAATCGAGGGTTTTAGTGTTTAAAGGTATTGCATCTGTTGGGCAGTTCTAAAAGTATATTAGTCACAGCTATATTACAGGTTAAAATTATTTTTTGTATCCTCAAGTTGGCACAGCGTAAAGAAATGGGCTTTGGGATTGGAGTCAGATGAGGCCATTTCCAGATCTGGACTTGCCTCTTCAAACTCTCTGGACTGGGGCAAATCGTCCAGCCCCTGTGTGCCGAGTCATTTTGTTTGTAGATGGCAGTATTGCCAGGGCTCCCATCCCTGGGGGAGAGGCTCTGGTCGTCAAAAGAGATGCCGTTCTTGAGAGCGTTTTGTAATGATAACAATAATAAACAAAAGGGAGATTGTCCTCATTTTCCTTTACGATTTTGTTTTTGTCATGTTGTCCTTGTTTTAACGATTTTTTAAATTTATTTTTTATTGATTATGCCATTATAGTTGTTCTATTCCCCCCTTCATTCCCCTCCACCCTACCCCCCGTCCCCACCATTACCTCCTCCTTTAGTTTATGACCATGTGTCTCAAGTTCTTTAGATTCTATGTTTCCCATACTATTCTTGCCCCCCCATCTATTTTCTACCTACCATCTATGCTACTTATTTTCTGTACCTTCTCCCCCCTTCTCCTCCTCCCACTCCCCTGTTGCTAACCCTCCTTGAGATCTTCATTTCTATGTTTCCACTCCTGATCTAGCTGTCCTTTTAGTTTGCTTTTGTTTTAGGTGTGGTTGTTAATAACTGTGTGTTTTAATGATTTTGATGATTGATATCATTTGGTGAAGATGTGTCACTGATCTAAGCCACCTTAATTCCTTGTTTGGAAGTATATGTGATACATTTTAAAATGAGCTACCATTTTATTATCTACTTCTTAGATGTTCTAAAGTCTGTAATTTTAGTTCCTAGAAATATTTGGAACAAAATGTTTCTTTAACTGGTGATTTAATAACATCAATAAATTTGATGTACATATTAATAGCTTATATTTTGCACTAAACTTTAAAAAGTATTTAAAGTCTAATTTAGGTACACTGTATATGCTATCATGGGAAAAAATCACATTACTCGATGTGGTTTGCTGAGGGATGGGGAACACATGTGTTTTGATATTGCTTCCTTTTCTTCTATACTTGTGTGTTAGGGAAAGTTATAATTTCAAAGATCTGACTGGCTCTTCCCCTGGTAAGGATGGAAACTCAGGACGAATGACTGAGTTATTTAGAAAAACATGACAATGGCCTTTTTAGGTTCTGAAACTCAAGTGCCCCGACCACCACCACTTTTGTTCTTCCTGGAGGAGGAGGCCTGATAGGAAAGAGCTGATGTGCTCTGTGAAATTTGACTGCTATTCTGTCTCAGTACATGTCTCTTGCACATGTGGGTATCCCTGGAACTAAGGCACACGAAGTCCCTGAACTAAGAGAGGAGATACGAAGAAAAGACCATCAACAGAGGCAGCAAGGAAGGAGGCAGGACGGTGACCAGTGCGTCAGGTCCACAGACAAAAGGAGCCGGGGGAAATTCCCATGAATGTCAATAGTCCAATAAACTTTAGGAATGTTAAGTTGTTGTTTGTGCTGTGTTGTAATTTCCTTTCTGTTATTCCAAAACCCTTGGGAGGAATCTGTTAAATCCCACAACCTTGTGTTAGTGGTGCTTTAGGGAGGAAGGAAAAAGGAGCTGTTCACTACATCCTGAAGGACGCAGGATTTCCTATGGTTTAGGGGCCAAGGCTTGGATATTAAATTGGACAGTGCAGAAAAACGTAAACCCAGATCATACTAGTGTTAGAGAAAATTGTGAAATAGTTAGAAATGAGCTCAGAGATTACTGGGTGATGGGGAGGTTTGACGTTCATGGTAAAAGCAAATGGTCCCTGTTCAGTGAAATGCAAATAAATTTTGTCAGGCGGGTAGCATGTAATTGATGATCCCTCCTCCCAAGGTGCTTCTAAAGAGTACATTTTATTGCCTTTGTATACTGACCATTTTTGCATCTATTAGTAAATTCATTTCAGCATTGTCCATACAAGGTCTGTCCAGAAAGTATCCAGCCATGCAGCAAGAAAAACAGACATTTTATTGGAGAAGACACACGAAACATCGCACATAGGACAATGACACCTCAGTCCCATCAAAGTAGGCACATTGGGACTCACACAATTCTCCCAGCTGCCCCATCATATTTTCCTGAATCTCACTGACAGCCTGAAATCTCTTTCCTTTCAAAGGTGATTTTAGTTTTGGGAAAAGAAGTCTCAGGGCACCAAATCTGGGCTTTATACAGGCTGAGTCACCTGGGTTATTTGATGTTTTGCAAAAAAAAAAAAACAACTCTGCATGAGATGTGATGTATGAGCAGGCATGTTGTCATGATGAAGTTGCCAGTCACCAGCTGCCCGTAGCTGCGGCCTTCTGAATCATCCTAATAGTTTCCACAGAGGAATGTTCGAGCTTAATGCAAAATGTGATGCCGATTGTTGCTCTGCTTGCTCAGTCATTTTGAATGTGATGGCCACACAGTGCACATGCTCAGTCAGCGTTGTCTGCCACACTCACTGGTAAAGTCATTGTTCATGCATGTGCCTTCCTGCCCACTCTCCTTGGCGGCAGGTTACATAGATGTCATGCAAGCTGTTCTTATATTAACTATGGCTGGGGTTTTCTGGACAGACCTTGCATATGAGTTCTTCAAATACTCACTTGAATTGTTCTTGACAATTTACTGATTCCCTCATTAACTAATGAGTTAATTAAAATCTTGACATGCACTCATTTGGTATTTGTGTGAGAATCATGAGCTCACCTTTAAAAAAATTATTTTTTAACACAGTTTTCTACAAAGCTGATGAGGTCACACCGATCGATCCTTCAGATGGCTAAGTTCCTGACTCCTCCTCCACATTTCTCTGCCCTTTGGGAGATGGCGAGTGATTTCTACCTCTCACCCTCACTCATGAATTAGTGCTTACTGACTGTATCCTCACTCTCTCAGACCTCAGACAGAGAGGCCAAGGGAACAAGGATTAGCCACTCAAAAGCCCACTCTGAGAGGGCATTCTCAGAAAAAATGGTCCATGCACCCAAGTCTGGGGCTAAACACAAAAATGTAGTATCTCTAATTTCCACTTTCAAATGCAGTATCTACAGTATTTGGGAAGTTTATTGTATGTGGGCAATAGCATAGACTAAATTATTAAAATTATATATGAATTATACTATATAATAGTTATTATGACCATAACTGGTGAAAATTCAATCAGTAATAAAATCAAGTGGTTTAAAAATATAGAGGTTTCAATAAGATAGCATGAAATTGACAGGTTTGTGGAGCCATGGAGAGTTACTCTTGCATTTACAAAGAGTTTCCTATCAGAGATACTGTCTTTCCTTACTTCCAACTGTTCAATTTAATGTTATGTTATGCAGAGACAGAGGAATCTGGAACATATAATTTCCTTCCAGAGGGAGGGGAGAGGTCAAACCCTATGATCAGTCTTGCTAAAGAATGTTAATTTCTTGTTAAATGAATGGACTCTTGTCTTAGCTTGGCCGGCATAATAATACTTCTTGTCTTTCACTTGTGAATGGTAAAGAAATTGATCCGTAAAATGTTCCTCAGAAAATACTGGATTCCCCAATTGGTATGTTTAACTCTTTCCAATGTAACTCCAGACTTTTCTAGTATGACCTTTATTAATCCATGCCTATTTCAGACTTTAAAGTTTCACCCAGGCCTTCAGTTTTTCTGTGTTGTTAAAAATTAAATTCATCATTATAATGTGTCTATTTTAGGACTTCCATCTCTGATCATGTAAATTCTGGCTTATGTTTACAACCAAAATAAACTTTAAAAATTCTTAACATAATATATCAAACCCATAAATAATTGTAGAAAAAGTAAGAAGTATAAATGAAAAATTAATTCTTCCTCATAATTTCATTTCTAAGAAATAAGGATGATTAATACCTTTGGTATATCATTTCAGATTCTTTTCTGTGGGTAAAGGTGCAAATATACATATTTAAAAGTATATGATCCTGCTGTTTAAAATTTTTTTCCACTTAAAGGAATTAAATGAAACCCACCTATGTTTATGATGCACGCACTACTAGAGCACATGTTCTTAACCATAAGCTCTGGAGTCAGACTGAGCTTCTGGTTGTTGTGTGACTTTGGGAAATTACCTAACCTTACTGAACCTCGGTTATTTCATCTGTTACGTGAGTTTGATTTTAATTATCTACTTTGTAGATAAGTTGTGATTAAGTAAAATAGTCCATGTAAAATATCCAACACATAAAAGCATTTCATAAATGTCAACCCTTGTAAGTTCCTAGTCATCAAATGTGACAGTATTCTGACTAGTTTCACAGGTTGAATTAAAAAACCGAATTGGGATTGAGGGAATGGGGACCAAAGGGAGATTTTTTTGTTTGTTTTTCTTCCATAACCTTCAAAGACAATGTGTTTCGATCATTTGATGCTATAACAAAAACATGTGAGTAGCATGTTTTTGCTGCTTTTGGTCAGAGGGTTTTGATCCGCTGAACTGCAGGGGTAAGGGTTACACACTCCACGTGCTTGTTTAGAGCAGAAGGTGAGTGGTGGCGTTCATTACTGAATCAGACGCCAGCTTTCAGGAGACAGCCGGACTTTTGTGGTTGGCAGCTGTGGAAATTTAATTTGGGTGGAATGGGGCCATTAATGATTAACAAAAGAACTCTATGCTTGAGTTCATCTTAACAGCTAAGCTCCTACTGGGTTTCTGGAGATGCAACAGTCACGGCAAATTAAATCACATCTAATTCAAAGCAGTATTTATTACAAACTGGTCATTCAAGTGATTCTTTGTCTCACGCCTTTTCTCTATTTCAATAGCAAGGGGATGTTCAACCAAGGCAGGTAGCACATTCTGGGAATTTGATTAATTTTGGTCCTAAAACCAGTCCAGTCCTTTGATTATGATGCCAGAATGACTTATTAACCCTCTTAATACAAAGGTTATTTTATGCTAACATTTTGTTTTCTCTATAGACATACATTTATTATTAAGCCGACAGTGGTTTGAAAGTTGGAATTTTTTGTTAGAGGGGATTTTATTTTCTGTCTTAATTGAAACAGCCAGCTCACCATGTTTTGATTAAAGACAGGTAATTAATTGCTTTATTACATGTATAATATTTGACCACGCCCTCCCATTCTCTACCAATTTAAAAAGTGAAGATACTATAATTTTTAAACTTATTTTTCCAAATAGTGACATTATCCTGAGCAGTATACAATATATGTGTGGGAAGAAAAATATGAATTGGAAAGAAAAAGCTCAGAGGCCCAAACAACTATTCAAGTTCACATGTGCAGCCCAGGTATATCTCTCTTTGGGTGCTGGGGCTGTTCACGTCCAGGTGTGGGTCGGGCCTAGGGCACCACAAAGCTTCCTCCATGAATATCCTATGAGGTGAAAATATAGTCAAAAATATTTTATATGCATGTTGCAGTTAAAACATTGTTCTTTTAGTTTTGTTTAGAGTGAAAATGCTTGCTACAATCAAGCATTATATTTGAACATTAATCCAAAATACTTTTCTTCATCTTTCATGCAAATTAAGATTGATTCTGGGGATAATTTGGGTGGGTTTTATCTCTTAAGGAGTCTCGTAGGCTTGAACCAGCCCTTTATTTTCATTGTAATTGAGAAACCTGAGGCACTGGTTGATCCCTTCCTGATTAAGCCAGCACAGAATCTGGGTGTTTGAAGGTTTGACTGAGATCTTCGGTTGGGAGGGCTGGACCCCTGCAGTCTCCTGATTGGTGCTTATGTTTTCTCTTCATTTATTTGCTTGCTCTGTTCCACTTCCTTGCTCAAGTCCCACCTTTTACCCTCCCTTCCCATGCAGACTAACATCCTTTCTACTGTCTCCATAGTTTTTTAAATAAATTATAAAGGACTGGCCTATGTAAATTTTGAACTGAGATAAGATTATGCATACAATCTAATAAAGCAAAGTTACATTTTATTAACATATGTCAATTTTAACATTTTTATGGACCCTCAATGATTTCAACTCAACTGACTTTGTCCCTTGTCTAGAAAATGAGAAACTCAGGTTGTTGTGACTTCCAATGTGTTGAGACGTCTCCCCCAGTTTCACTGAAAAGTGATTGACAAACACAGTTGTATATATTTAAAGTGTACAATGTGATGATTTGATATGCATATACACGGTGGAATGATGACCAAGGTCAAAATCATTAACACACTGAATGCTCTTTTGTATTAATAGATCAAATAGCTTTTAAAAAAAGTAGATAGGTAAGAATTTTCTAATGCTTATAGAATTGTTCAAAAGCTTACCTGTTTACCATTTTACTTGTTATATTGTAAGTTACTAATATTAATTTCATAATAAAAGAATCTTCTTTCAAGTTTTTTATGTCCATTTTATATATAGGGTGGAGCAAAATAGGTTGTTTGTATGAAAAATAATACAGTAATAAATAATAATACAAGAATAAGCTATGTTTCATGTATACTTACAACTATAAACCTACCTCTGCCCAACCTGTATAAATATATATTTTTTCAGGGATAGCATATGATAATGTTACCTTACATTTTTTTATAACAAATTTTCTGGCACAAAACACCATAATAAGCAAAAAGCAGAATAAAGAATGTGAAAAATGGTATCTTATAGATTCTGAATAGGTTATACATAAGTATACTAGCTCTAGTATCTTAAAATTTTACTTTAAGTATATTTTAAAGACAAGTTTAAAGGTAAACTTTCTCACATTAGTGTTGCTTTCCTTGTGATTATCTCTCACCCAGATGACAAATAAGATTTTTAATGGAGTTTATTGATGTCACTGTATTATTTCATTATTTTATTTGTAAAACACATTACAACTTGCCATACACTTTTACCTTCCAAGAGAGCATATTTCCCCCTGAGATTTATTCATGTATATTACATTAATTTGATCAAAAACAGCATGCGAATGGCATTCTGGTGTCAGAAAAACTTGTGCTTGTATTCATAGTCGAACCTGGCTTTTTACAAGTTCTCCTCACGGAACAAGTTACCTGGTCCATTCGAGTCTCCGTGCCCTCATCGGTGAAAATGGCTGTGGAGACCGAAGCCTTCACAGAGAGGTCGTGACAGAGCGAGTTTTGGGGGAGACGCTTACTGGGGAACTGCAGTCTCCCTGATTGTGGAGGGCACTGCGGCTCCCTGCCAGCGGCAGTGCCTCCGACCCGGCGTTGTTTTCCTCCTTTACGCTCTCTTCACTCCTTGAGTCTTTACACTTGCTTTCTTGTTGAAATGTCTTACTAAAAATTCTCATGTGGGGGAATTTAAAACAGCTATTTATATAACGATAAGGATCATCTTTCCTTTGAAATATTCCCTTTTATGAACTACAGAAAGTCTTGTACCAGTAATTTTAATGATCTTTGTTTTCCACATACCGATTTTTCCTTTCCTCACCTTCTATATATCTTAAATGAGTACTGATACCGTTCATTCCTCTTAATATAGACAATATTTAAAAAAGCACATTCATTGTAGAAAAGTCTGATGTATAGAAAATTTGTATGTCATAAAAGAGGGTAATATGTATAATATATACCACCTAGTGAATGCTATTACATTTTTGGTATATTACCTTACCATTTATTAACAAATTTGTATGTATCACCTATAAAATAGAAAGTGAATTATACTGAATTTTTTTACTCATGTTTGATACAACTTTTTATGTAAGAAATACACCTCCACTATGTAGTGCCTGAGACACATTTCATTGTGTAAATAGGCTATAATTTACCTCATAGTCCTGTACTGCAGATATCTAATTTGTTCAGTCTTTATTTATTTAAAATAATGTTAAAATATCCCTGTAGCTAAATTTTGTCATAAACCAATCTTGGTGTTTGAATTCTTCATGAACTTCTACCACTTTTATAAAATTATTCATTTTTAAATTTGGTGGTGTTTTGGCAATGGTTCGTGACTGAAGAAGGCATGGAAGTGGGGAACTAACTGCCAGGTGTGTTTAGGAATCGTTCATTTTTCCAGTGGTCAGTGTCATGCTGTCCTTGGAGAGAAGCTGAGGCATTTGTATTTGGCATTTGAGGCACTGGGGAGCAGGGATGAAGTGGTCGGGCTATGTCTGAAAAAGGCAGGGGTGTGTGGAGCAGGCTTGAATGAGGGGCACGTGGAAATGGCCCTGCAGTAAGTCTTACAGAGAGTTTGAACTGAGACTTTGGTGGTCAGACTCTTCCCTGGAGAGAAGCTATGGCATTGATCAATGAACTCCTAGGGGGAACAGCTTTAAAATTTGGGGGCTGGGAGAACGATGGGATTATTAACAGGTAGAGGGGTCCGAGGGAAGGGCTGGAATGGGAAGGAAGGTGGTCATCTTGAGGAAATGCCAGAAAAAGGAGATGGGAAGGAGAGGCCTAGAGAGAGTCAAGGGAATGGTAAGTTAGAAGCGAACAAGTGGAGGTGGGCAGGTCAGCAGCAGCCACTGAAGGGAAGTGAAAGGAGAGGAAGCTGGAGGAGGCCAGTGACTTTGTCTGTTAGGAGGGGTTTATCGGCAAACCTTGGGACACCCGTTTCAGTGGAGCTGCTGGTGCAGGAGATTGAAGAGAGTTCAGACAGGGATGGGTGTGGACAGTAGGGTACAGGTCTTCGGAAGAGTGTGTTTTATAATAGATGTGTGTGTTTTTGATAAAGTGTTACTGATAAAGGATAAAAACAATGAACAAAATTGAGGAGAGAGCAGGGTTTATGTCTTCATTCAGTAAATTTTTTTCTTCCAGTGCATGTCACCAGGCAATGGGTCAAATATTCAGCCACAGTTTCTGCCTCATGAAACCTGGAAGAGGGATGACAAATCCTCATCACAGCATCCGGACCAATGCGATGTGGGAAAAGTGCAGGTGGCCGTGAGAGTCTGAGCGAGAGCCGGCCTGGCCTGGGGTGGTGTCAACTGCATCAATGGAGGGAGGAGCTGATGGCAGAGAGGAGAGGGGCTGTGGAGAGAGGGCTGCAGGAAATGGCCCAGCACCGTGGAAAAGCCCTGGGCCGGGGGAGGTGCAGCAGGTAGGGTGGGGCCACACATGCAGGGCCTGTTGCAGGAGCCAAAGAGTGTCTAGAAACGTGGCAGTCCGCCTGTTCAGTTTCCCAGGGTAGACTAAAAAGGCAGATTAGGGTGTGAATAGTGGGGAGCCGCCAGTGCCCACAGAAGGAGCATCAAAGATTTTAGGAGTTGTCTTGCTTTATGCCGTGTTACTAATACAAACCAGTGATTGTTTAAACGCTGTTTCATTTTACTGAAGGGCCAAAACGGGGTTTCCAGGGGACGAGTAGTCAGACCTGTGATTGTCGGTCAGTGTGCCTTGTTTTACGTGGCACATGCGTTTCTGGGAAATTGTGGCTAATTCACATTTTTGTTAATTGACTAAGTCTAAACACAGCAGGGAGTGTGCTTTTTATAAGAAACCCGTAGTGCATCCTTTTTGTAAACTACAAACCCTTCTTGGAAAACAAATAATTTTTGTAAATCTCTTCTTCAGTGGATGGGGTGAGGGCACAGCTGAGTATATATGCATATTCATATATACTAAGTATTCCACAATAAGCAAATAGTTTCTTTTGAAAACAAGAACAGCTTCTCTTCACATTCTTTGGCCTGTAAATATTTTAGTAGGAAGGTCTCATGTCTCCGTCATCTTTCGTATTTTTAGAAAGCTCGTTGATGTAAGCAATCTCTGGTTTCCTTTCAAATAGACTTTGCAACTTCCTGAGAGTTTGAAGGAGATATTTTCAGAAGAACAGTGCAGGTGTTTGCAGTTTCCAGTATATGCATTTTCCTTTCTTCATGTTCTTCTTGTGTAGCTGCTCAGAAAACAAATGATGTCTTTGTGGAAAGAGCCAGCACTGATCTCCTTGATTACTTATTCTCAGGGAGTCAATGTAATCGTGTGGCTGCAATGTGATTCTGATGCTGGGGGATTGTGTTGTTCGGGCTTCCTGAACGATGCCTGGCAGACATGCCCGGGAGATTGATTGTGATGTTTTTCTCTTCTTTGAGTGCTGGCTTCTAGGTCTATTGATAGGGAATTTATCTAGAGAAGAGGAGCTTTTTCCAATTGCTCATTTTCCTCTGAGAAGCATAGATTTCTAAGAGAGTTCTTATGTCTAGGGTTTGGTGTGACAGATGTTTATGTTTGATGCAGAATAAAACACAAAATACACTTAACCTTTATTCAGCCTGCATTATAAATGTATTCTACATGCTACTGCCACAGTGAATTATATTAATAACCTGTTATTGTAAAAATGTCAAGAGTGTTTTCTGTCTCTTGGAATGATTATTTATCTGCTAAAAGTATAGTGTTTATTTTAACACTCTTGACAAGAAGAAGGAAAAAAATGTAGCTTTTAGTGAAATGTTACTTTTCAAGCAGATTTTCTTTCAGATTAGTCTAAAAAATAGCTGTAGAGATGACACAGGGAAAAAGTCTAAATAGTACATCGGACCTGAAATCGCCCTGCCCCCCCATTTGATTAGAAGAGAACACATAGGCTTCATTTACAGCGACACTAACACGTTTATTTCACATTCTGTAAGCAGGTTTGTCACTTAAAAAGAGCAAATAAAATGCTCCATGCGAGTATGGGAAGAAAAGACCCCCTTAGTTGCTTCACCACCCACATCCACCTGAGAGTCCGTCTTTCTCGGGCACCACTAGTTTGGAGATTCTGGGATATCTTCATTGGTTTTTGACCCAGGCATGAATGCTGCGAAGAATTAACGTAAGAAGTCGCATTGGCTTCTGAGTCTAGCTTGCTGCAAAGTCCTACGAGCCCTACCTGGTGACGTTTGCTGGTGCTGCAGGCGCGCTGTGCGGTGCTGGCCCCTCCAGTGCTCTAGGTTGAAGTCACGTTCTAGGAGAACCGTCTTTGATTTTTTCTTGTATATGGTTGAACATTGTGTCGCTGTTTATTTCAAACATTAAAAAAACCCCACCATGTATTCCCGCCGTTAGGAAGCCAGCATGCGGATGGCCGGCGCAGCTCTCCGAGTCCACCTGCCCCGTTAGGCCGCTCCTTCCCAACCTTCCCCAGATTCCTGTTTTTAATAGCAGCCTATTGATTCTTTTATATGCATTTCAAAAACACTGTCAGAGCTGCCGCGGTCCCACGTTGGTGCTGGTCACCCAACAGGACCTCCGGCGATGAAAAAGTGCACCCCCCGCCCCCCCACCGGCTGGGAGGCGCTGCCGGCCGCTGGCTCCCTGCTGCCCGTGGGCCCCGCCTGCTCTCCTCCGCTCTTACCCCGCTCGGTTTGTCCTTCTCTTGTTCTTCTCCTTTTCCCGCAGTGCCGCCTGGCTCCTCTCTCCACCCAACTTCTCTCCCTCTGGGTGCGCATGGCGACTTTCCGCAAGGTGAGACCAAGCTGGTGTTTCTTACATGTCTCGTGTTAAGTAGCTGTTGGATTGTATCAGGATGCATTTATATTAGCTGGAACAATTATCCTTAAATCCGAGGAGGAAAATGAACGAAAGGGAAACCAAGCAGAAGGGCTTAAATAAAACAACAGAAAAAGACCAGTTGGGAGTCCTGTGAAAGTGATTCCTCAGGGGACAAGGTTACGGAGGCCCAGGACCAGCTCTTCCGAAGTGTCAGGGACATCCGGGTGGATGGTTGCTGTGACAGCGGCTGCCCCAGGAAGGCACCTGAGTGTCTCAGTCGAGAGGCGAGACGCCTCTGAGTGGATACACTGGCCTTTATCATGTGCCTTCTCATCCTCCGTTTCCCTACATCGGAGCCTCAATGCTATGTGTTGGGTTTAGAGAGAACTGAAATGTACAGGTAAATATACAACCGCGGGAGGATTACACAGCAGGGGAAGCGGAGGGAAATGGTGCGTTGGGGGTTAGCACAGCCAGGCTCTGATTCCAGCGTTGTCGATCCAGAATCTTTATCCAGCAAGATATTCAGAAGCGGGTAGTTTTCCAGATGCTAGTGCGCACTGTTCAAAGTCACGATGGGCAGGGGCGTCAACCAGAATGTCAATTTGTGTGTCGACAGGGGTGGACACTCCTTTTCAGGGACCCAGCATGTCTGCCTCCGGGTGCCCCAGACACCGGGGAGTATGAAGGAGGGGCCGTGGCGGTGGGGAGGCGTCAGAGCGCCGCGCAGTGAGACGCGTGGGGAGCGCTTCGCTCCGCCCAGAGAAGAGCCCGCAGGGCTCCTCCTGTCCCACGAAGGGGAGGTCACCTGTGTCAGCGTGAGGAGGTGAACTGGAGCATGTGCCCCTTGCCCACAAGAACCAGAGGAACGTGGCGTGGCTTTTAGAAAGCTTGATGAGGAAGCTTAGGGGAGGGGTCAAGGACAAGACGCAATAAGGCCATAAAGTATTACTTTGAAAAAAAATGCACTACAACTTATGTTAATACGAGTCACAGGGATTTCCAGTGCAAACAGGTGGACTTCTGTTTTAAGAATTTATTGGTGATGTGGAGATGTTTTTAGGTTTTAGATCCTCTGGGAGAAACAGCTTCAGCTTCGCCCCTCAGTGGATACTGAGCTAGACATTTCGTATGTTCTGGACAATGCACTCACTCAGCAAAGCCACAGGAACCACTGCCACTCACAGCTGGCGGTGGCAGGACTGCAAGATGCAAGGAGGGGCAGAGCCCCTAGCACAGCGGACTGGCGGATCCCGGAGGGGGGGGGAGGGTGGGGTGGACGCTCCCAGTGATAACACTGGCATGTGGGCAGGTGGAAGGTGGTGGGAAGTACAGAAGCAGGCGGAGAGGCAGAGGAGGAGGATGGTGTAGGGGGAATGCCTTTGGATAGTTTGGAGAACATCTGTGTCGGATGGCAAAGCCTGGCCCTGGAGGTCTGTCCTGGATAGGTGAACGGGGGCGGAGTAGCTGACCAGAGGCTAACGCCCCACTGCCCCACCTCTACCATAGCCACCCCCACGCCGAACTTTGTACGATTGTGCAACAGTCACCGAAAGGCTTTCTTAAAAGAACTGTTTAAGCTTTCATCCAAGACCAGACCCTGTTCACTGTAGAAACATTTGATAAGACTGTAACTAAATACATAGAAGAACTATTTCGATCGCAGCTGCCAGAAGCTCCAATTCAAACTGGCTTCGTTGTAATAAACATATTCCCTGGCTTTACATGTGACTTTAGGGGCCCAAATCTCTCACCAGGACCAAGTCTCCTGCCCTCTTTTGGCTCTTCTTCCCTCTGAGCTCCAAGTTGACATTCACTCTATTTCAAGTCCACTGGAAAACATGTGCCAATTCCCGATAGCTGCACAGCAGGCTCTGAGGTTCTGTGCGCAGGGCCCTGCCGCAGAGGGTGGCGGGGCTTACCCCTAGAGAATCACAGAATTGGCTCTCGTACTGAATTCGCTTCATCGTTAAGGAGTGCCCTGAGTGTGGGGACCGGTGGTGTCCCCAGGGAAAGTCAGTCACTTGGAGGATGGGGCGTAGATAGATGCAGGGCAGGGGGAAACACCAGTACTCACTGTGTCCTTTCTCTGGACACAGGTGGCCAGCAGCCTTGTCCTTGGTGTGGGTGACCTGGCATGAGACTCCTTTAGCTGTAGAATGGCGAGAATTGGAGTCAGTAAAGTCCAGCTTCTGACTTCTCCCTCCCCACAGATCTCTGGGGACAAACCCTGTGGGGAAGCAAAGAGGGGACAGCCAAGGTTTCACACTAACCTTGGTTATTAGTTGAGCAATGACTTTGTGCTGGGAACTATAGTAGCATTTACCTCATTCAGTTCTTTGAATAATATTATGTTTTAGGGACTGTTCTAATACTCATTTCAGAGAGGAGAAAATGGAAGATAAAAGCGGCTGAAAAGGTCTAAGATGATGCAGCTGCAAAATGGCTTTGCTTACATGTGTGCTGTCTGTGCCCTTCGCTGGAGCAGAAGTTCCATGAGGAGGTCTGTCTTTTGCACCATGGAGTTCCCAGTGTCCAGAGCAGTGCCTGCAAAAAATAGCAGGTGGGGAATCAACACTCCTTAAATACTGGGCAAACTACTGACTTTCCCAGTATCCCAAGCCCTCAGAACAGAGGCGAAGACCAATGACATCAGACACTTGTAACTTCTGTTTCTTCCCTCACCACTTCTAACCCTCCGTGAGCTGTGCTCTTCCCTTGATAACGTTTTCCAGGTCTCCCCTCCAGCCCGCACCTCTCACTGCCCGCAGCGCAGCCTCCCTGCTCCAGCCAAGCAATTTGCTAGCTTGCTATGGGACACACACACACGTGTCTCCCTGCCTGTCCATGATTCCCCTGGAAACTTCTACCCACTTCTCTCATGCTCAGTCATCTGGCTGTGCCCAATAAAGTAGTGCACATTGATGCATCCCTTAATATTGAAATAAGAGTCGGACGCCTTTAAAAATATTCCTGAGGCTGTCAACGCTGGTCCATCCTCTAAAAAGCTCAAGTAAACTTGCTGTGTGTTGGTAAGAAGAAAACTTGGAAGCGTTTTCAGGTAATCTTTGCAGAGTTTTGGTGGGGCAGATGTTTGCTCTCAGATATTCATGGAACTGAAATGAAGGCGGAGGATTAGATATTTGTGACTGCCAAGTGCAGAACTAAAAGGAGGAGGAAAACTATTGGGAAGCAGATTGTAGATCAATGTACGAAATGACTTTCAAATAAGTAGAACATGGTAAACGGAACAGGCTGCGGGCAGGGTGACGTCAGCACTGGAGGCAGTTGAGGGGACTCGGGCATCTGATGAGGGAGCGAATGCATTATCACATAGTCGTGATTTGTAGCTTTCTAGTTTCTCACTGGCACCAGAGGCCATTCCCAGACTGTGGGGACTTTGGAAAGGGCTGAAGTGTGTTCTCATATGCATGAATGTGACATTAACTTTATTTAATATTACAGTTGAGAAGCTACGATGAAGAATAAGTGTGTGTCTAAGAGAGCATAAAAAAGCAAGAATGAGAAGGGAGCACATGGGAGGGGGATGAGAGAGAGAGAGAGAGAGGGAGGGAGGTTCACCGTCTGCCTGTGAGAAGCACCGCACTCCCTTCGGCGCTCAGCTTTTGTTGTGTATTCATAGCAGATGTGTACCCCTTGTGTCCACTCTGGCGCTGTTATCACGGCTGCTGTGGGAGGGGATGATTTTCCACGAAGATGGGGAGCGAGGCCTGACTTCTAGGCTCTTTCTTTTGCAATCAGTAACGTCTGGGAGAGTGACATGATTTGTGACAGGAGCAGTATGGAGCCCGTGTCAGCTGTGTAGGCCAGATTTTAGCGTGCGTTGTGTCTTGTAATGTTTAATACTTGGCTCCAAAGCACTTTATAATCATTACCCGATCTTCATGGCATCCGTGACAGGTAAGCAGTGCCATTCCCAATTTAAAGAGGAAACAATGGAAGTGATTTAAGATTCTGGGAGTGAATTTCAAGGCTACAGACATAAGCTTAAATGCCTTGGCTGTCAGTTTTATGCTGAAGTTCCTTGATTAACACTTTTCCACCAGCAATTCTTGAGCTGGAACTGGTCCACAGATGCCCCTCCCGCCGGCCCGTGCGTGCCTGGTGTCGCGCTGGAACGTAGGAGGTGGGCCCAGCAGCTGGAGCCCTCCCCTCCCAGGTCTCTCGGAGGCCACGGGGCTGCCGTCCCTCACTTCGTCCAAATGTCAGTGGCTCATTCAGAATGTTAATTCTGTGGTCTCTGTTCATGATTCTTTTCCTGAGAATCTACTCTAAGCCTGAGTATGTTCATGAGTGTGTCTGTTTGTGTAGCATGTTTCTGCATGAGTATGTGTGTATGCCTGCATATGTGTGTAAGTATATGTATACGTGTGTATATGTATACATGTGTACATGTCTCTGTGTGTATATGTGTATATGATGGGTGTGTATTTATGTCTGAGTGTGTGTATGTGGGTATATGTGTGTGTGCACCTGTGTTTACATGGGAATGTATGTGTATACATGTGTGTGTGTTTGTATATTGTGTATTATCTTACTATTCTTTACCTCTACTTGTGCTTCTTTGTTTACTATAATACTTTCTTTTTAAAAATACTTCACTGTTTTTAGAGGGAGGGAATGGAGGGAAAAAGAGAGAAAAATGGATGTGAGAGAGGCACATTGGTTGGCTGCCCCTTGCACACCCCCATCCAAGGACCGAACCCACAACCCAGGCATGTGCTGTGACCGGGGATCAAACCAGCGACTTTCTGCTTTGCTGGATGACGCCTGAGTGACTGAGCCACACTGGTCAGGGCATTGCTTCCTACTTTCAAAGACAGACTAAATTTTTTTATTGTATCAGTTTGCTAGCAACCTTCTGAATAGTAATAAGAAAAAATAGTTTTTCAGGGAAAAATATTGCCATGCTTCTTGACATTTTTGGCAAGTTGTTTTCTACTCATAATGGGAAGTTTTGATAAAGTGAATTATCTTTTGCACATAGTTGTTTTCCTTTGTATTTCTCCATGCCTACCATTCTCTCAGTTTTCTGTTAAATTACTATTTTCTCTCTATTACTTTACAAGTTGTAATTGCTTTGTTATCAGAAAGAGAGAGGTGGGTTCACTTTATCCTTTTATCACCTTGGTGAATGAATTGTAGCGCTCCTCATTACCATAGCTTTGTTCTGCTAGGTTTTAATGGTAATTGGCCTTGTCATTTCTGGTACTATAAGCTATAGAAGTCTTCTGGTTAAAGAAGAGAGAGATGAACAAGTCAGAATATATTTTCAGAATGAGTCGATAAGGAAATTTCATGTTTCATTTAGAAGCATTAATTAAGTGACAAGAAGCTTACGAAGTGAGATAAACAGAAGATGGACAAATGACATTATCGTAGCAAGTTCAGGGAACATGCATTTAGCATGTGGTTAATTGAGACAGAACACTCGGTGGCTTGGTTGCTCGTTCCACCACCCCCATAACCCTCCCATTCATAATGCTTTCAAACGGTTTTGTCTGTCTTCTTTTCCACATGGGTGCTCCCCCATTTCTCTTCTTTAAATGCCAAACTTCTTTCTGATTTTGTACCTCTGGATGAGAGGACACATATTTGATTATATTCAGATTGTCACATTTCGCAGAACAGGGGCTGGACTGGTGCAAACCAATAGCTCCACACTGCCCTCTTCTGTCAGGTAGGGGTATTGTTTGATAAACCAATCAGCAAATAAGGTGAAACCTTGTAGAAGTACTTGTGAAGTATGTAACGGTTACATACCTGTGTGATAGAGTTACTTTGCAGAATGAACAAGGAGGCCAAGGAGCAGCAGAGCAAGGAGGTTCTTGCTCAAGATAATCACAGAGTGAATTTTAAAGGAAATTGTATATTTTGGAAGGAGAGTCCTACGTTATCCCTCTTTGATTCAAATCTTCTATCTAAGCTGTTGCTCTTGCCAAATTGTGAGCTAGTCCAATTCCAGGACCTTACTTTTGAGAAGAGGTAGGGACCCTTATTCTATGTTCTTTTTGCCATTTTGACCAACGTCAGAAGAATTTATACCTGCCCAGTTTGGAACAAAACAAAACAAAACAAAACAAAGCACCAAACAAACCCTATTTTTTCCAACCAAGCCAAGAGAAAGCATCCTAGCATGTGTAAGTGCATAGAATTGCATACACCTGCGATTTTCCGATCTGTACTCCACTCTGTCTAGCTGCAGGTGAGATTTGGCCATTCTACTTTTAGCCTGAAGGGAGGTGGTGTTTTAACTACTCCCACATTCTGCATCCAACCCAGGGTTTCTTGCCTGGACCAGTGGAAGTTGTTTTTGGCTCATCATGGAATGTTCTGATAAAATGAACAATCTTTTGTGTAGTTGTTTTCCTTTGTATTTCTCTGTGCCTACCACTCTTTCAGCTTTAAGTTAAATTATTATTGTCTCTGTATTACTTCACAAGTTGCAATTGCTTTGTGTGTGATTGCTTTCTACTAGACTGCTTTCTGCTTTTCTCCCAAGGTGTGGGTAAATAGATCAGTGGCTTCAGGCTTAGAAAGACATTTTCCTGTGGGTTTGTAAAGATTCTTCCCTTGAACCCTGTTGGCCCTTCTCACCTGTGAGTAAAACCCTCTTGCATCCAAGACTGTGTTTGTTCGAGTGTTAGTGCTATCATGGTGAATAGCATTCACTTGTCCATCTCTAACACCTCGCATGTGGTGTAACGCATGTTCAGTCTCAATAGGCATTTGTTGAGTAAATGAATCGAAGATTTGCTTTCCGTTTTGAACTTATTTGGAGTCAGATGGAAGAGCTTAGAGTTTTGAGCCGTGGGCCCCTGGAATTTATGTCCTCACACTTGACCTTTTTTCCTGAAACTTGCCTCAAGCCTGTTCACTAGATGTTTTGGGCTTGTTTAACTTTTTGATGATGCTCAGCAGTTCTTGCTAACATCTGGAGATAGTTCACCACAGGGGACATGTGGACCAAGTCCATGCCAACTTTCCCTGCAGCCTGACTATAATAAATTACTTCCTTGTGGTAACCAGAGTCAGACTGTGCCTGGTTACATGTCTCTGTTTCTGGTTGGAAGGGTCCCTTCAACTCTCTGATCACTCAAGAGCCAAGACCATTGCTCGGCCCTAGCCCACTGGTTGCACAAGAGACTGCATTTCACTCCCCAAGCTCGCCTTTCTCTCCCAGATTCTCTCCACTTGTATTTTTTTTTTTAGGTACCTCGGGGCAGGATGATCTAAAATCATATTCCTGTCATTTCACATTTTCAAAACCACTTTTACTCACCAATGAATGTGCTCTCACAGTTAATGTTTAAAATCAAAAGTTAGATCTTCTGATTCTTAAATGAGTGTGATTTTCATGTTATAGTACTTTTGAAGATTTAGTGACTTTTGGAAATATGTGATTGACTTAGTGATACTGTGGTTCTTAACTATTAATCCTTGTGACACTTAATTGTATTCTAAATCAAATTTCTCTTTTTTTTCTGTGATGGCCTAAAAACCTTGTAAGGATCATCTACATATATTTTTGTCACTTGACCCTTGATCACCTCCCCCAGACTTACGCTGTCTGCCTTTGACATCTGTCACCTTTCCTCAGACTGTAATTGTCCTAGAAATTGCTGAGCCCACTGGTTTAATTGCGTGTTCCCTTCCAGGATCTTTCTATAGTGCTGGAAGCTGGTGTTCCATGTTCCCTTGTCTTAGCATTAAAGCCATGGAACTCTCCAAAGGATAGTTTTAGCTCAGGTAATTCCTTTTTAAAAACATTTTTAAATATGAAAAATTGCAAACATGTACACACGTAGAAAAAATAATGCAACGAATCACTCAGTTTCAATAATGGTCTACACTTTACTATTCTGATTTTATGTATGTCCACATACTTTCAGGGAATGAGGCAAACCTCAGACTGCACAGCATTTGAACTGTAAATAATTCAGTACGTATCTATGACCTGTGAAATAACCCCGATGGCATTAGCACACCTGAGCATTAATGATAATTCCTAAGAACCATTCCGTCTGAATTTAATTCCTTGGTTCATGCCATCGATTTTGGACCATAAATCAGTTGTCAGAATTTTCCTCATCCTGGGTTTGACTGACTGAATGCTTAATGTGTCTTCAATATGTCCTTCTCTCCTCCAATTTTTTTTTGTAAACTAGTAATCAGTTCTAAAGAAATGCTGTCCAGGAAAAATACAGTGTAAACCACATATATAATTTAAAATATTCTAGATACTCTTAAATTCCGCTCTGTGGGGTTGTACTCATTTGCATTTCCCCTAGCAGGGTGTGAGCCCACTCATTTCCCCAGCGCCCTGCGGGTGGGACTCTAACCTGCTGAGCATAAGGGTTTTTGTCAAACTTATTTGTGAGAAATAGTATCTCAGTGTAGCTTCCTCTTATCAAGAGCCAGTTTAAGTATCTTGCCATATGTATAGGGCAATTTCTGTTTCCTCTTCCATACATTCTCCATATCTTTTGTCCATATTCTGTTGGATTGTTGATCCTTTCAGTGTCAGTCATGACAAGTTCTTTATTTATTAGGAGTTATTGGATCTTTGAGTTTGAAATAAATGGCAAATATTTTTTTCACAGGCCCTTCCTTTTTAAGCTCTTCATCTGGCTTTTCCTTCTTCCCTTTCTGTGGCCCTGCTACAGGATTCTACCCTCACCCATTGTAGGATTGCTCTTTCTATCCTTTCCTCACGAGCTCCTTCATACCAGGAACTCAGCACACACATCCCAACCGTGAGCTCTTCAAGGGAGGGACTCACATTGTACTAATTTTTGTATTCTGAGCACCAAACACAGTGGCTAAGTCATATGAGATGTTCGTTATGTTGATTATTTGAACCTTTGTGTTGTGATGTTCAAAACTTAAAATTTGTAATTACTTCTTATCTTTGTTAATGTTGTTCTTGCTTATCTTTGTTTATGTCATTCTTGCCACCTGGGATTGCCCCCTCTTTCTTTTTTCTGTAGATCTGAACTGATTGAAATTTTGCCTATCTTTTTAAAAAGCTTATTTGCACCACTTTCTTTAGGGAAACTTTCCTGATTTCCTTAAGGTGGTATTTCCTTTCTTTGAATCTTTTATACTTTATATCTCTCTTCTGGTCCTTACTGTGTGACCCCCTTCTCCTTAATTATATCCTTTGCATAGCCTAGCACATGAGCTACAATGAAAAGAGTAGTTGTTGAATTAAACTAAGTGCTATGTTCTTTATCCATCTATGTATTTGTCTTATCTTTCCCATCCAGGTTTCCATCATAAGCTTCTTAAAGGCACATCAAATTAGACCCAGACTGGAAATATTTTAAGTACTCAACTGATATCTTATTAAATAAAAATTAACTAGGTTTAAAAATAGACAATAATAATTTTAGTGTTAGTTGCAAGACTGATGTTATTTTAGAGATGAGAATCCATATAGTGTAGCTGGAGAAGAAGGGATGTTTTCTAGCCCAGGCTTAGCTATAATTGGCCAGTAAGTAACTTAACCTAGAGAAGTTAGTCACCTGGGTAAGTTATTTCAACAGTCTGAAGATATTTCCTCTCTTTTCCCCTTTATTTGGAGAGTGGATACTGAATTTACTTGCAAAATATTGAGTTATTCATACGACTCAGTTTAAAGAACATTATTTTCATTGGGCTGTTCAATGCCCCATTTCTGTTTCAATTACTCATTTAATTACTCTCTATTTCAGAACCCCACCCCCTTTCCTGCCTACCTCGTCAATACTTCCTTCAATGTGTTTGATACATGTCTTCAGATACGCATGTATCCTTATAAATATATAATGCTGGTTTGTATGACTGTGGGTTTGGCCATGTGCCCAATTTAACCAATAGAATGAGGAAGTGGTGACAATGTACCAGATTTGAGTCTAGGCCTCAGGAGGCATTATCTGGTTTCATTTGCTCCCTTGTGCTGCTGTCACCAGCAGAGAGAACCTTGCTGGTCTCAGGAGGAGACGACTCTGTTTTCAGGTTGTTGATTGTTAAGTTCTTATCTTACTTCTGAAGATATTTTACTTGCTGTTCTGACATTTGCCATCATGAAGAAAACATGACCTGTGAGCAATAGACAATAACATGGGATTCTGTGGAAATATCATCATTAAAAGTATTTAGTGAGTCTGCTGAAAGTGCTGATTTTTGGCCCTTCCAGAGATTCTGAATCAGAAATTCTATCAGGAAGGTGAATTTTAAAAGGTTTAGTCAGTGATTCAATTGCAGGCGGTTCTTGGACCTCATTTTGAGAAGTACTGGGTTTGTTCTCTTCTCTGTAATATAGTGGAAATGTATAGGTACCACATATGAAATTTGTCCTCTACACATTGCTTCTCTATTGTGTTGCTCCTATATCTCAAACATATTAACTTCTAATCGCTCAGTTAACATGTTTTAGAAAGCAGAAATATGCAGCCTTGTGGATTTAAGAGTGAACTTTAAACTGACACTTAATAAGAGAGGATTTACTTAAAGATGCTGGTTCACCAATGAGATAGATAGTTCACTCAACCGCTGTCTCTGCAGAGTGAGTTTATCTGCTTCAGATTTTTCTCTGTCACGCAGAAATCTCTTCTTCAGCCCTCTTAATCATCAACTTTTAAGTCACCAAAGTTTACATTTTCTGATGAGTCTATTCAAACAACTCTTGGCCTGTTGCAGGAGAAATCCAAGTTGATTGGATGCTGTAACTCCCCAGATTCTTAAGGCCCCTTTGCCCTGAGCTATTTGTCTCATCTGCTCAGGGATGGAACCTGGAATTCCCACTAGCCCAAGCACTGAAGGTTCCTGATAAAATGCATTGAATATTTGTTATTTGGGAAGGGCTCACTCACTTTAATTGTCATTGGTACTTTTGATTGAAATGGTGTCTAAGGTTTTTAGCCAATCACCTAATTAGGACTTAGATAATGGGCAGTTTTGATCACAAGACAGGACACAAGAGCTATCAACACGTGGATCTGGACCAACTGGGCAAAGGCAGGACTGATGGGAAAGGAGGCTGCGTGGTCCTTTAGACATACTTCTACTTTGTATTCTTTTCCTACGACGAGAAGCCTTCATTGATAATGGCGGCCTTTCTTATTTCTTGTAAAGAATGTTTCTGTTAGCTAAGTAGTGCTACATGCAGTTTTTAAGTGTTGAAAGCTTTTGAGCTGAGAGATAATCTTTAGATGCCAATTATTATTTTAGTGCTAAAATTAAATAAGGAACTAATGATTTTGCAGGGAAGTAGGCTGCATTAGCATGTTGATTAAAAAGTATGTGTGAAGATTGGGGCAGGAATGGAATAAATAAGCTCTGTGAATGGGTCATATATATTGTTTTCTTGGTAGAATTGAAAGGAATTCTTTGCCCTAGAAGAATTTGCAGTGGCTGGAGGGAGAATCGGTCATTATAAAGATCTCCCTTGGTGAGTTTCAAATAGCCTTCCTAGCTGGGTTTCTGAGCGTGCTTGCGTATGCCCAGGAGTACATAGAGTCGATTGGTGCTTGAATTTGTTTTCCTTTATGAAGCTGCAAAAACAAAACCAAACAAATAAAATGAAACCAGACCTTCCCCAGACCTGTCTTTTAATGTTGCACAGCCTTCATTTTTGTTAAAATTAAATCCTTTGTACATGTGCCAGGGGTTATTTTTGTCAATCTTCTTCAACCTTGGATATACTATAATTTGTAAGGGTTTTCTTTCTCTTTGCACTGGGGCACTGACATTATAACTGTATAGTATCTGATATGAACTACCCAAGTCAATCCTTGGGATTTCTTCATGTTGGAAGATACGCATTGTTATTATTTTTTGAGGGGGGGTCACATTTCACATGCTTTTTCTTGTCACTTCTGATTTTTTTCATCCTCTTTTTTGTCATATGGTGAATATAATGTAAAACTTTATTTAGGACCATATTTTGTTCACAGCTTTCATAAATATAATTAGGATATTGTTGTAGAAGCTGATTCAATTTTTGAATCTTGCTTTTTATTCACATTCCAATTCATTAGAAAATATGTCTTCAGTAGAATGTCTACTGTTAGGTGTCTCCCAGTTAGGCCCTCGGAGGACCAAGTTGCTTAATAAATATAATGGGATAGTGACTAAGGTGACATTTTTCATCACGCCTTGCATGTGTTTGCCAAATGCTCATCTTTATATCACTTGTTTGAAGCACTACACCGCTGTTATGAGCCACCGTAAATCTAGGAGTGAGCATCACCTGTTGTTGAGAGAGTGTCTCAAGTTGGTCCCTTGACATTATTTTCAAGATATAACAAAAGAATATATAGTTGAACCTATTAGGAATCTCATTTTGATAGAGAAAGAGTAGATAAAAAAATGTTAGCTATCTAAAAGGGGCTGGCTTTATCATTATTTTTTATCATTGTCTTATATCATGGGAGGAAAAAGGGAATGAAATGGGTGTGCTTTTATTCGTATCAGACCAGATCTTACTCAAAGGGCATTTGGACTTAGGAATTGCATATAGTAATAGTTGATGGTATATTATTTGATATCATACTATTAGTCCAAGTGATTTAAGTTATCAAACACGTACTATCTTTTTAGCTATTAAAAATGTCTCAATGACCTTGAACCTTCAGTTCAGGGCCAAATGCCGCCCACAGCCTGTTCTGTAAGTCAGTTTCATTGGAACACAGCCACACACATTAGTTTGTGCATCATCCCTGGTGGCTTACGTGCTGCAATGGCAGAGTCCAGTATGATCCACAGAGACTAAAATATTTATGGTCTGGTCCTCTACAGGGAAAGTTTGCCAACTGTGCTGTGCGTGAATCAAGCATTCTTGTGGTGTAGACTTTTGGGGGTATTTGCCTATTTTGATAATTATGCTCGGGAGGATGATAAAAAAAGATGTTCATCATTTGTTACTCATTTTGTGTCTTGGAACACACACTTTTTTTCTCGAATGGATTAGTTTTCATACAAGAATTTATCACAGCGTTTGAATCTGTGAAGAAGTAGCCATTCCTGCTTTGTGTTGAGTGTCAGTAGATCACCGAGGGACAGTCACATGTGCCAGTTCTGTGGGCTGTGTGTTTTGAGATAGAAAGAGAAAAGGAGGGGATACAAGAGGTTTCTTTTGTTTGAGTTCCTATGCATTTCTACTTGAGTTATTTACATTGGCTGTTTTATTCTTCAATGTCTTTCTGGATTAAAACCTGTTTTCCACACCTGGCCGTAGCCTTGATTTCAGTTAGTGTTTGGAAAACAGAGACAGTTGGCATTTCTTAATACCTAACTTCTGGTGAGTTCATGTTGGTTATTTGTTTTTGTCCAAGTAACCAAGACCCAAGGTAAGACATCAGGAATACAGAAGAGCTTATTTCTGGTGAGAAGTGAAACTCTCCTGCCCTCCCTATCCCGCATACACTCAGGCTCATTTTCACCATAAAAAAAATTCGGTAGTAAACCGAATAAAATTCGTCAACCAGTATTTCTTGCTTTAATGACCTTGGACAGTTTCTGCTTACTCCCTACAGTGAAACATGGAAGTTTGGCTCCCTCACCCTCCATGCTCATCTCCTCCTGAACTTTGATAGCTACGTCATTATATTTGTTCCCTTATGGGTTTTCATTAGAAAAGATGTCAATAATTCTATTTCTTGTTCACTTCAGTCAATTGACTTCATTTTGCTGTAGGATGAAGACATTAGTGGCTCTACCCATCCTCTGTCTCTTCTTGTTTTTCTCTTCCCAGCTTCCTTCAATTTAATCTTTGCTTTTCTATTATCAAGGTTGATAACATATACATGGTTGTAGCCATAATTTGTGTGCTTTCTATGTTTGTTGCCTTCAAGACTAAAAATAATCAATAATTATATTAGTGTAAGTATGTAATTATTTTTTACTGCCGAGGCATGCAGTTTGCTCTGGTTCTATTTCTTTTCTTCTGGACTCTGTTACATTCCCCCAGGCCACTCACCAAGGTGAAATCAAATCTGTCCCTTTGTACCTCTGTTTTCCTTTTACAGGATTCCTGTTAATCAGAGACTGGCCCACTTGGATTGATTTTTTTTTTATGTTTTTTATCTTTTTGCCCTTATTTTCAATATCTTCATCTTTTCTGCTCTATATTCTGAGAGGTGTCTCCAGTTTATTTTCTCTTGATTTGATTGTGTTTAAAAATTTTGGCAATTGGTTCTCCTGCTCTTTTTACTGGCTCTTTCTGGAGAACTCCACGGTTAATTTCCCACTTCAGCCCTCCCTCCCTCCTCGTGATCGTGGTGTGAGCGATGGCCCCCTGTGTGTTCCTGTGGACATTGCACCATTCTATTCCCTGCTCCGTCATCCCGAAATCTGCAAAAATGTCTGCTCCACTGGTGTCCCATATGTTCTCAGCGCTTTTATGCATTTACTTCCTTGTGTTTTTTTTTTAACTGCCACTTTAATGAGTTTCAAAGGAGAAGAGGAAGAGACATATGCTGAGTCTACCATCTTGAACTTTATTACTTTAAATTCATATCTCACTGTGATTTTTCTTCCTTTAAGAACTCCAGACTATTTAAGTTTATAATAAAGAACCAATACATTTATCTAGTATTTTAACATTTTTTCAAACAAGCTAACAAATTTTCCTTCACTGTTTGGTTATACTCAGATTTTTATGAATGCAATAAATGCACATTTTTATTTTCACTCTCTGTAATTTTTCTTTAACTCAGGTTTATTTTAAATGTTTTTACATACTTACATATTCTGCGAACTCACAGTTTTTCTCCACATTTTTCGGTGCTTTATTTAAAAAATACTTTATTATTTTATTACAGTTGTCCCAGTTTTCCCCCCTTTGCCCTCCTCTGTCCAGTCCACCCCCTGCTCCCACAGTCAGTCCCTATGCTGTTGTCTGAACTCAGGGTTTTAAAGTTCATACATCATTTTAACACAGCATTTAGATTTAAATTTATTTCTTACTATAAAGCAACCATAAGATTCACATGCATTCAGTTAATTATAGAATTTCCTGTGTACAATAAGCTCAAGCTTCCTTCATTCCCCTTTTTCTTCATTGTGATTTGCTTTTCTAATGAATTTTCCTTTTGACATGTTTTTGTACTTATAACATAGCAGCTCCTTTCCTCGGAGAAGTTAAAGCACAAAATCATTTTTTCCTTACTTACTATCTTTAAGACATTTTATTGTGTGGGTATAGATTGTGTACTATTTTCCCCCAACAGATGCCTTCCCAATAATTAAAAAAAAATGAACTGCTATGGATTAGATTGTGTATTCCTAAACTTCAAACATTGAAGCCCTAATCCTCACTGTGAGAGTGTTAAAGTAAAATGAGGTCATGTGGGTAGAGCCCTGATATGCTGGGGTTAGTACACTTGGTAGAAGAGACACCAGAGAACTTTCTCTCTCTCTCTCTACCCTGTGCGGACCCAGTGAGTAGGTGGCCAAATGCAAGCCAGGAAGAGAGACTTTACCAGACACCAAACTGGCTGCGCACCCTGACCTTGGACTTGCCAGCCTCCAGAATGGTGAGAAATCAATTTCTATTGTTTAAACCACACAATCTATGGTGTTTTCTTGTGACAGCCCAAACTCATCAGTACAGACACCTACAAAGATTCTGAGTTGTTTTTCCCTATACCTTTCTATTGTAGAGATGCTTGACTTTCTTAGTATAATTGGTTCATTGAATGGGCTGAACTGGCTCAATCATGAATGGCCCTCCTTTTCTCTTATTACACTGTTTTAGGGCAAATTTCTTTGGATCTCTCTTTCTTGGAAGGGGTCTATAGCTTTCTGGTCTTTTTCAGCTATAAATAATGGCCTTATTTTAAAGTGGTGATCAAAAGCCAGCCTAGTTCAATTTCAAACCTTAAATTGTCATCCAGTGATAAGGTTCTGACCACCTCTCTTGCTCAAGCTGTAGGTGTAGCTACAATCCAAGGCAGGAAGGAGATTTGGTCTCTGTTCTTTTTTTTTTTTTTTTTTTTTTGCTTTTCTCAACCTCCGACCCTCTCCTATTTGCTCTGCTCCTGTCTCTCTCAGAGTCAGTGATGTGGGGAGGGTGGATTTAGAGAAAAATGCACAAAAACTGATGTGACTGATGAGGTCATTATCTGGCCACTGCTGTCCACTATTACAACAAGTGTTCAGACAGTGGCTTGCTGTCCCCTCATCCACTCATCCACCCTCTACTCTTCCCTCATATGGGCTAACACACATTGTGACCCTTCTGCAAATATCCCTGACCCCAACAGCATACTCATAGGTTCTTCCTGCTGGGGATCGCTTCCCTACAGTCAGCTGATGGCGGTGATGCCCTCTCAGCATTTCATGCCTTGCTACTCTCTGAAGTATCTCTTGGTCACAGACACTTTAAACACATTACCACTGAAGTTTGAGCAAATGCTATGCTTCCTTCCCACCCTGTATTTATTGCTTCTGTCATTGTCATTTGCCTTAGACAGCCTTCTATTTTTATGCTTCTTACAAGTTTGAGGCTGACATTACTCTTTGACTACTGAATTTCACTCAAAGATAGGAATTGGGTTAATTCCAAGAATTTGTCTTGCTCTCCACTTCAGCAGCAGGCTGGAGCTGGCCTCTGATATACTCAGCAAAAGGCCATCTGCCAGGGAGAGGCCATTTCCCCTCCTACAGCAACTCCCAGTATTTCTGATTGATTCTCTTGAGAGCGTTTTTACTTGGGTTGGAGGTGGAGCACCTATGGGAGGCAGAGGGAGCATAACCACAGCACCTTTTCTGCCTCTGTATGTTCCTCTTAAACAGACTCCTTAATGAATCTTTTTTTAAAAGATTTTGTTTTATTTATCTTTAGAGAGAGAGGAAGGGAAGGAGAGAAACATCAATGTGTGGTTGCCTCTTGTGTGCCCCCAAGTGGAGACCTGGCCTGCAACCCAGGCATGTGCCATAACTGGGAATCGAACCAGTGACACTTTGGTTTGCAGCTCATGCTTGATCCACTGAGCTACGCCAGCCAGGGCTTGGACTCCTTAATGAATGTTTAGCGCATTCTCTCCAATGTGGGTTGGAGGTGGGAGATGGTCACTGATAGATTAGTTCTGCCGCCTTTAATAAGTCTTACGAGAATACTCTAACATCTCTCCTTATGTGCAAGAGTTTCCCATCATCTGCTGTCCTCTGCTTCCTTTCTTTTCTTTTTATTTTTTGAAGAAGCAACAGGAGAGGGAGCCTAAGCTGGGCTGTTTTGGCTCACCGGAAAGTCAGAGAAAAGGGGCCTTGGGACAGGGTCAGGGGGTCAGCCTGGGATGAGCCGCCACTGTCCATTGCTCCCCTGGTTGCAAGTCTCACGGGGACCCTAGGCGTTCAGGAGAGAAGAGTAAAGATGCCTGCTTGGGAGGGAAGAAAGGAGTGGGTGTGTTCTAGAGAGGGAGGGCACGTGCCGATTGTCCTCAGTTTTGATGCTTCAGCCAAAATGCCACAATTGCAGGAAAAGTCCCATTGAGCATTTTTAATACTGCTCTAGTGCTTAACATTTGTTTTCACCAAGGCTAGTCATTCTTTCCCAGTGAGACGTAAGAATTGAATCAAATGGATGGGAAAAGAGAGCTTCCCTTCCTCAGAAATTGTAATGCAGAGGGAGTTAATTTATTTGTATGGAGAGAAAATGAATATTTTCCCAGTGTTCTTGGTCCTCTGTGCCGAACGGGGCTTTTTTCATTGACGACAAGTTTACGTGTGTTTCTTCCCTCCTGGAAAGTGGCCACGTTTTGTTTACAGCAGTGTCCTCCGCACGCAGCAGAGCACCTAGCTTGTAACTGGGACTCTGCGAGTATAAATGTTCATTAAATGTGTAGGTGTGAGCTGATGGGGAAATTGTGGAAGGAGACAGTTATGAAGTGGCCATTCGGATCACAGTTCCTAAACGGCCTGAACTGGAGACGAAGCTGTGGAGAGAGCAGAGCTGCATTAAATCCCAGTGCAAACTGTGAAGAGGAGGGTCGTGTCTATTTGGGCAGAGAGGAACTGAGAAGGGCGATCAGTCCCTTCCTACCTCCTGTTGGCTTCCCAACACATTTTAGATTTAGAATAACCCTAGAGTTACTTGAACAGTTGTGCTAGATCTGAAGCAGTTTATAAATGGACAAAGAGTGACAGAGCAATACCTTCACTTGCCTACTGAGATACTTAAGAGAATCACTTGACATCCTATTAAAGGCAGAAGTCCACCTATATTCCATGCTTTAAAGACCTGAAATTATGTACTTTAGGTGGGAAAGCTTTTCCGTTTAGGGCTATGTGCTTTCTGCTGATGCAAAAACGACAAGGTTTGCAGCCTCTTTTTGATGACTGTGTGGCGGAATATTATTTTCCATGGTAACAGATATTTGTAGCACCAAGATGGGATTGACTTTGCAGTAGGTTCAAGCAGAAGTACATGTTGGCTCTCAGGAAATAAGCTGTTATCTAAATTCAACGGTTCGGAAAGGTACAAACCCAGCAGAGAAAATTGCATTCTATACAGGACATTGGTGTGTTTAGTTTGCTCCAGCTTAAAAAAGTCTCAGCGTGGAAAAACCAACTTCAAACAGCCTGATGGGGGAAAGCATTAGAGAAAGAGCAAGTGACAGGGAGAGAGGGAGGGGGCCTCTGCTAGCAATGCTTGTAGGGAGGGGACTAGACAGAGGTGCCTCTGCTTAAGAATGGTGCGAAAACTGAGATCGTTGGTGATTGTGTCCCCACCCCCTCAGTATCCAGAGGACAGCTGCATAGCAATCAGCTGTTTATGTAAATAAAAAAAGTGTCAGTGGAGGAAAGACGTGTACTCAGCATGCTCTTACAACAGCTGTTCCAGTAAAACACTTGAAAATAATCATGCACTAACGGGAGAAAAACAGCTGTGCATGAGTCGATGCGTTCCACCACACTCACGCCTGGAATACATGTACAATAAAACCTTCAGAAATGGGCCCCGGGGGTATTCGGATCAGTGGACAGAGTATTGATTTTGTGTAATTTTACTGTGAGCTGTGGTTATGTAGCTGTATGGAATACATTGTGCCCAGGGTCCAAGGGAAAGCTGCTACTCATGGTCGTGTTACTTAAAGCCTTGTATATCAACTCTTTCAAAGCAATGTACAAACAAAAATACCCTCAAGGGAAGTGTTTGAGGCACCAAGAGGTGATGTGTCTAATTCCCATAGAAGGATTGAAAATCATCATGGTTTCCTATCATCCACCCTGTGGGAAACTTCTTGGTAACCTGGTTAAGGCAGAATAAAGTAAAGGATGGGAGAATAAAGTAAAGGTAGTTATTTTAAATCATACAGTATATATTTTTATTTATGAAGCTGTCATGGCCACAATTTCTTAACATTGAAGACAGATCTATAATAACTGGTGCGTAGTGTTTCCATGTTTAGAGTCAGAATCGACAGAGAAATCAGAACGATGCTGGTGTTCCTCTTCCTCTACAGGATGTCCTTGGTATGTAGCCACAGGGTTAGGGTGGGATGACCAGCCGGGCCCTGTGGCTGCCCCGAGACACCTTGACCTTTCTGGAGAGGCCAGAGGATGAACACAGCCAAGTGGGCCAGGAAATGCCAGCTTGGGTCTCCCACCAGCCTAGAGACGCTCCCATGCCAGCTTCAGGCCAAAGCAGATACTAAGCTAGTTCTAAGGACCCTGAAGTCACTTTGACTACAGATCTAGGTGTGAAGTCTGATTTTGAGTTGAGGCAGCCAAATCTCTTGCTGTAATTGTGTGTGGCCACTTGGGCAGAGCTCAATTTTCATGGATTTGTTTCATTTAACTTTAGTCTTTCCATAAAGCAGTCAAGTCAGTAGCAAGTAAAAAGTACTTGCAATGCTGGTTCATTTAGCAGTGATGAATTCCTTTAGATGCTTGATGTAGTAATTTCAAAAAATGCTAACTCTTTTTTTTTTTTTTTTAGTTATCATGGCTATTCTGGGCAGAATTCTTATTGCAGAGGTGATATTGATGGCAATACTGCATTGTATTTTTTAAGAAGAAGCTATTATGCATTAATTGTTTAGTACTAGAAAGGAAACCACTATTTTTGAACTTTTTCTGATGAAATACAAGGGTAAAGTAAAAAAAAAAAAGGTGTTGCAGACTACTTAGCCTGCAACTAAGTAGTCATGGAACTGAGCTTGCTCTCCTCCTGCCCTTTGCTCTAAATTGTGTCCCAAAGTTTGATCCTGTTTTTTGTGTCTTTCTCTCGTCAACTTTCTGATATATGATTGGATTTTCTCATTTGTGGAGGCAGAGTGGTTGGCTCCACCCTGGACTTCCAAGGGCATAGCCCATACTGATCTTAGTATTGCCTCTTTTTTCCTCATCCTGTCCTGGGAAAGCTATTGAAATAAAGCAAGTGGGAATTTTCTCTCCCCAGGGGTGGAAAATGTGATATGAAGAAAGAATAAACTCCATTTGGTCTTTCCTCACCATATCTTTTTTTTAACTTAATAAAAATTGTATTTGTAAAACAAATCATGAAAATTAATCAGAAATCTTTAAAAAATTTTTCTTAGCCAATATATATTCTATTCATGATATCCCCACCATCAAGTACCTTTCCACAGATTGAAACTGACCTTAGTGTTTCTTGCAATGTGCACAATTCTTTCTTTATTTTTTATTGTGGACGCTGTTACAGTTGTCCCCCTTTTGCCCACCTCTGCCCGCCTCCACCTGGCCCTCAGCCCTCCTTCCCTCTGGCCATCACCCCACTGCTCTCCATGTCTGTGGGTTATGCATGTATATTCTCTGGCTGATCCTTTCACCTTCTTCCATCTGGTCCCCTCCCCGCCCCCTCTGACAGCTGTCAGTCTCTTCCATGTGTCCACGCCTCTGTTTCTATTTTGTAAAAGATTTACTTCTGGGAATGCTCAGTATGAAAATTAATTCGTTCCTGAATTCATAACCTGTTGCTCATGTACTATAATTGCAGTTAGCACTTCAAAAAGTCATTTGAAGTTACAAAATATGTGGGTCAGCTCTCAGGCTCCACATATTTCGGTGATAGCTGGGAGAGTCTGGGAAGGCCTTTTAGCTTCTCCCTCTCCACGTCGAATGGTGAAAACCACTGATTTCCAGGGTTCTCTTGGAAGGTGCCAAGTGCTGTAGCCCAGCATTCCATCTCGTGGCTGTTTTTCTTGGGTTGAAAGAGCATTCCAAAATGTATCAGCCTTTACTGGATTCAATCAGTCAGCCACTCAGAGCTGCTCAAGGCAGAGCTGTGTTTCTCACCACTGCCATGTGGAAAAGCAATCAGACACTGAATTATGTGTCTGGCTTTCTTTGTCTTCATCTGTTTAAAGTACTTCCCGAGCCCCAGTGCAATAACAGCACTGTGTGGAAAAACCCTTGGAAAACCTCATTCATCAGGAGGTTGGTAGGGAAACCTGAACAAATAGCTGAAGGGTCGACTTCACAAAAGGCAAGAACAGACAATGTTTTGATGTTTTCAGTGATCATGCTGTGAACATGATTTTGTATCCCTGGCCCCCACCTTCCAGATTTTAAACATTTGGACCCTGAGACTGCAGTCAAAAGCAGACAGAAAGTGAACTACTCATAGAGGGTTAGTGTTGCAACCTTTAAAATAATAGCAATTCCAGATCTTGATTATCTACTTTGAGAGCCCCAAATACATCATTAGAAGCAGTTCATGCATCTCTATATATCAAGGATGCCAACACCTACAAGGCTAGTGAAGACCATCGAAGCCGAGGTGGAAGGGACAAACCCCCCAGACCGGGACAGAACACGGGCTGGCTTCCTGCTGACCTGTCCTGTGGGGACGAGCTGTTCTGTGGATCATTATTCATGGTTCAGACTTTCAACCTGGCTCGCTCTGGGAACAGCCTGATACTCACTTATCCTCAAGTCTCTTCATTCAGTGTTGGGGCTTAGGGCATGTAAAGAAATGTTAATATTTGCTGAAGCCAAACATAATTAATACTATAATTTGGTTTCAGAAAGGTAATGCATTATAAAACCAAGGATGTGTCATTTTTAGATTATTTGTAGTTTGGATAACCCATACAAGGGATCCTCCATAATGTAGATAATTTAGAGTAATTTTAAAGTGCCTCGGAAATGAACTGTCGGTTCAGGTTTCATTTTGAGAGAAAAAGAGAAGTCATTAGCCTTGATTCTCTTAAGGAGTTAGGGCTGAACACCCTCTGCCTAGGGAAAGGATGGTTTCCAGAGAGTCTGGGGGGAAGTACGTGGCAATCAAGGATGCTCCCTGGTGTGGCTTTGCAAGCCACTTGATCCTGGGTGTGAACCAGGAGGTGTGTCTATGTGGTGCAAACCCTGCCTGTGGTGGGGTGGGGGTGGGAGTAGGGGGGGGGACTTCCATGAAGTCCTCTGCACAGTGGTGAATCTGATTTCAGCTTGGAGTCTAACTGGACAGGCAGGCTACTTGTCAAAGGATGGTTAGTATGACAGACTTTCCATTTTTGTATCTTTACCAGAAAATGAGAAATCGAAAATTTAAGGTATGGATTAGAGTATAAAATGCTCAGCTTAGTGAAGCCATTCCAGAAAAGGGAGGTAGGACCTTAGTGACAGGCATTTTGCAGAGTCTGTTGGAGAGAAAAAAATCTTCTGAGGAATCCCATTGGAATACCACCATCTTACAAAGAACTCCAGCACTTATTGCATTTGGAGAGGGACACTTTATTTTGCAAAATACATATACATATACATACACACATACATACATACATATGTATATATAGCTATTTAATATGGGGCAATGTGAATCCAAGGCAGCATGGACATGAATGCGTTCACAGGTGGATGGGCCTCAGTGACACTGGGCAACATGTGAAGAAAGAGACTTCAGACTGATCCAAATCAGAGTCTGAACCATAATCTGTTGCAGAACACGAAGGGACCGAAGTTGACCCTGGAAGGTGATGACAAAGGCTTTGTTTGCCATGTATGGTCATATGTAAGGGAATTGTGTATGTGGATAGTTCTCATCCTATGCTGCTGAGTTCAGTTCTTCTCAACAAATCCTTTTGTTTTCTTTTTTTTAACTTTTTTTATTGATTATGCCATTACATTTGTTCTATTTCCCCTCCTCTGTTCCCCTCCACCCTGCACACCCCTCCCCCACCATTCTCCACCTTTTAGTTCATGAACACGTGTCTCAAGTTCTTCAGATTCTGTATTTCCCCTACTATTCTTACCCTCCCCCCGTCTATTTTCTATCTACTGTCTATGCTATTTATTTTCTGTACCTTCTCCCCCCTTCTCCTTCTCCCACTCCCCTGTTGCTAACCCTTCACGTGATCTTCATTTCTATGGTTTACTCCTGATCTAGCTGTCCTCTTAGTTTGCTTTTGTTTTAGGTGTGGTTGTTACTAACTGTGAGTTGGCTGTCCTTTCACTGTTCATCTTTTTTATCTTCTTTTTCTTAGATAAGTCCCTTTAACATTTCCTATACTAAGGGCTTGGTGATGATGAACTCCTTGAATTTGATCTTATCTGAGAAGCACTTTATCTGTCCTTCCATTCTAAATGAAAACTTTGCTGGATAGAGCAATCTTGGTTGTAGGTCTTTGGTTTTCATGACTTGGAATACTTCTTTCCAACCCTTTCTTGCCTATAAGGTCTCTTTTGAGAAATCAGCTGACGGTCTGATGGGCACTTTTTTGTAGGTGACTGTCCCCTTATCTCTTGCTGCTTCTAGAATTCTCTCTTTCATTTTAATCTTGGCTAATATAATTATGGAGTGCCTTGGTGTGTTTCTTCTTGAGTCCAACTTCTTTGGGACTCTCTGAGCTTCCTGGATTTCCTGGAAGTCTATTTCCTTTGCCAGATTGGGGAAGTTCTCCTTTATTATTTGTTCAAATAAGTTTTCCACTCGTGGGTGTTCCTCTTCCCCTTCTGGTACCCCTACAATTCGGATGTTGGAGTGTTTAAAGATTTCCTGGAGATTCCTAAGCCTCTCCTCATTTTTTTGAATTCTTGTTTCTTCATCCTTTTCTGTTTGGTCATTTTTTTTCCTCTTGTCCACTCCTTTGATTTGAGTCTCAGTTTCCTTTCCATTACTATTGGTTTCCTGTGCATTTCCCTTCATTTCAATTAGTTTAGCCTTCATATATTTCTCTAATTTGTGACTATAATAATCAACCAGTTTTGTGAGCATCCTGATCACCAGTGTTTTGAACTGTGCATCTGAAATTTTGGCTATTTCTTCATCGCTTAGATTTTTTGACTCTGGGGCTCTGAGTTGTTCTTGAGCCATGTTTTGATCTGTTTGTGCCTGTTACATAGGAGGAGAAGCGCCTTGGTGTTCACCAGGGTGGGGCCACCCAGGTTGCAGGTTTGTGATGCTGTATGTGGGGCCGAGGTCAGAGAGGGAGCAATGGTGGTCCTCTCTGCTCTCCTGGTCCACCTCACTGCTTGCCTCCGCCTGCTTATCCAAGCGCAAATGTGCGAGTCTGCTGCCCTGCGCCGGTCGCTGGGGTCTGGTAGATCTGTCTCAACACTCTCCTCTTCACTGGTTTATTTGTGTGCAAATGTGAGACCGACTGAAGACAGCCAGCAGCGCCTCTTCCCTGGGTTCCGCCCCTAGCTAGCCCGCACCTGGGATCCGTGCCCCCTGCAGCCGTTGCACTGCCCGGATCTTTTTTGCCCGACTGGCACCGCTGCTGGTTTCACCCCTCTCACAGGTTTAGCTGAGTGGTCCGTTGTTTCTGGACTCCGTATTTGATTTTCTGTGTGGTTTGGTTGTGCTTATTGTTAAAACTTTATTGTTTTTAGATTTGGTTGTGCGAGGATGAAAAGTATTCCCACCTACACCTCCATCTTGGCGAAAGTCCGTCCCTTTTGCTTTCTTTACAGACTTCAGGGTTGGAGAACTATTTTGACTATTACAGATATCTCTCTGTAACCCAGGTTCCATTAAAATTCTGGGGTCCACAGCTGCAAAACCAGATAAGCAGCACCACTCAAAAAAAATGTGGCTTTAATAAGTGTGTTTTCCCCAGGGAATGTTTTAGCATAAGGTCACTCAACATATCCTCACTCACTGGCCTCTGGACTCTTTCTCTCAGTTAACTTCACTTTTCCTGCATTCCTTACCATGGTCTGTTCACCTCAATACTAAAAGGTTATCAGATAATCAAATACACGTGACTCAGATAACCTAATGACAATCCGAGAGTGTGATTTCTTAACCCAAACCAAACAAAACAAACAGAAAAAGCAGCAATCTGTAGCAACAGCACTCCATACAATCAAGGTACCATCAGCAGGGTGTGGTGGAAGGGGCATTGAACTGAGAATCACTCTAGTCTTCACGCTGCTCTAATAGACGGTTAACTCTTGGTGATCTCCTTAACCCTTCTATCTGGTTGTAAGATTATAGGAATTTGACCAAATATGTTACATTAGAGTAGAGAATTTCACATGTAAACATGTTTCATATATAATTTCATTTATATCATATACTATAATTTAGTTTCTCTAAGGCAATGCATTGTAATACCAAGGATGCGGCATTTGTAGATTATTTATAGTTTGGATAACCCATTCGTATGAAATTATACACTCAGTCTGGCTGATTGAGGCAGAAAAGGAATTTAATGAAATAATATTGGGTAGTTCTCGTGAGATGGCTCAGTTGATTGGAGCATCATAGCATACACCAAAATGTTGTGGGTTCTGTCCCCAGTAGGGACATGTACGGGAGGCAACCAATCAATGTTTCTTTCTCTCTCTCTTTCAAGTCAATAAACATTTTCTTTGGTGAGGATTTGAAAAAAAATATTGGGTAAGTCACAGAATCAGTAGGAAGGCTTAAAACCAGTTCGGGGAACTTTTAAAACAGGACAGGCCAGGTAAGGAAACTGCTGAAGAAACTGATGCTGCGGCCTCTGAGCTGGACCGGCAGTTTATCCCACTACCACTGTTTCCAAAGGAGCTGGTCTTGCTCCCTCAACCCAGCACCGGTGGGAACTCCTCACAGGTCCTGTGTCTTTGCACAGGGCCTTCTGATTTAAAGGCTGCGGCATCTGTCTAGCATTCTCCCACCAGGACCTACAATGTGGAGAATTCTCCAGCTATAAACAAGCCTTCTGAGAAGTGACAAATGTTTGTTGTATCATCTTGATTCAGTGGAGTAGACAAATACAATGGTATCTCTGTATTTGTCGTTAATTTGTTCCAGGACTCATGTTGAGTGCTGACACTGAGTACCACATGATAAAGCATTTTCTCTTGTTTTGCAGCGTTGTGACTCATGTGAGTTCTAGCAAGTGCGACAAGTCCCAAACAAGCACTGAGTGCTGAAACATTTTTTTTCTCATCAAAATGCAACAAGTACCGGGTTTGATGTGTTCTGAAGCTGATGAGAACCAAGGTATGACTGTACTTTTTTTATAATGGAGAATTTCTCTATTGAAGTGCTTGAATTCAGCTACCTCAGGTTAAAGCTCTCTCAGGGGTCTGTGTGTCTCTTCCTCATTAATACAACCTTCCCCATCCCAGGTGGGAATGCCATTTCCCTTTGCCCATCTCCAATTTCTACCAAAACAATTTCCCTCTGTTTTTTCTTTCTTTCTCTCCCTTCCTTCTTTTTTCTCTCCTCTTCATTATTCTTTGCAATAAACAAGTCAGAAGGTTATTTGTCTTTGGCTAGCTATAAATTAACTTGTAACATTTAAGCCTTAATTTAAAAAATGTTCTTTATGAGTTATTTGCATGATATTGTACTCAGGCACTTGTACATTAAAGAGAAATCTTGGGTAAGATTTACAAGTAGATATGGAAGAACTTAGATAAGAGAATATTGAAAAAAAATGCCCACATGTTCTCTGGGTAGGGTTGGAGCATGTGATCAACTTGGGGACCACAAGGTATGTTTGGGTAGCCCCTTGAGGAAAAGCTCTTTGAAAAGAGAATGAATATTTAATTCTGTTCCATAAGACTGAGAATTTTGCTACACTGTCCAGTCATTGGTTGTGAAGGCAAAACTCCAGTGTAATGTTGAGTCCTTTTATGCGTGGAGTCAGTGAGAAGCAATGGTTCTACTTTGTGTAAAAAATGATGAGCATTTATACAAAAATGCAGCTCTTTGACTCCAGTTGGAAAATGCCATGAAGATGCAATAAAACAAAACATAAGCCACTCCACTAATAGGCCTAAAGAACAGCAATAAAGGAAAATGACTGCTAATAGTATATTGTCAGTGATGTAAGGCGGCTGCTCTTTGGATGTCAGGACTGGACCTTTTCTGAATTTATTATAATACTCACAGGGAGACATGCATGTTCATTACTAGTGCTTAGAGCATCTGGTAAGGTAACCTCTCATTCTGCTTAAATGGAAATCAACACAGTGGATACATGTTACCCTGGTTCTTGAGAATTAGTACCCTGGGACAGCTCTTCTGATTCAGAATTCCTGAATTAGGTGCCCCTCTCTGGATGAGGCTTGAACATCAAATGACACTCAGTGGTTCAATTTGTGTAAATAAATCTGAGCTATATAAAGTGGGTATGAATTACTTTAGTCAGTTAATTGAATGATTATAAGGGGATTGCCATGGTCTACACACTGCTTGATATATTGACTTTAAGATCTAAGTCCCCTGCCTATACAAGGAGGTAAAAGTTAGTGGTCACCAGAAGTCTTGACTACATTTTGAATAGATAATAGTATCTGGTTGGACCACTGAACTGAAGACAATATGGATGCTAAAGCAGGATACAGTTTCTCCCTTTAAATCAGTAGTTATTATACAGATGTAATGTGTTATGTCTTAGCATCCTGGGGAAGAGGGGTCATTTTGTAGGAAATATTTTGTATGTACAACAGCTAGACTCTGATATGAAAATTGTTTTTATTTTGTACCAACCAAGATACCAGGGAAACTTCACAAAAATAAACTAAATTATTTTACTTCTTTTGTATTATATTTCCTTCATCTACAGTAATTTCTATAGGATACTGAATGAATAACCTTGAGGTAGACCGAGCGCTGATAAAACTTATTTAAATTGCTGATAGCAATCCAGTTGTGTCCAGGGGCTGAATTTTAAAATAATGTAGATAGAGGGAGTCCCCGAAGAGTCCCACCTTGTCAAGCTCCAGGTGCTTGTGACACTCCCAGTTTGTCATTGTATAAGCTCTGGAAGAATACCACACTTGCTACTGACAGAAATTATCAGGTGGATTGGGAGATGAGTGGGAAGAAGGAAGGACTCAAAATGATTTGGTCAAATAACATGTTAGCGAAGAAAGAGACAAAGAAAAGGCAAGTGGCAGTGGCTAAGTGCAGCTACTGAGGGTTCAGATGCAATGTTACAACCAATTCCACATACAATAAACAAGGGGAACTTCTGACCATTATTATTCTGTGTGGAAAGGAATGTAGGGGTGTGGTATAAAGAGGCTGGCTGTCTTCCTGGTGGTGGCTTTTTCTGCAGTGGGGGGTTCAGATGCTTGCTTGACTTACAGCTGCCACCACTGTCACCAATTCTGTGTTTGTGGACTATTTAGTCTCATCAGGTATCATGATAAAGTATTGGTGTGTATTATCTCATTTGCCAGTTCCAAAGATTTCTTCAGAATGTAGTGGCAGCTTAAAAGCTACATGGCGTGTACCAAGAAACTGACCTCCTACTTGAATTGACCATCAGCTTCCTATCAACTAGGGCAACTCAGGTAGCCTAACTGTAGAATGGAGATAGCAGGATGTAGTTCAGAGTTTTGTTGGTAGGAATAAATAACTCCCGTGCAGAGACTAACCCCAAGTCAGGCAGACAGCACACTATCATGTTAAATTTCTTCCTCTTTCTAGTTGAACTCGTTTCTGTATCTATAATAATTAAATTTTAAAAATTCCTTTCAGCTGTAATACTTAATATAAATTTTGCCCTTATTCTGAATTATGTAGTTTTGGAGTTCATCACCAGAGGTTGTATTTGGTTTATTGCTATTTAATCTTGGTATTTATTATTTTAGAGTCTAATGTAATACCTTGCTCATAGTGAGTACTCAGAATTTTTATTGAATTAATGATGGGCATACTAAGACATGAACTTCCTTACTGGAAATAAATGTTTTCAGATTGGAAGACTTTCAATTAAGCAAAATAGTATAGGCAATACAAACATTACATATGGAATATTTAGAAGCTGTAGTTTTTCTAGGGAATAAATGTGTCCAGGAAATATAGCTAAAGATAGTATCACCAGATATGTTCTCACCCAGGTGTGTTCTCAAGTCTGATGGAAAGTTTCTTTTCTGAAGCAGAAAGGATTTATTTGGATTTTCCTCAGAACATCAAGATCTCAGTGTGAATTTTATTGGCAATATGTACTCTGAAAAAATTCAACTTATCCAGTGCAAATAAATGCTCAACTTGTGCATTACCTTCTAAGGTGGACTGAAACACAGATGGACTGAAATGAGCAAGCTCATTTACTTTCTCCCAAAAGTAACATTTTCTCAGAAATAACAAGTAATCCAGTTTTAATAACAAGTTTTCAGGTAATTCACAGCACAGTTTTTCTATTATCACCTTTTATATCTGGGTTTGGTAAACATGTAAATTTTCTGAAGAATAAAATGAAATCTGAGTGAATAGAGACCTAAATGAGACAAAGCTTTGGTTTTTTTCTGTCTTTAATACTTTTTAATACTTTTTACAGGAGGTGATCTTAATTCCCTGTTCCATTCCAGTGGGTTCTGCTGGTAATTAAAACTTAAGTGAGAGGTGGATAATTTGGAATACTATAGGCCACTTCATCAAAATTGTTAGTTATTAAAACTGGTTGACATTTTTAGTTCTAGATTTTATTTGTACTAGTGGGTAACAAAGGAAGAAAATTGTAGAAACAACAAAAAACTCTAGTATTCTGGAACTAGATCCCTTAAGTTTGGATCTGGTCTTTGTTGACTAGATATGATTCTATGCAAATTATTTCACCTCTGTTTCTTATCATTCATTATGTAGGGAAGATAACAGAACCTACCTTTTGAGGATTAAATAAATTAATATATGAAAGGATTAGAGGAGTGCCAGGACAAGAGCTGCCATGATATTAATGGTATTAGTCCTGTATGCTGGTGGTGAGTTTGGCTTTTAAATTAGTAATCTGTGACATTTTTATTCTTCATAATAATGTCAGAACATGGATCTTAAATTGGGGAATTTTTAAGTGTATGTGAATGCACACATGATTTGTTTTTCTTTTAGGTGAGTGAACAAGTTTTATTTCAGAAAGTTAGTCATTAACTGTGAAACATCCTTCAATAATCTAGTTTGAAGAAGAGCCAAACAACAAAGAACCATATTCATCACTGAATGGAAAAATGCACAGTGGGCATTGAAATAAATGAACATCTTATGGAATGAGAATAAAAGGTTAAAATTCTATAAGTGGATAAGAAAGTTCACCCAAAAGGATAATGACTTGGGAGTTCCAGAACTTTAGGAAAGGGGTTTTGTATTTTGTTAAATACAGTGTGGTAGCATTTTTTCCAGACTGAGGTCTTATGTCTACACATACTCCTATTGAAAATCTGAGTATTCCAAGGGTTGTTTTCAGAGCCACAGTAGAACACTTAAAAGAATAAAAGAATAAAATCGAATTCTCAAATTTGATTTCTAGGAACAGGACGGTGAGGGAAGTAACAAGTAGGCTCCTCATAATCAGATTAGCCACGTGGGAAAAGATGGTGTCCCTATACAGACTGTAGAATTTAGATGCATTTGGGGCATAAAAATATAGCTTTTGAAAGTTGGTATCACTGAAGTAAATCAGCTTATTTTTCTATATAAGAATTGACAGCGTGTTAGAATGTGTCAACTCTGTATTCTGTGATTTACTTTTTCTCACTTAGAAAATAACGTGTTCTTCTTTCATGAAGAACTGGCTTTGGTTCATAACTCAGTCAGTCACTAATAGTAGGACTGTGGGCAAGTGGCATGATCTTGCTGAACCCAAATTTTGGTATCTGAAACCAGAAAAAAATGCCAACCACATGGAGAAGGGCAGTGTTAAAAGTGAGCAATGCCTGGAAAATAGTAAGCATTCAACAAATTTAGCCATTGTTCCTGTAGGTTTGACAACACCCCCCAACAGTCTCTAGTCCTTTTATTCTTTCTATTTTTACATCTCAAAACCTATAAAAATAAATTATTATCATTGAAAAACAGGAAGTTAAGGGTTTCAACAAATAATCTTAATTTCTGATCATCTATATCACTGTAAGGACTGTGAATATGAAAAAGAGAAACAATACATGTCTTTTTGAAAGACAAAGAAATTATAAATAAGAACCAGTTGGAAATGAAAAGTGCAACACCTGAAATGAAGAATATGCTAGAAGGAATTAAAAGCAGGCTAGACAAAGCAGGGGATCATATCAGCAATTTTGGGAGGTAGAAAGAAACCCACCCAGTCAAAGAAAAAAAGGAAAAAAGACTTGAAAAGAAAAAAGATAGATTAAGGGAGCTTTGGGACAATAGGAAACATAACAATATTTGCATCATAGAGATACCAGCAGGAGAAGAAAGGGAGCAAGGGATAAAAAAATCTGTTTGAAGAAATAATGAGAGGGAAGTTCCCTAACCTGCTGAAGGAAAATGTCCCACAAGTTCAGGAAGCACAGAAAGTCCCAATCAAGATGAACACAAAGGTACTCACACCAAGACACATTACAAGTAAAATGGCAAAAATTAAAGATAGAGAGAAAAATCTTAAAGTCAGCAAGAAAGAAACAGTTGGTTACCTACAAGGGAGCTCTGATAAGGCTATCAGCTGACTTCTCAATAAAAACACTACAGGCCAGAAGGGATTGGCATGGAGTATTCAAAGTAATGAAAATCAAGGACCTGCAACTAGGACTACTCTATCTAGCAAGGCTTTCATTAAAAATGGAAGGCAAAATAGAGAGCTTCTATTACAAAAAAGCAGCTAAAGGAGTACATTACCACCAAAACAGCATTGTAAGAGATGCTAAAGGGACTGCTTATAGAAGAAGGAGAAATATATAGAGAGAGGAATATATATACAAAGGGAAAAGGGGCAATGAATAATACCTATTAATAATGTTAGATGTATATGGATTACATGCTCCAGTCACAAGATATAGGATAGCTGAATAGATAAGAAAACAGAACCCAAAATTTGTAGTATACAAAAGACCTACCTTAGAACAAAAAGTTATTTATAGGCTGAAAGTGAAGGGATGGAAAAAAATATTCCACTCAAATGCAGATTAAAAAAAAAGCTGTGGTAGCAATACTTCTGACAAAATAAACCTAAAAATGAAGGCCCTAACAAGAGACAAAGAAGGTCACAACATAAATAATAAAGGGAACAATCCAGCAAGAGCCTATAACCCAGGGATGTCAGACTAATTTTCACCAGTAGCCACATCAGCCTCTTGGTTGCCTTCAAAGGGCCAAATGTAATTTTAGGACTGTGTAAGTGTAACTGCTCCTTAAGAGTTAAGGGAGAGCTTGGCGCTGCTGCTGAGTAGCAACAAGGTGCCGGGCTAAATAACACAAGGTGGAGGGCTGGGTTTGGCCTACAGGCCTTGTGTTTGCCACCTGTGCTATAACCCTTGTAAACATATATGCACCCAATATAGGAGCACCTAATGTATAAAGGAAATTTTGTACGACCTTGAGGGAGAGATCAACAATACAATCATTGTAGGGGATTTTAACACTCCACTGTCACCAGTGAATAGATCTTCCATACAAAATAACAAGGAAACAGTGACCTTAAACAACACTCTAGATCAAATGGATTTAATTGACATTTAAAAAACATTTCACCCCCAAGCAACAGAATACGTATTCTTCTCAAGTGCACCCACATTATCCTCAAAGATAGACCACATGGTAGGACACAAAATAAGTCTTAAATTCAAGGAAATTGAAATCATATCAAGCATTTTCTCAGATCACAGTGTCTAGAAACTAGACACCAAACTCAGTTAAAAAAACCCCCAAATATTCAAATATATGGAGACTAAGTGACATGTTATTGAATAATGACTGGATCAACAATGTGACCAAAAAATCAAAAAGTGCCCGAAAACAAATGAAATGAACACACAATACAAAACCTGTGGGACACACACACAAAAAACTGCCTTGAGAGGGAAGTTCATAGCATTACAGGCTTGCCTAAAAAAGATAGAAAAATCTAAAAAAAAAAACCCCTATCCCTACATCTAAAAGAACTAGAAATACAACAACAAAAACCCAGAGTGAGTAGAAGGAAGGAAATAATCAAGATCAGAGCAGAAATAAATGACATAGACTACAAAGATCAATGATCCAGGTGCTGGTTCTTTGAAAAGATAAATAAAATTGATGAACATTTAACCATACTTATCAAGAAAAAATAAGGGCCCAAATAAATAAAATGAGACATGAAAGAGGAGAAGCAACAACTGATACCACAGAAATGCAAAGAATTGTAAGAAAATTGGACAACTGTAATAAGATAAGCAATAAAATATTTAAATTATTAAAAATAAGTGTCTTTTTGAGATTTCATACCTTCATCCCTACCCTGTATATATTATTGAATGATTTTGATAATAGTAATCACTTGAAAGGTAAACCAGTAGCAAGGGTGTGTGAACACTCCTTGGTACATAGAAAATGGATGGTTAGTAACAGATTTTTTTCATCTTATATATCCATATTTTATCGGTTCCTTGATAACTGTGTATTTTTAATAGTAACATTTTAATTTGCTACAGATGTGTCATGAAAATCATTATTAGAGTAAAGAGGAAATACATTTGAAAGCAGTTGTACAAAGGTTACATTTTATTTCTAAGGGAAATGTGTACATGCAGTAAACATAATAAAGGAAAGCTGAATTTCCCTGGAGGTGTACCAGGCTGAATAAAATCTACCACATTATCCTTGAATCTGCTACTTAAAAATTTTAATTGTGTAGACTCTTAATCACAAGGAAGTACCCTTTGCTTTCCTATGTGGGGGGTAGGTGGGAGGGCTACCATCCTTTTTTTGCATCTTCAGAAGACTTCTCTTGGTTCAACATTTTTGTGAAGCTCCTGTTCTCTGTGCTCTGAGGTTCACTAGGCTGTATTGCAGAAGAGAAGAGCCAGCAGTAATGAACAGACCTTAGACAAGCAGGTCACTGGTGACTATAAAATGCCTCCAAGCTCACCCCCTCCACAGCCCTGTAGTGCCTGCAGTCAGGGCTCACAACACTTGCCATGTAACAGCCCCTGACTCAGCAAACCTCTGTGGATGGTTCCTCCAGCTCTGTTTTTTTTTTTTAAGTGTCAAAGTGACACAGCTTATGCCATTCTGAAAACACAACACAAATAGGTGTGAGATCTAGGTCTGATCTTTTAATAGATTCAGTGGCAATCAAAGGAGCTACATAGCGCAATAACATTAGAAGAGTATTTTTTATGACTCTTACATTTTGACTTTTCATATATCTCGTGAAGGAACTTAACACTTATTTGAGATGCATAAGATTTCCTGGGTTTGGGATGAATTGGTAATGGTGAAGATGATGAAAATCAATGCATCTATAATTCCATAGTCTGAAGGAAGGAGGGGGCAGATCAAATTACCCAGACGATCCAAGCAAGCATCTCTTGAAACAATCCAACCAAAGTTTGGTTGAGCATCAGTAGTACCATTGCTCTGTGCCAGTAGTCTCTCCCTGCAGCTCTGCGGGGTGAAGCGTGATACCAAGGTGCTGTGTCTTAGTGTTTCTGCCAATATCTCTTGGTGAGTCCCTAGGTGCCAGTCCCATTAGAACAGGGTCGTATCTTTTGTCTCGCATCATCCAAATCCAAAGGAAAATGGAAAGAGCACAGCACAGGAAATATTTTAGGCAGTTTTTGCTTATTACTTTTAAAAGCAGCTCTATTGAAATATAATAGACATTCAATAAATGACTTGCACTATAGTACATAGCATGATACTTTGGTACATAAATATACCTCCGAAACCACCACGGCAATTAAGATAATGTTCACTCTTCACTTTCAAAATTTTCTTTGTGTGCTTTGCAGGTCTTTCCTCATTCACAGGCAACACCTGATCTGCTTCTGTCAGTGTGCATTATTTCCAAAAATTTTATATAAATGCAGTTGCTCAATATGTACTCTTTTCTGTTTGTTTGGCCTTTCTTCTCATGCAGCCTATTTATTTTGAGAATCATCCATGTTCATAACACCAGTCATTCATTACTTTTTTATTGCTGAGTAGTTCTCCATTGTTTGTGCACACAATATGTGGTCTAAAAAAAACAACTCACAGAAACAGAATAGAAAAGTGTTTTCCAGGAGTTAGTGGCTGGTGGGTGGAAGAAATAGGGAGTGGCTGGTAGAAGGGTACAAACTTACAAACTTTTAGTTATAGAATAAAGTCTGACTATCTAATGTATAACATAGTAACTATAGTTGATGACAGCTAATGGTGTCATTGAAATTTGTTAAGACAGTTAAATGTTCTGCACAAACAGAAAGGTCAATATATGTGTTGATGGATATGCTAATTAATTTTATGGGGGGAATCCTTTCACAATGAATTTGTATAGCAAATCATCACATTGTACACTTCAAATATCTTAAAAGTTTAAGAGTCCCTCAGGTCCTGTGCAGGAGGATATGCACAGTTTGTGTGGGGACCGGCTTGTCAGTGTCTTCGTGATTAAGTTAAGGTGAACATTGCAGTGATGCGGAAGTACTCTACTCTTGTAAATGTTGACAAGAAGTAATAAGAAGTGCTGATTATTAAGCATAGCAAACCACTTCCTATGATATCTTCAAAAAAAGGACTGCTTTTTTCCCTTACAATCAATTTGAACTCTGTACTGGTAAAGTGTGTTAATAAAACCACAAGTGGTCAATCCACTACTTGCTGTTCTGCTCCTTTTCTTTTTTCCCTCCCACTTTGCTTTCCTGTCTCCTACGAAATAGCAGTAGGTACGCACTTCAGGTGTCTGTGTCTCCTTGTCTGTTTCCTCCTTTGGTGAAGTAGAGAAAATAATTGTACCTATTTTACAAGACTGCTGTGAGGACTGAGTGGGATAATGCATAATGAAGTGCTTAGTAAAGTGCTTGGCTTAATCATTGTTAGTTTTGTAAACATTATCATCATTTTTGTTGTTGTTTGCTTGTAACATTTGCTTAGATTTTTTTCTCCACTCGCATGGGGCTTTGATGCACTCTGTGCCAGGCAGAACCTCTCGCACCACGACACACTGAGGCTGAAGTGTGTGCCTTGCAGGTACCACTAGAGCTTGTGAACAGTCACCCTGAAGATGGATACTATCTTAAATCTAGGCAAGGGTTTATTGGGGAAATAATCCCCAAAGTTTAAATTTGGCAATTAAATTTATCTGCTATGAAAAATGTTAGAATTCTTTGGTCCTTGCTATCAACAAAAGTGAGGCAATTGTTAATGAATGGAGAGGAATATCGACCGCTTTGCCAGAGAGGCCCAGCTGCGACCCGACAGGAGCCTTGGCCAGGAACGCACGTGATGGGCTGGGATGGCACGCCATTTGTTAACAGCTTTCCCACAGCTGGCAGCCTGTGCTATCATACACTTTGCTGATAGGCAGTAATCTAATCTGCTGTTCTATTTATTGTGTTTTTCTCTTTTCAACACAGCTTCAGCTTCTTTTTGGTTCAGCATTTTGCCATTTGTAATCGGTATGTCGCACTCAATCTTGATGACTTGTTTGGCCTTGGAATAATTAAGATTGTGAATTTTCACACTGAGTTTGGCTGTTGTGTATTTGCCCATCTCGTTCTTTCAGTGAACAAGCATTTAACAGCTCCCCCTCCTAGTGGTCCATAGATGCTATCAGCCTCTGGTGTAAGTGTCAGGGTAAGGGACACTTCTGTGGTTTCCCAGTATATATGACAGAATTCACAGACAGCTTCTAAGGGCTTGTTTGGAAGGGCTGGTATATGCCAAACTGCCTAGTGTTTTCTTGGCATCCAGTCCTTGTCTGAGTTCTGTGGAAGAGATAATATTTTGAACAAATGCCCAGTAGGCTGTTTTCATCAAAATATTCTCTTTATGAGATACTATTTGTTTAGTCTCTGCCTTTCCTCAGAGGGTCAACACCAGGAGGGCGGTGACTCTGGCCCTTTCATTCATTGCTGTAGTCCCTCTGCCTAGAACACCTCCTTCTAAGACTTCGATAAATGTTTGCTGAATGAATAGATGAAATTATTCAGCATATTTTTTGAGCATTGAATAAGAAATACCATTGTACTTGAACCTAGAAATATCAATTAACTCTAAAGACTAGTTTCTTACCTTGATGGAGCATATATTATATTTGGGGAGTAAGACACAATGAATAAAAAATAATCATAGATTGGTATTATAGATTATGATGAACTGGTAAGAAGCACTATATAATTAAATGATGAGAGACTTACTGGAGGGAATGGGTAAAGCCAATCTGAGGAGATCTGAATGGTGCGAATAAACTTGCTGCATGGAAAGCTGCAGGAAAATAGATCATTCCAGAAAGTACAAAATTCCAGAGGGGGACAGGGTCCGGTATATCTGAAGAACAGAGAGGAGACTGATGTGGCTGAAAGTGAGCAAGGAGGGAATTAGGTGAAGTTGGAGGGGTAGAGATGGATCACTCTACGGGGCCCTGTAGACCATGGTAAGATCAAGTGCAGTGGTAAGCCACTGGAGGCTTTTGAGCAGGAGGGTGACATCTGATTTATGGTTTCAAAAGATCACTCTAAAAGCTACATTCAGATTGTACTGGAAAGGACTGAGTGGAAGCAGGGGAACCAGTAAGAATTTTCAGGAGTCCAGTAACTTGACTAAAGTGGTGGCACTGGAGATGGAGAGAAGTGGGTTGATTTGATATACACTGGAAGGAAGTACTGAGTCAATGTGCTGATGAATTCAGTGAATTGTATGGAATGAATAGAAGTTGAATGAAGAGTGATTTCTAGGTATTGGCAGGTATACTTGGGTAAGTGGTAGGACCATTCAGTGGCTAAGTTGTTGTACCCTTCACTGAGACAGGGAAGACTTGAGGCAGGTTCTCCAGTTAAACAGTCTCTGTCACTCTCATCTTCGTTTTCTCTTTCCCTCTCCCCCTTCTCTTCCCTCTTTGCTCCTTATCTCTTTCTCTCTTCTCTGGTGTACTTTCCCTCTTTCTGCTCCATTATCTGTGTTGACTTCTACCCGTTGATTCCTGTTCATGTCCAATGGGAAAGAAAACAACCTTGCACCAAAAGTTAAAAATAAATTCTTACCTTCTCTCATGACAACTTAGGTCACAGCCTCATCCTGAATGAATTATTGGCATAAAAAGAATTTGTCGATTGGCTTGACTCTGGGTTTTGAACTAATCACCCAGCACAGGAGAAGAGATTATTCTCATTGTTTTGGTCAATTCAGGAACTATTTCCAAAACAGGGGTTAGTAGTCAAACTCTATTGCTATTATATAATGAAGAAAATTTGGGATAGGTATTGAGGACTTAACCAAATGTTAAATATAGTCTCTTGATCTGCTCAATATCCACAATTATGTCCTTCTCAAATAAATACACACCCTTATAATGCTCACAGTAGCAGGAAATATATTCACTCTTTCTCAAAATTGGATAGCTCAAAGTCTCCATTGTTTTGATTCTGGGTCCATGGTTGAGTTGCTATTCTTCCCATCACATCTACATGTGTCTTCTCATTGTATTAAGGCTAAAATGCTCTTATCTACCTTCAACATATATATTTAAAAGTAGTGGAGAAAGAACTGAATAAGCACAATGAAAATTCTACTTGGAAAAAGACAATTGAGGGTGGGAGGTGGAGATGGCTGGGGTTGGGAGAAAATAAAAATAATTGTGTATGAACAGCAATAAATAAAGAAAAATAAAGTGACCCCTCAAAAAATAACAGAGTGCTGACAAAAAAGAAAGAAAGAAAGGGAAAGAAAGAAAGAAAAGGACAATAGCACCCATGGTTCACTGGTATGTAGCATACATAAATCACGGCCTGCTGGCTGGAAACAGAGTTTTCTGACTTGGTAGTGACTAGTGACTTCTTATTTTACACATGACAGCATCTAATTCTGCTCTCTGAAATAAGCTCACTTGTCAGTCCTCTTCTCTCACCCCACTGTGGAGGAAAAAGGAGATCTATAGAAAGTAACCTCACAGGGTGGTCTGATCTAAATTCCTGGGCAGTCATGCCCCAGGCTTATCACTTCTTATAAAACTTCTTATAAAAGTACAAGGCTTATCTTTGCCATAACCAAGCCCTATCCATTGTTTCTCTGCATCTAGGTCAATACACCCTTGAAATACCCCCTTTCTAGACCCTTCCTTCTAATACAAGGGGGGCACCCAAAAAGCCCCAAAATCTATTTATGAAAAATTGTGTATTTATTCTTACATGTTTGGACTTCAGTCACCTTGAAAGTACACTCCATTTGATGCAATACACCTATCGAGACTTTTTTCCCCACTGCTCAAAACAATTTTTGAACTCCTCAATTTTGATGCCTTTTAGTACTTTTGCTGATTTTTTTGTTTGTTTCACTTTTTCCACATTGGGAAAATGTTTACCTTTGAGGATTTTTTCATCCAGGGCAACAAAGAAAAGCCTCTTGGGGTGAGATCAGGTGAATAGGGAGGATGAGGCATGGGGTCATGTAATTTTTGTCAAAAACTGCTGTACTCAGTGTAGTGTGGGCAGGTGTGCTCATAAATCACCCATTGTGAAATGGGAAAATGCACTGAAACAGTACTTTTAAAAAAGTCACTGAAGCTGAACACAGCCTTTCAAAACAACACCAGCTGGTACACTGATACAGATGGGTTCCTAGAACACTTACCTAGTAGAGGGTAAACCTATACTTGGGCCTGCCCTCCAGAAAATAATTCTGTTTTTGGGGGGATGTTGCCCCTCATATGTGACCACTTTTTCAGACTCCTCCTTCTAATATGTGACCACCCTTAAGAGAGCAAGCACATAATCTTAGCTATCCTGTAATCTGATCTCTGCCTTGCTTTCTCCCACCTTCATGTTCCCTCCTTCATCTCAAATGAAAAAAAGAAAGTACAAACTATTATACTCTCAAGCATTTGAGATCTTGTTCCTTGGCATATGTCACCAGTTTGGCTTAAGTAAGCAAAAATTTTTTCTATCGGTTTGGACAGTTCTTATGGCAACACCTGTTGGGGAAGATCACTCTTCTCCACTGTCTTTCATGTGAAATATGCAATCCATATGATGTTCTTTCTGGGCTACTCAGCTTTAGTCACTCACCCCCATTAGTGGGTGGCCAAGGGATTTAAGATTTAAATCATAGTTCTTAACATGTTGTAACCTTTTCAGATAGAGAATACTTCATAGGGGTTGCCTGAGTCTGAAGTTTTACTTGTGCCTTGATCTTATATCCTTCCAAATCACCTACTTCCCAATATGTACCATTATTAATATTTGTTGAGGAATATAATTCAATTTTTTGAACATATAATATTCTATCATTTCGGATTACCAAAGGCGCCTTCTTAATCAAGCTTTTTTGTCTTCCCTCTGTGCTTATAAAGGGTCATATCCAGCCTGTTTTGTCTCTTGCTTGTAAGACTTCACTGATGGCCTCAAGAAGGGTTAACATAAAGAAGAAACATTCTATACATGTTTCTTTCCAAGTCTCTAACTGCTATGGCCTTCATAGGCACATTGAGTTTCAGCTCAAAAGAGGCCATAGTTTAGTATCTTCAATATGGTATAAGACTACCAGAGAGAAAGAGTAGGGGAAATAGAGAGGCTTCTCTGTTTCGAATCCTTCATCTTCTATTAAACCAGTATGCTTTCTATTCTGCCTCATTTCCTGTATCAAAGTCTGTATTAGTTAAAATTCATGCAGTTTAAAATAACAGAAATTTTGCAGTAGGGGTGCAAGCCACAATTCAGTCAGGGCTGAGCGTGAACCTCAGTCTGAAGTGATTCAGGGTTATATGTGGCAGCAGCCAAAACAGTCCAGTTGGAGATAATCCTGGGAGATTATGATCCTGGAGCTGTCAGGGGCCATTATGTGAAGCCAGAGAAAGAAGCCAACGAGGTGGAAGACAGAGCCAAAAGCTGGAGAAAAACCAAGTTCTGATGGCATCATTGGACCTCTAAATCCGATCATGTATGGAACAAGCTTTATCTCTGGCCTTTTCAACTAAGTGAATCAATACATTTTTTCCCTTTGTAACCTTGTTTGAACTGCAGTTTCCATCTAATTCATCAATTTAGGCTTCTGGCTTGATCTTAGTAATTGGACTGTGAGACATCACTCAACCTCATCTAATTAAGTAATTTTAGAGATGAAAGGGACATTTAAGTTTGTTTAATTCTATTGCTCTATTCCCTACCTTGTCTCTTTTTCCTCACTTATGTTTGTTGTTTTACTTACATTCATAAAGGAGGTTCCTACATATGTATAGTGATCTCTTGTTGTCCATGAATTCTTAATCTTGAGAAACTAGAAGCCCCGTAGGTGTGGTTCGATGTGTTTCACAGTAGGGTAATGGATTGAACAGCTGTTTCTTTTGAGGACACTGAAGTGTAATTTTTTTGGTAGCTCTTTTCTTTAATAGGATTAGCTTTTTCCAAATAATTATTTTTCAGTTATCCAATCTTCTCATTAAGGTCCTTATTTTCTTCTGTAGAGTGACATTTTTAAAAAAGAGATTCTAAATTTTTGGTCAGGTGTTACACAAACCTCAGAGTTAGAGAGGTCTGGAGTGACTGAAGGGTTATATATAAATAACTTGATTTTAAGTATAATTTATTGATTATGCTATTACAGTTGTCCCAATTTTTCTCCCCTCTCCTCCCTGTACCCCCCACCCTCCAGTATAACTTTCTTAGTTCATGTCCATGGGTTCTTTATATAAGTTCTTTGGCTTCTCTGTTTCCTATACTATTCTTACCTCCCCCCCTTTCTATTTTATGCCAACCAATTATGCTTCTTATTCCCTGTACATTTCCTCCCATTCTTCCCATTCCCATCCCCACTGATAACCTTCCATATGATCTCCATTTCAGTGATTCTGTTCCTGTTCTAGTTGTTTGCTTAATTTTTGTTTTTGTTTTTTAGGTTCAGTTGTTAATAGTTGTGAGTTTGTTATCATTTTACTGTTCATAGTTTTGATCTTCTTTTTCTAAGTCTCTTTAACATTTCATATAATAAGGGCTTGGTGATGATAAACTCATTTAACTTTACCTTGTCTGGGAAGCACTTTATCTGCCCTTCCATTCTCAATGATAGCTTTGCTGGACAGAGTAATCTTGAATGTAGGTCCTTGCTTTTCATGACTGAATACTTTCCAGTCCTTTATTGCCTGCAACATTTCTTTTGAGAAATCAACTGATAATCTTATGGGCATTTTTTGTAGGCAACTCTCTCCTTTCCTCTTGCTGCTTTTAAGATTCTCTCCTTATCTTTAATCTTGGGTAACTTAATGATGATGTGCCTTGGTGTGTTCCTCCTTGGGTCCATTGTTTTTGTGACTCTCTGGGCTTCTTGTACTTTATGGAAGTCTATTTCCTTCATCAGATTGTAAAACATTACCATAATAAAGTAAAACATTTGAACATTGTTTGTTCAAATAAGTTTTTAATTTCTTGCTCTTGTTCTTCTCCTTCTGGCACTCCTATGATTTAGATGTTGGAACATTTAAGTTGTCCCATGGGTTCCTAAGACTTTCCTCATTTTTTGAGCTCTTGTTTCTTCATTCTGTTACAGTCGGATGTTTATTTCTTCCTTTTGTTCCAAATCATTGATTTGAGTCCCGGTTTCCTTCCCTTCCCTGTTGGTTCCCTGTATATTTTGCTTTATTTTATTTTGTGTAGCCTTCATTTCTTCCTTGATTTTGCTACCGAGCTCAATCAATTCTGTGAGCATCCTGATTATCTGTATTTTGAACTCTGTGTCAGTTAGATTGTCTGTCTCCTTGTCTTTTTCTGGAGTTTTGATCTGTTCTCTCATTTGGGCCATATTTCTTTGTTGCAGCACACCTGTTATGTTGTAAGGGGGCAGAGCATTAGGCATTCACCAGGGCAGGGCAACCCTCTTTACTGCGTTGTGGCACTGTCGGTGGGGGAGGGGTCAGAGAGAGAACAATGCAGCTCACTTGCTCTGCTTTAGCCCCACTTTGTAATGAAATCTCTTATGAGACTGGGAGTTTCTCCAGCTGTCACAACCCCCACAATATTTTATACCTAGAGGTTTTCGAGTCTTTAGTTTCCTGGTCAGCCAGCCCCACCTGCACTGTCTGCTGCCTTGCTGCATCCTCTCACTTGGCTGTCCATCTCCACCCCTCCCACCTGTCTGGATGAATGTTCCTTTAACTCCTTGGTTGTTGGAGTTCCCTGCAGTTTGATTTTCTGGTGCTTCTGGTTGTTTATTGTTTTTAAATTGGTTGTTATTCTTCTATTGTTTGTGTGAGGAAGCAAAGTATTTCTACCCATGCCTCTATCTTGGCTGGAGATCCCTAAATAACTTTTTTAATGCAAAATTCTTTTGAATACATCTTTTATTTTAAAAAGATTTTATTTATTTGTTTTTAGACAGAAAGGGAAGGAGAAAAAGAGGGAGAGAAACATTAATGCATAGTTGCCTCTTATGCACCCCCTATTGTGGACCTGGCCTGTGCCCAGTCATGTGCCTGACTGGGAATTGAACTAGGACCCTCTGGTTCACAGGCTGGTGTTCAATCCTCTGAACTACACCAGCCGGGGCTGAATAAATTTTTAAAAGATCTTTTAATGAGAAAGAAGCATAGGTAGATATGCTTTGCCTCCTCACACAACCAAAAGAAGGATTACAACCAACTTAAAAACAAAAAGTAACCAGAACTGCCAGAAAATTGAACAGTATGGAAGTCCCACAACCAAGGAGTTAAAGAAGAATAGACTTCCAGATGAAGTCTATTCATCTAGACCGGTGCACCAAGACAAAGAAATATGGCTCAAACAAAAGGACAGATCAAAACTCCAGAAAAAGAACTAAGTGATGAGGAGATAGCCAACCAATCAGATGCAGAGTTCAAAACACTGGTAATCAGGATGCTCAGAGAAATGACTGAGTATGGCTGCAAAATAAAGGAAGAAGTGAAAGCTATACAAATTGAAATAAATAAAAGCATTCAGGGGAACGACAGTGAAGGGAAGGAAACTGGAACTTAAATCAACAATTTGGAATAGAATACAGAAACAAAAACTTTTTTTTTAAAATGAAGAGAGGCTTAGGAACCTCTGGGACAACCTTAAATGTATCAACATCCAAATCATAGGGGTGCCAGAAGGAGAAGAGGAAGAGCAAGAATTTGAAAACTTATTTAAAAAAATAATGAGAGAAAACTTTCTTAATCTGGTGAAGGAAATAGACATGCAAGTTCAGGAAGCTCAGAGTCCCAAACAAGTTGGACCCAGAGAGGACCACACCAAGAAGCATCATAATTATAATGCCAAAGATTAAGGATAATGAGAGAATCTTGAAAGCATTAAGGGAAAAGAAGAGAGTTATCTAAAAGGAGTGCCCATAAGACTGTCAGCTGATTTCTCAAAAGAAACCTTGCAGGCAAGAAAGGATTGGAAAGTATTCAGTCATGAAAAGCAAGGACCTACATTCAAGATTACTCTGTCCAGCAAAGCTATCATTGAGGATGGAAGGGCAGATAAAGTCCTTCCCAGACAAGGTAAAGTTAAATGAGTTTGTCATCACCAAGCCCTTATTATATGAAATGTTAAAGAGACTTAGAAAAAGAAGATCAAAACTATGAACAGTAAAATGACAACAAACTCACAACTATTAACAACTGAACCTAAAAAATAAAAAACAAAAATTAAGCAAACAACTAGAACAGGAACAGAACCACAGAAATGGAGAGCACAGGGAGGGTTATCAATGGGCAGGGGAAAGGGAGAATATGGGGGAAATGTACAGGGAATAAGAAGCATAATTTGTAGGCATAAAATAGGGGGAGTTTAAGAAATTATGGGAAATGGAGAAACCAAAGAAATTATATGTACAGCCCGTGGACATGAGCTAAGTTGTGGGGGGATGCTGGAGGGAATGGGGTACCAGGCAGATGGAGACAAAGAGGAGAAGAAAAGGGGACAACTGTAATAGATAATCAATGAAATATAATTAAAAATCTTTTAATAAAGATTCTGAATTAAGGTCTTTAAATATATAAAAAGACAAATACCCCTTATGATATCATAAGACTTTCATATAATGAGGATAATGGTAATCACAGCAAGTAAGTAATAGTAAAATTAGAAAAATGCCTCTCATGTTATTTGCTAATAGCAAACTTAAGAGAATCTTGCTATTTTTCCTGGTTTTTATGTAAATATAAATGAAGAAAAATAGCATGAAACCAACGTGATTATGTTAGTCTGTGTATAATTTTCTTTGAATGGTTTCTATAAGGTAGATTAATATTCATTGGTGGGGTTTGTTTCCTTTGCAGTACCCAACTTATCTCTAAATTGATTTATTGTTAGATCAGTTGTTTACTTGTATAGCTGCCAGGTTCTGGCTCAATACAGCATCAAGTAATAGTACAAATTTAACCCCCTTTTCTTTTTGCGTACTCTCTTATTGGATGAAAAATAAAAATCAAAATGTTGGCACTGTCACCTAAGTTCTTCCAATAAGAAAGGTCCAGACCAATAAATAAAGAATTATACTTATTGTATATTTTTATTGGTGTTTCAATGTCCCTTTAGCATTGAACTTAGGTATTATTTCCTTGGTGTGTCACCTAAGGTAAGGAGGCAGTAAGTGTTCCATCTGTTCCACCAGTAGGTTAGCTGTCTGTTTCTTTGTGAACCTCTGTTATGAATTAGGGAAAATAAGAGCTTGTGCGAGACAATTGCCTTTACTTAGCCTACAAATGTTTATAGTATTTTGGATTAGTTGTGGATTTTTTGGAATTTCAATAATTTGAAAAAGCTTGGAATTTTGTCCAACTGCTTGCATGTTCAGTGGAATAGTAAATCAACAATTTAGAGGTATATAAAATGAATCTTTCTAATTAATAAATATATTTCAATATTATGTATATTATCTAGAATTAAAAATGGATTGTTACATGTTTCAGAAATTAAAGAGTGAGTGTTCAGATTGACAAATTTATGTGAAAGTTGGGTTCTAGAATTTAAATTTAAACACATTGTAACATGGTAGCTGAGTTGCAAAATTTTCACAAAGTAAAACAGAAATCAAGAAGATCAATAGATGACTTATTTCAACTACTGCGAGCCCACATACATAAAGTCATTTCTCAACTTGAAGTCTTTCTGCATTTTTAAACCTCCAGCTTAAATTTTTTTGATCATCTTTATATGATTCTTCAACCTGAAATTGTCTAAAACTAATACTTGACTTAAAAAATCTAAATATTAATTTAAAATGTTACATTGGATTATTAAGTTCAACTCTAGGCATGCAATAAATGCTTTTAGAAAGAATGAGTATGTTGCAATCAATCAAAGAAGAAGCAGAATCATTCAGACTTGGGATGACAAAACAGGGCAGCTGCCTCAGGAACTAAGATATGGTTCTTGTTTCTTCCCCATCTCTGGGAATGGCCAATGATAACAAAAGGCAGCTGGTTGGGCAGAAGGCAGGAGCTTTGCAAGCTGGTATAAAAGTAAGAAAAAGGAGAAAAACACATTCTCACTCTTTCTCTGTGATGGCCTCCCTTCCTCTTCCTCTTGGTCCCTCTCCCCCTTGCTCCCTCTCCCCCTCCACGTCTCTGTACCCCTCCCCATCTCCCTCCATCTCATATACAGATAGTAGTGCATTCTTCTCAGCACCACCTGACTCTCTCCATCAGAGCAACTGAAAGTGAAGGAGCTAGGTCCACCTTCCCCCCAAATGTCTTTTAGACTGGTCTGAAGTTCATTTTAACCTATTTGATAATGCTGATCATAGTAAGAGAGCAAATTGAGATTATGATTTTCCCTAGACTTTCTATAACCCCCAGTTCAATAGTTTTATTTTTAAAAATTTTTATTATATTTTTCCATTAACATTTAGCCCCCCCTATTCCCCCTGCCCTCCACAATCACCATGCTGTTGTCCATGTCTGTGAGTCCTTTTTTCTTTTTGCTCAATCCCTCCAGTTTTCAATATGTTCTTGATGGAGTCCAAAAGTAGTGGGAGTTTTGGTAAAAATGCAGATTTTTATATCATATCTCTAAATTGCTAAATCAAAACTTCTGGGGGTGGTTGCTAGTTATTTGCATTTTAAACAAGTTTCCAAGGTGACTGTGACTTGCCATTGAATCTGATGATCACTGCTGTCTGTAAGACACTGCTTTCAAATACTAACTTCTGTCATGTGCCCAACATCATTTATGGCCCTTATCATCAAGAAATGTATGATCTAGTAAGAGACACACTCATGAATAGAAAAAAAGTAGTAATTCCTTAGAGGTAGGAGAAATGTAATGTAAAGGAGAAGCTGATCCTTGCAGTAGTTCATTCATTCACCCATTCATTCATTCTACAACCTACGTGCCAGTAACTGTTGGGTGCCTCGTGCATATTTGGTGACTACTTGGTCCTTCTACTTCTTCATATTAGACTCTACCTACTTTATGTCTAATATGTTTCATAAGGCACTTGCTTCTATTACTAGTTTCATTTATATCATTATTTGTCTTATTCTCCATAGCAGTACTGAATATTTTTAAATAATACAGAAAACATATGACAATACAAGAGGCACACCTCATGTAGAAAAGAGGAAGAGGTATTGATGTTAAAGTTGTAAAAGGATAAGTAATCAAAAATCTCAATATATGTGGGATTAGAATAGTATACTAGATGTTACAAATCAGGGGTTCTTAAGGTAGGGTCAGCAGAATCTTAGGTATGTATGGGCTAGGGTCTTTGAAACTAAATACAAAAATGTTTGCATAGGTACTTTTTTGGATCTATGGCTTTTATTAGAGTCTCTGGAAAACTTTGGAACCAATATTCTGGATGCCATCACCTAATGCCAAACAAAAGCCAGGCAAGTAGAATAGATGTTTGAAATAGTGCTCTGGGAAAGAGGCTGTAGGTGGGGGTTCTGGTGAACAGGTAGTGCATGACTCCTCTTAAGGGAGCAAGACTCAATCACACTGCTGCTCTATGACAATTCAGGCCCCAATGGCCAGGCGTTCTGATTTTTCAAGTGAAGCCAAATATATGAATTTGTGTGTGTGTGTGTGTGTGTGTGTGTGTGAAATTCCCTGTATATTTTCACTGGATATAGGATCCTGGGTTGATAGTTCTTTTTTCTCAGCACTTGAAAAATATTGGAGCACTTCTTTTCGGCCTCCATGGTTTCTGGTTAGTAGTACTTTGGAATTTGAAATGGTCTTCCCTTATATGTAATGTGTTATTTCTCTTTGGTTACTTTGAAGATATTTTCGTATTTTTTAGTTTTTGGATCTTTGATTATGATATGTTAAGGTATGTATTTCTTTGAATTTATCTTGTTCAATTCAAAAAATTTGTATATTTATGAATTTTGTCAAGTTTGGGAGTATTTTGGCCATTATTTCTCTAAATATTTTTTTAGCTTCAACTGCTTCCTCATTTCCTTCTGATATGTCAGTGGCACAAATGATAGCTCTTTGGTTATTGTCCCATATATTCCTGAGGCTCTGTACTTTTAAAAATATATTTTCTCTGCATTATTCAGATTGGGTAATTTCTATTGGTGTATCTTTATGTTTACTGATTTTTTTCCTCTTCTGTTATCTCCATTCTGTTACTGGGCTCATCTTGGGAGTTTATCAATTTTAGTTAGTGTATTTTTAATTCTCAAATTTTTATTTAACTTTTTAATATTTTCTGTTTCTTTGCTAGGAGTTTTTATTTTTTCCTTGTGTTTCGAGAGTGTTCATAGTTTTTTGTGGGAATATTTTTATGACAACTGCCTTAAAATTTTTGTCAGATAAATCTAACATTTGGATCATCTCAGTGTTGGCATCTGTTGATTATCTTTTCTCATTTGAATTGAGAGTTTATTGGTTTTTGGTATGACACATAATTTTGGATTGCATTCTGAACTTAAGTGCAATATTATGTTGTGACATTCTGGTTGCTATTTAATCTTCTGTTTCACTAGCCAATAAACCTTTTTTAGGTTCAGAAAGCATGACCTAGTCTACTTTTATAGGCTGTAGTTCCAATGTTGATTTAATTTCCAAGCTTTTCCCTTATTATTCTGGTCTAGCCCACTGGTGTACTACTGAGGCCAATTTGAAACCTGAGTAGTATTCCACACCATAGTTCAGTTTTCAAAGCTTTTGCTCTATTGATTCTAGTCATTTTGACACATGGAATGCTTGAGGTATTTGCTTGTGATTTTATGCGCAGATATAAAGAATCTCTTTCCCCATCTCCCTACTCTTCTTAATATAATCTCCTAATCTTCCCAATCTAGTTGGGAGTGGGTGTAAAATCTCCTCTTTGCTGATACTCCTTTGGTTCCGGGCAGGGGTTGTGGACAGGGCTCCTTACACAGTCTTCACAGTACCTGATGGGGAAGGAGGAGGGATGCTGCCTTCGTTTATACTCATGTACAGCAAGATGGGCTATTTGATGAGTGGGTGGGTAGGGAGGAAGCACTTGGCCTCTTCTGCAGCTACTGCAGGATGGGCTGATTGACAGGATTCCACCTGTAATACCCACAGCACCCAAGAGAGGGAGGGGGGTGAACAGTGCATCCTCTGCTTGGTCAGTACCTTGTGGGGATGTTTGACTTGGCTGTGTTCCAGAGTCACTACAAAGCTGGTGAGAAGGGTGAGAAGCACAGTTTCTTTTGAGGTATCTTCCTGGAGTAGGGGAGAAATAGTCATAGAATTCTGTCCTGAGGGATGTCTTCTTCCACGTGTTTTGGATAGCAAGAGCAGTCTCCTCACCGCTTCTTTTTATCTCTGTGTTTTTTCAGATAGTCTCAAGGCTAAGATATATAGATGATAAACCAAACCAAATCAGGGAATTCACTGCCACATTATTCATTGAGTTCTCAGGCCTCTAGCCAGTCTGCCGTTTTCCTCTGCTTTTTATACTCTTCTGATAGTTGCTCTATCTATATAATTTGCCTAGGATGTTTAGTTGGAATTAATTATATGAGTACTGTGGAATGCGCTTACTCCATTTTGTGTAAAAGTCTTGGTTTCTTTTTGGAGGCAATGTATATTGAACTCTTCAAAGGAGCGAGTGGGATAGTTCTAACCTAACTATCTTCAAATTCTTGATGAAATTTTAATTAATCACCATTAAGTAGAAGTGTCCTATACTCTCAAACACTTAGTGAAATAAACTTATAGTAAATATGATGTTATATGTGTTGTTAATTTAGAGATTTAATTTGAATACTCTCACTCCACTAAATATGTTTCTCAAGTTTTTATTTGTAATTTTTGTGACTTAAATTTTATTGTATTTTTTTTGCATGACCATTTAGTCCCCTTTTACTTCCCTCCCCCCAGCAATCACCACACTGTTGTCCATGTCTGTGAGTCTTTTCTCCTTTTTGCTCAATCCCTCCACCCCCTAATATCCCCCCTTACTGGCTGTTATCTGCTCCCCATCTGTCTCTGTTTTGCTTGTTAGTTCAGTCTGTTCATTAGAGTTCATCTATAAATGAAATCATATGGTATTTGTTTTTCTCTGACTGGCTTATTTCACTTAGCATAATGTTCTCCAGGTTCATCTATACTGGTGCAAAGGGTAAAATTTTCTTCTTTTTTACAGCTGACTAGTATTCCACTGTGTGAATGTCCCAGAGTTGTTTTATCCACTTATCTGTTGATGGACACTTGGGCTACTTCCATATCTTGGCAACTGTAAATAATACAGTAATGAACATAGGGGCGCTTATGTTCTTTCAAATTAGTGTTTTGGGTTCCTTCAGATATATTCCCAGAAGTGGGATCGCTGAGTCAAAAAGCAGATCCATTTTTAATTCTTTGAGGTATCTCCATACTGCTTTCCACAGTGGCTGCCCCAATCTGCATTTCCACCAACAGTGCAAAAGGGTTCCCACTTCTCCACACTCTTGCCAGCACTTGTTTGTTGATTTATTGATGATAGCCATTCTGACAGATGTGAGATGGTATCTTATTGTGGTTTTAATTTGCATTTCTCTGATGATTAGTGACCTTGAACATCTCATATATCTATTGGTCATCTGTATATCCTCTTTGGAGAAATGTTTTTCTTGTTTTATGAGATAGGCCTGTAATGCTATGTAATTTCCTTCTTGGAATTGCTCTCCCTGTGTCCTGCAGATTTTGGATTGTTGTGTGCTCAGTTTCATTTATTTCAAGGTATCTTTTGATTTCTTCTTTAATCTCATTGTTGACCTATTCAATGTTTAATTACATGCTAATTAGCTTCCATGTCTTTGCATGTTTTTCAGTTTTCTTCTTGTGATTGATTTCTAGTTGTATAGCATTTTGGTCAGAGAAGATGCTTGATATGATTTCAATCTTCTTAAATTTATTCAGGCTTATTTTGTGTTCTAACACGTGGTCTATCCTAGAGAATGTTCCATGTGTACTTGAAAAGTATGTATATTCTTCTGCTTTGGAATGAAATGCTCTGAATATACCAATTATTTCTATTTGAGCTAGCGTGTTGTTTAAGGTCATAGTCTCCTTGTTGATTATCTGCCTGAAAGATCTATCCATTGAAGTCAATGGGATGTTAAAATCCCCAATTATGACTATTTCTGTTGATCTTTCCCATTATGTCCATCAAGGCTTGCTTTACATATTTAGGTGCTCTTATGGTGGGTGCATAAATGTTTATGAGGGTTTTATCTTCTTGTTGGATTATTCCCTTTATCGTTATGCAGTGTCCTTCTTCATCTCTTACTATAGCCTTGTTTTAAAGTCTTTTTTTGGTCAGATATAAGTACTGCTACCCCAGCTTATTTTTCTTTTCCTTTAGCATAAAATATTTTTCCAACCCCTTATTTTTAGCCTGTGTGTATTTTTTGACCTGAGATGAGTCTCTTGGAGGCAGCATATATATGGATCTTATTTTCTTATCCATTCAGGTACCCTCTGTCTTTTGGTCAGAGCATTTAAGCCATTTACATTTAAGATTATTGTTGATAGATACACATGTAGTGCCATTTTATTGTTAGACTGTTTCATCTGATTTTTTTTCCCTTTTCTTTGTACTCTTCTCAAAGGAAGTCCTTTAAATTTGTTGCAGTACTGGTTTGGTGTTAACAAACCCCTTTAGCCTTTTCTTTTCAGGAAAGCTCTTTATTTTCCCTTTGATAGCCTTGCTGGGTAAAGGAGCCTTGGTTGTAGGTTTTTCCTTTTCACGACCTTGAATATTTCACGACACCCCTTCTGGCCTGAAATGTTTCTGTTGAGTAACTAGATTGCAGTCTAACTGATACTCCCTTGCATGTAACTACCTGCTTTTCTCCTGTGGCTTTTAGGATTCTTTCCTTGTCTTAAACGTTGTCATTTTAATTATGATGTGTCTCTGTGTAGGCCTCTTTGGTTCCAAATTGTTTGGGAATCTGAGCTTCTTGTACTTGTGTATCTTTTTCCTTTGCTAGATTAGAAAAGTTTTTGCTCGTTATTTTTTCAAATATGTTTTTGATCCCTTGCTTGCTCTCTTCTCCTTCTTGTATTCCCATAATGTGGATATTGTTGTGTTTCATGTTGTTTAAAATGTTTCTTAAGCTCTTCTCATTTTTTTAAATTCTTTTTTCTTTTTGCTGCTCTGCTTGGGTGTTTTTTTCTACCTTGTCTTCTAAAACACTGATTTGATCCTCTGCTTCATCTCACCTACTGTTTATTCCTTCTAGTTTATTATTTATTTCAGATATTGCATTCTTTATTTCTCACTTGTACTGTTTTATGGTTTCTATGCCTTTTTTTCATGCTATTGATTATCCTTATAATCATTATTCTAAACTTTCTGTCTGATAAATTGCTTGCCTACTTGCCTTCATTTCATCTAGTTCTTCTGGAGAATTCTCTTGTTCTTTCCTTTGGGGTCTGTTTTTTTGTCTTCTCATTTTTGCTGCTTCTTTGTACTTTCCACCTTAGCTGTTAAACTAGTCACCATGAAACCAGTTGGCGGTTAATCTAATTGAGCTGTGATCAGCAGCAGGGCTTCAGCACCACAGAGTAATTCCTGTGGGTGGGGCTATTGCTTCCCCTCAGGCTGATGCCAGTTGGAGAGGAGTCCTCTGCCTGAGATAATGGCTTCTGCAATATGGGAAATGACCCAGTACAGGGATCCTGACAGCTGTTCCTTCAGTTCTTAGAGCCACTAACCCCAGACTCTCCTCTGCCAGAGCCCAGGGTAAGTGGCTGCAAATGAGATTTTTTTGTGTGTGTTGGCCCTTTAAGAGTCTCTCTGGGCCTCCAGCTGTTTCTCCCTGGTAGATAGAACTCCTGATGCTTTTCACAGCTGGATGCTATCTGGGTTCCATTCTGGCTTTGGTACTACAGCCTGGAGAGTTTAGCTTGGGGTTTAGATCGTACACTTCTCAGGGGGAACCCCCGGCCACTGAGCTATCCCTATGGAACTTCAGTTGCCACCTGTGGGGACCCAACTAGCCCTCCCGCACCTTCTCAGTGAGTTGGTGTTGGCTCTTTGGTTGGTTTTTCTGGATGATTTATCTCTAATTCAGTTGTAATTCCAGATTGGTCTTGGAAGGAGGTTAGTGTAGCTTCCACTTACTCTGCCATCTTGAATCTCCAATTTTTAATTAAAAAAATTAGTTAGAGGAAAGGAGAGAGGGAGAGAAACATAGATGTGAAAGAAGAACAACTAACTTTCCTATGCACCCAAATTGGGGACAAAACCCCACAACCTAGTCATGTACCCTTACCAGAAATCAAACCAGAGACCTTCTGATTTGCAGGATGATGGCCAACAAACTGAGCCACACTGGGCAGGGCTGTTTCTCAGGTTTTTAAATGTAATATTCATAGATACACAACAGTAACATAGTAACAGAAGTAAAAATTTTTTTTCCAAAAGGATTTGCCTTTTTCCCCTTTGGGAGACTATCTGCTGTGCCTTACTCTTCCTATGGGTAAGGTGGCCAGGGGACTTGAGGTCGGCCAGTTGCAAGCTGACTCCTTGGATTCAAGTCATGTGCAGAGGAAAAAAATGACTAAATGAAGATGAATTCATTCATTCTGGCAGTCACAGAAACCCATAGATATCTTTAGTTTTAGCTTAGATTTTTCACTCAAAGCAGAGCCTAGCATAAAGGCTTATGGACAAGAAGTGTGTTTTGGTAAGTGACTCCAAGCCACAGTCGTGGAGGGTAAAACAGAAGGAGGAGGAGCCCAGTCAGAGTTGCATCATTGAGCTGGTCACTGCTCCAGGCAGTGATGTCATCTGCTGGGGACAACATGTAAGACCATGTACCAAGCAGCTCAAAATGATCCAGCTGGGGGATGGAAGAGGGTCATGTTTTTCCAGTGGCTTGTGTCCCACTTATTGCCACAGGAGTTGCTACCTCCTTTCCATCTCCATAATTTTGTGCATGTGCCAGATGGCTGACAAGGCTTCCACCAGCGTCTTATGTGGCAGAGAAGCCTGGTTACAATAAAAAGGCTGTTACTTCATATGTGTGCAGTTGCTTTCTATAGCAATAGCTGGAAAAAAGTCAACCCAGGAGGATGTGAGGTAGGACCAACATGTCTCCAATACACATTTCCATCAGTTGCCCTTTTCAAAGTCCCGGAGCCTTGGTGTCCTCCCTCATCTTAATCCAGTGAGCAATTCCAAGTCAATTTATAATAAATTTCCTCTCTATTTTTGCATATGTTAGCCAGAATAGTTTTCTGTACATTGCAACCAAAGAATTCTAACTGACACTTCCATTAATCTGCTCTCTTTTACTGGGAGATAGTTTCATCTGTGGTAAAAGAGTATCTCCTTAGTTGAATCTTGGTGTGTCCATCAAAATGCTTAAGCTATGCTTCAAGGACCAGATGGGTGTTGTTAAAATAGAATCTTCTTGCCCCAGAGGCTGAAGTTTTCCAGTTATTTTCTGATCCTTCACATTTAGACCTAACTTTTTATATAGTGTTTAATGACATGCAGTGCTTTGGTTTTGAATAGATGTAAACAGGCAGCAAATTGAAAATAAAGTTAAAGAAATACAGGTGGATGTTATCACATAAATAGTATTTGGTTTTCTGCAATTACAATTGTGACACTCCTGAATGATCTCCGATCCCACTGTATTGTAATGTGACAGATGTATATTGCTGTGATTTCTCTAGCGATGCTTGCTGTTGCTTCCTTGTCATCTTTAATAACAAAGCAACTGGGCAGATTAAATGGAAATGATTTATCCTCTGTGAATGCCATAGTCAAAGCGTGCTGTCATAGTAACAGGTTAAAGCTTTTCCAGTAGGAGGTTATTATGCACAATAGGGTGATACAGCTAGCAACCTCCTTACATCCTGTTGTATAAATGGGACAGTGTATTCGTTTCTACATGGGAACTGATGTAGAGGCGTTTTGTAATTACTGGTACCAAAAAAATTTAAATGCCAATTATATTGAAGTGCGACATATTTAAAAATGCCCATGTTATCAGTATACTTAAAATTCCACAAAATATTAATAAACATTCCAGCAAAACCGGCACCCAGGTCAAGATACCAGCCATTCATTATTCAGGCTGTGGAAGCTGCCATGTATCTCTTCTCTCTCAAGTCATAGTTCCACACCTTGGGTAATCACCACCTTGACTTTTACCATTGCAGATTAATTTTCCCTGGTTTATTAATTTTTGTGTATCCTGTTTAAATTTGTTATTTGCATTGTTGTGAAAAAGTCTTAAATGGTACAGGTTAATCAGTTTTCAGAAATGCATACGCCCATATAACCAATAACTTTATCAAAATATACAACCTACATTCCCGTCATCCCGGATTTCCTCTGCCCTACTTCAGCCAATTGCCCTTCTCCTGAAAGCAACCACTTTTCTGATATCTGTCTCTATAGATTAGTTTTGCTTGTTTTTTCAATGCACATAGATGAAACCGTACAGTACATATTCATATCTGGCTTCTATTTGCTCATCATAAAGTTTTAGTGATTAATCTATGCTGTTGTATGTATAATGAATTTAGTTTTCCTATTGATGAGTAGTAATCCATAATATAAATATACTATAAAGTTTGTTTATCCAGTCTTTTGTTGTGGGGCATTGGAGTAGTTTCCAGTTTTCGCCTTTAGTGAATATGATTCTATGAACATTCTTGGACAAGTCCTTTCACAGCAGTAAGTTTTCATTTCTCTTGGGGTGGAATTTCTGAAGCATAGGTATGTGTATGTTTAACTGTGTAAGAAATTTCCAAACCATTTTCCAAAGTGGTATGTCAAGTTACACTCCTATTGACAATGCATGGAAGTTTTTATTACTTTAAATTCTGATCAGTATTTGGTGTTGTCAATCTTTAAAAATGTTGTCACTCTCGTCAATGTGCTGTCTCATTGTGGTTTTCATATGCAATATTCTAATGATTTCTTTTGGTTGATAAACTCTAATTTATTAATACTTTCTTTTAGGTTAGTGGTTTCTGTGTCCTGTCTAAGAAATCTTAGCTCATCTGAGGGTCACAAAAATATTCTCTTGTTTTTTAAGGAGATTTATAGCTTTGGCTTTTATAGTTAGGCTTTTAATCTTTATCACATTAATTTTTGCTTATAATTTCAGGAGGGTTAAAAAAACCTCCAGTGTTTCAATTCTATATCTTCTAATCTATTGAACTATTAGTGCATTATTAAAGCAATACCGCTGTTTCTTGATTTCTGTATCTTTATAATAAATCTTGAAATTGGAAGGAATAATAAATTCAAATTTTTACTTTTTTTTGGAGGGTTGCTTTAACTCCTTCCTTTTCATTTAAATATATATTTTATTTTCATTTGTTTATTTTTGTTTAGGTTTTATTTATTTTTAGAGAAAGGTGAGGGGAGGGAGAGAAGCATTTATGGGTGAGAGATACATCAATTGGTTTCCCTGGCCATGCATGTGCCCTGACCAGGAATAGAACTAGCGGCCTTTGGGTTTGCAGGTTGGTCCTCAGTCCACTGAACCACACCGCCCAGGGTTAAATGTACATTTTAGAATCAGCATATCATATTTCACAAAAAGTCTATTGAGATTTTGTTGAGTTTGCATTTGGAGAGAATGGATAATCTAACTACATTAAGTGTTTAATTGCAGGGTCTACCTTTAGGTATGCATTTGGGCATTGTTCAATGTCTGTTAACAATATTTTGTAGTTTGCAATGTACAAGTCTTGTACATTTTTTGTTGAATTTACCCCTAAGTATTTAATGTTTATTGAGACTGTTCTGAATGATATAAAAAGTAAATAAAATATTTTCAATTTTTTTATTACTAGTATATAGGCATATGATACAATATTGGCCTTGAATTCCATGATCTTGTTATATATAATATATGCTTATACTAGATTTTCGTGGAATTTTCTGTATCATCAGTAATGTTGAATATGAATAAGTTTTACTGTTTCTTTCTTAATCTTTATAACTTCAGTTTAGGTTTCTTGCTTTAATTGTTGGCCAGAACCTCCAGTCCAGTGAATGCCACACAGACTTGTTTAAAATCAACATCCTCGCATATATATAATATTAAAAGGGAAAGAGTGTCCTATTTCTCCATTAAGTGTAATGGTAGCTGTAGATACTTTTAATAGATGCTTTTCATAAGATTATAGTAGTTCCCTTTTGTTCTTAGTTTGATAAAAGTTTTTTGTTTTATTATGAATGGATGCTGAATTTTGCCAAAACATCTTCTGCATATATTGAATTGCTCATATGATTTCCCTTTTATTCAGTTCATATGGTGAGTGATTTTGATATACAGATGTTAAACCAGTTTTGCATCTTTGGGATAACACTCACTTGGTAATATTTTATTATTTTTTTGTATATGTACAGATAGGATTTGCTAATACTTTAGGATTTTTGTAGCTATGGTCATGAGTGGTCTTGAGCTGTGGTTATTTTTCTTGTAACATCTTTTCAGATTTGGTGTCAGGGTTATTTGAACCTTCCAAAAAGTTAGAAAGTGGTATGTCCTCCTCTATATTATTTTATTTTTATTATTTTTCAATCTTGATCCAAGCATATCTTTATTGATTTTGGAGAGAGGGTAAAGGAGAGAGAGAGAGAGGGGAACATCCATGTCAGAGATGAACATCGATCGGTTGCCTCCATGTGCCTCAACCAGGGACCACGCCAGCAGCCTAGGCATGTGCTCTGCCCCAGTAGTCAAACCTGCAACCCTTCAGTTTATGGGACGACACTCCAACCAACTGAGCCACATGAGCTAGAGCTTATGTTACATATTGTTAAAGTGTCTGATTGTAGATATAAATGCTGCCCTGTACATTGTGCTTATTCAGAGAAAGTAAAATGAAACTCCATCTCTAAAGACTTCTCAGGTATGAAGTGTGATTGAAAATCTTGAGAATTATGCCATCATTGTAATAAACATTAAAAAATATTATCAAGCAGATTCACTTTTTGATTGCAGAGTTTCCTTATCTTATACATTGGAACAGAAGTTGTAGAGTTCTGATGTTTACTAGTTAACTGACCTACCCAAACAGGATGTGTGAATTCCTTGGTCAGTGTTTCCTGGGTGCTACAATGCACCAGATCCTATGTTGGAAGTCAGGGCTGTCATTGCAAACTAAATGGTCTAGTAGGGGAGGCAAGCATTAATCAGATAATCTCATACAAATGTAATTTCAAACTACTAGGTCTGTCTTGGAAGTCCAGCCATTGTTATTATGAGGAGAACAGTTTGTGTGATATTGATATAACCTGGCAGTCAAGGATAGTGGATTGGAATGTGCCTGCATGACCAATGATGACTTCATGGTAATAGTCAGTGAGGATGGTAGATGCTGCCACTGACTAAGCATGTGTACTGTGTGGCTGTCGCATTCAAAGTAACTGAGCAACGAATCCCCATCAACTTTTGCAGTTAAGCTTGAACATTCCTCTGCAGAAACTGTTCTGATGATTCAAAAGTCTGCAGCTATGGCCAACTCATGATTGGCAGCTTCATCATGACAACCTGCCTGCTTGTGCATCAGGTCTTGTACAGAGTTTTTTGGTGAAACATCAAATCACCCAGGTGACACAGCCCCCTACAGCCCAAATTTGGTGCCCTTTGACTTCTGGCTTTTCCCAAAACTTAAAATCACCTTTGAAAGGGAAGAGATTTCAGACCATTGATGAGATTCAGGGAAATAGGATGGAGCAGCTGATGGTGGGGATTGGGAGAACTGTGTGAGGTCCCAAGGTGCTTACTTCGAAGGGGACTGAGGCATCATTGTTCTTTGTAGAATGTTTCTTGTATCTTGTATATTCTTCAATAAATGTCTCCATTTTTCAGAATACATGGCTAGACACTTTCTGAACAGACCATATCGTATAAGAAATGCTATGAAAGAAAATTAAAAGAGCTCACGAGCAATAAGAAAGCTCTGCTCTGAAGAATTTTAGCAATTTGTAAAAATAATTTCGTGACATTTCTTTATTCTTCTCTTCATTCATTCATTCACTTGGGAAACCTTTATTAAATTCTACCCCAGTTGTATTCTATACACTGTGCTAGCAGTTGGAAAAAGCTTTGTAAACAAGATACTTATGGTATCCTCGTGGAATTTGTGATTTAGCTATTTGAGTGACCAGATGTTTTAAAGGAACTAAATGAAACATTGCCATTTCCCTGGCAAAGTCACAAATAAGGGGTAAAAAAAGAAAATGAGACAAATTACCTGCTGATTAAGTTAAATCACACAGGCATTATTAGTGATGCCAATTACACTGACCTCTGAGATGACACGTGAACAAACGTGCCATTCACCATCAGCATCTGCAGAGAGAGATGGGAGACTCCATCGACATCACTGAATGATGACCTTGATTGATGGAAAAAAAGGAAGAAGGAGAAGAAGAAGACGCAGCGGAGAATGTCAGCACAATCTCCTGATGGTATTAGGACGTTTTAGCAGACGAGAGACTGACTAGGAAACTTGTTCTTTATCATCCATTTCGAAAATCAGTTCTGTTTGTTTAAATGTTCACAGAACATATAATTTCTCACTTTGTCTCTAGCAAATAGAACTTATAAATAGATTTTAAAATAAGAGGTCTCAAATTTAATAATATATTTTGTAAGTGATTATTTAACATTCCTTATATTAAGGCTTAATTATTGTCTCTTCTGTACAAGTCCATCGCATACCTCATAAATGTTTCCAATAATCACAAGAAATTGTAATGAATGCACAATAATGGCCTTATTAATTTTAAATTAAATGTACTTGTTCACTTTTGAAAATAAATTTGAAGTGCCACCATAAATAACACAGGAAAGTGAATTCATTTTCATATAAGAGCAGCTATTACTTTGGGTGTTCATAACTGTGAATACTTTTGTTTTTTTTCAAGGAATAAAAATAAGTGACAGTGTTTTTTATTGGTATGACATGCACATATAGTGATTATTGGATGCATTTTGTACAGATTATTTAATTTAATTTTTATGAATAGTAAGACAGGCCTGGTGTTATGTTTAATTTAGAGATGTGGAAAGAGGTTTAGGGAGGTTAAGTAAAAAGCTTAAAATCACATCTTCTAAGAGTTGATGACAGGATTTAAATCTGAGTATCTGAAATCCCCAGAACTTAACCACCATTTTTGCAGAGTGACATTGTTGCCTTCATGTTTTATTTCTAATTAAATTATAGTTAATTAGGTGTTTCAGCAAAGTTAAAAACTTCCTTGGTAAATATGTTATTGACAAAACTCTGACTTTCTTGGTAAATACGTTGCAATGAAAGCTGAACACCTTCTTCTTAAAGGGAGGCAACCATGGTTTGCGGGGCAGGTCACGCGGGCCCATGAGCAGGGTTGTTAATGTGAACCAGCATAGAGCTGAGTGTAACCTTGATCAACAAGGTCAAAAATCCAAGGTAGGGAAGTAGTTCCCTGAGGCCTCGTTTTGCCTGCCTCAAGTAATCATAATACTTATTGATTATTTGTATATTGATGGAAAGTTAACACTTCAGAGCTATTTAAAACCTCTTTCTACCTTTATATTTAGTCAGATGGAAGGCCATAGGTAAATATCCTATCCCCCCCAAAAAACCCACAAAAACCTAAACCTCCCCCACTCCCACCCCAAACAAACAAAAACCAAAAAATCTCTTTTAATTCTATGGAATTATTATACTTTCATATAGTCATATATTTCATTTTCATTTATATGTTATGGCATATTTTAGAAGAGTATTATTCATGACAGCCAATACTGACACAAAATAACATATCCCTTAAGTTTTATTTCACCTTCACTTATTCCTTCTTTGATGGTCTTCCTTACTTTATATAAGCATGAGTTGCTGACCTATATTATTTCTCTTCTCCAAAGAAATTCTTTAACATTTCTTACAAGACAGGTCTACTGGTAACATATTTTCTCGATTTTTGTTTGTCTTTATCTTTCCTTCACTTTTGAAAGATCACTTTGCAAGGCACAGAATTCAAGGTTGGTGTTTTTTTTTCTCTCTGGACATTTAAAATGTTTCACTCCACTCTTCTGCTTGCATAATTTCTGAAAAGAGGTGAGGTGTAATTCTTATCTTTGTTCCTTTGTAGCAGCGATTTTCAACTGATGTGCCATGGTTGCAGGGGCAGGGGCCCAGGCCTGGAAGGGGGCAGCTAGAATCACAGAGTGTGAGTGCTTGGTGCTTTATTCTTAGAGCCAATTCCTTTTTCCTTTTGTAGCCTCACCTTTTCTCTAAAATACCTTAAAACTTAATTCCTATTCTTCTATGCCTTTGGGGAAAGGTGTGTCAAAAGAGAATCTTCTAGTACTGAGTTCCTTTGTTAGCAAGGCTGTTACTCAAAGTTTGTAATGATTGATGGTCAGTGACCTTTAAAGTAATTTCCATTCAGAAGATTTGTTTTCCCTCTTGAAAGCCTGTTCCACTGCAAGGAATCATTCTTTCTGGGAAATGCTTCTGTGTCAACTAAAAAACTCTCCAAAAACCAAAAATAAAAACCTAAAAAGCCCCACCTCTCTTTCATTAAATAATACCCTGTTATTTTCTTTCATCTCTCTCCTTTTTCAATGTAGGTGGACAACAGCTGACTATTGACTTACTCATAGTGGGGACTTCCATTATCACAGATGGTTTGCAGATTAGTTCCTCTCTTCTAAAGTTAAAAGATAAATGAATATAGATAAATAAGATAAGTCTAACTTTAGAAGAAAAATTGTAACCTAATTGGTTGACAGTATGGTATGTTTTTCTTCTCTGGGTTGATGATTTTACCTAATGTTGACATTGAATTTTGAAAGTGCTTTGATATATTCATACTGTGTTTCATGTTCTAGAAGACTTGCAAGTCACTGGAGAAGCTCCTTTAGGTCTCTGGTTTGTGTGTGTGGAAATGAAATCCTTCTCCTCAAGGTGACGTAGGTGGAAGAATTCAACCTAGAACCAAAGTCTGCTCTCTTCTTCCTGAGTGTCATTTTCATTCATTCCTCAGATTCCCTTCTATTGTATATCTTTCTTTTATGTCCAATATATCAACTCCAAAATTAAACTGACTTCAAGATACATCTGTTAAGCACTGAGTAAGCAATGCTGTTGACCGGATGCTAAGTTACAAATATAAATAAGCCTTGCCGATGCCATTGTAATAAGAGAACAGACCTAGCACTACAAAGAATGTAAAGGTCACTAATGGGTGCCTTGGAAGAAGTATTAAATGTTAGGGTATTTTAGCTTCGACATTGACAACCTTATTGATTAGTAATGTTGGTTTAGTTGACATGGCTAGCTAGGTATGTATTTCTTTTCCACTTTACCTCTTTGCCCATGTGCTTTTGGAATATTATCATAGTGGACAAATTTTCTAGGTAGGAAAGTGTTTATTAGCCAAAATATAATGTAATTGTAAATAAACTATTATGGGGGAAAGCTACAGGGAGGAGGTGTTATCTGAACAACTTTTTGAAGGATGAGTACTATTTTGACAGTCAGGGATGAAGGCAGGGTAAGGAAGATGTTCCATGGTCAAGGAACAGTGTGAGCTTTATAAGATCCAACGGGTGTTGCAGAAGGTAAAATTATTTTGGACGACAGGAGATGATTATGGCAATGAGAGGCAAAATAGTAGGATCACCTTTTCCTTAACATGTGAACCCAGAATGTGTCAATTTTGAATGAATTTTAGAGTAGTCTGTTGCCAAGAATTCAACTTGAGGAAATCAATTAATCATGGAGAGCTTGCAGGGAACATGAGGAAGGGTGGAAACTTTAAGAAAAAAAAATAGAAAACTTGGAGTAATAGAGTAAGAGATGGGAAGGATGTTGAAGTCAAGAATGTGCTCAGAAAAATAAGTAGACACACTCTCTACACAGTTAATGTTTATATGATCGCCTGTGCGTCTGCCTCTGTGGGGGAATTGACAAAGCATTACCTTATTCACTCTTTCAAGAACTGAGACTATGCTATAGATCTTAAAATGTTCCCTAATATGCAGTCAACTTCAGAACCTAAACAACACTCTTATTTTTCGGAGAGTGGAGAATATCACTTCCACAGTAGAATGAGATTATTTTCTCTCTTTTTAGCATTTTCAGCTGAGAGTCCCAGAGAAAAAACTCTTGCATTCCAGAGAGCAGCGTATCATGGAGTGGTTGATGTTGATTAGCAGATGCTGCGTTAAAATTAACCCAGGAAACTGTCCCTCTTCTAGAGACATACTTGTGAAAACGAGTGGTCATTGGGCTCCGTGTAGTATCTGAACTATGTTCTTCAAGAAGCTATTTCAATTGGTAGAAAGAAATTTGTTTAAATCTGAATCTACTAATAACCACTGTATTAAGAACACGACTACACAATCTTGCCTTTTATTTCTCTCGGGCTCAGGCTTTACTTGTGGTTAGTCATGTGCAAAACAGAATGCAAACCTCCACTGTCAATTTGTGTTGATTCCCATCTGCCAGGAATGCTAACCTATGATCTGTTCTCCACCGGGTATTTTTGTTGTGTGCCTGTTGCTATTTCCCACAAAGTCTGCAATCACTTATTCTGCACATCTCACTCAGTACTTGAAGAGAGACAACACTTGAACACATAATGGCCAGATGATCTCAGGATGCAAGAATCCTTCAGATGTTTGCTGAGAACTATTGAAAGATGCTTCAGTTTGACAAAAGCAGGAAATGTTAATTTTCAGCTCTTTTATAAATAGAGAGATGATCTGTAAAGGGAAACTGTTGTCACAGCAAATATACACTTGAATGATTCAAACCTAATTAGTGGTTGTATGACTCACTTTGAATATATTTACTGTAACAACTGGTAAACTGCTTTTCAAATTCAGCTGTTGAATGGTCTACTTTTAAAAAAACAAAACAACTCTGAAAATTTCTTTTTCTTCTTTTCTTACTAAAACCAACAGGTTTATACTTTTATCCTTGATATATTTGCTGTAGATTACCAATGATTTGCTCCCTCATCTTCTTCCTGTTCCTACCTTACCCTTCCCTGCAAAATTTTCAACATATACAGTGGGGCAAAAGTAGGTTTACAGTTGTGAGTACATAAAACAGTTTATTCTTACATTATTATTAATTTATTATTGTATTATTTTTCATATGAACAATTGTAAAACTTCTGTCCTACCTGCATTTACATGAAGAAAACATATTAGCATTATCCACTTGTTCTCAGCAAGAACGTTCTTTTGTTCTCAGCAACAGAAGAATGTGAATACTATTTGGTAAAAGTGTATAGTAACTAGAATTATTTAATTATGAAAAATAAAATCACATTTCTCAAAATGCTCCAATAAAGCTGTTCAAAGGAATTGATATATGGTAATTCTTTGCTATGCCTTCTTGTTTTGTTAAATACTTGATTAGGTATGACCAAGAAAAGAAAAACTCAAGCAGAGCAGTAATTTAGTGACTTTAACTGCAAACACTTTGCAATAGGGTTTATTAAAATAAATCCTTATATAAAGCAGACATAATTTACTTCTTAATATGCCACATTTTAATCTTGGGGGACTCATTCTGAAAACCAAATAATCTAAAATTCAGATAATGTATACTTTAAACCAGCAGTAATGGGAAGAACATTCTGCCCCCTACTTCATATGTTTTCAAAAATATCATAAAAACAAGAAGTTGGTGATTGATATTTTAGGACATGTAGATACATATAGGGAAAAAGAAAGAAAATATTTCCATTACTAATAATGTGTAGAAGTATTTCATTTCCCAAAGGTTTCCCATTGTCTGAATGTGAAATCGTGTATCAGTTTGATATAATTTTTTAAATCCACTTGTTTGTGACCCAGGTGAACTTGCTTTGATCCATTTGTTTATGACAAAGACCAAAAACAGTTCTTTTGGTTATAGAGTTGTACACCTGAAACCTGTATGGTTTTGTTAACCAATGTCACCCTGGTGACATTGGTAAATGTCAATAAAAAAGAGGAAGAAATAGTTGTTTTGATGTAAGAATGAAGTAAGTTGTGCGGGCATCATCATCTCACGCTGTTGTTAATTAATACATACTCTGGCCCAGCTGATGGCATGCACTGCTGGGGGCTTATCTGTGAGCAATGGGAAGAAGCAGCTCCGTCAAGGGGCACTTAGATGGTCAGTGTGTGAGGAGAATGCTAAGAGACTTTAGTGTGGGTAAGGCAGCACTTTGCTTGCCTAATGGCTCCCCAGAGACATTTGCGGCATTAGATCCTGCTGTGCGAAAGGCTACTCTCTTTTGGGCCGCAGGAAAACTGAGTGCGGTTCTGTGAAGAGAATTTCATTTTGTTTGTTCGTTTGTTCTTGGTTTTTTGCACTGGCAGCGGGAACTCAGCTTGTGCTTGGTTAAGCATCTCTCCTGAGTGCTTACTTGTATACAAAGGGGCACCCTCACTACATCGTGACTTTATTCATCCCGCCTCCCCTGGAACAATAGAGTAATTAATCTATCATTTCTTTGGAGTGTGTTATGTCTTGATTGTCTTATTGAGACACTGTGTATGCTATTTGTTTGTGAAATTCCTGTGTTAAATAAATTGCTGGCAAAGGTAAACTCAGTCTCTGAGCATAATTTGCCACCTGGAAACAAAACAGACATGAAAAAATATATGGAATGATATCATATACACACTCTTGTAGCTTCCTTGAGACCAGTTCTTTTTTAAGAGCCTGCTTGAATGTCTACATGTCTCACTGAGCTCTTTGAAAACCTGATTCTTTCTCCAGAGATAGACTCGGATTCATAAAGAATGCAGCTGTGTCATAGATATACCTGTATACATCTTCCTAGAAATGGGAGTTGCTTCTTACAAATAACTTTTGCCTACTGATTTGTGAAAGTTAAGATATTAGACATGAACAAGTATTAAACATAAACTTTAATGCATATTTTAGGAGGCATAGTTGAAGGCAGGGAAGTTCCAGAAAGTTTATTAGGTAGTGAGGACAGAGTCCTTGAGAGACTGTTCAAAGCCACCCTTGTCAAGGTAGTGATGAGACAGAGTCAGCTGGGCTGGGGCACTTCACCTTTGTTCTGAATAGAGAACAGAATTGTTGTGTTAGCAGGTGGTCATGCCCTGGAAACCCCTGCGTTAGTGGGTTCTCTCAGCTGGGTTCTTTCAGTACAGCGTGAATAAGGGTAAGCTCATGATTTGGGAATCCATGTAGGACAGTTGGTCCTATATGAAAAAAACAACCAAAACAAACAAAAATAAAACCCACTCTGGCTGCAAACAGTCCTGCCCTGATGAGGTCAGCTGTATCACTTTGTTTTCTTTTTGAATTGTAGCTAAAGAAATGAAAAAGAATCACATTGACAGCAAAGAGAAAATTACTTAACGTAGCGGGTAGATAATGTGCTGTGAGGTCAGATTTTTAAATAGTGTGGTTGGCTGGAAACTTTGAAAAAATTTTCATAAGGCTGAATGATTTTATTACCACTAATAACCCTTGTGGCTCTAAAAGCTAAAATAATCTGGGCAATCAAAATTTATGCTTTAGGATGGAAGATGATTATCTGCAGATGAGAGGAAGAAAATTCCTCTTTTGCCAGTCTTCTCTGCTTACTACACTGTAAGTGAATAACTGCCTGGAGCTTTTGTCTAATTGTCTGTGGTGGAGGTGGGGCACCTCTTTGAAAGACCACATTTTGGTTGCTGTGGGCAATAAACTAGGCAAGTGACTGAGTAATCTGAGACTCTTCACTCAGACACAAAGGGCCACTTAGAGATGCCACAAAGGAGGGGAAGGCTGATCTCAAGATGTTTGTCTTCCTCTTTTTGAGGTGTCCAGTCCTTAAACCGAGTTTTTTTTTCAGAAGTTTATTTTAAATTAAAAGAGGTCATTATGATGGAGACTGTGTTTTTTCCAGTACAAAAGGGTCCTCCCATTTTTTAGAGTCTCCCTTTCCCATGTTGATCAGGGTGGCTGGTTTGGGGTGTTTTAAGTGAGTTGGGAAGAATAGGATTAAAACTTTGCTGGTTTTAATCTGGATTTGTAAAAGAAAGGACTTTTTGTTATCATGCAAATGTGAATGGACTCTGGATTTTTGTCTAAATAATGAAAGGAATATTCAGAGCAGAGGTAAAAGATTAAAAAGTATATGAATTTCTTCCATAAGGTTTGGTGAAATAAATACAAATTACTATATTTTTCTAAATGCGATAAAATCACACTCAGAACCCCTACACATGAGGGTGGCAGGGAATTTAAACTCATGTAATTATTCCCATCCTTTCCAGATGGACTGTGTCTCAGTGGTCTTACACAGTTTAAAAAAATGATCTCTAGAGAAGAAAGTCTGTGCATGTTGCATTCTATTGACATATTTATTATAAAACATACAAAAATAGAAATGCAAAGACATACAATAAATATTTTAAGTATTTTAATATAAATATGAATGGACTAAACCTTTGTCATTATTATTTATAATTATTAGTGATCAAAACTTGATTGGGTGTGCTTTATAGTTTTGAAAATCTTGGTTGTATCAGTGATTCAAACATCGGGTTATAAGTGAAGTTATTTTTATACTTGGTTTTAACGAAAACAAAGCTAAAAAGATACCTAATAAAGACAAGTAATTTTGCCCTGACTGCTGTGGCTCAGTTGGGTGGAGCATTGTCCTGTAGAACAAAATGTTCGATTACCAGTCAGGACACATGTGTCCGTTGTGGGTTCGGCATGTGCTCAGCACACTACCTCGGCATTCAATACTCAGTGACTTTTATTCAACTCATTTCTCCTGCTCCTCCTTCTCTGTGCAGATCAGATCCCTTCTGGGTACTTTGGAGAAATAAGGAGAGTGTATAGAATGGATGTTTGTGTCTTCCCCAAATTTATATGATGAAGTCCTAATCCCCAATGCAATGGTATGTGGGTGAGGGGCCTTTGGGAGGTGATCAGGGTCAGACTGAGTCATAGGGATGGGGCCCTCACAATGGAATTATTGCCCTTATAAGAAGAAAAAGAGACACAAGATATCTCTCCTCCTTTCCTGCCAGGGAGGATACAGCAAGAAGGTGGCAAGTGGTCCACAAACCAGGAAGAGGGATCTCATATGTGATGAAAAAATATAGTTATTTTATTTATTTATTTTAAAAGATTTTTATTTATTTATTTTTAGAGAGGATAAGGGAGGGAGAAAGAAAGGGAGAGAAACATCAATATGTGGTTCCTCTCACATGCCCCCTTACAGGGGACCTGGCCTGCAACCCAGGCATGTGCCCTAGACTGGAATTCGATCCAGCAGCCTTTTGGTTTGCAGGCCCGTGCTCAATCCACTGAGCTATGCCAGCCAGGGCAAAATATAGTTGTTTTAAATAATTGGGACATGAGACTTACATATCTGAGTCTGAATCCCAGCCCTTACTCTTACTAATTCTGTGTTATCTTGGAGAAGTTTTTTAACCTCTTGGAGTATATTTCCTCATCTATAAAGTGGAGTTAAGTGATACCTTATAGAATTATTGTGAAAATTGAAAGAGATAATTCACCTAAAGTAAGTTCTTCACAAAAATAATAGTATTATCAGAGGTTGATGGTATTACTCAAGGGATTTATGTGATGTGAAAAAGACATTGTTCCTGCTCTTAAGGATTTTATGACCAGAAAGAGCTATCTCTCAGCTTGAAGAATGATGCTAAAAAATGTAAGAGTGTCACACTGGGGGCTGCGTTGTCTATACTTAATGGTAAAGTACACGTGTGTTCCCAAGTTCTTTGTCACTGTCTACTGAGTTCTCCTATACCTATTTGCATTTGGCATACTTTTCTGGTACAAAATCTTTCTTGTCCATTGCTTTTTTTCCATTTGACAATCTTACATTTGCTATGTCAATTTGGAAATGAAATTTTATCCTTGAGATTACCATACCCTATTCATTTCATTAATAAAAAGGAGAAATTAAAATACCAAGATAAATAATTATTTCAAGGTTATGTCAATAAAGTGATTTGCAATCCTTATTATATTCAAAGATAAATGAATATAAAAAGAGAAAAATGAGAACATATTGGTTTTATTTTTACTTACATTTTAGATATTGGTTATAAAATACATTAGTTATATTATTGACAAGATATAATATTTTCTGCTAGTGATATCAAATTGCTGCTCAATTTATAATTCAAAACATTTTAATGTAACTCCTCATACACTTTTTTAAAAAGTGGGGATGTTTATTCAGCTTGTTCTATCAGAGGGTATTTTAATCTCTTACAAATATGTAGAGACCCCTCAGGAATAGACTCTGAATTCAGCAGTGTCAACTCAAATTTCAGATCCATGAAAGTTATGTTAGTGATTATAAGATGTATTCTTTATGTTTATCACACAAGTACAAATGCATAATTGGAAGCAAATTTCTTTCTTTTTGGAGGAGGAAGGAAAAACAAGTCTAGGATTCTACTGAGAATAATAAAGAAAAGATATTGGACTATTCTACATAATGCTATACCTATTGTTCCTGCATTGATTATCTTTTATCCTAAAAATCTTTTTGAAAGATACTTTAAAATTATATTTGTTTCTTAACATTAAAGAGAAGCAGTAATTATAGTTGTAGTAAAAGAAAATATCTTTTTTTTTAGATTTTATTTATTTATCTTTAGAGGGGAAGGAGAGAGGGAGAGAAACATCAATGTATGGTTGCCTCTTGTGAGTCCCCTGATGGGAACTAGCCTGCAGGGAACCAGCCTGCAACCTGTGCCCTGACCGGGAATTAAACCGCAATCCTCCGGTTCACAGGCCTGTGCTCGATCCACTGAGCTACACCAGCCAGGGCAGAAAATATCTTTTAGAATCAGAGAAAATTCCTAAACTGAAAGAAATATGTCTACTGTGAGGAAGATATTGTGCTATTACCACAGGGATTTCACATGAATGGCAATGACACTATTTCTGTCCCCAAGGAAATTGTGACCTAAAGGGAAATTGAGGAAAGATATGACTATCACTTAAACTCCAAGCAGCTTTTTCCTGTAGTCTTTATATAAATAACCTGACTCTACCTATTTTTGGCAATGGGGGGAAGAGCAGATTACATTAGGAAGAGCAAGTTCACTATATGAATAATAGAGAGTCATTATTTGTTTCAAATGACAAGTCCCTGTGCCCACTTTCCCTGAGTCAAAAACATCATCCTCACCCTGGGATTGAGTCTTGATTGCCCAATGTCAACATTCCTACCAAAGTGACCATTGCCTTGTCCCATGGATGGTCTTCGACTGCTTGTTAGCTCCTTTCCAGGAGGGCCAACTGTAAATATTTAATCAATAATAAATTTTATGTGTATTTATGAGTAAGGTTGTCTAGAAATTATCTCTTTCATAGAGAAACTAAAGTTGTAACAAAGAGGAGTAAAGTGGAATTTGTCATTCTAGCCTTTTCCTTTTCTTATTTGATACATAAAATAATTTTGAAAAATTAAGTTGGTTGCATAAGAGTTTTGAAAGCTTTCTTCAAAGTTAAATATTGAAGGTCATAATAGAAGAAAAGAATGGAGAATTGGAATTGACACTTCTCTCTCACAACTACTGTTTGCTAATACAGTACCTTTGTATAAAACTTCTTGGGGAGTATTTTAAAATCTGCCTTTTGCTGTGAGACTATAATTTGTTATCAATGTAAATACAAATGAGATCCTTAAAGTTATTTTTTACCAATTTATATAATTTCATGTTTTAGCTAAGATCTCTATAACATAATGTGAAAATGAGTTTAATTAAGGCTGGGTTAGTGTAAAGATGCAGTATTTTGGAAACCCTAGAATTGCTGCATGCTAGGATTTACATTCTTATACCTTCTACTTAACACTGGTTTCCAGAGAAGAAATGGTCCAGGGATATTCTTTACCCCCTCCTCAGCTTTACTGAGATATAATTGACAGAAGACATTGTGTAAGTTTAAGGTATACATGCACTTATATATTGCAATATGATTACCACTATAGCATTAGCTAACACTTCCATCACACCACATATTAATTACCATATTTTTTTGTAGTGAGAACATTTAAGATTTACTCTTATCTGTTTTCAAGTATATAATAAGTACTTTTAACTATATCCATGATACTTTCTATTAGATTCCCAGAACTTATTCATCTTCTAACTGGAAGTTTGTACCTTTGGCCAACATCTACCTAATTCTTTCACCAACCCCCCTACCTCATAACCTCTATTCTACTCTCAACTTCCATGAGTTTGACCTTTTTTCTTAACTGTTGACTTTATTTTTATTTTATTTATTGTATATTTAAAATTTTTATTGTATTTTTTCTATTACCATTTCATCCCTTCCCACCTGCAATCTCCCCACTGCTGTCTATGTCCATGAATCTTTTTTCCTTTTTGCTCGATCCCTCCAGTCCCCAACACCTCCCCCATAGCTGCCATCCTGCTCTCTAACTATGAGTCCATCTCTATTTTTCTTGTTAGTTCAGTCTGTTCATTTAATCCCATTTGTGAGTGACATCATCTGGTATTTGTCTTTCTCTGATTGGCTTATTTTACTTAGCATTAGATTGCACATGTACATAATAATGTGACATTGTTCTTTGTCTGACTCATTTTGCTTAGCATTATGCCTTCAAGGTCCTTTCATGTTATCTCAAGTGGCAGGATTCTCTTATTTTTCATGGCTGAATAATACTCCATTGTGTGTGTGTGTGTGTGTGTGTGTGTGTGTAAAATCACATCTTCATATCCATTTATCCATCAGTGGATACTTAGGATGTTTCCATATCTTGACTATTGTGAATAATGCTATAATACAGGAATATAGTTACATCTCTGAGATCCCGGTTTCTTTCTTTTTTTTTAAAGATGCTCATTCCTTTATTAAAAAGTTCACGTTAAACTGTTAAATACAATACTTCATTGTTAAATAGTTTATACACACCCAGTGAATAGAATCCAAAAGGTACAAAAGGTACAAAAAGCATTAGAGAAAACTGTCCCCCAGGCACTCAGTTCCTGTCCCTCGGGATAGTCACCTGTAACAAATTTCTTCTGTATGTGTCCAGAGACAGTCTATATAAAAGCAAAAAACAGTGTTTTTACACCGATGTATTTGTTTATTTTTAGTTATGTGATCTTTTTTTTCCCACATTTTTTATTGTTGTTTAAGTACAGTTGTCTCCATTTCCCCCACACCATTTCCCCCACCTCAGGCATCCCCACTTCCCACCCTCCATCCTACCCTGCTTGGCTTTGTCCATGTGTCCTTTATGCATGTTCCTGACACCACTTCCCCTTTTCTCCCCATTATCCCCTTCCACCTCCTCTCTGGTTACAGTCAGTTTGTTCTTAATTTCAATGTCTCTGGTTATATTTTGCTTGCTTGTTTGTTGATTAGGTTTCACTTATAGGTGAGATCATAAGGTATTTGTCTTTCACTGCCTGACTTATTTCACTTAGCATAATGCTGTTCAGTTTCCTTCATGCTGTCATGAAGAGTAGAAGTTCCTTCTTCCCTCTGCTGTGTAGTATTCCATTGTGTAAATATACCACAGATTTTTATCCAGTTTTTAGTGTTGGGTACTTAGGTTGCTTCCAACACTTGACTATTGTAAATTGTGCTCCTACGAACATTGGGATGCATAAGTTCTTTGAATTGGTGTTTCAGGGTTCTTAGGGTTTAATGCCAGCAGTGGAATTGCTGAGTCCAAAGGCAATTTCATTTTCAGTTTTCTGAGGAAACTCTATTCTGTTTTCCACAGTGGTTGCACCAGTCTGCATTCCTACCAACAATGCATTAGGGTTCCCTTTACTCCACAACCTTAGCAGCACTTGTTTGCTGATTTGTTTATGATGACTAGTCTGACCAGTGTGAGGTAGAATCTTGTAGTGGTTTTAATTTGCATCTCTATGATGGTTAGTGATGCTGAGCATCCTTTCATATGTCTCTGGGCCCTCTGTATGTCCTCCTTGGAGAAGTGTCTGTTCAGGTTCTTTGCCCATTTTTTAAAAAATTGGATTGTTTGTCTTCCTGGAGTAGAGTCATATGAGTTCTTTATATATTTTGGAGCTCAAACCCTTGTCTGAAGTATCATTGGCAAATATATTTTCAGTTTCCTTTTCATTTTGCTGATGTTTTCTTTCTCTGTGCAGAAAATTTTTATTTTGATAAAGTCCCATTTGTTTATTCTTTCCTTTATGTCCCTTGCCCTAGGGGATATATCAGTGAAAATATTGCTACATGGAATGTCTGAGATTTTCCTGCCTATCTTCTCCTCTATGACTTTTATGGTGTTACGACTTATTACATCTTTGAGATCCTGGTTTCATTTCCTTTGGAATATATGTATATCTCAGAGTAGCATTATTAAATCATATGGTATTTCTATTTTTACTTTTTTGAGGAAACTCCATACTGTTTTCCATAGTGGCTATACAGATTTACATTCCTGCCAATAGTACACAGGATTGAAAAGAAATATACTTGTCAGATAAACTCTTCTCTGGTCTTGAATAGACTAGACAGTCCATGAATTTGTCTCACTTTCTGCACATATTAGGATACAGCAATGAAGATGTTAGGTTGCCTTTGCCTGTACCTTATGGGAATCTCAAACCTACAACATGTTACAAGCAGCCAGTTGTCTCCTTTTTCTCCTTCCAGACTGATCTCTCTAGGTCTCCACTGTCCAAAGTACCACTCAAGTGTGTCTGCGAAGTAATGATTTGGGAGGAGAGTGGATGACATGCCACTGAGGAGACAGTAAGAATGTCAATAAGAGAATATAAAACAAGAAATGTGAATTTTCAAGGTCCAAAGTCTAACTGGACTTTGTCCAGCCACAGATCCATTGTGCTTCATAATGCAGGCTTTTTAAAAAAGATTTTACTTATTTATCTTTAGAGAGGAGGGGAAGGAGAGAGGGAGAGAAACATCAATGTATGGTTGCCTCTTGGGTGTCCCTCGCTGGGAACTGGCCTGCAACCCAGGCATGTGCCCTGACTGGGAATCGAACTTCAATCCTTTGGTTTGCAGGCCTGCACTCAATCCACTGAGCTACACCAGTCAGGGCCATAATGCAGGCTTTTCATGGTCTGGAAAATGGTTCCTGTTTTTAGCAGAATGTCCCAGTACAACGTGAATGCAAGGCATGGACTGAAAGTATGTTTTGATTGATTACAGTTATTGGCCTGTTGTAGTCTCAGTGTTACAACAGAAAGAATTATCACCTTCTCTTTGCCCACATTTTAATTTCAATTCTATATAATGTTAGGATAATAATTACTATGAATCTCACAGGGGATATATTCATAATTAAAGTGATAACGTCCTAAGAAGTAATATAGATACAAAGCAAAGTGAGTAAAGTAAGATGTATTTAATGAATAATTTAATGCAGCAGATTCCATTGTCCTTGAAAAACAAATTAATAAGATGCAGTGAACTTCAATTTATTATTTTAAAGTGCTTTCTCTTGAAAGTCACTGGAGTATTATCTTTACCAAAAATATAAAATTGGGTAGCACTCTCTCTCCCTAGAGCTATAATGCTCCTTTTTGCTTAAGAACTCATAAAGATTATATTTCAATGTAGAAGCCATGTGATAATTTAATTAACAAAATAATGTTACTGAAGAGGGAGGTTGTAATGTTGTTTTGTGAGCAATATTTTTTTCTGAGCTTGTTTGCTATTGAAAAAAAATGTTTCTGTCCTGAAGTAGAAATTTTTTTCCGTTATGAATTGATGTCATTGTGTGTGTGTGTAGCATATAAATTTACTGTGCCCTCATGTTCCCCATGCCTCCATTATGCTGAATCACTTTGTCCTTGAAATTTAAATAATTTTATTTCAAACTCTTATCTACAGATGTTGGTAGAATAAGACCCAGCACCTGTAGGCATTTACTTTAGAGGGGTTTTCATTTGTTCATCTCTGCCTGTGAGTTTGCTCTTATAAATGTGGGAGCTACACCATCTTCTTCCTTATATTCTAAGTAATTGATCTGATTCTCAGCTTCATCAACTCCACTGTTGGTTTCCTGTAAGTTTTTCTTTATTTCACTTAGTGTAACCTTCATTTCTGTGTGGGTCTTTTTTATGCTCTTAAAGTACACAATGAGTTCCTCGAGCATACTAATAACCAGTAGTTTGAACCCTGCATCCAATAGATTGTTTATCTCCATTTTGTTCCATTCTTTTTGTGGAGTTTTGTTTCATTCTTTCATTTGGGCCACATTTCTTTGTCTCCTCAATTTGGCAGCCTCCCTCTGTTCTTTTCTATGTATTAGGTAGAGCTGCTTTGACTCTCTGTTTTAATAGTGTGGCCAATTGTAGAAAAGAACACTGGTAATTTGGATGGGGTAGGGTCTTAGGTAATTGCCAGGGTAGGACAACCTGTGTGAACCAGGTTGATGGAGTCTCTGATATGGTGTTTGTGGCTCTGTGCGAGGGAGGGCTCAGAAAGGGGACAAGGCTGATGCCTAGCCTCTGGTGTTTTGTTTGGGAGGAAGCTGTTCCCTGGCACTTGCCCTGATGCCAGACATTTCAGTTTCAGCCTGTATGCCACTGGTGCTTTTCTGATTGCTGACCTCATGCTGAAGCCCAGAGGGAGTTAGTCTGTGTAAGTCCTAAGTCCACTGTTGGCCCTTTAAGAGGAGACTTCTGAGAATCTTGCAGTTTCTTCTACCACCTCAATCTCTACTGGCTTTTGCTGCCAGAATTTATGGGGACTTAGCTTCCTCACACTGTAACCCTGGACTGGGTAGTGTGGTGTGGTGCTGGGATCCCTCACTCCCAAAGCATCCCTCTCAATTTTTTTCCATTACAAGGGGGTGTGTGACCACCAATTCTGTCTCTCTCTGCATTTGAATGTCTCTGTCCCTCCTACCCGTCTGGATGAATGTCACTTCTTTAATTCCTTGGTTGTCAAACTTCCATACAGCTCAATTTTCCGACAATTCTGAGTGATATTTATTTTGTAGTCTAGTTGTAATTTTTGCTGTGGTTGTGCAAAGAGATGAGCCATGTTTACCTGTACCTTCCATTCCATCTTGAATGGAAGTAGAAGCCGCACCATCTTTTTGGCTTCTGTATGAAGCTCTGCAGTACAGCTCCTCAGTCTTTTCTCTACATGATGTGTCACAAGTCAAGCATATGGTGCAACTAGAGTTCATGGAAGATTATCAGGGTGTATTAGGATATAAGTTTGGGTGTGTGTGAGAGAGGTCCACATTGTCAGTGTCCTAAATATTACAAAAAGCTTATTTCTCTTGCTTTGTAACCATCTGGAGGTAGATGGCCTGAGGCTCGGCATGTTGACATCTCTTCAAAGGTCAACCAGGGACCCAGCTTTGTTCTGTCTTATGACCCCACCATCCATAATCTTTTAACTTTTCTGTGGTCCAGGATAATCTGCTACTACATCCAAATCCTGGTCATCAGGATAGTGGAGAGTGGAGATGAGATAGTTTTCTTCCCTTTGATGGTATATCCCCAAAGTAACACTTATTACTTCCTCTTGGACTGTACTGGCTAGAATTTAGGTCTATGGCCATACTGAGCTACAGGTAAAACTGAGAAATATTCCTTCTGGATGGCCATGTACTAAGTTAAAGCCAAGAGTTTTATTTCCTCTGGCAGCAGCAGAATACATATTCTTCTCAAGTGTACATGGAACATTCTCCAGGATAAATCATAGGTTTGTTCACAAAACATGCCTTAGCAAATTTAAGAAAGTTGGAATCATACCAGGTATATTTTCTGACCATGATGCTATGGAACTGGAAATCAATAATGGGAGAAAAATTAGAAAATTTACAAATTTCTGGAAATTAAATGATACACTCTTGAACAATGATGGGGTCAAAGAAAAAAATCAGAAAAGAAAAATATTGTGAAACAGATGAAAATGGAAACACAACACACCAAAACTTATGTGACACAACAAAAGCAATTCAAAGAGTGAAGTTCATAGTGATAAATGCCTGCATTAAAAAAAAATCTTCCCTGACCCATGTGGTTTAGTTGGTTGGGCATCATCTTGCAAGACAAAGGTAATCAGTTCAATTCCATGTCAGGGCACATGTTTAGGTGGCAGGTTCAATTTATTTGGGGTATGTTTCTCTCCCTCCCTTCCCCTCTCTCTAAAAATAAACAACCAAACAGATAAATAAATTCATCCTATTTATTCATCCTATTCATAAATAACCTAAGTTCATCCTCAGGGAACTAGAAATAAAAGGATATCAGTGGGGGAACAGCTCTGGTTGGTATAGCTCAGTGGATTGAGTGCCCAACTGTGAACCAAAGGGTCACTGGTCCAATTCCCAGTCAGGGCACATGCCTAGGTTGTGGACCAGGCCCCTAGTTGGGGGAGTGCTTGAGAGGCAACCACACATTGGTGTTTCTCCCCCTCTCTTTCTCCCTCCCTTCCCCTCTCTAAAAATAAATGAGATCTTTTAAAAAATGGAGAAATGACAATCTTTTTAATAAATGGTGTTGTGAAAAGTGGATATTCACATGCAAAAGAATGAAGTTGGACTCATATCTTACACCACTGGCAAAAATTAACTAGAGATGAATTATGGGCTTAAGTATAAACCCTGAAGGCTTATAACTCTTAGAAGAAAACAGAGGATAAAAAGCTCCTTGACATTGGTCTTGGCAATGATTTTTTGGATGTGATATCAAAAGTATAAGCAACAAAAGCAAAAATCAACGTTGGACTAACCCCCAACAAAAATCTTCTGTAGAGCAGAAGGAACAATCAACAAAATGAAAAAGGCAACCAATGGAATGGGAAAAACATTTGTGAACTGTATATCTTATAAGGGGTTAATATCTAAAATATATAGAAAGTTTGTGCAACTCAGTAGAAAAAAATTCCATTATGAAGTGAGCAAAGGACCTGAATAGACATTATTTCAAAGAAGACATACAAGTGGCCAACAGGTACATGAAAAGGTGTTTACTTTCACTAATCACTAGGGAAATGCAAATCCAAATCACAATGAGTATCACCTCACACCTGTCAGAATAGCTGTGATCAGAAAGACAAGAGATAATATGTGCTGGCAAGAATGTGGAGAGAAAGGAACCCTTGGGCCTTGTTGATGGGAATGTACCTGGCACAACCACTATGGAAAACAGTCTGGAGGTGCCTTGAGATGAAAAAATTCAAAACAGAACCACCACATGACCCAGAAATTTTACCTCTGAGTATGTATTCCAAAGGAAGTGAAATCAGAACCTCAAAGAGATATCTTCACTCTCGTGTTCATTGTAGCATTCTTTACAATAGCCGAGATGTGAAAAAGACACAAGTGACTGCTGAGAGATGAATGGATAAAGAAGATGTAAGACACACACACACAGCCATAAAGGAGAAGAAAATTCTATCATTTGTGACAATGTGTTTGAACTTCAGGGGCATCGTGCTAAGTGAAATGAATCAAATGGGAAAAGGCCAATACTGTATGAGCTTCCTTACATGTGGAATCTAAAAATTCCAAAGTCATAGAAGCAGGAAGTGCAATGGTGGTTGCAAGGGACTGTGGGTAGTGGAAATGGGGAGGTGAGGTCAAGGGGTACAAACTCCCAGTTATAAGAGAAATAAGTTCTGGGATACAGTGTACAGCCTGGTGACTATAGTTAACAATATTGTGTTGTATACTTACAAGTCAATAAAAGAGTAGATCTTAAATGTTCTTACCATGAAAACAACAATAAAATTATAATTATGTGAGGTGAAGGATGTGTTAACTAACCTTCTTGTGGTAAACCTTTTACAAGCATTATATACCTTAAATTTACACAACGTTATGTGTCAATTTTTTCATAATAAAGATGAAAAAGGAAAAAACTAAAAACACTTTAAGAGTTCTTTTTAATGTTGGAGGAAATGATATGGGGACCAGTTAGCAGTGTTCTCTACAGGGATGCCGTTTGACACAGGGATGTCTCAACCACACACAGCAGAGAGAGCAATGTGAAATTCAATGTTAGTAACGCTTGGGCTTGACAGTCTTGAGTGTTCCACTGAGCAGGGGATTTTCTCTGGTCTTCTCTCCTATTCCAGCTTTCCATCTGACTGTGTTTCAGGAACATTTAACACCCCCTCCTTCTTTCCTCCTTGGCCCCACATCCCTTATTTTCCTAGCTGCAAACTTTTCTTTTTTATATAATTAGAAGGACATTTATCTCTCTTCACCCAATGCTAGAACAATGGCTTCAAATGCATTTGTTAACAAACACTGAAATAATAATCTAATTAAGTGAAGTGGGCTGGGTATAAGGCAGAATGGAGCAGTGGAGACTGGCAGGTGGGAGGGGGAGCGTGCCCCACCCCGGAGGAAGGAGGCGTACTTGACTCTGGGAAGCTTGCCTTTCCAGAATGCTGGCCCTGTGACCACATCTTCTTGCTTTCACAGGGGAGTTGAGAGTCGAGTCTTTAGTTAACTTCCTTTGTAATTATGTTAGCAAGTGATTCCTAGTTTTCTTTTTCTAAAAAACAAATATGACAGCAAACAATATACTTTTGCTGCCTGCCCCTGGGCAACTATTTTGTAAACTCAGCTTTAGAACACCAGGCAACACCCGTGGGGACTCAGCTTCAAAACCAACCAATCTGGGCTTCTCTTAAGGAGACTTCTCTCTCTTTCAGTGATCAGTTTTGTGTCCTTTCCCATGAATATAATAATGCTCTGATTTTACACTGTACTTTATAGTGTCCCAGAAGTTTTTGTGCATATTTGCATGTTGACCTTTGGCAACAAATCCTGAAATTTAGCAGAGCTAATGCTATCTTTACTTTAAAGGTGAGGAAACTGGTACTTAGAAAGTTTAAATTCCTTGCCTAAATAATATAACAGAAATAAGGCGGAGGTGAATCAAGGATTTGTATCTTCTGACACCTTGTTCAGAGCACTTGTGTTCATATCAGTCTTTGGAGAACTGTGACTAGTTTAAATATATAATATATTGTGAAATCTTGGCACTCAAGTCCTCAAGAAGTACTTGAAAATCATTAAAAGCTCATCTCAGTTTTCTGAGATGTAGTTGTTATTGTGCTATTTTATAAGAAGAAGAAAGGGATTCAGGCTCAGTCGTCCTGGAAATGTTGTCAGTTCCAAATTGTATTTTTGTCTTTGTATTTCCCAGTTCGATACTCCACTGACTAGAATTTTATGTTCATTGTTATTCTCTGTTGTGATTCCAAATGTAGCATCCTCCTTGACATGAGAAATCACTTTAAGCATATAGCGAGTGCCTAGTGCATAATAACAATGTCAATGAACTGGGGAAATGAAGACTTGTCTTTGCATGTGGTAATTATGAGAGTAATGCATGATCTATAACAAATCACGTGAATGTTCATAAGACTTTGAGAATAAAATTAATGCATGCATATGGCAAAAAAAGAAAAAAAACACCCAAACAAAACCACAAAATGCACAAGAAATGTCTTAGTCTGGGTTCTCCTTGTAGGCCAATTCTAAGATAAGGGCCTCTGGGAAAGTGATTTATTTGTGAGGTGGTTGTACAGAGAAGAGAGAGGATGAAACAATTTAAAAAGGAAAGAAGAAAAGTTATTATCAAGGGGTGTTATTGAATTGGTACCCACTGTGAGCAACTGCAGCTCGCTCACATGAAGCCCGTACGGGGAGTTGATGGAGTGTCTCTCAGAACGACCTGTGCAAGAGTTGCCTGGAGAAGCACTGACCACTGACTCCCATACTCCACAGGTTGTACATCAGTGCATGGGGACCTCTCACTGGTGTGGCGCTCTGCAGCAGCATCGAAGAAGCCCTGGTGTATAAAGGGAAAGCCAGGAAGGGGTCCTGTACTTAAGGTAAGTGGCTCTCTGTGTGAAATGAGCTGAAACCTGCACATAGGACACCATGGGCATGCGGAAAACAGAGGTGAGGCCTAGAGTCCATTGGCCCATAGGTACAAGGGGTGTCTGATGCAATTGCTTGAAAACAAGGACAGTAGTGCCCCACGTGGCTATTTGGGCTTTTAGTCTTTTGGTCTAAATAAAATAAGCATTTTATCATCTCCTAGTTTATCAAATTTACACACTACCGCCCCTTTCTCTAAGTTGTTATTGTATTTAGTTATTTTTTGATATCTTTATAATTTTAAATGCTAGGTTCAAGAGCATAATTTCTTATTTTAGTAGTTAACAGTTAATTTTGGCTCTAGGTTGAGTTTTTTTCTACTACCATTGCCTTCATTCATCTCTCTGTATTTGGCCCTAGCAGTTGAAAGCTATATCTTTTATTAATTTTTTTTTAGTTTCAAGAATGATAGCTTATACATTGTTTTATGTTCTTAATTAACTTATCTGTGACTTCTCTATAGTTTGATACCGAGAGTTGATAATAAATGGCATTTAACTATTTTGCCTATATAAATATTATTCTATGTGAAGCTGAGCAATATGCTAGGATTATGTTTTTCTCAGCTAGTCCAAAATTATGAGTCTGGTACAACTTGAAGAAGAATGTTTCTAGTATCGAGGTTCAAATGAGATATTTGTCTTACATGCAGTCAGAATCTGAAAATCACACACTAGACACAGACCCCACTCTGTGTGTGTGAACACGTGTGTTCCCCGGATACTCTGCTTGCCTTTCATTTCTTGTTGAAAGAAAAATAATGCCTCTTCACCATATCATTTCTACCAATGGAAGGCATTTATCCTCACAAACTTTCCTTTTGAAGCCTGTTCCGGGCCTGTTTTTTTGATATAATTTTGAGCATTTGGGTTTTGTGCTCACTCCACTTCAAAGGGTGAGAGATTATAGTCATGGCATTTCTGTGCTAGTCCTGGCATTTCTTGGCTCTCACATTTTCCATTTCTTGGTTTTGACTGAGCCTGCTCATTTCAATATGCTCACAAGTGGCTGAAAACAGTCTTGGCAAAAACTCTTATAAGTCTTCATATGTTTGAAAGTCCCTTTTATTTGCGCTTATATTTGATTGACAGTATAGTTGGTCTGGAAATCTATTTTCCTCAGTTCTTTGCAAGTACTGCCCATTGTCGTCTTCATAAATTTTCCTAAATGAGAAGTCCAATCCCTCTGTGTGTGTGTGTGTGTGTGTGTGTGTGTGTGTGTGTGTGTGTAGGCAATCACTTTTCCCATACTGTACCCTGGAAACTTTTAGGATCTCTTATTTATTTTTACCTTTGAATTTCTGACATTTGAAATGAAATGTCTTCTAATTCATTGCCTGAGTGCTGCTTTTCATAGCAGGATACATGTTCATGACACTATTTTTTGATCTTTGCTCAAAAACTTCCTTTTCTACCAGCCAAAACTCCCCCTGGTCTGGATCCGATATGCTCATTGAAATGCCGGCTCACAAATGGTACCACACAGAGGAGATTTCTGGACTTGACACTGTGAACTCACCATAGTCCATATGTCAGGATATTTGATGGCTACTGTTCCAGTGGCCTTGTCAATTGAGGACTGCATAACTTTTATTTTTTACTAGTTTTTTGGAGTATCAATATATCAATATTCAACATATTAGTATTCAGTGCAACACCAGAGAAGACCAGTCAAAGGCAAACATAGCCTCAAGGTGTCAACCTGCAGCCTAAACCTCCAACTTGACCCAGGCTGCAAGATCCTGAGCCAGCCTGTTTTCCATTTTTATGACTATAGCCAGAACTCAAATGCACCATGATTTTATTTATTCTTCTCAAACCTGAAATAAATTTCAGTTTTTAACTTAAAAGCAAAAGCTATAACTTTTTCTTCAGCGAATTTGCTTGGCACTCAAAAGGCCCCTTAAGAGGTTTATAACTTTCCTTGGTTCTGGGGTATTGTCTTCTTCTTTTCTTTTTAATCATAAAAGTGTGATGCAGAGTCAATTCTGGTAGCAGCAGCCCGAGCTTTCCCCGGTAGATTGACTGAACCTGTTGAGAGAAGGTTCCTCTGATGTATTTGCTTGGCCTGCAAATCACCACCATGGGTTGCTGTGGCTCTGCATGTGGTGAGGGAGGGAAAATGGCATCAGTCTTACTTCTTTAGGTTTCTTGTTTTAATTGCTGCTTCTCACACCTGCTTGGGAGTGAGGGGTCTCTAGAGAGAACAAGAAGCCTGAATACTACTCCTATTGCAGCCTCCGCCTAAGCATATTCCTGACTTCCTTCACTCTCTTTTCAAGTCAATACTCTGTCCCCCAATTTGTACCTTCCAGAACCTCGTTAAACTCTCTACAATGCTGTGGTTCTCCTCCCATTCTAATTCTCTCCACTTGCTTGGTTTAATTAACCTTTATAGTCTGAGATTAATTAATAAATAATTTCTGGAAAGTAAAGCTCTTTTGAATGAAAGTACAGATGACATAATGTTATATTAGTTTCAGGTGTGTAACATAGTGAGATTTCATACTTATATACCTTACAAAGCGATCACCACAAAAAGCACCCTATCTGTCACCCTACAGAGTTACTGTGATATTGTTGACTGTGCTCCCTATGTTGTACTTTACATCCCCATGACTTATTTACGTTATAACTACGATTGTACCTTTTAATCCCCTCACCTTTTGTGCCCATACCCCCACTGCCCAGTCTTCCAGCAACTATCAGTTTTTCTGTATCTATGAATCTATTTGTTTCTTTTGATCATTGGTTTAGTTTTTTAGATTCCATGCATAAGTGAAATGATTCAAGAGTTGTCTTTCTCAGGCCTATTTTGCTTAGCATAACACTCTCTAGGTCTAGCCATGTTGTTGCACATAGCAAGATTTCATTCTTTTTCATGGCTGAGTAATATTGTGGTGGGGTGTGTGTGCACGCACACAAACACACACATCCACTTCTCTTATCCATTCATCTATTGATGAATACCAAGATTGCTTCCATATCTTGGCTATTGTAAATAATGTTTCAATGAATGAAACCCCCGATTGAAAGACACAGACTGAAAGTAAAGGGATGAAAAAGACATTTCATGAAAATGGAAACAAACAAAAAAGCTGGGACGGCAATACTCCTATCAGACAAGATAGACGTAAAACAAAGCCTACAATAAGAGACAAAGAAGGGCCCAGCAATTTTATTTCTGGGCACTTATCTAAAGAAAACAAGACAGCAATTCAGAAAGACATATGCACTCCTTCAAGGTTATTTTAATGGCCTCTCCGGAGGAAGGTTAAGTGTTGTCTAGTTTTAGTTTTGCTTACATTTCTCAATATAAACCTTATCCTTTCCTTCCCTGTACTTAATTTTATATTGGAAAACACTGATCTCATATGGGTCTTCAGTATGGTCTTGATAATAAGACATACTGGTATTCATTCATGAGAGAGAAAGAAATAGATGTGATACTTAGGAAAATAACCAATACCTTTCCTAATTGTTTCTTTTTTATAGCAAATAGTAGCAAAATATTTTTTATTTATGAGCTCAGAGTAAAAGGAGAGAAAAATATAAAATTAAATGGTAATGCTTTACGAGAGTTACTGTTATGTGGTGATCCTGTTTTTCTGTCAGCTGGGAGTCTTGTGTAGATAATAAATCCCCATCAGTGATTTAGCATGTATAAAACACATCAATCCTTTTTATTATATTTTGTGAGCCTTGACATTTATGATAATTTCCTCATATCTACTTAAAACTCTTTCTCTTATGATTGCATTATTAAAGTGGATTTTTTGCCCTTGTTGGCTTATCTCATTAGCATGTGTTTATCATACATTTTCAGGGCAATTACCATTTTGGAATAATGCACACAACATTAAATGGATTCTCCAGTTTTCAAAGGTGTTGAGATAAAGGCAGCAGAATTTGCCCCTCCCATCTCTATTCTCTAGCCCCTCAAATGACTACAAAAGACATTTTGATTTCTTGTCACTGGGTCAATTGGATGATGGCAAGGATAATATGCCCCCCTACTGTGTGTCCACAGTTGGTTCTGGAAAGAAAAAGAAATGGTGGGAGCATATTTCTACAGCATTCTCATTTTCAATGCTTCTGCTTGTTGTCCATCAGTGTTCTGATAGATGGGCTTAAGAAAGGACAGCATCCTGATTGATATTTGTACACAAGGGGGAAAACCTTATATTTTCTCATCCTTTCTTAGATTGGCAGTTGATGGGAAAGTACAATTTAGGGAAGGAATCATTTTTATTTTTCATTTTTAAATAAAATGATAGGATATATTCCTATTTGGTCAATCTCCATATAACTAAACGGCTCCCTTTTTCTCCATTTATACACTTCTGTATGTGAAACAGGAGCTAAATCTCCCCGTCTACTGTCATCAAAGATGAACAGGAATCACTGTAAGATGTTAACATATCTTCCAAACTTCCCCCCCTAAAAAAAAGCCCCAACTCCTAAACAACACTGTGAAATTTTATCATTCCATTTGTAATGAATAGCAATAAATTATTGGAAGTCTATTATCAATTTGTAGTATTCTTGTAGTATTTCTCAGTTTACCAGAATGCTGCGAATCAGAATTAAATTTATTATGCATTTTCTTCGTTTCTTCTGTACAGTGTTATTATTGTTGTTCCATTAGAAACTTGGATTAGTTTACTAAGTGACGTAAATTATAGAGAATAATTTGAGTGTATATCATAGATTTAAATTATAATCTTGTTAGAGGCATAGTATTTGAAGAATAGATTTAAAAATAATGATCTATTCATTACATTAAGATGACAATATCTCCAATTTAAAATATTAGCCTTGTTCTTTTGATATTTAATAATTGCATGTATTATGATAGTTTTAATTCTTATAAAAGTTCACAGCATATATAAAGCTTTCTAATTTAGTGGTTTTAAAAGCCAGATAAGAAGAGCGAAGTAACAGAGTAAATATTTGTTTAGTAAATTTCCACTGAAGGCCTACTCTGTTCTAGGCACTCTGTTAGGTACTAGAAATATAATGGCAAACGTGGTATCCTGCTTCTAAAACTTGCAGTCCAGTGCATTAGAGAGATGGAATAGAAATAGGAAAATGAATAAGAATAAGCAGAGAATTATAAATAAAATGAAGAGAACACATAACAGTTAATATTTACTTTAGTGATGATGCAAGTTGATTTTAAATAGAGTGATTTGCAAAAAGCTTTCTAAAGAAATTAGATTTAACCTGAAATATGAGGATTGAGAAGGAGTTAGCTATGCTAGAGCATATAAAAAGGCTGGGAGGAAGGGCTGTCTGAAATTTTATCAGAAGCTGTTTTGGTTAGTATCTATGAGCAGAAGAATAGAGAAAAAGCGGGCAAAATTATAGCAGAGTAGGGTATTCATGAAATAGGCTTTTGAGAAAGTGAATGTACAAGGGGACAATGGCCAGATCACATATAAAAATAGAACTTTACCCCCCAAATGTGCAGGAACTGCCCAGCCTTGCGGGAAGGTGAACCATCTCCAGTGACAACCCAGGAAGCTCAATGATAACTTCTGAAATAATACCAAATGGCTGGGGTTTGATTAATAACTGACGGCTTCCCTATTTTTTGTCTCTGCTTTTAACTTGGGGCCAACCAGAGAAAGCCAAGTATGCACCCTCACCCAATCGCACCGGGCACCGCCCTTCCAGTTAGACTGCCTACAGCTTCCCCATGCCCACAGCCTTCAGCGAGGCATAGAAGCCTTCCCTTCTTCCATAATAATTTTCCCACTCCTCCGCCTGTTTGAGTCTCTGCCAAGAGGCAGGTAATGGTGACTGATTTCTATGCTATAGTGAGTTCAGAATAAATAGACTTATTTTTGTAATTTGGTTGGTCTTTGTGTATTTCCACATTTCAGAGGTAATAGTGAGTTTGAAATTTGTTCTAAGTGCAGTGAGAATCCCTGGAAGAACTTTGAGGAGGGAAATGACGTGACCTGAATGACATCTTGAGATCACTTGTGCAGATATGTTCAGAGCAGGTTGTACTGGGGCAAGAGAAAAAGTAAAAAAAAAAAAACCAAAACACTGGGAGGCCATTGTAGTGGTGCAGGTGCAAGGAGATGTGGTGAAAATTGATGCCACAGTAGAAATGGAGAAAATTAGATCTATCTATCTGTTATCTATCTATCAACCTATCTGTCATCTATCTGTCTATGTCATCTATCTAATCTGTATATGTAATATATATATGGAAGAATCATCTGTTTAAAGAATAGAAAGTAAACATTGTGAAGTAAACAATCTCTCTGGACATTTATGGACCTATTCAAACTAGTTACTACAAAGTACAGAGGACCTACCATTCACGAATAATGCGGACACTGGAATAATCCTGTTATCCACACGAGTGGAATTTTAGGAACTTGAGATTTACAGGTATAAGCAGGGTTTCATTCTCTTTTCCTGTCCTTTGTTCTGGCTCTGTGCTTGACTCCACCTCTCTTTCTGACCTTTCCTCCTGTCCTGTTGTGCTCCTAAACCCTGATAGTCCAGATAAGCTAGAGCTTTCCATGGAAGGGGTCCTACTTTAATATTTCAGCAAAAAAAACAGCAAAAAGAAAAAAACAAAAACATGCCCACTAGCCCCTCTTTTGTCAAACTGGTAATATAAGACTGTGTTTTAAAGTGGCCTTGAAAATGCCAACAAGAAAGCACTAATGAAGAGACAAACTCTCAAACCTATTTCTCTACTTTGAAACCTGAAAGTCAGAAGGACTCTAATCTGCATTTCTGCTGTGTCTTCATCTTTGAGGACCTAAATCCAGAGTGCCTATTTGCTCGTCTTAGTGTGAGAAGGAAGGTTCAGAATGGGAATAAGTGAAGAGGCAACAGGAAATGCCAGGGGAAAGATCAGATAATATCTTATTGGTTAAAGAATTCAACAAATACTGTGCTACTTTGGTGCATCAAGTGCTGATCTTGGCATTGAGGATATAGTGGTGAATAAGACAAACTAAATTACTAATCTCAGGGCATTTATATACTAATAAGTATATAAGCAACATGAAAACCTAGAAGTAAGTAGATATGAGATAACTTACAGTGACATGGAGTTTCTCTTCTGGAGCAAGATATTAGGGAGCAATTAGGTGGAGGGGGGCAGGAAAAGTCTAGCTGAGAAGGTGAATACAGTGTATACACAACATGGGAAAAACTTAGCTATTGAAAGAATGTTTACAGAACATCACAAGAGGCTCAATCTCATTACTCATCAGTGAAATCAAATCAAAATCATAATAGGATACTGTTTCATGCCCAAAGAATGACTAAAATAAAAGAACACATTGAGAATACCCAATAAGGTAAGGTCCTAAAATAACTGGAACTCCCCCACTTTGTTGGTGGGTATGTAAAATGATATAACTACTTTGAAAATTTGGTAGCGTCTAATAAAGCTAAATATACACTACTTAATGACCCAGAAATGAAAACATATGTTCACAAAACCACTTGTACAAGAATAGTTATAGCATCCTTAAAAACTGGAAGCAACCACATGTCCATCACAAGAGAAAGTATAAATTAACTGTAAAATATTCATACAGTAAAACATTATTCATCAATAAAAAGGAATAAACTGCTGAGGGCCAAAAGTATGAGTGAATCTCAAGAACATTAGGTTAAGCTAAAGAAGCCAAACACAAAAGAATACATGCTGTATGCTTTCATTTATATGAAATCTGAGACCAGGCAAAAGTATTCTATGGTAATAAACATCAGAAAGTCGATACCTCTGAGGTGGTGGTGGTCATGGTGGTAATTGACTGGAAAGGGGCTGAGGGAACTTTCTGGGGGTGATGATGGTCTTGTTTTATATTTTGACTTAAGTTTTCTGTATATGGGTGTATAAAAATGGCAAAATTCATTGAGCTGTGCATTTTTATTGTATATGAAACAGTTTGTTATAATAATATAGCACTATAAAATAAAGTAGGTTTGGAAAAGAAAAATGATTTGTATAGGGGAAAATGCTTGCTACATACCGTCATTAAATAAGAGAGCTATAAAGCTGTGTGTATAGCGTGATCTAATCCTAATCCATGTAAAACAGGTGGTAGGAAAAGGACTACAGATTAATGTTGCTGCTGGTTAAATTATGAATGATTGTTACTAAGCATAATTCTGGTCAGTAGTTGATCAGTTAATTTAGTTTCTTAAAGTAGAGACTCAAAGAAAAAATACATACATATCTAAATATCTAAATAGTTTATTTAAATGTTTAACCGACAAATGTTCACTTATTTCCTGGATACATTTTTTGTTTTTTATAAGTAAAGGTCTGCTAACTGGGGTTCCAGATTTTTTTCTTTTTATAAAAATCTATCCCCACTTTGACTTCTTTAGTAAGGATTTAAAGAAGAAAGAGGCTTGGAACCAATTTGCATGCATGTAGATTATTATGATTAAAAAATTATTATATTCAGTTAATTCAACAGCAGATTTTAATTACTTATCTTCATCAAGTCTTTCCAAAGAATTCAAATTATTTTTATAGTGTCAATAACTTTTTTATTCACATATTTTTTGGTTTATGTGACATTTAATTATACTCCATAAGTGCATTAATAGATACAACTGGCATAAATGAGTTTGTGAATAAATAACCTTATTTTGGTAAGCATTCAAATCAACTTGTGAGAGGAAACATTGCAAATACGCCAGAGAGACTCACCAGCCACAGCAAATTCTGGGCATTAGTGGGCATTAGTCACTATGTTTTATAGAGAAAATGAAGAGTTAATTAATCCAGCAAGTCTATTCAGTAGATGTCAGTTAAGAGCATTTCTAAACTTTTCCACTGTGCCACATTAATCATATACTTTTCTAGTCACAAAAAGCAAGCATTTACATTATTTAAAGTTGATATAATTAGCCACAAGAAAGTTAACAATACCAGTCAAATCATGTAAAAATTATTATTTGAATGAGCTCTGTAAATTTCGAAACTGTGACATTACTGCATCAACTCATTTGACACATTTTTAACTCTGACTTTTGGAAAAGGGAAACAAAAAAGAAAACGAATTCTTGAGGAGGAAATGTTGAGTTCTGCCCTGAAGACAGCTTTGGGATGATGGCCTTAAGGAAATGTGACAACCCAGCCTTAGCCCAGGGACAGTCTGCGCACCTGTCCTGCCTCGGGCCTGCTGTAGCAGATGGCCACTCTCTGAAGCCATCCCTGGCAGGGAATGGGTGGTCCTACATGTTTTATTTGCACCTCTCACATGAGGTTACCCTGCATGTGACCCTGACAAATATAGGTGACTTTGCTATAACTCATGCAAACAGGAATTTTTGAGAGGGTGAGAGAAACCAGAGAGGATGCAGATCTGTTTCCTTTGTCCCCTCCTGCTTACTGACCAACTCAGGGTGCTGCTGTGGCTTCTCCCTCCGCAGTTCCCTAGGTCTTCCTCACGGAGCAGCATTTAATGGCTTCCTATTTCTTGTGGACAGTTTTAGTGCTCATCTTACTTGCCTCTTAAGGACATATGTGACTTTTTTCTCTCATATTTTTTTAAAGATTTTATTTATTTATCTTTAGAAGGGAAGGGAAGGAGATAGGAAGAGAAATATCAATGTATGGTTGCCTCTTGTGTGTCCTCTGCTGGGAACTGGCCTGCAACCTAGGCATGTGCCCTGACTGGGAATCGAACCCCGATACTCTGGTTCGCAGGCCCGCGCTCAATCCACTGAGCTACACCAGCCAGGGCCCATATGTGACTTTTGATTACCCTTATCTTTTTTGACACTTTTTGTCCTTTTGGCTTTCTTAAAGACTCCTTTTTAATTAATTAATTAATTAATTAATTAATTAATTAATTTTTAAAAATTTTATTTAGTTATTTTTCAAGTACAGTTTTTTTTGTCTATTTCTCCCATCCCAGCCTCCCCTGCCCCTTGCTCCCCACCTCCCTCCCATTTTCACCCCCCTTAGTTCTCGTCCCTGTGTCCTTCATATTTGTTTCTCCAAATCCCTCCCCCTTTTTCCCCCTTAAATTCCCTTCCCTCTGGTCACTGTCCCCTTGTTCTCTATTTCAGTGTCTTTGTTTTTTTTCTGCTTGCTTGTTTGTTTTGTTGTTTACTTCCTGTTAAAGGTGAGATCATATGGTATTTGTCTTTCAACCCCTGGCCTATTTCACTCAGCATAATGCTTTCCATCCATGTTGTTGCAAAGGGTAGTAGCTCCTTCTTTCTCTCTGCTGCATAGAATTCCATTGTGTATATGTGCCACAATTTTTTGATCCATTCATTTACTGATGGGCACCTAGGTTGCTTCCAACTCTTGGCTATTGTAAATTGTAATGCTGTGAACATTGTGGTGCATAGGTCCTTTGATATTGATGTTTTAGGATTCTTAGGATATAATCCCAGCAGTGGAATTTGCTGAGTCAAAAGGCAGGTCAATTTTTATTTTTCTGAGAAAATTCCTTAAATACAAGCCGTGACACCATTAAAGTCCTAGAGGAGAACATCAGCAAGAAAATCTCAGATATTTCACGCAGCAACATTTTTACTGATATGTCCCCTAGAGCAAGGAATATAAAAGAAAGAATAAACAAATGGGATATCATCAAAATAAAAAGCTTTTGCATGGCTAAAGAAAACAGTATTAAATTAAAAAGACAACCAACTGTATGGGAAAACATATTTGCCAATGATACCTCAGACAAAGGTTTAATCTCCAAAATATACAAAGAACTTACAGGACTCCACTCTAAGAAGACACCTAACCCAATTAAAAAATGGGAAAAGGACTTGAACAGACACTTCCCCAAGGAGGACATACAGAACATTCAGAGACACATGAAGAGATGCTCAATATCGTTAGCTATCAGAGAGATGCAAATTAAAACCACAATGAGATACCACTTTACACTGGTCAGGATGGCCATCATAAACAAAGCAACAAACAACAAATGTTGGACAGGTTGTGGGGAAAAGGGGTCCTTAGTTCACTGTTGGTGGGTTTGAAGACTCCTTTTTTTAAAAGCACGTTTGCATTTTAATGAAGGAAACAAAAGATGGAGTTCTGTCCCCCCTTATTTGTAAGACAATCATATACTTTACAAAGTATTCCCTCCATATTTCCAGTACTAACCAGGCACTATACACAGTTACTATATTATTGACTATATTCCCTATGCTGTACTTTGCATCCCCATGACTATTTTATAACAACTATTTACTTCTGCTTGACTTCCTGCTCTCTGGTGGCTACATGTTAATCTCCTTTTCTAGACAGTGCTTTCTTGGCCCATCTCTGCAGTACTGTTGTTTGCCAAGTTTCTTTCTCCCAGGCCGGACCCTGTTCAGATGAGATTGGGCACGTTCAGGGTGGTATGGCCCGTAAACCCAAATTTCTTTTCTAATTCTCATTTTTTAAACTGTTCCTGAATGACCTTACCTATTTCTACAGCTTCAGCAGCCGCATGATTTCTGATAGCACCCAAAGTTTAGAGATTAACACTAGAATTACAATCATTATATCTCTCTGACTACTGGGCTTCACAACGTAGATGCTTCATTGGTAAATTCAGACAACATGTTCTCATTTCTCAGCTCAATCTCTGCACATCATCTATGAACATAGCACCTTTTCCTGTATTCCCTGATTTATTAAGTGACAAATCAGCAAAAGACCACCCAAGACAAAAACCAGAGTTCTTAATCTTTGACTCAGGAATTGATCCAAAGGCCAAATTGATTTGCTTCCTTTAGACCTTCACTATCTACCTTAGTTTCCTGTTTCAGGAGTCCACTTCACTTCTGTGCGACTCAGGAATTATTCTGATTAGTCTCAACCAATCATTTCCTCATCCCAAAGCCTATGCTTGGTATTCTAACTTCTTACTTGAGTAAAAGCATTTAAAGACTCTAAGCATTTTTTTCTGCAATAGAATTAACAGGATTCAATTCTTTAAAAACTTTGTATTTCTATTTGTGCCATTTACACTGTGTTTTTCTCTATGAGAGCTAATGGGATTTTTAAAACTAAAGTTGGCCTCTAAACTCTATCCCGTCTACATTTCAAATTGATAGTTATATAGCTACATCTAATAATTGTGTAGCTAAGCACAGCAATGTTCTTAGGAACTTCTATCAATAAAAAAAAGAGTTTCTAATTGTGATGGGTGTTTATGAATTCCTTTAGAGTTACAGTGTGCTGAGTTTGGCCACAGAATATGCATTCATAAGCCTGAGTTCATATACATGTTACACTGGTAGCTCAGAGTCTACTTGGCCCAAATCATACCTTATTTGCAGAACAAACAGCCAATTGTGAAAGACTCTGAATAAATGTGAGGGTTTCTGCTTTTGAATGAAGAGCTTGGCAACCAGCTCTGTGATAGCCAAAGATGATTCAAGCTAACTAAAGTTCCTGTAGGCTTCTGTGGTGTGATTAAAGGCTGAACCACCGTCAGGAAAGTAGAGTATTGAAATGACAGCCCATGTTACAGACAAAAATCAAAAGAATATTTGCCTTCCATTTTAAGTGTTTTGGACAGGGGAAGCCAATTCTCTCTATATCTTAGGTTATTAATCATGGAAGACTTCATGAAGGTCTTAGAAACATAAAAGAAAAAAATTTTTTAACTTTTTTCCCTGAAAAATGAAAATGTACCTTTTTTTTTTTTACCAAGAAAGTTTTGCTTTTTGTATGAAAACATGGTAGTGTTTTGAAAATTAGGTTGAACCAATATTAAAAATGTCTCGAATACCACATCTGACTTTCCATTAAAAAAATGTCAGGCTTAGCTGTTAAAAAAAAGTTTAATTATCTTCAGTGTCAGGCTAGCTAACAATTTAACCACTTTCTTTAACAAATGCTCAGTGTCTAAGATTACTCTGTCTTTCACCCTCTCCTAATTCTTCTGCGGGGTGAGCCCATGGGGTGGGGAGAGCGCATGCCCTATCACAGAAGGGCAGGAACCGGAGATTGCCGAACTCCTGGGTCCTGAGCACCCCTAAGGCTCAAAAATCAGTCATGAGTCGTGGAGAGATGGAAGCAAATTTTTGTGAGCCATTAAATGCTATAGAGTATATGAGATATCATTTGAGTCATTGTATGGGTCTGCTAAGGCTGCCATAGCAAAGTACCACAGACTGGGTGGCTTAAACAAGAGAAGTTCATCGCTCGTAATCATGGAGGCCAGAAGTCAAAATCAGGGTGTCAGCAGGGTAGGTTTCTTCTGAGACGTCTCTCCCTGGGTTGGTGCTGGGCGTCTGGTTTCCGAGTTTTCGTGTGTTCTTCCCTCTGTGAGTCTCTGTGCCCTAATTTCCTCTTCTATTTTTTTAAATATATATTCTTAGAAATTTATTTGTAAATTATAGATGACATATAATATTGTATTAGTTTCAGGTGTACAACATAGTGACTAGACATTTCTATGACTTATGAAGTGGTCCCCCTGATAAGCCTAGTACCCATCTGATACCATATATAATTATTGAAATATTATTGACCATGTTCTGTGTTGTACTGTACATCCCATGACTACTATTTTTATAACTGACAATTTGTACTTTTTAATTTCTTTCACTTTTTTCACTCATCCCCCAAGTCTCCATCCATCTGGTAACCATTAATTTGTTCTCTGTATCTGTGAGTTTGTTTCTGTTTTACTTGTTTATTTTGTTTTCTAGATTTCAGTTATAAGTGAAATCACATGGCATTTGTCTTTCTCTGTCTGACTCACTCCTTTTAGCATAATGCCTTCTAGGTCCATCCATACTGTTGCACATAATAACATTTCACCCTTTGTTACAGTTGAGTAATATTTTATTGTATGTACATACCATATCTTCTTTGTCCTAATCTACTCTTCTTATGAGGACACCAGTCATATTAAATTAGGGCCAACTATATGCCCCCACTTCACCATAATTATTTCTTTAAAGACCCCACCTCAAATGCAGTCACATTCTGAAGTACTGGGGTTAATATTCCAACATATAAATTTTTGGGGGACAAAATTCTATCTATTGCAGTCATGGTTCTGTGTATTATTGACATGGGATTCAAAACATTTTTCAATAGTTCAGAGCATATGTAACATCATGTAATCGAACACTCCAAATTTATAAGATGTTGTCTTATAGCTGCTGGGTGATCCGCCTTCTGGATGATCAATGAATTTCATGAATATCAGCTGATAACCTTATTTATCCAGGTATAGATGATGAACTACTGTCATGTGGCCCAAATGGATGACTGCTGGTTCATGCAACAACATGGATAAACTGTACAGACATGATGTTGAGTGAAATGGATCCCCCTGCTCATGAAAAATATTTATGCCTTCATGACCTTCCCAAGCCTCATTTTGCACATATCACTTGTAATTGGTAATGAGAAACTGTTGGGCATTCAAGGTTTTGTGGGTTGATGCATCAGATAAATACCGGGTTCATGATGTGTGGTGCTGAATATAAGCTACCACTTGCTCAGTGCATTCAATTCTTACTAGGACTATTAGCAGCCAGACATTTTTTAAAAAGGTTTGCTGAAAAGAGCATAACTCTTTCAAAAGCCCAGTGTCACTGCTGTGATTCCTCTATGCAGTGTTGCAACAGGCTTTATACAATCAACCTCAGACTCTTCAAGCACAATGGGAGCTTCAACTAGCAAAACTATTTGCACTGGATAGCTTTTTCTTGCCCTAGGATATTCTCTGTGTTAACAGTCCTTTGGGTTACTCAGAAGATAGTATCAAACAGCATACTTGAATCTGTTATATGTTGTTTCTAGAACTCAAAGAGGCCTTTACATTTCTGTGCCACTTAGTGGTAGACAGTAAAATGTGTTTGTTCTGGATTCATAGGAACTTCAGTAGGATGGTCGGTCTTAACTTTGCCTTATAATTATCTCCTACATTCTAGAGTGTATGTATCAGTCCAAGATACCTGGAATATGGCTGCCTCTTGCTCTCCAAGTCCTGTCAATGAGAAGCTGTTAATGTAGTGAAACAAAACAGTATCACATGAGAAATGAGATGATAACATTTTTATAAACTGAATTATGACGCAGAGTTAGAGAATTGATCAGTCTTGATACAAGGCCATCATCATGTACTGTTGTCCTGTTATGTATTTTCCCCTCTAGGTCAATAGCTGTATACCATATTCCATGGCACGTGTTCCTTCTTGTTGGTAAGGAGGCCTCATTTTGAATCACCACAAATAAGGTTTATACAATAATCCATTAAAAATTTCCAAACTTTGTTTTATTCTCAGTGGCCATGAGTGAGTTTAACACTTGGGTTTTCCTGCATATGCGCCCCTATGCCAGCAAGGGAGGCTCACCCGAGGCACAGGTGGCTGGCAGGTGACAACGGTGGCCAGTCAGTAGCATGGCACTAATTGCCAGTGTATGCTCTATATTTCCATAATCTGGAACACATAGAAACATCACCCAGGGATTTGAGTAAAAGTGCCACATCTCACTATTTAGTGATTCAGAAACATTTTGCTTCCATCTCTATAACTCTTGGCCTTGTTGGTTTAGAAGTCTTACCAACGAAGGGGGATGAATAAACCTAGGTGGGACCAATCTCCAGGTGACCAAATCTTGCATCTCATAGCCTCCTCTCCAGGAAATATTCTAAGACTGGCTTAATACCTCCTACCCCCGAAGTTGGAGGGGAGAGTAATAGGTGTATGTGAAAATCAGTCTTTTTGCATATAGCAGGACATTTTAATTTTCCCAGATTCACTTGCTTTTACATCTTTGCATAATTCTAGGAAACTTGAATATCTTATATTTTAGTTCATGGAATCACAGGAGAGTAGCATAAGCAGCAGATCAGAAGGCAAGGGATGCTGGAAGCAACACTCTAATGGCAGGGAGTAAAATGAAAGAACATAATCCAGCAGACAAGAAAAATACTACTGATATAATGTAAGGATTTGTAACGTTTTAATAGACTTTCTATATGTTCTAAATGTTATGCAATGAATAGATATTCATTCATTGAATATCTATTCAATGGATATACTTTAAAAAGGTGTAATAAAAAGGCTTCCCAACAAGGCTTCCTGGGTACTTCATATTTGGAAATTCATATTCTTTAGTTGTTATTGATATAGGTAGAGAATAATACAAAATGAACATTGGTATTTATGATCTTGAGACCCAAAGTACCAGGTGAACAGCACTTACAACTTTCAGTAAAATATGTCAGCAAAGACTGAAATATGTTCTTAGATGTTTTGCTCAAGAAAACTCGTTTAAATATTTTTGAAGTTTAAGGAACATTTTAATTTTGTTTGTAAATGTGCTTATATAAAATACTTCATTCTCTGATGATAGTGGATAAACAGAGTATGATTGTATTTATTAAATTCCTAATGTGCTGTACTACACCTGGGTGTGTAGGGGAGGGGCTGCTTTGACGGTGGTTTGTATAGAAAAAAGTCACGGTCCCTCTTTACACTGGGTGAAGAACATGTACACAAATGAGAAGATAACTAATAATTCCAAGATGTCTATAGGAATAAGCAATTGAATGATACAAAAAGAAAATGATGAAACATTAGTTAAGGTATAGATCTGACTGCTGTGATAGAAGTCGGAAACAACAGTGGCTTAAACAAGACAACTTATTTTTCTTACGTAAGTTTTAATGGCAACTCCTTTCTGCAATGTCATCTGATGTCTGCATGTCTATTTTTGTGCTCTGCCATTCTAATTGTTTTGTTCTTAGCCACATGGCCCAAAATGGTATGCTTCTTCTTTAAAGTGTGAGACCCAGAATTTAAACAAGTTATTTCCATGCACATCCCACTGGCTAAAACTTAGTCGTATATCACACTTACCTGCAATAAGGATTGGGAAATCTATTCTTTCATGTAAATGTTCACATGCTCAACTAAAAACTTGGATTTCTGTTGTTAGGAGAAAAGTAGAGAATGGTTGGGAAAGTTGACCAGCCATTATGGCCCAATATGATAAAAGAAGCCTTTATGGAAAAATGAATCTTGAGCTTAATTTTGATAAATGAATGGAGTTAGGTTTGAGTTGGATAAACAGCATGAAAATGTACAAGGGGTTGGGAAAATGCTGACAAGTTTATGTGATGTGCTAGAAACAATGAGGTGGCCAATGCATCTGTAGAAAAGTTGTAGCAGAGGATTGGAAGGTAATAAAAGAAAAGCAAATTGTATTCCTATTATAGAGTGCTCTGAAAGCATAGTAAATATGTATATATATTCTAATTTTTGGCAACACCATAATGTACTAAACAGAGCAAGAATAAAATGGAAAAGGTACTTCAATCAGATTTATACTCTGGTGTGTTGTTTGGGCTGGTGTAGGTAGAATGGGGTGTTCTCTTGCACAAGAGTGCCCCAGTGGATCAGGCATGGATGGAAATGGTCTGGATTTCAGAAATAGGCTGGAAAAGAGTGGAGATATATTCCAAATGAAAAACTGACAGGCCTTACCCACAACCCTTTATTTGGGGGGCAAAATAGGGATTTGAAGTCATTGATGCCTCTTGGAGCCTATTTGGTTGCAGGAGAGAGAAGATCACAAGGGAGCCAGTTTAAAGGAGGATATGATGAGCTCAGCTTCAGTTTGAAGAGAGGAAGCATTATCCAAGAAGAAACATCGAGGAAGAAATGAGGGATATAGGGTTTGGTGTAAATGTATGAAAAAAAAAGAGTCAATTATTAGATGAAGTGGGAATTGTTATTCTGAACAAAAGGCTGGACTAGAATGAGTATGGGCAACTCTCTAGCTCTCTTTATAGACTCCTGCACCCAGGGACAGAAATTTAAAAGATGCTGTCTGTGCACTGCAGGGAAGAGTAAAATTACATATAAACATAGAGGCAGGATTCTGAAGGCAATTAGCATGGAGACAAAAGGTGGCAAGCTCATGTTGTCCATCATTCCTTTTCAAGCTTCCTCCCTGGACCACACATGACTGATGATGGTATCTCAACTCAGGGCCAGTGCTGCTCTGCCTGAGATACTGATCAGAGAAGAACAGTGGAAGTAAAACTGTCTTCTTGGCCTCCTTCACTCTGACTTTGGCAAGTATTGGCTAAGAGACTTTGACTGATGTGCAGAGTAGTTACCTGAATATTATTCTGTTCCCCTGATGAATAAATTTGACACATATGTTGTAAACCAGGACTACTTATGCTACAGTAAAAAATTCTATAAAACCAATTCTTAGTTATTCCAGTCTAAAATTGATGAGAGAAATAGTTATGGTGAAATCTACCATAGCTTTGATTTTTAAACTAAAAACTGTCAAACTTCCCTACTTCTCACCCATTTTTTTTCATAGAAAGGTGGCAAACTTTTTTGAAGGTAAAATCTGACATGAATTCTTGTGAAGTTATTCATAATCTTGTTTTTCATTTGAAACCATAGTTGCATGAACATCCATAAGTTTCCTAGGAGAACTACACTATTTGATGATGTGAGCCACCCTAGCCTTGACTGGCCACGTTAACACATATCTGATATCAGCACCATGTTAGTTTTGAAAAATTCCCCTAACCATTCTGGAGGAGGAATTGTGGACTTGTACTTTGTAGGTTTCACCTGCATCACCAAAATTCCTGAGTGTTATTGGGTACTTCCTGAGAAATAGACATATGATGTACCATTTTAAAAAGATCAAGGGTAGAAATAGACACATGATCTTCCATTTTTGAAAGATGAATTGATTATCATCCATCTCTCTGTCAATCATCTATTTTTTCCTTCTGTTGATCTCTAGCTTTGGGTTTGGTCTCACCAAAAGGAGAAAATCCAGCAAACTTTTATTCTTTAAGTCCTTGGGCAGCCTGCCAGAATCTTTGGAGATGCTCATAGTGCATAGCATTCCAACCAGAGAACAAACTACTGGGTCTGAAAAATGGAATTTGGGGTCCTAGAGAAACTGTTCAGAATCCACGAAAAGCACATTCCTCTACCTGTACCTCTTCCACCTATGTCAGGACTCTGTACTTAGGTGCTGCCCCTCCTCCCCACAGTCAGCGTCCTCCATGCAGTGTGTTAACATGTGCCTCTTTAAGCTCCCTTTCACTTGCTGTCAAGGATAGATTTTTTTCAATCTGTTTATATTGAGTAAACAATGACTGGTAAGGTTAATGGTTACATATTTTGAAATTTATGTACTACCAGGAAATAAACATTAAACAAAGCAATTAATTATTAATTGTGGCTTTCTGGAATCAGTGATCAGCTAGCAGGAGGAATTTGAAGGGGGTAGATAGCCTTACCCACTTCAAAATTCTCTAAGTCAAGTTCTCGGCCTTAGCTGCACATCCGAATCACCTGGGCTCCTTTAGGTGATCATTTTTAAAACAGATGCCGATACCACACCCTAGCCAATGGGACTTCTAAAGGTTCTTAAATTTATGTGAGAGCTTTATCTTTAGCTTCTTCAGATTCCTGTAGGAACTATGATTAGTATATTGACCTCTGATTGCTGATATCTTAAGATGACCTGTTATTCTGGAAGTTGTTGAACTGTAAGTTTTGTGGGCAAGATCAAAACTTACAGTTCAACAACTTCCAGAATAACAGGTCATCTTAAGTGGTGTAGGAGGATCTGTTTTGTACCACCTCCCAGATCCAAACTGGAAATAAAAATAAAGAGGATAACAGCCACCCAAAATAAACAAACAAAGTCTACCTGAAGAGACTTAACCAAAGATGGACAGAAACCACATTGAGACTGGTAGGAAGGGCAGGGATGTGAAGAGGCCAGCACTTCTCCCATGGGTAGCAGGCTAAGCTTTTGGCACAGCTGTGGGAGCTACCCCCTGAGAGGGGGAAGCCTGGACCCTGGACCAGTTTCCCAAGCACAGAGCACCAGTGTCAGGATCAGCCACCTACATAGCATCCAGCAGTGAAAGGCCACAGAGTTTTTGTCTGCTGGGGAGAGGCAGAGCCCACTGGAGACAAAGCCACTATTTTTTTTTACCTAAGGTGCCAAAGCACAGGCTTCTTATTTGCAGCCGCTCACCTTGGACTCAGGTGAGGGGAGAGCAGCACTGACTAGAGTTGCCTGAGAAGACTCCGTAGTGGGAGGCTTTTGGGGAGTCACCCAATCTCTGGGCTCTGGAGGCCCTACCTGCTTTCCTACTAGGGGCTCCACTCTGCCAAATTCAGGGAAACAATCTGGGACGGGCTCAGATGTGTGGCACAGGGACAGAGGAACACATCCACAGTCCTCCCTGAAGTCTGAACGGCTCCTGCCATGGGAGATCCAGGGGTACCCTCATCCCATTTCTGCCAGAAGCTCTCTCAGAAACAGTTGACTCAGCAGCTAGACTAAGACTGACAGCAGGCCAGCAGGCCAAGGCAGGTGGAGGTGGATCCCACGGTGCTTTTGGTTGTGTGCTGACCCACCCCTGGGCCCTCTGCTGATAAAAGCCAGCCCTGCAGCACAGCAAGGCCCATCCCAGGGCAGCCAAGCCCAGAGGAGATGGCCACAAAAACTGTAGATTGCTTGTAGCTTCAAACAAACTCCAAGGGCTACTCCACATGGACGTCTGGTGTTGGTTTACACCAGCTTCAGGAAACAACAGAACCGCACCTGAAGGGCTAATCCAGCAGGCAAGCACTGAAATCTGCTGAGACAAATCTACTTCATTATATTTAGTTATTTGTCTTTTGCATAGCCTTTTTGTTATTATTTTTTCTTCAATTTTTCTTTTTCTCTATTTTTATCTTTCATATCTCTTATTTTACTCTTAGTTTTTTTTACTTTATTTCTTCTTCTTCTTTCCTTTTCTTATTTTATTGTATTCTTTGTAATTTTTTTTGGAGATTTCCTCTTTGTATTCCTTACTGTTACTGTTTCTCTTCTCTCCTTCCTTTTTTTAAAAATATATTTTATTGATTATGCCATTACAGTTGTTCTATCTCCCCCTTCATTCCCCTCCACCCTGCACACCCCTCCCCCATCACCCCCACCTTTAGTGTATGTCCACGTGTCTCAAGTTCTTTAGATTCTGTATTTCCCATACTATTCTTGCCCTCCCCCTGTCTATTTTCTGCCTACTGTCTATGCTACTTATTTTCTGTACCTTCTCCCCCCTTCTCCTCCTCCCACTCCCCTGTTGATAACCCTCTATGTGATCTTCATTTCTATGGTTCTGCTCCTGATCTAGCTGTCCTCTTAGTTTGCTTTTGTTTTAGGTGTGGGTGTTAATAACTGTGAGTTTGCTGTCCTTTCACCGTTCATCTTTTTTATCTTCTTTTTCTTAGATAAGTCCCTTTAACATTTCATATAGTTAAAATACCAATGGCATATTTCACAGATATAGAACAAATATTCCTAGAATTTATATGGAACCAAGAAAAGCTCAGAATGGCCTTAGCAATCTTGAGAAAGAAGAACAAAGTTGGAGGGATCACAATATCTCATATCAAACTACTATAAGGCCACTATAATCAGAACAGGCTGGTACTGACATAAGAACAGACCTATAGATCAATGGAACAGAACAGAGAGCCAGGAAATAAACCTATATCTCCGTGGTCAATTAATATTTGACAAAGGAAGCTTGATCATACAATGGAGTAAAAAATAGCCTCTTCAATAAATGGTGTTGGGAGATCTGAACTGGTCCATGCAAAGAAATGAAACTAGATCACCAACTTATGCCATTCACCAGACTAAATTAAAAGTGGATAAAAACTTAAATTTAAACCACAAGACTATGAAAGTCCTAGTGGAAAACATAGTAAAATTTCATATATCTTACATAGCAATGTTTTTGCCGATATGCCTCCTAGGGCAAGGGAACAAAGGAAAAAATAAATGAATGGGAATATTTGTTGGTGGAAATGCAGACTCGTGCAACTTCTCTGGAAAATAGTATGGAATTTCCTCAAAAATTAAAAACGGAAATGTTTTTTGATCCAGTGATTTCACTTCTGGGAGTGTTCCTAAGAATCCCAAAATACCAATTCAAAAATATATGCACCTCTATGTTCATAGCAGTGCTATTTACAATAGCCAAGATTTGGAAACAGCTTAAGTGCCCATCAGTACATGAGTGGATAAAAAAGCTGTGGTACATTTACACAGTGGAATACTATACAGTATTAAAATAAGAAGGGTTATTTGCCTTTTGGACAGGATGGACAGAACTGGAGACTATTATACTAAGTGAAACAAGCCAGTCAATGAATGACAAATGCCATGTGATCTCACTTATAAGGGAAATCTAAAGAACAAAATAAACTAATGAGCAAAATAGAACCAGAGGCATAGAAAAATGGAACAGACTGACAGCTGTAAGAGGGGAGGGAGGAGGTAGCAATTGGTTAAATGAAGGTGGAGGGAGTAGTCAAAGGACATATATGCATTTCCATGGATGTGGACAATGGTGTGAGGATTTACTGTGGGAGTGGGGGGAGGACTGGTTGATGGGGGGAAAAGAGGGGAAAATGGGACAACTCTAATAGAATAAGCAATAAAATATGTAAAATAAAAAATCCTCTAGGCCCCTGAATCCATACCATTATTATAATCCTTCTGTTCACAAGGGCAGATTAGAAGAAAATGAGTATGCTATGAGTAATATTATATATGTATATATATATATTATATATAACATACAATATATATTTGGATCAAATGTTAGTGAATGAAGTAAGTTAGATATAGTTAAGCATTCTGATTATAAAGCAATAGCAATTGCAGTGTTTCTATATCCACAGACATATACCACAACTATGTGCATGTGTGTGAGAAGCATCTCTTGAGATTAGGTGTGTTGTCTGCGTCCTTGCCAATACCACGATCAGCAAGTGAGTGTGAAGGAGGAGCCCATCTCCTGGTTCTCATTTCCATAGTTCTCTGTGAGAATGAAACCACACAAAGACAGGGTATGTCAGAGGTGAGTGGTCTATATACATCTCTCTGTTCAGCAGCCTGGGAAGAGAACCCTGTAAATCCTGTCATTACCCTGGAGTAGCCAAAATGCAGTGGCTTCTGACTTTGGCAGGTTGGGAAGTTGAAGTAATGAGCTGAACTATCTGAGAAAAATATGCCCAGAATTGAACAAATCTTCAAACTTCATACATGAATGAGTAAACATTTGCCCTAGATTGATGACAGTTCAGCAAACCTGTGAAGCACTGTAACATGCTTTCTAGGCCACTCCAGCAAGGACATTGCAGATCACACTCTGTTAAACTCCTTTAATGGATGTGTTAGGGAGATGCCCTTCACCTAGTTCTGGGGAAGAAGTGTGATGGGTGTCCAACTGGTGCCACCCTAGGCACTGCGCATGGCATTATATGTCACTTTTACCAAATAGTACAGCACTTGCATAAGCACAATAACACTTACATTTCAGATCTGCATGATGACTTTTTATTGCCCCTATTACCTGACGTCTAAGTGTATGCCTTTGCATTCTTATGAAATACATTGTTTGCTTCATCTCTGTCATGTGCCTCCCTTAACACTCAAGGTGATATATTATCACCAGTCCCTGTGAGTCATGTCTTATCTCATATCCTGACAAAAAAGGCCTTTTTATACACTTATTTTCTTGAGCCAGCAAAGTAGGTAGAAAGGTTTGGGTGGTGGAGGTTATGAGCGGAAGAGAAGGATTGTATCAAGGATTACATTAATCAGTTCCTTAGTATGATGGTTTTTACCAGCAAAAAAAATGTTCCTTTGCATTCTCTAGTTTCATACTTCATTGCATTATGCAGTGATGAGTAAATAAAATTTACAGTTATTTGATTTGATGATGAAATGAAAAAAGGGAAAGAAAAGTGTCAGACTTTAAATGACAGTATAGGTGAAATATTATTAATATGGATCTTGTTCAATTTCCTATTTTGTTCTGCCTTGTCTCTTTTTTTTGTATAAATAGTCTAATATTTGGAATAGAAACACATTTTAAATGTAAGAACATTGTTAATGTTTAATTTCATTTCAGGTACTTCAACTAGCTTCTGATGTATTGGGAGCTACATCAATAAAATCTGATGCAAAGAGAATTCTAAAGTTTTTATATAAGAAACATTAGGGCCTTCTAAGTCTGAGGGCTACAAATCCTATAAAATGTTGATGCATGCCTCTGGCTTTGTGATTGATCAGTTTCTTGGTTCACTTTATAGGCAGTTTAATTGTTTAGTATTTTTATGTGGAGAACATGTTAAAAGGCATGTGCCACAGCAATTCAATAGTTCTTGAAGAATTACTGTTTATACCTAAGGATTGAATATAATCCAAATAGTTAGGGTGGTGAGAGGCACCAGGAATGGAGCAGAAAGCATCTGTTGCTTGTGGCTTTGTCCTCATTGGATCTGATCGTTTTATGAGAAGATGCATTTCATGATTAATTCCTTTAGCTACTTCCTACTTATAGGCCTAAGATTTTGGATTTAGCCTGTTCTATACTGGTACTACATGATCCCAAACAATTAATTTGACTAATTTAAGAACACGACAGGTTGATCTAATTTAGTTGACTTGCACATTAACTGATTTAATTGGCAAACCAGGGATATGTTAGCAGTGAAGTATAACTGGACAGTACAGCAGGAGGTGGGCACTTTTCAGGACTCAAGGAATCATAAACTTTATACCTTATTCAAAGGAGATACACATCAAAACACGAAAAAACACACTGGAGACTGTTCTTATTTGGCAAGCAGGGTGACTGAGTTGAATTTGGGCCAACTAACTGTCCCTTAAAGATTCCTGAGAGAAACAAATGTGCCCATAAATCACAGTGAGGAAATCAGGGATTATTGCAAGGATGAAGGCTGGATGGAAGTTGGTGTGTACTTTATACTTTTCTTAACTTTATATTGGACCTTTCTTTGAGAGAAAGGTTCAATTTCTCTGATTTTTTTGAGTTCGTCTGGTTTTGATGGGAGAACATGAACAGAATTCAGTGGTTTTTATCTAGAAGGATGAGGTATAGAAGTTATATCACTGGAGAAAGCACTGAATTTTCAGAACAATAAAGTGACATTTGTTTACTAAGAAACACGCCTTTCCTTCTGAAGGGACCTTATAATTATAATGAAAAGACAATGATAGGACACTGAATCACTGAATTGTAAACTTGGATCACAGGTTTGGTGGCTCCCACAGCCTGGAGTAGACATTCATCGCCTCTTCCCCTCTCAACCATTGGCTTTTTATTCCGCTGGGCTATTTATCTTGAGTATTTTAGTTTTCATTTTACACCATGAAGCCTCAATTCTCCTTTAACTACCATTGAGAATCAGCCTTTCCCTTGTCTCCTAAACATTTTTCTCTGTACCAAATCTTTCTAGATGGTTACTGCCATGAGCATATTTAACTGCACACTTTCTGGAACACATTGTCTTGCTTTGATGTTGAGGACACCAGCTCCAGAAAACCTGCATTTCAGGGCTGGCTCAGTAACTCACTGACTCTGGAATGTCCAGCAAATTGCCAAAGCGGAAGTTGTTTGGCCATCAGAAAAATGGAGATAATAGAGCTCAAATTACCTGTTACTCAGAGAAGTTATAAAGTTGGAAAATGAGCAGGTATATGTAAAAATGACTTACAGATAAAAATCAGTGGGTCGTGGTTTTAATCTCATACAGGTGAGGAGTTGTGGGCTCGGAATTTCTGAGACTTTATCCAAAGCCACAGAGTCATTAGTGAGTGCGTGGTATTAGTATGGCTGTTCCAGCTTTCTTTGGATAGCAGATACATGGTGTATTTTTCCATTTCATGTTTCCCATTTTGTCTTTCTCATATTTAAAGCATATTTCTTATAAGCAGCATATAGTTTGTTTTTAATTTTTGTCCACTGTGATTGTAGGGTAAGTGGAGGCAGTCTGGCTTCCTCACCCAGGTGTCTGGGTAACTAAGGGGAGCAGTGTTCTCATAGCCTTGGAGGGGCCTGATAACCAGTGTTCTCACAGCCTGGAGACTGGGTCCGATCAACTGTTCCCATAACAAGAAGCAGGCTTGCATGCGCAGAATTATGTTATGTTACATAATTTTCTGGCATTTTGCAGGCTTTGTTCACCTCTAGTACTTAAATACTACAGACACACAGCTTGCGGCATGCATGGCTCGCACACCTGTGAATAAAAGTATGTCAAACATCCCCACATCTCCACGAACTTTCTTTCATCTCCCCAAAACGAGGGTGGATTTGCCGTCCTGGATTGGTTGCAACACTGTGATAAACGCAGCCTTTATATGGAACATCTAGACTTCAGTTTTTCACTTGAGCTCTATTGATCGTCAACATTTTTCTGGTTTCTCTGTTTTTGATTCTCAGAATCTGTCCAATGCTCAGAATTGGTAAAAACTTCCAAGGAAAATGCAGCTACAGATAGTCTGTTCACTGTTCCTCCAGGGTTTTTAGCTGTGGTGTACATACGTATTACTGCCTTGGGGAGACTTTGCCTTCTGTACACCAGGAGATTCCATAAAATTCTCCTCTGTTTTTCAGAAATTTTCAGTAGGTCTTTAAAGCACCCAACTGTGGTTTACTTCAATATTTGGCAAATGGTGGAGGGGGAAAACTAGCTGGGTGTTAAGGTTTTTCAATGTCTCCAGTTTTATTACTCCATTCCTGTAGTACCACCAAAACTCTGCTGGCTTTACTGACCCCAAGCAGTGACCTTTCCCTGGCCCACACCCAGATTCTCAGCCTCTAGCCCGTGCTGAATGTCAACAAATTCCTCAGGGACACAGATACTTGCAAATTTTTAACTCAACATCTAGAGTTTCTCCCTTGTACAAAATGTTAGCCTTCTAATTCTCGGAGGGATCATTTAACAGATCTATCTATCTGTAATCTACCTATCACCAATCATCTTGTCTACCTATCGATATATCCAACTTTACTAATTGCTTTGTGAAATGTTTTCCTACCAGGAACTACTCCAACCCCTCTCAGGCCTTTCACTTAGCCCAGCGTAATTTCCCCATTTCATAATTTATTTGCTTGCCAACTAATTACATGATTATTTAGACAAATTAGAAAATGCTAGGAAAAAAAAGAAAAATAAAAACCCTTTAAACAAAATACCTTAACTACCTATAGCTGTGAAACAAACTACCTCAAATCTCAGAGGCTTGAAAACCATTTTAGTTTTGTGGGTCTCATAATGTTTGGTTAAATAGTTTTTCTTAAAATTTCTTCTTAAGGTTTTATACCTTTTAAATTTAATTATAGAAGTGACCATGAACAAATGCTTATTAGAAAAAAAGCTAAAATGATATAGAGATATATAGAGAGTAAAAGTAAAATTTCCCCTAAGACCTTTTCCTTAGTTTCTCTCTTTTCCGTGATGACTGCGGTCAACATGCTAGTATGTACCCTTCTAGAAGTTTTGTATGGATTTTCATGCCCGTATATGTGTTACCATATCATACCTGACGCTTATATATTTGATGACAGGTAGGATGAACTTATGCAGAAAATGGGGTTCAAAGCTGTGCTCCAAATAAATGAAAATAAGAAAGCCTCCTTTCCCCTAATCATTCAAAGTTTTGTCATTCCTCTTGTCAGGAAGATATTTTTAGCTATTTTCCAGTACTTTGATGACTTTCAGGTGCTTTAAGAGAAGGCACAGCTTTTATTCCCTAGACACTGTTTTGTTTCATCGCCAGTCATTTGTCTAAAATGCGTGTCAAAAATGTAGGTGACCAATGTATTTCAAATAAGGTTAATGTCAACAAGCTTGACTTACACAACAGTACAATTTATCATGACTTAATTGCTAAATGTGTCTTAGCATTAAATATCTTCTTTACAAAAGAGAGACTCCTAGCTTTAAAAGACTTTAATAAATAACCTATTTATTTTAAGGTTATTTAAATATAAAATAAGTTTTGCTTTAAACAATTTCAGCCTAAAAAGCATGTTTTAATTTCAGCATTATTTTCATAGCACTGTTTAGTTTTAGGGGTATAAGTCAGTCAACACATGTTCAACAAGCTTTGTCCTTATGGCCTGCAGGAATTACCTTCACCTAACTTTTAAATAAGAATTCTATACCTTCAGGTGAAGCATAGTTATAATACTCAATTTCAGGTTCGATTCATTTAATCTGGCTTTGTATTGTTTTTTAAAAATGTTATTAATCATAACCCCCAATAGTAACCATTAGTGGTATGATGCTTTTTAAAAGTCAAAAATCGGTGTCTCTAATTTGGTCACATTTAGACATATTTAGTCATGTGAACTAGAAATAGACTTTATTTTTAGAAGGCATAACTTCCTATCTGAACACTTGATCCTATCTCCTTTGCCCTTTTTTTGCATCTCCTCTGTCATTTATTTTCTCTTTTTTTTTAATACACAAACTCCTTCTCTCTCTATAGGGATCCTTATTTTTAAGTATTTATTTCTCTGTCCTAAAACCAGTTCCATCTCTTTCCTTTGCCTCCACTTATTCTGTTGGTGTGGCTTTTTCTCTCTCTTGTCTGTTACATTTCTTGGAAGAGATCATTTGCTGCCTCTACTTCCTTTGGTCCCTCTACTCCTAGTTCAGTGTTCATTTTCAATACCAGGCTGCCACACGTCCGCCTTCAGCAGCTGATACCACTGATCACTTTTTCTCTGTGTGTGAAAATCTATTTCCTTTGACTTCCAGTACATGACTCACACTCATCTGATGTGGCTTCTTCCTTTGTGACATTTCGCTGGCTCTGTGTATTGGCTGCCTGGGAGTTTATTATCAGAACTCCCCTTGCTGTAAATGCCACTATCCTGGGGTAGATTCGTTCCCCTTACATGTTCCCACTTCATTCCAACCTAACACATTAAAAAGACAACTTTTGTTTTGAAGTAATGGGAGACTCACAAGAAGTTGCAGACAGGGTCTCCATGAACCTATCAGCCAGTTTTCCCAATGTACAGTGTTACATGCAATTAAAGGAGAGTGTCTCGATCTTGGCACTGTTGAAGTTCTTTGAGTTCCTGGGATTGAAGGATTTTTAGCAAAATTGCTAGATATTCACTGATGCTAACAGCAATCTATCATCCCCAGTTGTGCTTTCTTCCCAAGTCGTGACGACGGAAAGGTGCCCTGCACCTCTCCTTTCCCTGGAAATGAAAACTATTAAATTGGAGAGCCAATAAATGTTTCTCAAGTCCCTATTTCATGGGAGGCTGTAAACTAGTGTATGCAAAATCTCGCTTTTTTTCTAAAAGCCTGAAGAAATAATGTAAGGTGGCTTCTCTCCGAGTAGGATTTTATCTTTTGATAGAAAGAGCCACTCTGCTACATACTTGGTTCTCTAATAACTTTTTGATGTTTTAAATGCAAAAGAAAAAATTATGTAAGGAAAAACTTTACCACCATATAGTTGAAAATAATTATTTTACTTGATGAATAGATTAAATTACTGGGCCAAGCTGTGAGAAGAATAAATCCAGTTGTCATTTCTTTGGAGAAATAAAAATAAGGCTTTTGTAATGTGAAGCATAAAACATCTTTCTAAACATTATGAAAGTAATTTATTTCCACAACTTCTTGCAAGTATAGTATATGCATTCTTGTTTTACTTTGGAAATGTACCTTCCAAATCTGATTGCATTTCCTTGGACCTTAAATTAACTCTTAGAATGTCCATATTTCAGATCCCCAAGTTTAGTTATTAATTTAAGGATGCATTTTTTTGTTAAATTTGGAAGAAATGTAATTGTTACTTCCTTATTTATGGTTTATTGCTATCCCTCTGGAAAAGGATATTGTGTAGTAGTATTGCTTGTTTCTGAAGTGGTATGCGGTTTTCTAAATCCCTCATATATATCATTCAAGAGGACTTTAGGAAGTACATAGAACACAGAAGTTGCTCAGTAAGTATTAATTATCCAGGCTACCTTATTTAAATCATCTAAATTTCTTCACTCTAATGAAAATAAACTCTCAACCATAGTCTTATTTATTTTTGTATTGTTATTTTCAATTCATAACATATGAATCACGAATTTTAGCACTCATTTTGACAATTCCTTTTTAATTTCATTGAAAACACTGATGGTCTGCTGTCGACCTCCCCTTTCTACCACTCTGTACAAAACGAAACAAAACAAAATGAACAAACAAAAACCCTGACAAGAAAAGGTACTATCCTAGATATTGAGCTTAAATTGATTAATGGCAAATTAATAAGAGGAAACAAAAAACCACTCACTCATCTGCACCACAGGATTTGTATCCTTCAAAATAACTTAATTCTGATTTCATTTGGTTTGATATAAGTCCAAGAATGCAGGATCATACCATATGCCTCAGTTTTGATAGTCTTTGTTGAGTTTGCCTTTTAGCTTCTTTAAAAAATGCAACTGAAATGATAGTTTATAAATAATATGAAATAGATCCCACTCTGATTTCTCAGGAAGGCGTATTGTCATTAATTGTTATGAGCCAAAAGAAACGAGAGTGTCTGATTTCCCTTTAGTCGAAGCAGAGTAGGGCTTGTATAATCTGAAATCTGTGCTTTATCTGCACTGCCTTCATTGCAGGCAACCGAGTGAAGACCCTCAGCTGTATATAAGTGCAGCAACATCAAGAAACAGCACAGTGGACAGAGACAGTGCTGGGTGTTCTTGGATTTGGGATAATGGGTGTACTAGGAATACTATTTTCCACCGTCTGCCTTTATTTTTATTAGAGGACTTCTTGGGAGATGTTTTCTTTAATAAATGATGAATAAACTTAAAAATTAATTTTGGATAGTTTAGAATGATTAATGTGACAAACTAAATAAGATAGTAATTCAAATTCAGACCTTAGAATCTTTTTTTTAATGTAATAAACAACAAAGTTCAATATGACACATATAAGACATTCATTATAGCGTCTCAGGTTACTAAAGCCTGAATTTAAATTGATTGTAATCTAAAGGAAATATTTTGTCCCAAAATAAAACTCGCCCCCAAAAGCTATAATACATGCATGTTTTCAAAATAGATACCAACCAGTTCTAGTCTTTAGAGATGCATTTCATATGGAAATTGCTGTTTGAAATAGAATACTGCTTTTACATTTCAAATTAAAAATATAATGCACCACCAAAGGTTATAATTTGTTCTATCTATTGTAAACCAGTTCTTATTAATAAAGATGGCTTCTTCGATAATATGGTCCAGTAAGCTACATTTTCAAATGTGTAGTTAACATCATGATGTTACATAAATGATGTTCCATAAGTAAATGGTGCCATGTGTTTTTTAAAAATACTCAAACCATCCCAAAATGCCTTCTGAAGTAACTGGTAGTGCAACATCTCTGTAAGCAGATAGACCTGCGTGTATGTTCTTAGTAACACCCAGAGTGCAGGCTCATCCATGAGAGTTTTAGTGAAAGGAGATATATTGGCTAAGACATCAGTCTGTTTCTAACCCTTTTGAAAAGAGATTACAGAACTTTCATCACCCACCTCGACCATCTCCAGAGAGCAGACCCTTCATTTTCCAAATACTGTCTGCAAAAACCAGACTTGTTAAGTTTCCATGAGACTAGATGTCCTTTCTCATCAGTTACCAGCTTTTTCCCCAGCTTTGTTAATGAAAGATAGTCTCCTTGCATTGACTATGCTCATTACATACAAATGAGAGTTAAACCAGTAGCTTCTCAACCCCAGGAATGTAAGTGCTAACGAATGGAAAAGGGGTCGTCAGTGAAAAATAACTCGGTAAAGCTACATCTCCACATCACTGTTTGCAGCGCTTGGGAGAAGGTTCTAATATTAATGCCTCTTGTCAGAAAACCCTTGCAACCTCTATTAAATCATCTTCTCTATGGAAGGTGCTGCAGTTATAAATAGGCTCACAATGAATTCTGAATTCTCTACATGTAAATCATGCCACAGACCATTATCTGATATCCTTGAATTAGGTATGCGTGGCCTTGGGGGCAGTAAAGGATAGGTCGATGCAGACAGCTGTCTCTCTCTTCTAGTAATAACTGCTGCCCGTTGAAGACTAACAGCCAGATGATAAATAACATTTTCAAATCTGCGTCTCGACTTTGAGTGGGAGAGAAATGAATAATGATTTCCTTGTGTTAGATTGGACTTCAGTAAAAGGTCAGACCTCTCAGCAAAAGGAACAACAGCCGTACACTCCAGCTAATCATTGATAAAAGTGTGTGTGTGTGTAAACCTGTAAGCAGCATAATTAACGGGTCTACTTGCTTTTAGTGCATACCGCTGTGTCATTTTTTTTCTCGCAAACTCCATTTTCTTTCATGTCTATTGCTAATTCCGATTCTCTCTAAAGGAAGGTGAGAGGTTAACAGATTAAACCCAGTTTAGAACAAGAAGCTGGGAGTGATTGATATTATATTTGGGCATTGTATTTAAATAAATCAGGGGAATCTTTTCAATGCAGGCAATATCTTTGTGCATGGATTACATCAAGTTAGAATTATACATTTTATAAATAAATTAAAATATCTGAGTTTATTTGCATATCTTCTAGGAGAACATAAATAGCTCCGATATTGACTGAGTTTAATAGAAAAGCAATTTGTAAGAAACAATGTTCTTAGATCTAAAAACCAAAAAACGAAATCAGGGATAAGTTGTTTCCATGAAAAACCTGCTGTGAGATTTTAATTTTCTTCTTCATATCCCTCTGTAACGATCGCTTACATCAAAAGATTGAAGTCACGTTTCTTTTCTGAGAAAAAAGAACTGATGGACTGCAGTTTACTTGGAAATATGTTTCATTATTTTGTTTGTGTGATTGTGTGTGTGCGTGTGTCCTAGTTGTGCCTTACTTAGCAATGGCCCGGATCTGAACCACCGGAATGTATTCTGTCTTAACTGTGGTAAAGAACTTTGCAGCCTTGACCGTTTACTTCCCCAGCCCCCTCAATCTCTGTGCTTCTGTGTGAACAACACAAGAAAACCTCCACCTGCACCCGCGTTTGGGAGGGAGTTTGTCAATAGCGATACAAATATTGTTGTTTTTGCTGGCAAGTAATTCACCAGTGGCTCATTTCCTCCAGCTTTTACTTCACGGCAATTGTAAAATAAACCACTCGTAGCACACGCTGTTAATGTCTGGTCCCTGGGGTATAACTGTTGTTTGTGGTGTTGGTCATCCGCTAGCTAAAGTGCACGCTAAGAAGGGAGAAATTAATAGTACTACTGCTGATTCAAGCTAATGGTAGTCAACGTGCAAAGTCACTCCTTTAATAGCATCATAGCATATTATTTTGTTGATTTCTTTTCGAGTCTGATGCAAACAAAAGCAACCCCCCCCAAACCTCCAGAACATGCGAATGTAAGGAATTTTGAGAGGCAGAACTGGCCATATGCTGAACTTTCATTTATGTATTATATTCTTTCCATTTCACTTTTGACCTTCATGTTATATTTGATGAGACAGTAAAATTAGTGGCATAATCACTGATTTCTGTGCTTCTACAGAACTTGATAGATACAATGCTACTCTTGTGTGTGGCTATTTGGGCATTCCACTTGTGTAATTTAAAAGTAAAGAAGGTATCTTTTTTTTAAATTATATGTTCCTCTTAGGGATATAAATCATGTAATTGGTTTCAAAGTTGGAATTTATGTACATGTTATATACACATTTCAACTGAACATTACTTTATTGCATTCTATTGAACAATAACTGACAAGTCCATCCTAATACAATTCTTTTAAAAATATTCTTAACTCTTCCTAGATAGTGTCATGTTTGTGCTGACAACATTCCCTCAACATTGATAGATGGTACACCGTTCAGTTCATCTTCCAGTTAAAGATATTACTATTCTTTTTAAAAAAATATATTTTATTGATTATGCTATTACAATTGTCACATTTCCCCCCTTCACTCCCCTCTGCCCTACACTCCCCCTCCCACCCACATTCCCCCCCTTTAGTTCATGTCATACATATAAATTCTTTGGCTTCTACATTTCCCATACTATTCTTAACCTCCCCCTGTCTATTTTCTACCTATCATCTATGCTACTTATTCTCTATGCCTTTTCCCCCCTCTCCTCCACCCACTCTCCTGTTGATAACCCTCCATGTGATCTCCATTTCTGTGGTTCTGCTGCTATTCTACTTGTTTGCTTAGTTTGTTTTTGTTTTTGTTTTAGGTGTGGTTGTTAATGATTGTGAGTTTGCTGTCATTTTAGTGTTCATATTTTTATCCTCTTTTTCTTAGATGAGCCCCTTTAACATTTCATACAATAAGGGCTTGGTGATGATGAACTCCTTGAAATTGACCTTGCCTGAGAAGAACTTTATCTGTCCTTCCATTCTAAATGGTAGCTTTGCTGGATAGAGTGATCTTGATGGAGGTGCTTGGTTTTCATGACTTGGAATACTTCTTTTCAGCCCCTTCTTGCTTGTAAGGTCTCTTTTGAGAAATCAGCTGACAGTCTGATGGGAACTCCTTTGTAGGTAACTGTCTCCTTTTCTCTTGTGTCTCTAGGATTCTCTTCTTAATTTTAATCTTGGATAGCGTTAATTATGATGTGCCTTGGTGTGTTCCTCTGTGGGTCCAACTCCTTTGGGACTCTCTGAGCTCCCTGGACTTCCTGGAAGTGTATTTCCTTTGCCAGATTGGGGAAGTTCTCCTTTATTATTTGTTCAAATAACTTTCCCACTTCTTGCTCTTCCTCTAGTACACCTATAATTCAGATGTCGGAATGTTTAAAGATGTCCTGGAGGTTCCTAAGCCTCTCCTCATTTTTTTGTGTTCTTGTGTATTTATTCCTTTCTGGTTGGATGTTTCTTCTTTCTGGTTTATGCCATTGATTTGAGTCCCAGTTTCCTTCCCATCGCTATTGGTTTCCTGTACATTTTCCTTCATTTTATTTAGCGTAGCCTTCATTTTCTCATCTAATTTGCAACCAAATTTAACCAATTCTCTGAGCATTCTGATCACCAGTGCTTTGAACTGTGTATCTGATAGGTTGACTATCTCTTTGACACTTAGTTGTATTTTTTCTGGAGCTCTGATCTGTTCTTTCATTTTGGTCATTTTCTTTTGTCTTGATGTGCCTGTTATGTAGTGAGGGGTGGAACCTTAGTTGTTCACCTTGGTGTGTAGCTGTGTTGTGACACAGTATGTGGGGGAGGGGTCAGAGAGGGAACAATGGCACTTGCTCTGCTCTGTGCTGAATTTCAGTCACTTCCCCTGCTACCCACAAGCAAATTGGGCCCTTCTGGTGCTGATTCTCATGTGGGTGGGTCTATGTACGTTCTAGGATCCTTTGGGTCTCTCCAGCGTACTATCCTGTGAGGCTGGGAGTTTCTCTCACTGCCTCAACCCCCATAGGTGTTTTCAATCAGTGGTTTGAGGCTTATTTCCCGGTGCTGGGACCCTGGGTTGCATGGTCTGGTCCGTCCCACTCCCCAGTTGTTTCTCCCAGTTTATCTGCACACGAATGTGGGACCACCCAGTCCACAATCCGTGGCCTTGAGGGGTCCTCCAGCCATCGCCTTTTCATGAGTCCTATCTGCCTAGCCACCGTCTCCGCCGTTCCTACTGGTCTGGATGAATGTGCCTTCTTTAATTCCTTGGTTGTTGGACTTCTATACAGTTTGATTTTCTGTCAGTTCTGCTTGTTTTTTTGTTTTTAAATTATTGTTGTCCTCCTTTTGGTTGTGTGAAGAGGCACAGTGTGTCCACCTACACCTCCATCTTGGCTGGAAGTAGAGATATCATTCTGATGAGGTTATTTGAGCACACAAAAGCATGTTCTAACTGCTTGTCAGGATCAAGTCCTGGCCTAGACGATTTCCTATTCACATGCAACTGCTGGTATTCAAACGTTACACTCCTGAAGAGTGCAGTCCCTGGCTGCACCAGCATGATTTCGACATGCAACTTCATCTCTTTTCCTAATTTATATCCCTGCCTTTATCCACAGGTGTATAAAGTTCTACTCCTAGGATCCTTGTATGCAGCAGACTTTGTTAAATAGTCTATTCTTGTTATTTGCAGTAGTTAATGTTCTGTACAGTCACTGCAAACCTTGAATTAGCAAACCCTGAAATATTACTTCTAGTGGAAATGCAGGGTTAGGTTCCTGTGAGCTTTTGATCACAACATTTAAACCAACTCATCAATACAAATCTTATGTGTGTTTTCTGGTTGAAGGCCCACTACTTAATACATATTTTTGATTCATTAACACTGAATGTAAGACTGATAGCACTACAAGTCATGCCTGACCAAAGTTTATCTAACACATGTATTTTTCTCCCAAAGGCACGCCACAGCCTCCGCATGCGCAGGAGCACTAGACAGCACCACGGCACCGTGCTTGGGAGCCACTTCAAACAGTGGACTCACCAGCAGAAATGCACAAAAATGAGAAAATGTGACAGTAAATAGATGGTAAAAGGACCTCTGTTTATAAGACTAAAGGTGAAACAAAAAGGTGGGGGGGTCCCCCCTTTCACACTCAGCTAGGAATGTGCACTTTGTGTGACTCAAAATTTTCACTGCTCTGTGTGAGCCTGCAAAAGACTGCTGCAATGTCTCTATTATGGACTTGGAGGTTACAAATATATTTTAGCAAGTAGGTGATTGGCAAGTATGAGATCCAGAAATAACAAAGAAGAACTGCCTTCAGTGATGTGGAAAGTAGCAAAATCAAAGCAACGGAAACCACTTAAAATTGGATTTATCCATTTATACACCCCCCATTGTATTAGTTTTAGATATCCACCATAATGATTTGATATGCAGAGATACATTGTGAAATGATTATCACAGTGAATTTAGTTAATATCTAGCACCATAGTTAAAATTTCTTTCTTATGATGAGAACTTTTAAGATGTACTCTTTTATTAACATTCAAATATACATTATAGTATTGCTAATTTTAGCCTCCATGCTGTACATTACATGCCAGAACTAGTTGATTTTATAACTGGAAGTTTGTATCTTTTGACTACCTTCACCCATAACCATTCCTGTTTTCAAAATATGGTAGCTCTTATCTCTTGCTGACTCATCTCTCTTCCCCTTTCCAAATTTCCCACTTCAACTTGTCTTCATAGACTTTGCCTCTCTCCCCTCTGCACCAAATCTATGCTCTCTTTGCCTTTCTTCATTTTTTATTGGAATAACTGAAATTCTTCAACAATTCTTTCTATGTCTTTCTGGCTACAACTTCGGTTGGATTCCTGGCCTCTAGTTTGGATCCTGATGTTACTATCGCCACTCCTTGCTGCTGGAATGGCTGTGGATGCTTTGGCTAGTGCCTTGCAGTGCCCTCAGTCACCTATACTTGTACTTCCATGAAACCTGAGGCTCTAGCTCTCAATCTGGGCAGCTAGAACATTCCACTTACACTGTCCTTGCTATTTCAGAAATGTCAAGAAACATATCTCTCAAACCTCGACTTTGAATTTCAAAACAGACTTTTGATACCAGTGGTAGAAACAAGTGCTTTGAGAATGGTTATGTATTTATTTATGTTGATACTTAAGAGACTGGTTTTGGGGAAGCTTCCATATTTTGAGGTACATAGCTGCATCATTAGCGTCAGCTCCCAAACTGAACACAACACAAATTGTATGATATTTGTTTACTAGACTCCTTCCTATACAGCAAAGAGAATAAACAACTTATATGTAAAACTATGGGTGAAACTCACAGTCACGTTGCTGAATGGAAGAAACCAGACATAGTAGCATGCATATGGATGGTTTTCTTTATAAAAATTTTTAAAAGGCAAAACCATGTTATTAGAAGTGAGAATAGTAAACATTGGGTAGAAGAGGGTATTGACAGCGAAGGGCTGAGGGTGATGCTTGTGTTCTCTTTTCTCATCTGGGTTCTTAGTTAAATAAATGTGTTCACTGTGAAAAGAATCATTAAGCTATACACATTTATCATGTGAGTCTTTTCCTGAATATATTCAATAAAATACTTCTAAATTTAGCATGAATCATGTAAAATTTACTATATGGTACATGAATAGATTAAAAATAGATTTAGATCTATATCTGCTGATATAGATCTCCAAATTACATTTGGAGGATATCCAAGTTACACTTAAGTAAAGGAAGCAAGCTGTGAAAGAAGGTGAAGGGATTAGCCAAGGAATATACGTGCATTGCCCACATAGACAACCGCGTGGTGATGGCCAGAGGAAAAAGGAGGCGGGGCCTGGTTGGAGGTGGGCAGAGAGGGGGAAAAGGAGAACATCTGTCATTGTGTCAACTATATAAATAAAGTTAAAAATAAAAAGGAAGCAAGTTGCAAGATACACACACACACACACACACACACACACTCTGTTCTGGTAAGACAAACAAATGAATAAATTACCTACATGTGCGTATATGTTTATGTATATGTGAGCAAGGGGAAATGGGGAATAATACGCACCAGATGCTCATGTTGGTTATCTCAGTGGGAGTGGGATTAGAGGTCTGGAGCCTGTGCAGCAGGGAGATGATTAGCATTGCCTTCTTACATCTTCTGTGGTATTATTTGATTTGTTACAGTAAGCATGTCGTTACTTGATCATTTCAAAAACATAAAGAAATGGAAATATTTTATAAAGACAAATGTGAGCTGAGGTCTGACCTAAATAAAATACATATAAGAATTTGCAGATCCCCCAGAGTCAAATATTCCTGCGTGCCAAAAATAAATGAAAATCCCAAGAGCTATAAAGGAGAAATAAGAGTCAGAGAGGAAGCAGGAGACAGAGAGCCCAGGGGATGAAGAATTAAGACAACAGGTCAAGTGTAGCTCAGTGTTATTGGTGATAATACCATGAACCCACATGTCACCAGTTCACACCAGTCTTGTGAAAATCCATACCACACTGACTAAGTAACTCTCGTTCTTGTCACTTACTGTTAATGTAACTTTCATGTCTTTTGAAATTATGCTCACCTGTTTCCGGGGAGCCCACAATTGCCTCGAAGGAACTCACAACCCCATTGGCTCGCTAGCCACCACTCAATGCTCACAAACAGGCTCATGGAAAAACCTCCTTCAGCCCTGCCCCTGCGTTCTCTCTCCACCGTCTTCAACACAGACCAAGGCCTCCTTCTCTGCATGTCTTCTCTGAGGTCTTCACTGTAGGCTTCAAGTTTCAAGAAGAAAACAAATACATATATGCAAATTTTTAGAAGTCTCCCCAATCCACACATGTAAGTAAATGCCTCTGAGGCAGGGGTGTCAAACTCATTGTGGCCAGAGGCCAATCAGTCTCCTGGTTGCCTTCAAAGGGCCGAATGTAATTTTAGGACTGTGTAAATGTAACTACTCCTTAACTAGGGGCAGGGAGCTTGGAGCTGCTGCCTGGTAGAAACAAGGTGGAGGGCGGGATTGGGCCCTCAGGCCTTGTGTTTGCCACCTGTGCCCTGAGGAATCACCAGCTACAGCTTATAAATCAGCCGAACTCTGCCTGTGGGCCTGGGCTCCGGCGGGATGCACTTTGCAGGGATGGGAACGGGGTACTCTCTGTGGGGACCTGAAAGCCACCGGATGAAAATTCTTGCTCCTCAGCTGTACAACCCAGCCCGTGACTGATTAGAGCTATTTGTAGGGTTTTTTAAACCTTTATATTGTTCTAGTAATCATGTCTGCAGGCCACAGTGGGAGGCAGTTTAACAGTTTCCCTACTTATAATATCTCCACACCACTCTGTCTGTGCATATTTCTAGTTTTCTATCAAAGGTTCTCTAGAAACTGTGTCTTCATCCTGCTCTCTAGGCAGCGCTGCTTCCTAATTTTTCTCATTCTTGGGCTCTAACACTTTTATTTGTTGCTTATAATTAATTTAATTATTTCTGAAGTAAAGATGTACAATGTCCCATTAGTTCCTACATTTCTGCTTTTTCCCTTTGAACTAGCATCATCAAATCACAGAGACAAATAAAGGGTTCTTTTTGGACCCACCTCAGTCATTGCATCCACCTTAACTTACTCCATTGAGAGTTAAGGAATGAAAGACCCCCGAATGCCTCGTGTTACCTGTACACCCATGATGTTGTGTGCAAACATTAGAAGTGAATGAGCACAGTGTTTTTGCAATGGTCCATTTACCCAGATAGGCCTCCTTTGGATTGTAAGCTCTCTGAGGGCAGGGTTTGGATCCCATCAGTTCTGAATCTTCACCATCCAGAGCCATGTTTGAAACAGTGGACACACTAGATATAGGATTAACTCATTAAGTACCATTGTGTCAAACATTCTGCTGCATTTTGAGGCAGTAAAGGTAAATAAAGCAGTATGTGATGTCAGGATGCTCCCAGTCTAGCAAGACAGTGAGAAAAGTGCTCTAATAGAGACATATAAATTTGCTAGGGAGCCAGTATGAGGGACTGATTAGCAAGACACCTTTAAATGTTTATTATCTGCAATACCCAATATTTAACATTAAATCACGGCCTCTTGCCAGTGGGCTAACTCCCCTGCAAAGTCTCAGTCCCTCTTGCAAAGACAGTCATATTTTGTCACAAATCTGTAGAGCTCGTTGACTGTTAAATAAATCAGTACCTGTGTGCTCCCTGATGCAGTCTCTATTTGGGCACAAAGACCTTGAATTATTTACTTGGTTCATGCTACAGCCTGATTCACTTTATTGTGTGCATTTTCCCGAGAAAGACGAATGGAATTGGGATTACTGCGCATTTAAGAGCTGCCCCGCTTCCACAACTGATCTCTTTTAAGCCTCATTCTGCCTGCCCTTTGTCTTTACTAAAATTATCTGTAAGCACATTTCTATAAAATCTTGCCATCCCTACTATTTAGGTGAAAACAAAGGGCAGAAAATAGAGCTTGAACTTCGCAGAAGGTCCTGTTCATGGGTGACAAAGCTTTGTTGCCTCTCTCTTCAAGATGTGAGCATTGTAATCACTAAGTATAAAAAATTGATGTCATTACTTGGAGGGATGGTACATTTTCATAGTCCTTTTACTCTCTAAGGTAGGAAGAGACATCTCTTGTATTCCTAACTATGTCAGCTCCTAAAACGTAAGGGAAAAACACACACGCAATAAATTGTGTGCTTAAGAATCAGCTATTAAGATTAACGCTGCCTCCCCCAATGTTGTCAGAAACCCAGATGTGTCATATTTGAGTTGCATTTTCATTATGTGCACATACTTGGCTTTGAGCAGAATTATATGAGTTGGATTAATTTTTTATATGGCCCTCCAGCAGCTCCAGGCAGAACCATATGGGAGACATTTGGTTCTCATCAGCTCCCTTTTACCCTTCCTTCCACTCCATTGCTTTAAACAGAACTTTCATTCTCTTTAACTATCTGCAGGTTTTATTCTGTTCAGAGAGAAGAGCCACTAAAATATTATGACCTCCAAGTGACGGGCTGTGAGATGGGGTCTCTCTCCAAAGCCAGCCCGCAGCTGTGCACTGATCACATGTGTCGTGGCCGATGCGGGCTGTGTGCCTGTAGATGTGGGTGGGGGTGGGGGCGGGGGCTGCTGTCTTTATCTCACAGAGAGGATACTCACAGCACGGTCTGAGTCTCCCCTGTGGTCTCTAAGGAAGTGGAAGGATTCAGTTTTCAGCCCTGTTATTATGGAGATTTTTGTTAAACTTGAAATTCACTTTTCAAGCTGGGTGGATGTCTTCTTATAAGGGGAATGGTTGTGAGATTTTCTGAGATTTAACTTCAGTGATAACTCTTTATATCAAGTCTTCCCGGTAAAGATTTCAGACACATCGGCATTACTAGCTAACTGCTCTGCAGGGGAGGGAAGTGGCAAATAGCAATGACTTTCTATAATGAAGGAGCCCAAGGCCAAGAACGTGGTAGAATGCCAGCCAGCATTTGAACTTAGATTTTTTGACTACGCAACATCTTTCTCTTTTCCGGGTCTGGCCCACTGGGTTTCCTTCATTTCTCAGGTCCGAGAAAACGCTGAAAATAACAATACAAAAGCTACCCTTTTGGTGCATTGTCAATGCGTACATTGTGATGGGAACCTTAGACAGAGCATCACTTAAAATCATGAGGTCAATTATCAGCTGACAAGACAATTTGAAATAACCTGGCCCTGGAGGCATTTTACACTAGATAGAAGCAGTCCATGTGGGGTAAATGGAATTTTAATTCTAATCAACATTTAGTTGTTTGAAATGGTATATGAATAAATGAATACTTAAAAGAGAGCGGCCACTTAAAGTGCCTTATGTAATTTAACATAGGTGAATTCCATCAAAAACCAGCTTCCTTCATAATGAAGTAAAAGTACCGGATGAAGTTAACTGTCACTTAGTATTTTTATTTCACATCCCTGCTCAGCATATTAAGTGGCAGGTGCTTCATACAGCACATTTAATCCCTTGATGGAATTTGAGAGCTGGCTGGAAAGTTCTTTTCAATTTTTTTTGATAAGTCCACATCTTGCTCAGGTTTAACATTTATTCATGATGGCACCTCATCCCTCGCCTTCATATTAAAATGCCAGAGGTTAAAATTTCTTATGGAAATTCTACTTAACAGAAAGCTTTATTTTGCATAATTATAATCTGGCTCAACCTCAATTCATCCAACATTTATTATAACATTTAAAGGTTTCAGAAATACCTCTGAGATGTTCTTGTCCTCCTTGTTTTTTTTTTCTTGGAAGAACAGACATCGTACATTGTGTCCAAGTTCGTGTTTCTCTCTCTCTCTCTCAGCAGCACTGAGTGTCGCTCCTCTGATTTACCAGGGTCTCATTCATCCTTTCTCGGCAGCCCTGACCGGACCTCAGCTTCTTGCAAAGCTGCTGCCATCAGGTCAGGACTTCCCTCAGATGCCCTGGGCGGCAGCCTACGGTGTAGTAATTCATTACCAGTAATTCTGCTTCTTGTCCCTATCCGTTCAACAACAGGATGTCCAGTTACACTAGTTGGTGAAATGAAAACTTGAACATTTATATAGTTACAGTTTATAGGAAAGATAATGTACCTGAGATGTTTTCAATTGTGGTTTTAGAGAATTATATATTTTTTTTGTAATAGAATTGCTAACTAACTGACCAGAGTCTGGAAATAGGACAATGTTAATTAAAACTGAAAATATGAAAGAGACAGGCTATTTTTTGTATCTGGGTGTTCAGAATAAATAATTTGACTAGGTAAAAATCATGTTAAATTGTTTGAATTTAAGAATTATTTTGCAAGTTGATGCACCAGTAAGATATGTCTCACACAAATAATTAAGTGTTGTTAGGGACTCTGACTGCCTTCTTTTAGTAAAGCCTTGTCTTTTCATTCCAACTTCTCTGAGGAAAAAAAACCCACTGCTCTCAAAAATTAAAAAGAAAATAATCACTGCTATCCCATCAGTAACACAATTGGTGCCTAAGAACATCAAATGGTAAATCCAGGCATATTAATTACATCATTAAAGGAGCATTTGGTGGGCTGCTGAGATACATTACAATAACAATAACCTTTCTGTTAATAGGATTCACTGGCAGCATGCAATGCAGAAGTTGCATACAATGAAGATATCCCTTTCCACCACCCCATGGCATAAATCAGTATAGTCAGAGCCACAAAGAGTATTTCCATAAAAATGACATTAAACTATTTGTGTGTGTGCACGGAGGTGTGAGGGTGTGCCTGGGTGGATCGGCACGATTTGAAAGCCAGATAAACGGCTCCAGAGAAAGCAGAGTTGCTTGGTTACATCTGCCGACAACAATCTGTGCTGTGTATGAGGGCTCGTGTCAGCCCGGTAATTACCACAACTGAGAGGAAGCCTGTGCTAAATGTCACCTGCCGCTGACAGGCACAGGAAGCTGGGCACCGCTGAGCAAGTCAGTTACTCTGAGAGTGCTTAGCTCTGCTTGCAGGCTAAATACATTTGTCTCACATTGAAAAGGATGTGTGTTAAAAGAAAAAAATCAGGGACCCATTCATAATAAAAACCTCACCCCATATCCTCACTGCCCATTCCGAAGTCCATTAGGTAAGAAGGCTAGCAGATGCAATCAGGGGGAAGGAGAAAAGAAAGATTAAAGCATTAATGAGCCTTTCTGTGAGTCAGGCAGAGCTTTCCACTTTCTACCACAAATTGGTCATTAGTCAGTAGAGTGCAATTTCCCACCATCTAGAATGATCCCTCCAAGAGAGCTGAGTTTCGTGTTGAGGACGACAAACCTGTAACACCAGAACTGCTTGCCTGTATCTGCATACAACCTGCAGGGATGCTAAGAGCATTTAAAAAATCTTTAATAGTGGGGCTTTACTGGTGTTTCAATATATATACTTCTGGCAAAAGCAGAACTAATAATGGTGTGAAGAAAATGCCCTTGCTCTCTCCTACTTATTTTCTTCTCTCGCCCCTTTAAAAGCATTCTCTCCAGTTATATAATTTTGTTCTAGCTGCTCTGTAATGCAATGTGATTACTAAAAACTCCTCACCTGATCACCTAATGCTTTCCTGGCCCTTAAATAGAAACATCTAGCTCCCAAGCAGAGAATCTGGAGTTCAGTGAGCACCAAGGCCCAGAGGGAAATCGTAGCCAGAACAGCTTACTCAGCACCTGGAGACAGGTGGGGGGGGGGAGAAAGGGGGGAGTGTAGGCAGTGATGTCTGGATGATAATCCAGACCTCTCATTACCTTGGTGGATTTACCAAGTTTCAGCTCCCGACTCTCACTCTGCAGCCCCAGAAACTTTAGTTTTAGAATATTATACCACAAGCGGATTCAACTTTTGGGATGCACGCTCACTTAGTGGCCAAAATGAGTATTTAAAATTACACATTAATACTACAGAGCCGGAGACTACCTGAAACTAGACTGAGCAGTTGAATTATTGTTAGATGTTTCCTAAAGGGTAGAGAAATCCGAATCAGTGGAGTTAGATGAACTCAGGGGAGGGGGATATTAGAAATCTGCTGGCTGGAGCTAGAGCATCTGTTTTTACATTAAGGATATGCTAGCCCATGGGAACAGAGACTTGCAACCTATCAATAATCTCTCATTTATTGAATTCTTATTGTGCACCAGGCACCTGCCCTGAATGAGTTCCATGCTCTGTTTTATTTATTCATCAAAAAGGTCTCTGAGGGTAAATGCTGTGATTATATACAAATAAACTTACCCAAGGTCACACGATCCAAGCAGTTATTTGTTCTCATCTTCATGAACCACTTGTCAGTTGGCCCACACAAAAACCACTCACTTTAGACAAATTGGAAAACTATTATGACAACGCAACAGGAAAAAGTAAATGGTAGTTGGAACCTCAGTAATCATTTTCTATAATTTAGAGTAAGGGCAGGCAAACTATGGCCCAAGGCCAAGTACAACTTGTCTTCTGCTTTTGCATGACCCATGCAAAAGAATGACTTTTGTGTTTTTTAATGGTTGCAAACAAACAAAAGAAAGATACTACTTCATGATACATTAAAGCCATAGAAAATAAAATTTCAGTGCCCATAAACAAAACTTTATTGAGACATAGCCACATACATTTATTTTGGTATTGTATGTGGCTGTTTTTTGTGGTACAATGGCAGAATTATGATCTGCAAAGCCCAAGTAAACTACCTGGCCTTTTATGGAAGATACTTTCTAGCCCCCAACTTAGAGGGATGATGTTTCCCATCCCTTTTAACAGAGTTTATCTATTGGGCTTGATGATGGTGTGCTTAAACTTTAGGTCACATTCAACGTTTAGGATAGTTTATTTTTTATTTCTATTAAATCAAAGAATCCTAATTTGCAGGCGGCCTTTGAAATGGTATCAAGTGTTTGATAGTTGGTTGTGAATATTTTGATCCAACAAAGTCTCAGGAAAGGTAGAGTGAATTCTCACCAAAACAGCCTGCAGAAATCTCTCAGATACTTCTCCAAGAAGCACAGACAGATGTTGGAAGGGTGAGTACTCCTCTGTGGAAAGCCAGTGGGTGAACGCCTACTCTCAGACTTGGTTGCATTCATCACTGCAATGTATTTCATGACATTTTGTGTCATTAATTGGATGTGGTTTAAAAATGAGGTCCCGGATTCTTCATAAATTTATTTCTTCAATGAATGAAAAAATAATCACATAGGAAAAGTGGGAAAAGTCAGGTTATTGGGCATAAAGTCTTTACAGCATTGTTTGTTCTTGATAAAAAAATAAAAGTCTTCACATGTAATCATGGATGTTAAAAATTATGCACTTTTTAGCCCTGAATGGTAGCTTTGGCCCAGGCAAAATACTTAGTATATTGTTGAGATCTACTCCTTGAGTAGACTGCTTGATGTAACATAAATGGTCTTTATTGACGTTATCAATTACATGAAGAAGCAGTATCACATTCCTTTATTTTTAAATTATATTTTATTGATTATGCTATTATAGTTGTCCTGAATTTTCCCTTTGCCCCCCTCCACCCAGCACCCCTACTCCCTCAGGCAATCCCCCCACATTATTCATGTCCGTAGGTCATGCATATAAGTTCTTTGGCTACTCCTTATTTCAAAAATTCATGTGAGAATCTTTCTTCTAATTGTCAAAAAAAGTTCACTCGACTTCAGTGAGAAAAACAATTTTGTATATGTAGTTCAACTCTTTACATGTCTAAAACATGTACTCAGGGACTCTAGCATTATTGTATTAACACATTTTGCTATTTCCTTCAACAATTTAATCCATAAGGTTATTGTTTTAAAATATAATGTAATTTTTAATGAAATAGGCAATAGATGAATATATTATTTTAAAAACAGTAAACCAGAAATATATTTAAAATAGTCCTAAACTACTATATACATTTCTATTCCTCTCTCTGAAGCAACCAATTTATCAGCTCAATGTATGATTTTTCTCAACTTTTTATATAAATAAGCACATGGAAATAGAGTTTGTATATTGCATATGATTTTAACATAAATATTTCAATATATATGTTTTCTTTTGTAGCTTGCTTTTTTGCTCAACATCTACTGTTTAATGCTACCAAACATTCCTGTAATGTACTTAGTAATTCTCCTATTGAAAAAAACATTGAGATTACTTTAAATTTTTGATATTATAAGCACTGCTGTAATAAATATCCTTATTTATATCTGTTGTGCATATAAATCAGTGTTTCACTAGAGCTGATATTAAGGAGCAGGCATTTAGCCTTGGCTGGTGTGGCTCAGTTAGTTGGAGTTTTGACCCATAAACCAAAAGGTTGTGAATTCAGTTCCCCATCAGGGCACATGCCTAGGGTGGGGCTTGGGTCCCTGGATGAGGCATGTACAAGAGGCAACCAGCCAGTGTTTTGCTCTCATATCAATGTTTCTCTCTCTCTTTCTCTCTCCCTATCTTCTTCTGTCCGTAAAATCAATAAGCACATCCTTGGGTGAGGAATAAAAAAAGATTTTCAGGAAGCTCATGCTAAATTTAACAGATACTATTTAATTGGCCTTGAATATGTTTTAGGTACTTATTATATTATAGTGAGAATGCCGTGAGGGCCCCATTCCCACGCCTTTGATGACGCTTTAATTTTCACTATGCAGTAGGTGAAAATGGTATTCTGTTGCTATCTTGTCTTCTTGTTTTTAAGAGAATTAAGCATGTTTTGTAGGCTTTATTAATCATTTAAATTTTTCTCTTTTCAGAATTGCCTTCTCACATATTTTTCTCATTTTTTATGTTGGGCTCATTGTTCTTTACTTTCACACTTTATATATGTTTTTTAATATTTTGGATAGAAAATATTATTTTCTCAGGCTAGCATTTCCTTTAACATGAATGGTGATGTCTCACATCAAGCAGAAATTTTAATTTTGTTATCAAATGTATTAGTGTTTTCACATTTGCTATGCTTCTTAAGAATTTTCTTATGGATGTAAATGAACATTTTCTTTTTATAGGATTTTTAAATGTTTCATCTAAGTAGAATTCATTTTTGTAAATGGTATGAGATAAAGAACTAATAATTTGTTCCAAATTGTTAGCAGATTGCTTCCATAGAATTGATCTAGTGTGTATTCTTTCCTACTGACTTGAAGCAATGCTCCTCTTAGACCTTAAATTTCCATATGTACATAAAAACTTCAGGACCTGTATTCTATTGCATTTATTTGCTAGTGATTTTAATTTATATATCTTTGTAATTATTCTTAGTATATGGTAGTTGAGTGCCATGCCATTATTTTATTTTTCAAAATTGTCCTGGCAATTCTCATATATTTCCTTGTATGGTTATAAAACCAGCTTACTAAGGTTACTGGAAAGAGATCCAAATTTATTGTAATTTATTTGGATTGAAAGATAAAACATAATAAGAGTGTAAGTAATTTTATACCAGGGATTTTTTTATTCTAAAAACATGGTATATATCACTATTTATTCAGATCTTATTTTATGTCATTCAGTAAAATTTTGTGGTTTTTCTCATAAAAAATTCTGTACAATTTATGTTATATTTATTCAAACACATTTTAGTTTTTATTCTACACAGAATAAAATATTTTCTTCTATATTTTGTTTCTGCATATGGCTAGTGTAAGTAATAAGCTTGACTATTCATGGCAAGACAGTGTCCATATACTTTTCTTTGTATTTCAAGTGCAATTAATTTGAACCCCAAAAAGAGATATGGACATAGGCTTGTCTGGTTAGAAGTTCCCACCCACGACTTTGACTCTTTAGGAAATGAGTCAGATATTTAAGGAAAGATGAGAAATTGGTAAAGGGAGCATCCATTCAAGACACCATGGTGGTATGTGTTAAGTGGTAGCTGTGCTAGAGGCACTGCTGTGATTATTCTGTCTGTTATCTTGTCTGTGTTCCTTGTGTTCCTCTATTTTGCCTTCTCTGGACACTGCACCATCTGATGTCAAAGCCTGTGTTCTCCATGTGTCCCACTGATCCCATCTAAAAAATTCAATTTCTATTTAAATTAACCAGAGTTTGTTTTTTTTCTTACAATCATGAACCCTAGGTGGCTAGATTCTGTCATGAAAGAATGAGTTTTAAGGGAAAGTCCTTAAGGAAATAGAGAATTTGGGATTGGTCATCTGTACTGGGTTTGACAAAGCTCATGCAAATCCCATTGACATCCAGTGACAATACTCTGAAAACCAACTCCAAATAGTGGCCCAGAAAGTAATTAAATTATCATCAGTAGTCACCTTGACTGAAGTGCTTATTGAGGTCAAGGTTTAGAGGGACCATATTACAGTTGTCACATAGCACTATAAAAGCAAGTAGAGTTCAAAGAATGTAGAGCAAAATGGCTAGTTCTAGTAATGCTGTACAGCTTAAAGAATAATAACCAAACTCCAATCTGGAAATTCTCGTCACAAAGCATGCATGAAAACAAGAGATTTCCCACAACTATTTCAACAGAAATTTCATCTTTTGTAAGTTATAGAGCTAAGGTGGCTTAACTAAGTCAGAGTAAATATTTGATGCTGCACATTGCTGAAATACACTGGTATGTGAATCCATAGCCTGATCTGGTCAATACTGCGAATTTTAGGCCATTTCGAGGACGCCGGGCAGGAGATGCCATCCGTGGGAGTGGGGCGGAGGAGAGCGGAAGAGCAGTTGGAAGGTGTGTGGATTTAAGCCGCCGCATCCCTAATTCAGGATCTCGAAATGCATCATGATTCCTGTCCCTTGGATTGTAAGGTTTATGTAGGTAATCTGGGAAACAATAGTAACAAGACTGAATTGGAACGAGCTTTTGGCTATTTGGGACCACTCCAAAGTGTGTGGGTTGCTAGAAACCCTCCCAGCTTTGCTTTTGTTGAGTTTGAAGATCCCCGAGATGCAGCTGATGCTGTCCGAGAGCTAGATGGCAGAACACTACATGGCTGCCGAGAGTGGAACTGTCGACTGGTAAAATGAGAAGTCGAAATCCTGGCCCACCTCCCTCTTGGGGTCGTTGCCCTCGAGATGATTATCAGAGGAGAAGTCCTCCCCCTCGTGGCAGATCTCCAAGACAGAGAAGCTGCTCCCGCAGCCCCAGCAGGTCCCTTTCTAGAGATAGGAGAAGAGAGAGATCACTGTCTCGGTAGAGAAATCACAAGCCGTCCCCATCTTTCTCCAGGTCTTGTAGCCGATCTAGGTCAAATGAAAGGAAATAGAAGACCAGTTTTCAAGAGGAGTGGTGTACAGGAAATAACTTCATTTGACAGGAGCATGTACAGAAAATTCAAGTTTTGTTTGAGACTTCATAAGCCTGGTGCATTTTTAAGATGTTTTAGCTGTTCACCTTTGTCTTGGAACAGCCACATAAAGATGTAATTCTCTATGGTTTGAAATGGATCATATGAGGCATGTAATGCCAAGAATTGTTACTTTACAATGTTCCCTTAAGCAAAATTGGTTTTGCTTTGAACTTTAGTCTTGCATAGACTGATAATAAATTTCTTAACTCCTCCCAGCTAAAGTGTGTGATGTATAGTATTATGGCAACTAAACTGGCAAAAGCTGAATTTAAGACTTTGCATAGCTGGGATATAACATGCAGCGATAATAGAACAAGCAGCTTTCAGAAACTGCTGTGAACACAAGCCAGCAGGAAAAATTAAAGCTGCACCCTTAAATTAGATTAGAGGTTTAAAAAAATTCGACTGGTCTTTACACTGGTCAGAGGTTGTCCAGTTAGTATAGAACCTAAGAATATTCAAGAAAGTTAGTTTACCTTTCTTTGCTTTAGGTAAAAAATTTCTTATGTGATTGCTGTATATGAATACATAGTTCTTTGTAACATTATTCATTTGGAAATTTGAATTTGAGACTTCAAGATACCAGTGTCCTGACAGTTTACGGATACATTGTAGAGCTGAACTTTGAGTTACTGTGCAAAAGTTGTTTTCATGCTGTCATTTGTAATATGTTTTGTGAGAATCCTTGGGATTAAAGTTTTGGTTACAAATTGTTGTTTAACATGAAAGCCTGTTTTTCCTTGCAAAACTAAAATCCGTGAGCTTGGTATCAAGTTCAGATGTAATGTTCCTATTGGAAGCCATACTTATATTTTCTTGTAAAGTGCTTTTGAATTAATAAAGTAATAGCATAACTGTGAAAAAATATTGTGAATTTTAGGGTGTTTATTAGGTAAGAGTAGTTCTCGACAATTTAGATAGGGATCAGTTTGAGTAACTGAAGGACTCTCACCCCTCAGTGAGCCTTTACTGATAACTTAAGCTCATCTCTCCCCGTGTTTGATGAGGTACATCCTCCCTTGCTTGAAGACATACCTCCCTCATTTATGGGAGTTACCTTACAAAATGAGCACAATTCCCCTTTTGCCTATTTCCCTTCAAACAACCAGACATATAGGCAGAGCAAGATCCCAACAAGACCCAGAGGGCCAACTGTAAAATCTAATCTGGAGGGAAGTGAGAGGCAAACAAAACAAAATAATTTTACAACTTTGATCATTTATATGAACAAAAATGTAAGTAATAAGGTCTGCCCAGAAAAAGTCCAATCATTGTTAATAGAATGAGAATGATTTGTGTGACACTGATGTAACCTGGCAGCCAGGGAGAGTGGACTGGAATGTGCATGCGTGAACAATAACGGCTTCAGTGTACTAGTCAGTGGTGGTGGTAGATGCCACTGAGTGAGCACAGGTACCGTGTGTTCATCTCATTCAAAATTATTGAGTGAGTAGAACAATGAATTTGTATCAAATTTTGCATTAAGCTTGAACATCCCTCCATGGAAACTATTTTGATGATTCGGAAGGCTGCAGCCATGGGCAACTGGTGATTGGCAGCTTCATCATGACAGTGAATCTGCTCACTGTCATGTTTTTTGGAAAACATCAAATCCCTCTGGTGACTCACCACCCCCTTACAGCCCAGATTTGGTGCCCTGCAACTGCTGACTTTTCCCAAAACTAAAATTACCTTTGAAAGGGAAGAGATTTCATATCATCAGTGAGATTCAGGAAAATACAATGGGCAGCTGATGGCAAAGGGGAGCACTGTTTGAGGTCCTAAGGTGCCTACTTTAAAGGGGACTGAGGCATCATTGTCCTATGTACAATATTTCTTGTATCTTTTTTTAAAAAATGTCTTTATTTTTTATATTATATGGCTGGATATTCTCTGGACACATCTTGTATATGGGAATGAATTCTGAAGTTTAACATCCAAGAAGAGAGAAACACTTTTTTTATATCAGGTAGAATTTAGCAATGCACACACATAACAGAGTTCTGTATGGACATAACAGAGTTCCGACTCCATAGCTGGCTCAGGGAGCCATTTGCTCTGCTGTTGATAGAACACTGGGCTCTGTGGTGTGTGATACTAAAGTAAATTGTCAGATATTAATTTTTGTAAGATAAAATAATAAACTATACGGATCACATTATTTATCCATGGTTAAAGTAGCAGTTGAATCCTTTGACCACACATTTCAAGAATACTTAATAAAAAACATTTAGTGAAGTTATTGACATGAATGCTCTGGGGGATGGAGAAGGCACTACTTTTGGTAAGACAGAGATTTAGAGATTATTTACCAATCATTCATTATGAAGTGTGAGTTAAATCAACACTTATTCTTTTTCAAGTCATCATTAAGTTGAATTTTTGTACTTTTTTTACTAAAAAGAGAGAAATTCTTTTTCTGTAATATTCAGAAGTTGGTTTAATGGTTGCTTTTCAAGGAGTGCTCACTTACTTGTTAATTTATAAGTAATTTATATTTGTTATGGAAAACTACACTTGTTAACATGTGTGTCATTAAGAATTATGTTTCTTCACTCCTCTATCAAAGTAGATTAGATTTTCTATTGCCTTTGTGAAAATTAATCCTCTAAATATAACCTCCCTGACCTGTGATAATTCATTGAATTTGTATATACTAATAATGCATTCTTTTATTTTTGAAAATGAAGTTTGTACATGAACTGTCTGATACCACATACAATTTTGTTCTTCTACTTGGATACATTGTGGAAGAAAAAATTGCTGGTGTGGATTTGTCATGTATTACCTGCTCCTTGCTGCCTTTCCTCACCTAAGCTGTGGAAAGTATATAGGTGATACCAGCATTGACATCTCTGCAAAGAGCTGTGTTGGCTCTTCTCTCTGTTGGGGGAATTCTGGTGAGAACACAGCAATTTAGATAGGTTCCATGGTTTTGATGGCAAGGGAATACCTATGGGATGGCAAGGCCAAGAAGCAGTTTAGTTAATGGTTTAGTTAATAGCTCAACTATTAAAAGCAAAGAGGACCAGTTACCATAATAGAGAGCAAAACTGATCTGGTAAATGGAGTAATCTAAACCACATGAATCTTTAGTAGTACTTAAGTGATTGTGGGAAACCTGGATGAAAACAAACTAACAATAAAATAGCCACCATGGTCTACTATCCAGACTTTCAGATTATGCAAGGTTAGGCCTGAGTCTATGGTCTAGTAGATCCAGTTGAAAAACCCATAATGTGGGTATTTCTCTAGTTCCTGGTTATAGAATTGAAATCGCTTCTGCAGCTGATGCTTTTTGTGACTTGCATCACATTCTCTTGGTCCATCTTTTATTAATTAAAATGTTATCTTTTTCTATTTCTGTCTTCTCTTTTCCTGGGAGAATGGGTGGGATGTAGTGCTACTAGTCAGTGGAAGACATCTAATGGATAATTGAAGGACATGGCCTTTTCTGAAGCTTGTACAGTTAAAAAGAGAGAAGACAGTGTATTTGGATACAAATGCAGGGGACAGATTGATGTGATAGAGGGGTCTTGTGGAAATTTACTTCTGATTGCTTCTTTCTATTAGTGAAATAGGAAGCAAGTTCATCAGCTGAGGAAGAAGAGGAGGGGGGAGAATTTCAAAACTTGAGTGTAGGAGACACTGAACGGCATCATCTAAGTGAGTGGGAGAGTGAGCGGTCTGGGGAAGTAGAGTAAAATTTCCAGATGGCGTTATGGGCAATTTAAAGTGATCACACAATGCAATACACAGATAATGTTTTACAGAATTGTACCCTTGAAACCTATATAATTTTATTAACCAATGTCACCCCAATATAATAAAAAATTAAGAAAGCAAAGTGATCACAAACTAAAGTACCATCAGCATGGTTACAACAGTGATGTGTCTCATGTGCATCTGTATCTCTTTTCAATTTCATTCAACTACTTAGGAGCAAGTATGAAGTAGATAGAAAATAAAGCTTAACTAAGGTTTTGGTTTAGTCCATGGAATAAGATAAAGGGTGAGTGAAACTAGAGAATTGCTGGTACATGTAATGGAGGGATTTTCCTGACTGATCGGGGTAAGCTGCATATACAGAGAAACAAGGACATGCAAAAGTGAGGGGGGAAGGTAGGCTATGGGAGCACTAAATTGTAAGTAATGAAGGGCAGGGAGCACCATTGCATTTGGAGTAATACTGTATGTGACTTGAGAAGATAGGAAAAATCAGAGAGTAGGAAGACTAAAATTAGGATTTCAGGGAAGGGGTTGCAGGGTTTGGTAATGAGAAGATTTAGGGCACGATTTTGGGAGTGAATAAGCAAGGTAAACTGTAGAGCAATACCACTGAAGGAGAAGAAATGAGGGATTAGGATGTTAGAGATTGATAGGATCATGTATACCTGTCTCAAACACCAGTAATTATAACTAGGGCCACTATACGATTTATTGTTCAAACTGGAACACTTTTGAGAGTGGAGTGTGGATCTATTCAGAATCACCACAGGACAAGTGAGACTGACACCCTAATTTCATAATGGGGTAATAATGGACAGAGTGCCAGTGAGCAGTAGTTAAAATCTTCAGGTAATAGGAGGTTGACTTTGGAGTGAGCAGTAGAATGAAGGACGGTGGATAGTCTGAGGACATGGGTTTTAAATGAGTGGTTTTTTGGTTACTGAAGTGAACAATGATAAAACATTTGATGAGTATAATGGTGGGAAGGATTTGGTGTTGCCGTGTGGAAGGAGTTTGGTAGAAACCTGTAAAAATCTGAGGATCCCACTCGACTTTGATGTAGACATGTGAATCTGAGAAGATGTTGCTCACATTCTCTAATGCCCTGACCAGGCCAGCATGTGTCCACTAACCACATCGGTTCCTTGACAGGATGCTTCAAAGACTGTCTGGAAATGTGTTATCAAATATAAGGAGAAAGAGGCAGAAAGAGGAATGATCTGATGTGTAGAGCTCATAGAAAAGAAATGAGAATAATCTTTCTTGGGTCAAGGAGTTGCCCTGAGGTTTTAACCTGTAATGGTTTAAGGTATTTTATTTCTACTTAGCTCAGATGTATTTCAAAAAAGGTGAAAAGGCATTCATTTAATTGCCTGTGTGGATGTTCAGGCAGGAATTAGAGAAAATACTGGAAAATGGAAGAAAATGTGGTTTGTTCATAGTTCATCTTCAAGAAAATGAAAATTGGCAAAAATAAGACAAAAGACCTGTTTCACCAAGCTGGTTTTAGATAGCTTGTTATAATCGGCTTTCAGCAACAGGATGGAGCACACTCCTGTCTTCCCTGGTCTCTCTTGTCATTAACTGTGCTGAAGTACTGGGACGAGTGAAGTTTCCAGTTGCACTGTGGGAATGTCTTGCTGTCTTAACAATGGCTTGGCTGATGTTATTGTTTGACTCAGAAGGAGAAGTCATTTTTTTTTTTAAGAAAAAAAGAAAACAGTGCTGATAACTGCTTGCTTCAGGAGTCCTTCAGCAAAACTCCTTTCACCGTGTAGGTAACTGGCACTCTGTTTCTGTCTGTCCTTCATATCACCCCACCAGGTTCCGGAGCACATTTAGCTACTGAAATAACTTGAGCTACAAATAAGTGTATTTAAAAAAATCCTCTACATCTGTGAAAAACAGCTCGAATTATAATATTAATATATTTATTGAAATTGAAACTCCACTTCAGGTTTTGAAAAACCTCAAGTTAAGTTACTTTTTGCTCTGTGACTGTGTCTTTATGTTCCAGTCTTGTGAAGGAATTATATTCTTTGGTCTCTGTCTGGAAGAGTAAGGTTGGTAAAGAAGTGAGGGATGACATATAAGACAGTTTTTTCTTGGAGCACATTTAACCACTTAGTAAGTGGCGTGATGAACACACATCAAAGGTCATTTTGAAACATTGCTGCCCCTCCTTTGCTTGGATAGTCCCCAATCATCCTTCAGACCTCAGGCTGTTGTCTTTTCTTCCAGAAGTCCTCTCAGAGTCCCACAAATAGGTGCTTTTCCTGACACGTTTCCTTTCTCACGGCACTCATCACATCATAGTGAAATTAAGGTCCTAATTCCTTCTTGTATACTCAGTGATGTCCATTACACAAGGCCTGTAAGGAATGCTGCATAAATGTTGCTTTAATTAAAATGTAGAGAAAAGTCCTTTCACTATTTCTCCTATTCTGTGCACCTGAGTTCTCTTTGTCTCATAGAAGCAGCTAAACATTGCAATGGCATGTTTGGATCTGGAAATCCTAGGGAACCTTCCAGAAGTGCTCTGTGCACATTCAGAGGGCAGTTTAAGTGTTAAAAAAAACAATAGAAATTCATAATATTCTTATACTAACACCCAAGTTTATTCTTGGCAAGACAATGAGGAGGCAGAAAGTGATCGAAACCTTTCCTTTCAGCATCCGAATCCCCTCCAACGAGAGCAATGGTGCTGCTCCTTAGATTCTTATGAAAATCATCCTTCCAGAATGAACTTCTCTTTCCGCTCCATCAAAGCTTGTTTTACTGGCAGAACATTTGGAAAGGATACAATAAAAAAGACGCTGTCTCAAATCTCACTCACTGATAACTGTTACGAGATGAGGCCCTCTTGTCTTTTCTCGTTAAGGCCTTTCACAGAACCCAAACCCTGGGCAAACCAAACAGTTCTCTTTTTCTGTGTTTTTACTTGAATGACAAGGTGGAACTTAATCATCAAAATAAAGTGGGATGTTTTCATCTCTATATTCATTATTCCCTGCCTCAGGTGGATCTTCAAATTGTCTGGTGGTTTTATTTTTAGGTTTCTGGAGCACAGAGCTTGAGGCAAGGATTAGTATGCTGTTCTTAATGGGGATGGTAATAAGGATGTGGAAAATGGGAAGTGAGACATTGACAGATGTGAAACAACAGAGTTAGTGGTGAGTTATACTACCTGCCTGCTTCGTGTGGACTGTGAAGTGACTGAGCAGGTGTGTCTTCTGAGCAGGCAGAGAATTTCGATGGCTGGGCTCTATGAAAGATCTGTATCTCAGAGTAGATTGTAGCAGAGAATAGAGAGGGGGGATGTAACATCTAGTTTCTTCTTGTTTTTCATTTCCTGTGAATTTGGGGGGTGTATTTTCTTGCCCTTTGGTGCATGTTCAGGAACCTCTACAGCAGAGATGGTAAACACAAGGCCCGTGGGCTGAACCCAGCCCTCCACCTTGTTTTATTTGGCCCCAGCACCTAGTTTCTACCCGGTGACAGAGCTGAGCTCCTTGCCCCTAGTTAAGGGATAGTTATATTTATACAGTCCTGAAATGATATTCAGCCCTTTGAAGGCAACCACGAGGCTAATGTGGTCTCCGGTGGAAATAAGTTTGACACCCCTGTTCTACATTGTGGCATTTTTCTCAAAACCGGAAGTGGAAAGGTGGCTCACTATGGATAGACTTGGTGTGTGGAATGGGGAGCCACATGGGCCAAGTGCTTGGATCTGCCCTTAGTAGCTCCCCAAAGGCAGCAGCAGTGCCAGTGGCGTGGTGCAGGAGGGAGGTAGTCCTTTCTAAGAAAGCAATAATCAAGGGAATTAGGGAGGGTATGGTGGCATTGTCACCATTGTGGAATACATTTTCCAGAATGCCTTTCCCTGCAGATTTCCTTTCAGTTTGGCCATAAAGGACTTTTCCACATGACATAAAAAAAGAAGGAAGTGAAACACTCATCATGTTATCTTTTGCACTCAGAAGATTGGGGCAGGAGCTTTTATAGGTCCCTGCTGTCGCTTATGTGCCGACTCAATGCACTACATACAGGTCTTCCACCTTCTTATGGATTTTCCTTCACCTTCACTCCAGGGCCAGGTGTGTACAGTTATACCTCGTTACTCATTGGCTTCAGAATTCATCAAACCCTGCACTTACTGCATTTTGATGAGAAAAACATATTTCAGTACTCAGCTCTCATTCAGGACTCATTGCACTTGCACCTGCACTTGCTAGAACTTGTATGAGTCATGACACCACCCCACAAGATAAAGTGCTTTATCACTGGTTGCTTGTTTGGTACTCATGGGTTTAAGCACTTGTCATGAGTTCCAGAATGAATTAACAATGAGTACAAAGGTACCATGGTATTTACTTTCATGATGAAAGGTGCCAGCCTCTTGTCAAGGACACTTAGTCCATACAGGCTGGGTTTTAGTCTGTCCTCACTGGTCTCAGTGGTTCTTGCTCTCCCCTTCAATATCCACCTTCCTTTTCTACTGCCTGCCCATGGTTTTACGGAGACTCTTTACCAGTGTCCATCACTGTGTGTGTTCAAATATTACCACCGGTTATTTTTTCCAGCGAAACCCTAAATGATGCAAAAAAGGTTTTGTATGTTACAGTCTGCCACTTGTAATTTCAAGAGCCTCTTATATCCTTCACTTATCTAGGCCCCTTATTTTTCTGTGTGTGAGAATGTAGATGTCCTTGTTCCTCCTCTAAAAAGTCCAATCAGCTACACAGGCTCTTTCAAAGCAGTGTTTAATCTTGTTGCCTTAGCTAAGAAACGAGGGTTAGTGAAACTAAGCTTAGTCCCCACAGCTGGCAAAAAAGTAATGGTGGGTCCATGCTTTGAAGAACATGCCTTGTCATGTAAGGCACCTGTTTCAGGTGAGTTCCTTATTCAGTTTCCAGGGAAGGAGTTGCTTTTGCTAGCAAAGATGGTTCAGTATATTTGCATTTTTAATATTATAGGGTTTACCTACCAAGATATTTCCATTTCGGGTCTTGGTGTCCTACTATTTCTTTCTCATGCTTCTGTTATAACATAGCTATCTGAAAGTTCCACATTTAATCTCCAGTGCAATTCTGTCACCCCAAAAAACTGATCTTGGGCTGGATTTTCAGTATACTCTGCTGTGGCTACAGACGATAAGGGTCTTTTGTAAAGACAGTGAGCTGATTTGACTTTAAAATGCACCCCCCTTTTTTGGAAGGGAGAGGGCTTGATTGCCCTGCACCTGTCGTTTTTTTCCTTGCACAGTCTCCAGGGTTGTCTTAAGAAGCCTTCCTAATGTACATTTTGTATTAATATATTTTCTGTACTGATTAAATGCCACAGCCACTGATTTCCCAGCGTCTTGCTTTCTATATATGCACTTCACTTCTATTAATCACAGGTGAAGGCTTAAGTACCACTCCACTTGCCATCAGTAAGGTCTCTGCTGGTTTTACACAACTCAACATCAAGTTCTCAGCCTGGGCATCTATTTTCCTGAACCACTACCTGTACTAACTGTTTTAGTTCAGGTCTTCTGACAAGCTGAGCCTAAGTAAAGATAAAGGTGCAGAATTTTTGTGCTATTCAAGCCCAGATGAAAGAGTGAATAAAAAAAAGAGCGGGCAAAGGAAGTGCATACAGAACAATCAAAAGTGATGTACCATCACACTGGCTATCACTCGCAGTGAGTTTCGAAGAGGCACATCAGGACGCTCAGCAGGCATGTGTGCCTGACCTGTGCTGCAAATAGGATCTGCACACTGAGTAGTAAATGGAAGGGAGAAATAAGAGGGGCTCATCTCTCTGGCCCCATTCCCTCTCTTAGTTCCCATTGGTTAGGTTTCACTCCACAGGAGGTAATGACCTTGAACTTTGTGGCTTTTCCACCTGGCTCCCTAGTGGATGCTCTGGAAGCCATATCCTGCCCCTAAGATGTATTATTTCACCTGAATCCAGAATAGGATGGGGCAGAAACATAGACAGCAGTGTGTAATATATACTAACTGGAGAATTGACCTTGGGTTTCAATGTGGATGGCAGGCAGTTTGGAGATGTCAGCAATGGTGACAGTGGCAGTGGAAGTGTTCTTGAAGGCAAGTTCTGAAAGAAGAAAGCAGTTGATGAACCCTGAGGAGGTACAGTGTGTCAAATGTACTGGCAACACAAACATGAGTCCCCAGCTAACTAATTTCCCCATCCCTACAACCATTATTTCTAACTTTCCTAGTCAAACTGTTGACCATTTACTCCCTCACACCCAACAGAAAACCTTGACTCCTCGTTTACAGAGAATTTAGGAATAATGGGAAAGATACTTCCTCATGTTGTAGACGTCAAAGATGCAAGCTCGCCCCTATCTGTATGCTCTCCATAGCACTAGTTTTCTCTTGTTTATTATAGAAAATCTATCTTTCACTAAGACCTTCATTTGCATATTGTGTCCCACCCCTTCTTACCATCTCAGGAACCTGAAACAACTGGCTGACTCTTCCTTTTCTTTCAGTCACATTCAGACTTTCCCTCTCAGGGGATCAGGTAGCAGGTTTTCTGTGTAGATTTAGGTATATATGTCTGTACTTCTCTATTACCTCTCCTCAAGAGCAACCGTATTAACAATCTGATGTGTTCCTACTAAGCTACAGATGTATATGCTATGGAAGAGAGCATCAGTGCTTGCTGAATATCCTCTGCATTTCCTAGCCCCGCTCCCTCGCTGACAGATAGGGATCCCACGATGAGGGCTGGCTAATGAAACCTGAATGGAAGTGTGTCCCTTTGGGCCTGAGGTTCTGCTGTGGCAAACTTAGCGGTTCTGGACTCCAGGTCTCATGATTTCCAGTCGGAGGAGGCTTCCTGACTAGCTGGCATGAGCAAATTTATTTTTTCACATAACAGTATTTCTAGAACTTATCCATCTTTTCTGAAAGCTAAATTATGTTCTCTAGTACAACTGTATTCTAACTTATTTCACCATTTCCCTACTGTTAGATTTTCAGATTGCTCACTGTTTTGGTTTTGGTGTGGTTTTGTCTCCACAAGTCATGTTGCCATCAGTCCCTGTACACAGGGTGCTTTACATACTGACACCTTTATTGTTATAGTGCATTTTCCCCAAAATGAGATGCATGAGTCAGGGCGTAGGTGTGTTTATTTAAGTAGAGATTTGGGGGCTACATTACAAAAATATTTTAAGACTTTCACATGCATTAGAAATATACGAGTGTATGTTTTTCTTTCATGTTGACACTGGATGATATTTCTTTTTATAGCCTTTGCCAATATTATCAATGTAATATGATCTGTGTTTTTGCTTAACTATTATAAAGTTGAACATGTTTGGATACATCTGTCTATTGGTGATTTCAGTTTTTACTTCTGTAATATTTTCTGGTATTGCCTTTCAAAATTGGATTGCTAGTCTTTTTTCTCATTGCTATTGAGAGATTGAACATTTTACTGAAATTTTGTTTATTTTAATTTTATTATTTTTAATTAAAGTAAATTTATTGGGGTAACATTTGTTACTACATTATATGTTTCAAATAATATATAATTCTATTATATGTGAGCTGTACATTGCACTGTGTGCTTACCACTAATTTAAAAATTTTTTCTATTTACTTTATTAGGGTAACATTGGTTAATGAAATCTTTTTCTTTTTAATTTTTTTAAATTACAGTTTCCATTCAATATTATTTTGCATTAGTTTCAGTTGGACAGACAACAATTAGGCAATCATACACTTTACAAAGTATTCCCCTGTATATTTTCATGTACTTTTTTCACATTGATACATAGGAGCTCTGTTTATAATGAGCACAGAGATTCTGTTGTATATGTTGATAATATTTTAGCTCATTATTTGCCATTTTAAAATTAAGTTTAGATTTTAATGACTATGTATTCAATAATTCAGAAATTTATAACACAAAAACAAATCAGTGACCAATCAATCTCTTATTGTTGTCAGAGTATTGAAATGATCTTTCCGAAGGTAGTTTATGTTACTAATTACTCATGTATATATAAGATTTTCTCCCATTATGCAAATATATTGTATGTATTTTATGCATATACAAGCAATATATATACATACATATAAGTGTATATGTATTCTTTTTTCTCCCACTATTTTACATGCTCTTGTGTTTTCTATACAATGAAGTATCTTGGAGATTATTCTATATCAAAAGATAAAATGCTTTCTCATCTTTCTTATAGTTATATAGTGTTCCACTGTGTGGCTCTGCTATAATTTGTCATATTTAATCTGTATTCCTGTCAATGGACTTTTAGATAATTTCCAGTCTTTTGCTTAATAATAATAACAGTAATCAATAACCTCATTTATGTCATTTTACATATGTGTAAGAGCATCTATAGAATAAATTCCTAGAAGTAGACTTCCTGGTTTTAAGAGTGTGCATTTGCAGTTTTGATATTACCAGATCGCCTTTTATAGAGGTTATTCCAATTCCCATCATCTAGGCATGAGAGTACTTGTTTCATCAGACCCTTTCTCAAAAGTCCCTTCTTTTTAAAAAATATATTTTATTGATTATGCCGTTACAGTTGTCCCATTTCCCCCCTTTATTCCTCTCCACCCTGTACAAGCCCTCCCTCACCATTCCCCCCTTTAGTTTATGTTCATGTGTCTCAAGTTTTTTAGATTCTCTATTTCCCATGCTATTCTTGCCTTCCTCCTGTCTATTTTCTACCTACCATCTATGCTACTTATTCTCTGTACCTTCTCCCCCCTTCTCCTCCTCCCACTCCCCTGTTGCTAACACTCCATGTGATCTCCATTTCTATGGTTCTGCTCCTGATCTAGCTGTCCTCTTAGTTTGCTTTTGTTTGAGGTGTGGTTGTTAATAACTGTGAGTGTGCTGTCCTTTCACTGTTCGTATTTTTTATCTTCCTTTTCTCAGATAAGTGCCTTTAACATTTCATATAATAAGGGCTTGGTGATGATGAACTCCTTCAACTTGACCTTACCTGAGAAGTTCTTTATCTGCCCTTCCATTCTAAATTAAAGCTTTGCTGGATAGAACAATCTTGGATGTAGGTCCTTGCCTTTTGTGAGTTGGAATACTTCTTTCCTGGTAAGGTGTCTTTTGAGAAATCAGCTGACAGTCTGATGGGAACTCCTTTGTAGGTGACTGTCCCCTTATTTCTTGCTGCTTCTAGAATTCTCTCCTTCATTTTAATATTGGCTAATGTATATGATGTGCCTTGGTGTGTTCCTCCTTGGGTCCACCTTCTTTAGGACTCCCTGGGCTTCTAGACTTCCTGGAAGTCTATTTCCTTTGCCAGATTGGGGAAGTTCTCCTTTATTATTTGTTCAAATAAGTTTTCCACTTGTGGCTGTTCCTCTTTCTCCTTCTGATACCCCTATAATTCAGCTGTTGGAATGTTTAAAGATGTCCTGGAAGTTCCTAAGCCTCTCCTCATTTTTTTGAATTCTTATTTCTTCTTTTTTTTCTGTTTGGTCATATTTTTCTTCCTCCTGGTCCACTCCATTGATTTGAGTCACAGTTTCCTTCCCATCAGTATTGGTTCCCTGTGCATTTCCCTTCGTTTGACTTAGTTTAGCCTTAATTTGTTCATCTAATTTGTGACTAAAATTAACCAGTTCTGTGAGCATCCTGATCACCAGTGTTTTGAACTGTTCATCTGATAGATTGGTTATCTCTTGGTCACTTAAAAGTATTGGCTCTGGAGCTTTGAGCTGTTCTTCTTCTTGAGCTATAATGTTTTGGTCTGGTTGCACCTGTTATGTATGAGAGGCAGAGCCTTAGGTTTTTCACCAGGGTGAGGCGACACCGTTGCTGGGTTTTGACGCTGTATGTGGGGGTAGGGTCAGAGAGGGGCAGTGGCATTTGTTCTGCTCTCTCTCAGATTTCCTTCCCCTCTGGTACCTCCTGCAAGCAAATTGGGCCCTTCTGGTGCTGGTTCCAGGGTGGGTGGGCTTGTGGACCCTCCAGGACCCTATGGATCTCTCCAATAAACTCTCTCGTGTGAGCCTGGGAGCTTCTCCTGGCACCTTGACCCCCATAAGTTTTTCCAATGGTGCTTTTAGGCTTTATTTCCCAGTGCTGGGGCGCTGCATTGTGTGGTCTGTCTCACTGTTCATTTTTTCACTTGGTTTATCTGCGTGCAAATGTGAGACTGTGGTCTGCCAGCTGCTTTGTGCCCCCACTGGGTCTGCCTGTTGCCACCCCATGCCTGGGATCTGCCAACCACTGCCTGTGCACCCAGGTCTGTCCAACCACTTTTTCCTGTGCCCCTCTCCACCAGCCACTGACTCCGCCCCTCTTATTAGTCTGGCTGAATGGTTCGTTGTTGTTGGACTTCCGTCCAGTTCAATTTTCTGTCTGTTTTGGTTGTGTTTTTGTTACTAAATCTTTGTTGTCTTTAAACTTGGTTGTGCAAGGAGGCACAGTGTTTCCACCTATACCTCCATCTTGGCCAGAAGTCAAAAGTCCCTTCTTGACAAGAAACAAGAAGTTTGTTGTGAAACTTCTTGATCATTTCAAAGTTTGTCGTTCAAACTGGACTGAAGAAAACAGTAAGCTGTATCTTTTATTATGAATGAAATTATTAATTTTGAAGTCATTTAAATTTCTGTACACTACCAACTTTTTAATTTGGTATTGCCTTTCAAAATTAGATTGCTAATCTTTTTCTCATTGATATTGAGAGATTGGACATACAAATAGACAACAGCAGGACTCTACATGCATACATATATACACACAAATGCATATATACATACAGGGTCTGGCAGAAGTAACGCCTACTTGAGTGTGGTTGATAAGGTAATTATATGGGTGTAATAATTTAGAGTGTTAATTTGAACATTTCACCTAAAATGTCATATGGTGTGCTTGAGTTTGATATTGTTATGTTACAGAATGGCATACTTATGATTTTATAATAGAATAGGGGTGTTATTTGTGCTGGAATAGATATAATTTATATAAATATATAAATTTGTGTATAAATATATAACTTTATATGTATTTGTATGTAAATATATATATATATAAATTATTATATAAATAAATTATTAGACTCTCATTCACCATCTGCAGCAACTAGTCCAGAGAACCAAACTATAATCCCTGTAACAGTCAGCCCCAAATGGCCATGACTTGATTAACAGCTGACAGCCTCCCTAATTTTTGCCCCTGCTTCCAATGTTAGGTCAACCAGTGAAAACAAAAAATATAGCCATAACCAATAACATAGGATATTCTCATCTAGTTAGCTCACCTATAGTTTTCCCTTGCAAAAGTCTCCATTTAAGACATGCTGGAAGCCTTCCCCTTTTTCACTATAAAGCTTTCCCACTTGTCTGCTGGCCTTTGAGTCTCTGCCAGAATACAAGTGATTATGGCTGACTCTTATTAGAGCAGACTGAATAATAGGCTTTGCTTGTTCTAATTTGGGTGGTCTTTATTTTTGCAATATTTTTCCATTCTTTCTCTGTTAGGGGGAGCACCCCTTATCTATGTTTTGAAGCACATAGGTTTTGACCCTGTTAGAGTATATTTAAATATAAAATTTTAACTGATGCAAAAACTATATACAAAGAAGTGCACAGATCATGAATGTTTAGCTTTGTTTTCCACAAAGTAAACACCTACATGTAATTTGATCAAGAGGCTCATTTGTGTCCCCCCTGGCAATTAATACTTCTGCAACCTTCATCTCTCTTCTCCAAGTGTAACCACTATCTTTATCTCTAAAATGATAGCATAATTTGCAGCTCGTGGGCTTTATACAAACAGAATCATACCGTATGTACTCTTGTTTCTGGTTTCTTCTATTCAGCATCAGGTAGATGAGATTCATTCACATCGTATGTAACCGAAATGAATTTATAGCCATTACCTTAGAATTTTATATGGGTAGACTCCAATGTATTTATCCAGTTTACTCCTAAAGTGGAACTTAAGCTACTAGAGGAGACTGACTTTTTATTCATGTTGGTTATTTCCCTCTTTCTTCTCTTCCCTAGTTTCACAAAATGTTTAACATAGGTTTGAGCAAAGTAGTTGTTTCACAAATGTTGGATGAATTACCTGATTAGAAGTGCTGGGTGGTCACATGGATGATTAAGAAATTTCTCAGTGAACACCTTTGTCACAATTAAACAAGTCCAAGTATCATCAGTGAGAGGATCCTGGAAAGAATATTTTCTCAAAGGCTGGTTAAGAATTAGCATGCAGCTAGAATCCGACCTTGGGAACATTGGCCATGCACATTCCATTTTATTTGCAATGCATAGCAGATGTTGTCAATCTATGTGTGATCCTTCAGGGTGTTGCTGCTATTGTGGGGGACACATGAATGGGATGATAACTTTTTAATAGTACAGACAAAAGTTAGGATATGGAGTTATTTTTTGCCCCCTTTGTTCAACACTTTACATGGTATGATTTAATACATGGTTTTCAAACTGGCATGTATATGAATAAGTGGGAGAGCTGGTTAAAACACAGATTACTGAGCTTCACAAGAATTTGCATTTCTAACTATTTATGATGTAATGCTGATGATTGTTTCCAAGACTTATCTTGGAGAACTGACCTAACAATAAAAAGGATAAAATGAATAAAGCAAAGTAGTGATAATGAGATTAGGAACCTATCTTCAAATTGGTCTCACTGTGTAGGGCATTCATGAGTTTTCTCTTTTTCCCTATGCACCATTGTCTTGTAGATAATAATTTTATGTGTTATTTAAGGAGACTTAGGAAATACCTGAAAATTGTTTGCAGGAAAAACAGCTTGAGTAATAGGGTAGAATCATATATATATATATATATATATATATATATATATATATATATATACACACATACATATATATATATATACATATGTGTGTGTGTATGATATATGAAACCATGGCTTTCAAAGAAGTACTTTAAAATAAAAAAAGTATAAAATATAGTAATAAAATATTTTAGTGAACATGGACTGCAGAGATAATGGATTAATTTATTTTATTTTATTTTTAAATATATTTTATTTATTATGCTATTACAGTTGTCCCATTTTCCCCCCTTCAATCCCCTCCACCCTGCACACCCCCTCCCATACACATTCCTTTCCTTTAGTTCATGTCCATGAGTCATACATATAAGTTCTTTGGCTTCTACATTTCCTGTACTATTCTTCCCTTTCTTCCCCTTTCTATTTTCTACCCACCATCTATGGTACTTATTCTCTGTACCTTTTCCCCATCTCTCCTCCTCCCACTTCCCTGTTGATAACCCTCCCTGTAATCTCCATTTCTGTGTTTCTATTCCTGTTCTAGTTGTTTGCTTTTGTTTTTGCTATAGGTGTGGTTGTTAATGGTTGTGAGTTTGCTGTCATTTTACTGTTCATATTTTTTATCTTCTTTTTCTCAGATAAGTCCCTTTAACATTTTATATAATAAAAGCTTGGTGATGTTGAACTCCTTGAACTTGACCTTAGCTGAGAAGCACTTTATCTGTCCTTCCATTGTAAATGAAAGCTTTGCTGGATAGAGTGATCTTGATGCAGGTCCTTGCCTTTCATGACTTGGAATACTTCTTTCCAGCCACTTCTTTCCCGTGAGGTCTCTTTTGAGAAATCAGCTGACAGTCTGATGGGAACTCCTTTGTAGGTGACTGTCTCTTTATCTCTTGCTGCTTCTAGAATTCTCTCCTTAATTTTAATCTTGGGTAGTGTAATTATGATGTGCCTTGGTATGTTCCTCAGTGGGTCCAACTTTTGGGGGACTCTTTGAACTTCCTGGACTGCCTGGAAGTCTATTTCCTTCACCAGCTTGGGGAAGTTCTCCTTTATTTATTCGTTCAAATAACTTTTCCACTTGTTGCTCTTCCTCTTTTCCTTCTGGCACGCCTATAATTTGGATGTTGGAACATTTAAAGATGTCCTGGATGTTCCTAAGCCTCTTCTCATTTTTTTGAGTTCTCGTTTCTTCATTTTTTTCTAATACTTCTTTTCAGAAATTTGATATTTTGTATATTTCTTTTTTTCTTCTCATCTACACCGTTGATTTGAGTCCCAGTTTTCTTCCCATCGCTATTGATTCCCTGTACATTTTCCTTTATTTTACTTAGTGTAGTCTTCATATTTTCATCTAATTTGTGACCAAATTCAACCAATTCTGTGAGCATCTTGATTACCAATGTTTTGAACTGTGCATCTGTTAGGTTGGCTATCTCTTTGTTGCTTAGTTGTATTTTTTTGAGCTTTGATCTGTTCTTTTATTTGGGCCATTTTTTTTTTGTCTTTATGCGCTGTTACATAGTCAGAGGTTGAGCCTTAGGTGTTTACCCAGGCGAAGTAACCCAGTCTCTGGGTTGTGATGCTGTATTTTGAGAAGGGGTCCAAAAGGGAATGAAGGTGCTTGCTCCGCTCTCTGCCAGATTTGAGTCACTTCCCCTGCTTCTCACAAGCAAATTGGGCCCTTCTGCTGCTGATTTCTGTGTGGGCAGTTTGTGTACATTCTAGGACCCCGTGGTTCTGTTCACTGAATTCTGTGAGGCTGGGAGTTTCTCCTGCTCTCTCAACCCCCAAAGGTATTTTCAATCAGTGGTTTGAAGCTTTATTTCCCTGTTCAGGAGCCCTGGGTTGCACAGTCTGTTTTGCTCCTGAGTTGTTTAACCCCGTTTATCTGCTCATGAATGTGGGACTACCTAGTCCACAATCCGCCACCTTGCTGGCCAGCTGCAGCCTTGCCCACCCCACTCCACTACCTGCCACCTCACTGGGTTTGCCTGCCACCACCTTGTTGGGAGTCCTCTCTGCTCGGCCTAGCTCCGCCCCTCCTACTGATCTGGATAAATGTATATTCTTTGACTCCTTGGTTGTCAGACTTTCACACAGTTCGGTTTTCTGTCAGTTCTGGTTGTTTTTTGTTTTTAAATTGTTGTCCTTCTTTTGATTGTGCGAAGAGGCACAGTGTGTCTACCTACGCCTCCATCTTAGCTGGATGTCTGATAATGGATCAATTTAGAATGTGTCTATTTTATCTCTATGAGTCCAATTTAACAAAAAAGCATTTTCAGTTAACATCTAATCATATTGTGTGGTCTGTTTCAATATTTTATCAGGTCCACTCATTGATTCATTTGCCTTTCAAAATAATTAAAATCATACCATAAGTTTCCTTTTGGGAACTAGTTCTTATATGTTTCTTTGCCATGGAATACTTAATACATATCTTAACATAAATGACATATTCATGGTTTTTCCAAGATTCTCATGAGAAGGTTTTGATTATACAAGTAAAATAAAGTTATATTATTATAGCAGTAAGTAACCTCAATTCTGCTTCAATATATATTTTAAAGTTTTTGAGTTCTAAGTCTATAATATTATAAGTATTTCTAAACTAATTTATAATAACACTATAACAATATGGCTATTTTATTATGTAATATAATTATTAACAATTGTTTAACTATAATTATTACTTTTGTTTAAGTACTAGTGCTCCCAAAGTGTTATATTCCTAATTTATTTATTATCTACCAGTATTTGTAGCCCAAAGGTGAGAATTATTACTTTGGGATATGTTTTGTGTTTGAAAGATGACTGGAGTAAAAAGGGCCATAGTCTAATCCCCTTATTAGACAGGAGAAATAGGCTAGAGAGGTCAAGGGAGTTGCCACAGATTAGAGCTGTTTAGAGACTCAGGTAATAGTATAATAAAAACTGATAAACAGTATTTAGTGCTTTCTTTGTGTCAGGCAGAGCTCTTTTGCTGTATTATTTCATGCCATCCTTACATTTTGGTCATTTAATAACATCCCCCATTCTGAAGCTGTGGAGACTTAGTAGATGAGAAGGTCGGAATGTTTCCCGGTGCCACACAGGTGGTTAGCGCTGGTAGCCAGACTCTGCCTCAGAATGACCCGCTATCTCATGCTCTCTCTTCTTACCCCCAGTCCAGCACCATATTGTCCCCAAACTGTTTCCCATAGGCTGATTGAAAGGTACATTACAATACCAGAAAGTATACTTTGTGGTATACAAAGTATAGCTTGCTAGAATGTGAAAAATCAGATTTATGAATCCTCGTGCTATCCAAAAGATATCCTTATGAAAGCAGCGGGGACTAAACAGTTTGCTGATGGGAATTCCACACGCCTCCTCCACACAGTCTACACAGACGTTATTTCAACTGTATGGTAGGCTGTTGGCATTATTTTTTCTTATATTGCTTCCCCTCTCCCTATCACATTAGATTCAAATTTATTTTTTAACTTATTAATCCACCTGAAATTTAATACTTGTTTAATAGAAAAGAAATCAATAATTTTTCTGCTAGGCCTTTATACAGTGATCAGATTGTAGTCTGAGCACTGTATTTTACCTTCCCTCACTGTTTTTATAGGCAGATTATTTTTATGGCCTAAAGGTTCTTTAATAGGCCATAAACACCTTATACATTTTCAAATTCCCTGATAACAAAGCAACAAGAGCATGCCAGTTCTACAAGTCTCAAAGCCAGGCCTTTGATTAAAGTTTTCAATAATAAAATCTGTAAGTCATTTAAAAAAAGGGTTAAATTTTGTTGCTGTCATATTAAAATGTTATTTTTGGCTAATGTTACATGCAAATGTAATGGGTTTCTTTGATAATAACTTTGTGAAAACAAGATTTACTGGAAATTTTGCCCAAATGGACCAGTGGAACTTTGCACACATTTTTGGGACAAATGCTTGCATAGAATTCCCTTTGCTCTGGCTGATTACTGACTTTTGTCTTAAGAAAGATTATCCTTATAGGGCATCATTCCATTAAAAATTTCCTGGTTTAAAATGTGTGCATGTGTGTGTGTGTTTTGTTTACTTGTCTGTATGTGTACTTAAAAATATCTCCAAATCTATAAACTCTTGGGGGTGGGGGTAGATGAGAGGTTGGTAGTTTAGATCTTAGTGAAATCAATGCATGTTTTTCTTTCTTTGAAGGTGAAAATTGCAGAAATGCATTGTGTTGAGTTTCAGCAGAATTTTTGATCAACTGGTTTCACATCAGTCATTCTTTGCTATACTGTACAAAGCATTTGTAGAGGACTAGTAGTAGCTATACCTGTTCTGAAGTCTCACAGAGCTGAATTTCTCCTGGAGAGATTGCAGCACAAGCTGAGCCTGTAGGCAGATTCCGTGTTGTGGTGTGGGCTACATGCTGGAGGGCTGGCAGCCTCCTTCATGGTTGTGTGCTGGGGCTCTGCCAGATGGCACATGGAAACATGGAAACATGGATCTACTTGTTCTTCTGGACAAGAGACCCAAAACACCCCCTCACTCTTTTTACAAATATCATTATATATGAGGTGAAATGATGCTTGCTCATTTCTCATTCTCTCTCTCTCTCATTTTACAAATGGCATTTTAAAATGATGCTGCTTCACTGAATGCCCTGGAAGCACACTTTCATGAATCAGAGCTAAACTGACATTTACATTTTGTTCCTTTCTGTTGTTTAGAATTCCGTCAGCTGCAAGGACCTTGTAGAACACACATATGGAACATTGATATGTGCCACTTGATTCTGTATGCCACCCTCATATTTTGAGATTTGTCCATACAAGCCAGCTTGAATTTGATAGTATCCTGTCAATTAAACTAAACCTTGTTTTCAAAGCCAAATAACACAAGTGCCCCGGGCACCTGCAAAACACCCAGGCACACAGGCTCAAGTGGATAGTTAGGTGTGCAATTACTTGATTTATACACATGTGTGTTTCTGAAATTACAGCTGCAGGGTTTTGTGGTCTCCGTGGGGGTGTGAACAGTTTTGCTGGCAAGCCCGGAATGCCTTACTTTGGAAATTTGGCTCTCAACATGAATTCCCCTCCCATCACTGATGGAGAACAAAGTCTTTTTGTCACTTTTCTACTTGCCTTTCACAGTGATTCAGAAAGAAAACAGTCTTCTTTTGCTGCTCTAATTGGGAATTGCTGATTCATCTCGCAAGTGCAATTATCTTCGCCATTCATTATACAAACATGAGCTAATGATACTGTGGATGTGGTAGGAGTTGGCGTGGGGAGAATAGGCTTTCCACCCCTATTACTGACCCAAATACTTGTAAATTTGCTTGAGGGAACAGTTCTTTTCACAGAACTCTCCTAGTTCAACTTAGGGTTTTGAAACTGAGGCATTCATTCAAAATAAGGTTCTGTTATTCTTTTGGGTTTGCAGCTTTTTGAAAACAATGCTTGCCTTGAAGTTCGATGTATACGTTTAACCTTTTGGCTTAGCTGTAGAAAAGCTTATTACAGCAAGCAGGCTCAATCACTCATGATAGTACAGCACTCTGGAGACCTTATCTTGCACCGTCTAGTTGAGTAATTAAATGGGGGGTAGATTTACAGTTCAGTGGGCTCACTCAGGGTAGGGTGGCAGCAATATCCTCTCTCCCTTTTGGATCTTTCAACTTCACATTGCAGCTTTGTATCAGGATGATTGGAATCAAATGCGAAATCAAATATTAAAGAGCAAATATAGACTATAAAGCAGGTATGACATTGGAAAACGGGAGACAAGGACATTGAAGGATTTTGCGATCCAAGCAAAGGAAAATTATTCCAGTAACTTTGCACCTTGGTTAATATTAGGAGATGTAGCCATTATTAGATTGCTTTTTTATAAGGAAATTAAGGTCACTTCCGTAACACTTAGAGAATGCACACTTTCTGCAAATCCCTTATTTCCTCACATGTGGGGCTAATAGGAGCTCCACATACATAGAAAAACCACTCCTTTCATTTATTCTCAGAATGGTTACCTAGAATCATAATGGCTGGAGATTGAAAAGGCCTATTCAACTCCCTGCTGCAGCCTCCAGGGATCCGGGCAGCACATTCCCTCACACTACAGCACATTTTCCACTGTGTTGTATCATTTTATTTTAATAGTTTCAAAGCCTTTCCACTTCTGTGGAAAACTTGTTCTAGACTCCAGCCAATCTCATCATGAAAATTACTTTCTTACCAGAAACTAAAACATATCTTTACATTTTTGGGACATAAACTTGTATTAGACAAATACAATATAATTAGAGAGATTTAATGTGTCTTGACTAATTTACATATATAGGATTAGGGAAAAACCGATGTTTTTGCACCAGTAATAGTAATAGTAAAATTTTTAAATGATGTTTTTGCAATATGCAGATTTCAGTGATGTATTTGGTATATATAGAATTGTCTTTTGAGTTAATAGAATATGAAAGGAGCATAGGTATGTATAAGAAGAGAGTAGAGGCCCTTTTGACATCTTCACTCTTGAAATAAAAATTCTCTCGATCGCCCTGGCTGGTGTGGCTCAGTTGCTTGGAGTGTTGTCCAACAAACTAGAAGTTTGTGGGTTTGATTCCTGGTCAAGACACATGCCTAAGTTGGGGGTTTGGTCCAAGGCTGGGGCTCCCACAAGAGTCAATCTTAAATGGACATTTCTCTCCCTTCCTTCTCTCTCTAAAATCAATACCCATGTCCTCTGATGAGGATTAAAAAAATCATCTGGGTTTCTATTAACCCAGGTATCCCCCAACCTTGGCACTGTCCATTTGCATGCTTTTTAAAAATTATATAAAAAATAAACAATTACTCATCCATTATTGTTTGCAAAAGCCTTATGAGTCTGTTTCCTTTCTCCCTTTTTTTGGAATTTTACTTATGAAGGAAATTAGGCAGCATTTCTTTCCTTCATAAGAAACAGAATATTCCATGCTCAGTTTATAAATGGAAATGCTTTATACATATCAGCTGCCTCAAATCAGTTTTGGGAACAGGCAAGTTATAAATACTACAAATGAATAAATACATGTGTGGAATATTTATATCTTAGCTTGTTAACATGTTTGATTTGTCATTGCTAATTCAACCACTATTTTTATCTTCTGGAAAATTTCTTACATTTAAGCATTTATTTCACTCATTTATTTATGCATTTATTTAAATAAAACTTGTTAAGTACCTAGAATATGCCAACACTGTTCTAGGCTCTGGGAATTTAATGGTGAATAGAACAAGGTTCCTGTCTTTGTGGAACTTATATTCAAATGGTGGGAGATGGAATGTAAAAAACAAATAAATAGGGAGTCTGCCAAATGGTTATGTGTGCAACAAAAATACCAAGTGGGATAAGGAAGGTAGGGCGAACCTTATGAGTCGGAGTGTGTACACTTGTGGGGATTTATGTGCCTGTGTGTGTGCTTATGTTGGAGGGAAGCTGTTGTTTTATTTAGGTGGTCAGTATGACAAAATGACCAGAAGAGAAGAGGACTCAAACTAGGACTGAGTCCAAACTTTCTAGATTGGAAAAATTGCTAAATATGAAAGTATAAAGTGCTATGATTATGATTATGTAGTATAAGAATTGACTAGTAGATTTAGTAAGATGAAGATCATTGGAAACTGGATGTTTTAAAAAACATTTTAAAGTAGTAGATGCAGAAGTCTAAGGATTCTAAAGAAAAAAAGGAAGAGAAAAATTGGAGATGTTATATCAAACACTGTCTCTGGGAGTTTTCTTCCAGGAGAAAGGATGAAATAGAACATCAGCTGAGTTATGGGGTTATAGCATTTTTCTTTTTCCTTTTAGCAGTAGGTGAAATAATAGGATGTTTGTATACTGATGGGAAAAATTAATGTGTGTGCTTGTATGATAGAGAGAGAGAGAGAGAGAGAGAGAATGTGGATGAGTGAGAGAGAGAAAGAGGCAGATTCCCAGGGGAGTAGAAAGATGGGATGGAATCTGCTGAAGGGTAATGTGCAGTTGAGAGATTTTAGAATAGCTATATGCTGATAGCAGTGGTCTAGATTTATAAAGTGGGAGGGAACTCATGATGAAAGAGGAACAAGGGCAACAAAGGAACAGTGTGCAGTGTCTAGGAGTGGTCAGAAGATTGGGATCTGGTGCAGAAATGGAGAGACGGGCTATAATTTGGACAGTGTTCATCTTAGCGATGAAGGGAGGGTGAAGAAGTGAAGATTTGGGCACAGATAGCATTAATGGCAGCTGCAGCTGTAAAGTCTATGAAGCTGTCTTCCGTCTTTTCCCCATTTCCTCACTGAAATGGGAAGGAAGGTGAGGAGAAGGCTGAGGGAAGAAGTGGTGGAATTGGAGAATAGAGGATCGACCAGATGACATAATTTAGGAGAACAGGAGAAGAAGTAGACTAGGGAAATGCAGTAGGACTGCAGTTAGTGGTCATTATTATAAAATAAATTCAGTCAATGTGGTTTTGTTTTTCTCCATATATTCAGCTCACAGGGACATGAGAAGTGTATGTGGATAATTTAATTTAACTAGATTTAGAATTTTCTGGTAAGTATGATGGTGTGTGTGTGTGCGTTAGGTAGATGTGCAGGTGTGATTATATTGATTGAACATGAAATTTAATCTAGTTTAAAGAGGGATGTGAAGACATGAGGGTAGTTAGAGAAAGCTGAAGAAATGTCAGGCTCGATATTCCCAGTGGAATAAAAAAAAGTAGGAATCGGAGTCCTGAGGGAGTGAGCTGGGTGCATGGGAGCAGCTGGTCAGAGGCAGGGAACCCTGACATGTCATTCCTGATGGATGGCATTCTTAGATGAAAAACTTGATGTGTAACCACAGATATTAATCACACAACTTTTTCTTGCCTCGTGATATCATGTTTCATGCTTTATATTTCCTCTTTGGTAAAATAAACATCTTAGAAGAGTCCTTAAGATTTAGTTTTCCCCTGCCAATTCTACCACAATAATAGTTATGACAACTAGAATGTTTCTATTGGACTTTGGGTTTCAGAAGTCCTTTCACGTACAGTTTCTTATTCAGTTTTCACAAAAATGCTGCGTGTCACCACTTTACAAAATGAGAAAATTAAGTCTCAGAGAGGTTTAGAAGCTTTGCAAAGGTCAGAGGTTTACTTACTTCAACTGCAAATGCAGAGTTGACTCCACAGATAATTTAGTCACAATACACTTGCATATATAACACAACCTCACACACACACACACATTCCACATTTGAAGAATAGACAATTAGAAAAGTTGAGCCTTCCTTTGCAACTTCTTTTGGCATTTAATAACATTATACTTGTCCCTGTGTTGATTCTTCCAAAACTTTCCTCTGTTCCCTGGTCAGTCCATTCTCCTCACTGCAGCCAGTATAATCTTTAATATAAGCAAAGATGTCCATGTATCTTGTCCATTTAAAGTCTTTCCACAGCTCCTGGTATTTTATGAATTAAGTAGACTTCTATAGGTTGGCCTGTTATATTCTTTCTGTATGATTTGATGTTAAACTACTTTTCATTTGCCCAATATTATACCTCCAGCATCTAACTCAGGACCTGGAACATGGTAGTAGTAACTCACACTTAGCACACAGACCAGTCTCTGTTCTAGGCACTATACGTGTGTAAGTACATTGCAATCTACTATTATCGATCTATCTCTATCATCATCATTTAATCCTCACCACAACCTAGAAAGGAGGCATCATTACCATCCTTTACAAATTAAGCAACTGAGGTACGAGGAATATCAAACAACTTGCTTAAACTTTCATACCAATTTTGTGGCAGAGAGAGGAGCTGAACACAAACAGGCTGGCTCCAGTGCCCACGCTCTTCACTGTTGCACATAGTGTCACTGACCTAGTACATACAGGGATGAACTAGTCAGTAGATGAATGAAAATATTGTCTTCTGTATGGATGATCAAATGTTGGAATATAATACTACTACTGACTTTCTGCTCTAGGACTGTCATGAATTTCCCTTCTTAAATCCAAGGATTATTGAGCAGTATTTTCTTCTAGGTATTAATTTTTTAAATTTGCTACCATTGATTTATAATTGCATTGCTTTAGACAGTTTGTATGGTACTGATTCTTAGGAATTTATTGAGACTTCGTGGCCTTGTACAAGGTTGTTTTTTCCTAGTTTTTTTATTTTGCTTGAAGCAAATGTATAGTCTCTATTAATGTAAAGTTTATTAGTTAAGAGTTACTTTAAGAAAATCTGTAAGGAATATATTTGCTTTTAATGAGTCCATTTCATTTATTGGTAGTTATTAGTTAATGATCTTCAGCTACAATTGTTGAGTTATTCATTTTCCCCTGTAGTTCTGTGAGTATTGTTATGTACTTTCAGCTATACTATTAGGTGGGTATAGATTTGTGGTAATTGTACATAGCCAATAAATATTATTTCTATTTTCTTCTTCATAGTTAATTTTATTTTAAACAATTTTTTTTCTGATTCTGGCTTACTTTTGGTCTATATTTGTGTGTAGTTATTTTTATCTATCCCTGACTTTCACACTTCATATGTTTTTCTATTTAATATTTCTGAATCCTTAGAAAAGCCTATCAGAAAGTCTGTTGATTAGTGATGACAGCCACTTTCACTTCCTTTAATTACTGTTTATTGGGATTTACTTCTGACAATGTATTCTGCTTTTAAAATTTATGGAGAGTTTTTTTTCCCCTATATTCCTAAAAGCCACTGAATATACTGAATTTTCTTCTGCTGGCTCGAAAACTGATTTTTTTATTATGACTTATGCCGAAGTTTATTTTTAATCAGTTTTTAAGCTTACAAATATTTATAAATTTTATTTCAGCAAGCACATACTTTAACAAGCACGCCATGTTTATATTACCTGGAGTTTTAATTCTTGATTGTTATGGACATTTTCTCGCTATTTAAATTTATTTTTTCTTAGAGTCATTGACTCTTTAGATAACAAAATTTTCCCTAAGTTATTTATTTCTTCTTAATCCCCATGTATCTGCACCTTCCCCTGAGGTATTTCTTTATTTTGTTACAGAATATTTCAAAGGGGTTTTTGTGTGATAAACTTTCTAAAACACTTTGTGATTGATAATGTCATTTCACACTACATTTAAAGAAAATATTTAATTGGACGTAGAGTTCTGGTATAATATACGTTTCTTAAAAATTTGAAAATGAAACTGCATTGTTTTCTCGACTATAGAGTTTTCCTTAAGAATTTCAGTATCTGTTTGGTTCCAACTCCTTTATGAGGGGTTGGAGTTTCCTCTCTGGATCCTTAAAAACTTTTAAATTTTACTTGATGTTCTTACTTTTCACTGTAACACATCTGTATGTGAGTTTCTTCCAATTTATCCAGTTTGCCATCATTTATTCTTTTAATCCTAGGTCTTATGTTTTTCTTTACTTGTGAATATTTTATGTTGTTATTTTTCCTAAAGTGTTTTGCCCTCAATTTATTCTTTTCCTGTCAAATTTACATACTAGCTTATGCTGATATTTCTATTTGTATTCTTAATATTTTTATAACTTTTCTTTCATTCTTCCCATCTTTTCATCTTGTGTTGATGTTTGTGGGGACCTTTTTTCAGCCTGGTTTTTGGTACATATTTGTGTATCAAATATGTACCAAAATACATATTTGTTGGCCTACTCAACAGCTGTTTCCCCTTTTTCTTGTTGACTTTGTTTGTGTGACAGTGTGCCCAGACCCAGGGAATATTTCATTCTTCATTTAATGTAATCAAGAAAACAAGATTGACAATGAGCAAGGAATGGTCAGATGGCTTCCAGAATGAGCACAATGCTTAAGCCTTAGGATGCTCTGTCACTTCCTGGACCTAAAGAAAGCCAGGGAGAAAGAAAGAGCCAATGTGGTTGACAGCGCCCTTTGGCCAGCACTGGCAAATGGAGTCTTGGGGTTCGAATGAGATTATTCTTCAACTAAAAAATATAATATTTTTGCATCTCTGTGTCTGTAAGCATTTCATCCCTGCTCTTAATATACTTGAGTGCATTATTTTACTTAACTAATTGTGGAAATGACATATGAGGGAAAGTATATTGAGGACTTCAAGACTGAGTCCTCAACCTATGGCCACTACTTATAATAATACTAAAAATTGCTACTACTATTGTTAATGATTAATATCACAAAGAAATGCAAAGGAAAAACTCGGCTGAGCCTAGGACTGGGCTCTTTCCTTGGCTCCTCTTTAGCTCTGGTTCTAGCTTTACCCAGCAGGTACACTACTTGTCTTCACTCCTCATCAGTTCCAGCACTACATATAAGCAGCTGGTGTCTAGATTTAACCCAGGAAAACACCTTAGCTATAAATACTGCCATGAACCCAATGCCAAGTTTCACCCCCGCCAAGGGATTCCTGTTGAGAACACCAATCCTAGTGAACTGGATTACTTAAATTATTAGTCAATATTTTGGGGTATCAACCCAGCCGATGTCTTGAGCTTGGATATTTTTTGCCCTAACATTCTCTCTTTTCCCTCCTGTTACTGTTATCCTATGTGTCCCCAAGTTGAGACTGCATGCTACTGGGAACACAGTTATGAAATAGAAATAGTGTTTGTCCTCTAGGACAGCAGTCCCCAACATTTTTGGCATCGGGGAGTGGTTTTGGGGAAGACAATTTTTCCACAGACTGGAGTGGGGGGCAGGAGACAGGAGGCAGAGCTCAGACAGTATACCAGTGATGTTCACAGATGGGGAGGAAGGAGGCTGGGGACCCCTGCTTTAGGACATAGTAATCTGGGGTAGAGAGACAAGTTAATAGATAATTACAACATAATCTCAAATATACTATAGTAGTGACATTAAAATGCTATAGAAGTGAAGAGAGTAAGAAATTTCTTTGCCTGGAAAAGCTGGAAATTAACTACTATAAATGTTGACATTTGAACTAAGCCTTGAAAATTCAGCGTTTTCATTCCAGGAAAGAAAATGTCATGTACAAACATGGAAATGGGATCGTGAGAGAGCATGGTGTAGTTGAAGGACTTAGACAGCATTTCATTTACACCCTTTTTGAGCACTTGTGCTACAGAGGTAACAGGGTGAAATACTGAGAATGTAAATGTGCAGGGTACACCACATTAACCATGTTATTTTTTCTGTGCTGTCTATAAAAGAATAGGCTTTACATCATTTGGGGAAGAGGAGACTGGTACTGCATTTCTTTGAATTTATTATTTTTTTTGCCTTAGAATAGGTAAGCAGGGTTTTTTGTTTGTTTGTTTGTTTCGTTTGAGGGTCTGGAGCCTGACTCCATGAGTCATTCAGAACTTCTATATGCTATTCTATCCAGCTGTTCTAGGAAGCAAGAGAGAATTATAGGGGTTTTTTACACAGTAAGGAGAGAGAGCAGCTAGTGCCAATGATAGAATAATTCCCAGTAGAGAAGAGAGGGGAGGGGCAAGCAAATAATGTTGCAGGTGTTTGGGGAGGTAGAGAATGGAAACTCATTTGGATGTAGCACCTAAAGGTCAGACATTTTGAAGTTGGTAGAAAGTGGCCATTGAGTGCTTGCCTGGCCCCTGGAACCCTTGGCAAAGATCAAAGGAGGGGGAATAGAGAGAGGGGACCCAGCTCTGAGGGGCAGTGCTTGATCAGCATAGTGCAGCAGAAGGAGCCATGACATCAGGAATGACCATTGTGTGCAGAGGTCCAAGGTGATCTGCTATTTTCCTATTGCAAAAGAGAGGGAGCCAATATGGCTGGTAATCTCCTTCTTGACAACAGTGGTGAATAAAGTCTTGGAGTCCAGATTAGATTTGATTTTAGAAAATTAAGAAATATAATTTTTTTGTATTAGGTATGTTGCTGAGCACTTTGTCCCTGTTATCAACATAGCTGAATGCATTATTTAATATAATTTTTCTTTACAAAGATGTGGATGCTTAGAGAATAGGCATTGAATCTTAATCGCCTCTGTGACTAGCAGCTCACATTATGTGGCATACAGAGCAGGTTATCCACGGGTATGCACTGTCTGAACACATGAAGTAAGTGTTGGAGTTCAGAGAGGTTGATATCCCTGTCTGGAGCAGCTCCGAGCCGTGTCACTAGGTAACTGTGTAGCTTCCACACCCACTCTTCACAGGACTGAAGATCTTTGCGCTCTGCATGCATTATGATTTAGTTCTTATGTGACAAAGTAATGCACACTTCATTACAATGACAATTTTTTTAGTTTCTCTGACACCAAGGTTACTGTCAACATAAAGAAAATGGCATAGCCATCCATATTGAGAGTGTCGTCTCCATAAACAGTACACAGGAGAGTATTCTGTCTCTTTACTGAAGCACCATCACTATACATATAAGGGATCTTGTTCAGTGCCCACAGTGAATATAAGTTTAGAGCCTATGATCTCTGAGTCATCCAAAAAGTGACCTTTGCCTTTAAATATATTTTCAACTCCTGATATTTCTTCTAAATATAATGGAGTTTTTAAAATTAGTTCCCATTTTGCCTGTGTGTAGGTCATCAACATTTCATTACTAATGCCACGTAAAAGGTGCACGTCATTCATTAATCATGTAACCTTGAATTATCATCCCGGGGTAGCAATTACATATTAGTATGCTAAATGCTTTCCAAGATTTGAAGTAGTATCTCTGGCAAGCTGAGATCGCACATAGACTTGAAAATAAAACAAAACAGAACAACAACAAAACCTGGACTGCCTTTAGAGGTGTTGTGTTCAAAGTGCCTTGACCAGGATTTAAAAACTGATGGTACCTTTCGCTAACTGGCTGACTATGGAGAAATCATCTATTTTTTCGTTTTTGACATAGACGTGTTACTATGCTTACACTGGGTTATTATGAAGTTAAAATGAAATGATGTATGTGAAGGTAGTTATTACTTGTTATCACTACTTAAAAAAATCTATCTGCCCATCTTTTTTCCTATTACTAGAAATACATTGATTTAGCCCAATTTAATGTGTGTGGGGGTGGGGGGAGTAAATAAAGGCATAGTTCACTCTGAAATATATCTTTTTTATGGTTTTCAGAGATTGACTAGGTGTAGCATAAAATAGCAACATGGCCGTTTCAAGGTGTAGAGCAATAGCACTACATTTATGTTTATATACTGTCTGAAGGACCTGGCACCAGGGCCAAACAAGTGAATTGCTTTCAATTAGGGATATCAGCTCAGTGCTCAGTGTTTACACATGATTATTTATGTATGAGTTGAGGGTTCATACTCTTCCAGAATGGATATTAGAAATAAGTAGCTTGATTTTACGTCAGATTTAGCCCTCCAAAATGCAAGCCTAATAAAAATACTGTGCCTATTATACGACAGCGTTGTAGATGATTTTCTTAGTTAATTTTCTATTACTCATAATGTATGGATATTCCTAATGATTCCATTAGAGTTTAAATAACAGAATCCAGCACAAATGTATTTCCACTGAGCAGAAGAGACATAATTTCTCATGAACTGCAGCTGCTGCAGTTGAAGATGAGGCTCTTACTATCCCTTAGGGAGATTACTGTCTCTGCCAGCCGACTTAGTTTTTATACAGCCAGCGATTTATTAGATTGCTTTGCTCTTAAGTGTGATAATAGGCCTTATGCTTAGCAAGGTTTAGAGACTTCCAGTGCATTAATATTTTATGGCAATGACAGGCAAGACACATTTTGTTTACCTAACGAGACAAGTCAAGCCAGAGCTGATGTGTATTGGAGATTAGCACTTTCGATTTGAAGGAACCCTGCCAATGATGTATTTAGGGTTTTGCAATGGCTCTTGTAATTGTAATATGATCAGTTTCTTATCTGGTACACAGCTAGTATGTGCAAAGACATCACCATAGCTTCACAGTCTGGCCTCAATAGGAGGTAACCTCACTATTAGCTGACTAATGTTAACCACGTAATGACTATGAATTTCCTAGTGACTTATTTTCTCCCAGTAACAGATTTCATTTCACTTGCAAATCATTCAGTCATGAGCCAAAGATTGGTATATGCACATAGATTCCAATTTTATTCAAAAAGTTCATTCCATTGATCTGAGTAACCTACTAGGGAAAGGTATCTCATGGTGCTCTTGATATTTGGAGTTTTATTGTCATTGTTGCCTTGTTATTTTATAAGCTATTTAAAATAATAAAATTCCTGGGCCTCTTACCAAGTGAAAGTACAAACAAAACCATCACTGGATGACATAAAGCAATTGAGGTACTACAGTACCATTTTAATTTTGTCTACTGTCTTCATCAACGGTCACATCCATTTCCTTATTGGACAAAAGTCATAAGTCTCAGTGAATAGTAAATGTTGAAATATTGGCTGTCTCTAATTTCAAATTCTCTTAGCATCTGTAGTTCATATACATTTTTGAACATAAAATGATATGTGCAATGTTTCTTCAATGGTTTTAAGGACTGTGAGTATGCCAACCCAACTATTAGGTACTTATTATTTGTAATATTAAGCTACATTTCATATACTAATTAATAAACAATTATTTTATATCCTTCTCAAGTTGTCTACACCACCTCAGGATGCAACCCTAGGCAACATCTACTCCAAGAAGAGGGACCTCATTTAGAAAAAGCCTGGAAAGCTTCCTATCTAGCTGGTTAGTCTAGTTTTGGGGAAAGAGACGGAAAGGTCAGCCACAGTTCTAAAGCAAGGGGATTGGGCAATTGAAAGGAAAGAGGCCCAAATATGTTGAGAAGTGAATCGGTACATTTGCAAAAGCAGAAAACACCATGCACATGTAGATTTGGAAGAACTGCCACTACCCACAGTGTTCCAGGCATAAACACAAACCACGTTGGGCCCTGCAGGGTCTCTCTGTGTGTTCATTACTTTTAGTACCATTCTGTGCAAGCCTCAGAGGAGCACGGCCAAATCCCACATCTTGGGGTTCACGTCATCTTGCTGCAGCTGGCATTTTGCCTGTGCTCGGCTAAGTCTGCTGATGTTTCTGAGAGAGGAAAAAAAACATTTGGTTTGAGTTTACAGATTGCAGGAGTGGAGGGGATGATGAGGGTGGGAAGGAAGGTTGTCACCTGGGCTAAAGTCTTGAAAATTATAAATACACAAGGAAATGAAATAAATCCATTGTGCTTATCATCAGGGTTTTTGTTGTTTTGGGGGGTGGAGACGTCAACCATCAACAGTTCCAAAGACCACTTGGCCACTAGGGTGTTGAAGTTGTGACTCCTTTTTAGAGCCTTTCTCCTTTCCCAGCAATTGCCTAGAGAGTATTTATGTATATGCTGGTTAGTTAAATTTTACTAATGCAGATTTATCTCAGTCTCTTCATTTTCTGTTTCTAAGTTAGCTTTTAAGGAGTAATTTCACCCCACCAAAGAAAATAAGAGGGCTATGAGAGGAAGGGATAGAGCTTCATCAACTCAGAAATAAAGCAAGCATAATTTTCAAAGTCCTGGACAATAGTATAAACACATAGGTACGTACTGTGTGTTTGAGCATGATAGTTTAACTGATTTCTCCATTTTATCAGCATGTTCAAGTATAATATTTTTTTCTTTGCCTCTCTCCCCTTCCAAGAGCAATATGGTTCTCAAACTTGAGAGAAGCTTACGTGATACAGCACTGTCAAGAAAGAACTGGTTCTGATTTAGAGGCCCAGTGACTTAGAGCAAATCACATGGCTGGTGACTGGCTTTGTCTATGTTTTTATATGTGATCAAAAAGAAAACCACTTCAGTAATCCTCAGACCTCTGCTCCCTACTGGGATGGCTTCCAACCAAGCCTGCGCAGCGGAACTCCTGGGAGAGGGGAAGCACAGGAGCTGTGGGCCATAAAATTAGAAAAAGCAACAAAGAGACTGGAACCAAAAAGTTCAGCGTAGGTGAGAATTCAGGGGCATTAACTTCTTTTTCTGGTTTGAATCTCATACTCTGTACTCCAACTTGTTTTTCAGATCACCCTCTCTCAGCTTGTAGAGGCTTCACCAAATCTTAATGTATATTTGCTTTGAAGACATAGACAGTTTGGCTCTGAATTGCCACTAGAAAATGTCAGAGTAATGGAAAAAATGAGATATTTTAAGTAATATAAGATTTTCAAGAGCAGTACTGTTCAGTTGTTGGGGACAGAGGATGCTCTCTGTCTTGTGTGAGAACTCTGAAAGAAGTGCATTTCAGAACAGATTTCCCAAAGGATTGAGTATTTTAGTTCTCAAATAAACAGAATTTATATTAATTTAGTATTTTCCATATTGGCTTGCATTATTTTTTGTTAAAATACCCACATTTGCCCGGGCTGATGAAGCTCAGTGGATTGAGCATGGCTTGCAAAGCGAAGGGTTGCTGATTTGATTCCCAGTCAGAGCACATGGTTGGATGTGGACCAGGTCCCCGGTAGGGGGTGCTCGAGAGGCAATCGCACATTGATTTTCCTCTTTCTCTTTCTCCCATCCCCTCTCTCTAAAAATAAATAAATAAAATGTTTAAAAGTATACCCACGTATGCATTTAAAAAATTTCTAAATCAGTTGTCTGGTCAGTGAGGAACACAGCACATTCCAGTTTCTGAATTCTAAATCCTAACTCCACCATCTATTGGCTCTAAGACCTTAGGTGAACCACTGACCTTTATGACCCCTCTTTCCTTATCTATAAAACAAGGATAATAATAAGGAACCCATCCTCTGGGGCTGCTTGGAGCAGTAAAGGAAATAATGTATGTCAATATTTTACATAGTACCTACAACATAGGGAGTACTTAGTATAAAATGTCTATATTACTTTTGGGACAGGGCATTTGCTTTATTCTCTTCTGTTTTCCCATATTATCCAGCATTTTAAAAGACAAAACTGAGTAAAAGGTAGTAGTTGTGGGAGATAGTGATTTATTGTCATTTTCTCTAACTCCTATTTCACCTTGCAGGTATATGATAATATTACTGTCCTTTTTTTTTTTCTTTAGAAAAAATAAAGTGGTATTGGGAGAATATTTCTTTTAGCACATTGTAGTGTGTTTTCTTTTCTGTAAATCACTAAAGTACCAGGCAATTGTCCATCGCGGAAGCGCAGTGAGTCTCGTGTGCACGAGAACTTGAATATTTTCTTATGTTTATGGTGGTACAGATGCCAACAAGGAAGGAATAAGGCTATATAAAGTAACATCTGCACTTAAAACTACATTTATATAAAAATAATATTTTATTACCTTCTTCCTTTTAAAATACATTGTATTGCTATTTTTTTTCATCTGGAAATATCTTGATAAAAAGTAAATCTAGGAGTAATTATATGAATTGTGCACACAAGACTTGCTATTTTGTTTTATGCTGTTAGCTATGTAATGCTACAAGTATTTGTACAATGGTCAAAACATTAGGAATAATTAGCCTAAATGTGTTTAAACCTCAACAGAAAACACTTGTGCTCTAAAAGATCTAAATATTTAATGAGATTTTTGAAAACCACAATTACAGCTTTTTATAGAAGAGCAGCTTTACCTCTGAGACCTGAAAAAGACTGCTTATTATATAAAGAAAGAGACTTTTATATTTTTAATGTATAATTTAATAAGAATTGTACCATTCCAATGTTAAAATCTACAGCTTGAGAAGAAAAACAGAAAAGGCATGTCGGACAAATATTTTAGAAGGGTAGCACCTATTTATTTTTTAGGAAAATGTCCAAAGTATACAAGAAGGCAGAAATCTTACTCAGACAGTTTTAGTTTATTGAATTTTCTGTGCCTCCAAAACCATAGCGCAATTCTCTGGAGACACCTATAAGGATGTATTACATCATAAAGTACACCAAGGATAGTAACCCATGTTATTAAACTGTCAACATACATTATACTACAATTTGTCCTCAATCCAATGCAACTAAAAGCCACATTGTTGGCAGGAAGTTTAGAACATAAGACTATTCTCTAATCATCCAAAGCCCAAGGTACTTTGGAGGGAAAAAACGCTATAATAATCTCTCCACTACTCTGTAGCAGCATGTGTGAATTTCATTGGTTTCGTACAGCAAATGTTCAGCTATTACAAGAGAGGATTCAGAAGGATTACCACTTAAAGGCTTTTACCATTGATGCTGTAGATGTCTCATTTCACAGCATATTAATAGTGGTTTTGTATAACAGTAGCAGAGAGAAATAAATCTTAGGAGCTAGAGTTTAAATCATGTGTAAGTTTTGCACAAATGTTTAACAGAAGCTCTGACGCTGTACTGTTGCTGATACCGTCAGACCTCACACAATTACAGAATTCTTTTAAATTCTGGACTTTAGGTAATCCACAGGAATGCAGATGGACTACCTGCTGGCCAATATTTCCTAAAGTAATTTATTTATGAAATAGGTGAGATGATCATGAAAGGGAGAATTTGCTGATGGAGACAACATTTCTGGGTCACAGATGGCTGAGGGCTCACTCTCGTGTGACGTCGTGACAGATTTCAGATGCTCACTTGCTAAGAGCATTTCAAAAACAAGGGAAAGAGGACATAAGCTAGTAGTACATAATTTCTAGTAAAATTTCATCTTGAGGATATGTAGAAAGGAGAGGGAAGCAGTGAAATGCAGGACTTACTTTCTTTAACCTAGGGAATGCCCACCCAAGACACTGTAGGTACAGCCCAGTGTATTTACATGGGGTGTTGAATATAGAGCAAAATAGCATTTTTAAAAAGCAGAAGCCCTATCTGTAACTAATGCTGCCTAATAACATCAGGACAATCTGTGACATGTGAAGTTCGATTCTTTGTTATAAATAAGTTGTTTTCTATTACATAATTAAATTGAATTGGCTTGAAAATTAGGGAAACCTGTCAGAGCGAAGAAACTAGCTTCCCAGGGGTTTCACCACATCCCTCGGACTTCCTCCCTCCTTCATCTTGGGGGGTGTGGTAAAGACAAGTCCAGTAAAGTCAGTGTCCTCCCACGGCTTTTGGTGTAAAGGTAGAAACGCCTGAAGAAGCCTTGCGTGATCAGCTTTCCATCGGGTAATATGATTTCATGTAGTTTAACATCCTTTAGTCTCGCCTTCTATGCTGCCATCATAGCTTCCTGCTTCCGCCCGCTGTGTAGGTCACTCTGACACACCCCTCCAGCCTCGCGTTGAAGGTGCTCCGCTAAGGGAGTTCTCCCCTGGCCCCCGCAGTGTGTATCATGTGTCCTCACAGTTCTGTGTGTTTTTAGGACTTCTCCTGGTTTGATGCCTACATTTAAGGAACGTGGTTTATTATTTATGGAATTTTGTTTATTTGTCTCCTTACCTAGAATATCAGTTTCATGAAGGGAGAGGTCAATTTTAGGGTTTTTGTTTGTTTTTCATTATTGCCTCTGTAGGGCCAAGGAGTCTGGCTCACAGTGGACACCGGGTAAATAGTTTTTATGTAAGTAAAATGGTGAACAGCTGCAAGAAGTTTAGCTAAATACAAGAATCAGAATGAGAGCCAATCTCTTTAGTTTTCCCAGCGGTAACTAGAAAGGTATTGTGCACTCTAATATGTGCTAGAATCTCTTTTCTAAAATTTGTGATAAATTGAGGTACTCAGAAGGTTTAATGAAGACAGAGATTGATCTGACCGTAGACTCTGAGGATTTTTGATACTGGCAGCATCATGGGCGTTCTGTTGCAAAGACATGCTCTCCCCACCCCCAACCAACGGAGTGCCTTCTGAATGCTGTTTCAGCACTATTCCCAATTCTAGCATCCGTCAGTAGGACACGATTGGGGAAAGAGTCAACCACGCAGTCTACCACTGTGATCTTCGTTGCTAATTTAGGTATGGTCACCTTTAGAGATTTTTTGAAAAAAAATCCCATGCCCCATCAATATTAAAGTATTATGCTTTAACTCCACATTTTTGTCAATGTGATCTCAGTACAAATTTGGTCTCATATATGTCCACCATCAATATACCAGCCATATGCCCACATTACTTCGATTCTACATTGCTTCAATTGCACAACTATGACATGGTGAAATGTGACAAAAAGGATACACAGTGACTCAGTATATATCCAAGGAATACAGGGTGACAAGACTAGAGTAGACAGTATATTATCTAATTTTCGAGAACAATAGAGAGCAATGGTGATGATCACAGCAGCTTGATCTCCAGACCTTTGTTGCCATTTCAGTGGTGATTCCAGAAAATCTAGTTTATCTTGAAGCCAGTCTCCACTCTATACAGATGGACTTTTATTTTCACATGTTGTAATGCCAGCACGGGCAGAAGAAATAAAGATGATTCTTTAGGGTTGTTGTAGAATAACTTTCAGATATATTGACACATTAATAGCACAATTTACCTAACACTTGTTATTAACTCTACCAGAATTTCTTTTGATCTATAAAAACTGCTTAACATTTTTTTTGCATGTGTGCTGTGTGTAATTTTACCTGGTGTTCCACTGACTACAAAACTGTCATCTTTCTGAACTCTTTTATAATTTGTTGTGCATTGAGTTCCTGTACTGTAAGTTCCTAGTGCTCCTTCTTTTTGACTCTTTCAGGACATAGAAGAAGTCAGGTATATAAGTACTCATGGCTTGAGTTTTCCTGCTAAGTTGCTATTACTTGAAAAATGGTTCCTGTGGACAAGGCAGCTAGTTGTCTGCCAGAGGTTCGTGTGCTTTTTCCACGCTGTAGAATTGTTGAGTCCCCGAATCACCTCTGGCAGAGAAACAGCCTTACACAAGAAAAGTGGTTGGAATTTATAGGAATGAAAATCAACTTGTGTTAAGGCACTGAGATTAGTGTTAATCTACTGGGATTTTAGGGTTTATCTGTTATAGTAGTTATTGTAACTGTACTAACATAATTTCTCACAACAAAAATAATCAAGCTTAGCCAGGATATAGAAATTACAACAGGACAGTCCCTGACCATCCGGACTAATGGACCCTTTCACAAAGAAAACACTGCTACTCTTATTTTCCTCTTAAATCTATTTATTTCTTAAAATGGGATTTCAGAGTCAATTTTTTAATTTAACATACAGTTTTTATACTTTTTGTCCTATAATATAAAACAGGGAAAGTTCATAAGTAAATGTGTATTTTGCTGATCCATCCAGTGCCTTGTAACATCCTACAGTGTCTCTTTGGTTCTGTAATTAAATATGTGAGATAGAAGAACAAAAAAGATGCTGAAAATTCATGAGAGAATCCTATCCTAAAATATTCAAAATGAATGACATTGCATGATTCACCAACAGCTGGAGTCTGTAGCTCTTTTGCACAATATTGTTTTATTTTTAAGTTTTTTTTCCATCTGGTGGCTATGAATGTCAGCAAATCAAATTCACATAGGGTTGTGGACCTTTGGTCGAAAGGAAAACAGCTTACTCTCTAAATTTTAGCTTCCATCACAGTTTTTCAGTTCCTGTGTGTGTGTGTGTGTGTGTGTGTTAACACTCTTGTTTTCTTTAGACACTTTTTGGTGTATGTTAGAAAACAATATAGACTGAGGTTTTAAAACTTGTATTACCAACTCCTATTTGTAACCCCCTATTTCGTGATCAGATACAGTATTAGATGCTGGATCTTCATTCCTGCATTTGGACCCTTCTTGGCTTCCCAGGGCTTCTAAACGTGCACGCTCTTTCACGTGGTCAGCATTGCCTTTTCCCCAGTACAGGCATGTGCCTCCGTTCGCCTCTCACAGCCACATGCAGACTGGCAGGTGCCCACATTTCATGCCCTGCGACTTAAGAGAATGAATCAGGATCAGGTTTACACACTTCATCTACCAGATAGAACTAACATCTCCAGATGTGAATCTGAAAAACAGAGCAGTGAGTCGCTGTGTAGATGGCGTGACCAAAGGCAGTTGGCTTCCCCTGAGCACAGGCTGTGGCTGATTTGATCGAGTTAAGTAAGTCATTGCAGCCACTAGTCAATTTCAAATAAAAGGGTTCTGGTGGGTGTGCATCCTCTGTTTGTGTTAAACTGGTGTTAATACAGGCTTTACAGTTACATTGTCTTTGTCAAGGCTTGAATTTTTTTTTTTTAGGAAACAGATACATTTCAGCATGAGTTTATTTTCATACCTGCCCCAGTTTATTTCCTAAGAGTTAATGAAACATATAAATTCATTATTTTGTCTACGTGATTATCTTATCTACATGATGACAAAAGACTTTCTTGAGCAATTCTTCTAGCCCCTTCACCCACTGACTGCACTGCATTTCCAGAGAGGGCAGACCAGATGGAAGCCACAGAGTAACTGTGCCTGGGATTTTGTTGCTTAATTAGCTTGTAACATTTTAATATAACTTCTTAAAAGTTGTGAAATGCAACCCACTTATGTAAGAATTTATAAAAAATAAATACATAGCAAGGTGAGTAATTATAAAATGCAAACTCTTGCTACAACGGCCTAATCCAAGAGGTATAAATTGCTTACAGCCTTTTTATTGTAACAGATGTATGTATGCATTTCTTCATAGATTCCTACTTGGCTTTAGCTATCCTGTGTTATGTTCTAAAACTAATGTGTGCTTTTTTGAAAATAAGTTTTAAAGTTTTTGCTAATTGTATAGCGGTATTATGTCTCCTTTTCTCAAGTAAAAAAAAAGTTTTCATTTTACTTCCGTCTTCAAAGATACAAAAAGTCAATGAAAAGTTTGTTGATTTTATTACCCTTTTACATTTCTGTTCCAATGGAAGCATCTCACCTAAATATTTCTAAAGTTAGAGGATTTATGTCAGAAAAGTAACCCGAAGTCCTATGCCCCGGTGGCGCAGGGCCTGGGCCACCGAAGGAGGTGGATTCCGCTCTTCTCTTTCTTGACGTCCTTCACGCCCGGCTTGGAAGACAGCTGCCAACCGAACTGCTTGTGCCACTTGCTATGAACATGGTTCTTCTTTTCTCAAGAATTATGCTTGTTACCTGTTAGCATGGAGATTAGATTTAAGCTGCTCATTTTGATACTCAAAATTAACTAATCAGTCATGTTATTATATACTGCCAAATTAGTCTCTTGCTGCCCTAAGAAGGGAATAAAGAGGTTCTCATCTGTTAATTACCCACATCACATTTACCAGGGCATTTTGGAACCATTGCCTCTTGGTGGTGCTATTTGGACTTTGCAAATACACTGCACAGCTATTTTTCACTGGGTTTCTACTTCATAGATTTTGTTTTATTTTCTCTTTGAAATACAAGTGTTATACTGGGTGCACAATTTGTGGATAACTGGTATTAACCTATTTATTTACAATCACATTTTTTTTGTTTTCTTCATATTTCTCCTAAAACTTTTAAGTTCACCTTTTTACCTGCATCTAGGCCATTTACAAAGAATTTGTGAAATGTGTAAACTTGTTATTTTTATCTCACCTTCACCATGATATCAAAATTCATACAAACTTTTTAAGAAGTACACAAAAAAGTAAGAAAGAACTCTCACTAATGCATCTAAATGCCAAGTGGAAGCGTTTGATTTTGGGTATGCGGTTTAAGATGCTTCACACACAGGAGGACCATTAGCATGGAGCTCAGGAGGAAGGGACTAGAAAATTCATGTCTGAGAATAGAATAGTAATCAAACCCAGGATTCTGATGAATGTTTGTATTATGTTCATTGGTGCAGGGCCTACTTTGGCCTCCAATTCCTAGTAAATTATTATAAGCATTAAAAATAAGAGCGGAAGCTCCGACCAAAGCATGCATTCGATGTGATATACCTGTTATTTAGGTCCTTGCTTTGGCCAAGGCTGATGGAATGAGATTGAATTGTTTGGGACTTACTGTGGTTAGATGGCCCATGCAAGTTATCCTTGTTTCAGCTCCCAGTAGTTACACAAATGTGACCTGGTTCAGTGTACAGTGTTCCACTCAGATTCATACTGTTTTAGTTATTTAGAAAGAAATGTTGGTACATCCAGAATTCCAAAAAGCAGAGAACATATCATGATCTTTGAAATGTTTTGTTCCTTCCAGTCACTATCTTATTGTCATTTGAAAATCATCTGTTTCCTTATTTAATGTTCACAAGTGCCCTGTGAATGAGGCAGAGTATATAATATGATTTTATACACACATACTTTTGATTATGCAGAAATAGACACTCAGAAATGTGAAATGACATGGTCAAGATGACCCACTTTGTAAGTAGCATTGTCGAGACTTGAATTCAGGGATTCTGCACTTGGGATTCATACTTAGGGCAGTAAGAGTTTCTTTTTCACAGCATGTTGAAGGATGTAGTCAATTGGAATAGTTGACAATGCTTTCATTAGTAGGTATTTTTCAAAACATGTATTTCAAGATATTATCAATCTGTTTCTTAACTAAGGAAGTTAAAGCAGAAAAAAATATTTGACTAGCTCAAGGTCAATGTACTCAGAGGGATTAGTTGGCACCTTAAAATTTTGACTTTTCAGCCACAGAGAATGATGAAGATAATGTTTTTAAACTTGGAAATATGCTATGCTTTGTAGCTTGTTATAAAATGGATGTTAGCACAGGTGAAAGGGAAATTGATGTGTGGAAGCATTCCTTTTGTTTTCAGAAATGCTGATTAATCTTTTACTAAAACATAGTAACTAAAATATCAATAATGTAATTAGATGTATTTTTACATTTTATGTATTGCAAAGAGAGAAATAATTTATTTTCAAAATTACCAAGTGCATTAGGTCATCAAAACATAACCTTTTTAAAAAGATATAATGTAATCCAGATTCCCAAAGGGACTGTAAGTCAGGCTTCATTGTAACGTGTGTCATTTGGTTATAGAGAAATTAAACAAAGAAATCAATTGTCATAATTAGTGCAGGGCTTCCTCTAAATGAATACTATAGGCTGTTAATGAACCATTACTGCAAAACTAATAGAGCCAGAGAAGTAAATGCTATGGCTAGCACCGTACATACTCTCCTAACACACGCAGGTAGGCTTGCACTCAACCAAGAAGGTTGTATTGATTTGGGCCGTTTTTAAAACAGTAAGTAATGTGACTAAGAAAAGTCACTTTATTTCCAATTAAAAAATATATATCTTAGGTTGCAGAGAGTGTGAAAAATATATCTTAGCACAATTGTATAGCTCAGGAAAACAGTTAAGAAAAAACTTTATATGCTGGTAGCAAAATAAACATCATAATTACTTATTGTGCAGAATTCATTGATTAAGCTTTGACTGGTATTTAAAAACTTTCAGTTATTTTGATCTAATTTGGGAAGATGGCACACATTGATTGCTTAAATATTTTTTCTTGATATTTAACTGTCTCACTACAGATTATTCATGTTCAAAAATAATCCTTTTCAAACCTATGGCCGGCATTGTAAAGAATCATATTCAGGAGAAGGTTTGGGTAGAAGCAGAAGCTGTAGCCTCCCTTATCTGATCAATAGCACTTTAAGTACGTATTTCCTCTGTGTGTTAGTAGGTAAAGGGGAGAGAGCATGGTGAGCCCTCCAGTGTGTACTTGGTGGGGGTGCTGGTAGGGGTGCTGGCGGTGATCTCAGGGTCACGGGCTTTTGACTGAGGAGGGACTTGAGGCTGCACAACCAGGTACCAGCTTTTATGACTTCTCATGAAGCCGATCCAAGATATCCTTTCCTTTTCCCCCAAATCCTACTGTATCAAACCCTTTAGTCAGATAAATGTATGGCAAGCTGTTTTACACTGTTTGATTAACACAGAGGGAGTAACCATAAATAACTTTTCAGAAGGGATTGAAATTTGAGAAATATCTATTAATCTTGACTCTCAAAGTAAATTTTTGCAAAAAAAATTTTTTTGAGGGAAATTAACCCAGTGGTTCCTGATCTCAGCAGCCATAATACCCCATTAAAAATAAAAATGGGCCCTGACCAGTGAGCCTCAGTTGGTTGGGCATCGTCCCACAAGGCAAAGGTTGTCAGTTTGACTCCTGGTTATGGCACGTGCCCAAGTGCGGTCCCTGGTTGGGAAGTGTATGAGAGGCAACCAATCAATGCTTCTTTCTCACATTGATGCTTCTATCCTTCTCTTTCTCCCTCCCTCCCCCTCTCTCTAAAAATAAATAAACAAAATCCCATAAAAATGGGATTACCTCTTCACTATCCTTCAGTGAAAGGCTCACATGTGATATAATCTACCTACACACAGCCAATTAAAATATCGATAAAACATCTTAATTATAATGGAAGAAAGAAACATTGGAAAGCAATTTACAGTGAAATATTTCAATGTATATGTAAATGCTTGTTTCTCTCTCTACTAGAAGATCTGTTGAAGGAGTGAGGTGCTCACACCACTGTGCAGAGTTACTGGGAAAACGCCAGCGATGAATGTGGTCTGTGATGGCAACACCAATACCACAAAGTACTTTTCTGAATTGGTGGGCCATTCTCCGTAAACTTCCAGACAAAACAAAGCACAATCTTCCTTTACTTTATATGGTAGCTGCATTTTGAAAAAAAATCAATGCATATTAAAACTCTGCTGAAATACTTTGCATTTATAAGTAAAACACAGCTGGTATCCAGATTCACAAAATTACAAATAAGATTTTCACCTACACAGTGGTCCAGCAGGACACTTCACACTTATGTGAGGACATGGGGACAAGACCTTATTGTGAGTATTCTCCATAATGTCGCAGCATGTCAAGCATCCCTTGCCCCTTGGCTTCCAAAACATTCTGGTACCATCCACCATTGTGCAGCAAACCAAATATGAGTAGACTGTTTTCGAAATTAAATGCTAGATTCTGATAGGCCTTACTTTATTCATGATAAAGATGTCGTTGTTGCTGGAGCCTTCCTGGTATTTTGATCCAAACCTTACATGTAAGGAAAATTAAGGCCAGAGGGAGTAATTACACATTTTCCAAATATTAGAACAGTTAACAAAATAATATCAAAGCACCAAACACATTTCTACCAAAATAACTATTTGGCAGAGGAAGTGAAAAAGTATAAAGAAACAAATCAGACAACATAACCCCCCCGCCGTCATTTTCACTTTTCTACCATGTATTCTGGCTCCATGAAGCAGCCCCGGGCTGGAAACAGTCCTGGCTCTGCTGTGGACCAGTTATGGTGCTTGGGTAAGTCACTCACCCCTGTCTGTGCACCTTTCTCATCCATAAAATAGAATAACACTTACTCCATCTCTCATTGTTAGGACACAATAGCAGCACCTGTGAAAATATAATATTTAATACTGATGGCCAGAAATGCTTCTTGTTAGGTTTCTGTTTAGTATGGGTTCTGTTTATCTTTATTGCCATTTTGCCTTGCAGTGTGTATCACAGGCTTTATACAGTTGAAAGAAATGAACAGCTTAGAATGTTCGAACTTACACTATGAGATGATTTCTCTACAGGATAGTAAGTAGTTAACCTGAGAAGACTGCACTTACACACAGTATATTGAGATATGCAAATACCGGTAAATATATTGGACATACAACGTTTTGAGCTCACTGGTTCTCAAAGTGCTGCACAGGCACTCCCCTGGGTTCCCATCCCCATCCCCATTTGAGGATGTCTGCAAGATCAAACTTTTCTCCTAGTCGTGCTAAGATCTTATTTATCTTTTCACTCGCATTCTCTCTGAGTATACTGTTGTGTTTTCCACAGGCCACATGACATTACAGGGGATTGGATACAGAAGCAGCAAGGAGGATCTAGCTGTGTTTCGTTAAACATCATGAGTGGCAAATTTTAAACAATGTCAAAATAGTGACAGTCTAATAGATAGAGAGCAGGCTGTCAGCTCTCAGGCATGTTGGGAGGGGGGTGAGGAGATTGAGCAAAAAATAAAGAAAAAGAAAAAGAAAGGAAAGAAAAAAACCCCTCATAGATGCAGACAACAGTGTGGTGACTGCCAGGGAGAAGGTGAAGAAGGGTCCAGGGGATGAAGGGTGATGGGCGGAGACTTGGCTTGGGTGGTGAACACACAGCACAGTGTACAGATGATGTGATGTAGAATCATGCACTTGAAACCTGTATAATTTTGTTAACCAGTGTTACCCAATAAAAAGGAAAAAAAAACCAATGTCACTCTTCTCACTAAACTTGTATATATATATCTGAAAAGTATCTTTTAACTTCTAGTACAGTAAACATCATTAACTACCATCCAGATAAACAAGGTGCTTTGGGTTTTTATTTTTCATTATTTTTAAGTGGGGAGGGGGTTCCTGAGACTGAAAAGTGGGAGAAGCACTGATTTAGATTATAGTTGAATCCTCTCCTCATGGAAGAACTGGCAGAATTGGTTTTTCTGTTGGAGTGTTTATTTCCCGGTCTGGTTTGGAGCTTCACCATCGTAATCCTCATTCTGCATTCTCCTGAGGTACCTTGTGAATCATTTTGATCTGTGTTGAATTACTCACTTCTTCCATACAGAACTGCTATAGCAAATGCAAAAATATTTCAACCCTTTTATCTGTAAACACTACCTTCTCAGGTGGCAAACAGCATTCCTTTGGTCTGTGTAATCTGCAAAATGCCCCAAATTGCTTCCTCTCCATCTGCTTGTGATGTGAGTTACACAGCCCATGCTATCTCCTTAACAGCTGCATCGAAGCAATGGATGGATTTTATAATCATTGACTTTTTGGCAGAGAGGAAGTCACTTGTAGGGGTGTATGACTGCAATAATGGCACTGTTCACTGACTCTGTAAGCTTCTTATACGTGAAGTCCCTAACACATTCTTGGCTGCTGCAATCCAGCATCTTGGCATTTCGCTCTGTGACCACATTGCATAGTCTACAAAGTCCAGTAAAAATATGTAAAATACCTTGTGAAGACAAAAATATATTATGAGCTACGTTTCTTTTATTTTACCTCTTCATTCAAATATTTTTCCTTTCTTTAAACAGTGTTGATCTTAAAAGGTTGATTACTTTGGAATGTTTTAGTCCTGCTTCTAGGCAGTTGCTATATATTTGGAATAATAGTAACATTTATTTACTGCACAGCTGACAGTATTCTCAGCAATGGATCTCATCCTACTTTTCAGCCAACAGAACCGTATTGGCCGGATTGTGGGATGGTTACCTCCCTCATATTTTTTGGTGTTTGTTGTAGGTCCTCTCATTAGGAAGTACCCAATAAAAAGGGATCTTGTCAGTTGCAACTTATGAATGATTTATGTATAAACAGAGGCTGCAGAGACTCCAGCTGGGAGGCAATATCCCAGGTCTCTGTGGACAAGGATCCTCCTGGACGCTCAGTTGAAGACACTTAAACAGAGAGTAACCAGAATCATCCAGGGAGACCTTGGGCCCCGTGGAGCTTTGATCAGAGGTTCTAAAAGTCAAGGGAATTTGGACATTATAGCCCCCACTTGGAGATTCATAGAGGATGCCCCACATTAAAAATCTTGAAAATCCTAGAGGACAGGAACCTGCTTAACTGTGTCCAAAATTTCTTCAACTTTATTAGCCACAGAAACCTCTGGGACAAGCATATTTTAATAAGTCCCAGGACACTTGTGTCAGAAAATCTATGTTTTAAGTACTTATAGAGAATGATCACATTTGTGATTCCCACAAGTATCCAAATCGCCCTTTTCCTTTACCACTTGTTCCAGGTGCCACTGAGCAGAGGTCGGACCTGTCTCCTTAGCTGGAGGGCAGAGCACGTTTCCTGGCAGGAGCTGCATCTCCCACATGGGGACCCTTGGCAGAGTTAGTGTCTTTTGTGTCTTACCGCAAATGTGCGATGCATTTTGTGGGCTTCTGTGGGAGAACTTGCTCTGAATTGCAAATCTATCTAGTTAGTATTAAATGCTCAAAGAATTAGAAAATCTAAAGTGGTAACTAATGTTTTACCTTAAAATGTGGAGAGTCAATAACTTTGAAATGTATTTGAAAGCAAAGGAAATACATTAGCAAAAAGAAGAGGTAATTTAGGATGAAAATAAAAATGGAAGAATGAATTTGGCTCACTAGTGGCAAAATCCTTTGTATATATCCTGCAAGGGGGCACTTGCCATCAATAAATATTTCTCAAAAAATATCTGGCTGTGTAACAATGAATTTGTTTTTCTGAGGCCAGGATGTATGATGAAATATATCCATTTGAACATACACAGCCTCTAGGACCCAGGAAAACAAACATCCATCCATGGTTAGTTCTCTCATCCAAATATCCCACAATCAAACTGGAAATTAAGAGCAAACAAAATGCCAGGAGAGCAGATGCACGAAAATGCTGACTGAATACAGAACTGTCATTACATCTTCAATGTATCTGAGCTGCCAAGTCTTCCCTGGACCACAACAAACTGAACATGTTATCTGAAGAAATGCTACTCCAAAATCAACTTCAAAGGAAGGTTGAAAACAAAAATCGTCTTTGGAGGCTTTTCTAGGCAAGTGCCTGCAGGGAACCAACTGACCCCCAGGAGAGCAACCACCTGAGTGGCCACCGTTGTCTTCAGTAGTCCTGTCACTTATCCGAAGTGGTGATAGTACGGTTTTGATATAAAACCATCATCGGAATTCCTCAAAAGTTTATTACTGGGGGACAGTTCTAAGTTTCTAAGGACCCTGGGAGAAAAACAAACAAACAAACAAACAAACAAACAAACAAACAAACAAACAAACAAACATCTCATTATGATAAATTGGAAATAGGACCCAGCCAACACTTGTACTGGGGCAGGAATTGAGCAGTGTGTAGCTGAGCTTGGTTACTTCTCTTCCTGGATGGGCTTGGTGCTTTACCTCTGTGTACTCAACTGAAAAAACAATTAAGAAAAAATAAACCACTTAGCAAAACCCTGAAAGGTAGTGTTTTATACTCCTCCACCCCAAAGAAGTGTCTTTGTTTATTTGCCAGGCTTAGGAAAGGAAAAAAATCCTAGAAAAACAATATGCCGCAATAGGTCTTCAGTGAGGTGCCGGGCATGGTTGCAGCAGGCTCCTGGTTGGAGTCTTGCCCTTGCTGCTGGTGGCCATTTCCAGGTTGTGAGGACAGTTTCCCCCAGTCTCTTTCCCGGTCCCCTTTGGTCCCTAGCTTTTGGCCCAAATGGCCTCTCCCCTCTAGGTCAGCCACGTCACCCTACTCTAGCTCTTCATAATACAGAATTTCATAGTTGTTAACAACTTCCTTTGGGCAGAACTCATTCTGTTTACAGTCTGGAATTTTGCTGTTAGGGACCACAAAGTTGAAGGGCCATTAATTAGACTATATACTTCAGGGTCTGATCGTTAGCAGTGCTGGAGGAGAGAGATGGGACACATTAGCCTCAATCAGCCGGGGCTTCAGCCTATCATCTATGTAATGCTGCAGTCTCAGCACTTGGAGCAGTGCTTGTCTGTGTTCATCACTGGTGCCAGGGCCCTCATGGTCTGCATGGTGATTCAGTGCATCTCAGCGAACCTCTTGCTGGTCACCTCCTTGCCTTGGGTCCTCTCCAAGTACAGCCACAGGTTGTTCACGGTCCTCTTGCCCCGGTGGATGTAATTGTAGTCTTCCCCCTGTTTCAGAATGGCAGTGTTGGTGGAGTGAGCAACCAATTGTCCAGCTTGATGGTCCTGGGGTGTACGTGACTGTGCAGAAGCAGTAGAGCCCTAAGCTTCTGCAGGTAACAGCTCAGTGTGTGGTACATACACACCAGGATGTAGAAACTGGGGTCGAACTTCCTCCACCGATTAATAACAGGTTGTCAATATACAGAGATCACTTAGGCTTCCTCAGTGGATTGAGAAAAAAAATGAAGATGTTTTGCTGTCCCAGCACCACTTTTTGGTTTACGAGAATTTGTTGATTAGAAAGTCGCTTTTGGCCTGGGCTTTACCACAAGGTTTCCTGATCCAGGTGCTGAAGGGTCTTCTCCTGAACTCCACCAACAGGCTGAGTTAGCCAGCAGGGTGTAAGTGACCCCTGGGACAAAGTACAGGTAGAAGTATTTTCCACTCTCATCTTTTTTCTGCCAGAGGACTCCCTCCTTTCTCCAGCTCTTATCTATACCTTTTAATATTCTTCACCATTAGATCCTTCTGAGTCAGTTCATAGTGGTTCAGGTAATCGTTGACTATTTGGTCATCTGAGAGCAGATAGTCTGTTTGGACCCTAAAGAATTTTTGGATGGTTTGCAGTCTTATCTAGTAAAAATTCCTATCTTTTTCTTCCTTCTTTCTTTCTTGTTCTTGTTCTTCTTTCTTTTTCTTTTTTTCCTTCTCTCCTGGACCCATGCTCTCTTTTGAAAATTATTTATCAGTGCTGACTTCTCAATATCAGTGACCCCTTTCATTTTTCCTGCGATAATCCATAGGCACTTATGAAACTAACAGGAATGCCCAATTTCTGTTCAACCTCACAGATATCAGGTAATTTTTCTGTCACTTCCTTATGGCCACCCTGCATGATCTGGGTCCCCACCAATTCATGGTCCTTTTTTCTTAGCACTCTTCCTATGCACCAGCACCCTGGTCCAGCCCCAAGCCTTCCTTGTGTCTTCTACTTTTTAAAGCCTCTTTCTTTCTTTCTCTCTTTATCCATTCCTTTGTATTCTCTCTTAATGACAGGTTTTAATACATTTACTCTGGGGATTCTGCTAACATTAATTTTCAGTACCATATATACCAACTGATTTATAATAAGTATTTGCTAATGATGACATTTTAATGTGTTTTCTCTAGTGATAGTACTAGTGAACTTTCTGCATACATTTGCACAATTGCTCATTTGCTTTAATGTCTTTGACCCATTGTAGTTCCCTGTTAATTGGATACAAGCAGAGGATGGACATATAACCAAATTATCTGGGCCAAATTCTGATAATCTGATATTCTACAGGGAGCTTCATAGAAATACTATTCCTGCATCTCGGTCTCAGCACTCCAGAGATTCCACACATAAATGGTGTCCTACTATGACTAATGATATAGGAGAAATTTGTAGCAAGCATACCTGAATGCGTATTTGACTTGTTTCCCTTTCAGAAGCACTACAGAGCTTGAATTCATTTATAATGCCTCAGTCAGTTTCTCTGCAGGGAAAAATCTTCCCCAGGATATACCTGATGGACTCAAAATGGAAAACCTGCATGAGTCCCAGTGCTTTTACACAGGAGTGGGTACATCAGGTATTTGTTTGGGAAGATCACTGCAAGAAACGAAGTATCTTTGTTTCACAGAAACATCTTGAACTACTTTACTATGCTTTTGGGTCAGGAACACTCCAAACATATTTCTTCAAATACTCTTTCTTCAACTTTGAAACCCATGTGGATAGGCAGGGCAAAAACAATCTCTATGTTCCTAATTAATTTACACTTGACTCATCAGAATGTTGTTTTCTAAGAGCTATTTGATGTGTAAGACCCCTTATGAGACTTTCAAATATGGTTTCTAAGCATTTTTCCTTTGAACCGGAACAGTCACTTTTTTGCCCCCGAAGCAAATGGAATTCAATTCTCAAAAGGCTTGATCTGGTTCAAAAAAATTGTCAGACTCACACAATCTGACAAAAAACATTCTCTCACTTAAATGGATTAACCCATTCAATGGGTACTAGGAATAAAAGGGCATTGTATGTCATAGGCAAAGATTTACTTAAAATAGCTACAGTGTTAATAAATTTTTGTTTATTTAGCAATGCTCTCAGCTGAAATAACATTAGATAGACACATGTGAATGAAACTACACACTGCTGCAGGAAAAGGCAAAAGAATTAAAAAACTGTATCTGAAAAATACACATTGGCCATTATTATGTATGAGCAAAGGGTTTTGAGTATTAGCTCCCTGGTTTCAGTACCAGAGTCGACGCTGTACACAGGAGACTTATACACAGATTGGCATCACCCCATATTGCTTCTTTTACCTTCTATAAAGCGGTCTTAAAAGCAGTCATTGCTACAGTGAAATGCAGTGGCAGATCCGGAGCACGTCCATTGACAAATGTCCCAGGGCTGTCATATGTCATTATACTTACAGAGTCCCATGTGGACGAGTTTTATATTTTCATCTAAATCTTTTTCTTGATATTAGTCTCACAGTACATTTTTGCTTTTTATCTAATAGCCACTTAGTTTGAAATATCCACATTGATTTTCAGATTCATCGTATCATAATTGCCTGACTTAGTTTTTACTGATTCATTGTAGTAAAAATTTTGTGTTAGGGCCTCCCCTCAACTCACATTTTACGGAAACAAATTCTTGAAGGTTCCTTCAACTATCTTTTCTGTACAACATGTAAGAACCCTCACATACAAGGGGGAACTTCAAAAAACCGGAATTATCTTCTGGAGAGCAGGCCCCTTGCAGTACAGGCTTCCCTGCGAGGTAAGTGTTCCAGGAATCCTCACCTGCTTTTGGGTTCAGGGAATTTTTCTTGAAGACTCTTTCAATGCATTTGCCCATTTCATGATGGGCAATTCATGAGTGCATCTCCCCGACCACACCAAAAACAGCGTTAGGCAGTTTTTGACCAAAACTGGCATAAACCTCATGCTCCACCCCTCCTATTCACCCAATCTCACGTGGAGCAACTTTTTTTGTTTGTTTGTTTCCCTAGATGAAAAAAGCCCTCAGAGGGAAACATTTTGCTGATGTGGAAGAGGTGAAACAAAACACGGCAGAAGCACTAATAGGTGTTAAAATTGAGGAGTTCAAAAGCTCTTCTGAGAAGTGGAAAAAACATCTTGGTAGGTGTATTGCATCAAATGGAGAGTACTTCGAAGGTGACTGGCGTTTAAATATGTAAGAATAAATATCCAATTTTTATAAATAAATTTTGATTTTTCAGGACCCCTTTGTATGCCCTTGTGATTTCTTTACCGTTTATACCCACATTTCTTCCTCAGTTTAGGCACACACTTATTCATCATCCCTTTTTAACTTCTGGCTAATGCTTACTTATTTAGATTTTTTAGCTTTCTGAAAGACAACTTTAGTTTGCAGAGAAGAATATACAGAGGATTTTGCATTATTACTACTAAATTTCTTGTGTAGTTATATGCTCTTATGAGGCCATAGCTAAATAGCAGACCCCACAGAGTGCATACTAACCATCCAACTACTATCAACTTTGATTGCCAGGGCAGCACTCTTTACTCTTCTTCCAGAACAATTGGGGTTGGACATAACATTAAAAAAGGGGGGCAATTTGACCTTAATATAAAAGCAAATGTGAATCTCATAGAATTAAAAATGGTTTTATATAGAAGCAGGTATTGTATAACCTACTGAAAAAAATTTAATATATTAGTTACAACAAAAACTATTTCATAGGTTAGGTTCAGAGACATTTCCATAGAGCTAATATCTCTGATATCAGTATGCACATGAATACTTTAATACGAAAAGTGCACTGAGTCCATCACTGTCCTAATCACTGAGGCATTGGGTACAGGTTGCATCCATGCATTTCTCTGTGGGACGATTCAGAGAGTTTGGTGATATGTGCACCCTGCCTTCAGTGAGTTTACAATTTTATTATTAGCCAAACTCCCAAATCCCATTTTATACCCATCATTGGCTATGGAGCCACAATTCCTATTTTTATCTTTAGTGTTTAGTTCCTTATACTTAAAATGAAGTTTAAAAAGTCTTTGCAACAACCCTCAAATAAGTTACTTAATTTAAGGGTCTGATAAGCAGATCTCTCAATGAAAGAGCTCATTCCAAGAGAGCACTTTTTTAAAGACATTGTCACCATCTCCCCCAGGCCCTCGTTCACCTCCCCCACAAGAGACTTATTTTCAGGCAGCATCTGTAGTGTAAGATAAAGTGGCTACAGACATTTTTGTCACAAGCCAGAAGGGACATTTAAATAGAGCAGTACATATATATTTTGTAGCCTTATTCCCTGATGAGCCATAAGAAACAGCTAAAGCTTACTTTCCATTGATGCTAAATCACTGTTGGGAACTGCTCTGGTTCACTTGTGGATTATAAACACATTATTTAGGATCAATTCTCCTTCAGGATAAAATTTGAGGTATTATCAGAGAACAAGAAGGTACTAAGTGCTAACCGTCCAGTAGATCCAGTTTATTTTGGTTAGAATTGGGATGGGTCAGGCCCTGGGGAGAGGGGGAGAGAAGGGAAGGGAAGGGAAGGGAAAGTGGAAAAAGGGGACCTTCTGGCACTTGATAGTAAAAAGAAAGCAATTTCTTTTAGCTTTCATAAATGATCTTACAGATGTCTACTTACTTGTTTGAGTTGTCATTATGTTTAAACGGGGTAAGAATACTACCAAAATAAGCTCTAAATCATTCCTAATGCCAATATCAACAATCTCTCAGTAACTACAATTAAACACGCAAGAAATTGAATCATGCTACTTTGAGATTAGAATCCCTTTGAATAGGTCAATAATGTTTTTTACATTTAATTTTTAAATTTTAATTGAATTTATTGGGTGACATTGATTTATAAAACTATATAGGTTTCAGGTGTATAATTGCATAAAACATCATCTGTATATTGCATTGTGTGTTTGCCACTGCTAGTCAAGTCTCCTTGCTTAATAATCTTGATTATAAAAAGAATTAATCCAGACAAGAATTCTGCCTTCCAATTCTGCTATAGATAATAGTGAAATTTTTTGTTCCCAAGAACAGAAAACATCATATAAAGTGATTTGAACGATCAAGAACGGTGGTTGCGCAACGTGCCTTTAGTATAGTGAGTGTAACACCTCTGCCAAGTTTTCCTTTCTTTGAACTCAGGGGTGGGTTGGGGGAATGTTACTGGAACAACATGCTTTCATTCAAGTCAGCAGTGACTTTCAGAAGACTCAGCAGAGTCTGCAAGACTTCTCTCAGATGGCCAGACAGCTGCCCTGTTGTGAAGAACCATCCACGTGTTTCTGCGGGTCAGTTGCTATCCTCACATAAGATAAGCACCCGTGTGCTCCAGTTTAAAAACCCTCTCAAAATACTAGTTTGTTGTTGTTTTAGGTGTAAAAGTGTGACGTCCCAAAGCATAGGACGGACACCAAAGTGTAAGATGGAAATATTTAAAATATAGCTATGTTGTTGAATTTTCATAGCATGATGCTTTTTATTTTTTAACAGAAAAGAACAAATATTTTCAATATTTTGTTTTTACCAAGGGAAACCTACTCTACAAGAGAGGGCAGTTAGATGTCTAAAATTAAAAGGGTAAGTTGCCGCTTTATCATGTAGGTGTCTTTGTAGGTTGGAAGTGAAAAATATTTTTAATTTAAAAGTGAATTTGGAGATCTGAGCATGCTCACTGTGTATCAGTTTAAAATTATTAAAGGAGTTTGATTTAACAGAGTGAATCTTCTCAGGCTGAGGGGCACTTCACTTTGTGCTGCATAAGCTCAGATGTCAGAGCCTGATCGCGTCCCAGCTGAAGAGCTTATAAAAAAATGTGAAGTGCTCTAATAATTTTAAATTACTCTATATTGCGCATTTTCAGGTCTCTGATCACCTCCAAATTCAAGTGCTTATAAAACTGCTCCCATAATTTTAAATTGCTATGTGCACAGTGATTTAAAATTGTGAGAATGCTTCAAAGTTTTTTAATAAGTGCTTTAATTTAGAAGCGAGTTGAGCAATACTCCAGTATAACTTCAAGAAATTACTAAACTAATGTAAGAACTTATCCTCTGGAAAAAATTACATTATGTATAAAAGGGTGAGGCTCCAAGGGAATATGCACACGGAGACGAAGGTAACAGATGCTCAGGAAGGACCAGTGTAGGAAGCGCAGTGATAGGGTCCTGGGGGTGGGGTTGCTCCCGTCACTCTGCTCGCTGCTTCCAGGGACTACAGTTCTTGATACTCTACCAGCTATTTCAATTTGTTTAAAGGCAAAAAACTGCCTTTGGAGAACTTCAGTTTAGATTTTCAGAGTTTTCAGATGGCAAGAAATTCCCCCTGAAATTATGGGAAAATGGCGTTGTTAGATGAAATAAACATAACTTAGAAAAAATGGGGGAAGAGGGGGAGGAGGAAGCTAGAGGGAAGGAGAGGGAAGGAGAGGGGAGAGTGGAGAGGTGGGAAGGCTGAGTTTCCTGCGCGAGGGGTCTGCCCCCATTTGTCAGTCGGTGCCTTCTGGACACTCCTGACTAATTTCTCATGTTCCCAATGGAGACAGGGAATGTTTAAAACTGTATTTATAAATAACATGACTTTGTTTTCATTAGGAAGAAAATCCTTTTCTCTTGCCAGTGGTTTTGCTTGCTGGAGGGAAGCACTTCAGTTTTGTTTTCTGTACAAGATTATTATTGCAATGCGCCGGTTAAGCATGACTTTCAGCATGCTGCCACCCTTCCCGTTAGCACTATCCTACATATTTGGGAGATTAAATGTCTTGTGCCATGCCGGCTGCCAACAGTTGGTTTGCCGCCTTTTCCAGCTCATCGTTGATGCCGTTCAGGTCAACACGGCGGTGCGCTTCGACTGAGTCATTTGGTCTCTCAGACCGTGCCACCAGCTGTATCTAAAATACCAAACTCTTTGCAGGGACGTGAGCCTTCTCATATATTTACCTGGAATTTTACACTGTCTTTGATTAATAGCATTAAATTGAGCCCTGGCTGGTGTGGCTCAGTGGCTTGAATGCTGGCCTGGGAACCAAAGGGTTGCCGGTTCTACTCCCAGTCAGGGCACATGCCTGGGTTGTGGGCCAGGTCTCCAATGCGGGGCATGCAAGAGGCAACCACACATTGACGTTTCTCTTCCTTTCTCCCTCCCTTACCCTTTCTCTAAAAATAAGTAAGTAAATCTTATATAACAATTAAAAAACACTAAATTGAAATACATAAAAGATAAAATGTTCTTTTTCAAATGGTTGAAGTTTTGGGATGTATATGTACTGTGATTCTTTGTACATTTCCAAATCACGAGCTTACTTCTAAGGAAGAGACATTTGCATTCTATTAAGTGGCAGATGAAATAAAGGAAAATTGACTGTGTTTCAGCACTCCATGTTTCAATATGGGAAATTATATACATCACTGGATTCTAAAGTATAATCAATGAGAGAATATTAGCTGTTATGAACATTGCTACAAGCATTACCATGGCCCAAAACATTTAAAATAGTTATTCTCATATCTGTTTTGGCTTCTATAAATATCCTTTGAAAATAGCTGTATCTTACTGTCTTTTCTAAATAGAGAGGACTCATTTCTGTAACGCAGGGAAATAATACTTTCTGAAATGTAACACCATGTACATATACGAAGTTAAGAACAGAAAGGATATATGTGAAATCTTAAAAAGAAAGTGACTTTTCTTAGGACAGTTCACCATTTGTCCTGTGTCACCATTTTCTAGAACTTTTCTAACATTGCTAAGACTAATTATATTCGGAGTCCCCAGTAGAACACCCATTAGTGTTCGGGGTGTAGGGGCTACTGGGACCATGAAGCCTTTTGGGAGGACAGGGATTGTCAGGTTCTGTGAAGGTCATTGGCCTGCTCTAACTGCCAGAGTCGGGTTATAATTTCAGGGTAGAATTATCTCATTGTTTTCTGCCTGACACAATTTGTTTTTACTTCTCAAATCTCCATAGAGACTCGTTTAAAAACCCCTCCCCACTGGTTTTGTTCTTACTGGGGATATAGAGACAGTGGGGAGGAAAGGACCGAAGGAGTTTTTGTTTTGTTTTGTTTTCTCAGTCAATTCTGGGCAGCGAATATGATGTGTTTTTCCTACAGCTGTGAATGGAAGACCATCCCTTTACCTGCCCAGCAAAATCAATACCCTCATTTCCTTTCCATCTGCCTAGACCAAGATAATTAGGCTCTTTACTTTGTTTTGTATATAATGAAAGAGGCCAGTAGTGCTACTAAAGAAAAAGGCTCTCTCCCAGTGGTAAACGTATTGACATTTACAGACACCGACAGAGCGCAACATGGAGAGAGAGTAATGAGAAATTTGACTGCTTTTCCCGCTTTCTCTGCTTCCTGCTTTAGAGCCACTGCATCCCACAGTGAATTATTAGCTACAAAGAGAAGGAACTGCTTAGGGACTGACAATTGAGAGCATTTACAATTAGCTGAATTGATTAACCTTTACAAATGCTGTTACTTTATGAGGTGTTTTTCTCAGCCCTGGTTGAACAGTACACCTTATTGATTCAACATACTCCTTTACGGAAGCCCTGATTTGTCTGTGACTCCAGCAGTCATAATGCCTGCCTTGCTCCTTGCTCCTACCTGTTCTCGGGAAAACTTGACATTGAAGACTGATTGGCATTATGTAAGTGGCATCTGTGTCTCCCTCTTGGAAGGGCGTGCAGCTAGGAGAAGCCAGGGCCCATACCTGCCTCCCTGCATCCCCATGTCCAGGCCGTGCCCTGAGGACACCAGCCTCTCACTGGCCCTCAGCTCAGTGCTCCTCAGCTCACGGGAGAAGAATCACAGGTAGTCCTCTGAGATTTCCGACTCCTTTGAATTCCCTAGTAATAGTTTTAGGTCTCCTGAAGTAATTTGAATTATGTGTATGTATATGTAAGAGAAGTGGTGGGAAATTGTCAAAAAAATCAGAATTATATATAGCTTCATGTTTTAAAAGATTTTAGACTGACTTTGAGTGCTACTTTGGCTAGCAAAGCCAAAATTGATGACAGAAGGCATTTTCTTTTAACCAGTTTCATTTAAAGAAGCTGGGTTCAGAAATAATAAATGTCAACCCAAGATGGCTGCCTTCCATCCCTCATGTCCCATAAAACTATATGAATACAAAGTAAATACTATTTGGGTTTTTCCTTCTTTACTTTCTTTCACTTATCTTTCCCTTATTCTTCATTTCAAGGGGTGAATTTTTGTGAACTGAATGATAAAAAAACAGCTTGCAATACCACAGAATAAACCCACCAGCTCTTCCACCAGTGCTCCTACAACCCATCCTGCACTTGGAGATGGGTGACGTGATTTGTGTGGCCCACTGCAGCATGAGGATGCAGGGCCCCCTGCATGGAAACTATTACCAACATCTAAATGCCGACAGCATGGCAGCAAACCCAACTTAGCTCTCTAACTGCGGGTCTCTGTGTGACTGCACAGGTCACGTGGCCCAGGAGGGAGGCCCTGCTTTCACTTTGGACACTGTATTTTGTAGAGTTTCAGGGCAGCGTGGGCCTGAGATGCCGGTGTTTGTTTTCTTTCCCCACTTGAATTTGAACTTCACTAACACTGAGACTCGTTTATTTTGGATCCTACTGAATTGTGTCCATTGGTTTGTATTTGAACTGCTGCTTAGTTGGGTTGGGTCTGAACTGAGAGGACGTCCCTTATACACAACCTTCTGTGTAGGGAGGGAACCTCAACCAAACCCTGATGACTTGAAACACTTGTATCCATGTCAAAGTACTGAGATTGCCATGTTTGTTACTTTGTGCATCCAGTAACCACTGAAGAAAGTTTGTTTTGTTTTTTGTGATGAAACTAAGTATTTGTCTTGATGCATATGCAAATATATGTGCATTTACTCTAAGATAATATATGTACATATTCAAATACACAGGGGTTTTTCCATACATATATGTGTATAACAGAACTGAGTTTTTGGCATTCCAAGATGCAGATGAACAGTGATGAAGGACAGCCATTTTTCAAAATGAAGAATTGATGCATTTTTAAAGAAAAAAATCAAGGAGCTGCTCTAACACAGTCTGCAGCTTTCACAGCATGATAAACAAATTAGAAAACAGCAGATGCAGCACAAATTAAGATGTATTTAGCACAGCAGCCCATCAGATGTGTGACCGTCTTTTGTAACTCAGCTTTGCAAGGTTGATGCATTGCACTTTAGACAGCTGATAATGAACCCTCCTAGCAATTAGAAGTGGAAATTCTGAGGAGTCAAGATTGTGCTATTCCCAGTAGGCCAAAAAAGAAAAAAAAGCCCAGCTATGTGAAGCTTTCTTACATGCTTGCAAAACAAAGAGTTTCAATTTATGTACTGATGCATTTGAATTTCTCCTTGCCTCTTAAAAATTTCTGCTTCATTTTAATTACCATCTGATTCTAAAGCGTCATTAAATAAGTGTGAATTCTGTTGCAGTTACACACGTTTTATGGCCAATACAATGTCTTTTCTTTATGGGATGCATTATTTAGTAATCTTACATTAAGACAATAACTTCAATCATTGTGCCTTCAAATAGCAATAAGCATGGTAATGACTTTGCCTAGCTGCTTCTTGACTCTTTCTATCACTATGTTTTCTCTTTAATACTAGAGAGTAATTTTTACTTCTCTGCAGAGAGTGTGTCCCCGGCCTTCCCATCGAGTTTGTTTTCTGGGAGTGGAAGCACCTTTGCCGGAAGGGGCAAAGCATCAAAGTGCATCTAATAGACTAAATTCTATCCTAATCCAGGACCAAAGCTAATAATGAACAGTTCATGTTTGCTACCCACCCCCAACACTATTTGATTTGTTCAAAGATTTGATTTGATTTGATTTATTTGAGTCTATTTTTTTCCTTCCAGGAGGACGTGCCGGGTAGTCACTCTGCAGAATAAGCAACGGTCCAGCATTTTGTTAAGAGCAGGTTTTGACAAATGTAGGAAGCTTGAAAGAGCTCAGGGGAAAATATGCCAAACAACACAAGGGTGGAAAAACAGTAGCAAATAAGAAAAGGAAACGAATCAGTGGGTTCTGTCTAGGCAATAGAGATCTAACAGGTGATTTAAAATGTGATCCCCCTATGTGAAAATTCTTAGGTGATTCTCATGTTCAGGTCTTTTAAGTCAGTGTCACAAGCACATCGTTCTTCTACAGTTGTCTTCTGCTGTTGTGTTGTCACAACCTCTGCCTTTAATCCCAGGCCCCCAAAGAGCAACCTCCCAGGGTCAACTCTATTAAATGAGGTTTGGAAGAGCAGGAGGGTGAATTGAAACATCATACTCAGATTTCTAAAACAGATACAAATGTCCAGGTGCAAGGCTGGTTGACCATACTGTGAACACAAAGGACAGAATTTACTTCACGGGGTGGCTGCCTTTCTGGGTTACCTAGAGATAGGTCCAAACACCACTGTCCTTGCTTCCCAGGTAACTCACAGGAACTTTTGCCATGTCCAGAGCACTTGATAACTTGCAGATGACAGAGGAGGACGTCCTCCAATTCCATAGAGCAGGAATCCACCTGACCAGCACCAACTATGATTTCCAACTGGGACAGTTCATCCACAGGAGGAAAGTAATGGCGTCTGAATCACCAGTCTGAAGAGAACATGAGAGTAGTTTCTGCTGGTGGCTGGTGCTATGGTTGCCATTGAAAACTCCCTGATGTCAGTGTCAAATCCTCCAGGAACACTGGCCAGTGGGCTGTCCTGAAGTTTGCTGCTGCCACTCCAGCCACTCCTGTTGCTGGCCACTTCACCCCTGGAACCTTCCCTAACCAGATCCAGGCTGTCTTCAGGGAGCTGTGACGTCCGGGGTTAATGCTCTCAGGGCTGGCCACCAGCCTCTCCGGGAGGCATCCTGTGTTAACCCCCCTACATCGCTCTGTGTAACTCAGGCCCTCTTCCTCACCGTGTAGACATTTGCACCTGCTACGAGGTGAGGGCGCTCACTCTGCAAGTCTGATTTGCTGGTTGTCCCCGGGAAGTTTGGCGCATGTGCGGCGTTCTCTCCCGTGAACACCTGCGGGCGGTCGCGCCTGAACTCTGCTTTGGAGAGCTGCTGAGGAGGTTGGAAACTGCAGAAAAAGCACTGACCTGGAAAGAACTTCGGGGTGAATGGATCGCTCCCGCTCCCCAGTTGACTGCTACTCAGCCTGAGGCTGCAGACGGATCTGAAGGTGTGCAGGTGCCCTTTGTGCCAATTCCGTAGTTTCCTGCTTGAGATTGGAGTGCTCACCCCGCCCCTGAGGACTGAACAGCAGCTCCCACCGCTGAGGCTCCAGAGCAGGTAGGAACAACCACTGAGTGGTCTCAAGCTGTTCTTCCTCATGCTCTTAAACAGAAAATGAAGCAGAGAGGACTGGAAATCATGCGATCGAGATGAGAAGCCATGAACTTTCAGGCCTGCAGATGTTGTATGTGTTTATTTTTCAATGTTTAAAAATAAACGCAACATTTTTAAAATCAGAAATTTTCACACAAAGACTAAGATTTCAGGATTTTGATAAATTAGCTGGCAATGGGCCGGCATGTCCACGTGGTCACAATTGGCTTCAGGTGGGCCTGCAGGCTCCAAGTTTCCATAGTCGCCCAGCGTCCATTGCCTCGTCCACTGAAGTCTTATGTCAGTTGCTATAATGCCATTTGCACTGCTAGTTTTCTCATCCCAAGAAACTTATCTTACTCAGCTGATTTCCTTATTTATGTTCCTGTTCAGCCTTTATAAGTGTTTATGTTTATGGCTCCAACTATTCTTAGTATCTTCCTTTATAAAATCAGATGTATTTAATTTCATAAATCAGATACAGGTGATGTATTTTTCAAATTGAACATCCTATGATTCTATTTTCTATTTCTATTAATGTAAGTAGACATAAGGGGAAAACGGATTAACTAGCATAAGGGGAGAAAGAACTGCTAGAAGATAATGTCAAAGAAACATTGTGCCCTTTTTCCCGATGGACGTCTTGCATTCTCTTTATCTTTAATGTAAAGAATGATAATCTCTTACATCTGTATAATGCCTTGGTACTTTTAAAAGTGCTGTCACATAAAAGAACTACTTTGAGCCAATTTTATGAGGCTGTTTTTTTTAAAGAAAGAACATGGATGATAGGTAATAGATAATTCCATCTAGGAAGAATTCCACTGTGGGCGTGAGGAGTAAAGTAAGGACCTTCTCATAGTTCCTTTTGTCTGTATAATTCTATTTTTCATCAAAGCTATGACCTTTTCTATTGGAATAAAGGAGCAATAAATACACTGCAAAGGAATGAAGCTTTTGTAACTCGTTGGCTCCTTACAAAGGTGGTTTAACCCAGGTTCCCCTTATTATACTGATTCACGAGGCAGGTGGTATTAGGAATCATTAGGCTTGTTACAGCTATTTTATTTCAGAATCGTAAATCTAAAACACACCATGATGTTTAGAGATGGATGGAAAGGATTTGGTAATTTCTGTGAAGTCAGGCTTCTGGTGAGCACCCCCATGTACACAGACATCGTTGGGCAAACCTCTTTTTTCTCCATTTCCAGCTTCATTTGGATTTGTAGGGACCATGCTGTGGAGTTCAGTACTCACACCTGGGCGGTAGCTGTGGTGCTTGAGAAGGAGCACTAACCTGAAGCCTGTGACCGAGGCTTGTCACTGACCCTTTGTATGACCTTGGTTTGCCCATTAGAGCAGAAGGTTGCTTCAGCAGAGACCAGCTTCCCTTGTGAGCTGGACACATGGACCCCTGAGTGGGCACACTGAGTGGCTTCCATCCTGCCTCCCCATGACGGTGGCAACTTCTAAACACAAACTGTTGAAAGACAGTGAGTGTTTTACAGCTTCCCTGGGGAAGAGCGTTTGGTCACAATTGTTGAGACCCCTTTCAGAATCAATATTCAATAATATTGGAGCTTCCAGGAAGTTGCTTGTATAAGGTAGTGCTAGTTAGCTTGAAAGGTAATGTAAAGTAGAGTTATGAGATAGTGGGTTATTAGCTTCCTTTCCCCCTTTGTATCTTCCCCTCCCACAGTGCTCAAAGCTAATTGTCCAAAGTCCTTTGATCACCCAGATCTTAAAATTGCATCTCCCTGAACTAGTCTCCTCTGGATCCCAGCCATTGGCTCCTTCCAACAATATGGGGAAGTCCCAGCTTAGCAAGGCCCTGTCTCCTAAACTGGTACAGTAGTTTCCACATAGGTGTTAAGGGAAAACAACGACTTACTATGCTTTCCCTCAGCTCAGTTTGCATTCTCCTCAGCAAGGACGTCCACAACCATGATACACAAGCATCATTGTCACTAATGATAGAATTACAAATACCAGATGTTTGATGGGGTAAGTATTTGGGGCAGATTCACCAGTCTTTCCAACAATGAGCATAAGGCTGAGGAAGAAAGTACAACTGGAGGGCAGCCCAGACCACCGGAGTATTAATGATACCCCACAGGGACCTTCTCACAGGCCTAACTCATAGCTGCAGTCTTCAGGAGTGGGGCATTTTAATAAGGAAACTCTTAAGTTTCTTCTTTGCGCATGTGTAATGCTAGCATTAGAACATTTTATTCATAACAGTGTTGACCTCTTTTGGAAAATCCTCGGGTGGAATTTTGGGGAAGAAGGAGAAGAAAGTCACTGCAGGGTGACTCTGTAGTGGTAGACTAATGGTGACACACTGAGCCCGGTGGCACTGTGTAAGTTAGGAGGAGGAGGGAAGTCCAGCGATGACAGGACTGTCACTGCCACTAAATACGGGCAAAGAAGGTGCAGCCTGTGATGCGGTTTAGGAGTCCATGTTTAGGTGAATTATCTTAAGATAAGCAAAATTTAGTATGGTAAAAGCTACTTACATTCTGAATCTTAGTTAACATGCACACTGTGGCATTGGACCTTCATTTTCATGCTGTGTACTATTGGTCGTTATCATTTGGTATGATAGTTTTAAAATTAAACAAGATTGCCAGCTTAATGAGGCACTCTTACTGCCTTTAATCAGGAATTGAGGAGGACCCTCTCTGGGCAGACACAGTGTGTTTTTAGGTCCCTAGAGAAGAGGAAATGGACGTGATTGTTTTGTCGTCTGCTTTCACTGTAGGAAAGTGTTTCCTTCTCATGTTCCCCCAGTCCCATCACTTCTTTCGCTTACTTGTTTACCATTATACAATGTCCAGTAAAAGGAAACATAAAGTGTGGCTTATATTATTTAAGGCCAACGATCCTCTGGACACGACATCATTTCCAGCTAAAGGCCAACTATTATTGTTTCTTTGTTCAAGTAGATTGTTTTCTCTTTCATGCTCAGCTCACTCTGTGCTTTTGTCTTTCTGCTGAATGTGCTCTCCGTGACCTCTCAGCTAACACAGGCTTCTGATATGTATTTCTATGATTATCAAAGTGTAATGCCAAGTTGAATAGGCAAACCGGTAACTGAACAATGGCGTTCATAGCACAGACTTGCTGTTAACCACACTGGGTAGCACGCCTGTCTTCTTAGAAGTGCTGTGTTAATTCCACTGGATTTTGCTGGTTAATTGAATGCTGGATTTAAAACTTCAGTCTTTTTGCATTATGGTAATTTTATTCTTTTCTTGCATGTCTTAGATCTTTTATAATAATAATTTGTAACATTCACATACATTTTCAAAGTTTATAGCATTTTTACGTAAATTATTTCATGCCATCATCACCACAGCCCTGTACATTGAATATTTTATCCCCATTTTATAGATGAAAGCCTGAGGCTCATGAATAGTATGTCATTTTATTCACATCCAATATCCAGTTATTGATGAATCTAATACTTACACATGGTCTTCTAAGTCTAAGCCTGGGATACTGGGAGACTAATTTCTTGTGGTTCTTTACATTTATATGTCTGTTAATGCTATTTTTCTTCTATTGAAACCTTGATTTTTAAAAATTATTTCCTCTCTGTTCCATGGGACCCCCCCCCAGATGTTGAGCATTCTTTTTCCCATTTGCCCTTCCAAAACGGCCCCTTTCTGCTTGACGGAAGGGACACATGATCCTCATCCATCTGAGTCTCACTGCCCTGTATAGCCATGTGTTCAAAGGCCTTCCTCTGGTCCATAACAAACTACTTACATGCATTCTTTTGAGAAAAATGCTCACAACAGCAGAACAAAGACACATTTTTAATGGATTGTTAGAGAGGGTGGGACCTTACTTCATCCATACAGTAAATTCAAGTCAGAGCGATATTCCTGACTGAGAATATCCCTCTGAGAAACCGTGTGGAAGACACCCAAGACTTTTTTCACATCAGACTGCAGAACCTGGCAGTATGCTGGGACTCCCATTCCTCACCGACTGAAAGGTGCCGTTGAAGGCCTCAGTCCCCACGCATCACAGGCTGGCCTGCACAGGCTCCCACAAGCTCCTGTGGCACCGAATGAAGCTCCCAGGCAGAGACTGTCAGAGACACAGTGCTTCGTGGAGGAGGTTGTCCATGTTCTGGGATGACGCTGTCATGCATGGTCAATTAGTCCCTGAGACCCAACCTTCCCATTCACCACGGTTACATATCTCCGGTGAATAAACTGAGTGATTATGCCCGTGAGACCACTTGTCTGTTCTAATACAGCCTTTCCTGTAAGTCAGGCCCCCCCTTGCGGTGGTCTCCGCTGCCCTGGCAGCAAGAAATGACACAGAGCACACACGAATATGACAAGCTGCTAAACACAATTTAATTCACACAATTATGCACTCAGGATTGATAATGAATACATCATTAATATCAGTCTATAAGGGGGTAACAAACCTGAAAGCCCCAAGAGTACAAGTCTGGTGGTGGTCCCTTGGATCCAGGAGGCCAAGGAGGGCAGTCAGCATCTTGCAAGGCAGGGTCTCAAGGTCAGGAAGTCTGGTGCTGGCCAGTCACAAGACGCTCTCAACGTAGACTTGCCCAGTAGAGAAGCTGTGCGGAAGTGTTACTAAAGTCCTGAGTTCTTGTGGTTCTTCCATGGCTCTTGCTTGGTAAACATCCCTCCTGCACATGCTCTCTTTGGGAGTGTTCCTTCTGCCCTTTCACTGTGTATGTCTCAGAGTTGTTTATATTGTTCTGTATGCTCTAACTGTGGCTGTGCAGTTGCTCTTCACAAATTCACAAGCAGGGGGAAGTGATATGTAGTTGTGCATGTGTGTGTGAGTGTATATGTATTCATCACATCTGAGTGAGGTTTTGATGACACTCTACTAAGGTGACAAAGATTATGACTATACTAAGATTGTAGAGTAGGAGCGTTATCGAGAAGGGCCACCACTCTGCCTTGGCCCTCATTCCAGAGTTTCTTGAAAGAGATATAAAGATAAAAGAGGGTGGTAAACAAGGAATGTAGTATTGCTTTGTTAGATGGTAGCTTCTTATCCTAGTTCAGAGCTCTCTGGGAAATTGGGCCAGGGCTCATGACTTCACCTTAAGTCCTCAGTGGAAACTCTTTCTAACCTTATACCAAAGTCCTGCTTTTCAGTCACAGGGCTTGAAAGGATGATTATGGATGACTGAAGAGGATTATAGTCCATCTATATATATGAAGAGATGTATTGCAAGGAGCAGGTTTACGTGATGGTGGGGTTGACAAGGCAAGTCTGAAATCCCCAGGCAGGCTGGAGCCCTTCCGCAGGGGCTGAGCTACAGTCCACAAGCAGAACTTACTCCACTTCAGGGAAGCTTCAGTGCTGTCTTACAGCTTTTCTTCTGATTGAATTAGGCTTACCCAGATCATTGAGGATGATATCCCTTGCTTAAAGTCAACTGACTATGCACTTTAATGAGAATCCCTGCACAGCAGCACCTAGCTTAGTGTTTGCTTGAATAACAGGGATCTATAGTTTAGCCAAGTTGATAAAAAGTTTACCATTACAGATGAAAGTAAGGAAAGAGACTAGCTGGGGCTCACCGAGGTGAGGCAGGACCTAGCTCTTAGTTTTTCTTATGTTCTGTAAAGAAAGTGCTAGCGAAAGGCATATACTTACACTTCGCTTTTACTTGTACTCTAAGATTATCCATTTGTAAGTGTGGTTCTGTTGGTCACACAGAATTTATCCAGTTAGACTGGTACCACCTCTTCTATTTTGAAAGAACTATGTTGGGCTGATTATAAGGGTTTTTTCCATTTGTCTTTCCTAAAGAGAATGTGTGTGTGCATGTCTTTATTACTTTTAAGCAACTACATACATTTTTTAAACAATTAGGCTGAAAAACTAAACCTATTGGAAATTAGAGATACGGCTTAGCTTTCTGCTTCTCAGAGGACCAGTAGGAATGCAGAGAGTCCTCGTCTTCCCCATGCTAATTGCCTCTCAGGTTGCAAACACAGTTGTCTGGGATCAGTGGTAAATCGGGCAGCTCTGGTTTGCACGCAATGTCTATCTGCTGTTGTACAATAAGTTTCTGAAATGGCCATATTATTCACATCCACTAAGTCAACTATAAACTATACTGTACAACTGCACTGTATTTTGACTGAATATTCCCTGTCTGTCCCATCCTGCTTTATACCTAGAGCATTTGAATAGGTCATGCAATGAACAATTTACATTCTCACATTCCTCACTCACTACTAGCAATTTACAAAGTCCTCAAATTTGAACAAGATGAACACAGAATTTTTTATTATTAATTTTCCATAAAGGTATTAAAGCTTACAAATGGAATCATTCATCATGTATCAATGAAATGTTTAGTAAAGTTCAAATCTGCAAATCCTTTCTGTTAAGCTTGCTCTTCTGTGCAGTTCCAACCAGGGACAAGTACTTACTCATGTGCCTAATTCCTGCCTCGACTGCTTCTTCAGTTACCTGGTAAAATCGTACACTGACTTGTTGCTTCCAGTTATAGGAACTAAAAACATACTAAGCAGAGAAGCAGATTAAATAGGAAAAACTACACAACCTAATAGCCTACATGATACTACTCAGATACTAACTTTTCTATCATTTTATGAACTCAGACCTTACTTGAAAATAATAGCTTCCATAATAATTTGTCTTTTCATCAGGGTACAAATTCTTTCCCCAAAGATAACTTTATATGTTTTTATGGATGTATGAGAGTATGACAATGGAAAGAAATTTTGAAGGCTATACTCTAATACATGGTATTAAATTTCTTGGGTGGGTGTCAGAATGAGACTGGAAATTATACAGAAAAGAAAGACACACCAAAAAGTTTTGGATTGTATTCACCTTGATAACTATATTATAACATTAACTGGTGGACACTGTTGATTCAAATTTGTATACTTAGGGTCCATGAATACTTCCAGAAAGAAGAATATACTTTTAAAGTTAATATATTATTTAATTTAAAGTCTTATGTAAAAGAGGAGGAAAGTTGTCAAAATGGAGCAGTAATCCACTATGTCGAATTGGTTTTTTAAGGGAAACAGGTGAACCGGGCGTGATTAAACAAGAGAGGCCTTGGGACATCTATGTGGTTTTTAGCTTTGTGGAATTTCCTAAAGCAAAACTGTCAACCATTTTTTACTTGGGTTCTCTATGATTAAATGTTAATGACTAATTTATCAATAATCAGTATAACTTTTATTTTTAAGTATATTTTATTGATTATGCTATTGTAGTTGTCTCATTTTTTTCTCCCCTTTATTCTTCTCTGCCCTGTACCCCACCCCCCACCCCCCACCAGCATTCCACCACCTTAGTTCATATTCATGGGTCATATATATAAGTTCTTTGGCTTCAGCATTTCCCATGCTATTCTTAACCTCCCCCTGTCTATTTTGTACCTACCATTTATGCTTCTTATTTCCTGTGCTTTTTCCCTGATTCTCCCCCCACCCCTCCCCACTGATAACCCTCCATGTGATCTCCATTTCTGTGATTCTGTTCCTGTTCTAGTTGTTTGCTTAGTTGCCTTTTTTTTAAGGTTTATTTGTTGGTAGTTGTGTTTGTTGTCATTTTACAGTTCATAGTTTTGGTCTTCTCCTTTTTCTTAGATAAGACCCCTTAACATTTCCTATAATAAGGGCTTGGTGATGATGAACTCTTTGAACTTGACCTTCTCTGGGAAGCACTTTATCTGCCCTTCCACTCTAAATGAAAGCTTTGCTGGATAGAGTAATCTCAGATATAGGCCTGTGCCTTTCATGACTTGGAATACTTCTTTCCAGCCCCTTCTTGCCTGCAAGGTTTCTTTTGAGAAATCATCTATCAGTCTTATGGGAAATCCTTTATAGGTAACTGTCTCCTTTGCTCTTGCAACTTTTAAGATTCTCTCCTTATCTTTAATCATGGGTAATGTAATTATGATGTGCCTTGGTGTGTGTTTCCTTGAGTTCAACTTCTTTAAGATTCTCTGAGGTTTCTGGACTTCTAGAAATCTATCTCCTTTGCCAAATTGGGGAAAGTTCTCCTTCATTATGTTTTCAAATAAGTTTTAAATTTCTTGCTCTTCATCTTCTCCTTCTGGCACCCTTATCATCTGAATGTTGAAATGTTTAATGTTGTCCTGGATTTTCCTCAGCCTCTCCTCGTTTTTCTGAGTTCTTGTTTCTTCATTCTGTTCTGGTTGAATGTTTATTTCTTCTTTCTGCTCAAAAATGTTTATTTGAGTCCTGGTTTCCTTCCCTTCACTCTTGGTTCCCTGTATATTTTTCTTTATTTCACTTTGCATAGTCCACTTTTTCCTTTATTTTGCAACCATACTGAAGCATTTCTGTGAGCATCCTGATTACCAGTGTTTTGAACAATGCATCTGATAGGCTGGCTATCTCTTCATCTCTTAGTTCTTTTTCTAGAGTTTTGATCTGTTTTTTCATTTGGGGCATATTTCTTTGTCTCAGCATACCTAGTCACATTATAAGGGGTGGAGCCTTAGGTATTCACCAAGGTGGGGCAACTCATATCACTCTGTTATGGTGCTGTGGGGGCGGAGGGGTCAGAGAGGGAACAATGCCAGTTGCTTGGTCTCTGCCAGCTTTCAGTCACTTCCCCTGCTACCCACAAGCAAATTGGGCCCTTCTGATGCTGATTCCCAGGTGGTGGGTGGGTTTGTGTACATTCTAGGACCCTGTGGATCTGTCCAATGAACTCTCCTGTGAGGCTGGGAGTTTCTCCCACAGCTGCAACCCCTACGGAGTTTTACAGCCAGAGGTTTTGAGGCTTTCCTGTGCTGGAACCCTGGGTTGACTGGTCTGTCTTGCTCCCCAGTTGTTCTTCCTGGTTTATCTGCATGGAAATATGGAACTGCCAGTTGCTGTTTTGCCCACCCAGTCCTCTAGCTGCTGCCTTGTCACACATCCTCTTTGCCCCACTGCTTGTGTCTGCCCCTTGTACCAGTCTGGAGAAATGTTTCTTTTTTAAGTCCTTGCTTGTCAGACTTTCATACATTTCAATTTTCTGGCAGTTCTGGTTGTTTTTTTGTATTTAAATTTGTTGTTGTCCTTCTTTTGGTTGTGTGAGGAGGCAAACTATATCTACCTATGCCTCCATCTTGGCTAGAAGTCTAATCAGTATCCCTTTTTAACTCTTAAAAGTATGTTGTGGTGAACACCTTAAACAATGATTTAATCAGAGACCCATTGATGAGAGTACCACACACTCTCACAGTTAGTGGAGGCAGTTTGTGTAGGAGACCAGCTGTCCCAGATAGTGGGTAGATTGAGAATTTCATATGAGGATATTTAATGTTTCCATTAGTGTGTTTGCTTAATACCAGCAGTTTGCCCTAAAGTGCATCTTGTTCTCCATTCAACACAGCTTATTTGTTTGTCCTGTAGTATTTTTCACTTTCTTTTCCAAAGCCTTTCTCATTCTTTGATGTTCTCAGTCCATATTCATTGCCATATAATATATTATATTTGGTCATTTCTTGTATGTTGTATTAGCATTTCTCTGTCTGTTTCTCAAGGTAATGCCATTTGTTTGCTTCTTAAAATGTGTCAACCACTGATCATATAAATAAATGCTCAAATGTACATAATGTTTATTGATTAATATCACCTTTCAATCACATAGAATAGAGTTATATCATTTGCTTAGGTTAGGTGTTATAGCTGACACATAATGAAAAAATAATTTATAATAAAATTATTTTTGAAAAAGTTTTAAAATCACCCTTAAAATGCAGTGTATCTGGTGTTTTGTTTGGAAGAGACTGCTATTTTCTTGGCTGAGTTTAGCCACTGACTTAAATGACTTAAGTATTATAGATTTTGTGTGTGTGTGTGTGTGTATTCAATAGATATAGAATTATATGTAGCATCTATATTATACTTACTACATATACATATTCAAAAGGAGCTTACTTTATGGGAGACACTCAAGAACAACGGAGGCCGACTGAGAAGACAATCATGTTTCCTATCTAAAACTTACTCCTGGGCATGTGTCAGTGAGTGGAATGGATGGGAGTCAAACACACTATTTAACTGTCTTTCTGTGTGTGTTTTTCTCATTGATTGTGTTTCCATCCTTTCATTCTCCTGGATGCATAAAAATGCACATATGACATTCATACAAGGCAATTTACTTAGATAAAATTCTGAATTATTACATGTATTGAGTTTATTACAACATAAATAGCAAGATTTTTAATTTGGAGATTAACCTGGAGATCTCCAGACACAGAAATTTCAAGCTCATGTCCATATAGATGGAGTAAAGAAAACTCAGATACATAATTCTTAATCATCTGCATCCACATTTATACATGAATATGTGTACTTTTCATGTGGTTTTGGGACACCGACATATTTAGTATTTGATGCAATCGTCCAGGAATTACCTCCAAATGAATCTTGGAGAAACAAACATGGATGTTTTTATTTTCTGGAAGAGTTTGTAGAATTGATGTTATTTCTTCTTAAATATTTTGTAGAATTTGCCAGTACACAATCTGGACCTGAAATTTCTTTTTTTGGAAGGTTTTAAACCATGAATTTAATTTCTTTAATACTTTTAGAAATACTTAGGCTGTCTAGTTCATCAGTGATGAATTTTAATAGCTTGTGGTTTTTGGAGAATTGGAACTTTATCTTAGTTGTCAGGTTTATGTGCATAGCGTTGGTTGCAGTTTTCACTTGGTATTCTTTTAATGTCTGTGAGATCTACAATGATATGTTCTCTTTCATTCCTGATATTATTAATTCATGTCTTCTCTCTTTTTTTCTTTAGTGCTAGAGGTTTATCAATTTTACTGATGTTTTCAAAGAATGTCTCTTTTGGTTTATTGATATTTATTGTTTTTGTTTTCAAATTCATTCATTGCTGCTCCTATTTTTATGATTTTCTTGCTACTGTTTGATCTGAGTTTATTTTGATAATTTTTTGAAGTAGTAATATAGGTTATTATTTGAGATATTTCTTCTATTCTAGTACTAGGACTACTTATATAAATTTCATATGTGTACTGGTTTAACTGTATCTAACAAATTTTGATGTTATATTTTCATTATCCTTTGGTTGAAAATATTTTCTAATTTGTCTTGAGACATCAAATTTTTAAAAAAGATTTTATTATTTTTAGAGAGATGGGAAGGGGAGGAGAAAGGGAAAGAAACACCAATGTGTGGTTATAGTTCATGTGCCTCTCTACTGGGGGCCTGGCCCACACCCCAGTCATTCACCCTGGTTGGAAATCAAACCAGCGACCCTTTGGTTTACAGGCCTGTGCTTAATCTACTGAGCCACACCAGCCAGAGCAGACATCAAATTTTTAGGGAATAGTGAAAAGACAGCAAACTCACAGTTATTAACAACCACACCTAAAACAAAAGCAGACTAAGTGAACAGCTAGATCAGGAGTGGAAACATAGAAATGAAGATCACAAGGAGGGTTAGCAACAGGGGAGTGGGAGAAGAAGAAGGGGGGAGAAAGTACAGAGAATAAAGTAGCATAGATGGTAGGTAAAAAATAGATGGAGGGAGGGCAAGAATAGTATGGGAAATGTAAAAGCTAAAAAACTTAAGACACATGGACATGAACTAAAGGGGGGGAATGTGGGTAGGAAAGGGTGTGCAGGGTGGAGGGGAATGATGGGGGGGAATGGGACAACTGTAATAGCATAACCAATAAAATATATTAAAAAAAATTTTTAGGGAATATATATTTGGTAAAATAAAATGTATTTTTTATTTTTATTTATTTTTATTTTAAAGTATATTTTATAGATTATGCTATTACAGTTGTACCAATTTCACCCCCTTTGCTTTCTTCTGCCCCGAACTTCTCTTCCCTCCAGCAATCCCTCACCCCTTAGTTTGTGTCCATGGGCCATACCTGTAACTTTTGGGCATCTCCATTTCCTATACTATTCTTAATATCCCCATGTCTATTTTGTTCCTACAAATTATGCTTCTTAATCCCTGTACCATTTCCCCCATTCTCCTCTTCACCCCTTCCAGCCGATAACCCTACAAATGATCTCCATCCCTATGATTCTGTTCCTGTTCTGGTTGTTTGCTTAGTTTGTTTTCTTTTTTAGATTCAGTTGTTGATAGTTGTGAATTTGTTGCCTTTTTAATATTCATGGTTTTATTCTTCTTTCTTTTTCTTAAATAAATCCCTTTAACATTTCATGTAATAATGGTTTGGTGATTATGAACTCCTTTAGGGGTTCATAATTTTGTCTGGGAAGCACTTTGTCCTACCATTCTAAATCATAGCTTTGTTGGATAGAGTAATATAGGTTGTAGGTCCTTGCTTTTCACGACTTTGAATACTTCTTACTAATCTCTTCTTGCCTGTAAAATTACTTTTGAGATATCCACCAAGAGTCTTATGGAAACTCCTTTGTAGATAACTGTCTGCTTTTTTCTCACTGCTTTTAAGATTCTCTCCTTATCTTTAACCTTTGGCATTTCCATTGTGATGTGTGTTTGTGTGGCCCTCTTTGGGTCCAGCTTGTTTGGAACCCTCTCTGTTTCCTGGGCTTGTATGTGTATTTCCTTTGCCAAATTAGGAAAATTTTCTTTCATTAGTTTTTCAAATACATTTTCAAGTTTTTGCTCTCCTTCTTCTTCTTCTGGCATCCCTGTGATTCAGGTATCAGCACATTTAAAGTTGTCCCAGAGGTTTCTAAGCCTATCTTCTTTTTTAAAAAAATTCTTGTTTCTTTTTTATTTTCTGGTTGAATGTTTATTTCTATCTTATGTTCCAAATTGTTAATTTGAATCTGAGCTTCCTTTTCTTCACTGTTGGGTCCCTGTGGATTTTTCTTTATTTTACTTAATATAAGCTTCATTTCTCCCTTTATGTTTTTGCCAGACTCAGTGAGTTCTCTGAGTATCCTGATCATCAGTGTTTTGAACTCTGTACCTGATACATTGTCTATCTCCATTTTATTTAGTTCTTTTTCTGGGGTTTTGTTCTGTTCTTTCATTTGGGCCATATTTCTTTGTCTCCTCAATTTGGCATCCTCCCTTTGTTTGTTTCTGTGTATTAGGTAGAGCTGCTTTGACTCCCTCACTTAGTGAACCTGTTAAGTTGTATGGGGTGGAGCCTTAGGTGTTTGCCAGGGTGGGGAAACTGCTTCCCTGCTCTGTAGCTCTCTGTGTGGGGGGGACTGAATGAGGGGACAGTGCTGCTGCCTGGCTTCTGGAGGTTTGCCCAGCATTCACCCTGTTTCCAGTCATTATACCCACTTCCTGTATGTAACTGGTGTCCTTCCAGCTGATGCCCTGTTGGTGAAATCCAGAGCGGATGGGTTTGCATACACTCTAAGTCCTTGCAGGCCCTTTAAGTGGTCAAAATATGGCAGTTCCTTCTGTCTCCCCAACCCCTACTGGTTTTTACAGCCAGTGGTAATGGAGACTTATCTTCCCAGTGCTGGCACCCTGGACTATACAGTCTGGCCTGTGGCTGGGATTGCTTGCACGAAAGTATCCCTCCTGACTTTTATCCAGCACACATGAATGTGGGACCATCTGTTCCACCACTGCTATGGCCTCTTCTGCTACACCACATTGCTGGCCGTCTCCAGGACTCTCCCCTCCTATATGTCTGAATGAATGTGGCTTCTTTAAATCCTTGATTGTCCAGCTTCCATACAGCTCAATTTTCTGACAGTTCTGGGTGTTATTTGTTTTGATTTCTGATTGTAATTTTTTTCTGTGGTCGCAAGAGGAGGTGAAGCATGCCTGCTTGTGCCTCCATCTTGTCCAGAAGTCATAAAACATATTTTTTTTAGATATGTTGATCAATTTCTCTAAGAGTTTAGATATAGGGTTATGTTAATATGAATTAAAACATGGAATTGCATTTCTTGATTAAGTCTTCTGCCATCCTTACATTTTATGATTTTGCGTAAAATGGCCCCCTAAAAGAATTGCTGTATGGTATTAAACATTCTCTCCATAGGTGAAACTGCTCCACTCTTATGCAGATAGATTGCAAATTGCCTTTCTATTCATGATTCAAAAAAAGGCTGTTCAATTTGGTTTGTGAGAAACCATGTTGCAACTCATACACACTGTATTTAGAGAAATTGAATACTTTATTTATATAGAATATAAAATGAATATGAAACATGCCTCATTTTAGTAACATTATATAAAGTATTTTTGTCTATAAATAAAAATATTCTCTATTCACATGAAAAGTGAAATATTTTTCAAGCCACCTCAAATGTTTTTATAGAGAATAAGCATATGTGAGATCAAAGCCTCACTCTAAAAGTATGCCTCTTGATGGGGATATTATGTTTTTCCCTATTCTGGCATTCTTTCTTACCTTGTGGTTTGAAAATGCTATGTTAGCTATTTTTGCTTTCTAAACTAAAATAAAGCAATTTTACTGGTTAAAAAATGAAATAAATTTCTTGATTAAATCCCCACACATATCTTGACAGGTAAAATAATATTGAATTACCAAATGTGTCAGAGAAAAATGCTTTTTGTTATGGAATTTGTCTCATTTAAGATGTTGCACATTAGGGATTAAAGAATTCCTCTGGTCATGTAATAATTGTTTGAAGATATGAGGAATTTAATGTTGATGACTCTTTCCTGAAAGTTTTTATGATATACATTAGTACCATTTTTTTTTATTGTGAAAAATTCAGCAGCCTTAGTCTCTTCATAGAGGAAAAAGGTTGAGTATGTTACTATTGTATATTGTTTTTTCACTAGCATATTCAGCATAGATATCAACTCAGACTGTATATCTATATACTTAGAAAAATAAAAATGGTCAAAAGCTAAATTGTAGGTTATTTGCTTATTCAGTGCAATTCCTAGGTTTTGTCTTGGTCTCCATCACTGACTATACAGAAATGCAAAAACTCAATTTGAGGATCATTCTGTTGTTAGTTGAATAGAAATAGCAAACTTATGACCCACTTGTCAGTAGTAAGCTTCTTTTCTTTGTCCTAAAACAGATTTTTAAAAAGATTTTATTTATTTATCTTTAGAGGGGAAGGGAAAGAGAGAGGGAGAGAAATATCAATGTATGGTTGCCTCTCATGAGTCCCCTGCTGGGAACTGGCCTGCAACCCAGGCATGTGCCCTGACTGGGAATCAAACCTCAATCCTCTGGTTCGAAGGCCCATGCTCAGTCCACTGAGTTACACCAGCCAGGGCTAAAACATAGATTTTTAAAACTCACATTTATAAGTACATTTTTGTTAATTGGTTTCTTTCATACATTTGCTGAAGTCAGATTACTAAGCTTTAGAATTTTGTGACACTTTTAAAGTTTACTTAATTTTTAGTGGCTTTTAAGGTTATTCTTTAAGCAAAACCCATTTACCATTTGAAAATGGAATCATGCGTGAATAGGACACATGTAATATGTGTACTAAGTAGGTCTAGTATCTCTTATATGTTCAGTGATGACCTATTTATTTATTTACTTAAAATTTATTTTATTTATTTATTTTTAGGAAGAGGGGAAGGGAAGAAGAAAGAGTGGGAGCGAAATACCAATGTGTGATTGCCTCTCATGTGTCCCCTACTGGGGACCTGGCCTGCAACTCAGGCATGTGCCCTGACTGGGAATCGAACTGGCAACCCTTTGCTTCACAGGCCCATACTCAATCCACTGAGCTACACCAGCCAGGACCCTATTTATTTTTATGCAAAGAGAATCAGTGCATCTTCTTCCACCTAGTTTATAGAAAAACGTCATGCTGTGGCAGAAACAGATTTCCCCAGAGAAGGTAGTATATATCATAAATTTTACAACCTTACATAAACAGTAATCTTACCTTCTTCAGAGAGTAGAAGTTATATCTACAAAATGTTCAACTACCTGGATAAGAATAGGACATTCCATCCACTGTAAATTCACTATGGCTGTAGAGGCACCAGGCATATGGATATGGCAAGAACTAAAAGGTGAACACTAAGAATTTTCCCGTTGCTGAGATGGTGGTGTTGATAAAGATGAACCCAGATCATAGTCAGTTAGGAAGTGTGAAACAAAAAGAGCAAAGCCAGACAAGTATAACCGAGCATTCACGGACAGTAGACCATGACGAGGAAATCTGAAGTAACAAGCAAGACTGGGAATATTTTCCTATGCTCTTCTGTGTTGTGAGAGAGCTGTGGTGTTAGCGGTCGTGCAGTGGAACAGTGCTAAATGTCGACAGCAGCAGGTGCTCAGCCTCCGGAATTGAAGGTTGGATGAATATCACAGACAGTCCCTCTCTTTCCACTTTCAATTCAGAAAAATCATTTTTTGAGGGAAGTGCCAGCACCTCATGGGACACTTAGATTGTTAATATAATCTAGGCTTCCTTTATTATTTTTGGTCTGACCTGGCAGGTAAGGGAGGACGTAGCCTTTAATTTTGCTTTTAATTACAAGCTCTTGACTTTTATCTTCCTTCAAATTCTGAGACCCCAAACAGTGGCATTAGCTTTCTTGGTCTTATGTATTCTGTTTTCTTAATTGGATTTCAGAGAGTTCGAAAGGCACAGGATTGTGAAGACCTCTGGACAAGCATGGCATCAAGATTGCTTTAAAACACACACATACACATGTACACGCATGCACAGAAACAGATGGAAGTATGATATAAAATGAAAGTATAGGTAACTGAGCACTTCTAGTGGCTCCAAAATGCTGTAGAGCAGAAGGCAATAGCTAATGTTACCCAATGGTAGTGTAATTACAGGCGTGGACGACAGAGTGAAGCCCTTTGGGCTGGGATGTTTGAAGTATCAAAGTATTCTTCAGTACACTTCAGTATACTGAAGTATAATTTAAGGGTGCCCAAGAGTAAAAACACACACACAACATGACCAACAAACTTGGAGAGGGAGGAGCACGAAGAAGGAATAAACAGGAGACATTTAAACCAATTAGTCTCCCATCCCTCTGATGAAATGTGGGTGCCCCTAGCACGCCGGGATTCATGGGGTGAAACGGGACAGCCTGCCAGCAGCACTCACGGTTCAAGTGTTTCTTAAAACTGGCAGACGGTGCAATTGTACTGAGATGGTCTGGGGGGCAGTTTTCTCATCTGATCTGATATTTGGCATCCAAAGGGCCAATATGCTTGGAAATGAGAGTAGATTTCCCAGTTTAGGCGGTTTAACATGAGGTTTTGATGGAGCCAAAGTTTCCACCCTCAGTGGGATTCTCCGGGTGCTTGGGAAGCTGTGAGGTTAGATGACTGTGTTGCATGCACTCCGTGTTCCTCTGAGAGCCGGTGGAGGAAGACAGACTCTGGGGCAAAGTGGATAAAATTTGGTTAACCAAGAAGCCTTCATTTACATGTATCTCCCTGTTTAATATTTGACAAACTATAGCCTAACATTTTAAATTTTGGAATTGTAATGAATCTCATTATTAATGTACATATACTTAATGTGGTGCCATTTTTGTTTTCCTTAGAAAAACTGTTATCTTGAAATCCCACATATACAGTATACATAACTGAAAAATCCTTATGTACTCAGAGTTGTTGAAGGTGAACACAAATGTACTTCTGTTCTCCATAAGGATGTCTACTGTGTGGATTTTTCTGAATTTATGCAGTGAATGATTATTCTTCTTATACTTTTCTCAGAAAAAATATACTTCCTTGAGATTATAGAGAAAGAGAATGGCAGAGAGCAGAAATGAGACTCAGGTGTTTCTCATTAGGACGGTCCTATTCATAACAGGATCTCTCCTGCTCCTTGATTATGTTATTGGAGGCTGATCTTCTGTGATTTGGATACAAGCTGCTTGGGATCACTGTGTGTGGTGGATTACTGGGAAGGGGGTTTGCTGCACAAGAAGGATGGGACCTCCATGGTTAGGGACTTGTTATGACCATCTTCACGTGTTCCCTCAGTGAAGATGTGGTTTGCGAGATGGATATTTGGAGGAGGAGTTGAAGGAACAAGACCAAGGACAAGGAAGCAAGTCTAAGACTGTGTGCACCCTCAAGGGGACTGCCAGTGAAAGACTTCATGTTAAGCGAAAGACTTAACATTTTAAGGTTTTTTCCTTCACTAATAGAAATGATTTTTTCATTGTCTACATTTACGTTTCAATTATTATCTCTTTAGCAAAGTCTCCTTTATGTTCATTCACTCATGTATTGTGGTATTAGGAAGAACTCAAAGTGGTGTAGAGCAGGGAGGTAGATGTTCCACATTTCCCAAAGCTTTTCATATTGAGTCTGGAATGAGAAAAAGCAATGCCCTATTAGGCTACTTTAGCACCCTAGTTTAGTGATCAACAATGAAGTTAACACTGGCCCAAGTAAAACCAAGAGTCTTCAAAATATGAGATTTCAGCAAGCAGAATTATGAGACCATTTTGGACAGATGCCAAGAAGCGATTTCAGGACAAAGGCCTTGGCCGTCCTCTCTGGGAGTCTCCTGATACAGTGTTGCCACAGGCTGCCATTGCTTTACCCTTGTTTCCTTCTTCCAGTCAGAACCGAGATCTTTCTGAAAGCTCCAAATTGTTTCAATAACGACAATTGTAGTGTTGCCAGCGTTGGATCCAGGGGTGGAAGATGGACATTAGGGAGCCGCAGGAGAGGGAGGCACAGGGGAAGGCAGCAAGCAGGGTGGGTCATGATTGCTGTTGAGTAATTGTAGTGCAAGGCCATGCGAGGCCTCCCGAGACAGAAAGGTCTCCAGGAAATAGCACTCCAGGGACAGGTGAGGCAAATGAGGTTTGGAATTGAGAAATTAAAAGACACACTCGAAAGTGTGGCTATTTAGTGGAGTACTCAAGTTTCTGAGTCCTGGAAACTTTGGTGTTTCCGGCCTCTCCTATCATTGCCAGTCCAAAGCATTAATCACTTTTATCTAATCAAGGCATCAGTTTCTGGGAAGGAATTTTATCTGGAAACGTTGGTTAGGCTGAGTGTTATTTTGTACTCTCAGTGATGGGAAACATCATGTAATGTTTACACGGGTCTGTTCTTCAATCATGCTTGCTAGATTTCCTCATGTACCGAATATCTTAAACCATTACCTAAAATCTCTCAGACTGGCTGTCTCCATTTAATTATTCTACTAATAACAGCAAAGCACAGATTCTGTCAAATTCAGTACCATTTTGGAGAGCCAAGGTATCAAAACTCTATACGTGTGTGGAATCTTCTCACCCCCAAACTCCAGTATGTGACTCACTATAAAAGTTTTTTTTCTGTTTTTATTTATTTATTTTAATATATTTTATTGATTATCACTGTGAAAGTCTTTCCACACGGTTCTGATGCACAATGAGGATAGAGAATGGCTGATTTACTGAATTTGATGGGACACATTTCAGATATTCTAACCCAAAACAACTGACCTCCCAAAAGTTAGACTACTCAATATTTTAGGCTAACACATTTCTGAGGAAAACATATCTACTTAGAACATGTAAAATATACCGATGTTTTGGTTCTATAAATAATTCTAATCTGAGAGCCTTGAAGTGTTTAACCTTTGCCACAATTCTATGCAGAAGAAAGAGATATCAGAGAATTGCTTGACACGTCTGTGAGCCACAGGCTTGAGTGTTTTCTGTCTCAGTTCAGTACTTACTCTTACATAAAGAAAATACTTGTTGATATCCTTGGTATGTGTGTGTTTCTTCTGTTGTTTGTCTATTTGGTAAGACTTAAAATCATTCAATCGCCCTGACCAGTGTGGCCCAGTTGGTTGGAGCATGGCTTGTAACCAAAGGTTTGTGGGTCCAATTCCTGGTCAGGACACATACCTCATTTGCCAGTTGATCCCTGATTCCTGGTTTGCAAGAGTCCTGGAAACAACCAATCAGTGCTTCTTGCATCAATGTTTCTTGCTTGTCCCTTCTTCTCTCTCTAAAAGCAATGAAAAAATGTCCTCAGGTGAGGACAAAAAAAAAAAAATTTAAAAAGAAAAATAAAACCATTTAGCTGCTAAGAAATTCTGAGATATTTTAAAAAGTCGACATGATGAGCTTAAGTCATTCAACTTTAATTTTCTTTTTTCAGGCTTTACTGTGAATATGCAAGAGTGGGCAAAAGTAGGTTAATAATAATTAATATAATGTAATAATTAATAATATAAGAATAAACATTTGTGTACTCAAAACCATAAACCTACTTTTGCCCATGCCTGTATTTTATTCTTAGGTACCCAGTACATAAAGCAAATTCAACCTATCAGTCTAAATTCAATTAGGAGATGCTAGTCACATACTTAACTACAGTCTCTGAGTTGGTTATTTTCCTTGGAAAGGTGGTCCCTGCATGTACTGCCACGGTAGAAAATCATCTGCTTCGACAGGAGCCTTCATAGAAGCTGCCCCAGAGGTGTCAAAATAGAGAGATTCATTGACCAAATTAACACCTTGGAATCCAATTGTTTATTTAATTAGTTTCCAAAATGTAGCAAGAATTAAAGGCAAAGTGCAGGTATAGGTTTATATACTTAATAGTAGGGTGCATCCGGAGTGCCATAACACACCACCTGGCTGGTTTGTCCCACGCCACCCGGCCCCTCACCTTCCAGAGACTAAAGTTGCTTCACACCTTTACACTTTTTCTCTAAAAGACTGCATGTTTTCTATTGGCATTTTATCTACCATGCAAGGTATCCCCTATCGTCTGTCTTCCGTATCAAAGTCCTAAACACAGGTAACTCACACTATGCTTTACCTTTTCTAAGTTTTGAATTTCCTTTAGAATGTGTCAGCTTGTTTCATTCTTTAATGCCTTCAGGTAGTTATTTATTGGTGTTCTCTAGAATTTACAGTTAGCTCTGTAAGAGTAAGTCTGATGGACACTTACTCAGCTAAACTGTGAGTAATACTTGAGAGTTTAAATCTGTTCCTATGCAGTTTTCCAATCCCAAGGAAAGTACCCACTGAAAACTTGAGTATTTTTGTTAATTATAGATTCTAAATATAGATCTATAAATATTATAAATACATTATTTCTGAGTGAAGGCAAGTGCATTCAACCTTGGATATATAAAACTAATGACATAATCAACAGAGATTAGGACATAGAATGGAAGGAGTACAGATATGAACATTCTGTAGAAACATAATATCTTTATATTACAAAGGAACATTTAATCAATTGCAAATATATACAATCAAAATAAATTTGTCACTGCCACTTCCAAGGAACTGCCTTACAGACCTTAGTCTTCAAAGTGTGGGATGTTTAAATGGGCAAAATAGCCTTGGACTGGGCCAGACCAACATTGTATTTCAAAATACAATGTTTGCAAAGCTAACAGAAAAGTAAATATTCTGACTCCTGGACTAAAAGTTAAAGCCATTCTGTAGAACTATCTCAATTTTGTGTAGCCATAGAATAACTTAGACTTTTATACCTATAGAAATCTCTTCCTTGCACCAATAGAAATTCCTTTCTTCTTTTTAATTTCTATTTATTGTGAAAATGTCTTGGTTTTGACCGCCAATTGAAACAGTATTTGGGTTTCTGCCTGAATTAGTGCTTCCCGAATAGCTGTTCTGTTGTATCTCAAAATGCTTGGGCCTCTCACTTTGGCCTTTTAACACAATCTAAACAGAGAATAGTTGGTTTAAAGCAGATTGTTTTCTATTTGAGGAATGGATTCCATAAAATTAGAATGCTGAATGATGTTAATGATTAAATAAAAATGGATTTTTTTCTCCCAATAAGAAAGGCAGTGATAAAATTCATGGAAAGAAACTCATATATCTTATTTTATATGATGCTCCTCAAAATACAGTTCAATTTTGAGAAATAGCATGTAAGAAATGTTGAATACTATTTATCTTAGGAATATTTCAATAGAACAATTGTATATGCAACCATAGACAACTTAACTACTAGCTTATTATTAATTTTTGTGTATGATATTTACATGTTCCTGGTAATATAAACACTGGATGTTTTCAACTTTTAGAATCTAATTATAACTTTTAATAATAAAATTATTTTTATACTTCTAATTAGGCTGTTATTTTTTCCAATATATTTTATTGATTATGCCATTACAGTTGTTCTATTCCCCCCTTCATTCCCCTCCACCCTGCACACCCCTTCCCCCACCATTCTCCCCCCTTTAGTTTATAACCACATGTCTCAAGTTCTTTAGATTCTATATTTCCCATACTATTCTTACCCTCCCCCCTATTTTCTACCTACTGTCTATGCTAGTTGGTTTTTGTACCTTCTCCCCCCTTCTCCTCCTCCTACTCCCCTGTTGCTAACCCTCCATATGATCTTCATTTCTATGGTTCACTCCTGATCTAGCTGTCCTCTTAATTTGTTTTTGTTTTAGGTGTGGTTGTTAATAACTGTGAGTTTGCTGTCCTTTCACTGTTCATCTTTTTTATCTTCTTTTTCTTAGGTAAGTCCCTTTAATATTTCATATAATAAGGGCTTGGTGATGATGAACTCCTTGAATTTGACCTTATCTAAGAAGCACTTTATCTTCCCTTCCATTCTAAATGAAAGCTTTGCTGTATAGAGCAATCTTGGATGTAGGTCTTTGGATTTCATGACTTGGAATACTTCTTTGCAGCCCCTTCTTGCCTGTAAGGTCACTTTTGAGAGATCAGCTGACAGTCTGATGGAAACTCCTTTGTATGTGACTGTCCCCTTATCTCTTGCTGCTTCTAGGATTCTCTCTTTCATTTTAATCTTGGCTAATGTAATGATGATGTGCCTTGGTGTGTTCCTTCTTGGGTCCAACTTGTTTGGGACTCTCTGAGCTTTCCTGGATTTCCTGGAAGTCTATTTCCTTTGCCAGATTGGGGAAGTTATCTTTTGTTATTTGTTCAAATAAGTTTTCCACTTGTGGCTGTTTTCTTCCCCTTCTGGTACCCCTATAATTTGGATGTTGGAATGTTTAAAGATGTCCTGAGGGTTCCTAAGCCTCTCCTCCTTTTTTTGAATTCTTGTTTCTTCATCCTTTTCTGTTTGGTCATTTTTTTCCTCTTTCTGGTCCACTCCTTTGATTTGAGTCCCAGTTTTCTTTCCATTACTATTGGTTTCCTGTGCATTTCCCTTCATTTCAATTAGTTTAGCCTTCATATGTTCCTCTAATTTGTGACTAAAATCAACCAGTTCTGTGAGTATCCTGATCACCAGTGTTTTGAACTGTGCATCTGAAAGTTTGACTATTTCTTTGTCGCTTAGACTTATTGGCTCTGGGGCTCTGAGTTGTTCTTGAGCCATGTTTTGATCTGTTTGTGCCTGTTACATATGAGGAGCAGAGCCTTAGTTGTTCACCAGGGCGGGACCACCCAGGTCACTGGTTTGTGAAGCTGTATGTAGGGGTGGGGTTAGAGAGGGACAATGGTAGTTCTCTCTGCCACTTTCCACCACTGGGGCCTGCACGGTCTGTCTCACTGCTTGCTCCTTCACCAGTTTATTGGTTTGGCTGAGGGGTTCCTTCTTGTCAGACTTCCGTATAGTTCAATTTTCTGTGGTTTGGCTGCATTTTTGTTGCTAAAACTTTATTGTTTTTAAACTTGGTTGTGCGAGAGGGTGCAGTGTTTCCACCTATGCCTCCATCTTGGTGGAAGTCCTAACTAGGCTGTTCTTAACCTTGCAATAGATTAATAGAATCACAGTCCAAAGGAGAGAGAAGAAGAAAGAGAAAAGGAGAGGCGGAGTGCAAGATAGGAGTGTTTATAGCTTCACATGGCATCATGAGGATTCAGAGATACATAAGAGAACTTTCAAAAGTTGATGCAGTGATAAAATGAGATGAACACATTGACATATTCAAAACAATCATTAGAAGAACAAAATAATAACTCACAAACATTGGAAAGAAGAAACATGGCATGTGGGTAATGTAATATTGTATTTCAAAGCAGAGGTTCTGTTTATAATTTCTCAAATTTATGTCAGATAGTAGTGTCAATGCAATACTTTTTAGAGTCAGAAATGCATCCTTAAAAATCACCTAAATATCCAAAAAAGTTAAAAATAATTATTTTTAGAAAGCAGAACTCAGGGTATGAAGGGTAATGCATGAGTCACTCCTTTACATGAGGAACACAAGATTTTATTTTTAGAAATCTGTTTATGTTAAAAGGGAATGATAGGATTTTAAATTATGTAAGGAAATGGTAATATAAATACAACTGCAATTACTGCTCTTAGTTTACGATAGTCAATCAGGATCTACCACAGAGTTCCCCACACTATTACCCCGTCTGGTTTATTTATATGTTTCAGAATATTCCCAGCAAAATTTGGTATGGATGTGGCTTTTGGGAGAATCAGAGTTCCAAAGTCAGTCAAGTAGGATTTAAACTGCACACCCTAAATTTATTTTTCTCTTTCCATTGTGTTTAGTACCATCCTTTGCTGTACCACCCTGACTGAATGTGCCAGATCTCGTCTGTACCGAGAGTCATTTCATCATATTTTCATACCTAGTAAAAATTCATGAGACTTTGGAAGCAGACTCTTTATTAATCTTGATTCAACTAATTATTAGTTGTAGGGGTTTCTTTTTTACAGTTTTTCTGATTCTTAACATTTCCATTTATGAAAAGCAGGCTCTACTTTGAACTCCATGGGGATTTGCTCAGTATTAACCCAAACAGCACGTGTGCAAAGTGTTTGGCAGAGTGCAGATCCCTGTGCATAGTCTGTGCTTTCTGCTACACTTCTCTCATTCCTTTCTTCTCAACATTTCTTCTCTGAAGAAACACATTTTCATTTAACAGATACACTGGCCACAGAAAACATTGGAATAGTGCTGGAATTTCTAGGCTTAAAAGAAGTCAATGTACATTTCTGACCAAAAAGTGTATGATTCAAAGAAATGAATTGTCCAAAGAAATCATTATGCCAAATTACACTTAACTTCTCTCAGGATCAATGACTAGTTTAAGCTTTAACGGGAGTACTTGGTCTTTATGTTTTATTTGTCCTCATTGTTTCAACTTTATAATACAAACTTTTATTTCGTAACAAATGCAATCAATCCTAAAACACTTTTACGCTTATATATAAGTAAAAAAATACCCAAAATTGGATTTTCCACTAGCATATTTGGTGGTCTGTCTTTGCTGCTCTCGTGAGTTTTTAAAGAGATTCTTCTGGATAGTATTTGTAACTACTTCAGTAGTAAGAGTCGCCGGAATAACACAGCTGCTTTGTTAAAAGTGCTTGGTTCCCTTGACCCAGTTTCCCATTTCACGTCTCTTGTGAATCACCTCGGAGTGAACGTGACAACCATGTCGAGCGCGTGGATCTCAGATCTGGTTTAGGCGGATGAAGAAGAGTATCTCCCGCTAAGCTCTCCTAAGAAGCTCTACATTTCTTGCCCAATTAGGAGGCAAAGAACAGGAGACTTTTAATCTAATGCAGAACTTCATGTTTTAGCATTAACTATGCATTGGCTTATCATTTAAATAAAATAAGATTGTTGGTGGCCAAATATATTAGCAATTAAAAATATTGCCTAGTAGCATGAAGATTCATCTCAAATCACTTAGAAAGAAGGAAAATAAATATAAGTATTCATATAGGTAATGGATAACTGTGCCTCATAAAATAATACAAATATAAACATATAATCCCAACCTAATTTATAGTTTTTTTTCTCTGTATGGGAGCCTGACAACCTTTTGATTAAATGATTACTTGTCCAGTCAAGGTAGGCTAAATCCTAGTCACTAAAACTGCTTGCAGTGAATCAGAGGCAGCTGGTCAAATTCAAAGCTTAAAATGACATTTATGTCTGCTCACTGCTTTTATCTGTTTGACCATGAAATTGGAAATGGTCAACTCTTCTAGCTATGAGCATAGACACCCAAACACTTTTTATTTTCTTAAGAACTAAGTAGCCATTTAAATCTGTGTTTCCAATTCAAGTCAAGGAACTGTTTCCTTCATAGTATCAATAGTAGCTGTAAAATAACACTTAAATAGAGTTGACAAATTTGGTGAAACTCAGTTTTCACTAGATTAACCTAAATTTTTAGTTATGATGAAAATTATCTTTGGAAAGGAAATAGACAAATAGTCAAATCTTATGATACAGTACATCTTTGTAGCTCAATTAAACCATTTCCATAAAGCTAATGATAGTCTTAACCATGTGCAATTTCAAAAATGCACAATTTAAAAAAAGTAATACTGTGTGTTAGAAAGTAATAAAGGAGAGATTTTTGCTGAACAACAGCAAAGTAATTTTAAATAATTTAAAATAATTTAACTCTGAGTCGAATTTACTAGAGAAATTTCCTACTCACTGCTCTTGTTTTACTTCCTATAAGGAAAATGAAGATGGGTGGAGTCAGGGAGCTCTCCTCTCTGGAGAATCTGAAAAGAAGGTGCTTCAGGCTCAGAGATGGTAAGAATGGCAGGAGGGAAGGGTCAGGCACAGCAATGAAAAGGGGGCTTAAATGCAAGTCTGTAAGCACAACAATCAAACCCCAGCCTCCGCATTTCTGCCCCAGGCATGAATAACACCAGCAGCGGTTCTGTCTACTGAGCAAGATAGTAGAAATTCTTCCTCTAAAGAAAATAAAAGTCCAGAAAGAAAAATATCTTTATGTTGACACCTTGTGGTCCAAAAATAAAACTAGGTGACTTCCACCCACTCATTTTAATGGTAACAGAGTCAGGGTTGGGAAAAGAGAAACACAGAAAACACAAATCCAGAACGGCACAATGACTAATATTAGTATCAAATAAGGTGTACTTTACAACTAAAAGCAGCAAATAAAATACGGGTTTTTAAAAGGGAGTAGTATTCATAAATCTGTATCTAACAACTAACAAAGAAATTAAAACACATAAAATGTTAACCCCCCTGGAATATTGCTTTTATATCTAGGAAACAGAATGTATTTTCCTGGCTTCCCTTAAAAGCATTGGTGGGATGTAAGCAAAAATATTCAGGTGGGGTTTGAGGGAAAATTCTTTAAGGTAGGCCTACTCAGATGGCATGTACATTCTAAATCCATTTCTTGAATCCTCCTTCTTGACTGGAATGTGGGTGCGATGGCTGTAGCTCTAGCAGCTATCTTGTGGAAATGAGGTGACTCTGAGATTACCCTGAGAATGACAAGATGGCTGTGATGATGTGGTGACTCAGGAGATGAAAGCCATCTGCTAAAGATTTCAGTGTAGAAAGATAGAAGACACCAAGTTTCCCACTGATACATTGTACTGCTCTGCGTATTTTAGATCATAGGTCTGTGAGAAAAAATAAATGTATACCTTGCTCAAGCCTCTGTTATTCTGGTTCTCTGTTTCCAGAAGCTCAGTATAAATTTAACTGATATACAAGGAAATTTGATAAAATGGGAGGTTTTTAAAGCTCTCTGAAAATATAAACAGATATGGCTCAAACACACAAAATGCAATAATTATATGAAAAATCTGAATAAAATTAATTTAACATATATAAACTTCACTCAGCAATAAATGTGTATGTATTGTCAATGCATTGCTTTGAGCAGCAGGGCTTTTATTAAATCACGAACTTTATCTGATATCATATAATATTAAAATATTTGTGTATGCCATACGACCTATACTGAGCACATATAAGAGATTTTTTTAAATGATTTAAAAAAAAATTATCTTTAGAGGGGAAGGGAAGGAGAGAGGAGGACAACCATCAACGTATGGTTGCCTTTCATGTGTCCCCTGCTGGGAACTGGCCTGCAGGGAACTGGCCTGCAACCCAGGCATGTGCCCTGACTGGGAATCAAACCGCAGTTGTCTGGTTTGTAGGCCTGGGCTCAATCCGCTGAGCTACACCAGCCAGGGCACATATAAGAGATTTTTCATATTAATTTAAATTTACAGGACACTAGATATTGCTTGTTTGCTAGTAAAACTGTTCCTAAGTCTTTAGCATGTAATTGGTACTGACTTCCCAGTGTTAGGTCATGATATCTTTCAAGCAGCATTATATCAACTATTTCCAATGAAACATAATAACCCCAAATCAAATCTCAAACTCTTATAGTTCATGGTAAAGCACATTTTCTTGGGTTTTAATAATGGCAATAATGTTAAAAAGGTTTTGTGTGACATATTTGAAAATATTTTATATGATGTTAGGTAGATGACATGCAAAAATGATGAAACCTAAGTTAGTTTTAGCACTTATGATGTTAGGTGAAGTGCATAGAAGATACATTTTTCCTTGCCCTTTTGCTTTTTTTTTTTAAATCTGATTTTCACATAGATTTGTGTCTCATTGTGTCCTGAATATAATATAATTCAGAAGACATCTAGTGGTTGATAACCGGGCATCCATTAAAAGATTGGAGGCATTAAACAGTGTGAATGTACATGTTTGTAATAGCTGTCTGATGCTTTTTTCCCCTTTAGTAGACTAAGTCATACTGTATATTTTCCATCCCACTGAAATATTATGAATCACTTTTTAATATCTTTTTATCTGAATAAGAAAAAAATCATTTGTATTACAGACATGTAAATTTAACTTAAAACTACAAAACCTAGTTTGAGGCTTGATACTGGGGCCATAAATCATATACAATAACATTGTAAATGAGATAACTGTAACATTATATTCTCTGGGCAAGGTTAATAGATTCAGTTCAAGTCTAGCAAGAAATTGTAGCTGACATTTTCCCATTTCTTTCAGAAAAGCCTTTATAAATCCTCAACTTCTAAATTGGACTGGATTAGGTCCCAGTGGAGAAAATCCTAGATTTAGTGTTTTTAATTTCCTAAGTTACTGAGTAGGAACCAACTTTATAACTGTAGTCAAATATGGCTTGGGGACTTTAACAGTCAGGTTATTTTTGTTATTCCCACCCAGTTCCAATAATAAAATTAATCATATTAATAATAACAAAGGAAAAATAATGGTAAGAATAATAATAGTTCTAAATTTTTCAAAAAGCCTGTCGATTTGGTTAACCTGGGGTAACTGTGGAAAGACAGATAAATGAGAGTTCCATTCGAGCCTTCCCTGGGTGATTAAACAAAGCACATAAGGTCTGCTGCTTTCATTTTCAACTCGCGGCACTGCGCCCTGGTAACAGAATATTTACATTCTACCGCCCCATGTTTCTTGCTGCGGTCAAACCCTCCTCTGAAAACTGGTCCAGGGGGTGAGCTGAATCTCCTTCTGCCGTGGGAAGAAGTGTCTGCACCATGGTCCCCAGGCCCCGAGAGCTCAGCTGCCCCAGCCTGGGCAGGGAGAATTTCCGCAAATGCGATGTGGTCATTGGGCATTGGGTTATTCCGTCTTCGAGACACTCTTTCCTGAGATAGGTGAAACGTGAATGATCTTCAAGGTGGGGGAAAATCGTTGGTGTAGAATTCTCTATGACGTGATGTTTCTTCTCCTTTCCATTTGCCAGGACCTGGATTTGCTTTCTTATTCCCAGACACAAGATTATTTAAATGGTCTCTTTGCTGTTAAAGACTCTGTGCATTCATGTTTTCTCCTGTGCGTGTTGGACTGCCCTTCTCAGAACTCCGTTTCATCATTTCTCTTTGCTGCCCAAATCCTGCCAGGCCTCTTTGTCCTTCTGGGGTCAGGCGCATGCCTTGGTCCTTAAAGGCTTTCTCACGATGAGTCTACTTTAGCGATCTTCTGTTCTGCATTTATAGGTAACTCATTCCTGTCTTAACTGTGGCTCTTCGCGTAGCTTGGGCATCTGCGAAGTGAAACCACGCACTGTGCCATAGGGGGACATGTGATTAACACATGGCTCACAATCTAGTTGAAAATTCACCTGACCCCTGAGACTTGCTGTAGCTAATTCTATTCTACAATGACTTTCTCTTATTTTGAATTTCCCATTAGACATACAACGAGACTATATGTCACATTTAATTTCCTGAAAGTAGTGTTCCTGTCATTCCTTGAGGACTATTCATATTTCTTCAGCTAGGCTCCCAAGTTACTTCAGGTCAAGAATAACACCTTTTACCTCCTCTTGCAGATGTAGGTATATAGTAACTGATAATTGAATTTAATTTTTTTAGTAGGTCATAAGCCTTCTTCTTAAAACCTTAGCTGTTCTGAACATATTTCAACTAGAATATCTTGCCCCCTTGTCTGCCATAACCAGGTTATGTGTTAATACAGTAAATCTTTCACTTGTTCTTTAACTGACTGAATTACTTCTAAAACACCTTGGAACACTGTCGTATTGTTCTCTTAGGGTGATTTGGGAATCAGAGTGGTGCTATCTCAGAACATCCTTGCTTTCTTACCCAGCAATAATTGTCTTTCTGGGATGTGTCTCCAGCTCTGTGATTAAAGGAATATGTGTTCTCTCAGTCTTTGGTGCTGTTCATGGTATTTTGTTTTCTCTTATATTTGGTGACTCAAACACTGCCTGTTTTAAATTCTCAGCTCCTAAAGGGTAAAGATTATTTAGTCATAACTTTTACTATTTGAGCAGCACGAACAACACAATAAATGTGGGTATTTAATATTTCAGTCTCTGGTGCAGGGATTCCTGAGTTATAATTAGATACGTGATGCCCTGAACTCCTGGCACTTACTTCCACAAAAAATGTTGCTGAGAATGAAGGAGGATGTTAATATCCACCTTACAAAATAAAATGTCACCATCCATCTTTCCAAGATCAGGCTCCGAAAGTAAGGAGTATTATATCTCTGGTAATGTGAATTGCACCTCACTCTTGAGAATTAGAACTGTTTTTAGGCCTGTATTTCTAAATCCTTATCATAGATATAATAAATCGCCAGTGACAAACAGATTAGCAGAAATATCTACTAGGTTCTGTTTTTTAAATTTCATTCTTTGTTAAAATTAATTTAACAAAAGGGTAGGCTTTCTGTAACATGTTTTGTGACTGACTATAAAGCATCAAGCAACGGGTCAGTAATGTTTTAACTAATTGTGTATTTTTATGATTCATTTTATGTATTTATTGACTTATTAGCTATGCATTTTGTGCATGTGTGGTTGCTTTAGCATTTATATAATACATCTTTGATCACAGTGTAACCCCCCAAAATGTTATACTATTATAGCACTTCACAAATAGTATAGAAATCTGATAATGATACGCTTTCATTTCACACCTTCTGCTTGGCGTCTCCTATTGTCATATGTTTTACTTCAACACATGCTATCAACTCAACAATAAAATAGCTTGCTATTATTTTTTGCTTGGAATAGTAAATAACCTTTTACACAATAATAAAAATGTGTTTTATAATTTCAGATTTCCATTTGTTACAACTTTCCTTCTGTCAGAAGGACTTCCATGAACATTTCTTGTCATGCAGCTATGCTATTAATTAATTATTTTGAATGCCTGAAAACTTTTTACTTTTCACTGATTTCGAAAAAAATATTTGGTACAGACTTATATGTTGATCAAATTTTCCTATAAATAATTTTGGAAAGTCTGCTGTCTTCTAGCCTACATTATTTTTTACCAAGAAGTGTACTATCATTTTTATTTTAGTTCTTCTGTATGTAATGTGCCCTTTCCCCTACCAATATAGTTGCTTTCAAAGTTTTCTCTTTATAATGGTTTTAAGCAATTTGATTAGAATTTACTTTGGTATAGGTTTTTTAAAAATGTTACTTTTTAAAAATGTTAAGTGTTCAGCTTCTTGGATCTGTGAGTTTATTATTCATCAAATTTGGGGAAAAATGTAGCCATTATTTTTTTAGTTATACACATATTAGCACACATGAAGTAATCTCAAATCTCATTATCCTCTATTTGCTTTTAATTCATTCTTCTTCCTCTGTTTTATTTTGCATGGTTTCTATTGTCATATCTTTAAGATCGCCAACCTTTTTCTTCTGTGATGACTTATCTGCTGTTGATTTTATCCACATCTCAGGTATTTTAATGTCTTCTCAGGTAGTTTAATGTGTCTTCTATGTTTCTTAACATGTTCACACTTTCTCTATCTCTTTAAGCATAAGAAATGTATTTTAATAGTTGTTTATAATCTTTTGTTCCTAATTCTATTATCTCTGTAATTTCTGGGCCTGTTTTTTATTGATTGATTTTCTTCCCATTACCAGTGGCATATTCAGGCTTCTGTGCATGCCAGATAGTTTTTAGTTTGATTTAAGCATTGCTAATTATAGGAAGTTAGTCCTGGATTTTTTGTACTTCTTTATATGTTTTTTTGCACTTTGTTATATGCTTCAGTTTAATTACTTGTAAGCACACTTTATGTGTACATTTTTAGTGTATTTGTATATCACATATTGCTTATTGGCTTATCATGAGAGTGAATGATTTTTATGGAAGGTGAATGGATCCTTAGAGGAATAGATGGGGGGTTGGATAGTTTGTGACAAGGTGTGTCTGGTAGTGCTGGAGACATCTAGTCTCTTCTTTGATGCGTCAGTCAGTCCTCTCCAGTTGAAGAAATTCCCTGAAGGGGATTTATGATAATTGAGTTCCTTTTGGGTTTTCTGTTTTTAGGCAGATAAGGGAAGTTCATTGAAAGGTTCTTACTACATTTGCTATTTGTCCAAGTGCCTACAGCTCAAAATAGTCAATATAACAATGTGGAGTATTTTGGGGTGGCATGTTCTTCTACTCCTAAGTATTCAATTCTTTTATTCAGTATTGTTATTTATTTCAAACAGGAAGGGGGAATTTCATCAGTAGCTCCCTCTGACATACTTAATTCTCAGTTCCCTGCAATGTGGTGGTAGGCTGAATCCCTCTGTAGATTCTGTTTTTATTAAATTCATGAATGTATAAAGACAACAACTTGCCTTCATTCCTAGAGTTGGTAGCTAACTCCTTTTTGGCTTCTGGGATATTATCACTTCCTGACTTCCTACACTTAGAGGTATTTTCCTGTTCAATCTTACCTCTGGCATTGCTTCCTAAGACTGCCAATTTATTTTCCAAGGTCAGTCCTTGACTTTTTTTTGTCTGCTCTCTCTGGGTAATTCCATGGCTTTAGGCTATAAGCTGATGATTTAAGAGTTTATATTACCAGAGATCTCTTCCCTAAATTTCAGAATGAATAAATCTGACTACTAGATATCTACAAAGTATCTCCTAGTTTATAAGTAACATGTTTGAAACCACTTAGATCAACATGTTACAAAACAAATTTTTCACCTTGTTGACACGGGCCCACCCTGAAAATTCCTGCTTCCCACTCCCTTCCCAGTAGCTAACTCAACGTGATTCTTCTTGACTTTTTAATTCTAGGAAATGGCACTCCATTCATCTACTTACTCAAGCTACGTCCCTGGGAATGTCTTCACTTTCCTCTCTTTCTGGCTGCGTCTTCAAGAAATAATGCATGTCATGTCATTTTTCTCCCTTAAAGCTCTGTAATTCATCAATTTCCATGTCTATTCACACTACTTAAGTAAAGGCCATCTTTCTTCTCACCTTGGCTCATGGTAAGATTTTTCTTACCTGTCTCCAGTGCTTCAGTTTTGCCACTCCACGAAAAAGTAAAGTGTTCTTTTTAAAGGAAATCTTTTGCTTAAAATCTTTTATACCTATTGCTACCCCAGCCTGGGATATCTTTAGGACCCCTTCTCTTCACCTGGAGAATTCCTCTTTGTCATTCAATACCTATGTTACCAGTCATTCCAGATGCTTTCTCAGCCCCACCCTCAAAGGCTGACCATATCATGTCATGTATTATCTGCAACCCTAACTACCCAGAAAGCTCTTTGATGGACCTGTATGCACCCAGTACTACATACAGGGTCTCGCACATAGCCCAGTGAGTAAATATTTGTTATATTCCTTTTAAAGTTCTTTTAATTTAATTAAATTAATTTATTTCTAGAGAGAAAAGAAAGGACAGAGAAAGAGAGGGAGAGACACATCAATGTGTGGTTGCCTCTCATGTGTTCCCAGGTAGGGACCTGGCCTGCACCCCAGGTATGTGCCCTGATTGAGAAAACCAGCGACTCTTTGGTTCACAGGCTGGCACTCAATCCACTGAGCTACACTAGCTAGTGCTATTTGTTATATTCTTTTTTAAAAAATATATTTTATTGATTATGCCATTACAGTTGTTCTATTCCCCCCTTCATTCCCTTCCACCCTGCACACCCCTCCCCCACCATTCCCCTCCTTTCATTTATGTTCATGTGTCACAAGTTCTTTAGATTCTATATTTCCCCTACTATTCTTGCCCTCCCCCCTATTTTCTACCTACCATCTATGCTACTTATTTTCTGTACCTTCTCCCCCCATTCTCCTTCTCCCACTCCCCTGTTGCTAACCCTCCATGTGATCTTCATTTCTGTGGTTCTGTTCCTGATCTAGCTGTCCTCTTAGTTTGCTTTTGTTTTAGGTGTGGTTCTTAATAACTGTGAGTTTGCTGTCCTTTCACTGTTCATCTTTTTTATCTTCTTTTTCTTAGGTTAGTCCCTTTAACACTTTATATAATAAGGGCTTGGTGATGATGAACTCCTTGAATTTGATCTTATCTGAAAAGCACTTTATCTACCCTTCCATTCTAAATGAAAGCTTTGCTGGATAGAGCAATCTTGGATGTAGGTCTTTGGATTTCCTGACTTGGAATACTTCTTTCCAGCCCCTTCTTTCCTGTAAGGTCTCTTTTGAGAAATCAGTTGACAGTCTGATGGGCACTCCTTTGTAGGTGACTGTCCCCTTATCTCTTGCTGCTTCTAGAATTCTCTCCTTCATTTTAATCTTGGCTAATGTAATGATGATGTGCCTTGGTGTGTTCCTTCTTGGATCCAACTTCTTTGGTACTCTCTGAGCTTTCCTGGATTTCCTGGAAGTCTATTTCCTTTGCCAGATTGGGGAAGTTCTCCTTTATTATTTGTTCAAATATTCTTAAAGAAGAAGAATAGTCTCAGTGTCTATGTCATTGTAACCAAAGCCAATAAAATATTATTTTGGCCAAAAAAATCCCCATTCCAAATATTGTTAAAAACAAAATGCATGCCATTTAATGCTAATTGTTGTTCAGCACAGACTTAAGAGTAGTAATGAAAGATAAATATTTTATACTTGCTATAGGATTTATTATATTTTCTCTTAAAAGGCTTCATCAGTTGGTCAGTTATATATTAGCAAAATCTGCTGGATGGAATGGTCTTTGTTCTATGATTTTTCACCAAAATACTTGCTGTTCCATAGATTCTGCTTATAGACTCTGCCAAAGAATAATAACTAAAGTTATATACCTTACTATGTAATGCTCCAACATAATTGTGTAAATTGTTAAGAATCTGATTGTAAAGTGCTATTAGTTTATTTCTGACCATTTTAGAAATTTATATGAGACTTTATTTTCATGAATACTATGATTTCAGAAAGCAATGCTTTATCACAGTGTAATATTTAAAATGATCTTCAGAGATATGTCATATGGAAAGATGAATTATTTATATATTTTACTATGGCAACCATGTGTCAAAGTATAATAAGTATGACTGTACAATTCTTTTTCTCCAGACCTTCAAATGAAAGTAGCATTGAAATTGTTAATTACAGTGTCATATAAAGAATATCAGAACAAAAGTAGAACAAAATACAGAGGATGGCAAAAGTAGGTTTATAGTTGTGAGTATACCAAGCACAGTTTATTCTTAATTATCATATTATTTACTTGTATGACAAGTGTAAACCTACTGCCAACTCCTGTATTTTAGATAAACTTAACAATTTTTTCTATAATTTATTCCGTATGGCATTATACTGTCCATATGGACTATATTAATACCAGAAAAAATAGGTTTTGAGACATATATTACTTGAGACAAAAAATTTATTTCATACTAAGAGCGTCCATATATCAAAAGATAGAACAGTGATAAGTGGGTACACACCTGGAAGCAGAGCCCCACAATACATGAAGCAGAGAGGGAAGGAATCGGAAGGAACAGTAGACTGTTTGGCAATGATAAAGATTTTAATGCCCATGCTCAGTAATGGAAAGAACAACTAGCCAGAATACGAGCAAGTGCACAGAAAGCTTGACTAATGCCATCAACCAACGTGACCTACGTGACATCTTCATCTGTAGAGGGAGCCTCTCAGAGGACAGGAGAGTGCGTGTGTGTTCAAGTGCACATGAAGCATCCTCTGGACCACAGGCTCTGCCACAAAACAAACTTCAGTAAATTTTAGAAGATTGGGAGAAACAACAATAAGGCAAAACTTCCTTCTCAAAATGAGTATATAAATCAAAATTCCAAAATCTGTGAAATCATGAAATGCCAAGAATGAAACAAACAAACAAAAAAAAGCAATTGGGCATAAGTTAACTGCAGATAAAGTTATTGATAAAGAAGAGTCAGACTAAGATTTAAAATACTTTTATTTAGAATAATTAGTGGCCAAAATGAAGTAATAACAGCATTAAAAACAATAGAAACATAAAGCAAAAATTCTAGAATAAGTGGAAACAAAAATGAATGGCATGAATTGTTGAGAAAAAAATTATAACCATTAAAATATAAAGTGACATTTGTTAAAGGTAATTGAAAAATAGTATTAAGCAGTACATCTAAAACAGTTATGTTTCCCTTCCCATTCATTCTTCTAGGTTGATTGAGAATGTCCAGAAATGTTTCAAGGTTTGCTCATTCATCCATTCTGTCACTCAACAGATATTAATACACATTTACTGCTCCAGGTAGTTTTTTAAATGCTTTCATGGAGCTAGAGTGTAGTAGGAAGAGACACACACTAGTTTAAAAATAAGATAATTTCATTGCATGATAAATGATGTTAAAGAAACAGCCCCTCCTTTCTGAGTTTGGTATGACTTTTGACTACAGAGTATAGTCAGAAAAGACTTTTGGAAGCTTATCTAAGTCACCAAGCCAAAATTTGTCTTTGGTTGGTTATGTAGCAAGGAAGTTCCAAATGGCTCTGGGTAGTGAGTGTAGCCCAAGACCTGTGCTGGCTACAGGTGGAGCATCATTATGGTAGTTAGAATGCCATTGCATCCATTAATGTTTCTACTTTAGAAAGCACTAACTAGAAATACAAACTTCAAAACCAGCATGGGAAATATATAAATATAGGAGCTAACATCTGTTTAACACTATATCTGTACATAAGTTTCTTAATACCCAGTGCAGATGAAGAATTAATCCAGGACACAAGAAAACTCAAAGAAGAGGCATGGACACAGAACAGAGAGAATGGGTTGGTTAGGTTGCTTTGCTTTCCTTTTCCTTTTATTTTCTTCATCTTATGTAAACTGGTAATCTAAGGTCATAGATTTCAAGAATGACTGTTACATATCCAGGTGTATTTTACTGTACCATATATACATTTGAATCACTGTTTTCTTATTTTGGACTTCCCTAGCTTACAAACTACCCATTCTAACAAGCACAGTGACTGTTAGTGCCCTTGCAAGCCATGAAGTTTCTTTTAGAAAAACCTCACCTTTTATTTCTTAACATTTATTAGCTGCATTTCCAACCAAAGTGCACAAAATGATTTTTATAAGGCCATTAAAAATAGCTTGTATCACAATTTACTAGACCAAGTGAATTTGTTTGAATTAAATTTAAAACTTCCCAAGATTCAGGTTGAAGTCCAACCCAAAGTAAATATCATTATCCAACTTAATCCTGGAAGTAATGAATTGTACCACATTTACCGTAGTACATGTTATGTACCTCAATCAATATGCTAATATTTACAGAAAAATGGACATTTTAGAAGAACAGAATTATTTGAGGGAAAATTACCATGTCTGCTAAAAATAGTATATCAACCCCAAGTGATTAATCAGAATAATATTGTTTTTCCTTTGAGAGAGATTTGATGGTCTTGGGAAGAGCCAGGGAAGACATCTAAACACATCGACTAATGCTTAACCTAGAGCATCGTCACATGTATTCAGTGATCTTACTCATTCCCTTAGAGAAACTCATATATTGGGGAACATCATTGCAAGAAAATTATTTCCTGAAAAGGATGTCATCCCAATGGCTTCTGTATTTTACATGTCTGATAAACAAAAGTAAGAGCATGAGTAACTTGGTGCTCTAAGTCAGAGACTAAAGGAATGACACTAGTTCTAGTCTGACACGAGAAGGCAGTTCAAGTTCAGACCAGCAGACAGGGAGGGAGGAGAAGCAACACACTGGGAAGGTAGGTCTACACTCATTACTACTCACACCAATATTATTTGAAGGAATCTAATGCAACTAGTCACACATCATCCAATGAAAAAACACTGGGTTAGGGTTAAAAGACTTAAGTTGTTTCTGTGACTCTACTGTGGTGTGACTTCAGAGAAATTACTTAACATCTGGGCTCCTGTTTTCCCCCTGAATTCACTGTATTGTTAAGGAAGGTAAAGTAATGACAATAAAACCCATGATGAAGTTAAAACTTCTACAGAAATGTACTCTAATGACCCAAACAGGTGAGCTCAATAAAGGTTTTACAGGAATCAGTGAAAAATCTTCCCCAAGTTAATATTTGCCATCTGTAGATGCTTTATGTTTGCAAGTCTCTTTCCTGTTACATCATTAGCACTCAGCACAGCTCTAAAGAAGAATTGTATCACAAATAAGAAGTAAATTAGCCAATCTTGGCTAATTAGTACCCAGGTACTTTGAGGGATACCCACTCTAGCATAAGAAATTCAGCATATAGAGGGGTGGGTGGGTTTTTGCCACAAACTCATCTTATTCCTGAGACCTTATGAATGGGAGTCTGCACACCTGAAAGTCTTTAGCTGTGCTGTTTCCAGATCCTAGTCTGAGCTGCCCCACCACTGCTAACCTGAGGGCCCCAGGTGCACCTGTTCTGTTCTTCACATGGAAAAGAATCATGAATCAGCTCTTGAGAGTTTGTCAGAGAGGTGACAATGGAATCATTTTGTTTTAATAAAACTGTCAGGGTCTGCTGGGGCCTTGCACTTGTCCAGTTGTCTTGATCTTCAGGTCTATCAGTTTCCCTTCACCTCCCATTCTGAACTCTCAACATCCACTGCTAAATTTCTATAAGAATGTTAAGTTATGGAAAATACTCTTGATAAGTTAAATCCCTAAGCCTTCTTCAAAAATTCTGCACAAGTTTTTAGCACAGGAAGTTGTTTGTCATGAAATCTTTTGTGTGTAGCTTTTTTCTAGGTAACATTTCAAAACTAGATTAGAAATCAAGGGAACTCATTTCAAAGACTACTCTGCAAAAAGCATCAATGATACCCTCTGAGAAAGATGTACTCATTCTATAGAAAACCGCTGCCAGCTCAGTGAGAAAGAATATAAACAAATTATCATCCACATGCAAGCAGAAAGAGAACATATTTTCTGAAGGCTTAGCCATAATATATTTATTCTCCTAATTTGAAAAAGTATCATTGACCTATATTCTTATTCTTACTTTTAGAGCAGACTATTCTGCTTGAAAATTGCCACACTGCTAGTGGCTTGCACAGTAAAGTTTAAACAGCCAGATATTCAAGGTCCCCCCTCTTGATTTAGTCCAAGCTATTTTCCTGGTCTTAAACTTCCTGTTTGTTCTCTGTTCTCCAATGCACTGAGTTACTACTAATTTCTTTAAAAATGCTCCTGCCTCAAAATATCCAAGTGTATATTTGCTCACATATTGTCATCTAATGTATTGTCCATTCTTGCTGCTTATTAAAATCTTCCACCCACTCAAAGCTTAGGTGGGTGTGATCTCCATGAAACCTCTATCATTTTCTGTAGTTGAAATATAATTGCACTTTCCTCTCTGCTTGCATGTTCTTTTGTACTCCTGTCATGAAACTGTTGTATATTTAGATAGTTATCTACCTTACAGTCCAATCCAATAAGTTGCAAGAGATTCTGATTCTTTCTTCTCTGGTTACTAGTAGTAGCTAACAGAGCCTTGAATATTTCCATGTGGAAGTTGATCAAAGGAGACACTTATATAAATGAGTCTAAGACAGAGTTTCACAACAATGATCATTCTGAGATTATATGGTGAGACAGAATATTTTCTCTGTCTCATCATTCATGCTTTACCTTTTAGTTAACTAATTGTAGTAAAGTAAGAAAACCTATGAAGCACAGATAGCCAGAGAAGTATTGTGGCCCAAGATGATTATAAAAATTTTTTTGATCAGAATGTACTCTCAGCAAATATTTGTCCATGAATGTACTCTCAGCAAAAATGTAAGGATCACTAGAGCTCAAGGTCATTATCTACCTTCTTAGGATGGCATTTTCATCACTACAATCAGTTGCCTTTGATGGTTTCAGCCTACAGTTCTCTTGCCCTTATTCTGCTGTTTCTAAAGTAGCACTTGAAGATCAGCTCAGACCAAAACTCTAAGATCACACAAAATGAACTAAGGCCAGAACTGCTGAGCAAGGATATTTCCAGCAGGATCACCTCTGTTACTATTGCTTTAAGGTTAGTAATGAGTGATCCTTTCACAACAGGATAGCTACCCCCAGCTCTAAGGTGCCTTAAGGAGATGCTTGGAGAAACATTAAGAAGGCAATAGAAAAAAGAATCCATGGGGAAAGCTCCACAGGAAGGCTTTCCACTATTTCTCTTTGCTCCATCAGAGGAAGGCAAACCCCAACAGGGAAAGTAGCTTGGAAGATGTGAATACAATTGGTTTTGCATCTTGTTTTTGAGCACACGGCATTCTCCCTGTCAACCAGAGTTATCGATCAGTCTTGTAGTGGAGAGGTAGATGGGAGTGATGGATTGGGATCGTTACAGGTAGAATGCGGAGAGAAGAAGATAATATTTTGCTTCAGTCATTCAAAATAAGATTTACGGCGTGATGATAGATTGTAAGCCAGATATTTCAGAAAGTGCCTCCCTCTCCAAACCCAAATCTCTATATCTCCTGCTTTGCCTGTCAGTAACCAGGTCAGGTGAGCCATGTAAGTTAAAAAGTAGATTCTAATCAGGCTGAAAGTAGGTTGCAATCCTTAGTTTTGGCCCCAGGATACTTGGGGATAATGAAAGACAAAAGTCTCTACTTTAATTGGTGGATATGTATGTGGGTACCAATTTCCCCAATTTAAGATATAAATGTTAGGGAGAATTCCTAGAAGAAGAGGCTGTGGTCTGATTCATAGTTAGGAATATGGAAGGAATTATCTTCAGCTGCCCCTCAGCTTTGCCTGTCTGGGAAGTGACTGTTAATTGCAGACAGTGGCATAGAGTGATATGGCTGAAGGAGGGCTGGAATTTGGTGTTCTGAGTAGCTCTAGGATCCTACAGTTCACGAGGAGGACTCAGGACTTCCTGTTCGGATTTTAAAGGGTTGTAATCCTGCTTTGGAGACTACTTGGTCAGAGGAGAGTTGATCTGACACCATAGCTGGGAGTGAATCTGTAAGTTATGAACTCAGCGGAAGATGTGACACCCGACAGCCAAAGTGATACCAAGTTAACCAGACAGTATCACTCAGAGAGGGAGGGAGAGGGAGAAGAAGGGGCAGGAGGCAGGAGGAGGGAGAGAGAAGGGAAGTTAGAGTCTTGGGCAATATCTCTGAATGGAGAGAAATCCATACCCTTTGGTTTCCACTTTTATATTTTATCTCTTTACTATTTCCTTCATTTTTCTTCCTCTTTTCTTGGAGAGACATCATGCCATTACATTCATTTCTAAAGGCGGCTATGAAACGATACATTTTTAGGAAGTGTACTAGCTTTTTCAGTTTTTACTTGCCAATGTTGTAATTCCTTCCATGTTTTTAACACATATAAAGAGACACAAAATCAGGAGCTGTAAGATGCAAATGTAATTTAATTATGTAATTTACTTATACATGAAAATTATTTCATTGAGATATTAACTCATGAAGTAACAGTATTTCTAGTAATGTTTAATAAATGCATCTGTCTCATGTAGTTACCAGCTAAACAAAGTTCTTTGAAATCTAACATACCTTAAGAAGGCTTCATTTTTTTTTTAGTTTAAATATTGAAAAACCTTGCAGTTTATGAGAAACTGTTAACAGATGACTGAAATAAAACATAATGTTCCTTTTTGTCATGCATGATCTATCATGTGCAACTGTGATTTTGCCTTCCAGCCTTTTAAGACAAGCATCTAGAAGCATATTTTATCCAACAGCAAGTTTTGTGTTTATGAAAAGTATTAAGGATCAGTCCTCTGGGCTATTAACATAGGAACTGTAGCCATGACCTGAAGGCTGATTAAAACATTATACACATAAAGGTCCCAACAGGCCAGAAAAGTTTTTTTTCTTCTTCTGGAACCTTTTCATGCGACATCTTCTTTGCCTAAAATTGTCCCTATACTTTTATTTCTTTACTTCATTTTCATTAACAATTATATATATTTATGCTGTCTACACATCTTGAGTATTTGGGCTATGGACCCACTGGTTTATGTTATGTACAGCCTATATATATATAGATTTTAAAATAGCAGTTAAATTAATATGTACTTTTATGCCCATCATATTATTCCAGATAACCAGAAGAGCAACAAAAGAAACCCAAGTTTGTAATGGATATAATAGACATTCCAATGATACAGTATTTTACAAGTATATGATAAAGTTGTTAAAAGCAATGGCCAATATAATCCAAACATTGGTGAGAAAACACACAAAAAAGAGGGAAAACATATAGGATCTGAATCAATTTCTCTGCACAGGATAAAACATATGATGAATGTCAGTCTTCAGGTCCCTAATTTTGAGCTCTGAACTTTGATAGTACCAAATTTTTATCAATCCATGAATCCTTCACAATGATCTCAAAATCTCTTTAGACAAAGATCATGAAGTCGATTCAAATCCAAGTCTCAACTGACTAACACTCCGGCATATGTACACCCTCACATGTAAGTCAGGATGATCCCACGGTCACAGTGCATGGCTAGGGAAGGGTCTGAAAGAAGCAAACAAAAAGAGAGTGATGAAGTGCCCAGCCTTAAGGAAACAGTCATTCTGGCATGCAGAATTCCCACTTCAGTTAAATTTGCAAAAAAAATGAAGTTTCTTGTAATTACTGATTATGTTTCTGGGACTATGTTGAGATCTGCATCTTTTTATTCTATTTGTGCAGATAAGCTGGAGCCTGAACATTTTTTATATTTCTGAAGTCTGGGTACATATTGGATTAGTTCTACAAGAATGTTTCTGAAGTCTGCACTTATTTTACCTTCATCCAAATGTTCTATCCTGTACTTTCAACTTCAAGTTCATTAACTTCCACACAGATGTGTGTCTACTTGACATATGTCTGACCCTGCTTATCTTACTTACAGGTCTGCTTTTTTGCTAATGTGTGCCCAAATCACAGAGGTGTTGACAGGCCATTTAGGAGCATTCTTTCTAAAACACACCGGCGAATCGAGACACCAATGCTCAGAGAATCTTAATCATAAGGGGGAAAAAGTTAAATCAATACATAAATTAGTAGTATTTTTATCTCAAAATACTATATAGCTTGAGATGGCATAATGTGTAAGTGAATCTCACGGTCCACTGAAGATTGCCCATCTGGAGTCATTAGCATAAAGAAGAAATATGCCTTTAGGGGAAAAATAACTCCATATTCAAATAATCCTTCAAATTGTTTACAGTATTTCTTAGCATATACCTAATATTTATAAAACTATCTCCTTATTTTCAAATCATAATAATGTAGATGATTTGGCAAACACCCTGTGATAGAATGAGTACGAGCCCTTTCTACATGCATGAAAATAAACAGAGTGCAGAGAACGTCACATTTCTCTGAGTGGTTTAGTGATAGTTGAAGATTTTTGACCTTGTGCTGTGAGTTTCATCTTCTCATGTCCTGATACCTAAATTTGTTTGCAACGAGTCTGTCTCTGTGTAATGCAAGTGTGCTTTTTCCTCCTGACTTTCTTTGTTGAAACTTTTGTTAAGTGTACATTTGTTGTAAACCTAGTATATGTAAGCAAAGATTCTCCATAAATTATGAACCCGTCAGTGTGCATAGGGTGGGTCTGTCCACCTGTTCTTGGTGTCTTTCCTCTGATAATGCCCTCGTTAGAACTGAAAATGATTGCTGCAAAATCCCCTTGCTCTTTTTGCTAACACTTCCAGACTCTGGTTTCCCTGTACATTTTATTATAATTTCCCCTTGGCAGTGCTCTCAGGCGCGTTCATGTACAGTGCTCCCATGTTCCCTAAAACACAGTCATGCGCCACTAGTGTCTTGTGAAATGTTAATAAAGGTTTCAGTATTTTTTCAAAACAATATTTTTTGAGAAATCAATTTGGAAAGTTTGGGTTAACAAAATTAAATAAAAATCTTGACAGGACTACTTGGAATATTTAATATGTTAATGTACTATATGGTTCATCAAGAGGCAGATCTCTTATATTGTTTTCCTCAAGTTATTTGAGTTAAAACTCAGTTTTTGAGGAATATTTAAGGGCCCTGGATTTCCATAGCACCCATTTTGGGGAAAGCTGCTAATAGTTCTGATTCACGTATTAGTTAGACAATTCTTTCTTCTCCAGGGTACAACTATCATTTTATAGAGTTACATCCACAAAATATTTTATGATTACAGTTCATATTATATTAATTTAAACTCATTCTTGGAGCCCTTTGTAGGTTCATTCTTTGTATTCTTTAAACACACACGAAAAGAAATATATTTAGAAAGAAAATATTTAATGTCAATTTGTTTATGATCTCCATTCTCACCGGTGTGAAGTGGTATCTCATTGTGGTTTTAATTTGCATCTCTCTAATGGCTAGTGAAGGAGAGCATCTTTTCATATTTCTTCAGGCCCTTTGTCCTCCTTGGAGAAGTGTCTGTTCAAGTCCTTTGCTCATTTTTCAATTGGGTTGATTGTCTTCCTGGAGTGGAGTCCTGTGGGTTCTTTGTGTATTTTGGAGATTAAACCCTTGTCTGAGGTATCATTGGCAAATATGTTTCCTCATACTTTTGGTTCTCTTTTCATTTTAATCCTGTGTTCTTTAGCCATGCAGAAGCTTTTTATTTTGATGAGATCCCATTTGTTTAATCTTTCCTTTAAACAACAAGTGTTGGAGAGGATGTAGAGAAAAGGGAACTCTGCTACATTGTTATTGGGAATGCAGATTGGTGCAGCCCCATGGAAAACAGTATGGAATTTCCTCAGAAAACTAAAAATGGAAGTGCTTTTTGATCCAGCAATTCTGCCGCTGGGATTATACCCTAAGAAGCCTGAAATACCAATCCAAAAGGACCTGTGCACCACTATGTTCATAGCAGCACAATTTACAATAGCCATGTTCTGGAAACAGCCTAAGTTCCCATCAGTAAATGAGTGGATCCAAAAACTATGGTACATTTACACAATGGAACTCTATGCAGCAGAAAGAAAGAAGGAGCTCTTACCCTTTGCAACAGCAGGAATGGATCTGGAGAGCACTATGCTAAGTGAAATAAGCCAGGCAGTGAGGGACAAATACCATATAATCTCACCTTTAAGTGGAACCTAATCAATAAAACAAACAAGCAAGCAAAATATAACCAGAGACAGTGAAATTAAGAACAATCTGACAGTAACCAGAGGGGAGGTGGGAGTAGATAATGGAGGAAAAATTGGGAAGGGTTTTCAGGAACATGTATGAAGGAGAGATTGGCAAAACCAAAGGTGGGTAGTGTCAAGGGTGGGAGGTGGGGATGGCTAAGGTTGGGTGGATGGTGATGGGGGAATGGAGACAACTGTACTTGAACAACAGTAAAAAAATTAAAAATGAAAGAAAATATTTCATGTCAATTCAGGGAACATACCAGAATTTTATTGATATAATCTTATTTAATGTTTATAAGACAATATGCTAGAGTGGCTTAATGATTAGGGAATGGACTTAGATTCAGATAGACCTGAATTTGACTCTCACATAACAACTTAATAAATATAATTTGTATAACTCTCAGGTTTTTTATATGTAAAATTGAGATAATTTTACATATAAATGTAAATTTATATGGGTTTTTTTTGAAACCTATAAATTGTATAACCTAGGACCTTCCACAGAGTTAGCAAATCTGGTAGGAATTCTTATCTTATGGCCCATTCTACAGAATTTCTGTGATATCAGAAACAAACTCAGAGTATTTGCAATACTTCTTTTACCTTTCTTTGAGAATAAAGGTGGCCTGGTGATTAAATACTGCCCACTCAAGGATGGGGGATTAGGGACTGAATGAAAAAGCTGAAAGAAAGTACAAATTGGCAATCACAAAACAGTCATGAGAACGTAAAGTACAGCATAGGGAATACAGTCAATAATATTGCAGTAACTGTGTGCAGTGTCAGGTGGGCACTGGAAACAGGGGGAGCACTTTGGGGAGTATATAATTGTCCAACCACCACGGTGTACACCTGAGACTAATACAAGTGATATTGAGTGTGAATTGTAATGGAAAAATAAAATCTGGAAAATTAAAATAAAAAAAATAACTATTCTCCACTGAGAGAAGATAAATGTTTCATTCTTGCTTGCTGTGTTACTTTCTCTCAGGAGAGAAGAGTTTCTGCCCAAAGCATCTGAATGAATGGGTGAATGAATAGGTAAAGAAACAAAAGCAAAACAAAGAAATATTAAGAAATTAGACGAGTTGTAGTCTCTCTTAGTAGATGACCTTGGCAGCTTCATCTTTGGTGGGATACCCACTGGTAGCAAGAATGATCCTTTATATGTGTACAACATATTAGCTTTCATTTCAATTCAACAATTTTGTTGTGTAAACCAAAATTAACCTCAGACTGTAACAGAGGATAAACATTTATTCAAGCTGTAGCCAGGGGGACAGATTCAGGTAGCAACTTAAACTGTTTTCCACTGAGAAAAAGGGAAGCTGCTTTTTGTAGGGAAAATTCTCACCCAGATTGTCAATTAGGTTGGTTTTATGTAAATGAGGTATCAAATTATGCAGTTATGATTGGACAGGGCAGGTCTCAGTCTGTTGGTAGAAAAACAAAACCAGAGTTTCCCTGCAAGTGGTTGGCTCAGCCAGCATAAACAAGTGGGACACAGTGTGGGAAGCCCGGAGTTCTGTCTGGGGTTCTCTGGCATACACGGTAGTGAGAAGCCCGCTACCCAGTGGCCCCTAGACTCTTATTATTCATAAAATTTGGGCCCTCTCTAGACCCTGGGGAGACCCTCGCAGCATATAAATTCCTTCTTGAGGCTCACTTTATCTTTATTTATTTTTTATAACTTTTTTATTGTTGTTCATGTACAGTTGTCTTCATGTTCCCGCCACCACTTTTCCTCCTACAGGCTCACTTTAAATTTCTTCTCAGGGTCCACAGTTAGATCTACAAAAAATAAAAATTTTCATTAGTGAGGCACAGGTACACTAAAGCAATTGTCTAAACCCACACAAATAGCAAGACAAGCAGGACCCAGTGTCTGACGCAGTCCTTTGGACTCTCCATCGCGAATTGGTGTAGGACACCCGCGCTGCCCCTGGTGTCAGCTTTCCTGTGCGTGGGCTCACATCATTCTTTGTGCCTCTCTCATGCCCAGACTCTTTCAAATCTAATGCAGTTAAAGTACGGTTATTGTTCTTTCCTGCAAAAGTGCATGTTTCTTACTTATTTCCTAGGAGCAAGGGATTTTTAAAGAATCTTTCATACTGCAGAAGGTAGAGCTTAATAATTGTTTGCTAAAAATTGAATGAATTAAACCCCAGGGGACCTGGACTGCATTTATTTACCTCAGGACACATCTTAGAGAAAGCTAAGCAATGGACTGGGGTGTTGTTGGACTAGCTTTATTGTCTGGTGTGGGAATCTTAAACCTTAAACTGGACTAGCTGTTATTTTGACCCAATATCTTTTTTCCTTTATGTATCCCAATAAGCTGATAAATTCATGGAGGTCAGGTCTGGAACACAGCTAGACTATCCAGCGAAGAGACTAGAAATACTCACAGTAAGTTCTTACTAGATGGTTCATCTCAATGGTGATGATGATGCAGGGTTTATCGTTTACATGGAGCTTCTTGCAAGAGGAGGTATTTCATTATGACAGAAATTGCAATGAAAGTAAGGACTAGTGTCCTTGTTTCCTGCCTGGCACTAATCACTATGATGCCTAGATACAAGGCTATGCCAGTGGCTTGCAGGCAGGAATTAGCATGAGAACAGTCCTTCTGTGAACATGCCGAGAGGTCAATAAGTACATGATTATAAATTAGCTTGGTGGACTAGTGTGGTCATTAGCTGGGTCGAGTGTTCCTATTTCATATAATTGTTTTGCTGCACCTGAATTAATTTGAGTGTTTAAATCCTGCATATTAATTCTGTGCTGCAGGATGTAAAGCTTTGGACTAATCCCTTTAATACTCTTTAGTATAAACACCTTAATCAAGCAACAGCTTTATAATTAGTTCTACTTACAGGCTGGATATAATTTACCAGGTTTACAGCTCATAAGTTACCACAACTTTTTAATCATAGTAATTATGCTTTAGAATGTAAGCGTAAACGGACTTTCCTAGTTTATTCCAAGGATGAAACTAAGGCAGTCAAAATCAGAAGATTAATAAAATCCAATATATGGATACTCTTTGTGTTTTTATGGCAGCTCAAGATCACTCATCCTTGGAATTTAATCACCAGATTAAGGTAGCTATTGAGCTAAGAAGGTGATTTTTTTTCTTGAAAAAGAAGTACAGTTCTCTGTGTATTACGTATTTCTTTTGTCCAGTGTGAAAGATGCTGATGTGATTTAATTTTATTATGGCAGTGAGCACTCCGACAAAATCCCTCTCGTGTACTAAACCTAGTAAGTAAATAACGGTTTAGCGACTAAGGATGTGCTGATCCATTTTTCTTTTTATTTGTTTTCTCCCTGAGGATATTAAAGTACAAATCATTCCTGGCATTAAGAATTTGTATGGTCCAGCTATGCAGTTTAGAGAGCAGAACTTTAAATTAAGTCTTAAATAGGCACTTAAATTTGTTGAGATATACTTATATTAATTTAAGTAAAATTATTTAAAATACTCCATTGAGATTTAGTAATATTATGAGGTAAGAATCTATATTACCATTATTTTATTTATTTTTAAAATATTTTGTTTATATTTAGAGTGAGGGGAAGGGAGGGAGAACGAGGAGAGAAACATCGATCAGCTGCCTCTCATAGGCTCCTTCACTGGGCACTGAACCCATAACCCAGGCATGTGTCCTGACTTGGAATCAAAGCAGTAACCTTTTTCTTTGTGGGATGACACCCAACCAACTCAGCCACACCATCAGGGCTAGGGATCTATATTATTGCTAAACTTCAATGAATTCACGTTACTGGTTGATCTACTTTAAGTATATAATCACTGTTTTCATATATCTTGCTGAAATATTTGTTTGAAATTGTGGTACAAATTTAGTATGTAGACAATTTTTCTAAGAAAACTTCACTAAAAGTAGGCTAAAACCTTTTGGGTTCAACCATAAAATCTGTAATTATATGAAATAATAATTGTATATGAAGGGGGCCCCCAAAAAAAACAAAAATATCTTTTGGAGGCCAGGTCTTTCATAATGTAGGCTTCCCCCACTAGGTGAGTGTTCTAGGAACCCATCTGTATTCAGTGTGCCAGCTGGCGTTGTAGTGAGAGGCGCTGAGAGGCTCAGTGAATTTTTTTTTCTGGAAGACTCTTTGAATGTATTTGCTGATTTCATGATGGATGATTTACGAGTGCGTCTGCCCACTCTGTGCTGAGTGTTCAGCAGTTTTGACCAAAAAGGGGATGACCCTGTGCCCCGCCCTCCCTATTCACCTGATCTCACCCCAAGCAACTGCTGTTGCTTCCTTGGATGAAAAACCCTCAAAGGGAAACATTTTGCCAATGTGTAAGAGGGGAAACAAAATACAGCAGAAGCAATAAAAGGCATCAAAATCGACGAGTTCAAAAACCTTGAGTGGTGGAAAAGACATCTCAATAAGTGTATTGCATCAAATGAAAAAGAATTTGAAGGCGACTGAAGTTTAAACATGTAAGAATAAATACACATTTTTTTTGTAAATGAATTCTGGTTTTTTTTTGGTCCCCCCTCACATGCATAGATAGAAATATAATTTTGTGATAAAATACATGCATGATGTGGATATAAATGTGAGTGTAAACAGTCTGGCTTTGTTATAACATGATGAAGCATAAGCAGTGGTTAAATGTTTCAACCCTTCTCACAAAAGGTGTTGATTATCCAGTGGTTAATTTGGTCATAGTGAATTGTACTGACTATAAAGATAGGCCAAATGTTGTCGGCCAGGTCAGAGGTTGCATATGTAAATGGTTACTTGAGGAACTCTAAGACAGTGATTTAATAAAATACAGAGGCCAGCAGAAGTAATGCCATTGAGGTGGTGGGTAGGTATGTGACTGTCTCACATGAGATGGACAGCAATTTGAACACTTCACCTAAAATCTCATACATAGACACATTTGAAATATTAAACACATTTGGTTTTCCTTATTTATTAAATCATTATTAAATATTACACACATTTATTATGGGCATTATTTGTGCTGGACCCCTGTATATCTTACTAAGCATAATGATGTTCTTAATGTGGTTTGTAATTGATTGGTATTATATGGACATTAGGTTTGCTAAACATTTATACTATTGTAACTCAGAACTCTTTCACTTTGATACAAATGTATGAGGAGATTTTTAAGAAAGTGGACAACAAATTCTTTAGGATGGGGAGCAAAGTGGAACATTACCAAATTCTGGGATAAACAGCCTGGCCAGTGACAAGCTGAAGCTAACTAAACTAGAATCGTAGAGATTGTAGAAGGAAGAAGGGACCTGCAAGAACAGAGACATGTGTAAGTTCATCAGAGGAACTTCGGGTGGACAGTCTCCGACTGTGAGGAACAGGATCCCCGAAGAATCCTTGAAGTCATCTGTGCAAGCTTTGAACCTGAGACAGATGCACTACACCAACATTCTAGCTCTGAAGGCATCATCCCCCAAAATTGTTATCCTTTGGGAAATATAGTGAGCTAGAAAGAGGAAAACAATAGGGCCTCTCACCTCACCTTTTTAACCCCAGTGGCAAGCCATAGTTGGGGGAGGGTGAGAAATCTCATGTTTCAGTGAAGATTGAAGATGAGATCATCATATAGATCATAAAATAAAATATATGCAGAATTTCTCAAAGTGAAGTCTGTACATTTTGGGAGTCCCCAAGAGACCTTTCCAGGGGATCAGAAAAATCAAACCTTTTCCCCATAATGATACTAAAGCATTGTTTATCTTTTTCACTATGTTGACATATGCACTGATGTTACAAAAGCAATGATGGGTAAAACTGCTAACTCAGTCTGAATCAAGGCAGTAGTGCCAGGCTGGGTGAGCAGTCCTATTCATCATCACTGACTTATTAGCATTAAAACATGCTAATAATGCCAAGTCATCTTTCCTTGGATTGCTCTTATGGCTAACACATTTCTTATAGCCAGATTTAGCACTTATCTTTTTCAATATGTCCTTTCCCTTTTTGTCACCAATCTAGCTTTCTGTCCATGCAAGTTGTTCCATTTCTCTGACTCCCTCTTACCTCCAGTTCTCTTCTGCCCGTTTTTGAGAGATTTTACCAAGCCTTAATTTAATTGGACAAATGCCTAAGATTCTGGACCATTCTCTTGTTTCTTTCAAATTACGTGAAGCATTGTCCAGTTGCTTCTGTATGCTATTTTCTATTTTCTCTTTTAAGTTATATATTATTGGTTATGCTGTTAACCATTGTTCCAAATTCTCCCCTTTCTCCCTTCCAACCAATATTCCTACTCCCTTAGGCAATTCCCACCCATTTGTTCTTGTCCATGGGTCACATGTATAAGTCCTTTGGCTACTCCATTTCTTGTACTATACCTTGTATCACTATGGATATTCTGTGACTATTTGTACTTCTCAATTCCCTCACCTCTGCGCCCATTCCCCTAAACTCCCCTCCTACATGGCAACCATCAAAATGTTCTCTGTGTCAATGATTCTGTCTCTATTCTTCTGGTTTGCTTCATTTATTTTTAGATTCATTTGTTGATAGATATGTGCTTATTGCCATTTTATTGTTCATAGTTTTTATCTTATTTTTTAAAATAAGTCCCTTTAACATTTCATATATGGTTTTATGATGATGAATTCATCATAATATTTAGTATTTTCTGGACTGGGGAGCTTTCTATCTGCCTTTCATTCTAAATGATAGCTTTCTGGGTAGAGTAATCTTGGCTGTAAATCTCTGCTTTTTGTGACTTTGACAATCCCTTCTAGCCTGCAAAATTTCTTCAGAGAAATCAGCTGACAAACTTATGGGATCTCCCCTGTAGGTAACAAACTGCTTTTCTATTGGTGCTTTTAAGATTCTCTCTTTATCTTTAACTTTTGGCATTTTAATTATGATGTGTTTTGGTGTGGGCTTGTTTGCATCCACCTTTTTTGGGACTCTCTGTGCTTCCTGTACTTGCATGTCTATTTCCTTCACCAAATTAAGGAAGTTTTCTTTCACTATTTTTTCAACTAGATTACAAATTTCTTGCTCTTTCTTTTCTCTTCTGGCATCCTAATAATGAGAATGTTGGACCTCTTGAAGTTGTCCCAGGGGCTGCTTACACTATCTTCATTTTGGGGGGGATAGTTTTTTCTTCTTGTTGTTCTGATAGTTTTTTTGTTCCCTTATGTTCTATATTATTGCTTTGATTCTCAGCTTCATCAACTCTATTGTGGGTTCCCTGTAAATTATTCTTTATTTTTATTAGCATATCCTTTATTTCTGCCTGGGTCTTTTTTTTATCCTGCTGCATTCCTCACTAATTTCCTTGAGTACCCTTATAAGTAGTGCTTTGAATTGTGCATCTGATAAACTGCTTATCTCCTTTTATTTAGTTCTCTTTCTGGAGTCTTGATCTGTTCTTTCATTTTGACCGTGTTTCTTTGTCTCCTCATTTTGATAGCCTCCCTGTGTTTGTTTCTGTGTATCAGGTAGAGCTGCTATGACTCCCTGTCTCGGTAGCGTGGCTAATGTAGTAGGTGTCCTGTAGGGTCCAGTGGCACAGCTTCTCCTATCACTCAAGCTTTGTACTCAAGGTACATACATCCTTTGTATGGCTGAGTACACCCTCCTGTTGTATTTGAGCCTTGATTGCTGTAGGCAGGCCAAAGGGAGGGATTTAGCCAGGCCAGTTAGCTGCACGAACAGGCTGTGACCACTGACCACCATACCTCCACCCTCCATGGAGGATCAGCTGTTCAGGTCCAGCTACAGACTACATTGGAACCTCCACCCTTCATTCCAATGTAGTCTGTAGCTGGCTCTCAGGTTTCCCAGGGGGTGTAGACCAGGGTCAGCCACCACCTGTGTTCTGCCTCAGGGCCACCCAGCAATGATCTACAAAGCGACCTGTAGGTGGTTGCTACCTGTGCTGGTCCTGGAGTTTTCAAGGCCAAGCCAAACTGTGATCCAAGCTGGTTGCTTCTAGTGCCAGTCTTGGGGCCGCTTTGCAAGAGGTTTGTGGGCTAGGGGCTTGCTTAGGCCAACTGTTGCTTGTATGATACTATTTAGGAAGGTGTGAAGCCTGAGTGGAGACCAGCCATTCATATGAAAAAACCTCTATTAACAGCTTGGGTACACTGTAATAGCCGTGGGGCAGAGCCTCAGTTACTCACCAGGGCGGAGCTAACCACGTAAGTTGATGGAGTCTCAGAATTAGCACCCGCCTGCTGGCTCTGTGGCTCTGTGGGAGGAGGACTCAAAAAAGGAACAGTGGACTCTGTCTTTCTGTCTGGGAGAAAGCTGTCCACCAGCTCTTGTCCTGATGCCAGACACTTTATTTCTTCCCTGTATGCCACTGGTATTTTCTCAAACTGTTACTCTAATGTTGGAGCTTAGAGGGAGTGTGTCTGAGTAAGTCTGCATGTGGGCCCTTTAAGAAGAACTGCTTGGGAATGCAGTAGCTCCTTTCTCTGACTCAAATTATACTGATTTTTACAGCCAGAAGTTACGAGGGCTTATCTTTTGTCACTGCAACCCTGGCCCGGGACCCCTCACTCCTAAGATATCCCTTCCAAATTTTTATACACCATATGTAGGTGTGGGCATAGCCCATTATGTGTCTCTGTGTCTTCTACCAATCTGGATGGGTGCGGTTTCTGCCGGACTTCCATTCAACTCAAATTCTGATGATTCTGAGTGGTAGTTACTCTGTAGTTTAGCTGTAAATTTGATGTGGTTGTGCAAGGAGGCAAGCTGTGTTTACCTATGCCTCCATCTTGACTAGGCATCTTGAAATATGCCTGCTGTTTTCTCATTGGTGAAATGACAGCAACGGATTTTGATAATCAAGGTAAAGTATTGAAAGTTACAAAATAGTTTTGGAACTATTTGAAACTTTGATTCTTTGTACTCTACTACATACCCTCCTTTCTTGTTAGATGGAAGATACGTCAAGTCATTAAATAATTCTTAGGGCATGACGTTGCTGACTTATAATATTTTCATGGGTTTTGAGACATTTTGCATAAAAGAATGGTCTCCAGGATGAACAATACTCTTAGGCCTAATGCATTCTTCTCCTGACACACAATATTCAGGAGTTTAAAATTGCGAACCATCTAAGATTACACAGTAGTTTCCCCTTATCCACCGTTTTGTTTTCCACAGTTTGTTACCTGTGGTCAGCTGTGGCCCAAAAATATTAAGTAGAAAAACCCAGAAATAAACAACGCATATGTTTTAAATTGCACACCATTCTGCGTAGCATGGCAAGATTCTGCAACCATTCCCGCCTCTGTCTTGCTCAGGATGTGAATGATCATGCTGCCTGGAGTATTCTCACTTTACACACTACCCGCCTATCAGTTAGTCACTTAGTAGCTGACTCCATTATTAGATTGAAGGTGGCAGTAGGTACTACAGTGCCTGTGTTCACGTAACCCTTCTTTTACTTAACAGTGGCCCCAAAGTGCAGCAAGCAGTAGCTTTACACTGTGTCATAATGCCTATGCCATTCCCTTCACTTCATTTCACCATGTAGGTGTTTTACCATCTCACGTAATCACAGTAAGGAGGGTGAGTGCAGGGAAATAAGATACTTTGAAAGAGAGAGCATATTCATATAACTTCTATTATAGTGTATTTTAATAATATTTCTATTTTATTATTGTTAATTTCTACCTGTGCCTAATTTATAAATTAAACTTATCATGGGTATGTCTGTATAGGAAAAATAATAGTTAATTACATGTATAATATAATATATTTGGTACTATCCATGGCTTCAGGTGTCCACTGGGGGTCTTGGAACATATCGTGGGCAGATAAGGGGGAGTATTGTACTATCAGGCACACAGAGGTGCTTAGCCCAGCAAAAAGCAGACACAGTGAGATTCTAGTAGGTAAGTAGAGTGTTGATGTACAGTCTTGTGATGCCTGGTCTATAGTGGGTGCTCAGTTAATGCTTTAATAAGTGGTGAGCAAGCATGACCCAGGCCTCTAGATCTGCACACAGCTACTGGGACTGGCATTGGATGGGTAGACTTTTTCTCTTCTCACTGACTACCCAGGTCTAAGATTCCCCAATGGTGTATTTAATCCCATTTTAACACAAAATCCTAAATCCATAAATAATTTTGTTTTTAATAGATAGAAACAGAATACTGAAACTAAAGAAATGAAGCAGGAATTTCTTGTGTGTCTGAGGCCAGAAGTGAGAGAAGCTTGTTTAACCTAGTGTAACGACCCTTGGTTTTAATTTACAAACTCCATCCTTTTATACATTTTATAAATTTAGGTTTTTGAATGTTACACTTTTCTGCTATGGTCTCTCTTTGTTCCTACTATGTATGAACTATGAATGGGAAATGAAGTAAAAGAGACAAACTCCTAAAATTCCATTTTTATCTCTTTTGATTTTCTTATTGGCAAAGCATTACCTAGTTAAGAAAGATCTTCTGGCAGCCTTTTGGGTGGTGTTCTTTGTTACAGGAAATCTTTTATTTCATTCCAGCAAAGAAATGAACCAATTTGATATGATCCTTTTATCCCAGAGAAAGGGCACAACTTCTTTATTTTCAAGGTTGTGCATTTTTTAACTGTAAAACATACTCCACTATTGAAGCCATAATTATATGCACTTGTCAATCAATCTTAACCTACTACACTATGGTTATGGCATTTTATCTAAAAAGAGAAGGATTAAAGGCTTTGCATGAAATGAAAGGTACACACAGTCAGGGAAGTATAATGCATGTCATTAGCTATCTGGGAAGAGAAAAATGGACAGAGGCAGATTACCAATATTTGATTTCTCACAGGCATTGAGAAGTCTTTAAGGCTACATACAAAATAATGTTAGGGAATTTGACACTTTGATTCCTATTTTGTTCTCTCGGCAATTATTTAAAAGAGCTCCTTCATCCCACAGCTACATAAATCAAATTTGAAAGGGATAACATTTTAAAGTGAGTCTAAAAAAAGAAAAAAGTCCTGTTCTAACATTAAGTGCCACAACTCCAAGAGAGGATTTTAAATGTTATTTCTTTCAAACACATTTTATTTCGTTGGGTACAGTTTCTGTCCTGGCTGGGGTGTCTGGAACTGTTTTCAAGTATGTTTGCTGCTCTGGGTCTGTGAGCAGCACCATGGCTGTTGAGAAGGAAAAGCAACTTGCAGAAAGACAAAGAAAAGGAAGCCAAGATGAGTGAGGCGACTTTATTTTTCAGGAACACTGATATAATGGTACATACCTCTATGTTCAACATTGAAATATATTGAGAAGACACCGGTCACAAAGACTCAAGAATCAAAATTGGATGTGATGATCTCACACATTGTGTTTTTAAAGTGAGCCTTGCTCATCTAAAGAACAATGAAATTGCATTTAGAAAATTAGAAATTACTACTAAGAATGTTCGGGGCAAAAGCTGCCAGTATAACTCCCAAGAAATGTACTTGGTTGTTGACAGAATGTGTTCCACACTGGGGAAAAACAATCAATCATGAAGACTGTACTTGAACTTCTGCTTTTAAAAGTACTAATGGTTACTTGCTTTGTCATCTCTCTGTGGGCATTTTAATAAAAACTTCAACAACATGATCCAGAAAACTAGTTGTGCCCAACTCTAAGGAGGTGTTCCAAGTCTAGAAAAATCCGATGGAAATCATGACCTGAAAAGACAGACAAATGACCAGAAGAAGTGTTAATAAGCTGATTTTAAAAAGCTGGGCAGGGGGGATGACATAGAAAAGGCTGGTCATTGGCTTATCTTCTCCACGAAGTGCTGGTTCAAGGTAAACTGTGAAATGGTCAAGTGCAATGGTCAAGAAACTTCCTGGTGAAGGCAGTGGTATGAAAATCCTTTGTGGATAACAACGAGATGCTCAGGCTGAACAAGTTGACAGATATGAGTCCCAGATGTAATTAAAAGTCAGAAATTTTAAATGATCGAAAAAATTCTTACCAGCAATAATAATATAATAATTATCGCTATATGGTTTACATGCAAATAAGAAGCTACAGGGAGATTTCATTGACGGGCAAATTCTAATTAAAGCCTGTGTATCTGTTTACACTGCAGTTGAACTAATGCACCGGTATCAGCACACCTTTTTTGTTACTTCATTTGCTTTGCTAATTTTCTTCAGGAACAAAAAGGATGTATTTTGGATAAAGCTGAAGTCTTTCCTTTATTAAAAAAAAAACGTGGGCTCTATAATTTATCCTCCCTTTGGCCTTATAGAGGAGCCAAAATAACCTTCTCCCTACCCATCTGAGTTTTTGTCTGAGGGCCATGATAAAAAATTAACAAGAGAAAATTCAAAGTTTAGTTGCATGTAAGCCTCGTGTACACAGGGGAGAAACCCAGGAAAAAATGAGTATCTTGAAGAAGTGGCTTTATAATTCAGGATTGAATACCAGCCTAATAGAGAAAGGGAGGGAGGATTTAGGCCTGTCGGGGGAGAGTAAATAATTGTTTTGAAAGAAGGATGAAGGTCCTTTAGAAGAGAAAATGAAAGGTCTGACAGTTTGTGACAACATCTGGGAGTGGCATCAACTTCTAGTGTCCTTTCCTGTGATAAGTGTCAGTCTTTCCTGGTTGATGAAACTCCGGAGGGGAGAAGATTTATGACCACTGAGCTCCTTCTGGAAGATGTATCTTTCAAAATTAAATGGATAAGGGGAAATTGGAGAAAGCCCCTTTTTGCCTTTGCTATTTTTCAAGTGCCTACAACTCAAAATAACATATCAAAGTGGCATATTTTGGAGGGGCATATCCTGCTACACTCCAGCCTTTGGTAAGTTTGTTAATTAATGTCTTTACTCTTGAAGTCCCACTATTGTTGAATAGCTACTGTGTGTGCTTAAGTCAACTCTCTGAGCACTTAAGCATGAATCTGACTTTTCGTGCAATTGTAGAATAGGATTGCTGTAACTGCAATCTACTGATTCTTCTTTTACCGTTTGAGTCGAACTTTCCTGTTTTGGCTATTTATAGCATTAGAAAATTTTTAGGGTGTGAAACCACATGAAGTGTCAACCAGAGTAGAATTTATACCCTGGTGGGTTGTTGGCCAAAATTTGGGCAAGAGATGCCTTTGTTTGTTTGGCTTGTGCAGTGCTGGCTGGTGTAATTTTTCATACTTTAAAAAAAATGACTTGTCAACATTCAAAATTTAGGAGATTTATATAAAAATGGAGATTTATGGAGCACTAAAAGTTACAAATAGCTTTCCATTCTTCTTCCTTTCTTGTTCTTCATAGTATTCACTTATGTATATTTTACATACTTGTTTCCTATCTCTTCTCACTGGAAAGGATGTAGCTCCTCTTTCTGTAAATCAAGATGGTCTTTCTTTGCTGTCGAGAGAGAAGCAGAGTGCATGGAGGTGTTATAGGAGTTATTGGTAATAACTAATGGGTAATAAGTAAGGTTTCTTCTTCATTTTCCCCTTTGGTTCTTGAAATGCATTTGGGGACAGAGTCCCTCATTCTATCATTAGAAATAACCTTGAAATTAACTTACTAATTCATATTGAAAATGAGATGAAAATGACTGATATGAGATCCTGTTGCTGTTAATAATTTAAAAAATGACCTTAAAGAACATCTTTGATCTTCAAATATGTTACATTTTAGTTTCATTCTGGTTATGGACAGCTGTGTCAACTTTGCTTCAGTAATGAACCTGGTCTGGGAACACTATAGGAAGTGGTCAGAATTTCATATTTTAGATACAGTCTTTTGTGATTGCTGCTCTAACTTTTAACTTCAGATACTGTGTAAAATTTATGATAAAATGAAAATGTTTTGACTCTTCTATTTGACTTATTTCATTCAAGAAATATTTACAGACTTTTCTAAGGAAATATATTCAGGAAAATGTTGCTAGTACCAACAGGTTAGAGCTTAATTTTCAAATTGTCTATTTTTAAATATTATTCCTACTACTTTAAAGATTTAAAAATATTGTATCAAATAAGTTGTTAATAAGAGTAGAATGTGTGTTAAATGTTGATTATTGTATTTCTCTTTTTAAAACTATTTACAAATATTCCCAACTACATTTTAAAACTGATAATAATCAACACACAGTGGTTTCCAAGCATTAAATTTATAGGGGTCCACTGAGGGTGGTATACATGTATGTGTCATGTATTAATACAGGAGGCCTGGAGTGGGGCCTGGGAATGTGCAGTTACACAGAACCCCAGGTGTTTCTTTCTTGTCTTTTATTTTTTTCCTTTGCCCTACGCCCTCCCTTGTGGCAACCATCAGCTTGTTCTCTGTATCTAGGCTCTATGTTTCTATTTTTGTGTTACTACTAATTTTTTTGTATTTCAGATCACAATATAAATGAAATCACATGGTATTTGTCTGACTTTCTCTGTCCGACTTATCTCACTTAGTGTAATACCCTCTAGGTCCATCACTATGGTTGCAAATGGCAAGATTTCATTCTTTTCTATTGCTGGGTAATATTCCATTGTATGTATATACTGCTTATTTCTTATCCATTCATCTGTCAGTGGACACGTAGCCCCCTTCTATGTCTTGACTATTGTAAATCATGCTACAATGAACATAAAGGTTCACCTATTTTTTGCATTTGTGTTTTTGTTTTCTTTTGGTAAATATCCAGAAGTGGTATTTCTGGGTCATATGGCAGTTCTATTTTAATTTAAAAAAATCTTCATACTGTTTTTCAGAGTGGTAGCAACACTGTGAAACAATTCTAACAGTGGTAACAGTCCCACCAACTGCATGAGGGTTCCCTTTTCTCCATGTCCTTGCCAACACTTGTTTTCTGTTAGTTTTTGGTGCTAGCCATTCTGACATGCATGAGGTGATATCTCTTTGTGGTTTTGATTTGCTTATTTCTGATAATTAGTGATGTGAAGCATGTTTTCTTATGTCTGTTGACCATCTTTATGCTTTCTTTGTAGAAATGTTTATCCTCTACCCATTTTTAATTGAATTTTTATTTTTTAAGTGGTATAAATTACTTACATATTTTATATAATAATATCTAATGTATATTATACATAGTACTATATTACTAATTATCCTTTATTAGATATACCATAATGTGAAGATAGTCTCCCATTAAGTAGGGTGTCTTTTTTTATTTTGTTGATAATTTTCTTCACTGTGCCAAAACTTTTAGCTTGTAGTTCTATTTTTTAAAAATTTTTACTTTTGTTGACTTGCCCGAGGGGACATACATATCCAAAAGATATAGCTAAGACCAATCTCCAACAGTTTATTGCCTATGTTTTCTTCTAGGAGTTTTAAAGTTTCAGATCTTAAATTTAAGATAGTAATCCATTTTGAGTTTATATTTGTATATGGTGAAAGAAAGTGGTCCAGTTTCTTTTTTTTTAAAATATGTATCTATCCTAACATTGGTTTTCCCAACACTACTTATTAAAGAGAATCTTATTGTATATTTTTGCCTCCTTGTCATAGATTAATTGACCAAAGATATAAGCAAGGCTTTATATCTGGGTTCTCTATTCTGTTCCATTGATATATATGTCTGTTTTTTTGTGCCAGTACCATGCTGTTTTGATTTTTGTAGCTTTCTGATGTGGTTTAAAATCAGGAGCATGGTAACTCCTGCTTAGTTCTCTCTCAAGATTGCTTGGCTATCTGTGGTACCATATACATTTTAGAACTACTTGTACTCACTTTGAAAAGAATGCCGTTGGTATTTTAATAGGAATTTTAGTGAATCTGTATGCTTTAGGTAGTAAAAATATGTAAAAAAATATCAATCCTCCCAATTTGTGAGCAAGGTATATCCATCCATTTATTTGTATCTTTCTTCAGTATCTTACAGCTTTCAGAGTACAGGTCTTTTACATCTTTGGTTAAATTTATTCCTAGACCAGGGCTGTCAAACTCTTTTTTACTGGGGGCTATATCAGCCTTGCAGTTGCCTTCAAAGGGCCGAATGTAATTTTAGGACTGTATAAATGTAAGTATCACTTAACAGTTAAGCGAGAGCTTGGCGCTGTCACCGGGTAGAAACAAGGTGCTGGGCCAAATAAAACAAGGTGGAGGGCCAAATTTAGCCTGCAGGCCTTGTGTTTGCCACCTGAGTCCTAGATATTTTTATGTTTTTTGATGCAGTTTAAATGAGATTGTTTTTTAAATTTCTCCTGATTTTTGTTATTAGTATATAGAGATTCAATAAATTTCTGTATATTTTGTATCCTGCAATTTCATTGAGCTAATTTATTAGTTCTAATAGTTTTTTTTCAGACTTTAGGGTTTTTATATATAGTATCAAGGTAAATAATTTATTTAATGTATTGTTAAATTAGGTTTGCTAATATTTTATTGAGAATTTTATCTCTATATTCATCAAGGTCAATGACTTATAATTTTCTTATTTGTAGTGCCTTTGTTTTTTTCTGATTTCAATCCCAGGGTAGTGCTGGAATTATACATATAGAAGCATTTCTTTCTCTGCAATTGTTTTTGGAATGGATTGAGAAGGATAGGTAATAATTTTTTAATGTTTGGTAGAATACACCTATGAAGTAGTCTAGTCCTGGGCTTTTATTTGTTGGTATTTTTTCTTAACATTGCTTCAATTTAATTGCCATTAATAGATTTGTTTAGATTTTCTGTCTATTTGTGGTTCAGTTTTGGAAGACTTTTTTTTTTCTTAGAAATTTATCAATTTAACTAGGTTTTTCTATTTGTTGTCATATATATGTTTTTTGCATTTTTTAATGATCCATTGTATTTCTGTGGTGTTGGTTGTAATTTTATTTATGATTTTATTATTTGTGCTTCTTTCTTTTTTTTCTTGATGAGTCTAGCTAAAAGTTTGTTAATTTTGTTTATCTTCTCAAAGAACTAGCTCTTCTTAGTCCTGGCTGGTGTGGCTCATTTGGTTGGAGCATCACCCCCTAAATCAAAGGGCTGCAGGTTTGTTTTCCATTCAGGGCACATACTTGGATATAGGTTCAGTCCCCTTTGGGGTACATTTAGGAGGCAACCGATTGTTGTTTCTTTCACATCAATGTTTTTTTCTCTATCTCCCTTCTCTCTCTGAAATCAATGATATGTCCTTGGGTGAAGATTAAAAAATAATTAAAAAAATAAAAAAATGTGCAGTTCCTTTAAAAAAACAGCTCAGATTCATTGATCATTTCTACTTTCTTTGTAAATCTTGATTTCATTTATTTCCAGTTAGATCTTTTTTATTTCCATTTTTTCTGTTTATTGTGGGTTTTGTTTGTTTTTCTTTTTCTACTTCCATTACATGTGAAGTTAGATTATTTGGGGTTTTTCTTATTTTTTTGATGAAGGCCTTTATAGCTATGAATTTCCCTCTTAGAATTGGTTTTGCTGCATCCCATAAATTTTAGAAAGTTGTGTTCTCATTTTATTTGTCTAAAGGTAGTTTTTGATTTCCTGTTTGATTTATTCTTTGATGAATTCATTATTTAGCAGCCTGTTGTTTAGTCTTTACATGTTCATGCTTTTTTCCAGTTTTCTTGTTATCATCGATTTCTACTTTCCTATCTTTATGGTCATAAAAGATTCTTGGTATGATTTTAGTTATTTTCTATTTACTGAGTCTTATTTTGTGTTATAACATGTAGTTGAGGAAAATTGTTTCACTAAATTTGAAAAAAATGCATGTTCTGTTTCTTTGGGATGAAATGTCCTAAAAATATCTATTAAATTCATGTGGTCTAATGTGTCATTTAAGGCTGCTATTTGCTTGATGATATACCCATTGATATCATTGGTTTGATAAATTCCCCTACTATGTATTACTGTCAATCTCTTCCTGTATGCCTGTTGATATTTGCTTTGTATATTTGTGTGCTTTTTGGGGTGCATAAATGTTTACAAGGTTTATATCCTCTTGTTGGATTGATCCCTTCATCATTATGAAATGTCTTTTTTTTGTCTTTTATTATAGCCTTTGCATTCAAGTCTATTTTTTTCTGATACAAGTATTACTACCCTAGCTTTTAAATTTTTATTTTTTATTTAATTTAATGTTTATTGTATTTTTCCATTACCATTCAGTCCTTTATAATCCCAGCAATCACCCAGCTTTTTAAAATTTTCATTTGTCCAAAATATTGTTTTCCATCCTTTTAATTTCAGTCTATGTGTGCCTCTCGATCTGAAGTAGGTCTCTTGTAGACAACATATATATGGAACTTTTTAAATAAAACAAATAAATCCATTAAGCTTTTGATTGTAGTATTTAGTCCTTTTACATTTAAAGTAATTATTGATAGGTATGTAGTTATCACCATTTTAGTAATTGTTTTCTGATTATGTAGTTCTCTGTTCCTTTATTATTTTCTTTTTCTCTTCTTTTGTATGTTGATGACTTTATATAATGTCATGTTTGGATTCTTTCTCTTTATTTCTTATATAGCTGTGTACCTTTTTGGTTTATGGTTACTATGTGTTTCTTATACACCAAGCTATGTCTGCAGCAGTTTGTGTTAAATTGATGGCTACTTAAGTATAAAAACATTCTTAAATAATTACAATTATATGTACTCATTTCACACTTATGTTTTCATCACAATTTTTTACTTTTTTTCTTTGTGTGTGTGCATATCCCTTAATTTATTGTAATTATACATGATCTTCCCACTTTTGCCTTTTAACCTTGTGCTAGCCTTAGACTCAGTTCATCTACTCTGGAAGTGCCTTTTGATTCCCTCTCCCCATTTGACCCACCCCACCCCCTTTTAGTAGCTTTATTAAAATAAGTTTTTATCTGATATCATTTTCTTTCACCATGCTTTTACGAGTATCTCATATGTATCATATGTATCTCACATGAGTTTGATGATGAATTATCTTAGTGTTTGGGAATCTGAAAGATGTAGTTTAATTTTCTCATAGATAATTTTACTGAATATATAATTTTTATAGTTTTATTTTTCTATCCTCACTTAAAATTTGTTATTCCATTGTTCACTGGCTTTTATTATTTCTGTTATCAGTTACCAGTTTTATTGTATTTCTCTTAAATATAATGGTTCTCTTTTCAAGGGCTTTTGTGTGTTTTTCTTTGGTTTCAGCAGTTTGACTTTGAAGGTCTTAGTTGTGGATTTTCTTGTGTTAATATTTTTTGCATTTTGCTGAGCTCCTCCAAATAATATGGACTGGTATTTTGATTATATATGGAAAAATCTTCAGTAATGTTCCTTAAAATATTTTTTCCTGTTTAATTCCCCCATTACTCTTTTTGAAACTCCAAAAACACTCTTGATAGATCACTTAATGTCCTTAAGTCATAGAGGCCTATTCATTTCTTTTCAGTTGTTTTCTCTCTGTGTTTCATTAAGGTTCATTTCTTTTTATGCTTGATGTACTATTGGTCACATGTATTATATTTTTACTTCAGATACTAAATTTTTTAGTTCAAAGATTTTCACTGAGTCTTCTTTTTCTTACATTTTTAAATATCTGTCCTAAATTTTCTTATCTCTTCAATCTATTTTTTTCTATTCTTTCTTTAGCATATGTATAATATTTAACATTTTTGCCTAATAATTTCAAATTATGGGTCATCTTTGGATATGTTTATAGTATACATTTCTCCTTTTAATATTGGTAATATTTTCCTATTTTATATGTGTATGTAATAATAGTTCATTAATAGACACTGTAGATAGTAGCTAGTAGTACCCTGTTTACATTTTTTTTTCCTGAAGAATGCTGCATTTTATGTAACAGGCAATTAAATTACTGGTAGATCACTTGGTCAAAGGGAGGCTTGGTGTAAGCCTTTAATGGATGGGTCTTTTAAAAAATATTTTTGTACTAGGATATCTCCCTTATTTCTGAGATATAATCTTTACTTCTAAGTGTGGTCTTAATAGGATTTCTATGTATTATCAAGCCTTTGCCACTCTGATTAAAATTTTAATTCTGTGTTTCAAGTGTCAGGCTGCTTCAGAAGTCACCAGTTAGCTCCTTTAATCTTTCAGCTGTTTTTTCCCCTGGACCTTTTAGGATTTGTCTCCAGGTATGTATAGTTCAAGAGTCAGCTAAATACTTTAGAAGTATATATACTCAGATGTTGGATCTTCTTTCTCTTTTGAATCCCTGTTTTACAGGATTTCCCCTTTAATTTCCTACTGTTCCAGAAGCCTTGAACTCCATCCTCTAACTATTCGATTCAATACCAGTACAGTGTTTTGATGAAGTTCTGCCATCAAGCTCAGTAGAACTGGAAACTCCCTTCAACAGGGGAAAAAGAGCTAGCCCCGCAAGAAACATAAATGTGGATCTCATCCTGTATTACTTATTTTTTTGACATTTCCTAACTCCTCTAGTTGCTACCATGTCTTTAGCCCTTTCAAACAATAGTTCTATAATATTTTATGTAGCAGTTTAAATTGTTATTGCTAGGGTTGTTTTCTATAAGCTACTCTGCTGTTACCTGGAACCAAAACAACTTTATTAGAGTTTGGAATGCAATTTTTACTGTTGTCTCAAAATTGTGGTTAATGTCCCAAAGTTGATGACAGTATGTGCCAAGTAATCTCCATATGTTCACCAGACCCAACATGGGTAGCAGAACATTTAAGTCAAGGAAGAAAATCACAAGAGAACTACTAAGAGATTGAGAGTGACTATAAGCAGGAAAAACCGGTCAATCATTCCTGGCTTGAATATCTCCTTAGGAGATATAATTGCTGATATATCTCTGGGCTGTTTGTACATAAAAAGAAACAGGACTGAGAAAACTGTGATTGAATTAAAATATAACAAGTTCAAATTTTTGCCTTGGTAAATTCAGACTGTTCAATTTACTGTTCAATTTACATTATATTCATTGAGTCATGAAGATCTAAGATAATATATGTGTAAATGAAATTTGCAATTGTCTCAGACAGGAAAGAACTTGTTAAAACAGAATTCTAGAATTAGTACTGCAATTTCATTGTTTCTGCTGTGAGCCTGCTCACTTGAACAATACACGTTAGGCATTTGTAATGTAGTTAAGTACTCTTTAACAATTGACTTTTATAGAAAGCATTGCTCCATTCCTCAGACTCCTCTCAGATTGTTAGCTGTCTACTGTATATGGAAGAAGCTAGTTCTCTGACCTCTTTCTTCTAAGTCTTTGCTATATTTACCCCTCACAGGAAGGTAAAGTCAAATTATATACCAACATATGGAAGTTATGTTGAAGCAGGGCAGTGCTTCACTCTAAAAAACTGAGAACATTGGGCAAACAATTTCTTGTCTTTCATTACAAAGGCGTCATGGGTCTCCCTGGCCCTCAAATCAGTAGGTGGTAACAATTTGAACCAAGCCCTTGGCTAGGGCAAGTTAAGAATAGGAAAAATAAAGGGAGGCCAAAATTAAAAGAATTTCAGAAAGTCGATCTTAGGTAAACTTTGTACAAACTGAGGATGAACAAAGAGAGTGATAAAGACATATTTAACACAAAAAAAATCTGAATTCAAGAAAATTAGTGACTGACATAGAGATCTCTCTAGTAATTAAATGAATAACTTTCTTTTTAAAATTTATTTATTTTAATTGTTGTTCAAGTACAGTTTCCTGTCTTTAACTCCCATCCCAGCCCACCCCCCAGTGCTCTCCACCTCCCTCCCATTTCCATCCCCCTTAGTTTTTGACCATGTGTCCTTTATAGTACTTCCTGTAAATGCTTCTTCCCCTTCTCCCCTGAAATTCCCTCTCCTCTCCCCTCTGGTCACTGTCAGCCTGTTCTCTATTTCAGTATTTTTGGTTATATTTTGCTTGCTTGTTTGTTTGTTGTTTAGGTTTCTGTTAAAGGTGAGATCATACGGTATTTGTCTTTCACCACTTGGCTTATTTCACTCATCCATGCTTTCCAGTTTCATCCATGCTCTTACAAAGGGTAGGAGCTCCTTCTTTCTTTCTGCTGCATAGAATTCCATTGTGTAAATGTACCATAGTTTTGGGATCCATTCATTTACTGATGGGCACCTAGGTTGCTTTCAACTCTTGGCTATTGTAAATTGTGCTGCTATGAACATTGGGGTGCATAGATTCTTTTGGGTTGTTGTTTCAGGGTTTTGAGGGTATAATTCTAGCAGTGGAATTGCTGGGTCAAAAGGTAGATTAATTTATAGTTTTATGAGAAAATTCCATACTGTTTTTCATAGTGGTTGTACCTGTCTGCAATCCCACCAACAGTGCACTAGGGTTCCCTTTTCTCCACAACCTCTCCAACACTTGTTTGTTGCTTTGTTTATGATGGCCATTCTGACTGGTATGAAGTGGTATCTCATTGTGGTTTTAATTTGCATTTCTCTGGTAGCTAGCAATATTGAGCATCTTTTCATGTGTCTGTGGATTCTCTATATGTACTCCTTGGAGAAGTGCTTGTTCAAGTCCTTTGCCCATTTTTAAAATTGGGTTGCTTGTCTTCTTAGAGTGGAGTTGTGTTAGTTCTTTATATATTTTGGAGATTAAACCCTTGTCTGAGGTATCATTGGCAAATATGTTTCCCTATATGATTTGTTCTCTTTTTATTTTAATACTGTTTTCTTTAGCTGTGCGGAAGCTTTTTATTTTGATGAGATCCCATTTGTTTATTCTTTCCTTTATGTCCTTTGCTCTAGGGGACATGTCAGTAAAAGTGTTGCTGCATGAAATATCTGAGATTTTCCTGCCTATGTTCTCCTCTAGGACTTTAATGGTGTTATGGCTTATATTTAAGTCTTTTATCCACTTTGAATTTATTTTGGTTATGGTGTAAGTTGATGCTCGACTTTCATTTTTTTTTGTACATAGCTGTTCAGTTCTCCCAACACCATTTGTTGAAGAGGCTATTTTTACTCCATTTTTATGTTGCTGCCCCCTTTGTTGAATATTAATTGACTGAAGATACTCGAATTTATTTCTGGGATCATTGTTCTATTCCATTGGTCTATGCACCTGTTTTCATGCCAGTACCAGGCTGCTTTGATTACAGTGGCCTTGTAATACAGTTTGGTATCAGGAATTGTGATCCTTCCTACTTTGCTCTTCTTTCTCAAAGTTGCAGCTGCTATTCAGGGTCATTTATGGTTCTATTTAAATTTTTGAAGTGTTTGTTCTATGTCTGTGAAATATGTCATTGGTACATTAATAGGTATTGCATTGAATCTGTAAATTGCTTTGGGTAGTATAGACATTTTGATGATGTTAATTCTTCCAATCCATGAACACGGTGTATGTTTCCATTTGTTTGTGTCTTCCTTGACATCTTTCCCCAGTGTTGTGTAGTTTTTGCATACAGGTCTTTTACCTCCTCGGTTAGGTTTATTCCTAGGTATTTTATGTTTCTTTTTGCTATATCTCATGAGATTTTTTTCTTGATTTCTGCTTCTGCTTCATTTTGGTTTCATTGTTGCTGTACAAAAATGCCTCTGATTTCTGGATATTGACTTTGTATCCCACAGTTTTACCAAATTCATTTATTAGGTCGAGCAGTTTTTGGGTGGAGCCTATAGGATTTTCCATGTACACTATCATATCATCTGCAAACACTTTTGTTTCCTCCTTTCTGATTTGGATGCCTTTTATTTCCTTTTCTTGTCTGATCCCTGGGGCTAAAACTTCAAATACTATATTAAATAGAAGTGGTGAAAGTGGACAACCTTGTCTTGTTCCTGATCTTAGTGGAAAAGCTTTTAGCTTTTGCCCATTGAGTATGATGTTGGCCATAGGTCTCTCATATATGGCCTTTATTATGTTGAGGAATGCTTCCTTTATTCCCACTTTACTGAGCGTTTTTATTATAATTGGGTGCTGTACCTTATCAAATGCTTTTTACTCATCTATTGATATGATCATGTGATTTTTTTCTTTGCTTTTGTTTATGTGATGTATTACATTTAATGATTTGCGAATGTTGAACCATCCTTGCATTGCTGGGATGAATCCCACTTGGTCATGGTGTATGATCTTTTTAATGTATTGCTGGATGCGGTTTGCCAATATTTTGTTGAGGATTTTAGGGTCTATGTTCATCAGTGATATTGGCCTGAAGTTTTCTTTCTTTGTTGTGTCTTTATCTGGTCTTTTATAGATTAGGATGATGCTGGCTTCATAAAAAAAGTTTAGGAGTCTTCCATCATTTTGGATTTTTTGAAATAGTCTGTGAAGGATAGGGGTTAGCTCTTCCTTAAATGCTTTGTAGAATTCCTCTGTGAAACCATCTGGTCCAGGGCTTCTGTGTGATGGGAGTTTTTTTATTACTGCTTCAATTTCATCTGCTGTTATTGGTCTGTTCAGGCTTTCTGCTTCTTCTTCATTGAGTTTTGGAAGATTATATTTTTCTAGAAATGTGTCCATTTCACCTAGGTTTTCCAATTTCTTGGCATACAGTTCTTCATAGTAATTACTTATTATCCTTTCTATTTCTGTAGTGTCAGTTGTAATTTCTCCTCTTTCATTTCTGATTGTGTTTATTTGGGTACTCTCTTTTTTTTCTTGATGAGCCTGTTTAAAGGTTTGTCAAATTTGTTTATCTTTTCAAAAAAACAGCTTCTGGATTCATTGATTCTTAGAATTGTGCTTTTCGTATCAATGTCATTTAATTTTGCTCTGATCCTGGTTATTTCCTTCTTTCTAGTAGCTCTGGGCTGTCTTTGTTGTTGTTTCTCAAGTTCTTGTAAGGCATAGTGTTAGGCTGTTTGTTTAAATTGTTTCTTTTTTAGGTAGGCCTGTATTGCTGTGAAGTTCCCTCTCAGTACTGCCTTCACTGTGTCCCATAAATTTTGAGTTGTTGTGAGTGCATTTTCATTTGTTCGCAGAAACTTTTTGATTTCTTCTCTAATTTCATTCTTGACCCATTCATTGTTTAATAGCATGCTACTCAATCTCCATGATTTTGAGTATTTGGAGTTTTTTCCCCTGGGTTTGGTTTCTCATTTCAGTCCCTTGTGGTCAGAGAAAATGCTTGGTATGATTTCAATTTTCTTGAATCTGTTGAGGCTTGTTTTGTGTCCTATTATGTGGTCTATCTTTGAAAATGTTCCATGTGCATTTGAGAAGAATGTGTATTTAGCTTCTTTGGGATGAATAGCTCTCTATATATTAGTTAAGTCCATTTCATCTAGGGCTTTGTTCATTGCCACAATATCTTTGTTGATCTTTTGTTTGGAAGATCTGTCCATTTTTGACAGTGGAGTGTTAAAATCCCCTACTATAATTGTGTTGCTGTCAATATCTTTCTTGAAATCCTCCAAGATTTTCTTTATGTATTTGGGTGCCCCTATGTTTGATGCATATATATTTACAATGTTTATGTCTTCTTGGTGGATTCTTCCCTTGAGTATTATGAAGTGACCTTCTGGGTCTCTCTTTATGGCCCCTTTTTTGAAGTCTATTTTGTGTGATATGAGTATTGCTACCCCAGCTTTTTTTCCTGTCCATTTTGCTTGGAAAAATGTTTTCAGCCTTTTACTTTTAGTCTGTGATGGTCTTTTGTCCTGAGGTGGGTCTCTTGTAGGCAGCCTATGTGTGGGTCATGCTTTCTTATCCATTCAGCTATTCCATGTCTTTTGATTGGAGCATTTAATCCATTTACATTTAAGGGTATTATTGATAGGTACTTATTCACTGTCATTTTCATACCTGTGTTCCTCTCTGTCTCTCTCTCTGTTCTTCTTCCTTTCCTTAAAGCCATTCCTTTAGCATGTCTTGCAGAGCTGATTTGGTGGAGGTGTATTCTTGTAGACTTCTTTTGTCTGGAAAGCTCCTTATTTGGCCTTCTATCTTGATTGAGAGCCTTGCTGGGTAAAGTAGCTTTGGTTGCAGGCCTTTGGTTCTCAGTACTTGGAATATTTCTTGCCATTCTCTTCTTGCTTGGAGCATTTCCATTGAGAAGTCAGTAGCTAACCTTATTGGGGCTCCGTTGTGTGTTACTTCCTTTTTCTCCCTTGCTGCCTTTAATATTCTCTTTGTGTGTTGAAATGTTGCCATTTTAATGATTATGTGACTTGAAGTGGGCTTCTTTGGGTTCCTTTTGATTGGGACTCTCTGTGTTTCTTGGATTTGTGTAATTTTTTTCTTTCATCAAATTAGGGAAGTTTTCCCTCTTTTTGAAATAGGTTTTCTATCCATTGGTCTTCTTCTCCTTCTGGTATCCCTATTATTCGGATATTATTATGTTTCATATTGTCTTATATTTCTCTTAATCCCTCTTCATTCTATCTGAGCTTCTTTTCCCTTTCTTGCTCTTTCTGGGCATTTCTTTCTACTTTGTTCTCCAGTTCCCTGATCTGATTTTCTGCTTCATTGATCCTGCTTTTGATTCCTTCCACTGTGTTCTTCAGTTCAGAAATTGTATTCTTCATTTCCTCTTCACCCTTGCTGTTAGTTTCTATTTCCTTTTTCATGTTGATATAGTTTGCAGTGAGTTCATTGTAGTTCCCCAATTGTGAGCTCTTTGAAGTTCCTGATAACCAGGTGCTTTGAACTCAATATCTGATACCTGACTTGCCTCTATTTCCTCTAACATTTTTTTCTGAGGCTTCCTCCTTTCCTTTCATTTGGGGATTGTTTCTTTGTCTTCCCATTGTTTGTGAGACTCTTCTTGTTAGCTTCAGCTTTTTAAATGGATTTGTTCTGGCTCCCTGAGTTTATGGTGTGAACTTCTGTGGCATTTATACCTGTGCGATTCAGTGGTGTAGTCTCCTTGATCTCCCAAGCTCACTGGTCTTAGGCTGTCCTTTAAGTTGGCTCTGTGTTTGTCTTTGGGTTTTGATTGTTTTGGGTTTTTTCTTCAGTGTGTCCTTTCCACCAGCTGGTTAACTGGGGGTCACTCTGTCCACCACTTCTTGTAGTTTGTTGTGCTGGTGAGGGCAGGTTGTGTTGAAGCTAGTTCTGTGTGTACAAGGTTTTGAGGATTCTCTTTTGCTTTTGTTCAGTTGTTTGCACTGGGTAGTTTCTCCACTATTTAGTTGTGTTTCCAGATAGGTCCTGGATTGAGGTTTGTATGGTTTCCACTCCCTCCTTCACCTTCTTCTGTTGTTGCCTGTTGGTGATTCCTTTGTTGTTGGGTTTTCTCTTTTAGTGGGTATCCTGGTGTTCACCACTTTCACTTACTATTTTTTTTGTATGTGTGATCAGTTGGAGGGGAAGGCAACATGGTTTATGACAGCAGAAGAGTATTTTATGATATTTACAGTAGCAGCCTGTACAGAAGAGATAGGAGATCCTTTGGCTAGGTATAGTATTAACGGTGATCTTCAACTCAACTAGCTACTTTTATGAAAGGATATAAAGAAGGTAGGACTCTTGTTGGGGAGGGAAAGATTGTGAGTTGGATTTAGAAAGCAGTGAGGTTGTCGGAGGTCAGATTCTGAGGTAAGGTGAGAGTAAAGACAGTCAATAGGTGTAGTGTGTGAGAGCATAGAGTTAACCACTACAGTAATAGAGTTTAGGAAACCGTGAAGTAGGCTGAGATCTAGGAGGAGTGTTGTGAAGTATTTACAATTGTATGGAACAGCTATTATTTATAATCATATTAGAGCAACAATCATATGGAAGAATCTATGTGTATGGATAACATAAATAGGGCATACAGAACTTTGAGTAGTGTGCTGAAAGAACACAAGTGATGTGAAGGATAGTAAATTAGCAATACTCTGTGGAAGAGAGAACAGGGGAAACATGTAAAATAATACAATGTAACCAGCCAAGCAAAGAAGACTATACAGAAAGAAGAGGAATACAAAAATACTATTAAAATAAAAGATGTAAGAATAATGAAGAAAATAATAATACAAATATGCAGTAGCTTGTAGTTCCTCTGCAATAGCAAAGTGAAATTTGTCTCACTGTCTCAACTGTTGGGATTCCCCCTCTTTGGGTCAAACTTTGGTCCTTTCACAATTCCACGTTTTTTTGTCTCACTTGTGGGTAAAAAAAAAAAAAGCAGGAGAAGGGAGGAGGAAGAGATAAGAGTAGAAAGAAAAAAAGGAGGAATAAAACAAGAAAGAAAGAAAGTAAAAGAAAGAAAGAGCAAAAATGTATTGAAAAATAAAATAATATCAAAAATTAAAAAAATAAAAGATTACTAACCCCCCCCCAAAAAAAAAGTAACAAAACAAAACAAAACAAAACAAAACACCTCTTGTTGGTTTCAAAGTGGCCAAACTGGTTTTTCTGGCCTTGCTGGCTGCAGCAGGCTGAGGGATGATTGGTGTGGCCTTTCTCCCTTCCCAATGTGTACTGAGCCAGTCTTGCAAGCACTCTCCCAAGAGCTAGTCTGGCGCCTCTCCCCAGCTACCCAGGTTGGGGATCCAGGTCTTCTTCAGAGAGCTCCTTCCTGGGGGTTTTCACTGTGGGCTGGGGTGCGGTTGCATGAGTGGGCACCCGGCCAGGCTGCCTTGGTCCCCCATAGCCTTCCCAGTCCTATGGGGGAACACGGTCTTCCTCACAACCTCGGGATTGCTGCCTGGCTGGGTGGGGAGTAGGCCCAGCAGCTGTCACAGGAGAATCCCCCCCAAAAGTTTTACTTTTTGAGAAATTCCTCCTAATCAAGGCTGCCGCTCAGTACAGCCCAATTCTCCAGCCAGACCATGACTATTGAGTCACTGTGCAACTCTGAACTCTCCTAAGCCAGTGACCACAGACTTGGCAGGCGATCACGGCCCTTGTATGTTTGCCTCTTTTTCCTTATTCTCCTCTCTGCAACTTCAAGCAACCAGGTCTCTCCTGGTGCTGCTCAAACCCTTCTTGGCCAGGGAGGGAGGGAGCAGTTGACCCAGCCCTCTCCCAAGGACTTTGTGGCAGGACTATTGCTCCCAAGGAGTCTGTGGTAGACTCAGTGCCAGCACCAGGCACCAGGCCCAAGCCTACAGCCACCCCTGTCCCTGAGCTGGTCCCTGGGACCTTATTGTCCTACAGCAGTCTCCTTACCATCTGGATTTTTAGTGTCCGCTACAATTTTTGGTCTCTTATTTTCATATATGCTGGGGTATTGTTGGCTGTTTGCTCTGTTCTTTGGTAGATCCGCCATGTTTTTCTCCCGTGTGTAGGGGAAACTAAAATCTGCTCCCTCCTACTCCATTGCCATATTCTAGGATCTCTCTAAATGAATTACTTTCATAGCTACTACTTACACGCACAGAATTTCAGTCAAGTTCAGAGACTTTTATCAGATAGTAGTAGTGTGTTCTAATTTAAGCTCTGCCGTGAGCTAGCTACATGAAGTGAGAAATTCTTGATTTTTTCTCATTTGTAAATGGCATTAATACTAGTATTTGGGTCATAAAGATTTTATCTAGAGTAAATGAGATAATAATGTAAAAAATTAGCACAATGCATAATTGAGTAACAAATTATCAATAATTATGACCTATAATTATTTCACTGTTATAAATATAATCCACAAGACTTTCTCTTCTACTTCTTTCATGTCTTTCTTTAAACAGTTTTATTTCAGATTAGGCCTTTTTCTGGCTGCCTACTTAAAACTCTAATACTTCTTAGTCTTTTATTTCATTCCCTGCTTTATTTTCTCTCAAGTTTTTTTTATTATAATAATAGAAAGTTACTTTAATTTTAATTGACAATGAAATGGGGTATTGTATTGAGATAATACTTTTGAAATAGTAGTTGGTGGCTTTTCCTTTTGTATATCCTGTACAAACTTTGTACACCTTACCTATTTCCCATTTGGTCAGGAGCCAGAACTTGTCATATCTATGTCTTAGGAAAATATTGTTACAACAAAAATCAGAGTAAGTGTTTAGGTTTCAAAATCATAGGACCCATGGGAACTCAAAATGATGAAAACATGTGGCAATTCCAAGCAAAGTTTCCTTCCCCTTCAACTAAAATAAATACCCTGAACTATGGGGACTTAGAAAGTTGGAGGTGGAATCAGCAAAAATGGTTCTTGAAAAAGGAAGGCCTGCACTCAGAAGTTTACTCAGGCTCTCTCTTGGCATTGGGAAAGACAGATAGATTTGATGATTCAGGTATAGAGAGATCAAGTGATTAATTTCCTACATAGCAAGGAAGCAGAAAGTCTCTAAGGTAGAAATGGCCACTTGATGGACCTAAGAACCTAACCCCATCATGACGTGACTGTGATCTTGGCCAACGTTCTTGTCTATATTCCACACATCCTTTGTAGCTGCTTTTAGGAAGGCTACCACTCTGCCTTAGCATCATCAAGCTTTTGTGAGCTGCTGCTGCCAGTCTCTCGGGGGGCCCAGCGAGGCTCCCTCTCTCCTATGGGTAAGGAAAATGGTCTCCTTGTCCTTAGATAGAAAATCCCATCCTTGACACCAAGAATTATTTCTAAAAGGCACTTCCATTTTATAAAAATCTCTCATTAAAGTCAATGTGGTCTTATTTTTCACTCATGTCCAGTATTTATTTCTTGACAAGAAAAGTAGTCAGCTACTTTTAAACATTGTTGGGATTTTGACTATAATATACTCACTAGCTATGAGCTTTTCTGCAAGGCTTTGTCTCCTGATATACCAGAGACAGTGTGAACCAGCAAGCTTTCCATGTATATTTTATATTCTATACTCTGGAAAGTTTTTTACTTCCAACCAAAACTCTTTTGGAGTGATTTTTTTTACCTGCATTGTTAAAACCTGTCCCCCTCAGAGAATTACTTAGCAATCCATGTCCCTAGCCCAACTTCAAAGCCTCATTTGGTTTATTACCAGCTAAAATGGGTTGTAGATCTTAGGATATGGAGGAAATGGCTGATTTTCCTCTCAATTGTGTCAACACATCCTTTCTTCATTTTCTGGTTCATTGCTCACTCCCTGCCTTGTTGCCTTCCAATTGGGCTCAGGAGCATCCGGACAGCCAGTCATTTCAGCGGTTTGTTGTGACTGGATATGACACATTTCTGCCAGAATGCTGTGTTCTGTCTATGTTCCTAGCCATTGCATCTCTACATGGAAGCTGATTTTCACTTGTTGGCTAATCGTGCTTACTGAGAAGACCCAAAATGTTTCATGTCCAAACCTCCATATCTGAGTGGTAACAGTGAAACTCCCCAGTTGACAAAATAGCTGCATCAAAGGAACCAGGCTCCAAACATCTGCATCATAATAATGTTATTTCTTGCCAGTAATGGAGTTAAATACAGTTCAAAGATTTCCAAAAAACAATGGTGTATGAGTTAAGTAGGGGGCCCAGAAATGGAAGAAATACTAGAGATAAAAACCAAAAAGGGTTTTTATTGGATAGGAGTAGTGAGGGTATAAGGTTGACTTGTTAAAAAGTTTATAGATTTATTATTTTATCCTTATCACTGAGGTGACAATTTAGTAATATTACTAAGTAAATGGAAAGAAAGGGTTGAATTGGTATGTGTTGGGTTAGAGAAAATGCAATGTTTTAGTTCTGAGCCATACTCATGTGTACATAGCAGTGGTGGCCAAACCAGAGTACTTCCATTTCCATTTCCATAGGTTATCTAAATAACTGATTAGAATAATTATTTAGAGCACTGGAGTTTGTAAATTATTTTAAATGTACCTGAAAACACATGAATTGACTTGGCAGTGGTGAGTTCAGGGGTCACATTCAAGCACATGTGCTGTGACATTTTATTAGGCAGAGTAATTTAGATATAGTAGAGTTGACCTCTAAACATCCCTGTGCTCTCTTCAGCTTTACACTATTGATGTAATATGAACAATATTAACAGCTTAAAAAAAAAAGCTCCTTTCTATGAACATATAAAATCAATAGAGCAAGACAAGTGAACAGTTTTATCTTTGATTTGGACTTTTAAGTTCACATTCTCTCTTTTGAAATTCTACAGAGCTGCTTAGCTGAATGAACTCCATGCACAAAGAAAGACAATTTAAAACTATCAAAAGGTCCAAAGCATTCATCTTCCTTAGGCAAACTTTGCAGTGGCCTTTCTGAGTAATAACATCTGTTTAGGTGACAGAGGAGCATGATCATGCCTGTGTCTGTTCCTACATCTGCTTACTTTTCTCTAAACTCTCTATACAGGTCTTGCTACCCATTGGGAACTATACATTTATGTCCATTCATTATGATTTAGATGTGAAGAAAGATTCATGTATCAGCAAGTCAGACAAGGATGAGAGGGGCAGTGAGCCTTCTCTACCTCACTACTTTTGTGTGACTTCCATAAGTATTGCAAGAGTCAGAAGAACCTCTTTCAAACTTCCTTCTCCATTCTTCAAACATACTAAAAGAAGGCTCGGGTCTACTTTACATTTCTTTATTTTATATAAATTTAAATGGAAACTAGATGAGGTAATGTGGCTCAATCATAAAATTCTGTGTCGTTTAATAATAGAAATAAAAGAGAGGGCAGATGTCAGCCAGTGGAATGCATTCATTTCAGTCATTCCACAATATTTATAGAGCAACTACTCTTTGCAAGCACTGTCCGACTTGTCTGAGACAGATCTGTGGACAAAGCATGCAAAGATTCCTGCCCTTGTGGAGTGTACCTTCTAGTGATGATGAAGTGTGAACATAGCTGCAAAGTTAGAGAACAGTCCACAAGACTGCCCTCATCTCTGACATTGAATGTAAGTTTGGGGGACCCAGTACACGTTCAGATTTCATAATTCCCCAAGACCCAAAGAATTCACTGGAAGCTGTTATGCTCATGATTTTTGTGATTCATTAGACTAAAAGGAAATAGTTTGAAATCAACAAAAGGAAAAGAAGCATGGGGCAGAGTCCACGAGGGCCCTAAATGTGGAGTTTCCAGTTGTCTTCTCCCAGGGGAGTCATGGACACCATTAACTCTTCCCAGCAGTGGTCTGTAACAGTAGTTACAGTGGACTGCCAACCAGGGGAGTTCATTTGAAATGATATCGAGAGTCTCTGTGGGGGCCCCATTATGTAGACATGGTCAGCTACTGATGTAGCTCACCTCATTCTCTAGCCATTGTGGAGGTTGGGCTGATATTGTGTGACTCAAAGTCTCTACCATCAATCACAGTGTTAGACACAATATGGCACAGCTCACAGCCCTCAGGTGAGCAGATTAGACAGGACATTCCAAAAGTTTATCTCCCAGGAACTGAGGGCAAAGGCCAGATCTCTGCTCAAGGATAAATTCTTTACTACACAATAATATATAGGTATGTTGTTATATTGAGTAGGGAGTTTCAGAAGATGATAAGTGATAGGGAAAGATTTTTTAAAAATAGAGCAAGGTAAAAGGAATTGGGAGTGTGAGCATTGGGGATGGGGGTGAGGGGAGTTTGACTTATTGAATATAATGTTAAGGACAAGCCTCATCAAAATGGTGACATTTGAACAAATAGTTGACACACATGATTTTTAAGATAATGAAATCATGGCCCAGAAAGGGAGATGACTCATCTAAGGCCAGCTGAGATCTCCTGCTTGTTACATGGAGTTGAGCTAAGACACCCAGTGGAGTGCTATAGAAGTTTCCAGCTTGCAGGGTAACAGGTCAACTTTTGTCCACAGCCACAGAGGCTTTAGCATAGTAGAATCACAGAGATGTCAGTGATAGGAATCAACACAAAGTCAGCAACTGGTCTAGTCAGGAGCTGGTCTAAGATAAAGTTCTGAAATCTATGAGAAAGCAAGACAAGGAGATGCAGGAGCAGGTAGGCATCAAACACAGGAGAATGGCCTGTACTAGTTTATACAAAGTCTAGACAGTTTTATGCATCGATGTGAGGGTGCATCTGCACATCAGTCAGCCTTCCATGCCCACCTATGTGAAGATAACCATGAATGTCATCAGTTCTTTCCCTGGAATGTCCTACTCTCCTCTTTACTTTGGCAACATCGTATTCTAACAAGACCCTGTTCACACATTTTCTCTGATAATTCCTCTTCTCTTCTTCTTTAGCACTTGAACTCACTTCTATAGTGCTTACATCACTGTATTATGGTCTTTTCAGACTTTTCCAATGGTTGAACTGTGAGCTTATAATTAGTAAGAAAGGTATTTTATTTATATCTTTAGCACCCATTACTCAGGAAGTGTTCGGTAAGCGTGTGTGTAAGTTGACTAAATAATGGTATGCTTGAATCTATGAAGGCCCTCAAAAGTAATTGTTATTTGTTATATACTCTGGATACAACTTTAGAAAACAAACAAAATTAAATGGTATGAACACTGCGTGGTGTATAAACATATGGAATCAGAGTAGAGACGATGTCAACGTGGCAAGAATAGAGGTTTATAAACCTGGCAAGCTAACAAGCCCTGTGGTCACCACTGCAGTTAATTTCTTATTTACAGTTCTAGAAGTAATTTTGGATTGGATTTTTTAAGTCTTTTGTTTCATCTTCTAAGAGTAATCAATTGTTTTTTAATGCAATAATGCATTTATTTATTTATATAACTATTTTTTTTCCTGTAAACCTGGCATTCTGTTAGGTGCTGGCGATACAAAAATGAAGACAACACAACCCTGGTCATTTCAAAGAGAACATTTTAGTCTTGGATTTTGAGGCAGCACTTGACACAAAGTCAGGCATAATATAGTATGATATGTAAAAAGTGAGCAGGAAGTAGGTGTCATTTCACTCTCGTTTTTTTCCATAATGCCTATGGAACAGTCACATCTAGTCACATAAAAATAATGGCTCTGAGTGCAATGACAGGAAGCATTCTAGCTCTTTTAATCTAGGTCTTTTCATCCAATTACATTCCACTAAACTGAATTTTAGCTCCTCTGTACCAATTCCGTGATTGTGAGCAAGTGTTCTAAGCCTTGCTTTCCTGATTTATAAAATAAAAATAGTAAAGTCTATCTCAAAAAACTTCAGGAAGAATACTTTTGAAAACAAAACATATATATAAAGCTCCCAGAGTATGTCTAACAAACTCCAAATGTTTATTTGGTAATGTTTGTTATACTTCACATTAACTTTGATAATAAAATGTTCAAATGAAGAAATTGCCAACCACATCTAATTGTGAAAAATATATTCATTTTAATAATGTAGAAACTTCAAACTTCTACTGTACAAAAGAAAAGTGGATGTTGTTTGACAAAGAAGATTAGGGTTCTTGTGTTTAAAGTAAATACGCTGATTGTAATCCTATGCCTAGCAGAATCTCTTTCTATTAGTGTAAGCCTTTGTTCTGACGATGTGGAAAATAACATTTTGGCTTTTCTATCATCAGAATGCATTTCTCAAAAAGATTTCTCAGAGGTCAGATCTCTGTGGACAATGTCATATTTTACGTGTTCTTTCAGTTAAGGTACACAGGCCTTGCTGTATATCTGACTCTATTTTTTAAAAATAAAGTAGCCCTGTTTCATCTGTGAACTAAAAGAAAACAGACATGCAGTCAATTTTCTAAAGGTTATATAAAAAGAAAAATGCCACATTAATGCTAGTTCAGTGAAAATGTATTTTTAACCCACATGTCATGCATTTTACTGTGGGACAATTTATTTAAGCAATATATCCTTAAAGGGTGCTGCATCATCCATTGTATGTTAAACCATGCAGCCAGGTTGGTTTTATGAAACGCTTCTGTCATTGGCTTTTAACTCTCTAAAACCCCAAGTTTATTAGCTTCTCCAGCTCCAAATTCACAATGCTTGAGCAACAGTTATATCATGTAATTATGCAATTTATATAGTGGTTTTAATGAGAATATTCATATATTTAAAATATACTTATATATTTACATAATCAAATTAGAATACTGCCTTAGCAGATATTATGTTCTCTCTGTATAAAAGCCAGAAATAAAACATTGAATTTAAACTAGGCAGAGACGCATTATTTCATGAAAAGAAGCAGTTTATTTGGAAGCCTTCCAAATAAACATATTATTTTTGTTAAAATGTTCCATCTGTACTTTTTATGAGTACTAAACATAGCTTTCGGATATTCACGGGGCTTAGTGGTGCGTGTCGTGCTGAGTATTGTTTTTCAGTGTCTGTTGCATCACAAAAAGCTTGAGTTGATCCTTCCATGCCCTGTGGTTTGTCACTTTCCAGCTCCCAGACAACAATAACCTCTCATCATGATTACAGAGTCTCTTGCAGAAAGACGGGTCTAATCCTGGTGCTCCATCAACTCAGTAATCTATTCCAATCAGTATTTGATGCTTTTGACAGGCCATCTCTAGCCAAGTGAGACAGACTCAGGCAGGTCAAGCAACTTAGCAGTCTGCTGCAAAATATTGAGTAAAATCTTTGCACTACATCAGAAGTTGCATACACTAAAATTCTCTCCTACTGTCTTCTCTTTGATAGAGAATGGATCTGAAAAATTTCCAGGTCCACAGTTCAAAGGGGACAGATTAGCCATCGGGACAAACTCATTCCAGATCAAAACCTAAAGATAAATAACCTGGTATTATATTTAATGAACAACAATACTTCAAGTTATTATATAAAGTGTTTCAATGCATACATTTGGCTTAATATTTTGATTTTCCATAAAAAATCTCTGACTTCTGAAAAATGAATCAATTCTCACAATTCAAGTTTGAAAGGCATATATAAGTAAATAAACAAACATTTAAGTTTGTGTAAAAGTCTTCTTCCATTCTGGAGGCTGGGGAACATGGCCAGAAGGCCTTCCCTGTAACATGTCACATTGAACGTTCCATTTTAACCAGGGAAGGCTGGTCTCGTGTATTTCCCTTTTTATATCAGCACTTACAAGAGTTGAATTTAGAAACCTGTACTTTCTCACTGCATGTTTATTGCTATAGCTGATAATAGTAATAATATATATTTTTTTCTAGGAAAGACAGAATCAAAACTTAAAATTTACAGATTAAGCAGTGTTTCATGTTTTTGTCCTAGGGACAAAACTAAGATGTGAATTTAAAGTATTTCCTAAGACAAAATAGAAATGACATATGATAGTTAAACATTACTTATCCTATTTCAGAAGGTTTTATCCTTTTTTAAGTATACACCTTAGAACTTTAAGAGTGTTCGATTCAACTGCCATTTGAAAGATTTTAACATACTCTATATACTAGAATGAAAACAACTTCCTAAACATACTCTTCTTTTAACGTCTGATAAAAGCAACTTTAGGGAAACTTTGAAGGGATGCCAATTTAAAATGCTTATATTTCTTGCTCTGTTCCCCCAGAATACCTCAGCTGGCTCCCATGACTTCACAGCAAGACTTACATAAAAAAGAAATTCTAATCTTTCCATCCTTCTCTGCCTTAGGGCCAGACTGTACACAGTAGCTGTTAATCTAAATGTTTTATCTAAGATTTCTAAAAGTATTTTCGCATGTGATGTGAAAATAGCATAGCCTTAAAGCACTGACAGGGATTTCCCTTTTCTCCCTGAGAATGTAACTCCCAGAGGCAGAATTCTTTTTTTTTTAAAGATTTTATTTATTGATCTTTAGAGGGGAAGGGAAGGAGAGAGGGAGAGAAATATCAATGTATGGTTGCCTCTCATGCGTCCCCTTCTGGGAACTGGCCTGCAACCTAGGCATGTGCCCTGACTGGGAATTGAACCCGCTATCCTCTGGTTCTCAGGCCCGCGCTCAATCCACTGAGCTACACCAGCCAAGGCCAGAGGCAGAATTCTTATACAAATGTATTTTGAGTCTCCAGTGTCCACTAAGTGTAAGAGTGTTCATCTAATTGGAGCCTTTGTTCCATTTCGGTCCCCAGCACCAAGTGGATGGACTTGCTTGAAGCACCTGGAGGGTGCTAGAATGGCGTCTAGTTACAAATGCATTGGAAACAGACTGTATTGTAGCAGTACTGAAATGGACCTTTGTTGTCATATACCTCATAACTTTTTTATAGGTTTAATGTCCTTTATTGTTGGACTTCTGCCCAGGACTTATTCTACACCAGAAGTGATTAGAGACCGTGCTTCGGATTGGGTCGGGTTTGGCAATTTCGTCACTGGAGTATGTAGCCAAATTCCTTGCTGCCCATAAAAAAGGAAGTCATTGGTTTTAAAGGAAAGAATCTTTCAGTAATAAAGATAAAACTTAAGGAAGACAATAATATGTCTGCTTTGGTAAACACCAAATAGAATTTGCAGTGATTCTGAAAGAAAGAAGATGTGTAGAAGCTGTTTAGCAAGATACGTGGGAGACAAGCATGGAAAACAGGAAAACGCCACAGTCAACCTGTCAGAGATTTGCTATATCCTTTTTATCTCCTTATGACAGAAAGAAAGAGGAAAAGGCTTTTAAAAACTTATTTTTTTAAAAAAACTGACAAAAAGACATAACTTCTTCCCTGGATATTTTACCCATCGTTCTCGTGTTCATTACTTTTCATCATTTCACAAATGCAAATGGTAGAATTCTTATTGAAACACATATTGAGCTAAAGTTTGGGGTAACTCCTCAGGTTACAATTAACCCCTTAACAGATGCTCAGAAGCATTTTAGGTGGGAGACAGCAGCAGAGAAGCTGGCGAAGGCCTCTGGGCCGTGCAATTCCACCCCTGACTGCACGCATCATTGCCGCCTACCTCCCCCCCCCCCCCCCCCAAACCTTGACCTGTGCCTGGCAGAAAGGCACTGATCCACTGCTTTTCAGGAGGCTCCGTGGGGGAGCAAAACCAAGATTAATATGTGCTGAAAAATAAAATGCTCTTACCACATTTTTGTCTGACCTTTGCACAGTTAAATAAAAAAATTTCCTCTCTGGGAGTTTTTGGCTTCGTGTCAGGTCTGCAGGAGAAAAAAGAAAGTCCTCACAGCTAAGGAGAAGGGAGTGCTCCTAAGTGAACCTTGAGTGGTGATTCCAGTCAGGTTTCTCTTCCTTCCCCCCTCTGCATTTGGTGCTCTACCCTGGGGCAGAATAACTGATAGGAAATTGCATCTGTAGCAGAGTTGAACATTGCTTTAAAATGCCAGTAAGACAAGCGTGGGAGCAGACAATAGAAGCTTTATTTTATTTCATTTTATTTTGCTCTGGAATGGTTTATATGCCAAAGTTTTGTGGCAGAGCTGGATGAGTAGGAGGAAATCAGACTTGTAAAAAGTCAACCTTGAACAAAGGAAATACCAAAAGCTTCATGTTGTCTCCTACTGAAAGCTTTTTCAGGGACAAAGCTGAATCAATTGCCATGAAGTATGTGGCCAACACAAATGCAAGAAACTCTCCTCACTTTCCTCCCTCTGCAGAGGTTCTTCATAGTCTATTTATTTCTTCATTATTTTGCCAAACTGACTGAGGGAGGTAATGCCTGGTAGCAAGAGACTTGCATTTCCTTTTGTCTGTGAACTCTGCACAGGCTTAAGAGCTAAGCTGGATCCACCCTAGTGGCTTGGCTGCTCCTATTTTCTCTGTTCAGTCTCTCACTGGTGGAATTTGGGTGGGGGGCTCTGTTGTCACTATTTTCTGAGGGTGGTTTTAGAAAAGAATAAGCAATTAATGAAGATAGCCATGCATGGAAGCTAAGAGGAGAGAGGTCTGAGATGCAGAAAAATAAAAGTCCAGGAAACAAATTGTTGATCTGAGAGAATGTAGCTCTAAGGAGCCAGAAAGGATAGGTGGAGTGTTTCATGAAGCATTGGGGAATCCAGTCCCACTGTGTGTGGCTGGGTAGAGTTTACCTCTGTCCAGCCTGCTGACCTAACCTTGGATTTGTGCAGATCATATTACCTGAGCTCAGCAAGAAGAAGTGAGGAGGTAGCCCAGAGTCAGTGTCCTGTAAAGAGATGGGGTGGGGGGAAAAAGCAAGAAATACCTGTCAGTGTTAGGAAAAAAAGCAATCTCATTTTGAAGAGAAAAGCTTTCAACTTGTTTTGTCTATTAGGAAAAATCCAAATAAGAAAAATAAATTTTAGTTTAACTTTCTCTCCTTCCTTTCTCCTGTACCTCTCTCCCTCCTTCTCTCCTTCCTTCCTTCCTTCCTTCCTTCCTTCCTTCCTTCCTTCCTTCCTTCCTTCCTTCCTTCCTTCCTTCCTTCCTTCCTTCCTTCCTTCCTTCCTCCCTCCCTCCCTCCCTCCCTCCCTCCCTCCCTCCCTCCCTCCCTCCCTGCCTTCCTGCCTTCCTGCCTTCACACCTTCACACCTTTTATCCTTGTCTTTTATTTTTTAAAGTAATAGAACAAGAATTGTACTTTTTCTAGTAGAGAAGGCAGTTGAATATATTTGACCTTTAGAAATTCAACTCATTGTCTTGTTCTCTCAAAACATGGAAGTGTTGGGGAATCAGTTTTGTTGGTTATTTGGTGTTTCAATGTGTGTGTGTCTTTGTTTTCCCAACAGTCATCATAGGATGCTTCAGCTGAAAACACATTTGCATTGTAAAACATCCCTGAGATCTTTTGGTGAGTCTTGAGGATAAAAAATAAGGTGATGAGATAAGCACTTCCCTTGAATTGATTTACTTAAACAGTTGAATTAACTATTCTGTCAGAAGAGTGGAAGCTGTAGCCACAAAACATTATTCTAGCAGCATCCTGAAGAGTCATTTGACATATTAGGATCATTAATAATAAGATGTCCAGCATTGGTTTTTGGGTTGTTAGGCAAGGTGAAGCTTATTTAGTTTGAAAAACACCAATTTCCCATAGATGGTTGTTTACTGAATTAAAAATGGTTTGTTTTGTGAAAGTAGTCTTCATCATTAAAGTAATTCACATAGCCAACACACCTTTTAAAGATTAAATTGAATATACTTTGGGCTATTAAACAGAAGGAATTACTTCATAGTCTAGAGATAGAGATTCTTGTGCTTTCTCTTTCTTTTCAAACTTGAGTGTCTTCTAAGGATGTGAGGGTGATCTGACTGCAATGTCTGTCACCCCATTGAATGCCAGGGTTGATCTGGCTGACCTGGTTGGCTAGGTGGGTGTTCCCTTCCCCCCTCACTGATCCATGTGCGTCCCTCCCAAAGCTACATACTCGGACAAAGAGAACAAACCACCCTACCGTAGGAGAGGACTGTTCTTTGGTCTAGGGTACGTGAGCAGCTGTGCTTCCCTGCTAGAACCTCCAAACAAGCTCTCAAGGTCAAACCTGAGTGTCTCCTAGAAAGGAATGACTCTGTCAGCCTGGATCAGCATCCTCTCATTATATCTCCTCAGCTCGAGTCAGGAGGTAAACTGAAGTTCCAAGAACAGTCTAAGAGAGTTTCTAACCTCTAGTTTGGGGAATTAAATACATACATTAAATGTGGAAGGTTAGTCACCAGGGCAATGGGATAGGAAGGACATTTAACTACATTCTGCTAAAAACAACTACAGGAATACCTTGCAGATACTGTGGGTTCAGGTCTAGACCACTGCGATAAGGTGAATATTGAAACAAAGCAAGTCACACAATTCTTTTGGTTCTCAGCACATACAAAAGTTATATTTACACTTTATTGTAGTTTGGTAAGTGTTCAGTAGTGGTATGTCTAAAAAAACAATGTACATATCTTAATTAAAACATACTTTGTTAAAAAGAACTGCTAACCATTATCTGAGCCTTCAGTGAATTATAATCTTATTGCTGGTGCAGGGTCTTGCCTCATCGTTGATGGTGACTGATCAGGTTGGTGGCTGATTAAGGTTGAGGTGGCTGTGGCAATTTTTGAAAACAGTGAAGTTGACCACATCAGTTAATTCTTCTTTTCATGAATGATTTCTCTGTAGCATGCAACATTGTTTGATAGCATGTTTACCCACAATACAGCTTTCGAAATTGAAGCCAATTCTTTCTAAATCCTGCTTCTACTTTATCAACTAAGTTTATGTAATTTTCTAAATCATTTCTTGTCATTTTAAAATGCTTCACCAGAAGTAGATCACATCTCAAAGAATCACTTTCACTGCTCATCCTTAAGAAACAATTCCTCATCTATTGATGTTTTATTATGAGATTGTTGCAATTCAGTTACATCTGGAAACTCAGCTTCTAATTTTGGCTCTCTTGCCATTTCCACCACATCTGTAGTTATTCTTCCACTGACGTGTTGAACCCCTCCAAGTCATTCATTAAGGTTGGAACCAACTTCTTCCAAACCCCTGGTAATGTTGATGTTTTGATCTGTTCCCATGAATCATGAATGTTCTTAGTGCAATCTAAAATGGTTACTCCTTTTCAGAAGGTTTTCAATGTACTTTGCTTAGATCCATCAGAGAAATCACTATTTATTGCAGCTATAGCTTTATAGAATGTATTTCTTAAAGAACAAAATTTGAAAGTCAAAATTACTCCTTGATGTATGAGCTGCAGAATGGGTGTTGCATTAACAGGCATGAAAACAGCTTTAATCTCCTTGTGTATCTCCATCAGAGCTCTTGGGTGGCTATTGCATTGCCATCATAATATTTTGAAAGGGATCTTCTTTGATCCATTTTGAATTTATTCTTGTGTGCAGTGTAAGAAGGAGATCTACTTTCATTTTTCTGCATGTATCTGTCCAATTTCCTCATCACCATTTATTGAATAAAGTATCTTTAGCTCATTGTATGTGCTTGCTTCCTCTGTTGAATATTAATTGAATATAAAGCTGTGGGTTTATTACTGGGCTCTCTATTCTGTTCCATTGATCTATGTGTCTGTTTTTATGTCAATATCATGGGGGTTTGATTACTATGGCCTTGTAATATAGTTTGATATCAGATAATGTGATCCCTCTAGCTTTGTTGTTCTTTCTCAGGATCACTGTTGCCATGCAGGGCCTTTTGTGGTTCCATATATATTTTTGAAATATTTGTTCTAGTTTTGTAAAATACATTATTGAAATCTTGGTAGGAATTGTGTTGAATCTGTAGGTTGCTTTGGGTAGTATGGACAGTTCAATGATATTAATTCTTCCTATCCATGAACATGGTATATACTTCCACTTATTTGTGGAATAAATATTCCACTTCTATTTCTTTCTTCAGTGTCTTATAATTTTCTGAGTACAGATATTTTACATCTTTGGTTAAATTTATTCCTAGGTATTTTTAGGTATATTTTATTTATTATGCCATTACAGTTGTCCCAATTTTACCCACTTTTGCCCCCCTCCACCCAGTACCCCCTTCCCTCCAGCAACACCCTCCACTCTTAGTTCATGTCCATGGGTCATGTATATACATTTTTGTTGTCTTCATTTTCTATACTTTTCTTATCATTCCTCTGTTTTGTATCTACCAATTATACTTCTTAATCACTGTGCCCTTTCCCCCGTTATCCCCCTTCCCCATCCCCACTGATAACCCTCCAAATTATCTTCATATTTATGATTCTGTTCATGGTCTAGTTGTTTACTTAGTTTGTTTTTGTTTTTAGATTGAACTATTGAGTGTTGTGAGTTTGCTGTCATTTTAATATTCATAGTTTTTATCTTTTTCTTAAATAAGCCTCTTCAGCATTTCATGTAACAAAAAATTGGTGATGATGAGCTCCTTTAGCTTTGCTTTGTCTGGGAAGCACTTTATCTGCCCTTCTATTCTAAATAATAGCTTTGCTGGATAGAGTAATATAGGTTGTAGGTCCTTGCTTTTCATCACTCTTAATATTTCTTGCCAGTCCCTTCTTGTCTGCAAAATTCCTTTTGAGAAATCCACTAAGAGTCTTATGAGAACTCCTTTGTAGGCAACTCTCTGCCTTTCTCTTGCTGCTTTTAAGATTCTGTCTTTAACTTTAACCTTTGGTATTTTAATTATGATGTGTTTTGGCATGGTCCTCTTTGGATGCAACTTGTTTTGAACTCTCTGTTCTTCTTGGACTTGTATGTCTATTTCCTTTGCCAAATTAGGGAAGTTTACTTTCATTTGAAAGTAAACTTCAAATGAAATTTTTTCAAATAAGTTTTCAATTTCTTGCTCTTTCTCTTCTCCTTCTGGCATCCCTTTGATTCAGATGTTGGCACTTTAAGAGATGACCCAGAGTCTTCTCCTAGTATCCTCATATATTTTTTAATTCTTATTTCTTCTTTCTGTTCTTGTTGATTGTTTATTTCTTCCTTATGTTCTAAATAGTTGATTTAAATTCCTTTCCTTCACTGTGAGTTTCCTGTGGATTTTTAAAAATTTCACTTATTGTAGCCTTAATTTCTTCCCTTATGCTTTTTCCATATTCAATGAATTCTCTGAGCATCCTTAGCATCAGTGTTTGGAACTCTGCATCTGATAAGTTGGCTATCTCTGTTTCACTTAGTTCTTTCTGTGGGGTTTTGTTCTGTTCTTTCATTTGGACCATATTTCTTTGTTTCCTCAACTTGGCAGCCTCCTGGTGTTTGTTTCTGTGTATCGTGTGAGAGCTAGCTTTGACTCCCTATCTATGAATACCTGTTAAGTTGTATGGGGTGGAGCCTTAGGTATTTGCCCAGGTGGGGCAATCTGCTTCACTGTTGTGGCTTTGTATGAAAATAAAACTGTATGGAAATCTGACAACCAGGGATTAAAGAAGCCATGTTCATACAGATGGGTAAGAGGGATGGTGATGAAGAGCTGGGGCAGAGAGGATGTGGTATGGCTGCAGTGAGGCTGTGGTGGTGAGGTGGCTGGTGGAGTGGGAAATCCTACATTTATGTGTAGTGGATAAAATCAGGAGGGATACCTTGGGAGTGAATGACCTCAGCCCAAGACCAGACAGCACTGCCCAAAGTTTCAGTGTTGGAAAAATAAAGCCTCATAACTTCTAGCTGTAAAAACCAGTGGGTGGTGAGGTGGCAGAAGAAACTGCCAATTTCTTGGGAGAGACCATTTAAAGGGCCTGCAGGGTTCTAGAACAAATGTACCTGGAAACACCACTTGGACAGCAGCTGGAGGGGTTCCAGCTGCATTTGGGAAGGAGGTGAAGTAACTGGAAATACAGCAAGTGCCAAGCAAGCCACAGTGTCATTGTCCCCTCTCTGACCCCTCTCCCACATATTCCTAGGTATTTATTCTTTTGTCTGTTAGTTTGTTATTGCCATGTAAAAATGCAACTGATTTCTGGATATTAGTTTTGTATCCTACTTCACTCAATTCATTTATTCGTTCTAGTAGTTTTTTGGTGGAGTCTTTTGGGTTCTCTTTGTATAGTATCATGTCATCTGCAAATAAAGACAGTTTTACTTCTTCCTTTTTAATTTGAATGCTTTTTATTTCTTCTTCTTGTCTGATTGCTGTGGCTATGACTTCCAGTACTACACTGAATAAGAGGTAAAAGCAGATCTATCTGTCATGTTCCCAATCTTAAGGGGATGCTTATAGGTTTTGCCCATCGAGTATCATGCTGGCAGTGGGTTTGTCATATATGGCCTTTACTATGTTTAGGTATGTTCCCTCTATTTCCACTTTCCTGAGAGTTTTTTTAATCATAAATGGGTGCTGGATTTTATTAAACATTTTTTAGCATATATTATATGATCATGCCATTTTAATCCTTTCTTTGGTTTATGTGATGAATCACATTTATTGATTTGTGAATGTTGTTCCAACTTTGCATTCCTGGAATATATTGACTTCATGTTAGCTCCAAAACCATAAAAATCATAGAAGAATACATAGGCAGCAAAATTTCAGACATTGCCCATAGCAATATTTTATCAGATATGTCTCCCCAGGCTAGGGGAGAAAATGAAAGAATAAACAAATGGAACTACATTAAACCTAAAAGTTTTTGCATAGCAAAGGAAATTAACAAAATGAAAAGACAACCTACAGAATAAGAGAATGTATTTCCTGATACACCTGATAAGGGGTTAATATCCAAAATTTACAAAGAACTTATAAGACTCAACAACAACCCGCTTCCCCCCAAATAACCCGACTAAAAAATAGACAAAGGGCCTGAATAGGCACTTCTCCAAATAGGACATGCAGATGGCCCATGGACATGTGAAAAGATGCTCCAACATCACTAATCATCAGAGAAATGCAAATTAAAACCATAGTAAGATACCATCTCATGCCTGTCAGAATGGCCACCAACAATAAATCAACAAACAAGTGCTGGCGAGAATGTGGAGAAAGGGGAACCCAGGGCACTGTTGGTGGGAATGCAGATTGGGGCGGCCACTGTGGAAAGCAGTATGGAGATGCCTCAAAAATTAAAAATGGATCTGCATTTTCACCCAGCTATCCCACTTCTGGGAATATATCTGAAGGGACCCAAACACTAATTTTAAAGAATATAAGCACCCTTAGGTACATTGCAGCATTATCTGCAATCACCAAAATATAGAGACAACTGAAGTAGATGAGTGGATAAAACAATTGTGGGGGATTTACACAACAGAATACTATTTAGCCTTAAGAGGAAGAAAATTTTACCCCTTGCAATAGTATGGATGGACTTGGAGAACATTATGCTAAGTGAAATAAGCCAGTCAGAGAAAGACAAATATCATATGATTTCACTCATATGTGGGATCTAATGAACAAACTAAACTAACAAGGAAAATGGGGACAGAAAATGGTGGAGAGTTGAGGGGTTGGAGGGTTTGAGGCAAAAGGGAAAAGGACTCATGGCCATGGAGAACAGTGTAGGGACTGCTGCGGGGGTGCGGTATAAGGGGACTAAATGGTAATGTAAAAAATATAATAAGGATGAAATCAAACAAAAATGAAAGAAACCTTTCTTTTCTTCCTCTTTTGAGCTATAGGTGTCAACAGTGGGCTTGTTGTAAACAGTTGTGCTGTCCTCCAGGCTTTGCTGTTCTATTTATAAAGCACAGGCAGAACGTTAATGGTCCTAAGAGTTTTAGGGTGGGAAGTGGGCACTGGCTTCAAACTGAAGTAACCAGCTGCATTAGCCCCTAATGGGAGAGTCAGCCGGGACTTTGAAACTCTGAAGCAGGCACTAACTTCTCTCTAGCTGTCAAAGTTCTTCTAATACAGGCTGTTTCATCTACATGGACAATCTGTTGCTTAGTGTAGCCACCTTCATTAGTTATCTTAACTAGATCTTTTGGATAACTTGCCGCAGTTTCTACATCAGCACCTGCTGCTTCACACCGTACTTTATGTCACGGAGATGGATTTTTCCTTCCTCACGAACCACCCTCTGCTAGCTTCAGAATTTGTCTTCTGCAGCTTTCTCACCTGTCTCAGCTTTTACAGAATTAAAGAGAGTTGGAGCTTTGCTCTGGGTTAGCCTTTGGCTCTGGGGAATGTTGTGGCTGCTCTTCTATGCAGACCACTAAAACCTTCTCCATATCAGCAATAAGGCTGTTTTACTTTCTTATCATTGGAGTGTTCACTGGAGGAGCAATTTAAATTTTTCTCAGGAACTTTTCCTTTGCATTCAGAACTTGGCTGTGTGGCACAAGAGGCTTAATGTTCCAGTTATCTCAGCCTTCCTCACTAAGCTTAACCATTTCCAGCTTTTGATTTCAAGTGAGAGATGTGTGATTTTCCTTTCACTTGAATATTTAGAGGCCATTGTAGGGTTATTAATTGGCCTAATTTTAATATTGTTGTTTCTCATAGAATAAGGAGGCCCAAAGAGAGGAACAGAGATAGTGACAAGCAATCAATGGAGTAGTCAGAACACATGGAACATTCATCAATTAAGCACACCATCTTATATGAGCGAGGCTGTGGTGCCCCCAAACAAGTGCAATACAGTGATCACAGATCATCATGAAAATTATAATAATAATGAAAAATTTGAAATATTGAGATAATTACCAAAATGTAACATGAAATGAACAAATGCTGTTGGAAAAATGGTGTCAATAGACATTCTAGAAGCAGAGTTGCCACAAACCTTCAATTTGTAAAAAACACAATATTTGTGAAGCGCAGTGAGGGAAAGTGCCATAACACAAGGCATGCCTGTACTCATTTCAAACATACTGTTTTTTAAAAATATTATTTATTTATTTATTTTTAGAGAGAAGAGAAGGGAGGGAGAAAAAGAGGGAGGGGAATGTCAATGTGTGGCTGCCTCTCGCACACCCCTAGTGGGGACCTGACCCACAACCCAGGGATGTACCCTGACTGGGAATCAAACTGGTGACCTTTTGGTTTGCAGGCTGGCACTCAATCCACTGAGCTACACCAGCCAGGGCTCAAACACTCTTGAGAGTATGGTTGTGCTTGGCTTCTTCCATACTTATGTTAATTCACCAATTTTTTTTATTGTTTGTTATTTTGTATCATTTCTAATGAGTTTGGTTTTAGTGCCTCCTTAAATTCACCACTGTTCAGTACCAGCCTAATATCAGAAGGCGTGTACTATTGACTAAAACAATAAGAATGTGTGAGGTTTGAGTGTCACACACAGACCTTTATTATTCATTGAACAACACTGGCTTTGTTAGCATGTGACTGCCTCGTGTGTGCTGATTTCAGTGCACATTTCATAGTCTACTATGAAAGCATGACTCACAGTACAATTGCTAGTTTTAAAAAAGTCTCCATAGTATGGGCTTTTGGTAGTAAATATTTAATAAAATGTTTGCCAAGTAATTCTTTCCTATATTTACCATAATTATACCAAGAAATATTGTATGATATGAACACTAGTGGTTCTTTCCAAGTATAAAGTGAGATATCCAGGAGTATCATTTTCAACATTTAAAATGAGTGATATTATATGACAGACCACAATCATTTAATTTAGGAATCTTGCCAATATTCCAATCTGCTTTCTTTCAGAGGAGGACACTTTTCATTTAATTAGTGGATAGTTTTGCTTTTTCATATTCTTATGAGCAGCACAACTTTGGATGATGTCTCTCTAGTTTTGATTTTTACCTCTTTTTTTAGTGATAGAAGTCATAAATTTCCCTTTAGAAAGCTATATGTAGGATTTGTTATATAAAAAGTTCTTCTGGGAAAAGCTACATGATTTAATTCTTTCAAATGAGTTTTAAGATGCTAGGCATTAGTTACTTTGAGAATGGTGAGTGATATACAAATGGTCCCTATCTTTGGAGAAAAAAATATATATGAAAAATCCTGCATTTTTATAATGAACCCATTTGTTAAAAGATAAAACAAACTAGAGGTACATGTGTTGTTACCATTAGCCTTTGCAATTACTCTCACACTGTGATTTTCTTAGTTTCTTCTGAGTGAGACAATCTGTAGTTGCATGGGCCAGTTTTTCCCAGAATTGGTTCATGGGAGCTCCTGGTGTCTTTTAACTGAAATGGAGTAGCAGCATTGCTGTTTCAACTTGGCCCTGAAGGAGTTCAGAACATGCCACCCCAAAATATGCTACTCTGGCATTTTGGGTACTTGAGTTAAAGGCAACTGAAAAACAGCAAATAAAAGAAAACACTCTGACCTTCTTTCTTTTCTTGGAAGCAAGAGATGAAGTTTCTATATGAAAGATGTCCTCCCTATACCAGAAGGCAAGTTATACTCTCATCATTAAGGACAAGAAGATTGAGACAGAGAATTCTATACAAACAGACCTCGTTAAAATCATTCTCATCTTGTTTAGCCTCTCCACCTTGTTCAGTCACTTTTTCCACATTTGAGTCTCTTCTTTGAACCTAATATAAAAAGCAAGTAGGTTTTGCTATTTCTTATTTTAAATTTCTTAATGAATTCATTGGGATGACATTGGTTAATGAAATTATATAGCTTTCAGGTGTACAATTCTGAAATACTTCATTTGTATGTGTATTGTATTGTGTGTTCACCCCCCTAGTCAAGTCTCATTCCAACATCATTTATCCTCCCCTTTACTCTGCTTTTCCTCCTCCAGCCCCTTCCCCTCTGTGTCTCTGTCTGTGAGTTGTTTTTTCTTTGCTTAATCCCTTCAACTTTTTCACCCAGCCCCAACCTCCTTCCCCTCTGACCGCTGTTTCTTTGGGTCTTTATTCCTTATGAAGTCTCCTGTATGAAGTAAAACTTTTATTAAATACTCAAACATTTGCATGCTTTTCTCCTGTTGATCTAGCTTAGCTCAATTTAATTCTCAGTTCTAGCCAAAGCAAGGTAAAAGTTTGCCTCCCCTCCTGGCCCAGCTCTACTGTGGGAAGGTTGAGTGAAAAATATACAAAAATATCATAAGCCCTGGATTGGGAACTTGAGTTAGTTTGTAACCCAATTTAATTACTTACTGTGAATTTAAATACATCTCTTATCTTTGTATTTATAATGACGATAACCACACTTATCTCAGAGGGTGGTTGTAAACATCGGCTGCAAAGTAAATTTCGCCCACTCCTGCCACACACAGGTTCTAGAAGGACTGATTTGCTGAAAAGAGCTAAGCTGACATGGAATTGTAATTTGTCTTGTGAATATATTTGTATGTTTTCATTTTGTGAAGAATTCCACGAGGAAGCTCTAAAAATAAATACCACGGGACATTTATTTTTGGTTTATGACATTAATGTCACCAATGAAAAGATAGGATTGCTTAAATAAATTGGAGTTAGAGTAATAACAAATCTTTCAGCTGATGGGAACATACTGATTTAAGAAGGTATCTTGTTTTTAGCCAGAGAGGACATTAGAGAATATAGTATTTAACTCACTTATTTTACAAATAAGGAAATGAAGGCTGGAGATATTCACTGACTTGCCAGTCCTAAAATAGTCATTCTTGGGTGGCAGTTCACCTCAGTATTCTTTGGTCATTGCTGTTCCGGCAGGGCTGTCTAGGGAAAAGTTAAAGAGGTGCTATTACTTGTACTCTCTTTGAAAGAGTGGAGAAATCAAAATTGGCAAGTGAACACATGAAATACACTTTGGATTTTAATAAAATCTATTTATTTTGTTTTCATTTAGTTATCACTTTTTGTGGAAGAGACAGTTAACTCTTATCACATATCCGCATGTTCCCCAGCACTTTCCAGCCCCATTGCAGATGGAAAGGAGGAAACAATTGGTTTGACCAATAGCTTAGGAGGCGAAGGGACATGAATTACCCCAGGTGAAGGCAGTGCAAAGCCTCAGAGAGCCCCCCAGCTCACTTTCCCTCTATGAACATCAAGAAGGCAGGGGTAGCTTCACGATGTGAACAGACTCTCATCACTGCTGGGTTACAGAATTTTATTGCTCCCAAACTAGGATCATATATACATATAATTTTAATCTCCTTTTAAAATTTATGTTACATTCCATATATGTTCCTAATGGTATTATTCATTCTTTTACAACATTTTATAGCATCTGTTAATGCTATACTATTAAATAATTTTCCAACCTTCTATTAATGGATTCTTGGATTGTTTATTTGTGTGTATATGTGTGTGTGTGTGTGTGTGCGTGTGATTTTTAACAATAAAGATAAGAACATATTTAAAACTAAATCTTTGCATACATATATGATTGTTTTCTTAAAATAAATTCTCATGTGTTAGATTTCAGAATCAAAAGATATGTGTGTTTGTTTGATTTTCTTTAGATTATTGTTAAATGTCCTGCAGAAAGGTTCTTATCAATTTAGATTCCATCAGTCCTCTATAGAAGTGCATGTTTTCCAAAAATCTTACCAACACATTGCTTCTTTAATTTAAACTTCATTTCTACCCTGGCTGGTGTAGCTCAGTGGATTGAGCGCGGGCCTGTGAACCAGACAATCGAGGTTCGATTCCCAGTCAGGGCACATACCAGGGTTGCAGGCCAGTTCCCTGCAGGCCAGTTCCCAGCAGGGGACACATGAAAAGGCAACCATACATTGGTTTCTCTCCCTCTCTCCTTCCCTTCCCCTCTAAAGATAAATAAATAAAATCTTAAAAAAAAAAAAGAATAGTTAAGATGGTAAATTTTGGAAAAAAAAAACTTCATTTCTTTGGCTATTTTGTGATGTTGACTATTTTTCTAATGCTAGTAAGCTATTTGTATAGCTTCTTAATTAATTTTGTATATATGTTCTTTACCTACTTTTTAGAGGTTAACACATATTTTGAAAATAATTATTCATATGTCAGGCTGTATGACAAGCTATTCCATCCTTTGAAGTGCTAATATGTATCAAGTTTCTGACAGTTATATAAAACACTAGCTTTTAAATTTGTGGAATTTTGGTCCTTTAATTTATATTTGTGGCAACTGCAAAATGATTAAGTTATTTTTGACAAAGTTTTATGCTACCAAATACCCTCTAACTATATGACCTTGACCAAAACAAGTGTGTCAGCTCTAACTCACGATTTGCTTCAATTATAAAACACAGGTGATACACTTGTGAAGTACCTTGAAGAACGTTTTATAGTTGTGGTAGAGATGACACCTCTAAACTCAGTTTCCAGTTTGGGCAATACTTCTTTAAATTTTAAGCTGTGCTCCCCATGTAACATAATTCTCTCAATTATAAAAAAGTCTAAATGGTTTAGTGAATATGGGAAATTTGGAGTGAAGGATAGAAACAAACTTTTGGAGGAACATCGTAGACAGGTTACATATATGATACTTGTAGTTATGTAGTATTTCCCTTTCCCTTGATGGTGTTATTTTTACCGCAGTCTTCTATGTCAGTTCTACAGATGTCTGCACACACAGTCAAAAAGAGTAGCTGTACTTCAGTAGTGCTGAAAATTACCTTTCTTTATTTGGCAAAGTAAGAGACTCTTTAGATACGGTTATGCAAAAATGCTAGAACTTTGAAAACAAACATGCCATTTTAAAGTCAGCACATAACTATAATAGGGTGTAGGTAGCTAGATGTATAATTTTGTAAATGACAATTTGCCCTGCTTAACTTTAAATCTCAGGTATCTACATGGTCTTACATACTAAACAAAATTTAGACTTGGCTTTTAGAACACATCTATCTGGACTGAATACATGTTATCTTAGTATGTCAAGGGAAGAGTTCTTTCTGTTCTTAGTTTTCAGCTCTACTGAGATGCAACTGACACATACCATTGTGTAGTTCAAGGTGTGCAATGTGAGGGTTTGACACACTTTTGGACTGTGAAATAATTGCCACAATAGGCTTGGTTAACACCTCTATCACTTTGCATCACTTCTAGTTCTTTTTGGAGGTGAGGACATTTAAGATGTCTATTAGCAACTTTCATGTAGTTAATACAGCATTATTAACCATAGCCACCACTCTGTATGCTGGATTCCTAGAGCTTATTTACTGTATAGCTGGAACTCTGCACCCTTCAACCAGCCTCTCTCCATTTCTCCCACCCTGGAGTCCCTAGTAGCCACCATTCTACTCTCTTTTTCTATGAGCTTGGCTTTTTAGATTTCACATCCATGTGATATCATACAACATTTGTCTTTTTGTAACTGATTTCTTTCAGCATAATACTCTTGAGGTCCATCCAGGTCATTGCAAACGGCATGATTTTCTTTTTTCTTGTGGCTAAATGTTAATATTTCATTGCATATATGTGGATATATATGTTATATATCCAAGATATAGAAATAACCTTTTTGTCCAACTACAGATGAATGAATAAAGGAGAAATGTATGCATATATACACACCATTAGACAAGGTTTGGCGAAAAGAAGTCCAATCATTGTTAATATAACATGAACAGTTTGTGCGACATTGATGAAACCTGGGAGCCAAGGGGAGTGGACTGGAATGCGCATGCGTGAGCAATGACAACTTCACTTTACTGGTCATTGGGGGCAGTAGATGCCATTGAGTGAGCACATGTACTGTGTGGCCATCACATTCAAAGCGACTGAGCCAGTAGAGCAATGAATCTGCATCAAATTTTGTGTTAAGTTTGAACAATCCTCCTCAGACACTGTTTGGATGATCCAGGAGGCCACAGCTATGGACAACTGGTGATCCGCATCTTCATCACAATAACGTGCCTGCTCACACATCAGGTCTTGTGCGGCTTTTTTTGTTTTTTTTGGCAAAACATCAAATACCCTAGGTGACTCAGCCCTGCTACAGCCCGGGTTTGGTGCCCTGTGACTTACAGTTTTCTCAAAACTAAAATCACCTTTGAAATGAAAAAGATTTCAGACCATTCAGGAAAATAGGATGGGGCAGCTGATGGCAATTGTGAGAACTGTGTGAGGTCCCAAGGTGCCTACTTTGAAGGGAACCAAAACATTATTGTCTTTTGTACAATGTTTCTTGTATATTATATCTTCAATAAATATCTATATTTTTCATATTACATGGCTGTATACTTTTTGGAGAGACTTAATATATATCATTATATATATATACATCATATATAAACACATTTATATCTAAAATCTCCCCATATATATCTCTATTTACATATATCTCCATGTAGATGCAATTATACAGTATACATATCTACTCTGTGTTATCATATAATGCATAAATATGTCATATATATATATATGGTATCATATGGTGTATACACACTGTGTATGCGTGTGTCTGTATGTTTCCATACCTTTACTATTATGAATAATGCCACAGTGAACATGGGAGTGCAGATATCTCTCTGAGGTCCAGGTTTCATGTTCTTTGAATACATACCAAGTGTTGGGATTACTGGATCATATGGTAGTTATATTCTTAATTTTTTGAGGAACCTCCATACTGTTTTCCATTGTGGCTGAACCAACTTACATTCCCACCAACAGTATGCAAGGGTTTCCTTTTTTCCACATCTTCACCAATACTGGTTATTTCTTGTCTTTTTTTATTATAGCCATTCTAGTAGGTGCTAAGTGGTATCTCACTGTGGTTTTGATTTGCATTTTCCTGATGGTTAGTGAGGTTGAGAATCTTCCCATGTATCTGTTGGCTGTGTATATGTTTTCTTTGGGAAAAAAAGGCCTATTCAGTTTCTTCATTTTTAATTGGATTTTTTGCTATTGAATTATATGAATTCCTTATGCGTTTTTGATATTAATCCCTTATCAGGTATACAATATTCTATCCCTTTTTATAGGTTGCTTTTTCACTGTGTTGATTGTTTCTTTTGTTGTTTAGAAGCATTTTAATTTCATGTAGTCCCAATTATTTTTGCTTTTGTTGCTTGTGCTTTTGGTGTCATATCTAAAAAATTATTGCCAACACCAATGTCAGGAAGCTTTTAAAATATGTTTCCTTATAGGAATTTTATGGATTCAGGTCTTATGTTTAAGCTTTTTAAGCATTTTAGGTTAATTTTTGTGCATGGTATAAGGGTCCAATTTCAATCTTTTGCATGTGATTATTCAGTTATCCAGCACCATTTATTAAGAGACCGTTCTTTCCCCATTTATAAAGAGAATGTATTCTAGGCTCTTTGTCGAGTATAGTTGACCATCTATGTAAGAATTTATTTCCAGGCTGCGGGATTCTGTTCCACTGGCCTGTGTATCTATTTTTATGCCAGTACCATACTGTTTTGATTTAAAAAAAATTTTAATGTAGTTTCAAATCAGAAAATGTGGTGCCTTCAGCTTTGTTTTTCTTTTTAGGATTGCTTTGCTTATAGTTTCATACAAATTTTAGGATTGTATCTTCTGTTTATGGGAAAATTTATATTTGAATTTTGACAGGAATAGCATGGGACCTATATACGGCTTCGGGTAGTATGGACATTTTAACAATATTAATTCTTTTAATTCATGAACACAATATCTTTTCATTTATTTGTGTCTTCTTTCATTTAAGTCTTGTAGCTTTTAATGTACAAATCTTTCACTTCCTTGGTTAAATTTATATTTAAGTATTTTATTATTTTTGATGCTATTGTGAATGGGATTTAAAAAAATTTTTGGGGGGTGAATGGTACTTTTTTGTTAGTGTGATTGCCTTATAAGAGCTCCCTTTGTAAATTACAAGCTTCTTTTCTCTTGGTGTTTTTCGGATTCTGTGTTTGTTTTTGATTTTTGCAGTCTTATTATAATGTGTTTTGGAGAAGATCTCTTTAGATTCTTGTGTTTGGTGACTTGGGAGCTCTGTAAACTTGTATGTACAATACAAATCTGTCCACAGATTTGGGAGGTTCTCAACTACTGTTTCTTTAAATAAGTTCTCCGCCCTCTTCTCCTTTTCAGAGTCCAATAATGTGCAGATTGTTTCTTCTGATGGCATGCAATACATTACATAGTCTTTCTTTATTCTTTTTCAATTTTTCTTTGTTTTCCTTTGACTAGATAATTTTTAGGTTCTATCTTTGATTCACAAACTCTTCTACTTGATCCACTCTAATGCTGATGCTCTCTATTGCATTTTTTCCCCATTTCATTCATTGTATTCTTCAGACTCAGACTTTCTGGGCTTTGTTTTTTTATTTATTTTTTAATGATTTTGACTCTTTGTTAAACTTCTCAATTTGTTCATATATTGTTTTTCCTAATTTCATTGAATTATCTTTCTGTGTTTTCTTGCAGCTAATTGAAGTTTTTAAAAATCCTGTTTTTAAATTTTTCAGGCAAATTGCAGACCTCCATGTTTGGAGTTCAGTTAGTGGGATATTATTGTGAACCTTTGAATGTGTTATATTTTCTCATTTTTCCTGTTCCTTGAAGTCTTGTGTTGCTCTATTCATATATGATGTGTAGTCACCTTCTTTAGTCTTCACAAATTGAGTTTGTGGGATAAATTTCTGTCAGCCTTGCTAGTGATCCTGAGGGCTCTTCCTTCTTCCCTCTCCCCTTCCCTCCCCTCCATTCCCTCCCCTCCCCTCCATTCCCTTCCCTTCTCTCTCTCCTTCTTTTTTTCCTCCCTCTCTCTTCTTTCTTTTTGTGGTACAATTGTTGAACTTCTGTGCCTTCTTTCAGTTTTCCAACCCAATAGGCTGGGTGCTGACAGCCTCTTTTTTGCTTTTCCAAGCATGGAGTTAAATTCCAAGTTGGTGGTTTCTCTGGGCTGGCCAATTTGGGATGACTTTTCTCATTGCTCAGTAGCCATCTGCCAAAGATTACTTGTGCTGACATTAAGAGTGCATACAGAGAGCCAGCCACAGGGTTGGGTATTGGTGCTTGTGGGCCATCTGGGGGAGATCTGTGTGTGAGGTGTTTATAGTCACTTATGGGCAGACTTCTCGAAGGAGTCCTCAATGCAGTGAGTAAGATCTGTGTTCCTTTAATGTGCTCTGAGTGTCTTATCTGTTGTTCTCCCAGGCTGTTTCTGATCTCCAGTCACACAGCTTGACTCTGTCCTCTGGATGGGGCCAGAGAGAAATAGGTCTCTCTGACAGTGGTTTTCACGGCTGGGGACGCTGGGCTTTCTTTCACATACTCTCATTTTCTTCCATAGAAGAAATCACAGGCTGAGATCTCTCTGGGCACTGATATGAACCACCTGGGGGAGGGGTGATGTGGGTAAAGTCAAATTGTTCCTCTCCACTCTCCAGTGCACCCAACTCACACTCTTCTTTGCTCCCATGTTGTTCTGGATCTTTTCTACTGGAAACCTGGACTTTCTTGAAGGTTCTTTGTGGGTGATTATCTAAAATAGTGTTCTGCATGGGCTCCCTGACCACTACTGAGAGAGGCTGGAGCTGGTTCATAGGCCACTGCACTGTCCACAGCCAGGACCAATGTCTGTATGACTAGTACCCCACACATGGGTAGGTGAGACACTTCTCAGGTCCTTTGGCACATGACCATGTAATTGATAGCTCCCACAAATGCCCCCCTCTTTATTTTTTGTGGATCGATGCCAAATTGTTGAGGGCAATTTGGAGGATATTATTCAGTCACATTGCTGAACTCCAAAAAGTTGTTCTTGATTACAGTCTCAGTTGGAATGATCCTAAAAAACAGTTTTGTAAAGAAAATGTATTGAAGTGGCAATTTAAATCAAAATTTAGTTTCATTGAACACATCATTAGTGTATACATACTATGGCCAAAATATATGTGGAACCTCTCCTGGTATATTAAGTCTGATCAATTTAAAGATCCTCTAATTAAATTTGACTCCAAAGAAAGAAGAAAGAATGGTGACCTTTTGAGATTATAATGTAAACAAGGCTTTGATATCATACTAGCCACCTACTATATAACAGTTATAAATGTTATTCCTTTATTATCATTGCCCTACAGCATTTTTATTTTTAAAAATAAAAACACAAAAATAGGTTGTAGTTAGAATGAGGCTTCTGTGATAATCTTGTTCTATGAAATGTCTACATTAAATTTCTAACTGTTGAGTTCATATTTTGTGGTATATTTTCACTTGTAATTGCCTTGCAGCATGGTTCTGGCCATGAGTAAAGCACTTTTTTTCTAAAGAGTTATTATAGATTGAGATGTAACCTCTCACAGGGAAATAAGTTGATATGAAATATGAATCTTAGGTTTTAGTATATTGCATGCTTTAAGAGAAATCAGGGCTATAATTTTTTAAGATGATATATCAATTCAATTTAACATGTTATAAGGCATTTAAATTAGTATCTTTTTGAGAGAGATATAATGGACTTTATCTGAGATGAATGCAGTCTCCCAGCCAAACAGGTTGTGCTACTGATGTACTGATGTCTTGAAGAGCTAAGAGCCTATAATTAGTGGAAATAAGGTTCAGGGAGAAATGTAAAAAAAAAAAATCAGAACTCAGAGAAAGAAGAGATAGAGATTTCTATAAGATATATGTTTAGGTAAATTACCTGTTGTAAAAACCTGGAAGGCAAGGATCAGGAAAAAATAGGGAAAGCAAAATGCAGAGAAAAGACCACAGCGTATACATTCCAACAACTGAAAGGGGCTGATGGCAGAGATCAGAGAACATGAATCAAGGTGACTATTTAGCTATTATTTTAATACATTTTTATAGAGTGCCAAATATGCATTAGGTGAGAGGACATGTGCAGCTAATAAAGTGAAGGTCATGTTTTCTTCTTAAAAAAGCTCATAGTCTAGTAAGTAAAACATAAATAAATAACATTCACAGTGATAAGAGCTATGGTAGAAATACCTACCAACTGTAACAGAAGCACAGAGAAGGCACATCTAACTCTGCCAGGAGATAAGTCTCTTCCCGTTGGTGAAAGCTGAGGTGAATGTTAAAGAACTAGGAGAATGAGATTAATTAGAAAATATTGTAAAAGGTGTTTTAGGGAAGTGGAAAAATATGGGCAGAGGAAGACACAAGTATGTACACAATCTTCCAGGATCTTCAAGCATGATGATCTCAGCATGATGATGGCACCAATACATTAGAGGAAAGTGGTGGGAGAAGAAGGTCATGTAAGATGCCTGTCATGGTAGATTACATCTTGAAGGTAATACAGAGACTTGGAATGATTTTAGAGAATTGTGTTATTTGATCTATACTTTAGAAAAATCACTTTTGTGGCAGTGTAGGTAATAGGTTGGGGAGGAAGGAAAGGAAGGATAGAAGGAGAGATAAATAGGAAATCCAGGTAAGAAAAGATGAGGCTCTAACATAAGCCAAAGGTGGAGGTAGTAGAGAAATAAAATACAATGTTAGAATTGGCAAAATGTTGAAAAGCAGTGAATGTAGGGAAAGTAAAAAGTCTAAAATAACCTTTAGACATCTTGGGTGACTGACCATATGATTGTATAAGTCTCCAAGATAGAGACTTAAGATTTGAGAGTTATAGAGGGGTCTTATGTTGTTTTTGCTGAGATATGTTTGAAATGTTGTCCCAGTAGTATTTTTTAGGCAGTGGTTTTATGGACCAACACCTTGATTATGATGCTAAGCTAGAGATGTAGACAATTATCATGGATGTATGTCAGACCAACACACATGTGTGCTTTTATTTGATGAAAAAGAACTAAATATAGAATAATTATATTGCAGAAACAGACACAAGAAAAGGATCCCATGGGTCTCAGTAAGTAGCCGGAGAGATGGGAGGAGAACCAGAGAGTGTGATACTGCTGGAAAGTAAGAGAGGTGGACTTCCAGGAAAGGATGATCAACATTTTCCAATGCTACAAGTAAAGACTGAAAAGTGTCCTTTGGGCCTTACATAAGAGATCGGGGTGACCGAAGGGAGAATGATTTTAGCTTAATGAATAAATAAATAAAAGTGGGAAAATTGGAACACCAGGGTGGTTACATTCAAGTCAGTTATGAATGGAAGAAATAGCGGAGGATGATTTTTTTTCTCAAGATGATATACACTGAAACATGTTTATAGATAAATAAAAGGCAATCTAGAGAAAGAGAAAAATGAAAGGAAAAAGAATATTGAAGGAGTGAAATAATGGTTAAAATGGGGTAAAATAGGATCCCAAGGAGTTTCAGAAAGTAACTGTGGATGAGAAGGTGGGGATAACTGTTCTCTGAGGTATACAAGAATGGATTTGAGTGCAACAATGTTAATATTATAAGGGTGAGGGTGTGCTGGGTGGGAAATGATAGAGGTTAAAGTAGTTCTCTGTTCAGGTGATCAATAAAATGCAGTTTCAAGTCGCAAAGAGAAGCATAAGAGAAGTCACAATTTCTTAATAAGTAGATGAAAAAGGGAGCAACTTAACCTCTTTGTCAAATACTCAGTTGGCCAAAAAGTTGATGTGTTTTTTCCCATAAGATTACTCTAGTAGGGCCATCTTTAACTTCACATGAAACAATTTTGTTAGATTGTATTGTGACAGCTGTCATATTAGCATGCATTAAAAAACCCATCACAATGGGTGAATTTTTGTGTAGCCATTTTAATATTGAAGATAGAACAAAATAGACAACATTTTTTGGTGTATCATGCTTTATTATTTCAAAAAAAGTGAAAATGCAACTAAAAGGTGAAAAAGAAAAATTTGTACAGTCTATGGAAAAGGTGTTGTGACGGATTGGATGTGTTAAAGTGGTTTGCAAAATTTTGTGCTGGAGATTTCTCGCTGGATGATGCACCACAGTTGGGTAGACCAGAGTAAGTTGACGGAAATCAGATCAAGACTTTAATTAAGAACAATCAGTGCTGTACCATACGGAAGATAGCCAACACCCTCAAAATATCCAAGTCAATAAAGTTATTGGTGGAAATGAAAAATGTGTCTTTTATTTTAGGGATAAAAAACATATTGTCTTTTTTGCTAACCCAGTAGAAATAGAGATAATAATATTCTCCCCCAAGAGTAGAATCTAGAGCCAGGCTTGAAAAGTCAAAATGGAGATTATTTTCTCATAAATATAATAGACACCACTCACTTAGCACTTCCTACGTGTCAGATACTCTACTAAACACTTTGCAAAAATGGCTTTTATTTTAATCCTCTTAACAACTGTATTTAATAGGTATTATTCTTTGTGTTTTCATGATGAGAAAATTGAAGCTCATTAAAGTTAAACAACTTGCCCAAATTCACACATCTACAAAGTAATATCAAAGTCAACATTCTAAAACAGCCTCTGTGTCTTAAAAGCCTATAATTTTGAACAATATTCTATTTCATTTGGAGAAGACTACAGAGTACTATAAACTTTGGCCAAGGTAACTGGGTAATATGATAGTATGTGTTTTAACCTCAAATTCATATAACTCTAATTTTTGATTTTTTTCCATACATCAGTAACAATTACCTGTGACATTGCATGTGATAAACAGGTTGAGGGAAGGGGACTCAGTGGAGGAAAAATATGTGAGAAAAGGCCATGAACCCAATAATTTAAACTTTAATAGAGAAATCTCTCCTTTTTTAACACCCGAGGGAAGTCAGTAGAATAATTGCTGAGTCCAGAGGACTTTCTGTTTGGCTGTTGTCCTTCCAGAAGTCTCCAATTTCTTAATGGGTTTCATTACTTGGAAATCTCACTATTCTGAGTTCTCTTTCCAACAAAACTCTCCTTATAATTCCTAAATTACTTCATTTAGGTAACATTACCTATAATTTTTCTATTCTGATTTTCTTTGCAAGTAAAGAGTAATGTACTCTAGTTAGTTGTCCAGGAGGCCTATTGCAGTGACAAAATTATATTTATATATATATATATATATATATATATATATATATATATATATATACACACACACACACACACACACATATACATATACATATGATAGATTAAAACATATTAAAAATAATATTACACATAAATGTGCTACTTACTACATAGGAGACTATTGGCAGTTTCAAGTAAATTTAAATACTTGTAAAATTGGATGTGCAAAATCACCAAATTCCGCAGAACTTGAATTCCTGAATGATCTTTGCAATTAGGATAGATTTGGTTAACATTTTTCTTTTAATGGAGGAAGGAATTAGTAAGTAGATGGCTATTAATAAATAGTCTTAATAGTTTTTAACTTTTGAACAAAAATGATTTCTGATATTAATTTTCTTTAAGAAGTTTAGCCTCTGGAAGAAGCCCTAAGCACAAATTATTTTTAAAGATAAAACACATAGATGGTTGAATCAATCGGAACTTACTAAGCCCATTAGGCCAAGTCCCAGCATCTCACCTTTTCAGTCCAGAAGTTCCACACACAGACAACATGATTATTTTAATCATGGCTTTAACAACCACAATCACAATAACAAATCCTTGCATTATCTGACCATGTTTGCCATTGATTCAGACATTCCTCCTCAGCGCTCAGAGGCCACCATGCGCTCTAGGTGCTGTTGGTGAGTCTGTCTCCCCCATTAGTTTGTGTTTCCTGTGATAAACCCAATAGCACTGAATATATGTTGTGGGCCAAAGCTGTCAAGCAAAAGGAAGGAAGGAAGGAAGGAAGGAAGGAAGGAAGGAAGGAAGGAAGGGAGGAAGGGAGGGAGGGAGGGAGGGAGGGAGGAAGGGGGGGAAGGAAGGAAGGAAGGAAGGAAGGAAGGGGAAGGAAGAGGAAGGAAGAGGAAGGAAAAGGAAGGAAAAGGAAGGAAAAGAAGAAAGAAAGAAAGAAAAGAAAAGAAAGGAGAGAGAGAGAAAGAAAAAGAGTCAGTTAATCCCATCTATCTTTGTCACCTTTATTACACATAGTTACAGAACAAGGCAGTGAAAGATTTGGATTATTATACTTTGAGTATTTTTACATGTAATAAAAGTAGACTGATGAATTCGAAATGACTAGAAGGAAATCATAAAAAATGACCACTCATTTTACTCATATTAAATTCATAGCCTAGAATACTATGCCTAATAATTAGCTGTAGCTAATGAAACAAGGCACGTGTAATTGACAAGACTGTACCAGAGAGGCACACTCTATCATTTTCAGATACAGTACACTGCGTATGCCAGACTTTTATGAGAAGGAGAAACTTGAACTAGGCAGAATCTACAAAAGCAAAGGGAAAATAATACTTCCATTTTAGAAATACATGGTAGCTTTATAGATTCTGTGATTTTCAAGTGTCTGACATTTTTATTAATGCGTTTAAATAAATGTTTAACTTAGCAAGATTATTCTCCAGTATGTTTTGCTAAAAGTTCTCCATCACACATGTGTTTTACCTTTGGATTTTACAATCTGACAAATAAAAAATTCCAGAGTAGCATGTTGTGTACACAGGTTTACTCAAGCACAACTGTTCTAATCACCTGGGGCTGCCGAGATCTCAGTACAGCTGGTTTGCTGTAAATCAACTGCAGTCATTTCCTAAGGATTATGAATCACACTTTAAGAATGTACTCTTACGTGTCTTAATTTGTCGTTGGTAAAACTCCACTGGATTATAGGAACAATGTAGAGTTTCATTACAAGCCTGAGATCAACCTTATTAAAAGGCTAGGGTATTCATCATTCAGGTCATGTCCATACTTCATTAGAAGCTGTAATATGAATAACTCACTCATACTCAACACTGATTTTTATAACATCTGAAACCAAACATCAATACCAGTAACAAGATGGGGAAAATAATTTGTCCAATCCCTAGGTCACCCTGCAGAAACAGAACTCTGTAAAAAGTAAATAAACTATTTAAAAACTGAGCTTAGAAAAAAAAATTCTACAACTCTCAATCTCCTAAAACATACTCTTTCAACACAACTCTTTCAATTGTGTTGATTTCCTTTAAGACATATTTTAAAATATGAACTGTGTTTTAGATATCGTGTATTAAGTAAATATTGGGATAATAATAAAATGTGCCTCTTAACATTTTGGAAGGTATGAGAATGACAACACAGATATTTCTCCCCAACCCCCCAAGCTATATTGCAGCACTTTAAGCAAACAGAAAAAGACAAACTAAAAATGGGTTACAAAGAAATAGTGGCGCAGTGTTCAGGATGTACAAATGAGCATGGAAAGGTATGTTCAGAGCAACCCTGGAGAACCTTTTGCTTTTATAGCCTGACAAGGCAGAGTGTTGAACAAAGAAAATGCAGAGTACTCAGGGTGGGTCGTCATCTGCCTCACAGAGTTCAGCACCAATGTTTACAAAGAATCTTTGTTCCCCCTTTTTTCTTTCATGTATTGTCTTTTGGTATCAAGATATGTCTGAAAAGAATTCTAGTGAAAGCAAATGGCATACTTTTCTAGCTAGCATTCTTGGCCTGAGTTTCTTATCAATCTCCATGAAGTTGTTATTACTGCTTAGTGGTAATTTTAATTGCATATCTCATTTTAGTGCAAAATATAGGCAGTCTTCTGTCTGAGGCTTTTCAGAGTGTATTTTAGGATTCTCTTTTAGGCTTTATTAGGATGTATTTTAAAAAGAACTGCAGAAATGGATTATTTACTATAGACTAAATGATTACTGCTAATGAAACCACCACATGCCAAGAGAATTTCATAGGTCAACACATCAAAGGAATCCTTTTGACATTATTACATTTATAAACAAAAATAAAATGCTGTACGACTAGAATTTCATTCTAAGTGTGAAAAATAATATATTTAATTCAAATGTTGCATCTTTAAGTGACTTTAGAGCATTTTTAAAATTACAAGCTCTGTGGATACATTTATGTTCTCTTTTATCTGAGCTAAACTCTGTTCACATTCTGAATGCATTTTAACCTTAACAATGAACAAATGATAATGACCTCAAGAGCCTGTTTAATCTCCTTTGACCCAAAAATAAAGGGCTTGAGAAACTCGAATTCATGATTTTTCATGATCCATGGGATGCCAAGGACAGCAGCTGAGCAATTTCATCACCTTTAAAAGCAAGATATAGCCACACAAACTATTTTGTAAGAGTAATGTAGAGACTTTTGTTAGGTACATTAATTCTTTTGGATTATTAAGAAATCAATTGGTAAGTAGTCACTGTAGTATAATAAAATTTTCTTTTAAAACATTTTGTTAAATGTCAACATTTATATTAGTCTTCATCATTATGATCCTATCCTTTCAGTATAAAACCGTCATAGAATTAATTATCATGGAGCTCAATTTCACTCTTGGATCACAAATTAGAAAAAATAGTGGTACTAACAGTCATGACAGGAATACTTAAAAACAGGTTATTTTCTGGCTCTTTTAATAATGCTAAGATGTTTAAATCCTGGCTACAACTCCTTCACTTGTATATTAAAAACATGTACTAAATATCAAGGGGATTATATGAAATATTATAATTTAAAAGTTTATCTTTTCACAATCAAGATTAAAATTGTACATGGGGAATTAAAGCTATTAATGATATAGATTTGATAAACAATATTGAATTTATGTTTAAATTACCTATAATTTCTTAACTTTCATTAGTTCCTCTTACTAGAAATCTACACTTAGCATCAAACATAAATCTTTTATAATTCTGTTTCCTCATTCCCAAATCCACAATTTTTTCACTTTTTGTAATAGCACCAACTTCTATTTCTAAAATTTAGTCCTCATCTATGCTTTAATATTTATAGTTGATTTTGGTTTATATACTGTTGTGATTCTCTATGTTGACCTCATAAAGCATGCTCATTACCTGTAGCTCATTATTTCATCACTTTCTATCAGTATTTGTCTTAAGATTTCTGTCTAGCTTGACTCCCTGTGGCTTTACTTTCGTTATTGGAGAAGATGACACCAACTCCACCAACTTCTTTTTCCTTTGTATGCTTGTTGTCAAGTGTTCTGTGTGTGTTTTCTACTGCCTCTTATATTTCTTAAGTCTGAGTGTTCGTGTTTTTTTGGGGGGGTCATCTTTTTTTTCCATGTATTATTATACTTGGGTTCTAAGCTTCTGAGGCTTCATTTCTGTTTTGAATTTCAGGTGTTTTTTTTTTTTTAGAACAAATACATAAAAAATTAGGTGTAAGCATCAGTAGCATGCAGACAGGAGGAATAAAAAGTCTACAAAATTTTACCTCAAATAAAAGACATGGATGCATTAATTCAAGAACGTTTATCATTAAATATTTTCAACTATGTCTCCCTGAATTGCCATATGATTTTAAAAATATTGAAATGTGGTGAACACAGAAAAAATATAAAAACTAAAATAAAGACTTTGCATAATACTTATTGGCTTCAGAAACAGTGTTACTGAGAAGTGAGCTTTGGGCAAGTACTGAAAATGTTGGCCCCCTACGGATATTTTCCATGCACTTACCTTTGTTATGCTACCTATTTATGGAAAACTGATGAGACATTTTGACTCTGTCCTGTTACTGTTCATGAAAATCAGAGCTGGATGTTTTTCTTTCTCCAAAAAAAGTACTTTTTATTTGCTTTTAAGTCTATAAAATGGAGAGATTGGGGAAAAGGAAGAAAGGACTCACTGGCATGGACAACAGTGTGGTGATTGCGGGAGGTGAGGCAGGTATAAATAAGCAAGTTAAGTGGAAATGGAGAAAATACAATAAAAATTAAAAAAATAAAATGATATACACTATAAAATGTTTTTTAAGAAGACAAAACCAAATGTAGACTAGTAACCTTCCTATTGCTAATTTCCATTCCCTTTAGGCAAGTTGCAGAACCACCTCTCTTTAGACCATTTTTGTACACTGTCATCATTTATATATTTATTGTATGTTACATAGTATATTACACATCACATATATAATTATATATAATTTATGTTTGCTGTATATGTTCTGTATAGATTTACTCTATTATTTATCTAGTCTAGAAAATGTATATTACCTCTTTTTTGGAAAAGATACAAAATTTAACTCATACAACTTCCTGTATTTCTCTCAATTCTCCAATTTCTGACTTATTTATACAACTTTTACTTTCTCCTAGTGGTTTACATTACATTAAGTCAGATATGAATGCTTGATTTACCAGTAGTATCTATAGACTTCCGTGCCATGAAAGATGATAGAATTAGAGTACGTATTCATTCTTAAACCTGTCCTCTAATTTTTATATTTATCTTTTGAAAACTTAATTGCTACTTTTTAAATTATCAGGCCTTATAACATTAATTCTGCTTTAAAGTAATATTGTATCCTAACTTTATTTAGAAACTTCCTTTTAAAAGTTAAAAGCCAATACAGTGCCCTTATAATATTACATGTAAGACTTATTGTGTTTTCAACCATGTAAAGTGTAGAATTCATTTATTTTTAGTGGATTTGCAAAGTTGGACAACAGCTGTCATGATCTAATTTTAGAATATTTTCATTACCCCTTGTACCTGGTAGCTGTCACTTTCCATCCATAACCATGCCTTAGTCCTGAGCAACCAGTCACCTGTTTTCTGTGGCTATAGGTTTGCCTATCCTGAACATTTCATGCAAATGACATCATACAGTATGGGTCCTTTGTGACTGGCTTCTTTCTCTTTTAATAATGTTTTTGAGATTTATGCATACTGTAGGATATATTGGTATTTTATTTCTTTATATTGTTGAATAATCTATGGTATGAATGCACCATATTTTGATGTATATAATGCATACTTTTTTGCCCAAATTTTTGATGGAAAAAAAAGATGCACATTATAAGTGAGTAGTACTAATTGTATAACTATATAGATGTTTTTAATCTTTTATTTATGCTTACAAGGCTAACTCTAGAAAGCAATAACAATATCTGTATGCAAAATAATACTCTGGAATATGATCATTGGTTTTGTCTCTAAATATAAATAAATAAAAATTAATTAATTATAAAAATTAAAATGAAAGATTTTTTTCCCTGAAAGTTTGGGCCAAAAACATGGGTATGCATTATGCACAGCAAAATACGTACCACATTTGTTTATTCATTTATCTATTATTAGGCCTTTTGGTTGTTTCCACTTTTGGTTTATCACTTCATCTCTTCATATACATTTGTGTTGTTTCTGCCTTTGGCTATTGTAAACAGTACTGCTGTGAACATCTGTGTACAAGTGTTCGTTTAAACACCTGTTTTCAATTCGTTGGGTATATATCTAGAAGTGGGATTACTGAGTCATGTAGTAATTCTTTGTTTAATTTTAGAGAACAGATCAGAACGTTTTCCAAGTGGATGTACCACATTATGTTCCTATAAGCTGTGTGTAGGAACATCTCCACATCCTTGACAACACTTATTTTCCATTTTTTTAATGGCCATCTTAGTGAATGAGGAGTGGTATCTTATTTTGGTTTTGATTTTCATGCGCTTATTGGATATTTGTATATCTTATTTGAAGAAATGTCTACTGAAGGATTTTTTTTCAATTTTAAAAACTGGTTGATTGGGAGTTTTTGTTGTTAATTCTGTAGATTTTACCTCTTACTTTTAAGTGTATAATACACATTAATTTTTTTTGCGTGTATTGAGTGAGGTAGAAAGACATAATAATTATTTTACATGCAGATATCAGCCATTTGTTGAAAAGGTCTCTTTCCCCTTTGAATTGTCTCGGTATCTTAATGAAAAAAATCAGTGATCATAAATGTTAAGATTTATTTCTGGAATTATATTCCATTGATTTATATGGCTGTTCAAATGCCAGTGTCACAGTTTTGATAACTGTAGTTTTGAAGTAAGTTTTGAAATAAACTTTCCTCAGTTTATTCAAGATTTTCCTGAGTCCTTTGCATTTTCAAATAAATTTTAGGATTGGTCTATTTTTTCATTTTATTTATCCATGAAATTTTCTACTATTTTATTTCATTATTCCTTTTACTTTGTTTACTTTCTCTTCCTGGAATCCTTATTAAGTAGATTCTCACTTCTCAACTCATTAGGATTAGATGAATCCATCCTCTATTCCTGCTGACGTTGCTCTGTCCCCTTACTCTCTATCCCTTCGCTTTTTGTGTGTATTCTAAGAGAAGCTCTTAGTGTTTGTGTCTTTTCATTCACCTCTGAGTTATTTTTATTATACTATTAAATATCATACTTCAAAAATGCTATGGAATTTAAAATCTCCATGATTTAGGATGACTCTCTTGCTTTTCATATATAGATGTCATATCCTTTATTAATAATCTCCTCAACTGGGAATTCCTCTGTTTGTTTAGCTTAGTGCCTTCCTTTCATGGTGTTTTTTCAGACTTTTCTCCAAAAGTTTGGTAATTTGGTGAGAGGAGTTCATGTTTTCAGAACTCTTAACTCTTCTCTGTGGATGCAGCTTCTGAGGATAGAATCCACCATCTATTAATTTTGGTGAAAAAGTATGTTTCTTGTGTGTGACATAATTTTCCTGTTCATTTTGGTGTTTTAGTATATCCTATGAATTCAGTAACTCCTTGGGTAGATGCTTAGCATGTCAGGATTCCCTTACTCTCATATCTAGCTTTTGGTAATCAATACTATGGTCTACTCTATAGCTCAGATAGGACAGGGAAAGGACCACTGCAGTGGCTCTGACTATGGTTTTCTATCAATCATTGTTGTTTTCCCCAGGGGCCCTTTCTGTTCGTTTTATCCATTACTAGGATCTTGGATTGCTCCCACTGCTGTAGCAGTCTTTTATACTCATATATCAGTTTCACTGGGTTTGCTTTCTAGTTTTTCAGGAATTTCTCATCAATTCCAGTCCATTTATGGCTATTTTTTCATTTGTCAACTCCTTTATATTTTGATCATCTTAAAATACTTTTTGTTATATTTTAGATGGAAAATTATGTAGATAAGATGTAAGGCTTCTAAGTATACCATTGTGATACAAATTTGACACATGGACAGTTGTAAACATATTGCACCCTAGTAGTATTATAACAGGAAGTTATTCATTGTACATCTGTGGACTTGTATGTTGATTGTATTTTCTGTGTAAATCCCTGTATCCTCCTATAGGAATAAATATTATCTGTGTGCTTAAATGTGTATTTATGTGTTTGTATATAGTGTGTGTGTGTGTGTGTGTGTGTGTGTGAGGAAGGGAGGGTAGGATGGAAGGAGAAAGAGAGAGAGAGGGAGAGGGAGAGGGAGAGAAAAGAATTGATTGTATACCTGTTGTATACCTGATTGTCATAATTAAACTACCCTCTCTGGCTATAACTATTCAATTTAAGATATTTATATGTAAGTGTAAATATAAGATATTTATATGTAAATATCTTAAATTAAAACTATTTAAATTACATTGCATTTATGCTATTGAAAGTAAGAAAAGAATAAAATTAAAGGAAAAATAAGAGCCAAAAGGAGTATTTCCAGGACACATACCTACTTAAGAATAGAAGAGGTAAAGGTAATGAAAAATATATAGAAATACATATTCCTATGTCTCTCTATATGACCATGTGTGTCTCCATTGTACTTTCTGTTATATGTTTTCAATCCAAGTTTATAAATTAAAAAAAATCTACTCTTAATCTCAGAATTATCTCATGTTCATTTTTTAGAGTTGTTTCATAGAAAAATGGAGCTGTCCAATAAAGTTGTTTAGTTCTGATAGGATAAATAACATTACATTTAAGCTATATTGAAGTTTGTTTAAAATATCTTTAAAATATTAAAGGGGAAAATAAGTTTAAGATATCTCTTATAGAAAGCCAAGTTACAAACAGAAACTGCTGGAAGGCTCATCCCAGTGAGGGTATTTCTATCTAAATAACACAGTGATTGAAGTGGAAAATAGAAGGTAGAATGAAATGATAGTAAATAGAGTTGCCACAAAAATCTTTTTTTATTGGATAGATATTATCATCACTTGACAAAAACTTCATTAATCACCCTCTGGCACATGTTTCCCTTTATTTTCCATGAAAGGTAGAGCAAATGAGAACAACTAAAGAGCATTTCAGGAGTGAGTCACACAGTTCTTAGAAATGTGCGTGTTAAGAAAGCCAGGTTACTCCTTGGAGACAAATGGTTGGCAGTCTGCAAGAGTTGGGAGTTAATCCACAGAGTTCTCCAGAGAAAAGCCCTTCTTTTATGAACATAAGGCTGAAACCTGAGATTTTGGTTCTGATGCACAGGCTCAAAGAGCCTAGAACAGACCGTGTATCTGTGGTGTAAGAAAAGCAGGCACAGATACAGGCATGTGGCATTTGGAGTCTAAAGCTTAAAGGGTTGAACTCTAATGAGCTCAGTTCATAGCAAAATATAAATAGAGTAAAATAAGTAAAGCTTAATATAAAACTTGAAATTATATAGATCTTTGCATTTATTTTGTCTTCTGTATTTTAGGGCCTACATTATACCTATTGATTAAGATTAATTTAAATGTATATAACTTCGATTTAGTCAGTTCTTGCTATCTACCAAGCAGGTACTATGATAAATGTGGAGAACAGGCATGGTTACTGCATTCATGGAATTAACAGTCAGTAGGGTTTAGGGTATTAAACAATCAATTGAAAATAGACCCATAAATACCATAATAAGGGAATCCAGGGTACTGTCAAAGCATCTAGCAGGGGTACCTCCCTGAGTCCTGGAGTAGTATGAGGTATAGGGAAGGTTTCTTAGAGGAAATGATTAAGGATAAGTGAATGAAGAAAAATAAGTAGCTAGATAAAGAGAAAAGTTGGGAGAGGTAGAAAGAGGCAGAATATTGCTTAAAATAAAGAAAACAATAAGTGCAAAGTCTTTAAGAGAGCATTAGAGGTTCAAAGAGCTGAAAGAAAGTACTGTGGTTGGACTAAAGGGTGTGAGCAGGGAAGGGGAGGAACAATAGCCCAGGGTGCTCAAGGCTGGGTAACAAGGGCGTGGCCATCCCAAGGTATTTAAGCAATCCTAAAAGAAAAGGAAAGCTATTGAGCCATTCTAATGTGTGTATTGTCCTTACTAGGATTGTGAAGAAAGATCACTCTGTTTGTTACTTGGAAAATATGCAGGCCTGTTAACAAGCTTTTGTTGTAATCTATGTAAGATATGATGATATAATGGTGTCTCACACCGGTTTTGTAGCAATATGGATGGAATGACAGACAGATGAGGAAATGGAAGGTAAAACTCCAGAGGATTTGGTGATTCATTATACCTGGGATTGCGGGACAAAGAACAATCAGCCAATCATGTCATCTAGATTCCTGACTGGGGCAACTGGAAGAATGGTGGTATAATTCACTAAATTTGGACCCATTAGGTATCATCAGATGAATTATGTAATTCAGTGTTATATTGATTGGCTAGTTGTCTTCATTCCAGAAAGGACGTTGAGCCTTAGAGTGTTTGGATGACTGTCTTGCATGACATCCCTAGTTACTAAGTGGCACATTATGGTCTCACTCAATGTAATTTAGTAGGTATGACATTTTTATTTTCCATTATTTGCATCTCATGTTATCCTAATCATTTAACTTATTCATTTGATTGTCAGAATGTATTTATTGCCTTTACAATGGATAAGCACTGAGGATTAAAGTCAGTAAAGTGCAGGTCCTGTCTTTAAGAAGCTGGCCGTCTGACTACGCAGCAAGTGGTGACTGGAAGAGTCACCCTGGCTGAGACTTGCCTGACAGGTACATACTTATTTAGTGGGAAACATTAAGTTGTCAAGCATTGTCTGAGGAGCAATGTTAAATTTCAGTCTTCACATGTTTTCCTTTTTTCATTATATTGGGAAAATTTTATTTATTTTATTTTTTTAAATTTCTTTCTCTTTAGAGGGTAAGGGAAGAAGAGAGGGAGAGAAATATTAATGGATGGTTGCCTCTCATGCATCTCCTGCTGGGAACTGGCCTGCAACCCAGGCATGTGCCCTGACTGGGAATGGAACTGCAATCCTCTGGTTTGCAGGCTGGCACTCAATCCACTGAGTTACACCAGCCAAGGCATATTGGGAAAATTTTTTTAAAGGGGAAATGGGTACTGTGACAGAGTGAGTTTGTTACCTTTTAGTATTTATTCTCCCCTACCAGAATCCCAATATTTAGCTCAGCAATTTGACATGGCATTTAAAACCCACATTTCCTAGCCCATCTGACAGCTAGGTGTGGCCACCTGATAAGTTCTGCACAATGAGAAACAAGGAGAGCTATCCTGTGGGACTTCTAAGATGCCTCCTTAAAGAGAGGACATACACAGTTCTCCCCTTTTTCCTCTCCTGCCACTGGAAGTACAGATGCAGCAGCTGGAGCTTAAGCAGCCAGTTTGGAATCTGTAGGTAAGGGTTCCTAACTTATACTTCCCTAATCAACAAAGTAAAGAATCTGAAGATGTTCAGGAACTATTTTTGAGTTAATTAAACCTCAGCTAAGGGACTGTCCCTGCACTTATTAAATGGACAACCTTAGGGTAAACATTATAAGAACTCTTTTTGTTGTTGTTGTTAGGCAAGTGGAGAATCAGAACAGGAAATTACTTCCCAACCAGAAAGTTCACAGGGTGTGGAGAAAAGTTGCATGATATTATCTCTAATATACTTAGTGAAGCGGGTCACTAGTGAATTGGTCTACTCTTATGTGCGTGCTCTGAGGAAAACAGCAGCAGTGGTGAGCCCCAAGGGTACTAGGTCCCAGTTCACATGTAACAAAAGAAAACCAGAACCTTCTGCTCAGGTCTCTTCCCATAAGTTAAAGATACATCTCTCCTAGTCAAAGACTGGAACTGTTCAGCTAGTTCCAATAGTTACTAGCAATAACCCAATTCTTGCTCTGTATGTGTTGTTCTTCCTGTCCCTTTATCAGCTTATCTGTATAGGATGAATTGGTCAATTTGGCATAAAAATATCTTTGGCTTTGTTTTGTCATCTTGATTACTTCTGCATTCAGATCCCATCTCTATTTCTTCATATGAAGAAAAGTTGTATTTAAGGAAGAGACTTAATGTTTATTTCAAAAGGTTCATAATTAAGTGCTTATTTTAATAGGTTGATTTGAGCTTTCAAAAATGCTATAAATTTATCTAACTAAAACTTCTTTCCTACATAGAATGAAAAAGAAAACAAAAGCATTGTATTTCCCCCATATCCTGGGATGTTTCGATGTGCCAAATTTCATAATAAAACATGGCTATAAATGTGCATTTTTGATAGTGAAGATTCATGACAAATGATGTTTTCTACCTCATTACGTATCGTAGGAGAAGAGAGAGTACAACAGTTAATTTATGATTATATCATAAATCTCTTATCAATTGTGATCACACATGTATGGCCTAAGAATTAACTTTATGCTATTTCTGAGGAGAAAATAAATTGTTGATAAAACAGGAAATCACTCAATACTCAGGATATCTAACAGGTAATTGATTCACAGCTTTATCTTCTTTATTCCTATAAGGATAATTCTCCAGAAATGACAAACGTTGCCAACTATTTTTTCCCTAGGAACTATAATTGTGAAATAGCCAATTAGGTCTGGAGTTTCAGATCAATATTTTCACAGCCCTTCAAGAGGAAGCGTCCTTTTGATAGCCGCCAAAACCGAGGGCTCCATTAAGAACAAGATCTTCACTAAGTGACTTAGCACTCCAACCAACACGATGTAGTGAGTGGCATGTCTATAATACTACCAGAGTAGTAAGTGGAATTTACTGCTACAAATGCTGTTACATTTTCACTTCCTATTTGGTGATTTGCTTTACATGAATATAAATGAGGTCAAATTAACTCATAATACAGCAGCCCATTTAATTTGGTTGAATATGTTTTGACTGTTTTCAAGTAATAAATTTAGTGAAAATGAGAATGAGATTAGTTATTATTAGTAATTTCAGAACAAATAATTTTGTGTACACTTTTTAATTTCTTATCAATTCCTTCCCTTCTCTCAGATGCAAGACAAAGTATCTTAAATATTAAAAAATGTCAGTTTTTAATAAAAACTTTTTATCATGTATATTTTAAAAAGCCCTGGGGAGAATGCCATTTACTTTCTAGAAACACTATTTGGAAATGAAAAGCACCCCACTTTCACTGTCGCGAAGAGTGTGTCACTCTATTTATCACTAAGCATTCCTACTCGGTTTATTTCAGAAAAATAGAGTTTGCTCATTTTTTCCTATCATGTGCTTACAGAGAAGAGTGTGTACTTTAAATGGAGCCTGATACTAAACATTAGCAGTCCCTTGAAAGAAAGAAAGCGTCTTTGTAAAAACTTTTTACTTGAAGAGGGGTTGAGCACAAAATATTTACTAAAAGGAAAAACAAAATCCAAAATCTTTAAGTTAGCTTTTCTAAAGCAACAGAACGTAACGTAGAAAACATGGCTAAATTGATGAGCAAAAATGGATATGTGATGTTATCACTGGAGGAATTGATAAGTACAAGTGAAGAGGGTTAGGACAGTTCTGGGGAGGAGGTCTGTCTTGCAGTGATGAACATGGGTTCTGATCACAGTCACAGAAGTAGGCAAAGGGTCATAGTGGGACAGAAAGCTCAAATCATCCCTGTGCTTAATCATTAACATGTTTTTAAATTCCTCCCAAAAAACTAAGTAAGTATATGTTGCATTCTTTTGGGGAGCTGCAGCTGGGCAGCTTGGTTCAACTAAATATGAAAGTGTATGGGAACATATTCTTTCTTGTCTACACTTCACTATTTTCATTTTTATAGACCCGATGCCTAAATGTTCAACAAAATCGATGCACATTGGTTTTTTTTAAAAGATTTTACTTCTTTATCTTTAGAGGGGAAGGGAAGGAGAGAGGGAGAGAATATCAATGTATGGCTGCCTCTTATGGGTCCCCTGCTGGGAACTGGCCCACAACCCAGGCATGTGCCCTGACTAGGAATGGAACTGCGATCCTCTGGTTTACAGGCCTGTGCTCAATCCACTGAGCTACACCAGCCAGGGCGATGCATGTTGATTTTAACAAACAACTTTTGAAGGAACAGTGAAGGGAAACTAGGCTGGGTGGGGCAGGCAATTTCTTCGGAGGCATGATTTGCAATCTCATTTTTCTGGCATAAGGGCCAGATGAGGGTAAAGTCTCTAGTGTTTGGGTCGAAGGTATGTGTTATGCAACAAAGAACTGAGAGAGCTGGCATCCTTCTCAGGAAGGGAGGGAAATGTATACTACGGCTAATAGGCAGATCCCAGATGGAAGTTATACTCTGTTCTCCTAGGTTCTGAATGTGGCCTTTGGAGGCAGTCTGAGTTCATTCCTTGTGCTGTACGGGCAGGTGTGTGTACTATCCTCTGCCTACAGTTATTTCTCAGGGAAGTCTCAGAGGAGAGGGAAAGAGAGTGACCCAGAGGGGACCTTTTTGCTTTTCTTTGATTGGACTCTGGAACTTGGACTTTTGGCTGCAGACCTAAGACTTGCTTCTAGCTCTGGCCTGACCATGTTGGGTTGCTGGCAATGAGAAATATTGCTTTATTTAACCCCAAAACAATATCCATGGTTCCAGCATTCTCACCAGAGTATAACCTTGAAACTGTGTTGTAATAGTTTAAACAGTTTCCTGTGGAATGCTGAGTTCCATAATTTGAATTTTGTTCTGTTTCTCTTAAAGAAGAGATTAGACCAGCTTTTATACATGGAAACTAAGACTTAATTTCCAGCTAAACCCTCTTACATGTGGAAGTGATTGCACATAAAATAATTTTTAAATCCCATGCTATATTTCAAAGTAATAGTAGCAAAACAATAAGAACAAAGATACTTCTTTGTGTAAAAACTGCTATGGATTAAAAAACTGCCACATCTTTCTCACAGAAGGCTTAATGGCTTCTCTTTATTGCTCACCATTCCAGTCACTGTTAAGAGGATATTATTATCTACACAGAGACTGAACTGCCTTCTGCCCGACACATGAATAACCCCTGCCCACCCCCACCCTGAATGACGCCTAGACTCTGGGCTGTACATTTGCTTATTTTATTTTTTTTACACTTTTCTTGGATACTGACCCCAGATGATGCTTTTGACACTTCTATTATTATTTCAGGGAATGAGATTAATGGCAGGACATTATTATAGTAATGTCCATGTTAGGATGATAAGAATAGTGACTACGGTACTGTGGGTAGAAATGCAGGGAGGATTTAAAGGGCTTTCCCATAAAAATGGAATTGACAGACCCTGATAATCCCTGATGCAGAGATAAGAAGGCTCAAACCTTTCAAGCAGGAGTTTCTTAGGAAAAAACCAAACTGGTGACATTAAGGAAGTCAAAGCAGAAGCCTACTGGAAAAGAGAAATAATGTATGTTTTGTTTGTTTTAAGCCTGGTCCAGGTTGTGTTAAAATATCAAAGTCATCATTTCTAGGAGATAGTTGGGATGGTAAGCTAAGGCTGGGGCTGTAGAGAAAGTATTTGAGAACTGGTTATATGGACCCCATTGTGAGTGTCATGAGCATTCACTGAGGAGAGATGCGGAGAGAAAAACAGGAGTCTGGAATCTGACCCTTGGGTTGTGTACACACTTGCAGAGCAAGGAGAGGAATTACAGAAGGTGGCAAAAGAGCCATACGAGATCGGGGAGGAGATTCCTGTAACTTCTCCTTGCCTCCTGAAAGAGAACAATAGAGTGAAAGTGTAAAAACAGACACAATCTACCCCTCCCCCCCGCTTTTTCTTATCCATAGATTATTCATATGGATATTGTTTCTCTTCAGACTGTAACTCAACATCATGAAGTAATGGTGAAGAAGAAAATTTGTTTGACCGAGATGGTTTTTTCTGAGTTTTATAATATACTGTCACGTCCCTATGTTGTGGTAGTCATGGAAACGTGCCACTCAGAGCTCTTTCAAGAGAAACTGAGGCAAGAAGCAGAATGACTGACAGCCCTAGCTGCTGTCTCTGGTTCTACAACTGTGTTGTGAAAGGTGTTCTGTGGGCTGTTCCCAGGTTACAATCTGTGACTACTAACTTCGGGCTCAACATTCTCAACTAGGAAATTTGCTTGGAGATGGCTCACTGGCCTGGTGGAGATTTTCTCAGAATTAGACCATTGTTTGAGGCTTTTCTTTCCTCCTTCTCCCTCTCTTATTTCTTTTGCATGAATTGATCCTGCTGTTGCCGATGCCTCTTTTACCCTTCACAGGTGCTTCTCCTATTGTGTCTCTGGGTGACTGCTTCTCAAGACCTGATTGACACATGCATCGAACTAAGTTTAGTAGATAACCTGGGCAACTCCAATATCCCTGACCCCTCAGTAACAAGAGCCTGCCCCTGCCTCCTGAAAAGTTTATTTGAAATTGTTTCCCCTCAAGATTTTCAGACATTTGTATTCCATTTGGAGTAAGTTCTTTGCAGAAAAACCTAGACTAAACTGGATTGGATAATACGTGGTCTCGATTTGATTATATTTACCTCAATTGGATCATTGATTTGATCTGATTAACCATACCAATTTGGAAAAAATAGATGATCTGCATAGTTTAAATTTGCTTCTATCATTTTAAGAATTCTTTTCTTAAATTAAAAAAAATTATTGTTCAAGTACAGTTTTCTGTCTTTTACTCTCAAGCCCACCCACCTATCCCTTCTATCCCTCCCTGCCTCCCTCCTATTTCTACCCCCCCCCCCCAGTTTTGTCCATGTGTCCTTTATACTTGTTCCTGTAAACCCTTCCCCTTTTCCCCTGAAATTCCCTCCTCTCTCCCCTCTGGTCACTGTCAGCCTGTTCTGTATTTTAGTGTCTTTGGTCATATTTTGCTTGCTTGTTTGTTTTGTTGTTTAGGTTCCTGTTAAAGGTGAGATCATATGGTATTTGTCTTTTACCACCTGGCTTATTTCACTCAGCATAATGCTTTCCAGTTCCATCCATGCTGTTGCAAAGGGTAGGAGCTCCTTCTTTCTCTCTACTGCATAGAAATCCATTGTGTAAATGTATGGTAGTTTTTGGATCCATTCATTTACTGACAGGCACCTAGGATACTTCCAGCACTTGGCTATTGTAAATTGTGATGCTATGAACATTGGGGTGCATAGGTTCTTTTGGATTGGTGTTTCATTGTTCTTAGGATATAATCCTAGCAGTGGAATTGCTGGGTCAAAAGGCAGATCCGTTTTTAGTTTTCTGAGAAAATTTCATACTGTTTTTCATAATGGTTGTACCAGTCTGCAATCCCACCAACAGTGAACTAGGGTCCCCTTTTCTCCACAACCTCTCCTACACTTGTTTGTTGCTTTGTTTATGATGGCCATTTTGACTGGTATGAAGTGGTATCTCATTGTGGTTTTAATTTTCATCTCTCTGATAGCCAATGATATTGAGCATCTTTTCATGTGTCTCTGGATCCTCTGTATGTCTTCCTTGTAGAAATGTCTGTCCAAGTCCTTTGCCCATTTTTTAATTGGGTTGCTTGTCTTCTTAGAGTGGAGCCATGTAAGTTCTTCGTATATTTTGGAGATTAAACCCTTTTCTGAATTATCATTGGCAAATATGTATTTCCATACAGTTGGTTCTCTTTTTATTTTAATACTGTTTTCTTTAGCCATGCAGAAGCTTTTAATTTTGATGAGATCCCATTTGTTTATTCTTTCCTTTATGTCCCTTGCTCTAGGGGACATATCAGTGAAAATGTTGCTGCATGAAAGATCTAAGATTTTCCTGCCAATGTTCTCGTCTAGGACTTTAATGGTGTTACAGCTTATATTTAAGTCTTTTATCCACCTTGAATTTATTTTGGTTATGGTGTAAATTGGTGCTTGAGTTTCATTTTTTTTGTACATAGCTGTCCAGTTCTCCCAACACCATTTGTTGAAGAGGCTATCTTTATTCCGTATTATGGTGCTGTGTCCCCTTTGTCGAATATTAATTGACTGTAGAGAGTTGGGTTGATTTCTGGGCTCTCTGTTCTGTTCCACTGGTCCATGTGCCTGTTTTTATGCCTGTACCAAGCTGTTTTGATTACAGTGGCCTTGTAATACAGTTTGATATCAGGTTTTGTGATCCCTCCTACTTTGCTCTTCTTTCTCAAAATTGCAGCAGCTATTCAGGGTCATTTATGGTTCTATATAAATTTTTGAAGTGTTTGTTCTATGTTTGTGAAATATGCCATTGGTCCTTTAATAGGTATTGCATTGAATCTGTATATTGCTTTGGGAAGTATGGACATTTCAATGTTAATTCTTCCGATCCATGAACATGGTGTATGTTTCCATTTGTTTATGTCTTCCTTGATTTCTTCCTTCAGTGTTGTGTAGTTTTCTGCATATAGGTCTTTTACCTCCTTGGTTAGGTTTATTCCTAGGTATTTTATTTTTGTTTTTGCCAAATAAAATGAGATATTTTTTCTTAATTTCTGACTCTGCTGTTTTATTGTTGGTATACAAAAATGCCTTTGATTTCTAGGTACTGACTTTGTATCCCCTGTCTTGCCAAATTCATTTATTAAGTTGAGCAGTTTTTGGGTGGAGCTTATAGGATTTTCTAGGTACACTATCATGTCATTTGCAAACAATGACAGTTTTGTTTCCTCCTTTCTGATTTGGATGCCTTTTATTTCCTTTTCTTGTCTGATCCCTGTGGCTAAAACTTCCAATACTATATTGAATAGAAGTGGTGAAAGTGCACAACCTTGTCTTGTTCCTGATCTTAGTGGAAAAGCTTTTAGTTTTTGCCCATTGAGTATGATGTTGGCCGTAGGTCTCTCATAAATAGCCTTTATTATGTTGAGGAATGCTCCCTTTATTCCTACTTTGCTGAGTGTTTTTATCATAAATGGGTGCTGTACCTTATCAAATGCTTTTAATGCATCTGTTGATATGATCATGTGATTTTTGTCTTTGCTTTTGTTTATGTGGTCTATTACATTTAATGATTTGCGAATGTTGAACCATCCTTGCATTGCTGGGATGATTCCCACTTGGTCATGGTGTATGATCTTTTTAATGTATTGCTGGATGCGGTTTGCCAATATTTTGTTGAGGATTTTAGGGTCTATGTTCATCAGTGATATTGGCCTGAAGTTTTCTTTCTTTGTTGTGTCTTTATCTGGTCTTTTATAGATTAGGATGATGCTGGCTTCATAAAAAAAGTTTAGGAGTCTTCCATCATTTTGGATTTTTTGAAATAGTCTGTGAAGGATAGGGGTTAGCTATTCCTTAAATGCTTTGTAGAATTCTTCTGTGAAACCATCTGGTCCTGGGCTTCTGTGTGATGGGAGTTTTTTGATTACTGCTTCAATTTCATCTGCTGTTATTGGTCTGTTCAGGCTTTCTGCTTCTTCTTCATTGAGTTTTGGAAGATTATATTTTTCTAGAAATGTGTCCATTTCACCTAGGTTTTCCAATTTCTTGGCATACAGTTCTTCATAGTAATTTCCTATAATCCTTTGTATTTCTGTGGTGTCAGTTGTAATCTCTCCTCTTCCATTTCTTATTTGGGTCCTCTCTGTTTTTTTCTTGATGAGCCTGCTTAAAAGCTTGTTGATTTTGTTTATCTTTTCAAATAACCAGCTTCTGGATTCATTGATGATTAGAATTATGCTTTTCGTATGTATGTCATTTAATTCTGTTCTGATCTTGGTTATTTCCTTTTTTCTAGTAGCTCTGGGTTGTCTTTGTTGTTGTTCCTCGAGTTCTTATAGGTGTAGGTTTAGGTTGTTTGTTTGAAATGTTTCTATATTTTTTAGGTAGGCCTGTATTGCTATAAAGTTCCCTCCCAGGACTGTCTTCACTGTGTCCCATAAAGTATGAGTTGTTGTAAGTTCATTTGTATTTGTTTCCAGAACCTTTTTGGTATCTTTTCTAATTTTATTCTTGACCCCTTCATTGTTTAATAGCATGCTACTCAATCTCCATGATTTTGAGTGTTTGGAGTTTATTCCCTTGGGGTTGGTTTCCAGTTTCAGTCCCTTGTGGTCAGAGAAAATGCTTGGTATGATTTCAATTTTCTTGAATTTGTTGAGGCTTGTTTTGTGTCCTATTATGTGGTCTGTCTTTGAAAATGTTCCATGTACATTTGAGAAGAATGTGTATTTAGCTTCTTTGGGATGAATGACTCTGTATATATCAGTTAAGTCCATTTCATCTAGGGCTTTGTTCATTGCCACAATATCTTTGTTGATCTTTTGTTTGTAAGATCTGTCCATTTTTGATAGTGGGGTGGTAAAATCCCTTACTGTAATTGTGTTGCTGTCAATATCTTTCGTAAAGTCCTCTAAGATTTTCTTTATGTATTTGAGTGCTCCTACATTGGGTGCATATACATTTACAATGTTTATGTCTTCTTGGTGAATTCTTCCCTTGAGTATTATGAAGTGACCTTCTAGGTCTCCCTTTATGGCCCTTTTTTTAAAACTCTATTTTGTGTGATATGAGTATTGCTACCCTGGCTGTTTTTCTTGTCCATTTGCTTGGAAAAATGCTTTTAGCCCTTTACTTTCAGTCTGTGTAGGTCTTTTGTCCTGAGGTGGGTCTCTTGCAGGCAGCCTATGTGTGGGTCATGCTTTCTTATCCATTCAGCTATTCCATGTCTTTTGATTGGAGTATTTCATCCATTTACATTTAAGGTTATTATTGATAGGTACTTATTAACTGTCATTTTCATACCTGTGTTCCTCTCTGTCTCTTTCTCTCTCTTTTCCTTACTTTCTTCAAAGCAGTCTCTTTAGTATCTCTTGCAGAGCTGGTTTGGTGGAGGTGTATTCTTTTAGACTTCTTTTGTCTGGAAAGTTCCTCATTTGTCCTTCTATTTTGATTGAGAGCCTTGCTGGGTAAAGTATCCTTGGTTGCAGGCCTCTGGTTCTTAGTACTTGGGATATTTCTTGCCATTCTCTTTTTTGCCTGGAGCATTTTCATTGAGAAGTTAGCTGCTAACCTTATCAGAGCTCCCTTGTATGTTATTTCTTTTTTCTCCCTTGCTACTTTTAAGATTCTCTCTTTGTCTTGGAATTTTTCATTTTAATGATGATGTGTCTTGAAGTGGGCCTCTTTGGGTTCCTCTTGATTGGTACTCTCTGTGTTTCCTGGATTTGTGTGACTTTGTCTCATCAAATTAGGGAAGTTCTCTATCATTACTTTTTCAAATAGGTTTTCTATCCCTCGTTCTTCTTCTCTTTCTGGTATCCCCATTATTTGGATATTATTATGTTTCATATTATCTTGTAATTTTTTAAATCCCTCTTCATTGTTACTGCGCCTCTTTCCCTTTTCTTGCCCTTTCTGGGTGTTTATTCCTACTTTGTTCTCCAGCTCATTGACCCAATCTTCTGCTTCATCAATCCTGCTTTTTAAAAAATATATTTTATTAATTATGCCATTACATTTGTTCTCTTTCCCCCTTCATTCCCCTCCACCCTGCACACCCTTCCCCCACCATTACCCCCTTTAGTTTATGACCACGTATCTCAAGTTCTTTAGATTCTATATTTCCCCTACTATTCTTGCCCTCCCCATCTATTTTCTACCTACCATCCATGCTACTTATTTTCTGTACTTTCTCCACCCTTCTCCTTCTCCCACTCCCCTGTTGCTAACCATAGAAATGAAGATCACAGGGAGGGTCAATCCTGATTTTGATTCCTTCCACTGTGTTCTTCAGTTCAGAAATTTTATTCTTTATTTCCTTTTGACCCTTGTTGATAATTCCATTTCCTTTTTCATGTTAAGAATTCTTTTTTAACTGAATTTATAGTAACTGTTCTGAAGAACCACTGATTTTTAAAAAATAATTAATAAATTAAAATCTTTATATTAGAGAAACTTTTCCAAAAGTTAATAAAAATGTAATAAAGTTTTCAAATTAGGAAAAATATAGGGGCATGTCATATGTCAAATGAACAAACCCAATTAATGAAATTGATTATGTTCTTAAGGAACAACTAACTACTTTCTGGGAATGGGATGGGTAATTTAAAAATTATTTTATCAGATAGTTTCTTGAATGAGTGGATGAATGTAGGGGACTGGTTTGTCTTGGCCTGGCAAATGTGACTCAGCTCTGTATGGAAAACCTACAGATGGAAAGTGGTGGGCAGAATGCAGACTTGCAAACCAAGTTTACCCACGGGAATCAGGCCTAAAAAATGCTTACAGACTGTTATGGCTTGCTCTTGCTAAAAGTCCCTCACCCTGGTCTAAAGCAACAAATGTGTATTGTCTATCTTCAAGGTAACTTCCAAAGCCTGTGTGAGCTCTCCCAAGGACAGAGCCAATGAGCTCATTGCCATCCCCCTCTGCATGCTATTTTTATTTCCTTGATTATACCTAGAATGTAGACAATAATGTTCTGTGTGATAGATAATAAATCTTTCTATGATGTAAGACCCCAAGAAAATAATAAAAGCCTGTCTAGGCAAGGGTCGTGGTGCTCCCCTCTTGAGGGAGTGGCCAAGGCACCATAGACACTCTCCCCTTGAGAGAGTAGTTGTGCCTGTTCCCTTTCTCCACACAGGATTGTTGTCGCCTGTGCATTGATTCTCGTTGTAAACCACAACAGGTGGACTCTGCTGGACAGGGTCTGCAACAGATGAAGTAATTGATTATGCAAAATTGAGAAAAGAAGTTTATAATCCACAAATAGTTTGGCATAAACTTAAGAATTTCCAAATAAATTGCCATGTTAGAATAATAAATGACAATATAACTGTGTGAGTAAATGCAGCTTTTCAATAAATATCATATGTTCTGTTCAAAAGAGCTAATTAGTTGGCATACAGGAATCTGGCTTTAACTCCTAGCTGTATATGTAATATTGGAATTTCTTAATCTCTTTGTTCCTCAAATTTCTGAACTGATTGGTAAGTCCCTCAAAATTTAATCTCTTTATATTTATAGTTTTGGTTCTTTTGTAGGAGATTTGCCCTAAGCAAAGCTCTCCATTTTTGTAAAAGTTTGGTGAGCATACATTCAATATCAAATAGATACAAAAGTCATATTACAATGTTTGCAAATTGTGTACAGCTACTTCCATGTTATTTCAAATCCATTTTTTTTATCTATTTCACACTTGCATTTGGAATTCCTTTGAAGACAGTGCTCCTCTCTTATTTTCTGTAATGTCTGCTATAGTAGTTGTTAAGTAAACATCGTGGAATTGGATTGACTATTTTGTATCAGTAGAAGGACTGTGAGGAATTTCAATCATGACTGCATGCAGAAACATTTTTATAGCATCTGTTATAAATATTTGGATAATTGGATTGAATATTCCATATCACTGGAAGGATTATAAGAGGTTTAAAGTCATGATTGCTTATAAGAATACTAACCAAAGGTTAAGATTCATTTGGTACTAAAGGTATATGAATTCAGTCTTATAAAAAAAATCGCAAGCTGTGTTCACTCTCCAAAGCAGTCATAAAACATGAAGCATTCATTTGCATGTATATTTTCTTAACATATGTATAAACAATAGAATGTATAACTGTCCAATAGTGATATAAATGGCATTCTTTGTTTATGAAAAATGGAAGAGTAATAGTACTTAATCTTCTTTAATATGTATATGACACTATTAGGAAATTTATAACACCATTTCAATAACCTCTCACAATGATTCCAGGTCTCATCCCTTCTAATTTCAGTTGATGAAACTCAGAGGGGTTAATAAATTGTCCCCAAACACAGTTATATTGAGAGGCAGAGCCAGGCCCTTACTGGGTAGCTTACTTGGTTAGACCATCATCTTGATACACCAAGGTTGCAGGTTCAACCTCTGGTCAGAGGACACACAAGAAGCAACCAATGAGTGCATAAATAAGTGGAATGACAAATTCATGTTTCTCCCTTTCTCTCTCTCAAATCAATTAAAAACAAAAAGAGGTGGAGTCAGGATTCAAATTCAGTGGATCTATCTCCAGAGCTAAAAGGTTTTCCACCAAAACAAAGAAATATATACTTACAGTATTGGCATCTGAAAAGGAAACAAATTAATTTTTTAATTAATTAATTAAAGCAAATTAATTTTTGAAAAAATAATAATATTTGACATGCCAGATTTGAAATCAACTACAAAACTCTACCACTGAAAAGAATGTGAGATTGGTGAAGAAACCGATCATTGAAACCGAGGGAAAATAGTGCTATATATGTGTAACAACTTTATTTGCAATAAAGTTGGCATCTCTAATCAATGAAAAATGATATATTGCCTCAGCAAACAGTACTGGGACATTGAAAATGAAGCAGGAGGATGATGAGTTGGGTATAGATTCCATCCTGTGCTCACACGTACATGTCACAAACACAACTTTCTGCTATTTTAAAGGCTGAGTGCAAGCAAACAAATTTCTAAAGTTTGCAGAAGGAAGCAAGTTGCTGAATAATCTTGATGTTCCATTATCTTGATTTGAAATGTGTGTGTCAGTGTGAGGACATAGGGTGAAAGACTGACAGATTTGACTTGGGAAAAATTTTAATCTTCCCCAACATAAAATAAAAAAAGCAGCATTAGCAAAAGTGTATGACTAAAGGCTGACAAATATATTTACATCCTCTGTACGAGGGCATTGGGGAAAAATAACAAAGGCAAGAAAGAAGTCATTTGAGGGAATTAAAAATATGAAGATATATCCAACTTCGCTAGTTGTTAAGGAAATGGAATCAAAATGAAATACTTCCTTTTGGTCACACGTTGAAGATGATTCAAAAATTTATAATCTAAGATTTTGACAAAGGACAAAGAAAATATATTCTAACCAACTATTGATGAGGGTGTAATTTGGTAAACTTTTCTAAAGGATACTTTTTAATATCTGTCAAAACTTAAAATGTTCCTGCTGTTAGAGTTATGATTCCACTTTTATGAGTTTGTACTGTAAACATTACTGCTGGTTTTTAAGTGGTCAGGGCAGTCAAGTCTCAGCATTCAGTTTACATGTGAGGCACCAGGAGGAAGGTTTGGTATATTTTCTATGTAGGAACTTAGGAACCAGGTAGCTTAAACTTGGGATAATAACAGAGGATCCCAGTGATTTGAGAATAAATATCCACTTTAAATGAAGACCAGATATAATGGACCTCATTTAATTAGGAAAACTTCTTGAGAAAACAAAATATTATAAGAATAAATTTTATGTATGTGATAAAATTTAGATTATAATTGCTCCTGTGGGCTATTTCTTAGCACAAGATAGCACAACATATGTTGAATAGGTCCTCATTTTAATCTTACAAACATATGCGTATATTTGTTTTATCTGTTATTTTATATTTTATTTATTTTTTTAAATATTTTTTTTTTTAGAGAGAGGGGAAGGGAAGGAGAAAGAGTGGGAGAGAAACATCAATGTGTGGTTGCTTCTCATGTGTCCCCTACTGGGGACCTGGCCTGCAACCCAGGCATATGCCCTGGCTGGGAATCGAACCAGTGACCCTTTGCTTCACAGGCCTGTGCTCAATCCACTGAGCTATGCCAGCCAGGGCTATATTTTATTTTTAAAATATATTTTATTGATTATGCTGTTACCGTTGTCCTATTTTTTCTCCCTTTTATTCCCCTCCACTCTGCACACCCTTTCCCACCAGCATTCCCCTCCTTAGTTCATGTCCATGGGTCATACATATAAGTTCTTTGGCTTCTCCATTTCCCATATTATTCTTAACCTCCCCCTGTCTATTCTGTACCTACCACTTATGCTTCTTATTCCCTGTACCTTTCCCCCCATTCTCCCCATACCATCTCCTTGCTGATAACCCTCCACGTGATCTCCATTTCTGTGATTCTATTCCTGTTCTAGTTGTTTTCTTAGTTCATTTTTGTTTTGTTTCTTTTAGGTTTGTCTGTTGATAGTTGTGAGTTTGTTGTTGTTTTACTGTTCATAGTCTTGATTTTTTTCAGTTTCTTAGATAAGTCCCTTTAACATTTCATATAATAAGGGCTTGGTGATGATAAACTTTTTTAACTTGACCTTATCTGGGAAGCACTCTATCTGCCCTTCAATTCTAAATGGTAGCTTTGCTTGATAGAGTAATCCTGGATGTAGGTCCTTACCTATCATGAATTCAAAGACGTCTTTCCAGTTCCTTCTTCCCTGCAAGGTTTTTTTTTTTTTTTTGAGAAATCAGCTGATAGTCTTATGGGAACTCCTTTTTAGGTAACTGTCTCCTTTTTCTCTTGCTGCTTTTAAGATTCTATCCTTATTACCCATGTTTTATGTGTTTTTTATAGTAGAAAAAAAGAAAATAAAATAAAAATATATATGAGAAAGGGAGCTTTGCAGTGAGGTGTGAGGGACTACTAATTTTGTTTTAGAAGTTTTGTATTCTATGGTTGTTAATATAAATGAATTATTTCTGTAAATACAGTGACCAAAATTATGCATATGTATATGTATTTGTATTACATATATATTTATTTTTTTGTGTGCGTTTTAAAAAAATTTTATTTTATTGATTATGCCATTACAGTTGTTCTATTCCCCCCTTCATTCCTCTCCACCCTGCACCCCCCATCCCCACCATTCCCCCCTTCCCCCCTTTAGTTTATGACCACGTGTCTCAAGTTCTTTAGATTCTATATTTCCCATACTATTCTTGCCCTCCCCCATCTATTTTCTACCTACCATCTATGCTACTTATCTTCTGTACCTTCTCCCCCCTTCTCCTCCTCCCACTCCCCTATTGCTAACCCCCCATGAGATCTTCATTTCTATGTTTCCGCTCCTGATCTAGCTGTCCTTTTAGTTTGCTTTTGTTTTAGGTGTGGTTGTTAATAACTGTGAGTTTTCTGTCCTTTCACTGTTCATCTTTTTAATCTTCTTTTCCTTAGGTAAGTCCCTTTAACATTCATATAATAAGGGCTTGGTGATGATGAACTCCTTGAATTTGATCTTATCTGAGAAGCACTTTATCTGTCCTTTCATTCTAAATGAAAGTTTTGCTGTATTACATATATATTTAATTTTGAACATACTGAGTTTTTGCCCATAGTCAGTTCATGGTTTGTAAATTTGCAGCTATAAAATTATTTTTAATATTACAATTTTCAATCACAGTTGAATAAGAATGAATAATTCAGTGGAAGTCCAAGCACCTCATGAAGTCCAGGGGAAGAAACATGGGTTGCTCAGGGAAATGTAAGTGGCCTAGATTAGGACAAAAAGAATGACTGGTGACACTAGCCATTATAGAGCAGGGCAGGAGGGTGGCCATCTGTCGTTATTGCTGGTTAATCACAGTGAAGCCCAGTTAGGGTGGCGTGCATCAGGTGAGAGGGAAACTCTTAGATCAACTTCAGGGTGAAGAACAAAGAGCTGGGGGAGGGGTAGATAATCTGGAATTAATTCAGTTTAAGTCCAGTATTAAACATGTAAATCAGGAAGCATTTGGGAAAAGTGTGTGCACACACTCACACAAACACATAGACGCTTAGCATGACAGAGGGAGCAAGAAAGAGAGGCCGGAAGTGGAGAAACAGAAAAAGGGAGAAAGAGTGGGAGTGACTGGCTGACGGCAGGAAATAATTTTTGCATGGGCGTTTATTGACTGCTGGACAATAGCAAGTTACATTCACAGATTTAAGAGTTTGATATTTGTAGCTTGAAATTAATTTTCCTTTTTGCAGTTTTTCCGTGATTTTATTCCAAAGGGTTATGTCAGTTTTTATTCAGGTAAATGAATAAATAATTGTGTTTTCAAAGGAATTAATGTTATGTAAAACATCCTGGTTGACTGAAAACTGTTCATTGATTTTAAGTTCATTAAATTTTGATGTTTATATTTTAGTTTAAAAGCAGTCTGCTAATAACATACAAGAAGATAATTTCACAAATCCCTTTTCTTTGTATGTATCAAAAGACCAATATTATTCTTCAGCATTTTCTGGTTATTGGGTATCATACACACATACTCATATAATGAAAAAGAAAAGCCGTTGTTATATAAATGATGGGATAAACTCAAAGGGAAATGATGAAAATACATTGAAAAACAGCTCTAAGCTATGTTTGCTCTGCAGTTCATGCAGATTGACATTTCAGATTGTAAGTAGAGAAAATAGGAAATAATTGCGTTTGGTGTTTTACAAGCGTACGTGCTGGTGTTCCATGGAATGACGGTTTGGGCAATGCATCAGCAGGGATCCATTTACAGAGATTCTTCTCTCCCTTTTAATGGCATTTGCCAGTGGCAATTTCAGACCTACTGTCTACAATCCAAGCTCAGAGGGAAATCCTACTGTGCTACAATGATCTTTTTTATTTCTATTGTTATATTTCCATCAGTCTTTTTATTCCATCTAATGCGACAAATTTATGTCAGCTAGCATTATCTTAAACTAACACGACTTTGCTAGAATTTTCTTAACAGTTTAACAATTTGCCAGCTGTTGCTTTTCATTTAAAAAAAGAAAGAAACGTTATGTCTATTATTCAGCTGGCTGTGGTTCAGGGGAGAAAGAAAAGTATGCAGTGGAAATTGCAAATTTCCAGTGTCCTCATCCAAGGTGTCACTTCCCACGTTTCAGTTCCCTATGGTCAACCATTATCTGAAAAGATTAAATGGAGAATTTTAGAAATAAACAATTTCTAAGTTTTAAATGTTACGCCATCCTGAGCAGTGTGATGAAATCTCACGCTGTCCTGCTCCATCTCACATGGTCCCATGTGAGATGGGACCATCTTTTTCCAGCATATCCCCACTTTCTAAACTACCGCTGGCTCGGGCACTCGGTAGTTCACTTATCAGAGTGATTGTGTTTGTGTTCCAGTAACCCAAAGCACAAGAACAGTGATGCTGGCAATTTGGATGTGCTGAGAGGTGATAAGTGCTTCCTTTGAGTGCAAATGTAGGTATGCACAGGGAAAACAGTACGTATGGGGTTCAGTACTATCTAGGGTGTCAGGCATCAACTGGGGGTCTTGGATCATGCCCCTTGTGGAGAAGGGGGAGTTACTGTAATTTAAACCTTGCCTATGCTTTCAGGGACCTGATACAGGGTGGAATAAAGTCTTGTCTTTCGTGAATATACATACACAGAAGCATATGCATACATATACATACCCTCAGTGCCCACCCGGAAGCTTTCCTTCTGTTCTCCTTCTCGGCTGACCCCAGATGTTCTTGGCTGACCCCAGATGCTTACACACTCCCAAGAACAGGATTAGGGGCAATTCAGTTATTATGTACTTGGTGGTAACTAATTGCTCTGCTAAATTATGATAAAAATCTATTAATTCAAGCAGCAACTACCCTCTATTGGCTAGTTCTCATGGAGTCACACAATTATTATGCCCTAAATTCCACAAGTTTCACTTATTTGGAGGTAGAACATTACTATCTTTGAGACTTTATTTATCCTTACCTGAGGAAATTATTTTTCGAATTCCACTTAAAGAGAAAGGAAGGGACAGAGATAAACAACGACATGAAAGAGAAACATCAAGTGGTTGCCTTCCATATGAGCCAGGACTGGGGACCAAACCTGGAACCTAGCTATGAGCCCTGACTGGGAATTGAACCTTCAACCTTTCAGCGATCGGATGGTGCTCCAACCAACTGAGCCACACCAGCCAGGGCTATCTCTGGAACTATTTAGATATGTGCTTTGGGATTTGAGGAGACGCAGCAAAATGTCTATTTTGGATAGACAAATACTTGCCATTAGTTTGAAATTTTTATGACTGACATACAGAGATTGTACTCTAATCACTACACAGATGCTAAATGTTCACATAAAGACAGTGAGTATCTGTTCTGAGAAACGATATGGCCAATCTGTATTCATATTTGAAAAATCAAGATGGAATACTCATAAAATACTAAGAATTTATGTTCATATAAGAATATACCAGATATAAATGCAAGGTTCAACAGCTCTTTAAAAGCAGAGGGATAGAGGTTCAACAGATGGAGAAAGAGATTACACATTTTTATCAAGTTATAAATACAGTCTTGTTTAGAGATTATTGAATCAGATAAGCAGAGCTTCATTGAGGTCTATAAGAACCAGAATTTTATTATCATCTAGTCAAGAAGCAAGGGATAGTAAATTTAGAGATTTTCAAAAGGCAAGTTAGTAGATTTTTGGTATTCTAGAAGTTTATCTATTCATAAAGAGGTTTGGTTGTCTTTTTTTCATTTCTCACTTTACATTCTTCATTTCAGCTCTGCTGATCCCATGGTTGATTTTATTGTTCCCAGAATTAAATAGGCCATAGTAATAAAAGAATGAGAAGGTTGTCTGCTTGATACAACAATTTCTTCACTTTAAGATCTTGTTTCTGGCTCCTTGCTACCCACACCTCTGACTCTGGCCTTTGCTCGGGCCTGAGACGTTCTGCTGTTTCAGGGTCCTCATTTCTGATTCAGTTTTTCACACCGGGTTACATTTGTGCGCTTTCTGTATGAACTGGATTCCTGGGCCTGATTTACTTCCTGACCCTTTCTCTCATCCTCACCTGCTCTTGGCATTCTTTTTTGTCTGCATGACCTTAAACGATATATTTTAAAAAGTAAAAATGTCAGAGTAAAAACTAGTTGGAGGCAGAGGCTGTCTTGTTCCTAGCAGTTTATAAGCAGTTAGGATGGTACTTATGATACATAGTGGTAGGCTGAACAGTGGCCCATAAGCATACTTCATGTCTGAATCCCTGGAACTCCTGGGACCTGTGAGTATGTTATCTTATATGGCAAAGGGACCTATTAGATGTGGTTAAGTGAGTATCTGTGTTACGGGAGAAACTCCTAAGAAACTCAATTCTTCTTGCTGATGCGGTAAAGAATTACAGGCCAGGGAGCTTACTAGCATGCAAGCAAAGTTTATTAGTGCTAAGTCCTAATGGGAAAGCAAAGCAAGGGTGGCTAGAGCAGAGGTGGTCAAGTAGGGTGGCCAGAGGCCAGTTGGCCAGCACTCAGATGGCCAGGACCCAGGTGGCTAGAAGCTGGGTAGCCAAAACAGGTGGCCATGGCCCCCCATAGTCCCAGAGACTGGCTGGCCAGGGGTCACCCAAGTGGCAAGAGAGTCTTAAGACCAAGAAAAGAGAGTCTTTTGTTCTGAGGACTTATATAATTGGTGGGATAGGGGTGAAGGAGTTATATTTTCATTGGTGGGTAAAGGTGGTGCCAGCTTTCTGGGGGAGACATGACCACCTGAATTTAGGTATGGGTGGGGGTCTCTTAGACCAAATCCTGGTCTTGCTCCAGATTATTTGTTCATTTTGCACATGTGACAGGGCCAGGCAGTTGACCAAAGTTGTTTCATGGGCCCTTTCTCTGGGCACTGTAGACCCCTGTCCTTTCCCCCTTCCAGGCCTTGGGATGAATACACACTCTCAAGGTTTTCCTTTTCCCAGCTGGTGGGGATGACACACACAGACTCCCAAGGGCTCCCCGCCTCCTACACTAACACAGTTTCACTTGCTGTTTGAGATGCCTAGCAGCCTTATCAGACCAGGTTCAGGACTGGTGAGCTTTTGCATTTAGCCTCCTGTATTAAGTTCTTTGTTAGATTGTAACGGTGAAGTTCCTGCCTTTTTTCCCCCTATGGCGGCTCATTCCACCGCACCATCTTGAGATGGTAAATATAATATATCCTGGATTATCTAATGGGGCCCCTAATATAATCACAGGTATTCTCGTAAGAATAATACAAAGGGAGGTTTGGTTCTAATAAAGAAGAAGACAACGTGACTAAGGGACAGAAATTGGGGCGATATGACCAGGAGTCAAAGAATGCCATCAGGCTCTGTAAGTGGGGGAGGCAAGAAACAGATCCTCTCCCGAAGGCTCCAGAAGGAACCAGCCCTACTGACACCCTGATATTTGCCCCACAACACTAATTTGAGCTTTCAGACTGCTGAGTTATAAGAAAATACATTTCTATGTCTTTAAGCCACTAAATTTGTGGTAATTTGTTATAGACACAAGTGTCAATGAATACTGATTTTGGTCCCTCAGTGTGGAATGCTGCGACAACAAGTACCAAAAAATGTGGAAGAGACTTTGAAGAGTAATGGACAGAGCCTGCAAGAATTGTGACGAACATGACCGAGAGGGTCTTGATGGCCTTAAGCAGACTTGTTAAGAAAAAATACGGCATTAAAAATAACACTGGTGAGGGCTCAGAAGGAACAAGGAATGTGCTACTGGAAACTGGAGGAAGGGGAAATCTTGTTATAAAGGGTCAGGAAGCTTATCTGAATTGTGTCCTCTAGTTATGTGGAAAGCAGAACTTGTAAGTATTGAATTTGAGTATTTAGTTGAAGATAATTCCAAGCAAAATGTTGAAGGTACAGCCTGGTTTTTCCTGGAGCCCATTTATCTCTGTCCCTGGGAGAAGAGATAAGTTGAGGGAAGAACTGTTCATTGAAGGGAACTAAGACTTGGGGATTAGGGAAATTCCTAGCTTATTTAGATCGCAAAGGATGCTTAAAGTGGAAGATACACCATCTGGAATGTGTGTTGTAGAGGGAGAACTCAGGGTGTTGTTGGGCAACATTTTGTTAGTGCTAAAGGGATTAGGTACATCGCTCCTTGATCACCTCAACCCACTCTGTCAAAGCCAGGTGTAGAAATGACACTGTCCAGGAAAAATCTGTGGAGCAGCATCTTGCTTAATGGAGTGAATACTTGGGATATACATTGGAGACCCACAAAAACTTGAGGATGTTTTGTCAGCAGAAATACTGCCAGCTTGGACTAAAAGGGACAGAGAATGGACAAAATGAAAGAAAGTTTTCAGACTATCAAAATTCTGGAGACATAAGATGGACTGATTACACCACTCAGTTTAAAATATGTACCACCTTTGAGAAAAAAGAAGGGCGACTCCAAAGGCAGATTCTCTCTCCCTCCCTCTCCCTTCCTTCCTTCCTTCCTCCCTCCCTCCCTCCCTCCCACCCTCTCTCCCTCCCTCCCTCCCTCCCTCCCTCCCTCCCTCCCTTCCTTCCTTCCTTCCTTCCTTCCTTCCTTCCTTCCTTCCTTCCTTCCTCCCTCCCTCCCTCCCTCCCTCCCTCCCTCCCTCCCTCCCTCCCTCCCTCCCTCCCTCCCTCCCTTCCTTCCTTCCTTCCTTCCTTCCTTCCTTCCTTCCTTCCTTCCTTCCCCCCTCCCTTCTTCCTTCCCTCCCTCTCTTTTACTTTGATGTTCCATTTGTTTATTTTTTTCTTTTGTTTTTCTTGCCTGAGGCAATACATCGGACAAATTATTGCTACAAGAAATGTCTGAAATTTTACTACCTGTGTTTGCTTCTAGAATTATTTTGGTTTCAAGTCTAACAATGAAGTTTTTACTCCACTTTGAGTTTATTCTTGTGTGTGGTATAAAAGATGGTCTAGTTACATTATTTTTTTGCATGTATCTATTCAAGTTTTCTAACCCCATTTATTTTTACATATATTTTATTGATTATGCCATTACAGTTGTCCCAATTCTATTTTCCCCTCTGCCCCCCTCCCCTTGGTATCCTTCTTCCCTCTAGCAATGCTCCCCTCCCCTTAGTTCATGTCCATGGGTCATGAGTGTGAGCCCTCTGGCTTCTCCCTTTCCTATACTATTCTTAACATCCAGATGTCTAATTTGTTCCTCCTAGTTATGCTTCTTTAACCCTGCACCGTTCTCCTCCTTCCCCGTCCCAGCTGATAATCTTCCAAATGACCCCCGTACCTATGATTTTGTTTCTGTTCTGGTTGTTTGCTTTGTTTGTTTCTGTTTTTCTAACACCATTTATTGAATAGACTGTCTTATACCCATTGCATGTTCTTGTTTCCTTTGTCAAATATTAATTGACTGTAAAGGCATGGTTTATTTCTAGGCTTTCTCTTCTGTTCCATGGATCTATGTGTCTGTTTTTATTCCAGTACCGATTTTTAGGGTTCTCTATATGCTGTTTTAATTCCTGTGGACTTGTAGTGTAGTTTGATGTCAGGTAGTGTGATTCCTCCAACTTCATTCTTCTTTCTCAAGATTGCTATTGCTTTTCAGGGTTTTGTGGTTCCATATAAATTTTTGGAATATTTGCTCTAGTTCTGCAAAATATACATTTGGTATCCTGATAGAAATTGCATTAACTCTATAAATTGCTTTGGGTAGTATAGACATTTTAATTATGTTAATTATTCCTATTGACGTTACAGTATATGCTTCCAATTATTTGTATCTTCTTCATTTTCTTTCTTCAATGTCTTATAACTTTCTAGTAACAGGTCTTTTACATTCTTAGTTAAGTTCATTCTTAGGTAATTTTTGATACAATTGTAAATGGAATTGTTTTCTTAGTTTCCCTCTCTGGTAGTTCATTGTTGGTGTATCAAAATTCAACTGATTTCTGGATATTTATTTTATATCCCACTACACAATGAATTTATTTATGAGTTTGAGTAGTTTTTTTGGTGGAGTCTTTAGGGTTCTCTATATGTAGTATCATGTCATCTGCAAATGACAGTTTTACCTCTTCTTTGTAATTTGAATGCCTTTTTCTTTTTTGACTGCTGTGGCTAGTGCTTCCAGTACTGTGTTGAATAAGAGTGGTGGAAGTGGACATCCGACATCCCCGTCTTGTTACCCATCTTAAGGGGAACATTTGAAGTTTTTGCTCATTGAATATAATGTTGGCTGTGGGTTTGTCAAATATATATATAGCCTTTATTACATGGAATAATGTTCCATCTATTCCCACTTTGCTGAGAGTTTTTATCATAAATAGATTCTGGGTTTTATCAAATGATTTTTCTGCATGTATTGATATATAATTATGTGGTTCTTATCTTTCATTTTGTTTGTGTGCTGTGTTACATTTATTGATTTTGTACAAACCTTGCCTTGGGACTGAAACTAGCCCCAATTAGCATTTTACAAATGAACAAATGTGGACTTAGGAAAAATTCATAACAGTGACTACCAGTACTGAAAAAAGTGATAGCTATAACTGTTTGAGTACATACTATAGGCCAGGTAGTATCCTAAGCACATTATATACACCATATAATCTTTTCCAAGGAGAAATTATTCTTCTCTTATACATAAGACAGAGAAAGATTAAGTTATTTCTCCAAAGGCATGCATATATATTCACTAGGCAGGCTTTCAAATTCTGTGATTCTTCTGTTAAACACATCTGCACACATCAATGCCCACAGAGCAATATTGTAGAATCAGCAGCAATGTCTTCAGATAGGACATTGTACATGATATAAATATATGTTTAAATAAATGCTTGTTGGATAATAAATGACATTAACCCTGAAATAGTATAAATGTAGATTTGGTGCTTGGTCTTCCACTTTTTAGGAACAAGGCTGAAATGAAAGGGGACAAAATAGTAGGGAATGCTTCATTCAGTACTGTTTATATGGTATTTTATACATGGGCAGTGCATAAACTTATCAAAAGAAGGTGTGACTCTTTACCCTAACACAAGGCATAAGGACAGGAAACAACTATATTATGATACAAGCCATAGATAAATGTAAAAATAAGTGATAAGTATAAATGCACAGAAGAGTGAACAAAATAAAAACAGAGCAGATGCACTAGGAAAGGACTTAAGGGATTGTTTGATGTGACTTGAACCCTGAAAGTTGAAAGGGATTGCCACTAAAAAGTTTTGAGAAACTGGCATAAAAATTACTGAAATAATGATTGAGCATGGCTGTGATGTGAGGAGGAACCCAGAAACAGAAATTTATTGATAGAAAATCATGTATTTGTTCTTACATCTTTAGACGTTAGTCACTTTCAAAGTGCTCTCCATCTGATGAACTACACCTATTGAGATGTTTTTTCCACTACTCAAAACAGTTTTTGAACTTGTTGATTTTGATACCTTTTAGTGCTTCTGCCGTTTTTTTGTTCCATTTCTTCCACTTCAGTTTTTTGCTTTGAGGATTTTTTGCATCCAGGGAAACGAAATAGTCACTCAAGGTGAAATTGGGTGAATGGTGAGGGTGGGACATGGGGTCATGCTGTTTTTGGTCAAAAACTGCTGAACACTCAGTACGGTGTGGGTTGGTGTGCTGGTAAATCACCCATCACAAAATGGGCAAGTTCAATAAGTCTTCAAAAAAAATTCACTGAAGCCAAACACAGCCTCTCACAACACCACCATCTGGTACACTGATACAGATGAATTCCTAGCTCACCTAGTGAGGGAAGTCTGTACTACAGGGGCCTGCCCTCCAAAAGATAATTCTTAGGAAATATTTCTCTTTCTTCATCTTATGGTAGGATTACATTTTTCTGCCCTGGTAACGTTAGGCTTCACTGGGTAATTATTTTGGCCAATGGAATATGGCATGTGTCATTTATGGTGTGGCTTTAAGTGTGGCTAGTTCTGTTGGACCTCTGACTCTTCCCTGAAAGGGTAGGTAAAGAGGATATCTGACCTCTGGCTTAGAGCAAATGCACAGTCAAGCTGAAGTTTATATATAACTTGAATGACATTTCTTTAGTTTAGAAGTGGATGTCAGCATGATGAGAAAATACTGATTTTAAGTTTATCATTTTAAAAACAAACATAGGCAAAGAAACAATAAGAAATGAATATCAAGTAAAAATAGAATATTTTAAAATACAATAAAAAGGAAGCATATAAGAAAATCATGTTGGCAGTTCTGAGATAAAACCCATTTTTTATATTACTTAAGTTTAAATAAAGTGAATTCCGCTACTAAAAGAAAAATTGGCTGAAAAGGTAAGATACACATATACATGCATGCTACATGCATGTGCACATGCATATGAATGGATACATCTATGGAGTTTGAAAATACACATATCAAATAAGTTACCTATCTCAAAGTAACTCAAAATATTGCTATCATGTGCAAGGACCTGCTAAGAATATGTTAATTAAAGAGACAGGAATCATTTTCAAAACAGACAACATATTAGAAAAAGCCAAAACAAGTTATGTTAACCTAGAAAAAGAAAAGTTTGAATAATAATTAAAGAAAAGACAAAGTAAGGCTTTTAAGTAATAAATATCTTTGCACCAAATAAAAGTTAATGAAAACTCCTAAATTAAAAGCAATAAAAACAGAAACCCTAAATGGCTAGGAGATTTTAATTGATTCTTTTAAATTCAATAAACAAAGTGGATAAGAAGACATGTAAAACAGAGAAAAGTTTAATAATATAATAAACATAGTATATCTAGTTGACATACAATGAACTTTATATCTTAAAAACATTCCTTTCAAATATTCATAGAACATTTAAAAATAACTGTTTTGTTCTGTGTATTTATCAAGACACAAAGAAAACACTAGTCTATTCTCATAAGTAGACAATGCAGGAAGAATCAGTTGCAATAAAATAAAACTATCAATTGAAAATCGTATTAGTTATAAACTTCTGTCTAACAATTGTCCTGCAAACTTACTTGCTTAAAGCACACACTTGATGATTTCGCAGTTTGGGCTGAGTCTTCTTCAACACTGTAGTGTCGTCATCTTAAGGCTAAACCGGAGAAACAACGGCTTTCAGCTCATTTATTTTTTGGCAGGATTTTAGTTTCTTATGACATGTTATTGCCCACCAAAAACTGAAGGAATTCTTTGGAGTGTTTTATTTTCAGCAATAAAAAAACAATATAGTGAAGTGACTGGCTATAAGATAAATATACAAAACCCAGTATTCATTTTCCACTTTTGAAATTAGAACACAAATATAAGTTAAACATATCTGTAAAAATGCCACAATACACAATTGTTTATGATGAATTTGGTAAGAAGATCACGGAGCCTCATGGCGTCTTTACAGTTAAAATTATAATGTGTTCAGAACATAAAACAAGGTCTGAACAAATGAAAAATTATAACCCAGCTTTGATGGGAGGACACGTGATAAGATTTAACTGACCCAAAATGAGTACACGTGTTTAAGGTAATTCTCACTGAAATACTAATAGGAATCTCATTTTTCGTAACTACATACAGTTATAAGATATGTATATTTATAAAATGATGTATACTCAAGAAAAGCCACATAATATATGGAAAAGAACAGTAGAGAACATTTATCTTCCAGGAATTGGAGTGTATTTTAAGTTTGCTGATATTAATAAAAATGTGGTATAGGAAAAATAAGTAGATAGGTAATTCAGCAAAACAAAATAGAGAATTAAGACATGGATCCCAATATAAGTAAATTAATATATTACTATATTTTAATAAGTATAAATGATTTTAGTATATAAAGAAACATAAATTCACATGTTTGTGGAATCATTATTTATAAAGGTAAAAATCTGAAAGCAAAGTAAATGCTAGAATAATTGAACAATTTATGTTTGTATCTTATATAGCATGTGAAAAAATAAATGAAAACTAAGCCAATAATCTTGGAGTTATTATTAAATGTAAAAAGCAAGACATAGACAGTGACATAGTATGATCACATTTTTGTAAAACTAAAATGACAAAACTATATATATATATGTGTGTGTATATACATGCACGTGTGCACACACACATGCACACACTATCTAGACACATGTTCTGGTGTGAGGAGGATAAAAGGACACAGAAATTGTAGGAAGGGCCCCCCTCGGCCGAGGTGGGGTGACTTTGTAAGTGAAGGGAAAAGGAGTAGGCGCATAGGAAGCTTTGCTCATTTTTTATATTAAAAAGAAAAAATGAAATTCAAATTCAAGTTAAAACTAAAAGAGATACTTCTTTTCACCTTTTAAGTGAGCAAGGGTCAGGATATTTGGGACATAGCAGTGAGAGTTCGGGGTAAACACTCATCCACTGATCATGTGGGTCAAATTTGACAGACACATCCTCTCTAGTTCTGACTAAGTTACTTAACAGCACTATGAAAATTGACAGCAAAGACACTCGTCTACCCAGCAGTTGCAGGTATAGGAGTCATCTTAAAAATACACCCAAATGTGTGAAATGTAAAGGGATATTGATGTCAACAGTGGCACTACTAGCAAATCATTAGCAATGACCTAAGTAAGCAAGGAGGACTTACTTAGGAGGACTAGTTAGGAGTCGTGACACACTCCTACAATACAATACTTTGCAGCAGTTTGACAGAATAAGGCATTTCCATTTGTTCTAAAGTCATTGTCAAAGTACGTTGTTGAACAGAAAGTACAGGTTTCAGGAAAGGTATGTGGAGTCTACCACGTGTGTTCACAGGTACATGAGCACGTGTGTACACGGACTACCTCTGGAACCTCCGTGTAACACTGGAGACAGTGGGCTGTCTCAAGATAGAAGGGTGGAATGGCTGAGAGACTGAGTCAAATGAATTCTCTTTTATTTCTTTTGAATTGTGTACTTTGTGCTCACATTATGCATTTGAAAGTAAAATGCCTCAGAAGTTATTTTAATTGATATATACAGAAAGAACAAATGTAGTATAATCAAACACTCTAGTTTTAAGTATCAGAGAGTCTCTATTGTAATAATATATTGGCATGACCTTGTAATATTCCCACATAATTTGTATTTATAATACTTACTTTTCACCACAAAACTTTGAACATTGTATTTAAAAAATCACCTTATTGCAAAAATAATATTGGAAACCATTGGATGTTAAAAGCATTCTTTTATAACTGACACAAAGAAGACTACTAGTGTATTAAAATGATTAAAAGAAGTATAATAATGGATTTTGTGGAGCTCATAGGAGTATGTGCTTGGTTTGACGATCTTAGCTGAGAGTGAAGTAGGAAAAAGATATCATCGTGAAAGCTTATCTCCATTCTTAGCTTTCTTTCATCAAGCTGTAAAACACATTGGTTTAACCCTGACATCCCCAGGCAAGGAATGGCAAAAAACAAACAAACAAACAAACAAACAACAAAAAAAACACTCGATAAAAATTTCAGTTAAAAAAATTTTCAGTTGTTTTCCAGAATGTAAAGATTTTTCTTGTAAAACATCTTCGTTGCTTCCTAGAGTGCAACTTGATGTCTAAAATTTCTCTGTAACTGTATTATTTTTCTTCTTCCTAAGTTGTACTTACAGCCAAGGCAGCTGTACTTTCCGTAAGTTAATTTTCTGATAGGATGATAAATATGTCATTATACTCCTATACATTGGAATAAATGGTATGACAATAAAATTAGCTCTCAGGAAAATGTATATTAATTGTATTTACTAGTGGGATATTGTATCAATGTGTCACCTAAATTCTTGGAAGTGTCAATTAACATTTAAAGGTTTTTCATCTTAAAATTACTAATGATTAAAACTGCATTAATACTTTCAAAATATACAAAGTATATTATTCTTAAAACCATAATGTAATTTCTAAATTTCTTATTAAAAATACAATTTAAAATAGAAGAAACACACATTAGGAAAATGATTTCTTCTCCTGAACATTACCCAAAAGCAATAAGGAGAGTACAAAACAGAAACCTGAACTTCATTTTCAATGAAATTAGGAGATATGAGTAACCCCAAACAAGATAAGGTATAGTTACCAAATATGGTGAAGATTAAATACAGATTAGTAAGTATACTGAGTCAGGATGCTCTCAGATGTAGAGTTTAGACCAAGCCTGTACTAAGTACCACTACAGTGCAAAATCAGCCTTCACTTGTTTAAACCAGTGTGATTGTATTTTGTGGGTTGAGGTTAGAACTTTTTTCAACTAGGTTTGTCAAAATCTTGATAATCAGGAAACGAGGTAAAGGAAGAACACATTTGCAGCCACATTTGCAGGAAGTAAACTGTCCACTAAGGAGTGCAGAGACAAAAGAGGAAATTTTCTATAAAATACAAGAGTTTGAGTCACAAAAAAAGTATTCAAGAAAATGAAAAGAAGTGACATCTGAGTTTATAGAAACCGGATTCTTGAAATGAAAGAGCAGTGGTAGAAATGAATGCTAACTGAAAGCAGCCAGAAGGAGAGTGACTAGGGAGAACAGGCAGAGGCTTGGGACTAAGGCAGAGGGGTATAGGGAAAATTAAAAGAAAAAAATCGAATAGTTTTTATTTATTCAAATTTTTCTTTTTCTTTACAGCTTCCATGCAATACTATTATATTTTGCTGTGTATAAGATACACTTTTTTGCCCAAATTTTTGAGGGAAAAATAAGGATGCACATTATACATGGGTAGTACCTGAATCACCATATTTTTTAAACTATAATATGCACCCCCCAAATTGGGGAGGAAAGTGGGGTGCACCTTGTAGTTTGAATATAGCTTTACATTTACATTGGTGAAATATGTTATTGATGATATTAAATCTTTTACCACATGTTTTGCTTCAATTTTTTTTTGTTTTGCTGTCCTTTCACTGTTCATCTTTTTTATCTTCATTTTCTTAGGTAAGTTCCTTTAACATTTCATATAATAAGGGCTTGGTGATGATGAACTTCTTGAATTTGATCTTATCTGAGAAGCACTTTATCTGTCCTTCCATTCTAAATGAAAGTTTTGCTGGATAGAGTAATCTTGATTGTAGGTCTTTGGATTTCATGACTTGGAATACCTCTTTCCAGCCCCTTCTTGCCTGTAAGGTCTCTTTTGAGAAATCCGCTGACAGTCTGATGGGGACTCCTTTGTAGGTGACTGTCCCCTTAGCTCTTGCTGCTTCTAGGATTCTCTCCTTCATTTTAATCTTGGCTAATGTAATGATGATGTGCCTTGGTGTGTTCCTTCTTAGGTCCAACTTCTTTGGGACTCTCTGAGCTTCCTGGATTTCCTGGAAGTCTATTTCCTTTGCCAGATTGGGAAAATTCTCCTTTATTATTTGTTCAAATAAGTTTTCCACAGGTGGCTGTTCATTTCCCCCTTCTGGTACCCCTATAATTTGGATGTTGGAGTGTTTAAAGATGTCCTGGAGGTTCCTAAGCCTCTCCTCATTTTTTTGAATTCTTGTTTTTTCATATTTTCCTGTTTGGCCATTATTTGCTTTCTTCTGGTCTACTCCCTTGATTTGAGTCCCAGTTTCCTCTTCATCACTATTGGTTTCCTGTGCAATTCCCTTAATTTCAATTAGTTTAGCCTTAATATGTTCCTCTAATTTGTGACTATAATCAACCAGTTCTGTGAGCATCCTGATCACGAGTGTTTTGAACTGTGCATCTGAAAGTTTTGCTATTTCTTCGTTGCTTAGATTTATGGGCTCTGGGGCTTTGAGATCTTCTTGAGCCATTTTTGGTCTGTTTGCACCCATTAATTATGAGGAGCAGAGCGTTAGTTGTTCACCAGGACGGGGCCACCCAGGTCACTGGATTGTGACACTGTATGTGGAGGTGGGGTCTGAGCGGGGAAATGGCAGCCCCCTCTGCTTCCTCTTGACACTGGGGCCTGCTCAGTCCCATTGTCTCACCGCCCACTCCCTCACTGGTCTATCTGTGCACGAATGTGGGACCACAGTCAACCCGCCACCCTGCACCCTCGCTGGGTACACAGGTCTCTCACTGGGTCACTCACTGGGTCCGCCCGTTGCAACCCCATGCCTGGAATCCACGCACCTGAGTCCGTCTGACCGAGTTTTCCTGTGTAACCCCGCTCCACCAGCTGCTGGCTTCGCCCCTCTTACCAGTCAAGCTGAAGAATTTGTTGTTATCAGACTTCCGAAAAGTTCGATTTTCTGTGTTCTGGCTGTGTTTTTTGTTGCTAATATTTTGTTGTCTCTCAACTTGGTTGTGGGAGAAAGCACGGCGTCTCCACCTATGCCTCCATCTTGGCGGAAGTCAAAATGTTTCTTTATTTACCTTTTGATTTCTTCTTTGACCAATGACTTATTTATTATTTCATTGTTATTATTTCCAAATATTTGGAAAGATTTTACAAGTCTTTGTTGTTGATTTTTAATTTAATTCCATTATAGTCAGAGAACATAAATTGTATGACTTGAGTCCTTCTAAATCATAGCAGCATTATTTACAAAAGTCAGGTGCTGGAAACAGCCTAAATGCCCAGCAGTAAATGAATGGATCAAAAAACTGTGGTACATTTACACAATGGAATCCTATGCAGCAGAAAGAAAGAAGGAGCTCCTGCATTTGTAACAGCATGGATGGAACTGGAAAGCATTATGCTGAGTGAAATAAACCAGGCGTTGAAAGACAAATACCATATGATCTCACCAATAAGTGTAACCTAATTAACAAAACAAGCAAACAAACAAAATAAAACAAGAGGCATGGAAATAAAGAACAAACTGGCAGTGACCAGAGGGGAGGGGCACAGTGGGGGAAAAAAGGGGAAGAGTCAGAGAGCTTGTATAAAGGACCCAAGGACAAGCACAGTGGGGAAAGGAGAGATTGAAAGTGGAAGATGGGTGAGGGCAGGATAAGGGCAAGTAAGGGGAAAAAAATGAGGATAACTCTAACTGAACAACAATGAGTAAAAGTAAAAATACAAATTTATTGAGACTGGCTTTCAGGTTGGGATTGTGATCTGCCTTGGTTAGCGTTATTATGCACTTGAGTGGCGTGTGTATTTGGCTGTTGTTGGATAGCGTGTTCTGTGAATGTCAATTAGGTCAAGTTGGTTGATTACATATCTTTTAAATTTGTATTTCAAGTTATACCTTATTGATTATGCTATTATAATTTTCCCAATTTCCCCCTTTTCGCCCCTTCCACCCAGTACCCCCCATTCCCTCAAACAATCTCCACACCATTGTTCACATCCATGGGTCATGAATAGCTTCTTTGGCTCCTCCATTTCCTGTACTGTACTGCACTGCACATCCCCGTGGCTATTTCGTAACTACCTATTTGTTCTTCTTAATCCCCTCACCTCTATTAACTGATTTTCTGTCTATTTGTTCCATCAGTATGAAAGATGAGTATTTAAACCTATGGCTGTGGATTTGTCTATTGTGAAATTCATTCTTACTAATGGGAGAAAAGGTTGAAATGCAGGATTATGGTTTGTGGCATCAATGATATATCCAAATAATATCCATAATTAATTCTTTTAAAATCCACTCTGGCTTCTCTAAACATGTATATCTTTACCTTTTATGCTTGTAGTTTTCCAGATGACATTTCAAAGGAACATGTCAGTTCCTGTTTTACACTGAGGTTAAAATTCAGTTAATTCACATTGGCTAAAATATGTCCAATTGCCTATGAATCCATATTAATTACACTTGGCAACCTTGTTGCCATGAAAACCATTTGTTTTATCTGGTCAAGGGGCAATTTGAAAGCTGGTAGACATGGTGACAATATTTGCGTTATGCAATTTACACATCTAAAAATAGAATTGCAAGAATAAACTCTTTTAAATCCTCTTTCTAATGCTCTTTTCACTGAAAGTCACTAATGCATTAGCATCTGCCTTTTTCCACATTCTATTTAGTAAGTCACATAAAAGAAGCCCACAGGGGCTTTTTGTCTCTTCCAGGTAAAGATACACTGTTTATAATATCCATTGTAACCACTGAGGTGAAATGTGAGGCTGACAGAAAGAGGATCCCCTTTTCTCATTAAAGGAACATAGGTTTTTTTGTAAACTATTTATACATTAAAAACAAAGGAGTAGATCTATAAATGAAGATGAGATATTGTGCTTTTAACCTGCAAGGCTGCTAAAGACTTCTAAAGATTAACTGTAGGTACCCAGGTCAAAAGAGCAAAGATTTGCCAAAGTACTTGTGGCAGAAGTAATGATATACAGAGTTAGACTTACACTTTCTAAATTATAATTACCATCAAGGGGATTACATGGCAACCATGAAACATAGATTTTCAATAAATGAATTTAAAAGTAAAATAATTTCTTAACCTGTAAATTTATGAATGACAATCTTTGTCACAGCTATATATAAGTAATGAAATGATAAATTATATAATAGTTTTTAGTTAAAAGAACTGTTTTTATAGTCTGCTATAATTAAATAAAATGTTATTATATGTGGCACTAACACTCTAAATATCTAAACACTCTATAAGAAAAGATAAAGAGATAAAAAGTCAACCATGAATATGAATTTATTCTCAGTTTATTTTGTGGGATTATACAACTTTCTGGCTAAAGTTTAACATACTTTAGTATGCCTGACACTTCTGGATAAAGCCTCCTGTTATGACTATGCTATAGAAGGGCAGTAGAAACAAAAATGACCAAATGACTCCACTTTATACACATGGACTAGGATAGCAACATCAGAGTGGATTTCCTTACATAGAAACGTAGGCTGCTGGACTAGTCAGAGTCACCATCAGAAAGTGAACAAAAAACGTGTTGGCCAGGACATCCAGAAGAGCTAACACTTGTGCACCGCTGGTGAAACTTCAGGCATTACTAAAAAGAATCTGGAGATTCCTCAAAATGCTGAAAATATATCATATGACCCAGAAATTCCACTTCAGGGTATTTATCTAAAAAACAACAACACTAATTAAAAAACATATACGCACCCTTATATTCAGCATTATTTATAGTAGCCAAGATATAGAAGCAACCTAGGTGTCCATCCATAGATAAATGAATTAAAAAAACTGTGGGGGTGTATATCTATAGATAGATATAGATGTATAATGGAATATTACACAGCAATGAAAAGAGAAACTTTGCCATTTGTGACAGTATGGATGGATCTAGAGGGTATTATGTTAAGTGAAATAAATCAGGCAGAGATGAATGAATACCCTATAGTTTCAGTTATATGTGGGATCTAAAAAAATTAAAAACCAAGCAAACAAGTAAACAAAACAAAAACAGTCTCACAGGAACAGAGACCAAATGTATGGTTACCAGAGGAGGCGGGGGAGAATTGAGTAAAAATGGTATAGGGAAATATAGTCAGTATTGTGATAAGTTTGCATGGTGGCAGATAGTTACTAGAATTAGTAGCATGATCACACTGTAAGGTATTAAATGTTGTATCACTATACAAGATGCCACTCACATCACTGGGAGGGGGCCAGTGGAGGACATGGCTCAGATTTAGCCATGGGGGCTCGCTAGCACTGCTCATCCAAGTTAGGCTGGACTGGGCATCTCCACCCGCCCTGGCCCACCTGCCGCCTATTGGCAGAGGCTCAGGAGAGGCAGAGAGTCCTCCTCGTGCTGACAACTTATTCTCAAGAGGTTGAGCCCACCCTGACGAATTTGTCTTCTACACTCCATCAATCAGTTAAGGCATTCCATCCATAAAAAGGGAGTGTGCTAAGAGGAAAGAAATCTTTCCTTGTAGAAATTAGGAGTGAAGCCTATAAGGATATTATTTTTCAGCTTTCTAAAAGGACATAAGAGCAGATAAGTGGCACATTAAAAGCAGCTGCCTAAAAGGACTCTGATAAAAGTTATTTCTTTTTATCTCCTGGTGGGTCACTTTATAGATTAAATGACTAAGATTCTGTGATCCATAAATGTAAGAAAAAAGGAATGGATTGAGAGGTAAAACAGTACATTAAAAGAAATTTGAGTCATAAACTAGCAAGAATAGGCAAAATTCAACTAGTATTTGGGGAACAAAGCAAAGAAACAATTAGTGTTTCTTTCAGAAAGTGGTTTTACTTTCATGGAGAGAGAAGGTAGCACACACAGAAGGTCTTCTGAGGTGGCTGTAAATCTCTTTCCCTCGCTCCTTACAAAGTTAGGTCCTCATCAGCTTTCAGGTTCAGCCTGTCACCTTCCTAGGGAGATCTGCCCTGACAATTTTACTTAAAATAGGTATTTGTTGTTAATTTCTTATCTCAGCCCTTTCTTTTCTTCATAACACCATTTATAACTAATAGATTTTTTATATGCCTGGTTGGTTTTGTCACTCTCCTCCTCTAGAATGCATGCTCCATGAGAACAAAGGTCATCACTATGTCTTAGAACTGCGGATATAATGGGAACTTGGTAATTAATTATTGATTGAATGAGTGATTGTCAAGAAAAAACTTGTGACTCCAAAATCTTGGTTTTAACCCTACATTGAGCTTCATCTTCAGCCTCATCTTCAGCTAAAAATAGGATGCCCTCATCCTATTGTTACTTTTTGTCTCACCTCCTGAACTCAATTCTAACATAGGTATCTTGCTCTTTTAATCAGTCATCTTTTTTTCTTTAAGTTCTCATATTATCCCCTTTATTCTGGCAAGCCCTAACCATTGTTCATAACTTAGCTCAAGTATAAGGTTTTTGGAAAACCCTCTCTGATTTTCCCTTATTCCAGTCTAGGTTAGGAAAGACCTGCCTTTCAGGTTCTCAGAATATTTTGGGTGTAACATCCATCACTGCACTTGTAATTTTGTGTCCACACCCCTCACTATTTACTGAGGGAATGTTTGTGAAAGTACATAAGGAGAACTAGTGCTCAGGACCAACTGATTAATAGCAATAATTAATCTGAAATTATTCTAACACTTAAAAATCTTTCAAAGGCAGAAATGGGCTTCAGAGAAATATGTATCTATAGATCAAATCCATAAATCAGGACCACCATCCTTTCTCTGAGCTAAAATGAGATCAGTTATTTGTGATCAGCTTCATTAGCCATTTTAATTTCATTGATAAGACAACTGCAAATTATAGTCTCTTCACATTAAGGAAGAATATGAAAATGTGAAAAATAATTAATATTCATTTCATTTCTAATGATGACTGATAGCACCAGTTAGGAAAGTTTTTGGCTGCAACATAGAGTGGCGTGTCAAACTGGCTTAAAATAGGATATTTATCTTAAATAAAAATAACCCAAAGATAAGATGTTCTATAAACTTTTCTGAAAACAGTTTCATGAAGTGACCAGGTTTTTCATCTCTGCATCCTGTACAAGTCACTAGGCTTACTTCCCCCGGGGCTGCAATTGGCTCTAGCAGTTCCCTGAATCACTAGATAAAATGTAAAAGAATAGCATTCTTTCTTCTAGGTCTTTTTGGTAAGAAGGAAGAGTCTTTCCCTGGCTGGTGTAGCTCAGTGGATTGAGCGCAGGCCTCTGAACCAAAGCATCACTGTTCGGTTCCCAGTCAGGGCACATGCCTGGCTTGCAGGCCAGTTCCCAGCAGGGGACACATGAGAAGCAACCATACATTGATATTTCTCTCCCTCTCTCCTTCCCTTCCCCTCTAAAGACAAATAAATAAAATATTTAAAAAAATGAAGGAGTCTTTTTTCCCGAGGTTTCTAACAGACTTCTCCTTATATGTCATATCATTGGATATATCATTGGCCACCACCCATGACCTGCCCATTCCTAAGCCACAAAATGACAAGGGGAATAGCTACTGCTATTTGCTCTACTCTAATTGTCAGGGATAAAAAGGACTAGAGAAAGGAAAGGTTGTGGTCAGTATATGCCTAAAAATCATGTTTCTTGGGAAGAATTGGGAAAAGGTAAATTAATAACATAAAGTTAAACTGCTGGCAATGTGAATATTTTGAAATTTATAAAAGCCAACATTGAAAAGAGAGTTGTGACTGTTACCTACACCACTGTACTTCTCAGATTGCACAAACATGAACTGTATCAGCAGATACAAGTAAGGTTCAAAATGGGGAAAGCACACTGGCTATAGATTCAGCTCTCTGGTCCCACGTCATTCACTGCACATTTCAAAAGTGCGACTCACTCACTTTCCCTGTCAATTGATTTTCATTTATCTTCTCCATTCACCCAAATTCTAGAATATTTCTACTACTAAAATGAAAGATTGAAAAAAATCTCTCTGTGCTCAGATTTTTCACTTAAGACTGTGGGTAAAAGATACATTATGAATAGTATTGATTTTTTTTTTGACCTCTGTCTGGTGACATGAAAGCTTAACCGAGATTCATCTTCTCACATTTGTCATAAATCTCCGACACGTCGATATTCTGTATCTGAATACTTTGTGCACATTAGCAACATTGTAAAGTCATATCGTATTGTGACAAGGCACTGAATTTATCTCAGAGAGGGTCCATTTTAGTACTCTATGTACTATGAGTAAAAAAGCAGTTATTGATTCTAATGACAGATTATTACAGAATTAATGTTAGTCAAAGCAAGACCTGTTTTCATTTGAAATTGAAGAGTTGCTAATGAAAAAAAAAAGGCGGCACCCTCGTTAGCTTTCCTTGTATTACAACGATGTGGTTCATCCTAATTACATGGTATCAGTGTCCACATACGTAGGTTGTCCTGAGTTTAGAAACATAGGGGTACAGTCTGTACTTTAGTCATGGCTATTTCAATCTTTAATTCTCATTAATGATAATAGGGTCAAAGCTTGTAAAGTATCCCTCTATGCTCAGATAAAAATGGTTATGTATTCCTTTTCACCTCTGGCAAAACCTACTATTGCAAATGATAACAATGATATTACAGTAAAAATAAAATCAAGTGACTTGTCTGCTGAATTAGATTCGTTTAAATGAAATGGAAATGAAGTTTAAGGCAGATGCTTGTCCTGAATTGAATTTATTTGAAACCTTAAGTAGCTGTGACATTTTGGCCACAGGATAGTGTGTATGAATAGCTCAGTCACTAAATGACCCTTGGAGTATTAAGGTATAATACAGGATGTATATTCTTATTTTTGCTTGTGCTACAATTCTTCACCTAAAAAAATAGTCTGTATTCAATGTTGAGTGTTCGTCATTATTTGTCAAATTAGACCAAGATTTTCCTTCAGACTCGGACATACCATGCCCCCCTTCCACTCACAATGCAATGAATATACTTATCTTGATATATACGCCAGAGAGAAGCATGACTCCTCCATTTGTACTCCGTGTAGTAGGCCTCAAATAAGAAAAAATATATATTTAGGGCCTCCAGTCTAAGATGTCAGGGTAAAATGATCTTTGATTCAATTACTCTTCTTTCTGAAGCCAACTGAATTTATAAAAAATCAAAACACAGAAAAGGTGAAATAAATCTTCAAGGAAAGTAGAAGGCACCTATAACCCCCAATGACAACGTATGAAAAAACTGCTTTAGTAATTGGCCTACAGTGAGAGGTAACACTGAGTCGATAGCTGTCTTTCTATATTTTCTACAGACTGAAGAGTTCCCAAATTTTGAAGCTGACCCTGTGAGGACAAACTTACAGCCCCCCAGCTTTGAAAAACAAGGTTCAGATTTGAGAAATAGAAGTGTGAGTCTCCCTTAACCCTCGGGGACCAGGTGGGGTGAGAAGGAATTGGGGCTGAGCAAAGAGGCACGCCACTCACTGGTGTCAGGAGAAAAAAGTGGTGGTGAGCAGCTCTTGAAGGATGAGTAGTGGCTAACTCATCACACACACAAACATGACTCACATTTTTGTATTAAAGTCACTTTCCACACAATTTTTATAGGCTAAAAGATATTTATACCCATGAACAAAATGCTGATGAGAAAATTTCTAAAGGCAAGAAACTCCAGCCGCCTGCTGAGACTCACTATAGCTTTTCCCTCAGGTCAGTCTGTCCACCCCTGCTTTAGGCTATTCTACTGCAATAGCGGCACCACAAAGGATTCTCCTGTTTAAAGAGGATTGAACACCCAGCAAAGCTACTGCAAGAATGAAGAACAAAATGCAGCCCTCAAATGCAGAATAAGACATGATTATGCCATTAAGCAGGTAAATTCCACGACCAAAGAATTCCATATGAAATAAGAGAAATTAAGAAAATGAACATTCTGGAACCAAAAACTGAACTAATAAATGATGCAGATGTTCAAAAAAGCTATGATAAGCATGCTTTTGCATAGGCACTGAACTGAATTTTAATGGTTTCAATAAACAAAAGAATACTTTGCACAATTTTGTGTGAAGAAATTCATACAGAAAGTTAAGTGGATTTTTTTCTAGCAGTGAAAGACATAAAAATCTCAAACCTGCCCATCACCACATTAAACAAACATTGTCAAAGAGTCACCTTTCTTAGGGTGTTTGTGGTAGTTAATGCATATGGTTTCCAGGTGAATTCCATAAAACCTTTATGTGAAAACAACTAACTCCAAAGCTATTAAACAGCTCTGATCATTGAGAGAGACATCAAGCTTTATTTATTCATAAGGTAAAGCTTTTTAGAAGGTGGGATGTCATAACATTATTATTGAATTGAAGAAAATAGAAATATATAATACTATATTCCTAAATAAAAGAAGAAATATAAAAAATAGACTTTTAATGTAAGAAAAACTCCAACTAAACTCATCTTTGCAGGGGCACAAATGTAAAATAAATGATATTTAAACAAATAAACTTCAGTAGTACATTACGATGTCAGTGAAAAGATAGCTGAATACTCTAGATTTTCAGTAGGAAGAAGATGAAACATATGGTTCTCTTTATAGACACAAAAAAGATCAAAATTTAAATTCTTTGATTAAAAAAACAATCATGAATGGCTAGATAATTCAGAAATAAGATTAAAAATGTCTATGAAGGGACAACAAAGTATGCCTATTTTTAAAGATATTTTATTGATTATGCCATTACAGTTGTCCCATTTCCCCCCTTCATTCCCCTCTACTCTGCACATTCCCTCCCTCCATTCCCCTCCTTTAGTTCATGTCCATGTGTCACAAGTTTTTTAGCTTGTACATTTCCCATACTATTCTTGCCCTTCCCCTATTTTCTACCTACCATCTATGATACTTATTCTCTGTACCTTCTCCCCCCTTCTCCTTCTCCCACTCCCCTGTTGCTAACCCTCCATGTGATCTTCATTTCTATGGTATACTCCTGATCTAGCTGTCTGCTTAGTTTGCTTTTGTTTTAGGTGTGGTTCTTAATAACTCTGAGTTTGCTGTCTTTTTACTGTTCATATTCATATTTTTAATCTTCTTTTTCTTAGATAAGTCTTTCACATTTCACATAACGGCTTGGTGATGATGAAATCCTTCAACTTGACCTTACCTGAGAAGTTCTTTATCTGCCCTTCCATTCTAAATTAAAGTTTTGCTGGATAAAACAGTCTTGGATGTAGGTCCTTGCCTTTCAGGAGTTGGAATACTTCTTTCCTGGTAAGGTGCCTTTTGAGAAATCCGCTGACAGTCTGATGGGAACTCCTTTGTAGGTGACTGTCCCCTTATCTCTTGTTGCTTCTAGAATTCTCTCCTTCATTTTAATCTTGGCTAATATAATTATGATGTGCCTTGGTGTGTTCCTTCTTGGGTCTACCTAGTTTAGGACTCCCTGGGCTTCCTAGACTTCCTGGAAGTCTATTTCCTTTGTCAGATTGGAGAAGTTCTCCTTTATTATTTGTTCAAATAAGTTTTTCACTTGTTGCTGTTCCTCTTCCCCTTCTGGTACCCCTATAATTCAGATGTTGGAATGTGTAAAGATGTCCTGGAGGTTCCTAAGCCTCTCCTCATTTTTTTGAATTCTTATTTCTTCATTCTTTTCTGGTTGAATGTTTCTTTCTTCATTCTGGTCCACTCCATTGATTTGAGTCCCAGTTTCCTTTTCATCACTATTGGTTCTCTGTGCCTTTTTCTTCATTTCATTTAGTGTAGCCTTCATTTTTTTCATCTAATTTGTGACTAAAATCAACCACTTCTGTGAGCATCCTGATTACCAGTGTTTTGAACTGTGCATCCGATACGTTGGCTATCTCTTGGTTGCTGGGGCTTTGAGTTGTTCTGTTTGAGCCATAATGTTTTGTTCTGTTTGTGCCTGTTAGTATGAGGGACAAAAGCTTAGGTGTTCACCGGGGTGGGTCAATCCAGTTGCTGGGTTATGACTGGGGGCAGGGTCAGAGAGGGAGTGATAGTGTTTGTTCTGCTCTCTCTTGGATTTCAGTCCCCTCTGCCACTTCCCACAAGCAAATTGGGCCCTTTTGGTGCTGGTTCCTGGGTATGTGGGCTTGTGTACCCTCCAGGACATGGTGGGTCTCTCCAAGAAACTCTCTGTGAGCCTGGGAGCTTCTCTGGGCACCTCGACCCCCAAAGTTTTTCCAATTGGTGCTTTTAGGCTTTAATTCACATTGCTGGGGCCCTGGTTACACAGTCTGTATCACTGCCCTTTTTTTTGCTGGTTTATCTGTGCATGAATGTGTGACCTGGTTAGCCAGCTGCTTTGTGCCCACACTGGGTCTGCCTATTGCCACTCTGTGCCTGGGATCTGCCAACCGCCACCTGCATGCCTGGATCGGTCTGGCTACTTTTTCCTGCTGAGACTACTCTCTGCCAGCTGCTGACTCTACCCCTCTTACTGGTATGGAGGAATGTTTCATTGTTGTCGGACTTCCATACAGTTAAATTTCTATCTGTTTTGGTTTGTTTTTGTTTCTAAATCTTTGTTGTCCTTAAATTTGGTTGTGCGAGGAAGTACAGTGTTTCCACCTATGCTTCCATCTTGGCCGGAAGTCTCATGCCTATTTTTAAAGAGACACATTTTCCTATTCGAAGTCTTAAAACATTTTGGTTGAAAATATGAAACTTAAAAAATAACTGATTTCTTACCCACCTCAGTAGATTAAAATAAATGCACATATACTAAGGATTTAAACACAAAAATTAACCATAGAAGAAGAAGTCCCATGCTTTCATGGGACACAATTTTTTGAGTCATAATGCAGAAATCACAAAACTTAAAAGTCATAGAGAAGTTTGTAATTTGACAGTATAACAAACTAAAAACTTTTGCATAAAAAAACTTCAAATAATCAATAGACAAATGACAAGTTGAAATACTAATTTTGTATTACAGATAACACTGATTGTGGTAATTTCTTTACTATAACAATAAGAAAGGCCCAACAAATGTGGCTCAGTTGGTTGGGCACCTTCTCATGAAGCAAAAGTTTGCTGGTGATTTCAGGTCAGGGCACAAGTCTGGGTTGCAGGTTCAGTCCCAGGTTGGGGCAAGTAGAAGAGGTTACTGACCAATGCTTTATTCTTACATCAATGTTTCTCTCCCTCTTTCTTCCTCCTTTCCCCTCTCTAAAAATAAATAAATAAAATCTTTCAAAAAGAAAAAAAGAAGTAACAAGTAGTTTCAAAATTGACAGAGGACATGAAAAAGCAATTGACAAAAAATACTTTATTTCTTTTAGATATATAAAAATCGCTTCACTTTTACTCATAATAAAATAAAAATTTAAGCTCTAGGTGAGGCTGGAAGGGTGGAGCAAACAAGAAAAAAAGAAAGAACTCATACACATGGAGAAGAGTGTGGCCATGGCAGGGCCTGGAGGGGGGGTGGCGATGGAAGAGGGAATGGGGGGATAAAAGGTGATTGGAAAAAAATAAAATGAAATAAAAGATTAAAGGTGTAAAAAATAAAATGGGGTGATGTGTTTTTCACCTGTCAAATTTGCAAAAGTCAAAATGTTCAATGATGGTCTTTCCTCACTTTGATTTAAATTCTCTCTGTGTTCTGCAAACTCCTTACTTATTGGCTGCTAATTGCTTCTGGGAAACACTTTCTTCCCACCCTGCAGACTCCTCCATTGATGGAGCCTGGCTGGCCTTCCCCTTCTACCTGAACACACCCAGCAAGAAATCTTCAGACCTTTGTCCTTGTTCTTCCCTCTACTGGGATGGTCCTTTCCCAACCTTTGTGTTTCCTCCTTTCGTTTGGCCCCTGCTCCTTAGTCAGCTTCTCAGCCTCTTAGGATCCCCCAACCATTATTGTACCCCCTTGTCCTGCTTTATTTTTAAATACACTTTTTACTACCTGAAAATATTAATGTAATTGTTGACTTACTTTTTCATATAGTATGAAGAATGTGTAAAATCCGAGTATCAGAGACGTTGTCTTTATTGTTCCTCTCCATATTCTACCACCTAACAGAGACCGAGTACAGAGCAGGTGCTGTATATCCCTGAATGAATTCATAATAGCTACACAAGATAGGAGAGGGTGGGCAAACTGGCCTTCTCACTCACCGTTGGAAGAGTGTATTGCTGCAAACTAATTAAATAGTAAATTGTTAATATTTATAAAAACCCCCTCATCAGTGGGGAAATTTTCATTTTTCTAAAGGTAATTCCCTTATGTCTTAGCTGGTGTGGCTCAGTGGACTGAGCATGAGCTGTGAACCAAAGTGTCAGCAGTTCAATTCCTAGTCAGGGCACATGCCTGGATTGCGGGCCAGGTCCCCAGCATTGGGGCGTGCAAGAGGCAATCGTTCATTGATGTTTCTCTCCCTCTTTTTCTCTTTCTCTTTCTCTTCCCCTATGTTTAAAAATGAAGAAACAAAATTTTTTTAAAAAAGATAATGCCCATAAACTTTTGATTCTGTAATTCCAGACCTAGGATTTCACTTATTACAACATGTAGAGATGACAGTGACATGAATTTATTACACTATTGTTTGTAAGAGGAATACACTGAAAACAACTTACACTTCTATCGACAGAAGGCTGGCTAAAGAGTGGTACACTCCCAGAGGAGATATCACAGAGCTATTTCAAAATGACGTGTGTGTGAGTGCATGTGCATGCTACTCTGGAACATTCTACATGAACTGATCATAAACTGTTCAGTAAAAAGTTAAAAGCAAAGTATAAACAGCTATAAACTGTTTTTTAAAATAAATTTATTGGAGTGACATGGGTTAATATGATTATATAGTCTTCGAGTGTATAATTTCTACGATATATCATGAGTTTATTGCATGAGTGTCCAGCACCCAAAGTCAAGTCATCTTCCATCGCCGTATATTTGTCCCCTTTACCACCTACCAACCTCAGTTCCCTGTGGTGACCACCATACTGTTGTCTCAGTCTAAGAGTTTCAGTTTTATGTCTTACATATGAGTGAAATCATATGGTTCTTAGATTTTTATAACCGACTTTTTTCACTTAGCATAGTATGCTCAAGGTCCGTCCATGTTGTCTCAAATGGCAGTATTTCATCTTTTCCTATGACTAAGTAGTTGTGTATTGTTCTTTAACTTGGGGAAAGTACACATACAAGTGTATATTTAAATATGCACATAATACATATTTGTAAACATAGAAAACAAGTGATGACACTAGTTAAATGTAGTAAGAGGGACAGCGTGCTTGAGGGATAAGTTTGAGAAAAAGCATTACATTTTATTGTAAGCCCTTTTATACTGTATTTTAAAAATTCTATTAATATAACTTATTTAGCAAAGTTAAAAATGTAATAAAAGAAATTGGTTTGCCTTATTTCTTACATATTTTAAAGAAATATTTTTTCATGTTTTCCTTGTTTTTATCATAGACGCAAACACAGTTTTGGCTTCTTCGATTGCATTTTCCCCACAAGTTCCCCTAGGATTATAGTAGAGCAACATTATTTCATATATATGACTCATTAGAGCTAAATATATATGTTTTGTGCATATATGTACATATATATGAGTATTTATCATAGGTTGCAAATTTTCACAAAATAGCAATGCTGAAAAAATTCATCTACCCTGACATAATGTAATGCATTTCCCTTTCTGTACAATAAAAGCATATAGAAACAATGTAGGATGTCTTTACACTTACCACATTGATGATAATGGAAATGGATGCTTTTTAAACCACAAAACTGTCTCTGCACTACTTTGAAACAGCCAATTAGCTTACCCTCCATTTTGACTTACGTGATTCGATAAAACACAGGATCACGCCATCAATTCTTAGTCATGAACCCTTGCTCTGTAAAGGTTAATGCTCCATCTTACTTCATTGAATTGAATGGGTTCATCTGTTTATATATTAAAGCAAAATACAGATCTTAGCTAGCATTTTATTTAGTTCTCATTGATATAAAATGCAATGAGAATGAGGATGTTATGAAAATAGAATAGTGTAATAAATAGTTTCATTATGTGATTATTCTGTCCTTTCTTCCTAAAGTGATAAGACAGTATTCTATAAAGGGAAATTGTAGATATAAAATACAGTGTTCAGTTTCCATTTTCTTATTTCTTACATTCAGCAAGATTTAATATGCAGTGTTTTAAAAGTCTCAGCCTGAGCTTTTAAGTCTCAGAACCCAAGGGTGAGCTGGCAGGAGTGTTAATTTCTTTTTCTCTTGCCTGTTGTAATGGAGACCTTATGTGATGGCAGAAGCTATTCCTATTTTTGGATGTTATTTCAATATGAACCAGAATTTTCCCCTTTAGTATGTTTAGCAGAATTAGTGTTTCCGTAAGTGGAAGCAATAGTCTTAGAGATTTTATGCATATGAATTCTAAAGCCTGCCCTGCTTAGCTGCTGCCGCTCACATGGTGATTAGACAAGAGCCCAAGGGTATCAGTGCCAGGCAGGGATGCTTTCACCATGACAGTTTGCACAACACAGCCACTGTCATCTCATTAGCGGGCATAAGCATTTCTGCCACATGCTGATTAATACAGTTGCACCTGCTCTTACCGTGTCATCCTGGGGATTTGAATTGGACTTATTTTGTATTCCTCCAGGATGCTGGCCATTTAATTTCATGACATCATCAGATGGCAAAGTTGTCTTAAGAGGTCACCTGGTTTAGACTTCTGGCTTCCAGGCATACCATTAGTTAACTATGGAAGATAAATGCATTTCTGTTATATTTATTGTAAAAGTAGCTAGTGGGGTGGTGATTCCCCAATTTGTAGCCAGCTTTAGTTTTTAATCAATCTTATCATTGTAGTGCAGTGGGATGACTAATAAAGGAAACTACATCTTTTTTCTTTTGTTTTCCTTTAAAAGGCAGAAAAGCTGCCTTTCCTGAGTTCCTAGTCTTGTCTATCGTCATCCTTGGAGAAAACCACAGACAACTGCAGATTTCCCACTACCAAAAAGAATATTTTGAATGGTCCCTTTCCCTGTGTCAACAAGGAGCACCGACTGTCTTGGAGCCTTTACACACGTTGCCAGAGCTGTTGGGAGGCAGTGAGAAAGCATGTACAGGGAGCCCAGAAGCCACCCTTTTAAAAGGGAACCACATGCCACCTCATTTTCACTTGGTTTTGTGGTGATTGGAACATTCCTGAAGCATTCAGACCTTTCCAAATGAGATCGGATGGCAGAAATAAACAGCTTTCTCACACCACATAGAAATTACCATGAACAGAGAAAGAGCCTACTATGGGCTGAGCTATGGCCTCCCACCCCAGAAATTAATATGTTGAAATATAAACCCTAGTATGTCATAATGTGTCCAGGCTTGGAGATAGAAGCTCTAACGAGGTAATTAAGTTAGAATGAGGTCATGAGTTTAGGTTTGAATTTAACATGACATGTCTTTACAAGAAGAGGAAATTTGGATGTGGATAGGTGCAGAAGGAAGACCATGTGAACACACAGGGAAAAGATGATTATCAATGAGCTAAGAAGAGAGGCCGTGGGGGAAGCCAACCCTCACACGACCTTGACTTGGACTTCTATCCTTCGGAACTGTGAGAAAACATATTTGTGCTGTTTAAGCCACTCAGCCTGTGGCGCTTTGTTATGGGAGCCCTAGCAAACTAGTGCAGGACTTAACTAATAGACTGTCTGTAAAACTACCCAGACTCGACACTGGGCTACTTAAAGACACATCATACAGCTGACACTGGAGGGCTGCTCAAACTCAGTCACACTGGCACTGTGGGTATCTTTGGAAGGAACTATTGAGCTTTAGAGTGAATAAAGGTTTACATTGGCCTTGGGTATCCATAACTTAGCATAATATTGGGAAGAGGAGTCCTCTTTTGCTCCTACTGTATCAAGAGAAACTATTTCTAGACCAGCAGTGGAGGTGTGTCTCTGCCTCCAAGAAATGGTACCAGTCCAGGTTGGACAACCTGCCTTAACAGCAGCAGAAAAGTGAAGATGACAGGGCATTCTCCAGTCTCCCTCCACCTGGACAACTAACACTCACTAGACATTTACTTCCCACTCGGTGTGCTGGTCCATTTCATGCTCATAAGCAAAACAGGAAGAAAGAAACAGAAGATACAGATAAGTGGAAGTACCTATTATGTTCATGGGTAGGAAGAATTAATATCATTAAAATGTCCATTTTCTCCAAAGCAATCTATAGATTCAACACAATTCCTATCAAGATTCCAATGAATATTTCATGGAACTAGGAGAAATATTTCAAAAACTCATATGGAACTACAAAAGGCACTACATAGCAACAGCAATCCTGAGAAAGAAAAACAAAATTGGAAGAATCACACTAGCTAATATCAAACTGTACTAAAAGGCCATAGTAATCAAAACAGCATGGTACTAGTGTAAAAACAGACACATAGAACAATGAACAGAATAGACAGCCTAGAAATAAACCCACACCTTTATAATCAATTATTATTCAACAGAGGAAGCAAGCACATAAAATAGGCTAAAGATAGTTTATTCAATTAATGGTGTTGGGAAAATTGGACAGACACATGCAGAAAAATGAAACTAGACTACCTTCTTCCACCACACATAAGAATAAATTTAAAATGGATTGAAGACTTAAATGTCAGACTTTATACCATAAAAACTGTGGAAGAAAACATAGGCAGCAAAATCTCAGACCTTGCTCATAGCAATATTTTATTGGCTGTATCCCTTCAGGCAAGGAAAACAAAAGAAAAAAATAAACAAATGGGACTACATCAAACTGAAAACTTTTTGCACAGCGAAGGAGATCATTAACAAAATAAACACACAGAATGGGAGAATATATTCACTAATACCTCTGATAAGGAGTTAATATCCAAAATCTATAAAGTACTAAAAAACTCAATACTAAAAAATCTCAAACCCAACAAAAAAAATGGGCAAAGGACCTGAATACACACTTCTCCAAAGAGGAATACAGATAGCCCATAGACATGAAGATGCTCAATGTCACTAATCATCAGAGAAAAGTAAGTAAAACCACAATGAGATATCATCTCACACCTGTTTGGCCATCATCAATAAACCAACAAACAAGTGCTCGAGAGGATGTGGACAAGGGGAACCCTTTTGCACTGTTAGTGGGACTGCAGTACATCCACTGTGGAAAGCAGTATGGAGCTACCTCAGAAAATTTAAATGGGTCTGCCTTTTGACCCAGCGATCCCACTTCTGGGAATATATCTGAAAGAACCCAAAACACTAATTCAAAAGAACACGAGCACCCTATGTTCATTGCAGCATTATTTACAACCACCAAGATATGGAGGCAACCCAAGTGTCCATCAGTAGATGAGTGGATAAGACAGCTATGGGACATTTACACAATAGAATACTACTCACATGTAAAAAAAAAACAAAAACCCTTTGCAACAGCACAGATGGACCTGGAGAACATTATGCTAAGTGAAATAAGCCTGTCAGAGAAAGACAGATACCATATGATTTCACTCGTATGTGGAATCCAATGAACAAACTGAACTAACAAGGAAGATGGGGACAGACTCAGAGATGGAGAGCAGGAGGATGACAACTAGTAGAGCATGGGGTGGGGGGAGGAGGTAAGCGGGTGGAGCGATTGAGCAAAAAGGGAAAAGGACTCATGGACAACAGTGTGGTGATTGCTGTGGGGGAGGGAGTGTATGGGAACTAAATTTTAATGGAAAAATACAATAAAGAATAAATACAATAAATAAAAAATAAAAACTGTTTTCATATATAGAAATTAGACACAGCTCATACTCAGAGTGGGATAGTTTGAGATTTTTATTGTCACTTCCATTTTTCCTTATTTTTTAAACAAAAAGTTGTGTATTTACAAAGGTGTAAACACAGGTAGGGGAGTCACAAAGGACAGTGTAGCAGTGTGGGGTTACAATAACTGAAAAGTAGCTGTACCAGCTCAAGAGATACCCAGGAGGAAGAGGTGCCTTGAGAATGACTTCAGCAGAGACACCCAGTTAAGACACATCTTGCATAAAGGTCAGTTTTCTCAGCGGAGAGGAGTGGGGAGACAGGTGGAGAGTGGAACTAGAGGGGCAAACAGAGAGCTTAAGACATTGCCCATGATCATGAAGCTAGTAAGAGGAAGGGATGGAATTTGAATTCAGTGGTTAGACTATGAAGCCCATGTTCAGGTTTTGTCACCAGCTGCTTAGAACCAAGAGTGGTCCTCCTCTTGCAGACAGCGTGCAGTCTGGCCCCCACACAATAAGCTCCTGGTGTCTGTGGGGGACCCTGGTGTTCAGGCCATTGTCTGGAACTCCACCTGTAGTCAGGTCTTCCTAGTAACATCAGCACTCTGGGAACTCTGGATTGTAGAATGGGTCGTCCTAGAAATGAAAGTCACACTTCATGAGAGGTCCAATGGCTTCAGCCTGCTTTCTATCTGAAGATAAAGGAGAGTTTCATTGTGTATAATGTATAGTTCCATCTGCATGAAGTTTACAAACAGGCAAACTAATCTCTGGCAGTGGAAATGCTTACCTTTGGGAAGACTGACTGGCAAAAGCTACGAGAGAAATGTGGGAAGAACAGTTACTTTGTCCTTAGCCAGGCTGCCGCTTCCTGTTCTGCAGGCCGCGTCTGTGGTGCCTGGTGCTCTGAAGACGCCAGTGCAGGCTACATAAAGAAGCTTTCTGCTTTTGAAGCCCATAGCTGCCTCCCCCTGGGTAGCCAGCTTCACCTCCTCTGAAAATTTTCAGTTTTTAATCACTCTGATTTCCTTCTCAGACTCTCCAGTTTTTCCAAATCCTCTCTGTCATAGGTTAAATGAAGCCCCAATGTAATAAGTGATGCTGATATAGTAAGTTAATTCTGAGCCAAGATCTGTAAATTAGTGTAAGTTGTTACTTCCTAGTCCTTACATTTTCATTTTTGTTAATATTACCCAGAGTCATTAAATAAAATATATAACTCACTTTGGTTTACTTTTACTTTTTGAGCTTCTTCTGCTACACTTGTCTAGTAACTAATATTACTTTGTGTATAATTTGAATACTCATTATTTTCCAATTTGTTCAGTGTAATGACTGTAAGGTACTATTTTTCCTATAGCATATTATAGTACTCAATTATTTTGTTATCAGAAACTTATGATTGAAGACTGTGGTAGGTGCTTGAGCAACAGCTAACTAGAATAGCAGCTATAAACATATATTATTAATTTGAACACTCAAATGACAAAAACAGTAATCATCTTCTGGCAAACCACCCATTATTTTCTCTTCTGTGTCCGTGGCATTGTTCTGGGAGAGGGATGTGCTGGGCTTCATAGCTTTATTCCGTACCTGTGACAGGAAGGCCAGTTTTACTGCTGCTAATCGAAGCAGGTGGAGTGGGGGAGGGGAAGGGATTAAGGCAGATCCATTTCAAATCCTTGCTCAATAACTGTCTAGCAGTAGAACCTTAGGCAAGTTGCTGGCTTCTCTGAGGCTCTATTTGTACAGTAGTAAAATGTTAGTGGTACTTCCCATTTACACCTGTCATGTGCTTGCGTGTGGGTGCCCCCAAATTGGCAATTATCACTTCAAGAGTCTATCTCTTAATAAAATTTAGTGTTATGTAGTTTTCATGATTGATGATTCTAAATGGAAAGCATCTGAACTCATAAGTCAAAAATGCTTTTTCTTTTCTTTTTATCAATAGGTGACTATTCCCTTGGCCCTCTTTGCAGCTCTTTTCCACCTCGGCTAAAGAAAGAAGGCGTAGTCCGTGTCTGTCATCAGGTAACATGCAGTAGTGGGTCAAAACTTCCCACACTGGGAACTAAAGAACATAAGGGAGATTTCTTTTTCAGACACACACACGTCAGTTGTTTTCTCCAAGGAGACCAGCATCCGTTGTCCAACATGTATGATTTTAGCAAACAAAAAAGGCTATTTGAAGCTAATTCTTTTTAACGCTTAGCTACACCTGACGTAAGTAAAGCCATATTTAGAACATAAATAAAGAATATGCAATCAGCACTCTTTATATTTTATCCATCTTGTTAAAATGGAAACTAAAATCCAAAGAAATTATTCACTAAGCATTGAATGACAGAGTTTGCCAGGCAGTGTGATTAGCTCATAAACAATAACAAAAATTTTCACCTCAGATGGGGCTCTTAGGAATCTTTAACCTAACCTATGTGACAGAAGACACATCAAGCCAGAACTCTTAACTGCAAGCAGCAGGATCCAATTTTGAAACAGAAGTTTTCTTAAATAGTATAACGGAGTCGACAGAACTTGGAGGGGACTGAAGGACCAGAAGGGAGGTTAAGTGTCTGGAAGCACTGCCTGGAACCCCAGAGGCAGCCTGGTGTGTGAGCTACTGCCCCGAAACATGGGTGGGTGCTTCGTGAGACACCTGGTTTGTGGGGCCTCGGGAGCCCCCGGTCCTGTCACGGCTGCAGCCACCACCACAACCAGAGAGGAGTTGCCCTTGTGTGAGTTTCCAGGTCAAAGTGTGTCCTCTGATTTGTGGTTACAGAGTCACCTGCCAGAGCTATAAAGCAGGATGGTAGAGCGAATCTCTTAATGTTTTCAGGTTTTATACTAGGAGGCAGCCACTACCGAGTTTCCTAAGAGGAGGAACTCCTCAAACATCGAAATGACTGCATGAGTTCATAATCCAAGTTGTCTAAAATAATGACAAATATCCACTACACCATGTAAATGATATATAGTAAAAGGTGAAAGTTCTGCAAGCGGCACCTGGGGGTCACACTGAAGTGGTTGCTACCAACTGAAGGTTTTAGCTTAAAGTTTCTTTGAGAGGCTTTCATGGCCATTCTTCCTGGAGAAGGTCTATTCTCATTCTCTACACCAGCATTCCACAAATTACATCTATTAACTGCAAGCTAGTATTTTATTCATGGGTTTATGTGTTTTTATCTGTCTTCTCAATTAGAATGTGTGCTCCATGAGTACTACTTGCTATTTCTGTTGCATCCCCAGCACAATTCCCCCCACATAGCATTTGCCTAATGAGATTTCCACTATGAATTACCAAACCAGATGAGATCAAAGATGAGCAAAATCACCATAAAAAAGACTGGTTCCTTGACCTATAAAACATGCTACTGATATTAGCAAACCAAAGGAAGTATAAATTAGAAGTTGTCCAGAAAGAGCAGAAAAAAAAATAGATGCTCTTTAGAAACTAGGATACTTTTGGTGGCAAGAAACAGAAACTTTAACTCAGAAGAAGTGAGAGTAGAGTTGGTTGATTTGGTGCCTCAGTGATGTCATCAGCAACCCACCTTCTTTCCATTTATAACCTTTGCCTATTATGGTATCAGCATATTTATATCAGGTGCCTATGAACAAAGAGGGAAACACACATTCTTGTTCATGTTCAGTGGGAGAGAGAAAAAAGAATGTGTTGCTTCTAACACTTCTCTTTAGCTGGTCTTAGCCTAATTTTGGCAGGTGCTCACTTTCTCGGGTAGACTGGGAGGGACCATGTGTGAACTGACTGGGCTTTTGGACGTATCACTAAAGAAGGAGATGACATGGTTATTGCGCTGGAGCTGGGGAAGGCGCAGTCACCCCAAAAAATCAGAAAGGAGGAAAGGGAAAAATAGATGCTGGGTGGAAAGCCAGCGGTTTCCTACACTGAAAGATGTTATACTCTTGGAAACACTGGGTAAAGAAAAAGATAACACAGTCCAAGGACTTGATTTGATTGGTCCTACCGTCTGGCATGTCATTTTATTGTATGCAATAGGTGCGGTGAATTGATGCCTTAAACTCTAGAATACTGTTGTTTATCTCATTTGCTACGAGTTCATGCTCACTACACAGTTAAGTTATTACAATTAGTCCTCCCAAGTGGTGTGATTGCTCAGAGAGAATGTGCTGGTCAGAGGACAGAAGTGTGTGATTCCATTAACAGGTTTAGGTAGTGTCATGAATGAATTAACGTTTTGGCTATATACATCAGTCTAGTGTTGCTTTGTTTTAAAATGTGAGTCAGCATCCCTGAATCTGAATATGTAAAGGCCCTGAAAGGATGTAGCTTCTGAGCTTGGAGGGTAAGAGATGAATTAGTTTGCTTAGGGCTGCCATAGCATAGTACCACAGACTGAATGGTTTAAATATTAGAAATGGACTTTTCCCCAGTTTTGGATGCTAGAAGTCTATGGGTCAGTTTGGTTCCTTCTGAGGGCTGTGTGGGAAGGCTGTGTTCCAGGCCTTGCTCCTTGGCTTGTAGATGGCTGTCTTATGTTTTCTCACATCATCTTCCCTCCATGCTTGTCTGACTTGGTGTCCAAATTTCTCCTTTTTATGAGACACCAGCCACATTGGATTAGGTCCCACTCTAATGACTTCCTTCTAACTTAATTACATTTCAAAGACCCTATTTCCAAATAAGGTCATATTCTCGGCCACTGGGGACTAGAATATCAGATATGAACAGGGGCAGAGTGGGCACAATTCACCCTGTGATGAAGACTAATCCCTTGTGGGATTTGTTGTGGGCAATACCTCTCAGAGATGCCCTTCACAGGCAGTTAGACTGAGGGGGCTTCCATTCAACTCCCCACAACTTCCAGAGGAGAAGTACAGAGAGCTTTCTGTAGGCACCCAAGAAAACAAGCTTCTAGGTAGAGGAAAGCCTTCGGGAAGGAGGTAATATTTGTGTTTGGCCTGGAAGGCAGGTCAGAATTTAGCTACATGAAGATGTTGGAGAGATTTAGGAAAGGACTATTAGAAGAGAGAAGCAAAGGAAGAGGGCAGCTGTTGCAGAAGTTCTATTACACAGTGACCAGGTCTGGTTGAGGGTCTTGTTGTGGTGTGGAAACAAAAGGATGCTTTGAGAGTGGGAAGTGGAACATACTGAGGTGTTTGGAAAGAGAGCCAAAATACATAGTCTTTATTTATTTCTGTCTAATCCACATCTTACCTTTAGGGCAAAAATGAACTGCTAAGAAATGTTAGGAAACTTTGATTAGTGAATTGAAGTTCAGGCTGCAAGCTTAGGTACTCAGGAGAATAATTTCAATACTATTAAGAGAAATTTAGATATTTGCTTTTATGTGGAAGAAGTGATGGAGAAATGCTGTGGTACAGATAAAGGAGACTGAATGGACAGTGTGAGACCCGGATTGTACTGTCTATCATTTGCTGTAAACACAAACTTTGAGATGCCATCTAACCTCTAGGGTCAGTTTATGCATCTACAGTATGAAAAGCAGGAGTAGATTCATGATTTTTAAATTTGTAAACAGAAAAGCAATTTATCAAATACAGTCCTGCAGAAATTGCAGTATGTTAAGAAAAAACTACTGTGGTTAGATAGAGTAGGGAAATCAAGGGCTTTTACCTCCCTTAATAGTGACTTCATTCTATTCCCCCAAAAGGCTCTGGAACGTACTTTCTTGGAACTCAGATTCTCTCTGATGTGCTGTCTGCTTCTTTACATATATGACAGACTCAGCAAGGCTTGTCGAATCATCAGTCGTCTTTGGAAAGCACTTAGAGAACTTCGGTAGTAGTAAGGGTGATGCTGAGTTATTCATGGTACCGATGGAAAGGACCGCACATTGTTTTAGGATGTTGGGCACAGGTACATGGCTGTGTACATATCAGTGGCCATAACGCCATCAGATCTTGACCAAAGCCCTGTGCTGACCTGAGAACCCAACAGCTCCACTGAATTGCCCTTCCCTCCCCTCCCTGCTCTAAGAGAAGGAAGTGCCAGTCCCTTCAGTGCTTCCTTCATAAGGAATTTCTACTGAATATGATTCATTCCCTTTGAACACTTCACTTGACTAATCTGCCTTATGATTAATACATTATTTTATTCAATAACTCTCTGTCTTTAATAAAGTTACGTTCAAGTATATGTTTAGACAACTCACTATCTCCTCTCTGATCTGCTCCATGGTAGTTTACAGTATTAACTGTCAGAGGGAAAACTTATTTAAGGCATAATAATCTTCATTTTATTTTTTAACTACAGTATTTCATAATAGATACATTGTATATATTCCATGTCAGTTTTTTACAACCACATGGCAAATGTAAGGTTGTATCATAATTATTCTTAAATGTAAAGAAAAAATTATGGGAGGTTAGTCAACTTGCCCAAGACTTCAAAGCTAGAAAGTAGCGGGGCTGGGAGAGTTGACCATGTTCTACATCATGTGCATTCTCAAGGGCTGGGTGCGAGCTGCCGCAGAGGGGCCGGGGCAGTGAGGAGGAGCCCTCGCCATTTCTGCTCAGACTGGCGTCCAGGCAGTTATTTAAATGTCAGGTGCACCCTGTGCCAGTCCTCACCAAACGCACTGTTTCTCACTTCACTGAACATCAATTCTTTAGGTATGTGAAAACTGCTAAAAAAGATCACATGTTATTCTTTCCTCTAGCTCAGACTTTTTACTATCTCTTTGATGGAAGCTGTTTATAAAACTCAGGGATGGAGCTATGTTTGCAAACAGAGTTGTTAATTATTTAGCACATGTGTCTGTGGGCTGCTCCCCAGAAATCCAGCACTTGGGTCTAGAGAACGAGGACCACATGACAGTGACAGAAGGAAAAAAACATTATCAGCCCAGTTCTTCATTTACCCTGGAAAGAAAAATCTTCCTTTCAGATGCATCAATAATTTTTTTTTCATCAGTAATTTTTAACTGAAATTGTAGAGTTACTCTTCACATGCTTGACTAACCATTTTTCCCAAAATCCCGTAAAATGCTTTGCATTTTCATGTATGTTTTGTGAATATGGAGTAGTATGTATATACCCACTTGTTATATTCAGACAGCAAACAATTTTATTTGCCCTTAAAAAAGGTGTCTAAAATTTAACACGGAAGGAAATTCTTTCAGAACCCGAAGTTTCAATTGCTGTCTGAAATTGAGATAAATGGCTTTACAGAGACCATGAGTCTCCTTGCGTGTCAAGACTCCTGTTTACAAAGTACCGTCCTGATGAGGTTAATATAAATGAATTTGGAACAAACAGACTGAATAGCTTTGAAATACACAACCTAAAGTGTTGTGGAGAAAGAAAGGATGTACAAGGGATAAATGGTAATGGAGAAATTACAATATAAATAAATATATAGAAAAGATGTAATGGAAAAAAGTGTTTGGTAAAATGTGCTTTAGGTTTTACTGAATTCCAGATATTTAGATGATATTGGATGGTGAATATTCAACCCCAGTTTTACATACATGCTTTCAGTTTAAATTGAAATTATTGATACAACATATGAGATAAATGTGCCTTGTGTTTTTAAAATGTTACAATATTCTCTGTTATAGTCTATGACCAAGTCACATTTAAAGTTAAAAAAAGATTTAAATAAGTAAAATGTAGTTTAATTCCCTCAGCGTGCATGATGGGAGCCTCATTGTTCCGACAAGAACCCACACCCTCTGCAGTGAGCTGGGTGTTTGCGTTTGACAGGCAGCCATCTGGGGCACCGCGAGAGGCCATTTTGAAAGCGCAAACCTTCAATAAGATCAAAGTGTGTACAGAAGTATTAAATTATGCCCAGATAGAAAAATATGTGTCCTCAGTCTTGTGTGTGAAATTTAACATTGATACCTGCACTCTGAGTTTTCCCGCATGCATTCGCACAAAATCCATGCCACTGAAATGTGGAGATATAGCTGGGGGAAAAAAAAAGAATCTAAACTGAGATCACATGTCCTTTCTGGCCTCTAACTGTGGCATTCATCTGACATAATAGAGACTCAGAAACAGTGTGCCTTCACTCGGCAGGGGTTACAAAGCTGTTCAGTGTAGGAAATCAGCACGTGAATATCTCTTCCCCTAGCTAGAAAATGAAAAACACCTGACACTTGAGAACTGTTAGGACATGATTTGAATGCCATTAGGGGCTGCTCCTACACATTTCGTATTACAGCTGTGGAGTGTGTAACCCATGAATAGCACTTGTGTTATGTTTGCTTTAGAAAACTGTGTTCATCCCTCCAGGCGCTCTATTTGCAAGTACTCCCACATGAGGCATAGAGCGGCGAGGGGTGAGGACTGAGGCAAACAGATCTGTCTCGCAGAGACACTGTTGTGTAAGGAAGTAGTTTTAGAGGCTGTAGAAAGGGTACCCGCTTCCCACTTGGTTGTAACTTTTGACAGACAATGACAAAGGAGATCTTTAACTGACACAGCAAAACTATGGATTTGCTGCACAGAGCTCAAGTTCTGCACCACAATCTGTACATGGCACAGAGTTTTCATATAATCAGATGCAGCCTTTTTTAGGTTAATTTGTGGAATAAAGGTTATAACATGAATGATTTCCTTTGGAAAAAAATTGCTCTCTCAGGTTTTTTCGAACTATTTCTCGTGTTGTAAAAATCAGATCAAGGATAATCTTTTGATACGCTCTGAGATTTATATTTCTCTTGGATTTCCTTCATGATGAACTTATTTTAGCACTTCAGGATTGGAATAAGAGCTCTTAATTTCTCTTCTCTGTATATACTTCAGTCTAGACCAAAGTGGTATATTTTAGGAATATGTAAGCTGCTGACTAAACTTGCTTTTAGAATAAATAAAATTCATCATGAAAATGATAGCTTGATTTCAGCTGTAATTTTCTGTTCAGATCACAAATTTTGTGTCTTAGTTCAATGGATAAGTTCCTTTGCTTATTTTAGGATTTTTATTTTTGTTTATAGGCAGCTATCAGGATTGTGTAAGTGTCTGTGCAAAAGAACCAGGTTTGGAGCATATTTGGGTGTGGAGAGGAACCACCGATCAGTCACTGAGCAAAGGCTGAGTGTAGTGATTTACATACTTGGTTCCATTTACACTCACACACAACTTCACAGACACTCTACAAGGTGGGTATTATTATGTCCATTTTGACAAATGTGGATATTTACTGAAATTACAAAGCTAGTGAATAGCAGGGATAAAACTCAAAGTCAAGTTGTTCTAATTCCAAAGTTCATGTTCTTAAACATTATCCTTTATTGCCTTCTAAAAATCACTGTGAAGTTTTCTCAGAATTCCCCTCTTTCAAAGATCTGTTCAAATCTTGACATGGCTTTTGCTTCATGAAGAGCTGTCTTCTTTTTGCCTCCTTAACAAATGCCTAAAGGGCAGGCTAATGACATGATAGAATCCCATTCCTGCATATAGCAGTTTGCAAGCCTGAATGCCGTTAGCATCACCTGGAAGGCTGTGACTATTTTGTAACTGCCAATTTGTACTGCTTAATTCCTTCACCTTTTTCAACCATCCCTCTAATGTTCCACATGAATGTTTTTATTTTTTATTTATTTTGTATCCCTTAATTTATTACTGTAATTATGCATGATCTTCCTACTTTTGCCTTTTATGTCAGCATTAGTACATCCACTGCTTTTATTATGTTTGCCTTAGTAAGAATTTTTTGCAAAATTTTCTTACTCATGTTTTTTTTTTCCTTTTTCTCTTTAAAGAAGTCTCTTTAACATGTCTTGTAATACTGGTTTGGTGGTGATGAACTCCTGCATTTTCTTGTCTGGGAATGTGTTGGTTCTTTCTTTTTTTATTGAATTTACTGGAATAAGATTCTTTAATAAAATTGTATAGGTTTGAGGTGTACGGGTTTTATAACACATCCTCTGTAAATTGCATTGTGGGTTCATGACCCCAAGTCAAGCCTCCTTCCATCACCATTTATCCCCTCTATGCCCTCTTGTACCTTTCCCCCCGGCTGTTTCCCTCTGATAATCACCATACTATTGTCTGTGTCTATGAAGTTGTTGGTTCGGGGGTTGGTTTTGCTTAATGCCTCCACCTTTTTCCTGCGGCTCTACAACACCCCTCCTCTCTGAGCGCTCTCAGTCTGTTCTCTATCTATTAGTCTGTTTCTGTTTTGTTAGTTTATTTTGTTCATTATGTTCCACATATGATTGAAATCATATGGTACTTGTCTTTCTCTGACTGGCTTATTTCACTTAGCATAATGCTCTCTGGTCTGTACATGCTGTCACGAAGGGTCAGGTTTCCTTCCGTTTTGACTGAGTAGAATTCCACTGTGTAAATATACCACAGTTTTTTTTTTATCCACTCATCTACTGATGGGCACTTGGGCTGCTTCCAAATCTTGGCTATTGTAATAATGTTGCAATGAACATAGGCGTGGATATATTCTTTGGAATTAGTGTTTTGTGTTTCTTCAAATATATTCCCAGAAGTGGAATCTTGGGTCATATGGCATTTCCATTTAAAATTTTTTGAGGTAACTCTCTACTGCTTTCCATGGTACTGGCAGCCGTCTGCTTTCCCACCAACAGTGCATGAGGGATCCCCATCCTTGCCAACACAACGTGCTGTTCGTTGATTTATTGACGATAGCCATTCTGACAGATGGGAGGTGATGTTTCACTGTGGTTTTAACTTGCATTTCTCTGATGATTGGTGACATTGAACATCTTTTCACATGTGTATTGGCCATCCGTGTGTCCCCCTGGAAAGTCCGTTCAGGTCTTTGGCCCATTGTTTAATGGAATTGTTTGTTATTTGGTATTGAGTTGTATACATTCTTTATAAATTTCAGATATGAACTCCTTACCAGGTGTATCAGTGATGGATATATTCTCTCTTGAGGCCACTTTCCTGGCTTGGTTATCATTTCATCTCTCCCTCTTCTTATTTCCTTCCTTCCTTCCTTCCTTCCTTCCTTCCTTCCTTCCTTCCTTCCTTCCTTCCTTCCTTCCTTCCTTCTTTCCTTCCATCTTTCTTCTTCTCTCTCCCTCTCATTTTCTTGGCAGTTTTTTCCTACAGGTACCATGTTTTTTAGACTATAACATGCAGTTTTTTTTTTACCACTTTTTTTGCTTCAAATTTTCCTTCTCTAAAACCTAGGTGCATCTGGGCTCCACACCATAAGACACACCTAGGTTTTAGAGGAAGAACATGGGAAAAAAGATTTTGAAGCAAACAATGTGGTAAGCAAAGTGTGTCTTATAGTCTGAAAAAATACAGTATATATATTGGGAAAGGAAAAATACAGAGCATTTTCAGGATCATGCCATAGTGATACATCACTTTTTCTTTCAGATAATGATTTTATGATATTTACTATGTAGTTAAAATATTAAAGCATGATAAGGTAGGGGCCATTCATTTTGATTGCCAGTGATTTAATTCATCTAATTTTTTAGGCACAAAAAAATTTTTAGGTACCTAAAAATTTTTAGGTACAATAGTAATATTGTACTTCTTAACTCTCATATGATTGCATGGGATCATGTGACTCTTTTTGGTCAGTAATAATTTGTGAGTGGAAGTTAAGGTCTCGCTTTTGGACTAGATCATTAAAACAATGGTCACAGATAGTGCAGAAAGTGCCTGTTTCATCAGCTGAAGTCCCAGAAAAAAAAAAAAGATGACTTGAAATGGAGCTTTGAGCAATTTTGATTTCATGTAGTAGATATGACAAAAAATGTATGCTATCCTAACCAGTACATACCACATTAATGAGCTCAGGCTGCTATAACAAAATGCTTTAGAATGGCTAGGTCAAGCAACAGTCAGCTTTTCCCCACAGTTCTAGAGTCTGGAAAGCCAAAATTAAGATGCTGGAGATTCGGTTCCTGGTGAGGACCCACTCTGGTTTGTAGACAGCTGCCCGCTCACCATGCACTAACTTGGTGGGAAGAGCATGGGCTCTGGTCTCTCTTCCTCTCCTTAGGGGGACACTAATTTTACCATGGGGGCTCTGCCCTTAGGACCTTATCTAAGCCTAACTACTTCCCAGAGGACCCACCTCCAAATATCACTACATTGTGGCTAGGACTTCAGTGTATGGATTTTGAGGGTAGGGGGACACAGACATTTAGTCCATAATGTGTACTAAGACATACTATCTTATTCAGGTTAGATTATCCCTAATAATGGGACTGTCCTCACTTATTTGTATTTATATACTTTATTGAATAAGACCAAAAAAGGGTTAAAGTTGTGGTTAGTAAGATAAAGGAATTACATGTGGGAATATGTTGTACAAATAGATGTCAAATTGGTGACAGGAAGAAGTACCTAGAGTGATTATTAGAAAATGAGGATAGTTTGTGCCTAAGCACATATTAAGTTATAGCATTGGAAGAGGAGATTTGGGCACCTAATATATTTGGAAGCAACAAGCATTTTAATAGCATTTATAGTTGTAACAATCCTGTAAAACAAGCACTCTGAAAATACGTATTAAGCATCTTCTGTGTGCTGGGCATTTTGCTAGATGCTGGAAGTACAGCCGTAGGCGACCGCACTTGGAGAACTCACGTAGGAGCACATATGGGAAAGGCAAGTCCACTGAAGGGTGGTGGGTGCTGAGGAAAGAGGAAGGAGCAGATGGAGGGGATGTCTAACCCTGATCAATCGTATGAATGAGGGATTCCTAGAATAGGGTACTTCTAGGCTGAGACACGAGTATGAATAGGAGTTCACTAAGCAAAGAGAAGGAAAGTTTTCTAGACCTAAGGAGCAATAGATCTGATAGTTCATAACAGGAAAGAGCCTGGGCACTTCTTAGGAATTAAAGAAAGTAGAACATGGCTCTTATAGCCACACTAGACATACTAGACACCTGGCTTTTCTACAGACTATGAGGGGTTGTGGAGCCAACTCAGAAGTGCAGGGAATTTAACTCACTGTGGGACAAACTTCATCCAGTGGGAAACAGGGAAGAGGAGGGACATGAACAGATAAGTTTCTTCTCTATTTCTCCCTCTAAAATAAATGATGATGATAAAGCATGCTAATATTAAAGAAAACTTAGATGTATCAGGCACCATTCAAAGCACTTTTAACTTATGACCACATTTAATCCTCAAAACACCTCAGAGTCTTGATGCACTCACAGAGAATTTGAGTAGCTTGTTCCGTGTGGCACTTTTACTGTGTGTTAGCACCAGGCTTTGAACTCAGATGTGCTGAGAACAGAGAAGCACTGCTGAGTCAGGTGGAGGCTGGGCTGGCTGAATGAAATAGTCTGAAGGCGTGAGTGATTCCCCGTTAAAAACAGCGGTCAATGCCATATCCTTCTGGCCTAAAATGTTTAAAAGCAGATGGCAATCGTCAAGCACTATTACAATTTGAAACTAGTTGATAGATTTGGTTTTGTGACTTTTCCCCCTATGTTCTTGAGTATAGGGTTGCGGTCTCAATGGTGCCTTGAAATGTATTCAGTAAAACACAGCTGGCAACTGACTTTAACTGTAATTATTGGCCTCTTACCAGTATTTAAAGATGCATTGCATGGATCAGTGCTTTGAACTTTGCTTTTCGGTTTTTATCAACAGTGTACCATTACTTTCCTAAAGACCTTTCCTGCACCTTTATTTAGATCTTGCACTGGTCTATAATTACGTGAAACCAAAAATTATCTATGGATTGATTTCCATAAATTACAAATATGTCATGCGTTACGTTACTAGACAGAAGGTCAGCAAACCAATTTGTTACACCAGTGGCACATTTACCAGAGCTTGGACAAGGATCCATTTGTCGAAAGCCTTCTGTTTTTAACTCTTTAAACTGGATTTCAAGTGAGACACAAATTCTGTGTAAATGGAAATGTAAATCAGTATTAGCCACAACAGTTAGAAAAGAGTATAAATTTAGATAGGCAGTTATGAACTGGTCTTCGCTTACAACATGTCTATTTGTAATTTAATTTTCTGTGAATGAGAATAAATATGTGGTAGTTTTCAACATCCTAAATACAATTCCAAGTTCATACTATTGTCAGTATATAAAAACTATTTCCACTGTATTAAATTATAAGTTTAGTAAAAGAATACTAATAGCTTAGTGTTAAGTTTTTAAAAATATTTATTTGTTTTTTAGAGAGCGGGGAGGGGAAGGAGAAAGAGAGGGAGAGAAACATCAATGTGTGGTTGCCTCTCGTGTGTCCCCTACTGGGGACCTGGCTCACAACCCAGGTATGTGCCCCGACTGGGAATCAAACCAGCGATCCTTTGCTTCACAGGTCCATTCTCAGTCCACTGAGCTACACCAGCCAGGGCCTGTTGTCTTAAAAATAACAAAATACTACACATTATGTAACTTGAAAATTAAGCAGAAATCTCCCAGCATTTAGAGTGATCCTTAGGAATCAACTAAAAAGGAATCTAATGCAATGAAATTTAAATGGCGTGCGTAAAATTAGTAAGTTCCAAAGGGGAACTTACATCCTGTGTGGCAGCAGTTCAGTTGGAACGATGTTTATAAAACTATTCCGACAATAATCCATTCTGCAGTCTTACCTCAGGGACTTTGGTCCTTCCCTGAAAATTTTCCTTTCTCTGATTTGAAAACTGCAGTTGCCTCCATGTTGACAACTAGCATCTCATTGGTCACTCGTTTGTCCGAGAGCTGAAACGCCGCACTCCTCATGGACGCCCCTTGCCTTGCTGGTCCCCCAGTGTGACGGCGGGCCCTGCCTTTCCAGGCGCAGCTCCCCCATCACTGTCCTTTTCGTTGTTGTTCCAGGTCTGAACATCAGAGCTTAGTTCTCTCTCTTTTTTATTATTATTATTATTTTAATATATATTTTTATTTTATTGATTATGCCATTACAGTCGTTCTATTTCCCCCCTCCATTCCCCTCCACCCTGCATACCCCTCCCCCACCATTCCCCCCCTTTAGTTCATGAACACATGTCTCAAGTTCTTTAGATTCTGTATTTCCCCTACTATTCTTGCCCTCCCCCCATCTATTTTCTACCTACTGTCTATGCTACTTATTTTCTGTACCTTCTCCCCCCTTATCCTCCTCCCACTTCCCTGTTACTAACCCTCCATGTGATCTTCATTTCTATGGTTCTGCTCCTGATCTAGCTGTCCTCTGAGTTTGCTTTTGTTTTAGGTATGGTTGTTAATAACTGAGTTTGCTGTCCTTTCATTGTTCATATTTTTTATCTTCTTTTTCTTAGATAAGTCCCTTTAACATTTCATACAATAAGGGCTTGGTGATGATGAACTCCTTGAATTTGATTGTATATGAGAAGCACTTTATCTGCCCTTCCATTCTAAATGAAAGCTTTGCTGGATAGAGCAATCTTGGATGTAGGTCTTTGGATTTCATGACTTGGAATAGTTCTTTCCAGCCCCTTCTTGCCTGTAAGGTCTCTTTTGAGAAATCCGCTGACAGTCCGATGGGAAGTCCTTTGTAGGTGACTGTCCCCTTATCTCTTGCTGCTTCTAGGATTCTCTCCTTCATTTTAATCTTGGCTAATGTAATTATGATGTGCCTTGGTGTGTTCCTTTTTGGGTCCAAGTTCTTTGGGACTCTCTGAGCTTCCTGGATTTCCTGGAAGTCTATTTCCTTTGCCAGAATGGGGAAGTTCTCTTTTATTATTTGTTCAAATAAGGTTTCCACTCATGACTGTTTTTCTTCCCCTTCTGGTACTCGTATAATTTGGATGTTGGAGTGTTTAAAGATGTTCTGGAGGTTCCTAAGCCTCTCCTCATTTTTTTGAATTCTTGTTTCTTCACATTTTCCTGTTTGGTCATTTTTTTCTTCCTTCTGGTCTGCTCCCTTGATTCGAGTCCCAGTTTCCTTTCCATTACTATTGGTTTCCTGTGCGTTTCCATTCATTTCAATTAATTTAGCCTTCATATGTTCCTCTAATTTGTGACTAAAATCAACCAGTTCTGTGAGCATCCTGATCACCAGTGTTTTGAACTGTGCATCTGAAAGTTTGGCTATTTCTTCATCGCTTAGATTTATCGGCTCTGGGGCTCTGAGTTGTTCTTGAGCCATGTTTTTATCTGTTTGTGCCTGTTAAGTATGAGGAGCGAAGCTTTAGTTGTTCACCACGGCGGGACCACCCAGGTCACTGGTTTGTGACGCTGTGTGTGGGGGCGGGGTCAGAGAGGGAGCAATGGCGGTCCTCTCTGCTGGCCCTGTCTGGTCCACCTCACTGCTCACCCCTGCCTGTTTATCTGAGTGAAAATGTGCGAGCCTGCCGCCCTGCACCGGGGCCTGCGCGGTCTGTCTCAATGCATGTGTCTTCACTGGTTGATCTACATGTAAATGCGCGACTGTAGACAGCCAGCCTCCCGCCTTCCCTGGGTCCACTCGTAGCTACCCCACACCTGGGATCCGCGCCCTCCGCTGCTTGTTCACCGCCCGGGGCTGGGGATCCTTTTTGCCCGACTCATTCGGCTGCTGGCTTTGCCCCTCTCACGGGTTTAGCTGAGCAATTTGTTGTTTTTGGACTCCATATTGTTCGATTTTCTGTGGTTTGGTTGAGTTTATTGTTGTTAAAACTTTGTCGTTTTTAGATTTGTTTGTGTGAGGAAGCAAAGTGTTCCCACCTACACTTCCATCTTGGCAGAAGTCCTCCTTTTTATTAGTAAGTGGTGTTTCCTGCCTTCGGCCCCTAATGAACATTGATATCAGATGATGTTAGTGGAACCCAGGGCCAGTTCATGTATGCCTTTTCTCAAAATATTCTGTGGCCCACAGCCCGCAGTCCCAGGCACCCTGGTATAAAAGTGAGGCTCATCCGGCCCACTATAAAAATTTTCTCTTCAAACTGTTGATTCTTGTGATTCTTACATTTCTTGCATTATTCATCAGCCTCAATTACACCCTGCCCTTTCCTAGTGTTGCTTATTTCTGGAGTTACAACTCCCATCACAATCTCGTCTTCATTTCACAGATCAATTTAAATTTGTATCCCCATGTTCCCGCTGAGCACTCATCATATTACTTATAATCCACTGCCAGTTATCTGTGTACATTCAGTGTTATTATACCTTTATGTCTTTTGTTCCAATCACTTGCCACCGTATCTGTAGGGCATATATTCCCCACTTTTAATAGATGAGAGACTGAAGATGAGAGTTTAAAAATCTTCTCAGAGAGAGACAGCTAGCACTGGCAGAGCCAAGGTCAAAGTTACATCAAGGGACTCTAAAGCCACATGACCTGGGTATTCTAAGGCTTTTCATAGCTACGTCCATAGCAGAACCCAGTGAGACATGTACATGCCCCCACACCCATTATTATTGCGGAGATACAGATGATTGATTGATAGACATATTAGATAAGATAAATATAACTAGAGCATTGTAAATTTAGACTACTTTGGTTTTTCTTAGATTTTTCAGAAATATTCTGACTCCTGATGAGCCAACTAATAGCACATTTAAGAACTAATGTATTCTCTCTATTTGGTTAGAGCCTCCCTGAGGAAGATACTGCTGTGCCTCACTGCATGTAAAAGAATGTCTCTGAAACCTGAGAGTGTTCTCACCAACCTAAGAGTGTCTATTTGTTTGCATAGTTGGTGGACTCTGCCTTTTGTGGTTAGACTTACAATCCATAGTAGGTTTCTGAAAGTGTATTGAAGAGGTGGACACTGGCATGGACGTAGAGTCCTGCCAGGGCTTTAAGAGACTTGCTTTGCTTTGAGGGACAACTGGGGTGAATGTTTAGTGGTGCACTGGCCCCCCCACGCTGGTGTGAGGCTAGAGGACAGCAGTGCGCTAAGTCATGGGGAGTCCAGGGTGGACAGAAATCACAGACAGAACAGATGAGGTGGGAGGCAGCTTTGGTTGCCCCTTTGTTTTTCCTCCACTGGAGAATCTTTTGTGTGCTTTCTTTTTTTCAGTCATTTTCCTCTCAGCACTCTACTTGGCTAATTAAAATTCTAATCACTCTGACAGTTAGAGGTAGAAAAAAATTATTCTTCCGTGCTGGAGAAGGTAATTTCAAGGTGTTTTAGCTGCCAAAGAAACAAAAGAAATTAGACAAAGAAGCAAATTGTCATAGAAGGACAAACGAATTTTGTTTTCCCCTTCTGCCTAGAAATATAAAACTTTAGCGAAGACAACACATTTCTATTTGGCCTTAAAATAATCCTAAATACATGAAGGTTAAAGAATGTGTTTTAGTTTCCTAAAGGTAAAGGTTTTCTGATAAAACAGTCTTTTTACATTTGCTCATGTCAAAAATAATTTACTGTTCTTAGTATGAAATGAAGTATAACATCAAAGGTTTGATTTGGTCTCTGCAAGATGTTGTTTCTGAAAATGTTTCCTTTTAATCTTTGATTTTCAGATATGCATTAAATATTTAAGAGACTAGAATTCGTATTTAAAGCTAAAAAATTTGTGGTATGATTTCTTTAATAAAATTGGGACATTAAATTTTTAATGCTAACTGGTCTAGAAATGTTAAATACAATTGCAGCCAAGATGATTTTTAAAATGCATGTTCTAGAAAGGTAGTTTTTCTAAAAAACTTTCCAACTAAATTAATCATTAGGCTGAGTTTAGGCTGTGTCTGTCAGGGATCTATAAATTGGGTAGAATTGGGAGAATGTTTACCAGGTAAGGTACTGTCTTATTTGACTGACATTTAACTGATTACTTAATATTTGAAAAAATTGACCAGACACTTGTTAAAATAGAATTGGATGTCTGATCCAATGTTATTTAAATCTAATTGAATATGTTTTTTAAAAGATGCCGTTAATCAACAAGCATCATTGAGCGACCCATGCTTGGCACCCAGGACACACACATAGTTCTACATATAAAGCAAGGCCTCTGGGATTTGTAATGTAATATACATTACATTATATGTAATGCAATATAATGTATAGTGTGATATAATGTAAAATATATTCTACTACATATGCTATATATATTACATTATACATATTCTACATATATTACAATATGCTACATATATTACATTACATTACATATGTGACATATATTATTTGTGTTATGTAATGTAATAAGGTCATTTGTTATGTGATAAAAAAAGATACTAAGGAAATATAGTTTTCAAATTTTCATAGCATCTAGCCAACTGAGAATCTATTTATTTATCTATACTATTTTTAAATTTGTTTAATTTTTAAATTACAATTTACATTTAATATGATTTTATATTAATTTCAGGAGCACAGCAGAGTGGGTAGATAATCATGTACTTTATAAAGTGTTTCCTCCATTTTTCCAGCACCCACCTGTCACCACACACAGTTATTACAATATTATTGAGTGTATTCCCTATGCTGTACTTTACATCCCCATGACGGATTGTAACTACCAATTTATACTTCTTAATCCCTTCACCTTTTTCACCCAACCCCCAATCTCCTCTGTCAACTATCATACTGTTCTCTGTATTTGTGAGTCTGTTTCTGTTTTGTCTGTTTGCTTATTTTATTCTTTAGGTTCCACATACAAGTAAAATCATATGGTATTTGTCTTTTTGTGTCTGACTTACTTCACTTAGCATTATACCCTCTAAGCCCATCCATGCTGTGGCAAACAGTAAGATTTTTTTATTTAAAACATATATCTACATAAAATAAAAAATAATGAACTTGGTCTTAAAAGGATAGTCATATCAGTCATTGATTGCAGGTTTTATTTAACAAGTATACTTTTATCCTCACTAATTTTTATTATAAAATGCATACATGAATAAATTCTTTACTCATTATTTTTATTTTATATATACATGTGTTAGAATCAAATACCTAGTAGAAGTTTTTATAAAAGTTAACCTCCAGCGTAGTATTTTATTGACAAAATGAACTATATGTCTTATTGTGACTGTTTTTGATTGATTTGCCATGTATATCACCTGGTACAGAAAGGTTTAACAACACACAACATCAAAGAGTGTGGTGTGTATCTGAACTTGAACAGCTTGCCATCTGCAGAAATATCTGGGGACAGTCCTATGGGACTCATATGTTGTTTGTGAAATATTTGAATGAACAAAAGTCCTCTTTTAACTTGTAAAGTATCATACAATCATCAATATATATTTTATTGTTATGTTCATTCTAAAATGTTCTTTGAAGACACAGTGTTTTAAAAAAGAGAGCCTAGCAGAAATTTCATGGGATAGGTAGGGAGGGACAGTATGCATACTGGAGCTAATGGTGTTAGGAAGTATGAAATTACTCATTAGATTTCCCAAGATGGAAGTCATGTCTATGCTTACCCTGATATCTTTTGGCGGTGCACTAGATAAAAGTTCAGTGCTACAACAGAATGTGTGGGGGCCATATCTCAGATCTGTCAGTAAATACTTCAGACCTATACAGCATATCTGAGCCTCAGTTTCCTCATTTATAAAATGAGGTCAATAATACCATTTTCCAAATGGTAGCTGTAGGTTACTTATTATGTCTCTTTCACAGTTATGTATATGTATGAAGGGATAAGGCAAGAACTAGCTACATGCCTAGAAACCTAGATAGCTTACAAGTTTTTATAAATGTTATTGATTATATATAACATTCACACAGTCATGATAGGAACTGAGAGAGGAAAAGGTGGTGAACAGGTGCATTATTGACCTCAAGAATCATTGAATTTAGTGGTACAGACAGCTTTGCATGCAACCACTTTAATAAATGAGAGCTACTGAGTAGCAACTAAGCATGGAACAACATGACTTCTATATTATAAATGCACAAAATTGTGTTATTGTTTGCCTGCTTTCACTCTTGTCCCAGTAGTCAATTTTAATATTATCCAGGAGCCTGACATGGTCATGCATCTTAACTCATGTCAGTGAGCTTGCCCACTCACCCTGTAACTCAATTATGAAAATATTTGCAAATGGTCTAACATGGCTTTTGGGCATCAATGAGGAATAAGATGATTTAAGGTCTTCTCAGCTCTTTTCTGGGTATGCTTTTCCCTCGGGCCTCTGGTGTACTTTTTCCCAATTATTCTATATAAGTGGCTGCTTTTCAATGTCTTAATTTCACTAAGAGTCTCATCCCTGCTTCTTATTGAGGCCTTAGAGGTTCCATTTGTATTCCTCTGCCCGTAATCTCCTACCCCCAGGCATCTGCAGGTCTGCAATCTCCCTACAGGTTTCCCGTGCACGTTGTCTGCCACAGATTTTCACGGCTTCCAGCCTGAGATCCCGCCTGTGCTGCCATTTTTGTCTGAGCCTTGAGTCAATCAATACAGAAATCATTCCTGTCGGCAGCCCACAGAAAGGTCAGAATGTTGCCAACAAGTTCCAGCTATTTCCTTCCATCCCATGGGGAAGAAAGTTGGAATCAGGCAATTTCAGGCAGTTTCCCTCTGTCTGTGTCATGTCGCTCCAGGGCGGCAGTGGGTGAGGGCAAGCAAGTACACCATGGAATTTCCTACCATTTTGACTGTGGCTTTTTCATCTTTGACTGTTTGCTTGGTTGCTGTGGATTCTTGACTAGTTTCCAGACCTCCCATAAAGCTATTTTAGTCAGTGTGGTTGTTTACCTGATGGTTCCTTTGGGGAATGAGCACCTGTGGCTTCCTAGTTCACCATCTTGTTATGCCCACATGAGAAGTATTTTTAATCTATACTTTATAAATATTGTAATAAACACTTAATTGTGAGATTAAAATGAGGTGTATTTGGGGCATCCAGAGACTTAGTAAGTTTACCAGTCAGAATCTCTTCCTGAAAAAAAATTCAAAAACACTGCAACAAGATTTTAATGATAATAATAATTCAGGGAAAAGAAATCAAAGAGTAATGGTAAATTAAAAAATCTAGAAGATATATGAATATGTGTGTAAAAATTAACTCATAAAAACATAAGAACAATTGGGGAATAAAAATATCCAAGATAATTGTAGAATAGTGGTTGATTGCTACGGGGTTTAGAAAAACATGGAGAACTAATGACTTGCTGTATTCTTGTTCAGGGTGGAGGATGTGACTTTTTCTAGGTACTGCTAGAAAAATAGAAGCTCGTAAGTCTGGCAAAGGCTGTATAGCTGAGATTATATGATTGAAGTGAAAAGCATAGTTCCTAAGTGAAGTCCTATAAATCACAACCAGGAGAATATTAAAAAGAATAATATCCAGTGTTGGAGAAGATATAGTGAAAGTGAGTGACTTCATACATTGTTAGTGAAAGTGGAATTGCCAAAGTCTTTCTGGGGAATGATTTTGTAATACTTATCAAATTTTCAAATTCCTGCCTAGCAATTACACTTTTGGAAAAAAATACTTAGTAAATTACTTAAAGAGACATGCATAAATATTTTATTAAAGTATCTTTCTAATATGAAAAATAAGAGAAAACATATGTCCAATAAATGAATTTTTGTAGACTTCAGGGCACGTATATGAAGAAATTCTATTTAACATTTCAACAGAATGAGACCAATTACAGGAAATGTCTTCAGAACACATTGTCAAGTCAAAAAGTAAGAAGTAGAAAAAGGTAGACCTTATGGTTGTATTATTTAAATAACAAGACAGTATCACACATTTGTATGTGTTTTTATAAATGCATGGGGAAAATCTGAATTACACTAATAGTTAATGATGGAAATGAGGTTGGCATAGTTTTGGTGGATCAGGAGACTTTCGCTTTTCACTACATTTGCTTCTGCATTGTTTGAATGCACTGTTGTGTTTTGTGTTATGAAATACATGAAAGCATGTTTAATCAAATAATCAACTTAGAATAATCTGACCACCTAGCCAGCCAGAAAAAATAATTTACACTTTTCATTAACATGGCTGGAACCTAGCTACCATTTCTTGAGTCTAGAGAGTTCTTCTCATAGGTTTTGGCACAAAGGAATCTGCTCCTTAGCAGTAATCTGCTCCTTAGATATTAATTGAAGATTAGCAAATAAGTAGAGATGAATTTATCTCTGTTATGGAAAGAAAAAGAGTTAAAAAACCAAGTGCTAGCCTGAATTAACAAATAAAAATGTATATACATTTAAAATGCCTTAAATCAATACATTTCAGAACAGGACAAACCGGAAAAACAGTATGCCAAGGTTGTTTGCCTATTTGTGGATTTCCCTACGTAGCTACTTAACTAATTTCACTCTTTGACTTTGATACACTGTTATCTTCAATTGTCCATATGCATTTTTTTTGTTGGTTCACAATGATAACATTAGGGATTCCCTTAAAAGAATTATCTGCTCATACACGAAGTCTCTGGGGAGGGCAGGGGCAGAGTCTGGGTGCCTGGCATGCTTAGTTTTGGAACACTGCTTCTTCCATTTCTGTTAGCAGTCAGCAGAACAGGCTGACACGAGGGAAATGCCTGCCAGGGAACTTTAGAAGGAGGCATTTTTTAATTAACAGGGGCCAGAGAAGGTGATAACCCCAAGGGGTAGTGAAGAGAAATTAACATGGGAAAGCAGTTCCAGGCTCCAGTGGGTCCCAAAAGGCCAGCCGTATTAGTGGTGTCTGTTCTGATTGAACTTTTGCTGTGTCTTTTTATTGATTCACTTGTCAGAATCTGACAAAAGGACTGCCGCCCGTCAGTTGTTTGCTCAGAGTGGTGGGCTAGGGTAGAAACTGCTTCCCGGTACAGCGGGCTGTGGAGCGAGAGCTGTCATTCCGGTTCTCATTTCACAGACATGATTAATGTTGTTGGGCTTTAGGTAAGAATTAAATGTGTGTACACACACAGAGCCCCGCAGGCTTACTTAGCCCTGGCTTTTCGAGCCTCTTTATTCTCTTAGTTCTTTGCCTGATTTTGCAGAAAATGCCTTTAATTATTAAAATTTTTAAACGAAATTTCAGGGATAATATTTCCATTGACTGTTGCCGACACTACCCCCCTGAATCCCCAGCACTTACCAAATCATTGGCTTAGGAAGCATTTAAAAGAAGCATATTCTGTGAATAAATATTTCAAGCTTCTTTCCCCAAAATGAAGATGAACAGTAAATAAAGCGTGTAAAGAGCTAGTGAGATCATCCATGGAGCAAGGTGGAGAAGGTGGAGGGGGTGCTTTTTTTAACGTCCTGGAGGGTGCAGTGAGCTGGCAAGCCTAGGGTGGGCCCCAGGAGAGCTTCTGTGCTTGGAGCACAGTAAGAATAGAAATATTCTTAAAAATATTTGAAGACCATTTAAAACGCTGTGTGGGTCTTATGCCTTTGTGAGAACCAAGCTTATGCCAGAATTCTATGGATGTTTACAAATGTCAAAACATGCTTTCTCTAAAGCAAGGACAGACTCCCCACAGTTCATTTAAAGATGCGAAGATAATTATTTTTCCTAAGTTCAAATAACATCATGTTTATTATTCACTTTCTTGAAGCACAGTATTTATTAAGGTCACTTAAGAAAATAGTAAGATCATCAGGACCTTGGTCCTGATACATTCCCTAGAGATTTGTTTTCTTTTCCCTCTTCTCCTTTCCCCTCCTCCTCCTCCTCCCCTCCCCCTCTTCCTCTTCTTCTTTTCCTTCTACTTTTGAATCCACTTATAAAAGTGACCCACCCAGAATTGCATATCACTCACACTCAGAACTGATGAGCTTGAAGATATGGGCTGTCTAAATCGGTGGCCATTGGGCACTTGAAACGTGGCCAGTTTGAAATCAGAGGTGCTGTAAATGTGAAATACCCACTGTGTTGTGTAGCTGCATTATGCAAAATAGAATGTAAACTATCTCAATAACTTTGTGTGCTGATTACTTGGTGATATATTACCTTTGATATATTGGGGTAAATAGCTCATTAAAATGAACTTCACCAGATTTTTAAAAACATTTTCAGTGTAACTACTAGAAAATTAAAAATTACATATGTCCCACATTATTTTTCTTTTGGATGGTATTAACGTAGGCAAGAGGAAAAATTCCTATTTATTAAGGATTTGCTATATGACACCTGCTATACCAAACACTGGGTGTGCATTATCTTATTAAGCATCACAATTACCATTGAAGCAGGTGTTATTGTTACCTCTACTTATAAACAAGGAAATTTAGACAAGAAGAATGAGTCAGCAGCCTAACATTACAAAAGGACATAAGACGTTTTACTTTTCTCTCAGTGACCGTGTGTGAGTGTCTGTGTAGTGCCGTAGGACACACGCTCTGCATGGGCCACGTGCTGTGACTGACTACTCTGTGACGGGCACTCGTACTGCTGTAGATGGATTTTGGAGAAATAAAGATTGTCAACTTAATTTTTGCAAACTGTTTAATTAGGCATTTGGTGTATTAGGGTTTAGTAAATTATTAAAGCACTCATGGAATTCTCTTGTGTTCCATGGTAGGAAATGGTTTTAATGCATCTACATTTGTGAAAAAGTCAAAGAGGAGGCATTACGTGAAAAATTGACAAGTAGTATTGAATTTAGAATGAATTCTGTAAAAATTAAGTCCTATATACATTTGGGTTTTTTTTTTTAACTTTTTAAAAAATTGTTGTTCAAGTACAGTTGTCTCTATTTTCCACTCCCCCTCCCCCCACCAGCCATCCCCACTTCCCACCCTTGATCCCACCTCCCCCCTTGGTTTTGTCCATGTGTCCTTTACAGTTGTTCCTGAAACCCCTTCCCCCTGGTCTCCCCATTATCCCCTCCCACCTCCCCTCTGGTGTTTCTTTCCTTCTCTTTCTCCCTCCCTTCCCCTCTTTCTAAAAATAAATAAACAAAATCTTTGCCCTTTCAGGTGTGGCTCAGTGGATGAAGTTCTATATATGTTTGACAGAGGGGTGAACCAAGCAACAGTTGTACACCTAGAGAACGCTCGTATTTTCTGCGGAGTGGGGACCATTGGGTGGAGCACAGAACAGTTCTCAGCAATGTCAAATTAGGAGGAAACTCAGAATCAGAAAAAGGCAGAGGGGTAGAGAATAAGAAAGTCAGAATGAGAGAGACGTGAACAGAAAAGGGTTGTTAAATAAACCATCTTCATATATATATATATATATATATATATATGAGGTATATATATGAGGTATATATATGTGTGTGCGTATATATATATATGTGTGTGTATATGTATATATAGATATACATATACACACACACCATATACCTTATATACCATAAGATGGTCTTTTTATACCATCTGTGGAAATTGACAACTTTTAGCAATAAACAGTATTAGAAAAGACTGCTTACTTGTGTCCAAAAATGTAAAAGTAGAGAAGGTAAAATGAATAGAGGGAAAATACTTTTTCTTTTTAATTAGATTTTTCTGCAGATGGTAAGGGAAGAACATAAAATAAGGAAGATAAAGTAAGAAGCTATTCTGAAATATCTGCACGTCCATGCATATACGGGCCAGTTCCTTCTATAAGACCCCCGAGCTGCCGGACCACAGGAGAAATCTTTGGGGGGATGGATCGATGAACTCAGTTTTCATTTTGTACAGAATTTCACACGCAGGAAGGTGGTCCTGTTTGCAAAATATATTCTGTTGAAAAGCTGTCCTAAAATTACTTATTTTTTGGTGCATGTTTATTTTCTACGTATATTTATACAAGTCCTTCAAAAAGTATTTTCCTCCTCTAACCAGATAATAATTATTTTCTTAAAATTATTGATAGAGGATTTTAAAATTACATCATAAAAGTTACATTCAATATGCTATTCACTTTTTAAAATTAGAGATTTTAAACATTATTACTACTCATTTAACTTCTACTCCAACACAGGGCAGTCATATAGCTAATTATATTGTTTGGTTTTCACACCATCAATGTCAGAAATTATTTGCCAGTTTTTAAAATTGCTGAATGGTACTTAGTCCTGTTAAGTAGTATTCCCAAGATCTCAAAGCCAGTAAAGGGTGAATGGGAACTTAAAGCAATATTCAAATTAACCTTACACTTATTTCATTCTCTTGGTTTTCATCAATGAGAATTATGGCAGTATCTTTGAAGTCCTAAAATATAGGACTTGTTTTCAATGATTCAGATTATTGTGTCTTCCCAAATCTGTTTAAGAACTTAATATGTAACCAGTCTCACAAAGAAAACACCTCAACATCATTTTCAATCCCTTTCTCTCTGACCTATATGTTTTCATTTCTATTTGCTTTTTCTCACAGCCCCAACTTTGCCTCCTCTTCTTAATAATCGCTCTTACTTAAAGTCTTTGCAGATTGCTGTTATCTCCTACATGGTTCCTGTTTCCAAACTTTTCCCTCTGTGTCATTATTTATATTGCCACCATGGCTGTTTTTCTAAAATATGCATTTGATTGTATCATTTTCTTACTTCCTAATCTTAGGAGGGTCTACTTTGCCTCCTTAGATTTTAGGTACAGACTTCTTGGGAAGGTACCCAAATGATTCAAACGATCTTTCCACCTTAAACTCCCACTGTCCCCTGCTCAAGCCAGCTATTTGCATTCACACTGAAATGATGCAATGCCTTTCCATGAGCCATCGGGAGGTAATTAAATGTCAGAATCCTGCCTGGAGTACCATTTCCCCACATGTGTGTGGTCACAGCCAGAGACGAATGCACACCAGATCCCTGAGGCCTGAAGGCTTTGTACATGCTGGTTGTTGTTTGATGACTGAGATACCCACTGCCAGACCTTTGTAAGCCCTGAGTTTTATCGGATAGATTCCAGAAAACGCCTGAAGAAACTTTGACCTTTTTCATTTCCAAATAAAATCTGAAACCAATTCCTGCTGGAAAATGTGAACCTGGATCTGATGGTTTTTATTTCTCTATTGTCATCATTTAAGTCAAGACAATTGATGTTAAGAAAACATTTATTATTCCTGAAAACAAATCCTAGAAAAAGTATTGACAGATGATATTTTAATTGGTTTGGCCTCTCAAGTGACTAAATAATCAGGAAACCTCTTCTGTTTAACAACAGATTGAGGTACTTTGTATTCTTGCCTCAAAGTGGAGCAGTTTCAAGCTGGTAACACTGTGATTGATTTTTCTGTATCAAATACAATGTTACGGTCTATTGTTTCCATAGCAAACATATGGCATCTGTCTTCAAATTCAGACTGTGATCCTGCACTAGCTAGTAATACTTTATATAACCACATCCTTCCATTACAAGTATGAGTGGATTAATATCGATTTTTTTTCCCTCTTGTCCAAGACTGAAGGTCTATCTCAACAGCAGTAATTTACACAGCTGGCATATAACGATATGCTTACTCCTCCTTATTTTCATGGTCAAGATTATTGCTTTGTCTGAAATTCAGTTTCTGCTATTTTTAACCCAACATAGGTTGAAAAGGGTAACATACTTTGCAGCTCTAGGCATTTATGTTGTCATATGTTTCCAATAACATTCTGGAACTTTAGGAAAACTTTGAGCTCTTAGTCTGCATGAAACTTTAGAAAAACCACAAGGAGTTGGCAAAAACACATCACCATAATTTGATCCAATGTGATTTAGCTAAGTATTCTAAAAAGTGTGCCACTTACTTTATGACTTTAAATTCTGTTACCCTTAAGTAAAACATTTCTGACTAAATCCCTCTGCTTTGTCCAATTATAATCCCACCAGTTTTCTTCCACCAAAGCTCCAAAGTATACCCTTCGCCACCTCTGCACTGTTCCTGAAGGGTGTTTCCTTATTCAGAGTGCCCTCACTCTCCTCCATTGCTACACTAAACTTCCTCGCACTTCAAAACTTAAACCAAGTATTACCTTCTCCCTGAAGCTTATTGCAAGTACTCTGATTCCTGGTGGTTTTTCCTTTTAGATTCTCTCAATAACAAACTAAGAACTATAAATATTAATTTTTAATTACATTATCTCTTGTGTTTACCTAATGTGGCCCTGGATACCACCCAGGATATAGTTAAGTTCTCAATAAAATATATGTGAAAGAGTCAAACCACAGTGCATGACGAACATGAGTTATATCTAAATCTGTACTGTTTTTTAAATTGTTTAGTATCTCACCCAGTACTTAGTATCAGGCTAAGCTGGTGCTGTCAGCTGAGAATGTCCAACAGGGATAGAGTTCTACGTTCCAATGCCAGCAAAGTTGAAAGAGGACTTGAATCGGTAACTAATGAATCTGAACTGCAGCCCTGGCTCCCTTAGTATCAAATTATATGACCTTGAACAAGTCCATAACCATTTTGAAATTCAATTTTTTTCTTCAAAAAACAATGTGGTTGTGTCTACTTAGACCACAAATAACTCTTTTTTTTTTTTTTTAATTCTCAATCAAAGATCCATAGGAGGAGGCCTGCACTAAACTATGGAGTATCTCTGCCTCCCAGTTTCATGGACAGTTAGACTAGAAGGACATTCTTGACCCAAGTTGAGCCATTCAGATTCTCCTTGTAAGGGGGAGACTTTTTGTCTTTCTTCATTTTTAGACTATTTTTTTTTACTGGAGCATATGTTTTTAGTAACTTCCTAAGAAATAATTCCTACTATATTTAAGTGTGTCTTTACCTTCACACTTAATTGAACATTTGATTTGGCATAGAATTCTGGGATGAAATAATTTTCTCTCATAATTTTGAAAGATCATTCTATCTTCTACCTTTTGTGATGCAGTTGAAAATCTGATTCACTTCCCTTTATGTGTTGTTTTGCTGTTGTTATTTTATAAATGCAATTTTCTTTTAACTCTCTAAGGATACTAATTATAGTTTTTTTCAAGGCAAAGTTTGTTGAGCTTCTTGGATTCTGAGATGTTTGTATTCATGTCTTCATCAAATTTTAAAAGGTTTTGGCTGTTATTTCTTCAAACAATCTCTCTACCCCCTTTCCTCTCTCTTTTCCTTCTGTGACTTCCACAAGTCATATGCTGATCCCCTTGAAAGTGTTTTAAAAGTCCTTTAGGCTCCACTCACTTTTCTTGTCCTTTTTTTCTGTTCATCAGGCTCAGTGATTTCAAATATCCTCTCTTCAGGTTCACTGACTGTGTCTCTTGCATGCTCAAATCCGCCTTTGGGTCCCTCTCAGGCAGGAGCCCCCAACGTTTTTGGCACCAGGGACTGGTTTTGAGGAAGACAGTTCTTCCACGGATGGTCAGGAGGTCGAGCTCAAATGGTAATGCCAGGGAAGCTTCACTGCCTTGCCTGCTGGGGCAGGAGGTGGGCTTTCCATCAATGGCCTGCGGCTCGCCTCCTGCTTGCACCCAGTCCCTGACATACTGGGCACTGGTACCAGTCTGTAGCTCAGGGACTGGGGAACCAACTCTAGGGAATTTTTAATTTCAATTATTTTATATTTTAGTTCTAGGGTTTATTTATGGTTTCTTTAAATTTTCTCTCTATTGATACTTCAGTTTTATTTATATATATATATATTTTTTTTTCTTCATATCTTCCTTTAGTTCTTTAAGCAACTCTAAAATAGTTGTTTTAAGGTCTTTGTCTACTAGATCCTCGATTTGGTATTTCTAATGTATAGTTTCTGTTGTTTTTTTTTCCTTTGAATGGACCAAACTTTCCCATTTTTTTATGTGTGGAGTGGGGGGGATATTATTTATTTATATGTTAATAACTGAACATTTGCATCTAATAATGTGCTAACTGTTGTAATCTCATGCTCCTTCTTCCCCAGAGCTTGCTGCTTTCTGTTTTTGTTTTGTTTTGTTTTGTTTTGGCTGTTGTGGGCTATCTCCATTCCTAGGATCAGCCTCAGGTACAACATTAAACTCTTCTCAGGTCTTCTCTGACACTGTGCTTTTTCCTGAGTGTATGCAGTGTCCTTCTGATTTCCCTTGTATATGCAGTTGCTTTTGAATGTCCTAGTCTTTAATTTCTGGTTCCCAAAAAGAGAAAAATGAAAGGGGTGGGTGGTACCATCCCTTCAAGTCCCCTAGAAGTTGCTTCAGCCCAAGCAGGAGGGGCTTGCAGCAGTGGGGACAAGGCTGCTACAATGGTTGCCCCCTCTGTGCCTGCACCTTCTTGATCAGAGGCAGCAGTTACTAGACCACCAGTTCCAAACATTTGTAGGAGCAGGGCCTTTATTGCCCACCCTGGCTTCACAAGGTGCGTGTAAGGTGCTCTGGGAACGCATGCAAGGCTGGCTGCCACACGGATGGGGATGGGGAGGGGGTGGTAGCCACTGCTGAGGTGGAGACTGAAGTTCACTAAAATTTATCCTCTAAGCTTTCCCCTGGAAGTTACCAGTCTTCACAAGACTGGAGTTCTAAGGTAGTCACATCAGATGGATTCTGCCAGTTCAGCCCTTCTCTGGGCAGGGAGACTGATTTCTGGTGCTTCCTGTTCCACCATCTTCTGAGAGTTCTTTCCATAAAATTATAGGTACACATGCATTTAATCCCTATTTTCAGCCACATGCTAAAACCTCTTTTTAAGGTACATTTATTATCTAAATCTTGGGAGAAAACGTAGTCATCTATGTGAAAATGGAGTGGGGTGTTGGATTATTCAGTGGCTTTGAGTAAGTTCTCAAATCACTTTCTATTTTCCCCTCAGCCTAATGTTCAAAGTGCTAAACTTGTCACACAAGTTCTTACGGTAAATTTGTTCATTATGGTCAGTGTTTCCTTTTTCCTGGGGCTAAAATTTATTTCCACTCTGCGAAGACAACTATTACTCCATACTTGCTTTTCATCTTCCAGAAACTGGTTGAAATAAACCTATCTTCCATTTTCATCCCTATTATTCTTCTGTCCTATAGGCTAATAATGTAACTGTCATTTCTTTTTACTATGCTATCATTTTGTTGAGTTATGTAGGTGAAGAAAAGATGTGAGTTATCTGCAACATGTGATTTCTTTGCAACATGTGATCCCTGCGCAACATTGAACTGGAAGTGGGACTCGGGAATATGCATAATAAGCCTACTAGGTATTTCCATTTTACATTTGCTTGAGCAAATTGCTTCAGAGAAGAAACAGACATGAATTGGGACTTCTTGGTTTAGAGAAAAAGACAAACAGAAAATTACTTTTTTTGAAATAAGTGCTTTGATAGAAGTGTATAGGGTGCTATGGGAGCAAGTAAAATTGGGGGGAGAGCTAACACCTGGAAAAGACATCACATCAGGAAGTAACGTATGAAGGATGAGCGCAGTTCATCTGAGGGTGAAGTTCAGGAAGTAGATTGAAGGGAGGGGGCAGTACCTTGCAGGTGGAAATACAAAACTCAAAATGTTGGGTATAGCCATAGCATGGAGATGGAGAGGTAGTGAGGAAACTGTAATGACGATGGTGGAAACAGGTGAGGCCAATGTGAAGGACATTAAGCACCTAAGAACAATGATTAGTTACAGTGTATAAATAGATGGTGGACAGAAGAAGAAGAAACACATGTAAACCTGAACGTAAGGGAGATCAGTTAAGAGGCACTTGCTGTGACCAAGGTAAGGGACAACGATGTTGTCATAAACTAAGATGGTAAAAAACAAGCGCAGATAAGCTCTACAAATATTTGGAAGGAAGAATCAACAAGCTTTACTGAGTAGGTATGTAAAGAGAGGAAAAGGAAACACTAATGATAACTTCCAGATTTTCACTTTGGAGAACTGAGTGGCTGTGACACCATCTGTTCTGACGGTGAAACTCAGACATTTGAAAGGAGTGTCAGGGAGCTAACTGAGATGAAATTTGGATGCTTACTTTAATTACCATGATATATCTAGTTGAAATGTCCAATAGTTTGTATTAGAAGTCTAGGAGAGAGGTTGGGCTGAAGAGAAAATGGAGGTGGTCATTAGTTTAAAAATTAGAAATTTCCCAAGAGAGATTATAGAATCAGACTAACATCAGCTACCAGCTATTAAATATGTACATGTTAGGTAGCATTCATAATTATTTGTTTAATGCCAATAACAATGTCACATTAAATCACTTTCTACTTTATTATAGGGAAAACAAGGGACAGATGGACTAGCTTCCTTCCAGTGGGTCCTTGTTAGGTATGTGACAGAGCTAAGGGTCAAACCCAGGTTGTTCCTAATTATAGAATTTATCTCCACCCATTTTGCTCTCCTCAAAATTCAAAGTAGTTAGGTTGAAGATGCAGTTCACATAAGGGGCAGGAAAAGGGGATGAAAAGAACCCCCACAAGTTAGTGATAAGGAGCAGCTATATTGGCAGAAGAAAACCAAAAGAATGTGGTGATCTGAAATTGAAAAGGAAGGAATGTAAGGAGAAAAGGGTTAACAGTGGCAAATACCACAGGACATTCAAATAAGAGAACATAAAATTGTCTGTTGACAAAGAGGTCTTTGTGGACGATGGTCAGAGTGAAGACTGGTGTGCTAGTGGCTGAGACAGATCACTGTGGCCTCTTAAATGCAAGAACAGTGAGGACATAGAAACAGTGAGTTCACTATGTTACCTGTGAAGGGGAGGTGAGATGAAGGGCACCTGCTGGGTGCTGCATGTGGTGGGAGAGATAACATGAGAACGACTAGAGCCGATTCAGATGTTAATGGGGGAGAGTGAGTGACCAACAGTGAATTTAGAAAGAAAGGGCATAGTTTACAAAGCCATGTTGCTGATGGAGCCCACCATAGATTTGGGGTAGAATTTTATTCTTAGACTTCTAAAATGAAAATATTTTTATATTATATATGTAATTCTGCTTTCTTTCAAGCATTTAAATGCAGACCTGTATAAATTGGAACCTTAAGGTACCCCTGTTATTTCATCTTAACTAGGATAACTGCATTTGAAAAATTTAGCCTTTTAGCCTTTAAACCTTTGAATCTATAAACATATATTATTTAAAATGGAATAATAAAAATAGTAGTATTAAAAATTTTGTCACCTTTACATAATATATCATGGACAGACATTGCTCCATGTTAGTAATAGAGAGGATGTTCAGCTTTTTAAAGTCTTCATAGTATTCATACTCTTCAGAATAGTCATAGAATTCCATTGTAGGATATTGTCTTAGTCCATCTGGGCTGCTTCAGCAAAAATACCATAGACTACCTAGGCTTAAAGTACAAAAAATTACTTCTCACAGTTCTGGGGGCTGGAAGGACAGGAACACGGCTACGGCAGTCTGCTGAGCACCTTCTTTACGGGTCCTAGACAGCTGTGGGCTCACATGTTCCCACTGCATGTGGCACTCGGAGCTCTCTAAGGTCCCTTTTACAATGACACTAATCTCATTCGTGAGGGCTCCACACTCATGACCTGTCACCTCCCAAAGGTCCCACCGTCAAATACCATTCCATCGGGGATTAGGTTTCAACGTATGAATTTCGGGGTGAGGGCTCTCTTTATAAGCATTCCATACTAAGTATGTTTAACCAATTTCATATTAATGAATGCACAGAAAGCTTTTTCATATTTTCTATTAAAATATTATAGATATTCCTATCCTTTTTTTTCCTGGGTACTTTTCTAAAAATATTATGGCTTGCCCAAACAACATTTTAATTGCAAACACATTGCCAAATAGTTGTAATAGCTATTGCCCTCTCAGCTCATGTGTGGGGAGAGCTTCTTCAGAATAAGTGAGTATGAATGAAAGGAGATTGTGAATGCAAATGTGGTTTTATGATTGGACACAGAAAGCTGAGGGATAAAAAATATATATATATCTCCACCCCAAAAACCAAAATTTATTATCTTCTTGAAGGTGGGCCTCTTGTAGTACAGGCTTCCCCCACTAGGTCAGTGTTCTGCAACCCAGCTGTCTCAGTGTGGCAGAGACTTCACTGGGCTTCAGTGAAATTTGTTTTGAAGACACTTTCAGTGCATTTGCCCACTCGTGATGGGTGATATACAAGCACTCGTATCTACACCATGCTGAGTGTTCAGCAGTTTTTGACCACAAATGGCACAGCCCCTATGCCCCACCTTCCCTGTTCACCCAATCTCCCACTGACTTTATTGTTTCCCCCAATGAAAAAACCCTCAAAGGGAAAAGTTTTGTTGATGTGGAAAAGGTGAAACAAAATAGGGCAGAAGCATGAAAAGGCACCAAAGTTGATGAATTCAAAAGCTTTTGTGAACAGTGGAAAAAAATGTCTCAATAGGTGTATTGCATCAAATGGAAAGTACTTTGAAGGTGACTGAAGTTTAAACATGCAGGAATAAATACATATCATTTTATAAATAGATTATGGGGTTCTTTGGGTCCCCCTTTGATACGTGTTGCAGTATATATATTCTGAGACTCTCAGAAGGGAGCAAATAGATTTAGAAAAAGTACAGTACTAACCGGCTGGCAGTGTCCAATATCTATTTATGCTATTTCCCCAGGAAATGTCTTTGGTGTATTGTTCATATATTATTGCTGACAGGCTTGCCCTGTTTAGAAAGCTGTGATTTAGAAAACTCCATACAAATCGCAGTTCATCAATTTACCAACTGCCTTTCAGATCACTTGGCAAGTCAGTCCTTGCACTGACCCTCTGTGTGTGGAACATTTGTTCCCACTGCCTGCCCTCTGACTACAACCTACAGACACACACGTCTGTGGGGGGGACAGCAACACCACCATTGCAGATCAGCGAGCCCACGAGGAAAATGCTTGTGATAACCATCCTGCTAAAGCTAATTAGTCTTTTATAACATTTAAATAATGGAGATTATATTGTCCAGTATATTTATAGGACCAGATTTTTATAACAATCTTTTAGGGTCATCACAAGCACTGCTTTAATAAATTGCGATACGAGAATTTTTTTCTGATCAAACGGGAAGCATAATATCCAGAGTATCATGAGCTCCTTGAATTTTTAGGTGTAGCAAAATGATTTGTGATTACACATTATTTTGTCTAACTAGAGTGCAGTTCCTATGAGCTATTTTTGTCTAAAGTCTCCTTGATGGCTTTTTTGGAACAAATTAAAAACTAGTACTTCACAATATAATTTATTATGCCATACCTGAACTTGTGTCCTTGCTCAAACTTAGCATCAGCTCACACTTTTATGAATTACACAGATAACTACATAATCAAGAAGGTGAGAGTAAAGTCCAATTCTGTCCAACCTCCTATGCCTCAGAACTCTATTGCTCTAACTAATATATCTGAAAATTTAAAGGAAACTTACCAATATTTTTATTTTATTTATTCTTAGAAAATAGCATCTAAAAGATTTAGTGAGTTTGGCACTGGAGTTAATACATAGTTAGGTCATAGGGAAAGTATTAACTATATTTCTAAGTATCATTGAAGATAGATTTTTTTCAAAACTCCTTCCTGTTTTTAAAATAAATATCAACTGAATACCTCCATACTGCCTAGAACTCTACAAGACAGAGAGAGCACATTGGTGTCCATGACAGACCTGACTCCTTTCTTACCTGTGCTTAGAGTCTAGGATTTCCAAGGTGATACTGAGCAGGATCACATGTTATCAAATCAGACACTCTGTGAGCTCTGGTATGGTTCTGCCAGTTGAGGAGCTGTGTGCAAAGGAAACTTATACTGGGGACACATTAATTAATCCTTGGCCTCTCCTAGGTGGAATGGATTTGTACTAAAAAAATTTGCTCTCAGGTGGCTAGCTGGTCTCCTCGAGGGAGGGAACTATACCAAAGGCTGGTGGCTTTCTACTGCTGAGGCGTGAGGCATTCAGCAGCGGCAGTAGCATTGGTGACAGGCGCCCCCAATTCTGGGTGTGTGCATGGCTTTCCTCCGGCCACTGGGATTGTTCTCTTTAAGAACACACACACTGGGGTGGCCAAGGTCAGCTCACTGATGTCCACTGAGTGAGCCATGATCATACAAGGCCTTCTTTTTGTGGTTGTTCTCTGGTGGGACTGGACATGATATACAAATATCAGCAAATTAGCTCCCACTCCCACAGGGCCACCGTACGATTCTTCCCCATGCTCCTCATCTGCTACTTCCCAATTTTGTTTCTTTTGGGCCCCTGACCAAGCCGTTTGCCACTGCATTTGAGTCTATGTGTATATTTACCTCGGATCATTTCTCTGTCCACACCGAGTCAATGAATGAGTACATAAAAGCTCTGTCCCCTGGGAAGATTTCCCCTCTTCTTTTGTGGACTGCTACAGAAGAAGGAAAAGAACTGATAAAGTAATAGAAACCAAACTGAATCACTGGGCAATTTTATAAGACAGATTGAAAACAGCTGCCATCATTATGGTTTTTCTCTAGAAGCATTAATACATCAAGCTAGTACAGGCTTTCAAGCAGATATTTCGCCTTGGGCTTTTTATAGGCGGGGAGATGAAAGCAGAAGAAACCATGATGCTGCTAAAACAGAGAGATTGAAAGAATGGATTATATAATTAAGTTAATCAGAGAATGAAGGGATGACTGCAAAAATGAAAACAAAAAGTTGAAATGCAGCCATGGCTGGGGCGTACTGAGCACACCTCAGTAAGACAGCCCCTACTATGTCACAAATGGCAGATGGAAGTCATGTTACTGTGCTTCTCAGGAACAGGGAACTTTGGCAAGAGCAAATATGAACAATCAACAACAGAAAAGATGAAATATATTCTTTAGAAATGACTAAAACTCAAAGATTCAGTGCATAAGAAAGTGAACAATACATATCAAAATTAAAAGTATATTAAAAAACAATGATTGCAGACACTAAAATCAAATTGCTTCTCCTTAAATTTATATATAGATATATAGATTTTAAAATTATCTAATCATTAGCTATTAAGAGTGGATAGATGGGGCAAAATATAAATGTAAGATATTCATTATGCTCACATTGTACTTGAACTACTTAGGCAGTACCTGGGATCAAAACTCCCAAGGCACAGCTACAAAGAGTAAATGGAATCTGAAAGTGTGGATATAGAAACATTAAAAATATCTTGAAATTGGTAACTGAGCAAAGCTTGAGAGGAAGAGTCAAGGAAATGATCTTAAAGAAGTCATCACAGAGTATTGGACTACTACCACGTCAGAGAGGCAGTCAACCAGCCGACTCAAGAGTGGAAGTTCAGTGACACTCTTGGGTTCAGCGCAGTAGGTCAGCATGCAGGCTGTATGAGGACACAGAGAGAGGGAAAAAGGAAAAGCTTTAACAAAGGTCAAGTGTTCAGTATGAAAGTGGGACTTCCCTAGGAAGTAAAGTGTAAAGAAAAACAGCGAAGTCAGGTTACTGGAGAGAAAGGTGTCAGGAATTCTGTCAAGGAGTTCCCAGAGACCTTGACTGTGAAGCCGAGGTCTGCTTCAGCTTGGACCTTGGAGTTGGAGGTCGTTCAAGTCCCTGGAGCCTCAGTGCACGCTGGTGAGAGCAGCGGATTGAGTGTATACAGAAGGACGTGGGAATGGGAAGAGCACATCTTTACAGGTGAGATATGATGAGTGCACATGGATCTTTCTAAGTGTAATGTGTACCAGTAAAAATTGGACCTCAAACACTCCCAATCTGAAAGCAGGGAGAAGCAACAGGTGATTTCAAAAGGAAGCTCTATATCCACACCAAGGGAAATATGAAATTCTGAGAATCTTTGACAACAACTTTAAGATCAATGTCAGGTCTAAAAGAATAACCTCTGTGCAGCATTGAGAAATAAACTTGGACTCAAAGAGAAGAGAATCTCATCACTGAAATACTCAGGAAAGATCTAGTCTGTAGCTGGAGACCAAGTTATAAATGAACAAGTAGAAATGAAATAATCAGAAACCACAATAAAGGAGGATTAAGTGAAATAAAATGAAGACTCCAAAACTGAAGCTCTCAGCCTAGAGTTCACAGACTCCTTCCCTCTCCCACAGGTGTCTGTGGAGGGAATTCATGTGGTCAATGAACTTGACCTAACTTCCACTAATTTTTAACTGGAATCGAGTTTTCTTCAACCATGAATATAGGGAATAAGCAATAGTAATAACAGCAGTACGTATAACTAAGAGAAAAGACAGGTATTTTCAGATCACATTAGATTTGTTGCAGACACCAAATTTTCATCTGCATTCATCCGTACTTCAGAATTACAGTGGTCTGGAGCCACCCCTGGGTGCCATCACTTAATGCAGTAGCATGAAGTGCATTTGTGACTACATCAGGAAGTTGTTTTTGAAAACATTTTAATATTTTAACATGTTCGATTTTCTTTGTTGTCCTATATACATTATTTTATACATTTAAAAATAATTATTTTGAGAATGGGTCCGGAGGCTTCGCATACATCCCACAATTGTTTGTGAGGATGACTGTAACAAAGTATCACACACCAGTGGCTTAAACAGCAGTTCCAGTGGGCATTGTCAGGGCTGGTGTCTTCTGAAGCTGTAAGGGAGGGTCTGTTCCTTGCCGCTCTCTCTTAGCTTCTAGTGACTTACTGGTCATCTCTGATGTTCCTTGGCTTCTAGATGCAGCATTCCAATCTCTGCTTTCGCCCTCACCTGGTGTTCTCCCTGTGTGCGTGTGTGTCTCTAACTTTCTCCTTCTTATAAATGACTTCGGTCATATTTGGTTGGAGCCTAACCTAATGACCTCATCTTAATTTATAAGACCTTGACTCCAAATAAGGTCTCATTCTAATGTGCTGGGGGTTAGGACTTTAATATATGGGGTCTTCTTTGGTTTGGGGTGGGGGTGGTGGACAATGAAGCCTGTAAGGCTTCCAAGGTGTCCATGGCATTCTAAAGCTTGGTGCAGAGGAGCCTGGTAACAATTCCAGGTTAGCAGGGCTGGTCCAGTGGAAACTACACTCTAAAGTTTACCTAGCCTGATACAATTTCCTCGCTGGTATTTCCTCCTGCAGGCAAACTACTTGTATACTTTAAAACGCTAAGTTTCTACTGAACCCTGGGGAAGAAGAGTGATACCACCAGAGAAGAGAGATGGAAAAGACTGTAAATTCCAGGGGCCCCAGTGTCAGGAAGGGATATCCCGTGTAATCTCCCCAGGTGGTGGCAGCTGAGTAAATTACCTAGCAAGCAGCTGTAACACATTACACTGCAATTATCCCTGAAGAGTTCCAAGGGCTTGTAAGCAGCTGAAGATAAAAGGAAGCCCTGCTCAAGGAAGAGCACTTCCTTTGCAGTTTTACAGCATTTGAGAAATGTACCTCATAGGACAGCCATCCCTTTCAGTGAGCCTTAAAGTACAAATAATCTCCTAGTTATGAAAGGGTCTTGTGTCTGAATACACTGCCTACATATGTGACATGCAAAGGCCTTGCATGGGGAAAACTGATAGAATGAATCTTATTAAATAAATATGGCATGTACTTCTGGAATGAAATCTGCCAAGAATTTCCACAGTAAATATTATGATTGTCTATTTGAATGTTGACAGCAAAATATACAAATAGTGAACGTTTAGTAAGTGCATATTACATGCCAGGCACTGTATTGTAATTTTTCCAGAGATCATCTCATTTAACCCACACAACAACCCTGAAAGTTTGGTACCATTATTAACCCCATTTGCAGATGGGGAAGAGAGGATCAAAAAGTGTAAATAGCTAGGACTCTCCCTGTCATCACTGAGAATAACTAATGACGGCAGATATTTAGTAACCATTTTTAAATTTCCTAATCATTTCCAATATACAAAAATAGTTCCTATGATTATTAAAATAATCTCTTTCAGTAATAGAAATCACCATCTTAAAAATGTTCTACAGACTTACAAAACTTTTAAAAAGTGTTCTTATTTATATTAAAGGCTCAAAGTCAACAAACATAAGCCTTTAGCCAATGCAACATGAGGAAAAGAAGAAAGGTAGTTGTGGACTTGGTTATCTCATTCACTTACTGAAGAGCAAGAAGTAGACATGTAAATAGAGTAAAGAGAAGAGCTGTAGCTCTCATATGTCTACCATTTTTTATGTGTAGCAGTTAAGAAAAATAAAGTGCTATGTAATCTAACAATGTATACATTTGGACTGTAGTTTTCAGTCCAAGACAAAATTTTCCCATATAATATGCAATACCATAACAGGTATTTAAACATGTACTTATGAAGCACCCTCCCTTTTCTTCCAGTGATCATACCCTAATCATACTCTAATTACAGGGTCAAATAGAAATTTACTGTCTCATGCATCTCCCCACAGCAATTGCCACTCCTGGCTTCCCTTGGATAGTCCAAGTATGACTGGGTTAGAAAGGATGAAGTAGAGAGGGTGGTGATGTATTCGTAAGTGATTGACAGTGTGCTCTCTGGGAGTGAATAGTTCTGATTTGTAGTGGTTGCCCATTTTTGTGGTGTCAATACTCTCACACGGTTCTCTTCAGTCTACCCACATGATGTCACTGAATTCAGAGCTTGTAAGACAAGTGCAGTAGCAGACTATTATATTGTGTTTCTACCATGTAGATAAAATAGATATAAGTAGTTTCAAGATGGATCATAGGTAATGTTAAAGTGTAGTAAAATAAGAAAGTGGCGAGTTTTGAGTATTTATTACCTTTGTTTTTAATTTAATTTATTGAATGGTAAATTTATATAATTTCTTTTTATAACTTTAGCTTTACTAGTCTATTTTTCTATAATGTTTAATCTGCTGTTAATTCTATATAACATATTATTTATCCCTGGAAGTTTGACTGTTTAAAGATTTGTTTATAATTTTTATATTATGATCTTTTATTATGATTTCTTTAACATAAACATGCTTTCATGCTCTATATTTTTTAACATGTGTAGTGTGTTTGTAATTGTTTTAATGACCTTGGCTGCTATTTCTATCACTTGTGTCATTTTTGTGTCTCTTCCTATTGATTTATTTCATACTTTTCTTTCTTTCTTGCATACTCAGTAAATTATTATAGGATGGCAGGTTTTTATATTTTACTGTATTAGGTGTTAGATATTTTGTAATGACTTGAAATGTTCCTGAAATTTATGTTGGGATGCAGTCAAGTTACTTGGAAACAGTTTTATTCTTTCTATTGTTGCTTTTAAGCTTTGATAAGTGGATTTTATGCAAGGGCTAATTTTTCCCAGTAGTGAGACCATAATCTTATGGATGTTATCCTTGATTTCCCAGTCATTATCAAGGACTTCTGCTCTGGACGGCAGGGAATATGAACCACTCCTGGCTTGTTTGATATTGGCTTTGTAGAAATAGAAGCCTAGGAACACTAGTTCAAATTAAAATGGGGTTTATAGAGCAAGAGAGGTGTCCTTGGTCTTCAGGATCATTCCGTTCAGCTCTGTATGGTTAATTAGCTCAATGTTCTAGAGAGAAGAATTTGAGTCCCCTAACTCAGGCTAGGTGTCTATCTGATGTTACTGTGGTCAAGAAAAGAGAAGACTCACTTGGTGCAGGTATAGACACCCATGAACATTCATGAGAAGGAGAACAGAGCTAGACGTGTTCTTCTATGACATACTATAGTCAGTGCAGTTGACACTTGAATAATGTGGAGGTTAGGGGTGATGACCTCTGTGCAATTGAAAATCTGTGTAAAAGTTTTGACTCTCCTTACACTTAACTACAGTCATCTCTTGGTATCTGTAGGGAATTGGTTCCAGGATGTCTGCAAATACAAATATCTATGGATGCTCAAGTCCCTTATATAAAATGGTATAGAATAATGCATACAGTTGGCCCTCCCCATCCATAGATTCCCAACTATGGATCTAAACTACTGTTTTCTATCCACAGTAGGTTGAATCCACAGATACAAAACATAGGTATGTAGGTATGCAAATATACAGTGGACGGCCAGTTGTATATGTATTGAAAAAAATCCATGGATAAGCAGATGCACACATTTCAAACCCATGTTATTCAAGGGCAGGCTATATTTAGAGCATTAGGAACCACAGGTAGAATTAATAAGAGGGAAAGAGAGAAATGTGAATCCAACTTTGTCTTCTGTAGAGTTCTGACTTTATATTGATGCTAATAGACCACTATTGTCTTCATCAACTCTTTGGTATGACTAAGCAAATGAAAATGTCATCTCTCTGACAGCCCTCGAGTCCCATGAGGGGATCTTGTTCATTTTTCAAGTGATAGATCCTGTGGATAACCCAAGTGGGAAGACATACAATTATGGAAAAAAAATCTCTGCTCCTGAGATATTCTCCCAGAGCCACTTCCACTCTAATGTCTGGAATTCGCCAGATCCAGACTTATCATAGTCGCAGTCAATGGTAGATTTGCTTGAATAAGGGCTGTAGTCTCCTGAAGTGTGCATGAAGACACAAATCTGAAATGGTTAAGGAATGTGTTAATAGATGCAGTTTTTCCTCACACAGCATATAACCTCTCCTCAGGTCACTGTTACAACTCTCTCCCCAGTCTAGCCAGAGAATCTATCTACTACTCATGTATTTTCTTTCTGGTCCATTAAAAGAGCCCTAATACTTTCTAAAATTTTTGTTTCAGTTTTGAAAGCTAAGTCCTATGAGCCATAGGACCCACTAGGTCCAGGACATAATTCTGCCCTAATCAAGTCACTATAAATATGAAAGAGAGTCTAAATTATTTCACCATTAGGGATTAATCTTCCTAAACTACTGTCAATTCTATTTTTAAAAAGTATGGAATGTTCACTTAGAAGTCATTAAATCTAAGTGAATTTGCCTACACTAATGACCTACTGCCCCTGAGGAAAACATATTGTGTGCCCACAATTACTGTCTTTCTGTGCTCCCTCTTTTCAGCTGCTTGTTCTCTAACAAAGTCCTACAAAAAGGTGATGAGACTGTCTGCACTTTGCCATTCAAGCTGTTTTTAGAGTGGAGAGAAATTCCCCAGAACTGCCTCTGTCTCTCTTCCCTGACCCCTTCACCCCTTGCTTTCATTAAAGCCAAGTTCCTGGCTCAAGCTAAGGGAAGATTTTAGTTATTGTCCTTGGCAAGGGAACTCTCTTTTGTGGCTTTGATTTGAACTTCAGCTCTTTTGAGTGCAGGGGTCACATGCGAATTTGTTATGCTTCTTGGCAAATGTTTCAGAATAAATGAATCTGATGAAATTCTCATGAAGTATTTGTATTTTAGTGTTTCTCTAGTACACAATAAATTGTAATTTATGAGGCATAATTGAAGAAAATTCTGAAGGAAGTCGTGTATAAGATTAGAGGGATTATTAAATCAACTTTATTGTGTTTTCAAAACTTAAAAAATGGTTTACAGCTACAATAAATTGCTTGAGAGTGCTATCAACCTGTAAATTTTAATAATTTAATAAACATTCTGCAGTCAAGTTGGGCTCATGGCCAAATCCCAGGGCTGATTTTGTGTCGAGTATAGTAATGTGTTCTAGTTTACCTGGCTGATAAAAAAAATGAGCTGCTGTTAAGCATGATACACACCAATTGGTCATTATTTTTAATGAACTGAAACTGGGAACTCAAGGTTGAAGTCAGACGGGGCCACTAGATTTCTGTGCCCCTCAGCATCTGTTACACTCACTGGTCACTGCTGCTATTTAGCATCGTCAGAGTAACAGGCTCATTTCATTTTCTCTTACCCTGTCACTTTGAAAATCAGTCATAAAGATAATCAGTGACTCACCTCCTATTAGTGAGCTATTAACTGCATTTAAAAATATTTTTAAAGTAATAAACTCAAAATATTTGTAATAATTTGCAGATAGAGAGGTCCCACTAAACATTGGCTGATTAAAATAAATCAAATCTATATCAATTTAATCAAGCAAATAAAAAGTGTAATATTTTGAGTGTCTCTTGTGAAAATCAGTAGTCAAGTTCAAATAACTTGCTAATAAGAGTGGGGTCTGCATAGAGTCTGTGTTGACTTTGGGTGTGTGCTGTAATAAATGTGCTAATTAACTGAGATTGTATAAAACAGTGTTCACATGACTGTTTAGACATACCTGTGTGTAGATTTAAACCAAGTTCATTGGGGTATAGTTAATAAAATATTATTTTGCCCTTCTTTTCTTTGCCCAAGTGAATGAAACCCATCTTAAAACTGAAGTGACTGTTTTTATTAGACTTTGTGTTCAGTTGTTCTTCAGCTACTTTGTATGATAATAGAATGTTCTCCAGCATGCCCAAGGACAGTTATGTAACACGTAACACTTGAGCTATTGGCTTTAGGCTACACATTCTGTGTGCAGCTTTTTAGAAAGCAATGTTGTGACCATGATAAAAAATGTGTGAGGAATATTAACAATTCAGGCATAGTTTGCTCCGATTATTTAATTTTCACTTCCTCATTTTACTGATGTGACTGAAAAAAATATCATACCTGATGATTTCTACCACCAAAAGAATGTCACTTTGTAACTAGATGTGTATATGTATTTATTCATCCATGCAAGACAGACACATGCTAATGTATGCACTTGCCGTGCCTACGTTTTCACTTAATGAAGAGCTTAATAAAAATCAGCATTCATAGCCCCTGCGTAGTCGGATAAATTAGTTAATGCACAATAAGCAGCTCTTATGTATAATGCAAAAGATTAGTCTTACATTTGCATAATGTGCTACAAACGGCCCACTGTTTCCAGCAGTTGAGGCTCCCCCATTAAATGTGAGTTGAAAGCTGAATGACGTCAATGAAGTAATTATGCTTCATTTGGCATATCTCATTCATTCTCCGGAGTTCAAGACCTTATCTGAGCACTGTTGACAGCACTGCTGAAAGGCATTGGTAATGGTTCAAAGCAGAGCAGTGGGACTCTGGAAAGTAGCCTAGTGTGCTCAAGTCCCCACTGCAAGACCGGCTCCCCAGCAGCAACTCATTTTACAGTCTGGCTTATGTACATGTTTATGTATAAACGTACGAAACTAGGAACTTGTTAGTTTATAATGAGAGTAAAGGAATTTCTAGGCCAATAAAGTACAGTGACTTCCAGATTTACCAGAATTCACTGGAAAACAAAGATTGCCAATGAAGGCATTTCTGTCTGACTCGGGGACGTATGAACATCCTTCCTCTGCCAATAGGTTACACAGTTTCCACTGACAGTGTTGTTTTCCTTCCCCTCTCTTTATCCTCGGAGCCTATTTGTGTGTTTCTGTGTTGGTGAGAATGAAAAGTCATTCTTTGAAAATTAATCTAGTTCAAAACACACACTTACACACATTTTACTAATGAAAATTGAGATCCAAAGTCGTTTTCACAATTTACATAAGACTCAGTTTGCTGGGTTTAGAATACAAGGCTCCTGACACTTACTCTTATGATTAGTGTTTTCCTGTTTTATGTAAGTATGTACAAAAAAGGTTTCTTTTCACATTTGTTTACTGTCTCAAGGGCAGGGAGACAAATCATTTTATATTTGTCATGGTCAGCTGACAAATATTTTTGCAAAGCTTTGTATTAAAACCATAAAAACAGTGGCTATGAAACTGCCTCTGAAGGGTGATGCATTTGCGTGCTCAGGGGCCCCCTGATTGCTCAGAGCCGGCGTAGCCGATCTTTTCCCAGTGTCCCTTGTGCAGCAATGGCATGTGGACCAACATGGAAAATTATGCCTTTCTTCTGAAAATGGCTTTTAAAAAAAATTGAAACCCTTGTTTTTTCAGATTAATTAAATCTTCTTTATTAAATACAGAAATATAATTTTGTTTGCCGGAAAATGTATTTGTTTTGAAAGCATGTACTCCTTGTTATATTGTTCAATATATTCCACAGTAGTGACTTCAAAGACAGTCAGTGGGCTTCCTGGCACAGGAACAATCTCATCATTGTCTATAGTTAGCCTCAATTATTTGTGTGCTTATGGGCCTCTTTCTATGCAATAGTTCTTGTGCAGGGGCCATACTGATCTTCTCTGTATCATTCCAATTTTAGTATATGTGCCGCTGAAGCAAGCACTCTATGCGATAGTTCTGTCTTGGAAAGATTAAATGTGCAACTTTGTGCTAGAAGTAGGCTAAAGTACTGTCCTAAGATCTATGATTTGGTGCTCCTCTTAGGTAAGTAATACCCAAAAAACCACCAATATTATTAAGATATGGATGAGCATATTTATATTCATAAGAGTACCAAAAGTAGAGGTTTTGCTATTTCTAGTCAAGGGAGAAATTACAGAAAGAAAAAAAGAAAGTCTTATACATTTCTTATAATTATGAGAAGAAATTAAAGAAACATTTAATTAGAAACCATTACATATAGTCTGACGGTTTTATTCATTGACATACTTTCATTTATTGAGGTCAATTTAAATCAGATCACTCATTCCTCACCTTTAACTAAACAAGAAAACAAATAGGCAAATAGCTTATCTAAAATATTTCCAGCTGCAAAGCTAATTTAAACAGGTTTGCATTGCTGCAGAGTCAATTCTAGAACATTATCCCTTAGTACACAGTACCAATACCTCACTAAGTAAAAAGTGAGGTATTATGAAACAGAAGTATGTCTCCAAATAACCAGTTTGAAAATAATGTTTGATTGGCTGCACAACTGTAGCTTTGATTACTTTAATATGTACTTCACTTATCACTTTGGCTGCTAGTGGTTTGTGTGTCCATGTGTGTGAGTGGAGGGGGGCTCTGTTTTCCATGAGCCTCTTCCATTCAATAGGCTCAGGTGATGTAGACTGCTGAATCCCAATAATGAGAGAAGTAATTGCTGTGGCAGCAGCAAGGCAGCCATAGTCCTACTTCCACACTGAGGTTCTGGGCTGCTCAGTCTTCTGAACTGCCTCCATGTAAAGATTAAGAGGTAAAAGTCCCACCCACCAAATTTGAAGGAAAAATCTTCAGAACAGCTTGGTTTCAACAATCATTTCCTCAATTCAAATGTCATAAAGGGATTAGTACATATTCCTTGAATGAAATTATTTCTAAAGTTTGATATGCAACATTCACAATGCAGACTGATTTCAATTATGGGTATACTTTTATATTGTATCCATGTCGGGAACAGAGGATTTTTATTAGGCACAAGTAAATGGTCTTTGTAACCATTGCTATGACAGTTGGTGTTATATCTTAATTAGCAGTATTATTTCTAGTTCAACTAAAATAGCTGAAGGGTCCTCCTGGGATCTATTCCATGGTATGATTTTGTTTAATCTTATTATTAATGGCAATAAATCTTTACTTTGTTGGAGTATCATTGTATGCCAAAGATTCCATTATTTAAACAAATAATTATGCCACATTACAATTTCTTTTAGAGCATGACAATAACAAATCATAGTTATAGCTTACTCAGAGTAAATTAGGTCTAAAACACTAATAAAATTAATTGCAAGATGTGTGATTGGAAACCAGAGCTGGTTAAATCAGGAGCTCTTTCTTATGGTCTTTGATAATGCAATGCTCTCTGGAATAAAGAGACCAGCATAAAATATCTCAGCAGTTGTTATCAAACAAAGAGTAATTGAAACTTGGTTGCTAGGAGACATTATTTCTCATTGTTGACAATCCTGATTTTCTTTGATTACTAGCATTATTGTTGTTCATTACACAAACTGAATGTTTTTACATAACATTGAAGAAACATATTTTGGAACCCAATTGTTGTGTGAATACCACCATGTGCTACCAAAGAAATGTTTATTCACAGGTTCAGCAGGTTAACTATTTCTGGTGTTTGTTCAGAAGGCTTAATGCACATTTTTTTCATTTCTTGTAAAATGTAAAATTTAAGTTTACGTCTAAGTTTTCACAGGAAAAAAATTTGTATAGTTCATCAAATGAAGATGCAATATTCCATCAAATTAATTTTTTTCTAAAAATAGAAAAATTTAACTTTTTATTGTAGTTCTTTTTATTTTCAAGATAACTTCATTTTCATAAGAGAAAAACAATTATTTAAAATAGAAGAAATTTATTTTGAATGAGGTGGGGATATAAACATCTTGGGTTAGAAAGCAAGAAGCTTTAGAATGACTTTAGCAAAATGAGCAATTTGGTATTTAGTTGTCTTTGGTAAAGAATAATTCTAGTATTTTTGTTTACAGTGCAAGAGTTAGCACAAAGCTTCAAGTAGGTTGATGTTTATGAAAGCTATATCTCAATTTTTATTCCAAATAGAATGCCAATTACTTGTATGCTGTCTAATCTTGGGTGTTCTCCCCATTTATCAATATTTCTTTTTTTTTCTTTTGCCTGATTACCAATTCTGGTTCAGCTTACAGTTCTATCTTTTTGTTTCTTTCTTACATTTTTTTGCTTACTAGAATTCTTTAAAATCATTCTATGTTTATAGATTGTCTCATTTTTGAACATGGCATTTTGACTTCCTCAAATACTCTGATATTGCTCTAATGTGCACAGATGGTGACTAAGTCTCTGGAGCAAGGATTTTTCTTAATCCTCATTCTGGACTTTGTTACTCTTAGAGACTTTTTCTTCCTTTAGCTCTGTTTTGTTAAACTTTCTTTAAAATTACTATCCTGGATATTGTCTCAGATCTCCAATTATTGCTCACATGCCTTTTTCCTTAAGCTGCTCTTTTGGTTTTTGCATTCTAAAGTCATTGGTTCCCATCATGAAAGTTTGCATTGACCCACTTCTTACACTTTCTCCATTAAATACTGCATCCCATTCAACAAACTCAGCTATCATTTCTATACAGATCTCTACATAAAATTATATATGAAATCCCAACTTTCTCCAATATTCAATTCTGCATATTCAACTGCACCTAATCAACATTTGTATGGATACCTTAGTGGCATCTGAAAAGAGTCAAAGCTCATAGTTCCCACTGTCATCTTTCTATGAAAATTTTATTCTCTCATTATTTCAAGTTATATTAAGTTATTATCATTTTCTACTATTTTTCTCATCAAATAAATTGCTTAACCCCTTAGGTTTTTGTCCTGTTCACTTTGCCGTCTCAGTTCAGTTCTCCATCAGCTCTTCTCTGGATTACTGAAGCCCCTAAATGATCTCTCTGAGTCAACATTTATAAGTTTTATATTTTAGACAAAATTCTAATACTATTCATGTGATTAAAAATATTAGTAGTTCCCTAAGGCAACTCAATGATCCCCCTACTCTATGTCTCAATTGTCCTTCTTGACTTAAGTTACTATAGCATTTTGTACCTCTTTTTGAGAACATTTAAATGCTGACTTATAGCATAGCTATAATCATGTCATGTCTTTTGTCTTTTCTCACTTGTAATATTATATAATTTATTTGAAGGCAGGGTTTATATTTGACTCATCTTCACATCTTCTACAATCTCTTGGTCACATTTAATACACATGTGTAAATAAATGAAAAAATAAGTTTTGTTTAGAAATATAAAGATTATTTTTCACTGTAAAACATACATAGTCTTAAATAATGCACATTTTCAATATATTTTTTCCCTTTTCTTACTTTTGGAGATAAGGTTATTTTTACTGATGGAGACCCAGACTATTTCAAAAAGAGATTCTGTTTTTGCAAGCAAAAGTGTTCTTCACTTACAGGGTAGGGCAAAACTGTATTTTCCATACAATTTGAATGGAAAATAATACAATAATTAATAATACAAGAAAAAAATCTTGCTTTGCATGTTTACAACTGTAAAGCTACTTTGGGCCCACCCAGTATATTGGCATATGCTTAATTGCATTACTTTACATAGTGCAGAAAAGGAAAGGGGAAGTATAATGTTATAATGTTGTAAGCTTCTTATGTAATACCTGAATTAGTATAATATTACTGGAAAGTATATACTGTGATAAATTAAAGATGCATATTATAAACCTTTGAGCAACAACTTCTTAAATAAAATAGAGATAGATAATAATATAGAAAAAGCATGGATGGGCCTACAAAAAATCATGCTAAGCGAAACAAGCTAGTCATAGAAAGTGTCCTTCAATAGAGGATTAGGTAAAGAAGATGTGGTACATATGCACATGGAATACTATTCAGCTACTGAGTTTGTATTTAGTTTGTAAGAAACTGCAAACTGTCTCCCATAGTGACTGCAGCAGTTTATATTCTCACTAACAATGAATGAGAGTTCCTCTTCTGCGCATTGAGTGTTGCAGGCATTCTATGCTGTTAGTACTCTGCCTTTTGGCCTTTCTAATGGGTGTGTAGTGGTACTTATTTTTGTTTTACTTTGCATTTCCCTGCAGACACAGGATATTTAGAATCTTTTCATATGCTTATCTGGCACCTGTATATTGTTTTCAATGAGGTATGTGTTAAGTGCTTTGATACATTTTTTAAATCAGGTTGTTCATTTTCTTATTGTTGACTCTTAAGAGTTTTTTGTATATTTTGGTTAACCAACTTTTATCAGAAGTAACTCTTGAAAATATTTCCTCCTAGTCTGTGGGTTGTCTTTTCATTTTCTTGACAGGGTCACTTGCAGTGCAGAATTTTTAATATTAATGAAATTCAGTTTATGGATTGTTTGTTTATGGATTATGTCTTTGGTATATTTTTTTTTCTTAAAAAGGCATAGCTAAACCCAAGGACATTTACATTTTCTCTTATATTATCCTCTAGAAGTTTATAGTTTTGCATTTTATATTTTGGTCTGTGATCCATTTTGAGTCCCTTTTTGAGAGAGGTATTAAGTCTGTGTCTAGAATTGTTATTTTTTAATCGTATATCTTGTTTTTCCAGCATCATTTGTTGAAAAGACTGCCTTTGTTCCATTGTATTTCCTTAAACTGTATTTTTAAAGAATTAACGTTATTTTTTTCTTTTTGCACTCTGCCAATCATTATTGCAAAAAAATTATTAGCTAGCGCCCTTACTCCTCAGTGAATAGAGGCCTTCAGTGAGAGGTCAAAGATGACTAGTTCCCCAGCTGTCAATATTCAGGCAGACAATTGATCTTCTCATTTTATTTAATCTTAGTAGCCATTTCCTTTTTCTCAACCCCAGCGCTACTTAGAGAAACTAAATGCATCCACTGTCATCAGTTCTTAGTATAAGTGTAATATGACATGAATCAAAGACACTTCAGGCCAGAGTAGAGACTGGTAATTTATTACTGAAGAACAGAGGCTTTCCTGAAATTTCCTTTAGTTCAGGCAGATCACTATGAATTAACTAAGCAGGAAGGCAGCGGGTGCTCTCATTAAATTTACAGTCACTGGTGGCAGAGAGGAAAGTGGTTTTAAAAGGGAATGCAGCTGTGTGAACACCTGTAATGGCAGCCATGCACTCCCAGGTACGATGCCGTGGTGGGGGGAGGGCCAGCAGCCCCTCAAGTGCTTCTGTCAGCTCTGGTTGCAAGTATCCTGGTGAGTGATTTCTCACCAGTGGGGGGAAGTGTGTTCCTAAAATGATAGGTCACCTTCTGAAACCCCGATTTGTCAGGGAGGTCATGGTGGCCTTTGGGGCAATCTCCCATGAAACAAAAGTCAGCCCTCGTCAATATCTTCTACTTTCTTCTTTGTCCCCTTTCTAAAAACTAAACTAAAAAATGAGCTTCATTTCTCTAGGCCTGTTTTGGTAATACTATGTATGTCCAATTTAATGATAATGGCCTTTCCAGAGAAATAATGCCTTAGTAAAATGCAGTTTGTTCACTGGGCATATTTTTTTTCCTAGAAAGAACACATCATTTCAGTCTGCAACAGCAGGAAAATTCCCTTTTGTAGTTCTAAAATCTCTCTTTGATATACATCTTTCTGAATTCTTATCCATTTCTTCCCCTATCATTATCTTTTCTCACAGTAGCAGGAAAGTTGTAATAATTTCTAAGCACTTGGGAAATTTGCAGTCAGTCTGGTGAGGAGTTTGAGTTTTCCCTTCCCCTCCCTTCCTTTTCTTTCTTGATGTCTCTCTTTGTTCCTTCCTAAATGTCTCTCTCTGTGTGTGTCTCTCTCTCCCTTTCCTGTCTTTCTTTTCCAATACGTATCTTTCTCTTTCATTTATTTTCAGATTAGTCTGTAACTGATCCGCAACAGCTTACCATTAGACTACATTCAATAAAATAATGTGAAACATGTCACAATTTTAAAAAACAGTACTAAGAAAAATAAACAAAAATTCATAATAAAAATTGGAGGAATTATTAGAGTTAAGTAGGGTAAATGGGTATATACTATTACTCTCCTTTTAACTTATTTTCTCAAATCATGTTGGCTAAGGAGTCTTGATGGATTTACGGCAGAACAAATGATTGATCAATTAGCTTTCTTTTTTTCTTTTGTTCACAGTTAGTTATTTTAATTGGAAAAGCCACTCTATACTTGTATTATAATCTTTTCATAATAGTGATATGATGAGACAGTAATTGTGGTGACTGTATAGGCTACTAATTTTTCTCTATTCAGTGAAGGCAGATTATGACTCTAACTATATAGCCAGCCACCTCATAAGTTGGAAATGGGAGAAGATAGGATGTCAGATCTATACAGGAGTTTAAGGTCCAGCTCACCTGACAATGGCTTTGCTATTGGGTATAGGAAAGGAATCTGAGTCAGATAAATCTGGCCATCTGTCTGCACCAGTGAGGAAGGATAAAAAAACGTGGAAAAGCCTATGATGACTGATGGCTTAAGATATACAGGAGAGTAGGCTTTCAAATGTCTAATTACATTTCTAAAGCACAGTAATTGCAGCCTTTCTCCCACTGCTGCTACATACACAACAAAGACTCTTTAAAATATAGAAATATTCATTGAAATGATATTTTCAGTAATAGGAATTTACTTGCAATAAAAAAGCATGTATCTACTCCCCAAATTTATAAAAAATTCCTAAGAGCTAAAAAAATGTGGCATTATAGGCGTGTGACACATCCGTGTGGTCCATTTGCAGAGAGGTTTAACTGCAACCCAAATATCCACTAATGCAAGTGTGTTAAACTATCCCATAAAATGTGTGACATGTGGATGTACGACATGCTATGTAATGAATATAAAAGGTATGACAATTGAGTGTCAAAGGCCACTTAGTGAATAACTATATAATCAGTGTGAATACCATTCAGTACAGCACTATTTGCTTTATTACTGGGCTAACATAGCCTGTGGGAAGAGCAGAGTGTCACAAAAGACATATGTGCCTGTGAAATGTGTGTTCCTGTCCTTGGGATAACCATATGTCTGTAATGGTCACACAAGTGAAATTCAGTTTATAATATATATTGAAAGGCAATATCTCAAGAGGATTTCAAATAACTAGTGGATGTACATAAGACTGATGGCCCCCTGCCTTTTTCAGTAATGGAGTACTTATATATGAAAGCAACTTAAATGTTTGACATTTTATTTTGTGAAATGTATGCTAGAATAGAGATGTGGCAGAATTGGCTATCAATCATTGTAATTTATTCCAAAGGCAAGTGACTTTATCAAGATGTTCTAAGGGATGCCTCTGTTGTCCCCTGTCACATCACATCCCCTTTTGAGCCTCTGATTTCATCCAGAGTTGTGGTGAACCCTTCAGTGGTACAGAGTCCCATCAAATATCAACCATCTGCTTTCAAACCAGGGCCTTCTCTGTAGCTTCAGGAGTGTGCAAAGCACAGCCCTGAGGTGTAGGGGAGTTAGTGCCTCCATGACAACCCTCTACCAATGGAGAGGTCAGCTGAGGACAAATTCTCTAGCCTCCTGCACGTTAGGCTGACAACGGTGGAAAGCACTTGGTTCACTTCCTGGGAAGAGCCGCTGGAACAGAGATGCTGGAACACTAATGGAGGTCTTCCTTCCTTTCTATACTCTTCCCCTTCCCTTATTGCTGCTTCCAGCATTTACTAACTGTCTCAAGCTTTGCATTCTGGAGAACCCAATGAAGATAGTTACCAAAGAGGAGGTTTTCTTCCTTTACATGTGCAGTGAGAAAGTGTGAGATTTAATTATATTTGTTTATAGTGTGGAGACAATTTTGGGTGCTAGGAAACTTGCTGTGGTCCTTGCGGTTTCTCTGACTGTTGGCATTACTTTAGGAGGGGTACAGTTTTTTTAGCCATAATATTGAAGAAATAGACTTAAGGGAAGTGTGGGCACCAATGCAACCCATGATATACAGTTTAATCTGCTCATATTTGTTGTACAGTATTCGATGATTTTGCTGTTAAGATGTGAAACATACCTTCACCAGGGAATGGACATCTGAATCATCAATGGAGTTCATATTTGTTGTTTTGTTTGTTATTTAATCAAAATATACATGCTGAACCTGGCAATAAGTTACATGAAAAAACCATGATGAAAGTGAACAATCCCTGTCCTGACATTTCCCAGCTCTAGCTGATTTTCCTTAAACACTCAGTCATTTCTCTTAGTAGTGCTTCAGGTTACTTCATTATCTGAAATAAAATGTAACATGCAATTTCTAGGTTTTAAAAAAAACATGACTTTGCAGAATGGAATGGGAGAATTTTATCCCTTTAATGTATATTGCATCTACACCCAGCCTATTTTAATACATTTTTTGATGATCCCATTTGTACCTGTATATATTATGTACCTCTAACTCTTGACCTGAAAATTCTGGTACTATTCTATTACTGTCCACACTGTAACTTGATTATATTACTCTCCCTATATATACCTCCTGTCCCCACTATGGATCTTTTATTTTCTATATTATTAAAGTTGCATTATTTACATTCTAATCTGTAACCATAATTATGTCTCATGTGTTTTGCCTATCTATGCTAAAAGCTTAAAAAACAAACAGTATTTACATTGTTATATCAATGTAAGTTTTTCATGGAATAGACAAGCAGCACACCAGGATTCTGTTTTCTTCTCCATAAGTCCAAAGTCATGGCCTTACTTCCTATGGCATTGCCTGTTAACCAAATCTCAAGTCAGCAAAAATACTTCTGTGAGGAAGAGGAGGCTCACAGACTTGACTGGGCTCATCACTCCCAAGTGCCAGACTGAAGTCTAGTGTGCGGTGGTGATGACCATGCCTTTGAACTGGACGTGTTTTACTGATAATCTGTGCTGTGCAGTGGAAACCAGAAGGCAAAATGCTGGCACAAAACCTTTTTGTGGTTCAGTTCTTTATGCACTAAGGTTTTAGGTTAACTACTGGTTATAGTTGAAAACTATAAACTATGGTTAATATGAAGTTTTTCTTTAGTAACAGTTCAGTCTGGTTATTATTTAAAAGTTAAGAAGCCCCTGAACCAGCAGATCTTACTGAAGATAACATTATAGCAGGAGTAACTTAACCCCAAGAGCCTGGTTTCAGCGGCCTTGCTATGTGGTGTTTCAGGTGTATTGAAAATGCATTAACACATGAACAGACAGCACACTCTTCTGCATGGTTTAGAGGCATTATAAAATACTTTATTACAAATTTGATCTTAGTTATTATAGCAAACAGAACAGGTTCTTTATTAACCTTCCTTTAAAATTTAAGAACCTCAAGATTAAACTTGCCAAATTGATCTGGGATCAAAAACACATTTTTTCCTTCTCAAGAAAGACAGACTAAAGCCACAGAGCTCTACCAGGAATCAAAGAACGTGAGATTCCTTTTGCTGGCTAAAGGAGATGACAGAAAAGCCAATGGTGAAATTCCAAGTTTCAAAACCATCCTTTCTTTACCAGTCCCAGGCAACAAGTAGTGCCTTGAGTGCTATCTGTGATATCTGGGATTTATTAACAATTTAATACCAGAGTCAGGGTTTTTTCCTAATCAAATGCCAACCTTATGATGGATGGGAAAACCTATGGCCAAGTACTTGAAAACACCTTTCTATATTGCATGTGGGCTAATGGCTTATGTGAGGTCACACATCAGAGGGATAAATTTCTAGTCCACTGTGGCTATGCTGACAGACTTCAACTACATGTGGCAGCATTTATTACACAAGTCACAGCTAATCTCATGCCTGTCAAAATTAAGCCTCTGAAGGTCAATGGTGAAGACCCAGATATTAAAGAATTAGGAAACCTGGTCAAACCATCCAAGATTATTTCGAAAATATAGTTTGGGTATTTCTGCCACATCCCTTTTTCACATCAAAAAAAAAAAAAAGAAAGAAAGAAAAAAAATTGGATTTTCCACATTTTAAAAAATATTCTGTTTCTCTTTCAGTCAGGTTTGTGTGGGTGTGTACACTCAGTGCTATTTTGGGTGCATTTATTTATAACTATTATAACTTACTATTTATTTGATACTTTTTATTACTCTAAAGTGACCCTCTTTGACTCTGATACTATTTTTGCTTTATGTTCTATTTTTTATGTTAATACGATAACCATTTCATCTATCTGTGTTATGTTTGCATATTATATATTTTTTTTCCATTTTTTTACTTTGAGTTTGTGTATTTGAATTTAAAGTGTGTCTGCTATATGCAGTACAGTTTTACTCTAATTTGATTCAGTCTGTCCATCTCTGATTTTTGGTTGGAGCTTTTGATATATTTATATCTCATGCAATTAATGACATGTTTGAGCTTGTGCCTGCTTTTTTTACTATTTATTTCAATGTGCTTATATCCTTTTTGTTTCCCTATTTCTCCTTTCCTTATTTTGTGGTAAATAGTGTACTATTTTAATCACTCGCTTTTTATGTTTTTTGAGTGATATTTTTATTGATTCTCCTAGGAATTATAAGGTATAACTTTAATTATAATCTCTTCATATTAAAATTAACTGTATCTGTTAAAATATACAAACTTTACTCCAGTATAGCTGTATTTCCTCTACCCTCCATAGTGTTTTTATTGTCACTAGTATATTTTATGTGCTGGAAGTCCCAAAGTAAAGATTTATAGTTTTTAACGCAGTTGTCTTTTAAATAGCTATACTTATGCAGTATATTATATTTACCTACCTGTGTGATCTACATTTTCTGTTGCTCTGTATTTCCTTATGTGGATTAAAGCAGCCATGTAATGTCTCTTTTTCCAAGCCAGGGAGACTTTTTATAGTATTCCCAGTAATACAGATCTATAAGCAACACATTACCTCAGTCATTATTTATATGGCATGTTCTCTATGTCTACACTGTTTTTGAAATGCAATTTTGATGGGTATAGAACTCTTGATTGATAGAACTATTATTTACACTTTGCATTTGTCACCCTATTGGCTACCAGTCTGCATTGCTTCTAATGAGATGTCAGTTTTTAATCTTGTGGTGGTTCCCTTATATGTGCTGACATGTTTTCCTCTTCTTGCCTTCAAGTTTTTCTTTTTATCTTTGGCTTTCAACAGTTTGGCTATGATTATCTATGTGTGATCTTTTTTTATCGTATTTAGAGTTAATTAAGTTTTTGGATATGTACTTTAATTTTTTAATCAAATATAGACACCTTTCAGCATTATTTCTTCAAATATTTTATCTATTTTTCTTTCTCCTCTCCTTTGAGTCTACCATTACACATGGTTAGTAAGCTTGATGGTCTTCCACAGTCTCTAACATTTTGTTCATGTGTTTTTATTCTATTTTCTTGCTGTTTTTCAGAGTGAGTAATTTATATTTATCTATTTTCAAATTCTTAGATTCTTTACTTTGCCATTACTAATATTCTTTTGAGTCTCTTTAGTAATTTTTTATTTTAATTATTGTACTTTATTTTTTTTTAAAGATTTTATTTATTTATCTTTAGAGGGGAAGGGAAGTAGAGAGGGAGAGAAACATCAATGTATGGTTGCCTTTCGTGCATCCCCTGCTGGGAATTGGCCTGCAGGGAACTGGCCTGCAACCCAGGCATGTGCCCTGACTGGGAATCGAACTGCGATTGTCTGGTTCACAGGTCCGTGCTCAATCCACTGAGCTACACCAGCCAGGGCTTAATTATTGTACTTTAAATCCCCAAATTTCTATTTGATGTTTTAAATAATTTCTATCTCTTTATTAATGTTTTATATTTGAGAAGTCATTTTTCTTCAATTCCTTAAATATGATATGTTTTTTATTGGCATTTACCTTCTATCATAACTTCTTGTGTCTCTTCTATGCACTTGCCTTTGTATTCAATTAGGAATGAGTAGATAACTAAACTTTTAATGTGCTATATTTACTTCTTTTTATGTAACCATGTGATAGGATCAATCAGTTGGACCAGGACTTTTTAAAATTAATAGTGAACATTCAACAGATGAGGCTGGGGAAATTTGATATCTGCATGTAAAAGATGAATTTGGACAATAACTTGCACCATGCAAAAATTAATTTAAAGTGGATAATGGACAAAAATGTAAGAGCTAAAACTATAAATCACTTGGAAGAAAACAGTGGTAAATCTTTATAAACTTGGGGTAAAGAATGGCATCTTAGATATGATACAAAAGCACAAGTCCTGACCACTGTTGCTCAGTTGTTTGGTTGTTGTTCTGCAAAATGAAAGGTCACTGGTTCGATTCCTGGTTGGGATTGGTCCTGGTCAGGGTATATGCGTAGGTTGTGGGTTTGGTCCCTAGTCGAGACATGTACGAGAAGCAACTGACTGATGTTTTTCTCTCACATCAATGTTTCTTTTTCTCTCTTTTTCCTTGCCTTCCTCTCTCTCTAAAATATTTAAAAATAATAAATAAATTATTTAAAAATACAAATTATAAACAATAAAATTTATAAATTGGGCTTCACCAAAATTCAAAGTATCTGTACTTCCAAAGACTACTCTGAAACTGAAAAGGAGTGCCACAGACTGAGAGAAAATATTGCAAATTATATATCTGATAAGTTACTTAGACTGGAATAAAGAACTTAAAACTTAATATAAAAAATATAACCCCATTTAAAAATATGCAAAAGATTTGAATAGACATCACCAAAGAAGATATAGTTGACCAATAAGCAAGCCCATAAAAAAGTAGTCACATCATTATTCATTAAGGAAATGCAAATAAAAACCACAATGATGTGTCCAATGATGTGTCAGTTCTTACTCACCAGAATGCATTAAATCAAAAAGACAAATAAGTATTGATGGAGGTGTGGAGAAACTACAACTTTTATACATTGCTCGTAGGTATGTAAAATAGAGCAGCCACTTAAGAAAACATAAAATAGGACATGAATGTTGCCCTTCAGTCACGGAAACAGCCCTGTCTCACTGCTTTTCCTGTATCCACTTTCACCTTTTTAAATCTTGGATCAAAGTGATCTTTTTGAAAAGTTCTTTTGATGGTAGTTTTCCCCTTCAACTTTTAACTTTTCAGTGTTTTCATTTGATCTGACAATAATGAACAATATCTTTGACAAGAGTTTAGAAGGACCTATAAGGTCAGGGGTCTACTTGCTTCTTACCTTACACAACTCTTTACCTCTTTCTGCTCTAGCCTCTCTGCCCTTCTTTCAATTCCTCAAACATACTTCTTTCCAAATCAGTCCTTTGCATCTAATATGTCCTCTGACTTAAATGACTCTTCTATCTCAATGAAGTGGTTCCTTTACTGTTTTCCTATATCAGCTCAATATTCATTTCTCAATATTCAGAAAGCCCTCACTGGATAAGTCTAAATGTTCATTTCACTGTGGCCTTCCCATTCTTCTCTTTTATCATAGTTTTGACTTTTGGTTTATTTGCGTACTTTGTTTTTATTATATCTGTCAACCACAAGACAGAGTAAGGACCGTGTCTTCCCTCCCCACCTGATTGTGTCCACAATACTGAGATGAGTGCTTGCCACATAGTAGGTATTTAATCAATGTTTGTTACATAAACAGGCCCCTTCATAGCAGTCCCATATGTTATTCAACATTTCTCAGGCTGAACTAATAATCTCTGCCTTTACAATCATTAAGAATAAGTGCTTATTAGGTGATTTTGGCAATTCAGAATGTGCTAAAAAACAGAGAGATTTAATTTAGACATATAGCTCATTTTAATCATTTTAGCCAAGACATAGAAGGCAGTTTTGGAATATATTTGGCATAGTATAACTAACAGGTTTTGTGTGTAGTAACACCTCTTAAATTTTCAGGTCTACACGTACAAAGATACTTGCACTAGTCAAATAGGCTAAGTTATGATGAAATAACATATTAACCACAGAATGTCAATGGCATAACACTAAAATGTGTATTTTTCACTCATGCTGTGTATCTAATACTGTTTTAGGGGACTCATGCTGTGTTTTATATAGTTACTAAGGAAGCCAGGCTGACTGAGGTTCTGCCATCTGGAACCTTCTAAGTAGCAGAGGAGTAGACTGCACGGAGAAATCAGACCTGCTCTTCCATGCTTTGACTTAGAAGTGAGTCATTAATTGTGCTCATAGTTCATTGGCTGACTGTAGTCACATGAATCCCTATAACTGCTTGAAATTTAGGGAATCTTAAAAGAGCACATGAATATCATGAACTGTAAATGTCTCTGCCACAGTGTTCACTCTTAAAGTAAATTATTCACTGATCCTTTAAAGTTAGCTGTTTCGAGTAAATGTTAAGCAATGTGTAACCAAATGTATGCATGAATTTTGAGCACATCTACTCTGTGTATGTGCATGTATAATAGCTCCAAGTAATTCTCTACTGATTGACATTTCTTCCAGAGCAAGGGATTTGAGTCCCTTATGTTTTGCCTGACTGAGATTTTCCAAGGAATGTATCAGAGTAGTCATAATCATCAATTATTTGGTATCTTGTTACATTTCCTTGAATCTTTTTATTGTGGCATTCTTTTTTTAAAAAAGATTTTATTTATTTTTAGAGGGAGGGAGAAAGAGGGAGAGAAACATCAATGTGTGGTTGCCTCTTATGTGCCCCATACCGGGGACCTGGACTGCAACCCAGGCATGTGCCCCAACTGGGAATCAAACTGGCAACCCTTTGGGTCACAGGCCCACATTCGATACACTAAGCTACATCAGCCAAGTATTGAGGTATTCTTAAAAATTGTACAGATTTTAAAAAATGTTTTGCTTCTTACTCTTGGATGTTTTACTGTTTTGAGGCTTTAGTGCTACCCTAGCCTTTCATTTTGTATGAATTTTCATTAAATTTTGTTTACTTTTGATTTTCATTCTACAACTATTTTGCCAAGAATCATGGGGAGTGGTTAGGCAAAGCAAAAATTTGGGGTAACTAGACAATGGTGTGTATTTTCCTATGAATCGTTATTATAGCATGGCTTTGTTACTTTATCTGAGGGAACTTGAACATTTTCTTAACTTATCTGTGAGCCTCAGTTTCCTTTTATGCAAAACAGGTATATAATAACTTCCCCAAGTTTAAAAAAAAAATACGTATCAATAATCCATGTAAAATATATTCCAGAAAACTTGGCACATAATAGATACGAAACAAATATCAGTTTCCTATTCTCAGGCTGCTGATCAGAGATACTGTGATGAAGCAGAGGAGGCCTGAAGACCTGGGCTGAGAGTCCTGTGCTATCATCATATGGTCATGGATAAATACAGCAAATTATTGATGTTTCTAAATGTCATTTATTACTCTGAAACTGGAAAATAATGTTCTGGCAGCCCCAGATCAGGCTGCCTGACCTTACTGTCATAAATGTCAGTGGAGCATAGGCAGGAAAAGTGCTTCTGAAGGCAGACTACAGAAGTTCACAGCCAGGAGTGCCACTGGGCTTGTTGATTATTTTGTATTTTTAGGTATAGGGCAAAGGCAGGAATGGTTCCATTTGGGGGGGGGCAAGGTTGAAGTTTTCCTCTTTTAAATGAGCAATAGAGCAAGTATTCCAACATACCAAGACTTTATTTGTCACCCCAAATAATAATGCAAAATTCATCAGCTTCTACTCTAGTTTTTACCCTGTACTTATGAGAAACCATCTAACTTTCATATGTGCCACCAAGCATTTGGGAGTTGGAGACCTAAAGAATTTTGCCTGCAACATGTCAATACTTTCAAGGAGGAGGGTGTACTGGCCTTTTTGTAACTTCTCTTGGGACACAACTGAATGACAGTGATAACAACAGTCCCTCTCTTTTCCTCATTTTGGGCAGGTTTAATAAATGTCTTTAATTTTTATTAATCTTAAATTAAAAACTGTCACATTTCTGAACAGATTTTTTTCCTCTACAGAAAATTTGCAGCTTTAGAAGTATCATTCACAATAAAAAATAAAAATTCACCCTTCTAATAAAGATGCAGATCTTAGTGTAACTTTCTTTAGAACAAAGGACAAGTCACAAAGTAATAATTTCATTAGTTTCTCCTGAGAAATGAAGTAGCATCAGTTGTATAGTGAGGGTAAAGGTCTCTGTGGCTAAGAGTCTCCTAAATCACTGGGCAACTTTCTTAGTGTCTTTAAATCTCAACTTTCTATCTGTAAAATAAAGAAATTGATAGCACATTGTTGGAAATAAATATGATAATGAGAGGAAAACCCTTCTCTGGTGGCTGGCACAACAGTAATAATCACTGCGTGTTAACTGTTATTAGAAGTAGTGGTAGTAAAGAAAGTATACAACCAATACTACCATTTGGTTTATACTAAATTTCTGCCATAGGCAGTAAGTTTTTAAGTAGCTCAGAAAAGTAATCTCACCTTTACAATAATGAGACTATGTGATCTATTTAATTAAATAAATATCTACTTATGATTTCATATTAATGTAAATAAAAAAGGGTTGACTGTATATATTTGTTACCATGAGAATTCATATGTGTGTGTCATCAATAATGGCAAGTAATGTTTATTTAAAGAGTGTTGGACTTCTGGTCAAGGTGGCAACATAGATAAACAAGGCTCATCTCCTTGCACAACCACATCAAAATTACAACTAAAGTATAGAAACAACCATCACTCACTTCAGGACCATCAAAAATCAAGTTCAATGGAAGTCTGATAACTAGAGAATTCAACAAACCACATCCATTCAGACTGATAGGAGGGGTAGAGACACAGAACAGGCTGGTTCCACATCCATGTGTGGTGGATAAATATTCAGGAGGGATATCTCAGGAGCCATGAGTCCCAGTCCTATATCAGGACCCCCAGATCAGGGATCCAGTGCCAGAAAGATAAGTCCCCATAACTTCTGGCTGCAAAAACCAGCAGGACTGAAGCGGTGGAACATGGACCATCAGTGGGCCAACTTGATTGGGACTCTCTGTGCTTCCTGAACTTACATGTCTATTTCCTTTGCCAAATTAAGGAACTTTTCTTTCATTATTTTTTCAAAAAGATATCCAATTTCCTGATCTTTTTCTTCTCCTTCTGACTCCTCTATGAGGTGAATGTTGGAATGCTTAAAGTTGTCCCATAATCTGCTTACCTCATTCTCATTTTTTGGGATTCTTTTTTTCTTCTTGTTGTTCTGATTGGTTGTTTTTTGCTTCCTTATGTTCCACATCATTGATTTGATTCCCGGCTTCATCTATTTACTGTTGTTTCTCTATAAATTGTTCTTTATTTCAATTAGTGAATCCTTCATTTCTGGCTGATTTTTTTATACTGTTTAGGTACTCACTAAGTTCCTTGAGCATCCTCGTAACCAGTGTTTTGAACTCTGCACTTGAGAGATTGCATATCTCCATTTTGTTTAGCTCTTTTTCTAGAGTTTTGACATGTTCTCTCATTTGGGCCATGTTTCTTTGTCTCCACACTTTGGCAGCCTCCCTTTGTTTGTTTCTACATATTGGGTAGAGCTGCTTTGACTCTGTGTCTTGGTAGCGTAACCTAATATAGTAGGTGTCCTGTAGGGTCCAGCGGCACCACTTCCCCTATCATCCAAGCTATCTACTCAAGGTGCACCCTTCATATGGGCTGAGTACACCCTCCTCTTTTAGTTGAACCTTGGTTGCTGTTGGCATGTCAACGGGCAAGATTTAGCCAGGCCTGTCAGCTACAAAGACTGGCTGTGACCACTGACCACCAACCTTTGCCCTCTGTAAATCAGCTGTTCAGGAGCAGGGTGGTGGTCCGTAGCTATCTACTGGGTGTGCAGGCTCTGGGGGTTCCCAGGTGGTACAGGCCAAGGTCAGCCCCTATCTGTGTTTTGCCTGGGGCCACCCTTCATGAGCTCTAAAGCAATCTGAGATGGCTGCCACTTCTTCTGGGCTTGGAGATTCCCAGGGGAAGCCAAGCTGGAAACTAATCTGGCTGCTGCTAGTGCCTGGCCTTGAACTCACTGAGGTCAGCTGTTGCTCGTTTGACAAGATTTAGGAAGTTGTAAAGGAAGGCATGCCATTCAGGTGGATAAGCAGCTTGGTTGGACCCTAATTTGGGTGGGGCGGAGTCTCTGGGGATCTCCAAGGCAGTTCAAACAGTGCTAGTCAGGTTGATGGAGTCTCAAATATGGCAGACAGCTGGCTCTGTGGCTCTGTGAGGGATGGACTCAGAAAAGGGACAATGCTCTCTGATTGCCCTGATGCCAGACACCTCAGTCTCTCCCAGTATGCCACTGGCACCCTTCAAGCTGTCACCACAATGCTGGACCTCAGAGGGAGAGAATCCAAGTAGGTGAGTCTGTGTTCCACTGATTCAATCCCTGCTGTTTTTTGCAGCCAGAAGTTGTGGGGACTTATCTTTCTGGCACTGAAACCCTAGGCTGGGGGACCTAGTGTGGGGCTGGGCCTGCTTGATCCTCAGATATCCCTACTGAATTTTTATCCATTCTGTGTCTGTGCCCCTGCTCCCTGTCTCGATGGATGTGGTTTCTTTGATTCTGCAATTGTCAGTCTTCCGTTCAACTCAATTTCTGATGGTTCTGAGTGATGGTTGTTTTATATTTTAGTTGAAATTTTGACCTCCATCAAAATTTTGACCGTTGTTGTGCAGAGATGAGCTGTGTCTGCCTGTGCTTCCATCTTGATCGGAAGCCTGAATATTTCCTTAATACTGTGAAGAAATATTACAAATTCCAAAGAAGTTTCAGGAATCTTTAAAAACTGTCTTTGGAGTAGTGAATCTATTGAGAATTCTTAATATGTTTGATACAGTTGTCACTTTTTGGCATAGTAATTTTGGTGTCTGTAAATGTGTACATTTATGACAGGTTTTATATTAATGAATTTTAATGAGGTTTTATAGTTTTCGTACAGTTAGTATATTTTATTTAAAAGGAAACTTTTTTTTCAGACTGATGTATGTTATCAGGATTTTAATATATAAATTTTTATCCCCAGTCCACATTTGTTTAAAAGATGAAATGAGCTTATATATTTGTTTATGTCCCACATGGATAATTATTCCTGAATTTCTTGAATCTTTGAGCATTGCCTTATATGTTGAGAGCATACAAGTTTTTATTCCTATTGATAAGATATAGCTACTATCTAATAAGGTATAGCTAAGTATAAGGGGATATACTTTATGAGATATAGTATATCTTCTTCAGTGATACAGCAGGAATAATCTATTAAGCCATAACATCAACGAAACATTTAGTTTCCATTTTCTAAGTAAAAGTTTACAAAGTAATTAGTATTACTCTTAAGTAATACTAATACTCTTAGCTTATTTAGTGGTTTAAGAGACATGGTTTTAAATATATTGTATTCATTCTGCTTTTTGTTGGAAGATGGAAAGTTGGTGTTGTCATACAATTTCATTACAGATAAACCAGTGAGCTCTTTATGACTTACTAGGTTATTTTTCATTCACAGCTGTTACTATTGCAAAAGTTGTGTTTGAAAGTAGATATCAAAAAATGGGGATTTATTTTTCACTGAGATTAAAATGAACCAAATATGTATAAAATATCAAGTGCAAATGATTGAAAACCAGGCATAATTATCTTATTTTTTCACTTTCTAAATAAGAAATCATCATAATATCGAATCAACCCAGTACTGACCCTCTGATATTTCAAATATATATTCAGGGTGGAGCACTATGGGGTGGAAGCAGTATCACTACTGCACATCATTCTGTGCATGTGCGAACTGCCGTTCAGGATTACAAATCACTAAAGACAGATAGAGTCATCTGTACACTGTTTGAGGAAGACATTTCCTCTCTTCTGTTTCCTATTTACAATTCCACTGGGTTCATAAAATGGTCAGATGCTACAGCACCATGAACAAACTACAGTGCTTTTAATAGAGCCATTCATCTGCTCCTTTCGAGGGCTAGTGCTCTCTCTCAAGGGAGGGTTCTCAGATAATAAGAGGAAAATGAATGCCAGTTGAGCACCTGTAATCAAATTGCTCTTAATTCCCTCAACTCTTGTCAGATATTGAGCTCCTTGTATCGTTTCATAGGTGGGCATTTTACAGACCCCCATGGTGTAATACAGTTAGTTTCCTTTCTCGCTTCCCTCTCCCTTTCTTGTGCTCTAGTCACCATCCATCATGACTGGGTAAATCCTGTCAGACTAAAAGTCCCAGCCGTTCAAACAGTCAGACACGGCGCCAGCCTCGTCTACCCGTGCACCTGTCACTTCCCAGCATTCAGCTTGTGAGGAAGGGGGCCAAGAGAACATTTATGGAATGGATGCAGGCAATGTGCCCAGCCTGTCAACAGGCACAGTGTGGCCTTAGTCTCTGTCCTTGTAGGATGCTACTGCTCCTGAAAAAAATTCAGACTGCCCCACAACCACTCCCCATAGAAAGACTGGCAGTGTGAAATGCTTGCTGCTTCAAACCTAAAGTAAACCATAATTTAGTCCAGACTCGCACAGACCCAATGTGTCACATGTAACAAACAAGCACAGTACAAAGCATTGAGATTTGAGTCTTTCAGCTGGTCCATAACTCATCCTGCTGCAAAGGCTGCAGAGGGAATTTGTAGAATGGGGTGAAGTGTTCCATTTCATTTGTATTGTATCACTTGGGATCTGAGATGAATTCAGGATGCAGCTGCAGACATGCTTGGAATTTCATTGATTTTATTATGTTGGCTGGAACTTGCATATGTTTTATGTTTTTTTAAATCTCATTTTTATTGAATATAGTCCAGGCACAGCACATGGATAGTAATGACAGTGCACAATGACTGAGGGAAGGATAACACAGAAGGCATTGGTTTATTTTATTTTATTTTTTATTCTATGTCAGATAAATTTTACCATACAAAGCTTGAGTCAGGGATTTTTGCAAAGGTATAAATCTAAAAATTATGTCATTGTGATGAATATAATGCTTAAATTTTTTTCTAAAACTATCTTCAGTAAGATAAAACGCATTTATCAGTTATGGCAGAATAAACGCTAGTGTTAAAAATGTCTACCTCATCGGTTTGTTATGAGGTTCAAATACTCCCGGTTAGAAACATGCTTATTAAGTCAGCTGTAAATTGATATGGGGTTTGTTTGTTTTTTGTCCACTCTGAACAATAGAATATCCATCTATATATACCTACCTACCTACCTGCCTAATCGTTACTAAAGGCCAGACACAGTACTTAAGCTGTGGATTAAAATAGTGAATGAAACAGATACTACTCTGGGCATCTTGTGTTTATGGTCTCATATTTTCTAAGTATTTAGTGGTAGTAAAAGTTGTTATACATGTGCAAAAACATTACATAGAAGGATTTTTTAACAGACACATTTATATGGACTCTAAATGTTTGTAGAATATGACCAACCCATGATAACAGTATGCATATTTCACTATACTTTCTTTTATAAAGGCTCATACACATTCATTCTATTACTGATATGAGGGTTATTTCCCCTTTGGACCTGATGATAAGCCCTTTGCAGAACATATAAGGCAATCATATTTTTGCTGTTTGGATATTGTATGTTCTATGGTATCCTACTGTTAGGTTAATGCTGGCTTCTCTGTGTCTCTAACCCAGTGTTTTTTTCAATTTTTTATTACCCATCAAATTTTTTAAAACATAACTACTTCTCACACTCTGTGAAAGACACACTTAGTGATCTATCCAGGAGTCATTTCTTCCCTCTTCCTTGCGGACAGGCCAAACCTGAGCTTGTTCACCATTCAAATGGGTCCATGTACTTCTGGCAAAGAAGCTCTAGAGGAGAATCTTGATTGCTACTAGCGAATGAATTGCTTCAATTATCATGGTAATTGGTTGACAAAGGTATGATCAAGTGACATAAATCTGGCCAATGAGATGTTAGAACAATTCTGGGAAGAATCTACTCACTTGTGAAAGATACAAATGAGAGGGATATTTCCTTTTCTTTATCTTGACTTTGTTACCTACATGTGCGATTCGTGGAACTGAGATATTTACCTAAGGACCTGGGGGAGAACAAACCTAAGACAAGTCAACACTTTGGGGAAGTGAATAAGATTTCAAAATAATTTGTGTTTTTGAAAATATGTTTGCTTACTCAGCCCTTAAATTACCCTGTTTCCACATATTTTATTTTGTAATATAATACATATGCTTACTATCTACTTTATTTACTAAGTTTTCTGTTATGTTTAGTCAAAATACATCCTAATTCACTTACCTTTTTTTAAAGTTATTTTGAGATTTGAAAACATAATGACTGTCATGACTAAGATAGTTAACACAGTTTTGAACTTGAAAGAAATACATTTTTACTTTAATCATTTTTTTACCAGTGTAAGCACTGAGACTGCTTGCTTGCCATAAACTTTACTTCTTAGTTTGTGTGAAAAGTAAACAAGAAGATAGATCAGTTCTGATATTATACTTGTGTCTGTTTTGTTCACTACTACACATGTACCACTTTCTATATTCTTCCGACTCCTGTCTTCTTAGAGAATTATAGTCCTTACATGTATCCAGGTGTGCTGTTTCTAGGCCTCCAGTGGCGAGATGGATGTTTCAGCTCTTTTGATAGGAAATTAAATCCTGCTGGGAATAGAGCTAAGAATATGATCTCCATGTTCACCTCACAAACACTCAGCTCATGTACCTCTTAACTGAACCCATGTAAACTGAAAGCTTATGGTGGCCACCTCTCCACCATATGGGAAGGACCTAGGAATAAAGCTAAAGCAGAGAATAGTGTTACCATGTCAGTCACCAAGTCCTGTGGATATTTTTGAGCTGATAGATTAAGCTCTCCCTAAAGCTTAGTCTATTCACTAGACTTTTTCAGCTGCACAGGTTGAGTTATACTTATCATGGTTGGCAATATAATGGCCACTCAGATGCCCACACCCGAATTCCCAGACCTGTACCCAAATTCCCCATTATGTGGCAAAACAGACTTTGCAGATGTAATGAAGGGTACAGATCTTAAAAAGGGAAAATTACTGGGTTTTATGTGTGGGCCTAATCTAATCACATGAGACCTTACATGCTGAGAACCTTCTCTGGCTAGAGTCAGAGATTCATGCAGCAGAAGGAAGAAGTCAGAGATTCCAAACCAAGGGTTCAATTCTGAGATGTAGGGGCCCACACACAAGAACCAAAGAGGCTCCTGGAGTTAAGGGTGGCCTCTAGCTGAGGTCGAAGAAAACAACAAGGACCTCAGCCCTCCAAATACAAGGAATATTCTGCCAACAGCCTGACTCAGCCTTAAACGATTCTCCTCCAGACCTTCTCACCAGAGCCTGGCTGGCCAACACGCTGATCTTGTCCTTGTAAGACCTAGAGCAGGGACATGAGTCAAGACAGCGTCGTAGCCTTCTGACCTGCAGAAATGCGCGATAATGAGTATGTGCTTCTTTCAACTGCTGAGTTTGTGGTGATTGTTAATGGTCGCTGTGGAAAACTAATGTAGTTACTCAAGGAGGATATTTGGTTCTTTCAAACAAACGTGTCTTGGTGAATATAGCATTGTTTTTAGACCCAAATGTACTGAGACATCGGGAAGAAAAGGCATATATCATTTTCTTTTGAGCATCAGGTAGCCATGATCTTAGGGAAAAACAAAAATTTTGTTCTGAAATGTATTTGGGTTTTTAGAAAATTGTGCTTATTTTTAATTTGTCACTTTGTGATAGAAAAGCAGATACCTTGACAACAAAAACTATGCCCCAGGTTAACAATAAGTAACTATGTAGGGAGTAGAAATTGAGAGAACACATTGGAAGCACTTGCTTTCACGATAGAACTTGCTGCAGGGATGACTGATCACCTAGGCAGGCCAGCGGCAAGTCAATCAAGGAAGTCTCAGGCTCACACAAAACTGGGCAGGTGAAAGGCCCAAGGGAAAGGAAGTTGATGAAGAGGAACTGGGCTGAACCAAAAGAACACTGACACCTCTCACCTTGATTTGGTGGCTTTGGAGGGGAGATTTTAAATATAAAACTAAGGGACAAAAATAAAAATGTAGGAAATTAGATTTAGAAGTCTAAAGTTAAAGAACATAAAGGAGATAATTTGGAGAAAATTCAAATTATATTAAATTAATTTGCTGTTACATCTGTGTTAAAATTAGCAAATCAAAGTGTTGCAACCAAAGATGCTCACCTGAATCGCTCACATGCTGTTCAGGATTTTTCCTGAGGTTGGTCACCTGGGCTGACATGGCCCATGTGACTGACCTCAGCTACTCAGACTCCAGTCCCTCACAGAGAAAAGAGAGTGAGAGAGAAAAAAAAGCGTTTGCTCTAAATCACATCATTAGCATAAACTATTAAAGTAGTACATCTAGGCCAGAAATTTTCAACCAGTGTGCCAAAGAATTTTAAAACATGTAATATCTATTTAGTCAGTGACACTGACTTCTTTTCTCTTAGATTGTCAAAAAAAAAAATGACAACAGCCAACACAACAATAGCAGTCCCTTGTGAATGACTCAAAATTAAACCTTTTTTTTTTGTCAGATTGGCAAAAGATATGTTTTTGGGTTGCTGCAGAATTTCAGTAATTAGTTTATGTGTGCCATGAGATGGAAGAGGCTGAAAACTGCTGATGTAGGCCCAAGTTTCAGGCTTACAATAACAATATTATAAGGTTTAATATTCTACGGCTGAAAGCTCATCTTCCAGGAGCTGGCTGAAGGCCTGTCCTGAAAGCAGGTCATCTTGTGAATGTGCAGAGTTTGAACAACCCCAGAGGAGAAGGTTTCTAAGAGCCCTTGGGTTATAGCCCATGAGGCTCTGTTTAAGACTGGGGGGGGGACAGTATTTCCAGGCAAGCTTACAACATGCTGTGCCTGCACCAGCAAACACTGTAACAGGAACTCTCTTCATTGGAGCCACATACTGATCAATGAAGTTTCTTTTTGTGCACAGAAAGGGAAGCAGAGACAAAGTGGGTTCTGTGGGGTTATAGCCTCTACCCAGGCTGGACTCTGTGATCTACTGTTATCATCAGCCAGGAGCTCAGTTTCTCAGATGCTACAGATGCCTACAAAAGCAATGCAGCAGATTCAAAGGTTATGGCATCCACTTTATCCAAGTGCTTTCTATCCTTTTTCATGTCATAACTCACATAGAATAAAATGTTTGTATGGTGCACTGAACAGAAAAGGCCACTGTTAGCCAGAGGAGACCAGCCCAAGGGCTCCAGGTGCCTTAGACCCTCTCAGGCATCGAAGGCCAAGAGGACCATAAGTTGCACAGGTCCCAGATATTAGCCCTTATTGGGTTTGGGAGCAACAGCACGTTCTGAGGGTTTGCCCTGTATTCTCTGACATGGCAGCATCTACTGCTCATTCTACCTGAGCACTGTGTCCCTGCTCAGCCACACTATCTCGCCTCGCTCACGCAAGGAGGTAGAGGTATGAATGTGATTTTTTTCTCCATTGGAAGACAATAGTTTTCTGTCTCTGTGTTGATTGAAGTAGTAGATTTTGTTTGGTAGAAGCATGAAGGGTCATGAAAGGTCATTTTTTAACTTTTGTGCATGGTCCTGAGGCTGGCTGAATACTGGGGTTGCAGCAATGACAGAACCCACTTCTATCTTCAGAGAGTTCATATGCCTTTGGAGGTGATCGGTAGGCAGAAGACAGACAGTTCAAGTTTAATGAGTGCTACTATAGTAAGAAGCACAAACTATTGGATGATAGAAAAGGCATCTTGACACTTGCCACGTCTAAAATAATTACACTAAATATCTTTAACAAGTTACTTTGGCTTCTCTTTCTAGTTACGAACTTTGAGGTCTGGAAAGCTTAAAAAAGACCAGGCTGAGGCACCTTTGAAGATGTTTCTTGCCTGCATGTGGTGAAGAAGCCCCTGAAGTCCAGCAGCCCAGGACCCCGCCCAGGTAGGTGGGATACGGCTGCCACTGTGGCTCCTATGCCTCAGCCAACACCTTTTCACCCCAGCATCACAGGATCTGCTCTCGGGTCTCACCCCCTTTAAATCCAACATGGGTTAGAGCAACTCACTTAATATGTGAAAACTGGACAGAGAACTTGAGTGATATTAGCTCTGGGTTGGTGTGAATTTCTCAGTCACAAGCATATGTGTAAAAACGTACCTTTTAAAATGTTTCTAATTCAATTTAGCTCTTGAGGTCATTTCAGCTGATGGTGGAAAACATAAATTTGTCAATTCAGGGTAAGCTTCAACTCATTCAAACTCATATAAACACGTAGAATTTTAAAAAGTTCTCGGGGCTCATATCCACCAATGTCATGTCTCTTCCCCTTCCCTTCCTTCTCTGCATGGTCACCCCTGAGTGCAGAGTACAAGTGAAAGGGCCCATGTGTATCCTGGTCTCCATGGGAGGGACTGCTCCTGGTCACCTCTGAATCCCTGGACATCCTTGAGATAACTCATCACCCTAGTTGTTGCTTTTGTACTGTAATTCCTACTACCCAAGTCTGAGCTACACACGTTCTGCATTTTCCTAATTAATACCACCAAATATTAAGCTATTAAACTGCAGGGATGTCAAACTAATTTTCATCAGCCTCATAGTTGCCTTCAAAAGGCCAAATGTAATTTTAGAACTGTATACGTGTAACTACTCCTTAACAGTGATACGAGAGCTCGGCTTGGTAGAAACAAGGCGTGGGGCCAGATTTGGCCCTCGGGCTTTGTGTTTGCCACCTGTGTGTTAAAGAGAACTACAAACATAACTTAAGTTGCCATTGTCACGTGACTGTTTGTCTTCCGAGAGTTCCTCTCCTTTGTGAGTTCTAGGTATCTTGAGATGCATCACCCACAAGGACTGATACATTCACCCTTGGCTACATCTCCGAGGACCCAGCATCCCTTCTTTTCCACACCCAGCAGTTATTGGTCTGTTAACCAGGAATCCCTTGATCCTACCTTTCCACTAGGGCTAGAATACCAAGCATTCAAGCGAAGACTGTGGTGAAGATGTTCTGGGAACACAACCTAGAGTGCACAGAACAGATCCTGAATTCTGAGGGAAAGCACTATAATCTCACCTTATCTGTGCAGTCAATATTAGAAACTTCTTTTCCTCCCATGCAGCTTGATGCTCGCTGTATTGAAGCTCAACATATCATTTAGGGCATAGGAGAGAACTAATATGGCTGCCATTAGGGAGTTAATAGAATGTGTGAGAAATTAATAACATGGTGACAGAATGGTGAATGCACTGATCTCACTGCAGGTTACAATATTACGTTGAACATATATGTGTAACAACCAAACCAAAGGGAATGTGACGTGCATTCAAAGGGATTACAAGCAGTATCTATGTGCCTGGGTCTTTCAGTGACTGCTTTGGCTGCCATGTTGCTTTGCTCCTGGTCCTGGGGGCTGGACAGATAGAGAGGTTCTGTTTTCAAATGAGCTTTTCTTCCCCTAGATCAAGAGCTCGCAGACTTGTTTTGTAACAAGTAAACGTGTTAGTCTTTGTGAGCCAAGCTGTCTCTGTCACAATGAATCATCTCTGCCTTTGAAGCCTAAAAGCAGCCAGACAATACATAAGCCTTCAATGGATGACCACATTCTGGTGCAGCTTTATTTACAAAAATGGGGGCTGGTTTTGTCCGAGTTGCCATCTTTTGCAGACCCCTCCCCTAGACTTGAAAGTGATCCTCTCCCAGTTTTTGTCCTGATGAAGCAAAATGATTAAGAAAAGAGTGTTTGGGAAAAATATACTCACCTCCCACATTTCTCAGTGCTCCCAGCCAGCCTGCCTCTCTCTCGTTCCATGCTGTAACTCACACACCTGGCATAATGTTCAGTACATTGGAGGCTTTAAGTTCTTTAAAAAATGATGAACTTTCTTCTCCTACTCTGTACAAATGAAGACACATTTCCTGTTTCTTCTTGGAGAGTTTCTGTGGTCAAGGGCAAATCTGAGACATCTGGACTAGTTCTCAGTGGAGAGGTAACAACATGTTCTCTCTGCAACAAGCTAGATTCTAAACATGACATGTTCAAACGCTGGGCTGGAGTTTTTTCTGAACTTGACATTTTCAAATACGTGTTCTTTATGGATAACTTAAAATATTTTGTACCTAAGAATTGTTCTGTTTCATGCTAATTGTATTTTGCCGTTTGGCTGCTTGTTCAGGAGGGTGTACATGATGTCAACTATTGTCTCATTAACCCTGAAGGAGGGAACAGGAAGCCTGCTCCAAATGATCTTTCTCTGCCTTTGTTTCCTCTAATTAGCATTGTTCTTATTAGCACCTTAGAGGCCATGCAAATCCACCCTAAAGATGTATCTATTTGTAGGTGAAATTGCAAACAATTGGTTTTGTTGCCATAGTTAGTTATCAGCAGGGGCATTGAGTTCTAAAAGACTGCAAGAGGTTTAAATGCTAGCATTTTATTACTGGGAGATACTGACACTTTCTACTTGGGGCAAGATGAAAAGCGCCTTGTTTTCTTCATTGTGATCCAAAGTAAAGCGGAGTTTAATTAAAGTTTCATTAAAGAAAGATCTTTTGCAGGCCTGGGAAGCATCTTTTTTCTTTGAGCCGAATATGGTTTAGAATGACATGCTTTCATCTCAAGTTTTTAATGTTTTGCTGGGGGAAGAAAGGGAATAGGTACACCATTAATGAGGTGTGATGCGGCTCAGCCAGGAGCATAAAGCACCAGGTGTCCTATCGGTTCTCATTCAGGCGGAATGTACTGTGGTGAGCCGCCTCTAAGCCTTGCTGACTGACAGTCCCCTCGCATGCTGCCACCTGAGTGACCTCTGCTAGGGTGCTGCTCCTCTAATCAGGCTTCCCATTGCATTTCCACTATTGTTCTTCCGCATAAACCCCTTTGAGGCCAAATCTCTTCCGCCTTCACTTTAGTTCCTCCATTATCTGCCCCCATCTCCCTCCTTTATCTTCTGCAAATGAGTACACCATCCTAGTGTTATTCTCTTCTGAAAAATTCTATAACTCTTTGTCTCATTTTCAGTGTTTTATACATGCATTAATTTATTTTTCTGTCTGGCCTCTGGCAGTACAACTTGCAAATGAATTTCAGCATTTTTGCCTGTAATTTTGCTGGGGTTATATGAAAGGGTCACACAATGAGAGATAAGAGTACAAATAAAATTTACACATCTCCTTAGCGCAGGTTTCCCTGGGAAACAGACTCTGAGATACAATCATGCCTTCGGGAAGATTATTGGAGAGTGGTCCAGGGCAGCGATTTTCAACTGGTATGCCACAAGAATTTTTAAAACATGCAATACCTGACTAGTGGCACTTACCTCTTTTCCTTTAGATTGTCAAATAAAAAATGACAACAGCCAGCACAATAGCTGTCCAGTGTGAATGAATCAAATTATACCTATTCTCTTGTCAGACTTGCAAAAAAAATGATGTATTTTTTTGTCATGCCACAGAATTTTAGTAATTAGTTTATGTGTGCCATGAGATTAATAAGGTTGAAAATTGCCACTCTAGGGATCATTGTGTATGAGATAATAAAGGAGTCGGGACTAGGCGGAAAGCGAAGTTACTCTGGAAGACAACTGCAGCTGAGACTTGAGAACATCCACAGAGAGCTCAGGCACTGTGATGACCCTTCCCAGATAGACCTTACCTAGCCAGTCATCAAATGCAGGAAGAGAACATTCCTCTGGGCAAAGCAATTCTCTTTGGGGGAGAGCAATTATTAGCACTCTCCTTTTTACTTGAGGACAATACTAACTTTTGGATATGTCTCCCCACTTCTTCCTGGCCACTAGGCCTACAACTTGGGTTAGGTGCCCAGCTAGGGTCCCGTAAGTCCAATAAAGAAAGAAAAGAATGGTACCCTAAAAAAGAGCAGATTGTAGGATTGCATAGTGGAGAGTTTATATGGGAGCATTCTCCTGAGACAAACAAAATTTAAATATTCTCAGAAAGACCCCAGGAGATAGGTGAACTAGTGACTGGGGTGGTTCTTTAGAGTACAGAGAAAGTATGGCCCACACTATGTGCCATGAAAATGCCAGATTGTCTTGACAGATGGCAGAGAAAGAAATGGAAAGACTCAGGAGTGTGGGCATTGTAGAGTAGATGAGGAATGTAAATCTGGAAGACCACCAGGTGATTATGTCCCCTGGAAAGGCCGTGAGGAGTGCACTCGTGAGAGGAGCACAAAAATCGGTAAAAAGCTCCCTTCTGTTAGGACCGATGGTAGGAAAAGACGTTACAGAACAGATAGGACCCTGAAACATTAAAGGCCAACTGAGAATTCTTAGATGCTAGAAGACACATAGATACAATTATCATAAGTTCCAGAGTTGAAGTGACAGTCAGAAGGACTTGACTTGTAGAGAATAATGGGGATGCAATAAAGCATCCCTGAGGGCAAAATGTGTTTTTAGTCAACATGGGTACCACTCAGCTTGAACCCAGAGAGGAAAGAAAAGATGGATGGCCCTTACCCTAATAAAGAGTTATGATCTATTTTCTAGTTTCTGAATCATGCCAGTTTTCAGACAGGAAACCTGAGAAAGGATGCTGTAATACTATAGCAAGTATACACTGGGGTGCTTCCTTCCATTATTTTTTAAAGAGATCTATGCTTATTTACTCAGATGACTGTGTAATGAGGAAAGAGAAGTACCAACATATTCCTAGGAGTATTAGGCTTAGTGTCCAGGTTGTCACTGATGCCCTTAAGAAGCATAGTGTCACCACAGCTCCGTGTTAGAGTGGAGGTGTTTAGGGGCCAATTAATAAGAGGAGACTGGACCAACCACTGGCTGACAGTGGGTCCATTTGTCAGCTACCCATCCAGTGGTCATTTCCCTGGTCCTTAAATGTTCAATTGAAATGAATACATGTAACAGTTGGCTTAACCCCCAGACTGAGTTCTTGGTCTGCAGTAAATGAGCTTTCATACTGGGGAAGTCCCTGTCAAATTAGTAAATCAAAAACAAGCATTACAGAATGGGGAAGTGGATGAAAGTCATGCTACCCCTAAGGATCCAAAGTATTGATGTCCAATAAAAATGTTCTGTAATGATGGAAATGGCTATTGAGCACTTGAAATATGGCTAGTGTGACTGAGGAAATGGATTTGTAATGCTATTTATTTTGATTTATTTAAATGTAAATCTAAATAGTTGTATGTACCTACTGGTTAACTTATTGGCTAGTAGATCTAAAGGACATAGCACAGAGGTCCCCATCTTGTACCCATTTAATTTAGTGCTTTCACCCCTGCAGAAACCTGTTGAATCCTAAAAGACAAAAGTAGGCTACTGAACACTAAACGATGTGTTACCCTTAATTGCAGCTGCTGTTCCAGATGGTTATTTTTCTAGAGCCATTTCACATGGCCTCAGGTCCAAGGTCTAAGGCAATTCATTTGGTGAATGCTTTTATCTATTCCAATCAGAATGTAGGATCACATTTTGTGTTCACATGGAAGAGGCAACAGTATGCAATTATAGATTTGCTCCAGTGCTGCGTCAGTTCTCCCGCTCTCTGTCATAACATCATCCAAAGAGATCAGGGCCATCTGGATATCCTGCAGAACACACTGGTGTACTATACTGATGATAAACATGACAAATCTGCCTCCAGCGGGCCTCTCCTGAGAGTTGCTATCAGAGAGTCTAAAACATCACGGAGCCCATGGAACCTGCCACATGATTATTTTGTTGTCTTTTCACTAAGAAGTATTTCCACAAATACCAAATTTGGTTTAAGACTTCCTTTCTTTGTATTCCTTTTCTTGCATCAAGTTGCTAGGGGAGAGCCCTAAAGCACTTACCTATCTCTTGCTACTGAAGAATCTGCCATCTACCAAATGTGAACAAATTAGCTTGGGTTGGAACTCAGCAAGTTATTGATATCCAGGCTGGTCAGGTGTGATTTTATACTGAGAAGTTGTACCTTTACTTGGAACTATTTTTTATAAAAACCAAGACTGGTATAGAATCACGGTATTACCTTCTTTGGATATTGAATAATTTGTACTATCCAGTTCTTTCCTTGAGTGACTCATCAGTCATAGGGATATTTTTTGTTACTAACGTAATTCATACTTCTTAATATTCTATGATTATAAAAATTTTATTGTTTAATGCTTAATGATTCTATAATCATATTTTCTAGTATGAATTAAATCTTACCTTCCAACATATTTCCAAATCATGCCTTAGTTAATAGTATTGTTGGAAGTTTTTTTAAGTGACAGATCTCATCCACTTTGTAAAAGTTTGAGATCCCAACCAATGGAGTGTATGTGGATATCAGCATTTTGTCTATTCCTAGTCTTTATTCCTTGGATCAGTAGTGATTCCGCTTGTTACTCCACAATTTGTTTATTTAAAATAGTATTTGAGCTGCTACCTTGCGTCCCTGCATGCGTGTGCATAGTCCAAGCCAAGGAACAGTGATGCATGTTCTCAACCTCGAAGTCCAGGCATCTCAACCAGTTAAGGTCTGACCAGTTAAGGAGACTGGCGAAGCTCTGCCCAAACAACCTGTGGACAGAAAAGCACCACTTGCTACTGGAGAGGAGGGGGAGGATGAAGTTTCAGATCTTGTGGGGAATTTTGATGAGTCTTCCAAGAATGAAGAAAACAGCATTGAGTCAGCTTCTGGAGAAGGCAGAACTTGACCAAGTTACTCACAGCTGCTATTTTACATTATGAATGCTTTTTCAAATTCTGTTCATGGATCCGATAAAATCTAGATCTCCAATATGTTTAAGCCCAAACCCCTTGAATACTGCAACTCTTTTCAGTTTTCCCTTGTACATAGATCAGTCATTGCAGCTAATTAGATGAAGAAGCGAAGCCTGGGGATAAAGCTTGAAACAAAGATTAATAAAGCTCTTTGCCCAGTATAGTTTTATTTATTATTTATTTCATTGACACCGATCTGTATGCAGAATGCGAAGTTATTTGTAGAAAGCTAATCATAACATGCACTATGACATAATTTTTGATGGAACTTTATTAAAGATTTAACATTTTAGTATAACATAAAAAATAGCATATGATTGAACTGCAGGTGAAGTTACTTTTTCATGCTTCATCTGCATTCAGTCCTTGTAAATCATCAGTGGTATCTCCTGGTTTTGTTATACTTAAAATCCCTGAAAACTTTGTATTTTTAGCAACTGCTCATACTAACCAGTTTCTCTCTCTATGAGGTAAAATGACCTTGTGAAACCCATTGCTACATAGACATCCTGTGACTGAGATTCCATTATGCTGTGGAGCTGGCTGATGGCTGAAGCTTGAGCGGAAGCAGTTGGTTGTTACAGCTGCAGGTCGCAGCACCAGATCAGACCAAATGTTCACTTTGCAGACACTGCAGAAACCTCTTACTGATGGAACTCCCATTGACTTTGAACAAAAGGTATCCAAGTGCCCCTTCAATGAGCATGCTAGAGAGGTGAACAAAAACCCAGCACCTGATATTTCCATGCTTGTAGAAAAAGAAAGAGTTATAACTGAAGATTAAATTGGAAGGTTAAAGCTTGGGCACCAATGTAGTGGTCATATCAGACAGGACTACAATCTTTCTTTTCAGAAGGTTCAGGCTACTCAGTATCTGTGTAGAAAAGAAAATAGAGATTATTCTGCCAGAATGAATTGTTATTGCTGTGTAGTTTCAATAAAGCTTGTCTGAAGGTCCCCAAATCAAATATTGTTTCTTCAAAGGTGCAGCAATATCTCTTCCCAATACAGAAATTCCAAAGTTTTATTTTTATGGCCATGTGAATAGACATGCACTTGAAAAGACTTGTGAAGGCAGGTTTTATATAGCAGGGCCAATTTTACTAACCCTTTCTAAAACATATAAAGTTAGAGATGCTTTCTGAAATGCATCATAGTCTTCCAGAATTGTGTGAAGGGTCAGGCAGAAAAAAGGATTACTTCTCTTTCATTCTTTAACTATTGTGCCTTTCTTTTCTCACTGTATCACAGCATCTTCTCCATTGCATCTGTTTTGCTGCCTGCATCAAAAAGAGGAGAAAAATGTTAAACAAGAGAGGTTAGAAATAGTGTTGGGATAAATGGAGCAGCTTATGTTTTCCCAGAGGGAAGTGTGAAAGGAAACAAACATCTTCCTACACTTTTCTTCCTCTTTGCTGCCCTTGGTACGTTATTGTCAATTTCCCATTCAACCTACATGCTTAGGATTCTCAAGTCAATAACTGACACCCTCCACATCCTCAGTTTCAAGGGTCCACTCCCTGATGAACACCTCCCATCTCTCCAGCTGTCATTCTCTCTCTTTAGGGCTCCGACTCTAACAGTCCTTCTACCTCACCAGTCTCGACAACCCAGGATCCTTTATCTTTTCGATACCCCATGTCTGTCCCATTTTTCTTTCTCTTACTAAGTCAACTTAAATTCTATATTCAGCTATTTCCTTGCAAACATCCATAATTTTATCTTCTGTATATTGTTTTATCATAATCTCTTAGCAAACACCCACCCTAAATAAATAAACGGCACCTGTACATCTGAGAATGACTGGGGAATAATGCATAACTATGTCACCTCATTTCACTTTAACTTTGTGAACATTAACTCAAAAGTTGATCCTTAATAATGCCCCACAATCTTATTAGATTTCCATACTACATTCGCTCTCCTACTTTCCTAGACAAATAATTCTTATAATTTCATTTACCTCAAATCTCTAATACTTTCTACTTTATTGTTTTCTATATGGTGAGTCGAGGATCTCACTTTCTGTACCATTAAGAAATTAAAGCAATTGAAAGAACTTCCATAAATTCCATATGCCCATTAACCACTTTTCTACTAAAAATTGCATCTATACATTCTCCCTTTCCTTATATTATGGTAGACTGAATAGTCTTGTTCTTGTCAATGCCAGACAATGCACTTGGGTGCATATTCCCTCCCCTCCCCTCCCCTCCCCTCCCCTCCCCTCCCCTCCCTCCCCTCCCCTCCCTCCCCTCCCCTCCCTCCCCTCCCCTCCCTCCCCTCCCTCCCCTCCCCTCCCCTCCCTCCCCTCCCCTCCCCTCCCCTCCCTCCCCTCCCATCTTCTCCTCCCTTCTCATCCCCTCCCATCTTCTTTCCTCCCTCTCATCTCTCATGATTTCTATCATCATATATACAATCCATTATTTATCTCATCTTTAAAATCTTATATTTTTGACCCAACTAGAGCAATTAGAGGTCAACTGAAGGTGGACGCCTCCCCAACCCTCACATCTTTCACTCTGTATTTCTGCTTCTGTTTACATAAATTTAAAAATGGAATATAACTCACATAGTTATAGTTATCTATGCTGATACTCTCCAATTCTTCTCCATTTATCTCTTAAATTTAGTTAAATATGGCTTTTATCCACATCTGTTCAACAGAAAAGCTCTTGTCAAGGTCATTCTTTGACTGCAAGGAGCTGAGTCCAATCTTCCCTGTACCTGACTGCAATAGCATCAGACCATGTTTATCCCTGGCAGTGGCAAGCTTTCTCTTGGGTTCCAGGCAACACGTGATCTTGGATTTTCTTCCCCCCAACCACCAGCCCCCCCTCACTGATATCACTTTAAACTTTTTGTGTCACACACTGGCCTCTTTTTTATTGTTCAGAAATTTGTTCTACTTGTTCAATCCAAACTCAGAAGATTGCCCTTCCACCTTTCAGTTGCTCAAGCCAAAAACCTTTGCCATTTTGACTCCTATTCTGCTTTTATTCACCACATGCATTTTCTTAGTAAATCGTATAGGTTCTAACTTCAAAGTATGTTCACAATCTGTCTTTCTATTAATCTGAGTTATCATTTCTTGCCTGGATTATTACAACAGCCTCCTGATTTCCCCACTTATCTCCCGCTCTCCATACTATCTTTGCTCAACACAGCAGTCAGTATGTCTTTTAAAATGAAAGTTAGTCATCCTTCTACTCAAAATCATCCAAACTAATACAAAAGTCTGTATAACTGCGTGTGTGGCCGTTCACATTCTGAATCCCTTTTCTCTCTGACATCGTCTCCTAGTTTTTGCCCTCTGTTCCACTTTGCTTTAGCCACATCGACCTCCTTACTGTTTCTTAAATATACCAGATACATTCCTGCCTCATGGCCTTTGCCGCCACTCTTTCCCCTGCCTACTCCTCCAAATACCTCTGTAACTTTCCCCCTCAAGTCTCTATGTCTTTGCTCAGAATCTACCTCCTCAGTAAGACAATCCTGGCCACTACCTTTTTAATACTGTTGCGTTCTTCCACCACTGTTCCCCAACACTGGTACCCTTGACACCTGTTCATCTCTCATTTCTTCATCATGCACATATTATCTTCTATTGTATTTTTTTACTATACTGGTAGTCTGTCTGCACCTACTAAAAGGTACTTTCCATGTAGGCAAGGATTTTTGTCTGTTTAGATCTTCAGCATCTGGATTGTTGCTTAGAACATGGTACACACTTAATAAGTAGTTGTTAAATGAATTAATGAATGAATTCCAGAGTCTTTCTCCCAATTACCTACTGAGCAAGCATATTTATCTTGCCAGGTCCCTTGGATCTATGTGTAATTTCACAAAACTACTATCTACACGGTAATCCAAGAAAGTTCCCATTTTTTTTCATTGAATTAAAAATATCTATACTGTAAAATACATATTAAAATGTTTACTTAGGAATGTTTTGTGGATATCTGATATAGCACTTATTAATTTAAATTCTAATTATGGATATTTAATTTATAATTTTCATTTCTGAATTATTTAACCTAAAAATGTTACCACAAATTTTCATGTAATTTTCCCAAAGATTTGAGTTATTATTTTGCCATTTGTGCTTCATAAAAGGGTAGTCTCAGATGTATGTCTACATTCTCATTTCTATCTCTTTTCTCCCTGCTGGAAATTACTGTCCTAAATTTAGAGAGGTGTATACCCAAACGTGATTGTATGAATGTAGTCATAATAATTTATAATATTTTTTGTTATTTTTAATTTTAATTGTTATTCGGGTACAGTTTTCTGTCTTTTACTCCCATCCCAGCCCACCCACCAGTCCCTCCCCCCCTCCCTCCCATTTCCCCCCCCCCCCCCAGTTCTCGTCCATATGTCTGTTGTACTTGTTTCTGTAAAACCTTCCCCTTTTCCCCTGGAATTCCCTCCCCTCTGGACCCTGTCAGCCTGTTCTCTATTTCAGTGTCTTTGGTTATATTTTGCTTGTTTGATTGTTTTGTTGTTTAGGTTCCTGTTAAAGGTGAGGTCATATGGTATTTGTCTTTCACCACCTGGCTTATTTCACTTAGCATAATGCTTTCCAGTTTCATCCATGCTGTTGCAAAGGGTAAGAGCTCCTTCTTTCTTTCTGCTGCATAGAATTGCATTGTGTAAATGTACCACAGGTTTTTAATCCATTCATTTACTGATGGACACCTAGGTTGCTTCCAGCACTTGGCTATTGTAAATTGTGCTGCTATGAACATTGGGGTGCATAGGTTCTTTTGGGTTGGTATTTCAGGGTTCTGAGGGTATAATTCTAGCAGTGGAATTGCTGGGTCAAAAGGCAGATCCATTTATAGTTTTCTGAAAAAATTCCATATTGTTTTTCATAGTGGCTGTACCTGTCTGCAATCCCACCAACAGTGCGCTAGGGTTCCCTTTTCTCCACAACCTCTCCAACACTTGTTTGTTAGTTTGTTTATGATGGCCATTCTGACTGGTATGAAGTGGTATCTCATTGTGGTTTTAATTTGCATCTCTCTGGAAGCTATCGATATTGAGCAACTTTTCATCTGTCTTTGGATCCTCTATATGTCCTCTCTGGAGAAGTGTCTGTTCAAGTCCTTTGCCCATTTTTTAATTGGGTTGCTTGTCTTCTTAGAGTGGAGTTGTGTAAGTTCTTTATATATTTTGGAGATTAAACCCTTGTCTGAGTTATCATTGGCAAATATGTTTCCCCATATGATTTGTTCTCTTTTTATTTTAATACTGTTTTCTTTAGCTGTGCAGAAGCTTTTTATTTTGATGAGATCTCATTTGTTTATTCTTTCCTTTATGTACTTTGCTCTAGGGGACATGTCAGTAAAAATGTTGCTGCATGAAATATCTGAGAGTTTCCTGCCTATGTTCTCCTGTAGGACTTTAATGGTGTTGCAGCTTATATTTAAGTCTTTTATCCACCTTGAATTTATTTTGGTGTATGGTGTAAGTTGGTGCTCAAGTTTCATTTTTTTGCATGTCGCTATCCAGTTCTCCCAACACTGGTTATGCTCTGATCCTGGTTATTTCCTTCTTTCTAGTAGCTCTGGGCTGTCTTTGTTGTTGTTTCTCGAGTTCTTGTAGGCATAGGGTTAGGGTTGTTTGTTTAAATTGTTTCTTTTTTTAGGCCTGTATTGCTATGAAGTTCCCTCTCAGCACTGCCTTCACTGTGTCCCATAAATTTTGAGTTGTTGTGAGTGAATTTTCATTTGTTCCCAAGAAGAAACTTTTTGATTTCTTCTCTAATTTCATTCTTGACCCATTCATTGTTTAATAGCATGCTATTCAATCTCCATGATTTTGAGTGTTTGGAGTTTTTTCCCTTGGGGTTGGTTTCTTGTTTCAGTCCCTTGTGGTCAGAGAAAATGCTTGGTATGATTTCAGTTTTCTTGAATTTGTCGAGGCTTGTTTTATGTCCTCTCATGTGGTCTGTCTTTGAAAATGTTCCATGTACATTTGAGAAGACTGTGTATTTAGCTTCTTTGGGGTGAAGGGCTCTATATATATCAGTTAAGTCCATTTCATCTAGGGTGTTGTTTAATGCCACAATATCTTTGTTGATAATTTGTTTGGAAGATCTGTCCATTTTTGATAGTGGGGTGTTAAAATCCCCTACTATAATTGTGTTGCTGTCAATATCTTTCTTAAAGTCCTCTAAGATTTTCTTTATGTATTTGAGTGCTCTTACATTGGGTGCATATACATTTACAATGTTTATGTCTTCTTGGTGGATTCTTCCCTTGAGTATTATGAAGTGACCTTCTGGGTCTCTCTCTCTATGGCCCTTTTTTTGAAGTCTATTTTGTCTGATATGAATATTGCAACCCAGCTTTTTTTCCTGTCTATTTGCTTGGAAAAATGCTTTTAGCCCTTTACTTTCAGTCTGTGTAGGTCTTTTGTCCTGAGGTGGGTCTCTTGTAGGCAGCCTATGTGTGGGTCATGCTTTCTTATCCATTGAGCTATTCTGTGTCTTTTGATTGGAGCATTTAATCTATTTACATTTAAGGTTATTATTGATAGGTACTTATTCATTGCCATTTTTGTACCTGTGTTCCTCTCTGTCTCCCTCTTATCCTTCCTTCCTTTAAAGCAGTCCTTTTAGTATTTCTTGTAGAGCTGGTTTGGTGGAGGCATATTCTTTTAGGCTTCTTTTGTCTTGGAAGCTCTTTATTCAGCCTTCTATCTTGATTGAGAGCCTTTCTGGGTAAAGTAGCCTTGGTTGTAGGCCTCTGGTTCTCATACTTGGAATATTTCTTGTCATTCTCTTCTTGCTTGAAGTGTTTCCATTGAGAAATCAGTAGCTAACCTTATTGGGGCTCCCTTGTATGTTATTTCTTTTTTCTCCCTTGCTGCCTTTAAGATTCTCTCTTTGTCTTGGAATTTTGCCATTTTGATGATGATGTGTCTTGAAGTGGGCCTCCTTGGATTCCTCTTGATTGGGACTCTCTGTGATTCCTGGATTTGTGAGACTTTTTCTCTTATCAAATTAGGGAAATTTTCTCTCATTACTCATTCAAATACGTTTTCTATCCCTTCTTCTTTTCCTCCTTCTTCTGGTATTCCTATTATTCGGATATTATTACGTTTCATATTGTCTTGCATTCCTCTTAATCCCTCTTCATTCTTTCTGAGCCTCTTTTCATTTTCTTGCTCTTTCTGTGAGATGCTTTCTACTTTGTCCTCCAGCTCGCTAATCTGATCATCCACCTCATCTATTCTACTTTTGAAACTTTCTACTGTGTTCTTCAATTCGGAAATTGTATTCTTCATTTCCTCTTGTCCCTTGCTGATAGTTTCTATTTCCTTTTTCACGTTGATGTAGTTTGCAGAGAGATCATTGTAGTTCCCCTGTAGTTTTTGGTAGTTCATTGTGAGCTCTTTGAACTTCGTAATAACCAGTGCTTTGAATTCACTATCTGATAGTTGATTAGCCTCTATTTCATCTAACATTCTTTCTGAAGTTTCTGCTTTTTCTTTCATTTGGGGATTGTTTCTTTGTCTTCGCATTGTTTGAGACTCTTCTTGTTAGTCTCGGCTTCTAAAATTGATCTGTTCTGACTCCCTGGGTTTATGGTATGAACTTCTGTGTTATAATACCTGTGAATTTCAGTGGTGCAGACTCCTTTGGGTATCTTAATGTTCTCTGTCTCCACCTACTCTCTCACTGGTCTTCGTGCTGGTCCCCTTGCTTGTCACCTACCACTTCTGAGTGTCCTGGCTCCTGTAGCTGACTCCTCAGGTGCCCAAGCCCATTGATATGGCAGCAGCACAGGGGCTGCGAGTGTCCTGGCTCCCGTAGCTGACTCTGCCTCTGTCTGGTGTTTCAGCATCGGTCACAATCTCTGGTCTTTTAATTTCATAAATGCTGGGTAACCGATGGTTTATTGCACTGTTTCTCTATAGATCTGCCAGGATTTTCACCCACAAATATGGGAGCTAGAATCTGTTCCATCCTACTCTATTGCCATTTTCCAAACATCCCCAATATGATGGTTGTTGCCGCATGTCTTCAAATTATTCCTTTACCTTCACTATTTTTGTATTTCAAATCTCAGATTTTACCATTTCCCTCTCCTGTTCCACTTTGCCTTCTTCTTGTCCTTTTATTGTTTATTTTAAATTTTACTTTTCTTCTGTCTTCCTCTTAGTGAGCAATGAAATATCTTCTCCCTCTTTCCTTTCAAAATTATTTCTCTTTCCTTTAGACATCTCATAAGCTTTTTTTTCTTTCATCTTATTCCCATTCTACTGGTATTAAACTTTGCTCATTTGTGGTTGATATTGCTGTGGTATTTTTTCTTTAATTTGGTTCATGTTTTTTCACTATTGTTAAAAAATTGTTTTAAACCTCATACTATACTTTTCCTTTTTTTACTCCATTTTTTGTATGTTGCCCCACTTTTAAAATTATGTTGTAAATTCAATTCCCTTTCTTTCTTTGCTTATTTCTATTCCCTACTCTTATTATTTCTCATTTCTCTACTCTCTTAAAATCATGTTCTTTCATCTCATTCATTTTTTCTTTCTTATAATAGTCTTAATCCTTTTACAGCTTTATTAATATTGCTATTGCTATTTGCTATTGATAATGTGGTTGTGGATAGGGGTTATTGTTTCAAGTATAGGTTTTGTTTTCTGGGTTGTTTTGTTGTGGAAGCACCTGCCCAATAGCATAGAAGACACGGTGGACAGTGTGACTCAGACAGTCAGCTGAAGGGGAGAACCCACCAAAGAATGACCTAACAACAACTAAAACCCAATTATAACAAGCAAGCCCACATAAACAGTATAAAGGGCATCTCAAGAGCATCCAGCTGAGCAGATCAAGGAGAGTACACCATTGAATCTCATAGGTGTCCTACAACAGAAGTTCAAACCACAAAGCCAGTCAATGTAATACACACAAATAAACTGGAAGAGTCACTTAAAATGGAGAGAAAGAGAAACTGTCTGCAACTGAAAGAAAAGGAGGAATCCCCAGACACAGCAGTAAATGAAATTGAGGCAAAAAATCTATCAGATATTGAGTTTAAAATAATGGTTATAAGGATGCTCAACAAGCTCAGTAAGAACCACAAGAAACTCTATGGAAGCTACAAGGAACTTACAGGGAACTACATCAGCATGAAAAAGGACATAGAAACTATCAATAAGAGCCAGGGATAAGTGAAAAATACAATATCTGAAATGAAGATATTGTATCTTCACTAGATGTAATACACTAGAAGGAATTAAAAGCAGGCTAGATGAAGCAGAGGATTGAATCAGTGAGCTGGAGAACAAGGTGGAAAAAAATTCCCAGACAGACCACCAAAATGAAAAAAAAAAAAAAGACTAAAAAAGAATGAAGAGGGTTTAAGAGAGCAGCAGGATAATATGAAACATAATAATATTCATAGTATAGGAATATCAGAAGGAGAAAATTAGGAGCAAGGGATAGAAAACCTGTTTGAAAAGTAAAGGCAGAAAACTTCCCTAACTTGATGAGGGGAAAATGTCATGCAAGTCCAAGAGGGTCCCAATCAAGGTGAACCCAAAGAGGCCCACTCTAAGACAAATCATATTTAAAATGGCAAAATTTAAAGACAGAGAATCTTAAAGACGGCAAGGGAGAAATAGCCGATAACATACAAGGTAGCTCCAAGAAGGCTATCAGCTAATTTCCTAACAGAAACACTATAAGCCAGAAGGGTTCACAGGATAGCACTCAATGCACTAAGCCACACTAGCCAGGGCTGAAGGCATTTTTGTTTACCAACAAAGAAATATCAGAAACAGAAACTAGGGAAAAAATTCCATTTACTATAGCAACCAGAAAAATAAAGTTCCTATAAATAAACTTAATAAAGGAAGTAAAAGACCTGTACTCAGAAAATTACAGAACAGTGAAGGAAGAAATTAAAGAATATACAAATAAATGAAAGTATATACCATTTTCATGGACTGGAAGAATTAACATTATTGAAATGTGCATACTACCCAAAGCAATATACAGAGTCAGTGTAATTCCTACTAAAATACCAATGGCATATTTCACAGATCTAGAACAAATATTTCAAAAACATATGTGGAACTAGAAAACACCCTAAATAGCCTCAGCAATCTTGAGAAAAAAACATTGTAGGAAAGATCACAATACATGATATCAAACTATACTATAAGGCAACTGTAATCAAAATAGTTTGGTACTGGCAAAGAGCAGACACATGGGTCAATGGAACAGAATCGAGAGCCCAGAAATAAACCCATGTCTCTATGGTCAATTAATATTTGACAAAGGGCACAGGAGCATAGAATGGAGTAAAAATAACTTCTTTAATAAGTGGTGTTGGGAGACCTGGACAGCTGTGTGCAAACAAACAAACAAACAAACAAAAAAACTAGACCACAAATTTATAGCATACACCAGAATAAACTCAAGATGGATACAAGACTTAAATATAAGTCATGACACCATAAAAGTCCTAGAGGAAAGCATAACCAGTAAAATTTCAGATATTCCATTCAACAATATTTTTGCCAGTGTATTACCTATGGCAAGGAATGTAAAGGAAAAATAAACAAATATGACTACATCAAATTAAAAATCTTCTGCATGGCTAAAGAAACCATCATCAAAATGCAAAGGGAACTGACTGTATATGAGAACATATTTGCCCATGATACCCCAGACAAGGGTTTGATCTCCAAAATATATAGAGAACTCGTATGACTCAACACCAGGAAGACAAACCTTCCAGTTAAAAAATGGGCAAGGCACCTGAACAGACACTTCTCCAAGGAGGACATACAGAAGGTCCATACATGAAAGGATGCTCAACATCACTAGCTATCAGAGAGATGCATATTAAAACCATAATGAGATACCACCTCACATGGTCAGAATAGCTATCATTAATAAATCAACAAACAGCAAATGCTGGTGAGGATGTAGAGAAAAGGGAATCCTTGTGTACTGTTGATGGAAATGAAGACTGGTGCAACACTGTAGAAAACAGTATGGAATTTCCTCAAAAAACTAAAAATGGAACTGCCTTTCGACCTATTGACTCCACTGCTGGAAATATACCCTAATAATCCTGAAACACCAACTCAAAAGAACTTCACGCACCCCTATGTTCATAGCAGTGCTATTTACAATATCAAAGTGCTGGAGACAGCCCAAGTGCCCTTCAGTAATTGGGTGGATCAAACAACTATGGTACATTCACATAATGGAATACTACACAGCAGAAAGAAAGGAGTTTCTACCATTCATGACTGCATGGATGTAACTAGAGAGCATTATGCTAAGTGAAATAAGCCAGGCAGTGAAAAACAAATACCATATGATCTCAACTATAAGAGAAACCTAAGGAACAAAAGAAACAAGAAAGCAAAATAGAACCAGAGGCATGGAAACAAGGAACAGACAGACAGTGACCAGACAGGACAGGGAAGGGATGTAAGGGCAGAAAGAAGGGGAAGGGACTAGTCAAGGAGCGTGTATGAATGGCCATGGACATAGACAACAGGGTAGAGGGACTGACTGTGGGAGCAGGGGGTGGGCTGGGTGGAGGAGGGCAAAGGGGGATAAATTGGGACAACTGTAATAGAACAACAATAAAATATTTAAAAATTTAAAGGACGTTTTCTCACTAGCAGTAATTCTGAAATTAAATTTAGAAAAATTCAGCATTAAAGGAATTAGATAAAAGCAAGAGTTAATATACAGAATTTGTAAGTGCAGTAAGAGAAGTCAGTTGGATATAAACTTACTTCCTATAGCAAGTGCTTGTGAATTTAGAATCTGCTTTTTTTTTTTTTTAAAATATTTTATTATTTATTTATCTTTAGAGGGGAAGTGGGGGAAGGAGAGAGGGAGAGAAACATCAATGTATGGTTGCCTTTTGTGCGTCCCCTGCTGGGAACTGGCCTGCAGGGAACCGGCCTGCAACCCAGGCATGTGCCCTGACTGGGAATCGAACCGCGATTGTGTGGTTCGCAGGCCTGCGCTCAATCCACTGAGCTACACCAGCCAGGGCAGAATCTGCTTTTTTTAAGTGGCTACTTTTATGACTTGCTATTCAGCTTAATAACTGTTCAAATAAAAAATATGTAAAAACAAAGTCATCAGACACGTGATTACATTTGTAAGCTCAAAACGGAATGGTTCAAATGATGGTAGGACTATTGCCTAAAAGTGCTAAAAAGTTACCTTTTTTGTTCTAAGTTTAATTTTGAAACTACCTTTAGACCAAAAAGAAATAAAATTGTACATTATAAGAAAATTTTTCTGTTTGTTTATGCAAACAAACAATTGTTTGGCTCTGCAGTGTCTGAAAGTACCTATATCTCTTCCATTCAGTAATTGCTGGACCAGGAAAGACCTTCATACAGGTCATGTTATTGCTTAATTAATTTAGCATTAAAGCATGACAGGGTGTGTTTTAGTGTCTACTAATGCTCGCCTTGGGTGCCTTCAGCTGCTTGAGGCATGTATTAATAGCCTAGTAAAGCGTGCCCTAGAGTCACCTCGTGTCATTATAAAATGGTTATTTAATTTGGAATTTTATTTTTAAACTTTATTTTCCAATGAATTTATGCTCTATTCTCCCATAGTATAAAATAGTTCTTTTAGTCCGAGTTTTCAGACTAATTTGCTGTACAAGGGGGGGAAGTCAGCAGGGCCATTTAGCTTCATGTTATAAATATGTCATATATTTATAAACTTGCTACATAAACACAAACAGAACAATAAAAAGAGGGCTTTGTTTGCTACTTATACATTTTTACCAAAATTGTCTGATGAGTATAGTAGTAATTTTCCATTCAGTAGAGTTGAGTTCTCTGTCACCAATAAATAACACTTGCTATCTCTGTGTTCGCCCTTACCTTTTTTCTTTTTTCCACAATGCTACTTTTGATTGGATAATGAGATATGACATAACCTAAATAATAGAATGAAAGCATATGAGGGGAGTACTGGATAACTAAAAATATGCCAAGCCCCCAGGTACCACTGGGGATCCCTTGTCAGAAGCAGCGGCAATTCCTTGTTCTCCAGCCCACCTCCCACCTAGCTCAGGCTGTCCCTGCAGTGCCAGAAGTGCATGCATTGACCACCTGGGAAGAGGAAACCAATACAGGGTGAGGACAAAGTAAGTTTACAGTTGTTTGTATGGAAAAAAATTACAATCATTACTAAAAAATAGTACAGAAATTAAACTAAGCTGTGTTTTGCATACTCACAACTGTGAACAGATGTTTGCCCCACCCTGTACTTATCAGGCCTGCCTCCCTCAGTCCTCATTGCCTCCAGACCTATATCACAGGTCAGATCACACACAACTCTTTCAGGATGTCCCACATTTGGGAGTCTCTGGGCCACACTGGAAGAAGGAGAGTTGTCTTGGGCCACACATTAAATACATTGTGACCCATAAGCACACAAAAAATCTTATAATATTTGAAGTAAATTCACAATTTTATGTTAGGCTACATTCACAGCCACCTTGGGCTGCATGTAGCCTAAGGTCCACAGGATGGACACTCCTGCCAGACATTGTAACTGTAATGCCTATTACAGTATTCACCTTGGCAGAAGGTGGCTTGCACATCAGAACAATTGTGAGGTTTCTCTCTTGCATAAGAGTAAAGATTTGGAAAATATATGTGAGAAGTGATGGTGAGGGGTTTGGCTGAGGGAAGGAGGAACATGATTTTTGTCAGTGTGAAGTTTGTTGAAGGGACACATAAAATAGATTGTGTAAACAGAGTCCAGGTATGAATGTGAAAGTGGTTTGCTTGAAAGATGCCTAAATGAGGATTTCTATCACAATCCATTTAATTCACCTGGCAGATCTGTACAGAGAACACATGGCTTGGGACAATGATAGATTATTGTGGGCTTAATGAGGCGACATCTTCCACTGCAGCTAATACTGTATCTGCACTATGTGCCAATCAGCCCAGGCACTTGGTAACTGCTATGCAGCTACTGAGTTGGCAAGTACTTTTTACCCCTTTCTTTTTATCAATAAGCAGAGAGCATCAGAAGCCTTGAAGCCTTTTTCTTTTTGCTGACAGATGGTGGTTTTCCCTCATCAGCTTGCACCAAGGCTTTAACAGATACACTGGTGTGTCTACAGGACCTAAAGAATAGTGAGTATTCTAGAAGCCATAAAGGATAACATGACTGCCAGAGACTGGAAATAAAATCCATTACAATACAGAGTTCTGAGACGTTGGTGATTTTTTTTCTAGACTCTATTCATCTGGAAGATGTCAAAACAGCCTCTTTAAAGTGAAAGTTGGTTGTTATATCTTACACCTCCTACCTTTAAAATAAACGAAAGATCGCTTGGTAGAACTCTTTGATGTCTGGGAACAACTTACACTTGATAGATGAACAGAGTTTGAAAAGGGCCTCCTGCTGGTCAGGCCTGCAAGGCAAGTAACAAGGGCTGTGTCTCCTCTCCCTGTGGAGTTGGTGGTGCAGGAGTGTTAGGAGCAGATTAGAAAGCTGTCCGAATGGGTGGAAAACCATGGTAGGAGAATTACAGGGGAAACCTTAGGATTTCAGAGCAAAGCTATGCTTCTTCACTGAATAACTCCTTCTCCTTTTGAAAAACAGCTCCTGGTTTTACCCTGGACACCCATACAAATGGGGTGTCTGATCATCAGAAAATAGCTGACCATGAAACCTGAGGTTTCCATTTTGAACTTCCCAGGAAATTATTCAATATAAAGTCAAAAGGCTGGAACACTTAATTGTTATTTATAGGTGATATATAGAGACCCAGATATTTTTAAAGACCCAAATAAGTAATATGAGCACTCCCATTGGGCACACTTCTCTCATATTGCCATTTCTGCTCTAATCAACATGCATGGCTTGATGGGTAGTTTCCATGACCTGAAGGGAGCTGTCATTTAAACTTGGATAATAGATACTGTTGCACTAGATGCACACATCAGCCAGAAACAGATAGGTCATTGTGACTTCTATGGCCACAGAGACCTGAAGAACACTGGAAAGGGTCATCTTTACAGCAGTCACAGTTCCAAGTGGTTTATCTCATTGTCCACTTTGGTAAAGAGATGCCAGAAGATATTGTTCTTCTCTGATACAGAAGTCACAACTAATTGTGTAATTGTGAAGGGAGTAAAATTTGAGGCAAGAGGGATGGTGATGTTTTGTGACAAAGAAGACTGGATAAGAGTTACCTGCATGAATTTCTCAGAATTTCAAAATAGTGTGTTTTCCAAGCAAGCAATCATGATGAAGCTCGCTGGTGGAAAAGACTTCCAGCATGCAGGTGGAGGGACATCAGTCAGCCTCTTTCCCTGAAAGAAAGATACCGCGATGCCTTTCTGAAGTGGTCAAAAAATTGTGGCCCTGGTAGGAGGAGTAAGGTTTGGCATGAGCTCGCCAATAGATACTCTCAGCAAGGCCAACCTTCACATACAGGGAATCAGCCTGGTAGCAACAGTGAGCGACTCTGAGACCGGACACAATCCCATGCCTTAGATGAGTCAGCCAGATGTATAATGATAGTTCAAATATATCCGTCTTCTGAAATACACCACCATCTGTATTTATATTCCCTTTTCTTGTCTACCATTCTTCTGCTAAGGACCTCACCTTTGGACTTATTAAATGGCTTTTTCATCAGCATGTATGAAATACATGGCCTTAGGAAAACATGATAGGTCTCTGGAAGCATCAATTTCTGTGACTGCTAGAGATTGGCATCTGTCCTACAGAGTCTGTGAGAGAACAAACCAGTAGCTCATATTCTGTGACCACTATCATGACCAGTAAGCATGTGTCTGGGCAACAAGAGGGCAGAAGTCCAAGTGTCTTCATTACTCTTGCAGTAGGTGATGCACTTCTCCAATTTTTGTTGCTCATGACCTTTTCCCCAGTTTCTATAGATTTCAAGGTATTAGGACTCACTATGTGAATCTTTCTACCAGGAAACACAATGATTCCATTGAATTAGAGGCTGAGACTTCTCCTGGCCATTATAAGAACCTATGGCCACTAAAAAAAATCAGCAAAAAAGAGGGTCTCTATGCTTAGTGGGGTTATTTTCCCCAGTTATCAAGAGAAATTGGGTTGCTGCTAATCAATGGTAAACAGAATTGTAAGGGAGATAGTTATATTACAGCTTTTCTTAAAAACAAGATAAACACTTCTATGTCACATTTCTTTTTTCAAAATGAAACTGTCAGTTCATAAGAACATACACTTATTAACAGTCCCAGACATCTCTAAACTGATCTGAGCCCTATAGCTAGAATTAAATTGAGGAAATTTTTTCCTCTCAAAAATGTTTTGCTTGCAGGAGCATTTCCAAAGCTACTCTTTTTATTTTTTTGGAGGAGACCAGGGAGTGTGAATAAGTAAGTGCTCACTTTCAAGTTATGCCAAGAACTAGTCTAGCATTTTAGATTCTTGTGCAAAATAATTTCACAGGCTCTTGAATGTGACATGAACATGAATGAAACAAATGCCTTTATTATTACTCTCTCTTCATTTATTTGACATGGTTTTTCAAAGTATTTAGGGAAAAAATGGAAACCATTCTAAAATACTCTGAGTTCTGCACTCTCTTTTAGATTGATCCATATTATTCATTTTTAAAACCCTATTGAAATGGGCAATATTTAAATATTTATAATTGTCTTGGGTTTATATTAGGTCATAAGCATTTTTCCAAAACCTGATTTTTACATTATTTATTAAACAATCTAAAATATAATTTAGCATCAGTATTGTGCAAGGTAAATCAGTTCAGAGGTTCCTAGATTCAGAGTTGAAGATGAGCTTTTTTTTCAAGCAAAAAAGCTTTTTCAAGGTTAACCACAGAGAAAACAGTGATATCAATAGACTGTCAGAATACGAATGGTAGCTGGTCTGTTTTTGGACTTCGGGAGGACAGTATGAATATGCTGGGTCTTTGGTGATTTGGGAAGGGTCATGTGCATAAAAGGATACCAAAGGGAATTTCAAGTTGAACTGTTATTTTTACCTAGCATGTGGGAAATGTAAAAGGTACTATCTATGTCTTCATTACCTGTAAATTAAAGCTATTTTTCTAAAAAGAGTTTTCCCTCCCTCGCTTCCTTCCCATCCTCCTCTACCTTCTCCCCCTTCTTCCTCTCTCTCTCTCTCCCTCCCTCCCTCCCTGCTTCCCTTCCTCCCTGCTTTCCTTCCTCCCCCTCTCCCTCTGCTTTCTTGCTGGTCTCTGGCTCCTGCCTTTCTCTAACTTTTCTAGAAAAATGTAAGTTTGGGTTGAGCCAGAGAAATTTCTGGCTTAGATCACATTTGGCTTAGAAGGAAGATTCCCATTCAACCCTTGGATCTAAGAAACCCTGCTGGACCAAAGCAAATACCACTGCTGCTTTCATGATCATTTTCTCATGTTAGGGACCTGACTTTCAAGTTCACAAAGGTCAAGCATCATGAAAATAGGCCTACTGGGCAGGGTCAGTATCCATTTTGCAGTAATTTACGTTTTAATCTAGTATGGTTAGTACAAACAGCTTTACCTCCCTTTGTTATGACCCATGCCCCTTGGTAAGCACAAACTTTATTTTTACGTAATCGCAGTCCATTACAAGTCCATATGGGAATCTTTTCAACGCTGCATGCTAGTAATGTTGGCTTAGATGCCGGTAAGCAGACGTCTATTATGTCATCATATAGACTGCCTGGGAAGAGTGTTTAGAGAACCAAAGTAGGCCAAAGGGTAGGGGATTTCTCAAGAGTGTTTCACTGTAAATATAACTCTTTCTGCTTTATACCAGACTAAATATTGAGGATAGCGTAGGAATCAACACACACAGACATCTTTGTAGTAAATTATTTTTGCATTTTCTCCCTGGCACAGTTTTGGTAAGTCCTTCTGTCTGTTCAGGCATCAGCTCCCCACATGTTGGCGGTGTCTCTGCATTTACTAATAAGACGGAGTGCGGTGTGACTTGCAGAGTTTACTTTCACAATAGCCAAGTGCACCATATATTTCTGGAACAGGAACTCACACAGCGCTTCCCATTTGTCTTCAATCACTAGCAGATGCAGAACAGTCAAATCACTTCCCTTTAACTGGCCTAAGGGACTAGAGGAATTCTAAGGAATTCTAAACCCAGCGGTTCCTCTGCGTGGCCCGGCTTTACTGACTTTACTTCTTGAACCTGAGGATAGATTGTAGAGTAACATAATCTGACTCCCTTCTGAAGTATTCATTTCCTTCCCTTTGTTTTTCTTCTGAGCCGCAAACTTCATGAAGTCATTTGTTCTTAGACATTCTCGCTACATGTGAATTGGTGTTGGAAGAAGGACAACACTGAAAGCTAATTTTGAACCTTCTATTAATGTTTCTTCTGATGCTCTTGAAAAGACTCTGTAGCATCACATAGCAGACAGGTCCTTGGAATTAAGAATTCTGGGATCAGACTTCCCTGCCCCTAGTTACCCACTCCCCTACTTCTGCTCTTTGAAGTTATCTTAATTGCAAATTTGTATTTATGTATATAAATTCATTTACATGTACACATATACATTAAGTCTAAAAATGGACCTTGGAAACTAGAAAGGGAGAGCATTCAAAGCAAAATCTGAAGAAGGTTATGATGAAGCAGAAAATAATGAAAGTGGAGAGACTTGAGACATAGTATTAAACATGAAAATTTGGGAAAATAGAAAAGACAAGAAAAACAAGCAATAGACTGGAAAAGACAAAAGAGAATTATAAGAAGAAAGAAAATATAAAACCTCATTTTTCTCCACTTTGTTTTCATCTAACAAGGAAATTCCAGTGTAGAGATTTTTACTGATTTATCTCTGGTTTGAACCCTGAGCTCTATGTTCTGGCCAAGAAAGAAAATTTCCCTGCTGAGGACAGAGTCCACATTTTTTGCTGCCAGGGGTGACTGGTTAAACCCAGAATGTGCTGGGGCCTGTATGACTTAGATCATTCAATGAACATAATTTCCAAAAGCCACTATGCAATGAGGTAACCATCAAATTTAAATTACTCCCCGAGTCCCACAATTATTGCAAATCAAAAGTTTTTTTCAGCTGTGATTTAAGGTGCTTACTATTTTGGCAAAAAAAAAATGGCCTTTCCTTTTGAAGTTCTCCATATTGTTAAAAGAACTACCAGTAGCCATATTTTCTACTTTTTTGCCCTTAATGTTTAATGTGATTGTTTTGCAAATAGTATTTGCAATCCAGAGATACTTCAGATGGTTTCTTTAGTCATAGTTCAAGAAATAGAAAATTGTGTCTTGCAGCTTTTAAGACAATAGCTATACAATCTGTATGTTTTGTTAGTCCATATTTATAAAGTAGGAAAAAAAAGGAGTAATTCCAATGATCTAAAGTACTACATGATTTCTAAACAAAATTACATGATCATCTAGAAAAGTCTCCTTAAAACCTGACACTTTCCTTTGAAATGAAATAGTTATTCAATATGTTTATTTTCATTTTGCCAACAAATCCCTTCATTTTAAAAAAATGCATGCAATTTTGATCAGCAGTCATACAATTTGCTGATAAAGCTTTTTGTGTCTGATTACTGTTGAGAAAGGTAAACTTTACACACCACATCTCACATTCATAGTTCAAGGATGGCACCTTTGCTTAACAATGTCCTTCCTTACTGTTGTTTAATTTATAGCTAGTCACACATTATAAAGTGGTGAATGCCCAAGTGTCAAACTAGGATGCTAAGTGTCTCAATGAGTTTCTACATTCATTCTCTTTGTTGCATACCAACTCCTGGCATCAACAATCATTGAGTTCCTGTTTCTCTCTCAAGGAGGCTATGTGTAGCAGCCTTCCTTTCCCCTGACACACACCAGTTAAAGAGAAACAGAACTGCTTATAAAACAGGTAGATTCTACTGTTTTACACAGCCAAAATATTTTCTATGATGGTATTTTATTTTGAGTTAAAATATTTTGAATGACATATAGCAATTTATTAAAATGGCAATCTTTATAAATAATGATTTCATGGAATAATGGACCCATCACTATGAACACATACACATAGGGTGCTCAGAACGATACCTGGAATACAATATGCTCCCAAATAACATTAGCTACTCTTGTTACTTTTTTCTGTTGTTAATCCAATTTTCTCTACATTCCCAAGAAAGGCGAGTTAGAAGTCAGTCTGCCTGAGCCATAAAGGGGAGAAGGAGGGTATGCATGGCAGAGAATCAGTTTAGGTTCATGGGGCATTCTTAGTAACAGCTGACGTTTTTAACACTAAGACGTGCTTTTGATGAATTCTGTAGTAGGTTTCTTACAAGAGGTGTGTAAAGTAAGTGCTCTTGTTATGTTAAAGATGAGGAAAATAAAGCTAAAGTGTTTGAATTGTCCATGATTGCAAATCAGTAAGTGAAAGAGCTAGAGCCCAGGCCAAAAGTTTTCAAAACTCTTGCTCTTAGCCACTGTTCTAGTCTGCCTCCTCGTTTGCATCACCAGCCGTATCCTCACTGCTTAGCTAAACCAGCAATGTGCCTGAGAGAATAGTAAGCCCTCCCTCGGTGAATTTATGTTGAACTTATTTGGCCCCTAGGATGTGTGTGAGTGTGTATTTTTTGTTTTGTGAGATTGTATTATTATGATGAGTTGTCACAACACCTATGGTTAATACAGAGCCAGGATGAAACTTGGGAACATTAGTCATGCTGCCCAATAACAACGGCTTTGATTACTAAGGGTCTTTGGATGTACCTTTTGGGATATTGATCTTAAACTGGTTATTGAGGAACAAAGGACTCAGGAATGACCTTTGACCTCCCCCTCAACTGCTAGAAGGAATTCAGATAGAGGACCTGCTCCAGGAAGGGAGATGTTATGAGACACAGCTACAGCTTCTTAGAAACTAGTGTGTGGTAGACAGAGGGGGATCCAGCAAGGCCCATTCGTTCACAGTTCTCTGCGCTGCATTGTGGAAGATGGCCCAGGAAACCTGTATTTATCAAACATTGGCTTTTCTATCTCCATTGCCTTCCTGCCCTTAGAAGTCCCAAACCACACCCCCTTTCTCTTTAGCTCCATAATAGCGTATAAACCTCAACTGCCCAGTACTTCTTTGGGTCTTATTATTCACCACACCCCAATTGTGCATTCATAAAGTAAACTTTGGACATTTCCCCCTGTTAATGGGTTTAATGTTAATTTGATTATTAGCCCAGCTAAAATAATTTAGAAGGTGGGAGAAAAGTTCTATTTTTTTAGTGTCCCCCTCCCCAGGTGTCAAAGATCTCATCACTTTTACATCCTCAAGAAATCAGACAGTGCTTGGCATATACAGTACCTTAGTAAATAAACATTTGTTCACCATTCACTTCAACAGTTTTCTCCCATGTTTATATCCTGCTTTTATCTACAGCCTTCTCATCTCCCGGCCTCCTGCCTGGCATGTCTTTCCCATTATTCTTATAGAACTAGCCCTTTCCTTCTCCAAGTTTAAATCCATAACTTTTCATCTATACAAATGCTTCCCAGGCCACCAATCTAAGACAATGCTTCCCTCCTCTGATGTTTCTGAGCCTTTATTCTCTACACCACTCACTTGGCACTTATTGCTGACTATGGCTGGCGGGTTTCCAAATTTTACAAGCCTTTTTCCCTCCTCACCAGTTAAAAGCTCCTCCAGGGCCGGAACTATTTTATATAAATGTGTGTTTAACATAGTCGCCAAATTAGTGCTTTTTTACATAGTGAATTTTCAGTTTACTACAAAGACAGCTTTATTACCTGCTACACTTCTGAGTGGAAGAAAAACATTTGGTCCATGTGGCTGTTCAGTTAACTCAGGTGCAAAATGAAATTTCCATCTTAGAGAAGAATAGTCTCAGTCAAAGTTAGACTCCGTGTATGTGTCTCTGGGTGTGCAAATATTCTGAGCAAATGTATTTAGGTTAAAATTACCTAGAATTGTAGGATTATTTCCAGGAGCTTGTGATGAATGTCACACTGTCAGGTCAAATTAGTACTTAGTAACTTAGGTAAGGGTGGTAAGAACCCCGGTGACGTGAAACTTGGGTCTAGATGTTAGCATTTACTATGTCAGCAATCACAATGGATAATTCACTACTAAATATAGTGAGAATGTGCTAGAAGTGTCTTGTTAATCTAAAGGGCAATTTCCAGTTGGGAGTGGGCAAATATTTGGCTCATACCGTGTTCCACGTTGCTATAGTTTTTTTTTAAACCCCAAGAGTAGCCTCACACCATGATGAGTGCAAAAGACATTGAACTGGAAGAAGAGATATATAAATGAGTCATCTTGATTACTGCCCAGCCTCTATCCCATTATTCTTTACCCAGTCCTTTCCAAAGTCGATGTCATTTACTTTGATTCATCTGTTCTGTTTCTCTAGGCAACTTGCTCAGAACCAAATAAGAGAGAATGCTCCAGAGATGTTAAAATTAGGCATTCTGCTAGTCACTCTCCAGCACAGTCTATTCCCAACACCTTTAAAAATCATTTCTACTCTTTTATCTTGTACCCTTTTTCCTTTTTAAAAAAAACTCTGCTTTTATACCGAGGTTCTTTTGCTAGGAACCAGTAATTGTACTAATCTTCACTTTCACAGGGAATTGAATATTTTTATTTGTTTGGGGTCTTTTAAATTGGGATATTTTAACTTATAATGTATCCAAGTCTATAATATGGTATAGAATTGCATTAAAAGTTTTACATACTGAAAAGCACAATTAATTTGCTATAAAGAACATTTATTTCAAGGAAATCAGCCACGTTGAAATATTACTGAAAAGCAAATGCTGACTGAGTATAATCAGCCATCACTTCCAGATTTTATGCACTGCATTCTTAAAATGCTTCCTGCAATATACTATCACATGCAGAAATTTCTGCATGTGATTCATCTGCTTCCTTGGTTTAAATGAGAAATGATTCCCCATCATTGTTACCCTCTTATTCTCCAACCTACACCAACACCAAAATATGGGAGGTGTGATTGCCTTGTGATTTATGGCTAATGCTCAGAATTTTCCAAAAAATTATAGATTTGGCTGTCTGTTTTCTCCTTGTCCTACAATTTCCCTAGTCACTGTACTTCACTTTGCTCTAGGTCTGGAAAACTACATCGATTCCAGGCCAATGTATGAGTGGGATAGGGGATGTCTCTTTGGGCTTTCCAAAGTGTTTTCTTTATTTCTTAGAGAACTTCTGAGGCCTTTGTACTTTGAAGGCCTTAGAACCAGTAAATACAATCACATTGGAATTCCTCCATAGTAAAATGGCTTGTGTTATGCATTTAGTAAAATCAGGAATACTTGGGCCTTTCTGCTCTACTTTTCTTCATAAATCTAGTACAGTTTTGAAGGAAAATGAGAAAATAGGTGGAAGAGACTCCAACTTATCTTTTGCTGAGAGCATAGAAGGGTTAATAGAGAAAGGGAGTACCCTCCACTTAGCTTGCTCCTATTTCTTCTCTGTGAATTCCCCCAAATTATAGTTATAGTGAAATATCACACAGCTATTATGTTAAACAGTCAGATAAAAGCTATCATTCTCACTGTGAAACCTTAGAGAAATTTACATTTCCTTAACATGAGAATCTTTCCTACATTTTTCCGGCTGAAGAATAAATAGTAAGAGCCACACACCCACATACAAAGATATTTGAAGTCTTGTCAGAATACAACTGTGGCCAATGGACTTGACTAAGAAAAGACAAATAATACAAAAAGACCTTTCAGCTGTGACTGAATCAAAGAAGAGCCAGTACCTGCAAGAGTTACCTGCTGCCCCTTCTCCCTCTCCCTTCAAATTCCATCCCCATGATCTGGAGCTCAGCCTTGTTCACCATGGCTCCTCACTTTGTGTTTGCCAAGTCTGCTGAGGTTTATCAGTTTTGGACAAAAATTCAGATTACACAAGGCTAACAGGAGATGTGGGAGATATGAATCCTAAAGCGACAAGGTCTTCCCTGGAGATGTTAATAGTCAACATGTTCAAAGATATCACAGAACAGGAATCAGATCCTTTGCCAGGATATATCTCTGTCTCCTACACAGCAACAGCTTTAACACTGAATGTAAGAGTTTCAAATCTTTTCTTTCCCTTTTGTGAAGTAGGATTTTTTTGCACTAGACTGGCAAAAGAGAGCCATATAATTTTAGCAGTGTAAGGGAAAAATCCTCTGTGGCTGCTTTGTGCAGAATTGAACTCCCCAAGCTTGTGTGTGCTACTGTGCATGAAAGTGGGTATATTTTACTGCACCAAAATTGGAGAGAGAGAGTGTCAGGGGAATCAATGTTTAGGTTCAAAGCATAAATGACTGTGTTCTATTTAAAACAAAACAAAGAAAAAAAAAAACCCGACCACAAAACATATGAGGCAAATAAACCTACTGCTGGAATGCTTTTTAAAAGAAAAGGAACCTAAAATAAATCACACAAAAAATACACCTGCAATGACCCAGTTCAAATCTATCAGCGTCTAGTGCATTAAGCTTCTGTGACACTTTGTTTTGCAGCTCCAAGAGCATATTCTTGATGCTAACGGACAAGGTTTGCACTTGAAACTCACACCCCACGCCACATCACAGCTGCCCCAGGCTTCATCTCATCTTTTTGCTCTGTTCTCCTGGACTGAGAAATGAAAGGAGGAAACAAGAAAACCCGTCCCCATAAGGCGAGTGTGAGGCTGGGGGGCGGGGGGAGGCGGGGCTAGAGGGGAGGAAGGCGGTTATGCTGCTGTCAGTCAGCACCAGAAAATGCCATTTATGTGGATCCAGCTCTCACCCGAGGAAGCAGAAAGAAAGCCCTGTGAAGTGGCGCCGCCCCCTCCCCCGCCGCACTGGCGCTCATTACAGCTCTTTCTTTAAACTGCTGGGTAGACAGCTGGCAGCCAGCGCCTCAGAGGAGGCTGGAGTAAGGGAGCATATAAATTACTGTTGCATTTTACAGCTAAGATAAACTCAAACTGCAGGGTTATAGCCTGAAATGACATGAAGGGAAGCTCCGGCAGGCCTCTCAAAAGAACAAGGGGTAGAAAATGGAAAGAAAGAGTTATTCAGGGAATATGGGATCATAGAGAAGGAAAAAAAAATCTAAACAAGTTGTGTATAAAATCTGCTGCTTTAGTGGGTCTTAAAGAGCTTATGTCAGCTTAATTCCATGTGGTAGCATAATGTAAATCTGTGGGAAATGGGCTTTCGGCATCTCTGCTCTATTCCATTTCTGCAGATTGCCAAGCATGGCAATAAATGTCAAGCGATTATTTATTTGATCATTAGAAACTTCATTAGATTTTGATTTGATGCTCTTCAACCTCCCCATTTCCCACCACCACCACCACCACCAAAAAAGAAAAGCTCATTTTTGAAATTCAATCCAGCTAGTTTCATTGGGGGAAAAATGTTATGAAATAAAATCAAGTAAATACCAGCATGTAGATGACAACATTCTACATAAATATAGAATCTCTTCTCCAAGGAGTTTACAGCACTTTGCTAACACGATGAAAGACACATTTTGGCAAGAGAGGTAAAGTTTTTGCAAGCCTTTTTAGTATTTTGTTAGATGGAAAGCTGTTTCCGAGGTGAGACCAAACACCTCTGGCGATAGACAGAGTCTTGATTGTATGTTCTTGGCTTAGCAGTCTTAGCTTATGTATTTGAACTTTCATTCAGCTTTCTTGGCCTTGATTTATTTGCAGATTATATTACCGAGGGAAAAGCATTTGTGGGCCTTCAGTTGGCCTAGGTAATTTGGGACTGGTTGGTGCCTGCATGTTTGTTTCACCCTTGCTCAAAGCACAGAACCTGAGCCTTATTTTCTTCATAAAAAAGGGTCTTTTTGCTACAGTCAGCAGTGTCAGATAAACTGTTTAGAGCTGACTTTTTCATTGCAGTTTCAGTTCCTCCTGTGCCTTTCACGCTAGTTTTCCTGAGAATCGTGTGTAGTGTGGGAAACAAAGAGAGGATGAGAAAGGCTTGCCTCTGCAAAAAAAAACAAAAAAAAACAAAAAAAAAACAGTACTTGCATGTCAAAGGACCCACCAAATAGGAATTGAACTGACTTTCATAAAGCCAGGGACTTAAGCACAGTGTGGGGTATGTATTATTGCCACAGAGCACATGCTGCAAAGAAGCATAAAGAGACAAGCTTTATCTCTCTGCCTGAAACCCTCTTGGAACCTTCTGGGAGTGCACATGCTAAATCAAGAATCAAAACCTTCCCCCCTACTCCGCACAACTGCAAATTGAAAATAGGCACTTGAACAACACAGGCAGAAATGTAGAAGAATGAATGACTTTGAAATGCCTGCAGCCCACCCCAAACCACCCTGGGTCTTTCTGTAGACATGAGCAGCATTCATCTCTGATAAAGGCTATGCAGCGCTCAGTAGAAACAAATGACAGCTGACAAAAAGATCCATTAGATGCCTGAACTCGCCCCATGCCGGCACAGTATTTTTTTCTTTTTTCTCCATCATAAAGAAAGGGCACATATTTTTATTTCAGGAAGCATGCTATAGCCATAGATTTTTGTTTTTGTTTCCCTGTAGTACATTCTAGTATATTGCAACTGGAATAAGCGCCTGCATGATGAATTTCTTTCATTAACCTAAGTGGTGTGAAATACAGAGGAAAACAAGTTTAGGCATATATTACTATGCTGCATGTTTAATAACAATGGCAACAATTTGAAGGTCAGGAAGCCCATCCTCTTTTTTTTATGGAAGAAGTTGCTACCATAACAAAACAAAACAAAGTCTTTATTGCTGCGTATCAATCCATGGCATTTATTGAGCGTGTTTCCAGTGAGGAACTCTGCACTAGGCCCATGTGACGTGATGAAAAGGTAACAGCCTTCAAGGGTGATCTGGTCCCAGTTAGGAAAACAGACAATCTAGAAAGGGAAGGTGAGTCATTTCTAAACAAAGTCTTGCTGAAGAAAGAGAAATAGAAGTTAAAGGAAGTGTGTGAGTCCCGAAGGCCTCCTGAGCAGAAAATGAAGAATTAGGTGGCTGGTTTCCTCTTTCTGCAGTGGCATTTGGCATGAGATGAAAAATTGTTGGTAGAGAAAACGAGAGAGGGAATAAAATATGCGAGGGGACAGAGGAACGGCTGGGTGAAGAACAGGGAATGAATGACTTAATTTTAGTTGATCATTGATTCTTAAGAGGGGCAATAGCTGTGAAAGAGGCAGGAGTTTGGGCAGAAGAGTTCAGGAGGAGAATTATCAATTTCATATGCTAGGCAACAAGAAGCAATTTTGGCATTGTGTGCACAGTGGTGCGCCTAGAGAGAGGCTTCTCTTGCTGTCAGAGTGTGGGTGGCAAGGATTGTGAATCTTTGACCCAGGCTTTTTAGGACACAGATTAACTGCTCTATCTATGCATTTATTCTAGGTGATTTGTCAATGAACAGGTTGTGACCCCTACATTCAATCTTGTGGAGATGAGAGATATGGACTTAACTAACAAAGGGAGGTGACAGAGGGCAGAAAGAGAACACAGGGAGCTGGTGGGCTGCAAAGAATGAACTTGCAGTTAAGCTCTGCAGCCCTGGGGCTTTAATACGGGCAAAAGCACAATTTCTCAGTTCCAGGTCCTGCCAGCAGTTTAGGCAGAGAAGTAAGGAGAGCAACATAATGGAAGAGGTTAGGAGTTTTAAGTAGAAGGTAAACTCATACATACAGACTGATACTAAAGCTATGTGACCAATTAAATGAGAATGGTGCCTTGCCAGCAAGGAAACTTTTGTACGTGTGTGTATTTTCCCTCTAACTAGAGAGGTTGCTACTTAATTCCTGGTGATGTTGAAGGTTGAAAATGACCTAACGATGACAAACATTCCTTGTCTATGAAGACCCACTTGGGCATTTACTTATATAAATACAGTTTAAGTATTTCTATAAATATTTAAGTACTTATATTTATAATATTGGTAAGCATTTATAAGCATTTATCTCTATAAATATTGAGTTTGATAAATATAGAATAATTTGTCCTAAGTGAGTAGCCTAACAAGAAACATGTAGTTTGAGTGGCATTTTAAAAACTGCTTTATTGATTATAAGTGTTGAAGCTAGGTAGATAATGGGTAGCTTGAAGGTCATTATACCTTTCCTCTAACATACACATATATTTTGGAAATTTACGTTAAAATATACACAAGGTCTGTCTGGGAAAAGTCCAGCCAAGAGAATGTTTTGTGTGATATTGATGTAACCTGGCAGCCAAGGAAAGTAGACTGCAATACCCATGCATAAACAATGATGACTTCATTGTACTAGTCAGTGGTTGCAGTAGATGCTGTTGAGTGAGCATGTGTACTGTGTGGCCATTGCATTCAAAATGATTGAGCAAGTAGAGCAACAAATCTACATCAAATTTTGTGTTAAGCTTGAATTATTCTCCGTGGAAACTTTTAGGGTGATTCAGGAGGCCACAGCTACAGGCAACTGATGATTTGTAGCCTCATCACATCAAAACGGCCACTCATTAAAAAACGCATCATCTTGTGTAGAGTTTTTTGCAAAAAAGCAAATTACCCAGGTGACTCAGCCCCACTGTAGCCCAGATTTGGTGCCCTGCAACTTCTGGCTTTTCCCAAAACTAAAATCACCCTTGAAAAGGAAGAGATTTCAGACCATTGTTGAGATTCAGAAAAATATGATGTGGCAGCTGATGGCAACTGGGAGAACTGTGTGAGGTCCCAAGGTACCTACTTTGAAGGGGACTGAGGCATCATTGTCCTTTGTACCATGTTTCTTGTGTCTTGTATCTTCTTTAATAAATGTCTCTCTTTTTTATATTATGTGGCTGGATACCTTCTGGACAGACCACATATATATAGTCTTCAGCCATAATGGGGGAATTGATGACTAGACAACAAAGGGAACCTTTAATGGACTCTGGAGCAAGTCCTAATCTGGTGTGCTTTCTGGCTGGAGGCTGTGTATTAAAATCACAGAACTGGGGCAAAAGTAGATTTATAGTTGTGAGTAGGCAAAACACAGTTTATTCTCATACTATTATTTATTAATTACTTTGTTATTTTCTGCAAACCTACTTTGGCACAATCCTGTATTTATTTCTTAGTTATGAAGGAACTATATCTCTCAAAACCTATTGCGTGTTTGCCTATCAAGTACAGTGGACCCTTGAACAACATGGGCATTAGGGGTACAAATCCTGTGTGCAGTCACAATTCCATGTATAACTTTAGATTCCCCCAAAACTTAACTGCTGTCCGTTGGTATCCAAAGGGGAGCAGTTCCAGAGCCTCTGTGAATACCAAAGCCTCTGATTCAAGTCCCTTTTGTAAAATGGCATAGAACAGTGTGTACAGATGGCCCTCTGCCTCTGCAGATTCCAAAGTGTGGATTAAATATACTGTTTGGATTCATGGTCGGTTGAATATATGGATTTGAAACCCAAAGATATGAAGGGCTGACTGTATATTTATTGAGAAGAATCTATATAAAGTGGACCCACACAGTTCAAACCCATGTTGTTCAAGGGTCAATTGTAAGTTCTGTAATCACAGCAATCTGTGCTCCAAAATGTGTCGATGTTATTCTTGGCCATCATTTGTTATTTTTTCATTTTACACCTCTTGGCATTGCTGCTGGCCTGGTTTGCCAATTTAGGTAACATGTCATTGAATACCTGCTCAATGAGGATTGAATATAAGATACTTGGCAACTCCTCAGTGTGGAATTTTGGAGTGAAGGTCCTATGGAGCTAAGAATGGAACCCAGATTCTCCAGCCTGACCTAGAACTGAATGCGCTCTTATGGAGACATACCACAGATTCTGTGTGAAACCCTTTTGCTGTGTGTGTGTGTGTGTGTGTGTGTGTGTGTGTGTGTATGAGAGAGAGAGAGAGAGAGAGAGAGAGAATAGGTGCTATATAATGTCTCTTAGTAAGGTTTAACTATTGAGTTTCAGTATCATATCCAAAGTTTGTTCCTCTCTTCCTATCCTTCATCATTGTTGGTATTTCATGGACTCATGGTTCTGACTTTTGTATAATGGCCATCTTTATTATTGTGTATCATTTTAATATTAGTTTTAATTAGACGTGTCTGAAGTTGGTTAGTTTGTTCCAAAATCATTGTAGCATTTTTTCTAGTTTCTACAACTCTCAAATGCATGCAGTTGATATATGGTGATCCAAATAAGAGCAGAAACAAACACACTTTTAATTCTATAATTCTACAAAATAAGGTTTTTCATTTCTGCCACAGCCTGTTTACATTTCTTTCTTGTAAAAGGCTTTCACATTTGTAAATGACTCCTCAGCCCCTTCCTCTTTTAGTACAAGAGCAAGATTATGAGATCACTATAATAACTTATAACATTATGTATATTAACTCACCATAATTGCTTATTGTTCCATCTTCTCAATTGAAGCATTGCCTTCCTATTGGAAAACACTTCACCTTGGTTCTCTGTAAGCAAGGGGCCAGACCAACACACCCTATGGGGAATACAATAGGATTTTGTCCTGAAAAGGCTTTTCTTTAGTCTCGGACCTGTGATAGACAAAAATACAAATATTCTCATTGTACTCATCCATTTCTTCCATTGTTGGGGAAGAGGAACTAACAATGTCAAGTGCTTTTCCTTGATTCCTTGCTCTAAATTCTCCTGTGTCTGCTGGGCTCCTAAGCTATCAGTTAAACTGTCTCTTCCTTCCCACTTATGCTTTTCTCTCGAATGGATGAAAAAAGCCTAGCATAAACTCCAATTGGGTGGATCTGGTCCAAAGAAGCAGAAAGGAGTCAATGTCACTGGAAGGTGTGGCAAAACCCAAAACTTTTACCTGGAAATACACAGAGTAAGTCTCCGGCTCCACACTGTGTGGAATGTTCTTGCTAAAGATTGTGTCTGTGGGTGAAGGAAGGTCCCAGTAGAGTTGTTGGAAGCTTAACTGAACCCTTAGCCCACCATTAGTTAGTCTAACCTGAATTAGCTCATGTGGACTAAGTGTATTTAACCAACACCCATTTCTCCTAGGTACAGTAAGAATACTAGGGAATGAAGTACACTCATGCTCCAACAGTTACCCACTGAACACCCAAAAAATAAAGGACATATATTTGCATACCAAACTCATAGGGAGGACTTAAGGAGACTAGCCCTAGAGTTCTTACAGCCATACTGGATTCATTTACCAAAGCCCCATGGGGTATTTTAGTCTAGACTAAATAACCCAGATGTGCCAAAATGTTTTGCTGGGCAATCAGGAAAGCTAGGAAAAAAAAGGTCAAGCCCTTTGGAAGTGGGGGCCATGTCATGAAAGATGGCTGTTGATTTGCACAGAAGATTTAGGGGAGGATCTTGTGGAAAGGATGAGAAGCAGAGTTAGAAACTGGGGTGCAATCATGGGGACACATGTCATAAAAGGTTTAGCTTCTACACTGCTTTTTGTTGAACTAGTAGAGGTTCAAAATCCTTTCTTCATATTTTATGATCTTGGATTTTTTTGGACACCTCAGTAAAGCCCAATAATATGCATGTTTGACTGGTGGTCTGGCTAAGTGAGGAAGACACAGAGAGGAACCCAAGAAAGGCCAGGGGTGCAGCACTGGCTATGGGTTGGTCCATGCCCTCCCTCTTTGCAGATCCACTCACTGGGGGTGAAACTTGATGAATGGGGCAAAATTAACACGTTTCATTAGCGTTGCCATGGTTTGGGGGTTCTACTCTCCTCTTTGCCAACGTGTGTCCCTATATAATCTGTTTTATCATGTTAGCATGAAAGATCATGCCAACTCCCAAATCCTTACATGTAGTCCAGGTCATATAGTCAAACCAAGCCCAACTTGATCCTGGACATCTTCACCTGGACTAATTCTCTCAATCTGCTCTTGGCCAAGTTTTTTTACCTTCTCTTTTATTATTTATTCCACTACTTTCCTCCATAAAAACAGTGATATTTATGTAGTTATTCAAGATAAATACAAGTGCTTTTTTGCATGTGTTTACATGCCATCAAATACTTTCAATTTCCACTCTAATATATTTCCTGATTTTATCTCCTTCTCTACACCTAACTCTCATACCACCTTATTCCCTCTCTATTAATTCTTCCCGCCTCTGCTGCCACCTTCTCAAGCCACTGTCCATCAACATTATATTTCTAACCCAGAATCAACTTAAATACAATAGAAGATCAAATAAATGCATAATGAAGTCTAAAATGTCTGCGTAGCTTATTTCTGAAGCAAGTTTCACCAGCCAGTCCTTTCAGTTTTATCTCTCTCTCCTCCCCCGTGCTGCTGTAAGCCCTGTATGCCAGCACCGTGTGGTACTAGCTGTTCTGCTAATGTATTTTTTAATTTTTTGCTTCATGATTTTGTACACACTATTCCTTCTAACCAAAATGCTTCTTCTTTCCCCCTTTTCTCCAAATGTCAAGAACTTAGCCATCCCACAAAATCGAATTTGTTATGTTATGTCCCCAGGAAGCAGCGTCCAACATTTAATGTTTGGCCTCTTCCAAAAACACCCGCCTTTCCCCCGAGCACTCTGCACACAACTCTATGATCACATTTTGGGGGAGGAAGAGTGTCTGAAATTGTTTTTGATGGAGATTTTTGAGCTCGTATTGTGTTTTAAATCTGTATCTCCATAACATGACATAGTACCTTCTATATAATGGTTGCTTAATACGTCTTGAGTAACCAAGGAGGGACGCATCTAGGGCCAAGTCATAAAGTATGGTCACTAAGAGTGGAATTCAAACTGCCGGTGGAGACATTTGTTATTTTTTTAAAAATTTTAATTGTCGTTCAAGTATAGTTTTCTGTCTTTTACTCCCATCCCAACCCACCCAGCCCTCCCCCTCCCTCTCATTTCCACCCCCCCCCCCAGTTTTTTTCCATATGTCCTTTATACTAGTTCCTGTAAACCCTTCCTGTTCCCCTGAAATTCCCTCCCCTCTACCCTTTGGACACTGTCAACCTGTTCTCTATTTCAGTGTCTTTGGTTATATTTTGCTTGTTTGATTGTTTTGTTGTTTAGGTTCCTGTTAAAGGTGAGATCATGTGCTATTTGTCTTTCACCACCTGGCTTATTTGTTATTGAACAGAGAAAGAGAGCCGCCCAACTCAGCCAGCAGGGCTAACACACCTGCATACAAATTCTCTCTCCTGCAGGTAGTTTTCCACCAGCACAAACAGAATGGGGCCATAGGGAATCTCACCACATATCACTAATTTTACTTAGTGATATGTAGTGTATTTAATGTGTATTTTTTATTCACAAAGAAGAACAGGATTTTTTCCTATGGTTGCTAGTATAGGCTTCAATGATATATTCATGACATTTACCTACTGCAAGTAATGATTCATCTCCCTGGATCTCACTCTGAGTCTGTAGTAGATCTGGAGCATTTTCTGAAGTTTCTTTTATGTCCAGCAAGACTGGCTGAGACTGGACATGAAAGCTGTCTAAATACTCTAATCTATTCCCAACCCACTGAAATGCAGGCTTCACACTCTCTCTCTTCACTGTCATGAATCATGATGCTGGCAAGTAAGTCAGATTTATAACATTAAACACAAGCTGGTAGGAGTAACTTTTTTCTGCATCCATTGCAAAAGGGTGTGGGTGTTCTGTAGATCTGAGCTTCTCCTGCCAATGTAAATGAAAAGGTAGAATAGAGACTAAAAGATAGCCACTATTTATTTCATTTTCCCTGAAATAAATGAGATTTTTTTTTACCATGAGAGGTCCTTCTCCTGCATTTTAAAAGCTGCTTGCTGCCTTCTATAAATCCTATTGTGACACTTCTCTAAAGTCTATTCATGTTTTATTATTGGATTATTATTATCATGGCTTCATTATAATGAACAATACTACTCTAGCTACATGACATTTTTTCCTCATCCTGCTTAGCCTCATAAAAAAATTAATCAAGTTACACCTTTAAGGAAAGCATTAAGCTACTTCATTGTGAAAGCAAATTGTCTTTGTTTGCTCTGATTGCAACTGTGCACAGTTTTCTAAAGGGGCATGTTAAAATACCAGGGGAAATTTTAAATGGGCCATTACTTAAATTGATTGACTGGTCTCTCCAAAAATTAAAAAAAAAATAGTGTTTTGCAATGCTAAGTATGGGAGAAAAACAGATATATGCTCCTGAGGCACAATGAAAGATAACTGCATATATTAAGTATTTATATACAAATATAGTCTTTTCCTGCTGCAATACACAGTTTTAAATGTCAAGAGGAGTACCTGATCATACTGAGCTGGCTGTTGTCCTCTTGTTTCCTCTGCTCAGAATACCTGCAGGAGTCGATGCAAACACCTCAGGCAGGAAATGTTTCTGACAATATCTCACATAGCATGACTCTTTACCACACCTCACCATTTCCCTAAACTGGGACGACCGATGCAGTTCCATTCTCTGCAGCGGGAAACAAAAAGGGAGGTAGTCATCATATTTACTTTCTGTAAGAGGAAATTTCTAATAATACCTAACTATTGGACTTAAGATTTGAATTTAGTTTCTTTTTTCTCCAGTGGAGCTTTGCTAAGTACTTGACATCCTGCTCTATTTCTCAAATTTATCTCTCAAATTTTCTACATTGATAGAAGAAAATAGTAAGGATGTAAACAGGGAATTTCTGTCTGGAGCTGTCGTTAGCCCCAACCACCTGCCATCTGTAATCATGGCTGTTTGCAGGTTCAGCACCACCTGAGTCCACATCAGTGCAGTCAGACCTGGTAACACATTATTTTATACATTGGAGACGCTTCATGTACAGCCATAACTTCTGGCTGTGTATCTTTTACGTTAGGGTCTGAATGTGTCTAGAAGCAAGAAAAATACTATTTCAAAGTACAGCCATGATCATGGAGTACATTCATGCTAAGATGACTTCAAATCTTTTTTCCATATGAAACAGAGAGACTGTATTGATTTAGTCTTATTTAAGAAATTATTCATAATTCAGATGTGTGACAAAGTGTGGGAGAATGAGATCAAGAGTCACAATGGCCACTTCTGATTCCCACATGCAGTTTAGGTACTTTTCTTTCAAATTGTGGCACACTGTGGTAGGGTCAGTAGTAGAGAGATATCCACGACCTAATTCCCCAAACCTGTGAATATGTCACCTTACAAATCACACTTTTAAAGTGTGAGTAAATTAAATGTTGTGTGATAAGATTATCCCAGATTATCTGAGTGAGCCCAGTGTGGTTAAAAATGTCCCCCTTCTTATAAAGGAGGAAAGAGAAGAAGAGTTATAGAAAGAAGGTGATGTGACAACTGAAACAGAAAGAGACTTCTGAAGACACTACCCTGCTGGCTTTGAGAATAGAGGGAGGGGCCACGAGCCAAAGAGTGTAGGGGGCCTTTAGAAGGTGGAAAAGAAGAAAATGGCTTCTCCCCTGGAGCTTCTAGAAGGAACAAATTCTTGCCGACACCTGATTCTAGTCAATGAAAGTCATTTGGACTTCTGCTATCTAGAACGATAACATAATAAATCTGTTGTTTAAGCCACCTCCTGTGTAAATAATTTGTTATAACAATAATGGGTAACTAGTAAGTTCACTAATGATTATTAAGGGAAATGTAAATGTTTGAATCACACACTCGGGATCTGGCCCATATAGTTTTGAATCTTGGTTCAGGCATATGTCAGTCGTGTGACTTTGAGCAAATTATTTATGGTCTCTGTGACTAAGTTTTCTTGTCTTTAAAATGGGTACACCTATGTTGCATCAAGATTTATAAAGATTACATTAATTAGTTCATTTAAAGAGCTGAGAAGAGTGCCTGCTACAAAATTAACCATCAATACATATTAGATATTTTAGGAAAAAATAAAAAGAGTTAGCCAGTGCATAAATTAAGAGAATTTTGTCTCAGGTAATAATTAGTGATAGGAACTTAAAACTCATCTTATTGGTCTCCATATTGTCACATGAAAGCTATATATTCTATATTAGTATATATATCTCTCTCAATTTCCTATCAGTTTTGATTCTCTGTCCAGCATTGTGCTAAGATTACTATCCTCTTCTGCTTAGTTCTTTAGTTCATTATAAAGGAGATATCTGGCTTTTGAGCTCTAACTTACAAACTGAAATAACATATCTATCCACAAAGTCAGTAAAGTTTATTAATACTGGGTTTTATTTTTTTTTTACTTTATTAAATTTATTTATTTTTTGAATTGATTATGCTGTTACAGTTGTTCTATTCCCCCCTCCATTCCCCTCCACCCTGCCCCCCCCATCCCCACCATTACCCCCCTTTAGTTTATGTCCATGTGTCTCAAGTCCTTTAGGTTCTATATTTCCCAAACTATTCTCGCCCCCCCCATCTATTTTCTATCTACTGTCTATGCTACCTATTTTCTGTACCTTCTCCCCCCATCTCCTCCTCCCATTCCCCTGTTGCTAACCCTCCTTGAGATCTTCATTTCTATGTTTCCACTCCTGCTCTAGCTGTCCTTTTAGTTTGCTTTCGTTTTAGGTGTGGTTGTTAATAACTGAGTTTGTTGTCCTTTCACTGTTCATGTTTCTTTATCTTCTTTTTCTTAGATAAGTCCCTTTAACATTTCATATAATAAGGGCTTGGTGATGATGAACTCCTTGAATTTGGTCTTATCTGAGAAGCACCTTATCTGTCCTTCCGTTCTAAATGAAAGTTTTGCTGGGTAGAGCAATCTTGGTTGTAGGTCTTTAGATTTCATGACTTGGAATATTTCTTTCCAGCCCCTTCTTGCCTGTAAGGTCTCTTTTGAGAAATCTGCTGACAGCCTGATGGGGACTCCTTTGTAGGTGATTGTCCCCTTAGCTCTTGCTGCTTCCAGGATTCTTTCCTTCATTTTAATTTTGGCTAATGTAATTATAATATGCCTTGGTGTGTTTCTTCTTGAGTCCAACTTTTTTGGTACTCTCTGGGCTTCTTGGATTTCTTGGAAGTCTATTTCCTTTGCCAGATTGGGGAAATTTTCTTTTATTATTTGTTCAAATAGTTTTTCCACTGGTGGTTGTGCCTTTCCCCCTTCTGGTACCCCTATAATTCAGATATTGGAGCGTTTAAAGATGTCCTGGAGGTTCCTAAGACTCTCCTCATTTCTTTGAATTCTTGCTCCTTGACTCTTTTCTGTTTGGCCATTATTTGCTTTCTTCTGGTCCACTGCATTGATTTGAGTCCCAGTTTCCTTTTCATCTCTATGGGATTCCTGTGGAATTCCATTCATTTCCCTTAATTTAGCCTCCATATGTTTCTCTAATTTGTGGCTGTAATCCACCAAATCTGTGAGAAAGGTGATGACCAGTGTTTTAAACTGTGCGTCTGAGAGTTTTGCTATTTCTTCGTCATTTAGATTTATCTCTGGGGCTTTGAGTTCTGCCTGCGACATTTTTGGTCTATTCTGGCCCTTTAAGTGGGACAAGCAGGGCCTTGGAGTCCCAGGTCGCTGGGTTGTGACGCTGTATGTGGGGGCGTGGTCAGAGCGGGAAATGGCGCGCTGCCCGCCCCCGCCGCAGCTGCCGCCGCCTCCGCCGGGCCGGTCCAACCGCTCACTCCCTCACTCGCGCTCAACCAGGCAACCACAGTCAACTCATTGCCACCGCCTCCCCACTGTGTCGCTCCCCTGGTGGGCTGCTCGGCGGCTCACCAGGTCCAATCCTGGGTTTGGAACCCGCGCGACTGGATTCGCGCGCCCGGTCCCGAGCCCTCCTTTGTAAGTCCTCACCCGACGCCGGTTTCGCCCCTTACCGGTCAGGCTGAAGAATTTGTTGTTAGCGGACTTCCGAAAAGTTCAGTTTTCCGTGTTCTGGTTGTGTTTTGTGATGCTAATATTTAGTTGTCCCTAAACTTGGTTGTGTGAGGAGGCAGGCACATCCAGCTAAACCTCCATCTTGGCGGAAGTCTAATACTGGGTTTTAAATCATTGTACCCAAGTCTTTTGTCTGAGACAAAGTATTAAAAAATTACCCTTAGCTGTCATGCCATTAATTGTTTTCATGAAGAAAATGTAAAAGCATTAGAGGAGATATAGACAGAAGAGTTTGCCTACTTTCAGGTGCTTCTTTGGGAGGTTTCTCAACAGAAAACATGTGGTTTCTTAACAGGTCTTCAACTGTGTCCTATGGACTGCACTTGGAAGTTCAGAGGTATAGATAGTAAGAAAAACTAAAGTTTGCCCTAGTCATGTTTTGAAGAAAACTTTCAGAGTCCTCAGTTGGAGAGTGAATAATAAAAACAAATCATCTGAACACCACCACTTTACAGTGACTTCACAAAACTCAAAAATGGAGACATGAAATAAAAAATAATCAGATATGCAAAAAGTGATCATTTTTTCCAGGCAAATATGTCATCCTAGTTGGTGGGAGAAGCAAAAGAAAGAGAGAACTCATTTTTTTTTCACCTAAAACTTTCAAAGATGCTTGAATTTCTAAAAAATCATTCAAATTTTCCTGAGTAGTAAATATCTCTTTATCATAACTCTACCCAAAACAAAAGAGTCAAGGTCTAGTGTTAGACTAGGAAAGGCTCAATGAAGAATGTCGGTAGTGAAACTGACAGAAAACCAAGTTACTGAAGAACTGAAGATCCAGAGAGATGCTGACCTTTTTGGTAAAGGTCCAGTGAGCTCGAAGTTACTCTAGAAAATGTGGAGTGGATTCTCTGGACACATGTACAGAAAACATCTGAACAGGAGGGACTTAATTCTCTATAACTTGTTTCCATTTCTTTTCATTGTATTTTATTGTTTTTGCAATTAAACTTGTCCCCACTTTTTCTCACATTGCCCCCATCCACTTAGAGCCCCCTCCTCCCTGTCAGGCCATCCCCATATTGTTGCCCATGTCCATGGGTCATGCATATATGTTCTTTGGCTAATTCCTTCACCTTATTTCATCAGTTCCTGCACTTTGCCCCTAACTGCTGTCGGTCTGTTCCATGTATTTGTGCTTCTGTTTCTATTTTGTTCATCAGTTTATTTTGTTTATTGGATTCCACGTATAAATGACAACATATGGTATTTTTCTTTTACTGATTGACTTATTTCACTTAGCATAATATTCTCCAGGTCCACCCATATTGTTGCAAATGGCAAGATTTCATTCTTTTTATGGCCGAGTAATAATTCATTGTATACATGCACCACATCTTTACCCATTCATCCATTGATGGACACTTAGATTGCTTATACATTGTGGCTAAGGTAAATGCTGCAGCGAACATATGAGTGCATATATCTTTTTAAATTAGTGTTTTAAATTTCTTTGGAGAAATACCCAGAAGTGGTATTACTGGAATATATTGTAGTTCTTTCTTAATTTTTTTTTGCCCTGGTTGGTGTAGCTCAGTGGATTAAGCATGGGCTGAGAACCAAAGGGTTGCCAGTTTGATACCCAGTCAGGACACATGCTTGGGTTGCAGGCCAGGTCCCCAGTGAGAGGTGTGCAAGAGGCGACCACACATTGATATTTCTGTCCCTCTCTCTCTTTCCCTTCCCTGTCTCTAAAAATAAATAAATAAAATAAAAAATTAGGAACTTTCATACTGTTTTCCATAGTGGCTGCACAAATTTACAATTTCACCAACAGTACATGAGGGTTCTCTCTTCCTCACATCCTCACACTGTGCAGTGTGTAGTGTGAGGCACTGTGCTGGCCACTGAAAGATGTTAAAATTCCTTTTAACAGTGGATGGAAAAAAGAGAAAATATTATTAGAGTTATATAATTTATTTACTATGTGGGAATGTAGCAAAACAACTACATGGAAAGGCTACGAAGATAACACAACAGAAACTTTCTAACTGAGGACAAACAAAGGCAGTAAACAATAAGGAGGATTTTTGGACACAGATACCCAGTGCAGCTCTTGAACAGTTCTTTTTAGGTCTGAAACTGTAAAAACTCACAAAAGTGTGAAAACCATGGGTTGACTGTCTTGGGTTCTCACTATTTTATTTTAATGTATTTTCTTCTCATTGAATGATTATCTTAGGAGTCAACAATTTTGACAGCTTTGACATATTTGTATTAACATTCTTCTAGGAGAAACAGTCACTTAGAAAGATGACTGCTGCAAAATGGACTTTAAAAAGTCCATTTACTGCTACAAAATGGACTTAAAAAATTACCCACTGAGACCCCTAAGCTTCCATGGCAAATAAGAAAGAGGCTTCAATGTGTTTGCTGCTCTGCCTGTGGGCCTAATCAGTCTGCTTAGCCTTACAGATGGTCAGGGCACTTAACTAAGAGCCAGCAAACTCAGTTCTATGGAGCAGAGAGCAGTGTCCAGTGAACATGGGGTGAGGTAGTTTATGGCCAGTGCTCACATGTTCATCCCAAACTGGTTAACCAGTAGAGGATAAAGAACAACAACATCTAAATTGGCTTTGGATAATTGACATCAGCTGAACTGTTAAAAACATCTCTTTCCTCTAGGAAGCTATATATCCATCATGAATAAGCTTACTTTTTTTTCTCTGATTTGCTACAATTTCTCTCGAGAATATTTCTTTCTTCTTAAACATGAAGAGGAACTCCAGTAACACATTCTGATGGAAGTGATAGGAACTGGTATGCTTTAAAGAGTACGTAAAATTAACTAAACTGACTTCCAAAAAATCACACCTATAATTTCACTATACACATAGGTACATAACAGGAGAGAAAGAGAAATTGAAACTATACTTTTTTGCTGAGGGTTGTTAGGTATGAGGGTGTGATTATGAGGGTGTCCATACAACACAGACTTTGAGAGAAAAAGGAAATGATTTTTAAGTCAAAAGATTGTAAAAATATAGTGATTACATGGGATCCTAAAAAATACTTGAGTATAATTTATTATAAACTTTTGTGAATCATTTTCTCTGATGAAACAACATTCCTGACCTTTGAACTCCATCTAACCTTTGGAAAGAGTGCTGTGTGTGGAACCAGTTCTTGCAGATCAGTGACAGCACGTAATGCAGGGGACACTTCAGGATCAATGTTCCCATAACCTCTTCTTTCTCATGCATTGCAGATATTGTATCTCCAATAGTTTCCATAGAAACAGTGAATTTGGACTTTCAAAACTGTAGTGGTAATGGGCGGAAGAGTAAGGAAGATAGTTTGGGAATGAATGGCCAGTAGATGCGTTAAAACCAAGTAAAGCATGTAAAGTGCCAGATGACAGCACAAACACTTCATAGGTGAAACCTGGGGTTTTATGAACTCTGTGAGTAAAGTTTGGATGGGATAAAGTTACACGTTAAAAGTATTGGAATTAAATTCCAACCCTAAAATATGTGCACGTATTTAGAAATATATATATACAATGTCTTAGAATTCTATGCTTGTCTTCCAGCCATCACATGTTTTACTCATGCATGTAAAAAGGCACAACAAAATTGGTGATGCATTCCTTCTTTCAGTGAACATGGATAAAATGCCTACTGGATGCCAGGCTCTCATCAAAGTGTTCCAGGTACATCAGTCAACAAAGCAGAAAAGAACCCTCTGCTGAGCTTACATTGGGGTGGGTGTGTAGACAGTAAATGGAGTAAAACTGTTATAAATTGGTATATTGTGTGAAAAAAGGAAAACTTGAGTAGGATAGGAGAGCTTGGGTTTCAGGTCATAACTTTGACGAGGGTGGTCAGGAGAAGCCTTACTGAGAGCATGAGGAAAGACATGGAGGGATTGAGGAGGTGCACCTTTGAAATATCTGGGAGATCTCTCCAGGCGGATGGGGTGGTGCCAAGGAGGAAGACTGCGTACTCCTGTTGCAGCAAGGAGGCCAGAGAGGAGAAAGTAGGTTGGAGGGTGGGAGGTCACAGATGTAGCTGTCAGCCAGATCATTCGAGTTTTTAGACCATTATAAGGATTTTGGCCTTTACTCTGAGTAAAAGGGGCAGCCATTCGACCATTGGTTTTCATAGTCCCTGAACCAGCAGCACTAGCATTGCCTGGGGGATTGTTAGAAACATGAATTCTCAGGTTTCTTCTGAGACTAAAATTTCTGGGGATGGGACCGCAAGTCTGTGTTTTAGTAAGTGCTCCAAGTGATTCTAATACATGTTAGAAGTTGGAGAAATGCTGCACTAGATGATTCTAAGCAAAAAATATCATGACTTAACTTGATCATTTATCTTAATATGCTGTAAGATGGCCCCAAAGGGGTATTATTCGTACCCCAAAGTTGGGCCTTTTTGTGAGCAAAGGGGAACTAACAGTTTATCAGCTGTGATTTCTCCAGGGCAAACCAGGACATATGAGGCCACAAGTCACTTGTTTTTTTCTATGAGACATTATAGGCTCTTCTTCTAAAATGAGATCCAGCCTCCAGAACAGACTTGTACAAATGGAAAAGAAGAGGGAGGGGGAAAGCATTGTAAGATTTAGCTTTCCATTCTGGGAACTTTTTGCTCTCATTAGCAATACCAAGCCTGAAGCTCAGAGGGAGAATATCTCACTTGAAAATATAGACAACTTACCACACAGATCTGAAATGGTTTAAGCTGGAGCTGGAGCTAGTATGAGATTTTTATGGAAGCCTGACCTTTGGTCTCGCTTATTTCATTACCAAGTATTTTACTGCTGACATTTAGTCTGGGCCAGAGTTTGTCCCTGTGCATTTGGGAGTCATGACATTTTACCATGTGGTATTTTGCTTTTGATTAAGGTGCTATCGTATTAGTTGCGTTATAAATTTAATAGTATTTAAATATTTTATACAGACATGCTCTTTTAAAAAATCTGGCTACATAAAGGTACTATCCAATGTGATATAAGATATTTAAATGAGGGCTTCTTCAAGAGTGAAATGTAGCTGTTAGCAAGGGCAGGCTGAGATGCATTCCAAACAGGCCTCTCCATAGACATCATGTGGGAGAGGGTGAAGCACAGAGCCTGTGATCAGTGACTGTGCCCCTTGTACTTCTGTTTTCTCCCTATGACGCTGTGGAATACTGCCTGTCTCAGGAGACCTCACTTCAACAGGGTTGAACCCCAGTCAGAAAGTGAAGATGGCAATCTTCACTATTAAAAACGTTGCCGAAGGAAAATGTAGACCAGCTAAAAATAGAAACTCATAATTTGAGCTTGAAAAGAGATAAAAGATTGAATCTGATGCTCCTCAAAAGCAGTCCACAGACCACCTGTGTGAAGGTCACCCGAAAATATATCGACCATCACAGGCTGTCTGCCAGACCCGCCAAATCAGAATCTCTGGCCAAGGGTCGGTCTCACAGTACAGTCTGTGAAACACTAGGACATACACAGTGTCCAAAAAAATTATTCAGGGTACAAAAAAGCTAAAGAAAAGAAAAATTATAATGCTCAGATAATTTTCTATGTTTAAACTATTTGCGGTTTGAATGACTGTAAATTAAGAACAAACAGGGAAGGAAGAAGCATACTGAAACCCGGAGGACTCACTGCAGTGAGTCTCAGGCAATGTTAAAAGCTTGAGAAGCAGCCAAATAATTGCCGAGGGTGGGAGGTTTGTGGCGCCTGCTTGGAGCTCTCTCGGGGCCAACTTCACTTTGCTAATTCACAATCACATGCCGCATCTGTCACGTTTACAAATCAATGAGGATGCCCACCCTTTAACAGCATGGGATTACTTGCAGTGGTTGCTTAGCGTGGCCCACTCAGATGAGACCTTTCAGGATGTCAGGAAAGAACCTTGGTGACGTACATTAACACACACACACATTCACACACACACACCCTCCTTTATGTCACTTCCAATTTACTTTATCTTAAATTGCCAGCAAGAGGAAATCACGCCCATATTAATAACTAGAGGCTTGCATTTATGCCAAGAAAAATAAACCCTGCTGATAGCTCTGCAGACAGCTGGTTAGCTCTAAGTAGAGCCAAGAAAAAAAAAGACATGGCTTTTTATATTCGTGGAAATTTTATAAAGTTTAGGGAAGGGAACTGGGTGAATGAATGGTTTCGATGTCTTTGTTTAGAAATGCATTTTGAGAAAATAATCAAGATTGTCATTAAACATGATTTTTACTATAAACAGCAGAAAAATTGAAATACTATTAAGACAAAGTCCTGGTAAGTTTCAGCCATCTGAGAATCTCATTGTGTGAGAGAAAGAAGATCTGGAGCATTCTCTTTACTTTCCTAAAGACAAATGAAGAAATTAAGATGCTGCTACGGTCAGTCTAATTCTGATCAAAAAGCAAGAAATTGTTCACGATGAGAAGTGGTTAAGTGGAAGTAAATGCTGGTCACAACCAGACATGGGTCTTAAATATTTAAAAGTAGATTTGAAAAGTACTTACAGGGAAAAAAGCAGTTTGGCTTTTATAGGAGCCTTCAATGGAAATGTTGCCCAAGGAGTGTGCTAGGAAAATAAACCAGCTTATACAATCCCCATTCAAACGGGGAGGAAAACATTTCTAGGTGACCTGATTTAGCTGCACAAGAAGATTTATCAAGAGCTGAGGATATGAAAGAACGTGTGGAAGAGGTAGAAGAAAGGATGCACGGCAAGGAATAAAAACAAAGGAGCTGCCTCCACTTGGAAAAGCAGTGTCAGGAAGGTTGGAGGCCAGAGTCACTGAGTCTCGTGGATCTGCTGAAGACAAGAAATGGCTTTGCAAGCTGTGTTCAGAGACAGACTATGAACAAAGAAGGAATAGGAACATTGCTGAGGGAAAACTGTACAGTGTTAACACACAGTTGAAATGTTTACTAGATTATCAATCTATTTGTCTTTATAAACTCTGGACCCAGCACACTGCCTGTGACCCATCAGGTACATTAGGTACGTGTTGGAGAAATGGATGGGTGAAGCATTCAGGTCACGAGAATGATGATTTTGAAAGTAAAATAGTGGTAGCATAAAATGTGATTTTTATAGAAGAAATTTCAATGCCAAAATAAAACATTAAATTAATTAAAATGACTTGGTTATTTTGAGATTATATTGCTGTGTAGACTAAGAAGAATGACATCACAAGAAGCAAGAATTTGAAAATCCGACGTTAGAACTGTCATTAACTATGTTTGGACTCAAAGTGTAGAAGTTTCAAAGGTACAATCATAGTACTGATCCAAAATTTCTAAAGAGGAAAAGAGACAAATTTGGAATGTTTCAGAACAGTGGTGTGACTATTTCTGCTATAATTTTATGTCTTATGAAGCAGAGATGTTGGAATGGCTCAGATTTAAAAATGATATTTAGAATTTCCAAAAAAAAGTGTAATGAGAACTAGTAGAATTTATTTTTGTAGGATTAACTAAAGTCTACTTATGTAGGAAATGCAATTGTTACTGGGATTTCAGTAGGACATCTTTTTTACTTAAGAGAAAACCTGGAGAGGGGTCAGTTTGGGGATGATACAGCGTGTGGATTTATAATGTTTAAACCTACTCCAGTAGGAACAGAAGGGACTGAGATCCCCCCAAGCTGTGCAGCATGACTCTGTGTTTGGCCTTGTCTTGTTCACTGTTTTGATCAACAGTTGGAATTAAAAAGCAAATAAACAGAAAAGGTACTCGTAAAATTTGAATAGGACACAAAGCTGGAGGTAAAAATAATACTGCCAATCCAAACAAGATGGCATGCACTCATTGTCTTAGCTTAGGCTGCTGTAACAAAGTAACACCCCTGGTGGTTTAGAAATGACAGAAATTCATTCCCCACCGTTCTGGAGGCTGGAAGTCTGAGATCCCAGTGCCACTCTCATGGCCCCTCTTCCAGGTGTCAGACTGCCACCTTCTCACTATGTCTTCATGTGGGCAAGGGGTGAGAGAGCTCTCTATGTAGCTTTTATAAGGCCATGAACCCCATTCGTGAAGACAGAGCCCTCATAACTTCGTCACCTCCTAATGTCCCCACACCACAATATCATCGCATTAGAGGTTAGGATTTTAACATTCGAATTTGGGAGGACACAAACATGCAGTGCACAACACTCATCTTTTTCTGCTCCTCCTCACCAAGTGCCACTGACCGCGTACTCCAGAAACAACCCAAGAGGAAAGCCAGAGGAGAACGCTGAAAGATGGTGTGGTAGTCTGAAAAATGTCCCTCACCCCAAAAGTGTCTACATCCAGAAGCCAGGATTGATGAATATGTTCCCTTACATGGCAGAGGGACTTTGCAGATATGATTAAACTAAAGAGCTAGAGATGAGGAGGTCATCCTGGATTGTCTAGGAGAGACCTGTAACCATCACTAGGGTTCTTCCGAGAGTAAAGCCGGAAGATGGGTTAGAAAATGAAGACTATGTCATGATGGAGATCGGGAGTTTGAAGAGGATGTGCTGCTGGCCTTGAATGTGGAGAAAGAGACCATTAGCCAAGGAATGCAGCCAGCCACCAGACTCTGGGAAGGGCAGGGGACAGGTTCTCCCCTAGAGCTTCAGGTAGGAACTAGCTAGCCTACACTTCAATGTTAGCCAGATGAAACACAATTTTGAATTTCTGACCTACAGAACTATAGGAGAATAAATTTGTGTTATTTTAAGCCACTAAATTTGTGGTAGTTTGTTATAATATCAATAGGAAATTAATATAGATGGTAAGAGGAAGGAGTACTCAGTAGGGACTCCAGAAGTGAAGAAAACACAATGTCAGGATGTCTCATGGCTCCCTTTCACCATCCAACAGAAGACAATTCCAGTATATTCCAATCCTCCAGCCAGTAGTCTCACCACCTAGTTAAGCTCATCCCTTCCCTTGATGAAGAATGGCTAAAACAAAATATAGTGACAATAGTAAATGATGTTTAAATGTTGAAGAATTGGTCAATTATATAATGTTGGTGGAAATATAAAATGGTGGTCCAATCTAAAAAATAGTTAGAAAATTTCCTATAATACTTTACATGTTGTACAACTCACATATGATACCACATTTTTCATAGAGAAGTCTATGTTCAAACAAAGCGTGTATACAGATATTCATAACAGCTGTATTAAAAATAGCCCCAACTGGAAACAGCCCTGATGTCCTTCAACAGGTGACTGGTTAAATTAACCATAATACATATGCAGCATGGAATATTACCCAATAATAAAAAAGGATGAAATTTTGAGACATAAAACAACTTAAATGAATTTTTTCAAGGATTGGGGATGGTGGGAGGAGATGAATGTGGCTATAAATGAAATTAGTAAGTAATAATTTTGGTGCTGGAACTGTGTTCTTATGTTGATTATATTAATGTCTTTATCCTGTAATTTTTCAAGATGTTACCACTAAGGGAAACTTGTTAAGGGTGTATAGGATCTCTCTCTGTATTATTTCACAACTACATGTGGCTGTATCTGAAAAAAAAAGTGTTTAATATAGAACAAGACCTTGTGTAAACAAAACCCCAAAATTATAGGTGATGGAATATTTAGCAGTGCTCCTAATAATGAATTCTCTCAGTTTTTATTTGCCATAAAAAGTTATTATTTATCTTTTGTTTTTCACAGATATTTTCACTGGGAATAAAATGCTGAGATGATCTTTTTGGTTTTCTTCCTGCCTTAAAGATTTTAGTCTATCATCTTCTGACTTGTGCAGTTTTTGATGAAAAATGTTGTTCCTTTGTATGTAAAGTTTCTTTTTTCTTTCTCTGAGTTCTTTTACAACTTTATGTTTGATTCATAGCTTCTTAAATATGATTCATCAAGATATGATATTTTTGTTTGGTTTTGCGTGGACTTTGAATACCATTTTAGCAATCTGGAAAACCTGAGCTAAAAGTTTTGTGAGGATGCATTCTTCCCGTAGCTATATAATTCAGTTGCAGGGAAGCAAAGACAAATTAAGAACCTCTGAAAATCTTTTATTTCATCAGAGCACCAAGAATAATGCTAAATGGTCCAAATAGCATTTTTAACTGAATCAAATTAACCAAAATCTTATAACCAGGAACGCTTCTTCAAGAAAAAAAGGCTGAATCTTGGTATGAACAGCAAGAAAATGGTATATGAATTTGTCTTATATCCATCCCCTTATTCCCATCTTGATGGAAACCTTAAAAATTGTTACCCTCACAAGCAGGATAGCTGTGAAAACTAGCAGCCACCATAGGCACAAAATTGGTTTGGAGCTGCCCTAAATTCCATATCACTAAAGGATTTTTACTTTTGGCATGCATAACAGCTCTCTGTAAAAGCTCATTTTTAAAAAATCTATCTTCATTTGACGTGACTCAGAACTCTCTTAATGAGAAAGACCCTAATCCATGCTGTTTGTTGAAAATATAAAAAGTTTAGACAAATTTGTTAGACAGAAAATATAAAACCGAATGCAAAGAAGAAAAGGAAGAAGGGGAAAGATCATCTTTGACAGCTGTAACGATAACAGAATTTACAGCTATAGGGGTAGAATTAATAGAGATATGTCAAATCATAAAAGAGCTGAGACTGTATCATTGTATTTCACCATGTGGATATTACTGTGTGTCTTAAGGAGAGCGGTGCCAATACAGTGGGGAGGGCAGAAGCGTGATTGGAGGGAAGGTAAGAAAGATTGGAAGGCAAATGTAAATAAGTACAGACAGTCTTAGAATCATAATATTTCTGGTCTGCCCAGTACCTTAGCTAACTACATTTTTTAAGTGTGGAATGGAGACCCTAAGAAATTGATGACAAAACAAATAGCCAGTCACTGGCAATCACAATTGTTCACTCTCATGTTAAATATTCATCAGTCACATAAAATTGCTTCATTCTGAAAAAAAGGTACATTATTTTTATTTGTTATTATTTGTTAAAAGCAAACATATGGACTTCAGAAATAAAATATTTTTGCTTTGTCCAGGAAGACATCTGCCATTATTTTGACTATGATATTCTGAGGGAGATAGAAATATAGAAATTGTTTCCCACTTCCCCTTTTCATGCTGCTCCGTATTCCATCCAGAAAGGTGGCATGATTTCTGCCCCTCAGTTACCTTTATACAGATGCCATATTCAATGATTCTTTGAACTATGAATGTTAACAGCAAAGGGACAATTTAATTTTTGTATTCTGGTCACTCTTTTTCTGTACTTAACCTCACAAAAGAATATTATCTCTGGTTCTTAAATCTTTTTCTCAGAGTAAGTTGTATTTTGTTTTAGAATAATAGGAATTGAATTTCTCTTTTTACTCAAAATCAAAGTCTTGCAAAGGCCTCTGTGCCACCCTCCACCTCTTACCCATTTTTGATGTTCTTCGGAGAATATAGGAGGGTGAATAATATCAAGTTTTTATCCAAGTATCACCCAGCTCAGCATGATCTCATGAAAAAAATGGAAAGAATAATCCACAATGGTCAAGGAGCTAAAGACTAAACTTGATCCATAATTAAACAATGCATTCACATGGCTGAGCAAAGAGCTTGCAGCTATTACTAATCTCTCATTTTTTTCCACAAAGCTTGTCTCCACTCGAAAGCTTTCTTGTAAAACATTTCTTTGGCAACTGGTCTAAATTAGTTGCTGCTTCCAATATTAATTTTTGTTATATGTTTCTAGAGTATTCCATACAATGGAATAGAGACATTTTATGCAGATTTTTAATTAAGATGAGTCAAAGCCACCATGCTAATAATAATAACAAATAGAGACATACCACACATATACATTGTGAAGTTCTGGCTCATTAGACAGAATGTGCAGAAAACAGCAATCGAAGCATTGATTCTTTGAACATTGACTTTAATTATGATACTATAGGCTACATATAATATTTATTCTAGGGCTGTGTAAAGGATTTTAAGATGAAAAAGTATAATTATGGTAATTATGATCTGAGGCTTTCTTCCTTGAGTGTTTTTAGGAGGTATGTGTGCCATAAAAAATATTAAGTAAAAAAATAAAGGCTCTGGGTGTGAACAAACTTTGAGTTTTTAATAATTATCATCATAGTTCTGCTATTTTATTAGCATATTGTCATTTGGGGTTTTCTTAAAAATCTCTTTGCATAATTATGTAGAGTGCAATCTCTGTTTTTCTTGGGGGTGGAGCACTTAGTACTAGAGGACTTAAGCTTCTATAGATATTTTTTTACTTTCTGGATCCAAAAGTGAAATAAATGTATGTGTTTTTTTTCTTACATCTGGTTTCCTTGTGAAGATGGAAGCTTTAGCACTTTAGAACAATGAATGCAAAATTGTCTTATTTTCCTTCTGAAACACCCTATATGCCATATAAAAATACATATGCATACACAGGCTTTAGTTTTTGTTGTGATGATGAATAGTTATATAAAATTCTGACTTCTACATTTCTCAATTTCTATTCAGATACATAAATAAAGTATGAATACATAATAAAGAATATAAAAATTAGCTAAATGGTGGACTAGATTGCAGTGATCCTGAAGTAGTATACACACACACAAACTCACCGATACACACAAGTGTACACTCATGTACGATGAACTGCCTACAACTAGAAAAATATTTCACAGATGCACAATAAATATTTTGAATAAGACTTCTTACCAGCTTTTAGTACAATTACTTTATGACCTTTACAAAGCTACTCATATATTTAAAAAGAAAAAAAGTGAAGCAATATGGAAAGTTTCAGGACTGAAAAAATTTTCCTGCAAATCTCATTACTCAACATTAGTTTCAATGACCATCAGCCTAGCCTCCCTTCATTCACACAAAGCGACTACAATACAGGAATAGTTAGACAGTGAAATAGTATTGTGCATAGTATTTTAAACTTGAAATTATACTTCATTTTATTGGGCTTCAATTAAAGAAAAGGAAACTAATGTGGGACTTAAAGAATTACTGAGCCTAGTGTGTGCACACTGCTATATTAAGACATGTCTCATAATGGTAGCTTTTCATTGGGAATACCAAAATCTAGTATCTTTTACTTTTAGCAGAAATGAACAGTTTAATAAAATATACAGAATATACTAATACTTCAAACTTAAAATATATTTGACTCCCTGCTAAGAAATATGAGAAAATATCACTCAGACTTTCTCCCACATTTGCTCTTTCAGCTTTCATTTTTAATTATGTTATCATTTTAACTTTTTCAAGAAGTATAACATTCATGTTAGATTATATAACTATAATTACTTCAGTTCTTTCGTCTTCGATGTTGGTGTAAATGGATTCAAATCTCACTAACCATGCTTTTTTACAGTTTCCATTTTTTTAAACCGTGTGTGTGTGTGTGTGTGTGTGTGTGTGTGTGTGTTGTTTTCTCTTTGGCTAAATCCCATTATGCAAGAGTGAGAAGTTCAGCCTTTTCCATTAAATATAAAGGACAACCTCACTAGATATAAATTGTGTGTAACATTTTTTTCTTAGAAATTTATAGCTATTTTTATAGTTTTTCTGTAACTAAGGATTTCTTTGGAGCCCTCTAAAGACTGTCTTATATTCTCCTTTGAAGGTGACTTGCTTTTTTATTTTTTCATGAATGATTCTATGATTCTTTCTTTATTCTTAAAGATTGAGGAATTTACCAGAAGTTGTATTTTCACATCAAACCCTCTGTATCCATTTTTCCTAGAATGTCACGAGACTCATTCTGTAGATTCAAGCCTGCTGTGTTTCAAAAACAGTTTGCTTTAATTGCATACTTGAATTTTGTAAGACTTGTTCTGTTTTTAGGAATACAAATTACGTATAGTTCAGTATCCTTGGCTGTATCCATAATTTTATGTACAGTCATGTTCATGTTTCATTTTGTTTTTCACTATATACAGGGTCTGGCACAAGTAACACCCCTTTTTATTACATAAAAATGTTTTATTACAAAATCATAAGCATATAATTCTGTAACATAATAATGTCACACTCAAGCAAACCATATGACATTTTATGGGGAATGTTCAAATTGCAGTACTTCTCGTACAAGACATTCACGTACCCTACCAAACACATTCAGTGGTGTTACTTCTGCCAGACCCTGTATTTTATTATTATTTTTTATTTTTTATTTTTTTTAAAGTGTGCGTTTAATTTGTTTAGTGCTATTTAAATTCTGCAAACCAGCTCATGTAGTACAGGGAAGATATATTTAAAGTCCATAAGTGGAAGGTAAATGCTTCTGTGTCAGAGTAGATAGAAAGGAAGATGATCAAAAGACTAGTATGTCAATTCAATTAAAAGTCACATTAAAAACATCACATAAAAACGAATATCACTAAAAACTAAGTCAAAAACATAGATCACTTAAATAAAAGCACAGACCCTGTATTTTATTTAAGTGATCTACATTTTTGACTTGGTTTTTAGTGATATTCATTTTTATGTGATGTTTTTAATATGACTTTTGGCAGCATTATATTTTTCTTGTTCACTTACAATTCTTTCCTAAGATAAGTAAGATCACTTTTCAACACTTTCTGCTTTTTACATTTCTTGATTTGAACACTTGTAACTCTTTTTCCATTTGCAAAATTTAAAGCAGTTATATCACCTAGAATTTCTTTATGTTTTTATGACATTACCTGTGTTTCTCTGAATAATTCTTTTTCTATCTCTTCATCAACCTTCTTTAGTGCTTTTAATCTTTTATAAAAACATGCTTTACTGTGTGGTTTTTGTGTTGGAGTTTGGTGGTTCATTGATAGGACACACATCTGGAGGACCCTGTAGGTCTGCCCCCTTTTGATGGCTCAGCTGAGAGCTGGTCCAGTGAACAGAACTGGTGTGCCGAAAGCCAAGGTCTCTGGCTCATGTAAGCAGTCTTGGCATGTAGGAATGCTTCCAAGGCTCTTGGTACGTACCGCTTGAACTTCAGTGTGCAGAATCCCTGGTGTCGTTCCAGAGCCTAGGGGTAACTGCATATATTTCTAGTTGCTCAGTGTAGGGGATCAGCAAACACTAGAACCCAAGGGCCAGATCCAGCCTGCTGCCTGCTTTTCATTGGCATCTGACCTAAGAATTGTTTTTACATGTTTATGTAGTTAAAAAATTTAAAGAAAATTAATAATTCCTGAACTGTGAAACTTACATGAAATTCAAATTTTGGTGTCCGTGAATACAGTTTTGTTGAAACACAGCCATGCTCATGTATTTATGTGCTGTCTACAGCTGCTTTCACACTGCCACTGCAGAGGAGAGTAGTTGCAACAAAGAATATATGGCCCACAGAGGCTAACGCTCTGTGAAATATATGCTATCTGGTCATTTACAAAAAGAGTTTATCTGCCCCTGACTTAGAGAGAAACTAGATGTCCCCCAGCCTCCATCTGGGGCTTACCCAGGAACACGTAGCATGCTGTTAGGCACATGCTCACTCTTGGTGTACTTGGTTGCATATCCACCATGCTGACCTAGCCAGACCCTTTCTTCTAGAACTTGGGCTTTGATGCATACAGAACATCTGTGTCCATGCCATGTTAGAGAAAAATGAGAGTGGGGGGGGCCTATACTCACCCTACTATTTCTCAGCCTATAAATTTTCCCCTAATAAATTCTGCGTTGTATTGGGAACTTGCGATGCTAGTGGCATGTGCTTATGGCAGTCTTGCATGTCATTCCTCATCATTGAACATTAACAGCTGCCAGTGGAAAGGCACATGGAGTCAGTGTTGGATCTGTGGTGGCTGGAAGACCTCAGAAAGTTGGAAGCACTACACAGCTTCCATTTTGTCTTGATTTTTTTTACCATACTTCTTTTTTTTCTTGGTCCTTCATTTCTATCTTTCTCACCATTCTGGGATATCAGACTGAATCTCGATGGGGACATTTTAAAAAATCTTTCCAGACAAGCCTAGAACTCTTATAATTAATCAAGATCTTTTAATTATCCTAATTTTATGTCATCTTAAATACGAGGACATCTATACATTGTTGCTCTTCCCTCATTTTATCATTTGCAATTTTGGCAAGTGACTTTGAAAGTTTGTTCTCTGAGCCATGATAATTTTCTTTCTAACCTGATGATGAAATATTCTTTTTTCTATCATGAATTGTTTATCGTCGTTGGCAAAATTAAAAAAAACTGACAGAATAAAAATTTTCTTTTGCCATTTTAAGGTAGAAACTTTGGGCTGTTTCTATACCCTTATAAGTTTTTTATTATCATGTATAATTGATCTTGCTTAATGCCCCTAAATTTAATACCTGTCCTGACATTAAACTAGTAAGATTTTTTGCTGTATGTGCAAGAAAAATCACTAAGACTTCTTTAAACTGTGATTTGACATTCTTAGGACTATCCTTTCAATTATATATACTAGGGTCATGCTAATAAGAGTGGACAGTTAAGTCCTCTGTAAACATAACAGCCATTATTTCTTCTGCGAGAAAGACAATAACATTAACTGACAAATAAGCTTGAGTCACAATTATAAAATACTTCCATCATTTTCTCAACATCAGCCACCAAGAATTTACTGTTATTTATTCTTTAAAACCAAGTTAATTTATTCAAGCTATCTTTTGCAAGTTGCCATATTTTGGAACATAGTTTATATACCTCTTCAAATACTTCTTAGAAATTGCCTGTGTAAAATTTTCTTGTGAAATATTTCAGAATGAAGCTTATTTTAAATTATCAATTGCACAAAGACATCGGGACTTACTTTTCTTTTTGTTTTTAAAAATAAGATTTCTTTGACAAGATGTTTTAAGAGTAGTAAGCCAAGACTGAAGAAACAAAATGCTTAGGAATGTCAATTGTATATAGAATAACAATTTGGATAACATAAAAAGAGATGTTTTGGGGTTTTTCTTAAAGGAAAACTGCCTCAGTAACAGTCAACCACAAGTTATAAGGCAGCGTAGTCCCAAGACCTAGTAGCACCTTTGGGAGTTAGAACAAAGACAAGCTTTAGATATTTATATTATCTTGAGTATAAGAAAAAGTCAAAATATGTACAGAAAGATGTGAGCCATGCATGAAATTTTTAAAACTTATTTTCCTTTTATTTAGGATTCTTTGATGTGTACTAGATACCATTTTTTAAGAAAAGTAAGTGTTAAAATTTTAACTACAATGAGTCAGACCTATTAATTAGCTCTTTTTTCCTCTCTGTTTCCCAAGTAGAATAGGATTGTGGGTAAAAGAAGAAATTATTCAAGGATGGCACAGCACAAATTGGAAAAACCTCTCATGACTAAGACAATTGAAAAAAGCAGATGTTTATTGGATTCTTCTCTTCCCAGGTCTTTAATGAATGAAGATGTTGACAGAAATTGTTTTCTTCCTTTCCCTAGTAGTGAGGAATCACTAAAATAAAATAAAAATCATGCATACTGCAAAGATTTTACATTTCTACTGGTCTTAATTCAAAGATAAGTCATGGAAAATTCTCACAATGCCAGTTTTTTTTCACATGGTTTTTCTCCTGCTATTTGTAATTGTATAATTTATTCCATTATTAACTACTGTAATAAAGTTTGTGTAACATACTTGAAGATTGTTTCCTTCATTTGAAGCAGAGATTGTTAATATTTATATGTAGGCTAAAATTTTTTATCTTAATTATTTCATATGAGTTAACAAAAGATATCAGTGTAATTTATATTGTGTGGTTCTGATTATTGGGATAGACTGCTTAAATAAACATCTTATATTGTATACTTAGTCCAGAAATAACATAATATGACCTAAGTATTTTGCCACTTCTCAATAATAAATGTTTTATTATCTTCATTTATAATGCCTTCTCCTATGTCACTAATTCATGTGTCATTATGAATACTTACAGACAATATTTTCTATTTAGGAGTCCCTACACAGACAACACAAAAGTTGGAATGGAGAAGACGTTGTATCCATGAAATGGTAAAATGTAAGTACTGTTAAGAACTATTATATCTTCATTGTAGGAAGGAATATTAAAATAGTTGTGTTAATTAAATGTACATAACTAAGAAAGAAAAGGCTAAAAGACTGAGAACAAAAGTGTACATGACTACTTTCAAGTTCCGATAAATGCTATGATTCTGTCAATGCAAAGTTAAGCTATTTGATTATCAAAACTTCATTTCCCCACACAGTTATTTATATCTCACTAAACAGAATGTCTAACATGATCAGGTTCCCCCCAAAAGTGCTTTGGATTCTAATTAGTAATCAATAAAATATTTCTTTGGATTATTTTTAAACAGAATATTAAATTCCTGGAGTGAACTTTCATTTCCAGGTATGATGAACTACCATTTAGCAGACTAAAGCTGCTTCTTAGAGAAAATGTGCAAGTTAAAGTTGAAGGCTTTAGAGAAATGCCAAGGCAACCAGGCATTAGAAAGCCAAGGTTCCAGACAGAAGGGAATCAAATATGGGGAGCTGACACTGTGCAAACCATTTTTGTCATAGTGGCACCTGCAATACTTGGCAAATACGGAAAGGCTGAGAATATGGGAATAGGTCCACAGATAAGAATGAAAGCAGCTAGCAATGACTCTGGCAATTTCCCAGGACTAAAGAGACAAAAATTGGAGTCTAGGACTGTGAAGATGGGACTTAAGGGACTATAATCCAGGGGGAAGGAAAATGTGGAGAATTAGCTTTGTACTAGTTTTCCCCCAAATGCATTGCCAAATATATAAACTTCACAGGTAAACTGGTAAGAAGGTAAGCAGAAAACTTTTGAAAGGCAAAATAAAGTTTTCAACAGTCTCACTGTGCTGGAAAAAAAATTGAAGGTTAGACTCTTCCAAAGAGTTAAGACACTAGTAAACAATCCAGGATCTCTGTTGAAACTCCAAAAGAGAGTTATACAGTTGACCCTTGAACAGCACAGGTGTGAACTGCACAAATCCAATTATATGTGGATTTTTTCCAGTAAATACAGTTGTTGCTTTGTGTTTGTGGGTTTCACATCCACAGATTCAACCAAGTGATGATTGAAAACATGATTTTTAAACCACATTTGGGAATCTGTGGATATGGAGGGCCAATTGCATTGTTCTAAGCCATTCTTTTTTTTTTTTTAAGATTTTTAAATTTTGTTTATCTTTAGAGGGGAAGGGAAGGAGAGAGGGAGAAAAATATCAATGTATGGTTGCCTCTCATGAGTCCCCTCTCTGGGAATTGGCCTGCAACCCAGACATGTGCCCTGACTGGGAATCAAACCACGAGCCTCTGGTTCGCAGGCCCACACTCAATCCACTGAGCTACACCAGGGATAAGCCATTCTTTATAAGGAACCTCAGCATGAGAGTATTTTGGTGTCCATTGGGGTCTTCATACCAATCTGCTATGGATACCAGGGCTGACTACTAATGTCTGTGGAGTCAAAGTTATATGTGAATTTTCACCTGGGGTGGGGGGTTGGTGTCTCTAACCCCTATGTTGTTCAAAAGTGAATATATCAAGGAGAGTGTGAACCAAGGATAGACAAAGATTTTATCAAAAATATAATCTAGTCTGGTGTCAGCACAACCTCTAGTTTGATTGAGGTAGTCTGCCTTTACCTTAATCACAAGATAAAGCGAACTATCTCTGGAGGAAGGTGTACTCAAGATCCCCAACAATTTTTCATATACAATGTATCATATTTTAAACAAAATTTACCAGGCATGGAAAAAAAGTCAAGGGAAAAGTAAGAACACATACTAGAAAAAGTAACATGGATAAATTCTTTGCTGGCTGAAATAACATTGATATTTAAATCTTACAAGTGTTACATGAAAGCAGAACTAGAGGATAATCCAAGATTCAAAGTATCTCATGACAAAGTCATTTTGATAATATAAGGGTGATTTAAAAAACAAAATCTCATTAGTATCATTTACCACATTAACAGAAAGAAGGAAAAGATGCAGGGAAAAAAATGATGGCATCCCCTATCATTGCAGGATAGAAACCCTTAGCAAGCTTGAATAAAAGAAAACATCTTTAGTTTGATTTTTTTCAGTTATAGTAAAATCATACTTTACTGTGAAATATTGAACATCTTCCTTACAAGACAAGAATGTCCAGTATCATCATTTCTTGTCAACATTTCAATGGAAGTCTTAGCCAATGCAGTATGGTATGATAATGAAGTCAGGAAGATTAGAATGAAAGAAAAAAATATGTCGTTATTCATAAGTAACATCACCTTCCTGGGTACAATTCTGCATAATGGCAGAACAGCATGGAGTCCAAGTAAAGCATAGAAGAAAAGTCTTAATAATTCAACACGTAGGAAATATCTGAAGAGAAATATTAACTATAAAATGGAAAAACTAGAACTTAAATGTATAATACATGAACAAAAACTTTCAGAGAGTAGTTTTACTAGCACAGTGTAGATGACAAAGGTTAGTGAACTTGAAGGCAGATAAATAAATATTCTATAACCTGAAAGAGCATAAAAATAATTTTTTAAATAACCAAAGATTCAAAAATCTGTGTCAAATGATATAAAATAAGTGAAATTTGATTCACAGAAATGTAACAGTAAGAACTGAACAAAAATATTTGAAGTAGTAATAGCTGAAAATTATCAAATTTGGTGAAAAATATTTATATGCCGGTACTAGAAGTTCAGTATACTTAGCAAGATAAATACAAAGGAAATCATACCTATGAACATTATAAAATGTTGAAAATAAGAATTAAAGAGAAAATCTGCAAAGTTCCCAGAAAAAAAGGAAAGCACCATTAATTATAGGGGAACGATGATATAAATGATGGTTCACATTTCACCATAAATAGTAAGGTAAGAATGCAAAACCATGGTTGTAATAAAGAAATTTTTAGGTAAAAGCTGAGGGAGTTTATCTCCAGGAGACCCACAATAGAAGAAACACAAAGGATACTGTTTTTAGGCTGAACAAAAATGCCATTAGATAGAAACTCACTCATATGTATCTAGCAGGAAAGAAGGAGGCACAATAAAAAATTGTAAATAAGTGAGAAATTAAAAGCCTCATTTTCCTTCCTGCAATTTACTTAAAAAACAACTCATGACTTAAAGTAAAAACATATCATAAACTAGATTTTATGAGGCTAATAGAAGCAAAGCATGTGACAATAATAGCACAAAGTGAAGGAGAACTGTGAATAAAACTATGCCATTTTAATGTGGTGGCTTTTGTGAAATGGTAGGTAAGAAATGTAAAAGATGGAGTATGAAGTGTTAGGTGTAACATGTGAAGTGGTCAAATAGTGGCCTAAATATACATGAATTAAGGATTCACAGCTTAGCTTGATAGCAACCACTAAGAAAATAATATGAGGTAAAGAAGCCAATGGAGTAAATAAGATAAAATTTTAATAAAATTTATTATCTCAGAATAAAGAAGGAAAGATACAATAGAGGAAAAAAGAAAAAACAAATAGTAAGTACAATGAAAAATAAATATTGAGTTGTGGGACTCAATCCTAATTATGTCAAAAATTACATTAAATATAAATAAGCTAAACACTTCAGGTAATAGGCAGGGAGTGACAGACAGCACTTTTTAGGAAAGAACTCACTTATATATCTGCTACAAGAGGTGCACTTTAAATACACATACACAAATAAGTTGAAACTAAAGGTTGGAAAACCATATAACTTGCCAACAGAAAGCATAACAAATGTTGCTATATAAATATGAGACAAAAGAGACTTCAATATTAGGTGTATTAAAAGAGATAAAGAGGAACATTTCATAATGATAAAATAGACAAATCATCATGTGAGATGACCTTTCTTAAAATGTATGCACCTAACAAAATGCTTCAAAATTCATAAAGCAAAAAGGACAGAATTAAAGAGAGAAATAGACAAATCCACAAAAACAGTTGAAGAATATAACACTGTATCTCAATAATCAATAGGTCAAGTAGATTAAAAAACTAAAAAGCACACAGAAAATCTGAGCATATTATCAATCACCTTGATTGAATGAAATTTCCTCACCCTGATCAAAGGCATCTACAAAATATCTACCCAGAACATTACACTTGAGGATTAAAGACTGATTTTTTTCCTGTCATTTAAGAGAAAGGAAAGAATATTCATTCCAGCCATTTTTATTAAAAATTGTTCTGGAGGTCCTAACCAGTACAGTAAGGGAAGAAAAATTATTAAAAGGCATAAACTTTGACAGGAAGGAATGAAGCTTTCTCTACTCACAAATGATATGATTGTGTTAAGAGAAAATTCTGACAACTCTACCACCCACCCCCCCAAAAAAATCCTGCTAGAAAATCCAGCATAACTCAAATGCTAACTTTGTGGTGAATATTATGCTTATCCATAAAGCTTTATGATGTTGGTAATTAACCATATGTAAAGCTAGGATCTACTTTATGGACTTGATAGTAATGAAAAATCAGATGTTGCTGTCTGTTTATGAAGCTGATACTAACAGAAATACTCCTTAAGGCACTCAAAGAGCAACATCAAAGAATTGTAGATTTAATTTATACCCTCCACATATTCAAAGGTATCTGATGCAGCTGCAAACTTCAGTAAGTTATGAATTTGAAAACTCTTCAGACTGGTATTTTACAGAATATGTTCTACATAATGCTAGATTCATAAGAGGCTAGAAGCATAAAAAAGGAAAAGAAAGTTACATGATTCAACAAACTGAAAACTAGTTAGTAGATTTAATTAACAAAACTGTTTTCTTCAACATAGGTCTTCATGAAGAAATGTGTATTGTGAATGCACAATGAAGGCATGATGTGTGTCTAAGAAAACAGCTTGTTTCTCCTTTCCTCATACACCCAATACTTATCACACTAGGTGTGTTGGTTTTATTGCACAACAAGCAGTTCTCTACAATACCAGCTGGGCATCCAGCGATTCAGCTCAGTTCTGACACTAACCAGAGTCAGGGCATACCCCACCAGTTAAGGGCTCAGTCCTACAAAAGTGCTCAGAAGAAGTAGGCCCCAAGGTGATGTCCAACTTCTGTCCAGCTCAGCTGCAGACTGGAGGTTCCCATGACCCCATTCCTTGGATTTGATCATTTGCTAGAATAGCTCACTCCACTCAGAGAAATACGTACTTACATTTAGCAGTTTATTATATAACAAAAGCATGATGAAAGATATAGACAAACACCTGGATAGGGAGACACAGGACGAGGTCTGGAAGGTCCCAAGTGCAGGAGCTTCTGTCCCTGTGGAGTGGCGGTGTGCCACCCTCCTGCCACATGAAGGTGTTCACTAATCTGGAAGCTCCCAAACCCTTTGCTATGTAGGCTTCATCATAGAAGCATGAACAACTATTATGTTCATTTCCAGCCCTCCTACAGAGAACAGGGCATGGGGGCTCACAGGTTCAAACTTCCAACCAGGGCTTGGTGTACCTGGTGACTAGCCCCATCCAGCAGCCCACCAAGAGTCACCTCATTAGAACAAAAGTTGTTTCTATCACCCAGGAAATTTCAAAGGACTTAGAAGCATGCTACCAGATGCTCCTATCAGTCAGAAGTTACAAAAGTCTGAGGATCTCTGTGTCAGTAACCGGGTCAAAGACTAAATATTAGAACAACAGATTGCCTTAGCACCTCTGTTTACAAGGGTTTTAGAAACCATGTGCACAGAGGTAGGGACAGAGAAAATCATAGATGTACTTCTTATTATTTCCCAACATATAATATCTTCCAAATACATTTAACCACCGAAAGCAACTTTCTTTATGCACTTGGACTTAGGAATATGTTCTGCTATATGCATTTCAGGAAATGCTATTTTGAGCCACATATGAAAGAATGGTATTGAGGATTTTCCTAGTTATCCTCTTCAAGGAACTAACTTTAATTTTGCATCCAGCTACCCCTGGATCACTTCTGATGCCTGGTCAGGACTGCAACTAACAGCAACATGAAGGCTGGACTAGCAGAGCTTTCTCAGTTGTATGGTGATATAGTATAGGGGGAGAGAGATGAGACATTTGGAACTTTCTGCCCTTGTACAAAATCTTTCTCTTCCATTACATCTGCCACCACCAAACAATTCTTCAGCCAAGATCTCAGTGCCCAGAACCTGAAGCTCCACTTACTATTACCTGTCTCACGTTGGCCTGCATTTTAATCCTCAGCCTCACTGTCTTCTTTTTCTCAAGGCATGTGGCTGTCTGATTTAGTGGGTGTCAGAGACAAACATATCTGGAAGGGGCCACTGTATATAAATGATAGCAAAAGTATCAGCAAAGAGCATTAAAGCAATTACCTTGGATAGGAACTTACAAGTGTTAAGGCAGCTTGAAGTCAGTAGAAATCTCCACTGTATTTCACAGGCTTTGGGGCTTACTGTTGCTCAGTGGGAGTATTGTGATAGTAAAAGCATAATATGAGCCTAAAGCCCTTTAAATGCTATTAATTAGATTTGCCATAAAAGAATTGTGAAATTAGAATTGTTGTACTCTCAATTATGATTTAATTGCATTATGATGGCAAAAATTTTGTTTTATAATGACAGTTCAAGACAATCAATAAAAAGAGATGCTCTGAATATAAAGAACTATTTTATATTCAACTGCCAGAAAAGTATAACATACTGGTTGAAGGATTGGCTCCCATAATATATATGATTCCATGAGCTATGTGTACACAATCACATGCACAGACAAGAATGTTTATTTTCACATATGAAGGGACACTGAAATTAGGTTCCTATTCTTTTTCTAAGAACTATTTTTTATTGTCACCAAGGATATGTTTTTATTGATGAGAAAGAGAGAGAAAGAGAGAAATATTGTTGTAGGAGAGATACATCGGTTGCTTCATATGCACTCCAGCCTGGGATCAAACCTGTAGCCTATGTATGTGCCCTGACTGGGGATCGAACCTACAACCTATTGGCGTATGGAACAGGATGATGTTCTAACCAACTGAGCCACCTGGGCAGGGTTAGGAACTAGTTTTATGTAATTAAATTAAAAAGGGGTAATGATTAAATTTTACTATGATTTCTGAAACTTATAAACACCTTATAATTTGTTATAAAAGTAAGAGGTAGAAATTATAACTCCTCAGTATTTGTCTTCTAAAACTGTTTAAAAGAAATTTATAATGTTGGCCTCTATTCCAAAAAGATTTTGATTGCTTAAAAATTACCAGAACTTTAAAAATGCTGTGTCCCTGATGCTTCGGTAATCATTAGTGCAATGCTTGTCAGCTTTAGTTCAAAATAATAGAGCAAAACAAGGCATTTTATTGGGGAAGTAGCATGAAGGCAGCCACTAGGACAATACAAACACTTCTAAATACGAAAATAAATACTCAGCTGCTAGCAGGGAAGGAAGAAGGTAGGAAGGAAGAGAACAAGACCAGGGGAAACAGTCCACTTGAGGGGAACTTAGATGTTCGTGTGTATCTGTGTGTAAGGAAAGGAATGTTTGTGAGACCATGCATGTCTGTGTGTAGGAAGATAACCTCATAAAGACTCAATTTTGCCTTAGTTAATTTCTAAATGTAACATGACCTCATAAAAGAATCAGTAATCTTTATTTCTCTGGTGTTAAACTAGTTGATTTAAATGACCACATGGAAAAACAAACAAATACAGTGAAAGCCCACCTGACAGCCAATGTATTAAAGTCATTATAATTAAACCAAGTTGGTACTGGCTTGTTGGTAAAAAAAGAGATTGAAAGTCTAGAAATAGAGTGACTTGTTTATGAAAATGTAGTATATGATAAAAGGTTACAACTTTAGTCAGCATAGAAAAGACCTTTAAATGAATAATTAGGGTACAGTATTATTTGTAATAGCAAAAGATTAGGCATAACTTGAGTGTGTTTTAAGAGGGTAATGTTTGAATAAGCCAGGGTATATTCTTAGAATGGAATACTATGTAACCATAAGAGAAAATAAGGAAAGTTTCTATATAATTGCTCTTTAGAGTATATTAAGTTATAAGAGCAGGAAGCAGATAGGGAGAAGAATGCACGTGTACATGTATAATTCGATTTTAGTCTGAAGGCCTGAGAACCATAGGAGCTGTTAGTATAAATCCCAGTCCAAGTCCAAAAGTTGGAGAATTGGGGACACTGCTGGTATAAGTGGCAATCCAAGTCTGAAGGACCACCATTCAGGGGCATAGATGTCCAAGGTCAGGAGAAGGTGGCTATCCAAACTTAAGCAGAGAACACACTCTCCCTTCCTCAGCCATTTAGTTCTCTTTGGGCTCTTAATGGATTGGGGGTGCTTACCTACACTGGTGAGGGAGATGTTTATTCAGCCTCCTGATCCAAATATTGACCTCCTCTGGAATTGCTCCTACAGACACACTCAGGAATAGTCTTACCAGATACCTAGTCATCCCTTAGCCCAGTGGAGTTGACAAAAACTAAACATCATGGCCTATTTGAACTTTTATTCTCACAGTGTCTGAAAACTGGGGGTTGTGGTATCTGGGGACATTGATGCAGAGTTACATTTCTCACCCTACTTACCACTTCCCGACTTAGATGTTTCCTTTTGAAAGAAGTGTCTTATGAAAAAAAAAAAGGTAATAGGTAAAAATTAAAGAAGTGTGGATAAAGAAAATCTGTCAAATAAGAAATGCCAAAAGTCTAATTAAACTCCAGTTAATAAGTCCCTAAAATCTTGGCCTTTGTCACTCCATATTTTTTACTGTGAAAATGAAATAATGAGCTCTATGTGTGAAACATTACCAAAAAAAGAGTAGAGACCAGGTAAATTTTATTAATTGTTATAAATTAACAAATCCATCTGTTGCACAAAATATTCAACTCAGTAAACAACTTTATTTTCCAGAATGGCTTAGTTTATTTAGCTTTAAGGTGGGCATAGCCATAATAATATGATGGTGATTATATATACATTTACAAGTAATTGGCTGTGTGTTCCCGCATTCATCCCAGATAAGTGAAGAAAGAGATTGGTAGACTGAGAATCTGGCCTTCTGGGAGAGGGGTGGAGAGGGAGAAAAGGGGGCTGATACATATGGCATGCATGTTCTAAATGCTGGAGACAAGTTTAAATGTCCTGGGAGGAAGTATTTATTTTCTTATACTTCTGTCACTAGCTTAACTAGGGACTGGCTTAGCCTTTTGGTTTAGGAAATGCTAACAACCATTGGACTATAAGCATAGCTTATATCCCTTCTAACAAAGCTACTTTCTCACCCAGGAAGCTGCATTTGGGGGCAGTTATATAGGTATCCCCTGCAATGTACTTCTCTCCCGTGTCTCTGTGTGTACAGGTGTAAGGGAGCAGGGAGTTTGCTCACCTGCATCACTTTTGTGAGATGAAGGTAGTTCATTTTTACCCACTGAAACAATTCCTTACTTAGGATAAATGCTCAGGAAAATATGTGTACTTAAACCAGTCCGATTTTGTCTTTCACCATGTGACGCTTGGAGCTGGTGTGTCCATGTGCTGTTTGCCTCACAGAAATATTAGATTCTTTTACATATATTATCTTATTTTAATCTTTATTCTAAGGTAAGCATTGATATCCTCATTTTATAAACAAGGGAATGTACACAAAATTTAACAATGTTTTATGGGAAAAATGCCAACAGACTAGAAATAGAAGGAAATTTTCTAATGATTAAGGTAATAGATCATGACTTGGGGCTAACATTATTATTATTTTTAAATCCTCATCCAAGGACATTCTTCCATTGCTGTTAGGGAGAGAGGAAGGGAGAGTGACAGAAATATCAGTGTGAGAGAGAAACATTGATTGGTTGCCTCCTCGTATACGTCCGAACTGGGGATCAAACCCACAACCTGTGCCCTGACCAGGAATCAAAACTGTGACCTTTCGGGCCATGAGACAATGCTCCAACCAACTGAGACACACTGGGCAGGGTGTTAACCTTGTACTTGGTAGTGAAAGACTGAAAGTTAGCCCTGGCTGGTGTAGCTCAGTGGATTGAGCGCCGGCCTGTGAACCAGACAATCGCGGTTCGATTCCCAGTCAGGGCACATGCCTGGGTTGTAGACCAGTTCCCTGCAGGCCAGTTCCCAGCAGGGGATGTACAAAAGGCAACCATACATTGATGTTTCTCTCCCTATCTCTTTCCCTTCCCCTCTAAAGATAAATAAATAAAATATTTAAAAAAAAAAAAAAAAAGAAAGACTGAAAGTTTTTCTCTCAAAATGGAAATGTGGCGATTATTTCTACTCTCACCATTTCTAGTCGGCATTTTACTAGAGATCCCCATCAGTACTACAAGACAAGAAAAAGAAGTAGGAGTAAAATTGTCTGCATGTGAGGGTGATATAATTGCCTACGTCTAAAATCCTCAAGAATTTATCAAAAAGCTATAGGAATTAACAGATAAGTTTAGCAATGTCTCAGAAAGCAAGTTCAATATTGAAAAACCAATCATGTCTTCATCTTACTACTATGGTAGGCAGAATAATGACCTCCTCCAGATATCCATCCCCTAATCCTTGGAAGTTATAAATATGTTACCCTATAAAGGCCAAAATGATTTTTCAGAGGTGATGGAAGATTATTCTGGATTATTTGAGTGGACAATTCTAATCCCAATTAGACAATTGGGACAATTCTAAAGTGGGATTAAGATATAAATCCACTCTGAGTCTTTAAAAGTAAAGAATCTTCTCCAAATGTTGTCAGAGAAATGTGAGAAGTAAGAAAGATCAAAGAGATGCAACATTCCTATGCAATTGTTCCTATGGTGGAGGAAAGGGGAAGTGGAAAGAATGTAAGCAAACTCTAAAAGCTGAACAGACAATAGAATGGGTTCTCCTCTAGATCCCCTAGAAAGAAATGCAGCCCTACTGACATTTGACTTAAGCCCTGTGAGACATAACGCTGTTGGACTTCTGACCTGCAGAAATATGTAACACAATAAATGTTGTTTTAAGTCACTGACATTTGGTAATATGTTACATCCTCAGTAAAAATATTATATCAGTAACAATGAAAAAATAAAAAAGCAATATAATTTATAGTAGCATAAAGAATATGAAATATTATACCAAGGGATTAAATTTAACAACATATATCTAGAACCTATTATGGAAATCTACAAAATATTGCTGAGAGAAATTAAAGACCTAAATGAATGGATAGATTCTGTGTTCATGGATCAGAAGACTTGATTGAAAATTGAAATTACAAAAATAATAACACAGAGTGGCTATAATAAAAAACACAAATAGCTTTAAAATGTGTAAGACTGTTAGCTTAAAAGCTAAAACATTTCTGAGTGAAATTAGAGAAGATCTAACTAAATGAGAATATATGTTTTGTTTTGTTTTGTTTTGTTTTGTTTTGCTTTAACTAGGAGTGTCAATTTACTAAATTACCTCATCTCCACAGTGATCCCAGGATTGGGATTGAAGCAAGATTTCTGGTAGATACTGACAAGTTGATTCTAAAATTCCTATAGAAATACAAAGATTTTAGAGTAGCCAAAATAATTTTGAAGAGAACAAAATTGGATAATTCAGTGGTGGGGGTGGAAATGGAGACAATTGTACTTGAACAACAATAAAAAAAGAAAAACAAGACTCTTTTCATCTATATCCTTTCTCTTTGCCTCCCTTTCCTATCCTCTGTTTTTCTGTCATTTTGTTATTGTTGTTGAATAAAACACATAATCCAATAGAAAAAAAAACAGAATTAAGTGGTTTTGTCAATAATTTACACACCTCAATTATAAGAAAAAAACAACCTGTTATGGGTTGAGTTGTGTATACTCGGAGGGTGTGTTGAGGTCCTCTGTGTTGGGGTCCTAGCTCCCCATACCTAACAATATGACCTTATTTGAAAATAGGGTCATTGCAAAGGTCTTAGCTGAGACTGAGGTTACACTGGTATGCAGTGAGCCTTCGATCTGATATGACTGATGTTCTTATAAAAAGAGGAGAAAAGACACAGACTCTGAGGGGACAGTTCCGTGTGGTAACAGGGCAGAGATTGAAGTGCTTCAGCTGTAAACAAAGGAATGACATGGATTACCTACAAATTAACAGAATCTAGAAACAAAAAGAATTTTTTTGTTTTTAAACTCATATTTATTTATTTAATTTGAACATAGTTTATTGATTATGCTATTACAATTGTCCTATTTCCCCCCTTCACTCCCCTCCACCCTGCACACCCTCTCCCACCCACATTTCCCCCCTTTAGTTCATGTCCATAGGTCATATTTATAAGTTCTTGGCTTCTACATTTCCCATGCTATTCTTACCCTCCCCCTATCTATTTTCTACCTACTGTCTATGCTACTTATTCTCTGTACCTTTCCTCCTCTCTCCTCCTCTCACTCTCCTGATTCTTCTAGAGCTTAGAAGAATTCTTCCTTATAGATTTCAGAGAGACTGTGGCCCTGCCAACACCTTGATTTTGGACTTCCAGCCAAACTGTGAGACAAAAAGTTCCGTTACTTGAAACTACCCAGTTAGTGGTACCTTCTTATGGCAGCACTTGGAAACTTTTGGGATGGCCAAAGACTTCCTTACATTTTTTTCTGTGTGATAGCTCTTGTAGTGTTTAGTTGTCTTTAACTTCATTCAAAACAATTTTGTTAGAGTATATTTTGACAGCTGTCATATCAGCATACATTTAAAAAATTATCAAAATTGATGAATTTTTGTGCAGCCATTTTAATATTGAAGATAGAAGATGCATAACATTTTTGGCATATAATGCTTTATTATTTCAAAAAAGGTAAAAACACAACTGAAATGCAAAAAAAAGAGATTTGTGCAGTGTATGAAGAAGGTGCTGTGACTGATTAAACATGTCAAAAGTGGTTTGAGATGTTTCTTGGTACTATTGACATTTTGACCAAATTTTTCTTTGCTGTTGGGCTGTCTTAAACATTGGAAGATATTTAGCAGCACCCTGGCCTCTACCCACTAGAAGCCAAAAATCAAAGATAGCTGACATAATCAAAATATCCAAATCAATAAAGTTTTTGATGAAAATGAAAAATGTGGCCTTTATTTTACAGAAAAAACATAATGGACTTTTTGGCCAACCTAATAGTATGTAACCCAACAATAAAAAGGCCAAAATCAAAGAAATATACAAATGCCTAATTAACGTGAAAAGTTGCTAAAAATTATTAGTCATTGGGGAAATGCAAATTAAACTACAGTGAGAAACCACCATAGACTCCCTGGAATAATGAAAATTTAAGTATTATCAAAGATGTAGTGCTAATAGAATTCTCACACATTGCTGGTTTGAATGCCAAATTTTACAGTCACTTGGAAGAACAATGTGATAGTATGTTACAATAGTAAATATACTATACCATATAATTGAGCAATACTAGTTTTTGTATTTACCTAAAAGAAGAATTTATACACAAACACACACAAATTCTTCTGAAATGCAGCTTTAATTGTGATAACCCCAAACTGAAAAACAACTGCAAAAACTGAAAATAAACTGTCCATCAGTTGCTTTATGGATGGGAGGGTTTGTGGTAGAGCTACGGTATGGAACAATGGTCAGTCAGCAATACAAAGGAATGAACTGTGGATTCACACAACAATGTGGGTGATTATCAAACACATTACGCTAAGTAGGGGACCCAGACATAAAACCCACATGCTGTATGGTTTCTTATATATGAATCTCTATAAAAGGCAAAAGTAGAGTGGCAGAAAAGAGGACAGTGGTGGCTGGCAGACAACTGGTAGCAAAGGGGCATGAAGACTTTTTTAGGGTAAAAAAATAACTATCAGTGTCATGACTGTGGTGGCAATTACACATTCTATGCATTTGCCAAAGCACATAAAATTGAGCAAAGTTGGCAAATTTAATTTTATAGAAGTGGCATCTGAATAAGAATAATCAAAAATAGCATATTCTCATTTTATATAATCATGTGCAATTTCCTATATGTACCTGTTTAGCATTTTATGTTTATGTGCATAGAGATGATTGAATAAAGGTGACTCGGGGAAGCAGCATTTCCAGGTGGCATAGCTTGAGGATTTATTTTGTAATTGCATATATTTTGCTGCATTTCTTGAGTTCTTTTATGTCATGTCATTAAAAAATAGTCATTATTTTGGAAAAATGTTAAAATGCTAACTGTATATAGTGTAGTTAAATGTGCCTCCAAAATCTTTGTATTTACCTCCAAATGCCAGGAAATTTGACAAGAGAGCAGATGATACATAATATCCAATCTCTGTGTTGAGGTTTGGGAATTATTTACTCTCTAATCCAGTTGGTAAGAGCTGGTCTGTGTTACATAATTATTTTATTTTAACATATATTGGTAACATTATCTGATGTTATAAAAATAAGAATGCTTTTGAGCATTACTCACCAAAAGGAATTTATCTGTCAGACCATTATTTTGCTCTGAAGTTGAATTCAAAAGCAGATCATATCGCATCATTTCCTTATATTTTTAAAGAGCTTGTCTGGTGAAAAGCATTTGGGTAGCTGTGTCTTAGAAAATGGAAACTTTGTCATAATGTATACAATATTAGTAATAGCAAAGCCTTATAGAGTTACTCAGTTTTCCAAGAGGTAGCCTATAAATTTGGGAATAACTGTATCTGAAACTCACCAACTCCTGAGATAGCTCAGATTAAAAATTCTTCAAAAGATTATCACATATTTAGTAAGTTATTTCTGTATTTTTTACTAGTAGTTTTTACTACATATTTCTACATCTATATCTACTATATCTATCAACCATCCATCTAATCTATCATGATATTTATACAAAATGCAAAAGAGATTTAAAATGTAATTACAGGAATATAAAATGTAGGTGTATTTAAGTTGTAACAAAATTTGTGCTTTAATGAGGGCATGTCATATATCTGTGCTTTGTATATAAGTATATTCCCATGAGGTTAGATGTGATTGAAATAAAAACAGTGATTTAAGTGGGATATTTACATACTAATACATTGCCAATACTTCTCTGGTCTGTCTTGATACACAATAATAAATCATCTATTTATTAATATGATTGAAAGTGCACCCCATCTGCTTAATGTTTCAGTTTGGAAGAATTCCAGGTTTGTTTTTAGGGCTCATGGTCCCAAGTACATCTTCACCCTTTTCTGTTATCTCATCCCATTTCATTTCCCTGATTCTGATGAAGTAGGAAATTTTCACTTTGGAAGAATATCATTTCAAAGTGAAGGCAACATAACTTTAAATTCCAAATGTATTTACATTTTAAGGAGAACATAAGCATCAATGCCAAACTGACAAATAAATATCTTTGTGGCATTGCAAACCCTTTGAAACCCACGCAGAGGAGATTTTGTGCTTGTGTAAGGGACAGCTTGTGGTCAGCCATCCAAATACACTACCAGTGTCTGGTCTTTGACCTCTGCTGACTGGGTATCCTGACCAAAGTAAGATGTTGCTATTGTAAAGAGTAGAAATACAGCAAGCCTATGCTTTACTGAAAGTAGAAAAATAATCTCTAGCTACACATGCATAGGTGGTGAAATGATAGATGCTATCTCCTGTCCCGGGATACCATGTAGAATGTATTCATGGATCCAGGTATCCATACAAACTATGGAGGTGGTTTTTTTTTTACTTCAATAAAAGCAAATGGCAGCAGCATAAAGAAGTCCACATACCAAGCATGAAAGGATTTCACTGAATATGCAAAAAGACAAATGATAAAAATGGAAAGTGAAATATGCAAGTTAAGCCTGTATGTCTTTGGAGCTGGCTGCATATGTAAAGCTTTCAACAGAATAATATTACACTTTACTGACAATGAAACGTACATTACATAGAAGAATAATCATTATCATTAAGTGAATTTCCTGCTGAGTACATTTTTCACTGCGAGCAGGCTCATCTCTTGGGACATTTGCAAGGTAGTCTCTGTAAAATAGTTTAGATCAGAGAAAGTAAGAGCATTGGTTGTTTGATTTAGTTGTCAAATAGGAAAATAACTTCAGCTATTTTAAAGCAAGCCAACAGAGTAGATATTTTTCTGGCCCTTTAGGACAAAATTACAGACTTCCTTCTTGTATTTTTATTAAAGTAATTTAAAGGAGAAGAACAGAGCTTTTGAAATTCTACTTGAGATAAACCCTATTACAGCTGAACAGTCACTATCATCCTTGTGTTCACAGACATCGATGTAGCAAGGCCGCTGCCCCACAAGTCACAATGGTCAAAGGGAAGCTAGAAAAATATATTGTGAAGTATATACTTATTTGAACAACACTTACAATATGAATAAAAGCCAAATTTTAGAAATGTAGGCATAGGAAGTTTTATTTTTCTTAAAGTAGTGGTCTTTGGTAGTTTATTTTACATCTTTCATTTGCTTCTGGCTTTCATGAGACTTTCATAAATATTTCACATAAAGGTCTCTCAAAATACTTTCATAGTCCAATTTTTTAACTTTCTTGGTATTAGCAATGCTGAATGGTTACAGGAACAAAAGTTGTTCAGTTTTGCTTATTTTCCAGCTCTCCTTTTCCTTGATAAGAATCTAGTTAGTTGAGTAAAGAATGCTCATATTTGGTCAAAGAGAACATTCATGAATATTATGGATTCATGAGCTCATCACATTCCAACAAACTTATTATTTCTTAGAAAAAGTATAACAGTAAAAATGCGTTAACATTTTATAAGTGACCATTATGTACATGACATGAACCGTTTGATGTAATCCTCATGACTACCACTTAAGGTAGTCATATTATCTCTATTTAAAACAACAACTACAAAACAAAACAAAAAAGAAGTCCAGAATAATTAGGTGATTTTTTGGCAAACAGAGAAGCCAACGTTCAAATCCAAGCACTCTGCTTTTGTAGCCCATACCTTAACCCATTATAGTCCACTAAGCAACTAGCAACTAGCAGCTGTCCGAGTGTCCACAGCACAACAAAGGGAGATGCATTTGCTGAGTGTACAGTTGCACCGATTGGGTACATGAGCAGAAGTGAAAGGAGAGTAAATATAAACAAGCTGAGCAGGTTTCCTGGAGAAAATTTCTAGCCACTAACAAGAAAGGCTCTTAAATTTGTATTTTCTACATTTAAACCAAAAGCTTGTTTCGTTACATAACTTTATTTTTTCTTTCAGAGAAAAACATTGGTAATTGTAACCAATAATGATTGTTTTTCATCTGTACCAGGTGCTGAACTAAGTACTTCATATTTACTCACTCATTTAACTTCATATCCATGTTTGTTGTACAGTGCTCCAAAGCCTACCTCTATTTCCAAATATTATGCTATAGTTTATCTCAAGGAAAAACAGGTTTTCTAAGAATCGAGATTGTATCTAAAAGACCAACTATTCTATTGTATGTGTGGTGGGGGTGGAGAGTTACAGTGCAAAATACTCTGTAATTAATACATACTCCAATCAATTTGGCTAGAAAATTATCACAATGACCAGCTCAGGAAACAGTTTTTATTATTTCAATCAACAATTGAGTTAGATCTTCCCTGGAATTATCTAATCAACTTCTTAGCAGTAGACTGCACAACAGCTAAAATCTATAGGCTATTTAGTTAGAGCCATATTGGTGGGTATTATCTCAATAACATATTACTAGCTCATTTTCCAAGACGTGAACCATGCTTATTTATATGTAAAATAAATGTTAGTATCCAAGAAATGTTAATATCCACGAGTGTGTGATTTAATAACTTTGTTTTCTATTTGCATTGTATTTTGCAAGTGTTTATTCTTTTCTCTTTTAATACATTTCATTGCTTATGCTATCACAGTTGTCCCAATTTTCTCCCTTAGACCCCTTCTACCCAGTACCCCCATTACCTCCAGCAATGCCCCCCTTAATTTTAGTCCATGGGTTATGCATATAAATTCTTTAGCTTCTCCATTTCCTATACTGTTTTTAACATCCCCCTGTCTATTCTGTATCTAACAATTTGTACTTCTTAATCTCTGAACCTTTTCCCCCATTCTCCCCTTCCTCCTCTGAAGTAATAACCCTCCAAATGATTTCCATTGCTATGATTCAGCTTCTGTTTTGCTTATTTGCTTAGTTTGTTTTTTAGATTCAAATGTTGATAGTTATGAGTTTGTTGCCATTTTAATATTCACAGTTTTGATGTTCTTTTTCTTAAATAAGTCACTTTAACATTTCATATAATATGGGCTTGGTGATGATGAATTCAAGCACTTTGCCCTTGCATTAAAGTAATAGCTTTGCTGGATAGAGTGATCTTGGACGTAGGTCCCTGTTTCTCAACAGTTTGAATACTTCTTGCCAGTCCTCTCTAGCTTGCAAAATTTCTTTTGAGAAATCAGCTGAAAGTCTTATGAGAACTTTTTTGTAGGTAACTATGAGCTTTTCTATTGCTCTTTTTAAGATTCACTTTATCTTTAACCTTTGGCATTTTAACTATGTGTCTTGGTGTGGTCCTCTCTGTGTCCATCTTGTTGGAGATACTCTGTGCTTTCTGGACTTGCATGTTTATTTCATTCACAAAATTAAGAGAAGTTTTCTTTTATTATTTTTGAAAAATAAGTTTTCAATTTCTTGCTCTCTCTCTTCTCCTTCTAGCTTCCTATGATTCGAATGCTGGTATGTTTGAAGTTGTCCTGGAGGCTCCTTAGCCTATTCTCATTTTTTTAATCTTTTTTCTTCTTTCTGTTCTGATTAAATGTTCTTTTTCCTTCCTATGTTACAAATTGTAGATTTGATTATTGGCTTCATCCCTTCCACTGTTGATTCCCTGTACATTTTTCTTTATTTCACTTAGTGTAACCTTCATTTCTGCCTGAGTCTTTTTTATGTTTTTGTAGTAGCCAATGAGTTCCTTGAGCATCCTACTAACCAGTGTTTTGAACTCTGCACCTGGTAGATTGCTTATCTTCATTTTGTTTAGTTCTTTTTCTGGAGTTTGTTCTGTTCTTTCATTTGGATATATTTCTTTGTCTTCTCACTTTGGCAGCTCCCCTTTGTTTGTTGTTCTATGAATTAGGTAGAGCTGCTTTGATTCCCTGTCTTCGATTTTCTGTAGCATAGCCTAATGTATAAAAGTACACCCATAAATTGGATGGAGTAGAGCCTTAGGTAATCACCAGGGTGGGGCAACCTGTGTGAACTAGTTTGAGGGAGTAGCAGATATGTTGTACCTGCTGCGTGGCTCTATGTGGGGGAGGGCTCAGAAAAGAACAATGGCCACTGCCTGGCTTCTGGAGTTTTGTCCAGGAGGAAGCTGTCCCCCAATGCTTGCCCTGATGCCAGACACTTCAGTTTCTCCCCATATGCCACTGGTGCCCTTCAAGTTGCTGCCCCTGGTGCAGAGAGACTGAGTCTGCCTAAGTCCTAAGTCTGTTGCAGGCCCTTTAAGAGGAGACTCCTGAGAATCCTGCAGTTTCTTCTGCTGTCCCAGACCCCACTAATTTTTATAGCCAGAAGCTATGGGGATTTATCTTCCTGGCACTGGAACCCTAACCCAGGTGGTCTGGTGTGGGGCCGAGATCCCTCCCTCCTGATGTATCCTTCCTAATTTCTGTCCGTCACATGTGGGTGTGGCCTTCCCATTCCACATCATCATGCCTCTGCACCTCTGCACTCCTCTGTGCATCTCCATGTCTCAGCCCTCCTGGGTCAATGTGACTTCTTTATTTACTTTGTTGTCAGACTTTCATACAGCTCCATTTCCTGGTGATTCTGGGTGATGTTTCTTCTGTAGTCTAGTTGTATTTTTGCTGTGGTTGTGCAAGGAGGCAAGCTGTGCTTACCTATGCCTCCATCTTGACTGGAAGTCCCTGTAATTATTTATTCTAATCAACTCTCAATTTTAGTACACTGCACTGTTATTTATTATACTTTACATTTGGTCAATTGTTACTCTGTATCTTCACTCATGGAAAATGGCTGTTCCTATTTTTCTACAAAGTTATAATATCTGCATTTTCACTATATTTTTGCCTTAGATCTAGAGTTTCATGAAAGTCACTGAATTTTATATTCAGGCAGTGAGAGATTTCAGTGCATTGAAATATCCATTTCTAAAATTAAAACCGAAATAGCATGTAATATAACTCTTCATTGTGGTTAAAACTGAGGATCTTGAATTCTAGATCATTATTTGCCAAACTTCTGTAGCATGTTCCTTTTTTTATATACACAAATTTGAAATAGAGAAATGTTCATAGACTAGCCTCTGCTCTGTCCAAAACCTTTTATATGCTCAAAAAGAACCAGATCATTGAGACAGAAAGATCCTCAAGAGGTGGTCTAATCCATAGTTTTAAAATTTAAACATGAGTAGAAAAATGATAGTATTCTAAATTTTCCTTAGTGTGTCCTTTAAAAATCACCTAGAACAGCATTATTTGGTAACACATAGTATAACAATCTCCTTTATATTTAAAATGCTCTTTGGAGTTCTCACAAATCTCTATTTAAATGCAGAGACCGAACTTAAATTGATCTCAGTAAAGACCTAAAATCTCATCCTTTACCAAATCCTCACTGTCTAGTGAGGCTACTCCTGAGACAGTACTGCCTCTCCACCATCACAGTCCTTTTCCAGCCTTCTCTCACATTTGTCGTTACTGTAAATGAGCCCTGAGCAATATTTCCCCACAGCAAACGCTGTATTCTCATACAGTCCCTAGGTCTAGCAGACGTTCCATTTTAGCTCAGTGTGCTAAAACTCAAGCCAGATCCTATGTTACCTCCTACATAAAGACTTCCTTGGTCATGCCATCCAAAAGTGGTTTACTGTTTCCGCTTCTTTCTGTCCCTGAGCATCTCCTGGTTTTTCACGTAAATGTCAAATATGTGTGATTTTCTAGACTAATGAAATTGGTCCACAAAAGGGGATAAGATGTGCTGAGCGTCCTAAAGATTTCTGATTGTTACACTTCCCGTTGACATGGAACGAGGATCATAAGACATGTGTTTTTTAGATATTCTCTTTAGTCCCTTGATTGTCTTTTCTGCTTATTTCTTAATTTTATTTCCCTTTTTTATTCTACCTTTGAGATATTTTAACTAACTCTGTATTTCAGCAGTACTAACTGTAATTGTAGGTATGTATGAAGGTGAAAAAGAGAGATTAAAAACTATACAGTTCTCATAATACTAACAGTATTAGGCTTGAATATATAGAAACATAAGAAAACTAGACTTATATTCTAACTTGGGTGCTATGCAAATGAGCCAAACTTGCATAGCTCTACAACGCTAAATTAAATAAGTAGCAAGACCTCATTACACCGGCAGAGAGTGGAGTAAATGTAGTTCCTAAAAGTGTCAGAATAAAATTTTATAATCTGATGATTTACAGTTCATTCTATGGTTTTAGTGTGTAAAGGATAAGCACATCTAGTGGAAACCGATGAATTGGGGCAAGTAAAATTGGAACCCATTAAAATTCCAGCCTAAACCTTTGAGGGATAGCGGAGCCTGGCCACCCAAGTAGTATATTATATAACCTATTATTTGCTTCTGAGTTTCCTAGTTCTTATCTGACCAAGAAAATGGTAGGCTCAAAAACACCCCTCTGAAACCCCTTGTTTTGCAATCCACACTGGGACAGTAAAGAAGAGATTGAAAATCATCGAGCAATATTTGCCTGTCTGAGGTTTCGAACAAATCTCTAATGCAAAGAATTTTGAATAACTTAAGATTCTTGCATTTATCTTCAAACTCACTTTGTCATATGATGCCCAAACACTAAAGGCATGTTTCCATTCAAGATCATTATTTGTCATTTAAACAAAGGCACGAAAAAAAAAAAAGGCTGCATTTGCTAACCATTCAGAGGGAAATCTGCATGCGTTTCACTTGTTTGGAACTTGCTTCAAAAGATGTGGTATATTTATATGCATAAAGCAGAATCTCCCTAATTATAATTTCTTTTTTGCCTATTCAAGAGAAACACAACAGATGTATTTCTACCAACTCTTGGACTGTCACATGGCAAAAGAACAATTGAATAAATGCTTCAAATAAAAGTTCAAACGCTTCAACATGAATAATTTTTCAGCATATCCCTGTTGCCATATTATAGCATTTAACCTTAATGCTATCTTTGTTGGGAATGCAAATGATGAACAAGATGGTTTGCATTCTCCTCAGAACACTTTCCTCTGTGATCAGTGAGCATCAGAAACAGAATCTACAGATAGCAGAGCAATTGCATTTTAAATGTCACATAGCTGCCTTTATTATTCCAGCTGGCTTGTGGAAAGAAAGGTCCTTCTGTTAATGAGACTAACAGTGCCAGTCCCATTATAATAGATTTAAGCAAATAAATAACATGTTTGCCATTTCTTCTCTTGTTTTTCAAGCACTATTTTTGTCACTGATCTCATTGCTACAGACATTGAGTGGAACAGCTATAATTGTTGCACAGCTTAGGAAATGAAAATTACACATGGAGTCTCTATTTATTTTAGACAATTCAGCATATTAATCCAAATTGTCCCCAAAGCCTGTCCTCCTCATGGTTCTTGCTCACAGTTGCCATTAATGCTAATGTGACAAAAAGATACAATGAGTTACATTTAGTGGTTCATTAATGCACGAAGGTGCCTATTGCACATTGGACAAAGAGGACTAATAACCACATAACTTCAAAAGAAACAAAATCTCCTGCATGCTTAAAGAAGGCATAGGACAAAATCTGTCTAATTTATTGCCAAAACTAATTTGAAAACAGAGACCACTGACCTCTGGTCTTACGTATTTAGGGAAACTAAAAATTAACTGGGAGCTTTGGCCCAGTAGCTCAGTCAGTTAGATCATTGTTCCACTACACCAAGGTTGCAGGTTTGATCCCCAGTCAGGGCCCATACAAGAAAGGGGACTAAATGGTAATGGAAAAAAATAATAATGATTATATATTTTAAAAAAAGAATGAACTAATGAATGCCTAAATAAGTGAAACAACAATTTGATGTTTCTTTCTCTCTCCTCTCCTAACCTCTAACAATAATAAATAAAACAATTTTGAAAATCTAGTGGGAAAAACTCCCATTTGTGTTGAGAAGTCAGAAATATCATTTTATGAAAAAATCATGCTGTTCTAATTGCGCACAGCACAGGTAGACACTGACTCAATGACTAAATGAGCAAACTACACTATTTAATCCATACTATCTGATCTCTTTCCAATTTAGCAGTTTTCCTGTGGACTCTGCATGAGTCACACAAACGTTCTTCGATATGATGAGGTTTTTGCTCTCTACTGGCTTTTTAAATAGTATGTCTTAATAAGTAGTATGCCTTTAAATATCATCTTATATGAACCCCAAATTTAGAGTTCCTGTCCTACCTATCCCTGTAACTCCAAATGCAGATATTCAACTGCTTCATCTGCATTGCTACCTGAATGCTTAATAGACATCTCAAGCTGGTGTTGCCAAAAGAGAACTCATCTACAGTTGACCAAAATTTTATTTCTTCATCATTCCCATTCAGGAAATAACATCACTATCTGCCCACTTACTCAGGGCAAAAATCTCAGAGTCATCCTAGATTTTTCTATTCCCTGTTTCTTTTCTTCATGCCCTCCCAACCTACCCACAAATACATCAGTAAAACACATCTGTTGGTTCTACCTCCGTACAGTCCCTGTGTTCATTGCTTTTATCTCCACTACTAACACTGCAGTGCCGACTGTAGTCTTCTTCCACCTGCGCTTCTCCAACAGCTTCCAGTCTGGCTCTGCTGCTCTGGTCCTCCCTCCCCTGCCTGTGCTCCTCCTCTCCCCAGTCCTCTCCTCCCCTCTCCCCTCTCCCCTCTTCTCTCTTTTCAGGTTATAGACTTTCTCTGTATCATTTTGCAGGGAACCAAGTCAGAGTTTTCTAAACTGCTTTAAAACAGGGAAAAAAAGGATAGTAGAAATGGCATATTAATGTTTTTACCTTACAAATAGAGATTTTTTAAGCTCATAAAAAATTTAAGGTATCTTATGTATTCATTTATTTAAATGCAGTTTCAGAAGGGTTTACAGGAGCAAGTATAAGATACACATGGACAAAAACTGGGGGGGTGGAAATGGGAGGGAGGTGGGGAGCACTGGGGGGGTGGGCTGGGGTGGGAGTAAAAGACAGAAAACTGGACTTGAACAACAACTAAAACTTTTTAAAAATTAAAAAGCATAAAAAATAAAGAAATGCAGTTTCAGGGAATATACCAATAGGTCTCTGGATGTGTGCATTCTTTCTGTGTGATGTCATCTCTAGCATAATCTGTTAATTCTAATTATTTTTAAGTCTGGTATGTTATAATGATTTGATGGCTAATTATAACTTTATATTGCTATAAATTATGTACCACTTTATTTCAGTTTAATGAAAATATAAGTCCTAGTTTTAAATATTTGAGGATTTTGAGAGTTATACATATAATTAAAACTGAAAAATACCATATTGCAATTATCTTTATTGTTCAACCATTTAAGAATAATGCAACCTAAAATTACTTAAATTTAAAAAGGAGGCTCATATCATTTCCTCTACCTGGGATCAGGCAAATGTCAGATTTACAAAGAGAAAGTAAATAGCCAGAAGTAATTTTGTAATGAAAATACATGTACAACAGTCTTGCTAAATCTATTAATTATTTTATATGCCATTTATAGGATGCTCTTTTGATATATTTGTTCTGGGGCTTTTGAGGGGAGAAGGGAGGACTGAGTCGTAGAAATGATGACATCTGTGTATTTCCCAATGCTGAGAAGTAAAATCAACACCATTCAAGAAGCACCTCTGAGCATGTTTATCTTAGCGTATTTTCTTTTAAGGTTCAGTAATGTACCTCTGAAATTGTTATCAGTGAGGTTTTTCACACTGCTTCTGGAAAAACCGCTTTGTGCTCCAGTTTTAATTAGTGTATTATTATCCATTGCTAATTGGAGGGGCTTAGGCTAGAATTAGGACACAGCTGCTGAGAGTGCAAGTGCATGAATTGCTGGATTAGTTGGCGTCCGCACAAAGGGGAAGGAGTAAATGAGGAAGATGCAACAAACCGTATCCTCCAAATAGCTCTGAACATTTAGCAGCTATTCCCTATAATTTAAAAGTGAATCCCTCGATGAGAAGGAAGCAAATATCAAAGTGTTGCCACTTTTGCTGTAGGTTTTTCTAAAAGTGATAAAACTTTGCAGGAGCAGTTTTAGTTGCCTTTCTAGTCTTCCTAACCCCTGTTCCCTGTTCTCATCTCTCCCTCCCCAGAGTCAACCAAAATTCTTGAGTTGGTAGGGGTGCTTTCTGTCTTGGCTTTTATACTTTTGCCAAATATTTGGAAATATGCAATATATTCAGTATTCCTTTCATTGTTTGAGCCTTTATAAATAAATGGTCACATGCTATATACAGGGCATGGAAAAGCAGATTTACAGCTGTTCGTATGGAAAATAGTACAATAGTTAATAAATAATAACATTAGGATAAACTTTGTGTTTCACGCACTCACAATTGTAAACTTACTTTTGCCCTGCCCTGTATGTTATGCTATTGCAACTTAGTTTTCTCTTCAGCATTATGTTTAGATGACTTCTCTATTGTCAGACATATACAACCAAGTTTGTTCATTTTAACACCCGCAGCAAAAACTTTGTCCACACTGCCCAGTGCGCATGTGCTGGGAGGGGGACGCTGTCCCTCAGAGGTTCTCAAGCAGGCGTGACGCCGCTCCGGGAGCGTTTGGAAATGCAGGGAAGCTGTGTTCCTAGCACAGTGTATTAGCTTTCTAGGGCTTCCATGTAAAGTACCACAGAGTAAGCAACATAAGCCCCAGAAATTTATTTTCTGACAATGCTGGAGGCTAGAAATCCAAGATCAAGGTGTTGGCTGGGCTGGTTTCTTCTGGGGCCTGCCTCTATTTTGGCTCACAGATGACCATCATCTCCCTGTGTTTTCACACAGTCTTCCCCTCTGTTACATGCCTGTGTCCAAATTTTTCTACAAGGACACCAGTCACATTGGATTAGGGTTCAACTAATGATTTTATTTTAACTTAATTACCTCTTTAAAGATCCTATCTCCAGACACAATCATATTCTGAAATACTGGGGCTTAAAACTTCGGCATATGAACTTGGGGGTACACAGTTCATTCCATAGCACATAATAACTTGAGTTTGCTATTGGGCAGGGAAGACAGGGTCCAAGGGACCTGAACATCCTGCACTGAAAGAAGGCATTGCCCCTGACCACAGAATGCCAACAGGACTCTCCTGTAATAGGATATAAAGAAGCAAGTGCAAGTCCTAGGTTAGAAGCATGCACAGTCCAGCTTTATTAGATACTATCTAAGTTTTCTACAAATAATTGTATCAATTTAAATTCACCAAAACAGCATATGGGAACTTAAATTTCCCCATGTCCTTGCCAGCAAGTGATAATATTCTCTGACTTTTGAAATATATGCCTATTTCATCACTTCAATTTTTTTAATTTGATGCCAAGTTTTTATTTCCACATATAGGAGTATATATATGTACACACACATATACATCTAAATATATATAAAGGTGTATATGCACCATTCAGTGAATTGTTCTCATAGTATTTACCCATTTTTCTATCTTTGATTTATTCTTTATTATTCTGGATATTATTCTTCCGTTGTTTCCATGTTTTTCAAATATCTTCTCCCAGCATATACTTGTCTTTAACTTTATTTCCAACACCATACTAAGGAAGAGTTTGATATCAAATTTATCAGTATTTGTCTTTGCGTCAGTGGTAGTGAACCATATGGAAGAAAGCCCTCCCCACCTGACCATCATAAAAATAGTCTCTTGCATAGCTCTAAAAGATTTAAAGTCTTGCTTTTCAAATGCAGGTCTTTATATAAATTTTATTCTTGTTATTATGCAAGGTAGGAGTTTAATTTTTCAGGATGAATAGCTAATTGGCCCATCACCATTTAGTAAGCATGTAATTATGTTTCTGTCTCTTGAATCATAATTTTCCAAATGAGTGTGGTCGTCCTTCTGAGTTCTTTACTCTGGCCTCCCTGCATCCATGTCTGTGCTATGACTAGAATGTTATAACTACTAAAACTTTCTGATAGGTCTCGATATCTCCTAGAGAAATTATCTCTCCTTATTGTTTTATAAAATTGCCTGGTTTTTCTTGGCCTTTACTCTTCCATCTGAATTTTTGAATTGCTGGTAATTTGTCATGTTAATGAGAAAGAGATATCTATGAGATTTTCTTTGAAAGTACATGAAACTTATAGATTTAAGAAAAAATTCATCTTTAAACATTAAATCTTCCTAGCATGAGCATGTTATATACATCATTAATTTGGGCCTTAAAATTATGTCTTTTAGCGATGTATTATAATTCCTTCACATGTCACACATCTTTAATTAGATTTTTATATTTATCTTTAAATGTTTATTGCTATTTTGAATGGCATCTTTTCTTTATTACATTATTAGATTGGGTATTAATGGGTTACTGAAGGGATGATTTTGATTTTTGGGTGTTGAAAATAGATTCCAGAGAAGTACTGCTAATGATCACAAATTTTGTCATATAAAATTTTATACCTCTTTTTGATATCTTTGCACTGACTAGGACCTTTATAAAAATGTTGAATAGTATCGATTGGTATATAGAATTTTTTGTTGTAAGTTTCTAATAGCCACTTTTTACCAATCCCCATTCATAACCTGCAAATATTTTTTAAAGATTAATTCTGCTTTTTCCCAAAAGTATCTGTGAATATTGAAGTTATCACTTGGTTCATCTCATTTAGTCACTTAATATAGTGAGTTTCTTGAATAGTACTTGAATTCCTGCATGGAATCTTGATTAGTCAAGCCGTGTTATTTATTTTTTTATGCTGCAACAAACTTGCTTTTCTAATATTTTATTTACATGATTTTTATCAATGTGCCTTTAGTTTTCTTTTCTTGTACTGTCCTGCCCAATTTTGATCTGGCATTAAAGTTATATTAGTTTCAGAAAACTATTTGATTAGTGTAGCGGAGACATCTACTTACCTCCCAATATAGCTCTCGATTTATGTTTCTCGCTCCTTTTTTCGATAAGAGATGTCTGATGAGATTTGACATATTTCCTATTCACTTTTCTGTAGGTGTGATCATGTAATAAATCCTCATAGAGCTGTCATGTTACTATGTGAAACTCTTATAGATATAAACAGAAATACAGCATGAAATTTTCAGGAAGTTTTTTCAAAAGAATAGGTATGCATTCTTATTCTTTGGCTTTGCTTCATCTACTTGGCACACTGAACATGATGCCTATTAGTGCTGGTGACATTTTTATTCCTTTTATGTTAGTTACCAAAATAATTTATTTAAAATAAGAATCTACCCCTTAAAGATTTGTTAACAATATCCTATACATCTGTAGTTTGTCTCACTGACTACTCTCTGAGTTTCCTTTGTGGGAAAGGATTCTCCTAGTAACCATGGAGTTGCTGTTCTCCAAACATTCGTTAAGTAGATCTTCGTGGTCCAAAGAGGAGACTTTGGCACTGAGGAAATGTACTACTCATATCTTCCTTCGAGAGAAACTGTCAGGGAAAACAGAGTTGGCTGACAGCCTGCAGATACCACACTTTCAGATCCACTGCAATGTTCATGCTCAGGACGCTTACATCGTACAACCGCCAGCCAGTGATGGAACATGATCAGAGTGCACCAGACAAGTCATTTCTGCTTAGCACCGGTCCATCCTAAATATTAACTGTTATTTAAGGACCCCCTCCTGGCATAGCCGAAACTTTTTTAGAGCTTCACCATTGTCAGAATATCTTACTATTGGAAGAATCTACCAAGTCTTCCTTCTTTTTCTCCTTTCACAGGATACAGACCACTATTATATGGTGCAGGCGCTCCCTGCTTATTGCTCTTTATCCTCCTTTGTTCTTTCACGGGATTTTCCTTAATAACTGTCTTATGTGTTTAAATTCATTTTGGTATACACTTCTCAGAGAACCTGTACTAACACAGAGTGAGGGCATTAAAAATGAGAAAGGAGGCACCGACAAGTAAGCAAACACATAATCCGCTTAGAATATCATGTTGATAATTAGTAGTAAAGCCACTGAATCTCAAAGTATACCATAAAAGTAGAATGGAAAGGAGACCTGGGAAATTCAGAGGCATGGCGGTAGGATGAGAGTTTGTGAGTCTGCGATTGGCCTCTGGTCTGCTAGACACTCCTCTCATTCTGCTTATGAGCATGATGTCATGGATGAAACAGCTTGTGTGACATTCTGCAGGGTATCCATTAGAGAAGTCCCACACTGAGCAGAAATCACCCTCCTCTTGTACGGCTACATGTTCAGACATTGGCTGGGAGTAATTCAAGGGATGAATGGCCTTGGCATGAGGAATCAGAAGATGAACAGCTATAGGCTGTTAGGCCATTGTCTCTCCCCTCATCCTGACAGCGAGTCCTCTTGGAGGAAACATGGCAGGTACAGCTCCCTGACTTCCACGGGCCCCTATTCCATTTTGTCTAATATTAGTATTGGAACATCTATATTCGCCTAGACTATTATACTTACTATAGCTAATATTATACTTGACATAACTATTTATCTATCTACTAACACCTAGCTATTAATACCTCTACTAATTATCAGGTTGCTAGGTTATTGATTAGTGAGATGATTTAATTAGTGGATTATTACTTGGACATTATATATGCCATTTTCTTCTTATTATTTCTTTTTGTTTTAAATTCTGTTTTATCTGTTATTAATGTTGCTATAACTTAGTCAGTATATTTCCTGAAATTTTATAAATGCAGCAACTATTTGCCTCCTCACCAGTTAATATCAGACTTTTCTAATTTTCAAGAATGTAAAAATAAACAACATTCAAATAGCAGAGCTCTATCGTTACAATAAAGCGTATTCAATCTGAATTTCATAAAATGGAATAATAATTCTTAGTAATTAATCTGCAAGTATGAAAAATATTGATGGGGTGGAGGAATCGTTATGATAATAAAACATTCAGTATCTCCCACTGTATTTCAGAGAAAGCACAAAAAGTTCCCAGACAATATGTGTAGAAAGCATAAGAATTAATGAGGTTTGAACTAATAGGGGTTGCTGTTTACATCCACCAAAACCAATTTTGGAAGGAAATAAAACAGAAACTAAGTGATACATCAAGTCCGACAATATTTTTTTAAGCTTCTATGTTTTATGCTTTTTTTAATTTTAAATAATTCACTTGTATTGAATTTTTTTCATTATCATTTATTCCCCTACACCCTCTTCCTCCTCTACCTGGCACCCCCTCAGTCACTGTCCTGTTGTCTTGAGACACTCCCTTGTGAAAACTGAAGTCTGTTTGTGAACTGGTTTATACATGTTGATTATGCCATGAGAGAAGGGTAAGGTAGAGTGAGCAGCCTGGAGTAGAAGCCAACCAGAAGTTAACAGAAGATTTGTCAGAGATGAAAGGTTTTTAACTTCTACTCTTGCCCCTTTTCCATATTGCCTTGGAACAGTCCTTGGCAGTCTCTCCTCTACGGGAATCAGGCTAGTCCTAGCTACATTAGACAGACACTAACAGGATCACACAAAAGTCCTACTGGGTAAAGACCTGGTGGAAAGAAATGATGCAGATCCACCTCATTTACTCTCTCCAAATTCCGAGTCCTTTGGAAGAAATTCATTTATACCGATACATTATATAGAGATTTTAAAAATGAATCCTTAGCTAATACTATAATAAAGAATCCTTTTGAATCTATTTTCATTGTCAGTAATTTTTCTTAATTTTTTTCAAGTTGAATTATCTCTTTATGGTTGTAGTTACTTTTTTACTATCAGACTTTGTATATGAACAATTATTTTTTAACATTGATTTCTCAACAAAATATTGGCAAATCAAGCCTGGCAATATAGAAAGAGGATAATACATCATGACCAAGTAAAATTTATCCCAGAAATGTAAACTTGGCTCAACATTTATAAATAATCAATCTAGTTTAGCATATCAACAGACTAAAGAAGGAAAATCATATGATCTTCTCAAAAGATGCATAAAAAGCATTTGGCAAAAATCCAACAGCCATTAGTTCTCTTTTTAAAAGTATCTTAGTAAACTAGGAATTGAAGGAAACTTCCTCAACCAGACAAAGGACATGACAAATGTTTTAAAAAACCAACAACAAAGAAATACACCTGCAACTAATATACTTAATAGCTGGTGGAAGAATGAATTTTAAGATTGATAACAAGGCAATTATGTCTACTCTCAACCATCTCTCTTTACTGGGGGGTCCTAGCTAGTACAATAAATAAGAAAAACAAATAAAAGACATCTAGATTGGAAAGAAAGAAATAAGACAGTCTCTATTCACGAATAACATGATGGTCTGCATTAAAAATCACGAAGAATCTATAAAACAGCTATTAGAACTAATGGGTAAATTTAGCAAGATCATTGCAGACAAAAATCAATATATGAAAATCAATTGTTGCCGACATAGAGCAATCAAAAATGAAGAACTTATGCAAGCACAGAGATAATGAATTTTAAATACATTATGCTAAGTGAACGTATCCAGACTCAAAAGACAAGATACTACAAATTCCATTTATATGACACTGTAGAAACCACAGTCCCCAAAAATCAAATTGGTGGCTGCTGTGGACAAGGGGTGAGGGGAGGGGATTACTCTTAAAGGGACATGAGAAAAACTTTTTGAGACGATTTAAGTATTTTATATATTTATCATGGAGGCAGTCACATGGGTGTATTCAGCAAAATTCATAGAACAGTTCATGAAAAGAGAATTAACTGAATTTAAATTGTACCTCAATAAAACTTCACTGGAAAAAAAAATCAGCCAATTAAGGATGAATAGGATGTTACTTTCATATTCGTTTTTAGTAGACAACTAGTGACACTAGCAATCTGAGTTTATTTCAATCACTAAAATTGGATTGCAGTGACTTGGGGGGAGGGGAGTAGCCCAGGGTTGGCCTGACGGGCTCAGTGATCCAAGTAACTGCGCTGGGTGGTCTGATCACCAATCCCCTTCAGGTGGTCACATTTCAGGGCTATACCTTCCTTAGCAAGGGTCAGACTGTACCTTAAGTGAACCTGTCAGAGTAATTTTCTTTCCTAGACAACTTGAAGGCACAACCACAGGCCCCAGAGCACGAGACAACTGAACCTCGTTCCTGTATATACCATGGCTAGACGCTATAAATGTTAATTATCAACTAAACTGTACCCACCCATGTAAAAGAAGTGTGTGTTTCTCCATTTTGCCTTTCATGCCAACCTCCTGCCTCCTGAATCTACCAACAATGGATTCCATGTAACTCTCCTTACATCTTCGTTTTCAATTCTAATGCATAAAATAAGCTGCAACACTGCCCTACTGTAGAGCATTTTCTCAATCCATTGAGATTTTGCTTCCTGGCATGTCCTGGCAAGAAAGGAAAACAGAAAAGAAGAAAAGAAAGAGAGAGATGCAAGACTAGCGTCAGTCTCTGCAACAGCTGCTGTATAACCAAATGAGCCTTATTCCTGAGGTAGAGCCTTGCAGGGCCTGGCATGAATGCACGGATCTCCTAATCCCTGGTGGTCCCTACAGCTCTGTGAGTGGGTCACAAATTCTACTCCCTTCTTTGCCTCCCACTTGCTTATTCCAGAGTTAGTAGCTGTCCTTAGGAGAAATTCTCCCCAAATAGGGGGCTCATTTCTCTAGATTTCTTGTCTTTTTATTAATCTGATTCCCATAATTCTTCTCTTTGATAGATACCAGGAATCTTCAAGCAGGTTTAATAATAATAATAAAATGTCCAGATTTTTTACTCATTCTCATTGTGAGAGTTGGTTTCAGTGACCTGTTCCACCAGTATGCAAAGGAGCTCTGCCATTTTCAGCATTCGTCCTCCCACGCTGCCTTAGTCACCACCATTTCTAATGAATGGGGGGTGGGGAGGAGTGGATGTAGAAAGAATTTTTTGTTTTGTTTTGTTAATCTACTGACATGCATTTGCTCACCTTCAGGGCGGGGGTGGGGAATTTGTCTTGACCACCATTATCTAAGGGAGTCTGAGAAATGTTGTTGATGCAGAGCCCAGGAAGAATGAGAGACCAACTGCCTTTGCTACGTGAGGCTCACACTCCAAATATTCTCATTCTTCTGACTCATCGACTCAGACATCTGCTCTTCGTTTGAACCTTCAAGAAGATAAACATGTTTGCTATGCAATTTTTATGTGCTTCATGATGAACTCTAAACATTTATTCTGTAATAAGGACACATATCTGGCCTTACCCTTTGTACACTCTAGTGGCTTTTGGCCTATTTCTTTTTCTAGAGAGATCATGCTCAGCTCCTAGTTCCCAGAGGTTAGCAGCCTTCTCCACTATAGTCCCGTCGGCCTGAGGTGAATTATTTGCTTGGTTGTGAGCCTGCTCCTGCATTTGAATTCCTGAATGTGCAACACCACTTCCCAAAGCAGCCCACTGCCTCTCTTCGCCCAGATTTCTGTGTTTCAGTGCACCCCTCTTTCTGTTCGGTCAGAAATTATGGATAGTGGGAAGGGAAGGAGAAGACACTGTTGTGCCGTTTCAGAATATAGTGCCTTTGTCCTGACATGGGAGTCATTTCAGTTTTTGTTGTTTTAATTCTCAAATAATTGGAAACTTCTACATTCTGGTGAGTTACTGTGAAGTCCAGTTTTGGTAACAATATGTAAGTATCCTCCTTTCTAAAATTTAGAGAAAAATTGTAGTGGGAAAATTGGGATAAGCTGGGCCATTGGCTTCTTTTGATGCCTCATTTTAAATCAGAATATTGTCATGTTTGGCTTTATTTTGCATGCTATTTTTCATCACTTCATCTTGACTTGTCTTTAGAAAAAAATCCACGTTTTTTTCAACCTCCCTCATCTGGTTTAAGAGCACTAAATGTAAGCCTTCCTGATGTTGTTAGTACTTGGACAAACAAGATAAACCAAGGGCATAGCACTGCAGCTGTGAATGGCCTTACTCATTGAGGATGATTCCATATCTGACAAGTCGTATGAATGATAAAGAAGCATGGGAAATACTACTCACAGCTGCGCAGATGCAGAAAACCGTAGCACACACCCCGGAGGCCACATTTTGTGTCGGTGACTTATACTCTGGATGCAAGTTTTTAAGCTTCATAAAGAGAACAGTGACAGAATTATGTAATTAACTCCTTTTGTAAGGATGTTTTGTTTTAAATCAGTGAGTCAGTTTATTATGTTTCTTTTGTGATAAAGGGACAAAAACATAAGATGGGGTTAGCCACTTAATGCATTTCAAAAGGAGTTGAAAATGAAGCAAATTTTCAATTCTGTTGGTTATTATTTGTGGGGCTATAATTATAGCCTTCAGAATAATCATTATCATTCATATATTACCTACAGTTACTCTCATGCTTTTGTGGCATAGAACGTAGTCATTCTTTCCACACCTATGTAAACAAATCTCCCCACCCTGTATCTTTACAAATCACTGTGCTATATCCTCCAAACTAGACACTCCATTAAACTGATGCATAAATAAATTAAAAAGACCTGTAGCCCTTCCTAATTTATATGCTACTTAAAGGTGTTATAAAACAAAACTTGCTTTTAACATTTCCAGTCACTCCACTCATCTGAATTAAATAAAGTTCACATATTTGATGGGTAGAATATTTATATTTACGTATGAGTGACTGCTTCCTTTTATAAATGGTTAAACCACCCTCAAGTAAAGCAAACACAGCATATGCATGATTATTCCACATTTTCTGCAAAGCTATGGATTCACACATTGGCAGAATGCGGTCCTGCGTCTTGGAATAGGAAATTTGCAGAGAGCCAAAGAGGAGGAGCTAGTTCTCATTTTCATCTTTAAATATAGTCTGTGTTTGTATAATACATTCAGGGCTTTTGTTTTTTATTTTGGATTTTGTTTGGTTTGGTTCTCTGTGCCTTGGATGTTTTGTTTGTGTTTTTAATACTAATGGGATCTTCTTATATTACCCATGAAAAGACTTAAGCTCTTGTTTTTCTCTTCTCAGAACAATATCCCACTTCATTTTTCTAAATGCACTAGGCTTTCGCGGTTTCTCCCACATGTTCCTCGAGGAGGTTGGCAGATCTGGAATTTTATGAGGGGAACTGCACTACGGGTTTCTTCTTTCAGGTCTGGCTCTGGAGAAGCTTCTTTCCTCTGCTCCCCAGGATCGGGTCACACGCCCTCTTTGCTGCACGTCAGGAGCCAATTAGAGCCCTGTGTTCCCTCTTCTTCCTGAATCTGCCGGGTTTTTAATGCGATGTTGAAATCTGCTCCTGCTTGACTCCTACAGCTGGTTTTGATCAGGCTCCTCTAAAGAGGAAGTTTCAATTAGCACAGCTCCAAATGTGCTCTGGAGGTATATTTTTATGACTACTCAACTAATAGCACTCTTTGTTCCTCGTGGTGTGTGACTCCTTAACAAACAGCCGTTCTTGGGAGTCACCGAGTGACTTTATAGCAAGGTGAGGCTTTGCCAAAACCAGAAGAATGAGACAGCCAAATTGAATTAGTGGTTGAAACACATTAATTTATGCTAGATAAATGTTATTGTGGTCCCGTGGGCAAGTACTCAGGTCACAGGCTTTATGAACTATTTGCAGCAAGAGGGCTTTGTGGCAGTAAATCAGCTCTGGAGCAGGACTTTACAAAGGGCTCACAGCCACTTACTCTCTCTGGTTCCTTTAAATTGCTTCCGCCTTTCCCCCCTCCTATCGCTGCCTTCCATTGAGACAGCCCACCATTTCATACATGTTTTGTGATATTTAACATATAAGCAGTTGGATTAATGATTGTGTTGGCTTCGCCTGACTCTGGTTGAGACCTGGCCATCTATTATGCCCGTGGCCCTCGCCGCAGGCAGCTGTGTGTTTATCATTCCAGGCTACGGATCTCAGTGGGTACAGAGCTCTGGCTTAGTACCAGCTCTCGGAGTCTGTGCAGCTGGGCAGTAAATGGAAACCTTCGTGTCTCAAACACAACACGCACAACGCAGTCCTGACAGGGCTGTTTCTCTTCTGGGGAGGAATTAGATCCACTTAAGGCTGGATTATTTCTAGGGTAAGAAAAGCAGAAATAAGTGTTTTCTGGCTGCAAATTGTGGCGAGTGAGGAATGATGCCAAGAAAGAATTATTCATAAATGATAGTGTTTAAACTTGTTTTTATGTGTTTAGATGTATCTCTGCCAAAAAACTGACAAGGCCTCTTTGTTGGCATTTTTTCAGTGAGAGACCACTCACTCTGAACATTTTCTTAATAAAGAAATAATTGTAAATCACTGGTGTTTAGGCAGGTGATAAGCAGTTTACCTTAAACATGATCTCTTGCAAAATCCAGGGAAAACAAGGGCTGATTGCAGAAGGATGAATCACTGCCCCCTCCCCGGCCCCCAACTGCCCACTCCACAACCACCAAAAATGCTGTGCATCAGTCAAGGCTCTGGAAAATGTAAGACCGTGAATAATGCATGGGCTTTAGAGGTGGTTCTAGATTTCAATGCTGGTTCTACTTCTTCCTGGTTTTGCAGTTTTGAGCAATTTGCTACTCTCCATTGTGGCGGAGAGACTGTGCAGTGATATGACCGCTGCTGGACCCTGGAGCTAGGTACAGTGAGTGAGCCAGGACAGAGGTCGCTTCCCGTAAATGCCCTTGGAGACTGTCTGATTGGCCCTTCCCCTGTGCCCCATGGTTTCTAGAAGTGGCTGTTGCCCTTCCCCAGGCAAACATGTAAGGGGTTTCCCCCTTGGCTGGGGTAGGTAATACCCCAGTACCCCATCCCTCCTGCCCTTCAGCACCCAACATGAAGCATGGAGGATATCCATGTCATCAGGCTGCCGCCCAAGACGGGGCTCATGTGACAGTTCCTTTAGTAAACTCTTGATATGAATAACGGAGTTGTCAGCCTGTTTCTTTGGTTGGTCTCTCAGACATGGGAAAATTCACATGATCTTCATGTCCTTACATATTAACTAGAGATAATAGTAATACATACTTTTGCAGTGTTAGGATCAACGGAGTTCATGAATGGAAATCATTAACAAAGTAAATGAAGTATAAGGTAAGCTCTCAAAAAATGATAGTTTCTGCTAATTATTGGTGTTGATATTTTTACTACTATTGATCCAAAAGAAGAAAATCTCTGCTTTTATTTAAATGCTCCAGTGGCTTCTGGAAGGAGCGGCTGTACTAGAGAGGTTGCCTTTTCCTGGCATAATTTAATCACACCTGAAGTATATTCAAACTATCATATTCTTGTTCAGCCATTGACATACCTAACCTCCAATTCTGCTCTAATCTAATGTTTGTTTTTGTGTTTGAAGACAGCTGCTATGACACTCATGTTGGATATTTAGCACTGGGCAGAGAAGCTGATGCATGACAGGTGCTCATCACATTTTTGATGAATTCAGTTTCGCATTGACAGATGCCCCTGTGTGCTTTCTTATAACTATATGGATACACTTCTCCAGGGTGAATTTTTCTCCAAAATTCATCATAAATTCCCAAGGTTCAACAACTTATCTTTTTCAGATAAAAAAAATGCTGGCTGTCATCTCCTTTCATACTGGAAAAGCAAAAAGAAAAAGTGCAATCAACCTCCAGGGCCTTTAAGCTTTCTGAATGGATTCAATTTCATGTATGTTGTTCTTGCCGAGTTACCAGCTAAAGCTTATGTAATTGTTTGCTATGCAGTTGCTATTATTAGTTGCTATGCAGTCATTACCTAGTTACTTGGCTTCTTTAAATAACAAAAATGTAAATTTAGTCAAAAATTCCTAAAGTACCTGTGTGTATAAGCACAAAAAAATGTTTGTTTGTCCTGCTTTCCATTTTTAATGAGACTTCTTCCAGACCAGGTCCTGTGTCTTCTCAAACTTCAAAAAATGTCTGTAGCACCTTTTTCAAATTGTATTAACATGAAATGTTGCACCTGAGTTCATTTCCCATGGTCAGTGTAACTCCGTAAGTCATCGAACATGATTTTTCATCCTATAGGCTTTTTACCGAGTTCCTAAGGAGAGTTAAATACAATCCCATGCGGAAATAGTCGTTGAGCCTCAATACCTGGACTTTTCAAAAACCTGGTATCCCCAATACTAAAAGCCCCAGAGGCACGCGGATCCTGGCTGTCTTCTCACCCCCAGTTTAGGCCCTGTCCCTACCATGGTCTCTGACACACAGACCCTGAACTATCTGTTGAAACAATCATTCAGTTCATGAAAGAAGAGTTGGCCAATAAATTCTTACTTCTTCTCCTTATTTCTGACTTTTCCTTGTCATATTTTGTACTTGTTTTTTTCCTCATTCAGATAAAACATTTTGTTTTGCTTCTTTAACCATTCTTTGTTTACTGTTGAAATCATGTCTGCAAGTCTGTTTGTATGAGGAGAAAACGGATCTGACAGTATTAAGTGTTATAGTAAACAAACGATGAAATGTGCCTAAGAATCTGTCTCATCCCAAGGATACTGATTTTTAAGTTGCAACCAATGGGGGCGGTTTATTGTGGCACTTTCTGAGCAACACAAAGTCCTCGGTGTATGAACAGGCCACAGTCCAGTGGGTGACATCACAAAGGGCATCTGTCCGGCGGCAGGCATCACGGGGCTCACAAGCTCCCCGTGGAGCTGCCTAATCAATGGAAGTTCTATGCTTGGAATTTTGTACATTTTGTAAATTAGGCCAAAGCAATAGGACTTTGTGGCAATTATTCAGACAGTGATGTAAAAAGATAGCCTGACAAACAAACCTCCATAATCCACTTACATCTCACAGAAGCCAAAGGGTTGGAAAAGCCTATTAACAAGCTCCCTGCCTGTCTGTTTGGAGACGCTGTTAAATCGAGAGCCTCAGCACCTGAGGCTGTCTGTTAATAAAGATCGTTTGTAGCAGATTTCTGTTCTATTAAAGAATGGACATAAAACAGCATAATTTAAAATATGTCAATAACTCAAGGCAAAAATGCCAAGCATAGTCTGTTCTGCCTTTATAAAAGCGGAGCCAAGAATGCACAAGGAAAGTGCCAGGAAGGCTTCTGCCGACTGAGTTTGGAGATGGAGTGTGATGAATAATGTTATCCTTCAGGTTAAAACAACCTCGGTGGTGGGAATCTCTGTGTCTTTTCTGTTCTAAACTCCAGGGATCTATTTTATTTAAGGGCCAGTGAGACTCCTAACCTCCAGTCCTAGAAGATGCCTGGAAACCTGTACCCTTTGTCAGCCTCGTGAATTCATAACAGGTTGTGAGTGCTTCATTTTTTTTTTCTCTCATTCTTTCTGTTTTTCTCCTGAGTGGCATTTAAGGGTTGTTTGGGAGCAAGTCTTCACAGACCCTCAGCTAGGGTTAAATGTCTTAGGAATATTCACTAAAGACTGAAACTACCTAGCATTGTGTCACCCTTTGTTTAATGTATTTGATGGAGCCTAATAGTCTATTTTCAATGACCGTGCTATATTTTTAACACAAAAATGAGGACCAAAAAGTCGACATTCCTAGGGCATTTATCTGGCGCTCACTGTATTAGGATGGCAAAGGCTGATTGATGGCATTGTCAATGAGGGCTTCAGAGGGTGAGGACATGGGAGGGAGGACAGTGTAGCACTGAGCTTGGGTCCTAAACCCCGCCGTGTTTAACAGGCCCATAGATTGAAATGTAACAGACTGTCTCTCGCATCAGGTTTGGGTGGGTGGTTGAGGCTGAGTGATATTATCTGCTCTATTAGAAGGCTTCTCATGAACTGAGTGGTGGCTGTAATTAAATCCAGCAGGTTGAGAAAAGTAGTTTGGCAGTTTCAATTGATTTATTGTGTTTGTGACATCTGGGCCTGATTTATTGTATTGACTCGCAGGACTGTTTTTGGACACTTACCCTGCACATTCTCATTCCGGTTTGGGGGACTCACAGCCTGTAAATATGTAGTGTTCTCATTCTACTGTGATTTTAGCCTTCTCTTTGTAGTTTTCTTCTTCCGTTGGAATTCATCTTGTTAAAATGTGATTGAAAGCATGACACATTGTGGGTTTGTGGGCATGAACAGAGCTATTGGAAAAATTGGGCTCATCGAAGTTCGTCGTCAGCATCCCAGCTCAGTCTGTGGGGCGAGAGAATGAGAGGGATTGACAGTTTGGTTTTTTAAAACTTAGTCTATAAATTGCCCAACTATTTGACCAATGTTATGGCTACCTGAATTTTAAAATTTAGATTTTAGATATAAGTATGAACATAATGTCATAGAAAGTTTGTTTCAGTTATCGGAAAACAGTGAGAATATCCAGCTGGATATTTACAGACAATTTCCCCCAACCCAAATTTTACTGCAGGCAAGTCAATTTTAGAAAGTCTACACTTCAAACTCTGTAAAACATGTTTGAAAGGGAGGCGGGGGAGACGAGCGTCAAGCTTCAGTTTCGTCCACAGGGGAGGCAGAGACGCACACAGGTCCCAGGCAGCCTAAATGCCTCGCTCGAAATGCGTGGTTGCACCTTCCAGGCACAGATGCCCAGCATTATAGCTCTCAGTTTCCTACAGCTGGGGCCACTTAGCTCATGCCTGAACCCCCAGCCAGGGTTCTGGAACAAATCAGGGAAAATTGAAGAAAGCCTAGGTAAATCTCTCAGGCAAATCAACTTCAGGTCAGCTTGTGGCTGAGCTTACTTTGACCTTCTGCCACAGGATTACAGGCTAGACTCTGCCATTGCTCTTTGTAGTCAGCCTCTCGGTGGCATTTAATTCACTTAGAATAGCTTCCTGTTTTTTATTCTTGTACTCAAGTGTCTATTTCAGTACACTATCCTGTTGGTCTTCATTGATTACTTTTTAAAATACCCAAAGTGCGACCTTGCACCCAAAGTTAGGACTTAACCTGTACTAACCACTGATGACCACCTACTGTCCAGATACCCTCTCTGGGCTGCAGCTGGGCTTCCAACTCAGCAATGTCTGTGCCATTAAACTAGGCTCACACGCAGACAATTGCATGTCCTAATACGCAGCATGGTTCATGGTCTTTCCTTTAAAACCCTGATTTTTTTTCTTATTTTCTTTTGTGGAGTTAGTTTAAATAGGGAATGATTGCTTACCACCACTTTACAGAGCTATGTGGGGTTGATTTGAAAACTTTTACTTTTATTCTCCATGGTACCTGAGTTACTTCAGATAGCTCAGGAACTCATTGTATTTTCTGGTGGCTGTTTAACGGAACTTTTCAAACTGGATTAGGTAGGATACGTGAAGGGAAACTCAGCAATAAGAGACAGTCAGTGAACATTCATTTCTCTTTGAAACATTAGCAGGCATGCATGGATTTTGGCCTAGTATGAAATCTGCTTGGAAAAACCTCATTCATCCCCAAGTCAAGTAGGAAATAATGCCAAATTACTTTTTAAAAATGGCTTTCCTGAAATATAATTTACATATCACTGAATTCACTCTTTTAGTTGTACAATTTAATGATTTTTAGTAGTTTTACAAAATTGTGCAGACTTCACTGAAATCCAAGTTTCATCACCCCAAAGTAACGTGGTCCCAAAGAGATAATTAGTTATGATTTTATATATGAATGATCTTAAATCGATCCTAGAATGATATTCTGCACGCAGCTTAGGAAGGAGGCATAAAGAATGTTACATGCTCTAACACTGCACATCGAAGTGCCCTCGTGGGTGCCTCATTCCAATGACTTGCTTGACCTGATCCAGGGATCAGACTGCAATGCAGCCTGCCTGTCATACAGAAAAAAATCTGAGAGAATATTGAAAATAATTCATCCTAAAGTAGCATAAGTTTACATGTGCACAAAAGTGTATCACATATTACCCTGCTCAGGTAGCTCAGCTGTTTGGAGTGTTGTCACAATGGTAGTGGGTTCAATTCCCAGTCAGGGCATGTATAAGAATCAAGCACTGAATGTGTAGATAGGTAGAAAAACAACTCAGTGTCTCTCTCTCTCTTCCCCTTCCTCTCTCTCTTCCCCTTCCTCTCTCTCTTTCAAATCAGTTCTTTAAAAAGTACATCACTTATTAGACAGAAACAACTGTGGCTTCTGTGCCAAGTTCAGATGAGGAAATGCTGCCTCATTATTAAACAACTTCAATTTTATTTTACCTGTGTTGTTGGCTCCCTGCACATACCTGCAAGATCCTGTACCTGCAAGGTGAGCACCAAGATTTCCAGGGCCACGTTTGCTAGTAGATGCAAAGAGCTGACCCTGAAATGCAGCAGGAGGGGAAGAAGCTGGAGCGTTCTCCGCAGTGGTAAACGTGCACTTCTTCACTGTCAGGGATAATGATCCTAAGGGGGCTTTCAGTTGCACTGGCCATACTCTGTAGGCTAGAGAGCAGACTAGCTAGATATGGAGCATTTAAAATTTTGGTCTATGAGCTAGGTGTGGATTTATCGAAGTGTCCCTCCTGAAAAACTAAAGAATTCACTTGAATTATTTGAAATAAAAGGCAGTGTTTGCTTTTACTTTCACTAAAAGATAAGATGATATCAAAGAAATAGTGATCATGGAAGGGTTTGCTTTGGCAGGCTCTCCAACCTAGTTTACAAGTGTTTTTCAAGCAATTTTCTTTTTATGAACAAGACTGTACTAGACCATGGGGGAAATGCACAATTAGGTGTTTACGCAAGAAGGGTTTAAAATCTAGGTGAAGTGAGCCTCCTTGAACAAATTATCAGAGTCAATTCTTACTGCAGAAAGTAGCTTTTTTTAAACAGCTATAGTAGTGACTGGCTATAAATAATATCAAGTAAGACAGACACTTGTTGGTTTCTGATCAATGTGGTCAGAATAAAAGCTGCCTAGAACTACCATCCCTTTCCTTTCTACCTCTTCTTTGTCCACCCAAATCCCCCATTGCCTCTCAAGAGACAGAAGGTTTTCTGTTATTGAACTCCTCAGACAGGTATAATCCCATATTGTTAATAATGGGCTCTCAGCAGACTAGAAAAGAAGAAAGAAAGGAGCTCAGCCAGGATGATAACCGAATGCCCCAGCGATGACTTTCCATTTTTCCAGTAAAATGCTCATTCTCTCATGCAGGCCTGTGTATTCGCTGGGGAGAGACTGTGATTTTGAAGTCTTAATAAAATCCCAGCACCTCATGATTTAAATGCAGGCTTATTTCTTCAGCGTCGAGACAAATTAGCAGTATAGTCCCTCCCCACTCTCATTTTCTATAAATCATGGGTTGATTACGTGCTGACACACTAGTACTTACTATTATAGAAATCATGTTTCTTATCGTATTCCACCAGCAGAGCATTCGTTTTAAAAGTGACAGATGTGATCTATAGGCCTGTGGATGCAAGGGTCATACATTACAAGTTGCATTATTTACCTACTGCTGTTGGTCTTCTGGACTGTGGCATTTTACAAGGTGGGGGGCCCAAAATGGAATTTATTTATAAAACGTGTATTTATTCTTACACGTTTAAATTTCAGTCACCTTTGAAATGCTCTACATTTGATGCAATACATCTATTGAGACTTTTTTCCCCACCACTCACAACAGCTGTTGAACTTGTCGATGTTGATGTCTTTTAGTGCTTCTGCCATTTTTTTGTTTGTTACGACTCTCCCACATCAGCAAAATGTTTCCCTTTTGGCGACTTTTTGTAACTAGGGAAACAAAAAAGTCACTCAGGGTGAACAGGGTGGGTGAGGCACAGGAGTCATGCCATTTTTGGTAAAAAACTGCTGAACACTCAGCATGGTGTGGGCAGGTGCACTCTTAAATTGCCCATCATGAAATGGGCAGACCCACTGAAAGAGTCTTCAGAAAAAGTCACTGAGGCCAAATGCAGCCTCTCACAACTGATGCAGGTGGGCTCCTAGAACACTCACTTAGTGGGAAAAGACTGTACAATCAGAAGCCCCCCTTCCAGAAGCTAAATCCAGGCTTTTGGGGGGTCTTCCCTTGTATTTGAAAAATTAGCCTGTTTGTGTTTTGCACAAGATGGAATTTTATTTCCATAATAGTGAAAGTCTAGCTTGCTTAGGTGGGGTATCTGCCTAAATAGTTTTTAAGGACATAAAAGGATAAGAGTCTGTCTTATCTTGAGTTTTATTTCCACAAGCCACTTCAGGCTCAGCAGGCAACTGCTTGAGAAGGACATTTCCCTGATGAAAGTCCTTGACCTGGATGTGCTTTTTTCTTCAGTGAAATGTTCTCATGAGCACCTTATGACTACACTTTATTGTTCCAGAGATTTTTGTTTTCAGTTGGAATCTGAAATACTTTTAATCGTGCATCAATGATAAAAAAATAATCAATACAAATTCTTTTTCATTCAGTTCTGCTAATTTCAATTTAATAAGCTCAATTAAATCAAAGGGTAAAATAGGTTGGGAAGGAGTTTAAATTTAAAGGTGGTTCAAAGTATACAATTTGTTACATGACTGCCACCTTATTTTAGCAGTAAATGAAGAGTGGTTTTATTGAGATTTTTATTTGACTTGCAAAGCATGAAAATCTTTAATTAAAGAATTTATTAAGACATTCAATGACTTTTATAAGAGGAGGGATTATCTCTTTTAAATTAATTGACATGACTTATGATCCTATAATGAGATTGTTGTCCCTAAAGCTTTGTTTTTAAAACAGACTTTAACTGACTCAGTTCATGATCAGAGAGTTATTCCAGGCTGGTTTCGAATAAATGTACCATGTCCATTCTTGAACAGCACCTAATCAGGCAGATTAAGGAATACCAGATTGGGAGCAGGACTTGCAGGATATGAGAAGAAAGAGCTTTCTGGAGAGGTAATCTTCATGAACCTTCTCATCCTTGTACCATCTTGTATTTTAACCCTTCCAATCCCATTCTTCCAGAACATCATTTGATTTCTAGTTTTACTATTTCCCTTCCGGGTGTTACTGTACTCACTTGGTCATTCCTCTAATTAAAATATACCACTCTATTTACTTTCTGGCTCATTTTTCAAGTTGACTAGAAAAAGTCATCACAAGAAGACTGGGTGTCCCTGAGCTGGACCATCTGAGCATCCTCATTGGTGGCTGAAAGCTTTAATTCCTGCATCCTGGTTTGTCCCTTTCTCATTCCAAGTTTGTATCTTCTCAGCAGCACTGCCAAGTAGGTTTCCTGGCAAGAATTGAAATCCATGCCTTCTGAGACCACTCTTTCTGTTTATGAGTAGATCAGATTGCCAGGAAGAGCTTCCTAGGGATGCATTGAAATCTGTGTTCGGTAGCTCCTACCAGTGGAACATATTTGTAAGCTAAGGGGATCCCTCAGAATGTGAGTGTTAAATTCAACCATCAGCCTATTATTGGGAAGACTTGTATGAGAAGTAGACTTGTTTCCCTGCTTAAAATCCCTCTCTTCCCCACCTATTCTCCTTCCCTTCTCAATCTTTCTCCTAAGACCAGCCCCTCTCTTGGAACCTTGATCTCATTTGTATCCTAATCAGTAAAGGAACCTGATCCAACTGTTGTTCTTTTATTTAAATCTCAAATTGTCTTCTTTCTAAAGTACCATTTCCTTTATGAATTTGCTTTGGTCTACCTTATGCCACATAAAATAAATTAAATTTAGTCTCCCCTTGGCCCTGCTACTTTCCAAATAATCACACAATCTTGTGTCTTCCTCTTTTTCTATCAAACTTGTTTTACTAAATTTGTATAACTGCTGTATGTTTTACATTAATTTTTATAGGCAGCAAAGGTGCTATTCAGCATACTGTTTTATGCATTTGAAATAATCTGGAAGTTGACAGCTTTCCTAAAGTAGTCAGTGATTTAGTTTTGATAGAAACAAGTTTATAAGATTAAAACAAAAAATTGATACTGCCTAATGGATGAATGTATATATTTAGTCTAATCTCTTTGCATATAGGAATAATCTTCTAGGAAAATTTCTGTCTTTATGTTACACTTAAATAACACATAACTGTCCTTCCCAATTCGGCTATGCAAAAATGGGAGTGAAGTAATATACTATTAAAAGATGTTCTAAGGTATTAATTTTCATGATGAGTAGAATATATTAATAATGGACTGTGACTTAAAAGAAAATCCCAAATATTACAGACATATTGTGAGCATCACTCTATACACATGTGGCAGGAGGGAGTGAGTATCTGATGCCCTTTGTAAACTGTTTTTTCCTTTACTTCTCACCCTTGAGGAGATGGGATTTTTGGTAAGACACCATAAAGAGACAGAGACTTACCATGAAAGCATCAAATATTTTCTGTGAAAATGTTTAAAAGTCAATGTTTGTTAAAAAGAAAATGATTTATTTTGTGGATATAGTACTCTGACTAATCTAAAAACTCTAAACTCACTCCAAGGAATATTGTGAAACACTGCTAGCCCATTCTAGTAAAGTAGGAAATGAAGAAGAGAACAGAGGAATTAGAAAAATGCTGGAGAACTATGAGGGTGAACCTCATTCTTTTAAAACAAATGCCACAGAACACAAATTTCTGAAACAAATGAACTACAGAGAATTTTTCATAATATAAAGTTAATTGTTATACAAAATTACTAACAGAGTTCTCTTTAATAAAGAAGATTCCTGGCACATTCAAAATGATTCATTCTCTGATTATTTAATTATTGTAATATTCAGGTCCTAATATAAGCTATATCTGTAAATAAAAGTTTATTATATAATGTATACAAATAAAATTAATTTGTATATGTGCATGTTAAAATTTTGTGAAATGTTCCAAACTCTAACATTCTCATATTATATTTCTATAATTCACAGTGATGTCTAAAGTTCCCTAAATTCTGAGCACTATGTAAAATCGAATTAGATTAAATCAGTTTTCTTTGATGGAAAAGAACATTACTTAAATCTCTGTGACTAGTGACCTATGGTTGCTCTCTGTTACATGTGATTCGAAGGTCAAGTCTGACTTAAAGCCGTGGAACACAGCGCCAGCTCATTACTCTGTTTTAATTCATGTGGAAGCACAGCCAAAATGCCATGACCGTCTCTACCTCTGACCCAGAACTGTGAGGAAAATCCATTTCTCTGATGTCGCCAAATCCTTCAGGCCTCCATCACTGAGACTGCAGAAACCCTCAAGGAACTAAAAGTTCTCTATTTTCACTAGGGCATCTATGGAAACACATTATTGCTGTCGTACAATGCAAATGCAGCTCTCACATAGAAAGAAAAAAGTGCCATGTGTTTTTCACCATCAAATGAAGCCATTAATATATGTCCTAAATTCGTGAACTCTGTAGCCTCCAAAAACAAATGAGAAAAATCGGCAACAAATGGGATTCATGACACAAGTTCACAAAGTTTCTCAACTGGAAGGGATTTTGGTGTTAATTCAGCGTAGCCCCTCGTTTTAGGATTAAGGTGACTGAAGATCAGAAAATTTAAATTGAGAGAACATAGTTTGTCAGAGGCAGAGCCAGGACAAGCGCTCAGGACTCCTGATTTCAGTCCAGTTTTACTGTACCAATGGTTAGTTGCTAAGGCAATTTTATATTCCTTTTGATGGCTCTAGGAAGTCAACTCTAAGAAGCACATATTTTCCTAGAGAGTGCATTATCAACAAAGGTCATATCACCCTCAAAGGGAGTAAAAAAAATCTGAGATGTTAGATGTCAAAATGGTTTGTGGCCTTCCTGAGGGCCACATACCCATGGCATCCAGGTTTCAAGGTGAGGGGAAGGGTGAGGTAGGAAAAGAAAATATTGGGAAAAGAATGGCTTGAAGAATTCCTTAGTGGCGATAATTTTTAGAAGATCGAGAAACACTGCTCTGGACCGAAGTCCATGGCAGGGATCTCGGAGAAGTGGCCAAAACATTGGCTGATTACAAGTGCTGAGCACTCTATTTGTTTTTAGAGTGAAGCCAGTAAACTGGGATGCTGAAGCATGCTCTGTCATTCTCATTCAGTTTGGGTGACCTGTGGTAAAACACATCAACCTCTGTTTTAGAGGGCCAACACTGAGTCTTCATCACTTTATAACCAGAGTACAAATAAGAGAGAGGTATGCTCTGTACTGTGAACAAGGAAAATACAGGGGGTTGTAGGAATCCAAGAGAAAGGCTTAGTGTAACGGAAAATGTTCAGAAAGTCCTCAGGATCCAAACACTACTTCTGTGCATTAACACTTATCTAAAAGCGTTTCGACTGAGGATGTCCAAGTCTCAATTTCCTTATCTATACATTTGGGATTAATCGTCAACCTTAAATGATTTGGGAAGAAATAAAAAGAAATTATGTATAAAGTAATAAACCTGGAACATGGTAGTCAGCAAATAAAAGGACATGTAGCATTATTATTATCACCTGATAATACGTTCAGAAGTCATTAGACCTAGACTAGTTCTATATCAAATGACTTAGCAGGTAGTTTTTTTCTGGGAGATTTTCTTCTATCTTCTTTTGAAAAACTCTCCCCCTTTGTCTTTGCCCCTTTGTACTTTGTCTTCCCCCACTCTGACACTCCCTGCCTCTGCCTTGGGCTCCCTTGGGCTGGGTTTGTTGACTGTGGCAGCCAGCTCTGCTGGCATAGAAATACCTGAGTCAGCCTGAACTATTGATACCATGATTCAGCGCAGGCATCACCCTTACCTTATACTTCTGCCCTCCCACCCCCAGGAGGTTAGAGTAAAATAGCTCATTAATTTATGATTTCTCCATAGGCCTTTAACTCTTTGAGGGTAGAGATTCATTTATTTAACAAACAATAACTGGGAATTTACTCTGTTCTAGGCACTGTTCTAAGGGAAGTGTTTCAGGCATTTTTCTACAACCACAAACAAAACAAAAATTCTATCTTGTTGGAATCTGTATCCCCACGGGGTAAAAAGTGACATAAATGAGTAAGCCATAGAATTTGTTGATGGTAAATGCTAAGGAGGAAAAAAGTAATGAAGAAGGATAATATTTTGGGAAGGATTGCAACTTTAGAAAGCCAACTGGAGTCCCCTGCGCGCGCGCACACACACACACACACACACACACACACACACACACGTGACATTTAAGAATGAGACCTAAAAGAAGTGAGGGAATGAGAAGAATCTTAAATCCCAGGCATTAAGAGGTGCATGTTCATGGCTGCCACAGGGCCAGACATGTAGATCCATATAGATCATTTTCAGAATGCTGACTTTTACTCTAAGGGAAACAGATCATGTCTTATGCTTCCTTAAGTACTGGCCCAGTGCCCAAAACATGCTAAGCATTAAATAAATGATTGGTGAATGAAGTAACTGAGTCATCACTCTATGTACACACAAACCACCAATTAAATGATATACAAAGACTAGCTTTGTGACGTCCAGTTTAGAAGGTATCATGTAGTATAAGCCTGAAAACATAGAACCCATTGCAGACAATATCGTTGAACAGAATCATAACAAAATACACAGCGTTGTACCTGTCAGTCCTGTGCTAACAGGCAGAAACTGCAGACCCAGTGGGGAAGTTGAGGAGAGGGGTAGGCAGGATGAAGTGGGAAAAGTACCAGGAGGAACTTCAGACAATTGGATAGCAGCCAGAGTTGACTGGGCCAATGCATCAGCTCCTTAACTAACTCCGGATGCCCTGTCAACTTTGTATTTCAGATCACTAATGAATACCTTTTTGGTATAAGTATATCCAATCAACATTTAACTGTGCTCAGTGTTTTACCTGGCATGCTTACCTCCCACAGGCAAAAGTTAAGTGAAATCTCTGTTTTTAAACTGACTCTCCAGCATAGCCTGACTACTGTGAACTTTGATTCAACAGCCTGGTTGAAATGCTTTCTAGAATGTGAGTCAAAATAATCCAACTTCTATGTGCATTTATTTTTATCCCACAATTTTATATTGTTGTGTATATTTTACAATATATATTAGTATACTAGTGATTGTTATTTACAAATGTAATTTATAAGTAATTTATAAATAAACAATATTGAGTATAAATAATCAAACATTTATTCCTGATAAGGGAGAGGAATCAAACAAGGTGGAGACTACTATGCAATAAATAATGCAATAAATAAGAAGCATTAGGACAGAGAACATTTATTGTTTTCCTAAGAAAATATATATATATTCAAATCAAGCAAATCCTTATTTGCTTGGTAAAACTGTCACTGAGGCATTTAGTTTGGGGAATTTGTGAAACTGACCAGATATGCTGAAGTAGACTTTCTTGTCACATAATAGCTGATAATTCACAAGGACAAATCACTGTGAGGTAATCACATTCAAATGATTCATTTGATGTATTAATTATCTTACAATAAATAGAAAGTTTGTTTGGACTCAATCCTTACACTTCACACGGTCAGTCACACTTTGTTGTTTTGTTCCAACGATTGCCTGTCCATCTTGAAATGTGAAAAGATAAAAAATGGAAAGAAAACAAGAAGCCACAAACCGCTCCCACTCCGCGGAGTGACAGCATTGTAATACAGAGTCGAGAGACAGATGGTGGCTTATAGCAGACATCAATCTTCAGTGAGAGTAAATTTAGGATAATGCCCCTCTTTGGTAATGGACATGTCTTTGCAAAGTTATTGCTGACAGCATCCTCTAACGTGCTGATTTGCTAAGACAAGGTTTTTATTGCATCTAATCTTGTCGTAAGGCATGAAAAAAATGGTCGGGTACATGTTTCTCATGTATAGTTTTTACAAGAATTGCCTGCATTAGAGAGTGGCTGAATTGTTTTCCATATTTTATGGCACATTTCTAATGTTCCACCACACACAACATTGATCACTCAGTCCATTAGCTTATGATGTCCTGAAAGGGGACACTTCCTTTGGGAAAAGCCATTATTTGATATGAGATGAAGGCTCTGCCTACGTAGGTCAAAGTGGGGTAGAATCTATTCAGCAACTGCCTAATTTCATCAAGGCCAATAATCAGCCAGAAAAAGTATATATACTTGTAAATGTAAGGATTTGTTAAAAATGTCTGGCCTCTCCAAATATGTTATGTCTTCCGAGTGACTTGACGATTTCCTAACAGTTCAAACTACCCCCAGTAAGGATGGAAACAGCTTTTAAGGAGCAAAAAACATTTTTGTAGTTATATACATAGGAAAATAGGCATTATTGGGGTTTTAACAGGAAAACAGAAAAGATAGAGAGATTTCATTATAGAGCTTTGTTAACACAGGTTGTAGAACAGCTGAGAGACTCACAAGGACTGTGGAGAAGCCCAGAGATCAGCAACAACAGAAAGTGCCACCACCTCAAGTGGTCTTTCCAGAGCTGGGGCCTTTCACTGGAGCCAGACCCATTCTGGGGCTGTTTGCAGGGGCTGGGACCACAAGTGTGTAATCACTGGAGATGTAGGCCCTGGAGGAGACACTGCTGAAGGGAAGTGAGCACGCACTGGATTCTCCTGTTCTTCTGCCCTCTGAGTTTCTAACCATCCCTCCCATAGGCAAGGAAGCCTTGCAAATGCAGCCCTAGCAGAACAAAGCAGAAGGACAGGGAATGAGGCTGGGAGCCAACAGAGAAACGGGTAACTTAGACAAAATTAAACTAGCTTCCTTTCTCTAGCACTTTATTTAATTTGCTTCTGAGCATTATCAGTTCTACCCTACACATAGAGATAATTCTTCCCAAGGGGAAGAAACTTTTGAAATCTCTGCCAGCAGAGGTAAGGGCTGAATTGGAGACTGGCAGCAACAAGGCCAAGTGTTCCTCAGAACATGCTTTGGAAAAGGCTGTGGCATGACTATTCAGGCTCCCAATGCATGCGTGCTCAGGACATGTAACTGAGTGGGAAAACAGCGGATGCCCCCTTGTATTCTGCACCTGAGACACATCAGAATCTGTGCAAGGTGCTTCTGCACATGCCCCTTCATCTGCAGAGTGGCCTAAGAAGGGAATTCATATCTCTGTAGGGGTATGAGCTATGATATCTTTAGCTGCCTCTGAAATCCCCAAATCCTTTCTTTCCTGTGGGGTCTTTTGTTTGTGCTGTCGAGGCAGGTCAACAATACCAAGCTCTCCTTTGACAAGAAGGGCAGACAACTCTATGTAAAGCCTCAGGTCTGGAAACTGAGCAACACGTGGGTCACTGTACTGTATCAGAGCTTGGATCCAATCAATTATTTCTCTGACAATAACACAGGGATCATGGACTATCATGTTTGTTCCTTAATAAAATTCTTAAATACTTTTAAGGTTGTACTCCAATTAATAATAGCTTGTACTTATTGACTGCTTACTAGATGGCAGGCATTGCTATGAGCATTCTACTTTTATTAATTAGTGTACTTCTTGCTATAAACCTGTTAATTGGTCTTATTATTATCTTCATTTTAAAGTGAGGAAATAGAGGCAAAGAGCATTTTTATAGCTTATCTGAATAAATTGTGCTAGTGATTGGTAGAGCTGGAAAAAAAGACTGTCCTAAGAATTATAATACAAGACTTTTACAGTGTCCCACGATGGCATTTTATGGATTCATGGCTCATAATGTTACTCAGTTCTTTATACAAGAAATGTTCTAATGAATAGTTGTGATTATTTTTCTTGAAAAAAGGCAAAATTATAATTATACTAAATGTGAGTATGTTGAGATATTGAATAGGTTTGTGTTTTTAATATTCTTTTGAAAAAAGAAATTAGATATGCTTTTTTAATGTAGTTCACAAAGCTGGCCATAAATATTTTCTGCATCCAGTATTAATGAAATAAAATATTTTAAAGCAAGATAAGCAAATGTAATCTGCTATTGAGGCAGGTCAGTAATACCCAGCAGATTACAATAGGATTTTTGTATTTTAGATATAAAACCCTAGGGGAAGGGACTGGTGAAGATGTCTTGGAGAGGTTTTGGGTGGTTTTTTGTTTTGTTTTTTAATCCTCGCCTGAGGATATTTCATTAATTTTAGAGAGAGGGGAAGGGAGAGAGAAAAAACAACAATGTAAGAGAGAAACATTAATCAGTTGCCTCTCGCACACATCCCAAGTGGGGATTGAACCTGCAACTAAGGTATGTGCCCTGCCTGGGAATCAAACCTGCAAACTTTTGGCGCATGGGATGATGTTCCAACCAATTGAGCTACCTGCCAGGACATGGCAAAGACCTGTTTTGATGGGAAGGAACAGACTAGACATTCTAAGAACCCTGGACCCTAATCAAATTATAAAATCACAAAAATACTCATCTTGTTTGCCTGGATTACATTTGAGGCCTGATTCAGTGTCTTTGTCTTCCATTATTAAAAACTAGCAATGAGTGGTGTGGGCCCAGCACTGGACAAATTAGAGTCTAACAAAAACCACAAATGTAGAATCTAATGCCAGCCACCCCTGCTATGAAGAATGCCAGGACAATGAAGGTGCCTAATCTTAGGGTAAGCACTGGAGAATGGGAAAGTTGACATCACTTTTATTTACGTACTTTTCTGTCTATTACAACCAATACATAGGTTGCTTTTCTTTCTATAAGTAAAGCTTCCTGAACAGGTGAGGATGGTTCTAGCTCTTATTCTAATTCCTCTAGCTAACCTAGAAGCTCATTATACACTCTCCTTTTAATTATGTGTGCAAAAATTGCTGCTTTTGAGAATTGCATATTTCTCTACTATTCACAACAGAGGAAGGAAGCCTTGATATATACCTAAAACTGTCATGCCCAAGAGTCACTTCTAATCATAGTCTTTGTCTCTACTCCTTTTATTACCATTTGTGATTTTTAATAGATTGCTACCTTATGTTTTAGCATACTTACAGATTTAATAAATTTACCAAATAAATTTGGTACATTTAAACTTTTAATTCAGAAAACTGTTTCATTTTTTAATAAGCAGCCTCATTTTCCCTAACGTGACCAGTAAAGTCACACTAAATGGTTCCCACAGGCATATTTGCCACTCGTACCTGCAATCCATGCCTGTGTGATCCCGACTCAGGTGTCTCCAGACCAGCAGCTGTGATCACCAAGATTGGGCTTCTTTTATATGATTAATAAACAATGGCATTTTCCTGGACAGGCCTCGAAGCTCTGACGCTTGCCAGGCCACTGTCCCCTTCTGAAGGCTGAGCCTAACACTCTTGCTTCCTGAAGCAGCTGTCACCATGCCCCACTCCAACACCCTCTTGTTTTGTATGCTACTCTATTGTCAGTCCTTCTTTCTCTATGGTTCACATTCACACATTCCATGGGTGGATCCCATCAGGCCCTTTCTTTTCTCTCCACAAGACAATTTACCTAGTAACCAGGTTCTCTAGCCAGGCTACCTCTCAGATGCCCATCCAGCCCGAATGTAAGAGGGGTGTTGCAGACAGAAAGTAGTAAGGGCAAAGCGTGAGAAAACAGAAGTAATGAAAGCATAAACGCCATGTGGTGGGGGGCACAAGTCATAGTGACACACACAGTATTAGAAGAAGTGTGGAGAGAGCTGAGAGGCAGACACCAGGCAGCTGGCTCACGGGAGTGGCTATGTGACTCTTGTTAGGACTTTGGAGTATCCAGACTCATGTTCCAAGGTTTCTAGAAACTTATTGTACACCAGATGAGATGATTTTCTGTGCCTCCTTACTTCAGGGTATATCCTTAAAATAAACTCATGTCACCACATAACAAAGCCCCTGTCGCTTGGTACTGCTTCTGGTCCAAAAGAGGCCAAACACAAACATTGTGATTTTTGATGAGTACCCGCGCACACACCTCACTTTTCAACAATTTAATGCAAATATTTTTTGCTTTTGACTCCAACTTTATGACTGGTAAAAATATATATTTGCATACCAAAGGTCATATCCTTTATTCTGAGAGTCCTGTCTGTAAAAATAATGAATACTCATTAATCATATAGAAATGTATTTCTAAGGTACTAAAAACTTAGCTTTTGTTTTATTGTATGATCTATTGTTCTTCTCTAAAACTTATGCATTTCTGTTGTGTTACTTGTAAAACTTAAAACTTTCTTTTAGGGTAACAGAGTAGACGTCACTAACTACTTTAGGCTCTGTAGGGAGCTAAAAAGTTTTCCTCAACCCTCTTAGGGTCCCTGGCTGGGTCTGAAAAGTAAAGTGACAAAGACAGATTAACAGAAGAAAAGTATACAAATTTATTTAATATAAGTTTTATGTGACACAGGAGCCTTCATAAGGAAATGAAGACCCAAAGAAACAGAACTACCTATTTTTGTGCTAGATTCGATGAAGAGTGTGACAGGCATGGAGGAATATGATGGGTTGAGAAGTATGAGGTAACTATAGTAAACTGGAGAGACATAGCAAGTCCTGCTTGTGAGATTCCTCCTGGTGTCCTTCTATGTTAGAAGATAAAGATGTTCCCCTCCTCTTGGTGTAGAGAGGGCTTCTCTCACATGAGGATTTTATGACCAGCTTCAGGGAAGGGTGAGTCAGGGAGGAGGTCAGAGATACCGTCCTGTTTCTGCCACCTGCTCAAACTCCTCCAGCTTAAAATAGGCAGTATGCCAAGATGCCATGTTTTGGGGTAGCATGTCTGGAACCCCATCAGCTCCCATAGCACTTGGTACTTATCTTTGCTAATACACATTTGCAATTATTTTGTTAATGGTTGTTACTGATGCAAACTCAATGAAGACAAGGAACTATGACTTCTTGCTCACCAAAGCAGTAATAAGCATTCTGTAACTACTTGCCAATTGAAGAGTAAAACAATGAGAGCCATTGTTATTTTTATTTTCAGGTCCTGGTTCATTATATGTTGTTAGGGTTCTAGTTTAGAAAACCAAAGACAAATAAGGCACAGAAATGGGGGACTGCATCAATGTTTAACTTTCCTGTTGGTGGTCCCAGTCCTTCCATCAACTGGCCATCATCTTTAGCTCTTACATAAAAATCCAGAGAGTGCAAATGAAGTGAAGCTTTCACTTCATTTTTGTAGTTCTTTGCTACTTGATTTGCTTGCACTCACACACAATGAGCTGTACTGTCCCCATCACAGTTTGAATTTTGGTACTTGAACTTGTGCTGCTGATTGCTCTCCACTGGCTGCCCATTTGCATGGAAGTCTTAGTGCTAGCTCCTAGCCTTCTTGTTCTTATAGGAGCCTTGCATATTTTGGCAAATTTACAGCCACATTTTCCTAAGGTATCCAGAGAATAACAACTCTGAGCAATGTAAAAAGTTGGTATTAAGGATTTATAATCAGTGGGTGTTAAACAATTGGTTTGAACAAATTTAGTAAAAAGATTTTTTCCCAACTTGTTTGTCAATACTTTTTTCTTGCAGTATAGCTATGGAACTCACCTAGAGTAACATAGCTTTGTGGTATCATTGTAGAATCTAGATTTTTTTCACAAAATTAAAAAAAAGCAAATTATTAAGCTTTAAATAGCACATTTAGTTTCTTTTTCCTGGTAAAGATTTCCTTGATGTTAGGATGAGAGCTAAGCATGGGAAATATGATCTCAATTTTAATCTCAATATCCAGATTTATGGTAATCATTAACATAAAATGTGAGTTACTATGAGTGGTAGACTTAGATAATTTCAAGCTCCAATTAGATATTCCTTTAAAATATTCACCACATTTAAATTGGACATTAATACTTAAATATTTACATTTGCAAATGGTCTACTTTCTGAAACTTGAAACACAGCATCAAGTTAAATTTTTAATGGGATTTATCCATCTTTCAATTTTTTAACAAATATATACTGAGTGCCTCCTATATGTTAGGCAACCATCAGCATTGATGTTCTATTCTATTACAGAACTCATAGTCTAGTGAAAGATAGAAGTAATTAAAAATATAAACAAATAAAAATATATAAGCATATAAATGCAAAATTATAAAGTGAGACAAATATAATGAAGGAAATGGAAAATGTGCTATAATGGCAAAAAAAGATTAAGAATAAAAGATTTTACAGGTTTGTAAATTACAATGCTCTGGTTGAATAAAGTATTGGACTACCATTCTTAGTATTCAAAAAGTATGAGAGAACTTGGAGTGTCCAAGTTCACATGACAAGTTCAGTGAACTGATGGTGAGTGAGGTGCAAGGTCATACTGAAAGATAAACATGACCTTCAAGGATAGAATAACATTAGAGTTTATTTAAATGTAATGAAAATACGTCTTATACAATTCATATTTTAAATACATCACTATGTCTCTCAGTGTGAAATGATTGTATTTAAAGTGATTATAATTCATTTGTTGTGGCAGTAGCCTATGTGAGACATAGTAGTAGCCTACCTAGATTACAAAGGAGGCAGCAGAGATTGATTTGGATAGTCGTTGGAGGTAGAGCTAAGAAGTCATGGCAATGGACTAGATAAAGAGGCTTGGAGGGGGGAGGAATCAAGGCTCACCTAGATTTCTGGGTTGAGCATTTGAATGTGCGCTGCAAGAATTACTAAGATGGGAAAGACTAGTAGAAAACTAGTAGTGTCTTTCCCTTTTCTAGGGAAAGAGAGTTTTATTGTTCTTGTTATAATTTTTTTTAGTGGGACTTGTGCAATTTGACTTGCATTATATCTATATTAAGTCTGAGATTTCTATAAGCCAATTAATTATACTTAGGTGTCAAGCCATAATGATTTATATATCTCTTCTGTTCAGAGTAGAGGCAGGACTCACATAGCTTCAGTCAACATCAGCATATGGGTTTTTAAAAACATTTTTATTGTGGATTAAAATGCACACAGAATATGAGCCCTTCACACCCCCATGTGTCCTTCACCCAATTCAACAACAGTCAACTCTTGATGGCCAATCTTGTTTCAGCTCCATGCAGTCAGTCCCTGCTTCCCTCTTCCCACTGCCACTACTAACACTGCTGGATTATTTTGAAGCAAATCTTAAATTGCATATAATTTTTATCATTAGTTCATTATGGATTTCTAAAAGTTGAGGACTCTACAAAAATATAATCAAAATATTCTCATCACAGCAAAAGTAACAATAATTCCCTAATATTATCATATATTATAGTCAGTAATTCCTGATATATATTAGGAATTATATTACAGTCAGTATTCCTAATATATATTCAGTCAGTATTCCAATTTCCTTTACTATCTATAAATTGTTTGTTACAGATTACTTTTGAATCAACATCTGAATAAGGTCTATGCATTTTAACTAGTTGATATTTTTTCTATCTTGTTTATTTTTTTCTCTACCTCTTTTTTTTTAATTTGCAATTTATTTGTTGACAAACTCAATTTATGGTTTTATAGAGACTCTCATAATCCATACTCTTCTGATTGCAGTACCTCAGTGTCACTTCCCCCATTATTCTCTCTGTTCTCATTATTTCTTATAAAATAATAGTTAAATTTACAGGTTGTTTTTTTTTTTACCAGACTCAGAATTGATTTTTTATCAAGAATATTTTATGGGTGATGGTATGTATTTCTATCAAAAAACCCAAGCCTGGCTAGGTGGCTCAGTTGATTGGAGTGTCATCCTGCAAACCAGAGGTTGCTGGTTCAATTTCCTGTTAAGGCACATACCTACATTGTGGCTTGGATCCCTGGTCAGGGCAGGTATAGGAGGCAACTGATTGATGTCTCTTTCTCTCTCTCTCTCTCCCCTTCTTCTCTCTCTAAAATCAATAAACATATCAACATATCCTTGAGTAATGAATTTTTAAAAACACAAAATATTTGGTTGTCTTGATTTTTTCTGACATTAGCAGCCACTGATGATCATTGCCTAGATCCATTATTTCACTTAATGTTGCCAAAAGCCTCTTCAGTTTGGTTTCTGGGTAATTTTGGACATATTTCCTGCTTCTACCTGGAGTCAACCATTTCTCTTATGAACCCCAGTTCCTTTTAGTTAAAAATGGTATTTAGAGAACACAGTTTGGGTACTCATTGTTACCGGGTTGGTCACTGTGGATGCAGCTAGCAGATGCATCACACATTCATACAGGTATTTTACTCTTAAATTTAGAATTCTGGGCTTTTACTGAACCTTTTCAGTCCTTGCATAGCATGGTTTCTAATGTCACCAGAAAAGGTAAATGAGAGGATAGAGAGGGCCCATAACTTGAGTCCTGCAAAAATAGGTATTTAGGGGATAGAAAAGAGGAAAGGACCTGACAAAGCTGGTAGAGAGGAGCAAGTGGGTGTAGTGCCCTGAAAACAGAGTGAGATGATGTTATGAGAAGAAAACAATTGCACTGGATGATCCTGAGAAGTTAAATAATATGGGGTTGGCCATATTATTTCCTAAGGTGGCTCTAGCAGTGCTTAGTTGTCTTTAACTTCATTCAAAACAATTTTGTTAGACTGTATAGTGACAGCTGTCATATCAGTGTGCATTTAAAAATTATCAAAATTGGTGATTTTTTGTGTAGTCATTTTAATATTGAAGATGAAAGAAAGTAAGTGACATTTGCAGCTTATTATGCTTTATTATTTCAAAAAAGGTAAAAATGTAACTGAAACACTAAAAAGATTTGTGCAGTGTATGGAGGAGGTGCTGTGAATGATTGACTATGTCAAAAATAATTTTCAAAGTTTTGTGCTGGAGATTTCTCACTGGGTTATGATGCTCCATGGTCAGGTAGACCAGTTGAAGCTGATAACAATCAAATCAAGACATTAATTGAGAACAATCAGCATTCTAGCATGCAGGAGAAAGCTGACACACTCAAAATATCCAAAGCAATAAAGTTTTTGGTGAAAATTTTAAAAGTCTTTTATGGGAAAAAAAACACATGAACTTTTTAGCCAACCAATATGATGTGAAATTGTGTGATTTCATATTTGGCAAAAAGGAAGCTATTCTTGCAATGAAATGACAAGGGCAGAACCCCATCAGAGTGGGTTGATAAGAAGCTGCAAGATGAGAAAATGCAGGCAGTGTGAATAGGAATGTGCTCCAGTCCTGAAAGATGAAAATTAAGTGGCCATGTATAAGCTGCTTTGCCTCAAGAACTATCTCTTAATTGATAAAACCTAGGTCTCTGTTTTCTTCCCTAAAATCTGAGTGGGATGGTATGGCATCTATGCTTATAAAAATATAAATTAATAGGGCATACATTTCACCACATTCCTGCATTCCTTAATGGACTGAATTATTCAATGTATGAAAATGTATTTACACAGTTCTTTTGACAAGTCTGTTCCATAAACCAGGAGAATTTCTATCTTCACTGAACAGTACAGGACTGTAGGAATCATAAATCACTGGTGTCTTACTGCTAGTCCCATCACTCATATATCACTTCTTTATATTAGCCCTAGATTCTTCTTTATTCCAGCTGATTATTTCAACATTCAGACTGTAAGGAAGATTCACAGGGTGAAGAGAAAAAAAACCCAAGCTTCCTATCATTTCCGTGTGTTGCAAGAGATTCACCTAAAGTAATTACCTAGACTATGTATTCTCAGCCGCAACTGGCTGGGCCAGATGGTGTGCTCCTCTCCTCTATAGCCCGTTAGTTTATTTTAGCAAACCCTTGAGACTGCTTTAACATTCCATAAATGGAGTGGATGAAGGCCAGGTTCTTTGTAGGTTAATGATTTTGAGATCAGTATTTTTGAAACCTAAGCACTGTTTCAGCAAAGGGAGAAAAATCAACAGATGGGAGACAGGGTCACTATCAGTGCTTATGATGGCAATAAAACAGCTTACATAAGGCAAAGAACAGACTGTGTGACTGAGTTTAGTCCTTCCCCATAGTTATATGATAATAGATACGAAAGCAAATCAGGCTTGCCTGTTGCTTCAGAGTCTTTAGGAGTAAAGATAAATGGTAAAATGGCAATGACTACCCATGGCTTTCAGTCTGGTGACGTTTTACTTCTGGCTAAGAATTCTTTTTCCAGAATGGTAAGGCCTGCCTTTGAAATAAAGGGGACCATGTTATTAACTTTTATTTCATAACATACAGTCTATAGCATAATAATTTTGGTATTTTGTGAAGAATACCACTCTTTTGAATCCCAAAAGGCCCCAAATAAATGAATCCAATGCGAGTACTCAAATTCAGCAAATCGTTTCTCTGGGGAAATGATTCTTTTTAATAACCATGGTTATAAACAGTGTATCTAAAAATGGTAGCCACGAAGACACAGGTGATTTTCTTACAAAGAAATTCCAGAATGGGAATGAGGGTAGGTTTTAAAGAAGGGAAACTATGAAGAATTAATAGTGTACTTTGAATCCCATTTACTTTCTTTGCACGGTGCAGGAGAGTAAGAGCATGCTCTTGGTTCAGATTTGCTCTTTCTCTCTTTTGTCTTGATTATTGCTATCACAAATTAAAATGCCTGAGGCGAGAGTGGGGTGGAGGATGAATACAAGAGGTGGAGCTGCGAATAGCTAAGGTTTAACAATTGCTATAATTTTATGTGTGAGCAGGGGATATCTTTCCTTTGAGCCTTATATTTATTTTTTGAACTTAATACCCCAGCTTCTAAATTATCTACAATTGCTGATTCATATATAACTGGTCCGAAAGAAATACTGTACTGAGGTGACCAGAAATAGAGATTAAATGTCATAAAAAATGGCCTTCAAAAATTGCAACACCTAATGCCTTTCATATTGCCTAAAATCTTGAGGCATGTGTAGACTGGAAGCTGAGCTGATTCTCAGAAATGTTGAACCTCAGAGATGTCTGGCACTGCCAATTTTACTTCCACTCTAGGGGAGACGGCATCAGTATGGCGGGAGGAGACCATTTGATTTCTAAATATGAGATCATGGAGGTAAACCACCATTTCTTCAGTGACAAGTTTCTAATTACCCCTACAAGTTTCACATTAAAACAAAATGATTTGGCTCAAAAGATGCCATAGATTTGAAAATGGTAAGTTGTACAAATTCGGGCTGTAGCTTCGAGCAGCTCAACATTTTTTAAAAATGATCTTATCTACTTGAAAAATATGCCCCCTTTGTTGTTTCCATTCATTTATTTAAACATCTCACATAAAAAGCACTTAGCTCCCATTTGCCCAAATGGCTGACATCCTAACATGATCACAATCTCCTGTGCTAATGAAAGTAAGCAATGGGTGTGGAAAGGACAAGGGAATAATAGTTCACACTTTATCTTATTTCAAAATGTTTCTTTCATACAAATTGGAGGAGGGGAGCCCTCTTTGTCCTTAAGGTCCAAGTGTGCATCTCACAAAGCCCAGCTCTCCATCACACAAGATCATATAAAAAGCTTTCTAAATTCGTGACCAGGAGCTAAAAGCATAGGGGGAGAGTCAGTGACCAGCGGTCCACATTCTGGGTGTCTCCCGGCCTTTCTCAGCCGGACTCAGTACATGGTATCTCAAACACAGGGCCTTTCAGCCGTTTCTAATTGTCATGAGGAAAACAGCCTCAAAGTCTCTTTTAAGCTACAAGTCAATCAGTTGTTTTATGTGTCATTATAAGAACGAAACACTGCTAAGTTTTACCTTCAAGTCAGGTACCTTCATTTGGGGTAGGGGTGGGGGGAACATAGTAAAAGGTCTACCCTGGCTTTCTGAACAGAGTTCAGGAACACTTTTACCTCCCATTTGCAAAGAAGTTCTCCATTTTTTCTGTGATGTCACTCTCGAACCAGGTCCCCTCGCACAGGGGGGATCCCATCTGTTTACCTTAGCAATTAACGTGCTAAGCAAAAAATGAAGGGAAAAAATCAGACATGGAAGCAGTCTTGAAAACCTGTGAGAAATGCTCAGAAAGCACACATACAGATACATATTTTAGCAGTTTCCTGGAAACGATGCAAATCCCTCCTCTTCTTGAAAGAGCTCCCCCCTCTACTCTCTAGTTCCCATCCAAAAACCAGCACTGTAACAGCTGTAATATCCCTGGAATAAAAAAAAAATGTGTTTCAGAGGCAGCACTGGAGGCTGAGAGCCAAAAATATATGTGTAATGTAGTATAGTACTAAAATACGGGCCTTTTTAATTAGACCCCAGAACTGCTTCTTCAATATTATTTTTTAAGTTAGAAATTGTATGGTTTTCTGCCATATAGGTCCATGCTACATCAAGCTTTCTTTTTAATTAATACACAAATAGAGGACACATAACAGGTTGCCCAAAAGTGGCACATTTATCCTCACTAATGAGGATGGACTGTGAGGATGCTCACTTCTTGCCTGAGGCTGTGCCGTTGTCAATTCTTCATCCTGTAATTGCAGAATTAAATAGTTTACACTGGCTTTTGTGATTAGAGAAAGGAGAAACACATTTTAGAAGGTTAAAAATTCACTTGGATATGGCATAGCTACAATTTCCTAGTAGTGCCAAGAATTGAAAATGTTTTGGTTGCAGGATTTCTATCTAGCCAGCGTGCACCCCCAACACACCCCTATTCACCAGAATGAAACATTAGTTGGGCAGAACTAAATAGTACATTCAAGCCACTTTAATTGGCCAGTATAAATACTGAGCCAGATGTCTGAAAGGGAGTTGAGAGAGTGATCAATGATGGCAAACTGATGTCTGGACAGACCTTGAGCTGATTGGTCCTTGAGCAATAGTCTTAAAAAAGAGTCCACTGTTAGAGCTTCTCTCCTAGGCACTCTGCTAGATAAAACATGAACAAGAAAAAAACCACACCTTCAGGAACTCTAGACCATCAAATATACAAGACGGGACAGATGTAAACGACCGAAAACTAAGGAAAACCAAGTTTAGCCACGAGAGTGTCGAACTATTAATGGCGGGGGAAGCTTCTTGTGGAGGTGGGAAATCCACCTGGTGAAAAGACTTAGCAAGATGTTTCTTTCAAAAGGAGGCTTCTTGTATTATAGAGACAGTTAATTTATCATGGAAGATATTGTATTTAACATATTCTCCCTTGTGTGCCTACTACAATATAAACAGGGAAGGGAAGAAGTGCTCAGTGAGAAACAGGGGAAGGAAAAAGTTTAGGATCCAACAAGTGTAATGACATACTACAGTTGAAAATAGAAGCTTAGTACAGAGATCTAGTGGTTTGCCAAAACAAGAAGAAAATGACCAACATCTAACTGATGTTCCTCATTCCATGAACCCGAGTGTAGGGGTATTCTAGAGCCCTTTCACCATGCACACAAAGACATTTCAGTTGGGACCAAAATAAAAAAAAATCTGATTGCCATTGATATAGAAAATATAAAACTACGCTATATCTATATGGGGAAGATACGTGATGTAAATTACTTATTGACATGAGGTTATAAATTCTAGTATTTAGGAAGTTCTTAAGAATAAATAATTTGTATGAACTTGTATTAATATATTTTGTTTTGTTTTTTAAATGGCAATAACACATGTGAGTTACATAGGAAAAAAGTTTATTCTTACAGAGAAGGGGGATCTAAATTGATTTGTACAGATAACTATATATATCTGTATCTATCTAGCTAATATTTATCAGTACTGTGTGCTGAGCCCTGAGCAGTTGGGCATTGTCCTGCAAAGTGAAAGGTCGCTGGTTAGATTCCTGGGCAGGACACATGCCTGGGTTGCATCTGGTTGTGGAAGAGGCAACCGATATTCAATATTTCTGTACCTCTACTTCTCTCCCTGCCTTCCTCTCTCTGTAAAAATACTAGAAATCTTTAAAAACTACTATCCACTCATAAGAACATTTTATTAGAAGGGAAGAAATCTGTGCCACAGATTCTGCCCATTACAAACAGCACATTTTTAGAGAAAGTAGCCACACTTTTTTCTGAGTAATAAATGTAACACCTACATTTCCTTTCTTGTAGCAGTTTTGGAGGATTGACAGAGATGGTTTAGGTGAAAGTACCTTAAACATTTACACATTCACATTCAATTAAATAGAGTACTGTGAATAGATGTTTTGAAATGTTAAATTAGTAAGAAGCTGAAATAAGCCTCTTACAAGGCAGCAGTCTAATCCCTTTACAAAGAAATGACCTGGTGTTCAAGAATTTTAAGGTGGTAATGTTTTCACATACCTTTGTTTCTTGCCAGAGTTAGTTCATTACTATAATAACTATCTAGTTCAGACAAAACAATTGGGCTTTCCAACAGTCATCTATATTGAAACCATGTAAATTAAACTTGATCCACCAAAACCTTCTTTGAAATTAAATGATTTGAAATAGATATATGGGGCCAAATAGAGTCAAATGTAGTTGATGATTTGATTTTGAAAGTCTTCAGGAATATTGATCCTAATGACCTTGCATCATAAACACATATATCTGGCCGCTTTAATCTCTAATTTATCTGTTGTCTGGTCAGCATTGTTTTTTTTTTAATTATTTATTTATTTATCTTTAGAAGGGAAGGGAAGGAGAGAAGGAGAGGAATATCAATGTATGGTTGCTTCTGGTGCATCCCCTGCTGGGAACTGGCCCCTGCTGGCAACTGGCCTGCAACCCAGGCATATGCCCTGCCGGGGAATCAAACCGTGATCTTTTGGTTCACAGGCCCATGTTCAATCCACTGAGCTACACCAGCCAGGGCTTGGTCAGCATTGTTTTGGAACTGCATTTGCAGAGGTTCTTTCTAAAGTTTGGCCAGTGAAACATTTACTTATTTTTTAATTAATTCACACATTCTCAGAATTAAAATGCTCAATAACGCAGTGCTTTTTAGTTAAATTTACTTAATATGCTCTTAAAAAGCAATAAAAATGTTTTTATACGTACCTATAAAATTTTTATTTTGATGCTATGTTTCCATTAAAGTTTCTTACAAATTATGTTATTCAAAGATTGTATGTTAGATTCTTATTTTTAAAAGTGCTTAATTTCTTGTGATTAAATGGTAGAATTAAAAATATTTGCTATATTTTAATTGTGTGCATTCAGCAAGTCATTTTTATTTTTTCCCTCAAAAAGTTCCAAATTGAAGGGATACTTTCCAGTTTTGTTTGGGTAGCTTATAAAGAAAGAAGATGGAGAGGGGAAATTATTGGAAAAGTATCTCACAGAACCAGAGAGAAAACAGCCATGTCTCAGAGAAACCACAGTGAGGGCAGCAGAGCCACCAGGAGCTGCAGAGCCCTCTGGCTCTCATTTCCAGCTTGCACGCGCTTGGATCTTTGCTTCTCTCTTTAGTTTGTTGCCTCCCTAAATAAATTGTCTTATTGATGAATAAAAGTGGTACAAGTACAGTTCAATGAGTTTTCACAAAATAACCTTGCCGATGAAATTGACACCCAGATTGATAACTGGAAAAAGACTCAGGTCGGAAGCCCCCACTTTGTCTCTCGCATTCCTTAGCTTTCTCCTTTAAGTGGTGAACTTCTAACAGAAAGTAGGTCTATGCATTTTGGAATTCATGTAAATGAAACTATACAATGTGTAATCTTTTATGTCTGGCCCCTGTCAGACAATATTATTTTTGTGGCAGTCATTCATAGTGTTATGTATTGTTTCATTTCTTTCCATTGCTATATAGTATTCCTTTGTGCAAATATGCTTCAATTTAGCTATCCTACTGTGGTTGGAAATTCAGTTTGTTTTCATATTTAGCTATTTTACAAAGTACTTTTATGCATATACTTCAGTTTGACTCTGGTGCTCATATCTGTGCATTTCTGTTGGATGTACACCTGGGAGTAGAAATCCTTGATCATAGGTCAGGTGTATAGCCAACATTAGTAGGTACTGCTAGACAAATTTCCAAAGTGCATATACCAGCAGTGTAGAGATTCTCCAATTGCCCTACACTCTCACACTGTGATTACGGAAATGTAAATTAAAACAACAAGATGTTAAAATAATATAAAGTTACATTATATTATAGTAGTACATACACAGGATGAAAGAAAGAGTATATTAATTATAGCATTTTTCAAATCTAGAATTTTCATTTGATTTCTTCTGCATAGATAATTCCTTTTCTCAGCAGGAAGTCTTCATCTTGTCATCAACTCTGGGGGCATATTAGTCACAGTTATGTTCAAGTCCATGTGAAATAAGTTTTAGATCATCTGAGTAACTCTTTCTACCATCTGCTCTTCCTCTAGGTCCTGTCTCTTGCTATGTATTGAACATTTTAATTGAAGGCTGGATTTAAGAAAAAAATATTGAGAGACTTTGGAAATGTGGTCTTCCTCCAAGAGAGGATTTTTATTGTCTTATTGCAGGCTGTTAGAGTAGGAGAAGGCCAACCTTATTCAGTATCACTCTGAGTAGACTTGGGACTGGACTTTAGTTTTGTTAAAAAGTGTCTAGTCATTTAGATGTTCCAACTAAGGCTGAGCTGTTTACTAGGGTGTTTTGATTTTGGTAGGCTCTTATGTCTGATTTTTATCTTCCGGCACAGTGAAACTGATAGCTACGCTTAGGTTTTCAGCCTTTTTTAAAGATTGTATTTATTTATTTTTAGAAATCGCCCTCCTTCCCATAGGGAGGGAGAAAGAGAGGGAGAGAAACATCTATCTGTTGCCTCACGTACATACCCCTGACCATGGACCTTCCCTACAACCCAGGCATGAGCCCTGACCTGGAATCAAATCTGTGACCTTTTGGTTTGCAGACAATGTTCAACTCACTGAGCCACACCCATCAGGGTGGTTTTCAGCCTTTTAGCAACTGTTCTCTGTTTGGCTCCCCAGACTTTCAGTCTGTTTCTTTTAGGAATGACGAATGCTCTCAGGAAAAGCTGCTCAAACTGTCAGGTTTACTTCTCTGAGCTTGCCTTCTCTTCAAAATATCGGCCCCTCATCCTGGAGCTGCCTCACTAGCTTTGAATATCAGAATCTTTCTCCTCAGGTGCATGAGACTCTTAAAGACTATATTCAGCTTCTATACCCTTTAGTCAACGCTTTAAGTTGATTTATTAGTGTGTCAGGCAATGCTACTTACAAATTAGCAAATGGATTGAGGCAATAAACAGTATGGAATGTCATGGTTGCCTCAGTGAATTTCTTGTTCTCAGAGATGTTGACCCACTGAGCATCAGCTATTTTGATATCTCAGTAATATTTCAAACAGATAACTATTATGTTTTTCCAGTTGTCATTGTCTTTAGTATGAAGATTGAAGTGCTGCAAGTTAACCCACCATCACCAGAAGAAGCAGAATTCCTCTTTTTTTATCATCTCTTTCACTGTGTCTATGTTTTCTGCTATTTCTCAGTTTAGGCTGAAAATGGCCTCTCTGGAGCTTCACGACTTCCAAGTCTAGTACTTAACAGGCATTGAAGAAAGTTTTGTGTATCAGATACAAATTTTCAAGATGAAATCTAGTTGGCTGTGCACTTTAACTGACACTGGGAGTTGTGTCTGTATTAGGGAGGGTTGTTCGGCCTGTTATCGAAGCCACAAGGAATCAGATAAAAAATTCTCTAAGAAGCAGTGGTGGGATTTGAAGAAGGGAAACATGAGAATAATACCACTCAAAGAGAAGCAGACTCAAACAGAGAAGAAAGGCAGGTAGATATAACAAATGCTTGGTGTAAAGTCTCAAGTCGCAATCTTCAAGGTCCTGTTTCCTGAGGGGCTTTTTTTGTTGTTGTATTTTAAAGCAAGGAACTCCCTGGGTGTCTTTTCAAATTACAGTAGTAAAAAAATTCTGTATGTGCTAATATATAAAATTCAACTTTAGGTTGATAAAATTATCTGACACAATACAGGGTTACAGAATAACACATAAAAACTATTTCCTCTCATTCTTGCATTGCTCAGTTCTGCAGATCCTCTTTTGTAGTTCCTTGGTCTTATCACACAGCTATGCAGTGGTTTGTAGTGTTTTGATTTGATTTGCATTTTCAACTCCTAAACAATCACCTTAAGAAATTAGACTGTATCAGGGAGCCTTCTTATATTTTCTGAATGATGTTGGCTGTCTGCCAGGTCACCGTGACCTTGCAGTTCTATGAGTTGGTAACCTGTGCATTCTCTTCCCTCATACTTGTCTTATGCTCAAGTGGGATTAGGTGGGACCTTTCAAATTCTGCTTAGCTAAAAGAATTTCTTCTTGTGTGGTTCCACTTGGAAAAGAATCTTTCATTGAAAACAGAAAATCTACATAATACTGCTATAAACATAATACGACTACTAACATTTTACCCCCAAGCAGCTCAGAATCTGTTCCTGGTTAATTACTTGTCTTTCCATTTTGGGTAATTCTATAGTCTTTCCACATTGGCTTAAATCCTTCCTTGAAATAGACCATTCTAAAGACAATTATAAGTAATGTATAACCCTTGTGAAGTACATGTGTTTATTAATTGGGCAAATATTTATTGGAAAAATCTTATGTATCAGCCACACTTGAAGCATTGCTGACAGAGTAGTGAAAAAGGTAAACAAGTTCCTGCCCTCAGGAAGCTTACATTCTAGTAGTGGAAAACAAAAGGCAATGACAAGTAAATAAGGCCATAGATTTATTTATTTTTAAATATATTTTATTGATTATGCCATTACAGTTGTCCCATTTCCCCCCTTCATTCCCTTCCATCCTGCACATCTCCTCCCCCACCACTCCCCCCTTTAGTTTATGTCCATGTGTCACAAGTTCTTTAGATTCTATTTTTCCCATACTATTCTTGCCCTCACCCCTGTCTATTTTCTACCTACTGTCTATGCTACTTATTCTCTGTACCTTACCCTTCTCCTCCTCCCACTCCCTTGTTGCTAACCCTCCATGTGATCTTCATTTCTATTGTTCCACTCTGGATCTAGCTGTCTTCTTAGTTTGCTTTTGTTTTAGGTGTGGTTGTTAATAACTGCGAGTTTGCTGTCCTTTCACTGTTCATCTTTTTTATCTTCTTTTTCTTAGATAAGTCCTTTTAACATTTCATATAATAAGGGCTCGGTGATCATGAACTCCTTTACCTTGAACTTATCTGAAAAGCACTTTATCTGCCCTTCCATTCTAAATGAAAGCTTTGCTGGATAGAGCAATCTTGGATGTAGGTCTTTGGATTTCATGACTTGGAATACCTCTTTCCAGCCCCTTCTTGCCTGTAAGGTCTCTTTTGAGAAATCCGCTGACAGTCTGATGGGAACTCCTTTGTAGGTGACTTTCCCCTTAGCTCTTGCTGCTTCTAGGATTCTCTCCTTCATTTTAATCTTGGCTAGTGTAATGATGATGTGCCTTGGTTTGTTCCTTCTTGGGCCCAACTTCTTTGGGACTCTCTGAGCTTCCTGGATTTCCTGGAAGTCTATTTCCTTCGCCAGATTGGAGAAGTTCTCCTTTATTATTTGTTCAAATAAGTTTTCCACTTGTGGCTGTTCCTCTTCCCCTTTTGGTACCTCTATAATTTGGATGTTGTAGCATTTAAAGATGTCCTGGAGGTTCCTAAGCCTCTCCTCATTTTTTTGAATTCTTCTTTCTTCATCCTTTTCTGTTTGGTCATTTTTTTCCTCCTTCTGGTCCACTCCTTTGATTTGAGTCCCAGTTTCCTTTCCATTACTATTGGTTTCCTATGCATTTCCTTTCATTTCAATTTAAAGAAATATTTCAAATAATAATGAAAATTGTGAGAAAATAAAATAGCATAATAGAAAAGGAAGGGAAAGTATGGGAAAATATAAGATATGGCGGAAAAGGAGGAATGCTTTAACAGGTGACATTTGATTAGAGGTTCAAAGGATTAGATGTCACCCTTGCAAAAGTCTGGGGAAAAAACCTGGAGACAAACAGAAGAGAATGCCAATATCCTTGTCCTAACCAGCCCTTCCTCTTGGTATTCATGTCTTTGTATAGTAACCTGCCAAAGTCAGCAGTGCTAAGTTGTGTAGCTACTATGACAATGTGGAAATAATGGTATGTGACTTAGGAAGCTGGGTCAGAAAAGACCTCAAGGCTTTCACCTTGCTCTCCTGGACTCAGTCAGCCTTGGGGAAGCCAGCCGCCGTGTTGTGAGGAGACTCAAACAAACACACGACTAGGGCTGTGTGGTAAGGAACTCAGCATCCTGCCAAAAGCCGCATGAGTTAGCCAGAGTGGAAGTGGGTCATCCAGCACCAGGCGAGCCTCCAGGTGACTGCAGCCCAGAGTAACATCTTGACAGCAGCTTCCTAAGAGACATGAAGCCAGATCCAACCAGCTAAGTCACGCCTAAACTTATGAACTGCAGAAAAGGAGAGATGCTACATGTTCATTCTTTTAAATCACTAAGTTCGGGATAATTTGTAACAGAAATAGGTAGTGTACAGTTTGGTAATGAAGGTGGAGTGCTGCTCTAACAAATATCTAAATGTGTGGGACTGGCTCTGAATCTAGGCAGGGAGAAGACAAATGGACTTTGAGGAGAAGGAGAGTGAAAAACCTCAAGTGCCTTGAACAGAGTGTAGGCAGAAGCCCGATATCTTTAGAGGAGGCTGATAGTCAGGGCTTACAGCAGAATGAAGAAAACGGGGTCCTTATTAGGTATTACAGAAAGGTTAGCACCACTGTTGTCTGTAGCCATGTGGAAAATGTGGTTAATGAATCGGGTGATCTAGCTGCAGTGGTTTCTGAACACCTTGCCAATAATAATAAAATTAAAGAGATAACAAATAACCTGAAGGAAAAATTTTTAAACAAAAAAGGGACAGGACTCAATGGTTTTAAAAACTCCAAGCCTCATCCAGATGACAAACAATGCTAAAATTGAGAAGTGGTTTCCAGGAAAAGATGAAACCCAGGGTCCTACTAGGAAGACATGGTTTAAGGATAAATCCAAGTAGGTGACAGAAAAGATGCTTTGCCAAGAGCTTATAAAGAGCTAACGTGGTACCTCAGAGAACCTTCAGTCAAACAAAAGGGTTTCTAAGAAGCCTAGGGTGTTGTTGCTCAGCAGTCTCCAGGGAAGGCCAAGGTAGAGAAGATATTATATTAAAGAATTCCTGAATATGGATTTTACCTAAAAGAAATGAACTCCAATGTGACTCACGAGTAACCCATAGAGTTTTAAAAATTATTACATTGCGGAAACACTACCAGCGTGGACTAACGATGATAGAGGCAATGCGAAATGACAAGAAGGTACTTGAAATGCTGCTACTGGGAGTAAGCAGGCTGACGAAGCTTTGCAGCAGCATAGGCCACCTTTGTGGACAAGGAGTGAGAGGATGGGACCAAGAGAGCAGGTGGCGGAACAGAAAGCCACATGGAGTTACTCCTGGGCAGGAGTTCCAATAAGGGAACTTCGGACACTTGTCTAACTGGATTTCAGTGACTCCTGTGTGGCCCTAGTTTTACCTATTTTCGAGTGGTTATTCTAGGTTTAGCCCAACATTGTATGCCTGGTGTGAGGGGGGAGATAACTCACTGCTGTAGCTCGAAGTCCTTAAGATCAAGAGACACAGCAGTGGAAGAGTTGTACTTCAGGAATCACATCTGAGGGGCCACACCTGCACTCGGACCTTTGTGTAGGTGACATAATTCTGGATGTTGAGCCTGGCACTATAATAGAATGGGGATTTTGAGGGCTTATGAGAGGGACTGTGAGTATATTTTGCATGTAGGGCAGACTGTGCAAGGTGGCCCCCAGCGTGACCACCATTATCTCTGCTTACTAGTAGCACCTTTCACATGGACTGGACTGACTTTTGTAACCAATAGGATATTATGGAAATGACAGAGTGTGATTATTGAGGCTAGATAATAACAGTTATATAGTGTCTGTCTTGTTCTCTTTCCTCACTTGCTCTGGGAGAAGCCAGCGCCATAACATGAGACTACTTAAAAAGTCTTATGAGGAAGGTGGTTCTACCAACCATCAGTGAGGAACTGAGAGGTCTGCTACCAATTGCTACAGTGGATCTTCTATTCTGGGTCAAGCCTTTGAGTGAGTGCACACCCAGAGAGCATCTTAATTGCCACACCATTAGAAGTCTCAAGGCAGAATCACCCAGGGAAACCAGCTTAACTTTCTGATCAACAGAGACTGTGATATAATAAATGTTTACTGTTAAGTAATTATTTTGAGGGGTAAGTTGTTTTGTAGCAAAAGATAACAAATAGCGGTTCGGGAAGAGCAGGACCTATGCAGTGGAAACATTGTGAGTAAAATAGAGAATAATAGATAATGAATTTGGTGAGATGTTTGGGGGCATATTATACAGGGAATGGCAGACTACGATAAGAAATTAAATTTATTACAAGTTCAATTGAATGTCATTAAACAGTATTAAGTACTGGCGAGAAAGCAAAACAAAGAGAATGAATTTATTCTTTTATTCATTTAGCAAATATTTGTTAAATGTGTTTTGATGGCAGATATTGAGCTAGGTACTACTCGTGATAGAATAATAACAAGACACATAAAATGTGTCCTTAACATAATTTAAAGTTCAGAGTTCATGACACTAACAAGTAAACAAACTACATGTAAAACTAGATAAATACAGATTGTGACGGATTGGGAAGAAATTAAGAGTGGCAGTAGTAGCATGATGGAGAGAACAAAGTTGCTCTGAGGTCAGGACGACCTCAAGATGGTGGGGTTTAAGTCCAGACCTTTAGGAGGAGAAGGCACTAGGTACAGGAAAGTCGGTGATAACTATCTTCAGACATGTTGAAAAGGTCTTTAAGAGGAAAAGAACTTGATCAAACAGAACAGAAAAGAAACAGATGGTCACCAGACGTAGCATAGAGATCACTTCATTAGGTACATTATTAATGTCAAATAACTATTGTGTATACCTGAAACTAACACAATATTATACATATACTCTAATTTTAATAATAAGAAAAGAAGCTAGTGTCATCAGAGCAGTTTCAGTGAAGAGCAGGTGGGGAATTAGGAGGGAGATCATGTCAGGCCTTTAAGGCCATAGTGTGGCGTTTGGACCATAGTCTCCAGGCAGCAATAACCACTGCAAGTTTTTGAACAAGTATTAAGATCTGATTTACACTTTAAGACAATCATCTGGTGCTATATGAAGGAAATATCTTAAAAATATTTTATATAAAATAAAACTAATTTACATGAAACATATAAAGTAGTCTACTTTATATTTTGAAGAGGACAGGAGGAATGTGTTTCTCATTCTCTTAGTTGACACATTGTATGTTAAACCATATAGTGTGTAAGTAGGCATAGAGGCTGCAAAAGTGTGTGCTCAGTTAAAAAGCAACTTCCTTGTAGCAATATTTTTCTCCCAAGGCCCCTCTTGACCAATTTTTTAGGGCAGGACATGAAGGGAAAGTCTGTATTTGGAAATTTGGAAGCAACATGAAACTCGTGATATGAAATTGCAGCCTCTCTGATTCTCATTTCCAAATAGAAATCTGTTCTAAATAGTCACCACTCTCTGAAGAGATGTTAACTTTATTAATTATCTGATCCCTTCTTTCTTTTACATTTTACTCCCCCCATGCTTGTTCATCCATCCAGCTCTGTGTGTAACTCACAAACTGTATCTCTTCATGAACTCAGCTACCACCTCCACGCCCTGCCCTAATCTCATTTTACCCTGTTCTTATCTGTTCTCCCTGATTTTCACACCTGTAGTCTATATGTGTATACATTATTACATGTTGGCATGTACAAGTGTATACAAATGGAAACATTTTTATATACTTGGTGAGTCTGAAAACAAATTGGTTTCTCACGATTTCTTCTATCCCCCTACCTATATATTGCCTCCTTCAGATTCTTTTTAAATCTCGCCTAGAGTGAAGCCACGCGCCCAGCTTTAATACTATTGTTACCGTATAACAGTTTTTTAAGGATGAGAACTTGACAATCAGAAGCATGGAGGCTCCAGCCCTGGAGGTTGGTATCCCCACTCAGGAATAACAAATGACTAGGAAGGGCTGAGAGGAGCAGGCTTTCTGGCAGTGCTCGGAGGAGTGCGCTGACGTGCAAACATCGTGCTGAGGCTGGAATATGTTCTGTGTGGATAAGAGCTCTTAGTGCAGTTTCTTTTCTTTTTTTCTCCTCATGATAAATACACGTGCAGAAGAATGTGATATATATATACACATATATATATCCAGATATATAGAGGTACAGATGTATTTCACATATAGACATATATGTGCATATAAATTTGAAAAAAATAATGTATTCACTATATAAATACCATCAAGTTTAAGAAGTAGAATACTGCCTGTTTCTTAAAAACAAAACAAGCACCAAAACACCCTGTTGCCCTACCTCAACATATCCTATCTCCCCTTCATGGGTAACCAGTAGCCCAAATTTTGTCCTCCTAATCTCTTTGCTTTTATGTGTAGTTTCATTACGTAAAATTGGTGACTGTTCCAAAGGGAAAAGCAGAACAAAATGTCATGTTCATCTTAATGAGTTTTCTTTCTCCCAAAGACCTTTACTCTTCAAGTCTGAGGAGCTCCTTGGTACCTTAAAAGAGAAGTGTCCTTATTTGGTCCATTTTTATCCAGCTCCTCTAGTTATTCTTGATGGGATAATTATCTGGTTATGAGCTAGTCCATTCATTCCAGAAGCAGAATTCTTTGCATATGGAACTAATAATATGAAAAGTACAATGTGATACGAAGAAACCTGAATCTAGGCAGGAAGGCTTTTTCTACGAGAGAACAACATAAATATTTAGAGGTCTGCCAGGGAGGAAGGAGGAAGGGCCTTGTGGGTAGATGCAATCAGGGAAATTAGCAGGAATGTGGAATGGCATAATATCACCAGGGAACTGCAAAGCGTTGTTGCTTTCCTGCAGTGCTCTTGAGTGCTGAGACTTACAGACTCCAAGTTGTCCTGAAAGCTTGAGTAAATATTCATTTCTCTAAGGGTTAGAGAGTCAAATTTTACATTTAAGAAGACCAAGTAAATAGCATGTCAGTATGAGCTTTACTACCAGGTTGTGCTTTAAAAACTTCTCCCTGCCTCTTTCCCAAGTGGACTTTCGGTGTTGTGTTCTGCTGAAACCGTTGTCAGAGGCCCCTGATGCACTGTGTTAACCTCTGGCACGTGGGCAATGTGCTTTACTAGCCACATTCCTGACCTCGCTCTACCAGGACCTTGGTGGCTTACTGAGGATCTGCCCTGTGCCCATCACTCTTGCCTCCTAGAGTTCATCAACGACTTAGGGAGCCAAGAGGTCGATACAAGAAAAGCCAGTTCACTTTAACAGTGACTCATTGACACCTGCTATGTCTGGAAAGGCACTGGTTCCTGTGATGCAAAGATAAATAGAATGTGCACCTATATGCCAGGAAATATGCACTCGAATGATTTGGATGTCATAGTAAAAGACTAGAACAGCTAAAGTGTCTGTCAATGAAGAAGGAATAAACTATGATATAAACATTCAATGGAATGTTACAAATAAGTCAAAATCAATTCAATCTGTTTGAATGTATCAACATGGACACATCACAGAGACAGAGTTTGAAAAGAAATTGTTGCTTTTATTTTTATTTTTAAAATTTTCAAAGATTGTATTTGTTTGTTTATTTGCGTGTTTGTTTTTAGAGAAGGGAAAGGAAAGAGAAAAAGAGGAAGAGAAACATCAGTGTGTGGTTGCCTCTTGCACACCCCCCACTGGGGATCTGGCCCGCAACCCAAGCATGCACCCTATACTGGGAATTGAACCAGTGACCCTTTGGTTTGCAGGCTGGCACTCAATCCACTGAGCCACACCAGCCAGGGCAAATAAATGTTGTGTTTTATATAATCCTTAATCACACGCATATGTACACACTTTTGTACTGATAATAAAGGTAGGTATACAAAACTTAACATAGACACTTAAGAAGATTTAAAATGCATTTTATTCTCATAATAATCATATGAGTTAGCATCTCTTATTATCCTCATTTTTCAGATGAGAAGTTTAATAATTTGTTCAAGGTCACACAATTAAAAAGTGGCAGAGCCGGCTTCAGAGCCTTGGATCTGCAATGCCATGATGCGCTGCCTCATGCAAGCCTGACACTCTTGCTGTGTGTAATATTCACCAACTCATGATGATGGTGACCCCCCGAGGGGAGGATGGAAAATGGAAAAGCTGTAGGACTTTTATTCTATGAATAGCATAATATTTCTTACAGAGAAAGAAGGAGAGAGACCTATGGCAAATTTGACATGATATTAAAATTTACTTTATCTCAAGGGTCTCATATTAATTTTCTGTTTTATGTTTATACAAAACATGCAATGAATTGAAATATTTTTAGTAAAAAAAATAAGAATCGAATTTCATGTCTGGTAAAAGAGGTAACCATGAAAATAATAGCTGCCTTGGTGCAACATTATTATAATTAATAAAATGAAGACAGGGCTTGCATGTTAACAAAGCATTATCACCCATGTTGTACTTTACATCCCCAAGACTGGTTTGTAACTACCAATTTGTACTTACTAATCCCTTCATCTTTATCACCCATTCCCCTAACCCCTCTCTCCTATGACAATTGTCAAAATGCCTTCTGTATCTATATGAATCTGTTTCCCTTCTGCTTGTTGATTTATTTTGTTTTTTAGTTTCCACATATAAGTGAAATAGAGTAGTATTTGTCTTCCCTTATCGGACTTATTTCACTCAGCACCATAACCTCTAGGTTCATCCATGTTGTTGCAGGTGGCAGGATTTCTTTCATTTTTATGGCTGAGTTATATTCCATTATATACATGTACCACTCCTTCTTGGTCCATTCGTCTATTGATGGGCATGTAGGTTGCTTCCACACCTGCACTATTGTAAATAATACACCAATGAACATGTGAAAACATATATCTTTTTGATTTAGTGTGTTGAGTTTCTTTGGATAAATACCCAGAAATGGAATTGCTGGATTCTCATTGTTCTCTTGTTATAGTCTTTGTTTGAAAGTCTATTTTGTCTGGTATAAGTATTGCTACCCAAGATTTTATTTTGTTTTGTTTCCATTTTCATTAAATATCTTTTTCCATCCCTTTACTTTCATCCTGTGTGTGTCCTTTGATCTGAAGTGAGTCTCTTGTAGGAATCATGTGCACTGCTCTTGTTTTCTTACCCATTCAGCCACCCTGTGTCTTTTGATTGAAGCACTTAATCTATTTATATGTAAAGTAATTATAGATAGATATATAGTTATTGCCATCTTATTGTTCATATTTTTCATTTTTTTAAAACATCCCTTTAAAATTTCTTGTGATACTGGTTTGGTGGTGGTGAACTCCTTTAGCTCTTTCTTGTCTGGGAAGTTTTTTTATCTGTTTTTTAATTCTACGTGATACCTTTGCTGTGTGGAGTAATTTTGGTTGTAATTGCTTGCTTTTTATCAGTACCAATTCCTTCTGGCCTGCAAAATTTCTTTTGAGAAATCAGTCAACAGTCTTATGGGAGCTTCCTTATAGACAACTAACTGCTTTTCTTTTGCTGCCTGAAGATTCTCTCTTTGTCTTTAATCTTTTGCATTTTAATTATGATGTGCCTTGATGTTGGCCTCTTTAGGTTCATCTTCTTTGAGACTTTCTGTGCTTCCTGGACTTGTATGTCTACTTCCTTCACGAGGTTAGGAAAGTTTTCTATCATTATTTTTTTCAAATAAGTTTTCAATTCTTTGCTCTCTCTCTCTTCCCCTTCTGGCACCCCCATGATGCAAGTGTTGCTGCACTTGATAGTTGAAGAGGCCCCTTAACTGTCCTCATTTTCCTGCATTCTTTTTTATTTTTGCTGTTCTGATTGGATGTTTTCTATTTATTTACCTTTTAAATTGCTGATTTGATCTTCTGCTTAATCTGCTCTACTATTGATTCTCCGTAATGTGTTCTTCATTTCAGTTAGTGTCTTCTTTATTTCTAATGGTTCTTTTTTATGCTTTTCTATCTCCATTTTTATGTTTTCTGTCTCTTTGTTGAAGTTCTCACTAAGTTCATCTACGCTTCCCCTAAATTCACTGAGCATCCTTATAACCAGTGTTTTGAATTCTGCATATGGTAGATTGATGGTCTCTATTTTGTTTAGTTCTTTTTCTGGAGTTTTGTTCTGTTCTTTTATTTGGACAATGTTTCTTTGCCTCCTCACTTTGGCGTCCTCCTTGTGGTTGTTTCTATGTGTGAGGTAAAGCTGCTGTGTCTCCCAGTCTCGGTAGAGTGGCCTAATATAGTACATGTCATATAGGGTCCAGTGACACAGCCTCTGCAATCATCTAATCTGTGTACCCTCCTATTACACTTGAGACTTGATTGCTGTTGAGACATCAATAGCAGGGATTTATCCCCAAGCCAGTTGGCTGTGAGGACTGGTCATGACAACCATGAAGGATCTTCTGCACAGGGTTGGACTCCCAGAGCAGAACCCATTTCAGTGGAGCTCTGGTGCCTGCTAAGTGTGTCCCTTGAGTATGTCACTTATGGAGGTGCTCCGCCATGGTCTAAAACTGCCTACCAGTAGTGCTGGCTCTGGGACATCCCAGGAGGTACCGACCAAGGTTAGCCACCACTCGTGCCCTAGTCAAGACTACCTGGCATAAGTTACAGAGCAATATGCAGATGGCTGGTACTTATGCAGACTTAGAGATGCCCGAGAGGCCGAACTATGAACCAAGGCTGGATGCTGCTAGTGCTGAGCCTGGGGCCACTTTGCGAGAGGTCAGGGCAAGCCGAGGCCAGATGCTGCTTGTTTGAGAGAGTTTAGAAAAGTCCACAGCATGAGCCAAGACAGGCCACTTGTATAGAAAAGGTACTGGAAAGGGCTTGGGTGGGTCCACCTGTTGGGTAGGACAGGGTCTTAGGAAATTGTCAGGGTGGAGCTAACTATGTTAGCCAGGTTTAGACTCACATAAGGTTCTGCCTGGGGAGGGCTCAGCAAAAGTACAATGGCTATACTAGCACTTCTGTCTAGGAGAAAGCTGCCTCCCTAATGCTGTTGTCAGACAATTTATCTACTCCTGTATGTCCAAAGTGCCTTCTTAGCTGCTGCCCCAGCACTGGAACTCAGGAATAAGTTCAAGTAAATTCATGTGCAGGCCCTTTAAGGGAAATTCCTGGGATTCCAGAAGCCCTTCATCTCATTCAGCCACAGTCTCCCTTGGTTTTCTCAGCCAGAAGTTATGGGGACTTCTGTTCCTGATACTGAAAACTTGGGTTGGGGTTCCTGGTGCAGTCCTGGAGCCCCTTGCTCCTCAACAGCTGAGACATCCTTCCTGATTTTTAAATGCCACACATGGGTATAAGACCAGCCCTTTCTGCATCTCTACTCCTCCTACCATTCTCCATGTTCCTTCTTCTTTATAGTCTTACTTGTAGAACTCTTGTTCAGATAGACTTCAGGTCATCCTGAATGCGTTGTTCTGTATGTAGTACAGTTGTAATTTTGATATGGTTGTATGAGGATTCATTTACTTGTGTTGCCACCTTGACTAGTTCTAGATTTTATTCTTTATGCAAACACTTTAACCATCAGAAATGGTACTGGATTGTGATCTTCATTGACTTGGAAGAGCCTTGGGGATCTCTTCCAGGGACAATCATAATTCATGACCCAGAGATAAGTCCTGTTCCTTGTGCCAAGTATTCAGCCCCTATTCACCCCATTGACATCTAAGTAGCCAAAGTCACCAAATGATTTGTCATCCTCAACCACTTCCATATCATCTGGGTCAAAGCAGTTGAAGCAGTTGAAGGACCAAGTGGAACAGCTACAGACAAAAATTTTGAAGAGGTTGACAGAAGGGAATAAAGGGGGTGAAGGGATCCCCATGAAAACTCAAATGAAAGGAGACTCTAAAGCCACCTAATAGCCACAACTAGTCTCTAGGCCAAAAGGGGTGAAGAGAATAGGGGCAGTGTAGTTTATCCTGGTTTCTTCATCCTACCCTAAGTCTCATATTATGGACCTCCAAAGCAAGCATAGTCTATAGCCCTAGAAGATTTTCTTTTTGTCTGCTCTTAATCACATACTTAATGACATTGCATATCTATTATTTTATTTGGCTCTCTCAACATGAAGTTTGGGGAAGCTGAGTTACCCCATAAATTGAAAAAATCAGGACTAGAGAACTCATGGGATGTGCTTTTCCATGAGCCCATGGACCAAGGCTAGCTCAGTGAGAGAGAGATGCTGACTTAAAGGAGCTGCATGATTGGCCTTGGGACACATATCATTTCATAACTGCTTCTGATCGTCTCTTATTTTGAGAAACACATGGGATAAGGCACTCTTACAGGATGTGCACACACAAGAGGCCAGAAATGGACATGTCTAAGTTGAAGCAGGGGCATAGTCCCAGGAGGGATCCCCCACCTTTTCTCTGCCTCTAGCACTATTTCCCTTCCCTGACTCATGACCACAAGAGACAACAGGAGAGCTCCCCAATGCAGAAGAAACTCTCTCTCAAGTCTAGAAAATGTTGTCAAATACTTTGTGTAACATCAACGTTGCATAACTCCAGGGGCATTATTCATTCATGTTGTGTAGAATTATGCCCCAGGAGGTGAACTGACATAAAATAAGACAGGTATAAGGATCCCTGGAGTTGTATAACCTCTTCAAAACACCTAATGCTAGGAAAACTAAGATGTGTGACCTTGGAGTTGGAGTGGGAAGAAAATCCTTAGAGCCCAGCAGCTGGGACCACAAATTTCTCTCCTGAGCTAGGTCTTCAGTCAATTCCTCAGGGATACCTCAATGCTGAGAGTTTCCATTAAGAACTGAGATAGACTTTTCAGGCTCAGGACAGAGGCCTCAGACACTTTGTATCCATTCAGTTGCCCAGTAGGATAATCACTAGGCACATGAGGTCATTAATAATTTAAATTAATTATAGTACAATAAAATAAAAAAAATTTAATCCTCAAGCCAGACTATCCACAGCAATTAACCAATTGCTACTTGTGCCAAGTGGCTATCATATTAGGCAGTTCAAATATAGAGCATTTTTTTCTTACAGAAAATACTGTTGGACAAAGAACTTCCCTTAGTCCTACAATGCAGAATCTAAACAAGCCCCTTATTTTCCTGTGGACAACTTCACATTTCATTAGGAAGGTTAACTGAGTAGGGGGTGTGGAGCAAGTCCTTGTCAGATGCCCGCCAGCAGGAGAATGTTGAAATGGTCATACTTGAGCAGTCAGTGCTTGAGACTGTTAGGACAGAAGAGGAGGGGCTCTCAGGAAATGAACCCTATGGACAGAATTTGCAAGGAGCTGGTGATGAGCTCCATAAGTTGCAGGGTCCTCTGTGGAAGTAACTTCATCAGGTTTCCTGCCTTGGATCGTCACTAGAGAAAATTGTCCGGTTAGGTGAACAGGATCTTTTGATTATCTAGTGAGCATAAAAATGAGCTTATCTGAGGGCAAAATTGTGTAGACTGTCAAAATGTCTTTCTTATGCACAAAGGTTATACTCGGGAAGATACCTATCACCTGTTCTGTATGTCAAGAAGAAGAGAATAAAGCCACAGGAACTGTATATGCAGTCCATAAATTAAAAGCACTTGACATTTGCTATAACACATCCCAATGATATGAATCATCCACTGTCCAGTAAATGGGTTATGCTGAACATTTGCATTCATTAGCTGAGCTGTCACAAAGACAGAGTGTTGGAATTGTTACTTGTAGTCCTAATTCTGAGCATTAGGCACTTGGGAAACACGCAGACTTTGCTCACACAGTCCACAGCAGGTCTCTACATGTGAGCAACCATCAGCGTCTTTCTTCTCTCTTACTGTGCTTTTCAATGATTGCTGAAGAAATGCTTCAGGAGCTGGAGAAAGCTGTCAGATCCCCCGTGAGATTAAATGAACAAGCTCAACAGAACAGAAAGGCAAAAGGGAATCTGCTCGTGCGGGGGCATGCTGGCTTTGGCTTGCAGCTGTCAGGAAAAGAAGGGACTCTGTGCCAACAGTAAAAATGGGCTCCTCCTTCAGCCACTTAATGACATGATTTTCTTAGAAAAGTGTAATTTTCTTGGGCATGCTTCTTTAGACCTTCCAGAGAGAATATTTTACCCAAAAGAATGTGCTTTATCTTTAACTCGCTTTGGTAATATGCAAGCCCTCTAGAGCAAATAAATACTTTTTAGGAACTCAAAGTCCTCAGACCTACCCCTGTTGGGGTCAACCCGTGGATGTATATCTTCATTAGGACTATGATTGCCTCCCTTGCAGAACAAGACTGCTACCGTCAAAACCATCCTTAACTCCCAAAATACACTTTCTGCTCTGGTCCAGGAGAGGGTCTAAAAGATGATGACGGAAAGCATGATTTTCTTCTGGAGAATCAGAATCACTTTGGTAATGTAGTGCACCTTTGAAACCATGCATCCTTCTAAAGTACCTACTTTGCTTGTGGGAAGAGATAAGAAGTCATGGAACCACCCGCTCCCCTAGCCTGGTGTCAGCTACCTCCAGCATGCCATTGGGCATGTGCCTCTATCTCTCACATGCCACCCTCAGTTCAAAATAAATCCAATTAGCTCTACTTGCAAACCATACCCAGACTCCATCTCCCTCTCGGCCCCTACACTGTACCATTCATGTTCAAGTCTCCATCATTTCTCATCTGAAGTTTTTCCATAGCTTCTTAACCAATCTCCTTTGCCCCATACAGCCTATTCTGAGCCAGGTGGATCCTTTTGAAAAATAAATCACTTCTCTGCTGAGAACTTTCTAGTCGCTTCTATCTTATCGGGGAGTGTAAAAGCCATTAAGTAGTACTCAATTCCTACTTTATTTTTCTGTGTTTTCCTTATGGTTTCTTATACAGTAATTTACCGGTTTACCATCTAGTTATCTGATTTTCCATTCTGAAATGTAAGCTACACATGGCCACAGATTTTTGTCCCTTATGCCAGAAGCCTCAGCTCCTGGAAGAGTGACTAGATATACAGTAAACATTTAATAAATAAGTGTTGAAAGAACGAATGGACTTACCTCCTGACTTTTGGGGCCTGGTTGCCCTTCCTTTTGCTGTCCTCCTGATTCCTGGGGCTTGCCTGCCACGAACCCTAACATGCCCTGCCTCACTCCTGGCCTGGATCATTGCCCTTCGCTGCTTCAGACCTTGCACTTGATGGGTCGGGCCCTGACACCTCCCTAGTTCTCACCAACCTTCAGCTTTGCCTGTTTTGATCAGCTTCATTGCCAGTAGCAATCTGGCATAACACACAGAATATTTATTTTAGGTTCCCTTCCAGCATTTTCATAGTTTTAGAAACCTGCCCAGAATGAATAATCATATAACCCATTTGCTTTCCTGTACAGGGCACTAGGAGGATCACTGAAAAATAATGATTTAGATGAATGATTACACTTATATATTAAGCAATTACCTATCATCACCTGGCACTAGGACATAAAAGAGCAATTAGTAAGCAAGAAATGACCAGAGTCATAACAATTAATATGTATTGAGTTCTTACTGTGTCTGCAATGCTTCGCCCAGTTTATCTCTTTTCCCATCTTTTCATATCTACCTTTGTCAACTTAGATCAAGAATTCAGATATCTAATGGAGCCTTTCAATCCGAATGATTGTTTTTACCTTTTTTCCTTACAATTCTGTTGTGCAACACTACATTTACCCTTACGTATGAAACTATTTTAAAATACTCCTGAGCCGTCTCACCATGCCTGGGAAAATCCAGACTCTATCAACATCCAAAGTTATTATTTATCACCCGTGAGTGCTTGTGATTTTTAAGCTTGTTTGAATTCTTTGCGTATACTTATCATATTTAATGCCCTCAAGAATCCAAAGAGGTAGAAAAAGAGGCAAAAAGAGGTTAAATGATTCATCCAGTGTCATGTATTTTACAAGTGGCAAGGCTGGCACTTGAACCCGGTCACTTAACCACTCTGCTATCTTGTTACCCAAATGACTGGCCAAAGCTTCCAGCTCAACTTCACATCCTGTCATGACCTCCACCTTCCAAGTTGTGCCACAGACATACGGACTGACTTCCACTCCTGGAACACAAAACTTAGTGTCCTTCCTCAGCAAGGCTTTCCCTGTCCACCCAACCTAAACTGAAATCCTCTGTCAGTCATAGCACCCAGTTCTTTTCCTTCCCAAGGTTAGTCAAAGTGTATGGATATTTTCATTTATTTACATATTCATCCTCCTTGCTCACCACATATTTATTTTATTTAAAACAGCCTATACCTAGAATGCATTCCTTGGGAATCTTGACTACAAACCCCAAGAAAACACTAATTTTCATTGACGAAGATCGTCAGTAACTTGCCCAAGGTCAAAGAGCTGGTAAGTGGTGCAGCCTGGGTTGGAATCCCATCTTTCTGGTTGCGCACTACCGACAGCTTCCCAAGGTGCTCCGGGTGCCCGTAAAGCAGCTGGCAGAAGGGCTCAATAATCTCCTCTGTAATTATCTGCAAATTTGTAAACCTTGAAGTGAAAAATAAATCCTCCCTACTCAGGTTTCTTTTTACAATGATGACTGAATGACCGAAGCCTCATCTCCGGGCCGCACTGAGCAAATCACAGCGCAAGGAGGCAGCTAATTGCCGAACTTGATTGCAACCGCTAATCACAGTCATAGGGAAAAAAGTGTTGGGAATTAATTAGGCAAGGACCTTCCGAACAGCAGCAGGAAGCCTCCAAGTGACCTTTATTTACAGTCAGTTAAACAGAAGTGTGACTAAAAATGCCAGGGAGCAAATCAGATTATTAATATTGATTGCTTAAAGAAAATGAATAATTTAGAAGCCGAGTCAGAATAAATATCCAGCGACAGAGATGAAAGAGCACAGCACACCACATTTCTAACATTCATCTGTCATGCGGTAGTGTCCCCTGCTCGGAAATTGGGCATTTTCACCCTCACAAAGCACAATTAGCTCCATGACCCAGCATGACTGCCACTAGGAACTGTTCTCATTCAGCCAGGCGCAGGGAGGATTCAGGGTGTTGAACTAAAGCTTTTGTCAACACTGTGCATGGTAAACTAATTACAAGTTCATGGAAGATTTACTTTCCAATTTTTATCAGTGAAACAGCAACCCAAAGAAGTTGGATTACATTTCCTGTACTGACTGCACAAAGCTCACGGATTTCTGTTTTTGATGACAGTCTAGCTTTCAAGCTGCATATATGACAGAAGCTGTCCTCGGGAAGGGCAAAGGTTTCAGACTGTTTACAAGTAAAGATTTTCGGAGGTTATCTCCACCTTCCAATGAAAGTTGCCTTCACGTCCTGGAGCTGGTTCTATACCATACTTCCCCGGCAATGCGCCTCGGTCCTAACTCCATTTGCTGATGACAGATATAGAATATTTATTTATAGCAAGATCTTAAAAAGGTAATTTCGAGTTACATGTTTTATTTAAGCAGGATTTGAGATTTTTAAAGCCATGTTGAAAGCTTTAAGTTATACATAAGATTATATTCTCTTCTGCCTGGAAATACTAATTAAATTTACTACTGGTGTTTTTGCAATAATAATGTTTTAAGGCAGTAGGTATTAATAGTTCTGCCGAAGTGAATGCATTTCAGAACTATCACAGTGGCGAAGAATTCAAACATATTTACCTTGAGTGAGATTCCGAGAAATCAAGCTCTGTTGTTATCAGATTAATGTTAGTGAATTAACTATCTGGGTTCAAGGCAGCCATGATTTCTATATGACAATAAACATAATTTGTAAACCAATTAATAAGGTAAGTCAGGTCACTCCTTTTCTTTATCTAGTATAAGCATCAGTATTCATTTATGCTTGTGTTAATTTATGTCATTCATATTATGTATGGACATTAGCATTATCTCTAACACAGGTAAGGGGAATGGATACTGAGATGAAATGTCTCCCATCCCTATAGAATGAGCAGAATTGAATTGTCCTTTCTTATAAACATAGTTGTTTTGAAGTCTCCTTATGGTACTCATCTGTGAGACATAAAATGAATCTCTGGGTATACTCCCCAGGTGTTTTATTTCCCTACAATTGGAAAGGCTTCACATGCAAAACTCAGTAACGACTGAGACAATTTCACGTTTGAATTATTGACCTGAAAATACTTCTCAGCAAATTGGTCTGACTGACCCTAGGTGAGACCTAAGATGTAGGGTAGGTGGAGGCAGGCTGGCTTCCTCTCCCAGGTGCCTGGGTAACTAAGGGAAGCAGCTTTCCTCTAACTTTGAATGGGCCTGGTAAGCAATGTTCTCACAGCCTTGAGACTGGGTCTGATAAACTGTCCCCATAACGTGAAGAATCATGCAATGTTATATAATTTTTTGGCTCTTCGCCAGTTTTGTTTGTCTTTATTACATAAGCAGGTAGGGGCTTCTCATTAGGGAGACATGCAGCCTGTGGTGTGCATGGCTCACCCACCTGTGAGTAAAGGCAGATAACTCAAGGCTCCGTGAATATTCTGTCTGCCTGAATACCGTGAACTAGTCAGGCCTTGAGTGGTTGCGACACACGAGACCAGCACACTTATATAACATTCACACTCCTCAGCCCTCCATGGTCAAAGACCCAGAGGCCAGCAGTGTAGAAAGATAATCTTTTTTAAAAATTGTATTAAATTTATTGTGGTGACATTGGTTAATAGGATCGTCAAGATTTCAAAGTGTACATTTCTATGATACTAGATCTGTACATTACACTGTGTGCCCACCACCTACAGTCAAACCATCTTCTGTCACCATAAGTACCCACTTCACCCCAACCCCATTCCCTCTGGCAACTGCCAAGTTGCTGTCTGTGTCCAGGAGCTTCAGTTTTATATCCCACATATGAGTGAAATCCTATGGTTCTTAGATTTTTCTGACTTATTTCACTTACCATGATATTCTCAAGGTTCGTCCATGTTCGCACAAATGGCAAGATTTCATCTTTTCTTATGGCTGAGGAGTATTCCTCTGGGCATATGCACCACATCTTCTTTATCCAATGTTCTACTGAAGGACACAGGTTGTCTCTGTGTCCTGGCCACTGTGAATAATGCTGCAGTGAAGGACAGGGGTGCATATATCTTTGTAGATACATGTTTTTGAAGTTTTCTGGTAGACAACCTGAAGAGGATTGCTGGGTCATATGGTAACTCTATGCTTAATGTTTTGAAGACACTCCATGCTGTTTTCCATGTGGCTGTGCCCACCAGCAGTGACTGAGGGTGTTTTTTGTTTCTTCGCAAACTCTCCAGCACTTATTACTTGCCTTGTTGATAATAGTCATTCTAATGGGTATGAAATGGCATGTCATAGTAGTTTTGATTTGCATTTCCCTAACAGCTAGTGAGGTTGAACATCTTTTCATATATGAGTTGGCCATTTGCATGTCTTCTTGGGAGAGGTGACTATTCAGGTCATCTGCACATTTTTCATTTGGATTGTTTGTTAGATTGATAATCTTCTGATACAAGAATTCTCCTTCACTTGGAATATTGCAGGTAAATAGAGGCCAGCAGAAAAAAATGTATTGCCCCACAAATTAAAAAAATAACTATCTATAAGCTATATCTTACTATTTCTAGATTTTTTCCTCGATATTTTAAGTTAGCTTATTTTAAAAACATGCAAAACTGATGCTCAAAGGAAATGCAACAAAACCCACAAAATGCAGAGAGCTTTAATTAAATGCCAGCACAAAGCCTTAATCACATTTGATGTTAAAGTGACACCATCTTTACTGAGGTATGCTAAATGATTCAGGTAGCTGGCAGGTGGGTTATCAGAACCCATTAGATTTTGAGGGGATTTTATTGGCTCTTGTTTGCATTCAGATACCAGCACACTGACTGTGTTAATTTTTCCTCCCCAAAGCAATTTTCATTTTCAAAAAAACCAAATGGTGCAAAATTATGGCCTCTCATTTACATTTCAGGGGCCTCCCTAAAGTGGAATTAATCTTTGAATAGAAGATGAAACTCACCTTTTCTGGTTCTTTCCCTATTTCTAGGCAAAAAAAAATGAATCAGGTTCTTTGGAAAGGCAATATGTGCAAATGTGCATCTTTTAATACATGAAAGCTAACATTAAACACATGACCGTATGGCATCCTCAGATTCCTCCTTTTTACTACTACAGGGTGGTGATTTTCACATTAATTGCATGTCATTTGTAATGGGGACGCCTGGCTTTACATGCAGATGTGCCCTATTTTTTCCCATTATGGGAAACAAGTAAAATGATTGCAATAATTCCTGGTACCAGATTATAAAAGCAGCATCTTTAGAATTTGTAAATGTGCTGTTTTTATATTATCCCTTTGTTTATACACAGATTAAAACATGATCCCCCATGGCTGCAGCCTGTAATTGAATAGAGTGTGCGGAGGCTGCCACAGAGCAACGGAGCGATGCTTGAGTGACTCCAGAACAGAGTCTGCACCTGTGGAATAAATTCTGTCTGTCATCTTTCACCATGGCCTGAATCTTTTGATAATGCTGAGAAGACACCATAAAAATGATATCACTTAATGACCAAAGAAATGTAGCTAAGCACTAGACTGGCTGCTTCAGGAAAGAGAGATTATTAAATAATACTTGAAAAAAAGTGGGGGGAATGGATATTTCCCATATAATTAATTTCATCTTAATTTGCTTAGCTTTCTATAGAAGGTCATCAGATTAAAATTGCAATATGTTTCTTTGTCTTTTGTACCCTGCTGAAATCTCAGCATAATTTAGAACTAAGGAAAAGCAATTCCTTTGCACTTTGCATGCAAGTCACAGTTTTCTTACTGGGTTCTAAAGGATTCCTGGTCTCCGAGCTCCAGTACACAGCTGCTACTGCATATGTTGCTGCTGAAACTAAAACTTGCTGAAATAATCATTCCCAATGTTTTTAAGAAGCTGTGTTTAAAGTACTACTTGACACATCTCATTTCTTCAGCAAGTGTGAGTTTGTATTATATAACAGCATAGCCAATAAAGATCTAAGATTTATATTTTCTTGTTCAATATTGGTTAGTATGAACAAAAACTCCTGACATTCCCTAATAATCAGAATTCTTTCAAGCCTGAGACATTGTGTGTACTTCAGTCTCCAGAATGTAAGACACAAGTATAAATTAACACTGTATACTGAATGCAAAATATGGACACCTTTCCATGTACATGATTTAAAAATAATTGTTGTACATACACAAAGATTAGCACCATTTGCATTTAAAACTATTAAAGGCTTTATTAACTTTTTTCCTTCTATGATTTTGCTACTGATTATTTCCAGTACTTTTTTCAAATAAGTAGCAAAAGTGGGAAAGCAATGTTTTATTTATTTATTTATTTTTAAAATTTTATTTGCTTATTTTTCAAGTACAGTTTTCTGTCTATTTCTCCCAGCCCATCCCACCCCACCCCATGCTCCCCGCCTCCCTCCCATTTCCACCTCCCCTTAGTTCTTGTCCTTGTGTCCTTCATACTTGTTCCTCCAAATCCCCCCCCCTTTTTTTCCCCTTAAATTCCCTCCCCTTGCCCCTCTGGTCACTGTCCTCTTGTTCTCTATTTCAGTGTTTTTGTTTTATTCTGTGAAAGCAGTTTTAATTGCTTTGCTAGCATTTACTGGCTTGACCAAAAAGTCCATATGGCTTTTTTCCATAAAATAAAAGACACATTTTTTCACCAATAACTTTATTGATCTGGATATTTTGAGTGTGGGCTGTCTCCCGCCATTGGCTGTAGCAGGAAGAGGCCAGGGGAGCTGTTAAACATCTTCCAATGCATAAAACAGCCCCACAGCAAAGAATTATTTGGCCAAAATGTCAATAGTACCAAGAAACTTCACACGCCACTTCTGACATATTCGATCAGTCACAGCACCTTCTCCATACAGTTCACAAACTTTTTCTTTTGCGTTTCAGTTGCATTTTCACCTTCCTTGAAATAATAGAGGATGATACACCAAAGATGTTGCTTATTTTCTTCCATCTTCAATATTAAATTGGCTACACAAAAATTCACCAGTTTTGATAAATCTTTTTAGTGCACACTGATATGACAGCTGTCACAATACAGTCTAACAAAATTATTTCAAATAAAGCTGAAGACAACTAAGCACTACTGGAGCCATCGTTCAGAATAAACTAAACGAACTTTTTGGCCACCCCGTAGGATTCATACCAGTTACCCTTGATCACAGGCTACATGAGATCCCTCTGTGTAGATATAGGTGCCTCCAGGCCTAGATGTCCATGGACTTTTACTTCCTCTACTACATATTTAAAAAGACAGTAAAAATTATAGCTCCCAACCAATACTTTCCAAAGTTAGCACAGAGAAACAACTGTTTGGACATAGCCAGGATATCCATACATTTTAAAGTTAGGCTGCTATGAGAGACCGTTATTTCTGGAAATTAAAAGTTTTGTTATCAGCATCCTAGAGATATAAAATTAAAAATATAAGTTAAAGGAGGATGGTCTGGGCAGAATTCACTGACAGCTTGGAGAGCAAATTATCATCTAGGGCTCCTTCTCTTTTTCTTTCAAAAGAAAACTTAACAAATAAGGAGACCAAGGCAATATTCCCAAAGCCCCAAGCATGTCTTGTGGAGTTTCCCACGCCCCAGCTATTCCCCCACCATTTTGGTTTTCTGGATTGTCAAACAGAAATAGGAAGCGTTTCTAAATAAAAACTTGTTCTACATGTGGTTTAACCCAATAATCATTACCAGATTGAATTTCAAAAATTCCTAAAGATTTTTGTTTTTATGTCTGAGAGAAAGATAAAATAAGTTGCCTTTGAATATTTTGGTGGTTTTGTAAGTAACACTTATGCTTAAATTGAATGCAAACTGTGGAAAATTTAAGGTGGAATGGAATTCAGTAATTACAGAGTCTCTTTTTAGCTAAGTCTTAATCAATGTGGAATAAGATCTGCCTTTTGTGGCTTCACTGCATTCAGATGACGTCAGCAGATTCTGAGGCAGGGAAGTAGATACACGCGCCTTTGATGTTTTTCTTGGGAAAGTTGCAAATGTGTTCCACAGGGAGAATACATTTCTCCTTGCCTGTTAATAGCCCCTAGAGACACAGGAAGTGACCAGCATATCTATCTTTGGTTATTATATAACCATTCAATTTCTGAATAGTTCAATGATTTAATTTTTTATTGATTAGGAAGGTTATAAGTGTGGCCAATATAAACTATTTTTCAGAATAAGTCGTCCGTTATTAACTGCTTAAAGGTGTAAGAAAGCTATGACTTGACCCATTTAGCTCTTTATAAATACAATTTACACTGGTCCAGCACTCTGCTCCCAGGATGGTCCTAACAATTCATGCGGATCGTGTTTACCACGCCATAATCCATTTTATGTCCATGGCTGATTCTCAGTTAATTCATCTTCCTTTACCAAACCCACAGAAAGTTAAAATGATTTCAGTTTCTAAGATTATTAGGTATGGCTGATGGATGAACTTATTATAATATACTTTCTTTAATCTTTTGTTCAACTCTCCTAATGGAAAGTTCAAGTAAACAGTGAAATCCAGAAAAAAAATGCTTGGAATACCAGACACAGCACACTAGCACTAACTAGAATTAAGTTTTTTGAAGACAATTATCCTGAATGAAGATTACAGCTCAAATGCCTATACCTCTCAAAAAATAATTACAAATTGAGAGCATTATTCATCATTATTTAACACATCTAAGGAAAATACTTGATAGGTGTTTAATTACCCCTAGCTGAGGTTGTAACAGAACTGTTCATAAAAACCTTTCCAAATATCTTAATTTGAGAGGGAATATGTTTTAAAAACATAGAGCCAGTTGGGTACTTGGTTGCTTACGTGGGAGTTTGCATGAGAAAGAACAGAGAATGGAGTTCTAATTAGTCCTGTAGATACAGAGGGGAAAGCCATGATGGGTGGACATGCCAAGCTGAGACATGACTGGTCACTTTTAAGAAGTAAGAGACCAGAAGCCAAGAGTGACTTCAGATTTGCCAGCCTTTGGATTTGAGTAGCCAAAAGGGAATAGGTTATATGAACAGAAATAGGGGAAACAGGAGTTTTGGATACTAAAATAACTGCAGTGTGAGATCTTTTGAGTTTACTTGAACTTCCAGGTTAGGACATTTAGATGAGACATGGAAACAGCCAATAGCTCAAAGATGTTGAGACTGGAGATACTGATGGGGAAGTCATCTATATCTACCTCTCTATTTATATCTACTGATTCAAAATAAGAAAAGAATATAAAAGAAAAAGTACCTATAATCCAGCTATCTAAAAATAACCGAATGATAATATAACATCACATCACATCACATCACATAGCATAACATAGCATTTTTCCATCCAGTCTTTTTAATACACGCATCCACATCATGAATGTGGTTTCAGCCACTCAACTGCATGCATAACTCTTCTGTTTTACAAACTTGTAAGCAGGCAGCTGAGGTGCTTTAGAATCAGCTCTGCTCTAAAGCCCTAGAGTTAATTTGTCACTTTGTGACCAAATTGCAGTCATTGTAACTAGGAGGGAAAATAATAGACTTAAAAAAACACCCTGGCAAATTCCAATATATGAAGTGCAAGTAAATAAGTTTGATTTTTTGTTTTGTTATGTTACTTTTTGTTTGTTTCTTTGTTTTGCATACCTTGTTTAAAAGAGGATCAAAGGCAAAATAAAATGCAATTCAAAAACACCACTGTATCTTAAGATAATACATAAAATTAAAGTCGCCCCATTTACTTCCTTCCGCCTTCCTCGTGCTCACTCTTCTTCAGTCTCACACATGATTTCAGCCAAGTTAAAGTAAATGCTGATTAGGATGATCAAATAATTGATTGGCAAGTCCAATGTGTTTTCTAACATTAAGGGAAAGGGAGCTTACTTTCAATCGGTACACATCACAGTTATGGCAGTCCCATTTGGGCCTGTGATAACAGTTTTAGACATTATAGCCTCAAATTGCTAATTTTCAGGGGCCCCGAACAGAATTGCAATTCCCTGTAATGTCTTCATGCAAGCATACAAGAAGTGAAAAAATATTACTCAGGGAACAAAATCACATGTAAATAGAAGGCATGAAAAATATTGCCTCAGTCTGTGCTCCAATAATATAGTCTGAAGACACAAAGAACAGTGGGTATGTGCCTCTCAAGTCTCCAGTGAGGAAAACACCCAAAAGTTCACAGAACTCATTTTTGTAAAGTACCTGATTAGAAAAATCAATTAACTAAGCATAACAGACCCTGTGGAGAAATTGCTTCATTTCAATGGAATAGAAAGAGAAAATGTGAAAAACCCAACTTTTCTATTGCTTCACTCTTCTGCAAAGCTATGAGACAGAGAGAGAGAACTGAAAGATGCCTTCTCCTCCTCCTGATTAAGCCTCAGCTACCGATTCTGAAATCCTGCCCTCTTTTTCAGAGAATTCTAATTTTTATGTACATTTCCTGAGCAGATTTCTACTTTTTTAGGGATACTACTGAGTCATGGGGTCCTGGTCTCCCAAGTCAAACTTCTAACTAGGATGTAATCTTTCCAAGTTATCCTTTCTTTAGAGAGTTTATAAATGAATCGACTCGGGCTTCTATTTTTTCAGTGTCAGTTTTTATGTTAATGATGGCTGAAGCTGTAAATGCTAGTGCAAAATTATACACATACACTCAAACACAAACAGTAGTGTTTCTAGAAATTTTCCGACTTTGTCTGGGTGATTATCCCAAATACCCAGAGACTCTTGCTGTCTTTTGCTTCAGCACATGAAGTTACTCAAACTGCTTTCCTTCAGCCCCTGGACCTTCTCTAGATGATGGAGTACTTTGTAATTTTACATCTGGTTGATTCAGCAGAAGGACCTGACAATACCTACTGGTATGAGAATACCTGTGCATCTATAGGATCTTTATATAAGCCAGATCTTATGAGGATGGTTTGCTTTTATCTGTTAAGTGCCTTCTACTCTACAGGTCCAAGGTAATCAGTGGTAGGGCTTTTTCTCACCATGAAAGCTCTGAACCATCTAAACAGAAACTGCAACCTGAAGGCCTCAGATACTAGTCGGATTTCAATCCTAGCTCCATCAGATATGGCATAAGTGAATTAATCGCTCTCTGATTTTGTGTATCCTCTCTAAAAGAGAGATGCTAATATTGCATAGATCATAGGGAGGCTGGGAGAATCCAATAACTTAGTAAGTTAGAATGGCCTCTCACAATGTAAGCATTGTACAATTATTATCATTGTCACAATTCATCTTGCAATGAAGTTTTGTTTCGCTTACATTAATGTTACGGGGTGAATTGCGTTTCACCCAAAATTCACGTGTTGAAGTCCTAACACCCAGAACCTCAGAATATGATTGTATTTGAAGATAGGGTCATTAAAAAAGATAAGTTAAAATGAGGTTGTTAGGGTGGGCCTGACCCAGTGTGACTGGAGTCCTCAGGACATAGCCACTGAGGGGAGACCACATAAAGACACAGAAGGTGGACATCTGCAAGGCAAGGAGACTGGCCAAGCTTGACGATATCCTGATCTCAAACTTCTAGCCTTCAAAATTGTGAGCAGATAAGTTGATCTCGTTTAGAAGAAAAGTCTGCAGTAATTTGTTATGGCAGCCTAGCAAAGTATCACACTTGGATTTCAGAAATTGAAATCTTCTAATACAAGTTCTTATCTGGGAACTCCCTTGAAAATTAAGAGATCTGACTGTGGTGGACCCCCCCCCGTCACCTGCATGGAAACAGTATGTGGTGGTCGAAAAATAATTTTTAAAGGGGGAATGGATTATCTGGGTGACCACAAGACCACCATTTCCCAGACCCCCACATCCAGTCCTTTGGCAACCTTGCTATCTCTGGCATCTGATCAAATGGTCCAGTTCACTTTGGGTAATTATTCATGTTGGTTCTTATTCTTCCAAACTTAGCTAGACAATCTTTGGTATAGAAAAAGATGTTCCCCAGCCCTGACACCCGTGGAAAACCATAAGGGCACCCATGGTAGGCTCAGGTTGTTCATAATCACGTCTGTAATTCTACTTCTTTCTGTCCTACCCAGTATCTGCAGTAAGCTGCACATTTTACAAGTTACGTCATGTGTGGATGCGTGCGTGTTGTGACTCCACGTTTGAGAATGACTTGCAAAAAGACAGAAAACATTTCCGTTTTTAAACAAACTTAGATATCATGAAGCTGTATTCTTCATTTTCTTGATTCTGGCTCAAAACTCATCCACTTTTCCATGTGGAGTGCATTGCCACCTCGTTCTGAAAAGAATCCTTGTTTCTAAGATACCAGTGAAAGGCCCTATCTCATGGCTGCCGGTGAAGCTCTGTTGTAACCCCATGCCCATCACTCCATAATGGGGACCGCTCCTACTCACAGGCATTTCTTTTCCCGAGTTGCAGTTACCACCAGAAAGGTGGTTCATTGTTTGCTGCTGGCTGGTCAAAGAAATACCATCAGGTTCTTAATAACAAGCCGTAAGCACTTGCGAGTCAAGGGGAGAAAGGGAGGGAGAAAGAGAAGCATGCCCAAAGTTATTTCAATAGGCAAGCTGCAAAGTCTTCTAAGGTTAATACTGCCTAATTAATGACAGCAGCAAATGAAGCCAAAAGCGTGAGGTCTGCAAATGGCTAATAATGAGGGCTAGATAGATATACTCCACTTTCCATGTATGTTCTTAGGGCTGGCTGCAAAACGTAATTGAAGTAAATGGGGTTTTCTGCTTCCTTCCTATTTTTTAATTTAATGCTTAGACTGTGTTTGCTATAGTCTCTTCTTACCTCCAAGAACCTCAATTAATTATAACAAATCTTATAACTGGTGGTGTCACCTCTAGAATCCTTGACACAGAAACTCTTGAGGAGCGTTTACAGAAGGAGGGAGACACATTCTGTGGGCATTGATCTCTTCACAGTTACAGCTGATGGACACTACCTGTTGGGTAGGGGAGGTGGAGGAGAGACTGTGTTTCAACTGCTCATGCTTGAAAACTGAAGCTTTCCTTTCCTTCCTTTCAACATTCAAATCCAAGTCATTTTTAAAAATAGCATGACCCTTTAATGAAAACACCCAATAAAATAGGATCTGAAAAGTCAAGACAGATTTTAGGAACGAGGGTGTTTTTTTTTTCTTGTTCTTTGTTTTCTGAGCTCCGAATTAATCACAGCTGTCTTTCACCAGCAAAGGTTATTTTTATCTCGCATGCTTTAAATTAAAAAACAACAACAACAAAAGGAGCAATCTGATGTTCTACCAGCTCCCACAACCTTGCACAGAAAAGGGGGAAGCATTAGCCATGTGTGGCTCAGAATCCAGCTTTTAATTATATCTTCCTTGTGTTTACATGAACTTTAGTTTGCATTTTGGAAGCCTTGTGGAGGGATTCCTGTGGCTGACCCAGGAGTAGTGGGGAATTTCTCCATCAAGTGAGTATTGATGAGCTGCAAAGTTCAGTGAACAGGAAAATTCTGCTCCTTTTATTGCCAGTGTGACAGGTTACTTTATTACCATGCCTTTCACAGCAATTTAACAGTTACCCTGGTAACGGATTCAGTGAGGTAATGGGATCACAGGCATTAGAGCAGAGGCAGGCTGGCCGCTCGGCGCAGCCATCTGCTGGCCGCGGTTCTTAGGCTTCTGCCCCGAGGAGCCCTGACAATCACGGGGCCTGCGTGGCCATGCGGCAGGTGAAACCCAAGGCCTGCCCTATTTAGCTGTACTCCGGTGATTTGTCTTTCTAATTCTATTGAAATAATAATCAGGATTTGTTTCTGATTAATTAACTAACCTTTTGGTAAAAAGATTAGATAACGAAATTGCTGCCTATTCAGAGATAATGAGATTTTTATTACTCTGTCAAAAGAAAAAAAAAGTACATTTATGTGTCACCAGCCGCTCTGTCAAGAGGAAGAAAAAAAAGGGATTTAAGTCTTTGTCAGATGTATATATTCCTCAGCAGATGAAGGGTGTGCTTGGTTCTGTAGGAACCTCCCCCCCCCCCCACCCCCGTCTTATTTGAAGCCTTTAGGAAAAGCTTTTGAAACAGCAAACAACGTAATAAACACATTTAGGCCAATAGGCTTTTGGGGAGGCTGCTAATTTGCTTTCAAATGTCTCCTAATGGAAGAGAAATGCTTGGGAGACCGGGGAAGTTGCCTGTACTGTGTGGGTGTATTTATGTAAGTGCGAGAGTGTGAAGAAAGCAGTAAAATCTCCGCGCGAGGCTTTAGGATGACATATGTAGACAGGCTGCGCTTCCTCTGCGCGGCGGATCTGTCTCCGGCTCGCGGCAGCGCATTTGTCTTCTGGCAGGAGTTGTACTTGGGAGATGCGAAGGGGAAATCAGCCGAGCTTAGCAGGCTGGGAGGTCACCTGTGACTGTCACAGGTAGGCTGCATTAGGATGTGAATTATTCTAACGGGCTGAATAAAAAGGGAAGCAGCTCTTCTCCCTGTTTCACTCCAAGACACACAGCTGGTCGATTTAACCTTTTCTCTTCAGTCACAGCTCAGTCCTTTGTTAGGGGGGACTTTCATTTTCTGACTCTTCTGTGGCTTCTTCAGTGTTGCAGTACAAAAAAAAAAAGAAAAAAGCCCTACAACAACAACAACAAAAAGAGGAAAAACAAAAACACAATCCAATCTAGGTACAGGGCTTCCCTTGAATAAAGAGATAAGCCCCAGAGGCTGCGCCTGGCAGTCGGCACTGTAGGAAACAAAGCACAGTATATTTCCAAATAAAATCTCACAGGACGACAATATTGTTTTAATTACGAAAACCTGAGGCGGAAACATGGTGCGTGGCTTTTCCTGCAATGCAATGAAACCGAGGCGTGGGAGGGAAGGCCAAATGGTGGGCAGGGGCCCAGCCGAGCATTTTGTTGAAGTGTATTTGTGCCACTGCCTTCTCAGATTCAATGAGACACTTATGTTTCTGGTGACATCCTGTGGCCTTGGCTGTCTCAGTTTGTGTGTGTCTGAGCATGAAGAGATATCAAGTTCTAAAAATGGGAGTCTCTGTTCTGAATTTCATATGGTTCGCAGGCAAGTTGAAACAGACCAAAAAGAAAGGGGAAAAAAAGAGAGAGAGAGAAGCAGGAGAACGAGGAGAAAAAAGTGAAGAGGATCAGATGTGAACATTCCAGAGCCTCCTTTCCTGTCCGGGGGTTCCCACTCTCCATCCCCCCTTTATTCTCAGTCCCTCCTGTACTTCCTTCGCTGGCTCACAGGCTCCATTTCTGACAACAGATGCTTGACAAAGAAAGAGAAATAAGACATTAAAAAGGAGGAGGCTGCCGCCGCAATGGGGATTTCTGATAGTTCATTGCCAATAGCTTTTTACAGGAACTTGCTCTTGTTGGCTCACTACCAACGGAAGGGAAAGGACACAGGCAGGGGCGGGGAGCGTTTGTCTTCAAACTCCCAGTGAAATATAGGGTTAATATTAGCAATTATTATTAAAATTAGCCAAATGTTATTAAATGATCTTTGCATAGAAGAATAAGTATAGTTTTCCCTTTGGCAGACAATGACATCTGCAGCTCTACATTTTCGTGAAATGACTATACTTAACAAAAACATTACTTCATTTTCATGGTATTTCTTTTGTGCCTAGGAGCAACCCTGTAATTGTTCACTTCAATTACAACATTACTATTTTAAACTGAAACCCATTTTATCTGCATGCCAGCTTTTTATTTGTTTTACCAACTATATCTATTTCCATTACTGCAAGGCTGATGGTTTGTCTCAAGAGGAAATCAAATCCATTAATTCAGAAATTTCAAGCCCGACTAGCTCTGCCATAAGCAGCATTTCTTATGCTAATAGCAAATGTGCTGAGACTGAAAGGAACTGACATGGCCCTGTTTTTTATCATAACTTAAGCATTTATGTAAGAAGGCAAATCTAATAGTACTAGGAAACTGTAAGTGTTATTATATATAATTCACTTTCCCGAGATCTGGACTGGGCTCTGCTTTGTGTCACTGTGGTTTAAATCAGGCTGCCACCGGACTGCAGCTCACCTGGCTTTTTCTCTCTAGCCAACATATTGCTTCACCACGGATACATCTAGCATGAAACTAAATTTGTGGGGGGTTGTTAATCAGCTTAACAATAACCCACAACCTTCAGACCAACTACATCTAAAACAAAAGCAAGCTAAAAGGACAGCTAGATCAGGAGCAAAACCATAGAAATGAAGATCTCATGGAGGGTTAGCTATAGGGGAGTGGGAGGAGGAGAAGGGGGGAGAAGGTACAGAAAATAAGTAGCATAGATGAGGTAGAAAATAGATAGGGGGTAGGGCAAGAATAGTATGGGAAATATAGAATCTAAAGAACTTGAGACATGTGGTCATAAACTAAAGGGGGGAATGGTGGGGGAGGGGTATGCAGGGCGGAGGGGAATGAAGGGGAGGGAATAGAACAACTGTAATGGCATACTCAATAAAATAATTTTTAAAAATTTGTGGGGGGTTGTGCTTTAAAAAATTCTCTTTTTTTTTTCTTCTTCAATGAAAGACTTTTTCAAAAGCAGGAAAAAGCAATCATTCTGTGTTCAGGTGATGTCTGAAACTTATCCCTATCATAGTGCAAGCCTGAGACAAACCTGGCCCCATTCTGCTGCTTTTTTAATGCACCCTGTTTGGGTCCTCTCACATGGTTCATGTTCAATTAACTTGACTCGATAAAATCTGACTCTGACTCAGAAAGGGGGGAGAGAGAGAGAGAGAAAGAGAGAGATTGCTCCTGACTCCTGCATAAGCCTCGCAGGCACTGTGACCTGTTTATGTCAATGGTAAAGTGTAAGAGATTCCTATCACAGAACCGCATCATCTTCTGAGATCTGAAAAAATACAGAAAGCTCTGGAGGACCCTGGCCCGCCTTTGTCACCACACAGCTTTTCAGTGCTCTAAATCAGTCCTCATTGGGAGCTCTTATACACCAGCCGTCACCGATAAGCTTTGGAGAGTAGACAAGGCTTTTAGGAATTGCTGAACCATGAAGTTGACCTGCTTAGGGTTTTGTTGTAGGCTATTAAATCCAGGATGGCCGTTTTAAGATGATTCGGCTTTCTTCTTCTCTAGGTCTGGTTAAGCAACTCTACCCCTGGCTCAGTCTTTGGCTGATTTAAAAAAAACAAACGAGAAAGGCACAACTTGCTATTGGACCATACTACCTTCAAACATCAATTTAATTAGAAGGACTTATGCTGACGTAGTTTACGGGCTCAAGCAACTTGACACTAATTTTACAGCTAAGAAAAGATTTGCTAACTGTACATACTGCACTGCTTGTGTTGGCATAGGTACCATGATTCTTCTCTCCTAAAACAAACTCAAACTCTTTAGTAAACAGGCATTATTTGGCTAACACATTGTAAATGGATCTCAGTTCTGTGGCACAAGCATGCTTCACGATTATGTAAACAATTGCTCACGGAAAGCTTGCTTTAAATTGTAAATGAATATATTTCAGCTGTAATGTTGCTTTCAGAATGGGCCAGTGGTATAAATCTGGTCATTTGGTTTTTTGCACCTTGCCTATTACTAACCAGTTAGAAATGTGCTGATTATTTGCACAAGCCTTTCACACTGTGAGAGCAGTTAAATTGCTGTTTTATTTTTCCTGTGTTTGATGAGTGTTAACAAGAGCACCATGTGAGGAAACCCAAACCAAACACAGCTCTTTAATTGGGGTTGGGGGTGTTTAGGAAAAGCCACCCGGTGAGTAATTCCACTGTTTAATGTCTGAGAGCTCACCCATCCTTCCCTAGGACTTATGGCAAGATTAATTAAAGGGGGTTGACAAAAATTCATTGCCTTTGTCAAGCAACATAAATAGCTTGAAATATGGTGCATCCAGTTCTGGGAGAGCAGATTACTTGGTGGGGTGTCTAAGGCCCAACACTTTCTTTTAAATGCCTGCCATTGCCAAAGACCTCTATGTTTGGATTAAGCAGTTTTGTATTCTATAGCCCTCAAAGAATGCACAATTTGGAGAGAAAATGTTGTAGTGTTCTCATTGGGCATGTGACTTGTCTTCACAGGGTATGCCCAGGGGTTGAAGAAAGTTCCAGCTGACCCAGAGAGCTTTGTCTTCTCCCCAGGCCCCTAAACAGTTTTTCATGTTTCCTCATCCCTTGCAGATTAATGAAGTTTCAGTAATGTGCTGATCTGCAGAGCTTTGGAGACAGAAATAAAATGACCTCAGATGGTGTGAACCAGAACAAGTGTTGTAGCTTTATCTACCTCCATTGACAGAACTACAAAACTGTGGTTGCACTGCCTTAGATAATGTGGACCTTAGATCAAGCCTAAGATAATGGAAAGTGTCCCAGGTTCTACCATTGGATTTGTCCCTGACTAGCTCAGTAACTTTGGACACTCATTTAACATCTGTGAGCCTTATCTGTGATATGACGGTGAATCAGCATGACCATATTGTCCTTCCAAAATTGAAGTTCTAGGATTCCTGTATTGGAATCCATAAATATAGAAAATCTAACAGCTTAAATCTAACTGCTTGTTTTACATTCATAAATAAATATAGGAGGCAGACTTGATCGTCAAATATATGGTATTTAAAAGATGGAAGTGTGAGTTTTTTGTTTCCATGTTGAACATTAAGAAGGAAATCGATAGTTTCCTTGTTACTGCAAATTCTGTAGAGTTACTATAGAATAGGTACACTTCCTTCGTGACTATTCTTCACAGCCTTAAATGCCTCTCCTGTAATGGAGTGAAGCACAAGTCTTGTATACGTTTTAGATCTGAAATAGTTTGTAATTGTGTTATTTCTGATTTCTTTAGAATACTTTCCCCTATTGTGATCAGGAATCAAGCTACATTTTTCTTCCTGACAAGCTATTTATTTAGATACTCTATTTTAAATATTGAATTTAATTTAGGTGAAAAAATGGAAGTAATGTGTGCATCATTATATACCTGTGAAAATAAAGAGAGAAGGCTTCTCTCAGCTGAAACTTTCTCTTCTCTAGATATTGATTTAAGTTATCACTCATGACAAATCAGAATCATAAGCCTTAAGTACAAAAAGACCATTTAAGAGCCATTATTATCAGCTTTATTATAATGGCAACTATAAAATTCAGTTGATTCTTATACTGTGCTAAACACAGCTTTCTAAATAAGAAACAAAAATGTTCCAGTAGCATTTACCTTACCCACAGAATGAACAGAAATATTTTTGAATTACATATATTTTAGTTATAAAAATACTAAAGATTTTTTTTAGCTAGCCCTGTCTCCTAATAGTTGGCTCATTAAAAAATTAGATGTTAGACCAAATTGAAGTACAGGTATTAGTGATATTGTTTCCTAGGAAACATATATTTGATTGCTCACTGTTTGTTTTCTTTGCCCACTCTGACCCTATCTAGACAGACAACTGTGCTATCCTGATGTCAGCTGTCGACATTCCCCTTATAACACATTGTCTAGAAATACTCCATCTAAGGAAACCACCACCAACAACCAAAAAAGAAAACACCCTGCTTATTTCAGGCCAAATATGTAGAGTATTGATAAAGTCATTTCAGAGCTGAAAAGTATGTGTAGCAGCTTGCTGTGGCCTTCTTAACACACTGAGGAGGAAAAGATGTTTCTGGTCTCTATTATTATAGTCTTAGCTATTTAGACAATGACAGACTTGGTCTGAATGATTTATTTTTAATCCAATAAACTTTCATGTTTGTTTCAATAAATGATCACCTACCTATCTGACAGTTCAAGGAACTTTTTCCATCATTCTGCTGAATAAGTAAAAAAATGTCAAGTTCTTTAATATATAGACTAGCAATGCTTGAATTGAGACTTCCCTACCATTGTCAATTAGCCGACACAATCTAGCTGGAAATTATTTTCTACCACTTTTATGAGCAGATGAAATTCCCTTGCCATGACCTGGATCTCAGAGGATGTCTAGCTAATTTCAAAAGTCTTTAAGATAAAAGTCACACAGCCTTGATTGATACATTCCCTTTCAATTACTTAAACTCCTCTTTGAAGGAAGGGAATTTACCTTCCTCATCTCCCTCACATGAGATCTAGCACAATGACTTACATTAAGTAAGCATTCAGTAAATGTTTGTTGACCTACAGAATTACAGCATCCTGAATAGTTATTCTTCCCTTTGAAATGGTAGAGATATTGTAAATCATGCAATTATCAAGGTACATAATTTACATGTATAGGGAAATGTAAATTCCTAGTTAGAGAATGTTCTTTTTGTAAACTTACTGGAGTCTAAACAGAGATTAAGAAGTTAAAATGTCATTCATATTACAAAAATCAAGATTTCCCTAAAATGGGATAAAAATAATACACCAGTTTGAGTAAAAGCAGTGCACTAGGGGAAGGAGGGAAGATTATAAGACACAAAGAAAGAAATGAATTCCAGGCATTTAGGAGAGTCCTAGTCTCAAAAATGTTTTTCTACTATTATGTACATAAAATGTGATTTTCTACATAAACCTGTGCAAGAGCCTTTAGCTGCCCATTTTTTTGCTTTTCAACCTGTTGGTGCAAGGACTTATAATTTGACAGTCTCTCATTTAAATATTTTACTAGCAGGAAGAGAATAATTTAGTAGCCGTTGTCATATAATATATTATTTTACTCTTCTTATTATCTCAATGTATTCTTTTTTATTAAAAAAATAATAAAGCTATTTTGGAGGGAATAAAACCCCTGCATGTGTCATTCTTTCAAATGCAGTGCGACACCAGCACCAGACAAAAGGAATCAGGAAAGGCTGCCCTGCAGATCGATGTTGCAGCTCTGCTGAGTCTTGAAGGGTAAGTGAATTTAGCCTGGAGAAAGGAAGCAAGATTCATTTCAGGCAGAGGGAAGAGCATATGTTGTTCTAGCTTTGAGTTTAAATTGTGCCATGTTAGAAATGCCTTTGCTGACTACAATACAAGTGTTATTTATATTTCATAGAAGCTCAATTAATAATTTAGAAACCTTCTCTACCTCCTTCAAAAAAAGTATGTACTTTCCTTTAGAAATGGAAACTCAGGATTTATAATAAAACCCACGATTAAATAGCTCAATTTGACCTCATTAATTTTAGCTCCTGAAAATATTTAATCTTGTTTATTTGTTCATCTATTCAATAGAACATTATTGAATCTATGTAACTACAGAACTATGATAGCTACTGAGGATACAGGGCTGAAAAAAAACAAAGCAAATGTGGTCTCATGCTGTCGTGACCCTCACAGACCTTTAAGGCCAACTTCTCCTTAATCATTGTGAATAGTGAGCAGAAAATCTTCAAAAAGGAATACTCATGTATTATGATTTTTTGTAGTTGTATAACAAATTATCATAAAATGTAATGTCTTTAAAAAGTAATAATCATTTATTATCTCAGTGTCATTGGGTCAGGAACTTCGGAGCAGCTTTGCAGGGCTGTTCTAGCTCCGGGTCTTCCACCAAGTTGCAGGCAGACGTCAGCTGGGCTGTGGTCTCTGCCAGCTCGCCCAGGCTGCAGGATCTGCTGATAAGTTCTCTCAGATGCATGACTGCTGGTGGGAGGCCCCAGCTACTGTCACTGGGCTTCTCTGCACAGCTGCTGGGGGTGACCTCATAGCATGGCACTGGTTTCTCTATGAGCAAATGATCCAACAACCTAAGCTGGAAGCTGTGACTCCCTGTATAATCTCACCACACAATAGACCCATGATCCCATCCATAGTAGTTTCCTAACAAGCCCTGATTCAACATGAGAGGGACCGCACTGGGATATAGTTCTAGGAGATGAAAACCCAAGGGGTGGAGGGCACCTTGGAGGCGGGCTACTGCAATTGCTACTGAGCCTTTCTTTAGAAAATCTCTACATCTCTGAATCTAGTTTATGACAGTCTTCAGTTTGAAATGCCCATGGAGTTCACCAATGGATTGAAGTAAACAGCTCTTTCACTTACAAGAAAGAATCTGATACATTTAAGGGGAAATTTTTCCAAGGCATATTGGGTGTTTTGTTTCTTTGGTTTTTTTTTCAATTAAATAATCACTCTTGTACTTTGAAACTATTATTCTCAACCAGAGCTATGACCTGGCGTGAGATTTTCCTCTGCTTCTCTGTGAAGCAGAAAGGCTCCAATAAAGTGCTGGAGAGTCAAGTGAATCTTGGTGTATTCTTCCCAAGAAGTAAAAATTCGAATTTGCCCAGGAATAATTTCTGCTTCTTCATCTGTGTTTTTTATCTGTTCTATATCCTGAAATTCTAAGTAAGATTTCAATCGTTCAAAATTTATGTCGCAAAAACACCATTCAAAGTACTGATCTAATACAAAATCTTACCAAATGCAATGGTCCCTGGGTAATGAGGCCACTGCATGCCAGGAGACTCACTTCCTCGTGGGAAACTGAAATTTGTGTTCAGTAGAAAGCCACCATCAGCTCACTGAAACTTCCACTCTTGGATTTTAACTTTGCCTTTCTGGAGCAATGTAAAACAAGTGGGCCCTTGTTACTGGATCACAACTTCACGTAGGTAGCTGTCATTTCTTGCCCTTGTGAAAAGTAATAAATTAACTATAATTTGACATTCTAACCATCAGTCATTATTATTTAAATCCCCTGAGGCCACATTCTATTTACCTGGTTTCAAGGCTTCATCAGGTCTTTAAAGATACTGTTTAATTCAAAATTTATCTTCCTCTTTCTTAGTCCAAATTAGTGAGATTTTACTAAATGCAAAAGCAAATATTCATTAGGTTTCTCAGAGATTATGAATTTAATTTAATGATCTTCTAGAAGTCTGAAGCTCAACTGAAGCAAATTCCTTTTCTGCCTTCACATCTATTTCCCCACAGAAGGACGCAGATCAGGTTGCAAATCTTAACTGCTACTGCTGTCTGTCTGGTTGACGGATATTCCTTAGGTTTACTTGGAGACTGAGATGAGATGAGAGTGCCTAATCTCAGGAGTCCTATTTTCCCTTTTGCCCAAAGCCTTCCTGGTTTTAATTAGGTGCCAAGAAAGGTCCAGAATTAACTCTTTCAGGAACCGCGTTTTCCTTCCTCTCATTAAACGCACTGCAGCAATAATGACGTAATAATATCCTTCATTGTTGAAGTTGCCATCTTTTAAAGGAGTTCCTAGTGGTGCATTAGAGAGAGTTCCTAGATCTAATTCTCAGCTAGAGAGCTACCAGGAAAGGACTTAAGATTTGTTGACAGTTTGCTTGGTATCATTACTCCTGGCGATGGACTACTTTTGAAAGATTGCCTTGTTGGTGGTAGCTGGTTTGTAGTCTTTTCTCTGACTGTCCTAAATGGTAAAAATGCCCATCTTGTGCTAGGCTCTGTGCTGCTTCAAAAGTGATTTCATGTGGAAAGATTTTTCTCTTTCTCAGCAATCAAGATGGTTAATTCAGGCTTTTTGGAGAGTTTTATCAACACCAATGGCTTGCCCTATCACTGCATACAATGGCAGCAATTGCTACATTTTTTAAAAGTGCATTGCTATAGGAAGGTTCTTCATAATGATGTGGAAAAAGTAGTGTTGTTATTTATAAAATACAAATAGCAATTTGGAACTATTACTAAAACTGGTGGTTTGTGCATGGTCAACAACAAGGCAAATATGCCTCATCTCTACAGATTTATTCCCTATTAACTTTCTCTTTGAATACTCAGGATGAGGCAACAGTACAGAAACTGTACTCTTCCAGTAAGAAAAAAAAGATGGCTTTGCCAAAGACAGAGGCAAGTGGAACCAAGTCTCGCCTCAGGTGTAAATGTTCTGGGTTTAAGAAGTTATTTAAAACTCTTGTTAAAACAGGCTATTCGTTAAATATAGAGTCATGCTATTTTGGTAAATGGAAAGTTAGACTATAATAATTTTGACAACGAATTTAAAGCTCTGGGGATTAGTCATGATAGAGAGATGAAAACTAAATTCTGATTCTCCTTGCTACTTGCTGCTTTTATTGCATCTTTCTAGTTTAAAAAATCATTAATGATGAGGTATATTTCATCATAATTAGAATTCATTGAGTTAGCATAAACCATTCATTTCCAGGAAAATTAGAAAGATTTCTCTGGATGTCTTTTGCTTGACTAAATTTCGAACAGTTTGGGAGCTATTTCATATTGGGAGAAATAGACTTCAAGAGGATAACATGGTCATTGGGGCTTTTTTTCAGGCTCTGTCTTAAAATGGTATCTAAGGAAATCATAGGAATAAAACAATAACCTTATAATTTTTTCTACTATAAAAAGTACGCTGAAAATTTTGTTTTAAATACAATGTTATTCTACTCAGATGGCCTCTAGATATTATGATCTTGATGAATCTACATACAGTTTTAAAGAGAAAAAAGATAACACTAAGTATTCTAAATAAAAAATGTTTATATTGAAAATAAGAGTGTATTTATAATGTTTAAAACACAATATAGCACTCAAAGCGGTCCCTTGTCATATTATCCAAGTCTTAGATGAATGTTATGAAGTTGCTAAAATAATGTGCTGTGTCTCCTCTACAGATGACTAAACTAGCACAGAAATTTAATAATGGTGATGGATCTAGATTACAGGTCAGTTAGCGCCTTATTCTGTGTCCCTACCATTTTCCTCTGAGAGTCCTTTGTCATGCCATAGCGCGCTATTATGAAAAAGAGCAAAACTCCCTGGCTGCAATCTCCATAGTTACATTTACATGTATTATACATACTAATAAACCATAGTAAGTCTAGTGGATAAGTAGTATGGATCTATTAACAAAACAAGAGTAATTTCTATACTGAAAGGGGTTGCTATTAACAATTATGCTGGGATCTTATATGATCATACTCAATATGAGCTGTTGGCCAAAAAAATTTTGTAATTTTTTTCGTTTTTTTTTTTTTTTTTTGCCATAAGAGTAAGATACCTTTTAAAAAAATGTATGTGAGGGTTTTTGTTTATTGCTTTGGTTGTTTTACTAGGGTAAGCTTTAGGAGAGTAATTATGCCCTTAACCAGGATAAGAAATTTTTCTTTCTTTACTTCTTTTCTTGCTTTTAGACAGAGAAAGAGAGAGAGAGAAATATCCATGTGAAAAAAAAATCAACCCATGAAGTCTTATGAATTCCTTGTCCAGGGATTGAACCTGCAACCTTTTGGTGCACAGAACAATGCTCTGACCAATTGAGGCACCTGGGTCAAGATCCCTCTTTGCTTCTTAATATCTCTGAGAGAACTATGTAGGTTAGTCAGCCATGTTCAAGCAAATAATACACAATAAAAATGATAGGGAAATTTTCTTCAGAGGTTCTTCAGGATATATATGTATGGATGTGTGTATACATGTATCTGTACATATATTTTTCTTGTCTTAAGAAGATCAATGAGAACAATGAAAAGAACTAAGGTTGAGTACTTCTTTTAAAACACAAATGTTGCATAAGTATCTTTAAATACTAAATTTAAATTTGGAATACTTAAAGTTACAGTTTCAGGCAAAATAATCCTGTGCTTTCATTAGCAGATTTTAATTTTTATTTCTCAACAGCAATTAATTACTCAATCTGAGATTATATATCTTTTAATAAGAAATTTAAATCTATTATAGTAACATTTTTATTACTAAAATATTCATATTTATTTTTACTGTTTTCTGTTATATTTTTCTCCTATTCTGTTTTCTGGTTCTTATTATTTTGCTTGTTTAATTTTTCCTTCCCTTATAATTATTTGGTTGATCACATTTTATGTCATTCTCATTTTTTCCTAATAGGTAAATCTAACCTCATTAGTATTTTACTAGTAATTACCATATATTAATCACAAAATATTTTGTATAAATTTTTCTAACAACATAAAAATCAATCATTTAACTATACTAGTCAGGTTTGCTTTGATGACAAATAACCTTCAAACCTCAGTGGCTTACCATGAAAAGCTCATTTCTGTCTTATGGTTCATGTCATCTGTGAAGGCTGTGAGTTGACTGTCTCTCTCCTACATATATCTTCTTCCATCTAGAATCTAGGCTGGAGGAGCAGCTCCTTTTAATACATGCCATTGTTTTAGCAAACAGAAAAAAAAAAATAAAACAAGATAGAAAAAGCAAGGTACTCAAGACTGTCAAAACTTCTGATTGGATATGGTATATTTCATGTTTGTTCACCTCCCATTGGTCAAAGCACATCACATCAAGGGGAGTTGTGATGCATGCTCCTCCAATAATATGGTACTTCAAGTCACATGGCAACAGAGAGAATAAGAATGAATGGAAAGGATGGCACAACTTATTGCAGTAATTTTAGCCTGTTTCTCTGGTAAGGCAAGATCAACATGTACTGAACTCATCTAGGTGCTGTGGATACTGTAAGGAACAAAGCTATCTTGGAATCAGTGAAACTCATGCCCAGGTTGTGGCTTTCCCTCCCCACCAATTTTCTGATTTTATATTTAAATGATGTGGAATTTGCACAAAATTTTCTCAAAATCCGACTACCCCTGTTTCAAACCAGCATTCCTTAAATTTGGTATCCTGTCAAATCCGTCTAGGAATATGAACACCTATTGTAAAGTGTTCTTCTATATCTGATGTCAACTTTATATACTTAGATGAAAGTTTATCCTTTTATATAGTTTAGGTATACATTTATCCTGTATTGGCTTTTCTCATATTCCAGGTGATTCATAAATATTGTAGACTAAAGAGGTCTTCTTTCATTCATAGGTCATCTAGCTATAGCAGATAATCAGTAGCAAATACCCTAGGAAGGGCCCTGTTATGGGGGAGCAGTGAACATATTGTTCAATTAGTTTTAGTGTAACTATTTGGTAGTTTATCTTTTGCATACACGCTATTCTTATATACTGTGAAAATTATTTAGATTCCTGCTTCATTTCTCTCTCTAACCTCAAAACCCACTCTGTAAAATTCCAAGGGAAACTTGCCATATAATTTAATGGACACATCTCCCCATTTTATCCTGAGAACAAAGACCAGAGCCAGTGCTTTAAGAGTGGAGTCTGGCTGAGCGATTCACATTCCTTAAATGACACCCAAAGCCCATCTCATAATCCACTCCTGCTGCCTCTGATCTGAAGATAGCTCCAGATACAAACTGAGACCAAGGTAAGACATACAAGGCTAGTGAGGCTCTTGATGCAGGATTTACATAAGTGCTGAAACACTCAATAATCAGGACAAATAATATTCCAGTGCAGTATTTTAAAAGAAAAATAATCAAAATGATGCAAAAACCTATGATGGACAAAATAGCAAAACACTAAAGACAGGATCACTCATAGTGCCCTGCTCCGCTATAATTGGAGCATGAGGCAAAGGGAAAAACCAGTAGTACTGAGCTTTAAGCATGGGATTTTTGCATCAATTTCGATTTTTCAAATTTTTTGTATCTTAATTACTGAGCTTTTTGGCATCCTCTGCAATGTCGTATTCAAGGCAGGAGCCTCACTCTCATGCTACACCTCATCCTAGTCATGGCTCTGACTCAGGCCCTTCTGGAAAAGCCTGCTAGTTCACAGTTCTCTCTCATGTTCACTGGATGTGAGAAGTTCTGTGACTTTGTGGAAATCAGTAAAAAAGAAATTCATTTATCAGCTCTAGAGATTTTTTAACTTTTCCAATATTATTGTCCACTGATGTGATTTTTTCTGTGCTACTAAATTATTTTTATTTTTATTTTTGTTTTTGTACTTTCCCAGGAGACCTTTAGGAGAGAGGAAAGGTAACTTTATGTGGACACATGTGCTTAGTTGGCCATTTCGAAGTGGGAGCTGGTGACAAATATAAAAGCAAGAGAAAAATAAAGTAAAATCAATTATTTAAATTGAAAGTATGTAGTGGGGGATGGAATGATAGGTAAAACAGATAGGATATCAAGACTCATAATTGTTTTTTAAATAACCACTGTTTTTTCCTCGAAAATAATGGAAGAATTTGTGGTGTTCATATTTGGAATTTGAAAAAAAAAAAGGTTTTGAGTAGAAAAGAAATGGATACATTGGGCCTTCTCAATCCAGCCATAAAGAAATAATGTAGAGCCCTGGCTGGTGTGTCTCAGGGGATTAAGTGCCAGCCTGCGAACCAGAGGGTCTCCAGTGCTATTCCCAGTCTAGGGCACAAGCCTAGATGGTGAGCTAGGTCCCCAGTAGGGGGCAGGTGAGAGACAACCACACATTGATGTTTCTGTCCCTTTGTTTCTCCCTCCCTTGCCCCTCTCAAAAAAATAAATAAAATGTTTTTAAAAAAGAAAGAATCAAGAAAGTAAGGAGGCAGATTACTCTGCTTTTGTTTCCTATGAAAATTCCAGAGCGTTGTATAGAGAGTCATTAGAAGAGAGGTACATAACTGAGCAAATAAAGATTTTTAAGAAATCAAGTTCAGGCAAAAATATGTGTATATAGTCAAAAGTATCCGGAATATTGTGCTGTGACAGAGACCTAGACCAGGCACTGCTGACACAGTTAGCTCCGGCAAAACCCTCCCCTTTGTTCCACTGGAAGTTTAAGTGAGAACACTAAATAACTCATTTGTGTCTAAAACACTGAGATGTTCAAATAAAAATACAATGGCTACCATTTATTAATTGCTTCATATGAGCGATAAACTAAGATATGATCTCATCTTGTCTTTACAACATGCAAAAAAGTAAGAATTAAAACTTTCCTTATTATATGAATAAGAAAACTGAAACCAGGGAAGCTAACTTGCTGGATCAAGAGCACCCATACAACATTTGCTGAGCGGGGGTCATGCCCAGCCTCTCTGATCCCGAGTCAGTAATCTCAACTGCCAGGTTACAGTTTTAACATAGAAGGGTTATTGTTCACCTGTAGCGGTAATGAGGCAGATACCTTAGTAAGCATGGACCAGTAAGCACAGTACCCCAATTGTCTTTTTCTTCATCCATTTCATTAAAACCTGTTCATTGTGAGTGTATAACTTCTTTGTACTTCAGGTTCTCATGTATGAAAAGAAACAGTGCCTAATATTTTTACCCACTCTATAATTCTGCAATGCTGTGATTATTATCAACAAGCCATTTGCTCTAAGTAGGGTATAATTGGAGACCCTGGTGACTTAAAGGGTAAACCAAGAGAATAAGATTCAAACAGGCAAATTCTAAGGAAACAGGTCACATTCTTAACTTCATGCAGCTCTTTTTATTCTCATTCACTCCCTTTCATCCTGAATTCACTGTTTTGTTTTGTTTTTTAATGTATCAACCTTGCCTTTCTTTCATCTTGTAACAGAACCAATACAATGCCAACTGGCCTCACTTCCTCTACCCAGCATCCCCCACCTTGAAAACTAAGCCATCTTTGAATGAGCAAAACACATGATGCCCACTCTCTGTGTGTTCCATGCATCTCCCTAGGGGGGTATGCCATCTTCTCCCATTCCACGAGAAATTCAGACACAGCCTATTGCGTTACCTTGTCAGCCAAAAAATGTTTGCTGAGTGTTGCTTTCTGGAGTTTGTTTTTACTACAATTACAGGTTGTCAAGGAACTTCGGAGTAAAAGGATGAGATCCCATTTCATCCTTTTACCATCAGATTAAGATTTGAAAGCACTGGAGAGGGCAGCCGGCAACAGAGACTGTCATAAATTGCTTGGTGGAGATAAGGGGAATCTTGGACAACTAAAGTAGAGAGCAGTTTATCCAAATGATAGAAATGTGTGCCCTGGCCAGTGTGGCTCAATGGGCTGGACTGTCAGTCCGTAGCCAAGGGGTTGTGGGTTTGATGCCTGATCAAGACACATAGCTAGGTTGTGGGTTTGATCCCCAATTTCTGGTCTGGGGGTGTACAGTTCCTCTATCTGGCACATTCAGAAGGCAATTAATTGATGTTTCTCTCTCTCTCTTCCCCTGTCTCTAAAAGAAGTGATAAAATGTCCTGGTGTGAGGATTAAAAAAACTTTTTTTGAAGATATGCATGCCTTAGAACCCTACAATTTCACTATCATACATGTGCACCCATACACATTCTGAAAATGTCCACGGTATGCTGATAGTAACATGGAAAAACTGTGACTAACTTAAATGTTCATTAGCAGAGGAACAGATTCGTGGACTGTGATGGATGCAAACAGTGGAATACTGTTTTCACCAATCAAGATGAACGAGCCAGAGTGACATGTAACCACATGGATAAATCCTTCTTCCCCCACATTTTTAAATTGTTGTTCAAGTACAATTGTCTCCATTTTCCCCTCACTACTATACCCCTTCACTCCAGCCCATCCCCTAGAGCAAGGGGCATAAAGGAAAGAACATGAATGAATCTAAAAAGGTAATAACGAGAGCAATAAAAACTAGTTACAGAATGCTACACACTGTATGAAGCCATTTAAATAGTTTGAAAATATGTCAGACAACAGAATATTTTGTTTACACACATATAGTTCAAAACTCTCAAGAAAAACTTGGAAGATAACAAAGAGCAAAATCGATACTTCTGGGGAGGAACTAATTGGGTTCATGGGGCAGAGAGCTTCAGTAATATTTATTGTCCCTAATTTTAAGTGGGTATTGTACACATGGTTATTCATTGCATTGTTTTTATTGTTTTTGCATAACTTAATTATTTTATAACAATAAAAGTAATTTTTTATTTTCTAAATATGAAATTATATTATGAAATTCAATACATGTTTTCAAGTCACACACGTTTTCCTCCTTCGCACTGCTGTGCCCCTAGTGAGAACGAGAATCACTGCTCTAACACATCTACGCTTACATTGATTTAATCATCTAACATAATTTTAAGAGGCGACAATGAGCTTAACCAAGTACTACTTTATGGTGTTTACACCATTTCCCTCTGCCTTGTAGAGAAGCCCACATTTTCTGGGAAATGGTAGCAGCTAGAAGAGTAATCTAATTATCTGGTTGCTAGATTGTCCAACCTCAGCAAATTGACGCTGGGCTCAGGGCTGCGGAGTGGAGCAACACTGACTTCGTGGAAATCAGAAGAAAAGCCTTGGTCAGCAGACCCCAGAACTCTCAAGTACACACTTGAAATATCCCTTGTGTGTATCATTCAGATTCTTTCCCTCGCTGATATTGTTCTTTGTGTCCAGGCTGCTTGGTAAACGGCCACCCCAAGGGAAACTAGGGAAGGAAGTACTATGTGGCCAGGCCTGCGATGCCTCTGTATTCCACTTGCCTGCGAATCTCCTCATTAAACGGTTATTAAATACGGTTTGGTTCCCACTGCCGAGATTACAAGAATCATTTTATAATGGTTTGGCCTCCACTGAGAACTTGGACTCCATTTCCTCAGAGCACTACCATAACCTTGGCTCCCTCACTCTTGTGGCTGAGTAATGCCCAGCATTCCACATTTAAAAAAATATTCACAACCCAAGGACTCAGGATTTTTTTCTCTTGAACTTACTTTTTTTTCCTGTTGAACTTATTTACTTAACTCCAACAGTCAGCCTCTCCTAGGCAACCTCAGTACATTACCCCACCCACCACGCCTCCTCAACTATGCATTTCATTGCCACGTTAGCTCATTTTACCTCTTTTACTCAAGTACTATCTCGTGGAATGATTCTTGGGCAAGAGATCTGATTCATTAACTAAACCACTTCTCTTTCACTGCTGACAACCCTGCTGTTTTCTCTCTCTTCTCTGGATGGCATTCCAGGGGACACCACTGAAACCCTTCTTTTACAAGTACCTTCAGTTCCCTGGCATTTCTCCCTCCATTGCACTCCCTTAGCAAATACTGGCTTTCATTAAGCCCATATATCTGTCTTCTCTTTGGCTGAACCCAAGCAACTAAATATTGCTGCAGGAAAAAAAAACCCCACACAATTTGTTGAAGGAAGTCACTTTAAATACAACATAAAAATCTCAAATAGAATTTAGCACTAATCCTAATTTTATTATATCTTTTTACTAAGTTTTCTTTCTCAATCTCCAAGGTCACTATTTCATAATTTTTCTCTATAGGTTTTAAGCTTCTCATCCCTCCATTTCTCCTTTACATTACTTACAACTTAACATCTTGCCTGATACTTGGGAAAAGAAAATTAATAAAATTAAAATTTTCCTAATGGTCAAGTAAACACATCCACAAATTCAAATTTGTACCCACGTGCTCTACTTCTTTTCTATTAAAAATATAAATATACCGTTGCCTCTATTAATAGCCAATCTCTCCACTTGTGCTATTTACCACTTCCTATTTTGTCTTCTTGAGGACGTGCTCCTGGGGTGTATTCATTATCTATTATTGCATAACAAATTCTTTTGAAGCATAACAGCTAAAAACAGTGAAGACTTATTATTTCACATTTCCTCAGGGTCAAGAACCCAAGAGTAGCTTAGTTGGGTAAGTAGGAGTCAAGGTCTCTCACAAGTTAGCCCTCAAGCTATCTGAGAGCACAGTTGTTACTTTTGCCTGATTCAGGCTGGAGGAACCCCTGTCAGAATAACTCACATGGCGTGTGGTCACTTTCCCCATGGCTCTTAGCTGAAGATTTCAATTTACCACTACTTGGGCCTCTCCATAGGCTCCTCACAATGTGGCAGTTTGCTTCCCCTACGAGTAATGAGAGGGACAGAACAAGAGAGAGAGAGAGAGCAAGTAGAAGCTGCAGTGTCTTATAAAATAATTTGGAAGCAACCACACCATCACTTCTCTTGTATGTTCTTGGTCATTATGAGGTAATAGAAAAAAAATACATATTGTTTTCTGCCTCTGGTTCCTGGCAGAAAGCTCCTAAAATCATTGAAATTTCCTAAGCAATAAGAGCATTACAAGCATCTTTTATTTTAATATTTGGTCTTTGACCCCAGTTTTTGGCACAGAGTTCCTAAGTCCCTTGGAATTTCCTGGAGATAACAGCATCTTTTGTTCTAATGGGGTGGCTCTTGGTGGGCTTCTAGATGGGCACTGGTCACCAGAAATACTGAGCCATAATTAGAAGTTGGGAATTTCCAACCCAAACACCCCGCATTCTCCAGAAACGAGAGAGGAGATGGAAATGAGTTAATGATCAGTCATGCCTGTGTGCTGAGGCCTCCATAAAAATCCACGAAATATGGGCTTTGGAGAACTTCTGGGTTGGTAAATACCATGGGGTACTGAGTGAGAGAATCCTCACCCTCCGTATCTCTTCCATCTGGGTGTTCCCTTATCATTTCCCTTCCTGAGTCCTGTGAGCCACTCTAGCAAATTAAATGAACCTGAAGAGGGGGTCATGGGAACCAACTTACACAGCCAATTACTCAGAAGAACATGTAACAACCTGGATTTGAGATCAGCTTCTGAAGTGGGAGGGGGGCTGTCTTAGGGAACTGAGCCCTTAACCTGTGGGAACTGATGCTATCTCCAGGTAAATGGTGTTTGATTTGAGCTCAATTGCAGGACGCACAGCTGGTGTCTTAGTGAATTGCTTGGTGTGGGAAATCTCCATACATACCTGGTTTCAGAATTGTTGTGAAAGTAGAAACACAGGAAGAGGACTGAGGTTTGTCCTCAGTCACAAAGAACAATCCAGGTACAACTGGTAGGTCTATATAGGGCGTGAAGACCAAGAGGTGGGATCACCAAGAGTCATCTTGGAGGATGGCTACCACATATAGTTACCATTGTGCAAACTACGTTGGCGATATCTCTCTTCCTATTGGAGCATTGCCATCAGTACACAAAGTTGCTTCTACCAAAACAACCAAACAAACAAACAAACAAACAAACAGAAAACTCCCATGGTCTCACATTCCCCTCCAACTTCTACCTAATCTATTTGCCAAATCTCACCACCAAACATTGCAGGACTTGTTGATAACCACCGTTAGCACGCTATAGCCCTTCTCCTTCATTCTCTAATCCTCTCTTCTGTTTTCTGGTCACATTAGTCCTCTGGAATAATTCTTGTCAAAATCAGTAGTGTATACATAAAGGAAGTAAATCAGCAATGATTTTATGTTGTCACCTGTAACGGACTCCAATCAACCTTCATCTTACCTTAGCTGCAGGAAGCATTTTTAAATACCATTCCTCTTTTGATGTGCATGCAGAAGTGAATTGAGGTTTCATGAGACTTAAAACTTATGCAGTTTTGACCAACCTATTTTAAGAATGAATAAAAATTATAAATTTAATATTATATGTGAAAGTAAATATTTATTTAAAATACAAAATCAATTTAAAAAATGCAAACAGTAAAAACTCAAAAAGGCCACCAACACCATATATAAAATATAACACCACCCTTTATACTTTTTTCTTCCAGGTTTGGCTGCATATTTTTTATTATCTCTCATGTAATATAGATTTTGATATATTATTTTCTATACTGAGAATAGAAAGATAATTTAGCTTCTATCCTGAAATGATTGATCATAAAATCTCTTTTATTATTTTTATTTTACAAAAACCTGCTTTCCATTATAGCAATAGTGATTAAGCTATAACTTGTTTAACTTAAGCACCCCTGTCTGTTTTTTCTTCTTTGCTACCATTTTTCACTGGGTACCATAATATAAGTACTCCTTTTTAATAATCTTTATTCTCCACGTAAATATGCCCTTGGATTAAAAGGCCATGTTCTTACAGCAGAGAAAATACAGATGTTTCCATTTGCCCATTACTCCACACAGCAATGATATTAGCTTTTTAGAGTATATGCCAAGTTAGCAATCTGAGAGTATATTGAATCAAAGCTGAAATTTGTAGTGCCTCTAATGTGTAATGAAGTTGCACATTTTACCATGCATTCTTTCAAGCATATGGGTTTTATAATTGAACTCAAGAGATTGTATTTTGGATCCCCTTCTGCTCTAATAAAAATGTACACATACCAATGCTTCTATCCTTATTTGGAGACACAATTGGTCATCTGTTATAGCGTGTAGATATGCTTTCATTACTCTGTTGAAAGAATAGTCATGATAACTTAATTATGCAAAATAACATCACTAAATAGCAGTTTATATTATATCCACATATGGTCATTTTGAAAAAATTACATGATGGTCTGAACTATCAGTACGCAGAATGAATGTCATTGGAACAAATATGCTTAATGTTTTTGAGGAGACACAGAATTTAAAAGCATAAGCTTAATTTTAGTGTTATTGTTCTTAACCAAGCTTTTGAATAAATGCTCACATTTATGTGAATGCTTAATTTACAGACTTAAGGAATTATCAAATTACATTTAGAAGCAAATATTTCTCAAAATATTACTTTAAAGTATTTATTTATTTATTGCAATTAAATATAGTTAAATTATATCTGACAAAAACAGTAGAAGTACTCAGAAAATTCATTAGTTCCTTTAAACAACATTTAAATATTTTAATTAAAATTAGATATTTGACTAAGTTTATACTTAATGGCTGTCATTAATGTGCAGTGTAACTTCAAAGGCTGTGACATTATAAATTACATTTAAGTGGTTTTAAATTTTCTTTTCTCTTTTTGAAGTATATTTTATTGATTATGCTGATACAGTTGTCTCACCCACTACTTAGTTCAGGACCATAGATCATATATATAAGTTCTTTGGCTTCTCCATTTCCTATAATTGCTTAACCTCCCTGTCTATTTTGTACCTACCAATTATGCTTCTTATTCTCTGTGCCTTTTCCCCATTCTCCCCCTCCTTCTCCCTCCATATGAGCTCCATTTCTGTGATTCTGTTCCTGTTCTAGTCATTTGCTTAGTTTGTTTTTGTTTTCGTTTTAGGTTCAGTTGATGATAGTTGTGAGTTTGCTGTCATTTTACTGTTCATATTTTTTTATCTTCTTTTTCTTAGGGAAGTCCCTTTAACATTTCATGTAATAAGGGCTCGGTGATGATAAACTCCTTTAACTTGACCTTATCTGACAAGCACTTTATCTGTCCTTCCATTCTAAATGAAAGCTTTGTTGGATAGAGCAATCTTGGATGTAGGTCCTTGTCTTTTATGACTTCAGATACTTCTTTCTAGCCCCTTCTTGCTTGCAAGGTTTCTTTTGAGAAATCTGGTGATAGTCTAACAGGAACTCTTTTATAGGTAATTCTCTCCTTTCCTCTTACTGCTCTTAAGATTCTCTGCTTATTTTTAATCTTGGGTAATTTAATTATGATGTTAATCTTTAGTTATTCCTATTGGCTTATCTACCAGCCAGTGCCTCCCCTGCCAGGTCCTCTCCACCCTGGCTTCCTATCTCAGCCCCTCCTACTGGTCTGGATGAATGTTTCTTGTTTAACTCCTGGTTGTGAGACTTCCATACAGCTCAATTTTCTGGCAGTTCTGGTCAGTTTTTGTTTTTAAATTTGTTGTTGTCCTTCTTTTGGTTGTGCAAGGAAGCAAACTGTATCTACCTATGCCTCCACCATGGCTTGAAGTCCAGTTTTAAATTTTCTTATGCTTATTGTTCTCACATATGATCAAACCATTAATTGGGACAACCATTATAATAGTCTTCTAATCAACGTAAAGAAATTAACACTGAAATAATCAAAACCATCAAATGGAAATTTTCAATTTAAAATTATTTCCTAGAAAATTGCTTTAAGGATATTATGATAATTAATTAGGAAATGGAGTGTTTATTTGCTATTTCAAGATGAAAACATAATAATCACTAAAATTTATTGAGCATTTACTTCTCTAAAGTGTCCATTTCTATGTGTCCCAGCATTTTATCTCCACAACACCATTATGGGAAAGTACAATTATTTTCCAAATTTCACAAGAGAAGACACTGAGGCACAACAGGCCCTAGAGGATAAACCAAGATTCCAACTCATGAAGTTTGGCTTTTACTGGCCAACTGATATCATCTTTGCAAAGTCAGCACTGACTTAAAAGCATCTTTTAGACAACTTACTGTCTTCTCAAGAAAATGTTAAAGGATGTCAAATTTGTTTTGTCTTACATGACATTGAATTTTATTTTAAAAATTATAAGACATGTCCAAAGTCTTACTCTGTATTCATAATATAACACTCCTGCATATACTCAAAGTTAGCATATCGGTCCTTTTAACTTATTGCCATTTCTTCATAGTACTTCAAGTTTCAAAAACATTTTCCTCCTTTGTTGTCCAAGTTCAGCACCAGTTCTCTGCTGCACACCAGCCAAGTAAGGAGAGCAGATATCCTCTAATTGCTCAGCCAAATATTTTGTGTAAATAATTGTATTTATTAAAATAACCAAATTGATTTTCTGTCTATAAGAAAAGACATTCTGAAATCTATATGCTTCTTGGTCAAAGTTTATGTCAATAAAATGTTCAGTACAGTGGATATTTGGAAAGCATCCAATTAATTTGATCAATAGGAAGACAAACTCAATATATTCTATCCTAAAGATTTTCACCTCTTCTGAATTACTGTCTTCAGAATACATTGATACAATTAGCCTGATAATCACCATATCTCAATGCCGCTTGTGTTCCACTGTTCACTCCTCTGTATGGAAAACAGTTGGTAGACACCACAGGTTTCCTCAAATTGTGAACCTTTCTTACAGGTAGTTGACAGTTGAAAAGTTAAGCGATTACAAGACAGCTCAAGATAATGTATATTTAACTGAGTTGTAACTGATTACTTTCATCAATCTAATGATTATAAGGATTTACCAGTTAATGTGAATGTTCTGTATTACTTTAATATTGATAAACAATTTTGACTTTAAATTTCCCACCAAGTACAGAGATTGGCCTGGGAATTTTTGACAACATCTATTTTACGTGTTTTGAAACTGTACCTTATTCACTTTTTAAGCAGGAATTCTAAGAACTGAACGTCCAGTTCATTTTAAACACTGCCCTGACTTGGCAGCCATAGCAGTAATTGAGCATTGCTCCCTTTCACTCTGGTGTTTTGTGACACTGATAACGTTCAAGAAATCTCCCTCGTCTTGTTGCTTCTGTCTCATGATGGCATATAAATCATTCAAGGTCATGTTTTGTGCTTTGAGCAAATACCACAAATTATGTGTAATGAAGCATCTACTGTTATTTTAGGAATAGCTACGTTTTCCTAGGGGAATCTTTTTTTTTTCATTTCAAGTAGAAAAAATATCAATTCACAGGATTAAGCCACAGCTTTTATTATATTCAGTGTCAGAGAAAGGATTTGGGCATTAATGTATCATTTTGGATTCTAGGAACTCAAATGTTTTTAAAGGAGATTAATCACCTATTTCTGAATGTCCACTTATGAAAAATACTAAATGGTATGAAATGACTATCTAGAGAATAGTCTAAAAATAAGAAGTAAAAATGAGGCAATTGCTATTTTGCATGTATTTATGGCACTGTCTTATTATTTTACACATTAAGCTGATTGGTAACTTTTGAAAGAACTGATCTCGTCCCAGAAAATGAGAGTACCTAATACAAGGAAATTCAGTGTGAACTTTCTAAACCTAATAATGTGCTGACTAGCTTTGTATGTTTTCCTAATTACTTCTTAATGCTTTGTACAAGTCATCAAACACTGCTCATACACCTGTTGAGCCCATGATTAGAGACATGTCCATATAATTTAGCATGTCTTAATAGTAAATAATATTACATATCTCAATGTTTAAATCTTAACAAATCTTAACACATATATAAATCTTAGCATATATACTATATATATAATGTTAAGTTACAGAAGGAATACATACAGATTATATGAAAATGTGTATAAATTATTTACCTATGTAGAAATACTGAAATTTTTTAAGTACACTTGATTTTTTGTATTAACATTTTGGTCCAGTTTTGGCCTGTTTTCTGTTTTGTGCCCAAATTATGTCCCAAAATACCACATGAATTTTTTACTTGTTCTCATTTAAACTTAAAGCAATTTTCCTTAATGTTTTTAGATCCTGGTAAGTCATATAGACATCTTGTTTTGTTGCTATTTTTAACTTTCAGAGTGCCTGTTTCTTACATATGTATAAGTGAAAGTCTGATTGGTCTAGCTTAAAGGTACTAGCCACAGAGAACTTTTTAAACTGTGATCTAAGAAAGGAATAGCTATTTTCTAAATTATCTCACTCAGATAAGATACAAAATTTACTTGATATTTAGGAAAATGTGTTTGAATAAGAAACATTTTCTATTTTCATTCTCAGCCTGAGTATAGTGCTAAAATAATGCTACCTGGAATCACTAATATTTAGAGAAGAAAGAAAAGAAAAGGGTTTCTATGATTTAAACATTTTAATTACATTAAAAATAAGGAACCAGAAACATGGCATTTTTTTAAATATTACCCAAAATGCTGAGCAAAGGGAAAAGTGCAAAGGAAAAGTAATATATTACTCAATGTAAATATATCGAATTTACTAGTAACATTTATTGAAATAGGCACTGTATTTATATAGGTCAGAGACCAAGCAGAAAGGCAGGAACCACCCTAGGTATTATAAACAGAAGTCTTTCACAGAGAAAATGAGTGACTTAAGTGTTGAAAGTCTGAGAGAGCAGAGAGAGAAAGCTGATATGAAGAGATCAACAACGTGGAAGTCAGCCCTTGGAAGAAGTGGTGACACCAGGAAGTAGAAGACTGAAGTAGAAGCCTTGTGGGATTGGGGCTTGAAACTCTGAGAGTGGCTTCCATGGCCGCTGCGCAGATCACAGAGGCAAGTGCCCACAGCTCAGAGGTAGACCTCTGAGAGAGGGTGCCTCACCAGGATGCTCAGTCTGGTGTAGCCAGCACATGAGGACAAAACTGATGTTTGCAGGGTGGGGAGTAGGGTGATTGAGAGGAAGCACAGCTGATGTGTCTGTCAGTCACTGAGAGGCATGCCCTGGTGCTCAAACCACTGGAAATCATGGACCAGTGTTGGAAGCACTAAGAGATATTAGAAGCTGGTGCTTTCACTGTCTTCTGTTCCTGGAGACATACAGACCAAATAAAAAATGGATATGAGCTTATTGTCCCCTCCTCCTGCCTTCAAATGACCCCCAGCTCCAACCCCTCCTTACTCCCAGCCACTGGTAATCACTGATCTCTTCTATTTCTGTGGATTTGCCTATTCTGGATACTCCAAAAAAATGGAATCACACAACATGCAGCCTTTATTATGCCTTCTTCCACTTAGCAAAATGTTTGGAAGATTTGCCCATTTAGAAAGTACATTAATACTGCATTCATTATTATGAATGAATAATATTCAATATATTCCAACATCTGCCAAGAATACTCCATATAATACTTCATATTGTATTTTGTTTATTTACTTATTAGTTGATGAACATTTGGGTTATGTCCACCTTTTGGCTTCCATGAATAATGTTCCTGTACAAGTGTTTAGGTGAGCATATGTTTTCAATTCCCTCGGCTATATATCTTAAGAGTGGAATTGCTGGATCTTACAGTAGCACTCTGTTTAAATTTTTAAAGGGCCAAAATGTATTTCAAAGCAGCTTCACTACTTTACCTTCCCAACAGCAATGTGAGAGCGTTTCCACTTCTCCACATCCTTACCAACACTGCTTATTGTATGTCTTTTTTTTATAGCCATCACAGTGGGTGTGAAGAGTTATCGTACTGTGGTTTTGATTTGTGTTTATCTAATGCCTAATGATTTTGAACATCTCTTCATGGGCTTATGGGTTACTTGTATATCTTTTTTGGATAAAGACCATTCAAAACATTTGTCTGTTTTTAATTGCATTGTCTTTTTGTTTAATTGAAGTTCTTTATATATTCTGGATACTAGGCCTTTTTCAGACACATGATTTGAAAGTATTTTCTTCCCATTTTGTTGTCTTTTCATTTTTTTAATAATGTCCTTAGAAAAAACAAAACTTTTCAAAGGACATTGACTTGGTGTGGTAAATACATATACAGATGATGTTTATAGAATTGTATTCCTGAATTCTATATTATTTTATTCACCAATGTCACCCCAATCCATTTAATAAAGAAAAGAAATAATGTAATGAAGTTCAAGTTATTTCTAATTGTAATGAATTATAATTCACTTATTGTAATTCATTTATTCTTTAATTGTAATGAAGTTCAAGTTATTGATTATCTCTTTGGTGGCTTGTACTTTAGGTATCACACCTAAGAAATTACCACATAATCTAGGTTTTTTTTATAGTTGACATTATTATAGATGTTCTCCATTTCCCCCCTTTGCTTCCTCCAGCCAGCCCTCACCACTCCCCCAGAATGCCTCCACATTCACCACAATGCTGTCTATGTTCATGGGCTATGCATGTATGCATATATGTTCTTTGGCTCACCTCTTCCAGTCCCCACTGAGATCTATCAGTCTGTTCCATGTAGTCTATGCCTCTCATCCTATTTTGGTCTATGTTTATTTTGTTCATTAGATTCCACATAAACATAAGATCTTATGGTATTTGTCTTCCTCTAACTGGCTTATTTTGCTTTACATAATAATAAGCCAGTCAGAGGAAGACAAATACCATATGACCTTATAGTTTTCCTTCTTATATGAAGTCTTTGATCCATTCTAAGTAAACTTTATCTATAGGGTATGAGGTAAGGGTTCAACGTTACTCCTTTGCATGTGGATAGTCAGTTGTCTGGTACCATTTGTTGAAAAGTCTATTCTCTTTCCCCATTGAATGTCTTCGTATCTTTTTCAAATTTATTTGGCAATAGATGTATGTATGTGGGTTTTTTCTTGACTCTCAGTCCATATATTGGTCTGTAAGTCTATCTGTAAGCCAGTACTACCATGTCTTTTAAGTCTTATTCTTTTACAATTTTATACAGAGTACATAGAGATAAAATGATATGATGTCTGGGATTTACTTCAAAATAATCCAAGGATTGAAGATAGGAGGAGTGAGTGTACCAGTTTAACTGGTGTACCAGTTAAATAAGATTGGTCACATATTGTTAATTGTTGAACTTGTGGTTTATGCACAGAAGTGCTTTGCACACTCTAATTTTTATATTTTCAATAATAAAAAATGAACAGAGTGCCTACAACCACCACAATAGCACAGCTTTTAAAGAAGTAGGAGAGTAACTTAAGTTTGTTTTTCCCATGTGGAAATTCTTTCCCAGCATATTTAAGGAAACTTTATATTTCTTTTTCCTGAATCCTTGAAAATTGGTTTAAAAAATTCAAGGAAACAGAGTAAAAGCCTTACAATTCTCCCGTAAGATTTAGAGCTTAACAATCAACATAGAGACATTATTAGTTAGAAGAAATCACAGATGCCAAATAGAAAGCAAGAACAGTAAGTGCTGACATTGAAGGTAAAGAGTAAGGTGGACATTTCTGGGAACCAGGACAGGAGCACATTGGGGGAAGTGGTTCTGATTGGATACATCTCACTTTTAGTCGTTGTCACATTGTAAATGTGTTCCTGACCCTACTGATGCTAATAGTGAATCACTTTTGCAAATATATAATTTTTTTCTTTTTTTAAATTTATTTAATTATTGTTCAAGTACAGTTTTCTGTTTTTTACTCCCACCCCAGCCCACCCACCCACAGTGCTCCCCACCTCCCTCCCATTTCCACCCCCCTTAGTTGTTGTCCATGTGTCCTTTATACTAGTTCCTGTAAATCCCTCCCCTTTTTCCCCTGAAATTCCTTCCCCTCTCCCCTCTGGTCCCTGTCCCCCTGTTCTCTATTTGAGTGTGTTTGGTTATATTTTGCTTGTTTGTTTGTTTTGTTGTTTAGCTTCCTGTTAAAGGTGAGATCATATGGTATTTGTCTTTCACCACCTGGCCTATTTCACTCAGCATAATGCTTTCCAGTTCCATCCATGCTGTTGCAAAGGGTAGGAGCTCCTTCTTTCTTTCTGCTGCATAGAATTCCATTGTGTATATGTACCATAATTTTTTGATCCATTCATTTACTGACAGGCACCTAGGTTGCTTCCAGCTCTTGGCTATTGTAAATTGTGCTTCTATGAACATTGGGGTGCATAGGTTCTTTTGGATTGATGTTTTAGGGTTCTTAGGATATAATCCCAGCAGTGGAATTGCTGGATCAAAAGGCAGCAAATCTCTACTGCCAATTAATATTCGACAAAGGGGGCAGAACATAAAATGGGCTAATAATAGCCTCTTCAACAAATGGTGTTGGGAGAACTGGATAGCTATGTACAAAAAAAATGAAATTCAAGCACTAACTTACACCATACACCAAAATAAATTCAAGGTGGATAAAAGACTTAAATATAAGCCGTAACACCATTAAAGTCCTAGAAGAGAACATTGGCAAGAAAATCTCAGATATTTTACGTAGCAACTTTTTTACTGATATGTCCCCCAGAGCAAGGGACATAAGTAAAAGAATAAACAAATGGGATCTCATCAAAATAAGAAGATTTTGCACAGCTAAAGAAAACAGTATTAAAATAAAAAGAGAACCAACTATAAGGGAAAACATATTTGCCAATGATACCTCAGACAAGGTTTAATCTCCAAAATATACAAAGAAATTACATGACTCTAAGAAGACAAGCAACCCAATTAAAAAGTGGGCAAAGGACTTGAACAGACATTTCTCCAAGGGGGACATACAGAAGATCCAGGGACACATGAAAATATGCTCAAATATATAAATATTAATAAGGTTATTTACATAGCATACTTCATACAAATCCTGTAAGTGATGTTCTAAGAAATAAGTTTTGGAACCAAAATACACCCTTAAATTAGTTATTTTGACATGTCATTCTGTGTATTACTGTCAACCTTGCCAGGGAATTTGAATGTTATGTTATTTGCATACTACCCAATAATGTTCCCTCACACTTCCCAGGGATTGGATGTGTACTGTGGTACAGTTCTTTGTAAATATCTGAAATGAAAATAGAATTTATTGGGAATATTCCTACAGGAATTCAGAAACTGATCTAAAATCTGTATTAACAGAGGCAACATTAATTATAATTAAAAAGTCCAACTCAGAGCAGGCAAAACACAATACTATCATTATTAAACAGGAAAAAGATTTATGGAGCAAGTGGTCATTCTAAAGTCAAATGACATTTGAACTGGTCATTCAAATACATGCTTATTGTAAAGAAGCTTGTGGATATACTCTTAATTTGATCTACATAGTTGAACATAAATGGAATTTTTCTGGACTGAAATATTTATTTTTTAAAAATCAAGATTACATAATAGAAAGTTTTTGACCTGTTACATTTCAGAAATACAGTGGCCTAAAGCTAAGAAGCTTTTATAAATAAGTGATCACTCAGACTCAGTTAACAGAATCTTTCATCAGCAAGACCCAGAGACTCAATGGAGAGAAGACTTAGCAAAAGATTGGACTCTGTGTATTTTATGGAATGAGAGTTCAAAATGTTATTTGGCCATAAGGGGAAAGGCTGATCCCTTAAGGCTAGAGTAGTCAGAGACATCTGAAATTTGGAAAGAATTTAAGTTCTAAAAGTAAGAATGAAGTGAATGAACCCTAGATTTTCAGCTTACAAGAGAGAAGGAGTAACGCAGTCACTATTGTATAGGAAGTATCCTGAACAGTTCTTCTTGACCACCATGGAAAATCTGCTGGAGGGAGATGAAAACAGTTTTACACGGACGTAAGAAATGCCTATCTGAATATCAGGATGATAAATTGCTATTTAATTGTGCACATCTCCAGCTCTAGAGATGTTTAACGAGAGGTTGAAATTACTTAGTCTGAGCAGTGAAATCCATGTGTCTGAAGTAGGGAAGTTGGGCTCTCTGTGTTCTTTCAAAAGTATTATACTGTATATCTTTGTAAGAGTCAGAATTTGAGGTTTTATTTACTTTAGGTGATGAGCTTTTACCAGCTTAAGATTTTTCATTGTGCTGTGATCATTTAAGAAATAACCAATGTAGTTAAACATAAATGATCTTGACATTTAAATCACAAGAAATACCAAATATGAAAGTTTCTCTTCTCTTTTGTGTGGGGAGGTGCAGGCACATGGGCAGGCACACGTGCCAGGGGGCATTGCAGGATGTAGGGGAGAAGGGATGTTATATGCCTATGTCACCAGCCCATGATTAGATCACTTCTTACAAACATAAAGTGAGACTTTGAGATGAAAGGTTTAATATACTTTCCAAGAGAGCAGTGCTTCCCTTATTAGTCAGGATAATGAACCTACGTGACCATTTCATAGATACAGCTGACATTTTGCAAACTGAGAACAAGCATGGCCAAGCTATTTTATTTTCAAATGACTGCAAAGTCAAAAGAGACTACTGTATCCACAAATGTGCTTACTTGGAAGAGAAGAGCACTTCCAAGTAAGAGCACTCATTTTTCACCTGAAAAGTTTTGACAATTGAAGGTGAATTGACTGGCAATTTTTTTGTTTGTCTTTTTATACTTGCTGCTCTTTTACAGAGAAACTTAAAGATCAATTAAGTATATTATACTATGTTGAAATTGCATAGCATTTAACTAAAAAACTAAAAGTAATAACGCCTTTCAAGAGTGGAAAAGAGGTATAATAGCCTATTAGAAGTGGATTATTTGTATCATTAAGGGGAATGATTATGTTCTTTGAATGAGAAAACACACTGAAGGAACAGAATTTGATGGTGAACAAACATTTGGTTAATAGTTATGCAGCATGTATTCAAGCACAAATAAAGATATATGTATGTGACTAATAGACAAAGGAATTTAAAGCGCAAGCTGCATATACCATTAAAACCAGTTATTCCTGCAAAACCTGTAACAAGACTTTGCATCAACTCGCATTATCATGTTAATACACATTTTTAAAACATATCAATTTTGAATTATAATGTGCCATTTCCTTTACTGTTGAGAGTGAAATTGCTGCCACTGGAGAATTTATACACCTGCCAGATGCTGCACAGTTCTTCAGTCAAAATGCAAGGATCTCAATCACAACCCATATGTACTCTCAGCCAACCATGGGACTTGAAACATACCCTGCCGATTACATGGAAACATACACAATTGTGTGGGTTTGGAGACCGCTGGCAGAGCTGGGTGCGGGTGTACCAAACACATCTGTTCACCCACATACACATGAGCGATACTCCTTTTCTTCAGTTTTCCCCCTAATTATTGAATTAGGCACTGCCCAAATACTCAAGCACGAGTCTTAAATGGAAAACAGCAGAAAGGTATAAAGGAAGAACTTCATATGGGTCAACACCTGTGATAAAAATGAGATTACAGAATTTTGGTTTTGCTAGGTTGAAAAAATTAACATATTATACTCTAAAATTCTCAGTGAGATCTTACTAGGAACAGAGAAAAATATTTTCCTTTGAATGTTCTCAAAGATAAGATAACAAAATTAGCACATTATCTTAACCTTTTTTGCTATTGTCTTACCAGCCTGGGAGATGGGGACCCCAGGCAAGCAGGCACACACTCACAACAAAAGGAGGGGGGCTGAGGCGGGGCAGATCTGCATTGTCCATGAAAAGGCTGCCCAGTGCTTATTTGTATCTGGGACTGGTGTTAGCCACAGACCATTCTTTTCTAGATCACTTAAAGTTTTACTTAGCAGGTTCCAAATTTCATCTTGTGTTCTAGTATTTTATATATGAACTTTAAGCCTCTAGAAACCCTCCATCAGCACCTAATTGGTGTCTCCTAGCCTGCTGTGATTTGGGGAATTATGCTGTGTCTCACTATAATTGTGTCAAATATCAGATAAAGGAGAACAGGCTTGGAGTGGGGGCCCTTAGGGCTCTACAGTAACTCAGTGTGGCCCTGGACGATCACATAAATTCTGAATTTCAGTTTTCTCTCCTGGAAAACATGAGGTTGGACTCCCTGGTCTCTAAGTTCCTTGATGACTCAGGGAATTGTTTTGCTTCCCCAGACAATTTTGTTGTTGCTGTTATTTTAAATCTCTGTTTATTTTTATTTTTTTAAGTTTGCTGAATAACTGATCTCCTTTAGAAGTATTACTATATCTTATTCTCTCAGTTATTTAGGGGCAAGTTCTTTCCTAAGAATTCGAGTACAAATAGAAGCTTAATGTATAGGTAGTACAAGGCACCCTTTTGTGGTACGGTGACATATTTTTATCTCCCCAGAATGAAATCATCAGTAAACATGTGGTACCTGGATGAGAAAATGGATGTGGAACTGAGTGGGCCAGGTAGTATCATGTATCAGTCAGAAAACAGAATTTATATTTTAACATCTTTTTCATCCTTTACTTGTTTTGATTTTGTTTGTTTAGTTTACAAGTGAGAGTAAACATTGTCCCTTCCAAATTTAAATATAGGTTTCTAATTTATATGGACAGAGGAGAAATTTTGTTAGAGTTTATTCTATCTTAATTTATTACTTGACTTCTTTAATATCTCATAATTAATAATGTAATAGAGATAGAGTGATTCTGTTATATGTGTATCTATCAATCTATATATACATATACACCTAACAGTATATATGTGAATGAGGCACTATATATACATACGCGCATACACAGGACATTTAGTAGTAGAAGGATTATTTTGTGTTAAGTAGCTGTGTGCAATGAACCTGATTTCTTTCTTTTTACAACTTCCCCTTCTATTAAAGACTGTTAAACTCAGAGCTTAGATCTGCTAGGCAGCAGACTCGGTAACAGTAAATGAAGTGCCCTGAGCTTACATCAGACTAATTAGTCTAAGGGATAAAAAAAAAAAAAGGATGGGGGAAGGGCTTGGGAGGACTTTTCAGGTTGCTTGTGAAAGGCAGTTTGCTTAATTAAGCCAACCACTAATTGTTAAATATTTTTCAGGCATTAACAGAGCTACTCTGAGTGTAATTAAATTTTGATTTTAGTGGTATTTGCAGGGATTAAAGTCACAATCTGCTGAGGCACTGAGGTTAGTTAATATTCACTTCACTGCCACAGCTGTCCTCCATTATAATACAAAGGACAGGAAAAGAGACAGCAGAATGGGGTGAAGTAATGAGAAAGCTATTCATTCATCTGAACCAGCTCTGCACTCCACAGCCTTGTACAAATGGGTCTGAGCTGGATGACACACAGCCAGGCGTTAAATCCGATTTAGTCCGGTACAATAAAGGGGTGTCTGAGCCCTGTGCAGTTTTTATTTTTATACATGAGACCATGGAGTGGATTTTTTCAAAAGATAATCGTATGATTATCATACGTTTCCATCCAAGTGATATTTCTGGATTTATTAGCTCGGCAGGAGTCCGCCAGGATTGTAAACCAATTCCTGCAAAGCCATTATTTGTCCCAACTGAGTGTGAATGAACCCAGTGGAAGGTGGTGGTGACTTTAAATCCCTCGTAAAATGTACATTGGCAGGATTAATGTTTCAAGTTCCTTTTTTGGACTGAGGCTGCGCCCCCTCAAAAATGAAATGCCCCGAGGAGTTATATGTACTTGAAATGGATGAATCGTAGCATCCTGTGACTGACAAGGAACATTCCTAGTACTGACTCATGTTCTGGGGTTTTATGTGTTGTTTTTGTTTTTTAAATTTATAACTTTAAAAGTGTCTTCCAGTTATTACTTCAAAAAGAGAATAGGCATCAAAAGAAATGAGCTTGTCCTCTTTTCCAACACCAGCCTCCAAAATAAGAGTCTAATCTAGAATCCACTGTCATTTGTGTTCCATCATTACATTGGCTACTGATGGCAGAGTTTTCAGGATAATCCACAATCCAGGGTTCCTGCTCCCCTTTGGAGGCCATCAGTGGTATTAAACTGCCAGTATATGCATAGTACCAGCCTTGGAACTACAATACGAGCTAGGGCTAGAGGTATTAATGTGAGGCATCTAGCCACTTACATCCTGTATCAGTGAAAATCATTTTTAAAAAATCACCCAAAGAAAGGGGAGAGGAGGGTAGGGGAGGGGAGGGGAGGGGAGGGAAGGGGAGGGGAGGGGTGAGTACCAATCTAGCATAATTTTGTGTCAAGAGAATCTATTCATGAGACAAGTTCAAAAACCAAGTGTTTTGTAACAGTCATGAAATCTCTTCTGTAATGTAGTTGAATTACTGTATTGTGAACCCTACGTTTGAGTTTGTCCTATAGCAAAGGTATTGTCTGGCTGTTTCTGCAGGCAAAAGAAGGAGAGAGATGATGAGTGGATTATATGGCACAGTTACTTTGAATTTTAATTAATATCAGTGAAGTTTAATTCTAGTGTTAAAATGACCCTGGCCCAAAGGACAAGGTTACTTTTTTAAGGGGCTTTGATTTTTCACTTCACATGAAACCCCACTCAGCAACTGGGAAATGATTTCTATTGGATAAGTCAGAAGTTCCTATTTAAAAGAGCACAATGCCGTGCTATAGAATGAAATTTAGCAGAAAGCAGCATTAACCATGCAGTACAAAAATGCTATGTAAATGTCTCATGATGCCCCGATCTCTTCGGTCTCTAAGTGACTAGAAGTAACAAGAACATTCTTGTCCTTCACTGGTTGTACCTCATGGCTACTGTGTGTGGCGTGACCCTTTGTCGTACACTTAGTAACAGCCCTGTGGCCACTTCTGCTTGCTCCCCTTTCTACAATTTTTTAACTTAAGTTGCAGCGTTTCCTTTCAAAACGTTTCATCTTGGAAGAGGAAAACAACTCTTTTTCTTCAACACTGTGCTTATTTTAGTAAATGAATAAAACAAACAAGCAAACAAAACAAACCCTGCTCTCAGGGAAGGCATTTCTCTCTCCATCCTTTCTTTCATTATTAATCACACATAGTAGTCACTATACACAATCCCAGATGAAACTCTAATTTTCCACATCGTGTAAGTGATTGGTAGACATTTGGTCCTGTCCAAAATGTCCACAGAGACATTTGGTCCACGCCAAAAGGTTTTTGAAATCTGGTCCCATTAAAAATGTCCATGTGAAGCCCTGACCAATGTGGCTCAGTGGTTGGGCATCATATTGCAAAGTGAAAGGTTTCCACCAGTTTGATTCCTGGTCAGCGCACATGTCTGCGTTGTGGGTTTAGTCCCCAGTTGGGCCCCATGAGAGAGGCAGCCGACTGATGTTTCTCTCACTCACATCAATAATCCTCTCGTTCTTGTTCTCCTTCTTTTTCCATGTCTTTAAAAAATAAATAAATAAAAGTATTTTTAAAATGTCCTTGTGCATATCTGGTCCATGCCAAATGGGTCTTGCCTGTCAGAAATGTCCACAGTTAAGGCTCTGGCCAGATGTCTCAGCTGGTTAGAGCATCATCCTCATATTCCAAGGTTACAGGTTCAATCCCTGGTCAGGGCACATGTAAAAATCAACCAATGAATGCATAAATAAGTGAAACAACAAGTAGATGTTTCTCCTCTCTCTCTTCCTTTCTCTCTCTAAAATTAATCAATAAAAATACATATATGAGGGGAGACTTTAAAAAACCCAGAATTTATTTATCAAAAATTCTGTATTCATTCTTACATGTTTAAAACTTCAATCATGTTCAAAGTACTATCCATTTGATGCAATATCAAGATGTTTCTTTCCAGCACTCCAAATACCTTTGAACTCATCAATTTTGATGCCTTTCAATGCTTCTGCCATTTTTTTGTTTCACTTCTTCCACAGCAGCAAAATATTTCCCTTTGAGGACTTTTTTTCATCTGGGGAAACAAAAAAGAGCCACTTGGTGCAAGTGCGGGTATATAGGGAGGGTGGGGCACAGAGGTTATGATGTTTTTGGTCACAAACTGCTGAACACTCAGCATGGTGTGGGCAGGTGGACTCATAAATCACCCATCATGAAATGGGCAAATGTGTTAAGAGTCTTCAAAAAGAAATCACTGAAGCCGGATACAGCCTCTCACAACACCAGCTGGTACACTGATACTGATGGGTTCCTAGTACACTAGCCTAGCAGGGGAAGCCTGGACTACAAGGGGCCCACCCTCTAGAAGATCATTTCTTTTTTGGGGGGGGTCTCCCCTTGTATATGCTTTTGTTAAAAAAAGTCCTCACTTAGAAAACATCCTGGGCTCACATAGCCCTAACGTTCATTTATACCTTGGTTTTCAGGATTAATACATAAAAATGCCACCACATTTTATTGGTTCAATAATTATAAACAGGACCAACTATCAAGGACCTTCTGTCATGAACCAAATATCTCCGTGGATGTTCTGGACAGGACCAAATGTGCTGCAAGGCATTGTGGTTGCAGTCTTGAGGCCCTTCTCTCGACTACCCCTGCCTGGGGTAGAGGGAATACACATTGTTTGCTTTAGGGTACTTGACCCCCAATATATTATTCGAATCAACATATATACATGAGAAACAAAATCTCCAATGATTTCCCTGTGTCACGCTAATAATTTTTGCTGTCACTATCCCTTACATGCACAGTGCTTTTAGTCTCAGGAGATGAAGCCTAGATGTGTTTATGCTAATTAGCCCACAACTCTCTTTTGATTGCTGACAAAGGACAACTGTGGACAATTTCAGAATGGTTGTTCAGAAAAGGGCATTATTATACATCACTGTGGAAAACACCAAAGCTAGCTACTCACACAGCATAGATAATAGCCATCTCTATGGCTGCTAAAGAAGCATGCTGCAATTAAACTGAGGCACCGTTCACAGGCAGGATTACAACGACTCTGGTCCACATTATCCAAATTCATGAAAGAAGATTTCCATTTTGCCTATGGAAACACAAACCTATCCACTCTCTGATTTGCAATTACCATCATGACACAATGAAGCTATTACACTTACCAAGTCGTTTGTTTGATTGATATTTCAAGATCTATTCCAACCAAACTGACATATCAGGAGTTTATATCAGGAGTTTGCATCAGTGACAAAGGCAGTCCTCAGCCCCGACACTTACCAGTTCTTTTTCATTGTTAATCCTCATCCAAGAATTTGTTTATTGATTTTAGGGGGAGATGAAGGGGGGGGAGAGGAAGAGAAGAGGGGGAGACACACACACACACACATCCATGTGAGAAATGGCGGTCAGGGTCCTCCCATATACAACCTGATCAGGGATCAAACACACAACTGAGGTATGTGTCATGACTGGGAATGAATGTGCAACCTTTTTGGTGTATAGGACTATGTCCCCCGAGCTGAGCCACCTGGCCAGGGCACCAATTCTTGAATCGAAATCAGTTTGGAAACTAAAGCCTCTAAGAGATTTCCCCCTACATTAAAAATATAACAAACAACTTTGCTCTATTCCCCACATCCACCCCCAAATTCTAAAATAACATCGTGTGGCGGGTATTATTTTTATTATCATAGTAGTTTGCTGAAGAAATAAAATTTAGTTTAGGATAAACCAAGCTGAAAACAAACTCTAAAAAATTGATTCATTTAATAATCTCTTACTCTTTTCTGGAGCTTGGTATTTGAAAGTCTCCCATTTTTCTTCAACATCACCAGTTACTCTTAATAGATTTAAAAACACCTTGGGAAACGTTTGGAGTACTATTAATACTTCTTCTTCAAATTAATTGTTTTATACTAAAAATAGAAACTCATTAGTATCTTCATAAATTTATATTTGTTTGATTCTTAAAATTGTCTAACACAATCAACTGGGAGCTAGGAAGTATCATTATTCTGTTTTTGTATATGATTTACTAGATAATCCAAAATGTTTTGGGAGTGTTTTGAAATGTTTCACTTAGAGGCTTTTATAACAATTATGTAATGTACTAAAATTTAGGCCAAAATCACGCAAAAAATTCTTAAGAGTCCAAAGCTGCAGCTGAATCAGTTTTTTTCAAGCCAGTGATTTCATTGTTACTAAGATGTTTCTCACTGTAATCTAAAAGGAAAAACTCCTTCATTGTCATGATGACAAATCATACACGTTACTTCTTGTTTTGCATCTAGGGTGGGTGTGGGGGAGACCAAGTCATGTAATTACATGTCAGCCAGGTTGTATACTCTCCCTGCTATTTGTGTGATACAGTTATTTATGCCATGAACTCTACACTTTGCCTTCCTAACTCAGAACTCTGTGCTTAGAAGACCATAGCCATTAAATAATTACAAACAACACAATTTGAGTCTTCTGGCCACCCTGGAAAATCAAGTTGAAAGATTTTAGACTGCCAGAAAGCAAATGCTTGTTTAAACACATGTATGATATAATTAAGGAAAGACTCTAGGGAAATTATTTAAAGCACGTAAGAATCAAAGAGACTCACTTGAACAAGTATAAAATCTCTTCTTAAATAAAAGCTTTTCTTGGCTTTCTAAGAGATCATATTTGAAAAAATGGGGGGCATAGAGATTATAATTCATTCTAGAACTATATAGCATAAGTAAAAGAATAATAAAAATGATAAATTGGGCAATAAAAAAGATTACAGAAATAATGCTTTCACATATTGGGCATTCATTAAATTGACTTCTCAATGTAATTACTTTAACATTTCTACTTCTGATTCACTACAGATTTTTGGATCATTAAATCAGATAGTAAATATTATATATTTTTCAAGAAGGTAACTTATGGTCTAACAAATTCTCTAACAGAGAGTGAAAAATGTCTTATCATCAAACCAGCATTTTCTGCAGTGAATTTTTGGACTTAAAATCATTCTTTAAAACCATTTTAACAAATACATATCATGCAACCACTACATATAAAGCATTTTGTAGACACTAGCACATAATTGGACACACAACAATTATTTTCCATGCCTCTCTATTTCTATAGGATTTTTAATGCACTCTATACATTTTATGTTTTTATACTCTCTGTATATGTTATATATCATATAATAATTATTTGGAGTATGAGTTTGTATCCCCACATAAGTTTCAATGGCACTGCAACCACCTGCAAAAATCTCACAACTTAGGGAGAAAACATATACAACTAAACAAGGATCAAAAAAATCACTATAAGAAAACAGGTAAAGATTCAATTAAGTCCTCCTGAGGAAGGTAGAAAGAAAGGCTTTAAGAAGTGAAGTTCGATGTAGGTTTTCAGAATACAGGAATTTGCCAGAGAATGAGGTAAGGAAAAACATTCTGGGCAAGAGAACAGAACCCAGAACAGCCATGTGGGAGTTCATGGCCTGGACCCTCCACAATGGAGCCTTGCTACTCCTACAGAGCTTTGACCACCTGGAAGCTTTCTGGAAATGCGGAATCTGAAACTCTGTCCATGAACTTCTGAATTAGAACCTATATTTTAACAACATCCCCAGGTTGCTTCTGTGCCCATGAAGGACTAAAACACAGTAGTGTAGAACACTTGCATTGTTGGAATGGTGGAAGTCCCACCACTGGGAAAGGTGGACAGAAGTGACAGACAGGACACATCCAGACCAGGACATCTTTGAACCTGCAGTTCATCCTATACGCATAGTGGGAAGCACATGGGGTGTGCAGAGGGGCAGAATAACATGACGAACCCCAAGTTTTAAGATGCTAACGCCTGTGGAAAATGATGAAGAAGAAGACTGGCGAGGACGTTTTTGTAATAGTTTAGGTAGAAGGTCATGATGAATCCCTGGCCTGAGACAACAGTAGTAAAAATTTAAAAAATGAGACACATTGCAGAGAATACCTCAGAAAGGATTTTTCCCAGGAGTCTATTCCCACTGTAAGAGGCCATATTCGGAGAGGGCAAGTTGAGAAAATGTGTTACTTCACAGAAGTGATTAGCTCCTAGAGGACTCTTATGATATATTGTTGAAATCAAATAGAGATGTTAGAGCTAGAAAGGCAAAGAAATTTCAACAGAAGGTGTTAGAGTGGATAATGGTAGTAACACCAGTCATTTATTCACTCATTCATTTACTCAACGATGTTGTTAAATGTCTGACACCAAATATGCCAATTACTTAGGAATATTGGGGAAACTGATCACTGCCCACAAGGGACTTTTGTTCCAGAGAAGACAAAAGTACCTAAACAAATAGATGGATGAATATGTAATACAGTTTCAGGTGGACCTTAGTGTTCATGCTATTTAAAAGATATAATAGGTTCAACAGTAAGTCAGAGGTCAGGAAGGGAATCTCTGTGAAACTGGCCTTCACAACAAAAGGAAATAGTGGAGTATCTGGAATTGTCTTGGGGACTCAACTACCTCTGAGAAGACATTTATTTTGTCTGACTGTTTTGCAGAACAAATTGAGTCATTGTCATTTTAATGCTAACCAAGATAATACTTTAAATTTGTATTATTCTTCACAGTTTTACACTTTCACATTTGTTATCTCAGTGATTCATATAATTCTTCTGAAGGGGAGAAATGACATGTTTTATAGATAAAAAGTCCAAATTTCAAATAGGTAGGGTGATATCTAAAAAGTATGAGATCTCTGATCTTTTGACTTACAAATGACTTACTTATTAAATAGTGAATTACACATTAACATTTGTTAAGCACATAAAAGAGAGGGCTTATATTTTCCCTAAAAATATAAACCGAATTGCAGTGGATTCAGGATGGCTGCAATTTCTCCCCTCCCTCTCCCACTGAGGAGTGGTGTCTAATTTCCCTCCCTTGAATCTGGGTAGGTGAAGTGACTTAATTACCAACAGCATGTGGTGAAAGCGATGAGGGATGTGTCTTGACATTTGAAGCTAAAACTGCACAAGCTGAGAAGTTTCTGCCTTTGCCAATAACATCATTTGCTCTGGGAAGAAACCAGCTACCAAGCCAAAAAGTACAAGTATCCTGAGACCACCATACTGTGAGGAAGACCAAATGAGCCACGTAGAGAAGCTACATGGAGAGAGATACCCAACCATTCCCAGCCGTTTCATTCATCCCAGCCCCAATACCAGATGTATGAGTGAGGGATCCTTCAGAGGACTCCAGATCCAGCTGCCATTAGGTGGCAACTACATGAAAAAGTGCTCAGAGAGATTGCCCACTGAATTTAATCAACCCACAGAACTGTGAGAAATATTTAAAATATATTATTCAAAGCCATCAAGCTTTGTGGAATTTTCTTACACAGCAACAAACAATAGGAATGATCATTCATTTCAAGAGGCATGTGATGGAATAAAAAACATTATAAATACATGTAGACTGACTAAACTAATGACTTTGAAAGTAATTTGTTATTTAATAGATACCCCATTCTACAACATCAACATAGATTTCACATAATCCAAAGGGCGGTTTTAAAATGTAATACCTTTATTTTGCATTTATAATGTGCTTTAAATGCAGTGCTCTGAGAAAACAATTCAGTATTAGGTGTCTTTGTTAGAGACTGTTAACCCAATCCTCTCAATTTGCACATGAGAAAAGAGAAAGCGTATGAGTCCATAATTTGCAGAAATACACACAAACTTAGTGATGATAAGACTTGGGAATGCCAGCTCTCTCGACTCACGTTCCCTCTCAGAGGTGGTTTTAAACAGTATTTCAGCAGATGATGACATGGCCAAGGCATTGGTCGACTACTAGATTACATGTATATTGTCAGACGAATGCAAGTATTATACAGATTAGACCTAACACTTCAGTTCCAAAAACAGTACTGTATATTTTATGGTATGCTGTATTACACTATATTGTTTGACAATTGCAAGGCAAGTGTGTTCACAGGAAAACTAATCTACGAGGACAGAAATCAGAAGAGCAGTTACCTTCAGGGTGCAGAAGGTCTGGCTAGAAAGAGCCACATGAGAACTTTTCTGGGGTGATGGAAATTATCTCTAACTTGATTGAAATGCTGGTTACGTGGGTGTGGATATTTATTTAAATTCATAGCACTGTATTCTTAAGATCTGAGTATTTCAATGGAATAATGTGAATTGCTGTAAATTACTCCTTAATTAAGAAAATAATAGCAAGAACAAAAAAAGAGGAGAAAGAGGTTTTGTTTCTTCACAAGAAAATGACCTGTCTACAGTTGTTTTGCCAGAAGTGGAGATGGTTTGGGCTTATTTAAGTACCTTCATTTTCTGTTTTTCAATTATGAAATGGATGGGTGAGGTTAAAAGTACATCCATCTGTGTTCATAAAACAAAGTAAAGCTAATGAAGCCATGAAGAGACTAGATATATGTGACCACAAAACATTAATTTTAAAGAGGATCTGATAAATCATCTAATTCAACTCTTTTTCATTTTACAGATAATCTTGGCCTTACTAAAAATGTAATAAACAGCTGTGCTCTTTTAAAACTTGATGGGAAATGAATATGTTAAGCCATTGTTTGCAGAGTAGAAGACCCTTCATCCAGTGGAATTGAATGAGCATATAGCAATAAGTTAAAGCCAATATTCAAAAAGAGAGAAACCAAGGTAAGATAAGCATTTTGCTGAACTAAGACTTGCGATACATTCAGGCCTTCCTTCCTCAATCTTTTGATGAGGGACTGCAGCGTTTAGTTTCTTCCTCCTGCGGGTGAAGTGTCCTTTGAGAGTTGCACAGACTGCCGTGGATAAAGTGAGGCGGGGTAGTAAGGGGGAAAGAGAATAGAATCTAGACTAAGTTGCCTGGGTTCTGAATCTCACCTCTGCTACTCACTCGCTGTGTGACTTATGGGAAGTTGCATAGCCTCTCTGTGCTTTAGTTTCCTCTTAGGTCAATGGGATAATACTACCCACCACAGAGCAGTTATGATAATTAAGTGGGTTGATATTTCTAAAGTACCTAGAACAATGCCTAGCTCATTGAAAGGTCCATATAAGTGCTTATTTAAAGAATTAGAACTTTCATGATGCATCAGCTTTGACTTCCAGTTTAGTTTCTTTAGTCGGCTAAAAATTTTAAAAGACCTTGTTTCCTCTTTTTTTTTTATACAGTTGTCTGGTCCATCTCATTTCATGTTAATATTTTTGTTGTTATTTGAACAAATCAACTTTATCAACTCATTCTTCATCATTAAATTTCTTTCCATAGAAACTCAATATTACTTCCTTCACAATCATATTTGGTCAGTTGGTGTAATATTTATTAAATTAAATAGTGATAATATGAAGTAAAACTGGTGTAGTATAAGCACAGTAAGTGCTTGGTCGGCACCTATTCAACAAGAGGATGCAAGAGAGCAGTCTCACTGAGTGCAGTGGGCCCGGTCCCTGTGTTTTATGGAGAGAATGAGAACTTTGGCTAATCCAGTGAGGTTAGAAGGGTTGCTACTATACTATGAAACTGTCATCTGAAGACACTTGGAGCTTTTGTGCTGTTTCAAACCTTAATTTCAGAGCTCATTTAAGGTTTATAAATTAAATACTTACAACAACCAGTGAAGCTCTATTTTTCATGAAGTATCATTAATACTAAATAGTTCAGGGGAAATTTTCTAGGACAATTATCAACAAATCTTTAATACACAGAGATTACATTTTATAATATCAGATGAATCTAAGTATTGTATAAATTATACATGACTTGAACTCTCAAAGCAGTGCTACTTGTATTTGTTTTTCTGATGTACTGTATCATACTTTATTTTTGGCAGTTTAAAAGCAAACGTGGAAAATTAATCTATGGGATAAAAACCAGAAGAGTGGTGAACCGTGGGGTGGAAAGGAGCACACGAGAATTATGTCTCCTGTGATGGCAGTGACCTAGCTCTGGACTGGGACATGCGTTACATAGGGAGTTGGGGTGTGACCAAAATAACTACTCGACCACTCCCATCCCTTCCCCAGTGCCCACCGCCTTTTCAGTTCAGCCCATTCTTGCTACTTGCCCCCACCCCCCAAGGACTGTCACTAGTAACATATTAGCAGCAGCAGCATGACTTCCCACATGTGTATCTGTCCAGAACAGGACAGGAACTAAATCCCTGATAAAATTGACACTGGCATCAGCTGGAACTCTATTTTGGCTTTAAAAGCATGTGTTGGACTACTTGGTACTGACTGAGCATGGACAGGTTACATTTCACTTCTTCCATTCTGCTCAGGAAAGTGGTGGGCCCCATGAGGACATGGCAATGACATGTCACTCGACTTCAAGGGCTAAGCATGCATTCCAAAGATAAATACAAAAATCTCCCACTAGTGCTGGAAGGCATGCATTTTCATCGCAGACAGGCTGATTACAGCCCCGCCAGCAGGGCTGGATGCTGCTTCCCACTCAGGAGCTTCCTGGCTGCCTTTGTTCCAGCATTTCCCAGCAGTGAACACAGCGGGAAGGAAACCGCCAAATGACAGCTCACGGTCACTACCGCTTCTTCCTCCTCTTCTTCTTCATTTTTTTTTTACATACGAAAAATAACTGTGAGGAGGAAAAATAAAGTGTGTAGGAATATGAAAGAAGATGAGGACAAATGTGTCAAGCAAATTTACATCATCCAAAATAGAGGAAGCTCTGGCAAACATTTTTCTTAATATTTTCCTTAAAAGGAAAGTAAACCATAAAACAAAACTAAACAAGAAAACGATGTTAGTGACTACAACTTCTGCTAAGTGTCAAAGGAACTTTCAGCCTAAGCTTTGCCTCCCTAATGGTGGCATAAGCAGAACTCAGGGAATATCAGTGAAAACAGGTGTAATTGAGGAGAATACACCCCAGTGACCCTCAAGACTACCTAATAAGGAATCTGTACTTTAGGACAATAAAGACATTATCTACCTCATTGCTGAACAATAGTCCTACAAGGAGAAAACATAATGGGAGTCCTTATAAATCAACAAGCAAGAAGACCAAGTTGGCTGAAGCGTAGCTAGAAATGCCACTACTGCCATTTGTCATATTAGGAACTGCAAGCCTGTTTTCAGGACCTTCTCCTCTGTTTACTTCCTCTACGCTTCAGCCCTCATTGTCACGCATGTGAAAGTCCCATGAATGTTAAATGCTTTCCTTATGGCCGCCCCTGAATTCCAAATGAGAATAGTTAAAAAATACATTTTTTTCGAGTCTACACACTGCAAACGAGGCTACACACTACACACTACACACTGAGAAAGCCCTGTTTTAATTTAGACAGCAGACTAAAACCCACAGTGGAGAGAGCTGGCTCCCCAGTGCTCTGTGCTGTGAGGATTGGGGGCGGAACTGTCACAGCGAGGCAGCTCTCAGAGAGAGCTAGGTGGAATTCAAAGCCAACACCAGTCCCCCTGGGGTCTGTTGTAATCAGGAGACAAATGGTCTGTACTCAGTAGCATGTATTCATTCTGTTGCAAGAGGCTGCCAACGAGCTTTTTCGAAGCTTTTGTGAAAATACAGTAAGAGTCTTTTTTCCCCCCTTTCAGTGGCTTTAGAACAAGGAGAATAAAAAAGTCCACTGCTGACAAACACTGCTTTGGGCATTTGACACTGGTCTTTGATCTAGTTACTCAGACAGTTCAAAATGAACAAATTAGGTGTTTACAACAAAAGACATCCCGTTTCAGCCTGTTCAAGTGCCAAGCGGGTGGACAGGCTTCTCAAACAAAGCTGGGAAATACCTCCCTGCCAGGCCGCAGGACAGGCACTGGGAGCTGATTCTCCCACAGAAATTAATAAATCACGATACCACTTTTTGTGAATTAAAAACAATACAGACAGCGTGGGGCTGGGGGTGCACAGAGTAAAATCCAAACCATCTGGAGTTTGAGTCAGGTCACTTCAGATCAGTGAGGCTAGAAGTCCTAAGGGACATCTCTCAGTTCTTCACGGGGTGGTTTCATTACGGGACAGACACAGAAAAAGCATGCGTTTTCATTTCTGCCCAAGGACCAAGGCACCCACCCATTTACGCACCACATAGGACAGGGTGAACTCTTTATACTATCATGTAAATTCAGCTGTTAAAAATATTCTAACATTATTCTCAAAGAGAGGAAGGGAATTGGGTGTTGCTCTGTCCTTTCTGCCCAGAAAAAAGAAGAATGGTTTTGTTCCTTCGGCTTAAGTGTCTGTTTTATTTCTGTGGAAGACAGTGCATCTTAGAAAAGGACCCTTGGCCTTGGTTTCCTCTTTGTGAAATGAGGTGTCTGTAGTATGAGATGATTTATCAGAAGCTTTCACAGTGTGGGACCAATGAGGGGCACCTATCAATAGAATATGTAATTTGCACCATATTTCCTAGGAGGGGACACCTGGGCTCTTTTTAATAATATTTAATGGTGTTGAGAAGAGCAGACTCCCTCACAGCAACTGTGCCCCACAACGGTGGCCTTGGGGCTGTGCTGGGTGATGTAAAGAGCACCTATGGAACACGCGGGAAAACAATGCCTTAAAAATCCCATCTTTTCAACCAGCAGGGGGTGGGGGGAGTGGGAAAGGGAAAGCGAATGGAGAAAAAGAACAACTCTTAGCACAGATCCAAATATTCCCTAGAATCGAAATGTCAGACTTGAAAATACCAAGTGCAGCAGCTTGTCTAATGTTTCCATTCTGGCTTATAATTACCGGAAAGTAGTTATTTATCTGTTGTGTTCAGCTACCCTGTCAGTACTCCTGAGTTTAATTATCTGACTTCACTGAAAGTTCAGTTCCTCTGTTCCCTCTCCTTTTTTTTCTAACAACAAAAATTGAAATTACTTCGTGGTTTCAGTTATCTGTTTTGGCCACACCTTCTCACCCAACCTCGGACCTCTCTCCACCCCCCTCCAAGGCAGCTCCTTCCCTGGCCCCTCCTGTCAGTGAAGCAGGCCACTTTCTGGGGCAGTTTTGGTCCTCACGAGCCTGACTCTTTCTATATCGAAGTTCACAGCCCCTTGTCCATCAGCTCAGTGGAGAGGAGAAGCCTCCCCAGGAGACTGTTGGCTCGCTCCTCTGCACAGAGCACAAGGGCTTCAAACATTTGCCCTGATGGTGCCACCAGCCCAGCAATCCAAAACTGTTCCAAATAAGGGGCCCCAGGGAGGTAAAGCAAATGGTTCTTACCCTGCCCTCCTCCCTGCACCTCCCAGCCAAGGGATCCTGCCCATGAACAGGATCTTGTTCTGGGTGTGACTCTCGCAAGCCATTTGTGAACACAAAGCCTGATTGTCAGAGTCCAGAGCAGGGTAAGGCAGAGGACTTTGGGTCCTGGGCATATGTGACTTGGAAGGAAGAAAAAAAATCCAGAACTGAAATGTGGCTGCATTTCCCTGCTCTCACCAATCTTCCTCAACAAAATCAAACCCTGGGGAGAAAAATGCATACTTAGGACAAGCTATCGTTACCAGGTCTGCTAAGAATCTGGACTTCTGTCACAGTTGTAGTTGGCCTCTGAAGTATGATTCTCTCTGTCACCCAGGGTGGGTGGCAGTCAGTGAGTACTCACATTGACTCTCGGCAGTGGCAGTAACTGTGCCTGGGACCTTGGACAAGTCATTTGACCCTCGTCAGTGCCTCAGTATTCTCTGTACGGGGGGATAATAAAAGGTCCAACTGCAAAGGGCTGTCAGATATTGTAACATGTAAATGAACTGTATGCCAGGTACTTAGAACGGTGCCTGACACATAGTGCTGTGAAAGTGTTAGGTATTATTATTATTATTTTATTTTATTTACCGTTTTCCCCTCCCCAACAGTTGCTGGCACACTGCTTTGACTTACTCAGGGTAAGCTTCCAATAAATACAAATTGGTTAATGATGAACAGTACAGCGTTACAGGTTTTAAGGAGAACTAGTTCACTGACAAATGCTTTGGTCGAATATTCTGGTAAGTTCATCTGACAAAGTATCAGTGAACACTACTTTATATACAGTAGAACGCCTCTGTTCATAAGCAAGCATCTAAAATGGACAACCTTTTGTGCATTGTTCACAATTTTAGAATCTAAGGGCTTGTTTGCTGCCTTAGTTCCCTGCAGCTCCCATAACAAACCACCAGAGCCTTGGCTCCGACAATGGACATTTATCTTCTTGTAGCTCTGGAAACTAGAAGCCTGAAGTCAGGGACTCAGCAGGGCCGCACGCCCTTCGAGGGCTCTTGGAAAGATGCTGTTTCTTGCATCTTCCAGCTCCTCTGGGCTCCAGGCTTTTCTTGGTTCGGGGAACCTCCAACATCGACCTCCGCGGTCGTGCTGCCCCTGTCCTTCTGACGTCTTCTCCCCGGTGCATCCGTCTGCTGTCCCCCTGCCTCACTCTCCTGAGGGTGCTTATCACCGGATCCAGGGGCTCCCTGGATAATACGGAATAAGCTCTGCCTCTCAAAATCCTTATATTAATCACATTTTTTTTCAAATAAGATAAGAGTCACAGGTTCCTGGGGAGGTGGACATAGCTGTTTGAGGAAACTATTTAGCCCACTATAGTGTCTATTACCAAAATACGCTGAGAGAGATTATAAACCTCTGATTGATTTCCACCGGGTGCAAATAATTTATAGGTTTAGAGGGAATATTTGTGCTGGTCAATAATCACACACACACACACACACACACACACACACACACACACATTCACATGTGCTGGCACACCGGCTTTTCTCCATGCACGTGGAGGGGATGGGGGAGAATACATGTTTTACCTGATGAGGATCAAGGGAAGAAGGGAAGGAAAGAAGGTGGCAGGATTCCTGTATTACCTCCCATGGACTGGTTTTCACTCTCCCTGTAGGAAGAGAGAGCACACAGCGGAGGCAATGAAGGGTCATGAGGCTCCTCACAGAAAGTAAAAGGACTTTGTGAGGCCCCCCAAGCACAGGGAGTTTCTAGGAGCTCAGAGGCTGTGAGGGGAGCAAAGAGGTAGAGCGGTCCATTCTGTCTGCCTCTGCAGAGCCGGCACAGCTTTGGCTTCCTGCTGAAATTTGAAGGTTTGGGAGCAACTTGCAGCACCTTCATTTAACTGAGATATGGGTCCCATGTGCTGGGGCATTGGCAAAGCAACGGAAGTGGGCAAGCAAGTGGAGCTGAAAGAATGAGAGACAGAGGCAATGACTGTAAGGTCATGCGAGACCCATTCCACTAGAGTTACCTGGAAAGTTCTGGGGCTTTTGCCGGGATGGGGAAAGTCCTGTTGCTGTGTGGGTGGATGTTTTCCTGCAAGTTGGCATTTGCCTATGTCCTTTCCCTACTTAGAGAAGAAAATGAGGATATAGGGATCGAGAAAGGGTGGAAGAAGCATTTTAACACAAACTGATTGCATTAATTTTCTATTGCTACTGTCAAAAATTTACCAAAACTTTTGTGGCTTACAACAACACCCATTTATTATTTCAATTTCCATGACTTACCTGGGTTCTGATATCAAAGTGATCTTGGAATTGCATTCCTTTCTGGAGTCTCTGAAGAAAAATTCACTTCTAGGCCCGTTCAGATATTTGGCCAACTTTAGTTCTGTGTGGCTGTGGGACTGAGGCTGTTAGTGGCTGCTCATGTTCTGTGACTCATGATCCCTTGTCTTCAAACCATCAGTGGACATCTGATCTTTCTTGGGCTTCTCATCTCCCTGAGTTCTCCTGTTAAGGGCTGAGAAGGGTCCTTTTGCCATGTGAGAGCATATACTTATGGGTATAATACCAGGGGGTTATGGTCACGGTGGCAAAAATCCTGCCTATCACAATTTTATATCTTGCAATGAAGTCCCCCTCCAAAAAAGATTTGGCTAGCTCTCCATCAGAACACCATGTTCCCTTGTCACCTTGACTGCCAACTAATTTGTTGATGAACCTGGGTAGCCACTGTACTGCTTGGAGACTAGTTTCTTGTAACTACAAAATGAAGGAGTTTGAGTAGCATGAAGTCTTTCATCACTCCAAAATTATGTCATTCTGTTTCTCCGGTAGTGGAAGATTATAACCCATTAGCAATCTGCATGCAAAAGGTATCTTGTGATTTTTCAGCCATTTGCTGAACTATTATTGTCAATGCCATTGCCAGGGTCAGAACAGTGGGCTGCTGCCAGCCTATTTATGAGCTATGGTTTTATAACAGGTCACACTGGGAGTATAAGATATGATAAGCATACCAAATAGATTCCTTTAGGAAATCACTGAGTATGCATGCAATTGAGTCTTCCAGAGTAAAACTTTGAGTTATGTGAGTTTAGGCTTTATCAGCAGACATTACTTTTGTACAAATCATTATACATGGAATTTAAATGCAACCAAGTATTCAAAGTGAAAAACCCAGAGGGCTTGTGACCTCCAGCACAACTCAAGTACAACCCCCAAAGACTGCAATGAACTCCTCCTATCCATAGCATTCGACTTCTACTGTAAATCTCTCCCAGATGCCCAGGCTCATACAGCATTTTCCAAAAGAATTGCAACTTGGCAAACCTTATCAGAGCCTAAAGTCTAAAGTATTACCTCAAACCTACTGACTTCCAAATAAGGCTTCGAAAGATCTAAGCCTCTAATCCTATCATTTATGTTAGTCATACTAACAATATTTCAAAGAATCTTGGTATGCTAAGTGGATGAACCCTAAGTAGTCATATTTTAAATTGTTGAAAAAAGAGGGACCCCATCTTTCAGGTTCTTTCTCAATTGCTGCCCCTCTATTACTATTTCCCTAAATCCATATTTGATTCAGATTATTTTTATATCAGTAACATTCTTCAAAGACAAAAAATGAATATTTTCATGAATTATTGTAACAGGTTATTACCAGTAGTTATTGAAATTGAGCTACTCAAATCCCATGGCACTAAACAGAGAAGCTCTCTAAAAGGAAACCGTTGACTTCCAGTCAAGATGGAGGCATAGGTAGACATGGGTCACCTCCTTGCATAACCACGGAAAGGATCATAACTAACCTCAAACAAAAAACACCCAGAAATGCCAGAAAATCAGACTGTATAGAAGTCCAAAAACCAAGGATTTAAAGAAATCATATTCATCCAAATCCAAATGGATAGAAGGGGCTGGAGACAGGGAGCTGGAGCAGAGAGGATGTGGTATGGTAGCACCTAGGGGGCAGTGGTGAGGCAGCAGTGTGGCAGTGGACAGAACAGGTGGTCCCACATTCACATGTGGTGGATAAAAACTGGGAGGGATACCTTAGGAGCAAGTGATCCCAGTCCCAGGCCAGAACCCGCAGTCCAGGTTTGCAGCACCAGGGAAATAAAGCCTCATATTCTGCCTATAAAAAGCAGTGGGGATTGGGGTGGAAGAAGAAACTGCTGGTCTCTCAGGAAGCTCTGTTTAAAGGGCCCACATAGTCCTAGAACATACACAAACCCTCCCACTCTGGGAACCACCACCAGGGCAACAACAAGAAGGGTGCTGGTCACATAAAGGAAGTGGGTGAATTGACTGGAAAAGGAGCAAGTGCCAGGCAAGCCTCCAGCAGCCAGACATTGTCCCTTCTCTGACCCTTCTCCCACATACAGAGCCACAAATCAATAAAGTGGGTTGCCCTGACCTGGAGAATACCTAAGGCATCACCCCATACAACTTAACAGGTGCACTAAGACAGGGGGCCAATGCAGCTCCACCTAATACATAAAAACAAACACGAACAGGCTGCCAAATTGAGGAAACAAAGAAATATGGCCGAAATGAAAGAACAGAACAAAATCCTAGATAAAGAACTGAACAAAATGGAGATAGCCAACCTATCAGATGCAGAGTTCAAAACACTAGTGATAAGGATGCTCAGGGAACTCATTTAGTATAGCAAAAGCATTAAGGAAGAAATGAAAACGACACTAAATGAAATAAAGAAAAATCCACAGGGACCCAACAGCGAAGGGAAGGAAGCCAGGATTCAAATCAACAATTTGGAACAAAAGAAAGAATATAAACAACCAGAACAGAATGAAGAAATAAGAATTCAAAAAATTGCATAGAGTATCAGAAGACTCCTTCAAAAATAATGAAGGAAAACTTCCCCAATTTGGCAAAGGAAATAGACATACTAGTCCAGGAAGCACAGAGAGGTCCAAACAACTTGGACCCAAAGAGGACCAGATGGTGACCCATCATAATTAAAATACCAAAGCTTAAAGAGATAGGATCTTAAAAGCAGCAAGAGAGAAGGATAAGGTTACCTACTAAGAAGTTCCTATAAGACTCTCAACTGATTTCTTAAAAGAAACTTGCAGGCAAAAAGGGACTGACAAGAAGTATTTGAACTCATGAAAGACAAGAACCCACAACCTAGATTACTCTGTGCAGCAAAGCTATAATTTAGAATGGAAGGGCAAAGAAAGTACTTCTCAGATAAGGTCAACTTTAAGGAGTCCATCATCACCAAGCCCTTATTATATGAAATGTTAAAAGGACTTATCTAAAATTGAAGATGATAAAAAAATATGAGTATTAAAATGTCAACAAACTCACAACTATCAACAACTGAACCTAAAAAACAAAAACAAACTAAGCAAACAACTAGAACAGGAATAGAATCACAGAAACGGAGATCATTTGGAGGTTTATCAGTGGGTAGGGAGAAGGCAGAGAATGGGGGAAAAGGTATAGGGATTAAGAAGCATAATTAGTAGGTACAAAATAGGAGGAGGTTAAGAACAGTTAGGAAATGGAGAAAGCCAAAGAACTTATATGCCTGACCCATGGACATGAACTTGGGGGGGGTTGCTGGAGGGAAGAAGGGTACTGGGCAGAGGGCGAAATGGGAAAATCGGGACAACTATAGTAGCATAATCAATAAAATATACTGTTAAAAAGAAGCTTTCTAAAACTCATATTTTAGATCTAGAACTAAAATGAATTCCATTTATTCAACAAATATTTATGGACGACATACTATCTATAATATTTATTCTCTAGGGATAAAATAATGAGCAGAACAGTCCTTGATCTCAGAGAATTTATGTTCTAGTAGCCAACATATAATAAACAAATAAACCAAAGTGCTGTGAAGAAACGTGAAATAGGTACAGGACTAGAATATAACTGTGAAGTATATTTTTAGAAAAGGTATTTTCTGGCACGGTGACAAGTTAAACAGAAAGGGACATTGTGAATGTGTGGTATACAGGCATGCCCAGCAGGGAGCCTGGAGGACAAGTTCAAAGACCCTGGAATCAGATGTGTTTGGCACACACACGCATCATCACAGAAGCCAGTGTATTTCCAGCAGTGAGAGTAGAGTAAAAGTTGGGGTGGCAGAAAATGAGTTTGAAGGAACGTCCACTGTCAGATCACGTAGGGCTTTGGCAGTGGCTTTGGGTTTTATTTTAAATGTGATGGAAGCCAATGGAGAGTTGAAAACAAGAATGATGTGATTTGATTAATAGTTTCAAGTCATCTTTTTGGCTGCAGTTAGAGAATAGAGGTCAAGGGTGAAAGCCAGAAGGCAAATTAGAAAGTTATTATACAGCAAAAATATAAACTCAGACATGGGATGGACTAGGAACACAGTTGTAAAAAATGATAAGGTTTAGTATATATTTTAAGGTTTTCCTGACAAGTCTTCTTAATGGGATATATATATATATATATATATATATATATATATATATATATATATTTGGAAAATGAGAAAAAGAAAAGTTTGAAAGCTCATCATTGACCAATATAGGGTGACTGTGGATTACATGCTCACCTATAAATTTATTCTTCTCTTTAAGAAGAAAGAATCGGCCTGGCTGTTGGATTGAGTACAGGCCTGTGAATCAGAGGATCGCAGTTCGATTCCCAGTCAGGGCACAGGCCTGAGCTGCGGGCCAGTTCCCAGCAGGGGACGCACAAGAGGCAAACATACTTTGGTATTTCTCCCCCTCTTTCTCCTTCCCTTCCCCTCTAAAGATAAATAAATAACATCTTTAAGAAAAGAAGAAGAAGGGATTGCTAGTTTCCTTCATTAACGACCCCTTGAGAGAAGTTGCTCATGTCTGCATATGAGGAGACAACTATGGATAACTAAAGAGACAGAAACTGCTTCTGATGCCGTCCATGCCCACGGCATACCAGTGACATGGAAAGAAAGCCAGATCATCATTTTACTTTATACACAATAATAATAAAATATAATTATTATTTAGGTGAGGGCCTCAGCCAAAGGAGTTTGAGAGAGCTGGCATTTGAGTTGGGCCATGAATGCTTACAGTCATGACAAAAAGGAAAAGTGAGAGAAAGCATGTATTGATCCGGTACTTGTTGCTGATGGGGGTAGTTCAATGTCAATGGGACAGGGGAGTAGGGTGGTGTAGTCAACAAGAACATAGTCTCTTCAGCTATAGCCTCAGCTTAAATCCTAGTTCTACTACTTACTATGTGCCACTGGGAAATCTACTTACTCGCTAAAGTGCCTTAGTTTCCCCACCTGTAATACTGGAATAATAGATATTTCTTAGAGCTTTGTATGGGTTAACTAATTTAACACTTAGTGCTCTTAAGTTTATAGTGCATAATAAGAGCTATACAATACTATGTTAATGAAGAAGGTAAGACAATTTTTAGGGTGTGACCTAGACTTGAAAATAATTATTTTTCATCTCTCTTGATTTCAAAAGTTAAAACAACTTACAAGGATGGAAACTTTGCTTTCTAATGACTATATTGTGGCGAGTTATATGTAATGGGGTTGAAATGATGGGTTTAATGCCCAGATGGGTCAAATGGCTTCACCCTGCTCTTAGCCACAGACAGCGCCTCCAGCCCTCGCTAACTAGGAGGCAAATAGATCATGAAGGAGGCAAACCACACCGTGGAAGTGCATCTGCGTTACTTATCAATTAGCCACTAGAAAAGTAATTCCAAGTCTTGTTCTAATGGCAGTAAGGCAGTGCTGTCACTTTAATAAGTGAATTGGATACTTTAAGAATTAGAAATTGAGCTACATTGTTACTATGCCTGCAAGACAGACCACTCTCTGAACTGTTAACAGCTAGATTCTGGGTGAGGTTCTGGAATACTTGCTGCATAGTAATACCTCACGTGTGGATGCTAATGCATATGTCACCAAAAAAACCCCTCTTTCATTGGTCTTGTCATAGTTTAATCTTTTAAATGATAAAACACTGAACGTGAGAATCTTAAGCAAATGTGATCCAAGTGCAAGTTTCCATGGAGAGAAACAGTGCAGCTCCTGTGGGCGGGGGAGGGAGAAATTATTAGCGTTTGCCATGGTAAAGACCAGCTTGTTGAGGGGGCAATGAGTCTGAGAAACAAAGGAAGGGCAACTCACATTAACTGATCATTCTGCACCTTCTTCATTTATTCTATTTTTTCCTCTTTGCCTGGCAACTGCTTAACATTCTCCAGTTGCCAGAACAGACCCACAGCCACAGTCTTCTGTGCCAGAAATGTATTTAAATGACAATGTAATGCTGGTTGTTAAGGAAGAACAGCCCGTTGAACTGGAGATGCCTTGCCCACAACTGCTTTGCTGTGTTTAAAGTGTCCTTTGTGCATCAGTTGTTCTGAATACATTTGAGGGCAGCTGGAAACGAACCATGAGTGAGTCTGAATATTGAGACAGGTGAAGGAATGACATTTTAAAGGCAAACACTGAGACTTTTCATCCAGAAGAAGCGGCAACTGCTACAAATGCTGGTATAACAGATGACATTGGGAGCAGCACAAGGGGTGGAATGTCAGTTCAATAAGAAAGGCTGCCACACACAGAAAGCAATCCACTCACCACAAATGCTACAGCACCCAGGCAATGCAGACTGGGCTGGGTTCTTCTCTCAGCAAGATGGCTTGCTGAAAGATAATGGGGTGGGGAGCAGGGGGGAGAGAGAGAGAGAAACAGATTGATTTAGAATGCATCTGCCTCTGTGGCAGCAGAGACCTTGTAAGTAGCGTTCCAAACCTGCAAAGTGTAGCCTGCAGGCTTCTGTCTTCAGAGCAAGCTGTACACACCTTCTCTGAAAGCTAAAAAGATTTTGCTTTATGTTCAGTGATCTTAAAGAAATTCTATTTTGGTGACTTTGATTCAAGAATTCTTTGCCAACCCATTCTGGTTTGAAATCATTGCTAATGATAGGGACAAATGCCAAAACATTTGACTAGGTGTCCAAAGCATTTGGGAGTTTAAAATACAGCCTTGTTGGTTGAAAAACACCATCTGCATGTAGATTAAACTTGAGAAGGCTGTGACCCATATCTTCTAGAGGAGTTCTTGAAAATAGATACAAAGAGAATTAAAATGCACTGAACTCAGTATCTGCAAACCCCACGAAACAGCATATTAAAGGACTGGTTCCAAGTCAATCTGACATTTGAAGAATGGCAGGACAGTATTATTACATTATATTAAATTTTAATAAATCTAAAGGCATGTTTTTTAAGTGAATCCAACAAACTGAACTCATTTTTAGTACCAAATCACTTTTTAGACTATATGATCCTGAAAACTTTCTATTACATTTTTTATACAAGTACTTAAACTTTAAGCAAATTAAACAGAAGATTTTTCCTAAATTAATTTCAATAATTTCTTTTGAAAATGAATAGATAGATAGATAGATAGATAAATAAATCTAGAAACTTGAAATTTTTATTTTAAAATATCCCTAACCATTGGACATATACATTTAAAAAGCTATTATTTTATAACAGCTGGAATAAATAAATCTTTTACACCAAGTGAGATATGGAAGAAAATGCAAAAGGAAATCAGGCAATCACAGCCTTACCTGGTCTTTGCTCAGAAAGGAAGTCTGGAAACTTCAAGGCATCCATTTCTCAATGTATTCATGTGTTCATAGCAAGTCCAATGCTTTCGTTTATGTAGAAAAGTTACAGAAGCCCAATTCCACTTGGTCTTCTAGAGCCATTTACTGAGGCACTTGTATCGGGCAGAGGGGACTGAGAAACACCTGCAAAGCCGTGGTGCCTGAGAACAGATACATCCATGTTTCAAAAGAGTGACATAAATATTCCAAAAATGGATACAATGCTTTTAGAATGATGTGGAGTCATTTTAAAGAATCACTCAAAGAGGAATCTAGTAAATATTAATAACAGTCGTCTGGAAAGGTGCCCAGATTTTTGTAGATAAGGAAAAGTAGGCTGTGCCATTCATTGAGAAACATATAAAACGGGGAGTAGGTTTAAAAGGAAACATGGTGGGTGAATTCAGTTTGGAGGCTGCCTCTCCATTTACATAGGTGTCCCTAAAATAATAAAATGGCCTGAACTGAGTTTCATTTCCTTTTCTGCCACCATCACCACTACTGACATTATAATGCACGAATAGCAAAATGAGCAGAAAAGACACAAATAAAAAAGTAATTTTCTTATGACAAGTAAACCCTTTTAGGACATCCTGGGCAATTGTGGCAGACACTCAGACTTCTTCCATCTTGGTCCTCCCTCCCCCCACATTCTCTATAGCCTGAGCCCAGAATTTTCACGGGTTCACATTCCACCGCTTACTGGTTGGCTGACTCTGATAACTTACCCAGTCTTCCACAGGCTCCGCTTCCTCTTCTGTGAAATGGGGTCACAGTACCTAATTCACACAGCTCGTGAAAGGTTCCATGGGATGCTGCACATTTTTGAAAAGTTAACTCAATGCCTGGGATGTAACCTGCGCTTAATACGTACCAGCTACTTTCTCCCCGCATCTGCTTTTCTCCTGTTCTGTGTGCTTCTAATTTCAATTCCTGCCCTCAAGCCTTTCTCAATTTCCTATGAAAAACTCCACAGTTTTCATAGTTATTTTTTAAAAGAGCTTCGGACTGAGAAGTTCTAGGTTTCAATCTTGATGCTGTCAGCTGTGTGTTCTTGTGAAAGTTCCTTGACCTTCTGAACTAAGTCTCTCTAACCATAAATTGCTGGAATTAGTAACACATTTCTTGTTAGGATGTGGGAAGGGGTGAGTGAAATGTTCTGTGTGCTGGATGTTCTCCATCTCTGGCCCCTCAATTGACTCCCATTTTCTATACCCATCTGTCTACCAGGTACTGACATTTACCAACTAAATCAGTGAATGACCTTGCCCTCTGCCTCTGGCTTGGCTTGGTGGGTAGGAGACACCAAAAGAAATTTAAGAGACAGGACAGTGAGGTCAGGGTATTTCCCTTGTTCTTTCTCTGCTTAGTGCCTGTGGGGTGAAATGTACCAATCTACTGGAGTTCTGCTTATGTAGCCCCTCTCTTTCTGGCTTCTGCTAGGTGCCCTCTTTTATGGTGCTTTAAGTCTAGGGGTGGAAAAACCTCCCCACATGTGCTACTCCTGAGGCACTGTGACTTCCCTTGCTAGTTTCCCTAAAATAAACCCATAGACACCTTAGTAAATAGTCCCTTTATTAAATTCTCCTCGATTATCCCTGTTGGAGCATGCCATCTGTTTGTTCCCAGGACCCTGACTGCTGAGACATGTCAACTCCCTGGCACTATGCCCAGCTCCTAATAGATGAGAGTTTCTCCCCGAAACAATGCCTGCCAATGACTCCCTCAAGCACCGCCCGGCTATAGGGTAGTGTTCACAGTAAGCGGGAAGAGTCCTGACCTAGACCACACGAATCTGGACAATAATACAGTCTCTTAAGAAGTGAGAAAATAATATTCCCCAAAGTAGAAGACTCTGTATGCGTACCTTAGAAATTCAGACCTGAAACCACATCTGTGACAAGTGAGGTTCATATTGATTGTCGCTCCTACTGTCACCTCTACATTCTGCCAGGAACAGTAGTGCCCTGTTCCTTCTCCTGTCCTTTGGACAATACCAGAGTCCTCTAATGCATGACCAAAAAAGAGCAAATCACAAGAAAGTAGAACAAAGTTTGGGGTTTTTTTTCTGTCACAATCTATAAGTTATACCTCCCCAAAGGATCTTCTCCCAAAGCCTCTGGTTAGATGAGTGCATAGGATTGGCACAAGAACAATTGCGAGTTGATTACATCCTTTAAAATAGTATTAAAATTTTCAGTAAGATATTCTGTAGAAAAAAAATATTTCAATTTATTTACTGCTCATAACAATACTACCAGCATCTTCTTTAGGTTAAAATCAAAATATTTACATTTTGGCCTACAAAACATTAAATGATGTCAATTATGCAACTGAAAAATAATATAGAAGTTAGTATTTTTATGTAACACACTTCTATTTTGTTTTATTTTATTTTTTTCTGTGCTGTAGCTTTTTCATACCACCATTTCACTTCCTTTAGTGCTCATTCTTTGTATAAAAACGTGCTTTTCCTAAGCCTCATGTTATATTATCCTCATCACAAATATCAAATATTTCCAATTTGGGTCCTTAAATATATGCAAGGTATTAAATTCACAGTGCTGTTTCTGTGCCCCCTGACACTGCCTATTTAACATGGACTTAAAAAAATTCTAATAATTGTTCCCTGGTTGTGAAAAAATATGTGCTCATAAGACAGACACTGAAAGTGCAAGTAGCATTTTAAATCATTAGTGCTAACATGTTTCGGTGTGATATTTCTTTTATATGTTAATATTAGCAATCTCTGGATGTTTTGTAGTCTTCTTTATCTGCTTCACAAATGCTTTGCTTGCATATTTGAAGAACTATAAATCTCACTGATGCACAGATAACAAACACTGATGTCTCTGTTTTGTTTACAGTCTGTAAACTCTGATCGTTCTTTGTCTTCCTTCATGTCCCCGGTGGCTGAGGGCCTTAATCTTCCAAGTGCCTTGTGTGCAGCAAGATGGTACATGTTCCCTTATAACAAAACTGACACACAATAATAATTACAGGGCAGAATTCTTTTCCTTTACAGCTAAAGACATATAATTTGCCCCTAGGAACTAATCTTGCATCTACAAGGCTGTTCTGATATGTTGGTTTACTAAAAAGAAATCTATGGGATGTTGACAGATGAGGCAGGGTTATAAGGAAAGATATATTTTTCAGTTTGGGGCTCAGTGTTTTCTTTTGGGGGGTGTTTTATTTTTTTAAATGTTGATGAGCTGCATCAAAGGAAGAACAGCTGGTAGCATTAAGACACCCTCAGCTCTCTCTCTCTCTCTCTCTCTCTCTCTCTCTGGCTCTTGTATTTCTAGCATGAACCAGCAACTGAAACGTTTGGCTGTGCAGCAGCCATAATAGGTTTTCAACTATGTACAACCAGGGAACATCACTAGGGGGCTGGATCAGTTCTTCAAAGACAAGCCCGAGTATAAGATATGCAATGAGACACTTGGAAGAATCATTTTTTTTAAAAAGCATTGCATTAAACAGTATTTTACAACCAAAAGATAAAGATACTCTACTTATAGTACATCTCATTGTAAGACTACAAAAAAAGGCTCTTGATCCATCAAGTTACTTGCGTGGGTAGAGTATTTTGTGTACACTTTAAAAATATGCATTCTATCATTATTAAAAAAATTGTTATGACTTGTTGCATGGAATGGTGGCCATTGCCCCAAGAAAAGATGTAGGGTGCCACCATGTTTCGTGAACTATTGCATTGTCAGTTGCCATTCTCTATAGAGAAGGGGGGGCATTGCAATCTGAAGATAATCTTTTAAAGTTTGTTTTCATTTTCCATTGCAAAACTCAGTAGAAGGTGTGGTGTTGTTGAACCCAATTCCATATGAGCAAAAGAATCCAGTCCCCCACAACTCCCCCCCCCATTTATTTTGATAGAAATAGTCCCATCACTAGAAAATTTAGGATTATAACACAAATACATGGGCCCAGGAGTCAGAGGCATGAAGAGAAGAATCTAGAGAATAGCTTTGGAGCTCATGACCTACTCAACACATTTCACATAAATAAGACATAAATAGATCATATTACTTCAGTGAAAAGAGTACAGATTTTGTAGAAAGAAGGTGTTGTAATTTCTAACTTAGCTCTTTATTAGCTGCATAGTCCTAAGTAAGTCACTTAAATTGAATCTCACTTCCTCCTTAGTAAACTGGACAACACGTGTGAGGACAAGCAATGTGATACCGTAGCCAGTGCAAAGACTGGCAAGCATGGTTGTCCAACAAATGGTTAACTAGCTAAGTATGTTTCGTTTAGTCTCTCACAGTGTGCTGTGGAAGAGAAGAGTTTTAAATAGAAAAATGTCAAACCCAGCCATAAAAATCTTCTTACCTAACATTGACCCCATCCTTCAGTATTGCTCTAAACTTTTTTTCAGCTCTAGTCTATCAGTTTATTCTTCTTTGTTTATAAAGAGGAAGCGCTTAATTTTCTCTGCCTGTTTAATGCCTCCGCAGTGACTAACAGTTTCCCAGAACTGTTCCTCTAGCACAGGAAAGACTGTATTATTTCCCACAGCAAGAATTACACTTGTCCTTGAAGTCTGAGCTCCTACACAGTGTCTCTGCCCCTGGCTAAAAATAATCTAAGTCCCATAGAGAGAGAGAACTTGGCGATCTTATTTTTCTTCTCATTAACCAACCTCACTCAATATTCTTCACTGTTGATCAGCAGTTGGTTTTACTTCACGACTTAAATTAGTCTATAGTGAAAAAGTTCACGTACCCTAATAGCTCAGTTGCCTGGCTGAGGTGTCAGACATTGCACAAAACCTGCCTGGGTCTTCTGGGTTTCGTGTTTGTTGGCTGTACGACTAGGCGCAAGTGATTAATTTCTCTCTTCCTTGGTTGCTCATTTGAAAAAGGAGTATAAAAGTGACACCTACTCTTTAGAGTTGTGGTGGAAATTGAGTTGATACATACAAAAGAGCAAAGCACATACAGTAATGCCATGTGAGTGTTGGCTATAATTCCAAGGGTCTCTGTTAAACTTATTTCATAATTAACTTTGGTGCAAAGAAAAAAGATATGCATATAAGTCAACTATTAACATGTGTGGTCAAGCTGGCTGACTTAGTGCAGGCAATAGAATCTTTCCCTCGTCCCCTTCTGTGGCTGGCCTGGCCCCACTGAGTGAGTGCTTGGAGAGGGGTGATTCTTCAGCTGTTTCTTTCTTCATCAGGCTAGTTGTCTCAGAAGATTTCCCTCCAATCTTCCTCATCCCAAGAGCCCAAAACAATGTCTTTGCAATAAATTTGATCCATCTACCTTTTCTTTTTCAGCTATATTGTGATATAATTGACATATTGTGAAAATTTAAGATTTGCAATGTGAAGATTTGATATGTGTATATGTTATGAAATGATTATTACAGTAAGGTGAGTTAACATATCTACCACCTCACTTAATTAAAATTTGTCTGTGGTGAGAACTTTCAAGATCTGCTCTCCTGGCAAGTTTCAAATATACCATGCAGTATTGCTAACCACAGTCACCACGCTGTACACTGCATTCCGGGGACTTATTTATCCTATAACTGGAAGTTTGTACCTTCTGAGCACCTTCACCAATTTCCCCCACTCTAGCCCCACCCTGGCAATCACCGGCATGATGTTTCTATGAGTTCAGTTATTTTAGATTCCACATGTATTTGTCTTTATCTGTCTGACTTATGTCACTTAGCATAATACCCTCAAGTTTGATCCATCTAGTCAAAAATGAGAGAATTTGCATCTTTTTTGTAGCTTAATAATGTTCATCCATCTAGGGACATTTAGATTGTTTGATCTTTGCTATTAGAAGTAATTCTGTAAAGAACATCGGGTGCAGATATATCTTTCAGATGGTGTTTTTCTTCCCTTTGGATATATACTGTTTTCCATAGTGGCTGCACCAATTCACATGCCCTTGGACAGCCTATGAGCATTCCTTTTCTCATATCTTTTCCAGCTATATCTCTTGTCCTTTTGATAATAGCCATACTCACAGGTGTGAGGTGCTATCTCATTATGCTTTTGATTTACATTTGCCTGGTGACCTTTTCATGTTCCTGTTGGCTATTTGAATATCTTCTTTGGAAAAAATGTATATTCTTGGAAGGGTTACATGTCATTGGCTTATTAACCTATTCTGTTCCCTGGGTCATGGGGATGAGTGGGCGAATTTGCTACTGGTGAACCATATATCTTCTGTGGTTTGCAATGAAAATGTACCATTTTCATTAATCGCAAACATTTAAACGAGGGAGATTTTGTGTAAAGGTTGATTTGGGGCATCTCTTAAAAAATGGAAAGATCTGGCAAAAGTGGGCCCAGCTACTTTTATGATAAGAACGACCTATCTACAGCTGAATTTGCTCCACCACAAAGAACGTGCACACACCAGAGCCTCCTCCGCCGCCCTACACTGTCTCAGACAGTCCAGAGTGTGCTCATTCGCACAGCCTGCCGAGGTCCTTAGATGCTGTCAGTTGTTTGACACCTGACTTAGGAAGAACCATCCTTTCCCTTGGTATGCTCTTTTCCTCCCTTCCCTCCCCCTCCTCTTTCCTCACTCCTCCTCCTCACCACTTGGTAGCCTCAAGAGGTCTAACAAGAAATGGGCCTGAAGAAATGAGAAAATTTTTAATTCAAAGTTTGTGGTCGACTTGATCCAAGCTAAAAGAACCCTCAGCCACATCAGCCTCACGAAATGATCTGGGCCAGATAGTGTCCAAGATAAGGTAGGCCCCACAAGCTACCTCTGGTGTCCCTTATTGTCAAATGCAGCATCCTGTCTAATTTCCTCTTTCTTGCTAGGAGAAAAGAGTTAGCGATACTACCTCTGTTATTACAGACAATACCACGGTCTTCAGAACTTGTTTATATTAAAACAAGTCCTCGTCTCTGTAAATCCCAAGTGCTATTTATTTATGGTTGGTTCCATTAATTTTCTTGACACTGCATCATCCACCCTGCAGCCTATGAACACTGGCTTCCAATGACCAATCCAAAGGTGGTGACTAAGCTTCCCATACATGACCACACATACCCGTGCACCCAGAGTATGCAGGAAATGTGAGCAACACCTTGTTTTCTGGTCATGTTAAACTTATACTACAAAATTTTTCAGTGTATAAACATAGGATAATACATCTTCTCATGCTGTCTCTGTGGGCTATATCTCAGCATTTCTATAGCATGGTTTCTTTCAACGTTGACTGCTCCCTCAACCTCCAGAAAGATGAGGTGCAATAGGCAAAAGGCCTGTAAGTGGAGTAAAAAATAGAAATAATTTCATTTTCACAAGCAATGCCTGTCCCTCATTTGGCACAGTTTAAGACTGACCAGGGAGAAAGACAGAACCACATTAATCAGAAGAAAAGTGGGTGTCAATTGAAGGGCCTAATGGCTTTCCCAGCACTTGTCTCCCTGCAGGAGCAATAACCATGCTCCCCAGGACTGTTTGATGACAGGGTGGAGGGACGCCCTGGATGCTTGTGGTGGGGATGTCCACAGAGTACATCACAGCCATAACACTCCCTCCCCATCCTTGGGTTCCACAGACATGGTGGTGGAAACTCGGACAGGGAATATATAGGCCTTCACATGTGAGTGAAGTTCTAGAGGGTCAGTACCCTGGGATCATCCTCTATTTCACATCAGTGGGAACATGTCAGCATGTCAGCATGCTTCTCTAGGCTCAGTTTTACAGGATCCCACAAAGAAAGTTTAGGTGGGCCAGTGGGAGCATCTGCTTTCTGCTCCACTGTTTGAGATCTAGACCCTGACAACAGGGCTCTGGGATGTCCCCTCAGTAAGGATCCTGAAGCAACTATGGCAACTGCTTAACCATTAAGGTGAGGTTCAGGTGTAAATGGTTGGAGAAAACCTTGAAAGAGAAAAACAGCAGGGCTCATGGTATTGTGGTCTGGGGTCAGGGTACCCTGGTCTCATAGCACTGTTGGTCTGCCCCAGACATCAAAGGGGTTCTACTTGTGAGGTCTAAGGGCAGTGTTGGCCATCAGGCTCCCCTCTGAGGCATTTATTTTTTATCAATAATTTTATTTAGTTATTTTTCAAGTACAGTTTTTTGTCTATTTCTCCCATCCCAGCCCCCCCACCCCATGCTCCCCACCTCCCTCCCATTTCCACCCCCACCCCCAGTTCTCATCCCTGTGTTCTTCATATTCGCTTCTCCAAATCCCTCCCCTTTTTTCCCCCTTAAATTCCCTTCCCTCTCCCCTCTGGTCACTGTCCCCTTGTTCTCTATTTCAGTGTCTCTGTTTTTATTCTGATTTCTTGTTTGTTTTGTTGTTTAGCTTCCTGTTAAAGGTGAGATCATATGGTATTTGTCTTTCAACCCCTGGCCTATTTCACTCAGCATAATGCTTTCCAGTTCCATCCATGTTGTTGCAAAGGGTAGGAGCTCCTTCTTTCTCTCTGCTGCATAGAATTCCATTGTGTATATGTACCACAATTTTTTGATCCCTTGATGAAGTCTAGTTTGTTTCACAACTTTGTTCTGTGGCTATTGATCACTGTGGCAAGTTGGCATCTTACCCTATTCTTCCTGGTCATCTGTTGCTATCATGTAAAACGATTCTCTTCTATCTTTATGTTGGCAATATTATCCTTCCCTTAAAATCCCTAACCACAAAGATGAGGTTTTGGGGTTTAATAAAACTTGAGTAATGGCTTGACAAGAGAGAGGGGACTTAAAACATACCAAGAAAGAAGGAAGAGGGAAAGGGAGAGAAGAGGAAAAGGAAAGAAGGGAAAAAAAGAAGAAAGGGAGGGAGGGAGGCAAAATCAATGGAAGAATTCCTGCTCTTACAGTCCCTAGCCCCAAGGACTCTTCAATATCCATCCATCCACTTAGATAATGTCAGCACAAGGTACATGCCCAAAGAATGCATATTAGTTTATAATTAGTAATGACTGAATAAAAAGTTGCAGGTTTCAGGTCATGTCCCATGCAGTGGGGTGGCCTTTGGCTATATTCTTCTTACACTGGAGTTAATGTCCTCACCTCAGAAGTCTTGATTTTCACAGGGAGACTGATCGGCTGTTCTCAGACCTGTCACCCGGAGTGTATAATTATCCCCACTGGCTCAAATCTGCCCACAGTGAAAAGAACTCATGTGATTATTTACAGGCATTTAACTCTCAGTTTCCATTCCAGAATTAGAGCTCGGCTTTATCTTTATACAAACAAAAGCCTATTAGAGTTTCTGCCATATATATGCATTTTCCTAAGCAGAATTCAAGTTTTTAACTTCAGCAACACAATTTTAAAATTCTTTCTTCCTCCCCAGCCCCCAAATGTTTCAATGGCCAGGCAGGGTTCAAGGTCCAAGTTTCTGAACTTCTCTAACCACCAGGTAGCCTCTGCAGGCGGTGATATTTCTTAATCAAATGACCTGTTTGGGGTCAGGGAGTGGGGAGTCCACCTGATTGCTTTACATATTGTCTCTCCTTTATTAAAGAGTGGGCATTTGCCCTCTGTGCTCAGATCTTGCTCAATAAACCTAGCAATGGTGGCTGGTCAAGGATTCTGTTCATCTCTACAAGTTTTTCTGCCTCACAGATAAGAATAGCAATCACCAACATGCATTATAAGTTAGATGTTAAAAGATTTAAATAGTTAGTTTCAATATCCAGGTAATAAGAGAGTTTTAATTTTCTAAAGATTATATTAAAACTTTAATAATTTCTTGGCTGATAAATGCTCCATCAGTATCAGGTTTGAAATGAATCTACTTTTAATCCACATATAGTTTTGATTTTAAACAATTTATAAATTTCAAACTTTGCTAAAATTAAATATCACACTTTAAACTGATTCTGCTGTCATTTAGTTTCTTTTTTCAAAAACATGTTTAATATTTTTCCTTAATGACTTTTTCAATCTGATAGTTAATTGCTAATATAATTACAGGGAAAACCACCCAACCTAAGCCCTCTTAAGAGAAATCTAGTTGTATAAAAGAAGAATTACTTTGTTTCATAGTAAATTGACAACTAATCCTTAATTTTGGATGGAGTCTTCAAAAATACATTTGGATATTTTTAAGGAAGACCACAAAGTCTAAAGATATAATGGTTCTGATTAGCATGCATTCCTACATCATTAAAGAAATTCTGCAGTGTGCCTCATAGTTTTTAAATAAAAGCAAAATATGGACCTTCCTTTCTATCCTATAGACTACTGTTAACCTTGCCTGAAAGAAAGTGATGATTTTTAGAGTTATGATTGTTAATGGCCTTTGAATGCAGCCTGCACAGGCCTTCAGCTCCCCAGTGTAAGTGAGGTTCAGCCCTTTCCAGATGGGAAAATGATACGGACACTAGGAAGATAGCAGGTCATTCTTGGGCAGCTGCCAGAAACTTGCAGTAAGATGAATCATGTACGGCTGCGGTGCTTTAGCCAGCATTTTTCTGTTCTAATTTATCAAGCCCAAGCTTGTTGACATGAAAGTGAATGAAATTGTTATACAGTGGGCTCTAAAAAGCCTGCTCAAGGGTTTAGTGCAGAAGCGCTCTGACTATAAATAACAAAGAAAATACAGGGAATGTTCTTTGTACCAGCACCTGCTGTGTTGTTTGAGATGCTTCAGCAATTAACTCAAATCCCAATATTGGTAGCAACTGGAAGAAGGCCAATTCTTTGAAATATCATAGAGGCTCTCTCATGTTTGTAGGTGGTTATCAGAGAGCTAATCCTCAAAACAGTCATTTTAGTTTTTTGATATGTGGGGCTGTATTTATTTGTTTATCAAATGCAATAAAGTAACTGACAGTATGATAAAGTAATATTGATACTGCTAAAAGAGTGGCTTTGCCATTGGAAAAGGTTAATACTATCTTGCTTGGAAAAAGTTATTTTGCATTGACTTGTCCAAGAGGCAAACAGCGATATAAATCACAGACTAGCATTCATAAATGAAATCTCTACATTTAGCTGAAGCATATAAATCAGGTTTCACAGTAAAAGCAAGATACTTACCATTTCCACTGTGAGCGAAAAGCAAAAATTAGCTGTTAGAGTAAGATTTAACACAAGTACATTAAGGGGTAAAAATCTTCCTTGATGGGAGAGCATTTAACATTTTAAGCCTCTAGTCAATGTTTTGCATGTCGTGGTTCCTGATTAAATACTTTTTTCCTATTAAAGAATGTTACACGTTAGGGAGAGGTGAAATATAATACTGTCTCTTGTTGACTGAGGATGAGATAACACAATGTTTCTATTGCACATGCTTGGAAGATGTGGAACCTGGAAAAATATAGTTTATGAGTTATCTTATTTCCTCATGGTACAGTTTATTTATTTATGTCTCTACTTAAAGGATATTGATTGAATGCCTACCTGGGGCAATGCACCACAGAAAGTTTTATCAATTGCCCAAATTGACTATGCCGACGAGTCAGGTGAGCATGGACTTACCTTTTCTATCAGGAAGTAGAGAGAATGTAAATACATAAAACGAGACTTCCCACTATCATCGCTCTTTTTTGTATTTGTTAATTTACTCACATCTCACCAAAAACATAAAATTAAGAGCCATTTAGTTTCACAATACTTACTGTGTTCATTTAAAATTATAAAATTGTATGATATTGTAACCCTGGTAAATGTAGACTATATGTTTACTATACTGCAATTTATATACTACAAATAGATCATTAGGCCATTCTACACATCATCAATAAAAGTAATTTTAAATAGTTATTAATATTATTTAATGGTAATAAAATACTTGGCTAGTTAACTGTGAAGAAAATAAAACAAAGATGAACATTTCTGAAAGTATATTTTATTCTAGGTATTTTACTGATTGTTTTGTCACGTTACCAGTGTGATGTTTGCATGGCCCTATGGGATAAGTACTACTATTCTCTGCATTTTACAGATGAGGGAACTAAGGATTAGAATGTTTACTTAACAGTATTTGAATTTGAACCTGGATGAATAAAACTATCATTATATTAATTATTCTAATCTGAAACCTACTATCAATATTTGAAAAGAAAAGGTAAAATATTATTACTTGCAGATAATATGATTGCATATCATCTGAAAAAAATTGAAAAAACTAGAAAACTATTACAAGTGAAGACATGATATTTACATTACAAATAACTAAATTCATAGATATAAATAATAACCCACTTAAAAATATAATGGAAGAAAATATGTCAATAATAGTTTCAAAAAGAAAGCTGTTTCTGAAGTAACTTTATAAATAATTTGTAGGACATTACAAGTTGAAAATATTTCAATGTCTGTTGAAAAACATAATAAAAGCTTTCAATAAAATGCAACCTATCCTGTTCTTAGAAATGACTCAATATTGTTAAGGTAGTGACTTAAAAAAAACACCTCAAAATCTACAAAAGGAAACCATGTTACTATACTAGCCTAGAAAATAAACACATAAAACTAGCTAGAAATATTTTGAAGAAGAAGAGAAAAAAGTCACACCAGATAATAAAACATGTGCTCACTACTTTGATAATGGCTCAGGAACACACAGAAACATCAGTGGTTGAAAATTAGTTCAGAAATAGACCCAAATACAGATGGAAATTAGCATAGAGAGAGCATCCCCAAACCAGTGTGGGTAAAGATGATGTTTTTTCAATAAATCTGTAATAACAATGATGTAGTCATTTGGAAAAAATAAAGCCACATCTTCAAGTCGCAACTTACATAAAAATAAACTCCAGATGGATCAAAGATTTAAAGTAAACAATGAAGCCACGAAAGTATTGGATGAAAACATGGCTGAGTTTATTTATAACCTTGGGATAGGGTGATCTTTCATGAGCAGGCACAAAACTCAGAAACCATAAACTTAATAATTTAGACACCACTTCAAAGAAGAACCTTTCAGCAAATTCTAAACAAACAAGAAACACATGACAAAAACTAATGTCTTTAATTTTAGAATAAACTTACAAATTGATTTTTATAAAAGAGAACAATATGATACAAAAATAGTCCCCAAAAGAGTAAATGAACAAAGGAGCACACATTATAAGAAGAAAAAACAAACGAGTAACTAGCTAACATTGGAAAAAGTCTCAACTTTTCTTCCCTTAAAAGAAATTCAAATTAAAACAATGAAGAAAAATACATAAGTATATACATAGTTTATAACATAAATTTAACATATAATGATAGATAATTATAGAAAACTCTATCATTAAAAACTGGGACCCACTTGCATATCATTCAGCAAGAGATTTTTAAAGGAAGTTATGGTATTTCTAGATAGTATAATAATGTACACCCTAGTCAATAAAATCTGGGGGTAGATATAAATAATATAAAATATGTTATCACTTAATAAATAGTTAAATAATTTTGAAGAGTAAAAGCCATAAAATGAAGTTTTAAAAAGTGCTTATGCATAGAAAATGTTACTTCTGGTTATAAATGTTAGGAAAGGTGACCCCTAAAAAGTACAGAGAATTTAAAGATAATGAGAAAGAAAAGAGGGGAATTGTATTTCAAGCTAAGCAATAGCATGCCCAAGGCTAAGAGTTGGAAAAAGTTCAGAAGTTTTAGACAGATGGAGTTCAAGTTGGAGATGATGAAGGAGAAGGAGGACATGCTGGGGTTATAGCACTCAGGGCTTTATTACCTCACTGACAATAAGGAAATAACAGTTAGTTGTGAACTAACCATCCTGTGAACAAGTTGGCTCTCTCTTGAGCTATCTCATTTAAACCTCTTAACAGGCTAAAGAATTAGATATCATTATTGCCATTTTAAACAATAAGGAGGAGCTGAGCCTTGAAAACTTAAAAACTCCCCTACATTCTCACACTAAGTAATAGAATTGACATTTAAGTTGGGTAACTGTATAATTTATTGTATATCTCAGGATACTACTGAGAATGGAAGGGACAACAGGCTTCACCCAGTTCTGTCATAGCCAACAAGGGAGAAAGGTCCCCCTGTGTTTGAACCCCGTCTATTTTGAAAACCTGTGCTCTGACCCCACTCACCTTTCGGAAACGGCCCCACATCCTCTCATGACCTCATACAATGCTCTATAAAACTGTCTAACGTCAAAATTAGGGTTGAATATACCTGTCAGCTCACCCGGCTGACATCCATATCCACAAAATTCGTGGATATGTGCAGTTTATGTTACAGTCTTTAGCCCAGGCACATTTTATTTATTTATTTTTAGAGAGAGAAGGGAAGGGAGTGAGAGAGAAAGGTAGAGAAATATCAATATGCGAGAGACACGTCAGTTGGTTTCCTCTTGCACACCCCAACCGGGGACCTGGCTTTCAACCCAGTCATGTGCCCTGTCTGGGAACGGAACCAGAAGCTCTTTGGTTTGCAGGATGATCCCCAACTCATGGAGCCACACCCATCGGGGCTGCCCAGAAACATTTTAAATGACCCATAAGACTGAATCCATGTTTCCAGTCTTATCCTGGAATATTATTTATGGAATACTATCGCCTATAACTTGAATTCCGTGGCATTTCTTCCCAGAAAATATATTTAACCACCGTTTAGCCTACACCTGATCTTTCCTAGCTAAGGATTATTGATTGACTCATATTCAACATTATGAACATTATAAATGGCATTATCTAGAACTTATTTTCCCTCTGCAAAGTAAGAAATCACTGTTAGCCTAAAGTAGTCATTTGGACTTGTGCCTGTTTTCAACATATTTCCTATCCAAACTTTCTCTGTCGATGACTAATTGGGGGCATGTCCACATCCCTGTCAGGTTGTCTGTCGTCTTTATCCTTGCCTTCTCCCACCAGTCTTTCCCTCCCAGGCCCTGTGGGGATGTTCTTGTCATTAAGCACAGAATCACTGCGTGCACATTCTAAATAAGTGGCAGTAATTTTTACATCTCATTTTCAGCAGAATTGTGTATGTATCGGTAGTATTTATTTTAAATGAAGTTTATCTGCTTCCTTTATACTTATAGAGTTTCAATTAATATATTCTGTATGGAATATGAAATAGGAAATATACTCCATAATCTACTTACCTATAGATTAATATCCACACACACACAAAGACACACATGTCATCGTGAGGTCATAATAAAATTGTTATTTTATACTTTTAAATGCATTATAAATATTTAGAGGCCTATGTATTATTGCCATTTTCCTTTGTCTCCTCTTCCCAGATAATTTTTATTGCTGTTATAGGCAAGCTAGTTTGTACCACTCAAACACCAGATGTTTCCAGAAACACTGTCAAACCCAAATGTTTTCATAAAGGCTATAAATAGCAATACCAATTAATTTCCCCTCCTTCCTTCCATCTTCCTTCCTTCCTTTTTTCTTCCTTCCTTCCTTCCTTCCTTCCTTCCTTCCTTCCTTCCCTCTTTCCTTTCTTCTTTCTTTTGTGTCAAAGCAATGGGCCAACACTATGTGACAAGCACAGGACCAGGTGAAGTGAATACAAAAGTAAACAAGGCTTCTGACCTCATAAAACTCATCTTCTAGTAGGAGGAAATATGAATAAATTAATGTGTTGACATCATAAAGTACTCTGAAGAAAAAAAATTAAGTGATGTGAAATAGCCATTTTCAGATAAATAGAAGTTGAAAGAATCTGTTACTGGTAGCTCTGCCAATTTGTTCTTCTGGATGAGGAGAAATAATACAAGATAAAGAAAAGGGTAAAGAATTTTGGAAAGGGTAACTATGTGGATAAATATAAGAGACTTTCTTTTCGATCTTTTGATGATTTCGTTAAAAGGCTACAGCAGTGTGATCACACATTTATTACAGAAAATCTAGGCAAACTATAGATAGATGATAATTTCCTCAGCATAATAAAAGTCACCTATAAGAAAATATAGTTAAGCCCTGGGTGGTGTTTCTCAGTGGATTGAGTGCCAGCCTGCAAACCAAAGGGTTGTCAGTGGGATTCCCAGTCAGGGCACATGTCTGGGTTGCCAGTAGTGGGTGCACAAGAGGCAACCACACATTGATGTTTCTATCCCTCTCTTTCTCCCTCCTTTCCCCTTTGTCTAAAAATAGATAAAATCTTCTTTTAAAAAGCAACTATAGCTAACATCACACTTGTGTTCAGTGAAAAACTGAACATTTCCCTCAGAATCAGGAACAAGGCAAGCACATGTGCTACGACTACTCCTAGTTGGTGTTGCGTTTCACACCCTGCCCTTTGCAGTAGGGAGAAAAGTAAGTGGAAGGCATGCAGACTGGGAAGAAAAAGTAAAACCGTCTGTATTTGCCGATGGCTTGATTGTTCACATAAAAACAATTCTAATGAATCTATAAAACAAACTACTTGCACTAATAAGGGAATTTTGCAAGGTCACAGGATACTTGGTCGATATATAAAAATCAATTTTATTTCTATACAGTAGTAAGAAAAACTTGAAAATAAAACTTCAAAAAAACATATTGTATTATACTGTATTGCTGCATAACAAATGACCATAAACATAATGGCTTAAAACTACAATAAATATTTATTATCTGACACAGTTCCTATGGATCAGGAACCTGGAAACAGCTCAGCTGGGTGATTGTAGCTCCAGGTCTTTCCAGGGGCTGTGGTCACGATGGTGGTGAGAGTGGCAGTGATCTGAAGGCGGGCCTGGACTGGAACAGAAAGTTCACTTCTAAGAAGCCTCACTCACGCGGTGGGCAAGTTGATGCTGGATATTGGCAAGCGGCCTCAGTTCCCTACCACATATGCCTCTCCAAAGGACTTCTTCTGTTCCTTCTGATACGGCAGTTACTCTCCCCAAAGCACATATTATCCAAAAGAGATCAAGACAGTAACCATAGTTTCTTCGATGGCTCAGCCATGGAAGCCCCATGCAGTCATCCTCACAGGGTCCTCTTGGTTACACAGTCACCTGTATTCAGTGGGGAATGTCTACATGAAGGCAAACAGACTAAGTGAAAATTGTTGGAAACTTTCTTGGAAGCTGCCTGCCACAATTACTGCTTACTATAGTATCAAAAAACATATATTTAAAAGTGTAGAAATGAACTTCAAATGTGTGCATGACCCTGAAAAACCTAAAATGTGTTCAAAATCTATCAAGCTTTGCTCAAGGAAATTGAAGAATTCTCAAATAAGGGGAAAGACATGCTATGTTAATGAATTAGAAGGCTCTGCGATGTAAAAGTGTCAATTCTCTCCAAAACTGATGTATAATACAAGGTTAATCAAAATCTAATCAAGTTTTTATGGAGATATTGACAAGTGAATTCCAGAATTTATAGAAAAATGCAAAAAACACCCTAAAATATTCTTTAAAGATACTTGGGGGACATAGGAAGACATACAACATTTTTTTGTAAGACATTACAAAGTTACAGGACACTATGAAGAAAGTGATAGACAAATAAGGGTAGAGAAATAGCTCAATGAAGCAGAGTAGGGAACCCAAAATGTGTGTGTTTATAAACAGTCTATTTGTTATTCAACAAAGGACTGAGGCAATTAAATGTGAAAAAATTCTCTTCAACAAATATTGTTGGAACAACCACATAAATGTGTGAAAGAAAATAAATCCTGACACCCCTCCCACCCCTGTTTTATATGATACACAAAAATTAAGTCAAAATGTACCATAGACCTGGGTACAAAAGCTAAAGCCGTAAAGCTTCTAGAGAAAAACATAACAGAATATCCTTAGGGCCTTGGGCAGGCAATGGTGTCTTAGAAAGGATGTAATAAACACTAACCATACAAAAAAATTCATAAAGATAAATAAATAAAATCTTAAAAAAATGAGTGAACAGATTATTCATATTCTGCTGCATACATTCTATCTTAGAAAAAAATTTCATAAAATTTGACCTCATCAAAACTAAAACCTAAAACACAAATAAAAGTATAAGCCACAGATAAATAAGAAATAGACAAAAACTTGGACAGATCCTTCAGAGAGGAAAGTCTATATATTGCCAAAAAGCACATGAAAATCTCAGAATCATTTATTGTCAAAGAATGCATATTAAAACTACAACAAAATGATAGAATAGCCAAATTAAAAATACTGGCAATGCCAATGTCTTCAAAATTGTGGAGCAGCTTGAATCCTCAAGTGGTGGTGGTGGGAGGGGAAAACGCTGTAACAAATTCAGAATACAGTCTAGCATTTTCTTATACTTAACACACATTTACTATACGATCAATCAATTCTACTCCTGGGAATTTACCCAAGAGAAATGACAACATATGTCCACAAAAAGAATGTGCTGGAAAGTTTATAACAGCTTTACTTAAAATAACAAAAAAACCTGGAAATAGTCCAGATGTCTATCAACCAGAGGATTGGTAAACATATTGCAGTATATTCGTGGAGTGGAATACTCATCAGGAGTTAATAAAAGAACGAGTGAATGATATACAAAAATATAGATGAATATCGAAAACATGATGATGAATAAGAAAAGTTAGATATAAAAGAACACACACTGTATGAATCTATTTAAATGAAGTTTAATAACAGGTGAAAGAAAGTTAGGGTGTTACAAAGCAGAATGGTGGTTGCCTAGGAGAGGTGGGGTGTGACTGGATTGGGTGGGCATGCGGGAGCTTTCTGAGAAAAAGCTGTACGTGTCAATTGGGGTGTTGTTTACTTAGGCAGATACATTCATCAGAACTCTCAAGATCTGTATAACTTATTGTGGGTAGAATTTATCTCAATTTTTTTAAATGAGCAGGAAAAATTAAAAGAGTGAAACCAGTTAGGGTGTTATTGCAAAAATTCAATTGAGAAAAAATGCTGGTTCCCCTGGAGGTGGTGAAAGCGGTTGAATGGAAAACACGTTTTGGAGTGTGCAGATAGGACTCGCTTCTAACTGGGTATGAGGAATGAGGAAAAGAAAGGAACCAAGGATTACAAAGGTGTGAGAGAGGTGAGCCCTTCCTTGGAAAGCTTCCACAAAGCTTGTCATTTCATGGCTCATCATGCCCTCCATAAATCTTTCCACATTTTTCTCTACTCGCCTTTGTTAGAAGAGGGTCCAGCGTCTCCCGATTTGGAAAGTCAGGGCCATCTTCAACCGAGTTGCCCTCAAATCCCTTCCCCACCCTTCCTCTGCTCTGCTCTCTGTCACACCACAGGGGCTGGGGGAGGGGAGTGCCGTTGCTATGCTCTCCAAGCCGTGTCCCAGTCTACTTTGTTACATGGTTTCTGGTTAGGTTTGGCCTGTGGAGTAATTGTAGGGAGATTAAACTGTATGAGGAAGGGAAAAAATCAGCATATTTCTCTTCCTCTCTCTCCAACCATAGCTAGATATGCTTCATGGCTCCAGCTGCCATGAGGTGACTCTCAGCCCAGGGCTCCCATTACACTGCATCGCTTATTTGGTCCTTTGGCCTAGTAATGGCTCCTGTGTTGCTAATACTTTGGCCATCTCCTGTTAGCTTTTCAATATTTTCATCACTTGTACCCCATTTCCTGTATTAACTTTCTTCCATTTAAAAACCATAGTCTGATTTTGCTTCCCTGGTTCAACTCTAGTGTTCAGGAAAGGAACAGAGTAACATTGGGACCTGCAGCCTCTGTAGACTGGGTCCAGTTTGCCCATGATCCTACTTAGGATGGGTTAGTGCTCCTCTACATAAAAAAGTCAACTGTTATATTTTTTATGGAAATGTCAAGGTAATAATAACATCAACTCTGCCTTAAGAAATATTTTAAGCAATGTTTTTTATTGAATTTTTCTCCTTAACATGTATAGTAATTAGCTTACTTCATCATTCAGAATAAATATTCCATATTGTTAGCTAGTATCACCTATAATGCTTCTTATACTACTATGCCTCAATAAACTAGTCTCTGAAATTTTGTAGTCCTGAAGAAAACATATTTATAATTAACCACACATTTAGGGCTTCATATATAAATGACGGGTTAAGAATTTGATTTAATGAACTTCACATAAGAAAGAGAAGTTCTCCAATAGACTCAAAATAGTTGCTTAAATATTATTTCTAAAGGTTTGAGGTGATGAAAATATTTTGAAAATACTGATGATGTACAATATCGTGAATGTACTTAATGCAACTGAATTGTACACTTAAAAATAGTTAAAATGGTAAATTATATGCTATATATGTTAGTATAATAAACATTAAAATAATAAGTGTAAAGAAAACAGGAAGTATGGAATTTGGAGATATCTGACAAATGCATTTTAAAGATTATGATTTGAAAATATGGGCATATAAATGTGTGGTAGTCTGTGTTCTTAATTTCAGAGCATAATAACAAAGAAAATGGAAAGGAAAATGAGGCATAGTTTATTTCTTTTCCACTTCTACCATCTGTTCATATTAGCCACGAAGAAACACCCTTATAAAACTCATTAAACTACGGAGATATAACTCAGTGTGGTAATAAGTCTTCAACACAATGTACACAATTGCCGAATGACTATGACAATGACATCATTGTAATGGTCATAATTACATGACAATTCAGATATTTGATCATTCAAAACATCAGTTAAATAACTATTCTTCTTTTTTGTCAGCTTCTAAATGCCTCTATTTATTCTTTATTCAAGAATCTGTGGCTGTCAGGGAGGAGATAGAAACCCAACCCAGCAATGAAGGAGACAAAGCTCAGAGATGGGAGGAGAATAGGAGTTTGAGGGACAGGCAGGAAAAAACAGCACCAGGCACTGGGAGAGGAGAGACAGAGAGATGAATGTGCATGAAGCCAGCCTAATTATTGCAGAGTGAAAGGTCATCAAAATCAATTTGCAGCATGATGTACAAAGGTCATTATCAGACTCAGATTTTCTCTGCCCGTTTAAAACACAATAAAAATAAAGTGAGTGCTTTAATAACTATGATTAGCAAAGAAAAAAGCATATCATTGAGCCATCTGTTTAAATATTTGTGCTACCTTAGTTTTACTCAAAACAGCAGGAAAGATGAGCAGTGAGGCGATTTTTTTCTATTTGTTTGCTTTTAAAATCCTGACATTTTCTCCACCGGTTGCCAAGATTTATAACACAGATGAAAGAGCTCTTCTAAAATTACTGCCCTTTGAAATCAATAGCACAGTATTTGTAACGACTTTCTTTTTATTAGAGAGCACTTCATTATTATTTTTATTATAATTTTATGGGACAGTCTGGAACAGAATTCATCATTCACTTACTTGAAGTATCTCACTTACTCAATGGCACAGATGGCCTGATCTGAGGAGATTTAATCACCCTGCGTTAGGACTGCCTCGATGCTAAGTAAGTGCAAACATCAGAGAGACAGGAAGCAACGTGCGGCGATACCCTTATCCTAGGGGCCATTAAAAAGTCTAGAGAAGCACATTCATTCACAAACTTTGGAAATTATAGTTATGAAGCTAGATCTTTTTACTATTCTTCTCAAATTAAAATATCATAACATTATCTTATGGGGCAGAGTTTTAAAAGGTGTGAGATGTACTGGGATGATCGCTTATTAAGTTATGTAATGTTTAATTGTAAATTTAAAATGATATAAAAATAAATAAAATAAGTTCTTATCTATGTCTATCAGTAGAAAATACATTTTATATTATGGCCAAATACACAAATAGTCACACATATATTGAAGCAAATATTTTTAAGAAAGCAGTATTTCGCAATTATTATATTTGATTTTTTTCTAATCTATTATTTTCTTTCTTTTAATGTTAGTCGTACTCCACTCAACTGTTTTAATAAATGGGTCTGGACCCTCATGTGAAAAACAGATACAGGAGGTTTCCTTTGTGTTGTAAATGAAATAATATGTGGGAGTGCTTAGAGTGCCTGCTGACACATGATAAACATTTGATACTTATTAGCAGTTGTGATGAATGTCTTGAATAGATTTTGCAACTTACCACAGTTTAAAACAACCAAGGAATGTTCTGCCTAGAGAAGTGGCTTCTCTGAAATGTATTCATTTTTTTCTATTCATATTATCCTGCCTGATCCAACTACCTTGTTCTGAAGAATTAACCACCTGACTTTATATTACAAAAAACCTAGACTGGTAGAGAGGAAGCACATAAACATAAAGGAGAAATACCAGTGAAAGACTGACATTTGCTTTCTATTCCCAGCTTCCTGGTTCACCTACTTGTTAGTTCTTGTCTGTATCATGATATATGACAAAATCTGTCCAGAAAAAGTCCAGCCATTATTAATATAATGAGAACAGTTTGCATGACATCAATGTAACATGGCAGCCAAGGAGAATAGACCAGAATGCACATGTGTGAACAAGTTGGACTTCACTGTACTAGTCAGTGGGGGCAGTAGTTGCTGTTCAGTGAACATGTGTATTGTGTGACTGTTGCTTTCAAAATGAGTGAGTAGGGCAACAAATCTGCATCAAATTTTGCATTAAATTTGAACATTCCTCTGCAGAAACTATTCAGATGATTCAGAAGCCTGCAGTTATTGGCAACTGATGACAGCTTTGTCACGACAATGCACCCACTCATACATCATGTCTCATGTAGAATTTTTTGGTGAAACATCAAATCATCCATGTGACTCAGCCCTCCTACCACCCAGATTTGGTGCCCTATGACTTCTGGTTTTCTCTAAAACTAAAAGCACCTTTGAAAGGGAAGAGATTTTCAGACTGTTAATGAGATTCAGGAAAATATGATGGGGTAGCTGATGGCAATTGGGAGAACTGTGTGAGTTCTCAAGGTGCCTACTTTGACAGGGACTGAGGCATCATTGTCCTATGTATAATGTTTCTTGTATCTTTTATCTTCTTCAATAAATGTCTCTATTTTTTATACTGCATGGCTGGATACTTTATGGACAGGCCTCATAAGTAATAGAAGTATAAATCGCATCTTTATAAAAGATTTTGAAAAGCTTGTAAACTGTGACCATCCAAAATGGCAAAAAGAGGATAAAGAGAAGTAATATCACAAATAGAAAAAATAAGAAATTCTCTAACTTTTGACTATGTATATTTTTCACTTATTTTCACAAATGTGGGAGGAGACTTTTGAAATCTTTTAGCTAACTGAAGTATTTTCCCTTTTAATTTATGCATTTAATCAATATATTTATTCAGAACTTCTGTTTTTACCATAAAAAGTCTAAGTTTCATTCATGCTTAATTATTTTTAGTTGAGAAAAATTATCCTTTCTAAAATGTTAAATTTTATGCCTCACCTGTGATAAACTAACCACCAATCAAGAAATATAAACTCGCTGTTTATAAAATTTCCTGAGACTTGGTTCTAGTTGAGACTGAGAATCTGAGAATCACAAGAGTGGGAAATTCAAGCTAGACTGAGACAACGTTAATCTGGATTATCATACTGAGAACCACACAAAGTGTGGGAGATCCATGACCAAATATCAAGAACTGATAAAAGTCAATAGAAAAAAGTCCTTCTCTTTCTATCCAGACTAGTCTCATTCCCAGCCAAAGGATGGAAAGATGAGAATTTTTCATTGCATCTTAGTTATAGACTGAATGTTTATGCATCCCCCGCCACCTTCCAAAATTTTTGTTTGTGGAAGCCCTAACCTCCACTATGATAGTAATTAGAAGGTGGGCCTTTGGAGCTAATTAGGTTTAGATGAGGTCAGGAGGGTGGAGCACTCATACAATGTGTCCTTATAGGAAAAGGAAGAGAGACTGGAGTTCTGCCTTTCCTCCTTCCTGAGTCCTGTGAGGACACAGCGGGAAGGAGCCCTCTGCAAGCCAGGAAAGGGAGCTCTCCCCAGGAGCTGAATCTGTCAGCACCTGGATCTTTGACATCCCAGCCTCCGGAACTACGAGAAATAAATCTGTTGTTTGAGCCACTCCATCTGTGGTATTTTGTTATAGCAGCCCAAGCTCACTTATACATCTTTAATATTCAGTATTTGATAAAGAATGAAGAAATGTTACTTGTTTATCTTTACTATAGTCATAGACCTATGGGATATGTATAATATACTGACCTTTGTAATGACAAGAAAGAAATATTTTTGTAATATTTGGCTATTCTGAAACCTCAAAATCTCATTGTTAAAATGCACATTAATAGGAATTCAATATAAGCTTGAGTTTATGACATACTGGTCAGTAAGTATGGATTTGATTAAATTACATACTATTGATAAGAGGCTTTAAATACTGAAGCCCAGCTACTGGGTTGATATGGTCAGAAGAGGAAATACCTAGGAGAGTACCTCGGCAGCTTCCCCACTCAGCTGAACCAAAGTCAGATTTCTCATGATGATTCTTTGATTAATAAGTGATCTAAGGTAGAACCAGTATATAGATGTAAGTGAGCTCTTCTCAGACTGATCTTAGCCACCTGGCTGTGCTAGTCACTTGATCACAAAATCCAGGGGTCATCTTCAGCAGAAAAGTCTAGGATAAGCACAGACATTCATTGCCCTGCAGTTTGAGGTTAGGCACCCAAGCTCTGGAGTTAAACTACCTGGGTTTCAGTCCTGGCTCTGCTCGTTATAGTCGTATATGACAACTGAGTCTTGATTTCCTCATCTGGAAAATGAGGAAGTCTAGGCAACACAGTATGTCACACAAGGGTGCTGGAAGAAGTACATGAGATCATCCTAAATCCTAGAATCAAGCCAATCTTTTCTACTTCTGGGACCTAGAATTTTCGACTTTAAAAACATTCTTGAGAGAAAGCATTATGGAACTAAGAATTAAAAGGAGTAGGAAACCATCTACTCCGAGACAAAGTAAATTAGGCCCAGAAGGATTAAAATGCCTGCCTAAGATTACATAATTGCTTATAAAAGTCAAAAGCCAAAACCCAGCTCTTCTGACTTTCAAGGTAATCCCCTAGCCATTCCTCTGCCTGGCTTCCTGCGATTAGGAACCCTTCAACAGAACTGCACAAGGAGACAGGTTAGTCACAGTCCACAGGTAATTGCCCATGCATAGCATCCTCTTTTCTTCTTGCGGGTCCATGTCTAGCCTACATCCCTACTCTGAACACATTTTTTTGTCTTTATTGGCCGCAGTTTTAATGTTTTTCTACACATTGGTAGAAAATTTGTAAGCTTTGATTCTGCCTAAAGCATATCGAGTGTGAAGTCAGCAGTTCTCTGACCATAATTAGACATTTAATTAAATTGCTGTAAAATGTGCTATCCTGTTCGAATAGAGACTAAGCATGTTGGTCTCCTCACTGCGGGAGGGTGTATGTGTATATAGAAGCGCCTTCCTCTCCGTCTGACCTTCCACTTGAAGCCATCGTGTTACTTCCTAGTCCTTCTCAGTTTTTAATTCTGATGTGTCAGTGAATCAGTCCTGGGAGATCATAACCTACTAAGGCAGAAAATGGGAAGGTTTAGGACTCTGTTGTATCTCTTGATTTTTCTCTTTTGGCACATGGATTTTAATCCTAAGTTGCTTCAGAAAAGTTTAAAAGAATTAGTAATTCCCATGTACCTCCTGTCTCTTCCCATCCCTTTTCTTCTTGCATGAATGAATAACTGGAGAAAGGATAAAGAATGCATTTCACTAGAAAACAGCATTTTTGGTACAATAATTTGGGCTTTATGTCATATTACAGTGGTAAGTGTACATTTATCTTTGAACCATGTTTTATTAACTTTTTCCCCATAGAGTTACATCAAAAGAATCTATAAATAAATGATGTGCTCAGCCTGCTAGTTCTTACATGCATACCAATTACTTCTATTGGTTTCAAAACACGTAGTCAGTACCTTAAACAACCATGATAATATCACAGACTAAAATATTCACCGTCTCCATCTCAGTCTGCTGTAACCATGCAGACAATGATTAGAATTGGTAATCAGTTTCGCTGCTGGTAAGTTGAGTGGCATGGTGCACATTATATCCATGCTTATGTCAAACTCAATTAACATTCTAACACACTAGATTTCAAAGATGCTGACCTAATCTCAGAGAACAACGTGTTTATTTATTTCATGTTAAAAGCTCTTATATTTTATGGAGGGTCCTTAAAGCCAAGATATTTATTGCCATGGTAATATTTAAGCTCAAGCTTCTGAAGAAATTTAAAAAAAATACACACACTTAGCTTAAAATTCCTACTGTAAGTGATACAAGTCATTTATGTGGAAGAAAAAAAGAATCTCACAAGCAATAAATCTTTAGAATTATGAAATTATATAAAGATTCTGTCTTCCTACAAATAACATGTTTCAAATAAGCCTAAGGTGTGTGCTTCTTTTTTTTTTGTATACTCCCAGAAAGAATACTTGAACTAAAATTGTATTAGAGTGAAAGTTTAGGTTATGTATATAGAGATTTAGATACTTGTTTATTTATATGCCAGAGTCATCTATAATTATTAATGCATAAGCCAATTAACAGAATAAGTTTCAGATATTAAATATAAAGCACAGTTATATATATATACATGTATGCATATGCATGTATGTAGTATACCTTGCTTTTTCTATTAACATATTAATAGTACATAATAAGCTATCAGTGTCAGATGAGTTACTTATTCAAAATAATAATGGGTAAATAATCAGAAAGTTTTTTTAAATCAGGAGTTTTTCAGGAAAAATCACCAAATATAACTATGTGATCTGAAGTTTGTATTAAGTATCAACTGTTAAAGCTGTGGAAAGGCTTTGCCAACTTAATGGAAGAACATCTGGATAAAAACAAAAAACAAATGGTGCCCTTAAATTATCCATCTGTTTTGTCTACACAGTATGAACAGTCATATACTCAGAAACACTGGCCAGTTAGCACAGTAGAGTCAAAATATCCCCAAATTTAAAGTTATTCCACAGTAACCATCTGGATAGTGGATTCTTTTTACATCTGTATGTTTGCAAGTCGCGCAGACACAGCTCAGACAGCCAAGATTGCCACTGCAGTTTTTTTTAGAAAGTTGCCACTTACAGTTCACTTGATACTGTCTTTTAATTATGTCTCCTGAAACCAGTGTGAAAATACATATCAAAGGAGAGTCAGAGGGATGAAAATTAAAATCTTTTGTATCTCAGAATAAATTTCACTGAACATTTATAGGAAGAAAATAAAAAAAGACGGTACTAAATAACATTTTGCTTGTTTCCTTAATTGATTCAGTACTTTGAACCTGGCAATGACGGTCAGAATTCTGTTTGGGGGAAGTAAATGTTTTGATGCAATTTGGATATGTGTAGAAAGAATGTTTTTGAAAAAGGTTGAAGACTGAGTTCCTTGAGTTTTCTTTATTTTTCTCAAGTTCTACATGCCCTGTGAGTATTTAGTTTTCCATCCTTAGAAGCCAGCCTGAAAAATCTAATTTCACAAAGTAGGAGAATATAATGTAATTAGTGACAATAGGTTAATAACATGACAACCCAAAGGAAAAAAAAAGAAACTCTCTGGCATGATTTCCTTGCAGGTTTTTTTCTGCTTTTTCCCACAAAGTATTAGTAAATAGAAGTAAATTCATTTTCTAAAGATTCTTTGTTAGATGAGAGAACTTTTGATCTACTTCCTTTATGTGCTTTAAACAAATGCTAGTTCTCTGTAGAAAAATTATATATAAAATTTAATACCAGAAAAAAATTCTTTGTGATCCACTACTCTTGCCCAGGAGGAAAAAAAATATCTCTTTCATTTCTCGTTCAGCAGTGACATTTCTGATGAAAGCATTTGTTTCAGCCAATTTATTTTTGTAGCAAGCTTGATTTTATGTAGCATCACATGGCCCAGTTCATTTGACATTTTTTGGGGGGTGTGAGCAGGCACATCTCCAGAACAAAACTCAAGTTCAGCTTGGGAACTGAATGCAGGTGTTTTCAACTGTGCATTGAAAACAAAGAAGATCCAGGACACGTTGCTTAAAATATTAGCATGACTGGGATATAAATCCAAAGCTGTTCACCTGGCAGAAAAGTAACACAACCCTGTGCTGAATCTACGCTAGCAGACTATTTTATTGATGCCATTGCCTGGGGTATGTTGGGCCACTCTCTCCATAAATGTAATAATTAAGCTGTGGGATGTATTATATTCCATAACTTAGCACCTGAACTAAGCTCAGAGCATTGATTAATATTTATATTTATATGGCTTGTTTTCTGTCATGGAGTAAGGCACCTACAGGCATCTATCATCTTTCATTTCCATTTTATTTTTTATCACTACCTCTGCTAAAAGGGAATCAAAAAAGCAATGGAGTTTCCTTTCTAATAAAACAATAGGAAGGCCAAGTCCTGAATGTGTTTTCCAGCTTGAAATCATCGAGGTTTGGCTGTGTGTTTATTTGAAACGGATGAGTTGTAGTCATGCTGACTGCTTCCCTGTGTGTCCTGATGGAAGCAGAGTGTGCGTAACACACTAGCTACAGTTTGTTTCTTTGTTTTGTTTTTTTAACCTTACTAGAGGACATTTTTTTCACTGCCTCAAGAGAAACAGAAAAGGAGACAGAGAGAGAAACATTGGTATGAGAAACTGATGTGAGAAACATTAACTAGTTTCCCTCCTGCAAGCGCCCCAGCTGGGGATTGAACCCTCAGCCTAGGTATATGCCCAACCAGGTATTGAACCCATGACCTTTCTGTCCGTGGAATGAGGCTCCAACCAACTGAGCCACACTGGCCAGGGCTCTACAGTTTGTTTTTAAGCAGTGCTCACCACTCAACTTCCCACTGACTCAGGAAATTCCTCACCCAAGTAGCACCAATGACTGCTTCCCGCTGGGCACAAGGACACCTAGATCTGGAAGCTGTCTTTCCCAGACAACTCCTATAAATAGCCGTTCTGTGAACTCAGACTGCCTGGCACCCTCATACTCTTTACCCACATTTATAACATGTCTCTCATGTCTGCCCTGCATACATAGAGAATAACTGGAATAAAAACCCATTGTGTACCCAATGGATTGCCCAGACTGTCTAGAGTTCTTGATCAAATAGACTGCAGTCTTTTCTTCTTTGTGATCCTTACTTTAATAAATACTGTAATCCCCAATAATCCATACTATACGAGCTGATGGAATTTTTTTTACAAGCTCTGCTACATGACAGGTGGCAATTATAAAGAAAGCCACTTTACCTGATAAGTAGTGGTCTGCAAGTCCACATGCAGACCAAGTGTGGATTCAGGACAGGAGGGAGCAGCGGAAAAGCTTCCATGTCGTTTCCGAGGGGTAAGAGTTTCAGCCCAAACCTAGGCTGGCTCATCCGCACTGTTTCTCAGGAAGGGACTGGAAGTTGCCAGCAGGAGCTCCAAAGGGTATGGGGCAGAATAAAAAAGCCAAATAATTAACTCAGACAGGAGCCTGGGACATGAAGACTACAATAACTAATCAGGGCGATTAGAGAATGAGAACCAGAGAGCAAAACTGTTTAGGATCAAGGAGTTCTGAATCATCTAGGAAGCTAGTCCTAGAAACAACACATCTTTACAAACAACAACAACAACAACAACAAATAAAACAAAGCAGAAATAATCATATATATAATTTGTCAAGATTTGGGGGGAGAAGCAAGAATCATGGGCAATTTGTTGACTAGTATAAAAGCAATGATGAAATTTGTCAGATTTCTGACATCTACTATGTAAAACTGGCTTGCCTATTTCTTTAAATCCGTAGAAATTTCTGGGGCCAGGAGGTGTGGAATATGGAAGAGACCTTCCAAGGTAGAGTGACTATATATCCCAGTTTGGGTGGGACAGTCTCACATTTTTCCTTTGCCCTGGTATAATCATCATTAGCAACTTCTTTCATGCTTAAAAAAAAATACTGGTTTCAGTGACAAACTTGATGGTCACCTTATTTAGAGAGCTCCAATTAGGAAAGGAGAGGAAGAAAGTAAGGAGGTCATCATCCATCCATCCAGCAAATGTATAGCGATTATTTCCTCTGTGCCAGCTTCTCATACCGCAGCTCTCCTCACAGAGCCAGCCACGTAGCAGTGAAGAAAAATAGCCAAAAGGGACAGCCAGTACCAGACATAGGCTGACATGAATTAATTTAATAAAGGATAACCAGGCGGAAATTAGAGACTGATATCAGAATATTATGTAAATATTCCAAAAGCACGAACCCTACAAAGTTAAAAGCTGTAGAAAATAGGACACATTATTGACCTCCTCGCCCTGGTTGTGAACAGTATGCCTCCTCTTTGCACTCCACCCCCAGCTTGATAGGCCTGAGCTGGTGAAGGTCCCCTTTAACATTTGCAGTGTTCATTTATTCTGCTAGTCAGTCTATCTACAAATGTTTATTAGTTCGACAGTGCTCAGACACTGTGCCAGTTGGGCATGCAACCAGCGGGCAGACTTTATTCTCACAGAGCTAAATTAGTTGAGTTCTGAGTAGTCAGAATTATCCCAACTACTTACGGACTAGCATTCCTGAATACCTAAAAGTCAGACTAAGCATATATATTTTTGAAAATAGTTTATACTTTTAATTTAAAAAAAGAAGTTGATACAGTCATCATTTAAAAAGCATCCTTTACTTGTTCTGCATGTTACTCTTGTCTGTATATTTAAGAAAACATAGCAGGTCAGGATATGGAAGGTGCAAGTATTTATTTTTGTGCTTCAATATCTTTATCCAGCCCCAGCAACTGACATCTTGGCCCCAACTTTCTTCACTGGGATTTCCTGCCGCTCTGTTTATTTATTCCCTTTGGCTTCCTGCTGCCCAGGGTGGCAGCCACTGCATCCTTTTCTCCCACCCAATTGCTGGCCTCTGGAGATCAGGGAAGGGTCAAGAGAGGCCTTTGCAGTGAAGCCTTTACAACTACCCTGGCACTGTTACTGCTCCTCAGTCACCTCCACCTGCTGCTCTCATTGATAACATCTCGGCTCATCTCCTTCCCAAACTCTACCTGAAGGCAACCTACCTTTCCTCTTGTAACAACATCCCAGATAGTTAGATTTGAGGATCTTCTGAAATTGAGGTAAAATTTATCCCACATTACCATACAAAATGCTATTATTTTTTAAAACAATCTATGTGTAGTTATATTCCCTCCCAAAAGGGCAAAATTATTTTTAGATTAATATGAGAACATAACACTGTATGATAAACTTCAGTTGGTGTAAGAGAAAACATGATGTACATATAAAGAGAGAGAGAATTTCCAATCAAACAACCGATTGAATTCTACAAGACCTCTTGGAACCAAACTCTTAAAAACCAATTAGTTCCTTTTGTTTTGATTCATTAATCACCAAGCAGGCACCTGATCTTAATTTACTCTCCCCAGTGAGAGAGTACCTGATGGGTTCACTCAGTATTTCAAACTGGTTAACAGTTAGAATTCCCCGTGTAATGAACAACACCACCGAGGCCTGGTGAGTGTGCCCCAGGATGGGAACTACCGTGACTCTCTTCTCAGGACTGACTACACATCCCCGGAGCCAGCCGCTCACTGGAGGAGGGGCAGACGTTACCTTGCTCCTTTTCCCGGGGACCCACAACATTTAGGGATTCAGAGCCACAGAATACTAGTAGTTGATTATGATGACTCATCTCAAAACCACAGCTGCTACGCATGTATGAGTAGAAATCAAAGGAGAAAAAAATTCAAATTCCTCAGGGGTAAGCACAAACCTGTACTTATCTCTGTATCTTGATAGTCTAGCATGTTCTTTCCAACCCAGAGTAATTTATTTCCCAACTGCAGTATTTTTGTCACATTTACCACTTTATGATGAACTTAGGTATTCTTGTTTAAATAAACATTAAATTAAATTACTTTTCTTTTTACTTAGCCAAATTCTGTGAATTCCTCCAAAACTTTATAGCCGTGTTATATTTTTCTATACATATATAGACACATTATATCTATTCAATCATTATAATAAAATCAGCACATATACGACCTGTGGAACGCACACTCACACTTTAAGAAACATGGGTTTACCTCAGTGCCTAGAAAGGAGAGGGTGAAAGTACCAGATGAAGGGTTGATGCACTAGCTCAGCCTCACCCCACAGGCACCACCCAGTAGACCCTGTCCTCTTTTCCATTGAACCTGGGACTCACCCAAGAGTCCCTGTGAGAATATTGTTTCGGATAAGGGCTTTGAATAATCAGAATGGCCAGGAGGTAAGAGCTCCTTGCCATCCTGACTTCAGCAATTCTCTAATAGGAGATAATACTGAAGTTTTTCAGAGGTTTTTGCCACCTGCTCTATGTGACAGTGACACTCTCGACCCATCAACAGTAGCCTGAGGCCATTCACGATATTTTCAGGAGCAATGATGTATTTCACTGGTCGGTAGAGCCTGTGCCCTAAGGAAGCATTTGCAGAGAGTTGGTACAGATTAGAGGTGTTAGCGAGTAACCAGTGCCCTGAGAATTTGTTCCCACCAGACCCGGAAACCTAGCTGTGAAAGGACAGAGCTCATGCGTCTGCAACTAGATGGCTTTTTTTGTTGTTTTTTCTTTTAGTACTTTCTCAAAGTTGTTTTATAACCAAACATTTTCAAAAAGCCTAATTCTGTCTCTTCAAGAATCCAAACATTTGCTTTAAATGGAAATTCTCAAGCTGCGAAGTGAGCAATAAAAGGTAGAACTGATCTAGAAATAAACATGACAATATTCAGTGTGTATATCAGATTTAATTTTTCTTAAGAAATAAATTTTCTTCAGCTTATTTTTAATTAGCTTAAGCAAGTGCACTCAGGAGCCAATAACACAGACTTACTGGAACTGAATTACTGAAAGTGTTCAGAGCTCAGGCCTTAAATCACAGGACTTGAGCTGATCCCATAATTAACACCGAGCTGAAGTACTGCATCAAATGGCGCAGAAACACCTTTGCCAAAGAGTAGGTGGGGAACACAGCAATCATTACACTCAGGCAGTAGCATCTCAGGGACTTCGAAGCCTTGCTGCACATTGGAAAGTCGGCCATACCAACATGCTGAGCAGTTAATGTCCTGTCAGGCACATCTGTATTTTTCTACCATCAGATACTCCCCCCTGTTCGCATTGCTTCTGTTTGATGGTCGTTCTGGGACCAGCCCGATGTTGACAAGTGTGTTATTAGAGAAGTAAATTCCTTACTGAAGATTGACCAAAGAGAAATGCAAACTTTTGGATGCTGGAGTTGGTTCACGAAGTTGAGGACTTCTGGCAATTGCAGAAGGTGAATTTATTTAGGACTCAATCAGGGCTTTTAGAGATATCTTATTGCTTTGGTTTAAATTATGCTTGAAAATCATTTCTGAAGCCAGGTTCTTTTAGGGCATTTCAAATAGATACAAACCATTTCTTTCTTGTGGGAACTGGAAGTAGGCAGGTGCATTGCTACTACACAGATAAGGAAAAAGAGCCAATGAGATGCCAAAAACAATCTCTTAATCAAACAGCTGAGCGCTAAAGCCAGGTGCTGTGGATTAAAAGGAGAAAAGGTAACGTGCCTGTGCGTGGCATCTCAGTTTGCCTTTCTCAGAGTTTCTCCCAGCCTTTCTCCACCCTGCTGTCTGTGCAGGGAGCCTCTCAGGTCTCCTGAGCTCTCTGGCTTCCCCTTGGCCTTGGCCCACGGAAGCCTCTGGCAGGAGGGACAGGAAGGTAAGACACTGTCTCCCTCTCCCTGGCCTGCCTGCCTCCAATTGGCCCCTATGGAAGCTCATAGAGCAGAAGCTTCAGGAATCTCTTCTTCTGTCTTCAAGCTAACGGTGATCACAGCCACTTTGTTATTATCTCTGAGTGAAGTACCAGCACTGTGGTCTCCTCACCCCCTGCCCACACCTTTTGTCCTCTATTAATAACCTTTCTTGAACTGTCCTACTTCAAGTGTGCCATTCTCTTAGGACCCTGACTGACATAGTATTGCTGCCCAAGGTGAGCTAACAGGCTCTCTGGTGGACCAGAGGGAACAGACTGAGACCTGGGTTATTTTGCAAGGAGTAGTGCTCCTGGACCCACACAGGCCTTGAGACTTCACCAGGGAATGAGGTTGTGATGTCTATGCTGTTTTCTAATTCCCCCCTCTCTTTCTGGTATACTTTGAAGACAGAGAAAAAGGAAAAAACTGAAAGTCAGTGTTACCCTGAAGAGTTGGAAGTGGTCTTAGCATCTCTTACAAAATTTTCCTATCAATCCCAGGGCTTTAAATCTGCTCATTTTTGCTTTCAGCAAGCTCAGCTGTTCCCCAGCCAGCCTAACATGGATACTTTTTCCAGCAAGTCCTCAGGACAAGAGATGCAGTCTGGTGTAACCCAAAATGTTCTGATCCTTGCAGAAACTATACACCCATTTTTCAGTTAAGCTTTGAAATATTCAAGCTTAGACTCTCCTCCTACCGCTTGCAACTGTAGTTGGCCATTTCAGTGCATCAGGCATTGGTTAGAAGAGTGAGTTAAAGCCACTTTTGCATAAACGCAAAAATACCACACAAAATGAGAGCAACAGCCAAACACTTTCTTACTTACGTACCTTAGCTGTTTTCTACACATGCAATTACATCTGGTGGCTGATTATCAGGAGATAGAATTTGTTTTCTCTCTTTAAGCAAATTCAGATTTAAAGAGTGCTATGAGAGAAAAGTGCTTATTGGTGGTGGTGGTGGTGGTTGCCTTCTTAATAAAACTTGCATTGCTCCGGGTTGCAGCAAAGCCAAATGGCTCAGAATCCTGAGGAATCTCCAGCTGGGTTAAAGGAACTTCTATCGGCTCCGCATGGCCCTTATTATTGGTTATGGACCACCTCCGTGGAACTACTCAAGGTCTCCACAGGTACAGCAATTTCTTTTTTGGCAACTTTATTGTCAGACAACCTGCCTTCTGGGTATGTTGTTATCACTGCAGTCAATTGATGTTTCTGACATTGTTCTTGGCAAGCACTGTTTTCCAGGACACTGCTTGGATAGAAAACATGAAAAACCTGGCACTGTTTTTATGTACTTTTCCTTCTCATGTGCTATGTTTCACAAAAATAGAGGTGGGGAAATTATGCTTTTAAAAAACATGGCACTGCTGAATAAGGAGAAGGAGGGACCACCAGTCTACAAAAATCTGTCATTGCCAGACTTTCCCATGAGAGTCTTGAGGCGTATGGAGTTTTAGCAGAAAACTTGCAATTGTTTAGTTCACTTTTAATCATATGGAGCAAATTCACCAAATGTAACTCATGTAAAAACTCAGATGGGCAAAGAAAACTGGAATGCTTTATTTTGTTTTTAAACCAACCTGAGCTTTCGACCCTGTCACTATCCTCTCCCCAAGTTTAAAGTGTAATCCATCCTGATAATTTAAACATTTACAGCGTTTAGAGTCAGCATGTTTTGCTCTGAGGAAGCTCCACCCACCTCTTACGTTCCCTGAGATGCTGTCTGTGCGTACTGGCTGAAAGAGGCCCCCCCCTCCATGGTCTCTGGGAGTGGGGAAGAGTTGGAGCCCTTTCCTCCAAACTTTCTGTCTCTTGTCCATCCATGTGTTGCTTGCTCTGAAAGTGTTCACGGCTAAATTCTGTGGCTGGGGTAATTTGTGATCTTGACTCGGTTCAGGCAGAGCCCATTAACACTCTGTGGCAGTTGTCACCTCATTTGGATTTGAGATCTTTCTGCACACTTCTGAGAGATGTGGCTTTGACTCCCATGTGCCCCATCTTGGTCATCTCCTCAGGTGAGCATGCCAGAGAGCCATCTTACCTCAGCAAACCCTGCAGCCTCTTCACCAGTCAGACTCTGCGATACTCCACATTATGTCCACACAGCTTAGCAACCAGGGGATGCTTGTGAAGGCTAAAAACGTCAGGGCCCCCACTCCCCCGCCTGGACTCGATAGGCCACTAGGTTAATGTTATGTATCCTTTACTCGGGTCAGAACATCTCTCCGCCACAAATGCAGATGTGGGGAAGAAGTGAGACCTTCAACAGCTCTTTCAGCATATTTCATATGTTTTCTCTTCTCTAAGATGACACTCAGAGAAGAAAACTCAACAGATATACATATGGCCATATAACTCTTCTTCCTACCTCCCTGAACATATTTATTTCCTCACACAGTTTTTGGGGGATCAGAAGAAGGAGAATGCTTATTTAAAATGCTTACTTATATTTTTTCTTCTCAATTCCTGCTAAGCCTCAGTAATGTCAGAAATATCTGTATTAGGTAAAATAATGCTAACTGTTGTAACCACAATCTTAAATCTTAGCCACATAATACAGTACAGATTCATTCTGGATCTCCCCAAAGACCTGTGGTGTACCAGAGTGTATGTAGGTGACCAAGATGCTCTGATGCATGGAGTTTTGGGGGAGCCATGGAATCTTTCTATTTTCTAGAACATGGGTTCTCCACTGGGTCCTCTGCATTTGGCTGCAGCTGAAGAAAAAGAGAGTGGTTGGAGGAGTGTACAGTTTTGGAAGCCATGCACAGAAGTGAAAATTGCTCCATCCTCACTCTGTTAGCTGCTCATGTGCAAGAGAGACTGTGAAGCAGCATCTTCCTGGGTGTCCAAGAGTAATATGAGACAGGTGTGATGAACATATGCAGTGCGTCTGTTACAATCTAGTCATACAGTCTGTTAACCGAGCCCACCAAGATTGATAGTCGATATAGTAATGGTGGGTAATGGTGGAAGGAAGAGACTAAAGGAATTTTAAGTATCCACTCTCATACTACGAGCTTCCATGTCAGAAGGTGAAGATAATTCATTTTAGGTTCCTTTAAAAAAAAAACACTAATCTCCCGTAGGAATATGGATGTCTACTGGGAGCTACAGTGAAGGTCTTGTGTGCAAGCAGGGGGAAAAATATTTTTTAAATAATCTAAAAATGACCCCAGTACACTATAATTTGAATAGCTTTAATGGCTCTTCCCCAACACAAATATAACTATGAGAATGAACTAGCACAGAGACAAGGGTCATTGAGAAAAGATAAACACTCTGGTTTAGAGACCATTTAGTAAAATAATTTTGAAGATAAATCCTGGTCCACACATGGTTAGCTTTGCAGACATGCAACCTGCATAATCTCACAGAGCCCTCTGCTCACAAGGGCCCCAGGCTTGGTTCTGCTGCTGCCAACCTGAAATCCTTAACTCTTTTTTAACATGGGGTCCCACATTTACATTTTGCACTGGGCCGCACAAGCTGTGTAGCTAGTCCTGCCCACAAGTCATCACACCCACAGGTGATGAGGGAGATCTAGCTGCTCAGCACCTACATACCACCCTCTGAGAGGCCCGTAGGATTTAATGGACAGTCCTCAGAGATCTCTGCAGATGGAGAGGAGGGGAGATCAAGCAGGTGTGTTCCAGCGCACATTTATTGATCATATGACTGGGTTTATGCATGATATCTCATTTGAGGAAGAAGGTCAATACTAAGAGTAATTTGAAAATCATTGGGATACAAAACCCTTCTCTGCATTGATTGTTATGTTTAACACAAAGCCAACTGCAGAGATGTAAAAAGAAATCTAAAACTTTGTTTCAGGGTATTTGTTATTTATTAACTTTGGGAACTTATGCTACAACACCTCTCTGAATATCAATGATTTATGTGTTAAATTGAGATAATAGTAAACTTAGTGTGATTATTGTCTTGTATAAAATAATATTATATGCTTATGACTATTTTAAAAATAATAAATTCCTGTTAATTAAGAAATATTATAATAGTACATAAATAGATTTAATTAGGTTTTTTTTATTTTTAAATTCAAAACATATTAACTCCAAGAGTGTGAGAAAAGTAACTATAGTGCATATTTGATTCTACACTTTTTAGCTATTTGCTGATTATAGGCCTCACATGGCAGGAATCATTAATAACATTGTATTGTCAACTCAGTGGAAATATTAAGACTAAATGAGCAAGAAGGTATCAGTCAAATGGGGCTTTCCAAAGAGTGCTTCATTAAACAGCATTGGGTACTTACAATGTTGAGAAACACCACTTCTGCTCCCCAGTACTCTCGAGTACACCACCAGAATTAGAACCCTGGAACTCGGCACCAAATGTTCCTGAAAAACAGCTGCCACTGGGAAGACATGTCAGTGCACTCCTGATTAAGTCTGGACCCCCATGGCCTTCTGGCTTGGGGACTAAAGGAAGTCAGATCCCATTGGTCTCTCTTCCTTTGTTTAGGTCCCTGAGCTATAACAACACAGTAAAGTGAAAGCCCTACACAAGGAAAAAAAACTTTTCCCCAAGAGGAGAGCTCCCTTTTTTCTTTTTGGTGGATACCATCCCAGCGTAGCAACATTTCCCCATTTCAGGAGGCTTTTATCAAACAGGGGCAACTTTAACTCTCTCACCAGGAGCTTTGGACAAAAGAGGGAGGGAGAAAGTAATACAAAGGAATTTGAAGGGGGAAAAAGGAAACTACTCCAACAAGAAAATAAATCCTAAAGGACACCAATCTAAAGGGTTCTCGACTGGCAGGAGAAGCCCCCCTTTCCCCCACTGTGCTGTAGCATAGGGGCCCAATTGTCCTCACCCTGATGCCTGCATCAGAGGCCACCCTGGTAGGGGGTAGAATAAGCTGCAGGTAGGAAAAGCAAAGCCTTGAGTTTTCCACAGAAGTTAGACTTTACAGTCACTGTACACAAATTTCTGATTAATTTAAAAATATTCTTTCTGCCTTCCTCTTGTGTGATGTCTCCAGAGCATGCGATTAGTAGCCGTGGGGTTTCCTATGACTTATAAAACATTGATATGCTGACTTTTAATATTACAGGATTGCCAGAGGAGTTGTTGGTAGGAAAAATAAAATAATGACAATGATAGTAATATAAATTTAACATTTTGAGCATGTATTATTACTTCTTAGACTAAGAACAGTTATATTATATTAACCTTTATGTCAATCCATTGATTTAAGTACTACTAGAATGATTATTATATTCCAAATATCCCAGTGAGAAAATAGAAGCTCAGAAAGGTTAAATGGCTTATCCAAAGCTACGCTATTTATATATAAAAAGGGTCATATCTTATGCCCAGGATTCCTAGAATTAGAGTCCATGCCCTTAGCTCTCTCTTAGCTACTGTCTATGCCTAAAAAGTAGCTGCAACATTCATAAAAAGAGAGCTGGACCACTCAAATTGGTATTCCAACTTCAAATTGATATCTAGGACTACAAAAGGGCAAATATGCTTTGACAAATTGAATTTGATCCGTGATAGGGCTTAGAGCCTATTAACAGTCCTATCTCCTGGTTTGGTGATTATTAATTTCTTACTTCTGGTGGAGATGGGGTAATTTTGTTTTAATTCTTCTGTGTCCTTCAAACAAGAAAATGGCTCCAACTACAATAAAAATTTCTGTGCTGACCCTGGACATCCACCAGCTGCCCCTTTAGCTCACAGCTACTATTTTCACCATGGAGCTCACTCATGCTCTCAAAAGTGAGTATGTAGCTCAAACATTCAATATAAATTATACTTAATCACACTTCATTCACATTCTGATTAGCATTTAAGAGTTTGTCTTTCAAAAAGTTAATAAAATCTACATTCACCTTTTGGTGTTCTTGATTCAAATATGAGAAGATAGCTCTAAACAACTATGACCCTCAGAGTATAATAAATGTTTTATGGTTAAAATGCTAGCTCTCCACCAGAATCACTAGCACATAAAGCTTATCAAATCTTCAAACAGAAGTTCCCTACTGGGCATCGTCCATGAAGGCAGGGAGGATGGCAGTCCCATCCACCACCGTGGGCTCCTGAGCTAGTGCAGGGCACAGCAGGTGGCAGATAATCACTGAAGAGTTTTGGGAGAATAGATACAGCACTCTAATTCCTACTTACTTCCTTCATAGCCCCTTTCTCATAGTCTAAGACTGACACTGTGGGCTCATGTGGAAGAAATGACCAATAGTAACTGGCTTTACTTTACAAAATCTTCCTGCAAGGCCATTTTTATTCACTGAAATTTAAGTTCAGTAAAATTACCTCATCAGTTGATACAATTGATTAGTGGTTATTGCCAAGGCATTGCGGAGGTTACACATGGTTCTTACCTATAGATAGGTTACAATCTCCTGTAATAATATCATTGTCGTTGTTGATATTTTTGACTTCCATATGCTGGTTTAATAGAAGGAATTTTTAGCAAATTTGGAATTGGTAGGAAGTTGCTAAGGAAAACAACAGGATTTTAATTTGCCAGGCTACTTGATGTCCATAATTTTTCATGGTAAGCCTTTTATTTTGGTTTCCTATAAACTCCAAAGTTCATTTAAGTCCTTCCACTTTATAACCAGTACAGATACTTAAACACTCTCCATACTCCCAGCCAAGCAGTTAGGTACTATGACGTAGGGAGCATCCACAACGGGATGAAGAAAGAGGGCCCAGAGCATACATTTATTTTTCCTCTTCAGCTTCTTTTATAGACCTGTCCTTATTTCTTTCAGGCCTTGAGACTATATTCCAGGCTGCTTGCAGTATTGTGTAATTCTAATGGCTCCTTCTTTACTTGAACTCCATGTTACACATTGTTAATGCCAAATAAATGTTTCCGCCATTCTTGTTACCATGGCTTTCTTTCCGGGTCTGCGTGCATTAGTAAGTTTAATAGAAGAATCTCATTTATTTGAATAGCTTCACAATTTTGTGCACCTACCATAAAAACAATCAAATTGACACCCTGCCAGGAGCAACCAGAGGAGATCTTAGAAGAGAGTTCATAATGACACTGTTGCCATATTGCATGCCTGTAAATAATTCATTAAGTCAACCACCCTTTTGTTTTAAGCAAATACAAGCAGATGCCTTTTTAAATTGGATGCAGATAACAGTCCTCAGAAAAACATTATTGTAATACGACACTTAAAAAGAATAACCCATTTGCTTTATTGATTTTTGCAGTAGTAATACACAGTGATTACTTCTGTTATCCACTTTGTCTTACTCATGGGCTTTGTCCTTTGCTCTTATTATTTTATACTTGTGTGAATGTGTGTGAAATTTCATTGTTAACAGCAAAAGCTTGGAAAGCTAGTGAGATCAATGCATAATCAGCCAGGCAAACCCAGGTGGTTTTCCTGGTCAACCGTGTCTGCAGGTCTGTGAGTTAGCACCACAAGCAGAAGTTGCTGACTTCTTGACGCAGGAGAATATATGTAACAAGACTATCAGGGAAAATGAAACAGTTTTCAAAAAAAGAAACATCTCTACCATATTTAAAGGATTGATGAGTTACTGTGCTTTATGTCAGTGAATGTATATGTGAGTCATAGTTTGGGGCCAAAAATCATGTTCACATTTTCCAAAAGGTAAGATTTGTCTATGCTGACAGGACAACTTACTTCCTAAATTTATATATTTATTCATTAACTTCTCGTGTTGTTTCAGGAAATATTGTGTCTGAGTCACTTCTTAAAATGGCCATTTTAAAAATTCCCATCCAATAAGCTGACTCTCATTGATTATAATGGTGGTTCACAATGCTAGCCATACATTAGAATCACATGTGGGAGCTTTTATAAAATATGAATGCTTTGCTCCCAGTGATTGGATTGAATTCTTCTGAACAGGCCCCAGGCAATAGATTCCATAAAAGTTCCCCAGGTATTGAACACTACTGCAATTAGCTATTGACTAAATAATCTCATTTATTTAGTCATCATTAATGGTCAACAAAACTGGAAATTTTTGAACATAGCTGAACCTAGTCAGCACAGCAGATTATTGATTATTATCACAAAGATATTAACAAAATTTTAAGATGCTAGAACTGGAAGCAGATTTGGAGATCTGTGGCTTCTCTATGGAGTGAATGTATAGAAATCTCAGAAGATTGCAATGTCGGTAACTATTATGGACAAATTAGAATCCATATATCTCAGAATTCTGTTATTCTACAAAGAATACAAAGGATTTGGATTGGCCCACGCGAAGATAAATATAAAACCACTGGGTCCGGTCCAGAGAGGTCAAGTGGTGCAGAGAGCAGCAGCCTCCAAGGGGCTCTAGGGAAACAAGAACTCAAGCCTGGGAAGTCAGGGAACAGAGAGGAGAAATAGGGAGGACTTCTAATAGTGGTCAGCTCCCAAAGTGGATGCTGAATAGTATGACAACAGGTCCCCTGATAGAGCCTGAACTAAAAAAATGTCATGGTTTAGACAAAAAAAGGGAAACAGTCACAAGATTATAGCAACAATAATTGAGGTTGAGGTTGCTTCTTAGCATCAGTGAACAGCATGCTTCCTATGTAAACTCAGATTAAAGTCAATGTGGTTTGGCTTGGACGAGGTGATGTGCTTGGCTAAAGATAGGCGGGCATAGGGTGGGGGACGCTGTTGTTGATAATCTACACAACTCAGTAGAAACTTTGCTACCTAATAGAATCCTTGGGGAGACCGTGTAAAGGGAAACCTTAAGTAGATGTTCCTGTTGTCACCATTAGTGAATAGATTAGAATATTAGTACAGGTTTCATTGGCTTCTCCAAGGTTCTCATGGTACTCATAACGAGTGGCAGATGGCTCTCCTGACCTGGATAACTAAGCAAGCATTGTCCAGAGCCTCCTCTCTATTAGCATCTGTAAGAAAAATAGTAAAAATAAAATTTTGAAAAGATCTTCTATTAGTCTCACTTGAAATTCTGGTATGTGATTATTTTCAGGAAGATTATGTTTTCTGTCATTCTATAAATAATATGCATTGTACATGCTCTTAATTTTTCTGGTACTAATCAATAACTTTATCACTTTTTCTTTGTAATAATACCTTACAGTATATGCTTTCCTTCTTGAAAAACACAAATATCTTAGAAATGAAATATAGGTGAATTGATAGACATGAAATAGAAAAACTAAGTTCCTTTTTGAAAATAGAAAATATATATCCTTTGTGATGTGGGAGCAACTTTGCCTGCAAAGACCCCTCCCCCCCCCACCCCATCCACCATGGATGAAAGTGAAACTAAGAAGGCATGGTCAGCTTGGGGAGGAAAGGTGACCAATGTCTCAGAGGAAAATGGCCAAGAGCCCCTTCCTCAAGGGGCTTTTATTGGGTTTGTTTGCAGAAGACTACAGGTAAAGATCAAACAATAGATAGCTTTCAAAGAACCATGAGGGCGTATTCTGAGTCAGGGTCAGACAGCTAAAGAGCCATAAAACTTTGAGGAACAAACTTCTTGCTTGGACCCTTATCATTTAAATGAGAGCATTCTAAACAAAGCAGGGTTCACAGGATTTTACATATTCTTTCTTAGGCCTGATCACCCAGGGAACCTGCCCTTTCCAGTGCAGGGCTGCACCAGCTTCCTTGTTATAGGTTTTTAAGCTTAAGTGGATTAGAGCCTGGAAGTGCTTCTCCCAGATGGAAATGGGGACTTGAGCTATGTCAGAATAGTGGGGGGGGGGGGGTCCATCACTCCCCCTTTGTTGCAGCCTCCCCAGTCCTTCCTTAAGTGCCTCCCAAGTGATCATGTCTGGCTTCAGTTGCCCCCCTTCTGAGGAGTCTTACCCATCACAGACTAACTGACCAAGCATTGGGGGCAGGGGAGGAAGCAGAGGCAGTGTTTGCTACCAGAGACAAGCTTTGTCTCCTTGTGACTCACATTCCAGAGGTCGCTCACTCAGCCTTAGTCATGGGAGGCAGTTACAACTCCTGAAACCAGGCAGAGCGCTTCCCAACACTGTATATAAAACATATTTTTTAAAAATCATTCTATATTTAAGAAGAATCATTCTGTAACACGTATGCAGGATTTTCAATTATGTGTTTATTTAATAATGGGTTTCCAAAAAAGTAAGTTTTAAATAGCATCATAATAACTTTTGACACAAAACTGCATGAGTTATAAGGAAATTTTATGCTTACTCCTACTGACCTCCCACTCCAACTTAGAATCACATGTCATTAGTTGTTTCCAATTCTTCTGAAGGTTTGACTCAATAGTATAATTGTCTTCCTTGTATAGTCTTACAGAAGTCAAAGCTCCGAGTGTTCAGGGGGCCATTTAAAATGGTCCTCTGCCTGTACCAGAACATTTTGTTTCAATGTACTTACTTATTTGGAAGAACGTTTAAGAATTCCACAATTCATTTTAGCCTTGGGCATTAGTAGTGGTCTAATCTTGACAGAGTTTGAAATTGTATCACATATTCACACATCTGAGATCTATGATTTATATTATGTTTTAATTTCTCTTTTTTTTTTTTTTGAGAGCAAGAAGAACAGGTACAGAAATGCCTTTTAGAGAGATTTCCAGCATTAATAACCCTAGGCTATTTTAAGTCACAGTCCATCTTTATGGAAGAGGTACAGAGAATATACAGCATTTTTTTTGCTCCTAAAATTATGAGCCAATATTTCGCATACAAGTTATTTAAAGAAAACAATGCACTCACACTTCAAGAATATGCCTAAGGTCATCACTTCCCTGATTTTAGCCTTTCCAGCTGTGCTCAAATTTTCAATGAAATAAAAAAACAACAACATTCCACTGAATTTATCAAGTCCAAGCAAAGCATAACATTCAAGCTTATTTGGTGGCTGGCAGTACATAGTCCTCCATATAAACACAGTAGATGCTCAGTATTGTGGGCAGAAACTGAGGAGGTCTGTAGGTGAGATGCAGGATCCACAGGCCTGTACAGGAATGTCCCCAGCAACATTATTCATAATAGGGATTGGAGGCAGCCCTAGAGTTTGTAAACAGGAGAATTAATAAACAAATTGTGGTAAAACCATGACAGAATATTTCTGTCATAAGAAAGAAAATTACTGATATACCCAACAGTATACTGATTGAAAGGAGCCTTACACAAGAGTATACATTGTGTGATTCCATTTTTTATCATGTTCTGGAAAAAACCTGATCTATGATGGGAACAAAAATAAGAACAGTGGTTGTTTTTGGAGAACTGAAAGCAATACGGTCTGTTAAGGGACATTAGGGAATTTTCTGAAGTAGTGGTAATAGTCGATACCTTGGAGTTGTGGAAATACAGATGCATGAGTTTTTCAACTCAGAAAGCTCATGTAAGCTGTGTTTTTTGCATAAAACTGCACAGACATTGAACTACAGCTAATGATATGCATAATGAAGTATTTAGGGGAAAGTGTACTGACATCTTCGATCCACTCTGCAATTCATTAAAAAAAAATAAGATGAATTGATGGATGTCTAAAGAGATGGATAAACAGCTGGTGAAGTGATAAAGCAAGTATAGTAAAATCTTAATGGTAGAAATGAGGTGATGCGTGTACAGGGTAGGACAGAAGTAGCTTTACAGTTGTGACTACATAAAACACAGTTTATTCTTGTATTATTATTCATTAATTATTGTATTTTCCATATAAATAACTGTAGACCTACTTTGGCCTCACCCTGTACAGATTGTTCATTGTAATATTCTCTCAACTTTGCTGCATGTTTGAAAATTAGGGTATTGAAATGTTGAAAACATGAGGGAAGAGTCAGCCTCAAGGAAAAATACCTATAAATCTATAGATGATTTTTCTCAAGAAATTTTAGCCTACTGGCATGCCATTTCAGGTATTGAAGTACATGAAAACATCACAAAATAATGTTCAACTGCCAACATTAGCCTGAAGGTGATTGAATTCCATTCCTATTAAGCGTGTCTGAATTGTGACCCTTAGTAAGCCAGGACACCAGAACCTCTTTTTCCTACATAGTACATATTCTTAGGCTTTCTACTTACTTCAATTGTACCTCATTAACTGATGTGAATATTTTTTTTAAAATTTAGAAACGAACAAAGAAATAGAAACATTCAGAATTACAGAAATTTTCTAATAATTCCTAATAGATTTGTAGTTTGCTTTTTAGTCACCACAGGTATTTTGCTTTCTGGGAAGGAAAAAAAAGATTTTTTATTGCCTCTCTCTTAGGAAACAACTATCCAGAAATCGTGTAGTTTCTCTCTACTGTAAAAAAAAAAATGTAATAATAAAATCCAGTCATGTGACTTTTCAACAATAAGTAAAAATACTTACACTGATTTATCTAGGGCCTGGTTTGTCTCAACATGATTCCTTCAAACACCTCATTACTCAGCTGCTATTTAGTCTCTTGAAGGCTGTCGCCATCTGCACTTTCCATAGCTTTTAGAAGTTGAAGGACAGTCATATGTGGGCTGTGGGATGATTGATAGTAGAGTCACATTTTTGCAGTTTGTGATGAGAATGACATCTCTCTCAAGACACTGTTCATTGTGAGCCAAGTTCAACACATCCTTCTAAATGTTTCTTCTGACCTAGAGTTATCGGTTGCGGAATAAATAATCTTTCCATACCGTCTTATAAAACACCCAATCTTTATGCAATGTTGTTTCTGACCCTTGAACCTCCTTGGCTGTTCTATTTCTGCTATTCTGACCTGCAAGGTCAAAGATGGAGCTGTTTTAGCAGTAACTGGAATCTGTGGCCTCAGTTTGTGCTGGTTTGTTATTGATGGAGTGTAAAAAATGTGCATGCAATTGCTTTACCATAATTCCTCAGGATTGATCCTAGTAATATTTAACTACCATCCATTAACAGCTAAGAAATTTGGTGCATATTTATTCCTCCTCCTATTACTAATAATAAATACCACTTCATCTTTCTCTGTTCATTATGGTTGAGGCATTTCAATGGTTAACTAATCTGTTATCTTTTTCTTTCCTTCACTGTATGTATACCTTAGTGAGAAGAAGAATTGATTTTGTGTTTGCTATTTTTTCATCCTGTTATTTCTTGAATTCTGTGCCAGAGAGATGGGGTTCTTTGGACCAAGAAAAAAGTCTAACCAAGCAGGATAAATAGCCTTTAGTGTGTTATTTACTTGATATGATTTTTTAAAAATAACGAGGCAGTTGGAATTCCAAAGACACTAACAACATATGCTCCATTTAATGTCTTTCATTGTTAAAAGTCAGACTATAAAAAATACCTTTTTTAATAGGAGCATCTATATAAATGAATTGAAATATTATTCGGTCTCTACAAATAACTTGTAATGCATCCCAGAGAAAATAAATTTCCTTTTATCTGTCATTGTCACTAAAGCCAGGATCCTTGAATACATGAGTCATATGTGTTCCTTTATGTTTAAGTTGTGTTTCACTCTCCATCTTTTGTTGTTTTTAAATAGTTTTTACATTAGAAAAACCTGCATGATTGTCCTGATTTACTTCATACCACATTTATGTCCATGCATGCCATTGTCATGAGGACTCACACAGAGCTTTTATTCAATTAGCCATCTAGAGTAAAGGGCCTTTTATTCTGAAATATTTGGTATGCTAGGGTCTTGAGTTTGTCTAATTGCTTCATCATAATCTGATTCTCTGTCTATAATATGTTGCTATTGTTGTTTATTCTATACCCTCATAAAAGTCTGTTTTCATAACATAACATCTTAAAACTAGGAGGGACCTTGAATAAGACTCCTAGAATAAAATACCTAGAATAAGACTCCTCTGTTCTAATTACAAAGAATGAGATGAGAGCCAAAAAGCCACACTGAGAACCCATCCACGCTGGCTTCTGGTCTAGCTCTCTACTTTTTGAAGAGCTATACACATTCATGATTTTAAACTATTCTTATTCCCATCGCTTTAATCCATAGGTAAGGCAACTATTAATTTTCTGTAGATAAAAGAGTTATATTATGTACACTAAGGATTTCAAAGAATTTCTTTGAATTTCTTTTTCTCATGGAGTCCCAAAATATAACTTGGAAACTATATTTTAAAAAGTAATTTGAAAGGCACTGTGTAATATTATCTCTGTGTGTGTGTCTCTCTCTTTCTCTGTCTCTCTCCCCCTTTCATGTCCTCCTTTCTCTTTCCCTTCCCACGTGTCACCCTGGTACTGAACTGGACACTAAATATACAAAGATGGATGTGGCAAATACCCTGATTAAAAAACACGTGAAGTATGAGCTCAGCAAAGGGGAAAGGAGACTTAGAAGAATGATTCAGAGATGCTTACCAAAGGAAGCTCAAAGTCCAGTCACACTTAAACTGGACCTCCAAGGATGAAGAGAGAATAGTACGTGGAGGACAAAAGAGAGATCTAAATAAATATCCTTTGCAATAGCCAGATGCCAAGTCAATACATTTCCTTTTTATGTTTAGTTGGATAGGTCCTAAAGGTATTGATTGCTACATTTGCTATCACAAATATATTCATGTACTCACCTTTTTCTCCTCTTCAGATATGTTAGTGGTAGTTCATATTGCAAGGGTTGGGAGAGAGAGGTGACAAAGTGGAGAAAATGGAAAGATGACTAGACATAGAATCTGAGACCTGCTATCACCTCCATCCCTCTCTAGGTATCTGATCCTGAAAATATTTAACTCCTCTTAGTCTGCTCAACCATTAACTGAGAGGGCCTTTAACTGTATGACTTTATAACCTAATGATGAATAGCAAGTGAGAATTGAGGAAGTACTGTAGACAAGTATATAGCATTATACAGATAACTATTGTTATGCACATACAACACACAACAGCCCTCTGTGTGTATCGCAGTGCTCATGTTCATCTGTACATCTGGGGAAAGGAAGAAGCCTGTACTGTATTCCAAACCGATAAACACAAGTCTATTCAATGCATAGGATTTGTACATTTTTATATGGTTCTTTTTGTCCTTGTGTATTAAATGTTTGCTCTTTCTGTTAGGTCTGAGATTGTCTTATACATCTCCAACTTCCCTTCACCTAGTATACTGCCCAAGAATATGCTGAGAGAAGGGAAGCCAATGTAATCTTCAAATGGAATTATTAAGCCTGAATTATATAGCTAACAGATCAACTTATCACTGGCTCTAGAGACATAATTTTTTATTTACTGTACACAAAGCAATATTTGATTGACAAGGTTAATTTCCAGTGGGTTTTCTTAGTTTATACTTTTGACTAATTTTGATCCTTTTTGAACATGCATAGGAATATTCTAAGCCACATTTCATTTCTTCAATATGTACTTGCTAGACACCTACAATATAAGTTTATGACACTGAATTAGGTCTTGTTCAGGAAAAGAAGTACGTAATAGAAGCCTCGCATCAATAGTTATCAGACCATACAAAATACTATGTACCTAAGAATAAGGAACTCAGGCCAAAACAGTACAGTAATTTAAAGGAAGAAGAGATGTGGGAAGGTCCAGGAATGATTTCATAGAGCATTATAGGAATCGCTAACATTTACTGAATGCTTGCTAAAGGCCAGGCATTATTTTAAACTTTTTTACATATTTTACTCAATGCTTACAATAACACTTGGGTTAAATATCATTGTATTCTCACTTTAAGCACAAGAAAATTGTGGCTGAGCTAACAGAGCAGAGCCTGAACCTCCACAGTCTTATTCAAACACCTGCACTTGTAATTACTATACTGTGTCTTTTGTAATTGAACGTTCAGGGCTGAGTCAGGTGTGACTGCTCAGAGAAATGGACACTGATAAAGGATGGGTGAAGAGTAAGAGAAAAGGTTTGGAGATAGGATAAGAACAGCATAGTTGGGAAGTAGGGTTCCTGCTGAAAAACAGTGGGAGCCGAATCTGGAAAGCTCAAATGGACTCATACTATGAACTCTTGAGTAATAGCTGAATAATTAGACTATGTTGTTTTGGCTGTGAAGACTGGTTACACATTTTCAGTCAAGTTTGAAAACATTAACACAGTGGAATGTAGAGGTTTGAAATAGGATCTGTACCTTCTGGCCACTGAGGCAAATGTTATTTCTTCAGAAAAATCAAGTGTGCCCATCTCTGCAAACCTGGCTGTCAGCTGCCTCACCAGCATCCACTGCATTCTCCCTAACATTTCCTGATTTCCATTGGGCCATCCATGAGTTTTCATGGCTAAGCCAACCAGTGACATTAAACCCTATGATAAGAGGGGCAGTCAAATTTGCATAATAATCTTAGGACTTTACCTTGGGGTCTTTAGGCAAAGGATGGAGTGGGGTGTGGATAGGAGCCAGCTGTGAATGAATCCAGCCCACAGGGCCAGTAGAGCAGGAGGAGAATAATAAATGGGGTGCAAACCCTCATGAATCCCACCTGCCTGAAGCCCGTTCAACTTGTGGACTTTTCAGATAATGTGAACCAATATATTCCTTTTGTTTTAAAGTCGCTTTTAGTAGGTTTTCTGTTATTTGCAATGAAAATCACTCTAAGAAATATAGTGTCCAATGCTAAGGATTTCCCCTTGATTTGAGGACCTACAAAAGCTCTAACTGAGCTAAGAAGCACAGCTCAGAATGATGTCTTCTATTTTTATGACCTCCCCTCTTCATGACCTCTGCACTGGGACAAATCCCAGTGATTTTTCATAGTTCAGCTCTGAAGCTTCAAATCCCGAGTCAGTATCTTCTGTCCCAACACTGATGAAGACTCTGCTCTCTGAGCTTTTAAAGCTCCGGGTGACCAAGGAATGGCCGTATATCATACCCAGGACTCTCACATCAAAACACCCTGTGGAGGCCTCATCCTGTTCAAAATGACAAATTAAAATGAATCCCAGAGCTTTATTCTCTAAGAACATAAGACATGTTTTCTTTTGGAACATTTCATTGCACTGTCTTCAGAATCAAGCTCTCTAAAGAATGTTATTATACTTTGAGCTTCTTGACACATTTCCTAATAATTTGAAGCTTCTGACACTTACACAATAAAAGATTGTGCTTCTGGAAAAAAAATCAATGAATCTTTTTGGCAATCGTCCTAAATCTGTAGAGATTAAATTCACTTCCCAGACATTGCTATTTCATATCAAACACAGAGTCACGCAGTATAATTAAGATAGTTGTAGAACCATATATTTCATGCCCTAGCTGTCTGCTTTAAACTATCTTGGGAAGTTGAGAAATAATAGGGAAGCTACATCTTAGCCAGAATAATTACATTTGCTAAGCAGAATGGGATGAGCAAGAGCTGTATAAAAGAATGAAACAAACCTACTAGAAAACCAATAATTTCTGCATCCATTCTGATACATAAATCTTGCTGATAAAAAAACAGAAGAAGAAAAAAGGCTCACCTCCAGTAACAGCTCCCAGGAGAATGGCAGCTATTATCCCCTATTGAGTTGGTACTTACCATACAGAGCCTGAACAATTCATACAGAAAAATAAACCATAACATTCCTGTTTATTATTACTTTAGCTGAGAGGTGGTGACATTAAACAGTTCTGCACTGCTGCTATCAATCAGCAGGCTGGAGATGTTCTCAGCATGGGGCTAGGACTCCGTGGAAACCATGCTCATCAAAGCAACCAGCTGTCAGAATTCCTCAAATTAAACTGTTATTACAGTAGTATTCATTAGTCAGTTACTAGCTATTAAGATATTTTTATATCACCACCATTGACTTTGGCTGATGCTTTTTAATATGCAAGTTATATATAAACATGATTCAGGGGCTCGTGGGAGGATGACAGACTCTATTAGAGCTTGGTGTCCACTGCCTAAAAGCTGCAGCAAAGGGCTCTGATCTTATCCATGCACATAGGAATTTTTCTGGGAAGCTGGATATTTGCTCTGGTGGTTGGAGTGGGGAGAGGGGTCATAATAATATATTTCAACACTAGTATTTGCCCAGCAAAGTGATAGCTTAACATCAAAAATTATAACTCTTAAAGCTGTTACTGAGCCCCTGATGACAGTGGTTTATGCTTCTCCAGCTTGGGAGTTTGGGTTTCCTTTTTGTCTGAGTTGCTGGGCACATGTTGAAGTTTTGCTTGAAATCCAGAGTCAAACAAAGGATGTCAAATGGGGTGTGCGGAGAAGTAAAGAGGAAAATCAGTGTACAAGCTCTGATAGAAAAAATATGACAAGAGTTGGGTTCTTATTAACTTAATAGTGTCCTTGGAATTTGGGAAAGTTCTTACTTAAGCCTCTGTTTTAGTTTCAAGGCAAATTTGACTTAAATCATCTAGAAAAAATTTGTGTTATTCACTGGCCTAGAAAGATTGATATATTACTTACATGCCTAGTGCAAACTCATTCACATGTAGAAACCACAGACCTTCTAGTTTTCCCCTTGCTTCACATTAATTCCCATATCACATATAGAATGCTAGTTTGGTCAGTTAAAATGCAGAATATTTAGTCCACATTGTTTCTTTTATAGATGAAGAGAGCAAGATTCAGTAAATTAGATTACTGGCACCAGCCTTAATTTTGTTTTCCTCCTCTCTTTTTTCAAAAAATATGTTGGGGCTCCCCATTCCACCTAGAAAACAGACCATTTCCTTGTTCTCACACACGCAAAGGTGCCAACAGACAACATATAAGCAACCTCTGCCTGTGCTTCAAGGAAATGCAGGATTAGCTATTGTCTCTGATGCAGAATCTGAGATGCCCCAAGGCTCATCAATGGGTAGGGGGTTGACTGGCTCTGTGGGAGCTGGTATGAGCCATTTGACATCATCTTAAAAGCTTGGGAAAGTGTTAAGTTTTCAGAAATTTTGTGAGTCATTGACATTGTGTTACACCACAGAAATTGGCAGATGTGAAAAATCTAGTGGTGGTGATTGTTCCTTCTGGAGATCGGTTTGTTATTCACTTACCAGCTTACCACTGGCTTGCTGCTGAGCCTCCTTTGCCACATGCAGACCCAGGAGAATGTACTCTGTTCATGAACTTTACTACAGCTACCTCATTAAAATCATTCAGTAAATAAATAGTTATTGGCCTGGTGCCATGGCACTCACCTCTAGTTCTAGCTGCTCAGGAGGCTGAGGCAGGGCAATTGCCTGGGCCCAGGAGTTCTAGGCTATGGGACATTATGCCAATCTGGTGTCTTCCCTAAGTTTGGTGTTCTCCCAGGAGTGGGTGACCAGCAAGTTGCCTAAAGAGGGGCTAACTGGCCCAATGGAGCAAGTCAAAACTCCTGTGCTGATCAGTAGTGGGATTTCACCTACAAATAGCCACTGCATTCCAGCCTGGGCAACATAGTAAGACCCCATCTCTAAAGAAAACTAAGTTACTATCTATGAGTGTTTACCATATTTCAGGCACTCTGGCCACCTGCTACCATTCGTACAGAACAAGAACTAATATGAAACCCACCATCTGCCTGTCCACCTCAATGGAGGCCCGCATCTTCCTAAAAGAAAAAATACTTTATAATCAGTCAAAGCCACTCAGAGAGCCACGAGCCTATGGCTTTGAGTCTGCAGCCCTGTGTCTGTTGAGAGGGGTACTTTTTCTCATTTTTGCAGAGAAACATGAGGGCCACCATGCAGTGTGCTGAAGACACAACAATGAACAAGTCAAAGGTTGCAGAGTTCACATTCTAGAAAGGGAACAAAATGAACATGAAGATTTGAGAGAGTGACAGTGTGAGGAAGCAACGCCACCAAGAAGATGTGAGAGATGTGAGATGGGCGGGGGGTGGGAGCAGAGCTTCTGTGGTCAGGAATTCAGGTGAGAACAGGCCCCTCTGCGGTCTGGGAAAAGAGCACCCCAAAAAGGGAGCACACGAGCTAATGCTCAGAGTTGAGAGTGAGCTCATGTTCCTAAAAGACAGAAGACAGTTGGGTGACTAGAGGAGAGTAAGAAACACGGGGACGGGTATAAGTAGGGGACAGAGAGGTCAGCAGCCGGCTTTGCTGTTCATAGAAGAGAATTTGGATTTTATTCTGTACGTAGTGAGAGGCTTCTGTGTTAAGCCTCTTACTGTGTTAAGCACAGAACTGATTTCCATTTTTAGATCACAGAGGGTTTTGTATGGAAATTAGATTGTAAGAAAACAAAAGAACATGCAAAAGGTCAGTTCAGGGCTGGGTGTTGCTCTCCTTGCAACACCTGAGTGCACACTTCTCAAAATGGGGCTGCTTCTCTGTGTTTTGTATTTATTTTAGAATTTTGCTTCTGAAGCCCAGCCCAAACCTCCTCACTCCACCACCACGCACCTGACCATGGGCTCAATTTCAACTCTGTATCTGGTTTTCCTTGAATTGTTTCTAGATCACTGTTTATTAACGACATAGCCTGGTGGGTTTACTCAAATAATTCAAGAGATAATTTAAGGAACACAGGACAATGGAAACAGAGCACCAAACAAAGGGAAAATATGTCTAACATGGCAAAATTTATTTTAGTTTAAGACCTGGAGTTATTATGAAATAATAACCCTTTCAGGGTCGAAGGTCTGTTTTCTCCATCGGTGATTCCCAAACCTGAACGCATGTTGGTGTTAACCTGAAGGACTGTTAAAATACCTATGCCCGGGTCCTACGCCAACAGTTTTCTATTTCATTCATCTATGGAGAAACCAAGACACTGAAGTGTTTTAAAAGCGAGCTGGGTAATTCTAATGGATATCCATGCTTGACTATTACACTTTTGAATGCCTGGGCATTTAGCCAGGAGAAAAGGAAAAATGATGACAGACTCTGTGTGGAGCAATAGCAGCAGCACCTTCTCACCATTGAGCCTGGAATGATGAAGAGTGGCACTAATTTTTTCCCATGAAGGATAGACAGCTAATTTGGCAATATAGAGCCCAAATAGTAAGAGAGTATGTCTAGAACTGAGTCTATGAGCTAAGTCTAAGTGTAATCCATCTCAAAAGAAAAAGTTATAAGCCATCTCAAATGCTACAGTGTTGGAAGTGACTATTTGCTAAGTAGAGACTGATTCTACTTCACTTTCATCCAATTTAAAATGCAAATCTAAAGTGGAATAATGTAAGAGACCTCTCTTTTAATAGCAGCTGCCACTTGGATACTCAGCTTTTGGATGGAAACACACCCCAAATAAACACTGTTGTGTCAAAAGCGTTCTCTTCCCTGTTCCAACCACCTGGACCCAATATCTCCAGCTTCCAGAAAATGACTATTGATTGGTAAATGATCATAAAATCAGAGTTGGGGAATCCCAGGAAAGGGAAAGACAGTTTTTATCGTAGTATCTGTCAAGCATGGGGAGGGACTCTTCCCAAATCATCTCACTTATCATTAAAATAACCCATTATTTTCCTGATCTCCATTTCACAATTGTTGAAAACAAGGTTTCTAGGTAAGTGATTTTTTTTTCAAGGTCCCACAGCTAGAACACAGCAGAGAAGGTATCAAACTCTAAAACCCATAATTCTTTGCATTGTACTATGCATCTTCTTCAGATGATATAAGTTGGGGCAAAGGGGCGGTAGAAAACTGGTGAAGTTGGGGGAAAGATATTTGAACAATCTGGAAAATTAAGAGGTGGAAGACAGAGAAACAAATGCCCGAATATTTTAAAATTCTCCCTCCCCTCCTCTGTGGAGGGGGGTACTGTATCAGGTCAGACAGGTAGGAGTTTCACGTGGAATGTGGGCCGAGCCTCAGACTGTCGGAATGCCTCCAGGGAACAAACCTGAAATGGTGTGAACAAGAGCGTCAGCCAAATGAAGGATGGAAGAAAGAGCCAGCCATGTTAGAAAAGACTACTGTACTTCCCCTTCACCTCTCCCAAGAAAGCGTCCAGACAGACCTATTTTCAAATGGCCCTGTTCTCACTTCTGCTTTGTCAGACTATTTCATTCAGGGAAAACTCCTGTCTTCTTATACATAGGGGTGGGCAAAGGTAGGTTTACAGTTGTTTATATGGGAAATACCGTAATTAGTGAATAACAATATAAGAATAAACTCTCTCGTGTTTCACATACGACTGTAAGCCTACTTTTGCCCACCCCTGGATTGATGTGATGTCAGTTCATCTGTCAGGGAGATACAGGAGAAAGGGGCTTTGGAATGTTTGGCCTATTTTTGGTTTTGTTTTGTTTTGTTTTTACTTTGCAAAGTGGTTTTGAGAGTGCTGAAGAGTAAAGCTGTTCTTTTCCCCTGAAGTAAACATTTGCTGGAACGGACCAAGGAAATGGAAGCCAATGTTTTCTACCTGCTCCAACACTTTCCTGCTGTTTATTTCAAGCCACTTAGACACCTTGCGTGTGGTTAAACAACAGTTTCATACAGAACTCTGCCTGCCATGATGAAATCATCGTCACAATGGCTTTTTCCCAGCAAATGAAAAACTTGACTTTACCACTTACTCCAATTACCAATTACCCTCATGCCAAACTACAGAAATACAATGGCACAGAAAAGAATATTTTCCTGAAGTTTTACGGATGATTTCCAACGCGTTTCCTCTTTTTTAACTTTTGAACTCTCATAAGGATTCTCTTTTAAGATCCTTTCAAATCACCTTTCTAACTCTGTGTGAAACCCAAGTCATTGCTAAGACAGGGACTCTTCATAAATGGCTCAAGGGCACCTACACCCCGCCCATCCATTCAGTGTACATGGGTCTTTTTCTTTGTTTTAGTTTGGGTCCTAATGAACAAAGCAGAAATCAAGTTGAACAGAAAAACGCTCCTTGCTGAAGGGTGGGCTGATATCAGAGGCAGCAAACCGGTTATCTGTTAGGGCGGCTATTTGAGTCCTGCCACCTCATCGGCTTCCTGTTGTAAAGGTTGTTTTGGCCTTTTCACACACTTGGAGAAAACTCTATTCATTGTGTTGTCACATCTATGAAACAGAGCTCTTGGATGACAACGCTGCTGTAAGACAGAAGGTAACCTTTGCTTCGCTATCAGGCAGCTGGGGACATGCGCTCATATCTCAGGGCTGAGAGTGATGTCATTGAAAGATGAGACTGCTTAAAAAGGAACGGAACACAAAACCAGGGCCTCTCACTGCTTTCTTGCCAATAGGAAGACATTCCACCCGGGGGCCAGTGTCCTGGCTGGGTTGGATTACTCCTGCTGTGATGGAACAAACAGTGCTGATAGCTGCCAGGAAACCAAACTGTGATATAAAAGCAAGTGTGTCATGAAGTTGTGTTTCCTCTCTTTTTGCTCTGTTGCCCTAAGCAAGGGAACTTGATCTCTGTAAATAAAACACTAAGGCAGAGGACCAAATATAGAAAAGGCTGGAGACTTCAGTTTACTTTTCCAAATGAACAACCCTTCCAAATTACAACTCCTAGCTCAGACTTTAAGTTAGTAGTTGGCTTACTCTTTTATATATTTACTTTTTTATTGTTGTTCAAGTACAGTTGTCTCCAGGTTCCCCCCACAAGCCCCCCAACACTCATCCCCAAGTTGGCTTACTCTTACCTTAACCCATAATAAAAGCAGTGTTTTTTTCCTTTGGGGAATATATTAAAAAGTACCAGAAATCCTTTTTATAACCTGCCCTCTTCTGAAATAAGTATTTTTATGAGTATGCTAGTCTTAAACTCAGTATAAAATATTTTTTGAACTCTTGCCCTCACCAACAGCTGGCACTTTTCTAGGGGTCAAGTTTGCTTCTCATTCTAGGTTAACTCTGGAATCTTTAAGGATTCCTTGTTGACTTTGTGAATTTTCTGGACCCGTTGGTCCTTTTCCTTCTCCCCATTGCTGCACTATCTCTATGTCACTATTCATCTTCTCTGTGCCAAAAGCAGGCCAAGGGGAAGGACTCAAACCAGCCAGCACATGGCTCCTTGCAAACAGGCTTGGCAAGGGTTTGATGGGTGACATACTGGGAACTCTTGGCTGAAATGAGGTTTGAGAATTTTTCATGGATTTTTTTCTGTTTGTTTGCTCTGCTCTATTTCCCATCCAAACGCATAATTGAGATATAATTGTTGTATCTATCTGCATCTGGCCACAGTGCAGTCTATTTATGCAGTATGACTGTAAAGATGTTTGAAGTAGTGGAACATCTGGTAGGGAAGAGAGGTTTTGATACTGGTCTAAATTACGGATGTCGTGATTTTTATTTTTCTATTCAGTGTTTGTGAAAGTTATATTGTCCACATTGTTCATACAAATTGTATACTGAAATCATACAGAGATCATGTCTCAAAGCATACATACGCCAGGCCCCAGGCCTGTATGATATCCGAAACTTTGCAGGTGATTCCAAACTAGACCCCTGATTGAGAACCAGCAATATAAAAAAGAATTTATTTTCACATTTTTAAAATGTTATTATTGAGTTGGCCAAAAGCCCAGTTTTTTCCATAAAATAAAAGATACATTTTTCATTTTCATCAATAACTTTATTGATTTGGATATTTTGGGTATGTTGGCTGTCTGCCGTTATTGGCTTCTAGAGGGTAGAGGCCAGGGGTGCTGCTAAACATCTTCCAATGGCTAAGACAGCCCCACAGCAAAGAATTATCTGGCCAAAATGTCAATAGTACCAAGAAACTTTGCAAACCACTTTTGACACATTTGATCAGTCACGGCACCTTCTCCATACACTGCACAAACCTTTTTCTGCACTTCAGTTGCATTCTTACCATTCTTGAAATAATAAAGCATAATACACCAAAAATGTTACATATTTTCTTCTATCTTCAATATTAATATGGCTACACAAATTCACCAGTTTCAGTAAGTTTTTTTAATGCACGCTGACATGACAGCTGTTACAATACAATCTAACAAAATTGTTTCAAATGAAATTAAAGACAACTAAGCACTACTGGAGCCATTGTACAGAAAAAAACCTAATGAACTTTTTGGCCAACCTGATACTTTGAATTAAAATTTTAGTTACTTCTCTCTATCTACTATCCATTTTTAAAAGAATGCTATGTAGCTTATTTAAACAATTTTCATTTACATCCATATTTCCATGGACAAAACATTTAAAAGACCCACTCCCTTACGCAGCATGTTAACATTCCGATGGCTGTATTTGTTTTAGTTGGCAAAATTTGATTTCTCAGTTCTGATCCTAACTGTGTGCTAACTCGTGGGGTTGGTTTAGTTGAGCCCCTGGGGTCCCCGTTGGCTTCAGCCTATGTAATCCCATTGACACTGTGAGCCTGTGTGAAATGACTGGCAGTTGCTAACAGAAATAGCAGGACATGATAGGTTGCCTTAGCTGCTTTCCAGAGGACTGCTAGAGCTATGGAGTCCGGAATCCCCAGGAGCTAAGCTTCCTCTGTCCCACCCGCCTTGGCCAGTTGTGGCTGGGCTCACCCGACCTGCTGTTTAGGAAGCAGGCCTTGGGCTGTCACCTCGCCTGTCAGCTTCGGTCCTGTTAGACTCATGACCCCTAAAGGTATCAGTTGCCCGATTGACTGACTGATGACGACTGACAGGTATATACAATTCACTGTTTATTTTCACCAGCCCTAAAGTGAGGTCCATATGTTCTGATCCACACGTGTGTGTTAGTGTCTCCTCCCACGGCAGAATCACACCCAGGCACTAACAGAAAGACACAGAGGCGTGGTTTTTAAGTACTTCTGCAGCCACGCAGAATTGCACCTTCACTGACTGATCCGTTCTACACTTACATTTTCTTTACTTTATATTTTAATTACAGTATATATAAAATATTATTTGGTATTAGTCTGAGGTATACAACAAAGAGGTTAGACAATCATATATTTCACAAAGTGTTTCCCCCAATAGTTCCAATACCCACCTGACACCATACATAGTTATTACAATATTATCAACTATATTCTCTATATTGTACTTTACATCCCCATGGCTATTTTGTAACTACCAGTTTGTACTTCTTAATCCCTTCACCTTTAACACACAATTTCTAGAATATGGTGATTAGTAAGTCTTGGATGGGTGGATTTTTACACCTAACAGCCCCCTCCCTGTTTTAGAAGTGACAAAATAAAGAACCATTTCCAGGTTCTTGGTTCTCCTTTTGTCTGTTCCAAACGCTGCCATGTCTTGGTTCACATTGCTCTCTGATGTGTTGCTGTCTGACAAGCAATGTTCCACCATGATCGTCTTCTTGAGAAGTTTTTCAGCTATTTATTGGACTTTGCATCTTCCTTAAACGTCAGTAAACCAGGTGTCTTTTGTCTTTTTTTTTCTGTCCCACAGAAGAAAACATAACAGGAATAGGATATTATACACATATTTGTGGAATGACATCTTTAAAAAAAATTTCTCCTCCATGAATATGGTATAGCAATGCATTTACTTAGGTCTTCTATAATTTTCTTCAACAATGCTTTTTCATTTTGTCTGTTACTCTATAAAATATCCTATGTTAGAATTAGTTCAGTTACATAAGACTGTCATTTCTAACTACCTCTTTTTTGTGTATAAAAAATTAGACAACTCTTTGGGTACAGTTGTGGGTACACTCAACATTTTTTAGGAACTGGATTATGAGAAGGCAAGGAGGGCAGTGCTCGCCAGCTAGTCTTACCACACAAAAATGACAGCCTTTTAAAAACTATATCGAGTATATCTAAGACCTGCCACCCACCCATCAACCTCACTTCCAAGAATTGCTTAGTGATCCACTGAAAGAGGGTTCACTTGTTTACACACAAGTTAGTAAACTCTGAAAGAGTGAGCTGGCTGTATCCACTCAAAAAGAGGTCAAATGTACATTCCAAAGGAAAGGGAGTTAAGTAATTTAAAGAAAAGTATGGCATTAAAGGTCTATAAAAGAGTAACGATAACTATGCAGAGGAGTAAAACATTAAGAAATATTTTGGCTAGTTGAGTTTTTAACTTTTAGAGTTATATGACATAATTTGTTGATAAAATTATGTCTTTCTCAGCTGTACTCAAATACCATGAAGAACTGTCCCAATTCATCTTTTGTAAAAATACTCACATTCCAAATAAGAAAGTGATAATATAGTGATAGTGAACAAAAGAGGGTCTAAGAAGAAACGTGGTTTCAGAAATCACAACATGTTACTCTGTGCTGTCTCCCTCTTCCTGGCCAGCCTCACTTCCTCTTCTTCTGTCAATTGGGAAATTTTATTATATACCTGCTGATGAATGCACTACGCTAAGGACATATAAGGATAATGTAATAAATGCCAACAAAAAAAATTAAAATACTTTTGTGGAAGTAAAAGATATCAATATAGAAGAATTACCATATGCATAAATATGCTAAATATAAATAAAATATGTATAGACAACAGGTTCCAAAGCACAAGTACTTGTTTGCTGAAACACAAAGCAAAACAAAAAGAAAAAAAATCTTAAAGAGTTTTTCCAAAGAGTTCTATGAAATATAAGCTGAAGTGAAATAGACATGAGACTATATTTCATAAAATTCAATGCTTATAATATCAAATTTTCTGATCTATCTCAGTTTCTTTTTTTAAATATTTTATTTATTTATCTTTAGAGGGGAAGGGAAGGAGAGAGGGAGAGAAATATCAACGTATGGTCGCTTCTTATGCATCCCCTTCTGGGAACTGGCCTGCGACCCAGGCATGTGCCCTAACTGCAAATCGAACCGTGATCATGTGGTTCGCAGGCCCACACTCAATCCACTGAGCTACACCAGCCAGGGCTTCTATCTCAGTTTCTTTTAGGCCTAGAGCACCTGCCTCAGAGAGCTAAGAAGTAAATGCGAAGGTTGTAGTAAAACATTATTATTGGGTCGGTCAAAAAATCAGTTTAGTTTTTTCTGTAAAATAAAAGACACAGCTTTCATTTTCACCAATAACTTTATTTATTTGGATATTTTGAGTATGTTGGCTATCTCTCAGGTGGTATAACACTGATGGGTCTCAGTTAATGTCTCCATTTAATCGCTATCAACTTCAACTGGTCTACCCGACCATCCAGCAAGAAATCTCCAGCACAAAACTTTGCAAAACACTTTTTGACCCATTCAGTCACTCACAGCAACTTCTCCACACACTGCACAAACCTTTTTATGCATTTTAGTTGCATTTTTACCTTTCTGGAAATGATAGGCATAATATGCTGAAAATGTTGCATATTTCCTTCCTTCTTCAACATGACAATGGCTGCACAAAACTTCCCCCACTTGTTTAAACATGCTGAGATGACAGCTGTCACTGTACAGTCTAACAAATTGCTCCAAATGAAGTTGAAGACAACTAAGTGCTACCAGAGGCATCTGATGAGAAAAAACTAAACAAACTTTTTGGCCAACCCAATACCACTTTCATTCCCTCCTTCAGTGAGAAGAAGTGGCATATTTAAATGTTTTGTTCAACATTTAGTTTACATTTGCAACAAAGGAAATGATCCTTCTCCATTGCTTTCATGGCTTCTCTGTCATGCCTAAGCTTCTAGACTGCATATTATTCACTGCTTAGATGTGCCCAAGTTAGGCAAAGATATTCTCCCAACTGAATTAAATCAAACTCTCCAAAGGATATTTCCAGCCATAGGAAAATAAGTCCAGCATGGCAAAAGGCTTTGTTTTATTCATTGAATAATGTTTTGTGCATGGTTGGCACCTAATAAACATTTGTTAAATAAACTTTAGTTTATTTAGCCCTGACTTGGGAAATAATATTTAACACATTGCATTAGAAAAACCATGTGAAATGGAAGGTGCTAATGGTGAACAAATGGTCGTGCTGCCTGAGTCCTGTTCCTTTGAGGCCAGGTCAGTAGGTGATGCTTTTGTTCTGTCTCATACATGTCCCTGGGTTTCTGGCAATCTGTTCCCTGGTCTGTCAATTTTTTAAAAACCAAGGTAAAACATTTGAAAAGAAGAGGTTTCAAGTAAATACATATAGTAATTTCCCTATGTAAATATTCAATATTCAGGAAAAATAGTTTAAAGTAGAGCAAACTTGGACATTTACAGGTAAATAGTATTTTACAGAGTGAAAGTGAGCAGGGAACTTAAACACGTTGATATCAGTTTGCGTCTTTCTTTAAACAAGACAAAAAATAACTTCACTTTCCATGCTGTCCACGTGCAACACAGAAGTGGTTTGTGATGTGGACAGACAAGTATAATTTCAGCTTGATGGGTAATATGTGTTCCTGTTCTAACATGAAACATCAGTCAGTCTTGACCTTCAAAGCTCTCTGATACAGAATTTCAACTCCAGCCTTTGTTCAGACTTAATGACCATAACAATTAAATACCAAAATTTATTTTAAGACTGCATTGGTTAGAATTTAGAGGTGTTCATAAATCAAAGGAAAGGAGAAGTTTTCTGTGAAGAGGAATTTACCGTAAACACATCCTGGTCCCTCCCTGTTTTTTTAGTTACTCTGCTCCACTGTACGGTAGTAACCCACCTCGTTGGTGTGCACCAACTGGCCACAAATTCCCCTATCAGCAATTCTCCCTCTTGACAGCCGTCACCCTCAGAACCTCCAGGGACTGTCTGCCAAAAACAATTGGGGAGCGTATTCGTTTCCTGAGGATACTATAACAAATGACTTTAAATTTTGTGGCTAAAAACAATAGCAATGTATTTTCTCACAGTTCTGGAGGCCAGAAGCCCCAATTCAGCTTCACTGCACCCAGATCAACAAAGCCAAACTCGTTCAAAAGGCTGTCAGCAGAATCTGCCCCTTGCTTCCCTCCAGTCTCTGCTGGTCACACTGCCTCCTCCTGTCTGTCTGATCTCCCTGTGCCTCTTCTAAGGGCACTTCTAATGACATGTAAGGCCCCTTCTGATAACCAGGAAAGTCTCCTCATCTTCAGATCCTTAACTTAATCACATCTGCAAAAAACTTCACCAATTAGCTTTCACAAATGCCAGGACTGAGGACCCGATATCCCTGATGGCCGTTGTTCAGCCCGCCACAGGGGAAAGCCCGCCTGGCTCGGTGTGATCACCTCAGACCATGACTCACCCAGATTCTGGTCCGTTTGGCTCACAGACTAGATTACGTCCTCCCACTTAATCTCTTTTTGGGAGACTGTCCAATCTCCCAATTTATCTTGCTTCTCAACATATTTAGAACAGGGACAGGGAAGAAGGGTGCTATTTATTGGGGGCCTCTTTGAAACTAAGTAAATGAGAAAAAGTAATGGCACGGATAATCATAGGCTGACTACTTGAGAAACCCACCCCTTTTACCACGTACCAGTGAAGAGGTGGAGAAGCCAAAGCAAAATAAGACAAAGGAAGGGAAGGGGAGGCAGAGCGTGGAGATCTAGACCTAATAGAACCACTGTGTGCACTTGCATTATACACGAGGAAGTATCTACATATGGCACCTGAGAAATATCTCTGAATTAATAATTTAGATCATGATTATGCCTCTAATTTCCTACCATATTCTACTAAGTAGACATTGTAATGAAAAGCATATTTTATTTACAATTATAGTTTACAAACCCAAATGTAAACTGACAGTAATGAGAAGAATGTGTCACTAAATCCATTTCAATGTAAATTACCGTATTGAAAATATTCTGAAAGCAGGAAGGGCAGTTAATGAACCTAGTACTGATGATATCCTTGTCAGAAGTGCCTGGCTTAAACCCCGATCTGCCGTTTCTGACTGGAGGATGATCACTTCCTCAGCATTTAAGTGTTTATTGTTTCTCTTCATGCTACTCAAATTATAGCAGTTTTTCTTCCCGGCCCTGCTCCCAGCTATCAGTAAACCTGATTCGAATTAAAAAGGAACAACGAACTCCAGCTATAAACACAAATCTGTCTCCCAAGCAAGCGCTCCCTTGCTGTGCACTTAGCAGAGGAGGCGATGATGTAACGAAGGTAATTATAACCTGAGCTGGCTGGTGTCACTGCACAGAAGGGCCTGTCAGCGATTCACTGTGAATAATAATACCATTGCCTCTGCTGATGTGAAATGCCAAGTGGTGGGTTCCTGGACAGATTTCAGTCTAAGAATGCAACTTTTAATTGAAGACTGTGCTGCAAAATGGTATACTTGCTCCAAACCTGTTATTATAATGCATGAAGTCTTTTCCCCCCTCGTGGTAGCCACTCTGGAATAGGGAGCTACTCCTGGGCATAAGAAAGGAGCCATGAGAAGAATGATTCAAATTGGAGGTGAGACAGGGAATGAAAATCAAGTTTATAGAACATTTTATTTTTCTTTCTTTCCTCGAAAATGAATTCTCTCAGTGGCATTTTAGCTTGTGTTTAATAAAGAGGTCAATGCTCACCTTTAAATTCTTATGGAAAATGAATGATTCAAGAAAAAATAGTTGCAATTTCTATCACATAGAGTCCTCATCTTCTGAATATATAAAGAATACTTAGAACTCGATTAAATAAGTACCAACAAACCCAATAGGAAAGTAGGAGACAAATATGAACAGACATTCAATTAGTGCAAATAAGCATAAATGTAAAGAAGCTCAATCTCATTCATAATAAGAAAATGCAAACTGAAATTGCACTGAGGTGCTCTTTCTTACCTTTCAGATTGGCAAAAATCTTAGTCTGGCAGTATATTCTGTTTGCAAAGATGTGAGGAAACAATCTCATCAGTTGGTCATGAGAGTGCAAAATGTTCCAAACCCTGAACAGGTATATTAGCTTTCTGTTGTTGCTGTTTCAAGTGACCACAACTTTAGTGGTTTAAAATAAGACCTATTTATTATTGTACAGTTCTGCAGGTCAGACCTTCTGCACAGGTCTTATGGGGCTAAAAATCAGTGTGTCAACACAGCTCTGACCTTCATTGGAGACTCCAAAGGAGAACCCATTTCTTTGAAGTTCTATACCTGAAGTTGCCATTTTCTTGCTCATTTAGGTTGTTGGCAAAATTCAGTTTCTTGTGGCTGTGAGCTGAGGACCATTCCTAGCTCCTAGGGCTGTCCATACTCTTTGGCTCATGATGTGTTTGTCTGTCTTCAAAGAGAACAGTGGCAGGTCCTTCTCAAACCACATCTCCCTCACAAAGTCATCTGCCCCGTCCTTTTCCACTTTAAAGGCTTCACAGGATTATAATGGGCCAAGAGAATCTAACTTTGCTATCTCAACATACTGAACCTGAATCACCCTTCAAGGTGTTTTTGATGTGTGTAAGATAACATGCTAACAGGTTCCAAGGATTAGGATATGGACCTTATTTTTCTGCTTCTTTCAGCTCTATTGAGATATAATTGATAAATGAAATTGTAAAATATTTGAAGTGTACGATGTGATGATTTGATAAATATGGACCATATGATAGGGCTTTTCCCAGATATGGACATCTTTGAGGGACCATTATTCTCATTACCACAGAGGGCCATTTGTCAGCATCTCCTTTATTACAAAATCATGTATCTTTGACTCAGTACGCCCACTTCTGGAAATGTATTTTACATACAGAATTTCATAGACAAAAGGTCTCTGTACCAAGTAACTATTCTTTGTAGTGCAGTTTGTCATTATGTATATATATACATATTTTTTTCATCCCAAGTGTGCACCAGTAGGAGACTAATTAAACTATAATGTATCCTCTTGATGCAGCCATAAAAGTTAGTATGAATAAACTTTGTATTGTTTATAGAAATATTGCCAGAATATACTCTTACTAAGTAGAAAAATCAAGGTTATATAATATATGTCTGTGTGGATATGTGCATACACATACATAGATATAATATATACTGTTTATAGTTATCTATCAATAACATATAAATATAGTGTATATATAAATTACATTTATATTTTTAATAACAATATAACATATGAAATTAATAGGTGTGAAATTACCTATGAGGCATAAATAGGCAGAAAAACCTAAGACCAGGACAAACATGGAAATATGACTCCTAATTGACCACTTCTTTATCATTTTGATATTCAAACCTTTTAATTGAATTACTTATGCAAAAATATAACAAAGTAAAAACACAAAAAAGTAAAACCCACTGGATTTGGGAGAATATAATGTTTTTCATCAGAATAGCTTTTTAAAAAAATTATGCATTAAAATGCATCTTTCATAAGTTACAAGGGGCAGGAACACCAATTAATGTGAAAGTTTATATAATGTTAAAGTTAGAAAAATGGTCAAATGTAGAATAATCAGCAGTAGGAATTTTTTGTAGTATTAGAAATAATGTGAGTTTAAAAAGAAATATTTGTACAATAAATGTGTTCAAAGGCTCATTTGTAGTTTTCCTCTGTTACTAACGTGCTTTTTGGTTACTCAAAAGTACGTTTTTCACAAGAAGTTAAATGCCATTAATTACAGGTTTAACATGGCAGCTTGGCATGAGTTTCCAGTCTCTGCCAAGCATAAGAAAAGCAGGTGAACCAAAGCACAGCGGTCCTGCACCAGAGCCTGTGCTGGGGTCAGAGCCCTGAGCATCTCTGGTTTTGTCAGTGTTTCCCTAACAAATGAGCCAGGGTAGAGCACAAACTGCTAAAACTTCACTTCAGTGGGGAAATCTGAAATTACTTACAGGAGGTAGAGCATTTTTTACTGCCTTGTTTTCCTGTAGGCATTCAAAGGACAGAGTCTACAGAAGTAGTATATGTGTTCTTAATCATTTTTGCCCCTCCATAGTGAGATAAAACTCCAAAATACATCACAATCTTGGCACAATTGAGGGCACTGTCCCAATGTGGTGGGATTATGTGATTTTTATTTTCTTCTTTGCAGATGTGTTTTCCAAACAAATGTGTGTTGATTTATGATCAGAAAGAATAGGTTATTTAAATTTTCATTATAAATAACTATCTTTGTGTGAATTGTTCATACTCTATAATAATAATTTTAAAACCTATCAAATGTTTATCTGACAAGCATGCCTATCAAGTTTATGACATCCAGCTTTCCGACCTGATTCTGTCCCTTCTCATTATCCTCATCAGCCTGCTGCCTGGGCTGCTTTGCTCCCCACACTCAATTAAAAATGAAGTCAGAAATGAGAGAGAAAATGTGTGTGTGTGTGTATGTGTAAAACAGTGAAAGAGAGGAGAACGACTACTTTTCTGTTAAAAGCACACTCTACAAAACCAAAATGTCTCCTAGAGGTAAAAGAAGACAAGCAAAATCACATGATTGATTGTAGTTTTTTAATAGAATATGTCCTATGGTTTCCAACATATCACCTATGTACACCTACTTCTGTATTGATTGATTAAAAAATCAGCCCCGTGAATATAAGGAATACAAGTTCCTATCAAGGATTCTGCTCAGCCTGGATGCTCAGGTACCTTCTTCATTTTACAGTCAGAAAAGCACCATTTTCATTCATTGTATTAGAAGAAAGTGTAATGCACATTGTTTAAAGCATCTGTCTTCCTAGGATAGTATTAGAATATGATGCCATAAAAAATACCCCCCAAAAGAAAGCATAGCACCCTTTTGCACCATCATCGCTCTACACATTATCACCAACTATTATCCTCCCATAGTCTCTGTCTATCTCTTTGTACTAAACTATGTCTTTGTGCTAAGATTTCAAAGTCAAGTCTTCCCAGTCCTGGCCAAAGACCTACAGACACAGCCCAGTGCAGCAGGGAGGGCCCAACTGGGGACTTAGACTCGGATGCAGATTCCACTCCCTCAGTTCTCTCTATGGCTTCCGGTAGGTGACTAACCCCTTAATCTTCAGCATCTATACCAGTGACAGGTCTTACTGTCCCACAGAACTGTTTTGGAGACTTGAGGAGACAACAAATTTAAAGCAACTAGGAGTGTTTGACATTCAAGAAAGATCTCTTGCCCTCAGTTCTAGCCTTGGGACTCTTACAAAATTAACTCAGCAGGAAATTAGGAATTTAAGAAGTACCTGCTGCTACAGAAAGAAATTTACCACAGTTCACTTCAAAGCAAGAAATGACACTAATGTATTCTCAGTGGAGAAATACATTATTTATTCCCATAACCTCAAATGCTCTGGAATTCAAATTTTTATTGGTAGCTAAGCAAAGTCTGCATATTGATGTCTTAGGCAGCACTTGAATGGATTCCATTGCCACTGCTGGTGAGGAAGATTTGGGCATACATAGGGTGGCCACACTCATATGAAGACAGGTGAAAATTCATGTAAGAGCTTAAATGAAGCCCATATGTAACCTACCCATGACTTAGAAGGGGAAAAAAGGACCTGTATACACATGTATACGCATCTATACACCTTTTTATAAGCCTGTGATGACATGGTTCATAAAAATAAATTACTGGTTTGCAGTTCTATTGTTTTACTTAGACTCAAATTTATAGACCTTATTTGGATTGCAGGTTAGACATCAGAGTGTATAAATACTATTTACAAAGTAGACTGTCATCCTAATGAAAACAAAATGGGCGAGATGGATCAGTATATAGATCTTCTTGGACCTCATTATAGCAAAGGGAACTAGAAATCGGAATTGGAATGGATGTGGGGAAAGAGACAAGCTATGTTTGATCTGAACAGTCCTTTCTACTCACTTACATCTTTTGAGGAAACAAACAGAAAAATCTCATTAAATCAGTGAGCCTAGTCAAAATGGTTCAACTTTCTAAGTAGCTCTGATTCCTTAGCCAAATATTATAGATACCCTCCTGTTGTTTAATTAAAACATCAAGTTACACAAACTGGTCCAGATAGTGGTGATTCATGCTTTTCAAATGAGTGAGGTCATCCTTGTTGTCTTGAGTGGGATTTAGACAGTGAAAAACAATTCCGAGCAGTATAATCCTTGCATGCTTGGAGTGTCCATCAGTTTACACACATGCGCACACACAGAGAGACACCGACACAAACACATTACACACATTGAGATTATTTGAGATTGTTTCCCGAGTGAGTCAGTAATCAATAACTGAATCTCACAATGTCAGAGGTAAGAGGAGAAAGCCAAGCAGATAGAATTTTATGACTGTTGTGGAGCTACAAAGAAATAACAGACTTCCGTGCCTTTCTTAACATGAGAAACTTCTTTTTCACTAGAAACCCAAAAGTAACAAAACACGCAACCCCAACTTCATTCTGAATCAATCATCTAGCAACTCCATTTTAATGATCCTCTTTGAGGTAGATTTCACATTGTAAATCATGCTAAAATCTACTCTAGAAAGCTGCACCACACTCTCTGACTTATCCAGCTGGAAATTAGAAAATAGCCTGTTTTGTTACATCACTGAATCTACTTGAAACAAAACCCTGTGAACTCAGGAAGGTCAGAAAGAAACAGGAAGTACAACAAAGGGAAGCTTGGGTGAACTTTCCAGAACTTCAGAAGTAGCTCATTTTGCTTTATAATTACCCTTGGGGAAGAAGATCAAATACGTTTTTATTTTGCCACTCCATCAAGACCCTAAATAGATCCTCACAGCACAAAGCACACTACAAATGCACATGATCAGACACAATTTGCTTGTGCCTGTGACCAGCTCTATGCTGGCTGTAGCAGGTACACATAAAAGGGCTGAATGCAGTGTAACTTACCTGTTACCCACAGTTCTGTCCATTTTCTGTCTTTAATTAGCAGCATAGAACTGGTTTCAATATCAAAGAAACCTCAAAATTCAGAACATTGTTTTGCTGTTGCTATCTTTTGTTCTGTTCTATTTTACAAAACCATAAATGTTTGAGGTCAAGCACCGGGCATTAGGCTAGAAGTTGGAGATATACAGGACATGTAAGGTGAGTCCATGACCTTAAGAATTGTCACAACTGTTAAAAGAGATCATGGGGCTCTTTTATGAGTGCTAAATTCCAAGTGAGGCGAATTCTTGGATAGCTTTGGTGGGACACCTCACACAGATGTCACTTCTCCCCAGGACATCCACTGATGAATGTTTGTTTCTTGTATATAGTTTTAATGCATTAATTCTATGGTAGAATAGTAGAAAAGTCTCAAACACATTATTGGTGAATATAAGAAATGAATATATTACACTAACAAAAGGAAGGTACTATGTAGCACTATGCATTAGATTTCTTTTTAAATGTTTTTTTTTGGGGGGGTTAATTCTGATTTTTGAGTCAATAGAGAAATCTCTTCTCTATTGGTGGGGTGGGGGGAACAACCACAACTAAACGTTTCTGATTCAGTCAATTCTTGTACTTTTTCCTTAAGCGAATTTGATATAATTTACAGTTAACCATTGCAAAAGTAGAATATGTTTAAACCACAGAGAAAATAATTGTATTTGGTATAGCTGGTAACAGAAGTGGAAAGCTTTTACAAATATTAACTAATTTTTTCTATAAGTATTTGTAATGTTGGAATAAAATGAATAAATAGTATTTTATATGTTTATGTGATATCCCAATCAAGAATAAATTTCTTCAAGTATGGGATATTGTTAAATTATTGAGATACATCATTTTTCAATATCAAGGCCATTATTACATTGGTTTTTATTACTGTTGTTCTTGTTTGGCTATGAATTATTTTAATCCATTCTATGAGCTATTTGCTGAGGCAGATAATAACATGGGTATAATGTTAAAAAATAAACATTCTTATATATATATATATACGCATGCTAAGTTTACGAAGATGGAGGTTTTTGTTCATTAATACTTCATATATTAGATGCTAGGGACTAGTCTCAAATTTCAAAGTTCCACAAAGTTCTTTTCTTACTAGTTCTTTGTTTAAGCTGTCATGTGTCTTGAATCATGGAAAATAAGTGTAGATAGTTTTGTTACTAGATTCACCAAACACCTTGCTCTTCCTGTATAAAACAGCCTTTAACTTCAAGGGAAGTGTTGCAAGCTGAGGAAGGAAACCCTGATATGGGGTGTTTGGTTCTCTTTTGAACTTTCTGAAATTCGAATGCAAGTGTAAATTTGAGGTCTTAATTTTGAGAAAAAAGGAATTTTTTCTCTGATATTTAAGAATAATTTTTATCACCTTTACTATATGTTTGCTGACATAATAATTATAAAAATTAAAATTCATTGAATGTTCATTAGCTGGCAGGCCAGTGATTAAATGTGTTTTTATTATAGGTCCCCTTTCATTTAATTTTCACAACTCAGCAAGGTGGGTACTATTACCTCATTTTACAGATGAAGAAAGTGAACTTTAAAGTAGTTAAGCAACTTGTCATAAAATCACACAAGCAATAAATTGCAAAGCATTTATTGGAACCCTGCGTTGGTTGATTTGGAACCTTTGTTCTTAACCTCCCATAATATTCTACTTAAGAAAATAATTTTTAATTAGGAGAAAGAAGAAAATAAGACTATACCTGCCAAACAAGAAATAGTTACAATTAAATTCACACTTTAAGTGAACTTTATAAAGAAAAGTACCTACTAAGTTTTCTTGTATACTTTACCAATATTCAATATGTTCCAGTAGTTTGATATATGTCAAAAAATGGAAAAGGAAGCATTTGAGGTATTAGGGATAATTCTGAATTTGAGAATCTGTCTATGTGTACCCAAATGAAATCTTAAATTTTAATATGTTTTCAATTGTCAAACTAAGTTTTGCCTGTGAATTTTCAAATGCAAAGTATATATTTGCATGTATGTCAACAAGTAATGCCTTAACTCTTAAATTTATATAGTCAAAGCTATATGGACATCTTTAATATTTTTTGAATATTTGATACATACGAGGGAATGTATGTAAGAAGTACAAAGAAATCATCTAAAACAAACACCGGTGATGCCACCAGCAAACTCAAAAGCTCTGGCCTTGCCAACACCAACTATGTTACCAGCTAGCTGGCTTCACACCCCTTCACCTTGTCTTTTCTGACTCCCTGCCCCCAGACAGGTAACTACCATCCTCAATTGGGTTTTATCATCCCCTTGCTTTTTTCTTGAGGTATAGCTGACATATGATAGTATGTTAGTTTCCGGTATATAACATTATTCAATATTTGTGCATATTGCAAAATGGTCACCACAATAAGACGGAGTTAACATCTGTCACCATATGTAGTTACAAACATTTTTTTTCTTGTGAGCAGAACTTCTAAAATTTACTATCTTAGCAATTTTCAAATAGGCAGTATGGTATTGTTCATTGTAATCACCATGTTTTGTTTATTTTATCACTGGAAGTTTGTATGTTTTGAACTTCTTCATTCATTTTACTCACCTTCCCCACCCACTCTGCCATTTCCTGCCTCTGGCAACCATCAATCTGTTTTCTGTATCTATGAGCTTTCTTTTTGGTGGTATTTTTGTTTGTGTCACTTCTTTGTTTTTGTTTAGATTCCACATAAAAGTAAGATTATATAGTATTTTATTTCTCTGATTTAAATTCACTTAGCATAATGTCCCTTAGGGTCCACCCATGTTGTTGCAAATGGAGTTACTTTTTCTATGGTGGAATAATATCATATATACACATGTGTGTACATGTGTGTATATACACATGTGTACATGTGTGTATACATATATGTGTGCACATATAGATCTGCATGTGAGGTATATATGTGTGTGTGATATATATGTATCACATTTCCTTTATTCATTCATCCATTGGTGAATACTTAGGTTGTTTCCACACCTTGGCTATTGCAAATAATGCGGCAATGAACATTGGGATGTACATATCTTTTCAAGTTAGGGTTTTTGTTTTCTTCAGATAAATATAGCATGTCCTTGGATAATATTTCATTCAGCATTGCCTCATTATGATGTCAGTCTATGGTAAAATTGATTTCATCACACATTATGCTGTTTCACCACAGTTCTAAGGACCTACTGACAACCTTAAATGAGGATTCAATGCATCCAGAAGGGGAATTATGGGATCATATGGTAGTTCTATTTTTAATTTTTTGAGGAACCTCCATACTGTTTTTCTAAGTGGCTTCACCAATTTACTTTCTCACTAACAGTACCTGAGGGTTTTCTTTTCTTCACATCCTCACCAACTCTTACTTCTTGTCTTTTTGATAATCCCCATTCTAATGGGAATGAGGTGATATTTCTATGTGATTTTGACTTGTGTTTCCCTCATGATTCATGATGATGAATGTTATTTCATGTACCTACTGGTTATCTGTGTGTCATTTTTAGGAAGATGTTTATTAGGATCTTCTGTGAATTTTTAATCAGATTGTTTGGGGGGATTTTTGATTTTATTTTTTGCTTTTGAGTAGTATGAGTTCTTTGTATATTTAAGATGTTAACTGCTATCAGATATATGGTTTTTAAATACTTTCTGGTATTCAGTATGGTGTTGTCTCATTTTGCTTATTTCCTTTGCCGTGCAGATACTTTTCAGGGTGACGTAGTCCCACCTGTGTATTTTGGCTTTTGTTGCCTTTGCTTTTTTCCTTTGTTTATTTGCTCTTCTTGTTTTTCTAAGAAAAATGTTAGCACATGTGTATATAATTCTAAACAATATATTTATTAGGTTTGCTAATGTCGAGCTTCCTAGAAATGGCCTACCAATATGTACATAGGTAACCTTTGTGGACTTGTTTATTCATTCACCATTGTTTCATAGATAGATTTATTCTTATTGTAAATGAAGTATGTCTCATTTTTTTCCCAGAAATATAATATTCTCATTCATGAGTATCTAGTTATTAATTCTTTTAGTGATGGCATTTGTTTCTTTTCTTTTTATCTATTTATTTTTTTTTTGCTTTTATAAATAGTTTTCCGATGAATATAATTGCGCATCTCCTCTGTTATTTCACTTGGGCTGCTGGAACAGAGTACCATAGCCTGGGCTACTCAAAAACAACAGAAATTTGTTTCTCACAGTTCTGGAGGCTGGAAGTCCAAGATCAGGGTGACAGCATGATCAGGTTCTCATGGGCCTTGTTCCAGGCTGCAGACTGGCCAACTTCTTGCTGTGTTTTGACATGGTAGAAAAGCAAGGGAGCTCTCTGGGGGGGTCTTTTATAAAGGACACTAAGCACATTGAAAAGAATTCTGCCCTCCTGACTTAACTGTCTTCCAAAGGTCCCACCTTTAAATACCAACACACTGGGAATTAGGTTTCAACAAATAGATTGGGGTGGGGGAGCACAAATATTTATTCTATAGCATCTCCTGTGCACAACTATCTGTTTCTGGAGCAAAATTTAGAAGCTCATTTTTATTAATGAAAACCCAGTTCCCAAGCTAAGGTTTATGAATGTTTTTTTTATTGTAGTGAATGCTTTCGAAGTTGCATTGTACAATGAAAAGTCATGTTCTATCACTAAGTGTACTTTCTGCTTAGTATATTTTATAGTCATGAATTTTTGCCAAGGAATGACTTAAACATAACACATATCTTTAATAGCTAGAAATGCCAATAATATCTTTGAATTTTTGCAGCCCTTTTGATTAAAATAAGGAAGCCTAAAGTATTTCATTTGTTTAAGAGGTTGTTGTAAGTGCTAAACCCATGCTTGTTCAATAAGGAATCTGTTGCCACACTCACTGTAGCGAAAGGGATATAACAGACATTTTACACATACATATGTGTCAGTAATGGAAATACCATTCGAAGCTGGAAAAGATGATTAAAGAAAACAGTGGTGATCCCAGGTGTGTTGTTCGCAGCTACAGTCTAAATGGTTCCTTTAGTGCTCATTGATATTAGGATTGGTTTCTAGCTTTAGCTATCCTTAAGGAAAGAAAGAACCATAGAGTGCCTGGTTCAGTGCTTTTAAAACCAGGAAACCTCAATTTCACTTTAAAATGAAACATTGATCTATGTGATATCATGCATCAGAACACTTTTCATTGCAGGTGACAGAAAAGCCAAGCTAAACCCAATTACACAAAAAGGTAAGGTACTGGGTCATGTTACTAGAAAGTCCTGTGTAAATCTAGTTTCATCTGTGGCTTGATTCAGGGTCTCAAACAGTGCCGTGGGACGTGATCCTTCTCCTGATCCTGGCTCAATTCTTATCCCTGTTGGCTGTCAGGACTATATTACCCAGGTTCAGGTCTACAGGAAAATGGGCACACATTCTTCTCAGCGATGCCTGCCAAATATCCTGCATTTCATTGACCCTGACTGGGTCACACACCTATCCATGAGCCAGTCTCTGTGGACTACAGAATGCAAGATTCTGATTGGTCAGGCCCTCCTTATCTGCCAGCTAAGGGTCAGGGAGGAAATCAACCTTATCTAAACCTTTGAGCTGTGTCTGAAGAAGAATGTGGTTCTTCAAGGAAAAAAAAGGGGGGTATGCATCCTAGAAAAGCATTAAAAATATACTGAGCAGCTGATTTTCACTTCAACTTTAAAAATTTTATGGTGCAGCAGAATTTTATTTCAAATTCTGTATCTCATTCCAATTACCTTTCTCTTTTCCTTTGTTTTCAGTACACCTATTTCATGTCCTTAAAGCTGAGGGGACAGAGCATCAGCCCCGGCTCTGTCACTGCAGATAAGTCTATTCTGCACTCTTTCGTTCAGTGGAACCCACTATGGTAGTCCGCACTTGTGGGAAGGAGTCTGACAGTCCTGTAATCTCCCTCCAGCAAGTCTTAAGGGAATAGTTATGTTATTCAATGGATTCAGCATGTCCCAAAGCAAGTTTTAAGCATTTTACACTCGAGATTTCTCTTAAGTTAGCTTATAATTATCTCAGCTTTTATTTCAATTTTCTTTCATCCTCACAAAACTCTGTTATTTCATGCCACAGGAGCTCTCCACCCTTAGCACTGAAGCAGTTTAAAATTTGACATTATACTGTGGCTGAAAATGACTACCCACAGAAAGCTCTCACACACTGGTACTTGCACTGGCTCATTCCCGTGAAACACATATGAAGCATATGCTCATTAGTTACAGGAATCCATTTAAATGATAATGTTTTCATATGGCCAACATCAAATAAACCTAGGGAGTAAACAGCATTGCAGCGCGGTAAACAAGCTCTGAAGTGCAGCTGAGTGTGAAGGTGATTATCGAGGAGCAGAGCTAGTGGGTACAGGGTGAGTAAACCAATCCACTGCCTGATAACAATGTCAATTTCTCACACAGTGCACTCCGTTACTTCTCCCTCAGTCGGCTGCCATGCTTTCTCCCGCAGGTTAAAAAAAATCCTAGTTCTTACTGGCAAGCTCAATGTTCATTAAAAGCAAAGAGGTATTACACATGGGAGAGGATGGACATGAGGACTTGGTGTGTAGCTGGGTAGCTCTGTAAGGTATAAATAGGTCCAAGAGTATCATTATGCTATTGTGTCTTCGAATTCAGAATATCACACATTTATTACACAGACCAAAGCTACTATTATAAACTTGACCAATAGAAGCTCATTTTAGAAACCTTATTTTTTATCCTTTAGTATTAAGCTTATTTTATTTTTTTAAAGATTTTATTTATTTATCTTTAGAGGGGAAGGGAAGGAGAGAGGGAGAAAAACATCAATGTATGGTTGCCTTTCGTGCGTCCCCTGCTGGGAAGTGACCTGCAGGGAACCGGTCTACAACCCCAGCATATGACTGGGAATCGAACTGCAATTGTCTGGTTCGCAGGCCCGCGCTCAATCCACTGAGCTACACCAGCCAGGGTTAAGCTTATTTTAAATAGTGCCATAGTACTCAGAACAATACAGGAAAAAAATTAATGCCAAGTAATGTTTGGTAGGCACTAGGTTAAACACTGACTGATGTGAAGAAATAAGGTGGACTTAGAATATTTGAGTTGGTATGAAATGATAAGAGGGAAGTTTGCCACTTGACAAGGGGGAGGAAAGTATTTTCAGCCAAAGCAACATGTGCAGAGAAATAAAAATATATGACCCATTTTAAAAGTAGCAAGTTAAGGAGTGAGGGGTGCAGAATTTTCATTTTATTTATATTTCTTTTAAAAACACTATGAGCATATACTCTTTTCATGATACATCTAGCAATTTTTAGGCACAGATATTGAAGACATTTTTATATGATGCTAATAGATTTTCACTTATTCAGGGACTGAAAATTTTGTGTCTTTAAAAGTTAAGTCTTGGGACAACCTGAAATGTGCCAATATCCAAATCATAAGGGTGCCAGAAGTAGCAGAACAGCAGCAAGAAAATGAAATCTTATTTGAACAAATAATGAAGGAAAACTTCCCCAATCTGGTGAAGGAAATAGACTTCCAGGAAGTTCAGGAAGCCCCCAGAGTCCCAAAGAAGTTGGACCCAAGGAGGAACACACCAAGACACATAATTAAGTTATCCAAAATTAAAGCTGTTGAAAATCCTAAAAGCAGCAAGAGATAAGGAGAATTGTCTACAGGGGTTCACATCAGACTGTCAGCTGATTTCTCAAAAGAGACCTTAAAGGCAAGAAGGGGCTGGAAAGAAGTATTCCAAGTCATGAAATCCAAAGACCTACATCCAAGATTGATCTATCCAGCAAAACTTTCATTTAGAATGGAAGATCAGATAAAGTGCTTCCCAGATAAGGTCAAGTTAAAGGAGTTCATCATCACCAAGCCTTTATTATATGAAGCATTAAAAGGCCTTATCTAAGAAAAAGATAAAAATATAAACAATAAAATGACAACAAACTCACAACTGTCAACAAATGAACCTAAAAGAAAAACAATGAAAGCAAAAACTAAGCAACCAGAACAGGAACAGAACCATAGAAATGGACACACAGAGGGAGTTCAATGGGGAGAGGGAAGGGAGGAATAGGGGGACAGAAAGGTACAGGGAAGAAGTGGGCATAAAATAGATGGGGAGAAATAAAAAATGGTATAGGAAACAGAGGACTCAAAGAACTTACATGTATAACCCATGGACATAAACTAAAGTGGGGGGGTGCTGGAAGGTTGGGGGGGCAGAGTGGAGGGGAGATAAAGGGGAAAAATTGGAAAAACTGTAGTAGCATAATCAATAAAAAATACTTAAAAATAAAAAGTTAAGTCTTTGTAAAATCTGGATGATAAAATAGAAAGAAAAATGACTAAATTATATTTTCTTATTCTTGTCATTGTATGTTTTTTTTAATTTATATTCTTAATTATTATATTAAGTTTACTTTTGAGGCATATGGATAAAAATTACTTAGAGTGGTAGTGAGTTCTTCAAGCTTTAGTCTTAACCTACCAAACAAAGTCAAGAGCAATAAGAATGGAAACTTGAATGCATGGACTTACCAGATGGGAAAAGCAGGGCCATCCAGTTAGCCACATAAACTCACTGAAATCAATGTTTATCCGTGATTTCTCAAATAAATATCTTCTGATTAATTCACTACTTGCATTACTAAAAAGGGGGTTGGATTAAGAAAAATGGTTAACTTTCATGTCATTCGAATATCCAGATATTTATCACACCCTGATTCTACAGCAACAATGTGGGCTCTTACTCTGTCATTACTGGACTGAGTGGTAATGGAAACCAGAAAGGCCAAATCATGCCCAGTGTTTTCAAAGGGCCTTAGAGTCCCTGTGCTGCTCTATGTGTGGGTCCGCCTCGCTGCAGTGCACTGGACATAACCCCACAACAGGATCTGGCTGGTCTTCTCATGTCATTCCGTAACCCTGCACGTGACCTTATTCTGACACCAGGTGTCAAGGGCAGGCTGAACTTCAGCATTTCTTATGAAGTATTCAGTATATTCTCTGAATACCCTGCCTCAGGGAACCCCATACCACCATGAAAACCTGTATTTTTGTCAAAAATAAAACTGTATTCTCAGTAACAATATTAATTAGAAAATCATTGACATAGGATATGAACAATTTGGACTTTTGAAAGAAAAGATCCATCAGGAGCAGAAAGGGATTATTTCTGCCAGAAGCACTTCCTCTTTTTTTTTTTTTTTTTTTTTTAAATTTCTGGTGGTGCAGACAGGCAGGGAAGTTTTCAGGGAATACACGCTTGCCTTCAGTTTACCCTCTGATTAATTCAAAGATTGCTCTTTCTTTTGGAATAACTAAACACAAATAAAATTGGACTTTAAGGGAATATTTTCATACCATATTGTTTAGTCAATCTCATGGAATTTGGTTTTGATTCGGTTCTGCTTTGTTTTTTTCCTTAATGAGCCACATTCAACATGGATTCCTATACATACACATACAAACAATGAATTGTGCAACTTCTGTTCTTATAGAAACTTCTGTTAGGATAGAAAATCCAGCTATGTTAAATGATAATGGTCTTGATAGCCTTCTCCTGGTCTCTAAATTTGATATTCTATTAAGGGGTTATTTTGTAGACTTAAGTATTTTCATGACTTCTTTCTGGAGATTAAAAGACCCTGCTTTCAGATCGTTAAGCAAACCTCCTCCTTTTTCTTTTTGCTGTTTCTCAGACTTGTAATCCAAAAGTAAGAGAAGCCAAAACATCATCACTATGGAGATATTTGTGCCTTGTTCTTGTTTTCTCTGGCTCTAGAGAGTAAGTCTGTGCAGTGCACACACAGTGTAATTGATGCTCTGGTGCAGCTGCCATTGGAGCTTTCCTATAAGAAATCATATTAGCCTTCCTTTTTCACTGTGTTTAGGGTAATAAGTCATCCTTGACATTCCCCATTCATACAACAAAATGTCTGTGTTACAAAATCAACCCCAAGCTTATCCGATAATTAATACCAGATTTGTAAGTGACACAGATGATGTCAGGTTTTTGTATTAAGTAGGACCTTGAACCCCAGCATTTACTGGTTGCAAGCCTTTTGCTAACAGATAACATCTGCCAATGAGTAATAGTTGGTTTCAGGGAAGAACAGCTTTTAGTAATTTTATTCCTAGGAAGTTCACTTCATTGACAACACTTGAAGCCAAATGCTTTAGTTTAACCACCATAGAGCAAGAAATGGCCATGCAGTCTCTTTCACAATTTTTTAAGCCTTGAGGGAATCACATTTAAGAATAAGAAGGACTACCGTTCATTCCTTAGCGTGGACTCACTTCAGCAATCACTAATCAGCTCACTGCCTTTATACTTTCCGGTAATGTCAACCTGTTGGTCAGGAAGTAGAAAGACATTCGATGACCAGGGTCTGATACAAACTGTCTAAATCACAAAATAAGTAGTGAAAATACTCCCAAGTCAGTGATGCTTCTTATAGTTAGAATGGCAGGTTATAGATAAAGGGAGGAATCAACAATGATCCAGAACCTCTGGCTGGTGTAGCTCAGTGGATTGAGCATGGCCCTGCAGACCAAAGTATGGCGGTTCAATTCCCAGTCAGGGCACATGCCTGGGCTGCAGGCCAGTTCCCAGCAGGGAACACATGAGAAGAAACCATACATTGATATTTCTCTCCCTCTCTCCTTCCCTTCCCCTCTAAAGATAAATAAATAAAAATTTTTAACAAAAATAAAATAAAGTTCATCTCCCTCTATCACCATTAAAAAAAAAGATCCAGGAGGATTAGACTTGGAGACCTCATTAAAACTCCTGTTAGCTTAATACACACACAGAAGGTTACATATAGGAACATTTATAGATGTATGAATAACCATGGGTGAGTATACACACACATATATCCTTGCTCAGTCAACTGGGAGGACATAGAAGTTATAATACCCCAGTAGCAACCAGCACCCAGACCTTATTTTCTAATTCTGTTCTCCAGTAAAAAGAACCAGGTTCCCCTGATTCTAGGACTTGAATAAGAAAACACACAAGATAAGATTGGATTATCTTGTACTTCAAAAAATAAAAACAACAACAATACAACCTCGCAACGATAGGGTCATGTCAAAGGAACATAGAAACATAGAGACCAACGGAATAAATTCTAGGTGATCAAAATAGTAATTTAGGCAATATAATAGTATGGAATTATAACACAAGATATAAAATAAACATCCATGAATATGTATTAATATTAATTGATGAATAAATAAATGTAGAAAAATAGAAAAAGCTGTGAAATTTTTCAAAAAACTCAGGTCGATCTTCCACCCTCACAGAGGCAGGTAGAGCCTAACTTTCTATTCCTTAACTGTGGGCTGTGCCCTCTTTTCAAAGGACACGGTATAGAAAGGCAGGTGGAGAGCAGGGTAAGACTAACCTGGCAAACGCCAGCTCACCCAGGTGATTAAGGTTCACAGCAACAGTGATAAGTCAATGATGATAGCACGTATCCTTGATGTAATGGGATAAGAATGGAACTTGTCCTCTGTGGTCTTTCAAAACCCTGTAACCCTTATCTAGGCATGAGGAAAACATTAGCCAATCTCCAAGTGAGGGACATTCTGCAAAACACCGGAGCAGTATTTCTCAAAACTGTCCAGGTAATCAAATACAAGGAACATCTACGAAACTGTCACAGCTGAGAGAAGCGGAAGGCGACATGACAATGTAAATATTGTGTGATGTAATGGGAATCCTGGATGGCAATCATGGAACATAAGAAAGGACATCAGATAAAAACTAAGGAAATCTGAATAAAATGTGGGCTTTAATTAAAATGATGTGTTGATACTGGTTCATATACTCTTTAAGTGTACCCTAGTAATATAAAATATAAATAACCAGAGAGACTGGGCCTGGGGCCTATGAGAACTCTGTGTTATCTTCACAACTTTCTGTAAAAATTCAATTTTATTATAAAACTTAAAAGTTTACCTAAAACTTTAATAAGTTCCTCCTAACTTATATTTTGTTATTTATATAGACTTTTGCTAAATGTCAATATTTTTATGACATGTGGGCTAAATGATTATTCTCTATTGCCCCATAGATTTGTGAATTCATTCTTCTAAGTGCTTTGATCAAAGCTTTAATTTTACCCTGAAAATGATCTTTCAGTTGTTAGGGAAGTATTTTCTTTTTCCAAGTTGTTCATATGCTGTCATTTTGGTTATTATATCATCTCTGAGACAACTATGGCTTGACTCTCAGTTTTATTAAAACTCTATTATGATTATCCCTCTAAAAACACTCCAAACCCTGGTCAGTTTCACTCAGAGTGGCAGTGAGGGTGGCATGTGTCACTGCAAGCCTGCCCATTATATAATTCTGCCCATTATATCCCTGCCTCTCCATTTATGCGCGTCTAAAAGTGTTATCTGAGCTGGAAGATCATTCTGTAACCTTCAGATTACTGCTGGGTGGCTTCGGCAGAAAAGGAATTACCAATGCATTAAATTTGAATTAGCTCTGAGAAATCATGCAGATGTATGCATGGAACATTATAGCAATACTGTCTCCCAGGCACAGCAGAATTGCTTTTATGCAGTTTTAAAGAATCACTTGAGCAACCCTTAAACTGCACACATGATGAAGCTGAGCCAGCATCTTCTGTATTAAAAAAAAAAAAATCTGCTGCCCAAATCTAGCCTTTCAGGAAGTTGTCTTTCAGAGAAACCTGATCACACAGGGACTGCTGCTGAGTGGACTGTTTGGGTCTCAGCTCTGCCATGTCAGAGGGCCCCAGCAGAGGGACTGCAGAAGTGTCACTTAGACTAATGATTATGAATTATGCAGAGGGTCATATCCTCTTAGTTACAAGTCATTTACACGGTCTCCCTTTAGACTGCCTAGCCTGCTTCAGTTTTTGTGTCCTCCTACTAGGAAATAACTCATTGAATAGATGTTCAAAGTTGAATTTATTGACATTCTATTTTTCTTCCGTAATGCCAGGCTTGCAAAACAACCACATGAAAAAAAAATACAAGACGCCTACCATCACTGAAATCGTAGCAGTAAAGTGTCTTGGTGCAGTTTTTTTCCTTTTGGTCTGTCAGGCTGCTTCCCATTTTAAAGGTCTGACAGTCCTAATATCTTCCTCTCTGCCTCTCCCTTCTGTAATCAGTTCAGTTGAAAAGGCGGTGTACAGATGTGTACAGGGGGAAAGAGGCACAGCTGATGCTCAATCCACCCATCGCCATCTGTGATAAACCTATGTACTGTTTCAGTGACCTACTTAGAAGCAGGGAGCACCAGGAACACCCAAGCATTTCATTCTTAAAAACTTTGTCAGATGTAACTATATCTCTAGGAATCTGAGGCTCTGAGCCTACACTAAAGATAAAAGACACAGGTCATAGAGGCAGTTCTGTACATTTTAACAGGCACCTGACTATGCATGCCTGTGTGGATGGGTGGGAAGTCAGCTGAAATAAGGGATCTGCTTTTGTGTTGCTTGCTGACCTTAAATTGCAAGGGAATGTATGAGGAGTACTGACCTCTCCCCAAAGTGGACCATCCGTGGCCGACTTCAGAGTCAGACTATTCCTCATAATAAAGCCAGTCTGGAGCCAGGAGAAGACGCTTTTCCACGTTGACCAGGCATATTATGTCTCCATGGCTGAGCAGGGCACAACCTGTCCAGACTTCATAAGCAACCTCAGAACCAACAGGCCTTGTTATTGTTTATAAACAGGTGGTTATTCAGCCCGGCGAAGTGCCATTCAATGCAGACTTGTACAGCACAGCTACCCTGGCAGCTAGACTTGGAAAGGGAGCCCTGCGGCCAGAATGGCCAGGGCCAAGTAAAAATAACTAAAGGGTAGTGCTCTGGAATGCTGCTCACATTTCCAAGAAGTTGGTTGGCATACGTGATGGAATGATTCAGTGGCGGCTCAGGCAGCCACATTCGGCTGTTTTTTGAATGACCTGTGCTGTTCGTACAGATTTCTTGCAGTTCAAATGTTTTCCCCTATAGACGTTTACCGCCAAAGTGCACCAGCAAGCGCGCATTCCCATTATCCCTGTATACCCCCAAAATAAACTCAGAAAAGCTCCCGTGCAGTGGACTTAAATGTCACTTAAAGGCCTTCCATGGCAGGATGATTCATTGAGGTAACAGCCAGGGGGATCCTTTCAACACAGAACTTCAACGAGGCCCCTCCTCTGCTCAAACACAAAAACCCCTCCCAAACCTCTCAAGAAGATGAAGGTGCTCCAGTGACCTATGGGCTAACGGCTCTTCCCCTCCCCATCCCTCCGACCCCCTCTGCCTTCACTGACCCGTCACTCAATCCCACGCCACACTGCCTCCTTACCTTCCCCAAACAAGCTACACTCGCTCCAGCCCAGGAACCCTGCTTGCAGGGCGATGCCCTCAGGTTTCCATCCACAGGCTTCTTTCCTCACTGCCATCAGGCCTCTGCTCAGATGTCATCCCTGAGGCAGTCCGGGACCTCCTGACAACAGAGAACAACCCTCACGTACACACAACCTATCACTTTGCCCTGCTTTATTTTTCTAAATAACACTCACCTCTTACAAGCACATGGTGTATTTTACCAACTTCTTTGTCCATTTTATCACCTCTGACAAAAATGGCAAGCACATGAAGGGCAGGGACTTTGTTTTATTTACTGCTTTATTTCTAGAATCTAAAATGTGCTCACCATATACAGGGTGCTCAATAACATTTGTTGAATTCTGGCAGGAATGTCCGACCTTCTGGCATCTCTGGGCCACACTGGAAGAAGAGTTGTCTTGGGCCACACATTAAATACCTTGTAACACGTAGTCACACAAAAAATCTCAACTGTTTTAAGTAAGTTTCTGTTTTTTTGTTAGGTCATATCCCTAGCCATCCTGGGCTGCATGTGGCTTATGGGTTGCAGGTGGGACACCCCTATGTGTGTTTTTTCTTTGCATTTGTTCCTTCTCAACCTAGTGTTTCTCCCCCACCACACACACACACACACACACACACATGCATGTGCCTGTATGCACATGCACATACACACTCCTGCACACACACATACCCAGCTCAATTTGTTTTAAAAGGCTTGTTGTTATTACAGGACAGCAAAGTGCTATTGTGCCCTGGCTCATGTAACTCAGTGGATTGAGCACAGGCTACAAACCAAAGGGTTGCCAGTTCAATTCCCAGTCAGGGCACATGCCTGGGTTGCGGTCCAGGTCCCCAGTACGGCGTGCAAAAGGCAACCACCCATTGATGTTTCTCTCCCTCTCTTTCTCCTTCTCTTCCCCTCTCTCTAAAAGTAAATAATATAATGAAATCTTTTTTTAAAGGGAAAAAAGGTACAGTTTTGAGACAAACCATAGACACAGGATTCCCAGATGCAAAAGACAGAAGCACTTCTTCCTAGCAAAGATAAAAACAAAAAATTCTTGAGCCCTGAAGTAGGAAGCAGACACCCAGTATACTTGGCCTATGGCCCATATGGCACATAAATGCGGTGGAGCACATGCCTGTGGATTCCCTGGGCCTCCATGACTGCAGTGCTATACTAGGCAGTAACCAAAGGCTGCCAGCAGAATCCGCGATGTGCTCCTTGTATTTTGTAACATAGAGATGTATATGGTAAATGATAAAGAGTTTACATTCTAGAGCACATATTCAGTTTTACTTTGAATATAATCTTATCATTTTTAAAAATGCATCTAAAATATAGAATATTCATGTTGTTATTCTGTATTCGTAGATGCTTGTACCAGCTAGACTTTTAAATGCCCACAGTTAGGTAAGCAGCTCCTTCATTCAGAGTTCTGTCTGGATGTGCAATGTGCTATATTAGAACGCACATTATTTTGATTGACAGACCCTTACATGTACATCCAGGTACCTGGCAATTACACCCTAAACAAATTATGGATAGTTAACCTCATTTTGCATGAGGGATGGTTGTGTTAAGAAAAACTCAGATACCATGTTTGGGCTCAATGAAAAAGAAAGCAGCATAGTCTATGTCTGCTATAGATAAAAAAGGGGGGGGAGATGACAAGCTATGTGTCTTTATTCATTATTTCTGCTTTAGATTTCAGCAGCAATTTCAAGTTTGGGAATATACTAACTAGGGGAGTGTTTCAGAATCAGTGAGTTATTGGTACATATCTGGTCTGATGGGACATATTCAAAAATCACCATTGAATAGATTTTTTAATTAACGCTATATCATTTATTTTGAAATTGCAAATAACATCAAAGTAAACTGAGAACCTTTATGCTTCCAGGAAAAGGCAATACATTTTTAAATGCTGAGAAGCATTACACTAATCTATAGATTCATAAATAACTTTCTTCTTCCTTTTTGGCAATGCATATAGTTTACTCTAACAAGTATTAATGTCACACTTATAGGTAAGCCACTATGCTGGACACTGGGAACTTTGCACCATAGAGTTTATACTTGCTCAATTAAATGAACATTCATTTTTTTTATATCTTGCAAAGCTGAAACTTTCTACCTGTTAAAAAGCTCTTCCTCCCCTTTCTCTCTCATCCCCTCACCACAACCATTCTACTTTCTGTTTCTGAGAGCTGAATACTTTAGGTCCTCATCTAAGTGGAATAATTTACTATTTGTCTCTGTGGCTCACTTATTTCACTTAGTGTAATGTCCTCAAGGTTCATCCGTGGTATAGCGTATAAGAGGATGTCCTTTCTAAGGCTGATTCATATTCCACTGTATGTCTGTATTGCATTTTCTTTATCCATTTACCTCCTGATGCACTTTTAGGTTGCCTTTGCCCTTTGACTATTGCAAATAGTGTTGCAATGAACATGTGTCCAAATATTTCTTCAAGATTCTGTTTTCAGTTCATTTGAATATATCCAGAAGTGGAACTTCTAGATCATATGGTAATTCTATTAATTTTTGAGGAAGTCAATACTGTTTTGCATAGTGGTTATCTGTTACACATTCCTACCAACAGTGCACAAGTGTTACAATTTTTCTACATCCTCACCAACACTTGTTATTGTCTGTTTTATTTTTTTAATGTAGTGGCCATCTTAACTAACGAGTGGGAGGTACCTTGTGTTATTTATTCACATTTCCTTGTTAATTAGTGATGTTGAGCATTTTTCCCCATATCTGTTGCATATTTGTGTTTCCTTTGGAAAAATGCCTATTCAGGGTTTTTGGGTCAATTTTTTTATTGAGTTATTAGTTTTTGTTTTGGGGGGATTTTTTGTTGTTTGGGTTTTTGGGGTTTTTTTGTTTGTTTGTTTTGCTACTGAGCTGTGGGAGTTCTTTACATATTTTGATCATTAACCCCTTATCAGATACATGGTTTGCAAAGATTTTCTTCCATTCTAACTGTTGCCTGTTCACGCCTTTGATTACTTTCTTTGCTGAACAGAGCCTTTTGGTTTGACACAGCGCCACTTATTTGCTTTTGCTTTTGTTGCCTGTGCTTCTGGTGCCACACCCATGAGATCATGTCAAGACCAACTTCATGAAGCTTTTTCCCATGACCCCACAACTCTTACATAGAGAGCTTCAACATTGTACCCGAAAATCCTTTGAAACCCTTGCTCAAAACCCCCACCTTGCTTTTTCTTCTCTCTCTCAACTATTATTGATCCTTAGTCAATCCTAACCAAGCCTCAGGAAAAGAGCAGTCTTAACAAAACTTGAAATTCTCAGCAACTTCTGACGTGACTTTGCCCGCCTTAAGTTGCTGCCAAAGCTTTATGAGCTGGAGTCTCCCGCACAACTGTCATCAATAAACTCACCTCTGTCTCTCCTCTTTGTGACGTGGGGAGCCCAATTTCAACAAGAGGCACACCTGTACAGAAACTTGATTTACGTCAGAGTTGGCGTGGCAGATCGGTGAGGAAGTAGACTTTTTTTCAGCACACAGTGTTGAAATAATTGATTTTATCCTAATAGATAATCACTTTATACTATACACAACAAACAATTTCAAGGGATATTAAAGACTTAGATGTGAAAAACAAAACTATAAAAATGTTAGAAGTCAACATAGGGGTATATCTCAAGAAAGTTTTCTTTTTAAGATGCAGTAATCCCAAAATACAAATAATAAAATTGAACATCATTAAAATTCAGAATTGTAGTTTGTCAAAATTTATATGAAGAAGGTGTAAAGGAAAAACAAATTTAGAGAAGGAAACTAGCAACATAGAACACATAAAGAATTAGGATCAAGAATAGACAAATTCCTACTTATCAAAAAAAAACAACAATTAAAAAAACAGGCACATGATAGGAGAGGAAAATAAACATTGGAAAAGGTAAATGTATAATAAAAATGCAAATTGAAACTTTATCAGGAAACCATTTTACACATAACAGATCAGTAAAAATTTAAGTCAGATACTATCGAATGTTAAGCAGGAATGTGGAACAGGAACTGTATACCATCCAACTGGGCTTGGACACGTGTGGAGCCTCTCTGGAGGATAGTGCATTACCGACATATGACCTACATCCTATCTCTTAACAAATTTTAAAGCAGTTGTTTGTTTTATAAGATTGTTTCTGGGAAGCAGAAGAGCGAAACTTAGAAATATTTTTTAGAAAGTCTTTTAAGATTTTGAATGGTCAGTTCTTCATTTTAGCATCCATTCTCCTACCAGCCAGTAGTTCCTCATCAAGAGTTTAGTATGTCGAGAATGGAAAGAAGCAGGAAAGGGAAATTGCTGTTTTGCATGCAAGGCTATGCATCCTAATCTGAAAGGGCCTGTAGAGTCTATTTCTCCTTATTGTGCAGTCAACACGCACACAACAGAATGACGGTCTCCAGATTGGGGGGAGGAGCAGGTAGGAAAGGGTAAAGGCAGGGGGAGGGGATAAATGGTGACAGAGGGAGACCTGACTTTGGGTGGTGAACACAAAACAATATACAGGTGATGTGTTTATAGAATTGTACACCTGAAACCTATGTAATATTATTAACCATTGTCACCCCAATAAATTCAATAAAAATCTTAAGTAAAAATGAAAAGAGGGAGCAGTAATTCACCAGCGCTCTGAACTCCTTCCAATAGCTGTGCAATCTGTCTCTTTCTCATTTGGAGAGGTGGATATAGGGACACCATCCTGTCAAGGTCTCCTCTTTTCCTCCTTTTCATCAGGTAAAAGAAAAAGCCAAGAGAGGCTTTTTCCCTCTTCCCACTTGCATGGGAATATTTTAGTGGCCTTCACTCAGGCCCACTATTTCTTCATTATTTCTGCTTTGGGAGGATACCACAGATTTCTGTTCTACTAAATTGTAGACCTTTCAGGGCATCTTCACACCTTGAATACAATGTCCTGTAAGCAGTTTGCACCAAACTGATGCTCTTTAATGTAGGTCCATTCAGCAAATATCATAGCTCCAAGTGGCTGTACCTAAACTGCAGCACCTGATTGCTGCCTTCTGGCTAGTGAACAGGTGAGTAGCAGGAGTTCTTGAGTCATGTCACGTGTCTCCCAGTGCAGAGACCCCAAGGTACAGAACAGCATGTAAGGGTCTGAATAAGTGCTAAGAGAATTCAACTTTTGTAAAGTCTCACAATGTTCTCCACTTGTGATATATCTCCCATCTGATGTGCACGTGAAAGGAAATTCAATGCCTATTGTGAATAACAGCAAAAGGATATTTTTTAAGAGAAAAAAAATCTGAGGAAATAGTTATCGGCATATCTTAAGAAGACATGAAAATTATTGATACTCTTTTCTTCTAAACAGCATTTCTGTGTATCCAGTGGAAGGTATGAGCTTCAAGGAAAATAGGGTACATGGCTGTCACACTGGAATCAAATTAAGTAAATGGGGCCCTAATGGCCTAAAAGAATTAATGTACCTTCAACATGTGAGACATTTCCTTCAGGGAAATAAGGTCCTTATTAATCTGGACAAAAGATCCATGAGAAAAAGGCAGGTATCAGAAATGTGATCCCCATTTTGGGAATGGAGCAAGCCAGGCGGAGGAAATTGAAATGACTGACCTTTGTCATAAAGGGAGACGAGTGTCAGAGCTAATTACATAGACCATTTTGGCTTCCTCTTCTAAATTGTCACACTTCAGCAATTAGAAATCACTTACACTCTCAGTGCTACATTAATTCATCCTTAGACTCACAGACTCAGAGACTGGTCTGCACAGAGTCAGCCTTGGAGGCCAAACTCTTCATTTTTCAGATGAGGAAACCAACATCTGGGGATGTGATAGACCTTGTTCAAAGTTACACACACAGCCTGAAATTGAGGTCTGACACTAAGTTTAAACTCCCTTTCCTTGGTGATGCTGCATTTTGGATAAAAGCTACTCATTTTAGTTTTTTAAAAATTGCTTTCTATAACAAACATGTCTCATACACCTGTGAATTTTTAAAGCAAGTTGTAAAATTTTAGAATGTGTTCACCTCATGCATCATCACTTCCAGGACTCCTTTTCTGACACACACACACACACAAATACATACATGAACTGAAAGATACTGATTCCTTAGGGTACCTGTATTACTCAGTGCATGTTTGCTCATTGCATTAAGTGCATTTATAAAGATTTATTTATATACCTATCACCCCTACTGTACTGTTAGTTCTTTGAGGACAGAGACTGGGTCATACTCATCTTTGTACCCCAAAATCTCAATATAAAGTAAACATTGTAGAAATATTAAATGATTTATTTACCCCTTACATGACGACATTGTATAAATGATCCATGACTATATCTAAAACCAATTAGCATTTTAGGTGATTCAATAAACAACATACCTTGGCCCTTCTGGAGAAAGATCTCCTCAAAGAATCAAACAGCAGCATCTCTTCCCTCTGTCTTCAAAAAAGAAACATCCTACGGCTTGGCAAATCTAACTCCTCCATCTGGCGATAGAATCTTAGTATATCAGCTAGGCGTTATTTTATTAGGCATTCCTGGATCCTCAGTCTCTCCACTCATATATTGCCATCTGACTATCTGCAAACAAATCTGATTCTCTTCCATCTCCAAACCCGTAGTGATCTATATTCCCTGTCTCTGCTTCCTGGCTATTTATTTCTTCTCTCTACATGATATATTTCACCAGAAAACGAATGTATGGATGAATAGGTATGAGAACTTTAAAGCCAGAGCTGCTGGTCCCATTGAGCCAGCAGGCCACGTTGCCTTGACCTTTCTGAGCTGTTTTCCTGGCCACTCTAGGTCTCCATGGTTTCACATCTTGATTCACATCAACCCAAGAAGTGAAGAGTGGTGCTTGCTCTTGCGCTTTGATTCTGACAGTGAGTTACATTAGCGTGGGGGAGGGGTGGCCTGAGGGGAACTGGGGTAGATTTGACCACTCTGGTAAAAGCTTAACCTTATATAACCTACTTTCTAGGTACCTAAACCAAAACACAGGTTTTCCTCACAGACATCTTTTAAAAGTGGGTCCCAGCATTACCACACACGAGATCAAAAATAAAACCTTCTCAAGTGAAAGAAGAAAACAAATTAAAGGAGGAAATTCAGTACATTGGTTGTTTAATCTAGGATACCAGCATGTCATTTGACATAGAAAGATTTTATTATCCCTTCTACCCCAAGTCTGAAAGTTTCTAAAGCTGTTCTGTGTTACCCGACACATCCAGGGAATACATGTTCTTGGTGCTGGCAGCTGGTCCCACAACCCCACTCTGAGCAGGTCTAGAGTCTCCATCCCCTCCTTTTCAACCTACAGCCCAAAGCATCCTCTTCTCTGGCCACAACAGCCCTTGCGAGTTTTTTTGTGCTGTGAGTCCACCTTTTTTTACCTTGTGAACTGCTCTCCAGGACTTATGGATCACAGCATGGCCACTAGGATGGCCACATCAGTTACCCTAGTGTGGAAATACCAACCACGGCTGTTGCTTGTACACAGAGAAGAGCACAGTATACTTAAACCCCAACCGAGGCACCTAACCATCAGTGTGAACTTGGTCAGTATCCTTGACCTCAACAAACCATAGCATCCTCACCAGAAAAGGTAAATATAGTAATGACTTCCTTGGGTATTGTAGGGTAATTTTGATTGAAGTCCCAACAAATGATATATGCGAAAGAAATGGTGTTGTTTTAGTTTATGTGATGCCCAGTGTTATATAGCAGTGGTTTATTACAAGTGAAAATGTGTGTTTCTTCTCTGACTTCTGCACAGTATCTGACTGCAGTAATTAAAAGATGCATTACAAGCATATTAACCTTGTGAAGCCATGGGTCAAATTTTGTCACTGTTATAAATTTCAGTCATTGTATAAGTTTAGCTTTATGTGAGATGCATTTATTAATTTCAGGAATAATGATTGTATGTCTGTAATGCGCAGGATGTTCTGCTAGCCACTGGAGATAGAACTGTAAACAAGATAAACGGTATCGTGGAGTTCAGAAGCCTGTGAAAGGGTTAACAAGGACAGGGTAGGAATTACAGCCAAAGCAAACTGCCTATGAGAAGGCCGGGGTGTCGGAGGACATGTCTCTGCTAAGTGACCGTGGTTCCCCTGAGAGCACAGGAGGCACAGCTGTAGTCTTGACTACAGAGTGACGGATGTGGCAAGCCACATTTGAAACCCAAGAAAGTGAAACAGGACTCTCGCAGACACTGACAGTTATAATGCTGGCTGGATTCATACATAATGGTGGCCATTTGTGGTGGCGTAGTAACAGGTGGGACCGAGACTGTCCAGCTCTCAAAAGACTCACAAAAGCCGTGCCACATGTCCTCATGTTTATTTTAATCCCCTGTCTCTCTGCCTCTAACAGGAAGAGAATCTGGCCTGAGGACCAAGAAAGTGTTATAAACATTATGATTTTTTGCTACTACTACTTCATCTAATAAACCCCAAATGATTTTCATGGAGCTAATTGTGCATCAGCCCTTTTCATATCATAGAGGTAGAGGAGTATTGGTGTTGCATGGGCAGCTCCAGAATTTGGAATTTAAGCAGAAAGGCAAGCCAGAGCGCTTGGCCTTGCCTTCAGACTCCCCAGCCGGCTCTGAGGGGGTGGAAGGGGCACAACACGTTTGAGAAAGAAAGAAGCCAGTCTAGATGGGGGGAAAAAAAGCAAAATGGGGAAATGGCAGGAGATAAAACTGAAACTGATGAGATAGATGGGGGTCAGATTATGTAAGTCATATGGCCAAGTGAAAAACTGATTCTTATACAAAAGGCGATGGGAAATGTACTGTCTTTTTTAAAGGTTCAGAAAAGGAAATAAATTCAGAGTGTAAAAGAAATCTCAGAATGACATAAACATTCTACTGGGAAAAAAACCAGTTCAAAACAGTAATTTGATTGCTCTGACTTCCCTTTGATTAGTAACTGTAGGAAAACATTTTGTTCCTCTGTTCATGTCATTCACTCAGGAACAAGAGCTGCACTGGGTCCCACAGGGACAGATTTGGAACAGGCCGGGGAAGATCGTATCGCTCTGCTCCTTGCCAATAGACCAGTGAATCAAGCAGCCAGAGCAGAGAAAAGGGATGGCTTTAATAGTGTCACAGAAAATATGTGTCTGTATGAGAAAAAGATATGTATATAAATATATATACATACACACACATATATACTATATGCATGTATATGCATACACACATGTATATATAGTATATATACTGTGTGTTTCTGTATGTGTATATATACACATATATACATGTATATATACATACACACACATACATATATATATATATATATATATATATATATATATATATATATTTAACACTCTGTTACTGCCTTCTAAAGCAATTCTATCTTACTTATCATGGGAGTTTAGGAGGCAAGTAGGGGGTCAATGAAAGAAGACCCAATAACTGGCTGCTGAAGAGAAATGTTAGTGAAAATAAATGTATTCATTCAACACAACTTTATTGCGTGACTCCTGTTTTCCGCACTTATTTTAGATAATGAAGGACACAACAGGAAATAGAACAGACAGAATTGTCACCCTCACTGGACTGCGTGAAGAAGGGAGACAGACAATAAACCCATGATCAAGAGAATATATAAGTACAGTGGAGGAAAACTAAGTAGGAAAGAGAGAGAGTGTGCGGTGGTAACAGAAGGCCTTGCAGATAAGATGGGATTTGAACAACGGCCTTAGGGAGGGAAGGAACCTGCCACGTGACCGGGTAGGGAAGAGACCAAGCAGCGGGAGCTGGGAGGCCAGTTACCCTAAAGCAGAACATGCTGGTGCAGAGGGCACAAACCAGTCCAAAAAGGAGCAGAAGGTTGGCTTGTCTTCAATAAGGAGTTTATTAAATTGTTTGCTCTGTGGTGAGCAATATGTGCTCTCCATTTCCTCATATAATCCTTTGGTAAAATCCTCACAACTGGCTCTTGCCAGTGGAGAAAATGCAGTAAACTGCTGAATTCTGTCTCACTATTACATCTAAGCTATGATTTCACCTCTATAAGAAAAGCTCAAAACAGCTGGATTAAGTAAGAATATGACCTATATTGGAGGACAAGTTATATCTTAAAAACAGTTGCAAGTTCCAAGAGCAGAAATTTGGCTTGAGGGAGTTAACCCATGGACCACAGAGAGACCCAAATGATGGTAGAAGTATTCTCCTTACCGGCCATATATCTGCATGACCTTTTAACAGAACACCATTCTAGGACTTGTGTTCTCCTTGTCTTTATATGTTGTAGATACGTAGGGTGCATCTTTTCCCATAGATTTCCTTTAAGAGACTCTCCCCAAGTCTCAGCCCTGTGGTTTGGGTTGGGGAGGAGCCCCTTCCCTTCCCCAGAGTAAATGGCAAACCCTGAGTGACTCAAGCCAAAACATTATTCAGTGTTGTTGGTCACAGTGCTTAAGAGTGCCACAGGAGCTAAGCAAGAACAACCCAAGTGGCCCTCAGAAAGTTTGCTAGGACTTCTGGGTACATTTGTTTGCTAGGATGGCTATAATGAAGTGCCACATACTGGGTGAGTTCAACAACAGAAATGCATTCACAATTCTAGAGGCTGGAAGTCAGAACCAACATGCTGTCAGGGTTGGAATCTCTTGAAACCAATCTCCTGAGCTTGTTGATGGTTGTTTTCTTCTGTCCATCCCCACATGGCTTCCCTCTGTGTTGTTCTGTCTCCTAATCCCTTCTTGTAAGGACACAAGTCATAATGGATCAAAAGTCTCCCCAGTGACCTCATTTTATCTCAACTGTCTCTTTAAAGACCCTATTTTCAAACAGTCACATACTGAGTAGCTGGGGGTTAGGACTTCAACATATGAATTTGGGGAGGTCACAATTCAGCCCATAGCACTGGGACAAAGACTAATTTTCCTGGGAACCATCCTAAGAGGTTTTCCCTTTTTTCCAGAAAGAGTGGTGTGGAGACGTGAGGTGTTCAAAGGAAGCAGTAATTCTGTGACCAGGAGGGATAATGGAAGGTCCTTTGTAAAAACTTTTGAACCATTATATCAAACCTCACCTACTGAGATAAATGAGGCTTTTCAGCTACAAGGACCAATGAATTCCTTTTGCACTTACACCTGTTTCAGTCTGTTCTATAGCCATTTGGTTTTCCATTAATCACAATTAAGTTATTCCTTACAGATAAAGCCTAGAGTGAGTTCATTGATCTAAAAAATTAATAATGTATGGGATTTATATTCAAAGTTCAAATCACTTTTTCCCTGTACCACCAATTGATGTATCTCTCTCTGAATCTCCAACCATTCAAGATCCCCAGATAGCAATAGGACACACAGATAAAATATAAGAGTAGCACAAATGAAAATATTCTTTTTCTTCTAAACAAAGCAACAAGATAGTACTGTAGGTTAGAAAGTACTAAGGAGGCAATTGAAAATAAGCGTTTCTAAATTCCACCACCACTTACAGTTTTTTGTCTTTGAATAAGGACAGGCTTCATGCAGCACATCAACCTAGTCTTAGTCTCCCTTCCTTTAACATAATCAGAAGCATCTCCTCTGCTGGACATAGGACTTTTCTGCCCCAGAAACCCGATGTCTATGGAAAGAAGCACATCAAAAGCGCAGGTCCATCATGACTATGGATGGCTGTATATAACAGATCTTTTCTGCAAAACAATCCAAATTAGGAAGTAATAGCTATTGCTCTTTTACAATAAAGGCCAACTCAGAGATCCATGTCATGCTATTGAGGTAATTATTATTTCAGGATTTATTTGTACTAGAGTTTTCTCCAGATATTTGTGCCAAATGCTAACGTTACGTAGAAAACTCAAAAGTACAAGATTTTCTGAATGGTTCCCAATGTATCTTTCCCCCTGGGAAAAAATAGCAAAAGTATTTTCTTACAAAATGCTAAAGCATTCCTTTCTTGATTACTTATACCAGGAGATCAGTATTAAGTATGTTTCATCAAGGAAAGTGCTACTATGCTTCCAAAATAGCTGAGTTGAAGAGCCAAGTTTGGAGCTACTGTAGCATATTGTCACCAGTTTGTATTTCCCGGTTTAAAACATGAGAAAAATTATAGATGGAAGCAGTTTATCAATACATATAAATTATTAACATTACATCATCAATATTGAGAATTCATACATTAGAAACTACTGTCAAACACGTCACACATAAAAACAACTTCGGAGGACAAGGGCTTTTGAAGGAGAACAGAACTCACAAACACACACATGGAGATAAAATAAGTACCTTTGTCACCTGACAGAGGTTATATGGGCTCACTCTTGGGTTCCATGTTGCAGAGGACTGACTAAATGGCAATGAAGGGTAGTTGTCTCATTCTGAGCGGTAGAGAATGAATTTGCCTCCTCCATGGCACTTGGACATTTTATTTACTCCTTGTCCTAACAAGTCTCTCCTCTCTTCTTCCACCTCAGGTAGGAAATCTTTGCCCCTGGCCCTGGCCTTGTTCCTGTTTTAGCTCTAGTCAGTGGCCCTGAGGTGGTCTCATCTCTGTCTTAGGCCATTAAAAAGTAAGCAGCATTCCTTCAAATGTTTCTTTCAAGAAGACATTGTATACCACTCCAATATTCCAACACGACAGGGTTAGAGTTTCTTTTTAAGCAAACCTAGGGCAGAAAGTGGATATGCATATTTTCTCTACAGTCCACAGTGTGGGCATTAGTCATCAGTCCTCAGAAAATAAAAGTCAGCTGGTAGAGAAAAATTACAGGCTACCTCTGCCTCCCGGTACAATTGAATTACACTGTTCAGTCACAGAGCTATCTGATCCTTTACCACAAACGCAGATTAATGCCTGGGCTTTCTTGCTTTTCCTATTTGTTGAAATGTCTCTTACAAAGCCAGCTATGGGAAAATTTCCTCTAAAATATAATTCAAAAGCAAGACGACTTGTAAATACCTTTCAACTTTTATGGGAGATTCCCCTTCTTGCTTTCCAGTACACCAAGAGAACCCACCTCTCGCCAAAAATATTTTACATGTCGAAAATACTGTCGATGGTTGTATAGTAAAGATTTTTAAATATCTTTAAATAACTAGTATTGAAGTAAGACATTAAATATAAAAATATACATATCATGACCTCTCTAGTGGCAAGTTGCTAAGGTTTTTTTCCCTGTCTTTTTAACTAGAGAGGGAAACCAGCACTATCCAATAAAAATATCATGTAAGCCACACATGTCATTCTAAATTTTTTAGTGGCCATATCTTTTTTAATGGAAAAATGGTTCATTTTAATAATATATAACATTATATTTAATCCTTATATTTCACATTATATCCATGTATTATATTATGTTCAAATATCATATAATATATACAAAATACTATATTTTGATATAAAATATTAATTAAATACTTTACATTCTTATACTAAGTCATTAATTCTGTGTTATGTTTCACACATCACATCTCAATTCAAACTAAGAACATATCAGACGCTGAATAACCCGATCTATTTAATGGCTTACATATTGGGCAATCACAGCATAGAAATATGTTTTATATACTCTGATTTACATGGGTATCACCATTTCTGCAGACCTTTGACTGATGCTTGTAAGGAAAAGCACTTCTCTTGAGAGAGGGGGCAGAGAGACATCAATGTGAATAAGAAGCATCAATTTGTTGCCTCCTGCATGTGCCCCAATGGGGGATCGGGACTGAGAGAGGTATCATTATCTTTATCTCTCTAAATAAACTGCAACTGACCATTCTGAATAACCAACTTTATAAATTCACAGCTTTAAAAAAAACTGCCACTGGGCTTGTCAATTGCAGGCTCCCCAAATTTTACCAACGTAATTTTTGACAAGATAAAGCTGAGTTTCTCACCACACTCATGGAAAGCACCATCTTACCTTTGGTAGCATCTTGGAAAGAGAAAGACTAAGCCAAAATTTATTGAAAATGGGAAGTTTATTATCAAGTGGCTCTCCCAATGCAGAGACTTGATTAGGACAGTAAGGACATTTAGTGTGTGTGTGTTTTCGTCACCCAGGGACATTTCTGTCATTGATTTCAGAGCAAGAGGAAGGGAGATAGAAAAACACGAATGTGAGAGAGAAGCATGGATCAGTTGCCTCCTTTACATCAGTTGCCTGGGCAGGGTATCATATGCACCTAGACTGGGAATCAAACCCTCATCCTAAGTATGTGCCCTGACTGGGAATCAAACTCTCAACCTCTTCATTCCCTGAGCCACACTGGCCAGGGAACCAGTATGGATTTTTGAGGCAAGGGATTTAAAGAGTCTTTGGCAAAAACTACCTGTTGATGCTGAAGAATTGGTAAATATTTTGGAAAGCTCCAGTGATGAACGATCAGGATATTTGCCTAGGCAAGACCCTGGAATAGAATAGTCATGCTAATGAAGATAAGGACTTCATGGAGTCATGTTAATGAAGACAGTAAACTGGGAGGGAGGAATGGGTAGCTTTCATTTTCAGGGGTGTGTGTGTGTGTGTATTGCAATACAAAATGATGTCCAGCAGAGAGAAAATCCTTCCCCTTCACACACCTGACAAGTCTGGAAAGTATTTACACAAATAAGCTCTACTTTTGCATGGCTACTTCCACAGAACAAAATCATCCAAATACAGAAAGTCAAGTAATTATAGAATAAATGTATGAAATGTTTAAAAAAACACTGAGAAATCTACCTTTAGATCTACCTGTGATTTAGGTCAAATACTCACATATGTGAAGTTGTTTTTATTTGTCAGTACACCAAATAGAGAGTTCCTACTAAGGTCTAAGAAAGAACTGTGACTTCTTCTCGGTGACAATGACACAGGAAGCTCCTGTCCTCCAGGGGCTCACATACTAGTCAGAAGAGTTATTTAGGGTTTAAAAAGAAGCAATATAATTAGAAACTGGCATAGGTGTGCCCTGGCAGAAATAAGGAGGCACCATAACTTCAGGGAGGAAGAGGTGCTGAAAAAGACTTTTCTAAGGTGTTGATATTGATTTGTTTTATAAAGGCAAAGCAGGAGCCAGTCTGGGAAGGGTACATACTGCAATTACCTGTGGCAGAGAGTTCCAAGCTTGGAATAGCCTAGTGCAAATGCCCTAAGGCAAGATGGGATTTTAGAATGTTCAGGAAGCAGAGAAAAAGAAGGCTGATATAGCTAAAGTTTAACAGATGAGACAGAGATTGGTACAGAATGAGTTTAGACATATTTTGGAGGAGTTGGGTGGTATCAGGCCTTTAAACAGAAGTGGTTCCATACACAGGCTTCTGCACTTCCTTTAATATCTGCTATTGCTTTCCAACCATAAATTCTTAATATTTTTTGAACAACTAGATCCTCCCCAAAATTATGTGCACTGAATCTCACAATTATATCTGAAAGGCTTTCTTAGGCTTCCCCAAGGAAGAAAGACCAATCAGCCACAAAGTTAGGCAGTATAGAGCTTTATTGGGGTTTGTGCACTTGGGCAAGATTCCCCGGCCCAGAGAGTGGAACCAGGGAAGTCATGCCCAAGCAGGGAATATGGTGGTTTTTTATTTTGGTTGGCTCTCTTCGTGGGAGCTGGGGATTGGTCTCCTTTGAACAAAGCAGCAATATATCATTGGTGGTTCTCAGGCTCAGGTTGCTATGCAAATATCCGTTTTGGCAAAGCCTGCCCTTTTGGCTCTCTGGTTTGACATCAGCTGTCTTTTCTGGGTTGTAGTTCAACCGCCATCTTGGGTTGTAGTCCAGATGCCATTTTGTCTTACCCCACCCATCCTGACAATATCTTACTGATAAAGAAACCATTCCAAGGATTATAATTCACATATTGTATGATGTTGGGGTTTTTTCCCCTTCCCACATTCCAGAAACCTGAAAGTAGTCAGTTCAGGGCTGATATGTTCTCTCTGGTATGAAAGCCTCTAATTCTTCGTATCTTATTGCTCTGCAGTACAGGGCTTTCAATACCAGCAGCACCCCGGAGTCCAAAATGACTGCTAGTGTTCCAGCCATTGCAATCTATTCCAGCCATGAATTAAGGTCACCTACTGAATAACCCTACCATGTCCATCTCTCTCCCATTGACTATATCTAGAAAATGATTATATCTAGCTGCAAGACAGGCTAGGAAATGAGTCTTTAAGATTCCAGAAAGGCAAGTGCCCGGCTGAGAACTGGGATTTCTTTTTCCATTTAAAAATAAGAAATATTTTAGGGACTCTTGTCAGCTCTGCTATATACTCTCAATTTTTCCTTTGACCTAAAAAAAAAAATCATTCATTTATTTATTCATTTGACCTTAGTTTACTCATAAATTTTATTGAGGGTCTATCTGTACCAGGCAATATATGCTAGTAACTGAGGAGAGAAAAATCATTGAGAGTTGGATCTGAGAAGACAATATAGGGAGAAAGAGAAAGACCACAGGTAATTATAGTACAATGTCACAAGTATTAAATAAAGTGTTTAAACATATACAGTCATGAATAACCAACTATAGGTGTTGATAAAGCTACTCAGAGGGGATGAGGTGACATGTATGTTTGATTTTGCAAGATTAGATTAACAAAGAAGAGGAAAGTATTCCCAAGTTACCCTTGTATCATGAAGTATGATTTTGAATATGTGGGACTTTCATAGCTGTGTTATAGTTACTAGTCAGACTTGATAAATAAAACTTGACCCAGCCAATTGTTTGGTTAAGCATTTAGTGTCTTAGGGGCTCTCGGTCCACACACAATTGTTTAGACCGCAGTCATCAGAGATGCTGATATAAGTGGATTGGCTCTGCTGCTCCTCCATCTGCCAGCAGACATAACCTGAAAGGCAAAGAAATACACCAGCTGACAGAAGAATCAGGCCTAGCATTTATGTTCCATTTCTCTAGCCCCACACCCATCCAACTGAAAAATCCCCCATTTGATCTCAGCCTCTCTTCTAGCCCAACAGTATTGCGACAGAGACCCTGGCAATCAGCAGCTTCCCAAACGGTCTGATCCTGGAATTACAGGAGCACATCTTGTCTGGTGACACCCCCATCAGCCTCGGGAAATGATTCTCATATCCAGTAATGCTTTGCTCATCTTTTCCCAGAAAAATTTTAAAAAAGGAAAATGTTTGGCAACAATGCTGAGCTTCAAAGAGCAAACAAAAGGATTCCTCAAATTGGAAAATTCCGATATTTCAGACTTTTCAGAGTTCAGATTCCCTCTCTGAAACCACAGTCATACCCCCACTACAAAGATGGCTGTGCTTGTCACAGGGTGACCCTCCTGTGCAGCTATTTTCTTCCGAAACGAAGAAAAACAGCTCTGTGATAAATCACATCCACGAGATGTGTTTCATATGTCAAGCACACATTGCTTCTAAATCAAATGCTGATACATGACTTATTCCGTCAAAAGTAAGCAGAATGCTGTAATTTATAATCATCTTGAAGCACACTGCAGAGAAAATGAAAGCGGACCATTAAATTTTAATGCCTTCTCAGCTCTCTGAAAAAAGTGTTTCTGGTCACGTTTGAAGCAGAGTAGTGTTTCTAGCACCATTGTGCAACCCCCTTTGCAAACACTTTGTGTTTGCCAACATTTGTAAAAACTAATTGAAAAAATGATTTAGCTGTCAAAAGCTGCCATCAGTCAGGAAGTTCTGAGCACAAAGGTGACTACAGAAGAGCTGGTCCTGTCCAAGGCCTCCCTCCTGCCCCCCTTCGCTTTTTAACAATTGTCTGTTGTTGTGCAAGCCAGCTCCCCACAGCAGGGCTGCGAGCAAATATTCACTGGGGTGTCATCTCTGCTTAGGCTCTCGTCCTGCACACCTATTCATCTGTGTTACGTGAACAGCAGCATCAGCTCAAATTAAGCTGGCTTGAAAACAGCCACTGTTAATAATTTCTGCTGTGATTCAACTTAGCTTTGGCTAACAGGTGAAGATGTTTCATAACGGAGGCAATTACAGCTCTGAGAGCACTTTCCCGCTGCCTGTTTAATCAGAGGAAGGGAACACTAGCTCCTTTCGTGCGGGGAAGGGCCAGCACAGCCACCATCGGTTGCATTTGTTATCTGCTAGATTGAACAAGCTGCCTGCCGGGGACAGATGCTTAGTGCAGTGATTAGAATATAAAGCAATTGCAAAGGCTGAGGGGACTGGAGTCAGTCTCCTTTATCTCAACTCACTACAGGCTTTTCTGGTCAGATAACAAGTCTCCCAAACCTGTCTTTGTAGATGAGAAATCATATGTATATCAGTGCTTGAAGACTCATGCATATTCATTTATCTGCACCCTGTGTGAATTTCCATTTAGACTGGGACCTATTTTTTTTAAATGAGGGGTGTTTTTCAATTCTATGCAAGTTTAGTTTCTTTCATAAGTGAGTTTTTATAACAAGAAATATGGAGCCCAGTAAGTGTTGATCCAGTACAATAAAAACATTTGCCAAATTTTCTTCTTCATTTTCTGAGATTGAAAAGTCCAATGGTTTTACTAATTTTTAAACAGCTTTCATATTTAAACTTTGTAAAAAAGAATGAGTGAAAACTTGAAAATAGATAACCCTAGATTTTCACTTGTGTTAGAGTGAAATAAAAGTCAAATTATGTATCTGTGGGGGGTTTTTTGCTTTTACATTATAGAGATAGCATTATTTCTATCTAGAGGAAAATCTATTATTCTAGCACAAAGTAATTTTTAATGTCAACTCTGCATAATTTTAAATTATAGTAAAAAAAACATAGCTGTATATTTCCTAATCGTGGGGATTTTTTGAATAGTTCATTTCTAGGCAAACATTTTTCCTCTCCTGCTAAAAGAAAATCAAGCAGCTTAAATTGAATTTTTATTCATTACAATTTCCTGAAATGTAGTTCTTAATGGTTTCTGATGTGCCTAAAGGCATGAATCTTAAACTACATTTTTCCCCCAACCAAAGAACTAGAGAAATGAAAAAGACCCTTCTTAGTTACTGGTATTAAATTTCCATTGTATACATTAATTTGCTTTCAGAGTATTTTCCTTCCATGTATTTTCCATCGAGGGCCTATAATAAAAAATCCTTGGTAGTTATTTTTAACAAGCAATTAATTACAGAGTTGTGTATCCCCAAACCTATCATGCTTTCTAAAACATCAAAATACCAAAAAAAAAAAAAAAAAAAAGATTGGGGGCAGGGGAGGTTTAGTAGCAAAGAGATTAGCCATAGGCTTAGTTTAATTTAAAAATCTTTTAAGAACCTAGAAATGGTTGTGATTTCATAACACCATGGTTATACTAAGAACAATCTATTTCCAACTAAGCTTTTTAATGGTAATTATAGTTTTCATCAATTATTTAGTAGTTTTCAAGGGTGTGTATGTGTATGTATAGCAGTGTGTGACTCAGTTTTGGGGACACAAGAATAAACAGGAAGAAAAAAATGATAGGGTTTGCATAGCAAAATATCTGATTCAAAGCTGTGTTTAAAATTCCTGCTTCACAAGATAGCAAGTTGTCTTTTTCAAGAGCCCTTTCTTTCTTCCCTCATTCCTTAGAACCATCTATCTAGCCTCATCCCGAAATATTCTCGGTAAGACTCCACTGCCCACTGAGTTTTCCCCTGACAATGACTGTTGATCTTTACCCTTGAAGCTTTGAAAGCCTGTGTAACATTAGCCTATCTAGCCCAGTGAAAATGTCTTTACAGATTAGTGTAATGTTAGTACTGCTGGCTCCCTGCTTTTGACCCGAAGTGGAATACATTGCACTGCTGGAACAGATGGAATCAGAGTTTCACTGGGCTGCAGAGATTGGTTGGCTGCCTGCCAAAAATTCAGGGCTGGTGGCAGCCGAGACCCAGGCTCAGAGAGGCAGGCTGGAATCTATTCTCTGCTCTTGGAGGGAGAAAACAAAAATGTCACCTAAGTTTGTGTGGAATCAACATGCATTTGTTAAGATCATTCGTCTGCAGATGTTTACCCAGTGTTCAAAAAGAAATGGAGGCTTTTGGTGTGAAATGGAGACATCTTTATTCAGTTTTGCTAAAAGACATGAGACAAAAGCCAGAGCAAAGAATAAAAAAAGAAATTATCTGAACTCCATTTAACCTTCCAGTTGAATGCTGAGCTCACCATAAGAATACAAATGTGTACATGTGGAGTGTTTAAAGTCTGTCTCCTGTTTTATGAGCGCAAATAGATCTTAGTCTGAAATAATAAACCAAATTTATAAATGAAAAAAAAAAGGAGCTGAGTTATCTGAAGTGAAATAATTATCCAGATAGTTCCAAACCAGGATCTAAATCTCTAGGGAAAGTAGTGTGGGGGAGGGGAAGATCTGTGTCCTAAATTATCCTGCTGGCTCTGTTGTTGACTGTGCCATTCAGACAAATGGTCAGGACCCTTGCTGGCTTTGTGTGCACAGAAAGAGCCTAGAATCACATTCTTCCAAAATAGATATGCCTCTTAACAGCTTCCTTTCACCTGGAGCACCAAGTGCATTGGTTAAAAACTTTTAATAACAGCAGCTAAAAACTGTGGTTGTCAGATTTAACAAATAGAAATATAGGACACCCATTTAAATTTGAATTTCAAATAAGCGGCTCATGGTATTTTAGTGTAAGTCTATCCCAAATAGTGTGTGAGCCATGGGACATTCAATATTTGGGACACACTTATGTGAAAAAAAGTATTCTTTATTCATCTAAAATGTGACTGTGCATCCTCCATTGTCTCTGGCAACCCTAAGACGTGCTCTTCATTGTCTTACTTTCTGCATGTGGTACATCACCACCCCCATCCTGTCTTGCCCCCATATACATACACACGCCTCTAACTTCCAATTAGCACACTTTTTAAAATGTATCCATCAGGTTATTTCTAAGTTTATTTTCATCACATTTCCTCACAAGTACTGCCTTTCTACAGCAGTAAAACATATGCTGTTTGCTGCCTAAGTAGATGGGTAATGTAAGCTGTGATGTGGAAAGGATTCTTCTCTTATCCGTTCTCTCTGAGGGTGTAGTTACAGAAACATATATATGTGCTTTTATCTGTGATAAGAGCCACCATCTGCTAGCTGCAATGTGCACAGCTTACCGTCTGAAGTGCTTATACATATTGTGAAAACACACAGCTTTTGTGTATGTTAAGAATACATATAGACAGTGTTCTAATAAACCAGAATATTAGCTATTCGAACATGTCAAATAGAGGCAAAATATAACCAACGTCATGAGTGAGAGCGATCAGACCTGACCCATTGCCATGCACCTACTTATGACCTTTTACTACAGCATTATTTGCAACCTATTTCCATGAGATCATTATTTTTAAGTATATTTTATTGATTATGCTATTACAATTTTCCCAATTTTTTTCTCCCCTTTATACCCCCTCCACTCTGCAACCCCCCAACCATCCAGCATTCCCTGCCCTTAGTTCATGTCCATGGGTTGTACATATAAGTTCTTTCATTTCTGTTTCCTATACCATTCTTAACTTCCCCCCATCTATTCTATGCCTATGAGTTATGCTTCTTATTCCCTGTACCTTTCCCCAATTCTTCCCCTTCCCCACCCCACTGAAAAACCTCCTTGGGATGTCCGTTTCCTTGATTGTGTTCGTATTCTAAGTTGTTTGCTTAGTTTTTGTTTTTTAGGTTCAGTTGTTGATAGTTGTAAGTTTGTTTTCATTTTACTCTTCATAGTTTTTTGATTTTCTTCTTCTTAGATAAGTCCCTTTGACATACCATATAATAAGGGCTTGGTAATAATGAACTCCATTATTGACAGGATAATTATTTTTAAAAAATGGAAGCTTTTCAGTGAAAAAAACCCTTTGCTTCATTCAAAGAGTAGAAGTTTCCTGCCAGGGACACCCCATCGCTGAGATGTGTGGTGTATATACGTGAGTGATGGGAGAGACTGGAAGCAGCGTGATAGGCCATATAAATTTGAGTTACTTTGACCTTTAATCCAGGAGAGCACGAAGAGAAATGCACCAGGAAGGTTGGTTTGTAGCTGTCTGGAGACTGATAAGCTGTAATAAAGGTGCACTCAGTTGCAATTCATCTAAAGCTTCCATTGCTATCATCCTCCTTTTTCGATTTTTGTTACCTCGAGTACTTATCTAAATCCCTTTCAATGCCAGCTTGAATGCACTTTGTGTTCCCTCCGACTGTGACCAGGGCTGTCTGTGTGCGCCGGTCTTCTGCAGCACACACTCTTTCCCTTGTTTGACAAGAACTGGTGCCAACACCTAATTAAGGATAAGCCACAGAGCTCTCGGCTTTATCTTTGTCAACTGCTCCATTCCTAGCTTTCTGCCTAGTTGAGCTTTTAATGACATGAGCAACAGTTGGATTCTGCGTTCCTCAGGCCCACTTGTTCCCCATCTCAGCAACCAACTATGGCGAGCAGCAGCAGCAGCAGAAAGACGCTGGCCCTTTGTGCCCCACGCCGGGCAAACGGCACAGGGAAACTTGGCCGCGTGGTCGTCTGTGTGTCACCTGCCCTCTCCACACACATGCGGATGTGCATGTGTGTTGGAGAGAAAATTCAGAAGCTGTTCCTTCAAAAAGATTTCAAAAATTTCCAAGCACCTAATTTATAAAGCAATTACAAACCATCTGGTTCAACTTCATATTATGTTGTATTAAACACTGTAACTCAGTTTTGCAAATGCAAGAGTTAATCATTCCCTAAAACTATGGCAAAATCAGAGTAAAATGTATGATATGTACTTTAAGACAGCCAATTAACTCTGTATTTAAAACTTAAAGTATGACATGTTAATATATATTATATACCTTTTAGGTAGAGAGAACACGTTTGTGTTTTACTCTCCATACCTCTCCATTACACTCAAAGTGCAATCCTTTTCCTAGAAGGCAGTTTTCGCTGCTAGTTTCAAATCAGTGCATTTGCATTTCTCTTTGTTCTCTGACTGCTGGTTAGAGCTTAATGGTCTAAATGATCAGGGAAATGTCACCAGGCACTGAGCTGTCCCAAGACACGATCATGGGAAGATCACTGAAGGAAAAGATATATAAAATGCTGAGCTAGTTGTGTGTATCACTGTTGCTGTTGTGATGTAAGACCATGTCTTCCCCACCTACATTCAGTGGGGAAGACATGGATGATTTGTCACATTTTCCATTGGTACTTCACTTTAACTTCGTGTTTCCTTTAAAATTACACAATATCTTTAAATCTGGCTGAAAAATCATCTCCTTTCTAAAATTAACTTCAACGTTTTGACTTCATTCAATTTTTAAAAATTTTTAACTGGTAATTCTGTGTCACAGAAAAAAAAACATCATTTTATCTGCAGACAAGGAAGGGTTAAATATTCATTAGCAAAAGAAGACAATAGGAGTAAATGTAACTATTCAATAATTTTACAAGTGTTTCACAGACATTTCTAAACTGAACATACTATTTTCCATAATATCCAAGGTGCGGAAAAGATAAGAAACAATCTCTAACTGACAGGAGTTTGTTCCTAATGACAAGATACTGTATATTTAATATTTCCCTATATGACCTTTGGAAATAGTAGTAAATCTCTGCAAAGATGTTTAGAAGAGTCTCAAATAGGATATATTTCCCCCTCCTTCTGAGTTGATCAATTCAGCCCTATCAACAAAAACAAAATGAAGAACTGAATGTCTCATCCTCTTACTTTAAACCAAACATTTGCTCCTACCAGGATTTTCTGAATTCTTTTTTAAAAATAGATTTTATTATTATTTTTTCCTTTCCTATTTTTTTAATTTTTATTTTATTGATTATGCCATTACAGTTGTTCTATTTCCCCCCTTCATTCCCCTCCACCCTGCACACCCTCTCCCCCACCATTCTCCCCCTTTAGTGTATGACCACGTGTCTCAAGTCCTTTAGATTCTATATTTCCCATACTATTCTTGCCCTCCCCCCTATCTATTTTCTACCTACTGTCTATGCTACTTATTTTCTGTACCTTCTCCCCCCTTCTCCTCCTCCCACTCCCCTGTTGCTAACCCTCCATGTGATCTTCATTTCTATGGTTCTGCTCCTGATCTAGCTGTCCTCTTAGTTTTCTTTTGTTTTAGGTGTGGTTCTTAATAACTGTGAGTTTCCTGTCCTTTCACTGTTCATATTTTTTATCTTCTTTTTCTTAGGCAAGTCCATTTAACATTTCATACAATAAGGGCTTGGTGATGATGAACTCCTTGAATTTGATCTTATCTGAGAAGCACTTTATCTGCCCTTCCATTCTAAATGAAAGCTTTGCTGTATAGAGCAATCTTGGATGTAGGTCTTTGGATTTCATGACTTGGAATACTTCTTTCCAGCCCCTTCTTGCCTGTAAGGTCTCTTTTGAGAAATCACCTGACAGTCTGATGGGAACTCCTTTGTAGGTGACTGTCCCCTTAGCTCTTGCTGCTTCTAGGATTCTGTCCTTCATTTTAATCTTGGCTAATATAATGATGATGTGCCTTGGTGTGTTCCTCTTGGGTCCAACTTCTTTGGGACTCTCTGAGCTTCCTGGATTTCCTGGAAGTCTATTTCCTTCGGCAGATTGGGGAAGTTCTCCTTTATTATTTGTTCAAATAAGTTTTCCACTTGTGGCTGTTCCTCTTCCCCTTCTGGTACCCCTATAATTTGGATGTTGGAATGTTTAAAGATGTCCTGAAGGTTTCTAAGCCTCTCCTCATTTTTTTTGAATTCTTGTTTCTTCATCCTTTTCTGTTTGGTCATTTTTTCCCACCTTCTGGTCCACTCCTTTGATTTGAGCCCCGGTTTCCTTTCCATTACTATTGGTTTCCTTTGTATTACCATTCATTTCAATTAGTTTAGCTTTCATATGTTTCTCTAATTTGTGACTAAAATGAATCAGTTCTGTGAGCATCCTGATCACCAGTGTTTTGAACTGTGCATCTGAAAGTTTGGCTATTTCTTCATCGCTTAGATTTATGGGCTCTGGAGCTCCGAGTTGTTCTTGAGCCATGTTTTGATCTGTTTGTGAATTCTTTAGATAAAACTTTTGCTCACCCATACTGTTCGGGCTTCAGTGCCTCACGCCTGCCAGTGGAGAAATCCTCCCTTCTGAACAGCACCTGTTAGTGTGTGCGAAACAACACCACTGTCTGCTCTTGTCACCTCTCCTCCAGGATATCAAGCTGATACTTTTGGTGTCTCCCCTGATTTTCATCGCTTTTTCTTTTTTTGAGGGGGGGCGGGGGTATGAGTGGAGGTGATGGGTTTGTACTGGACCATCTGTATTCTGTTAGAAAGCACCTTGAGATACCAAAGGCACTCTTGGCACTATGGAGAGATTTGTGTGCATTCTGTGACCATGAGGCTGATTATTTCTCTTCCCTGTGTTAATTATACCACACTGAAATGATCAAAACCATCTTTATCTCCAACTAATTGGTGCAGGTCCTTGAAGCTAGTATTCTAAATTATTGTCTTGCTCAGAAGGTGGCAAATGCAGATTTCTCATCAGGCTGGTCTGCATGAGAGTCTCTGGACTGGACATGGTTGGACTACATCTTGTAGAACAGGCTTGTTCCTAAGCAGGTGCTTTTGTAGCTGGTAGATTAAATCAGAAACGCCATGGGGTCAAGGTCTAGTTCTATAAGGAATTTCTTAGTTGTTAAATAGATTTCTCATTGAGGAACCATCCTCTCTGAACTCCACAAGTGTAACCATTCTTCCCAGAAAGACAGGAATACAACCCCTAGAAAGGTTTGCTGTTGATACTAGAATTATTGTACTTCATGAGACAATAAGAAAGCAGCTATCTTTCTTTTTATTTTGACAGTTTATTTTAATTGTTGTTTAAGTACAGCTTTCTGCCTTTTACTCCCATCCCAGCCCACCCCCCAACCCTCCTCACTTCCCTCCATTTCCACCCTGCTTAGTTGTTGTCCATGTGTCCTTTATACTAGTTCCTGTAAATCCTTCCCCTTTTCCCCTGAAATTCCCTCCCTGGTCCCCTCTGGTCACTGTCAGCCTGTTCTCTATTTCAGTGTGTTTGGTTATATTTTGCTTGTTTGTTTGTTTCATTGTTTAGGTTTCTGTTAAAGGTGAGATCATGTGGTATTTGTTTTTGACTGCCTGGCTTACTTCACTTAGCAAGGTTTTCTTAGGCTCCGCTGAGGAAGAAAGGCCAATCAGCCACAAAGTTAGGCAGTATAGAGCTTTATTGGGGTTTGTGCACCCGGGCCGAGGTTCCTGGCCCAAGCAGGGTATATGACAGGGTTTTATTTTGGTTGGCTCTCTTTGTGGGAGCTGGGGATTGGTCCCCTTTGAACAAATCAGCAATATATCATTGGTGGTTTTCCTTGGGCTCAGGTTGCTATGCGAATATCTGTTTTGGCAAAGCCTGATCTTTTGGCTCTCTGGTTTGACGTCAGCTGTCTTTTCCAGGTTTAAGTTCAGCCGCCATTTTGTCCTACCCCGCCCATCCTGACAGCACAATGCTCTCCAGTTCCATCCATGCTGTTGTAAAGGATAGGAGCTCCTTCTTTCTTTCTGCTGCATAGAATTCCATTGTGTATATGTACCATAGATTGGGGATCCATTCATTTACTCCTGGGCACCTAGGTTGCTTCCAACACTTAACTATTGTAAATTGTGCAAGGAGCCATCTTTCACAGTCCACATCTAATCTTTGGTGAAATAAACCAACCTCTAACATAGGTATAATGGGTCTAAACATAAGTTGACCAAAGCAAACAAAACAAAAAATGTTTGACTTTGCAAATGAAATAAATTTGTTATAGGCAAAAGGAGCTTACAATATTTTTTCATTGATCTCTCAAGTTATAATTATATGTGTTTTTTAAAACAAACCTGGGGGCCCATTAGATCAGTGGTTGATAGAGAACAGCCTGTGTTCTGGACATAAAAAGTATCATTTAAAATATTCTCATGGTTTACTCAGGTCATATTAATTTCAATTAGAAAACAAAATTAAGTATATTGTGCAAAATGCAAAATAATATAGCAATTTGGAACTTACTTTGAATAAATTATTTATAAATCTGTATTAATCATATGCTAACTATGAACAATCTACCTTTCATTTCCCAATTTCTGTGTACATGCAATGATGTCTGCAGGTAAGCCATGCTTCTCTGAAGATAAACCAATGGCTTGTCACATAAGCACATTTTTCTATGTATTTGGACTTGGCGTTAAGTACGAGAGACTGCTAATTCCACCCTAACTTTATTTACATACATATTCCATTGTGCTTTTTTACCAAAAACTACCAATTATACCTTAGTTTAGTGTGCATGAAAACATTTCTCTTTTCTAAGAAATAATATACTGTTATTGCTAGAAGCTATACATAAATACTTATTTACCATAAACTAAGAAATTAAAATTTATATTAAAAATAGATTCCCTATTTAATAGACCACATTTGGTTTGATTAAACACATGCGAGAGTAATCCAGACATTTACAAGGTCTCTGCAGAAACCATTGTTTTAATACAAAAGGTGACCTATTTGGTTTTTTTAGACGAAACTGTGTTAGGGGTCAATAATTATCCTTCTCAGGGTATCCTTTTCCTAAGTCAGTACCTTAAGCTGCTTACAATCAAGAATAAATGAACTGCATAGTGAAACACGTTGCTGTGACTAAAATGTAGCATCATGTGTTGCTCATCTATAGTTTGGAAGAATCCGTGCAAATTTTTTTTAAGAGAAACACCAACATGGAGATGCAGGTTCGTTTCACCTCTGGCTGAATCTGATGTCAGTGTGGTAATTACCAGGCCCAGTCAATAAAACCTCTCCTCAGTATAATTGCAAATCCAGCGCAACCATGACCAGAACTAAATTGCTTCAGAGCAATCAATAGGAATCTTCTGATTGTGTTCCCGGGTGTATGCATCAAATATAAAGAGGAAAACTGTCCATTCAAGCAAAAGGTCAATTTTATAAATAAAAAATACTGTATAAAAGTCCTGTTATGTTTCATGTTCCTTCCTGGTAGAGGAGACTAAATGTATTGGTTAGTTGTCCATGGAAAGAAAGTGGGTAGCAAGGGATTCATCAAGCAGACAAATAGCAGTGAAAGAAAAGCAGGAATGTTTTTGAGTGAGAGATGTATCTAAGACCAAGGCTAAGCTGGCTAATTCAACAAACACCTTTCTTCTGTTTTGAAACACAGCTTTGAGCTTAAAACTAAAATTCCTGAACTCTTTGGTACGCTTCTGACATGAAAGGGGCTAGTTCACTAATGAGTCCCATAAGTCGTGAGTTCCATTAGAATATAAAATTATTAATTTCCTATCAGAGGTATTTAATAATATAGGTTACTTGCAAGGGTCAGTGCTCCACCTGTTGAAATCAACGCTCCTTAAACTAGGCAAAAGAATTGTCAAATAATGAGAAGATTAGAATTATAGAGCTACAGAGCTAAGGAGGAAATAAAAATAGTTGTCTGGTCATGATGAACTGAGGCTAAGTGATGTTGTCTCACATCCAGCCTAATAAGAGCATCTCTGGGTCTAGGAAAATTGGAAAACTGGGTTCCAAAAATGTTGGTGGTAATGAGACCACCAAGAGGGTAAGTAAAGGTGAGAGGGCAGTGCCCAGCAGAAAATGGAAGAAAGAGGCAGAAAAGAACCTGGGGCTACTCGTGTGATTATGGCATAAAAAACAAATTAAAAAACAAAGATTTAGAGCCTTTATAATAAGTGTCCAAAGATACTCTGCTTCTGTGTTTCTTTGTTTTTGTTTTTTGTTTTTAGGTATTTGGTCTTAAAAAAGAGATGGGACAGTTGCTAAATTACATCTGCCCAAATCTTCCAATCCCTCTTCCCCTTTTGCATATTTCTGGGGTGGGAAATTTGAGTTAGTTAGAACAGTAGGCCATGATATGCTGGGCTCCAGTGTCCTCGATGACTTTCCATTAGCTAAGGAAAAGGTTCGAACTTCTCATCTTGTTCTTGGCCTTGCCTGAACCTGCCTTCCCAGTAATGCCTTTTCGGTCTTCTCTCCCACAAACCACTCCACCTGCAATACCCTACACATGCACATTGCTCTTCACCATGACATTGCCCTTGCTGGGATGAGAACCTTCTTCCTTTGTTCCTACCCACTGACGTTCTACCCATTCCTCCCATCCCAGGGCAATGCCGCAGACCTTCCCTGGTCCTTCTGTTGTAAACACTCTCTCCTTCAATGCTCCCACTTCATGTGGACTGGACGTGGCCGTGTATTGAACTGAGTCCTAACGAGTGAGAGGGGTCTCAGCAAAGGCTGGTCATCACCAGCAGTAATAATAGTAATAACATGCTACTACTAATAAAAATAATACAAAAATTACCAAAATTATGGGCTGCAAAATAACATCTAATTTTATACAATTCAGAATTAACTGTAACTAGAACTGGCCCTACACTCCAATGAGGCCCTTAAGAACATAAGAGAAATAAATGGGACTCCTAATTTCAAAACATCTCAAAATGGAGAAACTATTTTTCATATAAAATCACTACTTTATGTCCCTTCTTGAAATGTTACTGACATGCCATGTATAATAAAATGGAATAAACCAAAACTGTATGAAATTGCTCATTAGCCTGTACTGATAACTGTTTACTTTCAATGTAAATAAAGTACATTAGACCTGGGGTCTTTTCACATGACCGAATATTTTCAGCAGATGCTAAATTAAAGAAAGAGAAATTAATTTAAATGCTACAGTAATTTCCAGAGTCAAAACTAGTTCCTATCTTATGAGAGCACACCTTATATAAATATATATACATATATATGTGTGTGTGTGTATATATATATGCATATGTGTGTGTGTGTGTATATATATATATATATCTCACATCGTCCAAGTTCCTTTTCCCCACCCACCCCCACTAGCAAGCAGGAATTCTACAATTGGTGTTTTCCACATTAAAGCATAAATGAAAATGTTGCAGTCAAAACAACCTAAAAGGCTGTTAAATAGCTGATAATTTCATCAAGTTGAAAATGAATGCAGCCGTGTTAGAAGCACAATGCTATAAACATTTTGAATTACCTCACTAACCCTTCTAGGAAGCTAGAATGATCTCCGAGGCCCTGCAGTAAGGAGCACCCCCGTCCCCCTCCACCCCTCTGCCTTGGCGTCCGCTGTAAGGGGACTGTGTGGACTGTTGCCCACATCAGTTTTAAATTGCTCAAGCAATTGTTTCCTGTAGATTAATTTGTAATTCTAAATTTCCAGGCGAATGAAATGTGAGCCTGTCCCTCCCTCAGGCCATTTACAGAGCCATAGCTTTCCTGTAATCTGAGGCTGAGCGCTAACACGTGGAAACAGAGAGAGGGGGCTCAGCCAGCGAGGGAGGAGGAGAGAATGCAGAGGGGGACACAGTGGACAGAGCACAGGACTGAAAGAGGCAATGGGGAGACTGGGTGAGATGGGGAGGAAGGAGGAAAGCCAAGCCAATAATCAAATCTTTCTCCTCCCCCCATTCACCCTCAACAGTATTTCCTGCATCCTTACACAATTGGCAGTTTTACTCAGCTGCATTGTCTTTCATTTTAAGCCTTGTCTCACAACACATAAATAATAAATAATCATGAAGCAAGATTTTGCAATATTGGGAGACACGCCTGCAATATTCACAATAGAGTGAGTTCTATTCACTGGTTTTAGTGAACTGGTTTCTGCTCTGTCCTCATTCTAGCATTTACACAGATCTGCTTTGCTTTGAAGCTGAATTACCTGTCACATTATGGAACAGTCTGGGTGCATGAGAGGAAATGAGTTCGTCTAAGTGCAAAGCATTAAGTAATTACTCCCAGGCAGCGGTTCCACTCAGTCAACGCTGGTTGAACAGCCACTTCTCATAGAAAACGATGTGAGACCCTGTATTCTTAAAACAAAATACTTGCCAAGAGACTGAGGTTTAATGCAGTGATGTGTAACCTTTCTTTGGGACATAGACTCCTTTGGGAATCTGATTTTTAAAAAACACAGATCCTTGTTCAAAATGCAGATAGGCCTCACTACTAAACTGTGTATCAACACTGAAGTTCCTTTACCCCGTCAAAATTAAAAAGTCATTATGAAAATGTGTACTTTTCTGAGCTTACTTGAACTTTTCATGCAAATATTTATGGCTCCTTCCTAACTGTACTTAAAAAATCAATCCAAATGTGTAAAGTCATATCAACTTCAAATGTGTCCAAAAGTAACTTTCAATAAGAAGTCAGCCAGAGTTTATCTCTAAGTAGGCATTGTCAATGTGAAATGGCCTTTGATGTGGTCACGAGCACGCCAGTGTTGAGCAATTGATTTTGCTCTTTGTTTTGAAGGCAGGAGATCCTCAAAACACTTACAACATAAGGTAATGACCAGGAATCAGAAGCAGAGTTTCCTTGGCACTATTTGCCAGATAAAGGGAGAGTTTTACCAAATAATTCTAGTATGCGCCATCCAGGATGCATTATTTCCCTTATCTGCTTAGTTAATAAAACCAGTTTTGGAAAGCTCCGAATCACCATTATTGTCAATGTTACAATTTCATTATTATTACAAGGAAAATAATCAAAGATCTGTAAATTCAGAGAGTATATCTCTGAATCATTTTCCACCGAACCTCCAGTCATGCCAATAGAGGAGGCAGTGTGTCAACAGGACTTGGAGACATTCCTTCTTCAGCAAAAGGCTAACACCTCATATCCAGACAAACGACAGGGTCTCTGTTTGTATGCAGACACCTGGACTTTTCTTCTCATGGGAATTTCCCTTGACAAAGCATCAAGCATAGTCACTAGAACACAGGAGACATGCAACTGGTATATATCGGATAATTTTTAAAAAGCAAAAAAGGAGTCCAGCGGTTCGACTACATCCACATGTTGTGAAATTGCTGATTTTAAATAATTCTGGGGGCATTAAGCTACCAGTGAGGTAGAAATGGATGCCACAGTTTGGTAGAAAAATTGTAGATAGCCTGTGCATCCAACTGTAGTTGACTGAGCAGTTGAGATATATAAAAGTTTGCAAAACATGAGAGGCTGTTTAAAATAATTTTCACAGTGTTCAAAGGTCACTGGCTCTGCAAAATTTCTATTGGCCTGAAAAATGTGAACTGACCCTTATACACACGCATAGTTCCCAGGTCTCCTCTTGCCTCCCTAGCCCATCCCCTCCCATGTAAACATCTTTGTTGGCCTCTTTAAATTACAGATCGTTAAAGCTTTCTCAGCTCAGAACATTGCTTCTATTTCTTTTCGGAATTCAGTGAGAGAAACGACATTTTTCCCTGGGCAAGTGAACCCCGTGCCTAAAAGACACAGATGGTGCCAGGGCCAGACCTCAGAATGACGGCTTTGAACGGACTGCTCATGCTGCCTGTGCCACGTCGAAATGGTGATGGCTCTGAATTCCTAGGCTAGGAAAGCTCTTAGGAACATTTCAGTTATGCCAGAAAACATCTGATGAGACATGTAGATATAATCATAAATTCCAAACTGAGACTGGAAGTCCTAGGAAAGTCTAAGTCCTATTGTAAGATGACCAGTTAATTGGATGGAGCCCTGTGCCTGACCTCCTTCAGTCCCATTTGTGTGACTGACTGTTTTTCTTCTGTGATTTCAAAAAAGGGTCCAAACAATTACTGAGAGAACATGTGCCTGACATAGCCAGTCACCCTTCCGTAAAAAGTATCCCTATTGAGCAGCATCCTTGTGCCACGCCAAAGCAGCTTGTGTCAGGTACCTGTTGTCAGGGACCTTTAGCACAGGTACGAATCTCTTGTCCAATAAACTGCATCCAAGGAGTACAGAGCAAACCAGGATATGGTAGAGGACGACCTGCTGTTTGGTTCAGGGGGAGTCACCATCCTGAGGTTTCTCAAACTGATACCTCACACCAATTACCCACGGTGTTAAAAATGTTTACCTTCATTCCATCTAAAATATCAAAAATATATTATTTTTAATTAATTTAGTTTCCAATTACAGTTGATGTACAATATTAGTTTTAGGTGTACAATGTGGTGATTAGACATTTACATATAAAATTTTTTTTTACTGAGATAGCATGGCAGGTGATTTTTAACATGCCTCAAAAAAAAGTAAGGTAAAGTGATACCACTGAAAATAGGAGAATATGGAGACAGCTCTCCATTCTGTCCTGCTATTTCTTTTGTAACCAACTCTGTACCATGTTAGTGATTTGCATATAACAGCCTCCTGGCACAAATTAAACGGAACAAGGTCCCATGGCAGCTAATAAGCTCACTGTAACAAGTCCCTCAACTTTGCTTCGTCACAGTGCTCAGCAGGATTGCCATATGTGGAACTAGATTGCAAGATAAAAATAACATTTTGTGCTTTCAAACCCATACAACTCTGCATTGTCTCTTTGGAAATAAAATTTTTTTAATGGCCAGTGATCATCTCCTGTGTAGTTTATTATAGACCAGTTTTCATTTGTTTTTGAGTGTTTTTTGTTGCTGTTGTTGCTGTTTGGGAGATTTTGTTGTTTTGGGGGGGTTGGTTTAATCACTAGTGTTATCTGTACTAAGCTACAATTAAACGTATTTCGAACAGAAGAGGAAGACACAGCAGGGCTCCTTTGGCATCAGTTCACACAGCCTGTCATTCCAAAGCATTTCTGCTTTTACACTGTGGTGTCATCAACCAGTGTCAGCACAGCTGAGGTGACTGTGCTAATTCACGGTCTTGCCAAACCAGCTGAAAAAGTCTACATAAACTCCACGGCAATATGAGCTGTTAAAAAGAAATTGTATCCAATGAAGCTAAGGAGCAAACCCAAATATAGAATCAAAACATGGAACAGTTGTCCTTAACCATCAGGTGATAACATCATTAGCTACAAGATGTTAGAGTTAGCAGAGCTGCATACAAGCCTGGTATCACAGTAAAACTGAAGAACATGTGAAGAGTTCAAGGCCTCCTCCCTTTTCCTGTTTGTAACAAAGCATGTGGAAGTAGCCAGCATTGCATCTTCCAGGACAGCACTCCAGCTCCAAAGGTCCATTCTCAAGAGTAAACCAGACCAACATAAGAAAGGACATAGTCTCGAAAGGGCTGCTCGAGGTGTGCACCACTGGGTGGGAGTGAGGACAATTGTCCCAGGACTGTGATGAAATGGGAGGTGTCATGTGGTCTAGACAGTGAGGGTCAAAGACCCAAAAGGTGGTGTGTAACATGGCACGTGGATAAGAAAGATTTTTTGTTGTTGTTCAAAAGAAGAGATGCTACAAGGAGCTTCAGGGTATAAAGGAGTAGGAGACAGAGTTTTCATAAAAGTTGCTGTGTACTATGTACCCCAACCACCAACACTTAAAAAAAGAAAAAATGTTCCTGAAAGAAAAGGGTGAAAGTGGAGTAAAATTTGTTAAAAAAATTTTTAAAGACAACATTATGTATCACTCTAGAGATGCTTCCGTTTAGGTCAAGCATGTCATACTTATTAGAGGGGAATGCAACCATGCTTGTAAGATCATCATTTGAGTTCAAGAATTCAAGAATAGAGGGGAGAGGGTGTGTTTTTTGAAAACTGGAAATCACTTTTCATGTTTTGGGACAGATATTCACTACCTCCTACAACCACATCACTAATGAAGAGAGAGAGATGAGGGGAGGGGTCGTGGGAGATAATTTGTCTGAAAATACAAATTTAAGTTTAAAACTTCTAGAAGTGAAGTGGGATGGTTTCAGAGCAACCTGAAATTGAGTGACTTGAAATTCTGCCGCATCCTCACTGTCTCCATCATAAAGAGTATCGGTGTTACACGAGGAGAGAGTTGCCCTGGAAAAACATGCTTATGTGCTATACCTCCTAGAAGAGTGGTCCTGGGCGGGCTCCCAGAACTAGTTAATAGTAGGTTGAGTACTTGGATGTAGGGAGATTCACAAACAATGAGAGGCAAATAAGTTGTCATCTCATTGATACTTCAGTCAAATGTACATTTTCTTTAAAAACAAACCTCTAATCATCAAAACTTTTTGACAGTATAGATTTAAGGACTCAGTGAGAAAAGGGCTAGACTGTAGTTCCCCCTAAAGATCCCTTTTTTGCTTATGTGTATTTATAAGGATTTCTATATGGGGAAAAACTAAGGACCCATGGGTAATGAAAAAATCCACTTATTAAACATACTTTATTTTTGAAGTGGTAGAACCTGGGTGACACTCGGGCTACCAGATAATAAAAAGAAAAAGTATATAAAGAATGAGACTCTTAACTGGGCTATGCTTGTGTAGAAACAGCACTATGACAGTCTTGGGCTCCTTAGAGTTGTAGATCAGTAGGCCTGTGTCAACATCATGAGGATCCCATGGGGTGATGGAAAGTGGCTCAGGTGGATGCTGAGTAAATTGTGGGTTTGCATCACAGCTGAAGAACGTCAAGCACAGAAAACCTGCATCTTTTACAAGGGGCTGCAAGCAAACCTGCCTGAGCCTTGTGCCAGAGGGGACACATTATCTTTATTATACTGGACAGTAAACAAACCAGACCTCTGCTTCGTAGGAAGATACTGTCTCTGTCTTGCAAAACTGTTTACCATACAGACATCCTTGAAAAGACAGTGCCTCCGCTTATAAGATGTGCAGAACTGTCAGATACCAATGGAGATTTTCCTCCTAAATAGCCTGACACTAACAAAGGCTATTGATGGGATAAGTCATCTTCTCCACTGTTCATTCCTTGCCACCCAGTGGGGTAACTCCAGGGTGGTTAGCAGAGAGCATAATGTGGGTGTAAGTTGTACATACTTATTATGAGCTCTTGAAATGCAGATCAGGGTGCGTTTTCCTACCCCTAGAGCCACAGACTAAAGTTGCAAAACCATTCATTTGACCTTAAGTCCCATAAAAGAAGAACCAGGTCCATAACTCAGTCACTGTGTAAATTGTCTTCATATTGAGGAAAATAAACAAAATTCTATCCAGTTCTCCTTTTTCTCTATTTCTTCCCATTCCTGGAATTTCTCCATGAGGCAATAATCACTCACATCCTTAGTCTCTTGAAGAGAGAAGGGTTACATACTCTCCTAAATAGCTCAAAATCTTGATTAGCTCTACTAATCAAACCTTTTGGGCTACAGAGCCAAAGAACAAGAATTTGCAGCATCTATTTTTAAATAATGATTAATGAGATGAGACTACACCAGATTCTCTTAAGAAGACAGGAAGTCAGAATGGACTTTCCCATTTGAATTTCCATGTCCTGAGTGCTTTAGTGAAATGGAACAAAGCATGGAATCAGAGAGATTCAAATACTATACCGTCATTGTGTGCATGACCATAAGCACATTAACAGGTCAAACCTAGATCTCAATTCACTTATCTGCAAAGTGGGAATAAAAATACCTATATCCTACTACTACTATGAGGATTAAATGAGAAAATAGCACACTTTGCACAGTGCCTAGCTCTATAAATAATCATCGTTATTATTGGCTGATCCTGTCACTCTCAGGAAGCCATAAAATACCATGTGGTGAGTGCAGGATTTACTTAATTTACTGCCTGTCCTGAGAGCCATTCTTACAGTTGCTAGTAAATCAGGAGTGAACTCCCACTATGCACTCAACATTGTGGAGATGCATGCTGCTCTGAGACGCTCAGTTTGACGTTGCTTCTTTGGTGGCCAATGCTATCTTTGTTCACCTAAATAATGGAATTCAAAGAAATGATGTCAATAAGCATTGAAGAGCTGCTAGGAAACTAGATCACCCCAGAGTTTAATCACCTATGAATATCTTATCTAGCTCTTAGTAGAGGAGTCTTTTTAAAAAGTCTAAAAATAAATCACTGTGCTTTTTCAATTTTATGTAACATACAGCATGATTGTGTTTTACATTAAGGCTCTCATATGCACTTGAATTCTGAAAAACTGCAGTTTATATAGACTAGAACTTGAGTTATAAGCCCCAAAGTCTGCAAGACCACTGTGTTCTTTACCCATAATCATTTATATCAACAAAGCAGCTAAAGCAGTAAACCCTTGAAAATGAGGAAACTAGACTCAGAAAAGGTAGTAAGTTGACCAGCTTCTTTCACATTTAGTAAATTATCTCACATCTATAGCTGAGTCATTAACTCACTAAGCAGATATTTATTGAGATTCCACCATGAGCAAATTGCTGTCTACCCCCCCCCCTCCGTGATATCTATATGATTAAGACCTGGTAACCAAAGTCAGGGAACTTACTGCTTGAAAAAGGAGAGAACACAGCTTTCATTGCATTTGCCAACATCTGTGCACAGTGCTAGGTGTTCCTCAATACAATGTAAGGTAGCATTCTTCTGCTTTCATGTAACAAGAAACCAGAATCTTCAGGTAGGTAATACAGATAAGGGACTTTAAAACTCTCTGCACCTAGTAAATACTCATTAGATGTCATCATTATGAATACTTAGCACACTTCTCCCTAGACTCTTAAAAATCTATAGCAGAGTTCTACATAAAGTAAATTCGAGCAGAGTGAATTTTGTCTCAGAAGTAGGGAGAGTTTTTACGGAGGAAGTTTCATTTAAGCTGGTTCTTGAGTATAAGAAGATGGCCTAATAGGCAAGGAAGTTTTTTAAGGCAGAGAAAGTGACATGTATAAGATGAAAAGTCTTGAAGAGCAGAGTGACTCATCTGTACAGTGGGATATAAGGAGTCATTAAAAAGAAGATAAAAAGCTATGTATTAAATGACATGTTTATCGATGAAATATTAGGGCTACACAATAGTAGGCTCTCATTTACTTCTTAGGGAACTGCATTATTTGAGAGTTTCATAAGAACATTATCAATTTTTAAAGGTAAATGAGAAATTATATAATCAGGGAATAGTGAATTTATGTTTTACAGGAGGAATAATGAATGAGAGATGGAATTACAGTTTAGGAGCAGACTTTATACTGTGCTAAGGACTTTGGTCCGTAGGCTCTAGAGGAGATCAGTGTGTGGTAAACCACAGCCCATGGGCCAAACTTGGTCTGCCACTTGTTTTTGTAAATAAAGGTTCATTGGAACACAGCTGTGCACATTCACTTACGTGTGTTCTATGGCTGCTGTCACACTGCGGCAGTTTAGAGTTGAATAGTTGTGAGAGAGACCGTATGGCCCAGAAACCCTGAAATACTTTCTACCTAAAGCTGCACAGGAAAAGTTTGCTGACCCCTCCTCTAGATAATAAAGAGACATCAAAATAGGGAGTGGCATCCTCAAATCTGTTTATCAGCAGGATAACACCAACAGAGCCTGAGAAATAGATACGAGAAAGTTAATCGTGGTGATTATGTTATACACTTTTTCTTATAGAAATTTCTCAGTAATTCTCACACCACCCATCAAGTACATACAAGTATGATTATGCCCTTTCTTAAAAATGAACAGGACACAAAACTATTAAGTAGTGGGAACTTTGTCTTGTTCATTGTTCTAACTCTAGTACCAAGGACAGTGTCTGGCACAGAATCAGGCATTTATCTAAATAAATATTTACAGGACAAATACAAAAAGGAACCAATGAATAAATAAATGAATGAATGGAAAATGTGTGTGGGAGTGCAGGCAGCCTCTGAAAGTCACACTGCAGAATCAGCCACCCCTACTCTATCATCCTCCCACTGCTTCAGGGAGTGACAGACTCGAAATCTTCCAGATCATCTTGGGAGCTAGGACCCAGGAACACCAACCCAGAATCTACAGCACAGGAGGCAAACGTGAGGCCCGAGGGCTAAATCCAGCCCTCCACCTTGTTTGCGTTTTATCCAGCCCAGAACCTTGAGCTCTCGCTTAGCTATTAAGGAGTAGTTACATGTATACAGTCCTAAAATTACATTCAGCCCTTTGAAGGCAACTGTGAGGCTGATATGGCCTCCAGTGAACATGAATTTGACACCCCTGATCTATAGCTTCTCCTCAACCAATGCTATCTCACTCCTCTGTATTCTACCTAAAGAGAGTTATCACTTCATTTATCTACCAATTTATTTTTGCTGTTATAGCATGCCCCATTTTCTTCCAATTTCTCACATCTTCTTAATGTCTGCTCTTTAACTCCAAGCAGTTTGGGGGTCATTTCCATTGCTAAAGGGATTCCTCTCCCTTCAGCAGGTTGACCTCCATCACCTGTCCAGGAGACAGGTTTGATTGCTGTCAAACACTGCTGTTGTATAGTTTCTATCTAGTTCTTAGGCTGATCGTTCATCTGCACCAGCCCTTGAAAGCAGACAGAATGAATTGCTTGCTTTCCAGGCCTTAATGTTTATCTCCCTTTTGATCTTACCATCTGCTATAATTTGGTGGTTCAGGTAAGTGCTTTTTTTTTCTGCTTCTTTCAGTTGCTCAGCCTCATGCAGGTATTACTACTTCTCCGTTCTCCTCTCAGACTCTGTCTCCTTGGAACTGATGGGGTTTCTATCAAAACTGATGGGATGCCTGGAGCTTTTCTCCTTCCATGCTCTGTCATTCTCTGTATTGCACAGATTCGATCTGTCTACTGAGGCCTTTGCGTGAAGGAGGCGAAAACGTCTGTGAAATCCGAATCAGCTGTGTCCTTTCTTCATTCCACTTCTTATCTATAGTTTCGCAATCCTATTTTTCTTAGCTTCTAAGCCAGAGGTGGCAAATGGTAACCAGATCTCTTTGACTTATCCTGAAAATGACTCAGTACCTGGAAATTTACTTTAAAAATAGGAAACCTGTCTTTCTCTCCAAATTTGGAAGAAATGGAACCCCCAGGGTTTGTTTTTCTCTCTGGCAAAAACAGGCAGGATAGATAGATTCTCAGCCACACATTTTGATGCTGTTCACACTGCCAGAGCGTCTCCGGTTTCACCATTCCTGCAATTGACCTTTACATCTAATCAGCATAAAGCCTTTACAGTGGCTCTGTGTGCCTGGACTTGACAGCATTGGAGCTTCCTCAAACTCCAGTGTAAAGCCAAGTTTCCAAAGTCCTTTTAGAGAGGGGTCAGTAAACTTTTTCTCTAAAGTGCAAGAGAGTAAATGGTTCAGGCTTTGCAAGCCATCTGCTCTCTATCTCAACCCCTCAGCACTGCTATGCAGCGTGAAGTTAGCCACAGACAAAACTAAACAAATGGGAGTCGCTGTGTTTCAATAAAACATTACGTAAAAGCACAGGCAGCCAATAGAGTTGACACGTGGACTACAGTTTTCTGGACTCTGTTTTAGAGCATCATCTCTGGTTTTGAAACATATGCAATGAATCCACTCTGTATTATCCTCTCATTAAGGAATAGTCAAAATATACTGAATTATAAGATATTATCAACTGGTATTCCATCTACTTACATACTGATGGAGTCTGTACATATGAATGTGTATATACCTGTAATCTCAGCATCTCTAAGTCAATGATTTTCGAGGGCCAGGAATATGTTTTCTAGATTTTAAACATGTATGGTCTTTGTGAACTTTAATAAGACATTATATATGCACAGTACTACATCCCTTAAACATTGTTTGTAAGAGTAAATAATAAACCCTAATGAGACCGGTGCCTAAGTGACTCCCTGGTTCTAGTGCAGTTCCCTGGGGCGCTATGTGATCTGCCACAAGCCTCCGTGGAGCCGCTGAGCACACTATAGGCAAAGACGGAGTCACTCAGTGGCCTCCCATCAACTGTGTCCCCCGAGACTGTCGCGGCACTGGGAAGAATCTGCCTCACATTTGTTTACCACTCAACATTAGTTTCACCAATCAGTACAGTCAAAACACAGCTCAGTCTTCCTGGAGATAGTTCCTGATGAATTACTAAGTGCCAGTATTAGAATATACTCAGAAGTAGAGAAAATATATACTACATGATATTATATTATATTACAATTCTTATACATAATAGTTACATATAACTCTCTAATTAGCAGAAAACCTAACCTCACAGGTGAGCAAACTGAGACTTAGATGCTAAGGAGCTGGTCCAAGTTACACAATTTTGCTGTCTCTGTGTTTAAAGCATATTTTTAAACATTATGTAATAGTTCCCCTGAATGTAATGTTTTTAATATATTTATCCCTTCCCACACACACCAAAAAGAAATCTTTGGCTTAGTATCTGATGCAAGCTTGATGATCAATGAATATTTCTTGAATAATAATACGTTTCTTCTCCTTCAGATTTGTCCCTCTTTCCAGGTATCCTGCCTTAGTTAAAAGCACTTGCCATTTACTCCAAGCTATGGGCCACAGAGCCATCCAACCCTTTGTTTTCCTCACCTTTAGTTCTCTATCCAATTGGTCCCTGTGATGGTTAGTTTTATGTGTCAGTGCCACTGGTCCGGGGTGCCTGAGTATTTGGTCAAAAATTATTCTGGGTGTTTCTGTTGAGGGTATTTTTTGGATGAAATTGTCATTTAAACTAATAAACTGAGTAAAGTACATTGCCCTCCATAATGAGGGTGGGCTTCCTACAGCTACTTAAAGCCCTTAATAGAACAAAAACAGACCTCTCCCCACTTTCCACCCCTGGCCGAAAAGGAAGTCTACCAACAATGGTCTTGAGACTTGAACTGCAACATGAACTCTTCCCTGACTTTTCTATTTGTTCTCTGTCTCTGAAGAAGCATGACTAATACTGTAGCTAATTTCTGCAAATTCTTTCTGGGAAATGTTCTTCACTCAGTGGCTTCCACGTGCCTGCAGAATCAAATTCAGGCTCCTTGGCATGACATCCCAGGTCCTTCACAGGCTGGGGCCAGCTCCCTTGACAGCCCTGACACCCACTCCCACCCACCCAGTCTCTACACAGCAGTCAGCAATAATGGACTTGTCCTGCTTTCACACCTCTGAGTCTTAAAACTGTTTTTGACTCATGTTTTGTGTTGAGAAATGTTCTTCTAGACATCTGAGCAAGAATTCCAATTATGAGATGTACAGTCATGTGAGTTAAAAGCAAAAAAAACCTTCAGCTTTCCCTAAGAATCCTTTCCTTATCTCTGTGGTTCATATAAATCTATACATGTCCTATTCTGATGACACAAATGAATGAACAACTAGTTGAAAGTAAAACAATAAATCATCTACTTGCTCAGTCAACATACTGCCAAGGCACTATTTTGACTACTTTTCATTTACCTGATGATTTTCACTTGACTGACACGATATCCCAGTTTCATGTTCATTGGGTAGCCTTCAGCAAAGAGATGATGTGAGACAAGGGCCCATAAAACTTCCAGGGTAATTTTAAAGTCTTTTGTTGCACGTTGTATTGAATTTCATCAGACTGATTTCTGACTACCTGTCATGTATGTTTCTTTTGTTCATTAGAATGTAAGATTAGAGTTGCTTTAGAATTCCCTTTGGTGAATTGTTAAAAACTGTGAAATGTTATCCAAAGGTCACTGAAATACATGTACCAGTAGCTTTCAAAGTTAATAGATAGCATAGCCAGTTCTATATCTGGAAAATGGCCCAGTCAGAACTCCAGATATAATACTGCCAGTATTCGTTTGTTTGGCAAAGAAAATTGAATTGTGCTCCACTGTGCTCAATCTAGGAATATGAGTATAAAAATAAATATAGTGTACTCTCTCCCCTTAAGGATCTTGTAGGCAAAGGAAAAAGACAGCCAGATTAACAAACCACAGTTCTTTGTATTATAAATGATGCTTTATGAACCTAGAAGAAGGTGTAAGATAATTTAAAGAGTGGTCGAGAAAGGCCTCACCAAAAAGGAAACAAAAGTGATTTTCAGCTGAGTCAAAAGGTGTCAGTTAGTTGAACATCTGGCTGCTTTATAGAACTGATTCTCCAAGTGCAGTGCCCAGTTCAACAGGATCAGCACTCTCTGGGAATTAGCGAGAAATGCGAACTCAGGCCCCAATTCATACCTCGTGAGTCAGATACTGTGGGAGTGAGTTCAAGCAATCTGTATTTTAGCATGCCTCCTGGATGTATCTGAATCCTACTTAAGTTTGAGAGTCACTGACTTAAAGAAAGGTGCACAGGCCACATCCCAGAACAGCTGGTAACTAAGGAGTGGGTGTGGGGGAGGGTGGGGTCGAGGAGGGCCGAGAAAATGAGTGAGGGCTATGGACTGAGGCCAGATTATAGAAAATCTTAAAAACCTTGATAGAAAATTAGGACTTTATATTCTAGGTCACAGGGAGACATTAGAGTGTTCTTAGTAGGAAACTCTGATGGTTAGATTTGTGGTATTACACAAATAGCTGTGACAACAATTAGAAGATGAATTCATGATATGCAGACAAGGGGGAAAGTAAGAGACAATTGTAAAAGCAAGCCAGTGGTATTTTGAGCCTACATGAATAGCCGGTGGCATTGAGAATGGAGGGGAAAAAAGATAGTTTTGAGAGTTCTTTAGGTTGTGAAATTGCTGGTACTACTTTTTGACTAAATATCTAGATACTAGAGGGAGGAAAGAGGTTCACCCTCTTAATTGCTGTGTGCATTTTGTCTTTTACAAGCAGAATGTTCAAACCACTTTTAAATGGCATGAGGAAGAGAAGAAACCTTTGCAAGATGTTAAGTGAGGTGAGAGGTGAGAGGGCACTTGAGGAAGAAATAACTTTTGAGATCTAGGTTTGGGTGTTTTGAGGTATCTGTCAAAATACCTATAGCAAAGGTCAAATAGAAAATTTATATTGGTGTTTTTTTAAATCTTGCTTTTTTGCTTTTCCTACTTGACATTGGAGTACCGTAACTTAAAAAATAGAGGTGACGTGTTCCATATGAATTTCAATTCACAATAAAAATTCTAGAGAAGAGTTTGGCTGTCTGCATTAACATATTCATTTGATGGATCTCTTTGGAAACAAGTAGAGTAAATGGCAGCTCCTCTCTCCAAACTGGCGATCATAATTTTGCTCAACTGGGAATTGTGTAGACAAGAAGATTACTAGTATAACTATGTCCTTTAATATTTTGTGTGGTCTTCGACTCTGCAGACTTTTTAAAATAATAAGCAATTATAGTCAAGTGAGGAGGACATTTTTTTAGTATCAGTTCTAGTCTTCTTTGTACAATTCATAGGAAAAGCTATTTTTGTCCACATGCACATTCTCCAGAAGAGCACACTTCAGCAAGTGGGACATAGAAGACAGAGCCAATCATGTCTGCCACCTTAAAAGTCCCTCTGGAAGCCCTTGTTTGTAGGTTGACTAAGCCACTTCTATGCCTGCCTTATGCATGGATTTGAATTTTCTCTCTGCCCTATCCACCTCGCAAATTTGGGGGAGGGTGTCAAAACAACGTCCTCTAACATCCAATTCCCTACCCTCACAGGCAACAAAATCTAAAGAAACTTTAAAGATTCATGTTCCCCTTAGAGCCAGCACTACTCGCGTTTAAAATTTGGTGGCAACCCCATGACCACGCAGAAAGGAGGGGCCTATGTCTTCCTACTTTTGACTGCAGCACTGGAGTGGCAGTGGAGGTTACTGAGTGGGCTCAGCGTTAGCTCTGTTATCTCCATGACCTGGGGTGCATTACTTAGCCTTGTTTTGAATGGGGAAACATTTTTCTCCACTGATCTGTGGGAATAAAAGGAGCTAGAGCAGGTAAAGCATTTTCTACTATGCTCTCACATTGTTAAGCATAATTATTATTCCTCTCCTCATTATTTTTGATACTTGGAAGCTCCAGAATCCTGGCTTTACATGCTGGAGAGGGTGTAATTGTAATGAGTTTGGAAGGATTATTTCTTTAAAATGGTCATAGAGAATTATACCAGCCTGTCTATTTAACACCATCCCTGATTGTGCAGTCTGTCATAACAGTCCTCATTCACTTCATTATTTAGATTTAGCATCTCCTGCGAGGTTTCAGTTTGTTACCCTTCACCTTGTTTTAACAAGATTTGTAAAATATCCATGTAATAAGATAGCAAAATAATAACTTGTTTTAAATGCTTAAAATCTGTTGATAGCACTATATTGAGCATTTACTTGTGCTGGACATTGATTACTTTTTCCTAGTATTTGTACAGTTATTCATAGTATTCTCAGAGCACTCTGGTAGGAAAAACTTAGAACTTTCTTTTTCTTTTAATAAAGATTAAAACATCCTGTATTTACTAGTTTCAGATTTCAATCAGTTGGGTTCTGCTCATGGCTACAAATTGTCCCAGGAATTTATGGTTTTAATTTATACTACAAAAGGTTGCCCAGTTCATTGTCATTAGCCACTGAATGAATCCACCTAATAATGTGTCAAAATAGGAATGTCTGAATGATGTCTGTGCCTCATTTGATTGTGAAGCTTTTATTAATTATTGTTCTCTTCTTGTGTTTTAAAATGTGCCTTCCTCTTAAAGTCATCTGGAAACTTAATATAGTTTCCTTGAGCTGAACCTACTGAACATTTGTCCAGAATCTCTAATGGGATAAAAGTGTGGGAATTCATATTTTTTAAATCCCAAATTTTTCTCCTATAGAGATGATTGCATTGGCCCAATGCATAACCAGTTCTTTTCATTCTGTGTCCAGAGGTAAAGCAGTTCTTTGCTCTTCAACTATTGCCACAATCCTATTTCAGCTTTTCCTTCTTGCAATTAGCTTACTTCTCCTTTTGATGTGGTTGTTAGAAAAGAATCCTCAGGCATATGCTCTTAAGGAATAGTAAACTCTAAATTGCTATTTCCCATTTCCTAACTATGAGTAGTATTTAATTTAAAGGTTTAAAACAATATATTAAACCATGTCCTTCTACCATAGTAACTATTCTCTTGTTTTTGCCACATATTTCTGTTGGAATTTTAGATCTCAGATATTTTTATGGGGGGAGATTCTTAAATGGAACTTTGTTACCACTTAAAGATAGATGTATGTTTCTGTTCTCATATGATCCATTTAAACTCACCATCAAAGTGAACTATGGACTCATTTTGGAAAGAAAATATATGCAGTAGACCATAATTCCCCAAGACCTTTATTTATTTAATTTTGCTCCTTAGGATCACGGCCTCATGTCATGCAATTCTTAGTTCTGTGAGCCTCCCAGAAAATAGCATTCATAAAAATCATTTCACAGCAGACTTCAATGCTGATGCAACAATAAAATATGCCAACACACTTTCACACTGAAGGCAGCCACAGACAGTCACTGCTCCTTTTTTTTTTAACATTGAATAGATACTTTATGGTAAAGACATCAAAGATACCTGCAGCACAGACTATATAGCAATCCCTTTTAATAGAGATATCCTTGTATGTCAAACTTTAATATAAACTAAATGGAACTTTAATAATTTAGCTGCTGGAGACTTAAGGATACTATCAACACACAAATCACAGCAATTCTTTCTTTCCCCAAGTACAAAAGCAATTTTAAATATGAAACTGGAGGGAATTCCCATCTAGAAAATATAAGTAAGTGGATTTTCAGCACACTTGCATTCTTCTCTCTGTCTCTCTCAAAGCCAACCATGAAATCATTCCTCTTATTGTCCTAAGAAGAAGAAAATCTTTCACTTCACTTGCTCTCTGCTGAGTCTCTTTCCACCATGAATTTTCTCAGCCAAAAGCCCTGTAATTCCTCCCATAACTCCACCTTTTAGTCCCCTTAGCTATAAGTGTGATATATTTATATTTAGCCATCCATCAGGTGACATTAAGTTCCACTTTTAGGGGGAACAGGGAGGGAAAACTATTCTAATACAGGGAGAAGACTCTCCAAGACATTCAAAGTTTTGTAAATACTTCTTGGCATATCTCCTGTGCTTTCCACTCTATAAATCACAAACCTACAAAAAGTCAGGGACTGTTTCTCTGACTTAATAATTCCAAGTGCCCTCTGATGTTCTTTGTTGTGTATGTGTGGGGCAGGAGGCTGAATATTTAGAATACATTGATCCAACTGCTTCTGCATACTCATGAACTTCCTGTATAACTTCTGGTTTATTGTTCAACTTCTTATTCATTCTGTCTTTATCAACACAGTGATGGTCACAAGTAGAGAGAAAAGTATTAAGCATTTTGTTGTATTTGAAGGAACTGGTAGAAAAACGAATCTCATAAATTAAGGTAAATGAGAGCTTTATCAAATATGTAATTTTGAGCTATATGAAACAGCCACAGTAGAGTGGAAAGCTACATATATCGTGCATTTTAGCACCTGGTCTTTTGCACTAACTGATAAATTTGGACACAGAACATAAGCCTTTTTAAGCAGTGGTTTCTTTATCTGCAAAACGAGCTGGTTTGAGAAATAGTCTTCATGGTGCTTAGATCCAGAATTCTGATTTGAAACTCAAAAAAGTAATTTGTCATTATGATTTCTCTTAATACTTCCTTTTTACTCTAAAGCTAATCATTTTGTCCTTTGCTCTCTGATTGCTCATGTATGACCCAAGTCTTAAAATTCTAATAAATCAAATTTAAACTCAGTTTCAAAGGTTTGAGATTACACATTCCTGCCTAGAGTCTGGCAACTGATTTTTTCTTTCATCTCTCTGAGAATTTTTTTCAAAAGACTGAGTAATCTGGATGTACCTCCATTCAGTAATTTAAGAACATTTATTGAATTTTATATTTTATTTCTATTTCTTTTCCCTGAAATATTTCAAAGCAAGTTGACATTTAGGGAGAACAGAATATATGACCCCCAAATATGCCATATTTGTATTTCTTTCACCTGAAGGTAATTGAGATACAGCAGACTCAAGAAAAAAATTACCTCGCCCTTAACTATCTTACATAATTTAGATGGGTCTTTGCTGAGAGAGCGAGTGTGTGCACTATTACCAGAGATAACTTTCCTCTGAGTGACCTACCTGTATGACAGGACAAGCATCTAATTACCAAACATCTGCCGTCTTATTGTCATGAATTATCCTCTTCCCTTTTGGCTCTCCCGGCCCCTATCCCAAGTCTTAGCTCAGGATGTCATAGAAGCCACAACTGCCTGACTTGCCCTTGGGTCTTCTATTTTTACGGGGCTCTCATATGTACATCATTAAATTTGTTTTGCTCCTCTTAATCTATCCTATGTCAATTTAATTATTTGACCAGCCAAAATAACCTAGGAGAATAGAGGAAACATTTTCTTTCCCAACATATTTGTGGCATTTCACTTCATAATATTTCAGTGTTCATTGCCTTAAAATGATAACTTCTAGTATAAACATAACAACCTAATCATAGCTGAAAAGAAAACAAAAGTTCAGAGGTATCTTCTAACATACAAACCATATTCACATTCTTCTGTTATTCCCAAAATGACTCTTAACAGCTGTTTTGGTTTTTTGTTATTGTTGTTATTATTGTCATTATTATTGTTTTTGCTTTTATCTAGAATGCAATCAGGGTTTGAAAATTGCATTTGGTACCTTCAAGCCAACACAAATGGCAACCATCTCAGGTCACTTTGCAGCCCACACCAACTGGTCCTGGCAGGACACAGGCAGAAGCTTACCTGTGCCGACACCAGAACTCTTCCCAAGAGACACCAGAACCAACAGCCAAATGGTTACTTCAGACCACACCCAGGGCATTATAGATCACCTCCATATATGACACCCAAAGGGTGAACTCAGCAAGCACCAGAGTCCCAGTAAAACAAGTCCTGCTTCATAGTGTCAACTCCCACACGATAACTCTTCTGCTGTAGTCACAGCCAGTCCTCATAACCAATCAACCTGAGGGTCAGTCCCTCTCACTGATGTGCCGAAAGCAACCGAGGTTCAATTACAACAAGAGGGCACATGCAACCTACACAGAGGACACACCTGGAGCACCTAGCTTAGGTGACCAGGAACACTGTGCCACTGAACCCCACAAAATACCTACTACAAGAGGCCACTCTACCAAGACCAGGAGATGTGGCAGCTCTACCTAATACATAGAAACAAAGAAAGGCATCCAAAATAAAGAGACAAAGACACATATTCCAAATAAAAGTACAGAGCAAAATTACAGAAGAGAACTAAGGAAGCAATTGACCAGATGCTGAGTTCAAAACGTGGGTTATAAGGATGCTCAATGATCTCAGTGAGAGCATCATGAAACAAAAATGGAGATAGGAAAACAAAAAAGAACCAATCAGAAATGAAAAATACAATAACTGAAATGACTACATTAGAGGTAATCAATAGGAGATTAGATAAAGCCAAGCATCTGGAAGATAAGGAAGCAGAAAACACCCAATCAGAACAGCAAAAAGTGAAAAAGATTTCAAAAGAAAAATTGACAATAGTTTAAGAAGCCTCTAAGACAATGTTAAGCATGCCAACTTTGCGTGACATGAGTATCAGAAAGAGAAAAGAGATAGCAAGAAAATAAAAACCTAATTGAAAAAAAATAATGACAGAAAACTTTTTTAACCTGGTGAAGGAAAAAGACATATAAGCCTAGGAGTCTCAGAGAGTCTCAAAGAACATGAACCCAAAAGACCTGTACCAAGACACATCATAATTAAAATACAAAAGGTTAAAGACAAAGAGATAACCTTAAAAGCAGCAAGAGAAAAGCAGTGGGTTACCTACAAGGTAGATCCCATAAGACTGTCTGTTGATTTCTTAACAGACACTTTGCAGGCCAGAAGAGATTGACATGAAATATTCAGGAGGATGAAAAGCAAGCAATTATAACCAAGATTGTTCTACCCAGCAAAGATATCACTTAGAATCTAAGGATAGATAAAGAGCTTCCCAGATTTTAAAAAGCTAAAGGAGTTCATTGTCACCAAGCCAGTATTATAGAAAATGTTAAAGGGATTTCTCTAAGAAGAAGAAAAAAGATTTAAAAATATGAACAATAAAATGGCAATAACTACATATCTATCAACAATTACTTTAAATATAAATGGATTAAATGCTCCAATCATAGGACATAGGGTGGCTGAAAGCAAGACCTTTACATATGCTGCCTATAAGAGACTCACTTCAGATCTAAAGACACACACACAGTCTGAAAGTAAAGGGAGAAAAAATATTTTAGGAAAATGGAAACCAGCAAAAAACTGTGGTAGCAGTAATTATTTCAGAAAAAATAAACTTTAAAACAAAGGCTATCACAGGACACAAATGAGAACCCAGCAGTTCTACTTCAGGGTATTTATCCAAAGAATCCCAACACACTAATTCAAAAAGATATGTACATGTACCCATATGTTCTTCGCACCATTATTTACCACAGCCAAGATATGAAAGCAACCTGAGTGACCATCAGTAGACAAGTGGGTAAAGAAAATAGGGTACATATATACAATACAGTGTTACTCAGCCATAAAAATCTCGTCATCTGCAGCAACATGAAGAACAAAAAGAGTATTATGTTAAATGAAATAAGGCAGACAAATACCATATGATTGCATTTAGATGTGGAATCAAAAAATAAAATAAACAAACAAAACAGAAACAAACTCCTAGATACAGAGAACATTTTGATAGTTGCCAGATGGGAGGGGAGTTGGGAGGATGGGTGAAAAAGGTGAGGGGATTAAGGAGTACAAATTGGTAGTTACAAAGTAGTTACTGGGATGTAAAGTACAGCATAGGGAATATAGTTAATAATATTGTACTACGTATGGTGTCAGTTATCAGGGTATACACAATTTTATACATGAAACATAAATGTACAACTTTCTGTGTCATATAAAAAACTCGATATGCAGTTAAGTTCATCTGTTACTGATTATAATAAATGAAAGGGGTTTATTTTTTATTCCTTTATATCAAATTTAATTCTTGATTATATAAAACCCTGTGTAATTCTAAAGGCAGATGGTATAAAAATATATTCTCAAAAATTTTTTCATTAATATCTGTATTCTCCCGAAGCACCTTTGGATAAACATTTTTATTCATTTTAGTTTTATCTTTATGTATTGTTTGGGAAAAAAATAAAGCAGTTACACTATATGCTCTGTTGCATCTTACATTTTAAACCTAACAATGCGTCCAGTAAATAAATTTGTCTCATAAGGATCTTTTTAGTTTTGTCTGTTTAATGACTACGTAGTTTGATGTTCTATGGGTACAGTCTGTTTTTCAAAGTCTCCTAGAGATATGCATATGTTATTTCATGTTTCTGTGGCTGAGTCCAAATTCATCATTAAATGTGTATGTCATTGTGTGGCGTTTTGCCGGATGCTCTTTTTTAGGAACTGTAGCATTTTGTGTTCCATTCTGCAAAGTCTCCGAGTGTTCCACAGCCTCACTGAGCATGTCATTTAGACTTGGAATTCTAACAATTTGGGAGATAAGAAATGATATCTCATTGAGGTTGTAATTTGTGTTTTTCTTATTACATTTTGAGTTCTTTAAAGGGCTCTTGCATATACTTTTTTATTTAGTCATTTTATATTTTAAAACTTTAAACTTTCAGAGCAGTTTTATGTTCTTAGCAATATTGAGCAGAAAGTGCAGAGGTAACTGTAGATAACTACTTGTAGATAACTACCGTCCCCACAATGCACAGCCTGTCCCACTGTCAACATGCCTACCAGTGTGGAGCATTTGTTACAGTTGGTGAACCAACCCTGACACATTGCTGTTGCCCTGAAGTCTCTAATGAATGTTAGGACCCACTCTTGATGTTGCTTAGTCTATGTATGGCTTTTGACAAATGGGTAATGGCAGGTATCACCACTATAATATCACACCTGACAATTTCATGGCCTTAAAACTGCTCTCTGTTCTGTTTGTTCTTTCTCTCCCCACCCAACCCCAATTCCTCCAACCACTAATATATTTACTGTCTCCATAGCACTGCCCCGTCAGAATGTCATAAGTTAGGAATCACCAAGTAAGTAGCCTTTTTGGATGGGCTTCTTTCACTTAGTGATAGTCATTTAAGTTTTCTCCATTTCGTTTGATAACTTGATAGCTCATTTCTTTAGAGTGCTGCATAATATTCCATTATGTGACTACACTATAATTTATTTATTAACCTTCTGAAGGACATTTTTGTTTCTAAGTTTTGGCAATTATAAATAAAGTAGTAATAAACATCCATGTGCAGGTTTTTTGTGGGCATAGTTTGTCAATTCATTTGGGTAAATACCAAGGACTGCAACTGCTAGATGGTAGGACTATGTACAATTTTTCAGGAACAGACAAACTATCTTCCAAATGGCTGCACCATTTTGCACTTCCACCAGGAATAAATGAGAGTTGCTGTTGCTCCACATCCGTGTTACCACTTGGTGTTGACAAGTGTTTTAGATTTTGGCCATTCAAGTGGGTAATGGTATTGCAATGCTATTTTAACTTGCAATTCCCTAATAACAGTACATTGAACATTTGTATGTACATATTGGTGGCTATATATGTTCTTTGGTGAGGTATCTTTTCAGGTATTTTGGATATTTTTAATTGCAGTTGTTTGTTTTGTTATTGTTGAGTTTCAAAAGTTTATAATTTTATGTTTTACATTTAAGTCTCTGGTCCATCTTGAGTTAAATTTTGTTGATACAAGTTCTGTGTCTAGCTTCATTTCTTTCCTTTCTGTCTTTTTTTTTTGTATGTGGATGTCCAGTTGTTCCAACACCATTTTTTAAAAAGCTTGTTTGTTCTTATTTCCTTTGCTCCTTTGTCAAAGCTCAGTGGACACCATTGGTGCAGGTCCATTTCAGAGCTCCTCATTCTGCCCATTGTCCTGTGTGTTTACTGTTTCACGAATTCCATAGTCTGTTGATTCCTATCACATAATACTAAGTCCCCATGTCAGGTAGTGTCAGTGTTGTAACTTTGTTTTTCTTCTTCATTATTGACTTGGCTATTCTGGGTCTTTTGCCTCTCTTTATAAACTTTAGAAGTCGTTTTTCAATATCCACAAAATAACTAGCTGAAATTTTGACTGATGTTGCATTGAATCTATAGGTCAAGTTGAGAAAAACTGGTATCTTGACAATATTGAGTATTCCTATCTATGAATGGGGAATATCTCCCCATTTATTTACATCTTTGATATCTTTCATCACAGTTTTGTAGTTCCCCTCATATCAGTTTATGTATTTTGTTACATTTATACCTAAGTAGTTTATTTTGGGGAGTGCTAATGCAAATGGTATGGTTTTCAATTTCAAATGTTAGTTCTCCATTGCTGGCCTGTAAGTAAGCACTTGATATTTGCACATAAACCTTGAATCCTGAAATGTGCTATAGTCACATGAGTTCCACAGGATTTTTGTTCCGTAGGATTATTTACTTTTTGATAGAAGGATGGTAAAGTCTCCAGCTATAAGGGTGAATTTATCTATATCTCCTTGCAATTCTTTCAGTTTTTGCTCACATATTTTAATGCTCAGCTACCTCCTAAGTCTTATTAAATGACCAACTTTAAACAAGTACCTGCAGAAAGAGACTTAACATTGACCCGTAGTGATGAGGGTAGAGAAGATAAATGCTATCAAAGCTCTACTTTGCCAACATTATGATCTACCTGGAGCCAACCCTGATAATACTGGTTCTGGTATCCCTTGTTCCTTAGATCTGGTCTTCCATGATTCATGTCATATCTTTCTCAGACTTAAACTGCTATAATAACATGACATGAGCCTCAATACCTATTGCTATACCAAATTCACTGCTAAGTGGGTAATGGTTCCCTTTCTCCATCCCTACAACTCTCACAATTCAAGAGGACAGAAATAGGGGTGATCCGCCCAATTTCATTCTTCAACCCATATAGCTTATTCTTATAAGGTGAACCCTGATATCAGCCCTTCTGCTTTCCATGCTTTCTTATTATGAACAATGTCTCTATAAGCAGACTGCATCAGTAATATGTTCTTAGGAAGTAGAAACCATGTCTCTGTTGTTAAACTTGTACCTAAAGCCAGGTTTTTGTGTGGCATGTGTGCTATGCATTGGTGTCATCTGTGTTTTTCAAAAACAAGGGGTAAACAACTGAAGTGTAGGGTTTAAAATGAGGGCTATCTGACTGTTCTTCTCAATTGAATTTAGATTCAATTTTATGAATTAAAGTGACTGAGCCAAATGACGTCCTGGCTAAAGAAAGATCCAGCAGGCTCTGAGCCCCAGACATAACTGATGCTTAACAGATCCCAAGATCAGCCGCCTCCCTGGCTTTGTTTCCTTTTGTTGTACCTGAGATATCTTTTCCTGTCTTCTTCAAGTGCGAGTGAAGATGCCAAGCCTCCTGGCCCCTACCACTTTTCCCATGAAGAGATACTTTTCATATTACTTTTTTCCTATACCATTTTCATGGCCTTTTTTTGTTTCCCCTTCAATTATATCAGTGCAATTCTTATTTTCAACACCAGATTACTAAACCCTTGAGAGCAGAATTCACAGTGCTTAGCTCTGAAATCTCCACAGTGCTTAACTCTAAAATATCCCAGCTTACAATAAACATTCTGTTAAATCCTAAATATGTACACAAACACACACACTGGCCTGATTGTTATCTACACTGCAAGTCTTTCCATAGGTTCACCAATAAATTGCAAGAATGTTTATACTTAAGACTTTTAGGAAGTAAACTTGAAATGCAAATTAAATACCCAAGAGTAGGGAAAATGATGAATGCATAGTTTTAATTGTATGTATTGTTGGGGAGGAAATCAGTAAAACAGATGTTTAACTAGGAAGCAACACTCAAGATAATCAACTTTCCAATTTACTTTTATCAAACTCATTCACTATTTTTTATTTCAAATATCTATAAGAACTCCTATGTTTGTGTACACTCATGAGCATGCAAAACAAATTAAAAAGTCTGCTGTGTGAGATGAGGCAATGTAACAGACTTTTGTGTATTTAAACTGCCAAAGCAAATAAAGCACAGGAAGTATCCAAAGACTTGGAGACCAACAATAATCCCAAATTCACTGGAAATTTTAAAAGTCTCTGCATTTCTTCACATATTTAGATGAAATCTCCCTTACTGTCAAGAACCAGTAGATACAGTATCCTAAAGGAATGCGGCTGCCACAAAAAGCTGGTCATTGGTTCTTGTTTAGTAAACATAATGTGAACACCTACTGCCTGCCCTTGGTGGTACTAAGGAAGGGGTCATAAATATAATAAAACTCACTCTGAGCCCTGCAAAGTTTTCTATATGGTGGGGTGTAAGAGCATGTCCTCCCCCAAATGATGATACCTGTGTTAAGTCTGTAAAGGAGATCTGATCAAGAACAGAGTGGAAAGAGAGCTTAGTTCTGAAGTCAGGGGGCTGTTTTTAGACAGGAGAAGATATTTGGAATATAATCAGGAAGTGTTTGCCCATCATAGAACAAAGAGAAAAGTTCAAGGTAAAGATTGCCACAGAGGCAAAGGCAGGAAGGTGCAGAAATGCCTGGCACATTCTACAAACTGCTGGAAATTCAGTGTGGTAAGGACCCAAGTGGGGAAAGCAAGAATTTAAACAAAGCATTTTGTCTGATTGTGAATATTCATGATTTTCATGGTAAGGAGTTGGGACTTTATTCTGAAATAATGAGGAGGTATTAAAGATTTATTCTTGTGGACACTTGAAAAGTGATCAAATGAAGTAGCTCTTTGAGACACCACCTCTGAAATAAATGCAGCAGAACTCTTTCAGTGAATTGTATTATAACTGTGCAGGGCAATAGAGAGAGCACCCTCTCCTCTCCCAGCTGTTCCCTTCCTTCCTTCAGTCTTCCATTCTTAATTGCTCTTCCAGAATGTCTCCCCTAATGAACCTGATCCAACCGATATCCCTAGGTTACTGACTGACTGGCAGTCACTTGCTGTTTTCTTCATCTTTGTTCCTTTGTCATTTTTATGTTTGTGTCCTGTCTCCCAGCTGGACCATTAAGTGTGTATCTTACCTCAGCCGTTCTTGTTCACACAGTAAGCATTCAATAAATTCTCTCCATTGTCTGTTCGATGGGCTGAACGTCTTATCAGACAGACCTAAGAAATAGAGGAGTCTAGGGATTTCAGGGAAGGGTATCATAATAAAGAAAGCCCCATTAGCTAAGTTGGAAAAATTGAACCTGCTAGGTAAAAAATATTATGACAACAGAGGAAAGACTAGAAAAGAAAACAAAGTATTAGAGAGCAGCCTGAGGGGAAAAAAAGAAGGGAAAAATTAATAAAGGCTCACTCTCTGAGAGATTGATCACACTGTAGCTATAGGGCTAAAAATCTAATTATTTGCTTTGGGGAATATTAGCCCACAACTTGCAAAACAATTTCTTTGGAAGACATGTTTCATCGCCAAGTAGTTTTTCTTGATTTTTGAAATATTGTAAAAGTGCTTACTTTGCCTTATAATCATTATCAGAATACTTTTGATAAAATATCATTTTGCCAAGCCACAAATTCCTTTCAGTCCCATAACTTATATCAGCACAGCCTGGATTTGCAGAAGGCCCACCAAGATTTTGGTGACAGGTGTCCATCACGACAAAACAGGGAACACCTTGAAAATGAGACAAATACCAGTTCATTGGGGGAAAATAGATGGAAGCTGAGACATGAATAGCGTGGCCCATATCCTGGACTCTGGTTGCCTGGTGGGTACACCAGCATGGGAGTCATCTGCACAGAGGATAAGTAAAACCACAAAAAGTGTTTTCAAAATATCCAGTGATGGGAGAAAATTGTTGAAAGTCTGAACAGCAGTGAGATTTTTAACACTACTACTTACCTGCTGTTATATATTGAAGAAATTGGATGGTAGTGTTTGTTTATAAGCATAACGTTTTGCTAGAACCAATAATAAATGATACAAGAAAACGGATGCAAAGGGACACATAAGGAGTGCCTTGCCCCGATGTACCGCACATCCACCGGGACAAGTTGCACTGACTCGTTGCTTTGGCAACATGAGAGGACCTGTTATGGAGAAGACCTCTCCCAGAATGCTCCTCCTTCTCCCTAACAGTTGTTCTCCAGCAGGGATCTTTGCTTTCTGTTAGGCATTGTCAATAATTTAATTTCCATGCATAGCAAGAGCACTAATAAGGAAAAGATAAATGAGGAAGGACTCTCAGAGTAAAGAATGAGGGACTGGGAAAATTGAACTCAGCTACTTAGTTATTTGGCCTAGGTGATGCGCATGTCACAAAAAGAGGGAGAAGAAAACAAATGCAGAGAAGGTATTTCCAAGACCCCAGATGCAGACCAAAGAGAGCCTGGCACCAAGCTCTTAATGGGGAGAGGGCTTTTTCCTTTAAAGAGAAGTATGGACAAAGGTAGAACGTTCACAAACACTTACCTTCTTTCACAATATCCTGTGTATTTCCTTTATAACACTTACTGCAAATGGCAAGTAAGTTATTCACTATCTGCTTTATTTATTTCTTCTTTCTTACATGAAAGTAGCCCTGGGAAAAGGGAGCTTAACATTACACAATCCCTAAGATTCATCAAATAATATTGTTGAATGATTGAATAAATAAATGAGTAAGTGTGAAAGTGCTGCAAAGAGGTTAAGAATGAACTAGGGAAATAAGGCTGTAGAGGGGGGTGGTATTTAGGGAGGACCTGGTTTATAGGAGAGTAGTTTCAGTACTGTGTTGTATAGGGCCTAAGATGGCAAGGGCCTGCGAGTTTTTAAACTGATTCTCAAAGCTGGCTTTGGATTCCACACGCTGTGGAGTCTTTCTTTACCATGCACTGAGCCCACACCAGCTCAGCACAAAACTGCAGGTGAGCAGCCTTCCCTGGGCCTCCACATTGGATTTTCTCCCATGCTCCTAAACCAGAAACTTGAAGAGTGAAATGAAGCCCGCGTTATATATCTGTATTATAGCAGACATTTACCATTTGATCCCCTGAGAATGACTCCCCTTCTTCCCACAGTACTTCTTCAGAGCCTGTGCTTCCAGTGAGGGGTGGGTTAAGGGAGTGTGCAGTGCAGTCCCAGCCATCCTCACCATGAACACAGGACATAACCAGTGTTGGGTCAATCACAGGGCTTCTCCCCCAGCACCGTCTCACCCCTCCATACCCACCTGAGGGGAGAGCTCCCGGCAGTCGCATGACCGGAGCTAGAAGAATCAGAGTCCTTCCTCAGAACTTTTCAAACGTTTTCTGGAGAAAATGAGTGCTTTCCTCTCTGATTACATTGCTGTAAGAATGTGATCCAGAGTGCCTGTGGCACCTGGCCCCACTGCACAGAGAACGATGAGCTAGGAAAATGAAGCCAAGATGCAGAGAAAGGCAGAAACATGAGAAGATTCCTAGGGCCACTCAGGGGTCCCAACTGAGGTCCCAACTACCCCTCCAGAGTCTGGGTGGGTCACTGAGTTTTCCACCAAGTCTCTGTGCTACTTTAATACTCTTCCTCCAATCCTATGTTTTGCTTAAATTAGTTTAAAGTGATTTCCTGTCCCTTTTACCCAAGAGAACTCTAATACAAATGGTTATATTTCCTTTAAATTTCAAAATAAGCCCAGTGAGTGTCTTGGGTACTTTCTCCAGCCTTGAGTTGGCAGCTGAGAGAGTTTAATCATCAAGTCAGAAGCTGCACTAAGAATAAGTGTTACTACCCTATGTTAGCTTTCTCTTCTTGCTTTTTCCCGAACTCAGAACAAACAGAGACCAAACTCCCACAAAGAATAAGAGATTAATGGTGGAAGACACTCTCATTCTACATTTTGATATTTATTCATTTAGATGCCTAGCTAGATTCCGCAGCAGAATCAGCCATTCCTGCTGTGACCCTTCACCTGCTGAGCTCCAGAGCTTCCTTCTGAGGAAACAGTTCACCACTGGTAGGCCAAGATACAAAGCAGTGTATACAAGAGAAGAGATCTCACAATGAAAATACATTGCAATTTAGTCTTTGTCCTTTTCTTTCCCTCTTACTAATTTTTTCCCCCACTCCTAAGCCTGTGCTGGTTTTCCTTTTGCTTGTGTAGAATATTCAATTTCATTGTGTTCATTGTACTCAGGAAGAAAAATCACATAATAAAATTTACTTTTTTAAAATGCAAGGAATAATGTATAAATATGTAACATTTAAGCCAATTCTTAGGTCTAAATACAACAGCAGTGACCTCTGTAGAGATGACTTAAACCTTGAACAGTTAAGTGTGACAAACAGCTGTCCCTTCTTCCCACCCACCATCTAGTCTCATGTTCCTGGCTAACAGAACTGTGGCTTTGGTCAAGCAGTAGTGTACAGGGCACACAGGCTCAGGGTAATTATGACTGGCCTAAGCCTTTTTGCTTAGCTCTCGTCATGTTGCCCATAATCAGTCAAAGGGCAACCTCGTGGTATATTTGTCAGCTAAATTAGCATAAGGAATAGACTGGCTGAGATGCCCAAGAAAAATTCCCTTGATAAAACGTTGATGGGTCTGAACAGGTTGAGGCTTTTTGCTCCTTGCTATCCCTTTTCTTCCACCTTAGACACTACAGTGTGAAGGTGTGATACCCGGAGTTGTGACTACAGTGGAAATAACACACTACCCATGGGTGGAAGAACAAACGGATGAGAGGGGCCTGAATCCTCTGAAATTGAAATTTGTGTTGCATGAACAACTGTTTACAGGGGTCTGCACAACTGTTAATGCAGTTACTAGTCATCTGCAGCCGAATGTTCCTTTGCTGATACAATATAAAACAGAACCAAAAGCACACTTACATTCTTCAGTTCTCATTGTGATAGCAAGGAGATGGAAGATAGTTGACAGATATTTCAAATACAGAAAAGCTAAGTGTTTTCATTAGAACGTCATAAACTCTTTGCAGAGAACCTCTGTTGTACGTCAAGACTATACAACTGTAGCACAATAACACTTACAGGCAGAGCAAAATAAGAATTTCACTTTACATATGCTAAATACACTTGGTTTGGTTTTACTTTATGCACCATTTCTCTCGTGTGCAATTTTAGATATGATTAAAAACAGATTAACTGAACAGAATGTGTAATGGTCCTCAGCTGAGTATCGGAAAATTAAAACAGATTTGAAAAGTCTTCTGCCACAATCAGGATTTAAATACATTGAGTATGTCAGCAATTCTGTACTCTCACAGCAGGAGATAAAAGAAACAAAGATAAAGGGATGCACAAATAGGAAAGTCTTTGGGGATATTAAGGCAATTAAGAGCAATATGGAAGTAATCAAAACTTGGTCTGCAGACCAAATAAGACCTTATGAAATAAAAATATGGGCCAACATTTGCAAAATGTTGCATGCCTTCAGATTACATACATCTACAAAAGAAATCAAAGATTAGATTCAATGAGCAGATATGAAACATTAGCAATGAATGAAATGCAAAAGGTTTTCCTAGGCTTGAACATGGTCAGGCATGCTCAAGTTTCAGTTCTTATCTAGACACTGGCCAAGTTTTAAGGTTTGAGGCAGTTTTTCTTCATCTTTCGTCACGAGAGACAAAGCAGTGTATGAGCAGAAGACATGCAAAAGTCAAACAGAGAGTTTGTTTCATTTATTGTGAGTAGTTCTGTTTCAAATCACCTTGAGGTATTCAGGAAATTGGCTTACACTTTTATTTTGTCAGATTATTTTTTTCTGAGATAATAAATGTTTAAAAGGAATACACAATGAATGCACCCAATAGCTGAGCATGAAACATACAGAACTGCCTGAATGTGGGCACAACTGCGGATGAATAAACCAAGACACCCTCATCAGGGGATACGGTGTTCCTCTGGAGACTTCCCTGGAAGGGAAGTAAGAACTGCAGATGTAGATAAACCTGGAGTTTAAGCTATCCGTCAGTGCAGATCTCATGAAGATGAGAATGCAGCCAACAGATGTGACCCAAACCGCACCAGACAGAGGGAAATCATAATGAGGCAGACGAAAAGCTCTGTCTCTGTCTGGATTATATGTGATGGGTTGGAAACTGACATATTACAATCCCGATTTCAATGCAGCAGCTGTCATCTTGCTGATCCACTTGTGTATTTCTCTTAGCTCATTCAGCCTCCTTTTGTGGTTCTTCAAATGTGGCAGCATCCTAAAACGATTATTTTAATCTTATCAAAGACATTTGAACTTTAAATAATAATGTCACAAAGGAGAGACAGAGCTGGTGCTTCTGTTGCTCATTTGTTTCATTGCTTCTTATATCTGCTGCTTTCCTACACCCAGGCTTCCCTCCTGTCTTGGCAGCTTTGATTGTTAAGGGACATTTAAATGCTTTTATTCCTCTACCCACCCACTTATCACGCATATTAGAAATCCTACCTTTTTTCTTTAGCTAAAAATTGGGGGGCCAGACACAGACTAAGGTTTCCAGCAAAAGCAAATTCCTTCTAGTTTACTTAGAGAGGTGTTTCCTTCCAGTCTCCAAAACAATTGTGAAAATCCCATGTGGAGCCTGGTAACCATGCCTGATGTTACAGCAAGCAGACCCCCGATAGAGGATCCACTAATTAGAATCTACCCATAAGTCAGCAGCCAAAATTTCTGGAACTTTCAGGGTCATCTGAATAAATTACTTTTCCCATTAGTGTTCAAAAATGAAAACTTTCCAACTAAAGCAAAATTTCAAGCCCGTGGAATGTTCCACAACCACAGAGCATTGTTCTAGAAAAAATTAGCAATATAGACCTCTTGGTTTTAAAAGTTTCAAAAACACACTAGACATAAAATTGGATGGTATCCTATGAGGTAGCAATTCTCCCAGAAAACAGAAGAGGTGGAGATGTCAGGAGATTTCCTGACACTGCGGGTGGAATGGACAAGAACACTGTGAATGGCAAAGATACACAAAATGCAGTTGCCAATGGAAACTCTTCTCGTCCAGTCACTGTCTTGTCTGGAAGGGTTACGTGTGTGACAAAAGGAACCAAGGTCAAAGAACTGCTTCTATCCCAGCGTTGGTGCTCAATAACCGCCGTCTAAGGCAGGAAGGGCAGGTCACTTGAAAGTCTCATCTCTAAAATGAGGGGTTGGGTTAAATAACCTCTAAAGTCTATCAAGCATGCAGGTGCCCAGTACCTGTCTGTGAAAGGGAGGCAAACAAATACTGAGAGTAGAAGAGAACCTCCTCCCCGTAATATTCTCCCTGCGCTTCCTATCTTTGCTTTTCTCCATCTAAATCATGAAAGCTTGGAATGCACATTTTGAAGGTGAAGAGTAGGAATAGGAAGCTCTTCTGTTGGGAAGGCACTTGAATAATGAAAACAGATGAGAAAAGGGAACTATAGAGTAATGCGAAGGACCAGAGTTCATTGTGGATAAATTACCTTTAGGGAAACAGGGATTTATACTGTGATATCTTTGGGGATAATTAATATTTTCTTCAAAAAATAAGAGTGGTTCTCTTATAGTCTACATAACTCAAACTCCAGGGAATGAGCAAGCCACTGCAGGACCCGGCATCCTGGTTGAGGGAAATAGAACAACTGGGATCCTGGACCAGACCTGGGAATTGGGGCTCCTAAGAGGATTTAGGTACAGTACAGACTGACACACTAAAAACTAACTAATATTTAACAAGTACTTACATACCAATTACCATGTGCTAGGTACTAATATATACACTTGACACATATTAACTCAAACCTCTCAATGGTACTATTTAGGGGAGACTATTATTATTATCTTACACATGTGGACACTGCCCAAGATCACCCAGCTTGTAGTGGTTATCTAATGGTGCATAACAACCCCCCAAATTCAGTGGCTGGAGACAGCAATAACCATTCATTTATATGTTTCACAGTTTCTGGGGACTGGGTCTGCAAGAAGAGCTTGACTTGGCGATTATGAGTTAGGGTGTATTATAAGATGTCAGATGCCACCTGGAGCCCTAGTCATCTACAAGTCTGGGACAGGAAGATCGGCTTTCAGGGTGGCCGACCCTTGTGGCCAGCAAGTTGGTGCTGGCTTCTAGTAGCAGGCTTTAGTTTCTCCCCATGTGGGCCTCTCCCAGGGTGCATGTGTGTTCCCATGTCATTCCACTGGCTCCCTGCACAGGGAACAGTTTAAGAAGGCCAGGCAAACGTTGCAACAGGCTGATCTAGCCTCAGGTATCACACACTCTCCCTTTTGCCATATTCCATTGGTCATACAAATCAGCCCTCCTTTGTTCTGGAAGGAGATTGCACAAGGTCATGAACCCCAGCAGATGAGGATTATTAGGTGCCATCTTTGTGACTGTCTACTGCACAGCTAATAAATGATGGATTCCAGTGCAGACATGTGACTCCACAGTCCATACACCTTACCACTGTGCTAGGCTCCTTCACAGTGCAGAGCATGCCCTCTCACTGAGAATGAGGAGAACAGAAGGAATTACAAGGGAGACAAGACAAGGAAATCAGGTAAACCATGAGTGAAAAGCTTAAATTTTTATTTTTCTACCTTTGGACATTGCGAAAAAGTCCTATTAAAGATCCAGTTTTAGGCTTATAATTCCCTCTAATTTCCCCCCATGGAACTTTTGTGGTAGCAACATAATCCTACTGGGAGAAATTAGATCTAGGGTTCTGAGTGCTGAACAGTCCTGAAGCAGGGGGGCTCCTAGTTGGAGATGCTCAGTAGGTGAGGCTGCGAGCCAGCTGGCCGGGAGGAGCAGAAGTAGAATGGGCTGGCGGCCCCTTTCCCAGGAAGTGCTGGGAATACAAGGAGGAGGAGAGGAGAGATCTTGTTTATATTTCTGTAAGGAATATTCTGTAGCAGACATAGGTCACAAATTCAGAGAGCTTAGATTGTTGAGTACTGTCTCTACTGAAAAGGAATAAGAATTGAGGCACAATGAAAGAACTCCTCAGATTTAAAGGTGAATATGCAAAAATAGCCCCCAAAGAGGCTAAGACAAAGACAAGGTAATGATTTTGATAAGCAGCTCCATATAGTTACAATTAATTTCAATATTAAGAAATTACCAAGTAAAGCTCAAAGTTAATTATCTTTGCATTCAGTCTCCTCCCAATTTGAATGTGGTCTTTGCTGGGATTTTTTAAAATAGAAATCTGAACAAGACTTTTCTCCCAGACACTGACAAGTTCCTTAATAAAAAGCAATTTATCAAAGGAAAAATACCAATCACAAATAAACATGTGAAAATGTTGCTCATACCTGATATAATCAGAGAAATACAGAAATACAAATCAAAGAAAAATATTCTGATTTCCATTTCCTTAGTAAAATTTTAAAATATTAATAATGTACAGTACTGGAAAAGATCTAGGGAATAGGTACAGTAATGCACTGTTAATAGGCATGTAAATTAGGGTAGCATTTGGGAAGAAAATTTGACAGTGTTTCTCAAAATTCTACTTCAAAATGTTATCCTTGAGAAATACTCTCACTTGTTTAGTACATATAGAGAAGACATTACAAAACACTGTATAATAGTGGAAATTAGAAACTCAATTTTTCATCAGTAAAGTCTTAGTTAAAAATAATTTTGCTATATCCATAGTACAGAATATTGCCCAGTTGCTTAAAGGAACATGAAAGATATTTATATACTGACATGAAAAGATTTTGAGGCCATACAATTAATTGAAAAGGCAAATATAGAATAATAGATACTGTATAATCCTATTGTGCAAAATTAATAACAAAAAAACTATATATTAGCCCTGGCTGGTGTGGCTCAGTAGATTGAGCACAGGCCTGTGAACCAAAGAGTCGCTGGTTCGATTCCCAGTCAGGGCACATGCCTGGGTTGTAGGCTGGGTCCCTAGTAGGGGACATGTGAGAGGCAACCACACATTGATGTTTCTTTCCCACTATTTTTCCTTCCCTTCCCCTCTCCCTAAAAATGAATAAATAAAATATTTTTTAAAAACTATATATTAAATCAATCCAAGAAAAAGGCCCAAAAGAACATGTGTCTATTAAACCATGGTTACTGCTGTTGACTGGAATGAGACTGGTTGAGGATAGGGTGGAGAATATAAAGGTAAAGAGGGAGGAAGCTATGAAAAGGAAAACCACAAACTTTTTGCTAAGAATTTATTCATATATTGTGTAAAAAAATAGAGAATGTTTTAAAAATATGAATGCATTCTATACCAAGTGCTGAGTACACAAAAACACTCCAAATGCATATATAATATCACCCTGTTACAAACACATTCTCAGAAAATCAAGTCTCATTTGCCTAAAACTCTAAGCAGTACTCAGGTGTCTAAAAGAATGAGGAGAAATGAACTTGTTTATCTCTGTTCTGTTTTGAGTTTTCAGCATGACCTTCCTGTCATATCAGTCCTAGTCTCCTTCTCATGGTCATCGCTTCCTCACCAACTCATAAAAGGTCTAAACATAAACCATCAGTTGACCTGGAAGTTGGATATAAAGAGATGGCTTTATGTCATGAAAGCCAGGTTCTGCATTTGAGGCACACTGACTTTTCTAGGTGAATGTTGTAAAAATAGGTTGATAATGCTTAGGTTTTCCAGCATGAGAAAGAGATATTATACTACCCAAATCTTAACAGATTACCTTCTTTCCAGTTGGTCTATATATCTAAAATAGAACCAACCTACTATGTATAAAGGTACCAATAGTTTTACTGTTCCTCACACATTGTCCCCTGTGGCAAGAAGTTTTAATTATAACAAATTTGAGCAACAGAAATTTATGTCTTATACCTACTTTTATTTATCAGGACTTCAGTCAAGGCTCTCCTCCCCAGTAGACAGCAAACAGTTTAAGGGATAGTACAACTCATTCTCTTTAATATCTACTGTGAAATATTATCTAGCTCAATGATCAGCCAATATAGACAGTTCTTAAAAATTTCTGCTTGCTGAATATTTGACTGACATTTAAATGCTATGTGTTAAATAAAGCATCTGTAGAAGAAATTTATATGCTTGTGAATTATTGCAAGTTATAAAAGAAAACATGCCAAATGCCAATATATGATTCCAAATATGACTGTTTGGATCAGAATTTGGAAAAACCATGGAAGAGGGTCTAAGAGATGTGGTGGGGGCAATTGGGCACTGCAGCTCTTCCAGGCCAGGGACTGTGTCTTCTATCTTAATATTTTCTAAATGCAAAATAATGCCAGTGATATAATTCAGTCCACATTGCTCAATACTAATTAAAGTAGTAAGTGGGCCTTGGCTTTGGCTCAGACAATCCTGCACTTGAACCCTGGTGTGAAAAACTTTACCCATGTAACCTTACTATTCTGTTTTTTTGGACCCTCATTTGTAAAATTAAAATTAAAAATTTTATAAGCACCAGGTGGCCATGAAAGTTAAATAGGTAAAATAGCCAGTGGCTAGTTTTTGAGAAAAAGTATTTGCCTAATTTCTTTCAACTATTAAGATAGAAAGTGAGTTTCACTTTGCTGGTGACCTAGAAAGAAAATAAGCCCTTATCTGTCACCTTAAGTAATAGTAATATGAAGTGGATAAAGGATAGTTAGTAGTTTTGAAGTGGTTTTTTTCTCTATATCCCTCCCCAACCCCTCACCAGCAAACCACAAGCTTTATTTGTTCACTGGGCCTCACCCCTGCCTTCCAAGAGAAGTGAATATATGAATTCAGGACCTGCAGCTTAGTGGTGGAGACTTAACAAACAAAGCAACACCCAGGAGCAAAGATGGGATTTTTCAGAAAGAAAACCATAGGTAAAAGCAAAGAGTAAGAGCTGCAGAATATTGGATAAAGAGAGTGCACTTCCGGGTGTTGAAGAAGTGTAAGAGATCATAGGGGAAAGAAGAGGAAAAGAGATTTTGTAAACCATTGCCATGAGTTATGAAGTTAATATCTTTAAATGGTTTTCAACAGATTTAAATAAAAAATGTGGTTATGTTTAGTCACCTTGAGAGGCTGATCTATTCATCTTTATGCAAAATAACATGCAAAAATTGGGTGTTCTATTGCCTCTGGCTTTTCCCAAATTTTATAAAGAGTTCCTGGAAGATCACATTAGAATTGTCCTTATGACAGAAATGAATAATGAAAGAGACTGCAAGTCGCATACAAAGTTATGTGTGGTCAGTTGTTTGGAGAACATTATACAGAATAAGTGTAGATGAAGAGAGACCAGGGCAAGGCAGTTCCACATGGAGGGCGGCATCTGGTGTGGCCCATGCCAACAAGTAGGTCAGCAGGAAGAGGTTCCCAAAAGGACAAAGGACGCGTAGATATGTGCACACCTAGAAACTCAAATACTTATTTATGGTAAGTAGGTTACATTCCTGAGAAATCAAGCTAAAGTAGTCTTTATGTCACTATCAACAACGTGCTAGATGGAGGGTATTTATTTAATGAAAACTTCATTAAAATATGAGAAATATTCACAAAAGTATATGTATTCATTTTCCAGAGATCTTTTTAACAAATTGCCACAAATCGGATGGCCTGCAACAACAGAAATGTATTCTCCCATAGTGCTGGAGGCCAGAGGTTCTAAATCAAGGTGTTGGCGTGTCTGCATTCCTTTAAGAGGCCCTTGGGGAGAATTTATTGGTGCTTCTCCTCTAGCTTCTGGTGGCTCCAGGCACTACCTGGTTTATGGCCCCATCACCCCAATCCTTGCCTCCATCTTCTCATGCCTCCTCCTCCTCCTCTGTCTGTCTGTCTGTCTGTCTGTCTCTTTGTGCACCCTTTATAGGCATTTGCCATTTAATTTGGGGCCCACCCAGATCATCTAGAATGATCTTTTCGTATCAAGATATTTAATTAAATTTGCAGAGACCCTTTCCCCAAATAAGTTAACATTCTCAGGTTCCACAGTTTGATGCATATAGATGTTTGGGGAGGCCAACATTCAATCCACTAGAGTGTACATACCATACGTGCACAATCCATAGTAAAATAAATACCCCCCAAATTAAGAAATGAATAGCATCACAGAAGCCTCCTCATGTCCCTTACTGTGATTACCACTCCCCACAAAGATGGCTGTTAGTTTTGCCAGTTTCAGAACTTTCTATGAAGGAAATCATCAGTGTGTACGCTCTTTTACTCAACATTGTGACATCACATTGTGAGATATTCATCATTGTGAGAGATTCATGCAGCTGTAGGTCATTCATTGTAGTTGCTCCTTGTATAACAATACCACAAGTCATTTGTCCATCTACTATAAATAGATATTTGTGTTGCTTCTACTTTTTGGCTATTAAGAATAATGATGCTGTCAATAGTCTGGTCTACATCTTTTGGCAATATATGTGTGCGTCTCAGTGGTATATATACCCAAGAATAAAATTGCTGGGTCATAGGGTATGCATATGGCTTATTTTAGTAGATACCACCAACCAATTTTATAGGGTGGTTGCACTATGGCAGATTTGAATGTAAATTTTCAGAGTGATTAACTAATCTTTACTAAAGATCCCAAAGGGAGATTCTAGGAACTCCATAGGAAAATCCTCTGAGGTTGAACTGATTTAAATGTTTCCAGTGTTTGCATCATAATGAATTAGTGGAACTCGCTTTTGTAGAAATGGTTTGTTAAGTAAATAATGTATGCACGTGCACACACACACACACACACACACACTGAGTGGGAGCGGCGACCCCTACAGAGATGGCCCCATTATTACAGAGATGCAGCCATTATTACTCCAAGGCTCGTGCCAGTCCAGTGAGCTTGCTCACAAGATTTGCTGCAGATTCCACAGCTCTGTTTTCTAGGCTCTTCTTCATTCAATGGATGCATTTTCTCTAATGGACTGGATTAAACTAGAAAGGAAATAGCCTCTTGCATTTCCAAAGCAAGCGACTTTCACCAGTCATTTCATGAGTGTTAATCAACTTTGCTGAAGATAAGTGGGGCCAAGAAAAGAGGACATTATGCAGAATATGGCTTTTTATTACCAAGGTCCCACTTCTATCCTAATGGATCCCAAGGTTCAAATACTTCTTCCTCTATTATGCAAAGCAATTTAGTGCTCTCAAGCAGAATAGGGCCTTTGGCAAACCTGGATCCAGATGCCATAGAAGACAATTGGGTTATGAATATGAAAACTAGGTGAAAGGGCACTGGCCACAGAAAAGAAGAGTAGGTACAACACATATCAGTACAGTGTCCCTTGGCCCCAGGAGATCTCTCACGGGGTTTCTGTATCTGCCAGTAGCATTGGCTGTGCTGGGGAGGGCAGTAAGAGATTTGAGAGCCTTTTGCCAATGGGGCCAGTGCCGCCACTCAGAAAAGCTTTTATGCATTCTCTGCAATCAACATCTGTAATTAAAGGGATGTTTAGAAGCTGTGGTCTCTGCTGGCTTTTAAACCTGATTCAGCAATAGCAGGGCCATTTCACAGCATCCTTTCAAATAAATAAATATATGAATAAAGCAGAGGCAGTGCCCAGACCAGAAATCCCTCAGCAGCATCCCCGTCTCTGGCTCGCACAGTCTGGAAAGCCTGTTCTCTTGCAAGGGTGTTATTGCGTCAGTACGAGTCAGGTGTAAAATTCACTCAATTTGCTCCAGTTGAGGAGTAGTTCAAAAGAAAGGGTACATGATGGAGGAAATCCATTCTCCAGGACCAATTCTCTTACTTTGGCTTCTCATTTTGAACCTCTAAATACATTTCTAGAGTAGTATATGAAAGAATTGAATAAAATATTTTAAAAGTACAACAGCCGAGGAGAAGTGGGATTGAGGGTGGGAGGTGGGCGTGTATGGTGGGAGAAAGTGGTGGTGGGAAAATGGAGACAACTGTATTTGAACATCAATTTAAAAAAGTAAAAAAAAAAATACAACAATCTTTTAGAACATGCTGGATATTGGTCCCTCCCCAGCAAATTTTTCTTTTCCACTTACACTAACTATAACCCAAACTTCCCATCCATGTGGTTTGAATAAATTTAACCTTGTTTTGTGAAAATAAATGTTTAATTATAGGGTCACCAAGGTGAGAAGAAAGCCCAGATTCCTGGTGTTTACCTATTTCCATGATGTAAATACAGACACAAAGGCCAATTTAAAGCTATCAAAGTGACATTGCTGAAGGCAGAGTTTGGTGCACTCAGCCAGCTGTGAAGGGGGGACCAAAAGGACATGTCCAGGAATCAGGAGCTGGGGACCCAGAGCTTTGATGTTACTTCCCAAGGCTGAGCCCCAGGACAGAGTGTTCCACAAAGAGCCCAGAGAAGTTCGGGGTAGTCACCAGAGAACAAGCTTGCATCTTGCTTCTGGGGTGAGGCTTAAGATGGTGGTTACCCTTACACCATCTTAAAAAGCCCTCATTTCAACATCATGCTCAGCCTGCCCTTAGTAGAGTAGAATACTCCATTGGGAGTTTTCTAGGTGGGAACTCTGTTAGGCATGGTTTGTATATATTTACAACAACACAAAAATATAGGAGGAATAGAGAAGATATCATATATGATACAGCTACCAGAATAGGCAAAGAGATATCAGATGTCAGAAAGGAATAAACCGAGATCTGTGATAGCTGCTCCACCTGAGTTGTTCAACTGCCTAGTGGGGGTAGAAGAGTTTTTTCTCTGCCCCTAAGGAGGACAGAGGATTGCCTAAGTAGCTGTTGGACTTACGAATGAGAAAATAGTTATGGTTAGCACAAGGAGTCTTCTTATGTAACTGAAAAAGAGTGTAGTGATGGACAGTTCAGCTGCAGACACAACAGAGATAAATGCCAGTTACTTAAGAGCAAAGGAATAGTTTTATACCTTTGGGAAACACTGGGATCGGATGCTAGTGACTCACCCATGCCTCTTCTGTTACAGAAACAGGTACACACAGAGGGCAAGGCCAAAGTGGGTATGATATACTATTGCCGAAAGGACCCCCCACTAGGTTCGTTTGTCTGCCACCTTAAGAAAGACGTCTCTCAATGCTGGAGATTAGTGAAAAGGAAAGGAGAGTTTTTTTAAAGTTATACAAACTTAAAGTAGGGACCTAATGTATTCATTAAAACATTAAAGTCCTTTAGGATATCCACAGATGCCCACAGTGCTTCCTTCTCCCCCTGCCTCAATTTTGGATACCATACCTCAGGAAAAGAAGAGGGCATCCATGATTAGGGTTGCCAGCACCATCAGCTGTGTCGCCGTTCAGGCAGGATCTCTAATTAATCCAAAGCCTTGTGGTACCTTCTCCTGGTCCACTAGCAAGAGTTATTTCACCCTTCTTCCAGGCAAAGTCTCATGTGCTTCCCAGGCCACATGGCCAAAGGGAACAACTCAAAGCCATGTGGCCCTCTACTACCAAAACTGTAGGGGTCCCAACTCTGGTGAAGCTGCGGGGGTCCCTGCTCTGCCAGAAGCACATGTCTCTCTCTCCCTCATCTCATGGCTGCCATGTCTGGGTTTAAATCCCTGTGCCAATCCTCCTCTGCAGCCCCATTTCCAACTCTTCCCATAATCAGCTACACTTGCCAGCATTCCCATATCCTTCCAGCTTTACTGGGCTGCCCCTGTGGGTCTGGGCAGGTGTGGCCCCATGGCGTGCAGCCAATCACATCCAAACTCTCACGCAGGTGCTGTCACCTGGGGGACCTGCCCCCAATTACAACTTGGGAAAGTCCCTTCCATCCCCCTGGCTCAGAGCTACAGCTATTTAACATATCTATGCAAACAGTTAAAGGTTATAGATATGTTAAATGACCATGCCAGGGGTTAGCTGCAAAGCTGTTGCTGTACAAAACAGCTCTGCATGTTCCTGCTGTATGTGTCCCTTCCTTCAACTCACACCTGTCCTGGGGAAGGGGTGAGGACACCCTAATATTTCCTGGACACCTTGAGTTCTAGACCCCATTCCAAATCCCTATTTGGAGCCCCCTCTTGGCTGTACCCTGTTATACTTCCACAGTGCAATATAACCATCTGGGAACTAAAGAGAAGGGGTGTGGAAGATGTAGGTGAGAGTCTTTCAAGCTGACTAATATTTACCCAGAGGAGCTAACAAAAATCTGAAAGTGGCATGTTCTACCTTGGCTCACTTTTTTTTCTTTTTTTGTTTCATCTTGTTTTGTTTTGTTTCGTTTTTATTACTGGCTATGAGGCCAAAGCTTATTTACATACAGCTATAGAGAAAAAATTTCTGTTACATTTTTACATAATAAGCCAAATAAAATTTGTCTGTTTAATTGCAATAAAGATGGAAAATAAGCAGATTTGTATACTTCTAGAGAGAAAAAAAGTATTAATCTCATTTCTCATCACTGTAACATAAAATAACTTTAACTTAAAATACTTGCCCGCGTCCATATTTATGTATTGGAATGTGCCATGTGAAAAATCTTCAAAAAGTATTATTTCATAAGTTTCCCAAATTAGAAATATTATGAAGAATCTATTATTTCTTGTGATAGTACCATCTAAAGAGCTATAACTTTCAACTAACTCCACCATGGCAATGACCAAGGTACTCATTCTAGGTAAATCAGAGTATATAATTACTTTGAAATTAAATTATTGTAAAAGCACGTATGTGGTCATTATGTTACATATGTGTCATTGTGTTATGTAGTTACGAGGCTATGCATGCATAATCTCATTGTTCAATGAGTATGGCATCAATATGTTTCATGTGGCGTGGAGTCAAATGGTTCCAGCATTTTAAACTTGGAAGGAATGACTTTTGAGATGACCCAGCCCAGTGCCATCATTATACAAATGAGGGAAATGAAGCCAAGGGAAGTTAAATCATTCACTCAGTCACATTGTCCACTAATGCCGGAGCTAAGATGAGACCTCTGGCATAGGACTACTCTGATAAATTTAATTAATTCTACAATAATATGCTTCATAAATGAGGTTATCAGTTAAGACACCTTTAGAAGCAAATAACTGAAAATAGAATTGAAAATGGTTTAAACAGTAGGGAAATGTGTTACCGTGTATAACATGGAACATGAAGAGATAGCGATTCCAGGGTTAGTCAATTCTGCGGTTCAATCCTGCCACCAAAGGCCTGGATTTCTTTCTGTCTCTCTCTTCTCCCGACCTCACTGCATCAGATGCCCTCCTGCTAACTCCCCTTTCAGTCACGGGGCAACTGTAGCAGTGCCAGGCAACATACAGACACCTCAAGATCCAGAAAATAAATAGTAGGTAACACTTCCTAAGTGTCACTTCGTACCAACAAAGACCTTTTCCCAGAGATGCTGCCAGAAGACTTGACGCACATTTCTCTTTGACCTGAACTGTATCCTACGCTTACGGAATAGGACCACCGTCGGGGGCTTAGGTTAAGCAGGACACTGTAGGGAAAGATGTTTCCAGCATCCCCTGAAGCAAGGGGTCATTCTTGGGAAGGTGGCTACCTGGAGGAGTTAGGAGGTGAGGATAAAATGGAAAGGAGGAGGAATAATTAGGAGGCAACCAGCAGTGTCTGTTAAAACTGGCATGAGTTCCTGGGTATGAATCAAAATTAGCTCTAAATAGTATGCAGAAGATCAGCATTTTCATGGTCTAATTTAAAAATCCTTGATCAAGCAAAAACTATTTTATAAAAGTGAAAATTTAGTCACATATCCTTAATGTCAATACAGATGACCACATATAGGATTTACTTAAGTAGTACAACTAAAAAGGCGTAATTTCTTCCATTGGGCAATATTTACACTTAAATAAACTTTTGTTTTTGTTTTTTATTAATCACAGTATTCTTGGAAGTTATCAATGTTATTAAGTAGATACTATTAATACTACAGATGCAGAAACTGAGTCTCCGAGAAATTGTCATTTGTGATTCTCGAAGTTTGCTCTCCAGGTCAGTATTAGCATCACCTAGAAACTTACTAAAAATTCACATTATTGGTTTCTATCTCAGGCTGACTTAGAATCTTTGGGAATGGGGCCCCAAAATATGTATTTTTAATAAGCCTGCCAGGTGATTCTGATGCATTAGAAAATGTTAGAACGATGGCCCTAGACCAGGGGTGTCAAACTCATTTTCACCGGGGGCCACTTCAGCCTCACAATTGCCTTCAGAGGGCAGAATGTAATTTTAGGGCTGTATAAATGTAACTGCTCCTTAAGTAGGGGCAAGGTGCTCGGTGCTGCCACCGGGTAGAAACAAGGTGCCGGGTTGGGTATAGCAAGGTGGAGGCCAGATTCGGTCCACGGGCCTTGTGTTTGCCCCCTGGGTCCTAGACAAAGAGCGTCAGGTCGAGATTTGAACATAGGCTGTCTCAGTTTCAGAGCCTGTTCATTTAACCAGTATGCTGAACCAGTATGCTGAACCAGCTGCAGTAGGACTGAGCCTGCTTACTGGTTAGTATGTTTAGTTAGTATATTTAACCATTTTACTGACTCCCAATAAAAACAGAGTTGCTAAATAGAACAAATGTAGAAAGATGTATTATACTTCTCTTTGTTTAAAAAATATTGAATTGAGTACAAAATCAGGCTCAGCTAGAGCAAAAGAGTACAATTTTCTGTATCCGCATTTCACTATTGACTCTGCTGCCATCATAAACATGATTCATATTAATTATTAAAAACATGGTGAATGCTGGTAACCACTGTGGCCACACTGTGATTTCTGCTCTGGCCTCACTAGGACATGGAAGTGAGTGCTGTAGACTCACTGCAGAGGATCAAGTTCTTAAGTGAACTAGACCCTGGGTTTCAATTTACAAAGAGCTTCTTTTGATATTTTACATTGAAATGATCCAATGCAGACTTAGATGAAAGAGATGAATCATGAGATGGCCGTGGGTTACTTGAATAGATATTTTTATAATGATTACATGCACACACAACACCACATTCTTGAAATTATATTGCCTTGTGTTACAAAGAGCTTATTCTTCCCATATTGGCATCTTGATAGAATGTGGGTGGGCTGAATAGCTCCCAGGGCATTAGCAAAGTAACGACATAAAATCATTGTTTTACTTTTTTGTAGCTCCTCTGGATAGCTTGAGGGAAATTATGTGACTAGCTCTACACATGATGGGTAACTATGAGTTCCAGAGAAATGAGTCAGGGGATTGCATGACATCATAAACTAAGAAAGGACAGGGTTCGGGTCCTATTTCATGCAATCAGGACTTCACAGTCTATTTTCTTTATATTTTGCAGATGTCTCCTCTGTGAGCAGCATAGTTATTTTTACCAAAGTTGCATGCATCTTGCTTTCTTACTTTTCATTTTTTTCTCTTTTCACACAAAACAGTGAGAATTAAACACTCTTTTTTAATAATTAGTATTACATGGGCGTAATAACAAATAGCTCATTGAGAACTTAGGTGTATGCGCAAGTAAACCATTTAGGATCTTATTTCATTGCCTGGCATCTACTTATCCAAACTTTTATCTGCTCAGAGTGATTAGCCACAGCCTGGGCTTCACAGTTCCACATTCCCTGTCCAGTAGCCCTGTGAACTATCTGACCTCTTAGCCTCAGTCTCCCTATCTGTAAAGTGGGAATAAAGATGCAACCTGGTACAATATTTAAGGTTTGATAAAATACCCTATGTAATTCACTTATCCAGTAGCAGACTCTTAGATCATAACGATGTGTATTGTTGTTATTTCCTCATCCCTCATTATTTATCATAGTAAAAATTTGAAAAAATATACAAGTTACATGCATTTTTTTTAATTTGTACAAATATTTTCTGAGGTATTCTATAGCTTTTATAAAATTTTGAGATGCCTTTCACTTTTCACAAAAGTGTTGCATAGTAGAGCAAATGTTATATATTAATCACTATATCCCCAAGAACCAATAACTGGTATTAAACGTGTCAAATAACCAAACTAGCTTACCTACAACTACTTGCTTTTGAGGAAATACATAAAAGTACATTTTTATGTACTACTTAAATAATTGTAGAATCACAGATTTTCTTTATAGTTATAGATACACTTTTGTCAAATGTTTTCTAAACAAGGTATGTTAATTGCTTTTTAAAGCTGTAGTGTTTAACAACATTGTCTCTCTTATGAAGACTGGCAATGGGAGACACTGCCCAAGGTGACACCGAAATGACGAGCACCCTGTTACGCAGCGCGCTGGCTGGCTCCGGGTGTGCTTCTGGGCCTAGCTCCAGACGGCTGCTCGTTCAGAACCAGGCGGACACTGCAGGGTCTACTTTACATCATTAATTTCCTTCTCACCCCGCTTGGCAAATTCCTTTCACCCAGAACAAATGCATGAGGTTGGGAGGGTCTGAGTTTCTCCTTGGCTGCAGCTGAAATGATTAACTCCAATAGTTGAAATTTTTATGGTCACTCAAGAATCTTACCTTTAGGCAGCTAAGGGCTGGACATTTGAGAAACAAAAGCAGGTTGTTTCCTTTTCTCAGGAACACTGGAGAGACATTATATGAATACTTTAAGATAGTAACCTCAAACAATGTGCAGAGGATTTCTTTCCAAGTGAAATGATTTGTGAAGTCAGTGTCACTATAGGATAGTGACGAACCCTAATCACCTCAAGTGAAAATGGAGAACTCCAGGAGTTGACCTGTGATAGTTAAGGTTCTTCAGTATTTTTTCTAGATGTTCATTGGAATTCACTACAATGAATTGAGTAAATTCAACGAAACTGGTGTGGTGGTTAATTTTATGTGTCAACTCAACTGAGCCACAAGGTGCTCAGATACCTGGTTATATGGTATTCTGGGTGTGGCTGGGAGGACATTTCCAGATGTAAGGAAGACCACTGTCACCAAAGTGAGTGGGCATCACCTAGTCCATTGAGAACCTGAATAAAAGCAAAAGGTTGTGGGGGTAGAGAAAATTCTCTCTGTTTGACTGTTTGAGCCGCTACTTTTCCTGACCTCCCATCTGGGGATCACACCACAGCCTCTTCTGGTCCAGAGGACTGCAGTCTTGGGCTGGATCTATACCCCTGCTTTCCTGGGGCCCCAGCTCACAGGTGGCAGACTGTGGAACTTCTCGGCCTTCATAAATGTGTGGACAGATTTTTATAATGATTACATGGGTTATGTTTTTCTGGGGAATGCTGACTAATACAATGGAATATTTGTTATGTGTAATAGTTCTAATTTTTAATTTTGTAGTTAACTGATAAGTATATTCCTTTTAATTATAGACAACTTTATTGTGTTTTTCTTCATACAAAATAGGACAAATTAAGGGGGTAGAAGATAAAGTTGCCTAAATTAAGACAAGAAGCTGAAAGTAAAAATGACTCATAATCTCACTATCCAGAGATGATGATTATTAATACAATGTTTTTAAACTCATATTAATGCACATATATCTTTATTAATGTAAATAAAACTTTGCTTAAATGCAGCTTTAGGGGTAATCACATAGACCTCTTTCATAAACTTTTTATTGAAGCATTAACATACATACAAAAAGGTGCACAATTCAAAGTTAATATATCCATTGTTAACATAAAAATAAAAGACCAAAGTGAGAGGCAACATGCATTTACTTGAGACTGAAAGAGAATAGCTTTTCAGGAAGCACTGATTCAGGCAGAAGCCCAGATACTGTACAGATTAGAAAACAAAGGCAAGGGGGGTTTATGAGGAAGAAGGGAACAATTCCATCATCAGAAAGAAGGCATTTCTATTAGTGCAGGTAAGCTAACATAGTGATGCTAATTCCAAAAAACATGTCTAGTTTTTAGTCTAGCAACCATCAGGTTGGTAGTCATAATACCTACTTTCTTGCTAGCCTTGCAGACAGTTTGGAACTCGATGTTGTTGTAGGACCAGTTCAAAGGGTATGTGTCCTGTTTTAACATTCCCCAGGTTTGAGGCAGAAGACAAGCAAAACATTTCCCAGTCTGGGATTGCAGCTATTACCTCACTTTAAAGAGGCTCTACTTATATATTTTTTACACCATGTAGCCAGCACCCATTTCAAGACATAGAACATTGCCGTGATCCAAGAAGACTTCTTATGCTCATTCCCAGTTACTGCCCCTCCAAGAGTAATCTCCAACCTAGTTCATAACACCCTGAGTTACTTCAGTGTGTTTCTGTATCCTGTGTAATGGGAATCATACTGTATGTACTCTTATGTACCTGACTTCTTGCTGAATATTTTTATTGAAGTATAACTGACTTATAATTAAACTTATAGTTTAGTTTTATTAAACTATAATTGACTAGTTTAAGGTATACAGTGTAGTGAGTGAAAGTGGTCACCTTGATAAGTCTAGTTAAAGTCTATCTCCATGCAGTTATTATGGTATTAATGATCATATTCTCTATGCTGCTTGCTACTGCCCTCTGATTTATTATTTTATAGCTGGAAGATGGTACGTCTCAATCTCTTTCATCTATTTCTCCCATCCACCCACATCCCATTCCTCTGGCAACCACTGGTCTGTTCTCTCTTTTTATCAATGTGTTTCTGTTTTCTTTTATTTGTTTGTTTTCTTCTCTAGATTTCACACATAAGGGAGATTATATGGTATTGGTCTTTCTTTGTGTGACCGATTTCATTTAACCTAATAACCCCCAAGTCTACCCATCTTGTCACAAATGGCAGGATTTCATTCTTCTATGGCCACGTGATGTTCCTCTGTGAGTGTGTATGTGTGTGAGCACGTGCGTATATATCCGAGATATATTTCATATCTTCTTTATCCACTCATCTATTGATGGACCGTTAGGTTGCATCTGTGTATTAGCTATTGTAAATAAGGGTGCAAGTGTCTTTAAATTAGTGTTTTTGTTTTCTTTGGATAAATACTCAAGCGAGATTACTGGGTTACATGGTAGTTCTATTTTTAATTGCTAGAGAAACTTCATACTGTTTTCCATAATGGAAAACACTAGTTTACATTCCCACAAACTGTGTATAAAGTTTCTTTTTTTGTCCACATCCTTGCCATCACTTGTTTTGTGTTGTTTTTTTTTATAATAGCTATTCTGACAGGTGTGAGGTGGTATCTAATTATGGTTTTGATCTACATTTTCCTGATGATTAGTGATGCTGAAGACCTTTCTATATGCTTGTTGAATATCTGTATGTCCTCTGGAGAAATGTCTTTTCAGGTCCTCTGCCCATTTTTTAATCAGATTGTTTTGTTTTTGTCATTTAGTTTTATAAGTTCTTTATATATTTTAAATATTAACCCCTAATCAGATAAATCATTTGAAAATATCTTCTCCCATTTGGTAGGTTACCTCTTTGTTTTGTTGATAGGTTTCCTTTCTGTGCAAAGCTTTTTGTTTGTTTGTTTTTGTTTTAGTTTGATCTAGTCCCATGAGTTGTGTTTTTTGGTTTGTTTTTTGCTTTTGCTGCCTTTGCTGAGGAGGCATATAAAAAAAAAAAACCTTCTAAAACCAGTTCAAAAACCTTACTGCCAATGTTTTCTTCTAGGATTTTTATGGTTTCAGGTTTACATTAAAATATTTCATCCATTTTAAATTTTTTGTATATGCTATCTGATAATCATCTCATTTTATTCTTTTGCATATAACTGTCTACTTTTCCCAGCAACATTTATTGAAGAGACTGTCTTTTCCAATTGTATATTCTTTATTCGTGCCTCCTTTGTTGTAAATTAGCTGATTGTATATGTACAAAAATCAAATCAGGTTGATTTTTTATGTCTCTACTCTGTTCCATTGATCTGTGAGTCTGTTTTTGTACCAGTACCATACTGTTTTGATTACAATGGCTTTCTAGTAAACTTTGAAATTGGGGAGCATATTACCTCTGCTTTGTTCTTATTTCTCAGTATTTCTTTGGCTATACAGGGTCTTTTGTGGTTCCATACAAATTTTAGAGTTATTTGTTCTAGTTCTACAAAATAAGCTATTGGTATTTTGAAAGGGATAACACTGAATCTGTATATTGCTTTGGACAGTATATGCATTTTGACAATATTCAGTAAACGAACATAAACTATCATTTCATTTATTTGTGTTGTCTTCAATTTCTTTCATCAATATCCTCTAATATTCAGTGCACAGGTCTTTCACTTCCTTTATTAAATTTATTCCTAAGTAAATTATTCATTTTGATGCAATTATAAATGAGATTTTTTAAATTCTCATTCTGATACTTTATTGTTAGTGTATAGAAATTCAACAGATTTCTGTATATTAGGTTTGTAACCTGCAATTTTATTGAATTTATTTATTAGGTCTAGTAATTTTTTGGTGAAGTCTTTAAGGTTTTCTGTGTGTATTATATCCTCTGCAAATAATGACAGTTTTCAATTCTTCCTTTCAAATTGAGAAGGCTTTTTTTTTCCTAATAACTATGGCTAGAGCTTCGAAAACTATGATGAATAAAAGTGGTAAAGGCGGGTATCCTTGTCTCGTTCTGGATCTTAGTTTCATAAACTCTTGAGTGTAGTGTTAGCTATGCATTTGTCATATATGGCTGTTATTATGTTGAGGAATGTCCCTTCTATACTCACTTCATTGACAGTTTTTATTATGAATGGATGTTAAACCTTCAAATGCTTTCTCTACATCTGTTGAGATGATCATATGGTTTCTATCTCTTGTTTGATTTATGTTTCATGTTGCTTAATTTGCAAATGATGCAGCAATCTTGCATCCCTGAAATGAGTCCTGCTTGACCATGGTATGTGATCATTTAATGTATTGTTGAATTCTACATTTTGTTGAGAATTTTTGCATTTATCTTCATCAGGGATATTGGTCTATAAGCTTTCTTGTAGTGTATAAGTCTAGTGTTGATATCAGAGTCTGGCTGGCCTCATAGAACAAGTTTAGTAATATTTTTTCTTCAATTTTTCTGGAATAATTTGAGAAGAATAAGTACTAACTCTTCTTCAAACATTTGGTAGAGTCATCTGTGAAGCTGTCTGAATCTGGAATTTTCTTTGTTGGGGACTATTTTTATTGCTGACTCAATTTCATTACAATTCGGCAAGATCGTACGTTTCTAGGAATTTATGTATTTCTTCTTGATTGTCCAATTTGTTGACATATGATCATTTATATTTTCCTCATAATCCTTTGTATTTCTGTGGTATTAGTTGTCAGTCTCTCTTTTTTCATTTCTCACTTTATTTATTTGAGCCCTCTCTCTTTTTTTGTTGATGAGTCTAGCTAAGGGTTTTATCTTTTCAGAGATTCATCTCTTAGTTCCACTGATCTTTTCTAATTTTTAAAATTTATAGTTCATTTACATCTGCTTGGATCTTTATAATTTCCTTCCTTCAATTAACTTTGGGCTTCATTTGCTCTTCATTGCTAATTCTTTAAATGTAAAGTTAGATGACTTATTTGAGTTTTTTCTTGTTTCTGCCAGTAGGCCTGTTAACTCCCCTCACAGATTATAGATCTGCCTTTATAGTGTCCCAGAGATTTTTTGGAATGCTATGTGTTTGTTTTCATTTGTTTCAAGGTATTTTTTTAATTCCGTTTTTGATTTATTCATTGACTTATTGATTATTTAAGAGCATTATGTTTAGTCTCCTTGTGTTTGTGTTTTTTCTAGCTTTCTTCTTACAATTGATTTCTAGTAAAAGCTGCTATTGTCAAAAAAGATACTTAATATAAGTTCAGTCTTCTAAATTTATTGAGACTTTTTATGTGGCCTAACATGTGACTTATCATAAAGAATATTCTATATGCCCTTGAAAAGAATACTTATTCTGCTGGTTTTGAATGGAATGTTCTGTAAGTATCATGTTTATTTGGTAGGTGGGCAAAGGTAGGTTTACAACTGTTAGTATGCAAAACACAGAGTTTATTGTTCTACTAGTTATTATTATTGTATTCTTTTCCATACAAACAACTGTAAACCTACTTTTGCCCATCCCTGTACTATATAACAGTATTTTTATAACAGTTGTTAGTAATTTATATCTGTAGACATTCCAAAGATTTATATTTTTATTCACCCCATTTTATACTTTTGATGACATATTTTATATCCTATTACTCTATGTATTCCTTAACTAGTTATTGTATTCTTAATTAATTTTACTCCTTTCATCTTTCACATCATATACTTTATAAGTGATTGAGCTCTGTTATTTACCTTTTCCATAGTGGTTTTTACTTTTGTATGTTCTCTTATTACTAATTAATGATTTTTTCTTTTTAGCTTAGAGAAGTCCCATTAACATTTCTTTAAAGGCTCGTCAGTGATGATGATCACTTTTAGCTTTTGCTTATCAGGGAGACTCTTAGTCTTTTCTTTGTTTCTTAATGATAACCTTGACAGGTATAGAATTCCTAGTTGGTAATTTTTTTTCTTTCAGCACTTTGAACAGATTATGACACTCTCTTCTGAACTGTAAAGTTTCTGCTGTAGAACCTGCTGACAGCCACATGGGGTTTTCTTTATATGGAATAAGCTGCCTTTCCCTTGCTATTTTTAAGAGTCTGTCTTTATCCTTAACTTTACTCTTGTATTATAATGTGCCCTGGCTTGGCGTATTCCTCTTTTTGTTTCACCTTATTTGAAATTGTCTCAGCCTTCTGGACCCAGATGTCTGTGCTCTTCTCAGCACAAGGGAAGTTTCCAGCCATGCTTTCTTCAAAAAGTGCTTCTGGCCCTTTCTCTCTCTCTCTCTCCTGGGACCCCCATAATGTAAATGTTAGTCCACTCAGTGTTGTCCCAGAGGAACCTTAAGGTATCCTCACTTTTTAAAATTATTTTTCATTTCACTGTTCAGTCTGCTGGTTTTAATTGCTTTGTCTTTCAGCTCACTGGCTTGTGCTTCTATTTTCCCTTTTCTGCTGTTGAACTCCTGTATTGTAATATTCAATGCTGTTTTAACTTCTGTTTAGTCCTTCCTTATCTTTTCTCTCTTTGTTAATGTTTTCACTATGTCCATCTACTCTTCTCCCAAAATCAGGAAGCAGCATTGTGACCATTATTTTGAGTTAATTATCAAATAGATTACTTATCTCCATATTCTTAAGGTCTTTTGTGGGGTTTCTTTTCTTCTCTCATTTAAAACATTCAATACTCTTTCCTTGTACATGGGGGATATGTTTCAAGCCTACCAATAGATGCCTAAAACCACAGGTAGTACCAGACCCTATATAAACTAAGTTTTGTGTACACATTCATAAACTTTACAACTTCTCTTTGGCATATCTTGTGTCTTGGGGCCATTATTAAGTAATATTCAGGTTACTGAAACATGAGATACTGCAACAGCCGATCTTGCTAGTAAGACAGCTACTAAGTGACCCACAGGTATGTTGCATATACAGCGTGAATAGCGTGGAGAAAAGGATGTCTCACGTCCCAGGAAGGATGAAGTAGAACAGGGCATGTTTTCATCATGCTACCCTGAAGGGCAAGTTATTCAAAACTTATGAATCCTTAATTTCTGAAATTTTTCATTTAATATTTTTGGACCATGGTTATCTATAGGTAACTGAAACTGCAGAAAGCTAAACTGTGGGCAAGAAGGACTACTGTGTTGTTCTGTCTTCTCATTTTCCTTGTCTCTGTTTTTGTTTCTGTGTGTTCAGTGGGACAATGTTCTTTCTCTATCTTGCAAAAGTGACCTTGTGCAGATAATGATTTTTCTCATTTACTCTTGCCCTAACCGTTGGCTTACTCTCAAACCTTTATGATTGTTTTCTCTGCCTGAGCTATTTTGAGAACTGTTGAGACATGTCAGTGTTCCAAGGAGAGGAATCTTGTTTAGCACCTAGTTTTAGGCTGTTTGGAAGCCAAAACCTCAGGAAGCAGGTGTTATAGTATGCAAATTTATACAGTCCTGCACAGCTACAATTATTACCCCTGCTAGTATACAGATCAGGACATCTGGGTGTTTCCCCTGGGTGACAGTTGCCAAAATCTGGACTCCAGACAATTGTTTGAGTTCCTTTCTAGGAAGTCTTATCAAGCTGTAGTGAAGCCAAGGGGGTGAAAATTATGGTGTTTCCCTGCTTTAAGCCCCTGGGAGTTCCTTCTTTACCTCTAGGTATGCCCATAGGGCTGAAGGTCCAGGCTAAGGAAATAGCCCATTTTAGTTGGAAGACCAGGGCTGTGTTTCAGTCTGCTATTTTTGCAGTTTCCTGGTGGTGATCCCACCAAGAATCGTCTTTTAGATGGTTATAGTCCTGTGGAACTCAGTTAACCCAGCCCTCTTGGCCACCAAGGTCAAGCAATCAAGGGATGTCCCCGCATGGGTTGTGTGTGACCAAAGGCTTCATCAGCACAACTAGAGAATGCCTTGTCTGTGTGCACACTGGCTTTAGGCTGGGGGTGAGAAAGTGCTGCTCCCACTCACCTGTTTCAGCCAGTGGGTAGGAGGGTGGGGAGATGGGGTGAGGGTCTTTGTAATCACTCACACTTGCAGATTTTAACTAGGCAGCGGGAGAGTGCTGTGACCCCATGGGAAGGCGGGGGGTAGAGTAGAATGTTGGAATGTTGCCACCACCCACACTCTTTGGTTTCAGAAGGGCAGTAAAACAGAGCCCAGACCTCTCATTTTTGCCTGAGTTAGGAGGGAGGCAGGAGTCTGCCACCCAGCTCACCCACTTGTACTGGCAGGGTTTGATAGGGAGTTTTTGCTCAATATTTTGTTTGTGAAATTTTCCATGTTTTTTTTTGTGTGAGGTTCATTTATTTATTTTTATTACTATATAGAATTCCATTATTTTATCTACTATTTTTTACTTTTTAATTGCTATATAAGGCAATATATTTTATTGCTATATAGGATTTACTTTTATTGCCATATAGGATTCCATCACCATATCTAGTGGTTTTTAATTTTTTAACTTAATGACAATATTCCTATAGCAGTAAACATGCAACAAATTTATTTTAGAGCACTTGTTATGTTTCATTCCCTCTTTCAGTTATTCATTTAAAACATTTTAAACACTGAAATATCATTATCACTATATAAATGAGCCATGCATTTTGTTTTTAATGACTCTTAACTATTGTGAGAAAAAAGCCTGGTTCCATATTTAGAATGATAAGAAGGAATGTGTGTTTCCATGAAAATTATTCATTTCTTAGAATCTAACATTTACCACTCAGGGTTATCTGATTCCAGATTCCACTGAAGCAATTTTACAATTGTTACAACAGATTATAAATGTGCTGCAGCAAATAACAATAATTCTTATTTATAGACATGCGAATTCTGTCCTATAGAGAACAATTGGCTTTCCTCTCTACACCTCCAAAAAAGTTCTGCTTTCCTTTTGGGCATATATTTCAATATCCCTGAACTATAGATGTTTCTGTTGTTAAGTTTCTTTTTAAAATCAATATAACATCTGCCCAGTTTCTTATTTATAAGTAGAATTAAATGTTTAATGCATGTTCATTTTTATGTCTCTATCACAGTCATGATTTAATATTTTTCTGAAAATTCTTTGCACCGAATTTTACAGTTTTCTTCAGTATCAAATAAACTAAACAATGCTATCCAAATGCCCAAATTTCTTCTTTTATTCTAAAAATGAAGCAACTGCCCAAAAGTGAGGCACAGGTGATCTGTTTAACCTTGGTGGCTTAAATGTTTTTCCTATTTCATGGTCTATCACAATTGGTTGAAACCGATTGGAATACCTTCCACCGATTATCTGCAGAATTCAAACAAGTCACACACTGAATTGTTCACTTCAGACATCTGACACATTCTTTCTTATTTGATGCACACTCCACACCATTGTATATTGATCACTCACTGCCTCAGGAATTCAATCTTAGATTCTATCAGCCAGTCCCCATTACTATGAATGAGATTCCCTGGTTCTCCGTGGTTTCCCTCTGACAAGACTCCTTCTGGTCACTGTAAGTTCAGGATACCCCCCTCCTTTTTGTCTGCCCCAGCAGAGCTGGGCACACGGGGACCATTCAACACTTATTTACGATTGGTTAACTGAACAGATGTCCATATATGTGCTACCAATCTGTTTTCCTGAAACTGAAATGATTAGATATAGTTGTGTAATAATTTTGAGAATATAGTAGTTGAGCTCTTTAGGAGTTCTTAAAATAAACTTGCCAGTGTTCAGTGAATGTAACAAACACATGCAAAAATAAAATAATTTCTGTTTTTACTTTAGAAAAATAAAATATTATTAACAGTGAAAGAAAAGCCTAATGCCAATCAGTTAAATTTAATATTTAAGAATTTTAAAACACAGAAAATACTTATATTCTGAAACCCTAATAGAAATATGGACATAGGATTTTTTTTCTTCTCCTAAGTTGATTGCTTCCTCCTGTGTTTGGGAGCTTGGGGCCTTTTGAGATAAAACTAGCAAGAAATTTTAAAATTGGTATGTAAATATTAATACATATTCATGTAAAGGGCCAGATAGGAAATATATTTTTGGCTTTGCAGGCCATACATACAGTCTCTGTAACAGCTACTCAACTCTACCACTGTAGCGTGAGAGCAGCCATAGAGTCAGTGAACGGGTGTGGCTGTGCTCCAGCAAAACTGATGTACAGTCAGGGAGCCAGATCTAGCCTATGGGCCATGATTAGCTGACTCCTGGGCAATGCGGTGTCGGTATTGGAAACCAAGAAACTTAGTTTGGTAGTTAGGTGAGCAGGTAGGTAGGTAGACATATGATTATGTGAATATATAAAACATGTATGTTGCACCCTGTTATAAACTGAGATGAGCCAGTTTATTAGATGTTGGTAGGTGCATATGGTCACCCCACTGCTCACAGTCCTGCTAACTAGTGTACAGTGAAAGGAAGTCTCTGACTGGATTCTGCTATATTTAGACTTATTAGCAAGTAGACACAAAGAACTTATGCTGCTTGAATAAAGTCCAATCTCTATGTCCTGTTACGTACTTGAAATAAAACTTTATGAAATCTTCACCTGAAGCAAATATGATAATTTTGTAGCTGTGGATACAGAGAGTCATATATTAGAATTCAGAGATCAAAACTCCTCTAAGTCAGTGGTGGACATGAGGTTAATGGACGATCAAGTCCAGGTGGCCCAACTGAGTTTTTAACTTCTGTTCTATGCCTGAGGGTGGGAAGACAAGGGCATGGGCAGGTGTTTCTACAATATCCTAAATCCTAGTAAATTCACCAATGAAAGCCTATTTCAAATATCTGTTTTGTTAATTAAAAATCCACTAATTTCACCACTGATAGCCAATTCTTCACTTTCATTATGCTGATCTTCCAACTCTCTGGTGTAAATCAGTTCTGAAATGAGTTAAAGCACTTCAAGTAGCCACCTATGTGAAGAGGACCTTGTGATTAAATGCCGCTTGACCACCCCTGTCCTGGGAATTCCTGACAGATGGAAAATAATGCACACATATTTATATCCCACCATCAGACGCCATAACTATTCCATTTTTTAAAAATTGGCTTGTTTCACATAGGATACTATATAGCCATCTGTGTAATTGAACCCAAGTTTGTAGGCCTGATGTGCACTTGGACCAGTCACTAAAGCATCGAGTATGCAACAAGGAAAGAGTTTATTTCGATAGGTGGCCAAAGGAGGAGACAGGTAAATGCTGAAATCTGCCTCCCCATCCAGGGTTCAGGGCAGGTTTTTAAGGGGTTAGTGGTAACAAATATGTGGAAGCTCCGACAGGGCAAGTTTTAACTGGAGGACCTCGGGAGCTGACCATTTATGGTGAGGGCTTCAGCACTGGATCCTCCTGAACAAAGGGCCCTCCTCCTCTAAACTGGTATTCAAGTTCTAGTTATGTTCCAGTCCTTTGGTTCCCTGGGGGTGGGGGTGGGGAGACTTTCCTTCCTGGTGCGGCTTAAAGTCAAAGTTCTCTCTTCTGTGCATGCTTCAGCTGCAGAACTTGAGGTTTTGGTCCATTGTCTCTGAAAAGCAACTCAGTATCTCGTTAGAAACAGGACAAGACCACTTTGAGCCGGTTCTGCTATTACAGGTGGGTTCTTTCAGAGTGCCCCACCACCACCCACTAAGAGAAGGTTAAAGTACTCCACAGAGGGCAGACTGGGAATGGAAGAGAACCAAAGCCAGGGAGGAGAACGTAGTAACCAGTGTGGCAAAATAGGCCAAGGGCCAGGCAGGCTTGGGTAAGGCTCAAAAGGGGATCCCAATCTAGGAAACAGGACTGTGGCTTTGGATACAGAATGGAGATGGTGAGGCACGTGGTTGTTCCATGAAGTCTGTCCCAAGAAGAAGGACTGGGCAGGAACAAAGTGAGACAGCAAGTTCCGAAAATCAGGTGGGTATCTGAGAGGCACAGTGAGACAGGGCACAGCAACCCTGGGTGTGTACGGAGCAGAAAGGGGAGAAGCCACACCCAGAAGGGGCAGACACCTCTCCCCCAGCTACAGAGCAGCAGTAGAACAACTGGGGAAAAAAAACGCTCTTGGTATTTGGTCAGCTGCCTGTTCACTGGTCCAAGAGAGGAACAAAGAAATTCTCTATAGCTTTACATTTGATTTCTATGAGCTCAACTTGAACCAGGTAGGTTGTGCCAACTACAGAAAAAAGTGTAAAATGACTAAAGACTTTTAAGATAATGCATCCTGAGTTAAGAAGATTGAAAGCAGAGGGTGTGGCTGATGAAAGTGGGGTCTCAATAGCTTTATCTAGTTTACAAAGACCTTGCTGAATTGCCGCCTCTCCTGGGTTTCTACAAATCTGTCCACTGTTAACTATTCTGCAGAGCTCACATCCAAGGCAACTCCATGTTTGCAGTATTCTGAGCTTCCTCAAAGTGTGTTGACAGCTTCAAGTGGCTTCTTCACTCCAAGGAGGAACCCAGTTGGTTATTTACAGATGGGAGTCTCCCTTGCATGGGCTGTAATCAGAGCTGGGCAAATCCCAGTGCTACATAGGCATTGCAGTAGTAAAAAGGATCCCCAAGGCACTCACTTCAAGCAATTTGCAATGCAGTGAGACTCAAGTGCAAGGAAAAAACTGTGGGCATTTTGTTGAAGATATTTGCAGCTCTGTTTGAACTGGGCATAAGAATACAAGTGTCCAAATACAGATGTAGGGAAGAGATCATCAAGCAATGCATTCCTCAGATGATGACTTCTTAAAATTAACTTTTATCACTAAAATTTTTTCAAAAATAAACAAAATAAAAATAATATGACAATAAATGCCAATGTTCCTGCCACCCAGATCCAACAATTATTTAAGATCTTGCCACTTACTGTGTCCATCCTTTTTTTATTTTGTTGAAGTCGGTAGCCTATTTTTTAACGCCAAAACTGGAGTCAATATTTGTCATTATTTAGAGTTAGTTTTGGGTTTTTCTGAATGTCTCTTCAAAGAAAGTACTTCAGCACTTTCATTTGTTTACCTCCCTTGAATCCCTAACAACAAATGTTGAATGCCTGCTGTGTAAAAGGCTCCGTGCACATGAACTTCTTCCGCCTTCACCCCTTAAAAGTGTCAGAGTAGTTCCAGGAACATCAGACATCTTTCTAGATTTCTTTATCTCCTTGTGTACATGGCTTCCAGGTGCTGGGATGCACAAAGTAACCTAGCCAAGTTGTGTAGACAATAATACAGCAGCATATTGGTACTTAATTTCTTTTTAAGAGCATTTGCCTTCTACCGTTTTCTTCCAAAGCAATATTGTGGTGCTTTATTATTGTTAAATTAGAATAGTAAAAAAAATATTGCTAATTATTTTTTATTTTGTTTGCATATCATTATAACTGTGCCCTGCCTGTGGCCATAGAAAGAAGCTAACAAATAGTCGGAAACCACAAATGCAACCACAGTTTGGATTAAAATAATCCCCAGCTCCTTCTAACTGCTTAGGACTGGGTCCAAGATACACGTTGCTGTCTCCTGTAGCCGCGCCACTTTGAGAGTTGTGCCTGCTGGTAGTGCTGGGGCTGAAAGTCTGCCGGCATCTGCAGTCTGCCCTCTTCACTCTTGGATTTATAACTCAGCTGTTTAAATTTGCCCTGAGCCAGAACTTAATAGTTTTAACCTGAAGAACATAAGCAAGCCTTTGCATGTGTGTGAAAGTCATATTTTTTCTCTTTACAATAAGTTTATTAGAAATATCTGTGCGTGATAACTTAGCCATTTCAGAGCAATGTCAAAAAATTGGAAATTTGTTCTGGGGCCAATTGTCTTTTACTTGTATAAATTATAGAGCTTAAGAAAGCCTTTCCTTTAGAAAGGAAACTCTGTAACTCATAAGACCAGAAAATTGGAGACTTTTTAAAATAAAAAATAAGTTTAAAAAGAGAGAGAAAGTAAAGCATTGACCCCTTAGAACTTGAAAATGAGCTCTTTTCATCTAATATTTTAGTGTGTCTGTTTACCATAAGAACACTTTGAAATTTAGTCTAATGACATTAAATAACCACAATTGAGACAAACATTCTATGAGGGACTGTTATGGGTTGCCTCTAATGTGGTAATAGATGTCATTTAAAAAATGCAACTGTACTGTCTGGATGAAAGACGGCGACTCCTAACACATTGGTCACAGACAATTGAATATTACAGCTGTCTTTCCTCCCGACTTGCTGCTATCATTTTATGGAATTCAACCAGTGTTGGGCTGCTGTAGCATTCTTATGGGATCAAAGAAAGCCGCCATTCAAAACACTCTCGTGTTTATTATGTAACAGGACTAAAGATGTACTTACCTTCAGTGTGGGGAGGAAAAAAGAGCCCTTAAACGCACTTCTGAAATCTGGCGGGTGACTCTGAGTTCAAGAACAAGCTCAACTTCTCTAAGTGCCAGTGTCCTTTTCTGCAAAATGGGATTCTGATGCCTCCCAGAGTGATTATTAAAGGCACAACTGTGGAGACATACAAAATGCATCATGTGCACTAAATTAGGCTCTTACTTTGCACCCTGCACTGTCCTAGGCTCTGTGGAAATAACATAGTTTTATACTGCAATCCCTGAAAGTAGCTGCCTTAAACCTACATGTTAATCTGAGATGATCCAATAGACAGAGGTGGACAAAAGCAGGTTTACAGTTTTGAGTATGTGAAACAGAGTTAATTCTTGTGTTATTTATTTATTTATTTACTATTGTATTATATTCCTTACCCTATTTTGCCCACCCCTGTACTTACATCATTTAGTAGCACTACTCACCGAAATCCTGGACTAAGTTCTGGTTCCCCATCTGTCCAGTTCTTTTACATTTCTTAGAGTAGTTTTGTCACTTTTTATATAGAAGTTATATGTACTCTTAGAAAGACAATTCCTAGAAGATTTAATGTGTTTTATTTTTATTGCCAATGGAATTACCTTTTGTCACTGTGTTTTCCACCTACATAATGTTGGTGTCATGGAACTGTCTAGGCATTGGGATATTTGCACTGTATTTAGACACCACTGAGTTCGAACAATTACAGAGGTCTTTCAGCTAATTATTTTGACGTGTCTAAGGAGTACTTATCTTTAGAAGTTACACCATTTGTTTTTGTTTCATTTCTTATTGTGTAGGTCAGAACTTCCAGAATATAACAAGAAATAGTGGTACTGACCATTCTTGGAATGTTACAGTACTAAAGCTGAAAAAGATGCCTCATGTGTTTAAGTACTATTATGGATATTCATTAGAAATAGATTCTTTTTTTAGAGATTTTTCTCCTTTATTGTTTATTCTATTACAGTTGTTCCAAGTTTTTTCCCTTTTGCCCCCCTCCACCCCTCTTCCCACAGCCGATGCCCTCTCCGTTGTCCATGTACATGAGTTAGTCACACATGTTTTTTGACTAATCCCTTCCCCTTCCTTCCACCATTCCCCCTCCTTCTTCTTCTCCTCCTGCAGTATCAATCTGTTCCATGTTTCCATGTCTCTGGTTCTATTTTTCTCATTAGTTTATTTTGTTCATTAGATTCCAGTTATAAATGAGTTCATATGTGCATTCCTACCAACAGTGCACTAGGGTCCGCCTTTCTCCACATCCTCACCGGCACTTGTTATTTGTTGATTTATTGATGATAGCCATTCTGAAAGGTGTGAGGTGATATCTTATTGTGGTTTTAATTTGCATCTCTCTGATGACTAGTGATGCTGAGCATCCTTTCATATGACTGGGCCCTCTGTATGTCCTCCTTGGAGAAGTGTCAATTCAGGTCATTTTTAACTGGGTTGTTTGTCTTCCTGGTGTTGAGTCATATGAGTTCTTTACATATTTTGGAAGTCAACCCCTTGTCAGACATATCATTGGCAAATATATTCTCCATTACAGTTGGTTCCCTTTTCATTTTGATGATGGTTTCTTTAGCCTTGCAGAAGCCTTTTAATTTGATGCAATCCCATTTGTTTATTTTGTTCCTTTATTTCCCTTGCTCTAAGAGATGTATCAGCAAAAATTTTGCTACATGGCATGTCTGAGATTTTACTGCTAATGTTTTCTGCTAGGATTTTTATGGTACCCCGACATGTTTAAGTCCTTTATCCATTTTGAGTTTATTCTGGTGTATGGTATAAGTTGGTGGTCTAGTTTCATTTTTTTTGCCTGTACCAGTCCAGTTCTCCCATAGAAACAGGTTCTCATGTTGTACAAGACTATACTCTGTTGCCTAGATTTGTGTCCAGATATCACTGTTATATAACACAAGGTTTTCCTGAACCACAGAATGCAGGCCCCTGAGCACATGCAAAAAGAAAAATGGCCTCTCCGCTCCCCATAAAATGCCTTCACATTTCCCAGCCAAGGTGAGAATTTTAAGTCTTTTGGAAGAAACTCTAATGTCTACTTTCATTGAAAGGATGAGATGGGCGTCCACAGTCTTACATTCTCAGACTCTGGGGTCTCTATGCTGAATCACAGCAGACATGGCACCCTGGCCAAGCTGCTCTGTACCAAACCCACCCAGGGTCCTTCTCAGTCTCTCCTCTGGGAGAGTGAGGTGCTGGAATGCTGGGGCCTCGCCTCACACGCACCTCCCCAAAACAATCAGTTATTTTTAGGGTGAGTCGAGTTTCAATACTTATTCTGAAAGAAAATTGTCTTTAAATTCAAAGATATACCCACTTGGCAATACTAAAAATAACATTTCAAGGTTCATCTCCGCTTTCAGAGTTATGGTGATGTCAAGGATGTTATTTAAGAACAGTGGGGGACTACACACCATGGGGCAAAAGTAGGTTTACAGTTGTGAGTATGAGAAAGAGTATATTCTTGTACTACTATTCATTATTGTATTATTTTCCATAGGAACAACAGTGAACCTAATGTTGCCCCCCGTATGCTATATCCATATTCACATCTACAACATACTCTGTAGCTTCCTACCCCCTCTCCCATCTACATGTCCCTCTTCCCTTGGCAAATATTACCACACAATTTACTTATTTATTATAATAGCATTGTCTGTCTTCCTCAACTTGAATGTGATCTCCGCCAGAACAGGATGCTTGTCTATCTTGTTTCCAAAGATCTAAAACATGCTTAAAATAGTCACTCAATACATATTTTTAAAATCGATGCGTGAAAAAAATCAGATTCTGATATTTTGCTAAAACAAAGGAAAACTATTATAAAAGGAAATGAATGTTTTCACATTTAAAAATGTAAAGGTAGCCCTGGCTGGTATAGTAGTGGTTTTTTCTTCTTCTAAAGATAAATAAATAAAATATTTTTTTTAAAAAGTAAAGGTAATAGAAATTTTCAAATTATTCCCTCCAACTTTAAAAGGTAAAATTTCATCTCTTCAGGTACCTGTTGTACTACTTTTAAAAAATTGTGGACAATACAATATACAGATGATGTATTATAGAATTGTTCACTTGAAACCTATTTAACTTACCAATGTAGTCCCCATAAATTCAATAAAAATTAGAAAAAATTAATTATTAAAAATAAATAAATAATATTAAAAGTATTGTAGGTCTTTGACCAGAAATAAGCAATGAGGAAAGAGTAATATTTTTTTAAAAGAGAGAGAATCTAAGTAAAAAGACAAGTATCAACACTAACCACTACATATGACGAGGTGATGAGCCCAGAGGCAGAAACCACCCCTCATTGCCAGAATGACACCAGAAATGTAATGAATGCATCTGAATGTTTCCTGAATACATGTGTGAGCAAACAAATGGAAAAACGAATAGCATTCTAATTGTGTAAAATAATCACAGTCAGTGTGAAAATGTTCATGGAAATTTTGGAGAGCCAACGCCTTCCTCCAAAGAAGTAAACTTTTTAAAGGTGATTTGGGGTTGGAGGTCAGCAGAAGACTTTGGGTAATGAAATCTTTCTAGCACATTCAGATTACCCTGGAGATACACTGTCATGCCCTGAGCCCGCATCCTCAGGGGGCCTAACGGAAGAAAGACGCAGAACTGAACAGTTTCATGACCACCAAGCACTCCTACACTGCTAACTTTCCCTCTTCCTCTCCTGCTTCAGCAAGCTTTGAAGTTGAGTGTGGGGTGTGTGAGTCAAGGAAAAACACAAGTATTAAAAATCTGCCAGGTGTATCCATTCGCAATCAAGAGCCTCTCTTCTTCCAGGGGAAAAAAAATCCCATCACTTTTGCTCAGTGGCATCACTGTGCACCCTTACATTAGGGTCCCAAATGAAGGCTACTTGGTGATTGTGGTTCAGAATTCCTGGCATTTACTACCAAGTGAACTGTAGCTTCCAATTAGTCGTTCCTGGTGAGGAGTTGCAGCGTGTTTCCTCCCTGGTGTGATCTCGTGCTATACACAGATTGGTGTGTGGAAACGGATTATAGCTTTGTGCTGCTGTGGCATTTTATTAAACTAAATCTGAAATTCAGAAGGGAGTTTTCAGCCCTGGTTTTCTTAGTATTGCTTTGACCTTAATTTTGCAACTTACCACAAATCAGGGTTTGTAGGGAAGGGGTATGAGTCTTCAGTGGTGCTCTCTCTGGCTCATTTTCCTGTGACTACCCTAATGGCTTCGGTATTTCACAGAAATGCACATTTCCTCAGATGGCGTCTTTGTGTCCTGCATATACATATTCTTGTACATAGATTCTGCAACAATTTTACAGCTCTTTCAAAACCCAATTTCAAGGGCATGTAAGGGGGAATCTTTCTTAAGGGAATATGAGCTTCATGGGAGGATTCCTAATGCAATCTGACATCAAAACAGTTGTCCTTGGAGTATGGCTCACACAAGAGAGGCATCAGTATCTTCCGGGAAATTGTTAAAAATGCATATTCACAGGCCTCACACCAACCTCCTGATCAGAAACGCAAAGAGGGGACCCAGTTATGCATGTCTTAACAAGCCATCTAGGTGATGCTGATGCAACATTTACTTTAAAAACCAAAGATTCCACAAGGTCATTGAGATGTTGCCATCACCAATGGTTCTCAGACTTCAGTGCATCCAAATTTGCCTGCTTTGAGAAACACAGCAGGAAATGTAATCATCTTCGTCTTTGCACTCTGTTGTAGATTTACTCTAGTGTTGTACTTTGTGTATAAAAACAGCAAAACCAAACCTAAAAGGATCTTTCAGCTCAGTAGAGTTCTGTGGTCTCAGATATTTTAAAATTTTGGCACTAAATAGAAAACATCCAGAGTTTTAAGAGGTCAGAGGGAGACTTACTTCTGATGCTCAAGCGTCGGAAGACGTTTTGAGTAAATTACATAACCTGGACATACACTGTAAGTTTGCATAGGGCAGGACATAGATACCCATGTCAGCTTCTTGCTGGGCATTTTGTATTGAAGAGATTCAGCTACTGCCTAAGAGGAATAACCACAGCAGAAAAAGATTGCAAAGAGTAAAATGTCAGACGGAGATCGAAAAGATGACCTTTGTTGTCATTCTAACACTACCCTGCCTGAGGGACACATTTTTAAGCTCCCCAGGGATCAGTTTCTCCTCCGTACAATTTATTTAACAAATACACATTGATGCAAACATGTGCTAAAGAGCAAACTTCATGCTTTTGAAGAGACAAAGATGAATTAGACATCTTTCCTGAAGAAGGACATGCATGCAAATAGCTAACGTATATGGTAGAAAGTGAGCGTGCCACTGAGAAAAGTGCCATAAATATTATGAAATGATGGTTCCTGTCACTACATTGTAATGATTCTTCCTTTATTTGGGCCCCGGGCTTAATAATTTACAGTCATCTTCTCCTTCTTCCTCCATTTCCACCAGTTTCTCAAGGTGCTATTGATCTTCCCTTTGAAATTCCACTTAGTATCCTTTCTTCTCCTCCTCCAAAGCCATGTGTCCTCCTCAGTCCTCATCACTGTTGCCAGATTCATCTTCCTAAAATGCATGTATCTTCCTGTCCCAACTCTGCCTATCTGTATCAGCTCCTGCCTGCACTGTCCCCCCAGGTGTTCAGGCACCTCATTCGCATTCTCTCCCATCTGCCAGGACCAGCCTTTCCTCCGCAGCCCTCCCCCTCAGTGCTACTAGACCTGGTTCTCTCCTGTTTCACCAACACACTTTTTTCATCGAAACTATGAGCCCTCACCAGCATTCCACGCTCCTTTTGGAAAGTCCTGCCCTCTCAACCCGTTTGCATGGTCCATCACTCAAGATCACCCCCCAAGGGTTTTTTCCCTGCTCTGAATTTCTATTACCCATATCAAGTTCATCACAGAGTCCTTGTTTCTTTCTTTTTTTTTTATAGCCTACAGATGTCTCTCCATTGAGGGAACAGAGTAAGTCTTTCACCTTTGAATTTCTTCCTCCCTGATGTGCCCTTTGCCTCACTCTCAGCCACACACATACTCTGTTGCCCATACGCACAGCGTGGTGACTGCAGGAGAAACTCAGGAAGTGTCTGGTGGATGAGTGAAGGAAGGCAGCAGACCTCTGTTGCTTTGTTTTGGCCAGGCTGATGCACCAGGTTCATCCTTCTTATTCCCATGCTCTCTTTCCTTATGATTCTGGAGCTGCTAAGAAATGCGGCCCAGACCTCGCTAACTGGAATCCTGGATGCCCTGGTCAGTGGAGATCGCTCATGGATGACTAAGTGGTTCAAGTGAGGCCAGGTAGAACCAATGAGACTCAACTTGAAGCCTTTGCATGACAACAGCTTTAAAGAAACTGTCTACCTGCTGTTCTTGAAGATAATTGGGTATTTATCTGGAGATGCTGGCAGGCATCTTAGCAGAGAAAGCCCACCTCAGAAACATGTCAACCCAGAGGCAAGGAGAATAGAGATGTGGAAAAAGACAGATTCCTAACACCTGAATTCAACTGTGCTTGAAGCCAGTGCCCTTGATTTTTTCTATAAGGCAATAAAAGCTTTGGTTTTCTTAAGCTAGTTTGATTTGGTTTCTATCATATACTGTCAATAGACAAAAACTAATTTGAATAAAAATAACAAAAGCTAACATACATTGAAAATTTCCTACACATTGTATTAAGTACTTGTAATAAAAATGCACTCATCTTTTGATAAAAGACCCTTTCTAAATTATTGTGGCGTGTCAAATACAGTGAATGTTTTTTTCTTTTTCTGGTTGATGGCAAACTTTATACACCAGACATTATTACTAATCTCTTGTGGGAAAATATTGGAGAAAATAGCATAAACTACATCTGTAGCTACTGAGCTATATGTGTATCATAGCACTTATGTCTGCCAATCACAACATCTTTATTCCATGTAATACCACTTGATTCATAAAAGAGTTGTGTGAGTATACCTTCTGAAATATGTGAATATCTCTGTAACTCAATTTTTTAGTATAATTAATCAATTAAGTTCATGAAGGTTAACATGTATATTTTATAAAAAATATTTTTGAAAAAATAGAATTGCAAAAGTTATAAAATTTATTTTTCAGAATAAAGTTGAAATAAAATAAGGTTTGGTATGCAAATGTGATTCAGTATCATCTGACATAAAAGCCAGAGGCAAGTGCATCTTCATAAAAGGTGGACAGCTAGAAGCAGCACATATACACAGACACAAATTTGTAAGATTTATCAGAGGGGTTTGGGTTAAAAGGAAGGCTTCAATTTCTGCTATGTTTGTTGCTGTATTACTTTTAGACTCGGATTCTATTTGTCATCTTTTAAAATGTGATTACTTTATACAAGTTGTCATAAGTGGGAAGTCACAATAAACATGGAAACAAGTAAGGGCTGTGAATTGAATTTTAAATTTACAAAATAAGGTATTTTGCAGGAAAAAAAAAAGAAGTCTTGGTAAAATGTCTTTAACCCAGGCTCAGTAAACTCCATGGTTTTGGTTTTTGGCTCCTTTAACAGAATGGCTTGCTTACTGATGAAAACCCTGTTTGTCTTATTAAAACCATTTTATTTGCCCACTAAAAGTCAATTGTCCCATACACCATTAACTTTTAAACTCACTCGTTTATTCAAGAAAAAAATGTCTTTGCACTTGTCTTTATTCAAGGAAAAAAATTTTCCTCCTTTGTTAAGACACAGGTTCTAATTCTTCAGGAGTAAACTTGAGAAACCCCAAATCAACAGGGCAAAAGAAGCCTGCCTCTTCCATCACAGGCAGTCACTCAGACTTGAAAAGAACAAGAAAATAAAAACTAAAGAACAGAGGGAAGAAAAGGAAGAGGCGGAAGGAGGGAGATAACAGAGAGCCTGCTGCTGTGAGAGTATCAGGAAAGAAGCCCTGCTTTGTGCACAGTGGTCTGTGGGCTAATCACGCTCTCCCCTGCCCTCACCCCATTTTTCACTGTCTTTCTCCAGTTTGCACTGGTGTCCAGATAGGGGAAACAGTTTTGTTCAGACTAATCACAAAGACCTCCCAAAATGAGGCTGTTAACATAGTTATGTTAACAAGCCTGTGGTCAAACATACATTTAAATTCCTTCACCTTTAGAAAAGGAAAAGAACCTTATGATTATTACAAAGCTCTATGTAAGGAAAGCTGAAAACATTTGATCCCCAAACATTTTTTAAAAGGGCCAGATTTGTTCAGTGTAGACAGGCTTAGAAGAGTAATAGAATCTTCTTTTTTTCATTATGATCATGCAATGGCTGTGAAATGTAATTTTAGGGCAAGCCACACAAAAAATAACCAGGGACCTGTTTCCACTAAGGATCAGTGACTCTGCAATGTCTCAAAGACTCAAAATGCAAAGTGACATTGGCCTGAACGCAGTTGCAAATGTGGCAGATCACTCAGGGGTGTTGAAGCAGCAGAATTTGGATATGCGAGCTCAGCATGTGAAGGAATCCAAAAGGGTGGTTATCATTTTGTGAGAGCCAAAAAAAATAATGACATAAGAAAACCACAGCCACATATCAGAGAGCAGCAGCTGAGGGAGTCAGGGACGTGGGAACCAGAGCCTATGTGTGCCCCGAAGAAGGTTCCCCATCAGAACCTAATGCACAGAGCCAAGCAAGCACTTGAGCCACCAGAATGTATCATGAGGGACATCTTATTTAATGGTCCTCTCACTGAAATGTCAGGTGCTTTACCTGGCACTGATCACAAGAATGGAAACAAACAGATTGTAGTTGAACTTGACTCAAGAGAAAAAAATGGTATCAATCTCTGAGTCCAGATAGAATTTACAAATATTTAGTTGTGTTGTATCATCTCTTTTGAATAGTCGTTGTCCTGGAAAAAAATCAATGATAGAGTGCTGGGCGTAAGCAGTCCCCGAAATGTGCACAGAGTTTGTAACACCTGCAGATATGCCATGTCTGGCTAAAGCAATGACCGAGATGTCCATTGATTTTTCAAGTCAAAAAAAAAAGGTAGAATTAAAAACCTCGGGGGATCTAATGACAGTAATGGAATTTACTAAATGGATTCACTGAAATTTCACTGAGTGTGTTTTGCATTTTGCTAGAAACAATGGGGAGTGGAGCAAATCAAAGAACGAGATTTTTCTGGGGATACAAGATCCACGTGGAACGTTAACAGTGAAACAATCATTCAAAACCACAGTTCGAGTGATTTCACAAAACAGTTAGGCCAAGTGTTGCTGGGTCACTACCTTGGAGCTCCTGTTTCCCCCTTGTCACCATAAGGTACTGGATTCCCACCTACTGCAACGTGTAACTCTTTCCAAGCTCTAAAACTTCCCTGATTCCCCACGCTTGCATCTCAGACACGATTGTTGGACTGGAGACCCTCTCCCTGAAATTTTTGTGGATATTTGATGATTCCCAAGGTCCTGCACATACACTGCAATACACAATCAACCTTTCTTCCTTTCTGAATAGAAAACCAACCAAGACTGAAATATTGACAGTCAGGGGGAAGCAGTGTTTGTGAAGGTAAAGGAGTGAACTGACCCTTCCTTTAACTCAACAACTATTTATGTCAGGTCAACCAGTGTCCCTAGTTTTACAAGTGAAAATTATAAGGTATAGAACTTATAAAGTCTACCTCTAGCCTTTTAACCTCAGAATGTCTATAATTCATTAAAGTGATTAATACTTAAACTTGAAGGTGGAATGAAGAAATGCAATTCCTAATTAAATAAAACAGAAAATATAGAAACTGTTTCAAATGGAAAAAGAAATAATGTAAAAAAAAGGTTTCTACCATACCCCTCAGATTTCAAACTGTACATATTATTGTTGGCAATGATAACTATGTATATATCAAACAATGCCTTTCATAAACAAAAATTAGGGCACTATTATTCAGCAGTTGTCATTCTGTTAGGCTAGATTTGTGGGTTTTATTTCAGGACTGATTCTATGTCATTTATAATTTAGCCAGTACCTTCAAATCATCATATCAACTCCACTAGAGCAGTATCTCTCTTTCCTATACTAATTGCTTCCCTTTTGTTAGTAGATTTGATAGAGTTGAAGTGCCTACTTTTTCCCACTTGTGTTTACAGTGATCATAATAATATTGCATGTGCACGCCATGGGAGGAGGGGTTTGCATTTCTTTGTATTTCATCATCTCTCTTGACTAGTCACTGTGCTAGACTAGAGGGAATGGTAAAACGTTAGCCACAATCAGACCACGAAATGTGTGCAAAGAGTTTTTATCAGTAGCACATAGAACAAATTATGGTACACAAAATTACAGGGACTTACCAAGCTGACTCAGCCCATCTTGTTTTCTAGGCCATTGCTCTAAATATAAGTACATGCTAACTCTGGGCTGGCTTAGCAAACTACAAAAATCTAACATGATACTTTAACTTTGTAAACACCAACCATTTGGCAAATAACTTATAGAAGAGGCACATGAATCTAACCCTAAGACATAACTCTCTTTTCATACCAATTATTCACTTCTTAGTGTGATTTGTTGTTTTATTATGGAGCATTTCCACATGTCATACTTCCACTGATGAGGCTGATTGCTAAGAGTATTTAACAACTCTGAAACACACCATGACATTTTTTGTGTGATGTTGAAGATTTTAGACTGTGCACATAACTAACATCATTGAGCACAGCTTTCATTTTAAAAGTTCATGTCAAGAAAGATAGAAAAGGGTAAAAAAAGGAGGGGGAGGGGAAGGATGGGGAGTTGACAGCCAGGTAAAAAGAAATAGAAATAGCTGTAACAAGTACTAACAATATTTTTTGAAGTCATTGGATTAAGCCTGCTGATTCTCTGTTTATGCATCTTTTGTGGCTTTATGTATTACCTATAAGCCTGTTTGGAGTAATTTTAAGTAGTCCATGTGAAGTATGTCATTGAAAAATTTATGGGTGATATTGATATTGGAGTCACTGAATTATCTCCATGAGATTTCTAAGAACTATAACTTCACAAATGATGTACAAGATTTGGAATAGCTAAGAACCTCAGATGCTAGGATTCTGAAAGGTACAGCCAATGCAAATACTCAGAATCGGTAGGTCTGCATGTTTGTGTGGCTGTGGATGTGATGGTTAATTTTATGTGTCAGCTTAAGGGGGCCACTGGATGGCCAGATACCTGATTAAACATTATTTCAGGGAATGTCTATGAAGATGAGATTAGCATTGGCATCGGTGACCTGAATAGAGCAGGCGGCCCTCTCCAGGGTGGTTAGGCACCATCCAATCCACTGAGAGCCTGAATAGAACATGAAGGCAGAAGAAGATTACATTTACTCTCGGCCTGTGTGACCCGGGCCGTGGCTTGTCTCCTGTCCTCTGTGCTCCCGGTTCTCAGCCTCTCCAACTGGAACTGGAATCCGCACCATCAGCTCTCCAGCTCTCAGGCCCTCCAATCACACCACCATCTTCCCTAGGGCTCCAGCTTGCAGTTGGCAGATTGTGGTACTTCTCAACCTCCGTAATCAGATGATCCTACTCCTTGTAATAAATAACTATTCCATATGTAGGTTCTGTTCTCCGGAGAACCCTGACTAATAAAGAGGAAAGAGAAATCTACATAATTTGAAGCTATGTCATGGAGTTCATGAATTTGCCTAGGAGATGAAACAGTTTGGTCTTATATAATAGAAAGATATTCTGCTACCAAATAGCTAGGGGCCTTCCCAGCCAACATTTATGTATTTGGTACATTTGGTAAACTCTCTGTTGAGAATGTACCAAGCATGGTGATAGCCACTAAGAATAAAAAGAAGAAAAGGCATAGTGGCTGCCCTCAAGGAACCTACTATCAGAGTTGTAAGGTGACGCACATTGCCTTCAGTGAAGGTGAGAGAGGACGTATTCAGTTATTTTGTCCTTCAAGGGGGATTTATCAGCTACCTAGTATAGTAAAGGCCCTGTGCCCTGTGCTGCACATAGAGTAGTGATTAAGGCAGACTTGGCTTTTGCTCTCCTAGAGCTGACGAAAAATAGACAAAAAAGTATTTCTCCACTATTGTTATATGTGTTCAAAGGGAAGAGGAGGGCACTGAGGGAAAAGTGTAGAACGATGGAACCTTGACTGGAGGAAGGGGAGGATGATGAGCTATCTAAGGACAAGGTAAAGGTGACTTGGGAAAGAAGAGAAGGTTTGAGAGAGAACATGCCAGCCACTGGAAGACATTTGCAAAGGCTATCAAACAGGAACTAAAAGATCAAGGTGACTGAATTAAAGAGAGGACGAGGGGGGTTACCTGAGATGAAGAGAGAAGTGAGGCCAGCTAACGCAGACCTTCACAGGCGTGCTGAGGATTTCTGCCCTGATCCTGTCTCTGAAGGATTTCAAGCAGGAGACTGACGGGCTCAGATCTGCACTCCTGAAACAAATCTGCTGGCCGGCTCAGTGGAGATTGGATTAAAGGTCAGAGGTACAGAACTTTTGTAGAAGTTCAGGTAACAGCAGTATGATGGAGGAGATGGGTAAAAATGGACAGATTAAGGCATATTTAAGAGGGAAAGTGGGTACAAATTAGTAAAGGATAAACATGGGAGGTAAGGGAAAGTCTGGTACCAAGAATGATTTCCAGGCTTCTGGCCTCTGCACAGGTTGATTGTGGGGCTCTTCACCAATGGAGAGAAAACCAAGACCAGGGCAAAGTGAGTCATGGTAAGGCAGGGAGAGGGTGATATTGGGGGTGACTCCGAAGTGTTCATCTGCGCGCCTGTTCAGCATTGAGTGGAAATAAAGACTCTGTGAACGTGTGTGAATGCTTTTAAAGGAGGATGAATGCTCAATCATTGTCAAATATCACACCGTTGTTTTCAATTCTGTGTGCATTCACTACTCTACCATGCATCAACAATTTATGACAAATGTACCTAATTAGGACCGTGGCAATATTTGTCATTGTCTTTCACTCTTCCTTCCCACCTGTCCCTGCTTTGCTTCCCCACAATTTGTGCGCTCATTTTCACTGCATGGCGATCTGGAGAGCGATGATCTGCGGGCTCAGACTCCGTGCTTCCAATCCCTGTGCCAGTTGTGTGATTGTGCCAAGTTGGCCAAACTCTCTGTATTCATTGCATTATATATATATATATACACACACATATATATATTTATTCATTGTAATATAAATTGTGTTTATAATATTATACTACCTATAACAATACCTACAACAGGAGTTTTGTGACATCTTAATAGAAAAGTCTATCTAAAAGTTCTTGTATAGTATGTAATCTATGTTAGAGGCTAAAAAAAAGTTACCGCCCTTTTTTTTTTGTCTGGCAAAGCAAAATGGTAAATGTAGTGCTCCTGCCCCACTCTTTGGAGAAAATAGAAGAGGGGCACCATTATCATCTGAAGCTGGCATGTCTCACTCACAGGGAGGCCTCCACACTTGCTTCTCTCACTGTCAGACCTGTCCCCTCTCCAAAGAATATGACACCCTTCTCCATAAGACAGCTACTAAAGCCAATAATTTCATCCTTATATTTTCTCTATTTTCACTTATTCTCCTTAAGAACAAATAGAGAGGAGCTTTTTGTATACACACGGTGACTTGCCACGAATAGGAGAGGCATAATAGGGTCTTCTTAGGTTCTACCTGGATGACTTGGACGTACGTCCCTGATAGTAATGGTTTTACTTTCAGATGTATGCAGACCCAGAACTACTATCCTGGCCTTGGAAATCCCAAAATGCTTTTGATTTCAGCCAAAACACTTGAGTAGTTGTTTAGGTGGACATACTGCTAGATTCAGCCGCCAATTTTAGAATTAAATAGCTTACATTACTACAAAATTTTAGCAGAACATGTTTCAAAAATAAATGTCATTAAATCTATGTTCCCTCCATCTGATTAGAGACTTGAACTTGGAAAATACGGCGAAAACAGCAGAGCAGCAAAAATAAGAGAAACACATGTTCACTTCATATGGTCAAAATGACTCTTCCCTTCCCACTCAGAAAGCACACACACAACGTGAATGAGCAAAGGGAGTTCTGCTTCCTGAGCGTAGAGAAATCCAAAGGGGGATCTGCTTGTTTCTAGTTCAAGTTGCTTTACATATTATTGAACTTACACTTTCGTGACTTTGATTTACATTTTTTAATTAACACTGAGTTAATTTTTTTAAATAAACATCTGAAATCCTACAGAAAACAGTTTGGGCAAGTCAGGGCAGCAGCATAGCCGAAGAAGTTTGCACTAAGAGTCTTGAAGATATTTTAAGTATCCTCTTCGGGAGCAAGGGGTCCTACCTATCTTCAGAGCGGTTATCTCTACAGTTCTGAGAGTTAATGAGCCATGAAGTGATCATTTAAGAGCTTGTGTCACAGCAGTGGCCATATGAGTTTGTCATTGTGATGACAAGTCTGAGAAAATCATCTCAATTTGTACCTTGTAGTTCAAGAAAAGGAAAAGAAAACTTTATACCCATTACCTCCATCTGGGATACAAGCAGTGTCTGATCTCAACATATGGCACATAAACAGTAATGTAATTAAATGTGAACAAAGCCTTTTCATGTACAATATTTAAATTTTTGAAATTTAGCCCAGTTTTCATTCTATTTAAAATACATGAGACATCAAAATTGTAACTAAACTATGGAACAACCATCATTCAGAACTGCCTGAAATCTGGCTGAATGGAAGTTCCACAGTTAAGTATTTAAAGAAGCCACATTGAGACAGATACAGAATGGGCTGGTCCCACACCCATGTGTGGCAGATAACAATTAGGAGGGATATGTAGCCTGCTGAGGTCCTCCCTAAGGAGTAAGAGGTCTCAATCCCACACCAGGCCCCCCAGCCCAGGGTTCCGGTGAGAAGAAAAGTCCCCATAACTTATGACTGTAAAACCTTTGGGGAATGAGGCTGAAGGAGCCCAAGAGCTTCTGGAGTTCCAGGCAATTCCTCTTAAAGGACCCACATAAATGCTTACTCGTACTCACTGCCTCTGAGCTCCCCACTAGGGTAGCTGCTTGCAAAGCACCAGACACACACGGGGAGGAAATTAATTGTTCACCATAGAAAGAAAGCTGGGGGGACAGCTTTTTCCCAGATAGAAGTGCTAGCAGAGGCTGACCTTGGCCAGTACCTCTAGAGAGGCCCCAGAGCCAGTGCACCAGTGGACAGCTTCAGACTATGTCAAAGTATCACCACCTAACTGTCTACATAAGTGACACACTCAAGGAGTGTACTGAGCAGGCACCAGAGCACTGCTGAATAAGTCCTGTTTAGTGAAGTTGGTTCCTGAACAGCTGAACCTCCACAGTGGTCAGAGGTCAGTGGTCAGTGCATATAGCTAGTCCTTGCTACTGATGGGCCTGGTGGTAAATTCCTCCCATCGACCTGGCATCAGCAATCAAGGCTCAACTACAAGAGGAGGGTATACTCAGTCCACACAGAAAATGCACCTTGAGTACCCTGCTTCGGTGACAGGGGATGCTGTGCCACTGGACTCTACAGGACAACTACTACAGTAGGTCACTCTACCAAGTCTAGGAGATGTAGCAGCCCTGCCTAATACATAGAAACAAACACAGGGGGGCTGCCAAAATGAAGAGACAAAGAAACATGTCCCAAGTAAAAGAGCAGAACAAAACTCTGGAAAAAGTACTAAACAAAATGGAGACAAGCAATCTACTAGATGCAAAGTTCAACACACTAGTTCAAGGATTATAAGGATGCTCAGTGAACTTAGTAAGGACCTCAAGAGCATAAAAAAGGATGAGTCATAAATGAAGGTTACAGTAACTGAAATGAAGAATAATTTACAGGGACTCTACAGCAGTGTAGATGAAGTCGAGAATCAAATCAGCGATTTGAAATAAAAGGGATAAAAAACACCCAATCAGAACAGCAAAAAGAAGAAAGAATCTAAAAAACTGAGGACAGGGTAAGGAGCATCTAGGACAACTTCAAGTGTACCAACATTTGCATCATTTTACATTGGGGTGTTAGAAGGAAAAGAGAAAGAAGAACAAATTGAAAGCTTATTTGTTTAAATTATGACATAAAACTTTCCTAACTTGGTAAAGGAAATAGACATATAAGTCCAGGAAGTGCAGAGAGTCCCAAACAAGAAAAACCTAAAGAAAACCACACCAAGATACATCATAATTAAAATGCAAAAGGTTAAAAACAAATAGAGAATCTTAAAAGCACCAAGAGAAAAGCAGTTAGTTACTCACAAGGAAACTCCTATAAGACTGTCAGCTCATTTCTTAACAGCAACTCTGCAGGCCAGGAGGGATTGGCAATAAAATATTGAGCCCTTGCTGGTGTGGCTCAGTGAATTGAGCACTGGCCTGTGAACCAAAGGTGTCTGGTTCAATTCCACATCAGGGTATATGTATGGGTTGCAGGACAGGTCCCCAGTTGGGGGTGTGCAAGAGGGAGCAAATTGATATTTCTCTCACATATCAATGTTTCCCTCCCTCTCTTTCCCCCTCCCTTCACCTCTCTCTAAAAATAAATAAATAAAATATTTTTAAAGAAATATTCAAGTTAAGGAAAAGCAAGGGCCTACAAACAAGATTACACTACTCAGCAAAGCTATTATTTAGAATTGAAGGACAGATAAGGAGCTTTCCAGATAAGAAAAAGCTAAAGGAGTTCATCATCACCATCAAACCAGTATTATATGAAATGTTAAAGGGTCTTATTTAAGAAGAAGGAGGGGATGAAGATTAAAAATATAAACACTAAAATGGAAATAAATGCACATTTATTAACAAATGAACCTTAAAATTCAAAATAAGCAAGTGGAACAGAAACAAATTCATAGATACAGAGAGGACTTTTTTTCAGTAGCCAGACAGGAGGGGGTCAGAGGCTGCATGAAAAAATTAAAGAGATTAAAAGGTATGCATTAGTTGTTACAGAACAGTCATGGGGAAGTATACTGCAGCATAGGGAAAATAGTCAGTAATATTCTAATAGCCATGTGTGGTGTCAGATGGTTGTGGGATTCATTGGGATGATCACTTAGTAAGTTATGTAATATCTAATCACTGGGGTGTACACCTGAAACTATTATAATAAGATATGTCAACTGTAATTGAAAAATAAAAATGATTTAAAATTTAAAAATGAATAAAAACATGAAACAATACATGAAAATGTTACATAGTTAATGGCAGATGTAATTATGAAATGTGAAGTGCCCTTGCTGCGTTATATAGTCAGGCTCCGTTGATGTAGGTAGGCTAATTTGAGGACACTCTATTTGGCACTCAGTAGTGTTAAGTACTGTTGTTCTGACCAACCTATCATTTTAATAAAATTGCGAGCATAGCTTCACTGTGATTTCATCCAATTCTAGCATCTGACATGGTTTGATTTAAATTATGCTAGGGTGTTTTTACAGCCAAACCACAAGCTAACCAGGAAGTGTTTATTTAAACTTGTATGTTCTCTTAGAAATTCCTGGGAAAACTCAGGGAACAAAAATAAGTTAAAAAAAAATGTTTGTAGGCACTGCCCACACAGAAGATTTAAAAATTATGTAGCTAATTTTGAGCATTCCTGCAGCAAAAAAGATCATTTGACTAAGAACTTACATAACATTCATAGAAATATTACCAAATACTCTCTATCAAGTTGACCAAAAAGTAAAAATAAAAACAGATAATGAGAACCCTGAAATACTTATTTTTCTTGATAGAACTAATCAGAATTCTACATAGATCCTAATTTTCCTACATGAAGTAAAATGTCTAAGGCACATAAATCATGTTTATAAAAGGTCATCCAGTAGATAGTTTTTTAAAGAATTTACTCTTTTTTTGTCTTTTTTTTTTCATTTTTAATGTTGTTCAGGTACAGTTTTCTGTGTTTTACCCCCAGCCCAGCCCAACCCCCAGCCCTCCCCGCCTCCCTCCTGTTTCCACGCCACCTTGTTTTCGTCCATGTTTCCTTTATACTTGTTCCTGCAAACCGTTTACCCTTTCCTCCTGAAATTTCCTCCTCTCTCACTTCATGATTTTCTTTTATTCGATTGCCCAATGACACTCCTTTCTTTAAGCGTCACACTTTTTAAAAAGAAAATGACTCCTTACAGCCTATCGCTTATTCTCAGACAATAAATTCAGATACAAACCGACTTGGAAAGTTCTTTTAGTAATATAATTGGGTCAAACACTAAAAATATCCCAAGGTTTTCAGGAGGGGAGTTTTCAGACTGGATATTCTTACTACTCTCTAACAAAGTGGCATGTGTTATATATTCATGTAAAGTTCATGATGGCTTTTGATTCAGTCGTCTTCATCATTCTTCTGCTTCCATCTTCTAGAGGTCATAAGGAGGAAAAAAAAGACCAATAAATTCAAAACACGTTGTGCCAAGTACTTTTTCCATTGATTTTTAAACCCTTGCATATGGCAAGGGAAATAAAATCCGTGTGTTTCTGACTCATTTACACTTAACTAACCAAAATGTTCTTTTAAAAAGACAACTGAGATCCAATAGTCTTCTGAATCTATTTTTTTTTACGTTTTATATATTAGTCCCATCTTGTTCACTCACAGCTCCCAAGGTTCAAAGCTGGTTCACAGCTTTGAACCCATATGCTGAGAATGAGCTTGAAACTTCACATAACAAACATGCTTTGCTGTGACCCCCACTCTGAAGATAATTCCAGTCAAGCTTCAGGCGTGACCTTGTGTCACTTTGACTTTGGCACTGAGTTAGACCGCAAGTGAATGAGGCAAGTGGAAAGAAAAATAAAGAAGTCTTAAAAAGAAGAAAAGAAGAAAAAGGAAATGCCTGAGCGGCCTGAAATGTGGTCCGCTGAAAGAACACCAGAAACAAGGAGAGGCCGGCAGCTGCTCCTGCCAGCTCAGACACCACAGCTGGGGCAGAGCCACGGGAAGCTGCTGCCCATCCCGTCTGGGTCTGGGCAACAAAACTCACAAGTATGAAACGGAGAGAATTAGAATGTGCAACGTTGAATGAGATAATTATTATGTTTCCTTCCGCTCCGATACCTCTATTATTTTATAAATTTATCCCAGGATGCTAAAGCAAGCCAAAGCACTCAGAAAGCTCAGCAATCGTGAGAAGGGCCCCCACTGCGGCCCTTCTTATGCCTGGAGTCCTGTCTCTGCCCTCCCCCGCCCCCTCCCCTCACTGCCCCAGAACATTTCCTCCACCTCTGCTGCTCTAGCCCCTCCAGCCCCTCCAGCTTCAAGTTGCCATTGATCCACTTTCTATTTCATGCTCCTATTGATTCATTTCTATTTCATGTTTCTATCGATCCACTTCTCTGAATTCTGAATCTTCTGCTTCATTCTATGGTCTGTTCTTGGACATGAATTGGATCCTTTCATATTTGCACAGGATTTGGTCCCAAAATACCTTCCGTGGTTTTCAGCCTCTGAACCCCTTCCTGTCTTGAGTCACAAAAGGCATCAAATAGCTCTAAAGTTCTGTGTGGAGATATCATAAAAATTGGTGCAGTTTTAACTGAAGCTTTACTCAGGGGTAAAACTAGGCAACCGGACCTTAATTCATGATAACTTTTACTCTAGTATTCTAGTCTAGAAGCGTGTTCAATCTGCAAGGGGAGTGGGAATAAAAATGTTTCCAGGCCATGTACATGAATATGAAAGAGGTTTTTAATAAATATGTGTTAAATACATTTTATTTAAGAGAAGGTCAAAAGTTCTAAAGAACATCCTTTGTCCTTTGATTTGTGGAAAAATTAGCCTATTGGCTGCTGCACAATGTTTGGGACACAAGAACCACTGTGGGGTGTTTATGTTGACCTTAAAGTTCTTTTATTTAAAAAACATAGAGTTAATATGATATAGACTGCACGCACATCCCCTGACTAAACACTTTTACTGTCTAAAGGCTTCATTTTGCTTATGTTGATTTTGATGTTTCTTTGTCATTTCTTGTGTTTATCACTTTAAAGATTTTGTAACCATATGTGTGGAAAAGTAATTTGCCAAGTTTCAAACCCCTTGGAATTTCCTTAGTTTTCCGTTTGGAATCAGAACTAAGCTCTTCCGGTTCTGTTTATGGCTAGTTAATGATGACTTCCTTATCCAAGTGGTAGAGAGACTTTTGAACATATATTAAAATGTGTGTATGATTTCTGAGACATCAAATAGCTAAAATAACAAGTCAACATTTTGATGAGTTAAGTGCTAAGTGTAAATTAACTAAAAACACATGAACTAAATTCTCCTTGAAGCACAGATGGTTTGAGAAGCTAGAAGTGCTTGGAAAAAAATATGGCATTTATTTTCATTAATCCTCAAAGTTCGAAAAAGTAGTTGAAGATTAATTTCCATCTCTTTTCAATTGTTTCTTTAGATGTTTAATAAATTATGTCCCCTTTGCTTGTTTGTTCTTAATCTGGATCATCTAGGGAATGGAAGTACTTTCTTCTTTCTTCTTTCTCCTCTCTTTTGTTCAGGGATGAATAGGCATCAACGTTAAGAAATCTGTCTTGCAACAGCAGAGAGCCTTAATCTGATAACTGTCATGACACGGTCAGCCATATTTTCTAATGGATAAAACACTGAAAATGCAAATACGCTTACAAATACTCTTACAGCCCTGCTTCCTCTGTTTTGGCAGAGACATCCCTTTTGTACTACTGTAGTGATAAGTCTTGATCCTCCAGCATAGACTGGGAGTGAAGTGCGGCTTGTCTCCTGACTGCTTTGATGCCAGGCTCCAGCCCCCACTGGATCAGGCACAAGAAAGAGGCTGTAGATGGTGAGGGGAGTTCAGTGGATGTGACGCTGTTGTTGAGGTGGGTGTCCAGTTAATAATTGAGTGATATTTTCCTCCACCTTTGAACATCTCTCTTTCCCAAGGACCTTGTCGGAAGAAGGGATAGTGAGACTAGAGCAAGATTCTAGATCTCTGGACTAAAACAAAAAATAGTATATTTCTGAGCATCGTCTAACACCATTTCATTGTTATTCTAATATTTAGAATATTGTACCAATATAGTACCCTTTTTTAAATCATTAGACTTTAGATGACAGTAGAAAGATATTGTCTATAAAAGTATTCATCCAGCCCTGGCTGGTACAGCTCAGTGGATTGAGCGCGGGCTGTGAACCAAAGGGTTGCAAGTTCGATTCCCAGTCAGGGCACGTGCCTGGGTTGTGGGCCTGGTCCCCAGTGGGGGCCACATGAGAGGCAACCACACATTGATGTTTCTCTCTCTCTTCTTCTCCCTCCCTTCCTCTCTAAAAATAAATAAATAAATAAATAAATTTTTTACAAAGTATTCAGCCAATCATATATTTTTCTATTTTAATTCACTTTTTTCAATAATAAAAGTAATGTATACTTATTTACTATTGTATATAAATTTTAAAGGAAAACATAATCATATCACCAAATCATATCAGTAAAATAATCATATCATGATGTAAATTATAAAGGAAAGTTTATAATTTCAAGCTTGTTTTTCTGTATATGCATATGCATAGGTTTTGATGTTTTTCTCAGAAAAAAATAAGTTCATATCATACCACATTATTTCTCAACTTGTTCTTTTTATCCAAAAGTTTTAAAATATACGATAATGAAGGAGGGGAAATAGAACAAATGTAATGGCATAATCAATAAAATTTTAAAAATATATTAAAAAATATATACCACCTCAGTAGCTACAGCGCAGATATTAAGTAGCAATTTAATGTTCTACATCGTTGTTGCCTGTGATATGTCCAATTGTTATACACCTGATGGCCCTTCGGGTCATTTCCAGTTTTTGCCCCACTGAAGACTTATGCTGTACAAGCCCTTGCACACGCATCCTTGTGTGCCAGGGATTCGACCAGTGCTGTACTGATGCGCGAGAATGGGGTTGCTCTGCCAAATAGCTGGGATGTGTTCAATTCACGAAAAGTTTGGCTACATTAATTTCCCAAAAGTGCTGCAGAAATGCATGAGAATGTTCGCTTCTCTCTCTTCTCCTTTCATTTTTGCACATTTGAACAATGAAAATAACAGCTGAGTTATTTTCTACTCCATTAATTTCACTTTTGTAGTGCTGAATCTTTCTAAGAGTGTATTTCTGTAACTTAAAATGAGAATGATGGTAGTAAATTTGTAAAGAGAACATAGCTGATACAAAATTTAACACAAATCAAAAAAGAATGAGTTAGGCCATGTGTTGACTGGGGAAGATATCCACCACAATAAGTAATGAACACAAGATGAAAAGCAAAATAAATAATATAACTTTTATTATATAAAGCATAACAAAATTTAAAAAATCTCTCTTAGATAAATTCTAAACCAGTGCTCACCAAAAAGATGGCAGTACTGCTTTGTAATACTCTCCTTGAACGGGAAGACTTTCACTTTTTACTCTGAAGATTCATTTGTACTGTGTAAATTTAAGACTGTGTTATTTTGTAGCCAAATATATATACATATATTTGTGTGTGTGTGTGTGTGTGTGTGTGTATACTGATTAATAAGAAGGAGCTAATTGCAGCATGGCTTATAGTGGTAATACTGTTTTTGTTAGACAGGAAAACCTCCATTTTCTTTCCTTGTTCAGGATTAATGTGCTGTACTGAATTTGACCTTGTTTCCTAAAAGCAGTCAGGCTCGGGCTGGTATTCTCCAGATGGGATTAATGCCTGTGCTAAATTCTTCTGGTTACTTAGTCCTGGACTGCATCTAATTAAGTGCAACTAGTTTAAGTTACATTACCCAGGTAAAAACATCACCATTTTATTCTTTCAACAGCAGGAGCACACTTCCAAGTGCAGAGAATGTACATGTTCAAACAGTCTTTCAATGACAAGTTGCTGTTTTCTTAAACGTCACTTTGGACATTGATATTTGTCAGACCACTCTGACGACTTTTGACATGAGCCATGCTCAGTATTTAGTGATGACAAATATGTATGAGACTAATTTCTGGGCTGATTCTGTGGTATAATTGTATTCTTCAAGGATATTGCTGTCATTTGTAATTTTTCTTTCTGGGTGAAGTATTACTTGCTCTACTTAATTAGGTGTTTTAATCACTTAAGTTCAAAATGCATATCATGAACCAAAAAAACCATTTTTCTTTCTATAATTAATTACTGCAACATTTAAAGCTATACTGTGCTGGTAAATGAACATACTGATCAACAAAATGAATAGAAATTTTAGAAATAAACACTATATTGTGTCATAATATTTTCTATATTATATAATATATTACATCATAAACTTCATATTTTGGATAAGTTAAAAATGGATTATTCAGTCAGTGGTCATAATAAAACTAGGTAACCAATTGGGAAAATAATCCAATTCCTTTTACATTGCACTAAAATAAATTCCAGATGAATCAAAAAAGTTCAACATTAAAAATAAAGCAATAGAAGTACTAATAGGGGCCCTGGCTGGCGTAGCTCAGTGGATTGAGCACGGGCCTGCGAACCAGAGTATCGCGGTTCGATTCCCAGTCAGGGCACATGCCTGGGTTGCAGGCCAGTTCCCAGCAGGGGACGCATGAGAGGCAACCATACATTGATATTTCTCTCCCACTCTTTCTCCTTCCCTTCCCCTCTCTCGAAAAATAAATAAATAAAATATTTTTTAAAAAAAGAAGTACTAATAGTATGGGAGAATTATTTTTATAGTCTCAGAGTAGTGTAGGCTTTTCTAACATGCCACAAAACTAAGAAACAATAAAAGAGAAACCTGAGTTAATTATACAGCATAATAAGAGATTTCTTCATATCAAAGTAGATCATATGTAAGCCAAAAGAGAAATAACAGACTAATAAAAATATTAAAATGGCATATCCTGAAGAGAGCCAATACTCTTAATTTATAAAGGCCTCCTAAAAATCAGTAAGACCAAAAAATTGATAGAAAAATGGGAAAAGGAGGAAAACAAATGAAAATTTAAAAGGCGCTTAAAATTTTACATAACACCCTCACTCATTAACAAGAAAAATGCAAATGAATACTTTTAGACACAATTTTTTACTTGTCATAGTCAAATATCAAGTTGATACAATCTGTTGGTAAAGGCAAAAGGAAACAGACATTCTTATTTATGTTGATGAGGCAATGAGTTAGAACAATTCTATTGCAAAGAATTCGGCCATGGCTATCATAAAATGAATATATGTGTATTTATTACACATGTTCAAAATAAAACACATTGGAAGATATTTGTTACAGCATTGTTTGCAAGAAAAAAACCAACTGGGGGGCCTAGTTAAATAAATTATGTTACTGCCTTATACTTCAGTACTCTGTAGCCAGCTCTCGAGAAGAATAAGCCAGCTCTCTGGGTGCTAATTTGTACTCTTAAGATACATAAGGTGAAACATGGGAGATTCAGAATAATGTGCATAGTATCCACAAATTGTTCTTTAAATAAAAGTACTACATATACGTACATGTATAGACATCGAATACCTTTGGGATTGTAGGTATTATTAGACAGTGTTTACTTCTGTGGAAGGTATCTGAGTACCTAAGAGACCTGGGTAGGATGAAGACTTCCCTTTTTCCACATGCTTCGGTTGCATTTTGAATGGTATCCTTTTCCCAGAACAGTATTCCAAGAAGAGTCCTTGTTCCTGTTCAAGTCTATTTCCTCCCCTCTCACATTCCAAGTTAGTAACTGGATGCAGAGGAATAAGCTTTTGTAAGAACTGAAATTGTTTCTCTATATATTAAGTGCCAAGCCTGGAGAATTGAGATCATAAAGTTTTACTCTCATCCATATCATGCAAACCTGGGAGAATGTGAAGTAGGGAAAATTCCTATAAAACTGAAAGTAAAAGGAGAAAGATGTTCTGAGGCTTGGGGAAGTGCTAAGGACAAGACGAGAATAAAGAGAAAAGTTCAGTCTATGGCCATACCACCCTGAACGCTCCCGATATCGTCTGATCTCAGAAGCTAAGCAGGGTCAGGCCTGGTTAGTACTTGGATGGGAGAAAAGTTCAAGGGTGAGTGTCCTTAATGGCCTTGAGGTCAAAATTCAAGGAGAATGGACAGAAATATCCAGATGTGACAGAAAATTCCAGGGTAGAGTTTCTTGTTGGTTTAGGTTCAGTTTGGTTTGGTTCAGTTCCTCAGTTCAGTTCTTTGATTCACCTGAGAAAAGTTCACACCTCTTAGGGAGATCCCATTTTCATCACAGAACCTAAAAGACAGGGACCCATCCGAGCAGTGGACTTAGCATGGCACCACCGTGTCCCCCAGCGCAGTCAGGTAATGCTCAGGACCCAGCTCTTCCTACGTGCTCTGGCGGGAGGGCAGAAAAGTACAGAGTAAGCTTGTGAACCTGAAGAGGACTGAGGTAGTGTCGAGGAAGGTTCAGGGATCTTGTGACGAGACACAAGGCAGAGACCATGAACTTAGCATTAGATCCCAATGCCAAAGGAGCCCAGTAGGATTGGCCCTCTGCAGGGAGCACCAGCCCATGATGCCCAGCACAAGACCTGATCAAGCACTGTGAGTTGGGGAAAAGTAAAGAGCCACAGGAGAGTTTGTGACATAGACCTACTCCTACTTTCATGAGAACAGTTGCCAAGCCCTGCTTTATTTTGCTGTAAACTGCAAAGTCTATCTCAACATTCTATCCTAAACTTCTATGGTGGAGGTGGTATTTGTCCTCACCCTAATGTAGTGGGTGGCTTCATCCATTGGATAGAGAGTCACAGGACATAATTGATGAGGACTGTTGAATGCACCAGTTTAATATATTATTCCTCTTACATCAGCATACTGTTCATTTGTTGTTAGGTAAACTAAAGTTCTGTTAGGCATAAGTAAATATATGTATACATTTTGACTATAATGTTGTAAAAATCAATAATTTATCAAGCTCTAATAAATATTACATGCTTACAAATGAGAATCACACTTCCCCTAAATATTTATTTGATAGGAGGAAACTGCATAGAAAACATCAATACTTGCTATTTGTTGGAATCCACTTGTTTCTAACCTTGAACGTGCAGCCAAGCCTCCAATGAAATCTCCATTTTTAGCTTCAGCTGGTCTCAAAGCATCAACATTTATCCAAAACAAGAGCAAAGTGCATGCATGTGTGTAAAAGTTATATACCTAATAGCCACCGAAAAGTCTTTAAAGCAGCAATCAACTATTTATAGTGCTTTTAAGTCTATTTCCAAATATGTATTACTATGAATATTCTTGGAAGCCCCCAAAGTATTTCTTGCCTGTATATTCATCAAAGTGCTGGAAAATTACACAAGAGCAATCAGATAAGGCAGTTAATATGGCTGGCACCCATGCCGCTGCTTTACTGCTCCGTATGTGATTAATTACAACTAAATTGATGTTACCAGCAATGATTAATTTACAACTTAGGTGCAAAGTAAATGAACTAAGCAAATTGGAATTGGCACTAACAATTTCTTAAGCCCCAGCAACATACCCAAATCATGATAAGCTATTATGCACAGAATAATTTCTTCCTCAAAATGGTTAAAATACATAGATGTAGATTTTATTTTTATGTACTATAGATATGTTTTCTTGTATCTTCTGAAGCAAAGTCTAAACATAAAAAGTAACCTGAGGGTTTTTATTTTTATTTTTTGCTTATATATGCAACATATATATGCACAAGAAGACAAATGCCTTCAGTATCATTTGCTCAAAATAAATGTAAAGTGTTTTCTTACACCTTGGTCTTTTAGTTTGGGTTTGGAGACTTTAGATTTGGTTGTATACAAACCACACTTCGCCCATTTGAGCATATTCTGAGCTAGTTTTCTCCCACTAAAAACTGATGAAAATTACAGCTATTCCATAGAACTGTTTAACAAAATAAGAGCTGAGATTCCCTGCTGTCTATAAGACAGGCCAGCGCAGTTGGGCTCTCCTAAACAGAAAGAAGTGGTCTAATAGAGACTTCCCATGCTCTGCTCATGCACCTCACATTTACTCATAGATCCAAGTGCATATGAGAATAAAAGCCTGGGGGAGGCCATTATTTCTGCCAAATAAGTTGTGATAACAGTCAAGAAAATGTATTTATGAAGACTCTGTACTCAAATGGCACTGAGACAGTAGCCTGCACTTATTCATTTATTTATTTATTTGTGTGTGTGTGTGGTGTGCATATACATACATATATATCTACATAGTCTCTGAAAAGAAGGGAGTAAGTTTATCACAACTTTGTAGAAGATTTTATTCATTTACTTATTGTTAGAAGGGAGAGAGGAAGAAATAGAGAGAAACATCAATCAGTTGCGTCCTTCATGCCCCCAACCAGGGCTAGGGGCCTGACCGGCAACCCAGACATGTGCCCTGACCAGGAGTTGAACCAGTGACCTTAAAGTTCACAGGCTGGTGCTCAGTCTGCTAAGTCACACCAGCCAGGGCAAATCAGATATTTTGAAGAAACAGGAAACATAATTATTGGAGCCATTAAAATTCACCTAGTTGTAACCCCTGACTTTATGGTAAGAACCCTGGGAAAAATTGATTGAAGCATGGAGGGGCCAGAACTAGGCTCTGGCTTGGAAAGTGCAGTCTTGTTTGCTTAAAGTCAATAATGTCTGTTCTCAGCTTGCAGAATTTACAAAATTCCCAAATAATACCATTTAACCCAGTTGAATTCCTTTCCTATTTCAAACAAGATTTCTTCAAAAGACATCTGACTCAACTGAATTAAATGGGATAACCAGATAAGCTTCTCAAAGCGTTTTGCTGTTTATTTCTTGGAGCAAAAACAATATTTTAGGAATATATTTATTTTAAGAACTTAGAATAGTGCCACCTGTCACAGAGGAGTAGCTTAATAATTCTTTGTAGCACAAATACATTTTTATTCTTTTAAGATTCAGAATTGTTGGACACTTGATGGTTAAGAAAAATGAATTTTCAAAAAGAGACTAGCACAACTATCTTTATCATTTTATTAGCCTCTGACTGCATTTTTTTACAAAGTCACATGTGCATATTAATTAATGAACATAAAATATTACTGTCTGTTGTCATTCTTTGGAGCACTTAAAATTCTTGCAGGACTTTTCAGGTGGCACATTGTAAGCATCCTAAAAGGTATATCTTGATCACTTCGATGGAAATTATTAAGTTGGCTCTAAACCATAGGTTTGATACTTAAACACCAGAAATAAGCTCAGATTAAGTGTCTAAAATTGTTCAGAAATTTATTGCAATGGGTGAGATTACTCAGTGGAAAGGTGAGCAAAGACAATTGTAAAGAAAATCAGTCACAAAATGTGAAAATATTAGCACATTACATATCTTATTTAGCCTTGGACAAAGATAGAATATTAAACCTGACCTTAACATTTGCACAGTGCCCGGTGGCTTTCTTGTCTCCTTCCTCCCTGTTCTGCCTATTCTCAGGGGCTTGCCTACTGCCCACCTCCTCACATGCATTATTTTATGGGCCTGAAGCACTCTTTACCAGCTCTTTTTGGAACTCTTGTCTTTTTAAGTTCAAAGCAAAAAGTATGGACTTTACTTCAATAGCTAGACTATAGCTTTATGGCAATATCTTGCTTAAGAAAAACATAATAGCTTTCTGAACAAAAAGGGTTTTGTTTCTTTTATCTTGTGCCAATGAGACTGGCTTATAATTTCATTCCCTTTGTGACCACAAATGTGTGGCTCTGTCCTCAAGAAATAGAAAGGTGAACAAAAAGTCAGTGAATACCTTTAGGAAATTAAAAATATGGCAAGAAACTTTATAGATGTATACACATATATGAAGATATAACAGGCTCCATAGAAAATATGTGAGTTGCTACTTTATGCCTTTCAGGTGGTAAATTGAGTTAATACAGATCCGACAGTTCAAAATTTAGCTCTTAACCTGGTACTTATTTTTAAAATGGATTGAAAGCCTTCTTATTTAACATTTACACACCTTACTATGGTTTTGTTATTTACAACCATGATAGGTGACACATTTTTATGAAGAATGAGAAAGAATTAAAGGGGAAATATTACACAAATCAAATACTAAAAGTTGAGGGCACCTCTTAGACCATTTAAGCCGTGCGACTGGGGGAGGGCGGGCTCCGCGTTCTAAATCGACTTTCCGGCTCGTGTCAGTGCGTGTGGCTGTGTTACGTAAAAGCCCAGGCGTTTCATTCCACAGGTCACTCATCAAATTTTGTGAAATAGGGAAAGCCAAAAATTAAGCAAACCAACAGATGAATTTTTCTTTCCTCGGATACTGTTGTGATAGTGATACTGTTGATATGAAATTTATTAGCGCTCAACAATGTTTTGTGATTCAGTGGCAAACGCTTTTGTCAGAAAAAGCGTTTCTGCCTAGTCCCGTGCCTAGTCCTGTGCCTAGTCCTGTGAAGCCCGTGGGGTGGACACCGTTCTTCCTTTCAAACCTGTGATGACTGGTGCCTCTCCTGTGTCATGCTGCCCAGCTTAGGTGGCCATTTTCCCAGGTGTACTCAAGCTTCTGAACATTAAACTTCCAAGCCTGTTACTAAAAGACATTTCATTGCATTTTCGGCCACTTCTGCTTTTCAAATTCTTGAGAGTTTCTCTTTCTCCTGTGCTGAGCTTCAAACTCTGAAAAGAGCAAGTAGAGATGATCTCACCGAAGGCCACAACCCGAGGACACCTGATGCTCTCAGTCACACTGTGGAGTCACAGAAATCACCCGTCATCATCCTCTTATCATGTCATTGAAATCTCCCTCTGGCTCCAGGCAAAATGAGGGAGAGAAGACATATGATAAGCAGAAGAAAGGATGCCCCATCACTTCAGGAGCAATGGCTTTGGGTAGTGCCCATGCTTGTCTGTGGCCTTCAGAATAGAGTTTGTTTCCTTCAAGACAAAATTTCTCCTGAGTTTGAAGATGAGAGTTTTATACATAAATGACAGGCCAGAATAATGACAAAAGACGTGATCCCCAACTGAGACAATATTATTTACTTTACTTTTCTTTTGGATACACATAAAATATGTCAGACCATTACTAAAAGAAAGTTTGAGTCCAAAGATTGTAGAAAATATTACTGTTTCCCATTAAGTATTACTCGGGCCATTTGTGTGTTTGCTTCACTTTTGCTCTTTAGTTTCTTAACAATCAATCTCTGATAAATTTCCTTACATTTATTTTCACTTTGGTTATCATCTTCCCAAGGTATTTTGTTTCATGTTATATAAGATACTCTAGAACTTATACTCAAATATAAACTTTCAGAGCAGATTTCCAGAAGCCTGACAAAATATCCCTTACAATCAGAGTGTAAAACTGTATGCACAGTTTTATTTATTCATTGTAATTCATGATTTACCAGTTATCTGTAAAACGACTTCATTATTTGTTAATACAGGAGTATTCTGGTCATTTTGTACAGTTATGGCATCTGTTCTTTCTCACTGGCAATTCATTTTCACATGACCTATTTACTGTGATCATGGAGTCAGATTAATCTTTTTTTCTTACTATTAGTTGAGGGCAGGTGTTTAGAAATAAGAAAGATAGAAGTGGTTTACTCTTCCCTTCCTTTTCTTACTAACCTGCAAAAGAGTCTGGCTTTAGGACCCTGGGACAACATTTTAGTTTGAACTACATAAAGACAGGATGCTTAGGTTGCTGCTGTCCTGAGTGCCCCATCTAGCCTCTCACAAGCAACAGTAAGTGGACCCCACACCCACTCACTAAAGACCCATGATTGGATTTGGCTCATTTCTTTGAAGAGGTTCATCAGCAGGCAATTATATTTTCCTTTGGTGATGAAGAATCCAATGAATCAGTCCCATCTTCCTACTCGGTCCAGAAGCATTTGTTGCTCTCCTGTCCAAAGAGGTGTTCAGGGACAAGAGTTTTATCTTGAATACCAAATTACTTATGCCCAAGAGGCCAGAAAACAGTCACAATAGGGTAAGGATACTAGATTTTCAAAATATAGTGACTTACTAATATTCACTGACCTGCTATCTTTTTTCTCACCTCCTGCTCACAACTCTTCTAGAAAGAAAATGGCAAGTTCAAAAGCCTGATGCTGGACAAAAGCTTGACCGACTCTTGCCAGTCCTTCTTGGAATGGGAAGTGAGATAAGTCCAGTTTTCAGGAATACAATTTTAGGGCAAACATAGCTAGCCTTCAAGGAGAGAAAGAAGACTCAGCTTTAGGAAGAGAGAAGGTATTGCTATTTTCCCTGGAGTCTGATAGATGTATGCTTCCCAATTCTACTTCCTCATGAGGCTCAACTTCATTTACTTCGCTGGATATAGCGAGACACCTGGTAGTATTACCCCTATTCCTTGCAGACAAGCCATGGAAGCACAGCACAGCCTTTGTCTTTCAAGGTTCTGTTACTTTCTTGGGGGACAACACAGTAGTCATAACGGTGTGCCCAGGTAACCTCAAGAACAATGTCTTCCTTAGTCTTCAGAAAAAATTTCTGCCCTCTCTCATCTCTGTCTTTATTCTTTCCTCTGTGATGCCAATTCACCCTCATACCCTAGGCCACCTTAGCATAAGAGTTTAGGGTCAAGAGTTTAGGTTTTCTAAACCATTTAAACAAATAAACAAACAAATAAACACAAAGAGAATTGACCTTAGGCTATTTTGGCCTTGACCCTACAATTCAACTATTTTAAAGTAGAGGAAGGCAAAAGTCTCAGTACTTTTTTTTTTTTAAGAATTGCCAAGAAGAAAAAATGTAAGAAAACTCATGTGAGTTAATATACAAACAAACTATATAACCCGATAATCAAAGTGTATATCTGCTACTTGGAAGTAAAAAATTGTTGACTAAGGAAAAGATTACCGAAAATAAAAAATGGCTGTCATTACCATGTCATTACTAGAGCCAAGTTCGATGAATAAGGTGCTGATCGAGATGGGTGATTCAGTTTGGGATCCAAAACGAGCTGTAACTGCAGAGTAATTAGATTGACATTATTAATGACTTGCAAGCTGGCTCTTAAATCAGTTCCAAACCATGAAAATAACTATATAGCTACCCCAAAATACTATAATCAATGGTTTTATTTGCATATTTAGTTGCTGGTAATGTACTTCTTTACTTTTCAATGCTATCAATATGTCATAACTCATTATTAAACAAATATTTGTTGAATTCTTATGTCCCAGGAACTGTTCTAGACACTAGGGATACTTTGGTGAATAAAACATACAAAATTTTTTTAAAGGCTTGACCATATGAAGCTTATACAAGGTCTGGACAGAAGGTATATAGCCATGTAATATGAAAAATAGAGGCATTTATTGAAGAAGAAACAAGATACAAGAAACATTGTTTGTAGGGCAATGACATCTCAGTCCCCTTCGAAGTAAGCATGTTGGGATCTCACATAGTTCTCCCCATCAATGATCCCATTTTATCTTCCTGAATCTCACTGACTGTCTAAAATCTCTTCCCTTTCAAATGTGATTTTAGTTTTGAGAAAAGCCAGAAGTCACAGGGCATCAAATCCGGGCTGTAGCAGGGCTGAGTCACACTGGTGATTTGATGTTTTACCAAAAATTTCTGCACAAAGATGTGATACATGAGCGGGGTACATTGTCATGATGAAATTGCCAATCACCAGTTACCCGTAGCTGCATCTTTCTGAATCATCCAAATACATTCCATGTTGATTCATTATTCATATTTTCCATGTGTACATTCCAGGAATGTTCAAGCCTAACATAAAACTGGATGCAGATTTGTTGCTCTACTCACTCAGTCACTTTGAACACAATGGCCACACAGTACACATGCTCACTGAATGGCCTCTACTACCCCCACTGATGAATACAGTGAAGTTGTCGTTGTTCACACATGCACATTCTAGTCCTTGGTGGAAAGGTTACATAGTGTTGTGCAAACTGTTCTCGTTACCTCATATTAACAATGGCTGGACTTTCTTCAGACCTCATATTCTCAGGGATAAAACACACAATAAACAAAATAAGTATCATTTTACATGATGATAAGATTTACAACAGAGAATATTCCGAGGGAGAAGCAGAATAGGAATTATGGGGACAGGGATGGAGTTTTAAAATGGTGGTCAGAGAATGTCTCACTAAGGAGACTTTTGAGCAAAGACTTAAAAGAGGCGAGGATGCAAACCATGAAGGAAGAGCGTTTTCGGAAGAGATCAGTAAGAATGAACACATGGCATGTTGAGGCCAGCACAATGGCCAAGTGGCTGGTGTCAAGATGGCAAGGCAGAGAGTAGAGGGAAATGAAGTTAGAGAGCTAACAGAGGGTTAGGTCACATAAGCCCTTAGAGACCATAGTAAGAATTTTGGCTTTACTCTGCAGAGACAGGAAGCATTTGTAGGGTTTGACATGATCTGCTTTGTATTTTAATAGGATCATTATGGCTGTTGCAGTAAAAATAGACTAAAGGAAGCAAAAGGCAGAAATCGGGGAGAGCAACTGAAAGTGTAGTGCAATAATCCAAGAAAGAGATGATAGTGCAGTGAACCAACATGTCAGCAGGGTCAGATTCAGGATGAAATTAGAAGGCAGAACCCAGCATAATTTGATGCCACATTGAATGTGAAATGGGATAAAAAAAGAAAAGCTGAGAACAAGGAATGGAAAAGATCAATAGGCCATGTAGAAATGGGTAAAAAATAGAGATTTCAGGCACGGAGTTAGGATTTTAATTCTGAACATAATAAGTTTCCATGATTATTAGGCAGCCAAGTAGTACTAGTTTAAAGAAGAGGACTCGGTTGCAGGCAGGAAAAAAATGTTGCGAGCTGTGATTCTCCAGTGTTAAGATTTTGATTGAGGTCAGAAGTTACATGCTAATTTGCAATTTTGTCTGGTAGCAATACAAATGATTTTTGTCCGGTGGAAAATTACATGTTTTTTTTTTAAATTTTGTAAGACATTAACCTGCTTTGCATCTACTCCTGAAACTTTATCTTCACGTTCTGCGATGTAATTCTGACTCTAACTACATGAGCTACCACAAACTTCACAGAATGAGAGCTCAGTCCTCCACAAGATTCACTACACGTCAGACTCAGCTGCAAGCCCGGGATTCCAGGCCACCCATACTTACAATGAACTGCCTACAAATTTGGGTTAAAGCACCAAAATTCCAGACTGGCCAGCCTAGAACCAACTAGTGGCCCACCAAGAATCTCTTCTTTATCATAAACTGAGGGGTGGTCCCAAGGGCTCACCATGAATAACGAAGGCTCTCCAATGCCTCAGGAGATTCCAAGGATTGAATGCTCCCTCCCAAGAACCTATGACAAAAAAATAAATTCTTTATGGTACAATATGTCCCTCTATTAAATTGCCAATAAATACATAGCTCCTCAAATGTTCTTTGAACTAGTTTTAATACCACATTTATTCTCTCATAAATTAATGAATGTAATAAAATATGAGACATGAATTCATTATATATTTGCATTAAAGTCATGATTTTACCTTTGGAAAGTTAGACTTTGAGAATGGTATTGAATAGGAAAACTAACAAAATAAATGGAGAGGAAGGAGGGTTCACAGAAACACTTAAGCATCCCGTGTTAAGATTTAGGGGATGAGAAGCAATCAGGAAAGGAGTCATAGGGATGTCTAGTGACCCTAGAAAAAAACCAGGAAAGTATGTTCTGGAACCCAAGTAAAAAATGCAGTTCAAGGAGAAGAATGTCAAATCAACAATGTCATGTGGAGTAATGGAATGTTATTCAGCCCTAAAATATACAATGTAAATAAATCTTGAAAACGTGATGCTAAGTGAAATAAGTCAGATGTAAAAAGATCAAATATTGTACAAGCCCATTTATATAAAATATTCAGAATAAAGGTAAATAAATAGAGACAGAACATTGGGGGCTGAGGGAAGGGGAAATGAGGAACAACTTCTTAATGAGTCCATGGTTTTCTTGGGGGCTAATAAAAATATTTTTGGAACTAGGAAGAGGTGGTACTTAAACAAATTATGAATGCACCAAATACTACTGAATTATAGACCTTAAAATAGTTAAGTTTTAAAAATTGTACAACTTAGTTTTTCTCAGGCTTCATTTAATTTTGCTACCTATGAAACAAATTCTGCTGTTCACATGAACTCTGTTTCTTCTTTTTTAATCTTTGACTTAATTTTTTAGTGTTTATTTCTTAATTACAGTTGACATTAAATATTATATTAGTTTCAAGTATATGCCATAGTGGTTAGACATTTATGTAACTTACCAGTGATGCCCCTGATAAGTCTAGTACCCCCCGATAGTTACATAGTTATTATGATATTATTGACTATATTCCTTGTACTGTACTTTACAACCCTGTGACTTTTTTATAACTGCCAATTTGTATTTCTTAATGCCTTTCTCTTTAACACCCAGTCCCCCAACCTATCTCATCTGGCAGCCATCAATTTTTCTTTATCTATGAGTTTGTTTCTGTTTTGTTTGTTCATTTACTTTGTTTTTATATTCTACATGTAAGTGAAATCATACAGTATTTATCTTTCTCTGTCTGATTTATTTCACTTAGCATAATATACTCTAGGTCAATCCATGTTGCATAAGGCAAGATTTCATTCTCTTTTAAGGCTGAAAAATATTTTATTGTATATATGTACCACTTCTTCTTTATCCAGTCATCTACCTGTGGACACTTAGGTTGCTTTCATATCTTGGCTATTATAAAAAGTGTTGCAGCATACATAGGCATGCACATATCTTTTCAAATTAGCATTTTGAATTTCTTTGGATAAATATCCAGAAGAGTAATTGCTGGGTCATATTTTCAACTTTTGAGGAACTTCCAGACTGTTTTTCATAATGACTGCACAAATTTACAGTCCTGCCAACAGTACACAAGGGTTCCCTTTCTTTTACATTTTCCCCAAGACTTGTCATTTGTTAATTTATCGATGATACCATTCTGACAGGTGTGAGATGACAGCTCACTGTGGTTTTAATCTGTATTTCTGTGGGAATTAGTGATGTTGAGCATCTTTTCATATGTCTATTGACATCTATATGTCCTCTTTGGAGAAGTATCTATTTAGGTTTTCTGCCAGTTTTTTAATCACACTGGAGTAGGTTCATATTTGTTTGGTATTAACTTTTATTTTATTTTATTTATGATTTCCTTACATATTTTGGATATTAAACCCTTATTGGATGTATCATTGGTGGATGTCTTCTCCAGTTAAGTAGATTGTCTTTTCATTTTTATTAATGATTTCCTTTACTGTGCCAAAATCTTTTTACTTTCACATAGTCCCATTTCTTTCTTTTTTCTTTTGTTTTCCATGACCAAGGAGACATATGCAAAAACATATTACTAAGAGTTATGAGTTTACTACCTATGTTTTCTTCTAGGAATCTTACGGTTTTGAGTCTTACATTTAAGTTTGTAATCCATTTTGAGCTTATTCTTGCGTGTGGTGAAACAGAGTGATCCAGTTGCATTCTTTTGTGTGTCCATACAGTTAGCACAATGCTATTTATTGAGGAGACTTTCTTTACCCCTTTGTATATTCTTGCCTCCTTCATTATAGATTAACTGACCATATAGGTGTGGGTTTATTTCTGGGCTCCCTATTCTGTTCAATTTATCTATATGTCTGTTTTTATGATAGTACCATGCTGTTTGGGTTACTATAACTTTATAGTGTATTTCATATCAGATACCATAATACTTACAACTTTGTTCTTCCTCAAGATTACTTTGGCTATTTAAACTCTTTGGTGGTTCCATATAAATTTTAGGATTATTGGTTCTGTGAAAATAGCCATTTGTATTTTAATAGAGATTACAATGAATCTGTAGATTGCTATGGATACTATGATATTTTAACCATGTCAGTTCTTCCTACTCATGAGCACAGTGTATACTTCCATTTATTTGTATATTCTTCAATTTCTTTCTTCAATATCTTATAATTTCCTAGTACAGGTGTTAAATTTATTCCTTGGTTAAACTTATTCTTAGGTGTTTTTTTCTATGCAATTATAAACAAGACTTTTAAAAATGTCCCTTTTTCATTGTTCATTATTGACATATAAAAATACAACCTATTTCTAAATATTAATTTTCTGTTCCACCACTTTTCTGAATTCATTTCAGTTCTAACAATTCTTTAGTGGAACCTTCAGGGTTCTCTATGTATAGTATATTGTCATCTGCAAATGACAGTTTTACTTCTTTCTTTCCTATTTGGGTACCTTTTATTTATTTATTTTTCTTATCTGATTGCTGTGGCTAGGACTACCAATAATATGTTGAATAAAATCGGTAAAATAGATATCCTTGTTTTGTTCCTGATATTAAGGAATAAAGTCTCAGCTTTTTGTCATTGAGTAGGGTATTAGCTGTGGATATGTCATATGTAACCTTCATTATGTTGAGAAGTATTCCATCTTTTCCCACTTTGCTAGAGTTTTTATTATAAACGGTTGTTGATTTTTGTCAAATAGTTTTTCTGCATTTATTGTATATGAACATATTATTTTTATTCTTCTGAAATGTTTAGTTTTATGTAATGTAAATATTGCATTAATAAAAAGAATATATGAAGAGAAGTTAGAGAGAGGAAATATAAACAAATCTTCTGTAATAGATTTGCTTTGAAAGAGAATTTAAAAATAAAACTGTTGCTAGAAGAAGATGTGGAATCAAGTGAGAAAATTTTGTTTGCAACAGTAAGAGTAAGCTCATGTAAATGGTCCTATATTAGGGGGGAAATGGCTGATGCAAAGAAGAAAAAAGAGCTAGAAAAATTCATTGTATTTTTCATACACTTCGTTTTCATTAAGAAAAAAAAAAAAAAGCCCTGGCTGGTGTGGCTCAGTAGACTGAGCGCCAGCCTCCAAACTGAGAAGTCGTGGGTTGAGTTCCTAGTGAGGACACATGCCTGGATTGCAGGCCAGTGTTTCTCTCCCTTTCTTTCTCCTTCCCTTCTCCCTAAAATAAATAAATAAAATATTTTTTAAAAACAAATAGAAAAAGATTTCAAAAGAAAACCCAGCAACAAGCCCTGCCTTACAAAATGCATGTATGTAATAGTAAAACAAATACTCTTAGTGTCTAATCTTAACCCTGCAACACCTATTCTGTGCTTCCACGAAGTCTCTTAAATTCTCAGAACCTAAGTTTTCCCTTTGTAAAATGGAAGAACTGAACTACATTATGTCTGAGTATCCTCCCAGTCACAAAGTTCTAGGATTTTCTGATATTCACTGATTTATTTTATTACGAGATCTAAGAATATCTTTATGAACTCTATTCTCTCTACATTCATATCCTCAGATCTCTGCAAATGCCCTTTAAAAAATTCAAAGCTATACTGATTTACAGCAGATTAAATGAATGGAACAGACAAGATGAGCAAAGAAAAGATGCAATAGCTAGATGCAATTAGAGACATCTGGGTGAATTTAACTCCGGTTTTAAAACATCTGGGTGATGTTAGTACTCAAGTTCTGGAAAGCATACATTCCTAAATCTGACATGGCTTTGGATGAGCAACTTGTATCCTTATGCTGCAGATGCTTTTTTTTTTTTGGCAAGAAAATGTGGTAAGCACAGGAAAGAACACACACACACAAAACAAAAATAAAAAAAAGAATTTCTAGCATGTAGTGGTAGACTGTCTTAAGGCAGAAAGCTGAAATCTAAATATAAATAACATTTTTATTTATAGGCTACAGGTATTTGATAACCCACTGACATCAAAAGCAATATGCCTAAACCAAACACATTACATTTCCCACAATCCTGTTCCATATAATTTACCAGCTTTCACTGTTGCCCTCACCAGTAGCCAAAACTTAGGAATCATTCTTAAGTCTTTTCTTCTTTGGGCCCCTTTTCCACATGTATTCTTGTTGAGGCTGTCTCCTTCCTGGCCTCCTCCTCACAGCATCACTGAGGCTCTATTTATTACTCTTCAGTATTACTGTGGACTCCTCGTACTGGGAGCCCGGACTGTTATAGGCCTTTATTAGCCATTCTGTCTGCTCCCCACATTCCAATTTATGCCACTTCGCCAACTAATTGTTTTAAGAGGCAAGGTAAACCATTCTTAAGGCTGAGCTCACAAAGCCCCAGTGTCTGCCCCCAAAGGGATTCAGACCACTTTGCCTGGGGTTGGAAGACAAGTCTTGAAATGTGGCCCTATTCTTAGTTCTAGGGTGCTAGGGTGAGCAGCTCAACCTCCTGCCTAAGGCGACTACTCATATCCCAGCTTAATAAAGACAGCAGTTCTTTAAAATTATTCTTGTCTTTTTTTATATGTATCAATATATTTACCTATTCAGACAGAAGCATTCTTGGTCATGGAGAAGATTAGGGTTAGTAGAGCAGAAATAAAGAGAGAGTTTCTGCCTGGTTCTGACTTCAAAGCGGAGTCAGGAGAAGGACACAGCGAACGGACCTTAGAGCCAGGAGATCTGGCTGCTCCCTCTCTCCACCCAAATTCCCCACACAGTAAATAAAATGTAACAAAAGGACTCCTTTCAGGGCAAGTGCTGTGAGTTGTTGGAAGTAAGATTATCTCAAGGTCCCTGAGAGGGCAAGTAAGATGGGCAAATGGCAGCCCTAGAAAGAGAGGGTAGCCAAATTGCCTTTCAAGCAGGCTGGTTTGTTACCTGCAGGTGTGTGGTTTATTTCATGGGATCTTCCCTACAGAATTTCCACTAAAGTACACAGGTAAAAGCATACTACTTTTACTACTAAAGCATACTACTATTTTTGTACTAATAGCTTAGGTAACCAATGCTTTGGTAGCATCTTGACTTGTTTAAAAGCATTTGAGGAGGCACTGGAGACAGGGTCAATGCTGACACACAGAAAAATCAGTGATATTCTCTTTGGACAATCATGCAATTGACTGGGTTGCTGTGATGTGTCCTGCGAATTGACTAGAAGCAATGGCAGGCTTCTAGCAGGTCATGTTGGGCACTAATATTAGTGCGTAATCGTGTGGGTCATTGTTTAGTATTTACTTGTAAATTAGATGGGAAAATTACCTATTCTGGATGAAATGCTGAGGTCTGATAAATACTAACTGTTAAAAACATTTTAAAAACTGTTAGCCTTTTTAATCAAACTGGTTTGAAGTCCTTAATCTCTCAAATTATAGAGATAAAACAAATTAGAGGGGGCACAGCAAGACAATGAGACCAGAAAAAAATATATTTATCAATATAAAACACTTATAGCCTTGGGCCATTTTTGCACTCTTAATCAAATAGGTGTTAAAATTCTTAAAATAGCAAAAGAGAATAGATGTAAACTTATATGAGCCAATGGTATTGGGCACACTGGCTTGTGTGGGCAATGGAGACCATTGTACTTGAACAACAATAAAAAATGCATCTATAAAAAAAAGAAGAAAAGAAAAATACATATATTTGATCCTGAATGTAACTCTGAGAATTAGCTAAGAAAGACGTTCTCTGCCACGTGTGATGAAGCTGAGAGTAAGAGGCAGGCACTGAGTCGCAGGCTCCAGAGGCGCAAAGGCATGAGGTGCAGAGCCGCAAGGACACAGGCGCCCTGCTCCATTCCCAGAGCAAATGATTGGGTTTGTTTATCCAGAAGGATCGAATGTATCAAATCATTTCTTCCTTTCCACTACCATAATATAGAGAGCCAAGGAGATAACATTGGAGAGAGAGATTTTTCAAGAGATTTTTATTTTCAAAGTAATCTGGTAAGTGATAAAACATCTACAGGAATCACGGACCATGTCAAGGCTTCTGATGGCGAACACGACAGGCAGCATCATTTAGGATCATTTGGCGGTGGGCTCTTTTTTTCTTAGTTCAAAATTGTGGCAATAAGATGGATAAGGTCATTTAAAGATGGTGACATGCGGTATCTGCTAACAAATGCCGGGTCATATTTAAAACATGCTGAGAGCAGCACACAGTCAGGGACAAAATGTTCTAAGTTTTTCCAGCTTAATATCCCTTCCACTGTCTAGATTTCCATCAGTTGGTTCTATTAGGTAAATTGCATCTGCCCTTTATATCCCAGTAAAGGTAAATGTGATTTCAGAGTTTGTGAGCATGGCAGTGGGGAGGATTACAAACTGTCCGCTGTGTAAGGGAGCAGTTGTGACACAATGACACAAAAGCCTTCTACAAGATGCCCCCTGTATGTAGTTCTAATCATTTCCACGAGGGCAGTGGAGAGAGGAAATGTTTTGTTCTTATTGCTTTCTTGGTTTTTCCTTCTTTAAACTAAATCTCAGAGCTGGAAGCTAATTCCTTTATTTTGGTTTGAGTTGTCTACAGGGAACCACCCATTTTCCAGTAACTTTGCATTGGTCACAGCACACAGGGCAAAAGGGGTGGTGGGCAGGTGGGTGTTGGGACAGGCTTCCAGGAGGGCCTTGGAATTATTCATAAACCTCATCTCAGAGTTCCCACATTTAAGAATTTCCCCAAAAGACATAGGAAAGGTACACAATGATTGCTAAAGAGCACTTGTAATAATAACAATTGGAAACAGTTAATGTCCCATAACGAGATGGTTAAATTATGATATACCATTATAATGAAACAAAATACAGACATTACAGTCAGGTTTTTCAGAACGTTCTCATTTTTAAACAAAATATATATCTGGATTGAGAATATAAGATGTTCTCCACAAAGTTTACATGTCTAGATAAGTGAGGAATTGTGGGAATTTTCTAAGCATTTTAAAAGAAGTATGTATTATTGTACTTTGTATAACAGCAGTATTTAAAAATCACATTAAGAGAATACATAATAGAATGAATAAGGCTTCAAATAATTTTTAAGAAACATACTAAATAGTACATACAATATAATTATATTTTCGTAATATATATATGCTTTAAAATGAAGAGAACAAGGACTGAAAAAAACAAAATGTTAACAATTCCTGGGTTAAGAAACTATGAGTAATATTTGTGAAGGGGGAGCCCCCCAAATGGAATATATTTATAAAAAAATTATATACTTATTTTGAGACTTCCACCAAGATGGAGGTGTAGGTGGAAGCACTGCGCCTTCTCACATAACCAAGTTTAAAAACAACAAAGTTTTAGCAACAAGAATGCAGCCAAACCACAGAAAATTGAACTACATGGAGTCTGACAACAACGAACCCTTCAGCCAAACCAGTAAGAGGGGCAGAGCCAGCAGCAGAGCGGGGTTGGGCAGGAAAGATCCACCGGACTGACCCGGGCGTGAAACCCAGGTGCACCAGCAACCATGGGTGGATCCCAGGTGTGGAGTAGTGGGTGGACCCACTGAGGGCAAAAGGTGGTGGACTCACTGAGGGCTGACCAAAGTCACACAGTCCAGTGCAGATAAACTGGTGAAGGAGCGAAGCCGTGAGACAGACCGTGCAGGACCCAGTGGCAGAAAGTGGCAGAGGGGACCACCATTGTCCCTCCCTGACCCCACCCCCACATATAGCATCACAAACCAGCAACCTGGGTGGCCCCGCCTTGGTGAACACCTCCTCGTATGTAACAGGCATGAACAGATCAAAACATGGCTCAAGAACAACTCAGAGCCCCAGAACCGATAAATCTAAGCGATGAAGAAATAGCCAAACTTTCAAATGCACAGTTCAAAACAATGGGGATCAGGATGTTCACAGAACTGGTTGATTATAGTCACAAATTAGAGGAACAAATGAAGGCTAAACTAATTGAAATGAAGGGAATTGCACAGGAAACCAATAGCGATGAAAAGGAAACTGGGACTCAAATCAATGGAGTGAACCAGAAGAAAGCAAATAATGGCCAAACAGAAAAGAGTCAAGAAGCAAGAATTCAAAAAAATGAGGAGAGGCTTAGGAACCTCCAGGACATCTTTAAATGCTCCAACATCCGAATTATAGGGGTACCAGAAGGGGGAAAGGAACAGCCACCAGTGGAAAACTTATTTGAACAAATAATAAAGGAGAATTTCCCCAATCTGGCAAAGGAAATAGACTTCCAGGAAATCCAGGAAGCTCAGAGAGTCCCAAAGAAGTTGGATCCAAGAAGAAACACACCAAGGCTCATCATCATTACATTAGCCAAGATTAAAATGAAGGAGAGAATCCTAGAAGCAGCAAGAGCTAAAGGGACAGTCACCTACAAAGGAGTCCCCATCAGACTGTCAGCAGATTTCTCAAAAGAGACCTTACAGGCAAGAAGGGGCTGGAAAGAGGTATTCCAAGTCATGAAATCCAAAGACCTACAACCAAGATTGCTCTACTATCCAGCAAAGCTTTCATTTAGAATGGAAGGGCAGATAAAGTGCTTCTCAGATAAGATCAAATTCAAGGAGTTCATCATCACCAAGCCCTTATTATAGGAAATGTTAAAGGGACTTATCTAAGAAAAAGAAGTTAAACAAACATGAACAGTGAAAGGACAACAAACTCACAGTTATTAACAACCACACTTTAAAACAAAAGCAAACTAAGAGGACAGCTAGATCAGGAGTGGAAACATAGAAATGAAGATCTCATGGAGGGTTAGCAACAGGGGAGTGGGAGGAGGACAAGGGGGGAGAAGGTACAGAAAATAAGTAGCATAGACGGTAGATAGAAAATAGATGGGGGGGCAAGAATAGTATGGGAAATATAGAATCTAAAGAACTTGAGACACATGGTCATAAACTAAAGGGGGGTAATGGTGGGAGAGGGGTGTGCAGGGTGGAGGGGGATAGGGGAAATAGAACTATAATGACAATAAAATATATATTTTAAAAAATTATATACATATTTTTACATTTTAAAATTTCAATCACCTTCAAAGTACTCTCCATTTGATACAACACATATATTGAGACTTTTTTCCACTGCTCAGTACAGTTTTTGAACTTGTCAATTTTGATGTCTGTTGGTACTTTTGCTGCCTTTTCTTTCCTCTTCCACATCAGCAAAACATTCCCCCTTGAGGACTTTTTTTATCCAGAGAAACCAAAAAAAAAAGCCACTGGGGAAAAATTGGGGGTATGGGAAGGGTGGGCCTTGCTGTTTCTGGTCAAAAACTGCTGAACACTCAGTGCAGTGTGGGGAAAAGGTGCCTATAAATCACCCATCACGAAATGGGCAAATATACTGAAAGTCTTTAAAAAAAATTCACTGAAGATGGACACTGCCTCTTAAAAGAACACCAGCTGGTACACTGATACAGATGGGTTCATAGGACACTCACCTAGCAGGGGGCAGGGGCCTGTACTGCACGGGCCCAACCTCCAGAAGATAATTCTGGTTTTTCAGAATCTCCACCTCATATTACTTAATATTTTCAAAAATTCCTAAAATTAATTTTTAATCAAACTATGTACATAAAGAAAAAATATCAAATAATGTAAACACTTCCTCTAAGCATTTCTATGTTTTATACTATCCATGGTTACAACTCTAAATAACAGGCTCACCTGTCCTGTGCCAGCCGGTTCCGAAGATGAGTCTCAGTGATACTCACTTCCTGATATTCATGCCCTTGTGAGGTCCACCTCTAGAAAGAATAACCTTTGTGACCGATAGGATACTGCAAAGTGATAGCATGTGACTTCTCGGGCTAGGTAATAATCGGGGCCTTGGATCACTCCAACGGAAGCAGCTGCATGTCACAAGGACACTAAAGCAGCCCTGGAAAGAAAAACCGAGGCCTCTCGCCCTCAGCCGGGATGGTGAGCCATTTAGGCCATTAACTTTACAGCCCCAGTCAAGCCTTAGGATGGCTGCAGCTTCGTGAAAAACTGAGCCAGACTCCCCAGACAAGCCGACGACAAAATCCTAATGCATAGAGGTAATAACTGTGTGTTCTCTTAAGCTGCAAAGGTATGGGTAATTTATTATGCAGCAGTAAATAACAAATAGGCCTCTTTTAAATTGATCAGTTTTGAACATTTTCTGTAAGTCTTCTATGCTGCCACAACAGATAAGAATTAGCTCACTATAACAGCTCCCATTTGCACTCTCCTCCTCATATTTTTCCCCAATTTTTGGGAATAGTCACCTTTGGTGAATGATGAAAGTCTATCCATTAGAGTTGACAATACAAGTGATATGCCTAAAACCCTATGTCACCTCCCATCAATTTTCAATGGCATCTCTTAATCTCAGTCTACAAGTATAACATGAGTTATGTCACTTGACCCTTCCCTATACTCGTGCTCCACACCCAATCTTTTTGTCAGCTATGCTTTGCTTTAAGATTATAAAACCTGGCTACATTTAAACTCTGTCCCACATCTTAAGTAACTCCTTGATGCTCTATGTATAGATCAATACTGATATTGGAAAACATAGCTAATATTATGACAATGTAAACATTTTCCCTCCAGAAAAGCCATGTTGTGTGGCAGGATTACATTTCCACTGTATTGATCCAATGTGATGAATCCCAGGAGACCTGAGGAACATGTAATAAGATCAAAAGGATTCTCTTTGTTCTTTTTCTTAGAGTCCACCAACATCTCAAAATCATACTGTATCTCAGTTTGTTTCACACGTGGCCTTATGTTTCCTTTACAATTTTCCCCTTATCAGTATTTTCATATATATTACTCATTTTTGTTTAAGTAAAATCTTGTAGCTTTCTCAGCAATTGAGGAAACTATTCATTCTTCCTAATGTCATTCTTGGGGTCCACTGCCTATTGGACTTGGTAGAACTCATCACTTTCAGTGCCACTCAGCTGGCATCCTGGCATTTCTTTCCCATGTACTCTGTATTCTTAGGTTTAACTCTTCCATTTCCTTTATTTCATGTCTTCTATTACTTGGTTTCTCCCTCACCCCCATTCTCTAGAGCAGGGGTATCCAAACTTCCAGTATTTCTGGGCCACACTGGAAGAAGAGGAGTTGCCCTGGGCCATACATTAAATACACAAACACTAATAAAAACTGATGAGCAAAATAGGTCCATGCATAATTTTTGTGATATCAGCCACCACAGAGAAGCAAAAACATCTTCACGTAATAACCCTAATTGTGCAGCGACAATTTCGATAATCTTTTAAGATTGTCAAGCAGGTCTCAAGTTTGTGATCATTAATATAGAAAATGAATATATCTAAGTAATAAAACTAAGTAATGTTTTAAGTAAATTTATGATTTTGTGTTGGGCTGCCTTCACAGCCGCCCTCAGCCACACATGGCCTGTGGGCTGCGGATTGGACACCCCTGCTCTAGAGCACACTGTCAAGTATATTTTTCAGGTTGGCCATGTAAGAGGAAGCTTTCTGTGACCTTGCCTGAAATAGCTTCATTGATGCCTCATACTAGATCAAAGTGTCGGAGAGGTACATAGTTCTATCTTTAAAAACACTTTCTCTCAGAATTTTGAAGGTGTTATTCTATTTACTCATTGTGCTCAAAGAGAAATTTGATACCAATCTGCTTGGTAACAAACTTCACACAATTTCTTTTTTCTCTATGAACTTTTAGAGTTTTGTCATTATCTTTGCTTTACTGGAATTTCACGACACCATTTCTAGATCATTGGTCCACACTTGAATCCATTAAAATTTAAAGACTCTTGGATATTCTCAACTGTAGTAAATTATCTTCCATCTTTTTTTATAATTCTCTCCTGATCTTTTTCCCATTCTCAAATAATCAAATATTGAACCTCTCAATTTATTTTCATTTTCCTTCAGATTTCTTTCTCTTTTAACTTTCTTCTGCATTCTGTTTCTGCAAATCTATTTCTATCAATTTTAAATATATAATTCTTAATTTTGTCAAACTTTAATTATTATTGTATATCACTATATTTAATGAGTTATGAAGATGACTTATACCTTCTTTTATAGGTACAAGTTGAAATCAGAAATCAGCCTTCTGACCATTCTCTGTTCTAGGAAACTTCTCTCTTGGTACCATAGGTAAGGTACTTTTCTCAAGTCTAATAAGAAGGACAGAGATTGAATAGTGGGTCACAGGCTATGGAATAGGAGCACTATGTGTGGGGAAGTCCTGTTCTCCTCAGGTTAACAAGAGCCTGAGTGTGACCCTAACCCTAATCCTCACAAAGCTTATACTCTGGTGGGGAAAACAAAGAATCTGTCAAATAAATGAACATGTAGAATGGTATAGAGAAGTTAGAGCAGGGAAGAGATAGGGGGAAAAGGGTTGCAATTTCTTACAAAGGCTTCAGAGAAAACCTCAATGAGAAGGAAGCCATAGACTTAAAGGACCAAGAACATCAACCGGATGATTATATTTTACATTTTTGGCTTCCAAATGTCTATCCAGATCACTCTGGTCCAATTTAAACAGGTTTTTTCCAGGATAGAAAAAAGTCCCTGTCAGGGATGTTTAATAATCACGTTATTAGGGTAGTAATGAGAATCAGATAGCAAAACTGTTCAGGAGACAGCCAACCTATCTCAGGCCTTCTGGTACTTGAGGATATCAAATCAAGTAAGATTTTTGCAGAAGAGAGGGGGACCTTTCATGTATTGATGTTTGCATGTATTGAGGGGGTTCTTCTGTCCTCTCACTCTAGTGCTTTCATTGAACCAGGGTAGCTAACCCTACTAAGGGTGTGCCTTCTTACTAGGAAGGTTAAATTCAGGCCAGTTTTCACATGAGAAAAAAAAACTATATGCTCTTTCACACACTCACAAAAATTATAGAAAAGAATCATGTTTGTGAGTATAAATTTCACAGAAGGGTCAAAATCAGCGGATCTGTTCTTAATGTAATTAGCACAGGCACAGTGGCCCCTGCCCTTTCCTGAATCCTTTCTTTTCACTCCATAACCAGGAAGAAGGAAATTTAATGTAAACTGTGGACTTTGGATAATAATGATGTGGCAACATAAGTTCAGCAATCTAAACAGATGTTTCAGCCTGGTGGGGGAGGTCGGTAGTGGGGGAGGCTGTGCCTGCATGAGGGCAGCGGGTGTTCCTAAAATCCGTGTGGCTTCATCTCAATTGCTCTGTGAACTTTAAACTGCTCTAAGAAAACTTAAATCTGAGGAAAAAATAAAATAAAATAAATCAAGAGGAAAGGGCCCACTCAATCAATCCTCTAAACTTGTTAAAATGTAATTTGTGGGGAAAGGTCCTTTTTACGGCTGTTGACTTGAAGAAGTCCTGCAAGGTTACCCGCCTCCAGTTGACAACTCCTGTTCCCCACTGCCAGGGACTGTGAGTGGAGCATGTCCAGGTGCACCTGCTCCACCCGGACAAGTGCTCTCACTCGATCGTGGCACTCTGCACTTTTGACAAGAAGCACATGCATACTTGCCTACTTTCCCAACAAGGCTGTGAGATCCTCTCGGATGGGAGCCAAATCTTGGCCTTTGCCCAGGGCCCAGCAGGTAATCGGTCTTTATTAAAAGTTGTCTGCATAGTGGCTTTCCCATTTGAACTCATCATAAAAACAATATTAACTAGCATTTGTTGGGTGCCTCATATTCTAGGCAGCTGGCATTATTATCTGTAATCCTCACAGCAGTCAAATAAGTTGAGGCCTGAGCCAGTTTTACAGATGAGAAAACTGAGGCTCAGAGGAGTTAAGTAGTTAATCTGTGTGTACACAACTAACCAAAAGGAAAGACTAGGATCCTGCGCCAGGCATGTGTTACCCTAAACTAGACTTTTGATTACACCCGCTATATCCCTTGGGGATAAGTAGATGAGGTGTCTCAGAAGGAAGCAGGAGGAGGGAGGCCATTTGTTTCTATTTGCTGTTTGCAGCAAGTCCAAGAGAACCTAGCTGGGCCATCCTACCACACAGGAATGATCCATCTACACTGTGGCCCTCTGCAAACTCTCACACATCACAGGCACAGTGACCACGACCCTTTCATCCCAACTTCAGCCACATTTAGAAAGAGGTGAGATGGAAACAGAGTCAAATACTTCTTTTAAATAAGACCCACAATCTCTTACTATTAGAGCATTTGAAAGGCCCTATTCTTTCTCTATTTCCCTTTTAGACAGTTTTTTTTTTTTTTCATGGCCAGCAAACCAAATGCTGAGGCTAATGAGAAGAATGTATAAAGGAAATATTTTGCCATTTTGCAGGCCCTCATGCTGCTCGTTTTTATAGGCATCTTACCAAGGGAGCGTGTCCTGCGGAACATGTCAGAGCCGGGGTTGTTAAATTTTCAGTGACTCTTGGCTGCTTCTAGCTGTGCTTTGAGTTTGACCGGGGCAGGCCTAACGGAGTGCTGACGTGTGGTTTCCCCTCCTTTGTACAGGCCCTGGTGTGTTATCTCTCAGCTAGCAGAGCAATCTTGTGGTTTATTTGGCGTGGCGTACATAAAGGGCCCCAGTTATGTAAGGCTATTAATTCTGAACCTGCCTAGGCGTCTTTGGAAGGTTGTTAGCCTAGTTCATTCTGGGCAAATACAATTAAGGCCTTGGCTGTTATTTACAGCAAATACCAGAGAAAATAACCGCAAGTTTCTGGGTTTATTAACACTGATACTGAGGGAAGAGGGAGGAGCAGTGTGGGACGTGGTCCGTGTTGCAGCTTGCACTGATTAAAACCCTACTTGTCATATTCTATATCATTGTGCTGTAGTTATAGCAAATGTTCCTTGTAATGCATTTTCAAGTACAAAAATTGCTTCAGAAAAGAGCGTTTAGAAAACTAATTCTATTGAAACCAATGAAGTGTTGACACATTGCCTGATGCAGATTTGTTTAAAGAGGCTTGTTTTAAGTTATAAAAGTACAGTCCTGGAGGCAAAACCAGTGAGTCCCCAGTCTAGCGACTGAGAGAACAGCGGCGCAGCCTGTTCGGGCGGCACGCCCTCATTAATCCTTTCCCGCAAGTCTACCCTAGTTGGCGTCTCCCTTGCCTGACTCTATAGAATTTCAACCCTGCTGCCAGCCCAGAAACTCGCTCAGAAACCGTTCATTACTCGGGCCAGGCATTTATAATGTTTGCTGATGTGGTGGTGAATGGGAACACAGTGTAAATCTGGACTAAGAGTGCTCTTTTTTGTCGTCTAAATTGCCCCTACACGATGTGCTCCATAAGCATTAGAAACCACCGGTGGGGGTTTGGACACCCTCATCTTCCTGAAGTAGAATTTTGGTGTGCCCTACCTACCCTGGAGGAAAAAAAGGATGGAGACTGTTTGCAGCTGAAAAGAGAGATAGGCATTGAGTAAAAAGCTTCTTATTTACCTCAAACTGGGCCATTGGCTCCCACAAAAATCTTCAATGCCTGCAGCCCCCACCATAACCAAACATGAAAACAGGCATCTCTTGCATTCTAAACAGGTCCCCCATGTAACCAAATCTAGCAGCTTCATGATGAAAAATGTTAGTGAGTGGAGGGAGTGGTCAGCAAAGAAAGCTGGTCCAGTTTCTTACATGATGTGCTGTGTCACTGTCATTGGCCAACGGTGACTTCAGGTTTGGAAGCTGTTTTACCCCAGGACGGTATTCAGGGCTGTCAGCAAAGAAACAAGGTCTCTGGTCGGGCAGACGGAGGCACATTGTTTTGGTTCCCTTGGGTGGTGATTCATGAGATTTGCTATGGCTCTTGGTTTCCGTGGCCATCTGTCTGGAAACCTGATTGAGTCATTCTTTTTCTAATCCTCTACCTGGTAGAACCAGGACATTCAACAGACCTTCGATTTTTTTGGACTGAGGTGACATTCAAACAACATCCTATTCGTCATTGATTGGCATTTGGTACAGTCGCAATGTTGGGTGACCACCACCTCCACCCGGTACCAAAACATTTTCCTCACCACGGAAGAGAACCCCATGACCATTAGGCACTTAATCCCCTCTTTTCCCTCTCCTCAACCCCTGGTGCCCACCAGTCTGCATTCTGTCTCTACAGATTTGCGTATTCTGGGTAGTTCTTATCAATGGAATCATGTAATATGTGACCTATGATGTTTGGCTTCTTTCACTCAGCCTAATGTTTTCTGTTTCATTCATGTTGGAGCATTTTTTTTGTGGTTGAATAATGTTCCATTACGAGGACAGACCACAACTGGTTTATCTGTTCATCCGTTAATGAACATTTGGGTTGTTTTCACCTTCTGGTTGTTGTGAATGGTGCTGCTAGAAATACATGTGGGCGTGTATTTGCTTGAGCGCCTGTTTTAATTCTATGGGGGTATGTATTTAGGATTAGAATTGCTAGGTCATATGGAAACTCTGTATTTAGCCTTTGGAGAAAACGTCAACCTGGTTTCCACAAAACTGCTCTATTTTACATTCCTATCAGCTGTGCAAGTGGGTGAGAATTTCCCCCCATCCTCACCAACGCTTGCTATCTTCTTTTCCCTTTTTATTATAGCCACCCTTATGAGTGTGAGGTGGTTCTTCACAGTGGTTTTGGTTGGCCTTGCCCTGGTGACTAATGAGCATTGTTTCATGTACACGTGGGCCATTCATATATCTTATTTGGAGAAGTATTCATTCAAGTTCTTCATTCAATTTTTTAATTGGGTTGTTTGCCTTTTTCTTGTGAAGTTGTATGCCATCAGGTTTTAAATTTTAGGTAGCACAGATAACCACAACTTGCCTGAGAACTAAAAGGAAAAAATAACGGGAACTTGTGGTTGGGTGTTGAGTTTTCAGTTGTAGAAGACTCCTCCGGTATGAATGGTGGAATGAGAGAGCCAGAAGTTCTAGAGACACAAAAGTATGCTCCACCACTTCCTGCCTGCATGACCTTGAATAATATGACTTACCTTCTCTGAACCTCAATTTCTTACCTGTAAAATAGGGATAAAAATACCAACTTCATAAGATTGTTGTGAAGAATAAGTCAAGTAAACAGAATGCTTGTGATTCCTAGAAGCCACTTTATAACTTCTGTTTCTCTGTATGATGAACATGGCCACATGGGACCTTCCATGAAAATCAGAAGTCATATTTTACATCTCTAAAAAATTTTATTTTTAAGTGGGTTTTATGATGAATCCAAACCTGCACAGATGTGTGCTTTTGTAATTAACTTTCTGTTTTATGTTACAAAAATCCTCATATTCATTACAGGACCCCATCAGAAGGGGGGGCGGTTTAGGTTATAAGTCAATATTGAAGTTAGAACTTGTTTTCCATTGGATTAATTTAAATGGAGTGGTTAGTGTCCCAGGCTGGCCCACAAGTCCTCTGTGATATGTAAGAGTCCTGTGTACCATCGTCATCTTGGGTCCTAGCAGCAGGGCTGGTCCGCAGCCAGGAGGAAGAACAGAACAGCGGGCTGGTCCTGGGCAGGTTTGAAATAGAGTGCGGTTTTAGCATCCCCCATATTCCTTGTGTAGGCCTTTCCTACCACCTAAGGCCCTTTCCCTTGTGCCCTCACACCTACCAAGCCTGGAGCTGTGCAAAGACTTCTTCCCCTTTCCATTCTCCCCTCCAAGCCAGCCCTCCGGACCTTCAGTGCTCTGCTCTCTGCAGATACTGCCTCTCCAAGGCAACACTGTCAATTCCTAGGTGCCCTCAGTTAAAGGAATTCCAAAGAGTCCTTTGAACTTCAAAGATGTACCTTCATTATGGAAATATGAGGTCTGATAACCCACATAAGTGACCAACTTATGGAATATCAGAGATGAATTCTTTAGGACCAAAGGACTTCCCGCCATGACCAGGCCAACTTTCTCAGCATTTCTTGGTTCTGTGTCTTTAAACCGTAACATCTGGTTCAGAGTTTGCTCATTTGCTTCCCCTCTGAGCCCGGATTCTCTAAGAAGCCCACGGTTCCTTGGTGAAGATTCCCACAACGTCGCCAGTGCTGCCGGTGGAAGAGGGTGGTGAGCCAGGTCTGGTGGAGCCGTTGCATTGAGAGTATTTTGTATTTCCCAGGTAGCTTTAACTTTAGGACAAGCTCTTGTGCTTGGATGACTTAAGATTCAAAACCAAACCTCCTGTCACACATAAATTAAAGGATTAAGGGTCATTTGTCGTTTATACCCCTTTGCCCATGTTTTGTAATTTCTAAAGTCTTTATTTTTTTTTATCCACCTCCTTTCAGAGAGTCCAGAGGTATGAATTATTGTTTCATGTCACAAATAAGGAAATGGAAGCCTAAAAATCCTAAGGAACTTATGCAAGAGATAGAACTAGTATGCAGCAAAGCCAAAATTCCAACCCAGATCTGGCTCCTTCCAGAGTCGTAGTCCTTAACCACTCCACTATTCCAGCATCAGCTGTTCCAGAATCTCAGCCCTGGAGCAGATCTTTGAGACCACTGAGACCAGCTAATTCATTTCTCAAATGCAAAAGTGTTGTGAGCTTTTAATATTTATGTATCTCTCCTCAGTAGGGCTTTCTAGGGAGACAGAACCAACAGCATGTGTATATATACAGAGAGAGAGATTTATTTTTGAGGATTGTTTCATATAATTGTGGAGGCTGGCAAGTCCAAAATCTGATCAGGTACTGCCAGCAGGCTAGACTGAAGAAAGAGTTACCATCCAAGTCCAAAGGCCATCTGCCACAGAATTCCTTCTTACGTGGGAAGGTCAGTCTTTGTTCCATTAAGGCCTTCAACTGATTGGATGAGGGCTTTCTGCTTTTTTTTGGTGTCCACGAATTTAAATTTTAATCTCATCAAAAAAACACCTTCAAAGGCACATCCAGAAAGAAGTTTGACCACTGTGGCCCAGCAAATTGACACATAAAATTAACTGTCACACTTCCCTTTTGTGCCATTGTCCATATGCTCCGAACAATCTAAGCTCTGATTTCCCTGAAATGAACTCAGTGTTCTTTCGCATTTCATATGTGCAAATTGCATTTCACTCACTTCCTTCTTCACTCAACTGCTACTGATGGAGCAGCAGCTCTTGGGTGACTTCTTCAGTGAACAGTTTAATTTTACTCATAACCCAACAATATTAGCTATATTACAGGAACCCCACTCTGTCATGTGTGACCACACAGTGGCCTGACCAATGAAACCCTCTCCGATTTCCTCTGAAGCAAAGAGGCAAATGCTTTGGTTAATTGGTGTGGTCAAGTCTCAGTTTGAGAGAGACATGTTTTCTTGGCCACAGTTTAGGGTTTCATGCTGATCCGGCTGACACAGTTCAGATCCGTTTGACCCACCACTGCAGTAGTTATCCTTTGATCTGGAGTCTAGTTTGTAATGTGACCCATTCAGATGGCTTTCCTATAATAGTCAAGCAAGACAAAACCAAATCATCCCATTTATCTTAATGGGCTTCCCTGTCCGTGGTCCCCCACCCGCACCCCCCACCTTTTTTCTTTCTTTTTCTTCTTTTTTTAAAAAATGTTTTTAGAGGAGAGGCCTTGCCAATCTTTTGTTGAAAAGAAAAAGGAATCTGTGTATCTGATTGGCTTTGAAATCCCGTCTGCTGTTTAATGTTATTGTGCTCTGTGCTCTCAGGGGTGCACTGAATCATATCTTAAAATTCAACAACCATTCAGTCGGTCGCCATTCACTGCACTGTCTACTTATCAAAGATTTGGGTTTGCAAAATGCTCCCTGGAAACAAAGCCCACTTAACCGGCTGTTGTGCCCAGGCCAGCTCTGCTGCCTGAGATGGGTCTTCCCCTGCAAAGTCTGTTGGTCTGACATTTGTCACTGCTCTTTAGGAACCCAGCAGCACTTGTAACCCTGAAGATTGCTGGCTGAATTACACAATTTTATGTGACAAAAGAAACGTGACAGTGTTCTCACGCTAAGATATGTGTCTGGGAGTGCATTACTGTTCTTTTATGCGCACCCATATATTTGACAATGAATGTGTGAACAGATAAACTTCATTTCTACCATTAAGTGCATACCAAGGAAGTTGAATATTCACAGATACTAAGTGCTAAGTACAGTAGAGAAACTTGGCAGTGAAATAAACCCTGTGATACATTGTTTCGGGGCTGGGGGAGAGGAATATTTTATAAGAGAATACTCATTTCCAAGTGCATCTGTTTGGTGGGGAAAAAATTTTTAAAGAAACACATACCCTTATTTTGTACACCTTTGCAAGCTTAAGCAGCATCATTAAATACCTAGATGCAAAGTGTACTTAGCGCTTTTAGAATAACAATGTGGCTTTCTCTCTTCACTTAATAATGATCAGGATTACTTATATGAAGCACAGCAGTGTAGTGCTTTACACAATAGTCATAAACAACCTCTCCTGAAATGCATTTTTGCTTTTATACCTGAGTGAACAGCTCTGTTTGAGTAAATGATCCATCCTTGGATTGTGTATACAAAGAGGAGAGATCAGCATTGGATTGTTGTTTTAATAAACGGGAAGTCTGCCAACATTCTCTGGGGGAGGACGAAGACATTAATGCTAGCATGCAATCTAGCCCGTGTTTGGATTTAAGATGGAATTTAATCTTCTTGCCTCTTTTCCCTTCCCCCGCCCCCTCCCCAGCCCTTTCTTCCCTAATACACAGTCTCTTTTCATGGAGTTAACTCAAGCTATCTTAAACAGCATGAACTAATAAAGGATGGCATTTTTAAAAGGGGAGGCATTCACAAATGTTGGAATGTGGAACATTTAAAATTCTTTCTATGGTACTTAGTTTAAGAGAGTGGTGATTAATGAGTTTATGTTATCTATCAAAATGCTTCCATCATGCTGCTGATGTGACACAGGATTTATGGTAATGAAAAACCTGCAATCCATCCCTGGTATCTAAATCTATCAGCCCCACATTCATACAAAAAGCGTTAAATGATGTATTTGTAGCTATCTGAAAGCAAGATCATTTTAAAGAGATTATGTACTGCCAAAAAGGGACATTCTTAAAATGTAGGAAAGGAAACAATTTCCTTTTCAGCCTATTGCTCTAGTAAGCATTATACTACAAATATTAGTCTCATACTGAAAAAAATAGTGAACAGATGATGATTGTGTGATTAGGCGAGTAAGGCTCAGTGAATTTCCTGTAATTTTCTTGGAACTCCTTTGTAATATATTTGCAAAGGACCATACAGACTTGCATTGGGAGAATTGGTAATTGCGCATCTTAGAGAAAACACACTAGTACCTTGAGTAAAACTCACTTGGCTCCATCTGTCAGAGAACAGCAGTCCAAGCAGCCCAATAAAAAGCCTCATTCATTCTCAGCAAGTGGAGAAAAACATACACCACCCATCCCTCCCTCTTCTGTATGCAGCAGGTATTTCTATTTTTTCAAGACATTACAGAAAGGATGAAAATGTGTTTTCAAAAATTCACCTGTGCCTTGCTTTCCAGTGTCCTCGCAAAGTGGCACCAAATCAGGGACATCCCACGACCCGTTATCACATGGTGAGTGAGTGAATGTGCTAGAGGAGAGGACCCGGGATAGAGCCCCCAAGACAAGGTCTAGCAACACACTGAAGGGTGTTGCTTAGAAAGAAGCTAGGTGTGCTGAAAAAGTTGTTTCTGCAAATAGTCAAAATGCTGAACATTGCAACTGGTTTCTTTTTTTTCAAAAAGAGCAAACCAAGTGCTTATTCATAAAAATCTCAGTCTCCATTACCTGGATTCTGCAATGCTTTGATGAATGGCAAAAAAAAAAGAGGGAGGAATTACCCTTAGAAGAAGCAGAAATTTTACCAAGACCCTCTTAATTATCCGCATGTGTTATGTCTCTGTCCTGGTGGGGGGGATGCTGGTAAACCACCCAACACAAGGGTAAACCTTCTTGTTCTCTACACAAGGAGGACCCCGCTACATTCTTATTTTGTGGATAGTCATTTGAGGCAGGGTCATCCACATGTCAGGCATTCGGGCGCCTGCGTATTAAGTAAATCCATTTTTGTCTGCTTTGGAAAGCAGACAAAAATCCCTGTAGTAGAATATTTTTCTTAAGGCAGAATTTCTACTTCCAGAGTGTGGACACAAGCTCCATGTGTTCCAGAAACAGCGCAGGCTTGTTATTCCTTTGCCATTTTCCTGCTGCTTTTGCTACTTCTGCTTTGGAGAGATACAAAGGACAGAGAAACGCAGCTAAAGAGAAAGGAATCCCAGAGGCCAGGAGGCGAGTGGTAACAAGCAAGTGTGTGTGCTCTGTCTCACAGGGCTGGATTTGCAGGCGGTGGGAGAGTCTTGTTAAAATCACAAAAACTGCCTGTGCAGCAAATAGATTCTCCTCCCCCTCCTCCCACTACTAACACTGCAGAAAATGCCATCTATCCAAATGCTCTTAAAAGCAGCCCCCGATGATGCCGGAATAAAAAGGCTGTTGAGACAAAAGGGAGGTGGGAGGGGCCTCTTTCCACCCAGCTGTCTGTCAGACTGGGTGTCAGGTAGCCTTGGAGTTAATCCAGTCATACCAGGAACCTGGGTCCCAGTTGAGACATTCTCTTTCTGCACCCTTCCCCCAACCTACCTCAGGATGCCCTCAGGCTTGTCCCTTAGGGTCAAGGTCACAAGAGGGCAAATGTCATTTCCTATTGATTATTCCCCACTTGTCTTTTTTCTGGTCTCAGTGTTACTGACCTCATTGGTCTTACCCTGGCCCAACCCCAAACATCTGCTTCAATATTCTTAGATGGTTCATGTTTAAGAAAAAAAGCAAGGAGCCATTTCCAAGTTTTAAACCACTTAGTTACACCAAGGTTGGTTTCAGTTTTGAAGTAGTAGTATAAAGTTAACAGGATTATCGCCAATGTTAGTGCCTCACTGGCTTCTAATATTAAAGTGCTACTAATAGTTTTGTTTGTTTTGGGGTTTTTTTTGCCAGCTTGATAAGAAAACCATTAAAATATCATTTTCCTTTCAAGGGAAGGCCTTTTTTTTTTTGGTTACCAGAGAAAAGGTGGGGGGAGTAAGATTTGTGAAGTCATAATAAGGTAATAAGGTAGAAATGCTCATAAGAAAACATCTTTAGTTGCTTCAATTTCATAGGACAAAGAGCATGAACAAAGCAGACACACATTTCAAGCAAAAAAATATCATCAATATTTTACTCCTTAGGAAGAGTTGCAAAGAATAGGAACTAGCCAAGCCACGGAGATGTCTAGAAGGACAGAGATCTTGTGTGCTCCAAAGTCAGCGTTTGGGAGCTCTCTCACTGCGGTCCCAGCGACCACAGGCGTTAAGAACAGATTCAGAGGCCTGACAACAGCAGAAAAGAGAGTCCCAGGGTCAGTCCTAACGCTGTCTGTACCCAGCCGTACTGAAGCCTCAGGCAAAAGGAAAAATCAGTAACACTGTTTGTGTTTTCACTTAACGTTTTGCTATTTTGTTCATCATGGGTTTTTTTACATTAACTTTAATTTTATATCTTGCATTACAACATGACTTATCTTGATGACTAAATTTTCTGGTGCCTCTCAAATTTTGTGCACAAAGCAAGTAACTGACTGGCCTCATTCACCTTGACCTAGTCCTGGCCTGGCTTTCAGAGAAAAAGAAAATAAAACAGAAAATGAAGCCATTGACCTAAGTGATATTTTTAAAATTTAGGAAGCTCAAATGGACGTAAGAATTGAAGATTAGGTTTTAAGTCGGAATCTCCATCACCTACTGCTTCCTAAAACATGCCAAAGTGCTTAGCAGACTGGAACACTTGATCTGAATTTACTGACATACTTTGAGAGGCTATCCAGAGATTTTCTCTCCAACTCTTACCTGTTGCCGGTAGAGCCCAGCTACTACTAAGTGCACTGCCTCCTGGGGAGGGCACATGCCCCAGAACCAAGAAGCAAATTTAATGGCTGGAGAAGTTTTGTAAATACACAGCAGAGAAAGTCTAAAAGGCTATGCTGTTCAATTTGCAGGGGTCAAGAGATTGGGGGCGGGGCAGGGAGGAGGCTCTCAGTCCCACATCAGGAAACAAGACTTTGAACACTCGATCACAGTGTTTGATCTCACCTTAAATCACACAACAGGGAGAAGGTGTGATGCCGTAAGAACCTACCATTTTCCACTAAAATTAAATCATTCACTCAATCAGTGATAGAAGAAGAATCTTAGCAAATGCGATGAAAGTGTAGATATCAGGAGGCGCCCCAGAAGGGTCCTGCTCCCACCCCATTAATGGATGAAAATGTGACGAACGTGTAGAAATGCCAAGTGCATAGCAGAACACCAGAAAAGAAGAGATTATTTTCTTATAAGCCATTTTCTAGCTTGAGAGACTACACACTCGAAAGAGAACTTCACAATTACAAGTCACAAGACTGTGCAGAAATGAAAGTTTCTTTATCAATATTTCTTAATTAAATGGAAACAAATTTTGTAGCTTCCATTTTTATAGCGGAAAACTTAAACTTGTCAAGGTGAAGTCAGCCTTGAACATGTTTTACTTGTTATAAATTGTAAATTATATATGTCAGTTCCTTACTCTAAAACTGGTTTTTTGCCACTACTCTTAGGTATAACAATATATGAACAGACACCTCATGCAGCCCCTTTACCTGCCAAATGTAAATTAACTCACTTAATCTTCATAGCAACTCTCTGAGAAATATAGTATTACTATCTCTACTTCAGAGATGCAGACATTCAGGTACAGAGAGACAAATTGCCAAGGTCATACAGCTAGTAAGTAGCAAAGCTGAGATTCAAACCATGTTTTTGACATGGCCTCTGAGTACTAGGAAAGCAATAACTGAGGGCTGTTTTTGGTGGGTGGTTTGGAGACACCTCCGGACCAGTCTCCCCACACCCACAGGGAGTTTTGAATCCCTAGAGCGGAGGTCTGAGGTGGTTGGGAATTGGCAGATAGTCTCACAAGAGACTGGCAGCTGAGCTGACAAAGAGATGAAGCTACAAGCCAGGAAACCACAGGGGAAGCCAGAGAGAAGTGGACTAAACCGGGGTCCAAGACACAGTCCCCGGGAGCACAGAGAGCCCAGAGAGCTTAGAAAGCAAACAGGTAACACAGCACAGGTTAGGCGCTCCAGCTCTGGAGGCCCCGAGGTCAGAATTCCAGCTCTGGCACTTACTCCTTGCATGATTTTGAGCAACATGACTTCCCTGTGTCTCCATTTCCACTCATTTAGAGACCACAATCCTGCATACGTATGGGATTAAATGACTGGATTTTATGTGGAGAGCATAAAGTATGGTGAGCGTAAACACAATTCCAGTGTTAGCTGCTATAATATATTGTTGGTTCTGAAAGGAATGCAGAATAACAGTATCAGAATTGGAAACTAACTGAAATTTATAATGAATAGAAATATATTTTAAGCCAGAAGTGACTGAGCTTACTTTGAAAAGTTTAAGTTTTCCACAATAAAAACATGGAGATTCCAAAGCTCAGTTCAGTTTAATCACAGAGAAATAAAGAAACTTATATTTCTGCACACTATCCTTCGTGAAACAGTTCTTGGTCCTCCTGTTTCCACACATCATAGGAGAAGAGCCAACCCAAACTGCCTTTTTTCCCAGACTGTATTTTGAAGGACGTTTGTATAGCAGAAGGCCTTGGGAGATAGAGAAGATAAAGAAAACAAGCATGTTTGTTTATTGTCCAGTGAAATGAAGACAGACAGTATTTCTCTCCAGTCCTGGCTTGCTGAACTGCCTGTTATAAATGACTGCTGTTCCCAAACCCAGGGCTCCTCTCCCGCTAAGTACAGGCATTGCTTGCCATTCATTGCATAGCTCTGCCAGACCAGGTCATAGGGAACTGTGGTAAGTGCAATACTCTGGCTATAGTTAGTGTTGTGAAGGATGATGGTTCACTGTCTCTGACCTCGGAGTCTTCTGTTTTCTGCCAAAATCATGGCACTGGCAGGCTAACTTGTGACTTTACAAGTAGGATAAAACCTTAGAAAGTCTTCATCTCCTACTTAGTATATTATCAACAACCCGAAAAAATCAAATTATTTAATGTGATTTAATATTGTCAGAAGAACATTAACTTGTTCACTTTTATAAGTTTTCACTGTTTTTTTCCTCAAGCCATTCAAATATATGTGCTTATTTTATTCTTTACCCATAATAACTGCTTAAAAAGTACTCATCTATATTTAAGGAGTAATTAAAGGCTTATGCTAGTGATCAGAGCTGTCCAAATGCAGTACCTTCTGAAAAAATGCACAGTTTAGGGATATATCATTACAATACCAAGAACACTGTGGAACAGAGATTTTCCGAGAGTGCAAATTCCATTTCTCCATTTGCCACATTCGGAGGAGCTATGACCTCGTGGAATCAGAGTGCATCAACATTTCAAACTCAAGTTCAAGATAGTACTTTGAAGTAAGCGATTACAGCACGTTGTGAATTCAAAACAATTATTCATTATTTTATCATCTCTGGTTGAAAACAGTTGGGTCACATTTTAAAGATTATTTAAAGAAACAAAACAAGTCAGCTGATGGTTCTTCTAAAATCATGCCGTGAGGTCACCAAAGCAAACACACAAGATGTGTATTCACAGCACCACACACATCGAAGAAGGGAGTGAACGTTCTCTAGCTTTGCCCAAGCCCGGTCATTCTGGAATAACATGTTTCTGCCATCTGCCCATTTGTGAATGACTTGTAGAAACTGACATCTAAAATAACTTGGGATAATTAAACCTAACCAGTCTTGGCTACTTTCTCAAACGTCATAATGAAAGGGTGAAATTATATGCTAGACAGAGTTGTTTTCCAAAGTGGGAAACATAAAAATTGAGGGAGATGAATTATAATGTTAGGAGAGCAGTGTATTCACTGAGTAGACCAATGAATGCTGTGTCGCTGGGATGCTTCTCCTCTCGCCCTGCTGTTGGGAGGTGCCGCTGCTCCTCCATTTATTCCTCCTCCACTTTTGCCTACTCACTCATTATCAAATGCACTCATCTTGTTTAAATAACACGGTGCTTAACCTCCGTTTGATGTCGGGAATGTAGGGCTGCTGAAATTACCACCAGGAAAATGTGAGAGAGCTTAAGAGAAATAGACAAAGAGGAAAATAGAAAGAAATTTTGTGTTCAAACCTCATGACCAAAAATATTTTAAGTTCAAAGTGTGGCATCTATTTCTGGAAGGAAGAAGCCAAACTGACAATAGCTCCTTTAACCTGGTAAAACTGGAAACTTGGATGGCTGTTCAGAGGTTAACAATTTATTTTAGGATTTTAGCATAGTTCTATGTTAATATAGCCCAGTGACCACCCACCAATGTCTGATGTCCACCACCAATGTCTGATGTCCATCTAAACAACTCTTGTACAATCTTGAAGTTGCAAGAAAATACAATAAAATGAATCTTAAACAGGACACATTTTGTACTTAACTTTGGAGTGTTTAGACCCAACTATACCAAAATTCTGTCTTCTGAAAAGATTTATTCTGCTTTAGACAGTACCCCTGAGAATCACTGAACTTGATTAAGCTGTTTTTGTTTTTTGTAGTTGCCAGGAAGATAGATGCATGGCCTACCTTTGAACTTGGGAATGACTGAAAGGACACATAAGGAGTGCCATGTATTGCAGTCTTCCTAAGAAGTGAGCTCTGATGGCTGGGGTACACAGTGGGTTTCATGGAAAAACAGAACAATAGCTCAAAGTGTTTGTGGAAAGTACCTAAACTCAATTGGCTCACCTCTTTTGTTCACCTAGAATTTATTTTTCCACAGGAAAAGTAAGGCCAGTATTCAGCCATTCAATGAGAAGTACTTCTTTTAGCCAGGAATTTATGCTAAGACACTTCACATGCCTCTCCAGTTTTCAGCTCATGTGTGAATGACTTTGGCTTACATTCTATTGAATAGTTTCACTGGTGCTCTTTTGGTTACACAGATGTAAGTTGTAACTACTTTCTGCCATAAGAGGTCTTTGTTGTCTGGCATATTCTAATCACAGCAAAAGTGATAGTATAAGGCCCAGAGGTGAGAGGAACTAGGACTCAGTTGAACTAGGATTCTCTAGGTTTCCCTTTTCTGGAGTTTTCTGCATGCCAAATTTTTCTTCAAGGCAGAATCCATGAGTACCAATATCTTACATCTGCTCAGCTCTGACATCAGAGAGGAAAAATATTCTTTTCTACAGTTGTAAATTAAAAATTTTTAAAAAATCTCAAGAAAAGATTCTTATTGGTTGGCTTGGGTCATGTGACCATCCCATTCCTCTGGCCAGATAGTCCAGGAGCTAAGAGTGGCAAAATTGAATGAGACCTTCACGGTTAGAGTAAGGGGGGGGGGGGGGGGAGGAAGAAGCTCCTCAAAGGGAAAGAATCCTGAGCAAGGAAACAGTTGCTACCTGCTACCCTGGCAGAAAGTTTGGTGGCATCAACTATGGCAATCAGTATGAAAGAACCCCTCTGGGCTATTTAACATGGCACGGCAGCTGCGGATGAGGCAGGTGACTGAGACTTAGGGATTCATGGCGCAGCCTGTCCAGTACTTCGTTCAAATTCCCTTCATTTGACAGATAGAGAGATAGACCCTAGAGACCTAAAGGGTCCTCCATACAAAGAATCTTGCAAATAACATAGTCTTAGTCCATTCAAACCGCTTTAAAAAAATATCACAGATTCAGTGGCTTCAACAACAAACATTTATTTCTTATAGTTCGGGCGGCTAGGAAGTCCATGATGAAGGCACCAGCAGGTGTCGTGACTGGTGAGAGCCTGCTTCCTGGCTCACAGATGACTTTCTTCTTGCTGTGTCTTCCCGTGGCAGAAGGCAAGGAGTGCTCCCAGGTCTCTTATAATGACACTAATCCCATTCAGCCAGGCTCCATCCTTACGACCTAATCACCCACCACAGCCCCACCTGCTAACTTGGTCTCCCTGGGGATTAGGTTTCAGCATCCGAATTTGTTGGGGGAGGGGAGGACACAAAACTTCCATCTACGTCCAACAGTTCAGAAGGACTCCAGCTGCTTCCAACACTCGATTTGTGAATTGACCTTCTAACATCCACTCACAGGGTGTAGGGGGCATGATATGGAAGTGAGGTCTGACAATGCCAAGTAAGAGGGGTTTTTTTTCTTTTAATATTTTATTTATTTATTTTTAGAGAGAGGGGAAGGGAAGGAAAAAGAGTGCGAGAGAAACATCAATGTGTGGTTGCCTCTCATGTGTCCCCTACTGGGGACCTGGCCTGCAACCCAGGCATGTTCCCTGACTGGGAATTGAACCTTGGGACCCTTTGCTTCTCAGGCCCGTACTCAATCCATTGAGCTATACCAGCCAGGGCTTTTTTTGTTTTGTTTTTTTACCTGATCCAGAACAGAGAGGAGACCAAGGTTTTATGGCTGGCACGACTCCACAACCATACTTAAGTTCTCATGACTTCATTGTGCATTTAATGTAAACTTTTGAGGGGAAAATCAGCCCCAGACCTGAATGGAAGCCCCTGGTATTTCACGCTTCACCCCCACCTGCCGCACTGCGGCCATTAGGCCAGCCCAGGCCCTTCCCACTCCCTGGAACGCAGACCTACTACCCCAGAAAGGCACTCTGACTCCCCTCCTTTCAAACACTGAGTCGTTTATGTATGTATATAGAGACTTAAATTTAGAGTCCTTCGTGTCTCTTTAACTGAAATTTGTTTACTAGAATATAACCTTGAATTGGGAAAATGAAGGTTTTCTGCCAATGAAAAGGGAAACTTCTGGGCTAAATTTATTTCCATGGTACAGAGAAAAAGAAAACAATGTAATCTCTTTTGCATAGTAGCTGATCAAATTCAGGCCTAGGTTCTCCTCAGTCCTGTATCTCCCCTGGGCCGGGGTACTCCAGTCGCTGGAGTCTGGTTCTCATGCTGCCCCCCATCCCACGGCCCTCTGTCGGGCACATGTGGCCCATCTGGTGGGGGGTTTCCATTGCACTCAGCTGTTCTCTGATGCTCTCATCCAACCACAGAGCTTCCTCCGGCCCCACAGTGCACCCTGTCAGCAATTTTACCCCCACGCACCCTCCCTGCACCACGTAGGGTTGGATCGGGCTGTCCTTGGGCTGTCCTTCCTCCCTCGAAGGAAGTGCCTGCCTTCGTCTGGCCGTGCTCTCACTCCAGTGCCAGCTGCTCCAGGGCCACACTGGCCCTGAGGCTTTTTGTAAGAGCTTAAGACCTCCTCGGGCTACACACTGAGAGCGGAGGCGCAACATTTGCAAGCTCTGACTCCCCCAAATTTACCTGTGTTTCCTTCATGCACACACCCACACACACACACAGGGCTTCGAATCTCTCTGGTCTCTTGGACACCAGCCCTCTAATCTGGCCTCCTCTAATTCTCCCCTTTGAGTCCCCCTTTTAGGAAAGGAAGTTCATGTTTCTTTTTTTCCTGTGCTGTGGCTCATGGTTTTATATCTATATTTGGGGACTACTAAACAAACACTCTCTGTCTCAAGCACTCAGCTCTTTTCTGTAAGAAATCCTTGTTCTCTCAGACTATGGACTATACATTCATTGGTCAACATTACAGGATACTGAGAGATCGACTCATTAGTTTTAAAGCAGCAAATAAGGATAAAGAATCAGTATTTATCTTTCCTTATGTGCTGTGTGTCACAAAAGCCAAATGGTAAGGGTGGAAACATCCTCCTTATCAAAATGTTACAGCATATATAGGAAAAACAAATGCTAGAAGTACAGCATTATCAGTTGTTGGTCTCTGTAACAAAGGACATCAACAGCCACAAACATTGCAAATGGGGAGAGAGACAGTCTGTGACTGTTGGTGGGAAACACAGTAATGTAAAATATCTTGCCAAAACTAATTGAACAAGCAGATGAGTGAATCTGATTAAGCTCTAGAGCCAATTCACAGGAATGCAGAAGACAGAGAAACATGTAGAACTACTCCTCAAGAACGTAGCCAGCAAAAGCCAGGTGAGGAGAACTAAAGGACAAACAACGCAATTTCTTCAACTAATATATTACCTGGAAGAGGAAAGAGAGAGAAGGGAAACCTGTAGAAAAGAAATCTAAAGACATATAAACCAATCACAATTAGGCATCATGTTTGGATCCAGAACTAGGAAAAAACTATTCGAAGGACATAATATTTATAAGAAAATATTTGATTTGATATGGATGATAATAAGAAATTATTGGTATTTTGGTGTGTGATGCTGACATTGTACTTGCATTAAAAAGAATATTTGCCTTTTAGAAATGTGTATTAAAATATTTATAGGTGAAATATTTAATATCTTGGCTATACTTCCAAAAAATATGAGGTAAAACTCCACACGGTACCCTGGATTGGATTCTGGAACAGAAAAGGAACATTGGTGGACAAACTGGTGGAATCAGAATAGTCTAGATTTAATTGCTATATATCCATATCAATTATTCATTTTAACTGATGTACTATGGTAACGTAAGATCTCACAACAGGGAAAGCTTGGTAAGGTATATAGAAATTCTCCGTGCTGTCTTCGCAACTTTTCTGAACACCTAAAATCATTCCAAAATTAAAAGTGATTGAGGGAGGGAGGAGGGGTAGAGATGAAAGAGGAGATGGGGGGGGGGGATACATGGTAAAGGAAAAAATACAATAAAAATGAACTATTAAAAAATCTATTTAAAAAGGAACGAGAAGGGAGAAGTGGATGAAGGTACGGATGGGATTCCATACCTTCCAAGACTCACTGGCCGACAGTTGTTGAGACCTATGCTGTATATAGGATTCACCACACTACTCTGCCTGCTTTTGAGTATGTGTAGATTCCCCATAATAAAAAGGCTGAACAGTTTAAAAATATATTTATGCTCTCTTCCATAGACTCTTAAAAGCATATATAAAGCTATAGAAACCTGTGATTTGACACTTTATTCTCTCTGTGATATTCCTACCATGGGGGCAGTGTTGTTTAAATGGTAGGGCAAAGAGTAGGAGGAGGAAGAATTGGGAAACAGCAGTAAAATATTATTCAACTACATAATTTGCATATTTTATTTTGTTCTTAGACCTCAAACTATTTCGTCTCCCTTTATATTTTTAAAATCTATTTTCCACCTTCCCTTTAACCACTTTTTAGATCTCTTCTACCACCATTGCCCACCCAGCTATCACATGATGCAAGGTCCCACTGCAATATAATAATACACCCAAATGATGGTTGTTCAAACAAGATAGAAGCTATGTCTCTGACACATAAAATAAGCCTGGAGAGGAGATCAGCAATCCCGGACTGTCGTGGCAACCCCACAGAGCTGTTACCGACTCAGTCTCCCTACTGTCCTTCACTCCTCAATTCCCAGGATATCGCCCTCGACATGGGGTTTACAAGATGGCTTCTAGAGCCCCAGCCATCACACACACATTCCAGGCAGCAGGAGGGCAAGTCAAGCCAATTTCCTTTAAGGAAGCATTCTACAAGCTCCACGGAATCCTTTTGCTAATCTTTCATTGACCGAAATGTACCCATCCAGCCACATCAAGCTGTGAGGTGGAGTATGGAAATTGCTCCCTAAAACCAGAGTCCTGTAATGGAAGAAGGAGGGAGAGCGGGTGCTGGCTGGGTGGCTGGCTGCCTCTGCCACTGCCGGCCTCAGGAAAAATCTGAGCATGCAGCGCAGACCACTCCAATGATGGCTTGTGCCCAAATTAATTCAGCAAAGATCTGAAAGTATCTGCCATTCCACATATTCTGCTGACTGGTTTATGTTGATTGATTTGACTGAAAGTTAAAACTAGAAAACCGCCTATAGGTTCACCCTTCACGGCAAGATATCATCTATCTACATAGAAACTGATATAGGTGCCTTCGGGTCAGCAATGTGTACAGTGTAAGATGTGCCTGCTCTGACTGGAATGTCCTTTAAACCTAAAATGGAAGCTTTATAGATTCCTCCTGGCAGCCTTCTTGACCCTCTAGGAGACCCTGTGGCCTTCTGGCCAGTCTCCAGAGAGATTCCCGTCCATCTGCCTGCAAGGAGACACATTCTGGGCTCCCTGCCCATGTTCTAACCTGTGCTCACGTGGGTAGAGAGCTATGTCTGTTTGGGTCAATCTTGACTGATTATTCTGTTGCTTTTAAGTAAGTTCACTTGAATACTTTGCACACAGCAACTGTGCACACTTCACGTTTGCACGCGAAGGTGCTCAGTAAAAGCAATGAGGGACGGTGGAAAGGGCACCTGAAAGCTGACACCTAGGATTAAGGCTCAGCAATTCTTGGTCCTGGCTGTGACACTTGAGGAAATTCACTACGAGCTCTAAGCCTTGGTTTTCTGATAGGCCCAGCAGGAGTATTGCTACCTCCCCCAATTTCCTTGCAAGCTGATTGTGAAGATCAGTTGCAGTGAGATGGTATATGTCAAAGTATTATACTCTATCCTACCCTCAAAAAAATGGTTATTGTTGTTATTAATCTAATGAAAATGTGAGTCATTATAAAAATTAAAAAACCCATAGTGATAATATAGTTCAAGCCCACCCATTTGACTGTGGCTAAGAAAAAGAAACACAGTAGCCAGTGCCGAATCTGCAGGGTAAAAAGAGGAGACAAAGGATCTGTGAAACTGCATCTGTCCCAGAAATGACTGATAATAAAGTACTTGTTCTGTGAAGTAAACTCGTAACATCCCAATCACCATTTCCATTTATTATTAGCTATTCCTTCCATGGAATACCAGTCTTAAGAGTAAACCTTACATTAAATCCTGTTCTGCCCTTACTGGGCAGGTGTGCTAAGTTTTATTTATTTTAACTAAATCACATGTAAAACACAGCTAGACTCGTAGCTCAACAGCAAAGACCTAGAACATCCACATAGAATTTCCCAGTTCGATACACTCAACTAAGGCCTACTTCTACTCATAAATATAAGTCTTTGGATCAAATGTGTAGGTAGCTGTATACTCACAAATACAGGTCAGGGATAGGTAACTTCCGTAGGTGTGAAGGAATTAATATGTGTAATTACAACTCTGTATATTGAAACCTGCAGAAGGCTTACAGTTTTGTAGAGCTATTAATGAGGAAAAATTCTAAAATTTTCAGTTTTTGTCAAAAGGAGCTTTATTTTATGCAACATAAAGTTAGAATCCCTTTTCCTGGCTGCCACTTTATTATCAACATTGTCACCTAGAGTTAGACCCAAAGCTAAACATCTGTGCTATGGCATAATAAATTGTTCCTCGCATGTGAACCGAGGCTCACTTAGGCTCTGTCGGACAGTTGGGGGTTTTTGCTCTGATCTCACTTCAGAGGGTGGTTTCCATTGGGATCTGAAGAACAGCAGTCCCAGACCCGACTTCAGAAGTCATAAAAGTCAAGGAGATTCACTGATCCTTTGTACGTGTTTCATGCGACAGTGGAGGAAAGGGCTTCTTAACTATGAGTAATTTCTTCTGATGAGATTACAAACCTCTCAGTTCAACCTTCCTAAATATAGAACTTCCCTTGCAGAGAAAACACCGCACACATCACAAAACCAATTCATTCCAGATGTGCAAGTGGCCTTGCACGACACTGTCTGGCTTCGATGGTCACCAAGGGGCATTTGGTAGATGGCCACAGTCGTATTTTGTTCCTCCCAAACCCGATGCCAGCAAACCACACAGTAACGTTCACCCGGTTTCTCTCTGCATGAATGCTCCCTAACAAAAGAGGGAAAAATAAGAGAATTAGCTGAATGTTTGCCAGATCACAAGGCTGGAATGTATGGTTTCTGAAACACAGGTGCGGGTGAATTTCTCAGTGAGAACTTTGTTGATGCTGTCTCCCTAGAGCTTTTCCATGATGCATGAAAGGAAGGATAGGAGGCATCGTCCCAAGCTTTGAGACTTTAAAATGCCTTAGATCATCAAGGATAATGAGAATGAGGCTGACAATGTGCTCCCCTGGCACCCCACACAGAGCAACACTGCAGCCCAGCCTGGGTTATCATGATCTGCTTCTGAGACCGATGTGACCACACTGGGATCATCCCAGAAAAGGAATTGAGGCATATCTTCATTGTAAACACAGAGCCAGGAGCACAGCCCAAATCATATTCGATGAATATTAACTCAAGAACAGCAGAAGCAACAGTAGGACAGGTTAAAAGGATGTAAGTGCCATAGGGGTTCAAAATGCAATTGAACATGGGCCATTGTGTTTCTGGGAATTAACCAAGAGTTCATATCTTTCATTCTACTAAGAAAGCCTTTCTTCATATTTCTAAGGACCAGTTTGAACTTCTGCCCTCATCATACTACAGAGTCCAGCACTAATAAAAAGTATAAGCATATAATTCTGTAACATAACACTATCACACTCAAGCACACCACATGACATTTTAGGCGAAATGTTCAAATTAAACTGTAAATTATTACACCCATATTATTATCCCACCAACCATACTCACGCAAGTGTTACTTCTGCCAGACCCCGTAGACAATCAGAGATGCCAACTACCGTGATGGAAAATAGTCTTTGTTTTGGTAGTCCATTGCTAAAAAAGTATACATTCTGATATCGCACAGGAAGGAGAGGTGTCGAGGGAAAAACAGCAGAGATGAGGTTGATTTGCCTGTGTGTGGTCGCTCCTTCATGGGGCTCAAGGGGGAGTGTAGGAGAAAAGGACAGACAGGGATTGTACTGGGGCACTCGTTTCCTACTAGGTCATGGTCAGGGCAGTGCAGACAGGTGAGCTAGGGCCACCATTGTCACCCTGGCGGACCTGGTCCCCTGGGCAGGAAGCTCATAAGCTGTGGGTGTGTTGGGGTGGAGGGTGTTGAGGCATCCGAAAACAAAATACCAAGTTTTAAAATTTTACAATTCAAGTATAAAGGCTGAATTGCTTCTTCCGGACTTTATTTTTGTCACTGGTTGTTTTCATTGTGTTCACCTTTTAATTCTTTAAAGGAAGTAGAAAATGCCAGCTTTCAGTTTCCATCATACTCAGAAAGCTTGGATAAACAACTTCAGTTCAAATCTGCCTCCCGCATGACTTTCAAAGGCATGTAGACCCACTTACTGTAGCTATTGAAAATTTACTAGTTCAAGATTGCCCGTTTTTCTTTCTGACCGGGCTGGTCTTAAATTATTTTCATTCTTATTATGTCAGGGGTCCCCCAAACCACTCCCAGGTGTGATGATTCACTAGGAGGGTTCACAGGTCCCAGTATAGAGTCACAGCTATGATTTCATTACAGCAAAAGGATACAAAGCGAAATCAACTCCCATGTAAAATATCGTCCACCAGGGAAGTTCACTGGACTGAGTGCCCAAGCTTCCTACTGGAGGCTGGTCACATAGGCACCCTCTATTCAGTAGACAGCAAAACTCCAGACTCCCGGGAGAAAAGCAGGCATTGAACATAAACCACATTACACAGGTTAGGCACAGTCTACTATTACCAGTTATGAAATGGCGAGAATCTGCCTAAAATTTAAGATCCCAGATGTCAGGCTGATGCGGGCTCTGGCCCATGAAGTCCACGTGTTATGGCTGCAAGAGAGAAATTCACAAGAAGTACAGAAGTCCTGTGGAGGACAAGGGACAGTATGGCTGCTCTCTAAGAGAGAGGGCCCTGACCCCTGCCTGGAAAGGCTTTTATTGCTTCTCTGAGTACATGACTGAGGATGGTCCTCATTTACTACGCACAGGTTTGCTGTAGGTGGTTACTTTTTATGGATAACAAAGGAAAAAATGTTGCTAATTACTTCAAAGAGAAGGATGTTACAGATCAAGGGGAAACGTGGTTGAACTGGTTACACTCCATATTTAGGAGGTTTAGCATAGATTTTAGGAAGTTACTTTAGAGATATGCAGTAAGCATTTGCTTCCTCAATCTAGGGTGAGGGAGTTTTAGCAAAAGCAAGTCTCATAGCAGTCTAGGTACAGTGCAGGCCTGATTTCCCATGGGAGAACCTATCCATGAGCGTGGCTCCTGTGTGCTGGGCCTCGCTCTCCACTGGCCTCCCAAGTGGGGGCTGGGCTACATTCCCACACCACGTGGAACGGTCCCCTATACCAGCCTACACTAACCTTGCAAGCAGGCCTTTCTAGGAGAGAAAGTCTCAGGCCTGCAGTGTTAACTTATGTTTTCAGACTTACATGCAAATCTGCTATCACAGGATCCTCACCCATCTTCGCCTCTTTGTAGCCTCTACTGCTTGGACCATGTCTGCCTTCCAGAGAGTCTCATCCCATGCTACACCCTGAAACTTTTTTTTTCCTTTTGTTCCAGAAAAAAGGATTAAAGGGACGTCCCAGATTCATGGACTGAGGTAGATGGGTGATCCCAAGCTGTAACTCTTTTTTTTTCCCCTCCCAAACCTTAATCAAACACAACCAAACATCCCCCATATTAAAACTCTTCCAAACCAGCCAGTCTCTATGAGAAATCCATGTCCTCTAAACGCCACGTTTTCCCCCACCCATTGTTACACAATATCTCCAGACTTAGGCTAAAGTGGCATTTGCCTCCACTCATTTGTGGCTTTTAAAAGGCATATAACACACTTCTAGTCCTCAGGTTTCTCACTTGGCCAGAGGGAGGAAATGAGAAAAAGTTTTACCACACTATTTCCATCAGATCTATTTCTCCAGTATTTCATGTTTACCTACTTCCCATTCTCAAAACCATCCTGCTATTACAGCCTCAGTCCCTCCTGCTTAAATTGCCTCTGTAATCCCCTAATTGACCTTTTTTCCCATTGCTTCAGTCCTGCTAATGCATACCATACTAATATCCCTAACCACAGCTGGGCTCATAAACCACTCCTAATTTAAAACTTTCAATGTTGCCTATTGACTGTTGAATAAAATTCATGGTCCTTGGCCTGGCATTAAGATCTTCTGTGATTTAGCCATGATCTCTTTTTCTAGTCCTATGTTTCTCTACTGCTACTACCATAGTCACTTCTGAGATGACAAGGAAATCATTTAATAATGTTTTGCAAGATAAATTAGTCAAAATATATAAAAAAGTCAATTCTCAATATACCTTTCCTCCAATAAAATGTTCTCCTCCCAGCAGTCCTAAGGGAGAATAAAATCAGGGACCTCATTTGTAATCATCAGCTACAACCAGTTCTTCAACTCGTTGGCACAGTGGAGTTACCTGGACAGTGTCTTTAAAAAATGCTGCTGCCTGGGTACCCCGTTAAATTTATGATTCACTTGGCCTGGGATGTAACTGGCCATTGGGATGTTGAAACTCTCCCTGTGGTTTTTTAATTCCCATCCCCATACCACCCCTGTTTGGCAAGTATTAACTTGTTTTCTGCATCTATAGGTTTGTTTCTGTTTTGTGTTTGTTTTATTCATTTGTTTTGTTTTTTAGATTCCACATGTAAGTGAAATCATACAGTGTCTGTCTTTCTCTGTCTGACTTACTGCGCTTAGATAATATATTCCAGGCCCATCCATAGTGTCACAACTGGCTAGGTTTCATTCCTTTTTATTGCTGCATAATATTTCATTGTGTGTGTTGTGTGTGTGTGCCACATCGTCTGTATCCACTTATCTGTTGATAGATATCTAGGTTGCTTCCAAATCTTGGTTACTACTAATAATACCGCAATGATTGTAGGGGTGCCTATATCTTTTCAAAGCAGAGTTTTTGTTTTCTTTGGATAAACACCCAGACATGGAATTACTAGATTGTATGACAGCACTATTAGTAATTTTGTGAGGAGTCTCCACACTGTTTTCCACAGTGTCTGCACTAATCTATAATCCCATCACCAGAGCATCAGGGTCCCTCTTCTCCACGTCCTCACCAACACTCACTTGTGGATTTACTGATGAGAGTCATTCTGACAAGTGTGAGATGCTATCTCGTTTTGGTCTTAATATGCATTTCTCTGATGATTAGTGGTATTGAGCATCTTTTCATATGTCTATTGGCCATCTGTCTGTCCTCTTTGAAGAAATGTATATTCAGGTCCTCTGCACAATTTTAATTAGATTATTTGGGGGAAGTGGTGTTAAATTGTATGAATTTCTTATATATATTTTTATATGAACCCCTATTGAATGTATCACTTGTAAATGTCTCTCCCCATTTAATAGATTGTCTTTTATTTTATTTTCTTTTTTTTTTAATGGTTTCCTTCTCTGTGCAAAAAGGTTTGCATATAGTCCCATGTATTTTTTCTTTTATTTCTCCTAAGGAAACATACCCAAAAATATATTATTAAGAGTGATATCAAAAAGTTTACTGCCTGTTTTTTCTTCTATGAGTCTTATGGTTTTGAGTCTTTAAGTCTTTAGTCTACTTTGAGTTTATTCTTATATATGGTATAAGAAAGTGGTCAGAATTCAATTCCGGCATGTATCTGTCCAGTTTCTTCAACACCACTTATTGAAGTAGCTGTTTTATCCTATTGAATGTCTTTGTCTAACTTGTTGTAGATTAATTAACCACATAAGTGAAGATTTATTTCTGGAGGCTCTTTATTCTATTCCATTGATCTATGTGTCTGTTTTTATGCCAGTGCCATACTGTTTTGATTATTTTATCTTCATAATATAATTTGATATTAGGGAGCATACAAAATTTCTTAGGCTATTCTGTATCTTTTGTCAATCCATATGCATTTTAGGATTCCTCATTCTAATTCTGAGAAGAATGCCATTGATATTTTAATAGAGATTGCACTGAATCTGTATGTTGCTTTAGGTTGTAAAGACATTTTAACACTATTAATCCTTCCAATTTGTGTGCAAAGTATATTCTTCCATTTATTTGTCTCTTCTCTACTTTCTTCAATATCTTAGTTTTCAGAATACAGTCTTTTCACCTCTTTGGTTAAACTTACTCCTTGATATTTTATGTTTTTTTTAATTCATTTATAAATGAGATTGTTTTCTTAATTTCTCTTTCTGACCGGTTGTGATTGTTGTATAGAAACAGAACATATTTCTGTATATTGATTTTACATTCTGCAACTTTATCGGATTCATTTATTAGTTCCGCTAGTTTTTTGGTGAAGTCTTTAGCATTTTCTATATATAGTAACCATTTTATATGAAAATAATATGCAGCCAGGATTGAGAAATGCTAACATAGCAGTCTGTCTTTGCCTGTATTTTGTCCAAAAAATAAGAGACTATACAACAGTTATAACATATAGTCTAAGCATCTTCTTTTCGTTTCTCTATTCCTCATCTGTAATTATGAACCACCCCTCAATGTCCATTTCTCAACATTGAAATCAAACTCAAATGCCATTTTTTAAGAAACCTCCCCAGAGCTCCAATCAAAAGCATTTCACTGTCCTCTGGATGAAAACAGAATTTACTCATACCCATTGTTGTGTTGCTCAGCACTCTTAGCCTCTTACAGTACCATGCATCCCCGCCACCCTTCTTTCCACCAGCACCTTTACAGCACCCTCCTCACAGCTGATTGGTAATAACATTGTGTATTTTGATGTTACATAAGAATTTGAAGATTCAAATTATGACTTTTAATTTTTACAAGCTCTGTGTAATGCGTTTAACAGAAACTTTATCCAGCAAGTTAAGTAGAAATAATTTTCTAATATTTCCCAAATCATGATTTTCTCTGAAGGCAAACCTTCACCCCTAATCATTTTAGGACCTGAATCAACCAGATGAGCATATTTGCTTAATTTCTCACTGACAACTTGTCACGGTTCAGGCTTATGTGACCAAATCCAAAATTGTATGTATGGAGTCCAATAACAAAAGAAAATAAAATAGTCCCCTTTGCCATGTTATCTCCTTCCAGATACATGTAGTAGGCTGGGTTTGCTTCCAAATTTTAGGGCAGAAAAAGGAAATAAGAATTAACATTCATCATCGGTCGGCAATAAATTGGCTTTCTCTCCCTGATTGCTTCAGGGTTGACAGCTCACCTGAATTTTGAAACAGACACTAACTAATTCAACTTTCTACCCTTTCATCTCACCTTTCCACCCAAAGCATTTTAATTAAGCTACAATTAGTATTCTTCTGGTTTTACCCACATGAAAGATTGGGATGGAGGAGACTGAGGAGAGAAGCCTGCCTGGAAGTAATTCCCAATCCACACACCCAAACTGTGTCTCTGGCTAAACCTCTAATCGGGGTTCATTTGCCTAATGACAGGCCTGAAGGCACTCTCTCCCCCCACCCCCAACACAAATGGAATATCATCTCCCTGAACACAATCATGAGTTTTCACTTTCCATAAAAATGTATCTTTCTGACCCCTACTCCCTGCAATGTCACTGCATGGCTCTGGGGACCCCCATCTCTAATTAGAAGAAGAAAGTGGAGTGAACTAGCAACTCAAGAAAGTGACGACAGTGAACAAAAGTCTCTGAAGAAGTTTAGAAAGGGAAGAGAAGAGGGAAACGAATCAACAGAGACTTTGCCCTTTGATTCTCTCTCTGACTGTTGGATTCATTACAAATTCCCTGAGGAAAAAGACTGGGGACAGAGGCCCCAGCCTGCCCCGACTCCGTCATTGTACCCCATTCCAGTAAGGTCAATGTACCAAGCAGAACCTCTTTCCAAGTGAAAATTAAGCTCTGGGTCATCTGGAAGAGGAGTGGAGCCTCTCCTGTAGTACCTTCCACCCACCCGCCCTACCTCCAGGGAAATGTCCTTTGCCTGTGGGTAGTAGCATCTGCTCCCACGTAGAAGCAGTCCTGTGGGCGAGTGTTTACCGGCCGACTGAGTGGGAGTTGGAGTCCAGCCTTCTGGCTCAGGCTGCCTGTGGGGGCTGTGGCCCTCCCTCACCCCTACACCCATGGGGACAGGCCTTCACAGAAAGGTTCTCTGTCCTGGCAGCATTTTACTTTCTCTCCAGTAGTCTGGGCACTACTGATTTTTAAGGAGACATTTTAGAAGCCTACAGGGCGCCCTTCACCACTTTCACTCCCCTGTCCTCATCCTGGCTTAAACTGAGGAGAATTAAAATGCCAAGCTTTTGTCCTGATGCTTTATTAACAGAATTGACTATGAACTTTACAACGCATTCCCATGAACACTCACAGTGAGTCTCTGGTATCGATACTTTCATCCCCAATTTACCGATGAGGACACTGAGACACAACGTGTCACCCAACTGCAGGTGCAAACTCTCCCAACTTTCTACTGTGACATGAGCTTGTCGCTTTGTACCCAGTGTGTTCAGGGCCGGAAGGAACATGTCTGATACATCACTGGGTCTGAAAAAAATAAGGAGACAGGAGATTTATCCAAAGAACCTACCTCTCTTTGTGACAAAGTGGGAAAATGACAACAGGCTGTGTCCACACCTTTCTAGAAATTAAAGGGACAACACTTTTACAGACCACAGCTCCTTTCCTGGAGTAGTGAGGGTGCACCAGGGCTCTGGAGATTCATGATTAAATAGACGGCGTAACACAGCAAGAACCTTGGCCTACAAAATAAGGACTTCATTGCTCCTGCAGGGGCCATGAATGCAGGCCTGATCTTGCCTTTTTATTGAGTCCCGACTGCCTATTAACCGGAAAATATACATATTACATTTTAATTAATTTACTTTCCCCAGACAGTCCACACTTTAAATCTTACAGGGCTTTCTGTTTGAAAAATTTCTTCAGGTCTCCTAGTTATCATTCTCCTGATTCTTTGTCCCAATTCACAGGTAAAACTACAAACTCTGTTGTAAGACTCAAGCCCAGTGTTCCTTCCACTATCCCACACAATCTGCCCTTCAAATACAAAGGTAAGATAAATGCTCTTGTAGGACCCCCAGCTCCTAGTACCAGCGCACGTGACCTTGTTGGGAGATAGGACCTTTGCAGATGTAATCAAGATGTAAGTCAAAATGAGGTCATCATATTGGAGCAGAGTGAGCCCTGAATACAATATGACTGATGCCCTTCTAAAAAGAGAAGAAGAAACACAGAAAGGAGAATACTATGTGATGGTAGGCAGAGATGAGTGTGGTACCTACAAGCCAGAAAATGCCAAAGTTGCCCGTAACCACCACCACTAGGAGAAAGGCCTGCGACAGACCGGCTCCTCGAGCTTTCAGAGACAGCACAGCTCTGCCAACAGCTGGACTTCAGACCCCCAGCCCCAGAGCTGTGATGGAATAAACTTCTGTTCTTTTAAGCCATATAGTTGGTGGCAATTTGTACAGATATTATAGATCTGGGCTAACAGCAGGGGTTGGGGCTGCAATTGTTTCCAGGTCGAGGTAGATACAGGCTCTTTTGGTTTTATAAAACAGCACATTACCCATTCTATCAGCGCAGTAAAGTTTCTTAAATTGCTTTGGAGTTCTGCAGTGTGGTAGGGAAGTCTCCGTGTTACGTGTCCTCTTCCCCGAAGAACTAAGCACACAGTCAGCCTTTGTTAGTCTCTGTTCTCCTGCTCTGTAGTGCCAGCTGGAGCCTTCTTGCCCCTAGCAACATTTTCCAGGTATTTTCCTACAACAGGGCTTCTTGTCTTTGTTGATCTTTGAAAATTCCCAGTGCCAGGTCATACCTCCAGACCAACTCTTTCTGCATATCCGTACCTTGGCAGGGGACCCAGACTTCCATATTTTTTAACATTTTTCCAGGTGATTCCAGTGATTTTTCCAGCCAAGTCCAATGTCCTACAAACTCCTCTTGAGGGTTTATTTTATCAGAAGGTAATCTTAAGTAAATCCAAACTTGGAGAAGTTTGCAGAAGACTAAAAGTTACCTGATTCATCTTTCCCTCCCCCAACAAAGATCCAGCAAAGAGCTTTGCACTTAGTAGGGGCTCATCAGAGTCAACCTAAAGTGAATCGACATGAACCAAATTACACTGACTCTTTTTCAACATATTAGCTAAAAGGAATCCAAAGTGTCATGCCTCCCAGGGGTGTTTGCATTTTAATAAGTAACTTGTAAAGCCCCAAAGCTTTTATCTGAAGACGGAAAGGAATGCCTAATTGCCGAAATTGCAAGCACCTGTAATGATGGATGTACATTTCTATCAGACTGAGAAATCTCCCCCAGCGCCCCTCAAATGCCATTAGGAGGCTGCCACCCAGCTCACCTCAGTGCAAAATCCACTCTGCCGAAACGAAGCATGCTCAGTGGAGGGCGTGATTGTCCTTGCTGTGAAAAGTACATATCTCTAGGTGTACTCGTTTGGCTTGCGCCCCTTTCTGTTCGCTCAGCACATTCTCTGTGTGGGAAAACATGAACAGGCTTTTTTAAAAGGTGTCGCCACTCCCCATTTTCTAATTCCTACAATTTTTTCTATAGAAGCTTAAATGTATTTGCAGTGTGAACAGGTATGTTAGCATAAGCACGTTGGCAAATTTCCCTATGTAACGTTGCTCTCATCTATGAGTGATGGGAAGTTGCGCTGAATTTTAAATTGCTTCCAATGCCAACTCAACCTCACTGGGGAATTTGTCAGCCAACCAGGTTGAAGCAAAGGCTTCTAAGATCCTCATAACTGAGAAGTTCTTAATTTTTCATTAGTTGACATGGGTGCTCATGAAGAACAAGTGTCACTGTTGTGTCTCGGGTAACCCAAACCTTCCCAAGGGAAGTGCTGTAGGAAGCTGACGCCCAAAAGAGGCAGGAGAGAGGACTCAGAACGAGAAGGCGAGCAGATCGAAGTTTGAATTCTGACTCCTGTCGTTTCCTAGCCACTGAACTTGGACAAGTTACTGAATCTTTCTCACCATTCATTTCCCCCAAGTGAAATGGGAGGTAATAAAGGCTCCCTAATGATTAATGACATGCAGAGAACTTTGCACAGTGCCCAGCACATAGTAGGTATTGAATAAACACTATCTTTCCTGATGGTCTTCGCTGAAAGCCAGTTACTGTTATGGGAGCTTACATCCTTGGGACACATGACTCTAGAGAATTCTAACCTGTATTTCCATTACGTGCCAATTTCTTAACTGTGTCAGATTTGTGTATGTGCGAGTTTCATTTTTATAAACAAAAAATTCTTAAATCTACCTAGAACATTGCGTGACTCTAACATAATAGCCAAATCTTGCCTTTATGTACTTCCTGCCAGGGCGTGATCACACCTTCCTCCTGAGGACTGAGTAGTGCCTTTCCTCTGCATGGCAGACGCAGATTCTTCTGCCTGCCTTCAAGAGCCATGACAACCCAGGTCCCCAGGAGCCAAGTGTACTAATCCCACTACAGGTCATTTTCCTTTCGTCCCGGGCTTCCCCTCTCTATTCCACACACGCCACGCTAATCCTTGTCTCTGTCCTCACAGCCAGAAAACCCCTTGGGCTTTACTCCTTTCTTCTTTCCATTTTCTCAAATCATACTCATTCTTCAACTGTCACCTTTGGTTCAATATGCTCCCTAACATTCCTTTTGGCCTCTTGAATTTCTCTTTTATTTCTGAATTTGATAGCAATTATACTGCGTGTCACACAATTGAACATTTTACTGAACACCATCTTTCACTCTGTCTTCTTGCTTTATATATCTTGGCAGTAAGTATACTCCTCGACGTAGGAAACCTCTTAAGATTCTCCCATAGCCCATTGTATACTATGCAGTGTGAGGGACACCGCGTTGGTATTAGACAGACCTAAATTCAAGTTCCCCTACTCTGTGATCTTTGGCAGGCGTCTTCACCTCTCCAAAGTTTCTTCAGATACAAATATTATGAGGTTTCAATGATATAATGTCTAGTGTGTGGTACATAGAAACCATCCAGTAAATACCAGCTACTATTATCTTTAAGTCTGATTGAATAATTGGCAATACTACCTTTGGAATCCAGTGCCTCTTTGTCTGTGAGTCTCACTCAATATCTAAGTAGGGTGTTCCCCAGAAAGCAGAGCCCGAGGCAAAGCTTGGCTGCTATGTCTTTATTGGAGAGTGTAAAGCAGGGAGGCAGAAGTGAGGGAAAGGGGAAACAGACCAGAGAAGGAGGGAAGAGCCAAGAAAAAGAATGCTTTCTAGAGTTGGCCGCCTCTGTGTGTGGAAGGCTACTGATTGCTTGTTCTTGCTTTTGAGTCCTCAGAGAGGCATCTGAGCTACTGCATCTCAGGGCCCTGCATACAGGGAAAGAAGGGCAAAAGCTGGAGCAGCCAGCTCTTGTCTCCCGTTACTCAAAGTTTCTGCCCCTAGGACACCAGCGCCCCCATACTGCTACTTTGTGCTTCCAGTGAGTGCAGAGTAACACCCAGTATCTCAAGCCTCAGCTGGACATGAGACAAGGAGTGCTGGCTATGAACGTGGGGAGAGGCCCTATTGGTTGTGACCTTGAGCCCAGGGAAAGTTAATCATGGAAGCCAGTGAGGGCCAACCACATGGCTGAAACCTTCAGAGAAAATTGAGGCCGAGAAAAAGCCTGACAACTACAAGATAAACTAAGCCATCCTACCATTTGTTTCTCACCTTTGGATCTTTTCCAAAGGTTTTATATTATCTTGTGATCTTATTATTTTGTACCTCTCTTTCCCCATAAATGCTACTGGGAAGATATATTTTCTTTCTCCGTAAGTTTTTTCACATTATAAAAGTAATAAATGCTTAATATATGGAATTAGAAAATATAGATAAGCAAAAAAAATGAAAACACTTCAAAATATTTTAGCATGATATGTATTATACTTTCATCTGGCTTTGTCTCAACTTGATGTTCTAAGTATGTTATCTTGTTAACAAGTAACTGCCTAGGATCTCATTTGAGTGACTTCATAATATTTCACCTTATGACTGAACCATAACTTGCATCATCAGTCATCTAGTACTGGCCATTTACATTGTTTAAAGTTTTGCAATTATTAACAGCACCTAAGTAGATAGAAAAATATTCCTGGAGACAAAGTCTTTGGAGGGAAATTGATGGCTTAAAGATGAACACTTTGGGTAATTATTACCAACTTCTCCTCCAGAAAAGCTCTACCGATTCAAACTCCTCCGGCAGTGTTCAAGATTAAGATATGCATTTGCAGACCTGCGGGTTCTATTTAATGAACCTCAGCTGGATTCCTGCTGAGCATGGTGAGCCTGACCAAGCCAAGTTCAGTCACTCAGCGTCGGTCTCATCCTCAAGTGGAGTTCTGAGACCTTAGCAGGAGCATTAGCACCTCAGAGACCCGGAGCTCCCTTTCTCCTTTATTTCTTCCCAACCTGAGAAACTCATCAGTCTTATTATTACCCTAAGTATCATAAAATAATATTTGTCTCGCCTACGATGCTTTGGAAGTCGGCACTGGCTCTAACAACCAACACTCTTCCAGGCCTTGGTGGAACATCTGTGTTCTCTGTGAGTCCCCTGTATGCCATCCGAGTCACCTGTCTGCCAGCCTTGCAGTGTGAGACCACAATTTTCTATGTTGCATATTCCTTTCATCTCTGGGAAACACATTCACCTGCCCAGCTAGGCCCTGGGTGTGCATAAAACAATAATGAGCGTGTATGCTGGGCTTTTAATCTTCAAAGTACTTTGTGAACATTAACTAGTTAATTTTCACAACACTCTTGTAAGATTAGTAAGTATTACTCCTCCCCTGAAATAAAAACAAGCACAAAACATTGAAATATTTGACATCACAAGAAGCCCAGAAATCTGGTAGTCTGGGAAGAGAAGATTGTTGATTCCCAGCTCAGCTGTGAAAGTAGGAAGGGAGCTGGGCAAGCCAGTGATCTTTCTAGAATGAAAAGGGAATAAGCAGCAGGGTAGCAATTAGATTTCCTTGGCTAGTGCCCATTGCTTGTGCTTAAGCCAACAAGCAGTCAGACCATAGTAATTCAGTCAGCTCTGTGCAAGAGTTAAGGCTAGCTGGCAAAGTCAAGGTCACCTAGTACAACCAAATAATGTGAAGGACTGGTACAAAGAAATGGTCATAAATATTCAAATTAATGGCATAACAGGGAGAAAATGTATCTCAAAAAACAGGCACAGAGGCCATTGAATTTAAAGGTAGGACATTAATGAAGAAATTCAAAATACTAATGCAAATGACAAGTGTTTACACAGTGAATCGCAAGAGGACTGTCCCATTAATTCTTATTTGGATGTGACCTGTACCACCAAATAATGTTGACAATTAGGAAATCTACAATTCTAGAGAGTAGTTAAATATACGGCTTTTAACCCTCTTAGAAGAAAAAAATAACTTGTTTTATACCTGGGACCTAGTGAATACTTTGACCTTTGTGCCTTGAATAATAATATAATAAAGAATTCTAAGTCTTTAAACTTGTTTTCATCCGCTAAATCATTAACTTCACCATGTGGTAGATCCCAGCCAAGGAAGACTAGCACCATTTGCTACAATTTTTCTAGTTTATGTGGATGGCAAATATCATGGGCACTGTGGTAAAGGTGTTCTAGATGCTTAGAAATGAGAATAATAATAACAGCAATAATAACATAATGATGCATTGGGTATTGAAAATACTTTTTACTATAACAATGCCAATTAGTGCTACATACTGTAAATGGCAAAGCCTCCCATGTGGTACGAAAGAGTGTGGACGTGGGCAGAAAAGCCCTGACTGTAAACACACTACCACACCTCAGCTGTGTGCCACTGAGCAGCCCGTGTACGGCTCCTAAACCCCTGTCCCTCATCCATGTTATGACACAGTGCTGGTCAGAACGCTTGGTGGCAAGCGACCTTTACTTGACTCCATATTCCCTTCTAGCAACTGCCTCATGTCTCCGCTCTTCTGGACGAACTGTCCACACTTTCTCTGTCTCCAGGTCATGCTTTTCCCATCTGTCTTCAACCTGGCACACATAATCTCTTGCCTCTGCTACCACCCCACTGAAACTTCTTTCAAGGTCAGTCTAGAGTACCACACTCAACTCAGTCCTCGCCGGACTCTCAGGAGCTGGTCCTCAGTGGACACGGCTGAGAACACTCTTTCCTCCTAAAATACTTTTTTCCCGACTCCCTTAATATCATAATCATGTGGATTTCCTATGACCTCAATAGTGATTACAGTTGACCCTTGAATAATGAGGGTCAGGGCCACCAACACCTCTAATTTTTCACACACAAAGTCAAAAATTCATGTGGGATTTAAGTTGGCCCTCCCTATCCATGGCTTTCCAACTGCTGCTCCAAGACGCTGTTTTTGATCTGCAGTTGTTTGAATCCGTAGATGTGATGAAACTCAGATACAGAGGGCCAGCTGTATGTTTATTGAAAAAAAATAGGCATATAAGTGGGCCCACGTAGTTCAAATCCATGTGGTTCAAGGGTTAACTGTATTTTTCAATCTTCTCTGTTGAACTCTGAAAGTATGTTTTTCTGCCCGAATTCTAAAAATATGTTTTGCTGCCTGAATTCTAAAAATATGTTTTTCTGCCTAATTTCTAAAGTACCTGAAACCTCAGTTCTTGTCCCTCCTCTATTTCCACCCTTTTGAGAGATCTCATAGCCCATGGCTTCAACCAGAATACATATTTATAAAATCATCGCCAGCCCAGATGACTTTCCTGAGCTGCATCCTGGCAAATCCAATAGTCTACTCAACATCCACTGCTTTATAGGAAGAAGCATTTCAAACTTAACACATCCAACATTAAAATTTGGACATCCATCCTCTCAACCCATTTTCAGCCCCGCCAGCAATTTCTTCTCTAGATCCTCTCCAATTGTGTTCATCCAATTGCTTATTCCACATGCTCTTCATCAGTTGCTTATTCCAAATGCCTAGGTAACACCTTTGTTCTGGTTTTTGCCTCCCTCTCCCTCTCTTCAACACTTTCCACCTCTACTCACATATCCAGTCCATCAGAAAAAGGTCCTGTTCACTCTGTCTCAGAATATATCCTGATTCCAACCACTTCCCCTGTCTTCTCCACAAGCACCTAGTTCAAGCCAGCAACATTTCTCACTTGGATTAAGACTTTAAACTGGTTTCTCTACTGCTTGTCTTCTTGTCATACTGATGTCTGTTCTTCATGCAACAGAAGTGATTGTTTTAGAATGTAACACAAATGAGTTTATTCTTCTACTATAAAGCTACCAGTGATTTCCCAATGAAGTTCTAATAAAATCCAAAACCCCTATCAAGTTGTGAGAGACCCTACATGAACTGATCATGCCTCACTCACCCACCTTGTTTATTGTGACCTTCTTTATGACCCCTGAGTACAGCAAGGGCATCTGGATGTCAAGCCCAGTACTTGTGATTTCCCTACTGGGAAACTCATGCCCCAGATTTTCACACGCCTGGCTGCCTGACAACCCAGATCTCAGCTCAAATGTCAGTCCCTCAGAGAGACTGTCTTTGACATTTTAAATAAAGTTGTCTTTGCACACTTCCACAAGCACACATATTTTCTACTTCATTAACCTTTCTAAATTTTTTCAAAGCACATTACTATCTAAAATTTATTAATCATTTATTTATTATCTGCCTTCCCCACTATAAAATTCCATAAAGCCACTCATTAAATAATTTTTATAGGATAAAGCAAAATCCAACTCAAACTGGATTAATGAGAAATAGAAAAAAAGTAAGCATAGCCTAAAGGTCGAGGAATAGATTTGGTTTAAGGGATGCCTGGAGCCAAGCACCCATGGTCTCTGTGTTGGTGGTTCCATGGCCCAACCTCAAGTTTCATCTTACTCTTTCTGACACCGTTTATACACAATATTTTTACCTCCTTCCTCCTTCTTGAACTATTTACTTTCAGAACCACACTTTGTTTTGATTCTTTTTCTAGTTCATCAGGCACTCCCACCTTTTTTTTTTTTTTTTTTTGCTGATTCTATTTATATTGCCAACCTCTAAATATTCCACTGACCCCAGGCCACACCCTCTGCCTTGTCTTGCCTGTCTGTACTGACTGCATTAGAAATCCATCCAGTAAAACTACTCTCTATGGGCTAGTGACAACCAAGTATGCACTTCTGGCCTCCAACTTTTCCTTTGAATTCCCAGCTCGTATGCCAAATTTCCCACTCAGTATTGTTATTCGGAATGTTAATAGGCTTCTCAAATTTAATGTATGTTAAAACTCTCCAAAACTAAATAATTGACCCACAGAAACTCCACACTTGCTTCGCCTCACGTTCTCCATCTCAGTCAACGGCACCTTCATTCTTCAGTCTACTAGGAAAACCCACCAGCGCCACCTTTCAATATACCCAGAAGTTGACCGCTTCCCACCACTCTGCTTCTACACCTAGTCCGAACCTCCATTATTTTGTGTGAAATTTTAGTGGCCTCATTACCTCCTCCATTTGATTCTTTGGCACAGAAGCCACAGAGGATTCTTTAAAATAGAGAGTCAGGCACAAATAATGCCCCTTTTTATTATCACAAAATCATAAGCATGTAATTCTGTAATATAACAATATCACGCTCAAGGACACCACATGACACTTTAAGTGAGATGTTCAAATTCCAAGTATAAATTGTTGCACCCATATCATCACTCCAGCAACTGTACTCACACAGGCGTTACTTCTGCTGGACCCCGTGTGTCAGGTCCTGTTCCGCCTCTGCTCAACACCCTCCCACTGCTTTGCGTTTTTGCCAAATAGATTCCAGACTTTCACCAGACACTGTAGGTCCTCCGGGATCTGTCTCCTGGCTGCCTTTCGGACCCTCTTTCCTATTATTTCTCCCCACTCTCCCTCAACCCCAGTCACACCAGGCTTCTGCTCTTCATTGGACCTGCCAAGGTCATTTCTACCTCGGGGTCTTAGAAAGTACTGGTTGTTCCATCTAGAACACAGTTCACACCCCAACTCCATTCAGGTCTCAGAGTCCTTCCCTGGTGACCCTAGGCAGAACAATTTCTGCTGTCTCCTTCAGAAATCATTTTTCTTTTTAGCACTTCATGCATGACCCGTATATTAGGCAGTGCCCAGTCAGGAGAGAGAAACCACACCATCTGTTTAAATAGATAAAAATTTATATAAAGAATTGTTAACTAGTAGGAGAGGATTAACTACTAAAAGGGGCAGAAGAGAAGCCTGAGGGGGTTAGATGTAGCATGTGCAAAAAGGTAGCTACTACCTCTAGGCTGAAGAAAAATGCTCAGCAAGGAAGTTAAGGATGAAGAGTGTCCCCTCCCCCAAAAGCTGAGGCTCAGACCCTCTCAGAAAGGACACGGCTACTGCAGAAACATGCAGGCCACCAATGGCAAGGAAACTTGCCAATGGGCATGGGCCCCACTGGTCTTTAGAAGCGGTCTGCTCTTGCCAAGAGATATGGGCCGTTGGAGCTGGCGTCTGGATTGGCCTGTCTCTGCTACAGGGTGTGGCCAGGGCAGTATTTCCTGACCTTGCTGGAGAGTATGGCCAACCAGACCTGATGGCAAGTGGCCCCGGTAGGGATAGCATGACCTCAGGGTGTGGCTAGAATGAATCTGCAAGAACTGCCAGACTTCCTCTCCGAATAATAAATAGACAGCTAGAAGCTTGAAAGGACGTATCTTCCTGCCACCATCCCTTTGCCCTGTGACTTCTCTTGATGACATTTAACATTCTGCTAGCTGGAAAAGGGGAAATGTTCAGAGGGTCCAGCTCCAGTCTTGCAGGGCAGGACAAAGAAGGGAGGGTTCGGAGAGACAATGAGTTGGTAACTCAGAAAACAAATTAGATATGTGTCTGTTTAGTTTTTGATTTTTCCCCACTACGATACAAGCCCTTTGAGAGCAGGGACTTCTTCTTGTTCTCTGTGTGTCAGCATCTTATATACTTCCCAGGATTTAACAGGTATTCAATAAATAGTCATTAAATGAAAGTATAAATTCATAGCCTGGCTCTTTTTAGAACTTGTTTTGTTCTGTTACCTGGCATTCATTTCCTCTTGTTTTCCAATCACACCGCAGTATCTCCCAATTTCTGACTCGAAAATCCACTTCTCTGACCATCGGGCTATTCCGATACATCACATTCTCCAAGAGTGAACACAAGTCCTGAGACAACTAATCATTACAGCCTCTCCTTCAGCCGATGAGATGCAGGCCCATGTTTTCTGGAAGTTGTGAGTGAAAAGGAGCCCTGTATCTTGAAATTTTCATGGGAGAGGAAATAAGTCTGGGTGTGCTGGAGGAAACCTCAGTCATTTTGGGAGGGCTTGGCAGAGGTTAGAGCTGACACAGATAAAAGCCAAGCAGAACGATGGAGAGATGCTAAATCCAGGCCACATCGTCTGAATCCCTGGATGTAGCCAGCCAGACTTTTCAGTCACGTTAGCCAATAAAGTCCCATTTTGCCTACATGTATCAGTCAGAGTTCTCCAGAGGAGTAGAACCAATGATAAACATATACATTATAATTATATATATATAATAAAATTTATATAATATATAATATATACTATAATCATAATTATATATAATATATAAGTCATATAATATATATGAAAGGATTTATTATGAGGAATCGGCTTACATGTTACAGAGGCTAAGAAATCCCATGACCTACCATCCATAAGTTGGAGACCCATGAAAGCCAGTGGTTAATTCCAGCCTGAAATCAAAGGCCTGGGACCCTGGGGAGCTGATGGTGCAACTCCCAGTCCAAGGGCAAAAAAAGACTGATGTATTAGCGCGGGCAGAGAAGCAGGCATCAAACGGTGTAATTTCTGCCTTCCTCGGCCTTTTCGTTCTGTTCAGGTCCTCAGTGGGTTGGATGGCGCCATAGCACGGGGGAGGGCCATCTATGATGCTGAGTCCACCGATTCCAATCCTAATCTCATCCAGAAGCAACGCTTAGTGTGGGCTCTCTCTGGCCCGGTCAATGTGACACAAAAAAATCAATCATCGCACTAGCCAATTTGGTTTGTTTTTTTCACCAACTGCTGCGGCACAAGTTTAGTTATACTTTTAATACTCAGTCTCCTAAAAGAAAGAACATGTCCTTGCCTTACACCTCATACCACCTCACTGAGCCCCTGACCTCTCCCTGGAAGATAGTCCGTATGCTCATAAATGATCTGATACCAGTATCTGACAGAATTCTGGAAATTGACTTTAATGTTTAACCCCTGATCTCCATTCCAGAATAATCAGAATAATTGCTTTCAGAGAATACTTGTCTCTGAAAATGACTGGACAGAAGAAATAAAATATTCAAACTTTTAAATTTTCTTCACACATAGAGAAACAGAAATGAAGAAATACCTTTGAAATTAACAGAAAAACCTTCATGTAATCAAAAATAACTAAGTGATTGCAAAAATAGCTATCGTAATCTTAGAATCCAACCAGAGTAGAAGTTTCGCAACCACATCAGGGCAAAGGATAAGAATGACAATAAAATTCATGGACAACTGCTTTCCATATGGCATCTGGCCCAGAGCCCCCTTCTGGGGCCAACCATAAATCCCCCAGTTGCTGGGAATATCCCGTGCTAAGGGACCACAGCTGTCTCTCACCCTGGCGATCTGCCTCGCTGAAGGTTCTCTGTCAAGCAACAGCGACTGGCTGCTGTGAGGATGAAAATGCTCAGTCTCCTTGCCTCAATTGGGGATAATTATGAAGGGTAATTCTAATTTCAGGGCTCCCCGCAGGAATGCCTCAGACTTTGATGCCAAGAGTACCACCTAAAAGCACTCCCTAATCAACCTTCTGCACACAATTCTCTACCTCAGACTCTTTTCCAGAATCCTGATCTAAGAAAGATAAAACAGGAGGAGAGATGAAAAGGAGAGGAATAACATATACTTTTTCATATAAAGAAATGAAGAGTGAGGCTGCAATTAAGAGAGATTATGACAGATTATTTTATAACCACAGACTTCTGAGTGAGAATGCACTTGGCAGGACATCTCAAATGATGGCTCCTATCAACAGGGGGAAGAGGGAATAAAAATCTCAGTATTTGAAAACTTAGTATTTTGAATCTGGATCCTTACCTTCACCACTTTTAACACCAAAATGCATTGCAAGTGAATTAAATATTTAAACAACAATAAAACCAAGAACATTAAATAGGTGATAGATGAAAGGAAGAAGAAAGAAAAGGAAAGGAAAAGAAGGAGGGAGGGAGGGAGAAAAAATAAAAGAAGAAATACATATATATTCATTCATCACATTTCTGTTTCTTTGACTGAACTATGACTGACACATTATTGAATTGATTTGAACTACATTGAAATCCCAAGCATGAGAGTTTGATTTGAAATTTTTGAAAAATTAATGATAATAAACATTAAAATATTGTTAACAAGCATTAATATGTTTCATTAATAATAAAACATTATTAATGAGCAAGAAAACATTATAGGTAGAGCTCATATTTGTCTATCTTTAAATGAGAAAGTTGAAAATGGCAACTGCCCTCAACATTTTACAGAGGATATCAAAAAAGAGAAAAAGGCACTGAATTTCTACTCAAGGTTTCCACTGTCACTTTAGTTGACTCTTGACTTCTGATTCTACCTTCATTTTCATATTCCAGACACAGAATGAAAAAAGAAACGACTTAGCTAGAATAAGGTAGCTCGTATGGGAAGTATCGAGGATACCAGCTTTTTATCTTTATTTTTAAATTTATTTATTTATCTTTAGAGGGGAAGGGAAGGAGAAAGGGAGAGAAACATCAATGTATGGTTGCCCTTTGCGCATCCCCTGCTGGGAACTGGCCTGCAGGGAACCGGCCTGTAACCCAGGCATGTGCCCTGACTGGGAATTGAACCGCGATTGTCTGGTTCGCAGGCCCAAGCTCAATCCCCTGAGCGACACTAGCCAGGGCCCAGCTTTTGATCTTTAAAATTCACTTTCTTATATTTAGGTTATTTATTGCATATACACATATATTTCCCCAGAGGAGTTGAGGTTACTGCTAAACAGAGAAAAGGGATTTGCATTTTTACACATTGTATAACACGGCGAAAATATTTCCATCAAGATTACTTCTGATTCAATTTTTTCATAACATCTGTTTCCATTGAGCAAAAATAATATGCTGTCATGTATCTGGGACACACTTGTGCTTTCTATTTTCATATTAGCAGCACAAAACCTGTCATTGTTAACTCGATATAACTGCCACCAATGCCACGTCCAACACACGGACAGGCGTACTTGTACTCACGAATTCATATTACTCTACCCTTGGAATGTTCTGCAAAAATCAGCAATTTTCCTAGTTCATTTCAACCTGTTTTCAATCTTATACACTGGATACAAAGTGATGTTTTTACTCAGACAGACACAATAAAATGTTTACATAATGGAAAACAACATCTTCATTTTCTTCTGTGTTTTCCAAAGTTTCTGCTATGAGTAGGTATTATTCTTCTAAACAAAAATAAACATGACATATTTTTAAATAAAACTATAAATTTCTTTTCTTTTAAATTGAAAGGGGAAGTGATCATAAAAGAGAGACTTTCAGTAAAGTAGAAAAATAACACCAAAACTTAAACATCCTTTAACAAAATCTTCCCTGATTAAGATTTATATTTTTTAAAACAATTTTTTTAAAGATTTTATTTATTTATCTTTAGAAGGGAAGGGAAGGAGAGAGGGAGAGAAACATCAATGTATGGTTGCCTTTTGTGCGTCCCCTGCTGGGAACTGGCCTGCAGGGAACCAGCCTGCAACCCAGGCATGTGCCCTGACTGGGAATCGAACCGCGATTGTCTGGTTCGCAGGCCCGCGCTCAATCCACTGAGCTACACCAGCCAGGGCCAAGATCTATTTTTATTATATTTTATTACGCTATTAGAGTTGTCCCAATTTTCCACCTCTGCCCCACTCCACCCAGCACCTCCCACTCCCTCAGGCAATTCCCACACCATTGTTCATATCCACAGGTCATGCATGTATGTTCTTCTGCTACTCCGGCTCCTATACTGTACTTTACATCCCCATGGCTATTCTATAACTAACTACCTATTTGTACTTCTTAATCCCCTCACCTGCACACCCATTCCTCCACATTCCTCTCCCGTCTGGCAACTGTCAAAACATTCTCTGTATCCATGATTCTGTCTCTGTTCTTCTTGTTTACTTAATTTGTTTTTTTAGATTCAGTTGTCGATAAATATGTATTTATTGCCTTTTTATTGTTCAAAGTTTTTATCTTCTTTTTGTTACATAAGTCCCTTTAACATTTCACACAATAATAGTGTGGTGATGATGAACTCCTTTACTTTTTTTTTTTGTCTGGGAAGCTCTTTATCTGCCCTTCGATGCTAAATGATAGTTTTGCTGGGTAGAGCAATCTTGGCTGTAGGTCCTGTTTTTCATAACATTGAATATTTCTTACCAATCCCTTCTAGCCTGCAAAGTTTCTTTTGAGAAACCAGGCTGACAGTCTTATGGGAACTCCTCCGTAGGTAACTAACTTCTTTTCTTCTGCTGCTTCTAAGATTCTTTTTACCTTCAACCTTTGGCATTTTAAACATGATGTGTCTTGGAGTGGGCATCTTTGCATCCATCTTGTTTGGATCTCTGCTTCCTGGACTTGCATGCCTATTTTCTTCACCAAATTAGGGAAGTTTTCTTTCATTATTTTTTCAAAGAGATTTCCAATTTCTTGCTCTTTCTCTTCTTCTTTTGGCACTCCACTGATGTGAATGTTGGACCTCTTGTCCCAGAGGCTGCTTATACTTTCCTCATTTTGGGCGGGGGGAGGGGGCGGATCTATTTCCTTCTTGTGGTCCTGATTGGTTGTTTTTTTGGTTCCTTATGTTCCAAATCATTGATCTGATTCTCTGCTTCATCCACTCACTGTTGCTTCCCTACAAATTGTTCCTTATTTCAATTAGAGTACCCTTCATTTCTGACTGGATCTTTTTTATGTTGCTGAGGTCCTCACTAAGGTCCCTGAGCATACTTAAAACCAGTGTTTTGAACTCAACAGTGATAAATTGTTTATCTTCATTTTGATTAGTTCTTATTCTAGAGTTTTGATCTGTTCTTTCATTTGGGCCATGTTTTTTTTTTGTCTCCTTGTTTTGGCAGCCTCCCTGTGTTTGTTTCTATGTATTGGGTAGAGCTGCTTTGATTCGGTGTCTTGATGGTGTGGCCTAATGTGGTAGGTGTCCCATAGGGTCAGTGGAACAGACTCCTCTATCACCAAGCTGGGTTACTCGAGTTATGCCCCTTGTGTGGGCTGTGTACACCCTCCTCATGCAGTTGAGTCTTGGTCGTGGTTGAAAGATGAATGGAAGGGATTTACCCAGGCCCATCAGCTACAAAGATTGGCTATAACCACTTATCACCAACTTCTACCCTCCATGGAAGATCAGCTGTGCCAGGTCAAGGTGGTGGTGCTCTGATGTGGTCTGTAGCTGTCCACTGGGTGCACTGGCTCTAGGTTTCTCTGGTGGTGCAGGTCAAGGTCGGCCCCCACCTCTGTTTTGCTACCTTGCCTGAGCTATAAAGCAATCTGAGAAGGCAGCTACTTGTGCTGGGCTTGCAGATTCCCAGGTGAAGCCAACCTGTGAATCTGAGATGGCTGCTGTTAGTGCTGGGCCTGAAGCTCTTTGAGGCCAGTTGTTGATTGTTGGAGAGGATTTAGGAAGCTGTGTAGTATGAGCCAAGACTAGCCATACATAGGGAAGGCAGCTTGGGTGAACCCAGCCTGGATGGATCCCTAAGTTGGGTGGGACAGAGTCTCTGGGGTTCTCTAAGGCAGATCAAAGGCTGTTAAGCAGGTTGATGGAGGCTCAGATATTGTACCAGCTTGCCAGTTCTGTGGGGGGAAGGTCTAAAAAGTGACAATAGCCTCTGCTCACCTTGATGCAAGACACCTTAGTTCCTCCCCATATGCCACTGGTGCCTTTCAAGCTGCTCCCCCACTGCTGGAGCTCAGAGGGTGCTAGTCTGCATGTGTGAGTCTGTGTGTGGGTTCTTTAAGAGGAACTGCTTGGAGATCCAGAAGTTTCTTCCACTAATTCAATCCCTGCTGGCTTTTGCAGCCTGAAATTGTGGGGACTTTTCTTCCTGGCACTAGAACCCTGGGCTCGGGGGCCTGATGTGGGGCTGGGACTCCTTGCTTTTGATATCCTTCCCGAATTTTTATCCACAACACCTGGGTGAGAGACCAGCCTGTTCCTTGTCTGTGCCCCTGCTACCAGCCTGGATGAATGTGGTTTCTTTAATTCCTAATCGTCAGACTTCCATTCCACTAGATGTCTGATGGTTCTGAGTGATGGTTGTTCTATACTTTGGTTGTTATTCTGATGTGGTTGTGCAAAGAGGCGAGTCATGTCTTCCTACACCACCATCTTGACCAGAAGTCATACATTCACTCTTAACAGTCCTTCCTACTACTTCTTTTTAACAGCTACATACCCACTTTGTACATTATGATTTATAAGTTTTTATGTACTTTTTAAATATTTGTTTTTCTACATAAAATATACATATATGTGTATATGTATATATGTATAAATATGTATTTCTGACTATATATATCCTAGAAATTTCTAATTATACATACATAGTTAGAAATTCCTAACTATATTTTTTATTCCTTAAGTGTAAAGGAAGAAAAATATTCACACACTATCTTCTTGCCCTCTCCTTCAGACTGAAGGAAAGGGCAAGATCTGGAGGACCAGCTGTCCAAGACAGGCTTGACTCAAATGGGAATAAAAGTCATGCTGATAAAAGTAATAATAATTAAAATACTATCTACTATGTTCCAAAAGGCAACTAAGTACCTGGTGTTGGTTAGAAAAAACATTAACTAAGACAAACTTACTCTAAGCAGTATGTTCTCAAATCCCCAAAACCTTAAGATCAGAACAGTTCAGCCTTTCAAAACAATCCTAGCTGACTACATGCCCCTCTCTGTGACTTTTGGCCATCCTGACATCAGCTGGGAAGAGGGGCAGTAAGTTTTCAATTCCACGGCAGGCATTTGGTGCCTACCAAAAAGGAAAAACAGAACACAAGATGAAGTGGGAGATGACACATTCCAGCTAAGACTCCTTCTGTCTGGAGAAAGGAATGGAGACTCGAGCCTATAAAAATACAGAGCAGATGAGCTCAAGGAATATATTTCACACAGATTTTTAATGTTGAAGTTACTTCCAATCCCACTGACTTCTGTGACATAAGATGAATCTGGGATTTTCCAAAATTAGAAAAATATCCTTTGATTCGTTTTCCTGGTCATCGGTGTCTGTGTGGCCCTTCTGGGACAGACCAGAAATCGGCCACAAAGCTGCAGTGACTGGGAGGTGCTGCCTGTGGTGGGGCCCACACGGAGCCGGTTCACCTGCTGTGGCATCATCACAATGGCCCAGGTGGGCAAGCGTGGCTCCAGGGGGACAGGAGAGGTGGGCTTCAGGGCACTTGTTAGCCGCCTCGCAGCCAATGACACTGATAATCAGTGGTCCCTAGTTAGGCTGCTGTCTCTACTGGACCTTATTTAATACAGTAAGACTCAAAACAATGAGAACAAGTAGGATTTATTTCCCCCTCCCATCTCATATTTATCTGGGTTTTATTTATTCATTTCCCCTGGGCCTTTATATTTCTAGGCAGGAGAGCTTCAAGCTGTACTTTACATGAAGAGCACAATCAAAATATTTCTCTATTTCTTTTTCATTAGTTGATATTTTTAAACTTTAAAGTATTACTGCATATTCTAAGTATGAACCATTAGACTTTAGAGGGCATATTAGTTTGCTTTAAATGATCTTTTTAAGAAAAAAGTGTTCCTAAATAGTAGCTGTTCTTTTTGATATGGGGGCAGCTGGGAGTGAGGAGACACAGGGTGTAGGTTCACTGCTGTGCTGAACTTGGGAATTCACTCACGCGGTGCTGGACTGGCCTGGGCTTCCTTCTCTGTACATGGACCCGCAGGCTCCGAGGCCGCCCTTCCCGCTCTGTCTTCCTGCGCGTGCACCCGGAGGACATGCCATCTGATCCACTTCCATACTCGTTGGGGAAAGCATTGCTGGTATCCAGTCTCTGGGGAAAAGTTGGTGTCTAGCTGTGATCCCATGTTGGTGCTCAAAACTAACAAAGAGAAATACCTTAGTAAGCAATATTTCTTAACTCACCATTGGGAAAATCATGCATTTCCCCAAATCCTTCCCCACAGGTTAATCCCATTTCTTCAGAGTCTGTCCCCAGAACAGAATTGTCATACTATTGCTAACGCTTTTAACATACTGTAGCTATTGGTCCTCGTTTGAAGACTGAAATCTCTCGTTCTCTGTTACGTTGCAGTCGCGTAGGTTAGACTTTGTGGTCGGGCCCCTTGTAAAGACATATATTGCGAGGTGATTTTTTTAGTTGAAAGCATCGGCCTCTACCACTCTGAAAATCGAAGGCATCCTGTCTACACGTCATCGATAGTTCATTTCTACCAGTCGAGCCAAAGAAGTGACATGAAAGAAATAGATGGGATTAGTATAAAATGCCCAAGCACTTATTATTGTTTATATTTTATTCAAATTAGTGGGGCTAATATTCGTATGTATTTTATTTAATTGTTTTCTGCTCTATATGAATTATTTCATCCATTTTTAAAGGAGCCAGACAGACAGACATGCATGGAGAAAAGGAGGCACTTGTGTTTTTAAAAAAAAATATTTGTATGTGCCCAGGCTGGTGTAGCTCAGTGGATTGAGCCCCGGTCTGTGAACCAAAGGGTTACAGGTTCAATTCCCAGTCAGGGCACATGCCTGGGTTGCAGGCCACTTCCCAGCAGGGAATGCATGAGAGGCAACCATACATTGATATTTCTCTCCCTCTTTCCTTCCCTTCCCCTCTAAAAATAAATAAATAAGATCTTGGGGAAAAAAAGAAAAAATATTTGTGTGTATGTGCACTCATAAGTTACCAAAATATGAACATAAAATTTGGTTTTCAAAAAAATGAAAACTTTGAGTTTTTTAAAGAGAAAACAAGTTATCTTAGTAGCAAAACTTTTCCCCCTTAATTTACAGCTACTTGGATATCAACATAATTGGAAGTTTTTATCCAACTCTTTCATTTCTATTTTTGGAAATATGATTCTTTGTCCTAAAATGGGCCTCATTGTCCTTTTAGGCAAAGGTAGTCTATTCCTAACATGTTTCCATTTTTGCTAAGAAGAAAATAAATCTAAGGTTTTTCATTTCCTCTCTTTTCATGTTTTAATATTCCTTTTTATGAAGTACAGTGCTCCTGTTTATGAGATGCCTTCTTATTTTATCTGTTTAGACATTGTGATCAGTGTTCTGACTTTATTTGCATGTCTAATGATAGTCACTTATCCTCCTGATATTAATAATGTTTAGGTCCGTATCCTTTCTTTAGAGTCCTTTTCATCACCTGATCGAATGATGTTTAAGAAAACGGACAGAGGAGCAGAGCTCCGGGACCGTCCCCACACCCACCTGTCACTTCGTGACTTTCTGTCCACAGTCAGAACATCTCGGGGAAGCCGTGTAACACTGCCTTCAGCCCTTGGCTTCATCTGTCCCCTCGAAGGCAGAGGTTGCCGATGGGCAGCAAGTCTCAAAACAGCTCTTACCAATCATTTCTCTGGTGACTGTCATAGCCACTCAGTTTGAAAAGGCTGAAAGAAAGTGAGCAGCTGCCACAGGCATGTCCCGGGACTCTTCCTGATTTTTCCACCCACGCCATTAAGGCCACATGGTGGCCACCCAGGGGCTGGTGGGAAGGGCCTGGAGTCTGTGTTTGCATGAAGGGAGGGGAGAGAAGAGAGAGAGAGTATGGTTCAGAATGGCAAGAACGAGAGGGGCCAGCTAATAGCAGCACTTGACTTTGACATTCAGGTACTATTCTTTAAATATTATGTGGCACGTTCTTGCTTTGGGCATGTTAGCAACCTTATTGGCTATGAGTTAATCGATGAGAAAAGTGATTGCCCTGGCTTTGGCTTGTGGTGGTGGGTGTGAACCCCCCAGACACACCCTGGAAGGTTGGGTGCAGTGTGGACCAGTGAGACAGAACTTGCATCCGTTCTGAATGGTCAAGTCTTGACTGAACCAGAAGGAAATGAGCAGACAAGTCAAAACCCGAATAAAACCAGTGAAATTAATCCCTTCCAGTTGGGAATGAAGATGGCATTTCTACAAGTTAACTACGAACACTTTCTAATTATATTCTTTGACATTAGGTAGTTATAATTAGATGACTGGTTTTCTATATGTACATTTTTTGAATGCTTGCTATCATTTGTTGTATAACGTACAGCTGATTTTCATCAGCTTTTTGTTTTTATGGCCCTGATTCCACTTACTACCTCTCCTTTAGTAAGTAATTTCTTAATTACAAGTTGTCAAAAATGAGGAAAAAGATGGATATGTGTACATCGCAGTCCTGAGACTCGTTTCACACCGCTCAGTTGGCAGATTGTAACTTGCCTTGTTGTAAACCCTAATATGCTTCTAAGACGCTATAAATAATCATGACAAGATCTAATAAAAATAGATGTCATATCAGAAAACCACAGCAGAGTTTAAACTTAGTTTAGTAAAATCAACAACTTGCTCACAAGACTGATGAACTGCAGTTACATGTTTTTAACAAAAGCATTTCTAGCAACCAGATAAGCAAGTGTCTTCTTGACATAGATGGATGATAGCACATGTGCCAGAGCCTGTGGAAAATAGGAGCTGTCATCTAGAAAATGACAGAGCCATTTCGAGTCCCTCTAGATTAGCACTCCATCTTCGGCTGAGCAGATAGACTGTTAGCAGAAGGTCTATTGCCAGCAAATCAGAAGCAAGAGGGCAGAGCCCTATCTTTCCAAGACGACTAGAATCATCAGAGCCTCCGAGGCAGAGATTGCAGGTGATGACGTCCCCGCTTTCTGTGAGGCTTGTGGTACAAGAAACCAATCCAATAAATGTACTACCATGTAGGTCAGCAAAAATATGAATTAATGCGTTCATCATAGAGATTTACCAGTGTTTAAAAACAGTGTAAGCTAGCATAAAGAAATTGTTTTTAATGCTCTGCCCCTATTCAAAATTGCCCATATGTAGGTGCCTGATAATAACATCACTGGTTTCCTACTTATCTTTGTTTAAACAACTGAGTGTTCACAGATCTTTCTTTCTAGCCTTGTGTGACTCACTAGTACTGTCTGACTGACCAGCATCCAGGGAGGTAATTCTGAGGTTAAAAGAAATGTCCAGAGTACATGGAATCGAGCGAGACCGATTTTCAAATGCAGCTGGGGCTGCACTTCAGGAAAGGCTTCCCCACCTTGTCCTGGAGCCCTCGGAGGGCCACGTCTTTGTGGCTGTGCTTAATGGCCAAGGGTAATATGCCACCCTGCTTGGGGTCCTCTGGCAGAGACAGAGCACTGCTGTTCCCCTGATGGCGTGGCACCACATGGCACATTCTGCCTAACACTGACCTAGCGCCTCTGGGCACAGCGACCCTGTGCACTGCCAGCATCTCAGGTTTCCGAGGACCCAGCTCAGCCACCATGGGGGGGCAGCTCTGAACGGTGCAGTCAGGACGACTTTCCCATTGGACAGTTAGAGGCTCAACATTTTGCTGCAACTCAAAACAAAGCAAGACAAAACTGCCCTACACGCATTTTCCTTAATGGCTGGGGTTAGCAAAAGAGATAGAAATATGTTTAATAGTGTTTAGAAATTGAGGATGATAAAGAAACAAGTGATTCCTGTAGGGGGAAAATGACTGCCTTTCATGGCTGGATGGCTAACAAAGGCCTTTTAACTTTAACTTGGAGCCACCAGGGTGACTGTCTGCGCCTAATCCTGGCTCTCTGCAGTCTCCTGACACCCGTCAGGATGAGATTTGCTGCACAGGTTTTTCTAATGCACCTTATGAGCCAGATAAAATCCCATTATACTGATGAGGCTAACTTTGGAAAGAATTATTCTTCCATCTGCTTATTTTATCTGTAATGACCAGTTATCTGTCTCCCATGTGCTATGTCAAGAAGAAAACCCGTGTTTCTGTGGCCTTGTACTTTGATTTTGGGTCTGTCAGGTTATATCACACAAAAGCCTCCTTCCCCCCCCCCCGCCCCCACTCTCCTCTTTTTGTTAATGACATTCCTGGTGATGAGCATTTCTAAAGAATAGCTCTGGCTTCCCCAAGTCAGCTTGGTTTTGTCAGTTTTGAATGCAGGGCCTTGCTTTGCCATTTCCAAGGTCTCTGTGACCCCCTGGCTCACAGCTGGTGCTTCAGGCAGGCGTTCACACCATGAAGACGCTGGCACTGGACCCTGGACCGACTCTGTGGAAGATGCAGCATCTCTTTCACAATGTGCAGGGGAACACGCCTCTCGTTCCATTGCTGGGAAGGGCTGCATCATTCACAAGTGCTTCTTGACAAAAATATTCACAACAGCCCACCTCCTAAGGGAGGGGGACATTTGGGGGTTTGAACAGAAGAGACCTTAGCTTGTCAGAGTGATTTTAAGTGAACACTGCTTTCTACTATGGGTTTAAAATCTGGTACAGTTATAAATGTAAGAACCTTTTAATTGTATCATGGCAAACTGTGTCAGTAAGGATATATAAGTAGAGAGGTTGTTTTTTTTTAAAGAAATATGGTAATAGAATGAGGTTAATATTCTTTCCTAATATATGACGTGGTATTTCTTTGTTTTATTATATATTTTTAATGTCCAGGAATAGATTATAATGGGACCTCAAGATAATATTTTTAATGTTTAAAAAGCATTTTATCTATACCTGGGGAAATCAGAGAAAGAAAACTTTTCATGACCACTTAGAAAGAAAAAGTATTGGCCCTGCTAGGCAGATATGATATTAAGATTTGTATCTCTAGCTAAAATCAGCACAGGAAGTTAGCAGATAAGTCTGAAAATGGAAATAGCATATCATCATGCATAATAAGAACTAAGGCTTTGAAGTGAAATTTTCTTTCCTTTGTGGTTAAATTCTTTTTTCAGATTTTGTGGTTTCATTTTGTGGTACTTGTTTAACAATGTCCTAGGTTGGAATTTATTCAAAGGAAAAAGCCTCCTTCAAATATTACTATAGCCTGAATCTAAACATGCCGAATGAGGCAGAGAAGTAGTAGATTAGATGCCAAAAAAATGGCTTTAACCTCAATTATCCAGACAGTATCTGAAGAACCACTATGCATGGCTGAACAGCGTGTAATCTAGTTGTCTCCAACAGAACTGCCCTCCTCCAGCTAGGAAAACCATCCTTACAGGTTACACTGTTTTCCCTTTGCAACTGAGTAAGATCCCAGGGTTACAAACAGATTTGCCCAGCATCTTACAGGTGAGGAGGTGAACATCATACATCCATATTTCTTGGGTAATTACACTTATTATTGATGTTATGTATAACAGAAAATGAGTGTTTTCCATACCACATTGGTGAACACTGAGAGTTTTTCGGTGAAAAAATAGTTATTTTGTGTAGTTATCTATAACTACTAGATACCTGTTTCCATATCACCACACCTGAAACTAGACCAAAACCAGCCTTTAAAAGTATCATCGGAGGTGCTGGGTGGAGGGAGGGGAAATGCAGAGTCATTGGATGGGTGAAGTTTCAGTTTCCCAGGAGTGAATGGTCTGCAGATTGTTGTGCAACAATGTAAACATATTTATCATCAGTGAACTCTACACTTAAAATGGTTCAGATGGTAAATTTCATGTTACTTTTTTACCACAATTAAATTTTAAATGTTTTAAAATATAATCAGGAGGAATAATCTCCTCTGGCTCCAGGAAAATGGGCGAGGTGAGATGGCACCATGTCCACCTGACGCTTTCAGTCATTAATGAAGCATTTACAGAGAATATCAGTAGAGCTGCGATAGGGGTCAAAGAAAACAAAAAGCAAAGGGAAGATCAGTGGCTTTGTTTCCTTGAATGATCTTGCTTCATGCAAGATACCAGAAATCACCTCTCAGAAAAACCTCAAAAAGTGTGGCTGGGCAACCCTTGAAAAACCCAGTTCTCAAACCAGGCTGATTGACCCTGGACACTGTCGTTGCTTAGACACCGAGAACAAAGCCAGCTTTCAATGTGTCAGATACACAACAGGGAAAAGAAACTCCTGGGATTCAAGTTAAGGAGAGGAGGATAAGATTCGTTGATCCAGAACTGGGTGCTTTACGTGTAATATTTCACTTAATCTTGTGAAGTACTATTGTCCCAATATTCCCAAGGGAAAAATTGGGTCTGAGAGGTTATGGACTTTGCCCTATTGTGCCTGTAGAGCGTATATCATTGGAAATGGAACTCCACTCCAATGAGTCTGATTTTCAGTTTAATCCTAATGTTTCTTACTCCATCTTGGACAGTCAAAGTGAAACTGAAGATGAGAGGCTTAACTAGTTTCTCCTGTCAGCACTCACACTCTGGGACGATACTCATACTCCCTGACTCTCTGCGGGCCCTGGTGCCTGGGGACCTAGGCAGCCTTCCTGAGTGACCGCCTACCCCTCACTGATCTGCAGTATCCAGCCTCCCAGTAACTGACCAGGAATAGGCCGATCCTTGGACATAGACGCATGAATGAGATTCGGCCCCTGCCCTGGGAAAGGGTGACAGGAAATACATATGCTAAGTGCCTGCCAGAGAGGAGGTATTTACATGGGCTCATGAGGGGATTCAAAAGCAAAATGAAAGAAGGACTTGGTGGGGAAGGACTGGATGGCATATAGTATCTACAACCAAAATCAGTGAGAATGACAGGGTAGGCTCCATGTCTAAGTCCAAGGCTCTGCCTCAAGTCCCCTGCTGCTTTCTGAGGACACCATTCCTGAAATTATAGGGGAGTTCAGCAACACCTAACACGTTAATGTTTTCCTTATCACTTTAGGCAACTGACCAAGTGACAGATTGAGAATATTTTATATTTTATTATCTACGACTAAATATGGTCCTTAATTGGAAACCAGATGTGTATATGGAGAGTGGGTTGTGTTAAGAGTGAAATTGTGGGCTAAAACTCTATTATTTGGGAAATTCAAATTTTCTTTCAAAATCAAGTTATCTAAACAACAAAACAAACAAGCAAGCAGAATAAAAACAAAGACACTGAAATAGAGAACAAGGGGACAGTGACCAGAGGGGAGTGGGAAGGGAAGTTAAGGGGAAAAAGGGGGAGGGATTTGGAGGAACAAATAGGAAGAACACAGGGATGAGAACTAAGGGGGGTGGAAATAGGAGGGAGGTGGGGAGCATGGGGCGGGGAGGATTGGGATGGGACAAATAGACAAAAAACTGTACTTGAAAAATAACTAAATAAAATTATTTAAAAAAAAATTAACTTACCTCTTCCCATACATATAGTAAATGCATAGAGTGCCAGACTAAGCTTCATCCTTTCATTGGTTTTCATGAATTGGAATTTCATCTTCCAATTTTGTATTGTTTTATTTATAACTTTATATATAATAATATGTATCATATTTACATAATTTTTACCCAAAAGGATCACCCCAAACACTCCAAAATGTGGTCTCTTGGCCATACTTGGGAAAGCAATTTTTAAGCTCCTGGTGTTCCCTCTAACTTTCTTTGGATGTCTTGGATTTGATGTTCCCCAAAGTTACAATAGATACACTAAAAAATAACATGCCAAATATGGAGTATTGCTGTAGAGAGCCAGGTGAAAGAAAGCACTGTAAGACACCAGTGGATGACGCTGCGTTACTCTCAGGAAAAAGCATAAAAAATAACCAGGAGAAAGCTGGAGAGATTCACAAACTGCAAGTAGGTCCATTAAACTTCTTTAATGGTATTTCTAACGTGCTGTTTAAAGAATGGCAGCAGTTATGGGCAAATGTAGCGTACCCCATTTTACTCATTGTTATTGGGTGTTAAAAGGAAACTACACTTATGGGACCTGTGGCTATCACATTTATTCTCTCACAACAAAGCCTCCTCAGCATTGTTTGTTATCCAGGAAACTTCACAGCCTTAGAGGACCCAGACTTCAAAGTCAAGGAAGTGGATTTGGGGCATGGGAGCCTGGGGGCACCGAGGCAACTATCGGTCTGCATAACTCAATTTTTTTTTCAGTCATTTGCTTACTACAGATGGCAAACCAGAATTCTATGTCTATACATCATTTCAAAAGCCCATATATTCATTTTTAAAGCTATATAGATACTGACTTAAGATTTCACAAAAAGTTTAGCTTACCAGACAAAAAAACACTGTTCTGTCGGTTGCTGATGGAAGGAGCCTTCCTTTGCTAAACATTGTGCAGCACCAGCAGCGTGACCCTGGGGTCATGGGACAACACTAGCGTGCTCAGGCTCTCAGGGGCTTTTTCTTTTTTTTAAAGTGGCACCTGCTGTGAGGCTCTCAGAATAAATACAGAGCCTGCAGCAAATCACAGATGTTTTATGCACTACAAACACTGACAGGAAGTAATCACTAAAAGAGACAGAAACAGTGGTAGGTAGGAGCCTGGAAGAAAAAATAAAAACCCTTGTATCTTTTGAGGGAGGCTTGGGAGAATGGATTTAAGAGTGTGAGGAGTTTTGCTATGCGCCGCATTCTGACCCAGATTCCAACCCCGGGCCAGGTGTGAGGGCACAGGGCTTCTCAGGAAGAAGGGGCGTCTTCCATTAAGACTAATGGAAGAGTATGCTCGAAAATCCCTCTATATTGTTTTGCGTGGGTTGAAGTGCTAAACTTTTTTAGTCGTTCTTGTTGATTCTATAAAACAAATACCCCATGATTTTTTTAAAGTTTAAAAGTAAATGTTTTCATTTTGGTGCAAACATTTCCTATTAGCAGGGACCAGTTCCCTTTATACTTCTGGGGGGGCTGCCCCCACCACCTCAAGGAGGTTCTTTCCGCTGTCCTGAACATTGGATGTGGACCCTCAAAAAGGAATGTCATGCTTGAGTTTATCTTGTTTTCACACCAGGTTATTTTCAGTGTATTTCAAGACCGTTTAATAACATTATTTCATTGACTTCCAAGTAAGTGGTAACAAAGAAAATATTTGTCTACTCTACATTTTCCCAACAGTTTCTGGACCTCATTTCAAAGAGATTCATGTTGCCTGAATGTTAATGTGCTTTCTTTCTTCCAGAGAAACCAAAGCGTGTTATTTGTTTTCGCAAGAGTGTTTATAGTTAACACATTTACATTTGAGATCACATCTGCTCCACTCCTTAAACGACTTCTCTAATAAGTATTTTTTAGCTTATAATCACATTAACAAGCTACCCCTAACGAGTCCTTCAGAGCCCTGTTTTTAAATTTTTATTTTAATATTTGACAGTTTCTTTGTAGAAAGGAAAGAACATTGGAAATAATATTGGATGTTTCGCCAAGTCTGTCAAATGAGTAGCACCTCCACTTTCTCAGCTCTGTCTCATTAAAATTGTATTCTAATTCTGTCTTAACTGGGTCTCTGTGCTTCATAAGTCATTGCCTGCTCATTACTTGTAGTCTGGGAGATGGAATTTATTCAAGCCCGATAGCTGAGATAAAGAATTGAAAGGCAGGCAGCTGGGAGAAATAAAATTAGCCTCTTTTAGTGCTTTTTCCGGCTGGATTTTTGCACAGCCACCCATTAGGCCACGTGTCCATTTGCATGTGTGACACCCTCTATGTTTGGTTTTTAGATTTTTGTTAGGATGATATTCTTAAAAAAAATAAAGAGATTCTCCTTTTTTTTTTGTCTTAGCACTGAAATGCCACTGAGCATCTGAATTTTCTCTAATTATAGAATGATTAAAATTGCCCAACAAAGATTAATTGTTTCATTGTGTTACAATTCATATTGGTGTCTCCTTACAGAAAAGAACATTAGTCACAAAGAGTAAATGCTATACCCTCAGACTGGTTTGAGGGGAAATGGATTTAGAACATAATGTGACTTACAAGCAATTTCACATGGAATCCAGCAGGGACCTGTGCTTTCTAACCTAACCACTCCATCTCCAGCTTTAAATGTCAAAAGAATACACTGTGGAATTCCTAATTTGGAATAGGGAGGAGTTTTTGAAGGAAATTGACTAAAAGCATGGTACCTTCCATTACAAAATTGAGTTGTTAAGAAATGATAGGGTCCTATTACGAAACTTGGTATTTTTGACTTCTCTGATCATGAACAGATATTGTCATTAGCTCGCTAATGAAACTGACTGCAACAACAAGCAGTAATTTAGAAATATATTCTAAGTTAGTTTCAATATGAAAGCAAAGTCTTTGTTGATCTGTGTATGTAATTAATGTCATGTCATGAATCAGCTGAGGGATTTCTGCATAGAAATATATGCATTGATACGAAAGAAAAAGGATTTATTTACCCTCCAATTCTGGAAGTAAAGGTGGATATGTACTTAAATATAAGTACTGATGCATTTTTTCCTGATTACTCAAAGAAAATATAGGGAGGACAACACATTTCTTAGAAACATGATGCTTAGATTTAGGTTCAGTTTAAGCATTTGTACATACAGTACAGTGTGTATACCAAAGCTGGAAATGTTGCCAATAGTATATGTATAGAATTAAATTTAAATAGGCAGCATCTGTCAAAGTATTATGTAAGATGTGTGGACAGATTTGTCTGGTCCACTGTAGCACTTAACTGCAAAATATTTTATGTGACTAATAAACTTCACTGATAAGCAGTAGACTAGATTCATAAACAACTTTGTCTTTCATGTAGGTGTATTTTGGTAACAGTAGCTAGATTGGAAAGGTGGACTCTCGAGAGCATTTAGCATGGTGGATTTTTATTTTCTTTTTGTATCTTTCTCAGTGTGGTATTTGGTTCATTGTCTTTGTCATGCTTGTACCTATTAACATTTTGTAAACCATCTAGCAAAGCAGGATGTAAAGTTATAATCTAGGACCAAACTAGAAATCAATAGGCCACACGAGGCTAAGCCATGGCACGATATAAGAGATTCTGCCTAAAGGATTACATAATAGATAAGTATGCAATATAAATATATGGAGGGACCCCCCCAAAAAAAACAGAATTATATTCTGGAAGGCAGGCCCCTTGTACTATAGGCTTCCCCTGCTAGGGGAGAGTTCTAGGAACCCATCTGTATCAGTGTACCAGCTGGCATTGTTGTGAGAGGCTGAGTTTGGCTTCAGTGAATTTTTTTGACAACTCAGTGAATGCATTTGCTCGTTTCATGATGGGTAATGTACAAGTGCACCAGCCCACATCTTGAAGAGTGTTCAGAACTTTTTAACCAAAAACATCATGACCCCTGTGTCCTACCCACTCTATTCACCTGATCTTGGCCCCAGCGACTTTTTCTTGTTTCCCCAAATGAAAAAGTCCTCAAAAAGAAACATTTTGCTGATGCAGAAGAGGTGAAACAAAAAATGGCAGAAGCACGAAAAGGCATCAAATCAATGAATTCAAAAACCTGTGGAAAAATAATGGAAAAATAATGGCAACAACTTCCACCAAGATGGAGGCATAGGAGCTTCCTCCATCATTGGTAAAGGAGGCACCAAGATGGAGGAAGCACTGTGCCTTCTCACACAACCAAGTTTTAAAAAAACAAAGTTTTAGCAACAAAAATGCAGCCAAACCACAGAAAATTGAACTATACGGAAGTCTGACAACAACGAACCCTTCAGCCAAACCAGTAAGAGGGGCAGAGCCAGCAGCAGAGCAGGGTCAGGCAGGAAAGATCCACCAGACCAACCCGGGTGCGCGACCCAGGTGCACCAGCAGCCATGGGTGGATCCCAGGTGTGGAGTAGTGGGTGGACCCACTGAGGGCGCAAGGCAGTGGACTCACTGAGGGCTGACCACGGTCACGCATTCGAGCACAGATAAACCAGTGAGGGAGCGAGCAGTGAGACGGACCGCGCAGGCCCCAGCAGGGGATGGGGGGAAAGCAGCAGAGGGGACGGCCATTGTCCCTCTCTGACCACGCCCCCACACACAGTATCACAAACCAACAACCTGGGTGGCCCCGCCCTGGTGAACAACTAAGGCTCCGCTCCTCATATGTAACAGGCATGAACAGATCAAAACATGGCTCAAGAACACTCAGAACCCCAGAGCCGATAAATCTAAGCAATGAAGAACTAGCTAAACTTTCAGATGCACAGTTCAAAACACTGGTGATCAGGATGCTCACAGAACTGGTTGATTTTAGTCACAAATTAGGGGAACATATGAAGGCTAAACTAATTGAAATGAATGGAAATGCACAGGAAACCAATAGTAATGGAAAGGAAACTGGGTCTCAAATCAAAGGAGTGGACCAGAAGGAGGGAAAAAAATGACCAAACAGAAAAGGATGAAGAAACAAGAATTCAAAAAAAGGAGGAGAGGCTTAGAAACCTTCAGGACATCTTTAAACGTTCCAACATCCGAATTATAGGGGTACCAGAAGGGGAAGAGGAACAGCCACAAGTGGAAAACTTATTTGAACAAATAAAATAAAGGACAACTTCTTCAATCTGCCAAAGGAAATAGACTTCCAGAAAATCCAGGAAGCTCAGAGAGTCCCAAAGAATTTGGACCCAAGAAGGAACACACCAAGGCACATCATCATTATATTAGCCAAGATTCAAATGAAGGAGAGAATCCTAGAAGCAGCAAGAGATAAGGGGACAGTCACCTACGAAGGAGTTCCCATCAGACTGTCAGCTGATTTCTCAAAAGAGACCTTACAGGCAAGAAGGGGCTGGAAAGAAGTATTCAAAGTCATGAAATCCAAAGACCTACATCCAAGATGTAGGTCTATCCAGCAAAGCTTTCATTTAGAATGGAAGGACAGATAAAGTTCTCTCAGATAAGATCAAATTCAAGGAGTTCATCATCACCAAGCCCTTATTATATGAAATGTTAAAGGGACTTACCTAAGAAAAAGAAGATAAAAAAGATGAACAGTGAAAGGACAGCAAACTCACAGTTAGTAAGAACCACACCTAAAACAAAAGCAAACTAAGAGGACAGCTAGATCAGGAGCAGAACCATAGAAATTAAGATCACGTGGAGGGTTAGCAACAGGGGAGTGGGAGGAGGTGAAGGGGGGAGAAGGTACGGAAAATAAGTAGCATAGATGGTAGGTAGGAAATAGGGGGGAGGGCAAGAATAGTAGGGGAAATACAGAATCTAAAGAACTTGAGACACATGGTCATAAACTAAAGGGGGAAATGGTGGGGTAGGGGGTGTGCAGGGTGGAGGGGAATGAAGGGGGGAAATAGAACAACTGTAATGTCATAATCAATAAAATATATTTAAAAATAAATAAATAATAGCAAAAAATAAAAATTAAAAAAAAAGTGGTGTAAGCCATGGCAAAAGAAGTCTCCATAGGTGTATTGGATCAAACAGAGAGCACTTTGAAGGTGACTGAAGTTTAAACGTGTAAGAGTAAATACACCATTTTTTTTATAAATAAACTCCGGGTTTTGGGGTCCCCCTCATATACATGTTACGTAAGTAAATCCCAAAGACCAAAACCGATGTGGACTTAGTACTATACAAATTACTTTTTAGTATGTGTTTATGGGCTTCACGATAAAGAGCAATCCTGTAGTATAACTAGTACACCTAGGCCCTCTCATCTCTGTATGTCTGCCCCTTCGGCTCCTCCCCTTCTCCACTCCAGGCCCTCAGAAAAAGCACATACCCTACCCCTACAGTCTGCATGGCCCCCATCAGGCAAATAAAACTGATAATACTAGTGTGGAAACTGATTTGTTTTTCAAATACAACATTCTTAACACCAAGTTGGGTCTACGTAACCCCTGAATTTGTAACCTAAGCCTCAGAAATCTACAGAACTAAAGGATCCCTCAAGAAACATACTGAGAAAATGTACCATATGTTCCTGCAAAAGACTTTGATCTATTTTTTTCACTAGCAAAAGATTGTTCCCTCTTTTCAGGCTGTAAGAATCTGGTTGCCAGTTATTCTCAAATTATTTTATTTGTCCCCTTAATTTTTTATAGAAATGACTGGCTGTATCTGTAGCACTTTTACACAGCACCAAGGAAAGAATCCCTTCCCACCCCCGAGTTCCATGTGAGCCAGTTCCTTCTCACCAGAGAGGAACAAAGACACCTACAGAGACAGGGAGGAAAGTAGCAAAGGGTCGTTGCAGATCTACTGTCAGTCCAAGGCCCTGCTGCGGCCGTCAGTGCTCCGCTTGTCTCTCTACTTGGGACAACTGGTTGTAGCTGTCCTTCATGATTGGTGGTGGTTAAAACTGGACTACTTAGCACCAGTGACCACTATGGTCAGGATCAAAGAATTCGGTTGATTATTTGGATTTGGGCTGTGTTCTTCTCTGTCCTGACTTCCTGAGTTCTTGCTATTTCCTCGGTAGTTGCATATCTTCTTGTAAATGCCATCCACATTAAGGCATTTGTCGGGTCAGACCTCAATGAGGGAAATTTTTGGAAAAAGTGGAAGGTCTCAGGGGACTCCGCCCACATTGTTCTTACGAAGTGGCACACCCACATCTCCTCCGATTAGCTCTAGTGCACGTCACTTGTTTCCTCTCACTACACGTTCAGAAGTGGCCTGCCCTACAAAATATTTTGTGCCTGGGTTTTTTTTTTAACCTTTATATTTTAATTCCTTGTGATGTGACTCTGTCTTTCTTTGACTAATTTTAGGATCATGTTTTACCATCAGAAGTGTCCCTACATATAAGTATTTTCTTTGAGCATCAAGACTGAGCTTCAGACCTACCGACCTCTGCCTGCGAAAATGGAAGTGAGTCTCCAAAAGGTAACTGGGTCCGAATTAAGAAATGAATGCCTTCTTCTAGGGTACTGTCTTCCCGGACTTTTCATTTTAACATCCAATGTCCTCCCATGTTTTTGCTCCTCCTGGACTCTCAGTCGGCTTCTTCCAAGTCTGCTTTATCAGCATGCCTTTACTTCTCAGATATTAGTGCACTTAGTCATCACAGACAAGCAGCCGAATTCAGGGACATTGAGTTGCTGGCTGTAAAACATTCCACCAAAGATATGCTTTTGAGAAAAGAAATTATATAACATTCATCTCTAAAACTATTTATATGACTCTCATATGAGTATAAAATGACCACAGGTTGTTACCAAGCCAAAGTTTGTGTGCCTGATGCATTGAAAGGCCAAACTCAAAATGTCAGTGTTTAGGGGAAGGCAACGTATCTGATCAAGAAGGTACCAACCGAGAAGATGGCTATTGGTTTCTCAAGTCCATCTTGCTTCCTGGATTATTAGGTTAAGGGTTTTTAAGGGGTTAGGTGAGTTTTCATTGAAGGAACTTGAAACTTGGCTATTTATGGTAAAGGGATATCAAGACTAGATCTTCCTGGACATCAGACCCTTTGCTTCTGACAGGGTTCAAGGGTTCCAGTGTTCGAGTTCTGGTATGTCTGGGCCTTTCGACCATTTGTTGGGGTGGGAGACTTTGGTTCTGGGTGCAGCTGTAGGTCAGCATTCTCTCCTCTGTGATGGCCTTGGCTGCAGAAATTGCAGTTTTGGTCTGTTGTCTCTGAAAAGCGATTCAATATGTCATTAAATAGGAGAGGACCATTTGAAGTCTGCACCTGTGAGTGAAGCCACAACCTACTCTTGATTTTTTTTTTAATTCACCTGCTCAAAGAGAGAATCTGAAAATAAAGTTTTGTTTGCTTATTTGGAGCTACTCATTTTATTGAATCACGGAATATTGGTACTCAGAGATTTTCTCATCAAAAATAAAACAAACATATACGATAACCATATGCTGTCCCCCAAAGTATAGTGTTCACACAAAGCTCAGTTCCACCCTTTTCTGGCTCTACTGCTTTGCCTTTCCACATGGACGTTGCTGGAAACTATGTCTAAACATTTTTTACGTGTGATGTATTTTACTTCCTATATGGATATGTATGTAGATTTATCTCATTTCTATCTCTTTTCAGAAAGTAATCAAAGCAGCATTTAACAAATGCATATATATTTATATATATAATTTAATAGTAAAAAAGAAGAGAGAAGGGAGGAGGGAGAGAGTGAAAAACAGGGAAGGGAGGGAGAGAAGGAGGAAGGGATGGAAAGAAAGGAGGAAGGAAGGAAGGAAGGTAGTTAGAAAGCAAGGCCAACGAAAGGAGAAGATAAATATGGCAATGAATATTCATCAACTTTGCATGGGTAAAGTTTAAATTCACTTTTTAAAAAAGATTTTATTTTATTTATTTTTAGAGAGAGGGGAAGGGAGGTAGAATGAGAGGGAGAAAAACATCAGTGTGTGGTTGCCTCTCATGTGGCCCCCACTGGAGACCTGGCCCACAACCTAAGCATGTGCCCTGACTGGGAATTGAACCGGTGACACTTTGGTTCACAGCCTGCGCTCAATCCACTGAGCTACACCCACCAGGTTAGATTCACTTCTGAACTCTGTAACATTCAAGCCAAAAAGAGAAAACTTAAGTATAAACTTCACTAAAGATAAATGGCATGATTTTTTCTCATTATTTTCTTTCTCGTATGAAGCAATGAATTGCCCAGTCAATAATTAATGGCTGTAAACTGTAACACTGGAAATAACACCACATTAAACTTTTATTTCATAATGCTAGGCACCTACAAATTTTAGAAGAAAAGTTAGAAGGTAACTAAGACTATTTAAAAAATGACGTGATCTATGGCTATGCATGTCAGATTTCACATTGGTGAAGCATTGTATGAAATTTGAACAGTTTATTAAAGCTTTTCTAAAAGGAATTTACATTTATATTTATCCTCGGTTTTCAGATATAACAGCCTAACCTAAATACTCTGATTCTCAATTCATCTGAATCACTGTTATTCAGGTTTCTTTTTACTTTTTCTCAGAGGACACTACTTTAGAATTCCTCAGTCCCTTCAGTTGCTCAGGCTTTGTCTTTCCCATGTTTTAAAGGTATTTTACCTAAAACAATGGTGGGCATTTAAAAATAAAAGAAGAGGAGTTCAACTCTGTACTCATGCAAAGTAGAGAGCTGCCGGTCCCCTGGTTTGTGGTGGTCAAGGTTGACTCCTGTGACTGTGACTGTCCCATCTTTACTGTGCCCTGGAGGGTTCTTGCTTTTAAAAATGTTTATCCAGTGCTTCACATAGTTCCCGTAACTCCTCGCTGATAAAGCTTCGGTATAATTAAAGTATTTATACGAGCACCGCTGAATTCCGCTTGCATTATTTGGACACAAAAAGGAAAAATTCTGGCATTTCCAAGTCACAACTGTGTAATCAGATGACATATTTTTACTTGGTTTAAGCCTACCTTTACACCCAAGTTTTTAAAAATGTAAAATTGCTGTTTCCTTTTTTTATATGATATTCTTCAGGGAAATTAATTTCACTGGATTAGACTTCAGTTTGGACTGAATTGTCTAAACTAAGCCATCTAAAATAATCATGCTAGACTGTATTTGCTTGTTTAATTAACTTGGGGAAAAAGAACCATATCAGGACAGGCAGAAAGCTAACTCATCACCATTCAAATAGGGATGAATGCAGACTTTTTTTTTTTTGCCTCTAAGTAACGGCTTGCCCTTTGACACATCCTCATTATGGAAATGAATGTAATATTGAATAAGTTAATATCATTCTTTTGGAATTATGACATGAAGGGGAAGAATTATATAGCACACTAGAAAGTTCGGTGGGAATTGACTTACAAAAGATGTGGCCACATTTGTTTTTATCGTGGTTAAAGCTCTAGTTTGGGAAAAGACAAAAGAGCAAGGAACTGGGGAGTTTCTGGATGAATGTAGATCTAATGAAGAGAGTCCATTGGTTCCACAGGCCAGGGTAAGATTCCCACAGTCCTGAACAAACAGTTCTCAGCCTATAATTTCTAAGCCTTTGTTTCCCCACTTTGGAATTCTGACTACAGGCATGTTACCAAGCCAACTGGGTTCACTACAAAGATACAGCAAAGCTCTTTTTATCATAAAGATCAAGACAACAATTGTGTGCCTACAAGAAAAGAACAACTAAAACCATCCAACAAGCATTAAAAGAACAATTCTAGAGATAGTTGCCTTTGAACTCCAATAATGGGCAACATTCAGTCCCAAGATTTGAAATGCCCAAGTTAAAAGAATTCATTACCAATTGCCTTTCCTTGTAATTATCAGAGCTGCTGGCAGCAAGTATTTACAGCAGCATTAATTTTGTCAAATGTGGTATTTTGCAGTCATGTTGAATCCCATACAATGGCCACATTATAAATCTACTTTATAGACTTAGTGTTGTTTATTATAGAGTTCATTTATGAAATAGAGGAAATCTAAATTTTGCCTTGGCTTTACTCCAAAACCATAGTAAATAGAGTATTGTTTTACAAAAGGTTGTTCGAAAATATCACTTCCCGAATGTGAAAGTCTGCTGTTTGTGCGGATGCATTCCACTGACATGCGCAATGCCCAGCCGAGAAAATAAACAAGGGTTGTTAATCTGGACACGGCTCTCTCCTTTAACTGTGACCTGTGAACAGTTTCAGTTCCATGTGGGAAAAAAAAGGAATTTCCATCTTTGTGTAAACACTGCATTTTCTGATGGTGTGGGAGCAGTTTAAATTGAATCTGAGCAGGCATCACTAATTCAGAATAAATATTCTATTTGAAGGAATCTGACCACTATTATTTGTGGAGGTCCTACATGCAAACCTGAGAAATAGCTTCTGGAATTCAGTTGTTTCATGTCATGAAATCCATGACGAGCCATTTATTTTGTGTGGGTTTTTTGTAAGTGTGTACTCTTTTTTTGTTTTGTTTTTCTGCATAAGAAAGATGAAGGACCCAGTCATTTTGGTGTTTTATTTTGGGAAGGATTGAGTAAATTTTGCATTTGCCAATGCATGCAAATCTTAAATAATAGTAGATTGATAAGGTATATTCTTAGAGAAAATTTTCTGTAAATCAAGTCTGATTTTTTATGGGGGGTAATGTAACATTATATGCCTATTGAGACCTTGATAAAAAAAAACATTTTAAAAGAAAAAGAAGAGCATTAAGTCCATATTTATTTAATAATAAACAATATGCTTATATGCTTAGTATAATCAGGTTCATAGAACAGCCAACCCTATATACTTTATTTATAGAGGTCTTAAGCCCTGACCAGTGTGGCTAAGTTAGTTGAATGTCCTTCCACAAAGCAAAAGTTTTCAGGTCCCATTCCCGGTCAGGACACGTACCTGGGTTGCAGGTTCAGGCCCAGGTCAGGGAGCATACAAGAGGCAACCAATAGATGTTTCCCTCTCACACTGATGTTTCTCTCCCTCACTTCCCCTCTCTCTAAAAATAAATTAATAATGTCTTTTAGAAAAAAAGAGAAATCTTAAGACAAGAACTGTGTCCAAGTCCAACAAACAAAGGTCCCAGGAATACTAAGTGGAGAGAAGAGATGAGGAGGTAGAAAAGATTTTACATGACACAAGAAGAGAGGCCAACTAAGAAATGTAATTTATGGCTTGCCTTCTCTTAGGTCTATGAATAATGTCATGGGGCATTTGGCAAAGGACTGTGGGTATGAATTGCTATAAGTCAGAATCGATTGCTGTCATTCATGTTGGGCTTTCAAACTGTAGAGATGAAGAGAAAGCAATATATAAAAGATGCATATCAAAGATTTTGCTTTAGTTTTATTTTTATTCTTATTGATTTTTTAAAAGAGAGACATATAGAGAAACATCAACTTGTTGAACCACTTATTTATGCATTCATTAGTTGATTTTTGTATGTGCCCCAACCAAGGACCAAACCCACAACCTCAGTGTATTGAGTCAGTGCTTTAACCCACCGAGCTACTCTGCCAGGATGCTCTACTTTTAGACCTTAGTAAATTTGTAAGGATTTCTTGATGGGGTTTGGTGCCAATAATATGAAAGAGAAAGTGCTGAATTAGTACGCGAGTTGTTAGACATCTATATAGGTACATATTGTAAAGGAGGGAAGCCTTTTCCTTAACCCTTTCAGGGTCCTTGGCTGGGCCTGGAAATTAAACTGACAGATTAACAGGGAAAAAAGAATATAAATTTATCTAAGTTTTACATGACACGGGAGCTTTCATAAGGAAATGAAAACCCAAAGAAACAGTTAAGCCAATGTTGATGACAAGTAGGAAGTCATGGGAAAATGTGAAAGGAAAAAAAGGATCTGTGCTAAGGGTAGTAAACTAGGGGAAATTTAGCAACTTCATGTGGATTATTCTTGGTGTCCCTTTATCTTCAGAGATAAGATGTTCCTTTCCTCCAGATGTAGGAAGGGTACCTCTTCCTCTCTATGAGAGTCTTATGACTGCTTCAGGGAGGAAAGGAGCGGCGAGAGGGTCCTTCCTATTCCTGCTGTTTCTCAAATTCCTTCAGCTTAAAATATTCAATGTGCCAAAATGGCATATTTGGGGGTAGTATGTTCTGAATGCCAATCAGTGTGTGTGTGTGTGTGTGTGTGTGTGTGTGTGTGTGTGTGTGTGTGTATCTATATATATCACACAAAAATACATACAGATACACCTAAAGCTTCTAATTTGCCTCTGAAAACTTAAAAAAAACCCTATATAATACAATCAAAGTATATGGTGAGCTCTTACTTTCTGCAACATTTTAATTTGTATATGGTTAAAATATCCATGAATCTTTGGTTTGACTGTGTAATTCCAAGGACATGTCATTAAGAATATAACCTTTACAATCAATGCATAATTTATATGTCTTTACATATAGTATTAGCATTTCCAGGATGATCTTTGTTTCCTCAAAATTTAGACATCAGTTGTCGCTAAGCACAAACCCATTACCCATCAACTTTGTAGTTTTTAAAAATTAAAAGACAAAGTCCAGCTTAATTCTTTTTTGTCTGTCTTATAGAGAAACATTTCTGTCTCCCAAAATAAGAATTTTATGAGAAAAAAATACTTTGGATTTTCATCTCTAATGGAAAACAATGGTATGCTCCAAGCTGAACCATCAAGTTCACCTACAGTTCCATTCAATTACAAATGAATTCTTTCTTCCCTTTTTAGTTTTTGATGGGAGATGGGGAAGCACATGGTACCATATGCTTGGTACCAATGGCCATGGCTATGGCCATTGATTGCACTCTTCTGTCAAGAGCAGCCAGTGGCAGTTCTTCACTCACAACTTACTGTGGCCCTGCCTTCGAGGTCATAGCTCCCAGAACCATGATCCTAGCCTGAACCACGGCAGCAGTCTGTACATGTCCACTAGCCTGGGTGTCCAGCTCATGAACTCAAGCTAGCAGATAAGCAAGTAGGGAGAAGCAGAGATCAAATATCTAAGTTCTAGTCACTGTTTTTCATGCTTTAAATATATTATTTCACTCCTCACAAAACTTTGAATAATATAAATATAGTTATCTCCATTTTACAGATTGAAGAAGTGAGAAGTAGATTTACATAACCATCTTACGATCATGTACCTAGGGAGCATCTGAGCAGAGATTCATACCAACCTCTGCCTGACTCCGCAGATGCCCAGCTCATTATTTGAACCATGCTGTTAAAGACTGTTAGCCATAAGTAGATTGTTATTGGTTAATGAAGTCCAGCAGTCCTCTGGTCAACTGCTAGGATGAAAATTCTTGAGATTCTCAAGAATCAAGGATTGTGCCTTATTTATCTCAAGAAAAGAATAGTTCAGTGTTGGTGTGTTTAAGAAATAATAATAGGAGGTGTTTAAGAAATAATAAAATAAATTTTTCATTGATAAAAATATATTTTTTCAAGCTGTTTTAGTTAGAAATTACATTAAAAGAGTACTTTCATATAAATACAAGATACACACTTAAATTTTTGACTGATAGAGATCATATAATGATATAATACAGAAATCACTAGCTCTTATATTCATTCACTCTTCCCTAATTTATTACATTCTTAAGATAAATAAATGTATGGGTTAATGTACTCTTTTTTTAAAAGAATTTTTAAAATTCATTTTTAGAGAAGGGGGAAGAGAAGGAGAGAGAGGGAGAGAAATATCAATGCATGGTTGCCTCCCACATGCCCTGCACTGGGGACCTGGCCCACAACCCAGGCATATGCCCCGACTGGGAATCAAACTGGCAACCCTTTGGTTTGCAGCCTGTGCTCAATCCAGTGAACTACACCAGCCAGGGTGAGTTAATGTACTCTTAAAATGACTTTAACCTTGATACATCTCTAAAACTCAATTTAGAAGTAAAATTGTAAGATTGTAGACAACAACTGGAATAAAAATGATACTATCATTTGTCTGATCATTTAAAACCAAAACATGAGCATAAGAAATCTGTGAATGAGACATCAAAGTCAGTGACTATGCTAATGAATGTCTCACATGTGTGCCAAAATAAAACAAAATCTAATAATAAAATAAACTGTGTGTGATACATTACTGTTTACAAAGCATTTTATTAAGTCAATTTCTCCCCTACCTACCATGAAAGATAGTGATGAAAATATTTCAGGAAAATTACAATATATTATTGTCTTCTGTATTCAGGAGAGCCCTGTGATGTGTTTGCAATCATGCACAATTTATAGAAGAGTATACAACTACTGAGAAGTTAACTTGCACGATTGTGAAGGCAAAAGGTTTTTTAAAATTATTTTTATTTTTCAATGACAGTTGACATACAATATTATGTTAGTTTCAGGTGCACACCCCAGTAATTAGACATTATCTAACTTACTAAGTGATCATCTCCATAAATCTTGTACCCATCTGACACCATACAAAGTTATTAAAATATTATTGACTATATTCCCTATGCTGTACTTTATATCCCTGTGCCTATTCTGTAACTTCCAATTTGTGCTCCCTAATCCCCTAATTTTTTTCACCATTCCCCCAAGCCCCCCCTACTCATCTGGCAACCATCAAAATGCTCTCTGTATCTATGAGTCCATTTTGGTTCTACTTTATTTTGTTTTTTGGATTCAATTGCTGAAAAATTGTATTATTCATATCTTTCATCTTTTTTTCTTCTTCTTAAAGACCTTGTAACATTTCATATAATACTGGTTTGGTGGTGCTGAACTCTCTAGCTTTTTCTTGTCTGGAAGTCTCTCTATCTGTTCTTCAATTCTAAACGATAGCTCTACTGGGTACAGCAATCTTGGTTATAGGTCCTTGCTTTTCATTATTTTGAATATTTCTTGCTAATCCCTTCTGGTTCGCAAAACTTCTGTTGAGAAATTAGCTGACAGTCTTCTAGGAGCTCCCTGGTAGGTAACTAATAGTTTTCCTCTTGCTGCTTTTAAGATTATCCATTATTAAACTTTTGCATTTTAATTATGATGTGTCTTGGTGCGGGCCTTTTTGAGTTCATCTTGTTTGGGACTCTGCACTTCCTGGACTTGTGTGTCTATTTCTTTCATCAGGTTAGGGAAGTTTTATATCATTATTTCTTCAAAAAGTTTTTCAATTCCTTGATCTCTCTCTTCTTCTTCTGACACCCCATGATGCAAATGTTGGTACACTTGAAGTTGTCCAAAAGGCTCCTTACGCTATCCTCATTTTTGAGGGATTCTTATTTCTTTGTGCTGTTCTGATTAGGTGTTCTTTGCTTTCTTGTATTTCAAATCGCTGCTTTGATTCTCAGCTTCATCTTCTGTACCGTTGATTGCCTATAAATTATTCTTCATTTCAGTTACTGTATTCTTCATATCTGACTGGTTCTTTTTTTGTGGTTCCCATGGGTTACTTTTTTATGTTGTTGAAGTTCTCACTAAGTTCCTTCATCATCATAGCTATTGTTTTGAATTGTGTATCTATTAGTTTGCTTGCTTCCATTTCATTTAGTTCTTTCACATTGGACCCGTTTTTACCTTTTTCCTCCCCAATTTGGCTGCTTCCCTGTGTTTGTTTCTGTATATTAGGTAGAGCTGATATGTCTCCTTGGCTTGGTAGAGTGGACTAACGTAGTAGGTGTCCTATAAGGTTCAGAGGCACAGTATCCCCATTCTCCCAAACTCAACTGTGCCCCCCAACAGTGTGGGCTGTGCACACTTTCCAGTCATAGTTGAATCTTGATTGCTGTTGGTATGTCAATCGGATGGATTTACCCCCCAGGATGATCAACTGTAAGAAGGCATAACCTGTAAATTCAACTGTGCAGGAGCCCACCTCACAGAGCAGGACTTTCTTGTGCATGGCTCTGGTGCCTGATGAGTCCACCCCTGAGTATGTCGCTTGTGAAGGTGGTTGGGTGGTGCTTCGACATGGTCTGAAGCTGTCCACCAGGAGTGCTGATTCTAGGGCCTCCCAGGGAGGCTAGCTAAAGTCAGATGCTTCCTGTGTTCTGCCAAGGAACACCCAGCATGAGATACAAAGCAATCTGCAGATGACTGCTACTTTTGCTGGGCTTGGAGGTGACCAGGTGAGGCCAAGCTGCAAACCCAGCCTAGCTGCTGCTAGTGCTGGGCCTGGAGCCATTAAGTGAGAAAACAAGGCAGATGGAGGCCAGATGCTGCTTGTTTGAGAGATTTTAGAAAAGTCTGAAGCATGAGTCAAGGCAGACCATTGAAATGGAAAAGCCACTGGAAACAGCTTGGGTGTGCCCAAAATTTGGGTGCAGGAAGGTCTCAGGGAGTTACCAGGGCAATGCTAACAGCCTTAGCCATGCTGATGTCAAGGCAGATATGATGCCCTCCTGACAGCTTTGTATGGTAAGGACTCAGAAAAAAAGCAATGGCCTCTGCCAGCATTTCTGTCTGGGAAAAAGCTGTCCCTCCAACTCTCATTTGATACTAGATTCTTCATGTCCTCCCATATGTCCCTGGTGCTTTTTAAGCTATTGCCCCAGTGCTAGATTTCAGAACAAAGGAGTCTGAGTAAGTCCATGTGGGGGCCCTTTAAGAGGAATTCCTGGGACTCCAGAAGCCATCTATCTTACTCAGCCACAATCCCCACTGGTTTTTATAGCCAGAAGTTATGGGGACTTCTCTTCCTATTACTGAAACCTTGGACTGGATGACCTGGTATGGGGCCACCCATCCTTGAGGATCATTCATTCCTCAAGGGGGGACCTATGCAGCTAAAATGTCTCTCCAGATTTTAAACCACCACACGTGAATGTATGACCATCCTTTTACATGTCTCCATCCCCTCACCAGTCTCAATGTAGCTTCTTCTTTACATCATTACTTGTAGGACTTTCATTCAGCTAGAGGACTTGCATTTCAGGCAGTCCTATATGATGGTTGTTCTGTTGATTAGTTGTTATTTTGATGTGGATATGGGATAATGTGAATACTGTGTTTACCTACACCTCTATCTTGGCTAGAAACCACCCAGAGGAGGAGAGTTTTAGAGAACATTCTCATTTCCCAGAAAGACTCTCTCCCATCTCTTATAAACTCAGCTACTCCCAGAACATTATCAAACATTCAGATTTAGGAGTACTCTGAAAAAGAAAATGCATGTGAATATGGATTGCTATATACTGAGAACATAAAATAGGTATATATTTATATTTCCACTCAACCTACTTTCTACTAACCTACTCTTTTAATAATCAACATTCTTTCTTCTCTTTATAAAATGTGACATACTTGATGTAAACTATCATGAAAATCTGTAACAGTGGTTCTCAAGGACTGATCTTTCAACCAGCAGCATCAGTATCACCTGGAAATTTCTTAGAAAAGCAAATTCTCAAAACTTCACCCCAGACCTACCAAATCCAGAACTCTGGGGATGGAGCTCAGTAATCTGTGTTTTAACAAGCCCTCAAAGTGACTTGGATGCCAACATTCAAGAACTATTTACCCACTTATCTTAGAACCCAATATCTAAGAATAATTCGACATTACATTTTCCCCCATTGTCTATAAAATATTACTTAAAAAATAGAAGTTATAGATCATATAATATTTGTAAGAAAAATCATGTAGAATTTTTCAGTTGGTGGAAATGCCCTTATTGCTGCATTAAAAAATTGCTAGCTAGAAATCTAAATATATATGGGCCCTGGCCAGGTAGATCAGGTGGTTAGAGTAATGTCCCTACACACCAAGTTTGTGGGTTTGATCCTCAGTCAGGACACATACAAGAAACAACCAATGAACACATAAATAAGTACAGCAACAAATCAATGTTTCTTTCTTTCTCTTCCTTCTTCTCTCTTTCTTTAAAATTGATTTTTCTATTTTAAAGAATAAAGAAACAAGAACAATCTCAAATCAACACCCTAACATTAAAACTAAAGGAACTAGATGCCTTGGCTAGGTAGCTAAATTTGTTAGAGCATCATCCTAATATGCCAAGTTTGTGGGTTTGATCCCCAGGCAGGGCACATACAGTAAGGAGGCAATAAATGTATAAACAAGTGGAACAACAAATTGATATGCCTCCCTTTCAAATTGATATGAAAAAATAAAGCATATATTTTTTCATTGTTCATGTATTTCTACCTTAAAAACTTGTTTGATTAATTGACCAGCTGTCAGGCTGGTCCCAGATGTCCCTGTATAATAATGTTGAAACAGATGATACATAGGAAAATGACAGATAGATAAAATTAATATATCTGAATGAAAAGGGATACAAGCACACCTCTTCAAGTCCTTTAAAGATGCACAGAGAGGGCATAGCTACTTAAAATGTCTATGTTTGAACCATGCCTTTGGAAGTGAAGTAAAAACGTATGATGCTGAGAACTAAGAAAGTACAACCTGTCAATTCAGGGGCCTTGGAGCACAGAGAAGCTGGGAGAGATGCCAGATAAGCTATGTGGAGATAGATAGAGCCCCACCTAAGGAGAAGACCTTGACCTTTGGACCAATTTTATGGCTATTAATATGTCAAATCAGGGCTATACTTCATCAATGCCCAGGGAGGCCATGCTGTTGCTCCCTGTATGTCCTTTGGAAATTTTCAAGACAAATAGAAGATACGAATACTACTTCCTCTTAGAGAAATCACAAATCTCTCATATTTGCCTCCCTGTCTCTCCTTCGGTCCCTCTCCCTCTTTCTCTCTGCCCCCCATCTCTGTCTCTCTTCTCTCCTGACCTTGACCAGCCTTAGGAATCAAGACCACTTGCTATGGAGGAAACTTGAGCTCTTTGATTGAAATCCTCTTCCACAGCAAATGAGTACACAGCCTACTCATTCAGAATTCAGTGTGCTCTCTGTGCCACTTACAATTGAAATATAGTGAAGTCAACAGAACAAATGAAAAACCATAAGATGATTTCTTCAAGCAACTGCAGGGCATCTCACTGCAACACTGAATTCCGAAGGAAGGTTTATAGGAAGGGTTATAGAGGAGGGGAGTAGGTACGGAGGAGGAGTGAAAAGTAATATTACCAAATGGCTCGTAGTTAAAAGCTCTCCACCTTTGGGCCTTTCCACCCCCCTCCCAATCTTAACCACATTTCCTTTAAAAGAACTGTGAGTGATTGCACATTATTGCTTGAAAGATATCCTAATATTCTTTAGTAGTTGGCTTTAGAGCGATGCAAGAGAAAACCATTTCTGTTAGTACTGAGTGAGAGCTCAACACTATTTAACTGGGCTTTAGGGAACAAAGCCTCCTGATTACTCAGGTGTCAATCTCCCCACTCAGGTCTGGCTTCCTGTGTTGCTTTCACTACTTCCCTTATACTGTAAGAAGCAGAAAAATACTTTGAATATAAATTTGAGGCGTGAAAATTATATCCCCTGGGATATAACTTAGTTTATACTAGACAATTAAGCAATTTTCTTATTTCCAGACTCACTGCACATTTGAAGAGGGGTGGGAAGAGAGTGTCTAGGTCACCTGTCCCGTTTTGACTTAGCTCTGCCTTGTGAGTGGATACAAAGTTGTATTTCTTGGCAGAAAAATGACCCCCCTAAAAATGAACTACTACAAGGGTTATGGCAAGGAAGAAGATATGAAAGGGTATAAGAAGAAAAATACATTACCCCAATAAATTTAATTTAAAAATATATATTAAAAAGAAGAAAAATAAAAGTTTTATGAAGAAAGTCATATGATGCATTTGTATCATGAACTCTTTCTTCAAGGTCAGCAGCCAAAGTGGTTGAAACCCAGATATTGTACATCTATGTTCATAGCCCCATTATTCCCTATGGGCAAAAGGTGGAAACAACCCAGATGTCCGTCAACAGGTGAGTGGACACACAACATGCAATATATGCATATAATGGAATATAGCCTTAAAAAGAAATAAAATTCTGATGCTACAAAAAGATGAACTTTGAAGATGTTATGGTTAAGCTAAGTGGAATAAGCCAAAGTCATAGAGACAGAAAGTAGAATAGTGGTTGCCAGAGGCTGGGGCAGGAAGGAAGCTGGGTCAAGGGGTTATTGTTTCATGGGTACAGACTTTCAGTTTGGGCTGAGGGAAAGCTCTGGAGATGGGGAGTGGTTATGGCTGCACAACTTTAGGACTCTACTTAGTGCTCCTGAATTATACACCCCAAAATAGTTAAAGCAGTAAATTTTATGTTATGTACATTTTACCTCACTAAAAATTATTTTGAAAAATCTTGAGATTTATGAAGGTCCATAGAATGGGTTCCCAATTCATTTCCAAGGTCAATGATGCTGTTGCTCTTAAGTGGAGAAAAACAAAATGGATAATGCAACAGGCATAAGCAAAATTCTTCAAGAATTTTGTATTTGATCCCACATTTAACAATCATTACATAATAAAGAATGAAACTAAAAAATTCTGAAAACTGAAAAAGCATTCAATGACTATTATGGAGCAAAGTTCTTCTATATCCACAATAGCGGCAGGGGTTGTCACAGGCAGATGTCCATGCCTGCTGAGATAGATATTGAAGTTATGAAAACTTATTTTTCAGGTAAATTTCACAGGAGGTAGCAGAGAAGAGCAAAGGGTAGACAAAAACAAAAGAGAGGGAGAGAGACCAAAAGCCCACCTGATGGCCAGTTAGGCAGGAGAATAAGAAGAGATAAATAAAAGTGGAGGTGGAGAGGTCTGAGATAGCAACTGCTGGAAAAGCTAAAAATAAAGAATTTAATCTGGGATGAAAGAAAATGTGTGTGAAACCTGCCGTCGATCGGTGGTGGCTCATTCTCTGAAGTTCTAACTTCACTCTCACTATCAATGAAGGGTATTATTGATGGTGACAGGGAGGAAAATATGGGCCCGGGTGCCAACGAAAGGTATTTTGGCAGAGTATCTTTGATGTGCTCTTCAGAGAGATGAGAACAGGAAGAGTAAAGAACGGGCTGGCAAGAGCTGCGGCAGGAAGCAGCCCACACGGGGTAAAGGTTTGGGCAGGTTTCGAAGGGAAGAAAGCGACCATTGCTGGCACTGATGCAGAGCCAAACGCAGCGGCATTTGGCAAGAGCAACCAGGTAGGAAAAGATAGAAGGAAAGACAGTTGAAAGATACGAATGAGTCTAATACAGTAGCCAGAAGAAGGTAGCGGTGCAGAAGAATGGGAAAGATGGGGAAAGTAGAATACAGTTTTAACAAAAGAAAAATTATTAAATTGGTGTTTATTAATTTAGCAAATATAATGGCTTAAATTTCTCTAAATTCTGAAAGTGTGAACAGCAAAGGCAAGGAAATGAGTTAAAAAGAAACTTCCAAAATCTCATAAGGGAAAATCTCTCATTCCTCCAATCGTACTCTTCAACACATTTGTTCTATTTAAAAAGTCTTTTTCCCCCCCTCAAAGCTTTGGAGCATTTGACTGAAATCACCATTGATAACTTTAACCTCATTTGAAGCTCCTTGGTACATGCCTTGTGTCAAAAAGCATCATGTATATAGTAAATAACCAGGCACATACAGATCTGTGCTTCAGTGGCACTTACCATAATAAATATAGTGTGTTTGGTGTGCTTCATTCCGCCAAATAAATAATGTGTTCCACTGTTACATTACACCAAGTAAATCAATGAAAACAAATGTCTTTCTGCAGAATAATTTGGTCTTAAACTCTTAACACGTATCAGGAAATAGATTTCCGGTGTTCTTGAGCATGGGTCTTAAACAGCACCGTGCTGGTGGTCTCTGTTTATTGTTTTCTGTAACTTTAGACGGGGAGAGAATTGTGTACTAGAGTAAAATCCTTTTCGTAAAGAAAAAGGGATTTTTATCTTTCATTTAAGTTAATGACATACCACATATATTTGTCAATCAGATTAAAATTACTGTCAGCCCATGATGTATTTTAGTTTAGCCAGTATCAGTCAGTCCTGATTTATTTGCTTAATACAAATCTAATTGAGTTTCAGCCTGTTCCTCTCTTTTCAACTGTTAACTGACCAAGTACATCTTTAATTTCCAAGACCTATGGTGTGGTAGCCGTTGAGAGGAAGAGTGATTTGCATAAGGCCCCAGAAGGGTGCCAAAACTCTTCACGCTTTTAACAACAGCCTTTATTATTCTGTAAGTGGATGTGTTGAATTTTCATGCTTTTGTTTCCAGTTCAGCCCTGACAGAAAAGAATAAAGTAGATTTTGCCAGCACCCCTGCTGTGCCCTGGGGGAGAAATTCAATGTGCCTCATTTGTCTTAATTGGAGAACCGCCCTCAGCACCAGCTTTTTCTATGAATATATTAGCATAACAGACAGAAAATTCAAGCCCACTTTTGCAGAAGTAGTGTCCCCCCCACATGCACCTCCCATTTTTAGACTAATAAAAACTGCAAGAGGGAAGAAGTGCATGTTTCATCTCCTGGATTTCTCTTAGTCGCTGCTGTAAAATTCTCTGTACAGGAGAGATGCATCAAGCCTATTTTATCTCTGCACTGTTATTAGAGCCAGTCGTGAAAAATGTGATAAATATCATCCACGACAGAAAGCTGAAAGCTTCTCTTTATTCTTCATAATGTGCTAATCCTGTATACTTGTTCTTTGACGGGTTATGCTGTTTTTTTTTTTTTTTCCAGAGGGGAGAGTTGATTTTACACAAAGACAAATGTGTAGTCACTAAGAATGTGAAGGAGAGCAGAGTTTAACACCCCCAAATATGTCACTTTGGCAGGAGGATTATTTTGAGCTAAAGGCGATCAAAACCCAACAGATTCAGGAAAAGCTTTGGCCTCCCCCTCAGCTGCCTAAATTTACATTGGAAAGGGAACCTATACTGGGAGGAGCTCTTACCAGAGATACCTTTGAACCTAAGATGCTTATCTGCATAACAGGGCAACCTTTGTTTCCCAAGTAGCTCCTCTGCCTTCCCGCCAGTGGCTTACTCCCCGCTGTACCCTCACACCTCTACCCAGTTCTTTAGCTCAGGAGGTTATATAAGCCTCAATTATGAGGCTGCCCTTGGTTGTTTATATGTCATTGAATTTGTTCTTCTTTGTTTAGTCAGTTTTATATCATTTAGTTATTAGACCAGCCAAAGAACCTAGAAGGAAAGAAAGGAAAAATTTTTTCACCCCTACTAATGATTCCTTAAAAAAAAAAAACAGAAAGAAAAAAAATTCTTACCAAGACAAATTTATTAGCAGTAAAAGAAACACAGTTATCTCGGTCAAAGCTAGATTTTAAACTCCATGCTAATACATTGGAGAAATAATAAATGCATCTTCTTACTTTCATATTACAAAAACGTTCTTAAGTCTATATGAACAGCCTGTGCCATGTAAATCATTCCCCAATCCAGGCCCTTCCAGTATCTGATGGAGCTAATGAAATGTAAAGGTAGGTGTTTCAAAAGAAATATTTTGCTTACGTGTTCCCAAGACTGTATTAATTCTTTCATCACGTCTGTTTAACCTGTTTGTCATTGCCAGCATGTGAAAGAGATGGAAAACATGGGAAAGATATAATTTCTTAATAAAACATGGTGTACGCGTCTTCTTGGAAATATGGCTGCCTTTCAGAAAAACAATGAATCCATATTTTGTCCTGATTTTTCTTCAGCAGGCCTAATTTACCAGGTCAGTCAAATGCTGCTCTCTTGGGAAGCCTTTCAGGGATCCCATATAAGCTATTAATATTATTTTTTGTCGTTGTTAAGAAGTTGTTTTCTTTTGAATGGTTTTGTGTGTCTATTTAAAACTTAAATATCTTTGGGGTCAGTTTTTTTGTGGGTAAAGGGAAGGCAAAATCATTTTGGAATAACAATTTTGAGCTGCAAAAGTAAGGAAAAAAAGTCACCCAATTCTTGCTTCTGTGCAATGCTCACTGTAGCTACAATTTCAAATGCCTGATACAGTTCATGGGAAGCCCGAAGGCAAAACTGCGGGATGAACACACTCCTTCCTGCCCCCACCTTCCTCCCTTCGCTTTCCATTCACTCAACCTCAGTAAACATTCCAAGAGGCCATAATGAGTGGGTAAGCGTTGGAAACTCGGAATAAAATGTTTGCTTTCTTCTGTCAGTGAATCTAATATAATCACTTGGCTTTATCTGTCCTGTGAGAGAATGTCAGCTTTTTGCTCTACTACTGGTTTCATTTACATTATAAAAATGACAAGCAGTTTACCCAGTTTATCAGATAACTCCTGTAGCTTTGTAAATAAACATTCTAGACACTCTGAGACCTTTTCCTTGGGTCTTTCTCCTCACCCTCACTCTCCTGGATCTGTGCCGTGGATCTGCTCTCCCACCCGATCCACTCGGCTCAGCTGGTTCTGCAGATGGTGCTGGGAGCAGCCTGCCCGTCCCATCCCATTTGTTTTTTTCTTCAGTTACACTAGACATTCAATATTATTTGTTGCTAGTTTCAGCTGTACAGGATGGTGGTCAGACATTTATATAATTTATGAAGCAATCCCCCACCCGGCGCCATACTTTGTATAACATTGTTGACTATATTTCCTACGTTGCACTTTACATCCCAATGACTGTTTGGTATGTACCAGTTTATATTCCTTAATCCCGTCACGTTTTCACCCAGGCCCCACACATCCTTCTATCTGGCAACCCTCACAGTTTGTTCTCTGTATCTATGAGTCTGTTTCTGTTTTGTTTGTCCATTTATTTTGTTTTTTAAATTTCATATACCAGTGAAATCATATGGTATTTGTCTTTCTCTGTCTGACTTATTTCACTTAACATAATACCCTCTGGGTCCATTCATGTTTTCACAAACAGCAGAATTTTATTCTTTTTCTATCACCAAGTAATATTCCATTACATATATGTACCACTTCGTTGCCCACCTATTGATGGGAAGTGGGTTGCTTCCATATCTTGGCTATTGTCAATAATACTGCAGTGAATATAGGAATGAATATATCTTCTTGAATTAGTGTTTCAGATTTCTTCAGATAAATGCCCAGAAGTTGAATTGCTAGGTCATAAGGTAGTTCTCTTTTAATTTTCTAAGGAACCTCATTACTATTTTCCATAGTGGATGCACCAGTCTGCATCCCCATCAACAATGCAGGCCAACACATGTTGTTTGTTGATTTACTGATGATAGTTATTTTGACCATTGTGAGGTATTTTCTCGTTGTGGATTTAATTTGCATTTCTTGGATGATTAGTGACTTGAGCATCTTTTCATGTGTCTGTTGACTATCTGTATGTCCTCTTTGAAGAAATCTCTATTCATGTTCTCTGCGCATTTTTTAGGATGGGTTTTAGGATCCATTTTTTGGATTGGGTTTTTGTTTTGTTTTGTTTTTTGTTTGGTGTTAAGTTGTATGAGTTCTTCAGTAAAATGACAATGAACTCACAGCTATTAACAACCAAACCTAAAAACAAAAACAAACTAAGCAAACAACTAGAACAGGAACAGAATCACAGAAATGGAGCTCATATGGAAGGTTATCAGCCAGGGAGTGAGAGGGGGAGACGGGTGGAAAAAGTACAGAGAATAAGTAGCATAAATGGTAGGTAGGAAATAGATGAGGGGAGGTTAAGAATAGTATAGGATATGTAGAAGCCAAAGAACTTATATGTATGACCTATGGACATGAATTAAAGGGCAGGAATGCAGGTGGGAGCGGGTGTGCAGGGTGGAGGGGAATAAAGGGGAGAAAATGGGACAACTGTAATAGAATAACCAATAAAATATATTTAAATTTTTTAAGTTGTATGAGTTCTTTATAAATTTTAGAAAATAAGCTTTTATTTCTGTGCTGTTTATTTCTTTTAAAATAATAGTAAAATACTGATTTTTAGGAGTCTTATATTTACTACTATTCCTAACTTTCAAAAATAATAAGGAAAGGGTATTAGAATTAGAGAGAGCACTGAGAACTGAATTACAGCCTTTCCAAGAAGTTGTTGCTATTGTTTCTAAGTATATTTTATGATTGTGAGAGTAATATGTGTTCACCTTTTCAAACTGAGAAAACCCACTTGTATTTTAGTGTTTTTTTTAAGTTGGTTCAGTTTCTGAGAAAGAAAACATTCTCTGCACACATTAGGCAAAATGGTATTTTGAAATATGCTCATATGATACAGTTCTTATATGATGCCCCCCACCCCCCTCGTTGGTTTGACCCACCTTCCTGGTTGAGAGGTGCGGTGGGGTTAAACTCTTTGGGAAGACTAATCAGTTGTTACCCTGAGCAGACTGAAGGAGGACTGCTTTATGGTGATTCATTCATTCATTACTTTTTTGTGTCGTCACTCTCTGTGAAAATTCATTTTCCCCACAAAAGTTAAGCAGTTGTAGTCATGACTCTTGAAAGTGAATCATAGCTATTTGGGGGGCATGTTAAAATTGGGGGACAGATGGATGGGAAATTAACTTTCCCCATGTCCACAAAGTATAAATTTATCTTGACTTGGTGTAAAAATAACCCCGATGGCTTTAAGAAGCGTATTGTTGTGGGCACTATGTAGCGTAATGGGTAAGTGGGTAATGAAGAGGCAGATATTGATGAGGCGTATCTCTCACAAGAAATTCCTGGGATTCTTTTATGAATCAATGTCTTAAAGAATGGACAAACCTACCATTGACATTGGCAAGTACTCTTTTGATGATACAAGTTTATTTCATTTATACAAGTATCCTACACGGGCAAAGCACACCGACCAAGCAATACCAAGTTAGGAGAAAACTTACCGGCAAGGGTGGAACATTTAGTAGGACTGGAGTTTAAGGCAAAATATTCCTGAGTTTAAACATACAGTTCAAATAACAATGACCTAAAATTTTATGTGGTAATCATTTTCATTTATAGTTACAGAGAAAGATATGTAAGGACTCATCTAACATCAACAAATTAACAATAAGATGTGCCCTTTCTGTGGTAGTAGGCACAATGAGGTAAGGAAAGGAAAGCACTTATATTTGTTTTGTACACAGAAATGCTTCACTTTGGGTAATTTGTAACAAATTAACCAAATGGGAGTCCCCTGTTTATTTAGGGAACACCATGGCTCTTCTTTTTTTTCTTGTTCAAACTTCTTTACAAGTTATTGATTGACTATTCACTTTCTTGGTTGATGACCTACATATCTGATTCTAAAGACTTAGCCAACAAACACGGAGAGTCATGGTATAGTAACTCCTAATTTATCTGACAACTCTTTTTAGTGATTATATCTGTTCTCTGAAAAGACAAGAAGCGTTAGATAATGAATGATGGTTGTTAAGTAATCATATTCTTCAGGATTTGACCTAAAAAAGCAGAGACACCTGTGTGAGGGATGCATCTATGAACACATCTTGCCTCTGGGAAACCTATGGTTTCCTGTAAGAATGTGGAGTAGAAGTGGTGCCTTTCTTTGCCCAGATCTGGTATTTGGGCAAACCAAGGAGGGACCAAGATTTTGCTCTGTAGTGTAATTGGTCAGATGAGGGAAAGCAAGGGATACAAGGGCATGAGGCTGTCACTGTGGCTAGTGGTGATCAAGAATGTTCTGAAAAATATAGAGACAAAACAGGGAGTGGAGGAAGAGATCATTTAAATATATATACTTGATATTGAAGACAAACAGGAAAAGCAATTGTCAGAAAGAACAACAACAGAGGGCAGTTCCAGTGGTGCTGGGGTGCTAAAGAAGTTGGGTATCAGGAAAAGACATTGCAGGATGGATACCAGGCAGGAAAACACAAAATGTGAGAGGAAAGAGGAGACCTTGTCTAGGATTCTTTGGGCTGTGCCACTGCTGTCTTTATCATTCGTATGAATATATTACTCATCTGTATGTCAGATTCTGTCCTATGAGCTATGAACATTAAAAGTTCAACTGATAAAACTCCCATAGGAATTTGGCAAACCACTTAGCTGGATGAGATTTGGATATGATAGCTTGTAAAGTTAGGCAACCCTTCACCACCTATCTAGCTTTGATTTGCATGGGTCTCAGCAGACTCAAGGAAAAGATTTTGAACTCTGTTTCCAGTCTGGGTTCAGATGTATGTTGATTGAGTGTAAGTGAGGGCAATAGGGTGAGGTTGCAGAAGAAAGACTGGAATCCCTTAGGAGAAAAGTTGTAATGAAAAAGAAGTTCTGCATAGTGAACCAGATACAAAAACAGGCTCAAAGAAAGGGCACAATGCAGCCAAGTACAATGTTAAACTGGACTGGAATCCATCCTGAGGTAACCTTCAAAGATCTCCTATATGTACTGGGAGAAAGAAAGAGAGAGAGAGAGGGGAAGGAGGGAAGGAGGGAAGGAGGGAAGGAGGGAAGGAAGGAAGGAAGGAAGGAAGGAAATGGAAGGGGAAGGAAGAAAGGAAGAAATAAAGAAAGAAAAAGGGAAAGTAAAGAGAAGAAAAAGAACAAAAGGAAAATAAAGTGACGAAAAAGAAAAAAGTTATATGTGATATTATGGAATAAGAAAATGATTTGAGGAAAATATGCTGACCAAATAAAAGGCTAACAGATCCAAAAGTATGCAAAAATGTCAGGGAATTCAGGGTCAAGCACAGAAATAGATCTCCTGAGGTTTTGGAGGTTAAAAGCAGGTAAGCACCATCACTCAGGTGGGCTGAACACAGCAGTGGAAACACGCTGGGCAGTGCCAGAAGCACCACCGGTGGCAATGGGCCAGCAACAGAGCACAGGAACAGCAGGAGGCAGCTGGTGGTGTAAAGAAAGGGGGAGTGTTGAGATTCAGTCAAGTTGCAGTTATTAATAAAAATACTAAATTGACCTTACCTAAGAATCGTGGGCTCTTGGGAGTCTTTTGTATGGACATAATGGTGTATTGTTGAAAAACAGTCTGCTAGGGTTTCCATAACGAAATACTACAGACTTGGTGGGTTAGACAGAAATTTATTTTTGCATAGTTATGGAATCCAGAAGTCCAAGTCCCAGGTGCCATCAGAGAGGGCTGGGGAGGACTCCCTTCTTGGCTTGCAGATGGCAGTCTTGCTGTCCTCGCATGGCCTTTCCTCTGTTCACACAGAGGGGCGAGCTTCTCCTGTCTCTTCATTGTCTTACAAGGACAGTAGTCCTATTGGATTAGGGCTGTCCCTTATGATCTCACTTTAACTTGATTATTTCTTTAAATATCTATCTCCAAATATAGTCAAATAATGAGTTACTGGGGGTTAGGTTTCAATATATGAATTAGGGGGTGAGAAGACAGCCCATAACACTAGAACAAAGATGTATTTTCCTAGTAAGTCTCACCCTTATGACCTCATTTAACCTTAAATTACCTCCTTAAAAAGCCTGTCTCTAAATATACTCACACTGCTGTGAGGGCTTCAACATATGATTTATTGGGAAACAGGATTCAGTCCATAACAAGGAGTCAGAATGGAACTTATGAATGAACCCAAGAAATGGAAAAGCAAAGAGTTCTACCTTGCTCCTACCTGGGTGCTGAAGATAGTCATCCATCTTCAAGGATTTGTGTATGACCTGTAAGTAACAAAACCTTGTTGCATCAAGTGAAAAGTGAATTACCCTCTCTCAGAGTGTCCAAGAAACCGTCTTGATTAACCCTGTAGTCTAATGGGTATTGAATCAAAAGAAGTGTTCATCACTTATACCTACACTGTTAAAAAGAACTGAGACAGTTTATGAATTCTGACCAATAAATTTTCTTTGGCTTTAGGAAGGTGCAAATCCATTTCAGATTTGTGCAGTTGCTATGTAGTGCATCTAATTTCTCAGAAGACACAAAATTGAAAATACGAATGTGATATTGGTGCATTGCAATTTTACTGTGACTTCTTTGTGTTTTATTTTTCAAGAGAAAAGTGTAACCAAAACTACACCAAAATTTAAGTACTCAATTGATTTTTCTACAATAATAAGTCAAGGAGCAGGGCAGATTTGACTTTCCGTATAACCTGAGTTAGATGCGGCCCAAAGTACTGCCCCGCCACACATTAAATGAATATTCAATACCCTTGTTTTCTTTTAGTAAGTAGCTGGCTATCACACATGGACAATCTATCATTTAGATTGAGTTATAGGCTATATAAACCAATTCTGACTTAGACTAAAAAAGAATGTTAGATTAAAAAAAGTCACAGAATTGAAGACAAGTTCCTGGGCTTTGAAAGGACAGGCTGCAAGCAGCAAAGCTTTAGAGTTCTAGGGCACATGGCCCAATAGTCACGCTCATTAAAATGCTGCTTTTGGGATAAATCACAGCCTCGGTATTCAAATTTCTGCGAAAAGCAGTCAGGTCAGCAAAACTTGGGTGAGGCATCCATGTGATTAACAATTCCACTTTGACCACACATGACAAAGAAGTGGATAGTTTTTCAAGGAAAGTATGGAGTACTATTAGAAAATTGGGAATGGACCCTAGACAGGAAAAGGCAATAGAATCTCATTAGGCGCAAAGGCCTGAAATATATCTGTGTTGAATTTTGACTATGGAAAAGTGAGAACATTAGTATTAACATTGACAATAAAAGAATTTCACTTCCCATTTCTTTCCCATAAATGACATTCAAGGAGAAAGGAGAACCTCATCTCCAAGTACATTGGGAGGGAGGGAGGGAGGGAAGGAGGGAGGGAGGGAGGAAGGAAGGAAGGAAGGAAGGAAGGAAGGAAGGAAGGAAGGAAGGAAGGAAGGAAGGAAGGAAAAACAAATACTAGCAAAGATTGCCTGCTTAGCTACCTGCATTTAAATACAGTAAAACCTTGGTTCTCTGCATTTTGGTTCTTGAACAACTTGGTTCTCAACCAAGCTGTGCACAGAGAAAATGCCTTGCTTGGCTAACAAAACTTTGGGTCTTGATTCTCTACCCAACGCCCCTTTTATGCTGATACCCGTATGCTCAGTCATGAGTCTCTCAGCCAGCAAACTAAGTTGATTCAGTTTTCAAACAAATCACTTCTCCAACAGTTTTCTGGAATGAACTAAGTCTGAGAACTGAGGTTCCACTGTTTTAGGTCAGAATTTGTCTCCTTTCAAGGATGTATATGCCTTCTCCTGGTCTTGCATTGCTGCCACTTTATCACCTTTCTGAGTTTCAGAGTGACCTTCATTAGTTTTTCATCTGCCCACAGATCTCACCCACCCCAGCACCTCAACAATGGCAGAACTATAGCAATGACGACTGCATTTCAGTGTCTAGTGAAGCAGAAATCTTTACCGATGTGCTAATGACAGGCCTATCTAAGTATTCTCTAGATTCTGGTGCCCAGGTGCTGTAACCTCAGCTATTGCCACAAGACTCCATGTTGGTCTGCCTGTACAGCTCACAGCAAGAGCTAATTCCTGTGATGCCATTAAGAAAATTCTAGGCATACACTAAACAGCCTTGCAAGTATGTTTGTTTGGGCATTTTGAAGGCTGGTCTGCTTTTGAAATGACTCTCTTCAAGGCCAAATGAGGAAAAGCCAAGAGCTCTGGGCAATACTTCAAAAGTCAACAGCTGCTCTGCACTCCCAGTCAATCCCAATTTGCCACTTGGCTGCTGACCGATGAGCTGCTTGTACGAATGTTTGATAGCCCCATAGCGTATTTCCTAGTTCACCCACTGGCTTGTCAAGCATTGGGCAGATAATTTGGTACCCCAGAAGTTTGGCTTCTCAGCAACACAGCTTGTTATAAGGGAAAGTATTTGATTGGAAGTCAAGAGTCCAATTTCTGGTTTGAACTGTCCCTAATTACATATATGGTGTTGGACAAGTAACTTAAGGCATCCGGGCATTAGGGGGTTTTGTTGTTGTTGTTGCTTTGTTGCTGTTGTGGTTAACATTTTATTATGGGAATTACAGACATATGTGAAATCAGAAAGGATAATATGAAGAATCCCATGGACCTATTATCTACTTTCAATATTTGTCAATTTTGATTTATCTACTGGGTTATTGTAAAGCAAATCTCAGTCTTATATCATTATGTCTATAAATATATCAGAGTGTATCTCTAAAAAATTAGAACTATTTTTTAAAAGGTCACAATAATATTAGATACTACAAAATAATGTTTTTTTAATTTATTTTTTATTGATTATGCTGTTACAGTTGTTCTATTCCCCCCCTTCATTCCCCTCCACCCTACCCCCCATCCCCACCATTATCCCCCCTTTAGTTTGTGACCATGTGTCTCAAGTTCCTTAGATTCTATATTTCCCATACTATTCTTGCCTCCCCATCTATTTTCTATCTACTGTCTATGCCACTTATTTTCTGTACCTTCTCCCCCCTTCTCTTCCTCCCACTCCCCTGTTGCTAACCCTCCTTGAGATCTTCATTTCTATGTTTCCACTCCTGATCTAGCTGTCCTTTTAGTTTGCTTTTGTTTTAGGTGTGGTTGTTAATAACTGTGAGTTTGTTGTCCTTTCACTGTTCATGTTTTTTTTTTTACTTCTTTTTCTTAGATAAGTCCCTTTAACATTTCATATAATAAGGGCTTGGTGATGATGAACTCCTTGAATTTGATCTTATCTGAGAGAACTTTATCTGTCCTTCCATTCTAAATGAAAGTTTTGCTGGATAGAGCAATCTTGGTTGTAGGTCTTTGGATTTCATGACTTGGAATACTTCTTTCCAGCCCCTTCTTGCCTGTAAGGTCTCTTTTGAGAAATCTGCTGACAGTCTGATGGGGACTCCTTTGTAGGTGACTGTCCCCTTAGCTCTTGCTGCTTCTAGGATTCTCTCCTTCATTTTAATTTTGGCTAATGTAATGAAGATGTGCCTTGGTGTGTTTCTTCTTGGGTCCAACTTCTTTGGTACTCTCTGAGCTTCCTGGATTTCCTGGAAGTCTATTTCCTTTGCCAGATTGGGGAAATTCTCCTTTATTATTTGTTCAAATAAGTTTTCCACTGGTGGCTGTTCCTTTCCCCCTTCTGGTACCCCTATAATTCGGATGTTGGAGCGTTTAAAGATATCCTGGAGGTTCCTAAGCCTCTCCTCATTTTTTTGAATTCTTGCTTCTTGACTCTTTTCTGTTTGGCCATTATTTGCTTTCTTCTGGTCCACTCCATTGATTTGAGTCCCAGTTTCCTTTTCATTGCTATTGGTGTCCTGTGCAAGTCCCTTCATTTCAATTAGTTTCACCTTCATATGTTTCTCTAATTTGTGGCTATAATCAACCAGTTCTGTGAGGATCCTGATCACCAGTGTTTTAAACTGAGCGTCTGAGAGTTTTGCTATTTCTTCATCACTTAGATTTATAGGCTCTGGGGCTTTGAGATCTTCTTGAGCCATTTTTGGTCTGTTTGCGCCTGTTAAGTCTGAGGAGCGGAGCCTTGGACTCCCAGGTCACTGGGTTGTGACGCTGTATGTGGATGCGGGGTCAGAGCGGGGAAATGGCGGCCCCCTTTGCTGTTTCTGGCAGCTGGGTGAGGAGCAGAGCCTTAGGTTGTTCACCAAGGCAGGGCCACTTAGGTCACTGGATTATGACGCTGCATGTGGAGGCGGGGTTAGAGCGGGGAAATGGCAGTGCCCTCCTACGCCGCATGCCGCTGGGGCTGCTGGCTCTCGTCCAGTGGCCCACTCCCTCGCTTGTCTATCCACACACGAATGGGCGATCGCGCGACCACAGTCAACCCACAGCCCTGCTTCCTCGCTGTTTCCCCACGATTGCTTGCTGAGTTGCCCACAAGATTCAACCCTGCGCCTGGATTCCGCACGCCTGAGTCCATCTGACCCAGTTTTCCTGTGCTACCCTGCTCTGACAGCTGCTGGTTTCGCCCTTCTTACCGGTCAGGCTGAATAATTTGTTGTGATCAGACTACCAAAAAGTTCAATTTTCTGTGTTCTGGCTGTGTTTTCTGTTGCTATTATTTAGTTGTCTCTAAACTTGGTGGTGTGAGGAAGCACGGCGTCTCCACCTATGCCTCCACCTTGGCAGAAGTCTCCACAGTCAAAATAATGTTAATTTAGTATTTTTTCAAGGATCCAGACAGGGTTCAAATGAGATGCATAAAATTTAATTCTTGAAATGTATCTTAAATCTATCTTAAACTAGAGTCTCTCTCTCTCTCAGCTTGGTGATTTCAGGTATTAGTCTTTAGTAAGATGTATTCTTAGGTGGTATTTTGTACTGCTGTTATGAAGCACGTCATGTCTAGTAGTTTCTCCTTTTGAATTGTGAGCAGTCATTGGTAATCATTATCTAGAGCCATTATTTCACAAGAGGTTACAAACTGGAAATACAGTCATCCTGGCATGCCTTCTACATTTATGAGTTGGAGGGTTTCTAAAACAGTAACTTGCCCTTGCAAAGTATTTGGTTAGTCTGCAGTATAAATATACAGGAAAGGGGGAATAAATGCTTCCATTTTTCCTGTATGTACAAGTTTTTAAAAGTAATTATTTTTGTAGCATCTTCCAAAAGAGAGCAGTGAGATTTTGTTTTGTTGTTTAACATTAGTATACATGTCTGGGTTTAAGGATTTTGATGTGTTTTGATCCATTTCAGTTATTATTCTTATTTATGCCCAACTTGACTAGTGGGAACCTCTTCCATTAGTCTAATAAGGGAAGAACACATAAAATTATTTATGTTCAGATCATTCAAAACTGCCTGAAATCTAGCCGATTGGAAGTCCTACAACTAAGATATAAAGAAGCATAAATGCTGAGACTGGTTGGAGGAGCAGAGACGTGGAAATGGCTGGTCTCACACCTACATGTGGCAGAAAAATCGAGAGGTATATCTCAGCTGCACACGTCCCCCCTGAGGAGTGAGGGGTCCCACACCTATACCAAGCCCTCCTGCCAAAAGTTCCAGTGCTGGGAAGAGAAGTTCCCATAACTTCTGGCTGTAAAAACCAGCAGCGATTGTGGCTGAGTGATAGGGAGGGTTTCTGGAGTCCCAGACAGTTCCTACTGAAGGGCCCACACATACTCGGACTCACTCCCTCTGAATTTCAGTGCTGGTACAGCAGCTCAAAGGGAGCCAGGGGGGTACAGGGAAGAACTGAATTGTCTAGTATTAGAATGAGAGCTAGAGGGCAGACGTGCTGGCAGAGGTTATTGTTCCTTTTCTGAGTACTTATGGTGCAGAGTTCTCAGGCAGGCACCTCATCTGACTCTCCATCAACCTGGGCTAAGGCTGTTAGCTCTGCCCTGGTGATTCCCTGAGACCCCGTACCACTAACTGTCTGGACCATTCAAACTGTTTTTAGAGGCTTTTCCATATGAACAAACTGCCTTGGTTCATGCTTCAGACTTTTCTAAAATCTCTCAGACAAGCAGCATGTGGCCTCTGCATGCCCTCTACCTCTCACAAAGTGGCCCCAGGCCAAGGACTAGCAATAGATGGCCTTTTTTCACAGCTTGGCCTCTCTTGGGCACTTCCAAGTCCAGCACAAGTAGACACTTCATAGTTCATGCTTGGTGGCCCAGGAAGAACACACCTCCTGACACACCTCCTGACCTTGGCCTACACCTCCTGAAAGGCCCCAGAACCGGTGAACCCCGTGGATAGGTTCAGACTATGTCAAAGCACCACCCTGCCACCTCCACAGTGACATCCTCACAAGGCAAACTCTGTGGGCACCAGATTCCCATTGAAGTAAGTCCTTCTCTGAGGAAAGGGTCTCTGCACAGCAGATCCTCCATGGTGGTCCTTATAGATTGGCCTGTGGGCCATTCTCTCTCATTGACATGTCAACAGTAACCAAGGCTCAACTACATCTGGAGGGTGTACTTAGCCCACACAGGAGGATGCACCTGGAGTGCCCAGTTCAGGTGAGTGGGAAGGCTGTGCCCCTGGACCTTAGTGAATACCTACTACATAAGGGCACTCTGCCAGGACAGGGAGACGGAGCAGCTCTATCTAACACATACAAACAAACACAGGGAAGCAACCAAGATAAGAAGACAAAAAATGTTCTGCCATGGCCAAGTGGCTCAGTTTGTTGGAGTGTCATCTCATATACCAAAGGGTTGTGGGTTTGATTCCCAGTCAAGGCATATACCTATGTTGCAAGTTCAATGCCCAATTGGAGAGCAAACAGGAGGCAACTGACTGATGTTTCTTTCTCACATCAGTGTTTCTCTCTCTGTCCTTTCTTTCCCTTTCCTTTCTTTCTCTCGAAAATCAATAAACATATCCTCTGGTAAGAATTAAAAATAAAGAAAATGAAGTAAAAGAAAATAAAGAAACATGTCCCAAGTGAAAGAACAGAAAAAAACTTTAGAAAAGAACTAAATGAAATTAAGACAAGTAATCTACCAGATACATAGTTAAATCACTGGACTTAGGGGAAGAGTAGATGACCTTAGAACTTCAACAGCATAAAAAAAGACATGGCAGCCATAAAAAAGACTCCATCATAAATGAAGGATGCACTAAGTAAAATGAGGAATAATTTACAGTGAGTCAACAGTAGAGAAGATGAAGCCGAAAATCAAGTCAGTGATTTAAAATGTATAGAAGCAAAATAACCCAATCAGAACAGCAAATATATACATATAAATCCAGAAAAAATGAGGGTAGTGTAAAGAGTCACTGAGACAGATTCAAGCATACCAACATTCTTATCATGGGGGTGCTGGAAGGAGAAGAGAGAGAGCAAGGAATTGAAAGCCTGTTTGAAAAATTAATGACAGAAAACTTCCCTAACCTGGTGAAGGAAATAGACACACAAGTCCAGAAAATGAAAAGTCCCAAACAAGATAAACACAGAGGCCCACACCAAGACACATCATAATTAAAATGTAAAAGTTTAAATTCAAAGAGAGAATCTTAAAAGCAACAAGAGAAAAGCTGTTAGTTACCTACAAGGGAGTTCCCATAAAACTGTCTGCTGATTTCTCAACAGAAGTTTTGCAGGCCAGAAGGGATTAGCGTGAAATATTCAAAGTGATGAAAAGCAAGAACCTACAACCAAGATTACTCTACCTGGGAAAGCTATCATTTAGAATTGAAGGACATATAAAGAACTTCCCAGACAAAAAAAAAAAGGTTGCCCTGGCTGGTGTGGCTCACTGGATTGAGCACCAGTCTGTGAATCAGAAGGTTGCTGGTTCTATTCCCAGTCAGGGTACATGCCTGGGCTGTGGGCCAGGTCTTCAGCTTGGAGCTTTCAAGAGGCAACTGATGGACGTATTCCTCACTCATCAAAGTTTCTCTCCCTCTTTCTCCCTTTCCTCTCTGTCTTAAAAAAAAAAAGCCAAAGCAGTTCATAATCTCCAATCTAGTATTAAATGAAATGTTCAAGAAGAAAAAAATAAAAAAAGATAAACAATAAAATGTCAATGAATGCATATCTATCAAAAATTGAATCTAAAAAACTAAAAGAACAAACAGAATAGAAACAGACTCATAGCCACAGAGAAGATTTTTTTCAGTTGCCAGGTAGGACAGGCTTGGAAGATTGGTGCAAAAAAGTAAAGGGATTAAAAAGTACAAGTTGGTTGTTACAGAACAGTCATGGGGGTGTAAAGTAAGCATAAGGAAAATAGTCAATAATATTCTAATAACTATGTATGGTGTCAGATGGTATGAGATTTACCAGGATGATCACTTAGTAAGATAATGTCTAATCACTGGGGTGCACTGGACACTCACAAAATATTGTATGTCAACTGTAATTGAAAAATAACAAAATGATTTTTAAAAGTCTCAAAACAATTAGCCATGTAGGATAGATATTTAAAATGAAATGCTAGTTTTTCATAAAGTTAAAATAATAATAATAATAATAAAATAATATTCTCTATGTTCACAGAAGATAGGATAAGCTCTGTAGGAAATCCCAAAGCATTCATGAAGCACTCCTGGAATGAATAAGCAATTACAGCACAGTGTTAGGAACCAGGTTAATACACAAATTCATTCACTCTCCACCCTATGTAGTGTGGCTCAGTTGGTTGGAATGTCACCCTGTGTACCTAAAAGTCATGGGTTCAAGTCCTGGTCAGAGCACATGCCTAGGTTGCAGGCACATACAAAAGGCAATTGACAGATGCTTCTCTCTCACATTTATGTTCATTTATGTTTCTTTCTCTGTCTTTCTTATCGATAAATGTATTTTCAGGCAAAGATTTTTTTAAATGCAGTCACTTTCCTATATACCAGTAATGAGAAAGTAAAACTTTAAATTAGAAAAGCAATACCACTTATATGTCAAAATGAAAGACTTAGGTATAAATCTAATCCCCAAAATAAAATATTCAGTTTTCAACCTAACTAAATATGTAGAAAATCTTTATGAGGAAAACTACAAAACTTGGATAAACGAAATCAAAGAACTAAGTAAATGGAGAGATATTCCATGTTCATGGATGGAAAAAACAATATTATTGAGACATCAGTTCTTCCCAATTTGACCTATAGATGAAGTGCAATCCTGAACAGTCCAGTGAACTGGTTTATGGACATCAGCAAACTGATTCTAAAGTCCTATGGAGAGATCAAAGGCCCATAACATCTAATACGAAACTGAAGGAATATGAGGTTGGATGACTGACACCCCATGACATCAAGACTGATTATAATTTAAAATTTCTGCTCTGCAGAGACAAGGCAAACCACAGATTGGGAGAAAATAGTTGCCAAGGATATATCATTTAAAGGACTGTTATCCAAAATATAAAGAGAGCTTTTAAAATTTAACAGTAAGAAAATAAACAACCTATTTTTAAAAAATAGGCTGAAGAGGAAGAAGAGGGAGGAGGAGGAGGAGAGGAAAAAGAAAACATTGTACGTGGCAAGTAAGCAAAGCAAACACGCATGGCCCAGACACAGGTCCCTCAGACATTCTTTAGTGCTTTTTATTTTTAACTTAAAAAAGCTAATAATACAAAAACTAACCCGTCAAGATGTCACACTGTGATGCTGACCCTGTTTACATCAAGCCCGAATAGATCGAATGAAGTATAGATTTTATAATTTTGAAAGTACTCTTAAGGCATTTGGGAAAATGTACTTATGTATAACATCTTTATTCTTAGTGATTCTGGATAAATGATGTGTGACAGTAACTTCCTTTTGGGTTAAATTATAAGCTATTATGTATTACAACATGATTGAACATGTGTCATTTCAAACTGAGCCCAAGACAAATGACATAGTTCAAGTTACGCTTTTTATATTTGAAAAGAAGACAACAACCTTGAACCATCACTAAATCCCAGAGCAGAAAGACGGATGTATCACATATTCTAAATATCATTGAGTCAAAGGCAATGAAATTTGCTATATATTATGGTATTTGAGAATATATGAGAGCTGTTTAAATGTACTCTGTGGTTCAGTACCATGAAGTCCTGATACAGCCAGTTGATGCTTCCTGTCATCAACCTGCCAGGAAGCCTTCGGAGAGCCATTTGTCCCTGGATCCAAATCAAATATGTACCCTAACTGTTAAAAAATATTTTGTTGGAGTAAATGACCGAGCTATCTTTGACAGGACTGCTGAATGAGTTATGACAATGGTTGACCATGTTGGGCCCTGGGGGCAGTATTACCAAAAAGAAAAAGACAAAAATCTGTTCTAGAATTTCTAGCGGCTGATCTTACATAGAACAAATGCATCGTTTTTTCTGTGATGAATCTTAGCTGAGGTCCAAGGTTCTCGGACTCTTTTATATTGGAACATAGCAGGGTAGAGTTGCTGTTCGTCCTGTGTATGCTTAAACCTGGTGCATAACATACTTATGAATCACAGACGAGCTGAGGTTTAATGGAAAGAGGAGGAAAAAATAGAAACCTGACTTACCTGTGTTCAAATATCAGCATTACCACTTATTAGGCTCCTAGTTTTATAAAGCTGGAAAGTAATGTCTATCTTTTGCCACGGTCGTAAAGGGTAATGGTGAATATTAACTGACTGACATGTTGTAGGCATTTATAAAAAAATATTATTGTTATTATTATTATTATAACAATAACAGGCTCCTTCTAAAATTGCTAGCAAACTCTTATGAGGACAAACAAATGAAAAAAGTCACAAGTCCATAGGAGTCAACCAACCTGGAAATACAAAACCTGCTTGAAGGCATTCAAAGAACAAAAGCAGCAACGCAATGATAAGTAATAGTAACAATGACAATAGACCTGCTGTGTCAATCAGACCTCTCTGCCCATTGCTCTCTAAACATTCAAGTTTTTTCTACTATTGTATTTAGGAAGTTATCAGAGATTATTTTGCCTTTGGGCAACTTCATATCCCAGATATGAAAAAGAACCTTTTACCATTTTGCTTTCTTTAAGCAACTATGTTTCTAAATTCATTTTAAGCTTCCCCTCACTCCTTTGAGCAGCATAGTAACTCTATACACCACAACTTATGTGATGGCTCCCTCTCCTTCTCCCACAGCCACCCCTTATCCCCCAGCCCCACAAGCTCGCCATTCAGAAAATGTGAACACACATGTTTATGAGAAGCATGCTCAGTTTCTCTGAGCATCTGAATTTCTGGAGCAGGCAACAGAGAAGGAACAGAGGAAACACAGATGGGGTTTCATTTCCCCCAACACTGCTGCATTGCTGTGATTTTCTGCAGGTCTGAGGCCCATGGAACTATGTAGACGGCCATGACTTTTCAAAGAAAAAAAAGACTTAAATTTTAGTTTTATTGAATTTCTTTTTATTTTATTATTTCTCTACATTTTGTTTTAGGAAAGTTCTGGGAAAATATAAAGATTTTACCCATGGGGGAAACCTGCTTAAAACCACTACTTAGTTTTTAGTGTTTCCCCCCCCCCAAAAAAAAGGGTTTTCTCCTGAAACTTTGGGAGTTTACTTTCTTGCAAAAGATGGGCTTTCTGAAAAATTTCCATTGGCAGGAGTCCAATGCCATAACGACTTCAAATTAAACTCTCATTGTTTCTCTTTCTCTTCCTTGGGGCCACAAGCAATTCTTTCCTCAGAGTGTTAGATTCAGTTTAACTCAGCAAGTTTCCAGAAGTGCCCACAAAGCTACAGAAGACAGAAATGGGAACTTTGAGCCTTGAAAGATGCTGTTAGGACTTGTCCTTTCATATGTCGAACACAGCGCTGCCCTCTCCAAACCCCCAGTGTTCGGATGAGTGTGGGGACTCAGTGGAGGCCAGAGTGTTTGTGGAGGGAGGTGGGGATGCCGGTGCCTCCTGAAGATCATGGGGGCAAAAAGAGTCTGTTTCCCAAAGTCTTGCGTGGCTGATAAGGAATTTCATACGTATGTATAAAATTATTGCCCAAAATTGTATCTAAAAATAAAATCTGATAAGACCAAGTATTCTAATGAAGTGATTCTGAAGGGTAAGAGGAGGCAGTCTGGCTCCCTTGCCCAGATGTCTGGGTAACTAAGGGGAGCAGTCTTCCTGTAGCCTTCAGGGAGCCTGATAACTAGTGTTCTCACAGCCTTGAGACTGGGTCCGAGCAACTGTTCCCATAACACGAAGTGGACTCGCATGTGCAGAATCATGTTATGTTATGTAATGTTCTGGCATCTTGCCAGCTTTGTTCCCCTCCAGCACTTAAACAGGTAGGGACTCGCTGTTGGGTAGGAGGATGATGAGAGACACATGCAAGGGGACGGGTGCCATGATGGGTGTCACACTGGAGAGCAGGGACCATGGCGTGTGCCACGCAGAGACATGCAGATAGACATGCAGCGCGCAGTGTGCGTGGCTCACCCACCCATGAATAAAGGCACACCAAATGTCCCAACAGCCCCATGAATGTTATTCTGTCTGTGCAAAACCAGGGACCTGCCTGGCCTTGAACGATCACAACACAGACTCAAATTCAAGACTACCTGGAAGAAATGCTGGTTCAGTAAGCTGAAAACATGGACACTCTCACAGAATTTATCTCACCCTCTAAATATATTTATAATGCTACAGTTTTCTCATCCGGCATAAGTATACATGTCTACCAGCCACAATTATTTTAATTCTATTTAATGTTTTCAAAAGATGATTCTACAAAACACTGAGGATTACTTGGGGGAATTGCACGCAAGGAACCTCCACAGTCAGAGGGAAAGGGCAGAAGCTTTTCTCACCATCTCTGCCCTCAGTGCTCCCCGACCCCAACTCAAACACGCAGGCTCTCGGGCAAAAAATATATGTAAAAGCAAAATACATACATAAAGAACAGAAGCTTAAATCTGACCAAAGTAGTCAACTTTATGGGACAGGAACATTCAAACAGGCAGAAGGTTTCACATTTGGGTACCACACATGAAAATTCAAGCTTGCTCCTCAGAATCCCTTGGCTGGAAACTGCCTTCTCTACTCCGGAAGACAGGCGGTCACATGTGACTCCGACATGCTGTCAAGCATTTTGTTCAGGGGGCTCACAGCCCTTCACTGTGTGTTCCTGTAAACTTGCCTTTCTTGTCATCTTTGGAGCTCATTTACAGGTGGGTCTCTTTATTCCAGCCATGCAAAGATGATAAAATTGTTGTAATCTATTTAGAGGCCACACGATTTAACACAATTCTACTTTCATTTCCCTGCACCTTATACATAAAATCCATTATGCTATTTTATAGAGGCTACTATGAAAGGACAGTGGTACTTTACTATTTCCTAACCTGTTAGCAAGACCACAATATTTTAACAGGAACGAAGAACCAAATGCAAATTTCCATTCTCTTTGTATAACATTTATGCAATGAAGAATGAATTGAGTACATGATTTTTCATTTCTGGAGTACTAGGGCTAGCTAGTAATACATGAGCTGCAAGAAGCAAGCATCCATCTATCTAACTGCTAAGAAATGAAATGTCACTTAGAGGGACTTGTTCTTGCCAGCACACTCTTTCATGGAATTCTCCATCAAAAAAGCAGAGAAAAAAGTAATTCCTTTTCCAACTGCATTATATCATAGCACAGCCACCCTGCTTCATCTGTTCTGATTTCGTTCCTACATGTAGTGTACAGAAGCTCCAGTTTTTCAAAGAAATCTCATTTGATTTTATTTTTCACTTGAAATAGATGATTTTTGAAAAGAAAGAACAAAAGAAAAAGAGGGAAGGAACTCTTTCTTCAAAAGAACATTAATTTTGTTTCTCAATAGCTGTTGTAGTTCCGGGCTGACATTGTTCTCACTGTGGATCCCAGGTGGCGCCGCAAGGGCTGTGTGTGTGTGCGTGTGTGTGTGTGTGTGTGTGTGTACACACCTGGTCTGTTCACACATGTTTTTTGTGCAAGTTATTTCTCGGGTGAATCAAGATCTCCAATTTTAGGTAACTTAGGACTATAAGTCATGTTAATAATAACAAAGCATGTACTGTACTAGGTGGCAAAAAAACCTGGACATTCTTTGTTTAGTTTTTAAAGGCACTGCCATTTTTTTTTCAATATGTTCCTCTGCAAAGTAATAGACAATCCCTTTTTTTTTCTTCTGGTGGGAATGCTTTTTTTTAAAATATATTCATTTAAAACTACCAAACTTGAAGAACAGGCTTACTTTCAATAAACTAATTTTAAAAGCATTTACTTGAAATAATTTAGATTTCGCACTGGCTGCTGTGGCTCAGTGGATTGAGTGCCGGCCTGCAAACCAAAGTATTGTGGGTTGGATTCCCAGTCAGGGCATGTGCCTGGGTTCAGTCCGGGTCCCCAGCTGGGCACACAGGAGAGGAACCAATTGAATTATCTCTCACACATCAATATTTCTCTCCCTCTTTTTCTCCTTCCTGTCCCCTCTCTTTAAAAATAAGTGAATAAATAAAATTTAAAAAGCTAAAATGAATTGATTTCAAGGAAAAGATCACAGAAGCCCACCATACTATCATCTGTGCTTTGTGAAGTAGAAGTATCTATAAACATTTTACTGATCTTCCAAAATTCCATCTTCCAGTAATTAAACATATGGTTACATCTAAGTAAAGTAACACCTCTTTTGCTGGACATCACTTACATATTTACTATTCCCAAGAGCCGAATTTGTCCAGATGACCAAGGGATTTGCTTTTAACCTATCAAGGTTTTTCAAGTATTCCTTGAAAATTTTACCACATAGGACTCTGTTTTCTTAAAAGACCAATATTAAGCAATTTAATAATTTGAACATAATCTGTCCTTTATGGGATAGATTATGGGATACATGTGGGGTAATGATAACATTTGATTCACAAGAGTGTTTTCAATATTGTAAAGCCAGTTACATCACAGGTGGCAAACACAAGGCCCTCAGACAGAATCCAGCCCTCCACCTTGTTTCTACCCAGCAGCAGTGCCAAGCTCCTTGTCCCTAGTCAAGGAGTAGTTACATTTACACAGCCCTAAAATTATATTTGGCCCTTTGAAGGCAGCCACAAGGCTGATGAGGCCCCTGATGAAAATGAATTTGACACTACTGACTTAACATCATTGTTACAAACATCACAAACCCTGCCCTTCTAGCTGCAGGTCTTGTGAACCAGCTGAGGCGTGTAAAGTTATCTAGCCTAGCAGTTCCTCATGCTGCCCAGGTGCCTCCTGTATGAAAATTAAGGAGGGCATGGTGAGGAGGAGCCCTGTCCTTACAATCGATCTCTCGCTGCTGCATTTTGCTTGTAGTTAAACTTACTTCTCATAGCACTGTGGCCCTCCTGGTGCTTCCCTTCAGTCTTTGGGTATTGTGTGTATTGCTGTTACAACCTGGAAATTAGAGCTAAAGCTATTAGCATTTCAGGTAGCAGGACCTGATGAAGTCTGAGGACTTGGGTGCTGGTGAACAGCTTAATGGTTTAGAGGGTAGCATTGTGCTGTTAGGGCGGCCTATCAAATTGTGAGCCTTCCCTTTCTCTGCCTTCTGACTCCTTCACTGAGCTCCAGTTGGTGGAAATAGCCAGGTAAGCAACCTTTACATTAAAAATGCCTTACTGTATCTTTTTGGTTTAAGCAACATCATTTGTCTTCTATTAGCAACCATACGTTGCTAGGAATACATGGACTAGGAATCCACGTGCTTATCTCTTCTTATGTTTCACATCGCTTCTCTTCCTGGACAGCCCCGTTCAGATGGCCACTGCCCCTTTGACTGCATATCGCTCAAGGGCGAACGATAAGAAGTAAGTAAGACTGTTCTAAACACTGTGGCATTATACTCTATTTATTGATTAATTTTTAAGAGGGAGAGAAAGAAAGAAAGAAAGAAAGAAAGAAAGAAAGAAAGAAAGAAAGAAAGAAAGAAAGAAAGAAAGAAAGAAAGAAAGAAAAGAGAAAGAAAAAACCATCAATTTTGTTGCTCCACTTATTTATGCATTTGTTGGTTAATTCTAGTATATCCCCTGACTGGGGATGGAACCCGCAACCTTGGGGTAGTGCTCCAATCAACTGAGCTACCCAGCCAAAGCAGCATTATACTTTAAATGGAAGCAGTTTTCAAACTTGTTTTGACATTAGAATCCCTTCCCCCAGTTCCTCGTTAATGAAAGTGAAGCAGAGCAATATCCCACTTACTCAGCATCCTCTCCTCTCAAAAACTGGGCCTTTTAAGAGGAGCATCCTCAGAGCCTAAAGCCTTTATTATCTATCTCCCAAACAAAATATTTGCTAATTTTTAAACTCAATTAATCATTTTTTATCCTCCATAGTAAATCTAAAAGAGCAGGATAATAATAAAGAAAAACATTTTAAATATATTTTATTGATTATGCTATTACAGTTGTCCCATTTCCCCTCTTCATTCCCCTCCACCCTACACACCCCCTCCCCCACCATTCCCCCCTTTAATTCACATCCATGTGTCACAAGTTCTTTAGCTTCTACATTTCCCACACTACACTTGCCCTCCCCCTGTCTTTCTTCCCACCATCTATGCTACTTATTCTGTGTACCTTCTCCCCCTCTCTCCTCCCACTTCCCTTGTTGATAACCTTCCCTGTGATCTCCATTTCTGTGTTTCTATTCCTGTTCTAGTTGTTTGCTTTCGTTTTTGTTTTAGGTATGGTTGTTAATGATTGTGAGTTTGCTGTCATTTTAATATTCATAGTTTTTATCTTCTTTTTCTTAAATAAGCCTCTTCAGCATTTCATGTAACAAGGAATTGGTGATGAACTCCTTTAGCTTTGCTTTGTCTGGGAAGCACTTTATCTGCCCTTCCATTCTAAATAATAGCTTTGCTGGCTAGAGCAAAATCTAGGTTGTAGATCCTTGCTTTTCATCACTTTGAATACTTCTTGTCAATCCCTTCTAGCCTGCAATGTTTCTTTTGAGAAATCAGCAGTCTTATGGAAACTCTTTTGTAGGTAACTCTGTGCTTTATTCTTGCTGCTTTTAAGATTCTTTGTTTATCTTTAACCTTTGGTATTTTAATTATGATGCGTCAGCTTCCTGGATTTATATGTCTATTCACCAAATTAAGGAAGTATTCTTTCATTATTTTTTCAAATCAGTTTTCATTTTCTTGGTCTTTCTCTTCCCCTTCTGGTACCCCTATTATGTGAATGTTGATATGTTTGAAGGTTTTTTTTTAATTCATTTTTGCTTGCTGTTCTGATTGAAAGTTTTTTCTTCCTTATGTTCCAAATCATTGATCTGAGTCTTGGCTTCACCCAGTTCACTGTTGGTCCCCTGAAAATTTTTCTTTATTTCACTTAGTGTAACCTTCATTTCTACCTGGGTCTTTTTTATTTTGTTGAAATACCCAATGAATTCCTTGAGCAACCTAATAACCAGTGCTTTCAACTCTGCAACTGATAGATCTCCATTTTGTTTAGTTCTTATTCTGGAGTTTTGATCTGTTCTTTCATTTGGGCCATGTTTCTTCATCTCCTCATTTTGGCAGCCTCCCTGTGTTTGTTTCTATGTTTTAGTAGAGCTGCTTTGCCTCCCTGTCTTAGTAGCATGACCTACTATAAAAAAGTGCACTGTTAAGTTGGGTGGGGCAGAGTCTTAGGTAATTTCCAGGGTAGGGAAACCCATGTGAACCAGGTTGATGGAGTCTCCAATGTGGTGCCATCACTCCATGGCTCTGTGGGGGTCGGGGCTCAGAAAGGGGACAATGCTGCTGCCTGGCCTCTGGAGTTTTGTCCAGGAGGAAGCTGTCCCTGGCACTTGCCCTGATGCCAGACAGTTTAGATTCTTCCTATGTGCCACTGGGGCCCTTCAAGCTGCTTCCCCAGTGCTGGAGCCCAGAGGGAGTGAGTCTGCATAAGTCCTAACTCTGTTGTGGGGCCTGTAAGAGAAGACACCTGAGACTCTGCCCACAACTTCTTCCACTGCCCAACCCCCACTGGTTTTTACAACCACACGTTATGGGGACTTATCTTCCTGGCACTGCAACACTGGGCTGGGTGGTCTGGTGTGGGGTTGGAACCCCTCGCTCCCAAGGTATTCCTCCCAATTTTTATTCACCAACCATGGGTGCAGGACTGCCTATTCCACATCTTTGTGTTCCAGCCCCTTCTTGTCTGGATGAGTGTGACTTCTTTAATTCATTGGTTGTTGGACTTCCATATACCTCAATTTTCTGATGATTCTAGGTAAGAGTTGTTTTATAGTTTAGTTGTAATTTTTGCTGTGGTTGTACAAGGAGGTGAGCCATGTTTACCTATGCCTCCATCTTGACTGGAAGACCCAAGAATAACATTTTAGTAGCTCTAACAGATGACCGTGAATACTATCTTCCCTTATGAAGGGAAGCCAACCTTCTCCCACATTTTGGAATGTTAATGTAGAGCTTTTTGTTTGTTTCTTAATCTTGACAGATGTATGTATTCCTCAACGTTGAACGTTCTACATGCTCCTCAACACCTTCCATCCATTAGAGAAGTCAAAGTATTCAACTCAATCCTGGTCATCTTTAAGGTAAGATCAGCTGGGATCCTATTACGGGGCTGGTTTTGATAAACTATCATATCCTATTTTTAATATCTCAGCATTGACTGTCTTAAAGTGGTTTTCAACTTTTCTTTTTCTACAATGGGGAAATACTAAGAATATTGGAATGAGAGTGAGAAAATGGAAGTTACTGTGACAGTCAGTGAAATAATATTTGTGAAATGTCTTTGAAAATGTGATGTATTATTCTTTGATGTATAAAGAAGTTTTCACGGAGGGCCCATTTTGTGCCCAGCGCTGTTGTGGGCACTGGGGATGGAGCAGCGAATAAGACAAAGTACAGGCACGCCTTGGAAATATTGTGGTTTGGTTCCAGACCACCATAGTAAAGCACATCCCATGACTCTCTGTTGATCACAGGGTCTCGCCTTCAGCTTGTAAAAAATGCAACATCTTTGAAATACAATAGAGGGATGTGCAATAAAACAAGGTATACTTGTATCTTTCCTCAGAGCTTACATTTTAACAGAGATGAATAAATCAGTAGATTTACTATTGTTTTTATTTTTATTATATTATTACCATTATTAAAGAGAGCAACTTTGATTACTTGCGCCATGCATAACATTTGAATTATGAACATAAAAAGTTTAAAGTTTGAAGGTGAAGACTTTGGTTTGTGTCCTGGCTCTTACTGCATAGTGCCTGGATATATCCACAAGCAAATCCTTTTATTTCACCAAGGACAGTTTCTCATTTATGAATATGGGACAATTATACTTAAATCACAGGAGTATTTTAAACATCTTAAAAATAATGAGAGCATATTTTGTGCATTTTTAGAACTGCATAATAATTCACATATTTAGTCCTATCATTGTTAATATGCTGTCTTTTTATAGAGAAGGACTATGCACTACTGTCCTTGCTGAAGCTAATTTAAGATACCTCTTTTTTCCTAGAAATATGTTTTTAAAAATTAAGTAAATTAGAAACAGAATTGTCCACAGTTCCAAATAACATAAATTGTGTTTATGTGACAACATTGAAGCTATATGCATAGCCAGAGTGAAGAATAACTATTCACATAACAGTTCTCCATTGTTCTGATTACAAGCTTATACATGGGGATGATTCATGGTTTACTTGCTTTTCAAGTCACAATTCCAAGCAGCATCATTTGTCTTCTACCAGCAATTCTACATAGCCCAAGAATCCGTTTGCTGATCTCTTGTATTTCATATAATTTCTAGTCTTGCACAGTGCCATTCAGACTATGACAACTCCAAAGGAAATGATGCAAACAGCCTTAAAAATTTTTTTTAAAGATCTTTCATTTACACCTATTTCATTCTCACAGTTATCTAACCCAGTGCGAGTCTTGCTCAATACTGGGTACAGAGTAGCTTCCTCTATAAATTCTGTCCACTGAATATTATAGCACATGCGTGTTTATATTTTACACATCAAACACCAATTCAATTCCAGGAGAACCTATGGAAATGTGTTTTTATTACTCACCAGTAAAAATAGAAGTAGAGAAATTAAAGGACATTTTAGGAAATAAAATCCTCAGAATTTGGTGATGGATTAGATGTCCTAAGGAGGGATGTCCTCCAAAAAATAGCTTCTGCCTTATGGCTTATGTGAATGAATTATTGAATTAAGGGATGTTGAAAGAGGAGCAGTTTTGTAGGGAATGGAATGAAAGATCATAATTTCAGTGTTATACAGGTTGAATTTGAGATGCTTTTGATATATATGTAGGGTTTACATAAAGGATCTGAAGCTCTCTTGTGAGTTTATGTATAGGAAATAGTTGAAATTATGGGTATGGATAAGATCTCTTCATGAGAGAGTATATAGTAAGATGAGGGAAAAGACAGGCACAAACTATTCTATTGTATGGATATACTGCAATTTATTTACTCATCCATCAGTTAATGGACATTGGCTTGTTTCCACCTCCTGGCTTTTATGAATAATGGTGCTGTAAATATTTATGTTTTCTTTGGAGATATGTTTTTATTTCTCCTGGATATGTAACTAGGAGTGTAGTTGCTAGACCATGTGATAATTCTGTGGCTAACTTACTGCCCAGGTTCTTCTAATGGGTTCTAATTTCTCTCCGAGTTAAGCCAGAATACTTGCAGTAATTATAAGCTCCTGTGTAATATGGTCTCATACGACCTCCGTGGTTTCACCTCTTACTGTAACTCCTCCCCTGGCTCAGTCCTTACTCCTCTCTTTCTGGCTCCGTGAAGACACCAGTCACACTCCCTCTACTTATCTGTTTCCATTTCCTACAACAGACTTCCCAGTATATCAGTAAGGTTTGCTTCTTACCCCCTCATGTCTTTATTCCAATGTCTCCCTCTCATTGAGGTCGTCAACACTCCCTGGCTCTCTTTCCTGCTTTGTCAGTGTCTGGGTTTTTTTGTCCATCAGACCTACAACTATTGAATGTACTGTGCAATTTGTTTTGTATCTGTTTCCTGGACTAGAAAGCTAGTTCCATGGAGCAGGGGTTTTTGGATTCCACTAATGCTGTATCTCTGGGCCTAAGCCACATAGTAGGATTATAGTAACAGTCAGTGGACAAATGATTCAATGTGTGTGTGTGTGTGAAGCCATGTTAGAATAGGTAGAGGAGTGAGTGGGCATGAGGACCAGTCACTGTGAGAAGATGACATCTGCAGTGAGTTTGAGAACAAGAGAGGGGTTGTATACACATAAGTCTCTCGGTCTTCCCTCCTGTTACTGTGGATAAAGGGTTCATGCTCCTAACTAAGGCCAAATCTCCACAGGCACCCCAGGTCCTGTGGAGAGAAAAAGGTTTTCCTCTACCAACTTAGGTCCAAGTAGTAAGGCGCCTGAAGAGTAACTGATAATAGAGTAACTAGAGAAAAGGCAAGATTTATTTTACCCACATACATGGGAGTTGCTTAGTGAAGAGTAACTCACTGAATAGCTAGAGCTAAAGGTTCAGGTCAGCATAACAGAGGCTGGGTTAGGGCTTCAAATGGGAGGCTCTGGAGGCTTCTGTTGGGCTCTTTGATGCTAATGGAAATGGGCAGTCTGTCTCCTCCCTGGCTGGGTAATTCCCCACTTTGCTGGAGGGCTAGTGTGGCCACTGAATTCTTCCTGCTGCTAAGGGTCAGTCTCCTTTCAAACAGGCAATTCCTTCAGAGGCAGGGTCAATGGCACTGTATTTCCAGTTCTGCTTGTTTAGATAATGTTTCTTTTGCAGCTGCTGTCTGTTCAGGTGTCTTCAGTTTGAAATAATCTCCAGCCCACTTTGCTGGGCTGCTAATTTCTTCAGTCCCTTCCCCTTAACATGATGAACAGAGCAGGGTGCCACTCACCCAGAAGATGTGTGATGCTCCCTTGGAGCAAGCGGAACATGGCTGGCTCAGGGCCCTGCTAAGGACCTCAGTGCTGCACCTGTCTCCACTCAAACCTGCATCATCCTGTTACATACAAACATGCTAATTCTCCCCAGTTTTAAATAGAATAAACCCTCCCTGACCAGTGTGGCTGGGTTGGTTGGGTGTCATCCCCCAAAGCAAAAGGTACACTGGTTCAATTCCCAGTCAGGATGCATGGATGGGTCACTGGCTTGTTCCCTCGATGGGGTGCCTCTGAAAGGTAGCTGATTGATGTTTCTCTCTTGCATCAGTCTTTCTCTCCCTCTTACTCCCACTCATCCACTCTCTCTAAATATAAATAAATATTTTTTTAAAAATTAAATAATAAAATATATGTAAATAAATAAAACAAACACTTACTTTTGATAAGAAATTTTAAATGTGTACTGACTATTGGATGGTATCTAGGAATCACTGTGAATGCAGTCACAGGAGACCCCGGGCTGCAGGCAAGGACAGCAGACCACACAAAGGCAGTAAACACAGAGGCTCTCGGCTCATCCCAGTTATGAAAAGTCCCAGCTTCTTCTGCAAGGATCGAGCCTGCTCAGAGAGTAAGAGGAAAAGCGAGGGTTTAGACTGGGGGCCACACCAGCCTCGAGGTTGCCTTCAAAGGCCCGAATGTGATTTTAGGACTGTATAAATGTAACTACTCTTTAACTAGGGGCAAGGAGCTCCGCATTTCCACCAGGTGAAAACTAGATGTGGGTCCAGATAAAACAAGGTGGAGGGCCTGGATCAGCCGTCTGGGCTTTGTATTTGCCACCTGTGGTTTAGACCAATGAAGGACCTGGAGAAAGTGAGGCAAAGGCCCAGAGAACCTGCTCTGAGACTCCGAGAAAGGCATCTGTGCGCCCAGATGTAAAACCCAGCAAATCATGATGTTTCTGGAACATTACTCTTGTGCTTCGATAAAACATTCAAAACTGGGCTACGTACACATAAATACATTAAAAATATTTTGTCTCAAGAAAACTTTGACTTAATTTTGAACTCTCTAAGCAGTAGTTGTAGATTTAATCTATTGTAGTAAATCATGAAATAGAAATGATCAGCGACTTGAAGAACTAGGTTAAATATTCAATCCTCAGTATTGACTATATGATCTACCAGAAGCAAATAGCTTTTGGAATAAAAGAGTAAGCATAAATATAATCAACTAATTTGTCAGATTCACCAAATACCATATTGATGTTCTAAAATCCAATCCCCAGGGCAGCCTCAGATTGAGAACAAAAATGAGAACACCAGTACTTAACTTCTATAACCTACTTAATATCGACAGGCTTAGATGCTCGTAAACACAGCCATGAGATTGTCAATCCTGTACCTTTATTTGTCTTGCTTGCACAAAGCTAATTTTCTATTAATTTTCTACTGAATTTAAAATTAGCAAATGTGTTTCCATAAATGGATATCACCAAGGTAAAACGAAAAGTTGATAAAAGATAAAACTCTGTTATGATTGTTGCTATTATGTTACTGTTCTTCTTGGTGATGGATTACGTTATAAAAGCCCCTAAATGTCAGTGCATTACTAATTCCCAGATACGTGACTGTCATAGAGAGGCAAAGTAACAAAAAAGCATCAAGTTGGAGTTCACAGACAATGAGAAGCTGCTCTAACTCACTAAAGTACCGTGGCCAAATTTTCTAAACTGCCAGACTGACTGAAATAAAAATATCTGCTGGGGCCAGTCTCCAATATGGGCAAGCCAGGCATGGACCCTCTCTGTTGGAGACTATGGCCAAGGGGTGAGGCAGATACAATTGTGTGATAAAAAATTTGGCTGCCTATTGTCCCTGGATCCTGGGAGAGAGCCTCTGAATCCTTGGGATTTCCCTTGAGAAAGGAGTATCTTTGTTATATATACCAATGAGGTGACTCCTGGTGACCCCCTACATAATTTCAGAATCTGGGCCGCCATGCTGGAAAGACCAACAATGTGATTAGAGGACGGAGGCTTTGAACCATGAGTTATAAGCCCACCTTTCTAACCTCTGAGAAAGGGAGCATAGGGGGAGGCTCAAGACTGAGTTTGATCACACAGCCAAAGATGCAATCAATCAACCCCATGGAATGAAGCCCCAGTGAAAACCCTGGACATCTGAAGCTCAAGTGAGCTCCTAGGTTTGTGTGCACAGCAGTGTGCCTGAAGGTTGGTGCAGCCTGTGGACAGCGAGCATTTTTGTCTGGGGCCCTTTTAGACCTCACCTGTATGTCTCTGCATTGGTCTAATCCCAATTTGTATCTGTAATAATAAATTCTCATATATATATATATATATATATGTGTGTGTGTGTGTGTGTGTGTGTGTGTGTGTGCTTTGCAAATTTCGTGAGTCTTTGTAGTAAGTTATAGAACCTAAGGAGGTAGTGAGAACACTCAGATGTGTAGGGCAGTTGGTCAGAAGTGCCTGCAGCCTAGGATCCCTGGAGCTTGCAGCTGGTCTGAAGTAGTGAGGGAAGCCTTGTACCGGAAGGACTGTGCCCTCATCCTGGGCTCTCTGACCTCACTCTGGATAGTTAGTGTCATGAATGTGTGGCAGACACAAAAAGACTTGAGCACCGTGCAACAAGTTCGAGGAGGGAGGCACGCTCTAAGAGTGTGCCCTGGGCACACAGGGAGGGGCACATAGCTCAGCCCCTTCTCTAAGCACAAGGAAACTCAGCAATTGTCACTGGAGCTGACTCTGAGAGTGCTTATTTTGTAACACTTGAAAGTAAAGAGGAGAAAATAAAATCACCCAATCCAAGCTAAATCACAGTTTATGTTTTTGGCAAATTTTCTTCTACACATTTTTATGGATTTTTATATATTTGAGGTAATATAGCTCATTGTTTTTCTTTTCATTTAATATAAGCATTATCTCTTGACATTAAAAGACTTATCACATGTTTTATGACTCATTTTTATTTTAATAGCTGTCTTCTATTCTACCACACAGATATAATGCACTTTGTGTCCAGTAGTCCCCAGTATTCACAGGGGGTGGGGGGATACATTCCAAGACCTCAGTGAATACCTGAAATTGTACATAAGCCCAAACCCTATATATACTGTTTTTTTCCTACATATACATACCTATTGATAGCATTTAATTTAATAATTTGTTCCAGTAATAGATTAACAACAATAAGTAGTAAAATAGAATAATACAGCAAGTTTATACTGGAATGAAAGTTATGTGAATGTTTTCTCCCACTGTTTATATTGTACTCACCATTTCATTTAAAGGAAGCACTTCTTGGCCTTCCTTGGCATGTCCACATTGCCAGCATCATTACTCTTGAGCTTTGGGGCCATTATTAAGTAGAACAAGTCACTTGAGCACAAGCACTGTGATACTGAGACAGACAGTCTGATCACCAGGACGCCCACACAGTGATGGGTGGGTGGGTAGAGTATGCAGCATGGAGATTCTGGACAAAGGGATGATTCAGTCCTGGGTGGGATGGAGTGGGATGATGTGAGAGCTCATCATCACACTCAGAACAGTATGCAACTGAAAATGTGTGCATTGTTTATTTCTGACATTTTCCATTTAGTATTTTTGGACCACAGTCGACCATGGTAACTGATGCCATAGAAAGCAAAACTGTGGATAAGGAGTACCGCTCTTCCTGACTTTGGACACCCAGGTTGCTTCTGGTTTTTGATATGACAAATAATGCCAAGATGAATATCTTTATGTATAAATCTTTGTCCACACTTTTCATTATTTTCTTAGGAGAATTTTTTTGAAGTCTGATATTTACTTGTAATGCTTAGAAACTCCTCTCAATGACTGGACTCAGACTGGAGGTAGAAGCTCTCAGAGAGGACTGCCTCCATCTCTTGGCGATCTGTTCTGGTGTTTTCTTTACCTCCCCTTTCCCAATTCCTTTAACCGGAAGTTTAGCATACTCTGCAACCACTTCCCTATTTTCCTTAGAACACCTTTCTGCAGAGCGATATCCTGGCATTGTTGCAAGAAGTGTGGCATAGCCTAACTCTGAACCATGGGCACCCATCCTCCTTACCTTCTTTGCTCAAGGGCTTTCTCCCGGCATACTGGTGGACATCATCCTCTTTGGAGAGACTGAACAGTGTGTGAATCCTGCAAGTTCTTTGGGGTTGCAGGTGATGAGGGACAGTAGTATCAGTGAATTCAGGAATATCTTTCTCCCTTCTTTTTAAACCATCCTGTTTTAAAGTGCAAACCACGCTCAGTGCTCCCCTTCCCACGCTCAGTGCTCCCCTTGCTCACCTCTCCCATTTCCTTTATTAAATAGCAGGTTTCACTTTTTAATACACTGTGGAAATGTTCGTTGATACTGTTCCTTACTTTCATCTCCTCATCATGACCCCAAGAGAATGTAAGTTCCATGAGTGCAGAAACATTGTTCTGTTGACTGCTTTTACCTCACTCTGAGGACAGTGTCTGGCAATAATAGGCTCACAGTAAACACTTGTTAAGTCAGTGCATGAATGAATCAAGAAAAACCATTATAAGCTTATTATTTTTTAGAGTTCAGAAGGTAATTCCCAGAAGACCTAAAAAACTAAAAGGGGTAGAAATTGCTGTTGGAAATGGGCCTGAACATGAAGAAGGTATTGTGAAAAAGGGGTGTTTTTCTTTTTTTTTTCTTCTAAGTATATTTTATTGATTATCCTATTACAGTTGTCCCATTTTTTTCTCCCTTTATCCCGCTCTGCTGTGTACTGCCAACATCCCCGCCATTAGTTCATGTCCATAGGTTGTGCATATGAGTTCTTTGGCTTCTCCATTTTCTATATTATTCTTAACCTTTCCTGTCAATTTTGTACCTAACAATTATGCTTCTTATTCCCTGTACATTTCCCCATATCCTCCCCTTACCCCTCCCACAGGTAACACTCTACATGATCTCCATTTCTGTGATTCTGTTCCTGTTCTAGTTGTTTGCTTAGTTTCTTTTTGTTTTTGTTTTTTTAGGTTCAGTTGTTGATAGTTGGGAGTTTGTTGTCATTTTACTGTTCATACTTTTTATCTTTTTCTTTTTCTTAGATAAGTCCCTTTAACATTTCATATTATAAGGGCTTGATGATGATGAACTCCTTTAACTTGACCTTATCTGACAAGCACTTTATCTGTCCTTCAATTCTAAATGAAAGCTTTGCTGGATAGAGTAATCTTGGATGTAGGTCCTTGCCTTTCATGACTTCGAATACCCCTTTCCATCCCCTTCTTGCCTGCAAGGTTTCTTTTGAGAAGTCATCTGAGAGTCTTATGGGAACTCTTTTGTAGGTAACTGTCTCCTTTTCTCTTGCTGCTTTTAAGATTCTCTTCTTCTCTTTAATCTTGGCTAATGTAATTATGATGTGCCATGGTGTGGATTCTCCTTGGATCCAATTTCTTTGAAACTCTGTGAGCTTCCTATATTTCTTGGGTGTCTATTTTCTTTGTTGTATTGGGGAAATTCTCCTTTATTATTTTTTCAAATAATTTTTCGATGTCTTGCTCTTCCTCTTCTCCTTTGGTACCCCTATGATTTAGATGTTGGAATGTTTAAAGTTGTTCCAGAGGTCCCTCAGACTATCCTCAATTTTTTGAATTCTTGTTTCTTCCTTCTGTTCCAGCTGAATGTTTATTTTCTCCTTTTGTTCTCCTTTTGTTCTGATTTGAGTCCTAGTTTCCTTCCCTTCACTGTTGGTTCCCTGTATATTTTCCTTTGTATAGCATTCATTTCTTCCTTCATTTTGTGTCCAAACTCAATCATTTCTGTGACATCCTGATTACCAATGTTTTGAACTCTGCATCTGATAAGTTGGCTCTCTCCTTGTTGCTTAGTCCTTTTTCTGGAGTTTTGATTTGTTTTTTTTATTCGGGCCATATTTCTTTGTCTCAGCACACCTGTTATGTTGTAAGGGTAGAGTGTTAGGTATTCGCCAGAGCAGGGCAACACAGTTTGCTGTATTGTGGTGCTGTCTATGGGAGAGGGGTCAGAGAGAGCATTGCCATTCTCATCCTACTTTCAGTCACTCTCCCTGCTGCCCACAAGCAAATTGGGCCCTTCTGGTGCTGGTGCCCAGGTGAGTGATTTTGTGTAGATTCTAGGACCCTGTGGGTCATTCCAACAAACTCTTCTGTGAGGCTGGGAGTTTCTCACGACTCTGCAACCCCCATAGATTTTTAGAGTCAGAGGTTTTGAAGCTTTAGTTTTCTATGCTAGAACCCTGAGTTGCATGGTCTATCTTGCTCCTCCCATTTTTCCTCCTGGCTTATTGGCATGCAAATGTGGAACTGCCTGGTCCCGCAGCTGCCACCTTGCCCCCCTCCAGGTCTTCCAGATGCCACCTTGCCATGTGTCCTCTCTGCCCTGGCTTCCTGTCTCCCCTGTCTCCACCAGTCCTATCAGTGTGGATGAATGTTCCTTCTTTAATTCCTTGGTTGTCAGACTTCCATATAGTTCAATTCTCTGGCAGTTCTGGTTGGTTTTGTTTTTACATTTGTTGTTGTCCTTCTTTTGGTTGTGCAAGGAAGCAAAGCATGTCTACTTCTGCCTCCATCTTGACTATAAACCCTCTTAGGCTATTGTTTTTACCTTGTGCATGCATTATTATGATAAAAATTTTTTAAACTTCTAAATAAGCCAATATAGCTGGAAAATCATAGAATGATAAAAATGTGGGAAGGCTAGCCAACAACAATTTACTTTATAGCAAATTGCTCAAAATCTGTTTTGAGAGCAAACTATTTTGAATTTGCTCATGGTACATACAGATGGTGCAAAACAATAAGCTTCATTTTGTTGTTGAGTATAATTTAAAATAGAATATCTTTTATCATGCTTTAAAGTGACTTCAATCTACTTATATGATTAAGCTTTATATTAATTATTACATTAAGCTCCTTATGTTTCACAGGAGTTATAAAATGTACAGGGATGTCATCATTCAAGGCTTATATAAAATGTGATTTCTTGCTTCATGAATATGGGTGGAGACATAAGAGAAATAATTTTTCATACACAGATAACTGACAGATGTGAACACTTGCTAATTGAGGGGGGAAATAGGGATGAAAGTAACAAAAATAATTTTGTCTAATGCTGCAAGTGACATAGACTCAAACAATTGCTTTTTCAGAGTCCTCAGGCTTGTTTCTCTCCAGTGTTTGCAGAGCTTTCGAGAAGGCTGAATCCAACCATGGCAAACTGCCATCTTTGTCAGAGCAAGAGCTGTTTACATGCAAGGCACATAATAAGTGCAATGTGAAGTAAAAAACAGTGTGAGTTCTATTATGGCTGATTAGTCCATTGTACACTGTTACAACTAACATCTTCCTTGTGCTAAAAATAGTGGGAAGTCACGGGACCTCAAGCAGCATGATCCATCAGGACTGTACTCTTTCACAAGATCGCCAACAAAAGCTGCCTCTAACTCCCCAGAAAAATACACTTATTCATTTCAGTGTCCTCCAAAATATGTAGTTTATCTGAGCTGTTAGGCAAACTTAACAGCAGAGAACACACAGCTTCTAAAAGTAGATCTGTCTTCTCTGTAGCTTCCTTTTCTTGATCTGATGCTCAATATGAACATCACTGAAACAGTTGGCTGCTGTTAAACTTGCACCATTGACTGCTTCTTAATCATAGTAACAGCAGGATTAATGCACATATCCATGCACTGGCCTCCAGTAGCCTAAATAAATAAATGAAATAAAGCTCTCTGTTTGAAGGGACAGAAGCAGAAGGGAGTGGTATGAATAAACTCTAGTCCTAGGTCATTTCATCATGAAGTCAATAGCTCTTCTGGTTGAAGGGGAGAAAACAAACTGTTTTCTATTCTGTTGAAAGCCTGGAAGAATTTGCATGGCAGTAATCCTAACTCCAGAGGCAATCTATTAAGAACTCAGCATTACCAGTTCTGAGACTCAACTGATAAGCACATTCTGCTCCCTCCCTCCACCATTAATCCTCTTAAAGACTGTGCAACGTAATGAAAGGGGGCAATGGAAGAGCCCCCCCCTTTTCACTATAGCCACATAAACTGCTTGTGTAAATGTTCCATTAACAAACTGCTGGACCAGCATTTAATATCCTTTGCCTCCCTCTCCCTGACCCCCTTAGTCTGGTGCTTCTGCATACAGCATGACTGAATGTGTGATTTACACATGTTTAAGAGAAACATTCCCACACTTGAAAGCTGTTCTGTGACAAAGGGAGGGGAAGGGCTGAGGGAGAGGTGTTGAGCCTATTGTAGACATTTTAATTTACAATTCTCTCTTTTTATGGGCTTTAAGAGATGAATGACTTCCACCCACTTATCAGTTTGTTTCATTTCTCTGCGTTCTTTCTAAGTGCTGGTCGCTGTGTAAGTGCCCTTGGCCAGACCATGTAAGGCTGGTCCTTCTGGAGACAGAAGCTCTAATATTCTAAGAAAAGCAAGAGGAATGTGTGTTCACTATGCAAAGAATCCTCTTCTGAACAACAGAGAGGACAAAATAGATGATTTACCTTGACTTCATACTCATATGTCAAGGGATGCCAGATATTTTGTGGAAATTGCATCCTGTGTTTCTTTCTTTGCAGTCATCTAATGACAGTCTGATATGGTGGGTTCTTCAGCTAATCTGCTAAATCCTAACAGGATGCCTGCATCATCTGATTTTTTTTAATATGGCATTTTACCATAAAAATAAACTTCTTTTTCAGACAAGCAAGTAGCTTGTTTCCCTTTAGTATTCTACGACACCTAGTAAATTAGTTAATATCCAATAATAGGCTATATCGATGCAATTTGAAGATAACAGAATCTATCATTTAAAAGCTTAGTTTAAGTTAAATCATGATACAATAAGACAGGTTATCACACCCAGAACAGTGCTATTGGGACAGAAAACCCTTAGAGAATATATATGCATTGTAGTCCAAGAGACTCCAAACTTTGAAAAATTAATACATAAGGAAACCAAATACAAACACAGCCCCTATTTGTATCTTTGCTCTGGGTGCCATTAATTTCATTTCACTTTACTCTGAGCACCCAGCCACAGCTGGGGTCACTGGTGTGGGAAAGAACCACATTTGGGTCAGTGTGTGTAGTTGTGTCTCCAGCCACAACCACGGTCTGGTTTCAAAGTGAATAGATTCGTTTAGATCAACAGTGCCTTGGGGGATAAATGCTTAAATGTATTCAACCTGAGAAGAGCTGAAAACATCAATACCTTCATAAAGCCACTTTGATTTGTATTGACTATGGTTGTGCTGCTAATTCATACATATCATTGTTTACTTCGCCAAGCTTTTAACATGACTTTTGATTTATAGAAATCGTGATTCCATTTCTACCAAGAAGTGGTAAACTCAGACCTCCCCCAGAGCCTTACTTTCTCTCTGATGTGACAAAATTGAAAGAGGAACTGTCTTGTCACAGCAAACATAAATTGCTGTTTAACAGTTAATGTGCATATTTGAACTGTTCATAGTAATAGGTAATAATAGCAAAAAAGATTGTCTAAATAAGGGCAATCCATTACCTAAGCACATTATTAATGTGTTCACAGGAAAATCACTGATGTACGCTGGGGTCAGGTCTACAAGCTAGATGCATTTCCCGCTCAGAAAATCTGCGTTAGGCAACGGGGACAGACATCTCACCAGACATGACCTTGTTCTCTCGTTTGCTTAGTGCCATACCCTGAGAAGTTTTATTTACAGGAATCATTCAGACACATTGCAAAGCTCCATAAGTAACGTAATGTGTTCTCTGTACATAATGCAACCAATATTTGGTAAATGTTTTATTTGTTTAATGCTGCATCAGTTGGAGACTCTAAAAATTCTTTCTAACAATTCATTTATTTCTAAGCCACCAGAATCAATGGCTTTAAACCAAGCTAAATGGGCTGAAGTGACCAGAACTGGATTTTTGTTTTGTTTGTTGGGTAGTTCCCCAACTTAAATAAAAATGGAAGTATTTCGGATTTTCTTGTGCTAGTCTTATCCAGAGGTGCAGTAGAATAAAGGTGTAAATTTTATGAAGGAAGATACTTACTGCTCAAGAAGTCGCATGAAAATAATCTTTACACAGACACAGAATTCAAACTATAAAAAGACAAAATGCTAATGGGAGAGCTGGTGATACATTTTCTCCTGGATAAGGATGGACCTGAACACAGCTCATCTATGGCTCAGGAAAAATTCACAGTTCTGGTGGAGATAAACTTAGAAAGCCTCAAGACAGCCCAGGCGCGTCAGCACCTCACAGTTAATTAAAGAATTGAGTGAAGGCATCAAGGCTTGCTCCCTTCTGCCTGAATAATTCACCGCCTGTATCCATTATTAAAACCTGTTACTTCACCACAATGATTCCCAGCTCGAGATGGATTGGTCTCAGAACTAAGAGATAAATTGTAACAAGGCCTACAGCTATATTAATAAATTGAAATGAACATTTATTTGCTCATCTAATTAGAACTGCAGTTTTTCCAAATAGTGTAGTAATGCATTACCTTGACAGGCAGCTCTACCCACCTTTTGTGAGATAAAATGAGCAGGAGGGCTTTGCCCCAGATTTGGGGCTTCTCTGCATAACAAGTTCTTTAGTTGCTGCTGTTCTTTTAAGCCTTTCATTGCCCCACTATGCTCTGCCGATCCTATCACTCCAGGATTGATGGGAGCTTAGCTTTTGAGGTAGTTCGTCAGAGGACTGCAGAGAATTGTGCATATAGGACGCGCATTCTTCTTTTGTCCTGGCTCTCTTTTTAAAGTGTTGCAAGAGAAAAGAAAGAAAAAGAATTTAAAGGTTTTCCCCATCCTCTCCCCCATCTCCATTTCAAAGCTCAGAGACTCAAAGAAACTGTGCTTGTAGTTTGATTCCTGACTCCATCACTAACTTGTGTACAGCCTCCGTTTCTTCCTCTGAAAAAGAAAAATAGCGGTACCCAGTTTTGCAGGATCCACAGGAGGCTTAGGGAGAATGTCTGTAAAACACTGAACCCATACTAGGTGCCTAATCCATACGTGTTATTATTATTCAGCAATCCTTGTCCTCTGTTTGCAAATTAGATTTAGAAATCATTGTATCACATTCACATGAAAGGGTCTTCATATAACACAGCTAGCTCTCAATTTCTGAAGAATACAAATAAGTATTGGGGTATTATATTGACACAAATCATTGTCATTACCCAAAGTCCTGTTTCCCCCAATTAGATTATAAAATCTCAGAAAGGAAGTCAAGAATTCTTCCTTTCCTGGCAAAGGGTCTAGGACATAGTAGATGCTCAGTAATTGTTTTTGAGTTGGTTGGTTGGTTGGTTGGTTGGTTGGTTGGTTTTTCACCATAGTGGGTATGGTTATGATGTAAGTTCCTAAAAATGAGCACTTCTCTGTTGAGACCCAGGACACTGTATGGCATATGAAGGCTGGTGAAGTGGGGCCTTCTTCTTGAATTTATACAGCAGTAGAATTCAAATTCATGCTGCCTCAGACTGTAACCACATGATCCTGTGAGAGGACTATACTCTTTCTTCTTAAAATTAGCAGAAGTTGTACTCACCACATTCTCCTTTCTAAGACCGATCCATCTCAAGCATTTTTTATTTGATAAAATGAGAAATTAAAAAATAAATAAATGTATGAGTTGCCAGAAAGGGCATCAGGTCCCTTACTCTGCTCTTCACCTTGCAGATAATGTAGAACATTACTCATGGTTGGTTGGGATGTGTGTGTGTGTGAGTGTGTGCATGTTTCCTGACAGGCTCTGGTAAGACTGTACCATTGTAACAGTATCAACTTAGTCTGAGAGGAAAAGCACTTATCTTTTTTCTGCAATGTACTCCAAAATTGCTGACCAGGAGAAACTTAACTAAGTTCAGAAATCCTTTCTGAAAGGAAAATTTAGGAAAAAGGGAAATAATTTGTAGGTTATTAAATACATTACTAAGAGATTTTATGGCTCCTGTGAAATAGTTTTGTTTCCAGGGCAAGAGTATAAATTTTAAAAATTAGTGTAAAGTTGTATATTATCTCCACCAATATTTTGTAGTATCCTGCAGCAAGCTCTTAATCAATATAAAGCAAAGGGAAGTGGGATTCACTTGAGACAGGTCCTCAATAATTCCTCATGCTACACTTTGTGCAGTATTTAGAGACGGTATACATGGGAACAAAGTTATTTTTATAGGTTTTAGTAACTTTTTTTCTATTTAAAAGTAATGTGAATTTAAGGTTAAAAAAAGTCCAACGAAATAGATTCTAAAGTAAAAGGTACGAAGAGTCCTTCATTTCGTATACTGGGACAACAAACCCACTCTCTGGCTGTAAACATTATGGGTAGCTGCTTGTATGTGCTTCCAGCATGTCCATGTATGTGTTCATGCTTCCTGATTTGCTCTGGATTGCATAGATTTTGTTTGTTTTTAGCATCAGTATACTATATTTTATTTAACTCTTCCCCCATTGATGAATATTTGTGTTGCTTGCAAATTTTGGTATCATAAATAATGCTTTAATGAACATCTTTGTGGCAACATATTTGTTCACATAATGTGTGAATCAACTGATTCATAGAGTGTGAGATTTTTAAAGCAGATATTGCCATTTTCTCCAAAATGATTTTTAAAAGATTTCCTTCACTATTGAGTGGGGTGCTTCTATCAATAAAGGAATGTGATTAAAATCTAGTCAAGTCACAGTAAATTATTCCTTTTTAACAATTAGCTCTGAATTATATTCATGTAATGGCAGTTGTGCTATTTGGTAGACATAGCGTTCACTCATTGGTTAGAGAATTAGCAGTGTGCCCTACCCAAACAGAGTGAAATGTGCTGGAGTGGGTCTCAGCTGAACCCATGCAATAAGGTCTCCAGGAACAGAATCTCAGATGCCAATCAGAACAAATCCTTGAGACATTTCCACCTCCTAGATTTCCTCAAAAGATTTTATTTTAGGTTTGTTCTCCCTGACTGAAATTGCCAAAGAACACTCCAACACCATCACCCTTTGCTGTAATAGGAGAGCAGAACACAAACACAATTGATTGCCATCTTTTTAAAATTAGTTTCTTTTGAAAATGAAAAGCCACGGAAAGTTTATGATTGGTGTATGGAGTCTGTCGAGGCTGGAGAACAGAAGAGGAAAGCAAATGTTTTTCAGTTGGTGTGGAGGAGAAGCTGGATTTTCCCACCCTACAGGGGAGCTAATTTCAGTGCCTCCCACATTCCGTACTCAGAGAACCAGGGGCTTTCAGCACGGGGCAGCCCAGATGAAAGACTCGGGGTGGCCACGTAACTGAATTGTAATGAATTACGTGCAGAAATAACATGTGGAACAACTGGGTTACGCCTTTAACAGAAAGAGAGTGCCCTGTCCTTTCTCTTTCCCCTCCTGCCAGCCAGCACAGTGCTGTGGTTGAGTCATCTCGGATCCCTTGGACAAAGGCAACACTCTGGAGATTCAGAAGCAGAAAAACAGAAAGCATGGAGCCAGGTCCTTAATGGCTTGTCCCGCTAACACTCAGACTCTCCCAGGAGAGAGGACTGAGTTCCTGTCTCTATTTCACATTGTTTTTGGGGTTTGCGTTCCAGCAGCCCAACCCATATCCTAATGAATGAAAGGCTCCAAATGCTGGGCGTTTCAAACAACTTACTGTATTTTGGTGTGTATAATACACACTTTCATTTGCCCGTATTTTGGAGGGAAAGATAAGGATGTCCATATACATGGGTAGTACCTGAAATACCTTATATCTGTCCTTGTGTTTTGTAATTATTTGTACATGAAATTTCTTATACCATAATATGTTCAAAAATAAATGCTAAAATTTTCGATAATACAAAAGCAAGCATCTAAATATAATTAATTAATTAATTGATTGAATTTTAAAAATAAAATGAAAGATTTTTTTTTCCTGAAAGCTTGGGTCAAAAATGTGGGTGTACAGTATACACGGCAAAATACAATAGATTGCAAGTCTTAGTCAAAAGCACTGAGTTTCTTTCCACATCTATTTGTAGACTGTGTGTCTCCTGAATTAGTTCATCTCTCCCTTAGGGCTTGGCTGAAAGCAACAAGAAGTGTCTAGTGCATGCCGACCTTCTGTCTTACTTAGGAGTCGGTAGACTGCCCTCCTAGAGTCTGAAAAAAAATGTTTTGCCCCACTTAGTACGGAGCAACTAGCTTAATCCACATGTGATATTGCCCCCACTATCCCACCACTTCCATTAAGCAAATTAGACATTTTAGGTTCTATTGCTTGAAGCATTCTCTCTTTCCCCATGGAATCACATTTGAATGTGCAAAGCAAAGACCTGAAAATAAGTGGCATAAACTTAAGTGTGGAAAGGGGAGAGGAGTGCCTCACACAGAGAGAAGTTCAGAGGACCATCATTGTGGACTGCATGATTCTCTTCTCTTTTCCTCATGGCTTACTGCAAAAGGGCTAGTTGGTCCCAGCTATCCCAGGAGAACACACAAGAGCAAAGTGTGTGCCTCTCTGCTGCTTCCATCCCATTTTAAGTAGCTTTAAGTAACTTCTTTTTACATATCATCAGCCAGATATGTGTTATATAGCCATTGCTAACTGCAAGGAAGGCTGGGACTGTGGCCGTTTCATCTGGGCACAGAGCCACTTCCAACAAATCAGGATTTTTGGCTCTTAAGAAAGTCAAAACAGAAGATAGTTTTATTTTACACAGGTCATGATCCATTTGAAAATTTTTACATTTTAATGGTTTATTTCAATGGAAGATTTTGTAGTGTTCCAATCCAAAAAAGAACATATCCCCTTTGTACTTCCCTAAATAGAGATTAAGCTATTAAAAGTCACCTAAATGAAATACTTTCATCAAATCCTGCATTTGGGCATCTTTACTAAGAAATACTAAAAATGAATATATTACCTAGATAGTATAACTTTGGTCATGTTTCAGAAATAACAGTGTCACCTATGAAAGAGCCATTGATGTTCAACACTCTCTTTTCTAGGAGGCTTCTTTTTGGCCTGAAAGCAGGGGATTTTGTGTGCTTAAAGAAGCATGTTGGAACTGCTTTCTGACAAAAGAGAGGGGGAGTGAGAGAAAGGAAAGGAAAACATCAGACCAAGTGATTCAACTGGGTTAGGGAGGTGAGATAATCACAGTCTTTCTCCCTGAACCCTGAGGAGTTTTAGTGAAAATTTAAATAACTCATGCTCTGTCTGCTCTTAGTGGTGTTCTATGGTCACTATCATTTTTCTCCCTCTAAGAATTCAATTTGTCCCTATTATTCCAAGGTCACAAATTGAGGAATCTTAGTGGCCATCAAGGCTCTACCTTTGAAGCAAAGGGTCAGTGCCTTAGTACAAAAGGGAATCAGTCCAGTGTGCTGGCTCACCAAAGGGTGGTTAATTCATTCAAAAGGGATGACCAGGGTTCTTATTCTAGATTCCCATCTGGACAATCAGAAGCCTCCCTTCTCCCAAACATGAACTTCATTAATGAATATTCAAGGGAAAGTATTACTTCATTGTCAGCTCTAATTGCTAGTTTTACCTTATTAGTAGAAGTTTTTCTGTGGTTGAGCCTGACATACATTTGTTTGCACACTGTTATTAGTCAAGACTCAGTGAAGTCTTGTAATTAACACCTCCACATTATCTCATGCAGTGAAAGCAAAGACAAAACCAGATGACTCACTTTGTTTTAGCTTTGCTCTTGTTTTCTGAGATAGAAGCACGTAAGAAGTATAAGCTCATCAGAATGCCACATGGAGCCAACAGAAACCATAAAAGGCTTTTCAGGAAGCAGTGCATAGAAGTTCATCAAGGGAACAACAGCACAATCAACACACTGATTTAAAACTCTACCTGGCACTGATAAATTGCACAGACACATCACCTGCACCACACTCGGCAACCACGCCAGGTCACTGATGAAGGATCCATCCTTCCCAAGAAGCAGGGGAGATAACAGATTCTCTGTAAACATAATGAAGTTAATGATTCACAGGACAATTAAATAGCTTTCAGGAAATCTTATCAGTTTACAGATAGAGCCGACCCAGGTAATGACTGTATTTTAATCATTGGTATCATTTAAAACACAATGTCTAAAAGCCACTGTCTCCCAGCTCCCAGCAGCCTCTCACTGATACTGCCGTGGAAAATGGGTGTGGAGGATGGGGACACTGTGGAGAGTCCACATTTCAGTTTTCTATTTGGAGAGAGATCTTTTTCTAACTGCCTCCATTAAACATTGTTCTAGCAAAAGAGATTTGAAAAACCAAGATACCAAGTTTTTTTCCTTGAATTTATGAACTAAGCCTAATTGTTTTATTTTTATTTATTTATTTTTATGTTTTAAATGCAAAATAAAACACCAACCTTCACAGATACCGTCACCTGAAATTTTGCAAGTTGACTCTGCAAAATCTGCCACGGATTAAAAGAAAACTGCTTATTTCTTGTTTATCATTACTTCTTTTCTGTAATAATATGAACAAAATGAAAAGCAGCTACCACAGGAAAGAGGAGTGATATATTTGTAATAGCACAGTAACCTTTCAATTAGCAACTATTCCTAAAGCGATGAAAAATCTGGATATTAAATTAAAATTGTTATTTTGCACAACTTTTCCTAGCTGAATTGTCAGACAGCAAATCTTATTTACAAGTGAAAACAAGCTAAAACTTTTAATGGACCCCTGTCTATATCAAATGTTAATATTACAACAGTATACATTAGAAAGAAGTGATCACAAATACCATGTTTGTGCTACCCGAAGCAGTCTATAGATTTGGTGCAATCCCAGTTAGAATTCCAATTAGAATTCCAATGGCAGTCTTCACAGAAATAGGAAAAATCATACCATTTGTATGGAACTACAAAAGACCTTAAAATAGCTAAAGCAATCTTCAGAAAGAGCAAAGCTGCAAGCATCACATTTCCTGATTTAACACTATATATTAGAAAGTTATAATAATCAAGACAATATGGTTTGGGCATAAAAAGAGACAGATCAATGGAGCAGAATAGATGGCCCACATACAAAACCACACATGTATGGTTAATTAATTTAGGATAAAAGAGTTAAGAAAATACAATGGGGGGAGAGTCACTTTCCAAAATGATCTGGGGGGACTTCCAGTCAAGATAGTGGCATGGGCAAATATGACAAAAATGACAAAATATAGAACAACCATCACTCAGAACCATCAGGAATCTAGTTGAATGGAAGTCTGACAACTACAGAATTAAAGAAACCACGTCCATCCAGATTGGTAGCAGGGCGCAGATGCAGAACAGGCTGGTTCCACACCCATGTATAGTGGATAAAAAAGTTCAAGACAGATAAGTCAGACATGAGGAGTCCCATCCCCACAACAGGCTCTCCCATCCAGGGTTCCAGTGCCAGGAAGATAAGTCCCCACAACTTCTGGCTGCAAAAACCATCAGGGACTGAGTCAGTGGAAGAAACTGCTGGATCAGCAAGCATTTTCTCTGAAAGAACCCACACACAGACTCACACATGCAGACTCACTCCCTCTGAGCTCCAGCACCCCAGTAGCAGCTTCGAAGGCACCAGTGGCATACAGGAAGGAACTGAGGTGTCTTGCATCAAGGTGAGAGAGGCTATTGTCCCTTTTCTAAACCTGCCCTCTACTGAGCCAAGAGCTAGCAAGCTGGTGCCATATCTGAGACCCCCTCAACCTGGCTAATGCTGTTTGGCCTACCTTGGAGATTCCCAGAGATTTTGTCTCACCCATCTTAGGAACCCATTAAAGCTGGGCCCACCCAACCTGCTTTCCATATGAATGGTTGGTCTTGGCTCATGCTGCACAATTTCCTAAATCCTCTTACACAAGCAACAGTTGGCATCAGTGTGTCCCAGGGATGGTACTAGAAGCAGTCAGCCTGGATTCACAGCTTGGCTTAGCCTATGAGTCTCCAAGCTCAGCACAAGTAGCAGCCATCTCAGGTTGATTTATAGCTCAGGCAGGTGGCCCCAGGCAAAAGAGAGGTGGGGCTGTGCTTGACCTACACAACTCCAGAAATACCTACACAACTCCAGTGGACAGCTACAGACCACATCAGAGCACCATCACCCTGACCCCACACAACTTATCTTCCATGGAGGATGGCAGTTGGTGAGAAGGGTCACAGTCAATCTTTGTAGCTGATGGGCCTAGATAAATTCCTCCCATTGATCTGCTGACAACAACCAAGTCTCCACCACATGAAGAGTGTGCACACAGCCCACACAAAGGGCACAACTCAAGTAACCTAGCTTGTTGATAGAGGAGTCTGTGCCACTGACCCTACAGGACACCTACCACATTAGTCCACACTACCAAGACAAGGAGTCAAAGCAGCTCTACCTAATGCATAGAAACAAACACAAGGAGGCTGCCAAAATGAGGAGACAAAGAAACATGGCCCAAATGAAAGAACAGACCAAAACTCCAGAATAAGAACTAAACAAAATGGAGATAAGCAATCTATCATTGTAGAGTTCAAAACACTGGTTATAAGGATGTTTAAAGAACTTAGTGAGGACCTCAACAGCATAAAAAGGATACAGTCAGAAAGGAGGTATACACTATTTGAAATGAGGAACAATTTGTAGGGAAACAACAGTAGAGTGGATGAAGCCAAGAATCAAATCAATGATTTGGAACATAGGAAGCAAAAAACAATGAATCAGAACAACAAGAAGAAAAAAGAATCAGAAAAAAATGAGGATTGTGTAAGTTGCCTCTAGGACAACTTCAAGAGTTCCAACATTTACATCACAGGGTGCCAGAAGCAGAAGAAAAAGAGCAAGAAATTGGAAATCTCTTTGAAAAAATAATAAAAGAAAACTTCCCTAATTTACTGAAAGAAATAGATGTGCAAGTCCAGGAAGCAGAGACCCAAACAAGATGGATGCAAAGATGCCCACTCTAAGACACATCATCTTTAAAATGCCCAAGGTTAAAGATAAAGAATCTTAAAAACAGCAAGAGAAAAGAAGTTACTTACCTACAAGGGAGTTCCCATTAGACTGTCAGCTGATATCTCAAAAGAAACTTTGCAGCCTAGAGGGGGTTGGCAAGAAATATTCAAAGTCATGAAAAGCAGAGAGCTACAGCCAAGATTGCTCTACCCAGCAAGGCTATCATTTATCAAAGCTATAATGGGCAGATAAAGAGCTTTCTAGACAAGAAAAAAATGAAAGGACTTCATCATCACCAAACCATTATTATATATAATGTTAAAGGGGCTTTTTAAAGAAAAAAAGATGAAAACTATGAAAAATAAAATGGCAAATATACATATCTATCAACAATTGAATCTAAAAAACAAACTAAGCAAACAAGAACATAGGCAGGATACAGAGAATGTTTTGATGGTTACCAGTGGCAGGAGGTATAAGGAAAAGGGTGAAGAGGTGAGAGGATTAATAAGTACAATAGGGCCCTGGCTGGTGTGGCTGGGTGGATTGAGTGCCAGCCTGAAAACCAAAGGGTTGCTAATTAGATTCCCAGTCAGGACACAAGCCTGGGGTGCAGGCCAGGTGCCCAGTAGGGAGCATGCTAGAGGCAACCACACATTGATGTTTCTCTTCCTCTCTTTCTTTCCTATCTCTCTCCCTGCTCCTAAAAATAAAAAAAATATTTTTTTAAAAAAAGAAAAGTACACATAGGTAGTTACAAAATAGCCACGGGGATGTAAAGTACAGTATAGGGAATGGAGTAGCTGAAGAACTTAATAGGGATGACCCATGGACATGAACAGTGTTGTGGGGATTGCCTGAGGGAGTGGGGGTGCTGCGTGGAACAGGTAAAAGCAGGAAAAATCAGGACAACTATAATAGCATAATCAATAACAATTAAAGAAAATAAAACCAGATGATTAAATTAAAAAAAAGATCTTGTGCAAACAACCACCATATGCAAAAGAATGACACTAGACCACTGTCTTACATCATATACAAAATTTAACTAAAAAATGAATTAAAGAGTTGAATATAGGACCTTGAACCAGAAGAAACTTAGAAGAAAACATAGGTGGTAATTTTCTTGACATCAGTCCTAGTGATGATTTTTTTTTGGATGTGACACCAAAAACAAAGGAAACAAAGCTAAAATGAACAGAGGGACTACATTTGACTAAAATCTTCTGCACAACAAGGGAAACCATCCACAAAACGAAAAGGCAACTTACCGACTAGGAGAAAATACTTGCAAATCATATATCTGATCAGGAATTATATTCAAAATATGTAAATTATTTCACAACTCATTAGCAAACACAGACAAGCAACAAACCAATTTTTACAATGGGCAGAGGGCCTGAATACATATTTTTCCAAAGCACACACACAGGTGGCCAATAGGTACACAAACAGACGCTTAGTAGCACTAATCATCAATGAAATACAAATCAAACCCACTATGAGCTAACAACTTATACCTGCTTGAACGGTTATTCTCAAGAAATGGCAAGTGTCGACAAGGATGTGAGTGGGCAAGGATGTGCACTGTTGGGGATGTGAATTGGTGCAGTCACGCTGGAAAACAGTACGGATGTTCCCCATAAAACTAAAAATTGAACTAGCGAGTGATCCAGCAATTGCACTGCTGGGTATTTATTTGAAGAAAATAAAAATACTCACTTTAAAATATATATGTATCCCCATGTTCATTGCAGCAGTAATAATCATAGCCAAGATATGGAAACAGTTCAAGTTTTCATGGATGAATGGTTAATGAAACTGTGATCGATGGTGGAATATTATTCACTCATAGAAAGGAATGAAATCTTGCCATTTGTGACGACATAGATGGACTGTGAAGGTATACTAAGTGAAATCAGAGAGAGAAAGACAAATAGGTTATAATCTGCCTTACATGTGGAATCTTTTTTTAAAAAGTGTTTTAGATGCAGAGAACAGATTAGTGGTTGCCATAGGTGGGTGATCTGGGGAGGTGAGCAAAATGGGCAAATGAAGTCAAGAGGTACAAACTTCCAGTTATAAAGTAAATAAGTTGTAGGGATGTAATAATACCACATTGCACAGTTGAAAGTCACTAAGAGAGTATATCTTAAAAGTCCTCATAAGGAAAAAATTTAACTATGCATGTGGGTGGATGTCAACTAGACAGATCATGGCCATCCTTTCATAATACATACAAGTATAGAGTCATTACACTGTACACCTAAAACTAATATAATATGCAAACTATACCTCACTTAGAAAAAAAAAATACCGGCTGTTGCCTGGCTCCTCTGGAAACTTCAGTGCTAGGCTTCTAACTGACCATGACGTGAGGAAGAGGGCTTTTTGTACAGGCGTACCTCAAAGATACTGTGTGATTTGTTCTGGTCACTGTAATAAAGCAAATATCATGCTAGAACAAGTTACATGAAATTTTGGGTTTCCCAATGCATGTAAAAGTCATCTTTACATTATATCACCTATTAAGTATGTAATAGCATTATGTCTAAAAAATATATATGTATTCCTTAATTTTAAAAATAGTTCATTGCTAAGGAGTATTATTCATCATTTCAGCCTTCAGCAAGTTATAATCTTTTTACTGGTAGAGTGACTTGCCTCACTGTTTACAGCTGCTGACTGATAGGCGTGGCGGCTGCTGAAGGTGGAGGTGGCCGTGGCACTTTCTTACAGTAAGACTTTCATTGTTGCTGTACTGACAGACTCTTTCCTTCATAAACAGTTTCTGTGTACCATGTGTTACTCTTTGATAGCATTTTACCCACAGTAAAACCTCTTTCAAATTTAAAGTTAACCCTCTCAAACCCTGGCACTGCTTTAACAACTAAGTTTATATAATATTCTAAATCCTTTGTTGTCATTTCAATTATCTTCCCTGCATCTTCACCAGAATCTATTTCCAGAAACCACTTTCTTTGCTCATGGGTAAGGAGCAACTCCTTATCCACTGAAGTTTTATCATGAGATTGTGGCAATTCAGTCAGAACTTCAGATTCAGCTTCTAATGGTGATTCTGGTTCTCTTGCTATTTCCACCACATCTGGAGTTACTTCTTTCACTGAAGTGTTGAACCCCTCAAAGTCATCCATGAGGGTTGGAACCAACTTACTCCAAACTTACATTAATGTTGATATCCTGACCTCTGCCCGTGAATGGCAAATCTAATGGCATCTAGGATGGTGAATTCTTTCCAGAAGGTTTCAATTTACTTTGACCAGATCCATCAGAAGATTCACTATTTATGGCAGCTATAGCCTTATGGAATGTATTTCTTCAACAACAAGACTTGCAAATTAAACTTTTTGATCCATGGGCTACACAATGGATGTTGTGTTCACAGCACAAAAACATTAATCTCATTGTACAACTTTATCACACCTTCAAGTAACCAGGTTCATTATTAATGAGCAGTCATATTTTGAAAAGAATCCTTTTCTAAGCCATAGGTTTCAACAGTGGGATTAAAATATTCAGCAAACCATGCCATAAACAGATGTGCTGTCATCCAGAGTAGATATAGCATAATTCTTAAAGGCCCTAGAATTTTTAGTATAAGTGAGCATTAGCTTCAACTTCAAGTCAGTCACCAACTGCATTAGCCGCTAACAAGAGACTCTACCTGTCCTTTGAAGCTTTAAACACAGGCATTGTCTTCTCCTCTCTAGCTATGGAAGTCCTAGATGGCATCTTCTTCCAATGTAAGGCTGTTTCATCTACATTGAAAATCTGTTGTTTATTGTAGCCACCTTCATTAATTACCTTGGCTAGATCTTCTGGATAACTTACTACTTCTACATCAGCACCTGCTGCCTTCCCTTCCACTTTTAATGTTATGGACTTGACTTCTTCCCTTAAACCTCATGAACCAGTCTCTGCTACCTTCAAACTTGTGTTCTACAGCTTCCTCCCCTCTCTCAGCCTTCATAGAATTGAGGAGGGCCTTGCTCTGGTTTAGGTTTTGGCTTAAGGAAAGCTGTTGCTGCTTTAATCTTTTCTTCAGACCAATACAACTTTCTCCATATCAGCAATAAGGTTGTTTCACTTTTTACTTAAATGTACTCACTGCGTGCTCCAGTGAACATATCTGTGTGCTTACTGGAGTAGTACTGTTATAACCTTCAAGACCTTTCCCTTGGCATTCACAGCTTAGCTAACCAGTGCAAGAGGCCTAGCTTTCAGTGCATTTCACTTTTTACATGCTTTCCTCATGAAGCTTAGTCATTTCTAGGTTTTTTATTTCAAATGAGACATGTGTGAGTCTTCCTTTCACTCAAACATGTAGAGGCCATTGTAAGGTAAGGCATTGGCCTAATTTCAATATTAGGTACAGATTTTCCGAACAGCTTTATAGACCATGGTACAGCTTTTCAGAACACGTTTTATGTTCTGGGATTGCTCAGGAAGGAAATAGTTCAGAAGTTCTTTCCACATAAGTGTGGTTTGTTTCCGGTTGGAAGGTTGGGGGTTGGGCCAGAGAGGAGAGCCAGGAGGCCAGTTGCAAAAAGGATGCAGAATTTCAATATTGTTGTGTTTCAAGGAATTGGGAGGCCCAAGGAGAGAGAATGGCTAGTTGGTGAAACAGAACCCACAATATTTATCAAGTGTACTATTTTATAGGGCACAATTTGTGGCATCCCAAAACAATTCCAACAGTAACAGCAAAAGTCACAGATTACCATAACAAACAGAATAATAATGAAAACGTTTGAAATATTGCTAGAATTATCAAAATGTGAGACAGAGATACAAAGTGAGTGAATGCTACTGGGAAAATGGCACCAACAGACGGGCTCAAAGCATGCTTGTCACAAACCCTACATTTGCAAAGAATGCAATATCTGCCAAGCACAATATAGCAAAGTATAATAAGCAAAAGAAGGAATGCCTATATGTGTATTTTATATCATCCCCCTTATTGTCCAAGCCACAACTCTGTGCGATACTCCTTTATCATTTTATACATGAACATGGGCTGATGTAAATGACTGAGTCGTGAATGTTACTGCATCTGTGATTTGGGAAAATTTATTAAACACGGCGACTTCACCGTTGAGATCCCAGTGGTGCTGTCTCATCTGCAATAGCTAACTAGCCTCTGTTGAATCCAGGAGAGGTTTTGGCAGGTAGGGCTTTGGCTATCTTTCTGTATTTTACCTCTGCCTGCAAATAACCAGCATTAAAAGAATTTTACGTTCATGCCGCTGTGCATCTTTTGGCAGTTGATGCCTCCTTTACCCCACTGGTGCAAGGTTGACCCTGAGGTTTAAGTTTCTGCATATCTATTGCTCCAGAAGAGCACAGTCTGAAAATAGAAACACAGACTGTTCTGTCACCATTGAATGAGAAGGCTAATAATAGCATGGCTCCATTGTTTGGCATCCACTCAAGGCTACCCCAACCAAAGAGTGGCACATGCTGCAGTAACCAAATCACAGAATTTCTCCAGGGAACGGTACAGCTTTTCAGAACACGTTTTATATTCTGGGATTGCTCAGGAAGGAAATAGTTCAGAAGTTCTTTCGACATAAGTGTGGTTTGTTTCCAGTTGGAAGGCTGGGGGTTGGGCCAGAGAAGAGAGCCAGGAGGCCAGTTGCAAAAAGGATGCAAAAATGTCCTGAAGGAGTTCCTGACAGGTGGCGAGAGGGCTGTGGCTCCGGAGCCGGAGGCCTGGCATGCAGTTTGTCCCTGTCAGCTTCCCAGTGTGATCTCCGCATTGCCTTTCACACTCCCATTATGTTTATTTCTGTTGAACTTAAAGAGTGACCTTTTCAAAACTGCCGTGCATTGTTGACCCACATGCATTTTTGAGACCTAATTTCCCTGAATGCCTTCCTTGTTCCTGCAGAAGAGAACTCTGTTTGAGAAAACAGGAGGAGACTGAGGGGAAAGAGAATTGAAATGGAAATCTTTCAGGCATTGAATTCTGCCTGCTATTAATAATTTAGAAGTGTTTTTAATGACCTGATATGGAAGGAAGATTTTTTGACACCAAAGGCATCTAAATATTAATTTCAGAGGAATTGGTTGTTACAAGCAGTTAACATCCATTTTGTTAGTTGACCTCCCAAGGAAGGTTAATGCACTAAAATCTGGTCATTAAGTATAGTAACAAATGTTTTTTCAGGGAGGTTATTACTATCATAAACTCTAATCCATGGTTCACAGGCGGCAGCCTCTAGTGCAGTGCTTTGACTAATGAAGAATTAACTATTTTTGAGCAGTTAATAAAGATTTTTTTCCCCTCACCAATCAACATCCTCTACATGATCCTTGTAATTACTGAGAGCATTAAGCTCTGGGTGTGAGTGCCCACGTGTCAGGCCGAAATTCCACTCTGAGTAAATGACAAATGGCAAACCTAATCCCATCTCACTTAATTTTTTTTCTAACATGTTCACTGAAATAAGAAATAATGGAATTCCTAAGTATTAGAAAAAGTCCAGTACGAAGCACTTGCTAAATGAGTATTGATGAGGGCTTTAGCTATATTTTATTGGGATGGAATGTTTCACACGCTGGTTTAGTTCTTACTTGAATCAAGAGGCAATCTGGCTACAAATGGGGCTTTTTTTTTTGCTTGAGCATGTGTTTTAGTTTGTTTTTCCTTTATTAAGGAGCACAAAAAAGCAGGAGGCAGAAACTTGTGTGAGAAACTCTAATACCTGCCTCAGGACAGTAGGAGGGAAAAGGTACAACCTAACCTTTCTAAGGGGCCTCCGGGCAGTGTTTTGCTTTTCAATGGAAAGGTCGTCCAGAATTAATTAAAGTCTCTTTCCTGCTGAGAACCAAGCATTTGGCTTTACTTTGATGGCTCAAAGAAACTTGCTCGTACAGCTTTCTTAGAGACCCAGATTTAAAGCTGCCCCAGAAAGCAATGGGGCAGCAGTTTAAGAAGCAATCGTTTGGAATCAAGAATCTGAACAGCAAAAACACAGAGGCCTTAGGTACCTCTGAAGATACATGCCAGAGTTGACAGCTTAAAATTTAAAATAATCTCATCCTTTCCCCTTGGACAACTGCCTCTCAGTCAAGCAGGATCAGCCTTCACATTGACTTACACGCTTTCCCCGCTTTTTCATTTTTAACTTAAGCTATATCCTGTCATGAACTTATTCATAGACCCACGGGGCAGGCTTCCAGGTCCCCTTGCCCACCCTCCCTGAACAGTGAGGAGGGAGAAAAACCATCCTTGGCCAAAATGAAAGGAACATGGTCTTATAGAAAAGAAAAAGTATTTTGGAAAGGTTTGCATTTCTCATGAAAGACTAAGGCCGGTTTATCTATGCACGTTGTGATTTGTATGAATAGTATTCTTTTGTTTGGCACTTTGTTTGCTTAAAGATAACTGTATTAATTTTCTGCTTAATAGCAAAGGCAAATGACTTAGCCTTTCTGAGCCTCAGTTTCCTCATCTGTAAATGATATAATACCTACTTTAGGGAATAGTTGTGATAATATATGCTTGGTACACAAAAGGGCTTAAGATATATACTTGCGTAAATTTATCCAACACTATATCCATTGCTATTCGTAGTGTACATTTTGTAAAAGTAACTAAACTCTACAACACCCCCGCAGAAACCTTTAAGGTCCAAAATTGGAATCTACAGTAACAGCACACTAGCCTGACTTCTGAGAACTGGGACTTAGTTACTGGGTCCAATCATCCATCACAGCCACATCGCTGGACACAAAGCCCTCCCTGGCTCCCTCCACCAGCAGTAAACCTTCCAGCCTCTGTGTTCTAATTGGCCTCGTACCTTTCTCATGGCAGCCTTCATACCCAGTCTTTGCTTAAAGTTGGTTGCACACAGATCTCGAATCCGTATTCCCAGAACTTCATGCAATACCTCAAATGTGAAGACTAAAAGGGGTTCATGAATTTCACTAAGTCTTTTCTCTGGCAATTTTTCTACCTAACCTATGGAAGGAAAGCGAATGAATGAAGAACCTTGGAGGTTATCTGTTCTCTCTTGATTCTTTTGTAGTGTATCCTCCCTCTCACTTTTTTCCATTTCTGAACGAAGTCTCTAAAAGTAGGTCCTAACCCTTCCCCACCATTTCCTCAGGGTTGATCAGCCTACAGTAAAAAAAAAAAAAAAAAAAACCCACCAGAAGGCAGTTGTTTGCATTGCTGGGTCGTTTCTAAGCTGAGTGTTTACAGATCAGGGTTTCCTGCACTTTGACAAGGATTCTAAAGTGGATACAGTAACCAGGAAGCTGAAGATCGCCACCCTGTAAAGATGCATCAGCATGTCTTTTGAAGTTTCCCTATATTTGTATTGCCATATCCCCCCTTGTTCATAACAATCACAGAAAAGCAAGTTCACATCCCAGGATTACTAGTGATTTGCCATGTTAACCTTTGACATGCTCTTTAACCTCTCTGGACTTTAGTTTTCTCAACAATAGTAATAATTTAACCCTATTCTAATTAATTCATAGGCTTGCGGGGCAAATTACATAAGGTACGGTATGTAAAAGACTTAGTCAAGAGAAAAGCCCAATAGAAAAAAAATATTACTACTAATAGAAATAGATATTAAGAGGATTAGCTAAGCCAGTATAACTTACTTTTCCTTAATGATTAATATGATCTGAATCAATTTATTAATCATGTGAAAAATTGGACGATTTTTAAAAAGTACTATCACAAGCATGAGGGAGCCATAGAAAGAAGGCTTGTTTCATTGTTGGAGCAGGTTAAGAATATTGCTGTAGTTGCCCTCACAGTGCCCTGTGCTTCCTACCCTCACAATCAATATCCACAGGATTTGGAGTAAAGAACACATTTCAGACATTATCACATGATTTTCTGCTTTGATCAGTGGTGGAAACCAAGGCTATCAATTCGATGCCCACTCCTTTGCCTGCACGTGTGCACTTGGTCATTGTTTAATGGTGAGCAAGTGGTCGCATTGACTCTTAAACATATTCCTGAACATATGTAATTACATATGTAATTTCCATTCTCACCACCGATTTCAGTCAAGGCAGTTCTGAAAGTGGAGTGAGCGAATTTAAGTACAGGGCTGACACGGCCCTGAGTACTGACTGGTACTTCCCTGCTCCAAAGGGAGAGAAACATAAATGCTTGGAAACGCACAGTGGAGAGAATAATTGAAAATGGGCTCAGTGTCTTCATCCTCTGAGAATATGTGTGTGCATATGCATGTTCGTAGTTTCTCTTTCATAAAATGTGTATGGGTCTGTTTTGATTCTGAAGCTTTGCTCTGTTGTGGGCAGGTTTCACAGAGGGGTTCTGACTTGTAAAGGTTAACCGTGCAGAAATCAAGGCTTTGTGCATTTTTGCAAAGGTCACACTCATCAGCAGCTCCGGAAAGACTGCTGGGCAGGGCCATGGTAACTACCCCATGACTGAACCGTGGTTCTGGGTTTATTTCCTTAAGAACACTGCCACAGTCCCTGGTTGTGTCACCACGAGATAAAGAAGCTGCTCAGTCACTTGAAATTCAATTTGTACATTTCTCAAATCCAGCCCACCTCTTCCCTTCATGGTGTTTGGCAGCTGCTTGCTGGCACTCTGCATTTCAAATGCTTGAGCTGCAGGAAGCTGTTTAATAAATGGGATAGGTTTTGATTAATGTAACAAGCTGAGAATAGACCATGATGTAATGCATATCTCAGCAGGAATCACAGATCAAATTGGATGGTTTCAAGGGATCATGCAGGAGCAGAGAGTTTTCTCTGCTCCAAAGAAACATATTTATACTTTTATAGTACCTTGAAGGGTCAGACTGTAGAATGTGTACATTTTGAGCCTGGCAGCTTGCCCTGTGGGTCCATGAACACAGTAGTTGTAACTGACCACAAGAAGCTCCAGAGAAAACTAGATACTTGATATTGACTTGGGTCCACGAAGGGTCACCTACGCTTCACCAGAAAAGCCCTGGCATTATTTCTTAAAAACAGCAGATGCTAACAGAAATGATTGTAAAATTCTGGCCATATTTGTAAGCTCAGCTAAGTAAGTAATGCATTTAGTTTCATCTCATGATCAAAAAGCCTCATGCAGCCCTTTGCATAACCTTCTCTTTTCTCAGTGGATAAAATAATTGCAGTTCATGTTGCTTGGTCCTGGAAAGAAAGATCAGTGAAAAAAAAATACCCTTATATGCCAAGTTCCCCTTACATGTGCTGGGGAACAGTGTATGATATAAAGAAAAAGTGGGGTCATCTTTCTTAAGTGAGCAATAAAGGTTAAAAACGGAGTTCTCAAGTGTCCTAAAAGGAACAGATAAAGAAAATAAATTCATTGCTCTTAATTACTGTTTAATGAATCCATACATTGTGAATTGCTTAAAATCACTTTGGGTATTTATCCAAAGTAGTTGTGTGTGTGTGTGTGTGGGGGGTGTGTGTGTGTGTGTGTGTGTGTGTGTGTGTGTTGGTGTGGTGTCATATGGTCCGGGTAAGGGTTGGGGGCAATCATTCTCTCTTACTATAAACAGAACTAGATAGTGGGGGGAAAAGCATATTTGTGTTTTGCCCCACAGGTAAAGTGGACTTTCCCGGGATGAGAACTTGTGCACTTTATGAATGGTCTCACACTCTGGTTCCTGTAAAGCAGTTGACTTGTTTGGAGTTAGCCTGCCCCTGAGTGAGAGCCAAAATGAACACCCTTGGGCCTTCTGAATCATTTTTTCCTAGTGAACTTGCCTGTCTAATCAAATTGCTGTGAAATCGTACTCTTCTGGAAACACCCTCATGAACACATGCAGAACTAATGTTTTACCAGCTATCTGAGCATTCTTTAGCCCAGTCAGGTAGACACATAGAATTAACCATCCCTCACATTAATGGTTTCTGTCACCAAGAAACAGGAGCTGAATGCAGCAAACCACCAAGGAGCAGAGGCCTCGCGAGGCCCACCCACTGCTCGCTCTTCCTCTTGGCTTAGTTTACTCTGAACTTCATGTCGGCGCTCTGGGCTTGGTTCTTCCTCCGTCTTTGTGTATTTTGTCCTTATCTCCGTGACTTAGCAGCCTTTGCTCTTCCTTATATACTCTTCCATCCAGCACCCTTCACTTAAAAAAAAAAAAAGGATAAAGTCTTATGTTTACTGAGGTATTTGGTTATTCAGAATTTAGAATGTCTTTAAACTGCGTTAGTAATTTTCTTGATTATTATGTTCTTGATGCTCTGGTTACAAAGTTGCATCTGTTTGAATGATCTGACCCAGCTCCGTTTAGCCAGTGGGCCAGACTCCTTTCAGCACACGCTTTTGTAGGACATGAAGTTTTTCAGGAACATATGTATTGCATAACAGTGGAAATGCTTGTATATATAAGGCACCTGACCCATAGACATTCTGTAAGGCAGGCACAGCAAATGGTCTCATTTTAGCGTGGCTACGCCCCTACCCACATGGGTACTCTCCACTCTCTCTGAGTAACCAGCAGGAAGGGTCACAGTTTTGCCCAGCTGATTATTCAGGGACTAGTACATTGAACTCATCTTTCTAGACACCAGGATCATAACCGCAGTAGTCACCCGAGTCCAACCCACTCAAGGAAAGTCCCCTTAACCTGCTTCTAAAGTCGTTTTTTTAAACATCTTTTTAAGGACAGCAAAACTGAGATGTTGAAAAAAATAAATTCATAATGCAAGATAAACTGAACATAGTTGACTCAACTGTTATCTCAATCCACACCATATAGTGTTAGTGTTAATTTCAGCATTTCACTTGTGAAATGGTGAAACTCTAAGTAAACCGTTGTTTAGGGGGGAAATTACCTGGTTTGTAGCTGCGCACTGATCCCCGCACGCCGTTCTGGCCCCGCCCACACTGATCCCTGGGAGGGGGTCAACTGCCTTGCCCCAGGACTGGTACGCTGATCGCAGAGAACTCTCCTTTCTTCAGTCTAAAGTTAATTTTTAAGAGTCAGAGTGTTCCTTGGCTCCATTAACAGACTCAGATGATCTGTTTCTATTTCAAAACTACAGCAAAATGAGGTCTCCAATTTGGACAGTCTGAAATTTCCTTCAGTGTGACTAAAATAGCAACAATAAAGCTACAATACACACAAGGCCCACAATAGACAAATCTGCATACATTTAATATTTTCTAACCCAAACCATCTGACAATTTAGCTAGATTTTTTTGAAATTTTCATGCACAAAAGGTAGACAGGTGCTCATTTTTGCATCCACAAAACAAGTCAAAATATTTGACTTGTTCATAACTACACAGTTGGTGCTAGCAAAAGAAATTGGAGCATTTACATGGCCTGCCTGACCACTTGGGCCAGCACAACAATCCCGAGCCACCACCAATCATTGTCGCAATACTCATGCATTGTGGACTTAGTCAAAGAAATGTGCATTCAGACTGGATGGCCTTTGTGTGTGCTGGTCTTTTCTTCTCCTTCTTTGGGGTCCTGCAGAGTTGACCCTAGCCCCCTTTGAAGCCTGTGGTAACCCTAAGATTGGATCAGATGCACTGGAATGGGTTGGCAGGAAAGAAGAGAGTTCATTAAGTGCTCGAGTTCTCATACCATTTCAGGGGATTATAATGATTGCTGAAAGAGCTCTAGCTCTCTACTCATAGATTTAAAAGTTAACATTTTAAGACATCAACTTATTGCTGCAGTAACTTAGCCAGTGTCCTGGAAAAAAACAAAAAGGTTCTCCCGTGACATAAATAATTAATATTGTATAATTGAATTATAAAATTATAAGTACTTCAAAAAGTGTTTAATATATCACTTTCTCCTTTTACCATCTTTGATGTTTGTTCTCGAGTATATGGCTGTATATTTTTATGTACCCTGTACTTGCTTCAACATAGCATGTTGCATAGTTTCTTTGCATTTTATTCATTTAAACATGAATAAAACTTGAGATGTAGTCACAGATCATGGAACTTGAGATGTAAAAATGAGTAAGATAGTTTTACATTACAGTAGAAGAGAAAGAGAACACGTTGGAAAATAAGTGATAATTTCAGATTTTGCTCAGGACTATGAACAAAGCCATGGGACAGACAGAGCAAGAGAGAGCATTTACTTTACACAGAGCAGAGCAGCCGAGCAAGGCCTCCGAGGGGGTGCCATCTGGGCAGAGCCTGAGAGAAGCCAGCCATGAAGAGGTCCAGGCATGAAGAACAGCCAGTGCAAAGATCCTGAGGAAAGCACATATTTAACTTCCTAATTATCCATCATGTGCCCTCCCTGCCATATGATACGCAAAGGTATCTGTCATCTGGGAAGTAGCCATTAGGTATTTAAAAATATACAAATGATGATAAAATAATATCATCATTACTAACAGCTAACATCTATTGCTCTTAGTCTACTCCAGAAACTAAATGCTTTGCCCATATTTGTGTATTCATTTCTCACAACAGCCTTGCAAAGCAATGCAGAAAATGGGGTTCAAGGCGGACAGGCAAATTGCCCAGTATGACACTGGCTGATCTGAAGTTTGAAGTTAACTACTCCACAGTGAACCACCTGTTATGGACTGAATTGTTTCAACTAAAATTCAAATCCTGAAACCCTAACCCCTAGTACTTCAGAATGTAACCAACTGTGCTGGGAGAGGTGATTAAATTAAAATGAGAACATTAGAGTGGGCCCGGACCCAATGGGACTGGTGTTCTTGTAAAAGGAGGAAATTTGGACACACAAATGCACAGAGGGAAAGAAGATCATGTGGAGACACAGGGAGGTGACCATCATCTACAAGCCTAGGAGAAAAGCTTCAGGAGAAACCAGTGCTGCCGACACCTTGATCTTGACTTCTAGTCTCCAGAATGATGAGAACGTAAATCTGTGGTACTTTGTAATGGCACCCCTAGAGAACTAACACACCATCTAATTAGGCTAACAGAAAAGAAATGAAGAACATTTGTTTTACAGCAATTCTATGAAAGGGAAAAAAAACCACTTGCTTTGAGTCCTGGTTATTTAATTCAGTGCATTTAACTTTGCAATATTTCATTTTAAAAGGAAGTGTTGATAATGCTCTATGTCTTCCGCATCTGTGATTAGAACGTGGTAGAAATGATGCAAGAGAATGATTTCGACTTCAGTAGTTCAGGGGGTTATGCTGCCTACGTAGCTACCAATGCTACTGTTCCTCTGAGTAGTCACCTCATGAAAATACAAGGGAGAACAAAAGACCACTCATAGTATAAGGATTAGCCCAGCATGTAAAGAAGCCCAGTGTATTCAAATTTTCTACTTCAAGGGTTATGAGGACTCTGAATCTGTGCTGTACCCGTCATTGGTGTCCAACTGTTGGTGTCTCTGGGCCACACTGGAGGAGAGCTGTCTTGGGCCATAGAGTAAATACACAAACACTAACAAAAACTGATGAGCAAAAAAAGATTTTAAGTAAATTTATGATTTTGTGTTGGGCCGCATTCATGGCCACCCTGGGTGTCATGTGGCCCACGGGCCATGAGGTGGGCACTTCTGGTTGCCTCTCAGCTCCAGAATCACCCTTTTTTGCCTGCTCTTCAAAAATGGACCTGGGCCCATTAAATGTTTCCCCTTTGTGGGCAGGCATGGTGAGCTTTGTCAGTGGAGGGCACTGGAGAAACATTGTAGGAGGAAAGGGTTTGCTTCCCTGTTCACAAGTCTTTGCTCCCCGAGCTGCTGAGCATGGGCATTGCCTGCAGATGTTTTCTCCAGTGTCAGGCACAGTGGCACGTGGGGCTTCGCCGGGCCCAGCCCCCACAACACACACTCCTCCCTCAGGTGGTTTTTCTAGTGCCTGACTCCTGATGTGCTCACAGCTTCCCCAGTGCCAGGTCCTTGCAGCCGCTCCCAGCACCCAGCTCAGGTGGTCTTGCCCTGGTGTACTTCCGGTGATGTGCTTTCCCACAAACAGCTTTCCTTGACATCCTGGGAGGATTTCCAGCCAGTTCCACTCGCAACTTTCCTTCCCTTTAGTGAGCCATGGCTATGCCCTTTCCAGCGAGATCTACATCACAGCCCTGGGGGGCTCTTCCATGGTTTTTCTATTTCAGCCATAGGGGTAGTGACATTATATTATGATATTACATTATATTATATTTTTATTTTATTCTGTCATGCTCTTATATCTGCACTTCCTACCTTCTTTAGAGTTCTCTTTATTTTCCGGTAGCCACTACTTTATCACTCTGATCCCCCTCTTAAATTAGTAAATCTTTATATTACACTTTCCTGTTGAAATTGCTGTGTGATTTCTCTCTCCTGAATGCACCCTGACTAATACAGTACATAGGTTTTCTTGGGTATTCCAAGTTAGACTGTTGTAAGAGTGAAAATCATATTGTAACGTTACTTTTTACTTCATGGGCAATAAAAAGTCCCCCTCCCTCTCACACTTGTGCTCCCAGAGAACATTAGCATAGGGTTGGGGTTGCTGGGCTGGCTTCTCTGAGCTCTGTAGCACATGGTTGATAGTCCACGGTGGACCTCAGTGCAGTGTTCATGAACCCCGAGATGAGACCCCAATTCTGACAGTTCATTCACTTCTCCCCCTACCCACCTACCCTCATGTCAAGCCACTCTCACACCCTATCCCAGCCAGGACAGCCTTTTTTATCATTAAACATTTTAAAGACTATTATCTCCTCAACTATTTTATTAGTACAGTGATAACTTGACTATATCAGAAAGGATGTTTTTCTTTTAGCTCCCAGTTGGTAGCACCCATAGTTTGTTTATCATGAGTTCTTGGTTTATATTTCAGGACCATAAAGTTACATGTATACTTTGTACATGTAAAGTTACATGTAAAGTTACAAGATATATTTATATATATCACTCATATGTACACATATGCATACATCTACATAGGAATTTGTCAGTCGCTCTCCTTGCTTTGTGATTTTACATTGGTTGTCCTTTTCTGGCAGTATTTCTTAGATCTCTGCATTTTTGATTGCTCAAAGGCGCTGGAGCTGCTAGCTTCATTTCCCTCCTACAGCAGATGTTCACAGCTGCAAGGGCTGCAAACACAGGTCCATTATCTGACTCTGAACCAGTCTGTTGATAGTTCACTATGATATCAGCATAAGGTTGAACTGGAAATGCTGTGTCTCATTGCCAGACGCCACCCGTGTCTGCTACACTTGTACGCTAATTTTAACATGGAAAATCTTAGATCCAAAAGGTGCATTCAGATGGTGTCGGTCTGTGCCTCACTTGGTCAAGCCCCTGTTTATGGTCAAATACTGGGTGTGTTTCATACTGGGTATATCGGTCCCTTCCATCTTTCAATATAAATTTATCCCACTGAGTCCAGGAAAAATGACATAAATTCTCATTAAGGAAAACACTGTATTATGACAGCACTAAATGAATCATCTGCAATCACTTTTAAAAGGCTTGATTTATTTCCTGCACTTGGGAGGCACTGTGTTGTAAAAATATTTCCACTAACAAGTATGAAATATCACAATACATATTTTTATACATACTGCATGTGGCTATATAATGTTTCATTTCTGTGCATACCTACATGCACAGGCATAACTACAGTGGGTCCTCCTGGTAATTTCTTGGTCACACTTACTTCTTTAATTAAAAAAAAAAAAGGAAAACGAACTGGCCAAGCAGCCCAGATGAACATCGAATTCACCATAGCTGAAAATAGTATTTTCCTGGTGAGTCATACGCTCACCTTCCTGCAGGAGCTTCCTCTACCCAGTGACATGGTGACACAGTGAAATGTCACTGAAGTGAAGGCTATTTATTTCATTTAGCCTTGAGCAAACGTAGCAGCTGAACTGTGGATACACAGAGTTCTTTTCCCTTCTAGAAGACATGGTTTTATGAATGTGTAACTAGAGCTAAGCTGAATCCAGGGAGCCTCTGCATGATAAGAGCTCGATTTGAAAACGTGTGTGACAGAATGACCTGAATAACAAAATCCCGAGCAGAGTGTTTCTGAGCTAACCGCATTTGCACTCTGCAAGGAGATCGATGCTTTTCCTCATTGATCTTCCTCAGTTGCAGAGCCGGGGTTCTGCACAGTGTGAAGCTGGGTTCCCAGATTCATCCAATCTGATTTCCTAGTCAGCATTAAAAGGCGTAGTGCTTGACTGTAAACTGGAGGTTATAAAAGTATAACTATCAGATTTGTGTCTCCACTAAGCCCGCATGTTAAACAGAAGTGGAATCACGGGGCCGAGTGGGGGCGGGACGCATTCTGTTGGTGGGTGGCTTCTGAGTAAGTGCCAGGGATGCTGAAGATAAATCTGAGATGTGTCACATATGTTTGCGCAACTCCCAAGATATTTTCAAATGCACTCAAGCTTCCTTTCTGGAAGACTCGGAATGCGAAGTAAGCATATATAGAAATGATTTGCTCATTCATTCATGGGCTGAGTGCAGTTCTCCCGATTTTGAAATTGCCTTAAGATTTATAATTGGACAAAGTGGCTTATTGGAAGGCTATAAAAATCAAGAGTCTAAAAATATAAGCACCAGGGGTCTATTTCCCTGTAAACAGGGTAATAGTTGGTAGCTCTAATGGCTGGTGGGTTTATTCTGCAGTTAACGTATGTTCTTATCTTCCTCAAAGTCATTGATTTTATGTAATCCAGTTAAACACTAAAAGCCACCTGCAAAATGAAAATACCGAACGAGAAGATGACTTCAGCTCTGCCAAAATTTCAGCATGCTGTGAGGGAGGAGGGACAAAGCTTATTTCTACATTAAAATTTCCTTCCCTGACTCCACTTTGTGGATGGAGAAGGAGTCACATCACAGCCAGACCCTCAAATTTGCTTTTAAAAAAAAATCTTGTAAAACAAGCCATATCCTACCAAGCCTAGATAGATGATTGCACAGCTGCTTGCCTTTCAGACAGGATTTGCACAGCATCTAGGCCTGCCTGGGTGCTCACGTCATCATTCGAAAGCTGTCATAGCTGTGTGTGCTGGGGAGCTGGGGGCTCACACACCCAGCCCAGGCGTTGCCTCCTCTCTGGAAATGATGCCCAGGAGCAAAGGAAGGAGGGCTCCATGCCAAAGAGGTGTGGGTAGACCCATATCCAGGAAGAGCACTTTGCACTTCTAGACTTAACATGGAAATTGAGCTGGTGGATCTACCCTCCCAGCTAAGAAATAAAAACACGTCTCCAAGTTGCCTAATGAGTGGACACTTTTCTTGTAAAAGATGAACAGGTCCATCATTTTTCAGTGACTGAAAGTAAAAATTAGATGTTCTATTCTAAATGCCAAAACGTACCCCAAAGATTAGTCTTCCTCCTTTGAAGCATTCATACTTTTTAAAAATTAAATATTGTTTCTCAGTATAAACTTACATGAGACCAGCATGGCCTTACCCACTAAAACCTGACAAAGACACTTTGGTCTGCATCTATATTTCTGCAATGCTGTGAGTTAAATAGGCATTTTACGTGAAGTCACTGGCAATAAAGTGCATTTTTTCATTTACTATTAATTTGTTATTTACAAGCACCAGTGATATTTTCAATTAACAATGTTGTGGCATTAATTACATCAATATTTAAATGACACCATTCTAAGAATCATGAATTCTTTTTGTAAAAGTAAAGTTCACATCCTACATAGTCATTTTGAGATATTTGAAACTTCTTTTGGAATTGATTTTCTTGAATGCAGAGAAACACATTTCCTCCCTTCCCATAGAAAAGGCTTTCCTCTGGAAGAGTTCTCTTTAATAAAATCTTCACAGAAAGTTGTGTTTTTATAACTTGGTGCCTGGATTCAGTGAGAGCAGGTCTAAATAAACATTGTGAAGTCATTTGATAATGAATAAGTAGGAGGAGACACTATTGCTGAACCTCCAAGCTATGCTAATCAGTGGGGCGATAGACCTGCTCTGCTGAATAATGGAGCTGTTGTGCAAGCCCAGTGGGGCTGTCTCCAGGGCCTCCCGGCAGCTTTGCCAGGCCGGCCGTGCGCTGTTCTGAGTACACTTTGCGTAGCCCCCAGAATCTAGTTCCAGCACTTGTATCAAAGGAAGTCACCATTTGGAAGAAAACCACATCCTGGACTCTTTCAAATAAGAAACATCCCTGTGTGTTACATTCATTTTTACTTGTTTTACCTGGGTAAAACAGAAGGTGAATCTGGAAAAATAATTGCTAATACACAGAACACAACATCGAGAAAATTTTATCCCTTGGAAATATATTGTTTATTGATTGATTGATTTGAGAGGCAAAAATAGGGAAGGAGAGAAAGAAACGTCAGTTTGCATTCCATTTACATACTCATCGTTTGCTTCTTGTACGTGCCGTGACGGGACATCAAACCTGACGCATGAGGACAACTCTCTAGGCAACTGAGCTACCTGGCCAGGGTGGAGATATATTTCTTATAGAGACCATTTTAATACTGTCAGGGAAAAAAAGGTATATTTTTAAGCCTGAACATGCTAATATATTTTATACAGCATAAAGTTACGGGTGTTTGGACAGGGGAAATAGACAGCATTCGTAGTTATTCAACCCCGAATACTTAGGACATTTCATTTCTTTTTACAGCAACCATATTCAGTCAATAAAAGATCAAATGCTTTGGGTTACTGTATAGAAAAAAAGCAAACCCTCCAAACTTCCAGCACTTGATGTTTCCTGAATATTCTCGCCCAGGTTTTGCTCATTCAATGAGCTGACCCGCCCCTGAGTCTATAAATTGAACAAAAGCAAAAAGGTTTTGCTTTTTTTTCCTTTCAAAATAGATGGCACCAAACTGAAACCCACTTACGTCTGGGCTCTTTACACATTTTTTTTTAGCACACAGTGAGAATTCTGCAGAGTAAATACATGGCATTAATTTGGCAGTGTTTCCGTAACAATCTAATCAGGATTTCTCTGGGTAGGTGGGTTGGAACCAGAATTATTCATTGATAATGGGATGAGGTTGAGAGGAGATGATGCAAAAGATATAGGAAGCTAGATAAACTGGGTATTTTGTGATTCATGACCTGCGTTTACTTAACAGTTTTATAGAACTGCACGTATATTATTTCATTTTACCTAAAAATGTAGTGTTGGGCAATATTACAAATCCAGCATACAGGCACTCTATGAAATGGGTATTCACACTTGTCTCCTCGTTAAAGGTGAGGAACTCAGCCACAAAACTTACAGAGCTAATAAACAGCCGAGTTAGGACAAAGCCCAAGGAATATAAGCCTAGAGTTTATCCTCTTAACTACCTCTTGCCTCTTTCTTAAGGGATGCTAAATAAGAAATTTGTTTCTTAAAGGATGCAAATTGAGGAATCCCAAGGAACTTGAAGTGAACTGACCAGGACATAGTAGTCAAGGCATCCACACCAGCCATTTTTGTAATTTTTTTTATATTACACAGCCTATTGGACAAAATATTCTGGTATATATGAATGCTGATTCATTCACTTTTAACCAAGTATTCATCAGAGAGGTGATACTGGCATATCACTGCTTTTAAGTTTCAATTATTATCTTTCTTTTTCTTTACATCTTAAATCAAAGAAAAGGTTTCTACCAATTGTTGAGTCTTAATCAAGCCACGATGGTATTTCAATAACAACTCTGCAATATTCTTTAAACAGAGAGCTTGGCCCTAAGGTTAATTTTTAATAGTACATTCCACTATTGCCATCTTCATAATCTAAATACATGTTAAGATTCTGGGGAGCAAGAACCATTGTAAAATTCTCAAATCTGAGTGAGTGAAGATGGGAGATACCACTTCCTTCAGTACAAAGTAAAATCACTCATTCAGCCAATGTTTATTAAGCATTCACTAAGAAGTGCAATTATAAAAGTGTGCTGTTCATCCTATCACAATCCCAGCTGACTTCTTGTGGAAATTGACAAGCTGACCATAAAATTCATATGGAAATTCAAAGGACTGAGAATAGCCAAAACAATCTTGGGAAAAAAAAAACCTAAATTGGAGGACTCATACTCATTAATGTCAGAACCTAACTAGAAATCTGCAGTTATCAAAACAATGTGGTACTGGCATCGGAAAAGGCATATACATCAATGGAGAAGAATTGAGATCCAGAAATAAACCCTCACAGTGACAGTCAATTGATTTCCAGCATGGTGCCACGGTAATTCAGTAGGGCAAGAATAGTCTTTTCACAAAGTGGTGATGGGACCACTTGATGTCCCCTGCATCACATCCATAAAAATGAACTCCAAGTAGATTAAGGACATAATATAATAAAAACAGGTAATGTGGACATATCGAAACTTAAAACTTTTGTGCCTCGGGTTCAATAAAGAAAATGTAATGACAATTCACAGAACAGGAGAAGATACTTGCAAGTCATGTATCTCCTAAGGGACTTCTACACAGAATATATAAAGAACTCTTCCAACTCAGTAAGGAAAAACAGTGACTCATTTAAAATGAGCAAAGAAATGAATAGACATTGCTCCAAAGAAGATATGCAAGTGGTCAGTAAACACATAAAAGGATATTTGACATGATGTTTCATTAGGGAAATGCAAATCAAAACCACAGTGCTAGACCATTTCACATCAGTTAGGATGGCAAGAATGTTTAAAAACTGTTTTGGTAAAAGATGAAGAGAAATTAGAACTGCCCTACGCTGCTGTTGACAATGTGAAATGGTGAATAGCCTAGCAGTTTCTCCAGTGGGTAAGTACGCAGTTGCCATCCGATCCAGACATTCCACCCCTGGGCACATTCCTATGAGAACTGAAAACAGCGTTCCAGAAATAACTGTACACACGTGTTCATAGCTACATTATTCATAACAGCCAAAAAGTGAAATAAGCCAAACACCCCTCAATTAATAAATAAAGTGTGATTTATCTATACAATGGAATATTATTCAACAAAAAATAAAGAAATGAAGTACTAATGCATGCTATAACATAGATAAACCCCAGAAAGGACCATATACTATGTGATTCCATTTCTATGAAGTGTCCAGAATAAGCAAATACATAGAGACAAAAAGTATATTAGTCATTAGCCAGTGGGAGAGCAGGGGTTGGTGGCTAAGAAAAGCAGGATTACTTTGGGGGGCAATGACAATCTTCCAGAATTGATTATGGTGATGGTTTCCCTGTGACTATACTAAAAGCCATTGAATGGTGCACTTCAAATGGGTTCAATATGTAATGCATGAATTATATCTCAATAAAGCTATTTTTAAAATAGTGAGGCATACAAATAAAGTCCCTGTCCTAATGGTGCTTACCTTATAGAAGTAAGAACATTTCAGGTGGTGATAAGTGCTATTGAATATATATATTTATATGTTTCTATATTTATAAATATATATATATATGATATACACATATATGTACATCACCATATATGTATATTGTCGATACACACACATATGTGTGTGTATATATATGAGTTTAGAGACTATATTTAGTCTCTGTGACTAACCTCATATATACATGAGGAGGTCATGGTGAGATAGTATGTTATAAAGGGTGGCCAGTGAAGTCCTTTATAATGAGCTGAACTGAAGAATCCTATATGGTGTGTGGACAGTTGTAAAGCCCTTTGTATTTTATTTTGAATGAGATGGGAAACCATTAGAGGGGTCGGAACAAAGGACTGACAGATACGATTCTGTTGAAAAGGATCAAGCCGTCTGCTGTGTGAAGAACAGGTTATAGGTGGACAAGAGAGGAAACAGAAAGCTCAGTTCAGCTATTTCAGTAATCCAGGCAAAATCGAACTGTGACTTGGATCAAAATGGTAGTAGTGGAAATGATCAAAAGAGTTGAGGTATATTTTGGTGGAGGAAGAGAAAGAGAGAGAGAGAGGTGAATGAGAGAGTGCAAGAGGCAGAGATACTCTGAAGATCGAGCTGACCCGATTTTGGATGTGAGAGGAACGAGGAGTCATGGATGACTCCAAAGTCTGTTGGACCTGAAATGTTCACAATACGGCATCCTCATTTACTGAAATGCTTCCTTTGGTTGGGGTGGATGAGCAAGTGTAGAGGAAAAGATTGGATTGAAATGATAATTTACAGCAAAACATCATGTCATAATCAAAACGACTAATCAAACAGACCCAATACCAGTATCCAACACTTAAAGAAAATTTTATTCCAAAAGAAAACTCAATCACTATAAGACTTTTTTTTAAAAAAGTCATATTAACATTAGAGAATTTAGATTTTTTAATATTTGTAATTTGTGTTTTACAAATTACAAAAGTAATGCATGGATTGTTTTTTAATTCAAGCAATATGAGAACTGTAAAACAAAACATGTCTCACTCTCCCTCCACCTTCAACACGTTAGTTTATTGTTCTTTTTTACCTTTTTGTGGGCATATATTCAAGTGTTAAATGAGATATTAAAGGATATTTAATGATGCAAATAAAAGTGCTTTGAAAATGTTGCATTTTACAAATGTACTAAAAACATGAGTATTTACAAAAAGTCAATTGTCCCACAACTCATAGGAAAATAACTAATAGAATAAGCCCATGTAAAAAATATAAAACATATAGGAATATATTCCAATGCCCAAGTTGCCATCATAAATTAAAATGCAAATTTTGGAGGTGGTTAATTTAGTTTTTAAAGTTTAGCCCTGCCTAGTGTGGCTCAGGGGACTGAGTGCTGGCCTGTGAACCAAAGGGTCACTGGTTCAATTCCCACACAGGGCACATGCCTGGGTTGCAGGTCAGATCCCCAGTGGGAAGTGTGTGAGAGGCAACCACACACTGATGTTTCTCTCCTTTGCTTTCTACCTCCCTCTCATAAATACATAAAATCCTTATAAAAATTTTTAAAGAATAAAGTTTAGATAACTTTTAATGTAATAATAAATTTTCTCCTTTTTGCTATTTTCTGGTTAGTTATCAGTATGTTTGTTTCCAACAGACTTTATTTTTCAGTGCACTATTAGGTTCATAGCAAAACTGAATGGAAAATACAGGGAGTTACCATCTACCCCCTGCCCTCCACACAAAACCTCCCCATTCTTGATATACTCCATCAGAGGGGTCCGTTTGTTACCAGTGATTAATCTACAGCGACACATCATTAGTATCCAGAGGTCATAGTTTACATTACATTTTCTTCTTGGTTTTGTACATGCTATGGGTTTTTGACAAATGAATTGACATATACCCACGAGTACACTGTGCAGAACAGTTTCACTGCCTGAGGAATCCTATGTGCTCTGTCTATCTCTCTGTTACTCTCCCTGAGTCACTGACAACCACTGATCATTTTACTGTCTCTGTAGTTTTGCCTTTACCAGAATGTCTTTTAGTTAGAATCCTATAGTGTGCAGTCTTTTCAGGTTGGCTTCTTTTAGTTGGTGTATGCATTTAAGTCTTTTCATGGCTTCACAGCTCATTTCTTTTGAGCACTGAGTGACATCCCATTGTCTGGATGCACCACAGTTTACTCGGTCACCTCTGGCAGGGGTGGCCAACCCGTGGCGCATGGGCTGCATGGAGCCCGGAGGGCCGTGAAAACTCGTACATTTACTTAAAAATTACAAGATATTTTTGTGATTACATGTTGCAATGTATTTAATGTGTGGCCCAAGACAACTCTTCTTCCAGTGTGGCGCAGAGATGCCAAAAGTTCGCACACCTGTTTGATGATTTTAGATAATGCTGCTATAAACATCTGTGTTCAGGTTTGTGTGTGGACATAAATTTTCAGTTTATTTGGGTAAATATCAAGGAATGCTGTAAAGGAGGAAAGAGTTTTTCTCAATCCTTTTAGAGTGCCTGGATGAGCCCCAAAATTACATGTACTAAGACAGATAAATGGAGGAAATGCATACAAATTTATTTAATATGAAGTTTTACGTGATACAGGAGCCTTTATAGGTAAATGAAGACTGCAAAGAAATGGTTGAACCTGAGTGTTTTTTGCTAGTTTTGGTGAAGAATGGAAGGTCATGGGAAGATATGATAAGGCAAAGAGTATGAGCTAAGGATACTGGAGAAGCTTAGCAAGCCCTGTTCATTCAGACTCCGCCCTATCTCTCCATCTTCAGAGAAAAGGATGATCCTTTCCTCCTGGTGCAGGCAAGACACCTCTTACGTGAGTGTTTTGAGCCCCACTTCAGGGAAAGATCAGAAAGTACTTCCTGCACATGCCATTTCTCAGATTCCTTCAGCTTGAAATATTTAATATGCCACATTGTCACATGTTGAGGTAGTGTGTCCTGAATTCTATCAATGCACTTACTGGATTGTGTGGTACGAGTATGTTTAGTTTTGTGAGAAACTGCCAAACTCTGTTATGGACTGAATGTGTCCTCCATTCTACCTCCATCCAATTTCTACCTCCATCCAGTCCCCCAACGTAATGTTTTAAGGAGGACTTCGGGAAGTAATTAGGATTAGAGAGGTCTTGTGGGTGGAACTTTCATAAGTGGGATTAGTGCCCTTATAAGAACCACTGAGAGAGCTTGCTACCTCTCTCTGCCATGTGAGGATACAAGGAATTGTCGACAGCCTGCAGCCCAGAAAAGGGTTCTCACTAGAACCTAAACATGCCGGCACCTGATCTGGGACTTCTAGCCTCCAGAACAGTGAGAAATAAATTTCTGTTGTTTACAACTTACTCTGTCTAGCAGCTCAAACTGACTAAGATGCATCTTTCACAGTAGCCGTGCCACTTTGGTTTCCCACTCACAATGTACAAGATGCGCTGCACTCCCTCATCAGCCTACAGTGCTGTCCGCGTTTGTGAACTCTCATGGTGCCTAGTAGTGTCCCATTGCTGTTTTAATGTGCAGTGTTCTGATGACACATTATGGTGAACTTCTCACATGCACATTTGCTATCTGTATATCTTCTTCAGTGAGGTGCCCTTTCAGGTCTTTTGTCCGTTTTTCTGTTGCATTGTTCATTGTCTTAGTTTTGAGTTTTAAGTGTTTTTATATTTTTTGGATAACTGTCTTTTGTTGGATATGCCTTCTGCAAATGTGTTTCTCCCAGGTTCCGCCTTATCTTATTCTCTTAAGCCTCCTGATTTTTTAAGTTTAAGGTCCTTGGTTTGTTGAAGTCACATACCAATGTGAAAATTTTTTAATTTCTGCCATAAAATCCCATTTTCTCCCTTACATGGTAGTTGAAGTCTTGCCAGCTCCATATTCCATACAGTCTCCCAAACTTAATTCCTTACATTGCCCAGAGTCATCTCATACTGCCTTCTCTCAAAATCTGGGTGAGTGGATTTCCCTCGTAAGAACGACTCTCTTATATAGCACCATTTGAGCCTTGAATGTTTGATGTAAACAGTGAGGAAACCTCTTCACTTGCATCCACTTCTATTCTTTTTTAAATCTCCTTTTCCCTAGCCAGTTTCTCATTTGCTTCAATAGTTCTCCTATTCCCTGCAGAGCCATAAAATAAAAACCACCTTCATTTTACAACCAAAGGGCATGACAAACTAGATATGATTGTTTTCACATAGGATGCTGCGCTAGAGCCAACAGTAAAGACAATTCATTTGCTCATTTGTAGAATCATTTGTAGGCATTAAAACCTTACTTATAAACAAATGATTTAAGGAAGTTGGTAAAAGACAGTCCTTCATGAGGACATTTATTTTAGATTTTTCAAATAGTTTGAAAATGTCCAAGTCTGTCTAAAGCTCAGTATCAAAGCTTTGTGTTTTCCAAACGCGTTTGCCGAAATGATCCGATGTACGAAATGACAAGAACTTTTGCTCATTTAGGATGTTCATGGAAATCAAAGAACAGTGCAAACTACTGTTGTCCAGGAAGCACTCCTGCCTTTGAAAGCCTCACCTCCTGAAGGCCTCCTGCTCTGAAACAGGCAGGAAAGCCAACCCAGCCCTCACGGTGGAACTCGGGTGTGGCACATGCTCAGTACAAGGTACAAGACACTGAGTAAAAATGACTAAAGCCGGCCTGCCAAGTGAATTTCTTCTTCAAATTTCTAAGAGCAATTTGCTCATTTGACAGATATTTATAATTCCTTACTCAGTGCAAATCAGCTCATACAGCAGAAAAAACATATGGAGATGGACGGACACATAAAAGACACCGAAAGCTGAATGATATGAGAAATCCAAGAGTAATTCTATGAGCTCTTAGGAGAGAGTACTATCCATTCTGTAGGTGTGATCAGAGAGGCATTAAGGAGGAGATGCAACATGAGCCAGTTTAATGAGGGTGAGGATATGGCAAGTGGGGAGAGTAAGTAAGGGTAATTCAGATGGACGGCCACCTTAAGAAAAACCTGCAGACATGAAGTCTATGTCCTTTGGTCCTGTCTGGGAACAGACAATCAGGTCAGTTTGGCTAAAACTTAAAAAGAAAAATTATATATATACACACACATACACACACATATAACTTATATATACATATAAGTTATATACACATATATAAATGTGTATAACTATATATACATATATACATGTACATAAATATAACTTATACATACATATATATAAAATATGAGAAAAGAGATATTAGAAAGAGCATCAGGAGTATTCTATTAGTTATCTGTTATAGCATAACTAATTACCCCAAACTTAAAAGCTTCAGGGAAAAAATTATTATTAATTCACAGTTCTGCAGGTCAGGAATCCTGGTGCAGCTTAGTTGAGTGATTCAGGCTCTGGGTCTCTCATGAGGCTGCATTACACGTATCTATGGGTCTGGGCTGCAGTCACCTGACGCTTGTCCGGTCCTGGAGGTTCCATTTCCGAACTCCTGTTGCTGACAGCCAGAGGCCTCCGTCCACCTCTACGCAGGCCTCTCTGTGAAGCTGGCTTCCCCCAGACCAAGTAATGAGAGAGAGACCAAGAAAGACCCCAGCGGAAGCTATTACGTGTTCTGTAACCTGATTGTGGGATGACTACCATCACTTCTACCAAATTCTATCTGTCACGTGGACCAGTCCTCTAAATCTGTGAATGATACTGCGCAGGGTGTGGATAGCAGGATGTGGGGAGTCACCGGGGGCCATTTTCAGTCTGGCCATCACAACTACCATTCTACTTCTGCCCATCTCTAAGTGCTTCATTCATACTTGCAGACATTATGGAAGAATGTGTGAGCAGTAAAGTGCATAAATAGGCAAACAGAAATGTATGCCTCCCGAGATATACTCAGTGACATCCACACTCAGGCATCAGATAATTGGTTGCATGAGAAGATGCCAGGTTGAACAGCTGGAGGGACACTGCAGGTCCAGATGAGATCAAACGAAGTACAGCTGGTGTGGCGGCGGCGGGCTGAGGAAGCAGGGCCAGACCATCAAGGCAACAGCATAAGGGCTGAGTCAACAGAACTTGGTGTCTCTCTCCAAAACAGTCCAAGCAGCAGTCTGCTTGATGGTGTCTCATGTGCTTGCTCTGTGAATATGAATATGTGAAAGACACATTATTTAATATTTAGGTGATTGGCAAATAGAGAAGCAATATCTTACAAAGACCTATTCAAAAAGAGTGTCATTTCAAGGACTAGTAACTATGAAGTCATTTGCTTTTTAAAAAAAAAATTTCCTAGGAGGTCATCTAGTTTCATGAAAGAAAAAAAAAGGGGAAAGGATAGAATACGATGTGATCTTTTCAAGCCCTTCACTCATCAGCAGCACATTTCTCCTTACCTGCCCAGAAAGCCAATAAGCCCGCAACCCCCCAGGCCAGAACTGGCATCCACTCCTGCCCTTGGATGTGAGTCAGACCAACATCAGGTTGTGGAGACACTGCAGGCTGCTTGGAAATGTTAAGTAGGTCAAATCATCCTGTGAAACATAGGCTGCCAACTTCTTTATTAGTAAAAATACCATTTATTTAATTATTCATGTATTTGACATCTGTTTCTGGAGTTCAAGACGGTTTGGTGGAGATTTTGAATCCTACCAAAATGACTCAGAGGTTTTGTCCCCTGGGGACCCACAGTCTGAACGAAAGAGACACAAAAGGCTGACACAGGGCAGCGGTGTTACATGCTGTACGACACAGACTTCACAATAACACCGTTTAAACTGCCCATCAACATTTTTTTTGATCTCTCAGGGGCAGCAAAGTTCGGGGGTGGTAAAAAAGAAAAAAATGCAGAGAGACATTGCTGTCAGCTGGAACCAGTATTTCCGGGCTTGCAGCCACCTGCCAAGCTGGCAGCCCGTGGCCATATATATGGTTTAGGTGTTCTACAAGCAGGCTCCCAAACGCGAAATATCACAGCCCTCCCCCTTTTGAATCATGTTAAAAACCAGTTAAAATCACAGCAGCTCCCTGGATGAAGAAAGCATCATGACTATTTTAACTGGGATCAGTGAATGTCAGCCACTAAACAAAAGGTAGGCTGAAATACCAAAGTGTGCCAGAGGCAAGCAGAAAGGTGGAGCACCACTAGGGGCTTTGGAGGTCAAGGGCAGGTCAATGCTACTCTGCAGGCTGCCCGAGCAGGACTTTGGCGATCAGGCTGGTGAGTACGGGCAGCTTCCCTGTGAACAAGCAGAGCTTCAATGGAGCAGGAGACGAGTAGAGGCACAAGCGGTGGAGAGGATTATGAATAGGAGAATGATCATCTCCAGAGACTCAAAAGAAAGGGGTAGGGCTGAGTTCCTTCCCAGAGGAGCATTCTATTGGCAAATTCTGAAGGTGGCATAACCTAAGATGGACAAGCTGAGGATCCTAGTGGCAGCAGGACTTAAAGAGTCCCCTGGGACATGGAAGTGTCGGGAGCATGATTTCATGGATGACCAGAAGAGGTGCAAAGATGCCAGCAGTACTCCCTGTTCTTAGCAGGTCTAGATTAAGGAAAGAAATCAGCGCTACAACCAGGTGATGAGTTCTTTTATCTGGAATAAGTACCCCTCATGGACATTCCCGAGGCATCTCGAGTTCACCCGTCTCACAGCACAGTATTGTAACTAGCTGCTTACTTGTCTGTGTCCATGCCTAGACTGTCATCTCCTTGAAGTACTGTTACGTCTCTTTTCACTGATGAGCACAGTGCTTAGCGGATAAGTATCATGAAATGTTTACTAAAGTAGACGTTGATTGGATGATTTGTGGTTGATTTTTGTTGGATCGTAAGATGTAGTGTGTGACTAGAAGGACATTACATTGGGAAGACAAAGTGAACCTGTAGTGAATATTTAACATTTACTCCTTGTCTACACCACCCTCCTTTCCTTTGAGGAATTCCTGGTTTCCATGAAGAAATTCACTTTTGAGCCATGGAACCTGGCAGATCCCACCTACCCATCAGCCATTAAAGGCTGCCCATCTGACAACTGTTCTTTCCCTACTTCCCCTGCAGCTAGAGCATGAACATGTGGCCTAAGTGCCACCAATCAGATGCACCTACCTACCATCCCCCCCAACCCCCACCACCATGATTTTTGAATAGGGAGCTTATAACTGTAAGAAGCAGAGACAAAAAAAAAACCAAAAACAAAACCATAGTGGCTTTGTGATAGTTGCAGAATTTTGTGTTTGGGATGATGTTGGGTGACGGTTGCAGCAGAAGACAGTGCCCATGGTAACAATGTCAGTGATGGGAACTGCCACTTCTAGCACGTGGTATCCTCATGCAGCCTGTTCCTTGGCATGAATTTTAGATTTAGTTCTGGCAGCGTAAGCTTCTCAGCCTGGGTCTCTAGCTCTCCCAGCAAGTCTGTGAGCTGCCCAATATCCTTTTTTAGAAACTCCTCTTTTACTTAAATCAACCAGAGTCATTCTCTGTAACTTGCAGTGTGGAACCCTGACTGTGACAGGGCAAAATCCTGGGGGACCAGTTAGAAGTTTCCAATATTATCTGCAGGCAGCAGGGAACCATTTCCAATTTTTAAGGGGACTGTGACAATGACAGAAGTGCTCTAAGAAGATCAAACTGTCAGCAGCATGTAGCATGAACTGGAGGAAGATGAGTCTGGAAGAAGAGAGACCAGGTAGGCAGCTTTCGCACCTATACGGGTGAGAAGAAACTCGGTAATGAGGAGCTGAACTAGGAGATTTGTAACTACTCAGGTGGTACAGGCAATAGAAATAGGGCTGTTTCTGGTTTGGGGAAAAATTATGCTCTGATGGAAAATTCATTGTTTAGATTATATCTTTCCAAGTGATTTGATTCTAGTGTGTCATTGTCCGTGAGCTATTTTACAAATCTGTAATTTGTAGACAACTATAGCAATGCAAAAGAATTCTTACCTACAGACACAACCTGCCCAGTGCAGGTCCAACTGACTTTCTTTGCAACTGTGGAAGAGGCCAGCTTTGCTTCCCTTTGCATGTTCATTTCAGTATTTCTGATCTATAAATGTAACCTTAAAAAAATTCTTCCTTGAAGTGGTTGAAACAGCCCACTAGTTTCCTTGTTAATGAAGAAAATAAAGTCTTTAACTTGTGTTCATATTTGTATTTGTATGAGATGCAGATTTTAATCTTTTTATAAAAAATTCTAACAGCCTTCATTTCTTTCTTTGTAAATGGCTTCTTGAAATAAAGCTCCAAATGCATGTAAATGACTGTTATTTCTGTTTTCCTAAGTTATATTTAGCACTAGAGGTAAATTTCTAGTAAATAACAGAATTTGCCTTAAAAGAGGCCATTCATCAAGTGCAAAGGTTAATGTGCTTGAAAGTAAAGTTCAAATAAAATAACAAAGGCCTGGTGCAATCTCTCCCTTCCAGAGGACCCTAACAGTTCCAGTTCCGGAGCATTTCTCTTTTCCAGTTAGTTTTTGGCCTACTCTTGAAAATAGCAGGCACTTTTTCTTATTTCAGAAAGAGCAACTGCATGCCAGGTGGCAGAAAAAGAATCCCAGTTGCTTCCATTTTATCAGGACTTACCAAAAAGAAAGGATGCCGACATTTTAAGAATAAAAACAGGCAAATACTTGTTTTGCACAAAGATGGCCCATTCGTATGTGAAGTGTTTGCCACGCAACATCCTAAGTGCATGGGCGCCTCATAGAAGCACATCGGGGTGAACCACTGCATGTCTAACAGAGTTCCATGTAGATCCCAATTGGCATGAATGGACGGGCGTCTGCAGTGCCAGTCTTAGGGCTGCATGCCAAATTCCCTTCAGCGGGCTCCAAAGAAATGACCCAGTTCTATGGTTACAGAATTTTATTACATGAAATTTTGCTTAAAATAAGTGGGCCATCAGCTGAAAGTAAGAAGCCGTTGAATTCCATTTCCTTGGAATGGAATTTGATTTGTATTACAATCACAAAATGTAGTCTAACAGTGCAAAGATACCCTTCCGTGGGTTCCTATAGACTGATTATTTTTAACATAGATATGTCCCAAAAGCCACATTCAGAAATGTGCTTGCACAATATGTCACAATATGTTGTTTAACAAAAATATAGAAAAAAAGTTGTATCTGCCATGAATGAATGTCATTAATGCATGGGCTGCAAGTTGTTCACAGGCTTCTGACTTGGCAGTTGGCTGAAGAGAACCACTTAAGCCATTCCTCACTATTAGATGTCGCTTGTTGCTCTTGGCTGCTGCACAAAGCTGCTTTCGAAAGCAGGTGACAAAATGAATTCTATAAAGGCTCAAGTATACGACCTTATTTGAGGTCATTTGTAACTTCACAGATTGCTGGTAAAAAAAAATGTAAGAGCATTAATAGCCTGGTGTAGTTTTCTTAACCCACCCGAATAGGGTGGTTCTCAGAGAGACCCTGGCCATCCATAAAGCAAGGGCTTTGGAGCCAGACAGCCGGGGTGCAAATTATGGCTGCTGCACCATTTCCTAGCTATTTGACCCTGAGCTAATCACTTAAACCTCTGTGTAAATCCTGGAGTCCTTATGGGGAGTGAATATGTAAAGTGCTTAGATTGAAGTCTGGTCTATAGAAATGCTACATAAGTGGGTTTTTTATATTATTATGATTATCTTTAAATTTATTTTTAGTGACATGTTTTCCATTACCATTTAGTCCCCCCATATCCCCCCCATCCCAGTGCTCAACACCACACTGTTGTCTGTGTCCATGAGTCCCCATTTAGTGGTTGAAAAACATCCCTAAAACTACAATGGTTCTGGCTATTTCCCCATAGGTAGAAGGGAGAGAGCATTCCTCAATATGGCCAAGAGTTAGAGAAGCCTATGAAGACTGACTATACGCTTCTCTATCCTAATATTTTCTCTCTCTCATCCACATTTCCCACATTTCTGGGAAACACAGCCAGCAACAAGAACAATTTGTTTACAGGTCCTCCTATGAGGTGTGAAGGGATGGTACCTGCTCTGAAGCCCACTCTTCGTAGAAAATGTCCTGATGCGTCCTCAGCTCAGTGGGAATGATTCCAGTTGCTTTTGATCATTTTTCTGCAAATTTCCATGAATCTCCTCCCAAATTATAAGCCTAGTAAACATGGATACCCTCTAGTTTTATCCTTCTTGCAAAATAGTTAAGAAAGCCGACAGAGGTCCTTCCATCTTTAGGCTTGTCTTCACGAATCAGTTCTAGAAGAGGTAGACAGACTTCCTGCTCCAGGAACAGTCTACATTCTCTTGGAGTTCCCCTGCCAACCCCACTTGCGTGCTCTGTAGGGAAATGGGGGCTGCCTCATGGGATTCCATTACCCCAAAGAGGGGGGTCTGGGGGCCTTGGGAAGCATTCACCCAGAGCATGAATGAATCATCACTTCATAAAACTTGCAACACAAACCTTGTTTAACATTGAAGTCATTATGGGAATAAAAGAAAGAGAGAGAAAGACCTTGAGACTAAGACTTAAGTAAGCAAGCTATGGTGAGGAGAGCCTAAAGGTCAAAATTGTAATATTAAATAAATCTCACAAGATTTTATAAACCCTAATTTATTGTCTAGGTGCAACTGGCATTTTAGCTCTTGGTTTAATACCAGGCACTTCAAAGTATTCTTGTAGAAGAGTGGTTGATAACCCTCTTACACAGTATAATTGGAATTCTGCATGTTAGAACATTTGGTTTCTGAAAGATTTTTGTAAATGTTAATAGCTGTCTTTTAAAATGGTGTAAGTGTGAAATGCTATGAAAAGCAAAGGTTTAAATGTCACTCTGTCTATAATTTTCACATTGTAAAAACTAAATAAGTTCTTAAAAATGGAAAACCTAAAAGCCTGCTATGAGTTTGAAGATACCGAGTCATTCGTTCTTCCTCTCTGAAATGGACATGACATTTAACCAAATAAGCCAAATTGAGAAGAAAAGGTAATGTTTTTTCTAAAATTTACTATTGAACTGAAAAGCAATTATATTTACAGTGTTCCCCACTTTTCCACATAGTGCATGAGATTATGATTAAAGACCTGTCTCTAAAGCCTGCACCTGAGGAATCATGCAGGTACACAAGGTCATTACCATCTGTGAGTTGTTCTGGACTCCAGGCCTCTGACTGAGTCTGGGCTGCAGCTCTCAGGGGGCTGGTGAAGCCAGGTCGTTTCTCCCCAGAGAAACGACAATGATTTGGCCATTATGAAAATCAAAAATACTCCCCTGCCTTTTTTCTTCCTTTTCTTTTCTGTCTGGTTAGCTTTCTCTTTCTTTTAAATACCGCACAATAAAGTTTTCCTCCAGTAACTCTATGGGGAATCTGAATTCTGCCTCACCTCCAGTACTTAACAGCCTGAGTGTACAGTTAAGACTGAGCATCTTATAAAGAAAAAGAAGCCACCCAGAGTAGGGTGTGAACCCATTTGGGCCTAAATACTGTTTAGTGCACTTGTGTAGTTCTCAAAAGTGGTGTTGGTTCTGTGGGTGCCACTAGGAATTTGCTACTCTTCATGAAGTACCTAAGGTTGCAGAGGAATCAATTTTTTAAAATGTGAATGAGAGGGCATTCAAGAATTTTCCTATAATACATCACACTCATTACTGCACTGCATTATGATCTGCTGATCTGAAGTCAAAGGAGCCCGGTCACAGCTCAAACGTCAGGAAGCACACACAGCTCACACTCATATTTTTCTCTGCTCCTGTCGGCACATACCCTATGTCTCAGCATCCTTTGTCTTCTGGAGCCAACAGGGAAGAGCTGGCTGAGTACCGCTACTTTAATATACACTGAGGCTATGATAGAATCATTTGTAGCTTTTACTGATTGTCCCTCAGCCTTGAACTCTGTGAACAGAATCCGGTTTTAGTCTGAGCCTATATTAGAGGCAGAGTCAGGAGGTACAGCATTGGCCAAATCCAATATTCTCCATTGGGATAAATTAGGGATGGACGTAGTCTGATCCTCTTTCATCTTAACTTTGACCTTCAAAATGTGCCTTAATAATTGATAACACTCTGACTGTAGACTGTAAACTGGGTGCTCTGTCTCCTCCTTCTCCAGAGAAGAGGAAAAATAAGCATCCTTTTTGGTATTGCTTATATCCTAGGAGAAGCCTTAATAGATAATTAACCCTGTTATTTAATTATGACATAAGAGCAGCGGTTCTCAAATTTTAGCCAACATCCAAATCAGCTGCCGTGCTTGTTACAACACAGATTTTTGTGGGGTCCCACCCCAAAGTTTCTGATTCAGTGGGTCTATGATGGGGCTGAAAATTTAAATTTCTAACAAGTTCCCAGACAATGTTGCTGGTGCTGGTTTGAAATCCACACTTTGGAAATAGTGTGCTTTTCATAACTGAGTTAGAGCCAAAATGTAATCGGATTATAGCTAACTACCTGCCCTAAATAGCAAACTTACTAAGTCACCAAATGCATGTTTTAGATCTTTCTTTTCCTGGTTTACTAGAAATACAAATTTCAGAAAATGAGGCATTCGCTAAGTGATTTACAAAGATTATTTCTAATGGCATGGGTCATGGATTGATAAAATTGCTTGGAGTTTTCCAGCTAAATTATTTGGGCCTTTGATTACCCGTTTAGCCATTTTTCATTTCCTGGAAAACAAAAATAATCATTATAACTTCCATTTGTTAATTTACTCTTACAACGTGACTGGCTCTGTACAGAATGGTTCCCACTGGCTTACCTGACCCTCAGTACAATCAGTGAAAAGGCTTGATCGGTCCCATCTGACAGATCTGAGGGCAGGGCTGAGGGAGATAAAAGAGGACCTTTACAAACACTGTTTTAGATGCACTACAAGTTCACCTTGGACTAAACCAGACTGCAGAGAACTCTGTCACAAGCTGACTGATCTCTTTCTGTCTGCTGTGCTTTGGCATTAGGCAATCAGCCACATTGAGAGGCCTCATAAGAAACAACCCTGTAACTCATTCACTGCCTTCCTGTGGGGATATGGTCAAGGAGGTTGTTTGCTGTATTACAAATGTCTTCTTTGTGACGACCTGCTGGAGAAACTTCTCTTGGGTCAGGAGGAGTTGTCTTTCCCCTGAACACTAGTCAACATGTTTTCTAAACTCTTTAAGAAATCTGAATAGTGCATTCGAGACACAGACACATAAATCATGTGTTATACCTGAGGGTGGTCTCCTTTAACAAATATTTTCATCTCCCAACATCTTCATAATAATGTTTACTTTTTTGAACGCTCTCAACAATGACAATTTGAGGAAACCGATAATAAACGTTGTGTCAGCTTAGTTGAGCGTGCTTCCTGCAGGAAGATGCCCCTGTTCCCAGTGACATGGAAAACAATAGAAGGAAGCAGGAGTAATTCTGAGGGGAGACACAAATGACTTAAGGCCTTTCCAGGGCTAAGTAGGATCTGTGCACATCTAAGGTATGTGAAAAGACCTTGGAGGCAATAAGTATGCTCTTAGCATTTGCCTTCTCCCCTCTCTTCTCTCATTCCCATTCCCCTTCAGTATTTCCTTTGCATACCTGTCTGTCGCTGTCCTTCACAAAAATTGTGTGTGTGTTGGGTGAGGTAGTTCCTTGATTATTTTGTCAAGAAATAATAAGCTTTGGGTTTGGGATAAGGTGGTAGAAGGGGAAGGCCTCTGACTGATCCTGCGCAGAACCGCACAGCACAGAGTGAGAAAAATAGAACCCTGGTATGTGCAGCCAACACTGTTTCTAAACTATTAAGCAATCTGACCTGGCTTTCCCTTAAAATACATGAGAACGACGCTTCTAGAAGGTCGTTGCACTTAGAGTGAAGCCAACAAAGAAAAGAAGACTCTCCCCACTATTTACTCATTAGTTGGAAAAGGTGAAATAGCAACTTAACAGTGCACTCTGGCAGGTACTACCTTACCCAGCCGATCGTCCCCAGTGGTGGGAGGAACAGCATCATGTGAAAGCACATAATACCACTTACCTTGTATTCCTGCAAATAATAATAAACACATGTATATACATATGTATCCTGATTCTAATTATATGAAACATCAGATAAACCCAGACTGAGGGCTATTCAACAATATAAATGACCTATACTCTTCAAAATGATATTATGAAAGACAAAGGTTAGGGACACATTCTAGATTAAAGGAGAATGAAAGTCGTGAAAATGAAATGCAAGATCCTGAATTAGATTCTGAACCAGGGGAGAAATTACTGTAAAGGACATCATTGTGACCACTGGCAAAATCTGGCAAGATTGAGACCACTGGCAAGATTAGATAATGGTATTGTATCAATATTTAACTTCCTCATGATCATTATACCATTGGTATATGTGTAACTATTCCTCTTCTTAGGAAATACACACTGAACTATTATGGGGTAAAGAGACACTGTGTCTAAAACTGTCAAATAAGTTTGTATGATTGCTTTGTTTGGGCTCAAACAAAGCAATCATACAATCATTATATGCATAGTATGGATATGTGTGGCTTTAACCCATGTTCACTATGCAGTACAGTAAATACATACACATATATGTATATAAACAAAGAAAGAATTATCTCTCTACCTTTACACATATATTAGTATATATATATACACACACACACACACACAAAGAGAATATTAAAGCACATGAAGCAACATGTTAAAAACTAGTGAATTTGGGTAAAGGGTATACTTTGTACTATTGTATTATTATTGCAATTTTTCTATTTGAAATTATCAGACAATTGTAAGGTTTTTTACATAAAAAGCGAATAGTCACAGAAAGGTCTTTTTCTAAGCAATGGTGGATGAAGTGTATTTGTGATGTGGCAAAGCACATAGCTGCAAAATAAGGTCATTCGCAGCACAAGCATAGTCATCTTTAAAGCATGATGCCTAGTGAAAACCACTTCCTTTCATGCACAGACTTGGCCAAATCCTTTCTAAAACATTTTTGAAGTGCTAGAGTTTATTATTCACACCACAGAGCTCTCATGTGGTAGCAATGTTATGCACGCCATCTTCAACACATGCCTAGACCTCAAACAGCCCTTCCCCCACCTTCTAAAAACATCAGAACACACCAGAGCATAGCCGTTACCAGCTGGAGTCATACACTGTTTTCTCTGACAAGGGGAGTGCTGTTCTAATCCAATGGGCCCATGTAAATGCGTGGCCAGCACTAGCTCTGATTTTTATTGTGGAGCTGGATAGAAAAGAACATTTGTTCCCTTCCATTCCTGAGTGTTTTCACAGCGACATTTCTCATCTGTGACTTTGGGGTGGGGTGTGTATGTGTGTGTTTATTGCTTGCTTTTCCCTCAAAGAGATCATCCAGTGACCTTGAAATCTGCACTGGCATTTTGCTGGCAGGAAGGGAAACTCGCTCTTCTCATTTGCAAAATGAATAACAATTTGATCATCCTGAAACTTCTAAAAGGTTAATTATGCTCTCTCTCCATGAGTACTGAATAAAAAACCTGTTTTATCTCTGCCCAGATGAAACCCACAGGGCTCTCCCTCCCTCTGACTCTGCCAGGAGACCCCGTCCTTCTGGCTGTCAATTAACCACTATCAACTCCTAGATCTGTGTGAGCTGCAGTAGATTTTCTCATCCCCAAACCACGACAGTCCTCATTTGCTAGAGCTGTGTGGGGACTTTAAAAACTTCTCAGCAGGAAAGTGTTATCTGGCTGCGGGCATGATGGAAAGAGGAGTGATGTAAAAGAAAAAAGAGAAAGGAAGAAGAGGTGTTGGATTACTGAGACTTCAGTTCACTTCAAAGATTAACACAAAAACAAAACTGCGGAACAGAAATGCATGCACCAAGTTGATAAAAATAACCACCATTAAAATTAGAAGCAAATTTAAGGTGTTTAGCTTCTGCTGCTCCCAAAAGTACCAGATCTTGCTGGTCTGCCAGTTGTCGAAGAGGCACACGTCCCTCCACTTGACTGTGAAATGTCTGTGTGTCAACACAGATGCGTGGGGTAGTCAGCAAACCTTGTTCAGAAAGGTTTAACACCTACTATGCCCCCCGCCCTGAAAAAATTCTAAGCTACTACTATTTCTTGGCCATGAACAGACTCTTTTAGTTATAAGCCAGAAACCATATCTTAAAAAGCAAGTCTAAGAGATTTACATTTTATTTTTATTACAAGAAAACCTTGTCTTTCAAAGGAAAGTACTGGTGGAAAATCAGGGGAGGTGGGGCAGGAAATCCGTGCCTTCTGCCCCATGCTCACAGCTCCTTATTTTCATAACTGAACACTTGTAACTGAACAATTTTACGTAAGCCAACCGAACACTATGATATGTAAAAACGAAAACAGAAAAAAAGATGGAACAAGCACCACGCATTTTTTCTAAAGGAAATGTGTTACTATGGACAACAGTTCCGATGTTTTAACAGTAATATGATTACCAGTTGCCATTCAGGGCCCGGTCTCTTGACCAGGCTGAAGTGGGTTACTGTGTGTGCGTAAAGAAGGCCTCTGTCTAGCCTTGCCCCACGTTCTTGCTGAAGCAGAGTAAATACTGGTGGGGACAAAGTACCGTGTCTTTTACTAATACAGCAACCCCTCTGTAGAAACATTGAGTTCAGACTACAGCTTTCTGATGATTTTGCGAAAACCCAACTTATTTTCAGCAAGAGGCACTCAGGCAAAGTTTATAGCTTTTGTTGTCCTTTTTCCTGGATTTTTTAGTAGTAAACTAGGCATGATATAAATTTACCATTTTGACCATTTCCAAGTGTACAATTCAGTGGCATTAGGTGCATTTATAATGTTATGCAACCGTCACCACTGTCCATCTCCAGCATTTTTCATCGTCATAAACAAACTACATCCATTAAATACATCCCCATTCCCTTCTTCCTGCCATGCTGAGGTCTGAATGTTTGTGTCCCCTCAGAGTTCATGTGTTGAAATCCTAATGCCCAGTGTGATGGTTTTAGGAGGTGGAGCCTTTGGGAAGTGCTTAGGTCCTGAGGGGGGCACGTTGGTGCCTCCAGGAGGCAACTGATCAGTGTTTCTCACATCAGTGTCTCTCTCTGTTCCTCTTCCTCTCCTCTTCTTCTCCCCCACCTTCCTTTCCTCTCTCTCTAAAATCAATAAACATATCCTTGAGTGAGGATTTAAAGAGAGAGAGAGAGAGGCCTCACCGAGATCCCTAACCCCTTTTACCACGTGCAGTTACAAGTGAGAAGTCTGTGACCCAGAAGAGAAGAGGGCCCTCGCCCTACCGTGTTATCACCCTGGTCTTAGATTTCCAGCCCAAAGATCTGGGAAAGATACGTTTCTGTGGTTTATAAAGCTACACAGTCTGTGGTATTTTATTACAGCAATCTGAAAAGATTAAGATACCTCTGGCCCTGGTCACCTCATACCTGGAATCATAATGTTTGTCCTCTTGTGTCTAGCTTATTTCACTTAGTATAATGTTTTCAAGGTTGTCCATGTTATCTAGTACATGTCAGAATTTCATTTCTTTTTTAAGGCTGAATAATATTCCATTGTCTGCGTATACCACATTTTGTCGATCCATTTATCTGTCAATGGACATTTGGGTTGTTACTCTACCCTTTATGAATAATGCTGCTATGAACATCCGTATACAGTTATCTGTTCGAGACTCTACTTTCAGTTCTTTTGGATACATTCCTAGAAGTAGAGTTGCAGAGTATATAGTTTTTTTAAATGAGGGTTGTATTACCCAGGACATTATATATGAGGTAAGAAATGGATCCAAAATTCTACCTAGCAAAAATAGTGGCCCTTAGTTGCCTGAGTTCCACCTCAAGATCTTTTCAATGGTTTTCTTTCAATTATTTTAATATTGGTAGGAAGAATTTGAAACTGCAGAAAATGGAGGTATAAATTAGAAATTCCTTCTGGCAAAAGATGTGGAGTTTGAATCCAAACCAAAGCATCAACATGGGTAATGACCGTTCCTCTGAGTATTAGCATAAGAAGCTTACATTTCTTAAGAATAATTGTCATGTGGGAGGGACAGTTGACCAGAGAGTTCTACCCCACTTCCCATGAGTCTCCTCTTTCCCTGCAGCACACGGAATGTTTTCTACTGCCCACCCACAGTGTCCTCTGACAAACTGCTCCCCTCTCTGCGTTCTCTCTTCCCTCCAGCCCAATGTGCCCTTCATGAACCAGATGGCCTCACTGTTCTGCTCCCAGCTAACACTCATTTCTCTAGGAATACACCAGTGATCCAAGAAGGGTCAATCCAGACTAGCAAATTGATGAGTAGCCTATAATGCAGGTTTTGGACTGCAACATGAGCTGAACTAGTTGGGCTCCTCTCTTAGGAAATGACAATTAGGAAACAGAGACTGAATCACATATCAGCTAAAGTGAAGGACAGTGATTGTGCTAAGAATGCGGTGAGACAGTCATGTTGGGAGGGACCATTGTAAATCAAATCATTTGTAGGCTGAAGTTCAGAGAGAAAGTCGGATATTAGAAAAAAGTGGGTCAGATACACAGAAAGAAGAAACATTGTATAAGAAGGAGAATAAATATATTAATACATAGGCCATGAGGGTGGTAACAGAGTTGCTGTAACATCAGCCTTTGTGCCTACGGCTTGCCGGCTTACTGTCACAAGGGCTCCGGGGTGTTTTCCTGCCAATGGAGCCTTTTGTTGAGTTAACTGGAGTGGGTCTCTCTTCCCTACAGTTCTACAAGTCTGACTGAAAGTGTCTCTTCTGTTACTTTTTTTTTTCTATATCCACCTCCTTCCAATGTCTCTCTATATTCTTCTAAGCCCCTCTACTCTTTCCTCTTTTTCTTTCCCCTATTTATGCCTCAGGCATACTGCTCGGGTCTATCCCTATAAAATAATAGAAAGCTGAAGAGAAATGATATAGTGGGTTTTATTAATAACAGCTTTATTGAGGTATAATTCACATAAAATTCAGTATTTTCAAATGTACACACGAGTGGTTTTTAGTACCATCACAGAGTTGTATCATCATCCCCTCTATCTAATGTTAGTACATTTTCATCACCCCCAAAAGAAATCCCATTCCCATCAACAGTCCCCTCTCCCCCGTTTTCTCCACCCCATAGTCCTAATTTACCAAGCTACTTCCTGTCTCTATGGTTTTGCCTATTCTGGACATTTCATATAAATACATATGTACATAATATAACAAATACAATATATGACTACTTTCTTTCACTTAGCATAATATTTTGAGATACATCCATGTTGATATATACACATATATATATACATATATGTATATAGCAGTATTTCATTTCATTTTATCATCAAGTAATATTCTGTTGTATGGATATAGCATATCTTGTTTGTTTACCATTGGTTAATGGACATGAATTATTCCTGGGTGTGGGCTGTAATGAGTAATGCTGCTGTAAACGCTGTGTACCGGTCATTGTCTGAGCCTGTTCCCAGTTCTCTTGGGCAGCCGCCGAGGAGCGTAATCGCTGGGTCCGGGGAGTCATGGCCGTGCACTCAGTTGTCCTTTCGTTCCCTTTTCCTTTCGGCGATGCTGTAAGACCTTCATCGTATCACTCTCTGTTCTCCACGTTTTCTTTGTGTGCTGCTATTTTCAGTACACCTTTGCATTCTTCTCTGGTCCTCACTTTTACTTTTGCCAATTATTTAAGCTCGTTGTTTTTTTTTTTTTAAAAACTCATCCTTAAATTGCTTTACTGTGTTCCCTTTTTCCTTTCTCCCTTCTCTCTCCCCCCATCTCTGACAATGACTGAGTAAAGCTTGCTGAATTCACCTACAGCAAAGGCAGGCCCGTGTGAAGAAATATAATCCCAAGAAATAGTTCTACAGACTAAGAACCTCACAAACAGAGACAGAAGGACAAGGTGCCTAGACGTATGATTATGAAAGCCTATGTTTGAAAGACCATTGTGGTCAGAGTTTTATTCATGTATTTGTCAAGTCAGACCAAAAAAGCCTGATGTTGACCGCAGTCTCTTCCATCCATCCATCCGAGCTGCAGATAGGACGTGACTCCCAGATAATTGCTGCAGAGCTGCTGTAGGGGACGTCACCCCTCGGCAGCACTAGCCCTTTGCCTCGGGCACTGTATGGACAGTGACAGGCGAATCACCCTGATGAGATGAAGAACTCTAAGTAGATTGAGGGAGGCCTTTGACTTGTCCCAGCCCCACTGCTTCCCAGTAGAACATGCCTGTGTCTTATTCTCATTGTAAACTCGAGGCTAAAGCTGAGAAGCACCAATTTTGCTCACACAGACGAGTCAGTATTTTCCAAGTTTTTGACAGCTGACCAATTAAAAACCAGATGAAACCGTTAACAAGCTCCAAATACTCCAGGATGTAGAGCACTAGAAGGCACCAAAGCACCTACTACTGTACATGGCCATTCTTAGTGTGAGCTTGATAATTACCATGATGAAGATGATGCTGATGACCGCAGGGGTGCTGGGCAGGTTCGAATCATTAACTGGAAGGCAGGAAATTCTCTCTCTTACCAATATTTCCAGTGAGCCTTCTTCCATTTACTCCATTTTAGTACTTTTGTCTTCAAGATTCTGAAATTTTACTTAATTCCAATTAATGATTTGAATCCTGCCCACTATCCCTGAAAACCCACATCAGCATCTTTACCGGCATCGTTATCATTGAATGTTTTTCAGACTCATACTGAGAACGGTCATATGCTAGATGAAGAGCGGGGCAGGTTTCACGTGCAGCTTTAAAAGCATAGTTTCATCCATTTTTAGTCAAACCACATTGTTTAGACCATAAGATGTTTGTTAATAAGCCCTTTTTGGAGCCTGTTGGTCTGTGAATGGGGATGCTGGGTGTGTTACAGACTCATCCTCCTGAAACTAAGATTATCGTGTTGTAGAAGCCACTGGCAATTTTTCAGGACCAGGAATGACAGAGAGAGGCCTGAGCCAAAAATTGACTGACATTGCTCTTTCCTTACAATTCTGATAAATAGTCTGTATGTCATGCTATAGGACCTTTGCAAATACAGTAGATGTGAAGTACAAGAATTTTTATTTTAATGTCTGTGACCTTAATTAGCCAATATACTAAACCTTTTTCCAAATAAAGGGCTGGAGCCAACCTCAATCAGGACATTTGATCAGTGAGTGCCTCCTTTTCTTTAAGATCAGACTTCAGGGAGAAAGGTCAGGAATGAGTGAGTACAGGGACTGTTGAACTTTAGAACCGAGGTGCACATTTGAGAAGTTTCAGACAGCACAGCCTGGTGCAGATTGCTACCACGTGCATCACTTACTGGAACTATACCGGTCTCAGCGGAGGTGGCAGCAGTGACACCACCAACCCTGTGATTTGAACCATCCACAGAAAAACATAGTTGACGGACCAACAATGGGGGTTAGCTAGCGCCACCCAGACACCCAGCAACACTCATCACATGAGACCGACGCAGGCAGTTATAGGGGTTCTCAGTTTCATTTCTCAAATTTGATAGCTAGCCCACATAAAAAAATTATAATAGAAACTTGGGATATTTTGAGTTGATGATGGGAAGTGACACTGTTCTTAACAAAAACTGGCATTTTGTTCTTAGCAGGTAAGAAATCACCAGAAATGAAAACTTTGGTGTCTGTATAATTAGCTAATGATTCTGGTCACCAATTCTAACATGTGTGTTTCTTCCCCACACCAAGGAATTCTCATATGCTAGGTGGGTATCCTATAGTTCAACTCAATCCTAACACTATCTACCTGGAGATTGCACAGGTTAAGGGCTCAGTCCGACAAGACTACCCCCATCACCATTTCAGCCATCAGTCACAAGTCCAGCATGTCACTTGTGCTTCTGACCAACAGGCTACAGATAGGAGGTTCCAGTGACCCCCTCGCCAGGTTCGTTAACTGCTGGAGCAGTTCAGAGGATCATTTTACTTAGTAGATTACAAGTTTATCATAAAAGGATATAACTCAGCAACAGCCATGTTGAAGAGAGGCACAGGGCAAAGTCTGGGGAAAAGGCCCAGAGCTTCCCCAGAAGCTCTGTCTGGCTATGCTGCTCTCCCTGAATCTCCACATGTTCACCGACCTGGAAGCTTTTTGGACCCTGTCTGTTTGGAGGCTTCATTACATGGGCATAGCTATTTAAATCACTGGCCTTTGGTGAGTGAACTCAGTTTCTGACCCCTTTCCCTCCCCAGAAGTCTGTGGTTTATTTACTTGTTATGCTTCTCCCCACTAACGTGCAAACTCATGAACACAGAGTTAACAGGACTAACACTACAAGGAAGAGCCAAGCAGAGGGAACAGCCCAAGAGAAACCCTGAGACAGCAGAAAGCTTGGTGTGCTGAGCAATCAACAGCAGTGCGGTTTCAGGATTTATCTGGAACCACAGCTGCCTCCAACTCTGAAAACTGAAGCAAGGGATTGGACAGAAGAATGAGCACACCATTAAGAGAAAGAGCATCAGTGTGCAAAATAGCCCAGATATGCAAAGGAGGGGGAAGGGACTGGGAAGAATGGACAAGCCCACTTTCACTGCTCTACAAGGTACACAAGGAGTCGTGCATTAAGAAACATATTCTCACTGAATTTCATGGATTATCACTTTCCTTCACTTTCTTGATAAGATCAAATAAAAAACACTTGCCCCCTCAAAATTCAGTTAGAGAAAGTTGGTCAGGACAGAAGTCAAGTTGATTTAGCATGAATCAGCAAAGTCCACCTGCTCACTCCCCTTCACAATGTGCTATCGTCAGGAACTGGTTAAGCTTAAATATTGTGGTTTACAATAAAAGTTAACAAAAACATGACACAAGTGAATTACAATCCTTTTACTTAACACGTTAGACTCTGGGTACACTGTTCATGGGACCAGTGTTACTGAATGTCTCGGTTAAAGTAGAGAAACTTCCCCTGCCCCCAAACAGGACGTGCTTATCTCACACATTTTCACACTCATTTTTCTGACACAGAGCTGAGGTCAGGGACCTCAACACTGGCTTCCTTACTTAAATCACAGCCAAAATGCCTCACCGACTTTTCTGCAGGGAAAATTTCAACACCATTAGGATGCACTCTGAATGCGAAGTACTGCAAGATTTCTAGCATTCCCTTCCCACCACATGCACCTCTGTCTGCACCACACCTAGTCAATTGCACATCCTTTCCCACTTACTTTTCACTGAAGTAACAAGTTTCTTCTCAACCTCACATTTTATTGATTCACCTAAAGTTTAATTAAATTTTATAATTACAATAGCAAGTACAAGTTGCATACACAGGTTCAGGAACAAATGTCACCAGCCTCATGAGGCACACAACTGGTGGGAGAAGGAGGGTACAGGCCACATTGTAACTAGCATTCAGCCTTAAATTAGCCAGGTTCTCCGTGGCTGCCCCTCTTGACATTAGCAGCCAAGTACCAGGTACGTGTGCCCTCTCATCCAGAGGACACGGCTCCTGTAAACATTCTCTCTTACCTTTCACTCAATTCACCACATATGTTTTGGACCCACTTGTGCAGAGGTTTACAATAGATTCAGCAGGAAGAACTAAAAAATAAGTGGAAAAGCAGGTAAAAAAAAAGACTATTGACCTTAAAAAGCCTCTGATATTATTGTACAAATCATTTTACCATAGTTGTTAGCTGACATTCCTTGACTATGTACTTGGTGGTAGACATTATGCAGAATAGTTTGCAGGCGTTATCTCACTCAGTTCCCACAGCACCTCTTGGAGGCAGACACAAACACCACCGACCATGGTTCACAGGTAGGTTAACTGAGGCTGAGAGAGCCCCTTCACAGTGGCAAAGCCATCGCTTGACTGTGCGTTCAACTTGCTGCCACTTTGCATCGTTGGCCTTGGCTGTTGACAGCCGTCTGAAGCTTCAGATTAGGCTCCTGCTCTTGGACACCAATGAACCTTTCTCATTATTATTTTTTTTTTTACTATTAGCATGGTTTCTTAAATCATGCTCTCCACCAGAAGCTGCCACTAAAATGAGTTAGACCTAAAAACTGTGAAGTTCATCAAGAATTCACCAAGTGTCCGGCATTGTACTAGAACCTTAAACACGGAGCCAGTCTCAGGCCTCCCAGTTTTAAGGGTGTGACCACCCAAAAGGGCCATGGCGTGACTGGCGGGTGTTCTGCCTGGAAGTCACAAAGAATGCACTTCTTCCCCATCTACCAGTGGAACCCAAATTTTATTACTTGCATTATGCTTATCTTCATGGGGCATCTTTTCACAATTATTTTAGAGAGCTGGGTAGAATAACAAAAAAAGAGACTAGACAAAAAATATCAAATGGTGATTGTGACCTACTCCTAAGACATGATTAATTTAATACCAGGGCATTTTAACAATGAAAAATATCACCTGGTTCATTTATAGTTTTATAATAGGTAAATAATATCCATTGCAAATAATCCAACAACATAGAAAAGTGTAAGAGATAAAATAAAAGCATTAAAATTCCCCAATGCACCAACAACCACCATTAACATTAATTTATATTAATAGCCTCCATATATAAACAAAGTCTTGATAATATACTGAATTCCACCTCTGCAAATAATTACCTACTCGGATTTTCACCTTTGCAAAGGAGCAAGAGGCATCCAGATCTGCCATTAGCCAGCATCTCCAGACGGTCGTTGGGGACTCCCTTCCGCACATGCAATTGCAAAGTAAACTGCTGTCATGCAGGTACAGTGAGGCCCTGCTGCAGACACCTTGGCACTGAGACACAGCCTGCCTGACACTTTTTTCTTGTGTGTGGCTGTGTATATGGTCCCTAAATAAAACGGTCTCTTTTTCTACCCCCTGGCAAAGAATTGATAAGTGGTTAATTAAATGGAATTCTACTGATTTATTGCAATGAACTGAATTGAGTTGAATTAAAGAGAGACATATGGGAATTGCTGAGCAGTTGTTAAAACGTGGCTCTGCTCTCGAGGCAACGTGGTGCCTTCGTCTCGTGGACACACAGCAACAAAATAAAAAGACTTCGAGTGTTTTAGAGTAGCAACATCTCCTCAAGTCCCACCCCAGTGAACAGTGGGCTGTTGTATCCAGAAGCCCAAAAATAAATAAACGACACCAACTGCAATTCTCACAGCAGTTGAATGAATCAGAGAAAAATATTTTTTTCTTTATTTTTTCTGATATTATCTTTATTCTCAGCATTATCCCTTCTTCAGACCTTAATCTACTTTTGAAATTCTGTCTCTTCTGAGAATAGAACTACAGCTAATACAAACAAGGTGGGGCAAAAGTAGCTTTACAGTTGTTTGTGTGGAAAAAATACAATAATTAATAAATAATAATACAAGGATAAAACTGTGCTTCACTGCTCACAACTTTTAAAACTGCCTTTGCCCCACCCCATATGTTAAACACTGAACTCTTAGAAGTCAGGAAATCTGGGGTGAAACAGCTCAGTTGTTAATCCTATTGTGGCTTCTCAGTAATGGGCCCCTGGGGGCCACCGGGTAGACAGATGCTCTGCAATTCTGGCTCTTTGGGGGAGCAGGCAGAGTGTCACCACTCCCTCTGAAATAACAGGACCTTCTGTGCCCAATAATTGCCACTGATATTCCCCAAGCTGGCATGCTTTATCTAAACAGGGGATTTTAGAACTTTTTTTTACTACCTTTCACTGGAATGGCATATTTTTTCCTTCCCAAGAAGAAACCAGAACTCTTTAGTGCTTGTCACGAGGAAGCCGGTGGGATGCGTCCTTCAAAGGGATCTCCCTAAAGAGCACGCTGACAACCTTCGGAAATAAGCAAGTACCTGGCACAGCAGGAGGAGGAGAGGTGTGTCCTATCGAAAAGCAATGTCACTAAATGGAATGAGGCCTGGGACCAAAAAAGATACGTTAGAGCCCTTTACCTCTAGACTCAAGATATACAAAAGCAGTGGAGAACATTTAAAGCCCTGTGGCTGGTAACTGGCCACCATCTGGCTTCCATAAACCCCGTGGAAGTGGAGAAAGCATTTCAGGTGCCAGACCGGTCAAGGTTTACTGCCCATATGTTGAAATTCGTACATTTATAAATAGCCATAACCTCAGTTACAGTTATTTGCAAGTGGCAGCAGCAACAACTGATGTTCCCCGGTAGTCATCCTCACTTTACTTAGTATCAGAATGACTTTGAGTGCAGTCCTAAACCCAAATATAGGACTCTATTTTTCAGCCTCTTGTGCAGTTAGACATGACTCTGAGAAAGTTCAGGTCAATGATTCAAAACCAAAATGTTATATAGTATTCACAGAAATTTTCCTCACGAGGCAGGGAGTGACATTTTTTCTGTCTTTCCTGCAGTCCTGATGTACAGAACAGAGGAATGTAGACCCCTCCTAGGGAAGGTTCAGCAGAAAGTGAGAAGGGGTCATGCCAGTCCTTGACTCCCTGCCTCCAGAATTACTTTATTTAAAAGAGAATTAAGCTTTTATATTGTTTGAGCCACTGTGATTTGAAGGCTCACTGCTATTTGCAGCTGAAAATAATCTTGATGAACACAAATTGGAAATAAAAGCAAATTCATATAATGCCCAAGACATACTGGCTCAGCAGAGGAATCAGCCAACGATGCTTACTCAGGCTCATGGAAATAATTTCCATGTAAGTGCCCTAGTCAGTAAGAGGCAGCAGTGTTACCAGGGGTGCCAAGTCCAAAGGTCAGAAAAACAGTTGCTGTGTCTGCCCCGCTCCCTCAACACTGGGCCTGAACACAGCCTTGTAAAACTTCTCCATCCAGTGAGGACGCAGGGCACCACTACTGATTCTCTGCACTGGACCGAAGCTGAGAGAGACACATTATACAAAGGCTTTATGGCTGTTCCTCAACTTTGTATTTCATGCCACTCTGGTAAACCCCAAAAAGCTCCAGCCCTCACCCTTGAGATAATGATGACCTTCCTAAAGATTTAATAACCAGAGACCCCCATGACCTTTGAGAAGAGCCAGAACGGAGCGCCTATCAGCTGTCCAGGTGCTGCCAAAAGTACTCACTGGGGGGCCAAGGGGTTGCTCTTTGTGTATAAAGCAGTTTTCAACTGGATTTTTTTTTCCTGCTCAAAAAATAGAACAGATGATCTTCACAATGTGAAACACCCATGGGCTTGCCCAGAGTGAGAGGAAATTCCCAGTCTACTGACTGAAACTCCATCATCGCTGGTCCCCCTCAAGAAACTGCAACGAGAATGACATCACTGCAAACCATATAATGATGTGACAAGTTTAAATCTGCTTAACTATCGAAAGATATTAAATTTTACCATTTTTCATAAATAACTAGTCTTAAGATTATTTGTAACAACTCTCAAAAAAAATAACTTCAATTATGCTGCATCACCTCCAAGCAAGTCACTCGTTTCTGTATTTCCGCCCTTACTCCCACTGTACTGAGGCCTGCAGACTCTCCTCGATGATTTCCAAGCTGAAAAAAGGCTTCCAATATAGAAAACCATTCACCAGGTAAATAGCCAAGCAGGCTTCCCCATGCAAATGAGTTCTGAATAAAAATGTCTTTAATGGTAATAATGAGGATGCTGATCAGAGCCAATTATTTCAAGCTTCATAATTTGTATATTAACTAAACATCCTCATAATTAAGCAAGTTAGCCTAGGGAAATGCCATTCATTAAAAGCTCTAGTGTATTTTCCTTTTGGATTTTCTGCTCTAAAATTTTCATATGAGTAGGAAATGAACTTGTCTATAAATAACAGGCAGCCAAAAGGAAAGAGCTTAAGCAAATTTGGGGTATGGTTGTCACTATTATTATTTTGATGTAACCGGAAGTCTGGAGGTAAGCTGTCCAGAGCAGATACTGTGGTTCTAGGCAGCCAATAGGTATCCCGGTTCTTTTACATTTCTGCCCAGCTTGTCCTCAGGGTGAGCTCATCCCTTTAGGGTCCCGAGAGAGCTGCCCACTCCTTGGGATGGAAGGGGAAGGGGAAGATAAAGGGCAGCCACCAGCTGACTCAGTTTCCTTTTTAAAGAGCTTACCATGAAGCCCTACCTAGCAGTTCCCACTTACACGTTGGTGGTTCAAACAGTCACGTGGTCACCCTTAGCCCCAAAGTGAAGTGGGGAGTGGTGTGAATGATGACAGGACAGGTGATGAGCAAAACAAAGTTATGTTTCCATCAGGGAGGAAGGTGGGGGACAGTGAAACTGGATAAGCAACAAGTATTGTCATTACCTCCAAGCACTCAGAAAGACAAAGGAAGATCATCCTTAAAAATAAAAAAAAGAAAAACCTCCATGTTTGAGTCTATAGCTACTACCAATAGAAGTCATCAAAGCCCTACTTGAAAGACAATCTGTAACACTGGGGACCTGTGTGTGTGCAGAAGTACCCAACAGACCCACAGAAGATGAACCTACAGAGTCAGCTGCCTTTATTTGGCAATGTAACACACGTGAGAAATGTGTTTCTTCTAGTAAAAGATGGAAGAAGACTGAAATGTAATTCTTATTCTAGCAAACCTTTCCTTGTTTTTGCTCTGTCCCTAAAGCTTCTTCGTTTTTATTTAAACTTCTGTTTTCTCCATTTTTATGATTTCGAAAAAAGATTTTGAAAAAATGCCATAATCATGTTTTCCTGGTACTTTTTGCTCACCTCCCACATTCCAATCCTTTTTTAGGATCAGAATGGGCCCTTTTTTAGGATCAGTTGGGCCTTTTTTTTTTAATTTCTTTTTTTTATTTTTATTTTTTAATATTAAATTTTATTTAGTTACTTTTCAAGTACTTTTTTTTTTTATCTATTTCTCCCATCCTACCCCACCCCCCCACCCGGTCTCCCCCCTCCCTCCCATTCCCCCCCCCCCCAGTCCTCATCTCTGTGTCTTTCATACTTGTTCCTCAAAATCCCTCCCCCTTTTCCCCTTAAGTTCCCTTCCCTCTCCCCTCTGGTCGCTGTAGTTGGGCCCTTTTTTACCAGTCAGACTGTGCAGGTCTTTGCCAGCGTGGAGACCCAGCCCGACATCTGATAGTCAGGCTCAGTCCTTTCTGCATTAAGTGTCAGGAACAATGGGAGGAGTTCTGGAATTTGCGCCTTGCTGTCAGTTTTGTTAATGACGTTTGAGGAAAAGAGGAACACAACCTACTCTTCTGGGAATATGAGATATTGACTCTGCAGAGCTGACAATTGTAAAATGTTGGTTTAATGCCAAATTCACCTTTCAGATATGTCATAAGTGCTAAACATCTAAAAAAAGAATTAGAATTAATAGAGCTTAACCTCTTTTTAGCAAATCGTGAAAAGCTGAATGTAGAAGTTGGCTTAAGAAGAGACTTTTTTTTAATTACAATTAATCATCAGAAAAATCTCCATTCTCTGTGACGTACAGAAATAACAGAAACATGTTCTCAAACAAGATTCTCCCATCCCAAACACCCCCTGATAGTTCACTAATAGTTATAATGACCCTTGAAATACATCTAGATAAAGATTAGATAAATTAGTAAATGAGTTGACATAATGGCTGAAAATGTTCAATGAAAGTCATAACCGTGGTCATTTTCTTGTGGAAAAAGGAGTCATCTCCTCATGGACTTGGGAGCTCAGGCTGTATGTTGCCGGATTAAAGCATCATATATTAATGGATTGTTTTCTTGTCCTAAAAACATAGATCTAAGAATTAGAATTTAGCCTCCGGCTTTCTCGTTAGAGTGTCTAACTGCTGATTTACCCCTGGAACAGCTCAAAATGTGCTGTGTTATTTCCTGAATCTTTGTTCAAAGCACACTGAAATGTTTATCTGAAGTGCACAAGTGCAGTCGGAGCACACACGTTCAGCTCTCGGAGGAAGGTTTCTGGGCCTTGTGTTCTTAAACGTCGTGCTGTCTGTCCCCTGGAATAAGTGCACTCCTAATTTTTCCCTTTTATCAAATGGATTAATAAATTGACAGTGTAAACTACTTACGTGAATCAAGAACATATTCAAATTTTATTTATAGGACAGTTTGATATGCTAACAGCATCAATTTCATGAAAAAAAAGTTATTTTCTCTTTTCTGATGTTTATTTGCTCTTTTAAAAATACTTTTAAATGGCAGTTTACATTCAACATTACTTTGTATTAATTTCAGGTGTACAGCATTTTTTAAAAGAATAAAATAACTGCACATTCATAAGGGCTTTATCGACCTTTTCACATAGATCAAAAATAACTACCTTTTCTCGGGTATTTTAAAAATTATTTTTGATTGTGATGAAATAGACATAAAAATTACCATCTTCACCATTAAGCGTACAGTTCAGAGGCATCACCTACATTCACATTGTTTTGCAATCACCACCACCACCACCTCCAGAAACCGTTCATCTTCCACAGTTGAAACTCTGTACCCAAAAGGTAACAATTCCCCACTTTCCCATCTTCTCCAGCCTCTGGTAAACATCATATTACTTTAGGTTGAGTTTGGGTCCATTAACATAAGTGGGGTGCTAAAGTCCCCTACTATTATTGTATTACTACCAATCTCTTATTATGTCTGTTAATATTTGCTTCCTATATTTAGATGTTCCTAAGTGGGGTGCATAGATGTTTATGAATAGTATATCCTCTTGTTGGATTGGCCCCTTTATTATTATGTAATGTTTTTCTTTGTCTCTTGCTACAGTCTTTTTTTTAAGTTCATTATGTCTGATGTAAGTGTTGCTACCCCAGCTTCCTTTTCATTTCGATTTGCATGAAGTATCTTTTTCCATCACTTTCAATCTGTGTGTGTCTTTTGGTCTGAAGTGAGTCTTTTGTAGGCAGCATATAGATAAGTGTTATTGTTGTTTTAAGATTTTTTTTATTTTTAGAGAGAGTGAAAGGGAGGAGGAAAGAGAGGGAGAGAGACATCAATGTGGGAGAGAAACATCGACCATCTGCCTCTCGCATGCCCCCAACCGGGGACCTGACCTGCAACCCAGACATGTTCCCTGACCAGGAATTGAACTGGAGACATTTCAGTTTGCAAGATGGCGCTCAAACCACTGAACAATACCAGTCAGTCAGAGCTATGAGTCTTCTTTCTATCCATTCTGCCACACTATGTTTTTTGATTGAAGCTTTCAGAAGAAGATTTCAGCACTTAGTCCATTAACATTTCATCTTAGTCCATTAAAATTTAAAGTAACTATAGCCTGGCTAGTGTGGCTCAGTGGACTGAGTGCCAGCCTGGGAACCAGAGGTTCACTGGTTCGATCCTGCCTAGGGCACATGCGTGGGTTTTGGGCCAGGTTCCTGGCTGGGGGCACATGAGAGGCAACCACACATCGATGTTTCTCTCCTTTTCTCCCTCCCTCTCCCTCTCTCTAAAAATAAGTAAACAAAACCTTTTAAAAGAAATAATTATGGATAGGTATGTAGTAATTGATATTTTACTTATTGGTTTTTGGTAGTTTTTGTAGTTCCGTTTCTTCTTCTGGTGCTCTTTTTTACATTGATAACTTTTTTGGTGATTGAGTTGAATAACCTTCTCTTTATTTTTTGTGCACCTAATGTGAGTTTTTGGTTAGCATTACCATGACATTTGTACGTAACAAGCTATGTTTATAGTACTTTATTTTAGGTTGATGGAAGTTTGAATGCATTCTAAAAGCACTATGTTTTACTCACACCCCCTGATATTTACAGTTTTCCCGCTGCGTTTTATATCGTGTGTGTGTGTGTGTGTGTGTGTGTATGTGTGTCCCTTAATATTATTGCAGTTACGTGTGCTCCTACTGCTTTTGGCTTCTGGCTTTCAAACTAACTTTATCCTTGGTTGATCCCCTACCATTACTAAACGTGTGACTTTCTCGGTGAGTTTTTTTTCTAATTTCCTCTATTTTCTTTTTAGATTTGACCTTTCCTTTTCCACTTACAAAAGTTCCTTTATCATTTCTTGTAGTGCCAGTTAGCTTTTGTTTGTCTGGGAAACTCTAACTCCTTTAATTCTGAATAATAATCTTGCTGGGTAGAGTATTCTTGGTTGTTGTTGTTGTTTTTAATTTCATCACTTTTTAAATGGACAAATGTATCAGTCCATTCCCTTATGGCCTGCAGAGTTTCTGTTGAGAAATCAGCTTAACGTCTTCTGGGAGAATCCCTTGTGCATAACTGCTTTTTTTCTTGTTCCTTTTAAGATTTTCTCTTTAACTTTTAGCATGTAAACTCTAATACGTCTTGGGTGGGCCTGTTTGGGGTCGTCTTGGTTTGGGCCCTCCATGCTTCCTGGACTTGCATGTCAGTTTCCTTCACAAAGTGAGGGAAGTTTTTATTCATTATTTTTTCAAATATGTTTTCTGGCTCTTTCTCTCATTCTTTTCCTTCTGGGAACTTTATAATGTGAATGTTGGTATACTTGATGTTGTCCCAGAAGTCCCTTAAACTACTCTCATTTAAAAAAAATTTTTTCTGTTTGTTGTTCCTTGTCTTCCAGATACCAGTTCATTCTTCCACCTCCTCTAACTGGCTGTTGATTTCCTACAGTGAATTTTGACTTATTATTGTATTCTTCAGTTCTGATGGATTCCTTCTTTATATTTTCTGATTTTTTTGTTGAAGTTCTCACTGAGTTTATCTATTCTCCTCCCAAGTTTATTGAGTGCCCTTATAACCATTGTTTTGAACTTTTTATCTGGTAGATTGCTTGCCTTTATTTCATTTCATTCTTTTTCTGGGGTTTTGACCTGTTTCATTTGGAACGTATTCTTTTGTCTTCCCATTTTGGCTATTTCTATGTTTGTTTGTATGTATTACGTAAAAGCGGTATGTTTCCTGGTCTTCAAAGACCAGCCATGTGTAGGAGATGTCTTCTGGGGCTCAGTGGTATAATCCTCCCTGGTCCCAAGAGCCAGGGGTACCAGGGGTATCCTCTGTGCAGGCTGCATGTGCCCTCTGTTGCAGTTAGGCTGCCCTTCAGCCTGACTGTCTGTCAAGGCCAGCTGTAACTACTGCAGGACAGTCTGTTGTGCAGGGGTTGTCTCCACGAAGGGAGTCACTTTGAAGGAATTCCAGTGCCAGCAGAGGCTGCCCACAGGGGTATTGGTTTGTGCGGCTGCTTGGGTTGGGCTCTGGTGTAAGCTGAGGCTGGCAGCTGCTCTGGTGTAAGCTGAGGCTGCCAGGAGTGGGGCCATTGGGTGGGGACCATGATGCTTGGCCAGTGTTTGTGCTGGGCTTGGGGCTGCTTGGGAAGTGTTATGATGTAAGCCTAGGCCAGTGTCATGAGTGGCAGATCTGGAGGTTCTGGGAAAGGATCCACCAGTGCAAGCAGGTTGGTGGGGCAGAATCTTAGGGAAACTCCAGGATGGTGCAAAAGGGAGGTTAACCTGGATAACCTGTTGTGGGGGTGACTTTTCTCTCGAGTCCCCCGGGTGCCATGGACACGCGTGAATGAATGAATATGGCTGAGACAAGATGAGATCTGTTTGGGGAAGAGGAATGGGCTGTGGCCAGTCTTTCAGGGGGAATAAAGGCCAGCAGCAGCCAGTTCCTCCGAGGAGAAAAAGGCCCTGAGGGCCCTCATTCATAACCTTTTATTGGGTTGTAATACACAGGAATACAGGGCGGCAAGGATCAAACAGTAGATAACATTACAAAGAGGTCTGAGGGCTTCAGAGTCTGAGTCAGTGTCTGTCAAGAAGAGAGTTGCAGAAACTTCCTCTCAGACCCTTATCATATGAATGAAAGCACTCTTAGCAGATTTCACAGGTTAATCACCAAGTCTTTGTGATGCCAGATTTTCCCCCAGGACACACTCTAGCAAGGCAAGGAGCTGCACCTCTCTCCAACAGGTATTCAGGCTTAAGGGGATTAGAGCCAGGAAGCGCTTCTCCCAGAGAACATGGGGACTCAGGCTTTGACAAAGCTGGGGGGCGAAATTCCATTGCTCTTTGTTGCAGCCCCCTGAGTCCTTCCATAAAGGCCTCCCAAGTGATCGAGTCTGGCTTAGGTTGCCCCCCGCTGTGAGGGGTCTTACCCTTCACTGACTTTTGACCAAGCTTTGGGGGCAGGGAGAGGAACTGAGGTGGCATTTGCTACCAGAGACAGGCTTTGTCTCCTGCGGTTGGCATTCCAAAGGGCGTCTCTTGCCCTTAGCCACAAGGGGTGGAGATACAATTCCTAAAATCAGGCAGATCGGTCTACAACAACCTGTTATCCAGGTTAAGAGAGAGTGACAGATTTCATGCACACTGGCACCAGGCCAGCCAGGCTGAAGGAGAGCACAACAAAAGAAACAAAGAAACAGTGGCACCAGCCAGTGCTTTCATCCCATGGAGAGTTCCACTGACCTCTGTCCTTCCAGCACTCACTCTAACATCAGTCGATTTAATTTTATCCCCATAGGACCAAGGTGCTTCTCAAACTGCTGCCTCTGTGTGGAGCTTGGAGTGAGTGAGTTTATGAGCCCTTCAAAAACGCTCTACATAACCCTATGTAATCCATAGTACAGGGTGTTCTCTCTCTCTCATAATCCCTGTATGTTTTCAAAGCCAAATATTATGGGGACTCCCCTTTCCTAGCATAGGTCCCCCGGGCTGGGGAGCCCAGTGTGGGGCTTGGATTCCTCATTCCTCGAGGGTCACCGCCTCAGCTGAGATCCCTCCTGTTTATGAATCACCCTATTTTGGTTATGGGACCTGATCAGACCATATTGCTGTCCCTCCCCCCCATCTCAGTGTGGCTTTTTTCTTTTTATCCTTAGTGATAGCAGTTCTGTTCACTGGTCTTCAAGTTTTTCTCAGCGGTTCTTCTATATTTAGTTGTATTTTTAATGTGTTCGTGGGGGGAGGTGAGTACAGGATCAACCTACTCTTCCGTTCTGACCCCTGCCTTTCCATCCTATTTTCTGTCTTTACGAATCTGACTACTCTAGGAACCTTATGTAAGTGGAACCGTACAGGGCATGTCCTCTGGTGACCATCTACTCCATTGTATGTATATAACACTTTTTCAAATTCATCATCCATCTTTGGACAGTTGGGTTACTTCCACTTTGGCTATTATAAATAATGCTCTTCTGACCTTGGATGTGCAAATTTTCACTGAGTCCTTGCTTTCAATTCTTTTGTGTCCCATGTATTTTTAAATGGTAAAAATGAGCCTGGGTATTTATTTAGTATGTGGAGGAAAGACACTTCAGAAATATTCAGCAAAAAAAAAAAAAATCAATCTTCTGCGGAGGAAACCTGAAGACCGTGGAAACAACAGCCATCCCAGTGGCTTCCCAGCTCTGTGACCTACGGGAGGCATTTGTGCTCCAGTTTCCTCATCTGTAAAGGACGGACTCAAATTCTGTGATTTTTAAGTTCCCATTCCATCTATAATTTCATGGCTCTAATCAATTCACAGCTTTATTCACCAAAGCTTATAAGTTCATGATACTCCAGAGCCTGATCCACAGTTTGAGAATTTTTTATTTCGAAGTTTCCTTTTTAAGCTCTGAAGTTTTCTTTTAAAGCTCTGAAATTTTCTCTCATACTTGTAGTGAAGGGAAAACTAACAAGACACTCATTTGAAGAGTAACTTGTATTTTTCAAAAGACACAGTTAATGGGAAAATGAGTGTGCTGAGGATAATGTTCATAGGTTACACTCTTTCCAAAAAGAGAAACATGTTTACTTATAATGTCACTGTGTTGTGAGAATGGGCAGCACATTATGGCATTATTTCTCAAAATTGTCCACTGAAGAACTCTTCTTAAAATACAGTTTAACTGAAAGAATCTCAGCAAGTATGTGATCCAAGTAAGATTTCTCCAATTACATTTTACTCAGTGTTGTTTGTGCAGCGTGCAAGAGAAAGAGAATGTTTTCCTCTAAACTGTGCGGTGAACATCTTCAACTCTTCCCCTACAGTTCTGTTCATGTCTGAGAGTCGAAGTATCTAGTTTGGATGACTCCTTGTTCCAAGTAAGCTACATAATTGCAAACTCTACTTCGTGGTCTGTTGAGTAAACACAGAGTTTCTTTTACCGCTATGGGTTTGTAACAGGACCAGGCCCACTCATCCTGGCACAGAATCCAGCGATCCTTAGCCTCCTGGGTCTGGCAGAGAGCAGGACATCAGGTTAGGTTGACAGTGGTAAAACAGATTCATGCAGCTGCTTTTCTCAGAGTGGAGGGTGTGGCAAATTGCTCTAAGTGCTCCAATCCATTCTGTGATTGGTTAGTGCCCTCGCTAAGGAGACATGTAGGAAGCATCTGATTGGAGCAGAAAGCTAATTTGGTTGCTGGGCACTTTATTTCTGATCTTCGTGCATAATACTCCTGCCCCATCCTCTCCCATTCCTGTGACACTGCAGACAGCTCCCTGTATGTGCAGCCTTTGAGCTGTGGCCTAGTCATGTCATCTCACCCTTGTGTGCCTCTGTTTCTTCATCTGTAAAACAAGCATTATAAGAGTATTATCTTTTTAGGGATTTGTGAGAATTAAATGAATTACGACAGTCTGATGCTAAGGTCTCTACCTGGCTCGTGGTGGGTATTATTATTCCTTACCATGGCCCTCAGCCCCTGACTACCTCCACAGTTATCCCCACTGCCTCAATTTTACAGGGAACCCACGTGTGTTCTGATTCTCTTCTGTGGCTTCAGGATCTTGCAGCTTGCCTAATGCTCTCGGGCACTTAAGGCAGAATCTGACCCATTTCCATACCTTCCTTATCACATTTTCCCAGGCTTCTACCCGGCTTCATGGGACCAGCTGCCCCATGAAGTTCTGATATGAATAGTCAAAGTTTGGTCTTGATGAAAAGCTCTTTTTACAGCCTGACCTCATGGGAGATGGGCAGGGCACATTTGCCGGGGACACTGTCTACTGGATCAGGTGATGAAAAACGGGAATGCTGAAGGGCTTTACAAACCCTCGCGCCTCTCTCCCCCCCGGACCTGCTCTGTAATGAGTATGGAGTGGAAGCCATGTCTCTTGTCCTGAATCATACAGGATGTCAGTAACAGAGCCAGAAATCGGGGCCAGCCCTCAGCTTTCCCATGGTTGTATTCTGCCCACTCAACTACAATGCCAAGAAAAAAAAGACACCACAGACATTTCATCAAACTGTCTCTTCTGTCAAATTGCGTTATTCTCAAATTGTGTAAGCCTTATGTAAACAATATCGCTTCACACACGGGGTTCCATAAGTACATTTTCTGTGTGTTTCTCACGCAGCAGGTTTTCTATAGATGGGTGTATAAAAAGTGCCAGGATTTCAAACTTAAGAAAACACTTAAAGGGCGGCCGTCCAGCAGTATTACAGTCATTTTTTGCCCCAAGGTGCAGGAGCGTAAGTTTTTTGCAGCTGGGCTGTCATAGGTGGTACTTATTACACAGCACTAGGAGCCAGATAGGTTCCCCGCATGGCGATTCACTGAGACGGAGTGACTGACAGGTTTGCCTGACTTTTGAGGCACATTTTATACTTTCTTGCCGTAGTTTTCTTCTTTCTTCCTCTTCTGTTTTTGTCCCTCTGCCGTTCCCTTGCTCTCTCATTCACCACTCAGAGTAACCATCATCTCTTGCCTTCCTCTCCTCTCCCTTCACTCTCATTTTTAAATAACCTATAATACTCCAAGTTTGCACATGTTTATTTGAAGTTATGTCAAGGGAAGAAGAGTCCCTTAAAAGACCCAAATTCATTTCATAAAAATGGTCCTCCTAGCTGATGTGTGTTTATAAGGTTGCTAATTTTTTAGTGTATTTTGCGCAAAAGATGGAATTTCCTCCTCCTAGTTACTAGCTACAAGTCATTAAACTGTCTTTCACTGCAATAAAATGAAAGCATTGAATTGATAGTTAAATAATTTAGGGGAGGCTCACTGAGGTATATTGCCACAAATTAATAGGTTACCATAAAATGAAGGTGCTAAAACCCTGACAGAGAGCAGCTTTGGAACTCAGAAGCCAGTATTATAATTTATATACATTATGCTGACTGAGACATTATGTTAAAAATGTGACTTTTTTGACTCCAATCCCTTCTTTATCCAACCCTTCTAAGTCACGGTTGCCTGCTTAATCTTCCATAAACACCTCCCTCTAAGCACCCCATTCCTTGTGGAAGCCTCCTGTGGCTTTCCAGAATTCAGGGCGCTGGTCTCAGGGAGCATCAGACATACCTGGGAGGGCATGTGCAACGCAGCGTGGGCCCCATGCCAAAGGTTCGGGTCTGGGAGAATGGGGTTGGCGCTAAGACTGGGATTTTAGAATGGCTGTCAAGACCTTTTCTTGTAACCCCTTGGACTTCATCTGCCTCTTCACATGGACATCCATGGGTCCCCTTCACAGGAAGCTGCTGTTTTGGTAAACTCTTCTAGTCACCATCCCCAAAATGGAGATCTCCATCTGCACTGAAGTGGTTTCTGCTTAAAATGTGCGCCTACCTTTGCCATTAAACAATCCCCCCACTTCCATGAAATGTCCATGTCCCACAGGATGTAAGGATTTCTTCCATCTCTGATTATAGTAGCACTGGATTTCCCCTCTACTGTGTATTCACCCATCGTATAGACTGCCTTGGCTTATCAATTATCTGCCTATAAATGGAATCAAATAAGTTAGTTTGCTCTACGCTATAACCAATATGTTTGAAGATCATGGACTAGGTTTGTACGACAAAACTGGCATGAACTGCTCTTTAATTTTTAACTGTTTAATAACCACAATAACAGTCAGTCACCACACTGTCTGTGGACTTCATCAGCGGCCCTCCTGGCAGAAGTGAACGGGCCGTGTGGTCATCCCACAAAGTTCTCTGACCCGGCTAAGCACAGGTCTTTTACCCGCTCGTCAGTACAGAGCTACAGTTTCTCTCTAGGGCTTTTTCTACATAATGTGACTAAGTAATAAAACTGATTTCTATAAGCCATACACAGATCTATCACATTGTGCTTCTGATGGTAGGTGAGTTCCGCTTTGTGTCTCCATGTCATTACGTCTATAAGGCCACAGGTGGATTTCCTGTGAAGATGATGATGGTTCACCTTCAGGCTCATCTCTTGCTTAGAGAAATGGGCCTTGATGAGGAGGTCTCATACTGAGTTCATGTGATCATCTCTTTTTTTAAGTTCTGCAAAAGTAAGGTATTTTACATGTTCTTTTCTTAAAGAGGGCCCCCAAAATTGTGTAAGCATCAAACTCTGTATAACCTGAGTCTGGCCCTGGAGACAGTCCATGTTTCTAGGTCTAAAATAAGTAAGGCAACCAAGTCAGAAGCAAAATTAAGGCTTCAAAAATAAACACTCACTCCTTCCCCCTGTTCTCTACTTTGCTTGGAATCCATAAGTATAACTCTAGAATTATTTAATGAAATGAAGACGCATGTTAGGCTATTTGAAAGTTGGCAGCCATCTTACTCATTTGTGAGAATGAACAATTTTAATTTGTATTCTCATTGATTTTATGTGATCATATTATAAATGACATTACTTGAAATACAGGCAATTACAATTTTAACAGTGGTTATCTTTGCAAATCAATGTGAATCTTAGGAAAGTAAAAACCATATTTTTTTATGACCAGTTTGAAGAACTAAAAAGCTTAAGCCAATCAACAAAGCATTGCATGTTTGCATAATAAAAATAAGTAAAGAAGCCATGTTTACTGCCACTGATACTACCTTACTCAACCATTTGCTGCCACAAGGGACATAGGTATAAGGTTTAGAAAGATCTGAAAGGCACAAATTAGAATTAAAATTGGGCATTTTAAGTTTATGGTCAGAGAAGATGATTTATAGATACTGGAATATGTGTAGTACTTACACAAATATGTTTCAAAAACAAAAAAATACTGTTTTCTTTCAAAGCAATTCATTGCAAGCAATTTGTCATCGCAAACAGCTTCTGGCACTTGACCAATTCTTTTCAGAGACTTGCTTTAAAACAAATGGCCATTAAAATCTTACAGTGTCACAAAAGAAAATTTTTACTATGATTCATTCTTAATGCAAAATTTACTTAAATTACTGTATTCATTGAAATTACTAAACTTCATTCTATAAACAAAATCGTTTTCATACGCAGTAAATCACAATTTAGATTTATCTTCACTTTCATCAGATACATTTTTGGTTTTCCATGTTGAAGATCTTAATTGTTTTTCTCCAAACAGTGAATGCTTTCTAAGAACAAAGGTTTTCATTTTTAACCCTCATTTCTTGAAGAAATTATGGAAATTAAGTGAAATTCATATGATCTGTTACATTAAAGACTGGCTTACATTTTTGAAGCCAAGAAACAGAAAATATGAAACTTTGGGGCCATAAAAAGTGTTCAGTAAACCTCACTGTGATGTCAATTACACGGAAACTATTAACTGCTGTGTGCACAATCAATGGCCCTCAGGAATTACCTCACAGATGCTGTTTGCATGAATAAATTACCACAGGTGTATAAGTTATCCTGGATGAAATTAAAAATATTTTGAGGTGTCAGCCATATATAACTAAAACGTCTCTAAGACACTGATAACTGGAAGATGGCCATTCACAATGCACTTGAATGAAAATTTTCCGACACCTCCCTGGAGACTATTCCAGTCTGTTTAACAAAACTCATGAAACAACCCTTATCTCCCACACATTTCCTACTCACCATCCCACAGTTTACTGCCCCCAAGAACACATGCCCCCACCCCTTCTCCTTTGTCTAGTTATTTCTGCACAATCTACTGTTGAAAGGGTGTATAGACCACCAGGTTCAACCCCTTCTTTGGGTTTTTACTTCTTTTCTGTGAAGCCCCCACAGACAAAAAAATGTAATAAAAACACGTATGCCTTTCTCCCTGTTAATCTGCCTTCATCAGTTAAATTCACAAGCCCCATTTAAAGAATCTAAGAGGGCAGGAGAAAAGCTGTTCTCCCCTACACTGCTTTGGAGATGAGCTTGTGTCTTGCAAATGCCAGGGAACACTTTTAGGGATTGTTTGTTTAATGCTTTAAACCTGTGCCAATTAGGAGAACAAAATAATGCTTCTGAGCCACTAGAATATTATTCACTATCTGCTATGACATTTCCTCCCACACCAGGAGGGACTTCAGCTGAATGAATGAACTTAACTTCCAAGCAGACTGAGAATCAGGAACCAGCAAACGGTGGTAGCAGTTGAACAGAACTTACCTCTGAATTTAGAACAGAGGCTGCTGCCTTTCCACTCTGTTAGACTTCCTGCTGGCTCAAAGCATCCCTTTGTCTGGAGGTATTGATTATAGCCAGAAATAAATCAGAGACTTCTGTGCCTGCTTGTGTTACAAGATATTAAATGTTATGCTCTTGACAGCTCTGCCTGGGCTGAGGTCTGTGCCCAGCCAGTACGAATCTATAAACAGAAGTGAGAAAGCACCTTCCCAGCATGGCCACAGGCACTGAAAACATTAATCCAAAGCAGTGGCTAAGTCCCAAAATTAGCAGCATCTGCATCACCTGGCCATACCGAGACTCCCTGAACCAGAAATTCAGGAGGTGGGGCCCAGGAATCTGAATCTTAAGAAGCCTTCCAGGCAATTCTAATGCAAGCTAATCAGTGAGATAAAGAAGCACTCTTCCCTGGTGTCCTAAGTACTTCCTATGTACCAGGCACATTTCTAAGCCCATTAACTCAATTAATCTTCACATCAACCCTATGTAGTGGATGTCATTTTTAGCCCATTTTACAGATGTCAAAAGTGAGGCACAGAGCACCACTTGACACCATTTTAACAGAACTGAAACCAGTTAGGTGAGTGGCCCTGTGCTGTGTTGGGCACTTGGCAGCTAGAGATCAAAAACACATATGACTCTATCTGTTGCAATGGAATCACAGTCCAGGTGGCCACTAAGAGCAAAGGAGATGTACAAGGCGAACTACAGGAGAAATTTGAAGCATAAAAATGATTCCTAGGTGGCTTTCTGACATGAGCAGCAATTGGTGCCAGCTCATGGCTGAGGGCTTCCATTTTTCCTCACACCTGCCTCCCCATGAGGCTTCTTGAGTGTCCAGCGTTTGGACTGGTAGTCAGTCCGAGGCAAGAAGGTGGAAGCTGAAATGCCCTTCTCGGGGCTGCTAGATTTAACAAATAAAAATCCAGGAAACCCAGTTAAATTTGAATTTCAGATAATCAATACATAATCTCTTCATGTTAATATGGCACATGCAACATTTGGAACATATTTATAATAAAAGAAACTTTTTATTGATTACCCGAAATTCAGTATTAACTGGCCATCCTGTGTTTTACCTGGCAACCCGAGTTTCATGACTGAGGGTTTCATACAGCATCACTTGTTCCGTGCCCTTTGGTGACACGGAGCAGCTCTAATTCAAGGAGAGAGGAGACTGCATGAAGATGTGACTACTGGGAGGTGAAGCCTAGGGAGTGGAAGGGGGAGGGGGGACGGCGCTGTCTTGGAGGCTGAGACACCAGATCCGTAACCTTCTGCCAAAGATTTTCTCCAAGGATCCATTCCATTTCCTCACATTTCCCCCCAAAGGAAGTATGATCTTTCAGCATCTATTATCACAATTTTCTAGTACCAAGGCACAAAATAAGAATAATGAGAGTAATTTCCCCTGACGGAAGGGGAAGGTGAACAATGTAAGTTGTCTCTTTGAAGCCACTTCCTCAACATCATGTATGCAAATGTCAGTGAGATCGATGTTTGCATATGCATCTGGCTTTAATCTCTACTCAGAACTGTATCTGTACCAACATTTGCAAAAGGCTTTCAAACGACGGGGATGCTTTTCTTATATTCCATTTGTGGTTTTCAATGGCAGCTGTGGGTATTTTAATCACCATCTACATGGACTTTTGCATTTCCCTAGAATAAAACATTATGTTGCTTTCCTTTTCAGGATATTTCAATCATTACGAATGCTTGTATTTTCTAGTCTAATAATATTGTTAAATGAAAGGCGTTCACACTTTCATAATATCGATAACACTCTTAATGCAAAGTATTTTATTGGGTATTTGGAGTTTGGAAAGCACTTGAGAAGAAATGGAAATGTGACCTAGCATTTCTTGAGCAACTACTAATGTTTGGGAACTTTTCATACCTTTAAGCCTCACCAAATATCTGCCATGTAGGTATTATGCCTTGGTTTCCTTTTTCCTACTGAATTTTATCCCACTAGTACACGAGCTGAACCCATCATTTTGCTAAGGGTTTTCACAGAGAAGGATTTCATGCCAGCTTTATCCTGCCTAACTGTGAACATTAAAGAATAGACCCTGAGCTGGTCAGAATGGAGGCAGAAAGTGGTCATGTGATTTTCAGAGTAGGGTTAGCGAGGATCTCAAGATCAGGATGTCGAGTACTAGAACACAATACAGCAGTGTCAGAAGGCAAGATTTAGTTTGATGGTGGGGTAAAGGCAACTCGTATTTTAATGGGTGAAAAATCAAATGCTGCCTCTTTCATTAAACTATTCTAAACCCTTCTGTCACAATTTCCATTTACACCTCAACTCCCACAGAAGAGTTTTCCACCTATTTTATGTTGCATTTTACCATGGACTTTAATATGAACAGTAATGCAGGCTCTTGTTCAATGAGCATGTTGCGTATGTGAGGTATTGTCCTAAGTGCCTCCGTAACATGAGCACTTGCCTCTGTAGGGTGCCCGCAGCATAACACTCACCAGCCCCGAAAACTAGGCTTTTGTTTCCCCATTTCACTAAAGGGAAAGTCGAAGTTCAGAGATACAGAGTAACTAGTCCAACATTTCAAACCCATTAAGTGGCACAGTTATAACATGTTTTGATTCTTTTCACTGAGAAGGGCTTCCCAGGACGTGGGACTTTCCTTTATTTAAAACAATATTTAAAGAGATTTTTTAAAATTTATTGGGGTAATATTGGTTAATAAAATTATATAGGTTTCAGGTATACAGTTCTTCAATATGTCATGTGTATAATGGTATTGTATGTTTACCACCTTGAGTCAAGTCAACAAAACCAGCACAGTCAGGAAAACCGGGGAGTCAAGTCAACAGAACCAGCACAGTCAGGAAAACCGGGAGGCTGGTTGCCCAACCTTGTAGGGTTCAGACTGCAGATCCTTTTGAACCCAAAGCACCTGTTCTTTCCTGTCCTCAACATTCCTTTGCTGAGTTTTGTACTGTCTACACCCCTTACAACAACACTTAGCACAGTGCTTTGTACATTACAGCACTAAGTAACATTGATTGAATGGACAAAAGGATGGGTAGATAATTTCTGTAAGTGTGGCTGTATAATGATAGTAACTATGATATGGCTAGGAAAGGTTAAAGTCATGGAGCTTCCATCTTTTTTTAAATTTTAATTAATGTCAAATAGGAAGCTGTTAAATATGCTGGTAAATGCTTAACCACACCTTGGGGCAGATGAGGGTGGGTGTTTGGGAGGAGGGGTGGGTGGGCAGCCCTGAGTCGTAGTGTTTGCCGACTCCCCACAATGGCTAATTTTAAGCTATCAATGCAATGTCACTGAACATGGGGTCTGAAAAAATGAATAAACACATGTACATTGTTATACTCGTATTGCCATCATGCAGGGATGGTAAATGTAAATAACTCCCAAAGGGTAGGTAATAAGACACCCTGGCCAGTATGTCTCAGTTGGTTGGGGGTCATACCACAGGGCAAAGGGTCACCGGTTCAGTTCCCGGTCAGGGCACATGCCTGGGTTGCAGGTTCGGTCCCTGGTGGGGATGTGTAATAGAGGAACCAACTGAGGTTTCTCTCCCTTTCTTTCTACCTTCCTTCCCTTCTCTCTAAAAATAAAGAAAAACCTTTTAAAAAAGGGCACAGGTAACAAGGAATATTTAGAAAGTGGTAGGTTTTGATGTTTTACATTCATTTGAATGTAATTTACGTCATTGTAATTCACATAATTTAATTTTTAAGAATGAGTATGTTGAACAACCAGCACACCCAAATCCTGAAAACCGAACAATCGGTTCTTAGAAACAATTGATTTCCCTGGTTGGAGTGCTCCTGGCTGGTGTAGCAGCCCTTCGATTTCTCCCACTGGAGAAATTTCTAGTGAATGAGCTGATTCAGGCCAACCCCATCATCATGTCTGGCCTGGAAAAAGAGAGAAAACTGAGAGCAGATGGCTCCCTGATATGTGAAAAGAACAGGGCATATTTTCCAGAGATGAGATACCCAAATTATCCAGGTAGGACTTTGGAGGATTTTAGAAATTTGTGGGCAGTTATCATTTATAAAAGTATGTCTAAGTTTGGCTAAATATCAGAGAAGAAAGCAGTATTTCCACAGAATTCTATGCCTTTATTTTAATTGACTGATGAAAACAGACTTCAGACAATTTCCTGGAAAAATGTAAGGATCCAGCTTAACCTATATATATATATATATATATATTTATGTACATAGTGTAAGAATTTAGTTGTAATATTGTTACAGTTGCACACTGAAATATAAATAGCCAAATAAATCCTTAATGTTTATAATATTCTGTTAGTTCTATAAAACTACTTCCTCAAAATAGTTCACAAATAAATTTCACAAAATAAAATAAATTCATAGTTAGGAAAGAGACACTATACATACTCCTCTAGTCTAAAGAAGATTTACATATATACCACTTTGTCAAACAATGATTTCAGCCACAGTAAGTTTTTTTTATTGTCGAAAAGATCTGGATTTTATTCTGAAGAATACTTAAGTCTAAAATTATGTCTGTGCAAGTAAAACAATATGCATCCCGCTAGCAATTATCTAATGCTATCTAAGCAGAAGGAACATATAAAGGAAAATATGGTTTTCCAGGTAGATCAACTTCACTCCTCATTTTTTCCAGGGTAGACCCAAGGCACAACTGTTCTTGTGGTTAGTTATGTCCCAATTCTCTCCTGCCAAGAGGATGGGCTAGGCGTCTCTCTGACGACTGTCAGGGTAAGAGAGAATCTGAGATGTCTGTCCAGAAGGTTCCATCAGAATCACAACGTGGAACTGACCAGTTCATGACCAGGACCACCGGTATCTACAAAGATCTTTAGGACCCTAAAGAGCAGCTAGGCTTCTTAGGGTGACTCTGGCTCAAAAATGACACAGAGATAAGTAATAGGGTACCTGGGGCTGTGCCCTGGTGGACAAGTGGGGATCCTCGTGCATTTTATCAGGAGGTACAAATGAGCTGGCCGTGTGCCTGATCCTCTGCTAGACATTTTGTTTCCATCCTGTGTGAGCCAGAGGAACCCCTCCTCACTGCATCCCAGGGAGACAGCAGACCCACCCTGGATTTGACATTGTTGAAAGGACTCAAATGTAAGCTTTTAGTGATATCTCCAAATAAGGTTATATAGTTACAGGAATACACTGATGAGGCGGCAACATTTTTAAAAGGTTAATTGAGGTAAGTCTTTCACATTAAAAAAGTCACCCTTTGGACCCAAGAAGGAACACACCAAGGCACATCATCATTATATTAGCCAAGATTCAAATGAAGGAGAGAATCCTAGAAGCAGCAAGAAATAAGGGGACAGTCACCTACAAAGGAGTTCCCATCAAACTGTCAGCGGATTTCTCAAAAGAGACCTTCCAGGCAAGAAGGGGCTGGAAAGAAGTATTCCAAGTCATGAAAACCAAAGACCTACAACCAAGATTGCTCTATCCAGCAAAGTTTTCATTTACAATGGAAGAACAGATAAAGTGCTTCTCAGATAAGATCAAATTCAAGGAGTTCATCATCACCAAGCCCTTATTATATGAAATGTTAAAGGGACTTAGCTAAGAAAAAGAAGTTAAAAAAGATGAACAGTGAAAGGACAGCAAACTCACAGTTATTAAGAACCACACCTAAAACAAAAGCAAACTAAGAGGACAGCTAGATCAGGAGCAGAACCATAGAAATGAAGATCACATGGAGGGTTAACAACAGGGGAGTAGGAGAAGGAGAAGGGGGGACAAGGTACAGAAAATAAGTAGCAAAGATGGTAGATAGAAAATAAATAGGGGGGAGGGCAAGAATAGTATGGGAAATATAGAATTTAAAGAACCTGAGACACGTGGTCATAAACTAAAGGGGGGAATGGTGGGGGAGGGGTGTGCAGGGTGGAGGGGAATGAAGGGGGAAATAGAACAACTGTAATGGCGTAACCAATAAAATATTTTTTTTAAAAAAGTCACCTTTTTAAAGTGTACATTTGATGAATTTTGACGAATGCATACAGCTGCATCAGCACTACTATCAAACTACCCTAAGCTCACATCATGTTACTGAATAATACCGCCTGTGGATGAAAACCTTTTTAGCCTGGAACTACCTTAGGAATTGCACAAATATGACCAGCATTTAATATTTTGCAAGTAGAAGTATTAGATTTGTTCCGTGTAAGTCTCTAAACATACTTTAATATTTTAAAGCTATTTTGATCATTCTTCATCTTTAAAAGTGTACTTCGAATTAAAAAAGTAAGGTACTCCCGATCTCTGCTGTGCTGAGGAGAGTTGGCCTCATTGTGTGGTGGGCTTCGTGGGCGGCTTTGAAAAAAGCCTTGAAAAATAAACAATATGCACACATTTTTTTGACAAAGTTGAATTGGATTTCTATTGCACTCTCCTCATTGTACCCCACTTCTCTCTGTCATCACCCCCAACTATGACCATAGCAAAGTTATGTCTCACAAAGTAATATTTGAAAGCAGTGGGTCTGTGCATTCCGAACATATGAGTCACATGAGATACAGCAGTTTCTCCTCACCTCTGCCTGTTCCATTCCTACTTCCCCCTCCTTGAAAATAAGTGAGTCCATATTACTACATGTTCTCCCTTAAAAAAAAAAAAAACTGGTCCCAGCATGGGGGAAAGAAATCAATCACTTGAGCAAATGACAAAGCAAAAATTATACAAAAGTATTTGACAAAGAGTTGCAGGCATGGATAGTAGTGGAAAGAGACACTGTTTTGGTGAATCTCCCCCCGATGTCATTCGCAGGGACTCCCTGTATGTCGCATACTTCATCTTCCCTTGGTTAGATGTGCTCATCCCTCAAATGGAAACAACTGTATTTTTCTGTGTATAATACACGCTCATGTTTTTGTGCATATTATACACGGGATTATCATGCCCATTATTATATCCATGGGATGTAATCATTATAACCATGCATAACACACATCCTTATTTTTTCCTAAAAAATGTGGGCCAAAAAGTGCGCATTATACACAGCAAAATATGATAATGCCTATCTCATGGGGCTGTTGGGAGGATTCAGTGAGAATGACCTGTTCACTGAGCAGAGTCCCTACCACACAGAAGATGCTCAATCATTTCAGTTCCTTCTTCCTTCCTCCTTCAAAATTAGTATCAAAACCCTTTCAAGATATTTAAGTCTATTTATAGGCCCCCAATTCACATTTAAATTACATACATTTAGTAAGAAGACAGTCAGTAATGCTGGCCCTTAGCAAAAAGTATGAGACTATTTTGCAAGTGCAGACTCCCTGTGGGTGGATTTTGTGTTTCATAGCTTCTTACTTCAAGTAAACAAGAGCCTTTTGTGGTAATCTCTCCCACGTGAGCCGTGGGAGCAGATTGTCTTCAATCTAAAGCAAACAAGAAACTGCTTAAGTAAAGGTAGTGACTATGAATCACACACCACTTTCTCAGATAACAGCCATGAAGTAAGTCTGTGTACAAATTTGACAATTTTTATTTTGCTGCCTTTTGACAGTGAAATAAACCCTTTTTAGAAGGGTTTAAGAGAACAAGATCTGACTGCAGCTTTCAAGAATTCATCACTGAATATTTGTTAACCTTGCTCCCTGTGAGAGCTGAAGAACTAAGATAATGCCCTTCAAATGGAGATAAATTACAGTCTTTCAAAAGATTATCACGGTCTTAATCAGGTTTGCTCCTGCAGCTGAACAGCTTGTGACCTTGTTAGTTATACAACAAACATATCTGTTACTTTCTGCTTCTATAGGTAGTGGGGTAGAACCTTTCATCTAAATGTTTTCCGTGTACAGAATAATGGGTTTATTTCAGTTAATGTTTTTGGAGGAAAAACAGAAGATTGAAATTATTTAAGAAGAGTGTATCAACTCACCCTGGGCTCCGGCAGAGGGAGGGCAGAAGGCACTGGAGTTGTGTGAAGAGTGTCTGGGGTTTGTGGCTCTGGGAGGGAGCTGCAGGGACAGCCGCTGGGCCCCCTGTGCTGAGTCATTCTCTCCCTCCGCTGTCTTTCTGGCGTGGACTGCTACCCTTCTTATGGCATCAGCCTGGGGGAACAGCGAGAGTCCCTCCTTCTGGACCCCCTCTCACCCCACCCTGTAGAGCTTGTGCCACTCTCGGGAGTCAGCAGTCTGGGCCGGGGTGCAGAGTTCTGGGCAGACTCGGGGTGTCAGTGACCGAGTGGTATGACTCTGGGCTGGGGCAACGCCTTTCATCTTCTCTCAAGACTGACCAGCTCCCACCAATCACGGGAGATCCACTAGGCCCATCCTCCCAATCCCTGGCAGCCCCCCAGCCCTGCTAAGGTGGAGCTCGTGGCAGGACCTGGGCCAGACGGAGTCATGTAGCTCTAGAACGGGGGCATTTTCCTCTCACACATTCCACCAGTGCAGAGCCCTTGCTTCAGATGGCCAAATTCTGGTCTGTTTGGGCCTGATAAACTCTGCTGGCCTTGCCCTGATGACCCCCTGTGACCCCGATGATATATCGAATAAGGGGTTAATATCCAAAATTTATTAAAAACTTACAAAACTCAGCACCAAAAAACAAATAATCCAATTGAAAAATCAGCAAAGGACCTGAATAGACACTTCTCCAAAGAGGACATACAGATGGCCGATAGACGTATGAAAGGATGCTCAATGTCATTAATCATCAGAGAAATGCAACTTAAAGCCACAATGAGATACACCTCACAACTCTCCGAATAGCTATCATCAATAAATCAACAAACAACAAGAGCTGGTACAGATGTAGAGAAAAGGGAACCCCAGTACACTACTGGTGGGAATGCAGATTGGTGAAGCCACTGTGGAAGACAGTATGGGGTTACCTCTAAAAAATTAAAAATGGAATGCCTTATGATCTGCTGATTCCACTTCTGGGAATATGTCCAAAGAAATCCTCAAAGCAAATTAAAAAGAATACGTACACCCCTAAGTTCATCACAGTGTTATTTACAATAGCCAAAATTTGGAAGCAACCCAAGTGCCCATCACTTGGATAAAAAAGCTGTGGTGCATTTACACAAAGGAACACTACTGAGCTATGACAAAGAAGAAAGTTGTATCTTTTGCAATAGCATGGATGGGCCTTGAGAGAATTATACTAAGTGAAATAAGCCAGTTAGAGAAAGACAAGTATCATATGATCTCACTCGTATGTGAAATCTAATGAACAAACTAACAAAGTAGAAACAGACTCATTGATACAGAGAATAGACTAACAGCTGTCAGAGGGAAGGATGTGTGGGGAGCTGGGTTGAAGGATGAAGGGATTAAGCACCCCCCCCCAAAAAAAAAACCAACCCACCTCATTAGACACAGATAATAGTATGGCGATTACCAGAGGGAAAAGGTGATGGGGGGAGGGGCAGAGAAAAGGTTAAAGGGGAGATGAATGGTGATATAAGGTGATTTCACCTGGGGTGGGGAACACATAATACAACACACAGATAATGTTTTATAGAATTGTACTCCTGAAACTGATATAACTTTATTAACCAATTATCACCCCAAGAAGCCTAATTTTCTAAAGAGAAGCTATTTCAGATATGTTTCAGTTTTTTAAACAATGTTTCATGGCGACATAACTTCAGAATTACAGAAAAGTTGAGAATCTGTTCAAAGACTCTGAATACCTCTCACTTAGATCCCCAAATTTACCATTTTGTGGATGTGCAGTGTGAGTTAAAGGAGGAGGAAGGGAATCTCAGGTTCAGAAACAAGCATTGTTTACATAATTCTGTGGCAGCGTACTAGTGTTCCTACGATAAAGGAATAGGGATTTCACAATTAAAATATTGAGGAGAATGTTAGGCAGTCCACGTTCATAATTTTCTTGAAGGAACTCATTTGCCAATTTTTATATATACATGGACTCAACCGCAGATACATGAACGATTCCAACATGTGGCCCAGTTCAGGTTGACTGCAATTACTAGATCTTGGGAAATGAAAGCACTTTTATCCTGAATGTAATGTTACGATAGCATGGAAATCGACACGCCCGCTGTTCCGGGAGGTGAGCACGTCAGCAGTTCTGCTGCCCTGCCAACTTTCAGCAGGAGGAGGGAGAGTCTGAATGGTATTAATTATTAAATGGTAACATTTAGTCCTAGATTCTTATTATCTGTGCCAAGAGAAAACATCTGTGGGTGCTTTGAACAGGCAGATCTGGACCATCCATGCAGATTCTGTGAGGTTTTGATCAAGCCTCCCAGGGTCCAAGGTAATTTGGGAAGCTAAGCATTTATTCTCCCATTTACACCGTTAACCTCTGCAAACAGATGATGACTCTGTGGTCCCAAGAAGGAATTTCTTATGACTTACCCCATGTTTCAGAGAGGAAAAGGAGCACAGCTTTCTTTGCACTTCCGCCTTGTCGAGGCTATTGGAAGTGAGTTCAGTGCCCATCACCACACAACAGAAAACTCAGAATCACTGCATCGGTCACCGCCCCAGTGGCTACCATCTGTATGGCCGTACCCATTTATTCTGTTCTCAGCCACCCTTGCCTCTTTGTTTCAGTGTTCTTTTATAAGTGTTCCTGACACTTTGTTTATCTTCCTTTTAAACATTCTGCCAAGATTATGTCTCAAAATGAGGGGGGAAAACCCAACCACATTTCACTGGTTAAATCTGTCGCAAAGGAAACGATTCAGCACCATTCTCAAAACACCAAGACGGTTTCAAGACACTCGCAAGTCTCCGGCAAATCGCTTGGGCAAGATCAGGGCTGTAGATCAAATGGAAAAGGGACACGATATATTCTCATAAGTGATGCAACTTGGATGAAATCAGACTGTTCCCGTAATTGACACTCTAGTCTGTCCATTGTTTAAATGACAGTCTTGAGGAAAACACACCTTCCACTCAGCCGCACCAGTAGATACGGACACAAATCCACAGGCTCCTCTTCTAAAATAAACACATTCACGCGAGACAGCCCTTTGGGATGTATGTGGAGGTTTTTTCAAGAAAGTGCTTTCCTGACTTCATACATAAAATCTGGAGTTTTCCTAATTAACCTAAGTCAGTTAACCTGATTCAACTGAGTGCAAACATTTGACAGGGAAGTCTTTCCTTCTCCTGGTTGAAGCAGCTGTGGCACGTATTCACTTTGTTACAGCTCCGTGACTCGCCCGGCGGGGACAGCCCACATGTCACCCCGCACCGTCCTGTGGCGAAGACGCCGCAGTGGAAATTTGTAAGGAAGTCAAAGAAACATTTGCCACAAAAGAGCCTAAAGTCTGCTTTTGAATTTGAGACTTAATTTAGCATCGTAAATCTGATTTCCACGTTGCCAGATTTGTGCCCTTGCTTTTCGTTAGTTAGATTGGTTGGGCGACCTCCCCTGCCCCAGTTCCAATGTTTCCTTGATCCCTTCACCACCTAATTCAAACCATACTTTTTCTTCCCAAGATTTGGGTAATGCTTAGAAAAAAAATAGAAAAACTTGCAGCAAAGGGCCCAAATTTTCTATGTAATTTGTGTACAGTGTGTATAAATCATTGACCAGTTTTGCAGATACAACTCAACTAAAGAAGCCCAGCCAGCAGAGTGATCCCAAATCTTCACTGATGTCCTTCTCAAACACTTAAGAATACCCAAGAATGTCATTTGCATTCATTTACATAAAATCTACTCTTGTATTCATTTATTTTCTAAGCCTGTACACTCCTAGAAGCCCCCATCTTTGTTGTTCAAACATTCAACTCTCTGTCACCAGAGTATCTTGTCATTATCACCTTAGTCACTCCATCTCTTCAGCCTGCAGGCCATTAATGTCATCCCGTCCTGTGTGACTCGCCCTCAATACATTAACCCCTTTCCTAAAAGAGCCCCTCAAGACAAGGTGCTTCTGCTCCAGTTGTTCTATCAAAAAGGTCCATGTGGCTTTTATTATTTCTACATGGCCACATCTATTAAGTGCGGCACCTCAAAGGAAGCCACGTAAGTTGTAGTAAAGTGTTTCTGTAAACTCACTAGTTCCACCTGCTATTATGAACCCTAGAGCTCCATGCGCAGTCCACTACTTCACTCTGAAATCTCCAAGAGCTGTCTCTGATGTTCCTGCAAATGAGTCTGAGTACCAAATAAATACAGTTTATTAGATATTTAGCCCACATACCTGTGTGCTCTGAAGTATACTATTTCCTGATCTGTTATGGTGGGTTCAGTAATGTTCCTCAGGAATGCATGCCCAGCCCTGGTCAGGTAGCTCAGTTGGTTGGAGCATTGTCCCTTACACAAAAGGGTCGTGGGTTTGCTTGCCGGTCAAGGCACATCCCTAAGTTACAGTTTCAGTCCCTAGTCTGGGCACGTATGGGAGGCAACTGATAGATCTCTCTGTCTCTCTCAACCTCGACCTCAACCTCCCACCTTCTCCTTCTTTCTCTCTAAAATCAATGAACGCATCTTTGGGTAAGGACAAAAAAAATTGCATGTCAACCCAGAACCATAGAATGTGATCTTATTTGGAAATAAGGTCTTTGCAGACATAGTTCAGGTAAGGATCAAAATTATATCCTAATGGACCAGGGTGGGCCATAAATCCAATGAATGTCCTTATAGGGACAGAAAAGGACCCACAAGAGAAAAGATAATGTAAAGAGAGAGGCAGAGATGACAGTTACAAGGCCTGTCCAGAAGGTATCCAGCCATTTGATATAAAGAAGGGAGACATTTACCGAAGAAGACACAAGATACAAGGAACATTGCACATAGGACAATGACACCTCAGTCCCCTTCAAAGTAGGCACCTTGGGAGCTCACACAGTTCTCCCATTTGCCATCAGCTGCCTCATCCTATTTTCTTGAATCTCATCGATGATCTGAAATCTCTTCCCTTTCAAAGGCAATTTCAGTTTTCAGAAAATACAAAAGTCACAGGGCACTAACTCTGGGCTGTAGGGGGGCTGAGTCACCTGGGTGATTTGATGTTTCACCAAAAACTCTGCATGAGACATGATGCACAAGTAGGCACATTGTTGTGATGAAGCTGCCAATCACCAGTTGCCCATAGCTGCAGCCTTCAGAATCATCTGAATAGTTTCCACAGAGGAATGTTCAAGCTTAACTGCAAAATCTGATACAGATTCACTGCTATGCTTTCTCAGTCATTGTGAATGTGACATCCACACATGCTTACTCAATGACGTCTACTGCCCTCACTGACTAGTACAGTGAAGTTATCACTGTTCATATGTGTGTATTCCAGTCCTCTCTCCTTGGCTGCCAGGTTACACTGATATTGTGCAAACCATTCTCATTATATTAACAATGGCTGGGCTTTTTCTAGACAGACATCATTTTGTGCAGCCACAAGCTAAGAAACACTAGAAACCAAAATGAGCTGAAAAAGGCAAAAAAGAATTGTCCCCTACAGCCTGTGAAGGAAGCATGACCCTGCTGACACCTTGAATTTGGACTTCTGGCATAACACCAAATTCAAGTCACTTCTTATCACTCATTAGTAATGTTTGGGAACTTTACTCAAATTCACTGACCCTCAGTTATCTTAACTTTAAAACAATGGGAGGGCAAGGATAATAATTTCCATCTATATTCACTGGAGTTTTTTTTAATTAATTAATTTATTTTTTAATTTATTTTTTATTGATTATGCTGTTACAGTTGTTCTATTCCCCCCTTCATTCCCCTCCACCCTATCCCCCATCTCCACCATTACCCCCCTTTAGTTTATGACCATGTGTCTCAAGTTCCTTATATTCTATATTTCCCATACTATTCTTGCCCCCCCCCCATCTATTTTCTATCTACTGTCTATGCTACTTATTTTCAGTACCTTCTCCTCCTCCCACTCCCCTGTTGCTAACCCTCCATGTGATCTTCATTTCTATGTTTCCACTCCTGATCTAGCTGTCCTTTTAGTTTGCTTTTGTTTTAGGTGTGGTTGTTAATAACTGCGAGTTTGCTGTCCTTTCACTGTTCATATTTTTTAAACTTCTTTTTCTTAGATAAGTCCCTCTAACATTTTATACAATAAGGGCTTGGTGATGATGAACTCCTTGGATTTGATCTTATCTGAGAAGCACTTTATCTGTCCTTCCATTCCAAATGAAAGTTTTGCTGCATAGAGCAATCTTGGCTGTAGGTCTTTGGATTTCATGACTTGGAATACCTCTTTCCAGCCCCTTCTTGCCTGCAAGGTCTCCTCTGAGAAATCCGCTGACAGTCTGATGGGGACTCCTTTGTAGGTGACTGTCCCCTTAGCTCTTGCTGCTTCTAGGATTCTCTCCTTCATTTTAATCTTGGCTAATCTAATGATGATGTGCCTTGGTGTGTTTCTTCTTGGGTCCAACTTCTTTGGGACTCTCTGAGCTTCCTGGATTTCCTGGAAGTCTATTTCCTTTGCCAGATTGGGGAAATTCTCCTTTATTATTTGTTCAAATAAGTTTTCCACTGGTGGCTGTTCCTTTCCCCCTTCTGGTACCCCTATAATTCAGATGTTGGAGTGTTTAAAGATGTCCTGGAGGTTCCTAAGACTCTCCTCATTTTTTTGAATTCTTGCCTCTTCACTCTTTTCTGTTTGGCCATTATTTACTTTCTTCTGGTCCACTCCATTGATTTGAGTCCCAGTTTCCTTTTTATTGCCATTGGTTTCCTGTGCAAGTCCCTTCATTTCAATTAGTTTCGCCTTCATATGTTTGTCTAATTTGTGGCTATAATCAACCAGTTCTGTGAGGATCCTTATCACCAGTGTTTTAAACTGTGCGTCTGAGAGTTTTGCTATTTCTTCATCACTTAGATTTATAGGCTCTGGGGCTTTGAGATGTTCTTGAGCCATTTTTGGTCTTTTTGTGCCCGTTAAGTCTGAGGAGCGGAGCCTTGGACTACCAGGTCACTGGATTGTGACTCTATATGTGGAGGCAGGGTCAGAGCGGGGAAATGGTGCCCCCCTCTGCTGTTTCGCGCCACTGGGTGAGGAGCAGAGCCTTCAGTGGTTCTCCAGGGCTGGGCCACTTAGGTCGCTGGGTTATGAGGCTGCATGTGGAGGCGGGGTTAGCGGGAAAATGGCAGCGCCCTCTGCTGCTTGCCGCTGGAGCTGCTGGGTCCCGTCCAATCGCCCACTCCCTCGCTTGTCTATCCACACACGAATGCGCGACCACAGTCAACCCACAGCCCTGCTCCCTCACTGTTTCCCCACGATTGCTTGCTGAGTTGCCCACCAGGTCCAACCCTGCGCCTGGATTCCATGTGCCTGAGTCTGTCTGACCGAGTTTTCCTGTGCAACCCCGCTCCACCAGCTGCTGGTTTCGCCCCTTACCAGTCAGACTGAAGAATTTGTTGTTAACAGACTTCCGAAAAGTTCAATTTTCTGTGTTCTGACTATGTTTTCTGTTGCTATTATTTAGTTGTCTCTAAACTTGGTTGTGTGAGGAAGCACAGGGTCTCCACCTATGCCTCCATCTTGGCGGAAGTCCGTGAAATGAAGAGTTTTTGTGATAAACAAATGAAGTTATAAACACAAAAATACCTGGCATCTAAGAAACTCGTGCAATGCAGGAATCTGTGTTCTTTCTCCCCCCTTTTCCCTCAGACTACTGGAGGTGGTACAATGGACAGAGTAAAAAGATAATCAGGATATGATTACTTCAGTAAGAAGAATGATCACCTATACACATGGCAATACCAAAAAAAAAAAAAGAAGAAGAATTCCAGTAGTATCTTTGGGTTGGTGCTTGGATCTTGTTAAACTGCTATTCCCACAGTTTTCAGAAATGTTGATATTGACCTCACTAAGCCACACCAATCTTTCTGCAAATAGAATTGGTCAAAAATCACATCATCAGCCCTGGCTGGTGTGGCTCCGTGGATTGAGTACTGACCTGCAAACCAAAGGGTCTCCAGTTTGATTCCCAGTCAGGGCACATGCCTGGGTTGTGAGCCAGGTCCCCAGTAGGGGGCAGGTGAGAGAAAAACCACACATTAATGTTTCTCTACTTCTCTTTCTCCTTCCCTTCCCTTCTTTAAAAAAATAAAACCTTAAAAAAATCACACAATCAGTTCTATTAGTTCAGCCACTCTAGATCTTCCTCCTGCCCTCTCTCCCTTCTTTCTTTCTTTCCTTCTTGCTAGCATTTCTTCCCATCCACTCTCTCTCCATATTATAGCACTGCTCTGATGTCACGATTGGCGATAACTCTGAAAAGGGAGCGGCCCCAGTCTGCTCAGTCAGGGTGATTCATCACACTCTAAGCTTGACTTGTCAGTACTATAAATGTTGTTCCTGGGCACCGTGGCAGGTTCGCTAAGAGCTGGGACAGCTTGCTTCAGAGAAAATATGCAGCATAGAAACAGGGCAGTAGGTATTTGTGACCAATTCAGTAAATTGCCGTGATCCACAAGACCAGGTTGGTGGCTGTCCCCAAGGCTATGATTTCACATGTAGTGACCATGAGACCACCAAAGCCTGAGAGGGGAGACAAGCCAGGGAAATGTGTGACAGGAGCACAGCCTTGTTATCAGCCATTTATTCAGTGATCTTGAGTTTGCTGGCATATCTCTGGCTTCCCCGGGCCTGAGAAGAAGCAAGGGAAATGCCCAGTGAGGGGGGCACAAACATCCCGATGCCAGAGGCTGTCCTAGTGATGCTGACCACTTGCTTAGCAAAGAGACAGTCTGAGGGGATTGCTGAAGTCCAGCAACCTTTCCAAAGGGATTGATAAAGGGTTAAAAAGCTTTCTGATGTAGAAAATGTATGGCTTTGGAGTCACACAGTCCCTGGTGTGAGTCTGGTTCTGACGTGCACTTGAGTGGTCTTGAGAAAATTATTACTTTAAGCTTCAATTGCCCCATATGTAAAGTAGAAATAAAAAATAACCCCCAGTGCAGGCCTGTTCTATGATTTTACTGAGGTTACATATGAAAGCACCCTGGGACACAAGATTAGAAAAATGTTGATTCCTTCTTTCCTTGCTTCCTTCCCTCTTTCCTCCCCCCTCCTTTTTAAGCTCCTCTGAAATCACTTTTCCAAGATAAAGAAGAAAGAACTCTTCCACTTCACATTTCTTGTTCATTTAACACTAAGATTCAAATGGTCCTTTTTTTCTTGGTGAAAACTAGAAGGGGACATTGATAGCACCTCTTGCAGATACCCCTAGGTTTCCAAAACTGGTTACCATATGAATGTGAGGGACCTCTCCACTTGTCACTGGGTACAGCATCCCCTTACTGTGAACAAGAACTGAGCGAACATATTGTATATACACTCTGATGATCCCAAATGCTAATTTGTGATGGGCCAGAAGTAGATAAAGTATAAGTGAGAAATACAGCAAATTCAAAATCACTAAGTTACCTGGTGGTCATAAAGCTGAAGAACATATAAATAAAGACAAGGTAAAGAAAGGGTCAAGAAGTTAACCAGAGATATCAGAAAGCAGGGAATGAATCAAGGCCTTGAGTGAGAGACTTAGACTTAAAGAAAATGGGTCTCTTAGAAGATTTCAGCTTCTGGTAACAGGAAACTCAGCTCAAAATTACTTACGTGAGAGATGTGTCGGTTCATCCATCAGGAAGTCTGGATACAGGGAGGGCTGCAGCACTGCTCCTGGTTCAGTGTATCAACATGGGTCCCGGGTTCCTTCCGTGTTTCGACCCCGCCGTCTCCATGACAGCTCAGCACTAGGGCTCATTCCACGTTAGTCAGAGGATGGCTGCAGTAGCCATCCGAGCTACGGTGTGTTTTTGTTCACACGCAGTGGGAGAGAGGAACAGGCTTCTCATAGTTCAGAAATCCCCCACAAATCTGTCTTCACTTCATATTAACTGGATTTGCATCAGATGTCCACTCCTGGATAGAGAAGAACTCATCCCTCCACCAGCAGGCCCTCCCCTTTGAGGACTTTGGACTGAGTCAGGGGGCCTAGATACCTAAACAAAACTGCAATTTATCAGGAAGAAGAAAGTAGGAATGGGGCCAGGGAAGGCCTCCAAGCTTCTAATTAAAGAAGATTAGAGAGGTAAAATTGACACATTTTTGAGGGCCACATGTTCATATGTGGAGGCAATGTCACACAGGGAACCACTGGCAAAATCAGATTTAGACAGTTTTCTTAGGTGCCAGGCAGTGAGTTTGCTTTATTGTTCCATGTTGTGTTAACCGTGCTGCACTGAGCCTTCCACAGGTAGGGCAAGACCCACTCTTCTTAGCAAGTGCAATAAGGATTTTGAGTTCTAAAGCCCTCCGCGCTAAGTCGCTGCCCAAGCTCAGGCGTCATGCAGTGTGCCCACTGCAGTGGGGGGTCCTGGGAGTTTTGCCCCCTCATCCCCATCCCGAGTGGTTGGATCACCAGGGAGCTTATTTTCAAGATGCTTAGCAGAGACTGTAATTCAGTAGGTGAGTGATGAGACTTGGACATCTCTGTATGTTTTAATCCTGGATCAGAGAGTGTCGGGGAGTGGAAAAACTGGAGGTGGTGGTGGGAGGGTGCATCATTTCAGTGTGTACTTTTTATATGGCTTGAATTTTTTTAATGTGTCTATTGTTCTTGTCCTTTCTCTTTCATCTGTTCTTGAGCCCCCCACCCAGCATTTCTGAGGTGTAGCCAAGGCTGAGAACTATGCATCTATATGGTCAAAGAGCAAGCCTTAGATTAATACCCTAGAGGCCAGAGTGTTTGGAACTGTTTTCAGAGTCATAGTGGAGCATATTGCCTCATTAATGAAAATCTGGAGGCCAACCAGGGGGTCCATGCTAATACCTGACTCAGATTCTTGGACCCATTTCTTTTTCTGATTTCAGCATAGACCACAGAGTCTCAAACACACCCTCTTTCTCAAAATAAGGAGTTGTAGATGACCAGCATTTTGTTGACTGATACAGAGAAGTTGGATTCCACAGAACGTTGTTCTGCTTCCTTTGAAGGAGGAAGTACAGAGATGGCATGTAAGCAGAATCAGCGACACGCTGCTCTCAGGAGGCCACGGACATGTGTCTCAGTGACAGAGACCATGGTAAGACGATGCTGTTTGCTTTAAGATCTTATTGTAGGTGTTCCACAGTCTCTTCTAAGCCCTCAGAGACACTGCTCCCCCCCAAAAATTACAGCCCTAGGAAGCAAGAATCCCTAACTGGCTGTGTTAAAGCCCTTCTCACCGGCAATTTGAAGAGATCAGAGACGTTGATGGAGAGATGAGTTTAGAAATCATGAGAATGGTAGACATTGTTTTCAGAAAGGGATACCCCTTCTTCACCCTCTTATAGCTAGTTATGGTCTGATGGAAATCAAAGAAGATTCAGGGTAATCTCATGCTCATTTTCACAAGAATAGACCAGATTGCTCATGGACACAGCCATTACTCTCTCCTTCAGCTGTGCTCCATACAGAATATTTTTGAACCTGCATATAAATCTCTAGATATACTATGCATGGGGGATCATTCCTACCATAAGGTCAAGGTCATGGCTTGTCCTAACAATCTGACTAAACCTCTTCCAGGTGCAAAGTGCCCCTTCTTCTGTATGTCTGCACTGCATGTTCTTCCCTCATCACTTCCTGTCCTTGTAATAGCTTTGCAGATACTCTTTGCAGCCTAACTTTAGAGGAAACAGATTGTCTGTTTGCAGGATGCAAATGCCAGGTGGTTCTGGGTTAGAAGAGCTCAGATGTCTCACCCATGAAATCCGTACCGTGCAGAGACGAACTCGGGCAGAGGGACCACTGATCCTACCTCATTGGCACCAAATTCCCTATAGGTCCCTTAGAGTGGCCAAGCCTTAGCCGGAGCTCAGGGCCCAGGGGTTCACCCAAGATGGACAAAAGATCCAGATTAACTCCAGGAACTGCTAAGAAAAGGTAGAAAGAGGGAGACCAACATTTTCCTAAGGCCACTTTCCCCAACCATCAGTAGAAAGGAAGCCAAATCCCCCCCCCCAATTTTTTCTGTTCCCATCCATCTAATTTGGGCCTTAAATGTCCAAATATACCAAATATGATTATCTGTATTTTTCTAAAAATATTTTTATTGTCCTTTTAACCATTTGTACACATATAGTTCAGTGACATTAGGCCCATTCATGTTGCCATGTGCCCATCTCCACCACCCATCTCCACGACTTGTCACTTCTCAGACTTACACCCACTACACACTGACTACTGGCCCCTCCATTCTCCAGCCCCCGGCCACTACCATTCAACTTCCTTGTTTTATGAATTTGACTACTCTAAGTGCCTCATTTAAGTAGCAATGTATAATATCTGTCTTTTTTGTCAATGGTTTATTTTACTTAGCATAGTATCTTCAGGGTTCACCCATGTTGTAGCATGTCTCAGAATTCCCTTCCTTTCTAAGACTGACTAATATTCCATTATAGGTATATGTTCCACAGTTTGTTGATCCATTCATCTCTTTTCTTTTTTAGGTTTTGAATTTGCTTTTGCTTTTCTTTTTTAGGTTTTGAATTTTCCCTTTTTATTGAATTTTTTGGGCAGCCCTGGTTAACAAAGTTGTACGGGGGTTTCAGTTGCACAATTGCACAACACATCATCTGTGCACTGTCTCATGTGTTCACCACCCCAAGTCAAGACTCTGTCCATCACCATCAATCCCCTCACACCCCCTGCCACCTCCTCCCACCCTTCCTCCCCCGGCAAGCACCGTGATTGTTCTTAAGAGCAAACCAATTTGTACAGAATACATTTTTTACTAACTGAAATTTGATACTTAGTATTCTACATTGCCTTAAAAATTAGGGAATTTTTACTTTAGTTCAAAAGGGACAGAGAACCAACAAGCTGAGTTCCCACTGTGACGCAGAATCTTGTTGAATTTTTATGTTATCTCATTTAATCCTTGTAACCAGCCTGGAAACTAGTTACATTGGGTTATGTAATACGAATCCCCAGAGCGTGTCTAGTGTTTGTCTTCCCTGCTGTAGGGACCCTTGCAGGCCCTGGGGCCGTTGTGATCCCGCCTGGAACTCAGTCTGGTGGGAAGGAGACATAAGAATGACTAATGACAAAACCAAAAAAAGGGGAGCCGGGATGAGAGATGTATGAATACAAGGTTGTAAGAACATGCGTTTTAAAATTTACATTTCTTTAATGTATGTGCCAGTGAAAATGGTAGTCTTGCCCAGAACACACAGTCTGAGACAGTTTCAAAGGATTCCAATATTTTGATACAATCTTCCTAAAAACAGATGAATAGTTAACTAGGAATATATGCTGCTCTTTTACCTTTTTTTCTTTTAGGGGACATTGGGTAGGTGTACAATTCTCTATTTTTTTTCTAACAAAGTAACTCAAAATGTTCTGAAGAAACTTCATTTATTCATTCATGCCCCCCTATTTTAACATGGCTTACCAAAACGCGTACAATAGCAGAGGGTAAACAAAATTACGCAGCAGCAAAACGACTACGTCTATGTCAGCTTCTTCTAAATGCCTATTTCCTGCTCCCCACAAATAACTGTTTCCTTTTTCCTGGTTTCAATGCTGTTTGAAGTCTCTGCGGCCGTCAGGCAAGCTTGTGCTTCCTCCGGAACTGATTCAGAGCCTTGCGCAGGCCCCGGGCTGCCTGCCTTTCTCCACGCGGGGCCCGTGTCACCTCTTCCACAGCACGGTTTAATCTCCAAACTAGTACTTAGGCAGGAACTTTTGTCCCAAACAAATGTGTTTATCAGAGAGCAATTGGATTGCATGTATGGGCGCCTCCCCAAACAGGATGTTCCGTTTCAAATTTCATGGCCTCTTGGCACACACAGGAATGAGTCCCGAGGAAGCAAGCGATTCTCGCAAACACCACGGCTTGTCATCAACCTGGGGAACCTGGGGAACAAGCTTAGGCATCTGTGACCTGGGGAACAAGCTTAGGCATCTGTGCATGGGCCCTTCCTGGCTGGAGTGCAAGGATTAGTGCCTTTTTTGAATTGATGCAGCTTTTGGATTATTAATTTCAGGGTGGAAAATCATTAGTATTCTTAATTTAAAGAGGAAACCCTTTGACAAGAGTCTGCAGCTATAAATCAATAATAAAGATTTTCTCTGAATTATGATGTTTTCACCTGACTCTGAAATTGGATTTTTTTTTCCCTTTTCGTTTTTGAGCTTTTGAATTTGACTTAACATCCTGACTCTGTCAGGTGCCTGTGGTGAATTGATAATGAAATTAGAAGAGACAGGGTCCATTGACTTCGGAGACCTATGCCATTCGTTAAGTCTTCTCTCTGTTTCTGCAAGTGGCTTGACACCCACTTAGTCGCTGTGGTTTGGGCACTTGCCTCTGACAAGACACTGGAGGGAGCAGGCAGATGAAGAGGTAGCCTGGTAAACAGACGTTATCCAAAAGGGGGGGGGAGAAGGTGAAAATCAATACTTCCATTAACATCTAGAAGCAGACTTTTCAAAGAACATTTATACGTGTAGCTGACAGTAATGTACCAAGAAGACTAGTTTCTTTAAAAATCACAAATTATGTTACTCACTACTTTTGTTTTCTTTTCATTTTGCCAAGTTTCACCCATAAAATTTTAAACTACACACAAGCCAAAAACAAAATAGAGAAAAAAACCCGGGCTAGCAAAATTACTGAAATAAAGACTACATTTTTCAAGAAAGTAGGTAGGATAAAATGCTAGTGCTATACACCAATATTAGTCATGTGCAATGAGATATCTGTTCTCTTGAAGCTTGCTGTAATAGGCATTGATTCGTACATACATCTCCTTTATAAATGGCATGACTTCTGAATGTTTAGGACCGAGATGCCAGTACTGCAATACATTGTAATTTTCTGGTTTGGTTTGGTTTTGTTATCCTCTCATCCTCAAATCGAGGTTTAGCTCCTGGCTTCTGCATCCGCTGGCTCTGTGACTTAGAGAAGCCAATCACCTTATGTAGTGACCAGTCTCCATGTGAAAATGGTCTTGGGAGGAGTGTGACGGGTGTGTGTAAATGCCTAGCACAGTGCCTGCACACAAGAGTTTCAACAAATATTACTCCCCATCCCCACACTCTGTGCTTCTTCATTTCCATTCCTCCCGTGTTAGCTCCCTTACCTCCTCTGCTTTCCCATCTCCACTCTATGCAGTCAGAGGAACACCTCTGGGCGAAGGTGAGAGCATTCAATGACTGGAGAAGGGATTGACCTGTTGGCCTTCCCTCCAATGAAGGAGGCTGAGTACCTCTCCCGAGGCTCCCACCACTCCTCCGCTCTGACAACCTTTGCTAGTAGTGCCTGTGCACCGAAGCCGATGCTAGGTAGGAGTCCATCATCACCCGGCAGCGTGGGGTTCGGGGCCCCTCCCACCTCTGGGCGCCCAGCAGAGAAAGAGATATATAGAGATTGTTAGCTTGGACTCCCGGGAGGACACGGTTACTCTAAACTTGAAAGGGCAGGTTTAGAACAAAGAAGTGCTGAGAACCTTGAAAAAAAATGATGCCTTCTTAGCATTCAAACGCACAAAAGACAGGAATGTTAATCTGTCTGACGTGCACCCCAGACTACGGAAGAGTAAATTTCAAAAGTTCAAAGAAAATGTATTTTTGTTCTCACGAGCAGAGGGCTTTCTAAAAGGGTATAGATAGGTCCAGAAGGAGTAGAAAGTGAAATTCTAACTAGATCATAAAAATTAGTCGAATATGGAAGAAAAGCTAAAGAAATCAATGTGTGGTTGCCTGGCGAACTCTCCTTTGAGCTTGGATTTTAAAAAGAAAACATGTTTGAAAGATCAAAGAATCTGCAGCCAAGAACAAAAGCAATGCCATGGCACGAACCTGGGAGAATGGTGTCATAAAAAATAAAGTAAAAAATGTGCTCGATTTTGCTGGAGGAAAAAAATAGGCTAACAACAAAAAAAAAAGACTTTTACCAATGCATGAGGAGCAAGAAGAACAAGGAACTGTTGGACACATTTCTAAGAGATTATGATGTTATGTTAACAAGACAGAGAGAAAATAGAATTACTCAGCTCCTCGTTGGCTCTGTCTTCTCCCGCAGAAGAATGCCCTTCAGACTGAAAATGTAAAGATGGCTGGCTGAGCCTGAGGACTGAAAACACTCCCTGATTGGTTTTGCATAGAGGAATGCAGCAGTGTGTGCGGGGGGTGGTTACACAGGGGGTCAGCCAGAAGCTAAACTGCCCTGCAATGGTCCACACAGTCGCCTGGAGTGAGACGGGGCAGAGAGTCAGAGAAAGGAGGTCAAGTGGAGGAGGACTGAGAGGGTAGAATGAATGGCACAACCCACTGCAAAGGCTCTGGAGCAGATTCGGATGTGAGCATAGAGGAGGAGAGGATTTCACAGACCTCTGGTGGAAGCAGAAAGCAGAGAGGATGGGGGCATGGAGCACGTGGGTGGAGGGAGAGCAGCCACACAAGCCTGGTCCTGGAGACAGAAAGCTGGAGCACCATGAAGCCATGATGAGAATCCCAGTTGGCCAGAATCACAGGTGACGTATGTTCAGGGAAGTAGCTGGACATAGTGTGACCACGGAGAAAGGGACAAAGTCTGGGTCTAAAGGGTTTATTACCTAGTAGGGAGTCTAGAATGAGGGCTCCACACGTGATGAGGAACTGGGGGTACATGTAAAAGCAGCAACAACAAAGTAATAGAGCGATCGATGTACCTCCTTCCGTGGACTATGTCATTGGAATCTGCAGCCCCAGAGGAGGGAGTCAAGAGTTTTGTGAGTTGCTTTGTGCTTTGTGGGACTGACTGATTAATAGTAAAACTATTGAAAATGGACAGTACCCTTCCTCCTTTCCCTATTAAAGTACATGTGCTGCTTAATCGCTGAATTGCAGGATGCTAATGCTAATAAGGAAAGTTTTGTGGTCGCTCCACAGACGTGATATATGGCTCAGAGTTCGGCAGATGAGTAGAAATTACCTCAAGATGCGTTGCCCACGCTGAGAGTGCAAAGCCTGGCTCAGATCTCAGTGCCTCACTTTAAAGAGATGGGCTGCCAGACTCAGGCTCTGCCATCTGAGGGACCCCAGACAGCTAGCCAGACGCCACTGACATGGCAGGAAAGCGGTTTCATCCACCCAGTGTTTTATCTAATTCTAAGATAATTTTAGAATTTTAATCTTAGAATTAGATAACATTCTTCTTCTAAGAATGTTATCTAATTCTGAGATAATCTAGCCTGGTGCTCCAGACCCAAATGCCTGCCTTTCCATCCTGGCTGTCTCGTGAGTTGCGTTCCTGCATATGTATGACAACAGCGGTAATAACATACACTCCATGAGCCTGCCGGGAGAACTGACTAAATAAATACATGTCAGGCGTCTGGGACAGTGTCTGGGACAGGGCAGTCAGTCAATACATGTTGGCAATTACTGTTATCAGTGAATAAAAGTTATAACAAAACAGAGATATATAAATAAATACATGTAAATAGTGAAATGTTTCAGCAATCCGAGTTTTTGAAGAATGTAATATGAGTTATCTGAAAAGAATGACCCAAAGTGTTTGACCAGCTGTTCGATGACTGTCTGGAGCCAACTCGGAGGAGCTGACCCCGTGACTTGAGTGCTCAGCTTAATGGGGCGGCATCTGGACGTTCAACTTCCAAATTTCATGGCAAGAATTGGGTATTCCAAGAGTACTCTAACTAATAGGTGTGCTCCTGGTGGCGAATTATTTATTAAATGTCCTGTGGAGTCTTCCTAGCCAAGAGAAAATATTTTTTCTATTTGCGAGACCCTAGTTCTTAAGCTCACACACAGCTGTGTATTTCCATTTGTGTTGAGTCAAATCACAGGGAAAACTCTGTATTCAGTCTGTATGGTAGAAAAAAATACATAAAATTTTTTATAGGACTTCATACCAAAATGTGACATGAGAGACTTCTAATTTACTGTCAAACTGCCATAACTATTTTTGAAACACTTCTTGTGTTTACTACTTCATTAGTAAATTGATTATTCTTTAATTGAGTCAGCAAGAAGCAATAAGGACAAGTTAAGAAACGGTTATTTTTCCTTCAGGGATTTTCCTCAAAATTCTTGATCTCAGTGACAGCACTGATAATCTGAATTATCTGGACTCACACAATGCAGAAAAGAACCAAAGGAGGCTCAGAGGGAACATTGGCCCATTGCGCCGAGAGTTCAGCCAGGCTGATTTGTTCAATGGGTAAAGAGTAATAACAGCTACTCTAACCACCGGAATGGTCAGTGCGATTAATGCAATTAAACTAATTAGTCCTGGCAGCTGTAAGGTCAAATAGAGGTAGCATTGTAACAGCAATCTGCCCCTGCAAAATTACTGACATTTCCAACTGAATTATATTCTCTAAATTGTTGCCTTAATGCCGAATAAATAAAGTTATGCTAATGTAGGGACTGATTACAGATTGAAATTAGCACAATTGCTTGTTATACAGTCTGCTAGGGTTAACATTTTTTAAAAACATAATTAATGGCCTTTGCTTACTCTCCCTGCTTACAGATCCTGCAGCTCATTTGCATTCTCTTGCAAGATGCTGACGGTGCTAAATGTCTGAGCAGAAGGATCTCATCTACAGGCAGAAAAAGGCGCCTGTCACGTCATCAAGCTAAAACTTGTTATGGTTTCAGGCCAGTGTTAATAACATAGGTGACCAGAAAGGCAATGGATAAAAATGAGGCTAGAATCCGTTTTTCTTTTCACTCCTGTGATCCAGGCCTTTTCTGGAGTCAATGTAAAATGTAATTGCTCTTTTGACCTATATCTTCTCTCTCCCCAGGTCTGAGGAAGAGCTACACTGGTTGATTATTGCAGGAATGAAAGGCACTCTGACCTTGTCGACCAAACGCCTCGCAGCTTTCAATGTTGCCCATTATACCGAAGGCAGGCGACTCCTGGAGAGAAGGCAGAATCAACGGGAGAGCTGCTCCCCGGGCAACCTGCCAGACGAGGCTTCATCAGCAGCAGTTCAGACGTGGCCAACGGCTCAGGCAGCAAAGGAAACAGCTAAGAGGGGAAACAGAGTATATAAAAATATTGTTAGCACACTGTCTAAAGGGCTCTCAGGCATCTCTGGGATAGAGCGCCTTTGCTCATATCACCCCTCGTCCGTCATCTGTCTGAACTGAATGAAGATCTGCCTGGGAAGGTTTGCTGGGGAAGGAAGCAGCAACCAAGTAAGTGCAGCTCCTAATTTCCTAAGCTTGTTCAAAGGGGTTTATCATAATACTCTTATATAAATAGGAATGTAAAGTGATTTTCTAGCAAAAAGTAGGTCGGGATATTTAGTTACAATAATTGTTCTATATTATAAATTATTCACTACAAATCTGGTTGGATTATTTTTAGAATTTATGGTTAGTGGAAGGATTAGGGTACAACTCACAATGAAATCAACAGCTCTCTTTCAAATGCTACAGTTAAAAGGAGGCTTTGTTTAAGCAAAGCTCCGCTTCCTTTGCATATCTGTTCTGCTCCAAGGCTAGTCAACAAGATTTTATTGAGCATTTATTATGTGCCTGAACATTGTGGGGAAATAAACGATATGCAATGGTTGCCTGTGGATTAATGAGACTGGCTGACCCAACTGGCAAGCACCTGGCGTCCTTTGCATTGTCGCTCTACTTCATTCAGTGGTGGGGAGCACCGAGGACCAGGTACAGGTGAGGCATGGTGTGTGGTCCTCTTGATTCCAATTTCCACTTAAGCCTGACAGTAATTTTCAGGTTCATGTTGTCATTCCCACTTCAGGAGGAATAGATTTACTCTAGTAATAAAGGCTTCGGCACCTGGAGGTAGCCAGCCTTGGGTTCAAATCCAGTTGTGCTGCTGCAGGTGTCCCCGCTTACTCTGGAGGGCGCACTCCAAGACCAGTGGATGCCGGAGACTGGGGATAGTACTGACCCTTATATGTACAGTCACGTGGCCATTAATAATGGGTTACGTTCTGAGCAGTGTGTTGTTGGGTGATTTTGCCGTGTGACTATCACAGCGTGCACTCACACAAACCAGGCGGCACAGCCCACTACACACCTAGTCTCCGTATGGTTCAGTCTATTGCTCTGGGCTGCAAACCTGTGCAGCATGTTACTATACTGAGTGCTGTAGGTGGTCAAACACAATGCCAAGGGTTTGTGTATCTAATCGCATATGAACGTCAAAAAAGACACAGTAAAAATACAGCATACAAGATAAAAATTGGTATACAGTACAGGCCACTTCCTGTGAACAGAGCTTGCAGGACTGGGGGTTGCTCTGGGTGAGCCCTCGAGCGAGTGGTGAGTGAACCCAGCACGTCACTGTGCACTACTGTAGACTTTATAAACTCTGTCCCACAGGCCTCCCCTGCTTCCTTCCACAGGGTCAGAAATAAACAGTGCAGCTGTCAGAGCTGCTCTGTGGACAGGGAGGTGGGCAGGTTGATAGGAAATGTAGAGGAGCAACGGGTTGGAGGAGGTGGAGGTCACCCAAACTGTGACTGTCAGGAGGGAGAGAACAGAGGCCTGAGGAATAAGAATCAAGAGAGAGAGGTCAGGGTAATGAGGTTTTGGCTGCTGTGCGTCGAAGCTGTGGTCAGATTAAGAAACTCGTGGTATTCACTTTTTTTTAAAGGGAATTTAACATGGATAGGATATAGAACTGAGGACTAATATTTTGACTTTGAAAATCTGTTTTTGGTTCCATTGACCCTATCTAGCACAAAGGGCTCCCTCTGGCATTGCACCGGTGGAAGAAATAAAACTCACCAATGCTTCACATCATTAAAACCTAAAAACAATTCCACACTACCACAGAAAGCTTCTACTGAAGTGGCACTGGCACTTAATACTGTTAAGGCAGTTCCTTATAGGTCTGTGTCCTTGTACAGGTCACAAGCGTCCACATAGGGTTACAGCCGTGTTTTCCAAAGACCACCACACCAGACCAGGGAGGCCTGGAGTGTCCGCCGATTATGCAGCACTCGGGGCCAGGCTGCTGGTCTGAGACAGGTTGGTGGCTGACTGGGACGTGCTCCGCACGCTCCAGATTGAGGTGCTGTGACTGAGAGGGAGTCTATTGCTGAGCCCCACATGTAATGCATCTGTCAGAGAGAAAAAAAATCCTCCTGAATCTCATAGCCTTGCATTTGTTACAAGAACTTTAGCTCCGTTATAATCTTAGGGGACAGCTGTCATAGAGAGGGTTTGTTGTTGACCAAAAATGTGGTTATGCAGCACAGAGCTGCACTGTTTTTTCTCGTGCATGCACACCTAGGACAAAGTTTAATTATGAATTAAGCAATTTCGTGGATAGAAGATTCATTCTTATGGTATATCTTAGCAACCTCAGCTTCTGATTTTTTTTCTTTCCTTATTAGTTTGAGAACTTTCACCCTTTCACTTAAAGGAAGTACTAAGCGGCTTCTTTTCCCCATACTCGTGGGCTTCGGGGGCTTTATGAAGTGAAGTAAACTAAGAATTCCTTGAACACAAACCCTGAGACATCATGACGGTAGATCTGAAAACCCAGACGACAACTGAGTGACGAACCGGCAGGTAGCATGTGGAGCATGGACGCCCTGGACAAAGGGATGGTTTGCTGGACAGGATGGGGAAGGACAGCATGAGAGTTCATCACATGACTCAGAATGGCATGTAATTTAAAACGTATGAATTGTTTATTTCTGAAACTTTCCATTTACTATTTTCGCACCACGGTTGACCATGGGTGATCAAAACTGCAGAGACTGAGACCTTGGGAAAGGGGAGACAACTGGACTCAAAATCTGTGCAATCTTGAGAAAAGTCTCCGTTTGTGGGGGTGAGGGGGGTCGATTGGCCTAGTTCCTGTGAGAGAGGGAGCTGGGTGAAACTCAGACCTTGCCCAGCTATGTGGCTCTGCAAGAAATATTACCGAGCAACCGCACATCCCAGATTTCCTGAGAACATCCGAACTCTAGATATGGTGGCCTGCGAACAGAGAACTTCGTGGTGATTCCAGGGAGATGGTGAGACTCAGTAGAAGTCACTGTGTTTGGACAAGTTAGAAAGGGTTAAACGAACTGACACTGTGAAGTGGGTGAGAGAACCCTACTGGGGCCTCTCTACAAAGTTGCAAATATATTGTTTGGACCAATAGAATAGTTTCTTTTTTTTTTCCATTGTTTTAACCCAAAGGATGAAGAAAATAAATCAATGTCTAATTTTTTTTAAAGCTTTGGTAGCTCAGCTCAACACAATACATAAAAATAAAAATAATCATTTGCGGGGACAAGAAAAAGCCAATAAAGCTCATAGTAGCATCTTTCTAATATTACATATTGTATAAAAAATAGCTTTAGAGCTATTATTCCTCTTTTGATCTTCCCTCAAAGTTAAGGGGTATGCAAAATCTGCCCAAATTGCTGCTTTCTAGCTGTCATGTTTTAAATAGTATCATGCACATACCTTCCAAGTTTTGAAAAGCCCATTCAGTGTTTTATATGAAGGCTAGTTACCAGAAATGGGCAGAGAGCACACTACTAAATATAGCAACCTAATTACTGTCATGTAAATTATCTTCTCTCTACTGTGCTAGAACAATGAGGCAAAAGGTTTATCCTGACAAAGTTTGAATTGGTTCAGAATATCTCTAACTTCGCGGTCCCCAGACAGTGAGGGAGGGGGTGGCATGGGGAGGGAAGAGCTCCTTTCATTTCAGTATCAGCAGGTCCTTCCTGTTCATTTGCATTTGGGGAGTTTTTCCACAGTGTATTCACTTGCTGGAGAGATAATGTGTCCCTGCGAGATCAGATAAGACAGGGATAGAATTACTAATGATGAAAGGAGGCAGCACCAGGGCAAGAAAGCAAAGCAGCCCTTGCTTTTCTCACCTGATCTGGGTAGATCTGAATTCCAACCATCTCATTCTTTTTTTCTCATGGTGATGGTGGGGCCATTTTCCAAAGCTGGGTTAGGATATTGCAAACTGAGCTCTACAGATTCTTCTTTTTTTTTTTAGTGCTGTTCAAAAAAGGAAAGTGATGTCATCATGCTGACTGGCCGTTCTATTCTGGTTATTTGTAATTGTCGGTTAATAAATGGAGGGCAATTTAATTCATCCATCACTCAGTACTCATCAGCTGTTTTCCAGGTACTCTGAAAATAACAGAGAGGTCATGTCCTTTTTTTAAAAAAAAAATCTGAATAGAAAGTTAGAAAATGGTGATTAAAAGAAATGTTGAAATGAATGATTAGAGCAATGGGATATTTCTGGTACCAGAGCCATCAGAAGAACATAGATAAAAACACAGGCTAAATTTAAGAAGTGGAGGTGATGTCTTATCCTGTGCTGTCTTCAGGTTGTTAAAAAGTAGAGTTCAACTGAGTATATTTAAAGATTAAACTGACTTCTTTCAGGGGTTTATGAGTTGAGCACTATCCTGTCGAAGGGGCATAAAGAGGCTCTGGTGAGCTGTGGAAGAGGAAAGATTTCCAGAGGTGGGAAGGGGCTGGAGATGGGAGTGACTGCAAAAGCATGCACTGGCCGGGTGGGTTATCTCACAAGTGCTGACCAGGTAATTTCAGTGGACTGGCTAAAGGCTACATTTGGGGGAAGGCTGAAGGTGCAATTCAGGTGAGTGTGAAAGCTTAGCTTGCTCACATGGGGCTGACACAAAGTGATTCCATTTGGGACCCGTTGTCTTTTTTTTTAACAAGGTAAACGTAGGGTTTGACTCCACCTGCTCCGTGGACAACGGCAAAGTGTTTCCTAGGGCAGGTCACAAAGCCGGTGCCGGGCGCTGGGGCTGTGAAGCAGAATGGAGCACTGTCGTGAGTTCAGGCGTCTGCAAGTCTGCAAACCAACCAACCTGGCCGCATTTTCCCTGTTTGTAAGTTTCCAAAAGTCTCCGGAACAGGAGAACTATGTCCTTTTAGGACAACTATGGGAATGCGGCAGCGTGGTGATCAGCCTTTCTCATTGACGCAGATGATACAGAGGCCAAGTTCAAACATCCTGATATAATAAAAGGGGTATAATGACACGTGAGGAAATCTATTTTGCTTTGATTTACATAGGAAACTTTTTTTAAGAAAAAGGTTTTATTTAGTTATTTATTTATTTTTAGACAGAGGGGAATGGAGGGAGAAAGACAGGGAGAGAAACATCAGTGTGTGGTTGCTTCTCACCTGGCCCCCCACTGGAGACCTGGCCTGCAACCCAGGCATGTGCCCTGACTGGGAATCGAACTGGTGGCCCTTTGGTTCACAGTCCACACTCAATCCACTGAGCTACAGCAGCCTGAGCTAGAAAACTTTTTAAAGGTAGCTTGCAAACATGTGGCGCTGAATTGGCTGATCCATCGTGTGAAGGCTCAGCAACTTTTCGCCTGTGGCCTGCTGTCCTTCGGGTGAAGTACCTCCCTGGGAGACGGAGAGCTCCAGGGTGGGCCACAGGCCAACTGGAGTCGCTGTGCTGTAGGCCGTCCCGAGATGCCAGCACTCGGAGTTGGCTGCTCCTACACTCTTGAGTCCTTACACCAGCCCAGGGCGATTAAGCCGTGTTTGGAATAGAAATCCACCAAGCCGAATAATGACATCCGGTGCCTTGTCACTCACAGAGAACAAAAGGAACCATGACATAGATAGCCTTATTTTAAAAAAGTGTGTCTTTATTGGAACATTGGGGTCCACTAAACAATTGCTACAAATGAAATGTAGCTCCCACAATGGGGGAAATTTTCCCAGAGCTATGTGTCCAAGGAAACAGTCTAATAACAATAATCCTAAAGATGAGACTACAATTGTGAAGGAATCCCCTGCAACCTTCCACCCCCACATTCTAAATGTGTTCATTTCCCCAAAACATCGGAACATATTCTAAATTCAGACTAACCTACGCAGAAAAAGAAGCGTTGTACAGCTCTTTTTCAAGCGCTGCACCAGAGCATTACTCAGCCGTATTCCTCTTCCCCCTGAGCCCAAGCCCGAACGAGGGCAATGGCAGAGGACACAGAGGAAAGTGAATGGAGGAAAGACCAACGCAGATGGATTTTCAAAGGGCAGGAGGTGGAGGCTGGAGTGGGGGGATGGGTGGAGGAACATAATGATAGAAAAGAATGTATCAAAGAACATTCCTGAATGTCCGAATAGAATGATGATATGTTTATGGAGATAAAAACCCTGGAGGAAGACCGGATTTGGGAGCAAAAGACCAGGATGGGAATGAATCAGGAAAGAGGAACATCCTGAAAACAGAGGAACAAGAAGGACTGATAGAGCAGGGATCCAGAGAAGTTTGTAAGGAACAAACACAGCGGGTAGCCTGAAGGGTTTACCTTAGAAAGAGAAAGGATGGGCACGTTTCCTCTAAAGCAGGAAACACCTTGCTCTAAGCTAGGAAACTCCTTCCTTTAACATAGGGAGCCAACACCATGGGCCGCTTTGTGTGTACCCAGCACGGTGCTCCAGCACTCTCTCCTACATTAGGGTGCCGTGCAGACAGCCTCTACTGTCTCTGTGGTAACAGGGCGAGGATGCTAGCTAAGATTTTAAACAACGGAGATTAGATTTTAAAAGAGGAATACATTCGGGGTATGCAGTGAGGAAAGCGAAAGGAAAATGACTAGGGATTTGAAAAGATGGGGAGTGTCAAATGCTATTGAGTACTGAGAGCTAGATCTGCATTGGTGAGTGTCTTAATTATTTTTTAGACAAACTAAATGCTATGTTGACATCATCCAGGATCTCTAGCAAGTAGAAAATTGTTTTCTTCATTCTTAAAATGCTAATATTCTTTAAAAGCTAGGCTGGAAAAAAAGAACAGAAGTTGAAGTCGCTAGCATATTCTGAGCCAGTGCTGGAAAGTACGGAGCATTCTTAAATCCGTGCCTTTCCCAGGTCAATAGGTTAAACACGAGTCTGTGTTACATTGGTTCAGATGCCCTGCAGCATTCCCAGGGGTTTAATCGTACAAATTAGTAACACACTTGCGTAACTCCTGCGCTCTCAACAGGTGTTTTGTGAAATCTCTGAGTGGTATGGTGTAAGTGAATAAAAGCCAATCCATCTACTCCAATTTACTGAAAATGTTACATACTCTAGCAAGAGCAGTTACAATAAACTCTCTTTTAATACCCAGTAGACCCAGTAAGCTTATTCAATTTCACAAACATTTACTGGGAATCCCTTGGTGTGAAGCGCAGTTCTAGGCACTGGGGGTGCTGTGACGATGATGATGATGACGATGACGATGATGATCACCTTCATGAAGGGCTTTCTCTGCACCAAGCAGTGTGCTAAACTCCCAGATGTATCCATCCCAAGAAGTCCTTGTAGCAACCTTATGAAGGACGTCTAGCCCACTACTGCAGAAGCGGAAACTGAGGCATGCTGGTCGCTCTCTGTCTCCCTGAAGCTCAAGGCAGTGAACGTCAAGCCTTGAAGGAAAGCTTCTTGTCTGTCCCTTGCTTCTCCCACTCTCACTGTGAAAATGTCAGCCAGGGAGTCGAGCTAAGAAGTTATCAGACATGGTCATGGGAAAAATACAATTAGAAGAAAAAAAAAAAGAAGTTACCAGGGAAATAGACTTTTACATAAAACCTAGATGTTGAGAAAATGAGTCAGTCTTTTATTTTCATATCATATTTTATTAAAACATTTAACAATATCAGATTATCTTGTCATAAACATATGTGTAGAAGTGTTACAGCCTTGTCAAAAATTATCTTTCAGTAGCTGGTTGTATTGGTGACGTGAAAGCACTGAGGGCAGCTGGAGGTGGCACACACACAAGACAATCTTTAAAAAAAATACCTTAAGAGGTCTCACAGAGTGTGAGTGATTCCAACGGGAATAAGGGATTGAGTGGGTGAAAAAGCACATGTGACAACATTCTAATGTGATGATTCATGTTTTATTTGATTCTAATTTAAAAAAATGAAATTATGTCTGCCAAGAAACATCCAGAAACACTGTATATTTATGTCCTAAGATAGTTTTAGGAGCCTCTCTACTACCAGGGTGTTTAAGAATAATTTCCATATTGGAAGCACTCTTTCCTTAAAACGTCTATCAATCATTCCATTTAATTGCTGAATTCCGTTTAAGCTCACCAAAAACATGTCAGCTACTACTCATAGCCTCGAGAGTATATTTGCTATACCATCCTTGGAGGAAAGCTTGTAAATTTTTAAGTGTTTATACTGAGTTTATTAACATTATTTAAATAGTGATATAACGAGTGCTGAGTTGCCACCACTACCTTGAAAATATTGAAACATTTTTATAACTTAGCTCCATGTCCCAGTTTTATCTCTAAAATTCATGCTTTTAGGCTCAATTTATGCCTGTCAACAAGTAATGATCATAGATGTGAGCTGGCTCATAATCCAGAGGTACTAGGTTACAATGTGTTACCATGGCAACTGTGTTTTATTGCATTTTCTCTTCTTGATTTAAGGCATTTGACAATCAGAGCAACTGTTTGCCAGTCTTCCCACATCATAAAAAATTCAAACACACAAACAACCAGTGGGGGGGGAGAAAAGAAAAGAAATGGTGCAGAGGGGGATGCAATCCTCTACTGTTCTTGGACCTCACTAGAAACATAAAAAAGAAACGACAGCCTTATATTTAACATGGACCTTTTGTGAATAGTTTATCTCTCAGAAAGTCCAGGAGTGTCGGAAAATTCAATCAGCGGTTAGTCACGGAATGGACCTGCCTGCCTGTGGTTCATTTTGTTTATTGCATCATATATCTTTTATGATCGCTGGAACTTGAGCCCGAAACAGCATTTTCTTTAACAAGGGCCATGTTTCCCTTAACGTTGTTTATTGCATGGGAAACATTACTCTTTGAAATCTTGGTACATTTTCTATCCAGCGAAAGTCTGCAACCGCATCTTGCATGAATGTGTTTATTCAGGATCTAGAGGAAAAAAAAAAAACAACCTAGTCCAGTTCATGTAACATTAATCACTTTGCCAGTGCTCAGCTGAGGTCATTGCCACATTCCTAGCAGTATTAAGGCAAGTCAAGATTAATCACGTACATTAAACCTTGGAAGGGCAGCACGTGAAAGGGATCTCAAATTAGGCATTTCTTAAAAGACAGAAGGGACTGCAGCCAATGGGCTCTGCTGCGGCTTGTCTTTCCACCCCGCTGGCTTTTCCTGCCTGAGGTCCACTCAGCCACTGTGAATTCGTAGGCTTCCTTTTTCCTACTTCTGGAAGTTTATAGGTCAAAGGTAAGGTCTTTCTGAGCATTCAACAGGAAGACTCACTCACTAAACTTTGTGGAGTACATGCTAACCACCAGGCCCTGGCTGGGATCTGTCCATACAAAGATGAATAAGGCACAGTCTTTCCCCTCCTGCCTCCCCCAAGAAGAGCACGATCCACCCAGGAAGGCCATTTCCATGTGTGCATAGTCTGAATGGGGGTGGGGAGGTGGGGAGTAATTCACTGTGATGGAAAGTCAGAAAAGACTTTCCGGAAGTTCACTTTACAGGGGAGAAAGGTCAGAGGACAGTCCAGGCAGAGGGAACGACAAAGGTCTAGTGAGTGTTCTCAGCTCAGACTAAGTGGCGAGTTGATGTGTCTGGAGCAGAAGGCTCCTGGGGAGGAGCAGAAAGGGAGCAGCAGAAGATGAAGTTGTACACTAAGTTGGTGCCAGACTTCAATATGTACTTTCTTCTAAAAGCCATGTGAGCTCCAGCTGGTGTAGCTCAGTGGACTGAGCACAGGCCTGCAAACCAAAGGGTCACCGGTTTGATTCCCAGTCAGGGCACATGGCTGGGTTGCGGGCCAGATTCCCCAGTCGAGGGCACATGAGAGGCAGCCAAACACTGGTGTTTCTCTCCCTCTCTTTCTCCCTCCCTTCCCCTCTCTCTAAAAATAAATACATAAATGTTTTTAAAAATAATAAAATAAAATCCATGCAAAATCTGTGAAAAATTTAAGTAATGACATTGTATTCGAAACTGATTATAATTTGGGCTGAGGGCCAGTAAGAAACTAGAATCACTGTCATGAAAGACAAAAAGAAAGTCATCCAGGAAACTGACAACAGATGAAATTTGACCATAGACTAGAGCGAGAGACATGTGTCCTGGAACCAGATGAGACAGAAATAGTAAACTGAGTTCCTGCAAGGAGCCAAAGGGCAGATCATGGAGAAAGGGAGTCTAAGACTATCCCAAGGGACCTGGCTGGGTTGAATCTGCAGAAGGTAGTGCCCTTAACTGGAGCATCTGGGGTCATGGGAACATTGACATGTGATTTCTATTAGGATGTTCGGCAAAATGTTATGGCACAATAGCAATGGATAAATTAATCTGAAGGTCATTAACTTACACTAGGTTGCTTAAGTCATAGAAGAAGATAAGAATGTCTAAGAGCAGAAGGTAGAAAAAAAAAAAAAGAATAGTCCCAGGAAGAGTGACTGGGAAAAAAATGATTTTTCTCACCTCTATGACATTTTTTACATTGAGGAAAAAATACCGGCCCTGGTTGTGTGGCTCAGTTTGTTGAAGTGTAGTCCCTTACACCAAAGGGTTGCTGGTTCAGTCTCGGTCAGGGCACACACCTAGGTTTTGGTTCAATCCCCAGTCGGTGCGTGTGTGGGAGGCACCTGAGATGTGTCTCTCTGTCTCCCTCCACCTTCCCTCTAAAATCCATAAACATATCCTCAGGGGAGTATTTTTATATATTAGAGGCTTGAGGAATTGTCATGCTTTCCTCTATCTAAATGAAAATAAACTGGACACATAAAGTAATAATTTCTAAAAGACAGACATTTAATAATAAATATTAGATTAAAAATATTTCACCATTGGTTGATATGTATGTATAACCAACCTATATTTAAGTTGCTATTGGGCTTCTATTTAGGGAGCAACGTTTCATATAAGAGGCTAACATTATTTTGAACCATTGCAGCTTTCAATGTTCATAATACGCATCTCTAAATATGTTCTTTACTGTCTGTGACAGATTTACCTACTTCCCATGTCACCATTGCACACTTCCATTAGATTTATTTATTTTTATTTTATTTACTTATTTTTTTTAATTTTTTAAAATTTTTTTATTGATTATGCTGTTACAGTTGTTCTATTCCTCTTTTATTCCCCTCTACCATACCCCTCATTCCCACCATTACCCCCCCTTTAGTTTATGACCATGTGTCTCAAGTCCTTTAGATTCTGTATTTCCCATGCTATTCTTGCCCCCCCATCTATTTTCTATCTACTGTCTATGCTACTTATTTTCTGTTCCTTCTCCCCCCTTTTCCTCCTCCCACTCCCCTGTTGCTAACCCTCCTTGAGATCTTCATTTCTATGTTTCCACTCCTGATCTAGCTGTCCTTTTAGTTTGCTTTTGTTTTAGGTGTGGTTGTTAATAACGGTGAGTTTGTTGTCCTTTCACTGTTCATGTTTCTTTAACTTCTTTTTCTTAGATAAGTCCCTTTAACATTTCATATAATAAGGGCTTGGTGATGATGAACTCCTTGAATTTGATCTTATCTGAGAAGCACTTTATCTGTCCTTCCATTTTAAATGAAAGTTTTGCTGGATAGAGCAATCTTGGATGTAGGTCTTTAGATTTCATGACTTGGAATACCTCTTTCCAGCCCCTTCTTGCCTGTAAGGTCTCTTTTGAGAAATCAGCTGACAGTCTGATGGGGACTCCTTTATAGGTGATTGTCCCCTTAGCTCTTGCTGCTTCTAGGATTCTCTCCTTCATTTTAATTTTGGCTAATGTAATGATGATGTGCCTTGGTGTGTTCCTTCTTGGGTCCAACTTCTTTGGTACTCTCTGAGCTTCCTGGATTTCCTGGAAGACTATTTCCTTTGCCAGATTGGGGAAATTCTCCTTTATTATTTGTTCAAATAAGTTTTCCACTGGTGGCTGTGCCTTTCCCCCTTCTGGTACCCCTATAATTCGGATGTTGGAGCGTTTAAAGATGTTCTGGAGGTTCCTAAGACTCTCCTCATTTCTTTGAATTCTTGCTTCTTGACTCTTTTCTGTTTGGCCATTATTTGCTTTCTTCTGGTCCACTCCATTGATTTGAGTCCCAGTTTCCTTTTCATTGCTATTGGTGTCCTGTGCAATTCCATTCATTTCAATTAGTTTCGCCTTCATATATTTGTCTAATTTGTGGCTATAATCAACCAGTTCTGTGAGGATCCTGATCACCAATGTTTTAAACTGTGCGTCTGTGAGTTTTGCTATTTCTTCATCGCTTAGATCTATGGGCTCTGGGGCTCTGAGATCCTCCTGCGCCATTCTTGGTCTGTTTGGGCCCTTTAAGTGTGAGAAGCGGCGCCTTGGATTCCCAGGTCGCTGGGTTGTGACGCTGTATGTGGGGGCGTGGTCAGAGCAGGGATATGGCGGCCCCCTCTGCTGCTTCTCACAGCTGGGTGCGGAGGAGTAGCGCCTTAGGTGGTTCACCTGGGCCAGGCCACTCAGAGTCGCTGGGTTATGACGCTGTATGTGGAGGTGGGGTCAGAGCAGGGAAATGGCGGTGCCCTCCACTGCCGCTTGCCGTGGGGACCTGCCAGCCTGGTCCAACCGCCCACTCCCTCGCCTGTCCACCCGCGCACAAATGCGCGACCTCAGTCAACACGCAGCCTCGCTGCCCCGCTGTCTCCCCGTGGTCGCTCACCTGGTCGCTCGCTAGGTCGCTCACTGGGTCCGACCCTGCTCCTGGATTCCGCAGACCTGAGTCCGTCTGACCGAGACCTCCTGTGCAATCCCGCTCCGCCAGCCGCTGGTTTCGCCCCTGGTAGGTCAGGCTGAAGAATTTGTTGTTAACGGACTTCCGAAAAGTTCAATTTTCCGTGTTCTGGCTGTGTTTTCTGTTGCTAATATTTAGTTTTCTCTAATCTTGGTTGTGTGAAGGCACGGCACATCCACCTATGCCTCCATCTTGGCGGAAGTCCCATTAGATTTATTGATTTAAAAAAATACACTCTATATTCCCCTAAAAAGGAGAAATTAAATCACAAAAATACAAAGTTAGTGTTTATAGTCTAACTAGTACTCTTACAAAAAAAAGGAAAAAATCAAAGTTTCTGGCTGTTTTTCTGTGTTGAATAGAGAAGAGCTTAGTTTTTGGTCCTGGAGCCTTGCATTTCAAAGACTAAATTTTCCTAACACTTAGATATAACAAATGGGAGAAACAAAATGTCACCTTCTAATAGACCAGAAGGTTGAAACTGTGTCCATCTATGTTTGACCTCACCTTTTATTAATACTGAAAATGTAAGAATTGGTTTATCGTCCAGTGGCAAGAAGTTATTGGAAAAATCAGGAGTATGTGTGGAACTCAGAAACACCATTTGGGGAGGTTTATGCATTCCTACTCATTTTGTGTTCAGTCATACAATAACACACTCATTCAGTAAGAGCTTACCAAGCAGACATAATGTGTCATGCCCAGTGAGTGGGTATGAGATAGTGACACAGTCCTTGCATGTGAGGAATTAATGCTTTTGGTAGGAAGATGAGGTAAATTCCCAGGTTACTTTTGTGATAAGAGGTGCAGGCTGGGCTTGTGCAACTCCAAAGGGAGCCCATCACACCTCGGCTACGATGCAGCCCCAGAGCGGCCCCGGCCTAGCCAGCAGGTATCCCCATCTCCCTAGACACGGTGATTAGTTCAGAGATGGGCGCGTGACCCAGTCACAGCCGGTTAGATGTGTGTGAAGGGATGTTCGCTGGATCTTCTCCCTTCCTGAGAGGCTACCAAAAGGAGCCCATCTTCTTTCTGGACGATGAGGTATGAGGCTGAGGTCAGGAATCGCCTCGGGTGTTTTGACACTGAGAGCTGTGACCCCGGGGTTGTTGGACTCCATCATATGGAGCTTGAAGATGAAGGTAGCAAGGAGGTGGACAGAATGCCCACCTCTAAGGGGCAGGAAGGCCCCGGGTCCTTAGAGACCCCACAGGAGCGGGGGAGAAAGCCTCTTACAGAGCCAGGACTAACGTGGTTGCGTAAACCCATAAACTCCTCTTTTTGTTTTTGGTTTGTTTGTTTAAGCCAGATTAGATGGGATTTGTGAGAAACATGTATTTATGTGTGTACTTTTAATTAAAGTAGTTGATATGTAATACAACATTAGTTTCATGTGTATAACATAGTGTTTCAGCACTTCTACAGTTTACAGTATGATCGTCACCATAAGGCCAATAGTAACCATCTGTCCACCCACTTTTTTATTGCTATGGTGTTGTCAGTAATTTCTTGTCACGACTGCGAGAATCCTGACATAGTCACCCACACTGACATGTCCTCTCTGTGTAGGTTTTGTGCCTAGTCAGATCATGCTGTTTTGGAGGTCCATTCTAGTTTAGGGCAGGCTGGATCTCAGCAGAGTCAGGGAGACAACGGGTGAGCCCAACCTCGTTGAGAACTTGACCTCTAAGTGCAGCGGGGGAGCCGGCTGCTTCCCAGTCCATCAATTCTCATTCAACCTAATGCGGAGGTGGTGGCAAAGAGGGTGGATATTAAATGGAAGTATTTAACATTCAGAGCTAACCTCCCAAGTGACTCAACACTAGGCTCCTAGATTTGGAGGCTTTTTAATTTAATATCCCCAGTGGCACATAGAGTTGTACTTGGCATTTCTGTAATGCTTGATAAACGTTGCTTTAATTTTTTGCTATTATTATGGCTAAATATGCATGGCATAAGTTTACCACTTTAACTGCTTTTAAGTGTGCTGTTTAGTGGCATTACATTTATTCACGGTATCGTGCAACCATCACCACTGTCCATGTGCAGAAATGTTTCATCTCCCAAACGGAGACTCTGTACCTAATAATGACCCTGCCCACAACTTCTCCCTGCAGCCCTGGTAACCTCTCCTCTACTTTCTGCCTCTAGGAATTTGCCTATTCTGGGTACTTCACATTAAATGGAATCACATCATAATTGTCCTTTTGTATCTTACTTCAGTTATATGTTCAAGGTTCATCCATGTTATAGCATAAAGGTTTATTAAAGTGTATTCCTCCCCCTCATGCCCTTAAGAGTATTTAAGTTCTGCTATATAAAAAATGACATAAATATTGGGATAGTTTTTAAAAAATTAGGATATACTCTGGAACTGACACACATTTAGGAGCCACAGGAACCAGGTAATATACTAAACCCTTTACATATATTACATTATTTAGTACTCACAATCCTAAGAGTTATGTCGCTTTCAAAGCCCCAGAGTTGAGATCTGGCATTGTAACTAGGGTATAATCCCAGACTCCTCTGACCCAGGGCCCGTGCTTTCCCGTGTGGTCACATTGTAATGGTCCAGATACTCCAAATCAGAGAATTTCTAACTATAAACCTATTTCTAGTTTTTGAATAGCTTTAAAATTTTCAGGATAATATGTTTATCCTCCCAACTACATTTTACTTGAGCTGACATAAAAACTAGTTCACTGTAGCTGGATTTACTTAAATCTTTGGCTTGGGGCCACCCACTAGAAACCTGAGTGACAGTCTTACCTGGGGACTCAGCTTTCTGTGTCCACGCCTGAGGTCACTATACATCCAATGCAAACACACACACACACACACACATTGCTATTTGTCTGAATGCCTGCTGTGCTTTGCACACCCTAAGTGCTCAACATATTTGCTCTGTGCACATGGTATCCTTGGCTTCTCAGAAAGGACCTAGGCTCCCTGAGACGTGAGTGCCAGTGAACACCCACGACCATTCTCCAACAACCAACAGGACCAGGGGAAAGTTTAGGGATAGATGGAGTTTGCCTCTGCCTCTTTCACCCTCTCTAATCCCTTCAAATTCCCTTTTCTTATTCCCTTGAAATGTAAATAAATGCAAAATACTTGTGATTTTCTGGATGCTTATTGTTATTACAGAGCTCACTATTCTTCCGGCCCCTCTCTGCTACCATCCTGACCAACCCAGAGGAATGCCCAGCAGCCCCAAGGGCAGAAAGTCCAGGGCCACTTCCTGGTTCAAATCCTATGTGATTGTATGGAGGCTTCTAAAACAGGGTGGGAAAAAATCATTGAGCAAAAAGATATTTTTTCTTATAGAGGCAGAAGAGAGTGGGTCAGGGGTTTTGTTCCTAATTTAAGGCAAACCTGGATTCTGGTTAAGGACGCTGTAAGACGTGTTCAGTTTAACAAGCAAACTGCATTGCCAGTTCTTCTGAGACCATTTCCCTGAGTTTGGATCATCGCTAAATGTGCAATTATGCATTGCATTCTTCACTCACATATAATTTAACCCGGCCAATGACTCTTCTGGGACGCTGGGGGAAGTAGTGTGCGTGCTGGCAGTGGACAGGCAGTGCAGTTAGCAGCCCTCGGTTGGAATCCCAGCTCCGACGCTTCACTTCCTGCGACGTTACAAGCAGCTCTCTGAACCTCCCTCTGGCAATTACTTACTTATCACTGTGCAAAAAAGCAGCCTCGAATTTTGCAGAAGTTAAACAATAACTTTTTTGGCTTGTTATTGTGTGGGTCAGAAATTGAGACTAGGCTCTACTGGGCAATTCTTCTTGTCTCTCCTGAGTCACCATGCAGATGAAGTTATACAGTGGCTGGAATGGGCTGGCCTGGTCTAAGGTAGTGCCACTCACTTGTCCGTTTGTAGCATCTTTGTTCTCTTCATCGCCATTCCAGCAGGCTAGCTGGGGCTTGCTCACGCAGTGGTCTCAAGTTGCAACCACAGCCAGAAGAAAACAAACCCATGTGCAAGCACTTTTCAAATGCCTGCACACACTTGGGATGTCCCGTTGGTCAAAGAAATTCTCACGGCCAAGCCCAGACTGAAAGGGTAGAGAAATAAACTCTACCTCTGGCTGGAAGGAAAGGCAAAGCCACATTTCAAAAAAGCACTATCATTGCAGCCGTCTTGAAAACAGACTCCCTTCTTTTTCTACAAAATGGAGACAATATATACTATGGAATATAACATGATTGTGAAAGCTGAACTTATTCCCTTCTCTTTGTTAGCTAGGTCAGTAGGGCATAGAAACGGAAAGAGTGTGGGCTAAAGTAAATTCAGACTTCGCTATGGAGAGTGGAAATGCTCAGTTGCGGCATTTGCTGGTATTTACCGTAGTCGGCAACAGGAACCACTGATACATCCTATGCAAGCTGAATGACGTGATCCGAATCTGTTCAGGGAATGATCACTGTCAACACTATCTGCTCTCTTTGTTTATTTTCTTGTTTATGATCTGTTTGCATCTATCCACTAGATTACAAGTACCATGAGACAGAATAAGGACTCGGCGCAGTGTTCTACTCTCTTTAGCACATAGAGCTTCATCTGGCTTGGGAAACTCTTGCTGCATGATGAAACACACTTCAGTCACTTCGAACTTCCTCTTACAGTGTGTGACGTCCAGGCTTTCCAGTGCACTTCCCCATATCTAGATGTGTGAGGTCCCCTTGTCCTCAGCATTCTCGGCATAGCACACAGCCTCCTTGGCATATTCAATGGCAACTAGAGAAGGATAGAAGTGTCTCCTGGTTTGGTTACTTCACTTTTATTAATGCAAGATTGAATTTCTTGGCTTGTAAGGAAACTGTAGGTAACTAAAATTCCCAGGAGTTTTCCCTATAAACTACTATTAACCCAAATCTTAGTCTTACCCAATCTCAAACTTGTCACCAAAAATAATTTTTAAGTACCATAAATAAGTGTTGCCCTTGTTCAATCTGATCTGGAGTTTCCAGCTCGTCATTCTCATTTGCCAAGCTTTTTCAGAATTTACATTATGCCATTACCATTTGCTTGCCTTCTCAGCTTTGCACCAAATTCCTCTTTGTCAATGACACTTCCTTTGTCTTCAGCAAAGTAGATGGTAAAATGCTGGGCAGAGAAGCATTAATATGGAGCCCTGCCTTTGCGACATCACTAGGAATCTCCCTCTCGGTGTAACCAGCCACACGCCCACTCAACTCTCCTATTCTCCACTTTCTATATTTCTATTTCTGAGCATTTCAGTGGCAGTTTGTCACATGTCTTGCTGAAATGAAGATATCCAATGTCTATAGCATTCCATTTCATACCTACCTATTTAACCGATCTCATTTTAAAAAAGAAAATGGTTGGCATGGCTTGTTTTCATGTCCTTGTTGACCCATCTGCAGCCTCACCTTCTTTACCTTACCTCTAAAAGGAGGCGTGTTCAGGGAAAAATATTCCTAATTCAATCTATGTTCTGACCCTCTATCAGGATCTCCTGAAATCTTCTGGCAGAATCCAGGCATCCCCTCTCTTCTGCAATATGTCTTCCTTCTTTTTTGATCATAGCCATTACCATGGCAGTATTAGTTTTCAAACCTGACTTTGTATCACAATCACCCAAAGGGCTTGTTCAAACACAGATTTCTGCATTCCACTCCCAGAATTTCTTATTATGTCCGGGGTAGGAGCGATACTTTGCATTTGTAACAAGTTCCCAGCTGATGCTGTTACTGCTGGTCTGAGGACCATATTTTTGAGAACTACCAACCTAATATATCCCACCTCATTAAAAATATATATATCAATGGTGCTCTCTTCCTCCTGGAAGCATGGCCACTCCTTTCCCTTCCCCCTCTCCTTCCCCCACAGGCACGCATCTCCTAAACTCTAGGGGAACCCTCAAGACTTGCCACCGGGGGAGCAGTGGGCAGGGGCAGCTCATCCCAGGCAGACTCTCTGAACCTGTCCCCAAGGCCTCCTTTTTTTCTCTGACTCTCCAGTGAGCTGACAGCAACACCACCTTGGCTCACTTCTTTCCCGTGATGTCTCTAGAGAGGCAAAGCAGGCCCGCCGAGGCTCTCGCCTATTGCTTCTTCTAAGCCCTTCCTTGCTTCACTGTCTCCAGCTTTAATAAATGTACTCTCAAAAAACAAAACCCAAAACTCTCCTCTGATTTCACAAATACTTCCAAAGATGGTGCTCCAGTTCCTTCTTTCTCTCATGAACAGACTTTTTCAGATTATTATCTAATCTTACAATCTCCATCTTCTCACATCATATTCACTCTGACATCATGGGAACATCTTTTAGCAAGCTCACCAATGGCTTTCTTTCTCTCTCTCTCTGTCTCTCTTTCTTTCTTCCTTTTTTAAGATTTTATTTATTTGTTTCTAGAGAACAGGGAAGGGAGGGAAAATGGAGGGTGAGAAACCCCAACGTGTGAGAGACACATCAATCCATGGCCTCTTTGCAGGTGCCCAACTGGTGACCTGGCCTACAACACAGGCATGTGCCCTGAGTAGGAACCGAGCTGGCAAACCTTTCACAGATCAGCATTCAATCCACTGAGCCACACCAGCCAGGGCACCAGTGGTTTTTTTTGTTGCCAAATCCAAAGAACATTTCTCTGCCCTACTCTTACCCTGTCACTCTACTACATTAAGAATGATTTCCTTAAAACGCTTCCTTTTTCTTACTAGTTTCTCAGATACTATATTCTTTTATGTGTTGCCTCCTAATTCACCTGCTTCCTATTCTCTTTCGCTGGCTCCCCCGACTCCACCCCAACCCTGAATGTGGAGTGCTTCCAGTGCTTGCAGGCTTGGTTCTAAACTTTCTTCTCTATCGTATTCTTTCCCTTGGTGATCTTACCTAGTGCCCTGATTTTAAATAGCACAGTTTCTACATTTATACTTGTCAGCCAACACCTCTCTCCTCAACTTTAGACATATGTGCAAGCAGAGATCCAACATCCACTACTAATGTCTCTCAGTCATCTCAAAGTTAAATCTTTAGTTATCATTTTAAGCCTAGTCCTCTCCCAATTATCCCTGTAGTAGGAAGAATTATTGCCCTCCCAAAGATGTCTACTTACAAATCCTACAACCTGTGAATGTTACCTTAGGTGGCACAAGGGACTTTTCAGATGTGATTAAGATTAAGGACCTTGAGTCGGGAAGATTATTCTGGATTATCTGGGTGGACCCAGTATCATCCCAAGGTTCCCTAAAAGGGAGAGAGGATAGGATGGGCAACAATGAAAAAGAAAACTAGAGATGTGGCAGTGTGATTATCTGGGTGGCCCGATCTAACACTTAAAAGCACAGAAACTTTCCCAACTAGGGCTGCTCCCTGCATCCCCTAACAACCACTAACCACCAATTTACTTTCTGTGTCTATGGACTTACTGATTCTGGATATTTCTATAAATGAAGTCATACAATATGTGCCGTTGTGTCTGGCACCTTTGCTTAGCATAACGTTCTTGAAGTTTATCTACATTGTAACATGTATCACTACTTTGTTTTTTGTTAAACTGAATAATATTCCTGTGTGTGTGTGTGTGCACAGCAATTAGTTTTTTTATTTGTATTTTTCTATTACTATTTATCTCCCTTTATTCTTTACCCCCCAAAATCACCACACTGTTGTCCATGTCTATGAGTCCTTTCTCTTTTTTGCTCAATCCCTATCCCCCCTAACTCCGCCCCCCCCCCACTCCCACCAATAGCTGTCAGCCTGCTCACTATCTATGAGTCTGTCTCTATTTTGCTGGTTGCTCAGTTTGCTCATTAGGTTCCACATATGAATGAAATCATATGGTATCTGTCTTTCTCTGACTGGCTTATTTCACTTAGCATAATGTTCTCTAGGTCTATCCATGCTGTCACAAATGGTAAAATTTTTCTTCTTTTTTACAGCCAAGTAGTATTCTATTGTGTAAATGTCCCGTGGTTGTTTTATCCACTCATCTACTGATGGACACTTGAGATGCTTCCATATTCTGGTGATTGTAAATAATGCTGCGGTGAACATAGGGGTGCTTATGTTCTTTTGAATTAGTGTTTTGGATTTCTTCAGATGTAGTTAGTCCCAGAAGTGGGATCATTGAGTCAAAAGGCAGATCCATTTTTAATTTTTTGAGGTATCTCTGTACTGCTTTCTACAGTGGCTGCACCAGTCTGCATCCCCACCAACAGTGCAAAGGGTTCCCCTTTCTCCATGTCCCTCTAGCACTTGTTTGTTGATCTGTTTATGATGGCCATTCTGACAGATGTGAGGTGGTATCTCATTGTGGTTTTAACTTGCATTTCTCTAATGATTAATGACATTGAGCACCTTTTCATATGTCTATTGGCCATCTGTATATCCTCTTTGGAGAAGTGTCTGTTCAGGCCCTTTGCCCATTTTTTAATTGGATTATTTGTTTTTTGGTTGAGTTTTCTAAGTTCTTTATAAATTTTAGATATTAACCCCTCTTTAGACGTATCAGCGAATATGTTCTCCCATTCTGTAGGCTGTCTTTTTATTTTGTTGATGGTTTCCTTTGCTGTGCAAAGATCCTTTAAGTTTGATTGTTCTCATTTGTGGGTTATTACCGCTTTTTTGCTATTGTGAACAGTGCTACTATGCTATGAACAATCATGCACATTTATGTTTAACAAGTCCCATGTTGGCATTTGGGATGTAGGCAGTGATTTCTAGAGCATGAGCCATATTTAGTTCTTGCCTATTTCTGATGGTCTACATATCTCTCATGCCCCAGGATTTCTCAGAGTCATTGAGAGTAGATTTATGATCATACCTGCTTAATCACTGTAGAATTCCTAATCAGATTGTTTACTCTAGATTCATACAGCAGGTTCCATTCTTAATAGGGCTGGAGACAGAACTGGTGGTAGGCAGGAAGAAATTAAGAAGAGTGGGTAGGTGTAGTTAAAATGATGATTAAAAAAAATGCACATTACAAGATAATCAATGTGCTCATCTGGTGATAAACCCTGTTTCCCTGAGAAGTGCTAGTAGCTGCCAATATTTCCTGAGTTAAGCATTTGGAATCCCTTGGTGGTATGTTCAATGCCATCTCCATTGTTAGAAAATTTTAATCTGCAATTAGATATATATTAAGCCATTAAAATATCATTGCATTTTAATGATTTGAATCTATAAAAATATGTAAATTAGTAATGGCTTATTAAACTTTATAGTTTCGGGTTATTTTACAAAAAAGAGCTGTGGATATAAAATGTTAGGGGGGGTGCCTTTTGTGCGTTTCTTTACATCTGTCTTCATTGAGAAGGACAACAACGAAAGTGTTTGTGTAATTAATATTTTTTTAAATAAATATATTAGCTATTATGAACAGGAATGATTTCCCTGAAAGCTGAGTACCAACAGTTGTTTAGGTCTAAGCACCCTATCTCAATCCCTGGCACTCTGTTTTGTGCTTTGGAAAGCTCTACTCAATTCAAAACATAAGTTTGGAAAAGGCTTCCTCCCTGGCACCCTCTGAGAGCTGTCGTGATGGTGGTGACTTAAACACTATTTCCATAGCTACGCTGGCTTCTAGACACAGCTGAAATGCATATCAACAAGCTTGGTGTGAAAATGGGAAGGGAGGGGAGAAAGCGGAGACAGAGGACACTAATTTCCCTTCTTTGGAGTAGGAGGTATAATGTCTTTATAAGTAATAATTAAAAGAAAAACAATTACTGGAACCTTATCTGGACCATGCAGCTGTACTTCCTCCTTCTGCATCAGCCGTGTTTCTAAGGTTATGACAAACCATGAAAATTGCATCTTTAGAGGAATTTTATTCCTTTTCCTATGATTTGATTGAAGCAGACAGCTACATTTTGTGTATATATAATTAGGCAGTAAAATAGGCTTTGAAGGCAGGTTTCCATTTAGTATGTGAGTCACACGCTCAACAGCCTTTCATTCAACAGCCAAAGACTGATCTTTTTAATGCCTCCACTCGCTCAACATGTTTTCTGAATGCTACATCTCGCACTGAGGGGGAAAAAAAGGGAAAGGGAAGAAAATCTGCCTTTGCCCATATTTCTCTCTTTTTTCATCTTCTTTCCAAAGGCAAAACAATCTGAAAGGCCAATCTAGAAAGTCTTTGGTGATTTAACCTTACAATGAACTGATTTTTATCGTCCTTTTCCCAGATTGTGGTCGGGGGCTCCCGTGGCTGCTGCACCAGTTCTTGGCGTGTCTAATCCCCCTCATAAAAGGCCATTGTGGCAGCAAAACTGAGACCAATGGCTTTTTCATTCTCCACCTCTCGGCTCTCCACGGTAATGGCACTGGGTCTCCTCCTCGTGTTTTTCTTTCAGATGCATAGTTTCCCCCCTTAACAAGGTTTTTTGAAAAGGGAGGGGGACCAGAGAAGAAAAGGAACACCATCCCATTTTCTTAGTGCCGTCTCCCTATGGGGTACTAAGTGCTTCCCCCCCTCGCACCGGACTCAAATTAGGAAGAGTATTTGAGGTGCAGCCTGTTTTGTGAAAGAGGTTTTTCCTCTGAGGTTTCAAGTACAATGGGAACAACCCTGGTTGTACTTTTTTTTTCCTTGTAATAGAAATCAGGCCAACCCACTGTGCATCATCAGGCCTTATCTGATTAAAAAGCAGACGCCTATTAATCTCTATCCTTTCATCTCACTCTATACCATTTGCTATCTGCTGTCCCATTCTAGCAAACCCAGAGACGGAGAGAAATAATATCCAGCCACTTGGCTGATTTATGCAAGTGATAGTTTGTGTTTGTAGAATGCCTTTCATCTGAAGACCTCAAAGGGCTTCACGAACATTATCACGGTGCCTGGGCCCAGCTCCAACATAAAGAGCCTTGGACGGCCATCAGCATGTAAATCTGAGTGTCTAGAGTGATTAGTACCCTGGTGACCAAGAGCAATGAACTAGGGTCTGATTTTTGATGTGAAATTCGATGTCCATGCAGGAATTTCAATTTCCAGTTCAGGCCCCGTCACAAGATAAACCACTCAGTATTCAATTTACCTCCTGAGATGTCCCCCTGGGGAGTCTACTCCCCAAGATGAAGGGCTTTACATGACAGGCAGGTGTATATATTTCTTCAATTGGCCTAATCTAATAAAGCTGGACATGATTTATATGTGCAAAATGTTGCCGTGTTAAATAATTCAGAATGAAACTGCCTTTTCTAGTTGTGCTACAAATAGATGTCAATCTGCATTTGATGATGCCTGTATCCCATAGAGAATTTGGACAGACTAGGAGAAAATATATTCCTCGTGCTGGTCCTGAGGAAAAACCCTGGGGATAACACTCCTAACTGAGCCCCATGAATTTGGCCCAAACCCAGTGACATTTTTCAAAGGGGGCTCTTCTTTTCTGGTTCTGTTTGTGTGATGAGTAAGAGTAGCTTCCTTTGAAGACTGGGGCACCTATCAGGATTTCTATGTAAATCTAACACAGAGACTTCCCTTATTGTAACACATGTGTCTGTTCATGATCAAGGCCTCAAGAATAATCAGCTCCACCTCCTAAATTTTATATTCCTCTTCACATTTCTACCCTATTTCCTAACTCACACTCCCTCCCCATTCTAATCTCATTCCCCCAGCCTGTGGATTTTTAAAGGTTTTTTCCCCCCCCACAAAAAAAAAAAACAGTATCTTGAGCCAGTATTTTTTATTGTAGCTTCTCTCAAATAAGATCATAAAGTTTGCATTCATCATTTTCATATTAGTCTTACAGACAAAATAGGGGTCATTAGGTTGTAAAAATAAGACATCCACATTTCCACAGCAGTCTGCTTCCGAACTTCAGTGATGGTGTGCATTTACCATCGTCCTCTCTCGTCTGAGGGTTCACATTCCACAGTTTCATTAGTAAACAATCCAAAAATATTAAGTGGGAAATTCCAGAAATAAACAATTTTCGTTTCATATTGCATGAGGTTCTGAGTAGCGTGAGGAAATCTCATATCACCCAGGCCGTCCCCACCCATGATGTGAATCATACACTTTCCCAGCACGCCCACGCTGTACGCACGCCCGCACATGAGGCACTTAGTAGCCAGCTTGGTTATCAGACCGACTGTGGCAGTATCACAATGCTTCTGTTCCAGCTGCGTCATGGTGTCTACGTCACTCCCCTCACTTCCTCTCATCACACGGGCATTGTGTCATCTCACATCATCTCAGAGTGTCACAGGAAGGGTGACTGTGGTACGATAAGATGTTTTGAAAGAGAAAATCCACATCACATAAATTTTATTATAGCATGTTGTTATTGTGCTACTTTATCATTAGTTCTTGTTGTTAATCGCTTACTGATGCTAATTTGTAAGTTAAACATTATAGGTATGTATGCATGTATAGGGGAAAATGTACTATATATAGGACTTGGTGCTGTTTGAAGTTTCAGGCATCCCTCATGGATGAAGGGGGTCTCCTGTGTTCCATAAAGCGTAACAGGCATTATTTCCCAACTAGAGCATCTTTGCTGATGAAAATGAAATGGCAGCATTAGGAAAATGATTCAGTCAATATAGGGAGATTTTTGATAACTTCAGAACTTCAGCTTATAGCATCGCTTAGCCTAATTTTATCAATGGATATGGTAAGCCAAGGAAATATATATCGTGGACCTTTATTAGTGAGCTAACCAAACCCAGCAGTCAGGTGTTCATCCATTGTCAATAGCTGACTAGAAACCCAGCCTTGTGTTACATGAAAGAGGCTGCGGCCAGTGGCCGAGGGGAGTGAACCCCACTCCATGGGCCCTGTGGTCACAGAGAGCCAAGAGAGGACTTTTCTGGGGCTGGTTCCATTTCCAAGGGCAGTGCTTAGTTATTATTCCCTTTAATGCAAGCCCACTTTTTGTGCTTATTTTCAACAAAATGTAGAGAAATATTCTACATTTAGGAAAGGAAGATTTTTTTAATTTTTAATGAAGGAGTGAGGACAGTCAGTATTAAAATTTCTCCTACCCCATGAACTTCCCTCATGTCGTCCTTTTCTGTTTTCTCCTTAGCATTGTTTTTAGTTTCAATTTGCTGTAGCTATTTATTTATTTTTAAAGTATATTTTATTGACTATGCTATTACACTTGTCTCGTTTTTTTCTCCCCTCTATCCCCCTACACCTCACCTTCCCTCCAGCATTCCCCTCCTTTAGTTCATGTACATGGGTCGTACATATAAGTTCTTTGGCTTCTCCATTTCCCATACTATTCTTAACCTCCCCCTGTCTATTTTGTACCTACCAATTATGCTTATTTCCTGTACCTTTTCCCTGATTCTCCTTCCTCCCCCTCCTTGCTGATAACCCTCCATATGATCTCAATTTCTATGATTCTGTTCCAGTTCTAGTCATTTGCTTAGTTTGTTTTTGTTTTAGATTCAGTTATTGATAGTTGTGAGTTTGTTGTCATTTTACTGTTCATAGTTTTTGTCATCTTCTTAGATAAGTCCCCTTTAACATTATAATAAGGACTTGGTGATGATGAACTCATTTAACTTGACCTTATCTGGGAAGCACTTTATCTGCCCTTCAATTCTAAATGATAGCTTTGCTGGGTAGAGCAATCTTGGATGTAGGTCCTTGCTTTTCATGGCATTGAGTATTTTTTTTCCAGCTTCTTTTTGCCTGCAAGGTTTCTTTTGAGAAATCAGCTGATAATCTAATGGGAACTCCTTTGTAGGTAACTATCTCCTTTTCTCTTGCTGCTTTTAAGATTCTTCCCTTATCTTTAATCTTAAGTAACTTAATTATGAGGTGTCTTGGTGTGTTCCTCTTTGGGTCCAATTTGTTTGGGACTCTGTGAGCTTCCCGGACTTCCTGGAAGTCTATTTCCTTCACCAGATTGGGGACGTTTTCTTATTATGTTTTCAAATAAGTTTTCAATTTCTTGGCCTTCCTCTTCTCCTTCTGACACCCCTATGGTTTGGATGTTGGAATATTTATAGTTGTCCCAGAGGTTCCTAAGCCTCTCCTCATTTTTTTGAATTCTTGTGTCTTCATTCTGTTCTGGTCAAATGTTTATTTCTGTCTTCTGTTCCAAATTGTTGATTTGAGTTCTGATTTTCTCCCCTTCACTATTGGTTCCCAGTATATTTTCCTTTTTTTTTTTTTTTTTCACTTTGTGTAGCCTTCATTTCTTCCTTTATTTTGGATCCATATTCAATCATTCTGTGAGCATCCGGATTACCAGTGCTTTGAGCTCTGCATCTGATAGGTTCACTATCTCCTTGTCACTTACTTCTTTTTCTGAAGTTTTGATCTGTTCTTTCATTTGGGCCATATTTCTTTGTCTCAGCACACCTGTCATTGTGTAAGGGGCAGAGCCTCAGGTGTTCACCTGGGGAGGGCAACCCACTTCACTGCACCTGTGGTGCTGTGTGTGCAGGAGGTGTCAGAGAGGGAACAGTGCCACTTGCTCGGCTCTTGCCCCACTTTCAGTCACTTCCCTCACCACCCTCAGGCAAATTATGCCCTTTGAGGTGCTTCCCTGGTGCTGAGTCCTGGGTGAGTGGGCTTGTGTATATTCTAGGACCCTGTGGGCCCCTCCAATGGACTTTCCTGTGAGACTGGGAGTTTCTCCCACCACTGCCACTGCCACAGGTTTTTACAGTCAGAGGTTTTTGGCTTTATTTTCCTACAGTGGAACCCTGGGTTGTGTGGTCACTCCCCAGTTATTTCTCCTGGTTTATTTGCTGTGACTGTGGGGATCACCAGGTCTGCCAACCGCCACATATCCTTTCTGCCCCGCTGCCCAGCTCTGCCGCTCCTACCAGTCTGAATGAATGTTTCTTCTTTAATTCTTTGGTTGTTGGACTTCCATACAGTTAAATTTTCTGGCAGTTCTGGGTGGTTTTTGTTTTTAAATTTGTCATTGTCCTTCTTTTGGTCGTGGGAGGAAGTGAAGTGTATCTACCTGTGCCTCCATCTTGGCCAAAGTCTGCTCTCTATAGCATTTCTTATTACCTGAGATCATATTTATTTACCTGTTTACTTACTTATTTTTAAACTTCACTAGAATATAAACTATGACAGCAGTGAATTTGTATATATAACAGATATACCTGGGAGCCTGCAACAGAGCTTAGAACACAATGGATGCCCAATAAATATTTGTCGAAGGAATTAATGAATGAATATTGGTAATATGGTGAATATCTAAAAATAGATTCTGCTGAACAAATAGATCAACACTTGATAGATTGCTAATTTTTCAATTCTATTAATATTTAGTAGTATAGGAATGACCTTTATTTTGATTGTTTTCTTATAACTATCAATCCACTAGAATTAATTATAAGCTAATGTCCATTAATTCTCTATATCCACTTTATCATATACACTCTAAAAATGAAAAATAATATGAATATGAATGACACCAAATTAGTGCAACATGCTAAGGTGAAGTTGTAATTCTGAAACAAACTTTAAATGTAGGTTCTTGGTAGTTTATAGTATTCAAATGTACTGATTTTTGTGTGTGTGTGTGTGTGTGTGGAACTCATACCCTGAGCCTCTTTCAACTAGCCTATGAATGAGGGACTGGTGTTGCTAAAGCCAACACATGTCCTCATACTGTCCCTTCCCTTCTTTGTAGGTCATGGGCCACAGCAGTTGAGCATGTGGACTTGGAACTTATGCAGGCCAAGCCCTAACTCTCCCACTGTGCCTCCATTTCCTACTCCCCACAATGGGGTAATAGTTCCAATTGCAATTATATGTGTATATATGCATATACATGAGGGAGAGAGATTTTTTAAAAAGAACTATGTACAAAACCTAGCATTGTGCCTGGCACATAGTACTCCATAAAAGTTAGCTATACATATATTAGTAGCAGTAGTAGCAGTGGTAGTGGTATAGTCATTATTATCTTATTGCTTATTTCCAAGCACATTTTGGTTAGCCAGTCTTAACTTCTAAAACAATTTTCAATCTTTTCCATCTCAAGGCACACATAAACTAATTACTAAAATTCTGCAGCCCCCCAAAAAACATGTATTATATTTTTTGCCTACCTTACCACAAAAAGTAGGTATAATTTGGATTCATGCATACCAGATGGCTATTGTTGTGTTGGCTGTTGTCATTTCTTTACTTGGCAGTCTAAGGAAAAGAGGTCAGTGCCCCTGATTAATAGTCAGATATCGCAAGTTTTAAAAATTATTGCAATGCACCAGTTGAAAATCGTTGTTCTAGATTCTACTCTATGTCTACATTTATCTCCATCTCAAGGTCTCCCTTCAGACAGCCTGCTCTTTCCTTTGTAATTTATCTGGCCCACTTCTGCTCTTTTATTGGGCAAATGTGCCTTTACGCACGGTTGTCCATGAGCTTCATTTAGCCTCCTAGCTTTGCCATTATCGCCAGCATCATCCATTTTGCCCATCTCTGAAATCCCAGATTCTTAAGCCAGATACCACCTTGAGCCAGCCTCTCATTCTGATGTTGAGAAATGGTTTCAAGAATAGCCCTGAGTAATCATGCCACTGTCTCAGATGTGTGGTCTTGGACAAAACATACGCAAGCTGAGTTTCTATGTTTTCAGCTTCAAAATTAAGGGAGTTGGATTAAAATAGTCTCTGAGGTCTTTTCAATCCAAAAATATTTGATTCTATCTATGTAATATTTTCTTTACTCCCATACCTGCTTGGGTTAAATTTTCAAAGAATTTGTACTGTAGTAAAATGTTCAACCTCACTTTGTTTTATCAAATGTTAAACTAACTGATCTAGATGGCATATTCGCTATTATGTCTTCATCTCAACATGTCCCGATAGCTATCGGTTTCTAATAGATCAGTTTCTTAGGCTCATATGTATACAACTGTTTTGACTCCTCTACCAATTCATCCTGGAACTAAAGTTTGAGTGTGTAGTATTGGCACACCGATTATACCCACTTGTAAGATCCACAGCAGTCAAGATGGAATATCATCCAGCTACAGGTTTATTTGATAGTTTCACTAGTCAAGCTACAAAGTAAAAATGCACTGCATTTACAGATGGCTTGGCGGTTTGTAAGTATATTCATATACATTAGCTCCTATGACCCTCTCGAGAAACTAATGAGGTAAGTAGAGCAAGCCTTATTGTCCCAATTTATAACAAGAAAAACTAGGGCACAGCAGAACACTTATGTGGCTTGCCCTAGGCACCCCAGTTGATTAGTGGCATCTAGGACGAGAGCTCAGGATTCTAACTCTAAATCTAGAGTTTTTTCCATGGTGCCCGGCCCCATTCTCAGCCAGCTCGCTCATTCCACTAAGTGCAAGGGCAAAGCACAAAATTGGTCTGTGGCTGTGAGAGATCTGTTACCCACTAACCACATTGTTTTGTTTGGGCAGAATTAGTCAAGGAATTATTATACAAAAATAGAAAAGCATATATATATATATATATATACATACACACACACACACACACACACATACATGTCTAGTCACAGCTTAAGCTGTGTGAAAGAAACATAAGAGTACAAAGTACCATCTGTCCACCTGAAGTGTAGAAAGGCAGATACATGTAATGAAGCACCAGAGAAAACATGTGAAAATCTATGGAGCACTAGATCATGCAGTACACAGTACAAAGAAATAATGAAATCAGAGATGTGAAGATTTATTTGGGCTGGAAACTATAGTGTGTTTAGGTTTGCTTTTTTAACCTTGGAAGAATTGTATGATTTGGATTGAGGAAGCCAGTGAAAGGAATAGTGAAGTTTAGGTAGTCATAGGGTGTTGGTTTTAGGAAGACAACTTGGAATCATTAAAAAAAAAGGGGCGCAGGAGGAGGGGCTTTGGACTCACATAGACCTGGGTTCAAATTCAGGCTTGATATCATTGTAGCCTTGGTAATAGAAATGACCATTCAAATGTCTATTTGTGCCAGGTTTTATGTTACATGAATTATTTCATTTAACCCTGTGAGCAACCTTGCTACTCTCAGTGCCTGAGAGAATGCCTGGCACATAGCAAGAAGAGCTCAGTGAATGTTTGTTAAATTATTTAATACAAGAGCATGGTTCTTATCTTATTTATAAGGAAACACAGGCTCAAAAAAAGTTATATTACTTGCACTGAGCCACACAGCTAACAAAGAATAAAAGTGGGACTTGAACAAAATCTGTCTAATGTAAAAAGGGGGATAGATACTCTTCTGGGTTGGTCACGGGTTACATGAAATACTCTGGCGGAAGGCTGAGTAAATGCCTGGCACACAAAGAGTGCTTGAGTAAATATTAGGACAAAATATCTCGCAGAAGTAAACTGATATGGGCTAAATGAGGAACAATAAGGAGGGCAGTTGCACAACTATTTTTGGCTTTTCAACAGTTTAAGGCAATGTGTTCAAAGTTGATAGAATTTCAAATGACCCATGTAAAGCAAATATTTGATAAGATGTTTGCTTTCATGCTCAGCCACGGCCACTGTTACTTAGTTTTTTCTGCCTAATAATTTTAACCTTAAGCATAAGAGAGACAATTGAATGACTTTTCCTGGAATAGTCTCCATTTTCCATATTTAATAGTGATTTAAGAATATTTCCTATAGTGGTATAAAGTGTCACTTGATACTTCCAATTCATATAACACCTTAATAACTCTTTAAGGTATTGAAATAAAAAAATAAGCATCTTGTAGACAACCTACGTATCCAATGTTAGTCTGTTCAGGCTGCTGTAACAAAATACTGTACCCTGGGTATCTTATAAATAGGGGACATTTGTTTTCTACAGCTCTAGGGGCTTGAAGTCCACACCACTGGATTCACTGCCTGATGCAAACCCACTTCCTCACTGAGACTCTTCCTCATTGGTGGCTGTCTCCTCACTGTAACCTCACGTGGGGAGCAGGGCAAGCCAGCTCTCTGCAGTCTCTATTACGAGGGCACTAGTCTCATCCATAAGGGCTTTACCTAGGACCTAAGCCTCTCCCCATGATCTCATCTTCAAACACCATCGTATCAAGCAACAGAATTTCAACACATGAATTTGGGGTGTGGGCACATAAATATTCAGTCTACAGTATCCATCGATTGGAGAATTGACACAGTAATATACTATTTCCATCCTAAATATATTATATAGCCATAAAAATAATGAGATCATTTATATGTACCAAACTTGGTAGATCTTTTTCATTTATTTTTAGGTGAAAAAGTATTGACTAATTGCAGAAAAGTTGCAATAGAGCAATTCCAGTTGTAGCAAGGCAAAAAAAAAAAAAAGAAAAACTCCAAACCCTCTATATATCATGCATATGATTGTAAATTCATGGGAAAAATGTGTGGAAAGGTACATGGTAAACTATCAGGAGAAATAGCTACTGGGGAAAGGAACATGGTTAAGAGGATGTTGACAGAAAACATATGGCTTTTTGCTTTAGGTCCCTGTATTTTATCCTTAAAAAAAAACATTCCGAAATGACCATGATTATTTTTTATTTCTTTCATTTAAAATTCAATAGGAATTATATCAATATAATGTCCTAAACATACTTATATAAAGAATATAATGAAGAATAATTCTTGCCCTGGCTGGTGTGGCTCAGTGGGTTGAATGCCGACCTGTGAAACAAAAGGTTGCAGGTTTGATTCCCAGTGGGGGCACGTGCCTGGGTTGCTGGCCGGCTCCCAGTTAGGAGCATTTGAGAGGCAACTGATCGATGTCTTGCTCACAAGACATGAGGATGTTTCTCTTCCTCCCTTTCTGCTCCCCTCCTCCGTCTCTAGAAATGAATATATAAAATCTTTAAAAAAAAGAATAATTCTTTACATAACTCCCGCTCACCCAAAATCTCAGTGAAATGACAGAAAATCACCTTTAAGACTGCTACAAAACGTGGGTTACCATATATTTCGAGAAATTCCTGGAAGACAGAAACCAGTAGGAGATAGAAACCAGGATGAAAGCTACTACGAAGGTAAGATTGGGAATCTCAAAAATGGCGAGTGTGTATATGATGCAACAAGGGTCCCAGTGTAATCTTCAACGCACCTGAAAAACCACATTCGAAAACGTTTTTCTAGCAGGGCTCATCGCCTTGTTCCTTTGCCACAGCATCTGAACACCCAGAAAGAAAGGTTTTCTACTTTCAGATTATCACCCTAACGGCTTTTGAAACATAGTGAGAAGTGACTGCGTTCACGTTGGAGAGAAACGCTATGAAACACAAGGTCTCCTGCAGGGGGGATACATGTTGAATACAGTTTCCTTCTCTTTCTTTTTATATAACATTTGCTCCTAGGACAAAACCTTGAAAACAGGCCTCTGAAGTGGTAGTTGTTATAGGTGTGTGCCGCAGGCAGCCCCCCAAGGAACTTACAAACGCTAAGAGGAGCTCCCAACCTAGAAGATAAGCTACAAATCCATTCTTCCTTCCCAGATAGCACAATATCATCAAACATTTGAGGAAAAACACTTCAAAAAAGAGGTTCAAAATTTAGGATGCAGAAGAACTAAGGCCTGATGGAAAAGTCTTAAATTATGGAATCATGTATTTAAACTAGAAGAAAATATATTATTTTGAAAGATTTGTCCTGGCTGGTGTGGCTTAGTGCATTGAGTGCTGGCCTGCGAACCAAAGGGTCACTGGTTTGATTCCCAGTCAGGGCACATGCCTGGGTTGTAGGCCAGGTCCCCAGTAAGGGGTCACATGAGAGGCAACCACGTATTGATGTTTTTCTCCCTTTCTTTCTCCCTCCTTTCCCCTCTGTCTAAAAATAAATAAATAAAATTGAGAATATATATTGTATATACAAAAAATGGCTGATATTAAAAAAGAAACATTAACATTCAGAATTAAAATTTATGATTATATTGAAATAAAAATCTTCAATAGGAAAAAGAGCAAAATGGATATACTGTGATCCAATTAATGAGCAGGAAAATTGAACCCGGTGTTTTTACCAGAATATAAGTCAAAAGGACAATGTAGTGGCTGAATTGTGTTCCCCCAAAATTCATGTGTTGAAGCCCTAACCCTCCGCACCTCAAAATGTGGCTATATTTGGAAGATAAGGTCTTTAAAGAGGCAATTAAATTTAAACTAGGTCATGTGGGTGAGCCTTAATGAAATCTGAAGAGTGTCCTTATAACAAGAGGAAATTTGGACACACAAAAAGAGATAGCAGGGACGCATGCCCGCAGAGGAAAGGCCACGTGAGGACACGGAGAGAAGGCAGCTACCCGCAAGACAAGGGGAGAGGCCTTGACCATGGGCGTTTGGTCTCCAGAAGTGCAAAAATAAATTTCTGTTGTTTAAACCACTAAGTCTGTGTTATTTTATTAGGACAGCCCTAGAAAAGTAATATGGACAAAAGTCTGGAAGGTATGAGAAAATAGTTAAGGTATATCCAGAATTTTACACATTTATTCAATAAGATTTCTACAGAGGCAGAACAGAGGTAATGGAAGAAAGAATATAATCCACAGTGATTCCCAGCCCTGGCCGGTGTAGCTCAGTGGGTTGGGTGTCACCCCTCACAAAGGGAAAGGGTCACCGGCTGACTCCTGCCAGGGCACACACCTGGGTCATGGGCCCAGTCCCCAGCTGGGGCGCCTATGAGAAGCAGCGGAATGATGTTTCTCTCACACGTCAATGCTTCTGTCCCTCTCTTTCTCTGAACAATAAGCAAATAAAATCTTTAAAAAGAAGAAGAAGAAGAAGAATTCCCAGAACGGAAGACAAGTAAGAGCCTGCTAATTAAAAGACTTGCAAGTTTGCTGAGCAAAACACATTAAAAGAAGACCCATAAGGACACACATTTTGAAATTTAATAAACAAATCAGAAAAAAAAAGTAGTGAGAGCTTCCCTGTCTACGGTAATCTACTTGTAAGCTGAATGCACAAGGAATGTTGCAGCCCAGCAATCATTCTTGATGTCTTCACTGACTCCCGTGGAAAGAATCAAAGTTTAGAAATGGATCAGAATCTAGAAGCTATTTTCTAAAAATCTCTTATTTCTTTGAAATAAGGAAATTGAGTCTCAGAGAGATTAACTATCTGGGTATTTTTTAAAAAATAGTTTCAAGTGCTCCCTTTGGCGGCACATATGCTAAAATAGAGTTTCAAGTTCTTCAGTGCCCTCCCATAGACCCCCTTGGGGTGGGATCTATGCGCCCTCCCCTTGAATCTGGGTAGGCCTGTGGCCACTTCTACGATGTTTGCCACTGTTCTCGTGTTCCCAGGACTGTCTTGGATTTGGCACTGCAAATCCCCAAGGAAAGCAGGTCACCAGAAAGGTGACTTACGTGTCTTCCAATGTGGGATCACTCTGTTTACTGGAACACTCACATACGGAGTCTGTTGTGAGGCCACCGGGCTGGACTGGCCTTGTGTAGTATTTTAGTTGGCAGTCCCGGTGAGTTCAGCCCTGCAGGCCTCTCCCCAAGGTGCCCAAAATGTGCCCAAAGATGTCTTCCGCACTGCAGACCAGCCCTCGCGCCAGCCGCGTGCTACCACAGGGCTTGTGTTGACACTACGTGGGACAGAAGAATTCATCAGCAGGGCCTGATCTTATTACTGACCTTCAGAGTCACGAAATATATGAAATCAGTTGTTATTTTAAGCCACTAAATTTGAGGAGCTGCTTGCTGAATGGAGATAATTAGAAGACTGATTGAAAAGATGGGGATCCTCAGGTGTCTTCAGTTCTGGTGCAGAGACTGGTCTGCCATAGAAGAGCATTGTGATTGTTTTTTTCTTTCAAAATTAGTGTACATTTTCTTCTTAAGTCGAGCCATAGCTTTCTAGGGATTAGATACAATTATTGGTCTATATAGTAAGTCAATATTAAAATGAACTGTCTTTCGTTTAGGAAATGATTATAAAGATTTTTTAAAAGCAGGTATTTCTGGCTCAGAGTATATTTTTGTATGAGTTTTCATCTAATCAATGAAAGAAACCAAGTAGTAAGTTGAACAAGAAAGGTTTAATATAAATAATTATTAACTATAACAGGGGATTATAGTAATCAGAGACTGGCTGGTAAGAAGGTGAAAGGAATTTTAAGAATACAGGAATAACAGATACACATATAATATCAGAAATAACAATATAGTGTAGCCACTATCCCTGGTGTGGAGGTAAAGATCCAAGGAAGAGTCCCCACCACTCACTCAGAGCTCGGATGCAGACCTATCCGGAGGCGACACCACCTTGGCTCACCGGATGGCAGAGAAGCCACTGTGGCGCCCTGCCAGCAGAGCTGGTAAGAAATGGCCCCTCAGAAAACTGCAGGAAACTCACCCACGAGTGTGTTGGAGAAGGCTGTACCCAGGGATGTGTCTCAGAAAGGCATGAAGCTGCGATATGGTCAAAGGAAGCCCCTGGTCACTATACTCCACAGGAAATGGTGCCGCGCTGCAACAGGGGTGTCAACCCTTTGACATCTCCGGGCCACCCTTGGGAGAAGAGTTGTCTTGGGCTACACATTAAATACATCGTGACATGTAATCACAAAAAAATCTCATAATGTTTGAAGTAAATTTATGATTTTGTGTTGGGCCACATTCACAGCCAGCCTGGGCCCCAGGCAGCCTGGGGGCTATGGGTCGGCTGCAGGAGCTTCAGTGCTGAAAAAGCCACCAGAGCTGCAGGAGCCCAGCAAGTGCCTCTGCTGAACCAGGAGGCAAGACCTCCTCCTTCCACAACGGTTCTCTAGTGCTCTCCACTAACAAAGTGTAACCTTGTGCCGGTTGGCAAGAAGAAGTGCTTACCAGGATCAGATCCACTTTTACAAAGCAGGCAAAAAGTACGGAATCTGAGTTGAATAGCAAAACAAACAAACAAATAAACATGTCATAATTATTAACTATGTACATCAGGGTTTTACTTTAACATATCAGTCTTCCCCATATCAGGTTCTGTAAAGGATTAAGCAGATGTTTCCAAAAGGTGCATATTTTCAATTGTAACAGTCATGTTTAAGTATCAAGCGAATTTTCTGATTATAACTTTTACGTGTACCAAATCATTAAATGTTGCTCCTAAAATTATTAAAAACCCCATTAGTGACTATATATAGGCACAAGACTACTTCTTACTTTTTAGAATGATAGAAATATTATAAATTAGATATGATAGTTGCAAAATTCTGTAAAACACTAAAATTCTATAAATATACTAAAATTCATTAAATTGTACTCTTAAAATGGATCAATCTCATGGTATAAAAATTATACCCCAGTAAAATTTTTCTGAAAATCAGATACTAATTATATGACAAACTTTTCAAAGTTTGGGAAAATGGGAATATCCATGGGAAAATGCATATATATTTACAGGTCTGATTGAAACTTTAGGTGACCTGTTTTTCCACCACTAATTCATTTAATAGTTTTCATACTGTTTTCACATAGTACATGCATATCCATTCCCTACATTTTTGCCCTTGTATATTTTTCCACAGCTACAATATTTCATGACTTCCATAAATCTTTTCTCATCCCTCTCGAAGGTAATACATCGCTCCTGATTATTTTTTCCATTAACATATCTGAATGTTTAAGGACAGATTTTTAGAATATTTTTATAATTGTCTTTAACACATAGTTTGATACTGTTGGCAGCAAGATGTTATTTATCATCGTAGGAAGTGTTCTCTTTCTAACTATTTCTTATTTTGAATTGAAATAAATTTTCTGACAATGCCGCTGAGGTTACAGATGATTTTTATTTTGTTTTCTCCTCAAAACAGTCTTATCCTGGAAGTTATCTGTGACCTGGGGTTACCTGAGGTTTCGATAACCCAGGTCCTGGAACCAGACATCCTGGGCTCTGTTTTCCGATACCGACTTATGCCCCAGCTGAGCCAGCAGGGGCATCTAGCCCACAGCCCGCGGCCCACGGGCCACATGTGGCTCAGGATGGCTGTGAATGTGGCCCAACACAATCGCAAATTTGCTTCAAACATTATGAGAATCTTGTTTTTGTTACTGTTCGTGTATTTAATGTGTGGCCCAAGACAACTCTTCTTCTTCCAGGGTGGCCCAGAGATGCCAAAAGGTTGGACACCCCTGGAAGGGATACCAGAAGCCTAGTAATTCATTTGTTGTTTATAGAGTAAAAGGTTAATGACTTTGTAGAATTATGTTCATCTTAAGTGACTGTCCAACTTTAAAATATATAGTTGAAAGTAAAATATAAAAAATGAGTCCTTTTCAAGATTTAACCAACATTTTTTTTTGTATTATCAAGTCTAGTACAGTGTCTGGAATAAAGTATGATATTTAAGTGAATTAATAAAATAATAATACAGAATCAAGTATTGAGATTTTAATGTGAACAGCTCTACTTTGCCTCAAATGTGAATCAATGACAAACATTTACCATATTTTTCAGACTATAAGATGCACTCCTTCGCAAATTTGCGAGGAAAATGGGGTGGGTCTTATAGTCCGAATGTAGCCTACCTGGCTTGCTGTGTGGGGGGTGGCGGTGGAGTTGGGTCACAGGTTATTAAATATTTTACCATATTTTTTGCTTCAAAAATTTTTTTCCTCTTTTCCTCCTCTAAAACCTAGGTGTGCCTTATAGTCCTAAAAATATGGCACTTTTAGTGTATACATAGCTATTTGGGGAAAAAAACAAAAAACCTTTCCTTTAGACAAATATAACCCAATCGGATGTAAAGTTGGAAAGTAAAGAAAAGCCCTGAAGTTCCTCCTTATGTTTGTCATCTAAACCCTGTTGAGAAAAAGAGAGACTAATTTACATCAATACACCATTAATTTTCATACTTTGACAGGATAAATCTGTTCTAATATCCCAAGTCAAGTTTCTTTCTCCTTAACTCATCAGCTTCCCGGAAAGTTACTGAATATACGGAATTATTAAGAGCTGTAGGTGTTTGAATAAGAAATTCTAATTATCTCAGCCTTTACTCATGGTAGCTATCTCACTTCCATGGCCTGCTGAGACTGTTCTGAGTTTCAATGATGTAGGTACACGCTGCTGCCTGAGTGGCAGTCACCTGGCTGAAGCAGCTCCCTAGGTCTCCATTCACTTGCTCAAGTTTGAGTGTCCTGTGCTAGAAGTGACTGAATCTGCCCCTTTCCCAATATGCTCGGCTAGGGTCTTCGTTTGTCAATGACCCTCTTAAACGTCAACTACTCTCTCTACTGACTCCTTTCTTTCAGCAGGTATGTTGAAGGCTGTTTCATATTAGAAAAATACAAAACGACAAGACTTTGTTCAAATTACCCTTGTCTATTCTCTTTCAACAACAAACTTCTGAAAAGAATGAGCTTTATTTAATCTGGTTGCTCCCCAACATTTCAGTTTTGAGCAGACTTGTTTTTGCTACCATTTTACTTAACATTTCTCCCGCTATGATCAGTAAGTCTTTCTTCAAATAAAAACTAATGGAGGCTTTCAGTCCTATATTTACTTGATTCCCTGGTGCAACTGGAATTGTTGATCACTCTCTTCTTTTCAGAGGTACCACTTACCTCTAGTTGTTTTTTAGTGTTTGTTTTTTAATCCCTCTGTTCATCATTCAAACAGATATATTGTCTACTCCAAACTTGGATGTCGGTGTTCCACAGGGATCCCATTTTTGACCCTATGTTCTATTTGTTGACATTCATTTTTGCTTTGATTAACATGTTTTTGTTCATAAAGACCTATCTTTCAACAGGTTTTCATCCATAAAGACCTCTTCCTGCTCTGGATAGTTTATTTAATTTGGTTTAGACTATTCTTGTAGAATTTTTACTTTCTAAATAGAAGTTTTCTAAATTAAGAATTGGTTTAGTCCATGCTTATTATCATTTTTGTTCACTCTAGATATACTCGGTGGCTTGAATATTATCTCAGTGCACCCTGAGCTGCCAATTAACCACTATTGTCCCCTGAATTTGGGAGAAATTCTTTCTTCTATTCTCACATGTAGAGGTTCTGTATAAGTTCAATAACTTTACAAACATTTTGATCATTACAATTTACAAGAACTTAGACAGGTATGCATGATATAATTCACTTCTTTCTGGACCTTTACTCATATATATGTATGACTGTAAACAAACTTATAAAAGATTCAAGCATTTTCCATTGAATCTACTACAGCAAGTGTATTCATTGCCTTGTGATAGATTCAAACTCCTCATTATAGGGGATAAAGGCATTCCTTTAGTCCAGTCTGGCTGACTGCACCTTTGTGTCCATTATAAAAAACTACCCTTTCTTACGTTGATACAGCACAGAGACAGGGCACATAGCTTGGAGAGCAGAGCATAATAAGCTGGATGCCAGCTCCCATTTTTCCCTCACCAAAACACCTTTGTTAGGGCTCCTAATGGCCCTCCCTAAAATAAATCCTCTATGCATAGCCACCATTCCTCCCCTCCAGGGTCCCTGTGGTCTAGCTAAGCTGAACTAACACTGCTGCTCTCCTATTCTGGTTTTGCCTCTAAACCTGTGTTCGTGGTGTGTCCTGACCGGCATGACCTTCCGTCTTCATCCTAATGTGGCACAACAATTTAACCTGTTTTTTCTTAGAGCCTGTACTGATTCCTTATATAAACCTAGCTGGTCTTCTTCCAAAAAGTAATATTTTTTGTATGTATTATCACAAACCCTTTTTGAGTTTGTTAAGTATCGTACGTCAACTACAGAACTTGAAGCATCTCAAGAGCAGAGATGATGTTTTCTCTTTTGTATCTTCTGTGAATGGGTAAACACAGTAGAGTTTTGTTGAATGAATATCTCAAACTTAATCACAGGAAATGGGTTAATATTTGTAAAATGCTTAGCATAGTAACTTTCACAGAGTAAGTGCCATACAAATGTTTGTTAAATAAAATGAAAGGTTGATAGGACATGAGTTTGGGTTTGAGAGGACTATTGTTATTATAATGAATGATAATTGAGTTCATAATTTATTTATACACTCAGAAATACTTTCCTCTTTTATCACTAGACTTTTAGTAATGTGGAACCATGGATAGAAACATTGCTTTCTTTTTATATTCTATTCGTTTCTCTAATTATATAACATTTCTCTCACAGTGATAGTTAAATCTCATTATATTTAATGATTTATCCATTTTCTGCTATAACAGTTCTATCAGTGACTCCTTGTGCTATAATCTCATTATTTCACAAAATTATATCCTATTTGTTAAGAATAGTGACTATTACCATGATTTCATCTTCTTCAAATACTCTTTTTAGTTTCAATGTCATAGCCTTTTTTGTGAAAAGATTAAATATTTCTTCTCTTCAGTTAGCTTAATTCTATTCAATGTTGCTTAAGTCATATAACATATTTTGCTGTATGTTGCTATTTTATATAAAAATTTAAGTCTGTGTCTGAACTGTTGGTTTCGTTTTTACAACTCTTTTTTGAATAAGATAGAAAACATGCACTGAAGAAATCTAAATCACCTAATTTTTTCTTCCAGTGTATAATAAACCTGTAAAAAATATTGAATCTTCACTCCTTAACTTCTACATGAGATTGATTTTTTCCTTTCTTGATTGAAATATAGTTTGTATAAGAAACGTATGAAGTGTTCAACTGAGTCTCCTAAGTGCATGTTGAAAATATAAATAGAACATTATAGATTTTCACCATATACGACCTAGCAAGTGAATTTTAACTCAAACAAATAAACAGGTAGGAAGCAAGCTGAGTCTGCCCCTTGTTTCGTGTGCACTGCAATGTCCATGGGGACAAGTTCACCCTGTTGGGTTAATGCCAAAAACATTTGAAAGCCAAAGGGTAAACTGTGTTTCTGAATAGCTCCTTCCCCAGCTAAGACCTAATAGCTTTTCTCTTTCAATTTTTAATATAGATATTTCTAAATATATTTGTGTGTTACATGAAGAATATTATCCCAATGTACATACTACCAGTTTCAAAAAATGACCAGTTGTATGTCACTTTTAACCTCATTCTGCCACCCATTATGGTATTTTTTTAATGTTAAAAAATTTCCAATTGAACAATAACAAAAACTTATTTAGAAAAAATCCTGAGTCTTAGGTGCCACTTCTCTGCTTGGCATAATATTGATCTGTGGTAAAAAATGACCACATAGCTTTTCTTTGATTGAAAAGCATAAGTTCATTATTCTTTTGGGAAGAAAAGTCGTCAGTCTAGTGCAGTGGTCAAGCATCCAGGCACAAGCTAGACTTCCTGCATTAAACCTTGGCTCCACCAAAATTTGGCCATGATACCTGATCAAACTATTTGTCTTTTATGAGTCTCAGTTTCCTCCTCTGATGATAATAGTACTTATCTCGTGGGTGCACTATAAAGATTATATGAGTTAACATGTGTGAAAAAGTAAAAAAGTTTTTGGAACATGGTAAGCCACACCTATATGTCCCATTATTATTCACTTTCTTGAATTAAAAACCTCTTCTAAATTTGAAAGAGTTGTGCATCCGTAAGGTAGGTGTTGTCTTTAAGGATGATGATGTAAAGACTTAAAACGCCTTTTAGAATAATAGATAAGCTGTAACATCTTAATTATAAAAAAATAATACATTGTCTCTTTTGCTCCTGAAAAATAGTTCTATATGACTACTTTTCAGGATTAAATTAAAAGTGCTCTAATTTAATGTTTTAATTTTTTAAGTCTCAGAGAAAAATTCTAGTTGGGACAGGTAATGTTAAGAATACTAAAATTAAAGCATATGTTAAAGTAATTTGTTCATTTAACTTTTATGGGATTCTTCTAAAATCCAAGGAAATACCATGAGAACACAAATAAACAAAAAAATTAAAATATGGTCAGAAGAAGAGTCCCCAGCCATGGCCAGGTAGCTCAGTCGGGTACAGAATCATCTCTACATGCCAAGGTTGTGGGTTTGATCACTCCATCAGGGCACACACAAGAATCAACCAATAAATGCGTGAATAAGTCCAACAACAGGTCCATCTCTCTCTCTCTCCATCTCCCTCTCTCTCTCTTTCCTTCCCTCCTCCCTCCCTCACCCTTCCTCTCTAAATAATTATTTTTCTTTTTAAAAAGAAGAAATATCTCCATGTATCTTCAGTTGTTAGCAGATCCCCAACATGCTCATTATGTGTAAACGTGTTTTAAAAAAAATACAAGGTGCTTCTTTGGCTGATTTTAAAAATCTTAAAAAGGGAAGACAGAAGGAAAGAGTAGAGAAAAATGAAGGAAAAGAGAAGGAAGAAAGGAAAAACAATAATAAAAAGAAAAGTGCTTACACTAATTCGGAAGTAGAGGGTCACAAAGCGGGCTGGCATGGAGTGTATTTAAGCTATAGAAACCTTAATATAATGGCCCAGGAGTCAACCAATCAGGACCCTGAGAACCACATTTCCATAATGGTGATTGGCTGGTGGGCCGGAGGCTCAGCTGAGCTGAGTGGATGGGGAGGAAATGTTCGGCTGAGAAAATAGCAAAACAACTTTCTGGCTTTCTGTTGTTTATTACATATTTTCCAAATGATTGTGGTGATTCATCCTTTAGGAAAGTTTGTTTGGAAAACAAAAGAAGCACAGTTGTTCACAACAAAAGTGATATTTAGTGGCCAAAAGAGCTGAATGTAATGGTGCTCCTTTATTTTTCTTTAAAGTTTAGTCTCCTGATTTTTCCAACCAAATGTGTTAAGACCAACTGGGAGATTTATTAGGGTTGATTTAAGTTGCAAATTAGACGGGGGTTACTATTTCTGATAAGCCACTTGGCTTTATTAATGTGTTGGCTTTGTGAAATATGCATAAATGGAATGAAGCTTGTGAAGTGCAGGGAAATCCTTAAATTCTAGCACCAAGAGTATTCAGGTACTTCCACAGTTAAAGGGGTTCTGCTACTCTTCCACTCTTCCAAAAGAAGCTATATTAGCGGTTTTTTTTCTTACAGCTATAGATATGTGAAAGCTAGACCCATTTATCCATACATTTGGTATTACTCTCACAATTCTTAAACGTATATAAATCCACTGTCATTAAGTCATAGAGATTTCAAAAAATGACAAAAGGGGGAGCAGAGAAAATGAGGAAGAAAGAAAGAGCAGAACATCCGTATCCTGCAGCCCTTTGGCTCATTTCTGCTTGGTGCCTGTATTTTGTTGTGGTTGTTTTAATGCCACCCAGGGCAGTGACAAAATTTCACCTACAAGTTTTAAAATTTATTTTACAATCATTCTTTCCACAGACCATCTTTCTGGAAATGAGAATAATTCTGTAATGCAGATTAAGCAGAAGTATTTTTCAGTCTCTCCCAGTGACCATTCCTTGGCTAGCTAACAGACCAGCCATTCAGAAGCAATTTTCTTCAGGCTGAAATTATGTGCTGACCGTAGCAGATCACTTCCCATAATAACCCTTCCCCCCACCCAACGCTAAATACAATCTGTCTCCTACTCACTGTAATAACGTGCAAATGACTGTAATTTCGCAGACAAGAAACAGCCCAAAGTGAAACATGTCTAAACAGAGGTCGATTTGAAAAATCAGGGCTATTACCTAAATCTGTAAAATACATATTGTAATAAAACCAGCAATAGCAATCTCCAATAAGTAGTTTCAAAAAAAAAATGTAGCTTGTGTTTTGATCTTCTTTATGCACCCAGTCTCCACTGGCATAAAAGAAAAATCCTTTTCCTGAAATGGTTTCATTAGAGGCGATGTAAATGGCCTTATTTCACTGACCAATTTGCAGACCTTGCTTAGGCACCTATTCAGATATAGTAGCCCACACCACACCACAAGGGCCCGGGCCAAGTGGAGGTAGATTTCAGACACTTAACACTGACCTACATTGCAGTTCTCTCGATGTGAGCAGTATACAAATGTTTTCCTTTAGAAGAATGTGCTGGTTTGCAATATTTTGCTAGGTTCTCTAGAACTCCAGGGCATAAAGGGGACGAGATACACTGCTTCCCCTTGATTATTTTAATGTTGAGGATTGGGACAGAGGGAGAAGGACCTCCTTTCACTATCTAGTTCTTTACTATTAAAAGTCATTGTAGCCTTAAATCAAAACATGGGAAAGTTGCTTTATGTCATTTTAATCTGTTTAGGTAAAATCATGTTATAAAGGTTTGTGAAGACATGCATTATTCTCCTTCCCTTGGCTGCATGGTCCCTTTGTTATACTCTACAGAATTTAAATTGAAGGTGAGCTAATAAGGCATAGACATGACGTGAAAAGTCAACACAACTGTGTTATACAGTGCATGTAACTGTCCATATTCACAAAATGTATCTTCGAATGCCTGTGAGTCTTCTACGGCAGGGTGAATGAACACTGTGGGTGTCTTTCTTCCCTAACACGCTCCTCCCACCCGCAGCCAGAAATGTTTCCATGTGCAGGGTTCTCTCTCTTCACTGGACACTTTCTTCTTGGTACTTTATTTTGGTCCAGTGATATTTTAGGATACTGCAAAAATGTCCAATGTTTGATCAAGAACACTGGTCACCTCTTTTGGGTGACACTCATCTAGAGATGGATATTGTTACAAATACTCCAAAGAAACCTGAATTGGAATTAATAAGCAATTGTGAGAAAGTAGAGTTTTCTTCCAAGGGCCTTTCAGAGGTAGGAAGTTAGGATGGTACCTGTAGCTAAAGGCAGTGAAGTTCTTCTAGTGTTTGTGTGGGTGTTTAATAAATCCCCAATTCTATATTCCCTAAAAACCAGGGTGGGTCTCTTCATAAGCAAGCCTAGACAGATAAGAATTTTTCTCCACAATCTTTCTTGAGCAATCAGAAAGTTTCTCATTTTGTCTAAATTAAGTTCCTCTGTCCATAAATTAAGCCCATATCCAGGTAGGTTTTATGTGTAACTTTATTTTCCCCCTTTTCTCCTTGACCTTGAGTAAATCTATGTTAATGTTAGCATAGGTTTAGAAGAGCTAGGCCCAGGTATAGACAGAAATAAAAATCCCAGAAATTATTTCTTATCCTTAATAACATACCGAGAATCAGAGGAAACACACACACACACACAAAGACACCAGGGTTTCCCTGTGTTACTGCTGGAAGCAAAGTCCTCCTCAGCATTATGTAATTCTGCCCTTCAAAAGGAATACAAATCTTGTGCCAGGACCTCCTGATCACCTGGTAATTGATGCAGTAAGTGCAGGGGGCAGAGCTGCTGGTGGTGGTTATTGGATATGAAATAACACTCTTTACCTGCTCATACTCCTCCTAACCTTCTAGACTCATTTCCAGACAGGTCCTCCCCTCAAGCACATCCTGTGCTGACACACACTAAAATCTAAAATCACCAAGTGCACACGTTACCGAACAGTGTAGTAGGTATTTATCAAATATGTGCACATGGATATTAGTAGGGAGACAGGGGTATTCTGTTATCTTGATAAGAGATCAACATGAAACTGTCTTTTCTAAAATATAATTGAGCTTACCAATTTTGTGGAGGGGGTGGCTTCGATTTTCTAATCTGGTAATTATCTTAGTGTCAGTCATCAATTAGCTGATAGCCCTCTGATGTCTCTTGATGGGCCCTTTTGTCGAACAACACAAAACAAACACACGCAAAGCTAGGGTAACAACCGTGGTTTATTCAACTCTTTTGGAAGAACTTGGAAGGCAGGAGGTAGGGGTGGGTGCAAATGGAGTGTGGAGATGTACTGGGAGGAAAATGCATGAAGTTATTGAAATGGTTTGGTTAAATATGTGACTGAGCTGGGTGTAAGCATTAATCATCGACCAGCTGGGTTTGTCCAAAGGGGTTAGGTCAAGATCATTTGAGTATTAGGAAGCCTACGTGTTGTTTTTCCCAAGGGAGTATGTTGGAGGAGTGCTTTTATCCTTTTCCAGCTTTACCAGGCATTATTTTCTATGCTTTTTGAAGTCTAGTTGTTTTAAGAGCTATTGATTTGTTCAAACTGATATAACATAGGGGGTAGCCATGGACTTCCAAGGCTAAAATGTAGATGATATTTCAGGGACACAGAAAGTGTCCAAGAGTGATCTGGTCCTTTGAGGAATCACCCTTCCAAAAGAAGAAAAGTCAGAAACCACCATATGGTGCTGTATTACTGTCAACAGGACCTACACAAATTGTCAAAGCTGTACATTAAAAAAATATAAAACAAACATCAAGGCAAAAATGAAGGGTAAGTGGATATCAGATATCTAATTTGCCCCATTTTATTTGTTAATATACAACTTTGATTTGAATACAAATCTATTTAGGGAGATCTAGGGACTATTATAGTTTGCATCCCTCGAGTTAATGTACCCCAGAAAAGAGTGGAAACTGCTCTTTATTATTGTTTGCAGCACCAAATCTAGTTCCTGTTGGATTGCAAAACAACTAATTGGCATTTGTGTGTGTGTGCGAACTAAATATACTGAAAGGTAAAACAGTCAGTAGACATTACTTAAAACATGACAAATATTTTTATTGATCTACAAATTTATCACTGAATATTTACATCATAAGTGATCTTGTGCTAGCAGTAATTCACTCTATAGGTCCATTTGACTCCGTTAAGACAACTCTCTTAGATTGTAATTGTCATGTGGAAATATACAATCCCAGTAGCTCTGGGATCTTCAAGGCTTGGAATCCTGATGCTTTCTATTAAATCCAGAGCACCGTTTGACTTTAGAATTTCCATATTATAGCTCCTTAAGTACTAGAAAATAACAATAAAAATAAATAAAAGTGTTCTAAAGGCTTAATATATATAAATACATTAGCTGAAGTATATTAGCTGTTACAGTACAATACTGAACTTATTTCATACTAACCTCTCTTATCCTGTGACCTCCGAGTCCTATTAACTTGGTTGCTGGCATTTGTCCCACAATAAATTCTAAAATATTTCTCTATTCCTGGCGGATTGCCCTCTGCGTAGTCAGAGGGTTCTGACATCCCCCTTCCCAACGTAGGGTTTGGGGGAAGGTGCATGCTGACAATCCGTGGGGTTAAATATGCCGACTGGAACTGTTTAATAGGTTAATCTTCCTAGCATATTTTATCCCCACAAATCGATTTTAAAAAATGAGGCCGGCCCGATGTGTGAATATGGTTGGCTGGGTCCTTATTTTATTTTGTATTTTGGGGGGAGCTGGCTAGGGCCAGGTGGGAAAGATTTGTTACTAATTCCAGGGAAGAACCATTCACTTAGTGGTGGTTAAATGGTTGCCAGCTTTTGCACGCCAGTGCTGGTAGAGCAGAAGACTGGAAACAAAAGGGTTACTTGTTTCCCCACCACCGCCTTTACCCCCAGATCGATTTTTCTTATTTAATCAGCGAGTAAAAAGAGAGACACAGGGAGGGAAAAAAAATGGAAGAAGGGCAAAGTGGTGGGGGAGGGTTGAAACCCAGAAGCTGCTATACAGAAAAACAAGTCTCGGGAGTTCACGCTGCCGAGTCCTTGCAACAAGGAAGGCAAGGCAAGAAAACGCTCGCAGTCATTTCTACACAGCCAGCCCCCCTTTTCTCCTCGCTACGCGCTAGTGGCTCATTTGGCTTCCCTCTGCCACCGAGAGATCACATACATTATTTCCCCCAAGATAACACAATCAAACTCGTATTTACCGACATCCTCTCCTCTCAGCCTGTTTGAGATTTGTTTTAATAAATAAGTGTTTTACGTGAATGATGTAGTAATTGAAACGGGCACACCATTTTCCCCCCTTCTTGCTGCAGGAGGCTCTTCTACCCCAATCTGGATGGAAAATAAAACGCTTTGTCTCCACAACAACCCCCCACTGCACCCCCACCCGCTCTCAGTGTGTGTTTTATACGTGTGTATTTCTCAACCCCCTACAGTAGCCAAGAGAAAGCAGCTAGCCAATGAGAGAGCCCAGTTTCATAAAAGCTGCTCTCTGATTGGCCCGATGCGAAAGGGCAATGGGAACAAAGAAAAGTCCCTTTCAGGTATAGAGGCTGAGAGCTTCTTTTGCTCCACTCCCCCTGTGTGTGTTGTGTTTCAGTCCTGATTTCAGTGTTGCAGAACAAGCTTGTGTGTGTGTGCACCAGGGGGATTTTTGCTTTCTTTTTATTTTAATTTTTGCTTTTATAAAAAAATACACAGGACAGTCTGTGACATTTGATGGTCCATCTTCTTTAATAATAAATTTGTTGAAGAGATTATAATTTCCAAAATAAAGCGGCTGCAACCAAACACATTCAATGCAGTTAGAAGGAAAAGGTCAACTCGATCCAATACAGACCGTAAGTACGGTTGCGTGGTGTGTCTCTATATAGCACTTAGCGGGGACTTCATGCAGGGGAATGTGCGAGTTTTATGCATTGAAATGAGGAACTAGTTACAGGGTTTGGCTTTTGCATTGAGAACAACAACCCAAGAACGGTGAATTTTAGCCAGTGGAGGGTGAAGCATTTGTAACTTCACACAAATTAAGCTTGACTGGGCACTCGGGGTAACTTAGAGTAAATTACCTTTTGGGCTCTAACCCAAGGAGAATAAAAGTGCCACAGTTACATATCCTGCTCCGCAGTGTCCATTCTGGGGCTCACCTCCTCCCTCTCCTGTTCTAGCTGGGCAAGACCTTCCAAACCGAGCCAGGAAAATGGGGGCAAGCGCAAAAATAAGACGAGTTCAGTCTCCTGTCACATCTAGTGTCCAATAATTTAATACTAAACAAGGAAATAGTCACCCATTACATCTAATGGTTATAATGACCATTTTCCACCTTCTTAAAAAAAAAAAAAAACAAGCAGCAAAAACACCACTAAGAAAAGAAAAAGCCCCACCCAACCCAAACAAACCCACAAATAGTAACAATGGTGTGTTTATTACAGGACCTGGCTTGGGAGATAGTAAAATATTTTTCTTTGTTTAAGACAGGAGGGGTCCCCTAAAACCAAAGTAGCTTAGGAAGTGCCCTCCGCCTCCGACTACGCGTCCCTATCCCTGGCCCCTTGGGAAAGCCTACAAATTGGAGATAAGTTGAGGAAAGGTTTATAAGGTGTTTCTTTAAAACATCTGCTTGCTCTTGTGCTCATTACATTTCACTCCTTCCGAACTTCCGAGAGCCTAGATCTGGGAGAAATGTTTCACATTCATAACTTGTAGCTGCGCCCACTGCAGGGGGGGGGGGGGGGTCGGCGGCGGTGGGGGGAGTGTGTGCAGGGGGAGGGGAGAGACCTTCAGCTTTTTTTTTTTTTTTTTTTAAAGACCAGATCAGTATTTTCTTGATACGCTTGTCACCATTTTTGTTCTCACGACAACCAATTGAGCCCTTGATCCTCACGTGATGTGAAAGGCTAGCACTGTAACAAAATCGCTCCTTTTAGATGGTTGGTTGTTGCTAACTCGCCCATCCCCCCTCTCCCAGCCCCGACATTTCCAGCAAAGCGACTCTCCACTTCCAATCCATCAACAATTCATTACTGCTTTTAGCTTCCAAAACGCCAGCTAATTAAAAATACTAAGCCAAGCTCTGGGGCCATCTGACTAAACACAGGAGGGGGTGGGTGAAAGAGGAGGAGAGAAAAATAAATAAAAGGGAGACGCATCGTTTGCCGCGACTGTAAACCGGGAAAACTGTCCTGGAAAAGGTGGCCTTAAAAAAAAAAAAATCTTTTTTTGACTCTAATTATCGAATTACCGCCTGACTGATTGGCTTGAACGACCGCGGATTTTCCCCCCTCGGGGACTATACTAGGAACTCGGTTCCTTTTTCTTAAAACAACATAAAACAGGAAAACATCACATCCTTTAGGTTCCGAAGGCTGAACCAATTTTAAACGCCGTTATTTTCCCTTCCCCTCCCCCCGCCCCCCGCCCGGAGCGAAAGCTGTTATAACTGGTTTATCAGCTCGTGGACCATCTGCTCCCCTCCCCCCTCCGCACCTTTCTTTTTCTGCGCTGGCTCCGCTTCTCGTCCCTTCCTTTCTTCCTCCTCCTCCTCTCCTCTTCTTCCCCCCTCCTTTCCTCTTAAGTTAGTTCAAGAAATCAAATCTGTCAGGACGGCGGAAAAATGCCACTTCCCGACTAACAGGCGGAATCCAGCCCAGATTTTCAGTCCTTTCTTCTTCTTCTTTCTTCCCTTTCACTAATTTATCCCGATGTTAGCACATTCTGTCTTGTTACTAGCGGACGCCTGTAGGTTTGCTACATGGGATCATTACTTACTGATCACGGTGACTCTGAAGTCTGGAACTGAAGGCGGAATGAGAAGTTGGGAAAACTTTTTTCTCTAAACTCGCTCTTTAAAAAAAAAAAACTATTATTCTCGATGCTTGTTAAGAGGAAAAAAAACCTTTGGTGCTTCTGTTGTGAATGTGAAACATTATCTTCCAGCTGTACAGTGACACATTTTTTTTTTTTTTTTAAGGAGAAAAGGACTCCTGATCCGTTTGCCAAAAGGGGGGTGGGGAGGTGGAATAATGTTATCGAGTGATTATTCTGGCTGAGATGTGTTGTTTGGTTTCTTCCTTCTTGATCATTTGGTGTTTAAGTAAAATGAGGCACAGGCTTGTTTGCCGAGTGGAGTGGGAAAGGCATTTTGATTTGCTGGCCTAATTAAAAAATGATAAAGGATTAAAGGTAAGCAATGTCTGTGTGTGTATGTATATTTATTTATTTTTCTTGACAATCAACTGTTAAAAAGGGGCTGATCCCTTTAAAAACCGTTTTAACTGATCTTTGTCAAACACACACTCATTTGCGGTCATTGAGGCCACCTTGGCGCAGATCACTTAAAGTGTATGTCTTAATCAGCCTCCCCGTGCAGTCGGTAGCACCGTGCTTAACAGATTGAGCCAGTCTGTGACCTAGGACTGTGGTAGAGTTGTTTAGATGTATTTTTTCTAATTGAAAGGCAGATATTTCACTTTTATTTAACACTGTCTTTTCTATAGAGAAATGCTCTTAAAAGATGTGTATGTATTTCAGAAAAATTGTGTAAACTGTCGGGGAAGAAAAGATAGGAGGGGTGGGGATGTGTATGGGGGGGTAATTATTGCTTGTTTTTTTCTGTTCCTTACTGGGAACAAAAACCAGATTGCCCAGATAATTTGTAAAAAAAGAAGTAATACATTTAGAAATAAGGAAAATTTAGCCACATGATTCTGAAACTAGCCTCAGAGAACTTCCAGGGTCTGTTTTTTAAAACTGTAAGATCCAGGACATGTTCAGGGATGTTTAAAGCTGTGTCCTCCCTCTCTCTGGCCTGAGTGTTCAAGCTGTGTATCCGGGGCTGAGCTATCACTTGTATGTGTTAGAAAGAAAAATCTTAAGCTCTTTTCTTTCCTCTTTTTTTTTAAACCTTTCTGAAACTGACTCAGATCCTTAAGATAATTTAATACCTTAAAAAAGTGATTATCTCTGTGTTGTCGCTAAAGGGACTTTTCTTCTTTAGCTACTGTAAGATGCTTACTGGCATGGGTATGTTTTGGGAGTTTGGTTATTTTCCTTTAGACTTGATATTGGACTGTGGAGACAATACATGAGCCACCTTCCTCTCCATCCTTCCCTGTACCCTTTACTGACTCCCCAGTATTAATCGTTTTTTATTCTGGTAACACCCAGACAAGAAATATTCGACTTTTCCCCCCTTCACAGGAAAAGGTGGACCTGGACTGAAGGGTGTAAAATCCCTGGACACATTCCTGGGCAGGAAAAAGAAGAGGAAGATTAGAAGATTTTTTTTTTTTCCCTAAGAGAAAGCCCAGCGGAGCTAAACGAATGTCCCCTCATCTCCAAAGGAAAGTTCATCGGATTTTTATTCTAGAGAGCTCATCTTCAGGATGTCAGTGAACATTTCTGCTGCAGGAAAAGGTGTGGATCCAAGTACAGTTGATACTTATGACAGTGGCGATGATTGGGAAATCGGGGTTGGAAATTTAATAATTGATTTGGACGCCGATTTGGAGAAGGACAGACAGAAATTGGAGATGAATAATTCCACCACCACCAGCAGCAGCAGCAACTCGAAGGATTGTGGAGGTCTGGCTTCCAGTGGGGCCGGTGCTACCGCAGCCTTAGCTGATGGCCTAAAATTTGCTTCTGTTCAGCCTTCTGCTCCCCAGGGGAATTCACACAAAGAGACCAGCAAATCAAAAGTGAAAAGGAGTAAAACTTCTAAGGATGCTAATAAATCTCTGCCTTCTGCTGCCTTGTATGGGATTCCCGAGATCAGCAGCACTGGCAAGAGGCAGGAAGTCCAAGGGCGCCCTGGAGAGGCAACTGGCATGAATTCAGCGCTGGGTCAAAGTGTGAGCAGCGGCGGCGTCGGCGGCAACCCAAACAGCAATAGCACCAGCACCAGCACCTCCGCTGTCACCGCAGGGGCGGCCTCCTGCGGGAAAAGCAAAGAGGAGAAGCCAGGTAAAAGCCAGAGCAGCCGAGGAGCCAAGCGGGATAAGGATGCAGGGAAATCCAGGAAGGACAAGCACGACCTGCTTCCGGGCCACCCGAACGGCAGTGGCAGCCAGGCCCCTGCTGGGGGGCACCTCTATGGCTTTGGGGCCAAGAGCAATGGAGGTGGCGCGAGCCCCTTCCACTGCGGGGGCACTGGGAGTGGCAGCGGCGCCGCTGCAGGGGAAGTTAGCAAAAGTGCCCCGGATTCAGGGCTCATGGGAAACTGTATGTTGGTAAAGAAGGAAGAGGAGGAGGAGGAGAGCCACAGGCGAATCAAGAAACTGAAAACGGAGAAGGTAGGATAAAGTCGCCTTCCTAGATCTCCCACTTTCCTCTTTGTGTGCATTTGTGTGGGTGTGTGAGGGGTTGTGCCTTTGTGTGACTTTTACACTTTTCAGTTGTGTTTTCTGATTCCTTGAGAGATTTCTATTACGTGAATCCTTTCCTTGAAAATCTGGTGTTGGGGAACGTACTTGGGTGCAAGGTTGAGCTCTTGCTTGTCCTACTGCTGGTGCTGCTGGTGCTGCTGGTGCTGCTGCTTGTGGTGCTAGTGTTTGGGTCCCCAGCGGGGAGGGCCTGGGTGTTCTAAGTACCTTTTGCCCTGCGGAAGGGCTCCTGGCCAGCCAGCCAGTGGTGGTGTGCTTTTAATAGAAAACCAGTGCATGTACTCACTTGACTCTTGTCCTGGTTCCTCCCCTAAGGAGAACTGTCTTCTGTTTTAATTTACACGTCCTAGTATTTATGGTAATGTGTCCTTAGGTGCAGGGTTCACCGTCCCTCCCTGGTGAGGTATGTCATGGATGCTCACTTACAATCCAACCTCAATCATTTTTTCCCCCCAAAAGTCAAAGGATCTCTTTCTAGGATGGGTTGCATTTATTGGTCCTGAATTAAACCCCAGCCGTGGTGTTCCTGGGTCATTGGTTTCATAACTGGAATGAAGTAGAAAGACTGGAATGATTTTTTGGTGGCTGCTAGGTAGGACTTCAACCCTTGCTCCCTCGCCCAGTTTTTAGGTGGAGATTTAAGAGTGTTATTTAGATTTCTAGCTTGCCTGAGAGCTGAAAGGTTGCTTTAAAAAAAAAGTGAAATAGACTTGGCAGATTGGTGTTCCTGAAATGTGCCCCACATAGCTAGAGGATACTAGAGCTACACGTTGCATTTAAGCAGTGGGGATTGCGGACTTAGGTGATTTGGACCCTTCCTCCCATCTCTGTTTTTGTATTCAAGTCCAGTTAGGCACTGCCTTCGAAAAATCCCCCCCCCCCCCACCGTGTTCTGCTGCTTGGTGCTGGGTGCCTGTGACTTCCTGGTCTGGTGATTGTTGTGCGTTGAGTCATGTCCCAGGACTGAAGGTGTTCTGTCCACTGGGTAGGTTGGGGGTGAGCTCAGGGTGTGAGTGATGTTTCTATAAAACTTATCTTAAGATCAATTCTGCAGGTTGTATCGAAGCAAAATTCCTATCAAGTGTTTGTGGCGTGGTTATTTGGAAATACGCTTATTAAGTAATTTGATTTTTGCTCTTTCTCACTTGATCAGAATTGTAAGATGTCTTGGGGTAAATTTTTTGTGTACGGTTTATTCACTGCTTTCTACTTGAACCACTACACTTGTGTTCGCATGTGTATTCAAGACTTAAGTTGGAGTACAGAATGAAGTTTTGATTCAATGATTTTAGAAGTTGATGAAGGTACATTGAAATGTAGATTATGCCAGAATCACACAAAAAACGCTCTGAACACTTCTTTTTGTTCATGACCCCTTGATCAGGCAATATTTTCACATTGGTGAATTTCAATGGAATTTTTTAAATTTCAGGTTTTAATTCTTAAGTTTCAATGTGTAGTTTCACTTAATTTCTGCTAAAAGGCATTCTGAAATCTCCTTATTACTTAGTACAGTAGGGCATTTACTTTTGTTGCCAATAGTCTTCAAATTGCAGTTCTAATCTTCTCTAACTATCTAGATGAATTGCCCTAATCCAATGCTCACAATGGCTGTGGTTAAGGAGTCAGAGCCATTTGATTGGATTCACTGCTGCGTGGAATGTGGGAGGTACTGCCCTTTTGCATTCCCCTTAGCCTTTTAATCTTCCAGCCAAATGTTCACATTCAACAATTTTGTTTAGCTGGCAATCGGAACATTTCAGTATCGCAAAGCCCGCTGTCATGGCAACTGAGATTAGAGCGTGGTGTCGGCTCTCCAGTGTTTTGTGTTCTTTTCACTTTCCAGTCACAGAGGAAACTGGATGAAGAATGGGGAAATTACATTATTCATATCCATGTAACTCATCTTCAGTCAGCGCAGTGTAAATGTGGTAATATGAATTACATAAATGAAGAGCAAACAAGTCGCAATGGTTCTGCCATGGAGGAGGGGAGAGAGCTCAGTGCCTTGGGTCCGTTCACTCCACTGGCAGCCGAGGCACTGGGGTTGGCGCGGGGCGCTTCGGGGATGGCCCGCAGGGGCTCAGATCCTGCAGTGTGGGCCATCCTCTGTCAAACTGGGGGGGGGGGGCGGCTCAGGAGCACCGTTCCAGCGGGCTTTCCTCCCCACCCCAAGCCACCCCACCCCAGAAAGACTTTTCTTAAGAATGCTCTCTTGTCCTTGGCACACAGATATGGCACTCTCTGCGCACATGCTGCCCAGGGAATGGACACTTCATTCCCCTGACTTGTGGGTGCCTAAATTAGACTTCAGTTTAGAGGATACTGACTAATGGCCGGAGGGATACATATCTAGGAGGTTAGGAGGGAAAGATGTAGTGGGACGAGTGTCACCTGACAAAGACATTTCAACACTGAGGCATCCTGGAGACAGGTGTTTTGATACTAGGTGTATAGGGTTTTAATTTTGGTCTTGCCAGATTATGTGAATTTGTGAAGGGCCAGTACCTCAGAAGTGAAGGTGATTAATTTTCAGCAATCAGATGTGGCTCCTGATGGGCCACACATGAAAACCAAAGGGTGTGCGTGTGTGTGTGCGTGTGCGTGTGTGCGCACTTTTTTTTTTCTCTTCCTGGTTCACAGGAGATTCATAAGACTGGCTGTCACTGGTTAATTTTCACAGCATGCTTAAATGTCTATTTTTGGTGTGTTTATTCTGTTTCTTCACCACACCAAGTCATGTAAAACATGATAAATTGGACCTCATGAAACCTAATTAAATCAATGAGTGTTCTACTCCTTTATCTGGAAACCACAAGTATGTTGTAAAAGTCGCCACTCCCTTAATACGTGAACAAAATCAAAACATGCCATAATTCTAAGATGTTTGAGCTCTATTTCTATAGCCCATTTTGTGGTTAAGCCGCCAGTGACATGTCTGAATAAGTAGATTTGACGGGTTGGCTTTGGGTTGTTAAAGCCTGCTTCCCCACCGCCCCCCTCCTTTCTTTTGAAGCATAATAGCCTGTGTTGAGGCTCTGCTGCATGGATCCTCCTTAGCTGTCTTAACAGTTTTGACTTATCAGGCACAGGCATTTAGCTGGGCTAAATGGTTAGCATTACATAGGTTTATTTGATCGCTGGGAAATTCAAAAACACATAGGCGACTTTTTCAGATCAGCAGATACTTAGACGTGGTAGGCAAAGGAGAGCTTACAGTTGTGTCTCAGGGTTCTGACTACTCAGTGCATGTCCAGAAAGGAGAATTGTTTCTCCAATATCATACTGCTTTCACTAAGCTGATCCTTAACAGCCTAAAGGTGGTGTCTGCAAATGGATCTGTCTATAAAGGATATCATTCATTGTATTTTATTCTCTTGTAGAGGCCTTTTAACACTTCACTAGGGAATTCTGGCACATTTTCTGAGTGAGTGTGAGCAGTTTAAGAACTTATTCTGATGAATGGGTTTTGTGACGATATGCCTTTCCCCCCAAATATAGTGCCCCCTACAAATTCTGCTTAGAGAGTGCAGTTTATCTACTGTGAAATAAAAGGGCAGAAAGGTCACTTGCTATAATTGAAGAACAAAGTCCATTGTTGTTGGACAACAAACTGTTTTGAAAGCTTCACAAGGGATTTGGCTGTTAAAAACGTTGGTAACTAAGAGTGACTCCCAATCAGCATGGATCTGGCTCCTTTTCTGTGGGCTTCCTCCAGGGGTGATGGGGCTTTTGAGGTGGGTGCAGAGGGGCTGCCCTTTCCCCCGAGACAGTTTTCTGTGAGAACCCATGCAGCCTGGAGGATGTGTGTGACTTAGGCACATCACTGAGTCCTGAGCAGGGTATTTGAAACTTGCTAGGTTTAGAGAGATTTTAAAAATCCAGGCAACTGATCACGATTGAGCTAAAAGAAGATAAAGAATGTTTAGCAACTTTTAATAACTTTGCAAATAGTCTGTAAAAAAGGGGTGGGGAGGAATTGATTGTCCAGATGTCACAAGGTTAAGAATGCTCTTCAAGTGAAATTGCTTGGCTGCAAGATGGTTTTAATTAGAGTGTTATAAAGACTTATTTTTCCTAAGCAGCATTTTATAGTTAGTAAATGAAATGTATGCCGAAAGTGCTAAGCAGAAATCTCCCTAACCACAGAGGTGTTCAATAACCAGATTCTAACAACATAGAAAGTACCATCTGTTCTTCGTTTTCAGCATGAAAAACAAGGATTGAATGGCTGAGATTTGCCCCAATTTTGACTGTGTCTGTGTATGTTTTTTTTTTTAATTTAAAAAAGTTCACCTGGTACTTCATAGAAACTTGAAATTGCTGTAATATGAGCAACACTGTGAAAACACATGTTTCTACATTTATTTTAACTAGTTCCACTTTTATTTAAAAAGATTTCCAGAAGCCCAGCCATTGAACATTTTCTAATGGTTATTCAGTTCCTGCAGGCAATCACAATGAGAGGTCAGTTCTTCAAAGATCTCACCATTTAGTCAGTACCTGAATTATTCTGTCAATGTTCTCCCTGGAGGCAAAGGGGGGGCAAAGGCCCTCATAGGGGAACTCTGGTCAGCGTTTATCGGTTAATCTAATTGTAGGTGATAGAGCTGTGGACTGGTGTTTACTATACGGAGAACCTTACTCTCTTTAAGAGCTGTAGTCTGGGACTGTTGATAAGGAGGGATATATTCTTTTCATGATGATAACTTTTTGAGTCCTTGACTTGTAGAAGCTGAGCTTTTTGGTTCTGGTTTTAGTTAGAGCCCTTGACTTGTAGAAGCTGAGCTTTTTGGGTCTGGTTTTAGTAAGAGCCCTGGGTAAAACATTATCGAGCCTTTGTTTGAGGTATGTTATAGAGGCTAATGACTGGGCTTGTGCCTCCCTGAGATAAATGACATTATCTCTGAGAGGGTTGACAGGAAACAGACGTGTTAATGGTGAAGCTGCGGGGAGGATTTGCTCGGGTTCTGACAAAAGAGTGGAGAAGGGACCCCTGGTTGTGGTCATTAACACATAATGCATTCTTGCTCTTCCTAAGAGGCCCTTGATAATTGGAAAGCTATTTTAGTCACAAGCACTTAAATCATAAATCTACTATTCCTAGTTCCTCTACATTCTTAAGAGTAGCAAAATAATGTGTTTTTGTTAACAAGTGTGTTTTTTAAAATGGTGGCACTTGTGTGCTGGGTGGCAGTGACATTTGGGAGAGCTGTGCTCTTGTCTTTATCAGATGGGATCTCTCTTCAGTCTTTCATCATTGCTCAGGCATCCCTTTGCTTTAATAAAGAAAAAAGAAGTGAGCCCAAAAGCCAAGAAGAAATCATTTTCATACTTGAAGATGTCTCACAGGAGAGGGATAAAATCTATTTTTTGTAAGTGGGGGGAAAGATTTTGCTCAGTGATTTGAATTTGATGAAACCTGCCTTTTGAAGTGTATGTTTAAAAAGTCATGGGTATAATTGAGTTTCTATGCAGTTTAAACTCTGCTTCTTGAACGGAGATAATTGCCACGTTGAACACACTCTAGAGGTGTAGAAGAGGTGGAAGGATCATGCTATTCTATTCTTTAACATTGAACACGGGAAGTTTTTCATAGTAATTACTGTAGCGCAACCTAGTTTTGATTGCCAGCGCTCTTGAACTTGCCAGGGATCTGAACATTAAGGGTTTTGCTTGAATACTAAACAGTTTACTCCTAAATTACATATTTTTAGTGTAACATTCTCATAGAACATGGAAGCCAAAACTGAGGAATACCTGGCCGTCCTTCATAGCAACATTATGGTGGAAATAACCTTTCTTCGCTGGGTTTGTTGTCAATAAATAATAATTTCCTCTTAATCTGTACATTTAAGGTTGTAGATAAAGAGAACAGGAATGACTTAGGTCATCATTATAGACTAACATAGGGATCATTACTGGTGCTGTGTGACCCTGGTATTGCATAGGTGTGTTTATATAAATGTTACAATTGCATATATAGATTGCTGGGTTGGGAGTGGATTGAGAGTATTGCGTTAGTATGGGCTTTCTTCTTTTTTTTTTTAAAAAAAAATATCCCTGTTGATTTCATGTTCATTCTGCTGCAGGGTAAATGAGTCCATTTGTGTCAAATTCTCTCTCCCACCTGAAGTTCCACTAGTGACCTGTTCTCTGTTGCAAGTTCTTTTTAAGAACTTCATTTAAGACAAAGGTTTTGGTAACTGTAACAAAGTTTTTGCAACTGAATGAAAGATTGTTAAATTATTCAGTCCATTGACCAGCAGTTGGGCTTAGTAATGTTACTTTGAGAGGTCTAAGGATATTCAAGACAGTGAGACAGACACATTGCTTCTGAAGCTGAGGTCTGTATATTTTCGAAGGTTTGGTAGAACTACTTTTGGGTTTCACCTGAAAACCTGAAATGGTCGTAAAGCAAATACTTCTTACATTTGGATAAGTCAGTGGGCCTTGAACTACATGGTACTCATCTGATAGCCAGAAGGCTTCTCTCCCAGACCTGGCCACCCCTTCAGTGAAGCTAAATGAAAATTTAAAATATATATATTACAGTTGTGAAAGAGAAAAGAGAAGGGTGTTTTGGTTACAGCAAATGGGTTCGAAGGGATGAACACATAGTACTTCTGATTTTTCAAAGCTGCTCTCTTCTTTCTCCTCCCCATTTGATTATTATTCATTGTGACATGTAGCTCCACTGGGTGGGTTTTTTTTTTCTTTTTGCCTCCTGGGAATCCTCATTGTCAGCTAGCACCTTAAGAAAAATGTGCCTACAGGGACGTTTAGGCATATTCCAATAATGCCATATGAATGTAGCTTTTACAGTTTAAAAATATATTGATTATATTTTGTGTTGTACATAATGATTTTAGAAAGCAGATATTTAGGTTGTGGAATTGGCTTATTATGTTAACCGGAGAGCAGATGGCATGTTGCCACAGACGTATAATTTTACTTAAAGGGACTTTTAAGGTTTGATGTGTTTTCTTTTCCTCTTATTTCCCTGATGGCTTCTTTTTATTGAAGGGTAACTTAAGGAGACCTGGTAGCAATTTTACTGCCTTCCCCTGACAGTTTGAAATAATAGCTTGGTCTTTGGTTGCACTGATCTTCTACCAGTCAACTTGATTCTGGTTTTTGTCATGTGGCAGTGGATTTAAAAAAAAGAAGTGTTTGTAGTATGTTTTAAGAAATGGACTCTTTTATAGGCTTCAATTAGCAACAGACGACAAAGTCACAATCGGTCACACTTTCATAAACTCCTAGAAGTCACTGTTTGTGTGTCCTTTTGATGAGAGAAAACGCCTGGTTGGTTTCTTGGGAAAGTACATCTGGCCCTCAGGCTGCCTTAGGTGCACCTTTTTGTCTTTCACATTAGTCACCGAAGGTGCAAAGGTCACGTTTAAGTCGTTCCTAGTTAGGTTAGCAAGCCTTCCCCAATCTGAAGGGCTGTAGTCTTTGGTTGCTACATGCACCACAAGTTTGAATGCGCTTGGAGTAAAAGTATCATTTGTTTCTAATGCCTAGATTTTACAGTTTTACTCATTCTTCCCTTAGAACATCATTAGGATGAGTTGGAAAGCATCTCCTAATTTTTTTGCAAAGTGTGCATAAGCCAGACCAGATTACTTTTGGATTTCCTGTCACCTCCTTGGCTGATTTTATGGATGGCTCATGTTAAAAGCAACAATAATGTTTGAATTGGAAGGGTTGAAGCCTTGGGTTTTTATTCTCATGGAGAACTGTTTATTTGTGTGTGGTTCACCACAGTACATGGATAATGCTATCAAATCTGTGCTTTATTATAGGCTTATGCCTAGCACAGCAGCACTTGAGTTATGTGTTTCTGCGTTTCAGTTTTTTTGCCAATTCTTTTGTGATGGAAATGAAATTAGAACTGAATCTTTGCAGCCAAGGGGAAAATAGGCACAACAAATAGAAATTGTCCCTTGAGCCAGTTCAGAAGTAAGCAGTGGTGATTTAAAGAAACATTTTTTTTCGAAGTTAAGCAAAACATACAGAAAAGTGCTTCATTCAACTTTCCTGTGAGGATTGCTGGACGATGAGCCCACTCCGACAACTAGGCTTTATCCCTTTATATTCTTTCACATCTTAAGTAACTGATTGGAAAACAGCAATTCACATTCCCAAACACTGCAAGCACTTTGAAGGTGGAATCTGAGTAAGTAATATCGTTTGCTTCTGCTCCCCAAAGGGAACAGCACGATTTTAAAACAGAGCAATGGAGCTTTTCCGCATCAAACTCCATTTGGCCAATTGCATTTACATTCCTTGCCCAAATCCTTCACCAGCCTTTCCAGTGATGCCGCAGCAGATGCCAGACACTGAAGTAGAAAGCGAGCAGCTGTTCCCATTACTCCATTGCTGTATTATCCTCCACAATCTGCTTTCTTTTGCTCTCCCCTCCCCCACTGTGGAAATAAAGAAACCTCTCCCCTCTGACTTTTGTGTGCTCCAGTTTATCAGTCTGCAGGTTTATCTTATCTGCACCCGGGGTTTCCTTTGAGGGCCTAGTTTATTGTTTCCCAGCGGGAGCCTAAGGAGCCCCCGGAGCCCCGGGGGTGCAGCCCCTGAGCCGTGTGCTCCCTGTGCGGGGCGGTGGGGGTGCGCCGCCCGCGGCTGGGACGCGCCCTCCTTCCCTCCCCGGACCCGTTTATAGCCCTGAGCGCTGTAAATCTGTCAGCTCTTCACGAAGCCCTCACCTCTTTCTTCATTTGCTCCAGCTTCTAGTTTGACAACGTTCCCCTGAGGCGGAATTCTAATCTGCTTCCAATTAGTTGCAAAATGTGACTGAAATTTCCACATTATGACTGCTGTTTTACTTGCACGCACACATCTAGAAACAAATTAATGCTCTTGAATATTTATTTTTTTAAGCCGTTGGATTTACTTTAAAGAGGAAGAGTTTCCAACTGTTGTGGAATAACTTCCAGGACTTGTATTTTCCCCTCAAACCCTTGTTTTACTGGAAGTATATACCAGGCCTGTCCATAAAGTATCCAGCCACGCAGTATGAAAAAGAGACATTTATTGAAGAAATGAAAAGATACAAGAAACATTGAACATAGAACAGTGATGCCTCAGTCCCCTTCCAAGTAGTCACCTTGGGACCTCACATGGTTCTCCCAGTGGCCATCAGCTGCTCCATCCTATTTTCCTGAATCTCATTGGTGATCTGAAACCTTTTCCCTTTCAAAGGTCATTTTAATTGTGGGAAAAGTCAGAAGTCACAGGGTGCCAAATCTGGGCTGTAGGGGGGCTGAGTCTTTTGGGTGATTTGATGTTTCACCAAAAAACTCTGCAGGAGACATGAGGTATGAGCAGGCACGTTGTGGCGATGAAGCTGCCAATCACCAGTTGCCCATAGCTGTGGCCTCCTGGATCATCCAAATAATTTGTGCGCCAGAATGTTCAAGTTTAACACAAAATTTGATGTAGATTTGTGGCTCTACTTGCTCAGTCATTTTGAATGCCCCAGCCACACAGCACAGAAGTTCACTCAGTATCATCTACCTCCCCCACCGACCAGTACAGTGAAGTTGTCATTGTTCACACATGCTCATTCCAGTCCACTCTCCCTTGCTCCCTTGGGTGTTGCGCAAACCATTCTTATGTTAAGAATGGCTGGATTTTTTTTTCAGACAGAGTATATTTGTCCAAAACACAAAATACTTGTTGTCCAATTGTAAATTCTTTCATTGGATATTCGAAAGCTGTAAATTCAAATGAACAAATTGGGTGATTAACTGGCTTGCCATCTACAAGGGCCTCACACTATTAAAGATGTCATGATGGGCTTTAAGTGTGTTTAGCTAAAGACCACATCCTTTAGAGTATGCCCTTTGAAGCTATTGGTCTTCGGTTTGGGCTGCAGTAGTTATGGTGACTTGTATTCTCTAAGCAAAATGACCGGCTTTCTGTGACTTTACATAATGCACTGTTAGAAGAATGTGCTGGGCCCTGGGCTTTGGAGGTCATTCAGCTTTGAGGGAGATCATTACCCAACTCTGTTTCCTCCTTGTCAGTGATTTAAAAAAAATAAAGATATGGAGCCCTGGCTGGCGTGGCTCAGTAGATTAGTCTGTGAACCAAAAGGTCACCAGTTTGATTCCCAGTCAGGGCATGTGCTTGTGTTGCAGGCCAGGTGGCCAACTGGGGCGTGTGAGAGGCAACAGATCTCTTGCACATCCCATGTTTCTCTCCCTCTTTTTCTCCCTCCTCTAAAAAGAAATAAATAAAATATTAAAAAAATATAGGTATTGATCTGCCCAATTGTATGTAAATATTAGAGTTCTTTAAATCGTGTTTGCTGAGAAGGTCAAGTTTAGCTGAATTTACTACTTGTCTTAAAAACTTTTCTCATACATTGGCAAATTTGAGTGCAAAGGCAGTGGGTCTCTGGCTCAGTATTTGCAGGAAGGAGGTACTCTGAAGTTAAAGACTAAACATTCCAATGTACTGGTGTGTTTTGTAGTAGCAATCAGTCCTCACCATCTTGGGAGATTGATCTCAACACTCCTAATAGCCTCTAAGGAGGTGTGAAGAATTTTACTGATGGTCAAGTGGTTATGTTGATCACATTACTTCGTATCAGTCTCTAAATAGCACTTTCACATGTAAATAGATCAGTTGGTTTTTTTCCCCCAACATCGCTGTCACATTTCATCATAAAAGCTCTATAATGATTGATTTATTGTGTCCTTTGTTTACATGCTGTTTTCAACCTCTGTAACTCAGAGGTGTAAAGTAAATTTATGTCACTTTATGTAAAACAAAATATTTTACAATTATATTTATTATATTTAGGATTTAAATTAAATTATTTTCTTTGAAAACTTTTAGCTATGCCAAATTCCACAAAATTCATAAATAAGAGCTCTCTTTGTACCACTTCCTTTCTTACTCAGTGACGGGTAGTAGAAAAAATAGCCAGATTGAAACCCTTAAAAATTTAAAATGTGGGCCTTTAAGACTGTAGAGACCTCCTAGGTTTAAAAAAAAAAGGAACTTGTTGCCCCACAGTGAAAGGCTCACAATAGGCACAATTGTGCTCGCCCCGCAAGTCCTGGGGTTCACTAATTATCCTTTAATGAGGTCAGTCTGCCTAGGCTTTTTCCCTACCTTGGGAGGAAAATCACACAAGACAGTCGGAGTTCAAGTGGATCTTGCTGTATTTGCAACTTAGCATAACTGCTTTGAAGGTCCCCAGGGTGCTTAATTGGGGCTGGGCATTTTTGTTTTGGGGGAGACTACACACAGCTCCCCATTGTGCAAGTAGAAGCCACTGTGCATCTTGGAAGCATTACGGGCTTTTGTTGATGGTGCATAGCTTTATAAACTCCAAATGAGCTTATTGCCTTTTAACCATTGGGAGCACTAAATAATGGAAGAACCTAGAAGTCTCTGGGTTGGGTAGCTGCCAAGCAGTTCAAAAAAAAAAAGAAAAAGAAATGAATGGTTTAGTTGTAAGGCAGACCATTTGTTTACAGATTAAGATTTATTCTGTCACCAAGTCCTGTGAACCGGGAGGTGAAAGAAAGAAACTGTAAGGTATAGGAAATTAGTGCCCAATGTTATGTTTTGTGATCATGCTCAGCTGTTTTACCCATTTTTCACAAAAGAAGAAGGAATGAATGGTTTAATGGTGAGAACTGCCTGGCCAAGTGTACTTCTTAAGCTGTAAAAAGAGAGGGAGAGGAAGGTGGAGGCAGGTTGTCATTTCTCTGCTGCCCGGTCAGGAAGCTAAAAATGGGAGGTTCTTCCAACCGAGAGAGGGGCAATGGCTGCTGTTGAATTTTCCTGTTTGTTCGAATGACTGGGAATGGTGGTGGGGGCGGCAGTGATGGTGGTGGGGGCAGGGAGTGGAAAGTAGAAAGAAGATGTGCAGCAAAGAGGGTGGTTGGTGGGAGAGCCTTTGTTAAAATGGCTCTAGACAGCACACTTCTCGTGAGTAACTTGTGCCCTTTATGGAAATTCCTCACTATTTTGTTAGCTAGAGGCCCTGGCACTAAATAGAGAGGAACTCTCCAACAAGGACTGACTTGGAAGTTGTATAGCATGGGGGTGGGGGGAGTCTAAACAAGGGAGGACAGTTGCCAGGCAGCCAAAATTTCAGGATGCCTTTTTTTTTTTTTTTTAGGGCTAGATTCTACCTAACAATAGAAGACCAAAAGTCATAGCACTTGTTCCCAATGTAGTTGTAGTCTGCCCTTCCAATCCTTTTATAAATAGCAGGTTTAAGGAAATCACTAGTAAAGTGTTGTTTTCTGGAATTAATGTTTTCAACACTCCCCAATTTAGTTTTTATTTTTCCATTAATCTTGGGGATGAAACCCTTTATCTCAAAGGGCTCTTTTGTGTATGAACTGTCACCCTAATGATAACTCGGGATGCTCACAAGTATTGTTTCTCCATGATGTCTTTTATTCTGTTTGGCCACAAGAAAGCAGAGCCCATTCCTTCTGGAACATTAAAATTACTTGTGTGTTGCTTGATGCATATTAGATAAATAGAATGTTTTAGTATGTTAAATTGTCTTAACATGATCTCGTTTTGTTTTTCTCTTTACTAAACTCTAGTCCTTTTATTCGGTATCACAGTCCTGTTGAAATAGCTTGAGTTTTTAGCCTAAATCACGGCTGATAGCTTCATTTTATAGACCAGTTTTCTTTTTCTTTTATTTTTTTTTTTTGAGGCATGCTGGTGAGCAAGAGGTGGCTAAAAGGAACAGGGGAGCAAGAAGGGCACAAAGATTTAGGCTTAAATGGATTCAGCCCTGTCAAATGAGTGACTTTTTAATGGGCTGTTTTCCCTCCAATGGTTTTTTATTCATATTTTTTATATCAGTGAAGAAAGAGACTGGATTTGATTTGTGAGCATCCAACATAATTTTAAAAATTTCAGACTTTTAAATCTTACAAGATTTAGCACTTTTATAGCCATTGAGTAGGCTAAATTTCTGCAAAAATTTTTTTACTACATAGGAAAATCCCTGCCAATGCTCACCCAAATCTGACTTCTTTGGGTGTCGCTTGACTGTTAGTTAGTGTGGGCTCAACCGAGGTTTACTTAGCAAGCCAACAACAGAGGTGCCTAGATAGAAAGCATAGCTCATGTTAATATTTGGGAAGAGCCTAGAGGCTTTGCAAGCTTTTTTACAGTTTTAATCCCTCTGGGAAAGAAAGTTTTTGTTTTGTTTTTATCACATTGTCAGTGTTTCCACAAAGTGCATGTTTCAGAGGGTTCAGAAGACCACGTAAACATACCGTATTGGAGTGGGCGTAGTCCTCCCGGGCCCAGGTGTGTGTAAGGCACAGGGAGTCGGTGCTGCGCTCCCTGGGTGTTAACAAGGCACCACTTGCATCTGGTTCCTCCTCTCTAGCCTCTCTGTGGGTGCTATTGAAGGGGATGCTTTTTATTGCCCACATACAACATGAAGGGGAAAATGTTAACCTTATAAAGATGCTCTGAAAATGATTTTTATAAACCTGCTTACGGCCAAGTCTAGTGCTTTCTATCTTGGCTCATATTAAAGGCTTAGTTAAAGTCTCCTTTCAAAGGCCAGCTGAGGAACCTGTAAGCCTGCTATAAATTCACGTACATTACTTCCCAGTAAGCACCAGTGTTTCCCACTCATTCACCCAGAGTTAGTACAGCTCTGGAGTTAGCTTCCAGCAGAGAATCCCGTCCAGGTTTAGACTGATGGCAGTTCTGTGATAGCTACTGTTACTTACCGGTGATTAGTGACAACATAAAATCACTTGCCCCTGTTGCATTTTGGCTCTGGAAGCTTATTGAATCTTAAATACGTTGAATTTTCCTTTTCTAATACTTACGGTGAAATCTGAAGGTGTTCGAACACTTCTGTGCTTTAAAAACAATCTAGAAAATGCCTGGTTTGTTCAAATGACATTTGCGCTGGTGTTCAACCCATAGATACAGATCTCTTCAGATCACCACCGGATCTTGGGAGTACACTGGGGAAGTTAAATGGTGGTGGGAAAATGGGTGCTGTTTTATCTTTTGTCTGTAAAATAAATTCTGAAGGTTTTGGAAGAATTTCGTTTTCGATCTGTTGCGCCTCACTTTGGGATCTAGAGTGATATTAATTGTACAAATATTCTGTGCAGTGTGGTGTGGTTGCCTGCATGCGATTTGAGCCTGAATGTGCGTGTATAATTGGGGAGATTATTGGAAAGAGAGGGTTGGACTGTGGTAGATGTGGTTTAAATTCTAGCACTGAGCATGGCATTTACTTTCTCAGCTTACCCACAAAATCTGTGACTAATTTGGTGAATGTGAAGATTTTAGTCCAGATGGTTAGGTTTAATTGTAAAAACTGGAAAAATTTCAAAGTACCCTTTGGGGGGAGTGCGGGAAATACCAACGAAACAACAAAAAAAGAATGGAAAGTAACTACAAGTTACTAAATATAGCATATTTGTATGTTATGTGTTTATAAACACACATAGACACTTAATGTATGTATATATATCAGCAATTTTCAACCTTTTTCATCTCGTAGCACACATAAACTAATTACTAAAATTCTGCAGTACACCAGAAGATATATTATCTTTTTTGCAAGGGTAACAACAAAAGAGGTATAATTTTGATTCATTCACACTGGGTGGTTATCGTTGTGTTAGCTGTTGTCATTTTTTTTTTATTTTTGAAATTTGACCATCTAAGGGAAGAGAGGTCAGTGCTCTGACTACAGTCAGGGTTGTACCTTTTAAACAGTCTTGTGGCGCACCACTGTGTCCCTTGTGGGGCGTGGGCTGAAAAGAACTGGTACATACAGAAGTCAAGGAGAAGCTGGAAGACTGTTCTACTGGGTTGCATAAACAGATAGGGTCAAGAAGAAAGTTATTTTTAATGTTTAATGATTTAGTATGTCTGTTTAAAGTGATTTGGCCTTCCCTGGGCTCAAAAATAAGTTTCCTGTCAGGTGTGTGAAGAACTTGCCACTTTCCTGTCACCCACTCTCTGCTTGGTTAGAGCGTTGGCAGTTACCTCAGCAGACCTTAGGGAATAGCACCCTTGCCCAGGCCTTGGCTCACGTCCCCTATCTGTGATACTCTCTGAGGCCTGGGCCAGCCTGTTCTTGTGACACTGCAGCTGTGAGGCTCAGAGTGTGAGTCACTTTGCAGAGAGGGTGGTTATGTGGTGATTAGTGTTTTCGGAACACCAGCCTACTTTTTGGCATCCATTTATTCTTCACAGTTATTGCATTTGTTGGCCATGCTGGAGTGAGTACAATGATCCGAGCTGATGCTTTTAAAGCTATTCAAGACCTTTTGCTGGTTGCTGATAGAAATTGGGCCCTTGCCCTGGCTGGTGTGACTCAGTGGACTGAGTGCTGACCTGTGCCCTGGAAGGTCACAGGTTCAATTCCCAGTCAGGGCACACACCTGGGTTGTGGGCCAGGTCCCCTGTTCTGGGTATGTGGGAGGCACTGATCCATGCTTCTCTCGCCTGTTTTTCTCTCCCTCTCTTTTGCCTTCCTTTTCCCTTTCTCTAAAAATAAATTAAAAAATTTTAAAGAAAAATTGGCCCCTCTTGTCTTTTAGATGGGGACACCACTGACCTGAATCTTGGGCCAATAAACTAGATTTGAACTTGGTGGCCTAATAGGGCTCTGTACTGAACTGTATTTATACTACCTAGAATTATAAGGTGAAATGGAGGGAAGAAGAATAACATATCATGGGCAGGAGAAGGTTAGACCATGGGGCTGTCAGTAAGATCTGCTTTATTCCGGTGGAATGCCTGGGGTTTGTGGCACAGTGACGTACAAGACAAGCATATGGATACATTTCTTACACAGGAACGGGAATATGCCCAAATATTTATACATAAACACATTTCATAATATTTATCAAATGTAGAGAAATTAGTGAAATTTATATGTGTCGTATTTACCATTTATCTATTGCTTTAATATTCGGTTATCGAGTTCTCAGCATTTTAAAATGGTACTGGGAAGAAGCTGAAGCCATCTCTCGTGGTGAGGAGGAGGAGCAGGAGGATGAGCAGCGGGCCGGCTGTACCTGCTCCTGGTTTTCAGATGGTGGACGCGGTGCAATCTAGGCCAAGAGCAGGTGCTTCCCCATGAGCAGTAAGTGTAGCTCCGGGAGGATGTTATTGTCAGTAGCAAGGGAGAGTGAAATAAACAGAAGGTCAGCTGCCCCGAAGCGGACGTGATCCTTGCTTTGATCCCCTTGGCTAAGTTCCTTTTTATAAATATCTTTCTTTTACCTTCTGATGTGCCCCTGTCTGCTTAGGCTCTAATTTGTATCCGTTTGTCAAGATCTTTGTCCTCCATTAGCAGTTTGTGGAATGACCCTCATGGTGATTTTAAGAAGGTGCCACTGCCTCATTCGCAGTGGACTTTTGAAAGCTGAGGGAACGGGGCTCAAATGCGGGGACTCTCTTGGGGAAGAGGCAGGAGTGCTTTTAAATGGTGTCTTATATCACACCTTTTCTGCACCAGAATCGTTTTCTTTGTCAAGCTGGTTTTGGAGAGAGCCTTTTCTGTAGACGTTTCTTAAGATCTTTGAAGCTGGCAATAAGGTGTAAAGTGATGAGGTTGAAGCAGGGTCTGACATCACTTTTTTTTTCTTTTTTAATTTTACAGTGGATATTTTAAGGGACTTTTATAACTAACAGAAGGAATGAGGTTCCAGTAGGGACCAAATAGGCAAATGAGCCCCTGAAGATTGATGCTGCTATTAAGTTATGGGATGAATCAGACTTGAGAGTGGTATGATTGTCATACATTGCTATTTTCCTTCTTTATTAACACATATGTTATATAATATAATGTAGACATATACATTTATGTGAGTTGTTTCCTTCCACTGCACATTTCTAATATACCTGAATAATTTGATTTGAAGAATAGAAATAATAACAACAATGTATTAACTGAGAAGATTCTGTGATTCCGTGAGTGCACCTGTCAAGGTCAAGGTGGAATTTCAAGGATACAAGTCAGAAAGAGAATGGGTATGATACACCCACTGGTGTGCCTCTCACCTCCTCTCAGTTCACAGCAGCCTGGAGTTCCCCGCAGCAAAGGAGAGGGTTGTAGTGCTGAGAGAGCACACAGTTGTATAGTCTTTGTTTTGGAAATCTGGGCACATGTTAGGTAGCAGTGGAGAAGAAACTCACTGGAAAAACAGAGTGGAAGAGTTTACCTACTTGTTGTGAATTTCAGTTGACTTTTCTTTAAGACCTTGGACACGAGGAACTGGGTGTAACAGATAGGGTTGAAACAGGGTTTCATGTAGCTGTGGGTTTGATGCCCAATTATAGAGTACTGAGTCAAGTGTAAACCTGAGATGAGAGAGGAAAAAATACATTGAGCAACTGATGCTGACTTGAAGGGAATCAAAGCCTGGACTCTCAACTGATTGGCTATTTGCGCTTTTTTCTGGATGAGCTTCCTAGGCACCCTCTCGGCTGACTGCACATGCTGTTCTGTCCATCCAGGTAACACACTTGCAATGTGTTTTGGACAGGCCGTGTGCAGATTGGATTGGGAGTTGGGTGCAGGCCAGATCACGCAGGGCCTTTGTGGCCATGATAATGACTTTGGATTGTAGTTTGAATCTGATGAAAAACCTTTACAGAATTTTGAGCAAGGGAGTGACATGATATGGTTCATTTCTGTGCATTTGCTCTTGATTGCTGTGTGGAGAATTGATAATAGAGAGGCAGGAAGAGAAACAGGGAAGTCAGTTTTCAGACTTTTTCAGTAGTCCCAGAGAGAGGTCGTCAAGAAGTTGGTGAGAAGGGCTTAGATTGTCTAAGGTCATGGGGACAGGACTTGGTTATGTGTTGTGAGAGGGTGAGAGTTAAGGATAACATCTCCAGTTTGGGGAGTGGGTGGAATCAGCAGTTGGAGCACACTTTTGATGTAGTCCATGGCTGCCAGGTGACGATGCCCAGGTGGATGGTGCTGGAGGCACCAGATTGGGGGAGGTGGGACTTACAGCTTTGGGGCTGGCAGAGGTCACTTGGAGAGTATTATGGGAAAAGATGAGAACCCAGGCTGAGCCGTGGGGCACTGGGGGAGCCAGCGTTGAGTCCACTGTGGAGGAAGAAACCCAGCCAGTCTGGTGTTTCTGGCAAGCACACAAAGAAATTCTAGCAAGAAGGGTGTGATCAGATGTGTCAAGTGCTTCCAAAAGTCGGGTTAAGACCAGACTCAGAAGACTGTTGACTTTGGAAAGATGACTGTTGTTGTTGATCTTACTTAACATAAGTGGTTCTGGGTGAGAGTTGGGGGGGGGGCAATAAAAGTCTGATTGGAGTACTTGGATTTTACATGGGAGGTGAGGAAAACGGAAAATGATGTATAACACACATTTTCTATAAAAGACAACGTGAGGTCAGGGAGTATCTATGTCATTTTTTAAAGTAGGATACTCTAATAATAGCCTATTTATTTGTTGATGGGAATGATACAGGAAAGCTCTTCCTACCAGAGACAGGGGCTCAGGTGCCTTGCAGTAAGCACAGGGTTTGGTTGGCTGGCCCGCCCTGGGGGCCTCTGCAGCCAGGGTGGGCACTCTGTTATAACAGGACAGAAGTCAGAAAATATGAGCAGATGCAGGAGCGGTGGGAGGTTTTGTTGGTGGAAAAATAAAGTTTTCATTTTTATCAATTTTATCATTTTTAGGATATTGTTGGTATGTTAAGGGATTCTTTATAATACACAATTGGGGACAATAATTAAATGTCCATTCCTTTGTGTAGTCCCTGCCTCTTCCTGCAGTTTAGGGTGCTTTGACTCTCTTGTGGTCTCAAGATAGACACATTAGAAAGGGGTAGGTGTCAGTGAGGGTCTCAGTTCGTCCTTCATTCATCCCTTAGCAAGTACTTTTTGAATGCTCACTATATGCCAAGCGCAGTATGGGTCTTGGAGATACAATAGTAAAACAAAGTCTCTGCTCTCATGACACTTATATTCTAGCTTATTCAGGAGAAATGAATATATTTTGACAGCAGTTAAGTGCTGTAAGGGAGAAGCAAGCAGGCGGAGGAGTAGAGAGAGATGGTGGGAAAGGAGAGTTTGTATTTTGTTTATGTTTGAGCGGGAACCTGGCACTCAGTCCGGTGTCAGGGGTGCATTCTGAGACAGGCGCCATCAGGCACTTGCACTGCTGTGCGCGCATCACAGAGTGCACTTGCGCAAACCCAGCCGGCACAGCCCGCTACTGCAATTGCACGTACCGTACTTTTTCACAGGACTGGCCGTGCAGTAGATTTGTTTGCACCAGCACCCCCACAAACACAGCAGTAACGCATTGTGCTGTGATGTTAGTACCGGTACAGTGGTGTCGCTAGGTGACAGGAATTTTTCAGCTCCATCGTAATCTTTCAGGACCACTGTTGCATAGGTGGACCGTTGTTGACCGGAATGTTGTTACGCGTGCCTGACCCTACGCGTAAGGAGGCATTTCTCGACCCAGGGAAAAGCCTGTGTACAAGCCTGGAGGAGGGCGTGTGCCTAGTGTGTTTGAGAAGACATCAGGGTGGCCGAAGCTGAAAGAGGGTGACAGGACAGGTCTGGGAGATGAAGTCCAAGGAGGAGCACGAGGCCAGGCTTCGGAACCCGAAGGGCCAAGGACACTCAGCGGTGGGAGGGGCTGAACGATTTTGAGCAGGGCGGCACCAGGCTGCGAGTGATGGTACCGATGGAAGGGTCTCGGTGTGGGGAGCCTACCCGAGGCTTTCCTTCCCGCTCTGTCCCCAGGTCTTTTGATTTCATTCCAGTTTCTAAGTGGTTAAGGGCGATGGGGGTGTTATCTTGTGTGAATTATATCAACTGATTTCAGGTGCAAGGTCATAATATTGTTTTATTTCCCCAAAGACAAAATGGTATCTTCCTCAGAGAACAACAAAAAACAGGCTATTACTTTCCCAGAATGATGTTTTCCAGGTGTCTTCTAATTGTGTGCACAGCACATACACACACGGTGCATGGGTGCTGTTGTGTTAATATACAGTTGATCATTACTGAAATTATGGACAACAGAAATTGCAAAGATGGGGAAGTAGCATAAACAGAAACGTCCCCTCTTCTCTCACCGCACTGGAGCTCTTGCACAGTCCCCAGGCACTTAACACGCCTCCTGCTTTGGAGTCTGGTCCAGAGTCCTGAGAAACTAGTTGCATTGATTAGAATACTTTTTATTTGACTTAAAATTTTTTAAAGCAGTACGTAAGTTGATAACAGTTTAAATTAGACTAAAATATTATATAACGAAAGGTCAGTTTTACTCCCCCCTTAGAACTGCTCCCCAGAGCCAATGACTTTTAACAGTTTGGTGTGCCTTGAAATAGTCTCCATATATTCAAGCATTTATACTGATATTTCTTGTATTGTTTCACAGATCAGAGCATGTTAAAGAAACATCCGCACCTTGTTTTTTTCCTATCACTGTATGTCTTCGATGTCATATGTTACCTTTCTACCTTCGATTCCATAATTTGTTTAACTGATCCTCTACTAGTAATATTTAGGTGTTTTCCAGTAACCAAGCTATTTTGGTGAATATCATTTTGAATGTATTTCAAAATTTAATTGTCCCTCAACTTGATTTCATCCATTGCATTCTCACCAGACAATGGAACATGAATTGCCTGCACGTCTACAGTCTAATACTGTGAATTATAATACTTTTGGTTTTAATTTGGGCTAATCCGAGAGTTTTAATTTTAATTTTTAATTAAATCATTAAAATTTTTCCTTTTTATGTTAACAAGTCACCGTATTTTTTAATTTTCCTACAAGTTGACAGTTTCTAACCTCTAATTTTCTTGTGAGTTGTTGGCCATTTCTTACTGATTTTAAAGTATTTCAGTATGTATAATTAAATCACTTTTTCATGTTTTGCGGTATTTTTTATGTGCTTGCAGATTTTTTCCTCAGTATTTTTTATTTTGATTCTGTTTATGCTAGCTTTCCCCACTATGTAAATATCTTAAATTGTGTAGTCAGGTTTACAATTTATTTATTTTTATAGCTTGTGGGTTTTGTATTGGTGTAGAAAAACTTTTCTCCAAGATTATTAAACATTTTTCCTTGTTCTACTTTGATGGTTGTTGACTATTTGTAAAACTTTCAACTTGGAGGTGAGTATGATTTTTATCTTAGTGGCTTTGGAGTTATATTTCAATACAAATAATTTCAACCCAATCTCCAAAATCATTGAACCCTTCATTTAAAGCATTGTTTTTCTGCATCTGAATCACTTGAAGAGTTCTTAATGTTTTTCCTTTCCCCAAATACCCAGTCCCAGGTTCCCTGCCCCCTTGGGATTCTCTGCTCTGCAGGGGGCCTTCTTTGTGTGCTTTTGGAGAGGCTTCAGATAACTCATTTGATGATCTCTTTTTTCTCTCTCCCTCAAAGGCAGATGTTAGGAATAGTTAGTAGAATTTCCTGGGTTTTTTCTAAGGTGCTTTATAGAACAGTCACCACCACATTGCTTTAAATATGACTTCATTAAGTGTTTTACAGGTGGTTAATTAGTGTACTTGGTCAAATGGGAGGTGGAGCAGGAAGGTCTAATGATTTGCAGCTCCAGCCCTAGGAATATTTACAGCCAGATAAGTACCCTTAGTAGTGTTTCCTAGAATCCTAGAGCAGAGCCATCCTGCACCGTGAACTGCTGAAGTAGTAAAGATGAGCAATGGCTTTGCTTAGTTAGCCATTTGGTTTAGTAGCATGTAGATAATTGTCTTGGAGGCAGGCGGAAATGTTCGGGAGTGCATAAAGCATGAAGCTTTTAAGTATTACCGCCATGGGTCTGAACCCATGGTCATCTCGTCTGGTCAGCTGAACTTCAGAAAAATTGCCAGTCTGCAGTCATGCCCGCTCGGTTGGCAGACCAGGGCCAGTGTACCCTGCTGAAGCTGGTCACCTGCGGCCTTCAGGTAGATTGATTGTTCCTGAAGCAGACCCCCTGACTTGTATTCCTGCCTCGGTTGTGGTCCAGGGGAAGAAGCTCTGGAACTGGGAATTGGGTGGGTGTTCTGGCTTTAACTTCTTTTACAACCCTGAGCAGAAGCCACTGTTTCTACACCTTAGTTTCTTCTTGGACTACATTTTCTGAGTGTCCTTTCAGTTTCAAAAAGAGTTGCGATTTCCCCCCATTCCCACTTATTGCACTGGAGACAAGTATATTGTATCTACATCTCTCTGGTTTTGTGCTGTTGTCTGTGAATGCATGTTTCCCTGCCAGACAGTGACCCTGCAGGGCATGGGTGCTGGCTTATTTATTTTTATCTCCCTAGCACTTAGCCCTGCGCCTGATTCTAGGTAATGCTCAGTAATTAGGTGCTGTGTTGCAGGGAAGGGAGGGCCTCCAGGCTGGCTGCTCCTGGCCCACATCTTCTGTCTTTCTGCCCCGTAGAGATCATAGGCAAAAAGCATTGCTGGGAATTATCTGGATTTCACCTATCTTACATTTATGTGGCATTTTAAATTCTTTAAAGCATCTGTGTAATTGGTTATGTTGCACCTGCTTTCCTGGGTCTGGTGGAGCATGTCTGTTGAATTTTAAAGAATTAAGATAAAGATGCTTTACCCAGAAGGGTTCTGCTGTGTCAGAATAACAGAATGTAGTGGCATCCTGTTTGCGGCCTGATTTTTGTCTGATGATTTCTCTGCCACCCACGAAACCCTCAGGGCTAAAGTGGAAGGCTAGTCTTGAAAAAAAAGTCATTACCCAAGTAAGGGAGAAGTGCCTATTATAACTTACAGCTTAGGTGTGACCTTGGGAAAATTGTCTAAGCCAAGTTAACAATCTAATTTGTTTAAAAAAAAAGAAAAGCAGCCAGCTCAGGTGTTTGGCGTATAATGAGATCTTAGGAACTCAGGGATGGAATTTGGCCCCTTCATCTTTGGCGGAATTTGTATAAGAATTTGGAGCACAGCCCATTCTGACAGCTCCGGTCTATCGTCATTGATTATAATCATATGTCATTAATAGTCATAACTGTTGTTAAACACAACAGTGGTTTGATTTTTACCTTGAAGTGGCCCATTAAACTCAACATGTTATTAAATACATTTAAAAAATACACTTGCCAATATACATTTAATAGATTGAAACTCTACGTGTTTATTGTGAAAGCCTTTTGCACCCGAGCTGGAGCTTGCTGTGTGCGATGGCAGGGGCACCATGGCGGCTCCTCTAGAGTCTGTGGTGCACAGGCGCAAACACATGGCCCTCCACCTGGTTTTGTCTGCTCCGGCACCTTGTTTCTTCTACCTGGAAGCAGCGCCAAGCTCTCGCTGAACTGTTAAGGAGCAGTTACATTTGTACTTTCCTAAAATTATAATCGGCCCTTTGAAGGCAACCACGAGGCTGATGTGGCCCCTGTTGAAAATGAGTTTGACATTCCTGCTCTAGTGAGTCATGAGCTTTTCTGACGTTGAGAGAGCTTTTGCTGGGAAAAAAAATAGGGAAAAGAAATCTTATAATCGGATGAATTGTGGAAGATGATGATGGCGGCGGTGCCCGTTAATGAGAACTCGAATGTTGTTTGGAGGGCAGTGTAGCACAGCATGGGATCATTGCCGTCTGAGGTCACCCCCCAGAGTAAGTTTCCTAGGTTATTTGCTCCGAAGGCTATTTCCTTTCTAATATAAACAGTGTATTCAGTAATTACTAATCTAGCCTCTAGCTGCCCAAGGAATGTTTGTTGAATTCATTAACACTGTAAATTATGTGCAAGTATTTCCAAAGCCATATCCTGTTGATGATCACTTCAGCCTTCGAAGGTTGTCAGAGAACATGTTATTGCTCTGGTTTTACAAGTGGGGAAAACGAGGTGTAGAACTAATGCAGTGCCTTTACTTAACAAACATGTAGAGAGTATGCTGTACGATGAAAGAGAAGCACCACTCTGCCCTTGACTTTATCACCAGGTCCATGCTTCCTAACTCTGTTTTAGGGTAGGATTTTATTGAGCATCTATGCACTCTTTCTCTCCGGAGAAAAGAAAAAAAGGAGTATGCCTGTTATAAAGCTTTCCTTCTATAATTACATGGTTCCTCAGACTCCACAAAGACTTTGAACTCTGGTAAAGAATCTTTGATTTAACAATTGCTTGTCAGCCAGCCCTCGAATTAAGTGACTTACTTAGGGGCCAAACAGCTTGACTACTGAGAAGCAACAGGAACCCTGTGCTTCTTTTTCTTCCCCTAATGTTTTTCTCACGACCCCATGCTGATTTTGAAATGATGAACAACAAATGAGATGTTAGGAAAACATTCTGTATATAGCGTTCTACAAATAAAAATGCGAAGAGATGTCTAAGTGTTAGCAGGGGAAACCCAGCCTGTGCACCGTGCAGTGTGGCTTATGTCCATGTCCTAGGGAACCTGCTGGAGCCCTGCGAGGCCACTGGTGCCAGCTGTTTGGTTTGATCGGATCATTTACCAAAACACAGCAGTCCTCACCGGTATGTATGAAATGAATGCTGTGCCTGTGGCACCTAGTGGTGCAAGTGCTTTCTCTATGTGGGTTGTGAGAGCTGGTTTAATTCTAATTACAGAGCTATCAGTGGGGATGTATGTCCGTCGTCCTGAGATGGTTGGAAAGAAGGAATTTAAGTACTTAAGGTTAGAGGTCACACATTTTGATTTTTGTTCTACATTGGCACAAACCATATTGACTTGAAGAAACTAGTTAATGTTGCAGGTTAGTACTCAGTCACTTTTAGCTAATTAAACTTTTCTGGGTAATGGAAATATAAGCAATATCAGAGGTGTTATAAAATTTCTGATTTTGAGGGTGGAAACAAAGCCAATGTATAGTAATTTAAAAAATAATTCAATCTATGACTCCATTTGTTTCATTCCAGCGTTAAAAAAGGGGTATGAGGAAGGCTTGCCTGTCTTTCTTCACCAAATAGCAGTTTTGCAGACCCTTACAAGTTCCCATATGTTAGTGAAAAACATTTTCCAAGAAATTGGCAGCCCTGCACTTTGTAGCTGATGCCAGCTTCTTCCTTGGGCCAATTTAACAGAAAGGAGAGGGGAAAAATGCCTTGTTTTAGTGGCTGAATTACCCTGACAAGCTCTCACATCGCCCCTCCCCTTATTAATATTCTTTTTGATGTGAGCTTGTAAAACAGAGGATTGGCTGTTAATCTCCACGATCTCAAGGGCTTTTGGCAGTGGCCCATAATTGATGTGTTCACATGGCTGTTGTCTGACTACTAATGATTAGACAGCAGTGTTATCTACCAGCTACATCAGTGTTGCTTATAAATCACACTTGATAAAGTGCAGCTTCATTTCTTCAAAGAGTCCGTACATGTCTACATACTTTGATAGAACTGCCAGAGGCATTTCATGATTCTATGACAGCTTAGATTAGGTTTATTTTTCATTTCTGTTTGACAAAATATTAGACTTTGTAATGCTTGTGAAAGAATTTTTTTGTTCCTCTAACAAGGCACTCGGAGAATGATGGGCAGAGAAGGATGACCTGCTGCCCACAGGCAGGTGTGCAGTTGGCCGTACCGTTCTGAAAGAAGAGCGGAGGCCATGGGGTGGGGGAAGTTCTGAGAATGTGGGTCTGCACTCAGATTGTGACGTGGCTGGGGCAGGCCGTCTAGAACCCTGAAACTGCAGCTAATGTTCAGTGACACTGTGAGCTGATCCCATGCATCAGGGTATGACTCCGCTTTACAGAAGGGCAAGGGCAAGCAGGAAGGTTTTACAAGAGGAGGTGGTAACCACCCCAGAAATTGTATCTGTCGTCCTACTTCTGTGCCCACATGGGGACACTTCGCTGGCTACAGACCCATCCATCTGCCCAGAATTCTGGGCACTGCAGAGACGAAACCAGGTCGCACATTGCATTTCCATGGTGGGCTTTGACTGGGAACTGCTGAGTCTTGGGCCTTTATTCTAGTCTAAACACCGTGTCCTTGAGCTAACTTTCCTCATCGATAAAATATACACAAAGAGAGAAAATCATTCTGCTGCTCATCTCCTTGTGCACTTTTGCATAACCTTGGGGTGTGTTATCCCAGAGCCCGTCTGTCTTCTTGCTAACATTAGTTAATAATCTTCAGTTATTTTTTTCTAGGCCAAATGGTAGATGTCAAAGAAGTGGTTACATTATTCGATTTCAAGAACTGGAAGTTTTTGCCCTGGCCGGGTGTGGCTCAGTTGGTTGGCTGGTGGGTTGTCCCAACCAGTGGGCTCGCTGGTCAGGGCACAAACCTAGAGTGCAGGTTCAGTCCCTTGTCAGAGCGTGTGTGAGGGCCAGCCAATCAATGTTTTTCTTTTACATTGACGTTCCCCCTGCCCTTCCTCTCTCTCTAAAATCAGTAAAAATAATAATAAAACCTATCCTCAGGTGGGGATTAAAAAAAAGAAATGTAATTTTTTAGTAGGTTTTACATATCGCTTTTATAAGATGTTCATATATTTTAAGGTATGTCAGAGGTTAAATATTTTATCAAAATATACAACTTTCATATAGAATAAGATTATATGGCAAAGATCGGGAGTTTTGCTAATAAATTGTTATCATTATGAGTTCCTAGAGTTCTAGAACATAAGAATGCAGAGAATGCATTAACACCAGGGTTTTCCGAGACAAATCTCCTTTGTCCAACCTGACAAAAGAGAAGTTACAGGACATCTCAGAGTGCTTCCAGGTTTTTATTTAAGACTTAAAGTTGTTAGTTAAAACAAATGCTTGCTAGATGTGCCTTTTTTATAGTATTGGTCTTTTACATAAATAAAACTGTTTTTTCCAGTTTAGCTTGCTACTTGTATAAGTAACCTCACTTCTAGGTGCCAGATTGATTCCTTAACTGCCTAACAGTGTCTTTGACATGAGTATTCTTTTCCCCTAGTAAATTTTAGGGCTGTAATTAAAATAAGCACTATAATGAAGTAATAAATATTTATTGATAAGTATTAGCATTGAAGACCAAAGGTACTTAACTAAGCTGCTTATCTTAAAATGATTTGTGGTTGAAGAAAATGCCCTCCCCCTTTTTTAATTTAACAAAACTATTTAAAAGTAAGTTATTTTGGTTATGGTTATTGGATTTTAATGCAGTGTGGAAAAATATTCATGATTAACTTAGAGAACACAGTCTTTAAGTGATGTAAATGGAATCTTCATTTAGTTTTCATACATAAAGCAACTGTATTAGAGTTGATAATGTAGCTGTAAAATATGAAAAAATCTATTAAAAGATTGAGTATGGTTTTGATTTTATAAAATATGTGTGCACATGTAAAGGTTGGATGGTACTGTTAGAAATAAAAAATTGGAATACTTTAAAGGATTTTTTTGCCCTCTTTAAATAATCTTTTCTCTGAAAAAGTACTATATGCATATGTGAGTTTTATGAAATGCATTACCATCATGGGAAAAATAGGTAGGCAGCCTTCAGTTTTAAAAAGATACCAGTTCGTGACTGATGATTTAAACCACGATACAAATTAAGTTAACTTAAACTTAGCTCAGTCTCATGCAAACACTGTTTGCAGTTGTTTATTGACTAACAGGAAATTACAGTAATATTAAGGGAAGCACAGCAAAAATATTCATATAAATGTGGAAACTTTTGCCCACAGGATGCATTTAGTTTGATGTTAGTATATAGAATACTTCCTCTACCATCTGCTTTATTTATTTATTTGACAAGTTATAGTGTTATATTTAACAGGTTATATTTATTTATTTGGAGAGGTTATAGTGTCCATTTTAAAAGTTGTGGACACCCATTTATTTTGGAGCTGGCCTCTTACATTCGATGTGACCAAGCTTTAGAGTAGGTTTTATTTAATAAGTAAGGGATTGGGTGAATTACCCCTAATATCAGTCTTAATAATTTGTGGTAGCTGTCTAAAATCTGTTCTGAAACAAGACAGTTAAATGAGATATTCTGGAAATAGGGCTGCTCAGAAAGTGTGGCCTGTGTCTCACCCTACCCCACGCCAAGCCCTCATTCCTTTTTGACCCTAAAGAGTGAATAACTAAAATGGATTAATGACTATATAGTAAAAATAGTCATATTCATTTTTATTTACTTTTTGTGCATTCTTTTGACACCATTTTCACAGTGTTTAAGTTTTTGAAATAATCCCTATGAAATAGCTAAGACTAGCATTCTTTAAAAAAATAATAAAACAAGGAACATATTTTATTTTTTTAGGATTTTTTATTGTTATTCCATTACAGTTGTCCCAGTCTCTCTCCCTTTAACCTCCTTTGCCTGGCCTGCCTCTGCTCCCACAGTCCGTCTCACACCATGGTCCATGTCCATGGGCCCTTCATGCGTGTTCTTTGACTTGTCCCTTCCCCTTCTTTCCACCATTAACCTCCTCCTCCCTTCCCTCTGGTCACTGTCGGTCTGTTTTGTGTTTCCATGTCTCTGGTTCTGTTTTGCTCATTAGTTTATTTTGTTCATTAGATTCTTCTTATAAGTGAGATCCTATGGTATTTGTGACTGGCTTATTTCACTTAGCATAATACTTTCCACTTCCATCCATGGTGTCACAAAAGGTAGGAGTTCATTCTTTCTTTCTGCTGCATAGAATTCCATTGTGTAAATGTACCACAGTTTTTTATCCACTCATTTACTGCTGGGCACTTAGGCTGTTTCCAGCACTTGGCTATTGTAAATAGTGGTGCTATGAACAAAGGGGTGCATTAAGTTCTTTTGAATTGGTGTTTCAGGATTCTTAGGGTATATTTCCAGGAGTGGAATTGCTGGGTCAAAAGGCAGTTTCATTTTTAAATTTTTTGAGATTTCACATGGTTTTCCACAGTGGCTACACCAGTCTGCATTCCCACCAACACTGCACTAGGGTTCCCTTTTTTCCACCTCTTTGCCAGCACTTCTTTGTTGATTTATTAATGATAGACATTCTGACCAATGTGAGGTGATATCTCATTGTGGTTTTAATTTGCATCTCTCTGATAGCTAGAAATATTGAGCATCTTTTCATATTTCTCTGGACCTTCTGTATGTCCTCCTTGGAGAAGTATCTGTCCAGGTCCTTTGCCCATTTTTTAATTGGATTGTTTGTCTTCCTGGTGTTGAGTCATATGAGTTCTTTATATATTTTGGAGATTAGACCCTTGTCCAATGTGTCATTGGCAAATATGTTCTCCCATATAGTTGTTTCCCTTTCGTTTTGATGATAGTTTCTTTTTTTTAAATTTTATTTATTTATCTTTAGAGGGTAAGGGAAGGAGAAAGGGAGAGAAATATCAATGTATGGTTGCCTCTCATGCATCCCCTGCTGGGAACTGGCCTGCAACCCAGGCATGTGCCCTGACTGGCAATCGATCCGCAATCATCTGGTACGCAGGCCCTGCTGAAACCACTGAGCTACACCAGCCAGGTCATGACGATGGTTTCTTTAAGTCTAGCATTCATCATGCCATTGTGCAGGTACTGACACTATATGATACTGGTCTCATTCTGAGGGTAGGATTCTTTCTGGGACACCAGCTTCTGGAGGAGGAAAAAAAATCATTGTTTCCCCCAAATAAAATCTTGCTGTATACCTGATTCTAAATCACTATAAATCTTCAATTCTAGATCTGGATATTTTGAAGTTTTACATTTCATTTGAAAACCAATCTTTGGTTTTCAGAGACCATAGTAGCATGATTTCAATGTGTTGGTTTAGCCATGTGGCAGGTTCAACAAGGCCTGTGAAAATATGCTATTCAGGCCGGTGGACATAGTGCATGCTGGAAATGATGGTCATGGCTAATGTTGGTTGAGTACCTATTATGTGGTTGGGAAGAGAAGGGCTTTATATGGATTATCTCATTTGATGTGTCTATTACATTAAATACAAATCAGCAATCCCCACTTTGGGTAAGGAAACCGAGGCTTAGAAAAATTGTGAAAATTTAAGATTATAGAGCTAGTAAGCTAATGATCTGGGAGTCAAATACAGAGACTGCCTTCTTATTTTTTAGACACCATTGCCTGGTTCTAAAGCATTACCAGGACACGTGGCATGAGACATTGGCCTGTGTGTCATTACTCTCCCTGTGAATGAGCTCCTGGGACTGAAGATCTTAGTTGTCCCGTTTATGACTAGACTTCTAGGAGGAAGAACTCCAGGTGTCTAGGACTGCTTGACTTACAAGGGAATTAAAACATTTCAAGGTTAAAATGTTACCCAAAACACCTTGCAAGTTACACGGGATGCTTCAGTTTCATCTATTCTTATAGGAGCAGAGTTGTAATTTGTTGAAAAACATTTAAAAAAAAACTTCGTATGTACGCTCTGTGAAGGCAGAGATCTTGTCTTGGTTATCATTATATTAGTGTCAAGCACAATGGCTGGCATTATAGACAGATATTGAATAAGTATGTATTGAATGTTTTATGTTAGAATTAAAATATGCCTCCTTGTGTCTCTTTTCCAGGTTATCACTCCTGGGTTTTATTGGGGAAGCTAAAAAGTAGTGGGTAATTAATTTTTTTCTCTTTCCCTCAATCAGAAATGGATATGCATGCTTACTTCTTATTTCCTATACTTCTCCCCTCTCCCTGCTTCCTTTCCCCCCTTTCTTCCTGCTCTCTTCCAACACCCCTGCCCCATCCTTCTCCCCATCTCCACCAACTTACACCAGAGGCCAGGGGAGGACCTACGTGAGCTATTGAAAGTAGAGTTGCCCCTTGAACAACATGGGGTTAGGGTTGCCAGTACCCTCTGTGCCGTCAAAAATCTGCATATAACCCTTGACTGCCCTAAAACTGAACTACTAATAGCTTACTGTTGACTGAAGCCTTACTGATAAAACTTATAATGTAACTAATCAGCTAATTACACCTATTACAAAGGTGTATTTATTACATACTGTATTCTCACAGTATATATATTTACCTTTGTGAGAAGGTAAATATACACAGTATGTATATTTATTACATGCTATATTCTCACAAAGGTAAGCTGGAGAAGAGAAAAGGTAATAGAGACAATCATAAGAGAAAATACATTTACACTATTTATTGGGGAGGAAAACCTTAAGTGGACCTGCCCAGTTCAAACCGATGTTTTTCAAAGGTCAATTGTATAGGTATTTGCCACTAATTAGACCGGGCTCAGCAAACTGTTTCTGTGAAGATCCCATAGTAAATATTTCGAGCTTTGTGAGCCCAGGTACAACAAGGATATTATGTAGGTACTTATACGATGAGGGAGAGAAAACAATTTCTACAGCTTTTGATGAAAATTAAAACCTAATGATAGAAATTGAGTACAATTTGTAATACAGGTCTTCTAATGAGAAGAGTGGGATTCTCTTTATTGGGGGGGTGGTGATATCATTTCACTTAATATGGGTTTGAAGTTAGTGGTTGCTATTATTAAATCGATTGTAAAAATTCATTTGTAAGAAACATTCTTAGCTTGTGGGCTGTATGAAAAAATGGCAGTGGGCTGGATTTGGCCCAAGCACCTTTGCCAACCCTTGAACTAGACCATGGGCTAAAAGACATCCCAAGCAGGTTAAACTGCCCTTGATGTTCTTCTTCAGTAAAGGCTCATCGCTCCAAGACCGGGAAGGCAAGGTGTTCACATTTGATGGAAATGGAATAAGTACCCTGGGAACAGGAACACAGAGAACAAGGGAACATATATTTAAAAACTATTTATTTTTAGAGAGGGGGAAAGGGGGGAGAAAGAGAGGGAGAGAAACATCTGTGTGTGGTTGTCCCTTCCCACCCCCCACCCCCCCACACCCCTAACAGGGGACCTGGCCCACAACCATGGCTTGTTCTCTGATTGGGAATGGAACCAAGAACCTTTTGCAGCCCTGCATTCAGTCTACTAGGCCACACTGGCCAGGGTCCAGGGAACATAATTTTAAAGGTACAACAGTAGCAAGAGAGAAGGGAAGGAGAGAGTATCTCTGGTCAAGGCCTGCGGTGATTCTCCAGGGAAGGCGCCTTGAACAGGGCCAGGTGGGGTCAGTTTGAAAAAGCACATTCAGGATGCCCGTTGGTTTTGCCATACAGCCTCCCGAAGCCTTCAGAGAAGGTGTCATTTTCTTACTGGATGCCCATCACATAAAAAGGTGGATGGAGCAGGCATGCGGGGGTGGAGCCTGGATTCTCAAAGATCAAGTCAGCTAGTGAAAAAGATTCGGCTACAGCCGAAGAAATTATTTCTTCACGTAAATGGTAGCAGAGCATTCCAGGGAGGTGTATGGGCCACACTGTAGGGGTTGCCAACGGCTGTTAGGGTGAAACCACAGGTTGCATTAGGAACTACTAGCCTTGAAAAATACCTGCCCTTCTGGTGGGTGGAGAGTAGGCTGGGGCTCTGCACCGCACTATTTGCTGCTGACCTTTCTGTGGACCTTTCTGTGGGGCGTTGACTGCAGTCTCTCCCGGTCTGCCGGGACCTCAGCAGCCACCCTGCGCCACCACTGCTGGGGCTGCAGGGTTCTGTGACCGCTCCTAACACCCTCTACGTTTCCCTGCGCTTCTCTACACCGGGATGGCCCTCTGGCCCAGATCCTGGAGTCCCACACAGTTCTCCCCACCTGCCCGCACGTGCTGCTGCCTCACCAACGGGAATGGAACCCGGCTAGGCCCGGAGCTCACCTCCCGCCCCCGCCCCGCAGCCCTGCCCTCGCTCCCACCGCTTCCCAGGACGCCTGGGCCCTCCGTCCCCTGCACCGCGGCCCTCTCCGCGGGCTCCAAGGGGCGCCCCTGCGTGAACGCCCCCAGTGCTCCCTCGTGGCCCCACAGTCACCCCGGGGACCGGGCCCTGGCGAGGGCCGCAGCACTGGCCCCGGCTGCCCCTCTTGTCCCTGACCCTGCCACCTTGGCTCGTTTGCGCGTCCGTCCAGCTGCCCTGGCCGCGGCCCGCCGGCGGGGCTCCCACAATGCCCCGGGCCCAACCGCCGGTGCAGACCCGGGCTCAGCTGCTCCCGGGCCGCAGCTAGTCCTCGCCGTCGCCTCGGGGCCCGGCCGCTGCTCCGGAGGCGATGCTTGGCACCTCTTGGCATCTGGCAGAAGTTTGTTGGATGATGAACCAACTTCCCGTGGTGAGGCGACGTTAGGCAGCAGCCCTAAGAAAGGGGAGGACATGGGATCTGCACACTGTCCGCCGCCCTCCTCCCCCAACGACCCCTGTCGTGGAGATTTCAGGGCCATTGCAGAGGAGTTGAGATAATAGTCTTAATTACGGGTCTTCTCCTTTGTGCATTAGCATTTGTTTACTTCTATTCTAAAGTGGACTGGCTTAGCATCTTTTAATTAAAAATTAGTGTTTAAAAATGATGAAAGTAGCACGTGTTCATGTTCAAACTCATGCAGCACAGAAGGCTGTAAAATGAAGTGATCCCTTTTGAGTGTTTTTTATGGATAAAATTTCTAGAAGGATGAATAAGAAGAAACAGAAGAGAGGTTCTCCCTGGAGAATGACCTATATTGGCTTTTGCAGTCTGCTCTGTTTTCAGGAGGGAAAACAGAATTCTGGATCTGCAAACAGCTTTTTTGGGGGGTTGGGAGCATATGGGAAGAAACTTTCAAGTTTGAGTTATGGTGAACTTGGTAGAGGTCATGGCAGTCCCTGCTAGGGGTATCCTGTGACCCTGGGAAGTGATTTCTCTCTCAAGACCATAGTTTCTTCGGTTTACAAAATCAGATGAGAAAACTCACCCTTGCCTTTCATAGAGCTGTGATTAAAAAAAATGAATGTGTCTCCAAGGTGTCCTTGAAAATAGGTATGTAGATGGCTTTAGGAGCAGGACCGCTGTGATTTTCTCTTTGTGTAACCTTTTATCTTGGTGATAAACTATGGAGATCTTTACTGAGTTGTTTGGTTTGTTATGAAATTAAAATTTCAAAGCTTTCTGTAATTTGTACAGAGATGGACTGGTATTTAGGATCAGCATTTGGGAGGTCTGGAGGGAAGGGGGACAAGACGTTAGTTAGGAGCTTCTTAGACATGCATTTACGTGAGCAATGTTTAGATTTCACAGGGAGAATCAATGGTAGCAAGATAGTGTGCTGGGATGGGGGGTCAACATTGCCAGCCGGCTGTGGCTGACCCACTGTGCTTTGGAAAGGCAGGTTTTTTCCCCTTTCCAACACCAGCTTCGTTCCCATACAGCGTGACTCAAGTACTTCTTGTTATTTGTGGGACCAGCATGTACTGTGTTGATAATTCAAATGTCTAAAATACTCTTTTTAGTGGGCTCCCTCTTGGAGCTGCCTTTCCCTCCCCTCACTTCCTCCCCCGAGGTGCCTAACCTTTGCCTTTCTCTCTCTCAAGCTCCAAGGGCCCTTCTTCTGCCTCTGTAAGTTGTTTCCTGAGCCTAAGCAGCACCCCCGCTGGCTCACTTCAACTACCTGTGTACCTTTCTGAGTAAACTTTCTCTTGTAATTTGAAAATAAATAAATAAGTATTCCTCCTTTTAGGTAGTTACAAGATTTCATAGTATAAGGTAAAGGAGTTCTATTAGTAGAGAAGATCAGGAATAAGGTGATTCTGTTGCCTCAACCCCCCACCCCCAACCACCAAACAGGCTTTTCTTTCCTCCCTTCTTAAAATCATGCCTGTGTCCAGAACAGTGAGGACGAGAGGCCTCCAGTCTTCCCCTAAGTTAAGGGAAATGTAGGTTATGAAAGACCCAGCAGTGTTTTGATGACGAGGCTCTGCAAAGGTACTCAGTATTCAGAGGTTATGAAATCGATTTGTTAGTATCATTGCACCCATGTTAAGCCAGGTCCAGAGTTAAAAAAATGCTGAGTTTTACCATTGAGATTCTTTTCTAAAAGTTACATTCTTAGGGTTTGGGGACCAGATCTATAGAAATGGGGTTTGTATGGAACTTTTGAGGGATTCCCCTCTGTGCAAAGTAAAGAGACTCATGAAAAGGATTAAATTCAAGGAGACAGGTGTTTTTAGTCCATTTATGACGGTCTCCTTTATTTGTGGGTTAATTATTTATTTATTTTAGTGTCTTTGGAAGTAGGCAGGACGAGAGGAAATCAGACGACTTTTATGAACAAGGTGTGAAAACACCGACCACTTACTGCTGCTATTTAAAGCACACCCAGCTCTCTGAGCCCTGGAGGATGTCAGCAGCACCTCGGAAACAGATGAAGAGTCTGTGGCTCAGCAATAGGACAGGCTTTTTCTCCCAAAGAACACAAACGAGGCTGAGTATGTGATAACCGATGTGGCCTGGTGGAAATGTCCCCTCCACCTCCGAGTGCCACTTTTCCGTGGAGATCTCCACGTAGTTGAGGGACTTCTAGGGGAGAACTAGTTTGGCTTCAAAAAAAAGAATTAAGACATGGAATTGAGCAGATTCATCATACTCTTATCTTTACGTACTTGGTACGTTTTCTTTTGCTTTGAAAAGCTGTCACTATTAGAGAATGAAATGAGAAACAGTCCCTGCTGCTGAAAGCACATTTTACGCACGCGTCTGGCCTGTCGGTGCCTCTGCTTTGGGACCTGCGTGTAGGGCTGTTTCTGGAGTGAGGCACTGACAGAGACTCCCCTCGCTGCCTGCCCAAGCAGCACTACAGAGCCCCTGGATTGGCCCTTCTGAGATTTCGGGGTGGCAGGAGTCCTGGCTGGAAATGGAAGCATTTGTCTTGGCCCCACTGGCTTTGGGGCCAGAGCCCTTCCTGCTGCACCCCCAGGCCAAGCTCTACCAGGTCAGAGGCTAAGCCTCTTAAGAGCACTTGAGCAGCTACTTTTATATAGGACAGTCTCTAGTCTTCACACCTGGGAAGGAGAAAACAACATGGTATAATTCCCGGTCATTGTACGTAGTTGTAACTTGTGGAATTGGATGCTTTAAAACAATAACAACAAAACATACCTGAGTTTGGTTTCAGCAAAGTTTTGAAGTGAGGCTACTGAAAGGATTGCAGTGTTTGCGTGGGCACTTGTGATGCACGGTTCTGAATCCTGTGCCAGAAAAGGTGTGTGTGGCTTCTTACATACAGAAAAGGGTAAAAAAAACTACCTTGGCAGGAAGATTTCTTTCCAAGTCATGTTCTGTTTTACATATAGAAGAGTTTGCTTTTGCTGTATGTCACTGTGGGTTTAAGTTCTGGCTTGGCCACTGACCCTAAATGACCTTTTAAAGTAACTTTTCCCAAGTTTCTTATTTCTTATCTGTAAAGTACTTTCCTCACAATCTTGTTGTGAGGAGAGAATGAATTGAATTGAAAGAACGCAGAGTATAACCTAACTCCTCCTTGCGGTGTTGCAGAGGTTGAACAGTAGTTGCTGATATTGTTGCTCTTTTTATAAGAAAGCTCATGCACTTTGGACTCATAGGGGGTTGGCCTTCAATTTCAGCTCCTTAGGTAAGTTGACCATGCTCCGAGTTCTTACAGTTTCCGCCTCTATAAAATGTGGGATGTCGTGAGAGTTACAGGGCATAGAAAACGCATGGAGCCTGGTACACGACCCTGTGTGAAGGGATGCCCGTGTCGTTCCCAAAGTGAGCCGTAAGGCACAGGTCCCGTGGATCGTGGTTCTAAAGGGAGAAGTCCTCCCTGTAGGAGAGGCAGAGTTAGAAACAACTGATACAGCGGTTCCAGGTTTGTTTTTCCAGGGATGGAGAAAAGATCAGTGCTTACAGAAAGAGTTTTTAAAGAAAAATTTTTTTTAAGATTTTACTTATTTTTTAGACAGAGAAGCAGGGAGGGAGAAAGAGAGGGAGAAAAACATCAATGTGTGGTTGCCTCTCACTCACCCCCAGCTGGGGACCTGGAGTGCAACCCAGGCGTGTGCCCTGACTGGGAATTGAACCAGTGATCCTGTGGTTCGCAGGCTGGTGCCCAGTCCTCCAAGCCACATTAACCAAGGCAAAACCTTCCCTTGCTTTGCTAATGAGGCAGTGATGGTAGGCAGGAAGGGTGGTTAAATGCACAGTGAGACTGCCGCAGCGGTCACCTTTAAAGGGCTGTGATTTCCCTACATGAAGTGCAGTCTCCATCTAATGCTTTTTGAATTAAGGAGGTGACTGTGGGCAATCTCCTAAAACAGCCAAACACCAGGATATAAAGAAAACATGAGCATTAAGTAATCATGCTCCAATGTGCTCATAGGACGTAAAAATACCGACTAGAAAAATAAAATGCCCTTCCCATTCCGGTTGTTGGTGATCTGAGAACCCCAGGACTGAGAGGTTAGAATCAAGAGGCGTGTGGAGATTTGTGGCCACAGATGGAGGAAACCTGGGCAAGCAGCCCCCACCAGGGCTCGTACCGTCTGGGGTGTGGGTGAGAAGCTTTCATTGGGCTTGTGTGTCTCCCTGGCCTGGAGCACTTCCGGGAGCACTTCCCCTTCTCCTTTGCCTGGCAGCACTTGCCGTCCTGAGTCACCTGACTGTCGCTCTGTTGGGGCTGAGCAGAGCAGGAGTGCCCAGCAGGAGTGCCCACTGGGGACCCCCAGCCTGGCCTTGGTGACTCTTCCTTTTTTGCTGTCCATTGTCTGAGTACTGGAAGAGATCACTGGCTGATAGAGCCCCCGCTCAAGTGATGCAAAGCTGCCGCCACCAACACTCCAGCTCTGGAGCTTCCTTGACTCATCAGCACTTGGAAAGCCCTTGAAATAAGGTGAACAGAGAAAATATCACCAGAGTCTCTTCCCCCCACCCCCACCCCCCCAGCCGTCTGATTACACACACTAAGTGCCGCTATCTGTGTAAATAATCTTTTCTTCCCCGCCTCTCTCTCCTCTCCCTGCTCCTCTACTCCCGGGCTCTTGGGCTCTCTCTAGTGATAAATAGCCAGGCTACTGCTCAGCATGCACCAACACCTGGGAATAATCATGCAAAAATAACAGCGAGAGACTGCCTCGAGTCTGTTCTTGACATTAACTTTCTTCAGTTTGACAGGCTGCCACCACCAGCTGTGAGACTTATGGGTCTTTTATATTTCCCTCCCCCCCCCCCCCCCGTTGGAGATGGCTGCTTTCCTCTTTGGGGCTGTAATAGTTACATCAGTGTCCCATCAAGATGACAGAAAGAAGCTTTGACAAGGGAACCATTGCTAAAACTGTCCAGTTCTCTGTTCTGATCTTTTATTCCAGTTATTAGTGTTAATTGACTACTAATTCCCTACTGATTTCTTAAAGGAATATCTGATTATTACTATTCTGGGGTAGCCCCTAAAAGGTATTTATAACTGCCTCTCCTTTTTTCTTTTTTTCATTGTTATTCTACTACATTTGTCCCAGTTTTCCCCCCTTTGCCCTGCCCCCTTCCTGCTCCTACCCACAGTCCATCCCCGCACTGTTGTCATTCACGGCCATGGGGTATTCATATGTAACTGCCTCTCTTGAATTGCTTTTGAATGTGGCAAAGCTCAGCATTTGGCCTTACAGGACCAAAACACCTATTGATTACCTATTAGTTCAGGTCTCAAGTATGTTCATAATAATGATAATATTGACAATGACAGTAGCTTTTATATGTTGAGTTCTACCAGTGTTATTCTGTACCAGGCCATGAGCTAACACTGTCTGTATGATCTCATGTAGCAGTCACGTTAGCCGGGTGTCACTCCCATTTTATAGGTGAAGCCACTGAGTCCCACAGAGAGACTCTCCTAAGGTTACGGAACTAAAGGTAGAGCTGGATTCCAGCTCCAGAGACTGACCCCGAATCACACCGTCTGCCTCTACATGTTGCTATTTGTCCTCAGGCCACCATGGACAGCCCCACGGGTGCGTTTTCTGCAGTAACAGTTGTAATTTTGCTGTGTTCGTATGACTTTATTTGATTAGTGCCCAAGTTTTGCCCACTCTTGTTTTGCTAGCAGGGCGCACAGTGCCTGGCACTCAGCAGGTGTGTGGAGATTATTTACTGGGTGGCTGTGTGATTGCGTGCAGGTGAGTAAAAGGGGACTTTGGAGGGAGCAGTGTAGGAAAGAGGTGCAATGAGAGATCGGTGGACAGGGTTTTGCAGAAGTGCAGGGCCCATCTGACCAGCGGCCAGGTGCCAGTGTGCGAAAGGAGCACTTCCCAGGCTGAGCTGCTCTGGGTTCAGTCCTTTTTCTTGTACTTTTAACACACTTTAAGTGCACTTAACCGTGCATTTGGAGGGGATTACTGATTTATGTTAAACATACAAGGATATAAAAAGGAGCTTTGTAAGTTTTCTCGAAGGGTTAGGGAGCTGTAATATTAGACCAGGGACATTTCTTTCCCCCAAGCCATTGTTTACTGAGCTAAGCACTATACTGAGCCTTCATGGTGCATGCGTTAACCTCATGGAGTCCTCCCTGTGACCCTGTGTGGGTAACATTATTCTTACTTCCACTTCTTAGACCCAGAGCAGCCAGGTAACTTGCTTAGGGTCCCACAAGTACCAATAGGGTCAGGAGTTGAACTCAACACAACCTGAGGTCCACCACTACCAAGTTCAAGTGTATGCTGCCTCCACTCCTGAGGGAGTCCTTATGAGAACTGTTGCTACCCTCTGTCTTAACTTCGTTAGTTGAAGAAATTATGGTTCAGTATAGGGGAATCAGTGACCTGAGAAGTCAGGGTACAGTGGAGCCGATCTTCTATATAAGGCAAAAATAACTATTAAAAACCCTCTGAAGTCCTGCTTTACATATGGTACATGTGGTTTTGTGTTAGACACCATGAGATGCACAAGAGAACTGAAACCTCTCGGGGGGAATATCTCCCGCCGGGGCGTTCACAGCAGAGAGGTGGCTCGGCCACACTCCGAACTATTTCCCATCTACCCTCCCCCTCTCTTTTTTGGTTTCTGCGTGTCTGTTGAAACCCTGCTGTCAAGTTTCTGCCTGTGGGAGGCTGCTCTTTCGTTCTCACCTGGGCTGCCATAGCTTACCCCCTTGGTACACGTTCTCTAGAATTGGTAAACGGGGCCAAGGACCTGCTCCCCAACAATTTCTGCAGTTGTCTCAGGGGAGCCGAGAGCCCAGACCCAGCTGCCTGTGCCTGGCCAGGTCTCAGGCCGAAGGGGGGCTCGGCCCTGTCAGCTGCCGCCACAAGGAATACAGGCCCAGCAGCGCACATTATTCAAGTATTATATCAAGAGAGAGTAGAAATTCAAACATTTTCCTAGTTTTTTGTGTTGACCGAAAAAAAAAAAAAAGGAATGTTTTAAAAGTAGCCTACCAGCCCGGTAAAAACACCTCTGGGGTGTGATTACTTCCCCCTCTCCCACTGGCGCCCTCGGGGAAGAGGGGCTCCCACTGGGGCAGGGGCGGGGTGGGGGCAGGTGTGTTCTTCGCTCCCAACTCTGGGGCTCCCAGTGGAGAAAAGCGCCTTTTTCTCCCCTCGCTGGTCGTGGTGATCCCGTGCCTGTGAGAATGAGAATTTTGAGCTACTGTGAGGAAGCCAGTGCAGTGGAAAAACTAAGAAAAATTCCCTTATGTAACAAAGCGTAATCTTTAAAATTATATTACATACTGGATTTTCCTATGAGGTTTAAGGGTTTTAGACTGTTGTCGCATTGGCGGACTGTTTATGATTAAGCGCATCCATGTAGAGAAACTCTCTGAGCTGTAGCTTTCTCGTTTTGAAATATGTATGGACAAGGCTGCAGGGTCCCTTCTATACATGTCGTCAACTAAACTCTTCATTGCACTTGGATTGTATGGATGGGAATAAACACAGTTAACTTGCTGGTAGGTCCAGGATACCAGAGCCTCTCTTCTCAGGCCATCTAGATTTTGTAGTAATGTAATCTTTGGGGTTACATATGTGTATCCCAATAGTGGGTGAGTGTGTGTATCTGTATGCAAATATATTTGTAAGCAGAGTTGCATGGGAGTCAGGAGTTAGTCTGGAGATTCCTTTTGGATAGGATTTGCCGTCAATATTAGAAGGCCAAAGAATAATACATCTTTCAGTTGAGGACAATGAGTCAGTGAGGTTAAATGGTTCTCCAAAGTCATAAGCTTAATGAGTGTGTCAGAGTTGGGGTCCAAACCCTAGTGTCACATGCCCTGTCCCTATAACTTCTGTTGTATACTTTGTCCTGTTGTGTCCTAATCAGAGAACTGATGCTAAGACCCCTTGCCTCTCCTATTTTATTTCATTTTCTTGTTTATCCAATTGAAGCTGTGTTTCTTCCCCTTGAAATTAATGTAGGCTGCCCATCCAGTGATACAAAGAACAGTTTGGAATATTGTTGCACTTTGTCCAGTTTATATGCATGGCATCAAGTTTCAGTCAATTCACAACTATATAAATCAAGGGGTTGTTGGGAAATGGGCACAAAAAAGTATAGTGGCTGGCTTATAACTTTTCTTTTAAAAAATTCTAGAAAGGGATTCAAATCACATACAATCTTTTAGTTGTAATAAAGACTACAAAGTAGCACTGGTTCCCCTCACCCTTAAATTTTCTCCCTCAGAACCTCTTTCTTCATTTGTCAGCTCAGTTTTAAAATAGGAACTATCAGTGTGAACTTTGATCCACATTAAGCTGCATTTACACGAAAGCATAAATCACCAGATCTGGGACTTGGGGCTGTTAAGTGCTTTACTTTCTTGGGCTCTGTGATCAAGAATGAAGAACAATAAAAAACCGTGGAGCGAAAGAAGTTTTATGGCAGCTTTGAGAGCAGGAAATTAAGTTTCTTTAACATGCAGTTGGATGAAGGGGCTGTTCTATTGCATCTTGAATCACTCAGGCAAGCGAATGTCAGTTTATCATTTCAGTGAAATGCAAACTGTAGAAATAGTTCCTACAGTGCTGTGAACAAGGAGCCCACACAGATGACTGCTTCAGCTGTTTGACCAGGGAGCACGCTTCCTCATGTGACTGATCTCAAAATGCACTCCTGCATTTTTTAAAAAACAACAAAGACTATTTAATATTACATCTGTAGCCAAGTGTTGGTTTCTTGCAAAGGTTAACTGGGGCTGTGTGTACAGCAGACTGTGCTGGCATTTTACCAGCGCAGCCTTCTATTTGTCCTTTGACACAGTTTGCTAGCCCAGCTGATAAAACATGCAAGGTGTTGTGCCTTGTAGGTAGATGGTGACTGTGTGCAGAAGGGCCGTGGGGGTCTGTGGTCCTGGTGCAGGCGTGCTTTTGCATTTTGCTCTTTCACATTTGATAACCTGTCAGCAGGGCCAAAGCTGTTGTGTAGCAGTCACAACAGTTGTTAAAGTGGGTCCGGTGAGTGAATGAGTTGGTCCATGATCTACCTATTTAGTATGTACATAGCTTTTTGTTTCATTTTGGCCAGACTCCTAAACCTTTCTAGGTGAAGGAGGACTCCTGCTGCTCTTTTCGGGATAGGGGTGCAAAGGAATTACAGCACCACAGGTCTTGTGCTGGCTGTCAGTTTAATTTCCTGGGTTTAGCGAGAGGGCTGCTGAGTCTTGGTTAAACTCACAAGGGATCTTTACAAGTCCAGCCACTTAAGGACTTGTGCAGTGCAGAAACTCAGATTCTGTTGATGTTGGGCACATTCATTTATTTCTCCACTTATATGAATTCTGGTAAACTTTACAGTAGAACATTTAATTAGGAGTTGATACTTAATAAATACATGCTAGTAATATCCAATTTATGGGTTTCAGTGTGTGTAACCAAGTTTATGTATTTTATATATTCAGCAGAATAAGTTAGTATAGTTTAATAGTGATTTTAATTCATTATGGTTTATAAAGTACTTTGAAAACAATTTTAGTCCATCTCCTGTGCTTAGATGTCCAATGGTGCATATATGGTGTTTATTCGAGTTTCTCCTTTGGAAAATACTGTAAATTTGAAAGTAAGATTTTATTACAAGTGGTAAATAGTCCTAATTTTGCAAAGCATCTTTTATTTACATCTACCGAGGCTGGAGTTTGTGTACGGGTGAGTTTAGAAGGAAATTAAAGGCCTGGCTATAATTCAGGAAGCCAGAGCACTAATATTTGCTTTTTTCGGCATGGAAAAATAAAATGCTCATTTCTATTCTGCTTTGTATTTTGGCACCATTAAAACACTCAAAGCCTATTATAATTGCACATGGATTTGGGGGCGGTGATGTATTCTAGAAGTGATGTAAACAGATTGCATTAAAAAGAACTCGCAGAATGCAGCCCCACTGCAGTAAGCCTGTCTGTCTTTCAGGTCGACCCCCTGTTTACAGTGCCAGCACCGCCACCGCCGATTTCCAGCGGCCTCACGCCTCCGATTCTGCCCTCCTACTTTTCCCCATCTTCATCCAATATTGCAGCACCGGTCGAGCAGCTTTTGGTTCGGACTCGGTCCGTGGGTGTCAATACCTGTGAGGTTGGAGTAGTGACAGAGCCCGAATGTCTTGGGCCCTGTGAACCTGGGACCAGCGTGAATTTGGAAGGGATCGTGTGGCATGAAACAGAAGAAGGTAAATACAGTTTATTTTTCATATATTTCCTTGTGCCCTCTTTCCCCATGATATATTTATGCCCACCTGTACGGGGAATTTGCTTTGCAGTACTCAGGAGAGGAAAGAAAAGTGGTTTTTGTGCTCTTTGGATTTTTGTTGAAATGCTGTTTGTCTTTTGTTCGTGGCTGCTTTTACTTTCAGAATGAATCAGGTGTCCCTCGAGGTGGTTTTCCACGTTAGGTACCAACACGAAGGACTGTGAGAAGCACAGTGAGGGTTGCGCTTTCCTCTCAGAGCTGTCATTGAAATGAGAAAGCAACAGATCTCAAGTTCATTTTCTCCTTGGCGTGCCAATGGATCGGTCTGTTTGCATGGGGTGATTTTTGTGTTGTCGAGGCTTATATTTACCTTCTGAATTGAGCCAGGGCTCTTGCATTTAGTGAGGGCCAGCACCATGGTGTGGCTCTAGCTGTTCAGTGCTCAGAGGTAATCAGGCCAAGGTCAAAGGCTTTAGCCCCAGGAGCCAGTCAGTTCTCTTCTATGGCTGAGTGGAGACCCCTTAAGTCAGCAGGCCTTCTGGCAAATGCAATCCATTAGTTACAAGAGAAGCAAGGTACAAGAGAAATGGATTAAGATTGATCTGTGATTGCTGTTGGAAATATAGATCAGCCTATGGCTTACTGATAATGTATCCAGACCATGGCTGGCCACATCTATAGAACGTGATCCTAAAGTACTGCATATTTCAGATGACCTGTGTGTTCGATGGAGGCCAACAGATCATTGAAAACTAAATAGAAAGGAGAAAGCTGCATTGCTCCTTTGGGGATGGTGGAATAGAAAAGGTAAAAAAGATGCATGCCCCAGAGTATACTGAGAGAACAAAAGAAAAGGAAGAACACTGGGGAAACTTTTTTCCTCTAAGCGAGACTGGTCAAGGACAAAGGAGGTGACAGTTGTTAATATCATGGTCTTTTGGGAGAGGAGAAAAGACAAGGATTAGGGGGACAAAAAGGGTCTGAGACCTAAAGTCGTTGTTTAGGTTTCCCTGTAACAAGGCGAAAGTTGAGGGCTGAAACTTAAAGGCAGAGAATAAAATATGCACGAAAGAGGCTGAGTGGATGGGAAAGGGGACTTACTGTATTGGGAGGGATCGTTGGGAAAGAAGTCATCGGGAGAAAATGGTTAAGAGTAGTGACCAACTGGAGAATGAAAGGCGAGAATACAAACAAAGAATGGAAATCAGGTGACGTGATTTTCTGTAAACATAATTATCTGAAGGTGCAAATATCATTATCTGAAGGCAGAAAATAGTTTAAGCTGTGTTAAGGTAGAAAAATTCTTAGAAAAATTTTTTGGCTTTACATATTGCATTAAATAAACTCTTACAAGATGTATTTCATAATTAGATGAAACATTTGTAAATAGTATCAGTAAAGAAAAATAAAGTTTAATTCTAAATGACGGAGCCATAGAAAGGGAATGAAAGCCGTAGATGTTGGGGGGGGGCGCTCTCTGGTTTGCTCCAGTGGAGGTGATGGTTCACATTTACTTCTGAAATACGGAAGTATTTAAAAAATGTTGAAGTCTTCAGAAATGTTGGCCATTTGGGGGATCTTCCCTCTGTCCTTTTAACTGAGAAGCCATTTCATACAGTCCGCGGCAACCTCACTGGGAGGGCTGGATATGAGAGGGGCCGGAATTACGATGTCCCCATCTCTGGCTTGTTCAGACGCCGTCCGGTGTAAGGGTTCCGGTGGGGCCCAAGCGTCTCCCTCACGGACTCTCTCGGGACTGCGCACAGTCGGCCTTCCCTTAGGTTTTTCCCTTGAGCAGAAGTGATGTCGAAGGGCTTCAAACTGGTATCTCAGTGTAAATGTATAGAAAAGGACTGAAGACATAATAAGGTTATGGTTAATTAGTGTCGGTGCCAATTTGCAGGAACAGAAAAAGATTTAGAAAGAGTAAGGGTTAATTTTGTAAACATGAAAGTAAGATTTTCTTGTATGTGGATAATTCACTCATTAGGGTGAAGCACTATCTCCCATTTCTTAGCTGTGACTTAGTGCCGGTCAGTTTATCGCTTGTCATTATTTGACTTATTCCAGTGTGGGCGAGGATGGAGTTCCTGCCGCGTGACCTCCCCGGGTGGGGGATGTTGTAAAATTAGCCACAGACTTTTTGCAGCAGCTGTAAGCCTGGGTTATTTTCCACTTTGCTTAGAAGTCTGCTGGGTTTTGACTTTTAACCTTAGCCTCTAGTAAAAGATGAGATTATTTAGAAGAAATTCTGTGTTGAAAAACTTGGTAAAGTTGATACGGAATCCTGATACTCTGCCCATAGGCTTGAAGAGCTGAACACTGTTTTTATTGCTGTTGTCATTGTTATCAGGTCGTGATGTATGTAAAGCCTCTCTACGTTCACCCTCTTCTCTGAAAATCAACCTCCCGAGTCTCATGTACCCACTTTTCCACGCTGCACCCCACCCCTCCACCCCCGTGGATGTCGTTCATACATTCACGCCGCAGGCTGAGGGCCTCAGAAAGAAGCTTTTCACGCCCAGTAATGGAGCCTTGGGCAGCTCCCACCTTATTTTAACTGCCTCCCGTTTTCCAGGACTGGAATGTGGGATGTTTACTGTGGTGACAAGAGGTGCTGGAGCTGTTAAGAGTCATTCTTGCTGAATAAACTAAACTCCTGACCTCCTCCGTGGAAGAACTCGGCTCAGTAGAGGCCCGACTCCTAAGATGTGTTTAATGTGCAACCATTTTCAAGAGCATTCCATTTGCATTTTTTTTCTCAGTACAGTGTGTTTTTAAGGCTCTTGTACCAATTTAAAAATTAAACCCACTTGACTGTTAATTTTTCCCTTTGGGGAGGACAAAGAAAGAAACAGAACCCATTCGGAGAAACACATTTAGAGAGCTAGAAGAGGGGGATTTGGGGAGCAGGGGAGGAGAAAGTAGGCCGCAGTAGGGTTCTAGTATGAGCTTCTATGAACAAAGAGCAAGTCATGCGGTTATAAAACTGTCAGTAGCCTTTGACTAATGTCCTGTAGATTGAGTTGAATAAAAATCTCTTTCCTGCTATTTTCATTTTGAGGGTATTGTATAACCTGGTAGTGTTTTTCACAAACCTAATTTATGTGCATTCACGCGTGCAAAGGTTGTGTGTGTGTGTGTGTGTGTGTGTGTGTCCAGATCCTAGAAATTTTAAGAGCCCTTATCTTTAGTCTTCAGGGAATATTGAGTGTTCTTGCTATTTCTTTGGATGGTGGTGGAGAACAGCCAGGCGGGAATGTGGAACTCCCCACTGAGCACCTCCTTGTGCTTAGGCTTCTTCGCTCGAGGAGGGGCTTTCGGTCACAGACTTTCCCTTCCTGGCGCTGCCGGTCCGCAAAGTCTGGTTGCCTGAGAGCCAAACTGTGCTCAGAAATAACATGTTCCAGAGACATTTCCTCTGGAAATAATTAGTGGGTTTCAGATCATACTTAATAGGAGAGAAAAACTATGACTGCATTTGGATGTTTAGTTATTCTACTCTGATCTTCCTGCTTTAAGGTGCATGCGTAGGAGCAGTGGTGTATTGTACAAAATTACTCGCAGGTGTTGGAAAGAATTTCCTTAGCACTTCATTCCTGACATTTGGGACACACATGCCTATGTATAGTTATTTGTTTGAGAATTTGCTTTGGCGGGGGTGGGGGGGTGGATAAAACAAAACAGACAAAAACATGGTGTATACCGCAGTGTGTGTAAATACATATGTATTGAACTTGGCTTTTTAGGTCTTGTGAATGTATTTCCCTTTTGATTTTTATTGAATGGTGTTTCTCATTGGGCTTTTTTTGGTTTTTGCTTCCCGAGAATATACTCAGTTTGGCGGTGTCCGTGGTTCATTGTTCAGGCTGTTGTTTACCACCGCTCTGCCGCTCTGTCATCCTTGTCCCCTACACTCTCCTATTGGTTAAGCAAAGCCACTGAAGAAAAGGAAGTGAGAGAAAGAAAACTAGTATTTGCCAGTGACAACTTTTAAAACACCCCTTGGGTGCAGGACAGTGGATCTCCGCTCTGTGCCTTTGAATTACCTGGGAAGCTTTCAAAACATACTGATGCCCTGGCACCGCTTTCGGGCATTTCCTGGTTCTGGGTGGGCAGTGTGCCCTGTTCGGAGGCTTGACGTTGGTGTAGTTTTTCAGAGCTCCCCTAGGGGCTTCTAACGTGCAAAGTTGAGAACATCTGTCTCGGAGGAAAGAGGGGATGTCCTGGTCCTGTGCAAGCTGCTTGGTCTTCTCCCTGTAAGGATGTTATGTGTGTTACTGCCTCATTTTCTTGGATACACAATGGACAGACACCCGTCCCGCTTACCTCACAGGTGCATAGAGCCTGTCAAGATTCTGCAGCGTGGTAGTGAGCATGGTTGTTTAATCACGGTGCTAATGAGAAAGGGTCCCGCTTTGATCCTGAACTTGAACTCCACTGAGGTTTGGGAGAGCTTAATGAACAGCTAAGTGGTTCCACTTCCTAATTTATCACTGTAGTCAGGTGGACCTTACTGTTTGCTTCTCCAGTGAGCCAGACACAGTAGCTTTGTTTCTGTGTGGTCTCCACTGAATTATTTTTGAAATAGCTCAAAAAACAGGAGTATTAAAGGAGTTAATGAGGTAGCAAATAAAGGATTGTATTTAGAGAATCACTGGGGTGTTTCAGAGGAGACAATGGAAATATAAATGGCAACTTATGATATAGTAGTGAAGTATGGTTTTCTTGAAAAGACGTCTTATTAACACCTGGTATGGGAGGAGAAATGTTTGTTTCTGAGGTCCTTCACCTGATATTCTGTGTGTTTTCCAAGGGAAAAAAAGTGCTCTTGGGAATTAATGTGTTAAAAGTAATTAGTCAGAGAAGTGAGCAGTGATCTTTAAACCACCAGAGATGTTCTTAAATTCTTTTGCTTCTCCGGCATCTCTAAAATCATACAGAGGGTCAGTGTTTGATTGTGCAGGATTGGGGGCTTCAGGAGAATTCATTAACTGACAAATGGTTCTATGTAATCAGTGATAAATCTAACCGATGGTATTGTTATTCCTACTCTGCAGTATTTACTTACCAGTCTTATTACTTGAATAGAACTTTCCTTCTTAAATCCCTTGATTGGAGGAGAGATTAAATATCAGTCCAGGCTCACCTGGTATTTTTAGTAACTGAGCATTGAGTTGGCACAAGACTTACTAAGTGACTTACTACTTATTGATTGTATAAATTCAGCTTTGACTCACAAAAGGCGGGTGAGATGCCCACTTTTGCTTCTGCATTTCGTCACCTGCCTCACCAGTGATGACTGTGTGGGGGCAGTAATGGAAATGAGCTGCCTGTAAGGATTTTGCTAAACGAAGATCAGTCAGCTCCAGTGCGGTAGGCGAGTGTGTTGTTAGTCACTGTGCTAGTGAGAAGAAAGGGCCCAACTTTGATCCTCAGCATGAACTCCACGGAGGTTTCGAAGGGCTGAAATAACCAGTAGCTAGTGCTACTCCATGCGTTGGCCATGAACTCTGTCCTCAGCTTTCTGGGCCATCTTGCCATGGAGGTTGCCAGTGAAAGAGCGGATGTTTTTTTGAGATTCCTCGCCATTGGTGATTCCTTGAGGTTTATCACTGTTGGTGGCAGAGCCACCTGAAGGATGTACCGTCCAGACTGCACAGGTGCTGCCTGTTTTCACGGGCCAAGGGCAGCCCACACAAAGTGAAGTCTGGGTCTTGCTGACTGTACACAATCCTCCTTACTGCTGATGATTCTGTGTGCAGTGGCCACATTTCCTTTAATGAAAGTAAAGTTGGTTTAGGATGTATATTGTAAATAACTATAAAACTGTATATCATGTAAGCATTGTCTCTTTTAAGGTCACTGAGACTAATGTTACTAACGCACAGAAAAATCATAAAGTAAGACTGGAGGGTGGGTATTCACATAGTGGACACTCAGAAAAGATTTCTTGGATGCAGGACAGAGTGAGGAAGGGGCAGGGGGAGGCTTCTCTGTGTCCTTGTCCAGGGTTTTGCTTTACTTTTACCTGCTGGGGTCATACGGCCCACATTTAGAGGTGAGGGGTGACCGTGTGCTGTACTGGCAAACAAGAACGTGGGCAGTCACTTCACCTCTTGTCAGTTTGAAAAATAAGCTGCTGTTAGGTAGGATTCGGCTTGTTGTTAGACCAAACATTTGTTCTTTTGTGTCATTTGTGTGTATATTTTGGTGGTGGCATTAAGTGTTAAGGGGTGAGGCAGTGAGTTTTAAACTGCTGTGTTTTGTGGCCCTGTTTGGTTGGTTGATGCTGTAGCTCAACTTATGAGACATTTAACCTTGACCTGTGTGGCTGAGTTGGTTGGGTGTCTTCCTGCAAAGCGGAAGGACCCCAGTGCGATTCGAGTCAGGGCACAAGCCTGGGTTGCGTGTTCAGCCTCCATGGGGAACTTACGAGAGACAACTGATGGGCGTTTCTTGTCCTCTTTTTCTTCCTTCCTTCCCCCTCTTAAAAAATAAATAAAAATCTTTGAAGAAAATGAATGTAAGGCATTTAAAACCAAACTTTTCTTCAGACTTAGGTGTACTAAAAGATTTAAGAAGTTCCCTTGTAAGATTTGTTTATGTGGTGTTGTCACGTCTCCTTGTTCTTTTCCCTGTAAAGAAATTGGTAAGAAACTCTTTTTGAAAGACTTTTAATATTCTTTGCACTGATAATATATTTTCTAATTACAAAACACCAGTGGTCTTATTGGTTGCAAAGAATAGCTGTTGGCTCACCTGAACATATTGATTGAAGTATTTCATTGACTTTTTTATAGCAGTTTTATTGAGATATAATTCACATAATATACAACCCAGCCATTTAAAGTATACAATTCATTGGTTTCTTAATGTGTTCAGAGATAAGAAGCCATCACAATTGACTTTAGAACATTTTTGTCACCCCAGAAGAAATCCTGTCCCCATTAGCAGTCACTGTCACAAAACCTCACCCCGCATGTCATTGATTTTTACATCTTTCTTCTTACCTGATTTTTCACAATTTTTATGTGTAAACATGAATATTTCAAGAGAAAGGACGGATTGATTTGCCGAGAACTTGACTCTGTGGCTGGCATTGTGTGAGTCTTGCTCACCAACTAATGGTTTTCTTAATCATAAAAAGCTCCAACATGAACCATTCCCATCCATGTTTTAGTCAGAAGACTCAGGGGGACTCATCTGTGTGAGGCAGGCAGCACACCTGGGGGGTGAATTCGAACCCACGTTCTGGATTTCTGTCTGATCACCGCTCAAAAGTTCATGAGTGTTTCACAAAATGCGCTTTGGAAAGAGGAAGTAAGATATGGCATAATAACTGCAGTTTTTATAAGTACCGAATGATAGGAAATTCTTTACAGTTCTAGCATCTGATTTTGGCAGGAGGAATGGAATCAGCTTCTGCTGGGGTGATGTATACAAACCCCCCCTTTCAGCCCACTCTGCTGTAAGCTTCCTAAGTGCACAAATCCCATCTGTTTTACTCACTTTTGGATCCCTGGCGCCTGGCACAGAGTTAAGGGTGCCATACATATTTGCTGAATGTTGAATAAATTCATGGAACAAAGTGATATGGTTTTATACCTGTTTAGGTTTGAGTAGTGTAGCTTTCTAGTCAGGAATATGTTACTTTTAAATGAAGTTTGGCCAAGACAATCTGGAAAATACAGTTCTAGAAATCTGCTTTGTCGTTGATTTTTTAAAGCCATTATAAAATCTGATTGATTATATTTAAGCTTCCAGCCTTGCTATTATTAGCCCCCCCAGCCACAAAAAAAGTAGAAACAAAATATTCAGTATGCTTTTTTCCTTGTCATTCCTACCTTCAATATGGTTTTTATTTGCTGATTATGAAGAGGATGTATGGTCATTTTAGGACATTTTGCAGTGGAGGTGGGGGGGCCAAGTAGAAGGAAAAAATCATCTATAGTTTCATTGAATAAGCAGTAACTTTAATTTGTTAGTTTACTTATTTCTCTGCTTTTTCAATATGCATTTAAAAATTAGTTGAGATAATCTGTTAGATAGACTTAAAAAAAAAGATTTTATTTATTTATTTCAGAGAGATGGAGAAGGAAGGGAGAAAGAGAGGGAGTGAAACATCAGTGTGTGGTTGCCTCTAGCACACCCCACACTGGGGACCTGGCCTGCAACCCAGGCATGTGCCCTGACTTGGAATCAAACCGGTGATGATTTGGTTTGCAGGCCTGTGCTCAATCCACTGAGCTACACCAGCCAGGGCTGAGTTAGATAGGCATTTGAATATTGCTTTCTCATTTAATCTTAACATTAAAACATAAGCATCTCTGCTGTTTATAACATTTTCTAAGAAGCATTTTTCACTGATAAATATTCCATGGAATGGACACAAAATTTAATTTAAGTTCCTCTCCCGTGACTGGTGTGACTCATTTGGGCATGGTCCTGCAAAGCTAAAGGTCGCTGGTTCAATTCTCAGTCAGGGCACATACCTGGGTTGTGAGTGTAGTCACTGGCTGGATGTGTGCAAGAGGCAGCTGATTAATTTTTCTCTCTCACATCGATATTCTCTCCCACTCTTTCTCCCCACCATACCCTCTTAAAAAATAAATTCCTCTAATGATGGATACACAGAGGCACTACATAATATATCTGTGCCCATGAAGTTTGTGTAGTGTTAGTGAATTTGCCATCATTATGCTAGGATCCGTTTTCAGGGTGCGGAATTGCTGAGTCACAGGACACACACGTTTTTAATGCCCTGGAGCACATGCCACTGAACTGCTCTTCCTCAGGTCATGCCATTTTCTACTGCCCTGGGTGAGAACACCCTTCTCACTTACCCTTCCTGACATGGGACTACTGACGTTTTGATGACAAAGGGGATGCGATTCTAAATCTAACGCATAGCTTGAAATATTCATAGCCACGGTAGATAGAGAGGGAATGAGACTCCCCCCTTAGTAAAAGCCAGAATGGTTCAGCCAGAGAAAGCAAGCGTGCAGGTGATGTTCTCGAAAGAGAGAACTCATGGCAGGGGCTCTGCCCTGGTGGGCGACTTTGCGCTGAACGATAGAAAGGTTTAGATTTCTCTCCCACTTGTGTCTACAATGACATTTTACAGCTTTCCTCCCAAGTAAAAGAAGTTGAAAGAGACTTTTAGATATGAGGAATTCAAACACCCAGGGGAGGAAATTGGTCTGTCAAGCATCCATTCTGAACTGGGAGGAATCAAAGCCACTCATGTTTCTGTCTCTGCAAAGTTTGGGGGGTTTTGCTCCTTCAGGATAAGGCCTGACAAAGACAGGATCTTCCGAGAAAACCTTTGTGCCTCCGAATTTGTTGATATATATATAATTTGTCACTTGACATACTCATGCAGTTTGCAGCCTCTTCCCGGGTACCCCCAAGCCCTGCACCAGCCCCGCCCCCAACATCTATTTCCTCTCCGGGCCTCTTCCCTGGGCCGCTTCTGTGTAGCTGCAGCAGGAGGAACTATCAAGGCAGTTTTTAAAAGTAATATCTACCAAAGCATTCCCATATGTACCCTTCCCAGCCCTTATGTTCTCAAATAAGATTGGCTAATATTTCCCTGGCAAAAAGAAAATAAGCTATAAAGTGGGAGAAGGCATACCGCAGGTTGCAAAAAGCCATTCTCAGCAAAGAAAGTTGGGGGAATTAGGCTCAGGGGCACCATTGCAGAGTATCCAGCCAAGTCTGATATAACACTGTCAGGAGACCCAAAGGAGGCTGGATAAAAAGTGATATGTGAGGCAGGCAAGACCCTCATTGCTCATTTGATCATTAATTGCTTATAACTGAATAGTAAATTGAGCAATTCTGTAGACACCACACCCATATGTATTCATTTCATAGTTAAGCTTTCTGGCCCATATATTTATTTCAGATACTTTCTCAATATTTCAGTCCTTGGACTTTGGAACTGTGGCTATTTCCTTTACACGACCCATGACACAATTTGGTGTGTCTGAGCAACTGAACAGTTGGCCTGGGAAACTTCACATCGTTCCGCCAACACCATCTAATTAGCATCTTCTCACTTATGTGGGAGATTCCCATAACCAGCTTTGTTACTCCACGGAGCAACTGAGGTACCGCCAGTGTACATAAAAGGGCTGTGTGTACTTTGTGGATTTCTGGTTTCTGCCTAAAATGGTCAACCTTTCCAGCTTTTAAGTCTGCATTTCTTTGTGTGTGTGTGTGTGTGTGTGTGTGTGTGTGTGTGTGTATGAATATAACCAATTCTTTTAAAAATATGATAAAGGATAAATAAACACTGGCTTGTCAACTTGAAGTTCTGACTGAAATGTGGGAACTTAATTCAGCGTATAGAGGGAAATGTTTTTTTAAATGTAATATTCACCAAATAGTTTTACAAAAATACCCAAAATGTTGTTCTTAACTACGTATTTCATAACAAGAAAAAAAAAAAGGCCGACCACTGCCCAATTCCCGGGCACCCAAGTGGGTGCTCCAGGTTCCTCTGGCTCAGTGGGCAGCCTATGTCCCACTGGCTCTACAGGGACTCCTTGTACGTTGGCACAGTGTGTACGTTGTTGTGTAGGCGTCTTCTTGATCCACGTTGACAGACGACTTTTGAAGTAAGTCAAGCTGAAAGAGCTGACTGGGGACATTTGATGGGTCTTGTTTCGCCTGAGCAGCAGCACAGGCAACTTGTTTAAAGAGAACCAACAAAGACTGCTTTCCATCACCTACCTCAGCTTCGTGAGAAGACCTGGGAGCGTTTCAGAATGTGAGAGGCCCGCCAGTTCCCGACAGCACTCACAGTGAGCTGCTTCTTTGCAGCACCTTGAGCGTACACACGCACAATTATTTCTTGTCTAAACAAACATACAGGGGTGGATACTGGAAACACAGGAAAACCATGACTGGGCTTGGGGCTTGGCTCGGCGTTCCGAGCTTGGAACTGAGCTGGCCATGGCAAGCAGGCATGTGAGAGGCGCTTTGAGTTTAGTAAGCTTTTGAATAGTCACTTCAGGGCGGACAGGTTAGGGGGCCGTAGACTGGCACTGGCTGTCTTTAGCATTGGCACCATATTGAACTTGTCTCTTCCATGACACCTCTCACTGCTTGGTAAGGTGACTGAAAGGCATTATTACATTCGCAGAGAGTTCTAAAAAAAAAGTAAAGTTCTAACTTGATAGAGGGACAAATGAGTGGGATTATGGGAACAGCAGGCCACTTTTCAAAGAACCAGAATATAGTGAGCTACTTAAAATCATATTGACTGCACATTAATCTTCAGAGATTCAGAAGGAGATCATTAACCACGAAGTCCTCAGTTACCAGAGACTCTCTGAAGTGTACACCCTGTAGGACATATCACTGGATATCTGGCTTCTGAATGAAGTATCTCCTTAAAATAAACCTCATCATTCATCCCAGTCTTCCTGAGCTTAAATTTTCTTGCAGTAGCACATTTCCAAGGCTGGAATTTCAACAGAGCATGACATAAGTTGAGTGTGACTGTTAAGTACTTGAGACTGTGGTTTACATCGCCCACCCTATTTTCTCTAAGCAGGGAAAGGGAAGTAGGGGAATGTATGACTCAGGTGGAATCCAAGGCAGGGTCTAAAGGAAGAACAAATGCTACAAAACTCTTGTAGCTTTAGTGAAGGTTGGAAGGGATCTAGTTGGTATCGCGTTGTCGTGTCCACATTTGTTCACCTCAGGGTTTCAGAAGAGGGTGGGCTGGACCGTACTGGCTCCTCCTCTGAGGAGCCACTCAGGCCTGGCGGCTAACCCAGATCCCCTGGGGTCTGGGTTCCTGAGTATTGATAGGTGTCTCCGCCCCCACCCTCACCTGCGCTCAGATTTGACTCCCGCCCTGTCATTCTGATACACTGAGCCAGAGTTTTTACACTGCACTTTACTGAAGGGAGGTGGGTGTTCTTAGCCAGAGGGTATGCACCCTTGTGTGCAGTCACTTACCGTAAATTGTTTGTCTGCTTCGGAAATTAGAAAATAGTAGTCTGGTGTTTACAGAGGACTGTCAGGGGCCTGTCAGGGAGCCTAAATTTGCATTGTTCTTTCACTCCACAAGTTCAGGCAGCTTCAACTTGTTATGGTTCATGGTTCAGTGTCATTAGCCCGTTCATTTCACTCTGATCATGAATAAAAAATGAAAAGGGGTAGCAAGAATGCCAGGTCGGTTGGTAAGCATAGTATGATTGATTAGACCCCAAAATGGAAACATTGAAATCGCTCAAAGGCAGCCAGCAGCGCGCTCCCATTGCATGTGAACTGTTTTGGTTACCTGAAGAGTGAAAAGTGTCTGGAATGACAGTCTCTGACTGCAAAAGCCTGTGAAGAACTCTGCCCTTTGTAGTCAGTTCCCTGTGCTAACTAAGCAAAGGAGGCATTTTACATTTCATACAGAATATTATGTTTATTAAGTTCTAGAAGGGCATGCTTGCATAAATCAAGAAGCACCTATAATGTTTTTATTAAAAGTTATCCTTCATCCTTTTGGTGACTATTCTCTAATATTTATTCATCAAGCAGATTTTTAAAAAATGTATTGTTACAGAACCCCCAGGAGTCATTGGTATTCTGGTTGCGACCGCTACTTGACAAACTTCTTGAGAAAAGATGTGTGGCTACACCATGAGAAAAACCAAATTAAAACAAAACTATGTGACTGCTGTAACTTTGTAGCTATTGCGTATGGACAGTGACAGCAGGGAAAGGGGAGACTGGTTGAAAGAAAAAGGAAAAGTATGTGACTATTAAACTTCTGCTGGGCACTCCCACACCCAGTCATTCCCACGTGTTCTCAAAGTATATGTGTATATATGACCTAATAAGCTCTTTAGAATCTTCGGCTTCCTCTGCTTTTGCTGACATTATCCCTTGTTCACTATGAAAGTGAATGCATTTTGCATAAGCTAAATGATATGACATAGTTCAGAAATGCCTTTCGGTGATGGGTAAGTTTGATAAGGTGCAAAGGAAACGAGAACCTTAGGAAAAAGCACTAGACTGTTGTAGAGAGGGAGGCTGTCTTCCTGCTGTTCTCACCCTCCAGCTGTGTGTTCTTGGCTCTGAGCCTCATTTTCCTCATGTGCAAAACGGGGGTGGGGGTTTTGAACATATAACCTCTTGAAGGTACTTGAAGTTGCAGGGGGCAAAGAAGTATGAAGATCATAAGGGTGTTTTGCCAGAATCATTTAAGACTTAAAGTCAGCCTTGATGGTGTTACCCTTTATATCACCCTCTGGGTTAGTGCTAAGTCCTGTTGAACACCAGGTAGGTGTGACTGGAATATCTAAAAAATTGGTCAATTTTTGGAATTCTTTGTTTACTCAGATCACACACTGACCTAGAAGCAGCTGTGCAGGTGAAGTGGAGGCTGGTCTCAGTAGGCCGACGTTTACTTTATCCTCCCATCAGTCCCAGGAAGGAGGAGCCATTGAAGACGTTAGCTGATGCGGTTCCTAAAACGTAGAACTACGAGTTTCACTAGCAGGTTTTCAGACCCTTGGTCTAAATCCCCTGCGCAGGCTCCAGTGACTTCTGGTGCTGCTGTCTCTACCTCGTGTCCAGACTCGTTGTTCACACAATGTTATTTACCAATGTCACCCGAGTAAAGTTAATTTAGAAAGACTCACTAAGATTTCTCTAAATGCCCAGAGACGACTGAAATAGAGAATTGGTTGCATGAGACTTAAAACACAAGTATAGTTTAAGAAGCCACAGAGTTCTACAAGTTCTAATGAAAAATAGTAGTTTCTTATTCCACCTTTCCCTTCTCCCAGTCCTACTCCCCGGAGGCAGCCAACTTCTTTAAACTCTTTTAGCTGCTATTTTTCTGTATATTTTGAAAACATGTTTATACGGCTATTTATTTGTGTACGTTTTCCGTTTTAGGTATTTTATGTTAACTTGTTGTTGTGGAAAGTGATGATTTAGCTCTTTCACTCCCCTGCACAACACACACGTATTCACTGCCTCTCATTCCCCAAGTGCAGTTAGGGGTTGTCTATTGCTGTGTAACAGAGCATCCCAAAATGTTGTACCTGAAAACAGCAATATTATCTCAGCATTTCTGCAGGTCAAGGATGCTAAGAGCAGCTTAACTTGGTGCTTCTGGCTCAAGTTGTCCAATGAGGTTGCAGTCAGGCTACAGGCCTGGTACCACAGGTAGCTGAGGATTTGACTGGAGCTGAAGGATTCACGTTGAAGTTCACCTAACATGGTTGTTGACAAGCTTTGATTTCTCATGGGCCCTAATTCCTTGCTATGTCACATGAGTCTCTTCGTAGGACTGCTCATGACCTGGCAGTTTGCTTGCCCAGCAGGATCCAAGAGGGAGCAAGCCCAAGGTACTCCAGAGTCTTTGTATATAACTTAATGTGGATCCTGACAGTCCATTACTTCTGCATTCATTCTATGCATTAGAAGTCCATCTAATCCAAACTCAAGGTCAGGAGGCCATCACACCAGTGTGTGAATACCGAGCAGCAGAGGTCATTTGGGGCTAATCCAGAGGCTGCCTACCATAAGTAATTTTTATTTTTATTATTTTGGGGGGAGGGGAAGGGAAGGAGAAGAAAAGCGAGGGAAACATTGTTGCAAAGGAGGAACATTGATTGGTTGCCTCTCATACATGCCCTGGCTGGCCGGGACCAAACCTGCAACCCAGGCATGTGCCCTGATTTGGAATCAGACTGGTGACCTTTCTCATTGCAGGACAATGCCCAACCAACTGAGCTACACTGGTCAGGGCCCTAAGTAATTTTTAGTTTGATCAGTATTCATCATGAGTCTGTTGTTTGTATGAAAAATAATGCAGTATTAATAATAGTACAAAACTAAATGAACTCTGTCTTGCACAATTATAAACCTACACTTGCCCCACCCTGTATTATTCGCAGCACATCCATATACCTTTCCTTCTCATTCAATTTTCTCCCAGAGTGAATAGTGGCCTTAATTTCTTGTTTGCTTAGTGTTCTATGTATCCATCACTAGTTGATCATAAGCTATCATGCCAGAAATACAAATTGCTTCTCAGTTTGTTGAAATGCACCAAGCAATCTATAGATTGTAGCTTTTGAAGTCATCTCTGTGGAGTCCTCTGATCTGCTCCCATCTGGACGGATAGCTCAGGCCGTGCGCTGAGCTGTGAAAATCTGAGCTCTCGCTTCTGTGTCATCCTGAAGACCCCACTGGCCTCTTTCGTTACATACCCTGTTTCTGGAGCTGCCTCTTGTTTCTCTCCACCCCTTCCTTTTGGTGGGGCATTGTCTTCCACTAGCTTCCTAAGAAAGTGTTCATGGGAAGTGAGAATTTTGAAATCTTGGATGTTTGAACGTGTTTTCCTTCTACCTTCACACTTGATTGCCAAAATGGCTAGATTCAAGAATTGGCTAAAATTGTATTCTCTCAGGCTTTTGAAGATGTGTCCATTGCTTTGATGAGTCCAACGCTGTCCTGAATCCTGATTTGAGATCTTGTGTTCGTTACTTATGTGCTTCCCCCATCTCCCAAGCTGTCACCTTTTCTTTGTCCCCAGCATTCAGATGTTTATTTCTCAGTGACACCCATTGCTATAGTCTTCTTTAATCATTTGCGCTGAGCCTGGTCCTCTCATTGGAAACTCAGGCCTGGTAGTGTTGGAAATTTTGTCGGTGTATTTCTTTGGAAGATATAATTTCTGTTTCCATAGTTTTTCTTTCTGGAGTTCCTTTTATTTTTAGAAGTCGAAGCTCATATATCAATCTTCTACTTTTCTTATCCATCCCATCCCTTCCTTTCTTAAATCTCTGGCTTACAGGTTTTTATACATTTTCTGATATGGAGAGAGTTTCTCAACTTTATCAGTTTTTTTTCATTGAAGAACATTTGTTCTCATATAGTTTTCATTTCTGAAAGCTCTTTTTGTTTTTGGAATTGTTTTCTTAAAAACAAACTAAGCAAACAAGCAGCACAGAGAGAGAAGTATAGGTATGGGAACATTGGGGTAGTAGCCAGTGGGGAGGGGGGCCTGGAGGAATGAGGGGGAAGGTGGAGAGATTAAGAAATACAAATTCGTAGTTACAGAAGAGGCAGGGGCATGTTATGAACATTATAGGAAATGGAATCACCAAGTAACTAATATCCATGACCCACGGACATGAATGAAGGAGGGGGGATCACGGGAGGAGAGTCGGGGGTGCTACGTGGAGGGGGCAAAGGGGAAAATTTGGGATAACTGTGATGGCATAATAATAAAAAGTAAGTAAAATTAAAAACCTTAAAAAATAAATTTAAAAACTATTCTGGTTTCATGAGTACAGTGTCTCCTCATTTCCATAACAATGTTTTTCCTCTTGCCACCTCTCTGCCTCCCTCTTTACATCATTGTCTTTCTTTTTCTTTCAGCATGGTTTCTAAGTTACTTTTTTTTTAACTATGTGTTTGTTTTGGCACCTGTCTTTGGTGTTGGAGACTGTCCTCGAGTGCCTGATGACCCTCGGCTGTCTGCATCAGAGTGATAATATGCGGGTTTGAAGTTCCACATGCTAAGGTGGACCATTTTAATGGTACAGGGCCATCTGGGTGGGCTATTTCTCTAGGGGGTCCCCCAGCTGGGCATTTCCATATGCCCCTTTCTCTTGCTTTAATTAGTTTCCCCAGAAAAGCATTCTCTGATTTCCTGGCCACTAACATTTTTATTTTAATTCTGGGGAGAAAATAGGTAAAGGTTTCACTCTCCATTGAATAAAGAAACTTCTTTTTTTTTTCATTAACCATAATATCTCCAATATGAGAAAACTCCTAGGGAGCCTTAATTTCCATTGTTGAGTTTTCTTGGTAGCTACCATTTATTTCATGACCTGAATCTGAGGTGAATTCAGTCGATTTTGAATAGGCACTTCTACAGAGAAATGAAGTCATTAATGTATTATTGTCATAGCTTATTTGGCCTCTGTTTTTCCAAATTTGGCTTTAGTTATGCTTGGTGTTCAGACATACTATCAGCTTGGGAATTTAAAACAGTAGCATATAAATGAAACAACCAAAGTGCCTTTTTTGTTTGGATACTGATTATCTGAACAGAAGAAATTCAGTAGCTTTTGGAATGGACAGACTCCCTTACCTCCAGCTCTGCCTGCCTGCCCCACAGGCCCTGGCCTGATCCTTATTTTGGATTTGAACTCTGTTTCTTTTTATCTTTACTTAAGCAACATGAGTTGTTCGCCAAGCTGGTTTTTCACAAATTCCTTTCAATGTTTGTAGCAAAATGCTCATCCACTTGGTTGCTGACACATCTTTTAACACCTGCATCTCTAAGAAGGAAGTTGAGACAAGCCTCACAAGCACTTCCTTCTACAACACAGAAGGACACACAGAAGCATTGACTACACCTCATTAAAGCTAAGGTCCCTTCACCTTGTTTGGTGGTAGAATCAGGCCCTAGGGCAGGGTGTATCTGGAAGTACTCTGCTCACTTAACCAAAGTACACGCACTTACAGTTGACCCCTGAACAATGCCAGGGTTAGGGAAGCTGGCCCCTGACGCATAATTTATGAAGGCCCTAAGCGCCCTGCACACAGGGATTAACAACTGCAGGTCTGTTTTGGATCCGAAGTTGGTTGAACCCTTGTATGCAAAACCCAGGACATACAGACGGCCAGCTGTATTTTACTTGATAACCATCCGCACGTAAGTGGACCTGTGCAGTTCGAACCTGTGTTGTTCAAGGGTCAACTGTACTTTCATTTTCAAGTTTTTCTTCTCAGCCTAGAAGGGTGCATTTTCTTTAGTCCACCCAGTTTAGTTTAATAGAGGATATTTACCTTCCTTATTAAATATAAAGATTGTAAGAGATGGTTATAAATAATAACACCGATATCTTATTCTGAAGCATTCTTGTCTGTCTGATTCATGCATGTATTGCCCATGGCAAGCACCCGGGCAGCTACCAGTAAAGAAGTGCTGTCTGAATCGGTGAACGGGTGGGTGGATGGGTGGATGGATGGTGAAGGGAAAGGAGGTCAAGTTAGTTAGCCCGTGGCTTTAAAAACTACAGCCCCTCCTCCTGTCGCCTCCCCAGGTTGCTCAAGCTCCTGTTGGTGCCCAGGGAGAGCTTGTGCTGGTTTCACGCGATTTTGTCGATGAGATCAATAAAACGACAGGCAGTAAGTTGAAGGGAACTTATATCCTTAAAAGTGTTACCAGTGAGGAGCACAGTTAGTATTGCTGGAGTGAAAAAAAGCCTCCTTTCACGTGGCCACCTTGATGTGGGAAAAGCTGCTAATTTGTTTTCAGCTTCAAGGAGATTTAGAGCCTTGGCCTCCTTGGCAGTAGCTCACGGTGGAATTGTTTTCCTGCTCCTTCATCTAAGCCTCCTGCCCGGCATAGGAAAGGCTGGATGTTTGCAGAACTGGCAGCACCAGGTTCTTTTGCAGACAGACGTGGAGTTTTGTTGCCAGGGACTTTTTCTGACTTAATGGTCTGTGCTTGGGAAAACACACCAACTCTTCTTCGTATCTGAGGGCAACCACAGAACCTCCCTTGGGAAGGCAAACCAGAGTCCAGTCCCTTACCTGCCGGGAAGGGAAGCGTCAGAGTGAAAGTTCCTGCCTTGCTTGCCCGGGCAGAGCTGTCACTGATGACCCCGCCTGAAGTCATCGGCATACAAGGAAAACACACATGGCAGCGAGAGCACAACCTCAGAAAGTGCCAGTCAGCCTCAAACCCCTGGCAGGTCGTACTCCCGGCTCTCCTGCCGGTTCGAGACGTGAGCACGAGAACTGAAACCGCAGCCCATTGTGGTGGGGGTGGCGGTTCCAAGGCGCCCTTTCTGGTGGCTGGTTAAGCCCCCAGCCTGTTTAGACTCCATTTACAGGAACCTGCCAGTGGCATGTGTAAGGGGAACGCAGAAAAAGAAACTCTGGTAGGTGTTGTGTTTGTGCATTCTTGGTCAGAACTTTCATTATTATGTAGATTTCCATAGTTCATTAGGTTCACTTTGGTCTTTTACAATTCAGTGAGTTTTGTCCCAAAGTGGAGGCGTTTAGGTACTGGGAGTTGAAGTTTTCACATTTCCTGGTAATGCCTGGATCTACATTCTAGGAATTGCTTCACTGCCAGCTTTTCTCCTTTTGGCAATGGAAACTGCATGAATAATGCCTGCTTTGAAGCTCTAAGGCACACAATAAGCTAAGAACTCTAATTGAACTTTACAAGCTGAAGGGGCTGACTTATGGGCAGCATTTGAACAAACTTCTAGTCACCATAATTTAGTAAGGGTTAGCTGCCAAAAGCCAGGCAAGGCTTTATTTGATCCATTTATGAATTAAGAGCCTGCAGTAAATTAATTACCATATATTGGGGCTAATAAAATCTAGCAGGATGAGAACGCCTTTGGGTCTCTCTGCAGAGGGGAACCAGGACAGAGCTGCTTCCTGGTATCTGAGTGCTTCCTGGCCGCAGGCTGTCCGCAGTGCTAGGGAAGGATGGTGTTCATGCTCCGTGTCCGTCCAAGAGGCATTTGAGCCAGCTTTTGGCCCAGTAACTGCTGGAAGGCTTTGCTTTATTGATCATAATAAGCTGTTCGGTCTTATTAAAGTTGCATCATGGAGTCTGGTTTTTAGGAGCCCTATTGAGAATTAGTTGCAGAAGAAGTGATTTGCTTGTATTTTCCGGCAGTTAGCAGGCCAAGCAGATGGGAGAGCAGACCTGAAATAGTTGGGTTGGCTGCCTGCCACCGTTATATGAATTTTGATTTGCACAGATATGTAATGGTTTTATTTTTCCCTTTTTGGGAAGTTCTTGTCTCGGAACTCTGGGAGAACGGGTCCTTGGTTTTCAGTAAAACGCACCCTGGTGAGCCCCTGTAGCTGCAGCGCGCCTCCGAGAGCCCTACCTGGTGCTGGGGAGAGCGGGAGCGGCTCCAGGCTCCCGGGGCTTCGCAGGGAAAACCGTCTCTATTCGCAGTGCGCCTTGTGTCCTCAGGTTGTTCCCTTCTCTCCAGGCTGTGTTCGCCAACACATTGGATAAAGGGAAGAGAGGGTGTGAAGTTGATGATTTGAATAAAGCATGTGGATGCAAATGCGACATAAGACAGACCAGCTTTGGGGTGAAGATCTGTGTTCTCCCTAAATTAGTTTTAAAGGTTTGTTTAATGAAGTATATACAAAGGGCTATTTTAAATGTATGTGTAAGGTGTAAAGAACAAGAAAGTGGACATGGATTTCCCACCACCCGAAGGAAGAAATGCGGTTGCCGGACCAAGACCTGCGCAAACCCCTGGGGACCCTTCCTTCCTCCCAGTCTGCTCCCCGTCCTCCTTTACGAAGCCAGCCTTTCGGGTTTTAGTCCCGTGTTCTGCTGCCTGGGATCCCTCTGAATTTTTAAATAATTCATCGTTTGTTTTGCCTGTTTTTGAATGTCTTATAAATGGAATCATGCACAGTATATTTTCTCAGCTTGCTATTTTCACTCAGCATTAAGCTGTAGTTCATTTTCACCGCTGTATCAGGTTGTTTGAATCACCATCATAATATATCTATTCTTGCGCCTACTGTCTTTTGGATTGTGGCCAGTCCTTGGCTATTTTAAACCCTGTTCCTGTGAACATTCTTGTACACGTCATCCCCTGGTATCCAGGCCCATTCTCAAACAAACCAATCCACTTTAAACAGTATGCTGCTTTTTTTTTTTAACATTTGTTTTGCTAAAGGGTACACCACAAAATATGTCAGGAATTATAGATTATAAAATGACCACTTATTACACACTTGAAAGAAAGGCTCATATTTACACAGCAATATAAAGGAACAGTAGCCTAGTTTCTCTTCTCTTAATAGTGGTACAGATAAAAGTCATCGCTGCTGCAAAATGCACTTCATTAATGTTTGTTAAAATGACAGCTTGAAGAGTCACATGGGGTCTTAAGATCAAAAAGGTAAATATTAAGAAAAGGAAACCTCCAACCTGAAACTCCTGCCTCCTTTATAGGAGCTCATTCCCCTCCCCCGTCTGAGTTCACAGAGCATTTACTGTTCACTGTGTGCACTGGCCACGAGGCGTGCTGGCTGTGTTTCTCCAGCGGCATTCACTTCACTGAAGGCCTTTGATGGCACCTCTTTAGCTTCATGTACGTCGAGAACACACTAGACTCTCCATAAATATGGACCACTCTTGAAGTCTGTCTTCTAAGAGAATGCGTGTTGAATAAGTAGAACCCGACCTATCTCCCGCAGCCTCATCTTGCTGCCCAGAGCCCCGCACCTGCCTTTTCCCCTCTGCCTGGTGCCCCCCAGGTTTTCTGCATGGCCAGCAGTATCACATCCTTCAGGTCTTGGCTCAGAGATTACCTCCCCAGAATTCCTTGATTCCCCCAAACTGGTTTCTCTCCTGTCACTTCCTAAACCCTTATACTACTTTATTTTCTGCAGGGACTTTGTATCTAAAATTACAGTTGCTTGCTTGGCCATTATCTGCCTCATCTGATATGGTATGTGATCATGGAGTCTGTCTTGTTCACTACTGTGTGCCAAGCACCTAGTACTACCTAGCACATGGCTGGGGCCATAAAAATATGTTGAGTAAATGAATTTTCCTTAAATAACAGATAGATTAAGGATATTTCTAGATACAGGATGGCTGTAGTCTGGTGGTATGTATCCTAGTAGAGACAAGAGACTTTCGAGCAAGACATCGAACACCACAGACCTTATTTTTCTCATCTGTGAAATGTCGTTATGGATGTACTAAACGTAAAAACATGAATAGGTATACAATTGCTTTTAAGTGTTGTTGACATTATATAAACTGCCCTTCACATTGTTGAAGGGAACTTGGATTGCAGTGTCTTAGGATTTTCCTGTCTTTGAACATGAACTTGCCGGCCTGGCTAAGAGGCTCCGGGAGACCCCATTTCTCACGCCAGTGGCTCCGAGTCTGCCTCGGTAAGTTTCATGAAGAATCCGTACACGTTTGGGTGACATGTGCACCTGGCTGACATGAGCTGGAAACGTGCTAAGAACATTTGTGTTTTCTGCTCAACAGTTAAGAATTCAGAATCTATAAATTTACCCTTGCTGATATCTTATAAGAACATTGTCCTGTTCTTTCATTATTTATCTGATCAGCTGAGTTGTAGCCTTCAAAGGAGAGACTTTCATTTTTTAATGTGTTATTTATTCTACTGGACAAGAATAGTCATGTGCTGGACAAAGAAAGATCATTTGGATAAAATCTTACGTTTAAATATTTTTGTTAACCTTCGAATCTCGTCGACCTGTTTTTCTCAACCCAGGCTGCGCGTTAAAATAACGGTGGGAACTTTGGGGAAATGCCTTGGCATTTCAGATACTCTGACTCGGTTGATTCAAGATGGAGTCGAGACATTTCGTTTGTTTGTTAGTGTTTGTAACGTTGTACAGGTTACTCTGGTCAGCAGTCAGCGCTGAGGAACCAGTGCACAACAATAGTTCACAGACGTCCAGTGGGATCGTCGGGGGAACTAGACCATCCTGACGCTGCTGCGCCATTCGCAGGGGTTCCAGTTTAAACCGGCATCGGAATCTTTAAAATTTTGACCACTTGGGATTCTAATACGGAGCAGTTTTGAACAACCGTGCGCTCCTTGGACACTGAGCAGGACACAGAAATGTCTGTGCGGTGCTGCCTGCTCCCTGACACGCACACCCCCTCCAGAGTCACCGAGGAACCCGGGGCTCCGAAGGTCGTTTTCATGACCAGGCAAGTTTGGGGGACACGGCCCTAGGCCAGTAAATACCCCACTTCTTTCTATATTATGTTTGTGGGTGAATTTTCTCATAACTTGCCTGGTCTGCCTCTGAGCAGAGAAACCTGCTTTATAGGCACTCACTGTCTTATGAATAATTTAAACAAAAGTCTTTCATATTTAGGAAAATGTATATGAGCAGCAAAAGGTCTCAATTATGTCCTTTCAGAGAACTGTTACAGTTGCTCTTTCTGTAGTTAAATCATCATAAACTACGTGCTGAGTTAATCTTGACATAAGAAACCTATTCAGGGATAAACATTTGTCCAATGAAATGTAGCAAATTCTCAGCTGTTTATTATAACGAGTAGGGATATCACCTGTAATTAAAAGCAGAAACCAATGAGCAGGTCTCACTGTACTCGAAGGTCCCCTCTCTCCTCCCTGCCCTGCCCCACGTGGGCTTTTTACACTAAGTGGGGGCAGGGTAGCTATTCCTGGTTTGTGTTTCATTCTATTTCATTTTCATGATTTTGAGCCTGTGGAGATAATCAAATATAGTGGTATATTAAAAATAAAGAAATGAACAAGCAAAGGTGAAAAGCTGAGGCATTCAATAGAGCTGACCACATTCTATTATGTGCCTAGCATTGTGTCAGCCACGAGAAATGAAAAGTATCCATTTTGTGGTTGGAGGATAGATGTGAAATGTCGCAGTGTCTGAATAATGCAGAAGTTGTTTAATCTGCTAATTGGTTAGTCAATTGCACAGTAATTAAGCAATGGGATATATATATGTAACATTATACTGCCTGGTATTTCTAATCATTTATAAGAAGCTCCCGATCGTTTGCAGGGGGAGGATCTTCCCCACCCCCACCTCGGTTAAGAGACCGTGTTTTATAATGACAGGCATTCCCAACTTCGTGCTGAACCCATTTGGAAGAATGCGGAACTGCGCTCACAGTCCTGGTAGAGGATGGGGTGTGGGGCCTTTGTGAGAGTCCTGTAAGGCCACGGTCAATGAGGGGTAGGGGCTGCAGGAACGTTAGCAACTGCCTGTGCTGTTGGTCTGTCATGTTGCCTTTTTCTTACGCCATTTGAGGAGCCAGTCCATTGCATCCCTCCTCTCTTCCTGGAGTATTCACAGTCACCTTGATTTAGTAGGGCCTTTCCATTGTCACCGCGTACAGACTACGAGCCTATAATAAACAACGTGGCTTCCTGCTTCTTTCTGATGAAAGAACTTTTAGGAGACATACTTGTTTTCTCTAGGTTTCCTCTGAACAATGTCAACATCTGAGATATTTGCCTTTTAGCATTTGAGATGCTAACATCAAAAGGCTGCTCCTTCAAAGAACTTCATGTTGCCATTTAAATGGTAATTACTTTTTTTCTGGTTTAGCTCTGGGCTTGGTAAGTTTAACAGGCTCAGTATTACTACTTTGTACTTCTTGGTACTGTGAGATGGGAGTATGAATCAAAACCACAAAGTTGGGTTGGGAAGACAGTTGAACACCTGGGTGGGAGATCTATTCCAGTGTTAGTTAAAATCTTAATTAGCCTCTGTTCCAGTGGGAAGAGATACAATGTGTCAGCTTCTTAGCCACAGTTTCTGTTTTTCCATTTTGCGCACATTTTTCCTTTAGTCCCTGAAGATAGTTTTGGTTTTCCCAGTCAACATAGCCTACAGATGTTATCGAGGGTATGGTTCGATTAATTTTTTTTTGCAGATTCATTATTTTCATGAAGAGTATTAGAGTCGTGTTTTGTAAAGAGTGGGGGACCTAGAAGGCAGATCAACCAAATCACAATATTTAGGGGCCAGAGCATGGTATGGTTCCCCAAATAACGCCCCTCCCCCAATTCTAACGTGTAACAGCACTGGCAGCCACTGATGCAGACAGTCCAATTCCGCATTTTATTTTTTCGAGAAAGAATTATGTCGAGCTTACTTCACTAGGTGTCTATTAATATGTTGTATTTCTCAGAGTTTTTACAGAAGGAAAGTCTTTCAGCTTTTTTATAATTATGCTTGGTAACTTCTTAATTCGTTATTTAATGCTTTCCCTGTAAAATGGGGCTTCTGCAATATGAGGACTGTTACCTCACTGTGCGCCCTGTGATAAAAGAGCCAGAGGACAAAACAGTGTGTCTGTTTCTTAGACACGATTTCTATTTTCTTATAAAATACTTTTGGTTAAGGGCAAAGAGATAAAAAAATTTGACTATTTAGGTCCTGCGTGAGTGGAGGCATTTGGGAGAGAAGGATGGAAATTGGATGTGTGGACCTCACCTGTTCTGTAGTCGTTATTAGAAGCTTAATGTGGAATGAGATTTGTTTTTGTGGTTTTAAATGACCTTTTGGTTACCACAAGTTATTTAAAACCCCAGGTGGCGAGGTATGTCTTGGCATATCACCGACCTAATAATTGAGCAGGAGACATACGGGCCAAAAAGACTTTTCTGGGCTTCTCTTCATATTGCGTATCTCTGTTTCCTGACCATTTAGTTAGAGCCTCCTTTGAATATTTTATTATCTACTTGGTTTATAATCAAGACCACCCACCTGATTTTAGCCTGCTGACTTTTTTTCCTGCCTTTTTATTCCCTCAAGCCCACAGCGCATGTGTATTCATGTTTTTGCTTTCCATTCACGGAGGTCTCCAGCTGGGAAAATATAGTGTGTACAATACTCTCTGCCTTCAACTGACATTGCTCATAAATTGCAAGAGAAACACTGCTATCAGCAGCTTAATAGCAGGTAGAATGCGGCTCTGCATATCAAGTCTCAGCAGGATACAGAAACTATGGTTACCGAATTTCCAAAGGAGAAGGGGAGGGGATAGAAAGTTTTCTGTCTAAGAATCACTGAAACAACATTGAAAATTGATTCACTGAGAGCAGCTCTTTGAAAATGACTTACCAGTGCTGACTCAGGGGTCACTCTGCCATCACTTTTTCCTGAACTGGTTTTTGAAGACCTCACCAGAGGGTTTGTGTTGGAGCAGCGTGGAAAAGGCAGGCTTATTTGCTTCTCTCTCTTCCTTTCTTCCTTCTTTTCTTCTTCCCCTCCTCCCTCCCTTCCTCCTTGCACCAACCCCCTCCTCCCTCCCCACGTCCTTCTGAAAGAAGAAAAGCCCTGCAAAAAAAAAAAAAAAAAAGAAGAAGAAAAGCTCTTTGATAAACTGAGGAGAAGGGTCCTGGGCGACCCCGCCTCAGTGATGAGGTGGAGCTGGGGCACCCGTGGGCGCGCTCCGGGACCCACTGGTGTCCCAGCCAGAGGGCTCCTGCCTGTGCCATTGCAGAAGCCAGCCTTGCCGTTAGTCTGTCTGGTCTCGGGGCCACAGTTTAGGTTTTCTTGGCAGGTGACCTGTTCAGTGATTTGGCTTTGGGTGAAAGTACACACAGCTTTGTAAATATCAAGATGTTAATATTTTTCGCTAAGACGTAAAAAAGGATACTTTTATTTTCAGATCCTTTCTGTTAAAAAGAAAAAAGAAAATAGCTAGCTGTTCCCATGTGAGACTCTCCAGTGCTTTAGCCCATCATTTCATCTTAATAAGAGAGCTTATATTAGTATTGGGAGGAGCCCCTAACTCCCCTCTGCTTCTGTGAGTAGCCATAGCAGAATTCTGCCTCTTACCAGGAGAGATTAGTGCGGATGGTGAAGTAATTCTCTCTTTAAACCAAGCTAAGCTGCTGTGTTAATACTCCTGTCAAATGGTTTAGGTAGATGAAAAGTTCCCAGCCTCATTCCAGGCTCCGTGGTGATTTTTCCGAAAGGAATCACATAATACCTTCTACCCAACCCCCCGCAGGCCCGTCCCCCAGAATGCTGGAAAGTAATTAGTCAAAGTCTTTATTCCCCACTTCTTTCCTGGGAAAAAATCGTCATGGTTTATGTATGTCTTACCTCGTAAGATGTATGTTTTTCTTTAAAGTCCGTTAGCCTTGTTGGTCTCAGAATTGTTTAGGTGCTTGGAGTAGAGCTAAAAGTCAGTATTTTTAATGAGCAACCAAGGGGATTTTTATCCCCCAGCGAATGTGGGGAAACATGAAGAGTCGGATAGGCCTGGGTTTGAAAACCACATGTACCATCTTCTTAGGGACGTGTATGTCTTCAAGAGAAGAGCTTCAGATTTCTCTGTAGTTCGTCCAGGAACCGAGGGTCAGAAACCTGCCCTCTGTTCCCTTCACAATTGGAACCCCAATTCTTAACGTTTAGCAGAAGCTGGAGCCTCAAGGCCTGTGGATTTGCCGTCGGTGTCGCTGCATTTGGGCTGGGTGCTGTCTGTGTGTTTTCACCCCTGCAGGCCGGGTCGCTTGGCCAGTACCCTGGCCGCTGGTCCAGGAGGACCCGATGACTGAGCACCTCTTCCAAAGCGAGTGCAGCGAGTGCCCGGGGATGCAGCCCCTGGCCTTTCAGCCAGCGGTGGCTCCTTTTTGAGCCTCATGCTAAAATGAAGCTAGTAGACCACGAGGCTTACAGTGCCGGATCAGATAAGCTTCATTTTGTAATGTGATTTCTTACAGTGCAGAGATGCGGGTGCTGTGTCTTGGGGGTGGGAGGAAGGGGAGTCACCGAGCTCTTTCTCTTATCACCTGCACCTGTCTTACCAAGGCGCTGTCCCAGGGAGTCTATGGTCATTCACACTGAAGGCCATTAGAGGTACTGGTTCATCCACTTTTTTGTTGTTATTGTTTTGTTCTTGTTCTTCTCAGTGCAGGAAGGAAAGGGGAGGCCCTGGTTCCTGTGTTTTCTGCCACAGGACTCTGGTTATTGCTCAGTGCTGAGCTCTTGTTTTACCCAGACGGCAAAGAAGCCTTTTCTTGGCCTCCTCTTCTCCGTAGCAACTTGGGTCACCTGGACATGTGTCAGTCTCACTGTGCAAAAATGCCACAATGGCTTCTGGCTGTAGGCCGGGCCTCCCAGCTGTGTGGTGGGCTCTACTGAGAGACTGTTAATCAGTGTCCCGGCCACCACCCACCCTGGGTGCCGCTGTGTGCACAAAGGATCATTGGAACCCCTGCAGCCTGGGATGAGTCATTTCATCTCTCTGGGCCTCCATATCCTTCTTGATAAAGGTAGTGAGTTTAGGATAACTGATTCCCATGATTCTTTTGTGCTTGAAAATTATATGATTTTTTAATGTGTTTTTAATGGGAATTCTGGATATGATATAATGAAGTGTATTGTGTAAGTCATGGACCTTGTCTTAGCTTTAGCACCCTAACATGTTAAGGCAGAGGGCAAAGGGCACGCCTTGCATGGATGGCCAGATGTGTGTGTTCCCTCGTTGGCTTGTGTACACGGGAATCCTGGGTGATCGTCTCAAACTGGCACCGGACCCCAGGCTCCAATTCCCACTTACAGCCTGTGTGACCTTCTGCAGGAACTTACGGCCTGCTTTTATGCCTCAGCCCATCGTTTGTAAAATGGAAATAATATAGTACCACCCCCCCATTGGATTGTTAGGAGGATTAAATCAGTTAATGTTTGTAAGACATTTTGAATACTGCCCTAGACATAGTCAGCACTAAATGTGCTTGTCAAATTAACACACAACGCAAGTACCATTCCCAGTGTTCTAATACTTGTTCTAGGCAAAGATAGGAGTGCTTTTCATTAGCTTGCCAGTCTATTCTCTATAGTTCAGGAGACCAGCCTAGAAGATAGGAAGACGCTCATACTTGTAGATACTCTTGGAGTTACGAGTGGTATGTATGTCCCTTCTGAAAGCCGCATGAAGCCATCTTGACTGCAAGTTCTTCCAACAAAGGTACCCGTGAGGGGAGGGGGAATGAATGCATCGCAGGATCTTCAGTGAACAAACATGCTGTCCTAGGAGTCCGGTGCAGTGCTCATCAGAAGATGCTTTTCTCTGAGGTCACAAGGACGGTAAATGGGAGGAGGAGGTGTAGTTGTGAACAGTGCATCATGTGTAAATGCTTTGTAAAAACTATTTATTGGTCCCTCTACAATCCCCAAACCCACACTGGTAAATTTCTTTATTTTATTGGGATGACCAAAAGGTCTATATAATTGTTTCCATACAATTAAAGACACATTTTTCATTTTTAACCAGTAACTTCATTGATTTGGATATTTTGAGTATGTTGACTATACCATGCTATCCCCCACATGGTATAACATGATGATTGTTTTCACATCTTGTCTCAATTTGATCACTATCAACTTCAGCTGGTCTACTGGACCGTGGAGCATTGTCCAGCAAGAAATCTCCAGCACAGACTTCACAAACCACTTTTGACATGTTTGATCAGTCACAGCACCTTATCCATACCCTGCACAAATCTTTCTTTTGGCATGTCAGTTGCGTTTTTACCTTTCTTGAATTAATAAAGCATAATCTGCTGAAAATGTCACTTATTTTCTTCCATCTTCAATATTAAAATGGCTATAGAAAAATTTGCCAAATTTGATGTTTTTTTAATGCACACTGATATGACCGCTGTCAAAATACAATCCAACAAAATTATTATGAATGAATTTAAAGACAACTAAGTGCTATTAGAGCCATTTAGGAAAAAAACCAAATGAACTTTTTGGCCAACCCAATATTTCTTTTCCAAGATGCTTGGGGTTGGGAATGCATTCTAAGTAGAAGTAATCTTGAATGATTGATCCTAAATTCCTCGTGCACTCAGGCAACTCATTTTTACTCTCAGCCGAATTGCTAACTTATATTAAGTGAATGGACGTTTAGATCTCTGCAATCTCCTGGCAACTATATTAACCATATTTACTTCCATGTTGATCACTGGCATTTACATGGTTGCTGTTATGGCTATGTTTTTTTAGAATAGGAATTTTTATAAAATCTTTTGACTCTTATACATGTTAGATTGTTTGCCTGCACTGTGTGATTTATGCATATTTACCACATTCCTATTTAAAAATATGCTACAACATAATAATTAGATGAACTTAATCAGAATTAAACATTAAGTGCCACAATTTGTTAAATGGATTAAAACACTCAGGCACAGCAAACACAGTTGACATTTTGATCAGTTGAGTTGTGCAGGGGCTAGTCAACATGAGTTACCAATGTTGTGGGTAAAACAATGCCTGGACTACATTACGAAGGCAAGGATATGAAATAGTGTCCTTTCCCCTCCTTCCCTTGAATTAGGAGCCAGGTACATGACCTTTAATAGCCTAAAGACCTGACATTTTTAAAAAAAACTAATCTATTTGTTATTGGAAGAGCATGAGCTATTCTAAAGCCCATTGGGAAAGCAAACCTTTCTGCGTTTCAGCTGGCAACCAGAAAGGTCTATTAGAAGTCACAGGCTACTTGTTGAGGGCAAGCAGTGAATGCTCTTACTTCCAGTGCTGCCGACTCCCAGTCAGCGTGCCACCAGCCAGCACCAGTTCCAGCCCTAGCACACATCCAGGGGCACGTTAACCAAAGGGCAGGTGAAACAATCTGTGCCAACAAAGGTCACAAGAAAACATCACTTCAGACTTCATCCGAGTTTTTCACTGTCAGTAATCACAAGAGTTATCACCTAGGATTTGCATTGCTGAGCACTGTTAGATAATTTTGTATCTCCCTGAAATCAATTTCTGGTCACCACACATGCAGATTGAAAACCATGGCTTTAAAATTGACATTGAGCAAATAAAATTTATGTTTCCTGAAAGGCAAAGAAGGCTGTCATTTCATGCTTCCTAACCTTCACCGTCTATTTCCCTTTGGTACACACAGGCAGCCTAGGATGCACAAATGGACGTGGCCATTATGGAGAGATAGCTTTCTGCTCTGTCAGCTTTGTTTTATAAAAGCTCTGTTTTCTTTATTGCCTTTATCTATTACATCTGTAAAATTTATTTAAGCAATGACAAATCTCTCTTTGGGGCCCAGAGTCTGGGAGAATAACCACGGGCAGGCAGTCAGGAGGAGATTTGTTGGATATGACTGTTCATTAAATTGCAGAGTGGTGAGGGAGGCCAACAGTCCGGATCTGCCGTGGCCTGGCAGGCCATGGTCTGTGTTCAGAGCTTCTGCATCAGGTGAGCAACAAATGCACCTCACCAGTTGCTCTTGTGAGGGTTGCATAAAAGTGGATGGCTTTTGCAATCCTGGAGGAGGGTTCGTGGTTTCTGTAACTTGTGAGAGTGCTTATTTTGTAAAAATTTCTAATAAAAAATAGAAGATACAGAAAATGAACTTGCTTGCATCTGTGTGGTTACCAAGTGGAGGGGATCAGCTGAGATGGGTGCCTTTTACTTAGGAGGTATCAAAACCAAGTGACAACCCTCTGTGCTGCCACAGTTTTTACTTTTATATTTTGATTGGTATACATAATTGTAATACTGAACTTCTATTAGAGTTTTATTCATTTTAATATTTTATTTGCCTCTAAAAAAAGCATTTATTGAGTACCTGCTCTTTGCCGCGCATGTTGAAAGACATGCTGCTTCGTCTGCTGTGCGAGACCGGCAGGTAAGGTCAGGTGTCCGGGTGTCCTGAATGCTGTGGCAGGTCCTGCGGTGGAAATATGCACAGGGGCACTCAGGTACTCAGGGCTGCCTGCGGTTCAGCACACCTGAGCTTGGACATTTAAAGGCACTTTGAGGAGTGAGGCAGGTGGAAGTTAAGCCACGAAGGTAGAAGCATAACCGAGGCCTGACTTTGGAGACCAGGGGGGTACAGAATTGGGGATTTAGTAAGGAGTCAAAAAAGGCATGTTTTTGTGCCTGGTTAGATGTGAGTGCTTGAACAGAAGAAGTCTGGAACTGTGAATCGTGTCTTCTTTGAAGTGACAACTCAAATCATAAGAAGTTGGAACTGTAGCCTAGTGAATTCCAGAATCATCCCTCCGTTTTATATCGTGGGTACTTTCTAAGCAGTTAAATATAAATATAGGTTTCCAGGTTTCAGGCTTTTTCCAGACCACTGTTTTCTCCTACAAGACACATTACTGGGGAGAAGACTGGTAATTCAACAGATTTAGGTGTTCTGGTAAATAGTTAACAGCTGGCTCTGAGGTGGGGCTGTGGGGTCAGGGAGGAGGGGAACCCTGACTCCTAGTGTTTGCTCTTTTCTGTGGTGTACACAGTACACTCACCATGGTCGATTCCAAGCTTCCAATGTGACGTTCTTGGATGTGAAGTTGGGAATAGATGTGCACGTCTATGGCACAGGCCCACCTGGGTCGTCACTTAGATAGTGTTACCTATGCTTGTGTCCCCCATCCCTGCATGTATAGCTCTTTCACAGAACTGTGCTATTTATAAACTTAGGTTTATGGAAACTTCCATACTGCATTTAGGAACATGGCATCAGAAATCAGACCGGCAGTGTTCAAATCTCTGACTTTGTAACCTGGGGCAAGTCAGTCAGTCACTTAAGCTTTCTTAGGGTTAATTTGCTCATCAGTAAAACAGAAGTAATAAAAGAACCTGGCACGTAGGTGCTGAGAAATGAAATAATCTTTGTAAACACACTTTTTTCTTGTCGCCTGCATGTAGTGAGTAAAGCACTCAGTTAATGACCCTTATATTTATTTTCTGTCTACACCCCCTGCGGACAGTGACACATATTATCTGCCTGTTGTGTAAAGAAATGCTTATTTTATTTGTTTTGAATTGCTGCCTTTGAAGTATAAGAAGAGACCCTAAATTTCACAATTTTACCAAGATTCAGTGAGCAGATCTTGAGTTCACTTTGTCCACAGTCGTAAACATTTCAGTGATACCTATTTTGGCCCCTTACAGTTTCCGTCTTTATTGGCTCAAGTCTTGTAATTTGTAGTCTTTGTATGCAACAACTACTTGAATATTTTAGCTGATTTTCTTTGAATCTTTTACTAAGTTATTTCTGCACTGTAAGAAATAGGCCTACCCAAGGAAGTCATTTTATATAAGAATAAGCTACACATTCAGTTTTTTTAAAGTTAATTTACAAAAAATTTGGGCCCTGGAAGCCCATGATATTTATGAGTTTAATGTGCTTTGACCATGCATTCTTGGTTAAGTTAGAAAGTGCTAATTTTCTTTCATATTAAAGGTGAGTTGTGCTGAGTGGCATCAGAAAATGTCCTGCGCTGTACCACGAGGCTCTGTACCACGAGGCTGGCTCTGTTTCCCAGGGTTGACAGCACAGTTTGTTCTCAGAATCACCACCCGGGTGGGAAGCTTGTCAATCTAGGATTATATTCACATATCTCGGGGTCACTCCACTATCAAACACACACACACAGGACAGAATTTAATGGAAAGGGGGCTATTTACTTGTTTGGAGAAGCGTATACTAATTCATACATACTAAATCATATGCTTGGATGCACTAAATAAAGTAGCATAATCTCTTGGCTAAATGGTGAAGGATTTTGTGGCTCAAAATTTTTGAATCAAAATCTTAAGTAAAAAAAAAAAAAAAAAGCCATTTATTTTTTGAGCCAACCCCATGCCCTCCCACCCTCACAAGTAATTCAATTTCTGAAATGTCAACACGTGATTTCTCCTTTGAATCATTCAGCTCCTAGCCTGTCGCTCCACACTTTCAACAAGCGTACTTGGAGGTGAGGGCTTGCTCAGTGGCTGGCAGGTCTGGACACCCCTGGGTGCTCTGGTGTACCAAACCACTGCCTTGCCCCTTCCCCCCATTTTTTTTGAGAGGCCTGTTTGGGTAAGAAGAGACAATAGTTTGCCCAGTTTTTCTTTCAAAGGAACCGGAAAGTCTTTGGACCAATAATTTTGCAACATTTTTAGAGTGCAGAATTCTTGAAACAGAGCCTGAGTGGAATTTTATACTCTTCACCCTGGGGTCCTCTCATTGGTTATCGGCTGCTCACAAATACAGTTACTGGCTTCAGCTGAGAAAATCCTCAGTTATTTTAAGCAAAGGACAGCAGAAGGAAATAATAGGTTCCTACCTTATTTCTCTATCAAACGTTTTCCTGCCCGATGTACTAACCCCCGCAGGTATTTGCCAACTGCCAAGTGTTAGCATTGGCCAGCCAAACATTCTGTGTTTGCATTAGTATTGGATTTAGCAATTCAGAGACTGATTGGTACAAATCAGATTTTTATCCACAATGTTTGTGCGAGTGTGACCTGGAAAGATGTTGAAATGTTGAGTTAGCTCTTCTTTCAGTGAAAAGCGGGGTATAAAACACACCCTGATGACGAGCTGCAATTAACAGTGCATTACTTTCTGGAAAAGACTTCAAGCTGGCTGCCCTGCAGGTCAGAGTCAATAAAGACCGAGTTACTAACAATAGCCTTTCTCTCTGTCTGAAGCCTTGGACTTAACCCTAACTTCATCAGACTAGAGAAGAAGAGAATAAAGCGAACAATAGGAGTCTTGGAGGTTGACTGGGCCTAATGCTCAGAGGCCGTAAGAGCTGTCAGAGAGCTTGATTGATTGGCTCTCATGCCTTAGTCCCCAGTGCAAAGCACTAATGTTCCAGCCTCTTCTGAGAGGGTTGCTGTGCCACCTGAGGTCAGAACATACCAGCCTGTGGGGCTAATGTTTCGGATGAGGCCAAAGTGCAGTCAATAATTTATACAGAAATCTGTGCTTAGAGTCACAAGGAAAGCAAGTTTTCACTTGAATTCCAGTCTGTCCAAAAAAGAAATCTGGGTCAACCTCAGAGCTTCCCACTTACATTGTAGTGTGTGTTAATAGCACTTAAGACAAGCTTTAAAGCCATCATGGAATATTTAGCAGTTATCATGTGGAAACAAATTTCAAGAGTTTCAGAATTGATAGGTGAAAAGGGGAAAGGAAACATCAGCGATTTTAAATTTATTAAAAAACAAAAGTAGATCACCTCTGGAATGTAAGAACCAGGTCAGGTTAAATCAGTTTGGAAACTATGAAGTGTTCATGGGGAGCGTCCTGTTCCAAGTTCTGAAATCGAGGTTTGCCGCACTGACAACATGGAGAGAAATGTTAGGTAATATCAAGGACTGGAAGGGATACAAGTATCAGTAGGAGGAATTAGGTTTCACTTAGATACTTGGAACAACACTTCATCAGGTTTGCAGAGAAGTGCAACTAAAAGTCAGCTTAGGTGGCTGCGTGCCACCGTGTGTGGGAGTGTGTACAGAACATCTCTGTGTCTAAATAAGCACATGTATTTATACACACAGTGTACAGAAATAGACAGCAGAGCAGTTGCAGCCAGCAAGGCCGGTCACTCAATAACTAGCTAAGTTTTTGTTCTGCTCCAGCGCAACCAGGACTTGCTCCAGTAAGTGCTAACAAAGCCCCCTTTCCCTCTGCCCTGCTCGGAGAGCACTATTAGTCATGCTTCATTAGGCTTGTTTACAGAAAAGGGCTGGTTTCTAAGCAGTTATTGAAATACTTGTAACTCTGTTGGGCTTTTTTTCTTCCCTGAAAGATAAGAACGTTGGAATGTGGGGTGGGGGAGGGTGGGAAGGTAGTCTCTGACCATTGTCAAGAAAACCGGTCTGTTCAGATGGGAATTGCAGAGATGAGTTTGCGTTTAACCTCCTCTGCGACCCCAGAGCCTTGCTGCAGGCCCTCATTTTCTGTTGCCCAGGTACTGGGGACCTTTCATATCGCCCTTTGTATTTTAGACAGATGTCAGCTGTTCAGGTCAGTTTACTGTTCCTGAAAACTTGACTGGAGGTTTCCTTACCCCAAGTCTCCAGAGAAAAGGCTTCAGTGATTTGGAGTTGCATTTCTCAGGTGGCTTTATTATGGAGTGGTGACATGAGGGAATGTTTGCTTTAAACAGTGGGTGAGTTGGGAAGGACAGCTTTATATTGGCTGAAGTTGGTGTTGGGTGTAGAAATAATAAAAAGTCTCTAATGTTGGAATTTGCAGCCCTGAAGATACTAAAAGATAGATATACCAAATGCACAGTTAGCCTGGTGACCAGGGATACAGGACAGTTAGTGCCAGTGCCCCTATCTGTGGGTGCTCTACCTGGAAGGAATGCAGGGGCTTGCCGCTGGCTGTATTTGGGAGCGAGGAATTCTTGGTATTTTGGCACCTCCCTCCATTCCTCAGCTTGTGACCTCTCTGATGGGGGAGTCTGGAAGATGAGGAAGCTGAAGTTCATTTACTGAGCGACTCTTTTGTGCCAGTGCCTGTGTTAAATGTTTTACATAAATCACACCTTATTAGATGGTGATACTCTCCCTATTTTATTGATGAGGAAACTGGGGCTAAGAGAGGTTTAGTTCAAGGTGAAGCAGTTGTAAAGCAGGCTGTGAGCCAGGTGAGTGTGTCTTTAGAGCCATCTTTTCAGGCACTTGGGGGGCTCCTTTTGATCACCAGTCACACTTTTATTACTTCTTCCTCCCTAGTCCTGAAAGTAAAATTGAGTGCAGACTGAGCTTGATTAGAGTTAATTCCTTCAGCTTTCCTTATGTTCTGAACCAGAGCCGTAATTATGCGGCTTCACTGCCAGGGCGTGTGAACTACCTCCCACACTGCTGTAGGGCCGGGCCCCTTCCAGGTGAGAACAGAGGTCTACCAAGGACAGAAACCTCACTCGCCCCACTGCTTTTTATTTCATTGCTTTCTATTTCAAGGGTCCTGACTCTGGTTTCTCTGACGCCTACCTCCCTTCTTTCCTCTTTAGATTTGCAAAGATGGGGACTTTCAGGTGGCACACAAAATATACACCTCTGTATGCCATATACACGCAGAGCCTTCCCATGCACACACACACACAGTTGAGAGAGGCTGTTCCATGTTTTTCAGGTGCTGTCATAAATTGCTATTTTAAATTTCAGCAAGTGAAATAATAGCAGAGTGATCATCTCTAGTAAATGCTGTTGGCCTTTGTAAAGAATAGCTTGTTCAGAGGCTTTATGATTCACAGGGACACAGCTGGTGGCCAGCAGAGCTGTAGGAATGAACGTGTGTTCTCCTGGGCCTGGTAGAGCTAGAGATGAAAAGGGACCAGAGCTGGCACAAAAGCAAATAAGCGCTCTCACTTTAAATAAATCATCATAATTTATATGAAGCCTGGTCCTTCCGTCCCAGTGAGATACATGCATCAGTAGCAGCTTTTTGATGTGAGCTTAATTGTCAATTCATTCCCACTGTCCCCTTGTATCTGAAGGACTGGGGATGATGAGAAATTACTTTAAAACACACTCCTATAATCTAGAGTTATATTACACATGTTATGACAAGCAATTTGCTAGCATTGAAACCTGAAACTCTGCTCATCTCCCATCTAGATTGCTCTGCACTAGGTTGGTGAGGAAGACTAGAGATAGAGGTGGAGGAGGCCTGATACCTCCTCAATGTTTCAGAGCCTACCCACCGGACACTTTTCATTGCTTTTAGATAGACAGGGAGGGAGGGAGAGAGGAGATGGGGGGAGACAGACAGACAGACAGGCACACACACACACACACACACACACACACACTCTGATGCAGGAGAGAAACATCGATTGATTACCTTTTTGTGTAACTGGCGATCAAACCCACAACCTGGACAGGTGCCCTGACAGGGAATAGAACCCGTGCTCTTTTGTCTCGGGATGACGCTCCCATGAACTGAACCGTGTGGGCCAGGCCCCCATTGCATCTTTTATTTTCATTCATCTCAGTAATGACTTTGCTTCCTGGCTGCACCCCGCTCCCTTGGTCCTGCCATGGGAGGAGCATTGGACAAGCAGCCAACTGCTGCCCGAACTGGGAAGTAGGGGGGTGGCAGGTGGTGGTTAAATGACTTTACTAATGTGCAGTATCTTATACCCTTCCTCCCCCTTTTAGCCCTAGAGGACTTTCATGTAGGAGGAGTGGAATAGAGGAAGAGGTTTTGCCCTGAGGATACTTGCCCCTCCCCAGGTTTTGCTGTTCTCTTCACTCATTTTTCCAGTTGAAAGTGACAGCCTTGTGGAGACACTGAGTGTATAGAAGTTGGTAGCTCTCGTAATTAATATCAAGTGCAGGACACCACAGGGTCTGAGGGTGTGAAGGCCACGTTCTCTCAGCTGCATCTCTCAGCAGCGTGCAAGTCTGAGTGCACGGAGGCTGTTTCCCCCTCTCCTGGGGGATCCTGGCTGTGTGCTTTGTGCCTGGGCCTGGTGTACTGCGGTGTCTCCAGAAATGACACTCTTAAAGGGATGATGTGGTAGGAGATAATGACTATGTTGTTATCGTGGCTCCATAGGAGTCCTGGTTGAGTGAATACTTATCCAATACCTTTCCCAAACTTTTGAATGTTTTTAGTCAAAGGATGAAGGAATAATCTCTAATGAACTAATAATTAAAGCTTGTGAGACTGGATTGGGGGAGCTGAGTCAGTTCTGTTATTGTTGGCATTGAATACTGGTTTGCTCATGGAGAAAAGAAGGGGAAGGAGAAATTGCTCTGCTTCTCTAATGAGGAAATTGCAGGCACCTTAAAAAGGAGAGAGGGCTTGAGGAACCTGTTGGCACTAGAAATCAATCATCTGATGTATCATATTTCAGATAAATTAATATGTGCCTGCAAAGGAGCAGAGAAAATTCAGGTTTACAACTCGGCACCAGGAATCGGAGTGGGTGCTGTTGCTTGTCTCCATGCCGCCAAGCCTCAAGGAAAATGTAGTGGAAGGCAAGAAAGGAAACCTCTGTATACAAACATAAATATATATACATATAGTCCTACATATACATGTTCCGTTCATGCATTTAATTCCCTCCAGTTGTCTGTCTCAGAAGGCGTATTTTTTGTCCGTTCTGTCTCCCCTTGTCCCTCTGTCTCCCTTCCACCTTTTCCCCTTCTTCACCTTTTATCCTTTACTTGAGCGTATTGCCTCATCATGCTGTGTGTTGGCCGAGCGTCCACGGACCACGGCCTGAAACACATCCCCTTGGAGGTGGCTTTGGTGCAGCCTGGGCTAAGTGCCCATGACTCGCTGCTCTTGTTGAATCCAGGTCAGGACTCCTGCCTTCCTCCCTCTGGCTACCCTCCCAGCACTAGCACCTTAAACCTGACCTCCTGCTTATCCCCCAAGGGGGCACCCTGGGCACCTTAGCAGAAACTATCAGAGGAACTGGCAAAGCACTAAGGGCTACAAGATTGGGGCGTGTATTTTTTTCAAAACTAGTTTCAAGCCATCGAGGACAATGTTGCTTTAGTGTATATATCTGCTTAACTTAAAAGCATATGTTTTTTATTACTGATCATGTTTAAAATTACTTTCTGAAGACCTATGTGATATTTTGTCATTATGTTCTGTGTTCCCCAACATACTGACATCTGCGACATCCTGTGACTATGAAACTTACTAAACATATGTCCTGATTATTTGAAAGATATAAAGCATCTCTTTCTGCAGTAAACATTGAGCTGGAATGATTTGCTTTGATTTGATTTTTTAAAAAGTTATATCTTAAGCTATCAATGTTCTTGTTCACGTTTGAACTGGTAGAACAGTTGGTTGTGAGAATACTGTCACCACGCACACACATGGCACGGGCTCCCATGCAAATGTGTTGGACAGCAGCGTGGGGTTCCCAGAGGTGCCTTACAAAAGCCCGATTTCCGTTCCCTCTTCTTCCCCACAAGACTTCTTAACAGGCTATTGTGTTTTCTAGAAGTGGGAAAAGGATAATGTTACTAGGGAAGCAAGAAAAGAAAAGCAGCAAGAGCTTCTTTTCGCTGACCAGTCAACTGGATATTGACCACCTGTCTTCATGGGAAAGAAATAGATGGCAGTGAATAAGCGAGAGTCTAGTTTTCCAAGAAGCTCAATGATTTTCCCAAATCAATACAGCTCATCAGGCCTCAGAACAAAGGCTGCAGGGGAGGTGACAGTGATGGAAGTGCCTCTGTGTTCTTTTGTGTATTAAACCGTAAGACCCATGGGGAAACAAGGTTTCTTTAGCCATAGGTCCCCCCCCCCTTTTTTTTTTCTTTAGGGCTTATTGGGTGTATTTAGAGGGGGAAATCCTTTCGGATTTTTTTAAAAAACCATTTCCAGAGATTGTATCTGGTGATCAGATGTACTTTTCAAACAAATAAGGACAGTCAAGTAAGAAAAGAACACTGTCTTTTAATGCGTAGATTACAACAGCATTTTGCCATTGCATTTTGCTTTTTGGTGTTGGTTTATTATATTTATTTGGATTAAGGCTTTAATTTTTTTCTTGGTATTTATGGGTAGGGATTAGATGAACCAAAAAGAAATGCCTCAGTGTCCAGATTAACCCCTGGAAAATAAAGAATCATAACCCTCCTCCCCTAAACAGACCATGTTCCTACTGTCCTGAAAAATAACACCAAACCCTAACAGGAATGCCGAACTCTCATCTGAAAGGTTATAATTAACGCAGATAGAGTGGTGCCAACATATTCCAGCCGCCGACAGAGAACATCCATCCAAACCAGCAATTTTTAGCCCTTCAGTCCTTTAATCTTTAAGCTCACTGTGCTTTCATAAAGTAGTACATTAACACCGGAGCAGTGTGTCTCTGGGGTTAATGGCTGGGGTGGCGGCACACTAGGGCATCAAGTGTTTCATTACACTTCCCTTTGTTAGTGCTGCCCTATCTCCCAAGCTCCATTGCCATGCGCTGTTTGTTCAGATGCAGCCCAGTGTTCAGGGTGACTAATCGCAGCGCCGTGTTCCAGATGGTTTGATTACAGGATGTGGTTAAAGGGACTCCTCAAACATTCGGCCCAGCAGCAGGGCTCTGTAAACCAGCCCTGCGTTTTCTGGTCACGTGACTGCACTTTTCTAGTCCCGGTGCTCCATGTGTACTTGACCTAGGTACTAGGAAAGTCCCTCCATTTCTCGACTGTCCGTTATTTCACCGGCAGCCTTAGTTGTAAATTTAGAATTTCCCCAAACAATTATAAACTCAGCCTTGTCCTATGAAGAAAGACCAATCTGAAGGTCGGAAGCTCTGAAGCCAGAAAAATGAACAAATGTGCTACACAAGACTCAGCTTCTTAAGCAGCCCCAGCATTGGATACGACAGAACCATTGGAGGGGGTTCAGCACAGAGGGGCAGTGATAAATCACATGGTGTACAATAGTCACATTGTATAAAAATATAAGGTAATGTGATACCTTAAATATATGAACTTTATGTTGTACTCATGAAACCCGCATATTGTGGCATTTTTATTGTTACTAATGTTTCTACTAGAAAATGTATAAAAGGAAAGAAACGTGTAAACTTTAAAAAAAGGGTTGTGGCCTACGTGGGTTATATTTCGCTGTCATTAGAACAGGGTTTCTGTTTTCTGCGTGAGCGCATGCCAAGTCCCTCCAGATGTGCGGTCTGAATGAGAGTTCAGAATCAACTGTGTCTGCCGCCACGGTCGGCATCTGTGGTGCCTGGCAAAGAATTTCTGTCCCAGGGATAAGGTACTTGAAAGACTCTGAAACAGTCTTTAAACAGTAATACAAACAGAATGCTGATCCACTGGGAAATCAGCCATTTGCCCAGTTCTTGAAGAAACATCGTCACAAATACCAGAAAGAGTAATTCATAAACCATATTTATAACATTTGGAGCCAAATCTCCCTGCGGAGAATTTCTATCATCTATACACTAGTGGAAGATTATGCTTATTGGAAAAGTATGGGAATGGTGAAAAGAAGTGACTAAGATTCAAATCTGGAGTCTCTTCAGTCACCACCTGGTGGTTCCTAAGTGCTGAACGAACCCTCCCGGGTGCTGGGCACTGTGCTCAAGGGGCAGTGGGTGCAGACACTGCTCCTGTTTCCAGGGAGTGTAGTTTAGTCGGCAGAGATATATTGCGCATAAATGGTATAAAATGTTAAAGGGACCTTGCATTAGGGAAGACAGAGAGTATCAATATTGTTTAAACAGGGAAGCGTTTTTGCTGCTCACCTAATAAACTAAGTCAGTGCTCCTGTCTGCTGAGGGCCCCCATGGTCATTCAGGTTCCAGGCGAAGGAGACCCTGCCGTCTTCTTCGGCCCCCCGGGTTGCTGTGATCTCGCCCCAGTCATCCAGAAAGGGGAAGAGGTGAGAAGGACACACATGGGAAATTCTCACGGGCCAGGCCAGGCCTGGAAGTGGCACTATTAGTTGACTCACTTTCCTTTCTTGGAACTGAGGCGCAGGGCCACATCTAAGTGGTAGAGAGGCCAAGACATGGCCAGCTGAGGGCAAACATGGACTCTGGTGGGCATTCCTTGGTGGGAGGACTGTACAGAGTGCAGTGAGGACCCAGGAAGGCTGTTGATGGGTGGTATGCATGGTCTGTGTGCGACTGGAGAAGACTTTATCTTTGTTTGGTCCTATTTCAATAAGAACCTGAACTTTTCTTGGGAATTTGGACTAGGATAGCTTTCAAGTTGAATTCATGGGAATGCAAAGTGACATGAAGAATGGTTGAGGAAACTTGTTTAAGCTGGATGAAAAAAAGTATGAACTGGAGGTAAGAGTGTGAGCATGGGCACTGTCCTTTCTGGGTCAAAGGCTGTCCAGTGGATGATGGGGGACTGTCTCTCCAGAGCATCAGAAGGCACAGTGAGGACCACAGTGGTCAGACAGATTTTAGTTCAGGACCAGGAACAACTTTTAAACAGGGAGGCTGGAAACATGAGAGGGCAACCCTGGGTGCCGTTAGTGGTGGAGAAAGGGGACACACACACACACACACACACACACACACACAGGTGTTGGCTTTCTCATTTCACAGCTGTTGCATCGTTGGGGCTTTGGCCCCCCACAGTCCTCTCAGCCTTCAGTCCCTTGTGACCTTCAGGTTTCTACACTTATCATCACCTTTGCCTTCCATGTTACTATTTTCAGATTCCCAAAGTAAGTCCCTGTTATTTGCCTCCGCCTCGGGTACTCACCACCGGAGCAGGCTCATGAGGCCAGGCTTAGGATTGCTGGTCTAGGAGCCTGCTCCCTGAGATTGCTGTCTGAGTATGGACTGTGGGCAGAGCACACGCTGTGAAAATCACATCCAGGATCTAGTTTGCTGTGATGGATTAAGGAGTCTACTCCCTAAGTATGGGTAATATGCCAACTATCCTTCCACTTCTGGATTACAGAGTATGCCTGTGTTGGTTGTTACAAGTTTGCAGACTCTTGCAGTACAGAATTTGGATGGAGTTTCAGCCAGAACATAATCTGATTCCACAGCACCAAAGAAGTATCTACCATATACTCCGTAGATGCATAATAAATGCTTAATGGGCCATCTCCCTGGGATCACTCAACTGCTAAGTATTGACAAGAGGAGAAATAACAGAACACTGTGACTATGGAATCCTTATGAGAGCTCCGGGCTCTTTTGACTTGTAGAGGGAAGGGGCTTGGGTTGTAGAAAACAGACCACGTTCTTATTAAGTGTCCTATCAGTAATATGCTTTATGGGGGGCAGCAGCTTAGATTCTACAGCAGTATCTAAGTCAAAGCCTTAATACAAAGAAGAAAATCCTGTGTGTTGAGCACACTCACAAACCATCCATTGTTCTCTTCAGCTGTGTCCTTACTTTATTGGTAGTAATCGTCAGATATTTTTCAAATATAAAATGTTACAGGGCAGGTGTTACTAGAATTTGGGAAAGACCATGCCCAATCCATGACTGGGAGGGGAGGATAGTGAACCTGTTGGGACACTTGAGAGCGTAAAGACGTTAAGGACTTGTATAGGTTGTCCCCAGCAGCTACCTGGCTCATAGGATGGACATTTGAGAGAATAAGTGTGCATTAAAAAATATTAAATCCTTTTGGAATAAATGTACACATATTTCCAATATACATAAAAATTAAGGCAGAAACATAACCATACCCAGATTTACAAAATTCACATTTGTACTTTTAAAGGACTGATTTTACTTGGGGCATTTATGCCTTTAAAAATAAGTAGAGTTTGCTTTCTCTGACCATGGGTTACAAAGTAAGTGTTCAAGATGTTCAGCAAAATAATAAACCACGTACCTCTTTTACAGCTGAAACACCACCTTTATACTTGGCCTCTCACAATAGGATGTTGTCTGAACAACTCATAGACTTCCTTCCAGAGCAACAATACACTGTGTAGTTTATGAGAAGCATTCAGGAAGCCTTCCTTCCAACCTAGAGCAGCAGGTTTGGTTGTGTGAACATGGGCGTGTGAATGGTCTCATTACATTCTAGGTGGGTGTGAATACTCTGTGGCATTGTGATGTGGCTTGTACATATAAACAAAAACAGACACAAGCCCACATGTTGAACTAGCACTGTGCGACGGAGACAGTTCAGAATCTCCCTGGGAGGAGAGCATTTATTTTGAGCATTTTAAATATGGAGAACTTCTAGAAAAATAAAGCCGACCTATTGAGGCCCTTTGAAATTGAAAAGGGACTTAAAGGATTTTCCACCCACTACTACTACTACTAATATTGTTTGTGCTTAGCGGTCTGCTTGTGTGGCTTCTAGAAATAGTGTCAAGCAATGTGAATAGTTTTACAGTGTGAAAGTTGCAACTGGAGTTTAGTCTTTGTGACAGCTTTAAATAGTAGCCACCCATAACCAAGGATTCGTTTGTTTGGGGTCCCTGCCTTCTCCCCGCCCCGTTTCCCTTTGTCCTTTTTGGAGACCAGGAATAGGGTTCTGAGGGTTTGGAACTGCGCCGTGTGGGCTGTAGTGGTAAATTAGCACAATCACGGAGACGTAGCTTTCATCACACAGACTCGGCCACGGTGATCCACCGAGCGTGGTCATGTGGGCAGCCGGCTCTGGGAAGCCCGGCTTGGCGTGCAGGACCCCCGCCTGGCCCACCAGCCCGGCCACCGCTGGTCGCAGCCTCCTCCCTTCGTCAATCTCCTTTATCCTTTGCCGCTGCCTTGCTGCTCCCTGAAGGAGCCGTGGGCCCAGCCAATCAGACGCGAGCGTTCCCAGCAGGCGCTGACCAATCAGTGGCCAGCGTTTGCTGGAACCGCGAAACCCTTAGGGGAAAAGCAATAACAAAAGCCTTTCACTGCAGACAAATGTTAAGTGTCTGTGCAGACTTTTCCTGTTTTTAATTTTATTACTGCAAGAATGGAGGGTTTGTTGTTTCTTTCATGTTTCCTTTCAAGCAATTTTAATTATACATTTGTGCTACATCAGGGACTCTGGAACGCCGTGATTCAGCCTATTGCATCGAAAGCTGAAATGCAGTAACCTTCTGGCAATACAGATATATTCCTGCACTGTAAATATAGCTGACATGCTAAAGAATTTTAAGCAGCTGCAAAGGTCTTTGACACCACACACAGTGCCCCAGAGAGCAAGCAGATGATGAGAAAACCAGCTTTGTCTTCCCCTTAGTCTCCTCTCCCACCCCCTCCCCTTTCCTGAAGGGATGTGCTCATAAAGAATCCTTTCCTCCAATTGTTGTCTTGTGCAAATTTTGACCAAATGCCTAATTACCATCGATTCTCATCCCAATGTGAATTTTTATACTCAGTGGTTTAAAAAAAAATTTCCTGAGGAATTAGAATGGAATCACCCGCGATTCGAGGAAATGCTTGCTTTGCTCATGCTAGCTTTTCTCTCTCCTGCTACAGGATTGCTAGTGAGTAAATTCAGCTGTCACCTAAATAATAGCAACATAGACCATATGGGAAACAATTTTTAAATCTCTTTCTGAGACTTCTGAAAGAAATCCTTTCTCACTACTTAAGTCCCAACCATTCAAACATTTTACCTACTCTTAAAATGCTTCCAGGGAAATGAGTTTTACCTTGTGAGGTGTCCCTCACCATAAAGGAATCCAATATGGGTTTTCTGTAAAATTCAAAATGGCAATGAACAAGTGAGGAAAACAGCTAGAAATAGACTTTGAGGTGATGTCTCTTGTGATTGATTCCAAGAAAGAATGGGAGGAGAGGGGATAGGTACAGAAAAGAAAACAAAGGCTCACTTAAATATTGCATTTCTTTAATATTTTATATATGTCTCAAAATCTAGGTCCTTGGAAAAATATGCTTTAAAAAAGTGATTTAAAAAATACGGCTCTTGTCCTCTAGTGAAATAAAGAGGAATATTATATTTTATTTCCCTATGACATTTGGTATACTAAGTGCACTTAGGTTTTGTAATTCACAGATGCAGTGCTAAATTAAATTGTCTGTCTGCAAAGCAGTAGGGAAAAGCAGAATGGCTTTCAGGAAACAAGTGTGCTGGTTTGAGGGTTTTTTTTCTAATCTTCTGTGGCAAATGCTTACTAAAGTTGATTCTAAAGATAACCCCAAGAGCAAACCTATTGTGCACATTCATTTTCTTAAGAGGGCTATTTTAGGAGTCTTTAAAATGAAGCAAAACCTAACAGCAAACCAGATAGTGTACCAAGGCTGATTCTTGTCTCACGAAGCCAGAGAGGAAAGGATTAGGAACGAGAAATCATAGCTAATTGCCTACTGTCTGGACTCCAAGCCCCTGCTTCCCTGTGCTATACATATATTTGTACACCAACATAATTTTTTATAAGTAAAAATCACCATTATTTTATATTGTTGAATTAGAAACAAAACCAATTCCTTTCAGTCACCTTCTGGTTTAAGCACCGGTAACTGGCATTTAGTTTTTGTTGGCTGCTTGCCAAGCGAAAGCAATTACGTGTAATAATAGAAAAATTAAGAGGTGAGTGTTGCTATTTTACAGCAGGACATGGCAAAAACCATTTCCTCCTGTCAGCAGTATGTTGATTACACTCTCTCACACGGCCGAACCCCTTTGTACTGCGTGCACATGAGCACTCACACACGTTTCCTGTGGGCTTTCGTTTGAGGTCACGGAAACCAGAAAGAGGAAGAATGCAAACCACAGCTTTTGAAAGCAAATGAGAGTAGAACTTTGCTGGTAAAATAATAACAGTAATAATAATTAATGAATAACAAACTGGACAAAGAGTCATGGGTGCTAACCATGCTCCTCCTTCATTCCCCACGCCTGCAGGTGTCCTAGTGGTCAATGTCACGTGGAGGAACAAAACTTACGTAGGGACCCTCCTGGACTGCACCAAGCACGACTGGGCTCCTCCCAGGTACGCACAGGGCCTTTTACGTCAGGCTCTGTTTTTCCTCCTCCCCCTCTCCTTCCCTTCTCCTCTGTCCTCTCTTTGCAAGGAAACTATATAGAGCGATGAATAATACATAAAAGTCTGCCTGTAATTGAAACCAAGCATAAGGGAAATGAGCAATTCAGGATTGAACACAGTAAAATGCAGATGCTGGATTGCTTTTCTGTCAGGAGATCGTTGCTCCCTGCCCCCCTCTCTCTTCTTTGTTTTCTTCCTTTCTCAAAATGGGAATTTGAACTAGATTTGAACCTGGCTACCTGAGCTGTTTTTCTCTGGTTTTTCTGAGGAAGACGGCAGGCAAGCCTTTGGTAGCCTGTTCTTTTGCAGGTGTTGAAATTGTCAGTGGAGGAATGGGGTGTCTTTTCCTTATCTGGGCTCAGCGCTCAAGCTGTTGGGGTGGTGACTGCTCTGTGTGGCATTGTGTGCCTTGTGTTTTCACGTGGTTCTTTGGGGGCTGCTCATTTTGATGTCTGTTACTTGCTTCCCTAGGTTCTGTGAGTCACCAACGAGCGACCTGGAGATGAGAGGGGGCCGGGGCCGAGGGAAGAGAGCCAGGTCTGCTGCAGCTGCCCCAGGCTCGGAGGCCGGCTTCGCTGAGTCCAGAGGGCTGCAGAGCAAGAACAGAGGGGGGGCCAATGGGAAAGGGAGGCGGGGCAGCCTCAATGCCAGTGGGCGAAGGACGCCCCCAAACTGCGCCACCGAGGACATCAAAGCCAGCCCCTCCTCCACCAACAAAAGGAAAAACAAGCCTCCAATGGAGCTGGACCTGAACTCCAGCTCTGAGGATAATAAGACTGGGAAGCGTGTCCGCACAAATTCTAGAAGTACTCCCACCACCCCTCAAGGGAAACCGGATACTACTTTTTTGGACCAAGGCTGCTCCTCTCCAGTGTTAATCGATTGTCCCCACCCAAACTGCAACAAAAAGTACAAGCACATTAATGGCCTGAGATACCACCAGGCTCACGCACACTTAGACCCAGAAAACAAGCTGGAGTTTGAACCTGACAGTGAGGACAAGATCTCGGACTGCGAGGAGGCCCTGAGTAACGTGGCACTGGAGTGTGGTGAGCCAAGCACAAGCGTAGGAGCTTATGACCAGGTGAAGGCGCCGGCATCCCCTGGCTCGGGGAACCCCCCTGGGACCCCCAAGGGGAAGAGGGAGCTGATGAGCAATGGCCCAGGTTCTGTGATTGGATCTAAAGCTGGGAAGAATTCGGGCAAAAAGAAGGGCCTTAACAATGAATTGAACAACCTCCCAGTCATCTCCAACATGACTGCCACATTAGACAGTTGCTCAGCAGCAGACGGAAGTTTGGCCGCTGAAATGCCCAAGCTGGAAGCAGAAGGGTTGATTGACAAGAAAAATTTGGGAGATAAAGAAAAGGGCAAAAAAGCCAACAATTGCAAAATGGATAAAAACCTCTCTAAACTGAAGACTGCCCGGCCCATTGCCCCAGCCCCGGCCCCCACTCCCCCACAGCTAATTGCTATTCCCACTGCGGCCTTTACAAGCACCACCACGGGGTCAATACCCGGACTGCCCTCCCTTACCACGACTGTTGTTCAGGCCACACCAAAGAGTCCTCCATTAAAACCCATCCAACCAAAGCCCACAATTATGGGGGAGCCCATCACCGTGAACCCAGCTCTTGTGTCGCTCAAAGACAAAAAGAAAAAGGAAAAGCGAAAGCTCAAGGACAAAGAAGGGAAAGAGACAGGAAGCCCGAGAATGGATGCAAAGCTGGGTAAACTAGAGGACGCCAAGGGCGCCGGGAAAGACTTATCTGGGCATTTTTTAAAGGACCATCTCAGCAAGAATGAAGGGCTGGCTAATGGACTGTCGGAGTCTCAAGAGAGCCGAATGGCCAGTATCAAAGCCGAGGCTGATAAGGTTTACACGTTCACGGACAACGCCCCCAGCCCTTCCATAGGGAGCGCCTCGAGAATGGAGTGCAACACTTTGGTGAATGGGCAGGCGCCGATGGCGCCGCTGCACGTGCTGACACAGAATGGGTCCGAGAGTTCTGCAGCCAAGACGAGCAGTCCCGCCTATTCGGACATATCCGACGCTGCCGACGATGGTGGTTCTGACAGCAGGTCAGAAGGCATGAGGTCCAAAGCCAGTTCCCCGTCAGATATCATTTCTAGTAAGGATGGTGTTGTGAAAGGGCATTCTTCAGCTGCAGCACAATCATCTCAAATGAAAGAGTCCCACTCTCCCTATTACCATGGCTACGATCCTTATTATTCTCCGAGTTACTTGCACCCTGGGCAGGTCGGTGTCCCTGCAGCTGGGAATGGCGGGAGCACACAGAGCATGAAAATCAAGAAGGAGTCCGAAGAAGATGCAGAAAAGAAAGACAAGACAGAGCAGTTAGATGCCAAGAGAGCGGACCATACTTCGGCATCTCTACAGCCTCAGCACCAGTCGGTGATCACACAGAGACACCCTGCCCTGGCTCAGTCACTTTATTATGGCCAGTATGCCTATGGACTGTATATGGACCAGAAGTCTCTGATGGCCACCAGCCCTGCCTACAGACAGCAGTATGAAAAGTACTATGAGGACCAGAGGCTGGCAGAACAGAAAATGGCCCAGACTGGGAGAGGAGACTGTGAAAGGAAAAGTGAGCTGCCCTTGAAAGAGCTGGGCAAGGAGGACAGTAAACAGAAAAACATGCCGTCGGCCACAATCTCAAAAGCTCCCTCTACTCCAGAGCCTAGCAAAAACCATTCTAAACTAGGGCCATCAGTGCCTAGTAAAACTGAGGAGACAGGTAAATCGCAGCTTCTCTCCAATCACCAGCAGCAGCTCCAGGCCGACAGCTTCAAAGCTAAGCAGATGGAAAACCACCAGCTTATTAAGGAGGCTGTAGAAATGAAGTCTGTCATGGACTCTATGAAGCAGACAGGTGTAGACCCAACCTCGAGATTTAAACAAGTAAGATTGTGGAGCATGGCCCCCACAGGGAGAGCGCCGTCTGAGACTTGTACATGTCTGGGCTTGGCGGTTAGCACGTCTTCACAGGAAATAAGCCAGGGGTTCGTTAGGGCTTATTCCTCTTCTCTGGAAAGATATTTTCAAAGACTGTCTCAGGAGTTACTGTGTACCTCCGAAATGTGCCTTCCTCACAGTTTCCTAAAGAGAACTGTGGACAGGTGCCTTTTGTGTTCCGTGATGCTGTTCACTGACTGAATCTGACATGGGCCCTTGATTTGTTATTGAGTCCAGAGCGAGGGAATCCTGCAACGTGGCCACGGAGTTTCCTTCTGATTCAATTAATGCTGAGATTCTGAGTCTGATCTCTAAAATATGTGTTGTTCTACATTTACAAATTTCTACAGGCATTTTTTTAGGAATATTAAAACTGGGTTCCTAAATTCACATCTCCCACTAAACTTTGTAGTAAAACTTGGGACCCAGATGTCTTTCCCACGGCGTCTGAGATGCCTGGATTTGGGTTTTACACCTGCGTAAAGTGCCCCAAAGCAGAGCTCAGTGCCGGGTCGGTGTGCCTCGGGCAGTCATCCCAGAGCCCCGCCACCTGAGGTTCCATGTGCACACACCGGGAACTCAGTCCCTGTGAAATCACACATGTGCTAGCACTTTCTGTCACGGTGCCGACGTCCTGACTCACTGCGGTCCCGTGAGTGTCCATTCTGGAGTTTCCCAGCACCCCCACCCCGCTCCCGTGCTTAGATGTCCTTGGTGAAGCACAGCAACAAAACCCTTTTTTTCGTGTTCATTTCTGCCCGAAAGTCACACCTCAGGCCCGATTTTGAATGTTCACTTAGGATCTAAATGCCCAGTGGGTTCAGGTTGTGAGCGGATGGGGTCACCAAGGGCCTTCTTGTGGCCTGACTTAGGCTGTGGCTTCATGGGGCTGTATTAGAACTGCACAATTTTGAGAAGGGGGTTTATAAGTGGCTTTGTTTTGTAACAGAAAAAGCATAAGGTGTGCCATTACTTTGAAACTTTGTTTTGATTAAGGTATTAGCCTGCAACGAGACGTGAGCCAATATACTGAGCCCCAGCTGCAGATTAAGAAAACATGTTAGGAAACCAAGACTTTTCCCCCCTAAGTGATATTAATTGCTGTAGTAATTTCTTAAATTTATTACTACCAGCTTGAGGTGTAGTTTTAAAAATGTAAGATAATGCTTACCTATGTAAGATACTAAAGAGAAATGAGCGTTAGATTAAATACCTGTGAGGATGTTATGTAATGTGGAGAAGCGACATTAAGGGCCCACCTCTGAATTCCCTCGGACCTAAGTGTGAAGCCCACCCCTATACACGGGCGGCAGTGTGACCATGGGGTTACTTGGAACTTTAAAAGATTTGGTCCTGTCTTATATAAAAATGATCAGTAATAATGCCTACCTATTACCGTATTTTGCTGTGTTTAATGCGTACTTTTTTGCCCAAATTTTCCAGGGAAAAATAAGGATGTGCATTATACATGGGTAGTACCTGAAACACCTTGTCCGTTCTTGTGTTTTGTAATTATTGTTCCATAAAATTTCTTGTACCATAATATGTTCAAAAATCAATGCTAAAATTCCTTTATAATGCAAAAACAAATACCTAAACCTAAGTACAAAATTAAATTGAAATATTAAAACAAGATTTTTATCCTGAAAGTTTGGGCCAAAAACATGGGCGCGCATTACACAGGGCACGGTGCAGCGTGGGAGGTGAAGCTGGGTGCAGCGCTGGCGCGAGGATGGATGTGAACTTAGTGCGAGAGTCACAGCAGCAGTGCTGTCGTAGTGGTTGGTGGGTTTTCCTTAAAAATCAAAATTTTAAAACAAACCTTTTTCTAAAAAATCAGGATCCAGATTCAAGGACATGGCATCATTACGTTTACCAGCCCAAATACCTGGATCAGCAAAAGTCAGAAGACCTTGACAGGGAAAAGAAATTAAAAGAGGACAGTCCCAGGAAAACTCCCAATAAAGAGAGTGGTGTGTCCGGCCTTCCTGTGTCATTAACCAGCATTAAGGAGGAGCCCAAAGAGGCCAAGCGTCCTGACTCTCAATCCATGGAGGAGAGCAAGCTGAAAAATGATGACCGAAAGACCCCCGTGAACTGGAAGGACTCTCGGGGAACAAGAGTGGCTGTGTCCTCGCCCATGAGCCAGCACCAGTCCTACATTCAGTACTTGCACGCTTATCCTTACCCACAGATGTACGACCCCAGCCACCCTGCCTACCGGGCTGTTTCTCCGGTCCTGATGCACAGTTACCCTGGTACGTGTTGTGGCTTCTAACTCGATTGGAGGGAAGAGGCTGTGCTCGAATCTTAGCTATTAAAAACTCAGAATGTGTGATTAGACACTTCAAGAGGGCCATTTGTTTTGCCTGTTTTTATGCTGCTTGAAGTCCCCCAAATGAAACTGATTTAATGTAAGAGTTCTCTAAGATGAAATGTCAAGAGTCCTCAGCTGGTGTCTCCATGGTCTCTGATAGGCCGCTGTTCTGTTAGACTGACAGATACTTTATTGCCTGTGAAAACATTGTAAGTACTTACTGTCATAATCATTATAGTTACTATTCCTTTCACTTAAGCAGGCACATAAATGTATGAAATGGCTATAAGCTCAATTCTATGTATAACCTCCCTTCATCAGGATGAATTAACTGGGGGAAGAAAATTGGAGAACCTAGACACAGTTTAACAATGATGTAGCCCATTCTTAATGTAATCCCCCTGTTGAGATCTATGATTCTTATCCCAAATTCATGTAATACAAATGATTTCTTTGAAGATGTAGCTCATAACTTGATGTGGCATTTGTTGTTTATCTGCAGGGGCCTATCTCTCTCCAGGATTTCATTATCCTGTTTATGGGAAGATGTCAGGGAGAGAAGAGGCAGAGAAAGTCAATACCAGCCCTAGCATCAACACGAAAACCACCACTGAATCTAAAGCACTGGATTTGCTCCAGCAGCACGCCAACCAATATCGCAGCAAGTCCCCTGCTGTAAGCCTCCTTTTGTTGTCATTTAAAAGTGCTGTGTTTTGAGGGGGCTGGGGGGACACACTAGAGAACAGCCTTAAAATATAAATGGTTTTGGAACCCAGCTGTGATTTCTGGATGCTGGTTTATTCTAATACATAAAGAGTGGAATGTTCGAAAGTGAGATGGTTTCACATGGGAGGAAATAAAATTGTTAAAGCGTGTATAGTATCACAAGGTTTTTTCTGTTGCAAAATCTGTATCTTGCCTTCTCAGGAGGATGCCTATTTAGGTGGACATCTAAATTCATAGGAAGCAACTTTTATGCAAAATATTTGTGATGCGAAATGTTTTGGTGCGCTGGCGTGGCAGATGGCGTCACTTGGCTAAGGAGTGGTGGCCGCGCCTGCTCTCGTTCAGCCTTGACTGGCCATCCCGTCCCTATGACTCTGCTAAGTAACGCAAACGTGTGTCTTTGTGAAACATGCTCTAACGACACCACTGCCCTGCTCCCACCCCCAGCCCCCAGAAGGACTGTTGTGAGGAGAGACAAAAGAAAGGTTGTGGTTCTTGGCAAGAAAGAGAAGTGTGGACTAAAATAAAGTACAGGGTCTGTGATAAGAATGGTCTGTGTATTCAATGGAACAGAACGAACAGAGATGGTTGAAGTCATGGGATAGGTGCTCCCCCCAAAATGTGCGTGAAACAGAAGAGTAATCAGAAGACTTGACTTCAAGAAATTTCTACAGCTACTGCTCTTCCTTGATCCATATCTTAGAGGTGTTTCTGGGAAGAAGTTGGGGTAGATTCTAAACCTGTAATTACAAGCGAACAGAGAGAGAAGCCCTCTTCAGTCGTTTGAGGAAAACATTGATGCTGCTTTGGGTGGACCAGTTCTTTAGTGCTGACTTCATTCCAGTGGGAACTGAAGCATTTTTTTGAGTTGATCTTCAACTACCAAATAATTCTAAGTTACTTTTGAATCATTAACGCATATTGCAGAAGGGGCAAAGGTGGTACTCTTGCTACTTTTTTCCCCGAGAGTTAACAGGGAAATCCCTCTTTTCTATTCCAGCCAGTGGAGAAGGCCGCGGCCGAGCGGGAACAGGAAGCAGAAAGGGAGCGGGGCCGCCACTCCCCCTTCGGCCAGCGGCACCTGCACACGCATCACCACACCCACGTTGGCATGGGTTACCCACTGATCCCTGGTCAATACGACCCTTTCCAAGGTCTGCAGTCTGTCGTTACGGTGCCTCTTCATTCTGCTTTGGAAAACAGTTGCCCAAACTGCCTTTCATGTCTTCAAAGATAACTGAGCTTTGAGTTAACATTAGCCCTGGGCAGGACTTTTAACTCGCACTTCCTAGTATTTCCTGGTGGCAAAACTAAGGCTGTCCCACATCTTTGTATTCTATTGAGACACACAATTGCTACCACTTAATAATTGTCACTTGTTGATGTTATCAGCGGCTTACTGTTATCTCACAGGCGGAGGGGTCTGGGCACTAACTGTAACAATGAGAAGATCAGATAGTTACTTGAGGGGAGTTGTGGGCAGGAGGGAGGCCTGGTGGGAGGCTTTGGTGAAACTCCTTGTCCTGAATTTCTGTAGGCCTTTTAAGTTGCTCTTTTCCCATGGAAGTAACAGAAGAAATGTGATCAGACTCAACACTTTTTATAACCCAACTCAGGGACTCTTCTCAGCCCTTTGCTGCTTTGACTCTCCCAAAAGATGGAAGAACATCTTTTAAAACTCCATACAACTGACATGCAGGGGCCTTCAGTTCACGGTGTTTCAGTTGAGCATGTGCCATTTGTCTTAACACTATCACCTTATCACAGGTGGGCCATAGCACCACTTCTACCAACAGATCACCTGCTGGGACCTTGCTGCCTTAGCTCAGGCTGCCATAACAAAGTGCCACAGTCTCCATAGCTTTAAACGGCAGGAATGTACCTTCTCATCGTTCTGGAGGCTGGGCGTCTCATTCAGGGCGCCAGCGTGGTCGATTTCTGCTGGAAGCTCTTCCTGGCTTGTAGGCAGCAGCCACTCTGCAGTGCACTCATCTGACCTCTTCTCTACATCTGGGCCAGTGGGGAGGCGGGAGTTACTGATGTCTCCTCATATGAGGACACAAGTCCTGTTGGATCAGGGACCCACCTTTATGACCTCATTCACCTTAATTACTTCCATATTAGTCCTGTCTCCAAATACAGTCACATTGGGGGTTGTGGCTTCCAACCAGGAATATTGGAAGGACGCAACTCAGACCATAGTGCTTGCCAAGTGTCCTCTTAGTCTGCTTGCGTGAATGCAGAATGATGTGTTTGAAGGTGCTTGCAGAAGTGGGAAATGCTCACCAGATGGGAAAGGGTCATTTTCATTTATTCAACTCACCTTACTTGGTGTCAGCTAGGGTGTTAAAGAGAGAACATAAAGGACATAAAGGAAGAAAGTGATCTTTCCTAGGTTTGTTTCCTCTATTTTTTCCAGAATTGTTTTTCATAGAATTAAAAAGAATTTTCCGTTGGCAACCTCATGACATTTGGAGCTGCCACATTCTCTGACTGTTACCATTCTCTTACACAGTAAAAGTTAAGGCTATTTCTGAGTTTGGCATTGTGTTCCATCCCTGGGGAAAGTGTTAAAGTGATCAAAGTTATTACCGAAGTATTGTATTCTAAGCAAATAGCATGTTGCTTCTTTAATTCACTGTAACTTTTGATTCCCGTTGTTACCTGGCACCTATTATTTCTCCCGAGCTTCCTATTCAGGAATGCATGGAAACCATTGAGCACCATGCAGAGCTAGACAGATGGAATGCTGTATTCTTTCTGAATAGCTGTTAAGAAGACCACAGCGTATTTGATACAGGGATAGATATTGGTTAGGCCAAGGGGTTTGTACTCTGTCCTTGCTGCATGAAATGTTTTGTGTGTGTTCAGGAAAGGACATATCACCGCTATCAGGCCTGCAGCCCTTCACCACTGGGCCTGTCTCTACTCTCATCTCTCTGAGTGTCACAGAAACCCTGCTTTTTTCTTCCCATTAGGCTTGACCTCTGCTGCCCTCGTTGCCTCTCAGCAGGTGGCTGCCCAGGCATCTGCATCAGGAATGTTTCCTGCACAAAGAAGGTAAACATTTTTTTACGTTTTGAATCAGTTTTTCAGATAGAGACATCTCAGTGGGTGGGAGGAGGCGAGTATAGGCATTTTAGACCCAAAACTTAGGGCTGAGGATTTTATGTTAGTGTTATGAATATGCTTTTATTCCACACTATGCTTTACATGCAACTTCTTTTCCATAAACCATGTTCTGTAGCTGGACTGTAGATTAGTATTTAATTGATAAGGTTTTTACATAGTTGGAAAGTTTCTTACATTATTCTCATAGCTCTGTTAAAATAATTTACTAAGGCTCCCTTTGTGTTATTATGTTTAAAAATAAACTTGCAAATGGGGAAGTTTATTTTCATAATGCTAAAGGTAATATTGGTTCTTCATTTTAATTATCCCTCAAGTGTTTTCAAAAGGAAAATAATATATTTTCACAACGTATATCATTACCCTTGTGTTCATTCACTTTCTTATGGAATTCAATTCCATGAATTGAATAGAACTAAAATAAGCCTATTGGTCTTACGGTTTTCAGATTTGCAGTGTCAGATGTGGCTAGAACTCTGTGCTAAGGTTGTCTTTTCTTTTGCAGAGAATAACAAGATTGGAAATGTACGTTGTCATGTGACTGGATCACATGGGGAAGCGCTTTATACAGACATCAGTTCCATGGTGTTGATTTGAAATGCCTTAATGGCAGGCAAAAACCAGTCATTTCATTTTTGTAAATTACAGATTTTATCACAGAGTAACAAATGTTGCTGTAATTAAACTTCTGTTTTATATATATATATACGTATACATATATGTATATATACATATATATATTCTTTACTTTTTGTATCAGTAACCAGGCTCGCACACACAGGGTCTGCTGCCAAGTTGCAAACCACTCAGTAAAGGAGATAAAAAGTGTATTTGTCATGTTGAAAAGTGTTAGCCGCAGAAGGCTGCTTACTTTCTTTTCCTTTTCCTTTTAAATTGTAAATAAATAATGTTATGTATCAGTGTGCCTGAACCTTGCATACCCTTCATATATTTCCCGTAAGCCCCTCAGAAAGGCTAACTGTGATGATGACACTTGGTACAATTTAGATGTCTATTTGGTGGCTCCTGTTAAAGACGCATCAGTGTAAAAATGTTTCTGTAGTCACTGTTTGTACTTGTGTATTGTGGAAAAATACTTTTGGAAGGCATGGGGTTGCCAGTAACACACACAAAAAACTGTGTTGTACATAATGTACAGATTAAAATGGGGAAATAGTGAGCATCTGTGAATAATGAGGTGTCATTTTTTGATAATCTTGAATGGCAAATAACCCAGTAGCCTGCACACCAGAGACATCTGTGATTGTCTGTTACTTGAATAGTCCTGCAGTCCCTTTTTCTTTTTTTTTAATGTTTACAATGATCCAGTTTTAGGAGAGAGAGACTTTAATGCCATCGCCTGGTTACTTGTTTTATGCTGTAATCTAGTTTATTTTATGTAAAATGTATATTGAATGCTTTCCTTTTTTATACCTGCCTTAAATAATTTGGCAATCAGAATTAAAAAGTTTTTTTTATAATGGCTTCTTGTCTGTCTCATGTTATTGCCAGCTGGCTGATAGTGATTCTAATCTTCATAGAAAGGTTTCCTAATACTATGCATTTTCAGTGCATAAGATACAGTCCACAGAAAACTTTCCTTATAGGGTACACAGGTATGACAACCAAATAGTATATTTAATTCAGCAGATATATGCCTGTTTGCTGAGCATGTACTCCAAACAGGGAATATAATATTACCTGAAGTAGGTAGATACAGGTTTCTTTGGTATGGAATGATATTCCGTGGGGGTAAGTCTTGTGCCATATGGACAGTAGATGTGTGAAAAGTGTCAGCCATTTATTTGACATGTCATTAAATTGTTTTACTAGATTATTTTAGGCAAAATGTACAGAATTAACTGGTTCCTTACTTGCTTTCTTCCTCCCTCCTTTCCTTCCAATAAATACTTTTTGAACATCTACTTTATCTCAGGCCTTGTAAGATGCCAGGGTGTAGCAGTGAGCAAAGCAGACAAAATTTCCTGTCTCATAGAGCTTTCATTTTCTAGTAGGTGGGCAGACATAAAATATATTAGTAATAAGCAGAGTACAGCAGGTCCTCGAATAATGTTGTGTTGAACTTCTTTTGGTTATAATGTTGATTAGATAAACTTTTACTTAATTAGCCTGTGGCAGAATTGATTTTCCTATACATTGTTTCACTTAAAATCACACATTACTGTGGGTGTTAAGTGGGCACTTCTTAACTGCACATTAGCTGGTTGGTAAATGCTATGGAGAATCACAGAGCATGGCTGTGAGCCCAGGTAACGTGTGGGAGTTTGTAACTGAATGGAGTGGTGTGGGAGGCCTCACCAAAGGAGATGAGGAAGCGAGCGGTAGGTGCACACCTCTAGGGCCAAAGCATCGCAGTGAGCTGGAAAGCAAGAGCCCGGGCCTTAAAGGAGTGTGCTTCCTGTGTTTGGACTGGTTGATTTCAGTGCTTCATTCCAGCTGTAAGTTTTTAGGATTTTACTATAATTGCTAATGACAGTCTTACCACTTGGTTTTCTAAAAAGTTCCTTAAGTTGACAAAATTTATCTTGGTATAATTTGCTTAGCTCCCCTACTTAGAGGACTGCACTTCACAAATGAATAGATTTCTGCAATCAGAAAGAAATGCTTCCTGTGGTTTGGGAAAACCACCGTGAAGTGTTTGCTTCTGCTGCACGCCTTGTGGGTCTGGTCCATGTTCTCAATGCATTTCAGAGGGATGATCTTGCTCCTAATTCTCAGTGTCTTTTCTTTTGAATTTCATCCATGTTGTCATCTATAAAAATATTGTTTATGGGGTTTCTTGTTACACGTAAGAGTATTTCACATGCTTTCATCATTTTTTGTTATCAAATGCTTTCAGTTCTTACATCATATCCAGATGTGTCCTTGAAGACTTGATCTAATTGCTCTTATACCAGTTAAACAAGTGTGTTTCTTCTGTTCAGAGTATGGTTTCAAGTGCGTCTGTCGGTGTCCTACATGCTGACCCAACAATTCAACTGTTGAAACTCAGGAGCAGAATTAGGGGCGATTTCCATCTCCACCAGCTGAGTTACTGTGTTTCTGTTGGGAGCTCAGCAATGCTGTGGATTCCTGATGCCTTTTCTGCTTCGAGTAATAAGTATTTTGAGAAATCATAGAGAAGCCAATCTTGCCTTTCAGCTGCAAAATGACTGGTTGTATGCTTATTACATACCAGACTCGTAATCACTCCCGGTGCGTGCCTAAACAGATAGGGTATGAACGGGGGCATTAGACCATGCTTGACCCTGCTACTATAATAAACGAGCGCTGATAAATATGGAGAGATATATGACCAAAAGGATGATACAATTTAGATACTGGCTCCCCCAAGGCTTTTCTGGAACATTATTCACGACTGGTTTACATTAATCACTAAATGAAGTTGTTTCTTCCCCTTACTGTTACGGTGTTTTGCTGATGACAACATGAATTGCCAAAGGCCATAGCTTGTTTATGTTATGTGTGCCATTTCTGTAGCCAAGTACATAGTCACTACTGAATAGTAAATTAAAGATTCCCGAAAGACAAGCCTGCTCGGCTCCATTATATTACTATGATGAATCTGTCGTTAATACAGTTCTAATTGTTTTACTTTTATAGACATAAAATCAGTCCCCTTAGCGACTAATAATAGGGTTTATTGATTTTACTAAACATTATTCATTCCAGGCCTGCTCCTATCAGTGTATCCTGAACATATGCAGAGAGCCTGCAGTGATGATACAGTGCAAATTAACATCACGGAGACACGAGACTGAAGAGTTGTTTACAGCTGTAGTCCCATCGAATACAGAATATTAAAACAAGGTAATAGGTGCCATATAGAACCATTTGTTCCTACATTAGGATCTCTGATGGCTTCTTCATGGAAACTTGCCATTGCCGGTCTGCCCAGGTCATTAACAGTTGCAGAGTGAAAATGCTGGCCTTATGTATTCACTGGCTGTGACCCTGATTTAGTGTGGTTTCAGCCCAAGAGTCTGGGAGTAACCAGAATGAATAGCTCTGATTGATACAGGATAAAACAGCCGTTTCAATGATCACTACTGGTCATTTCATTCCCTCCCTGACTCTGAAAAAAGAGAAGACAGGCAAAGCCATTTATTATTGTTTTGTCACTAACCACAGCCATCCATTCCCTGCTTCCTGCATAAGCCCCGGTCATAAATGTTGTTTACTTTCAGTTAACTTCGGGAGGGGAAACAGCGTGGCCCTCTATGAGCAGTGCTTTTGTCATGGATTTTTTTAAAAATTTCTTAACGAAATCACTATCTAAAGCAGAGGTTTCCAACCTCTGCATTCTTGACATATTGGACCAGAAAATTCTTGGTTGGGGTGGAGGAGGGGTGCTGTCCTGTGCACTGTGGGACATTATAGCCAGTCTCCACCCAGCAGATGCTAGTGACAACCTCTAACCACAACTCCCACTCTAAGTTGTGCCCGCCAACCGGTCATGAAATTCAGATCGCCTGCCTGGCCTGTGCCCCATGAGGAATGGCTGATTTTCCTTGTTCTTTGTTGCTTCAGAAGATAAGTTAGGCCGCCAATGGCTCCTGGTAGCCCCGTGGAAATATAATATAATGGGGGTGCTCATTTGACCAACGTGGATAAAGTTGAACAGAATCTAGCTGTTTAAAAAGAATTGGATGGACCAGATTTTAACATAATAATTAGTAGTTTTTGCAGACTGAAAATGAATTCAATCTGCCCTGGCTGGTGTGGCTCAGTGGATCGAGTGCCGGCCTGTGAACTGAGGGGTTGCCAGTTCCGTTCAGGCCAGGGCACATTCCTGGGTTATGGGGGAATCCTCAGTGCATGGTGCCCAAGAGGCATCCGCACACTGATGTTTCTCTCTCTTCTTCCCTCCCTCCCCCTCTCTCTGGAAATAAATAAAATCTAAAAAAAAAAAGAAAAGAAAAGAAAAAAATTTTAAAAAGCCATGTTGTGGGGGTGAATTTATCTCACAATGTGTCAATTAGTACAATATGCTTTGTATGGTTTGTTAAAAATCCTCACACTAGCTCTCAAAAATGCGTTTTGTTTTTCTTTGGAATGAAGGTTTTCAAGTTGGAAAACCTGGAACAAGGTCATTCATAAGTGGGCCTCTGGGACTGCACTTACTTTCTTCTCCAGGGGGTGCCATTCGGGCCGTGTACAGGAGCAAACCTGGGAGCTTCTCAGATGCACTCTATTTCCATTAGACATTTGAAAATAAAATGACAGGAAGCATGACACACTCGGAGGTTCACAGCACATAGATCTCCGGGGCCGTCAGGAACACAAGGCACTGACAAAGCTCATGGGCATGTGCAGGTTCGGAGTCCAGGTTCATGGTCTGTTCCAAGTGGCCAGGCCCTGGCCTGCCTCTTGTCATCCTCTACCTGGGATGGTAAGTAGGTGGAGGCAGACCAAACTTACCTGTGTCAACCTAAGAAACGTCCAGTCGTGTAGAGAACGTAAGAGTTGATTTAAGCCACACTGATGGCATGAATAAGTTTGCAGCTTGTTTTATGCATTTAAAATTAAAAAGGAAGATTACATGGCGGTGGGAGAAAGCAAGGTAGGGATTGGATTCCAGGATAGTTAAGGTTACCTGCCCTCTTGAGGGTGGAGTATTTCAAAGGTGTGGTAACTTAGATGCGCAGAAACCCTGGACAGGGCTTGCTTAAGGCAAAGATGAACCTTTTACTAAAAAGTGTTATGCCCGGGGCAGTGACTACCCACCATGACCTGTCCAGTTAGGAATTTAGGATCAGATCGCCCTGCGAGGTTACTTTCCCTTTCTTCAGTCCACACCTGAGTGTGTAACAAATGGCTAATCGCTGCAGCTCTCTCCAGCTCAGCCCAACTCTCCAGGTGGCTACTAAAAATAGATCAAAGTTGACATGCAAAATGAAGCCTGTTTGACATCTTTGAAAGAAACACTTCTTGAGAAATGGAATCACAACCTTGTATTTCTTTTTCAAGGATATCAGAATTCCTTCATTTTCAAGTCAGGAGACTTAACATGGTACCATTCTTCCCACTATTAGAAAATTTAGATGTTATTTTATTTACCTTCAGCATTTTACAAACAACTGTTATTCCTTTAGTCAAGAAAATAGGGGAACCAGAATCATTATTTATTGACTCATCTTTCTATTAATTTATGGAGGTGTTTACTTCCTTCTTTTTTTTTTTTTTTTTACTTCTTTGATTATAGTCCCTTTTACACTCTGCCTCCCTCTTAGGGGGATCCAGGGTAGAATTGGCCCTACCCAGATAAACCAGGATAATCTCCTCATTTCAGGGTCAGCTGATTAGCAATCATTCCATCTGCAATCTCAGTTACCCTTTGCCAGGTAACCTAGCATATTCACAGGTTCTAGGGATTAGGAAATGGACATCTTTGGGGGGTTATTCTGCTTAGCACACCACCTGACTCCATTTCCTTTCTGTCTGGGCAGTAGTAATTGGACAATAATAATAGCAGCTAGTATTTATATAGTATTCATTATGCACTAGACACTGTTCCTAAACACTTTGCATATAACAACTCATTTAATTCTCATAACAATGGGATTAATATTCCCATTTTAGAGCTGACAAAGCTGAAGCAGTGAAGTAGTTAGGAAAATGACTGTTCCTGTGCTCACCCCGCTGGGTAGGTGATGGCAGGCTGCATGACTCCTGTGCTCCCCGGCTTCAGAAGGAGACTGTAAACTCCCTGGGTGACGGACAAGACCTAGCCAGCTTTCCTTTGCTAAAGTATTTATTACTGGGGAGGGGCAAATGAGGGAAATACAGTTTAAATCCCTAGGTTTTATGAGACAAAACCCCCATGTAGCCTTTCTTGGAGTTGGACATTAATCCAGACCCAGGAAACTGAGCCAGGAGGGTCCTCAGCACATTGCTGGCAGAAGTTGCTGGAAGATTTACATTCAAGAGGTTGTCATAGTAGTCGTTGCCACCTCTATCTACCACATACATCTGACAACTAGAAGCTCAGAGCACAAGAGCTGGGCTTGATGGAACCTGGTGCGCGGGTGTCAGGGACTAACAAGGAAACTGGATGCTCTTGTGATTCTGGAAGAGACTACCGTGGAGTCCAACAAAGCATCGTTCCTGTGCTCTGTGTGAGGTCTCGAGTTTGGACTCAGTTACCTCTGCGTGGTGTTATATAGTGCCAGAAGATGACGGTCACGCCAGAACGTTAAACTCACTTTTTATGACCCAGTCCTTTTCTAGTTCATTTTGTGTGCACTGAAGGGGCTGGGGGAAGATGTGTAGAACATTTATTTGCAAAATGTGAACATACTTCAATTTCTGTGACCTGGTATTATAAAGGAAGCCTTAGAAAAGTAACCTAGATTTGTTTGTTTGTTTGTTTGTTTGTTTTGCCTCTGAGAGGACTTTGTTCCAGATACCACGTGCTGGCAACAAGATGTGCTATGTGATTAAACAATTCTTCCTAATATGGGCTTCAGTGGGCAGTGGCTCAAGGCCCCTGAGCCTCGTGCAATCCATTAAAGGACTTAGGCTGAAACAGAAGGTGGTCCCATCTCCCCATCACTCTCCGTAGAAGGTGGTTCAGCCACCCACCCCATCCTCGTAGGTCAGATTCCATCTGCCAGGGGTCTGCCAGGGGAGAGGAGGGACACAATTCCCAGCGTCACAGGGATGGCTTCTCAGCGTGACGATCATGGAGAGGGACAGCTTCTCTGGCAGGATCGTTGCAAAGTTAGGTGTTTTCAGCTGCGTATAACAAACACCGTGACTTAAATTGCCTTTAACCACAGGGAAATTTATTCCATTACATGCAGCTGAGAACGGTGTGACTTCCAGACAGGGTCCCTCCATGCTGCTGGTTCTGCTTCTCTGAAACACTCTTTGCTTTGTCCTCCTCCTGTTCCCTCATGTTCTGGCCACAGGAGTTCCGGAAGCCCCATCCAGAGACACCGGTGTCCACGGGACAGGGCTGAGTGTTTTCGTGTCTCTCTCTCAGGAGGGAAGAAACTTCTCAGATGCCTCCGACCGACACCCTCTCTTGTCTCCTAGGCCAGAACCAGGCCACTCCTGAGCCATCATAGGCAAGAGGAGGAGATGGTCATGACTGCCCCTGCTAACAGAGGTGAGACTGTCCCTGGGCCACGCAGGAGAGGGGTGGGTCGTGCATTGTATTAGGAAGAAAGAAGGGGTGGGATGATGTTTTGCTGCCTGAGAACAAACCTTGAGGTCAGTGAGACTTGGGAAATTCTCTTGGCATACTCTCAACTTCTGGGGTATAAATCTGCATATCAGCTAGGGTGTGGGAAGCAGGCAGGTGTTTGCTCTTAGAGTGTGGGGAGGTACTGTCCTTGAGGAGAAAGAGAAACCACACTTTAGCCCAGGGTCAGAGAGCTTTAAGTTGACTCTAGGCTGCTGTGGTTCAGTAGATTGAGCCCTGGCCTGCAAACCAAGGGGTTGCCTGGTTTGATTCCCCATCAGGGCATATGCCTGGGTTGCAGGCCAGGTCCTTGGTTGGGGGCATGCAAAAGGCAACCAATTGATGTTTCTTACACAGATGTTCCTCTCCTTCTCTTTCTATCTCCCTTCCTCTCTAATTCTTTAAAAAGAATAAGTTCAGGAAGAGCATTGACCAGACTGCTTAAGTGGGGGCTTAAGTGGCAGGGAGAGAAAAGGTGACCCCCATGGAGTTCGGGGCAGTGGGGGCCGTGGGGGCAGCGCAGTGGGTGGGGAAGGAGATAAAGGGACGGCCCCATGTCCTGCCTCCCCATCAACCTCTCCTGGGTTCCAGTGTGCATGGGACTAGCGTGCCGGGGGAGGATGGAAAATTCACTGGCCCTGTGTAGTGGTCCCTGACTCCAGGAGGGATGGGCTAGTGGCCCACTTACCTGGTCTAGTGAGAAACACTTCCAGTGGGATTAAACTCCTTTGAAAGAAGGGATTCCAAATTTGCTCAGGAAACATTCCCCGAGTGCCTACTAAGGGCCAGGTGTTTCCGGGAATGGAGTGCCCAGACCACCCACTCACAGCCCTTCTAGACAGAAGGCACTCAGGGCCTCCCCTCTGTGGCTCAGCCACGTCTCTGCAGAGCTGAGCAAAGCAGAGCCCTGCAGACCCGTGTTGATGGGGAGGATCTGATGTACAGACAAGCCCTCACTTTGGGGACTCTGTGACCACAGCTCACAAACCTCCAGGCCTCAGGTGCTCAGCCTCTGAAATCCCTAGGTGCCTGTGTGTCAGCTGCCTCTAAACCCCCACCCATCCCTTTGGTGACAAGATATGCAAAGACAGACAATAAAAGATGGCTTTTATGACAACAGGTTGGTGACTAGACAGACACTCTGCCATCAGGGCTGCCTCCAAGCCGGGGCCAAAGAGGGATGAGTCACTGAGAGGCCCCCAGGGGCCTCTCCAGGAGGCCCTCTGACTGCAGCGCTGTGAGCTCGGCCATACGGCCATACGGCCATACTGGCAGCTAGAGAGTGGCAGATGTGCCCAGAGGCAGAAAGCTTGGGTGACTCATTTCAGCCCTCTGCTTGGATTCTGTCAAGAGTCTTAGTGAGCAGCAGAGTCAGAGGCAAAAATTGCCACGTAGCAGAGAAAAGAAGCCCCAGGGCCTCTTTGTGGCCAGCCGTATGTGGTTTCTATCTTGAGAGCCCTCACGCTGAGCAGTGCAGCTTCTGGAAACCCCACGTGACAGTCTAGGGAGCCCAGATATGTTTCTGTGACTGACTCTGGTGTGTGAAGCCTGCTGAGGGCACGGAGGTGACCAAGCAGCATCCCCAATATCAGATAAAGAGACTTTCTGTTCACATCTGGTGCTGGAAACCGAAGAATTGGTGCTTAAATATGAATGTGATACCCTCCCAGAAGGTCAAGTATCTCTAACTTTGCCTTGCTCCATGTGAGTGATTCCACAGACCTCTGAGGCCTCCTCTGGATATTTAGCAAGCTCAGCTCTGTGCTTCCTGCTAGCAAATGCCACCAGGCCTTAGTCAAGGAATTCTAAGTGGTAAATAACAGAGACCTGTTCAAACCAACCTCAGCAAAATAGGAGGATTTAATGCAGGGCAGAGAGAACTTAAGGGAGCAAGGGTAGGACGTGCATACAAGCTTCGAGACAGCGGGCATTGGGAACTGAGGTTTTCAGGTGCACACGCGCTCCCCCCCCCCCCCCCGTATCACATCCTCTTCTCTGCTCTTTCTCCTCTTCTGCCTCACTCTTTCTCTTCTCTTTCCACTGGTTCTCTCTGATTCTGGAAGCACATGGACGGCCTTGACTGGCCATACTGTCTGGCGTTTCTAATTCCAAATTCCCAAGAGAGAAGATCAAAGTGGCCCAGCTGGGGTCCAGTGAGCCAGCAGCGTACTGCAGTTGAGAATGAACTTGGGGCTAGGGGTGGGAACAGAGTGCTAAATTACCTCCTAGGTTTGGCTCTTTTTGGCCAGCCCTACATCACTGCCATCTAACAGGGACAGAAGTGCATTCAGATCAACTTAGTTACAAAGAGGATTTATTAATAGCTTATGAGTCAGTCTTATAATATCCGAGGAGCGGAAGGGCACTGGCAGATCATGGTGATGATCTCTGGAAAACCCCTGAATCTCTTGTGGGTGTCACATAGTCTCTTACCGCCGTTTCTTTTGGTGCACGTGCCCCATTCTCTTGCTTTTGTTGACAGACTGACTATTTCTACATCTTAATGGTTCCCCTGCTCCTTTTATTAAAGATGGCTTGGGATTACTATGGAGGTCACTCTGTCTCATTTTCCACCATCATTTAACTGACATTTTTTAAAATTTTATTTAATTGTTGTTCAAGTACAGTTTTCTGTCTTTTACTCCCATCATCATTTAATTGCCATTTTGATTCCATTCCACATGTCTATGCTGAGGGCCATGGAATTCTGTCTCTACGATCGCATGTGGCTGGCCAGTCTTGGGAGAGGGGGGTTAGAGTCAGACAGCTAGAACCCAAGACCGTGCCCTGTAGAGGCAGATTCTCAAAGACAGGAGGTGAGTCAGTGGCGTCTCTATTGTGTCCTGACGTGACATTCACTCACTCGTTGGACAAATATTGAATGTCTGTTTTAGACAAAAAGCTGTTCTGGATGCCAGGGATAGAACAGTGAAGAGAGCAAACCCTGCCCTCATGGAGTTTATATTCTACTGGTTGGAAATGACCATAAACAGACACATCCACAAATGTATAATGTTAAGTTCTAGAGACGAATTAAAGTATAGTGAGAGGATATGGAATAACTAGGGAGAAGGAGAAATTTCCACTTCTGTGGTAAATAAATAAATACAGAAATATATAATTATACATATTAGGTTTTTGTCTAGGTTCCTGCCACAAAGCCTTGAAATTGTCTAAGTGGTGAGTCCCTTTTACCCAAACCTGAATCCTACTGACGGAGAGACTCTTGGAAGGCTCCTAGGTAACTTCAGGATGAGGCCACTCCCCATAGAAACCAACCACGGGATTAGAGGGTTGGAACTTGGGGAAAAGGACTGGAGATGAAGTTCAGTAGCCTGCAGCCAATGATTTAACAAATCATGAATATGAAGTGAAGTTTTGATAACTTTTCCACAGAGGTCAGGGAGCTCCCGGTTGGTGAACGCGTCAGTGTGCGGGGGAGGTGGCGTGCCCGGGAAGGGCATGGGTGCCCAGGACCAGGCCTCCCCCATAGCTGTCCTGTGCACCTTTTCTGTGTGGATGTTCCTGAATTGTCTCCCTAGGATAAAAATATAATCATAAGTGTAATACTTACCTAATTTCTATGAACCATTTTAGCACATTATCAAACCTGAGGGGGACTGCGGGACCCTCCAGGTTTGTAGTTGGCTGAAAGAAGTACAGGCAGCCTGAGGACCCCACGTGTGGCTGGCATCTGAATCGGGGGCAGTTTTGTGGGACCGAACCCTTAACCTACGGGGTCTGTGCTAACTTCAGGTGGTGTCAGATACGAATTGAATTGTAGGGCACCCAGTGGGTATTGGAGAATTGCTGTTGGAAAATTACATAATTTTATATAACAAGTTCAGGAAGAGCCACCCAAATGAAATGAGGGAGCAAATCATGGAGATGTCAGGAGGAATAACACTTCGGGCAGAGGGAAGAACAGTGCAAAGGCCCTGAGGTATCAGTGTGCTTGAGTATTTAAGGTAGAGCAAGGGGAACAGTATGGCTGGAGCACAACTAAGGAGCAGAATAGTTGATAAGGTGAGTGTGGACACAGCCTGGCAATGGTAGCCTCCAAGTTCACAGCCAGGCGAGCTATCCCATAGTCAGGACAGAAAGTTCACAGACTTCAGGTGCACAAATCACACAGTTTACTGAAGCGATTTAAACTAAAGCATAGAGTTAGAAGCCAGTGGAAAGAGACAGAGTGGATTAATACACTTAGGCTGGGGTACAAGCAAATGGAAGGGCCACACCACTTGAACTCTGTTACACATGTTCATTCGCCTTGTCTGTCTCTGTGGTGCATCAGCCTTCTCTAATGATGGTGAGGTTATGAGAGCCAGAGATGAGGGCAAGGAAGGTGAAAGTGCCTGGTGTCAGCTTGTGCTCACTCTGTTGGAGAGCCTGGGCGAGAGCTGTGGTGCTTTATTTGCATGGCCAGGACAGATGGCTGTTGGGGCTTTGCATGATTGCTCTTAGTGAGTGGCTGCAGTGAGACCTCATGGATATTGAGTGCTTCGTGTCCTAATGTATATTTAGTGGATAATGAATATTCAGTGCTTCATGTGTCTCATGTATATTTAGTGAGAATGAATATTGAGTATTTAGTTGGCTCTCCTGTTCCTTTCTATCTAGGTTCACACATGTATGCTCTACTTGCTTTATCTGTCTACCATATCTCCCAGGTAAATAATTTAATTATCTGTGCTTAACACAGCTAATGATTTGCATCACTCATGTTTATTTTCTTGTCTTCTGAATGGAATTAGCTCAATGTGTCAAATGCACGATGCATTGATGTTCAAGAGATGAATGTGTATTTTGAAGTAGAGAGGTGGTTTATTGTTAGGGTCTTATAAGCTGTTGTTAGGACTTTATTTTTACTCTGAAAGGGAACAAGAACCCGTCTGTTTATATGAGCCTAAAACTTCATCACACGTATGGAAGATTTTAGGAAAAGCAGGAGGTAAGAAAAATTGTAAAAGCAGGTGCCAACAGATTCTTTGTAGAAAGATGTAATTGAAAAGGTGCTGAGAATATGGAACGTGGGTTATTCAGGGGAATAACAGATATTAATTTCTCTTGTTTGCCAACTGGCTATTTTGCTTTTATCATGGTGGCAAGGGGACAATGACAGGCAGGATGAGGCAGCCACCCCAGGAGGAGAGGGACACTGAGCACAGACTGCACAGGAGTCTGCCTAGAGAACAGACATAGCCCACTCTGTACGGGCGTTTAATAGAAGTTTGCCAGGTGGGAGACATAGCATCATCTTTAAGATCAAGAGGCACCCCTGCTTTTAACTAATCAATCAGTCTTTGTGATCAGCTTGATTTGCCTTCCCAAAATATCCTATTCCAGTCATTCCTTACATGTTTCCTTTTGCCCATTAGAATAGATTATGAGTGGTACAGTATTATATACATAATTACCCCATTTCTGGAATTTGGGTTAGCTGGAGCAGAATACTAACATATTTGCTGCTTTGATAAAAGTGTTGTAGTATTTGTTTATAAAGCAAAAAGGTATACAATTTCAATTGTATATCATCCTCAAAAGTTAATTTAAACTCCACTGAAAAAATTATTTAAAAACCATCCTGTTGAATATAATTGGTTTCACTTTTAGGGGAGTGTCTCTTGTTAAAAAGAATCTGGGGATTATTTCTTTCTCATGTTCCTCTAACACAGAACTTGCAATTGCTTGTTTACTTTTAAATTAGAGAATATGTTCATAAAAATATGTACAACAAATGAAATTAGTTTACTATTAATATTTCTGAAAAATAAAATTAATAGATGAAGATATGAAAGTAATTTCATTTTTATTCATAATAAAACATTGCTTAACCAGCAAATGTAGTATTTTATTGTCATAAATAAACCTTGATATATTGGTTAGCCACATGGGAAAAAAATAACCTGGAATCCAAGATAAATCCTTAAAAACAAAGTAATTTCTAGAAGAATGAAAGAAAATGTTGATAATTTATTTATATTCTTGGAGCGGAACTGATGCATTGGTCCATAGCATCAAATTCAGAAGCCATAAGGAAAAAGATAAATAGTTTGATGACATTAAAAATTTTACAGTTGCATTTGAGGAGTCACATTATAAATAAAGTCAAAACACCAGGAAACTGGAGTGCACATTTGCAAAATACACCTCAGGCAAAAGGCCAATTTTTAAATTCAAGTTATTCTTTAAAAGCACTGCAGCCAGCACATAGAAAAGATAAAGAATGTGAAGAACTAGTTAACAGGAAAAAAAACACAATGACTGATAGAAATATGAAACGATGGTCAAACGACAATGGGTTGTTGTTTTTTTTTACCTATCAGTGCAACAAAGGTTAAGTGATGGTAAGGTTTTGGGTTAAGGTGCTGCACTGTTAGAAATACATTAGAGGCAAACTTGGCCCTGCTTGCCCCAAATATACACACACAAAGTAATTTCCTTTTTAGGGTTTTAGCCTACAGTCAATCTCAGTTGCACAAGGATACTGTGCAAAATTTTCATTGCATCATTTTAAACAACTGAAAGCTAGAATGTCCATCTGGGTGGCCTACTTGTGGGCAACAGACTGCTTTGAAAGGGATGAAATTCACCTTTATGCATTCACAGGATCTGGTGGCCACAGCGTACTCTCAGCAAAGGAAGGTGCTGGATATTACGTGTAAAGCAGAGGAGTAGAACCTTATATTTATGAATAAATGAGTGCATATTTATATTCAAATGTGTGTGTCTAGGTGTGTTGTATGTTAACCATGTTTACCTATGATGAATGGGAAGTGAGAAGTGTCCTACAGGAGGAAAGATTTTGTTTTTAAATAGAATTGTGAAATGTTTGATTTTTTTAAAAAATTGATGGGCACGAACCACTTTACAAGTAAACTGCCATTTCTCCTGCCAAGAGTATGTGGTATATCTGCCTCATGTCCATTTTATCTCTGCTTCTCTTGCTATCTCTTCACTATCTCCACTTAACTCATCTCTTTTATTAAATTTAAAAATGCATGTATTAGATTCAGGAAGAATGCTTATTAGCGAGTTATTGCATCTTTCACAGTGATGGTAACTGCTCTGAATTTTATTATACAAAGTTTGTCCTTGGCTATTTGTGGATAGTATTTTATTTTAACATAACATCATGTGCATATTGTACAAGCTTCATCAGGAAAGCGCTCGAATGGAATAGCAAACAAACGTCTTTATTAATAGTAGGTTAAGTACCCTCCTACAATACTTAATATCTCAGAGTTAGAAATAGAATATACTGATTGTGAAGAAGTCTATACAAAGTTCTTTAATAGAGGTTGGCTCTCATTTTGAAATAATAGGGAATTTTATCATTTTAAGGAACTCAGCTATGATGAACAAGGAGAAGGAGGACTCACCTGCAATCTGGTTATCATTTGGAAAAAGGTAGTGTAGGGCCCTTAGGGACAGTGGATATACCATGGCTTAGATGTTTGACAAGAAATATATTTAGTGGGGAGAGGAGTTAAGGTTAGTTAATGCCCGGAGTAACAGAAAGGCTTCCATTTCTATTTTTTCCTGCTTATCATCTAGGGACGAGCAGTAACCACTGGCACCAAAATCTGCACACATGCTTGTGATAGCTCTGAAAGCAAAACAGTTATGTTTTTATTTCATAAAATCCTGTATATTTACTTCTCAGAAGAGACAAGCCTACTTTTAAAAACATTGCATTTGCCTGTAAGGCCTTTGTCCATTCTTTCATTTCAAGCTTTCTGAATTATCTGTTTTAGTTGTATCTCTGTTATGGAAAGTAGATACTGGTTTTTGCATGAAATCTAATCTGATCACCTATTTCTTTTAGTAGTTAAGCTTAGCCCATTTTTATTTATGGCTATGAACCCAAGTGTATTTGTTTTTGTTCTGTCATATTATTTTATGTTACCTTTTTATTTATTTTAACATTGTAATTCTGGCAGTATTTGGGAAGGTTTGTATTTTTTGTTCAAATATTTTGTATTTTTATATAAATATTTTATGTAACTCTGTTGTATTATATAAAGATATAACATTCCTACAAGGGCTACTTCTTCATACTAAGGCTTCCACAGGCAAAGGCTACCATTACGTCATAGCACCAGTCACCATCATCAGTGATCAAATGAGCTGATGTTCTCTTCTTTCCCCCTCTGCGCGACTCCTCCCTCAAGTTCAGTGTCGTCTTTTTATTGTCACCTTTGTAGTGCTCATTATGTCTTCACTTCCACCACTTGTTTTCTCAATGTTGAAAATCTTCCTTTGTCTTCATCGTCACCTATTTTCTACCTCCTATTTTCTCCTCTCAACTTTTCTTTTATTATTTTTAACACATGTTATATAAAAATATTTTCCAGACTTAAAAAATTGTAAGTGACTTGATCTTTCTGCCTACCAATCCAAAGAATTGTTTTTTAATCTTAAAATCACCATAGCTTTATTAGTGTATGTCCTAATGTTGGTTGTTCTGGTTTAATTTTCCTTTTACATGATATGCCTTTTGAATATATAGAAAAAAGTGTTCACATTTTTAGTATGGTTTTATTTATTTTTTAAAATATATTTGATTGATTATGCTATTACTGTCATCCCATTTTTTCTCCCCTTTATTTCCCTCCACCCACCATCATTCCCCCACCTTAGCTCATGTCTGTGGGTCATTTATATAAGTTCTTAGGGTTCTCCATTTCCCACACTATTCTTAACCTCTCCCTGTCTGTTTTGTACCTACCATTTATGGTTCTTATTCCCTGTACCTTTCCCCTCATTCTCTCCCCACCCCCTCCCCAGTGATAACCCTCTGTGTGATCTCTATTTCTGTGAATCTGTTCCTGTTCTAGTTGTTTGCTTAGTTCATTTTTTTTGTTGTTTTTTTTAGGTTCTGTTGTTGATAGTTGTGGGTTTGTTGCCATTTTACTATTCATATTTTTTATCTTCTTCTTTTTCTTAGATAAATCTTTTTAACATTTCATATAATAAGGGCTTGGCAATGATGAACTCCTTTAACTTGACCTTATCTGAGAAGCACTTTATCTGCCCTTCCATTCTAAATGAAAATTTTGCTGGAGAGAGTAATCTTAGATATAGGTCCTTGCCCTTAATGACTTTGAATAATTCTTCCTAACCCCTTCTTGCCTGTAAGGTTTCTTTTGAGAAATTAGCTGATAGTCTTATGGGAACTCGCTTTGTAAGTAAACTGTCTCCGGTTCTCTCGCTGCTTTTAAGATTCTCTCCTTCTCTTTAATCTTGGGTAATATAATGATGATGTGACTTGGTGTGTGCTTCCTTGGGTCCAACTTCTCTGGGACTCTCTAAGCTTCCTGGACTTCCTGGAAGTCTATTTCCTTTGCTAGATTGGGGAGTTCTCCTTCATTATTTTTTTCAAAAAACTTTTCATATTCTTGCTCTTCCTCTTTTCCTCCTGGCACCCCTATGGTTCAGATATTGGAAGGTTTAAGTTGTCCCGGACGTTCCTAAGCCTCTCCTCATTTTTTTTTGAATTCTTGTTTCTTCATTCTGTTCTGGTTGAATGTTTATTTCTTCCTTCTGCTCCAAATTGTTGATTTGAGTCCTAGTTTCCTTCCCATCACTATTGGTTCCCTTTATTTCACTTTTCATAGCCTTCACTTTTTTCTCTATTTTGTGACCATACTCAGCCAATTCTGTGAGCATCCTGATTACCAGTGTTTTGAACTGTGCCTCTGATAGGTTGGCTATCTCTTCAGGGCTTAGTTGTATTTTTTCTGGAGCTTTCATCTATTCTTTCCTTTGGGCCATATGTATAGTCTTGGCAGGTCTGTTATGTAGTAAGGGGGAGAGCCTTAGGTATTTACCATGGTGGGACAACCCACTAGCTATGTTGTGACACTGTATGTCAGGGAGGGATCTGAGAGGAAACAGTGCCACTTGCTTGACTCTCAGCAAGCTTTCAGTCACTTCTCCCGATATCCGCAAGCAAATTGGGCCCCTCTGGTGCTGATTCCTGGGTGGGTGGATTTGTGTACATTCTAGGACTCTGTGGGTTTCTGCAACAAACTCTCTTATGAGGCTGGGAGTTTTTCCTCTGACCTCAACCCCCACAGGTTTTTCGAGTCAAAGGCTTTGTGGCTTTATTTCTCCAAACTAGAATCCTGGGTTGTGTGGTCTGTTTCACTCCCCAGTTTTTCCTCCCAGTTTATCTGCAAGTGAATGTGGGACCACCTGCTCTGCCAGCTGCCGTCACTTTGCTGAGAGTCCTCTCTGCCCCGTCTGCCCATATGCGCCTCTCTTACCAGTCTGGAAGAATGTTTCTTCTTTAACTCCTTGGTTGTTGGACTTTCATACATTTCAATTTTTTGGCAGGTGTGGTTATTTTTTGTTTTTCAACTTGCTGTTGTCCTTTTGGATCTGTAAGGAGGCACAGTGCATCTACCTATGCTTCTATCTTGTCTAGAAGTACTCTTTTTTAGTACAGTCTGATTACTGATTATTTAAAAATACTTGCTCCATCTGATTTTTTCTTCTTAAGGATTCCAATTATGTCTATGTTAGATAAGCTTTGATTTTATTAGATACATTTTGTCTTTTTGAAATTATTATCTTCTTAATTAAAAAAATTTTTTCTTTATGTTATTAGCTTATTACATTTCTATCTTTAATATTTATTTTTGGTTTTTCTGCTATTTCTATTTCTTCCTTTGCTCCTTCCACTAAAAAAATAATTTCTTTTTTGTATTTCTTTTCAAAGTTCTGCCAGCACATATTTTATTATCCTCCCTTCAGGGTTTAGTCTCCTCTGCCCTGCGTTCTTATATTTTTTTATTTTGTAGTATTCTTTTATGGAGATAACTTTTATTATTTTTAAAAGATATAATGGTGAAATTTGTAATGAAAAACTTCATCTACTCTATGGTGATATTTTTCTGAGTGTGTTCTTTCAATCTGTTGATACATTTTGATGCTTTAATATATTTTTTTACGACTTTGCATTTATGTTTTTTACAACTTTGTAATTATGTTTTACAGGTTTAATTGGGTTAGATTTTCCTGGGCCACTTATTTATAGAATATTTGGTTAGTGGTGGGAAGTAGGGCAAGATGAAATTCTAGGCTTTGTAACTCAAGATGCTTTGCTTTGCAGCCTTAGAGACATTTTATTTCAATACGTTCCCTCTGTGGTGCACTCAGCTTCCTTTTCCTCTGTGGGCCTAGGGGCCTGATCTTAGCTTTCTCCAGCCCCAGCTACCTCAGAACATCACCTTCTTTAGTCTTTCACTTCCTAGTGGATTCCTTTCATTCTAGGTGTGTTTGGGCTTCTGCTTGTGGAAATCTACTGCCAGCTCCGGACCTTTCGGCCCTTCTTGGCTGTTCTCTGTTGCTTCTCCGGCAACTTCTGTTCAGGCTCTGCTTGGTCTCAGTTGTTTGAGCAGCAATAGTAATAATAGTGTTTGTAGTATTCTTGGTATCCAAGTTAAAAAAATAAAACAATTTTTGTTCATAGTCATGGTTGCTTAATACAGTTTCCAGAAAAAGAAGAGAAATTCAGAACCAAATTGTCACTTTGTTTAAACCAGAAGTCCTTATTCTCATAATTTAGACATTTTTTATTTTGATTATGTAGTTTTTCATTGCGCAAATCATATATAACTAAATGATTACTTTAAAAATTATTTTAAGGAAAAAAAGAAGAGGAAAGGAAATAAAAGTTCCCTTATTCCTCCTCTCAGCTCTTAAAAAATAACCATGTTTCATTGGTTGGTATGTATCCTTCTAGATTCTTCTGTATGTATATGTATGAAATTAATATTATATATTTTCAAATTCATTCCTTTAAACTTGTCCTTTGTTAATATTCCATTTTTTTTTCTGCTTTTGGTTTCCTTATTCTATCCTGCCATTAACTTCATTTTTATTCCATAGCTGCAGGACTTGTGAATAAATTGCTTAAAAAATGATTGGTCTTAAAATACAATTTCTTCTATCTTTAAGGACAAAATGTTCAACCAAAGCTGAACATTATGATAGTGGTGATTTTTCACTTATTTTACCTGAACTTGAATGTAAATTCTTTCTAAAATCTGAAAGGGAGGACTGAAGTCATGCTCCTCTCTCCATCCCTCTTTCTTTCTCCCTATCTTTGATTTTTATTCTTAGCCCTTTCTGAGATCCCACCCTGCAAACTCAGGACAAGACCCTTCCTAGGAGGATTGTTCTGGAGAGTACTTTTTTCCTTTTTTGCTAAGAGTGTCTGTTTTTTTCCCTGAAGTGCAGTTAACTTTTTAATTGTGATAGTGATTTTATATACACTAATTTACATTTCCAAGGAAAACTTTATACAATATTTTGTTTTGGGTAGTCACTTTAATGTTTAAAGAACTTATCTTCCTGACCATAGCCATGGAAAAGTTTGCCTTGTTATGCATAATTTTTTCCTCCTTAGTAGTCACACATAGTCCAACATGAAATGAGAAGATCAAAGAAACTCGTTATTTTTTGGCAGTCTATGTCTTCATGCTGAGTCCCTAAATTAGACTCACTACACATCCTTGCCCCAGAACCCTCATTTTCTTGTGCCAAATAAAGAAAGACAGACTTCACTCTTGTGGCCAGTGTGTTAGTCATTCAACTGAAAGGTTGGTCCTCAACAGTCTGTCATTTGGACAAAATAGTCATTTGGCGCAGTTGGGATTTTCAGAGTTCATTCATCCACAGCAAGGACTACAAACAGCTGCCTAAGGGAAAATCCCTCACAAATGGAATTGCTCGGGGGGAAAGGGGGAAAAAAAGAATGAAAGGAAAAGAAAGCCTAAAATTGTTGGTCTTGGATATGAGATGCAGATTCTTCTGAAAGTGTCTTTTACTTCAGAAAGATTTCCTCATTTGTATGTTATCAGCCGGGTTCTGGGATGCACCAGTCCTCTGAAATTGGCAACATTTTGTATGACATGATCACATATGCATTTTTCTTGGGAAAAAGATCTTTAGTTTTAATTAAATCCCAAAGATACAAATGAAAGAAGTTTAAGAACCCTTACTAAGCATGATGATAGATTACTACAACTTTGTTCCTTAGGGTTGTGGTCCTTTCTTGTTCCCACCTGGCATCTATTTCCCCTTCTTTGGCTGACCGACTGTCAGTGGTCCTTTGGGGGAGCCTGTCCCCTCATTCACAGTCCAGGTGGAGCACAGGGCTCAGGGGAGGTTGGTCCCATATCTGCCCTGTGATTGGTTTAGAGTCGGTGAGTAGCCAGGTCTGAGAATTTGCTGCAACTACTGGGAAAAAAGCTCTTTTCAGTGAAGTTGCTGACCAGATAGACTGTAAACCTGGGTCTGACCGAGGCCTCCGTGTGCCAAGGGCTTTCTTGAATGTGAAACTAACAGAAAATAAAGTTGAGCCAAGAGATGAGGGAAATAATCATGGTACTGTCTTGAACCCCTGAATCCAGTGGTGTCTAAAGCAGTCTCTTTCTGTACTTGTCAATTATCTGAACCAATAAGCCACCACCACACCTTCACTTGTGTGTTTGCTTGATGAGTTTAAGAGTTTGTCTCGAGTGATGAAGCCTCATGGCTGAGTGACATCTCTACTCTGCACATACATACGGTTTTTGAGTGCATGTGGAGATAGCCTCTGTACAATTTAGTGTGCATGGCAGTATACGAGGAGTCATTCAGGAATGTAAGTGACCATTTTGCATATTTAAATCTGTTTACATGAAATACTTTTGAGTAAATTTAAGTATAGTTGGTTTATAATATTATTTTAATGACATTAGTATCAGGTGTACAGTATCATGATTCAACATTTTTGTGTCTTGAACAATGCGATCAGCCCACTGATTCTAGTAATCATTTGTCATAATAAGCAAAGAAGACAACTCTTTGTTACTCTAACATGTAATGTAGCTTATACTTTGGTTTTGGCCTACCAGCTTTTTTCCTTAAGAAAAAAATGCCTTCCTGCTAAAAATGACTCTTCAGTTCATTGAGCTTCATCTGCTATTTTTACTGGACGGAGTGGGTGGCCCTGTTGCACCCTGGGGCCCCAAGAGGACAAATTAGAGGGGGGGCACCTGCCTGTGGCCTCACAATTTTTCTTATTTCATGTGGTGACAGATAAGAAAGAGAGCTTAACTCCATGAAGTTAGGAGAGGGAGCAGGGCCTCCGTTTGAAAAATCTGCTCATAGTTCTAACAAAGTCGATTCCTTTATCTAAGGCTCAGTCACAACAAAGGGAAAAATTCTTACGTATGCTCAAGTGCTTTCTCAGCTTTTGAAAAATCAATACCATATTCCCACTAATGTTTGCTTGTATAAAATATTGACTGTAGATACATTTCTTTTGGTCCTTACATAAAAATATCTTAATGGTCAGATGGGTTCTAATTGTTTCCCTTCCCCTCTCACAGAAAGAGTAATGAAAGGACAGCTGAAAGCAGAACCATATAGTTATTTTTTAACTGGCACTAACAAATTTCACCAATTACAGAGTCCATTCTGTAAGCAATGAATGTGTGGCTCCCAATTAATCTAGTGCACCTCCAGGCAAGGTCTAAATCAGCTGGATACAGCTAAAGCAATTTGCACACAGCTAAAAGCAAATTGGAAAATAAGTGTTCTACTCCGCTGCCTATCTTTCCAAGCCAAAGACACAATCAGTATTCTGGCAGCAGCCCTCTGTCATGTTATTTGCAGCTATCAATTTTAATTATAACAATTATTGATTAGTTAGGAAAGTGAATAATCTGAAGCTCATATAAATGACTCTGTCGCTTCGGGTCTCCTTCCTGCCTCTCAGGAGGAGGTGTTGCTCTGAGTCCTTAAAGATTCTACCTGAATGTCTAGAAGGTTCCTTCTTAGTCCCCTCCCTCCCACCTCCAATTTTAGTTCTGCAACTTGGCCTAAAGGCTGCTCTGACCTGAAATAAAGCTCAATGCGCATCTTAGTTCTAATCGGAAAATTCGGAGGCAAAGAAAAGGTAGCTCTATTTTGAAGATTTGGAATTCATTAAACTGTTTTTGTTCAGATAGGCAGAAAAGGGAGAAGAATTCAGTAAGGAGAAAGGAAGATAGAAGTATAAGACAGAAAAGAAAAATGGTCACTATGTTGTCAGACTGAGCAAGTAGGACCATATAGTGGTTTAGTGGAGAAAAGAGTGGAATTTTGAGTTAAAAGGCAGGAAAGAATCTTTGCTTTAAGATTACTGCCACACTTACTGACTTTGTGATTTTAGGGAAATCAAATAATATCACTGAAGCTTTGTCTTCTAATTTGTACCATGGGATGAGACTAACACAGTGAGGATAATACTTTTCTCAGTAGGTAGTTTTATTTTTTTCGAGGCAGAAAAGATTGGGAGAGGAGAGGCAATTAAATGACATACTCTTAATAAAGTGTTCTGCAAGATGGTTATAAATGTTGAGCTCTCCCGAGTTCTATCATATTTGCTGAATTAGCCACGTTCTCCTCTGACTCAATTTTGTCCTGTCAGTTTCTGAAGGAAAACCCCAGAGAGGGAAGCAGATATGGAGGTGATTGATATGACCATAAATAAATTCATCTCTCATTTTATGAAATAGATGCATGCTAGCAAATTTGGCTATAAAGTGAATTTCTGCAAAGCAAATCCCATTTCCCTATTGATGTCTATTATAAAATCAGGTATATATTCATGGAAAAGAATTTCCCAAGAGATCAAGTCAAAAATTGTTATAGGACAGCAGCAGTTACTTTGGAGTGTGTTCAGAATTTTGAAGTATTTGGCATGATTTTCCCAACTCTGAGATTCATCTGGAACCTATCTTTGTAGAAAAGGTTGGATAATAATGAAAAACCATCGAGAGCTATGGGAACTCAACTCCCCTTCTTCTCTGGCCTAAATGTTTACAGAATCCATGGATGGAGTTTATAATAATGCATGTTGCTCATAGGTGGTATCATGAAGATTAATTTTATTCTATAGACATCTTAGAAATCATTTCAAGTTATGTGGGGGTACAAATCCACTTTTATTTTCCTGTCACTCTAATTTAGGGGAAGTCATGGCCTACTTAGTTTTCTCTGTATCAGAGAATATGGTCATTGCTAGCAAGTCCATCACCAGATTTTAAGGGAATCTATTTATTATTCTGGTAAACATTCAAATAAAACGTTGGAGTAAAAAAACCTGCTTTGTGACATGAACAGGAGTCTGAACTATTCTAGAGTTATCTTACCAAGCATCCTGTTTGATCGGTTGTGCAGTATCAGTCAAACTGGGCAGTTTTTAGAGTATCGGGTTCTTTCCTACAAGGACCCCATTGCACTTCTGCTTTTGAATATTTGTTTTAACAGGTAGAACACACAGTACTGCTATTTAATTGTTGGTACTTAAAATGCTTTAGGGATTTACCATATTTGAATCCACTGAAATTCTTTCCATGAGTAGAATCAGCACAAAAATTTCTTTATTGGATAAAAGATGAATTAGCTGTACTTGGATCAGAAATGTATTTGGGTTATAGCTATATTTCAAACTTGGATGTCTTTCACCATTGAATGTGGAGTGATCTGAGGGAATCCATCAGACAGGGTCTGTATTAGAACTCAGAGTAGGAGACAGGACCTAATGCACAGTGAGAGTGGCATGAGATTATCATTAGAAACACTGGTTAGACCTTGAATCTATGCTCCTTGGATTTTTGTCTCTGGACAAGTTATTTAACCTCAATAGGTATCAATTCTTTTCTCTATAAGACGGGGATAAAACAAAACAGTGTTAAAGAGAATTAAACAAGCTAATGAATTACAAAGTGCATAATCATTTTTTAATAAACATTATTCTATTCCATTTCTTTTCTTACTTCAGAGTACCATTAAGAAGTGCACGAGGTAACCAGGACTCCTCAACTGCTAAATGAAATACAGTTACAAACTTCTGACTTTTCTATACGCAAAATCAGTCTAGAAATAAACAAAAAATGGAGCTGGGATAATTTCATTATTTAGAAAGTCTACATTCTTTATTATAAGAGAGTCTTTATCTAATCAAACACCTTTGAAATCCTCAGCTTCAGTCCACACACTTTCAGCAGACTTTTACAGAATCATGGAATCTCGAAGTTAGAAGAAATTTTAAGTATTACCTGGTCTTATCATCCACCCATTGTTCTAATCGCCTTTATCTCACAGTTCGGTCCTACCTGAACCAAAGCAGAGAACGGATTCCTGGGGAAGGGATGGGGTGTCACTGGACTAGAATGTCACCTGTGGAGCAAAATGGTGGGCTACACCCAGGTGACCTTCTTAAATATGTTTCTTCTGGAGTGGGCCTAGACCATTTGCTGCCCTTGACTTTCTGTCTTTCATAGTTCTGAACAGGCTGACAATTTTAATATACGAATTACAAAATGTTGATGGTTATCTCCTCTCTTGAGTTTATTTTCATCCTAATATTGATTTGTAAAACTACAAGGGCCTCATCAGTAGGAATGACATGAGCTGTCTGTGACTTGGCAACCTCATGGTGGAGATAGCTCAGGACAGTGAGTCATTGGGAGGTACCCCCTTCAAATCATACAGTGTATTTACTTTCTGCCTGTTAGTAAGATCAGTGGGCAAGTGTTCACGTGCACCAGAAACAGAGAATGTCTTTCAACTTACATGATTACTCAGTGCAATTGGAATACTTTAGCCTAAGATTGAAATAACCCAGTTAAGGCTGATTCTTATCACACAAACTTCTCAATGCCTCAGCTGTTCAAGGTTACTAAAAAGAAAAAGCCAGTACAACTGCATCATGTTTAAATCTGGCACGCTTTTAAGTGGCTGTGAACAGGTAGGGCAGGCCTGCTGGATGAACCTCTCTGACGGGGGAACTGGGGGGTTATCCTTCCTATCAACACACAGTTTGGCTTTTTGAGAAGCAAATACCTGAGCAGCATGATGGGGCTCCCTTAAGAAATACCAGTCACAGCTATAGAAAAATCTATGTGCAGAAGAGTTCAATCCAATTGTGTGAGAGTAAAAAGGACAAAGTATTCAGAGAAGTGGATTCCCAGAGGGACTGACTGAGCTATTCCATATGCCCATACCCCACCACAGACTTCAGGTGCCTGGTCTACCCAGCCATGACTGGACTGCATGAAGAGAAATTCAGAAAGTATTAGTTCAATCTTTTCTTGGTTTTCCAGGATGCCATGATTGCTTATGTAATGTTTACTCAGGTTGAAAGAAGTTGACACGAAATATTTTTCTTTATACAGCATCGAGTGCTCATTTCACTGAAGGCCCTGTGCACACTGATCATTTGTCTCATTTAGTAAGTGTGCCTCTTACCTGTCATGCATCAGTTCCAATGCCCAGCTGTATCCTCGTACTTAACAGATGACTGGAGACACTCTTAGTCGCTAACCATTGCTCTGGCTGCTATGTGGAAGACTTTAGTAAGACAATAGAGGCTAGTGGAGGTGAACTCTTTCAGTTGTCTTCATCTTTTTACCCTTTCTCTTTCCTCACTTCTACCTTTAAGCAAGAAGTCTCTTTTTCCCTTTTTTGCCAAGTTGGCTCATTCTTATTCTCTGGCTCCTCAACCTTCTTGGGGCCTTTACTTCTTTTTGTGTGCACTGCCAACTCTGTGTCCTTTTCTTCTCACTCAGATACGGTCAGCTTAAGCCTTCATTATCCTAAAAAAATATGAATCGCTCCATCCTTTTACCCTCTGAGGCATAATGCTGTCTTCTGTCTCTTCACTATCAAACTTCTGAGGCTTTCTGTCATCTTTGTCTCTTTTTCCTCACCAGAGGAAATCGTAGCATTTTGTAATTTGGTGTATTTCCTCATCTTCTAAGAGTGTATCTCTGACTGGAGTCTTGTTATTGATAAGCTAAATGGCACTGCCCCAAAGCACTTGTCCTTGGTCATCTGCCACCTCCCTGACCCTCTCTTTCCTAGGCTTCTGACACCTGTTCTAATTGTAATTCTCACCTTTGTGCTTTGAATTCCTCTGTCTCTTTCGTGGCTCCTCTTGCCCCTTTCTGCCTTCAAATACAGATTTTTCTTTAGGCCACTTCCCTCTTTTGGTTTATCTTCAGGTTTCTTTCAACCTTAAGTCTCCTTCCAAACCTACATTTCTATTAATGACCCCCTCTCTTATATCTCTAACTATCACCTGATGACAGCCAGGTATCAATCTGGATGACCCTGTCAGTCTTAAACTTAATAAATTAGAAACCCAAATCCCCTTTCTTCCTACTAAATCAGCTGCTTTTCCTGGGCTCCCTTGCCTTTCCAAGGTGCTACCTACCACACACACTCAAACCTTGGAGTTTTGTTAACACCACCTCCTCAGTTTTCGGGCCTTTGTTATTTGTATTCTGCAATTTCTCTTAAATACACACACCCCTAACTTTCTTGTCATCACCATAGTTCAGGTTCTCATTTCTTGTTTTTATCAAAATTGCTTCCTGAACCATGTCTCTGCTTCCTAGTTCTCTTGCTCCAAGGCACTTCGTATGTTACGGTAGAAATCTTATACTACAATAGCTATATACTAAAGTATATTTCTCTATCTCCTACTAGAAATTATCAGGGATTGGTAGCTTGTGGGTTAATAAGAAAATGTCAATTAAAAGAGGGAATCCATAAACATTTTTGTAACTTCAAACATATAAATACACATTAATCTTACTACCTTTAGGGCCATTGGACTTATATTTTGCATCATCTTTGTTTCTTTTGCAAGAGCATGTTAAGTGCATGATTTCTTTTTATTTTTTTTTTTAGTGGAACACAAATTAAAGAAAGTTTTGAAGCAATCTAAGTAAAAGAGCTTCTAAATTTTTATGTTATTGCCATCAATCGTTTACAGTTTTCTCACCCACACCTAATATGATGACATTAAAAAACTCCGAGAGAAAGTACAAATCTTTTTTCTTCTGCCACTTTTGTCAGTTTATTTTAAATAGCAGGTAAGTTCTACAGTCGCGATAACAAAGACAATTTGTGTAAACTGGTTTAGGAGCAAGCACAACTTACTCTCGGTACATATACAGTGCAAGTGACGGTAGCAGAGGGGCTCAGATATTCTGTGCAGAGAGGAGCCCATTGGTGATGCAATGAGCCCTCTGTGCACAGCGGCCAAGATTTGAGGCTGGGAAAGATCGGCTAGTCTGGGAATTTTGCTGTTTGAGGGTCAGTTAACAGAGCGTCCACTGTATTGTCAAGTTACCTGGAGTGAGATATCTTTGTTTCTGAAATTCTAAAGAATGCCACTAACAGTCTGCAGAGATACCTGACCTCATGGGAACCTTACTTGGAGGTGGGGGAGCATTGTTGGACTCATACCCTGTCCCCACACCCATAACTTTGGCCTTGGCAGAGATGGCTGCTAGTGTCACATTCAGCTACCGCATCTTTTCAAAGCTTTTTTCACAGAGACTTGTAAAAACACTTGTGCAACACAAACAAAAAAATCAAAATTAAGACATTTATACACATCTGACTTTAATATAGAATTTCCATAGCAACTTATTCCTCATTGTTTAATGTTCAGTAACTCTGAAGCCAATTTGCCCATAAAATAATTGGGTAAGGTTCAAATTTAAGTTATAGGAACCTTATTCATATATAAAATATTATGATTTTGAGCCTTTCAATCTTCCATGAATTAATGCTTCCTCTGGGAATGGATATATTACCTAACTAAAATCACTCCTGGAGAGCAAAAATAATTCAGTGAGGGAAAAAAATCAAGTGTACTATTCCATGGATTAAAATGTATTTTAGAAAACTCTGACTTAGTTCATCTGTGAAATGGCTTTCACTGAGGCTCGTCCTCTGAGTACAGGTACTGCCCCAAACCAGAATCGTTTCCCTTTAATATTTCAAGATTTATCACCAAGCCCAAAGCCAGCCCAACGCCATCTTGAGATTCTTGAAAAAGTGTTTTCCTTCTAAATTCAAACCCACTCATTTAACACACTTCCAGAGGTCCATGGGCTAGTGGATAATGTGAGATTCAGCTTTTAATGACATGCAGAGAGTGGACTCTGTGAATTCTTAGACTAGGCCTGGACAGTCTGGCGTGGCTTATCCCCTGGACCTGTGTCAGCGTGTTGTCACAGGGACTTCAGGAACATTTTGCAATGCAGTCCTGAACTCCGGTGCACGGATGACTTGTTTTTCTGAAAGGAAAGAAGGCCAGCATCGCTATGTAAGCAGAGGAAGCTGACATGATCTCATTCGTGGGCCTTTCTTCTGTTTGTGTCAGGGGGCCCCGCCTCTGCAGAATAGCAGGCCTTTTTTTCTGGCCACACATGCCTGTCCGCTTCATTTTCCTCATTCTTAACCTTTGCCTTCTCCTTAGAATGAAGTGTGAAATGCTGCCCAGCCTCTGCATTCTTTCTGAATATCTTCCTCACAATAGTCAGGAAGAACGGGGTTAAAAGATGTTTGTACACCAGAACATAACTCCAGCGCACAGCACCAGGTCTAAACAGCTACCTCCAATGGGATGGAGTTAAACAGGAAAATGGGATCAGAGAAAAATACTGGCTTCTGCTTTGTACAACCTACCTGGTAGCAACCTAGTTTAATGTTGCCAAATTTAAGAGAATGATAAAAATATCTTGTAAATGATAACAGTCCCTAAAGCAAAACTTTCATTTAATAGTACTAATTGCCTTTGGATCAGCCCCCCTAAAACTATTCGAATCAAAGCCGTGATTAATTATTGAATAATATTTAAATCCTTGTGAAGTAATTATTTAATTTGCTACATTTTATATGGTGACGCTTTATTTTCCTATATTTTTAGTTGTTTTCCATCTTGTAGGATTATGGAGACTTCTATAGATAAGCTGATTCTCAGAAATGAAGAGCCAGTACTTTGACTATTTTAAATACACATTCTATTATGCTACTCACAAGACATTTAAAAAGGTCTTTATCATGGTCCCAGTTGTGATCAGAAAACATTTTTACCAGTTTTCAAAAAACGAAAATGAAATAGCTCCATTGCTAAATGCACGGTGCTAACGTCAGCTGGTAAGCAGTGATCTTTATCTGAGTATTCTATTCTTGAACTTCCTTTCCCCCATTCCCAAGGGAGAGGAAAGGAGTAGGAAACCATACTCAGTACATGCACTTGAGGACAGAATATGGAGGGCGTTGTTTGATGATCTGTATGTCAGAACTGCAGTTCCATTAAATAAAATGTCATACATGTCGAGGTCTGTCCAGAAAAAGTCCAGCTATTGTTTATTAAACAAGAATGGTTTGCACAATATCAGTGTAACCTGGCAGCCAAGGAGAGTGGACTGTAATGCGCATCTGTGAACAATGATGACCTTACTGTACTAGTTGGTGGGGACAGTAGATGCCATTGAGTGAACATGTGTACAATGTGACCATCACATTCGAAATGACTGAGCGAGTAGCACATCAAATTTTGTGTTATGCTTAAACATTCCTCTATGGAAACTACAAGGATGACTCAGAAGGCCGCAGCTATGGGCGACTGGTGATTGGCAGCTTCATCACAACATGCCCACTTATGCATCACGTCTCATGCAGTTTTTTGCATCAAATCACCAAGGCAAGTTAGCCCCACCACAGCCCAGATTTGGTGTCCTGGCACTTCTGGCTTTTACCAAAACTAAAATCACCTTTGAAAGGAAAGAGATTTCAGACCATCAGTGAGATTCAGGAAAATACGACGGGGCAGCTGATGGCAAATTCGAGAACTGTATGAGGTCCCAAGGTGCCTAGTTTGAAGGGGACTGAGGCATCATAGTCCTATGTACAAAGTTTCTTGTATCTTGTGTCTTCTTCAGTAAACACTTCTGTTTTTTCATAGTACAAGGCTGGGTACTTTTCTGGACAGACTGCATCCATCCTTCTTCCTTTGCTCTATTCTCTCTTTATTGTGCCATCATACAGGAACTAAAGAGGAAAAAATCAGTGTGGAACTCATTTTTCATTCTATGCTATGTGGCTTTGGCAACTTAAAGTCGTCTGGGTCCCTGCACAGCACTCTGAGGCTCCGGGGATTGGTCGGGAGAGAAACCCCTTGGGGCCACTTGCTTCTTTCTTCACCTGCTGTCTTTAAAGGGAAGAGGTCTCTTTTAGAGACATGTTTTTAATCCATTTTCCTTTATTATTTAATAATTAAAACAACACAACAAGCACTTTGGAAGACAAAATAGAGGAAAAACCCATCTCCTTTAATGAAATTATCCCAACTCAAGTGCTGTTATTGTTTGTTTCTTTTGTCCATTGTAATACAGTCTCTTTTCTATGAATTTTTTTTACGTAGTTTGTAATCATGGTGTATGGTTTGGGTCTTTCTATTTTCACAATTAACCTAGAATGTTGAATATTTCTGCAAAGTCTTCATAATTTTTATTTGAAAGAACTGTATAGTAGTTGAAGAAGTAGATAATCCCTCTTTTATATAAGAATTAGTCCTAGCCCTGGCTGGTGTAGTTCAGTGGATTGAGCATGGGCCTGTAAACCAAAGGATCTCAGTTCGATTCCCAGTCAGGGCACATGCTAGGCTTGCAGGCCAGTTCCCAGCAGGGGACGCATGAGAGGCAACCACACATTGATATTTCTCTCCCTCTCTCCTTCCCTTACCCTCTAAAGGTCAATAAATATTTTTTAAAATTTCCTCCTTGGCTTTTTCAAATTTAAGTTTCTGTTTATTTTCTTTCACAATTATAAGCAACACTGTAATAATCATATTAATTTATACCTCTTCCTCTATTTTTAAAAATGTCTTTAGACTAGAGACCCAGAGATGGGTATACTGGGTCAATGATATGAATGTTTTTGAAGCTCTTTTTAAAAAATATATTTATTTATTTTTAAAGAGAAGGGAAGGAAGGGAGAAAGAGAGGGCAAGAAACAATCATTGGCTGTGGGAATCAATCAGTTGTGGGAATCGAACCAGGGAACTTTCATTTTGTGAGACAACACCCAACCCACAGAGCCACACCAGTCAGGGCTCAGAGCTCTTAATACACATGCTGAATTGCTCTCCAAAAGGGCTGTGCCAAATTACACTGCAGCAATTATGAATGAAAATTTCCATTTCAGTGTGGTTTAGCTCACGCTCTTTATGTCTGTGCTATCTGCCGCCTCCGGGAAGAACCAGACAAATATACCAGCTTGTTTTATGCTCTGTGAAGAAAAGAATATTGGTTTCAGGAATCAGCTTCAAGTGATTATTAGGAGAAAAAGTGACATCTTTCTCTGATAAGGTAAATTGGAGGCCACATTGTGCCCAGGTTTGTACTAGTTAAGTTCTTAGTCTCTATTATATTTCTATTGCTCCATGTTTTATATCAGGTATGTGCTATTTTATTCATAAAGATATTTTGATAAAGTTATATTTTTACAGGAAAGTTATTCAAGTGTGGCAGCATGTGTCAGATTCTGACTCAGCTGATTATCTCATTCCCCGCTCAGAAGCCTCTCTAGATTCCATTACTTACAAAATAAGTTCTGAATTGTCTATTCTGACATTTCAAGGCTTCCCTTCACTCCTGGGCCACAAACTTCCTTCCATTCTTATCTCTCATTACAGTTTCTCTACACGCCAATCAATCAGTGGTACTTGCTGTTCCGTAAATAGTCTTCACTGTTCTTGCTTACATTCTGTCCTGCCCCCGGCCAAGGCTGCTTATTCCTGTGGAAATTACATTCAGGTTTCGAGGTGTTTAAGGTCACGCCCATCCACAGCTTCCCCTGATTTCTGGCATGTTTCGCCTCCCAAAACCTTATAATTGCTTACAACCCTAGACCATATTCAAACTTGGCTTGTTGTTGTTTTTGTTACTAAAAAAAAAAAAATCATCTCAGCCAATGATTTACTTTACCTACATTTTTTTTTGCATCGTTTACCAGCTTTGGTGAGATATGACTGACAAATAAAAATTGCATATAATTAAAGTGAACAATGTGATAATTTGATATTCGAATACATGCTGAAATAGTCACCACAATCAAGCTAATTAACACGTCCGTCACCTCACATAGTTACCTAGGCCATGGTAAATGTTTTGCTTGTCTCTTAAAGCATTTATCGTACTCTGTCTCATGGTACTGTGAATTTGTCAAATTCCATTAAGTTGTAGTATTTTCAAGGACAGGAAAACATTCATTTGCTCCTTCACAATATTTACGAATGTGTCTTACACAAAGTATGACATATAATATTAATAAATATTTGTTTAATTAAAGTGTTAAGTTGAGCTTAAAAGACTCTAATTACTATCACCCACCATTTAGTAGCAGCCAGCACTATACAAACACAAAATCTCAAGGAAGGAACTGCGTGTCTAAGGTCATATGGTAACAGAGGTAATTCTGACCATCAGGTCTTCTGAGATCTTTGGGTACCTCCTGAATCATCCAAGGTAAAATGATGTTGTTGGTCTCTTTCAAGTAACTTCAATTATGGTGTATGTTGTAAGGATTCATTAAAAAAAAAAGATTGCAAGTGATCTTGTTTGACACCACGCAGCCAGGGCTATTAGAGAACTAGACCGTTCAGCTCTGTTAGCCTAGTTTCCTGTCCCCTCAGCACAGGTGTCCCTCTGTCCCTTTTGACTCTAGAATTTTTCTGTTATGGTCAGATAATGGTCACCCAGCTTCTGCTTGTCATTGCTGCCTTTGTTCTCGTCGAGACTGACTTTGTCATTCTAGTGGAAGATTTGACTGGCCAGCCTGCACCTACAAGTGCCCTCCAGCCATCTAGGGGTTGCAACCCAGAGCTTACACACCCGAGTCTCACCTGTGTGCAGGGAGGGTGCCCAGCTAGTCTTGTTGGGATAGACATGACAACTATGTGAATTCTGGCCACTTCTATTTTTTAAAAATAAGGACAAAGTGTACGTGTGATTGACAGAGCATTATATCTTTTAAACAGGATTAGTATTTTGATGTTAAATTGTTTTCTAATTTTGTAAGGTTGGTGGTCCGTATGTTCTGTGTAAACTCTAATAACTTGAATTTTATGGCAGTCAGAGCATTATTCAATTATAATAAGTATTAGTGGATTCTTGGCTTAATAATTGCTAATTTTATTAAGCAGTTACCATTGCAAACATATCACTTTGATCCTCATAAAATACCCTGTACGGTATTTTTATCCCCATTTCACAGATAAAGAAACTAAGACTCAGAGAGGTTCATTAACCTGTCTGAAGTCACATGATTAAGTCATTCAACCAGAATGTAAACTAAAGTTGGTCAGATCTCGAAGCCTGAACTTGAACCACTCTCAAGCACAGACATTGGAGAGTTTGGATTATTTAACCACTTTTTTCCTAAGTAGGACACATATTAGGGTTTTATGTAAGTTTTAACTTCACATTTCAAGGTGAGTTTGGCTATTTTGCAAGTGAAATCAAGAGTAGCCAGGCTGAAGGAGCACATCCCGAACTTCAGCATTGTCAATATTCCTGCTCATTCCACTGTGAACATTCTTCCCCCTTCACATTTCTATTCTCAAATATTAGGAAATGACCCAGAACGCCTCATCAGTGAGAAAGAATGTGCACCGTGCTGTGACAGAGCTTTATACTAAAGGGCTTTCAAGAGGGAGTTAACTCCGTGGCGGAGCAACCTTGCTGCATTTGTAATGGCTTTCCCGAGGACTGCATGCTGCTCAAGGCATTTCTGTTGCTGTCATCGATACGCACAAAACAATCGAAGCAATGAACTTAAATTTGCTAAACTTAAAGATTTTGCAGAAGAAAAAACACAACATTGTCTATTTTTTTTTCTTTAGAAGCTGAACTGGGTTCGCCATTGTGTTTCTAATTCAACTATCCTTTTAAAATCTCAGTATAGTTTCTCCTACAGTGCCAATACTCCTTTTAACTGGAATTTCAGGTTTCTCTGTCCCGTTTCCCCCGGATTTGCAAAGCAGCAAAATCAGCCAGTTTACATTCAAGATGTTTTGATTCTTTTCTCAGGCTCTTGCCAGTGTACTTAACACAGAATGATTAAAAGCTGTGTGTTCTGTTAGAACTGTTATAGTGTTTAAACAAGGAAGTCTGTGTTTGTTTAAGAGAATGGGGAAATGGTTATCTTGACAGATTAGACTGAAAAAACAGGACAGCCACAGTCTAGCACAGATGTCCACATTTGCCACTTGGCTGGCTTTTCGAGGTATTCTAAACAAAACTTGCTTGTGCGCTGGTGCCTGTGCTCTGCTTGACACCTGACTGAGGAATGTGATTAAGAGCGGCTGCCAGGGCCTGAGTGTCTCTGTGGGCAAATGTTCCCAGGTCTGAAATTTCTCAGAGTCTGTTTAACTGTGTCATAATTAAACTAATGGAACACAAGAGGAATTTCTCTAACTGGCTTAAAGACCCCGTTCCAAATGCGATTTTATCTGACATCACATGCAGTTCCTGTGGCTTCTCTGCAAAATTGAAATGAAGCGAAGCAGAAGCTGTGGGGATTACCACATTAATCAATCTCTTCCAAATGTGATCTCGAAAACGGGATGAAACATCAGGGGCAGCTGTGGTTAAGTAGAAATGGTGCGGGGTGAAAATTCAGGAAACCTGCCCCTTCCCAGCTGTGGGAGCTTGGTCCATTGAACCCTGCTAAGGCAGTGCAGCTGTTGTGGCTGACACCGCTCACGTGCTGTGAGCCCATCCTCTGTGCCAGGCACTGCTGCAGGCTCCACCCAGCGTCACGTCCTCAACAGAGCCCTAGAAGGTGGGTACAATCAGCTGTGTCATTTCCTAGCGCAGCTCAGGAAGGCTAAGAACTTTGCTCAAAGTCATAGATGGTCTGGAGCACGCTAGCTAGTAGCTAGGATGGTTGAACCTGGTCTGACTGGTAAGCTGTAATGGGTCTTGGCTTTCTTAGGCAATGGGGTCTTCAAGGTAGCCTCCGCCCGTAAAATGAACACTTGTGAAATCTGAACATATCAATGTTGTTTTAAATATGTCTACATATACATTAAGAAAAAGATGAAGACTCACCCTTGGTCGGTTATGATCATATGTCTGACTAAATGTTTATGTCTGTTGCCTGCTTGAATAGTTTGCCATGAAGGTTTATTCCTATAAACCTCTTTTACTGTGAACTTTATGAAGACCTAAAACAGCCTCATTTAAGTGGTATTTGCTAAAGCAGCTCTTGAAAGCTTAAAAATCTGGCATGTGTGATTTTGACTTTTCCTGAAGGAAACTTCAAAATGTAGAGCATAACTTAGGACTTTAGGATATACTTTTTTATGTCATATAAGCGACCACCAATTTAACTCTCTTTGTTGCCTTTATTACTGTTAGCAGATACTTCATTTTATAATATGGGTGCTATGTGAGTGCAACTGATCTCAATTTAGTTTATTCTAATGCAGCTTTATCGGTAACAAAGCAAGGTTTCCATTGCTTTATTTTAAATGAGATTTTGATTTATCCCTAACATATTCACATGTGGTATGTGAATATATTTTCCAAAAGTCATTCGTGTATAGTTTTTATCGAGAATATAAAATACAAAATATCAGAGTAGCTGGTGACAGTCCACTTCTGCCTGGCTGTTTTATCAGTGGTGGCGGGGTTACCCAGGCCTCTGGGAGACCAGACAGGACTTTGACCACGGATCCTGCTGGCCTCATCCTTAGAGACCACCTGGACTCTTCCACCAATGGGAGTCTGAGAGGTTAGTTTAGAGAATTAAATCTGTACCAATTTTGATGTAATCAACTTCTCATGCTATTGTTTAAATGATTTATAGCATTGTATCTTAGCTCCTGTAATTTTGACTTGAAGTCAGTCAGTTTGGAGGACTTCCTTTCTAGCTTTGTTGCCATAATCTTCCTTTGCACCTGGACTTAACCCTGCTCCCTTGTGGATCTCATGCCTGAGATTTGGAACAATCTTTCACTCTACACCACTCTTGTTTTCTCCTACCAGTTCTTTTCAGAATAAATCTCTTGGAATTCTAACTTTAACCATCAATCTCTCCTGGATCCTTATCAAATGATAACAAGGTTTATTCAGTGCCCCATGTTGTTTACCACAAAAATAAGAGTCTGCTTCTCCAGAAATAGAAATCTATTGTTTTATCTTATCTCTTCTAGAATGAAAGAATTGAAAGATCAGAGTCACTTGTTTATCCCCATGCTGACAGATTGTCTGGCAATTGATATTAATAGATAACAAAGGAATTTCAGTATAATTTTTTGTTAGGTACATTCCTGGCAGCATATCATGTGACTTTCCTGTTCTGATTTCCCCAGGAATTCCTAAGTCCAGGAATTTAGATTAGTTTCTGCGAACATTTAAGAACACCAAATTGTGTTGAATGGATCTTTCTGACCTCTCATTTCCACTTTATATATAGCTCAAAGGTGAATAGATCGTAATGAGCTTGGATACATGGAGTCACGTGTATGTCTTTGGATGATGTTGGGACTGGGAAGCGTCCTATGGCCTGCCCCTTCCACGACCCAGTGTGGTCACTTGGGAGAAAGCAGAGTAATGACCTGAGCTGAGCTGCAGAAGCGTTGTTGGTGGGGCTGGGGTGGGGAAGGCTTGCCTAGTTATTGGAGGTATTACACAGAGGACTTGCCTGTTTAAGAAGCTCAGGTCTTTTTTCAGATGCAGGGTCCAGACTGTGTCCTTCCTGTTCCCTGTCTTCCCTCCCGAACTGGAGAGAAGTGAAACAAGACCTCACTTTTTAAGGCCTGGGGCAAAGGGGGCTCTAACAGTGAGATGATTTGGGGGTGGGAAGGCTTGATCCATTGCCTGTGTTTAAGGCTCCTGCTCAAAGGTGATCACCAAGCCTCAGGAACCATTATAGCAAGAGTATCTTTAGAGCAGTGTTTTCCACATTTGAGTCATCTGTGGACATACCTTTCCAAAACTTGCTAGATCTTAAAAAAAAGCTTATTTACTTTTTTATTTAAATAAATGTGTTATAAAAGGACACAGGATATCGTGTGCCATAAATAGGAAACTGAACATAAAAACTGACAAAAAAAAAACCAATGGTTTTTAGAGTCTCAAGGCTAAAAAGGATCTGAGCTTGAGGCTTGTTCTCCCCCCCCCCCCCCCCAAAAAATGTTAGTTTTAGAGAAGTGGGAAGGGTATTTGGTGCCATGCTAAAAATTTCTCCTTGATTTACTTGGAAGGACTGAGAGAGAGTTGAAATAGAATAACTTTCTCACTATGCGAGTTAGTATTGTTTAATGATGTGTTTGTGAACTATTTCATCTCACACCCTGATGGCAGGACACGTCTTACACACTGAGAAACAAGGCATATACCCATTGTCTGACCAGTGAATTCAAAGGTTCGGCATGGGTTTATTGGATGTCTATTGTCTGTATCAGGTGTGCAAGGCACCATGAGGAATAGAAATAAAACAGATTAACCTGAATTGGGTTTCAAATATATATATTTGTGTGAGTTTATGTTTTATATTCTGAGATTTGAGACTAGGACTAAATTGACATGTGAACAAATGGGATGTGTGACAGCTGGTGAGCATCCAGGGACTCAGAGAAAAGGCCACCTCATTCTGAGATGTGTTGCCTTGGAGAAGCTCCATGAGAATCTGGTGCTTAAAGTTAACATGTATGTTTTGGATTGACAAGCAAGTGGAAGGAGGGCGTTCCCAGGGAGACAGAGTGGACGCCAAAGCGCTGTTGTGCAATTCAGCATCGGATCCATAGAGTCCAGGTCAGATGTAGGGACATGGGAGATCACACAGGATTGATTAGCAGGAACCCCGTGTAAAAGCTGGATTGGGATTTGACATTATTGGCAAAGAGAGACATTTCTGGTGCTTGAGGTGCTGTCATTCTCTCTAAAGGTATGAGGACACTGGTCCTGGCAGCTGGGGGTAGGAAACAAGTGGCCCTCGAGAGCATCTATTGGTCACAAAGAGAGGAAGGGGTCTAAGTGAGTGTTAGGGAGCTACACAGGTTAGCCCACCGTGTGCCAGATGTAACCCTCTGGACTCGGGAAAGCCCAAAGGAGGGAGAGAAATGGAATAAGACTTCCGTTTGAGACCTTGGGGAAAAGGGATTCTGCAAAGTGAGATGATTGGTGGGTGAGATTTTTGTAGTCTTGTTTAAGTGTGGGTTAGAAGGGTTATGTTCAATTTTAGCTGAAGGAAGCTCCATTAGTTTTGGACTCATATGTAAAACCAAGCCAGAAATGTACGTCTTCATTTTGTATAATGATGAAACCTGAGGAGTAAAAGGAACAGGCAAGAGAGGTGGGGGAACTGATTGGACTCCCACCCTGCTTCTGGTACCTTGCGGGAGACCCACGTGCATCTTGGCATTTACATCTTGTTGAACCTGAGAAAAAGGTGGTACAGAGCTCATTTTACAGATGATGAATACAAATATCAGAAGTCTTGTGATGCTTTTATTTAGTCTGAAGGAGATCAGAGGACAGAAGGAGAATCCAGGAAGAGAAGGATGAGGATTAGGAAAGGGAAGCTTTGGGGAAGCTATTAAGGAGAATATTGAGGAGGCATTTTCTCACCGTGTCTTACCATTCATTTGGTTATCATACATGGTGTTACTTTCCCATCGCAAATCCTTGTGGGAATTAGGTCTCCTCATCAAAATAATCAGGGAGTGCTCACTTAATTGGGCTTGATGACTTGATAGTAAGGTGATACTGGATTTGGTGAGGTGACAGGTGTTTTTATTTTTTTACACCTCATAAGAAACAAAACTGTGGCATTTCTTTTGGAATTTTGAAGTGCTCTGCGCCCTGGCTGGTGTGGCTCACTGGATTAAAGTGCTCTGAATGAAAATCCATGTGAGCGAGGGGGTGCGGGGTGGCTCACAAGGGTGGTCCGTTGACTGGGCTCGGCCGCTTCAGGGAAGTTGCCGTCCGAGCAGGATCACAGTGCTGGCCTTCTGCACGGAACACAGCCACCCAAGTTGGAGATGGGAGTAGACTGGCTTTCTAAAGAGCAGTTCTTAGAGACGCACTTAGAAATGCCGGTGGGAAGGACCTCAGTCACGGAATCTGGCAGTCTTCATCCATTTTAACGAGAGTGTTTCCTCTGGGACCCCAGGGAGCAGGACCCACACACAGGCATTTCAGAGGCTGTGCAGGACACTCAGGACAAAAAGCCAGGGAGGAGGGTGTGGAGCCCTTTCACCAGCCCTGGGAATATGGACGCCCACCCCTCCCCGGTGCAGCTGGTCCCTCACCCTGCCCAAAGTGAAATGGAAAGGTCCCTTCAATAGTGAAGCAGCTGGGCTTCCTCTTAGTGTCCAGATCTGCTTTCATGCCACACAGTTGAGAACCCCTAGACTTCGGTATGATCCTGAGAATTTAAAACTCACCTTCATCTGCCCTTTCGGATAGAGGTGCGTACATGCGCGTGTTCCAGCAGGGTCTGCCCCTGCACCTCGGCTGGGGCTTTGAAGTAGAATGGTGGGTCGGCGCACAGTAACGAGAAATTCTTTTGCTTTGTTTCTCCTTACTTGCTCCTCCTGACTTCTTCCCGATTCTCTCTACTGTCCTACTGTTGCAGCATCTCTCAGCACCATTTCTCGTTACCAAGCAAGTGTCCAAATATGTGTATGTTAGCAAAAGTTTCTCATCCAGAATTCTTTGTGTTATTCTTCAGAGGACCCCATCTGGCAGAACTGTTTCCTTTTCTAAGGTGGGGAAACAGAACCTTCAGAGTTCATTCATTTATCCAACAAATGTTAGTGAGTACCTTGCATGTGCCAGGCTCTGTACCAGGTAGGCACCTGATTAAATAATACATGTTCGATGCTGTTTAGAATCTTGGAATCTGGTGGGAAAAGACAGGCAAGTAAAGCAATGATTACTTTATGCTATGATAAGGACTGTGGTAGATCTACTCATGTGGAGATGGGAACTAGAAGAGGCACCTAATCATATGCTCAGAGTCACTACAGCTCCTTCACTTGTTCTTACTTAACTGTAAGAGCAGAACACGGGAGCAGGGCTGAACTGCAGCTGACGCACTGGTACAACTGTCCCTGTTGTTAGAATATCGAAACACTCCTGTTCCAGTTGGTGAATGACCTCAGTGTCCCTTCTGTCCCAGATGCCCCAGCTGTGTCCAACAGACCCAGCAAAGGCAGAGCAGGGGCCTCAAGACAGTGTCTAGCACCTTGGCCTGGGGCTATTCTGTATAGTTGTCACATGGGCCATAAAGATTGCTAAATATTTTGGACATACTCTCTTTGTCATGGACTTGCTGGGCATTGTACACACACACCCTGCGTGGAGACTGCCATGTAGCTAGCCTCAATAAATATTAGTCGAATGTCTAATAAATTAATTTGATTACTAGGGACTCAGGTGGGGGTTAGTAGAGCATATTTCTTGGAGGAGGTAGACATCAGTTGAGTTTTGAAAATCTTTTTTTCCCCTTATGGAAAGAGTAAACATACAGAATTGAATATTATAAATATTACACATGTGTACACACATGCACTCAGTTAAGATCATGGTACCAGGTGCAGAGTTGCTCTTGTCAAAATTCATCTGTTGGCAAAGATCAGAAACCCATGGAGGCTGATGCAGGCACCAGGGTAAGGGGTCACTTAGGGATCCTACAGGCAATCTCATGGATATGCACAGACCAGGCAAAAAGAAGAGACAGGACTCAGGGGAAGCAGACTGGGAAGTTCAAGATCCTAGGTTACACTCACCACCTCTCAGAGTTAACACAACCCCTCTCATTTCTGCTTCTCTTTGCTTATTAAGCCTGTGCTTGGGACAGCATGGCAGCCATCCCCAAATTTACATCAGGAACATTTATTTAGAAGTTCTCCACCAACTGACAACTTACTTTTGGACCTCTTAGTTCAAATTCCAATAAGAACATTTTACATAAATTAACTAGTAATGGATCATAGAGCTAAAGATAAAATATAAAACTTTTAGAAGAACCCATAGGAGAAAAGTCTTTGTGACCTTGGATTATGCAATGTATATTTAGGTATGATACCAAAAGCACAATTCACAAAAGAATCGATAACTTAGGACTTCGGCAATATTAAAAATGTTTCCTACAAAAGACACTGTGAAGAGAATGATAAGACAAGCCACACATCAAGAAAAAAAATATCTGTAAGACATATACCTACAAAGACTTCTAACCAGCGTATATAAAAAATTCTCCAAACTCAGTAATAGAAAAACAAACACCTTGTTAGTTTATGTTGTTCATTAGATTCTACCTGTAAGTGTAACAAAGTACAGACTCATGGATACAGAGAACCAACTGACAGCTGTCATAGGAGAGGGGGTTAGGGGAGGGGTGAGGAAAGTGAAGGGATTAAGCAAAGAAAAAAGGGAAAGACTCATGGACACAGAGGGCGGTCTGGTGGGTGTTGGGGGAGGTGGAAGAGGGTATAGAGGGAATAAATGATGATGGAAGGAGACTTGGGGTGGTGAACACACAGTGTGATATATAGATGATTTATTACAGAATTGTATTCCTGAAACCTATATAATTATATTAACCAGTGTCACCCGAATAAATTCCAAAAATGAACATAATTAAAATAAAGCAAAAAATGCCCTGACTGGTGTGGCTCTGTGGATTGAACACTGGTCTGTGAACCGAAAAGTTGCCGGTTGGATTCCGCATAAGGGCACATGCCTGGGTTGCAGTCCTGCTCCCCAGTTGGGGGTGCATCAGAGGCAGCCAATCAATGTTTCTCTCCCTCTCCTCCTCTCTCTTCCCCTGTCTCTAAAAAGAAATAAAATCTTAAAAAAATAAAATATAGGCAAAAGTTTTGAAGACACTTTACCGAACAATACATACAGATGAAAACTGTATGTATTGTTTCATAAGGCTGAAAAAATGCTCAGCCTTATTAGTTAATAGGGTAATGTAAGCCAAATGACATATAATTACACACCTATTAGAGTAATTTTTAAAAAAAATCATCAGTGATGTACAGCTCCGGGACACTGCACACCATGCTGGAGGTGTGCATGCTGGGAGAATGCAAGATACCTGCAGCTACTTTGGAACACAGTTTCTTATAAAGTTAAATGTATACTTTCCATATGACTCAGAAAATTCTACTTCTAAATATTTGATTAAGTAAAATGAAAAAAATATTTCTATAAAAATGGGAAGTATAGCAGCTTTATTCATAATTTCCCCAAACTGGAAACAACTGACTGTTAAGTCCTCTTAACTGGGAATGCATCAACAAGTTGTGGTACGTCCATATAATGGAATACTACTTAGTGATAAAATGGGATGAACTACTGATATATGCAACAAGATGAATGAATCTCAACTGCATTTTACTAAGTAAAATAAGCCAGATTCAAAGGTGACATACCATATATTTCTACTTACATGGCATTCTCATAAAGATGAAACTGTAGAAGAAATCTGTGGTTTCCAGGAGTAAAGGGTGAAGATAATAATTGGCTACAAATGGGCATCATAAGGGATTTTTTTTAGGGCGGTGAGGATGATGAAAATGTTCCATGGGCTGATTATAGTGGTAGTGACTTGGCTCTATGAATCTGTCAAAACGTATTGACTTATATATTTAAAAAATGATTTTTCAGTATATATACTTAAAAAATTTTTTAAATAGAAAAAATTCCAGTGGAAGAGAAAGTACAGTTGACACCCCTTAGGTCAGACCCCAACCTTGGGCCAATCGCTGGTGATCTCTCAGCAATCAGAGCTCTGAGCTCTTTTTCCGGGCTTTGGTCGGGCAGTACAACAGGGTGGAAAGCTGGACGGGCTTGCAAATGAACAGACCTGCCAGGACATAGTTTGACATCCTGATATCATTCATTAACATTATTGAATGAACATTTTCTCAAGTCATTGATATTGTTTTTTATATATTGGTTGAAAATGTTGCTAGTGGCCCACTCTCCATATGGCTATATCTGCTAACTTTTGAAGAAGAATTTGAAAAATAACTAGACAAAAAATGGTAAGGAAGTTTGGTAAAGAGGCAGGAAAGGTCTAAATGCCCTCTGGTCTCACAAGTGTCAGAACCAGCATCCACACAATCCAAAACGTCCCCTGGAGAACTCAGTTTGAATGTAACACTGGGCTGAACAGGGTGCATGACTTAAAAAACATATGTTAAGATTCAAACTTCAAAATGCCCAAGGAGATTTTTAGTTGGTGAGTAAAACTAATACATAGGAAAAAAATAGTTATTGCTATTTTCTGCTTAATATATGTTTCTTACAGTCTGCTTCTAAGCTGTGTAAAGTTATATTACATTAGGTATAAAAATAAGCCTATTGAAAGAATAAACCTTTGAGGTATCAAGATGTATAAATCTTTTTGAAATGTGCAAAGTAGCCTCGAGTAATCTCTGCCTATTGGTACAAGGCAGAGATGTTACATTTTATTATTTATAGTTTTGGAATAGCTTTCTTGATATTTATAATCAAGTATCTTTGTGCAATTGCTAAGCATCTTGAAAAAACTTCAAAATCGACATAACTATCTATTTGGTATAGGCAGCAAGGCAGAAGCAATTAAGCCCAGAATTACCAGCTGATAGTGAGGGATATCAAGTCACATTTTCCATATGATGAAAAATTGTCCATCGGTTTCCAACACAAAAATGGGTGAACGGGTGTTGTATCAGGAAACAGAATTAACATTCTCTGGGCTATTCCTCCCAGGCAAAGAGCCATACTATATAAGTAATGTTGTTAGGCTTAAGTCCCTTCCTTAAAGGAATGATATTTCTAGGTTCAGACTGAGGACAGTGGTAAGAGTGTGTGTGTGTGTGTGTGTGTGTGTGGTGGAGGTTGGGGAACAGAGCAGGTGGGAGCTGGGCAGTAGCCTAACCTCTTTTTACAAGGACCTTATAGTGGCAAATGTTAAATGTCCTCAAGTTTTATTTTCTAATGAGTACCAATAGTAATCATCTAGGAGGTTCTTTAAAAGAAAAATAAGGAGATTTTCAGTAACCTCTTGTCAGAACTTGCACGACACAAACGTATCAGTGGGAGATGCAGGGCCTGCTCGTGAGAGTAAAATAGAATGACTGAGGTGATTCAGGGAGATAGGGACACAGTCATTATTTGTAAATGAAGGTTAATGACATCTTTGCACCAGTTGCAATTTTGCAGTATGTTTATTTTGATGAATTATAGCAAGGCTCTATAGTAATTTGTGACCTATATACAAAAGAGCAAAAGTGAAGTCGTTATCTGCATTTTATTGTCAGCAAAAGGTGTTTTTTCCTGATTGGAGCCCACCCCCAAACCACACCCTAAGAAACCATTAGACTTAAAAAATGCATTTAGAGTAACAGTTTCCCTGGAGACTGTGATTAACAGATCGGCCACACAGTCTATGTTAATTCAAGAGAAAGCGATGGCTGTATCCGTCACCTACACACATCAATGGGGGTGGTAGGGGAGGACTTTAAAACTTTTCAATTTAGATATATTTACTTCAAAATAATCGATGGCGGCTTTTCCCATCACTCCTCTAAAGACGGTATAATATCACCACTGACAGTACATGCACCCAGAGACTGACGTTGTGCTAACCAACATGGTGTTCAGATTGTCAGGAAAACAAAAATGAATGAGTTGGCACAACTCAAACACATCTTTGGCACATCACCAATCAGTGAACTTCCTTCTGGCCCTTTGAGGTTAATATCAAAGTATACAACACAACATCACCCATTTTATGTTGCATGTCTCTGAGTGAAAGGTGATCGTCTCCAAAACACCCCAATTCGTGGATATAAACCTGATGGGCAGTGAGTAATGGAAGAGTGGGACAACATCAGAGAGATGGAGTAAACGGGCCAGAAAATTCAACTTAACTCCAGTGATGGAGTCAGAATCAACCTTGACAGAAGAGTAAGCTGTGAGAAATGTGGTAGGGTGACTCCGAGCGCATCTCTGAAAACTGGGAGGCCATTCTGAAAAATTAATTCCAACAGGGACGCTTATTTATGCCTGATTTGGTATAGTTCAAATTTCAATCAGATTGAAAGTCCATTTCATTATCAGAATTACAGAAATAGCCATTTTTGCCATGTTCCATTCTACTTGGCAGAGAAGAGTGTGGGCTTATGGGCCCCACTGAGATAAAAATTTGTGCCTCAGTAGGAAGCAAGAAAGCGTAACAGGAGAATGGTGATTACAAACTCTGCTTTCTGGCATGATTGCTATAGCTTGTGACTCTATAGCCATGAAGAGGGGCATCCAAATTTTGGCTTGCATCGTATTTAAATGATGCTAGAGTTGAATCCCACATAGCAGTTATTCCTGTCCTGAGAGCCATGTACCCAGGGATGGAGGGTTGGGAAGCACACACTATTATTGCAAAGGGTTCTATGACTCCATGTGGCTCTAACACCTTTTGGTATGAAGAATAATGTCATGTACACATGTCCTGCTTTAAATGCATGTGTATGCTGTTAGAAGATATTAGTAGAAATTCCTTTAAAAGCATGTTTTTTTAGTGTTATATACTTTTAAAATTAATAGCTTCTAGACCATGGTGGGGGCTCATTAACAGTTTTTTTTTAATTAAAATAGTCTGACAGGACTAATAGCTTTATTCATAAAAGCCCCAAACCAGAAACATTTCAAATGTCCATCAACAAGAGAATGTATAAATAAATTGTGGAATAGTTGTATAACAGAATGACACAGAGGAATTAAAATGAACAAACTACTAATACATACAACAACGTGGGTAAATCTCATAGATAGGATGTTGAGCCAAAAAAAAAAAAAGCCAGGTACAAGAGTACCTGCAGTGTGTGTTTCAGCTTCAGTGGAGTTAAGAGCAGGCAAAACTAACTGATGGTCACAGAGGTCAGGACAATGATTGCCTTTGCTGGGGACTGTGGGCAGGGACATGAGGCAAACTTCTAGGGTTCTGAGGAACGTTCTGAGAGTGGCATGTATGTGGGCGTGGGTACATATGTAATACTTTATCCAGCTGTGCACTTAAAATCAATGGAATTTATACTCGCACTTCATTGTCTGTGTTGATAGCTGTTGTGAAACACATCAGCAAGTTCTTTGACTCTGCCCCAGCAAGAAATAGAATCTCTGTATATCCTATCCCCTTGAATCTGGACTGGACTTAAGACTTACTTATAATGAATAGAAGGTGTCAAAATGGAAACTTTGTGATGTCTGAGACTGAGTCATCAAAGGTAACCAGCTTCCATTTTGTTGGCTGAGATGTTTGCCATGGAGTCTGAGCCATCCTGTAAGAAGGTCAGCCCCCCCCAAGGCTGCCACACCATGAGGAAGCCCAGGGCACATGGGAAGGCCACAGGTAGGAAGGGACTCAGGTCAAGGGCACTGCTTTATTAAGCCTCTGAGTCATCCAAGTTCGTTTGCCTGACTCGTGAGAAAACAGGCCTCTAGATGATTCTAGCCTCTGACTCTTAAGTGACCCCTGCACTGTTCTTGGGCATTTTAGATTTCTAAGCTGAGGTTGCACACATTTTGGAGGAGAGACAAACCATTCCTGCTGGGTCCTGACACGTACAGTCTTTGAATCTATTAAATAGCTATTTTACACCATTAAGTTTTACAGTGGTTTGTCATGCAGTAATAATGACAGGAACAAGATTTAATAACAATAAAAAGCCCAAAACATCTAAAAATGGACCTTTCAGCTGAAGGAATTTGAGACCCAGTGCCAGTCAGGGTTCTTTGGTTGCAAGCAAAAGAGAATTTACTAGAAGGATATGGGGCCAAGGGATCTAAAGGAATTCAGAATAACATCACTCAGGAAGTCCTCGGGGCCCTGGTAGTGGGAACTGATAGAGGGTTTGTTCAAGAGTCAGTAGCTGCTATGGATGTGCTCTGACCATACTCAGTCGTGTTGCTCTGATCAAAGGTTTTAATTTCAAGGAAAGCAACCAGTCAACCCAGACTGAGCGTCATGCCCACTCCTTGTCTAGGAGAAGACAGACACATGATTTTCCGTTTCAAAGACCCACACAAACTGGAGAGGGGTATGTACCCCAAGGGAAATCAGGGTGCTCTCATTCACAGGAGGAGGAATGGATCTGGGGCACCCAAAACCCACTTTGTATGGAGCTCCATGTGCTCTGACATATTCTAGAGGCTGCTGCCTTCATGCTCTAAAGCCAACTTTATTTCAGTATTAATATTATTCAAGGATGACTGAGGTGAGTGAGGTTTCTGGTGTCTATTCAGGGTAGGCTGAGTTGAAGGTCTTTCCTGCTTTTTATTTGCATGCTCAATACTGTCTTGGGTACCAAGAGCAAGTAGGTGAGCTCTCCTCCAGCTGATCCACAGTTAAGCTAGTGGAGCCTGTCTAGTTTTGAAGCTGACCTCATAGATTTGGAGCAGCACCAGGAGATTTTGGTGTCTCACTCCCATTCCCCAGCTCTAGTGACTGTTGGTGGCTAATGAAAATCAGCTTCCCTTTTTCCCCCACAGTCAGTGACTAAGAAAAGGCTACAACAAAGATTGGCTCGTGGCATTAGGGGTGATAACGCTGCTTTGTGGTTTATTCTAGAGAGCTCTTCCCATGAATCCGGGCAAGGCTAGCCTTTCCCTGTGCCCACATGATTGCCTGGCTCTGCCTCCTTACTTATCTCTTTCCACTGCCTTTCTTACAAGTGTTTCCTGAGAGCGTGTCTTTAATTCATCACTTGCATTAGACTCCCCATCTCAGACTCTGCTTCCAGACTATCCAACTTCGAACTCTAGTTGAGGTCAGTGGTTCTCAAACTTTTGCGTGCATCAGAACTACCTAGGTGGCTGGTTAAAACACAGACTGCTAGGTCCCTCTCAGAATTTCCGATTTGGCGGGCCTGGGCTGGGGCCTGAGAATTTGCATTTCTAACAAATTGCCAGGTGAGGCTGGTCTGAGCACCACACCTGGACAATCATTGTTTAGGCCAAGGGGGGTCAAACTCATTTTCATCAGAGACCACATCAGCCTTGGCTGCCTTCAACTTAGAACTGTATGAATGTAACTACTCCTTAACAGTTAAGCAAGAGCTCAGCTTTCACCTGGTAGAAACAAGGTGGAGGGCTGGATTCAGCCCATGGGCCTTGTGTTTGCCACCTGTGGTTCAGGCAAAGGCTAAAAGTGGCGTGACTTCACGCCAAGGCAGACCTCCATCCCCCTTCCTATGCAAAAATCTCTTGCCAGGTGGTCCTGAGTGGAACCTGACGTTCCTATTTAACTCTTTTGGTTCAGAGGTTAAAGACAAGCAAAAAATGCAAATTCTAACCGGACAGCATAAGCACATTCTGTTTCTACCTCTTACACTCTATCACAGTGTAAGTTTACTTAGCCAGTTACTCAGCAGATCTCTGAGTAACTGGCTAAGTAAAGACAGAAGGTTTGATGGGCTCAAAAATTATGTATTACAAGACCAGTTAAGGTGTTTCCAGCTGATTTTCGTCACAGAATCCTTTCTTCAAACAAACACTTCAGAGGAACCTCAATATATAGAACCAAGAGGGGAGGGTCTGACGAAACCGTTAGGGCGGAGTCTAGAAAACACTGGTCTACATATCGGCTGTGGTGGCTGGTCCAAAGAGGTCCTTAGCTACTTCTCCTTTTGATCCGGGCCTGGCCTGGGGCTGGTTTCAGATGGCACATTTATTTTGAGGAAACAGACCGATGGAATGATTTCACTGGGAAACCAGCATCCCCTCTATTGCATTTAAAGATCTGTAGACTACTGCAGGAAAAAAAACCACATTCATTATGAAGGAAAACAGGATTTGGCTCCATTGTTTATGTAAATGAGGCTTAGAAAAACCCGTGTTAGAGGAATACCAATGTCATGGGCCATGTACAAATCTTGGGATGTTTTGCCTTCTGTGTTTCATGGTCTTGCTTTTCCTTCCAGAAAAAAGGCCATGGCATATGAAAATGCTTAAGGCGCTCCACATTGCAGCCTGTGATGGCTTGGCTTTGATGAATGGTGTGGCGTTGCGCAGCTCATTGCAAAGCAATGCTTTTAACTTAAATCAGTTTTAAGTGAATATGTTTTACACATTCATGCGCCAGAGTTTGGAAGAGCTTTTTCCTGGAGAACAGCACCCCTCGAGACACTAGCACTGGTCAGGATGGGGGGCTGCCTCCCTGGCGCAGGCAAGGAAAGTGTTTACTTGCTGTGGCCTTCAAATTGCTACAAGTTTAGGGCCCACAGGGCTGCTATCTTAATGAAGCGGTTAATGATGTGTGAATTATAGATCCTGACAACCCCTTTAATAGAAACAACAGGGCTGCGTGCACAATGTACTGTGGCTGCTAAGTAATGACAGGCTGTCTGCTTCACATAACACAGTATCTTTAAGTAAAACACCACTCTTGCTTGGTGGCAGTGACAATTCCTAGTCGACACAAAAAGAAATGAGAGTCACGGAGAATCAACCCGGCTGACGCAAAGGACACTTCATTTCCAGCCAACTGGGGCTTGGAGTGCAGGGGCCAGAGTTTTTAGAGATTGCTGCTGAGTCCCGGACGATCCTTGTTTCTGCTCTGCCTAGGCTCCAGGCATTCCTGGGAGGTGCCTATTACAGCAAAGGACGGTGTGATGGATGCTTTAATAGCCTAAAAGTTGCCCTCGTCTCCCTGCCTCCCGCCCCTTCTCCCCACTGGAGGCACAGGAATGCTAGCTTTCCAGTTGATTTTCAAAGAACCAATTGTCTGTTCTGAATGCTGACTGATGTTTGCAATGGGATAATGGGGTGGGGGGCGGGTGCAGGAAAGCAATGCAAAGCCCAGCTGTGGAGTGAGGCATTTTCTGGTTGCTGACCGGCACAGTTCGAATGCATTAAAGCCAGACTTCTGAGGAGCTGAAAAACAAACCCGAACCTAAACAAAGCCTTTTCTTCATTTAATTTGGTGGTCACTTTTAAGCAAAAGTGAATTCACTTTCAATCTCTCAATAGGCATTGGATTTGGACTCAGAGGCCAAAGTCCGGTCTCTTTATCATTATCCCTGGGATGAGAAAACCAAATCTGTCTTGTTTGGGCAGGGGTGGTTTTCCTTTAAACAGTTCAGGGAACTGTTTGTCTAACCCTCACCATTCGAGGTGACAGATAGCAAGCAAAGCAAAGCAGAAAGAATGGCGTGCATTCAGCAGCGAACACAAACCTTTCCGTTTGTTCCCAGAGCTCCGAGACCCGAGCAGGAAAATCACTGCGCCTGAAAGGGCATTCACATGCAAATGAGGCCCTGGGCACCCTGCTTGGCTTCAGAAAAACCATTCCCACTCGGCTGGGAAAGGCTGCCTGGCCGGGTGGGGTCTAACTGCGCCTGGTGTGCCTGCCTTCTCCGGGAAAAGGAGCCCCCGACGTGGGCCAGAAGTAGTAGCCCAGGTGAAACTGGGTGTGGGGGGAGAGGAAAGTAATGAGTGTCAGGCAAGTCAGCAAAGTTATAGGGTGACCAGCGTTCCTGGATTGCCCGGGACTTGGGGGATTTCCTGAAACGCAGACCTTTCAATGCTCAAGCCAGGGCGAGTTGGTCACCATAGTTTCGAAAGATTTGCTGCCCTTTCTCAGCTAGACAGCAAATGGGCGCTATTGTCCGTTGTTGGAAACAACGAAAACCATTGGGAACTCAGGAATCTCTTTGTAATCTGTTGTTTCTTTGCTCTCCTTCACGGATTCCAGATCTTCTCTTAACTCTACTATAAGCAGCAAAATTAACTAGTGAGAGGTTCTACTTTTCAGTCTCCAAGTGCTGCTCCTGGGGGAGATGAGTGATAAATGGGGAAGTGACTTTGGAAGGAAAAGGGCATGAAGAATCTAGGATTAGGGGCTTGCTGCGTGGCAAGCACGTTACTCATTGATCAGCACCCCTCAGTTTTCCTGTGAGGAAGGTGGAGTTTTGCAGACGATGACACAAGGAGCTTAATAGGTACGATTTTCATAAGTTTGTATAAATAGTGAATCTGACATGAATTTTTTTTTTTGCCATTTATATTATTTCACAGGAGAGGGAAATATCAGACCACAATTTAACACTTTCCCCACAATAAAACTCTTGGTTTCTCTGACCCAAAGTCCTGTGGTGCTCTGTCTAGGAGGACACCACACTTTCCCCTTAAAATGTTATGGGCGATTGGGGTAAGGAACAGACATTTACTGAGCCAGGCAGTTTGCAGACCTTAAAAAGAAAGAATGGCACTAATTGAAGTCCATGTGTTCTACATAATTATCAAAATAATACACGACTGCTGTGAAATCATTCATATATCGATGAGTATAAGATGAAAAAAATGTCCCTACTCAGTCACCCTGGCCTCCAATTGCCAGAGATAACCACCACTCTCAGGTTCTTGTTCCACTTTGTAGAGATTGCCACACATATGGATATTTTTCCATGTCAGTACTCAAAGATCGTTCTTCTTCTGCTTTTTTTTTTTTTACAGTTGGGCTGCATTGTATTCAGATGCATGGTATTCTGACATATGAATATACCACACAATTTAAAGTTTTCTATTTAAGGACATCAAGGAAGTTTTCATTTTCTCAGTTTCAAGTGGTACTATAATACGCATCTACAGTTATATTCATACTTTTCGGGGGTATATCTGAAGGACAAATGACTGGAAGAGGAGTATACACTTAAAATGGTGGGTATTGCCAAAAGCTGTTCAAAATTGTACTAATTTTTATACCAGCCAACAAAGTATGAGAGTCCTTATTTCTCTCCCATCCTAGAAAACACTTAGTGCTATAAAGTGTTCTCATATTGACTAATCTTGTAACTAAAAAATATAATGTCCTTGTTGCTTTAATTTGCATTTTGAATGTCTTTATACATGTTTATTGAGCATTAGTATTATCTTGCAATAAATGCGCACCTGTAGAGGTATTATAAGTTCCAGGAATACAAAGACCAGCAGGACCAGACACCTGTCTTCAAATACCTTTTACTCCATCAGACGCCTACACAAGAACTGTAACAAAATCTTACAAGTACCATGGAAGAAGCTCATATAGAATGTTATAGGCATCCAAAGAACCATGTGGGCAATTTTCCAAGGATGGATCAAAGCCATAGGTCTAAAGGGCATGGGGGAGCTGAGCAGAAATTAAAGGAGTTTGCAGATGGGCAGGTTGGAATACTTTGTTACTTACTGTGTTATTTCGGGTGATTTCTTTGACTTGAGCGTCAGTTTCTTCACCTGTATGTGAAGCGGGGATGGTGTTTTTGCTGCTGCTGCTGCTGCTGCTGCTGCTGCTGCTGCTGCTGCCCCTGCCCCTCCTCTGCCTCCTGTTTGCCTCTCCCTTCTTTCCCTATCAATTCTCCCTCCTCTTCCTTCTTTTCAAGGAGAGGGGAACTTGTTTGAGGCCTCAGGGTCATGGGGTTCAGGCGGAGGCTGCCCCGCAGGGGAAGGAGGCAGTAGAGAGGCTTTATGGGAACTTCTTGGGGTGCAGGTTACTGGCATGCCCCCACTTCTTGAAGCATTGAGAGCATGGGGTTGCAAGGGAGCATACCTCTTACTCATCCTGTAGCAGTTGTATTTCTGGGCGAGCTGGTGGTGGAAGGGTTGAGGATACTGTCCCTCAGGCTAAGCACCAAGTGAAAGTGGTGTCTTACTAGATGTTGTTGTCTGGGAGAGTCTGGCTATTTTCCACTGTTAATTCACAAAAATTAGGTGCTGCTGGTTAGGTGAGACACCTCCTTGTCTTAGATTTTGGCTTTGACATTCTCGATGGTGCCACTGAGCTTGACCTTGAGGGTAATGGTGTTACCTGTCAGGGGTTTCTCAAAGATCCACATTACTGTGTCCTTGTTGAATAGAAAGGGCAGAATTCTGCTTCTTAAATCATATATTAGGAGGATTACATGAGAGAATGTTGACATGCAAGTGTATGCAAGTAACTGCTCCCTGTGAACTTCTTGTTAAGTTTCTGTTTGATAACCAATGTTCCTTATTTCTGAGTCGGAGTACTTACTTCCCAATTTATTTCCATTTTTGAGTTTTCACTCTATGAATCAATAAGAATAGTAACTTTAGAGCCTGGCTTTGCTACCCACAATAATATCCTTGAATGACATTATGCATCTATTGTTATGAAGTGTAGCTGTTGTGCATTTACACAGTCAAGGGCAATGATTCATGAAAGAAAGTTTGTGAAACTGATGGAAGAAATGCACTGATGCCAATGTAACTGGAAGGTGTAAGAGGACGGAATCAGAAGTTGTGAGCTGGAGAGAAGTGCAGCTGAAGCTGCGCCTTAGAACTTGGGAGACGCTCAGACATCTTCAGTACCAGCAGTGGCTTGATAGTCTTCATCCAAGGCAGAGAACATTCAGGAATCCTCAATACCAAGTTAAATGTTCAGATACCCTGAAAACAGACTTTCGGATGCCACTACTATTTCAGGTTTCATTTAATTTAACACATATTTACAGAACTGCCTACCAAGGTGAGTAGTTACATTTTGGGAGGACTCCTGAAGATACCAGGCTATGAAAACTTTGCTTTTATGACTTTGAAAGACAGCAGGTTTAATTCTCACTTGCACAAAAACGTTTTTATTCTGTTCCCCTTGAGGGAGACCATTTGAATGACCCCCAGCGGGTTTTGGTACTTGGGGAAGGTCCACTTGGTTATGTGCTGATACTTGCACCCATTTGTAATGGGACAGTTTTCACATGTGGGCCGCCCAAGGAACCTGTAGATAACCAGGAGCCCATGGCAAGGAGCGAGGGTTCCCTTACCATTCTGGAATGCCAGCTCTGAGCTTGCCCATGGGAAGGCCAGTGCTGCATTCACCACCGGTGTGCCCTAGTACAAGGAGTACTCCAGCTCTGTGTGGTGTGTCCTAAAGAGAGCCAAGGTCCTTTTCGTAATGTTCAAGAAGAGTTTATAAATGGAGAAAATGCAGGGCCTTTTCTTAGAAGTCAGCCCTTGAAGGCTCCAACTTACAGTTCAAGGTGGGTTACAAGTGGCAGGGTAACTTCCCCAGTGCTCACTGCCTTCCCATAAAGACAGAGGCCTTTATGGACTTAAGGTAATCGCAAGGTTAGAGCTACTTTTTTTTTTGGGGGGGGCGAGCTTTCCAGGTGACTTATTGTTGAGATACAGCATGCATACAGTAACTTGAGCAAATCTTAAATGTAAGTTAATGAACTGTTACATATCTTCCATGTAATTTAAAATAAATATTGAATGTAAAACTGTAAAATACAAACCTTGCATGTATTTTTATTTTAATTATATTTTATTGATTATGCTATTATAGTTGTTCCAATTTTCCCCATTTTGTCCCCCTCCACCCAGCACCTCCCACTCCCTCAGGCAATCTCCACACCGTTGTTCACGTCCATGGGTCATGTATAAGTTCTTTGGCCAGTCCATTTCCTATCCTGCAGTTTACAGCCCCATGGCTATTCTGTAACTACGTATTTGTACTTCTCACCTCTTCACTCATTCCCCCACATTCAACCTCCCATCTGGCATCCAACAAAACATTCTCCATTTCCATGATTCTGCCTCTATTCTCCTTGTTTGCTTAGTTAGTTTTTTAGATTCAATTGTTGATGTGTCTTTATTCTCTTTTTTATTGTTCATAGTTTTGATCTTCTTTTTCTTAAATAAGTAAGTCCCTTTAACATGCCGTATAATAGGGCTTGGTGGTAATGAACTCCTTTAGCTTTTTCTTGTCTGGGAAGCTCTTTATCTGGCCTTGAATTCTAAATGATATATTCGCTGTGTACAGCAATCTTTGTTGTAGGTCTCTGCTTTTCATGACTTTGAATATTCCTTGCCAATCTCTTTTAGCCTGCAAGCTTTCTTTTGAGAAATCAGCTGTTGGTCTAATGGGAACTCCCCTGTAAGTAACTAACTTATTTTCTTTTGCTGATGTTAAGATTCTCTCTTTATCTTAACCTTTGGCATTTTAATGATGATGTGTCTTGGAGTGGGTCTCTTTGCATCCATCTTATTTGGGACTCTCTGCATGCCCTGGACTTGCATGTCTACTTCCTTCACCAATTTAGGGATGTTTTCTTTCATTATTTTTTCAAAGAGATTTCCAATTTCTTGCTCTTTCTTTTCTCCTTTTGGCACCCTTATGGTGTGAACATTGATTGGACCTCTTGAATTTGTTCCAGAGACTGCTTATACTATCCTCATTTATTAAATTGTTTTTTTTATCTTGTTCTGCATGGTTGTTTTATGCTTCCTTATGTTCTAAATCATTGATTTGATTATCAGCTTTATTCACTCTACTGTGGTTTCCCTATAAATTGTTCTTTATTCCAATTAGTGTATTGTTCATTTCTGACTGGGTCTTTTTTATGCTGTTGAAGTCCTTGCCAAGTTCCTCGAGAATCCTTATAACCAGTGCTTTGATCTCTGCATCTGATAGATTGCTTATCTCCATTTTGTTTATTTCTCTGGAGTTTTTATCTGTTGTTTTATTTGGGCCTTTTTCCTTTTTCTCTTCATTTTGGCAGACTCTCTGGGTTTGTTTCTGTGTATTACATGGAGCTGCAATGACTCCCTGTTCTGGTAGAATGGCCTAATGTAGTAGGTGTCCTATAGGGTACACTGGCACAGCCTCTCCTGGCACCCAAGCTGGGTACTCTAGGTGTGCCCTTTGTGTGGGCTGAGTACACACTCCTCTTGTAGTGGAGTCTTGATTGTTGTTGGCAAGTCAATGGGAGATATTTTGCCAGGCCTGTCAGCTGCAAGGACTGGCCGTGACCACTGACCCCCCACATCCACCCTCCATGGAGGATCAGCTGTGCAGAGGCAGGGTGTTGCACTCTGACATGGTCTATACCCGTCCACTGGGTGTGCAGGCTCTGGGCTTTCTCAGATGGTGCAGGCCCAAGTCAGCCCTCACCTATGTTCTGCTCAGAGCTGCCCTGTGTGAGCTGTAAAGCAATCTGAGGTGGCTGCTACTTGTGCTGGGCTTGGAGATTCCCAGGCAAAGCCAAGCTGTGAATCTAGGTTGGCTGCTGCTAGTGCCTGGCCTGGGGCCACTCAGCAAGAGGTACAGGGGCTGGGGCTCACCGAGGGGGCCAGTTGTTTGAGAGAATTTAGGACGTTGTGAAGCCTGAGCCAAGACCAGCCATTCATATGGAAAAGCCACTGTTAACAGCTTGGGTGGGTGTTTAAGGTGGGTGGGACAGAGTCTCTGGGGATTTCCAGGGTAAGACAGTGTTAGCCAGGTTGATAGAGTCTCAGATATGGCACCCATTTGCTGGCTCTGTGGCTCTGTGCAGGGAGGGTTCAGAAAAGGAATAATGGCCTTTGTACACCTTTCTGTCTAGTAGGAAGCTGTCCCCCAGCTCTTGCCTTGATTCCAGATGCCTCAGTTCCTCTCCATGTGCCACTGGTGATTTTCAAGCTGCTACTCTGCTGCTGGAGCTCAGAGGGAGTGAGTCTGAGTAAGTTTGTGTGAAGGTTCTTTAAGAGGAACTGCTTGAATCTCAAGAAGTTTTTTCCACTGACTAAATCCCTGCTGGTTTTTGTAGCCAGAAGTCATGGAGACTCATCTTTCTGGCACTGGAACCCTGTTCTGGGGGTCGTGGTGTGGGGCTGGGACTCCTTGCTCCTGAGATATGCCTCCCAAATTTTTATCCACCACATGTGGGTGTGGGACCAGCCTGTTTCCTGTCTCTACTCCTCTTGCTAGTACAGATGGATATGGCTTCTTTAATTTTGTAATTGTCGGACTTACATTCAACTCGATGTCTGATGGTTCTGAGTGATGGTTGTTCTGTATTTCAGTTGTAATTTTGATGTTGTGTGAGGAGGCAAGCTGTGTTTACCTATGCCTCCATCTTGACTGTAAATCATCCTTGCGTGTGTTTGAAAATGAAAAGAGCTCCTTTTAGATTTTCTGATGGCTAATTCTGGATAAATTAACCAGAGCTGAACTTTCCTGTCTCCATGGCTCTGTGTGTCTTATCTTGCTGGTGGTTTGAGCATCTGGGTGGTCTGCCCAGGTTGAATCCAGCCCTGCCTAACAGAGAGAAAGGGAAGGTAGCTTTCCCTTCGTGGTGTCAGAGAGTGTGCCTCTTGTACCCAAGGGGGCTTTAAGGAGAGAATCAGGCTGAAAAATCCCTTGAGAACCGCTGCCATATTTCGGAGGTGCTTTTAGATGAGGCTTCCTGGAAGCTACAGAAATGGTGACTCTGCGTTTGAAGCAATCAATGATTCAAATGTAACATTGAAGGTAATTTCAGAGCATTCCCTGGGAATCTTGGCTCATTCAGTTGCTCCTCTATCAGTTAAAACAGAGTTCTTTGTCTTTGGGATTGATGAGTAGGCATAAAGGCAATTCCAGAGCCAACTGTCAGATAAAGCATACTAAGTTCATACCCTATAATGACAAGGTCATGCACCGCATGGACTGCTTTTAGATTGGCTTTGAGGAAACTCAGATGAAGAAAAGCTTTTATCAAAGAGAAAGAGAGAGAGAGGGAAGGAGAGAACCCCACTTTACCTGAGAATACGCAGGGATCAATAGGAATCCAGTTCTGGCAGGGACACCGGCAAATGACCCTGTTTCCATAATGACTTCTTTACATTATTGAATACAATGGGAACTTTAAGGGCGACTGCAATAACAGTTTCTCATGAAAAATTAACAAAGAATTTATGGAAATGTAGGAAAAGTCCCAAAGCAATTAGCTTAGATTTCTCTAGAGCCTGAGAAAAGCCAGGATAATTGCATGCAGAAACTGCATAAAGTGGCTATTTTCATTATCGCTAGAAAGAGAAACTCCATTTTCATCACAATGGGATATAATGATGTTAAAGCTAACAGGGAGATATGTTGGAAAAGGTTACAACACAGTTTACCAAATGGTTTGATTTATGCAGCTTTGGAGACATACACTTAAGATTACTACTGTTAGGGGACGGGAGAGGTTATCCTTGAAATTCCCAGAGGCTCCTATATGATAGGAAAATACATTATGGTTTCCTGAAAGCTAATTGTACATCGCCACTAGGATGCACAAGATTGAATTTAATTCGTCTCAGAATTGAGAGCTGAATTGTACTACAAGCTGGCACATGAATATCCGTTCTGACTTGACTTTGTTGTTAATTGGCTATTATGCATGTTTATGGGTGCACTTAAGGCTGGGGTCTGCTCGCTGAGCGTCTTAGAAACTCTGAGGTCTGGCACCCTATGGAAGCAGGGGCAACATTCGGAAAAACTTCAGAGCCCTTACTAGGCCTACAAAGAGATTATACATTATTTAAGTGTTGCTATTTTCGGTAAAATAAAATGAAACGAGTAGGATCCTTTTTTCTGTTGATATTCATTCACAAGCACTGGCAGTTTAATACTCTTCCCAAGTCAGAAAAAAGCCAGCTTCTCCTTGGCTGTCTGTAAAGAAATGGAGGAAGAGACAGGGCACAGCAAGCTTTTATCAACCCCCAGTGTCCTCTGCAATGTCACACACACAGATCAGGACGGCCTTTTCTATCTATAAACGCTGGAGAGAAGGCTGTGCCCGGGATTCGAATGATTCTTGAAAGCATTAAACAGGTTTGCTCTGAAGCCCACAGAATATTAATAACTTGTTAGCTGCAGTGTCAAAAGGATCGTACAGCCTCAATCTTATTTGGTAAACACTCCGTGTTTAAAAAAGAAGAAGAAAAAGAGATTTTTAAGTGTTCCCAACAAAAGCCTCAGCAGAAGTCTGACTCTGAAGGGACACCGCTGTCTGGGGACAAATGTCAAACACAGTTCGAGCTTTGTTTAAAAAGGACTGAAAGGATCCCTGAGCCTGCACTTGGCATGCTGATGGCCGGCATTAAGAAAATTGATCTGCAATAACAAAACCACCTCCACGTCACAACCTGGCCAGTCCATTTCCAGCAGATGTGACAATCATATTTTGACAGTGCAGATAGGTGATAACGGATGGTAAAAGAAATGCCTATTTGACATGGGACCCGAGTTTACGCAATTGCAGGTCTTCTGTTTGTCTGGGATGCATCAAGGACGCGAAAAGTGGAGAGAATAAACAGAAGCCAGGATCTTGGTATAATCAATGCAAAATGATGCGAGCCCCATCAGTATGATTCTAGTCTACTTTTCATTTGGATTTGCTTCTGCATTTAATAATAGCCCCAAGAATAAATTAAAATTCCTGCAGTCTTTTTTTTTTTTGCCATCTTCTGCCAGCTTCTTTGTCATCCCAAACACATTTTTTTGGAGCACATTATTCACCTGGTTAATGAAAGAAAGGAAGGAAAACTGAATAGCAGGCTTTGTTGTAAATGATCCTGACATTTCACTCAAGCATTCTGAGCAGCTCTGACATTCAACACCCTTGTACCTGAAACTTCTGGACATCTCCCGTTCTGGCAGGTCAAATAAAGCTGTTCCCTGGGGGAGAGTTTAAAACTACTTGTAACGTGTTTTGATTTACAGATTATCAATTCTGCTGAGCAACAGAGAGACATATTTGGGAGTCGCATAAACAAATACATTCAACTGTGCTGTGGATTAACCTAAAGTGACACATTTATTTAAAAATCTGCCCACTACTTGTCCTCATTGATTAAATGCCCTTAAGAAAGTAAGTCTGATGAAATGAAAGCCATTGAGATGCAGCACACCTCCTCCGCTCCTTTGGAGGGCTGACACATTCCCCAGAGTGGGAGATCGGACGGCTGATAAACTAACACTGAATTATAAGCACTTTGCGGAATGTCACTGGCAAATGAAAGATCTACTGTTTTGCTTGCAAAGCAACCATATGCCTTAACAGCACAAAAATGGACACGGTGCAGAATTATTTCATCCTCTGTGCTCAGAATATAAATGAATGTGTACGTACACCGTGCGTGCATTTTCACGGCACAGATCAGCTCAGCGCCAGCAAGGCTTGTCCCTGGCTGCAGTGCCATTGATCATAGAAATGGAAGGGCCTGCCAAGGACTTTGTCAGCGTTGTCAGGACTCCAGCAAGCGTTGGGTGACTTTGCTGTGGCTTTAGCTGTCTCAGACGGCTGAGAATGTTTGGGGGGATGGCAGTGGCGGGGCAAGGGGGTGGAGAGGTTAAATAGAAAACTGTTTTCGGTTTGGAATTAGGAGTGGAAACAACGTTTGAGGGGTAGTGAGAAGGGTGCCAAACGTGTGGTTCAAGCTATGCCTTTTCCTTACGAGCCTTATGGCCTCAAGAAAATCACTTCAATTTGCTGAGCCTCCAAGTTTCTTTGGCTGAACAATAGAGCTAATAATGTCTATTTTTTATGGGATTGTTGAGAGGATGGTGTGGGATAATGTACAAGAATGTGCTTTGTCAACTGTACAGCACCATGTAAAGATCAGGGGGCACCAGGGCGGCAATGCACAGAAGCGCCAGGCCCCACCTCCCCTGTCCGCACGCAGTGGGCCTGCAGGCGGGCCTCGCGGGGACACCCTGCGACACCCTGCGCGCCCGGCAGGATTGGCGAGACGCCTCTTTGCAGACCGTTCCAGGCTAGAACAGAAAAACCTAGAAAATCTCAAATATACTTCAGACCTCGGTCTCCAGTTTTAAAATGAAGGAAACACTAAAGTACACTGGAATGCTTCTAACTTTTGGAATTGTTTTGATCCTAAATGAGAGACCAGGCTTGATGAATATTCAAACAACTTTTTGTTGTTGTTTCTCTTTATGTGCAACCAACATTTCTTTTATTTATTTTTATTTTTAAATTTTTTTATCCTCAGGGTATATTTTTATTCATTTTAGGGAGAGGGGAAGGGAGAGAGAGAAACATGATGTGAGAGAGAAACATTAACTGGTTGCCTCCTGCACGCGCCCTGATGGGGAATTGAACCCGCAACCTAGGTATGTGCCCTGACCGGGAATCAAGCCCACAAACATTTTGGTGTATGAGATGACACTCCAATCAACTGAGCCACCCGGCCAGGGCCACCAACAATTCTTTTAAAAATCTTCCATGGGAAGTCAGTTTTAGGCGTAGCCACGTAAACATTATTTCTTTGCCTTCACACCTTTCCCTCTGGTCGTGTCCACCAGGCACAGATGTTAATTCTTCCACGCATTCTTTTTATAGCACCCTTTGTTCCAAAACATCGCTGGGTCACACTGGGAGGCCCTTCCGGCTAGGCAGGCCTATACCTACCTCTGTACAGAGCATGCAGAGCTTTCTGTCTGAGGCTGCTTCCGGAGGCTTTGGATGCCCTGTTCCAATTGGAGACTCTCGAGGGAGTTCAATGTGGACAGTCCTATTTAACACCTCGTGTGATGGCCGCAAGTCACCTTGGTTCTGGTTTTGGCTTGGCCAGTTGCCAGCTGTGTTGCTGTAGTGTCCAGGCTCTATCTTTAACATCTTGAATAAGAATAATAATATTGATGATGTTACTAGTAATAATGATGATACTAATTATTGACTATCTACCAAGAGTTTTTTATAAGGGTTAATATGTCCGGTGTGGTATACTTCTCCTAGGAACTTGCCATGTTGGATTTTACTAACCTGTCTGGTGCACAGGTTAAATCGCTGGCTCCACCTCTAGTGGGTGTGAGAAGGGGAATCAGGACCCAAGTCAGTGACCCTGAACCCTGAGCCGCATCCACTCTGCTCCTCTCACTGGGCTGTTGAGATCGAATGTGACCCTGCCTGTGAAAGCACCTTTCTTTCTTTTTTAGAAAGCATTTCTATTTATTTATTTTAAATTATGTAAGCAAATCATTTTTTTATCCTCACCTGACACTATGCTTATTGATTTTAGAGAGAGGGGAAGGGAGGGAGAGAGAGAAGGAGAGAAACATCAATGCCAGAGAGAAACATCCTTTGCCTCATGTATGTGCTTTCATTGGGGACCGAATCTACAACCCAGGCACATGTCCTGACTGAGACTCAAACCCAAGACCTTTTGGTTTATGGGATGATGCTTTAAACAACTGAGCCACATGGACCAGGGTGCAAATCATTTCTTGTGGAAAATTTGCAAAGCACAAACAGGAGTAAAAACTACTTATTCTCCTACTGCTTTTTCTAAAAAGATCTAAAGTCAAAGTCCTTCCCTCCAACTCCCACTCCATCGTTCAGAGGTAAACTCTGTTAACAGTTGTGTATGTGTAATTCCATACCATTTTCTTGGTAAAACTTTCTTCCTTGTTTTTCTTTTATTTTTTTCCTCTTGGTAAAACTTATTTGAAAACTAGAAAACCCCAATATAGAACTGTGAGTCTGATTTTCCTGCTGTTTGGCATGAAGGACACAGGATGACCTTGAGCTTCTGAGATGTCCGTTTCAGGATGCGTTTGGCTGCCTCTGGTTGTGGCTTTTCTGCATGGCCATCTGTGTGTGTTTCAGGAGCCACTGTGGGACCAGCAGTGGTCCCCAGCTGGCCCAAGTGATGGGAAATGTGTGTTTTGACCTGTCTGGGGTTTTTGTACCAGACTGTGTCTTTTTGTCTTCTTCTTTCTCTGCTCTCACTCTTCCTTTCCTGCTTTAATTCCTGACCCTCCTCCTCTCCTCAACCATCTTTAATCATGGTTTGAGTGGAAAACATTCAGAAGAAAGTAACTGGTAGGGAGGTGGGAGAGAAAGTGTTGAGAGACAGGAGAAAAAAATTAATACTCCGCATCTGTCTTTAGGTAGCTGAGATTCCTTTCCTGTGATTTAGCAAAGGACTTTGGGGTAGAACCAACCAGTACACTCAGAAGCTTTAGCAAATATCCTATTTCCCTGAGGGGAATACACCAGATAAGTGAGAGAAGCAGGGGACTTGGGACCGTGGTCAAAATCTGTGAAGAGGTGGAGGAATCAGCTTCTGTTTATTCTCCAAGTCCCTGGAGACACCCCTGCCCAAGTCATATCCCAGGTTTGAGCTTCAGCTGGAGCTAAAAACCCCGGTGACAGTGGAACAAGTAGCAGCAAGACTTGGTTCTTTCAGTGACACTTTCAAAAGACAACTTGAGTGAATCGTCCTGATCAGATGGGAAGAACAGTCAAGGGCTATTCGAGCTGTTAGGGCCGTTTCACACTAAGGACTGGGAAGCCGGTCAGCGGGCCTGCCGGGACCCTGAGCGGCACCGCCTGCATGTGGTCCAGGAGGCCAGGAAGTTTCTCCTTCAGAGTGAGTGTTGCTCCAGGTCGGCCCCAGACGGAGAAAACTTCCCTGTCAGGACCCGCACGGTTGACGTTTACATCTTGTGCTCTTGACGTCTCTTTTATGGCTAAATTTATGATATAACCCAGAATCTAGAAAGTTTGCTTGCTCAACTGCCCCTTCATGCCTCATTTACAAGCACATTAAAAAAAAATCTCTTTATCGCTGGCTGAATAGTTTTAGGCAAAATCTGGGGTTTTCCAGTCCATTCCATGTGACCCTCATTGCCTGTTTTTCGCACATGCAGAAGCATGTGACACTGATCGTATGTGACAATAATAAGGCAGACATTCTATTGAGGGCTTAGTCACTGTTGGCGCCAGAAACCGTGAGGGGGGCTGCGGGGTGGCTTTGAATGGTTCATCACCGTCAGAAGAAGCCAGAGGTTGAATTACAACTGAATATGCACAGTTGGATGTATTTCATTATTTATAACACATGCATCATTTTTAACTGTCCTCTGAACGCTCCATCATTGTTCTGATGGGTCCCTTCTCCTGCTCACTTCCCTGGCCCAGCCTCTGTCATTGAACATACTGTGACACGCTGCTGTCAGGCAGACTGGGGGCCCCCGCAAGGCTGTCACCTCTGCTTCAGAAGTCAAATCCCAGGTTTCTTAGCCAAGTATTCAGAACTTGGTGAAGTGAAAGCAAAAAGAAAACCAAGCCGCTTTTGGTTTACTATGCCAAAAATAGAGTTTGTACCCATGGAGGGCATTCAAAAAACCAGAAACAGTAGACACATTGCATCAATATGTCCTCATCTGTGTCAGGCACTGGGCTAGGTAGTGGGGATGCAGCAGGGAGTCCCTGCCCTCATGGAGCTCACAGTGTGGCCAGAGAAGCAGACAACAGACAAGATGACCGCGTTCACAGCTGATGCTCCGAAGGATAGAAACAGTAACAAGGTGTGACTGAGGATGAGGGGCAGTGTCGAGAGAGATGCCACTGTCCAGTGATGCTGTCCACGAGGAGCAGGTAATTATGCTGATTTGTGCAAGTAGCTCGATTTCCAGGTCACTGGTCTCTGCCATTTTTAACCCTGTTGGCAAGTCTCCAGCAGCTCATCTTTGTAATATTGATAATGAGTCAGGGTATGTAAAGGTCACGTGGAGAGTTTCCATGGGAGGTATAGTACCTGCTGGGGCTGCTGTAACAGAGTACCAGAGAACCAGTGGCTTAAACAACAGAAATTTATTTTCTCACGATTCTGGAAGCTGGAAGTCTGAGAAGAAGGTGTTGGCAGGGCTGGTTTCTTTGAAGCCTCTCAACCTGGATTGTAGATGGTCGACCTCTTCCCCTGTCTTTGCATGGTCTCTGCTTGTGCGCATGCGTGTTTGTGCCCACGTCTGCCTTTCTTATAGGGACACCAGTCACACTGCGTCAGGACCCATTGCAATGAGCTCATTTTAACTTAATTACCCTCTGAAACACTCTGTCTCAGTCACATTCTGAGATATTGGGGGTTGTGACTTCATCATGAATTTTGAGGAGACACAACTCAGCCCATAAACATGAAAAAGAGAAGAATGTCTGATTGCAGACCTTCGTATGGATGCGTTTTGGGGGACATTATCTTATCCTCTGGGCACCACATAACGTGCTACACCTTGTGCCTAAGAAAAATGACCATCAGATGACACAATGAAGGGTCTGTTTTGCATTCTTTAGGGAGACGGGGCTACAGTGGTGTGGGTTCTGCTCTGAAAGGGCCTTCTGACAGCCTTGAGCTGGGCGAGACATTCTTTAAAAAAATATTTTATGTCTTTTATGTCAAAGTTAGGAGATGGACCACACTCCCAGTTCTGAAAAGGTGCTGCCAAATATTCCACATCTAGTGGAATATATATTAAGTAAAAATCACCAAGCTAAATCATTAGGAAAAGGGCACCTAGTTTAAAGAAATCTGTTGATATACTCATAATTTTGCACCACAGAAGGAAATCAATTGACAATTTATTGAAAACTATGTGCTCAGCACGCTGCTGAGGGGAACTTAGAAGCGCGTAATTGATTTATTCTCTCTTTCAGTCAACAATTATTTATTGAGTCTTTATCATGCACTTCATTTGCAATGTCCTTAAAAAAAACTGGTTAAGTGTAACGCAGGCATGATCTGAGTTTGTCCAGCCTGTTCCATGACCTCTTGCTGTAGAATCCCTCGTCAGGCCACCGTGCTGGGTGCTGGGGTGGTGGCAATGGTCAGGCTGGGCAGATCGGGGCTGCCTTGTGACTCAGAGAGGCTTCCTGGATGATGAGCCCCACAAAAGGGGCTTGTGAGGGACACACAGTTAAAATCCATACACAGCAAAGGTGGTGGTGAGGATGGAGTGCCAGTTATGAATATCTGGGAAAAAGCTAGAAGGAGAAGGAAGGCTCTTGAAAGAAATAGCGGGTCCCATGGATTTACTGGGCAGAACTCGTGAATCTGTGTGTTTCTCTTACTGGACCTGATTAATGACATATGTATCAGAGAAAAGGGCCTGTCTTTGTTTTACACACACACACACAAATTCATACTCCCTTAGCACCTTGCACTTAGCTTACTTAGTTGTTACACTGTCTTAGTTGTTTACTTACACATCTATCTCTCACATTTATTCTGAACATTTCTGTGGCATCAGAAATGGAGCCCATTGGCTACTCAAAAAATATCTGTTGAATGAGTAACTTAATCAGTGTGGAGTTACTTGGAAAGTTTTTCCTTGAATAGGTTCTTTCAAGATGTATAGTAGTGATCTTTTTGAATCGGGTTGGCAATGCACCACTGAATGCTTGTTCATGGTAATAGTAGCTAGGTAGGCTCTAACATCCATTAGGATGCAGGCATGAGAAAAGACTATCCTTTGGAGTAGCCCCAGAAGGAATCTTTCATGCATGGTCTAAATGGGAGATTACTAAAAATGCATGATTGAGAGAGAGAGAGTGATAAAGAGGACCACTCCTTTCACAGATAGATTTAGGTTCAGCTTTTCAAGAAATGAGCACCTTGGCCACGTTGACCAAATATGTCCAAGTAGTGCTTTCAAAGCAGCGCCCATCTGCCGTGGTGCTGCCAGGGGGTTAGGGTGGTCCAAAAGCTGCCCCGGCCTGGCAGGGATGGGAACTCTGAGTGCTGCGGGCTCCCACTCTTTCAGGGCTGGAGACCTTGACGGGCCTCTCGCTCATTCATGAACTCCTGTTGAACCGTGAGAGTCACATGAATTCAATGGAAGTTCCACGAGAACTGAGAAAATGAGTGAGAAGTAGTTCTGGGTTTCAGCCGATTCTCAGATATTTGTTTGGTCCAAAGACTTTGTCTGGGAACATGAGGAAATAAAATCCTGTCAGAAAAACAAAAAACGGCTTCTTCAATCCATTATAACTATACATGAATGAGGGTACCAATAGTTATTTATGCCTTGAAGTAAATAATATCTGGAGACAAAGTGTCACAGATTAAAACACATACTTTTAAAATTCATAAATATAACATTTATTTAAAATTTCTTGTGTTCACTAATAGGAGTTTCATTAAGTTATAACACATCCTTTTGTTACATTACCTGGCAGTCATTGAATATTATATTTCAAAGGAATTTTAAACAGCATGGGAAAAACTTATGATACAGTAAGTTGAAAAGGAGGACACAAACTATGTCAGCATGAAAGGCACACTGTATGTAGAGGAAAGACGAAGGCCCAGCTGTGTTAATGGTGTAATTTTAATGTATGAGGAACTATGGATGGATATATTCAATATACAACATATAATGGAAATTTCAAAGAAACAGGAAGGAAAACCATGGAACTTACACATATGCACCCATCAAAACATTAATAATGTATCATATTTGTTTCAAGTCTCTCTTTCAAACATACAAGAAATCCAACATTACAGATAACAACTTTGGTTCCACCCTTATCTCTCTCCCCTCCCTCCTCTGCAGAAGTGACCCCTGATTTTCAGTTTGGCCTATCTTTGCCTGGAAAGAATAGCACGTTTAGTGACTAAATTCCGGCCAGTGGAATTAAAGTAGAAATTATATGCACAACATCTTGGGAAGTTCCTTCAAGGAAGGTGTGTGAGGGTTGGGTTGTCCTTTCTCCTCTCCCTCCTTTTTGGTAGCTGGAAGGTGACTCTCACGGCCAGAGCTGCTTTGGGCCAGCGGGTGGAAGCTGTGTGTGACGGGTGGTGAGGCTATAGGTGGAAAACTGGTTTTGTCATGCTCACAGAGTTGCCATTACAGCCAGAAGCAACTTACCTGGACTTCAATTTGACAGACAAAATTCTAATTTATTTAAGCCAGCAATTTTCAGCCTTTTTCATCTTATAGCACACATAAATTAATTACTAAAATTCTGCAGCACACCAAAAAAATATACTATACTGATGTGGCAAAAAAAAAGTATAATTTTGATTCATTCACACCAGACGGCTATTGCTGTGTTGGCTGTTGTCATTTATTAATTTGACAGTCTAAGGGAGAAGAGGTCAGTGGCCCCGACTGAATAGTCAGGTGTTGCATGTTGTAAGAATTCCTGTGTCACACCGGTTCAAAATCACTGATTTAAGCCGCTCTTATTTTAGACTTCCTGTCTCTGGCAGCCTAAATTTATCCATTTAATACCCTATGTATCATTCTCATGCATGACTTGTGTTTGTATCACAGATGTGTGTATTCTAGCCGATACATGCACTGTGTGTTAACATTATGAATATAACTACATGGATCATACTGTACATATCCTTTTGTAATTTGCTTTTAAAAAATGTGACAAGATGTTTTTGATATTTATCCACATTGATGTTTGTAGATATAGTTCACTTTATTTTGACTGCTATACACTATTCTATAATGTGTCTCTACTGAGTAACAGATAGATGGATTTTACTATTTAATTGCTGCAAAACATACGACGACAAACATCTTCGGGCATGTTCTGTGGTACAAAGGTTTGTCTCAGGTGGACACCCAGAGGCAGAGCGTCTGGACGACAGGGTACAGGCATCGTTAGCTTTACGAGGTCTTGCCAAAGGGGTTGCTCCTAGACACAGTCTTTCCAGCAGTTTATGAATTTCTATTTCTGCAACCTGACCAACATGTGCTACTATTGTGCTTTTCATATAATATTTCCAATCTGATGAATGAGAAGTGGTATTTAGTTGTCATTTTCAATTCATTTTATGGAGTGAAAATGTATCACCTTTATAATTAGAAAAGATAAATTTTAAATCATCTCTCAGTTTGAATCTCAATATCTACATTGAGTTGCTTCGGGGAATCTAGATACGTATCAAGTATCAGTGGGGAATCCTTCTCATCCACAGGGATCCCTCTTCCAGCTCATAGAGGTATGTAATTTATTGTTCTTAAAGTACTGTGTACCATAATACCAGTCAATTAAAACTTTTGTTATGCTTTAATACATTTTTTCATGAATGGCACTAAAGCCAGCTGAACTAGTGACTTAGGACTCTGTTTCTGGCTACCTTGCCACACAGTTGTCTTGTTCTGCTGGTACTGTAAACAAATCTCTCTAACTGCTATGTATCACCCGCCCTCCAAAATACGTATTGGAAAATGGCAGAAGCATGGTTTTGCTTGATCTCCCTCCTCCCCTGCAGTGTCTTCACCAACTCTGTTCTCTAGGTGAACATGTACCCCCCGTCCTTTGTTCTCTGGGACATCCCAGGTCCATCTGCCCTTTCTTAACTCTCCCCCTATGTATCAGATTCTTATAGACCATGGACATGAGCCCAATTCACTGTTCATTTTGCTAAGCTGCTGGCCTGATGTAGGCATCTTCTCAGAAGGGTATTTTCACTTTGATAAGGAACTCTGGAAGACAGAACTACCTTAGTGGTTTGAGAGAAGATGTATTCCACTCCACCCAAAAAGATTGCGAGAAAGGGCTCGATCTTGACAAATGAAGAGGTGAAGTTTGGAGCTTACCGATTTTGCTGGTGGTGCTTAAATGGCACCACAGAATTTACTAATGTAAATCCACTTGAGAATATTTGTCCCGGCACTTAAAAAAATTGTGGATCTGGAAAGAATGTGGTAGGCAAATCTTTTCCGGTGGTATGTTATAAAATCTATTTCCAAATCTTTAATGTAAAATTCTGGCAATGGCAGGGAAACCCACTGTTGTGCAGGATTCTACCTGGAATTCCTTGCAGTCAAAGAAATGTATACATTGTAGACATTTACACAGGTAAGGACAGATTAGCAGTTCAGGTGGGTGAACACTCACCAGAGGGATTAGATCCCCTGAAGGCCAGGCTACCAGATCAAGGGAAATCCAGTGGTTCCATGGAGGGATTCATTTGGCAATAAGAATAATACGACCAAGTAACGATAAGCACAAATCTCAGGAGTAGGGAAAGGATGCGAGAGGCATCGGGCCAGTTCTGTAAGTTGGCATGGACATATTGAAGACTGGAAACTGGGAGACCTGGTTGCTGGGCGCAGGTAACAGGCCAGTGCTCTTGGTCTTTTCAGGTCCTAGGGCTCTAAAATGCAAGGCTGGGCCACACAGAGCTCTATGATGTCTCCCAACGCTCACACTGCATTACTCGGAACTAGGTCTCGGTCACATTTGTGCCAATTTGAAATAAAAATTGGGTAACCTACAAGCATTAGCAAGGTTCAGAAAAAGTGGCACTGATTCTGGAACCTGCATGATAAAACTAATAGTTAGCAGACAGCATATAGTACATGATAAGCATCATTCTCAGTTCTTCACATATGAGCATTTAATTTTCATAACGACCCCATCCATAGGTATCATTTTTATTCCCCCTTTTTCAGGTGAGGACATCAAGGCTCAGATTTAGTAAAAATCGCTCAGCTCTATTAAATTCCTCTGAATTATTGAAGGTCTCTAGGACTCATTGTTGTCCTCTACAAGACGGGAATAACCAAATCTCCCCTTCGTACCTTCCAGGGCTATGGTTAACATCATGGAACAATGCATGTAAATTATATTTGAAATGGCTTTTGTACTTTATTTATATAGACATCAGAGATTATTAAAGGTTTAGGGTAGAGGAGAGATCAGAAACCATCAAACATAGCACAGCAGGGGCAGTGAATGAGTGAAACCTGGAGTTTTGCCTCAGTAAATTAGTTTAATTCATGGCATTTAAATTTACATGATATTTGACACATATGGAAGAATATACACATACTCTTATATACTTATAAGCTTGAATAAAATTATGAGAAACATCATGAGCCCATCATCCTGTTGTCAAAGGCAACTGTTCTGAGTTTCTGTGTGTAATCATTCCCTTGTGTTTGTTTTTTAATTTTTTTAACAGCTTAATTGAAATAATTCACATACCACACCATTCACCTATTTAAAGTGTGCAATGTAACATTTTAGAATATTTACAGCGCAACTACAATCAATTTTAGAATATTTCCATCACCTCCAAAAGAACCGCCCTATCCAGGTAACATTACTATCCTTTCTTCTCCAGCTCTCAAATCCCTCTTCTATTTTTTAAATGTAGCTGTTTATCACAGATGTACTACACATATGTTTTTACCTAAATGTATATTTAGTTTTGATTTTATTTGACCTTAAAATTTTTTTTGTATTTTATATACTCAGCAAAATGTTTTTAAAATTTATTCATGCTCATGCTCATGTATAAAGTTGTAAATTTCAACTGTATAAATAATGCAAAATTAAAAATTTTCAATTACAGTTTACATTCAATATTATTTTGTGTTAGTTTCTGGTGTACAGCATAATGGTTAGACAATGATAAAAATGTAAAATTTTTACAAAATAGTTATAATTCATGATCAGATTAGTTGAGTGGTATATTCTCTTTTCTGCATTCTTGCCAACTTTTAAAATAAGAAAATTGTATGTGTTAATTTTTAGAGAGGGGGGAGGGAAGGAGAACAAGAGGGAGAGAAACACTGATGTGAGAGAAACATCAGCCGATTGCCTCTCATACATCCACAACCCAGGCATACGCCCTGACCAGAAATCCAACTGGCTACTTTTTGGTTTGTGAGGAGATGCCCAATCAACTGAGCCACACCGGTCAGGGCCTTGGCAAATTTTAATATTTTCAGGACTCTTAATTTCTGCTGATCTAAGGGATGCAATATACAGCCTCTTGTTTTAATGTTTCCCTGACTGAGGATGAGGTGGAGCCTCTTGTCACAGGTTTATTTGCAAGTTTTGTTTCTTCATCTGTAAAACATCAGTTCATATCTTTGACTCATTTTTTCTCACTTGGGCCCTTGTATGATTGATTAGCAGCCCATTTTTCTACATTCTGAGTAGTAATCCATTGTCAGTAACATATGTGCCAAGACTTCCCGCAACTTTCTAGTGTATGTAATTCTTTTTGTCGTTTTTTTCCTGGTGTTTGTCTCCCACAAGTTATCATTACTTGTAAGTTTTCAAAAGTATCTATTAGAAAATCTTTTGAACTATTATTTAGAAGTTTGCTTCATGTTTGAGTTTAATGAAACCTAACTTATTCGTTTTTCATATCTAACTTAATTGTATTATGTTTAATACTGGACATTTTTTGCTGCTTACTCTGATATTTTTGTGGTCAGTTTTTCGTAAATGTTCCATGTGTGCTGGAGAGGGCTATATATTCTCTAATTGCCGGTTCACCTCCTTCTTATGTCCTTTAAACACACACATACGCACACACACACACACACACACACACACATTTATATTGTAATCTTCACTCAAGAGAGAAAGGGAAAGAGAGAGGCAGACAGACAGACATCATCTGGCTGCTTCTGTACGTGCCCCTACTGGGGACTGAAACGGCCACCCAGGTATGTTCCTGACCTGGACTTGAACGAGCAACTCTTTGGTGCACGATGTTGCTCCAACCAACAGAACCACATGGCCCTTGGAGTATATTGATTGCAATTTTAATTTCCATATGTTTACTAAGTTTTTGCCTGCTTGAGCATCAGTAACTGAACTAGATATTGAGTATTCAGTTATGATGATGAACTAATTAATTTTTACTTGCAATTTTAACATTTTGTTGTTTTGTGTATTTTAAGTCTGTAGTTGGTGCAGGCACTTTTTGAATTTGTATGTGATTCTGGTGAGGTGGACCTTTGACCACCACGGCATGCTTTGTTTAAAAAATACATATTCTGAAGCCTATTTTTTGAATTAATATACCCAATTGTGCTTTGTTTGGTTCATGTTGACCTAGAATATTTTTTTCTCTTTTTACTTTAAACTTCCTCGGCTTTTATCTTTTTTACTTCTAACCTTACCACGTCCTCATTTTAAAACTGTATTGCGTGAATAGCTTATAGTCAGATATTTTTCCTATCTGAATATATCTATTCCTTAGCTGAAAATTTAATTCATTTACATTTATTTTGATTACTAATAATTTGAGTTTATTTGTATCATATCACTTTAAGGTTTCTCTATACCCTGATTTCTCTGTGTTTCTCTCCTTCAAAGGTGTTTGAGTTTGTTTTATTTTCTTATTCTATTTTTCATTCTACTTGTTTGTAGGATATAGCTTGTGCCTATTTTTTTCGAGTTACACTTGAAATTTTACTTTGTGTGTTTATCTTAACAAAGTCTAAAGTTGGTCTTATATAAATGCTTCTCCAAACAATAAAATAACTTAAGAAACTTGTTACCTTGATAACCTACCTCCAAATTGCCTTCTATTTTTGTCCATTGTTTTAGACATGAGCATCATTATTTTTAGATTTACGTACATGTTTTTCCATTTTTTTTTGTTTTCCTCTTGCATTTTAGATCTTCTGAACTGAGCAGGTTTTTAAAATTTTCTGAAATATATCTTCTATTAGTAAAGGTCTGCTGTGTAAAGTATCTTTGTATTTGTTTATTTAAAGATATTCTTATTTCTTTTGCTTCTTAAAGAGTATCTGGTTGCTACACCATTTTAGATTGATCTTTGTGCCCCTTACCACTTTAAAGGCTTTCTTCCGGCCCTCTAGCTCTCATTACTGCTGCTCAGAATCTTATTATCCTGTAGGTGGTTTACCATTGCATTAAAATATCTTCCTTATTTTGTCATTGGTATTTTTCACTTTACTACAATATAGTAAGGTGTGAATAAACTTTTTTAATCCTCACCGGAGGATATGTTTATTGATTTTTGAGATAGAGAAAAAGAGAGAAACATCAATTGGTTGCTTCTCGTATATGCCCTGCCAGGGAATTGAACCTGCAACCTTTTGGTCTATAGGGTGACACTATAACCAACTAACCAGGGCAGGGTGTAGATTAACTTTTTATCTATGCTCTTTGATATAAGTTCTGCAATCACTATCCGAAGATTTTTGATATTCGTCAGCTATGGAAAGTCATTAGCTGTTATTTCCTGAATATGGCCTCTCCTCTGTTCTTTTTCTCTTCTTCTGAGAATTTGATTGAATGATTTCTTATTCTTCTCATTCCTCCTCCATGCTGCACCTTCTCTGTGTTGCACTGAAACTTTTAAATATCTATCCTTCAGTTCTCTAATGTTTTCTTCAACTGCATATAATCTGTCCAAAATTTCAACTACATGTTACATTTAAATGCTTAATTATTGGTCTTGAAAGTTGGGATTCTTATTCAAACCTTCGAGATAATTTTGTAAAGTCTCTTATTGCTTACTAATTTAAAAAAATACATATTAGAACATTTCATACTTATTTTATATTCTTAGCGTTATTTTAATAGCAAAAGGATCAGGTCACTAAATCTATGGATTTCAACTGAATTCATTTATAGCTGCTGTTTCCTTGTGCATTTGTTGATTTTGTTGTTGCTCTTATGAGCTCCTATTGGCTCAACTTAATCTCTGGGAATCCTGAGAATATTTTCTCTCAGAGACAGTTTGTATCTGCTACAGCTTGGAGCTGGAGCGGGGTGCTACTGACCTGGGCTCTTTAGCTTATTTGGAGCATTCACACTAAAGCATATCTCCTGTACTCAGCTTCCCCAGCTTACAGCATTTTCAAAACGTAGCCACCCAAGCCCCGTACCAACAGGAATTCACTTTCAGGTTAACTCCAGATTCCGTGTTCTTACTGTTCCCCTCCATCTTCAGTTTTATCTGCTGTCCCTTTTCTATTTCTTTTTATCTCCCTTTAAGATTTTCCTTACTGTCTTGTGTTCTCCACATTGCATTAAAAACTTGCTGTTTTTCTTCAGGCTCGGTGTGTGCATAGTCCTCTCTATTGCTGAAATCTGACAGCGGGGACCCACAGCTCTCAGGGCCTTTGTTCTGACACATACTTTTTGAGCACTCACTGCATGCCAGGCTCTGCACTAGATGCTGTGGGGAATAACATTCTTGTTCTTGAGACCTTGGATTCTGATTGGAAAAATGGACACGCACACCAGAAATCGTTCTACAAGGTAGCATGAAATATGTGCTAAAATTGAGGCATGGCCATGTCACGGCGAAGGCGAAGGAGTGAGGGTTTTACTCCCACTGGGGAAAGCTGTGAATTGCACGGCTCTGTGGATCAAGCTCATGCATTGGATATAAGCTTCCATTACACAGCAGTCCGGGGGTGTGCAGCTGGGCAGGAGTTAAAGCAAGTCTCTTTCATGTGAGGAGTGGCTGACGTGAAGGGCCCAGCTTGCTGCAGAAATGTGAGGGAATGCTCCCGCCAGCCCAGCTGCTCTTCCAAACACAAGCCTCTACTTGTGCTAGGAAATTATTTAGAAGGTGCGTGGCTGAGAAAAGGTGGAACGCATTTAGTTACTTCAAATATGTCTCAGGAAAAAAATAGCCAATGCTGCTTCTGCTATTAAAGGGAACTGCTAAAGTGACTACTGTTTGTCTACTGGTGTTTTCCATTATAACCTTATTTTAAAAGGGTTGTAACTTGACTGTAAAATTTCCCTTTAGGTGTAAACTTGCTATACTAGAATGTTCCTTTTAAATAAAGCCTGCCTTTAAAAAGTAAAAAAAGCAAAAACAGGTTTGGTTTACATTAGTCAAACTCTTTGAAAGTCAGAAGAAGACAACAAAGCCCTTAATATTAGAAATAATTGATTCTTTCTATAGATGTTTGCATTCCTTACTGCATAAAGGATTAAAAAAAGTGCCCCCCAGAAGAAAAAAACCCCAAAGCCAAACTTATTATTCTTCCCTAATATGCAAAACAAATATCCAGTTTTAGATGAGAAACCTCATGCAATGTGCCAAAAGTTGCAATATAAAAGCTACATTTATGTCTGTTAAGAAAAGTGTGTTTTTATCATTTTTTAAAGAACAGATGCAGTTGTGAGAAGCCAGCTGACTAAAGCATAACCCAGCGTAAGGGATTACTGTATTTTTTGGACTATAAGACACCCCTAAATTTTAGAGGAGCAAAATAGAAAAAAAAATTGAAGCAAAATGCATGGTAAAATATTTAATAACATAAATAAAATAATATTTCATCAATGTAGATGTAAACAGAGCTCAACAGCAGCATTAACAACCATTATTCCTCCCAAATTTGAGGCAGGGGAGAACAGTGCATCTTATAGTCTGAAAAATATGGTAACACAGAAGAAGGCAATAGTTTTATTTCTACTGGGTTAGATGAACTCTACAAGGGCAGTGGATTACACTGTACAAACCTAAGTGATCAGTAGAGGAATCGATATCTTTAGTACTAAGCCATATATACTTGGCCTTAAAGAACAAGAAGAAGACACTGGGGACAGGGTGTTCCACTCAAGGAGCAGGAGACACTTGAGATGGGAGCTTAGGCTGTTGTTTCTTGGTCACCCCAGTTTCCACATGGGACTTTTTTGAAGTGCTACATGTAGTTCTAGGCATTGAAGCTACACAGTCCTGAATGTGAATAAATGAGTCCTCTAGGTGCCTAAGTAAAGAGAAAGCTATCTGAAGCAAGAAGCAGCACTGTTGTATTTACAGTGAGTTGGTGTGAGTATGAAATGGGGTCTTTCTATTCACTGTTAGGGTGATTTTGAGGATAGGCAGTCAACTTTCAACTCATTTAGTAGTTTTAGAATCTCACTGTTGAGTAAGACGGGACTTTCTGAGTTGTGGTAGCAGCAACAGGTGTAGAAAAAATGTTATTCTTACCTTTACAGTTATGGAGGTTAGGAGGAAATAATAGAAATGGAGAGCAGATTATGGTTGCCAGGGGATAAGGGGGAGGCTGGGGCAGAAAGATGCATAGACATAGAAAGGCACCCTGAGAAATTCTTGTGATGATGAAAATGTCCTGTAGATTGAGTACATCAATGTCAATATTTGGTTGTGATAACGTGTTCTAGTTTTCGAAGATATTACCATGGCCAGGGGGTGGGAGAGTACTGGACAGAGGGTGTATGGGATTTCTCTGTTGTTTTAAAAATTAACTAATTCCAGCATTATTGAGATATAATTGACATAATTATTAATTAATTAGGCCATGAGACTGAGTAGCCTACTCAGTAGGCCCTAGTAGCCTACAGAAGCAAACAGAAACCTAAGCCTATAATGCTTCAAGGTTAGAAAATCAAACCCTGAAGGCAACTAACTAATCATAAATAACCAACCAGCCTTTTCCAAATAATGGGACCATGGACACTATAGCCAGTCAGATTATTTCCTTGCTTAGCTTTCACCTTTTCTCCGTGAAAGCTTTTTCCCTGGCTGCTGTTGGTGAAGAGTAGCTAACATTTCCAGTTCGGTACTGCCCAATTCCAGCAGATTTCCACTCAGCTCAACTCTTAAAAGTGTAATATGCCTCAGTTATTTTTCAGTATAACATTGTGTAAGTTTGTGTTGTGCAGTGTGATGATTTATGTATATATTGCTAAATGATCACCTCAGTAAGGTTAGTTAACATACCCATCAACCCATCAACTCATACAATCTCAGTTTGTGTGTGGTGAGAACTTCTGAGATCTATTCTCTTAGTAACGTTCAAATATACAATGCAGTGTTGTTAACATGGTCACCATGCAGTATATTGTATGCCCAGATCTTGTTCCTGTGAATCTATAATTATATCAAAATAAAAAAATAATGAAAAATAATACTAGGTTCATTTCAGCAATACATAAAATGAAAAGTGAGAGTGGTCTTAAGGTGGCATCTTATAGAACAGGGATCAGTATGCTGGCTGGCAGGCCAAGTATGGCCCACTTCTACTTATGTAAGTGACCCTTCCTTGGAGCGCAGCTGTGCTCATTAACCTATCTACTCTCTGTGGCTGCAGTTTGAAATGCAATGCAAATTAGTGTGGTTTCCGTGGAGACTATGTGACCCACAAAGCCTAAAATATTTACCATGTGGCCCTTTATAGGAAATAATCTGGGACCCCTGATCTAGAATGCAAGCTCTACATGGGCAAGGAAAGCACCTCGTCAGCCTGTTTATTGCCATGTGCCTGGCAAGCCGCCAGCATGTTGCAGGTGCGAAGTAATCGTTGCTGAATTAAGGAAGCAGCATATTATGAAAATGTGTTTGCCATGGAGAGAATGATTGAAAGAATTAAAAACATCATCTTGGGATCATGACTATATGTTTTCCAAAGGCCACGGCAGGTGGAGAGCAATGCTGCCTGCCTTTTTCAGATTGATAGAGGAAGAGAATTTCAGGTCTTACATAAACCCACAGTAGCTACACGAGTCCAGTGAAATGGAAATTTTAAAGTCATGAATTAGCTGTGTGAAGGACCTACTGTAATTATAGTTCACCACGAGTCAGGTATTATTTCCTCGTAGGTACATAACATATAGTGGTGCTCTAGTCTTTTGGGTGTGCTTATAGTCATCGCTAAAACTGACGCATTTGATCAGAAGGTTTCCACCTGCTTATGGGGAAGGCATCTTATTATCTAATTATATTGACGCCTCATTTGTTCAAGAGAAGAATCATTAAAAACAGGAGTGGGAAAATTTAAATGTTTGAGTTGCCCGTAGTTTTAAAATTTGGTCATACCATTGAAGCTTTCGATTTAAATGAATTCTTTAGCAAATATTCTGTAAGGTGAAAATGTCCTTTGATAATATAAACTTCTACTTTGTTAGCTAAAATTTGACTTTCTCCATGAGAGGGATAATTTTATCATCCTGGAGTCTCAAGAATAATTCCCAGGAAATATGGCTGATATAGGAAAGATGAGAAGAGGAAGTAATGAAAGCAGAATCTGGAGCCAGGCACAACTGGATCTCTGGGCCAGGAACAATTTAATTATTGTTGCTGTGGCTCACCTGCAGTGAGGAAATGATTCCTGTCTCATAAGGATGTTCTGAGGATTAAATAAGGAGAGAGGGTGCTTAGGACCTGGTGTGTACTCACACACACTCAGCAAATGTTAGTGCCCTTCGTTGAACTAAAAGACAGAGTGTGAGAGGTAAGAGGATGGAGGGTGTCCCAGGTGACTGCAGAATAAAACACTGTCCCCTGAGTCACACCCTCTCCTCCCTGTTTCCCTGGGGGATACCAGGAAGGGTACTTTCTGGTACCTGAAGCATGGCTGTGCAGTCCGTCTAAATGATGGGCCTGAATGATGTTTCTGAGGGATGATCTTATTCATGGAACGTAACGTCCACAGCTGCCTAGACAAAACGAACCTGTCTCCTGGGTGTGGCGCACTGGGCTACAGAGAAGGTCCCAGGGAACCTCGCCTTTGTGCATAGCAGCCTCCCCTGGAGACAGAGTGACCGACAGAAGCCGCTGGCCACGCTGGAGTCTGTTTATTTTGTTACTTCACGCACTCCTCCCCCTTTGTTTTTGACCTTCTGTTTCAACCCACAGCAAGTGGTGGCCAGAACTGTTTGATTAAAATGTTTTTTTAATTTAAATCTTTAAATACCATCTTTCTACAAAGCCTTCTTTGTGGCAGGATTTAAATGTGAAATAACAAAAATTCAAGTGAGTACATTTTAAAGATCTAATTAGCTTCCCCGAACGATTCATGAACTGGGTGGCCTCCCACCTAGCAAGGAGAAAGGAACTCCAAAGGACTTGCACAAAATGAAATGTTTCTGAAGACGTAAAGGTGGCGAGGAAGTGGGAATTATTCACAAGGAATGCGCTGTTTTAGGCACGGTCCTCTCCTAAGGGGAAGGGAGGAGGTGTGTCGGCAGATGCCTCACTCGTGCTGATCAGGTAATTCCAGGTGGACAGGATGAAGGTTACATTTCTGGGAAGCTGAGGTTCGCTGATGTGGAGCTTAGCACAAGGTACTGCATTTCGGCCTGGTTTTTCTTTTTAACAACCTGAAACAATAAGAAACCATATTGTTTGAGAGACAGCGTTTTACGCTTTCCAGCACTGAGGGTTTGACCTTGAGTCACCTCCTGCAGCAACTCCGTGGCTGCCGTCAGTCTCAGTGGCTCGTCAGGGACAGTGGCCACTTTACGAATTGGGCATGAAGCCAAATTATGATGAAGCCCATTTACCACAGAGAGTGATTTATTACTATATTAAAGCATGTTTAAGGAGAAAATGGGACGAGAAGAGAGGTAGACAGAGGCACTGTTGCTATCTGGAGGTTATGACCTTACTTAAATGAGAGGAGAATAATGCAGCAAGTTTTAGGCTGTGGCCACGTCAGCTCTGGATAAACAACTACTGGACAAATGCAGACTTACCCGACAATAACACTGCACAACCGCCACTGGACCAGGCCCGCGTGGAGCATCCATGGGCTTCGCCCACGTTCTCAGGAAGCCTTTGTAAGTGATTCAGCGCAGCTGGTATTCCTTCCCCATTCTCTTCGGTATCTCTGTCATGTTTGTAATTTCCGAGACCAGAAGCCTCATTGGCAGAAAAATAAGCCACTGCGGAACTCCTGTTTTCTCTTCCCCAAATGGCCATTAGTTTCACTCTGTATTATTTTATTCACTTCACCGATGTTGACTATTATAGGAAGAAATAGAACTGAGGAATGGTATACTTCCAGCTGGTATGTTAATTGGACACTGTTTATTCCACAGCAGCATTAAGAATATAAAAACCTCATCACTAGTGCTCTCTGAAAAGCCTCAGCAAATAATAGCACTTACATAAAACTTAAAGCCTGAATGTTTCTTGTTTATGAGTAACCTAGTATCAGCATATTAAAATCATCGCTAACCATTGCTGGCGTACGTGTTCTGAAACCTGTCGGCGTGCTAATCGTAGTGGTCTTGGAAACTCCACATCTGCCACAGGGTTACTTACATAAAACGTTATCACTTCCCCACATGTCCTCTGAGAAGGAGCAGCTGCTGGATTGATTGATGACCCCAAATGATGTACAAAAGAATGGATGGGAACGTGACCCAGTGGACTGCGAGATCTGCACTTGATTCACATTAGGACAAGTTGAAGGACCTCGGTGGCGTACTATTTATTCCTCCAGGCCCACAGGCAATTTGAAAGAAATATCTGGCACAAACTGGGAAACAAACTGTCTAAATGGCCACGTCGGCCTTCCCCGAAGGCCTTTCTGCTGGAGGAGATGAGGATGGAGGTGCAGGCAGGTCACAGCCAACCTGGCCACTAGGGCAGGTGAACTACCTGCTGTTTGTTGATACCCAGTTTTCTAGGTCTCCCTGTATTTCTCGTTTGCAAACAGCTTAGAGGCTGTGTCCTAGTTCTGCACTGGCTTCTCTTCCTCTTAACCACTGTACTTTCTGCTGCACCAGCTGATGAAGATTCCATTTCAAGAGAATGGAGGCGAAAAATGAAAGCACTGCCCTGGCTGGTGTGGCTCAGTTGGTCGGGCATCATCCCTCAGAGCAGAGGGTCACCGGTTGGGTTCCTAGTCAGGGCACAGGCCTGGGCTGCAGGCCCGGTTTCCAGCTGGGGATGTGTGGGAGGCAATTGATCGAAGCTTCTCTCCCACACTGATGTTTCTCTCCCTCTCTTCCTCTGTCCCTTTCCCTCTCTCTAAAAATAAATAAGTAAAATCTTAAAAATAAAAATGAAAGTATTTGAAAGATAATTTATTGCTTATGATTGAAACTAGGAGATATAGTTCAAAGGTGAGAACCCAGCCTGCAGTTGAGGGTGGTGAGAAGACTTAAACGAGCTATTACACGACAATTAGCACAGATGGGAACAGGACATAATCTATTGGTTGAATCCCTGCGCACCCCTCAGCTTGTCCGTCATTCCAGTCAAGCACCGTTGTCAATTCCTAAACCACCTACATTTTGCAACCAGTGGGATGTCCCACTTTTGGAAACTCTGGGTTTCTGAGAAGAGCAAGACAGACTTTCCAAGCAAAGCTAACTTTTAGATTTAGAAAATTTATTCCCTTTGACTGTTTCTACCTTCCCTTTATTTCCATAGGCTTCTCTTTGGGGGAACCAGTTCCCACAATTGGTATTTGGGAGATTGAAGCTATAGCAAGTATTAAAGAAGCCCAGGTAATTTTCAAAAAAAGTCTTTCAGCATCAGTATAATTAGAGAAGCGATGACAGTGAAGTTAGTGGTAATTTAAATTGATCAGCTGGACATCAGATGATGAGTTGTTTGGAACTGGAAAATCTAATGAATATCTGCTTGGTGAATAGACTGGCCTTTCAGTAAAAAAATAAAAAATAATAAAAAAATAAGGACATAAAACCTGGCCAGCTGGTTGGCAAAATTCACAAGCCCGTGCACCCGTGGAAATGCTGTTTATACAGGTGACGCAAAGCTCAGCACTGTGAGGCCTTCGGGGAGAGTAACATTGGAGGTGCATCCTGTTGAGTTCATCCCTGGAGCCCCTGGCCCCATTAAATTTCTGTTGCGTGATTAAGAGTTTAAATGTTGCTCTCTTTTCAGAAGATCTGTGGAGAACCTACTAGAAACTTACATTGTATTCTTTTAGTGTCTACATCTTTGTCTGACTTGACTGTGTTTGCTCTTTTTCATTAGGTAGATCGGTGTAGTCCACTGCCATTCTGATTTTACAAGGACTTACATGAAGCTGCTGAGCATCATCTTGGCCCTAAGGATGGAGGTAATGAGGGACAGAGAGGAAGGGAGGGGGAGAGGGAGGGAGGAAGAGAAGAGTGAGAGAATATGAATGAATGGGAATGAGAATGAGAATGAGAATGAATATACACGGTTGCGAAACCATGAACTGAATCTGAAGGTTTGAGTTGTTGTTTCTTGTTACCAGGATCCTAAGAGCTGTGTTGAAACTTGCATTTTGTGGTTAAATCTTTGACATTTTATAGAATTCAAGAGAACCACTGGTATTGAATTCTCTTAGGATTTTGGCTTGAATGTTGTTTAAGTGATTAAAGCTTCAGAGGCGGATTGCCAGGGATTGTGAAAAACAAAAAAACAAACTTCCTTGGCCCCAGTTGTTCCTGCATTATTCAATACTGAACTTTTAAGGTGATAATGCTGCTACTTAAGACAAGGGAATTTTGTCTTATCATGCGTCTTTTCATATGAGAAATTGCATCCTGGGTGATTTAATATTACTGCTTTTTGACTTTAAGGCTGAGGAAGCAACAGATCGAGTTGATGTAATTTTTGAAGCCTTGAGTAAAAACATTGAAAAAAGACCTAGCAGGAATTGTGGCTCCCTTTCACTCCCTCCTTTGTATTTCCAGTTATAGGGCTTATTATAATAAGTAAAAAAATCCTCTGAAGTTTACATCTTCTATTACATCCTACTGGTACTTCAAAATCCATGTACGCATTTTTGCTAGAAGCGCTAAAGCTTTGAGAGAAGCAGGTCTGACGATCGAGAGTGTCTGGTTGGAAATTATTTACTATCGATGGTCACTGGGCTCAAGATTGTATCGCTGAAATGACTTAGGAAGAAAAATCAATAATCCTCACATATTGTGCAGTCTTCCTAGAGGATCATCTGTTTTACCTCGTGAAAGTAGTCCTTGTTCCAGATCATTCTTTTGAAATAAAAGAAGAGAAAAGGTAACGTAAATCATAGCTCACTTTCTCTTATGCCCCTGTTTTATTTCAGTTCCCTTTTTTGGGGAAGGGAACAATAGGTCTCATGGAGAAATGGGTAGACAGAAGTAAGTGGGGAGGCTAATGCGGGTGCGCTTGTATAGTAATTCCAATTGCTCACACTTTCAACTGAGACAAAAGTTCACCTGTGCTATATTTAATAATGTCTCCACTTCACAATTACTGGACCAAGGAAGAATGGTTTTAATAGCTGTCATGAGTGGAAGATTGACAGTCTTCACTCACACGTGAGTGTGCACACACACGGTCACACACACAGCACGGTGGGTCACCATCGCTCCTATCCTCAGATAGGTGTTCATGCTTCCATTCCCTGCATTAATTCTTATACATTTGCCTTAGCCTGGATCTGAAACAAATTTGGAACAGGGTTCTCATAAAGTGAGTTGGGAGTGGGCCTATGTGGTCTGGGAGAGGAGCAAAATAATTTATTCGAGTGTGAAATTGGAATCCATTTGGAGCACACATACACCCAAAGCTGGAAGAAGGAGTCGGCTGGATCAGATTTTCCTTACTTGCTCAAAAGGAAAAGTATAGACGAATGGCCAACTCTTTAGGTTGACTCGAAACTCTCCTTGGGGCTGAGACAGCACCTGTGGGGATGTTCCCCACGTTGCTGAGGTAAGTGTGCCCGATGCTAACACTAGAGAAGTAATTCCCGTGGTGGATTGTGTGCCATGGGGGTGTAGGAGATTGTTTCACAAGGAGCAAGGACACATTAAACCAGTTTGAATCCAGTATTCTTTCCGCTTTCCTGCCCACCATCAGTGTTCATGTGATTGTTGGAACCCAGATGGTCCCATCTCCTTGCACCTCTCTCCACCTCGTCTTCTTCCCGTACTTAGTTTGACTGAATGAAAGCTCTAGTTATGTTCTTTCCTTTATTTTCCCTGCGTCTCTCATCGCTAGCCTTGGAGGAGTTTACTCTGGTTTGAGAGATGTAAAGCTTACCCTGACAGAAAGCATGAAACAATGATTCCCTCCTACTCCTTTGCTCTATTTTTGACACCTCTTTTTTCATTTGTTTCAGTCGAACCATTCCGCTCAGTAATACCAAACTCAGCTCATAGAAAGTCAGGCCTCACCTTGACTTTCATGAATATGATTTCAGCGATTACTATTGTCTACAATATGTGGCTCCTTTTCCAACTGGTCACAGAAATGCCAACCTGCCAGTGAAAATGGTGCTGCTCTTATAGCTCCCTCTGTCTCAGAAACAGAAAAATTAAGGCACTACTCTATCTTCTGTTGCAAGGCATGTTTATCGAAGGCGTACTGGCTGAAGCAAAGTTGGTAAATAGGGAATGATGTCAGTATAATGCAGAAGTCATGTTGATTTGCCTGGCATTTTTCCAGGCACATTAATGTTTTGTAGAAATTAGAAGCAAGTTCCGTCACCATGACAGAGAAAGGTTTTTCCAAATAGGAAAACTTCAAGAAAAAGCTGAAAATCCTGTAGAACTGACCTCCTTTAGTGCTAGTCATGGCTGTGTTAGTGGCCTGAAGAATAGCTACATTTTCAATGTGTTAAGCTATCTGAGGAAGCTGAGAGTACAAGAACCTAACTGGGCATTTCCTCCTGTATTAAAACACGGATCTGATATTCAGTTTTGATGAAACTGACCTCCAGGAAAAGCACATGCCTTTGATGACTTACATGTGTAAGGAGGGAGTTGGGCTGAAGGATTTAAACTGCAAATGATCAACTGAAGGAGGTGCTGGGGGCCGAGTGGTAGAAAGTTAAATAAGCCCAGGTATTTATGAGTTGCTATTCTTTTCGTTGGAGCTTTAGTGTGGAAGTTACAAAGATTTTTGTCTCAATTTCCATGACACTATTTTCCCCCAAAGCTCAGTTATTTTTAGCATGCAATTTGGGTTATGTGCGCCAGGAGCTATCACAGAAATGCCTGCAAAACATCTTGAATAGTTCAAATTCATATCCTTGGGCATGCATGTTACCACTCTTTCCCCAGAACAGAAAGGACAACTTAAGACAGCACTGCGTAGAAGATGGTGTAGTGTGTGGTGCTTGGCCAGGTTCAAGAGCCTCTAGCATTCCACCAATGGGCACATATAGTAGTGATTTTGGTGGCTTCTATATTCTCCTTCCTATCCTGTGAAAGAAAGATGCTGGCTGAGTTTATGGCGATTTGGGGACCTTCCAATCCAGGAGAGTTAGCCTTTGCTCCTCAGTGTGCTGTCTGCTGTGTTTGAGATCCAGGCAATTTCTCCCCTGAGCGCTGTGCCTGCTACATGGTCGGTGCCGCTGCTCTTCTATCTAGACACGTCAGAAAAAAAGATGTTGGGTTTTTGGCAACTTGGAAAGTGGTGTGCATGCCCCTCAATTTATATTTATAGTCTATATGTCAACTTCTACAATATAAAGAGAACCAGATTCCAGTTCCAACTCAGCCACTAATGAGTTGTTGCGACATTATCCAGGTGACTTTACCCTGAGATTGGCTCCCAGAAACTTACAAGGAGGATCACTTTCTAATCGCAAGGCCCTTTGTTGGCCCGGCATGTACAGCACCTGCCAGTTACCTGCCCCTTCCTTCCTGTGAGGTCTCATTACAACAGGCACACCCACAGTCCCTCTTCTGTGTTTGGCATCCCTGCGTCTGCCTGGTGATTGGTGCTCTATCCAGTGGCAGCCAGTTCATAAGCTGGCCTGAGGTCTATCAAGGATGTAGCCTGGGAGCTCAGTGCAGCCCCTTCTCATGACCAGACCCATCAATCCTGCCACTTGAGTAGCTTGAACTCCAGACCCTCAGGACTGGTAGCAGTGGGAGCAGGTGAACCAGAGACTCTGTCCCAGAGAGAATAGCTGCATCATCCACCCCCACGGACTACAGCATAGGGGACTGCAGAAGTCACCTGCTGAGGGGACAGGATGGCTTGAAGTCTGGTGTTGCACTGCATCTGGGGTGATATTCTGGTCTCTGTGAGACTTGGCTGGGTTGAATCAGGATGATCTCCTGACTTCCTAGCTTTCTGTTGAGTTCTCATCCAAGAGTGTGTTTTATTACTGCCTGGTCAGGGCTGAGGGTGGGTGGGGGTTGGGCTTGGGGAAGTTTGAGCCCACATTCATCCACATACCCCTCTTTCTTTGAGGGTTCATGAGTGTTCAGAGTTCCTGAAACTTGGGTTAGGTTATAAGAACCAGATTGCAATTGGTCTCCCAGAGGGTCACCAAGCATGTGACTGCTGTCATGGCAAGGCCTGTGTGGGGAACACTGAGAAGAAGAGGCAGCACAGGGACGGGAGCTGCATTCGCAGAGTGGGGACTGGGTGGTCTGCAGAGGCTGATCGATTCCCAGGGGCTACAGGCTGCTGGTGCTGCAGGGCATGTGGGAAGAGGAGAGGGATCCCCAAGTCCTGACCGTCTCATGGTAACTCCAAGCCCCTCCTCGTTTCCGGCTGGTACATGTCCTCTCCATTGTATTCTTTCTTCACAACCCCTCTCTCCCTGACCCTGGGGAAGCCCAAGGTTACTTTGCTGTCTACGTGGTGGAAGGGGGGGTAGCTTTAATTTCCCTTGCTTTTTAAATGTTTTGAGCCCTGTCTATTCCTCTCGCTTTTAGATACTAGAACTCTGAGACCAAACCCAGCCAGAGACTTTCTTTTTCTTTCTCTCTGCTGCACTAACTCTCCCTGGAGGTGGTGCGTGTCATGGACCTGGCTCCTCAGATGAGGGACAAGTCATGAGGGTGAGGTTGGTAGGGGAGCCTTTACCATAATGAAGAAAGGTTAAAAAGAACGCTGATTAATTAACATGTGCAACAAATCCCATGACCTTTTGGAAATAACCTGAGCCCATGTCTCTTTTGAGCATCCTGAAAGAGCCTAACATACTTTCTGTGAGTCTCTAGAGAGCAAAGTGTCCAAACCTCAGTGAGTGGCCCATCAATTTCCAGTAATGTGATAAGTTAGAGTATATCTAAGTTCCTGGGGAGGCCTTTGAAGTTTGTTAAGCTATGACCTATAATACTGAAGTGGAGAAGGATAAATCAAGACCATCAAAGCACTAAGATATTGATCAAATAATACTGTGGACATTGGCCTTCTGTTTAGGAGGAATCCAAGTCTAACAATTTATTGATGTAGCCAAACTGAGGAAAAAACCTGGAAATGAGCAATATCGACAGGATGGAATCTCTGATAGGAAGCATGAAAGCTTCATGTTGTGTTGAAACACCCACCAAGCTTTCTCCTGAATATACTCAATTATAGGTGAAGTTCCTAATGAATATGAGCAATTGCAATCAAATGGAACTAATTCAAGAGGACCTGAGGGCCAGGGGCCATATTTACCCAAGAGACTTTGAACAATAACAAAAATACATAATGATGAAATCTTCGAGCTTTTGAGAAACGCAATTCTGATCATCTTGTATATGTATTGTTCCTTTTGTAAATAGTTGCCAGCAAACACACATCTCTTCTGTTCTGCAATTTGAGTTAATTAAATGTTTTGTGAGAGGAATGAACATTGTGACAGAACACAATGCACAGTCTCCTGTGAAGAGCCCCGTCTGCAGGTTCACAGGACACCACCTTGCCCAGGAACGTAAAATTATTTCAGGAGGCTATTATGCTGAACACAAAGGGTAAGGGAAAAAATGTTATTCACATTCCACAGTTACTCTGCAGGTAAAAATACAAAGAAATAGGAGGTGCCACTAAAATGAAATGTGTCTAAGATATATAGAAGTTCTTCTTAGTGGCTCAATCAACCATCATATTCAAATCTTGCACCAAAACCTTGTTTCTATTTGTAACCTTGTCCCGACTCCATAATAACTATGAAGATGGATTAACCCTTTACTAATCAGCATTTTTCTTTAAAGATTTTCCTTTGAGAAACAGCAGTCCATAAGCATTTTACCATGAGCTTATACATCCAGTTGCCTGGCACTATACTTATAGATACATAGCATCACCTGCATTAGATTGTAAGCGGTTAAAATGTAGGTGCCCCTGGTTCATCATGAACCCAACTGGTTCATCTCTGATACTCAGACAGAGCCTCACCCATGAGGGATCAGTAAATAGTTACTGAGTTGGGCATATTTTTATTAATCCTTTTGCAATCCCTCTTTGTCTACCCAAAACTCTGACTCATTTAATTTATTTAGTCAGTATTTATTGAACAGCTACTACATGCTGTGGCAAGGACCGTGTAACAGATGTAGTGATCAAGCTAGCAGGGTACATCTTCTCAAGGAACTTAAGTACATGGAGAGGGAGGCAGGCAGGTAGCACCCCCATGGCCAGGCAGGTTGGCCCCTTCACTACACCTTGTGCTGTATGAAGCTCCACTCTAGCCATGGACCAGGAGTCCCCGGGCCAATGACACAAATTTCCACCTAAAGCACACTGTCCCTACCCCTTGTCCAACAGTCTACAGAGCTTCTGTCCCAGCAGTTGCAGCAGTTCCTCAGGAATGGCTTGGCCTCTTTCCACATCCAGCTCCCTAGAGCAGACAGCATTGACCCTGTGGTCTCTGCCGGGGCTGTGCATGGCTGGGGCCAGTAATCTGAGAAAGGGGTGGTGAGTAGAGCTTGCGTGTAAGGGCTGCAGTGTCCAAGTGTATGTGTGGCCCCCCTCAGCTGCGATAGAACTGTGGATGGGAAGAAAGGAGAGAGCAAAGCACAGCCCAGGGGTTTCCATTTGTAATCTTGTCCAGATCCCACATCCACTAGGAGCAGGTCTGCACACAGGATGTCATAGACAGCAACACTGAAGGAAGCAAGCACAGGGGATTGATGGCACCCCCCTATTCGGTTGCTCAGGGAAAGCTTACCAGGGGAAGTGACTTGTAAGGTAAGTGTTGAAGAATGATTGGGAGGAAGAGACTTCAAGGGATAGGGAAGAGTGAGGTAAAGGGACAGGGTGCCATTCATGGAAAGATGTAAATATTTGAGATGGCTGAATCACCAAGTATATATGTTTGTGCCTATGTGTGTAAACATTGTGCACATGTGTGATGGAGTGGGTGGGCTGAGGTGGGGAGGGATGCAATACAAGAGACAGGGTGGGGGGTGAGGTTGAAAAGGCTCATAGAATCTGGACTGTGAAGACCTTGCTGTAGAGATTTAGGAGCTGACCTTAAAAGTGATCAATGAGAAGGCATTGATCAGCTTCAATCTGGGGGAAGGTGACATTTCTAAATATATCTCTAAGCTTATGAAGAATGGACTCAGTATGATGGTAGGCTTAGTTAGGGGGTGTGCCATGGGTAAGGACAGAAGTGAATAGAGTTAAGAGATATTCCAGGAGGTGAATTCTATAGGATTTTGTGATAAGTTGAGTGGGAAGGGTCAAGGATGGTTTTAATTTTCTGGATTAGGTAACAGGTGAGTTTTGAGGTGCAGGAAGAGGGGGAGTTGAAGAGATATGATCAGTTACTATCTCAGTCTTCAGTTCTTTTCCTGAGTGGAGCCTCTCGCCTAGATTCAGAGATAGTGGGACCAAGAGACCCTAAACAGAGTTCCTCAAGTACCTCTTTTCCAACAAATTTCCCTAATATGATGTATCATGAGAGCCAAAGAAAGTTCTTTATGCTCCATTTATTCAGTTCCTGGGAGAAAACTCCAGTTAAAATAGTCAGTGGGCTGCCCCGCTGTTTCCAACGTGGGACCGTGGTCACCCCCATGAAGACAGCCCCAGGGACTGCTCTCTAGCTCTGTGTGGGACACAGCTGCCAGTGCGGTGGCTCCGGGGTGTCTCTGAGACCCAAGCCATTACGAATTTGGTCTATTGGCTGAACTTCATGTGTTGGCAAAGCTGGTTGCCCATTTTTCCTGTTGATGAAATGAACAAGGACCATGTTGTTTTAATGTTTTCTTTGACTTTGAAAGAGCCATCACTTCAGTGGCGACAACCCCTGCTACCCTTCTCCCTCTGTCCTTTTGTCTCTTTTTCCCAGTCCTTACTCTTTCAAAGGACAGAAATGTTGGTCTCACTTGACCTCAAGTAGACCCTGGGTTATATTGATTCCTACTCCGTCCTTTCCCTGCACAGCTGGTGGCAGAGCACATCTGCTCAGCGACCGTGGATGTGAGCTACTTCCTTGGTGCCATGGGGGGAAGGAGGGTGTGATGGGGACGGAGAGCTGTGTGGGGAAGGAAGCCCTGCTGGGCTTGCACCTGCCGGGAGCAGACTCAGGTGCATGGGATGCGTAAAAGGGCTTGGAAGTGCAGGAGGAGGACCGGAGAGGCTGCTCAGGGAAGAACAGAAGTGATGAGTAGTAAGAAACCCGTAGGTCTCAACAACACATCCATTGCCTTGGATGAGATTTGGCATAGGTAAGAATTAGATTTTGCTAGAAACCGTAGCCCAAAATGTGTCCACTGATTCTGTCTTGTGGCTCCAATCCTGGCACAGAAGCTGGTAAAGGAGAGAAGTGCAACTTTTGTAACTAAGAAATGGGTGGTCCCTAACGTGTAGGGTAGAATCAAATGATATTTTTTCTGGAATTTATGAGAAAACAGCCATTACTACTCCAGGCAAACATCTCTTCTATGTAGAAGCTTGGAGAGTGGGATTATTGGGACAAAGACAAATAGAAATCTGTGGTATGAACCTGGCTGGTGGTGCTCAGTTGAGGGGAGCACCAGGCCGTGCACTGAAAGGTTTGACTCCTGGTCGGGGCACATGCCTGGGTTGTCGGTTCAACCCCTGGTCAGGGCGTGTACAGGAGGCAACTAGTCGATGTTTCTTTCTCATGTCTCTCTCTCTTTCTTGCTCTCTCTCCCCCCCACCCTTCCTTCCTTTATTCTCTCTAAAAGCAATGAAAAAATGTCTTCAGGTGAAGATACAAAAAAGAAAAAAAGAAGAAATCTATGGTACCAGTGTCTGACCCATTGTGGTCACTGGAGCAGCCAGTTCTGTGCCCTGTCACAGTTACTTCCCACTTTCAGGGTCATCGATATGCCCTCAAGTCCCTTATACAGTCTCTTGAAGTTAATTTTCATTCTTCTCTTTAGCTCAGCTTCCACATAATTTGCTTTGTATGCTTATTAGCTGAGCATGAAATTCACATTTTTAGTCCCCCAATTTGTCAATCAAATGCTTTCCAGTGTCCAACTTCCACCCAAGAAAAACACAAATCTCTAGTGAGGAGCTATCTTTGGCATCGTCCTACTAACAACTTCCTTAGTAACAAATCCCCTTCATGTTCTGGAACCTACTATATTGACATTTTAAATGAGTTTTGGCACATAGCCTGTGGGAAAAAGTCCAGATCTATACAAACATGTTCAGAATATGAAACATTTGTCTTAGGAATGATACACTTATTAAAACAAAGATGGGAATTTTAAATGAAAAGCCTGCTTTTCCAGTAGCACACCTTTGAATAATTCCTAGGTCGGGAATCCCCTGAAGGACTTGGGATGAGAAAGTTACTTTTGACTTTCAGAGAGGACAGCACAGGGCTGAGAATATTGATGACGAAGTCCAACTGTGCAGAGGGCTACTCAGACCTAATTTCTTGGGGTTGCCTGCTTCCTGCTGGGAATCCCAGTAACTCCCGATGGAGGCACATGGAACTGGCTACTGGCTAGGTCTCTTACCAAAAAGGCTCTTGCTTTACCCATAATTTTGGTGTGACCCCCAGTGTATACTCTAGGCAAATGCCAGTGTTAACTCACACAGGTGCTCTAAAGGAATCTTGGTTGGAACGTTTCCTTCAGAAGGGGCCATGCTGTATCTGATGAGAAATTACCTATGCATTAAAATTAATTCCTCGTTAACAGTCTGGAGAAGTTGGGTTACCAAGGTGGACTAATTTACTGAGTTGTTCATTTAAGGGGGCGTGGTGCAGACTGAGGAGAAAGTAAGAGAAAAGCACAACTTTAAAACAATTTTTTGTTTTACAGTTTCTAATACAATTTTACCAATATAATATTTAGGATAAAAAGAAAGAATGGTGGAATGAATTATGCATTGTTTGTGCATATAAGAGGCATTAGGGGGAAAGTCAGGGTGGCAGATGAAGATCTCTCGTACTCCATCTTTGCACATTGCTGTAATTCTTCACACGTTGTCATTCTTTGCACGTTTTCTTCTTGAATCAGAACCACTGCTTTTCTCCTCAGCCATCTGGTAAATCTCCAGCCACCTAGGAAGCACAGGTCATTCTCTCCTTCCTTAGTGGAACTGTCCCTGGCCAGGTTCTTTGCTGACCTTGGCTGATACCATCCTTTGGGCTCTCAGCATGCCTCCCTATCAGTTTACTCTATACCATATTATGGAACCATTTTGAGTATTAGATTGTACCCTTAGGTGCGGACTGAATTTTATGATTACATCCATTTTTGCAACTACCCTGCATGCAGCACAGGGCTTGGAAACTAGTAAGAGTTAAATAAGAGTGTGTTGGGTAAATCAACAAATATTTACTGCCCGGCTACTCTGTATGAGGCGGAGAGGAAACTCCGTAAAATATTAGGCAAGACTGCAGCACCTTTTCAGCTCGTAACCTAGCTAGAGTGGCAAATGGATGCATCTGAAAATGTAAGTGAACTGTGGGAGGCAGCAAGTGGTGAAAGGCAAGAGGGTGGCTGCAGGGACACAGGCACTAATGTGACAGAGACCGGCATTCCTGCCAGGCTGGCATAGCAAGCAAATCCTTGAAGCAATTTCCCCAGAGAGAAGTCATCTCTTTCTTTCAAATTATAAAATTAGTCTCAGTATCTTTCATGACACTCACCAAGTTCTACATTGCGTACAGATACTTGTGTCATGTAATCTTTTCTACCTCGCAAGAGTAAACTTTATTTATTTAAAAAAATATCCTGCAGTACAGGGTTCAGCACTGTGTTAAGGACACCGTAGCTACTCAAGTGCACTCTGTTGGTTGAATAAAATACTTGCTCTGGGCAGTGGGTGCTACATGAATTCAAGGTAGAGAAGTTCATGGCCTGCTCTTTTGGTCATTGAATTGTTGGAGAAAGAGAAGGAATTGAGCTGTATTTTGACATGGAGTGTAGGTTTGTGTAAATAGACAGGGAAGGCATTCTCTACAGAGAGCATGAATGGTATGAGCAAAGGCTTGGAAAGCGTGTGACAAAGTCACGTGTAGAGGAAAGTGAAGAGAAAGAGGACTCACAAAGGAGAAGAGCGTGGGTGATGTGGGCAAGGTGGGAAGGGTCAACTAGATAGAATCAACCTGCCTTTTCCGTGTTCAGTGGAGAATGTTCCCTTTGACTTTCTAGGTTAACCCTTGGTTCCAGCCGGTACCACCGTGGTAGCCGTGACTTCTGCCCACTATCCCTGCTAAATTGTGGCAGATAGGGAAGAATGAAAAGGAATAGGAGGAAGCAGAGGAGAGAGCAAGGATATGGGAGGAAGACAATAAATAGATAAAAAAATATGGAAAAGGTCTAGTGTAAATAATTAAGTGGTCCTAGAAAGTTTTCAAGCTAATCTGGCAGCAGTAATGGCCTGGCATTCTGAGGTTAATTGCAAGTTGATGAAGTTGCTGAACTAGATAATTTCCCAAATTATGAATGTTTTTTCTTGTTTGCCTACCTCCAGAACAACATCAAATTTATATCTTTTTTTTTCCTATGTAAAGCAATTGCTCTATCAGCAGAAAGGCTCATTTATAAAGAACTTACTGTGGTGAGTGGTTTGTAAAACTGTTGGTTTCAGCTCTGCTGTTTTTACAAAGAATAAAAGGGACTCAGTGCTTCCCATTCTTTGAATATGTTAATACAAGTGTGGTGTGAGATGGTGGGGTTTAACACCAGGCTGTACTGAGATGCAGGCAGACGAATTCAGTGGCCATAAAATAATAGCGGGGATTTTATGTGATGTGGGGAAAAACAGTGGTAATTGCATCCATCACTTGCGGGCACAAAGCGATTGTACACAGGGGTCAGCAGAGCGGTCTGCTGGCCACAGACCTCGTGGCATCCCTGGGAGGTGCATTCATTTCAAGCCTGTTTCCCCGTCTTTGAAGCCGGAAGTTATTGGCTCCTGCCGAGGCCTGTTGCGGCCACGTGAGGATCAAAAGCCTGACCAGGGGTGGGAAATGCTTTGTTCCTGGCTCTCTCATAATAGCTTTTCCTTTTTCTTTGACTGAGAGAAGCAAGTCAAATAGGATTATCCTAATGGAACAGAAGAGTTTTATATAAAAAGTTCAAAAAAGAAATCCAAACTAATTCCAATGTCTTTCATTTACTGAATACTGTTTCACTGCTGAGCCAACGTGGAAAATTTGCTGGTGGCAAGTGCGCCATTTTCTGAGGCTCTGAAGAAACCATCCTTTCTCAAATTATGACTGATTTATAAGCAAATGTACTGGTCCTTTAACCACAATAAATAAGTAAAGCAATTTTTTTTCTAATTCAAAGTCCTTAAAAGTACAAGCTTCAAAGACCAGCCTCTTCTCAAATTACTTTACTGTGGCTCCAACTTGTTTCAGTTGTTGCAAAACTGCAGACCATATGCCCTAAAATGAGAATAAAGACACACTTAAATGACACCTTCAGGGTGTAATAAAGTGCAATGTAGGCACTAAAAGCTCAATGCAGTCATTTAAAAAGTAGAAGCACAGCAGTCAAGTAATACAGTAATGAGAGGTGAGTTATTTTCTGGCCGGCGTTGTTTCAAGGAGGAACTGCGGTCTCACGATGCAACACCACTCTCTTCCTGATCCCAGGGCAGTTCAGACGCGGCATCTGAGCTCGAGGTGGCCTCCCGACAGCTCCCTCTTGTTTGCCTGGCTGTGAAGAGTGCTGTGGTGGGACAGTGACTTCAAGCGGTTCTGCGATTGTGAGAGGCTCAGTTCAGGGAAATGAGCGGTATTCTTACCAACCTGACATACCGGCACAGGAGCGCAAGCTGCGGGGCAACGCGTGACTCCACGGCGGCATTTTAGCATTTATTCCTTGCCACGTGCAGTCTTTGAGGGAAGGACAGACCTCGGGGGGCTGTGTGCGGATGTGTGTGCGTGTGTGTGTGTGTGTGTGTGTGTGTGTGTGTGGAGGGGTGTCCTCCAGTGTGGGGTGTGGCAGTGTGCTCTGGTGAAAATCCTGCAGGGAGTCTGGAGGTCTCTTCTGCTACCAGAGAGCAGGTGTGCAAGGCGGAGGGGTAATGGCAGCAATGCACCCTTTCTATTAAAATGTGCCTGCCTGGCTGCAGGTTTCAACCCTCTTTCAGTCATTTAGAGAGAAAGTAAGGAAAGGGTGGATTGGTAGGTGGGCCGAATCAGTACCGAAGCAGGAAATGGGAAGTCGAGGACGGGTCTGCGATGTGCCGGTGAGGGATGTACAGAGAGAGTAGCGAGGGGAGAGGCCCCGTTCCTGTTCTGGGCCGAGGTCACTCACCGATGGCCCATTGCTGGGTTCTGACTGGGCCGCGACTTGAAAGTTAAATAATGAAAAGTCAGACATTTTACATAAAAACCTGCGTTTTGATTCCCTCGAAACCCTGGAAGGTAAGGCCACACAGGGTACTCACTGTATCTGAAATTTAGTAACAGCTGTGTTTTTTCCAGTTCTTCGTGTGGAACTTGTAAACATCTGAATTTTGAAGTCTTGTCTTTAGGAATGTGCCCCCTGCACTAGAAATAAAAATAACTGATGCTGTTTGGTGCCAGGCCTAGTCCTAATTACACATCGCAAGTGTTCACCTCTTCTCGGGGGAGGTGCGGAGGGCGCAGGTGCAGGCCGGAGCCGCCCCCCCCTGCCCGGGCCTGCAGTGACTCAGATCCAGGTTCATGCTGCCAAAGAAAAGCTGGGAATACAGATTTCTCTAGAATCTCTTGGGTTTTAAAAGTTGGCAGCTGGTTAAATATTGCAAATCCCAAATTAAGGGTGGTATTAAATTTTACTGATAGCAGTGAGACCTCTGCCTTGTGGCCGAGTTCTGGTGTGGTCAGTCAGGCCATTTGGGAGGAGGGGAGACAAGGGGTCCCAGGTGGAGGCGCCAGCACTGGGGAAGACACAGAGGCAGGAAGAGCCTTGTGCACAACGAGAGCACAATGGAGGCCAGTGACAGCGGAGGCAGCAGGACAGCAAGCTGCGGGGAGCCTGACCCGAGGGAAGACGGGGGCCAGGTCACAAAATCAGGGCGCCGTGACTTACAAGGGTTGGGGTTTTATCTTGTAACTATTGCACATATTGGGCCTAGTGGGTGGATTGTATCCCTCAAAACATGTCTATATCCTAAATCCTGGTACCTGAGAATGTGACCTTATTTAGAAATAGCAGCTTTGCAGCTGCAGTTAAGGTGAGGATCTCAAGATAACATTATCTCAGATTAAATGGGCCTTAAATCTAATGACTACTCGGTGTCCTGTATAAGAGAAAGGAGGAGAATTAAGACCTATAGACCCGAGGAAAAACAAGGGAGAGGCCTTCTGGAGTGAGGAGTCCATATGCCGGGGAATACCAAGTATTTCTGGTGCCAGCAGAAGCCAAGAAAGAGGCATGCATGACGTCTCCCTCAGAGACTCCTCAAGGAGCTGACCCTGCCAACACCTTGACTTTGGACTTGTGGCTTCCAGACCAATGAGACAAGACATTTCTGTTGTTTTAAGTCACAAAGTTAGTGGTAATTTGTTACAGCAGCCCTTGGAAATGACTACATTGAGCTTCTGTATAAGATTGTATTGAAAAGCTGTAGTGATAGATGAGGGAGAACCGGCGAGAGGCTGTAGATGTGGGGTGATGTGGTTGCTATAATTGTGGGGTGATATGGTCAGATTTGAGGGGTGAAGTCCCCAACACCTGCCCAGGAGGGAAGCAAGCACACGGCCAGAGAAGCCACCGAGAGTTACCATGGGACTCCAAACGAGAGATCCTGAGGTCCCTGACGGTGGGACTAGAGGCAGAGCAGGGGGACACCTGTGCAGAGCCTTCTGTTTAGGAGGAGACATGGACAGGACTAGGAGATTCCTGTGGGCCGGTGGCATTGGAGGTGGCCAGTCGTGGGAGAGCAGGAGAAGCTAGGTATTTCGGGGGCACTAGGAGATGGTGCCTCCCGATGTGGAGGCTGCAGGAGAGGGGACAGGAGGGGATGGGAGGAGGTCAGCTGTGCACAAGTTCAGCCCGACGCGTCTGAGGGTCATATGGGTAGAGATGGCCAGTCAGCGTTTAAATCGTCCTTGGAGACTTTGGGGCTATGGGAAGGAAGGCTCTGAGGTGAAACAGGGAGGATGTTAAGCCGTGAGCCCAGGAGCTTGTCTTTGCTGGGGGTGGAGAGACGATTTGATTCCTGCCTTTGTTCTTAGTTTTTATTCTTTTTTTCTTTTGACTGGGTAGGAAACAGGTCCCTATGTTAGGGGAAAAATTGTGACCCAGTTTTGCAGGCGCAATATTATTTTCGCCTTCTCAGCTTCCTTTCCTCCCTCTGGCCACAGCACCCCAAATTTTTGTTGAGGAGTCACCCTCTTCATTCTCAGTGTCCCCCTTGCTCCAGGAGCTCCCCAGTGAGCCTGGCCTGTCATCTGGAGCACCGGACCTTGCCAGCTGCCCTGTCTCATTTGTGAAGGTCGTGTGACCTAAGCTAGGATGGCAACAGTTGGGCCTGGGACCTTTTCCTGGAGTTAACATGAAGCATTAGAGGGGATTGTTGGCTGGAAGTGTGCAACTTTGGAGCTGTGGGTGGGCGCCTGGGCCGTGATGCAGGGGATCCTGCTGCAGAGGGGGCTGGTGAAGAGGGAGGTAGAGCGGAGGGACACACAGACAGGTTCCTGATGGCTTTGAACCACTGAATCGCCCGTGGCTTCCAGCCACTGTGAGGTGGCATTTATTTTCTTTCCAACTAAAAGGGGTGCTGATGAACACATCAGTAATATGTCGCCTTCCACTAGCTGCTGGAACCTGGAGTGGGTCTCTCAGCAGCAACCGTGTTGGGTGCCAGTACCCTCAGGGTTACGGACTGAAGACAGGAGCATCAAACCGGCTTCAGGGCTGGGGCGTGAGGAAGGTTGGCATCTTTTTCATAGGAAAGGAAGGCTGTCACAGCAGAGGCCAAAAAAAAGAGCCATATATATTTTTTTTTCCTGCAAAGTTGGACAGTATTTCTCCCGATAGAAAGTCACAAAGTGATTCTTTTCAGGCTACAGTTACTAACTGGTCTGCCTGGGGAAGAAGTACATCAAGTGCCCACAGAGCTTTGTTACTGCTGCACTCTCCTTATCTATGGCAAAAACAGCCCGTTGGAGATGCGTGAGGGCACATTTTCAAACTATCACAAACAAGTTTGGTGCCTGGATGTATTTTACTTCATTATGCTTTAAGATATTTCCTCTAGAACTGGCTCATTCAGGCTAGTCTCCCTCTGCTGGGACCCTACTCTCCTATTAGACAGCTCACTTATAAAGAGGCCATTGAGGACATCTTTTAGCTTTGCTGTCTCCTACTGTGCAGGATGAAGAACTAAAAATGTGATCCCAACAGCCTGTTTTTCTTAGTAAAATGGGAACTGTGCAATTAAGAAGGGGTCATTGACTTTGGACTTTCTTAAAACTCATCCTCTCTCATTGTCAAAATAAGAATTCATGGGACTGATTCCAGCATCGCTACATAATTTGTGCTCTGCTCCTGTGAGTATGGATGGTGTGTGTGTGATTAACAATGACTTCTCCTCATTAACATAGTCTGCTTTGATAAAAATAAAAAGCCTTCAGAAATAGGGGAACAGTGCCAAGATTCCAATTTATTAACCAAAATGGAAAATGTGAAACAGGACTCTGTTCATTCACGCGTTCACCTCTTGGAGGACCCTGCCTTTGCCAGCGTGGAACGGCTGAGGTGCCCTGGCGTCTGGGGAGCACGGGGGCCACAGGTGGTGTCGTGGGACATCATCCTGGTGTTTACAACTTTGGGGATCGTTCTTGAGGAAAGAAAGGGCCGTCACCACAATCCTAGAGTTCACAGAGTTGTAGAATTTTATTTTGATGCTGGGAAAAAATTCAGAGCTCATCTCTCCATTTACTCTTATAGTTTTATCCTTAAAGATTCTGGGCCTCCGTGAGGTTGCTTTGAAGGTGGTGGCAGGCGGGATAGGATCCTGGGTTCTTGTCTCCTAGTCCTGTGAAAGTTCCTGCTGACGAGGAAGCCATTACTATGTCAGCCTTTGGGGGTCAGAGCTTTAAGCCAGACACCGAAACATGGTGCTAGGGAGATGCACTGGTAACATCCTAGTCCCTGTCCTAGAGGGGATCATGAACCAGTGGGAAGAAGATGGATGTGTCAATAAGCGATTTTGTTGTGTCAGGATAGGTATTCAAAAAAGCGTATATTCTAGGATGTGAAAGAATTTTGCAGCGGAGATAGTATTATTTGAAGTGAATTTTGGAGGATGAGTAAAATTCTGCCAACTGGGTAGAGCAGAGGTCTTTTCTCACGAGACAAGAGAGTGGGCATGTCCGAGGGGGTGGAGAGGGAGGCTTGATCATGGAGCCCAGAGGCAGGCTGGCCATAGGGAACATACCTATGGGACCAGAAATCAGAAAGATAGGCAAGGGCCAGACTACTCTGTGAGCAGTAGTGAGGACTCGGCACTTTATTTTGAAGGCAGCGGGAATGCAGGGAAAGATTAGAAGCAGAGTCTTGATAGGATTTGTTACTTAGAAAGATTACACGATGATAAACATAGACTCTGAACTGAAAGAAGTGGAGATGAGGAGTAGAAAGATTAATTAGTATATGTCCCAATAGTCCATTTAATATATGACAAAAGCCTCAATGAGGGTAGTGGCTCCAGGGGTGAGGTTGGCTGGTGTGTAAAATAATTGAAGGACCATTTGGGCAGGAAAATGGAACAGGACATGGTGCATCATGGAATGGAGGGTTGGTGGTGGTGAGAGAGGGGCAGGGGTATGAGACATGCTAAGTTTCACTGCTTAAGAAATTAGGGGTTAATGCAGCCATTTCTCATGTTGGGGGTTAGGTGAGGAAGAAGCCATGTGACTCAAGAGGGTTCTGAGAAGGTCTGCAGACTGGGGATGATGCCTGCCCATTGTACCAGAGCCAGAGTGCCCAGGAAGGGAGGAATGCCACTTTCCAGCACACCTTTCAGGTTCCCAAGTAGTGCTAGAGTCTAGAAAGCTTACTAACTTCCTTTCCACTTTGGATTTTTTTTTTTAAATTTTGAGAAAACCAGGATGCTTAGCCTTCTATAAGCTGAACTTTTACAGATTCTCCTCCACTGCGCTTGAATGAAACCTTGCAGAATAGCCTGACATTACTGGCAAAAATAAACAACACTGGACTTAAATGAAGAGAACTGTATTTTAGCAAATTTGCTTCATGGCATATTGAAAGCAGAATGCAATGTGGCTCAGACAGAGAGAGCATTTAACCTCCATGTAATATAGAAAGCACCTTAGATGTTTCCAATTGCTTGTTTTTGCTTATTAAATAAGAATGATGAAAACCAGCATTTAAATCTATCTCCTCTAATCTCTATTCAGCAGGCACACAGGATCCCCCTCTCTTCTAAGATTAGGTACAAGCTAGAGATAAATGTATATAACACATTACATTCCTACAAATTGGTATAAGCTCCACTCTCCTGCTGTGAAAGCATCTTATGGATTTGGAACAAACAGTATTTCATTTTAGATGAAATCCTTATTACTGTTTGACATTTGGATATGAAGCTAGAATAGAAATCTGAATATAAAGGCAAGAAACCGAGTTAAGCTGAAAGTGCTAACGCCATTTAGTGTGAAAACACTTGGCAGGCTTACCAGTGATTGCCTAGGGACTTCGTTTATCATTTTAGGGCAGCTAGAGATGAGGGAGTTTGGAAGAAACTCTTTTTTTTTATAACAGTCTCTGAAAGTGGTTTATAATACTGTTTGAGCAGCAGAGTTTTCTTCCAATGAAACCATGTGAACCACATGCTATATTTAGAATCCAACTGAGAAGAGCAGAGCTGTGACACTTCAAAGTTTGGGTGAGAGGGAGAGTCAAGCACTGGGTCCCCGTCCCCACCCCAGCACCCTTCCCAGGGCAGCTGGGGGAATGCACAGGGCCACTCAGTGACCACATGGAACGACTGGCAGAGATGAGCAAAGTGGCTGCGATCGCCTACTCATTTCAATCTGGAATTGGCAATTCTCTTGGTGATACTTGTTTGGATGCATGTTTTAAAAATTGCTTTGTGTTCACCTCAGAAGATAGTGTGTTCTCTCAGACCAGCTATTCTTTTTTTTCCCTATCATGATGCATTCAGCCAATCCCTTTGCCTGTCGTCACATGGAGAAGTTGCTTTGGTCATTTTGAAAATATAGCAGTATTATTGCATCCATGCAAGACAAAAGCCACCGATGTCATCCCACTCTTTGGTTTCTCTGTCTTAGTGGGCAGGAACCTTACACAGATGTGTGAAGAATGTCATGTGAACTGTCTTTCCAAAGTTAAGTGAAACCTGTCTCTGAGCTCGCCCCACTAGGCAGGAGGAAAATTCGGTACCGCCCATTGCTCGAGCTCAATCCGACACTGTCCCAGGGTTGTGGGAAAGATCTGGGGATTTTCAGGTGAGCAGATCATGTGGTATAGTTGTCCTGGTCAAAGGTAAATTGCTAATGTTCTAGGAAGTGAAATTAAAATAAACTGTTCTTGAATTTACAGCATTGTCTGTAAAACTTTCTGGGGGAAATATGGCCACACATTCCCCATGTTGGCTCATACTTTTCCTGGGAAGGAAGGTACAAGCTGACCACACAGAATTCTCCTGGGATGACTGTTAGCATTCTCCACTCCGTGACGAGCACTTCTGTCACAGGTGGCTTGGGTCTTTACCAAAGGGTCATGAGGCCATTTTTGCCCCAACAGTTCCTCCAGTTCCGCCTTATTTCTGAATGTCACTGCTTTTACCTAAACATCAATATTACTCCTTCTCTGTTGGTACAAGAGCACAGAGTGTCACACAGAGCTATTTAAAATATTGGCAGTGTCTCTGCTCCTCCCTGCTTTCCCCCCCAACCCCCATCTCTCTTCCAGGATTTGTTTTCTGTAATAGATGTGCTGGCTCTTTTTTCCTGGCACATTCGAAGTAAGCTGCCTGGCAGTAAATACTGCATGGTGCTACAGATTGCCTCCGCTCTGATTTCTCAATCCTCAGCTTCTTCCAGCAATGGGACAGCTGAGTTAGCACATGGGACGCTATAAAACACAGGGGCTGGTCTGTCACAAAGAGACAAAAAAGCCTTCCCGCTTCTCCAGGTTTCCTTTCTGAAGACTTTATTTTTAGAGTGAGAGATAAAATAGACTAAAGTCTATACGTAGAAGGTGCACTTGGAAGACTAGCCTGCTGAGGCTCCGTAGAGCTTTAGGTGTTGAATGTAATCATCACTGTTTGCAAGAAGCTTGGGCTGCCATTTTGTACGTTGCCTCCTTATGTGTAAAAATGGAATCGAAGGCTTTTGAAAATTTGACTAGCTGCAGGCCACCCTGAAATTATACTGGTTTCAAAAGCTAATTTTTTTTAAATTGAAAAATATGAGGCCATGTAGAGAAAATGGGAAGCCACGTAGCATCTCCAAATTCCAACAGCAAATGCATTGAGAGAAAAAATAAGGGGACCAGTCTCAAAAATCGTAAAGTCCTATCGATCGCAGAAGGAACAGGGTGATTTCATTTAAGAAGATTTATAATTTGCAACCCTGTGAGAGGCACACGGTGAAAGCAGAATTACTGGCATAGTTGGTAACAATTAGATAACAGGTTGTGGAGGAGACTGCCAGCCAGCCTCCCACTGAGCTCACACTTTTCTGATCCTTTCACAGAACTGGCAGCTACACAGTGGGCCCCCCCAACACGACATTTTCCAGCAAGCCTCTCAGTTAGGTGAGGCCAGGTGGCATAGAAGAAGGATGCCCGGACCTCAGAATGGCTTGTACATTTTGACACCAGTATAAACAAGGGGAAGCAGTTTGAAGTTGTCTAGTTTCCTTGAATGGCTAAGTCTTTAAAGCACAAGCATTCTTAGAGATGAGACTGTCTATCAGAAGCAGCAGGTGTGGGTGGGGTGAGAACCCAGTGCATAGCTCCCTTTGATCTACTTGTTTATCACCAGGTGCTCAGGGCACGGCAGTACAAACTCTTGTTAAGCTGTGATCATATCCTTAAGTCAGTGAAAAACGTGTGGGTTAAGCTAGATGAAAAGCTACTTTTGAAGACAGACGGGGATTTTAATTCACATTGAGCAACCAAGGCCAGGGCATGCTGGCCTGGCAGGGGTTGTAGGGCTGGAATGGTGGTGAAATATTGGGGGGCAGGGGTAAGCTGGCAACAGAGAGGAGGTTTATAGTCAAAACCGAACAAGAGAGCCAGGGTTACAGGCAAGGAGGTAAGAATGCGAGGTTCAGAAAGACTGGAAGATCTTTGGAAAGACTCTAGCAGGCTGCCGTTGAAAGGAAGTAGATGTCAAAGGGAAAGCCGTGGAGGGAGCTGCAAAGTCCGAGCAGGTGGGCAGTGACCCAGAGGGAGCCGAAGAAACTGCGGAGCTCAGAGGAAGGAGGCAAGGCTGGTGCGCAAGCAGAACACCCAGGAGACATTGCGGGAGGGAGAACACACTAAGATAGAGCATTCTCCGCGTTTCAGCGAGGGCATTGCCCTCCCTGAGAGGGGAGTCACCTGCTCTCTCATCTTTGTTGCCTTTGTCACCTCCTGTAGAAGGAGTCACAGCAGAAGGGAAGCTCCGGGAATCCCTGATAGTGCGAAGGGATCCGGCCAGCGCGGCTGGAACGAGTGCGCGCTGCCTAGGACTGTCCAGGGGTAATGGCCCCCAGCTTCCAGGACCTGACGCGCCTCAGTCTCAGCTCGTGTCCGAGTTCTGGCGCTTTTTCTAAACAGTCACACAGAGGTTCAGTGAGGAGAAACAATATAAGGGGGCCTTGCCAGCCCCTAGGGGATCCCCTATACTGACTGTTTTGCTCGAGTTTCTTCAATTTTTAGATGAGTCAAACTCCAGGAAGGGATAATTATAATGTGCAATAATAGATTGTTCTCATTTCCAAATTGCAGTCGTGTTCCTGGAATCTCGCTGTGAACAGGAGAGCTCCCCCTTTCAAACGGGAAATAAGCTCTCTCCTGATCGTACTTTGCAAAAAGTGGGCCGAAGGTTTTTCTAGGATGGCAATGTCATTTTGAATTTCATGGTTACCCACCATGGCAGCTTCCAGTGGAGGCTTGATTTGTATCCGGATTCTCATGATTTTAAAGATGAAGGCAGCTTTAGTTGAGGATTCTAATTTCCAATTAACAAACTCATTACTTTACAATAACTCTGGTTTAATGACTAACAACCATGATTAGCAGAGGGTCAACTGTCTTTGAAAGGGCAGGACGATGCTCCGAGTCACGTGTCCTGCTTCCCTGAGAGATAACAATATGCAAGGAGGCCATGAATTTTCATGAGAATTAGTACTGGGATTTGTGTCTTTGCAGAAGGTCTTTGATGATCGAACTATAATAAGCAAGCAAACAAATAGCTCTTCAAGCTTCATGGGTGAAAGCCCTTCATTTATTACTTGTTTCTTGTTAATCACGGGGAAACTGGAGCAAGCAAGATGGGGAAACAAAAGTAAAATAACCAGTTAGTGGTATGTATTTGAAGGGCCATGACAGAGTGGAAGGCAAGCACCTGAGTCTGGATTAGGAACAAAACACACGTGCTCAGCTGCCTGCCTTCGGTCTGATTGCTGCCCTGGCACCAAGCTGCCCTCCTCTCTGCAATCCTAGGATATCCCGTGTATATGCTCTACGGGACTTAAAAGGAGTCTTGCCCATCAGGTGGCTTTGTTATTAAACTCTCAGAACACTTACTTACCTACAAGTCCTGCCCCTGGGATCAAGGCTTTGGCTCAGCCTTGAATATTTAACAGAATTTCTATATTATGGAACTGGAAGACTGTTCCCTTCTCTCTTTCTAAGAAGTTTTTATTTACTGATTTTTGAGAGATTTGGGGTGGGAGGTATAAAACACTGATTTGTTGTTCCCCGTATTTGTGCATTCATGGGTAGCTGTAGGTGCCCAGATGGGAGATCAAACCCACAACCTTGGTGTATTGGGAGGACGCTCTAGCCAACTGAGCGGCCTTGCCAGGGCCTCTCTTCCTTTTTTATGCCAGTCCACATGTCCAGAAAATTCAGGAGGAGGGCAGTTCCTGGGCAAGGCTTCCTGTTTTCTTGCTGAGACATTTTTGCTTGCCAGTTTTCCTGATGATCTTTGCCTGGAGAGGAAGAGAGTTCCAATGGGAGCTTGATTTATGTGTTTAAGATGAAATCTGGATGGTGGTTTCCCAAGAACAAGCACATTACTTTATGACAAGCAAATATCCTTGCAGCCGTGCCTCTGGTTTAGAGACCAATGAGCATGAATAACAGAGGTCAATGTGGCAGATTTCCTGGCTGTCTCACTTGAGACCTATTCCTTCTAGCATGTCCTCCCAGACAGGCTAGCCTGCAAAGCTGGAAACTACATGTGACAGGTTCCTTTCTGAGAGATTTGCCTCTGACCTCCAGCCTCCAGTGGACACAGTCCCATGGGATTTGGAAAGAGGAAAAGAGCAAGGGGCAGGCTACCTGCATGGAGATCGGACCACGCAGGGGACAGAGGCTGAACCAGAGAAAGCCTCTTAGTTCAGCACCAGAACTGCTTGGGTTCACTGACAGCAGTAACTATGATAGGAACATCCTCACTAATCTGGGGGCTAGGGGACGTCAGCGGGGGAAGCCCTGTCCTCAGTACTGGTGGTAGCAACGTTTGGGCAGGCTGCTTCTGCTATAGCACGGTGGCAGAACTCCTTGATTCTTGACCCTCTTGGCTTCTGTCCATTTCCCCAAGCCTGGTCATTCATTCTCCTATCAATTTGGAGGCCTCCTGGAGCTGTGCAATAAATTCTTCTGTTTGCTTAAGACACTGGAAAACGGACAGAAGCCAAGAGGGTCAAGAATCAGGGAGCCCCATCACCATGTTTTAGCGGAAACAGCCTGTCTAGACTGTGGCTCCCACCAGAGCAGGAGGACAGGGCTTCCGCTACTGACGTCCCCTAGCCCCCGAATGAATGAGGATGTGCCTCTCATAGTTGCTGCTGTCAGTGAATGCAAGCGGTTCTTGTGCTTTGCTGCTACAAGGGCCATATTTAAAGCCCTGGACAGGAGCATCTCATTGGCCAACCCTGTGCCACATACCTAGTAGGCTGGCTACCACTGTTCAGCAGGAGGGGGCTCTGGTGCCATTAGCCTCCACAACAGCATGCAGGGAACTGTTGCAGCATGCAGCATTGAGGCTCCATGTACCGGGGGATCACAACTTTTTAGCCAAATTTATTTATGTAGAACTTAACTTAATTTCTGCATCAAAGGGAAATAGGAGCAATAAGCTTTGGTGTAAATTCAGGGTAGAGAAATTTAAGATAAGTGCTAATGGGGGAAGGAGAGAGGTTGAATCACCAAAGGTCACAGTAAACAGTGGACTGAATTGAAAAACGGGCTCAGGAAGGAGTGGTAAGGGGAATGCTAAATGTTATTTCTTCTACAGATATTGTCTGGAAAATATGTGAAGAAATCTAAAAATTCCTTAGGTTGCACAGTTCTTAGAGCATGGCATTGGGGGGCTGGAGAGGACTTCAGAGCTCTAAACCCCTCACTTCACATGTGAAGAAACTGAGGCTGAGGGAGTGGATGTGATTATACAAGTAAAGGGCCGTGTCAGCGCGGGAACCCAACTTTCCACACTCGAGTCCAGTGTTATTTTTATAGCACCACACAGCATCTCTTTCCTAAAACTGTCTGCTTTATTTTCTGTTAGAAAAAGGGAAGAAATGTGAAATACTTTAATTGGAAAATACACTTAGCGCTCTTTTCTGATGCAGTCCAGCTGGGCCACTGAATTCTGCCTTTCCCTGAAACTCCGTTTGTTCAGGCACTGTGTAATTTTCCAAGGGTTGTGGCCTCATACTTCAGGGAAAGTTTCAGAATTATTTTAGAAAGAATAGCTTTATTTAGTCAAATCAATAGTTCCACAGTACCCTCTATATGCAAAGTCAGTTGGGTATAAAAATGAGCAAATGTGTTTCCTAACTTCAATGATCTCACAAGCCATCAGAAGCAGAATGGACAAGCTTACAAATATAATGCATAAAGAATTTTGAATGTCATAGGCAAGGTGCTAATTAAAACTTAGGGGTTGTCTAAGGAGAACGATCACATGTTATACCACTGTCATCTTCTGTGCTAGAGACTTCCATGTCTTACTCAGTTTGGGTTCTCTAGACCCTCTGAGCATATGGGAGGACCAAACCTTTCTCTTGTCACCTTATGATTATTTCTGACCAATGGGCTATAAGCAGAAATGATGTGGGCCACTACCCAGCTAAAGTCCTTAATTGGAGCTGTAGCTCTCTTCTTCCACTGCGGTAACAGAGAGGCCTCCAGCCTCAGAAGGTGCAGCTGTAAGCAAATGAGTCATGCGCGGGCCCAGATGACTGAGTCACTATCCCTGCCCACAGCGTATGTTTTGTGAGCAAGAATAAACCTTTGTTGGGTTATATCACTGAAAATTCTGGACTTTTAAAAATAATGGCATTATCCAGTGCATCCTGACTAGAAAAATCTTCATCCTAGCCTGTTCTCTACGAAGAAGGTGCCACATAAGTAACATGAATATAAACAAATGTATAATTAACATCAAATGTGTCTAATCATTTAGGCACTATTCAATGGCTTTAATAAATAATTGAATTAATGATTAAATATATCTAATAGCTTAAATATGAGCTATGATTAATTATTATATGAGTTATAATTTAAATATGCACATGTCTCTTTTTATATCTATCCAGCCCTGTATTATTTATTACATTGAACAACTGAATGCTTGAAAAACTAGGAGTTTATTCAATGTCCAGAATGTCTCCCTTTCCCTTCTTCCCCTCACCTTCGCTACTTCTGTACATTCAGAAAAAGTATTTTTTCATTGTTTTCTTTCTGCTTTCACCTGTTACTTTGCATAGAGTCAAGTCTTTTGTAGAATTCATCCACCTCTGTTTATAGTCTAAGAGTCTGAAATGCCTGGGTACAAAGCATGCAAATACAGAAAGCTCAGGTTGAATGAGCGGGGAAGTAGACAATAGTCTCAGAATTTCTAATGCAGCCTCAAAATAAATAAACAAAATGAGAGAACTGCTGTCAAAAAAGACTATCCATTTAAAATGATAACACACTTCTGTTGTTGGAAAATACAAAGTTCATAGAGTTAATTTTTGCAGGTTTTTCATTTAAAAAATGTGTTTTCCTTTGGCAGTGTGATGGTGGGGGTTGGGGAGATGGTTGGACTGTGCATAGCCAAGGAAATCAGGAGTGGTAATTCTAGCCCCTTGTACTCTCCAAGAAATACGAAGCCACTCCAAGTTAAAGAGCACATAATACTGCCTGAAGTCTATTGAAATCCTTCCAAACTGTGCCCAAATTAAGTCTTCCAAGTTTCATTGCTCTATTGGTGCCGTCAAATGAAGCCATTGCAAATAAAGAAACCTACAAGAAAACTGAAGTGTTTTTTAATTTTTTCAGATGTAACAACATGTGTCGCCAATAGGTTTATTCATCTGGAAATATATAATATGAACAGATCGTTTTTTTCCCTTCATACATCATCACCAGCCCTTTGGCCTTGTTATGTTGCAACTTCTTGGTTTCTTGTCAATTCCTTTGATTGCATCCAAGGGAAACTTGGAGTTCTTAAAATAGAAATAACTGGGAAACTCTGGGCCACTCTGCTTTTCTTAATGCCAGTACTTAACCTTTGTTGACGCAACGCCTCCTTTGCAAATAGTGCAAATTGGAAATTTCCCTAGGATTACAATCCAGTCCTCCCCAGAGCCAAATGCAGCCTCAGAGTTGCTGTTCTCAAGTACAATGATATTTATTCTACCCCAGCTCATTTCCTGCTTTTCTGTTGAAACACTAGCCCCACAGCATTACTTAACAATCGAGTCATTTGGACAATGAGCTCTTTGGTTCCAAATTTAGGATTTCTGAAGGAAGCATAAATATTTGTCTGTGGTTGATATTTTGGGCATTAATCAAGTGCCTGTTCTGTTCAACCAGCCTGACCTTTTACTTCTCCCAGAGACATGTGCAAATTCCTTCCAAATTCATTTCTTTTGTTTCACCTGCTGGGAATCATGTTTACATACAACAATACTGTAAGAACCTATTGAGAAATCCTCTGTGCTGTCGTTAATGTGTTTTCATTTGCATGCGGAGGAGGTTTTGATTGTGTGGCCCTCCACTGACACCCTTATTCAGGCTTTCTATTATCCCTCTAGCTTTGTCTTCCACTAAAAACATTCTCTCTTTTTTCCTCCTCCAAGTGATGATTTGCATGAAGATTTGCATTTAAATGGATGTGGAGAGCACATTAACAACACCTCCACCAACCATGTAAAAGCTGCACAGTGTTTGTTGCTGCCAGACATGAATGGCGGAAAAATTCAATGAATGTTTTGTAAGGAGAGTCCTCAGGTAACAGCATTTTAGACACAAAGACACTTCATTAGATTATATTTAATACCGATTATGCATGCAGAAGTATATGAATACACATTCTCTATTCCCAAAAGGAATGTTGTGAAATCCTCCTACATGTATGTGTTCTCCACAGGAACCAAATGTACATTTCAGCATTCGAGTTGAATTCCTAGGCCCTGTAAATGGGTTGAAAGGGCGGTGCAGGGTTGATCCATTTGGCCTTTATGCTCATGCTAATAGGATTGAAAGAAAAGTGAGAAAGGAGTAAAATGCACTGCATTTGCTGTCTATATCTTAGGGCTTTTTTTCCCCCCTGAGCAGCTCAAACAATAAACATTTTGTAAAGAAGCTGGATACCAAAAAGGATAAAAGGAAAAAGGAGAGAAAGGGACCAGAGACCAGTTGGGAAAGGAGAAAAATATGTTTAGTGAGATTTTAGGTGTCTATCCAGTTTTTAATTAAAAGAAGAAATGGCAAGAATAAGGAAAGAGAAAAAGACCAAAAAAAAAAAAAGAAAAGAAAAGAAAAAGAAAAATGGAAAGAGAATGAAAGGCATGCTAAGAGGCTATATAAATCAGAGAACAATTTTGCTTGTAAGAGGAGGAAGAAAGGGAGAAACAAGAAAAAAGAGAAATGAAGAAAGATTATAAAAGGGCCTTTGTGCTTTATTTATAAAGCAGAGATCCTGGGTTATCATTCAGTATTACGAGAGAGAGAATTAAACTGGTCTTGGCAAAAGGAATCTATTAAGGGATAATATCTTCCCTTTGATTGTTAATTATTTTATGTTTACAATAGTCAGTGTAAATGTATATTATTTTTACAGTAACACATGGCTTAGCATAAATGATTTACCCAGGATATATGGCTAATTTCTAATTAACTTCTAGCTCTGTTAGTTTGCTTTAGATTAAAGCCCTTTCTCTTTCTAACAAGTCCTTGAAGGGAAGCAGACAACCTAATTACAGACATTCATTGTGGAATATTTATATTTAGCAATTTAAAAAGGTAATATCAATCGAGAAATGTAGTGGAAAATGAAGTGGAAGAGGGAAAGGTTGCTGTGGAGGGGGGACATTTATTTTCAGTCTTTGTATTTTTATGTCTGCATAAGAAAAAACATATAGGCCAGGGAAATTTATCAGTAGTTGGAACGCAATACAGTACTAGTACTTTTGTGTCCCCCAAATACAATTATTGTTTATTGTGTAAAAACAATTTTCCATAGGCTGTATGCACTAAAGAGAAATCCATAAACATCAGAAACAAGTCCCTAACAAGTCTTCATTGTTTATATAAGTGAAAAAAAATCCATATTTCCCTTCTCGTTCATCCAGAATGGACCTGAATAAAGCCAATTCACTGCATCCAATGAAATTTGTAATGCAGCAGTAGAAGAATCTGATTTCACACATTATGGTTAGGGTCCCCCATATCCCAGACATAACAAGGGTCATAAATAAAGTCTACTCTAAAACCAGCCATATCGCCTCAGTAATTGACTTGCTGTCTGCATGAGACACAATGATTTCCGAACGCGAGTGGCTAAGCCGCGTGAGAGAGCTTGCAGAAATTCACCATGGGGATGTACTGGCATAAACACGCCTTTGTGCATGTAGCCTCATTCTAAATGCTGGGGCTCCTCTAAAAACCAACAAAATGGGATCAGGTTTTGCTTTATACCTGTATCATTATAATTGACACAACAGAGGCAAGCCCTCTCCCCCTGGGGTCTTATTTCTTGAACTAATCTGAGTCACCTTTGGACTCATGATACCACAGCCCCGGATTCATTGAGGCTGAGATAAGTGTGGTGTATTAGTCTTAATGTACGTTTACAATACAGGGTGTAATTGCTCCTCTGGAGCTCTTAATGCATTTTTATAGCCAAAAAACAATTTCCCAGATACCAGATGTATGAAGGAGAAATGTCTGCCTGAAGATTTAGGTTGAAAAGGCACAAAAACAAGGCAAAACATCCTAGCGTGTGCATTCATCTTGTTAAAGACCGTACACTCGGGTGCATTTGTTCTTCAAAGAGTGTGAGGAACATCAAACATTTAAAGTTCTTTGTCATTCCCGACCCTGTCTTCAGAGCTTCCGAGGTCCTTTTCTATTTCCTTCTGTGTCTTCAGTATATAAGGCTATCTAGGGAACAAGTGAGAAAATACAGAGCCAAGAGGTTTGTGGGGTAATGGTGAGAGAGAGAATAATGTCCTTTAAATTTTAAAACCATCTCAGAAGAGATAGTATAGATTCACATGAACAAAGGAAGAAAATTCTGGAAAGTGAGCATTGTATCAATGCATGGGGGCGGGGGTCAAAAACAAATAGCCCTCCCTTTCTTAAAGGTGTTTTAAGGGTGTTACATAATCTTTTAAAACATTAAACTGGCAGGGGAATATGTTTCCTGGTTGTTCTGTTTTATCCTATTCTGGATTCTTTCTTCGCTGAGGGGCTGGCTGTTTTCTGCCTGCATCGTCTGGCTCTGTAGCCAGCTGGCTTTCTATTGGGTTTCCCAGTGAAAGGTACTGGCGAGAGATCAAAGGGCAGAAGGAGAGAGGGGCGGGTTGTTTTCCCTTGCTCCTTCTCTGCCATGGTACTGTGCCTCTGGCACAGGTCCCTTCACCGTCACAGCTGCTGTGAGCAGCCGCTCCAGGATCCTAGCTCCCTTTCAACATGGGTAATGCAGGATGGCTAAGCCTTCCCAACTATTATTGCTAGTCTCTGGGTGCCCCCTCCCTTGCTAATCCTGCTCATCCCTCTGCAAGTAACCACTTTATTAAAATGTGTTTGTTGAAACTATACGGGGTGGGCCCTGGGACCCAGGATCCCGAGACTCTGACAAATAATGGGTGCATGGACAGGAGAACGAGACTCCTCAGTGCCCAAGCCAGTTCGTGCACATGGTAGCTGAAATGCTCCCATAGCCCTGTGGACTGCAAGGTATTGGCAAACTCTTCCCCGTGGTGCTGTCAAAAAGAATTCGCCCTTCCATGTCGGCACTGATAGTACTGTTATGTAGGTGGGATGCTTTGGCTGGTTTGACCTACAGCAGTTGTGTATTTCTCAGGACTTTATTGCTGCAAATGACAGAAACCCATCCTAAAATAGTTTTTAAAAAGTGTGTGTGGGGATTTATTGGTTTATGTAATTGCAAAGTCCAGTGGTATGTGGCTTTATATGTGGTGAGATCCAGAAATTCAGGTAATGTTGTGAAACCTGGCATCTTTCCATTCATATCTTAACTCTACTTTCTTTGCTTCTTTCTTTGGCTAGATCATTCCCCATGTGCAGAGATGCCCCTGGGAGCTCTCAGCTTACACTGCCCCAAAGAGAGAGAGACCTTCTTTCACCCAGAAGACGCACAGACCTAATTCTCCTAGTTTGATTCCGAGGCTGCCCTCTCTATGGCTAAGGGATAGAATATGCTCTTTGACTTGCCCGGGTCATGTGCTTAGGCCTGAGCCCAGGAAGTGACAGTTCCACTGAGTGCAAAAGTCACAGTTTCTTGAAATGTAAGATGTGACTGGGCAGAAAGAGGTAATGGAAGTGATAGATGCACACTTTGTAAGTTCTAAACTCTCAGAGATAGTCTGTTACTGGGTGATGGAAATGATGCATCAGACCCTCCCTGTGTGTATGAGACTGAAGAAACCCAGGAGCAGTCTGTCCCTAATGCATTCTGACCTTCCTAACCACCTTTTAACAGCTGCTTGGGGCCCAAGGATAAATACCAGTAGAAACCACAGTGTATGCCTAGTCCCTGTTTTTTGGCAAAAAGAAGATAAGAGAGTTTTGGAAAGTGTACTGAATATATTACTTTATGTCCAATAGAAGCCCAGTCAATTTTAATTATCCCACTTATGAATGGGACCGAAAGATAAGGGATGCAAATCATTGCTGAAAAAGAAAACATCTGGCTTGGCAAAGTGACTCATTTCTGCACTCGGTTGAGGCTGTAACTTGTGAGTCCCTGAGTGTGCTCGTGAAAATCCAGGACTCCAGGTTTGTTCCTTTGGGAAATGGTGAGGGGTCTAGAAGATAAAGGGAGGAGGGGATCTCTTTTTTTCTTTCCTATGAGACTTCTTCATCAAACAGTTTTGTATAATAATAAGGTCATCCGCCATCACTGGGCTTATTTCTTGGTTTTACTTTGTTATTCATGTGACGATAATATACGTTCACAGAGTATTTGCCATCTGAACATCTCTTTCAGGGAAAACATTTAGGAAGCCATGAACTTCCTGGTGGTGTCCAAACTCTATTCCTCTAAGACCAGGGCAAGCCAGTGAGAAGATGGCTTCTTTCAACTCTTGCCTGCTGTTGCTGTTTCATACCTTCCCCAGCCTAAGAATGCCTTTTGTTTGGGTTGTGAATTTCCAGATCCGAACAAAACCTTCTTCCTTCTTGATAGATGATTTTGTCCAAAGATTCTGAGTGTTGAACAAACACAGAGGCTTTGGCAAAATGTGTTTTCTGATTTGTTTTCCCATTTGATTTTTACCGGAGACTGTGCTGGAGAAATATCAGATGCCTTCCCCTTGCCCCTCCCTCCCCATACACATGTGGGACCGGACTTCCCCGAGGAACTGGGCTTGCGGTAGCTTCTCTCCAAAGATAGCTCCCTTCCCCATGAAGCATTCATTACCTCCTAGAGCTGAGCCCTTGTGTCATCCTTACCCTTTGACCTGGGCCAGCTAATAGAATGAAGCGAAAGTACTGACGGCTGCATTCAGAAGCCTGGTGGATTTTCCCTGGGTCTCTTGGGATGCGTGCTCCTGGGGCAGTGCAGCTGCCACCTAAGAAGTCTGACTAAACATGTGAAGAAGTACGAGACAGCCACACGGAGAGGCTGCAGGGATGCGAGGTGCCTGAGCACCCCCCAGTTCTGTCGGCCATCTGAGGCACCAGACTCGGGAGAGAGGGAGGCCTCTTAGAGGGCCAGCTCCAGCCTGACCGACTGCAGGTGACTCCAGCCCCACCTGCCCTCTCACTGTGACTGCATGAGAGAACCCAAGAGGGAAACTGCTTCGTGGAATCCAGCCACCTCAAGAACTACATGAGACAGTAAATAATAAACTGTTGTTTAACTCAGTAAAGTCACTGGGTTTTGGAACCGGTTGTTGCATAGTCGTAGATAACTGAAACAGAGTTTATAAGCCGATGAGTGGCTGCTTCCCTATGCGCTAAAGTGGTCCAGGAAGGTGGGGGTGACTTGGTGTCATTTTTCATCTGGGTTGTGACTGTATAGAATGAAATGATGAGCTGATGACTGCACTGTCAGTTTTACCTGTTGGGCAGCCCCTTGTCCAGTGTGAGGGTTGTCTCGCTTGCCCCCGGGGTCATCCCACTGTCCTCTCTAACTGTGCTCTTTGCTTCCATAGATCTGTGTTAGTTGGTTTTGCACAGAGTTACTTTAAATGTATTTTTTTAATAATATAAATTCATCATTTATATTTTTACAAATAATGATATGTACTCATCACTGTAATTCCCATTTCCTTAAGTGCATAAAATAGGGTGGGAGGGTTCTCCTAAGTAAAATGACCTATCTAAAGGTTTTATAGAAAAATGCTGTTCAGATGAAGAGAAATGCAAGAACCACCCAACCAAATCACCCTCAGCCCCTCTGCACCCTGTCAGCATCTCTGCACCCTATCAGCATATGAAAAGGCGCTGCAAGGCAGGTTCTGAGGATTCAGTGTGATAGAAAACACAATCTCTGACTTCAGTAAATTCAGAATGTCATTGAAAAGTGTTGATAATGATGAGATTATGGTAACAACCATGTTTATTGAACATTTATTATGTGCCAAGTACAGTGATAAACATTCTACACGTATTTATTCACTTAATTGGCATTAAGAATCTGTCAAGTAGGTAATATTTCTTTATTATATATGAGGAAAAAATCGAAGGAGAGAGATCATGTAGCTCATCCGAGTTCATGCTGCTAGTGAGTGGATGCAGTACCTACTGTGCCATATTTACTCTAAAACCTGTTACTGCCACCTTTCTGCATGAAAGTTAGCATATGCTCCATGCATAGGATGCTTTGCCGCTCAGAGTGTGGTCCCTAGACCAGCAACATCAGCATCCCCTGAGAACTTGTTAGAAATGCAGAATCTCAACCCTCATCCCAGACTTTAATGAATCAGATTGTGTTTTAACTAGATCCCAAGGTGATTTAAGTGCACAGTAAAGTTTGAGAAGCACTGATCTAGAAAGTAAACGTTAAAGGACTTCCAAGGAAGAAGTTATCACTGTGACCTTCAAAGGGATGGTGACTGATTACCTGCATGGGGAAATGGGTTACCTGATTATAACGAGGGGGGTTGTATTTGCCAATTAAAAACTCATAGAGTGGTTATGCAAAGAAAAGATGTGAGAAATAGTCTTTTAAGCTATGTATTTGCTTTTTAAAAAATCTGAAAAAAATATGGGTAGGTCTGAGCAACATGCTGATTCAGGAAGTGGGCAGGGTCTCAGGGGCCAGACCACGGCCATACCAATACCTAAACCCATGCAGAGCCCACCCTCACTGACCCTAGACATATAATGTGTCGGATTGGCCCAGGAAGATAGATGGTCATTTGAAAGTTCACATGGAGGTGTTTGGTGACCTGCGAATAGCTGCCACAGCCTTCCACACAGTAGGAAATGTACTCCATTGCTTCAAAAAAAATAAATAATTTCAATCCCTGAAGAAAACTGGCTAGGTCATGCATTTAAAAGCAGCACAAAAGTATTACATATGACATTACTGATCAAGGATTGAGGTCAGTAAGTCTTTGAGATGTGGAAGCAGGTAATAAAAGAAGGAGGAGCACTAGAGGGCATGAGAAAGTTCATGTGATGTAACTTGCTACCTTGACTTTGTATATAGTTGTGAAAGATCCTCCCAAACTGAACCAAATTGTTGAGATAGTGATTAGTTGAAGGAGGGAGAAAGACTAAAAGTCTTTAGTCTTGTGTGGCCTTGTGTGCCCTCCTGTTGCAGTTGAGCCTTGACTGCTATTGCCATGTTAGTGTGTGAATTGACCCTCACGCTGATTGGCTCTGGGTACTGGCCATGACCACAGTGTACAAGCCATTGTGTGGGGGCTTTCCCCATGGAGCAGGATTCACCCCGGTTTGTTCTGGTACTTACTGAGACCATCCTTGGGTATGACACTTATTAAGCTAATTGAGTGGCAATGTGTTGTGGTCTAAAGCCAGCCACTGCTGTGTTGGTTCTTGGGTCTCTGGGAGGGGCTCCAGTGTAAGCCAAGGCCAGCCACTGCCTGTTACCCACCCAGCACTACTTGGTAGGATCTGCAAAGTAATCTGTAGTTCACTGTAGCTGCCTATACAGGGCCTGGAGGCACAAGGGAGAGGCCACACTGAAAATGTGTGACCTCCCAGAGGCTGGCTGACACCAGTACCAAGCCTGGGATTGCTCAGCAATAGGGCACTCCAAGGCTTGCTGCTGCCTACTGGCTGCCTGGGAGGCTCAGCCACTGAAAGAACTTCAGGCAGCACTCAAGTTGGGGGAGGTAGGGTCTCAGGGAGTCAAGTGGTATTTACCAGGTTAATGAAGCAATTGATGGAGCAACTGGTATTTACTGGGTTAATGAAGATCCAGAATTGGCCATGTTGGAGGAGGGCTCAATACAGGAAAGATGACATCCAGCTGCCATCTGTGTGGGAGGAGGGCTCAACACAGGGACAGTGGCAGCTGTCCCTCCAGCCCTCGAAGGGAAGTCACACAACCCACTCTCTTCCTTTATGTCTCTGGCACCCCAGTCAACCATGTCTCTGATGGATTCAGGGTGAGTACATGCAGTTGAGTCAGTCTGTTCATGGGCCCTTTAAAAATACACCTGGGTTTCTGGCAGCCTCTGTCTTATCCAGATGGACAGAATCCCCATAGTTTTTTGCAGTCAGATGTTGTAGGGGCATCTCTTCCCAGGACTGGTGCTCTGGATTGAAGAGCCCTGTGGAAGACTAGAACCCGTTGTGCCTCAGGAGGGCCTCAGCAACTGAGATGTCTGTTTATCTAGTCTTTATATGGTTTTCCAGGTTGATCATTCTATAATTTCATTGAGATTTTGATATACTAAAGGGAGAAAGAAAGCATACTGTTTCCCTACTCTGCCATCTTGACCGGAACTTGTCCTTTACTGTCTTCATGCTTAGTTCTGAGTCTTTATTTCATTCTGAGTCTTAGTTCCTGTCATATCTGTAAAGACAATTCTTATCAACCTCCCAAGGCCGTCCTGAAGATTCCTTTAGAGTATAGATATGAAAGATCTCATTCCTGTGCATACACTTCATCACCATGTCCCCCATCCTTTAGCCCCCTTTTTAAACATTCTTAAGATCTCTTGAATCCATTTAGTTGACTCCAAGATACCAAGTACCAAACACCCAGACTTCCTCCTTGAACTATTGCCATAGTATTTTCCCCATACCTGGATCCCTTCCAGACTTTTCACAAGGCTCACACTGCAGGTGGGGATCCTTTCAAAATGCATATCCGGTCATGTTACACATACAACCCCCCACCTGCCCAGAATCCTTAAATGGCTTCGCCTTGATCTTAGAATAATGATAAAACATGTCCTGGCCCCTGCGCACCGCTTAAATCTTTTCCTTTCAACCCTCTACTTTCTTTCAGTTCTTTGAAATGTCTCTCTCTCTTTTTTTTTGGCTTGGTTAGCTTGGCTTTATGAGTTCAAGGCCATTGCCTATTTTGCACGTCCCTGTATCTTCAACATCCAACACAATGCCAGATATACATAGGTGCTCATGTACCCAAGTGAATGAGAGGTGCATATTTAATAAAATCTGCCCCCTTGTTTCCTGCCAAGAAAGAAAGCATGTCTCCAGCACTCAGTGGCAGGTGCTTGGCTGCTGGTCGGGAATCCCTGAATGTTCCTAGCATACACATGAAGGATGGGACTGTACCATGTAGGTAGGTGCTCTGCCTTTGAAAACTCGCTGAGCTGTATTCTCTTGTAGGATGGCATTCTCAGTGACTATACAGCATTTGAACTCAAGAAAGAAAAGCAATTGAAGTATTTGGAAAGATATGTGATGTCTTATGTTTGAGCAACATTTCCTAAGTAAATAGAATTGTTCCATTTTATACTTTATTTTCAAAACATCAAAATATTCCCCCTGCCTTCATTTTTCTTCTTTTGTGTAGTACTTAAGTTTGAAGATAAAAGCAATAACACAAACTATTATTAAGTGAAATATTGCATTTTAAAATATTTTAAAACATTTCAATGAAGGAACACCTTAATTGTCTTACCCATTCTTACACTTTATTTTATATTTTATCCCTTATTATTTCCACTTGGAAATAGCCCTCTGTCACTTTAATACTGACTTGCTCACATTTAAAAATTATTTTATGTGTCCTGGCTGGTGCAGCTCAGTGGATTGTGTGGGGGCCTGCAAATCAGAGGGCGGCTGGTTTGATTCCCAGTCAGGGCACATGCCTGGGTTGCAGGCCAGGTCCCCAGTGGGGGGCATGTGAGAGGCAACCACACACTGATGTTTCTATCCCTCTCTTTCTCCTTTCCTTCCACTCTCTCTAAAAATAAACAAAATTTTAAAAAATATATTTTATGTACTCTAATCTCTGGGAATTTAGCTTTTGTAGTTAATAATAATATAATATGACTAATTTCTAAAGACCTTCATCAGCAGCACCATTCATTCCAGATCCTCTTTACCCTGTCAGAAAAGAGCTTTTGGATTCTCTACTTCTAGACTCAAGGAAGGTTCCAATAAGCTTTAATTGCTTGGAATGAGTGTCACATATTATCTTTCAAGAGTGTTTGTATGTTCAGGGATCATTAGCACATGACTCAGATTTCATCTTAGATATCTTTTCTGGAATCTGTTGGGCTGTGGCCTTATTTACAGAAAAAATGAAAGTAAGACCATAACATATGAAAACAAAATCTAATTTCCCCAAACACTCAATGCTCTGCCGAGCCCATTCTGTTGGGGTGAAATCTCTACAAATGCAATGATAGTCTTGATTATGTCACACACGTGCAGTTGTGGGTGGTAGAAACATGGCACCTTTTGTATCTCAGTGTGTCAGGTGTTAAGTCTGCATCTGAGAAAGTACGAGAGCTTTGTGGAGCACTACACCATGTGATGAGGCAGAAACAGTGCAAATTTGGTTTGATTGCGTTTGTTCTTGAGCTGTGAGACACTACTGTGTGCATGTTTAGGACGATTAGCACTTGGGCCTGTGGTGCATGGTGAAAACTGAGAATGCTCAGAATGTAGTCATCTTCTCCCCAGATACTTCTTTTAGCAAAGAGAATTTCTAGAAGATGCATGGCCAGGTAGTGTCCAGTGGCAGGTTGCTCTTAGAGTTTTCTCACTCAGCAAAATAAATAAATGGAGATATATGTCTTTGCCACACTTGTGTGAGCTGAGCTAGCACTGGTTTTAAACTGTCATTTTCATATCAGAGTTTGTATGTGGTCGGTGGCAGGTCAGGTTTCAGGTAAACCAGAGAAATTGGCCTCTGTCCTTGGCACTTTGTAGAATGTATCAGGTAGGAGGTTGGATGACTGTCTGGAATATAAAAAGTGATGCCTCCTGAGGAGTGTTTTTATTTAAAGATGAAATATATAATAAAAATAAGGTTATTCTACTAAATCTAGAAAATTTGAATTGACAGAAAGACAAAACAAAACTTTCCATAAGTTTATTATGCAGAACAAATCACTTCCAATTTTGGCATTGTTCCAGTCAGTCCCTCTCTTTCTTTTTCTTTATGTAACTATGAGTGTGTGTATGTGTGTGTGTGTCGTGTAATACTTACATGCCCACAGACACATGACAAGCAAGATCATAAAATTATATAAACTCGAAAGATTATTTAGAGAAAATGTAACTTCATTTTTCTCTAACTAATCTGATCTCCCCCTTGAGACCCTGCACACCACCTGGAGGAACAAAAGCCAAATTTTAGTCTAGTTAGATAAACTTAGTCTGATCCGATGTAAACATTTAAAAAGTCTCTCTGGATAACTCGGCCTCTTCCTGTTTGATTCGGGGACAAGCCAGGCTTTCAAAGTTCTGTGTCCTTCTTTTCACTTTCTCTGAGAAGCCATCTGGATGATGTACGTGACCTTGGAGCAGTGGGAGGAATTGTCTCTGGATCCTTGGTGGCCAGTGTAGCGAGTCAGTGATCACTGTGGTGCCATAGGTTATAGGCGGCATTCTCATGCCCATATGGCCATCTTCTCTGGGCCTGGGTGCTCGCAGTGTATGAAGGCCCTTTATCCAGACAACAGCCCTCACGTCCTTCAGAGAGTTCTCATCTTTGTGTCCAATTATCACTAATATTGGCCCATTTGCACTTCAGACATGGATCTGGGGGGGCCAGGAGCTCATCTTGCAGAGCTGGGTTGTACCATATCTCTGTGCCCATGGAGGATGGGTGCAAAGAGCTCAGCCTTATGCGAAAGGCACAGTAACTAAGCCTGAGACTCAGAATAGCTTCAAGTATTGCCCAGAGTGAGAAATGAGGGACCTAACATTGAGCACAGCTGAACCGCCTTTTTTCTGCATGGGCTTCATTCCGCTTTGTAAATTCCACATTACCTGCCTTACCCTCTCATCTGGGTCAAGATTTATTCTTATAGAATGTTGCCAGGGCAACAATGCCTGTGGCTTTTCAAGGTATTTCAGGAGTGGCTGAAGAGCTCTTTCCATCTGCTGGCGAAGCTACTTGGGGATGAGAGAGAGGCCTTATGTCAATTTGTTTCATATTAAGATCACATTAATAAGCATTACTCATGTAAATCTCACAGGCAAACAGTAATTCGAGGGCTCATGCTTCTGTGTTTTCAAACACAGAATTCTCTATTCCTATGCCCATTCATTAGCACAGCTCAATTCTCAAAAGACAAATAGGTTAACTCACTTCACTCGCTCCATGTCCTCTGAAACCCAGTCCAGTATGGTTTAAATGGCTGTTGAAGACAGTCTGGAGAAGTATGGATCCTTTAGGAATTAAGTGGGGGGAAGTATATGGCACACCTGGCTGTATATGGACTTATTTGGGGATCAAAAAGGGGAGTGTTGTTTGACAGGCACCAAGGAGATGCTGGGATTGACATTTAGGACCTTGCCCCAGATAAGGATGAAGGACTGGGTGATAGAGAAAGCTGGAGACCACCCTATGCTATGTACCCAACCTGGAAGGACACAAACCACAAGTCCAGTTTTTGCCTCAGTCTGACCGACCATGGCGTAGTCTGGAGAGCAGCCCATGGTGGAAGTTCACTAGATTGGGGGTGTACATTCAAAAGGCTCTCCCAGTCTTTCTTTGCAGGAAGCACATTCGTTCTGGGTTTTACGGTGTTTGCATTTGAGGGGTAAATGAAGAATTCAGCCTTTGCTGTCTTGTATTTGTGAGTAAAATTACTTTTGTGCCATTCCCTCAAGGAAACAAATCTCTATTAATACGCTTACAAAATGTAACCTAGAGCCATGACCCAGGCTGAATGTGAGGGCAGACATGCCAGACAGGAAAGGGGAGCTTCTGGCTTTTTGGCTTTGACTTTAATTGGGTCGTTTTGATTAAACAGCACAAGCAATGAGAAGCTTGATTAAGTGACTTGAGTTCATTGACGTCTTTAAATAGCTGAATATGTAATTTGCAATTTTACCAACTCAGTTACCTTTGGGTTACCATGGTAATAAAGAATATGCTGAAATGACACTTGACATTAATTTTATTATTTTAATTTACAATAAGTGAAACACAATAGCACTTCCCTATCAATGTATTTCATTTTAAGGTAACTGAGGAGGAATAAATGTACTCACACCTTCAGAATAGTTATAAATTATGGTATATTAAGGAGAAAGGTTAAGAGCAATTCATCCATCATCCAAATTAAGCCTTAAATTGATGTGGGTGGTAGGGTTAAATGGATTCTCTTGAAACAGGTATCTATCTGGCTTTCTAACCTATGAATAAGTGGTACTTGGTCTGGAGACAGGTCACATTCCAATCTATACTGGAAGATGTGTTGTAATGAGATGATTCTATCCTTGTTGCTGGAGCTTAGCATTTCAGCCCAAGGTCAAGGTATCCTTTTATTTGGCAATGTATGGCTATGAAAAATAGGCCTTGGGTGAACTTTAATTACTTAGTTACTTTTCTAGATAGGGAACTTTAGGTATTTTTAAAATCCCACTGTAGAGTTGTGACAGATATGAGTGAAATAATGAGATAACATGAAAACTATTGCTACCAATAATACACAACCAAAGATTGGCATGAGAAAGGACCTAGAACTTTATACTCATTTTGGAAATAACTCCACCTGGATTCACCATCTTCCGAGGATGGGGGCTGCCACACACTTCATTAGGTCTCGTGAGGAGGGCCCTGGGTCCGCTTCCCTATTCTCGGTTCTACCCTCGACCACATCTGACTCTCAGAATGTCCACATTGCTTCCTTTTCTCTTAGCTGAAATTCACATTTGATGAAAACTTAACTTTTTATCTTTAAAATTCTTTCAGTTGGAGGATTTTATCATGGGGGTGCATTGGGGACTATTTCTGCTTTTGGCTAGTAAGGGAAACTAACGCACTATTGGAATTAATTGGATATTTCCATCATGTTTTGCAATGGTACATGCTTTCCTTTAAACTAGGGGATAAAGGTGCGTGAGGCCTATTTAAGTCTACGTAATATAGTGTTGTCAGGAAGCATGTATAGAAATGCTCTTAAAAATACATCTTGTATTTTAATGGTAGATATAATAATCCCTGTAAGCTGTGAATAGTGACAGAAAACACAGGACCAAACTCTTTCCTTAAATGAAGCATCCATTTCATGAGCCAACCAAAGGAAAATTGAACTCAGCACACCCCAACTACCTTTTGGTTATTTATTAATTTAATGCAAATCTTGCCACCAAGTCATCACATTGATTATTTTTCTATTGATTATATTTATCTAACCACTCACGATAAATATTCAAGCCAAAAAAAATTGACAGCTGTAGGGAGAGAATAATATTAAAAGGTAGAAAATAAATGTATCTATCAGCTAATGGAAATAAAACCAATAAGCACCAAAAACAGTAAAGAAAACATTAATTCAAGCAGCGCCCTTTCAGTTTGCCTTAGGAATCACGAGTAGCAATTTGAAACCCTGTTTTTCTCTTGGGAAGAAGTGCTGCCTGGAATATGATATAAACTATACTGATCAAATAAAGAGGAGAGCCTCAGGCTAACACAGAAAGAAAGAAGTTACAACAAAGAAAAATAGCTCGTTGTATGAAATGACACATTTATATACCAGCAAAGTAAAATTAGAAATCTCCCCCCACATAAATGTTGTATCAGCTGCAGAAGAAAAATAGCTACATCGCAGAGAACAGACTTGAAAAAGAGGATAACATAAAATAGAGGATTATTTCAAATAGGTCCCAGAGCATACTTCCCATATATATTTAGGTTTTGAGCATGACATACTGATATTCATCTAATTTTGTTAAGTGATGTATAGAGTTACTCAAAAGTTGAATATTTTAGAAAAATGTAATGATGAAAAATATTAAAAAGTACCTCTTGGAGCAAAACATTTGGTGAGTTTAGATTATTAAATTTAAATAGTCATTTGACATTTTCTTTCTCCTTTGGAAAGCAAAAGCTCTTGATTCAGGCAAAATGGTACCCTTTGGCTTTTGTGAACATCACTGAGCTTAGAAAAGTGTAACCAATGACAAAGTAAAATATTGCAGGGACGTGCTTTGGACATGATGAATTTGTCACTGCAGAAGTTTCCATTAGAAATTCAATGTCTTCTATTAGGAAGGCCTCTGTGTCTCGATTTATGCAGTGAATGGGTTTTGAAAGGCAACAGAGAAGTAAAATTTAAAAAATTAAATAAGCGTGCTTGTCATTTGTGGTTCATCATTTTGTGAAAGCAAGAGTCCATTTATAATGTCAATGATTAGGCCTAAAATATCTAATTGATTAGATTTTCTAAATCAGATTTTATTCAAGCAAAGCATAAAAATATTGTTGAAAGCAATTTAAATGTCTGCAAAAATATTAGAATGACCAAGAGGAAAGATAATTATAGGAAATCATGAATGATTCACATCCTGGTCAATAAAATCTAAATAAGATTTCATGGCTGTTTAATCTTTGCAATACGTAGAAACTGCTTCACTTTTCTCTCTTTCTCAAGCCAAACTCTCTAGATTCCCATTTTGTATTTTGACTTACCTATAGATTTTTTTTACATCATCACTCCTTTCTGCTTGCAATACTCTTAAGACACCACCCTGTACCAGAATTCCTCAGGTCTCATTGACTGCTCCTTCGCCGTCACCTTTTCTGGTTGCATCCTGCCTGGAATGTTCTTCGTCTTTGGATCACTTACCCTCTATTTGGCTTATGTGCTGATGATCTCCTTGACTCACTGAACCTCATAACTTTGAAAACCATGTATCTGTGGATTACGTTTTCACCCCTGAGCTGCGGACTCATACATGCAATTGCATACTCAACATCTCCATTTGAGTGTCTAATGAGCATCTCGAGCTTAACATATGCACAACTAAATGCCTGCTTTTCTCCATGACTGCTCCTTTATATCTTTTTTATTTCAGTAAATAAAAGCTCCATCCTTTCATTTGCCCAGGATCCAAACACTGAGTCATCCTAAAATCATTTCTTGTTCTCATACCACATTTAATCTACTAGCAAAGTCCTACCGCCACTATCCTCAGTCCAATCTAAACCACTAACTTTCCTGTTATCTGACGGTCTCCTAACCCATTTCTCTGTTTCCTGTCTTACCTGCCTACAGATTATTCTCCTTAAAGCGATCACAGTGATTCTTTTACAAGATCAGGTCAGTCCTCTACCCCAATTCCTCTAGTCACTTTCCGTCCCACTCCCAGTAAAAGACAAAGGTCCTCATATTGGTCTTCAAGGCCCTGCCTGAGCTGATGCTACTACCTCTCCAACTTCATCCCTTATTACTTTGCCCTCCCTTCCTGACTCCTCTCCAGCCAGAGCCTCTTGATTATCATTTAAACATGCCAGGTTCACTACCACTTCAGAGCCTTTATGCCCTTTGCCTTGACCATGCTTTCCCCAGACACCCACATGGCTATTTTCCATCTTTACTGAAATATCATCTCCATGAGATCTTCTCCAGGCACCCAATTTAAACGGCAACTCCCACTCTCAGACTCCCTATCCTTTCCTTGCTATTCTTCAGGGCATTTAGCACAATCTGATGTACAGTAGGTTGTTTTTTTTTATGAATAGTACCTACCTTCTTTCTCCCATTCCCATGTAGAACTCATGAAAAGAGCAATTATTGCCTTTTTTGTTCACAGCTGTATCCTCAGCATCTGAAGCAGTGCTTGACCTATAGAGAGATTTAATTAGTATTTGTCAAATGAATAAGTGTACAAATGGCACTGAGGCCATCTTGAATATTTTAAAAAACTAACTTAGGTGTATGTTCTATGGTAAGGTCTGCACTTTGTGATTAGCTGAATTAATTAATTAATCTATAACTGGGACCACTGTTTATATGGTGAAACACACCGCAGCTGTAGGTAAAATGAAGGCAATTCAAGGATGATAACTACAACGTCAGGATGTGGCCCAGGGAGTGAATTGCTCATCATCTTTCTCGGTGAAAGACCTTCGCTTTCATGACTGTGGAATGGATCGTGTTAATTTAAGGTGGTCACAAAAATCTTATTCCTCTTTGTCCAGTGTCTAAATGAGGACAGTTCTAGCCAATGAATGATGTCAGAAGGATTCTGGGCCAAAAATTTTTCTTCATAAAATAGTGGGTGATACAGGGGAAAGTTCTTTATTTGCCCTCCTCCTTGCTTCTTGTTTGGACATTATTTATAGAGGACGTGATGCTTGGAGCTGTGACAGCCAACTTATAAGCACGGAGGAAGCACACCCTCCTGGGGAGGCCCGAGCAGGAGCACGGGGAGGGCTGACATCCTTACCCACAGGGCGGCACTTGCTGCCCTCAGGACAGCCTGCCCGCAGGCTTCCCGATACACGAGATGATAAATGTTGGTGTTGCCTAAACCACTCTTCATTGGGTATTCTTCTACTTGTAGCGAAAATTACTCTAACAGATACAGAACGCTTGAAAATGTGAAGACGTGACCATGATTCAAATAAACCTCTATTGTAACGATTTACTCAGGGAACATGAGCACATAGCTATTCTAGAGAAAGAAACCTGAGATCATTTAAAATATCAAAGTCTGAAGAGGGATTATCCTGCCCTCCAGGTTCTTCACTGGTTTTAGATCTCTGTACAGAATATAAAATAACACAGTGTGTAAGGTAATGCTGCACTTTCCTCCATGTTCTAGGTTACATCTCTCCACATTCACCCTGCCTGTCCCCCCACACCCACCCATAATGCCAAAGAGTGTGCTCCACTGACATCAGTGGTGCCTGGCCCAGGGTTGGCCTCAGAGTCCTTCTGCTCTCAGCACTGGATGTGGCGCAGGATGAGCTTCCCCATCTTCATGGGACGGTTGCACGCCACAGAGCTGTAGTAGTGGCTGCCTTACCTTTGGTAGAATTGCTATTGCTCATTATTCTCCCTTTTTAAGTCAGCTCCAAATCCCCTGGCTTAAATAAAATGACTCTCTTTTAACATTTTTCCTCCAATGTTGAGCCATTGTTCATGCTCAATTAAGGATGATGACGAATAATGCAACTAACAGTAATTAGTAGCCTGAAAGAAAATGATGGCTAAAAAAAACCCCTCAAAAAACAGTAGAAAACTTCCCAGGAGAGTTTTATTCCTACTTCGACTAGCCACATGAAAAGTTCAGCTGAAGCATCTCCCTCCTGGGAACAGAGCGAGGCTGGACAAATAGCGAGAATAGATGACAGTGGGGAATTCTGCGATAGTGAGCTAATGAGCTGAAAGGCCCGATGGTTTTTTATTCTATTTAATTCAAAGGTTTAATTTTCACCATTACCTAATGGTGATTGTTACGTCCCCAGGGAGCACAGCATTGACCCAACACTACCACCTAGAAGCCCATAATGCCAGCATGCATTTTGAATAATTTCCCTGGGTTACATTCACAGGAAAAGAGTACCCGGTAAAATTTCTTAATAAAGAATAATCCTGCTGCTCTGCTTTTTGCTCTTACTGCTTGATCTTGATGGAATGCCTTCTCTTCTTCTGCCAACTCTGCTCTTCCAGTGCTTCCCATTCAGGACCCTGCCCTCCTGGCAGCCTCCATGGATTCTTCATCTTCCTCTCAGTCCCCAAAGAAGCTTGTTTGCTTCTACACCTAGGCCAACATTAAAATAAAAGTACTGTATAGTCTAATGAATTTTACATATAACTGCAACGCAAACCATGCCCTAGAATATTCCCAGCAGGCCCCCTCCTACCCCCACTCAAGCCAGTGGGTCCTCTGCAGTGTCAGCATGATTCTAATCTCTAATGCCATAGACCGGCTTTGCCCAGGTTTGAGCTTTATATACATCAGTGGTCCTCATCCAAGGGCGATTTTGTCTCTCAGAGGACATTTGGCTATATCTGGTAACATTTTCGGTTGTCATAATGGTGGGGGGCATGGGAGTGCTATTGGCATCTGGTAGGAGGAGACCAGGAATTCCACTGACATCCTACAATGCACAGGGCAACACCCTACATCAAAGAGTTAGCTGGCTTAAAATGTCGATAGCGCCAAGGTTGAAAAGCTCTGAATGTCAAAAATAATTGTGGAGTATGCACCCTATGTCTGACTTCTTTTGCTCAACGTCGTGTCTGTGAGACTCATCCACATCGGTGTGCATTTCAGTAGTTTGTTCTTGTGCATTGCAGTGTAGTGTTCTGCTGTAAGGGTCTACTTATTTACTCACTCTACTTGGATGGGTATTCCCGAAGTCATTTTTCAGTAACGTACTTAGAATAGTTACCTCATATTTGTATCCAACAAGGGTGAAGGAAGTCAATATTAAAAAGGTATTAAAAGGTCATGTTTGGGTGCCAGACTACCCATATTCAACTCTTGGCCTCATGTCAACCTAGTCATAGGGCCTTGGTGGCAAGTCACTTAACCTCTCAGTGCCTCGGCTTCCCAGTCAGTAAAATGGAGATAATGAGATAATTGTACTACTTATAGGGTGGTGAAAGAATTAAGTCAGAATGTCGAAGGTGCCTATAATAGTGCTGAACCCTTGTAAGTACTAAAAATTATCTGATCTGATGTAGTTCATTGAGTTTAGTCACTGTTCAAAAGTTGTTCTGTGTAATAAACAACTACCGGTGAGAAGATGGAAAAGGAAGTTAATTGCTGGCGTGTTTGTTAAGCCAGCACAAGAGACTGGTGTTTGGTAAAGGCTCTATAATGAAATAGGCCCATTCTGAATTGGAACTATTTCTGATAACCAAAAAATCTGGAAACATATCATTATTTATATAGATCTTAAAATAACAAGTTCCAGAGACTTAGAAAAAAACTCTTAAAGAAAAGAAGAATTCAGTGTCAGGATTCTGCCTGTATTCCAAATTAATCTAGAACTTAAATTATGGTTTTTAAGAAGTACTTCTCCAGGTTGAACAGAGAGATTTATAAATAAATGTTCTAGTTCTTCTTGGTCATGAGAAATAGCAACACATGGGAGAAGAATGACTAAAACTGTTTTAGATATTAATTGAAAAAGTTTTAGAAAGAAATCACATGAAAGGAAATCTAAATAATTTGCCTGGTTGAATAAGGAGATCATTGGATGTTTTTACTATATTTATTGAAGATAATTTTAAAAAGAACTTTCTGAGGCATATAGACAATTTTAGTCCTTCTCTATATGTTACCTATATTCAGGTACACGTTAGATTCTTAGCCACGTAACACACCTTTCTGGCTCATGTATTGCTGGTAATTCTGTTAATGAATGTTGCACAGATGGTCACACCTGGCTCTAAGAAATAATGCAATGTACAGTGCATATCATTTGTAAATAACATTGTATTTTAATGTCATAATTCTCATTGTTTAAATAGACATTGTTTGAGATAATGGTCAGCAACCCTCATTGTCTAATCATGACTGGGATCTGAATGGTGATCAGTTGAAAAGATAAATCTAGTGAATATCATCAGCTGCCTATAAATTCTGGAGGGAACTTCTGACTCTTGTCTTTCTGTTGAATCTTTCCTACAGATGACCTCCTTTCTTATAGAAATCTGGGAATATGGTTTTGTTAACCTAATAAACTTTGGCAGGTTGTGGACTTTGTTCATGCTTTAATGGGTTCATGGGTTGTGATATCACCACTGTGCAAGACTGGAATGTTGGTAACAGGTGTTTTCTAGGGGCGTTTATCATATTACCCGTCTGTGGGAGAAGTGAGCCTTTGCCAATGGGGTTGTGTGACAGTGTTGAAATGATGAAGATGTTTGGTAAGTGGTCTGTTGCTGCTGAAGGAGCCAGGCTGCCTCACTTGACTAGTGCTTCCTGGGGCCCCTGAGCAGTGGGTGCAGCCTGTTACTGCCGGGGAAGTCCCTGGCTGTGAAACTGCTCATGTGCCTCTTTTGGGCTCGCACACAGTTCTCTTTGACGATGAAAAGCAATGTATATGACAATGATAGTGTATAACAAGGCAAAAGACTCCTAAGAAAAATGTAGATTCTGTTAAAATCAGCTGGCACTGTGAATAAAGCATAATTCTTATTTGGTACATGGAAAGAAAAAAATCAGGAGAGAGACTTTTGCATAATTCCTACTAGTGAATGATTTTTTTCAAGAAATATTCTTCAGTGTCATTGGATCAATGACATAGGTAAATTTGGCAAAACTTGTGGAAGGCGTTTGCTGTGGCTTTTGTGATGGGTTAGAGCAGAGCAGAAAGTTATTACTTCCTGCCACAGAGATTTGAAACACATTTCTCCCCAAGACATGACGTGAGTGCTAAAGGGAGAACTGACAGTAAGTTTCCAGCATAACCGAAGCCGAGGCCTCATTCCAGCTGAGGTTTGATTAGGAGAATTGCCAAAGGAATGTTAGCGAGTTTTATTTCACAGAAGAAAGAACAGAGCAACAATGAAGACACAGAAGGAAAATGAGGTCACTGCTTTTCGTTAAAAAAAAAAGCCTACTCTCAAGTCAACAACATAGTTAAAAATTTAGTGTCAAATCCACACTGTAATTTACCCTAGAAGATTGCTTTGCCACTGTGTTCTGTACCTGGCATACAGCAAATGAACACTGAGCACATACTGCTTCCAACTCTTACTCATCCGCAGTTGCCACTATGGCAACAGTTTTAACTTTGTTAAAGTTAAAATGGTACTGGCACCAGAGAGCTAAAAGCAATATAAAATATACTCTTCCCGTATTTCCATCCCAACAGTTTGCAAACACCTTCAAACAGGTTCATTTGAGCCTGATAACTTTCTTAGGGGCAGCTATAAGTGAAAGAGCCCTGGCCAGAGGCCATTGTGTTACTCATTTTATTTCTTGTGTATCGGTTGGTCCATTCATTAAATGTGTCCATAATAATGCAGGCCCAGTAATGAACAAGCAAGGGCTTCACGTCTGGATGGACACAAACGTGTCAAAGTCCTGGAACAACACTGCTGATACCATTACGCTGGCCAAGTCACTCACCCTCATACAATAGAATACTACTAGGCAGTGGAAAGAAATGGACTCCTGGTGCACAGCCACATGGATGAAACCCAAGGGCATTGTGCTGAATGAAAGAAGCTAAACACAAAAGAGTAAATACTGAATGATGGCATTTATGTGAAATGCTAGAAAATGCAAACTGATGTACAGAGACAGAAAATAAGTCAGGGGCCATCTAGGTATGGGAAGGAAGGAGAGGCTGACTGCTCTGGGCTCCAGAGGGCATTGTGGAGTAAGAGGAATTTTTGGAATTGATAGTGGTGGTGGTAGACATGGATGTGTGTATGTGTGTGTGTTTGACAAAACTCATCAAACTGGACACTCAAAATGCACACAGTTTATTGCATCTAAATTGCACTTCAATAAGGTGGATTTTTGAAAAGTTATGTTAAATACTTTCCTGGAGTTGCCCTGAATGACTGAATTTCCCCAGCTCCCTACTTCCTGGTGCAAATGCCCCTGTAGGAACTCCAATCAGAGCTCCAAAAGAGTGTCCAATAATCCATTGGCTCCTCTTCTTTGTATCTGGATGCTCCCAAATAGTTATGATCAAATTGACGTTTAGTTGCCCTCTTCCTATATTTCATGAGTAGAGGAGTACTGAAAATATAGGAGGGAAGGTTTATATTCCCTTGAAGGATTGGATTTTACAAATGAATTCCATTCTAGGTATGTGTCCTCATCTCTAATCTTTCTGACCCTTCAGCATCATATACAGATTTAAACATACATGGATGGGGGTTGAGAATGGACAGAGAGAGGAAAACATTTTAAATTGTGTGAATCATCCCACCTGCATCCAACCTGCCGTTCCAGTCTGAGTGCTTATGTCAGCCAGAGCAGGAGATGGAAGCCATGACAACTGTTACCTAGGGTCCCCTGCGGTGTGAGCATCTCACCACTCTAAGTATGATGTTTAGGTCTGTGCTTTTCATATAACATATCTTTCAAACACAAGCTCATACAGTACATCATTGAAGAAACACAATGTATGCTAGGAAATTTATGGGAATTTATTCCTTCATTTAATTAGAAGGAGCAGAAAAATCCTCAATGGGAGAGATTCAAGTTCAACTCCAAGAAGATACTAGTGCAGTAGCCTGCTTCCAAGATGACCCCAATGATCCTGCCTCCCGGTACCCACGGTCTTGTGTATTCCTCCCCTACACTGCTGTATGGCTGGTCCGCATCTGCAACAGAACGGATGGAAATGGTGGTGTGTGACTCAGGAGACTAGGTCATAACAGACATGGTCACTTTTGCTTGTTTTCTCTTGGACCAGTGGCTCCCAGGAAGCCAATATTCAAGCATCCCATAGAGGCATTTCCATGTCAGGTAACCCACAGTCTTAACCTCTAATGGTATACAACCTCCCCGTCTAACTATTCTCATTCTAGTTACTTCATATTTCACTTTATGTAAGATTTTTAAAAGAGATTTTACTTAGTTATTTTTAGAGATAAGGAAAGGGATGGAGAGAGACGAAGAGAGAAACACTGATGTGAGAGAGAAATATCGATTGGTCGCCTCTCGCATGTGCCCAGGCCAGGGACTGAACCCACACCCCAGGCATGTGCCCTGACCAAAAATCGAACCGGCCACCTTTTGCTTTGCAGGATGATGCCCAACCAACAGAGCCACTTTGGTCAGGGCTATTTTATGTGAGATTTCAACTTATTTTCACTTTGCTCTAAGTGAGATGCAAAGTGAATTACAGACCAAGGCTATTTCATTTGTCCTCATTGTCTGAAACTCCAGAAATGCAGTAAACTCAATTTCTGTGAAATATAAGATCTTAGTATGCTGTATCTGTAATGCATGTAACCATTTTCCCAGGAGAACAAATCAGATGAGAAGGAAATGTGACTCTTCTTCTTGTCTTCTGTTTTATAGTTAAGTTGCTTAAAATAGCTTTGCTTATACTTAGTAAAAAAAGGTCAGTTTTCTAGAAATTATTTCAATATGTTCGTGGAAACTTTATCAGTCCAAAAGCCTTAGTCTGATCCTAGAAAGTGAAATTTATCACACATTCAGGCAGAAGTTTTCTCCATGACTTAAACCAATGCAACAATTGATTAATTCTTTTTCTTTATTTTTACCCAAGGACTCACTCATTAGTTTTAGAGAGAGGGGAAGGGAGGGAAAGAGAAGGAGAAAAACATTGATGCACCAGAAACATCAATCAGGTCATATTTACTTATTTATTTAATTGCCTCTCACGTGCACCCTGATTGGGGACCTCTTATATGCATCCAACTGGGGACTGAACCTGCAACCCAGGCACGTGCCCCAACCAGGAATCAAACTCGTGACCTTTTGATTTACAGGATGATGCCCCAACCAAGTAAGCCACACTGGTGAGGTCTGATTTATTCTTCAGTTACTAAATTCTTCCTTAATCTATGACCTTATCTTACTAATAAAAGCTATCTTTGCCAAGTGCACCATAGTTGATATGGGGAGGAGAGCATTTCCCCTTTCTCCTTTTAGTTCTTCTGGTTGGCTGAATGGTTAAGATGACATGATACGTTAAAGGATTAAATAACCAAGTTTAATAATGTATGTTTGTGTGAGAGTTCCAGAAGAATCTGGGGCCTGAGGACAGATCAGGCAGTGAAGGCTTATATTCCATCTCGAGCTAAGAAGAAAGAAGGCCAGTGTTTTGGGACTTCAAAGGGGAGGAAGGCAATTTTTATGGAGATGGAAAAGCAACTGTTTGGTAAACTGACATGTGCTGGGCAGTCTTTAACAATGGAACACAGATAAGACTTTGATCAGACTGGGCCTTGCCAGGTCCTTCCTGTCTATCACTCTCTAGTTCATATTAAACTAGAGTTATCTATGGTGATCTCTCCCTTCCTGCAGTATGTTCTCTTTTTGAATTTTTTTTAGGAAGTTAGGGAGAAGGTCAAAAGTTCCTCAAAATTTCTCCCTGAGTTTTTTGTTTCTTAAAAACAATCAGCTTAAAATAACCAATATCCCAAACAGACATATTTTGGTGGGGGGGGGGGGTAGCGGCAAACTTTCCTCCCCTTCACTGAGTTGTACAAATATACCTTGAATATAAAATTAAAGAAAAATTCCTTATAAATACCTCCATGAAGTAAATACTAATGCTGTCCATTTTACACATGAGAAAAATCAGGGGCAAAAGATAATGATGTTCTTGTCCAAGGACACCCAGTTTGTAAGTGGAGGATTTGGGATTTGAATGCAGATCTGCCTAAGTCCAGGGCTATGTTTTTTCCATGATGGCTCCTGCCTCACTCTGACAAAACTGACAAAAGTATTGAACATACAAGCACCAAATGGCTAACTAGAGTAGAAGCCCACTGTGAAGAGCACTGGGATCCAATGTAGTTGTCGAGTTGATGAATTTCTCCATTAGAGAAGAAAAGGCTACATACATGACCCTGACAAAAACCAGCAACCTGGAAGGGTTCTTTCATGCCAAGAGTTTCAGGGTGCACTTTCACTTTATTCTAAAAGGTGAAAGAGCACTGTAATATGTAGGTTTCTCCAGTCCTGAATGTAGCTCGGATTTTTCTTTACCTGTCTGTTTTTTATCTGTGAAAACTAGATTTGAGTCAGAGGAGGGACATCTAGCCATGCATCTGCTTGCAAGTAGAGTCAGGATAGTGACCAGGCTAGTGATTTTTGCAACACAGTAATGTCTTCCTTTTAAAGTATTTCAGCTCGAGCACATAATAATTTAGGGTCAATGGGGGCTTAATGTTCACCTCTTTTATTGCTTTTAAGTCAGAAACAGCAATTTTAGCAAATATTTTACTTAAATCTCAATTTAATGCTACTTCTAGGATAGCCCTTGATTCTTTTTTAACCTTTCAAGTAATTCTCTGAGTCTATAAGTATTAGTCACTATAGTTATACATATATAAATATTCACAGAAGTGAAGAATAGTTTAAATTAGTTTTCCAGCAATAGATTTTAATGTTACTTTTTCTAAGTCATGTTTTATCATCTCATTTGAGTTTCATATTATCGACACTTAATGATTAGACATAAACTTAAGAGTTATCCTAAGGGTGACTGTTCTAGATTTCCTGTACAAAGTAAGGCCTGTGCACAGAAAAAATTTTCTTCATGAAATTCCAACTATGATATATATATACTTCAGAGGTAATGTACATAAACTTAGAGAAAATTTTAAAGAAAAGCCAAGTAAAGGAGTTTGGAAAATTTATCATGAGAATAAATTACTAGTTCTGCAGAAACACTGGGCTAAGGAAAGTAATGTGAATACCAGTGACCTAAATGGGCCCATTAGAGTCAGGAAAAATAAATAAAAATTAAATAGTAACTACTTATTAATGGTTTATGCTTTTATCATGTGTTATTTTTTCCACCTTACAAAACTACTTTAATTCAGCTTTACTCCTTCACTATTCATGCCTGTGTGAAATGAATAAATCCAGTTTAATCCAGTAAAACACACCTCTGACTCTCATTGACCATAGGTACAAAGATCTTTCTCACATGTACAAATAATATTGAGCCTATGAAAATATAGCTTTACAAGTTGTGATTATGGCCTACTTTGGAAAGATCTCAACAACTTTTGCAATAAAATGTGAAATAAACTTTGTATGAAGAACGAGTTCAAGAGTACATCAGAAGCCGTTCTCCCTGGACACTGGGGTGTTTGGAAGTCAGATTAATTAATTAAATAATTAACGAATATACTTGTTTGTTTATAAACTACCTGCTCCAGGCATGTGATGCTTCCAGACCTTCAGTGATGTTGAGAATGTTTCAGATTTGGCAGCTACCTCATTCTTCCTGCTCAGCTCTGTGCACTTCTCTTAAGAGGCTCAGACAGTAGAGAAATTTTCTCCAGAATATTTCGTAGCTCCAAGCAGTTGTTAAAAATCTGGCTAGCCCTCCCTCAGTGATCTGTAGATCTTCAATGCATGGATATTTTAGGATGCATTTTCTATGCAAATAGAGGGGGTGGAGCCTAGAAGAATGTCAGGGTCCTCATGTCCTTCATACAGAATTCCTGTATGACGGACGGTAAAGATTGAATGGGTTAATGATCTGCAACTAGTAACTAGCTACTTTACTTTTTATTGGCAAGAAGGGCAATAATCAAATGGCTCCTATGGGAATGAATTATAATGATGTTAGCAATAAGCCTTCAAGTGAATTTTACTAATTAATTTCTGTAGGTCAGCATTATCCATCACCTTCATCATAAGAGATAGGGAAGCCTCAATCCAGAGAAACAAAGGTGAATTTCAAAAGCTCTTTCGAGTGATCATCCAGGGATTGGAATCTGTAGTTTTGAATTCCAAATGAGATGTTAAATTTGGAGAATCAGGACAATGCCCAAAGGGTTAACTCTCTTTCTTCTCTGTAGAGGTCATGCATTAGGGAGGTGAGAGATAGAGTACTTGGAGGACCCAGTGGGGATGCTTTTGCTGCTGCCTTGGTGGTACTTGTGCTGCAGATAAACAAACTTCAGCCAAGAAGACGCTCCAGTGAACAACTTTGAAGGCACAAAATTCACATAGACGCAATGATTTGATAGCCTACTGCCCAGTAGAACCACTCTAAAAATTAAAGTAAAATGGAGTTTTCTATAAGAGGAAGCAGCCCTGCCCTCAAAATTGGATCCACTCAGCTCTCTGAATAAGAGCTAATGTAAGTTTCTTGTGAATATATTTTTCCCATGTACTGCCTTCTGTTAGTGCAAATGAGTATAAAAGCAGATTGCATAGGAAAGAAAATGTGAGAGTTTATTCTTAAAGTGGCAAGAAGTGAACCATTAGGTCTTGCTAATCCAAGACAACCACAGTAACAGTTTTCTGCCACTTAACAGGGCATATATGCTAATAAAATTTGTTGGAACAAGATGGAAAATTGCTAATGCTAGAAGGCTTTTATGTCCTATTAGTTCAAGAATTCAACTTCCAGTCATGTTGGCCCTATGACAGGTGTACTTGTGACCACAGCAGTATAAAGCATTTAAAATGTTGCAGACTTTCCAAACTGGAGGCGACTGTGTTTAAACTCTTTTTTTTTTTTCACAGCTAGGGCATTTGTGAAACCATTTGCTATAAATAACCCAAGCGTACATGGTAAAATCTTGTTCCTTGCTGTGAGGCATTCTAAATTTTGGGGTTTGGCTGCATTTAATAATTTCCTCAATGACTATCAGCTTTATGTGGAGAATAATGCTTGATGTTACATCTTGCAGCCAATCACAAGGTTATAGTATATAATTCATGACTAAGTCAACTCTCCATTTTGATAATATGGCTGGTTTGGACAGTTGGTGTGAACTTCTACATATAATATTCAGATGGAAATAGTTATTTCCTTTTATGTAAAACTTTCATCAACTCTACCTGGGGCATTGATCAATTTTAGGGCTTTTCTGTCTCTCTAGAACTGCAGTATTTTTGGGTTGCTGTCAAAGCTGGCTCTACTGCAATCCTAAGGGCTATATTCAAGGTCATGTGACTGTTTACTGCTTCAATAAAAAGCAACTTAAAATGCAAAATGCAATTCACTATTTATTCATCTCATGTATTCATGCAATGCTCCTTGGCTTACTGAGATGTTTGCTTGATATGTATTCTACAGCACACTTTTGTTTCTGCAAAGTTGCACATTATATCATTTTTGTATCTGACAATGACTTCATTCTAGGAAATATTCTAATAACAAATGGAAAAAGAAAATGCTCAATGAGGAGGTATCCTACCCTTGCAGACTTGCTTAATTCCTTAAAAAGGTAGGAAGACTTTTAGAGGACACACTGACCTTGAATAGTGAGAAACCCCACAGTGAAAGGTGTTAAACCATATTTTATTGCCAGACCTTATCACTGTACTTCCCGGTTTGCTTTTGTATTTTCACTTTAAGTTCCTTATTATTCAGCAGAGATACGTGTCATGGTTTACATGAAACCCCAAGTAACCACATGGGGAAACCCAACATATTCATTCTGCTTTTCCCATGAGGAATCGAGAATGATGATTTTAAGGTTATTTCCTTCTCTTTTCTTTGGAAGACTTTGGATTAGAAGCTTTAAATAGCAACTTCTCTAAATTCAACAATTTTACGATCGCATTTGGGACAGCACTGCTCATTCATTCATGTAGTCAAACTTTATAGATTTGAAGTTCTCGTCCTAACTGATGTGTCAGTATGGGATTTGGGACAAACCAGACTTTGGTTTGGGTCAGGCTCCGCTATTTCTGAGTTCTATGAAATCAACAATTGTTATGCTCTGTAAACATTAATTTCTTCATCTATACAATGTAGATAAAAATGCCCCCTTGAAAGGCCATTCTCTCTGTGTATAAATGTAACAGAGACTCAGTAAATGTTGGTTCCCTTCCCACTTTCCTTTGACCCTAGAGGGATAAAGTAACTTTCTTTTCATGTTCTTTTATATTTCTGAAGTAGATTAGCTGTTATCATATCTGGTAAAATTATTAGGCAGTGGAAAAATAATGATAGTATCTTCTCCCAAAGCAGTGGCAGACCATCCAGTGGTTAAGTCACATGGACACAGGCATCGTGAAGGATGTTGGCTCCAAGAGACCAACCGCTGATCCTCCCACCCACTAGCCAGGTGTCCGGAGCCTCTGCAAGCTGCAATTTCCTTAGCTGTAAAACAGGGCCTATAATGAGAGAAAGCCTAGTAACAACACCCATAGATTCATGAAGATTAAGTAAAGTAATGTGGGTATCAAGTGCTTTGAATGCTTCATGCAGAGTGGGGGCTCTAATACTCTCTGCAGTGGGTCTAGAAGCCTCCTATTTGGTCAGGGTCCTCCGTTGGTTGAGACCTTGAGGGTCACAGACTGAGACCCAGGGATTCAATCACACAAGTGAGTTATGCTGGTAAAGATGTGGCCCAGACCTAACAGCATTTATTGCCATTTTTTCACTAAGTACGTGCTGCTTCATTTTGAATACAACTGCCCAGCTTGAGGACGTGGTGAATACCGTATCACACTGTCAGGTGGCTCTGCAGAGCAAAGTCAAGAATTACCCTTAGTACTCTATGAGTGAGGGGGGAGGATTTGTTTTTTCTATGAGTTACTTGAAGATGAATTACAATTTTAAATGACATCAGTAGTTGTTGTAATTTTGTTAGCACCTCTTGAACGTTTCGAAGGGGAAATGGTCATGGCCTCACTGGGAAACTGCAGGGACACGGGGCCAGTTCATAAAAGAGCAGGGACCAGGGGCCAAGGGTGGGAGGGGAGCCAAGATGCTGTTCTCCAGAGGTAAACACTGCTTTGAGCTGAATGGGACGGATGTCAGTTCCTCTGCTGAAGGGGGAGAGTGGTGACAGTGCATTGAGATTGGGGGACAAGGAAACCCACGCTGTTCGTTGTTCTTTGAACAATGGGCTGACAGAGTGAATATTTTTAACCATTTCCAGATGCAAGCAACAAAGTCCCACGGGAGATTTATTTCTTTTACAGCAAAAGTCAATTGGGCATGACATTAATGTATTGTTTCAAGAAAAGTCTAACTCAACTAAATCGAGACGCAGTTGGAAATTTAAAGAGAAGCAATTTCTGTTATTGGTTTTAATGAATACTGTTAAGTGATAACAAAAAAGAGAGAACAAAAAAAGATTAGGGATTGCTCAGAAAACATCCTTCCCACTCTTCTAAATTATCATGACAACACAATCTTTAGCTGTGAAGTTAATTTCCTCCGTAATTACATTCTATTTAGAGGTGAGATTGCTTAGAAACACCCTCCTGGCGAGGAAGCTTTTTTTTTTTTTTTTATACTTGTAGGGATGAGGAAGAAGGGGTCCCCAGCACCATGCAGTAAGTATTTATTTTCCCTGCTCAGCCCTGGGCACTTACTCATCCGGGTGCCTCGGGAGCCCCTCCCATCCCAGTGGCTGCCTCTCATCCTGAGAGCCTGACTAAAGTTTCAGCGGCTGGAGGTGAATGGCACTTGCCTTGCCTTGTAGGGGCTCCTGAGGGCACTTAGCTCTCCTCCTCATCCCCAGGTTCGAACAAAGGTGGGTTCAACGGTCCCTAGCATCAGTGTTACAGTTGTGTAGGTGAGAAGTCTGTGTACCTAGAAGAGAAATATTTTTCAGAACACAGTTAATGCTGGGCTCCTTAGGCTCCTTTGTGTGCAATGGAATCTTTGCAAGCCTGGTTCTGCTATTGCATGAATAAATGTGTTTTAACATTTCCATCACCCTAATCCTATTTCACAACCGTTTTTCCCACAGTTGCTTGGGAGAGAAAACAAAAGCGGGAACAAAAAAAGCCACAACCCAGACTTGCTGTCTTTGGGTTGGTCATGAGGTCTTGGCCATAAGGACTGTGAACAAGGGCAAGGGACTTTGTTCTGACGTGGGCCAATTTCCTAGCTTCAAACCATGAGGAAAAAATGAGGCCAAAGGATTCTGACAACTGAGTGTCAGACACGAATCTCAAGGTTCTCTCACACATTTCACACAGAATCAGTGTTCACAATAGTCCTGAGTTTAGCTCGCAGAGGCTCTAATTCTATTACCGCCTTATCCAGGCGCATTATTTTTGCTCATTAACGAGATGGCATCATAATGGAGCATGCGGCAGCCAGAGTGATTAGCGAAGCGCCTCCTCCCATTCTTCAAAATGTCATCAACACACTGGTCAGGAAACAAACTCATTTTCTGACTCTGCTGTGATTTGCAGGGTTTCAGGCACTGATGATAGCTTGTCTGCTTGGTTTAAAAGAGCTCCTGATATAACAGAACCTGACACTGTTTACTTCAGCCTATTATGCCTCCTGCATTCACTGAATGCTTCACTGGAGAAGAAAAATCGAAAGAAGGCTATTCATTGTAATGCCAGCTGCTTTTTAAAAAAGGAAATCAATTTTTGCTTGAGCTCAGAATGTACTCCGCAGGTTCAGAGTGACCTACCACTTTTGATGTCAACAACAAAAGGATCTGCCTGAATTTTCCACAACAATCACTCAACGGCTCAAAGAACATTGAAAATCCTAGATTAGTTTCATTTTAGTTTATGTCCAAATTGGCATCCACTCATCCCAACAATATTACAAAATAGAAAGCCTTGGTGACACAGCCCTTGAAGGCCTGCTGCAGGAGAAGTCTGGGCTTGGCTGGTTCTGTCATAAATTACTTGGCAGGACCATTTTATGATGGAAATAATTAGCTATGTTTAGTATTTATAGCTAGTATCATGATGCCTTTTTGCACTGCTAATTAATTATTTTATGGCCAGCATGTTTCAAATGCAATTAGTTAGGTATGGCAATGATCATAATATTTTGCATATTCATGACAACATTCTGCCTATTTACAGCAAAACTTGGGTGTCAGAATCAGTTATTTTCCTTTTGTTATTAGGCAGAATAATCACAGGAAATAATAACAATGATCTCTTGCATGTGAATAACATTTTACAACCGAGCACCTCCATTCATGTCTCCCACTCATGTACCCCCAGTGGTTTCTCACAGGGAAATGGAAACTCCATATGGTAACAAGTTTTGGCTGGGTCCTTAGCCAGCCTGAAGGTCACCAGTGGAGTCTTTTGCTCTTTTTACATGTAGTTGGAGTTTCCCATGGCCCACAGGGACAGACTGATTGCTTAAGAAGGAGAATTAGGAAAGAGAATATTTGGGCTGGATTAGGAAAACAGAGGAGTCAGTTTGCACTAGGATGTTTGGAACAAAGCCCCAGACTTTTTTCTTTATGATTACTTTTGTAATTTTTTAATAGTAGGTATGGAAGTGTCTGTAAGCAGAAGGAAAACTTCCTTAGGTTTTTCTGCACTTGGGGAGTGGGGTGGGGGTGCTCAGAAGACAGGATTGAATTATTGTTTAACCAGACTGCCTATCCGGGGGACACGCTGCTTGGGTCGAACTATTGAATGCTTCTTAAATCCTGAGAGTCTAGAAATAGCACTGCCCTGTGAAGCCTGGGAATGTTCTCAATTAGCTGGTAGACAAGATCAATGGCACAGGCTCTCTTCCAAATCTGTGCCTCTTTCTCTTTACTTTAAGCCTCCCAACTAGATGTAATCCTTCATTTCCTTTTCCCCATATGTGCTCTGCAAAGTACTGAAAATACTAAAAATGAAGAAAAACATTGTCCACCGAGAACTGAAATTTAGCCATGAATTTCCTTTTATGATACATTCATAAGACTGGGCCCTGGGGGCTTGGAGACCCAGAGTGGGGTGGGAAAATGAAATGCGTGCATTATTTCCAGTTTTTACTCCTTAAAGTCTGGATTGCCAAGTTAAAAAACACTTGAAAACACCAGTCACTGAGCTTAGATTTGTTTAAATGTGCGGTATACCCCCTTGGTAAACACTGCCCACAAACGGGGACTCTTTCACCTCTGTGGGAATCAGATTACCATGTCCTCTGAGGGACAAGAGTTGTCTCTTACCAAATTCTCTCCTGCTTTGAATTCAAGCCCATGCCCATGCATTGGGTTTGTGGTAGCCACGGAGAGCAGACTTTGAAGTTCATAATCATTATTTTCTCATTTTGGGAGGATAAAGGCAAAAAGAATCTCTTTAGCCTTCCCCGAGAAACCATTCTTTATCCCTTTAATCATCTTTGTCACGTCTCTGAACTTGCTCCAGTTACTCCGCATCTGCGCATCACCAGCACGAGTTCTCAGCGTTCTTAAACAGACCCCCCAACTCCGTTCTCAAAAACAACTGCTGGCACTTGAGGCCAAGTCTAGAATTAATCCTTCTGTTTTAACAGTTCTGGTATTGGTCACAAGCTAGCTATTTTTATTGCCTTTCCAAACAAACAGACAGACAAACAGAAACCTACACACCAAAACAACAACCCACAGGGGAGATCATTTTAAGCTGAGTGGCCTACTTTAGGAATGACAAGCTTCCTTGGTGACCTCGAAGAGGGGCTGCTTTCTAGTTTGAGCCTCAAGATTCCACCCAGGTCAAGGCCTCGGGTCTGGAGATGGCAATGCAGTTCAGAGTGTGGGCCAGCCATGGGGCCAGTGGGGAGGCTGGGCCATTTTGGAGTGAACCCCAAGAGTTCTGTTCCATTCTGAGGTTCTGACACTCCAAAATTGAATTTAACCCTACGTGAACTACTTAATACCCAAACCTCAACTATCACAATTTTGGGAGCTTCTTTAGCATCTATCTATAAGACAAGCTGAAAAGACAGAGCATGGACAGGGAGAAGAAATGTCATTATCATTAGGGGTAGGTGTTACCTGTATGTATTCAGCAGATGCAATGAACAAATCCTTGATACTTAGGATGATTGACTTACAGATTTTGCTCCAGTTCATACTTCTATTTCTAACTTAATATGTATAGGTCCCTACTATGCTCTCCCACAGACTCTCCTACCTTCTCTGCTCTAACACCAAGGCAGCCCCTCTGACCAATACCTGCAGGGGGTGGAATCATTGTATATTCCCTATTGCCATAAGGATCTGGTGCCAGCTCACCGTTGCCGTTCTATGGCTCCGTCTCTCATTGTAGACATCCCCTTACTGAGTGCAACTCAAAATACAAACATATTGTCATCCTGATGAGCTATTCATGTTTTTTGCCATCAAAGAACAGCATGAAAAGAATAATACAGGTGATGCGCTTTTAGTAATTGAGAGCCTAATCAATTCCACATTGTAATTGCCCCGGTCATCTGTTTACACACCTTTCATTGGTTTACAATTCAGCTCTTAAAAGGCGGGCTTGCCCCAGACCCACAGGTTGGGCAAATCTGTCTTCTCGCTCTCTGCACACAGCTTAAAGGTTGTGTTGAAAGAGAAACATCAATAACATATTACAAACTAGTTTTTTAATTCATTTCATTAGAATTGTAAACTATTCGTGCTGGGCATCACTTTCAGCTAAAGCAGACAGCTTTCCTATGCTTGATTTGTATTAAACAGTTGACATATTTAGATAACTTAAAAGATTTTAATATATGTATTATTAGTTTACATTAGGCAAATGTAGGCTTGGACAATCTGCAGGCCAGTTATTGCCATCAAGACTACATAATTTTACTTATCTCAAGCTAAGCTTAATATTTTTAAGGTGTTTTATTTCCAATTATGCTTTTCACACCTCATATTTCTAGAATCTTTGCAGGCATTGCTAATGTATTTGCATGAAGATTGACTTGTCGTGGACTTCTTTAGGGATTAGAGCTGACATCTGTGGAACAGTGCCTGAGAGAAAAAAATATTAATACAGTTTCTGCTATATGATGATTGGCATTAGGATGTCATTAACAAACCAGTTTCTGAAGTAGAAACTGACACCATGTTGAGCATTCTGATTTTGGGCTTGACCCAACAATAGATCTGGAACCAAGACAAGACTGCTGAAGAACTATAAACAATCGGTGCAAGGGTAACCCCTCCCCCTTTTTTCCTTTAAACTCTTTAGGCAAGTGGTAGGAATGAAATAAGAGAAGGCAGTGTGTGGCTTTCCTGGTGTTTTTTCTTTGATTCCTACACGCACATGGCAATCCCGCCTCTCCCCCCAAAATATATTTCTTTTGTCTTGGGAAAAGATGGAGAAAAACAGAAAACTCACCACGTAGTCTTATATTTGTTCATGGGTAGTGTGAATAAAATTAGTATAAATATAGCAAATTCAAGTGGAGGAGAAAAACTAAGTCTCTTTTGTCCCTGGGTGCTGCCCACACAGGTTCCCTCCGCACCATTCTCTGGCGCTCTGCCCAACGCCGCGCATGCTCTGTCCATGTAACAGGCGCAGGGCCAGACTGCCTAACCTGCAATTCTTTAGCTGATGTTCCCCGAACCGTTTGAAGTATTTTAAGCTTGCAAATATCATATCCCTTTAATGAATGCAATTGCTGTTAACTCTGCTTTTAAATTTTTAATTTAGCCACTTTCCAGTCAGCAGATAAGCACTGAGCATCTATTACTCGCTCTGGTTACCAACCAAGGAACACAAAGATGCTGGTAGCTACCCCAGTCTTTCAGGATGCTTGTAATCCAGCACTTTTAGCTGTATAACAGTGTGGTGATCTAATTTTCCCTAGATCAGTGTCCTATTTTTTAAAATACCATAGCTTATTCTCATAAAGTTGTTTGCTTTGTTTTGAAGGAGAACCACTTTTTGATCTCATCTGTATAATACTTTCCCCCATTTCTGCATGTATTGCTCCTTTAACTTTGCAATCACCCTTTGAGGGAATGAAGGCTTAACAGAGGCACAGTGAACACCACTCAGAAGGAAATAAGGTGAAATCCTTCCCACTTTGCTGGTGCAAAGTGAGTACACAAAGCCAGGATGAGAGGGCCCAGGTCAAAGGTAGGATACAAAGGAATTGAGGTCTCTGGATGCTCAGACCAAGATCATTCTCCTCAAGGGCTGGGCAGAACTGAACATTCCTGGGGTGATTATTTGCAGGCCATGCTAGGGATATGTGTGCAATTCCCAGCACTGTGATTTTACCACAGGATGTAAACAGATGGCCCGTGGTGCAGAGAAACAGCTGAATGCTTTATTCTGTCCATGCTGGCCATTGGTGTGAGCAGACCATCTCTAGTTCATACCACAGGTCAGAGTGCTGTGACGGAGGTCCCACACTTTAGGTTTGGAGCCTTGCTGACAAAGCACCCTCCTGCCTTTGTGGCCACGCTTAAAAGATATTTAGAGCGTAGGAGTAGGGAAGTGTCCCTCTTGTTTTTTTCATTGTCCACATCAAGTAAGCATGCATTTTCATAAAAGAATTGTGTAACTGCCCTTTTGTCTTTATTCAATTGTTAGAAACAAATTTCCTTTGGGCCACAACAACCCTGACCTACCAGATGCCTTTTCTGTTTGTGTGCACATCACAAAGTCATAAAACTCATGCAAGTCTTGTCCATAGCCATCACGGCATCTGACGGGAATCCCTCCAGTTTGGAGTAGTTTGGTTCAGAAAGGATTTAATTGCTACAAACTGTATTTGTAAACTAGCACTTTCCACCACATCTAACAATTTCATGAAGTAATTGTTAGCAGAAACAAAATCTGTATTTATTAATGTTAATTGTTTTCCAGCTAAAATTAATTTTCAAAGCATACTTCTGAGTGCCATTTACATTCAAAAATAAATACAGCAGATGTGTTATTAGGCCAGCTTCAGGATATTCCAGGAGGCCTAATGTGCCAACATTTACTGCATCAAGGCAAATGAGTAAACCTCCAGAGTGATCAGCTTCGTGGAACTAATGTTTTATCTAATCCACGGCTTGAATGAGACATGAACAGATTTCTGCTTCGCTACGATACCAGTAATTAGCAAAGCCTCCCTAGGTCTAGTTACATTTAGAATAAAGTAAATAACTTTTTCATGATTTGCCCATTTCTGAGATATTCCTGTGGCTTTTAAAATGGAATGAATGAATTAAAACAAGCTGTTGTGTATAGCAATTGCCATAAAGACTTCTCCAAATTGTGTGGTATTAGAAAACAAAAACAAAAAACTAAATCTCCCTATACCTAAGTCATATACTAAATATTTGCAGTAGAGTTGCTTCCTGCTGCTTTTCAAAAGGCTCAAGTATAGCCATGTTTATTTTTAACTACAGGGGACTGATGTTAGAAGCTCTGTCTTCACTTATCTTTTGTGCGTTTCCAAAAATAAAATGGATATCTTGTTAAAAGATGACAAAATGCCTGTTTTATTGCAAAAGGCTTCCTTTTCACATAGAAAATGGATCTAGACATGGGTTCTCAAATTGCCAGCCCTCCTCAACGGAAGAAAGGTGACAGGGTGAATTAGTCCTCCCTCCCTCAGAAAAATGCTTTCCACATCCCATCCTCTGCCATGAGCGGGCCCCACCTACCTGGGCAGGCAGGTTATTCCCCGTGACAGGGGAGACATCTGCAATGCCTCCACACAACTAGAGTTGTCTACCTTCATAACATCCCAAATGCCTGAAGATGTGGCTTTTTTTTGCTGCATCTGTTTTGATGCAAAATCTACAAATGGAAGAAAGAATTTCCCAATATGCCAGAAAGCTCTTTGATCTTCCGTCTTTGGAAGATGAAGTTTGAGTTTTAAGAAACACATTTTTTTTTTTATCATGGCAAAGACCTTTTAAGAGTCAAATCGTGACCGTTAAGCTGAGTGATTTAACAGAAGGGTTTGTAGCACCTTCTCCTTTTGATGGTATAGTGGAACAGCCTTTGCTTCAGAGATTTATAAAAGTAGATATTATTCCCCAGCAAACATTCAAAGTTGGTATTAATTAATTAATTAATTAATTAATGGCTTTACTAATGATTATAGAATTCATATAAAATCCCCACTCTTAGACAAGTAAGTGTTTCTGGATACAGAAGAGTGGCTGTTGAGTGTCTGTTGGCTCAGTAGTTGAGTGTCACCCTGAGGCTCTGGCTTAATTGGCTGATCCATCTCACAGGCAGTGGCATCTAGCTGAGGATGGCAGAAAAATTGGGCAGAGGAGAGAGAGGCTGTTTTATGAGGCGTTCCTGAGGAGCTGGATCATTTATTTCCTTAATCTCTTTCAGACATAAGGCTTATGTGATGGTTCCAGAACTGTGGACTTCCTATACAATAATTTGTGTGTATGTGTGTGTGTGCCTCAACCTTCATAGCTGCAAAATGGGCCACTATCTGATGGGTTTTTGTAAAAGCACACGTTCTCTTGTCTGACTCCCAAATGGTAATAGATAACTGTTAGTTGAAACTGGACCACAAAACCTTATACACAAAACAGCTTCAGTGGAGAATTTTGTATTGTAAAAGTACATGACATTCTTTTTATGCCTTTGGCAGTTCTCCATGAGGAACATCCTAAATATTGAATGTTACTATCTTTACCCGTGAAATGAAAGGAGGAGGAAAAAATGGCAAAGTCTAAATGAGGCTACGTGGCCATAGACTGACAAGGTAGGTGAGGACTCCTATTTCTTTTATTTTGATTTCCGTTTGATTCAGAAAGGCAGAAGCAGGTGAGTTAGTCTTTCTAGGGAGTTGCAGTAGCCAAAGGCATTGTCCTTTGTTTAATTTTTCAAATGATTAAAGACTAATTTATCTCTGTAATGTCAGGGCTTCTCTAAGTGAGGTCTTCAGCTGCCCCGGTACTCCCAAGACCCCTTTAGGAGGTCTGTGAGGGAAAACCTAGTTTATAATAATGCTGGTACTCAGCTCTTTCCACTTTGTTGACATTTACCCTGATACTAGGAAAGTGCTGGCAGATGATGGTGCCTTAGAACGAATCATAGCAACAGCATCAAACTGTACTAGTTGTTAATCTTCACTGCAACTACGTGTAGTTTTTTTTTTAAAGCTTGAGTTTCTCTTGAGAATATCCTCAATTATTAATTTTTACTAAATTTTGACTCTGAGTACATGTCTTGTAATGTTTTGTGTGCCAAAAGTATACCTGGAGCACTGCTGCTGGAGATGGAAGTACAGTGGTTATATTGAGGACAAGCCCTTCTATATTGTTCGAGTTATGAGCTGAACTATCTGCTTTTTTTCCTGGAGCACCACTTTTATTTGAGAGAATGACTGACAGATAAAGTATAGTTTTTCCAACTTGGTAGACGTTTTCTCAAAAAGGAACAAAATGAGTGTTACTTCAGGAAAAACATCTGACAGTGTTTGTTGCCAGTGGTCAAATTTGAGCTTTCAAGGCAAATCCTAATTTGAAAAACGTGCATTTGCCCCTATGAACTTGACAGCTTCCCAGTACATAAAGGAGCTTTTGAGGAGATAAAAGGTGATGTTAACAAATGCAATTACTTGATATTGGAAAGTGACATATGTCAACCATTGGAAGATCTGTATGACTGAGGGGGCACACAATTTCCAAATGACTAATGCAAATTGCAGGAGCATGCATGGGTTAAAGATCCATTCAAAGGACAAGGTAGACCAATGGATTTTAATGAAACAGAGTGTGAAAGTTCACTAATATAGTTTCACATTGCTTATTGCAACTAATTTGTAAGAACTACCATTTGTTGAGTTTGGGTGTATTATTAAAGAACAGTTACAATGATCTAACAAGACCCTTAAAATACCCCTTCTTTTTCTACCCTTTTCCATCTATAGAGCTGTCTGAGACCCAATTCACCTCATATACTTCAACCAGAGAGTCACATTGCAGCAGGCTGAAGCAGAAACAGACATGAGGCTACAGCTGCCTTTCATTAACACTGACATGAAAGAGATTTGCAAAAATGTAAAACAATGCCACCCTTCACAGTATTTTTGAAAATGTGGTCATTTTCACTTAATATATTTGTTGACATTTAATAGGTGTATTATTGTTGTTTTAAAATAGCAAGTTTTTTCATTATCAGTAGGGATAAATATTGACAGGTATAACTCACATAAGCAAAGGCTCTCGATGTTCCTTAATACTAGTTTCAGTGTAAAGGATTCTGAGACCAAAAAGATGGAAAACTGCTATGCTAGACAGTCTCCTACAAAGAGTTGAAAACTCAACCCTATTTGAGTTTGTACATATAATTTCTACTTCATGGTCTGAGCCATGCTGGGTGAAGGCTTTCATTCCCAGAATGCATGTGAATTGGGAAATCTCATACTCTACCTTGCCCAATATTCATCCTCAATTCCTTAGCATCCTTGAAGTTACAAAAAGCACAGTAGCATGTTAAAGACCCTAAGAAAGAAACATACTAAGCTCAACTCACCCTTCTTTATCCAAGAGGGACTGGTGTTCTGATGAGTAATCCTTGACAAATGATGTTCTAAGGAAATATGTTAGGTTTCTCCCACAGGTAATTTTTAAATTCTCTATCTTGTTGTTGGTGTACTGTGCATTATTTTCATTTATTATTGATTTGTATTTCTTTTGTTATTCTTAAACTGTTTTATTTTAATTTTGAGTATTTTAAAAATCCCTGGAAGTTTAGAAAATAATGTAGCAAGCTCCATGAACAGGCCATTTAGATTTAACAAAGGTTAAGTTGTAACATTTGCCTTAGAACTTACTCTTCAATCTCTTCAAAGGGAGAAAAGTGAGTAGAAAGGAAGTACAGAGATATATTTTTTAGAATCTCATTTTTTACCTTCCATATTTGCTTTTGAGACTTATCCATGTTGAAACACGTAGGTCTGGTTAAAAATTCTTGTTTCTTTTCTTAATAGTTAAAAATGTTCAGTTTCTTACTAAAGTATGAATGCATATCACAGAAAAACAAGGCAAAAATATTTCTCAGGATGGCCAAGATTTTTCATTAAAGTTTTAGCAAAGCCATGACAAGCCTTTGTATTTAGATTTTCACACAACATATAGTTCCATAAATTGGAGAGTGGCTTTTTGGTTTAGTTTTGCACATATATCCTAAGTGATTATTTACACAAATTTTTACTAAACACAACTTTGTGTTTTTAATTACAATCTTCAGTATTCATCATTATGTATTACAGAAGAAAAACACTGAATCTAATGAAATTCCAAGTCATGCCTGTGTTCCTGCTCCTGAGAGCAATAGATAATATTTGGTTCACAATATTTTGCAATGGGTTTGGGTAATTACTATAGACTGAGTGTATGTGTCATCTACTAAAATTCCTGTGTTGAAACACTTCCTCCAGTGAGACTGTATTTGCAGATAGGGACAGTGAGGAGATGCTAATAGTTAAATGAGCTCATGGCTGTGGGGCTCGGATTGAATAGGGCTGGTGCCCTTATAAGAAGAGGAAGAAAAATCAGAGTTCTCTTTCTCTCTTTCTCCCCTTCCCCATGTGAACAGACGACAAGAAGGCAGCCCTCTACAAGCCAGGAAAATAACCTTCACTGGGAACCGAGTTAGCCAACACCTTGATCTTGGACTTCTAGCTTTCAGACTGTGAGAAACACATGTCTGTTGTTTATGAAACTCAGTGTGTGGTATTTTGTTACAGCAGCCTGAGTTAATATAAAAACATACGTATTTTAACATTTTGGGGGAAATTGTAATTTTCAGGGGTGACCAAAACAAGAGTCTTCCTGGATTTTTATGTTTCATTTCTCAGAATTAGTGAAGTGAATGATTTAATGCTGGATTGATCTGCTATTACGGACTGGTTCTTCTGCGGAATGAAGTGGAGTTACTCAGTGTGGCCTGATCACCACTCACTGTTCTTACCCTGAGTGTTGATGAATAAGTTCATTGCTGCTCATTATCATCATTACCATCCTAAAGATGAGAAAATCAACCTGCCAAGGGTCACACAGTTAAATTTAAACTACACACCCAGTTCCTTTTCTATGTATATACTGATTCAGGTTCAACATTTTATTGGCATGACCTGTATCACCCAAAAGAGAGCTCTGGTCTCAGGGCAGCTTTGTGCAAAGGAAGGGAACCATAGGAGCTGAGTGACATTTGATCTACCAGGAAACTTCTGAAAATTCCAAAGGCAATGTTATGTGGAGTTACGTGCCATGAGAGGAGCAAACTGCTGGCAAGGGGCTTATCAAGATGAAGGAGGAAGCAAAGGTAACTGCTAAAAATGAGAAGGTGGCTTGGTGTACTGTTTTTAGTTTAGAATCTATCAGTGAAAGTCCTTGCAGGAACATCACTCTCAGTCTGGGAGTTCAACAAGTATTTCTAAGAGGTCCTGGACAGGATTTTGGAAAAGCCACTAAGGATGGTGCTGCATCCCTACGGCATTTTAGGAGTAGACCTATTGCTACCCCAGCCCTGAGGGGTGAAGTGGAAGGAGGAATACAGAAACCCAGGGCAAGAGTTGAGTGGGAAGGGCCCCCCGATGGGAGTTTGACTTTCAGTGGAGAGTCACGGCCTGTCCACTGTGACCCTCACTCAACTCTCACCCTCTGCTTCCTACGACGTAGGAAAGTGGGGGCAATGGCTTAACCCAAACAGGAGCCCAAGGGTGAGGCTCTGGATCAGTCTTCCTAACTGTGGCCTCCCTGTACCCCATGGTCTGTCCTGCACCTGCCTTCCTGTTGTCATTACAACCTACTCACTGTGCTCCGCCACACTGATCTTGGGCCATCGGTCATTAGTGCTGTTAAAGAAAAAAAATATTTAATGACACTTGCGAAGATGGTAAGACAGACTTTATTCATGACCATTGACCATACAGGGACCACTGTAGCGAGATTTTACAGTGAGGGAGACTGGGCTCAGCTCCAAATATACTATGGGCAAGTGGGAATTTAAAGCTAAGGAGCAGGGCGGGGGTGATCAATGGATGGGAAATTACTAAGAGAAAACATCAGGGGTCAGGGGGATTCTAGCTAAACCACCCTACCTCGATTCTCCCAGAAGACAGGCCAAAGTGATCCGATGCCACGTAGGGGATGATAGAGGATGAAAAAACCAATCCAATATTGAGGCTGTGCATTCTGATAAAACTGACTTAGCAAGGCTGTTGCTAAAACTGGGCTTTACAAGGACAGACATACACAGATAGGAGCAAGAGAAGGTTCAGGAGCCCGAATCTTTGTTGGTGTATTCCCTGCCTGGCTTTGTTCTTCCTCAGATAATCAGCACCGTTTTGGAGAGACGTCTGTCTACCTCAGTTGTGGCTATTCAGTTCCCTGTTTTCACCCCTTGGGGCTCCCTTCACTCTTTCTCTTTGTTACTCTGTTTTATTTCCTTCAAGTGCCTTGTGGTTTCTCTGGTCATTGTCATACTTACCCTTATCATCTCCTAGAAGATCAGGGCCTCGTCTGTTTTCTTCTCTGCTTCAACCCCAGCCCCTGGAGGGGTGCTTGACACGGTGTAGGCTCTCAAGACATTATTTGCTGAATGAATGAGTTCGTGACTGAATTGGTGAATGGGATGTTTTGGGTGTACAGTATGAAGTGCAACCTCGTAACCAAGAGGCTGGAACGTGGCAAAAGATGAGGCAGTCGAGATAGGTGGAGTTCTATAACAAAGCACCAAATTATATTTTTGCGCTGTCTCTGCTGAATTTACTGGCTGCAGGGTTACACTGAACAAAGTCATCGTTGAACCAGCATTTCAATAGTGCCGTCCTTGCTGCCTGTTAGAAAGTGTAAACGAGTTCCTGACAAGAAGCAACAACTACTCATGTTTTCAGGGAGAATCTCAGAAACATCAGGGACACAGTCAATTTCATTCCTTTTTGAGAAAGTCTACCAGTTAGGTGATTGTATTTGTATTTTTTATACTTAACTACTATTTTTCATACTGTTCTTATATTATAGATTTTATGATGTTGGCTTTTGGATCTGGATTTTTTAGTATTTTTGTTACATTATTTTTTTAATTTAGACTTTTTTGTTGTATTTTTTATTACCATTTAGTCTCCTTACACCACCTTCCCTTCTTGCAATGACCACACTGTTGCCTGTGTCCGTGAGTCCTTTTTCCTTTTTGCTCAGTCCTTCCACCTTCTAACTATCCCCTCCCTTAGCTGTCATCCTGCTGTCTGTCTGTGAGTCCATCTCTATTTTGCTGGTTAGTTCTGTCTGCTCATTAGATTCTGCATATGAGTTAAATAATATGGTATTTGTCTTTCTCTAGTTGGCTTATTTCACTTAGCATAAGTTCTCTGGGTCCATTCATACTGTCACAAAGGGTATGGCAGGGTATAGCAAGGGTATTTTCTTCTTTTTTTATGACTGAGCAGTATTCCATTATGTAAATGTCCCATAGTTGTTTTATCCACTCATCTACTGATGGCTGCTTCCATATCTTGGCAACTGTAGATAACACTGCAATGAATATAGGGGTGCTAAAGTTCCTTAACTTTACACTTTCTGTCCTGTACTCAGAAAATATAAGACACTGAAGGAAAAAATTGAAGAAGATACAAAAAGGGGAAGCACATACCGTGTTCATGAACTGGAAGAACATCATTAAAATGTCCATACTACCCAAAGCAATCTATAGATTCAATGCAATTGCTATCAAGATTCTAATGACATATTTCACAGAATTAGAACAGATATTTCAAAAATGGTATATGGAACCACAAAAGGCCCTACATAGAAACAGTGATCCTGAGAAAGAAGAACAAAGTTGGAAGAATGATGCTTCATAATATCAAACTACACTACAAGGCTATAGTAATCAAAACAGCATGGTACTGGCATAAAAACAGACACACAAATTAATGGAACAAAATAGAGAGCTCAGAAATAAACCCACAACTTTATAGTTAATTAACACTCAACAGAGGAAGCAAGCACATACAATGGGCTAAAAATAGTTTATTCAATATATGATGTTGGGAAAATTGGACAGATATTTGCAGAAAAATGAAACTAGACCACCTTCTTATGCCACATGCAAGAATAAATTCAAAATGGATTAAAGACTTAAATTTTAGACCCAAAACTATAAAAATCCTAGAAGAAAACATAGGCAGCAAAATCTCAGACATTGCTTGTAGCACTATTTTATCAGATATATTTTCCCAGGCAAAAGAAACAAAAGAAAAAATAAACAAATGGGACTACATCAAACTAAAAAGTATTTTCACAGTAAAAGAAAACATTGACAGAATAAAAATACAGCCCACAAAGTGGAAGAACATATTGACCAGTATACCTGATAAGGGGTTAATATCCAAAAGTTATAAAGAACTTACAAAACTCAACACCAGAAAAAAAACAAACAACCCAACTTAAAAAAAGGGCAAATGGTCTGAATAGAGTTCTCTGAAGAGGACATACAAATGTTCAATAGAAATACTTTGTATGGAAACATGCTCAACATCACCAATCATCAGAGAGATGCGAATTAAAACCACAATGAGACACCACCTCACACCTGCCAGAATGGCCATTATCAATAAATCAGCAAACAGCAAGTGCTGGTGAGGATGATGTGGATGTGGAACCCTTTGCACTGTTGGTGGGAATGCAGACTGGTGCAGCCACTGTGGAAGGCAGTATGAAGATACCTGAGAACATTAAAATTCTTAATTTACTTTGCAGGACGAGAGGATCAGTATACCCTGTCAGCCGACCATAAATTCTGTCTATTTTCTGCCAAGCTAAGCTTTTCTCAACAATTTGCATTTCTGTTTGTCTAAGAAAATTCTTTTTATCCTCTTTTCTTTTAGCTCTTTTAGGAGTGAATAATTCTAATTTTTTTTATCATTCAGAAAATCCAGTTTTCCTTTTAGAAAAAAATTGAACCTTAAATTTGGAAATTCTCACCCTACTTAAAATACTTAAGGAAACAAGAATGAGTACATTTATTAATTAAGACTCACTGAGGGGCTTGACTGTGCTGCGTGCTCTCCCGGACATTGTCAAAATCATAAAGAATGAAAGAGACCTGGTTCAGTCCTCGTGGAACTTCTTGGGGAAGAAAAGAGTTTTTTAAAGAAACACAGGAAGATTCAAAATAAATGGAAGAATTGTAAGTTGTGCAAGGTAGTGCATTACTTTTGGTAGTATGTTTAAGGGGACTCTCTAAGGGGTGATTTTTAAAAAAAGATTTTATTTATTTATCTTTAGAGGGGAAGGGAAGGAGAAAGGGAGAGAAATATCAATGTGTGGTTGCCTCTCGTGTGTCCCCTGCTGGGAACCAGCCTGCAACCCAGGCATGTGCCCTGACTGGGAATCGAACCACGATCCTCTGTTTCACAGGCCTGCACTCAATCCACTGAGCTACACCAGCCAGGGCTAAGGGGTGATTTTTATATAGGGTGGGCAGGAGGCAATCGGTAAAGGGGGGCGCTCCAGACAATGAAACAAGCCAAGGCCTCGAGTGAGGGAGGCAGCACTGGGTGCATTGGAGGCAGTAAAAGGAGGCCAGTGGCAGTGAGGAGCCATGTGTTAGGGAAGCGTGGCTTGCGATGACATTGGAGAAAAATGCAGGATGCTGAAGGGCATGGTGAGGACTTGAGACTTTCATCGAACTGCCATGGGACACCTTTGCCAGTCTTTAAACTGGAGAGTGATATGATATATTTGTCCATTCATGATACGCAGCTCAGAGACAGGAAAAGTGGCTGAGAATCAACCACTTAGGAGGCTGTAGCCGTGGGCTACATGAGACCAAAATGATGGTAGAGGACGTGGAGAGAAGTGGACAGGTTCACGGTATATTTTAGTGCTGGAGTTAACCAGACCTGCTGATGACTTCAGATGTAGGGGGTATAGGGAACAAAGTAATCAATACAACTGTTAAGTTTCTAGGGAGAGCACACTATACTGTATGGGTGAGAATGCTGGTCCCTGAGTTGGAATGCCTGGGTGCTGATCCAATCTGAGATTCTTATTAACTGTTTAATCTTGGCAACTCTCACCTCTCTGTGCCTTGGTCTTCTCCTCCTTAAAATAGGAATAATAAAAATATCTACTCCATAGGAATGTTGTGAGCATTAAATGAGGTTATGCAGGAGCTGACTTGCTTACTAGTGCATTGTATGCATTGAATAAATGCTAATGATTATTATGAGTGAAAGAAAGACTGGGTGGGGGTTAGAAGAGTAGGGAAGAGCTTTGAGGGGAACTGTCAGGTGCTCTGTTATTGATATAGTTGGTTTAAATTAGCTGTTGAAAATGTACGTGGAGTCATCAACGAGACAGGTGGAATCACAAGCCTGAAGCTCAGAGGAGAAGTCTGGGAGTGGAGATACAACATTGCGAGTCATCAGTGTATGGATTTGAAACCCATGTGAATACTCGTGGGTGTCACCCGTGGGAGAGAGGGAAGACCCAGGGCTGGTCCCTGAGCTCAGCCAAAGGAGAAGCCAGGAAAAGAGACTGAGAAGCAGCATCTGGTGTGGAAGGAGGAAAGTCTGGAGAGAATATAAAATAAAAAAAAAAAAAAACCAAAACACCCAGAAATGAAGGGGTAAACATGAGTATTTGGAGTATTGCTGAAAGTTCTAGAAAGATGTCCATTGGGTTTGATGATATACAGACCACTGGCCACCTCGACAAGGACAGTTTCGGTGGAGATGAGGCTAGGGGGACAAGTGGTGTGCTGTGAGTCTTTTCGGGGTGAGGATGGGGACACAGCACTTGTAGACAACTCCTGAGAGGATTTACCTGGAAGGGCTACTGGGCTGGGCAAACACACAGAGAGCAGAGGTTTTGTGTGTTTTTATTTCCAAGGGGACCATTAGAGTGGAAATTTTCCCTTAGAAAGTGGGAGGTTGATGACACAGGAGAGGCAGAAAATGACTGAAGGCATGAGAGCCTTGGGAAGTGATAGGTAGGAGTCCAGAGCAAACACCCAGAGGGACTGGCTTTTGGTGAGAGAAGGACTTGATGCCCGGGAAGGAGGAATTACAAAGTGGTATTGTGGGCTTGCGGTGGGAAGATGAAGGGCTTGTGCTCCATTTTTATTTTCTTAATGAGGCAAAGCTGTCAGTGAGAGTGAGGGCAAAGGAGAGGTATGAGGCCGGGGGAGGTATGGAATAGCCACTTTGGGAAGTGGAGAAAAGTCTATTGGAGAGAAAGAACAGTGACGCTGCCTGTGTGGGGTCCCCATTTAAGGTCTGAGATCCTGAACTTAAAATATGGCCACTGTATTTGATTACATGATTTTCAGTTGCTAAAAGTCTTTCGACTCCTGTGAACTTTAAGCTCAGGGAATGAATTACAAGGACGAATCTACTTGTCTGATAGTGATTGCTGCATCAATGGGAGCTCCTCTTAAAATTTAAGGAAGAACCAACTGACCTCTCACCATGTCAGACTGCGGGACTCGCTCTTTGCAAAATGAAATGGACACCAAGTGGGGGTTGGAGACTACGCGTGACATACTCTGAGCAAATAGGACGCTGAGCCCACAGTTCTTTGTGAATAGGGCGGCGTGCCGAGGAGACATTGTTCTTCCAGCAACCGTTCCAGAGAAGGCCAGTGTGACGCTATGTGTACTAAAGATGTCAGGGAGAAACACCCTAAAGCAGTTACTTCCATACTGCTTTTTTTTTACAGAAATAAAAATCACACTTAGATGTGGCAAACTGACTGACATGCTTTTAATTTCTTTTGACATTTCCTAACCGCTCTTAGATTAGTTTTATGAGAATGTGACTGTGGAGGTGTGTGTAAGTATTCATTCTCACATCCGTGTGGAACTGTGTGTGGGTGGGAGAGTGAGCGGGGGTGGAAGGTAATCGTTTCCACTTGGGAAAACTGAAGCATGTGTTCCCAGCATAAGCACTTTCTGCATATGCACAAAAACAGACAGGTCCATTCAGTTCTGAGCACAGGCAAATATTTCTATGTCATCTACTCAGGTTACCTGCTCAGGAAGCTTTTCTATACCCGTGCTGTGTAACCGTATTCTGAATATGTTCTAATACTCTCCACTGCGGCAGGCGAAACTGCCTCCTGAGAATGTGTGCTGTGAGGGGCCTTTATTTGATACAGCAGCCATTAGGAGAAGTAGCTTTGAAATGGGATCCATATGAATCTAAAATGGACACGAGCAAGATTTCTACCTTTGGGGAAATGTAATGTCTTACTCTGTGAAAGGAAAGGGTTTCACAGAGAGCCTCTGTTGCTTGTACTTTAAATATGAGCTAAATTTAATTTTGTTTGGAGCCTTGTATGATATACATTGACAGAACTGGCAGCGCCCTGGTGGTGGGTTGTTAATTATTTAGGCTAGGAGGCCATGGCTAACGCCTCTGCTGAAATGTGAAGTTGTGCATGCAAAGGGCTGCAAGGCACATCCACGGAAAGGCTTTTGTACCTGTGCTCTGTTTTAGTCCTTTGGGCTGCTATAAGAAAACATCACAGCCTGGGTGGCTTATAAACAACAGAAATTCAATTCTCACAGTGCTGGAGGCTGGAAGTTCAAGATCAAGATGCAGCATGCTCAAGTGAGGGCCCTCTTCCCTTCGTAGACTTCTCGTTGTATATATATGTATACACAGGAGTGACTAGGAGATCTGCGGGGTCTCTTATAAGAACACTAATCCCATTCACCAGGACTTCACCCTCAAAACAAATTCACCTCCCAAAGACCCCATGTACCATTACCACCTGCTTGGGAGGTTAGTATTTCAACAAACGAATTTTGTGAGGACACAAACATTTGTACCACAGCAGATTCTGAGCACCTGTGAGAAGTGAGGGCAGGGGAACTTCTGGTTAAGATGGAGGCATAGGTAGACACGTTTCACCTCCTCGCACGACCCTGAGAGGGATCATAACTAACCTCAAAACCCAGAACTGCCAGAAAAATTGAACTGTGTGGAAGTCTGACAACTACAGATTCAAAGAAGAAATATTCATCCAGTTGGGCAGGAAAGGCGAGATGGGGAACCAGGGCAGAAAGGGTGTGGTGGTGACCAGACAGTGGCAGCAGGAGGAATGGGCGGTTCCACATTCACATGTGGCAGATAAAAACCAGGAGGGACACCTAGGGAGCGAGCAATCTGAGCCCCAGACTGTACCACATGGCCCAGGGTTCTGGTGCCAGAAAAATAAAGCCTGGTAACTACTGGGCATAAAATCCAGTTGGGGCAGTGGAGGAAACTGCCAGTCTCTCAGGCGAGTCCATTTAAAGGGCCCCCATGGTCCTAGAACATATGCAAACCCATCCACTCTGGGAACCACTACCAGGGCAACAGCTAGAGGGGTGCCAGTTGCCTATGGGTGAAGTGAGGCCAAACAAGTGGCATGTTCCCTCTCCAACCCCTTCCTGACGTATAGTACCACAAAGAGGCAAAGTTGGTTCACCTGCCCTGGAGAATTCCTAAGGCTCTGCCCCTCACAATGTAACAGGTGCTCCAAGACAGGGAGTCAAAGCAGCTCTACTTAATACACAGAAACAAACACACGGAGGCTGCCAAGTCAAGGAGAGAAAGAGATATGGCCCAAATGAAAGAACAGATCAAAACTATAGAGAAAGAACAAAGTGAAATAGAGATGCAGAATTCAAAACACTGGTGATAAGGATGCTCAGAGAACTCACTGAGTATGGCAAAAACATAAGGAAAGACATGAAGGCTACACTAAGTGAAATAAAAAAAAAATCCACAGAGAACCAACAGTGAAGGGAAGGGAACTGGGGTTCAAATCAATGATTTGGAACATAAGGAAGAAATAAACGGTCATCCAGTATAGAATGAAGAAACAGGAATGTTAAAAAATGAGAGAATAAGAAGACTCAGACATCTCCAAAAAGTGCCAGCATCCAAATCATAGGGATGCCAGAAAGAAATTTAAAACTTATTTGAAAAAATAATGAGACAAAACTTCCCTAATTTGACAAGGGAAGTAGACATACAAGTCCAGGAAGCCCAGAGAGTCCTGAACAAGTTGGACCCAAAGAGTGCCACACCAAGACAGATCATAATTAAAATGTCAAAGGTGAAAGATAAAGAGAGTATTTTAAGAGCAGCAAGAGAAAATAAGAGCATTACCTACAAAGGAGTTCCCATAAAATTATCAGCTGATTTCCCAAAAGAAACTTTGCAGGCAAGATGGAATTGGCAAGAAGATTTTAAAGTGATGAAAAGCAAGGACTAACAGCCAAAATGACTCTATCCAGCAAAGCTATTATTTAGAATTGAAGGGCAGTTAAAGTGCTTTTGAGACAAAGTAAAGGTAAAGGAGTTCCTCATCAACAAGCCTGTATTATAGGAAATGTTAAAGGGACTTATTTAAGGAAAAAAGAGAATAAAAACTATGAACAGTAAAATGACAACAAACTCACAACTATCAACAACTGAATCTAAAAAACACCAAAAAAAACCTAAGCACACAACTAGAACAGGAACAGAATATTAGATATGGCGATCATACAGCAAGTTATCAACAGAAAAGGGGTGGGGGAAAATGGGGGAAAAGGTACAGAGAATAAGAAGCATAAATGGTAGGTAGAAAATAGACAGGGGGAGGTTAAGAATAGCATAGGGAATGGAGATGCCAAAGAACTCATATGCATGACCCTTGGACATGAACTAAAGTGGGGGAATACTGGAGGGAATGGGAGTCCCGGGTGAAAGGGGGCAAAGGGCATAAAATTGGGACAACTGTAATAGCATAATCAATAAAATATATTTTAAAAAAGAGGTGAGGGCAGGAGAGAGTCCACATCCTCTCTCTTCCTACCAGAAAAGCATGGTCTCTGCCTTAGGTTACAACCAGCACTGTCATGCAGATTGTTAACAATCATGCAGATTTAACTGTTGTGAAAATCAATAGACATGAACTCAGAATCTGGCTCTCCCATTTAATAGCTGTGAGACCTTGAACTCAAATTCAGCTGGAAGCTTGTAGCATGGCTGTAAAGCTTAAGCGAGCCTCACAGATTGGGATATGCAATCTGGGGGTGTCATCTCAGTCTATCAGTGCTTTTTGCAGTATTACTTGTCCTTGGTCAATTTGCCCTTCTGCTTTTTTCACTAGCTTCTCTCCCAAAGTTCTAATCCCAGAAACCCCTTCTATTTCACCAGAAACTTCTAGTTCACAAAGAAAATAGTGAGCATAGCCCTGACCACTGTGGCTCAGTTGATGGGGCGTCATCCCAAAAAGCTAAAGGTCACTAGTTTGACTCTAGTCAGGGCATGTGCCTAAGCTGAGAATTCAGTCCACTGTAGGACACATATGAGAGGCAACCAATCGATGTTTCCCTCTCACCTTGATGTTTCTCTCCCTCTCTTTCTGTCTTCATTATATTCTCTCTAAAAATAAATAAAGAAAATCTTTTTTAAAAAGAAAGAAAATACTGTTTTCTTCATCTCACCCGTTATCAAACACAAGTCCCTTCTAGTTATAAAACAGACCCTCTCTTGGACATGAGTCTCTAAGTCTTAAGCCCGAGGTGTATGAGCACCCTAGGCTCTTCTCTCTCTCACCCCCAAATCTAGCTAGTCAGTAATGCTCACTCTATCTTTTCTCTCGCCATTCACCCAGCCACTTCCTCAGCTTGGGCCCTCATCATGTCTAATAAGGACCATAGCAATAGTCTCTTAACTAGTCTTCTTGCCTCTTTTCCTACTGCCTTTAAATCTGTATTTCACAGAACACACAGAGAAGTAAGGATCAGGTGATTCCCTAAAGCAGCAGTTCTCAGCCTGTGTTCTGGCGGGATCCGGCAGAATCAGCAGTATGAGCATCAGCTGGACTTGTTAGCACTGCAACGTGTCTAGCCCTGCCCCAGGCCCACTACCTAAAAGTGCTGGGGGTGGGGGGTGAGGCTCATCAGTGCGTGTTTGACAAGCACTCCAGATGAATCCTATGATTGGAAGTTTGAATGCTACTCTCTTCAAAGATGGATGCTGGAAGGCAAAGCCTTGTCTACTACGCGGTTTTCTTCTCCCGTAAGTGCCCCAAGGACCACATTTATTTTATTTTATTTTAATTTTTTAAATTGTCGTTCATGTACAGTTGTCTCTATTTTTCTGCCATTATTTTCTGCTGCCTCACCCACCCCCATTTCTCACCCCCCCTTTGGCTTTGTCCAAGGGTCCTTTATACATGTTTCTTGACAATCCTTCCCCTTCTTTCCCCAGACATCATTTTTAAAGGGTAGCATTCCTAGCTGCTAGCGAACAACCAGGCATATGGTTTCTTAAATGACTTCTTGAAGGTGCTCTTCACTCTGTTCTCTGGTGGCAGAATCCAGGTTAGTTTCTTTCCCCTTCTTAGCTTTTTCCCCCTTAGTGAGTCTGAGGTTTACTCTTGCTTGGAAGCAACAGGCTATCAGTTGGAGAACAAATAATATCGTAGCTGGGAACTGAGTTGTCTCCCTAGAGTTCTATGACAGCAGAAGTCCCTGGTACCATGACCCTGGTGACCTGACCCTCCGCGGCTCCATCTCCTTTCTCATTTCATTCTGAACCTCACTGGATAGGTGGCATTTGAATGGGGTTTGAGGGCTAAGAAGGAACTTGGTAAGTGGAGAATGAGGGAAAGGATGTTTCAGGCTAAAGGAATGTTATAAACAAAGACACGAAGGATGAAATTACGATACATTATACCACCAACAAAAGTAGAATGGTGTGGCCTGAGAAGGAACGAGACTAAAGAGGTTTTGTAACTAGCCCTGAAGAGCTTGCTAAGGAATGTGGACTTTGTTTAGGGTACACGTACTGGGAAAAACAGGAGCCGTGGTGTTAGAAGGGTTATATCACATGTTTGCATCTGTCATTTCACTGCCCTGCCAAAGGCGTGGGAAGGCACGCGATGTGTATCTAAGTAGATTCAGAGCTGAGTTGAATAAGACTGATCTGCCCAGCCTCTCCCATGCAGAACTGGAGTAAAACAACACACATACATTGAGACACGGGGAAACAGTAAGAGGTTGGCTTAGATTGAGTTATAGATGTCTGTCTGTTCTTTCCTTTCTGAGGTGTGGACACTGGCTATTCAGGTGGGGGAATCTTTAGTGGTGACATTTTTGCTCAGGAACGTGGCAGCTAGGGGCAGATGTATGCTGGTGCCATGTGGTTGTGAAAAAACAACTTAAGTGAGGCTGGCTCCTTCTCGAACACTCTCCCCCAGCTGCCTCTGCTCACCCACCTTGACATCTCTTATAAGGGAATGATTTTGATCTTCCAGCGTGAGGATTGAGACTTACTAAAGAAAACAACTGTTAGGTTTCTATTCCATTACCGGTTTTGAACAGGCACCAAGACATTTTCCATCAGATGGGGAGCGTTAACCTTCTTAAGTGGCTGAAAAGCTAACTATCCCTGCAGGTGATCAGTGTGATCCTCAGTCATTAGTTTAGCCTCTGGCTGCTTTGATTTCAGGGCGATAATAAAGAACTCAGTGAAGAAGCTACTGCAGAACGACCCTGAGCCCACAGAGGAGCTTCCCAAGCCTGCCTCTGGTTAAAATGGATTTATTTGATCAGATTAAAAGATTCGCTGCCCGGCCCTGGCTTAAAAGTGTAAGACAAAGACTTAACAAGGAGGAGAAACATGAGGAGGTGGTGCGAGATTTTTAAAAATAAATTAATGTCAGTTTTTCTTGTCCTGGAATTTCCCTTCGTTATATGTTGGGAGATTAAAGGAAGAAACCAGTCATCTTTTGACTTCTGCTGCAAGACATCTCTGCCTTGACCAATAATAAAAAAGGGCTGGATGGTAGGAAGCCCCAGAAATGCAGCTCAATCACTCCCCGCAATTACTGTGTCTTATTGATAACTTGCAGCCTGATCCAGCAAATGCCATCTCTGGAACAAAGCCTGTCACAGATCAGACTGAATCCATTAAAAAGCTTTGATTAACATGTCCCTGGGGTGTGCTGTGGAAACTTTTTACGCCAAATGACAGCCTATTGCTGCTGCTTCGAAATTGTCCTCCTGAAATACTCCTGTGTTTTAATCTAGTGCACAGTTTAAATTAAAAAACGGCAATGACTTTGTGTGACCTAAATACGAGCCACTTCTATTCAGGGTGGGATTTATCAACTGCTCGCAGATTAAGTGTTCGGAGAGGCAACAATTAACCTTACTGTGTGGTGGCTAATATTAATTATATAGATATTATATGTAGGTTGTGTATATAATCTCTTGTTCTTTCTTCTATTCTTACACATGGCCCGGAGAAAGGGTCATAGTTAATGTGCTTAATTTAGTGGATACAAAGCTTTGTACTCATTCTCAGTGAGAAAACAAATTTGTTTGTGTTTGAGGAGTGCAATAATCACTCTCCCTTGTGCTTTTTTATTGCTGTCTGACATGGATGCTGTAATGAACTGCAGTCTTTTAAAGCAAAGATAAAGCTCAGTCCTCTAACTGTAGAGTCATTAGGGGCAGGGACCTGCCTGTTTCCGTGCAAATATCTCACTTTCCTCCTAGGGGGAAAATTCAATCTTGATCGACCTTGTCTGTGTGTGTGTGTGTGTGTGTGTGTTTATGGTCACCATACACTCTCCCAAAATATATGCGTTGCATGCTTACATTTCAAAACTGTCTCATGAACTATATTATACAATAAAAAATGACTCTGTTAGATACCATAATAAGACACTGTGGCCCTAGCAGAGTGGCTCAGTTGTCTGCAGCGTAGTCCAGTATACCAAAATGTTGAGGGTTCAATCCCCAGTCAGGGCACGTACCCAGATTGCAGGTTTGATCCCCCAGGTCCGGGCATGTGCAGCAGGCAACTGATCAGTGTTTTCCTCTCTCACTCTCCTTCCCTCTCTCTCTAAAAATCAATGGAAATATCCTGAGGTGATGATTTAAAAAAAAGAGACACTGTGAAAACTACCTGTAGAAGGATGGTGCCTATGCTACTGTTCTTTTTAGTATTTTTAAGTTTCTGGAATTGGTGAAAGGCAAAAATATGCTTTCATTGGCAAGATTCTTGGACATTACTCTAAAAATAGAAGCATGTCCCCTCTGTACAGAATGGGGCAGTGCTGGGAACTCCTGTCTGCCCCCTGCCGCTGTGCACAGACAGGCTTTCTCTTTGCTGCAGAGATGAAGTCAAACTCTCCTTCTCAGGCTAGCATCTTACCACTGCCTGGGAAATCTGGGCACCTCCATCTTTCATTATATAGCAGTTTCATGTAGCTACAGAAGAAACCGAGGGCGGGGAACATTTTTTATTATTTTCTGAAAAGATTTTCTAATTAATTGGGGCTGTGCAAAAATGTAATGGTCAGCACTGTGAAACAGCGAGTTCCTGGCCACTGACACAGGCTGAGTAAGGTGCTTCAGGGGTAAATCCGGAGAGCAGGATTTATGAGGCTGACAAGCTCTGACATTTAGCAAAGTAAGCCAGTTAGCTAAATTATAGAACATGTTTGAAGTTCTCTTCTCGTGAATTGAAGACTTTTTGCTGTTCCTTCAGAACTCCCTAAAACTTCACCAGAATATGAACTTTCTGAATGTATGTATCTTGGTATTATGTTCATTGTGGTATTCCTTACTTCTAGAATAGTGTAAACACCTAGTCAGCACCAAATATGTGTTGCATGAATAAATTACTAGCTTGCAATACTCATACGCGCATTGACTTTTCAGAAAAGAGCGGCTCATGACACATTATTACCAAGATTGAGTAAACTGGATATGCTTTACTTCAGGCTTATCCCAGCACAGGGGTGTTGGGCATCCTCCTCTGTCACAATGTGTGTCTGACCCTGGCATCCCTGTTAACCTTGGACATCGGCTAGTAGTTATTCATTCCTAGAGTAGTGTATTTGGTTTTGACAGAAGTAGACCTTTAGTACTTTAAGGGCATCTAACAGTGAGCTTACCTACCACTGGGGAGCCCAGCACTCTATATTTAGTCTAGGTTCTGTTTCATACCTCTATTAATAGATGGTTGGTGGCAGCCTGGGATAAATTGGTGTCAAAGTATATTAGAATAGATAGGGTGATGACTGGATCTTTCCGAGTCAGGCTGCTTCCTAACCTGGTTCACTCTGACCGACCTACTTTCCACTGATCTGGAGTGCCATCTGCCCTCAAAAAGAACAGCATCTGATGCAAGGAAAAGCTGAAACCAGCTTGGAAAAGTCCTCCTTAAAGATGAATGAACAGGTAGATGTGGGACAGTGGTCTGTGCCTTTACAAAATGGGATATAACATGTCCAGAAGTACAATATTCTTAAATATCTTATACTTTGGCTTAGAAAATTGCCTTATCTCTTTCATACCTATCTTTGGATCTGGTATTCCCTTTCCACTACTTCCCAGACACGGAAATTATTCAAAGACATGAGAAAAAACAAACTATAAAACTAGCCAAGGGTCATTTTTTATGTTCTTTGGACATTCTTTGGTTTTCTGTGGGAAAAACTGGAAAAAACCCAAATATTCCAAGTAGCAAATGATTTCTGGTAATGTAATTGTATAGAAGATGACTACTAAAGTCAAATAATGAGAGAAGAAAATGTGTATGTGAAGAAGTACAGGGCAAAAAAATGTAAAACAATCTAATATGAAAACATGAGTTACAGCAAACACATATGAAATACATATTATAGAGTATATATATATATATAATTTTATATGTAAAAGAAGGAAAGGGGCATTGATAAACACCCCAGGAGTAAATTTTCATGGAAGTGGGGAACGTCAAAAAACATTATTTCGTAGTTCCTTCACAAATATCCTCATGACAAGTTTGTGCAGTGAGGATCAGCACGACCACCTTACACGCAGAGATGCTACCTTCAGAGAGGTCAAATAGCATGTCAAAGGACAAACCAGGGGGAAGTGACCAAGTGGGAATTCCAATGCAGATGTGTTTGATACTGAAACCAAACTCTCTTCATTATTACAAAGAGTTTAATGTTTATTTGCTCATTCTTCAAAGTTGCATAAAACTGCAATTACAAAAATATAATTGGAAACAATTGCTTCAAATATTAGTGGATTATGAGTTAGCATTTATGTTATACTGACACACTTTAGACAAATACAAAATAATGCTATGAGTTTAATTTCTGGTTGAAAGGAAAAGGTGGTAGCAGATAAAAATCTCTCTTGGACAGTTTGATTTTTTTTCCTCTTTAACACAGAACATGAGGGGATAAACTGTGCAGATGCACTTTCCGGTGCTCTTTGGCCTATAGGGCACCAGCTCATCTTTGGGGGAAGTAACACTAATAATTTAGGTATTGCTGCTAACTTGGTTTTGGGAAGTGAGCAAGCATGCAACCTTTTAATCCCTTCTTCTAAGTATTAGATCCATGCAACTTAGAAAATTAAACGTCCAAGTCTATATACCCATAAATAACCATTCCATATGAATCTCCTATCCATTTCTTCTCTTCTGCATGCCACTGTTCACGAGTAGAGTACAAAATGTTTTTAATGTCCTGGCTTATTTTTTTTCTTAATTCTGACAGCATCTTTGGTCAGAATAAGATATATGATATACGTGGTCTTTGCACATATTGTTAGTACGCACAAAACAATTTTATTTTCTAAACAAATTATTAAGACAATGAACACTATTCTATGTATCCCAGGGACTCATAATTAATGTGCATTATATGACATTGACCTTTAGTATAAAGCATACACTGGGGTTTCTCTATACCTACTTAGTTTGATAGATCACTTGGCCTGGAAGGATGGGTGGGCTATTGAGGGAAGCGTGGGCATTTGGGTCCTGGCTCTGCTGCTGACATCAGTGTGATCTGTGTAAGTTACCAAATTTTTCAGAACCTAGTTTTCCTCCGGTATAAAATGTGGGTAACACCTATTTGCTGAGGACTAGAAATGTGTAATGGGCATGTGAAAGATGTGGGATAGTAAATGCAACCTAGTGCTTACAAGTAATATTAACGCAGCGTAGTGCAGTGGTTCACAAAGTGTGGTCCCAGACCAGCAGCATCAGCATCATGTGTTAAAAGGCAAATGCTTGGGCCTCAACGTTGGCCTCAGCAAAGTGTGTTTTATCAAGGCCTCCAAGTGATTTTGAAGGTTGATGAAGTTTGAAAAGTACTGGGCAGAACAGTTCCATGTGGACACTTACCTCATCTGGAAAATGAATTAAAAATTATACCAACCTCATAAGATAGTTGTAAAGACCTTATAATGGTGTTTGGCACTTAATATACATAATGATAAATGTTGTCATAATTACAGTTGAAAGACAGAGTTTATATGTTTCAAAGAATATTTGAGCCAAGTGTTATTAGATAGGGAAAATATAGTCACCGTTAGGAGCATGGGTTTTAGATTGAGACCACTATGTTCAAATCCCAATTCTCTTACATTGAAGCCATTAGTTGTGGGAAATTCTCCCTACCTCTCTAGGTCTCAGTGTCCTTATCTGTAAAATGGAAATGGTGAGTATGCTTAGTAGGGTGTCTTGTATGAAAATGTTAGTTGTTAGCCCTGGTTGGTGTGGCTTAATTGATTGGAGCATTGTCCTGTAACCAAAAGGTTGTGGGTTTGATTCCTGGTCTTGGCACATACCTAAGTTGCGAGTTGTATGCCTGGTCTGGGCGTTGGCCTATACAGCCCCCCAGTCCAGATGCAAATGTTCCCGGTTTGGGTGCCAATGTGTATGAGAAGCAACCAATTGATGCTTCTCTCTCATCTCCCTTCTTCTCTTTTTAAAAGCAGTGGGAAAAATGTCCTTGGCTGAGGATTAAAAAAATATATTTGTTGTTAAGAATTGTTTTTCAAATAGAAATCACCTAATTGAATGACAAGTGCTCACCCAATGATTTTTATGGCTTAAAAGTGTCATGGTTAATTATCCTACCATTGATTCTTGCTTACTTTTGAAGCTTCAGTACATTTCCATAACATTTTTTAAGCTTCAAGAACAGAAATTATCCCAAGACTTTTGTTAAAAAATATTCAGCTGAGAATGTAAAGATCTAATTAGCTTCATTCAACAATTTTTCAATTGGGTAGCATCCGATCTAGCAAATAGAATGGAGCTCCACTGAGCTATACAGAATGGAAAACTTCTACAGGCAGAAGGGCAAAGAGGTCGTTCTAACAAGTGAATTTTTTCAGGCAAGTTCACTTTCCTTTGGGGGACAGTGGAGGTCAGTGGAGGTCTATCAAGCAGATTTCTTATCCAGTGTTAACCAGAACCTCCTGACTATTTAAGATTACCTTCCTGGGAGGCTGAAACTACAGTTAGAGTCTTGGTTTGATGGAATGAGTTTTAGCAGGAGTGACTCCATTTGGGGCCTGTTGTCTTTTTGAAAAAACACTTTCAGTGAGAGCAATCTGGGTATTTCATTTAATGCTCCATTTAAAGACAATATTGGGCCCTGGCTGGTGTAGCTTAGTGGATTGAGCATGGGCTGCAAACCAAAAGGTTGCTGGTTTGACTCCCAGTCAGGGCACATGCCTGGGTTTCAGGCCAGGTCTCCAGTGGGTGCTACATGAGAGGCCACCACACATTGATATTTCTCTCCCTCGCTTTCTACCTCCCTGCCCCTCTCTAAAAATAAATAAATAAAATCTTTAAAAAGACAAAACAATATTGTCATTTCTGACAGTCCCTCAGAAATAGGTATAATTGGCAGCTTCCATCCCATATGAGAGAGCTACTGTTACTGGTAACATTGGCCCTTGGTTCAGCAATCTCAGTTCTTGAGCTCAGCAAACAGAGAATTCAGAGCTGTCCTGGCTGCTGTGGCTCAGTGGACTGAGCTCTGGCCTTTGAACCAAAAGGTCACTGATCTGATTCCCAGTCAGGTCCCCTGTGGATGGCACATGAGAGGCAGCCGTACCTTGATGTTTCTCTCCTTCTCCCTCCTTTCCTCTCTCTTTAAACATAAACAAATAAAATCTTAAAAAAAAATCAGAGCCAAGTACTCTAACACAAAGGGAAGTTTATTCATCAAGGAGAGCAAAAGTACACTTGAAAGGAAGAATCAGATGTGCTTCTCAGACAGCTACCTTGGCCTTTTAGGAGAAAAATATCACAGAGACAGAAGAAGTAAGCCAATTGGGCTGTGTGGACTGGGGAAACAAGTTGCTGAGGTTAAAGGAGGGCTTTGGGAGACAGGTTCAGGGGGTCAGGCAGGGACAAGCTGTTTCCCTGGTTATAAGTCCCATGGAAACCTTTAGAACTTAGGAGAAAGAAAAGCAAGGATGTGTGCCTCAGGAAAGAAGGGTGGGGGAACATACAGGCGTGTTCCAGAGCAGGAGAGTGTGTGAGCACACTGGGTCCTTTATCTTAAGGGTTTTTATCTGTTTTCTAAAGGCAGAAATTTTAGGGGAGTTCTCAGGGGAGGATCTCATAGAATATACATCAGCTCTCCAGGTGCGTCTTTTCAGAATTGTGGCCTCTATTGATTGGTTGACATTAAGGTAGGGGGTCATTGATCATTGCATGGAGTCCTGATGTCAATCACGGCGTCACTTTGTCTGGTTTGGCAGTATTTCTGGGCCTGGAGCTGAAACACAACTAAGGCCTAGGTGTTGTCTTTGGTTAGACAAAAACTATGACTCTGTGGTCAATTGAACCTGAGGCTTTGTTCCTAAGATTATTCGATGCTGATCGGAACCTCATCCTCAGGGCTTAATGCTTAAAAGGGAGTGGTCATGCAAGAGAGAAGTAGGCAGTGAGTCAGGGTGCTGGATGAAGCCAGTCTGAATCAGCTGTCTGAGATTCCCCACTTCACTTGCCAAGGAATTTCCTTAACTTCTTACTATGCCCATCCCTCAATGAGGATAATTCTAATATGGTTACACAGTGCAGTGCTACACACAGCATTACAGTCTCAGATGAGGCTTTGCTCTTGTAGACCAAGATCCTTCAGATAGACTGGGAAACCATTTGCAAAATGCTCTGAATAAAGGATGCACATGCTTAACAAACCCACTTTTGCTAGTGTCCATTACCTTCTTTCAGCAGGTGTAAAGCTTTCTGCCTGATATTCCTTTCCAGGGCAGACACCTGGCTCTAAACCTTTGTTTCCACCCAGATGCCAGCTTCTAGTTAACTTTTTTTTCTCCAGCTCTCAACCATCTGGAAGAAAAGTGATTGAGTCTAGGGTAATTTTGGTGCCGTTTAAAACTGTCATGCAGGTAAAAGTATTTGTCAAACCCATGAGTGATCCTTCTCAGATCTCAGAGGAACTGTAGACTGACACAGGGCTCCTTCTGGAAAAAGCTGATTCAAGCAGAGGTGGGAGTAGAGGCAAGGAGAGAATGCTTAAGCTATAAAATGGGTTGAGAAATATAGATCTGCACAATTATAATTCAAACAAAAACAAGGGAGAAACCGTAGTCAGTTGAGGCACTCTTGGCTGAGCATCTGGACTTTGCATGCATGCATAATTAAGCTTCAGGCAGCTGCAGGCTTCTAAAGTGCAACAGGGCGGGCAGGATATCATAATACACAGTAGGTTGCATATCAATGGAACTCTTTTCAAATTGCCATGAAGCCTAAGATAAAAAGGCATCAGCAAAAAATTAAACAGCATTTGAAAAACGTCACTGAATAGTGATACAGGCCACCAGAAAACAATGGAAACCAACCTGGTTTCCCCCCATTGTTCTGGTTCCTCTCCACAAATAGATGAGAGCAACAGTGCTGACTTTCTTTTAAAATACACACTCGTTAGATCAAAGGGATCAATGCACATTTAAGCAACTTTCAAGTCTTAAATCACAGGGAGAGCCAACCGGTCTGCTTTATTTTAAAAGACAACAGAGAAAATCACACACATGCATTGGGCCATTGTGATATGCAGATGGTTAGCTTGCAGGAGAATTAAATATTCATGGCAGATACAAGTATATTTTTAATGTATATAAGGCTTTGGGCTCAATGCCCTCTGTGTTCAAGACCCTGTTTTCTGTATGCCCAGTGCCGTGCACGAGGATGGCTCGATCACATCTTGCAATGTCTCCCTTCCCCAGGGCAGTCAGGGCTTCTGTAGCTGGGCTGCCGCATGGTAACCAGTGACATTGTCACCAGACAGGGGTCTGGCGCTGAGTGGGTCTGCCTAGGGCCAGCTGTAATGTGTGGACTCTCGACTTTGTGTAGGAAAGATTTCACAACACAAGCCCAGGTGACTATGAGGACACTTTTATTAAGGCTGGGGGCAGTAAAACAGGGAAGTGCTTAGCACAGAAGCATCAGGAGGGGTAAGGCTAGGCTGCCTTGGCTCACTGGGAAGTCAGAGAAAAGGGGGCTTTGGGACAGGTCGGGGATCAGCCTGGGACAAGCAAGCCTTCAACTGCCCATTGCCTTTGACTTCAGGAGACTCTGCCTGTGAAGAAAGAAGTGGGAGGGAAGAAGGAAAAGGAAAATGGCACCAGCTGTTCCCCATAGGCAGTGCATGCATGCTGTGTCCTTGGTCTTGACACTTTTATCTCTTTCTTGCTGGCATGAATCTTTGGGGAGGTTCCGTAGACTACTCATCAGTTCTCCAGGCATGCACTTTTAGGGTCATGGTCTCCTCTGGTTGGTCAGTGGCAGGGCAGGGGGTCTTCAGTCATTGCAGTCCGTCAGTCCTGGCATCACCTGTTTGATTTTGCTGCTTTTCTGGGCCTGGAGCTGAAACACAACTGAGGCCTAGATGTTTTCTCCAGGGAGGAAAGGCCAGGGGAGGAAAGATTACCCTGGGCCTGAGGTCCCTGTTTTCCCAGTTTTGCCCCTGCCAGGCCTTCCACCCTGGTGACCACGTGCACCGGGCTGTAAATTGCTTGGCCTCTGTGTTCAGCTATGTGTCTGTTTCCCTATTCCACTTACCAAGGAATTTTCCTGACTTCTTACTATGCCATGTGTCAACATCATCAGAAGAATTTGTCCACCAGCTTATTTTATTTCCTTAGATGCACAGTCTGTGGCCAAAGCCCCTCAGCAGGTGTTTTGTTTACTAATTGCCCAAAGTCTTCATTATATCCATAATTCCAGGCTCACAGGTAATCTTCCAGGCCCCAAGAGGTACAAGGAGGTCTGAGGTACTTGGGCACACAACACAGTCACATTTGTTTCTTTTACTAACCCAGGTGAAATACTATATTCTTGCTTTTCTTGATGGGCGAATCAAAGGGTGTTTCTCGGAGACTTTAAATCTGATTCTCCACACAGGGGTAACACCTTAGGGTTGAGATGCTGCAGGACAAGGAGCTTCTGTGGCAGAGCTGGGTTTGCCATCTCGGAAGCTCCACACCCTTCTCCCTATTTTCTCCCGCCACAACCTGGCTTTGCCTCTCTCCACCCCGTATGCCAACTCACACAGGAAAACACCATTCAGAAAGGCACTTTTGTTTAGGAAGAGAGATGAAAAAGATGAATTTGCTCTTCATAGGCTGCTGAAATAAAGAATTTATTAGTCAGCGATCAGTGAATTGAAAAATACATAAACTGTATCTGCCCATCAGAGGATGTTAAGAAGGTCAGGAAAATAAGTATTCCTCTGGATTTCAGTTTGATTTTGAATTTAGTTTATTTTCATCCAGTTAGGAACCTGATTCTACCTACACCATTAAATGGAATGTCTATTCCTACACTCTGTTATTGGGTTGCCTTTGCTTCCTCCATACTTTCATATGATACTCTCCATGCAAGAGGAGTAACTAAAGAATGGCTAAGGGGGAATAACTCCCGCATTTTGTTGGCATTTAGGTCCTTGTACTTGCATGGTGAAGTAGTAACTTGATCAGTTTCGTTGTGATATGCTTGTCTCCTGCTTTTTTTTGGTCACTGCTACTGTCTTCAAGATAAATTCCATCTTATCTCCAACTTAGTTTTGAAAAACCTTTGTTTTCTAGGTGTTTAGTGTCCATGTTTTATACACAAGCATAAATGTGTTTATATTTCTAGACTCTCAAATATCAATAGATATAACTCTCAGGAATGAGAACCAATGCCCTCTTTTCTCCTTCTGGGAAATATGCTTGAGGTAAAAAGTAATGTTTCCATGATAAGAACATCTGGCTTTTTCTTTTAAGTATCCTCCCAAACCGTGATTTAAACAGGACCCCAAATTCTTCTCCAGTGGGTTGGGCAATGTGATAATATAGATGTTAGGGAGTAGAGAGAGGACTGGAAAATCAGCCCCTTGCCTCCTGGGTCCCAAGGCACCACACCAAATCAGCAGCATCAACAGGCTGCATGCTGGACACAGCTCCAGCCTTGCTTCCCAGAGGCCAAGAGAGCAGGGCTGGCAGTAGGGCACCTGCACTTGGAGAGGCCCTGATCTGGGCGTGAGATATCTCACACACACAGCATACCTCCCTTTCATTAATCAGGCCACAGTCATCCTGAAGAAGGCTGTTTACTTGTTCTACACAAGGAAAAATGGTGATTGTTTATGCCTTTGCATTTGACCAGTTGCTAGCAAAGCTCTAGTCTTTGGGGAGACATAGAAACCTGGCTCACACTGTAATCACACTGTCTACTTCACAAGTGTGAAAATAGCGCCATTAATTTTAGCAGCCGTTAAAAAAAACAAAAACCCCACCTCTCATCCTGCTCCTTGCTGCCCTCCCTCCAAATCCCCCCACCCTTCTTTTGGCAGCTGAGCTGTGTGGTTTTCTGATCTTCCTTAGAGGGATGTCTCAAAAGAGATAAGTGGTAGGAATCGATGTACTTCATCTTAATTACCAAATACAGTTTATTTTATTACAAGTCATTTATCTCCTAATGGCCATAAGAAACGTGCTAAGGATTTGCCTACTCTTCTAAAATGGTACAGAAACATTTGTTGGGTAATTAAAACATCCCCAAACTGACTTTTCTATTCAAGATATATGGAATCAAAAGAATTGCCTCAAAATTGGGTTTAATATGTAGACTCATTTTAAAGTGTCCCAGTATCTTCTGTGCATATTTTTTCTTTTGTCACAACTTTTCCGTAATCCACAGATTGTATGCACTAGCTGTGCAAGGCTGGGATTCTCCTCAGACAGCTTTTGTAAATGTATTTTCAGTGTACATGTATGTTTTTAAATGACAAAGTACTATACCTTCATTGTAGGGCAAGGAAAAATACATGTATATGAAACACAGATCTAAATGTATGTACACATACAGATACCACACATCTAGGCTCAGACCTTCCTGAGCAACACGTGAGCCCCCTGGGGACTCGGACAGCCATACTAGGGGACATCGTAGGAGTCTAGAGCTCTGCATGAGCATCTGACAGTCTTTTTACCCAAGAGGAAACCTGAGGAGTATCCTTCGGTTTTCTGTTTGCTTGTTTTTGCCATTTCTATCTTTCACATCACAAATTCTCCTTATTCTATATCCTAAATAATTGTAGAATCTGTGACCTCTTATTCAGTATGTTAACTCCAGCTTCTGATCGGCGGACCCCCAGGTCCATTGTTATCAGCCAAATGACCTCTGTAAACCTGAATCTGACGTCAATCCTCTGTCCCTCAACAACTCCTTATACATGTAGGATAAAGGCAAACACATCCTGTGTTTGGGCCCCACCCAACCTCAGAGCCTCGCCTCCTATCAATACTACCCTGAAGTGTCGCTGCCAGGAGGATCCATGTGGGATAGTTTTAGCCTCTGGGCCTTAGTGAGGGCTGTGCCTTCTGCCCTCATGCCCTCCTCCACCCCTCCTGCTGCACCGGCTCCTGCTCATCCTCTGATGCTCAGTTTAGGGATGACCTCGTCCTTGAAGGCTTTTCTGGTTCCTCACTTCCTCGGAGGAACACAGGTACACCTGCTTTGTTTTCCCATAATACTTCATGGCTTTGCCTGTCATTGACTCATAGGTGAAATTCCACCCAGTGCTTAGTTTAGGAATGTTGCCTGGAGTGGCAATGCTTTGGGTGTTCTTGAGCATTTTTCACCTGCAAGTGGGAAGGGCAGCAGTGGAAAGAGAACTAAGGAGCGAGTACACAGGGTTCTGAGCCTGGAACATGTGAGAGAGGCCCCAGTGCTTTACTGAGGGAAAAGGGTGCAGGGGGAAAAGTCGGGCCTACAAAAGGCCCGCTGGCTTATTCTGTAGAGGTCTTCGGGTCTCCGTCCATTTTTTGCCTCCCATTCGAAGAAAGGACACAGAATGGAAACCAAAACATACTGTTAGTTCAGTTTTTGGCTGGAGAAAATACTTTTCTTGGCTGAACTGGAGTTTCGTATTAACCTGACTTTTTAAAAAATGTTATAGAAAGTGTGCGTGTGTGTTTGAAGACTTTATACAGTTAGAGTGTCGCTATTTTTGTCTATACTGGACTTCAGAGAAGTAGCCATTGGAGACTCAAAAAATCACAGGTTTCAACAACTAACCTTCTTGGCTTTCTTAGGTTCATGTAAAATAAATTTTGAGCAATGTATGTGTTATAAAATCTTGTTTTTATGTTAAATATTATATGTAAGTATGGCCATGAAAATTAGATCCTTTTTCTTTAGTACCTAATCTAAGTATTTTCACTTAAACTGAAGTTCAGATAGTCATAGGCTGTAATAGAGGAAAAGGGCCTAGACATAATCTAATCTAATCATTTTATTTTACAAACAAACATGCTAAATGAAAAGCATAAGACTCAGGAGCTGACTTTATCTTCTGGCACAAAATTGCTGTGATCTTGCACAGATGCCTTAACCTCTTTGTGTCAATTTCCTCTTTGGTAAAATGGGGATAAAAAGGAGCATCTACTTCTTAGGGTGTGTGAAAGATTAATTAGGTTAATAGTGAGTGCTCATTAATGTTTGCTATTATTATTGTTGTTGTTTTGTGTATGACATGGCAAATTATCCAAGACTAAAATTGAGGTGAGTGCGTGGTTAAAATGTAGTGCCATAACCAAGACTAAAATCCAACTCCTATCCAAATTTCTTTGCAGTGTTTTTCCCAAATTCACCCAATTTTCCTGCATATGATATAAGATTCTATAGGCATGGTTAAAAAGCATAAACAGCACCTTTTCTGACATTAATCCCATGACGTCTACATCAGTGCTGTGCATAGAGCACCATATGCATTTTTCTATGTTTATCTAGCTGTCACATCTATTACTCTCTTCAGTTCAATTTCTGCCATCACCAAAGAGGTGCCTTAGGCTAGTTAAACAGTGTCAGGGTACAATCAGCCACTTTCCCAGGAGAAGCTCATTCAAAAAATGTAAATCTTATATCTCTAATTCTTAAAGATTATGTACAGGAAGACTGTGGAGAGCCAGTGCTCATCACAGGCCCATAGGCTTTCCTCTATTTAGGCCCAGTGTTAAGGAACTCAGGTTCTGAGGCTGCCTGGGTTTAAATCTTGGCTCTTAGGATGTTGATTTAAGCCTCTTGTAGAGTTAAGTATTGAGTTAATATTTTTATATTCTACTCTAGCCAGAACCAGTTCAATTTATACACGCACACATGCACACACACATACATACATACACACACATAAGTTTTATACATACACATATAAACTTGTGTGTATATGCATGTGTACATACACATTTGCTTCATGTACTAACATAGAAAAATTAAAAACTCAGTAGCCTAAAGTGCAGATCTGAGTACAAACCCTAGCTTTCCATACATGCTTTGGCATTTGTACGTTAGAAGACCACAGTCTTTGAGATCTAGAAAATTTCCCAAGCTAAGTACATAGCTTTGAGACTACTCAAGGGAGGCTATGCATTTAAATCAGAGGGAGCTTGGTACTTTATACAGTTAGCTGATTGCCAGTGAGTAAGAGAGGTTTTGATTTTTCCTAGCTGAGTTGCTGAGAAGGTGGGGTTAAAATACTAGGTTAGGTAACGGTATTCTTGAGCCATTGAATCTGTTTAGAAACGTATTGCAAGTTAGGGTGCAGGTCAGATTGGAATTGTTTAGAAAACTTGTGTGTTAAAAAAAAGCAAAGGCAGGTTTTTGGTGATGTCTAATTGGAACTTTTCTATAGTTCTTTATGGATGCAAAAATATTTGCATTTGTATATAGAATGGTTTTATACTTTATTTGCAAGTCCAGTTGACAGTTTCCAATGCAAATCAAAGTATTTGTACTTGCAAAAGACGTTCACCTGCAGTCTGAGCTGGATCTGGCAGCAGGCTAGAATTTGAATGTGCATCTATATTTGAATGACCATTTCCCACCACATCCCTTCTCTCCATCCCCAACAAACAGCCTTTGTTTGTTCCTAATTCTGTTGAAAACCTTGTTCCTAGACCAAGCCGCAACACTTCTCCCACCTTCCCTGGCTTCACCCTTATCCTGTTAGTGGGTGACTCTAGACAGTCCGTAATTTCTTCATCTGGACCGTGCCCATCTTTCCCATTGTCACTGCCCCTCTCTAATGCATGTCTAGAGGATGATCATAGCCTCCTGGCTGTGCTGCTTTCAGCCTCCCCCTTTTCTAATTTGTTCTCTCCATATTCAGTTATTTTTCCGAAGTACTCTTTTGATATGTGGTCATTCCAATTTGCTTAACACTTCAGTCTCTTGATTGTTCCTCAGTTCAATATTGGTCCCTCGTCCCAACATGCACGGCCTGCTGTTCCATTCTGAGGCTTCCCTCAGACCCTGAGGCTTCCCAGGTTTCTTCTGCTTCCTCCTCCTGAAATGGCTGTTTCAGTTCTGCTTTTGCCTGTTTGAGTTCCTACCTATTATTTAACCAGATTTTGAATCATATCTCTTGGTTGTCCCTGGTTACCTCTATACAAGGTGGGGCGAAGGTAGGTTCACAGCTGTTTGTATAGAAAATGATACAATAATTAATAATAATATAACAATAAACTCTGCATTTCACATACTCACAATTCTACACCTACTTTTGCCCCATGCTGTACATGTTTATTACATTATTGTAAAGACATGTTTCCTTGCATTTCATCCTAGTCTAAGTTCTTTGCGGATAGGGACTGTGAGTGCTTCATGGTCTGTTAAGATCTTCTACACGTGGCACATGACCTTGAACATGGCGGTTTTTAAAACTATTGTATAAATTCAGCTTAATCATCTGTGAAGTTATAATTTTCTTTTTTAAAAAATTTATTGATTTTTTAGAGAGAGGAAGGGGGTGGAGAGGGAGAGAATTTTTTGTTCTACTTATTTATGCATTCATTGGTTGATTCTTTCATGTGCCCAGACCCGGGTTCAAACCCTCAACCTTAGTGCATTGGGGTGATGCTCTAACCAGATGAGCTACCTGCCAGGAGAATTTTCTTTTTTAAATGTAGATAGGAAAGGTACATAAAGTATGAAGTACATATTTTAATTTTATGGACATGAAATGAGTAAATATGGCAACATGGCATGTCTTGGCTTTTATATTATGGGGTAAAAGAAACTTACAGGTGAACGAATTCTTCTAACACACACATACACACCCTGGGTAATTACTGGGCTCTGAAATGCAATGCATGGCTTTATTTATGGAGGTGTTTCAAGGTAAAAGGATCCAGTCAAGCAGTTTAGGATTACCTTATACAATAGTTGCCTATTGCCATGTAACAAATTAACCCAAAATGTAGTGGCTTAAACAATAAATGTTTATTACCTCTGATAGATTCTGTGTGTCAGGAACCTATGGATGGCCTAGCTGGTGGTTAAAGTTCAGGGTGTCTCATGAGACTGCAGTCACTGAACGCTAGACTGAGGCTAGAGAGTCTGACTCAAGAAGACCCACTCATGTGGCAAATTGGTGCTGTTGGTGGGCAGGGGTCCTTAGTTCCTCATTTACGTGGTGTCCTCCACTGGGCACCTTGATTATTTACTGACACTGTGGTTGGCTTTCCCCAATATCAATGGAGAGGAAGGGAGAAAGTGGGGCAGGGAGAGGGGGGAAAGAGAGAAGGAAAGAGGTGGGGAGGGAGGGAAGGAGGGAGAGAGGGAGAGAGGGAGAGAGGAGTGGCTATGTCTTTTATGACTTGGCCTGGGAAGATGTACAGTGTTGTTTTCACAATATTCTCTTGGTTATACAGCAGACGCTATTCAGCATGGGTGTGTACTACACAGGGCACGAATACCAGGAATTGAGAATCACTGGGGCCATCTTGGAGACTGGCTACCGAACTCCAGTAATTATTGTCCAGTTATGTTTTGGGGACCCCAAAAGAAAAAAAAGTTGTCATCTCTTGAATTTCATGGGGTTTGATAAGGCCTAACAGGTTAGTCCTCAGCTATGAAATTCCAGTTTTGGCCCTCTGAGGGGCCACCTTGCCTTCTCCTGCCATGAACAACAGTAAGCATGCCCACTGTGGGGACCTTGACTCCTGGGCCTCTCACTCACCTTTGCAAGAGTGCAGCAGCCTTGCAGCAAGTCCACAGCCATCAGTGGGTTCTGGACACAAGTCCAACTGAACATTGTGAAGAAGTCCTATGGTTGCCAGAATGCCCCTGGTACTTTTGACTGTTTTTGTAGAGCTGAAATTATGGGCCGATTTCTTCCGAATGGAAGGTATTTCTCCCCTGTTTCGGAAACCAACCCTTTTAATAAGGATCTGGAATGGTTTCAGTTATTTACTCGGAACTCTCAGCTGCAAGATGATTATTAGATACATTCCATTTCAGTGACACACACATTTGAAAGGATTTGAAAGGATTCATCCTTCTAATAATAAAAAGATAAAGTTTTTTTCTCTCTTAACATCTGGAGCCTGATGAATAATTACTATAATTAAACAAGAGGCCATTGTATATTTGGGTATTTTTTAAGCTTCAAATGCCTCTCTGTGTGCAAGATTCATGTTGCACACTCTTTGTTCTAAAGCAGTCTGCTGTGCAGTGCTCACCAGCTACCGAGGAGCCTCAGTAGCTGGCATTAGAAGTAGGTCGTTATGGCCTAATCCGCATCCCTCCCTTATTCGCTTCTCCAAAAACCCTTAGTAGGTAAACCCACTGCCCCAGTCAAGATTTCACACCCTGCCCCCCACGCTGCATAGCACGGCAGGGGTAGGAACTGGACTGGTCATTTGGGGAGGGTGTCATTGCCTCTCTCTTCTCTTCCCCACTACCATTGCTTCATAAGTAAGACATCGTCTTTGTAAGTAAGGCCATGTCCAAGCCTGTTAAAATTATTAGAGATACATTTTTGATGAACCAATGTGAAATATGCAGCTGAAACATCCTGTGGTTGGATTTGCTGTGAAACAGTGGCATCTTCTATTTTTTAGGTGCCTATTTCCTCACTAAAAGATGCCAGCCCTAATGTTATCTGATCACACCCCTAGCTTTACTTCCCTTGATATTAGAACACATTTACTCCTTTTCAGAATCTTGGCACTTTGCTAGGCAGGCTGACCTTGGCACTGGGTTTGCTACTCAAGAACTTGGATCTACAGATGGACTTGGAACTCAGGTTAGTGATAGAAGCCATGGAAATAAATCCAATAACCTAGAGTTCAGAGGAACTTAGGAAAGGCCTGAAATCTCCATTTCTCTTGGAATTTACTATTTGTTAAACTTCATAGATGTTAATTATTTTTTTGATAGGCAAGAAATTACAGAGTATTCTGGATATTCTTGAGAAGAAATTGCTTTATATTTCATAATTCCTTAAGTGTTTTCATGATAGGCGCTCAATAAATTCTTGCCAATTGGTTGAAATGAATTCTGAGTAGTTTGTTGTTTGATATTTATGTTTAACCTATCATATCATGATCTCAGAGGCAAAAATGACTAGAAGGAGGGTAATATAGATAAAGCTGGACCAAATCAATATAACAGATTGGGAGGTTGATTATTATTGAAAATTCTTTATAAGTTTCTACTAGTATTTAGGTAAATATTTACTATTCTACAGAATGTAATGTTAAATTTGCTACAAGAGAGTGAAAGACACAAATATTTATTTGATACCCAAACATTGTGCCTATTACAGCTTTAAGAATTTAGGGCACAGTCACACCCAGAAATTATAGATTGACCATTTTCACCTCTTTTCATTCACTACGAAGAGCTTTTCTGAAAGTCATAAAACAGACATTCAGTACTCAAGATGTTGGAATGAAATATGCTCTAGTATTTTGTGATTTTTTAAATTAAGTATTCCAAGTGAGGTTAGTTAATGCATCCACTCAGTCTAATCAAAAGAAATCTGCTGTGTTAATAAATATTTAGGTAGTGATCACAAAGAAGAAAGTATATATTCCTAAAGCAGAAAGGAATATATTTTTATATCAAATGTATATTAAAATTGCACACACCAGCATATTAGATACACACAGAGTTAGTGTTATGGCTCATATATTATTTTGGAGAAAAATCAAAGTGGAAATTGTCCTTTGTAAAGAGTTACTGATGTCAAGTGGCAGAACCCCAAGTTAGTGGGATTCATTTGTCCCACAAGGGATCAGGTGACCAGCTCTCATAAAAACTGCTATTAACCTAAAAAATTAGGGTCAGTAAAAGCCTAGTTCTAATTCACAAATCTGAACAAGCTGAACCATTAAACCGAATGAGCTCATCATTATACATTAAAGACCAAATATAAGGAACTATGAAATTTGTGATTTTAATATGTTGATCATATAAGAGCAACCCTTTTAATAACATGATTTTATCATGGAACCTCACATACATTACTTAAAACCAAGAAGGCATTCTAAAAGCGTTTAACCCATTCTTGTTTCATAGCTGATAACTCCATCTTGCTTGATTTAGTTTGGTAAAGCTGGCTGAAATGATGCTATTCTGGTATAGCTCATAATGACAGTAAATATGACACAAGCCACTCTTGTAGCTCAACTTCAAATTCTGGTAAAGAATTCTTATCCCGCCTGCTGTTGGGACAGTAATAATGTCAAGGGCTAAATTCTAGGCTGGAGCCCCCATCTTATATCATACTCTGGATTACAACAGTCTATACCTATTTCCATTCAGAAGATCCTAGCCCAAAACAAAGGACCTAGGGTTTGCAACAAAGAAAACAAAGAACAACCCCAAAACAACCAACCTAATGCGATCCTTACAGTGAAACAGGACTCAACAAAGCACCTTCTGTCATAATTAGTAATCTTCCTTAAAATAGGAAAAAAGCTTGCAGCTCCGAACAAAGATGGGTCAACTCATGTTGAAGCCAACAATCGAGTTTCCAAGAACAGTTTACAGCCTACAAGAATGAGCTATCATGTTTTCTCATTCAACTTTCAACATAATTCTATTTTCTATTATTGTTTCCAATTTAGAAATGCCAAAATAGTCAGAAACAGCTAATTTGAAAATCCCTGCATTTTCTACTGTGTTTGGGTTGGGGAAACTCCACAATTATCATCTGCAAATAGTGAGAGGAATGTGGTCTGACATAGTCCTAGAATTGTGAAAAGACAACAGCCAATCCTCACAGGTGATGGTTTCTCCGACTGGAATCTCTTTTAGCAATTTCTTAATCTGGAATCGATGGTCATTTGTTCTGACCATGAGGTAATGAAAAAAAATGTGCAAAATGTACCCTTAAAGCCAATTGTTTGTACTTCCTTTTCTCCTAGTGGGGAAAGTACAGGGTTGGGCACAAATAATGCCCCCTTTTTATGACAAACTCTTATTACAAAAACATAAGCATGTGATCCTGTAACATAATAATATCACACTCAAGTACACCATGACATTTTAGGTAAAATCTTCAAGTTAAAACTATCAATTATTACACCCATACTATTACCCTACCAATGACACTCAAACAGGCCTTACTTGTACGGGATACTGGATACAAGGGCAAGGACTAGCCACTCCAGACCCAGGAATTTGATGACCACCATCATGCATGCCCAGAGCAGCTGAGATCAACTGTACTCTGAGAGAGATGCTGAGAATAAGGGAGATGAAGATGTAGGGAAGGAAACAACTGAATTCAAAACATTTTCTTGTTTGCTAACAACTGGTTCACACATTTAAAAAAGTATTAATTACACTTTTTATCTGTGGAGAAGGGGTGCTCACCCAACATCCCATTACCATGAGTACCATTAGAGCAAAGCACTCTTAAGGACTTAGTCATTTCCATGAGTGGTGAGAAAGGACTCGAGTTTAGCTGTTATAATGATTTTGTGACCACACAAGATGGGGACTGCTATCTTCTGAGTGTTTGTTCTCCCTCCCAAATCATTGTGAAATTCTAATGCCATATGTGATAATATTAGAAGGTGTGGTCTTTGGGAGGGGCTTAGGTCATGGGGTGGAGCCCTTGTGAACAGGATTGGTGGCCTTATCAAAGAGGATCCAGAGAGATCCCTAGGTCCTTCCACCATGTGAGGACACTGAAGACAAACTGCTGTCTGTGAACCAAGAAGAGGGCCCTCACCAGATGCAACAATGCTGGTACCTTGATCTTGGACTTCCCAGCCTCCAGAACAGGGAGAAATAAGTTTCTATCATTTATTAGCCATCTGGTCTGTGGTATTCTGTTCCAGCAGCCCAAATGGATTAAGACAGAGGCTGTAGGGCTACTGGCAGGTTAATAATTTCGTTGTTTCAAAATCAAAATCTTTAAAGATTGTATATTTATTTACAGTCCAAACTCTGTGTAGGAGAAAGTTGGGGGCACATCAGGATCCCTCGGTGCCTCCTTTCATGTCTCAAGCCAGTCAGCTCTACCAGACTGGAGTATGGCATACAAACTGCTCTTACAGCAGCCTGGCCCCCTCTCCTGGGAAGTCAAGCTTAAGTAATGCCTCTTGGAGTCTCAGCCACACCCTAGGTGTTTTGTCCTAACACATCTCTCTCCTAAAAAGCAATGTGGTAAATACAAGTTGTTCCAGGTTGTGATATTTCCACGACTCTCTTAGTCCCACTTAGAAAAAGGTGCCCTAGGCAACAGCCTGCCTGGTCTGCCCTTAATTCAGCTCTGTTTCTGACTTGTTTAATAGAAAAGAGAATCTTATATATCAGGTGTTTTCTGTTCCTAGTACCAAAAAATTATGATTTGATTACATATGTATTTGTCAGGGTAGAGAAGAAAAACAATCAAAAGTGTTTTACTACCGTAGTTCTTAAATTGATAAAGGAATGGTCTTCAACTTTTTGTTTTCTTTATCCTCAGTTACTATCTCTCCCAACTAAGAAAACCTAGTTTTACCATCTATGGTACCTATGTACCCACAAACTAAAATACATAAATAGGAGGAAAGGGGAGAATTTTAGAGGATAATTGCTATTTGGAGGAAAGAAGATACAACTTACTTTTATTTCAAAATTCACTGTAAAGAGATAGGAAAACCTCAGCTTCACCTCCTGGATATATGATTTCTAGCTACATATGAACCTCGCTAACATTTTAATGTTATTAACAACAAGAATAGAAAAAAATTCAAGTATTTGTAATGAAGGGATTTTGCCTTTATTTGTTTTATTCCCGAAGCATCTGCATCTATTTGCTTAGTAACATTTAAAACTGTTCGATAGAAATCCTTCCAACTTTGGTGTTATAGTAATATTTAATCTGTTATTTTTGGTGGCCAAAGTCTTTTTGTTGACTTCAATCATGAAGACATACAAGTTTTAAAAAATTTTTTTAGATTAAAAAGTTTGGGAAAGTATTAATATTTGTTAAATCTAGGTTGTGGCTGTTTAAGTTTTTAAGTTATTCTCTGTACTTTTAAATATATTAGACAGCCTTCATAAGAAAGTAAATAATATTGAAAAAAAGTAGAATAAGTTGCACTTGAACTGATCATTTCTTTAGACATTTAATCAGAAAAAAATTAGAAAACCTTAATTTAAATTTTACTTTAAATAAAGGTAATTTCCAGATATGCCTTAATAATTTTATGTAATTCCTTTCCTATTTTATGAAGCTGATAAAATGCTTCATAAGCTGATGTATTATGGAGCCCTCTAATAAGAGATCGTAGCACTTAACTCCAAACTTTTAGAGAGTCACATACATGAAAAATTTGCTGAGCTTTCTCAGCTACGCTCAGTTTCCTTGTGACTCACCCACTGCTGGGTCCTTGGTCTGGGGCGCTGAGCTGGCCAAGGAGGCTGCTCTGCAGGCAGGAGGCTGCCAGGATAGGATCTGGGGTAGGCCAACCAGTTAGGAAACTACTGCAATGAAAACGCTGATGACATGCTTACTCTGGGCCAGACGCTCTCTAGGTGCTGGGTTACAGAGGTGGGTAGACACCAGAATCGAAAAAAGTCTTTGACTTCAGGGGATTCTTTTTTTCTGGTACACAAAAAAAATGTTGACAATAACCATTGCTATGGAGAAAACAAAGCTGGACCTTGTCCTAATGACTGAAATGTGATGGAAGAGCCTGTGTGTGTGTGTTTCGTTTTGGATAAACAAATCAGGACCATCTTTGGAGTTGGGAGGGGGTCAGTCCCACCCAGAATAAAAAAGACATGTTTTTCATTTTACTCATTATCTTTGTTTGCCTCCCCAAATAAACAAATGTCTAGGAACTGATCCAGGACACAACAATTCATGCCCTTAAAAATCCAGTGTTCAGTTGTGGGGCAGGAGGTAAAAAAGGGGGGGGGGAACGAATCTTTATGGTGGTGATTTGCATTCCTGTTATGAATTAACTTTTTTGTCTCATATATAATTTGAAGTTATTGATTTGAAATCTTATAGCCCAAGTGCCCAGGTGGCCAGCACAAGCATTACCTAAATACATACCCTCTGATGAATAAAAACTAAAATATTTCATCTCACCAAAGTGTTCAGTTAAAAGTTAAAATTGAAATAAACTTGGGAATGGGAATTGCTTAAAAGGTTTTTTTTTTTTTAATGGCTTAGTGTTTGAGAAGTGGTTAAATCACATTAGCTACCTGAAATTGGATTTTTTTTTAACCTTTTAGCTCTTGAGTGAAAACCAGTTCCTCCAGCCGGAGTGCCCGTGTTCAACAGTCAGATGGGTGCCCTGCGCAGGCGCAGAGTTGCACGCCCTGGGTCCCACCACGGCGAGACACATTAAAGCAGGGTAGTGTCTACACGTCAGGTCGTTATTGCAATTAGCCTTGTTCTCATCAGGCCCTATTTGGAAAGAATTAATATTTTACTGTTTATAAATGGTTACCCTAATTCTATTGTGGGCTCTGGGCCACAACTTATTAGATCAGGGTTTCACGAGAAAATATCCTTGCTCTACTAACCTCCTGGACCAAATGGAGGAGGCAGTGGTCCTGGCTCTAGACTTCCACGGTGGGGAGGGTCTGTTACTGGCAAGGCCGGGTCATCTGGTCAGAGTGCTTTTACAACCCACACACAGGGCAAATCAAGCAAGGATCCAGCCCCTCTGGGTCCCACAGAAGGTTCTGCTGAAATCCATTAATCCCTCCCACAGAAGAGCAAGGGGAGGGAACGAGGAATGAGGAACCAAGGTGTGGATAGAAGAAATGTGATAAGCAGCTCTATTTTGTTTATATCTCTAGAGGCTTAGGAACAAGAAGTTTTCTGAGGCTCAAACACATTGAGAAACTGCAATAGCTTTAGAGGTTGATTATGAATATGTGGGTTTCTCTTTAGTCACATTAGACGAGGCACATTGTTTCATTTGAAAACTCAATAGTCCTTGTATGTTTTTAAAAACAAAATTCTCCTTATACCCTGCGTCCTTAATGGCAATCTGATGAAGGTGCTCCTGCTCCAGAATTTTAAAAGGAAATGACCTAATCTGGGATTCTAAGTAAAATTGAAACACACCTAAGCAGCTCACTGAGATTTAAATACATGGCGTCTGTTCACCCAGCTATAGTTAGTTATAAAAGAAGGAAATACACCCAGGGCTCAGCCCTGAGCCAAATTAGGAAATCAAGGAAGTTTTGTTGGAGGGGCTTTTCTCTCCCTTCTTGACAACCTCGTCAGCAGCCTCTTCTTGCCTGCCTCCCGGCCTCCCCCCTAAATGTGCACACATTTTATGCAGCATCTGTTCAGTCCCTGTTCTCAGGTTGCTGCCCCCAACTATGCTCAGCCATTAAGAATAATTGATTGGATAAGTCCACCTAGGGAGACTCCTCTGAGGCGTGAAGTTCAGGGCCCAGGAAGGAGGAGCGTGCAGTGGAAGAGACAGGTTGTGGGTGGGTGTGGAACTCCAGGGAAGGACCTTCATCTGTTGCCTGTCACCTTGTCACTCCCATTGTCACCGCAGGCATTGCTTGTGCTGACTGAGGTTAGTGGATTTCCTTTCTAGTCTTTGCCTCTTACATGCCAAAATCTTTAGAAAACTGGACAGAGTTCAAAATAAACCATTAAAACTCTAAATAACAAAAAGCATTAATTTTAAAATCTTAAAAATTGGCTCTGGCTATGCCAAGTGTGGTTCCCAGAGCAGCAGCAGCAGTAGCAGCAGCAGCTCCTCGTCCTCGTCCTCCTCGTCGAGATGGTTGGAGATGCAGAGTCTTGGGCTCAGCCCGCTCCCACTGGGTCAGAACTTAGGAGATTCTCAGGTGTTTCATATGCATGTTAACGTCTCAGAAGGGCTGCTCTGGCCCTTTATGGGTAAGTTATTGAACTTACCCATAAAGGACGAACTTACCCATAAAGGACTTGAATTATTGACTCTTTCTTGATAATGGAAAGTACCATGCTGACATGAAGATTGCTCGCCGCACTTGACCTTGAAAGAATGCTTTGAGAAAGAAGTATTAGCGTTGGGTGTTCCTGTTGAAGAGAGTTCTGATGGGGAAGGGGTATGCCATTACCAGAGTGTTACGGTAACAGATTTGAAGGAAAGAGGGTGGCAGGGGATGATGAGATAGATCCATTTTGAGTCAGAAGGATTTGCCGACTTTGGAGGAGGGGTCCCTGGAAGTGCTGTATGGTATAAAACAAAGTGAATGAAAAAGGAAATCCAAATTATTTGGATATCCAGCTATGGGCTATATCTCCTCCTCCTTGTTTTGGAGAAGTCCAAGTTTCTAATGTGAGTTATTTCAAAAGTACCTTTTGATTGGTAAACTCTCTTTTCTGATGGCAGCACCCAGTCTGGATCTGACTACAAAAGTAGTCATAAGAAGGTTAAGAAGGTTAAGAAAAGCTTTAAGAAGGTTAAGAAAAACTATACTCTAGAAGCACCATTATCAGATTCAAGAATAAGTTACCACTTAAACTTTGTAAAACATACCAGCAGTGAGCACTACATTTTAGGTTGATAGTTATCTGCTGGAGGCAAACTTGACAGCGATGAAAATGACGGGGTCTGGGACGTGCTTTCACTGACTCCTGGCTGAGTATCTGCTAGACTCTGAAGAAGGATGCCGCCATGCTTGGATAATTTTCTGATTGTGTTATAACATCCCAGCATCCCTAGGACACATTTTTCTTGTATTTTCTTGAATTGCATTTATATGATATATGATAGTACAGAACTAGACTCATCCTATTCTCTTCATTACTAAGATATTCCAGTAGTTTTGGAAAGAATAATTTACAATATTCAGAACATGAATTATTAAAAAATACGAGTTTTTAAAGCATCCCTAATAAAAAAAACTGTAAAAATACATGGCTGAATAGCTATAAGGAATTGTGCTATCTGGTAGAGAAATGACGGGATCTAGACATTTCTTCTTTTTCCCTTAAAAATTTTAATCTATTTTTGTAGCACACAGTATATTTTAAAGATGATCCCAAGACATTTCACATCTCACATGCTTTTACAATGTGATTTTGACATTCTTTCCAACAAAGGTTAAGGTCCATGGTGCTTCTTCTTGGCACCGGGCAGGCTTTAATGGCTGTTTTGACCAATGGAGTATGGTAGAGGTGATTCTTTTATGAGTTCTCAGGCTAGGTCACACAAGATGATCTAAATTCTGCCTTGCTTGCTGGAATACTTGCTTGAGCTTTCAGCCTCTAAGTAAATGGTCCTGCTGTGATGACCTCAGATAGAGCAGTACACGGAGGGGCCATGAGACTGGAGACAGACTGTTCAACCATCACTTTCTCAAATTCACTGCATGAGCGACCTTGACTCAGAACCACTCAGCTGAATTCTTGACCACAGAAAAAGAATAGATAAAGCAATTGTACTTCTTTGAAGTTACTAAGTTAATGGCTATAAATATTTTTTTTTGCTTCCTGGCCTATAACATTGTGTGTTTCCATGCCAGATGCCTGTGGCAATATCTAAATCTGAGATGTCATTACTGCTGTTGCAGTGGGGGTGGCATGGTCTAAGTGGTAAGGAAGGTCTTGAAAGAAGGGCAAGACTCAGAAAAGTGAAGGGTGAAGGAAGTGGGTTGTTGGAGCATCCTCAAAGTGAGGGAGAACTGCTCAGGCACAGCGGCAGAGGAGAAAATGGAACTCACACAGGAATTACCTTTGCTGGGCCAGATTGGGAGCAAGGAGATTTAAGCTGCAGAAAAAAAGTCAGAGCCAGGATGTGGGGGTTATTAAATGGCAGTTGAGTTTTGACTTTCATCCGTGGACAAGGAGGACTGATTGACACTTAATTTTATTTTTGTGGGAGTGGGAGAAGGGAGGCTGGGTGTTTATTTAATTGCTGTTTATCACAGTTTCAATTGTGCATAGCATGAAGTGTAGTTGATAAACTTCATCATAAATATCATCTGAATACAATATCCAAATCTGTTCTTTTATGCTTGGTCTTCATAATTTGTTTCTCACGTGGCAAGGGCATGTGCTCCTATGTTATAAAAACACAGGGACTATTGCTCACAGCTGTATTTGGACCACTCTTACACTCCTGAGATTTCACTCTTTTTTTCCTATTTTTATAACCATCTTTGTCACTTTCACTTCTTTCTTTCTTCCTCTGTTTGATTCAGCTGCAGCCATATCTAATAAAACACAGCGACACATAGATGGATCTTACAGAAAATCTGCTGATCGCTCCCTCTGTAAACCTCAAATGTAAACAATAGAAGGACATTTGTTTCTCTGTCATTTTTTTTTTAGTACATAAAGATGAAGAACCAAATCACTGTCAGGGAAAAAGAAAAAAATGGACTATGTTATGGCTGTCTGCGGGTTGGCTTTTTGGTGGCCATTCTCCCTTAATGTGGGCTGTTACATTTTGCCTATTTCACTGGGGACAAGAGAATTTCTAGCCTTTAATTTTCCAATTCCTCAGTGAGGAGACTCTACAGAAAGAAATCAAATCCTAGTTGTTAAAATTGTTGGGGGTTCTTTTAGTCCTGCGATTCTATGAAGTGCTGTAGTTAGAATATGGTATCAAATAACATCTCAAAAATTATTGTATGTGGAAGGAATACACTCAAGAATATGCTAGGTAGTAACTTAATAAAAATCTAAATGTGAAATATTTTGTAATTTTGAAAAGGGGATAGTGATAAAAGACAGTTCGCCACTCCACTCCTCCTTTCCTCCCTCCCCTCTGTGTCTCCTCCCGCCCCCTCCCCAACCACAGCTGAGATCCACACGGAAAAGATCTCTGAGCACAGCACACGATGAATTGTTTCTCAGTTTGGTTTTGGTTGTACGAACATGCGCTTTGTCTTTATAAAAATCAGTTAGCTCTACCTAGATGCCAGTGCTTCTCCTATTTCTGAATATAACCTTTGTGTTTATAGTTTTCACAGCTGGAAAATGCATTTCTTGGTCAGTAATGGAAGGCACAGAAATTATGTGTTTGTGGTCAATAGCAGGTGAGTGACTCTGGTCCCTTGTGGAGTCAGATGGACAAGGATCCAAATAGCAATACAGATGGATAATTTAGGCACCATGTGGTCCCCTGGGGTTTGTACTGCTAGAAAACATTTTCAGCCTGAAGTAATAAAAATGACAGACAGTCACTCAGCCCACATGGAATTGTATCCTGTCATCTGTAGTCAGGAAAATCTCCCTCTGAAGTCAGTGGGGGGTTTTAAACTGAGAACTTAGACTATGGCCCTTTAAATAAAGACAATAGAATCAATGTTTAGTAGAGCAATTCAGAACATAGTTCAGTGCTGTGCATGAGGAGATTAAGTACACTTTTACAATCTCCCTTATAACTGCATCAGCACATTACTAGGTATCATGGTAGCCACCAATTTGTCAGTGAGGATGGACTGAACTGGCTTATTCATGGAATTCCACAGGGAAAATTGCTTTTCTTTTCTTCCCACAAAGAACTGCATTTCATCATTGATTTCTGGCCAATTAATATCAGCATGCAGTGCCAGACAGGTACTTAAAAATAACAGCCTGTACTTAAATCTGAAGAGTTTTGCATAGAATTAATATTGGAATGGACGTGGTAGCTGAAATGCAAATGTTATTCCCAGGTTCCTGATTTGCATTCTAAACATGGGAAAGGGCTTTCTCTTTCTTCCTTCCCCTGACACACATGCATGTCAGCGTCCTTCACACGCTGATGGTGCCTACTGTGTAGATGATCTTATGTAATATTATCACTTACCATCTTCAAATTATAGTTACTCAAGTTAAATTTCTATTTCGGTTTCCATTCTCTTTTGATAGATCATATATATGTGTGTGATACATATCTATTATTTCATATGATATATAATATATAATATATATTTAAACAATGTCCAACACATTCATGCCTTAGAATAAATGTTTTGTATATTTTTTGAGGCAGTGGGAATGATAAAGAAGAGGTAAAGTGCATGGGCTATGGGAGAGGGGCTGGGACTATTTATTTGATGCCTCAGGATTAGCATTAAATGTTGGTGAAATGCAAAGAGAAAAATAAAATTGATATATAGCCATTGGGAAATAGAGTCCAGATGCAGCTGTCTGGCTGTCAAACTTTTATCATTACAAGAATTGCTTTATCCCTTCCTTACAATTTGCTTTTGCTTCTTCCTTGGTATATTTTCATTTTTCTCAGTGAAGTGTTTGGTCAACTTTCCATTAGAATGTGGTTGGCAGATGGGCACAGATAAGTGTCTCCTCTCCTCTGCCACGCCCTCCGACAGCACATTTTTTAGCAGAGGGATGAACTGACACACCAGACCCAAGGCAGATCACGCACCCGACAGTTCTCATTTTGCTGCCTGTTCACTGCGTTGCATGACCATTGTCTCCCTTCATCCTTTCCTTCCAAATTGCAGACAGTGGCACAAAAATTCTGACAACAGTTCAATTGATGCTTTTGCTCAGAATTTTTCCAGCTCATTCTGGACCTGCAAAGTCCTCTGTAAGTGCCAACAATCCACTAATCTTCTCAGAACATTTTGTTGACATTACAGGTGGGGTCCTGTCTGCATCAGATGATTATTGCAGTGGATTTGCATACACCAGGGACAGTGAGTAAACGAACATAGATTGTTGGCTGCCGTGCCATCAAATAGGACGCAGCCACAGACACCTCAACTGAGACTGTCAGGTCTGGGGACTAAAAATCAAAACAGATCTCCCAGAATCTCTTCCACTCGCCGCCCAGTGGCAATTTGTCCAGTTTTCTTTTGAAAACAAATGACTCCCAGATAAATGTCTTGATGTTATTTCTTAATGCTCTTCTGATCCCAGTGGCTTACATTCCTGTCAGAACCAAGTGTAAAAACAAAGTGAATAAAATAGATACCTCTGCTCCTCAGTTCTGGCTTTGAGAAGTGGAGTGAGACAGGTCCGGACACTGGATACTACTGTACTCAGGGCCACTGGGTGCTTCTTTCCCTGCCAGCACACTGTAATTAAAGAAAAGAGACATCAACGTGGAACCAGATCCGAGGCGCCGTCCAGTTGAAAAGGTCACTGCCGCAAATGAGCAATTAGTGCTCCCTGCTGTCGGGGAGGCTTTGGCTGCAGAAAGAGCCATAGAAACACAATGCCCGGATAAACCAGCTTTGTAATCTGCTTGTCACAAGTCCAGTCATCAGGGGTCTGCTCTGAACCAGACAGAATAATGCTGTCCGGATTGGGAACAGTCAGATTTTCAAAATGCAGCGGTCAATGGAACAGAGCAAAGGGGTATTTCTTTTGTTGGTAGTCAGGATGAGGCAGACCAAGCATGGGAGCTGTGGTTTTGAAGCCTCATTATAGACCTTTAATATTTGGGAGCTGCTTTTCTGGCAGCCTCGGAGCCCGCCAGCAAATCTTTGTTGCCTACTAAAACAGGGCTATGAAAAAGTGGATATGAATTCAGGGTTAAATCAACTGCTTTATTGGCACATTCTCTAAGAATCAGCTGCTTTATTAGAAATTGTTCTTAAGATTGTTTGCATTTAAAAGTCCAAACCTCTGCTTTGCCTTAATAAGGGTAGGAAATTGGAAGAGTAAGGGTGTGGGGGGCGCTTGAAGGTAGCAGATGAGTGAGGAGGAATGGGCATGAAGAGGGAGTGGAAATCACCCCCCCCCCCACCATGTGCTCAGTGCAGCCAAGCCTGAGTCTGTCCAATCTCCCACCTTCCACGCTACAGTGATGCAAGCAGATTGGGCTTTTGTGAGCCTCTCAGGGGCCAGGGGTTTGACCTTGAAGGCAGGTGACCCCCTTTCCAAGGGAGCCTGATATAAACTTCATTTCTTTGCCCACTCAGTCAAATCCAGAGAGAGAATGAAGACAGTTCTCGTCTTATCAGCCCCAAAGGCAAGGTTTTGTTTGATATTACAGACAAAGCTCTGAAACTGCATTTGACAAGAGAGGCTCCAAATAGTGAATCATCTAAGGTTTTGACATATGAATGAGGATTTTCCCCTTTGTGTTGCAAGGTAAGCCTTCAAATTGTAAGGTAAAATGATCAAGCTCTTTGTGTTTCATAAAGAGGAAGGAGTCAGCTGCTCTCCCCACCTTCTACTCCTTAGGGTGTCTCTTTGAACTCATAATAGGCCCTATTTTATATAGGCTAAGACTTGATTTTGAATGCTAGGTTGTGGGTCTTCTGACATTTGGCACTGTAAACACATGCCTCTCAGGAAAGAACACTTTAATTGTTCTCTCTTCTGCCTTCTATATAAACTCTTATGAAATTCTGCCCTGACTCTGTGTACGTTTTCATACATGTAAATCTGCAATGCCTACTCGGTAGTAATTTGAGCTCTCTCTCATGTCTGCATGGGTATGGGGAGAGCTTTTGTTGGCAGGATTGTTTTATTTCCTTGCAACTGGCTGAGAGAGTAAGAGGTACATTGAGAAGGCTCAAGCCAGCCAGGAGAGAAGGAGCTGTGGGGGAAGAGCAAACTTTCACCTAACCTCAAGCTTCTTCTGGCTGGTCTTATAATCACATAGATTAGCAAAAGAAAATAACTAAATTTAATACATGCTTATACGTGGGAACCCCATACCCCTGAGAGAGCTCAAGGCCCCACATACTAGAGTGATTCAGAGATAGAAAGGCAGGTGGAGGTACTGGAGACCTCCTGAGCTAGAAATGAGGTAATGCACCTGGAGGGGTGGGGGAGGAGAGGGAGGGCGACTTCAAAGGGCCATTGTGGGATGATAAGAACAGGCATTTAGTAAGTAAAAGTTTGCCATGCTCTATTGATAGTTCAAAAGAAGTTATCTCTGATAACTTATTATGAGCAAGGTCCCAGACTTTAGATATGAGTAGTTGAAGGGAGGGGCAGAAGTTTCTCTTGAGCCTGCAGGTAAAGTGCCTTTAGCTCACGTCAATCTGCATACCACAGAGGCTCATCTTTGGGGTGACTTGTTCTGGGTCCCCACAGTGAACAGAATGGGTACCTTGGGGCAGTCTAGGTGCTGAGGAACTGCGGGGCTCAGAAGTTGCCTTAGTGAAGTGGAGCGGTGAAGCTTCTCCACCTCGCCTGGGACTTTCCTCGGCTCATCTCTGATGGGGAGAATGTTAGAAGGCTCCATCCCACGCTCTGCTTTGAACTCTTTCCAGACTAGACTTTTCTAAGTGGTTTTTCAGGTTCTATTCATCCATTTTTATTATACTGCTTGCCTGAGCCTCATGGAGGTTGAGACAGCAGTAAGTGTTTGAAGGCTGCTTTTCTGTCCAGGAGCTTGGCTCATTCCATGGAGGCATTTTGTTGCCAAGCCTTGAGTGGGTAGCACAGCGTTGCTATCACTCTTTCAACAGGAACTAAGTTTATAAGCTTGTAATTAGTGTTTAGTGTTTAATACTGACACAGAACTTTATAAAATGTTCTACAATAAGAAAGAGGAGAATGAGTAAAATATGAGAGAGAAAGCTAGAAAAATAAACTTTCCTTCTAAGTAATTTATGGAAGTTTTCAGATTATCAGTAAGGTACACTCTGAAGCATATTCTTATTGTTTTTATATAGAAATAAATAATTTCATTACTCTATAAGTAACATTATTGAATGCTTTATTGAGTCCAGGCACTATGATACTTAGGGATTTTGGTCGTAGCAAACAGAAGCTTATTAATGTGTGTATATCATGCATCCATGGAAGATATCCAGGGAACAAGGCAACTCTCTGAAGTGGCCTAAGCCACTAGCTTGTATGATGTCTTGAGCCAAAGATGAAAGAAAAACATGTGGGTGTCTGGGGTGGGGGTGGGCAGCTGGGGAAGTAAGAGCAGGTCACCAGGAAAAGCAAGGGTAAACAAGGGTAAGATTTATGTGAGTTTAAGCAGGTGACTTCACCATTGATAACATTTTCTTGTGATTTAGTCATCCTCTTCCTTACAAACTGAGATTTCCTTTACAGATGTAAACATTCCCTTACAAAAGGGTAACTTCCACCCTGTTCTCAGAGCTTCCATTTCTCAAAATACTCACCTCAGGATAATGTTTAAACTGAGTGTGCATTTCGGGATGGCACATTCTGCTGCACCTCATATTCAACAGGCTGCCTTCTGCCGGGGCTCTGGCTCTGTCTTTGTCCTCTTACTCCCGCCCTTTCTTCTTTTCCTTTGTGTGTGGCTTATTTCTTTTCATCCCTAACTTGTTTGTGAAGTTTTAAGAGAACAATAATGATAGTATTGATGTGAGAAATGTCTAATACTGTAGAGAATTTTTATGAGTTTATTTGAGCCAAATTGATCATTGCTGGGAAGCAAATTCTTGGTGGAATGAGGAAATGCTCCCAAGAATGGCAGTTTTGCAGCTTATTTTATGTGTTACAATCAAGAGGAGCTGTAAGGAAGGTTACATGAAATTCATCTCTGAGGCTGGAGAAAGAGTAAATGGAGAGACACATACTTCTTTTACATTGGTGGGGACAGGATTGTGAGCAATTAACATGTACAGCACAGACAGGTGGTCTTTGGGCAGCAAGATAACAGTGAGGGGTCTGTGGTCTCCTGCTCTGGTGGGAGACGGTGCCCTGAGGGGTCTGGACAAAATGGGGTTCACTCTGACATTCCAAAGGTACGGTGCAAAAAGGACAATAGACAGGCTCAGTTAACGTAGAGACTGACTTTTGTCAAGGAAGATACCGGCTAGGACATGACTACCTGCCATGACTCGCTTTTAGTTAGAAAGTTTTATTTCCAGACCATCCTATGTGGTTACTTTCATCTCTGAGTTGGTAAGGTCTCCATGCAGGCTGCCCCAGAGCTTTCAGGGTTAGGCTGTGGCTTCTACCTTTTTTGTCTGCAGTAGTGGACATTCCTTGAGTACTCATTTGTGCCAGGTGCTGCTCTAAGCATGTTAAATTTAATCCCCACAATACTTCTATGAAGTTAAGTATTATTTGTAACTCTATTTTACTTTTGAGAAAACCCAGAGAGGTTAAGTAACTTGCCTAGGGCTGCATAATCAGTAAAGGGCAGGGTTAGGATTTATATCCAGGGCCATGTTTATAACCTCTCTGCTCTCTTTCTCTCTGAATGAAATAACAGCCTTATGTACAAACTGTATATCTGTATAAGCAATAATGTGTTTGGGAGATTTTTCTATACCAGTGAATTCTCAATCACTTTTTTCCCCCTTGATTGTTGTATAGTTCTCCACTTTATAGATGGGTGGTATTTTATTTAGCCATTCCTCAGTGCTCAACATTTTTGTTGTTACTACTTTTTCACCATAAATATTTACTGCAAAGCCAAGCCTTGTATTTTTAGTTTCATGAATATATATGCATGTATTTCTTAATGACATAGAAGAGAACTGGGAATTTTTGCACTGATATGATATAATATATATTACCAAGTGGCCTTCAAAACATTGCAGTAATTTCCATTTCAAGCATACATTGTGTGAAAGTACATATTTCCCTTTTGTCTTGTCAACACTTGGCGTTATTGATGTTTAAATTTTTTGCCAACTAGAGAAAAAAATTGATATCCCGTTATTTAAATGCACATTTCTTCACAGGCATAGTGGTCATATTTTCCCCATTGCAATTTGATTTTTGTTTTGCTTTTGTGAGCAGCCATTCTAAATTTTATTGCAAACAGCATTTTCCCAGGCCATCTCATCTGGGGGTGCAGACGGAGGCACTGGACCACCCATAGCCCATGCTCAGCACAATGCCCACAACATAGTCATAGCTCAGTAAGTAAGGATTGATTGAATATCATCCAAATTTCACTGGCTTCTGATGCTACCTACTTCTGAAGGGCCTCTAGTCTCCTAAAAATTAACTGTCCCCAAGTATATCTGAGAGTCATTGAGGTCCAGCTCACACATGAGCACAAGTGTGCTTGTTCAGCTGGCGGTGCCAGAGCTCTGCTGGGCATCCTAACTTTCAGCAGCCACGTGACCATTTGGCGCTGCTCTTCAACTCCCAGCTCCACGGTGTCTCCTGCGACCTCTGTCGGGCACCCTGTTCCCTCCCCATGGCATTACTGATCCCAGGGACTGCCACACTGCATGCTCTGACTGTGGGCCCAGGCTGTGTGACCAGTTCTAAAACAAGGAGAGGAAGAACGGCTAGCTCCTTCTCAGGTTTCGGGGTGTAAGAGGATCCTGGGAGCAGCGCCTCCAGCATCCTATTTGTTTAAAAGTGTAGAGAAACAGGGTTTCTTTTTTCAGTGTTTACCTACAAACTCTCTCTCTCTTTTAAATGAAACACATTTCTAGAAGCAAAGTTAAATGTCTACTTACTTTTCCTCTGGGGTCATTTTTTTCCCCTTCAGAGTAACTCCAGCTCCGTGCAAACAAAACTTGACCCACTCTGTTTTACCAGTTCATCAGACCATTGCAGACCTGCACCAGGCTGTGGTGGATGTCTCTCCAGTCTTGCCATTTCCCCAGCTCCGTGAAATCCCATGCTTTGATTTGTTAGAAAATATAATGATTCATAAAATTGTTTAATTAGGGTCCAAAGTAATAATTTTGAGATTTTTATGACAAGAATTTTTTTGGGTAACTTTTAAAAGTCAATATCTAGGGAAGATTTCTCCCTTTACTGTGCAAACATGTATCTGACACCTACTATGCAGTGGTACTGGGAAGTAACTACACAGCCATACCTTTAAAGGGCACACGGGGTTGATTAGAAAGTAAGGAAGAAGAAAGAAAATGAATGTAACCAAGCATAGCATGTACTCTGGTACTCATACCCTAATGGTCAGGCAAAGATTTCGAGGGGCTGCAAAGCAGGTCACGGTGAACTCTATCATAGGGGACAGGAAACCCTCCCTGTCAAGGGGATGCTTCAGCTAAAAGGATTTGATATTTTAGACACGGGTGGCTGAAGTTGAGATGCTTTTACTGTTGTCAGACTTCAGCCGTAATGATTGATAGTGGCTCAAAGAAGATCTGACCTCTCATTGACATGTAGCCTGCAACTAATACCAAACCAAACCACTTCTTATAAATGTGAGGACATTTTCAAAGGCTAGTAACTGAAGCTTTGTGAATATTATCCAAAAATGCTCTGTCATAACAGGAAATATTGTGGTAACATGAAGTAAGACAAACTTTTAGAAAGCTCCTCAGAAACTCGTTATCACAGGTTACTTGGAGAGAAATCTGATCATCATGGCAAAGAAGCAATCAGTTCATTTGCCTCGCAGGAGTTGGTCTATGTCTTTATATTTTCATAGTCTGTATCTTTAAATTTCTATATTTTATGTTATTTATAGCCTATGTCTTTTCGTAAATGGGCTTTGAATGCAATAGAAAATAACTTAGATGAGTTCAAGCATTTCCGATGCTTTCTATCTTCTAGTTCCTAATAAAAATTTTTTAAAGAGATGCTTATAAAACGAGGGTGAAAAGCCGGAGAATGCAAACATCTTTGTGATGGTTCTTGTTTTATTTTCAAGGTCAGAGCATAATATACAGCTATACTCTTTTGGAACTTATTTTTTTTAATTCTCACCTAGGACATTTGTTTCATTGCTTTCAGAGGGAGGGAGGGACGGGGGGAGAGAGAGAGAGAGAGAGAGAGTGAGAGTGAGTTGCACCCTGACCAGGGATCAAACCTGCAACGTAGACATGTTCCCTGACCAGGGGTAGAACCTGCAACCTTTTGGTTTAAGGGACGATGCTCCGACCAACTCATCCACACCAGCCAGGGCTACTTTTTTGGAATTTTTAAGAAAACAGCTTAAAACTTACATTGTTCTCTAATTTTAGATGTTCCTAAATGAACCTAGAAAAAGAAACGATGGAGATGAGAGGTTGAGATGAGTGAGCATTTAGTCACTTGAGAGAAATATGTTTACAGACATGTTCATTTATTCATACAGCAAAGGCAATGAACTTCTATGTACTGGGTGGTGAGCAAGAGGTAGGGCATGAGAAGATAACATGTCTTTCTCTTTAAAGAATTTATAGCCTATTCCAGTAGACATGGACCTAATGTATAATTAGAGTACAATAAAATAAGCACCCTCTTTCTAGACAATCTTTTACTAGATTCAAATTATGGCCAAATTGTGTGTTCTATGAGTTTACAGGTGGGAATTACCGACCTCACTGGGGCAGGCAAGGAGACGCCACAGAGAAGGTGATGTTTTATGGGTAAAGAAGTATATGAGTTACACATTTCCCCATGAAAACTCCTTCTCAGCAAAGAATAAAGCAAAACATACACAATAAAAATGTTGCAAGAGAATAATGTCCAAATGAGAAGCAAACTCAAATATGAAAGGGTTTCTTGTACTTAACGATTTTTAGCAAAGAGACATTCACTTGACTGAGTACTTGGTGCACGGGATCCTTCTTGTATCAGCACAAAGGTCATGACTTGTGATCTATGAAGGAAAGAATATAACTCTGGCACCTTGCCTGGCTCTGCAGTGAACACTGTTTCACGTGTCCTATTAACCTAAACACTTTGATTGGTTTTCAGTCTTCATTTACCTAAATTCTCCTCTTCAAGTTGAAAGAGAATGAGAATCGGTAAGTTTAGTATAATATATTACTTCAGGGTTAACTAAAGCACTAAAAACAGTGAGATTAAAGTGGTTATCTCTGTGAAATAACACCCCGGGGTGGAAAGAAATGGAGATAAGGACAGTTTTTAACAATTTAAAACTAGTTCTCTGGTATTTGGCAGTTTTAAAATAATGTTTATGTATTACTATGTTTTTTCAAAGGATTCATTAAAACTCTAAGGTACAAATAGTCTGGGGGCTAAAAAAATATTAATACTCTTCCTCCCACCTTCTAAGTTCTTTTAGTTGGGCCAATCAATAACTACATTAACAGAGTGATTAACAGAAGAAAATCAGTTTAATACATGCACATGGAGAATTCACACAGACATGGTAATACATGCATGAAAATGCCAAATGCAGTGAGGCAGTGGTGGGTGTATAATGCAATTTTGGACAAAGGAGAAAGCTGGGGCAACAGGGTATTCAGTTTCAGAAATGAGAATGGGTGACCGACAGGTAACTGAGGAAGAGCAGACCACATGGGGCAGGAAAACCCTTGCCAGGTGACTCAGAAGCAGTGGGGCACAGGTTGACTAGCTAACAGATTCCTACCTGGAGTACTAGATTTGCCATACTTCATTTAAATTAGGATAGGGCAGCATCCTAAGATTCCTTCATGCAGCAGGTTTCTGTCCTTGGACAGAAAGGGAGGAAGGGTCAAAGGCTCTGAGTCTTTTGTTTCTTAATAAACAGCTTAAACTCAATATCCCCAAAAGTAGCTTCAAGGTGGCAGAATTTTGGTACCTTCAATAGTGTATTAAATTACTTCAATAGATGGAATCATAATTACTCAAAATGACCATTCTTTGCTATCTGAAATCTATAGATCCAATAAATACTTTCTCTACTTTCTGTTCTGATAAAACTATATGCCTCACTTCTCATCCTTACTCACAGTGGGACATTTCCCACTGTGCCACGGGCTTTGTGTCTTTAGTGTTTTAGAGTTATATTATGCCCCCCCCAGTCTCTCATGCCCCCGACTTTCTTTTCCTGCCACACTGAGAGAGGTAGAAGGGAAGGAATTGAAGGAAGATGGTTCAGTAGCCATTTGTCTAGAAGATAAATGGTTACAAGTACTTTGCCACTAAATTATGCTAATCTACTCTATAATCCAATCACTATCTTCTAAATGACAAGGGACCCTAGTGCCAAAGGAACTGTAGTCAATTTTCTCCTTTGTCCCAATAGATCAATTATTCTTTTTATCCTGAGGTAGAAGAATAACTTTCTTCCCCTAGAACTTGGGAGGGCTCTGAAGTGCACAGCACCCACGTGATCTGCCGAACTATTATCGCTCCATTAGAACCCGCTGAGATCATAATTACCGGAATCATTCCATTCTTCAACTCTGCGCTCCAGCATGTTGGTGACTCCAGCCACCTCTGCTCATTCAAGTGTCAAGGTTCATATATGCCGCCCTGTATTTTCCCTCTGGTCTAGGTGATTCCACATGCTGCAGGATCTATGGGATATTGCCTTGGAGTTAGTTAATGGGCCCCCAAACCCAACCATTTGAAACAAATGTCTCTATCTCTTACAGAATCTATGAAATAGATGGCATGAAATATTCTGATTTTTAAGAAGCATGAAAGTTCATCACACTTTGGTTTCTGAAGTAACACATATACGCAGAAAAAAAAAAGGTTGGAAAGGGCTGTGGATAGGTTTCTCACAATTGGATGGCTGGTCCATACAAAGATCCAGGAATAGCACATGAATACAAGGCACATGCTTTTTAACATTAGTGAGGCTTGGAATTGCAACCACTGTAGAACGTACTGTAAAGTGAATAGAAGAGTCAGAAAACCCATCCCCAAAGAACTGACTTTGAAGATATTCCCCCTTTTCTCCTTGTTTCTACTGTAGGATGCTACTGTAGTTTGCCTTGTTTGAAAGGTCACGATATGTGTGTGAGTGTGTGTGTGTGTGTGTGTGTGTGTGTGTGTGTGTATGTGAATAAGGGAGAAGGGATCTTGTTTAGCTTTGAAGAGTCCTTGCACAACCAATATCATTCTGGCAGGAGTGGCTCTAGCATCCTGGCTGCATCCTCAGGGTGGTTTTCTCAGGTGTTTTGCTCAATCTCTGAACATTCAAGAGAATGTTATCAGTGATTTTTCATCCTTTGAAGGTATGTTTGGATTTGAAAGGCTGTCAAAATGTATTTGGAGCCAATCCTGATGAATAAATGGGTGGATGATGAATCTGCAAAATAGAATATTTAAGTGATGAAACACAAATGACCCTAAAACTATTCTTTCAGCAATGCACATTTTGGAATAAATAGAATATTTAACACCCAATGGTGCCTTGAAACAAGATTTAAATTTGTTCTCTTTAGAAACTAGAGAGAGGCTATCAGGGGCTTGCTTCTCTGAGAAAATGCAGGTGGGTGGCAATGTTATTTTCCCACATGAATAACTCGGGGACTTTCTCAATACTCTCATCAGATAAATGGGGGATATTACTCCTAAGGTACAGCCTTCTCGCTCCTTGTCTTCAGTTCCCAATTTTCTAGGAATTCACTGGGCCTTCCCAGTAGATATCATTAACCTGTGGAAAGAAAAAAGGAAATTTGATCTGCTTCCACATCTTAGGTAGAACCTGTCAGATGTGTAGACAACTGAGAGCTATGGAAAAGGTCAAAGCAAGTGAGTAAATTGTGGACACTAACTCCTTCCCTTCCTTCCCCCAAATAAAGTAGAACTTACTCTCCAAACACATATGTACTCTGTAAGTAATTATGTGTAAATCTTAATTTTTTTTATTTTCAAGGATATTTTTTTTCATTGCTTCTTGAGAGAGGGGAAGGGAGAAAAAGAAGCTTAATGTGAGAGAGGAACATCAGTTCATTGCCTCCCATACACACCTGGATGGGATACACGGCCTATGTGTGTGCCCTGACCGGGAATCGAAATGTAATCCTCTGGTTACAGGGTAATCCTCCAACCAACTGAGCCACATCAGCCAGGACTATGAATCTTTTTTAAATACAGTAAAGAAAAAATTTATTTTTTATAGTAATTTGCAGGGTATGATTTTCTCTGACATGAGTAGAAGATACATTATTTATTCTTATTTTATATATGGAGAAAAAAACAAGACTCAAGGGCTTCATCAACCTGCCCATATTCTCACAGCAAAAGTGTCCCCATGCCCAAGACTTTTGGCCTCATGTCCTGTGTTCCTTGTATTCCTTGTCTGAGTCCCTCATCTGTTCCCCACGAAGCAGGGAAAGGAAACCAAATTAACTGGATATACCCACACTCTTTTTACTAGCAGACACGTGGACTTATATGATGGACCTCTTTTAGAATTTCCTTTCTAATGCCCAGGGAATCCAGACGTAAAACACGAGCCTGTTCTGTAATATACTGCAGTCATATTAATGGAGCCAGACCATAGCAGGGTGACATATTTATATTTGGAAAGACTGGAAGTCATGGCAAATTGGCTCTCGTGTCACCTGTAATTGTTGTCTTTTAGAGGAGAGATACTTAAGTTTATCATCACGGTATAAAAGGCAATGGCCTCCTGGAAACAAAAATAAACACGCCTCTTTTCCCAAAGGGTCCTGACACTAATCAAGAGGTTCTGAAAATAGGCCTCACGTGGGCAGTAATTACTCCTCTGACTGCCGAGATCCTAGACTTTTTCCTTCATTCGTAGAAGGACTAAATTTAAAGGACCATTGAAACTTAATTGATTGCTACAAGATTTGTCTGAAGTCAGTGTTATTCTTTTGGAGTGTAAAATCATAAATAATTTGCTGAAAGTTACATCTCGGGTCCTTAGCGATATTTGGCGCAGGAGGCGAACAGTGTGGTCTGGAGTTATAGCCCGAGGAATTACTGCGAAGAATGAGCCTTGAAGCCCCTCCACTCGATACCAGAACTAATTGTGAACATAGATCTTCTGGGCCCAGTATCGCCATTGGGCTCCTTTCTTAGAACAAGTGCTTCTCATACAAAGTAAGAAAAGACTCAGTTCCTGGTAATACCTGCTTCACAATCCTACAGTCAATATTCTTCCATTTAGAAGAGAGAACCTTTCATAAAAATGCTTAAACCATGAGCACTAAAGAAACCAACATGACAGGAACACATTTACGGAGGTGTTTAATTCATGCAGGCTTTAACATCTTTATTTACATGAAAAATGTATGCTTGTCAATATCTGCTCCCTGTCAACATCCCTTTTATTACAAAAGACAACACCACTTAGATAACATGTATTTCATGAAGAGTAGCCATTTTGAGACTTTATATGAAAAATCTGGGACAAAATTTTTCTTCCAAGTTCCCCAGGACAAAAATCAGATGTTCTTTTACCAGGGTGAATGTAAAAAGGATTCCTCCTAATATATATACATACATAAACTAGAATGCTTGAGTCTATTGGTATCACTCATGCTTGGATACATAGTAACTCTCTTGTTGGTTTGATTTGATTTGCTTCTTAATTTTCACAAAATTGATTTGTTGAGCCAAAACTGAGATCATTATGGCCCAAAAGTATAAGTTAAAGTCTAACACTGACCAGTAAGTAAAAGAAATACATGAAGTAAAGCAGAAAAGAACGAAAGTATTTGTTTAACTTTCAATAATCTCATAATTATATGACATGCCAATAGGAAAGTCTCCAAACAACTTGGAGAGAGATCTGTGAAGCTGTTCTTTTTATTCCTAGATGAAAGGCAGGCCTAAAATAGCAAATAGTTTCGAGAGTGGTGGTTATGTAGCACCAAGTTCAATGTTAAGGCTGCTGGTCAAGTTTGATTTCAACTCTTAACTCTGCCTTCCTCTGCTGATATTCTTCTAATTTAGTGATTTGGTAGTACTTTAATGTTTTCAAATATATTGTTTCCTATTACGTTTAAAAGGACATTTAAAAAGAGGCCCATCATATTAGTCACATGAGTGCCAGCAAAAGAGTGTGGGCATTTTCAATTAATTTGGTCTCCTTTGGCTGCTTCGTGGGAAACAGATGAGGGACTCACACCTCATTGTGGCAAATACAAGGAACACTGGACATGAGGCCAAAAGTCTCGGGTGTGGGAATACTTTCTTGCTGTGAGAATATGTGCTGGTTGATTAAGCCCTTTGACTCTTTGTTTTTATTTTTTTCCCCATATATCAAATAAAATAATATCTGCTCAACTCATGTCATAGTGTGCTGGGAGTGAAATGGGGTACTAAATGAACAGGCACACTGTAAACTGTCACCCTTTGAATAAATGTTGGGGTAAATTAGTTTCACGCCTTTGGTTACAAGCCATCAAAATGAATCTTGGCTAACCAGAGCTAGAAGGAATTTATTGGAAGGATACCAGAGGCCCACAGAATGCCAGGAACCTGGAAGACTGTGCTGGGAATGTGGCAAGACATACAGCCGCCTCAGTCCAGCAAAGAAGCAGGACTCTGTAGAGGCCCCAGCAGGAACCGTCGATGGGGTAGAGTAGAGGTCCAGGACTTTGTGCCGTATGCTCAGATTTAAATACTGGGGAAGGGGCACCTGGTTGGCTCACTCTGAATCTTGTGCTAGTCTCTTCTGTAGGGAAGGGCATGGCTCCTGATTACTGCCCCACCAGACGTGTCCAAGGTATAAGAAGTTATTTCTCAGAAGCAATCAGAAGGCTTACAGACACTGAACAGATGCTAGGCTCCCCCAAAACCCACAAATGTGAAATCAATATTCATTATTTCCCAGTTTTGGGACTAAAACTTACAGATTCAAATGCAATGACTGAGGCTCTGTTTCCTGTGATTGAGGGGGTGGCAGTTTTTTCCACCTTGGGGTGTTGCCTGACAACTGCAAAGAACAAAATGGTTGCTCAGACCAAAAAGGTCAATGTTGACTTACCATGGTGTCAAACAGAGAAGAGAAAACCTGAGATGTGGCTTTGGGGAATGCTACTGATGTTGCTGCCCACTGTGACCCTGTCAAAGTCCAGATGGTTCGACTGGCCTGGCCCTAGCCTCCTGGTCCAGTGCTTACAGCTGGGGTTGCCGGGGTCCCAGCTGTAAATGAGGGGCCTGTCCGCTGGAGAAATGTGTTGTCTGTTATCCAAACCTGCTGCCAAGCTGGGGTCCTGGCTGTACATTTTTCTCTGTGTGTAGAGGTTGAAGAGAACACGTCCTTGTCTCCATGTCCCCCAAATCCCTCAAGGCTTGGCCATGGTGCTGGTGATGGGGTTCAGAGGAATTCTTGTCTTTTGAAAAAATATTTATTCATTTCTGTAAACGGAAAGGGAGGGAGAAAGAAAGGGAGAGAAACGTGGATGTGTGAAAGAAACATTGATTAGTTGCCTCTCACACACACCCAGTTGAGGACCTGGCCCACAACCTAGGCATGTGCCTGACTGGGAATTGAATCAGTGGGCTTTCAGTTTGCAGGCTGGCGCTCAACCCCCTTAACCACACCAGGCAGGGAAGAAATTCTTGTCTTAATCATAGGCTGAGCCTTGATCTCTCTTTTCTCCCTATCTCTGTGCTCTGGTACCGAGGGCAGAGGAAGTCCCACCCCCTCCTCGTTTTTCTGTCCCGAGGGCCAGCTCCAAGTGCTACCATAGCAAAAGTAAATGACTTTCACAGGACAACACTATTTTAGAGGACAATGTTTACTGTTTATACAATCTTTTGTAAAGACTCAGAGGAAAATACAAGAATGTTATGCTTCAACAAGTATGTTCTAACCACTCCTTCAGATGAGAGAGCAGCTTGGTTTTGAACAACAACTGTGTCAGAGAAAATTAGTGCACTTAAAAGAAGGAGCAAAACGCAGGCAGGAAAGCATGACTGGTCAGTTCATTGAGGTCAGCTGTGTGTCTCCTTGTCCGCCTTCTCCTGCCATGCTTTATACAGGGTTTGCCTGTTTTTCCCCTTTGAGGATGGAAAGCTCATTTTTCTTTTTTTTTTAACTTTTTTTATTTAGTTATTTTTCAAGTACAGTTTTCTGTTTATTTCTCCCACCCCAGCCCACCCCACCCCATGCACCCCACCTCCCTCCCATTTCCACCCCCCTTAGTTATTGTCACTGTGTCCTTTATACTTGTTCCTCTAAATCCCTCCCATTTTTCCCTTAAATTCCCTCCCCTCTCCCCTCTGGTCGCTGTCCCTCTGTTCTCTATTTCAGTGTCTTTGTTTTTACTGTGCTTGCTTGTTTGTTTTGTTGTTTAGCTTCCTGTTAAAGGTGAGATCATATGGTATTTGTCTTTCAACCCCTGGCTTATTTCACTCAGCATAATGCTTGGAAAGCTCATTTTTCCACAGGTCCCTGCAGGTACCCAGGTTGATGTAATCAAGTAAGGAAGCAAAGAGATAGTGCCCGAGCTGGTAATTGAAGGACAGTGGTTGGGGAAAAGACAGCTGAATTTGAAGTAAAACACTGGTAGACACTAGAGACAGCATGGAGACTGGTCTCTCAGACAAGGCCAGGAGAAAATTCTGGGGAGGAAATATACCTATGTGTTTTTCCCCTTTCTACCCCAAGAAAAGCTATAGTGATTTTGTGTGGAAACATGGTTAGAACATGGAAGCCCTGTTTTATTCTCATGTTTCTTGACCTTCTGAGCTGATTTCAAATAACAAGTCACTTGTAAAGAAGATAGCAGTCCTGTATTCAGATGAACCCTTTTGGGACATTCAGGGAGATGTGAAACAGACCAGAGCTGCTGGGTCCCACCATGCATTGGGTTAAGCTGCCCCGTGTCTGGAGGGATATCTTGTAAAGGTCAAGTAGTTACTGGTCTGGGTGCCAACTAGAAATGTGCATGTTTAAGATCTAAGCTTATGCCCTCACTCAAGATGTTTTTCAATAAAAAAATTTTGATACAAACTTCAGTTTAGGATAATGCCAGACCTTCCTATAATAGATTACCATCTAGAAATATTTCCAAGGATGCCGCAAATGGATTGTTTGGGAAACTTTCTCCCCAAATGTTAACTGGCCCAGTGTTTTCTGTGAAATCAGAACGTATGAGAGTAATTGGGTCTGCTGGGAAGATAATAGTTTGGAATTTCTGCTTTCCAAAGCATTTTACGATTTCAGTCATCTCCCCCCGTCCTGAGAACTCTGTGTCTTATGGTATCTCTACCTCTCTACCTAGTTATAAATGCCTCCAGGCTACATTCTACAGCTCAGCCAGCATGCTAGTCCAACAAAAGTTATGTTCATTTATAATACATTTCACCTACTTGGCAGGGGTTTATCAATAGGCTTTGGTTTATCAAACAGAAAGATTAACATCTAGTTTGTGCACTTGCTTTTTTCTCTGACACAGATGTATTTTTTTCAAATCAGGACATCTTGTTCAAATATTTTTGTTCAAGTTTAGATGATGTTCCAGAAAAGGTATGAGAGAGGCTCTGCGAAATATTTTCGGCATGACCTAATGAGTCAGATAAAGAGAAGCATACCTTGCAGTTTCTGAACACATCAAAAATGTGCTCAGAGCATTAAAGGAAAAAGAACTTGAAACACAACACACATGTTTTCTCTCTGTTAGCAAATTTTGGCAATAACCACAATTGTTTACATGGAGAACTTGAGTCAGTCTAATTTAACATGATGTCAATGTGTTTTGGAATAAAAATGTGTAGTTATATCATGAAATTATGCTCTGGCTCGAGAATCAAATAATGTTAGAGCTGAAAGAGCCGCAAGGGTATTCAGCTTAACACTCTTATTTCGACGATGAGAAAATTGGGGCCCATACTGGTGAAATTACTTGCCCGAGATCAAATAGCTAGTCATTTGCAGAGATCAAATGAATCTGATCTTATAATCTTTGGCTACTGTTCTTTCTACCTTTCCATTAAGATGGTACATGATACGTTCTCTCTTTGGTTCTTCTCCTCACATTTAAAAGACCATTTTGGATAAATACTTCCATTGAAGTGATCAAAGTATAGGAGAATATCAAATGACAGACTGTGAAAATTAAAACCAAAGCAAAATTATTACCCAGCCTAAAGAACCTCTGCATTTTCTCCAGTAGCCCAAAAGAGTAAATCAACTCTTCAGGTAAGTAGGGAAAATTCACTCTTTTTATGAAGTTTACATCATGATTCTGTGACCGAATTTGGCCCAATCTAAAACCCATTTCTGTAATAGGATAATAGACTTCAAGGGAAGGACAAAATTAGAGATCGTGGAGAAGCATTAAAATCTTTAAAAGGGGAAGTTGCATCTCTTGTATAAAAAATACTTAAAGTAGACCATTTGGTTGGGCTCTGGATTACCAAGGGGTGAAGGAGAGAGCATTTTCCATATAAGCTTTGGTCATAGCAAGCAGGATTACCTTTCTCAAATATTTAGGGTCAATGATAGGCAAAAGACCTGGGTTCAAATGTGTATCTGTCATATAAGCTGTGCTTTTAAGCTTGGGTGTCAATTTCCTTAACAAAAAAAATGAGTGAAACAATAGTTGAGCTCATGGAGTTGCAGTAAGCTCATTGCAAAAATAAGTTACTTTTTTGTATAGTAACCACAAACTACTGGAAAGAGAAATTAAGAAAACAATCCTATTTACAATAGCATCAAAAATAATAAAATACTGAGGAATCAATTTAAGAATGTGAAAGACCTAGACCCTGAAAACTATAAGATATTCTTGAAAGAAATTGAGGAAGACACAAGCAAATGGAAAGGTATCCCATGATCCTACATTGGAAGAATTAATATTGTTAAAATGTCCATAATACTCAAAGCAACCTACATATTCATTGCAAATTTGAGTGGTATTTTTCACTGAAATAAGTAAAAGAGTCTTAGGATTCAGGCAGAACCACAAAAAACCCAGAATAGTCAAAGCAATATTGAGAAAGAAGAACAAAGCTGATTTTCAACTGTATTACAAAGCTATAGTGGAGCAGTGTGATGTTGGCATAAAAATAGCCATCTAGATCAATGGAACAGACTAGAGAACCCAGAAATAAACCCATGCATATATAGCCAACTAATTTGTGGCAAAAGAGTCAAGACTAAACACTGGTAAAAGAATAGTCTGTTCAAAAAGTGATACTGGAAAAACTAGATATTCATGTGTAAAAGAATAAAACTGGACTGCTATTTTTCACTATACACAAAAATCAACTCACAATGGATTAAAGACTTGAATGTAAGATGTGAAACCATAAAATTCCAGAAAAAAAACTGCAGGGGGTAAGCTCCTTAAAAAGGCCAAAGGCAACAACTACATCAAACTATAAAAGCTTCTTACGACAAAGAAAAAAATCAACAAAATTAAAAGGTAACCTATGAAATGGGAGAAAATATTTGCAAACTTCATATTCAGTAAGGGGCTATCATCCAAATATACAAGAAATCCATATAGCTCAGAAGAAAATAATTAAAAATGGGCAGAGGAACAGAATAGACCTTTCTCAGAGAAGACATATCAATGGTCAGAGGTACATGAAAAGGTGTTCAACATCATTAATCATCAGGAAAATGCAAATCAAAACCACAATAAATAGTCATCCCACTGCAGGTGAGTAAGATCTGAGTAATGTATAGTGTGGTGATTATAGTTGATACTACTGTATTATATAATTGAAGATTGAAATATGCTAAGAAAGTAAAGCTTAAGTGTTCTCACCTCTGCCCCTCCCCCCAAAAAAGAAAAGAAAAAAGTAAATATGTAAGATGATGGATGGTTTAATTAACTTGGTGGTGGAGATCCTTTCACAATATACACATATATGAAATTATCACATTGTACATTGTGAATATGTTACTACTTTATTTGTCAATTATACCTCAGTGAAGATGAAAAAAACAGATTTATGATGTTGAACAACAGCAAGAGGTAGATTCTGTTTCTTCACTTCATTGTGTCTGGGTTGGCTTTGTGACTAGCTTTGACTTGGAGTGCAGCAGAAGTGATGCATGAGTTCTGGGATCTCTGTGCTTCCACAGAGCATGTAGTTTCTGCCTTTGCCTTCTTGGAGTGCTGTCATGATAGCACCAAGAAAGGAAGCCAATTTAGCCTACTGAAGGATGGAGGGCCACAGAGAGGAGAAATGATCTGCCCCAGCCAACAGGTTGGCAAGCTTCCCGACATATGACTGAAGCTGTCTTGTTCCTTCCAGTCCAGTTGAGCATCAGCTGAAGGCAACCTCATGTGAAAGCCTGGGTGATAAATCCACACCTGCTGCATGGCCACACTCTCATAGGAAGGGCATACAAATACTCTCTTGATAGGATGTTTGTGCAGTTGTGCCCTGTCTCACTGTACTTTGGATTTTCCCTGAGGCTGTTTCTGTGGCAGCCTGTTGTTGCATTCAGAGGCCCTAAGCCTTCCTTGTGTAAATGAAGTATGAGAGTTGTGCCTTGTTGTACCTTGGCACCTGGGGTACGTGTGAGTGCTTTGGCCTGATTAGGACTTTAGCCAGAGCTGCTGTCTAATGATGATTATACAGGTTGTGTAATAATGTGCTGAATTAAGAATGGGTGTCACACAGGGTTGGGATTCTTTTTTCTAAGTCCCATTGAGACACCACATTTGGAGCATTTGAAGGACATCCCCATCACAAAATATTTTAGATGTAAACTATTCTACTAATAAATATTAGCTATTAATAATTTATATGGTATTTTAAAATACATATGTAAAAGAGGCTCAAGAATTTTGTTTGAATTAAACTTCAAAATAATCTGTTGGAATTATTTTTTACATAGTCTAGAAAAATGTAACCTAAATTTACTAATTTATCTAAAATAATTAGAATCATAAGTTAGAAGTTAGACTCATACCCTGCTTTTTTGAAGCCATTTTTTCATTTCTAGGTTTCTGCCTCTATATGACATGTAAAAACACAACATCGTGGATATCATTGGTGATAGGGTAGCAAAGCTTGGTTTTAGGTAGTGAAGTAATTATGTGCTTATTTTTCTATTGCCTGAAGAAATTTTCCCATTACTTCTCTAACTTCCTTGCTTTAAGATGAATAACAGTAATTCCTAAGATAAACTTTCTATTCTTTCCTATTGCAAAATGATGTGGTTTGTATTATCACGATGGTCTGGACAGTAAAAACACCTTCTTAAGAACCTAACCTATATTGGCCGTAAGTCCTCTCAGCAGTACAACCAGAGCAAGGTACTTTCAGAGGCTGTGACTTATAGTGGGGATCATTGAAAGGTTTTCTGCAAAAGAGACTATGGCAGTTTGCCATCAGGGAAGTGTAAATCAAAACCTCAAGGAAATACTACTTCACACCCATTTTAATGGCTATAATCAAAAGGGCACATAACAAGTGTTGACAAGATGTGGAATAATTCAAGCTCTTATATATTGCTGGTAGAAATTTAAAATGGCATAGTCACTTTGAAAAGCAGTCTAGCCATCTGTAAAAATAGTGTCCCCATAGGAACCAACAATTTTACCTTTAGATATGTACCCAGTAGAATTGAAGTGTATGTTCACACAAAATCTTGTACATGGATGTTCATGGCAGCAATTGTCACAATAGCCCAAAAGGTGGAAACAACCCAAATGTCCATCACTAACAAATAGATAAAATGTGGTATATCAATACAATGGAATATTATTTGACAATAAAAAGGAATAAAGTACTGGTATATGCTACCACATGGATGAACCTTATACTAAGTAAAAGAATCTAGCAGTAAAAGATATGATTCTGCTTATATGAAATATCCCGAATAGGCAAACTCATGGAAATCGAAAGTAGATTGATGATTTCATAGGGCTCTGGGAAGAATAGAGAGGTTGGGAGTTTGCTGTTAAGGGGTACGTTTTCTTTTGGGGGTGATGAAATATTCTAAAGTTGCCAATCATGATGGATGCACTTGTTTGTGTGTGAATATACTAAAAGGCACTGAATTGTGCAAATTAAATGCATGAATTGTATAATATGTGAATTATATTTGAATTGTGCTGTTAAAAAAGAAGTGAGACTAAGGCATTGACTACAGTTATTAGCATACCAAGGCCTGATTTAGTGTGAATGATGATAAGATGTTGAAGGAGAGGGTCATAAAGGAAGTCATCTGCCCAAAATACAGAATATGGGGGTTGGAGATAAAAGCACTGGAGGTTTGTCTTCATCACCAACCAGGAAAGCTGTGACCCAGGCACTGAGGGTGGTTCCGACTCCCCCAGATGCTCCAGGCTATTATTGATCCAATTCATCCCCTATTCCACTGATCTGCCTTCTTGCTTCACAATTTGCTGGATGCTGTAGAGAAAGATAGTGCTGGTCAGTGTTCTTCTGAAGTTTCATCTTGTTTTTTCATTTAGAACATATCCCTTTGTTGCTTATTTTGCTTGGCTCTCTGGTTTGCTTTCTATGCAGTAGATAAAACACTCACCTCTCCCAGTTCTGAAGGAGTGGTTTCCTGCAAAAAATGAACCTTATTGTTCAACCCTGCCCTAGCTCTTGGTTGTCTGTCAAACTTTTGTTTTGTCCAAGCAGCCAGTTTCATTTTTAGTGGCTCCCAGTGGTGGAAGCGGTGTCAAGACCTGTCCATGTCCCAAAAGGGAGGATCTCAGCACCAGATTCAGGCTGATTGGAAGCCAGACCCTCATGCAGTAGTTTTTCAAGTGTGCAGATATGTACGGTCCTATGGGACTGCAAGCATGAGGCTGGCAGACCATCAGTGCCTGGCAGTCTAGAGGTGATCCTTGGTGGCATCTGCCCAAACTGGGGCACTAGAGGTGTATAAAAGCTCCTTCCTCTCTGGGAGATGCTGGCACTCTGGAACAAGTGGAGGGAGAGCTCAAAAAGGGCACCCACAGGCTTGAGTAAGACAGAGTGTAGAGATGGTGCCTGCCAGGTAAGAAAAAAGAAAAAAAGAAGCCTCGAGTTAAAAAGAAAAGATGGCATCTACCAACTAATACAAGGCTGAAGAAGAGCATGCAAATGTTGTCCATGGGCTGGAGTGAAAGAGGGGAGAGTGTAGAGATGGCAACTTCTGGGAGAGGGGGAAAAAAGAAAGAAAGGGCCTAGAGTTTTTAAAGGCAAACCTGGCACCTGGTGGCTGAGGCAAGGCAAAGGGAGAGCACAAAGATAGTGATTGCCAGTCTCCATCCCTGGAGAGCGCCCCTCCAGGCCCCCAAATGTGTGCCAAAGAAGATGCCTGCCCCTCAAGTGAATGCTGTAAGACTAACGAATGAGCCTCTTCCTCATAAAGTCCAGGCACCCTCCCACCTTTTTACTTAATCTTTAACTACTTTTTCTAAAATATAATTGAAATAAAGTACATAATTTGAAATATATTTAAAAAAATATTTTGATAAATGTATACATTCATGAACACATAATCACAGTCTAGAAAGTGGTAGCCATTATTCCGATTGTGTCCTTGGAAACTTTTCCCCCATATTTAGAATGTATTTTATTATTATTTTTTATTTTCAGGCACCCCTTGACTGGCCACTCTTGCCTCGGGTCCCAGGGCCAGTGAGTCCATGTGTGAGTTCTGTGAGGGCCATTCCTCAGACTGGTATAGCCTTGTGGGTCTCGTGGGCCCCTCTGTTTTTCAGCACTCCACGTCTTGCTCCTCCTCTCTCAGGTGCAGGTTTTAAAAGTTGGGGATACCCAATGTGGGGTTAAACTCTTTGCTCCTCATAGAGAAGCTCCAGGTTCTGAGTTCCCTTCCAGCTGTGGGTTGCCTTGGAGGGAGTTGGGTTTATGGCAAGATTGTGTCCCTGCCTCTCCTCCCCACCTCACTGTGGGCCTCCTCCTGTTTGCCTGAGGCATAGGAGTAGCTGGGCCAGTTTCTAGGCATTTTTTAGAGAAAATTGTTCCTTTTGCTGCTACAGATTTGGTGTGACCGTGGGAGAATGTGAACTCAGGATTCTCTTATATTGTCATCTCGAAAGAGAACCCTGGTCAGTGTTCTTGACTATATTTTTTGCCATTTATTAAGGAGTGGACTTTTAGGCTCTTGCATGGGCAGTAGGGAGGGATGGGTCAGAGAAAGGGGAGGGAGCTAAAGTTTATTCAGATCAGCAGTTATACTCACTGCACTGTTAGGCTCTCTGCCTACCTTTCAGTCCTCACAATCATCCTGTAAGATAGGTGTTATTTACAATTTAGAGTTGAGTAAGTTGAGGCTGAGAGAGAACAAGTGGTTGGTCACCTAGCTCCCAAGCAGCAGCACCAGTATGTAAAAGCAGGTCTAGTTCTTACTAAAGCCTGGGACTTTTTCACGTAAATGTCCAGTAGTATGATCCAAAATCCCCAATTCAGACACACAGGGAATTTACAGACAAATTTGGGATCTGAAAAACTGAGAACAGACAAAAACCCCATGCAGATACTCATCACAATCATGCTGCCCTGTATTAGCCAGGTTTTACTATCACACGCACTTTTGATTAAGAGGGTAGGCTGGGTCATGCACTGCTGCCAGGACACAGGGACCTGAGGGGGTCCTGCTGACCAGTAGTCCACCTTCACTTGCTCAACACATCTGATATCCTTTGCAGATGCTCAAAGCACGAGCCCTTATAGTTACCTGCCCCCTTGCTTCTGAGTGTTCCCTCCACGCACCAGGACTGCTTTGTATAACAGGGCTCCAGGCAGCTGCTGTGAGCTTGGAGGTCAGGCCAATGTGGGCTGAGGACATGAGGACACCTGCCTCTTGCATGCAAAGATGGAACAAATGACAACATTTGTTGCCTTGGATCTGAGCAGCCCAGGCAGCATGTGTGAGGGCCTCACAAGCTCTGTTTTCTTCATAAGCATAGGCCCCTCTTTTAATATCTGGAGCAGGGAACAGATGTTTCATCAAAAGACACATTTAAAATAAAGATAATTATGCAGTAAGAGGCTTAATTACATCAGCTTATTCAGGTCCACTTAATTGCCTGACAGCCTGAGTGCCTCCCACTTATTTGCAGCCCAGGCTCTCGTGTTTTGCTGGTTTATCAAATCTTTTGATGGCTCCAGGAAGATGTTATTGACTTAGCAATTCAGATAATATCAATTCCTTATATACAGCTGGTAGAGGAAAATGTAAATATTTTTAACAAGTAATAAAGAATCATCATTTTGCTCGAAGTGGCTTAGGGTGTCCTATAAATGATTAATAGCTGGAATGACTCTGAGAGGTAAGCCTGAACTACACATTTCATCTTTAGTTGTCTCTTGATCATATCTGAAACCTTTCTGTCAAATTAAAATCACAGGGAGAGGGTAACTTGCTAATTTAAGGAAGCCATTTGAGTCAAGTGACAATGAGGCAATTGACTGACCCACCAAAAAAAAAAATTGTATAGTGCTGTTTCAATCTCTCCTTAATCTTAAAGGCATAGGTTAGTTCTGTTTCAGACCAGCATTCTATCTCCTTTTTCTCTTCCTAGACCACTGACCTCTTTGAAGCAATATTTTTTACTCACTGCTTCTATTTTCTTTCTCCGTTTCTTTCCCTCCACCAAACCTTGCATCCTGACTCCTGCCCACATCACTCTTCTGAAAACAAATGGCCCTCTGCTTCTATTGAGTCTTTATTTCATTACATGTTCTGTTGCATTTGTGGACTCTCTTCTTGGCTTCGAGGATATTGCACTCTCCTGGACTTACCCCTTGAATCAGTTGGAATCCCAGCGAGAAACAGATGGCACATTCACATTGAGTGATTGAAAGGAGTACAATCAAGAGGCTCTTTACAAAGATGGGGGGGTAGCTGACAAGGGATGGGGTAGTATGTGGAGACTACAGACAGGTGGAGCTGTGATCATCCACCAGTGTTGAGAGGTGGGAGCAATGAGCAGAACTGCTGCATGGAGACGACCCACCTGACAGAAGCTGTGCACTTCAGTCAGAGAGAGGTAGGCAACCTGGGGCAACCCATCAGAAGAAGAGCTAGGGGGATAAGTACTACAACTTCACTCTCTTTCCAGCCTCTGATCTTCATCAGTGCTTCCCATTGGCCAAATTAGACCCAATGCCAGAGGCTAAGTGAGCCCGTGCAGGCAGCTCCTACAAGTCAGCTTCCCTGGGCACAAAGCAGGGTGCAAATGGATTTAGAAGGGCAAATGGAAAATATTCACTGCATCCCCATCTTTTTATGTTCTCGTTGTCTCATGTATTGATTAGCCTTCCTCCGTCACCATCTCTGTAAGTATAGTGTCCCTAAAGGCTCTGTATGCCCTCTTCTCCTTGTCCTAGACAGTCTCACCTAGGTCTTGACTTCCAATATGATTGTTATGTGGATAATTTCCAAGTTCCTATATCTAGTTCTTTTCTGCCCAGCTGCTTTTGCTGGATGTGTCTTGATTAATGACTCGCCACTCCCTCCATTTTAACACATTCAAATTGAACTCATCCCTGTTACAGTCTCCTTGAAGTCTATTCCAGGTTAAAGTTATTCTTCCAGACACTTATGCTTGAATCACTATACTTGCCTCTGTTTCCTCACTCATATCCAGCCAACTGGCTACTAAGTTCTGTGAATTCCATCTGTGATTTTTCTCCAGTACTCCTTCCCTTCTTTCCATCACCATGAGCAAGGGCATAGGTCATACTCTCATTTTTATGTGCACTCTTCTATAATAACTTCCTTGCTTCTAGTCTTTAACTTTTACAGAAGCAGTCCTCCACACTGCTTCTGAAGTTATCTTTTTAGGGAGTTTACATTTTGTTAAACTCGAGTAAAAGCCTTTAATGTCTTAATATCACCTAACAAATCAGTTCAATTGCTTAGGGTGGTTTTCATTGCCCATTCCATTGTAGTCCCAACCTATTTTTCTATTCTAACTGCTTAGTACATCCTTTGGGGTATTTCATACTTTATACCTCCTTCTTTTTATTATCCTACTTCCTCTATCTTGTCTCTCCTTTTAAATTAAGATAAGCAATGCGGATGTGAGTGAGGGTAGTAGTTCATATAACATAACAGAGAGGGACGGACATTGTGGCATTTGGAGAGAGTGTGCCAGTGTGAAACAGTTTTTTTTTTTAATTATTGTGGATTTGTTGCCATGAAGGAATGTAGAAACTTTGTTTTTGGATGTTTATTATTCAGGACTACCTAAAATTTTGAATATTTCTTTGAAGCTCCCATGGATGAACACTCATGTAATTTTTATCATGTGTTTAAGATCTATCTGTATTAGACCTTCTCAGATAGATTTAGTTCAACAGGAAAGGACCTTGACAGGCACATTTGGCCTTACCTGCAGAAATGAACTTGAACATTTCATGTGCTACACAGGGCTCCAGATCCTGCTGCTTGTTATCCAGGGGGACCAATGGCCACATCCCAAGTGCCGCATGGAAGAAATACAGCACTGTGGTAAAAGAAAAACAGAAACAAAAAAAAAAAAAAGGGAGACAGCTATTTGCTGATTTTCAAATGTTGGAAGCTGCAGCCTGCTCATACTCCTGCATTCTGAGAGATTTGGAGTCCATTGACTTTCTCTACATATGATGGCAAAAGTGGCTACCTATGGATACCTAATGTTTAGTGATCAAGGGAGAATGCAATGAGGTGCTATTTTTCAGAAGTACTGGTATGATGGGTGATTTGCAGTTTTTAAGCAGGTGACTCTGGATGCAGGGCTGACCCCAGATTCCTGAACACAGGCTAGTCATGTTTGACAGCTTTATCAATGAGGATGTGGCTCTTGCTATGAGTTAACTCTTTAAGGACTTGGTTTTGTGGACTTTCATACACTGAATTCTGCATTTTCACCTGGTCACCTGAGTAGGATGGGTCTTCACATTGACTAGAAAATTAGAGAAGGTCTTACGAAAGTGTAAGGTGAATTTTCTACATCATTAGAATCCTTCAAATTCTTGGAATTTATAGACTTCTACAAGACTAAGTGTAAGGGACTGGTTTGTTTTAGTCTGGCAAATGTGACTCAGCTCTGTATGGAAAACCTACAGAAGTGAAGTGGTGGGCAGGAGCCAGACCTTCCAACCGAGTTTTCCCATGGGAATCAGGCCTAGAAAATGCATACAGACTGTTATGGTTTGCTCTTGCTAAAACTCCATCACCCTGGTCTAAAACAACAAATGTTTATTGTCTATCTTCAAGGTAATTTCCAAAGCCTGTGTGAATTTTCCCAAAGACAGAGCTAATCAGCTCATCACCATTCCCCTCTGCATGTTATTTTATTTCCTTGATTGTACCTAAAATGTAGACAATAATATTCTATGTAATAGGTAGTAATTTTTTTTCTGATGTAAGACACGAGGAAAACAATAAAAGCCTGTGTAGGCAAAGGTCAAGGTGCTCTCCTCTTGAGGGAGTGGCCGAGGCACCATAGACACTCTCCCCTTGAGAGAGTAGCCATGCTGTTCCCTTTTTCTGCACAGGATTGTTGTCACCTGTGTATGTATTTTCATCATCAGCCACAACAGATGGACTCTGCTGACCAGAGTCCACCACACCTGGTGCCCAGGTACAGGCGCCCAAAGGCTACCAGCCGTTGTTGTGGCCAACATACTAACATGGGTGGAACGTGCACAACAGCCCAGCTAAGGGCTGACGACCCCCCCAGGGCTTTTTGGAGGGCATAGGGTGTGTTGTATTTCAGGGAAAAGGCGGTATTTTTCCAAGGTCACCCTCTCTTGCAACCACACTCTTTAGTAATCAGGAGCCTTGCTCTCTCTCTCTCTCTCTGGCAATTGCCGCACCTTGTGGGCATGGTTTGAGCATTAAGAGCCACAAGGGTGCTCACCGCAACAAAGTCACCTGTGACAGGATGAGTTGGATGTGGACCAGGACAGAACACTAGGTTTCCTGCCAACTGCAAGCAAAAGCCCACGCAACGAAAGGCACACTGTAAAACTTTTAGGCTTGGGAGAAAGAGCAATGAACTTTCCTTTCAATTAGCTTTTTTTTTTCTTACAAGCGCCTCTGCACACTCTTTAAAAGCTGCTTTTTGCAGCCCTTTTGATTCTGCCTTTTCCCCTCCGCCTGCCTATAAACAGAAAAGCAGATAGTAAATGACTATTTCAGTTTCAACTGGACTGTGAAGATTGCTTTGAGAACTCAGAGTTAGTTAACAAGGTTGTTTATGAGTCTCAACTTCTTGCTGAAGCACCGAAGATAAGAGGCATTCCTCCCTCCAGCTTGAGATCTCAGGCATTCCTATGTGAGTAGGGGCCTTGCAGAGGTGTCTGGGGTCAATCCCTGAGATGTACAGGGGCTTCATAGGGAATTCCAATCACAGTAATTTAACTCTCGGCTTGGTCAAAGAGTGCAATATAAAGGTTGGTCACCTGGTGCTTCAATACCTCCCCTTGAGTCTTAGACATGTGGAAAAAACCTGAAACCTGTAAGCAGGGTTAGAATACCCTGGATGCCAGTCAGCCCTCCCTGACGGTTTTCACCAAGAGTACATTTTTGACCCACCACACTATACTCCCTAATAGCTACTTCGCTGGGGTTTAGTACGGGCAGCGGAGTCTGAAAGGGCAGGAATTGAAAGTAAAAAAGAAACCTTTTAACAACAAGAATGGGCTCTAACTTGTCTAAAAAGCAAGAAATCTACCTGCGTGTATTGCAGCAACTCCTCTGAGGATCAAGATGTGAGGTAAAACAACATCTTATACAGCTTTTACAAACTATAAAGGAATATTACCCTGCTTTTCCTGATAAGAGAACCTTAGATATTAGGGTTTGGGGAAAAGTAGGTAATAAATTAAAGGCTTTGCGGGATAGTGGATTTCCTATTGGAGTTCAGAACTTATTAATTTAGGGACTAGTCAAGACTGCTCTCATGCCTATGTAGACTAAGAAAAAGGAGCTAGTTACACAAGAAGATACGGAGTCTGGTTCAGATGAGGAAGTTGTTTATGATGCAGCAGAAGAACAGGCTACCAGAGTTCTACCTACAGCCTCACCAGAAAACCTGCCTGATAGTAGCTGCTCCTTATCTCAATTCTGGGAGTGTTCCTTCCCACAAGATCAATCACCACCGAGAAAGCCAAAAAAATCAGACAGATACCCTGTTAGGATTATGAGACAATGCCTTCAGCAGGGAGCAGAGGCAGGTGATTTAGATGCCTTTTGGCTTTTCCCATTATACTCAAGGGTCAAAAGAATGTCCATGAGCCCCATCCCTTTTCTATTTATAAGGATTTTTTAAAAAAGTATTAAAGAAAATGGTCTTCAGTCCACTTATACTAACAGACTATTTCAAGCCATTACTGACAGTTACAAGATGGCACCTTGGAACTGGAGCGGCCCCACCACACTAGGTTTTTGCCAAAACTCACATCACAGCACCTAGTCCCCATACTGAGCTGGGGGTCTGTAACATGACCATCCAAGTAGCTGCTTACTGGGTCTCTCATGGGAGCTTCAAAGCAGCATGCGTGAGCAGGTAGGGGCAACAGCTCCAGCGATGTGGTAAGGTCAGGGGCTTAGTGCTTGAGTCACCAATCTGAGGGACAGAAAGGAGGCCACTAGTAATAATAGTGATGACCACTGGTGGGGGGAACTTCATACTCCAAACCCTCATACTCCCCTGGGCACCCTCATGAAGGACTTTGAGGTCTTACATCACCTATCCTCCAGTCATGATGAGGAATGCTCTTTCTTAAATGCCACACTTATCCCCTCCATGTCACCATCTTCCTATTCTCCCCACATCCATAACTTTTGCCACCCTTGTCATGAAGGAAGATTTTCATCCACTTGAAATACTAATCTTCCTGATCTCAGATATTTGCTCCAAGTTACTATCTTGGATTTTGAGAGCACTATTCGAATTACTTCATATCCACAAACATGTTAATCATCACTTGCTATAGACTGATGACCTGATGGAATAATGCAATTGGTGCCTCAGGAATGCCCTATTCACACTTATCCTACACAAATCATGACTTCTTCAGACACTACAGAATCTGCACAGAACAACCTGCCTACTCATTCATCCACAATTCCATCCTTCTAGCAATGATCTCTTCCACCATCTCAGGTTTTTAGCTACTACCAGTAGAAGTTACAAACCACTCAGAAACAATTACATGATATGTTCCAGTAATCCTAAGCACCATATAAAACATGAGTTGCCTGTCACTGAACCCTAGGAGAGATCATTTGAATAACATATGGTATCTGAGTTCTCAAGAAATACCCATGCATGCTTAGAACTATAGAATTGGTACCTAGGGCCTAATATTCCTGTTCATGACTCTGCCATGAATGACCTTTTAAGCCTTCATACTCCAGATCTTGGCTGCAAAGACCAGGGAATGACTTTCTGGTCCATCCTAGACCCTGAAAATATAGCTAGTGATGCTTTATACCACATAGTAGTGGCGTGTGAAAGCAAGTGATAGACAACAATGCCTGCTGCAGGCTTGTTCTGTGCTTACCTTGTGGAGATACTGTCTACCATCTCTGGCCTCACAGAGACCTCATCAAGTGACCTGGCTCTCCACCTTCCAAAAATAGAAGATGCTAAACCTTAGAAAACCCACAGGTCTTTGTCCTTTGAAATGTTTTCCATCTGCTGTGGCCCAGTTCGAATGACCACTTGCTTTTGTGAAGCGTTTCCCAACCACCCAGCCAGAATTAGTGAGTTCTTCCTCTGAACTTCTGTAGGTATCTACTTCAGCAAAGGGCAGGAATGGGTGTCAAATTATGTAGAAACTTCCTAATGTGACAGATCTTATGTGAATTCTTAAAGCCACATAATAAGATAGTATTTTTAGCTTCATTTATGGTTAAGAAAACTCAGGTTCAAAGAAGTATTAGAACTTGCTTAAAATCACATAGATATTAAGTAGCAATATCAGGATTCATAGGAGTCTTTTTCAGATTAAAATATGTTTCTCTATAACACGTTGTTTTCCAATTTACTTCGTTTCCAATGTGATATATTTAGGTTTTTTCCCTTATATCAGAGTTGCAACTTCAGTTTTTTCCACGTGTCAGGCGGGCAATACAGCTGTATGGAGTGGTCAAATGTCAGCCAGCAAAGAATGAGCTCAAGAGTGCAAGTCCAGCTTAAAGCGCTCAAATTAGGAAGTCAACAAACAAGCAAACAAAGCAGGGCTGTAGACCAAATTTGCCTACAGGCCACCAGTTTGCAAACCCTAGCAAAACACCTGATTCTATGACTAAAGTAAAATCTTCAGGGCTGGCTTTGCAAACTACTCATTTTAGCAAAGCCTCCCTCTATTGTCCTGGCCCCTGCACGTAGTAGATACCAATAGATGTCCACTGAGTTAAACGAAAAACTTAAAATGTATCTTTAACCTTCAGACTCATGTTCAAATAACCACTTGAACATGTTGTTTTTATAGCATCTATTCACACCAAGGTAGTGTATTTTTTTCTTTATTTAATTATTGTTCAAATACAGTTTTCTGTCTTTTACTCCCATCCCAGCCCACCCAACAGTGCTCCTCACCTCCCTTTCATTTCCATCCCTGTTAGTTTTTGTCCATGTGTCCTTTATACTTGTTCCTGTGAATTCTTTCCCCCAAGGTAGTTTAAAACTATTAGAAAGGTTTTGTTAAAATCCATCTCCCCTCAACTGCCCATCTAGAATTTTGGAGTGAGACCGGAGACAGCAAGGCCAAAAATGACAAATTGGTCTGATTTCTTATTGTTGGCCTCAACAATCACAGAACAGATGCTTGGTTTCCCAGTGGCCCTGAAGATGTGATCCATTCAATAGGACAGAGTGATTCTGTCACTGAGGTACATTTTGTTTATTAACTACAAGCTCTACTTAAAATGAGGAAATTACATGGTGAAAACTTAACCAAAACTCAGGTGTACCTCAACAGTCTGCCAGCGTGAACAAAGGTTCTGCCCAGTTCCTCATTTTATAGGTTTCCCCTCCCTACTAGCAAGTACATGAGTCTGATGGCCGCGAGGAGAAACCCTGATATGTGGTTCTCAGAAAGTGAAAGAGAATTGCTTTAAGGAAGCCAAGACCCGAAAAACCCTGTCAATTACTGTTGGTTTTCTGACAAGAAAGATTTATGGGTAATCTTATTTTATAAAAAATTATAAAGCCTTTGAGCTACAAATAAGTACCTGGACCCAAACGAGAGGATGAAGGGATTATTTTGTCACTCAGGAATGTGTTTGCTTTCATGTTCTACTATGGTAGACTTTGTATGAAATTACACATACTAATTTTTTCAATATGAAGTCCTTAAAATAGAAAGTCCTACTTAAGACAGAGTTACCAAATTTATCTTAAAGGAAAAGAAGGATAGTTGTCCTGGAATGATTTTAAATCCATTCTTTTGGATACAGGCTTCTTGAACAAATTCTGATAAATTTTGGAAATCTTCCCACTAAAACTTTGAGGTTTTAATATCATTATCATTTTGTGGTTACATTAACTACTATTTTTAAGGGCAGCCACGAAGGTTAACCATGTGCAATGAAAAATCTTAAAACTGCTTTCCATGTTTATTTAAATGGAATTAGCTCATGTTTGGAATTAAACTTTGCACTCCTTTGCCTAGATTTTTTTCAGATACTCTTATTTTTAGACAGATATAGTACACTAGTATAATATATAAGACATTCCAAGACTCTAACATTTACTGCTTAATTTTGCATTCATGCTTTTTAGCTTGCATCTTGCAATTTTCCTAGTTAATCAAAGACTTTTTTCAGTTCCTACCACAACACTGGGATGTTTTGAGTTTTCTATTGATCCCTGGATTTTGACTGCTCAGCTTTCATATCGTTCTCTGATCCCCAAACATATGTCTCTCCACATTTTATTCTATTATGTTTGCATTACATATTTTGGGGGTTGTTAAGTAATTTTTCAATGTTTACATTATTATGACCATAGAAATATGTAAGTAAATATGTAAATATAATGATATACAGGGTGGGGCAAAAGCAGATTCACAGTTGTGAGTATGGAAAATAAAATAATAATCAATAAATAAGGACACAAAAATAAACTTTTACACACACACAACTGTAACCCCACTTTTGACCCACCCTGTATACAATGAACTCTACATTATACTATATTTAATATATTTAAATTTTTTTACCTTTTTCCTAAGACTAATAATTTGAATGTTTTAAGCTGTGCACACACTCTACGGTTTACTCTTTGCTGACATTTGGCTATTTTACACAATTATATTGCATCACCCCTCCACCTCACCATGAAGTAATTGTCGTTTATGATCCTGCAATCCATCCTAGCATTTTCTGAAAGCACTCTGAAACTCCTTTCAATCTAGTCTGACTCCTCAGGTGAACTGTTACTCCCTTTTCCCAGCCCCCTTTGAGAAATGCCCTCCTGAAACCCTGTGCCACCCTTCTCTCATGTGCACTGGTTGTGCTCTGGACCCACCCAGCTATTGTCCTGGGGCTTCTGCTCTAGGAAGTGGTGAATTACACAAATGCCCAGAATCCTTTACTCTTTCATGAATCCACACTCTTTACACTGTGTCTGTGCAGATCTTCCCATCAAGCAGTGAAACTGATTTTCCTTCCCTTGAATCTTGGCTAGCCAACAGAATGGTCACTTTGGTCAACAAAATGGCAGCGACATGTGTCTCTTCTTCTAGGCATACTTCCTCTCCTTGCTCTTGGAACCTTACTGGCCCATGACAACAATCCCAGTTTATTTGGAGGATGAACAGTCATGCAGAGTAAAGATGACCCACCCTTCTAAGGCTGCCCTAGATTGGGTAGTCCCTAGTTGACTCAGAACTTGACTGCAGATGCCTGAAACCATCCAAGACCACAAAAACTGCTCAGCTAAGCCTAGCTCAACTTGCCAACATGCAGAATCTTGAACTGAATGAATACTTGCTATTTTAAAATCTAATATAACTGGTTCCAAGAGAATGTACCAGGTGAATTTATGGGAGGAGGAAAGACAGCATCTTGAGGAATGTAGTTACAGTATTGGTCCACACGAGGCCCCTGGGATAGGGAATTCTTAAGTATAATATTAGTGACAGCTTTGGTTCAAGAATATGTTGAAGGCACTTTTTTAAAAAAATGGAATATAATTCACACACCATAAAATTCACTCTTTTAAAGTATGAAATTTATTATTTTACAAGGTTGTACAGCCATCACCACTAATTTTTATCACCCCTAAAAGTAACCCCATACCCTTTAGCAGTCATTCCCTACTCCCTTCCACTCTTTTTCTCTTAATCCCTAGCAACCACTAATTTACTTTTGTCTCAGTGGATTCGCCTGTTCTGGACATTTCATATAAGTGGAATCATATAGTATGTGGCCTTCTGCGTGCTTCTTTCAATTAGGACATAATTTTAGCTCTTACATTTAGAGCTTTGATCCATTTTGAATTAACTTTTGTTTATGGTGTGAAGTGGGGGGTTCAGCTTATTCTTTCACAAGTAGATAACCAGTTGATAGTACTAACATAGTCAATGTGGAGGTGAAATTCTTCTCTAAGCAGTTGTAATATAAGAGGCAGAGGTAGCAGCACAGACTAGGAAATAGTGTCTGGTAAAATAATATGGCATCTGTGTTACTAAGCAGAACTCACCCTCAGGCAATACCGAAGTTCCAGTGCAGAACAAAAGGGCAAGTGAAACAAGTTGGTCAGTATAATTGATGAAAAAGATGTACACCTTAAATAATACTTGGTGACTGAATTCCTATCATTTCGAATTTCTAACCTTTGTAAGTAAGCAGCAGTATCTCAAATGCACTCTGAGAAATCAGTAAGTTCAGAGACACCATCACAGAAATGGTGAACAAATAGTGCCAACTTAAACATTTTCTTGGGAGATTTCACCCAACTGATTTTGAGTTCACGGTTTGTGAATTCTGTTTATAGGTGTCAACTGAGTGCTTGTGGTGATACTGAACCAAAAGTGTCCTCATCATTTCTCCTTCCTTCAGACATTAAATTTTTGTTCAGTGGACTTTAATACCTTTTAGAATGGGTCCTTAGAATATACTTTTGCCTGCAGTAGCTATTGCAGAGGCTGAAGATCATCTTGTTTTCTCATTTTGGTGATTGTGGAGCCAGGGCTATAATAATCTTGTGTGTTCAGCATCTTAGAAATGGATTGTGATATTTCAAGAGATGTATCTTTGGTTTTCATTCTCACTTGGCGTTCCTAAGTAAGGAGAGCAATAAAGGTGTATTTCATTGTGTTAATGAGGCTGCTTTTAAAAAAGAATGGGAGCTGGTTGCGAGTGGAGCCACCTATGTGATTAGAGGGTTAGAACTTTCAGTTCCTCCCCCCAAAATCTGCAGAGTGGGGAAGGGCTGGAGGTTGAATCAGTTGCCAGCGACTGATGATTTAATCAATCATGCATGCTGTGTAATGGAGCCTGTATAAAAACTCAGAAGGCTGGGGTTTGAAGAGTTGATGAACACATAGAGATTTGGGGAGAGTGGCATTCTCAGAGAGGGCAGTGAAGCTCCCGTGCCTTTTCGCACACCCTGCCCTATGCATCTCTTCTATCTGGCTTTTCCTCAGATAAAATTTTTAATATCACTTGTAATAACTAGTAATCTAGGGTGTAAATGGGTTTCCTGAGTCCCATGAGTCACTCTAGCAAATCAATCAAACACACAAAGTGAATTATGGGAACCTCTGATTTATAGTTGGTTGACCAGAAGTTTAGATAACAAACTGAACTTGCTCTTGGCATCTAAAATGGAGGGTGGTCTTATGAAACTGAGCTCTTAATCTGTGGAATCAGATTCTGTTTCCTGGTAGATAGTGTCATACTGAGTTAAATTTAGGACAGCCAGTTTGTGTCCAGGAATTTCTTGGTGGAGTAGAAAAATGCCTTCACACATCAGAACTGGGCTCCAAATCGGAGGGATGTGTACGGGGAATTGTATAGGGAATACCATTTGATGCACAGAAAGGACTAAACCCATCCCAGTGAGAGACAGCTCAGGAAGAAGCTGATAAATAAGCAACTTTTCTGAGGCATCAAGAAATCCTTTACTCCCTGACCTGGTGGTTCATTTGGGTGCAGTGTCATCCAATACACCAAAAGGTTGCAGGTGCCATCCTTGGTCAGGGTGTATCTGGGAGTCAGCTAATCACTTCTCTCTAATATTTTTTTTAAAGTCCTTTACCTGAAAGATAAAAGAGCACTAAATTAGGGAGGGTGGATTTGGAACTTAAGAATTTCAGACTTAAGAATTAAGTCACTAGGTCAAGAAAAACTGATGTTTAACTTTAACCCCTTTAGACTTTAACTTGCATTAACTTTTACTCACCAGGGCAAAACTAATTTGATTTGCACTTAATTATATTTGAAATATGATGCTTTTGAATTTTAATATGATAATGAGAAGGTGTTTATATTGAAATCGACTCATCTCTACATTGTTGACTTTTTATTTAAAGTATCCGTGTATTTTATTAGTATTTTCATGTTGCCACTTAATCTCATTACTGATTCTCACATTACGTCAGACAGTGTGCCTGGACATAATTTAGGGTGAGAAATGGAATAGTAAAGGGGTTTTCAACCTGGGATGCAGAAGGGCTTTGAAGTTAATTTAATTACAGCATCACTCAAATTCACTTTAGAGCATTCTGGGTGGGAAAAATCAGTATTATTCCCTAGTGGTTTTAAGAAGATACTTCAAACAGAATGGTGTTGTGGAAATGACTTCATGATGGTTATTATGATATACACTGACATTTACTCCAGCGTGCCAGTCATCCACTCCTTTCTGGGGCCCTCAACTGACCACATGCTTACTGATTAAGCCCAGTATGTTAAAACAAAACAAAACAAAAATCCAAAGTTAAGGAATTTTATGGTGAAATACTTCCCTTTTATTCCTGATGTTTTTGTTCCTATGAGGGATCTCGTATAATTTCATCCCTCTTCTGTCTCTTTGGCTCATTCCACCAGGAAGGACCCAGACTTCTCACTGCATGTTGCTTAGTTTCACAAGAGAAGTGTCAAAAAAGTAAGCACTCTAAGAATCTCAGGCAGAAGCTGCAAAGTTAATGATAAGGTAGACTATGCTGTCCCACAGTGTCATATCTGTTATATTCTATTCATTAAACAAGTCTTTAAAGCCAACCTACAGTTCAGAGAAAGGGAATTAGATTGCACCATCTGATGTGAACAGTAGCATTCTTATCTAGACAAGGTAGAAATTGATGGTGGCCTTCTCTGGAAATTATTTACTACCTTTTCTATATATTATGCATGTAATTCCTTTTCCATACTTTCAAATTGTCTCTGCTTCATAATTAAAATATGTTTCTTAGGAACAGCCTAAAATTGGGTCTTATTACTTAAAAACAAATTTTAATTGAAAGAGAAAGAGAAAGCAAGCAAGAAACACTGATTTGTTGTTCCACTTATCTATGCATTCAATGGTTGATTCTTATATATGCCCTGACATATATGCCCGGGGATCATACCTGCAACCCTGACATATAAGAATGACGCTCTAACCAACTAAGCAACCTGGCCAGAACCTTGGGCCTCATTATTTTTAATCAATCTAATAATTTCTTTTTAATAAGTATGTTTAGTTCATTTATATTTAATATAATTATTGGCATGTTGCATTTAAGTCTTCCATGTTAATATTTATATTTACTCTGTTCTTTTTTTCTACTGTTCCTTTTTTCAGTCTTAATGAATTGCATTTATTTTAGTATTCCATCTTCTTTTATTCCACCTAATCTTTTATGCTTCTTTGTGTTAAATTTGTTTTGAGTAATTGCCTTAGAATATACAATACGAATTATTAAATAACCTACTTTAATGAACAGCAAAAGCACCTTAAAATAGAATAATTTCCTCTATCCCTTCCCACACTTTGTGTTCTTGTCATTTTATAGTTTATTAGTACCTATGTTATAAATGCCATAATCATGTTAGTATTTCTATTCTAGTCAAAACATTTAAATTTTAATTTAGATTTTAGAGAGGGGTGTAGGGTGAAAGAATGGAGGAGAATCAGTGATATAAGAAACATTGATCGACTGCCTTCTGTGTAGGGAGCTAAACCTGGAACCTAGGTATGTGCCTTGACCAGGAATCAAACTGGTGACCTTTCAGTTTACAGGGTGATGCTCAACCAACTGAGCTATACCAATAGGGCTTAGTCAGCAAATATTTTTAATCATATGTCTATATGTTTATATGTACCTATAATATAATGTGTGTCATAATATTAAAAATTATATATGTGGGCAATATATATATATATATATATAAAGCAAATATATATGTATGTATCACATATATATCTATGCATAGGAGGGAGACTCAAAAAATGGAATTTATTTATTAAAACTTGTGTATTCTTACATGTTCAGACTTCAGTCACCTTCTAAGTACTCTCTGATGCAATATACCCATTGAGACATTTTTCTTCCACTGCTCACAACAGCTTTTGAACTTGTTGATTTTGATGCCTTTCAGTGCTTCTGCCATTTTTTGTTTCACCTCTTTCACAGCAGCAACATGTTTCCTTTTGATAACTTTTGTTCTGGGGTGACTTTTTGGGTGAATAGGGAAGGTGGGGCACAGGGGTCATGACGTTTGAACACTCCGTGTGGTGTGGGGAGGAGCACTGGTAAATCGCCCATCCTGAAATGGGCAAATAAATTGAGTCCTCAAAAAAAATCACTGAGCCCAAATGCAGCCTCCCATAACAACACCAGTTGGTGCACTGATACAGGTGGGTTCCTAGAACACTCACCTAGTGGGGGAATCCTATATGAAAGGGCCCATCCTCCAGAAGATAATTCTAGTTTTTTGGGGTCCCCCTCAAACAGATGGATAGAGATAGACACCATCTCGACTATATCTCTAAGATCTCCATTTCTCCCTCTCTCTTTAGGTCTACTACCCCTGAGCACTCAGTGAAGACCCACGGGAAAGACATGGTGAGTGGCTGGAGACTCGCTCTGTCCTACTTCACACATGAGGCTACGAAACGGTCATTAGAATTTTGGCTGCTGGGTCTGTGGTGGATCCTTCCTTTTGATGATTCTGCCAGATAGGAGAACAATGCCGGGTCTTTTCTCTCCTATAAAGGGTTCCTCATTTTGGGGAATTTGGCTCATTTGGGTTTCTTCAAGTTGCCTTGTGATAGGATTTTAAAAACGTTGACTCTGTAGTATTTTACAGCCTTTTCATATCTTTTGTTTGAGTGAGAACTTCTGTGTCTTGTGTAGAACTGTGATAGAATCCCAGCCTATGCCATTCTGAAACAGGCATGTGGGCGCAGTTGCCCACAGCCAAGACTCCCAGTGCCCAAGTTTGGAAAAATGGAAAGGAATTGTTTATTTAAGAGTTATACAGGTTGAGAATAATGGCAGAGTTCTGACATTAAGTCCCATTCTTTTTAAGATACCCACAAACACGCACATACTCCCGCCTCACTTTTGTCAAACTCAGGCCAGTTTCAGAAGTATACCAGTCAGAGGTGCAATCTTTCATGAAGAAAAACACAAGTCCACAGCTCAGCATTCCCCTAGTCTTGGTTCAGCATTCCTGCTTCTCCCAGTAATCTGGGCTTGGTTAGGCAGATCCCACAATCCCCAGCACCATCAGCCTTATTTCCATGTTCTCCAGAAATTAATCCCAAACTGCGTGGTACCTCCTTATGGTGGACCAGTGGGTTCCTTCTGCACCCTTTCAACCCACATAGCCAAGAAAGGGAAAGGCTGCTGCACCTAGTTCAAATCCTGTCCCGGAGCTTCCAGTGTGACCCCATTTCCTACTCTTCCCACCATGGGCTATATATGCCTGTTCCCTGGATCTTCTGCCTTTCCCCCGTTGCCACTGTTAGCTCAGGAGGGTGTGGCCCCATGATGCAGAATGAACCTTCTCCAAGCTCTTGAGCAGGTGCAGCAAGCCCCTAGATACATCACATTAAAATCACGCCCATCTTCCTGGCCCCTAGTGTGGCAGGCATAGCTATTTAACATACCTGTGAAGCTACTAGCCAAGTTGCCATATGTATGCAGTCTTCCAGTCGCTGTGCTTCGCTTCTCCCAACCCCCACGCCAGGTTTATGGGGAATATCCTCTGAACTCCATTACATTTTTATATGTGATTTAGAGCAGAGTTTTCCAAATTCTTTAGCATTGAGAGACTTTGCATTTAGGGTTCCCTAAACCTCAAAAGACTTCCACTCTTGAGTGGAATATATATTACATATACTCATGTATGAATATATCCTTCAAGTTTCAGCTTAAATATTATTTCCTTGTGAGAGGCTTCCTATAATAATCTTTATATTTCTCTTCTTTCTCTTCTTTCTCAATTGTGAGATACTCAGTAGTTGTCTTAGTGATGGAAATAATACTCTGTGATTAATCTGGCTATTGTAACTTAATCCACAGAAAATAGGGGGGAGAGGATTTCAGAACAGTAGTTATCTGTGATTTTGTCTGCATTGTACTTCTTTTTTGTCCTCTACTATCCGTGGTTCCCATGTCTTTGGATAAATGCTGCTCTAACATTCTATGTAGACCTGGGTGACTGTAATTCTCCAGTGCCTCTCAGCAGCACCTGTCTCCTATTCTTCGTGGTCAAGTGATCTAGGCTGAGCCAGCCATAGAACACTACCATAGTACCAATACCGCTATTATTCAATACTCCTGGTTTGCAAGGGTGTCTCCCACCTTACAGAAGCTGAATCAATACAGGCAATTCATTTATTTACGTAACTGAAAAGTACAAGGAGATTATTTCAAAAATTGAATCATGGGCATTTCTCTGCAACATGTGGGTTTTATTTAATAATGAAAATGATGAATGTTAACTTTATATTCTTATGCTATTACATTATCTAATAGGTTCTTTGTAGGTATGCTAAGTCAATGGTTTCATTACTAACTTAACAATTAGCCAGTATCCTATAGTAAAATTGTTGTATACCTTCATTTTGGGGATACTACTTTATATGCTAAGTGGAAAATATCAAAAGCCACTGCAGTTTATTAACAGAAATCAGATTATTATAGAGAAAGCCTGTCTATGGTAATAATAATTTCTTTCATTAATTTCAGATGGTCTTGTTTTAGGAATACAGCATCAAATAATGCAGTTCGTATAAAATCTGTTTACTTACTTTTCTCTTTTTCTTGCTTCTCCCTCTTTGGGCTCCCCTCTGTTTTCTCTCCCTCTTCCTTTACCTCCTTTGTTTTCTTCTTTTCCATACATTCCCTCACATCATCCCTCTTTACTGCCTACACCCCTTTCACTTTTATTAGAATGCATGTAAAGGAGACGATAAAAGAAAATAAAGTGACAGTTTACAAAGACAGGATAGGCCAACGAAGAATCCCTGAAATGTTTTAGCCTCTTCTGAGGCTGGGCCAGTTTCTAATAAAGTCATTTAGTGTAAGAGAATTCCCCTGGATGAGGATCTGGCTAAGCTTGATAGGCTCTGGGGCAGGGTTACTGGCTCTCCAGGGCTCTCCAGTTGCTGGGTTATGATGATAAAACCAGCTCTGAGTACAGGAGATTTTCATTTGATGAGTGGTCTGAACGTCTACTTAGTGGTTGTAAAATATTTGCTGCTGAAAGCCACAGAGCATTGATAAACAGATCCTGGACAGCTGAGTTATTGCAATCTACTTAACATGAGGAGAACAAATTATGAGTCAAATGTTCCTGTTTCATAACCTTACCCAGGGCCGAGGGCTGTTCAATGCTGGCGTTAACCCTGCATGCACCGCGCTTGGCCGGGATCCCGGAAAGGGCTGTGCAGGCACTGGAGCAATTCAGGTGGCTTTGCCATTAGGACAGAGGTGCGTGGAGAGGAAATTTTAAAAGGCCCATCTGGTAAAGGAAATAAACAATTTGTAAAACTGCTGTAAGGTACTGAATACACTACCTAGACTCCCTCTGTGGTGTACATTTCATCTTCCTTCGATGACACGTGTTTAGGCTTATTAAGTCTTGTCTTCAGCATAATACCGTATTCTTTTATGTTGTTGGGGGAAGGGAAGGAATATGTATGTGCCTGTTCTCCATTAGTCATTTGAACCTGGGTCAGTCATCTCAGCCCAAGTACTATAAATAATCTCATTGAAATCTGACTCCTTTTCTGTACTTCCCAGATTATGCTTTTCTGTAACATGTGCAGAAAGGGATGGTTTCATCTCACTCATGGGAAACAGACTAGGAATTCGTCTCTAGTGCCTGTGATTAATAAAAGTAAACAAAATAGTGGGTTTTTTTATTCCTTAACCAGTTCTCAAGCATCTATTCGAGGGTTCCAATTTGAGCATGAGTGAAAAGCATTTTTAGTGGGCAGTGAGAAAACAGTTCCTTTGTTACTCGAGACTTAAATGTTGTTCTGAGAATTTGGCTTAATCAGGGGCATGGGGTGCTATTTGAGCCTTAGCCAAGTTGAGGCGCATTTCTGTCCTGCATCTTCATTCACTTCCAGCTCACACGCTCACCTCCCCCAAGAGCAAGTACACACGTGCAACATGCATGCCCACGTCCGCACTCCAGACTCGGACTGTGACTGCGCTGAGGCTTCCACTCCCGCAAGCCATTTTCCCTGCTTCACTCGCTCCCACGGCTGGAATTGCTGCTGGCAATTTACTTTCAGAATTCAGACATGGACTTGGAAATAAAAGTATGCAAAATACATGTTTTAATAAAAAATACACGGAGCCAAATTAAGCTGCACTGTATTTTTCTTCTTACTGGCACACTCCCAATAGCTTCAAATTGGTTTTCCTGTGCCAAGAATTTTCTTAAATGAAATCCACTGTGCTAGGAAGGCTTTTAAGGCCTCTTCACCTTAAAGTGCAGACCTCTGAATGCGGCCCTAAAAAAGCAAAGTCTAGATTTGGCATGCCACTTAAACCATGATTAGTAGAGCGTATCAGCATGCTAGAAAAAGCTGTATTTGTGAACCTCCTGTTCTTCAGCTTTTGATAGCCAGCCAAGCCCTAAATCAATTCCAAAGAGTGAAAACTAAGATAATAATGAGAAAATAGACTTTTCATGCGAGAAAACAGGGAAGCATCTTACTGTGCACATGCTGACTTTGGGTCTCATAGAACCAGAATCAGTGACTCTGGCCTGCTGGCCTCGTCGTGAAGTCAGTGCACTGTGTTACTGTACACAGATCCTCCCTACTCTGGAGGTCTCAGTTTCCTCATTAGCGAACTGGGGACCAATTGTGCTAGCTTTCTTGTGTGGAATATAATGCATTCCTTATTCCTGTGTACCTGGTGCTTCCAGTCAGCTGGGATATTTTGGGGGGGGGGGGCGGTTAAAAGCTTAACTCCTGTTCTGAATTAGTCTGAGGCAGACTTGATATTTTTTTCTTCCTGTTGAAATATGTCCTTGTGCCTTGCTTGACAAGCTGTTGTAAATGTTTTGAGACATCTTTTTTATTTTGAAGTCTGTGTCTGAGCAAGGTGGCAAATGGACACACTTTCAACTTTTCCTCCCTCTGAAGCCGAGTGGTGGGTGTTCATGGTGGCTATTTGTTCAGGAGAATCAGCCATAAATCAGGACTCATTTTCTGTTTTCTTCTTATTGATGGAATTGCTGTAGGAAAACAGCTTATCTCCCAAGCTCCTTGAGCCGTGCTGGCCTGAAAGCTGCATGCAATAAAAGTTGTTTGGACAGGAGAGTGACCAAACATGACAATGGGCAGAGGGGGGTGGCGGAAGGGGGGAGGGGTGTGCACGCTTGCCTGTTTTGAACCCAGACACTCTTTCCCATTTTTCTTTGTTAAATTACTTTTTCATATGAAGGACTCAAAGGGAACAGCCCCTACTGGCAGCCAGAAGGCAGAAAACAAACCCTTTGAAATTTCTAATTTGTTTATAGATGGTCCTCCACGAGCCAGCTGGAAAATAATTTTGTCTGCCAGAGACAGTGAGCAGCTACCCAAGGGTGCTGTGGTGAAAAAAATGACTCTCCAGTTTTGGTCCTTGAATGTCTTATTGTTCAGTGCACAGCGGTTGTTCTGAAATTACTCATCTGGCAGAGAAAGAAAATGAAAGAAAAATCCCTCCTCTATTCTCTGGCCTAAGTTTCTAGGAAATATCTTTAAAAAAGGGCATTTCTTTGGCTTCATTTGTTTGTCAATTAATTTTGGAGTTACATGAAGATGTAACTCCAAAAGATGTAATCTTGCCCTCTAATTGATGAGTCTTTTCCTCTCTGAGGAAGATTTTTGTTGTGGATACTTCTCAGACCAATCACTTTGCACAACTGAGATGTTGTTTTCTCCCTGTGAGGTGCTAACAAGTTGAGCTACTTTTCTAGATAATACCACACATTCCACAAACTCTTATTCTGAGGGTGTTTCTCAATGTGGGCAAGATAAAGGTTTAGAGATAGTCAGAGAATCTCTGTTCTGTAACATAAAAGCGTTTCTAGAAGTTTCCCCCTCAGTTTGGCTATTTGTGAAATGGGTAGTAGGATCACCTATTCTGCGTCGCACGGTAGTTTTGTGGACATGCCCTCATACCTGGTATAGCTGAGTAGCAATGTATTCTCAGAAACTTAGATCGCTGGCTTGGAGGAGAGTGCCTCATACAATTATTTTATTTTTGAGCAGGAAGTAGACCCCCAGTGACTTGGCAAAGGAAGCACAGCTGTTTGGGGCACAGTTATGGCCTGAACTCAGGTCTCTATTGTTAGCCCACTGCTGCTTCTACTGCTCCTTCTTTCTGCACAGCATTGGGGTAAAAAAAGGTAATATGTCAATTTTACATCAATCCTTCTAAATTAATAATCTTATCTCCTCCCTATAAATCCAGAAGAGGACTAGCTATTTGCTTTCTAAAGCTGGAAGAGTAATCCAAGTGGGTCCATCCAGCTGCTTGTCTCCCCGTACCTGTGCTTGGGTGTTGAAAACGGCTAAAATTATGCAACTCTGGTTCTGACTGATGTGGCTCAGTAGGCTGGGCATTTTCCTGAAAGTGAAAGTTTGCCAGTTCAATTCCTGGTCAGAGCACAAGCCTGGGTTGCTGGTTCAGTCTCCAGTCAGGGCATGTACAAGAGGCAACTGATCGATATTTTTCTCCCTCTCTTTCCCTCTCTCTAAAAATAAATAAATACAAATTAAAATAAAATTACTCAGGGAACTTCCGCCAAGATGGAGGCGTAGGTGGAAGCACTGCACCTTCTCACACAACCAAGTTTAAAAACAACAAAGTCTTAGCAACAAAAATGCAGCCGAACCACAGAAAATTGAACTACATGGAAGTCTGACAACAATGAACTCTTCAGCCAAATCAGTAAGAGGGGCAGAGCCAGCAGCAGAGAGGGGTCGGGCAGGACCCACTGGACCAACCTGGGCCAGCAACCTGGGCGAACAACCCGGGCGAGCAACCCGGGTGCGCCAACAGCCATGGGCGGATCCCAGGTGTGGAGTAGTGGGTGGACCCACTGAGGGCACAAGGCGGTGGACTCACTGAGGGCTGACCACAGTCACACATTCGAGTGCAAATAAACCGGTGAAGGAGCGAAGCAGTGAGACAGACCGTACAGGACCCAGTGGCGGAAAGTAGCAGAGGGGACAGCCATTGTCCCTCTCTGACCCCGCCCCCACATACAGTGTCACAAACCAGCGACCTGGGTGGCCCCGCCCTGGTGAACACCTTCTCGTACATAACAGGCATGAACAGATCAAAACATGGCTCAAGAACAACTCAGAGCCCCAGAACCAATAAATTTAAGCAATGAAGAAATAGCTAAACTTTCAGATGCACAGTTCAAAACACTGGTGATCAGGATGCTCACAGAACTGGTTGATTATAGTCACAAATTAGAAGAACATATGAAGGCTGAACTAATTGAAATGAATGGAAATGCACAGGAAACCAATAGTAATAGAAAGGAAACTGGGACTCAAATCAAGGGAGTGAACCAGAAGGAAGAAAAAAAATGACCAAACAGAAAAGGATGAGGAAACAAGAATTCAAAAAAATGAGGAGAGGATTAGGAACCTTCAGGACATCTCTAAACATTCCAACATCCAAATTATAGGGGTACCAGAAGGGGAAGAGGAACAGCCACAAGTGGAAAACTTATTTGAACAAATAATAAAGGAGAATTTCCCCAATCTGGCAAAGGCAATAGACTTCCAGGAAATCCAGGAAGCTCAAAGAGTCTCAAAGAAGTTGGACCCAAGAAGGAACACACCAAGGCACATCATAATTACATTAGCCAAGATTAAAAGGAAGGAGAGAATCCTAGAAGCAGCAAGAGATAAGGGGACAGTCACCTACAAAGGAATTCCCATCAGACTGTCAGCAGATTTTTCAAAAGAGACCTTACAGGCAAGAAGGGGCTGGAAAGAAGTATTCCAAGTCATGAAAGGCAAGGACCTACGTCCAAGATCGCTCTATCCAGCAAAGCTTTCATTTAGAATGGAAGGACAGATAAAGTGCTCCTCAGATAAGATCAAATTCAAGGAGTTCATCATCACCAAGCCCTTATTATATGAAATGTTAAAGGGACTTACCTAAGAAAAAGAAGATAAAAAAGATGAACAGTGAAAGGACAGCAAACTCACAGTTACTAAGAACCACACCTAAAACAAAAACAAAGAGGACAGCTAGATCAGGAGCAGAACCATAGAAATGAAGATCACATGGAGGGTTAGTAACAGGGGAGTGGGAAAAGGGGAAGGGGGGAGAAGGTACAGAAAATAAGTAGCATAGATGGTAGGTAGAAAATAGATAGGGGGAGGGCAAGAATAGTAGGGGAGATATAGAATCTAAAGAACTTGAGACACGTGGTCATAAACTAAAGGGGGGAGCGGTGGGGGAGGGGTGTGCAGGATGGAGGGGAATGAAGGTGGGAAATAGAACTGTAATGGCATAATCAATAAAATATATTTAAAAAAGCAAAAACAATAATAAAAATAAAAATTACTTAGCCCTGGCTGGTGTAGCTCAGTGGATTGAGGGTGAACCTGTGAACCAAAGGATCACGGTTCGATTCCCAGTCAGGGCATATGCCTGGGTTGCAGGTCAGTTCCCAGCAGGGGACGCATGAGAGGCAACCATACATTGATATTTCTCTCCCTCTCTCCTTCCGTTTTCCTCTAAAGATAAATAAATTTAAAAAACTTTAAAAAATTACTCAAGTCAGAGGACTGGTATGACTGCGGCTTTAAGATCTCCAGCCTCTCCAGGGTTCTCAGTGTTCTTTGATGATCCTTCTGTGTTTGCCTAATGTGCTCTTTTTACTCAGGCCTCCATCGTCTTCCAACTTCTCAACCTCACCTTCCAGCTAAATCTTATTCAATGACCCCACTCTCTATTTTACAGAGAAAATGAAAGCCTGTAACCAAGGTCTCCCTAAACCTCCCGTGTCTATACCTATACCTTGCATCTTCCCCGTCTTGTTTTCTGTCTCTCATTCCTCTTTATATTTCTGTTAAATGCATGTCCCTTCTCCTTAACTGATCTCTCTTCTCTACTAGCAATTTGTTCCTGTTTTTTTGTGCTTTTTCAGTGATCTCAGTCTCTGTGTTCTCAATCTGTTGACTGTATTCTTTCTTTCTTATATCTTTAACTTTGTTCTCTTTCTGTGTGTGTGTGTGTGTGTACATTCGTCCTTACCTGAGGACATGTTTATTGATTTAGAAAGAGGGAAAGGAAGGAAGGAAGGGAGAGCAACATCAATTGGGAACCCACAGTCCAGGTATGTGCCCTGATTAGGAGTCAAACACATGACCCTTGGATTTATGTGAGATGCTCACATAAAGCAACTAAGCCATACAGGCCACGGCAAACTTTACTCTATTTGGTGGTTCTTTCTAATCTAGTTTAAGCCACTTCCATTGATCCTCTCTCTCCCGTGCACTACTGATGTTTCTTTCTTTTTGTTCATAGAAAATCTTCCTGGTATGTATATAATATACATATAAAATATAAAAGTTATATAAAATATAACATATATATACTTACCTCCCACTAATTCTTTAACCCCCCAAAATATGTGTTTTACTCCTACCTTGCCTTCTAAATCTACTCTTGTAGGTCACTCACAAGGGCCAAACTTGTTGCAAAATTCATTGAATACACACTTTATAGACATAATCATATTTAAGCCTTGGGCAGCATTTTGTCTTAAAGTCTTCTTATTGACATATATGGCATTATAAACTTCTGACTACTTCCTCTCAGATTTCTTTGTGTTCTTCTTTCCATCTGTCCAGCTCTTTAGTGTTGGTATTGCTTAGATTCTCCCCTATGGTCCTTTCTACTTCAGTATGTTTAATTTCCATTGGTATTCTGACAACTTCCAAATCTTAACCCAACGCATGTCTTTGCTGATCTTCAGACCCAGTTATTTATATTTGTATATTCATCTCTTTTTTGGATGTGTGGGTATCTCTCAGTATAGAACAAATGCCTTTATTCTAAGCCTGCTGTTTCTTCCATGTTACTTATCTCAGGGAATGGTACCATAGTTCACCCAGTTGGGCAGGCCAATAACTTGAGATTCCTCCTTGACCCTTTTACCTAGCCAATGCTTCCCATATAAAGTTTCCAAGACATTTTGACACAACCTTAAGCATTTCTCGAATCCATCCAATTTCCTCCATACCTTAATGCAGTGACTGTCTTTCTTGTGTGGATTACTCCACAGGCTTCTCGCAAGTCTCTTTATCTCCTATATTGTCATCAGTCCACTTTATACAGTACATTCAAAGTAATATTACTAAGACAAGTATCTATCCAAGTCACTGTCTGGTTTCAGATTTCCGAGTTGCTCTTAATTATTCATACAAGGCAATACTTTGACTTCCTTATGCAAGTTACATGGCATCTGCTTATCAATTCTGTGCCATCTTTGCCTGTTTTCCCTCCTTATAAACTTATTTCCTCTAATGTGTTATGTTTCCTTTCTCTATATCTTTCAGCCAACAAGAGTGTAGTGAACATTTACTACATGCTAAGCATTGTAACATTGTGCAAGCTATTCACTTGTGGGCTTTTGGATGTGCCTTTCCTATTCCCTCTACCTTCACTTTTTCTCAACCCTCTTTTTTATTTGAGGGAGAAAGGGAAAGAGAGGAAGAGAAACATCGATGTGACAGAGAAATATCAACCAGTTGCTTCTCGTATGTCCTCCCAACTGGGCACCAAACCCACAACCCAGGAATGTGCCTTGACTGGGAAATGAACTGGTGATCTTCTTCTTTATAGGAGGACACTCAACCAACTGAGTCACACTGGTCGGGTGCCTTCACCTCCTTTTAATATAGCTGAATCTCAGTCATTATTCTGGACTCCCCCTGAAATCCTCCTTGGTAGGCGGACTTCCTGCTGCTCAGGGTTCCTGCTGTCCACGTCCATGGCACCTATGTGTCTTCCACAGCGATGCTCACTGTTTTCTTTAATAGCTTCTTAATTTCTGGTCTTCCACACTCAATTGTGTAAGGGACACAGACCTTTATCTGTACTGTTTACTGCTATGTCTCTGTTGTTTAGAACAAAGAAGAGGTTCAGTAAATATTTATTGAACTAATAGATAAATGAATATTTTAAAAGTGTGGGGAAAGAATGTACATGATGTTATCAGTAGATCACTGTTGAACTAATAGTAATATAAGGTGCCTCTCACTCAATAAGTTAGGAGAAGCTGTGTTTCAATTTTATCATCTTATTCTGGAGATTTGTAGAACATTCCCAGAAAGACCTGGCATAAGGGGAGGGAGGGTTAGATAAGTTGTTGTTCTGGCATGATTACAAAGGTTTTCAGAGGACCCAAGTTAGTCTAACCCTGACATAGTTGAGGGGCGGCTGCAGCAGGGGGTATCCTCCTTGTTCTCTAGGACTAGTAGCTAGAGACTCAGAAAATGCTGATGTGGGTACAGCATCCAGCTTCTACCTCAGGTATGCGGGGAACAGAGAGGTTGGGAAGGGAACAGAGAAAAGTAGAAAGGGAGTGCAGAGATATGTAGTGATTGTAGAAGTTCTGAAAACCATATGTTTTTCCTTTCTATAGCTTAATTTCAAAGCCTAATGGGCAGTAGTATGCCCAACCTGTGTTGAAAGATAAAGCAACATTCACAGCAAGGTTGCCAAGTGTAAGGAGTTCTTATTAGTATAAAATTACCCAGAGGTACAAGAATAAAAAGTGACAGAGGATGACTTTATAACAGTACAAAGTTAATGAGCACAGGAATAAAGGGCTTGGGGCTAAAAGGCAAAACGTAATATTTGTGTAAGGGGTAGAATAATGATCATTAACAAGACCGATAACACATCGTTAATGGGATCAGAGCCAGCAAAGTAGCAGAGATTCCAACATGATTATTTTATTAGGTTATTTATAATCTGTGGCTATTGTAAAAAAAATCTGGAAATATCACATAGCAAATCTAATAGCAGATCAGATTTAACAAAAGCTATTCTATTTGTTGAGTTTTATCTTATGCTGTCAACTGTTCTAATACCTTATAAATGTTACTGGATTTAGTCTTCACATCAACCATGAAGTAGATGTTATTATTCCCATATAGGGTGGGAATAGTGGAATAGGTATGAAGATGAGGAAATGGACTAGAAAGTGAGCTATAGTTCTTCAAGTGATTTGTTGTGTGCAGATAAACCACTTTCCCTACATGTCTGCAATTTTTATTATCACTCAGAAAATTGGACAATATTGCTCCGAATTTCCTGTGAGTATATCCTGAATGGATAACACTTTAAGCTGGCAATGAAAAAAGAAAACCACTTATTAAGGGAGTTCTATGTATCTAATTTTCAAGTAAACATTGGGGTATTATTTAAAGCCACATCAAGTCCAGCAAGAGTGCTAGACATATAAACAACAAAATAAAATGCAAAGAGATAAGTACCATACAGGGTACTGTAGAGGGGGTTGTAAGCTGGCCCTCTCATCATCCCTTCCCCTTTCTCTGGTGACACAAATTCTTTCTGGCAGGGAATCCCTTCTGTCCATGATCCTCAATTTATCCACCTCAGGTATGAGTCCAAAACCGAGACACAGTCAGTCAGAGGGAATATACTCCATTGTCTCACCTCTCACCTCATCCTGAATTCCTTCAGGAGCAGGCATGTCGCTCACACCAAACCAACTGCATTCTCTCTCTCAGGAGTCGGAGTCTTGGGCTGAAGGGCACATGGTGGAAAACAGAAGTCGTTCCTTTCTAGTGGCAGCACTATGGGGAGGTGGCTCATTTTTCTCCACCACCAGGGTTCCTAGGACTATACCGCTTCTGTCCTTCTGTAGGCCTGACACCCAATTCCTTCTGCAAGTCTGTGGGAGGCTGTGAGTTCATCAATGAATTTCTCTTGTGTAGCTGTATCTTTCTTTCCTTCCTGTTTTTGTTATTTTTGATTGTTTTCTGATAGCTAGAATCTGAAATTGTTACTTGAAATCAAAAGACTCTGATGTTTTCTAGGAATTGCCATTGGGAGTGAGGTATAGCAGATAACCAAAGCTCAAAGATGAAATCGGCTGCATTGTGGCAGGTTCGGGACAGTGAGTGTTCTTCCATTTCTGACTGAGCAGTTGGCAGGACTTAGTAAGTCGCAGCAAAGCAGCTCTTCACAATGTCAGTGTTTGTTGTTTCTTGGTACAGAAATATCCCTACTAAAGATTTTGTGGAAAGTTTTACAGAAAAGATTTGAAATTTGCTGATTACTTTTTAAAAGAAATGAATAAACCTCATTTACATTTTAGAGCAGTTTTAGGTACCTAGCACAATTGAATGGAAAGTACAGTGAGACCCCCCTCCCCCTTTCCACATGTGTACGACCTCCATAAGGTATTATGAAAAAGGAGCCAGCAGGGTGAAGGAGGAGCATCAGAAAGCAGGGGGCAGGGGAGAGCCCTCTGTGGTGACGACACTGGAACCGGGGGCCGTGAGGATGACTGTCATGGAGGCCTCTCACTAAGAGGTAGGAGTGGAAAGAGTAACCCTAACCCTGACCCAGATTCAGAGGCCATGACTTGATAAGTTCTCTGACTTCAACTATTAGTCTGTGGATTTCCTAGAAAGTTAATTGTGCAACAGGGGCCAAGTGAATTTTTAAGGCACCGATTTTGCAAGGTCTCGGTCTGCAACTTCTTATCCCCCCAAATTTCATGAACAGGGTTTGGACTGCTCTGGCAGTTAAACCCCCAGCAAAGAAGCATTCTTCCATACTTCTCTCCTATTTCATCATAAGAATCAATGGACATAGATGATCTGCCCAGAGGACAGAATGAGGGCAGTTATGTGAACTAACCTAGGTAGCCACTTTGCTGCCTGAATAAGAAATCTTTGGAATCCCTGTCAGCTGGATAAGAAATGTGTTTGTGAACAGTAACCATAGGGAGTGGCTTCCAAATGGTCGAATATTTGTATCTTGTTCTGCCTCCTACGTTATATGTGGGGTGTGTTAATTTCAGAGGCTGCTAGAGCATTAAGTGCCTCACTTGCTTTGACCGAGACCAGAGGTTCTGTACAGGGAGCTGGACATAGTAATCAAACAAACTTTTAGATCACCTTTTTTGAATAGTGTCTTTTGGTTGTTAGTAGAAGAGCGACTAAGGCGAGTGAGCTAAAACTCGGACTGCATGATTTGAGCCCTGGGATACCTAAAACTATTGGTTTTCCTCCTATGCTGTCATATATTCCAAAGCAGGAGGGAGCAAAAAATATATCAATACTTGATTATCTGCCCTGAGGACAGCTTCAAAGGGGACAAGACTTTTGAGGTTGGTTTTGAAGGGTTTTCAAGGCAGAATGTGTTGGAAAAGGCATTCATGCAGAAGTAACAGCATAATCGAAGGTAGGCTGAGCCTGTATCAAGAGATTTGACATTCCAAATGTTGGAGGATGGGCTGGACAGGTGGAGGATCACTCTTTTTTAAAAAATATTTTATTTATTTATGTTTAGAGAAAGGAGAAAGGAAGGAGGAAGAGAAGGAGAGAAACATTGACACACCCCGACTGGGGACCAAACCCGCAACCCAGGCACATGCCCTGATAGGGATTGAACCGGCCACTGTTCCCTTTGTGGGAAGATGCCCAACCTACTGAGCCCCCATTGGTCAGGGTTGGGGAGGATCATTCTGAAAGGTAATGTGGGGGCCTGATTGTGAAGCGTCTGTTCTGTGGGTGGTTCTGGATTCATCATGTAGTCTTTGAGGGTATTGAATAGGGAATCGTGATCCCGCTGGAGGGGAGAGGCAGGCTTCAGTCATGAGAGGAGCAGAGGCCCAGGGGCCAAACTGCCTGGAAGTAAATCCTGGCTTGGTCACTTACTCCCTGTGTGACTGTGGGCTAATTCTTTAACCCTTTTGTGCCTTGGTTCCTTCATCTGTAAAATGGGACTGATACTAATTGCACTAATAGTACTTTGAGGTTTCTTATAACTGCCTAAGTCAATGTAAAGCACTTAACATAAGTGCTCCACACTGCTGACTGCTCATCAGAGGCATTATTGTCTATGATTTAGAAATAAAGTTCTGGGGAAAGAGTTGAAAATTTGGGGGGGGGGTGAGTGAGACGAAAACTATTGATCATTTGCAACTATTATTCCTTTAACATGGATTAGTTTCTCAACCTCGATAGGTGTCCCCAAGCAGAGAGGTCCCAGGAGAATAGGATATAAGGCTAGCATGTTTGGGTATTAGAACAGAAACAGAATAAAATAACAGGTTCAGATCATGTGATGTCACCCGGAAGACAGATTTGGGTGCACCTCTCAAGTTGCTTAGGTAGCTGAGGAATGACCTGAGATCACTAGGGGATTGAGGGAAATGGCTGTGGTCAGGGAGAGAAGCTCCGAAGTCCAGCAGCCAATGGGAGATTTTTGCTCAGAGATGAACTTGACAGTGGCAAATCAGTGGAAGAGCCTTTGAAGATGTGAGGGATAACTTTTCAATTGAAACTGCAGACAGGGGTCTGCAGGAGGCCAGAGCAATAGCTCAGAGGGCAGGGGGCCAGGTCACTCAGTTAACACCATAGTGAGAAGTTCCACAGCATCCTTAATAATTGCAACTAGTCAGGGATTCCATTTGATACCCTATTACCCAGAACACAGGTTTAACAAATGCTTTAGCTCCAGATGTCAGCAGAAGGGTAGGCAAAGTCCCTGAGGGCCACTATCAGGCTTAAAGCAAAGGCAGAGAAAAATTTAAAGGTACAGAAAGGTAAATAGAAAGCAAATGAAGGAAGGGGTGTGTAAAGGCATAGAAATAGCAAAAGAGAAAAAGGAGGCATAAAGGGCCCACGTGGATAAACAGCTAAAACTTGATATATGCTCTAAAGACCATTTTCCTGCTACGCTGAAGAGCATTCCAGGGAGATGGGATAGAATTTCACCATTAAGTCTATGTCCCTCTCTTTGTTGCCCTCATTTAAATGACAGCCTCTCTTGCCATTATACTTGCATTATATACATATACAGATACTTTTGTTATATGTCAAAAATCAACATTCACTTAAATTTGCCACATAAGCTGAGCTTATCCTCAGATGGGGCAGTGCAGAAATAGCACCTGTGGGTGAGTTTCCTGACCATTGGAAACTCCACCGTGGCTGCAGTCTTTATTCATGAGTGGTTCTGAGTAAGACTTCACATGTGTATTGCATGCACAAGACCTGCAGGCGACTGCTTCAGAGGCAGGAATTATCCAACTTCCTATTGCCCATAGTATTTAAAACAGTATCTGGCAAATAGAAGCTGCTCAACAAATTAAGCAAATCTGCTTGCTGCTGCTTAAAGCACCATAGTAGCCATAGGAGCAAAAAAAAATTGGACTGATTTGGCTTTGATTTGTATTGAATAGCTCCATCAGTGACTACTCCATGACTTTGAGCAAGTGACTTTATTTCTACAAGCCTTTGTTTCTTCATCTGTGTCATGGAGATAATAATATTGACTGTACAGTGTTGCACTGAGGATTAAATGAGTTGATGTGTAGCATTAGGTATAAGGTAAGTGCTCAACAAATGGCTAAAAACAAAACTCTCCTTTCCAGTGTAGTTTCAAACTACTGTCATAATTTCAAAAATGTACAAAGTTTACAAATATACGCTGCAACAGGTGAAATTTGGAGGACAATGCCACCTGAAATGTTGCTACTTCTGTGACATCCTGCCTGGTTTCAGTGTGCAATCTGCCTTCCTCCACTGAATCAGTAATTGGTCCTTGATGGGAAAGTGAGAGTGAGAGAAACTTGACCTCAAAGCTAAATTCTGACATCTACTACCTGTTTGATCTTAAACAAGCTGCTTATTTAATTAGATCTCAGAGAGACCCAGTCTGTCTGGATCATGTTCAATATCTAGAGCAGAACGTGATACATACAGAGTGAGCACTCAGGAATTATCTGTTGAATCAATTTATCTATAAAATGGGATCTTGTAACAAACAAGAGAATAACAGTTAATTCTCTTTGAATGCTCACTGTGTACCAGGCACTATTATGAGTGTTTTATACTTGCTAATTTATTGAATTCTCATAATCATTCTGTAAGGTAGGTAAGATTATCATCTTTATTTTGTAGATGGACAAATTTGGGTAGAGATTAAGGGCACTGTGCAAAATTACACAGCTAAGATAAATAGAACCAAGTTTTCCCCTAGATATTCTGGCTTCAGAAACCAAACTCTCAACTACAATGGTACACTGGCCCTCAATGTGGATTTTGTAACTGTCTACCCAGTGTCTCATTCTTCTGTCTTTTGATGACTGATTTCCATTCAATTGTTTAAACCTCTCTCATGTGAAGTCCATGTGCTTTGGGAAAAAAAACAAGGAAATTAGGCCTGAAATAATAAACACAATCCCATTCCCTGCACATGATGAATAGTTTAGGAATCAGCACCTGACTCAGTTGAGGCCAGTGATATTGGAGAAGACATTTTCTTGGGGTTTCCAGGAAAGAGGCTTCCCTCCTAGAGAGCTTCCGAGGTCATTGCCCCACCACACCCCTCTCTGTCCTCTGTCTGTGTTGGCAGCTATTTTGTGACCGTGAAAGAGATTCTGCCTTAAAATTAAGCTGCTGAGGGGAAGGCAGAGTAGACAGGAAGAAACTGAATCTTTAATGATGTCACTGAGTCATCAAACCTAACCCTAACTTTTGTTTTTGGCAAATATAGTACAAAAAAGTTTTTATTCTTCAACCATTTGTGAATAAACTGCCCACATGGTGACAACTTAACTTTTCAGAATTTATTTCCTGTGAGTCAGGTATTCTCTGGAATAACCAAAATGGAACTATAAAACTTAGGATATTAACACTCATTCATTACTTTCATCTTATCCTCAAATCACATTCAAGTTTTTTCAGTTCCGATAGTGACTTTTATAGCAAGATAATCCAGGCCAGAAGTTTGCACTGCAGTTAGTTTTTATGTCTCTCTGTCCCTTTCAATCTAGATAAGTCCCTCAGTTCTTCTTTACTTTCATGCTCTTGACACTTCAGAAGATCACACCAATTCCTTTGTAGAATATCTCTTAATTTGAGTTTGTCTGCTGTTTGCTAAGGACCCAATTTAGGTTATGCCTCTTTGGCAAGAATGTCACAGAAGCCCGGCTGTGTTCTTATCATTGCTTCATTGGTGAAAGTAAGTCCTTTTGTTGTTGCCTGAAGTTATTCACATATAATTATGTTTCTTTGCTTTAGGGCTGAACTACTCTGGTCACCCAGTTTTCCGTTCTGAGTTGCTGGTGCTTCCCTTGTTCATACTCTCAATCTGCTGTCCTCAAAACCTTCCCTTTGAGACACCCAAGTGTTGGTCTATTAGCTTATTAGTTCTAGTAGTCAAAAAAATAAAAGACTCTTTCTATTGCCTGCCAGACAGGGAGAGATAGTTGTCCACCACTGGGAATTCACAAAATTCTTCTCTTAATAACACATTGATTTAACCTGAACACCTATTTTAAGTTATAGATTTAGTAGCATCATACATTTGGTTTTTCATAGTAGTATCTTATTACCTGCCTTGCTATGAAAAAGGTTTCAACTATAGAGGTCAAAATGACTGTATTTCTTACAACAGAAAATATACCTTAAAAAAACCCCGATTTTCCCACATTTTCAAGCAGAGAAAAATACTTGCTATAGATCAAAATCATCATAGAATTGATTTTTCCATTAATATTAAATCTGATGATCTGTTTTAGCCATGCAGTTTTCTCCTATCTGGAATAGTCAATGGTATTTGTTAGGTACTTACCGTGTATTAGATATTTGTCTAGGTGCTTTATTTAGAGAAATTTATCTAAAGATAAATAGGTTCTATTTATCTTTACCTGTTAATGTAACCAGCACAGCCCTGGAAGGCAGGAGAGATGATGAGCTGCATTCTACCAGTGATGACCTGAGGCCGCCTGGCTCCAGGCCATGTGTGCCGCTCCGTCATAAGCACTGAACTGTGGGGGTGCTCTCACCACCTCTGGTTTGGTTCTTAGGCCTTGCATCAGGTGTTCTCCTTTTCTAAGACTAGTTACTCTTTGAAGGCACGTTTTGCTTAGCATTGATTTCAAATGCATCATGTCTAACTTCATGAAACTTTTCAGTGGAATTGAATTAAGTAGTGCATCTTTCAGAAAAGTTTAGACAATGAACTTTATTTTGGCGTGTTTCTCAGCATTTGGTTTAAGTTTTAGCAATAGAATCACATCCCAACTCCACCTAATATAAATTCTTTTTTTTTTAATCCAAATATTTGTTCTGTTGCTGGACAGAGCATGGGCTGGCTGCCCCACACATTTTATCTGCCCTCTCACTATTAGGTCAATAGTAAGCAAAAATGCAGCAATTTTTTGATGACTTAGAGAGATGGGCCAGGACATAAAAAGCCCACTCATGGCCCCAAACAAGTTCTATACCAGCAAGATACTAAACCTTAACAAAAACAAATATGGTGCTTAACGCAGCTACAGAAAGTTGTAGTGCCCAAAGCGGACAGCCGTGTTCCAGCACTTTTTGATGCTAAAAGTAATGTTACTAATGCAGAAAGGACTTAGGCATGTTTTTTTTCCTGTTTTCCAATGATTTAGGTTCAAAGAAGACCCAACTTTAAGTTACAAGATTAAGATGAGAAATAAAGAACCAGTAACTCCATAAATAACACTAATAAATCTGTACGATCTCAGGGCTAGTTTGACTAATGACTCCTTACCAAAAATGTACAATTAAAACAGGAAATGTACAATTAAAACAGTTGTTGTACAATTCAACAACTGAGAAAAAACTGGATTTGAAATGGTGACATAGCTTAAAGGGCAATTAACTAAAAAATTGGGATCTGGTGTCTTGAAAAACAACCACCCTACTTCTGTTTTTTTCCCTGTTGTTCTGGAGCAGGGAGTGAATAGGACTCAGTGCCCTTAGACCCCAAGGAAAGTCATACAAATAGTGGTATATCCCGGGAGACCAAATGAGTTCTCAACCTTCCCAGACCTGTCTGGAGGTCATGACTGGATCAATGAGAAATCAAGGCCAATGGGCCGAAAGTATATTCTGCTTTCATTGCCTGTAGTTGACTAAAAGAAACAACATTTTAAGAGTCAAGTTCTGGGGCTTTATTTTAAATGTTGAATGCATATTTCTAATTCCTGCAAAGAAACTCACAGTGTTGGGTAGGCACATGTGTAAAATAATGAATAGAAAGCAGCAAACGTGGTTCAATACATATTCAAGCAACATTTTTATAAACAATTTTTCCATCTGCCCTCCTTCATTTTTGAACTCCTACAAAGCACATACACAACTGAGTAAAAAATATAACCTAAAATTTGTTAAGCAATCTGTACAGCATAAGAATAATTAAGATTTCAACCTCAGCCAGTATGGCCATATCTGTGGACAAGCACATACGCTTATCTAGTGCTGGAGGTAGTCATGTAAAAACTAAACTTTGTGCAAAATCAGTGAGAAATCTGGTGTTTTAAAAAGTATGATGTCAACAAGAATTCAGCTTTTCAAAAATTCTACTGCCTTGCTGAACCACAGCAGCAAGTCACTTCAGAGTGCACCGGGGCAAATCACATCATGTCCTTATGTCATGGACCATAATGAAGCACAGAGGCTGATTGAACCAACAGGCCTCAATGCTAATCTCCATGCCAGACTGGAAGCTTGAGAAGTTTTCTGATGGGAATAAAGAGGAAGAGATTGAAAGCTGAAGTTAATGATTAAAGCAAAATGAACCCCACAGGTGAAATTATTTCAAGAGCAACATGTCTCATAGCCAAAGTTTTGATGATTAATAAAATGACTAGAGCAGGTTTGGAATTCCCAGGGTGCCTCAGGACACTGAGTGTGGTAGGGTCAGTGTTTGGCAGGGCCTCTTGCTGCCTGGGGCCAGGCCAGAGCCCGCTTGCCAGACATGCGTGGTGACTGTGAGAAATATGGGTCATCGCAAAGGAAACTGGTCTTTCTCATCCCTAAAATTAGAAAAAGGAGAAATGTATGCATATTTTGTTCATATCTTATGCATTTTTTTAAAAATTTAAGAAATACCTCAAAGAGCATTGTTACCTATTCTAAAATTTATGAGAGGCTATTTGTTCTAAAAACAGGATGAATGACAACATGCAAGTTCATATATAAAAAGTCCTGCCCATCAGTCGTCATAATGTGTTTGTTTAAAGAACATTATTTAGTTCTTTTCATTTTCTTCCTGAATATAAAAGTGAGACATGTTTTATAGAAAAATATAAAAAAAAAAATACAGAAAACTATATCTAGGCCAAAAAAAACCCCACCAACCCACACTGTTATTTCTGTTATAGTAATAATTATTACTCATATTTAAGTATAGTTTCTTTCTAGTGTTTTTCCACACATATAGATTTTTTCCATAATTAAAGTTGTACATACAGTTTTATATCCTGACTTATTTAACTTAATGATAGGTATTTAGCCATTAAAATTAATTACAAGTATTCATAATGGCACCATATTTCATTGTACTTACAGACTAAAATCCATGTATCTAGTTCTATGTTGCTGAACATTTTCTTCTTCATTTTATTAAACTGTGATAAAGATCTTTAAATACCTATTTTGATTGAATTTATTGGGACAACATTTGTTCACAAAATTATGTAAGTTTCAGGGGTACGATTCTATAATACATCATCTGTATGTCATATTGTGTGTACATCATGACAATATGATGATAATCTTTGAACTAGGATCATTGTTCACATTTTTGACTATTTTTATTGATTGATTCTATGGATTTTTTCAAACTTATGCTCCTATTGGGGGAAAATAGGGCCACCAAATGAGTATGTGCAGTAAGTTCCAAAGGTGGAGCCCTCCATGTGAAAATTCTTGACCTTATTTCTCAGTTACCCATTTGACTTATCAGTGAGTGTATCAAGTACACATTATGTAATGCACAAAAATCATTCTTGCTCTAGCTTCCTCTGATAATCACATTCAGTGCAGGGTCATTCCCATGGTCCATGTGAAGTCTTCAGAGCTGTGGTTACTCTGATTGGAGAGTTGTTGCTTTAGGCTCTGTAGAAATGCAACACTGTGAGTTTGAGTGACTTTCCAGAGACACCGCCACCAGTAGATAAATGATACCTTGGGAAAGTTATAAATTTCTATCACTGGATTTCAACTGAAGAATGTAATACCACGATTCTGATGCCTCCATCCTCATCAGACCACAAACAATGATAGACTTCTCCCCTGATGTGACATGGCAGCTGAATCTGTGTTACCCATTTCTGACTTCACAAGATTGTCAATCTCGCCACTGAATAATACAAAACCAACATTTGCCAAGTCTCTTGCTTACATGCCAGATGGAGAAAAACTGCCACCATAGCCAATTTGTAAGCTTGAGTATCTGATCAGAGAGGGAAAAAAATAACCATTGTCATGACCAAGAATAGAAAGAACCATGTGATAATCCACAAATAATGAAACAATGGAGAAGGAAAAAAGAAGGGGGATGATGAAGCTGACAACACAACCCACCAACTGCTGGACAGTTGCTAGGGCAAGGCTACTCCTGTAAACATAGGAGAGCTGTATATTAACAAAAACCAAATATGCTCTCAAGACTATTTCCCCTCAACTTTGCAAAATTGCTGTACCTCTGAAACCCTTTGATAAATGAACTTTTGAAGGACATGCTTAAGTACTGGGTTGGGGAAGGCAAAATATACTCTAGATGAGGGAATTAATCTTATCTACGTGTAAATATTTTAGAATGTAAATTCACACAGGGTGAGACTATGCTTATTTCTGTCTGTTTAGATCTGGCATAGAGTTGGACATATTTAGGCACTCTGTTTACTGTGATGATAACACGGTTGGGGTAGGAGGAGTAACACTTTGAATGTCTACAGTATCTTAGAGCCAATGAAGCTGAGGAGTAGCAGAATGTGCAACCCCCAAATATGTCACCGTTGCACAAGGGTTATTTTGAGCTGAAAGCAATTGACAAGAAGCACATACAAGAAAAGTTTTCCACCCTTCTTCTATTTGCATAAAGCAAGATATAAATTCATTTTCACTTCTGTCTACCAGGAAGGACAGAAGTTAATCACCAGAGATAACTCTAGACCTTTACCAACCCACAGACAAAACCAGAGGAAACTCTATAACAAACCTTGAGAAAACTAGCCCTCACCTGCCATTAGCTTTCCTGTAGGATTGTCTTTGCACAATTTGCTACCCCTAGTAAAGCACAAAAATGTACTTTTGGTAAGATGCTATGTAAGCCCAAGTGTTAGGCACCCCTTTCAGTCGGTCATCACCAGGTGCTCCCATAGTGTGTATGGGATGCACATGCTAGTAAACTTCTGTTGGTCACTTGTTAAATCTGCCTTTTGCCAGTCTAATTTATAGGGCCCTGGTCAGAGAGTCTAAGATGGGTAAAGGAAAAAAGATTTTTTTCATCCTTTATAAAGTGCTCATGTTCACTACTTTATTTTGATGGACACATACTGATCACAATACAAACTCAAAGGTGGATTGACGTAGTATCTATATGTGAGGAAACTGAGACTCATAGATTCATGTATAATATTTCATAGCCAGTAAGAGATGGGTCTGGAATTGGTACCAAGGTTTTGATTCTTTTCACATCCCTTTACCATACTTTTATATGCAAGACAAAATCCTAACCCTATCTAGCATCAAGGAACTCAGTTTGGAACTCTCACACAAGGGACTTGGGGGTGGAGCTTCCCTGCCTCACTAAGGCTTCAGGAGGTGGGGGGCAGAAAGAGTCCCTCAGCCATAGATGGTTGAATGAGCCTTTCAACGCTTAGTCATCAGGAGAATAAACCTTCTAAAACAGTTTCAAGAGCTTTGTGTTTTAGGCTTTTTGAATGTTAAACTACATCCTGTCCCAGCTTTCCTTTCTCTATAACTTTAACCTTTATTTCCTATTTAGTTTGCTTCTCAGTTAAGGACACAGTCAGTCAGTGAATGTGTCACCTGATATCAGCACAGTTGTTGGAGCAGGAAAGTGATATGGACCTTGGGGACATGGGCACTATGTTTAGATTCTCAGTAATTTTGGGTACATCAACAAAGAGGAGAGTCGGTAAAGATTAATGGGATAATATATGTGAGAGTATATTGAAATTAGAGTAGAGAGTGGGTAAGTTCTGTTATGACCAGGATGCTACTTTTAAATGATATTTTGTGTAGGAGTATCTGTGTCTGCATTTGTTTTCATGTGTATATATGTGTAATGACTATGTGTATATGTTGGTATATGTGTATGATATGTACACATGCATGTGTGTGTAGTGCATCTGTGTGTGTGTGGATATTTTATATTGTACAATAAAATGTTTGGGCAGCTGTGAATCAGTGGCCTGAACTGATCTGATCTTTTTATTTTTTTGCACATAAAGCATCTCTATAATACTGGACTCTGTGAGTAGAGGTAACATTTGCACATGAATTAAAAAAAATATTTTTAGTAACTTACTAAGGCTTTTGGTCTCTTTTTTTTATACTTTTGCCAAAAAAGAGATGGAAAATCTCAGGCAACTTGCGTTCATTTGAGGGTATCTGAAGTCTGGCCTAATCACACACTTGCAAGTTAGAGTTCTGCAGAGCTCGAGTTCAGGGGGTAGCCCTGTATCCTCAGTTCTCCTGAGTTGGTACATAGCCACCTCTTTATCTTGAGTCTCTCTCTCTCTCTCTTAATAAACCAGCATGGAGATTAGATGGTATACTCTAAATTTACCTATTTCCTTGATTTTCATGGCCCCAAGTAGGAAGGCTGCAGACTTCCCTCCAAAACAGTGCTTCTTGTCTGACAATCCCATGACTCTCTGAAACCTCTTTTCCACATCTTGTCACAAAGAGTGTCACTCTTTGTTGTCATGTTGCACTGCTGGACTCTGGGCGCCATAAGGGCAGAAGCTGTCATTATATGTGCCTGGTGCATGGTACATGGCCACCAACGAAATACTGGCCTGAAGGCACAAATGAATCAATAAGCAGGTAACTGGGGAAAGCTCCCCGGATCTAATGCAAATGCTGAGTATAAAGAACGAGTCCTGGAGGCAGAATCCCTCTCTTCTGCTGATAAGGCAAACAAAGCCAGTTTTTAAAATAACTCCATATATTGTAAATAATATTAGTGATAGAATTTAGGGGGGAAATGAGACAGCCCATGTAAAAAAACTTGCTGAGTGTAAAATTCTTTTACATACTTTTATACAAAGGAAGGACGTATAGTTTATTATAGAGGTATAAATGCAGGATGCATTTTGCAGGATGAGGAACTTTGAAAAAGAAAAGCAATTGAAATTGTGTACCAAAATATTTTTAAATGGCTAAGGCATACACACGTTTATAAATTTGGAAGTAAAGTGACCATGACAAAGGCAAACAAAAGAGGCAGGAAAACTCCTTCCTATTTATACCAATAAAATGTAAATGCATGTTATTTCCTTATGAACATCATCATATTTGATTTGTAGAGCAGTTTTCCAGAGTTTAAAACGCAGCACTCTATAGAGAGAAACTGTTCCTCTGACAACCAAACATCGAAAAAGATTAGCAGTAAAAGCAAATACATAAGAACAAAAAAATTCTCAGCTCACATGCTGAAAAATCAAACCAATTTTATTTCATACTATTAGCAAGAAATGCCCTGCTTATTTACTGCCTGCATTTTCCCAATAATTTATAATTAGAACCCAGCAGGAAGTATTGATTTCCAATTGATGGATATCATCTGTGCCCTAATAAACTGACAGACCTTCAGAAATCTATCCAGGGAGACCTTTAAAATACATGACATGAGTTAAACATTTTATTTAACACTGGGGGAAATTTGCATTTCATCTCTCAGGCTTCTTACAAAGCTGCTGTGAATGATTTAGCTTGGCTTTTAGATTTCAGAGTCATTTCATTTCAATTTGGGCACACTCTTGTATAATTCTTATCCTTTGTTCAACCAAATGTGGATGACCGACATTTAGCATGTGGAATAACATGTCAAAACTATGGGATGCTTAAATTCACGGCTTGTGACTTTAGTAAAGATGTGAAATAAATCCTTTGATGCATGTAAAAATCACAGTAAAATGTACCCGAAACCTAATTGTAAAATGTAAATGAGGTCTAATTGTTTACCATGCTTTTGTAACTGGAGTCCTGCTGGGTAGTCCCCCACCACATCCCCTGGGGAGTAGCGGTGCCAGGTTCAGTGAAGTCCAGAAAGGTTTAGCTCCTACAACTGCCGTCCTCGTTTATAAGTAGATGGGTAGGGGCATTTCTTCTAGGAGTGAGATCTTTTTCATGTGCTTGGCAGCCTATTCAAGGCATGGCCCCCCAGAACAGAGTATTCATGTGGAAAAGGCTAGGTTTTAAGATAGGGAGCAAAGTATGTGTCCCTAACAGATTGATTGCACTAAGAAAACTGAGGATCCTAGGCTAATGGATTATTTTATCAGCATGAGTTTATTATTTTTCTAAGCCAAGAAAAAATAATGTGAAGACCTCATGATTAAGTAGTTTGCATTAGTAATATGTCCATTTACCATAACTTCCATTTACATTTTTGTAGCAGAACCATTTCTATGTTCATTTGTGTGGTTGGTTGGGGTTGAGGGGGCTCGGGGCAGGAGTGGGAGGTCTGGTTTGCTCTTTAAGGCAGACAACAACACTCAGGTTTACTGTCAAGTATGGGCCCTTGAGCATTTGTATGTGGATTTTTGTTTGTTTTCTGGGGAAAAAAAGATCCTATTACCAGGTTCATTTGTATAATAATCATTCATTAAAATAGACTCTGTGGCAATGAAATACTGTACTTGAATTCAAGCACAAAGCCTTTAAAAAGCTAAAATGTCAAAACAATAAAACTAATTAAGGCAACAAAATAGCTTTTCCCAGCTTAATGACAGGCTGGTCCAAAAATGCACTTCAATGATTTTTTTTCTTTTCTCCAGAGACATTTTAAGTAAAGCAAGGATAGAATTTTCCGCAGTCATTATCTAGCCCAGCGTCACTAGGAACACAGCCCGACTGAAACGTCGGGCAGAGGAAGTAACATGTCTACTTTTGGTGAGTTTCCCTCCTTCCCTCCCTCTTCATCTTCCTCCCCTCCAGCCTTCCACAAACACTTATAAGGTTTACTATGCTCCAAGTGCTGTGGACGGATAGCAGACTGAGTCCAGCTGTGGATCCTGAAGTCAAACAGCAGATGGACTAGGAAGAGAGTCAACACATACATAACTGTAATCCAGGGGAGAGTAGTAACACATTTGAAAATCACTGAACAGTTGCAAGAATAGTACACAGAATAGCACCTGTATACCCCATGCCCAGAGACTGGATTCAGACTCTGCAAATCTTTCCAGCAATGTTCTTCGTAGCCAAGGATCCAGTCCAGGATCATGGTTGCTCCCAGGTGTCACCTCTCTCTAGGCTCTTTTGATTTGGAACAATTCCTCTGTATTTTTTAAATTTTTATGATCTTATCATTTTTGAAGATAAGATCATGTTATAGACTGCGTCTTGATTTTGGATTATCTGGCGTTTCCTCATGATTAGATCCCTGTTTAATTTTGGCTGGAGTATTACAGATACTGTAGTCTTACAATATTCTGTTAGGTGGCACATGATGTCTATTTTCCCAGTGGTGGTGGTATTTACACTTATCATTAATTTACACAGTGTGTTAAACAAAATCTTCTATGGCCACAAAGCATTTCTGAAAGAAAGCTTTTACAGAACCAAACACTAGCCAGAGAAGGCCTAGGTCCTGGGTCCTGCAGTTTAAACCACCAGCAGCCAGGCTAGGTCGAAAAGGCAAATACGTCTGTCATCCCAGAGTGGACGGGAGCTTTTATACATTATGTTTTGGGGAAGAAAGATGTAACATCTGAAAGAATTTGCATTGGCCACAGATAAGAGGGGAGGGGAGAAAGTGAGGCAAGGGCATTTCTGGCACAGGGACACAGTCCGTGAGGTAGAAATAGTCAGTACTTGTGATTGGTTACAGGCAGCGTGCTGACCATTCCGGCACATGTGGACCGCAGGGGTGCCTGGTGGCCCCTATAGAAGTCAACTCAGAGCTCAGAGCAGACATTCAGGAGGGTCCACGGTCCTTTGTCAGGGGGCCCGCAGTTATTAACTGGCTAACCACACCTGTGTCCTTCACCCACTACCCCACTGTAATTTAATTCAGAACATCTCAGAATTCTTCTCTTCTCAAGTACTGGGCAGGTTTTTCTACTTTAAGTTACTTTTTAAAGAAAAATATGGACTAATATTTTGTGAGCTGATTCTTTAAGACCATGTAAAATTCTGTTCCTCACTTCATGTTTTTTTCACTAGCTTTAACATCCTGTGATGTTTCTTGCCTACATTAACTACTTCCATTACTACGTTAATGTAGCAGTGGCTCTCTACTCCACTAGAGATGCAGTAGAGTGACTGCCACGTAGAGTGGCTCTCTACGTGGCTCTCCCCCAGTGGCTGCCGTGTCTGGATTTAAATCCCCGTGCCAGTCTTACCCTGTACCCCCATTTCTGCCTCCTCCTACAATCAGTTACACCTGCCAGCATTTGTGTATTATTGCAAGTTTACTGGGCTGCCATCATGAGTCTGGTCAGGTATGGCCCCATGTCCTAGAGCCAATCTTCTCCAAGCTCCCATGCAGGCACTGTAACTTGGGGGACCTGCCCCCCCAGTTCCATCTTGGGGGGAAGTGACTTCATCTCCCTGGCTCCAAGCCTGGCCACAGCCATTTAACATATCCAAGTGATCTGCCAATGGCTATAGATATGTTAAATGACCATGCCATGGATGAGCCGCAAGGCTGTGGCTGTACAAAACAGCCCTGCATGTTCCTGCTTTATGTGTCCCTTCCCCCAACTCACACCTGTGGGGGAAGGGGGTGAGGACATCTTATATGTCTCTCCAATATTTCCTAGACGCCTTGAGTTCTGGACCTCCTTCCAAATCCCTTTTTTGGGGCTCCCCTCTTGGCCGCACCCTGTGTCATTATTGGTCCCTTCATATTCTAATTTAGAATATCAATACTAGTCATTAGATGACAAAAAGGTTAATTTTGTTTTCCTAATATTACTCATGAACATCATACTTACCTTGGAAATAAAAGCCACATTCATTGTTATAATGAAATCCCTATGTATCAGTGATCTGTCTCATGTTCAGTGTCTCATAGGGGAGATAGAGGAAGACTATGAGGCATTTGAGCTGTGTCTTAAGGAGTAGTTTGGATACAGACCACTGTTTCTTTAAATATATTTCCTGGAGTATTTGTCCTTTTGATATGGACTTCAAAAAGTATTCCATGGTCAAATAAACTTAGAAAATATATTATACTACATGCTTACCTTAAAACTCATGTATACTGTAAGATTACATATTATATATTAAAAGCATATATACTCTTTGCTTACCTAAAAAATCACAAAAGGCTCTGAGAATTCCTGTAGTAAAGAAATGTGTTAAACTTTATTTTATTCAGCTTCCCCCATGCTTGTGTAATGTCAATTGTTTTTGAGTGATAATTAACCAGCAAAAACCCCTCACAAAAGACAAAAACAACAAACAAAAAAATGTGGTTTGGATATACAGGGAAAAGAGAATTTAAAAGGGAAGTTAGGGAAGTGGAGGTGGGGTGGAGAGCGTATAGCAGGCTGGCAGAAAAAAATGTGCTAGGTAGTAGCGGTGCAGAAAATTAAAAGTCTTGAGTACAGGCTCAATAATTTGAATTTATTCAAATCAAAGTATAGTAATAGGCAACTGTGATATTTGATGCACTTTTTATAGATTTGGGGAGAAGGAATGACATTTGCTAAGTGTCCCCTACATTGCAGCTACACAAACATGACTGAAGACTTAAACTACCTAACCCTGTAAAGCTTACTCTCCACATCAGTAGTACTCTATTTTCTGTTGTCCTTAATAGCAAACTTTACTAAGGAGAATCTTGCAATCTTGTACAGGCAGATAACTTGATTGTTTATTATCATTATAATAAGATTCATCAATTCTTCAATGGAAAGTGTTCATGGTATACAAAATCCAAGATTCTTTGAATTCTTTGTCTCAAAGATCCCTGCCTTGCTGTTTCCACTGGAAGGAGATCAGAATGTGCCACCTAAATAAATATATGCCACTTTGGTATAAGATTCTTTTTAGCTGAAGATGATTGAGAATCAACAGAGGCGGAGAGAAGCTGTCTTGGAGTTTCTTTTTATCTAACTAAAAGCAGCAATTCCTGGAAAATAAGGCTGCCATAAATTCCTTCATTTGGGCAGATTTACTCCCAGAAAGCAAATGTGAATAAGACCTACCCTAAATTCCTTCTCTGGGAGAATTTTATGGCCCTGAAGGAGAAAGACCTCACATACTCTACACATAAACATTATCACAGATTTTATCTCCCTATTATCCTAAGAACCCGTGTGTTTATCCTGAAGTAACCCATTTATTCTTCCCATAAGAAGCCTTTGTTCCCTTCTCCCTTTCCCCTGCTCAGTTAGTCCAGGAGCCTTAACTTGAATCATTTAGTGAGCCAGCTACTTCTCCTGTTGGTTTCCACGCACAAAGAAATAAACCTCATCTTCTGTTAACCTGCCTTGGTCAGTCTAATTTGCAAGTCTCAATCACTGAACATAAGAGAGCACAGGGAAAGTTCCCCCCACCCTTCATATCATTCTTTCACAGTTATATCATTATGTCTTACCCAATCCTAATCAAGTCCCCACCCCAGAAAACCTCATTTAACACAAATCTTCCATTCTAAACACATCCTGATCTTGCTTCCAACCTCTGAGCACTACCCAAGCTCTGTTGAAATGGTAAACTCCCTTACTCCCTTGCTGTGGTGAGCAGTGTTGTCTCTGTCATATCTGCAGAGTTTGTGGGTGGGAATTGGGGGCATACACTTGACATTCTCTGTATCTGTCAGTCTGTCTGTCTATCCACCCATCCATCTATAATTTAAACCATTTATAAACTGAAATCTTCCAATATATTCTATTCTTTTTTTTACTATAGTTCAAGTACAGTTGTCTCCATTTTTTTCTTCACGACTTTCCCCCACCCCACCTCCCCCACCTCCCCCACCTCCCACCATCAGTTCTTCCCCACTTTATAAAGCAGTTATGTAGAGAAATGGTTATTGGAGAAGATCCTTTAATGATGCTGTTTAGGAAAAGCTTCAGCCTTGAAGTCCATATTATCTTTAGTTTGAATATTGGCCTTCATTTGGCTAATGTTCTCATTGTGTAGTTAAGAGGAAAGTAAGAGGTATGACTAACTGGGACTTGATAGGTCTGGAAGAAAACTGAGAAAGGCTTTCTTCTCATCATGAAGACCTAAAATATACCCAGAAAGAGTGTGAAAGTGGCAAAATTCCTGAGGATGCATTTTTGCATGCAATGTATATAAGGACTTTTCCCTTGTGTTTGGTTATTCATAAACACGTTCAATACCATTCCAATATCATCATTGACAATTCTTGATTCTTGCCTCCCAAGTACCATGGCTTTTGGTAATTGTTATTTATGTATTCGGCAGGTATTTCTCAGGCCAGCCATTCCCCTGCCCTCACTGTCCCTTCCTCCCAAGTTCATATGTTTTATCTCTCTTCTGGCAGCCATGTTATACTGAGATTGGGTTCATTTTCTTCAACTTGCTCTCTGTCCTCAGGGTGAAAACTTCAACCTCAGATTCTTTATTTTTCTAAATATCTGAAATAAAGTTTTCATGGTTCATGTTAACCTGGAACAAGCTTTTGAGATTGTTAAAAACATCAAGAAGCAAACATGTACATGTTGCATATTTGAAAGGTTGGGGAGTGACTGTCTTAGCCAGGACATGGCCCTGATCATACGGCGAAGACAGGAGCCCTTGCATTTTAATAAGATGTTTGATCATTTCTTAAAAGATAAAAAATTTAATCTTTTAAATTTGTTTGATAAAAATATTTCTTAAATTCTATTTCTTTAAAAAAAGTTCTCTAACAATAGAATTACTACTAACTTTACATAATTTAGCATTTATCAATGCTTCATATTTCTTCTATAATGTATAGTCTGTTCATATCCTTTTCACATTTGCTTACTGTTATTTATACCTTACTTATTAATTTGTAAGAAAACTTTAGGTAGTAAGGATAATAACGCTTTATATCTTGTGCATATGCAAATATTTTGCCACCTTGTTATTGGCATTTTGTTTTCTGATATACAGACTCTCTAGGTGTTATATATTCACACCCAAGAACATTTATTCTAGATTTGTCTTATGCTTGTTTAGAACAACTTCCATATCCTAAAACTACAGGGTCATCGGCATTTTGCTTTCTTCTCTCTTATTTTGGTTTGGTTTTATTTCTGTGTTAAAATTTCAATAAAATTAGAAAGATATTTGAGCTTAAAAAAGGTTTCAGAGCAAAATAAAATTACTACAAAGGATAATAAAAATTATAAAATTTGGGGTTTAGGAACTTTGAATGTATTGAATCCAATTTAACCAGCGCTAATTTAGTGTCAGCTATATAAAAGTTGTTTTGATGCATCTTCTAAAGCACTGGGTCTTAGCCCTGGCTGCACATTAGCGTTTTCTGGGGGTCGTCAATGATCTGTTGTTTGGGCCTTCCCTCCCAAGATTTTGATTTCATTGGTCTGGGTGAAGTATGCACATCTGCATTTTTTAAAAAAAATCTCCTTGTGTCCTTATAATGTGCAGTCATGGTTGAGAACCAGTGTAGAACAATTCTCTTTGTTTCTAGAAATAGAGGCTAAGTTGTGGTGAGGAATCAGGATACTGGAGTTTAGATACCGGCTCAGATTTCTTTCCACTGCACTTCAGTTTTCCTCGTCGTCACGAGATCATGAGCAGGAAAACCTGAGAACAATGTTCACTAGTTCTGCAGGCCTTCGTTTGTCCCTCACATTGGTGAGCAGCTGGTTTCATAATTACATTGGTTCTTTTCCTAGTTTAGTTTCTCACTATTATAATAATCATGTCAGTGCTTTGATTTAACATCCCTGTCCCACCTTTCCTCCGACCTGCAAAGATAAACACATGGACTGAAAAAGCCAAATTTGGGGACATTTTCACTGGTACTTCAAGGTCTGCCTTAACGCTACACTCAGGGATGAGCAGTGGATTAAAAAGAGGTTGGGATGGAAAACGGATTGAGTGATGAGGAAACAGGACATGGGGACAAGGCAGCAGCAGAGCTAGAACATTTAACAGAAGAGTCCATTACCTCTGCCTTAGAGTTTCTCATTCACCAATAGAATGAAAGCTTCTTAAATCCTAGAGATGTGGGAGGAGGGACATGTTCGTCATCAGCAGAGGGGAGCAGTAGAAACAACCTATAAAGCTCAGGTGCCTAGGAAAGTTGGTAATGACACTGACCAGGTTTGCATTTTCTGAGGCCCCGTGACCAGTGTCTTGCGTCAGCCATGGCCTCTATTTTAGAAACAGAGGTAGCTCTGATTACGTTTTATCTGTTACTTCCATTTCCAAATAAGTTGAAAACCCACTTCAGAGAAAATAATCCAACTAGGTGGTGATGCTGTAAGAATTTTGTCTATCTTTTTTACTATTACAACCCAATACTTAGAACAGTGCCTGGCACATAGAATTGGAGCTCAGTAAATTGTTCAATGAACCACTGAATACCAGGTCCAAGTCATAAACTGAAATTCCCCTGGAGATCAGACCTACCACATGAGGGAAAGCATCTGGCCGGATGGAGGATGACTGAGAAGCAGGGTACTGTGGCAAACGGGGCATCTAAAAGGTTATTTGTATTTGTTGTTTTGTTGTTTTTAATCACTGTGCTGTGTGAGCCAGGCAAAGTGCTAAAACCCAAGTCTGGCCCGGAGCTGCCTGTTGGTGATCTCTGTACGAAGCCCCTGTAAAGTCTCTGTCGTTTTCTTGAGTGTAGATCATAGTGAGACCAAGCCCCTCTGAGCACTCTTATTTCTCAGTGTTTCAAGGATTTCCACAGCTGTCTTAGATTATAGAGCTCAGCTTTTCAAAACCAGATGGGACCCAAGAGATGATAGGTACAACATTTCATTTTTTATCAACGAGGAAGCCATTGTCCAGAGAGGTTATGTGAAGTATTTGAGATTAAACGACCAGGTAAAGAAGAGATTAGTCCAGATCTAGGGAACCGGAATCCCAATTTGGTATCGCTCCCACACCACTCTGACTATGCATTTTATGGAAAAAGCTTTATTGCATTCTGAATGATCATTGCTTAACTGGAACCAGGCCTGCTTTTATTTTAATTGAGATTTTATTTTTGCCTGCCTGGAGCAAGGAGAGCATTATGTTATTTTAAATGAGAACCAAGGAATTACCTGCACTTCAAATATTAGCAGTTACATTCTGCTAAAGACGCATGTGGACTATCTGTTAGAGACATGTCGTCGGTAAACCAGAAACATTTCATACTAATTGTTATAAGTGTATTATCCATCAAAATGTAAATTTCCCAAAGTGGGCTTTATGTGGATCATAATTTCCTTTATTACAAAATGGACTTGAAAACTCTGGCTGGCTCCTTGTCCTCATGTAAAACCTTCATTTCCTGTGGTGCCTCCAATTTATTTTTTCACAGCTTTAACAGCTTTCACACTGTGATTTTCTATATCTGTTGCAAATGTTCAACAATTTACAGAGAAAATTTCAGTCCGTGGCTTTCCGCTTTTAGCTTTTCATGTATAAAGATTAAAGAATGAATGTGCAATCAGCAGATATATAGAAAACATCTCCTGCTAGAATAAAATAGATGGTTCAACTTCTGAAACCCCAGTGGAATTCATAATATCTACCTACAGCACTTCCTCTCTTTTGTGTTGCACCTTCTGATAAATAGGCTCCCAGAAGAGACAATTTGGGGAGCTGGAAAGTACTTTATTTTTCTTTATAGCATTGCCATTGCATTGTCTAGGCCTTGCAGGTGGGAGAAATATCAGCAACAGAAAGACGGAAGGGGACCTAGAGGTGATAGTGACTGACAAATCAAAGGAAGCCTTACACCACCTAATGTGAGCCTTAAAGGCTAATGGTCTTCTGGAAAATAGCACAGAATTTGAAATCACACCTAGAATATTGATTATCAGGTGTTGCAACCTCAGGACTTAAAAACATGGCAGTGCAGTCAGGCACCTGCTGGTGCATTTAGTTAGAGGCAAGGGGCTGCTTCTTGATGTTGTACGTGGCTGAGGTGTGAAGGAGTGTGTGTGTGTGTACGATTTTGCATTTCTTTAGTAAAAATGCCAATTTTGAGGTTGGAGCTGTAGAAGTACAGATCAAAGAGGGGAAGGAAGGCTCCAGCCTGCCCAGTTTGGCCTGGCTCATCCAGCTGGGGGACCCTGAGCACTTCTCAGGCGGCAGGCCTGCTGCTCGTGCTAGATCTCAGATCCAGTCTGTCTGCATCTGATCTTCCTGACCTAAGCCTCTCTTTCCGAAACAACAGCCGCCATTTCAGAAATGCATAAATAGAAAAGCATTTATTATATCTTTATTTTTCGCTTTACTTGAGTTTGGGGGGACCTGATGGAACTGTGTGAACTTCCCCGGGGGTCCTAACCCAGCTGCTCTAGCCCAGCAGGTGCACTTGAACGCACGCTTGCACTGCCAGGTCACTGAGGCGTTAAGGAAAAACCTCTCCCTGGCACTCTTGGTTCTCCTGGCTGGTCTACAGATTAAGTTGCTGTGGGGCAGAGTGGCAAGAGAGAACCAAGTTTAATTTGTAGGTACCCAGGCTCACAACAACAGGAGACCTAAGGCCATGGAGGCTTATGTGCCCCTACAGAAGAAGGGGTGGGTTCTGGGACTGCAAAGAGGGGAACACAATTTACGGGAAACCGGAAAGAGCAAAGTTTTGGTAAACAAATGTTTGCCATCGCCATGCAGAGGCCAAGGGACCTGGAGAGGACTTGGAAGAAGCAGGCCTTGCAAAGCTCCTTCCAGTCCACAACATCTCTCTCATGTTCTTTGTAGTTTTCTCTGCTGAAAGCTCCATCCTGGACCAGGCTCCCTGTCTAAATTGTTTTAGGCAGTTAAGGGGGTGGTGGTGGTCAAAAGTCATCCCTGAATCTTTTGTTTCTTAAAAATAATCAGCCTAAGGTAACCCTCCCCTACAGAGGTTACTGGTTAGGGGCAGTGCATTGGGTGCAGAACAAATGAGGCCTAAAACAGTAGTTTTATGAGTGGAATTGTATCCCCTCAAAAGATATATGTAGAAGTCCTAACCTCCAGTACCTTGGAATGAGACTATACTTGGAGACAGGGCCTTTGCAGAAGCAATTAAGGTAAAATGAGGTCATGTGGGTAGGCCTTAATGCAATATGGCTGGTGTCTTTGGAAGAAATCAGAACACGGACAGACGTAAAGAAGGAGCCCAGGGAGAAGACAGCCATCTACGTGCCAAGGAGAAGGGCCTCAGAGGGGACGAAGCCTGCTGACACCTTGATCTCTGACTTCTGGCTTCTAGAACCACGGGCAATGCACTTCTGTTGTTTAATACCCAGTCGGCCGTGCTCTGTGGTGTCAGCCCTGGGAAACTCTTACAAGGAGTTTCATCTGTTAGCTTGATTGTAAATTATTTGTTTTATATGGTGTGTGACCTTGACTATAATTCTCATGCCCAGTCCCACCTTTATGTCTCTAGTGCCCTTACACTTTTAAAGACCAACTTCATTGTTTGCTTGGAATGCGATTGGGCAATAGTGAGAAGGCCCTAGCTCAGAGATGAGAGGAACCTTACCTATGATGTGATAGGAGTGATTGCCAGGGAAGGCAGAGAAGAGTAAGGGAGAAAATTCTCACTGGCTTATGAGCCATAACTTCCTCTATCTGTCCCATTTACTGCCTGGTCGTTATAAGTATGGATGATGTGAGAAGACGAAATAGAGACTATTGGTATTAAAATATACAATATACCACCTCTGCATATTTAACATGAGAATGTATGTTCACTCATGTGAATCCTTTAAAAGAATGGAGAGGTTCTATTAGCTAAAACTATTCTGAGACCAAGATTCACGTTGATGTTGAGGCAGCGCCCAGGGGACAGTGGTCCCACCTTTGCTGCTCAGAGGACATAGCCCACCGATCAGCAGCCTCAGCACTTCCTCGGAGTTTGTTTGAGATGCAGAAGTTTGCGCCCTACCTCAGAACTGCTAAATCAGAAGTTACACTTTAACAGGGTCTCTGAGTACTACAGATGAAAATTTGAGAATCACGAATGTATGCTATCAAGTAAGACACATCAGTTGAGGGAGGGATACCACCCGGGAGGGATCCCACTTACGGGGAAGATGAGTAGGGTGGTCCCCCCGGGACATCTGGTGAAGCTAAGGTGGAGGGTTCAGAGCTCTGTTCCCTGGCTGAGACTTCCGGCTTTCACCTCCAGGCCTTGCCAGGACGGAGCCGGTCTGTAGGAGCTTTCTCCCAGCAGCTCCTCTAGTGGCGGCACAGTAAACCACCCTCTGACCACGAGCTCAGAGCCACAGGGCTCTGTGTCTGCCAGTTCCCAGCTACCCGTTGCAGGTTACATTCCTACCTCCAGCTCTGTTCTCTGCATCCAATAGTGGGAGGAGAGAGGAAGAGGAGAGATGAGAGAGAGGCTTAGAGAGCCACAGGTGGTCTTTCTTCACAAATATTATTTTATTCCTGACTGACACCAGAGTAAAACTGAATTCTTAGGAGGAACAGGAAGAATATCTGATTGAGGAATTGAAGTTCTTTTCAAAACTCCAAATGCTGAGGCCTGGGAAACACTGCGGCCAGCACTAAACTTTAGTATCACCCTTGTCATTGTAATGAGCTTTTTAATAAGTATCTCTTTAGTATCCATTGCTTGGTCTGTAAAGTTTTTAATTCTAACAGCAACCCTATAGAAGTATGTTGTCATATTTGTGTGTTCAGTGCAAAAACTTAGGTCCAAGGGCTATATATTAATGCCAGAGTTGAGGTTCCATAGAGGGTCGACTCCCAAGCCTGCAGTTTTCATCATAAGCTGTGTTTCTGCCCTTGTATCATTTTCCTCCTCCCTCTGCCTTCTCTCCTTTTATAAATCTTTGCTGAATATTCATAGAAAGAACCACTTCTTCTTCTGAGACCTCATCTCAACATGTAGGAACAGAGGCTCTTTGAGATCCCATCAAGCTCTTTGTTTCTATAAATTACTTAAAAGGCAACCCCACACAAGCAGGTACTCAGTCAATGAACTCTTGAATTATTCAAACAATGCATCTTTAAATGTAAAGAAACAAAAATAACATCGATGAGCAATAACATCTAGGTACACACAGAACAAAGCTGATGGGATCCCCACACGCTGCCAGCTCTGTGTTCTTTTCATGTGTGTGTCTGCTGGATGGATGAGCCTGGAAGAATGACACGTTCGTGGAGAGGAGTGTGCAGAGAGGAAGTGAAAGGAGGGGGAGCTTTGGAAAGAGGGCTTCAGAGCGAAAATAGAGGAGACAAATACTAAGATGGGCACAGACCCTATTCCTTTAGTGAAAGTTGAAAATGATATTATATAAAAACTTATGAATATGGTACTTTCTGAAAGTGGAGAAGAGAGGAACAGTTGGTGAGCACAGGGTGTGGGAAGTAGAGATGTGTCAAAATTGGACATTTCCTACTTTACGAATTTGCTTCCCAGTTAGAAAGCAGCGCAGTTCTCCTGCTTTTGGCATTGCTCCAAAGCACTGAGCACAAGTCTTTCGTGGAAGACCATCCACATATATTGTTGACTGAATTTTTTCCAGAGCAGACTGTTAAGAATCATGTTAATGATAAGAGTATATGGGGAAAAAAAGCAACATTTTAAGATAATGACTTCATATGTCTTAAAATTTTTTAATTTTAAAGGTTGGGTTGAGAAAGTAGACATCAATGTTTTCAAAACATAAACAAGGGTGAACTTGGATACTGTTAGAAAAAGAAAGAAACTCACATGTAAATAATATGCAGTGATGTATATCAATATCTTTTAATAATATATTGTCCTATGGAGGCTTTGGTCCTTCAAAGCCAACAATAGGAGTACTCAAGCCCAGTATATCACATTAGCCGAAATGCAAAATAAAGCCTAGATCGGATCAGATAAGAGTTGTTGCTTCCCTTTCTAATGAGAAGCCATAATCACAATTAATGAAAGCTATGTAAATGTGCTCCAGGCTTTTAAGATTACAAGGAGAGCTCAGGACTGGGGATAAAGAACGAGGAGACTAGGATCCACAGTCAGTTCCAGAGAGGTCCTCCTATCTCACACAGGCACACACATTTTGATATCTCATCAGGGAAGCAATTGCATCCAGGTGCCTTTTGCAAGAAAGATGTAGGAACATGCTCCTTCCTATTTGGGGAATGATACAAGGGGGCTATTTTTGAATGATTAATTAAAGGGAATCAATCTTCATTGCTTTGCTACTGACGTGAAAAGCGCCATGCCTGTGCAATAATCGCATGCAATTATTCAACTACCCCTTTGGCAAGGACAACATAATTAGTCCTGGTGGTGTCTAGAGATTCTCTTTATTCCCAACAAATTGGCAGTTTTAATCAAGTGTTGCTAGAAATTTATCATAACACAGGGAAAACAATAGGTGAAGGTACAGGGCCCCAAGCTGTGTGACTCCTATCTGCAATGGTACAAATTTACAATGCTAACAACATGATAAATACTACCTACCAATCCATGAATGCGTTGATTATAATTTCATATCAGCACCAAGACTTGGCAGTCCTTATTTGTTTAGAAACATGGCGGTAACCCTTTTTGTGCTGCCTTGGATTTGTTTGCTGAGGAAGCTGAGGTCAGCCCTGGTGGCCTCAGGGACCAGGGTCAAGCCTGCAGAGAAGCTAACATGCTCTCTCCGCAGGAGTCTGAGAGCTGCTGGATAGCACCTGAGATAAGGTGGAAAGCAAACTCACCACGTGCCATTTTTGTGTCTTACTCAAAAGAGTCTCCTGTGGGGTGACTTTCCTTGCATCCAGGGACGAGTCTTATCTCCACTCTCTTTCTCCCCTCCTTTCATGCTTCCTAAAATCTTTGCTTAAAAAGATAATAGCTAATATTTATCAAGCACTTGTAATATGCCAAGGGTTATACTAAGCAATTTACCAAGTTGTCTAATTTAATCCTCTTTAATACCTTATGTTGGGGAATACAATTATTTTTACCAACCATGATTTTACAGAAGAGGAAGTAAAGGCTTGGAAGATGCGGGGCAGCAGAGCAAGGGTCACAAACCCAGGTGGCTGTTCCGTGTCTGTGCCCTTACCCGCCTCCTAGGCCACCGCTGGCTTTCTCTTAGGCTGATGTGCTCACTATTCTAGGGGCCTGGCAATAGGAAAGTAGACTGACTTTATGTGCTTCAGCTTGAGTTAGAATGCCACTGCCTGCATGACCTCCGCCTTCTCACTGCAAGAAGGAATCGTCTGTTACCTTCGGGGGTTTGTGTATTTTATGGTGTGCTTTCATAACTGGCATGCATATTTGTGTGTGTGTGCGTGCATGCGTGTGTTTGCAGGGGTGACGAGGGTAGGTATACAGAAAGCCAGAATTTCTGAAACTGACCTCATCAGTAAGAATCCTGGTGTCCTTGTTAAAGTCAGGTTCCCAGACCCCTTTCCAGATCTACCCCGTCGGATCCCAGGGAAGGGCCTGGAAATCTGCTCCAGGTGTATCCTATGTGCATGCTACTGTAAGGCAGAATATCTCGTCGTGTGCTCCCCTAAGAGCTAGTTTGATGGGAAGTTAATCATTATATGAAAAACATGCCCCCTGGTCAGATAATCTAGGGATATGTGGGTTAAATAATATTTAACAAGTTTCTTCTTAGAGACTTTGAAATTTAACGCTCAGTGAGAATTTTACTGGCACTCAAATGTTTCCCCAACTGCTTGGCGATGGAGCTCTTGCTTCAGAGAGCAGCTCCTGGGACTGGGGATGTGCAGAATGGATATACCTGGGAGATCTAGTTCCAAAGGATGCTTAATAATATATAGCATCACCAGGAAAACTTTGGTTTCCAGCTTGGACAGTTATGGAAGCATTTGGAGGTGTAATTACCAGTATCTCATCCCAAAAGGTATTTAAGGTAATTTCTGGAAAACAGTTGTAAGGAAACAGTGTTAAACTTACCCAGAAATTAAAAGAGTGCACTGAATTTGCTTCTTTCAGGTGAGCTGCAGACGTGTATTAATTGTGTATCTGATAGATTTTAACAGCACATCCTTAGAGTCATGCTGGGATGCTGTTCAGGAAATAAACCATGGTTCCATTTTTCTTTTTCTATTTCTCTGTCATAGTAGCAGCCTAGGCCGAGGGAATAAAAGTAGTTATTTAAGGGCTGTTTTGGCATTTGGAAAGAGTCTGGGACCCTAGGCTGGGCAAGGTTGGAAGCATTTCTCATAAATCAAAAGATGTTAGCTCCAATTCCATTGCTTAAAGGTGAGCCCTCTCCCGAACAAAATCTAAAAGCTCCAAGAAGTCATGATCAACACGGTTAACACCAAAGCAGCTGGTTTCTGGCCTTTGTAAAATGCAGCGTACTGAAAGCAGGTTTCAGGGAAGAACACAAGGAGAAGGAACTCCCAATCTGCGGAGCTCATTTGTGGACAAGGCCTTGTCAGTGGCTGCCCTGGTCTCACTTTCACTCCTTTGTTCTACTTGTTGTGAGAAGACACATCTGGCTCAGGGCCTGGGATGCAGACTCCATCTCTGATTGCACCTGCCCCAGGAGGAGAAGGAGAAATGCTTCACTGACAAAAGGTAGGGTTTTCAGAGCCGCATTCCCACCCATTAAAGCAGCTTGTTTGATCCCTTCAAAGCTCAAGATCAAAGGGAGGCTTTTCCGGAGCTGCCAACCCATAAAGCTACAGGCGAAGAGAAGGACCTCTTTGTTTCCACACAGCCAGGTGGACTGACTCGCCATTCCAGTTCTCAACCAAGGAGGAGGGGCCATGGGCAGGTGGAGGGGTTTTCTCACATCTGGCTGGTGCTGTTTGGACGCTGGACCTTCTCAGGAAAGCAGGAGCTATTCCAAAGAGATCTTGGCAAGTCTGACCCCTATTTAGCAAAGAACCCCCTAAATCTTCTCTCTCTCCTCACCTCTACCTGGAGGCCAGGTTACCTGCATTCAAACCCAAAGACAGATTCACATACTTCTGCACCCAAGGAAAGCTCCCAGCACATTTCCTCCCCTAGAATGTACTGAACTTGAATGTGAGAAAACAACCCTGTAGTGTTAAGTGTATTTAAAAATCTCCATTTTATGTGGTGCTCACTGGCTTTGACTACGGCGGAATGTATGAAGCAGGGAAATGAATTTGGACTGGGTTCCCTGAGAAAGTGTGATGAGAGGATTCTGAATGCCCCTCAGTCTGTCACCACCTCCCTGCCAGTAGCAGAGCCTCTTGGCCACAGGCCAGTGCCACATGCTGGCTCTGGCCATGGCTCAAGGAACGAAGGGGTAGTTTGTTTCTCGTAGAGAGGCAGCCAGATTGTGACTTCCTCTGGCAAGGGCTGAACAGTGCTATAGAAATTTTTTTTGCTTTAAAAATAATAGCAGCCCCCCTTCCCCACACACACAAACAAACATTTATAAGCGTATCCAGCAAACACCACCAGGCACTGGGAGAAGTACAGGCCTGTGTAGGAAGTCACCAAGGATCCGCACAGGCCTGCACCTAACAATCCTGCTTATGAAGCACAGAGCCTCCGGGAAGAAAGACAGGTGGGAGACGTTCACAGTAATCATGAATCTCTGGGGGACGGGAGAGAGAAGCAGTTCTCCCTGGAAACCTGAAAATAAGGACACACACCAGATAAGACAGAGGCCAAGAGGATGAGCAAAACAATCTCTGGACGCATAGTGGGCCAGGGTCCCATAGCACCAAACCTGCTTTTGGTCCAGGGACCTGTCGTGGCCTGGGATTCATTTCCCCACAGAAAAGAATATTCCTGGAAGCAAAATGGGGTGGTAGCACAGGCTTCTATGAGTAGAAATTTACTGAGGCGTGGATTTTCTTTAAACTGTGTCTCTTTTCCAGGTCCTGTGTATGAGGCCCATTGGAGGGTGGAATGAGCATGGAAAAGCTACACTCGTAAGAGGTAGCTGAGGTTGGAGATACAGAGAAGCAGAATTATTTATTCTCCTGGGGGTGGGGGATGGTAGGGGTCTGAGTGACAGACAGGGTCACAGCTGTGGAGAGCGAGGCAGGGAAGAGGAAGTGAACAGTGGGGAGTGAAGTAGCGGCAGGAAGCCAGTCAGTTCCTTGCGTCTGCTCAGGTAGAATCCTGACCCATGAGAGGACCCAAATGGTTGAGTATCAGTGGGTCACTTGTCTTTTTCTGGGCCCTACCTGGGCAAGATCTCTCTGCTCTTGTTTCCCCACGGGACTTCTGTATGGAGGCAGGAGTGAATGTGGCAGCCAGGATGCACCTCAGGTGCCCCCCAAAGCCTCTGTGGTGGTCTCCGCTGAGAAAACAAAGGGAAAGAAGGAGCCATGGCAAATATTGAGACAATGAGAAATAAACAAGAGCTTTCACCAGCTTGGAGAGATCAAGCTAGAACACAGAGAGGCCAAGTTCAGGTTGGGATGTGTACCCCGGTCTCTAAGCCTTGGTTGGAGAACGGCAGAGCCAAGTATTTTGCTTTATGGCCCTCCTTGACATCGTAAGATGGCAGCTAGGGATTTCCCTAAAGGTAGAAAACCCTTGCGTCTCATTTTTCTGTATGTTGGAGGGAGCACTTTCACAGCTTATTCCTGCGGTTCAGAGTCTGTGACAGGTGCGTTGGCAATCACAAGCTTCTGGTGGAGGGCACAGATCTAGGGGATCCCTCCACGCGTTCAATGTCCTAACATTTCTAATTTTTGGAGAGACCCTACCTTTCCCTCAAAGTGCAGTTCCTTCTCAGAGAAAATAATAAAAAAAAGGCATCCCCATTTTTAAACTTTTATTTATTTGAGTTTTTAGAGAAAAGGGAAGGGAGGGAGAAAGAGAAGGAGAGGAACATCAATATGAGAGAAAAACATCAACCGGTTGCCCCTCACACAAGTACCAAATGAGAACCAGGCCCGCAACCCAGGCACGTGCCCTGACTGGGAATGGAACTGGCAACCTCTTGCTTCACAGAACAACATCGAACCAACTGAGCCATTCCAGCCAGGGTGACATATGCTATTTTTAAAAAGTGTTAAAACTGAAAGCCACCTTAGTTTGTGTGTTTTATCAACATCTTGTGAGGAAAATGAGACCCAATGAAAATCATTGAATTGCCCAGACCTGGGGTGAGGGGTGATCAGTGGGAACTGTAGCAACAGGAAATGCTGAAACAGACAAGGCCACCCTGACCTGCGTGAGGACTGGCCAAATGACGAAGATTAGCTGAGCGAATTCATGGTTCTCCTACTACCTCAACGATAAAATTATGCTGTCTTCCTCTGTTTAAAAGTTATTGTCACCAGGGAAAGCACACGGTGACAGTAATACAGGAGTCAAGTACCTCAGTTCGTGCCCTGTCTGTTAGTTGTGGGATCTCTCTGAACCTCAGTTTTCATGAAAGGAAAGTGAAAATCATAGTTGCTACCTTGCCTAATTCAAAGAGTTGCTATGAGGATAAGGCATCATATATGTAAAAGTATTCTGAAGACTATCAAGCTTTTGAATGTAAGTTACTATGATTTTCTGTGAAATCTTCATCCCTAAGGAGATGGCTTGTTAATTTCAAAGGCCAGAAATAAGGGAGGTGGTGGAGCCCTTCAGACATTGTGTCGCCATGAATTCTAAGCAGCCGTTATCAACGCCTACAAGTGTTTTTGATCTACCTGACTTGGTGAAAACTTTGGTGATACATTTGGGAGAAATGAGTAGAAATTGTCAGTGAGGTTAACTTAATGATTCTCAAGCTACAAGTATTTATCAGATATCTGCTAGCACCATGCTCGATGCAGAGAGGAAAAGTGCGCTGCCGAAGACTGTAAGCCCTCCGGCTGCAGGTGCAGTGCAGTAAAATACAGGATCGTAGCATACACTAAGTGCATGTGTTTCCTGTGTCTGAATAGCTGTGATGGGGAAACCCACTGACCCGGGCTCAGAGTCAGACACTGCCTGTCTCTTTGCTCGTTTCGTGCTCTAGTAAGACTCACGCTCTATCCCCCAAACATCTGAAAAGTCCCGTGTCATTATGGAGACTTCTCTACCTCAACTCCCTTCTCTTTTTCTCCTTTCCTCTTTTTCTTTCAACCTTTTTTCTACTCTCCTTCCTCCTGCTAACCATGTTAATTCTTTAAGCCTCAGCTTAGCCATAAACTTTTGCAGTGTATCCAAATAGTTTGCTTTACCCCATCAATCTTGTTGAATTAGATGCTTCTCTTTCTTCACTTCTCCACCTACACATAGAATAAAATTTAGGTCGTGCTCAGAACGAAATCTGCAGCCTATGGGCTCTAATCCTGGCCTCCTGCTGGACCTCCTCTCTCACTGTTTCCCTATAAACATTGCCCTTCTTTATGTTCTTCAAACTTCTTCAGCATGCCAAACTCTTAAGGTCTTTGCATTTGATGTTTTCTCTGCCTAGAGACAATATTTGTGTGTCGATTCAAATGTTAGCTTCTCAAATATTTGTGGAATTGTTGATTGCATGTCTGGGCCCCCGGTATGTAACAAGGCTAAAGAAATGTTTGTTGAGTTGACCTGAGAAGATGACATAATCTCTGAAATCCACTGTCGAGACAGAAGCAAGTGACAGCCCCTATTTTAGGTGACTGATATCTCCACGGCAGCATCTGCTCTACAATGTCAAAGGGTTCTATTTCTGAATTAGGTCTATGGCCATACCACCCTGAACTCGCCTGATCTAATCTGAATTAGTAGGGTTTTGCCAAGTGACTAATAACTCATATGATCTTGGAATGTTTGTCTTTTGATCTTAGAGATCAGTCCCAGCTCTTTACTTGCTAAATGAGAAAGCTGTGCTATCCCAATTACAGAATCCTGGGCCATAAGGCCTTCATGATTTTCAAAGAAGGACTGTGGATGCTGAGTTGACAGAAAGATGGCTGTGATGGTCAGAGTGTGAGGCAGAGAGCACTGGTGAGAGCCAGCACTTTCTGTAGAGTCTGCGCCTAAATGCCAACCTCCCAGTTCCCTCTGCATCCCTGTCCCTTCTATTCTCTCCTTTCCCTCTGCCTCTACTCTTCCCTGCTGACAGCACACAGAGAGTAGAGCGTGATCTTCAGACTCAACAGGAAGAGGGAGGCAATAAAACACAAATTTTATGGTGACATTTTAGTGATCACACTAGATCCCTGACATCTTGAGACCATGTCATGTAAGAGAGCAGGAGACACCTATTTGATGTGGGTTGCTGAGTTTTTATTTTGAGAGCCTCGGGGTCTGTATACCATCTGTTGGTCACCCAGGGCAAATGGCAACCCCAGTGTGGGAATAAAGGCAAAAATGGGGCTTCTTGAAGTTAAAAAGGACTTCAGAGACCTGGAAGTACTCCAAGACCCCACCCATGGTTACCTGAGGTTGTGAACATGTGGAGGTACACAGGTGCAGCTGGGGGTGTTGATACCAGGAACTCACAGCTGTAGGAAGAATCTAAGTCCACTGTAAACAGTGATCTACTCCTCACAACTGCAGTGGTCTTAATAAAATTCCAATCATATTCCAACAATCAAAGAATCATAACTTTTCACATTTGTCAGGTTTAATGCCTTGTATTAATAGGAATCAGTCCAAAAGGATGGCAAAGGCAGAATCTATCTTATTGGCCAAAAGCAAACTAGATTCAAACTAAAGATTAGTTTTCATACTTTAAAATTCTAATGACACACATAATTACATAGAGAGGAATCTCTGAACAGCTGGATAGAAATAATAAAGCTCTTGGTTTTCTTCTGAGTGCTGTTTATAGTTCTACCTACATTGGCCCAAATATACCTTTCATCAACATCTTTTATTGCTTAAAAATATTGTGAAAACCCTAAAAATCACCAATTTAATAAGTGTTACCAATCTTGAGGTTCAGTTTCTTTTCTACTTGTATGCCTTATTATAACCCTTTGATTTTGTTCATTGAAAAAGGTATTTTATAGTTATGGTTGTAATTACAATGTGCCATTGTAATCAGCATTTCAGAATCGCGATCAGGTAGGATATCAAAAGGAGAGGTCGAGAAGTACAGTGGAAAAAACTGTGTTCTAGGCCTGGCCCTGGTATTGGCTCATTGATTTTTGGACATCACCCTCTCTAAGCCTTGGGTTTCTTACCTGAAACATCAGTGGACGGCGCTAGAGCAGAGGGTTAGAAAGCCACAGACCTCCACAGGATCCAGGTCAGCTAAGTGTGTAACAGAAGCTTGCAAACTGCTGTAATAGATTTATAGGGGATACAATAACTCAGCCTCAACTGTCACTTCTCTTTCAGATATTCAAAAAAGAGGCAGCCATAGATGTTTATATATGGAATTGTATTATTTTTAAAGTTTACAATTAACACACACTAAAAAAAAACTTTATGAGCTCAACAAAACTTACCTGAGGTTATGTTTGGCCTGTGGACTGACTTCTTGTGACATTTGAATAAAGAGCATTCAAAATTCTTCCAAGGTGTGAAATTCTGCGAAGGAAAATAAAGTCGTACATTCTGTCAAGTGTCGTACTGCCTACTCTCATTGCAGGCAATGGCAATACGGAAACTGGAAAGAAGGGCATTTGATGATCTACTGAGGAAAAGCCTGCTGTTTATGTGGGTTGGTCCCAGGTCCATCCTTCTTACCATGTGTTGCCCCTGCCTGGGGCTGTAACGCTTGTCCTCAGCACAGGGTCCCCTCGGGAGGTATCTTCCTGAGACAGGAGAAGCACAGGGTCTAGGAAGAATGGCCTTAGCTTTCCACATACTGAGTCTTCTTTTCCTAAAGGAACTAAGATGCTTTCTCACAGGTCAGAGTCTTCAAAGACTGTAACAATATAATGGGTGAGTCATGAACAAATAAGTATCTTGTTAAACCTGGGTTATTTTTCCAATTTCATAAACAAAATTTGGACTGTAGACTTCTACAGTCAGCACGGTTTAATCATTCATACCAGGTTTAGGGTAAATTGTCTGTAATTGTATGTGGAGTTGAGTTAATTAATTATATATGGAGAAGAAGCTCTCTGAACAGCTGGGCAGGAACTTTGAAGTTCTCAGTTCCCCTTTGTGCTTTGCTTCCTAAATAATATTGTAAATTGGCCAAGGCAGTTTCCTCCCCACTCAGATTGCCCCGCAGGATAAACCGTGCTGGTTCTTCTGAGGTCAGGGTGGCAGTCAATTTTGAGGTCATCATTTGGTACCACTGATGTTTAAGCAGATGTCTTTTGTTGGCATGAAAATTCCACAGCCACTAAATATCATCTAACTAGGCACACGTGTGCTTTTAGAGACCGCCACGCACGGTTTATCTTGGGCGAGCGTGCGCACTGCGCCCTGCCTTCGCTGACTTCACCCACCACTGCCGTCATCCGAGCCTCCACAAGCAGGTTGCCTTTACTGTTCACTGTCTGTAAAATCACCTCCGAACTTTGAAGGGTTTTTTCCTCAAGGTACATTTCTGTGTTCATAGAATACTGCAAGTGAGCCGGTTCTGTGCACTGCTAGAAACCTACATTACTTGTGGCAAATTGGTGATTTGTTGTACTGAATGACATTTAGTTAAAGATACAGAAAAAAAATTGCGAGGTAGAAAGGGAGAGAAGGAGAAGAGAAAAATCTGGGCTCACACAGCCAGGCTGTGTGTCTGATCTGAATAACGTCCAACCCTGCCCAGCTCTCTTATCTTAACAACTTTGCTAAAGAAGTTGCCACGTCAAATCAATTCAAAAGCTTTTGCTTCACATGAACCATTTACCAACAAAGGCAATTTGGGAACATTCTGATGGGATTTTTAGAAAACAGCTCACTGATAGGAAGCCAGCTTGAAAGAGTTGAATATAAAAATAGAAAAGTTTCACAGGATACAAAGACTAGCCCTCGAAAGGTCATTATAAGCATTGTTCTGGCTTTGAGGAGGGCTCTGCTGGAGATTTCTGTTTAGATAAATAGCCCATTTTAAAAGACACAAATCCAAGGAAGGAAATTCATAATATTCCCCTACTGATTGAGTCTATTTTCTTTTTAAAAACACCTACCTATTTAGGAATATTTTATTTATATTTTCATGATTGTGTGTTCAGGCCTCTGCCCTTAGTGGAGTTAGGGAGTATGCTGATATTATTTATATGCATACTATTGCCATATTGGCAACTGGTCTGTCGTATTTGTACAGTTTATCATCTTCACTGGGCAGTGATCTTGGTGCCTGATAAAGCAATTATCTGATTTTTTTTTGGTCTTATCATCATAATCAGTTATTTCCCAGAATTTATTAGAAACAAAAACTGAAAAGAACCCCTGTCAGCCCTCCTCAGGGCCTTCCCTTCTTGGGGATATGTCTGGGTTTACACTCATTTGAAAGACGAATATACTTCAGTGAGGGCCTGCATGTTACAGGGAAACAAATATTGGAAACCAGCTGTATGACTTATACTGAGAAAATACTTCCCTTAAAGGTATTAGAATAGAGAAGTGAGAAAACATGCAAGAAAGTGAATGGGTGGAGTGGGCACCGATGCTCGTTAGAGCAGCTCCCTGTCTCTGCCTCCCTCACCGTCGTCTGCTTGGAGGTGTGGAAGTAGGTTGAGGGCAAACCCAGGCCACTGAAGAGGTTTCGGGGGGCCTGGGTGCTCTGCGTTGTCACGTAGGCCCTATTCATGCTTATCTTAATGTAGGAACTCTCCACACAGAGCAGAATCACTTAAGTCGATAATGGACAAGAAAAGTTTTCTGTTGGCTTTTCAAGGTTTCAACTCGTGTCCAAAACAAACATTTCATCAGATACATTAAACTCCAGGATTAGGATCTGCCTGGATCTCAGGGGTTTCGGTGTAAGTAGAAAATGTGCCCAGCGAGCATGTGGCAGGGTCCACAGAGGAGGGCCATCAGCCCAGAGGAGAGTTAGTAAAAGAGATTATGGGGATGTGAGATTCTTACAGATCAACCCCAAGCAGAGCTGGGAGCTGCGAGAATGTCTTAGTGGTGCTTCTATAAGGACTTTCTGTCCTGTGCGCAAGGTAGACAAACCCATCAAGATGCAGCAGGAGACCAAGGCCAGCAAGGCCAAGTACAAAATGAGGCAGCAGGATCTGTGGAGAGTTAAGGAGCCACAGGAAGACATGTTCTGCTCAGCACACGGTGTGGGCCAATAGCGCTGTCTGACCTTCCACACAGCACAGACCACAGGGCATGGAGCTGGTGGGCTGCCAGGCAGGGCAAACGGGATTCAAGATTTGCATCTTCCTCTGTCAGTTCCCAAACCTCCAGGACCCTTTGATTCAAATTTGGACTGCAGGTCTGGAGCCTTCTAGAATGTGAGAGGGTGGAGTTGGGGTACCGATGTGATTCTATTCATATCTGTTGGAACTTCTTATAATTTGGAGTCCTTAGGAACTCCAAGAATTCTAATTTCATCATATTAATTGAATGCTTTTATCGATTCTAGGAGAAGAGGATAAGATATAGTTTTCCTACTGACAGGGGCTCCAGTAGAGAATTTACATAAAAAGTAAATTGTCTTTTTGAGTGTATTTCCTTTGAAATTTTTCTTTATTACTTTTATTACTTCCAACCCTACTGATCAACAAATCATCCCAACTAGGGTTGTCAGACTTAGTAAATAGGAATACAGGGGCAGTACATTTCAATTTCAGATAAACAATGAATGTTTTTTAAAAAGTATATATAAATGTGGCCCAAATGTTTCATGTCAAAAATATATGGCTTTTTTTTGCATTAGAAAACATACACTAAAAAGAAAAAATATATACATATATCCCTATAGGTTGCCAGATTTAGCAAATGAAAATACAGAATTTCCCAGTTGAATTTGAATTTCAGATAAATAACTTTTTAGTAATTGGACATTCTTATGCTAAAATTTATTTGTTGTTTATCTAAAATTCAAATTTAATTGCGTGTCCCATATTTATCTTGTAATCTAAGTACTGATTCTTTCATCCTGTTACATTTAAAAAATTGTTTATGGATTTTAGAGAGAAAAGAAGAGAGACGGGAACATCAGCATGAGAGAGAAACATTGGTTGCCTCACATACGCACCCCAACCAACTGGGGATCAAACTAGCAACCTAGGTATGTGCCCTAACCCGTAATCAAACCCCCAACCTTTTGGTGTACAGGACAAGGCTCCACCAAACTGAGCAACATTAGCAATGAATCATTTTATTTAAAATTTAAAAAAATATTTTATTTATTTATTTTTAGAGAGAGGGGAAGGGAAGGAGAAAGAGTGGGAGAGAAACATCAGTGTGTGGTTGCCTCTCATGTGTCCCCTGCTGGGAACTGGCCTGCAACCCAGGTATGTGCCCTGACTGGGAATTGAACCGGCATCCCTTGGCTTCACAGGCCCGTGCTCAATCCACTGAGCTACACCAGCCAGGGCAATTTTATTAAAATTTTTGAACCCTCTACACATTGTTATGAAAAAGGTGTTATGGACTGAATGTTTGTGTGCCCCTGAAATGCATCATTTTGAAGCCTTAATGCCTAATCTGATGGAATTTGGGGATGGGGCCTTTGGGAGGTAATGAAGGTTAGGTGAGGCCATGCAAATGAGGCTTCACTGTGGGATCAGTGCCCTTGGCAGAAGAGACACAAGAAAGTTTGCTTTCCCTCCCTCTCTCCTCCTCCCCCTCTCTGTGGAATGACACACAAAGGAAAGGTCATGTAAGGACACAGCAAGATGGTGGCCCGTTGTAAGAGAAGAGGTCTCAGAATAGAAGGCACCCACGCTGGCACGCTGATGTTGAATTTCCAGCCCCCAGAACTGTGAGAAATGAACTGGTATCATTTAAGCCCCATAGTCTATGGCAGCCTGAGCTGACAAAGACACAAGGCGTGGTGTCAGAGGCTGTGAAAGGGTTCAAAATGAGTGTAAAGTGGCCTCTGCCCTCAAGGACCTTTCTTTCTGGAGAAGCCGGAAGCATGCACGATCATGTTTCGTTTGCTCTGCCACCGAAATCCCTCCTGTATCTGTTCCTCCTTTTTCCAGCCATGGGTTCTGCCCCAAGAAGGACCCCACGTGATCCTCCTGAGCAGTAGTGATATCCACTGTGATGCCCATCTTTCTAGGTTTTTCATGGTCCAATTCATCGTCAGCACTGCCAACTGAGGTCATTTCTGAAATATAGGTCTGATCAAACTGCTCCTCTGGGTAAGGGCCATCAGTGTTTCTTTGTTTTCTATAAAGTAAAGTGCAAGCCACACAGCATCACGGAGTTCTAGTCTCGTTGACTACCTCTGCCTGCTTGTTATCCATTTCTCTTTCTCTAATGCTCAAACAGTAATGCCTGCTGTGGGTTGAATTGCGTCCCCCATGCCTCAAAGTATGTGCTATCTTCTTAACCCCCAGTACTTCCAAATATGATCTTATTTGACAACAGATTCTTTACAAGTTAAAATGATGTCTACTAGGGTGGGCCCTAAGGCAACATGACTGGTGTGCTTATAAAAAGGAAACATTTGGACATAGACATGAACACAGGGAAGATGATGTAAAGACATGTAGGGAGAACATCAAGAAAAGATGTTAGATGGGAATGAATCATGTACAGGATACAGCAAGACGGTGGTCCCTTGTAACAGAAGAGGTCTGAGGAGTGACAAACATTGCCTGCAAACCACCAGAAGCCGGGAAGAGCAAGGAGGGATTCCTGTAGGAGCTTCCGACCTGCGGCCCACAGGCTGTATGCGGTCCAGGATGGCTGTGAATGTGACCCAACACAAAACTAAGTTTACTTGAAACATTATAAGATTTTTATTTGTTTTCATTAGTGTTTGTGTATTTAATGTGTGGCTCAAGACAACTCTTCTTCCAGGGTGGCCCAGAGACAGCAAAAGGTTGTACACCACTGCTCACAGTTTCCTTCCATCACTGAAACCTTGACTTTGGACTTCCATATTCCAGAGTTGTACAACAACACAGTTCTGTTATTCTGAGCCACTCAGTCAGTGGTACTTTGTCCCAGCTGCCTTAGTAAATGAACGTAGCACCTGACTTACTTGTTTCTTTCATGTGTTATGTCATGTCATGTCATGTCTCTGATTTGCTCATGTTATTCTCTCGATCTGCAGTGTCCCGCCCCTACCTCTCTCTACGAACTCTTATTCCAAGGCCTAGGAAGAACTCTGGGAAGCCTTCCCTGAGCATGTACCCATCAGGCAGAATAAAATGGTCCTTCATCTGAGCTCACATAGAAATTTGTTTGTACCTCTACTGTAGTATTGCCATGTGCCATTTTTTTTTATCATTTCACACCTAATGAACATTGCAAATAGATGCTGAGCATGTAAAGTGCACAGCACAGTGCCAAATGTTTGCACACTGCCATTTAACTTTCACATAAACTCTGTGTGAAGCGGGTTTTATTGGTAGTCCTGTTTACACAAGGGGAGATTTAACGTTAGAAGAGTTAAGTAAATCGTGCAATATCGTGTATTTGGTAAGCATCAAGACCAGAATCCAAATTCAGGCCACCTGATTCCGCAGTTGGCACTCCTGACCACCTCGGCACCCTGCTCTCCATTTATGTGTCTTTCTCCCCCTGTTCAGCAATGAGATGCCAAGCTTTCAACTTCTTATCTTAAACGCCCCACCTACAGCAGCTCTCAATAAAATGTTTATGGAATTGCAGGGTATTACCCTGCATTCGGTTGCAATAACTATAATACAGGTGTATGTCTTAGGTGAAAAGAATAGAACAAATTGGAAAGGGGAGAGGTCATGTTTACTAGAGAACTGATAGATGTTTTAGTTAATGTGTGATTTTAGTGTTTACCACGTAGTTACTTCTCATGTATTGAAGTTGTCACTGAGGTAAATACATCTCTTCAACATTCACTGTACTTTTTTCAACTTTCAATTTTTGCTTCATTCCAGATACGTGTTCCAATATCTCCATTGGCTTAAATCAGAAAAATGCTGGAAAAAATGGTCTTGTTTTGTGAGATATAAAGATTGAATATCCTTAAAATTTCAGAGGTATTTTCCACTAAATAGGTACTTATCAAAAGTGTACTAAGTGCAAGCTAGTGTTCTAGAACTAGTGATTAAAAATATGGTTGATATAATAGACACTACAAAGGAGCCTGTATCACCTTTCTTTAAGGTTGTTAAGATTTACAAATATTTATTTTGATTGGTTGGTGATCTTAATAATGTTCATTGTTTTTTATGTTCTCAAAAGACATGTCAATTTGTTGCTAAAATCCAAGGATGTCTTAAGGCAGCAAGTAATGCTCTTAGTGAAGTCTTTCCTAAGGTTGGATGGTAGTAAGTGTCACTAGGAAAAACACACTCAACTATAAGAAATAAAAACAAAATCAACTAGTTTTATTTCTTTTAACTGCAGGATTTCTGAAAGCCTTAATTTGCTAGAAGTCATTTTGAATTCTGAAGATGAGAACTTAAAACATTTCACATACTTACTTGACAACAGAAATTTTTCTCCTTTACTTTCTCTATGAGGTAATTCAAGGACAACATTTTAAGAACTCTTGGTTAATATTATTATGCCTTGCAAGAGGTGAGAAGGAAATTTTCTTGCCATTATTTTAAAATTAGTTTGTCTGTTCTGAGTACTATTGGTCTTGGAATACCTTCATTCAGTTAATACGTTTATTAATAAGTTGAAACTTATGTACTATAATATTTTATTCATAAATTCTGTACCAGATGGACAAGTTTCAATGTTTCTTCTCATCAGTAAGGAACTTACAACTGAGCCCTGGGTTTTTTGCCTGCTACTGCATTTTATTCTCCTTGAATTGAAATCAAGAAGCATCTTTATCCATTCTATTGTAGCTTAGTGTCATAAATATATTAATGAATAAGTGAATTACACAAATAGCATACTTGCTATATGTTAAAAATTTAGGAAGGTATTTGCGTACTTACTGATGTACTATTAAAAAGTAACTGAATTCAGCCCTAATAAGTGAAATCAGAAAAAAAAAGAAAAAACTGAGAGGGAATGAAAAAATCAATAGCTGCATTTTTGTTTAGGCATGAAAATAGGTGCCAAAGAACTTAACTGGATATTAAGATTATCCAATTAGTTTGTCGATCAATACTTGGTAGCAAATTATGACTGTGCTGATACAATTTAAAAAATTTAAAGCGAGAATTACTACTATTACTAAAATTGGCCCTAGAATATTTTGGGAGCAAGTGCTGAGGCAGATACTCCTGGGCCTGGAAGCTCCATCCATCATTCAGGATGGTGCTTTTTGTCAAAGCTTAAACAATAGCAATGTAAAATTTGGGGAGAGAGAAAAAAAACAAGAGCACTACTATTTCTTAAGTATATTTTTCCAGGAGATTTACCAGTAGATGATCATCACCTATGAAAAATTATAATAAACCTACTAAATTATAAATAATTCAACCCATTCACTCTTCCTCTCTTTTGTCTGTTTTTCCCTTCCTTGTCTGCCTCTCTCTCTTTCATCTAGCTCATGTCAGGCAGTAGCTACTTAGAAATATTGAATGAATGTGTTTGTGGGAGATGAAGCTACAAAGAAGGAGAACACATTTGACAGTAGTTTGTCATGAGAACTAGTAGATGTATATATTTTTCTGCCACTGTGGAGGTTCTGAATAAGAGATCAAGAGCCTTTAGGATCTGATTAGATGATAAAAAAATTCTATTCTCAGAGGAAATTCTTAAAGGGAAACAAACTAATGGCTGTTAAATACCTACTAAAGTTGCTTTATATGTAGTTTATTTTATATAATCCTTACAATAATACTGTGAGGTAGGTATTATCTTCTTTTTATTGGTAACGATATTGAAAAACAAATAAATTATGCAACTTGATCAAATTTATGCAGTATGAGGAAGAGCAAACTTGAACTTGAGCCTTTTGACACATTGTTAGTATTTTTCTATACTTGTTCCATTCTACCAGCATGCTTTGTTTGTGATTAAGACATAGAGATAGCCCTGGAGTGGGAATAAGACCTGTTTTTTACATCTCTATGTAGATCATCATCAATTAGGTTGCTTTTGGAGATATAAGCAGAGATAAGCCAGAGGAGTGCAATGGTACAGAATATCACAGTCTACTCCAGGACAGTTGAATTAGTTCTACATTTATTGCATTCCTTGTCATTGCCAATGTAATATATCATTTCCACTATGAGTAACCTAGGGACTGGGTGTAAGAACAGGTTTTTAAAATTTGTCCTTCTCTCCCTCCCTCCTTTCTTCCTACTCTCCATTCTTCTTTATTTTTTTTCTTCCTCCTTTGCTTCAGACCTTCCTTTCCTCTCCCTGTACTTTCTGAATTTTCTGAAGGCTTTTTTAGTATTCATTCTCCATTTTCAACTTCTACAAATTTTTCTATTGGTTGTTATATTGAGGTCAGCATTACCTCTTGATCCAGACTTGGGTCTTGATTGGCTTAAGGCACTCAGTACACTCTTAATCCCTAATGTCCAAGCTATTGGCTCAAAATAGGGACTAACCTTCCATGTCAAAGTGGCCTTTTCTCTTTGCCTAGATGGTGAGGTGATGAAAATTGAATGTGTGACATTGAGGGAGCCATTTTGCCACCAAGAAGAAAGTTATGGCAGAGGGAAGAGTCAAGAGATTACCGAGACATGGAGGTAGAACTGATCATACCCTCTGGTGTCCATATATTCTGGATTTTTCATTTATATGGTACAATAATTACCTTAATAGCTAAGTCAGTTTAATGTGACTTTTCAGATACTTGCTGTGGAAAGTATTCTAAATGATACCTTCCCTTTCTCTCCTCTCAATAAGAATTTATTGACTACCTAACATATTTCAAGGGTTTATGTTATGTGTATCACGGAATGCAAGAAGTAAAATATATCTAGTAAGAGGCTGTACCTCCATTTTTTGGTTTATCATATTTTTATACCTCTTTTACTGTGAACAATTCATTCTATTTTTGTCTCTCAGTGCTGGGATCATCAGCTACCTGGACTTTTTTTTGTCAGATCCCATTTTTGAGGAGAGGAATCACATGCCATTTGGATTAAAAGATTTCTAGCACCAAATACTGTCCACTTCTTGAGATCTCTTTGACCTCTAGGAGAGTAATGATATTTTTTCTTGCCAGAGTAGTGAAATTTTATTTGGATCACCCTTCTAATAAAACTGTCTCTTTGTATCACTGAGGCCCAGCTGTCATTGTAAAAGGTGGGGAAAAGATGTAATAGAAAGATGAAACTGGTGTGGGAAAGAGTTGGTACTATAGGCCAAGTTCATTCCAGGATGACAATGGCTATAGACCCAGAACAGTGAAGTCCACCTTATTCTGACTGGCCTTGAGTTTGTGAATGTAGCTGCCTTGGAACAATGCTCAGATCTGGCCAGCCCCTCTGTCACCAAAGGTGCCTTAGAGAGGCACAGCTAAGCCTCCAACTCCATCTGTGGTCCAGTGACCCAACAACATCTTGGGTCAGTGGACCCAACTATAGGCCCCTCCGATGGAGCCACAAGAGCTGCTGAAATCTCTCTTTGCTGAGGGTGCTTGGGGACATCCTGCCTCAAAAGAAACCACTTACTTTATGTGGTGACTGAGTGAGACATGAAAAGGTCAAATGCCATTGAAAGAAGAATTTATTCCTTACATTTCCTGAGAGAGGGGGTCACACCATGCCATGCCACACAGGGAAGTCACAGGTTTGGGTCAGGAGGTAGAGGAAGGAATGAAGAGAAAGCCTAGTCTGGAACTTCACTGGCATTTCTGTGGGAAAGATAAGGCAGGGCGGAATGAACAGCTTAGTGTTGGCCAATGTGAATACTGTTGGTGGATTCTGGGCTGTAGAGGTAGTCTCTAGTCAATTGATACTTGACCTTGGATACTTGGGTTGATTTAAAGCAGTTCCCTGGTTTGGTGTGTGAGTTAGATGCAAGAGGTAGTTGGGGAATTTGGGCTTGGGATTGGTTGGTTTACATATACTAGAAATGCCCCCAGCCCTTTGCTCTCTCTAAGAATTGGCAAGTCCCTAGGGGGCAGTCGTTCCCTGGTGGGCAAGATTTTTTTAGATGTCAAAGCATCATAAAACATAGATAGTGAAACATGAATAGTACTCATGTTCTCTATGCCGTTCCAGCCAGCTCTTCCAAATCTCTAGACCAGAAAGAGCACTGTCTCCCTATCCAAGAACATGTTATACTTCAGAAAACCATGTCAGAGTCTCTTCAGAACTACCCACTATTCCCCTCAGGAAGCAACACTGAGGAGAATAGACAGCTTCTAGGTTTTATGTCCCAAGTGGACTCCAGCAAGGGAAGATAGAGGCTGTTTCCCCTTTTCAGATTCACCCTCCATATTTCTAGATGGTTGAGCCGTGTGTTTCTGCTCCTCACTCCTTGGGAGGGAAAATCATAACCTAGTGCTGTAGAATGGATTGTGTCTCCCCAACTCCAAATTCCTATGTTGAAGCCTTAACCCTGGATGTGACTGTATTTGGAGACAGGACCTGTGAGGAGACAGTTAAGGTTACATGAGGCTATAAGAGTGGCACCATATATAGTAGAACCTTCTTCTAAGAAGAGACACCAGTGAGCCTTCTCCCTCTTCCTTTCCTCTCAGCGCAGACTAAGGCCATGTGAGGACACAGTGAGAGAGGGACCGCCTACAAGGTAAGGGAAGACACCTCAAAAGTGAAACTTACCTTGTAGGCACCCTGGTTTGGGGGCTTCCTAGCCTCCAGACTATGAAAGATAAATTTCTATGGTTTAGCCAACCAGTTTCTGGTGGTTTTTGCTATGGCAACTCTAGCAGACCAGTGCACCTATAGCATCCAATTCTTACATGTTGATGGTTATTTTAAATTCCTCTCCTCTATTCTCTTTTATCCAGTGTTCATACAGAATCGAGTGATGGTGATGATGGTCATGGTGTTACCGTCAGTAGGACAGTATCTTCATAAACCCTGGGGAAGTTTTCTCCAACTGGTAGCAGTTAACTGGTAGCTCTACCTTGGGCCTTAGCTGCAATTTTTGGCTAGATTTCACTTGACATACTGTTGTGCTTTCTGTCTGTGTCCATAGAAATAAAAATGTAACATAGCTTGCTGCATGTGGGCTATTTTCCCCTGTGTATGGAAGTCTTGTCTTTCTACTCTCATTATGAATTCCTTGAAGACAGCACTTCAAGGAGCCTAGTATATAGTTCTTACTGGTTTGAAGAAAGTGCTTTGCTTATCTGACAAGTGTTATCTCCTGCTAGTTCCTCAGCCTTAGGCAGCATTTGTTACTTGCTGATATCACCACAGAGAATCCTGCCTTCAGACCCAGGAATATTTAAAAGTCGATAACTCCCTGCAAAAGGAAAGGATCATTAGTCACAAGGCATTTGCTTACAAGTAAATTCTGATTTGCCCAATAAACCAGGCCATTTATTATGTATTCTAGAGCTTTACTTTCCCTTGTTTTAATCCCACTGTCTGGGTGTCTCCTCTCGTTTACAAGGAGACACTGCCTGGAAAGTATAGTTGCTGCACAGCAGTGCCACGGGGTCCTGCACCGGCCGGACTGCCAAACCAGAAACAGGTGCAGTCACACCCCCTCTGCAAACAAAGATGGTTTGTTTGAAAGGGCACAATGTGGAAGAATGGGAAGTATTAATAGCTAAATAGTGTCTTTATTAACAGTAGAACAGCTGGCAGTTCTATATGAGAGCACTCAGTCCAATCCATTTTATCCAACTGCAGGACCGTAAGCACACTCCACCAGGGAACTAAGGGGACCACACACAAGCCATCAGCCATTCAGCAGCCCCTAATTGCTTCACAGTGGGAAGTGCTTCTCCTCCGCTACTGTTATTCTTACAGGAGGAATTGTTGGTACAGTAGGCTATCTAGAATCAAGAGCTAGGAAGGCAGATAAGCTGCTTGAGGAAACGTCCTTTGTTTTACAAGCCTTGTGAGCAGTCCTCCACAGGGGTGCTTCCCAGCCTTAGCTGATCCTAAATCTCTTGTGCTGGGTGCCAGGAGGGAAGCTACTGCGGGAGTCTCAAAACCTCTGTCATCTTCTAGCAAAGCAGTTGCACTAAAAGGGGAAAAAATAAACTCCCAACTCATAAAGATCCCGTTAGACCCTGCTAGAGAACCTCTCCTCGGGGTAGCCCACTGAGCTGAAGAGTAGACTCTGAGAGTCATGCAGATGCGTAAATGTCTGTGGCTGCTCCCCATGTGTCCCAGCAGTGAGGACGCTGTGCTGCCCCTGGGAGGAGTCCATGTCAAGGTGCAGTCAGGTTCCCCAGGTGAGAAGGAGGAAAGAGGGCAAGGAGTTGCAGGGCAGGTGTGTTGCAGGAAAATGAAGCGACCAGACACCGAGGGATTCTGGAGTACGAGGTTTATTATTTAACGTGCATGGGCCCAGAGGAGTCAGTCTCCAAATTCTGAGGATTCTTGGGGGGTTCTATAGCTTAGGGGTCTTCCTGTCTACGTGACAAACGTGGGATACAGAAGCAGAATGTGATAATTGTTCTATCAGCGGGGGTGGTAGTTCCAGTCCTACTGACTACCCGGCTATTTGCTTTCCCAGTGGCCCCATCATTCTCCCTAGGGCGCCTGGGGCCTGGGCAAATAAAGGTTAAACAGAGGTTTTTCAAAGTTTCCCATATCAGGTAAAGGCACAGCTGAGGAAGCAAATTTAAAATTTGACTTGGAACATCTAGACAGACATTGAAGAAAATTTAGCCCCTCACTATGTTTATCAAAGATGGATCAGGCAAAACATATTTAAATCATTCACAATGTCAAATAAAGGAGGTTGGGTTGCTTTCTTATTCTTTTCAACTACTGTTTCATTTCCCTTGTTTTATTTTCCATTTACTCAGTCTAAGAAAATATTGTTTGCAGAATATTGTATTTCTCCGCCTTTTTACAGGATAATTTCTATTCGGTAAATTTTCAAAGTATTCTTTGGGGGAGATCATTCAAGAGCTCTTGGTTGTATTTAGCCCAGACAAACATAGGCAGATATGAAATTATAACATTTTCCTGATTTGCAGGGCTTTCTTTGTTCTCTCGGATCATCTGGGAATGACTCAGAGGAATAGCAGTTACTGTTTAGAATTTGTGAATCAGGACACCCACCCATCTCTGGCATACCCCAGTCATTGTTGGGACTTCTTGTTTTGTCCTTGTTAGTACACAACCTGGGTAATAAAATTATGGGGTACTCTGATTTATTTACCCCTGTTTTTTTAAATGGCCCCTGAATGGCTTTTAAACATTTTTTTTCATCCCTATTCATGGTACTTTCTGAATAAAGAAGCACATCTTTGGCCAGGACAATAGATTCAGATGAAATGGAAATCATTGTTGAAACTAAAATAGACCCTAGAGAGCACAGGACAGTGAAAATCGCCCGCTCACAAAGAAAGTTTCACAAAGAAAGTTGCTGAAGCTTCAATGAAAGGCAACAAAGACACAGGAGGCCAGGCAACAAACTCCACAAGGAGGCAGAAGGTCGTGTCTTTCATACGAAATCTTTTATATTGCTTTCATGATGGGTTAAGTTTTTAGAACAGCCTAAATTCCCCACAAGAATCCTTAAATTCTCAGCCCTTCTGCCAAGAAAGTGGAGATGCGTACGCATCTGTTTGGAAATCGCCCAAATGCATGTGAGAAATGGGCCAAGCAGCCTTGGCTGCCAGACAGTCCACAATCCAGTCGCAGCCTCATGCGGAGGACTTCATTTGCAGGAGGAAGGCACCTGCAGGCAATACTGGGAAGGGAGGGGGGGGAGGCAAGGATATTTTTGGCAACGGGATGTCAGGGTCTCCTTTGAATGGGATAACCAAATCGGATTCCTCTCTATTACTATGGATATTTAAAAAGACACACCCAAACATGTTTCCTTTTTTGTTTTAATCCTTACCTGAGGATATGTTTATTGATTTTAGAGAAAGACAGAAAAGGGCCAGGGAGAAAGAGAAACACTGATGTGAGAGAGAAAAGTCCGTGTGTTGCCTCCTGTAGGCGCCAGGACTGGGGATCGAAACTGCAGCCTCGCTATGTTCCCTGACCGGCGACTGAACACCCCACCCGACCTTTTGGTGTACAGGACAATGCTGTAACTAACTGAGCCACCCGGCCAGGGCCAAACGTCTCTCCTTTTTAGACTAACATTATCTGCATGAACAACTGCATTAATCCCCTCCCCAACCCTTTCTCAGCATTATTTTCTTGCTATCTGGTTGAGTACATAGTCAAGGAAAGGTGCGACCCCTGGTCCTTAGAATTCAGGGTTTCTTGACTACTTAAACGAGCAATCTTGCATTTCCTTGGATATGTGCAAGTTCCGAGAAGGTTCCACATTTATCTCTGCTCAGCCAGGCATAGTCATGAGAGTATCTGACCCCTGGACCTTTTCTGTACCTGTGTGTGATTTTATGCAAGTTACCTTCGGTGGTCAGCAGGGGACACCGTCTCTGACACATGTCTTGCGGGGTAGTATGAACGTTCGCCTCAATGTTTGTCTTGTAGAAGCAAGAAAAATGTGCACTCTTACATCTGTTTGCACCTTTCCCAGTTTGAGTAACTTTCACAAGAGGCTTACGCATGAGGGCAGTTATTATGTTGCTCTGTGTGTGGAAGTACTAATGGCTCAGAGGTACGTCCACAGTCAGTGATACCAGAAGCCTTCCCACTGAGCTGGGCTTTTCCTTCATCAGAGCTCCAAGGAATTTTTTAGTGGAAACAAGAAGTCAACGGGAGGCCCTGCATGAAATTGCATTGGTGTTAGGGGTACCAAACACCATGTGTCTCATCCATATTTCCTGAAAATGAGTGAATAGTTGCCATCTTTTCAATTTTTATTCTTTCGTTTGCTTCAGTCCAGTTATATACCCAGAGTCTAACCAAGTTTTAGATCTTTTCTTCCTGGGGATTCGCTGTTCCTGTTTCTGCAGCACATTCTGTGTAGCTATGTGTCCAGGTTTCATTGTCTGGAAAACTGGGACCCTGGTCTCAGGATTTTTTCCCACGTAAGGGATACCGATCACACAGAAATGTTAAGTGCTCCAGCTTTGAGACTCTCCCTGCCAGCCACATGGTGTTCTTGCCAGTGCTGGCAGAGCTGTTTCCCACTTTAGCTATGAGCACGGATAGAAAGTGCCATCTGGGGAGAGTGGCTGCTCTTCCCTGTGTGCCAAACTGGCTGGGGCCCCTGACCATGTGTGCCTGAGGACAGGAGCTCCCTCCTTTGTGGCACCAAGCAGAGCCTGCAGCCCACAGCCTGGCCGCTCAGCCAGGGGTCCTCTTCCCACCAGCAGGAGTAGGAGCGGACAGGTGTCCTCACTGCAATGAGTAGCAGGGGAGAGCTTAATTCATTTCAATCTTTAAAAAATAATTCAGATATAGTTGTCATACAATATTGTATTAGTTTCAGATGTATAGCATGGTGACTTGACACTTATATACCTTTTGACATGATCACCAGAAGTCAGGTAACCATACAAAGTTACTGCAATGCCATTCTTACATCTCCTATGCTGTACATTACATCCCCGTGACTTACTTACTTTACAACTGGGAGTTTATTCCTCTCAATACCCTCCCCTGCCTTTCCCATTCCTCCAAACCCCTCTCCTTGGGCAGCCATCAGTGCGTTCTGTATCTACGAGTCCATTTCTGCTTTACTTGTTCTGTTTTTTTTAGAATGAAACTATGGTATCTGTCTTACTTTGTGTTATTTATTTCATTTGGGATAGTGCCCTCTAGGTCCATCCATGCTTTTACAAATGGGTTTTATTTTGTTTTATTTTATTTTATTTTATTTTATTTTATTTTAGGCTGAGTAACTTTCACACACACACACATATACCCACGTATATGTACATCTCAGGTCTTCTTTATCCATTCATGTACTGAAGGACTTTCAGGCTGTTTCCATATATTGGCTGCTGTAAATAATGCTTCAGCAAACATAGGCATGCATATGAGTCATATATTTTTTTTCTTTGATAAATACCAGAAGTGGAATTGCTGGATGTACAAGTAATTCTATTTTTACTCTTTTTTTTTCATAGTGGCTGTAGCAATTTACAATCCTACCAACAGGCCAGGAAAGTTCCCTTTTCTTCACATCTGCACTTATTTGTTATCTTTTGCATAATAGCCATTCTGACAGGTTTTGATTTTCATTTCCCTAATGATTAGTGAGTGATGTTGAGCATCTTTTCATGTGTCAGTTGGCCATTTGTATGTCTTCCTTGGAAAAATGTCCATTCTGGTCCTCAGGGGAGGTTATTTCTTGATGAATGCCTTTGTGATTCTTTTAAACTCTGCTCATTGGGTTTGGCCTTTAACATGTGGACTCTGGTGTCTCGGAGTCCGACCCAGTAACTATCTACTTCTCTTATTAAGTGACTCCAGGGCTAGTGTTGACGGTGTCTGGTGTGAAGCATGCTGGGATTTCTGCAGAGGCTGCTGAGACCGTGTCATACTAAACCACCAGATTATTCAGCTTCTGAAAGTATTTGTTTTTTAATGGAGGTATAATTGACATGTAACATTATTTTTGGTTTAGGTGTACGATGTAATGATTCAATATTTCTGTATATTGCAAAATGATCTCCACAATAAGCCTAGTTAATTCTGTCACCATATATATAGTTACAAAATATTTTTCTAGTAATGAAGATTTTAAAGATCTCTCTTAGCAACTTTTAAGAATGTAATTCAGTATTAGTACCTGTAGTCACCAGGCTGTATGTTATATACCCGTGACTTATTTTATAACTGGACGTTTGTCCCTTTGAACCCCCTTCACCCATTCCCTAACCCGGTGCCTCTGGCAACCATCAGTCTGTTTTGTCTATCTACAAGTCTGAGTTTTCTGAAAGTATACTCTCAATAACAACACATAAGTCGGCTAAATAAATTATGGTATCTTTATTCAATGGAATACTAACAGCTTGTTACAAGGGTGATGAAGTGCGGTATTTATTGACCTGCAAAGATGCTCATGACCCGATAACGTATAAAATGATTCCACTTATGTTAATGTGCAGATATTAATACTGATATATTTATACATGTGGACAGATGTCTGGAGAGTTGTTTATAAATTAACTACGGTCATCTCTGGGTGATGGATTTTTATAGGACTCACATTTTTTTCCTGTTGTAACTGTATGAGCTGGTGGATGTGTTAACTAACCTCGTCATGGTAATCATTTTGCAATATATACATATGTCAAATCATTGCACTTATGTGCCTTAAACTTGCACAATGTTATATGTCAATTACATCCCAATAAATCTGGAAAAAACATTTTTTCCCTCGTGTGTCTGTGTGTAATTTTAAAATTTCTTATAGTTAAACGAGTCTCATTATTGGTACCAGGAGAAGGTGAACTTGTTTTGAAAAAAGATGTCTTCTTTTAGCTTTTTTATTGACAAGCTTTGCAATTGCTTTCTCTTTAGCACAGGGCTGTCAAACTCATTTTCACCAGGGGCCACATCAGCCCTGTGGTTCCTTCAAAGGGCTGGATGTAATTTTAGGACTGTATACATGTAACTACTCTTTAACGGAGCTCAGCACTGCCTCCGGGTACAAACACCTTGCCAGGTGGACAAAACAAGGTGGAGGGCCTTGTGTTTGCCACCTGTTCAGCAGCAGTATCAGAAGGCATTTACAAAGTGTATATTTGGGACTGTGGCATTTTCAATAACAAAGAGTTATTTAAATGAAACTTAACCCTGCTCTTCCATAGCAAAGTGAAGCAGGAACATAAAAGACATAATGACAACCAAATAAAAACAAAACTCATATATGCAACAAACTTTAATAGTCAGTAATTTACTAATCTCTATTGCCTGTTTCATTCTAAAGTCTGTGAAGACATCACTCAGAACAGATTTACATGTACGTGATGTGGATACAAATTGAATACATTTACCACAGGGATCTTAGATTTCCAAGTGTAGGTAAGACCTGTAAGTTCATTTAGGTCAACTGCCACCTAGTACACGATTTTCTTCCTGCATGTAGCTCTTAGGTCTAATGAGGAGTGAGCAAGTTTCTATAATTTACCGTTTGCTAGAACTCTGAAGAGAAGAGAACAGGCTTTTTAATCTCCCTGAGGATATGTTCTGAAAGCAGGTAATGGTGTTGGCTAGGAGTTCTTAGGTGAATTCTCATACCTGTGTAGTCAGGACCATTGGTGGGAAGCAGGAAGAAGGGGTATTGGGCTACTTAGAACATCGTTTAAGTAAAAAGTACATGTGACAGTTAGATACATGATGGAGACCAATGCATTTATCAGTGATGAATAATAGGTAATTGATGTTAGAGTCAGGGAGGAAGGAACAGCCAGACAGGATAGGAACTGAAGTGTTTATGGAACAAGGGAAGCACACCTCGAGTTGAAATGACAAGGAAAAGAGAAGAAGGAGTAAAGGTGACAAGAGATGGAGAAGAGAAACTGGGGGAAGAGATGACTTTTACAAAACTGGCACTGTGACACTTCATAGCAGCATGCTGGTTTTCTCTGACAAAGAGAGTTCAGATGCATGAATCCAGAAACACATTACCTTCCATATTCATGTAACATGTCCACTTACTACTGGGACAGCAAGATCCTTTTTCTCTTGTCCAGAGACTTGATTGTCTGAAAGGAAAAATACAACACAAGTAGGGAATCTTAACCTGGGACTCCTAAAGGGATTGTGAGTAGAATTCAGGGGCCTGTGAACTTGAATGAGAGAAATAAAAACCTTTATTTTTACTAAGCTCTAATGAGAATGGGTGTGTGTGTCAGTTATGAATGCAGACAAAACCTCACAGTTGTGGTGGAAGTGCTGTGACTTTGCCACCTGGGGAACTCAGATACTTGTATATCATATTCGAGTTTCTACAGAAATGGTGTTGGTGTCCACCACTCACCTCAAAGTAATGAAAGGTGTTTGACCTATTGCCCTATTCTGTTAATGAGTTGATAAATAAGCACATACATTACAATAGCACAAATGGTTTTGTCTAAACATTTTGATATAATTGGCTTGCTCTTCTAGTTTTTATTTTGGATTTTAGAGAGAGGGGAAGGGATGGAGAAAGGCAGAGAGGCATCAGTGTGAGAGAGAAAGAGTGATTGGTTGCCTCTCATAGGTGCTAGATTGGGGACTGAACTTGTAACCCTACCAGGTACGCTGATGCACAATCAAACCTACAACTTTTTGGTTTGCAAGTTGATGCCCATCCAAGTGAGCCGCACCAGCTGGGGCTAATTGGTTTGCTTTTGATTCTTTCGTATTTATTTTATGCATGTAAGCACACTACTCTTAGAAGGTGTTCAAGGACTTTACCAGCTAAGGTCCCCTACCTTAGACACAGAAAAAGCCTATCTAAGGTGACACATTAGTTCTGAGGTCACATGAGCCCTCCCCTGTCAAGTACACCCTTAAAACTGCCTGCATATCTTATCGATGTGACTGGGGCAAGCAGCCCACAGACAGCCTGGGACCCAACTCCTGCAAGCCACACAGGAGTGCAGTTAGGGAGGAATTCCACTCTTCCTGTCAAAGGCGGTGCCTTCCTCAGTTTCATTAGTACATTTTGGTGGTAATATAAATCAGTGAGATTCCTCTGGGTAATTAGACATATTAGTGTAAAATACCATTTTATTTATAGTTACATTCATAAAGGCAATAGATGAGGAGAAATGACAGCACGGACACCTGCTTTGGGTCGGGGAGGACTTAACTGTTCTGCAAGTTGACAAACACTCGTTTCGATGCTTGCATTCTGAGTGTTTCCATCTTTTCTGTAGGTGTAATGATCCCAAACCCAGTTGAAATCAGCAAACTCAAGCATGAAGGTGCAAACATTAGTTTGCTTTCAGCAATTGTATTTTGCCCACATTGTCTGCACCATCTTGCGCATATAACACTCTTGTGACAATTCTGCCCAAATGGACAGATGGCAATGAAGGGGAAAAAATAGGGAAGCGAAGCTCCACAGCTATGGAGTCTGCGTGTTTCCAACAAAGGACGCACCTACCCGGCTCTGCCTCTTTCAAGCAGCTACAGCGCGGGGCTCGTAGCAGATGGCTCGGCCACGGCAGGCCCACAGCTGTGTGTTTCTGGCACAAGAACAATGTTTGAATTCTGTACAGAAATTTTGTAAGATATGTTTCTTGTTGCCTTTTCATGAATTTTATTTGGTAATTTTTTTAGACCATAAAGAGTCTGGAGACCATATTGAGAAAATGCTGGCAAGGGAAAGCTATTTGTTAGCTGGCCTGATTTATTTGAAGAGGATCAATCACATCTAATTCCTGGAAGAGAGGCAGCCCACTGGCACCAGTTGTGCATCCCAACAAACTAGAACTTGAACGGCAGCCATGGTGTTTCCTCCCCTTCTCTTTTACATTTAAACTTCTTACCAAGCCAGGTAGGACAGAGCATTTCTGTAGGAAACGAATAGGAGTCCTCAGTGCTTAGTAAACTCACTTTCTCTCTGAATGCATCCAACATATATTATTTCAAACTGCCGGGCAAAAGCTAGAAGGCATTCAGGACTTTTTGAGCTAATAAGGTACAGTGTTGCCTGACTTCATTTCTGTGTCTGCGATGGGCTTCTGCCGTCTTTATTCTGGGAACAATTAGGATAAAATTATGAGATGGTTTCTATGTCCCCTCTACCCCAACTCCTTCCCAGGAGTTCTAACCTTGGGGCTGTGTGTGCATGTGTTACCAGACCCCGGTTCCATTTAGTCTAGGCTTTACTGACTTTTTTGAGATAAGCCAGTGAGTCAGAGTAAACACAGACACAAGACACAGGCTTCTCCAATTTCGACCACGTGTATAATTCAGCAGGATCACTGATGTGTTTAAAGAATACTGAACTGGCCACTTTCTAAAAGGAGAGATGTGAACACTGTGTGGGTTGTAAAACGCTTTTTTTGTTGTTGTTTTTAAAGAAAATCCCTCTGGAAACTTTGTCATTTCCTCTGGTTTCCTTAATCCTAAACTTGGTGTTGGAGATAAATTTTAGGGGAGTTTCCACGGTGTTGTTGAAAGATCCCAGGGACTGCTCCTGTTATCAGAGGAGGGTCCAGTGCCACTCAGGGTGTTATTTGATGGTGCGTCTGGCTGTGTGCCCCTGGCAGCCAGCACCCATGCTGGACCGTCTCTGAAGCTGTTCCTGTGATTGACAGGACCCCGTCACCAGGGTCAGAGCTTCAGCAGCTGCGTGAGGGAGCAGGTTCCTCTGCCTCACCTTTGATGGATAAACCAGAAAAATCGGGCAGCGAGATTCACATTAATGGCTATGGCCAGCTCTCCCTTTTATGATTTTCTTGCTGTTTCAATTTGTTTGAGATTGAATTTGAAAGTGAACTTTGTTCCACACTGTAGCCTATGGCAGTGGGCAAATGAGATAAAACTGCACGGAGGAGTGGCTTGCGTAACTGCACACCAAATATTGATACCTGAAAAATGGAAATGACAAGGGCGGTTGAAGCCGTCTTGCTTTTTATAGGAACTGGGCTCCTGCCGAGGAGTTTTTGAGGGAGGCTCCATGGAGATCTGCTGGAGTTTTAGCAATCTTCAGCTAACTGGCTTTCCTGGAGAAAAATGAACGTGAGCTCCAAAGTACCCAAGTGGCAATTAAGAGTGAGGAAATAACAACCATGTCAGAAGCAACCGCCATTCAAAAGCCCATATTACACCCATTTGCTGGGTGTCTTGCTGTGTTTTGTTAGGAATCAAGAGGCTTTCAGGCCCGGTCAGGAAAGAGAGCCAGAATGACTAGTGAGGACAACAAATAAGGCAGCTCCATCTCAAAAGAACAGAATCACTCCTGTCTCATCTCCATCCTTGCTCCATCCTACCCAGATTTCAGCTTTGGGAGTGGGGTGCATCTTATTTATGCTGAAATTCACTATAAAGTATTCCCATCTTTCTCATGATCTTATACCCCTGCTACTTCTTTTGAAAAGATATTCTTCCAATCTGTGGCTTGGCTTCTAGTTATCTTCTCATTGTCTTTGGCAGAGCAGAAAATTTAAATTTTAATCAAATGCAGCTCATCCAATATTTCTTTCATGGATAGTGCCTTGGGTGTTTTATCTACAAAGACATCTCTGTACCCTTTTAGGTTTTCGCCAGTTTCCTTCTAGGAATTTTATAATTTCGTGATTTACATTTAGGCCTACGATTCATTTTGAGTTAATTCTTGTAACAAAGTAAGGTCTGTGTTTAGATCCACTTTTTTGCGTGTGGGTGTCCAGTTGTTCCAGCATCATTTGTTAAGAAGACTTTGTGTTCTTCATTCTATTGCCTTTGCTCCTTTGTCGAAGGTCAGTGAACTGTATTTATATGGGTCTATTTCTGGGTTTTCTGTTCTGACCCACTGATTTGTCCATCTATTCTTTGGCCAATACCACATCATCTGGGATGCTGCAGCTTTATGGGACACGTTGAGCTTGGGTAGCATCAGTCCTCCTGCTTTGTTCTCGTCCTTCACTATCGTGTTGACTATTTGCTGTCTTTTGCCTCTTCACCTAAACTTTAGCATCAGGTTATCGATGTCCACAAATAATTTTCTGGGAACATTTCTGCTACTTCTTTAACCTGGAATTTCTCACAGTGACTTACCTTAGCGAATGTTTGATGAATTCTAATGTCCGGCTCTCCCGGGAAGGATTTTGCTGTGAGCACGCTGGGCTGGGTGGGCTCAGCAGTGCTGTTCAGAGCTTCTTCAAGGGTTCTAATATATTAGCAGGGTTGAAAACCACTGCACTTGTTTTCATCATGACATTTCATCAACCATGGTACTGCCCATGTATTTCCTTAAAATTTGTTTGAGAAGACCTGGCTTTGGCAAAATGTCCTCGGGAGAGATGCCTTCTGCTACCACCTGCATCACTTCACACCTCCTAGATTTTCCTTAAGTTCTGTGGCCTTCATGCCCTGGTGAGAAGCTTGGCCAGCCTCTGACAAAATCTGGGACCAGGAAAATTTTTTTTCAGGTGTAGATTCCACACTCTACCCCTTTACCTTTAACCACACTTTTAAAAAGACAAATTCTTATTTTAAAAGCTTGAATCATGAGCTTATTTTAGCATTGAATCATTTACTAGATGTGAAATAATGATAATGTCTGCATTTAGAACCCTGGCTTGCTCGCACATTTTCCCTAGTCCAAGTTTGCCAGTCCTCATTTCCTTCTCTCGTCTTCCTCCTTTTCCCTTTACTTGGTTCTATTGCTTCTTCTTTTTTTCTCTTGCCTTCCTCCATTGTTCTACCCTCTCTCATTGAGGTTCACCTTCCTGTGTTCCTCCTCTCCCTTGGATTTCTTTCTTCATTTGCTTTGCTGCCATCTTCCACCTTTTCCTATTCTGCATTTCTTGGTCCAAGATCCCCATTCTCAGTGAGGCTTTTGATGGGCAGTTTAATTTGCTAATTTACTCTAATTGAGAACCAAGGGGCCAACGTGAATACAAGAAAACTCAGTTATCAGAGACTGATTTAGTCAGAGAGAGTCTATGTGTGGAGTGTGAACCCTGGAGTTGGCCACCTACTTGTGGTTGACCTTGGAGACATTATTTAGCCAACCTGTGCCTCGGTTTTCTTACTTGTAAAATAGAGATCTGGTAACATTTGCCTAAGCAGGCTTGTGAGTATTAAGTTAATGTATGTTTAGTTCTACTGTACTTGTTAAATATTAGATATGAGTATTGTTGCTACTTTCAAGGTTATTTAATAACCCTCCTGACAACAGAAGGAAAAAGATTGCTTTAACAAATGGAGGAGAATAATTTATGTCATGTTTGTATTATTTGGATGCAAATGCTAATCTACTGTGTAAGCTAACTTTTCCCTTGCTAACACTATTAATTTACCTATAAATTTCTGTGCTTATAACCCCAGTAGGTTTCCAGCTGAATGACTTTTTAGAGTAAAGCTATTCTCATGTGTCCACAATGGAATTAAGCAGCTGAAATTTGTCAATCAGGGTGTTACTAGTCTCTGCCTCATATAACCTTGTAGAGTCATGCACACTCTGTCTAGTTCTCTCCTGCTTGCACGGCAGTTCCACATGGTTATGTGCTATGCTGGTTATTGACCAGGTAGGAAAAGGACAGGGCGGGAATTTCATTGCTAAAACAGGGACACTCCAGGGACAATCGGGGTGGTTGGTCATCCTAGAAATAAAAATTACATATTGGATTGAATTATTTGACTTAGTTATGAAAAAATCACCATGTTAATAGGTACATCAAGGTGAAAGCTATTCTAAAGTTCATAAAAGGTTTTCTTCTTTGCACTGTATGTAGCCTGTGCTTGGGCAGAGCTTCTCTAAAGCCTTCCCATCCCCCTGGGAGTTCCACTTCCCATCCCCCTGCATCCAAGTCCCCATCTCAGCCCGTGGAACTTCCGCCTCTGTAGTGAAGGGTGTTGTGTTTGTTATCTATTGCTGCATGACAAATTACTCTGAAATCTAGTGGCTTAAAATAGCAACTCAGGCTTGGCACAGCAGGAAGAGTTCATATCTGTCCCATGTGTCTGGGGCCTCATCTGGAAGACTCAAAACCTGGAGGGCTAAAATCATCTGAAAGCTTGATAGAGCTGAAGGGTGTGCTTCTAACTAAGGTGGCTCAGTCTCAGAGCCTTTTCCTAGGGCTGCTTGAACGTCCTCACACGTGACAACTAGCTCCCTGTCCCCTTCCCAGAGCTCACGATCTGAGAGAGAACTCGGCAGGTGTGGAAGTGCCTTTATGACCTGGCTTTGGAATTGACACACCATCATATCCACTCCATTGTAACCACTAGAAGTGAGTTGCTGGGTGCAGCACATTCAAGGGGAGGAGAAGTGAGTTCCACTTCATGAAGGGAGGTGCATCAAAGAATCTGTGGACGGATTCTAACAGGATCGAAGGTGTTGTGAATAATCCCTCCAAGCATAAAACCCTGCTGGTAGTATGATGATGCCAGAAACTTCCCGAAATGCTGGTTTTCATTCTTAAAGTAATAACATAATGGCTAACAATAACAGAGTACTTATTACATTTAAGACATTGTTCTAAACACTTCAGGTACATCCTCTTGATTATAAAGTATAGCAAACTTGTGAGTTGGCACCATTATTTTCCCAGTTTAGCAGATGAAACTGAGGCCAGAGAAATGTTTAGTTACTTCTCCTAGGTCACACAATAAGGGCTAGAGCTGGGATTCAAGCACAGGCAGGTCAGCTTCAGAGCCCTTTTGTTATATGTAACATGATTTTTAAATCTAAAATTTTAATAATTTTAAAATATAACATTTTAATGCTTTTTAAACATAATTTCAAAATCCAAGGAAGTAATTTTAAAATTTAAATATTCAAGATTTGTGATTTGATTTGTTTTATTAGATTATTTTACGGCTACCAGTCTAGTAGTAGTTATAAAAATCCTATCTTCCTCACTCACTTCACAGGTTTTATTTTATCTAATATCAGACAACTTTGATCATTGTAAAAAATGAAGTTTTGGAAGAGAAAGTCAGGAGTTTGCAAGTTATCCAAAATCTGGGGATGGTGAAGACTGCCCTGTTTATCATAAGTGATAGTTTTAAGCTCAGAAGGAAATAATGAAGGAAAGCATTATGAAATCTTTAAAACTCTCTGGAGTTAACATACACTCCCCATATGAAGTGGCATCTCTATTTTCTCTTATGTTTCTGCCTCACAACCTGAGGCAAAACAAAACGACATTAAGGTAATTTGGAGAGTCACTATTAATTTGGATTCAGCTCATGAAGACTCCTGGGGCTTTCTCCATTGAGTGCTTTTCTGGAGTAATTTTTTTTCACCTGCTTCCTAGCACTCTGTGCACTTACCAGGCAAATGCCAGTGATACTGGGAAAGTCCAAAGGTGCTTACTGTTTATAAGTGAGTGAGCCCCAGTGAATGGCTCACTGACACCCTCACCAAGGCTTGTTATTGCACACAGTTGGCCTTGGCTGGAAGCTGTGATGGCTGATGAGCTGTGGCACAGCAATCTGAAACCTAGAGTTGAACATGGGCAAGAGGAAGTTAATTAGGTGCAAAAGAAAATGGCAGTTTGGGGGAGGGAACGGCATAACAAACCAACCATCCAAATGGTGTATTTTATTTAGTCAACAAACACATAGCATTTGCTGTGTGTTAGGAAAAGAACTCTGCTACTGCTTTTCAAATATTAATTCATTTATCCTCATAACAACCTTGTGAGGTCACAACTATTTATGAGTCTCATTTTAGAGATGAAAATTTGTTCAGAAGCACTGACTAGTTAAGTCATTTGCCCAGCGTCACAGGACTCGTGAGGACTGGAGCTGGGGTTGCAGTCTGGGGCTCTTGAGTCCCAAATCCTGGAGTCTGTCCACTTGGTGATGTTGCCTCCTACTTTTGCCTGAGAGATGGATTTACTCCAGAAGGATCACATCATTGCTGATCTCAGAATAAAAGCCAAGTTTTCATCTGAATGTACAGTTATGCATTTCCCATAGAGCAATACCATGGAGAAGAAGAAAAAACAACTCTTGCTAACCGAATGTCAGTAGCTGCAAGTCTAGCCCCAGCTGATACATATCGTAGCATGCTGTCTGGTATTTCCCAGTTGTGCAGATATAATATTAGAAGAACATTAGATGTAATAGTCCTTTTGGCATTTAAATATGGGTGACAGAAACTCTTTTTAAGGCTGCATAAACAGAGCACACAGGTGTTAGAGAAACAGCTGTGAATAAAGGCCAGGTCTTTTCAAACAGAGAGAGAAATGGCGCAATAAAAGGGCTATAGCCTTATGTTTTTAGGCTCATGACCTTTGTTTCATTAGGTGCACCTTTAACTGTGATAAACATCCACTTAAATGAATATCATTTCCTTACAATTACAGAAGGGTCATACATAATACACCAAGTTCCCCTGGCAGCCTGTGTGTTAGTCATGCATATTTCATGAGCAGTTTTATTCCTCAAGTCACTTTCAAGCAATGCTCAATCCCATGGCTTTGGTGCCGAGGAAATAAAGGTCTTGTTCGCGAAGAGATCTCAGAGCAATTATTGTAGTTCTGCACTTTATCAAGGAGAGCAACTGAATGCCTTGCTTGCAACCTCTGATCAGCATTAATATCAATTATTTTCTTAATGTACATGATTCCTCTTATTTATCAGTAGATATAAGAAACATGCTTGTCTGATTTTATTTGGCCAGTGTAAATGGTTTGAATGATGCTGAGTGATACGAGGCAATCGACCCTAAAGGGAATACTTCTAACAACCTAATGAATATAAAAAGAAAAAAAATGGAGTCAGGTCCCCATGCCTACATCATGCTCACTACTTGTGGGCTAGCAAAGCACAGACCATGGTCTGTGGTGTATGGTCAGGCAATGTGAGTGAGTCCACATCTGTGTGTACAATGTGATGTTTTTCCCAGCTGCATCAGCCGGTAGGAAATAAAGTGTGGGAATGATAATAAGAAGAAAGGAAATTTGCAGTAACAGCGAAATACAAGCCTCTTTATAGTCTCAGTATCTTTTGTGGGCAATTTCCCTTTTTCTGTTTTCAAGACTTTGAGTTTATCAAGGCAGCTCCGTCTTTCTGAGACCCCCCCCTCCCCATTTGGAATATGATCTAAGAAATGCGAATCCCATCTGCCAGCTTTTGCGGGTCAACTTTCTAAGTCAGAAAAAACTAAAAACAATTTGCTTTAAAAAAAATTTCTGGTTTTAGAAATACTGCCCACATTGCTTTTTGCTTCAGAAACCCTGCCCCCAGTCCACTATATTTGGTTTGTCCTCTATAATTGATAAGATCTGAGCCAAGTTAGGGTCCAGGTATTTTAATCATATCTGTTGGTTCAACATCCTACCTTCCCATACTGTCCTACCCCAAACAGAGTTGGGTTGAAGTCTTTGTTCTGCATTTTCCAAGGTGGAGTGAGAAGTGGGGGCGGGTGGGTGGGAGGGACATATTCCCTTTTCAAGCAGATAAATTAATATTTACATTATTAAAATATTAGAGAGGCCCCAGAAAATTATTAATCTAAAAAGGTTATAATTAAAATGGTGGCAGCCATTGAAATGTAAATTCTAGTGTTGGGGAGAGAGCTAGAGCTCTTGGTGCCTGGGGCCGCCAGCCCGGCTGCCACAGCTGCAATTGATCATTGCAAATCAAAGGGAAGGGAGACATCTCTGGTGGCACAACCGGGAGGGTGGGGTGGGGGGGGCAGCAGAGAAAGATGCTCTGTTCTTTGGGTCTGTTATCAAAAAAAAAAAAAGAAAGCCAGAATGTGTTTCAAATCTCTCTTCTGTTGAATTTGCAGCCCTTCAAAGCTTACCCACAATAAATAAAGTTTTCAAAACCCATAGACTCTAAAGGATTGAATGAGAATTCCTCTGAATTAAGCAGCCCCTTTCTCTCCTTTCTTCCCTCCCTCCTTCCCTCCTCCCTTCTCGATCTCTCTTTTACTTTCTCATTCCTAAGGCCAGCACAAGTGGAAACATGTATGGATTAGATGATTAAATAGGAGGCATATTTAAACTACTTTATTGCTTTTATTGAGAATATAGTTGTTTTTTTGCTGACACTTCTACAAAGTGTATGTGTTAGTTGCATTGTAAAAGAAGACACTGTGCTCTGAAGAAGACAATAGGAGGGCAAAGAGGAGCCGGTGAGAAAGCGGGGACTGCAAAGTGGGTCCCTTGTGTTAAGCAGCGTCCCAAGACCAAGGCTTCAGGGGTTCAGCAACAAATGACAGGAGACAACTGGAATCTTTCCCAGTTTCTGAATATTACTGACTGTGTAGACATTTCTCAAGGTCCATTAAATTCTATTTGACATACATTAAAAAAGATTTAATCACAGATGCCAGTCAGCTAACCAACCCATTAATCTAGCTGTTTTTCCTAAGAAAATTGTATTTAAAAAGGTCTTTTTTTCTCAATTTAATTTAGTCATCCTTTTAAATTTCATGTATTTATCATGTAAATGTGCCTTATTTGCAAAAGAAAAGCACAGATTCAGTGAAATAAATAGTTATTTCATTAAAATGGATACAAAAAACCCTGTGATTAGGGTAATTAATTTGCACACTAAAAGCTATCTTCCTGGTTCAGATCATTAATATTGATGGCCTTCGATTTTGTTCTCAGTAATGTTCCTTGAAATATACTCAGAACTGTCACCAGGGCTGAAAGAGCAGCCATTGGAACACAAGTAAAAAATGAGGCATCGCTGAGCACTGGGGACCACCGCTCTTCCCTCTTCTTGAGCCAATAAATAGCACAAAACATGGAGAACTGTGTCCCAAAATAAACTGGGCCGGTTCTGTCTGAATGAGCTGGCGCGGCTTATTTTATCTCAAATGTCAGTTATTGATGCCTAGCACTTATTGATGTGCGTCTTCGTTTGGAGGAGGCAAAAAACATTTAAATTGCAAAATACCATTACGGGAGATTATGTCTGGGTACCACATACTGTTAGGCACAGCATTGCCAGATAACAAAGCAATGTCTGTCAATATACCTTTCTCATTAGATTTTCATCTGCATGTTATGCAAATGGCTTTGAGCAGGTTTCCACTTTGATAGCTCCCTGCCATAAGTTTGAGTCGAGGCACATATTTTGTTTCTGTTCTGTTCAGCAGATGTATTCGACCAAAGACCTTGTAGAAAAGGTGTCATATCAATGTGGTACGCAGTCAAATGCAGCTGGAGGCTGCATTCACATGAAAATCAAATCCTGGCACAATTTTAGATTGCCTCACCTAGCTGTGTCAGCATGCTCAATGTTCCTGGTGATGGAAAACAAATTAGCATTCTGCACTGGATAGTGTGCGTGCAAACAGAATCATACAGCAATGCAGGAGCTGGTTGGTATTTGAACTTGCATTTCAGGGCTTGCTGACAGGGTTGTTGCTAATGCTTTTTAATTACAGACAGGAGTATGATTTGCAAGACTGGTTTTCATTTTTTCCAAATGCTTTCTCTCTTTTTCTTTTTTTCTGACACATTGCATTTGAGGTTCTTGCAAGAGGTTATAAAGTTGTCCAAAGTGAGTTGAATGACTTTCTTGCCTCTGCTACATTGACCCTTTGGATCACTAAATCTCTTCTAAATATAAGGATTCCAGAAGAGAAGTCTTTAACAAGCACTGTTGTTGTTTTGGTGAGGGAAGTGTTCACATTTTAATGCTGTTTTATTGAGAGCGGATTGTGTGGAGGGCTCTGTCCGCCTCTGGTCCTGGTGGAGCACGTTTCATCTCTGGTCACGCACATGTTTCATCTCTGGTCACGCACTCTCCTCTCCTTTACAAGTACCTCTGGGTTTTTACCTCTGTCGTGGGAACAGCAAAGCAGTAATTCAGGGATTATCAAATGAAGGTAGCTTCATGGATTTCTATAGTGTTTTCTATGCAAAACCAAACAAAAAAATCTAGCCAGAATTTTTTTAGACACTAGTGAGTGTACTTCATCTCAGGGGGAAAAAGAGAGAGAGAATAAGGGTGGGGAGAAAAAAAATGAAGTTTTCTAAATATACTGTGCGGTGACTCGTTGGGGCTCCTTTGCCCATCTTGCTTTGCTCACCGACCACTGCAAGTGGGGCTCTCTGGGTGCCCTGTAATAAGACAGGGTGCTGCTGCTGAAGCAACGTGCTAATTAAAAAGAGGAACCCAGCACCAATCTGCTCGTTATTATTCATGGCAAGTGTGCAGCAAATCACTTAGCTGTTTGCTTTTAAAATAAAAGCTTTTTTTTTCCTACCCCATTTTTCCTTTCTTTTCTTTCTCTTTACCACCACCTTCCCCGCCCCCTCATCTGCCTTGTTTAAAAGGACACACAGGGTCTGAAAGACTTTTTCTAAAGAATGACATTGAAAAGACATTGCCCCAGGTTTGGTAGAGCAAAAGCCTGGATCATTTGTACTGTTTAATGTCATGCCTTACCCCCTCCCATTCTTTTTTTTTTTTTAAACAGCTTTTCACCCATTACAATATGCTTTCCACGCTATGCTTCCTTTAACCAACTCCAGATTAACAAGTAGGTGAGATGAGTAGGGAGTATTATTTAAGGGTTTTTTTTTCCTAAAGCATTCAAAAGAAATGGTATTAAAAAAAGCAGTTTTCTATTCCCAACTGCTGACATTAGAAGGGATTTGCAGCCTGGCCCTTAAGCTATGCTCACATTTATTAAGATGCAAGTTGCTGTGTAAAGAAGAAATACTGTTTTTAGAAACAACAGTCAAACCACATCCCCCGCCCCAGACAAAAATCCAAATTCAAACTCCACAAGCTTGGACTTTAAGATTCCAGCGTTTCACAGGGGGCAAGCATAACAAAATGGACAACTGTTTTTGTTAACACTGACTTCTGTGAATGGCTTTCTGAAACACCACATAAGAAGGAAGCTGTCCTGACTATGACTTCAGATTTACACAGTCCTGTCTCTGGAAACATCTAAGCAGCATATAAATGAGCGGTCCACCCACAGACTTTGTTATTCTCCATGATGTTGAGATCCTTATCTGCCAAGTGTGGTTGCTCAAGAATGTCAAGTTTACAGAGCTTCTTGAAGAAGAATGGAGCAATAAGAATCCTCAAATGACTCCTTGTTCCTTTAGATTAAAGGGACTTGGGAAGCAAGTTCTTGGTTTTTTGTTTGTTTGTTTTTCTTCAAACAATGCTGCTTAAATAGACGTACAAGCTCTTTTGGATGGTAATTTGTCTTACTAGATGAAAGATCCATTGATATTTTTGTTGTTACATCTTAGATTCACAAAAAAACATCAAACTGTTGCCTAAAAGGAGTGTTTTTATGTAGGAAGAAAAAGTTGAATATCTATGCATTGGAATTCCCCAGCCATGTACAAATAGGCTGCATTAGAAGAAGCTATGGATCTTCGTTTACTCTGGAAGTACTTCACTGTAGCTGCTGGGGTCTTGCTGACCCCCACTTTTTATAGCAGAACTGTCATGTGTAAGTGACACTGCACTACATGGTAGACTGGCTGGACAGTGTGAATTGTCTTTGGTGATCGGCCCTGCTACCTGATGCTATTCAATAGAGTCCATGGGTTACTCAAAAACCTGGAGAAGGCCACAATTCTAGCTCCAGATGACCTTGGAGATTTCATGGCCTAGATCTATGCATTTTGAACCAGTGTGCTGCTGGGTTGGTCCATCCTGATTTGCTGCACAGTTGAAGAAATATCTAGTGTAGAGCAGGGTCAGTCTTCCTCTCTCAGCCCTTGATTAGGTGCCGAAGGATAAAATTTTATCTCAGTTCTGGTAACGTTATATCCCTCTTGTTATGGGCTGAATTGTGCTGCCTGCACCCTTTCAGATGTTACAGTCCTAACCACATTAGTCCCTAACAATGTGACTATTTGGAGACAGAACCTATGGGGAGGTGATTCAGTTAAAATACGGCCTTTGGGGTTGACCTAATCCTTACGAGAAGGAGGGATTTGGACGCATGAAGAAACACTAAGGATGTACACGCACAGAGAAAAGACCCTGTGAAGAGGCAGTAAGAAGGTGGCCATTTGTAAGACAAGGTGAGAGGCCTCAGAAGAATCCAACCCTGCCAGCACCTTGATCTTGGGCTTCCATCCTCTAGAACTCTGAGGAAAATGAGTTCTTGATATTTAACCTACCCAGTCTGTGGTATTTCATTACAATGCCCCTTTGCTGGGATGGTATGGATTCCCCTTTGCTTGATTGTAGAAAATCTCCATTACAATCATAATCTCGACAGAATAGTGAGGAGTATTCTATATAATTCAGTAAGTTTACACATGGTGGTCAATATTAACTTCAAGTTGATAGATGAGAAAACCACTTCTGTGATGCTAATCTTCAAATATGTCCTTATTTCATTGACTGAAAGTCTACTCTAATATTCTCCTTGCAAGTCTTATATTCAGCAGGATTCATAAAGTCATTTCATTTTGAATTTTTTAAATGGGGCTTGTATGTGAATTTAATTTTTTCTTAATTGACTGTTATTTTTTAAAAAGTCAAGCCTGGCTGGTATAGGTCAGTGGATTGAGTGCGGGCCTGCGAACCCCACGATTGCGGTTGGATTCCCAGTCAGGGCACATGCCTGGGTTGCAGGCCAGTTCCCAGCAGGGGACTCACAAGAAGCAACCATACATTGATATTTCTCTCCTTCTTCCCTTCCCCTCTAAAGATAAATAAATAAAATTAAAAAAAGTCAAAAGCACTCCTAAAATAAAGAACTTGTCGGATTGAACTGAAATGGCAATAGTGAATAGAAATGTGGTAATAATGCTGATTCAATCTTTATTTATAATTTTGATATTTGTTTATCCTGGATATTTTTTTGCATTACATTTGCTTTTAAAACTACTTTTGTAAAGTACACTTTTTCTTGATTCCTAGAGCTCTGTGCCCTTACCTGTTGTTCCCGGGTGTCTCCCTTGCCTCGCCCTGGTCCTGGTCCTGAACGTTCAGACGAGAGGGTATTTCCAGTTGTATCAAGGCATCCTTTTCTAATTCCATGGCCTATGGGTCCGTTTCCCAGAGTTTCTGCCATAATTTTTCCAGCTTACGGGTGGACTCTGCTGCTTGGGAAACATGTGGATGCTAGTTCACTACCTAGAAAGGTCTTTAAGCCATTTCACTTTATAGTTCCTGTAAAGAAAGGAGATTATTGACTGAGCTTCTGATAGTTTCATAAGTGAGAAAAAAAATCTAAGATGAGTGTCATGGTAAAGTCGGCATCAAAAGGGGATTACCAGGGGTAGGGTATAGGTGGGGCAAGGGAGAGATAAAGCAAAAACAAAAGAGCACTAACAAAGAAAATTATTGTAAACTTGTGACTGAACAGACACAGAATTCCCTCCTGCTCAAAATGCTGAGAAATGCCGTGTGAATAATAAGAATAGCAATTATTTTCAAGGGTGTGGAGTAACAGGAACCCTCATATTGTGCTGGTGGGAGTGTAGATAGGGAAACACCTTCTTGATGAGAATTGTGGCACTCTGCAGTAAGGTTTGAATTACAGAGGCCCTGTGATTCAGAAATTCCACTCCTAGGTTGCTCTATCTCGGAGCAACCCTGGTATCTGTGGACAGAGATGTAGGGAAATGTTCAATTTGGTACTGATGGTAATAACAGGATAGGAAACAACCTAGATGTTACCTTAGGGTGGAGGTGTAAAACTCATTTTCACCGGGGGCCACATCAGCCTCATGGTTGCCTTCAAAGGGCCGAGTGTAATTTTAGGACTGTATAAGTGTAACTACACCTTAACAGTTAAGCAAGAGTTTGGCACTGCTGCCGAGTAAAAATAAAACAAGGTGGAGGGCTGGATTTGGCCCTCGGGCCTTGGGTTTGCCATTTGTGCCTTAGGGGATGAATGGTGAATTATGGTATATTCCTACAATGAAATAGTGTACAAGAGATTAAATGAATGAATTAGATTTATCTGTATTGATACGGTTAAATCTCAAAAACAAAGCTGAAAATACTGGTGGGCCTGTGGAGAAATTGGGGCCCTTGCGCATTGCTTGCAGGAATATAAAATGGTACAGCTGCTGTGGAAAACAGTGGGATGGTTCCCTCAAAAAATGACGAGTGATGGTTAATGCGATGCGTCAATTTGACTAGGCTAAGAGATACCAGAGAGGTGGCAGAACCTTTTGTCTGGGTGTGTTTGTGAGGGTGTTTCTGGAAGAGATCAGCATTTGAATTGGTAGGCTGAGTAAAGATCACCCTCAATTATCCAATCTGTTAAAGGCTGAATGGAAGAAAAAGATTGAGTAAAGAAAGGCAAGTGTGCTTTCTTTGAGCTTGGATATCCATCTTCTCCTTTTCTTGAATATCAGCGTTCTTGGTTCTCTAGCCTTTGGGCTCAGACTGGGACTCACTCCATCAGCTCTTCTGCTTCTCAGAACACTGGACTCAACGAGTTACAGCACTAGCTTTCCTGGCTCTGCAGGTTGTAGATGGAAGACTGTGGAACCTCTTGGTGTCCATAATCACGGAAGCCAATTCCTATAATAATCTTCTTATACACCTACCTATATATATCTTACTGATTCATTTTCTCTGGAGAACCCTGAGTAATACATTAAACATAGAATTGTCACATCATTCATCAATTCTACACTGGTGATACACCCAAGAAAAATGAAAGCTGGGATTTAAACAGATGTTTATGCACCCATAGCCAAAAGGTGGAAGCAACCCAGGTCCCCATGAGGAGATGAGTGAATAAATAAAATGGGGTATACACATACAATGGACTATTACTCAGCCTTAAAGAGGAAAGAATCCGGACACATGCCACAGTGGGGATGGACCTTGAAGACATTGTGCTAAGTGAAATAAGTCAGCCACAAAGGGATAAAATACTGTATGATTCCATTTGTATGAGGTTCCGAGAATAATCAAATTCATAGAGACAGGAAGTTAGATGTAGTTGCCAGGGACTATGGAGAAGGCAGGAATGGGGAGTTACTGTTTAGTACAGAGAATCAGGTTGGGAAGATGAAAAAGGTCTGCAGGTGGGTGGTGGTGATGGTTGAATAACAATGTGAATGTACTGAATGTCACTGAACTGTACACTTAAAAATGGTTACAATGGTAGTTCTTGTTATATTTACTTTGCTACAATAAAAGCTGAGTAACATTGCAGGTTACAGAAGGATAGATTAGAGAAAATTTGTATAAACTTTATGTATACATATAACAATACTACACATTGTTTATAGATACCTACAGTGTAGCAACATTGAAAACATCACTGTGAAGAGCACATGCCTTTTTCAGGATAGTGGCTCTTTGGGGATGGGAAGAGAGGAAATGGGGATGATCAGAGAAAAGGACTTCTCCTATTAGCAACATTTAATTGCTGAGAGGAAAGATTAACATATAGCAAAATGAATACCCTTGTGTGAAATCAGAATGGTGGTTGTGTGGTATGGATGTAATGCTTTAATTTATTATACTATAATGTATATTTAAAATATGTCACTATTGAAAGCAAATACAAAATACTTACAGTTAACCATGGTTTTTCTTGGCTACTCCATCATCTCACAGGACCTCCTCTAGGTCAGACCACCAGAAGGGTTTTAGATGGACAGTGGGCCTCAGTAAAGTCAAGAGTTGGGTTTCTTCTGTCTTTGGTGCTGGAAAATACAACGTGTTTCCTGGATTTCAAGGTCTTGCTGAGTCCAGGAGCAAGTGGTCAGTGCTACAGAGATCACGTGAGGGAGAATCATCATATGACACCGCTGTCCTCTAGGTCCCCTAGGTCCATGTGTCCCAAGGGCCATTTTGACTGGGCTGTTTTTGATTAGTGTATTGTTGACTATTGTGCTTCCTATGTAGGACTAGGCAGTGTCAATGACTAGTTCTGCATTTCTGGTGATAATATTAAGCCTTATTCACTACTCAGGAATTTATTTATAAAATATTAGTACCTTTTAGGTAGAGAGCATTTTCATAAAAGTGCTGTGGGTTTCCCAATGATAAGGAAGCTAATATATAATTATCTGGCTTAGTATCCTAGGTTTATTATTCATAGTACTTAACCTCTGTATTCCTCAGTTTCTTTATCTGTAATATGGGAATAATACCAACACTTATTTCATAGTGAACATTAAATGAATGTGCATATAGCACACCATGGTTGCCAAATTATAAGGACATGGTAAATGTTAGCCATTGTCATTTTAGTCTTTAGATTTACTCTGCCCATAGCAAACTATGGTTAAAATAGCATTTCCCTGCTTTAAGGAATTTTTTAAAGACTCTCCTGATGTTTTTCACTATGTGTATAGCTTGTGAAGTTGAAAAATATTATAAATATTAACAAATGTACTCAATACATTCTAGGTGTCTTGTGAAATCATCAAATGGATTTGTGTGCTCACAGTAAACTTTGGACCTTGACTTATTTTATTAGTGATAAATAATCAGTTTGAAAATGTTTCCATTTTTAAAAATTTTACTAATAATACCATCTTAGAGTTGGTAGAATTGAAATAAGTTACCACTTATTTCATTAGTGGTAAATAATCAGTAGAGTTGTCTTGATGGTGGGCTCTTCCAGGCAGCTAACCTTTACTTCAGGGTCTAGGTTTGCAAATTGTGTTGAAGAACTTTTAATAGCAAAGTCTACAGTTTAATAAAGCTTCCTTAGATTTTTTCTGTAACTGACATAAAACGTAAATTATGGTGGCTGTACCATGTTATAGTCAGCTGGCCCTCTGATTCTAGGATTACACTATTTAAAACAGCTAAAGCAGCAGTAACAATTTTTACTAGTATTTGTAGTGGTTGTGTGGTGTTAGTTAAGAGCACAGGTAAGAAAAGCAGAGGCAAAGGGGCTAAAAAAACAGTTTTCCCCATTTATTTAATTGCATTGAGCCTCAATTTTCTCACCAGCAAAAGAAAGATAACATGTCAGCTTCATAGTGTTGCAATAACACAGTGCATTTATATGTCTGGTATATAACAATCATTCAAGGCGTACTCTTAAAAAATGCTTATTGCTCTCACTTTTATCATCTTGAAGTTGTTTCTTGTGCTTCCATTATGGAGAAGAAGCACATTCACATGCCAAGTAGACACTCCTTTGCTAGCTTAAAAATACCAGGAAAAAAGTACTGTCTAGCTCTAGAAGTTAATCATTCTTCATGGCTCTGTCTGTCAGGATAACCTCTTGAAAAGTTAAATAGACGAGAACTAAGGGGGATGGAAATGGGAGGGAGGTGGGGAGCACAGGGCGGGGCGGGGCTGGGATGGGATGGGAGAAATAGACAAAAAACTATACTTAATAAAATTTAAAAAAAAAGTTAAATAGAAGTTTACTAAGTTTTCATACATGAATTAATGAGATTTTTTTTACCCTCAATAAAAGAGGATGCATTAAAAAATGTATACCTGTGCCTTCTGATGAATATGTGCATGACCTGAAATGAGAGTTTTTCTAGGGGAAAACATAAAGTACAAGAATGTAGACATTTTGGATTGTATTTCCAAAACTTCTACTTCTCAGGTTACTGTTTGACCTTGAAAATATAACTCTTCCCTGGATTTCAGCTTCCCGTGAGTTAAATGGAGATGACAGTTCTCATTAGCTGGTACTTTTCTACCTTCTAAAAAAGGATTTGCTATTAGGATTAATGAGACAATGTTTGTAAACAGCTTTGAGCTCTTTGGGAGGCAGATGTTGTATAAATACAAATTATTAATAAGGTATTTATACTGATGATTGCAGGGAATGTTAACAGTCCTGGAGTAAAGAAGTCATCAACTATTTGGCACATTCAGTGGGAGGGAAGTAGGACTGTGGAACAGAAGTGTTCAACAGGCTCTCTAATACTCAGAAAATATACTATTGAGTTAGAATGGCACCAATTGCAATGATACCAAAAACTGTTGTAATGAGGATCTTTCAGGTTATAAGGGTAGGGAAACACCTTAGGGTATCTCATTGTTATGTATTATACAGGATATCTGAAAAACACAAGATCATATTCTGACAGCTGAAAAGTCAGATCCCGAAGAAGTATAACCTCACTCATCCTGTGCAGAGAAAGGGACTCTTGACATCTCAGAAAACATCTGTATATTTTCACTTTATCTAGTCTGCTTTACTGATTACTAAGTTCCTCTTCCTTTTTCTAATGTAACAGTATTATGTTTTTCCTTCTTTCTATCATTTCTCTCTCTTCTTATTCACTTCTTTGTCTCATGGTTTCTTTTGATTTCTGGCTTCTACCACCTCCTTATGATTTCTGCTTTCTGATTTTAAGTGGTCCTTGTCTTTTGCTTCCTTCTCTTGTCAGTGGCCCTCTCTCACGCCTTGTGTTTTAACATCCTGAGAGGGAGGATTTGAACAGGCTAGTTAGATGTGGTCACTAATAGGTGTAAGAAGTACCTACTGAGGAAAGTTCCTTTGCTAGGTTATTTCACAGGCCTACTTACATTCATTTTGGGGGCAGAGGTTTCCTTTGCATTAGACACTCATTGTTACTAAAATTAATTGTGGAGAGAGTTGTAGGGAACATTAGACAAGGAATAACCTTGGAAGGAGTCTTTGACCCAGCCCATAAGCAGCTTAAGGGCAGGGAGTCTCAGTGCTACATAGACTATCTACTCCTAAATGAAAACAAAAGAGGCGAGGAATCAAGTAAAAGGTGCCGGTATTTATTTTTTAAACATTTTAGGTTCTTTATATGTTTTTCTTTCTGAATATTTAAAAAAGAATAGAATACCAATGACATATTTCACAGATCGAGAACAGATATTTCAGAAATGTGTATGGGACCAAAAATGACCCTGAATAGCCTTGACAATCAAGAGGGAAAAAAAGCAAAGTTGGATGAATCATACTACCTAATATCAAATTATACTAAAAGGCTATAGTAATCCAAACTGCATGGTACTGGCATAAAAACAGACATGTAGATCATTGGCAGAAAATAGAGAACCCAGAAATAGTACCATTCCTTTATAATGAATTAATATTTGACAGAGGAAGCCATCACATACAATGGGGTGAAGACAGTTTATTCAATAAATGGTGTTGGGAAAATTGGACAGATATGTGCAGAAAAATGGAACTAGACCACCTTATTATACCAGACATTATTAATTTTAAACAATATTTAAAATTTTATATAAAGATAAAGAATATAATTTTTCTTCCAGTCCTCATGAAACATTTATAAACATTGACCATAGAATAGGACACAAGGAAATTCCCACTAATTCTCCAAGAGGTTAGCCTCTTTCCTTCATTACAATTCAGCTGCTTTCCTAAACAACTTTTGGGTTAAAGAGCTGATCAGAATATAATTTGAACAGTATTTACAGATAAACAAGTATGAAACTGTACTCATAAAAATTCTGGGGTATAAAAATCTCTATTTAGAAAAATATATATACATAACATTGGGGCTTTTATCACTAAACAAGAATAAAGATAAATAATTGATTTTTTGATTTAAGAAATAGAAAAACAGCAACTTCCAATTAGAGCCAAGAATAATAGAAGAGAGGATTATAGGTAAAAGAAATAGTAAATAGTGATAATAAACAGTAACCAGAAATATTTAGACAAAGATTAAAATAATTAATTAGAAAAGAGGAAAATGTAAATTTAAGAAGTAAATATAAGAATTTTGAAAAGCCTAATAATAGAACCAAACTATTGGCCTGTCTAAATGAGGGGATGGAAAAAGTGTAATATATAATATAAAGGAATCCACAGCCATGGGAGAAATGTTATGGTTATCCTTCAATGAACAACAAACTTAAAATCCTTGAATTAAACAAATGAAGAAACATGAATGACCTGAAAAAATATGAATGACCAAAATGGACCTAAGGGAATTTGAAAATCTGAATAAATCATGAGAACATGTTAAGTAAAAGAGTGGCAGCAGCACAGGAAACACTAAGATAGATCCATGGAATAAAATAAACAATCCAAAAAGAGTCCTAAATACATGTGAAACTGTCACAGATGATAAGGGGAAGGGTGCCTCAAATATGTTGTGGGGAAAGGATTTTTTAACAAAGTGTAACTCAGTCATTATTTGGAAATCAATATCCTTCATAACTTATGCCAAAATAATTTTTGATTGAATTAAACTCTTAAATGTGAAAAAAGAATTATGGGAAAATCCAGGTGAATATTTATATAAGTTTGAGAGGAAAGGCTATCTAACTTGAACCCAAGGACAAAAACCATAAAGGACAATGCTTTTAGGGGTAACCAGGTAAAAACTTAAAAATTTTGTTTCAATATTGATCAAAAATATCAACTCATTTTAAAAAGAACTTGAAAGAATATTTGCAATATATGTCCTAGAAAAAGTTTTGATTTTCTTTTCCTAAAGATTTATTTATTTATTTTTAGAGAGAGGGAAAGGGAGGAAGAGAGAGAAACATCAATGTGTGGTTGTGTCTCATATGGTCCCCACCGGAGACCTGGAGTGCAACCCAGGCATATGCCCCGACTGGGAATCAAACTGGCAACACTTCGGTTCACAGCTTGTGTTCAATCCATTGAGTTACCCTGGCCAGGGCAAGTTTTGATATTCTTAATATGTAACAAGTTATATGGGTGACTCCATTCATGCAGATTGGGACACACTAGGAGCAGAGATAGCAAAAGAATGGAAAAAAAGAGCCATGGAAATAATAACAAAACTCCATTTATTTATTACCTCCCAAATGCCAAGAATATTCTTACAAAGGGTTATTATTTACCTATGTTGAGAGGTTAGGGTATGAAAATACATTTATTAAAGGTATATGATAAGTGGAGCACAAGAAATTTTTAGGGCAGTAAAAATATTCTGTATGATACTGTAGCAATGGATACCTGCCATTATATGTTTGTTAAAACCCGTAGAATGTACCCTAATGTAAACTGCAGACTTTGGAGGGTAATGATGTGTCAGTGTAGGTTCATCGACATTAGCAAATGGACCCTGCTGAGGGATACTGATCCTGCGGGACTCTGTGTCTCTGTAAGGAAACTCTGTACTTTGCATTCAATTTTTCTGTGAACCTAAAACTGCATATTGAAGAGGCTAACTCCATGAGCCATGTCATATGGAACAGTTTCATTTTTCTTCATTCTCTGTTTTCAATTGCTTTGTCAAATCCTCCCTTGTCAAATCTTTAGGTCAGAGTCCACAGCTTAACATCAGTTAAGTCTATACCATTCTGAAACTTTTCATAAATCTTTTTTCCCCTTAGAACAGGTATAGCTGGGACCCTGTCAGCTTGAGCAGGGGTGTGAAGAAAGTAGGTGATCTTGCTTGGTGAAACCTTCCAGCCTTTTCAAGGCCCAGTTCCCCCTGTGGGTTGGGGCAAAAAGTGGGAAGAGAAAGTAGACAAATGTGTCTCCTCAGTGGCTGATATTGCAGCTCTCGCTTTGCTATGTCTGCTTCCTCCAGGTTAGGCTTTCAAATGCTGGCTAACTCATAGAGCGAATGTCTGAATTCTGTGGAGGGCCCTGTAGCACCTCCCCATTGCATTGTTCCCTGACCTTGGATATCCAGGTGTAGACAACCTCTTCCTTCACCTCTCAGCTCCACCCCTAGTCTATTGCCATTGGTGTCCCCTTGTTCAGTGGTAGGTCTCATATGGAGTCTCCACTGGCTAGGGAGACAAAGCATGAGGGGCCTTCTGTAAATTCCAGTTAAGCATCATGAATTCTTGTCATTTTTGAAAAAAAAAAAAAAAAGATGTGTGTAGGCCAATTCCTTGCCATTCTCTGTCATTTCTTTTCAATTCTTATGTTCCCTAATCACACACACCTAAGATTAGTTTAGCAAATCCACTGACTAAGCAGGTGTCCAATTTAAGAGTCAAATGCCATTGTCCCTTTCCTATCATAACTAATCTCTACGAATAACTCTTTTGGAGTTTCCCTCTCATTATCTTGGCTTGACAGTGTGGGAAAAGTGATGCACCTCATAAGGTCTTGGTATACTTGACTGATTCGCCTCTCTTCTCGTCAGTCTCTAAGACAGATCAGGGGAAGGGACACAGGTGAGAAATTGGGGTACCAGCTGGTGATAGCCAGGCCCAAGATTCACACTTTAATACACATTAGGAGAGGCATCTAACCTCATAGGTAGGTGTCTCTCTTTTGAATGTATTATCTTTTGAATATGCCTGTTTTGACTATATCAGCCTAGTATATTCCAGTTCCAGGGCAGTAGCAAAAGTCCCTCTTAGAACACTGGTCATATTTTGGTTTGGTTATTTTCCAGCTCTGCAGCTGTCCTCTGCTGGTGAGGTCGTCTTAGCATGGATGATGTGTTTGTTTACCTTGGAGGAACAGCTTTGTATATTCTATTTCCTCCAAGTACCAAGTATTAACAGAGGTAGCCGTACATGCATGCTATATACTTAGCCTTGCTTAATCATCAGCGCCTCAAATCTTTTCTCCAAAGAGGACTTCTCTCCCTTTACCTAAAAACCACCAGGGTAGCTTTATGGAAGCTTACTTTACCTAGAACATCCAGGGGCCTGTCCAGAATCTCCGAGGTCATTTGTGGTGGCCTTCAAGATTTGTGAGAACCTAGAGTACTTGTAATTTCCATCAGTTTCTTCTTAGGCACACAGTAGTGACTTCTCCACTCAAGCTATGGCTCAGGCTGCTCTGGCAAACCTCCAGCATTTGAAAATTTTTCAAATGCAAAGCAGACACATGCCTCTATGTCTTTAGGGAGCCCTCCCCCCAGACTCCAAGGATGTGTATCAGGTGCATCCAAGAACTTCACAACTTCTGGCTCAGGATATGAGTGAGTCTAAAGGTTTTACATTTTTTCGAGGATAAGCCTGGAAGCAAGAGGCTGGTTCCCCTTTCTCACTGGCATCCCTGATCTCTCTGAATGAATTTCTTGGAGCCCTCCCTACCCCAACTTTACTTTGAAAAGAAAGGCAAAAGCCTTATCTTACCATCAACTCATCTCCCTGCAGAAGCAAGTGAGTTTCTTCCCATTATGTTCCTCAGGTTCTGAGGAAGAGGACGAATGAGGTGAAGAATTAGGGTAGGAGCTCCTAGGACAAGCACTACTTTTACCAGTTTCTATAAAATCCTCAGAAAAAATTGTCCTGCTTCAGTTTTGGGGTCCTCTCTTTAAAATGAGGGGTTCTTAATACTTTCTGAACCTCAGCTCTGGTCTCAGATTACTGATCCTGAAGCAACAGGAAAAGTTGCTTGTAACATCCTCTTTTAGAGTTAGAAAATTACCTGCATTTAGAGTTAGAAAAACACCATTCCTTTGATGAAGTCCCATTTTTCCCCCTACATTTTTCTTCAGGGTTTGGTGTTTGACTATAAACACCAAATACTCTGTGAAGAGTAATTTTGATGAGAAGAGGGAGGGTGAATAAATAAATACTATATTGTCATAGTGCCTCACTATTGCTTCCGAGTAATTCATATTTCACATATCTTCAAAATCCCATAAGCAAACATGTCCTGAATAGGTATAAAAAAGGGAGGCACTGTGAATAATTAAAGCAGATATAAATGTCAATGCTGTGAAAATAAAACAAGTCATATCACAAAGTTTTTAGTAATTTAACATCACTTAATCCTCTCAAGTAATATTAAATCAAACATGAAAACTTACATAAGCTTTTTATGGATTCACTTACTCACCTGCTTACCAATTAGTCGTCTGAATCTTGGCTGACTTCATGTAACCAACTTCCTTTTCCGAGCATGAATTGTCCCCAGGAGGCTGCATTGACTTTTCCCTGCCCTCGTCAGTAATATAGCAACAAAATGGGTGCAGTGCTCATCTCTACCACAGAGATAAACAGAATAAACAGAAATGGCCCAGTGGAGGAACCTTACCTGGTGGAGGAAATGTGAGGGCTGACTTCCCTGCCAGTATCTAACTGGATGGCTGTGGGAACATCAGTTAACCATAATGGTCCTCAGTTTCTCCTTTATAAAATTAGTTAACAAATTGCACTAAAATTTTCAAAAGTTCCTTTCTAGTGAAAAATGCTATGGACATTACATCCTTAAAAATTATTCTTGCCTAATATTATAAAAGGCTAACTGAAATGTAGATTCTGAAATTCTGAGAAGATGGAGGCCAAGCAGGTGGAGGCTGAGTCCACTTGCTCTTGCCCCCAACTCAGATTCTCAGCTAATCTTTGAACAAATAACCTCAACAATCAATGTAATCTTAGTTGATACGAAGTTTGGAAGCCAAGAAGACAGATGATGCTTCACAATGGGTGATAAGGAGATTTTATAAATTGAAGAGGAAATATACTATGTATGGCACCTGCAGAAGCAGAGAGACTAGTCAGAAACTACAGCTTTGTGGCTCCTTCTCCCAGGGCAGAGGGGCCCAGTCCCACGTAGGGAACAACCAGACCCAGGCTGGGAGTGACTTGGGAGGATTACGAAGTCCAGGCTATAGACACACACACAGTGAGCCACATGTGTATAGCTTCAGTGCCAAACACCAACCTGGAGAATGCCAGAGGGAGAGAGAGAGAGAGAAGGACTTTATCTCCTAAAACGATCAGGGGCCACACTTGGGTCAGGCAGAGGCAGGATGTGGCAAGCCTCGATCACCATGAGAGACCTTTGGCTTTTTGGAGAGGTGATATGTGCAGAAAACTGGGCAGAGTCTTGGTACTGCAGTGGGTGTGCCACAGAGAGACTTTTTAAAAGGGGAGCTGAAGTGTGCTGGGGAGGGACCTCATGCACAGCTGCCCTGTCAGTAAAGGGACAAGATTAGAAGAGCACTTTGCTTCCACTGAATACAGCTGGATAGGAAGACCATTAATGTGCAAAGCAAAGGGTCTTCTGGGGCCCAGTCTAGTGCTGCTAGCAAGCTGGAGGCTACACAATAGGGAGAGTTCAGGACTGTGTCTACAGTGAAGGCAGCAGGCTGGGAATTAGGATGGGCAAGAGTTGAGTGGCTGAGATTACTGACAGCCAGGCAGAACCCCCATCCCTGGCAGAGTTCAAACCTCTGGGAAGGGGGTTCTGCCTGGCTGTCAATAATCTAAGAGTTCAAACCCCAGCCCCCACCTCCTACAGGATCACAGGCACCAGATCTGAGGAGAAAGCTCTACAGAAAAGGCAGGACAGGCTCAAGAATCCCTTGAAGGGTGCATATGTGCAGGAGAAAGAGAGGAAGAGAAATTCCAATAGGGCCCATTTTGAAATTCTCTCAGGGAGACAAAATATACTGGTTCCTAAGGCCCTATTCCACTGAAGCTAGCCAAGCTGAGAGATCAGAAACTGGTTCAGCAAGGAGTACTTAGGGCCCTGCCCAGACTCAGCTCTCACACAGAGCTGCCATCAGCACCAAGCAGGAAAGAGCTGACCCTCTTACACAGATTGGCCCCTCCCTTGAAATGGACAGGTTGTTCATCAGAAACCTTACCTTATTGGAAGTAAGCTGGAACAGTCCAAGATGGGCGGCACAGGGGCAGGGGATTATACCCACAATTTTCTCAGAACACTGAACAGCATCTCCTGGGGGAGACCCAGGAGTCCCACCTTTCTGAATACAATAAAAGCCCCCTGTAGAGGCAGCTGAAGGTGGTACTGCAGTGCTACCGGAAGTTGGATGACTCACTCCTGGACCCTGAGCTGATGAAAAGCCAGAGGCAGATCCTGAAGGAGAAGACAAAAGGCAAACAAATTCTGCTGAGAGAAACTCCACCTCATTCTTCAGAATTTGCATTATTTTTTCTCTAGTATAGGTTTTGAACATTTTTTTCTTCAATTGTTCCAACTAATTCACTATTTTTCTTTTATTTTTTATTTAGATTTTTATATATTTTATTTTTTTTTGCAAATCTCACATTGCACTCTTCCCCTTTCTTACTCCATTTTGCCTTCTTCCTGGACTTTCTTATCTTTGTTTTAAATTTTATTCCCCCTCTTTCTATGCCTTGTCCCTCCTATTCTTTACTTTTACATTTCTCCCCTATCTTCTCAAAATCATTTTTGTCTTTTAGTCAGTTCACATTCTTTTTCCTTTTCTTATAATATTCTTATTTTTTTCTACTTTTATTAATCATTGCTTGTCTGACATGGGTGTTGTAGTTATTGCTGCCTTTCTTCAATTTTATTCCTATTTGTTCACTATTTTTTATTTCAAATCTCATAGGTTACTCTTCCCCTGTTTTACTCCATTTTGCCTTCCTCCTACTCTTGTTTATTTGAGTTTAGAATTTCATATTTTCCCTTTCTTAGCCTCAATTCTATTCTTTATTCTTATTTTTCTCCTCCATCTATACTCTCAAAATTATTTTTTTCTTTTAATCAGTTCACATTCTTTTCCCCTTATAATATTCTTATTCTCTTTCCACCTTTATTAGTCTTTGCACATCTGTCACTTGTCGACCCTGTTGTGATTTTTTTATTTTGTTCTTATCGCTTCACTATTTTATTCCAAACCTCATATTATATACTCTTCCCTTTCTCTACTCCATTTTGCCACCACCCTTGTCTTTTTTACTTACATTTTAAATTCTATTTTCTCCCATTCTTTGCCTTGTTTCTATTGCATATTCTTTTTATTTCTCTTCCCTTATGCCACTCAAAAACATTTTTCTCTACTGTAGTCATCTCATTTTTTTCCTGTCTTATAATATTCTTAACCTTTTTTTCATCTTTATTAATCTTTACTCATTTGCTGTTGATATTGCCCATGTAGTAAGGGGGTATTTTTGCTAGCATGGGTTTGGTTTTCTGGGTAGTTTTGCTTTGTTCTGCCAGCACCAGTACAACAGCATGCAAGAAATGGTGGGGGTTGTAACTCTTAGTCAACCAGCTCAAGGGGAACTCACCAGTAAATAAGCCATCAATAATCAAAGCCCTCGTACACAAGAGAGCCTACATACACTGAATAAAGAGCATTCCAAGAGCATCTAGCTCAGGAGATCAAAGAGACTGCACCACTCTATCCCACAGAACTCCTACCGTAGAGGTGCCCCTCACCCCAAACAAGCAGGAAGACCGGGAGTCAAAGCAGAGCAGTCTGAAACACAGAAACAAACAAAAGAGTCACCCAAAATGGGGAGATGAAGAAAAAAATGATCAATCAAAAGGAAAGGAGAAACCCCCAAAAAGAGCTAAGTGATATTGAGGCAAGCAATCTATCAGACTTAGAATTCAAAATAATGATTGTAAGGATGCTCAAAGAACTCAGTGAGAACTACAATGAACTTTATGGCAGCTACAGGGAATATAGGGAGAACTACAGTAGCATGAAAAAGTACATAGAAACTATAAATAAGAACCAGGAGGAACTGAAAAATACATGATCCGAAATGATGAATGCACCAGAAGGAATTAAAAGCATGATAGATAAAGCAGAGGATCAAATCAGCAAGCTGGAAGACAAGGTAGAAAAGAAACATCCACTGAGAGCAACAAAATAGGAAAAGACTCCAAAAGAATGAGGATAGTTTAAGGGAGCTTCAGGACAACATTAAACATTAAAAAAAAAAAAAGCATCATAGTTATACCAGAAGGAGAAAATGACAAGAGATAGAACATCTGCTTGAAAAAATAGTGACTGAAAACTTCCCTAACTTGGCGAGGGAAAAAGTCATACAAGTTCAGGATACACAGGAGGTCACAATCAAGATGAATCCCAAGAAGCCCACTCTAAGACATCATAATTAAAAGCACAAAATTTAAAGACAAAAAGAGAACCTTAAAGGCAGCAAAGGAAAAAAAAACTAGTGATAAACAAGTAGATTCTCATAGGGATATCAGTTGATTTTTCAACAAAAACACTACAAGCCCAAAGGGACTGCTATGAAAAGCAAGAAACTGCAGTCAAGACTGCTCTATCCAGCAAGGCTCACATTTATGATGGGAGGAAAAATAAGGAGGTTCCTAGACAAAAAAAAAAAAAAAGCTGAAAGAGTACATCTCCACCAAGCCAGGACTGTAAGAATTCTAAAGGGACTGCAAGAAGAAGAAGAAGGAGGAGGAGGAGGAGGTGGAGGAGGAGGAGGAGGGGGAGGGGGAGGAAGGGAGGAGAAATAGAGAGAAAGAGAGAGATGGAGAGAGAGAGAGAAGAACACAGGTACAAAGGGAAATAATGGCAATTACTAAGTATCTATCATTAATAGCCTTAATGTAAATGGATTATGTGTTCCAATCTTAAGGCATAGGGTAGCTGAGTGGATAAGAAAACATGATCTACATATATGCTGTTTATAAGAGACCCACCTCAGAACCAAAGATCTACACAGGCTGAAAGTGAAGGGGTGGAAAAACATATTCCAAACAAATGAAAATGAAAAATAGCTGTAGTAGCATACTTATATCAGACAGCATAGACTTCAAAATAAAGACCATAACAAGAGACAAGCAGATCACTACATAATTCTTCAAGGAGTGGGCCAACAAGAGTATATAAGCTTTGTCAACATATATTCATCCAACATAGGAGTGTCAGAATACTTTACAAAAATCTTGGAGGACTTTAAGAAGGAGATCAACAGCAATATAGTCATCATAAAGATTTTAACACTCCACTGTCAACAGTAAATAGATCTTCCAAACAAAGAATCAAAACAAGGATTTTGTGACATTGTACAACACTCTAGATCTTAATTGATTAAGATCTAGACTTAATTGATATTTACAGAATTTTTCACCCCAAGGATGCAAAGTATACATTCTTTTCAAGGGCCCATGGATCATTTTCAAAGACAGACCAAATGGTAGAACACAAAACAAACCTCAACAAATTCAAGAAAACAGAAATCATATGAAGTGTATTCTTGGATCACAATGGCTTGAACCTAGAAACCAACCTCAAGGAAAAATCTCCAAAACATTCAAGGACATGGAGACTGAAAACATGTTATTAAATAATGAATGAGTTAACAATAAGATCAGTAAAGAAATAAAAAAGTATGAGAAAACAAATGAAAATGAACATACAACAACCCAAAACATATGGGACACAATGAAGACAGTCTTGAGAGAAAATACAGTCCTATCTAAAGAAGACAGAAAAATCTCAGATAAACAACCTAATCATATATCTATAAGTACTAGAGGAACAACAACAAACAAAGCTCAGAACAAGTAGAAGGAAGGAAATAATCAAGATCAGAGCAGAATTAAATGACATAGAGACTAAAAAAAAAAACAATGCAAAGGGTCAATGAATCCAGGAGCTGGTTCTTTGAAAAGATAAACAAGTTTGACAGACCTTTAAGAAGACTCATCAAGAAGCAAAGAGAGGACCCAAATTAATAAACTCAGAAATGAAAGACAAGTTACAACTGAAACCACAGAAATACAAAAGATTGTAAGAAATTATTATGAACATTATATGCCAAGAATCTGGACAACCTAGGTGAAATGGACAAGTTTCTGGAAATATACAATCTCCTAAAACTGCATCAAGAAGAAGCAGAAAGCCTGAACAGACTGATAAGTAGCAAAATTGTAGCAGTAATAAAAAAATTTCCAGCAGGCAAAGGCCCTAAACCAGATGCTTTCACAGGTGAATTTTATCAAATATTCAAAGAACTAACACCTATCTTTTTCCAACTATTCCAAAAAATTCAAAAAGAGGAAAGACTCCCACACTGTTTTTACAAGGCAAGTATTATCCTAATTCCAGAACCAGGTAAAGACACAACAAGAAAAAGAAAATTACAGACCAATATCTCTGACGAACATAGTTGGTAAAATCCTCAACAAAACATTGGCAATCTGAATCCAGCAATAAATTAAACAGGTCATACACCACGATCAAGTGAGATTTTTATGCCAGAGATTCCAGTGCCAACTCAGTACTATGCCAACGTAGTACTGGAAGATCTAGCCTCAATAATTAGAAAAGAAAAAGAAATAAAGGGCATCCAAATTGGAAAAGAGGATGTAAAAACGTCATTATTTGCAGATGATATGAGAGTGTATATAGAAAACCCTATAGTTCCCACCAAAAACTACTTGACCTAATAAGTGAATTTGGCAAAGTTGTGGGATATAAAGTCAATATTCAAAAAATCAATGGCATTCTAGTACACCAACAATAAATTATCAGAAAGAGGAACTAAGAAAAAAAATTTATTTATTATAGAGACAAGGATAATAAAGTATCTAGGAATAAATTTAATCAAGGATATGAAAGACATGTTTGCAGAAAAATTTAAAACACTGAAGAAAGAAATTGAGAAAGATGTAAATAAATTGAAGCATGTACACTGCTCATGGACTGGAAGAATTAACACCATTAAAATGTCCACACTACCCAAAGCAATTCAATGCAATTCCTATTAAAATACCAATGGCATATGTCACAGATCTAGAGCAAATATTCCAAAAAATTATATGGAATCGAAAAATATCCCAAATAACCTCAGAAATCTGGAGAAATAATGAAGTTGGAGGGATCATATTACCTGATATCAAACTATACTACGAGCCTTCTGTAATCAAGACAGCCTGGTACTAGCATAAGAGCAGACACATTGATCAATGGAACAGGATAGAGAGCCCAGAAATAAACCCATGTCTTTATGGTCAATGGTCAATTAATATTCAACAAAGAGGGCAGCAGCATACAATGGAGTAAAAACAGTCTCTTCAATAAATGGTGTTGGGAGAACTGTATTATTACATGAAAAAAATTAAATTAGACCACCCATTTATACCATACACCAGAATAAACTCAAAAAGGGTCAAATACTTAAATATAAGTCATGACACCATAAAAGTCCTAGCAGAAAACATAGGAAAATCTCAGACAGCCCAATTAGCAAAAATTTGGCTTGATATAGCCAGTGGAGCAAGGAAAATAAAGGAAAAAATAAACTAATGCAACTACATCAAATTAAAAAGCTTCTGCACAGCTGAAGAAATCATCATCAAAATGAAGAGGGAGCCAACTGTATGGGAGAACATATTTGCCAATGACACATTGGACAAGGGTTTGATCTGCAAAATATATGAAGAACTTATAGGATTCAACACCAGGAAGACAAACAATCCAATTAAAAATGACCTGAATAGACACTTCTCCAAGGAGGACATACAGAGGGCCCACAGATACAGGAAAAAATGCTTAATGTCATTAGCCATCAGAGAGATGCAAATTAAAACGACAGTGAGATATCACCTCATTTCAGCTGGAATTGCTATCATTAATAAATCAACAAACAAGTTCTGGCGAGGATGTGGAGAAAAGGCAATCCTGGTACATTGTTGGTTTGAATGCAGACTGGTGCAGCCACTGTGGAAAACAGTACAGAATTTCCTCAGAAAACTAAAAATGGAACTGCTTTTGACCCAGTGCTTCCACTGCAGGGATAATACCTTAAGTAACCTGAACCACCAAGTAAAAGAACGTATGCACTGCTATGTTCATAGCATCATTATTTACAATAGCTAAATCCTGGAAACAGCCTAAGTACCCATCAGTAGATGAGTGGATTAAAAAACTGTGGTACATTTACACAATGGAATACAATGCAGCAGAAAGAAAGAAGGAAGTCCTACCTTTCTCAACAGCATGTATGGAACTGGAGAGCATTATGCTAAGTGAAATAAGCCAGGCGATGAAAGACAAATACCATATGACCTCACTTATAATCGGAATCTAATGAACAAAATAAACTAATGAGAAAAACAGTACCAGGGACATGGAAACATGGAACAGACTGACAGCTGTAGGAGGGGAGGGGGGGAATGGTATAAGAGAGGGGAAGGGATAAGTCAGAGAACATGTATGAATGTCGTGTAAGCATGGACAATGGAGAGGGGATTGTGAGTAAGAGGAGTGGTAAAAGGGAAAAAAATTGGAACAACTATAATAAAACAACAATAAAAAAATTAAAGGCCTAACCAGAGACCTTCTTGAAATTTGACTATTTGATTATAATATATAATTACAAGGTGATCTAGAAAATATTTGCTTTCATGGACTAGGGTAAAATAGAGGTTACTCAAAGTTTGAGTGACTGAAATCCTAGGGTAATATTTACCTTTAGATTATTTGTCTTACCAATTTTTGTTCTGCATTTTAAAATATATATATTTTCTTGATTATGCCATTATAGTTGTCCTATTCCACCCCCTTCATTCTCCTCCACCCTGCACACCCCTCCCCCACCATTTCCCCCCTTCAGTTTATGTCCATGTGTCACAAGTTCTTTAGATTCTATATTTCCCATACTATTCTTGCCCCCCCATCTATTTTCTACCTACCATCTATGCTACTTATTCTCTGTACCTTCTCCCCCCTTCTCCTCCTCCCACTCCCTTGTTGCTAACCCTCCATGTGATCTCCATTTATATGGTTCTGCTCCTGATCTAGCTGTTCTCTTAGATTGCTTTTGTTTTAGTTATGGTCGTTCTGCTTCTTTTAATGCAAAATTAATTCATATTCTATGAGGTAATATTAATTAGAAATTATTTTTATGACAATCTAAACTATGGATAACCTATATATTGATAACAATAGATTCCTGATATTTATTTGAAGCTTATTATGTATCAGATATTATGGCAGGTGATTTTTATACACTATCTTATTTAATCAGAATGGTTAAAACATTTATTCCAGCTTACATGGCTATTAAAGGAGTGAGATTCCAAATCAGGTTTGCTTGCCTCTGCAACTTGAACTCCTAACCAGAGCCTTGCATTTTCTTTGCACTCCTTCAGGGGCTTGATGCCACATTACACACTGTAATAAATCAGAATCTGGGCAACCTACATGCCAACATGAGAAACGTCTGGGACTGATGCTCATCAGGCCTCTGTATACTCAAATTTAATATCCTTTACATTGTGTTTTTATTATATTTTTATGTATTTTGAAATGTTTTTATCTAAAGGAGAAAATACGGTCAACTTAAAAATATAAAAAAACATTCAAAATGTATATAACCAGCAATCTCACTGTTACTATTTTGGTTTCTTTATCCTTTAATTCTCACTATTGTCTATCTAATCTCTATTTTAAACTCTTGTTTTAAATGGTACTGAACTGAACACACTATTTTAAACTTACTTTTCACCCTTACTTGCACCCTTAACAATGTGCAAGTATTTTCATACTCTTCTATATGACATGTTTCTAAAAACTGTGTTTGAAAGCCAAATGTTAGGTCCAACAGTAGTTTCATATCAGAGTACGTGTAGTAGAACAAGAATCTTTCTCAGAAAACAAAAAGATGTTACAAAGCCCATAATTATTATTTTTGGAGGTGTGGCTTTCCTTAAGCATCAGTTGGTGGAGAGAGGCTTCCCTGGCTCCTGTAGGAACAAGAGGTCGCTGCCAGTTTGGACAACAACATTGGGTACCAAATACTGTGCAGTGACCATAGGAACTGTAAGAGCCAACTCTGGACTTTCTCTTTTGTTGGTGCTCGGTTTTCCACTTCCATACCTCTGTGAGGTCTTAGAGGAAGGTAGGGAATCTCCAGTGTTTAATTATTGCAGAGAGGGCCTGTATTCACCTGATTGTGACAATGGATTTTACCACCCTTATTTTTGAGGAGTTGACAATTTCTTCTCTTAGTTTTTTATCACTGGCCTGAGGACCAGCTTGAGCCCTGATCACTTAATGAATCAAATGGCTCTATTGAGTACCACCTTGCATGTCCTAGGGCCATCATAACAAATTGCCACAAACTGGGTAGTTTACAAGGACAGGAATTTCTTTGCTCACAGCTCTGAAGGCCAGAATTCAGAAATCAAGATTGGCAGAGCTTCATTCCCTCTGAAGCTCCAGGGGCCGATCCTTTCTTGCCACTCCAGCTTCTAGTGGCTGTCAGCCCTCCAGTCTCTGCCTCTGTGTTCACGTGTCCTTCTCTTCCGTGTGTCTTCTTATCTTCTGTCTCTCATAGAGCACATCATTGGGTTCAGGTCTCACTTGCTAATTCAAGGTGATCTTATGGAGATATCCTTAACTTAATTGCATCTTCAAAGACCCCCTTTCCAAATAAGATCCCACTCACAAATTCTGAGTGGACATACTACTTTTGAGGAGGGAAGTGGGTTAGTGTTGGACATCATTTAACCCTCTACGCGACAGAAACTTTGAACATGAGCTGATGTAAAATACATTTAAGTAAGTATAACATATTATGGCATTGTTAGAAAGCAGGCATGGCAAAATTGCTGTTGGAACACTGGAGTACAGAGGAGGGGAGGAAAATTGGGATGGTGGGATGTGAATGCCTCAGAAGCTCCATAGAGAATGACATTTCAGGCCAAAACAGAATGATGCATTCTGGGCCTTGAAAAGGTACTTTTTAAAAAAGCATAATTAATTTCAAATATGGTTCTTTTAAGCAAGGTTTAAGCAAGTGAAGTGAACTGGCTTTGCACATTTGGGAGTGGTGAGGACTGGGGAGAACTGGAGAGCAAGTGCAGTAGCTGTGGTATGATGAGGTCTAAAGGCTTGAAAGACCACACTTTCACCCTTGTATTCAAATTTGACCACCATTGCTGTGTGGAAAATTGGATAAAGTACCCTTTCTTTTGAAATTTGAGATTCTGAGTGACTGTTTTTAAATATTTGGGGACTTTGTGCCACTCCTAATGCCTTGGTCTAGTCTAGTTCAGCCTCTAAATTTCTTCTCTGGAGCCTTCTAATGTGCCTGGCCTCCAACACGGTCTGTCTTCCTTACCCCACTGATCCTCTTTCACATCAGTCATATTATGTCCGTCTTCCCCAAGTTGGATTTCATTGCTTTCATGCCAGCCTTCTCCACTAGCTCGAAAGCTCCACATGAACAGAAATCATGTCTTAGTTATCTTTACTCTTGCTATTCTGTCCACAATATCTATTACCTAAGAATAATTTACTCAATAAAGGAATGACCTGGGAAGAAAATGTGCATTCAGTGTTCAGCACTACCAGAGTCCAGTTTTATGAGGAAGCACATAAAACCTCAGTCCAAAATTTATCTTCTACTGTCAATGGTGAAACAGTTTTAGCTAATGATCATCTACATTAGTGGTAGGCAAACGTGTGGGATGCTAGGAAAAACCAATTCATTTGTCAATACTTATTTCCAGATTGTCAATCTAGCAAGAATATTACCTACACTAAAGTTTAATGCACTTCATAAAGTAGAATTAAATAGGTATATGAACCAAATTCCAGTGTTTTGAAAAGTCATGGCCATTTAAAAGAAATTCTTGTTAGTTTCTCTACCAGGGGTCACAAACTCAAATGCAGGAACCACAAATGGGTGAAGTGAGATGGTGTTAGACATAAGAGAATGGTGGGGAGTGTGGCAAATTGGAGAGTGGATACATTAGTAGGGCAGCTGCCCCTCAGCTCCAGCCAGTTGTTGCCACTTGAAAATGTCGGCCTAGTGGTGGCGTGTTAGCAGATATTTAAGTGTCTCAAGGGAAGATAAAAAATTTGGATTTTTCTGTACCATTTTCAGATTTTAAAAACACAATGTGGACTTGGCCAGATAGTTCATTGGTTGGATTGTCATCCCGGATACCAAAAGTTTGTTGGTTCAATTCCTGATCAGGGCACATAGCTAGGCTGAGTGTTCAACCCCTGGTTATGGCACTTACGGGAAGCAACCAATAGATGTTTCTCTCTCACATTGATGTTTCCCTGTCTCTCTCTTTTCCTTTTTCTCTAAAATCAATAAACATATCATTAGGTGAAGATTAAATAAAAATAAATAAATAAGTATACAATGTAGAAGGAAAATAAAGTAGATGACAGTTTTACAACTTCCAAATAAAAATCAGTGTGCTAAGCTGCCAATAATTTACCTCGATTTTATTTAGTAGTCTTAGAACTTTGAAAAAGCATGGAGATTTTTCAAACCTGATTTGGAACTTTTCCTGAAACACTTTTCCCCTTTCAAAATTGGAGTTTTAGAGAATGGACATTAGGAAAGAAGTGAGAAAATGGAGCTTCCTGGGCAATAGATTCCAATCAATCAATATCATATCTAGAGAACTTGAAGAATCCTTTCCGAAGGTCATTTTTTAATAATTTTTGAAAAGTCTGATTCTCAATGATTGAAATTGACTAATGGTGGCGCTAAGGATTTCCTTGATGTGAAAGAGTTTCAAAGTGTCTCCTCAACTGTCATGGGCTCCCTGAAGGGTAAATGCTTTCTCCCCTGAGTGAAAAACTTGCCACATACTTTTCTAGAGGGTGGGGTTCTTATTTTCTCAATCAGCTCCTTGTCTCCCACGTTCTAGCTATCTAGCTACGTACTATAAACATGCACGTGTGTGCATCTACACAACGTAACCGCTCTGACACAGGTTTTTGTTATTTTGTTTTTGTTTTTGGTCATCCTGGAGCTCCTTCGTGAACACCCAGGTCAGGAACCCCCCGCCTGGCCCGAAACCATGACTGAGCAAATGGGAGGTGGCCATCATTCCAGGGTGCAAGGTACCATGCTAAGTAGGTTACATGCATTTTCTTATTTAATCCTCAGAATAACAATTCTCTGGGACAAGCATTACTGTCACCACTATCTAAGTGAGTACATTACAGTGGGTATGTAGTAGAGAAGGAAGGAATAAGTCCTCTGAGGGAGCATAGCTAATGTGTGTCAGTGGGGGATTGTTGTATCACATTGTCAAAATGAGAAGCAGAAGCTTTGGCTTCAGATAGAACTGGATTTGAGCCCTGGCTCTGCCAAATGGTAATACTTAATTTCTTTGAGTCTGAGTTTTTCCACTGTGGGGCCTACTAAGTGCCCACAAACAATGATGTAGGTAGAATGGGTATGAATGTGCCAAAAACATGCTCGGGTGCAAAATATCCAATGAGCTATTTTCCTAAAATCAAGCTACATCTGATTCTGGCTCGTATTTTGAAGTCTTCACAGACACTGCACCATCAGTCATCACTGAGATGGTCCTCCCCTTTGTCTCAGGTTTGTAGAGATCTGGGCAGAATATTTGAGCACATGTGAGGTAAGGTCACTTTTTTTTTTAAAGTTGGCGATGAACCGTCACTGAAAAAAAGTCACACAAATTATTATTTTTAAAACAACTAACTTACCACCAGCACCTCTAAAAGTAGCTGCCACTTGTAAATATATTTACAGTTGTGAATTTCAGTGCAAAAAGGCCTGACTTTCACGTGGTGATCTTAACATTAGTCTCAACTTCTGAGTGAGCAATGGTTATGATTTAGCATTTCCGTGACTATTTATTTCTCAGCAGCTCAGTCACTTTCTATTTTCCCATTCCCTGAGAAAATGCTATGATTTGTCAACAGGAAGTAGTCCCTCGTGGACAGTTACATTTTCCTACGTTTCTACCAGTGTTCTGCTCCTTTTTGGCTCTTGTAAACTCATCTTGTTTTCATGCTGCTGTTAAGTTGTTCTGTTTCTGGTGCATTTAAAGATACAGGCTTCCTTTTTACCGTTTCAGTTTGAAGGGCTGGTCTTTACCAATCACTCTCACAATTAGTACAGCATCATATATTCTTTTGAACTTAACAGCTTGGTGCAAGACTCCACCCCAGTACCTCTCAGATAGCTCAGGACACTGGTGATGCCTAGGGTGTGTCACCATCATTCCATTGTTCTCTTCAGGGTGAAGTACCCACACACACCAGGAACCCCACATGCTGAGAGTCGTACTCCAGAGTGATTTATTCACCTGTGGTCCTCTGGATCTGACATTCACGGTGAATGGCCTTCCTTAGACTAGCCATAGACAGCAAGCACTCGTCAAACTTGCTGGTGCTACAGTGTGGCTAAGACATTGTGGGAAATTAGTGAAGACACTAAAGGAAATGTTATGTTGTATTAGCCTCTTCATAAAAACAGGTTAGTAATCAAAGTCCCTCAGGTTCGTAGTTTTGTAAAAGTTTGTTTTTTAAAAGTCTGGTAGTGAACTAGAGAACTTGATCAGCAAAGAAATTGTTTTTGCTGTTCGTTGTCAAGCTTCAGGGAGGTGGTGTGGTAAAAATGGTATGCATGAGAACATGGGCGTAGGAGTGTGTTCTTCCTGCTCGTGAACGATGAAGTGGAAAGGAGTTGTTCCACTGATTCTCGTTTCCTTTACTGAAATATCTTTGCTTTAAAAATAACATGATAAGGAACATCTTGTAGATAAGAGGATCGTATTTACTTTAAATTACCTTGATTTCAGATCAAAAAAATAAAAGAGGACCAAAATAAGATAATGTATTGCAATCGTCTGTGTCAATTAAACAAATCACAGACTTGTTTCATAAATATGAATGCAGTCTTATTAAATAATGAAACTGCTAAGAGACAAACTGCCTTTAATTTCTAGATATTAAATAGGTAATAACATACCTAATTTTCAAGCATCAGCAATGTATTCCTAATAAAGAACATTTGGATCTGGGCTTTCTATGTGATTTAATGGCATAATGACAGAATGAGGGACAGGGATGGTCTGACTCTGCCCTGTCATGATTTTACACAAAGACACACTGAGCTGGAAAAAGAAATTCCAAATTTATACCAGTGAACTGTAAAAGCTCAAAAAATAGATTTAAGATGCTGGTATATACCAAAAAATATAGTTGTCATAAATTATTACTTTCATGTGTACTCCAAAACAGTTATTTGTATTTAAGAAAGAATCACTTAAAAATTTCTCGGTGCCATGGCTACACTATGTACTTGCTTATCTCCCTCTTGTACCTCCAGCGTGTGAATGAGCTCTTATAGCACTTTGGATAAGTATGTCATAGTCTTTATCTTCTAACTCTAAAACGTTCAATGGCAGCATGGAAGAAAGCACTGATGCTTTAGGAAAAACTGATTCAGTTTTTGAATAAGTTGCAAGTTTTCAGATCACCTTCTCCCCTCAGATAGAGGCACTGTGGATACCAGGAAAATTGTCGGCAAAGTTTCTCTGAATCTAAACAATTTAAGTTAAAACTCTGTGCCTTCCAATTTGTTCAGATTTCTTGTCTTCTGTATACGGAAGGGGAGAGTGTTCAGTGAAATGTCTAGTAAGTGATTCCATCAGTTTAGGAGCAGGATCAAAGAAACAAATGAATCACACAATAAGCCTTCTACACAGGACAGACATCTGCAGCCAAACCAGGTGTAGGTGGTTGAAAATGTCATTTAAGTGGATTCTATTCACTTGTTCCTGAAAAAAAATGTCACTGACAACTATTTGTCTTCTCAAAGACACTGCTTTCAAATATCTTATCCCACAAGCCGAGGAATATATTTAATTCCAGAGAAAAGCCTTTCAGCGCCCTGAGAAATCCTTTTTGTTCAAAACTAATCAATTTTTGTTTTGTGCACAAAAGTAAAATACTTCGTCAAACTCTCTGCAGAAATCCTTTTAGCTATCTTAAAAAATACATTTGATGCAGCCCTGGCTGATTTCTGTTATATGGGCAAAAATTTACTTTGTCAAATTATATTCTTCAGAAAGCCTTTCAGCTGACTTAAAAATCCATTTTGTGCAAAACAATGACCATGCATCAGCTCAGAGTGATTGCACAGTAGTTACTTAGCCTGGAAAATGTCAGCTGAAATGAAAGACACACCGCCCAGGGCTTATCAGGGAAAGTGCAGATGATTCGTGTAACATCATAAATAAATAACGCCAACTTTGTGTGGAGGCAGGTTTCACAGTGGAGGTCCTTTCACCAACTATAGTGTGTTTCAAAGCAACAGTCGGTGGGGGGTGGGGAGGTAACCCGATGACATTGACATGTGCTAAGATAAGGTATGGTGGCTTTGACGCTCATATTTCAAGGTCACTAAAGATTGTATGTGTGGGTGAAGAGTTAAAAAAATATCCTCTGCCCAATGACAGGTTGGAATTTAAAGTATCAACAAAGTAATGATAATCATAAAGGGGATGAAATTTTTCAACCCAGTGACTAGAACAGCCTTATTCTTTTTCAGTGCTCTTCTTGGCTAGCTCTGGCTGAAGTAGTTGCATGCAGAAAAAAAGGGATTGGAACTAAAGACAGGATGACAACAAAAGTGAAGACCCTGGTCTTAGCTCGTGATGTACTGGTTCCTGGCAATACAATGGTGCCCTCAGCCAGCTAACCAGGGCAGATGCACAGGCCCCATATTCTGAGGGTTCTATGCTTGATTTAATGCTTGAATGTCAACACCTTGAAATCGCTAATATTTTGGACCCTAAGTGTTTTCAATTTGCAGAGAGCCATGAAATTATGTAGCTGGCCATGATCAAGGATAAGTAGGTCTCCCTGTGACCTTCACAGTTCCTATGTACTTTTGCCTTCATGGTCCTCTTCCTTCATAAAAACATTAAAAATTATATTTTACAATTATACTGGTATAAAGATGAATATATTAAACATGTTATTTGACTTTTTTTCTGATTAAAAAAAATTGAATTGTTTTTATGGGCCCTAAAACTATTGCGGGTCCTGAGCTGTGCCCTCCTGTGCCCAAAGGAGACGTTGGCTCCGGGGCACAGTGGGTGGAGAGTGGGCATCAGGAGCCTGTTTCAGCCACTGCCAACAAGTCCATGTGTGCTGCTGGGAACAATCGCTCTTGGACATTAATTCTGTCCAAGAAGATGGGACCATATTCTTTGAGTGTGTATTTGTAGCATGTTATATGCCACAGAACCCAGGTGGCCCTTCTCCAACTAACAACATAATAAAGGGTGTGGTCATGACAGAGATGTTTCCAGAGTTCTCAGCCTTTTCTGTAAGAACCTGAAAATTTCTAAAAGTTAAATCAGGATCATATTTGCTCAGAGCTGAGTCAGGTTATGGCAACCGTATCACAGACTTTAACATTCCTCTGCTATTGTTCGAGTATTAGGTGGACAAGACAGGCACTAACCGAAATAACTGTTTAGAATTAACCCGCAAATGATTGTTCATACCTCGAGACCAATTTATTTTGGTATGCTTTTAACCCCCTCCACAGCAGCTGATGACTTCCTTTTTGCCCTCTAGAAACCCAGGGAACGCCACTGTAGGGTTCCGTGGGGACACCAACTACTCTAGGACCAAACTCCACGTTTTGTGTCTTTTACTCCCCTTGTTCACTGCCCTCCATGAGAGCTTCTCTGCCCAGGTGGCTCTGATATCTGACACATGGAGCATGGAACCATGCAAGGTGAATTTCAGTGGAACTTAAGAATTCTCCTAGCCTGGTGTTTCTCAACCCTGGCTGAGCACCAATATTCCAAGAGTAGAAAAAAATATCCTGGCCTCAACTCTAAACCTATTCAGTCCACATTTTCAGGGAAGGTGTCTGGGTATGTGTGCTCTTACAAAGTCACCCAAGAAATGCTAATATTTGGGTCAATAACTGATACACTTTCCCAACTGGTCATCTGATGCAGAAATCACTTTTATAGATTTCCTGACTTGACTTGATTCTGCATTTGGAAGAATGACATAGTAGTGAATAGGTGTCAAATATGATCACCCTTATGGGAGATATCCATATAATAAAATATTATCTTCTGTCTCTTAGTCTCATATTATATAACACTTGGGACTATGATGTGGATTTTGACTAAATTTGAAGGGTATATTTGGGATGGTCGATTAAAGTATAGGCTCTGCGGCTTGCACACCATTTATTTTGGGAGTCTCTGGGAGAATCTCAAATAGATTGGTGTGTTTTCAGAGTGGCTGAACCGAAGTGCACCTGTGTGACTGCCTTAGGGAGGACATGAAATACATGTTAAGATGCTATGAACAGAGAAGACCAAAAATGAATTCAAACATGAGCCTTAAATCAAGAGCCAGGAGGGAGAAACTCTTGAATGCCATCATTCATTTCTGATTGAGCTGTTTCTCACAAGAGCAACGTTATAGTTTTTCTTCTTATATAATGTTAGATCCTCAATGAACATTTATAGTAGGTGCTTAATACATGCTTTTTTGCTTGAATTAATCACAGTATATGGACTTTTTGAGGTAACTCATCTGCAACGACATCCTCTTTGCTAAATAATTATCTTTTTGATTTGCACTCAGAGTTAAGAGGGATTACACGTCTTTTATAAATTTCATTGTTTTCAAAATGTAAATAGAAATGTTAAGTTTTTCATTTTCTGTAGTCTCTACTGGACATTCCATGTTGGATATTTGAATTTAAGGCTTTCCAAGGGCCTCTACTATTACCTAGACTTTGCTGCACAGCTGGGTTCATTGTTGCCATATTCTTCAGACTGTTCTTTTAGGCTCAAACAGGAAGAGTTTTAATGGTACAAAATATTTTAAGCACTTCTTAAAATGCCAAGATTATTTGCTGAAATGGGCTGTGCTGAGAGCAGTCTTTGTTTGGAATTGCAAATGGAAGTTCATAGATTGCAGTCTGCCTCTGGAGTGCTTAGCACTTCATTCTCTCTTCCATGGTTTGCAGCAACAAGAGAATAAGAATCTAGAACCTAACCTAAGTTAGGTTAATATTAACCTAAGTCAAGTTAATATTTCAAGGGTAAATCACTTTACAGACCTCTATGTCCCAGGTCAAGGTCTTAAATTCTTAAGTCCATTGCCTACTGTACACTGACAAGTGCAGCCATTATTCCTGGTGTTGTTATTCTTAATAATTGCTGATCTCTCAAGGGTCTCCTATGACCTCACTACTGCCCTGAACTTTCCTTTCCCCACCCTTCTACTGTTCCCTAACTAGTGCATCTCAGCTGGGGTGTCTAAATGCATTTTTCAATTCTCATTTCAACAATGGCTCAATTTTGCAGATCCCTCAAAATAATCACAAAAATAGCTGCAGTCACCGAAATACCCTAGATTTTTATAATTATCTGCTTATGTATACAGAGTGTAAAAGAACTCATTATGCAGTGCTTATTTATGCCCATTCATATTCAAGTTTAATGACTTTTCTGCTTAACTCCAGCTGTCTATTTGGAGTACATTATATAAAGTCAGGTAGTTAGGACAGGGAGGATTATGTACTTATAACACAAGGCCTTATATTATATGTAAATTACATGCTGACTCTTCTTACAGTTCAAAAAGATATACCAGGGAATTTTCCTTATCGGTCCATATGCTTTATGTTTCCTCATTTGCAGCTAACAGAGGAAAAATACTTTAGAAGCAAGGGAAAATTTGTAAACACTTATGCTTTTCTGAAAGTTGTTTGGAATATGGTACCTTAATTTTATTAGGCTTTGGGAAAAATAAATCACATCTTCAGTCATGGTCTGCATCTCTACAATAGTTTAATATATTTAAGTGTGAGTGAATTTGATTTATTTTCCTGTGTCCACTCAAATTATTCCATTCTATTAGTATTTATGTCAGCTAGGTTAGAGAGTGTTTTATATCTGGGCCCTACACTCTTTTTCAGATTCCAGTTTTATTGTGGGTCTGTTAAAAGGTCACTTTAACCTCTCTGTAAAATGAAGAGCATGAAGACATATGACTTTTCTGTCACTTTGCCGATACCTGTCAGAAAACATTCAGTCTTGCTTGTGCTGCAGTAGGTTCGTGAAAGAAAAGCTGTCGAGATACAAAAGATGACATGATGAATAATAAAAAAACTCTGAGCTTTAAATGTAATCCTATAGGAAGTGTTATGATGGAGAGTCCTGGGCAAAAATCACATGATAATTTCAATGTAGAAAACAATTCATACTGACTTTGTCTCCTTCCCCATGATACCATGCTGAGCAACGTCCTCAAGCTTCAGAGGCCTTCGGGTTACAGCCAAACATTGATTATTTGTCAGATAATGCTATCAGACTTACAAAGACATCCACGGTCCTCCTGCAAGAAAATAAATGACTGAGAATCTGTTTGGTGAAAAAAAAAAAGAAAGAAACGACCACATAAGCACTCTAAGAATCTGCAATGGGTTGAAAGTGGACTATGTTTTGATCACATTTCAAGTCCATTGCTAATATTATTGCAATTTATTTTCTCCATATAATAAGACATGATTTTTGCATTTCAGAATGGGACTTGCAATGTGTTAAGTGGGTACCTGTTCAAGGTCAACTCTAAGTTTTTTGTCTTCAAAATCTATGGTTAGTTATCAATAATTGTGGCTGTATGCCTATAGAAAATTATTACTAATTTGTGCTTGTTTCAACATATTCAGTGCCAACTGGAATTAGAACCAAGTGAATATTTTTGGATGGTGATCTAGATGACTTTCGGAACTTGGTTTTCTGGTACCTTGATAAACTTCCATATGTCTCAGGCATTTGGTCCTTGATTTCTTTGGGCAATCACATCTTTGGGACATTTTCCTGTGCTTATGACAAAGCACTTGGGGTGGTCCATTACTATTTTGAGCCTCTCCCTTCATTTTGAGGGATTGAATCAAATGACAAGTCTGAATCATGATGGTTTTCTCTGTAACTGGTCCCAGCCATGAGAGGTCATACCGTGCATTCATACAGTATTAAAGAAATCTTGTAATGCCCTGTGGAAAGAAAAAAATCTTGTAAAAATAAATAAATAAATGCCAGGCAGGGATGTTTGTTGATGGTAGCATCTTTTCTCTCTTTAAAGTGTGGAGAATTTTCACCAACATAGGGCAAAGTAAGTGCACATTCTTGCTTCACCCGTGGTGTTGATGTAAGAGCAGAGCGGAATAAGGACACTTATTTTCCTCCAAGCATGAACTGGCTGCCTTTTTGGCTGTGCACTTCATGTTCACTTACTTTAACAAGATTTACACAGTCCTAACTCACTTATTAAATGCTTCAAAAGCATTTTAAGGCAAAGATCTTCAAAAGCAAAATGCATGTCTCAGCCGTTGGTCTGAAGCCTACTGCATAGAGTTCACTGATGAAATACGTGTGCTGGAACCGAAAGGAAGCCATTCAATCTCTCTAGTTTTTCTAGTTCTGATTTCTGCTCGATTACTTTCAACCCTTTTATTGAATCCCCCACCCTCAATTCTATTAAAATAATGATTTTTTAAAGTTTACAGAGAATATTTCAAGAATTAGAGTGTTGATTTTTCAGTGCCTGGTGTGGGGTCAGGGGAAGAGTGTGTGATGTGGGTGTGATCTTAGAAGGATCTGGAAAGAGATGAGTGGAAGTTGTGCGACTTTAAAGCAGAGGGGAAGTCTTGCCAGTAGTCCTGCAAAATATCTTTAGAGGTGGCAAAAATTAATTCCTGAGAATATCCATCTGTAAATAAGAAACTCTGAAGCGTAGGGGCAATGAAGCCAGTAAAGAAACATTTCTCCATAGAAAAGCATTCACTAAGCTTATCCCACAACTTTGCTATTGCAGTCAGCACTTTAGAAAATTCTACTCTGAACTCTATTTGTTTTTCCACCAGAAAAAAGATGAGAGAATATATAATAACTGAAAGATTCTTAAAATATTGATTTGAAGAAATATAGGGGGAAAAGGGGGATTGTCATTTTCTTGGCAACTCACACTTCTACACTTCTGGTTTGCATTATAAGAAATGTTTGCCAGAGGTGGAATATTGCATAGACAGTGGGAAGGGAAAGACCTAAGACACGGGCAATTTGCATACATTTAGCTCTGTTAATTTCATTAGGTAGGAGAACCAGTGACAGTGCAGCTAAAAGCTAAAGATGAACGAACCTACACTTTATCTCCTGTTGCCAAGGACTTCATGATGAACTCTGCAGTGACCCAGATTTATTACAGAATAGTGCTCATTGCTGCTGTACCAAGAACTCTGTTGCAATTATTGCACATTAGGCAGAGGAACAAATCTCAAGGGGCAATGTCTAGTCTTTTAATCAAGTAGTGGAAAAGTCAGGGTGTATAAAAATTACACTATGAGATATATACATGTGCATCTCTATCTGATAACAGCCCTCATTTTGCCCAGAAAATGCTTTTATTATATATAGGAGTCATGAATGTACCATACCCTCACTTAATCTTTCATCTACTGTAGTCTGTTTTTTTCTTATATCCTTAGTCTTCAAGAACCTAGAAGCTCAGGGAAGTTACACACAATAAAATAAGCACTTGGAAGAATTATTTATTATATGATATTTTTGCCTCTCTTCATTTTTCCAAGAACTGCTCCTTTATTTTTCTTACCTACATTTTTTCAAAGTAAAACCTTCTCTGATTTTCAGTAATTTGATTGCCACGGGACAGAGAATATGACATCATTTTAAAGGATATGTTTTAGTATTTAGTGAAACATAAAAGCTTAGGCTACGTGCATGCTGAATCTGATAAGTCATTGATTAGTTGTAATGGATGAGAGGAAAGCTTGTATAAACATAGACTTAGAAGATACCATTAATGAGTTTTATAGGAGAAACAAGCCATTGTTTTATACAATCCCCTGAAATACCTTTCAGGAAAGATTTAAAAATTATAAATCTGGATTACAAATAACTGGAGTCAACATAGTTAAAGTTTACAAAGAAACAATGTAAAATAGTGGGAAGAGGAAAGGAGATAAAAAGGAAGCAATAAGGAGAGGAGTAAAGACTGGAAGAAAGATCCAGGTTACATCAGCACTCATAAACCATTGCTAAATAGTTTATTTTTGTTGTCATTGTATACATTTTAAATAATCTATAGCATGCGGAGTCATTTAAAAATGGTGAAATCAGTCTGTGTAGGTAATCACAGTCTAAAAAAAAGAACATTCAGCTATTTGAAGTTACAGTGGTAGTAATTTTCCTGATCATAATCTTTTAGATCTCCCCACTGATATCCAAATATCTTTTATTTTAAAATGGTAAAGGCATTCACTGTTTCAGAAGGCTAGCTAAAATATACCGTATTTTTGGACTATAAGGTACCCTCCCCCTGCAATTTGGGAGGAAGGATGGTTGTTAATACCGCTGTTGAGTGCTGTTTACATTTACATTGGTGAAATATTATGTTATTTATTGTTGGGAACTGTTCTGCCTGGTTTCAGAAGCTGTAACCCCCCATGGCCAAGGGTGAGTGAGTGACCTTTGGACCATAAGCCACTAAGGAGACAAAGCTTATCTCTCTGGCAGGAGCACAGCCTCTGCTCCTTTTATTTCATCCATAACTGGCCCCCAGTGCTTGACTGGTTAGCCAATGACGGGTAAGATTCCCCAAGGGGGGAAACACCTAAGACAGGCACAATCACGTGGAGGCCCCAGGGAAGGACTTGGGGGGCTATGGAGAAAAGGGGTGATGGACCCTCGGCCCTTGGCTTTGACAAAGCCTGACTCCCCTGAGTCCTCAAGAAGTCTCTGAAAATTCCTTGGCTATCTGCCTTCTCTGTCTGACGTAAGCCTGAAACAATGACAGAGGGCAGTGCAGCCCTGTGCTGGAAAGGGCAGGCTCCCCAGGTGATCAGGCCTGAGAAAGGATATGTAAAATCCTGGGAAGCCTGCTTTGCTAAGAATGCTCTTAGTTAAATGATAAAGGTCTGAGCAGGAAATGAGTTTGTTTTCCAAAGTTTTGTAGCCTTTTAGCTGATAGACCCTGACTTAGAAGAAGCTCTAATAGTTTTTTGTATGCTATCTACTGTTTAATCCTTACTGCCTGACAATGATTAATGAGCTGTACCTGTATTTCTGGCCAAATTAAACCCAATAAAACCTGTCTAGGCAAGGGTCAGCACTCTCTCCCCTTGAGAGAGTGGCCAGACTTTTCTGAGGTGCTTCCCACCTTGAAGGAGTAGCCATGCTGTCCCTATTCCTCCACAGGACTTGGTAGTCCCTGTGAGTTTGTCTCATATCTCATCCATGATACTGCGGGCACTGTGGGCAGGTGTCCACGTCAATTAATGTCATTAAATATCTTACCACATTTTTTACTTCAAAATTTTTTTTCCCATTTTCTTCCTCTAAAACCTTGATGCATCTTATGGTCCAAAAATGTGGTCATTTATGTGAAAGAACCATACAGGGTGGGGCAAAAGTATGTTTACTTTTAGTTATGAGTATGTAAAACACTGAGTTTATTCATGTATTACTATTTATTATATTATTTTCCATATGATATAACAATTTATATTATAGTAAAAACAGCTGTAAGCCTACTTTTGCCCCACCTTCTATTAGCATTTTAAGAAGGTGCAAAAATAAGGGGCCCCAGCACATGCACAGCAATGCTTGTGGTAAACACCTGTCTTTTTGGTAAATGCATTTTCAGTAGGAAGTGCTGTATCATGTTAGGTTGTGATATATTTGGTTTATATTGTCCTTGTGAGTCTGTATGTATGTCTCTCTCACACTCACATAACTCAGAGACATTCATGAGGATAAGCACATGTGGAGGAATAGTGAAAGGTTTCATTTATTATAGTCACACTGCTAGGTCATCTGAAATGCACCTGGGGATTTGGAACCCAACACTTCCGTGAAATGTCAGTAATATGATTTTAAGCCCTTAATAAATGCATCTTCATCAATGTTCCTCTACTGCAGCATGTGGCTTTACCTTTCCTGGTCTTGAGATCAGAGGGAATTTATGTCTTCCAATCTGGTCAATTTTTACTACCAATTGTGCATGTCTGATTTTGTGAGGTACTAAACAATATATTGACAAATTAGATCAGTAGAACAACATTCTAGTAGTAGAGAGATTGGTTCTTTCTATAATTTATAAGCTCACCCTTTTGTACTTTATACCCTTTCTGGAGTATTAAATAAAGGCACATAGTGAGGTACATGGAGAGCAGTGAAAGAAAATGAGATGTCAGAGAGGTGGACAAGTCAGGGTTGAGGAGAGAACCTGAAAGGCACAATAGATTTTTCAAAGTAAGATCTATGACAGAATAAGGGAAGGTCTGTAGAGAGCATGAAATTAAATAAGATGGACTAACAGAGATGGAGAGATCTGTAGAAAGGAAGCTGCAGACCCAGCAATGGGGAGACATTTTTCTGATATCCGTGGAAGTGAGAATTGGAGACAGGGCTATTACAGTAGAAAGAGAAAGATAAATGAAGCAATAGAAAATGACACATATATACAAGTCTCTGTGAATAGCCCCCCAAGAAAAATAGCGGAGTCAAAAAGCATTCACCACAACATACAAGCTGGAGAGGACATTATCATTTTTTAGTCTTTGGAGAGTACTTTCTATTTGGAAAGAGCTGGTATTTTATTTTTCTCAAATGTAAGCCCATGTGTAGCAATCAATATTATTATCCATAGTTGAGGAATTTGAGAAACAGTGAAAAGTGAGTTACCATAGAACAAGAATGAGAAACCCAGTTCCAGAGTCAGCGATCACCACGCTCGGTGACTGTCAGAGAGCGGCAGTCCTGTTGCAACCCCCTCATCCCCACTCTGTTAAGTGCCTAACTTTCTGCATCCCTCACCCACCTGTGGTTGTTTGTGGTTGTATATTTAAGATCCTACCTGTATTCCTAACTTTGTCCCACTGTCTCACTAGATGTCTCAGTTTTCTTCTAAGATCCTGCCTTGTATCTTGTCATTTTTATCTCTAGATACAAGAGGTATCTCTGAATGCCTCAGGGAACTGTTACTTCATGGACTTGTGGTGCTAACAGCTTATGTGAACACTGCCTGGAGAGTGCAGTACCCTTGGATGCCAAGATGAACCTCAAAGCATCCACCGTCAGCTGAGCCGCAGCCAACTGGTGGTGTGGGTGCCAGGTGCCTTTCTAGTAGGAACACTGTGTTCAGAGTAAGCACTTAAATGTCACTGATGCCATCACTTCCCTTCCTGTTCCCAAGAATGACATGACTAATTATTCAGTACTCGTTCCCACTGAGACAAGCACACAGCTTCACAGTAACAGAACTTCAGTTAACCAGTACTCACTGATCTGAAGTGGCCTCTTTGTCACTCCAGAGCTAATCCAACTTCGTACCAAAGGCAGAAAGTGATACAGATCATTCAGCACCTACTTCAGTAATATTTAAAGAAGGAGCATGTAAGTTTTACTCATAGCACTTAGAAGAATACTAAATTTTAGGAAGATCTCCTTAACTGTACCCCAAATCTTTCCATCCATGTATGGAACTGTTATAAGAAACATTAGCTTTGCCTTCTTGATGGGCAAAGAATAGAATTCTTAATTTATTAAAGTTTTTTAAGTTTTTTAATATCAAGTCTTAACTAATAACAGGAGCTGATATTTACTGTCCTTATCATATGTCAGGCATTGTTGTAAGTACTGAAAAATATTTTATTCCCAGAGCAGGTACATTACTACCATTTTACTGATAAAGCAACTGAGACACAAAGTGATCTTCCCATTAATTACTCTTTTCTTCTCTCCTCATAACTGTGTTGCAGATGTCATATTGGGCATTATGATTAGTTGCATACATGCTTCTCTCCATATCAATTGTACCTCTTCAGTGGTCCAGGTGACATCATTATCTGCAGAGCCTACCACAGTTTCTGGGACATGGACATTGCTCCGTAGAAGTCTGTTCTTTAGTGAAAGGATATAACAACATTTTAAGAAAGGAATTCCAGTTCAGTTTGGTTGAGGAGATAATGACTAACCGAATTAAATTATTCTGGATCAGATGAATGTGAGTCAAGGTTATGGCAGAATCATGTAGGCGTGAACTCAAAACCAAACAGTTTTTTGAAGTCACGCAGAATTGGAAAGGTGCCAGAAAATGAAAAAGAGACATGTGAAGTCCCAATTAAACATATTTTAAAGAGTGAGTAAAGAATCTACAGAGTAGTGAACCCCATATAGCACGGCTCCTGTTTTCCATGCTGCATATCACATCTACTCTTTGGGGGCCAAATTTGGTTTATATTGACAATCAATGTAACATCTGAAATAGGATACCCAGAGTTGTGAGGGGCCTGAGTCTTTGCCATACACAGAATGGGGATATTGTTCTTGGAGACGAAAAGATAAAATGAGACGTGATCTCTAGTTTTTGTAATTATTGTGTGGGCAGAATACTCTTTTGAACTAGAGTTGATAAGTAGGAATATAGGGAAATTATCTGAAGGCTATTCTAGGGAAATTTTTATTAAGTTATTATTTTTAATCATTATTTTAAAAATCGTTTTTATTTTATTATACTTGTCCATTTTTTCCCCTCTTTGCCCTCCTTCACCTATCCCATTCCCCACTCCCACAGTAGATTCTCACACTGTTGTCCAAGTCCATGGGTCATTTATACATGTTCTTTGTCTACTCCCTTCCCCTTCTTTCCACCATTGTTCTCTTCCCCCATCCCTTCTGGTCATTTTAAGTCTGCTCCATGTTTCCATGCCTGTGGTTCTATTTTGTTCATGAGTTTATTTTGTTCAATAGATTCTACTTATAGGTGAGATAACATGGTATTTGTCTTTCACCAACTGGCTTATTTCACTTAGCCTAATGCTCTCCAGTTCCATCCATGCCATTGCAAAAGAAAGGAGTTCCTTCTTTCTGTCTGCTGCATAGTATTCCATTGTGTAAATGTACCATAGCTCTTTTATCCACCCATTTACTGATGGGCACTTAGGCTGTTTCCATCACTTGCTTATTGAAAATGGTGCTGTTATGAACATAGGGGTGCCTAAGTTCTTTTGAATTGGTGACTCAGGTTTCTTAGAGTATATTCCCAGCAGTGGAATTGCTGGGTCAAAAGGTAGTCCCATTTTTGTTTTTTTGAGGAAATTCAGTACTGTTTTCCACAGTGGCTGCACCAGTTCACATTCCCACCAATAGCACACTAGGGTTCCCTTCTTTCTGTATCTTCCCACCACTTGTTTGTTGATTTATTAATCATGGCCATTCTAACCAGTGTGAGATGATATCTCAATGTCATTTTAATTGTGTGTAAAGGGGGATTATTCAATATCAGGCATGGTGCTCTCTTCTGGGTTGGATACTTAGAAGATTAAGTACAAAAGTTGTGGTGAGGCTGTTATCAGATAACTCATGGAATTTGTCAGATACAGAGAACTTGAGAACCAAATGCTTCAGAAACATCTTGGTCCAGTTAAAAATGCTAACTGCAGGTTTCCAAACCCTTAGTAGCTTAGGCTGGGTCACTTTCAGGTATGGCTAATTATCTATGTCATATGAGCTGAAGAGTCTTATTTTTTTTTTTTTAATTTTATTTATTTATCTTTAGAGGGGAAAGGAAGGAGAGAAGGAGAGAACTGGCCTGCAACCCAGGCATGTGCCCTGACTGGGAATCGAACCGTGGTTGCTTGGTTCCCAGGCCCGCGCTCAATCCACTGAGCTACACCAGCCAGGGCTGAAGAGTCTTATTAAATGCCTTCATGAGTTCTCCAAATATTGCTCTTACTTGCCTAAAGTGTCTGGGTAAAAATTATATTCTTTCACATCACAGATCTATTCTATTGCATGCAAATGTATATGTGGAGGAAAACATTCTAGCTAGTATCAACCATTTTTACCTTATTTTAAGGAGAGTCAGATCTAAATTTCATAGAGAACAGGAAGGGGCTAAGCCCTTAAGTAGAAAGGAAGACTGTCTATTATGGAAGAAAGATGGGAATCACTGGAACTGAGGAGCCAGCATAGAGCAACCAACGAGCTTCTGTCCTCTTTGGCTCTAGGACTATGTACAGAGCTTGTAGGTTAGTTAACTTGAATTTGGGTTTTCCAAAGTGTATTCCAAAGGAATACTGTTCCTGCAAGATTTGCTTTAGTAAAATGGACTCTGAAGTCAAATAAGTTTGGGGAACTTGGATTCTAGGAAAAGGAACAATTTAGTATACCTCATTTCTATCCGTGTTTCCTGGATGATTCACTTTGGTGATAAACTAGAGCATTTGGCTAATACTGTTAACATTCCATGAGTTTTGTGTTCCCTGGAATACACTGTGGGGAAACTGCTTACTCAACCTCATAGAACTATAAATCTGTTGGAGGGCTCCGGCTAACAGTTACCACATTCCCTCCATAAAAACTCAAGAAGAAATCAGATTTCTAGGCCCTTGCTTGCAGGATTCTTTGTTCACCATAGTTTGGTCCAATCCTTGTCTAATGACGGTCTATAAGCAGAACTGTAAGGAACTGAAAGACACGTCTATTTGCTTTGACATCTTATTTATTTTAATATATGCCAGTTGTTGCTCTACTTTTTATGCATTCTGATTGTTATGCCTTTGAACATTTGCCCCGAGGCAATTTAATCATGATTGGTTCCATTGTGTAAATCCAATAAACAAGTCTTGGCCAAGGTCCCTTGGAGGTATTTTCCTGACATTTCTGTAAGTGTGTTTACAAAACCCTTTTACCCAGCGTTCAAACCATAGCCTTTTCCATGTGTTCTCGAAACCCACTACTTTACCAAAAAGGCATCTTAGATCACTTAAAGGCCCTTCCTTCCGAAAATGAAGACATTTTTGATTGGCTTTAAGTCTCTAATTTCCTTTGTATTTTTATCTTAAAAACAGTCTGGGCAAAGGCATAGCCACAAAGAGTCAGTTGCTTTACAACCACATTCAGTTCCTAAATGGAAATATGACTAGCAAAGTTTGATATTTTATGTCTCCTTTTCCAAAGGATAATTTTCATGTCTTTTATAAAGTCTAAGTGTAGCCTAGTCTAGAAGAGTATTTTCTAGTTCCTTTAAATAGTTACTCTTACTTCAAATATAAAGATGTTCTTTTCCCTTTTGGTTGAAGCCACCTCTGACCACATGCTAAGTACCGCTCAAAATTGGTCTTGCATAATAAATATGCAAACTAAATAACAATGGAGTGATCATGTATCACCCCGGAGTAATATAAAAGCACAACGTAGAAGCTATATCTAAGACAGAGTTACCCTCAATTCTTTCTAGGAATTGTAAATAGAGGTGAGAGATTTTATATTATTAATCACAAAACTTGAGGAAATTGTCATTTTAATAGTCCTTGTCTTCCTTTTCAAAAGGAGAAAAATGAGCTACTTACGTGAACATAATTTCATTTCTACAAGCTGTTTAAGAGGGTTATTTTCATGTGAAATAGCCACATTAGCTTGTAAACCTATATATAAGAACTAAAGTTAAAATGTTTCCACTGCATATACTAATGTTTAGCTCTGGTATTCATCCAAGAATTGGACCTCTCACAATTATAGCATCTGTTTGTGTTTGGTTAATTTTATAATCTCAGATGTTTCCATAAATCCTGAATTAAAGAGAGAACTGCTGGGACCAATTTGTGTGGGTAGGCTAAATGTAAGAGTATATCATCACTGTGCAAGGATGTTTTGCTTTTCTTTCTCCCCCTTTGGCTTGTTATTACAGATATCCCATTTTGGCAAATGCTTCCATGACTAAAAAAAAGAAAAAAAAAGGAAAGAAAAAAAAGAGAAAGATTGATTTGTACTGCACAGAAAATGGGGCGGTAGGTTTTGTTCCTATTAGTTCAAACTTGTGTCTTGTAGAAAAAAAGGTTCAACAAAAGAATGAAGGGTTTTGAAAGAAAAATTGGAAAGGGTGAGGTCTTTCATTATGATAGATTCTTACTGAGTGCTAGAACCCTTTCTTTATAGATCCACAAAGAGATCAATTCTTTTCATTCTCTATTCACTTTTTGAAGAATTGAACAAGCAGAAATTTTTCAAGCAGCTATAAGATTGCAGTGATAAAAAAAAAGCCCTAAACAGACAGAAAATATGTTTATTGTTTTAATGTTCTATAGGATACAATTTACAAGACAGTACCTGGAGCTTTTAAGGAAGTATTTATTTGATCACATGAGGGTATTTTTAAAAATCTTATTGTCATTGAAAATAATGGAATCACAAATGAAAAGAAGTGTCTGTCTCTTTGGCTCTCGGCAGGAAATCCTCCTTGCATTCTCCTTTGTGGGTGAGTAACTTGGGGACTGCACTGGAGGATTGATATTTTTAATTGAAAGCTAAAAATCCTGCTACTTCTATCTGTCAGATCATAATTTTTCTACATAAAATGAAGTTCTTTATCTAATTTTCATTTACAAGACAACTTTTCCAAAATGGTTCTAGTTCTTTTATAAAAATTAATTGATGCCATTCATTTAAGTCTAACTTCTGAATTTTTAATTCCAGAGCTAATTTTATGCACTTTGGATAACACAGTTTTCTCTTTATTGAGAAATGTAATACAATTTCATTGATCATTATAGCTGGGAGGAATGCCCTTAAAATAATAAATTACCCTTTATTAAGTTATCCCCTACAAGTTCTTTGAATTTTGGTTACTTTAGATAATGAATTATCTAAATGATTAGTTCTTTATTCTTCATTATGTAAACAACTTATCCTAAATAAGTTATCCTTTATTGTCATCCCCTGTAAATTCTTGAATTTTGGTTACTTTCCATTTTATTTAGGGAAAACAATCAGTTTTTCAACCAGCTTTTGTTATTAGACATAGTGAAGAAAGATACACAATGTATTGTAGTAGAAAGTAGCAAATCTGGCTACTAAACACTGTAAGGTAAGGAAGGGATGGTCCAGGAGGGAGAGAGCCGTACCACATTCCAGATGAGCACTCTTGGGTACAAGATCTTTTTTCCAGGCACCTAGTATCTCTGGCCCCACTTATGCATAAGTATAATGGTGAAGGGGTGCTATGAGGATTAAGTGAAAAACTAGCATAGTAAATGATTTTTTAAAAATTGCATAGATAGATAGCAATAAAAATTTTTACAAATTTTCAAATCTTTCTTTGTGTAGAATTGTGTGATTAAATATGACTAAACAGCAAAAAATGACAGAGAATATGCAATCCTTGTGTATATTATTATCTGCTCTTTCTAGTCTATGGAGAAGTGAATATATACTTATTTAAGCAATTATGGGAATAATGGTGAAAGGATTGATAATATTCCCATTCATATTTATATTTCATCTAATATAAAATTAGATAATTAGGCTTAATAAAATACTAGAACTAGTATCAGGAAATAATTTACTATTAATAATTTGGAAATTCATGAGGAGCCATGTTCAAAATTATGTCACCTGAAGCATACAAAATAATTTTAGTGTTCTTTAAATAAATATATTTTATTAAAGCAAAATATGTTAAATGTTTTTTACACTTCCTATTTTGTATGTTTTTAAATTTAACTTGCAAGGGCTACCAAACAAAGACCTGTAAAACACAATTTAGAAATATTCACATTTTGAAACTTTTTCTAATCTATATTTTACAATACAAACAATATATTTGAATTAGAAAAAAGCATGACAATAAACTAAAATGACATTTAATCCCAGTACCTGTGAAACTATTTTTAACAGTGTGTTTTATGTCTCTCTGAGGTCTGGTTCCCCAGAACTATGTCTGCAATAGAATCAAGTGTGCATGATTGAGAGCGTTCTCTCAGGACCAGAGGAGTAATAGGATAAGGCAGGGGACAGAGCTGGGGAAGTCTGTGGAATCAGCTTCTCAGGTTGCCGATCTCATGGGGCACTGGAGCGTGGACTGCACCCCTGTTTTGATCGCGAGCTGAGGCATTGGCGACGGGCAGTTGAGCTGTATGTAATTCAGTCATGGATGGCAGGATGCCATCAGAGGAGGGAGTTGTAACTCTGGGCAAAGCTCTTCCTACTTGGTGAAGGACAGTTCTTCAGAGAAGTTGTCAGTGGCGAGGTGTCCACTGTGTATGCTCACAGCAGCCCCGGTGTGGATGCACTGGCTTCGTAAAGATGTTAGATATGGAAGGGACACCTACAGCATTCACTACACTCTTCTTTCTGAACTAAAGACTTATATCATCTGCACAGTAAAATTACACAGTAAGCATTGTTTTAATTGCCTTTTAAAACATTAACAATACATAATGAATATCTGTCCATGTTAGGAAACTTACATGTACTCTCCATCTATGAGTCTGCCTTTGTTTTGCTTGTTGTTTGTTCATTAGATTCCACAAACAGATGACGGCTATTAGGGGCTGGGGTTACGGGGTGGAGGGAGTCAGCAGAAAGGAAAAAGGATTCATGGACAACAACAGTGTGGTGATTGCTGTGGGGAGGAGGGTGTAAGGCGACTAAATGGTAATGGGAAAAATACAATAAAGATTGCATTTAAAAATCAGCGCATGAATTTTATATATACTTATAACCTTAGAAATATTTTAAAATCCTCAGTAAAACACACTTTAGAAATGTATATAAGAGAAACATACATAATGAATACATAAAATTATAAGCATAGATAATTACTCTATCACTTAGATTGCTTTCAGATCTCTCTTTCTTTTGGATGGAAAATGTATCTTCATTAAAATACTTGTCTCAGAAGGTACGAGTATTGAACTATTGTTTTAACTCTGACACATTTTCATCTGTTATATTTATTCACTTACTCTTGCCACACCCTACATTGCTTTTTTTTTTTTTTCCCAGTTAGTTTTCATCTCTTAGTCTTGGTCAAGATTGCAAAAACAAACCAAATAATGTCATTTTTATTGTTGATGCTTTAATTTGGGAACCTAAGTTACATTTCCTTCAGCTTGAATTATGAAGAAAATAAAGTTATTCCTGATTTGGAGGAATCAAATAAAGAAATTTTAGCTAGTGAAACTGGTTTTCTCAGAAAAAAAAATTTTTTATATGTTTTGGAAAATTTTCTAGTTTTACAGTTTTGTTCAATAACTTCATAATGGACAACTGTTTGCCCCAGATATTTCGTGTCTACAGTAATAAAAGCATATGTCAGAGCAGACATATATTTAAAGGTTTTCAATTTTTTCTTTTCTGTATTTTTCATATTTAATATAACTAAAACATTTCTTTTATGCTTTTTACATTAGAAAGGTTGAAAAGCTTTTCACTTTCTGCATATCTCATTTTTGTTCCTATTACACAGAATCACCCAAAATTTGTTAAACTTTTATGTATAAATCACTGGACCAGAAGCAATAGGAAATTAAAAAGTATTCCTTGTCCCTGACCTCAAAGATCTTAAAATCTAGGTGTGGGGAAGGTTAACACTGTAACTCAATCTCTCGGAGTTAAGATGGCAAGACAATTTATTAATTTCTAAAGGAGTTGTAAGAGAATATTTTTATATATATATTTACATGAGAACAGTGAAACTTAAAGCGGTTTGAAAGATATGTAGAATTTGGCAGACCACAGAAGAGAAATGAAGTTTTCTAGATAGAGGATAATCAAGAAATGTAGAAAACTTGAGCAGAGGTTTGAGTAATATTTAAGAAGTTGATATGATACCTTAAAGCAAATAAGATCATGTAATTTGGAGGAAAGAGAGGAAAGAAGGAAGCCAGGGAGGGAAATAGAAGGGAAGGAAGGATGGACAGGCAGAGGGAGGGAGAAAGGGAGCTCCATTCAGCAAGGCGAAGTAGAGTGTGTGCATCAGCTTTGCAGAGGCTGATTATGGTGGCTGAAGAGAAAGAAAGAAATGCCAAATGATCAGGCAAAACATTTGGGTGTCATAACTGAGGCTTTGCTGATCAGATAAAAAGGGGTCACTAGCAGGACCAGAGTCCTTGTGAAATGTACTCTCATGACAGAGTACACAACAGACTTGCTGACCAGGAATATTGGGGCAAGGTATCTGAACTGGCATTCCACACAGCCCAGTTCATTTTCCCAACACCTTGCTATTTTATTCCATAACTAGTAGCTCACTTGAAAGAAAAGGATCCTGTTAAAGATCAGTAATACTGCCAGAAAAAAAAAAGGAGGCGAGAAATGTAACAGAAAATGACAAATGAAACTACATATCAGAGACAAATTATGGTGAAAACTTGAACACATGAATCAAACATTTCTTTATTATACTATTAAGCATTAAAATATAAACTTTTGTAAACAACAAAAAATTAGACACTGTATATCCTGTTCAAAAGGAAAAGATGGAAAGGGAGGTAGAAAAAAATGAAAGAGACATAAACATGATCACAGGGGAAAACAAAGTAGAAACAATGAAATGTGAAATGGATATATTACAAACATAATCACAAACATAGAAAGTGATTGAAAAGTATAGCAAAATAAAATGGCAAAGGCAAAAGATTAATAGTTAGAAAAATAATACACAAAAGACGGATAAAGAAAAGCCAACAAATGCACAACTGAAAATCCTAGGAAACTGGGAGAAATTTTTTAAAAATATAGTAGAAGAAACCCTGCAGTAAAAGAACTCAATCTTTATCATGCTTGTATCAAAATGTTGCTTCTCATAATGATCTCAATTTGCAGAAGAAAAACATCTAAATTATAAATAAATAACTGGGGATAGGGAAATTGGAACCCTATTCAGCAGTTGCCAAGCAGTTAATGCAGGTCCACTACAAGGGTGTATAGCAATATTTTAGACATACACCAAGGTGTCTCAGATTCTGGTGTTTCAGTTACAACTTTCACGAGAAAGCTTCTAAGAAGTATTGGAGAGCTGGAGAAAAATATTTTAGCATTATTCTCAGGGGGACAAGGCCATGTTCAACTAGGTTTCACTTCACTCTACTGCACATATATAAAGAGATAATAGAGTTCTGACAAGGATTACTTGTTTGTTTGTTTGTTTGTTTGTTTGTTTTGATATACACTTCTGGAAATCAGTGACACCACCTAGCCTCTTTTGGGCATCTTGATAAAACTGTATCCTACTTCCCTTTCTAGAACTAAGTAAAAGAGCAGAATTAGGAGCCATTAAAGTAACAGTTTATTTCTTAAGTCATAGGAAATATTTCTTTACAGCTTAATTACATTAGAAGACAGTTAATTTAGTATATAAATTATATAGATTATGTATTCATTATATAATTACATATATAAGTTTATGCAAGTGACTTAAGCATTTCCACATATACTCGAGTATATTTATAGAAATATATCAACAATTCATATCATCTCTCTTTTTGCATGCCTCCTCCATCAAGGTCACACACCTCATTTTTAACTTTTAATAAGTCCTGGCCAGCTGTCGACAATGTAGAATGCATTGTTTGAGACCAAAAATGGTACACTAATTGTGAAATGGCGGCTACTTCTTTTTATGTGGTGAAAGCAAGTAATGGCTCAGAAGGCAGAGGAAAGAGCCCAAAACCAAGAGAATAATGAATCAGAACATTATTCTCAGTGGGAAGAGCTGCTCCCTAATCAGGAAACATTCCCTAATCTCAGAGTAGGGAGCCCTGAAAATATTTACCTAACAAGATTTCAGAATTGCTATGGATCAGTGGCTCTATGCACCTTACATTTCTCCCTTTCTTGAATAGGAGACTCTATTGTAATTACCCTATTGGATTTTGGATGCATGTGTATATATGAGGTGGGGAGATGAGATGGCCTGTCATTTTAGTTCACAAATCAAGAAGGGCTGTGCCTAAACAGCTTCATCTGAATAACCAAACCTGTGTAGACATTTCCACATCTGGAATGATTTAATGATGAAAATATGGACTTTGAGCTAATATTTTAACTGAATGAGACTTTTGGGATCTCAGGAGGGGGACAGTATATTTTGCATATGCAAGGGATATGCATTGCTGTGACCAGAGGCTTAACTATAGTTGTTTATCTTCAAAGATGACCCTCCAACAATTCCCATCATCTCTTTATTTGCACGCCTCTTCCATCAAGAAGTACAGTCCATTTCTCAATGAATCTGGATGGCCTTTTGATTTGCTTCGATGAACAGAATGCTATGGAAATGATGCTGTGCATTTGAGAACCTGGGCTTTAAGAGGCCTTGCAGCTTCTGTTTTTGTTTTTTCATATATCCTTGCTGCTGTTAGAGAGATCCTAGCTTACTAAATAGTGAGAGACTGTGTGGAAACAGACACACAGCCATCCCAGTGTCCTAACTGAGCCCATACTCCCTATTACATCAGCTGCATTCAGCTACATGAGTAAGCTCAGGAAGACCAGCAAAAGAACCACTCGGCCAGAACTGTGAAAAGCAAAACATTATTCTTGTTTTAGGTCATTAAATTTTGGAGTAATAGGTTACACAGCAATGAGTAACTGGAACACTAAGTGTTCCCAACCAGATTTCAAACATTTTTTGTCAAGTCTGAGAAACTGGTGAAATACAGCTAACATGATGCCATTTAAAATACTTGAACAACAATTAAAATAAATAAATTAAAAAAACCTTTTTGGTGAAAGAAAAATGAGACAAGGTGTTTCCAATTTAGGAAGAAAGCAAAGGAAGAGGCTGAAAAAAATCAGAAAAAAAAAATAAAGAGCACTGTCTGTCCCAGACTTTGGGCTATAAACTTGGCCTCCTGACAGGCTCCTGTGGTCAGAGAGGGTTACAGAAGGAAAAAAGAGGGCACTTAGAAATACAGCCTGCTGCCAATGTTACAAAGAGTAACTTGGAACTTGCACCAGTTGGACAGGCACTCTCTCACTTTGAGTGCAGAACAGGAGCAGCACTCTGGCTCTGTAGACTTTGACCACCTTCTGGGTGTCTGAGCACAGTACCCAGATACGGAAGTTATTCCTGCCATGAGTGGGTGGGCTATAAAGTGGTGGTATGAGTTCCATGGCTAACTACATGGAATATTAGAGAAGAGGCATGAGAAGTTTCTCCATGAACTCCCAAAACTTCATTCCCGCTCACTGTCCTAGAACAAGCTAGATCAGATTTTGAGGTGATTTCATTAGCATGTGGGCAATGGAATGGCAAAATTTATTACTAACATGACCTTATTTGAACCCATAGGTTAGGGATTTCTAGAAAAGTTCATGCCATATTATAATAGGTATGTATGTATATATATAAAAATAGGTGTGTGTATATCATATATCATAAATGGTGTGTGCATACCTATATCATAATAGGTATGTGTGTATACACACACACATACACATGTAGTCTGTCGAGGAAAAGTCCAGGCATTGTTAATACAACAGGAATTGTTTGTGTGACATCAATGTAACCTGGCAGCCAAGGAGAGTGGACTGGAATGTGCATGTGTGAACAATGATGACTTCACCATACTGTAGTGAGGGCAGTAGATGCCATTGAGTGAGCATGTGTACCGTGTGGCCATCACATTCAAAATGACCAAGCTAGTAGAGCAACAAATCTGCATCAAATTTTGTGTTAAACTTGAACATTTCTGTGCAGAAGCAATTTGGATGATTCAGAAGTCCACAGCTATGACACCTGGTGATTGGCAGCTTCATCACAACAGTGTATCCGCTCATGCATCACATCTTGTGCAGAATTTTTTGACAAAACATCAAGTCACCCAGGTAACTCAGCCTCCCTACAGCCCAGATTTGGTGCCCTGTGACTTCTGGCTTTTCCCACAACTAAAATTACCTTTGAAAGAGAAGTGAGTTCAGACCATGGATGAAATTCAGGAAAATATGACAAGACAGCTGATGATGATTGGGAGAACTGCGTGAGGTCCCAAGGTGCCTACTGTGAAGGGAAATGAGATATCATTGTCCTATGTACAGTGTTTCTGGTGTCTTGTATCTTCTTCAATAAATGTCTTTATTTTTCATATTACATGGCTGGATACCTTCTGGACAGGCCTCATATGTGTATGTGTATATATATGTTTATATTTAATTTATATTTATGATAGATACAATTATATATCTCCTTTATTATTTTTTGCAATATCAAATTTCTTTCATACACATTCTTTCTTCCTCTTTTTTAATCCTCACCTGAGGATACATTTATTGATTTTACAGATAAAGTAAGGGAGAGAGAGAGAAACACTGATGTGAGAGAGAAACATTGATCAGTTGCCTCCTGTAAAGGTCCTGACCAGCCATCAAATCTGCAACCTAGTTTTGTGCCCTGACTGGGAATCCAACCCATGACCTTTTGGTTTACAGGAGAACACCCCAGCCAGGGTGCACATTATTTCTTTGAGTGGTCTCCTAACAACACTATAAAGTGTGTAGGGCATTAATATTTTCTTCATTTTAACTGAGAAGTAAAATCATCTTAACTAAGTGATTAAGTGGCTTTCCCAAGATTATAAAATAAAAGTGATAGAACCAGAACTTGAATTTAGCTCTCCTAATTCTAGTAGCTAGTGGAAGATCAGTGCTTATATGACAGACTGGATATATTTATAGAAGTACTGACTTCAGATTTTTTATCTATATGGATATAAGTATATACCTGTACATGTTTATGCATGTATTCACATATGTAAATTTATTCTAAAGATAAAATCTCACATCTTATCACAGACTTAAAAATATATATTAAAACAAAATATTATTGGGGTGTAAATTTCTATCTTATAAAAATGTACCCCTACAAAATCTCTCATAATATATATGGTAACATAATGTATTAAAAATATTTTTGTTTATTCTTATATTCTCATTTCCCAAAAGTTTTTTGCAAACATTTCTATATAGTCTTTTTAGGTTCAGTCACCATTGACACAATGTTGCCCGGCAAAAAGGTTATGCATCAATAGTTTCCACAGAAATAAGCTGTCATCAGCACGTTTCCTTACAAAATAATATTCATTAAAAATAGGATATTCTCATAGCTAAAGTGACAGCTCATCACCTTGTCAATTTTCTACAATAATATACCCTTTACAATACAGTGCTAACAAGACACAAGGTAGCATTTCAGTCATCCACTAGAGTGTCAAAATGGAGACTAGATATTCTGCATTCAAAGAAGGGATGCCAATTAAGTGCACTCTCTCTCTAGTCAGTGCTCCAGTACCGTACTACAATGTGATCTGTAGCCTTGTTGTCCAATATTAGATACTAGTGTTCCACCACTTTCAGTTTCCCTGTCTCTCTTTCTCTCTCCTTTTTAAATATTAACCCCAGGCAGGCTGTCAAAACTACTACAAGACTTGGCAGGGGGCTTTACCAAATGAGGGAATGCTGAGACTTAGAGTTAGGCAGATATACAGGATTGTAGAAAAATAAAAAGCAGGACATTTATAATACAAGAAAAAGCATAATATGTAAGATGAATATATTTAGAGTCTGTCACATGTAAATGGAATCTTTATCACTGGTTGGCTGTCTGACTTTATGCAAATAGTTAACTTTTCAGTGTTATTGAAAGGGGATGTTAATCCCCCCTCATTGGACGGGTGTGAGGATTAAAGGGGGTAATACTGTAAAGGGTAGCCTAGAGTCTGACACATAATAGGAGCCTAACGTCAGCTCTATCCCTGTACTCACCTCAAAGGTGTCGTTCTGTTGAGAATTCAGTTCTCAGTATCACTGCTGGTCCTCTGCATGCTTTAAGACGTTTTTGTCTTTCAGCAATTTGACTACATGTACCTACTTGTGTTTTCCTTTGTATCCAGAGGAAATTCTTGCACTGATCGCATTAACTGAATACGTGGCTTGAAGCCTTTCATCTGCTTTAAAAGTCTCAAAATTATCATTTAAAAATTTGCTTCAAGACTATTTTTTCTCCTTTGCACACAGAACTCCAGTTATACCTACATTAGTCCTTACCACTGTCTAGTATCCCTTATGCCCCTTTCTATACTTTCAATTCTTTTAAAAATTCAGTGCTTTGGTTTTGTTTAATTTGCTAGTAAACCCCCATATTAAATTTTCTTCTCTAACATTTTCTTATGAAAACATTCAAACATACAGAAGAGATGAAAGGATTTGACATTGAATACCCATATATCACCAACTAGATTCTATCTTTAAAATTACATTATACTTACATCATCACATATCTACCTATCTCTTTGTCCACTCATCAACCCGTCTTACTGTTTAATATTTTTCCAATTAAAAACCAGACATCAGCCCCCTTCTAAACACCTCAGCATATGTACTGTTAGCTGGAGTACGGTATGTGTATATAGTTTTTATTTTGTTTGAGGTAGAATTTATATACCGGGTCTGGTAGAAGTAAGCCTTGCTTGAGTGTGATTGGTAAAGTACGTGAATGTCTCACAAGATGCACAGTAATTTGAACATTTCACCTAAACTGTTATATATGGTTTGCTTGAGTGTGATATTATGTTACAGAATTACATGCTTATGATTTTGAATAAAACACTTTGTAATAAAAAAGGGCATTATTTGTGCTGGACCCCATACAGTGAAATGTATGAATCATAAATATTTATTTTTCGACTTTTGCTAAGTGTAAATACTTCTATAACCAACCCCCCTATCAAGATATAGAATATTATCATCACGCCAGAGGGTTTCCTTATGTCTCAACTCTCAACTTCCCATCACTCTCAACTTCCAAAAGCTAGCATTGTTCTTATTTTTCCACTATAAATTAGAACTTTATAAAAAGTAAATCATACAGTATGTATCTTTCATGTAAGGCTTTTATATACTATCTAAAGCTTTTGAGATTGATCCATATTATTAACTATATTGGTAGTTGTATCAATGTCCTAGGATGGTCATAAAAAATTACCAACAATTGAATGGCTTAAAACAATAGAATTTTATTGTCCTGCAGTTTGGGAAACTGGAAATCTGAAATCAAGGTGTCAACAGAGTCATGCTCTCTCAGGTGACTCCAGGGGAGAGTCCTTCCTTGTTTCATCTGGCTTTTGCTGTTTGCCGGCCACCTTTGGCATTCCCTTGCTGGTAAACTATTTACTTCAGTCCCATGACTGTCTTTTCCCTGTGTATCTTTACCTCGTCTTTCCTCTGTGCATCCATCTCCGTATCCAAAGTTGCCCTTCTCATCAGGACACCAGTCAAATTCAATTAGGACCTCACCTAAAGACCTCATTTTAACTTGATTACCTCTAAAAAATGTCCCACTTACAACAAGGCCACAGTCTGAGGCCCTGGGGTTTAGGACTTCAACATATCTTTTTTGAGGGATATAATTCAACCCATCAACAATAGTTTAACCCCTCTTGTTGCTGAGTAACATTTTATTGTATGAATATTTCAGTTTATTTTTAACCTATTCTGTTGATGGACAACTGAATACATTCCAGTTCTGAGGTCTATGACAAAGTTGCTCTAAGTTTCCTTTTATAAACCATTTTTGATCATATGTCTATTTCTCTTAGTTATATATTTAGTTGAAAAATCGCTAGATCATAGGGAAAGTGTATTATTTAATTTTGTGAGAAATGGTCAGACCTTTTTCCAAAGTTGTTTTATCCTTTTGCTCACCCACTAACAATGTATAAGATCTTTGGTTGTTCTACTCTGTCTCTGTCACCAAAACATTGTCATTGTTGTGAGTAATTCCTTTATTTGTTTATCATGTTATTCATGACAAAAGAGCTTAGAACAAACTGACCAAAAATGAAAAGTTACCTTGCCTTGGTACAGATGCTCCTCAATTTGGAAAATTCAGGGTAACGGTTGCTACAAAGGTGGAGAACAAAGCAAAGAGCACAAAGCTGAGGCATGGCCTGCCTCTGTGTGTCCTACTGAAAAAAAATGGGACTGCAATGGTAACAAATGAATCCTTTCCAGAAGGAAGGTGGCCTGTGTATACAACCTAGAATCTGGAGGCTTTGGGATAAGGACCATTGTCAGACACGTGAAGGTTCAGGGTCACCAGGACCTGTGTAGGCAGGGACCACCAACTAGGTGGTGGCCAGAGAAAGTAATACCCCATCACCAGCATGTGAGGAGCTGGGGGCTATCTCTCTCAGCTCCAGTAACTCAGGAGGATAGCCCCTCTACCACCTGGTGTGACAAATTCTTCCGAGCTCTTTCCACACAGAGCCAACTTATCCTGAATTGTATTTTGTTTCCCCTAAGGAGCAGAAGCAAATACATCACTGAAGCAGTGCCCATAGGTAGAGCGCTCCAAACGTGTGGGCAGTAGAGAATACACTTCCCCTGCTTGGTCCTCTTGGCTTCTGCCTCCCACCAAGTCCTTGGGAACAGCCACCTTTCTGCCCTGTTGCTTCATGGCCAGTCCTGTCTGAAGCCCCTGAGGGGCTGGGAGGTTAAGGAGCTGAATTCACTGTGCTGGGAACAACTCAAATCCTCAGAGTCCAGAAGAGGGACTTGGAGCCACCTTGCTTGACCAGTGTTCCCTCACCACTCTGAAGTGCAGGGAAAACCAGCTGGAAGCTAAAACTGGAAACTAGAATCTTCCTGGCAATTGTATCATAGGTGCTGATCCCTATCTTTGGTTGTGTTGGCTTGTTTGAACTTTGGCTCAGGAGACTTCTCCCTTATCCCAGGTCCACCAATTAAGCTTTGAGAGACAAGTAAAGAATATTTCTCAGTACTCCTTGGAAACAACCTGAAACCCCAGACACCATGTTTTCTATAAATGAAAACCCTCTCAGAACACAGGCATGGATGGGTACTTTCACTGATTAAAATGGAACAGAGCTGCATCTTGAGGAGCCCGGGGATCTAACGCATCTCATCCACACACACGCAACAGTGAAGTCTGCTTTCCTGAACAGCTCCCTCAGAGGTGTGCTTCTGGACTGGGTACCGCTCTTGTGCACAAATTGCAGAGCCCTGGTCTCATCCTTCCCCTGCTGCAGCATCTGGAACTCTGTCCAGCATGCTATCCATGTTCCTGGTCAGGTTGTGTAGAGTCGAGAATGACACTGGAGAGTCATGGCCATGGAATTTTTAGCCAGATCAAGTGGATCTTATTGGTCAATTCATTCACGACTCTGTTACTCCAAGCACATAGGAGCCCAGGCCCGTTGCCTTGCTGAGTCAGGTGGTAGATGATGGTGGCCAAGGTCACTGCTTTTTTTTGTGCCTGGTAGTCTCTGGATCAGGTTTCATGTCTCTGCAGCCCAGTTTTCACAGCTTAAAGTCGAGTGTGGTTGAGGTCCAGGAGCCCTTGTATGTGAAGTACTTGGGCAGCTGGCACTTGGTGATCACATGCACTTCATGGCCAAGCAGTTTCTGGTAGATGTGGCTCCAAATGGAGGTCTTGTTCACAGCAAATATTTTCAATGCATGTTGCATCCTGTCAAATGAGGTTGACTTCCATACAAAATCCACCAGGAAGTCATGAGTCACCTGCACAGGTGCCCTCACACTGCTTTGCAGCTCAGTGGCGATCTCATTGCCCTAATTATCAGGGATCTTCATGATGTGGCTATTTCTACTTGGGTGTCAGGTCTTCTTTGTATCACCAGCACAGATCACCTCCCTGCATGAGCTGCATGTCTCTGAATCAAACTATGACTTCTCTTTCAAGATCAGAATTAGTCTTGGGCAAATCAGTCTTGTTAAGGTCCGGGCCCCACCTGACCACGATGTTCTCTTGAATCTGGGATTTTTTGTTTGTTTGTTTCTAATTGTCGGCCTGCAGCTTGACCAGAGGGTCAAATAGTGTTCTGGTAAGAGCCCTGGAAATGCAGAAGGAAGTGCTGTGGCTGACTGTCCACATTCCATCCCACTTCTCTGTGTCCTCCGAGGAGGTGGAAGGATTTTCCCCTGGGTACCCTGCAGCTTGTTGATCTGCTTGGTGGTGCCCTGACAAGCCCATGACTACTCCTACTTGGAAGGGATCTTGACTAACCAGACAGGGTGCACTGGTCCTAGATCAGGGGCTGGCACTACCCTCTGCCCCAGTTGATGCCCTTAAGCCTGCTGACTGCAGCAGGGCTGCCTGCACAGCAGCGCCAGACCAAGCTAGCCTAGAAAGGAATGAAGCCAAGGAGGAAAACTGTTGTGGCAGCTGCCATTGGAATGACTCAGAATGGTCTCCTCCAGGAGCCCACCCTAATGTATTTTGCTCTCACAAGGTGATTTAGAATGTGGCTAACCAAAGTATACCCACATTGCTGACAGAACCACTTCCTGCTGCTAATGCAGTACACCATGCAAGCTGGCTTGTGTATTCCACGGTAACTTCAGGCACATACAGGGAAATCCTTCATGCAACAGGTATATGTTCATCATCTTCACAGTTCAACTCCGCTAACAGTCAGCTGGTCTTGGCCCTGATATCATCAATGGAGGGTTCTGCATGATTCCCTGGGTCAGCCCACCTGCACTTGAAGCTGTCTGATCTTGGTATACACATGGAAAGGGATACTAGTGCTGCCCCTTCCAGACCATAGTGGGTGGTCAGCACCTGGCTGGGGAGGGTGAATTCAGTGAAGGAGAACTTGGAACGCTGCTTGTTGGCAGCACCAAGCAGGTTAGCCTCCTCTTGTCCAGGAAGGTGAGCGTCTCTAAGCTGAGCATCTCTAAGCTGAGCCCCGTGCCTCCGTGCTGTGGTGCCTCCGTGTGGAGCGTGCGCAGGCCAGCTCCGTGGTTGGAGCACTGGAGCCGGATGGTGCACCAAGGCCTTGGCCACCAGGCCAAGAGCCACATGTGCAGAGCCTCCGCCACTGCTACCGCTAAGCCCCTAAGAACCGCCCGTCAGCTTGCAGCACCCAGCAGGAGCTATCGTCACCGCTACCTTTTGTGAGCAGTTTTTCAATTTTACCTATTCTGGCAGGTGGGAGGTAGCCCTGTTGCAATTTTATTTCATGTATTATTATTTTTCTTTAGTTTTAGAATTGCCTTTTTATTCATTTGATATAAATTCCAGTTTCCTAGTTAACTTCATCTTGTCATTTATCTTTATTAATCACAACTATTTTAAAGTCTGAAAACCAATATGCGCATCACATGACATCAGTTTATTTGCTTTTTCCCCCCTTTGTCGTTTACTTTGTGTAGCTGGTAACTATTTTTACTGCCTGACTTATGGAAATTATGTATAAAATTTAGAGGGGTCCTAGAAAATGTTATCTTTCCCTTGACAGGACTTCTTTAGCTTCCGGCAGGCAATTAGAGTAGGTGTGGGTCACTCTAATCCAGACAGACTGAGATGATTCACAGCTGGGTTCCAGTCTTTGTAAGCCTGGTCCCCTTTTAGCTAGACCTCACTCTTAGACTGTAGCCCTTCTAGTCTGTGTCCAATGAATACTTCAAGTTGTGTTTTTAAAATCAGAATCCCATCCTTTTAATGGCCCTTTAATCCCATTTTTTAAAATCTCCCAGAACGATGAAACTGACAAAACTTCCGCATAGATTTGCAAACTCTTGCAGCTACTTTCTGCCCTACTTCTATACGTCTTGATCCACCCTACTTACAAATTGGCAGATGCCTCAAGAGGAAAAGAGTCTTAGACTGTTGGGCTCAATTCTTTGAACCCTTCTTTCTAGAATCTTGACTTCTGAGGTCTTGGCTGCATCAGTGCCCTTGAGCTCCAATTTTAATCTTCCCAGGACCATGAAATTGCTGAATTTTTAAAAAAGACTACTGACTGTTGAAAGCAAAAACAATAATGGAATATGTTGAATTTAAATATTTGTATATGGCTAGGACACAAAATTCAGTGGGGAGTAAATTAAATTATACCATTATATAGTACTTGGATTGTTCCTTAAGTAGTAGTATAGTGTTTGAATTGAGACTGGGGTGAATTAAGTGTGCATATTTCAGTCTTTAGGGTAACCACTAAAACACACACGAGCAGACAGACAGATACACACAGGGGTTGCTGAAATGCCAGTAAATTAGATAAAATTAAATGATAAAAATTACTCCATAAGCCCAAAAGACAATAGAAATAAATGAAAAAATGGTACAACTAACAGATGGGACAAATAGAAAACAAATTGAAAAAGATAAATAAGCAAATAAAAAATAGTAGAATTAAACTGATGTGAGCAAAACCATAATTACATTAAATGTAAATGCAATAAATATTCCATTAAAAAGAAATGAATTATAAGACTGGATAAAAATCAAGATCCATCTATATTCTGTAATATCTAAAATAACTAGTTAAATTTAAAAGATATGCAAAAAGATATACCACAAAACACTAAGCATGAGTCAAGTGGTGATAAAGTGAAATATAAATCTAACCTATGCCATAGCAATTCCATTTCTAGGTATTCAGCCAAGAGAAATGGAAGCATGTGTCCATAAAAACATGTATACTAGAATGTTCATGGCAGACTTCACTTATAAAAGCCAAAATTTGAATAGCTGTAATGTGCAAACAATCCAAAGATTCATTAATACAAAAATGGATAAAGAAATCATAGTGTATTTATATAATGGAATACTACTTAATAAAAAAGAATATACTTTTGACTGATAAAACGGCATGGACGAATCTCAAGAACTATCATTTATGTGAATGAATCTAGATGCGAAAGAATAGTTATGTGTCACTTCATTTCACATAAGTTCCAAGAACAGGCAAATCTGTTTCATGTTAAGCAAACGAATTGGCAAAGAGGAAAGAGGGAATCTCAGGGGTGATGAAAACATTCTTGATATTAATTTGGGTGGTTGTTATATGGAAGTATACAACTGTAAAAATCATGGAGCTGCAGACTTCAGATATATGCATAGTATTTTATGTGACTTATAGCTCAACAAAACTTTTAAGTACAGCCTCGCTTTAAAACAAATCTGGACTAAGGCATTATTTTATTTATTTGTTTCTTTATAATAGAAGATAATAGGTACTGCAACTTGTAAAAGACAGGTTCTGTAGGTAGAGCAATCCTTCTTGCTATCTTATTTTAGTGGGTTGTTTACAAATAATTGAAAACATGATGGAAACCACATTGACATATTTAGTAGATCAGTGAATTTCTTCTTCTAATGATGGTGGTTCTCACAGAACTTTTAATTTTACGTCCAGTGCACATCTCATGTGTCCAAATTATTGGATAAATGGGAGGGAAAAGGGTTGGGTTTAAAGAACAGTGTTCATGCTTTGAGTAGTATATCAAAATGACATAAAACACTTAATATGAAGTAGTTATCTACTCAGATTAAAACAACATGTATTCACAGTCGTTTTGTAATTGGAACTAAAATAAAATTTAACTGGAAACTTTTGCCTAAAAAAATTTAAGATAACATAAATATTTTCAAATACTTATGGTAAAGATAGATGTAATGTATGACCAGAGAGGAGTTCACACTAGAGAAATGCAAACTAAATTAGGGTCAAATGGAAATTTGAGAAGCAGAATGAAAAAATTCACAGAAGGTCATGAAAACAGATTTAATGTCCAATCTAAGAAAAGACCAGTGAACTTGCAGATAATCAATAGAAATGAGCCAAACCATAGCTCAGAGTGACAAAAATACAAACAGCTGTATTGACCTTTATATTGTGGGACAATACAAAGACACCGAATATTCATGGAATCGAAATCATAGGAGGAGGAGAAGAATTGATTTAAGGAAAAATATTTAGAGAAAAAAATGTTTCCAGTCAAAAAAAATATGGAAGCTTACTTACTGAATCTAAGAGCTCAGTGTGATTTGCAAAGTAAACTTTTCTTCTCCAGCACACTGCTTTACCATTTGAGGCATGATTTTAAGTTTTATTGAGATGCAATTGAAAAAACAACTATACATATTTAAAGTGTACAATTTGATGTTTTGACATGTAAATATACCTGCAAAATTTTATGCCCTCTTGTAATTTCTCTTCCTGATCCTCTCCCTGGTTCCCCATCAACCACTGGTCTGAGTTCCATCACCAAAGGTTAGTTTGAGTTTTCTAGAATTTTTTATAAATGGAAGAGCACAGTATGTACTGCTTTTTTGTTTGTTTTTTCTTTCACTCAGCATAATTATTTGGAAGGTTATTCACGTTGTGTGTCTATCAATAGTTCCTTCCTTTTTATTGCCAAATAATGTAATTTTATTTAACAAACTATTAAGCCTGGTAAAGGTAAGCTATGGTAGGAGAAAAAAATGATTGCCTTTAAATGGGAAGGTGAAGAGATTTACTGGAAATGGCCTTGAGAGAAGTTCATGTGGTGTGGTGCTGGCAGCGGGGGGCACCTACGGCAAAGCCCACCAGACTACATTGTTAAGGCATCTTGTGTATAATTTATAGCTTATGAAAAGCGAAAAGGCAGGTGAGAAACACAATCAGGCATCCGGCCCACCTGACATCCTAGTTTGTCGATAGTCTCATGTGCTTGAGTCAATTATTTGTTTATAGTGTTTCTAGTTATTCGAAGGTACCATCTTTAAACATATTTTTAAAGCATTTCCCTCTGATTTAACTCTTTTGTTAAGGCAGATTTAAGAAAAGTGTATTTTATGACAGGCTTTATCAAAACATTCTAACTAAATCAATCGTTACTTCCCCCAAGTTGTTTTTATGGAAGTAAAACCTATGCTCCAAACTAAGCGTAACTATAATAAATGCCCAATATATATTAGAATGGAGTTGCTAATGTTAAAGCCTCATTTTTATAATTTCTTCTGGATCAATAAAGTATAATAAAATATCACACAACCCTGATATCATATAGACTTAAATTTTGTCATAAGAACCAAATGATATTATTCAAACTCACTTGCAACTCAAATAATTTCAATTAAATAACATATTTTTATTGAATGACAAATGATTGAAGTGTAGGTGTTCATTTATTCATTTGCTATTTTTTAACTGCTTACTGTAAGAATAAGTGTAAGATTTTTTGTGCTTTGCCTACTGCTGGATATCTTTGGTCTTTTCAGTAATAAATATTAGCTTATATCAAAGAGTGATTGCACGGTATGCAAAATTCAATATTAGGCTGTATGTAATAAGGTTACACTCAATACCGGAACAATATTGAATATATTCAGTACTTAATATTATACTCAATATTAAGCTAGGTGTAACCTAAGTAAAGGGTATTGGATTTATAGAGCCTATAGGTGCCTGGACCACCCCCTATAACAAACCCTTTTCTGACTATGTTCAGTCTTCTATTTGGTTTAAATACTATTAATTTTGGCACAAGACAAATGTACAATGTAGTGTTCCAGTGTCTTTAAAAAATAATTATGCAGCCAGATAATCAAATCTATAGCTTCCCATCCTGAGTTTTTCCTCATAGGGTTTTGAGCACTGTGACTTTACAGTTAGAACATCAATGCAATAATCATCATTTAGTTATAATTTATCTTTATGCCTGCTCTTTGTATTTTGAAATTCTATCATATGATGCTCCGAATCATCTAGGATGGGACCAGGAACCTCAATCTGAGAAAGCTGGTCTGCTGCTCCTGAAAACTCTACCATCACTTTCCTGAATGAAAAGATCTTTGTCTCCAGGAAAATCTCAAACTCCTGGGCCCATCAAGCCCCTTTGAAGAGTGGCCCCTTTCTGAATACACCCCAGTCTTGTTCTGTCTCTCCCCCTTGCTCACTGCTTCGGTTTGTTGATCAGGCTTTCTCTCTGGTTCTGGAGGGTGCTGAAGTCATTCTGCTATTTGGGTTTTAAGAACATTCTTCCTCAGATCTCTGGATCCACAAGTTTAGTTCTTTATTATCACTCAATCCAGCTTAAATGTTACTTCTTTTTATTTTTCTTCAGCTTTATTGAAGTAAAAATTATAAATAATATTAACATTTAAAGTGTATGGCGTGTTTTATTATTACAATTAAACTAATTCACATATCCATTACTTTACACAGTTCCTACTTTTTCTCTGTGTGTGATAAGAGCACTTAAGATCTCCCCTTTTTAGCAAATTTCAACTGTACAATGGAGTATGTTAACTACAGTTACCATGTGGTACATTAGGTCCCCAGGACTTATTCATCCTGTATAACTAAAAGTTTGTACTTTTACTGACATCTCATTTCCCCCACCTCTCAGCCTTGCTACCATTCTATGCTCTGCTTTTATGAGTTTGACTTTTTAGATTCCACATGTAAGTGAGATCATGTGGTATTTGTCTTTCTGTGCCTGGCTTGTTTCACTTAGTGAAATATTGTCCAGGTTCATCCACATTGTTGCAGATGGCAGTATATCCTTCTTGGCTGGGTGAGACAGCCCCTCAGATTCCCACATGCAATCCCCTTTTCCTGCTCCCAGTCTTTATGCTGTTACCTGTGTTATATTTATTGAACTTATAACTCTTATGTTATTTGTCTCCAAGTTTCTTTGTACACTTTCTATCTCCCTTTATTGGACGGAAGCAGGGCTGTGCATTGCACAATTTCAGAGGTGTTATAAATGCCATTATTACTAGTTCCTAAAATAGTGCCTGGCATAGCAGGTGCTCCAAAAATATTTGTTGAAAAATTAACTCTTGAATTTAATGGTTTTGAGAGGCAAAGGTAACTAATGAGTTTATTTTGGCCATAATCTTTTTCATTTTTATTGCTCTGCTGATTTCTTGCACCCCACCCACAACAAAAACCTAAGCTGAAAACAGTGAAAATAACTAAATTTCTTATTTAAAAAATTATATTTTATTGATTATGCTATTACAATTGTACTGACTTTACCCCATTGCCCCCCTCGTCCCAGCACCCCCAACTCACTTAGGCAATCCCCCCACCATTGTTCATGTCCTTGAGTCATTTGTACAAGTTTTTGGGCTACTCCATTTCCTGTACTGTACTTTACATCGCCATGGCTATTCTGTAACTACCTATTTGTATTTCTTAATCCCTTCACTTCTTCATTCATTTTCCCCCATCCCTCTCCCATATGGAACCAAAACATTCTCTGTATCCATGATTCTGTCTCTGTTCTTCTTTTGGTTTTAGTTTATTTTTTAGATTCAGTTGTTGATAGATACACATTTTTGCCATTTTATTGTTCACAGTTTTTATTTTTTTCTTCTTCTTAAATAAGTCTCTAACATTTCATATAATAATGGTTTGGTGATGATGAACTCCTTTAGTTTGTTCTTGTCTGGGAAGCTCTTTATCTGCCCTTAGATTCTAAATGATAGCTTTGCTGGGTAGAGCAGTCTTGGCTGTGGGTCCCTGTTTCTCATGACTTTGAATATTTCTTGCCAGTCTCTTCTAGCCTGCAAAGATTCTTTTGAAAAATTAGCCCACAGTCTTGTGGAAGATAAGTAACTGTAGATAAGTAACTTCTTTTCTCTTGCTGCTTTTAAGATTCCCTTTTTATCTTTAACATTTGGAATTTCAATCATGATGTGTGTTAGAGTGGGCCTCTTTGCATCCATCTTATTTGGGTCTCTCTGTGCTTCCTGGGCTTGTGCGTCTATTTCCATCACCAGCTTAGGAAAATTTTCTTTCACTATTTTTTCAAATAGATTTCCAGTTTCTTACTCTTTTCCTCCTCCTTCTGGCACCCCTATGATGTGAATATTGGACATCTTGAAGTTCTCCCAGAGGCTGCCTATGATATCCTCATTTGGGGGATTCTTTTTTCTTCTTGTTGCTTTGATTGGTTGTTTTTGGTTCCTTCTGTTCCAAATCATTGATTTGATTCTTGGCTTCATACACTCTACTGTTGTTTTCCTGTAAATTGTTCTTTATTTCAGTTAGTGTACACTTCGCTTCTGACTGTGTCTTTTTTATGCTGCTGAGGTCCTCAGTAAGTTCCTTGAGCATCATTATAACTAGTGTTTTGTACTCTGCATCTGGCAGATTGCTTATCTCCATTTTGTTTACTTCTTTTTCTAGAGTTTTGATCTGTTTTTTCATTTGGGCGATGTTTGTTTGTTTCCTTGTTTTGTTTCTATGTATTGGGTAGAGCTACTTTGACTCTATGTCTTGGTAGTGTGGCCTAATGCAGTAGGTGTCCTGTAGGGTCCCGTGGCACAGACTCCCCTATCACCCAAGTTGGGTACTCAAGGTGCACATTCTGTGTGCACTGAGTACACCCTCCTCTCATAGGTGAGCCTTGGTTGCTTTTGGCAGCTCAGTAGGAGGGACTGACCCAGACTAGTCAGCTGTAAGTGCTGGCTGTGACTACTGACCACCACCTTCAACCCTCTGTGGAGGATCAGTTGTGTAGGGGCAGGGTGATGGTGCTCCGACATGGTCTGTAGCTGCCCACTGGGTACACTGGCCCCAGGTTCCCCATGTGGTGTAGGCCAAGGTTAGCCCCCTCCTGTGTTTTGACGGCTGCTATCTGTGCTGGATTTGGAGATTCCCAGGGGAAGCCAAGCTGTGAATCTAGATCTGCTGCTGCTACTGGGCCTAGAGCTTACTGAAGCCCACCATTGCTTGTTTGATAAAATTTAAGAAGCTGTGAAGCTTGAGCCAACATTAGCCATTCATATAGAAAGCAGCTTGGGTAGGCCCTCAAGTTGGGTGGGGCAGAGTCTCTTTTGACTTACAAGGTAGGTCAAACAGTGTTAGCCAGTTTAATGAAGTCTCAGATATGGCACCAGGTTTGCTACAGGGTTTAGGAAAGGTGTTACAGAACAGACCCCGGTAGGGTGAACAATAGACTATTATTGAGTGGACTCTCCCTTGTGCTCTGGGGGTCCCCAGCCCTGTACTAGGTTCACCTTGCCTGTCACCAGGGAAAAACTTCTCTCAATGCCAGAAACTGGTGAAAAGGAAAGGGATTATTTATTTAAAGAGTTATACAAACTTAAGAGTAATGACTTAATGTCTTCACTGAGATCCCAAAATCCTTTAGAATACCCACAGATGCACAGTCTTTCCTTCCCTCTCTGCCCACTCCAGGGTATTCTATCTCAGGAAAAGAGATCTGTGGTTTTTCTCTGTCCAAGTTTCGTGGTCCCAAAAAGACCCTGGATTCGAATGGCTGCTGTGCCTGGGTTTAAATCCCAGCACCATTTCTGACTCATGCCACAGTCAGTTATACCTGCCAACATTCCCATATTCTTCCAGCTTTACTGGGCTGCCATAGCAAGTCCAGGCAGGTGTGGCCCTAGGGCATGGAGCCAATCATCTGTAAACTCTCACGCATGCACTGTAACCAAGGGGAATTGCCTCTCAGTTGCATCATAGGTTGAAGTCACTCTCATCCCCCTGGCTCAAAGTATGGCCACAGATATTTAACATATCTATGAAACTGGGTAAAGGTTATAGATATGTCAAATGACCATTCTAGAGGTTATCTGCAAAATTGTTGCTATGCAAAACAGCTCTCAATGGCCCTGCTCCATGTGTCCCATCCCCAGCTCAGACTGGTGGGGGTGAAGACATCCTATACATATTTTACTAATATTTTCTGGACACCCTAAGTTCTGGACCCCATTTCAAATCCCTATTTGGGGCCCCCTTTGGTTGCACCCTGTTACAAAGGAACAATGGCCTCTGTTTGCCTTGATTCGAGACACTTCGGTTTCTTTCTGTACACTACAGGTGCCTTGCCAGCTGCTACTCTGGTGCTGGAGTTCAGAGGGAGTGAGCCTGAGTAGGTGAGTCTGTGTGTGGGTTCTTTGAGAGGAACCGCTTGGGGTTGCAGAAGTTTCTTTCACCAACTCAATCCCTGCTGGTTTTTGCAGCCAGAAGTTGTGGGGACTTATCTTCCCCGCTCAGGAACCCTGGGTTGGAGTGGTCTGGTGTGGGTTGGGGCTTGTTGCTGCAGAGATATCCCTTCTGAATGTTTATGCACCACATGGGAGTGTGGGACCAGTCCATTCCACAACTTGCCCCTCCTACCAGTCTGGATGGACGTGGTTTCTTTCATTCCATAATTGTCAGATTTCCATTCAACTTGATTTCTTAATGGTTCTGAGTAATAGTGTGTTATATTTTAGTTGTAATTTTGATGCGGTTGTTCAAAGAGGTGATCCATGTCTGCCTATGCCACCATCTTGACCAGAAATCTATGTATGGAATTTTTCCCCAGATCCCTTTGATGTGAATTACAAAGAAAATAATTTGTCATTTAACTGAATCACTTAAGAAAGAAATTGCTTAAGAATTATGTGTACATGTTATTGATAGTTTAGTTTAATGTTAAAGATTATAAGCAGAATATATTTCTTCATGTTTGTCATTAACATTTAGATCTGTATTTGTGTATTAATCATAAATAACTAATGTGCTATGAGTATGAGATATTATCCGTCTTTATAAATCTTTTGCAATGAAACTACTTTGCTAGGTAGATTAGATTTCATTATAATTTATATGAGTCTTTGAACTGAAAAATATTTCTCATTCTCAAACACTAAATATATTGATGAAAAGTAATATCACATTTTATTTAAAAGGATACAGAACATTTTTTGGCAAAATTTAAAGCAAACACAATGATACAGTTAAATTGAAGAAAATATGGATTTGTGAATTAAAACTTCAAATGACCAGGATTTTAAAATTTAAAATATATTTTTCATCATGTAGAATATATTTATTTACTTATAACACAAGGACCATGCATAAAATCTTTTTCTATATTCAATATTCTAAGAAATATTTAAATGCTGCAGGGTGAGACTTTTTTTTTTAAATCCTGCCTGATATGTGGACTCAGGGATGAATGGACATGGGGGCTTTGGTCAGGTTAGGTGAACTTGGCCTATCTGACTAGTAATTGATCCTGAGTACATGCATTTCATTCCCTGAAATTGATAACAACCACATAAAAGCCAACCCCTTCGCCTTCTAAACCCATCTACAGAATACAAATACTGCAGCCAGTGTATTTTTTTAAGACATTTTATTACACCAGAGCATTTCTTCCTTTTTCTCTGTGGTATCATTTGAAGTCTGCTTTTTAAAACAGAAGTTGAACAAATGAATCCTTCTGTCCTCACTTTCAGTTGTCAGCAGTGCTTCAGTGTGAGATGAAATAAATTGCCAAGCCCTTTCATCTTCCATAATCAGCTCTGCACAGCTGAGCACACCCACAGCCCCGCATGCTGCCTCTGCCAGCACTTCATTCTCTGCGGAACAGGAAGTCTTTGTTAGTGCCACATTTCCAACGCTTTGCTCAGGACTGGGGTTATTTTGGTTCCCTCCCCTCTTTCTTGCTCCCTTGCCCCTTCCACCTCTTTCCCCCCTCCCTGCCTGCGCAGTGAAGGTGCAGTCCATTTTTCTATAAGAAAGAGGTTTTGGGGGAGTAATATTATTTTTAATGAAGACATGGCTGATGTGGATTTTTTCACCCTACGATACAGTCATGCAAAGCTTCATTGCTTTAGTCATACACATATCGACAAGAATTACAAATTGAAAAGTACTTGCGGGAGCCTGAAATCATATCTTTATCTTTTCAAAGTGCTTCATTTTTAAAAGCAGAGAAGCAACACATTTATATTTCTACCATAAAGACAGGACAGTCACAGAGATTTACTTATTACAGTCTAGATTTTATCTTTCTAGCACCCAAACCATGTGGGGGTTTATTGGGAGCAGAGCAGAGAATAACAGTTTGATGAACGGACTAGAAATAAGTGCCTGCTAGTTTGGGGATTTTTTTTTTTTGCCTCGAACTGATTCCTTTTAAGACTACCTTCCCTCTACTCTATGTGATTCTGGCAGGTGCTTCAGTAGGTAATTTTTTCTCCTTCTCCTCCTCTTTCTCCTCATCTTCCTCCCAGTTTGTAGCACTGCTGATGCTTGCTGAGCAGTGCTACTGCAGTGGTTGCTAGGTGTCAGGCCCTGCTCTCAATGTTTTACACATATTAACTCAACTACTCATGCAACAACATGATGAGATAGGTACAATTTATTGCCTCCATTCTCCAGATGAAATAACTGAGGCACAGGTTGGCTAAACAATTGGCCTAATGTCACAGCTAGTAAATGGAACTGACGTCCAAATCCAGACTTCTGCTGTTATCTAGTACACTTCTAGTGCTGCTCTCAGGGTGGGCAGGGGACCTTACCCTGGACAGAGGGATTGGTTCAGGGCGGGGCCTGTGGTCCAAGAAGAGGGAGATGGCTCAGGTAGAGAGGTGCACCTGTTATCTTCCCACGGGGGTTACACAGCTAGCGGGATTGCTGCCTGGACTGATAGGGGACATTGTGCCTGTATGTGCAAAAATAGAGCTCTAAAGGTATTTATTGAGCTCTAGGTCTAGCTGTCCCTGATTCAGTTTACCTCAGGATGTATTTGGTTTAATGTGAGCTGGTAAGTTTCCTTTGTTTGCTTAAGTGAACTACATTTAGATTTCTCCCACTGAGAGAAGAAAGGCTGTTGAGTGATAGAGGGAAACCATATTTGAATCCAAAGTAGCCCTGCAAAAAATGGTAGGGTGCGCTCAACTAAGCCACTCAATGCTCACAAAGTACCTTTTTGAAATGAGAACATATGCTAACTGGGAAATGTGTATTGATCTTTTAAATTTGAACTTCTAAATTTTATCTCGAGTGTAAAGGGTCTAGAAGTGAATTAGTTTCCTATCCACTTTCTGGTGAGAGAGACCAATGACACTTGGAAAGTGATGACAACAGACCAGAAATGGCAATTCCTAGTGAATGTCTTTCTCTGGATGGCTGGTGGACACCGAGAGAAGGAAGTTGTTTCTCCTTGGGCTTTCATTCAAATTAGCTCGTTCCACAAGACCAAACTCTCCCTATTTCTTCTTCTTAGTGCCCAACCCAGAGTGCAGAGTTAGGGGTATGGAGAAGGTCACAATGATGACTACTTGTCTGACTATTGCAGAATTGCCTTGTTTTATGAGAGGGAATTGTATTGTATTTATGCTTGTCTCAGCATCAAACACAGCCCCTTGCACACAACAACAGCTTACATTTTCTCAGTGTATCTGGGAAGGTATTTTTGGAGATTAGCATTTGAATGAGTGGACTCAGTGAGGAAGACTGTCCTCCCCACTGTGGTAGGATTGATTGATTGATTGATATTTTATTGCTTATGCTATTATAGTGTTTCACTTTCCCCCCCTTCACTCCCCTCCACACAGCCTGCCTCCCACTTCCATAATCAGTCTCCTCACATTGTCCATGGGTCCTTCACATATATGTTTTTTGACTGATCCCTTCACCTTCTTTCAATCGGTCTTTATCTCCTCCCTGACCCTATTATAGCTGTCAGCCTGTTGCGTGATTCTATGCCTCTGGTTTGATTTTGCTCCTTAATTTATTTTCTTCATTAGATTCCTCTCATAGGCGAGGTCATATGGTATGCGTCTTTCACTTACTGGCTTATTTCACTTAGCATAATATTCTGTAGTTTCACCCACACTGTCCTAAAAGGAAGGAGTTCCTTCTTTCTTTCTGCTACATAGTATTCCATTGTGTAGATATACTGAATTTTGTAATCCACTCATATCCCATGGGCACTTAGGTTGTTTCCAGAACTTGGCTATTATAAATAGTGCCACTATGAACCCTGGGGTGCATAAGTTCTTTTGAATTGGTATTTTGATATTCTTTGGGTATATTCCCAGCAGTGGAATTACTGGGTCAAAGGGTAGTTCCATTTTTAGGTTTTTTTGAGGAAATTTCATGTTTTCCACAGTGGCTGCACCGGTTTGCATTCCCACCAACAGCACACAAGGGTTCCTTTTTCTCCACAACATTGCCATCACTTGTTTTTTGTTGATTTATTAGTGATAGCAATTTTGGCAAGTATGAAGTGATATCTCATGGTGGTTTTAATTTGCATCTGTTTGATGGCTAGTGGTGTTGAGCATTTTGTCATCTGTCTGTCCATCTGTATGTCCTTCTTAGAGAAGTGTCTAGTCAGGTCATTTGCCCATTTCTAATTGGATTATTTGGTGTTCAGTTGTATAAGTTCTTTATATATTTTGTAGATTAAACCCTTATCTGATGTATTGTTGGCAGGTATGTTCTCCCATACTGTCATTTTCATGATGGTTTCTTTAGCTGTGCAGAACCTTTTAATTTGATATAGCCCCATTTGTTAATTTTTTCCCTTTATTTCCCTCACACTAGAAGATATATTGGCAAAAAAATTGCCGTGCAAAATATCTTAAACTTTAATGCCTAGGTGTTCCTCTAAGACTTTTACAGTATCCCAACTTATATTTAAGTCTTTTATCCACTTTGAGTTTATTTTGGTTCATGGTACAACATGGCAGTCTACTTTCATTTTTTTTGCATGTACCCGTTGAGATCTCCCAACACCATTTATTGAAGAAACAGTCTTTAGTTCATTGTATATTCATGCCTCCTTTGTCAAATATTAATTGACCATAAAGACACAGGTTTATTTCTGGGCTGTCCATTCTGTTCTATTGATCTATATGTCTGCTCTTATGCTAGTACTAGGCTGTTTTTTTAAAAATGTATTTTATTGATTATGCTGTAACAGTTGTTCCATTCCCCACTTCATTCCTCTCCACCCTGCATATCCCCTCCCGCCTACATTCCCCCCCTTTAGTTCATGTTCATGCGTCCTACATATAAGTTCTTTGGCTTCTACATTTCCTATACTACTCTTACCCTCCCCCTATCTGTTTTCTACACCATCCATGCTACTTATTCTCTATAACTTTTCACCCTTTCTCCCCCTCCTACTCCCCTATTGATAACCCTCCATGTGATCTCCATTTATATGGTTCTATTCCTATTCTAGTTGTTTGCTTAGTTTGTTTTCGTTTTAGGTGTGGTTGTTAATAATTGTGAGTTTGCTGTCATATTACTGTTCATATTTTTTATCCTCTTTTTCTTAGATGAATCCCTTTAACATTTCATATAATAAGGGCTTGGTAATTATGAACTCTTTTAACATGACCTTATCTGAGAAGCACTTTATCTGTCCTTCCATTCTAAATGAAAGTTTTGCTGGATAGAGTAATCTGGGTTGTAGATCTTTGGATTTCATGACTTGGAATACCTCTTTCCAGCCCCTTCTTGCCTGTAAGGTCTCTTTTGAGAAATCCGTTGACAGTCTGATGGGAACTCCTTTGTAGGTAACTGCCTCCTTATCTCTTACTACTTCTAGGATTCTCTCCTTCATTTTAGTCTTGGGTAATATAATTATGATATGCCTTGGTGTGTTCCTCCTTAGGTTCAATTTGTTTGGGACTCTCTGAGCTTCCTGACTTCCAAAGTCTATTCCCTTTGCTAGATTGGGGAAGTTCTCTTTTATTATTTGTTCGAATAACTTTTCCACTTGTTGCTCTTCCTCTTCTCCTTCTGGTACCTCTATAATGCAGATATCGGAACGTTTAAAAATGTCCTGGAGGTTCCTAAGCCTCTCCTCATTTTTTTTAAATTCTTGTTTTTTCATTCTTTTCTGATTGGATGTTTCTCCCTTCTGGTCCACATCATTGATTTGAGTCCCAGTTTCCTTCCCATCACTATTGATTCCCTGTACATTTTCCTTTATTTCACTTAGCATAGCCTTCATTTTCTCATCTAATTTGTGACCAAATTCAACCAACTCTGTGAGCATCCTAATTACCATTGTTTTGAACTGTGCATCTGATAGGTGGGCTACCTCTTCATTGCTTAGTTATTTTTTTTCTGAAGCTTTCATCTGTTCTTTCATTTGGGCTATTTTTTTTGTCTTGATGTTTCTGTTATGTAGTGTGGGGTGGAGACTTAGGTATTTACTTGGGCCGGGTAGCCAATGTCACTGGGTTATGATGCTGTATGTAGGGGAGGGGTCTGAGAGGGGACAATGGCGCTTGCTCCACTCTTTCTCAGATTTCAGTCCCTTCTGCTGCTTCCCACAAGCAAACTGGGACCTTCTGGTGCTGATTCCCATGTGGGTGGGTTTTTGTACATTGTAGGACCCTGTGTGTCTCTCCAACAATCTCTCCTGTGAGGCTGGGAGTCTCTCCCAGCACCTCAACCCCCACAGGTGTTTTCAATCAGTGGTTTGAGGCTTTATTTCCCCGTGTTGGGAGCCTGGGTTGTGTGGTTTGTCCCGCTCCCCCTTTGTTTCACCTGGTTTATCTGCACATGAATGTGGGACCGCCTGGTCTGCCAGCCACTGCCTTGCTGGCCTTGTGTGCCCTGCTCTACAATCCACTGCCTCCCTGGGTCCACCAGCCACTGCCTTGCCACAAGTCCTCTCTGACCTGGCTGCCTGACTCTACTGCCCTCCTACCAGTTTGGATAAATGTGTTTTCTTTAATTCCTTGGTTGTTGGACTTCCATACAGTTCGATTTTCTGTCAGTTCTTGTTTTTTCATTTTTAAATTGTTGTTGTCCTTCTTTTGGTTGTGTGAGAAAGCACAGTGTGTCTACTTATGCCTCCATCTTGGCTGGAAGTCAGTACTAGACTGTTTTGATTACAGCGGCCTTGTAGTATAGTTTGATGTCAGGTATTGTAATCCCTCCTACTTTGTCCTTCTTTCTCAAGATTGCTGCAGCTATTCTGGGTCAGTTTTCTTCCATATAGATTCTTGAAATATTTGTTCTAGGTTTGTGAAATATGCCATTGGTATCTTAATAGGAATAACATTGAATCTATAGATTGCTTTGTGTAGTATGGACATTTTAATGATGTTAATTCTTTCAACCCATGACCATGGTATATGCTTCTACTGTAGTTTCCAAAGTACTAATCTTTTACCTTCTTGGCTAAATTTATTCCTAGGTACTTTACTTTTTTTGTTGTGATAGTAAATGGGATTATTTTCCTAGTTTCTCTTTCTGATAGTTCATTATTGGTGTGTAAAACTACCATCGATTTTTGAATATTGACTTTGCATCCTGCTACTTTGCCAAATTCATTTATTAAGTCAAGTAGTTTTTTGGTACAGCTTATAGGGTTTCTATGCACAATATCTGTTGTCTAAAAACAATGAGTTTTACTTCTTCTTTTCCAGTTTGGATGCCTTTTATTTCTTCTTCTTGACTGATTGCTGTGGCTAGGACTTCCAGTACTATGTTGAATAAAAATTGTGAAAGTGGACACTCCTGTCTTGGTCCTGATCTTATTAAGGGAAACACTTTTTAGTTTTTTTTCCCATTGAAGATGATGTTGGCTGTGGGTTTGTCATATATTGCCCTTATTATGTTCAGGTATGTTTCCTCTATTCTCACTTTGCTGAGAGTTTTTATCATAAATCAGTGGTGGATTTTATCAAATGCTTTCTATGCATCTATTGATATGATCATGTAATTTTTCTTTCATTTTGTTTATGTGATGTATCACATTATTGATTTGTAGATATTGTATCACCCTTAAATCCCTGGAATAAATTCCACTTGATGATGGCATGTAATTTTTTTAAATGTATTGCTGTTTCTGGTTTGCTAGTGTTTTGTTAAGGATTTTAGCATCTATGTTCATTAGAGACGTTGGCCTAAATTTTCCCTCTTTGTTGTGTCTTTACCTGTGAATCAGGATAATACTGGCCTCATAAAAGAGTTTGGAAGTCTTCTTGCTTCTTGAAATTTTTGTAATAGTTTGAGAAACATAGGTCTTAGTTCTTCTTTGAATGATTGGTGCAGTTTGCCCATGAAGCCATCTGGTCCAGGACTTTTGTGTGCTGGGAGCTTTTTGATTACTGTTTTGATTTCACTGGTTGTTATAGGTCTATTCAAGTTTTCTGATTCAGTTTTGGAAGATTGTATTTTTCTTGAAATTTATCTATTTCACCAAGATTGTCCAATTTCTTGGCATATAGCTGTTTGTAGTTTTATAATTTCTTACAATCCTTTGTATTTTTGCGGTATCTCTTATTACTTCTTTACTTTCATTTCTGATTGTATTTATTTGGGCCTACCTCTTTTTTTCTTGATGAGTCTGGTTAAGAGTTTGTTGATTTTGCTTATTTTTTCACAGAAGCAACTACCAGACTTACTGACTTTTTGAATTCTTTTTTTAGTCTCTATGTTACTTATTTCTGCTCCAATCTTGATTATTTCCTTCTTGATCTCACTTTAGGCTTGTTTTGTTGGTGTTTTTCTAGTTCTTTTAAGGTGTAAGATTAGGTTGTTTGTTTGAAATTTTTCTATCTTCTTTGGTAGGCCTGTATTCCCTCTTAGGACTGCTTTCCCTGTGTCCCATTGGTTTTGGGTTTCTTTGTGTTCATTTGATTTGTTTCCAGGTATTTTTTGAATTCTTCCTTGATCTCATTATTTACTTATGCCTTATTTAATACTATGTTATTTAACCTGATGTATATGAGTGTTTTGAGTTTTTTTTCTTGAGGTCAACTTCTAGTTACAAGCAATTATGATCCAAGAGAATGATTGATGCACTTAAATTTTCTTGAATTTGTTAAAGTTTATTTCGTGTCCTGCTGTGTCCTCTATTTTTGAGAATGTTTTGTGTGCTTTTGAGAAGATTGTATATTCTGTTTCTTTGGGATGAAATATTCTGTAAATATCCATTAAATCCATTTGATCTGCTGTGTCATTTAATTCTGACATATCTTTGTTGATTTTTTTGTCTGGAGGATCTGTCCATTGTTGACAGAGGGGTGTTAAAATCACCTATGATGACCGTATTGCTGTCAATCTAAGTCCCCCAATATTTGTTTATATATTTAGGTGCTCCTCTATTTAGCACATATATGTTTATAGGGGCTATATCCTCTTGTTGGATTGATCCTTTAGTATCATGTAGTGACCTTTTCTGTTTCTTGTTATGGTCTTTGTTTTAAAGTTTATTTTGTCTGATAGAAGTAATGCTACCTGGGCTTTCCTTTTGGCTCCATTTGCATGGAATATTTTTTCTATCCCTTCATATTCAACCTATGTACCTCTTTTGTGCTGGGGTGGATCTCTGGTAAACAGAATATATGTGTATAATTTTGTCTTATCTATTCAGCTACCCTGTCTTTTGAATGGAGCGTTTAATGCCTTTGCATTTCAGGTTATTATTGATAAGTATTTGTTCATTGCCATTTTTTCTTTTTTGTATCTGTATGCCTCTCTTTATATTTCTTCTGTTTATTAAAGCAGTCACTAACTTTTCTTGCAATGCTGGTTTGTGAAAATGTATTTCTTTAGCATTTTAAAATTTTTGTATGGAAAGCTGCTTATTTCACTTTCCATTTTAAATGGGATCCCGGCTGGATAGAGTAGTTTTGGTTGCAGATCCTTGCTTTTCATTACTTGGAATATTTCATGCCAGTCCCTTCTGTTCTGTAGTGTTTCTGTTGAGAATTCAGCTGACAGCCTTATCAGAGCTCCCTTACAGGTAACTAATTGTTTCTCTCTTGCTGCCTTTAACATTCTGTCTTTGTCTTTAAACTTTACCATTTTAATTGTGATGCGTCTTGGTGTCAGCCTCTTTGGTGTAGACCATTCTGCAGTGGTGTAGACTCCTTGCTCTTCTGATCTCGATGCTCTAGGTATACTCTCTGTGTGGTTTATGTGGGCTCTTATTGTATTTGAACCCTGAATGTTGGTGGCTTCTTTGTTGATGGGGTTTCCCTTCTGGTTTGCTAACTGAGAGTCTCAACCCCCACAACATCTTGTACACTGTTGTTCTGGTGCTGGCAGAACAAAGCAGAACAACACAAAAAATGAAACCAAAACAAGCAAAACCTCCTCCCAACCACAAGAGCAATGTAAGGATAAAAGATCAGAGAATAATAAAAATGAAGACAAATAGGATATTAAGAAAAGGGGGAAATAAAAGAAAAAGAATAAGGGAAGGCCAAAGGATAAAAAAGTTATTATGAGAGGGGAAAAGGGAAGAGAACTAATACAAATAATGAATTGAAAATGGAAAACAGGAAAAAGCTACAAAGAAGAAGAAAGAATAACTACAATAAGAAAAGGAAAGATGAAGGGAACAATAGGGTAATCCAAGGTGAGAGTAAAATAAGAGATATAAAAGAAAAAATAGAGCAATAAAAAAAGAAAAATATAAAAAAGGTTATACAAAAGAAAAAAATAAAGGAAATAATTAGAAAACAGAGTGGAATTTGTCTCAGCAGAGTTTAGTGCTTGCCTGCTGGGTTCTCCCTTTGGATAAGTCTCTGATGTTGTCTGAGGCTGGTATAAGCCCATGTCAGGTACTGTCCATGTCTATCTCTTGGCAGCCTGTTCAAAGCTACAAGCAATCCAGAGTTTGTGGCTGATTCCTCCAGGTTTGGCCACACATAGCATGGGCCCAGCTGCTCTGCTATGCTGGGTTTTTATCATCACTGGACCCAAGGGGATGTCTGCAAACATCTTAAGTCATTGCAGGATCCACCTCTGCCTGCTGTCTGCTATCAGTTTTAGACTGATAGGGCTCCTGTTGGATTCTCCTTTGGGTACCGCCCTTATGTTGCCTGAGGCTTCTGTAAGCTGATGTCAGGTGCTTACTATGTCCAGCCCCCGGCAGTCTGTTGGAAGCTATAAAGGATCCATAGTTTGTAGCTGATTCCTCTGGGTTTGGCTGTGCCCATGCTGGGTCCAGTTGCTCTGCAAAGTTGGCTTTTATCTGCACTGGGTCCAGGGGTATGTCAGCAAATGACCCAAGCCACCACAGGATCCACCTCTGCCTGTCTCTGCATGCTGGCCTACTGTCAGTTTTAGACTAGTTGCAGACCTTGATGTTTCTGAGAGGGCTTCTGGTGAAATCGGGGGGCCATGGGACTCCTGGATCTCCCATGGTATGTGCCTTTCAGACCCAGGGAAGATGGTGGGTGTGTTCCCCTGCCCTCGAGCCACTAGTTTGAGTGAGTATGAGTTTTTTACCCTGTACTCGGCAGGGCAGGCTCTCCAGAGGTCAGATTGGGGACTGGAGGGATGTTTCTGTGGCTCTCCTGCACGGGGGAAGCACCAGTCTGTGTCCTGGGAAAGCATATAGCATAATGGCACAGTACAGCCTGTCTGTGACACCCCCTCGGACTGTGTCTGTTGCTGTCTCCTCAGGAGGGGTTAATAGTCAGGATGGGGAAAAGAAATAGAAAGAAAAAAACAGACAAAACAAGACAAAAAGCAGAACTAGATATTTAAAAAGAAAGAAGGAAAAATGCAGGATATGGTGGGCAGGATTCCAGAGGTTCTGGGGAGCAGTATTCCACAGGGTAAAGCAACTGCTTTTCCACTGGGAAGAGCTTGCTTTTCTCAAGAAATATAGGTGCTGCAGACTCCAGGTATATCCTGGGGCAGAAAATCCCACAGCCGCTCCCCCACATCCCTCCCCAGTGCCTTCTGCTCCAGAATCTCCTCACGCACCTCCAGTCTATACCACCCTGCCTTCACTGGTGCCCATGGTAAGGGGTTGCAAACACAAAATCTGGTTTTGGGGCCCTTTAAAATTTAAGAAAGAAAAAATGGTGGCTTTGTCTCCAGCAGGCCTCAAGTCCTCCCAACAGAGACAGACCCTGTGGTCTTCCACCACAGGATAGTACATGGTCTGCTGATCCCAGCACTGGCTCTCTGTGCTTCAGAGCCCAGTCTGTGGTCCCAGGCTCTCTCCCTTCAAGGGGAAGCTCCGGCAGTTGCTCCACCACCTGGGTCTGCTGCCCTTGTGAAAGGGTCATCCCTTTTAACAACTTCATTCCTACCAATCATGGTGTTCTTTCTTCCCTGTCCTCAGTCAAAAGCCTCTTTTTCAGGTAGTCCTCAGTTTGTTTCTAGTGTCTAGTCCTCTCTTCAGTTCCAATTCCAATTTGGTTCTGGGTGGAGGTATGTGCCAAATCCTCCTACTCTACCATCTTGCCCCCGGGGTGGGTATCATTTAATCTGTTGAGGTCCTGAATAGAAGAAAGGGAGAGGAGGGATGAATTGACCCCCTTTCCCAGCATTCCTGCTTGAGCTAGACATCTCGTCTCGTCTCATCTCATCTGACCTTACCTTCTCCTGCCCTTAGACTGGGATTTATACCACTGCTCCCCTTGTTCTAAATGCCTTTGGACTTCTATTGAATTATAGCACTGGCTTTCCTGAGTCTCCAGCTTCCATATGGTAGATCATAGGATTTTTCAGCCTCCATAATTGTTAAGTAGAATCCTCATAATAAACCTCCATATATCTATAGATATCTATCTACATATGTATATCTCCATGTATAGAGAGAGATGTTCTATATCTATATATCCTATTGTTTCTGTTTCTCTGAAGAACCTGATTAATCCAATTTCTTACACACTCCCTAATTCGGGAATTTTTAAAGAACTTCATGCACATTATTTTGTTCTATGAGATGGATACTATTATTATCATCTCCATTTTACAGGTGATGAAACCGAGGCACAGAGCTGTGAAGTAAATTTAGCATTTACCCAGGTATCATGTGACACAGCAAGGATTTGCCCAGATGGTTAGTTCCTATGCCACGCTGTTAATTATTGTGCTATGTTGCCCTGGCTAGTGTAGCTCAGTGGATTGAGCACAGGCCTGTGAATCAAAGGATCGCAGTTCAATTCCCAATCAGGGCACATGCCTGGGTTGCAGGCCAGTTCCCATTAGGGGACACATGAGAAGCAATCATACATTGATATTTCTCTCCCTCCCTCTTTCCCTTCCCCTCTAAAGACAAATAAATAATATCTTTTAAAAAGTTATTGTGTTATGTTGACTTTTCTTATAGAAGTTACCTCATAAATATTTGTTGAACTGAACTGAAATTGTTGAATTTACTGTGTGGATTGGCCAGCAAGAAAATAGGTCTTTTGTGTTATGAAAAATAAATCTACCCCCCAGCCAGGTTATAAGTAGTAGCCACAGTCAAAATTCCTCCATCCTCCTGAGGCTTTGATTACCTTAGGATAACTCCAGTCTGCAGAATTACTTTACTGTCTGTCATTAGCATACATAGTTAAATATTTATTAGTAAAATTAATATATTTAAATTTGTTTAAAATTAAGCTGACCACTAATAGCTCTGCTTATCAGAGACTTTATATGTTATTCTACAGCTTAAGAACATTTTAATGACCAATAAAATTTCTCCCTAGATTCTAGCAATTTTCAGATTTTGGTACTATAGCTGAAGATATGGTGAATCCTTAAATTTCCAACTGCTCACCATTGACTTCTGAATTGTCTGGTTGATCTTTACATTTGATAAAAATAATAAATAGTTCTTCAGAGGTAGATTATATGAGGGGGGACCGTCCCCCTAAATGAATTATCTTCTGGAGGGTGAGCCCCTTGTAATACATGCTTCCGCCACCAGGTTAGTGGTCTGGGACCCCATCTGTATCAATACACTAGCTGGTGTGGTTATAAGGGGCTTCGTTTGGCTTCAGTGAATTTTGTTTGAAGACCCTTTCACTGTGTTTGCCCATTTCATGATGGGTGATTTACAAGCACAGAGGCCCACACTGCGCTGAGTGTTCAGCAGTTTTTGAGCAAATACTGCATGGCCCTGCTCCTCACCCTCCCCAGTCACCAGCTCTTTCCCTGGGTTACTCTTTTTGTTTCCCTGGATGAAAAAAGTCCTCAAAGAGAAATGTTTTGCTGATGTGGAAGAGGTGAAACAAAAAATGGCAGAAGCACTAAAAGGCGTCAAAATCCAAGAGTTCAAAAACTGTTCTGAGCAGTGGGAAAAAGTCTTAATAGGTGTATTGCATCAAATTGAGAGTACTTTGAACTTGACTGAAGTTTAAATATTTGAGAGTAAATATATAATTTTTTAATAAATAAATTCTGGCTTTTTTGTTTACCCCTCCTACACAAGGCAGGTATACTTTATACAATTGGGAGCAGGTTTAAGACAGACTTCTGTAGAATGAAAAGCTACTGCACTGTATTTATATGGATTTATTTGATTATGATTCTATGTATTTAGCTAACATTGAGGAAAGGGTTCAAAAAATTTTATACTTGTAAAATTGATTATAATAATGGCTTCATTAAGTGTTTCCCTATATAGATTTTTATCAAGTTTCCAAAAAATGTTGATCTATTTCTATTTTATTTACTTAATTTATCTATATAGGGGCAGATGTTTAATTATGCATTTCTGCCTCTACAATTTGGTTGAACAGTAGGCCTTTGAATAGATTTTGATTGTTTGGAGATTAAACATTAAGACCATTTATCTAAATTCAAAGTATTCCATCAAACAATTCTTAGTTATGTTTCAAAATGGAAGAACTGCAAAAAAAAGAAGACAGTGATTGTAAGAAGATATTATAGACACTGTATACAGATGTAAAGTAATATATTTTGAACTCTTAGGATGAGGAAGATAATGCTCTGGAATCATGCATTTCAAATACCTTTAAACATACAGCACTGTGTCGTTGGCATTGTTTGAGTTTCAATCTAAGTAGATCTATGCTGAAATTGGGGTATCTCTATCTCTACTTTGGGGATATTTTATGACTTTAAAAAATCAAACCACATGTTATTTTATCTCGCTAACTATATTTATACTGAAAATTTTATGCATTTGTATCACTCCTTTAAATTCAGTTGACTAAATATTGTAAAATGCCAATTTTCTATAAAATAATGTGCTTTGTGTTATGAAGGTACAACAATACTTAGACATGAACCTTATCTTTAGGAGTTTAGTCAAGGGAACAGATAGGCAAAACCTAGTAAGGAAGTGTGTGTGCCAAAAAGGAGATGAGAAGTCAATTAGGAACAAAGAAGAAGGAATGAGCAATTCTTCTGACTGAGGGAAGACTGGGTGCCTTCAGGGAAGTAGCTACATTTGAAGTAGACAAAGATCTTGATATGGGAAGAGGCGGTGGTGAGGACTTCTCACAGATGTGTTATCTTTTCAGATGAACTCCCAAAATCTTCTAGAGATGAGGAGGGAGCACACAGTGTATGCAGATTAATAATAGTCCAAGCTAATAGCGGGGGGCCCATATACCAGCAAATTTTACTTGTGTGACCTTGTTATTTACATCATCTACTATTTGGCTTCCTTCTATGACTTCTTTAAATCACAGTAAATAGATTTTGTTTTACTTGGCTTACCAATGTCTCTAAGTTTCCTCTTCTGATTGAAAAAAACAAAATGAAGACGAAGCACTTAGTATCACAGAAACAGCCTGCCATTACCAACTCACAGTCTCCACTTTTTTCTCCTGCCAAGGGCTGGCTTGCCATTACTTATAGACATGACTCAATACTGCAGGGGTGACTTTTAGTTTAGTTGGTAGCACCATGGGAGTGGCTCAGATTGGAGTCTCACAGCTTGAGATCTTCACATCTTGAGACCTGAAGTGGATATGGTTCCAGCTTCCAAATCCAGGATTATTTCCTTTAAACTCTCAACTCTTCTCCCCCCAACTGGCTGTAGTACACTAGTGAGTCAGAGGATGGAGATGTATTGGAGGTGAAATGTGCCTTGGCACTGAAAGAAGGACTCATTCTGACCCTACCCACTTTTTCTTTGTGCTGAAGATGTGCTGCATTTATAGTGTATTTTAATTCAGCTGTTTTTCAACACAGCCTTTATATAGTTGTAGCATCTACACCATCTCTTACTTACCCCAAGGAGCCCAGCAATTCTATTTAACCTAGAGCTAACCTAAGCCTATCAGTACCCTCTAGGTTATTATGGTATTAGTGGAATTTAATTTCTGATGAGTGAGAAACTCTGGGTATAAAAACAAAAATAGTTTCTAGAGAGTTGTCCAGATGCAGTGGATTCTTTGATTTTGGTCATTACCACCGCCCTGGTCCATTAATCCTCACAGTTTCAGGTCCATAAAGGCTCTTTGGGGACTTTTCTGTACAACTGTTTTGTTAGAATTATGGCATTAAATTTCTCACATAAATTAACATTATGTTATAAAAACAAATATTTCAATAGCAAAATAAGGAGGGTTCAGAGTTATAGTCATTACATTTTTTCTACTGTAATGGTTAAGTAAAAATTATTTTTTGTCACTAAAAGTGAATTTTGTTATTGCCATCTTAAAATAGTATTTTGGCTCATTAGAATTAACAAAACATATACCTGGATGCTTTCTCATTCATCCTTCATAACACTTTCCAAAAGTCCCTTGGTTTTCTTGGTCATCTTTGAATGGGACCTTACAATTCTGCTCATTGCTCAGTTCAACCCAGGCAAAGATAAACAGAAGAACAAGGGAAGTTGCTCACAAAGCAGTCCAGAGTCAAACAATGTCATAGTAGTTTCTTAACATCCTGATATGTATTTTGCTTCTCAGGAAGAGCTAGATCCAGATGGGGAAAACCAGAGCATTCAAATCTTGGTATGCATAAGAATCATCAGGCTATTTGTCAAACATGTAGATTTCTAGCCTCATCCTAATGCATGTGGTATGGTGGATTTGGGTAGCAAGTAGGAATCTGCATTTTTATTTTTAACGACTACCCCAAATAGTTCTGGTTTGCAGAACACTTTGAAGAAAAATGCAAAAGTGTCCTCTCATAATTAATCAGCCCCTTTACATTCAGTTTGAGTGTTTTATTCATTAGTGCTGTAGGAGAACAGCAATGTTGTCATTTGTGACCCGTAATGTAGATCTAAATCTGTAGTTGAGAAAAACACTTAAGTGCCCACAGTGTCCTGTGATTTGTCCTTTCAATGACTTTATGAACCATACAGAGCTGTATGAACATTTCCAATAGGCTGTAGACCACACTTTAAGAATCACTTTCCACAGCTGTCTTAAAATTATGGAAGAATGCCCAGAAGCTGATATTTAACAACCATGGAAATATATCTACTTGAAATCTTACAAGTAAAAACAACTTTGGGAGGCCAGTTCCCACTTCAGTATTTGGCACTGGATTAAAGTTTCACATCCACATTGGGGATCCACATTGAAAGGCAGAGACACTTGGGTGTTCACATTAATTTCATTCACCTAAAAATAACAGCTAAAGAATGTGCAGCTGATGTTGATCCCTGGCAGCATTCAGTTTGTTTTGCTCTGTCTTGGCTGTGCCCATTATCACGTCTACAGCCTTTGGACATACTTAGAGGAGCCACACAGACTACAATCTAATTACAGAGAAGTATAAAGACAAAAACCTCTGCAAGCAAATACTGAACTATTCTCAAGTGCACAAAACATGTAATTGCTCAAATTTCAAAGTAACAAGTGAGTAAGCAAATACATATAAAATTATAAAATGATGTGACCTCAGGTGATTTCTGTGTTTTATTTTTATGTTCTGAAAATTTTTTATTGCAGTCTAATTGACATACAATAAACTGTGCAAATTTAGGATATATAATTTTACCTTTTGACATGTGTATACACCTCTGATTACAACTGCTATTAAAGTAATGAACATATCCAGCATTTCAATGTGCCCTTTTGTAAACTTCCCTTTCTTCTTTGTCCTCTACTTCTCTGTTCATCCTTAAGCCATCACTGATCTTTTTTTCTACTTGTACACAGTAGTTCATATTTCCTAAAAGTTTATATGAGTAGCATCATACAATATATTCTCTTTTTTTACTTGACTTCTTTTACTCAGCAATTCTTGCCATATGGGTTACTTTTACCTGTTATAAAACCCTACACTACAATTTTTATTTTGGTTTGCACAACTATCAGCTAGAAATTTAAATAAGAAAATAGTACAATTTACAAATATTTCAGTTTTTAAAATTATCCTTGAGTCTTCCTGTTTGACCCACAGATTATTTAGTACTGTGTTGTTTAGTTTCCAAGTGGTTGAAGATTTTTCTATCATTTTTCTATTACTGATTTTGAGTTTTATGCCATTGTGGTTGTAGAGTACATGCTGTGTGATTCCAATTCTTTTACATTTATGGACCAGGCTATGGTTTATCTTGGTATATGAGGTCTGTCCAGAAAAAGTCCATCCATTGTTAATATAATGAGAAAAATTTGTGTGACATTGATGTAATCTGGCAGCCAAGGAGAGTGAGTGGACTGGAATATGCATGTGTGTATAATGACTTCACTGTACTAGTCCGTGGGGGTGGTAGCTGCTGTTGAGTGAGCATGTGTACTGTGTGGCCATCGCATTCAAAATGACTGAGCAAGTAGAGCAATGAATCTGCAACAAATTTTTCACTAAGCTTGAACATTCCTTGTAGAAACTATAAGATGATTCAGAGGGCCACGATTGTGGGCAACTGACGATTGGCAGCTTCATCATGACAATGTTCATGCTCATGCTTCACATCTTATACAGAAGTTTTTGGCAGAAATCAAATCACCCAGGTGAGTCAGCCCGGCTACAGCCCAGATTTGGCGACCTGCAACTTCTGGATTTTCCCAAAACTAAAATCACCTTTGAAAGGAACAAATTTCAGACCATGGATGAGATTCAGGAAAATACGATGGGGCAGCTGATGGTGACTGGGAGAACTATGTGAGGTCCCAAGGTGCCTACTTTGAAGGGGATGGAGGCATCATTGTCCTATGTATAGTGTTTCTTGTATCTTGTGTCTTCTTCAATAAATGTCTGTTTTTCATACTACATGGCTGGATACCTTCTGGACAGGCCTCGTATATTCTGTGGATACTTGAAAAGCATGTATAATCTGTTCTTTTTTTAGTATAGTGTTCTATGGATGTTGATTGAATTCTATTGGTTGATGTTGAATTCTACTTCCTTGCTGCTTTTCTGTGAAGCTGCTTTAGTAATTGTTGAGAGAGTATGTTGAAGTATTTTTCATGGATTTGTCTATATTTCATTTTAGTTTTACATATTTTGCTTTATATATTTTTCAGCCCTGTTCTTTGGTGCATACGCATTTAAAATTGCTGGGTTTTCTTGGTAGATTGACCCTTTAATCTTTATATACTGTTCCTCTTTGGTGCTGATGGTTTTCCTTGCTCTGAAGTGAACTTTATTTGATATTAATATAAGCATTCTTTCCTTTTATTAATTTTGAATGATGTATTTTATTTCCTTTTATTTCCAGCCTTTGTTGTTATATTTATAGTGAGTTTTCTGTAGATGGCATATAGTTAGGTGATTTAAAAAAATCTACTCTGGAGAGGAGGGAAGATGGCGTCGGAGTAAGAGGGAGCGGATTCTAGCTCCCGCACTCGTGGGTGAAAATCCTGGCAGATCTATAGAAAAGCAGCGCACCAATCCATCAGTTATCCAGCATTTGTGAAACTAAAAGAACAGAGACTCTGTTGGACGCTGGAAACACCAGAAAGCGGCAGGTCAGTGGGGCTTTGGGGACCCGTTTAAAGACAAAGCGGCGGCGGGGGCTGGTGCCCCAGGCCAGGTGGCCCCGGTGCTGCATCTACAGCCGGGGTCCAGAGCCATCGGTCTGAGACCAACACCAGAGAGGTCTACCACAGGAGCTTGGGCACCCAGCGGCTCCAGTGGCCACCAGCGTGGGCCAGCAGCTGCCCTGCTTCATGTATAAGCAAAACTGGACAACACCGGGCAGAGACCTGTCTGCTTGCCGGCTTGCATTTTTGGGGAGGGGCACAAAGACACAGGGCTCGGTTCAACTGCAGACTCTGTGATTGCAAGCCTGGGAGGAATCCAGAGATGCATTAGCCTCACGGGTTTGGTTGGGGACTGAGCAGGAATGAGAGACAGGATGTCCGGAAAGTTTTGATCTGTTTTGTTTTATTGAAAGTGGACTGAGGTGTTCTCCTGCCAAGGCAGATTGGCTTGTTTCCTATCCGGCCTTGCAGTGAGCCAGGGGGAAAGTGGAAGCTTTTGGGGACTAGCCACACGAATGGGAAGCGCCCTGCCGGTTACTCCGGGTCCCAGAAGGTCTTAGAAGCCTCCAACGGCAGGGGTCTGGGAAGCCCGCTGCCGGTTACGCCAGTTCCAGAAGGAGGAGCTCCCGGGCGCCGCAGGACAAGGACGCTCCCTGACTGTCTCCTGCTCGGACGCATAGCCGGACTCTGGCGCGCACTGGCGCAGGGCTCTTTGAGCCGGGGCTACTGGTCCTAGCGCCAGACGGTTTCGCGCGTGAGCGGGGGCGCAGAGAACTCTAGGCTGACGCCACTAGGGTCGGGAAGAGCTGGGGCCGGTGCGGACCCGGACAGCCCGGGAGTGTGCCCGAGGTTGGCCAGGGGACCCAGTCAAACACAGGAGCAGAAGGGATACACACCACGCAGTGTGCCATGACGAGCACACAGAGTTTTTAGGTCTGCGCCCAGTCCTCAGATCGGCTCCCGGCTTCCAGTCTCCCCCCCCTCGCCAAGTGTCTGGATCCTGAGAGGGGCTGGCTGAAAAAAAAAAACCACAACGATCGACCCTCAGCCAACTGCAACCAGAAAAACCGGTTCGGCTAGTTTGAAGCCAACAAGTGACATTCCTTTTTCTGAGGGTTTTTTTTTTTTTTTGAGACATTATTTTGGTGCGTTTTTTGGTTTTTTTTCTTTTCTTTATTTTATTTTTATTCTTTCTTTTTTTTTATTTACCTTTCTCCCCTCTCCATTCCTTTTCCTCATCTTTTTGCTTTTTTAAAGTAATCTGATATTTCTTTTAAACTTTATTACTGTTTCTTCTTTCCATACTTTTGTCCTCTTTTCCCGGATTTCCTGTTTTATTTCTTTTTCTTTTCTTTCTAAACTTATTGCTCTTTCTTAAATTCCCCTACCATTTTTTTTTCTTTCTTCCTTTTATTTCTTTCCTTATCATTTCTTTCTTTTACCCACAAGAGTCACAATCAACTTGAAAATATAAAAAGACCAGAGCTGGACCCATAGAAGAGGCCTCCCAATAGTAGAATCAGAGAGACAAATTGCACATTGTTGTAGGAGAGAAGCCACAAGTTGCTGCATATTTGAGTAGGTGGAAGCAGAGAACAACAGGATAACCAAAAAGAGGCTGCACCATTGAAATTCACAGGCATTCCACCACAAAAGTTCATACCATAAACCCAGGGTGTCAAAACAGATTAATCTAAGAAGCTGAGGCTAACAAGAAGAGTCTCACAAACAATGGGAAGACAAAGAAACAATCCCCAAATGAAAGGAAAGGAGGAATCCTCAGAAAGAATGCTAGATGAAACAGAGGCAAGTCAACTATCAGATATTGAATTCAAAGCACTGGTGATCAGGAAGTTCAAAGAGCTCACAATCAGCTACCAGAAACTACAGGGAAGTTACAATGATCTCACTGTGAACTATATCAACATGAAAAAGGAAATGGAAATTATTAGCAAGGGCCAAGAGGAAATGAAGAATACAATTTCAGAATTAAAAAGCACAGTGGAAAGCATTAAAAATAGGGTGGATGAAACAGAAGATCGGATTAGTGAATTAGAGGACAAAGTAGAAAGCATCTCACAGAAAGAACAGGAAAGGGAAAAGAGGCACAGAAAGAATGAAGAGAGATTAAGAGAAATGCAAGACAATATGAAACGTAATAATATCCGAATAATAGGAATACCAGAAGGAGAAGAAGAAGAACAAGGGATAGAAAACATATTTGAAAGAGTAAAGAGAGAAAATTTCCCTAATTTGACAAAAGAAAAAGTCACACAAATCCAGGAATCTCACAGAGTCCCATTCAAGAGGAACCCAAAGAGGCCCACCTCAAGACACATCATCATTAAAATGGCAAACTTCCAAGACAAAGAGAGAATCTTAAAGGCAGCAAGGGAGAAAAAAGAAATAACATACAAGGGTGTCCCAATAAGGTTAGCCACTGACTTCTCAATGGAAACACTCCAAGCAAGAAGAGATTGGCAAGAAATATTCCAAGTAATGAGAAACAGAGGCCTACAACCAAGGCTACTTTACCCAGCAAGGCTCTCAATCAAGATAGAAGGCCAAATAAAGAGCTTCCAAGACAAAAGAAGTCTAAAAGAATTTGCTGCCACCAAGCCAGCTCTACAAGAAATACTAAAAGGTCTGCTTTAAGGAAAGGAAGGAAAAGAGACAGACAGGGAGGAACAGAGGTACAAAAATGGCAATGAATAAGTACCTATCAATAATATCCTTAAATGTAAATGGATTAAATGCTCCAATCAAAAGACACAGAATAGCGTCATGGATAAGAAAGTATGACCCACACATATGCTGCCTACAAGAGACCCACCTCAGGACAAAAGACCATCACAGACTAAAAATCAAAGGCTGGAAACAAATTTTCCAAGCAAATGGACAAGGAAAAAAAGCTGGGGTAGCAATTCTCATATCAGACAAAATAGACTTCAAAAAAAGAGCCATAAAGAGTGACCCAGAAGGTCACTTCATAATACTCAAGGGAAGAATCCACCAAGAAGACATTAACATCATAAATATATATGCACCCAACATAGGAGCACCAAAATATATAAGGAAAATCTTAGAGGAATTCAAGAAAGATATAGACAGCAACACAATTATAGTGGGGGATTTTAACACCCCACTATCAAAAATGGACAGATCTTCCAAACAAGATATCAACAAAGACATTGCGGCATTAAACAACACCCCTTGATGAAATGGACCTAACTGATATATACAGAGCTCTTCACCCCAAAGAAGCTAAATACACATTCTTTTCAAATGCACATGGTACATTCTCAAAGATAGATCACATGATAGGGCACAAAACAAGCCTCAACAAATTCAAGAATATTGAAATCATACCAAGCATTTTCTCTGACCATAAGGGACTGAAACTGGAAACCAACCCCAAAGGAAAAAACCCAAAACACCCAAAATCATGGAGACTGAACGGTATGCTATTAAACAATGAATGGGTCAAGAATGAAATTAGGGAAGAAATCAAAAAGTTTCTGGAAACAAATGAAAATGATCACACAACAACCCAAAACTTATGGGATACAGCCAAGGCAGTCCTGAGAGGGAAGTTTATAGCAATACAGACCTACCTAAAGAAAACAGAAACATTTCAAACAAATGAACTTACTCTACGCCTACAAGAACTCGAGGAACAACAACAAAAACAGCCCAAAGCAAGTAGAAGGAAGGAAATAACCAAGATCAGAGCAGAACTAAATGACATAGAGACTAAAAGTACAATTCTAAAGATCAATGAATCCAGGAGTTGGTTCTTTGAAAAAATAAACAAAATAGACAAGCCTTTAAGTAGGCTCATCAAGAAAAGAAGGGAACGGACACAAATAAACACAATCAGAAATGAAAGAGGAGAGATTACAACTGACACCACAGAAATAGAGAGGATTGTAAGAAATTACTATGAAGAACTGTATGCCAAGAAATTTGAGAACCTAGGGGAAATGGACACATTTCTAGAAAAATATAATCTCCCAAAACTCAACGAAAAAGAAGTAGAACACCTGAATAGACCAATAACAGCAAAAGAAATTGAAGCAGTAATCAAAAAACTCCCATCACACAAAAGCCCTGGACCAGATGGATTCACAGGAGAATTCTACAAAGCATTTAAGGAAGAGCTAACCCCCATTCTTCACAGACTATTCCAAAAAATCCAAAAGGATGGAAAACTCCCTAACTCCTTTTACGAAGCCAGCATCATCCTAATTCCAAAACCAGATAGAGATACAACAAATAAAGAAAACTTCAGGCCAATATCACTGATGAACATAGATGCTAAAATCCTCAACAAAATATTAGCAAATCGCATCCAACAATATATCCAAAAGATTATACACCATGACCAAGTGGGATTCATCCCAGGGATGCAAGGATGGTTCAACATTCGCAAAACAGTAAATATAATTCATCACATAAACAAAAGCAAAGACAAAAACCACATGATCATATCGATAGACGCAGAAAAAGCTTTCGATAAAGTACAACACCCATTTATGATAAAAACACTCAGCAAAATGGGAATAGAGGGAACATTCCTCAATATAATAAAGGCCATTTATGAGAAACCTACAGCCAATATCATACTCAATGGACAAAAACTAAAAAGCTTTTCCACTAAGATCAGGAACAAGACAAGGATGTCCACTTTCACCACTCCTATTCAATATAGTATTAGAAGTTTTGGCCATAGCGATCAGACAGGAAAAGGAAATAAAAGGCATCCAAATAGGAAAGGAGGAAACAAAATTGTCACTGTTTGCAGATGACATGATAGTGTACATGGAAAATCCTATAGACTCTACCCAAAAACTGCTCAAACTAATTAATGAATTTGGCAAAACAGCAGGATACAAAGTCAATATCCAGAAATCAAAGGCATTTTTGTATACAAACAACGAATCAGCAGAAGCAGAAATCAAGGAAAAAATCCCATTCGATATAGCAAAAAGAAAAATAAAATATCTGGGAATAAACCTAACCAAGGAGGTAAAAGACCTGTATGCAGAAAACTACACAGCACTGAAGAAAGAAATCAAGGAAGACACAAACAAATGGAAACATATACCGTGTTCATGGATTGGAAGAATTAACATCATCAAAATGTCCATACTACCCAAAGCAATATACAGATTCAATGCAATACCTATTAAAGTATCAATGGCGTATTTCACAGACATAGAACAAACACTTCAAAAATTTATATGGAATCATAAACGAGCCCGAATAGCAGCTGCTCTTTTGAGAAAGAAGAACAAAGTAGGAGGAATCACAATACCTGATATCAAACTGTATTACAAAGCCACTGTAATCAAAACAGCCTGGTACTGGCATAAAAACAGGCACATAGACCAATGGAACAGAACAGAGAGCCCAGAAATCAACCCAACCCTCTACAGTCAATTAATATTCGACAAAGGGGGCAGTAACATAAAATGGAGTAAAGATAGCCTCTTCAGCAAATGGTGTTGGGAGAACTGGACAGCTACGTGCAAAAAAATGAAACTTGAGCACCAACTTACACCATACACCAAAATAAATTCAAGGTGGATAAAAGACTTAAATATAAGCCATGACACCATTAAAGTCCTAGAGGAGAACATTGGCAAGAAAATCTCAGATATTCCACGCAGCAACATTTTTACGGATATGTGCCCTAGAGCAAGGAATATAAAGGAAAGAATAAACAAATGGGATCTTATCAAAATAAAAAGCTTCTGCATGGCTAAAGAAAACAGTATTAAATTAAAAAGACAACCAACTGTATGGGAAAACATATTTGCCAATGATACCTCAGACAAAGGTTTAATCTCCAAAATATACAAAGAACTTACACGACTCCACTCTAGGAAGACATCGAACCCAATTAAAAAATGGGAAAAGGACTTGAACAGACACTTCTCTAAAGAGGACATACAGAACATCCAGAGACACATGAAGAGATGCTCAATATCGTTAGCTATCAGAGAGATGCAAATTAAAACCACAATGAGATACCACTTTACACCAGTCAGGATGGCTATAATAGACAAAGCAACAAACAACAAATGTTGGAGAGGGTGTGGGGAAAAGGGGACCTTAGTTCACTGTTGGTGGGATTGCAGACTGGTACAACCATTATGGAAAACAGTATGGAATTTTCTCAGAAAAATAAAAATTGACCTGCCTTTTGACCCAGCAATTCCACTGCTGGGATTATACCCCAAGAATCCTAAAACATCAATTTCAAAGAACCTATGCACCACAATGTTCATAGCAGCACAATTTACAATAGCCAAGAGTTGGAAGCAACCTAGGTGCCCATCAGTAAATGAATGGATACAAAAATTGTGGTACATATACACCATGGAATTTTATGCAGCAGAGAGAAAGAAGGAGCTACTACCTTTTGCAACAACATGGATGGAACTGGAAAGCATTATGCTGAGTGAAATAGGCCAGGCATTGAAGGACAAATACCATATGATCTCACCTTTGACAGGAAGCTAAAGAATAAAACAAACAAGCAAACAGAATAAAAACAAAGACGATGAAATAGAGAACAAGTGGGCAGCGACCAGAGGGGAGAGGGAAGGGAACTTAAGGGGAAAAAGGGGGAGGGATTTTGAGGAACAAGTATGAATGACACAGAGATGAGGACTGGGGGGGGGGGGAACGGGAGGGAGGGGGGAGACCGGGCGGGGGGGGGAAGAGGGAAAAAAAAATGTACTTGAAAAGTAACCAAATTAAAAAAAAAAAAATCTACTCTGCCAATATATCTCTTTTAATTGATATATTTAGATCATTTAGTGTAATTTTTGACATTTAGGACTTAAGTCTGCCATTCTATATTTTGTGTTTTGTTTGTTCTTTGTTTCATTTTTCTGCTTTTTTTTTTTTCTTGACCTTATGTGGCTTTCTTAGGATTTTCTCTGGTTTTGAACCCATTTCTTTGCCTGATTTTTTTGGTGATTGTTATATAGATCTATTGTTACATCTATATTTTGTTGCATTTTTCTGGTGTTGTCATTTTATCATCTAGGGTGAAGTATAAAAATTTTATCTCCCTTTATGCCCCTTTATCTTTTTCCATTTATAATATAATTGTGTTAAGGACCACAGTGGACAGTATTAAAAGTTTTGCTTCAATCCTGAAGCATATTTTGGCAAAATCAAGAATAGAAGCAAGTCCTCTTGTATGTACCTATAGTTTTGCTTATGATGTTTTTTTCTTCCTTCCTGATGTTCCAAGCTTCCTTCTTTTATCATGTCTGTTTGTTTGGTGAATCTGTCTTAGTCCATCTTTTAGGGTAGGTGACAAATTTTAGCTTTTTTCCTCCTGAAATGCCTTGATTTTACCATATTTCCTGTAGTATATTTGTCCTGGGTATAGGATTCTAGACTGATGAGTATTTTCTTTCAGTACTTGAAAATATTGTGCCACCTTCTTCTAGTCCATTATTTCTGATGAAGAATCTGCTGTCACTTGAATGATTTCACTGTATGAGATAAGATGTCATTTTCCTCTGACTGCTTTCAAGAACTTTTGTCTTTAGTTTTTAAAGTTTAATTATAATGGATCTTTCTTAGGACTGGTTTTATTCTGTTTGAAGTTCACACTTCTCCTTGAATATCTGTTCCTGTGTTTTGCTCTTTTCAGCCATTATTATTTATTTTCTTTTAAGCACATTTTCAGTCTTGCCCACTTACTCTTCTCTTTCTGGGGCTCAATGACATTAATCTTATATTTTTTGTTATAGTCCTATAAGTCTATCATATTCTATTTTTATTTTTCAGTCTATTTTCTTTTTCTTATTCAGATTGGGTAATTTCAGTTGTTCTATCTTGCAGTTCACTGATTATTTCATATGCCCACTTGCATTCTGCTGTCGATTTCTAAAATTTCAATGAAATTATTCTTTGTGTCTTCTACTTTTGTTGAAACCTTAGTTTTAGTGAGCCTTTTTTCTTCAATCATTTCAAAGGGGTTTCTTAATTCTTATAAAAAGCATTTTTATTAGGGCTGCTTTAAAATTTTTGGCAGATAATTTTAAGATCTCTATAATTTCAATGTTGGCATTTACTGATTATCTTTTTAAATTCAGTTTGAGATTTTTCTGGTTTTGGTGTAATAAGTGATTTTCAGTTGAAACCTAGATTTTTTTGGTATTGTGTTATTGGGCTTTGGATCTTGTTCAAACTTTTGGTTTTATGTATCTTTCTGTGACACCACTCAGGTAGGAGAAAGAGCAATGCTGCTTAATAAGGGTGGGAGTTGGACTTTTAGCTTCCCACCTGGTCTTTGGTGACACTGTAGGGATGAGACGATGTGTTACTAGTTTGTGGGGATGAAGGACCTGGCTTCCTTCTTGGCCTTCTCTGATTTCTCACACCCAGCAGTAGTGTTATGGGACTCACTGGAGTGAGCCTGGGGTGAAAGCCTGGGCTCTCACTGGTCCTTTACTGGCATGGATGGGGCAAAACTGCAGTTTTTATCTGTGATTCCTGGTTGAAGTAGAGAGTTTGTGGTCTAAAGTTTTCTATCTTGCTGTGCTTCTCTTTTTCATGGTCCTTTGGTTAGAAACAAGAGACTTTTGTTGAAGACTTTTTTTGAATGCAGATGTTGCTATTTTTGGCATGTGTAGTTTTTCAGCACCAAGTCTGGGATATGTGAGGCAAAAAGAAAACCCAAGGAACTCATCACCATATTGTTCTTTGGGTCTTGAGTTCTTTAGCTGGTCTTTCTTCATTTTTCTGCCTTCCAGAGTTTTCTTATGTTTGTTTTATATATAATGTACCATTTGAGGTTTTTTTAGTTGTACTTAGCAGAAGGGAAAAGTACAGGAAAAATCTTGGTCAATTTTGATTGATTGCCTTTTAAAAATTATTATGAGTCATATTTTTCTGCTTTTGTGTTCTTTATAATTTTTATTGAATGCCAGACTTTGTGATTTTCATTTTTTTGATTGCTGGACATTTTGTGTATTTATAGATATTCTTGAACTTTGTTCTGGGACTCATTTAAGTTACTTGGAAATAACTTCAGCCTTTTGGATCTTGCTTTTAAGATATTTTAGGCAGAGCCAGAGCAATGTTCAGTCTAGGATTAATTATTCCCTACTATTGAAGAAAGACCCCTTTGTGTCACTCTATCCAATGCCCTATAAATCTTGATTTTTTTTTCCATTCTGGCTCATGGGAACAGGCACCATTCCCAGTCTTGTGTAAACGCTGGGTACTGTTTCCTCTTATTCTTTTAAGTGTTCCTCTCCCCCACCTTGGTCAGATTCTTCACATCCGTGTATAGATAATGTTCAGCGTTATACTCCTGGGGTCCTCTGTTGACCTTCAAGGCTTCATCTCTATGCTCCTCTCCTCTGTCTGGTACTCTGACTTGCAAACTCTAGCTGCTTTGTTTTTCCGGGTCTCTCAGCCCCATATCCACAACTCAAGGATTCTGCTGGGCTCTGCTTGGCTTTGTCCTCCCTACACCACAGTAAGGCAATGAGCAATGACAATTATAGGGCTCATTTTATGTTTCCCATTTCTGTGGGATCACTTGTTTTGATTGACTAATGTTACAGTAAAAATTGCTGTTTTACTATTTCATATAGGAGGGTAAATCTAGTCCCTATTATTCCTTTATGGCTAGAAGCTTAATATCTGTTTTTTCACACCTGTGAAATGTGTGACTGGAATAAATCACATCTCAGCCTGCTTTGAGCTCTATTATTCTATGATTCTATAGTTTGAAGTTCAAGTCTATGAGGGGGCTAGTATCATTGCTATCCCCTTCTATATAGGTGGAATACCTAGTCACAGAACAGACTTTTAAAAACAAACACTTAAATAGACTTGCTAAGTGCTAGTTAGTGTTCTAAGTTCACAGTCCCTTGTCTATGGCACTTGGAGTTAATTTTGTGTTTTCCTATTTTAGAAAGATCAGTATAATCTTGGGGTATAATATTACTTTATACCCCAAGCTGAGTCTGAGGCACCCCTTTGTAATCAAATATCCCTCTGTAATCACATTTCTGAGGCAAAATATGAATATCAACACTTAATGGAATAAATAAGGATTATATATTAGTCTAATTTCAGTTCAGGTTGTTTTGTTGTCAAATAAATATGTCAGTTCTTTAGGTTTTTAGCTGTTTGATTTGACAGTTTTGGATGGGAGATTATATATATATAATTATATATATAATTATATGTTATAGTATGTATACTAACTTATTTGATCCCTGTAATTGATCTTTCCACTAGGCAGTATACTTTTGACCATTTTTACAAATGAAGCATAGAGAGTTAAGTAACCTACTCAAGGTCATGCAGACAGCAAGGGGGGTGGATCCAAGATTCAAATCCAGACATTTTGGCCTCAGCATCTGGGGTCTTATTTATTGTCCATTACTGTCCCCACTTCAGGGAATCCAGCCAGGGCAATCCAGAGAAATCCAGGAACGCAAGCCTGACCCTCAGTATTTTTCAAGGCAAAGGGCTTCTTGGGGACTAGATTAATCTTTACTAGGGGGCATTGTTTGTGCTATAGTGATGTAAAAAAGATATGTGTGTTCTTGGCTTAGATCCCAAGTGGACTGTTGGCTACATTATGCAAACTCCTGCATTTTCTTCAGACATACATCAGGCTGCTTGGGGGCCTGTCCTATCTGATCCTGAGTCTGGTGTCATCTGAGTTCCATGTTTAGCATGTCAGATTATCTAGTATTTCTCAAACATGGACATTAGATTTTTTTAGGTTGGTTTTCATTGTATCAGTATTTGGAAGTTGGCTTCTGATTGTCATTGCTGAAGGCTGGTTTGTTATTATTGGTATCCCAAGGTACCGTGGGCTCTTCTAGAGTCTTCAAATCCAATTTTTGGTTGTTCAAGTTGTACCCTGAAGAGAACTCATTTGTAAGAGGGTATTTGGGGGCTGGAATTGAGTCCGTGTCCCACTCCACAAATTCTGTGGTTGCCCACCCTAATGCATGACATTAGGATTGTATCTGCTGAGATGAAGGAGTGCCTTGTTCTAGTTCATGTACATGTGGCCCATGGTCTACATGTGGTCCTGCATCAATGGTTTTCAAACCCTATTATGGACTGAATTGTGTCCCCCACAAAGTTCATAATGCTGAAGCCCCAACCAAAATTCAACTGCATTTGTAGATAGGGCTTTCATGGAGATAACTGAAGTTAACCTTATTATGATAAAACTGGTGTCCTTGCAGGCAGAGGAAGAGACATCAGAAATCTCTCTCCCTCCCTCTCTCTCCTTCTCCCTCTGTTTCAGCAGGCACATAGGAAAGGCCATGTGAGGACACAGCAAGAACATAGTTATCTACAAGCCAGGAAGAGTGTTCTCACCAGAAACCTAATTTGCCAGCATCTTGATGACAGATTTCTAGCATCAGTGCTCCGGGAACATAAACGCTTGTTTTTAAGTCACCTAGACTGTGCTATTTTTCGTATGGCTGCCAGAGGAGACTAATACACTCTTGCTACCATATGGAGGCAAGGTGGAATGACCCTCAGAGGGATTCCCTAAAATATCTGTAGCCTGAGCACCTAGCACATATAAATGTGGCGTGCTGAGACTGCTCTTAAAATTACCCCAATTCCTTTAGTAATACATTGTGCTAGTTATTTAAGCTCAATTTTATGTCTCCTTTTATTCTGATTTTCTCAAAAATCTAGATAAACACCAAGGACGCTCTTACATGTCATATTTCCAGAGGTCTATCTTCTGCACAAAGCTCTAGTATTATGCCTAAGCCACGTGTAATATTACACATTATTAGTTACTGAAGAGAGAAGTAGAGAAAATGCAGACACAGTTAAAATCAATTTAGCTTTGGAGGACTATTTGGATTTGCACTTAATATGTAAGGAAAAAAGGAATTGATATTCATCTTGCAACATTTAAAAATCAGGTACCAGGACATGTTGTTCTTTTGTCGTCATCTCTGCTGACAAAACTTTACTTTGGACACTGGTTTTTATATCACCTTTTTTGCCATCATTTTATCTTCACAACCTACTTTCTTTCATTTAATTCTGTTCTTTTAAAATTTCTTCAACACACATTGGCATCCTTCTGGTTCCTTCTTTCTGCCCTGCATAGGGTAAAAATACCTTTTTAGATCCCTTCCATTAGGAAAATGTTACCCTTATATTTTGTCCTCAAAGAATATACCACCTTGTGATACAAATACTAGGGTGTCTCTCCACCTGTGTGTTTGTATATAAAATCAGATGTATCAGAAGAGTTGGGTGATGTTAGAATATGTGATATGTTATTGGTGTTAAGCTTTCTTCATCTTTCTAAGGTAGAACTATAATTGTCTATTAAGTATTTATTTTAGAATCGTCTGTGAAGTTCTTGATAAAAATACAGATTTCTGGGCTGGTCAGAGGCCTGCAGGTTTAGATAAGAGTACAAGAATCACTGGTCTGAAACTCAAATGCTGGGAAAGTAGGTGCCATTTCCTTACTATTCCTAACTTCTCCTTAATACTGGGAGTGATGCTATGCACAGGATAGTTGCCGAACAAATGTTTTTTGTTTGAATTTCCTTTTATGATATTAATGTTAGATAAGGTGGAGCTATTTTTGTTTTATGAATAAACAACTCTCTTTGCTTTCAGACTGAGTTTTAGAGGTTTGTTAACTTCCTCCTGCATAATTAGTGCTAAAAAAAAAAAACTTCTACCAGCTTGCCATTATTGACAATGACAAAGAAATTTGCTTTTCAATAATACATTATCACAGTATGTGGAAGTGTCGGGAGGGCGGGGAGCAAACCGTTTTCTATTCCAGACAACAATGCCTCACCATAACCTTGACATGATGCACATTAATTTTACATTATACTCAGGAGCCAGGGAGAAAATGAAAGCTGCTGTTATTATCCACCCAAAAGAGCTGATAACCTTCTGTCAGGAGGCTCAGGCATGCCAAGGCTGTGCCTATCTCATTTATCTCATTATGATCTATTCACCACAGTGCCAGCGCTTGTACTGAAAATCCCAGACATATCGACCACTCTGGCTTCCATTTTAATGAGCATTTAGTTAGCCTGTGTTTAGAAAATGTTTCAATAAGATCAGAGCTATAAAATCTATCTTAGACTCTGTTATTTTTTTACACAAAATTTCTCATCTCTAGATTTAATTTTAACCGAGGAAGCATATCCTAGCAGGATATTGAGAAACAGCAATGACTGGATTTCTAAAACAAAACAAGTCAACTTCATGAAATATAAAATCAAATAGCCTGTGCTTCACTGATTCACCAGCCAAAATGTCTGTAGTTAAAATGAAGTTCCACGGGCAAGTTGGACACTCAAATAAAGTCTAAATAATTGCTGAAGAATAGTAACACATACATAGTGAAGGGAAAATAGTTAATATTTTCCAAGCACCGAATCAAAATAATTAGTGGTTAAGAACATTGTAGCATTCTTCAGTTTTCTGCTAATTATTCAAATAACAAGCCTTTCTTTGAATGTTTGTTAGTAAAAGTCCAGTGTGATGGGAAAGGATTTCTGAATGGACCATGACACAACACTAAGAGACTAATGATTTCTCAGAATAAAAAGGAAGTAAAAATCATAGATATTAAATAACATGTTTATCTATTCTTTCCAGTTTCCAGAGTTAACATATTACAACAGCATTCTTTTTGTTTAGTTATTTTTTTTGGTTGGATGTTTCCATTATAAACAGGTACTGAAATATTTTGTAACCCTTCCAGAGACAACACATTATCAACATGACAGAACTTTGGGCCAGATTTGTAGGCACTGCACCTGCAAACAGACAGAAGGACTCCACCAGGGGAGACTGAGGTGGTCAACCCCTCAAAGTGCATTTTAGCTTTTGTGAGGTCGAGGAGACACTTCTGAAAATAGAATTCTTCTTTGTGAAATAGAGTTCTTTTTCTTTACTTTTTTTTAACTAATGAGGTTGTTTGTGTGTATATTGGATGTGCCAGATGGAAAGGTTTACTCATTAGAGGCAGCTGTTTTAGCAAATTACCTCAGTACAGCATAATGACAGAGTTACAACAGACTATTGAAGAAAATTCTTTTCCTTCCCAGTGAGATCATGAAGACAAGAAACAATTTCAATGAGATTTTTGATTTACTTTGGAAATGGCTCAGTTGGACACATGGGTGATAAGATGAGGTATTTTTGTTCATATTTCATTTAATATTTATATATGAGTGTAAATATAGGATATAGATTTACAATTTGATTTCTTTTTCAACTAATGGATTCATTATCTTTGGCGGATGATCTCATTAGTTCCTTAAGTATGAATGATTCTACTGGGGAAGATTTCTCCCTTTACAATATCCCATTTAAGATACATGTGTGCCATGCACACGATCATAGACCTCCCTTTCATGTTACAGCCTCACAATTATAGCGTTACTCTTGAGGTTCTTGTAAGATCTCCTACTCAGGGTTTCCTTGCCTAGCAAAACCCCTTTTAGTTCTTCAGCTAAAATTTTCGCAAAAGGATGCAATTATACTGGATTTTCACTGTTGCACATAGTATTCTAACAAGGATGTGGAAATAGTATTTATATGTATATATAGAATATTATAATTTATAAAGTGTTTGTGTGTGTATCCTCATTTTATTCTCAAAATAACCTTGTAAAGGAATTATTTCTATCTAACAGACGTGGAAATTCCAAGGTCAGTTATGTTTGATGACTCAGTATGTTAAAGAAGGTCTGAGGTGGTGAAGCTACTCAGATAATTTTCAACAGTGATCAATATCTAATGTTATCTCAAGGCATCCAATTAGAACTATAATATCAGGAAACATCCACTTCATTTTTTCCTTGATTTCAGAGAGAGGAGAAGAGAGGGAGAAAGAGATGGAGAGAAACAATGATGTTAGAGCGATACATCGATTGGTTGCTTCCTGTACAAGCCCCCATTAGGGCCTAAGCCCACAACCCAGGCGTGTGCCCTGACCAGGAGTTGAACCACAGACTTTTGGTTTGCCATATGACCACTAACCAACTGAGACACACCAGCCAGGGCCACTTCATTTTTTTTTAAATAACATACATATGCATATTACTGCTATGGGGACCATGATATGATGAAGTCAGAGAATTCTCTAGTACTTGTGTAAATTTTTATGATTATGGTCTATTTTGTCTCCCATAACACCTTGGGGGTGTTCTTGAGAAATATCACACAGTTTAGTGAAAGGGTAGAAACCAGTGCACCGGAACCTTACATCACGTACGGCAGGGTTTATGCCATGGTTTTTAGTGCTGCAACTTGGATATGGGGAATAGAAATTGTCATGTAGGGTTTCTTATTTTCCCCCAAAGCTCAATTATTGTTGTAAAAATTTAGACTATAACTCTGGTTACTTTCTATGATGGCATTTAGTAGAATTAAATGTAATAAGTATCATTTTATGAGGAATCAAGTTTATGTGATCTCTCCAGCTATAGAGAAGCTTCCTTCATACCTCCTATAGAAATATGTATGTGTGTATATGTATACAGTATATATATTCATATATTTGTAATAGAGTATTACTAGCTGAGAGTACTAAAATTGTTGCCCTCTGACTCCTTCTTGATGGGCTTCAGTCTTTTGGATTTCTATCCAAAGAAATGATTAAGTGTTCTCTAGAAAAATGTGGACACTCTACCTCAGCAGGTTATCCAGGGCACCGACAAGTCAGTAGGGAATGCTGACTCACTAAACCTGAAGGAGCAGTGGAGGTGGAACAACATCAAATGAGTCTCCCACAAGGCACGAAAGTTCCTTGCAAACCAGTATGAGTTACTTGGGGAGATTCTCACACACTCCTGAATGACCCTTAATGCCATGTCTTTCTTCCCATGTTGTCACATTCTCTTAAAATATAAGAGAGCTTTCAGAGCCCACAGTGCTGGGTCAGGACCCACTCCTGGGGTCATGGTTATCAGTGATAGCAGTGGGACAAAGAGGGAAAGACAGCTTCCAGAGCCAATGGTCACCAGGGGTTAAAAAAAAGAAAGGTTAACTCTACTCCTGCAAGCAGATTCTACTGCTGAGACTATGAGAACTTCAGGAGACTACACATTCACTCACAACTTAAAGTTTCTGAGAAAAATTTCAAAATGCAAGGCAGCTGTACATTTGGTGCACCAAACATTTCATGTTTCCTGAACTATCTTGATTATTTGGAACAAAGCGGGTGGTTCTCCTGGACCCAAATTTCTTCAAAGTGTCTTACATTTGAAGAACATAGCTGGGGGTACCCCTTTGGGGATTTTTAGCTGTGTTTGGTTCCGGGTATCACATTGAGGCACAAATTAGCAAAGCTGGAGAAGCAAAATAGTAATTGCAGGGAATTATGACATGGCAGACAAGCTAAGGAAGAGTTCTCAAAGACTAGAGGCAACATGGCGGAAGTTGATTTATGTTCAACTCTTCCAGAATGAATGTGTACTAATTCCTTTTGTGCTTATTTATTAACAAAATTATTCATGGCAATTACCTGAGTCCTTAATCAAATTTAATCTGTTCTTGAATAATCAGAAAAGATTCTTCCTGAATAATGCATAGATTCTCTTATCCTTTTCTTTTTTTTTCCCCGAGAGCCTCCAATGCATCCCTACTTCTTCTTTTCTTGCTTATTCATTTTAGTTTAGTTTTTCTTATTTTTTTCTACAGTGGCTCACTATCCTCTTTCAATTTTGTCATCGACAAATTCAACTACTTCTAACCTCATCTATCTTCCAGGCTGTTAATAAATATACTGAAGAAAAGTGGTCTGGTATTGATTGATCCCAAGGGAGCTTTCCTATTAATCACTTCATTCTTAAGGTTAGCTATTTTTTTAGTACTCTCTGTGTTCTCCCCATTAGCTCCTCTCTATGTGCAGATTTTTAATATTCACACTATAAGAGTTTAATTTGACTATATTCTCAATATTTCTCATCAACAATTGTCCATCACTTCCAGAAGTTTCATGGATCTTGTGAAACTGTGCCTGTGTGTAATGAGGGGTTTGGACTGGATGACTTTCTTACATTAATAGTCTATAACCTAGCTTTGTCCCAACTAGAAACCAAAGAAGCATCAGGGTCTGTCTCAGAGAAGAATAATTAGTACATCCATTAACTTAGGTCCTGTTAACACATCTAGTGTTAACTTTAGTTACTGATAGATTTCAACTGATCTGTACTGTCTATAAGTGATTATTAGTAAATGATAATATAGTTGATTTCTCATACATCATACATACTGAGGATTAATAACCCTTAGTCAACTTTCATATAACTACTGATAAAAGTTTGAAGGTCCTAAATGTATAAGAATGATAGTGATATAAGAATATGGAATGAAAACCCTTGTTGTTTGAGATATCAGAATGTGGGACTTATATGTAATACTTCACTTTTTAAAAGTGTTTATTAAAGTGGTTCAGTTTATTATTTTTAAGAATCTGTATGCCTTAGTATTAGTAACAAAAATTATAGACTGGCCAAACATACATATGAGTAAGAAACTTAAAACCAGTTTTCTTGACCAGTTCCAGAGATAATGTATACAGGTATGCTATCACAATAAGTTACGGCATCACCAGTTGGGTTCCTCTCATGGCAACACCATGTGTTTCTGCTGCAGAAAGACTCCTGCTTGTTGAGTCCTGATGTGACATGCAGTGCAAACCATGTCTCCCTGACCGAGAAACTATGGGTCTCTTAGGCTCCCTTCCCCAAGCAAATGAGAGTGACTGCCAAATTCAGAGTCACTCCTGCCCTTCTCTCTACAACATAGTGCTTTTTAGAAGGGAGACCCTTGCCTCACCTGTGTTTGCAGCTCTGACTGGCATATAGTCTGCAGATTATTCCAGCTACTAACAATATCATCTTAGGTAGTTATTAGGAGTAATAAAGTACTTTCTCTGTTCTGGTCCACTCATTTAATGACACTAACTGGCTGGGCCCTATAGTTACACTGCTATAAAATCATTAGTGTTTGTTGTTATATGGATAATAATAATAATAACAGACATCAGGTATGGATGCCTATGGGTAAAGTGCTTCTATACATTATTGCAATATTCCTAACAACAACCGTATAAGGAAAGTAAGGTTATTCTCATTACTCGAAGGTGGGTACAATGAGGCAAGGAATGCTTAACAACTTGTTCAGTCTGAAAGTTAGTCCTTGGTAGAGTTGGGCCTGGACATCTAGCCAGTTTGTTCCTATTGTATGTTCTTGACTCTCCACCAAACCATGTGGGACTTTTGGAAAAAATCCTCTTAAAGCTGACCTTGCACACTTAATCAACTGGCACAGATGTTTGAGAATTCTTGCCATGGATCTTACCCCTGAGCCTTACTCCATAACCCTCCCCTGATCTCTCCCACCAATAGCCATTAACCTAGGAATAATCACCAGACCTGGACCTTGCTTTAACTGCTCCATTTCCTGCAGCTACCCTCTCTTCCCCATTGTACACACACTGCATAATTTTAGTCCCCTTGCATTTTAGACTCTGGGTAGCTCAATCCATAGCAATCTCTTTGTCCCCTGGCATCACATGCAACACATGTACACCCTCGGTTGTGTGTGTATGTTCATTTAATTAATAAACTTTAGAGTAGTTTTAGGGTCACTGAAAAATTGAACAGAAAGTACAGAGCATTCCCAGATACCCTTTGTCCCATGCACCACTTTCTTTTTTTGAAGCTAAGACAATGCAGATTTTCTCATGGGTTCCTGGTACATGAAATGCTGCTTCTCAATTGAACCACTATAGCACGATGCAATAAAGAATACATAACAATAGCTGTTGAACTGTACATTACTATTCTAATCATACATTTTATTGGCAGCCGTATACCTCTAAAAGCCAGCATTTTATTAGCCTCCTTTGCCTTATAGAAACCCTGCTGCTGTGACAATGGGTAGTAGTAAAGTTAATGGTCTTTTCCCAATTCCTTCTTCAATTCAGAGCAAGAAAGAAAGAGAGACAGAAAAATCACACAGTCATTTCCAGCCCTTTCTGTTAAAATACAAAGAAAACAAGGCACTTTCAAAAATGGTGTGCTGGCCAGCCTCCATTAATATTTATTTTGGCATTAATATTGATAGGAAAGTACTTTGTAGCTGGGCTTCGTTGCCTCCCCCAGTGTCCTCACACTCCATGTTTTGAAGCTGGTGGCCATTAGCTCGTGTCTTCCTCTGTACCCAGCGCCTCTGAGAGGCTTGGCCAGCCTCCAGCTCACTTACGCTTAAATGGACACTCAAGCTCCGACAGACACACAGCTAAATAGAGGCCAATAATTCAATACAGTATGACTGTACTGGGGCTGCTAGTAAATCCATCAAGCAGTAAATATCATCTGAAGCCAATGCAAGCTTTTATCTTTCCAATTTTTTTGTATGTCTGAGCGAAGCCCAGGCATTCAGCGAATCATGTAATTTATTCTGCAGAGCTGAGCTTGGGCTGTCTCAGACATCATATTGACTTTTTTTTTCCATCTGTCAGGGGTAGTCAGCAGCTCTGCTATTGTGAGAGCGCATCACATTACATCTATCTATCTATTTATTTATTTATTTCCGCTGCTGCTTTGTAGAACGATTGGGCAAGAACACATTATATCAGATCAACGAATACTAAGAAAAGCATCTGAACATCATTACGCCAGCATGTTAAACATTTGTCCTATCCAGTTTGTTAAATCAGCAAATGTATTTCCAGCAAATGCTTGTAATTGTTCATAACAGGCTCCCTACTGCAGGGTTTTATTAAGCTGAAAATATGGCCTGTTATTTTTTCCAGCTCTTTAGGTCAGCAGTGATGCCAACATTGTAAATAATGCTGAACAGCTGTTGTATGGACTCGCTGTGTATGTGTGCCCACACAGCCACACACCTAGCTGCATTTTTTAATGTCACACACATTTTTTGCATATGTGTAGACCAGTATAATCTAAAGTAGTGTATATTTACTTGGCAAAGTTAATGGAGTGATTAGGTTAACAATCAGGTTAATGATCAGGTTACAGCTTACAGTGGTTAGAAAATCTGCTTCCTGATCAATCAAAATTTAGACTAAGAATAAATCTCTTTTAGTGGCTGTTCCTGTTTTAATGAAAGTGTAAAAAGTATAGACCCTACATTGGAACATTTTGAGGACTCTCTTGGTCTTCCTTTTGTGTAACCCACGATCTAAAAAGAGGCAAGATCCCCTTACGATGGGACCTGAGCCTGCTAAAGACAAACCTGGCCAGTTGTACATAGAATGATTGGGGGATGACACCCCAAGCACAACCTGCTCCCCACTGAATATATTTCCCAAAGCCACCAGCCCGCTCTCCGAAGCCAATTGTTTTGCTTCTAAGACTCCGTTTGACTCTCAGTTGACTCAATTTGGACTGCATCATGGGAAAGTATTTTAAAAATAACTTTCTTGATCTCCTCTAAATAATCATACATTATAAATATACTTCCTAGAAGCACCAATACAGAATGTACAAATGGAGCAGTGCCTTAGAATCAGCTGCGTTGTTTGCCCAGCTTAAAAATAGTCTTTGAAACAAAAAAAACCAGACCTTTTTAAATATGGCTATAAGTGAGGCAATTCATATTTTAAAAAGCAGCAGAATCAACATTGTTTTGAGAAACCAATTCTTCCATATGTATGATCAGATTTTTTAGAAAGATAACATTTCATTCCTTTGGTAGGCTTTGCATTCTTTGAAAAGATGCTCCTGGGTTGTACTTGAGAGAACATATCTCTCCATGGACTGATGGTGAAGAATGGCTTTGTATTTCATGCTCCATTATTAGTGTCGCTACCTCAGAAAATATCAAATTGGTTTCTACTTCCACATCCAAGCAGAAGAATCTGGGTAGACATGAGTCTTATCCTGAGATTGGGTAAAGTCATGGCTCGCATCCTAAGCTGTATCAGTAGAAATATCCTTTCCCCGCCCGCCATGGTAGACAGCATCATGTGCTGAACATCAGTGCTTATGTTCAGTTCCCCTTTATTAACCTCCAGTTCGAAAGTCCCACACAGTACATGTTGCTTTTAGTATTCCAAAGAGTAGGCACACTGTCTTTCCAAAGAAACACATTAAAAAGGCAACTTGCGGTGCCATTTTCTAACACCTGAGAGCAATTAATGTAAGCAGAGACAGGAAACATCATCAATTATTTAAAATAAAATGAATATGTAATGCTGACCTTTTCCAACTGCCATCAGTTTTATACTCACACCTGAGTAAGCTCAGGGGAACACAAAACCCACAAGGTACTTCCCATTGCAATCTGCAGCCAGGCAGGCATGTGCCACAGAGGGAGCTGCCTGGCGATCTGGGCTCAGCGCTGAGGACAGTTCAGGAGCTCACTACACCTGCCAAGGGTGTGGGGGCCTTTGGCTCCATGAACGCATAGCCACCTGGGACTGGCAGCTTCCTGTATTATGGGTCCCTGCCCACCAGCTTTCCCACCCATTCCACCTGTTTTTTTCTTTATCTTATAGTCCTACCATCTAAAGGGAGAGGGCTAACATTTCTGTTTTCATATATTTTTGAATATGTATGTCTATTTACATATATTCTATCCATTCATATAAAGTTACTAGTTTGTTTTTCTCTTTTAGAATTAACCTTTTCTGTCCTGGAAAAAGAATAGGAAGTGGTAAATGTGGGCCATGCTTATATGGGAAGCCCAAAGAGATGTGTTTATATAGCTTCAGTAGCCAGTTGCTAGAATTAAATGAATTATCTTCTTTCTGAACAGAGGGTCTTTCTGCGAGTAGGAGAGCCCAGCAACGGTGGGCACTGCCACAGACTAGAAATTGGGGAAGGATACATCACAGAAATACAGAGTTTATTACCTAACATAATTGCTTTGCATGACATATGGCATGAGCCAGGATTTGGCAGAGTAATGGTAGATTTTCAGCGCAAAGCCTATTAGAAGACAAAGTACAAAAAGTCCTTTGTGACTGCTCAAGCTAAACAAGGCTTGAAGTGCCAATGTCTGTTTCTTCCCTGTATTAGCAACTGATATTAGTGACTCCAAGAAAACTCCCAGGGGGTCTCATGCCACATGACACAAACTTCTGACTGGGTCATCTGTGTATGATCCTCCTACAGCTATTCTGACACTTGAACTAATAATACTGTTGGCTGTAAGACTCAGTCATACCTATGGAGGCAAAGTTGATTATTATCAATTTATCACAGACCTACTTCTTGGGCTATTATTAAGAATCTTTTTAAATTTTCTGTTATAAAGCCTTTATTTTTTTTAGCTGGTCATCCACTCACATTGACATAGAGCCTAACCAAAAACAGGTTTTGTTTGAGAGGCAAAACAAACAAACAAACAAACAAACAAAATAGAACAACCCTCCAGCCTCCTGCCGAAACAAGGGGAAACATTTGCTAATGCAAACTACAGATAAACAGCAATAAGTTTTTAATGCTGTCTTCTTAATTCTATGGCCAAAAAAGGGCTTTGTTCTTTTTAATGTGGCATTACACATCTTAAACTTTAATGTGAAGAAATGACTGAGGAGGAAAGCTAGCCTGAAGAATGTTTTTCCATTGCCTTTTTTATCACCACCATATCAGATTTCCCGTCTCACATATGCTAGGTTTTAGAAATCCATGCTAAAAGGCAGAACCGGGATGGGGTAAACAATATTCACAAACAGTACAAAAATATCTTTCCACCCAGAAATTCCCTGTTAAGGAGCCATCTGTGTATCCCAGGGGACAGGGACATTTACCACTGCAATCGTACAAATTCCCTTTTGCTTTAGATGGAAGCACAACTTCCAGGTGATAGACTCTTAAATATTATAAATCCAGTTATTGCAGTGACGTGTATATGTCAGTGTTCACAACTGGGCATGAATGGTTTAGAAAACCACAAATCAAAACATTAAGTCATTGTGGTTAGAAATTAAATGTAGAAGAGGAAACATAGTTTAAATATGTTATAAATAAACTATTATACCATTTATGATTCTGGGAAATTGGGGACTTTCAGGATAAACAACTAGGAAGTTATACCCCTATCCAAGTTTCATATAGCCTGAGTTTTATATAGAATTTTTTCATAGATCCTGTGTCACTCAGAATTACTAAGCCCAGAAATCATGAAATTAGAGACAGGGACATTTCCCTGGCCACAGGATTTCAGCCAGAATTTAAAGGGTATATTACATAAAAACTCAGCTTTTTAAATGCTATCATTGCAGAAATTTCTGCAGAAACCACAGCTTAAAAAAATAACCCCCGAAATAGTGAGCTTGATTCAATTTAGAACAACTGCACATCGGCATAGGGAGACAGCATCCTTTGCCATCTGAGTCTTTGCAGTGTAGAGCGCATGCCCGGAAGGTAGAGGGTGTCGGTCAGTGCTGCTGGTGAGTGGAGTGCGGGCAACACTGGCATGGGACAGACAGTCCTCTTTGGCATACAGGAAGAGCCTTTTCCATAATCTGAAGGGGTTACCAAAAATCTCTTGCCATGCAGAGCAGAAGCTTAGCTTGGTCTTAATATCAGAGGAAGTAAGACTGGGCAGTGGGATGGGTGGGGTGGCAGACCTGTCAGGGACAAGGGCCAGTATCATTTGCTTGACACTGTGGAGCCCAAAAGAGGACAACATCCTTTGTATTATTTTTAGACTTGAGCTTTTGATGATACATTTCATTTTGCCTTGTGTTTTCTTTACCATAATTTAACATCACATCTCTATATTTGTTTCATTTTTGTTTGTTTGATTTTGCAAAAAAAAAAGGTACTACCTTTGGAAAGGTGTCCCAGCTTCTACAACTACATTTTTGTCTAAGGAGTTTTACTCTTGAAAAATATTCTGGTTGGCAAAATCACCTTGACCAGATCAAGTTTTCTTAGAGAATCAGTAGACTGAAGGAAAAAAAAAAGCACATACAATGGTCCTGAAAGTCATCCAATTCCAAAATCAGACTGACTTGGGAATCTTCCATTCTCTTTCAGCTGTTCAGGAACTGTGGCACTGTGGTTCTATCAGCCGTGTTTCCTTTTACCATATCTTGCCGTGTGTAATGCACACTCATGTTTCAGGCCCAAAATTTCAGGAAAAAGATTTGTTTTAATTTTTTAATTCAATTTTTAAATTTATTTATATTTAGAAATAAAACAAATGGTCATATTCCAGGGTACTATTTTGTATACAGATACTGTTACTGCCTTCTAGAGGTATACTTTTAATGCATAAGCATAAATAAAAGAATTAAAAACATTTATATAGACATGGAATTAGTGCTACCCATGTATAATGCTCATCCTTATTTTTCCATCAGCAATTTGGGCAAAAAAAGTGCACATTATACTTGGCAAAATATGATGCATAGTTTATGGAGGCTAAACCACTTCTCAAAGTCTTTGCAAATAGAAGAACCTCAAGTAGCAACACTTTACTGGATGGAAGATTATTACATATTAGTGGTAGTTGTGGCATATAAAGTTATGTTCTATATTCATGTTCATATTAACTATCTATTAAAGTGATATAGTTCTCTTTTTTAAGATGTAATTTAATCACTTTTAATTAATGATGCTGTCTTTATAAAGCTCTGAGTTGGAGGCCCCTTCTAGGATTGCTAGAGATTGCAAGATCTATTTCTACATGGAAGTATTCCAGGAGAGCAAAGAACATGTGTGAAAGACTAGGGGGAAGATAGTAGCATGCTGCATTGGAAGAAATTAAAGGAAGGAGTATGGAATAGAGGTTCTAGACAGAGTGATGAAAGATGAGCAATGAGCACATCAAGCCCTTGCAAAGTCCAAGCTAGACTCTTCGTAGTAGAAAGAAGGTAGTGATAGGATTTCAAGCCTGGGTCAGGAAGAAGGCACATACAGATAGATAGCACTTGGCGATGAATTGAATATGGGGAGGAAGGAGAGAAAGGTTTCAGGGAAACATGCTCAGATTTCTACTTCATTAGCCATATGTATGGTGTCTTTATGATGCAAGAGAAAACCTGGAGTAAGCTTTCAAAGATATATCTTGACTTTAGTTTTGGATGTGATGGATAGGCTTGGAGTATCCATGTGGAGATGCCAAGGTGGGGCAGTTGGAAAATAATGAAGACTATCAATCCCCGTAACACATGGATCTATACATATCATACAACCTGCAAAGCAGACAAAGAAAAATTCTCCCAAGGACAAAAATCTTAATATTTGACCAACAGTGCAGATGTTTTCAACTGCACATCAGCTCCCCTTTTAAGTAGCTCTTTGTAAGTTTGCTAATATGTAGGTTCATCCTTTCTTTCCCCCTTGCTGTGTTTTACCATATTCCTCTCAACTTGAGTTTCAGAGCCTTCTGTGTCTTTCCTTACTTATCTCAAGCATCTTTTAGAGAGAATATGGATTTTACCTGATAAAAGAGGACCTGTCATTTTGAAGAAACTGAAGTGGATGGTTCAGAGGACTTTTGGCTGGTGAAAGTCTTCCTTTATTTAAATTCAGCTAATTCAGGTATTATTTTCCCACAGGAAGCAAGTTTAAGAGAGACATAAAAATTTAAATCACCTCTATATAGGTAGTAATTGAAGTTGTGTCCATGGATGAAACAGACTAAGAAAAGGAACTACTGACTATTTTAATCCCTGATATTTAAACATACTGATCATTGCATGGGTTAGACAAAAGATTTCCATTTTGACTTTTACCATTTATTCAAGTTACTGGCATCACATGATGCTAGCTTTTTAATCTTATTGGTGTTTTATAAAAAGCATCAAATTGTTTATGTTCTTAACATATGTATGTTGAAAATTGATGATAAGAAATATAAATTTGGTCTTTGTCCACATTTCAGGCACAGAACTCTTAAAATCTTTGAAATTTCCAGGTGAATGAGAGTAGTAAAAGTGTCTTTTGCGTGTTAATAGAGTGACTTTTAGAATTCCCATAAGAGAACACATAGTAGGTTACCTGGAGCTAAAACTCGTTGACTACTGGGCACTCTTCTGAGGACTTTACATGAATTTGAATTGCTTTTTTAACTTTTCAAAGATCCTTTGAGGGAGGAAGGAAAAGAGGGAGAGAGAGAGACTGTTATTCCCTCCTTCCCCCCATTGTACAGATGAGGAAACCAAAACTCGAAGTTATTATCATGGTGAAGGTTATATAGGTGCTAAATGCTGTAATAGCAGTTCTTAAACTTTCATAAACACCAGGATCACCAGGAGGGTTAGTTGAAGCACAGATTGTGGGGCACCATCCCCTGAGTTTCTGATTTAGTAGGTTTGGGGTCAGGCTTGAGCATTTATTTGTATTTTAAGCAAGTTCCCAGATGATCTGGACCATGGTTGAGAAACATTTTACTAGAGCTAAATTTAAATCCAGGAATTTTGACTTCAAGGCCTGTGTTCTTTTTTTTTTTTTTTAAGATTTTATTTATTTATTTATTTCAGAGAGAGAGAGGAAGGGAGAGAGTAAGAAAGGGAGAGAAACATCAATGTGTGGATGCCTCTCATGTGCCCTGACTGAGAATCGAACTGGTGACCCTTTAGTTCACAGACTGACACTCAATCCTCTGAGCCACAGTGGCCAGGGAGGCCTCTGTTCTTAATTAATGTTTTCTCTTTCTTTCTGTCTTTCTTTTTTTTTACAATTCTTATGCTTGTGAACATACTCATTTTTATATGATATTTATTTCTTTTTTCCCCTTTTAAAAAAATATTTATTTTTAGAGAGAGAGGAAAGGAAGGAGAAAGAAAGGGAGAGAAACATCAATGTGTGTTTGCCTCTCATGTGCCCCCTACTGGGGACCTTGCCTGCAACCCAGGTATGTGCCCTGGCTGGGAATCGAACCAGTGACCCTTTGCTTCACAGGCCGGTGCTCAGTCCACTGAGCTACACCAGCCAGGGCCTGATATTTATTTCTTAATTGATTTTTGATTATAGATCAAAAGAACATAGAGAAGCTATAAAGTGAATTCCAACTAAATTTGGACTTTTCTTATTACTGTTTTGGAATTGGTAAATGGATTTCTTTCCTCATAGAATCCCTATAGGTGAACTACCTTGAAAAAGTTTTAAAATTTTATTTTTGGAAGTTGAAAGCCAGAATCATTTCTGGGAACAAATTTCTAGACTCTTCAGCTACATTTGTTGTACCTGGTTTGCTAGGCACATCTGTCTTAGTCTAGTTGTGTTTGTTTCCCTTTATTGCTGTGTGTCCCAAGCATGGGAAAGTTCTATGTTCTGTGAGATTAAGAAAACATTAATAGTGTAGAACTTGTTTTATAAAACTTGGAGGTCTTTTCTGAATCCTAAACTATGAAGTAGTTGAAGTTGGATTTATGTCATGTTCTCTTTCCCTAAATGAAACAATTAAAGTTCTACTAAACCAATAATTTATATGTTGACAAAAAGAATGCTCCATTGGAGATGAAAAAAATCCAAGATAACCCTTATAAATGTAATACTTATCAACTGGCCATTGTTTTTTGCAAATGTCACTGGACTTACGCTGATCCAACTTCCAAATAGAGGCTTTAGTCTTCTTTGCATTGAGTGTCAAAGAAAATTCAATTCATGAAATCTATACATGTGTCCTAATATATTCACATTGGATCTGGTCTTTATTGTTTTTAAATCATAATGAATGTATGCACACTCTAAACTGTGAATTTCTATCACTCTATTTAATGAAATCAAATTGATCTAAAACAACAAACACGTCATTAAAATTTTTTTTAATCACTGAAGGATAGTCATCTTCTTCAATAATTTCCCAGCGTGTACTATCACTGACTATTGGGCAGCAGCTTTCTGACATAGAAGCTGTGCTGCTTCTACGGTCTGAGCCATTTCTCAGCAATGGGCAGCCACCTTCAAGTGTACAAGCCATTCTGCTCTTATGTCCTGAGACTGACACGCAAAAGAAGCCCTTTGTGGTGGCAAGAGAAGACCACAGAATTTGCCCATTTAAAAGCAACTAGAAACATGTTTCATCATAGGAAAAGACATTAAAAGTCTCCCTTATAGAGTGTTTTAATGGAAAATATTTCAGTCAAATAAAACTAGAAGTACAGAAACAGAAAAAATTAAGTGCTTTTTTATGTATTTATTATTTTTCCAACATAACAAGACTTAGCACATATTTTGGGAAAAAATTTGTTTTTAAACTAAAAACTTATTTCTATAGTAGTTTTGACCATAGGTTCTTCCAAGTAAGCAAAAAAAAAAGTTTTAAGAGAGTATGAAAAAGAATGACAAATTGCCTATCCTGCTGAGTTAGATTGGCTTATATATGAGCTAAGAGCACTTTTTGACTTATTTAAGTCTTGTCGTGAAATTTGTCAATGTTTTCACTGTCCAACATATTCCTATTTGAGAGAATGTCATGACATGTGAGTTTTAATGGAATTCAGAAACTCAGCCTCCAGCAAAAGGGAGTTAGAATTCCAGGGTAATATTAAAAATGCTAACCAACCCGTAGAGCTCTGTGCTGCACCTGTGTTTATAGGCAGCCATCCAGTCTTGGGGCAGGGGCTCTCCACTGTTCCCAAATGCTGCAACTGGAAAGTGAGGACCTGACTTTGGTCAGCCAACTGGGTCTTCCTGCCTAGGACTTTGTTTTAAGTGAAGGACAAAAAGGCAGAGGGCTGGTTTGATTCATCCAAGCATAGCATCAGTGTCCAGTGGAGAAAGTACCCAGCCATGGACAGTGATCCTGCAGCCACTGTGCTATGCCCAACGACTGTTTGTCCTGGCAAAGCTATTCTTGTTGAAAAAATCACTTCAGCACTTCCTGCCTCCTGGTTCTCCACAGCTGCCTCATTTCCTGCCATTTTCCAATCTTGTTCCTCCGTCCCCTCTGGCTCTGGCAACTCCTGACACTTTCTCAATAACTCACTTTGCTCTTAAGATAACTAGATCTTGGAAGTTTGTGATCTTTCAGGTCAGGAATTCTGGTAGATAATTAACTGAAGACAGGCTCAAGTTGTCTACTTTATTGCTTCCTTTCTCCTGGGTCCATTTTTTCCTTGCAAGTTTTTGGAGGAGGTCCCATGAAGAAGAAGACAGAGGCTGTCTTTCTGCGCTAGTTACAAGGATTTCCAAGAAAGAAGGTTATTCCTCATTGCCTCCCTTCCCTCCCCTCTTTTAAGAACTATGAGAAAGAAACTTGTGTGTTTTCTCCACTGAAAGCCACACACTGTTTTGGGGGGATATAATAGGGAGATTTTATTTCTTGTCTCCACAGGCGTTAGAGTATGTCATTAATAGCAAATGATTTTGTTTGTGAGGATTGATTGGTTAAGAAATACCCAAAATTTTGCTGTAGCATCTTACTTATTATGGCCCACAATTAGATATTTTGTGTAAAATTATTTTATTTCTATACACTCCCCTTGTGACAGAAAAGATGCATGTACTCCATAAAAATAAAATTAATTTAAAATAAGAAAAATAAAGTTAAGGGAGAATGTACACAGGTATGAAATTGGGACACAAATTATATGCCAAGAAACATATTTACTAGAAGTGAGCCATGAGTTCTGCAAGTCACTCTTATAGAGCAAAGCAGAGTGTGATACATATATTAACCTATCAAAATCAATTTGAAGACTTAGGTAATAGATGTTTCCTTAAATAGGACTGAGCAATTTGTTTTCTTTTCCCCTGCAACTAGATATCTAATAACTATCTGCCCTCAACATTGTTTGAGCATTTTCCAGCCCTGTAATCTTTAGTTGTCTCAAATGTTTTATGATTTAATGGTAGTACCTAGCAATAACTTTACAAATCATGAATTAAAATGGGTTGTTCCATTGTTATTTTACATGACTCAGACATTCAGTTCTATGCTCTTAGATTTCTCAGGGGTTTTGGAGAGTCTAATAGATTAACACAGCTTTTTCTGTCTTCAGAATCCCATAACTTAGAGATGGCAGTTGTCAAATTTTCAGCATTTATTGCCTTGTGTTTAAGGAGCTGCTGGTTAAAAGTTATATTAACTTAGGGAAACGTTATTCAACTCCAAAGAAACAGAATTGTTTTCTGAGAAGGTTGTAATTTAGTCTAAGTTCCACTTGACTAGTCATGGAAATAGCTACATCGCTCCTCACCGGAAGTGCACGCTGCTATCATGCCCATCAGAACCAAGGCCAGCTGTGTGGGCTCTGGGAACAAGCAGCCCTGCAAACGAGTTCCTGTGGCACAGGGCACACCACCACTTTACTCCCTGAGCCGTGGTTTCTTTATCTGTGAGTGGGGATAATAATATATATCTCCAAGAGTAGTGAAGACTGAATTAAATAATGTATTTTTAAAACCACCCTGCACATGTCTGGCACGTTGTAGGTGCTCAAACTAGCTCTTCAGTAACTTTACTTACACCTAACGCTGTGGTTCTGTTGTGAAAAGGCTTTAATTAAGGAAAAAAAAGATCTCAAAACAAATAAAACCCAAAAGCTCTCTTTTGAGAGTATCGCCAAATTTGTGCACAAAGTATTCATGTTTGATAATATAATTAATCTCTTCCATTAGAAATGTAAACTGATTAGCACAATAGAATAAAAAACTTCTATGAGTAATGAAGGAAAGATACATTGTAGCAATAAAACAATGACATTTTATTCCAGTTTTTGTGAACTTTATATATGTTGCTCATCAAGAGGTAGAATCCTTGTGTGTTCCCTCCCTTCCTCCCTCTCCCCCCTCTCTGTCTTGCTGCTGTGGTGTATTTTAAATGTCTGAAGAATTTAGAAATTTTAGAGAACTCCAGCAGCATTCTAAAGAGGATAATTAATATCCGGGGTGACTGAGCGACAGTACTTCATTTAGAACTTGTTATTGGCTTCAACGCTGATCTACGGCAGATCCCACACATATCTGGCTGCACATTTGGGTCACTGAGGGACCTTTCAAAGAATGCCGATGTCTCAGCACTATCCCCAGGGATTCTGTTGTAAATGGTATGGGACCTGGGCATTTTAAGGTTTAAAAGTTCTCCAGGAGTTTCTAGTGTACAGCCAGGTTGGAATCCACTGCCTATATGTATGTGGCTGATTGATGTCCTTTATGTCTCCTGACTCCCAGATAATGTCTCCCTTTCAGACCTCTCCCCTACACACACACCCCTCCCAATGGGACGGGCTTAGGTGCCTGTGCTGTTGGCTTTCCTAGGACCCTGCACTTCCCCTTTCATAGCACAGGTTGCATGTACTGTGGTGGTTCTTTCCTCACACTAGACCATAAGGACCATAAAGGCAGGGGGATGACTGTTTTTTTGCAATTATCTTCCTGGCATACCTACTTATTGATGCTTATAGTTGAATAATTATGTAAGTTGCTTTGTTTCCTCAAACAGGTCGAAGTACTTCCTCATGTCTTCAAATAGTTTAGTGTAAGGATGTTCAAAGACCAGATGTCAAGGAGAGTAAAGATGAGGTGAAGCTGGGGATGGGATGAGGGGCACCCGCAGCAGTGGTGGCCCTGAGGGGAGCCAGGGGGGCTGCTACTTCTGCTGTGTCTCGCTTAGAAAAATAGAGATGTGGGCATGAATGACTTATTAATTTATTGTGCGGGAAACTATGTTTTATACTCTGTAGAATAAACCCTGCAGAGAGTCTCAAGAAATGTTGAGTTGGTGTATCTGCAGTGAATCAGGGTAGAATGAAGGTGGTAAATTTTTCATTACCTACCTAGGTGCCTCTCAATACGTTGATTTAGAACCTTAATTAAATCTGTTCCACTTTGCAAAGGAGTCACTAGGGACAACATTAGTTTGGTTTATTGGGAACCTTGGTGGTCTATTTGCAAGTCAGCTATTGACTCTACCTCATCAAGAGATTGAATTTTCAATGTGTCAGTTTACCCATTTATAAAATAGTAATATTAGCAGTTACACTGTGCAAATCCCATTCACTGTTGGCAGAATATCCATAGAACTTCTGACAGATTCATTTAAAAAATGAATAACATTTTACTGATTTGATTGCAATTTAGCAGATACACATTTAACACTTCAATTATATTAATCAAAATGAAAGTTTTCACATGACAGTTTTAAGCCAACAGTCTTAGTGTTTTAACCTGTTTCACCCTTTTCATTAGAGTGTAGAGTTTGATAACTGCATAATTGTAAAATAAAACCAGAGAACTCTGTTTCAGAGATTTTTTTTGGCTTTTACTCAGGCCTTCTGAGCAAATGAAAGAGCATTTCTATTTTGTCCACGGAGGAAAATGATTCTCTCTCTCCTTTGTTTCTCTCGCACTGGGGTGCAGTGCTTTGTGTTATTTCTGTGCACGCTGGTCTTGCTGGCAACTCAGATGTGTCTCCAAGGTGGGAGCCATGGCAGTGTTTCATATTATATGTACTTGCTTGAGTCAAACCTGGAAGTCCCTTTGGACTCATCTTTGCTCAGTTCCTATATCCAGTCATAAAGTCCTGCTCATTTTTTTTATTTGGCCACCTTCTCTCTCCTCTTTCCTTTTACAACAACTGTTCTCATTAAAGCACGTGATTTCTCTCCAAGAATATTTCAACAGCATTCTAAGTTGTTTCCTTGCTCTTCTGTTCAAGTTCATCTTCCATAGATACCTCAGAAACTGATCTATAAAATTATAGAATACACTTATGGATTACAGTTACTTTAAAGTTCCATATTTGCTTTCCTTAATGAGTTTCTGCATTAGTGTTTGTATGAACGAAGTTTGCCAAGATCAAGGCACTTTATAATACCAGCTTCTTGGGCTGACACACCAAATGGTCCAGTGGACTAACCCTCCAGGTTCTTGGCCAGGCCAATTAAACTCCCAGTTATACCAACTGCCTATACCGCACAAACAGCCCTAAGACAGGCAGTTTGCGTGTTTTCATTCCACTACCTGAGAGACCCTTACCCTCTTTTCTTTGCCTAATTTCTATTTCCCTTCATTACCCAGCTTGGGTATAATGTCTTGTAGAAAGCTTTTGCTGTTTACCTCTCTCTGAACTCCAGGCCAGGTCAGGGGAGGTCAGGCCAGGTCAGGGCATGCAACTTCCATACACAAGTGCATGCCATTGGCTGCACTTGACACCTTATATCAAAGATACCTGGTGATAGATCTGTCTCCACCATTAGGTGATACATTTTTTAAAGACCTGGCACCCAGTTTTATTCCTTGGAGTTATTATAAAAATATTGAAATGAATTGGGCTTGCTATTCACAGAGTCTAATGTAGTTTGTGAGTTAATGTTCAATAACTATTGAAATTTTTAGGTTTGTAGATTTTTGCATAATACAAGAAAGATCTCTCATAAGGAGTCAAACTTTATCACTTAGGTTAAATCAGAATCTAATACCCACTTATTAGCAACAGTATGGTGTGGACTGGAGAAGTTTAAGGTAGATTAATTTCTGGTCTTTCCCACTCTCAGTTTCTATTTCTTGGAGTATTCCACATTGGATATTATTATAATCAATGAATCAGTCTCTCTCTCACTTTAACAACAATGCTGAGAAAGTGTGTATCAAAGAAAGGGCTTACAAAAGAGGAGTCAAGTGGACCCTCTTTCCCTGTCCTTCTTGGCTGATCTTCCATCACAGCCCTCCACAGCTTCAACCCACCCATTGTTCTGTTTCAGCCTTTGGTGGGCTTCTTCCAGCTGCTGTAATGCTGGTAGTCCCTCTGTTCAGTACACCTACTACTTCAGCAGATTCTCAGCCATTCTTCTGCTTAAGCTAACACACATTGGCAATGCCTTAGCCTAATGCCAATCCCAAATAACCAACAAAGCACAAGGTAGATTTTTGAACTGTGTAGTCCAAGTCTTTACTTGCAGATTCCATGAGCTACTCAAACTCAGCATACCAAAAAATAAACTTTTGTGTCTCCCTCAGATTTTTTTCTCATTATTTTGTTCTCCATTTTTGTGACTGGGAGCAGTATTCATCTAACTTATTTATTTTCTCTTATATGCTATACCAAATTTGAAATAAAAACACTTATTCTATTTCCATAATGTTTTAATTTCATTACAGTTTTATTATCCAGGGGATATAAACTGGTGATCCCCTGGCTAGATCTGGCTCATAGACGAGTTTAGCATAAGACTTGGATGTGAATGTATTCAGGTGGGCATGTGCTCTTCAGCTTGCCATTGACCCCGTGGCTCCTTGTTGAGTGATGTCGTCTACTATCTGAGGTGACATCACCTACCTGGTTCCTTTAGGTTTCCCCTCCCTGGCCTATACCCACATTATCTCTCCTAAGTGCCTGGGCAGCCTCTTAAATTGATTTCTGGACACCAACCAAGCAATCAGATCACCCTACTCTCTTACTTAAAACCTGCCAGAGACTTCCGATGCCCTAAACAATGGTCTCAACCCACTCTGCTCATCTGAATTATCTGAGGAACTTAAAAAGAATCTCATCCCAGACCTATTAAATTGGAATCTCTGAGGATGGAGCCTAGGTACTTGTATATTTTAAAGTATCCAAAGTGATTCTCACTTGCAGTGTGGACTAAACCATTGGCCCATAGAATAGACTCCCAGTTCCTTAACTGACCTTACTGATTGGCCAAACTCATCCACGCATATTCTCCAGTATTGTCTTGGAATTTCCCTCAACCACAATGACTTCCCTGTGGCTTCCAGGAGCAGTGAGTTGTTTCGGGCCTCTAAGGAGGTCACAGCTCATGCTTCCCTTCTCCTCATACTACCTTTACTTCTTGTCTCCCTTGCTAACATCAATGCATGTCATAAGACCCAGCTCCTCTGACATCATTCCCTATGAAGTATTTCTAAGAAACCTATTCACTCCCGAGAAGCAACCTCTACTACCTTTGTATCCCATGATGCTACTGGTTGGCTACATATCTATGACAGTACTATATTGCAGGGCTTCTCAAGCTTCAGTGTGCACACAGATGCACATTTGATAAATTTGGATTGTTATTTGGTAGGTCTGGGGTGGTGTCTGGCATCTGCGTTTTTAACAAGCTCCCAGGTGAGCCACACATTGAGTACAAAGGTTTTCATGTATTTAGTTGTTCTTATGCATACATCTCTGCCTTCCTGTGTACTTCCTGCAGACAGTGACCATACTATACTCATCTTTTTATCCAAGCTGAATACCTGGCACATAGTAGTCACCCACTAAGTAGTGCATAAATGAAAAAAAAACACATGATGAGTGATTGAGAGGGCTGGGGTGGGTAGACGGATGGGTGGACGGATGGATAGTTGGGAGGGAGAAAAGCAAGCAGTTATTATGCATGTCTTTCAATTCAGTCAAAGAAGTAAACTCTCAAAGCAAATTCTTGCATATCCATTTTCTGCAGTATTTTGACAACCATGCCAGAAATGATAATCTCTCAGAAAGCAGTTTCTTTCTCCCCTTCAAAGGAAATAGTTATAATATTTCTGAAGAAGAACTACCCTGGATTATGGAAATCAAGGACATTAGAGCACAAGGTATTTTATGGCTCTGGAGGAAAAATATACATTGCAGAAAAACATGAATGGTGATAAGATAAGATACATGGTAATAACTCATAGCCAGACAGCTACATGGCCATTATTTTTAAGGCAATGTCTGCATTTTCCCCAGAAGAGTATCCCTCACACACTGTACGTTTATGTGGTCGGATGGGGGACAGTGTGGTGGGGTGCTCAAGGGCACCAGCTTTCGTGCTCCTGCATGATTTTTTTGATTCAGTGATGCATCACCTATATGACTTTGACCTTTACCAGCTAGAGTTTCTTTATGTGTATAACAGAATAACATAAGATTTAAATTTTACTATTAAAAAATTTAATAATGATCATATAAGATACTGCATGTGAAGGTTTGGCACAATGTTGGGTACATTGAAAAAAGAAAACTTTCAATGAATGTTAACAATGACTGTAGATGCAAAAGTATAGATTACCCTGATTACTCCCTCCATGCAGACACACTGGGGGCATACTTCAGTTGAAGAAGTACAAGCCCTGGGACCAGGGAAATCCAAGTTAAAATACTAACTTTTGCTATTTATTCACTGTGTGACTGTGAGCAAGTCACTTGACTTCTCTTAACCTGTTCTTCGCCTTTAACTTGGACAAAATAGTATCTCCTTTACTGAGTTATTGTAAAACAAAACAGCTAGCGTTAAACAGGTTTGATTTATTTGTTGAACTTGAACTTATCATTGGAAAAGTTTAGATGTAGTTTTCTTGTCACTTAAAAAGGAACAACCTGAAAAATAAATGCATTTTATAATATAATGCTTTACTATAATAAAATGGCAGGAAACACATGTTTAATACATCGTGATGATTTTCAAATGACTGGCCACTCTGCTAGTAGACAAGGAGTAGTAACAATTGTGATCTATAGGGCAATGGTAGTCTCTGGTGATCTAAATCAGGAGTTAGCAAACTATGGCTCATAAGCCAAATCCAGCCCACCACCTATTTTTGTAAATAAAGTTTTATTGGGACATCCTGCCACTCACTTGTCTGGGAATTACCTGTGGCTACTTTCTTGCAAAAAGGAAGAGCTAAGTAGTTGTTACAGAGACCATCTGGCATGCAAAGCCCAAAATGTTTATTATTTACAGAAAAATATTTGCTTGCCCTTGATCTAAATTAATAAAGTATATTGAAATAGTTCTGTAAGACAGAAAAATCGTGGGTGATAAATATTTCAATATTAAAATTCCCGGGACTAAGCTATTGCTTCAGGAGGCCTAGTGGTATAAGAGCCTGGGAACTCTATGTGGGGACTTCAGACAGCTGTGGAGACCCCTACTTTGTAACCTGTCTCAGAATTCTTTACATTCCTCCATGTAAAGTCAAGACAGAAAAAAAAAACCAAACCCAAACAACTAACCTTTTATGCTGCAGGTTAGCGAGAACTCAGAAAACGTTTTATCTAGAAGAGACATTTCTGTGATTGATCTGTAAATAAGGCATGAATCCTCCTCCCCTCTCTCCACCCCTGCTTCAGGGTACCAGAACTCCTTTCATGTTTAATTTCTAATAACCTTAAATCTGCTGTATTAAACAAACAGTGACTCCTTCCATGGTAAACAGATGTTTACCATCATTAATGGTCAGGGGAAGAAACAAGTTTAAACTCAGAAACAATTTATATCCATTCAATTGACAAAATTCAAATATATGACCATACCAAGTGTTGGAACAGTTAGGACAGCTGGATCTTTTATGCATTATGTGAATTGATATAAAAATTGATGCAACTCCTTTGGAAAATATCTTCCTCCTGAAGTTGAATACTTATTACTTGTGACCTGGCAAGTCTACTCCTAGGAATGTATATTCTGCAGTAACACTTACATGCACAGAACAGCATAATACCTGTCACATCGATGTACACAAAAGGAGGTAAAAACAACCTCTAAACAACCTACCATCTATCAGGGGAAGAGCAGATGAACACACTTTGGCCCAAATAGAGCAACTCAAAACAAAAGCGATGTTGTCAAGCAAAAAATCTACATATATATTAGTAGCATATTAAGTAGAAAAGTTCTTAAAGATTATATATACTATGATATTTTTTCATAATGTGAAAACTATAAAAATACTATTTTTTGAAATAAGGATGTAATAAAAATCATATAATAGGAAAGTGAGGGGCTAATGAGCAAGGCCTTCAAAGTGATGTTTAGTTTGCGGAGTGAGTTAGGGTGATGCATTGGGAGGACACATAGCTATTTTTCTTTTTTGTTATTGTCAAGACTTTAGTTTTTGTTTTGAGTGGTGGGGTTATGAGTGCTTATGTTATTATTAAAAATAAATAATCCATTAAATAATTAAAAGCCAGCTATGGACATGTTTGTATAATAAGAATATATCATGAATCAAGAATGATGATTACTCTTAGATTTTAAAAAAGTGTAAAATGCTGAGAGTGCAATCTGGTTAAAGTGCTGACTTTGGAATCCACAAATAGCAGACTTCCACTTTCCAAGCTAAAGATTTATCCAAAATATAAAGTATTTTATACTTGCATTTGGAATTATATTCCCCACCTCATACCCACTATTCTTCCCATCTTCTGGTGGAAGACCAAAAACAATAAAAAAGGTAATATAATCTAAAGTTGAGGGAATTCATGCAAATTCATATTAATTCTTTGAATATGCCTGAAGGTATCTCTACGAACCTAAGTTAATGATGACCTAAGGCAAAACTGACTTTCTTCAGATGCATATCCCAGAGCAAACAGAATAATGTCATTTTAACATCTGTCATTTCAATCAAGTTCAAGGCGAGGTTGCATCATGTGGTTTTGTAATCATCCCTGAATGATGTCACTCCTTTAGCCAATAATGACTTACATTGGCATTCTATAAATAAGAAAACAGTTTACATATGAGACATTGATAAATAATTCCCATAATAACCACTTAATTAAAGAACATGGCCCATCTTTTTAAGTAATAAGATATTCCAAATGTTCTCTGCTTGAGTTCAACAGAAAACTGTATGCACATGATTGAAAATGCAGCTTGGAAGTTTTTGATGTTTAAGTTTCTGGCTTCCCTTTTTGTCACATAGCACTACAGTATTTTATATATAATAATGTTATGGCTTTTAAAATCAATAGCACAAATCATCATCAAGGCAGCAGTTTAAAAACAGCGCATGGGGCTAAAAGCATAGACTTTACAGTCAACCTAATTGAGTTCAGATCCAGTCTGAAGTAGTTCTCACCAGCTTTTTATTTGGCGCCTGTTACTTAACTCTCTCTAGCTGGATTTCTCATCTGTGAAACTAAATAATAATGCCTACTTTATCCAACTGTTGTGAAAACTAGGTAACTATATCTATGTTACTCTATAATGTTTACATATATGTATATATTACTTCTCATAAAATATACATATTTAATTGGCTATATATATTTACATGTCTAAATGTATATATTTATATCTTAGAACAGTGCCTGGGGTTCTATAAATATATAAATATTTACTAGTGTTATTAGTGTTAAACATGTGATTTGTATTAGCTTATAAAATATAACTAAAAACAGAAATATAAGGATAGGGAAGTGCCATTGTTTCTACACATATTAATAAAATGATAACATCAGGGTTCAGGAAGGGAACTAATGTTCCTTGAGTAGCTACCATATACCAGGCATTGTGTCAGGTAATGTTCATTGCCTCATTTAATGCTCATCACCACCCCACAAGATAAGCAGGTATTATCTCTGTCATACAAATTTTAAAAATAAAAACTGTAGAGGCACTGTGACTTCCCGAGAGTCACATAGTGATTTAATGATGACATTGGAATTTTATGGCCCTAAATAACCAGAGTATTAAATTAAACATTAGTTTTCTGGCTGTTAAAATTTGTTTTCAACAATATTGTTATCATCATAAGAAACTATAATTTAGTAGCATTTTAGCACATGATCTCTGAAATGAGGAGGACAGAGCTGTGTTTGAACTGTGGAGGTTACTGGCAAGTGACCTATTTTTCTGAGCCTGTTTCCTCACTTTTAAATAAGGCTACAGAACCTAATTTTTTGGGTTGCTGTGAGCATGAAATGAAATAATGTAGCTAATGATCTTATTTTTGTTATCATCAGTATTATTTATGCAACTTCAAATACCCACACATGCATATGTGTATACACACACACACACACACATACACACACAAAACAAACCTCTTCCTTTAAGATGGAAAATTCATAAATAGGCACAAAATAATTAAGCAATACAACCTTGGATTCTTGGTGAGGCTGGGATGCTGGGAGTGGTGGATGACAGAGGAGCTGACAAAATATTTGTAAGTATTAATGCCTGCTATGCAATAACAACTTTTTCAGTTCTATTAAGCTTCAATCTTGCTCTCATTAAAATTTGTGGCTAAAGTTATTTTAAAAGTTTATTTTGAAATAATTTGGATTTATGGAATAGTCACAAAGATAGTACAAACAGTGCCCTTATTCCTTTCAACAGGTTTCCCTAGTGTTAACATCTACGTAACCACAGTATATTTGTTAAAACTAAAAAAAAAAAAAAAATTAACAGTGTTACAATGCTATTAACTTAACACAGGCTTCATTTGGATTTTACTAGTTTTTCCACTAGTGCCCTTTTTCTGTTCCTGGATTCAGTCCAGCATACATTGCATTTGGCATGGCTGATTCTGAACCAATGTCTTTCTTCCATCTCTGTTACTCACCCAGAACATTTTCTAACCTTTAAGAACAGAGAGTACCCAATGCAGAGAGATAGAGCAATACACTCAGACTAAAGAGGTCCTTTCAAAGAAACAAATAAGTAGAACAAAGTTTGGGGAGTGTGTCTGTGTTGCAGGTTCTGTACAGATTTTTGTGATGATATGTTAGGAAGAAGGCTAGCTTGAGCTAAAGAAATGTGGTAGAAATATGAGAGGTGGGAGGAAAATAATATGAGTATTGAGTAATGCTGTTATTTACAAAATTTGTTGAAATGTTTAAAAATGAAGTCTGTAATTTAGTTAGTATCATACAAATGGTAACTTCTTAGTTTTAATAAATATACCATGGTTATAGAAATACTAACACTAGGAAAGATATGAAACTCAAATATTATAAAGACAAGTTATAATTAACAATCAAGTTGCTGAGTCTATCATGTGAAAACTTCCACAGCAAGGGACCTAAAGGGGAGCTCCCACACACCTGGTGGGCTAATCTCACTCAGGAAAAGAAGTGCGAATATCTAAATAACTTATTAGCAAATTGAAATAAGAATTACATGGTAACTAAACACAATGTATCTCAGGAATGTAAGGATGGTTTAACATCAGGAAGTCTATACAGGCAATTCACCCGTGAACAGGATAGACTAGAGTAACTGGGAAAACCCATATCATCAACTAAATAGATGCCTAAAGAGCTCCATTTGATAAAGTGTATTTCTCATTTTGAATTAAGATTTAGTTCTCACTTTTTAATTAAAAAATATCTACTAAGGAAAAAGCAGACACATTTCCTAAAACTGACAACACCTATCTATCTACAAGAAACCTATAGTGAACACAATATTTGATGGTATGTCATTATAAGCTTTTCCATGAAATGCAATACGTACACAAGACTATATCACCACTAGTCTTCAACACTGCATTCAAGGTTCTAGCTAATGTAATAAGAAACATATTGTAATAGAAGGGGATAAACTTTCAGTATTTGTAGACATTAATTTTGGGCCTAGAAAATCCAAAAGTTGAAAAAAAGTACATTAGAACTAGGAGTGGTCAGTACGTTGTCAGACATAAGATGCATCTACAAAAACAACAGTTTTCTACATATCAAAAATAATCAAACGTAGAATGAAAAAGAGCCCATTTGAAATAATAACAAAACTATCCCACAAAATATGTAAAAATAAACCTGGCAAGAAAGTTGTCATGTATAATGAAAAATATAATACTTTATAAAAGGACCTAAAAAAAAGCTGAACAAATTAAAGCATCTATTCTTTTAAATATTCATTCTCACCAAATTCTATGTATTTAATACAATCCTAATCCAAGTTCCAACAATTTTTATAATGAATATTGACAAATTGGTGAGTTTGTATGTTGGAAAAAACATCACAACTAGTCAATCATATATATATTTTTAATTGAGCTGTAATTGACATAACATATTAGTTTCAGGTGTACAAGATAATGGTTTGACATTGGTACAAATTGCAAAACAATCATCACAGTAAATCTAGTTAAAATTCATTACCATACACAGCACAAAACTCTTTTTCTTGGGATGAGAGTTTTTAAGATTTACTCTCAGCAACGTTCAGGTATAAAACAGAGTGTGACCGACTACAGTCGCCATGGTGCACGTCCCGTCCCCCAGGATTTATCTGTTTTATAACGGAAAGTCCATGCCTTCTGACCACCTTTGCTCATTTCACCCACCCCTGCCACTTATAATATTTTGAACAATGAATTAAGAAGAGGAAGTACTGTTCTTCCAACTATCACAACATGTTTTAAAATTAGAGTGATTGCAACAGTGTGATCTTGGTACAAGAATAAATCCAGAGATCTAAAACAGAATAAACAGCATGGAAGCAGACTGTGCATATGGGACTAGTTTTATGGTAAATGTGGCATTTCAGATCAATGGAGATAAGATAAAATAGCAAATAATTAGTCACAAATGGATAATTAATAAAATTAGACCTTTAGTTAACACCTTACACAAATATATGATGATTAGAAGAGAAAAGCATGAGAAAATATAAAAATATAAGAATGTCTAGGATATTCTTAAAAGCCAAGATAAGACAGAAACACAGAAAATATGACACATTTACCTGATGAAAATTTAAATTTTTCTTACTATAAGAAAGATAATAAACCTAAGAGGTAAATGAGAGATGAAAAGAGAAATAATTTTAATATATTTAGTCAACGATAGATTCATTTGTGCAATATACATACAGAAGTCTAACTGTATTAATTAGGAAAAGACAAAAAGGTGTTTAAAAGATGGTCAAACTGCGAACCAGACAATAGAGTTTCGTTTAAGAGGAGTATTCAAAGTGCAATTTGGAGAAGAAATACAAAGGAATGGACAACCTATAAAACATTTTCTCAACTATATAAGTAATGGCTGAAATGCAAATTAAACCATAATGAGTTAGCAAACACTGCCATACTGATCTACGGTACCATGTACTGCTGACAATGTGGTCCAATAGGCATCTCCACCTCTCATAGATGCAGTAAGCAAAGCCCTTTTAGAAGAAAGTCAGGAGTACCCAGCCACAGTTGGAAATCGGGACTCAGGCTTTTTTCTTCTAACAACCTCATCAGTGGAAAACCATGTACTATGAGCATGTTCGCAGAGCTATTTAGGTGACGTCTCTTGTATATTCAGAAACCACTGACAGTGGCAACAAAAAGTGGAAGCATTATACAAATATATCAGTGGGGGTTAAATACATTCTAACATTTTTGTATTGGAAACTACATTTCACCATTAAAATAATGAGATTGATTTATGTGCTGATATGAAAAGATTACAGAAACATTAGTATTTAATTGACATAATGTGTACAATATGATTCCATTTGTTTTTTTTTTAATGCTCTCTTATGTATAAAAGTGACTTCTGAAAAGAAGTGCCAGTTGAAAGCATTAGGTCAATGGGGAGGGATGTGAGTGAGGTTTTGTTCAAAACTCTCATGATAAGGGGATATTTCTGTAATTTATACCAAGTATAACTTACTAGATGTTCTCTACCAAGCCCTTTATGCCAAAACTATTATAAAAAAATTTTCCTCATAGCTTGTAGTCAAACTAAAACTAATCTAGCAACGTGATAGAGGATGGAACTGAGAAGGCTGTGTATCTCTCTCTGACTACTCCCTTGCTGCAGAAATGATCGATTTGTGTTGATATCCATTGATACATTTTTTAATATATTTTATTGATTATGCCATTATAGTTGTCCCATTCTCCCCTCATTCCCCTCCACCCTGCAAATGCCCTCCCCCTTATTACCCTCCTTTAGTTCATGTCCATGGGTCATATACCTAAGTTTTTTGGCTTCTACATTTCCCATACTATTCTTGCCCTCACCCTGTTTATTTTCTACTTGCCATTTATGCTACTTATTCTCTGTACCTTTTCCTCCTCCCCCTTTCTCACTTCCCCCTTCTAACCCCTTAGAAGAAGGGATGGGTGGGGTTGTGTTTCCAATTCCTTCTAGTTTTAACATTATATGACCCCTTCAAATGATGAGCAGCACAATCAAGCCAATTATTACTTATTAAAGTTGACCTAAATTTTTTTCTGCTTATTATAAATTTTCTTCCCAACAAACTATTCTTAGATGTTCATTCTAAAGATGGACCAATATATGAACAGCCTCTCAGTGGGCTCCCACCTGAAAATTCTGCATGGTTTGCATGGTTTTCTGAAGTGGATAGACCAAGGCACTTGCATCTAGGGCACTCTGGATTCTAACTCAGGGCCACTGCTTATCAGATATGTAGCTTCTGAGCTTCCATTTCTTGTCCTATAAAATGGATCTGGTAACATATCTCAGAGGGTTTTATTGTGAGCATTTACATAACCCCAAGAAGCTTTGAAGATCCTTGGACAATGAGTGTGAATAATAAGATTTGTGCTCTTGTTTTCAGCTCTGCCCAGACTGCAAGAACACACAATAGCCACGGTCCCCACAGTAGAGCCATGCCAAGCCCACCCTACCAACAGAATTTCAGAGTGGTCAGCCTCAACTACTTGTGTCATTAGTGTACCTTGATTCTCACTAGTGCATAAATAAACCCATATGTCTCTACAATCTAGAGATTGATCTCAAAACATTACATGTATATCAGCAATATTTTAGTCCTGAGAAATTCAGTAAACACCTATTACTGTAGCTCAATGAAAAAGTCCTGGAGGCTTAGAGAGGTTTTATAAAGGGCAAGAATCTAAGCACTTACCTGATATACCAGTTCTAGTATTTCGTCTTTTTCAAATCAGCCCTAAAAACCATCCATCAAATTGGTTTGGTTTATCTGGGTAGATTTTTAAAAATATATCCCAAAGCAAACTTAAGAAAAACATATAATTCTTGAATTAAGATTATTCCATAAGTCATATAGATGCACAGCACAGAAAATTGAATATTTAAAATAAATATTTGAGACTTAATCATTGAAATGGTCAATGGTTCTCATTATTGCTTAAATAACATTGATTATTAAGAATATTTATTGAACATTAATAAGTATTATATGTAGGGCTATCACTTAAGTAAAACTGTGCAATTAATACATGTGTAATTACTTTTCAATTAATTTGTAACTATATGATTTGGGGGGCATATTTAATTTAATAAGATAGAGGCAAATTAATATCATGAAGCCATATTACTAATATTGACAACAAATAGATTTTCACTGATATGTTGTTATAATATTCATAAAATTTAGATTGCATATGTAATGATTGCATAAGTGGAATTTGCTACAATAAATAAAAGCAGTGTTTGAACTTATTGAATATTATCTACTACTCGTATGGTTTTAACACAGTGCTTTAGAAGTTGCTCAGTTGAGCCCTTAAAAATGCACAGCCAAGTACCTTTCTTCTTTTAGTCAATAAGCTCATGTAACACTAATAACTGATAATCCTTGCATAGCAATACAGAATATATAAAGTACTTAAAAAATTCTTAATTAAAATCTTATCATGTAAATGTTAATAAACACATAGCTTTATGCATAATGGATGTAGTGCAATAAAAGTAAATGCTTCCAATAAAATATACCATGCTCTAGTAATTCAAAATTATATTGATGCTGCTGTTATGAAATTTGACTGTTTTGGCTATATATATGTGTACATACATAACATAAAAGGTTGACAATACAGTATTTATTATAATACAGTATCACAATATTACAATAAATACTATATTCTCAACCTTTTTTAAGGGTCATTTAGGGACTCAGACTTACTTTGCTTGGCAGCTGTATGGTTTCCTGAGCAGTGTCTTTCAAATAATTGGAGTTCAGCAAATATCTGTTGGAATAAATGATTCAGAGTATTTAAGAGATGCAGCTGCATACATATGTGACCATCAAAGCAGAGCCACGCACAGGCTACCTTCTAATCAGTGCCTAAACACATGTGTCTTTCCTGGGTGGGCTTTATTTTTATTTCTTTAACACCATGATTGTATCAGAGGCAAATCTGAAGGCAAGCCTTCGAATGGCAGCCGGGGTTCATCTCCCACGGCGCAAGCGCACGTGTGTGTGGTCGGCCTGTGCGCAGCTGTGAAACCCGGCAGCTCTGCTGCTTTCTGCTAATGAGGGCTCCAAATACAGAAGAAATGTTGTTCCCATAAATCAAACTGGAGAGTGATTTATTTGAAATTCGTGCCTCTTTGATTCTTTTCCTCTAATATCTAAGGCATTGCCTTTTGTAAGATACTGCTTCTTCCCATTGGCTGTTACACATTCTCCTGAGGCTGAACTCTGGGATAGCTATCGAGAGAAAGATTCTCAAAAGTAGAGGAATGTGTATATGAAAGAGAGTAGAAAGAAGGTGGGGAAGAAGAGAAAACTTATCTAGTAGAATCTTTCAAATGAAATGGAAGATTCTCTTCATTAATGTAAAAAACACACAAGCAAAACCTCTGAGCTACATATACACGTTACTGATTTATGGGTGCATTTCTGACAAGAAGAAACACAATCTGACACAAGACTGATGTAGGTCAAGATCCTTAATAATCACACTGAGGAAGCCTTTCTGTTTTCTTATTGCATAAAATTTACTAGCATTTTATCATCAACCATTCATTTCTCTCCCAGAGTCTGAACATGCGCATGTTTCCGTGTTATTTGCCCAGCACGAAGGTGATTACCATAAAACTAAAGAAAAAGCAAATAGAGTGAGCATAAAATATATCACGTTCTTTATAAGATGAATAATAATACGTGCAGTGAAAGTCACCCTGAAGGAGAGAGTGCTGTTAGCAGGAGTGCTGGTGGACAGATTAACCAGTCACAGAAGAGTGAAAACAGCAGTCAAGGCTGGTAGTGCCCTGTACCCGCACGCTTTTCACAAACATGTGTGTGTTGTTACTAAGTATCTGCTCAGTTCTATTTTGTTAGCTTTTTATCTGGTTATACATAATCCTAGTTGATTTCACCACCAAAAATTACAAAGCATTTGGAGAAAAGAGCCTTAAAAAAGAAATTATAAGCAATTCTCGATGAGGTCCAACATTGGTCCATGTTACAATTCTTTGTTGTTGTTTTTTAAAGGGTTTTTTTGGTGTTTATTTGTAGAGAGAGGGGAAGTGAGGGAGAGAAGGAGAGAAACATCGATGTGTGGTTGCCTCTTGTGCACCCCTAGCTGGTGACCTGGCCCACAACCCAGGCAGGTGCCCTGACTGGGAATTGGACTGGCGACCCTTTGGTTTGCAGACCGGCACTCAATCAACTGAGCCACGCCAGCCAGGGCCCATGTCACAATTCTTATGGAATACTGTCAAGGTCCCATGAATAGGCCAATCTCCTTTAATGCACCAAATAAAGAGATGAGAAACTTTTGCTCATAGAAGCCGTGGTCCAGCTCCACTTGCTGAAACCAAATAAACAATCTCAAGTTGACACTCAGATAGAAATGTGTATAAATTATTCAGAATGAAATGTTCAAGTAATATTAACCTAAAGGTATAGTCATCAATTTTTTCCCAACAGATGGCATTGGGTAGTTAGTATTCAAGTGTTACTACATAAATAAAATTGATTTATACTAACTGAGAAGACTGAGAAAAATTTTTATCAGGATGCCCAAATTCTGTTCCTTCTGGCTTGATCAATCACCTCTCTGCTGAACTGTGTATCGTTTTCTTGCAAAATTCTTAGTTGAGAGATTGGTGTAAGGTAAAATGAATAATACATTTGCTGCAGTGTTAGACTAATGACCCTTAAGTGCTTGAAAAACAGTGAGCAGCAATGACTGCTCCCCTTATAAACAGATTCTGCCTCTTTTCTCTCTGTCTTGCTCTGTCATTCTTTTTCTTAGAAAGGATATAATTAAGTCGAGTTGGCTGACTGTTTTGGAGTCAGAAGATTTGGAATCAATAAAGCCAATCGAAGCCTGTGCGGAGTTACATCCATTTGCCTTTCTTTCTTCCTCTGCCCTGATGGTCTTGCTTCTCCCCCTTTTCAGCCCCATTTCAGGTTGCAGAGTTCTCGTTTGTGTTTCTCATGTTCATATTTCCTTTTACTGTTTTCTCAAGGCTATTGTGTTATCAGAAAGACATAGACAAATGGCAACAGGCACGGCAGAAAGCTATTTACTTTGCAAAAATAGTAGGAATCTCTGACAGGGCTGCATGGTTCAAATCTGCATGAACAGATTTTGTCTCTCCTTGAGTGGGTCCCTAAAGAGACACCATAGTGGCTCAAGTTGCTGTACCTGACTGTCTTTTAAAAATTTGCATAAGGCAGCAAAGGAAAGACAAATGCCTACATTAAACATGTTTTAATGGGAGCTTGCACAAGGATAATTAAAGAAAAAGGGAAAACCTCTGGCTGAATAATATAGAATTCTTTTGAATTAACTTTTTATAAGCCCATTGAAACAGCACTTGAGAGGAAATCAAATATTGTTAGATTTAGAAAGAAAGAGAGGAATGGCCCCATTGTCGCTGTGTGCATTGTATGTGTGTTATAAAAATGTAATTTTTAGACAACTGCTGAAAATGGCATTGTTCTCTAAGAAAGTAGTAATTTACAAACTAGCATGGGGTCAGGTAACCTCATTATTCCCTTCGCAGTTTTCATTAGGTCAAAGTTGCAACCCTCCCACCATCACTTTCGTCTCAAGAAGCATGGGCTAGTTTTGCCCTTTTCACTTGAGCTTTTTATTCTTGGGAAGGATTAGACTCCACGTCACCACTGCTTTCTTCCTTCCTCTCATTGCCATTCTATCTTTATGAGAAATCAGCCTCACATTGTGTTAGTCTTATGTCCCTAAGCAATGTTTCTTTAAATTAAAAAAAAAAACACAAAAAACAGTTGAATTCCTTTCAGTAAAGCAGCCCCAGTTTGTTGGAGTGACCAAAGTAAAAAGAAAAGAAAAAAAATTCATTATTTGAAAAAGGCACATGACGTTATAGCAGTTAAATCCCCAGGTCTAATGGTGAAGTCACTGATACATTATTTTTCTTAAGCTCCTCTTCTTTCAAATAAAAATGTAAAGGAAATAATTTAAAGCTTAATGCACACCACTGGATGGGAGCTAGGAATCATACATACCCTCTCTTCCCTAATGCTGAAGCAAAGGAGACATACACCGTAATGTGCATTTAGCTATCAGGTCTCGCTGTCAGGTTTGTCCAGAGTGAAGACACTCATTCACAAGCAGACGTACGCATGCAGTCAAATACATACATCCACCCTTTCAGATGAAACTACTCTCAGATTTTCCCAGGTTCTATTGCCTCAATTTTGGGGGCCTGTATATGAATGAGAGAAACATATAACTGCGTATAAAATCAGAGGCTTGATAACACCCTCCACCTAATTGTAATGTAGCAACTGCTACCAACCTTTCCATAAAGCTACTTGAATGTCTTTCAAACACCTGTTTCCTTCTGCTTTATCATTTCATCTGTCATTATGGTGTAATGATTTTATTATAAGAATGAGTCTCTTTACAGAGGTTAAGCGAATCCAGTTTACATATAATGATATCATAGGAGAGGGAAGGGGCGGTGGGAAGTGGTTACCGCTGGTAATTGATTTGCTAAAACTCCCTCCAAAATTTCAAACAATAAAAAGCTTCTTTGCTAAAGTTACTACTGACAAAATCATCTTATTTATTTACTTACATAAATAAGTATTATTCTATTTGGATACTAATTTTCCACCGTAATATATTACAAAACACGGTGTTCTGATTTCTATGCACAGTTCTTGTGGAATAGATATATTTAACCAGACAGCAAAGTTTCCAGTTGCTTGTTACAGGTAGCCATGCAAAAGCTGGGATTTACAAGTGAGGGCCCAAACCTGTAAGTATTTCATACTTACTCAGCATTTCTAAGTTTGGTTTTGGATTTCAGTTAGTTACTCAAGGAAGAGGAAAGTTAGCATATCTTCTAGGAGCATAAGAGGAATGAGGTGTTTATGCCAAGATTTTAATGTTTAATGAAAACACGTGAATATATATAAATCAATAAAATCCCAAGAGAAGTGTAAGTATTGTTTATCATTACTATTATTCTTGTTGTTTTCTCAAGGGAGTATCCTAAATGAGAATTTCGTGTAGTGACAAGAATGGTGTTCTATGTCTTTAAGGAATAAGATTTTAGCTCCTAACTTGTACGAAGCTGTGCTTGCCTTTCTCACATGGGGTTTTGCAGATAGGAGGGGTGATGTTTAGAGTCTGGCTACTGGTAACCTGCTTGGCGTCTATTTCAGAGGGAAGCTGACCTGATTACACACATTCACCACCCCATACCATGCAGGGGCTTTCTAGCTTGAATGTACCCTCTTGGTAGACTCCACTTGGCTTTGGTTACATCTTGCCTTATTTTAGTTTAGTATTTCCCAAAAGGGAGTTGTAAAACTTAGGTGATACCTAGTGCTGATAAAATTTAGGAGGTACCATATAGTCTTAGCAGCAAAACCTTTGCAAATCATTTCCAGGAGCCTCACACACGTCTGCCTAAGGCTCATGTTTCGTGATAGTGTGTTGATGCACATTGGCTTCGGTTTTCCAGATGTTTTAATATCTTGTCCCAGTTCCAAGGGCACCTACTATTTGGCCTTACATTTTCCAACTTACAGACATAACACAAACCTGTTAGAATAAATGAAATAATAAATGGAGTGCTTTGTGAAGCTTAGAGGCAGAAAGAATAACATCCAAAAGCATTGTTGGTATTCTTTGTGGGTCAGGGTTCGGTGCCATTTTTTTAAAACCTCCATGCGGCTCCTCCAGTTGAGATAGCTCCGGCCCCCCACTGCTGTTTTCTGCATACACAGTTTTGCTGTTAATGGCCTCCAGCTGTAGCTGGCTTAACTTCAACAGCTTAGTGGTATGCTCTCATCTCTCATCTCTGAAGTCATTGCAAAGATAATGGAACTTGAGACCCTGCTTAAATGAGTAATAATAAGTTAGTCCCTTGGCTAAGAGGCAGGCCACCCTAAAGCTTCACCTGTTTTCATAAATTGCATAAGAAAGCAGAAAAATACAAGCAGCAATTCTGTAGTTGTATCCTTATTTTGCCAAATACGTATTAAAATAGAATAGCTAGTCCACAGTGTTCAACCTTTTGGCATCTCTGGGCCACAGTAGAAAAAGAAGAGTTGTCTTGGGCCACACATTAAATACACTGTGATATGTAATCACACACACACAGAATCTCATAATGTTTTAAGTAAACATACGATTTTTTTGTTAGGCTACATTCATAGTCATCCTTGGCTACATTTGACGCATGGGCTTTGGGTTGGACACCCCTCTAGCCTTTTATCAATGCTATTTAGATCAGAGTTGATTACTTTAGCTTGTATGAGAGTCATAAATTGAACCTAGTCAATGAGTGAGTGTGGACACACACCTCTGTTGATGCATGGATGGTCTCAGATATGTCTTTCCATGTTTTAAGACCATACACCACGGGACAACAAGTTTACTAAACTTTTTTTCCTATTCTGACTTCGGGAAAGTTAGTGACTCTATGAGTACCTCTCTTGTTTATTTCACAGCCATTTATTGGGGTTCTACCAGTGGCCAGGGACTGTCACTGATACACATGATATACACATATGAACAAGTGGCTATAGAACCCTCTTCTGAGGTGGTTTACTAACTAGTGACAGTGTGCAATGAACTAATAAAGTGGTAAATATATATAGTGATTTTAGATAGTGTTATATGCTAGGGAGACAAGAAAATTTATGTTACAGAAAATGAATTTGGGGAGGGGGAGCGAGACGGGTGAGCTACTTTAGATGGGATGGTTAGAGAAGATTGTGCTGAAGAAGGGATCCCTCTCTTTGAACAAGTGACACCTAGATGACTGGCAGGAGGCAGCCATGTGAAGATAAGAACAAAGAACTGCAGTATAGGGAACTGCTAGGTGCAAAGAGCCAAAAGCAAGAAAAATTGGAGTTAAAAAATATAGCTTTTCAGGCAGGATTTTAAGTGGAGAGTGATGGAAAATGAGGTAGAAGTAATTGTCAGGAACCAGATCACATAGTTATCTCAAATCTTGTTAAGGAGTGTGAGTTCTGCTTTAGTGGAACTTGGAAGCCATTGGAGCATTTTAAGTAAAGATGGGCTACAATCTGAGTTAAGTTGGAAAATGGAATGATGACTACTGAGAGAGGCAGCAGGCTGATGGAAGGCTATTGAAGTAGTCTGGGTGCGAGATGGTGGTGGCTAGAACAACAGATGGTGATAGCATAGAGAGAAAGTGAATGGGTGCAGACATATTTTGGAGTCAGACTCCAGAGGGCTAATGATTGGGTGGCATGTGGTGCCTTTTACTGGGGAAATAATGGGATGAGAGATGGGAGTTGGAATCAAGACTTTTATCTTGAACATAGACATTTCAGAGCACTGTTAGACATCAAATGGAGATGCCAAGGAAACAAGCACATATCCCAGTCCAGAGCTGGAGAGGTAGGTCAAGGTAGAGGCATACATTTATGAGCCATTGGCATAGATTTGGACAAGATGAAATTCAATTTGTTTCCTCTTCCCTAATTCCATATCTTTTTTTTTTCACTCTATGCCTAACTCCATTCATTCATACTGGGATTCTCTTGAAACCCCCTTTACCCATAGTTTTTCCATAAAGGTTAAATGTGAAGAAAGTGTAAGCGGTAGCTCCCATGGAAGCCTTGATGACAAGGTGGTCACTAGTCATCCCTCACATACCAAAGTCTAAATGCAGGATGATCAGTAATGACCCACATATCATGTCTTCAGATGTTTTGATTAGTACATATAACTCACTCTGGGCATACATCCAGTGCTGTTTGTTGTAGTACGTGTGTAGTCCCACGGGGCACAGAACCCTTTAGTTTGCCTTGAGGAGACTAGTATCATCTTGTGGGTGAGAACATGTAATGAATGTTATTTAATAGAGACAATAATAAATGAATTTAAGTGAATAGCTTATATTTTTTAAAGGACCTTTAAAATATTGCCTCTATCAAATATGAAAACCAATTTGTTTTTATTATGCTTTTTCTTTGAGTTGTTGATCGTTTCCATGATAATTTTATGAAGTAAAAAGCATTTTCCATTCCCACATTTGGAGTTACCTATGCTCAACTGTGGTCTGAAAATATTAAATGGAAAATTCCACTAATTTGTGACTAAAATCGACCAGTTCTGTGAGCATCCTGAAAATTCCAGAAATACCATATTTTGCTGTATATAATACCCACATTTGTGCCCAAATATTTGAGGGGAAAATGAAGACGTGCATTATACATAAGTAGTACTTGAAATCCCTTGTATCTGTTCTTGTGTTTCATCATTTGTTACATAAAATTTCTTATACCATAATATCTTCACAAAGAAATGCTGAAATTCCTTTATAATACAAAAACAAGTATCTACATATAAATAAGAAAATAATTGAATTAAAAAATTAAAAGATTTGTTTCGGAAAGTTTGGGTCAAAAACATGGGTGTACATTGTGCACGGCAAAGCACAGTAAACAATTCATAAGCTTTAAATCGTGGCCATTCTGAGTAGCATGATGAAGTCTCGTGCTTTTCCGCTTGGTCCTGCCCCGGACGTGAGTCATCCATTTGGCCGGCGTCTCCACACTGTATGTACCGCCACTCTCAGATACTCAGTAGCTGGCTAAGGATCAGATCCACTGTGGTGATATCACAATGCTTATGTTCAAGTAACCCATATTTTACTTAATAATGGCCCCCAAAAGCAGGAGTAGTGATACTGCCAATTCAGAGATGCCAAATAGAAGCCATAAAGTGCGTCTTTTAAGTGAAAAGGTGAAACTTGCTCCTGATTTAATGAGGAATGAAAACCATTATACACTGAGGTTGCTAACCTCTATTGTAAAAACAAATCTTCTATTTGTGTGAAGAAATTGTGATGAAGGAAAAAGAAATTCGTAGTAGTTTTCTGTTATACCTTATACTGTAAAAGTTAAGGCCACAGTGTGTGATTAGTGTTAAGATGGAAAGGCATTATTTTGAGTGAAAGACATGAACAGAAAATGCATTTTGATTGACAGCAACTAGTGTGCCAGAAGCATTGAACCTATATGAAGACTTCAGCAGGGGATCCCCTGAAATGAGTGACGATGTTCGCATATTGTTTTATAGCACATTGTAATAATTATTCTATTTTATTAGTAGTAAGTGCTGTTAGTTTTTTACCTCATTTATGAATTAATCTTTACCACAGGCGTGCATGTACAGGAAAAGTATAGAATATATATTGGATTCAGTACTATCCATGGTTTCAGGCTTCTTCTGGGAGTCTTGAAATGTATCTCCTGAGGACAAGGGGGAACTACTACACCCATTGAAACAGACATCACCTATTTTACCAAGTGACAACTCATTCCAAATCAGCAGGAAACAAAGTACTGTGACACCTGTGTATTTTTATGCACTTGAGCAAACTGATAGATTTTTTTCACGTTTTTAATTTACTAGATATCCTTCAAGTCTTCCTGTTCTACTGCCCTGTCCCATCTTTGCTGCATATTCTTAGTGAACATCATATGCACTGTAATTTTGTAATTAAAAAATTAGCAAATACATTTCAACACAATACAAAGCACGCACCCTTTTTAAGCTGTCTCCTTGCTCGCCTATTTATTTGCAAGACTAATCTAATATGGTACCCATGAAGAGTGATCAGGCAGTAAAGAATTTAGTATGAGTTCCAGCTGATGTTGATGGAGTAGGAATTAGCTAAAGCAAACATAAACAGATAAAAGAATTCGTCTGCAGGAGCACACATTTCAACCATGGCAGACGAGACTGCCATAGGAGAGAGGGTGAGAGCAGAAGTAAAAGCCAGTGAAGCCAAACCACATGATGAAACAAATCATTTGACTTACAAATAAACAGTCTGGTCTAGAGACTTCCAAAGGGTTCCTGGATCTCAGAAACTTTATGAGACATACAATATGTAAAACCATCACATTTATTATATCACATTTTACTTGCAGCTGTCATGACAGCACTGGAAATGTTCCAGTCTAGCAGTGGCAGGAACTAAATGTCGGAGTAGACACTCTGAAAAAGACTTGGAGATATATGGCCTGAAGGCAGCAGAGCATTGGAGATAAGAGCCTGCAGGTGGAGACCTGTTTTTAAACCTTGTTGTTTTCACGTACTCAGAGCCTCTCTGTTCCCTTCAGAACCTCATTGACTCTGTCACGTGCAAGGTGGAGGGAATATTAGCACTTACTTCCAAGGGCTGTGTGATGGTTAAATTAGCTAGAACAGTGAGCTGCTTGTCACAGTACTGCACACATAGTAAACGACTAGAAAGGTTATTTATTATTATCATCATTCATTATATTGGCTGGGCAATATAAGGGACAAGACTTCAAAAGTAACCCTTAAATCTGTTGAACTGTGAAAAAATGCTCAAAAGTCAAGGGAAGAGGCATTATTTTCCTTATGTATATTGAACTGTTTGTGTTTGTTTATTGCAGACTGCCTATTTGAATCCATTCTGCCACCAAAATGATATACGGTGTGCAATTAATATGTATCCAGTCTACTTACGAGGGAAGATCAAGCATTTGCTCCAAGCCTAATCTGTGATAGGCTGTGATAATCCAAAAAAAGAAAGAGAGCAGAGTTTCTGTTATTTAGTAACTCTGAGACTTGGGAGTAAATTATTCGAATAATGTGATAAATGTTCTAATTCAGTATAGGCAAAGTGTTAAGGGAACAGAAAGGCAAGTGCTTAATTTGGCAAAGAGAAGTGATATTTAAACTGAACATTGAGGTTTTCCAAGTAGACAAGAAGAAAGGGCCATTTTGGGTAGAGAAAATATCACATTTAAAGGTGAAAATAGAAGAAAGGTGTTGGTGTCTTCAAGAAACAGCCATCAGGTTGATACAGCTAGAGTCAGATGGGAAAGCAGGAAGATAAACCTGGAAAGTTAAGCCAGAACAGATCTGTTATGCTCAGGAGTTTCAACTGTGTCCTGTAGGCAGTGCTAAACCACTGAAGGGCTTGAGCAAAGGAGAGACACAGTCAGTACTGAGTTTTGGAAAGAACATCCAAGCCATTGGGTACAGCTCTCTCATTGGAAAGAAAGACCTAAAGAAAGCAAGGAGGATAGTACGGAAGTCTGGCTAAAAGTCTGTGAATTATAACCTGAGGCTGTGGTGGGAATTGGGAAGAAGTGATCATGGAGATAAACATAGAGATGAAATGGACAGGACTTAGTCATTCATTCTTCAGGTGGGATGTTTGAAGGAAAACACCGAGTCAACGGTCACCTTCATTACTGAGTACATGTGGAACAGATTGTGGGGAAAAATAAACTCACTAAAAATTGTTTAAATCTTGTTGCTCTTTAACTTTGATCTTATGCTTTATAATGCATATAATATATTAAAATCAATACATATGAATAATCCATATAAATATGTGCTTATTGGGACTATATGTTCAAAACTTTTTACTCATAATGATGTATAACTAATGAGGTCTAGAAATCACGGCCTTTAGTAAAACCTGTTTGTATAATTGGTGTTATTTATGGGAATTGTTTCCTCACTTAACATTCTGAAAGTTATGCAATGTATTTGAATGAGTTACTCTCCATCCCCTCAAAAGCTTACAGTCTAAAATAGGCATCTCTAACTTCTTACCTTCTTACTTATCTTACTGTCTAATGTAGAAGTAAGGAGGAGAGACCAACACTTTTCTGCTTTGCCTATAGCATGGCTCAACTCTGTATAATAAACATCAACTTAAATTAATTTAACTTTTTTTGCTACTTCCCCCCCTTGTGCTCAGTGGTTTTAATAGACAAATGAGCTCTTCACTTGGACTGAACCGACAAATTAAATGAATAAACAATCAGTTTCTGAACACACTAGCTAGTGTTGTGGGAGAAAGAGACATGCTTTGGCAACATTGATAGGATGCTTCAGGAGGGTACTGCTGGGATTCAAGTTGGTAAGTTTAAGAGAAAAGGAGGGTGTCACTGAGAGAGATTGAGGGGAGAGGGCTTTTGGTCTGCTGGGTGGAGTCCTGCAGAAAGAGAGAGGGGATTGGCTGAGGCTGGCAGAAAACAAAACCTGTAATTTAGCTGTAATACCCCACCCCTAAATCCATATTTTTCTTTGCCTTCCCACTTGACTTTCTGCCTTGAAATGACAATCAGCTTTTGACTTAGGATGTTTTAAAAGGAATGGCGCTAGAGGTAGTCTGAATCATTGAGAATGCCTGCACTCAGCTGGCTGATAAAAGTAGTCATAAAAAATAAAAACATATGCAACAAAGAAAAGTTTTAAATACAACAACAAAACCCGGATAGCTTTTCCAGAAAATAAATAAATAGGCACTATCAAGTGGGTATTGAGAACAAAAGTGTTAGGCAAGATTTGTCAAGAAATTTGAAATCTAGTTCAGGACAATAAGGAGAAAGTTAATGAAATAGTCATTAGCTGACTTAGTGTAAAGCTGCAAGAAAAAAGCACAAAGGAACTTTGGCTACATGACCACATTTGTGAAAATCAGGATCGAAGAGTTCACCAAGTTACCGGAGCAGAAATATACTTGGTGAATACAAACTTTTTGAAGAAAGTACGTGTTGGGATATAAAGATCCAGTTCCATCAGTCTTCTTTCAAATAGCAAGCCCTGGGCAAGACTGTCTGAGCTACTATAACATAGAATAAGAGTTGGTGAATGAATCCAACGTGCACAAAATTCAAGTACCTCTTCACCAAATCGACTGGCATGAGCATGTCAGCAGATGACATCATTTATGTATAAATAGACATTTAAGTTCTTACAACAAAAATGGGAATGTTATCAGAGAGTTAAGAAAGGCTAAAATACTAGGAGGCCATTACTTTTCAGAGTAATATATGGCTTCTGGAAATAAAAGTTCAAAGAACTCAGCAACAGAAGCTCAATACACTGCTTGATAAATTTTATCTTTCACTCAGATCTGCCCTGAGGAAATGAGGGGAAAAAAAGGAAAAGTTCTGGTTTTAAAAGATCATTAGGTATAAACAATACCAAGGAGGAAGCATCCCACATTGTTCCATATCATCTGGTAAAGGAGGAGGCAGAGGTTAATTTGAGGATTTGGAAATCACACCCATAGGAGATACTCAAAACCCGTTTTCATGGGCAGAAGGCAAAACAAATGCCCACAAAGTGCTTCTTTGGTTTATCAGGCCTTGCCGTGGGCACTGAAATTGTTGATGTTGCCAAAATCCAGGGACACAGAGACATGAGCTTAAAGTGGGGGAGACTAACTCTTATTTAAATCACTAATACTAAATTATTTTCATCTATAGAAATAAATAAACCCAACATCTCTTCTGATGGAAAGCCATCAAGATACACATCTTGTTGTAAAGAGATAGTTGGCTGCTCATATCCACTGCTACAAGAGGAGTCCTAATGCACTCAGAAAGATACATCCTACAAAGGGAGGGTGGGACTTTCATGACAATGAGATATTTCACAACTAAATGCATAAACTACCTGATTTTTAAATGGTGGTTGATCTTACCCCTCCCATGATAGTGAAATCAGCCAGAATTAAATGTTATATTTCTATGAACACAGAGATCGATTTTTAAATTTCTGTCTGTCTGAGATATGATTAGCACTTCTATGCAAGCTTCAAGGCACAGGCTCAGATGCAAATTCAAGTGCAAAATGCTGTGCCACCATGGTAGGTGTTCATTTGTTTCCGATTAGTGATTACAGTGTCACCCACCCCACCTCATACTATAGGCTATAAATATGGGATGGGTGAATTGTTATAGGTTCCAGGGCACGACTTTCATCTGAAACACAGGTGGTGCCTGCCATTCATTTCAGTATGAGCAGGAAATGCAAGGGGTACTAGATGTCAGACTGGTAATGAGCCAGATTCTCCCAGTCATTCAACTACTCCCTACCAGTGGAGAATATAAACAGCAGGTAGTCTTCCAGTTTACCATGCTAGCATTTAGAAAGGGTTTCATTTCAGTACATTGCCTTTTTGGTGTAGTAAATGGTGCCTGGGAAATTGGGTATAGTGAACACGGCTTCCCAAAGTGTCTAGTTGATAATCAGTTAGTAACCAAGACATTAAAAGAGTGTGACACTGCTGGAGAGCAACACAATCAAGTTGTCACAAAGACTTGGTCCAATTGCCATGTTTCCCCACCACTGGGGAACAAGAAGGGACCATCTTTTTGTTCATTCATTTCTCTACTGACTCCAAGTGCAGCACATAAGCATTGGTTTTGCAGATGAACTGGCCGGTTTTGCATCTTGGCAACCTTAGGAGACAGGGCAAGGTGTTTACTTCTCTGTGTGTCAGTTTTCTGAACTGTAAAATAGAAATAAAAAGTATGTAGTTAAACTAGTTAACATATACAAGGCTTTTAGAGCATGGTGTTTGGTAAGGTTGAGCTGTTACTAGTCTCAATAAAGTTTTATTATATACCAATTACATATACTCCCTGACAGATAAAATTTACTCTCTGAGAGTCTCAGTGGATTTTTCAGTCATGATATCCATACCTCCTTACATTTATGCTTCTTACTATTTTAAGTAAATGTTTTAAAATGTGCATAAATGAATGAGTTAGCCTATCCTTGTATTAACATTATATCTAATAATAATTTGGAAGGGAGAGAGAAGGGAAGATGCAATTTTATAGTCAAATACCATCTTGTCCTAAATTTTAATGTTCTTTACAATTTCCCCCAGGAGTCATATGAGGTCAAGAAACAGGAACCATGAAAATTGTCTTCAGTTAAGGAACCCTCCCCCATGCATCTTACCTACTTTTGTCCATTCATTATCTCTGTTCATACTTCTTGGATCTTCTGCCTATCCTTGTTACTGAACTATCCATCAATCAAGATTCCTTCTATTTCAAGGGGTGGGAAACCCAACTTAATGAAAGAAAATTTGCTAACTTAGGTACATGTGAAGTTTTAGGGTTGGGTAGCTTGTGTGCAGCCCCAAAACCTCATCAGGACTCAGGCTCTCTGCTTCTGTTCTCCTCCACGTGGACTCCACATGCCGGCAAAAAGAGCTGTCTGCAGATCTAGGCCTACAGCCTCGCAGATTTGGGTCTAACAAGAAAGAGCCATTACCTCTCATTGGCTGCTTAGACCACATTTTGAACCAATTTTGGTGGTCAGACAAAGCAGTCCTTTGTGTGCCACGTCTGAGTCAGAGAGTCGCTTTTAAGCTGGGAATGAAATGAATTCTACTTGAATCTCAAAGCAGGGAAAAGGGGTAAGGAACTTTGATACAGAGGAAAATTAGTGTTTTGTTAGCAGATATGTGAAGAGCAACAAACATGACACTGGCTCCCTTTACCCACCCTGTAACTCTGATTCTGCCCAGTCTGTCCCCATAGCCTCCAAATGATCCTTTTTGCCTTTGGCATAAAATCCAAAGTCTGTATGTGGCATTCAAGGCTTTTGACCATCCTAACTTATTTCTTAACATGCTAACTCTTGCATTCTAGGTTCCGATTTATTTTCAGAATGTCTCCACCCTCTTACAATGTTTGATTTTCTGTCCCTCATCCATCTTGTTGATATCTTTTTTTTATGATTGGGAGTCCAGCTTAAATATACTTCACAAAGAGCCAGCAGAGTCTGCGTTATTATGCTCATTTTATAGATGAGGGCACTGGAATGCAGCCAGTAACAAATTTGGTCATAGTTACACAGTCAGTAGTGCTGTGTTTGGATTCCCCTCCGGCACTCTGGATCCAGAGTCCTTCCTAACTACACGCTGTTACCTATGGAAAGTGAGAAGGATACCTTAACAATACTGTGCCCTACATCAACATCAGGCACATGAAAACATGTGTAGTGGAAGGAAATGTGTTATATTGTGGATTTTGTTTACCCTGATTTTGTTTACAAGGACATGACTGTTTTCCATTGACATGGTATTTTGTTCCTGTTATGTCTTCTATCTGTAAAATGTGACAGGAAAGTAGACTAGTGAGTATTACACATTGGTGTTGAAAAATTAAGATGTGGTTAATATTTTAAAATTTGAGTTTCAAGGTAAAAAACATTGTATAAGCATGTGTTGGATACTTGTTCTCTGCTAAAATGGTAGATATCTAATATATATATATATATCTCCCCTGTCTAAATAGCCTGCTGTCTCAAGTTGCTTGTTGTCTAGTTAAGAAGACATAACTGTAAATAAATTCAATACCATTTAGTGCTGGTCTTGCAATTTGAAGAAGGCAGTTGGTTTTAGGGTTTTGTTTTGTTTTTGCATGAGGGAGTTTCCAGCAACAACAACCAAGATTTAAGATGCTTTTACTCTTGTAGATGAATGGATAATTATTATAATAATATACTTATAAGTAGACAAGGTTATTGACTTTATAGCACTTACTTGTAGGAGAAGGATGTAAATAAAACTCAGCCGAATTCATAATTTAACATGTTATGAAAATCGCGATGAAGGAGTAGAGCTGAGGGCAGTGATAGAGAATGTCAGATGGGCCATAGATGCATGGGAGTTGTCAGTTTGGGGGAATTGCTTTTCTGTTTGTGACCTGAAGAATGGTAGAATGGAGTATGTGGAAGTCTGAGGGATGCAGCATTTCATATGAAGGGACTCAGGGATGTAGAGCAAGTGATGTTGTAGTAAAGAACTTGGGGCATTCAAGGAAGGCCAGGATCTGTAGAGTAGGTTCATGTCGGGTAAGTCATTGGAGATGAGGCTAAAGGAGAAGGAAGAGTTGGACACGTGGAGCTGTGTGGCCATGGGAAGAAACTGGGATCTTAGGTATGGTGGAAACTGTTGAAAATTCAAAGCATAGGTATATATCCAGGTTTGGGGAAGATGATTCTGCATGCCATGAAAGAGGTGGAAAGCTGCCTGCCAATCAGGGGGGAGTTGTTCAGCAGGCGGTCCATGCAGAGGAGTTAGATGTGGAAATAGAGATGGGCACATTGAGAACTATTTGACAGGTGGTATGTAGGGTGACGTCCAGGTTCTCATCTTTAGTTACCAGGAAGTTCGACATACCATGTGCTAAAAATCATTATGTGGTCAGAAGCTTAAGAGGTAGTAGGGCAGGTAGTTGGATCTAAGCTAAAGAATTTCAGAACAAATGTTTTCTACTGGATTCCCCATCTAGTTTTGAACAAAGATCACATTTAAGATCTTCCTGTTGATCCCATGGCTTCTGGAGTAGAATCTCATCTTTCCCAAACTGATCCTCTCCTGCCTCCATGTTTTTTCCTTATAATTTCAGGCTGAGAACCAGCTTGAGAAATGGAGGATTTCTGTGCCGAGGATATTTCCTGGTAGCAACAGCCTCCAGGGCTGCCACGTGGAAGCTCCCCTCAGACAATCCTGTCCCCAGGCTTTTTCCAGAAAGCTTAGTTCTGTCCTCTCCCGCACACTGTCTGCTATCTCTGGGCAAATTTCTCTCTGCTTATTAGGAACAGACTTGTGAAACCCACGTTTCAGCCCTATTCTGAGCTCACAATCATACATTCTTTGCACAAAGGACTAATAATCTTTTCCTACTTTCTTGGTTTGGAAGATAAACACTTGTGGATTTATATTGTTATGACTGAGAAATTTTAATTTTGTTTTAAGGAGCCATGATTGTGATTTAGGACTCTCAAATAGCATCTGCTTCTTCTATCATCGATTTGGACTTTACAAAACATAGGAGTTGCAGAAAACAATGAATAGTTACAATATTGTGAAGTTTACAAATCTGTCTCATGTATACTGTCATGCTGTTATCTCAATGATAGTTTGAGGTAGACAGTATTATCATCATTACATGAGACAATTGAGACTACGGGACTAAGTGAGCTGTCTACTGTTACCCAATTGGAAAATGATGCCTCTCAGGTCTCAAATTCACGGACATAGCCCATGTTTTTATTTCTTGCTTTGTTATAGCAACTTATTTATTGTGAGAGGTGGAGAGGTTATATTTTAAGATATTCTGCTACATTCTATTTGGATATGAAATTATTTTCAGGCCCTGGCTGGTATAGCTCAGTGGATTGAGTGCGGGCCTGTGAACCACATGATCGAGGTCCGATTCCCAGTCAGGGCACATGCCTGGGTTGCAGGCCAGTTCTCAGCAAGGGACTCATGAGAGGCAACCACACATTGATGTTTCTCTCCTTCTCTCCTTCCTTTCCTCTCTAAAAATAAATAAATAAAATCTTTTAAAAAACCTATAAAAAATTTTTAAAAAAGAAATTATTTTCATAACCAGGCAAGTGTTCTAATGTTCCCAGAGAAGGTCATTTAGAACACTAGAAACCAACACTTAGTGCCTGGGAAGGTTTCTTTACACCAGAAAAACTGTCCCAGGAGTAGCTTGACTCTTCAGCCAACTTATAAATGTGTTTCTTCAATTACTACAAGAAATAAAGAAGGACTTTGAGTAATTAATTGATTTATTAGGATAGTCCTGATGAAATATTATCACTAAAAAAATAAAGAAAGAAGGAGTATAGGCTGGGTACTCATGGGAACAAAATTCAAAGGATAGCTCTGCAGTTAAGTCAAACAGTTTCATTTTCATTTTGCAAAAGCAGCACTTTCTATACCAAATGTCATGGCCACCCATCTCAACTCTAGGGAAAACAGAACCCATTTGGATGACCTCTGGTTCAAAAGGCAGAACATTGCTCCAGGAAAATCCTATTCCAAGGAAAATTATAATCCAGAGAAATTATAATCAAGGGGCATATAAGTTCTTTTTTTTTTTTTTGCCATTTGTATTTGCAAAAGCATATTGTATGAAAACAAGTAAACTCTTTGGAAATAAACAAATTTTGTAGCAGCTCTATACTTTTATGTTATAATAATATTTCACTGTTTGTTTTAAAAATTATTTTAATGTTACAATTTGAGCAACAAAGAAAGGCATAGATGAGCGCCTGCCTCTGAGATGTTGCAGACTAGGTGGTAACCTGCTGAGGAAGATGGCGGAGGCCGGGCACTCTGAGCTCAGTGTGGTGCTGTGGGCAGGCAGGGCTCGAGTATGCAGCAAGGATGGTACGTATAAATGGACGCAAAACGTGTTAGCTCCTCAACTGCCAAATAAACGGACAAGCTTGGGTGACCTCTCAACCTTATTTCTCACCTTTTAAGATCTTATCTAAAATCCAGTTTGCATTCCCTGCTGAAGTGTACAGATTAGATTGAGATGTCATGTTTTTCGATCAATCAAGACTATTTTAGGGAAGTTCACCCTGGGCCAGAGTCAAGCATAATATTTTGAGGGCTATTGGTTGTCACCTATTGTGAGTGTTATTTTTTGTGTGTCAGCTTAGCTAGGCTATAGTAGCCATTCTGTAATCAAATACTAATCTGGGTATTTCTATGAAGGTTTTTTTGTAGATTTGGTTAACATCTTTCTCTCTTTCTTCTCCTTCCTTGACACATCGAAACATTGACTGATAAAGGTTTAGACCCACTAAGAGTGGGCCCAGAAAAACAGACTGTTATTGATGAGTTTTGTGAAATGGCTCTACAGTTTCTGGAATTGGTTCTCTAATTTGATTAGATTTAAAGGCAGTAATGACTCTCTTTCTGGTGGTGTAGAGATACCGAAAATATCACCAATCACCAATAAATACTCCCGATTAAAACCTCATAAAAGGCAAAGTGCTGGTTAACTGCTGATTCTCCTCAGGATCCATCCCCATCCCCCCTCTCTCCTTTTCATCTGTAATTAGACTCCGGTCCCAGAAGATTGTAAGGGGTGAGGTACAAAGTATGGCCTATAAGGAGGTGCAGTACACTCCAAAACAGCTGCCTGAGTTTCCAATTTATACAGACAGAAATCTGGGGAATATGTGTGGGAATGGTATTAAGAGTGTAGGACAAGGTTGGAAGGAACATAAAGTTGGATCAGGCAGAATTTTTTCAAATGGGCCCACTTGGCCAAGATTCTGGATTTAATGCTGCTGTTTGGGAGGGTGGAAAACGTTCTAACAGTCCGGTTGGCTGAAACATGCACTAAAAGGTGGCCTGCAGTAAGTGAAGTTGAAATGCCAACCTGCCTTCGTATACAGTAGAGAAAGGGACTCAAAGGCTTAGGGAGATCAGAGTGTTAGAATGGATTTGCAACTTAAGACCTGCTTACTCACCACAGGAGGGTCCGGAGGGTGCACATTCCACTATGGCTATGAGAAATGAATCTGAGGGGAGTGCCAAGCATCTTTGAAGCACTATGTGGCCCTTCCTTTCTGTAGGTCAGAGATTATATCGGGAACTGATACATCTAAATTTAGAAACCTAAATGCTTTGGGGATAATTGGATTCTGGGGTGGCAGGGGCTAAGTGACAGCACCAATTGCCAAAGACAAGGTAGGCATGCTTTCCCAATGGGCAGCAGAGTCGAAGTAGTGATCAGAATAGCTTGACTCAAAGAAACTTATGGCACTGGCTAGTTGATTATGGTGTTCCTAGGAGTGAAATAGTTGGCAAGTCTACTAAAGTCTTACCTGATCTGTAGGAGTGGGAGTGTTCTAGGTCAAGGGAACAAAAGTATACCTGAATCATAAAAACAGGGAGTCAGGGCCCTTCAACCAATTCCCAGATTCTAGCCAGTGGACAGACCTGCAGCCCTTTGCATGCAGGGGAGGCATGCAGGACTGAGGTCCACTTGAGGAAGGACCTCAGTACACTGCCCAAAATTTATACTTTCGATCTTCCTCCCAGCCATACTCCAAGGGAGCTATAGCCTTTTCCCAGAGTGACTATGCACTGGAGAACAGGAAGTGATCAGACCTTTCAGGGGTTACTGGGTACTAGCTCTGAAGTGGCAGTAATTCCAGGAGGCCCAAAACGTCACTGCGGTCCACCAGTCAGAGTGGGCTTATGGTCGTCAGAGGCTCGATGGAATTTTAGCTCAGGTCCATCTCACAGTGGTCCAGTGTGAGATGGACCACTTGGTTCAGTGGTCCTGAACCCATTCTCTAGTTATTTCCCCCATTCTGAAAACACAATAAGAATAGACATACTGAGCAACTGGCGGAATTCCCATATTGGCTCCCTGACCAATGGGAGGAGGGCTGATTTGATGGGAAAGGCCCATGCAAGCCATTAGAACCACTTCTTCCTAGGAAAATAGTAAACCAACATGATATTGCATTCCTGGAGGAAATGCAGAGATTAGTGCCATCACCAAGGATGTGAAAGGATGCAGGAGCGGTGATCCCACCTGTTTGGCCTTTGCAGAAGACAGATGGATCTTGGAGGGCCATTATCATAAGCTTAACCAGGTGATAACTCCAACTGTAACTGCTGTACAGATATGGCTTCATTACTTGAACAAATTGACACATTTCCTGGTACATGGTATATAGCTATTAATCTATTGATGTAGTAAATGCTCCTCCCCCCATACCTATTAGCAAAGACTACCAGAATCAGTTTACTTTCAGCTGGCAAGGTCAACAATACACCATCACAGTGCTATTTCAAGGGTACATCAGCTCTCTAGCCCTATGTCCTAATTTAGTTTGGAGGGACTTTGATTGCCTTTCCACAAAATACCACATTGGTCATTGTTTTATGCTGATTGGATGTAGTAAGTAAGAAGTAGCACCTATTCTAGTTTTATTGATAAGGCACTCGTGTGTCAGGGGGTGAGACGTAGGTTTGATAAAAATTCAGGAACCTTTTACCCCAGTGAAATTTCTAGTGGTCTAGCCGCATGGGGCATGCTGAGACATCAGTTCTAGAGTGGAGGACAGTTACTGGGTCTGAGCCCTCCTACAGCCCACAAGTGGCACAATGCCTGGTGGGCTTTTGTGGATTTGGGAGGCAACATAGTTCTCACTTGGGAGTGAGTTACTCTGGCCCCTTTCCTGAATGACTTGAGAAGCTGCTAGTTTTGAGTTGGGCCCAGATCACGAGAGGGCTCTGCCAAAGGTCCAGGCCGCTGTACAAACTGCTCCACCACCGGGAGCAACAGATCCATCAGTGGTGCTTGAAGTGGCAGCACCAGACAGGGATACGGTGTGGAGCCCTTGGAGGACTCTATGGGTGAGTCACAGGTTCATAGGATTTGGGAGCAAAGCCCTGACATCCCCTGTCTACTCCCCTGTCTACTCTATCCTACTCTCCTTTTGAGAGACAGCCCTTGGCCTGCCACTGGGCCTTAATAGGGACTTAACGCTCACCAGGGGCTGCTAAGTGCAGGCCACCCTATGACCTGAGCTGCTCGTCATGAACTGGGTGTTATCCGACCCACTAAACCATAGAGTTAAGGATGCACAGCAGCCCTCCATCATCCACTGGGAGTGGCTTATATGAGAGTGGACCCAAGCAGGCCCTGAAGGCACACATATGTTACATAAGGAAGTGGCCCAAATATCTATGGTGCTCATTCCTGGGCAATATCTTCTCTCTCCCAACCTATGCCTATGGCCTTATGGAGAGTTCCCTATGAACAGTGGCTGAGGAAGAGAAAACTTGGGTCCGGTTTACAGATGTTTCTGCATAATATGCAGGTGTCACCTCAAAGTGGACAGCTGCAGGACTACGACCCTTTTTTGGGACATCCCTGAGAAACAATAGTGAAGGGCAATTCTCCCAGTGGACAGAACTTCAAGTATACCTGGTTGTCCAGTTTTCTTGGAAGGAGGAATGGTAAAGGTGTGAGCATGTCTTGATTCATGGACTCTAGCTAATTGTCAGGCTGGATGTTTAGGGACTTGGAAGGAGCACAGTTGGAAACTTGATAATATACAGGTCTGGGGAAAAGATATGTATGTCAACCTCTCTGATTGGGTGAAAAATGTGGAGATATTTTATCTTTTGTAAATGCTCACCCAAGGGTGACTTCAGCATAGGAAGGTCTTAATACCCAAGTGGGTAGGGTGACCTGTTCTGTGGATATGAGTCAGCCTCTTTCCCCAGCCACTCCTTCTCCTCCTCACTACTCAATGGGCTCATGAACAAAATGCCAACATCGTGGGGATGGAGGGTTTACACAGGCTCAGCGAGACTTCCAGTCATCAAGTCTGACCTGGCTCTGGCCACCATCAAGTGCCCAATCTGCCAGCAACAGAGACCCACACTGAACTGGTCACATGGCACCATGCCCCAGGGGGACTGGCTGGGTACATGGTGGCAAGTTGATCACAATAGACTGCTTCCACATAGTAGGGCAGCACTTTGTTTTCACTAGAATAAACAATTATTCTGATACAGATTTGCTTTCCCTGCATGCAACACTTCTGCCAAATCTACCATCAGACTTATAGAATGTCTTGTCCACCATCATGGCATTCCACACAGCATTGCTTCTTTTCAAGAATATCACTTCACAACAAATGAAACACAGCAGTACTGGGTCTGTCCTCATGAAATTCACTGGTCTCACTATGTTTCCCATCATCTTGAGGCAACTGAATTGACCAGCTGGTGGAATGGCCCTTTGAAGACCCAGTTACAATGCTAGCTACTTGGTAATACCTTGCAAAGCCAGGCCAGTGTTCTCTGGGAGGCTGTATGTGCTTAAAGTCAGCATTCAATATATTGTATTACTTCTTCCACAGCTAGGATTCACCAGTACCAGGAATCTAGGGGCGGAAGTAGGAGGGACATCACTGACAATTATTCTTAGTGACTCACTAAGCAAACTTTTTACTTCCTGCCCTCATGACCTTGTGCTCTGTTGGTCTCGAGATCATAGTTTCAAAGGGAGGAATGCTTCCACAAGGAGACAGAACAGGGACTCAGTGAACTGGAGGTTCAGAAAGCCGCTGGCCTCTGGGCTCCTTATGCCTCTGACTCAACAGGCAAAGCAGTATGTCCATTCGTGTGCAGGCTAAGGGATTGATCCTGGTTACCAGGGGAAACTGGACTACTGTCCCACAATGGAGGAAAAGAATACATCTGGAATAGAGGAAATTTCTTAGGGCATGTCTTAGTACTAACATGTCCTGTGGTTACAGTCAAAGGAAAACTACAACTCAATTCAAATAGCCTACCCTACAGATTTTAAATTTGTCAGCTCCCACAACCATGTGAGTTAATTCCTTAAAATAAGTCTGTGTATCTATGTATCTGCCTATAGATACATAGACAGATACATATAAATATAAATGTATATTTACGTATAAATGTAAACATAGATTTCTCTCTATATACACACATATCCTATTGGAATTTTTCTTTGGAGAACTCTGATACACCTGTAAATTATAACTCCAAAATTAATTGTCCTTTACCCTTTTATTGTATTGCATAGTTAATTATAAAAATAATGCTTAATTATTTTGACAAGTCCAACAATACAGGATTGTAGAAGTCAAATGTTAATATTTATCATTCCTGCTCCTTTGTTTCATGTGGTTCCATACCTTTCCCTACAAAATGCACACACACACAAATGCACACACATATTCACATGAATAGAATTGGCTTTGTTTTATTTTTTTAAGTGCTTACACTCTACATAATACTATGTAACTTGTTTTTTTTTTACCAATTGAGTAATACATTATATTATGTTAACATACACTACGTAAATACTTATAGGACCAATTTTTAAATTGTTGCATACTAGTCACTGTATTTGCCACGGATTAATTAATATTTCCCTATTAATGGGCTTTTGGGTTGTTTTAGTGGTTTTTACCACATCAAATAATGCTGCATTATGCTTGTACTTTCAACTTTAGATAGTCTTGTTTTTACTGTTGCATATTTTAAAAATTCGAATTTCTAGATTTTAGAATATGAACATTTAAAATTTTTATTTTTATTTATAGATTACTTTATAAAGGTTATAGCAGATCATTGTTCTACCAGCAAAGTCACGTGTTCTCACCAGTACTAAATGTTAGTTTTCAGTGTTATGATTAAAAAATTAGATCCCATTTATATTATACTTTTAATTTCCTTGCTGCTAAAAAGGTAGACTGTATTTTCATATGGTTATGACTGGTTCACATTTCTTTTTCTCTTCCTTGGTTCATTTCATTTGCCTGTTTTTTATAGCGTTACTTTTCCTTTTCAACAATCTTTAAGAGACTCACTTTTACTGCAGATGGCCTTTGAATCTACACACTGCGTCCATATGCATTCCAGAGTCAGGTCAATGTTTGTCTAGGTCATTGCAGTCTGATTGCTCTGACACCCCACCCCCTACCCCCAGTGAGAAACGGGGGGACCTGCAGGAAGGTGGAGTGTGGACCTTGACATTTCTGTTGGTGGGCACAGCAACTAAAGAAATTCTAAAGAAAAATCATCTTGTCAACTTCCTCAAACTAGAAATGTATTTAGACCACAATATAGATCTAATGCCCAGCTTGCAAAATTGCAGAATTTTCCAATTTGGTGTTGCTCCAGGTTAAAAAACATACCAGCTGAAAAATGTGAATTGGAACCATTTGCCACCCGTCCCTAATATAATGACTGATTTCCCACTCTGGATTCAGCAAGCTGCAGGCAATGGGTTTGAACTGAGTCCAGGTGGAAGGGAGCCAGACATATTAAATTTAAGGCCTCCATTGCACAACTCCCTACAGAAATTGTGCGAATAATATAGCTGAAGTGCTTTCTGCATGCTGTGCAACCCAAGTCTTTCGGCAACCTGATTAATTCCTTGCCCTTTTCTATAGTATGCACAGTTAGGAAATATACTGAAAGGTGACAGAAACCATAATAGAATCTGTCAGGTATTACATGCAAGATCCTCTTCATTTTTAGTTCAGAAAAAAACTTTTTTCAAAAAAGTCCTTGTGAAGTTAGTATATAACAATTACTCCTGCTTTATGCCTTTTGTTAGTAACACTAATGTCTGTAACATATAAGTCACACCCCAGAGCTAAGGTGTGACTTACAACACAAATACAACTACATTTGTGTTGTATTCTGCAGAGCTAAATACGAACATGCACCCAGGCTTACTAAAAACTGGCCTAATTAATGCAAAATGGCTTTTGACTTCACTACATTAAATTAGACCATGATTGCACCTCTCTCTCTTTCCTGTAAATGTACACAGTCTCCAGACACTGAACTTTCAGGCATCCTTGCCCTGCCTTTTGTGCCTTTTCTCAAAAGGAAGCTGCGGGACAAGGATAACTTCTGAGCATAAGTTAATAAAATTCATTTATTTATTTTTTTAAATTATTTTATTGTTCAAGTAAAGTTGTCTGTATTTACCCCCAAACACTCCCCACCACCCCAGCCACCCCCACCTCCCTCCCCTGGTTTCATTCACCCTTGGTTTTGTCCATGTGTCCTTTATACTTGTTCCTGAGAACCCCTCCTCGCTCCCCCCAATTATCCCCTCCCACATCCCCTCTGGTTACTGTCAGTTTGTTCTTAATTTCAATGTCTCTGGTTATAGTTTGCTTGCTTGTTTGTTTTGTTGATTAGGTTCCTGTTAAAGGTGAGATCATATGGTATTTGTCTTTTACTGCCTGGCTTACTTCACTCAGCATAATGCTTTCCAGTTCCATCCATGCTGTTGCAAAGGGTAGGAGCTCCTTCTTTCTTTCTGCTGCATAGAATTCCATTGTGTAAATGTACCATAGTTGTCTCGATCCATTCATTTACTGATGGGCACCTAGGTTGCTTCCAGCACTTGGCTATTATAAATTGTGCTGCTATGAATATTGGGGTGCATAGGTTCTTATGGATTGGTGTTTCAGGATTTTTATGGATTGATGTTTCAGGATTTTTATGGATTGGTGTTTCAGGATTTTTATGGATTGGTGTTTCAGGATCCTAGCAGTGAAATTGCCAGGTCAAAAGGTAGTTCCATTTTTAGTTTTCTGAGGAAATTCCATACTGTTTTCCACAGTGGCTGCACCAGTCTGCATTCCCACCAAGAGTGCACTATGGTTCCCTTTCTCCACATCCTCACTAACACTTGTTGTTTGTTGCTTTGTTTATGATGGCCATTCTCACCAGTGTGAAGTGGTATCTCATTGGGGTTTTAATTTGCATCTCTGTGATGACTAGTGATGCTGAGCATCTTTTCATATGTCTCTGGGCCCTCTGTATGTTTCCCTTGGAGAAGTATCTATTCTATAAGATTCATTTAATCCAAGATTTATGATAACTCCAGTTTTAGTCTTTACAAAGATGGTAGTGCTGATGTTGTCAAAGTTCCAATGAGACAGTGATGCTAAGAATGACACTTCGAATTCTGCCAGAGTCATCTAAAACCAGGGCTTGTCAAAAGGGACCAATGTGTTCAGTGGATGCTATTTTGTCCCAAACAGAAATAATTTAGATGTGTATTCTCTACTATTCTTTTTTACTTGTAAATTTTTTTTTAATTGCACACTAAGAACCAGGGAATAGTTCAGCATCTGGCAGATGAATTCTAACATATTACTTGGAAGTGAAATTGGCAAAAACAGGGGTGCACTGACTGATGCACTTTGGATCAGGGCTATGAGCCCTTGAGAAACTCCAGTGAGGATTGTATTACTGATTCTGGGCATGGCATTCGAAGTGGAAGAGATGATGCAGAATGATTTCGTCAGGCAGCCTATAGTCAGAGTTGAATTCTGCTATTGTTTCCTAGATTTTGGTTTCCAAATGTTTCCTGAGAGCAGGGAACTTGGTTTAAATTGGGACTGAACAAGCTCAGCTCCAGGAATTAGTAACCAATTTGCTCTTAAGTGTCATATTTCATGTCACCCTTAACAGGTATCACATGTTTTTAGTTGTTCTTTTCTGTATATTGACTTTGGCTTAGAAGGGAAAGGAATTCAAATAATAAAGCGCCCGGATACTTGGAGAGTACATCCATAAATCATGTTTAGCTACAACATCAATGTATGTTGGGGATACAATTATGTAGCATGCCATAAAATATTTGTATGTGTGTACGCGTCATTTATGTCTGAACATACTCTCTTTGAGCAGTAGTCTGCTTGTGGCCTGCTGACCTGAGGAAAAACATCTGGCAATTAAATGGGAGAAAAATGTAGGGTTAATTGATATGGGAAGACTAATAGGATTCTGACTGTGCTTGGGATCAGAATGTGACCTCTGAGATATTGTGAATTGGAAACTGGAAAACATTTTAGATCTTTCACTTGAAAAAATATTTGAAGCGGCACCACATGTCAGAGTTAATCAGTGTCAAAACATACTACTCCACATCTTACTCTTGTAAGCCAGAAGTAGAAGAATGAAAATAAGTTTTCCCTTTTGTTATAGACCAAATTGTGTCCTCCCCAAATTCATACGATGAAACCCTCATCCCTAATGTGACTGTACATGGAAACAGGGCTTTTAAAGAGGCGATTAGGGTTAAGCGAAGTCATAAGGGTGGCATCTATTCCCTTCGGACTGGTGTCATTCTAAGAAAGGGAAGAGACACAAGGGTTGCACACAGAGAAAAGGCCATGTGGGGACACAGGGAGAAGGCAGCCATGCGGAAGCCGAGAAGAGAGGCTCAGGAGAACCCCGCCCGGCCAGAACTTTGATCTTGGACTTCTGGCCTCCAGAAATGTGAGGAAATAAATTCCTGTCATGTAAGCCACCCAGTCTGCTGTATTTTGTTATGACAGCCTTAGCAGACTAATATACCCTTTGTCTAGTTGCCTGAAAGTAGGGTCTAAGGGACTGTGGGCAAATAAAATACCTAGTAATATCTATGCTGTCAAAATGGTCATCTTGTATTCTTGTGGATTTTCTGAAGGCAGACACAGCTCTAGCAGCTGGTTAGACATTCTTCTGATAGTACCTGAAGTGACTATAAAAGTTGTCACAGTAAGTGTAGTGGGCATCTGTTGTTTTGTCCTGCCCACCCTCCCCTTCACCCCCGCCTTTCTCTCTAGCATCACCGTGGCTCTCCTGTGCAGGGTCCTTGTCTTAGTCCACACGGTTCGCCTGTGGCTTATCCAACCCCAGGGCTCCAAGGTAGGCAGGTGACTGAGACCTGAAGGAGGCTACAGTAGTCCCTTGCCAGAATGACTGTTCGGGAGTGACTGGATGTGTGACAGTCACAACCATTTAGCATCAACCCACATGCTTCTGCTGGAAGTCCTGAGAAGAGACATGTACTTTCTTCTGGATTTACTGAGGTAATAGGAAGTAAACCTGGAATCAAATCAAAACAGAGGAACCCCAAGTAAACAGAAGGTGAAAGGTTGATTTCTGGTAGCATTTTTGGAGAAGCATCATCAAGCTATCCCTGGGCGTAAACTTTGACCTTTCCATTAGTAGAGTGTGGGAAATACTCATTCTATTTTTATATAAGCTTGTTTAAATAGAGTTACAGGCTTTTATAGCTAAAAGAGGCATTTTGGTTATTGCTGTGGCTAAAGACTAAAAGAGAGATTTAAACTCTGGCTCAAATGCTCTTGCCTTCCTTTCTACTCACTCAGACTTCTATTAAGCCTATGCTCAGGTTCCACACTCTCTGTGGACACCCTTCTCCTGTGGCCTCTCACCTCCTGGGATGACTCTTGGGGTGCCCCAAATATGCTGCCTTGCTGTGTGTGTGTGTGTGTGTGTGTGTGTGTGCGAGAGAGAGAGAGAGAGAGAGAGAGAGAGCTCTGAAAACCACAATCAAGAGTCTCGGAAGATAGGTAGTGTAGAAAATCACCAATGAGACTATTCTCTGCAGTGCAGAGGGTGGGTGCACTGAGGAGATGGAAAGGGCAGGCCGTCACTGGACTGAAGAGCACACCCTCCGGGCCCGCATGAGTTAGACAGCGACAGAAGCAAAGGCATCCCAGGCAGATGTCTGCAAACTGTAGGGCACAGGTTGTCGGTTACTACCTGGTTATTGGGGAGGGAACAGCAGGAGTTAAAGGGCTATTTTTTAGGACTAAACTTGTTTGTGGTTCACTAATTTTAGTGGGTTGTGCTCCCTGCCACCTCCCACCCCAGCCACCGCTAACATTTGTGTCCACCTGGCGTCTCAGAATGTGACCTTATTGGGAAACAGGGTCATTGTGGTTGTAATTAGTTGAGGAACCCAAGGCAGAATTGCCCTGAGTTTAGGTGGGCTCTAAGTCCAGTAACTAGTGTGCTTATGAGAGTCAAGAGGAGACAGAAGCTCAGGGAAGACAGCCCTGTGGAGAGAGAGGCAGGGATTTGAGTAACTCTTGGCCACTACCCAAAGAACATCGGGAGCCCTCCGGAGCTGGAAGAGGCAAAGAAGGGTCCTTTCCCAGAGCGTGGCCTGCCCACACCTTGATGTTAGAATTCCAGTCTCCAGACCTGTGAGAAAATAAATTCCAATTTTTTAAGGCACAAATTTTTTGGTAACCTGTTAGGGTATCATAGGAAACCAGTACATTTGTGACTCTGTGAGTGTGGAAAACTGAGAAGGACATCGACATCTCTAAGAGATGACTGCCAGAGAGGGGAGTTCATGTCAGACTTCATTAGCATTGAGATCACAAAGAACAGTGGTATTCCCCATGTAAATTCTACCTCATGCCTTTACTCCTAATTAATCAGATGCTGACAAGCCTGGTATGTTACCTGCTGGCCGTTCCCTGTCAGGGAAAGTGGAGACTTGCTGAGCTTTTGTGCTTTTCTCAGAAAGGGAAGGGAAAGAAAAATACGGAGCACCGTGGTTTTACCGTGGTCGTTCTGCAGTGGGTGCTGGCATCCTGACAATCTGGCCATCTGCTTCATGGAGGTTTCCCAGCTCCATCAAAGAGACAATATAATTTCTGTCACTTCTTAGAAAAGCATCCTTGTAACACAACAGTCATTTAGCAGGTTCATTGTGTGGCAGTGTAAATGTTCATGACTAGGGTCACCATCCATCCCGGCTTACCTTGGACAGTCCCAATTTATGGGTGTTGTCCCAAGCTAATGAATGGTAGCCCTCCCCACTTGACTCTGAAAAGTATTCCTGTTCAGATGATAGATTACATAGCCAGCTTCGCCTGTGGCACCATCCCTCATTTCACAAAAGAAGTCTAAAATGTTGCAATTTGATTTACTTTCCTTTTCTGGCACAAGATTACTTAGTTACAATGTTGTGAAAAGAGATTAATTTTTGAGGGATTTTTGCTGGGGAATAAGCAAAGGGCAGTTTGTAGTTGATTTGTTCCTAAAGCCTGGTCGGCTTTGCCTGCCCCCCTCATCCCTGCCCCAGGCTCCTCCCCAACCTGCTTTCTGCTTTGGCCAGCACAGCAGTGACTCTGTCCAGTGCAAGGAATTTGGCTGCTTCAGCAGTGTGACCAACTGCACACAGCCCTGTCTGCAAAGCAGGTGTAAGCTGGCATTCTGCCCATGCCTGGCCAGACAGCCCCATAAATCCTGCCCTTACCGCAGCCCCGAATTACTTTTCATGACACAAAGCCAAGCTGTGTTATTCACCTAATGCCCCGATTTACAGTTCCCAAGACAAAAGAACATACAGATAGAGTTTCAGGGCTCTGTTTGCCTTCACGTTTATCTAAAGGTTAGTTTCAGGTCAGGCTCAAGAAACCTGACAAATGGTGGTGAATAAACCTAAAAATAAATTAAGTGCAAGTGGGAAACTTAAGCATTCCTTGTTCTTGTGCCAAAAGAAAACTCAACCCAATTTACATTCTTTTAATATCTGAAACAAGCAGCTGTTCTCTTATTTGCAGTATACTAGGGAATTATTATGCTCCCTTTCAGCTCATGCATATGTGGTCGCTTCTACATAAGGCACACACACGTACACACATCTGCACAGTCTCTATTTAGGTATTTGTTATCATGTCTTCAAGGACTAGTCACACAGAGAGAAAAGCACTTATCTGGTAGAGTGCTGTGGTGCCACCCAATATCCTGCCAGGCCAGGAACACTGGGACTTCAAGCAAGAAGTTCCATTACTGTAACACAAGGGAAGCAGACCTAGAAGAGCAGGTACTTGGAGAGGGAACTGCTCATCCACACATTATTTACATGAGAGTGAAGGCACTGCAGTTAACCTGAGGGATGCTTGGTGCAGAGGCTTAAGACTGCAGGGCTAGAATGGGCAAGAAGCAGCTCACATCTTCCATGAACACTTAGTCTGGAAATTGGTTTCTTTGTTTGCTTTGGTTTTTAAATAAATTTGTATTTCCAGCCCACCATTCTTCCTCACCTGTATCTCTTTAGTCTCCCTCTATAGCCCTCCTTCTCAGCAACCCCAGTCTCAGGAAGCATTCAGGTGATAAGATAAATGAGAAAAATGATGTAAAGAACAACGCCATATTATTGAATGCTTTCTCTGGGCAGGGCTGATGAATTTATGGGAGTAAATCAATGGAGACCAGGCAACAAGCAAGTCTCTCCCTCTGCAGAGCCTTGGGGTGCCGAGAGAGGCTGGGACCCAGGTGCCCACCTGTAAGAGGCTCTAGGAAAGTACTTTCTTCCCAGGCTGAGTAAAGGCTGTTGCCGAGAAAAGCAACAAAAGTCCACCTATAGTCAAAAAACTATAACCAACATTGAAATCTATCTTACTACTGTTGTTTTGTTTTCTAAAGATAAATTCGCTCTATAATGTAAATTTTTCCTTCTCTTACTCTCCCCCACTCCTCACCCCACCTTCGTTATTCTGCTCACAGGATCGGGATAGAAATCTCGCCAAGGGAATAAGATGATCCTAAGAGGATACAGACACTGATCTCAACCAGATTGCACAGTGGGTTTGTAGATTCCAGCTGCCTCTGTTAGAGAGTTATAGAACAAGCCCAGGATTTTTTCTACAGACCAAGTTAAGTAAAATCCACCACTGTCAAGCTCCTAAATGCAAAGAAGAAGGGTGCTGGGTGCATGTGTTTCAGTGATAGGTTTGACAAAGCTGTCACATGGCGCCTAGACAATTTAGGTCAACAGGAGATTTCTGAGTGAATGACTTAGAAAACAAGGCGTCTGCGGCACTATTAGTAGCTGTATTTGCTCTTCTCTGTCCTGCACATGCTGATGGGGTCCTGCTGCAAGCCCATGTGTCTGTCCTCCTAACAGCTTCCCTTCATCTGCCAACAGTGCAGCCAGAGAGCTGGGATTCCCTCTCCATCCCCCACAGCAGCACTTGGCTAATGTCACATAGGAGTTGGAGGGTAAATACCCCAGGGGGAATAACGAGATGTGTTTTACATGGGCTCCTGGCAGTCCCCAATGGGATCACACCCCTGCCCGGGAAGGTAACTTGCTCACTAGTGCCTCTTTGAATGACTTCTTTGTCTGCCTAATCTAATTCCCCCTCCCCCTTTTCTGATACTTCTTGAATCCCCTCACAAATAAAGTTCTTGTGTTCAAACCCTTGTCTGGGGTCAGTGTGTGCAACATGAGGGTATTTGTGAAAAGGCTAGGAGAGACTGGGAACTATGTAACTCATTTCGCAAAAGGGACCCCCATGGGGGGGGTGGAAATGGCACAGAGGATGTTGTTCAGAAACACCAGAGTAGTTGCATGCGTTTTATAGGATGCTAACGTCCAGATTCAAATACACCAGTAAAACATGTAGTGTGTGTGGTGTGTGCATGTGCAAGTGGTGGTGGTGGTGGGGGGGGGGATTGTAGGGAGAGACCCAGTAAGGATTTCTAGTCTTCCATTATTAGGATTATGACTGAGAAGACAAAGCATTGCTTTGAGATTTGTCTGTGTGTTTGAAAAGGCAGTTGAATATTATTAATGTATTCCAGGAAGTACTGAACACTAACTTGAGGCTTTTATCAGCTTTCTTTGCTCTAATTTCTAAAGCCAAAATGCCTTCCCTCCAAATACTCTATTAAAAGAACATATGAAATTAATGAAACATATCATTACTTTTACAAAGGCCAAATTGTAGATTTGTCACAGTACAGAGACAGAAACTCATTAAGCCATTGTGCTTCCATTTCACATTTTATAGTGTATGAAAAAATTTTTATTCCAAACCTACCAAACCTTTTTTTCTCTGGTCTCTCTGAGACTCCTTTTATACTTCAAGCTGCAAATCATCTGACTTACCACTCTACTTGTTGTACGGTGAAACAGAAATTAAGAATAGTTGTGGCTAAAAACAAGAATCCCAATTTGGGCGCTTTTGGACTTCGTGGTTCATTTGAGAAATAGGATAGAGTTGACAGGTCGTGCATCCTTTAAAAGAAGGTATGGACAGCAGCATTCTTCTCCATCAACCTGTCAAAGCCCTTCCCTCCTCTTTCGGGGAAGCTGAATTATTTATCCCATTTGGTTTGGGCATTTTAGCAAGTGTCAGCACAGCTGCAGTGTGAAGCCAAGCTGATGGTTCAGTTACCCTCTGCATTATATTGAACAATGCTGCAGGTTTTTAAGTGGATGCAATAAAGGCAGGAAAGAATGACATGAGTAATCAAGTGTGAATCAAGCTAAAATCAGTCGGTTCTCCTTCCAGACTCTATCCCTGAACCTAACTGCAATTGAACTCTTGGAAAGAATGTGGAAATCTTCTCACACCTGTCCAAACCAATGCTGCTTGGTTGCCTTTTGTTTTCAAAGTTAGTCTGAATTTTTAAAAAGTATTGCACAGGGAATTTGACATGCATTGTTTTGAAAAATCCACAAACATTTTTCACTTAAAAAAACCCACAATTTTTCTTGAGGCATTTGATGGAAATTATGTTTTTATGACTTAATCATGGAAATTATATTTTTATAACTTCAGGCCTTATTCTGGAAGGTCAGAAAGGAAATAACCTGTTGAAGGAGAGAAATATATTTTCTTTAGTTCTTTCCCACATTATCTGATGGCATTCAGTTACTCTCTGTACGAGTCATGGGAGAGAGAGAGAGAGAGAGGTTTTAAAGTATATGGTGATAGGGGCTGGCAAGTCCAAAATCTGCAGGGCAGGTTGGAAATGAAGGCAGGATTTCCACATTATAGTTTTGAGGCAAGATTCCTTTTTCTCTAACTTTGTGTAGTGGCAGTATCATAGCCAATGGGGCTTACCCAAGGCCTGATTATTGCTAATTGAAGCTTCCTTTTTCTCCAAGAAACCTCAGTTTTTGCTTTAACAGCCTTCAGCTGAATGGATGAGGCCCATGTATACCCATCATGGAAGATAATATGGAAGATAATCTATCTGCTTTACCATTTACAGCTATTGTAAATGTTGATCACATCTAGCAAATACCTTCACATCAACATCTAGACTAGTGTTTAACCAAGCAGCGGGGCACTGTAGGCAGGCCCAGCTGACATGATGAATTAGCCACACCCCTCAAAAGGAAACCAATGCCTTCGTACCTCCTGTCATATTGAAGAATATGGTATTTTGAGTGAAAGAGATTTGGATTAAAAATTCAGGTCTGTTCCTTACGGTATGTTCTTGAGGAAATATAATATTTTCTGAGTCTTAGTTTTCTTATTTATAAAATTATGCCTATCAATTAAGATTCTTTCTATTGCAAGATACAGAAAACCCAATCCAGTCAGACTGAAGAAAATGAAGGGAGAATGGATTGGTTCAAGTGACTACAGTTTTAACGTGTTGGAATAAAGTTAGGATCCAATTTCATCCAGTGCCCAAATGAGGTGATGGAGACTCAGTTCATTCTGTTTCTCTTGCTTACATCTCAGCCCCCTTTGCTTTGTGCTGGCTCCATTCTCATAGTGCTCCCCCAACCCCCTGCCCCACCCTGGGTGGCAGGCCATTTCTAGCAGCTTCAATCCATAACCTTTCAGATTAAAAATCATTGAAGAGCACTTTTCTGCTCTCCCAGAACATGCCCATGCCCAACCACTTTCTGTGTCCAGTCACGAGTGTTTAGCATAGCCAGATTTGGTCACAAGCCCTGCTTCCTGGAGCTGAAGATAGTGCTCCATCCAAACAGATGGACTGAGCATAGGGAGTGGATGGATCCCCAATCAAAATTTGGAGCTGCTTCTTCCCAAAAGGGGAAATAGATGCTAAGGAAGCACAAAAAAATGTCCCCGATAATTTTAGTACTTGACTCACAGCAAGGGTGTTTGAATTCAGTGTGTATTTTTAAGGTTCATGGAACATAGAAGGAGCTCAGTGAATGGCTGTTGCTGGTTTTGGAATGCTTCTGTGGGTACAAGCTTCGATTGCACATGCTTTATAGCTATGTGAAAACATTGCTTCCATCTCAGCTCTGACTCTTGCAGGTCCTTCCCATCCTCACTCACTGTCTAAGAGGACTGGCCTTGGAGGGACTGGCCATTGAAGTTTGTCTGTCTGCCATCAGATCAGCTCTGATTGGTCTAGATAACACTAGACCAATATTCTAACCTAATATTCTCAGGCACTGGAGCACACTATATTATGACAGGAATAGAGATACGTATTTTAAGAAAAAAAGCATTTCACATTTATTTTTTTAAATGATGAGCTATTAGGGGCTTTGTCTTAGATAGTCTTATTTAAAGATGGCCACCATCATCTCGGTGTATCATTTGTGTGCAATCAACCTGTCCTAAAGAGAATGAATAGAACTGATTGGAAGTGAAATTTTGGCAAATTAAAGTGATAGTAAGGGATAATTTTTAGTTGAAATTGAAATGAAGGGAGTTCAAAGCAGGAGTAAATGAACCATAATGGGAATTCTGAAAGGTTCTATAATCAGCTTATCTTGAGCAAAAGAATTAAAGCAATTAATGGAGCAGATTGGCTCCTGGGGCAAACTTAAGCACAACACTCACCACTCTAAGCTCTTTACTTTATCCTTTTAAGTATATGTGCCTTGGCTTTCTCCCTCCTTCTCCTTTCCAACTTTTGTTTTTCACATTTTTCTTTACGTTCCACTTTCAAGAACACTTTGGAGTTTGTCGATGGCACCTGTGGTTGTGACTTAATGTCAATTTGCCTCAGGGAAAATGGTTTCTGTGTGTGTTTTGGTGGTGGCAGTGGGGTGATATCAGGGATGTTAGGAACACATATTCTCAAAATAGCAATTGTTCTATAGGTGGTATTATCTTGAACAAACTGGAGTGGGAAGAGATAATAGACAAGAATATTCCTAAAAATCAATTGTGGCAGTTCAGGTATTCAGCCAAATCTAATGAGAGTGGAGTGTTACTGTTACTGTGAAACAGAGTCGGAGTGTTTTACAAGTTCATCTAGAGGAAAAAGAACACGGAAGCTACTGTTAGAAGAATAGGGAATAAAGTGAGGTGGCAAAAGACAGTTAATTCCTGGGAAGGGTTTTATTATGGACACAGAAATTCTTTGCCAAAATTTTTTTGAGTATTTTTTCAAGTTATTCTAATTTATATCCCCCCCCCCAGTTTTTGAGAATTGAGGATATTTGCATATCAAATATTTTTTTCTTGCTGTGTCAGCAGCCTAGTTAGAGAGTTGAGGATAACTCCTGGTTCCCTGGGCTGCTGGCGTCAGCCTTGAAGCAGGGCAGAAGTCCACTGGATACTGACTTGGAAAAACACTTGTGTTTTATGAACAAATATTTATAAATAGATCAAGTTTCAGTCCTCCTAACACTGGCAGAGCTCCACATACATGGAACCAAATTAATACTGAGAACAAATGGAATGGGGGAGGGGAAAGGAAGAAAAACTCTGGAAGGAAAGAACAGTGGGGTTACTAGAAGAATAGTGTTCACTCTTTTATCTACATCTTGAATCGTAAGCAAACAATGATCGGTTTAAGTAATGATCTCCTGTGATGGTGTTAGTCCACTAGCAAGCACTTCCAATATTTTATTCTTTCTTAGTATCTCGGCAAGATTTGTTGTCCATCAGCACTGTTACAGGGCACCGTTATGAACGTGGGCCAGTGTGGCCTTGGCACCTTTACCTGGAACAAAGCACAGAGGTTAGTGTGGTGAATTTCATCAAGATGGAATTGAATGATTCAATAACTGACTTTTATCAAGATCTAACTGCCATCCAGATAAAAAAAGGCAGAGAATTGTTATGTCTGTATCAACAATGATAATATGTATGGAGTGCTTGCTAAGGACTGTTCTTAATAAATTATTCCAGTCAATATTCATATCAACCATTCCAAGTAAGTATAATTATCTCCACTTCTTCAGATGAAAAGACTGATGCTACAGATGAAAATGACTTTGGCTAGTAACAGAATCTCATCCCAAGAGCTTCTGACTCTGAAGCTCATATGTTTTAATCACTAATGCTATAGTCAAGAATAGACCTTAGCTAATACTAAGATTTTAAAACAAATTGGCATAGTTATGGCCTGATTTGGAGATGAAACAAATAAGTAGCTACTTCAAAGCCATCACACTCTTAAGCTGTGGAGTGAGGAGTGGAAGTGCCTTTTCCAATTCACTCTAACGTAGTATTAGTCAGTTGATTGAGTGTTTTCATTGCAACTTCCCCCAATTGTGCCATGGTGACGATATCACTTCTCTGTATTGAAATCTTGGTCAGATTTCTTAAGTTTCCAGCCGTTTTTGGTTTCAGACTTCTCAGTTGTTATTTATGATTCAATCCTGTTTATTTTATAAGATTGGCCTCAAACTCAATTTCAAGCTTGACTTCTTCCCCCACCTCCACCATTCTCACTCATTCCCCACCAGGCCAGCCTCAGCTGCGGACACAGCGGCTTGAATTGTGGTAGAGAGAAGAGGCATGATTTGTTCCTTACATGATTCCTCTACTTTCTCCAGTACATGTCCCTTCTCTCCTCCCTCTAGACTGTACCTTTTGGGGCCCACCTTCTTGTACAGCATCAGCGAGGAACACAAGATCCTGCTTATAAGGCCGAAGAGTGTCCCTGGCTCGCTCTAGTTCTTTCTTATGCTTTTTCCTACTGGAGGCTATGGTTGATTTGTAGTCCCCCTGTTTCATGGAACAATAACCTTCGTGGAATAATAAACTCCTCTGTTACTGGAGGACCATCCTCCCTTTGAAGGGGCAGTGAGCCACCTCTGCTGTCTCTGTCAGAGCCAGTCAGTACATGCTACAGCCTGTTTCTGGGCTGTGTCCCTTTGTGTGGCCCAGTAGACACACAGATTCTACATAGGTTCCTGCTACTTGTCATCCTAAATTTTCCAATATATGGAGCCATGGGAAGTGCTTGGATTTCTTTCTGTGTTCTTCCAAGGCCCATAAAAACTGAGAGGACACCCCCCCTTTTTCCCCAGGCACCTGATATTATGATTCTTTCAAACTCTTATACAGGGAGCTACTCCAGCAGACCTCAGGTCTAGAAATGCCTGTACCATGTTCTGTAGTCAGTACTTCTCCCCAATTACTGGTGCACATTTCATGCCTCTCTCTCCCTTCCCCAAGGGATAGAGGGCATGGTAGTTACTTAAATTGACATGAGCAGTAACAGACGGGTTACCAGTTTGATTCCTGGTCAGGACACATGCCTGGGTTGTAGGTCTGGTTCCCGGTCAGAGTGCCTGCAAGAGGCAACTGATAGATGTTTGTTTCTCACATCAGTGTTTTTCTCCCTTTCTTTCTCCCTCCCTTCCCTTCTCTCTAAAGAAAATATACATGTGTGTGTGTTTGTGTTTTAAAAAAGCAAATACAGTTTAGCTGTCTTTGTTAGTCTCATTTTCAGAGGATAGATAGATATAATCTTTAGGTACCACTTAAATGTACACCTAAATTTGGTTCTGGTTCTTTGGTATGCTCAACTCTAACTTACATTACAAATTAGTAGTATAAGAAAATACACTGAAGACTACAGCCCTATACCCTCAATGGCTCTCTATTTAGATTTTCTATATTATCAATATAAAACTATTTATTTTGGAGTTTATGAATCTTCAAGGGTAGGTTCCATGACATTTTTTATATTTTCTTTTTTTTCCATTACCATTTAGTCCCCTCATACCCCCTATCCTGCCCAAACCACACTGTTGTCCATGTCCATGAGTCCTTTTTCCTTTTTGCTCAGTCCCTTCACCTCTAACTGCCCCCCTCCCTCAGCTGTCATCCTGCTCTCCATCTATGAGTCTGCTTCTAATTTCTTTGTTAGTTCGGTTTGTTCATTAGATTCCACATATGAGTGAAGTCATAGGGTATTTGCCTTTTTCTGATGGGCTTATTTCACTTAGCATAATGTTCTCTAGGTCTGTCCATACTGTCACAAAGAGTAAAATTTTCTTCTTTTTTATTACTAAGTAGTATTTTATTCTTTAAATGTTTCATAGTTGTTTTATCCACTCATCTACTAATGGACTTTGGGCTGCTTCCATATCTTGGTGATTGTAAATAATGCTGCAATGAACATAGGGGTGCCTATGTTCTTTTGAATTAGTGTTTGGGGTTCCTTTGGGTAAATTCTCAGAAGTGGAATTACTCAGACAAAAGGCAAGTACATTTTTAAGGTATCTCCATATTGCTTTCCACCATGGTTGTACCAATCTGCATTCCCATCAACTGTGCGTATTTTTCAAACATTATCTTCCACTAATCAAATCCACACTTTTAAATCCTCTCTTGCTTTATTATAGTCCATGAGTGTGTTTTCCTCTATTCTCTGCTTTTCCAAACTTTTGCTTCCCATTAAGATACAGGTCAAATGTTACCTCTATCTCTGCATGGTTAATAGAATCCACTTCTCCAACAAGGTTAGTGAAGTTCACACGGAAAAGAAAGTATAGAATGTTTGTTGGAAGAAGTCTTTGATCCATAGGAGTCGCTGCAGTTCTTTATAAAGACGGATGAACATGTGCATACCCGCATGGTCTCTTTATTCTATTGTTGATGATTGCTTTTAAAACGTTGCTTTATAAAGAAGAGAATGAAAAGCGTTAGTGGGAAAGAGAAAAGAAAATAATAACCTAGTCAAAAGACAGGAGAAGGGACTAAATGGAACAAGGAAACATCAAATGAAAGAAATTCCAAACGAAGAATTATTAATTTTTATTTAAATTGGAATAAAAATTTCACATAGACTATAAAAAAGATAGGAGCAGTAATTAGATGAAGTTTGTTTTGATGGAAAAAATGGGAAAGTTTATTGGACTTACTCAAATGCTATAAAAATTACATGTAAAATATTTGGAGATTTGAAAATTTATAAATTTATGACTCCAAACTAAACAAGCAGTCAGCAAAAATTCTGCCAAGAAATAATATTTTTCATTCACAGAAAATCAGAGATTCACTCAAATATGGGGCCTGAACAAAAAAGTTGATGTTGAAAAAACTAAAGAAACAGAAGATAAAAACTCAAACTGTTTGGCGAGGTTTGGATAGGAGTTCAAAGAATTTTGCTGATGTCTGTGAATGTATCAGACCCTTGTCTTTGGGAACCCAGGGCTATTCCCATGTAATGATTCTAATTTTAATTCCAGAATGGTAATATAATACATTTGAAGAAAATAAATCTGTAACCTAAGAACACAAAGGGATTATTGTCAGATGATGGACAGCAGTGAGCCAGAATTTCAGCTGGAAACACACAAAGCATATTAACCTTTGAACAAAGAAAGGAGGAGGAGGCAGTAGTGGTTCTGGTAGGGTTGGGGAAGCAGGGGGAGGAGGAGAGTAATTATTTCTGTCACACAACTTTCTCAATCCCTAGGAAGATTTTTTTTGTTTTTTTTTTTTAGTATTGTTTTATTTTAATCTTAATTTTCTTGGTTAGGAAAAAAATTTATAATATGTCTATTATAGAAAAGCTAACAATGTAGAAAAATGTTTTCATATATATGTCTCTATATATAAAATAATCCTTCTAAAAGTTCTGCCTTCCTTTCCAAATAATGTATTTAAATTTGTATGTTCTTTAAATATTCCATATTATTTTATTGAATTATCTACACCCGTTGTTTTGGAGAAATCAGATAGTTTTCACTCTTAACTTTTTAAAACCAGTATTTGTGAATGTCTTAATAAAATTCATATACTGATCATTTCTTTTTTATTTAAAACTTTTAAATATGTTTATTAATTTTAGAAAGAGAATAAGGGGGAAAGAGAGAGAGAAACATCGTTTGATTGCTTCCCATATGTGCTCCATCTGGGGACAGAACCCACAAGTTAGTTATATGTCCTGACAGGGAATGGAACTCCCACCCTTTTGGTGTACAGGATCACACTCTAGCCAACTGAGCCACACCAGCCAGGGCATTCACTGATTGTATTTCTAAACATTGAATTGCTCAAAAGATAAGAACACTTACATGTGTTTAAGACTCTTTAGTTGACCTGCAATTTGCAAAGATCTCAATTCTGGCTATGATTGAGAACTGTTTTCTTCTTTGTCGAAAATTCTCAGAGTAATTTGCACAATTTAAAGTAGCTGAGTTATGTAAGTAACACAGAGGCTTGACTGGACTCACCCTCCCTCATCTCTCTTTCTTTCCTCTGAAGTGGATGGGGTGATTAGGGTCATTTTGAGGATCTATCCATGAGCAAGTATTTTATCCCAAAGAAGAGATGATCAGGAAGCATTGTTTTTTCTCAGGGAAGAGGTGTTGGTGGGTAACTTTCACCTGAACACACAATATATTAGTACTATCTAATCTATATAATCCCATTATTTTTGCTTTGTGGGTAATTGTATCTTCTGGACTCGGTCGTTAATGTAGGTTTTGATCCTTCACCCCTGTATTTTAAATCCTCGCCTGAGGATATGTTTATTAATTTTAGAGAGAGGGGAAGTGAGAGAGAGCACAAAACATCAATGTGAAGGAGAAGCATCCATTGGTTGCCTCCCGTATGTACCCCAATCAGGGATTGGACCTGTACCCTGGGCATGTGTCCTGACTGGGAATCAAACCTGTGACCTTTTAGTATCCAGGACAATGCTCCAACCAACTGACCATTCAGCCAGGGAAGTTTTGATCCCCTTTAAAAAATGCTATCAATCATTAAAATGGAAATCTTGGAAGATGAATTTAAACTCATTAACTACCTGCAATTTCCTCTGTAATTAGGAATTCTGAACATATGAAATACCATCAATTAAGTTAAAAAGTGTATCTTTAAAAGCTATGTTCAAAAAAACATTTATTTAGCCAGATTATGGGATATAGATGATTTTAAAATACCCATATTCATTTGTCACTAGTGTCCTGACTTAGCAAAACCATATCTGGTCTCCCAGAATGTTTTTGGACTTTAGTTTGTCCTAAAATCTAAACTCAGAGATAACTTCGTAGACAGCGCATGTTACATTTAACTTCTATCCTCTGACACATAACAATCTGGCAAGACGGCAGCATGTTCTAGGATACGGAGTGGTAACTGCCTCAAAACCCACACGGTCCCAACAATGCAATTCTCTTTCCAGAGTGCCAAAATGCTATCAATTCTATCTGCCTAAGACTGGCAGCTGTTGATTAGTTGATTGCTAATTCAGGAGTGATTAGAATGAGTGACATTAGAGTTGAGGCAGATATCCAGATATTTCAAAGCAAAAGACAGGGAAGTTTTGCTACTAAGAGATAAGGACGAAGTGGAACAGGAGGGGTACAAATACCCAGCCTGTTTGATTGCATCCATCAAATCTATTTTGTAAAGGCACAGCCTGCACTTCAGAAGGCTCCTGTCCTCCTGTCTGTTGTCTCTTACAGGGGCTCCTTTCAGCCAGTTTGATTTCATGCCCTGCTCTCCGCCTCTCCCACCAGGTCAGCTTCTGACCCACGTGTCAAGCCCACTGACACATTCCTTCAGGGTCCCCTGGTCTCCTGTTCTTGGAAGGCAGTGAGTTTTCCCGCCTCAAGCCCTCGTGAGTGTTTTCTTTTTCCTATTCTATGTGCATCTCAAGACCTTTGCTAAAACTCCCTGAGCTTTTCTCTAAGTGGAGTAAATCATCAATAAGACGGGGTATGTGACCTATCTAGGTGAACCTTGATCTGGGGGAAAAAGCCTCCTGTGAAGGCTCTGTCCTGTGTCTCTAACTACATAAGCAATTGTCTGATTTCCCAGACTACTTAACAGGAAGATGTGAACTTACTGGGAAGTTGACATAGCAAATTATAAAAACCAAGGCCTCTGCTAATATGAAAAGAACAGTGCAACCCGACCTGCTTATATCAGAAGTTTTGTTTGGCTGGATATGGTATCACGTAGTTCTGAGAGCATATTTTCATAGAATACTTTGCATATTTTATGTCCGCTATGGGGAATCTCTTTCAAGAAAGCTGGCTCATAAGGTTACTTCGACGCTTTTGAAATTCGAGATGCAGTGTGAGCTTTGCCAAATAGAGCACGATCTAGTTCAGTGATCAAACACAGTGTATTTGGAAAGCTCAACTGAAAGGCTGCTAATTGTTTGCCGACATTCATGACAACTAGATATGTCATCAACAGAACCTTTTTGATATTATTTGTTACTTTCATTTCTTCTTTTGGAATAATTAATTTGTGCATATTTACTTATGACATTTGTTCCACCAAAAAATGTGTTTATAAAAATCTTCACAAGCACATGTTCTCAAATTTCAATTGCTTGTGAAATTTAGGGCAAATTCCTTTGGTGATTCTCCGATCTCATAGGGACTATACATTAGGGCTATGGAAAATACATATGCTGATTTATTGATTTTGTGCCTGACTAACAGTCCCTTTCTGTAAGTTTGCTTCTTATTCCCCTGCCCCAAGTTCTTGAATAGGTGTACAGTTGTGGTCATATCTAAGAAGTAAACACTAAGACTGAAAGTGTTAGTTGAATCCAGCTGTAGACCTATTTTATTTTACTTAAAACAAATTTAAAAATAAGAAGAACTCGCTGAATATCTGAATCCCACAGCTTTGTCTTCAGAAATTCTAGATTTGCTGAGACTCAGCCCACTAGCTGCCTGCATTAGATGAAACCGGATTCTGCGGGTGCCTCTCACCTGCCCTCACCTGGGCCTCCCTAGTCACTAATTGCCCACCTGTCCCCCCTTGGACTCTGAATGACTGAGTCTTGGACTCAAGTAGTTGGAAAGGCTTGAATGGAAGTAAATCATGTTTTTTTAAAGTAATTCAGACTTTTCTATAAGATAGTACTGATCTGGATCTTCATTTATGTCAGTAATCACAGTCAATACCTATAATTCTCTGGCAAGAAATTTAAAAAAATGACTACTAGTGATCCGTATTACAAATATTCACAAGCGTATGACATTCAGAGCCATGTTTTACATCATTGTTATATGAAATTAGAAATTAATTTTATAGGCTGGGATTCCCAATGAACTTTTATAAGTTTTCCAGATCTTTAAAGAAAAAGTATTAGCCTAGAAAGAGAAATATGATAATCGCTTGGGTCAAATTAAGCCTTTGAACCTATAGGGAGAAAAAAACCAACAACAAAAAACACCCCTGTTCCCTGTTAAACTGAATCTTATGTGGAATGCTTTTAAAAATATATTTATTTTCTTTGGATAATAAATTCCTAGGGAGCCTACTGAGCATGAATAATTTTGTAGTCAGATATTCCCACCTGATTAAGCAAACTTTCATGTGGCATGTCTCAGCATTATCCAAGCTGATAATTCCTAGGCAATCCTATGGCCTTATTTAGTACATTATGTTTAGAGTTATATTTTCATCAGTACTGAAATCCTAGGTCTTTTACCGAGGATATCACAAGGCTGCAGTCAAAAGTCAACAGCATCTACAGGGTCATCTGAGGCTTGGCTGGACAAGAATCAGCTTCCAAACACACAGCTTGTTAGCAGAATTGTAGTTGTAGGGCTGAGAGCCTTAGTTTCCTGCTGGGTGTCACCAGAATTCCATCCTCAGCAACTGATCGCCACCAATGGGTGCTCTCAACATGGTCATGTATTTCTTTAAAACCAACAGGGAGGGAGAATCCTGAGAGATGGGTGCTGCTATCTTATATAATATAGCATTCACATACAAGTGACCTCGTATACCCTGTCAGCTTTGCCATTGGCTATTGACTAGGAGCAAGTCTCAGGTTCTACACAGACTCTAAGGACACACAGAGTGTGAACACCAGGAGGTGCAGATGGCACTGACTGCCCTTAGAATCTGCCCACTATACCTGCACTATCAAAATACGCTTTTGAAAAAATTGTCTAGCCCTGGCTGGTGTAGCTCAGTGGATTGAGCGAGGGCCTGTGAACCAGAGTATCGCGGTTCGATTCCCAGTCAGGGCACATGCCTGGGTTGCAGGCCAGTTCCCAGCAGGGGGCACATGAGAGGCAACCATACATTGATATTTCTCTCCCTCTCTCCTTCCCTTCCCCTCTAAAGATAAATAAATAAAATCTTTAAAAAAAAAGAAAAAATTGTCTTAGATTTGGGAAATTGCTCAAAATAAGATTAGCTTAAAAAAGGTAACAATGCAGTATGAGCTTTTATGTTAAATACATATACCAGTTGTGTTAAATATAAAGCTGGCTAAAAAGTTCATGGTTTTTTTTCCATAAAACAAAAGATATGTTTTTCATTCCACAGATAACTTTATTTATTTAGTCATTTCAAGTATGTCAACTATCTCCCGCATGGTGTAACATAGATTGTTCTCAATTAATGTCTTGATTTGATCACTATCAACTTCAACTGGTTTACCTGACCAGAGCATTGCCCAGCAAGAAATCTCCAGCACAAAACTTTGCAAACCATTCTTCACACATTTGATCAGTCAGAGCACCTTCTTCATACATTGCAGAAATCTTTTTTTTTGCATTTTAGTTATGTTTACCTTTCTTGAAATAACAAAGCATAATATGGTACGAATGTCACTTATCTTCTTCCATCTTCAATGTCAAAATGGCTACACAAAGATTCTCACTAATTTTGATAAGTTTTTTTAAATGCATGTTGATATGACAGCTGTCATGATACAATCTAACAAGATTGTTTTGAATGAAGTTAAATGCAACTAAGCACTACTAGAGCCATCTTTTAGAAAACAAACAAAGTTCTTGGCCAATCCAATATATACGAACATACAAAAAAAAAGCACATATTCTAACTTATCTATAGTTAACATATTTTTTATAATTAGAAATAAATATATTTTAAGTTCTTACAGTTTTGAAAAGTAAAAATTAAACTAATTTAACTATGAAGATACTTTAATTTCATTATCAAAAGCAGCTGAGATTTTTATTTGTTCTTAGAAGTTTTCTTTTTGTAGTTTGTAGTAAAATATACGTACGTATTTGTTGGGGGAGCTTTGTCCAGCAGAGCCTCCTGCCCATATCAGATGAGATTGATGCTACCAAAACAGGATCTGCTTGGGGAGGAAAGGTGGGCAATCTCTCATAGAAGAAGGTCCAGGAGCCTGTTCCTCAATGGGCTTTTACTGGGTTTATTTTGCACAGGAATACAGGTAAAGCTCATCAATCATTGTCGGGCAGAAGAAAACAATAGATAACATACAAAGAACTCTGAGGGCTTATTCTGAGTCAGGGTCAAATAGCTAAGGGGCCAAAAAAACTTTGGGGAAACAAACTCTTTCCATGCTTGGACCCTTATCATTTAAATTGAGGGTATTAGCAAAGCAGACTTCACAGGATTTTATGCATTCTTTCTTAGGTCTGATGGCCCTGGGGAATCACCTGTTCCTGCCCAGGGCTGCACCACCCTCTGTCATTGTTTCAAGCTTAAGGCAGGCGGGGGAAGTAAGGCAGCCAAAAGATTAGGAGACTTCTTACAGATAGAATGAGGACTCAGGCTATGTCAAAGCTGAGGGGTAAAGATCCATTAACTTCTTTTTCTACAGCCCCCCCCCAAGTCCTTCCCTGATGGCTCCATTGTGACTGTGCCTGTCTTAGGTCATCCCTTCCTTGAGGAATCATACCAATCTTTGGCTAACCAGTCATCTACCTGGGGCCAAGCATGATGAAGTAAAGGGGGCAGAGGCAGCGCCCCTGCCAGAAGATAAGCTTTGTCTCCTTAGTGGCTTATGGTCCCAAGGTCTTTTTACTCAGCCTTAGCCATGGGGGGTTTCAGCTTCTGAAACCAGGTAGGGTGGTTTCCAATGTTTATTTTAAGTGGAATTCATGGTTGATGGCTGGAACATGGTTCTTCCATGAGCTGGAGTAGGTTTACCATCAATCTGGAAGCCTTTATTTGTAGTTAACTTTTAAAAGAATTTTCAGAATTAAATATTTTTTTAGAAAAAGTTACTTTGTGCCACAAGATTTGTGTTTAGAAAAAAATTTCTAAAGACAGGTATGATCATTTTTTTTTCCAATATCAATGAAACATTTCAGTCATAAGACCCAAATTCCATCATAGACTACAGTTTCTTTCCAAACAGTTGAAGAAACTCAACATTTCCCTTTTTCTGTTCATTTTTGATTCTTTGTGTCCCATCTTGGTGCTTAATCCTTCCCTTGAAAGCCATCATAATCTATGTGTTTGTATATATAAGTGTTTCTACCATCACAAAGTATATATAGTCATTCTTGTAAGTTTTTCCAATCAAGGCTTCCTTTTTTCTCCCTTGTGTATGATCCCATATTTATAAGAATAATATCCTGATACTCCCACCCTGTACATGTTGCCATCCGGCTCTAAAAGCCATTGGCATTTATGCTTCTGAAGGGCAGGTGCTCATGTGTCTCAGTTTCTTCACCCTCATCACACAGAGTGAGGCATTTCCCTTCAGTTCTTCCTGGTGCATGTTGAAATTGGCCAACATTGTAGAATGTGTTGCATAATAGGTACGGACTTGGTTCTATCTCAACATGTAGCCTTTAATTTTTTCCTTTATTTTAAAAGATTTTATGTACTTATTTTTAGAGGCACAGAAAGAGAGGGAGAAACATCAGTGTGTGTTTGCCTCTTTCATGCCCTGCACCAGGGACTTGGCTCACCACCCAGGTATGTGCCCTGGCTGGGAATCAAACTGACGACCCTTTGGTTCACTCAATCCACTGAGCCACACCAGCCAGGGCAAAATTTCTCAATCATTATGTTTCAATTCCTCAAGTTTTAGGTTATGATTTTTTTCTCATAGTATCTCATTATATACAGCTTTCCTATTTGCTCTTTTCTAGACACTGATTCTCTTTTCAATTGCTTGTTCTTGTTTAGGCTGTGACTTTTCATCATCTTAATCAAAGTCCTTAGTGAATCTAAACTTTTCAAAAAATTGTATTGTGTTTATTGGGGTGACATGGGTTAATAAACTTGAGGTTTTAATTGTACAATTCTACAATACATCATCTGTATATTATACTTGAAGTCAAGCTTCCCTCCATCACCATTTATCCCCCTTTACCCTCTTCTATCTCCCCTCACCCCTTTTTCCCTTTCGTTATCACCACAATGTTACCCATGCCTCAGTGTTTGTTTGTTTTAAAGTTGTTTTGCTTAATCCCTTCCCCTTTTTTATCCAGCATCCCACCCCCCCACCCTTCTGACAGCTGTATCTATGAGTCTGTTTCTATTTTGTTTGTTTATCTTGTTCATTAGATTCCTCACATAAGCAAAACTATATGGTATTGGTCTTTCTCTGACTGACTTATTTCACTTGGCAAAATGTTCTATGGGTACATCCATGCTGTCACAAAAGGTAAGGTTTCCTTCTTCGTTACCAAGTTGTATTCCATTACGTAAATACACCACTGCTTTTCTGTCCTCTCATCTACTTATAGACACTTGGGCTGCTCCCAAATCTTGGCTATTGTGAATAATGCTGCAGTGAACATGGGGGTGCATGTTCTTTTGTTTTCCATTATTTCGTACTGTATTTTTCCATGACCATTTCTCCTCCTAGTATATATTATTTTGACTTAGTCTTTTGGGTCTTTTCATATATATTCTCAGAAGTGGAATTGCTGGCATAAGGTAGTTACATTTTTAAGTGTGATATCCAATTTTGGATATTGACTCCTTATCAAATGTATTGTTGGCAAGTGTGTTCTCCCATTTAGTGGATTTTTTTTCATCATGTTGAAGGTTTTTTTTTTTTTTTTGCTGTGCAGAAACTTTTTACTTTGATGTTATCCCATTTGTTTATTTACTTTTTAAAGATTTTATTTACTTTTAGAGAGAGGGGAAGGAGGGGATAAAAAGAGGGAGAGAAACATCAATGTGAGACAAACATCAATGTGAGAGAGAAATGTTGATTGGCTGCTTTCCGATACATGTCCTGACTGGGTACCAAACTTGCAACACAGGCATGTGCCCTGACCAGGAATCGAAGCAGCAACCTTTTAAGTCTTTAATACATTTTGAGTTTATTCTTGTGTATGGTGTAAGAGGATGGTCTAGTTTTATTTATATATTTTTGCACACATCTGTTCAAATTTCACAACACCAGTTATTGAATACATGGTCTTTACCCCATTGTATGTTCTTGCCTCCTTTGTCAAATATTAATTGACCATGTAAGCATGGGTTTATCTCTGGGTTTTCTACTCTGTTCCATTGATCTATATGTTTTGATTTCAATACTATGCATTTTTGCTTACTATGTACTGTAGTGTAGTTCAATATCAAGTAGTGTGATACTCCTAATGTTGTTCTCATTACAAAAGATTGCTGAGAATACTGGGGATCTTTTATGGTTCCACATAAATTTTTGGATTATTAGTTCTAGTTCTATGAAATATACCATTGGTATCTTGATAGAAATTGTATTGATTCCATAAATTGTTTTGGGTAACATGCATATTTTAATGATGTTAATTTTTCTTATCCATGAACACGGTATATGCCTCCACTTATTTGCATCTTCTTTCATTTCTTTTCTTCAGTGTCTTATAATTTTCCAAGTACAGGTCTTTTATTTCTTAAAGTACCTAATTTTTTTATGCACTTGCAAATGAGATTGTTTTTTAGTTTCCCTTTCTGATAGTTAATTACCAGTGGATAAAAAATCAACTAGTTCCAATTCTTGGAAGAAACCTGAAACACTAACTCAAAAGAATGCACATACTCCTATGTTCATTGCAGTATTATTGCAATAGCCAATAAGTTACTTTTTTAAAGACATGATTGTGATTGCTGTCATCTTTAAATTCTTTCAGTGATTCCATTCTTTTTTATTGTGTTTTTATGTCCTCTTCCACCCCCACAATTACCACACTGTTGTCCATGTCCATGAGTCCTTTTTCTTTTTTGCTTACTCCCTTCACCCCACAACTCTCCCATCCAGAGCTGACAGGCTACTCTCTATGATGTTGTCTTGATTTTCTTGTTAGGTCAGTTTGCTCATTAGATAGATGTCATATATGAATGAAAACATACGGTATTTATCTTTCTCTGACTAGTTTATTTTACTTACCAAAATACTCTCCAGGTCCATCCATGCTGTCACAAAGGATACATTTTCTTCTTTTTTACAGCCTACTAGGCTGTAAAAAAGCCTACTAGTACTCCATTGTGTAAATGTCCCATAGTTACTTTATCCACTTATTGACCAACGTGCACTTAGGCTGCTTCAACACAATGATGAGAAAAAAGAACAAAGCAGGAGGAATCACGCTACCTAATATCAAACTATACTATACAGTCACAGTAATCAAAATAGCATAAAAACAGACACTGAGATCAATGGAACAGAACGACAGAGCCCAGACATAAACCCAAACCTTTACAGTCAATTAATCTGTGACAGAGGAAGCAGGTACGTACAATGGGCTAAAGACAGTTTACTCAATAAATGGTGTTGGGAAAATTGGACAGATGTGTACACAAAAATGAAACTAGAACATTTCCTAATGCCACACACAAAAATAAATTCAAAATGGATTAAAGACTTAAGTATTAGACATGAAACCATAAAAATCCTAGAAGAAAACATGAGCAGTAAAATCTCAGACATTGCTCGTTGCAATAATTTTTCTGATGCATCTTCCCAGGCAAAGGAAACAAATGGGACGACATCAAATTAAAAAGTTTTTATACTGCAAAGAAAACCTTCAACAAAACAAAAAAAGAACAACTTACTGAATACAAAAACATATTTGCCAATGATACATATAGTAATGGGTTAATATCTAAAATTCATAAAGAAACTAGAAAACTCAACACCTAAAATAATGAATGGTCCAATTAAAAAATGGGTAAAGAACCTGCATAGATACTTCTCCAAAGAGAACATACAGATGGCCAAAAGATATATGAAAAGATTCTCAATATCACTAATCATCAGAGAAATGCAAATTAAAACCACAATGAGATATCACCTCACCCCTGTGAGAATGGCTATCAACAAAGCAACAGACAACAAGTGCTGGTGAGGATGTGGAGAAAAGGGAGCCTTTTATCAGTGCTAGTGGGAATGCAGATTGGTGAAGCTACTGTGGAAAACAATATGAGTTTCCTCAAAAAATTAAAAATGGATCAGCCTATGACCCAGCGGTTATACTTCTAATTCTGAAGAAATCCAAATCACTAATTCGAAAGAACATAAGCACCTCTGTGTTCACTGCAACAATGTTTACAATGGTCAGTGATTCCAGTCGGAACAGCAATGCTGTCCTATGTGGGTAGGACTGTGGGCTCCTCAGTCCTTTCAGGAAGGATGTGTTTGCGTTGGAGAAGATGGTGTCAGGCAGACCAGGAACCAAAACCACCTTTAGCTCCTCTCAGAAAAAGACTAGTTACTTTTCAGCTGAGCTAATAATCTCAGTAAAACCAGAAAGCACTTAAGTAAGCAGACTTTCCTAGGGAAAGAGGTATTTCAACATCCATCCTGACTACATATACTAGTGCTTGGAATTAGCAAAGTGGTAGATTTAATCAATAAATATATAACATGAACTTTTTTTTCAAATGTTACCAAGTGTCTATTTAGTGAAAACCTTTAGTTTTTCCACTGATACTTTTTTCAGTCCTTCTAGTTGTGAAGACAAAATAACATGTGTCTTATTTGATAATCTTCAAAGAAATAATCTTCATAAAAATCTTGCAAAGCAAAGCTAAATTCTCTTCCTAGCTTTCAAGTTTAATTTCATGTTCCTTAAATCTTAAAATTATTGCTGGATCACTTAAATCATTAGTGTGTTCTTTCAGTGTAGATGTTTGGAAAGTATTCTTTGTTTCCCATATCAACATTTTGTTGAAAAAGAGTATTAAGACATATAAAAATTTTTTTTTAATAAAGAAAAAAATTTTAACTTTAAAAAAACTTCTAAATCAGCTAAAGTAACTCCTTTTATTTTTAGCTTTTTGTTTTGTCTTTCAGATCTCAAGTCAATAATTGTTTTTTTTAAATTTATTTTTTATTGATTATGCTATTACAGTTGTTCTATTCCCCCCTTCATTCCCCTCCACCTTACCCCCGTCCCCACCATTACCCCCCCTTTAGTTTATGACCATGTGTCTCAAGTTCTTTAGATTCTATATTTCCCATACTATTCTTGCCCCCCCATTTATTTTCTATCTACTGTCTATGCTTTATTTTCTGTACCTTCTCCCCACTTCTCCTCCTCCCACTCCCCTGTTGCTAACCCTCCTTGAGATCTTCATTTCTATGTTTCCACTCCTGATCTAGCTGTCCTTTTAGTTTGCTTTTGTTTTAGGTGTGCATAGCTGGAGACTCTGTGCTTCCTCACACAATCAAGTTTAGAGACAATTAAATAATAGCAACAGAAAACACAGCCAGAACACAATAATTGTTATTTCCCCTGCATAAGAGCCTCTTTAGAGTGACCACAGTTCTTGAAAGACACACCTGGTACTGCTTAAGAACTAACATTTAGGCGTCAGAGCTTCCTGCTAATTCTGATTCTCCTCAGCAAATTTTTAAAAAATCACTTGGATATGAACTTAGGTTGAAGCTGCTGTCAGAAACCCATGGCCTACATTAAAAAAAAAAATGTAGAGGAGCCAAAGCACCTTCCCAGTAGATGCTGAACCTTGGCTTATTCTTTTTAAAATGCAGGCTGTTAAAGGAATTGCCCAATTCTTTCTTTCCCCATTTTTTCAAATTCTTTTTAAAGATTTGATTTATTTATTTTTACAGAGATGTTAAGGGAGAGAGAAAGAGAGAGGAGGGAGAGAAACATCAACATGTGGTTGCCTCTCACTCCTCACCTAATGGGGACCTGGCCTACAACCCAGGCATGAGCCCTGATTGGAAATTGAACCAGTGACCCTGCGAATTGCAGGCCAGCACTTAATCCACTGAGCCACACCAGCTGAGTCCATTCTTCCCATTTTTGTAGATTTTCAATTTTCTGAAGTATGGTCAGCTCCGGAGTGAGCAAATTCAGGAAATGCCCTTTCGGCTATTGCAATGTCCATAGCTGGAAAACTTCAGTTCTCCCTTTGCTGGCACCATATTCTTCTTGTTCACAACAGATGAGGATTGACAATAATGTAGGATGTCAAAACTATGAACAACAGATATCCAGTAGCTATGTAAATTTAGTGACCATTCCTAGAAATTGTTTTACTCCATTGGCATAGACATGATTACAGGTGATAAATAGCAAACAGTCAAGATAAACAGATGCTATAAGGGTTCTATAATATTTCATTGCTCTGTATAACATAAAATGTATGCTATTTACATGTCTTCAAATGAATTAAATTGTAAAAAAAATAGTAATTGACCTTGAATTATGAGAAATAATTCTTTCTTACCCGTATTGTTCTAAGCACCTACTAATTTCTAAATCTTAAATCTATTTCCTTTTATATGAAATGTGAAAATAGTTGCCTGAAAACATTTAAAATTTTTAATTTGGGACACTTTAGTTGCTGTAATGTAATAGTACAGAAGTATTACTTTGTAAATTTTACACAGGCAAAATTTTTATCAAATATTTGATAAACAGAAAGTTGGTTTGAATTTTGAATGGAGCTAAGCTTTTTTAAAAAACATCTTTTAATTCATGACAAGCTCTGTCTGAAACAGAAAAGAAAATAGACCTTAGTGGAAATAATCAGAAAATTACTTGGATACTATAGCTGAGTGAAGAGACAAATATAGAAAAATAGAAAAAGGAAACTGAATATTTGCTTTTAATTAAGACTGGCTTCTCTTCTTTGCTACCTGGTGTATATTTTAGATAAGTCACTTAGCTAGGCTCTTTTAGAGGTCTTGGGAATCTATTTCATTGCTCACTACAACTTCCAAGGTGGTTTTAATATGATTTATATATGTTATTTCAGGAGTTAACAGCCTCCTAAATTAAATTACTATTGCCTCACACTGAAAGAAAAGAGTCCTTTCAGGTGAAATTGCATTTTTATTTAAGCAAAATAACTCACAGTTTTTCGTTTTCTTTTTAACTGGTGTCTTTGCTCCTGTAAGTTTTCGATATTGTAGAAGCAGAGAAAGGTGATCATGAAAATTATCTTGACTGTGAGTTCTTCTAAATATACTTTGCCAGAAATACCTCTTTTTTAGGCATCACCTAGGATTTGATTTAGGCTTGGGTGTTCTTATTTCTTTAACAATGCTTTATAAACCAGAGAGAGTTAGTTTAATTTCTGTAATTTATAATTTTCCTAATGGGAAGGTATTTCCCCATAGAAGTTTTGGGAAACTCACCTCAAGCAGACTTATGTGTGGCTTCTTCTACACAGAAGTTATAAGATTTTGAATCATCAGTGGGTGGGGGAAATGAATGGATTGGTGTTTTCCCTAAGACTCTTACTTTTCTTCTCAAGGACATAGAAACATCACCATTGCTAATGCTCTACCTGGCACCTGAGGGATTCTTGGTAAATGCCACATGCCCAGCACATGATGGACACTCAAGAAATACTTATTGAACCTGTATCCAATGAATGAATATACAATGTGCAAACATTTAGTTTAAAAAAAGCCTGCAGTTTATTTCTTGCCGTTGTCTCCTTTTAGAGTTCTGGTCTTCTTACCTGGAAAAAGAGGAGCCAGGTTTTGTTAAGAGGACATTCCGGTGAAGCAATGAGTCTCAGATGGATTCGTTGCTGCTTAGTTGCTACTCTGTAGGCACCCGTGGTACCCTGTCCTTGTCTGTAACAGGGCCACCTTACTAGAATATACAGGGAGAATAGCTGGGGATGGGGTACAGTACTTATAACTGCATGGAATAGTGACCCATCCTCCTTAAAGCTGTAGTAATAAACAGAATGTATTTTCCTATTTTGAAAACGTACAGTCTTTACACTTAACTGTAGACATCGTATGTTTCATAAGTTATGTAGTTTGCTTCGTGTATTTTTATAGATGCACAGTTTGTTTTCCTCCTGATATTTTGGGATACCGAACTGAGATTTGATGAGTGGATGGTGTTGGAGAGGCAGTGTGGAATGGAATCCACTGTCAATCCCCATTTCTAGAAGGTCTTAAGGGTGTTTTTATCCTTTGAATATCTACAGGCCTCTAACAAATTAAGTGCCCATTAAATATTTATTGGAATAATTTCTACTTTTAAAAAGAGGTTGAAAGGATTGAAGAAAGATTTTTTAAATCGAGGACAATGTTTTGCTTTAGACTATTTTTCTGGGTATTTGTCTTTGTGGATGAGATCCATTTGGTAATTGCCCAGCTTCTTCCTTAATGTTAACTCTGAAGACAGAGCCAAAGGCCTCAGGAATATTATACTGATCATTAATATTTGCTTAATGTTTTCACTAAGTATAAAGTAGACAATGATAGTGGAAATGCACAGACATAATTTTGGTTGGTAAATAGAAAAATAATTCGGTTTCATCATATTCCATGAGACTGAACTAAACCTATTTTTTGGAGACTGTCTACATCTGTCACTGTGAAAATTTTAGTAATCTGCTTTAGTAGATTAGTAATCTACCTGACCTTTAGTAATCAAGTTTAGGTTAAAAGGCATTGCCAAGTTTTTACACAAACCAAAAACTATGGTAACACTAACACACCCATGTATTTTTATATTTTGAGTTGAAAAGTGAATGCTCAAAAAGATATTAGTTAACCAACATAATAAAGTGGCAAACATGAAAAGTACCAGACCAGAAAAAATAACTGAGCTGATGTTTTCAGTTGCCTTACCAACCAAGTAGGCAACCTGATTAATGGTGCAAATTGCAAGTGGTTCAGAGGTTACCTGAATGGACATAAGCAGATCATAAGCACCTGACAAATTGTGGTCCAAACATTCTGCTTGTGCAATGGGAATAGCTAATACTAGAGCTCTTACAAATAGCTAATACTAGAGCTCATTCAGCTTTGGCTCATAACTAAACCAAAGCACGCATTAACCTCAAATTAGACACAGAAAAAGCAGTTTAAAAACCCTTAAGACACAGTCTGTTTAAAATACAGTACTGATCTACTACATTGTCAGAAAATACATTAAGAATATAAATTGACTTATAAATAAGAAGCCCTGAGTGGGAAAATACAGATATATTCTCACCAAATTCTTGCCTTCTTTCCCAGAAATTGGTGAATGACTGCAGTTCTACTTCTTGATCACTAGTTATACAATCTATGCGTGTTGGTTGTTTTGTTTCATTTTTTATGTTCCCAACTATTTATCAGAAACTAAGGAGACCTATTAATCATTTTCTCTAACTGCAAAACCACACAGCATATCCATTGTAGTCTTGAAATAAAAATAAGATAAATGATTTGACATAAATTGTGGCCTGATGGACCAAAAACAAAAATCAGGCACATGGTGGATCTATGAATGCTGCCCAATGTTTAAAATATATGGTTACTGGGCTCTTCTGACTTGCCATTTCCTTCACATTGGCATTCTGAAAGAGCTACACATTACAGAATAGAGAGTTACATCCAAATTAAATTGCATGTTGCTTGTAAAACAAGAATAAAGGTGCTGGATAATAGCAACACTATTCTTAGACTGTCTTTTAGTCTTTCCTAAAGGAAGTACCAAATGTTGCGTGTACAGAGCAGAGTACAGTTATTACTGATCTTACTTATAAGGCTGGCTTCTCTGCCAGGTTATGCAGCACCACGGGATGAATGATACATTCGTCTGAGTGACCAGGGGCTTTGGGTAAAAGCTGGTGTTTTGTCTGAGTATGCCCAGAAAATGATATGTTAATACAAAAACCTTATAGAAGGCAGATTATTTACCCAGTCAGGGTTTATGGTGATTGAATGGGCAATAAAAAATGATTGGAGATCTTTAAAACTTTGAAAATAAAACATAATGATATAGCTAATTTATAATATATAACACATGAGGCTATATCTTTAATTCTGATTCGTGCAGAGAGCTAAACAATTACCCAATGAAGGTGTTACTTTCTAGAGTACCAACCCGGGTCACCGAGAGCCAGACCAGAGTTGTCATTTTATTATTCTTTTGATATATTAACACAGGGCTGGAAAAATAAACTTACCAGTTGCTGCTTCTGTACCTGTGTATTGTCAATGATGTTGCAAGGACAGTAGACCTTGTTTCTCACTGAGCCAAATACCCTAGGCATTCCTTCTTAAACATCCTCCAATTTAATCAGAGTCAGCATTCCCTTGAGGTATCAATTGCTGGTCTTTTATTGTGATCGAGAACAACTAATTCTTTATGCTTCAGTTTTCTCATGTGTTAAAAGGCTAAGGGAAGTTGTCGTAAAATATCATATGCAAATTTCCAGCATTCAGTGCTTGTTCAGGAAAACAGAACCAAGTCTATGTACCCCAGGTATAAAGGGTCTTAACATACTAATGGGAAGTTTACACTGAAGGAGCTGGGGAAGCAAAGATCAGAAGATGATTTCAGCTTGATGTTCTGACTCTCCTGTCATCCATATACCTGGCTTCTAGTGTTTCAAGAGGGTAATGCCCATTCTTCCCTCCCACCCCTCATTTTTAGGTAAAAGTGACTCACTGGAAACTTCAAACTTGGAATCATGGAGGGAAGGAAGTCTTTGGGAATATAGTTCCCAATTTCTCTTCTGGGATGCAGAAAACTTGAAAGGAGGTGGCAATGATGTCGAATTAAGCATAGACAATAGTTAGACCAAATACATCCCACAAAACACGCGCTTTGAAAGTATTTGAGCACGAAGATTAGTATGGTAGAAAAAGCATTGAATTTAGAGTCAAATATGTTGATTTTATTACTCACTAGCTAAGTCAACTAGTACTATCTTCCTAACTTCAATGTCTTCATTGGTTACACTTTAATGAGAACAAATGAGGTAATGTAGGAAAGGACCTTGACTTTGCAACGTAAACATGGTCCTTTGCTTTTTCAGATTTTTGGCAATATCACAGTACTTAAAATAACATTTACAAAGGCTATTGCAATACTCTTTTAGCCTACATTGCGATTGTAATAAATACTTCAGAAAATATTTGGTTGTAAAAGTCATTATTGCCATTATGTTAGATTTATTCTTTCATTTATTCATCCGTGCATTCACTCGACAAGCATTAGCTGAATGTCTGTTATGATGCTTAATTCAAAAAGGAGAGATTACCAATCAATCAATTGATCATTATATACTATCATGTGGTGACAAATAGAAGGAGATATATTTCAAAGAGAGTTGTCACCTCTCCTCTGACCTCTAACTTCTGAAAAGGCAATACTTAAGCAGAGACTTGAATGAAGGTGGGAGACAAAAGCCTTGAAAAGAGTTAAGGGGATAGATTTCCAAACAAGGAGGAGGGTAAGTGCAAAGGTGCTGAGATGATATGAACGTGGAGTGCTTGAAGCATAGCATCCATAAATACAGTACTTACAAATTTTACCAAAGACAGCCTCTGTATGGATAAATTTCCTAGTTTACCTTTTATTATTGAGTAGAGTTTAGTTTTACATTGTAGACTTAATTTACATTTTCAAATAGTTATTTTAACTGTCCATAATTAATTACATTAACTAATACAATTTTAAATCAATTTCTGTGTAATATTTTTCATCTAATAATTTTCTACTTTATTTTTCTACTTTCTAAAGTCTACTTTTAGTCTTTTAATGAAACTCTGCTGCTTTTGTGTGTCTGTTTTCTGTTGTTATTGTTGTTGCTGCTGTTGCAGTTAGACAATCACTCATCTGGATATAAAATGTTGGGTTGCCTGTTATGTTTTCTCAGCACTTTGAAGATATTGAATATTATTAAATTCTTTTCTATCTCTGGTTGTTGCTACATAAACATTTCCCCAGTTTAAGGGTTGTTTCTAGTAGATAAACATTCTTTCCTCTTTAGCAGTTTAAAATTTTTCTTTCATGTATTAATGTTCTCAATTTTGCAGCACCTGTCTACATGTGGAATTTATTTTCATCATCTTTTTTTCCCATTCAGAATACATTTATGGTATGAAAATTCATGAATTTCTTCAATAATTGACTGTGTCAGTGACTTATCTTCAAATATTGTTCATCTGTAGTTCGCCCCCTTTCTTTTATTTGGAAATCAGTCTGGACTTGCTGAGAGCCTATCAGATCATTCTCTGACTCGAACTGTGCCTCCCTCATCCATTGCTCTGTGATTCACTCCAAGTGCATTTGTCAGGTCTTAAAATTTCACTACTTCTACCTTTGTGACCATTTCAGCATTTATACAACTTACAGAGAGTTTTCAGTTTTTTATCCCCATGGTTTCCATTAAGCTTTTCACAAAACTGCTTTTTCATTTGTCTGTCATGTGGAAAAGATAAACTGAACATTATAGGTATCCTCATTTGAATTCTGTCAAAATGTTCCCTAAAATTAATTTTATTTGGAATAAATCAGCATTTTGATTGTGGATTTTCCTGGTTGTCACCAGCACATTTTGGGGGGCCTCTTTTCATGATGGGTTTGAAGACATGTTTAGGTTCAAGTCCTGGCTTTCAGATCCTGCAAACCTTTGCTGAAGGATTGCTGTGTCAACCTGTCCCAGAAAGCACTGAGTTTTAACTCTACTATGGCTTTGTATTTCTCTTCCTCTTCCAGTATGTGAAGATGTTTACCTTGATTTTTGAGCTGAGTTATTTTTTATTGATTTTTATTTGCCCTTGCTCTGTTTTTAGAAAGGAGGTCATGTGTTTCAGTGTGAACTTACAGAATCCTTATTGAGACTTATTTCAATGGCTTATGTTTCCATAATTCATCTCTTTACTCAGAGATTTTAATAATTCATGGCCATAGGTTTTATGTTGAATATATTAAATGAGCTATATACATTCAGGACAGTCTTGATTTTAAGTATGTTATTTCAAAAAAGAATATAGCCGTTGTAACTAAATTTGTTTGTTTCTATCATACTTTGTCCCCCGCCAAAGATTTTAAATGCAATTTAGATGTGATTTCAGTCGCATGTTTTCCTTAGAAATTTAAAATAAATTCAGATGTCAGAAATAATTTTTGACAAAAGATAGAGTATAGTTTTTTGGTCCTACAAAAACAACTTTATTTAAAATCCAAAGAAACTACCCAGCTCTCATGCCTCAGACAATAATTTTCTTATTCCTCACTCAAGCTTCAGCCCTTTCCACACCAAAATAACCCACTGCATTGAAAATTGGAGTGTCTGCACTCGTAACCTGGCTGCAGTGAAGTCTGCCAGTCTTGCCACTTCACCAGGACTGAAGGATTTGCCACCACAAATTATGCGATCAGCCAAACACTGCTCATAGTATCTGAATTTGAAAACCTATTTGGAAAAAAATAAATCCATTTTCAGTGCAACCTAGAACTCATCATACCAAAGCTAGGAAGTATGAAGAGACATTATTTGAGAGCTCTTGGTTTTTCCCAATTCAGCGTATAGAAGGAATCAGGTATCTATGCCAACTTTCATTTGTGGTAACAAAGATGTCTACCTCATTTGGATCAAGTCCCCTCCTTTAGTTCCTGTTTTGTTCTATCCTAAACTATTTGAGCCTTCACAATTTTTTAAAAAGATGAAAAGTTTTCAAGGCATCGGTATCATTTGGGGTGAAAAATTTAACAATTGAGTGTGTAGTGAACTTTGACAAGAAAGTGGATTAATCTAAGAGGAGGAATCATCAGTCCCTTTTTAACACTTCAAGTTAATGTTTCATTTTTATTTGTTTTTTAAATTGCTCAAAGTCATAATAAATAATAATGTAAGATTTTAATGAGCAGGAGTCAGGGAATATTACTTCGAATTTCTTGTAATAAACATTAATTTCATCCAGGACTTATAGCTTCTTTCTTTTGTGTGTAAAATAGCTGTTACTAAATGTTTTTCTCCTGAATATACACTTCTGATTGGTCCCAGTCTATGTTTTAAAGTAAAGAAATCCTGCTCAAGGCCCCAAATTAAGCAATGTGTATAAGATTTTTAATTTTCTCATATCTAATTGGTCAGAGAATCTTAAATGTTTTGTGGGGGTAAGAGCCACAGCAGAATGAAGCTTCTGGGACCTCTCACTGTGCGTCTTTATAGGCCATTTCTGGTAGCCTATCATTTACAGAACTGGGAGTCCTCATCACTACACTCAGCAGGCAATAGGAAACTGCCTGGCTGATAGCATTGCTCTTATCTCTTTTAATAAAAACTTAATTTCCTTTCTTCTCTCTTATACTGTCAGATATCAGCCCCTTATTTATTTTCCTGACAGCTAGCGGTCAGCTCGTGAGCACCCAGGAGTTGCTGGTTTTATTCCAACCATTTCTTCTTTATATCTCCCCATCCTCCTTTCCCGACAAAGCCATGGAAGAATGTGAGTTTGCTGTTCCTAGGCAAGGCCGGCAGAGTTTCCATAAACATTGGCACAGAGATGCTGAAGGAGCAGCCACAGCATGTACAGCCAAAAGCACTTGTGGAAATCCTAGGAATGCTAACCAAAAGAATTGCCCCAGGTCCCCAAACACTTTACTCACAGCACCCTTAGCGCACCATGCGACTGGCCAAACAGCCCTTTGAGCTGTGTGGAGCTTTCAGCCTCTGGTTTGAGGCATGACAGGATGTGGCAGCCCTGACTCTGGATAATGTAGTACGATGCAACAAAATGCATCAAATTAGAAAATGGAAACTTTTTCTTCCTTGAACTGTAATTTGCCTGTCACTTGGCTTTAGTGCAGCTGAAAACAATTTTTTGAAAGTGAATGTTTATTTCCTGAAGTTTTGTGAATAATTATAGGCCTGTTCTCTATCTTACATACTCGGCATTCCACCCGCATTTCCCATAACTCTGTCAGCACTGGCAGCTCCTAGCACTTGCATATTAAAGAAGGCTGCAGTTGAATGCGTGGCACCTTTGATCAGAGGTGGGTGACATGCTCTACCTACAATGCATCAGACTCAACAAACTCAACACAGCCTGTGTGTGTGTGTGTGTGTGTGTGTGTGTGTGTGTGTGTGTGCGTTTCCAAGTTTGTTTTCTACATTCAGCAAGAAGGATTTACTGGGAACATTCCTGATTTTACGTCCATCTTACTACAGGAAGAGAAGGGCAATGTAATGAATTTTTAATGAGCTGTGTTGCCTAGTGTTTGCTGACAAACCTTTGCCTTGCTAGGGGAAGCTTTTGACCCCACCGGGTGAGGGAGTTTGTATCCTGATGTATTGTTGGAATAATTATAGTCTTAGGTTTTCCTGTCAGCACCCAAGTTAGTTCAGTAAGGTTATATATTTTGAAATTCTTGTACCTTGTCTTCTATAAATATATGCTGTGGAAAATCAGGTGGTTGGAGGCCAGTGAGTTGGTCATGGAACAGCTCTTGCATCACTGGAAGGAACAGCTTCGATATACATATAGGTATCAAGTTCCACCATGTTACATACATTTAATGGAATTATTGATGGGACATTTATCAGGATTTCTTGATAAAGAAATTCAATGGAATATTTTTTCTTCTGAATACTAGAATTAATATTTGGAAATAAGATTTTTATTACAATTAATAAAATAACTCTTACATTGGAGTTGTACAGCATTTTAGATAAATGCTTTTTACCAAGTGCTTTAACATAATTTTGGTTTTTACTACCACTTTTCAGGAAAAATGTTATTCTTATTTCCAGAGGGGGAAACTAAAATATAAAGAGATTTCATAGCTCTTGGGTGGAGCATGCATCTAAGATTTTTCAGGGTGTTCCTCTTAAAATATTAGGTTAGTTTCAGGGCAAATGGCCTTTGCAAATTCCCAGATCCAGTATTTGATGCTTTGTGTTTGTTTATGAATAAGCAACAACAGTTTCCTGGTTTTTATTTTGCCATCTATGATAGTAACGGTTTGTTGGTCTGTTGTGCGTTATTTAGGAACATTTTCTGTAACTCTTAATTATTTAAAAACTCCTCTGATTGCAAATCTCTGGCACTGTGGAGAAATAACTGGATTTTTTGGCAATGAGAATTTTATACAGGTGTCTGTGGGCTTGTGCAATTCTGTGAGGTGAAAGGTACTTAAAAATTATCAGAGCTGTACATTGGCTTCAATTTAATAACAGCAACATGTTTGAACCAGTAAAGTGAACATGTACATCTTAGAACACCACTATCAGAAAAATATATCTCTAACTTTTCTTTCCATAATTGTGAAAGACAGTGACATTTTACTTTTGGTAAACTGATTCAGTTGCAATAAACTAGCATTTAAGGCATTGTTTCCAAGAACACATTTGTTATACACATATATGTACTTACAAGAAAATCTGACAGCCATAGATATAAGAGACTGGCATCTAAGTTTCAAAGCAAACTTCTAACCATTGCTCAAGAACACCTGTAAAAGACAATAGGATTGCTGTTTTTCACCCGAATTAGTCTTATGTGACCTAGCTCTTTCATTTTGGGGGGAAGTGTCTTTCTATCATGTTTCATTTCCTGATACTCACTGCTTTGGGGAAAATACCCAAGTTTGGGAATGGGAGTCAGTATAAGAAATGGAGTTTTCTACTTAACCGATTTTTAGACTATAAGCAGCAGGTGTTGAAAGAAGTTTTGCCAGGTTTCTATCTCTCCTGATCAAATTAATCTTGGTGATTCTACAGAAGTTAGTGTGGACAGCGAGCTGCCACAATACCATTTCGCTACTTTGCAGTTGGAAAGTCGGATTGTTGTTGGCCACGGTGGTTTAAAACCATAATTATGCTCCAGCTCAGGTCTCACATCCAAATTTCAGAATTACATCTCCAGTTGTTTACTCAGTATCTCTTTGGGTATCTAACATTGTTCTGCGCACAGTCTTTCCCATCTTAGTTAAATGGCACCAGCAGCCAAGCCAAAACCCTTGAAGTTGTCTATGTTTCCTCCCTTTTCCCACACTCCAACTCTAATCTACTAGAAAATTTTCTTGATTCTACTTTGTAAATATACCTACTTTGCCAATGATCGAAATTGCATGTGTACAGTCTAAATAGCTTCACACTGCTGCTACCGTGCTTCCAGCCATACTCACCTCTCCACTGTGTTATTATAATAGCCACCTAATTGGTCTCCCTGCCTTGATATTGGTCTCAGATAAACCACAGTATATCTTTTAAAATGAAAGTCAGGTCTTGTCATTTCTCTGCTTAAAATCTTTTATTAAGATTGGCTTTCCATTTCACCTGACTAAAATGCCATTTTTTCCTGTTACCTAAAGAAACCAACATGATGATCTTACTACCGCCCACCACAACTTAGTCCTCTGATTGCTTCCTCTACTATTCTCCCCCTTGCTCACTCTGCTGTAGTCATACTAGCCTTGACTTTGGCATATAAGGCATGATTATACTCCAGGGCCTTTGCACTGACTGTCATCTCTGCCTAGAACACACACATATCAGCATCTGTTTTTATCTATTTCAGGTCTTTATCAAGTGAGATTTACCTTCGCAATGAGATCTCCCAGACTTAAAAACTTTTCCCACCAACTTACCAACACCATTTACCCTGTTCCTTTGTCTTTTCTCCCCCATAACCTTTCATTATATTTTCTAATTATTTATTATGTTTATTGTGTGATATTTCTCTAACTCTACTTCAATGCAAGCTCCTCAGAGGAATCTTGCTCTCTCTTGTGCACTGATATATTCCAAACATCTGGGGCAGTTTCTACACATAGTGGATGCTCAATAAATATTTGTCAAATGAAAGAAGGTGCAAAACAAGTTTGGGTTGGGTCTGAGTTACTTGTATTTTGTAAATACCCAACGAATACATTCAATCAGTACTTTGGTCATTACTTTCCACACTCCTCCCCACCCCCTACCCAACTTTAACTGTTCATCAGACACATGAGCACTAAGTCACTACTACATATATTACCATGTGCAATATGGTAGAGCTCTAAACTAAAAGATTTAGTCACAACCCACAAAGAGGGAAAGGTGGTTAACAGCAACAAACAGCAAACAGTAGCACATGCACTGTATAATTCAGTGCAAAATCTTAATTTCTGTAAAAGTTCAGAGGTGAAAGACATCAATGAAGTAATGATAATTATAAAAGGATTTTAAAATTGGAGAGTCATATAAATAATATAGAACATTATGTAATTTCATAAGGTTATGCTGTATATTTTATTCCTTTACTTTATTGTTAGTTTCATGGAGTTTGGGTTTTTCATAAAGGGAATTAGTACTAGTAGCTCCCAAACTGGCTGACAGGGGCCTCTAAACAGGAAGGAAAGCTTGTCAACAGATCATGCTTTCTGCTAGACTTCCTTCAAGAATGAGGCATTAAGAGGAAGTAAGGGGTCTGTGTGATTTCATTCTGTAGTAAATCAGCCAAATCAAAACTCAGGGATATGATGAGGCAAACAAAGTAGGAACCTCAGGCATGTCAAGTTTTCCCTGGAGGGAAGCCGTGTAGGCAGGCGAGCACAAAAGCCACATAATCACCTTATTCATGACTGTGAGTTCATCTCTGCTGGTATCGATTGGCAAGCACTTGGAAAGAGAAGGTAGTGAATGACACTCTTAGAGAAAAGCTTAAATATATTAGCTAGTTAATTGAAAGGCTTCAACACATACCAGGCTTCAGGCAATCCAAGAACAAAGCAAGCTGAAATTTATCATAGTTGGACATAGAAGAAAGTCAAGATCATCACCAAATGCGTAGGCATCGTAACTTTCAACTTTAAGTAAGGATTACAGCCTGTTTCTTGAAACTCTCCTCTAGTGTGTGTGTTTATGAACATTTTTCTTGTTTACTGTGCTATAAAAATAGAATAATTTGAAGCAATGAAACATGCTAAAAGACTAGTTGCCCATATATTTGTCTTCATGAGAATTCAACCATGAAAAGCTGCTCAACTCAACTTTACTGTATATTGCTGGTAATCACATACTGCAGTTTAAGGGATCCTGGCTAGTTCACAAGTAGCCAGGATGAATTTAAGTAGCTTGACATATTTAATTATATACAGTGACCCACCAGAACTAACTGGCTGTAGTTTATCAACATAAAAAGATAAAAGGTGACTATGGGCTTGATAAAACAATAAGGTACTCTTGATCAAGACAGCACAAAATACGTGTTCATTCATTTATTTGGTCACTCAGCAAATATTTATTCAGCCCTTTCTGTTGTAATAAATAATGATTTGATAAGTGGGGATGGGAAAAATAGGAGCAACTTAAAAGTAAGGATGGGGAATTAAATGTTCTGTGCACTAAAGTAGAGAATGTTACTACTATGAACAGAGGAGTGTCCTAATGAGTCAGTGAAGGGAATGGTTTAGAGGCAGGAAACAAAAGAGGCCAGGCTAGGGGTACGGTAGGGGTGGAGAGGGAGGGAGGAGGTGATGGGAGACAGCTCTGGAATATAAATAGGGTGGATCTCACGACTGGATGAGAGTGATGGGAAATTCCTTCTTGAACAGGAATAAGAAAGCAGCCCGATTCCAGGGTATGGCAAAGAATGAAGGCAGTTTTGGAGGGGGACAAGGACTTACTATTTCTTGAGACAGAGGCAGGGATAAGAAGTGAGAAAACAGTGTCACTTCTGAGTCACTGTAACTACAAGTGCCACAGATGAGGACTTGATCTTATCGGCGATATAAATGCTCCAGTCCGCATCTGAGGAAGATAACCACTTCCTTCCCTCCCACTGCAACTTTATATGACAACAAACGCATATTCTGAGGCCCACCTACAAACAGAATACATCTCTGCTTCTCCAGCTAAATTTCCAGTGAATTTCGAACCCTGATTTTTACCAAACTTTATTCTCTTCAGCAGTCTTATTTTTCTGCATTTTTCTGTGCTTGCCGGCCAGCCCACGTCACTCTTCTGCATGTTGCTGAAATCTCCCCTCCTCCACAGAATCAGGTCTTCCTGTCTCATTGCTCTGGTTCCTCCTGTTGTGGAAATGAAATTGTCTTGTCTCTTTAGATAAGGATCATCCCAAATTAACGTCATTTGATTCTTGCCTGTGTTGTCATCCTTTCTTGATTTTCAATTTGATTTCTACTCGGAACATGATGTATTCGTGGATTAATAATAGCACTTCCCTTTCTGTTAATCATGTTCTGTTTTTCTCTTTCCAAATACGAGTCATTTAAGCCAGTCAGCTCCAAAGTAGGTGTGTATGCAACCCAGTGGGCAAGAAGGATGGAATACAGAAAGTATTAGGATATCCTTCTTTGTATCTGAAAACAAGAAACATTTTAGTATGTAAAATGAACTCACTTGTACGTCACACTGTCATATGTTACATATGCCACTCAAATATTCAGTCTATCATGTCCTATTGCAGTTTACGTGTACCTGGTTTAGGGAGTCGGTGCATGATGCCACCCACTTTGACTCCAGCCCCTTCTTCACTAAAAAGTACAAGTGACTTTAAAGGGCCCTGGCAGAAAAGCCACACATTAAAGGTTTTACTGGGAATGCAATCACAAGCAGACAGCTAGACACGAGCAGAGCTGTCTCTATTCCTTTTCAGATGAGCTCAGCATCAGCCAGCATTCATGAAAAAACAAAATCAAAATGTAAGACATGGAAGAAGCTCTGACAGGTAGTTAGACAACAAAATTGAAATTACGATGAGGAGTGTTTCAAATAGTTTTATGCATGTCATCATTAAAGATGGCTGTAATCCCAAGTGTATATTCTGCCCTTAGTGACTAGTTAATCATGATACTACATGTATATAATTTGTAAATAAATATGCATATATTGGGGAATTTGCTCAATATCGTTTTACTGATAGGAGTGAATCCTAACAGTTTGGAGCCCTCTGATCTAGTGCATTTTTTTATTGGAGAATATGAATAGCTTTTTTATGATTTAACAAAATATTAAGGTTCCTGCAACTATAAAATGTAGCTTTAAAAAAATTTTTTTTCCGTTTTTCTAAAATATATTTTATTGATTATGCTATTACAGTTGTCCCATTTCCTTCTATTTATTCCCCTCCACCCTGCACACTCCCTTCCACCCACATTCCCTTGCTTTGGTTCATGTCCCTGGGTCATACATGTAAGATCTTTGGCTTCTGCATTTCCTATATTATTCTTAACCCCCCTGTCTATTTTCTAAAATGTAGCTTTGAGAATAAAAGATAGTCATGGCTTTAAAAATATACTTATTTATCCCCAAGCCACTACCCAGCAGAATTCAAAAGAAGCCTCTCTCCTGGCAAAGAGGGATAAGATGCCCCCAGGATGAAGGCACACTCCGGTGGGCAGCCACAGGGCACAGGCACTGAGTTTTGGGTCTGACTCTTCTCTGTCTATATCGTACTGGTTTCAAGTATGCACCATGGGCTGTTGGCCTTGGGGGAAGGAACTATGGACACTGTTTGGAAACTTACTTTCACTGCTACTGCAGTCTTAAATGTCCTAATTCTAAAGTAGCTTTTTAAGGTGCTTTACAAATGGATATGGTTATTTAGAGTGTGATTCTTCTCCTTGGAATACTTACAAGGGCTTATGGAAAGGGGCCTTCTCAGTGGTCCTATTGTGTTGGGAGACAAACATTCTAATAATTTTGCTCTCAAAGGCCACAGAGCCCTTGTCATGCATTATGACCACCAGTCGCACTTCATTTTTCATGATGATGGAGGGATTTCTTCTTTCCCACGAGTTAGCACAGGGTGCAATTTCAAATGCAATTCCACAGGCTACTGTTAATTCAAGGGGACTATTGTAGCCCCTAGATCCACAAATCATTAGCTAGCCCTGATTGCTATGGTGATGGATACTATACAATTGAAAAAACTATTGTGATTTTTTAAATTATAAGAATAATTTTAGAAATGGAAAGTGCATATGGTGTGAACAATGAACAAACTGAGAAAACTGAAGAAACAAAGTCATATGCTGCTTCCAAGGTTCATTGGTAAGCAATGAAGAAGCAAAGAATATAATCAAGAGTCACCTTGTGACAAGACACTATCTAAGCTGTAAAGTTAGAGCATTTAAGGGCTGTCAAGGAACATGTATAAAGGACACATGGACAAAGCCAGAGGAGGGTAGGATCAAGGGTTGGAATTGGGGATAAGTGGGGGGGGGGGGGGAATGAAGAAAACTGCACTTGAACAACAATAAAAAATAATAATAGTAAAATATCCTGATACATTCTACTCTACCTAATAAAACTAGTATCAACTGGACTATGTACTATCAAATTGTCTTTTGGTAGCTTGCATGATTTTTGAAAACAGATTTCTTTTGAAGTACAAATGTGGTGCTATCTCTAAATAAAGATTCTGAGATGCATCCTACTAGGATGATGTAAGCCTCCTGGGGCACCTAGACTTTGATATACGGCAGGTAGTGGACCCAACAGGAGAGCTCAGAGAATATTCTTCTGCCCAGGAACTCCAGGCGGGAGAGTGAAGAGACACCGCTTCAAGCACCAGGGCTCTTCACGAGTGCATGGCCCTCAGCTTTTCAGAGAATAGAGGAGTTGGAGAAAGGTTGTAAATATCTTCCGAGGTGCAGAAAGTATTTGGTGTTAAGACTAGAGAGTGCAGAGATCTTATACCTGGGCTGTAAAATATGGTGATGTTCTCAGCAACTCTGTAAGCTGGTAGATAGGCCGTCAGATCTCTGGAATGCTGTCAGTGCTCAGGTCTCAGTCTCTGCTGATAGGAAACTTGTAATCCCACCCTGAAAATATTTCAAACCAGTGGTGAAGTGAGTCAACCTAAAGCAGCAGCCAAGTCCAGATCCAGCTAACACAGCCATATCCCTCACTTCTAGTAGACTGACAGAAAAGGAACTGGTACCTTTTGGTGGTAAATATTATTTGCTTTAGATTTTGCTTTTCTCTTATATAAAATGTCTGCTTTGTACTTACAGATTATAAGACAAGAAAATGGCATCCATGGTCAAAAGAGGGAATAGTCCACACAAGCAGATCCATGGATGGATTACAGGATGGAATCATCAGATAGTGGTTTTAAAATATATGTGATAAAAATGATTACAAAAGGGTATAGCAGAAATGGTATACAACATTTGCAAAGAAATGAAAAATGTTAGCAGAAATACAATTTAAAAAATCAAACTAAGATATGCTAGAAAACAATATATAACATCAGGAAGATTTTATGAGATGGACTTAAAAGCAGATTTCATATAGCAAAGGAAGCTTTAAGTAAACTTGAAATAGTCAATGAAGAACACCAGAAAAAGGAGTTTAAAAAAAAACAAAGAACATCTAAGACCTTTGGGAAAATATAAAATAGTCCAAGGAGAGGAAAAGGAGAGCGGGGCAGAATATTTGATAAAATAATAGATAAGAGCACTCTAAATCCGAGAAAAAATTCGAGTCACTTAGCAAATCCAAGCAGCATAAATACAAGGAAAACCACATTGTAGTCAGTTGCTAAAAACCAAAGATAAAGTTTAAAAGTATCCAGAGAAAAATGGCATGTATAAAAATGAACAGCAATAAAGAGGATAGATTAGTTCTCAGTAGAAATAATGGAAGTCAGAAGATTAAAATATATTCCCAAACCAGAAATTTATATCCAGCAAAAATATACTTCAAAAAGGAAGGCAGCATAGTGAGATTCTCAGATAGAAAGAGCTGAAATAAAGTATTTTCAGGTGACCTTCACAGTATGAAATGCAGATAGAAATTTTGGGGGCTGAAGAGATTAATAGCAAATGAAACTCAAAAGCTTTCCTTTTAATGATTTTATGTTTTAGTTATATGTATTTATTTCTTTAAAAAACTAAGTATTTAAAGCAAAAATGATGTATTATAAACTTGTTAACATATATACAAGTAAAATGTAAGACAAAAACACAAAGGGTGAGTGTACATGGAATACTACTTATAGCTTTATAGTATTTATGAATTAGTATACTATTACCTGGAAGAAAAGTGTGATAGCTTATAGATGTATATTATATTCAGATCCACCATTAAAATTACACATAAAATATATATCTTAAAATTAATACAAGAAAAAGACTCTCAATAACATCTATTTCTCCCCCAAAAGGCAAAAAAGGAGCCGTAAAAGACACAAAGAACAATGGAATAAATATGAAACAAATACAAATTTCTGAAGTTAAAAACAATCACATTAATAATTATATTAAATATAAATGGAATAAATGCTTCTGTTAAATGGCAGAGATTTGTAGACCAGATTACAAAGCAAGATCCAATTGTGAGCTGTCTGCAGGAGATGCACAGAGGTTAGAAGTAAAAAAGTATAAGAATATATACAATCTAAATACTAAATATAAAAAGATAATGGCTTTATCAATATCAAGACAAAAAGAGTTACCAAAGAAAAAGGACATTCTATATTGGCAAACAGGTCAATTTGTCAAGATGTAAATTTTCAGGATAAAAATCAATATACAATCATCAATCATATCTCTATATTTTAGCAGTGATCCATTGAAGAATAAAAATGAAATAACAATTGCATCTATAACAACAGTAAAAATATAGAAGTAAATCATATGAAATATGGAAAAGAACTCTGTTGAAATTATAAGATACTAGTGAATGAAAATAAAGAATATTTACTTAAATTGGAAAGGCATAAAATGCTATTGGTTGGGTGGAACTGATACTGGTCATTTTCCATAAATTAATAGATAAATTTAAAGTAATATTTATCAAAATTTCAGCAGAATTTTTGTAAAGAAATAAACAAGATGGTTTTAAAATTTATATAAAATGTGAAGGACCTAGAATAGCCAAAATAATTAAAAAATAACTTGAAAAATATATGTGACATGTTTAAGACTTATAAACCTATGGCAATCAAGATTGTATACTTTATCATAACGTTAAGTTAAATGATAGGAAGACACCTGGAATTCCAAAAGTAGACACATGTGTGACAAACTGATTTTCGATCAAGGTTCCAAGTCAATCCAAAAGGTATAGCAAAGTCTTTTTTAACAGATATCACGGGGACAATTAGAAATAAATTGCAATCCATTCCTCACTCCTCACATATAGACATGAATGTAAGGTGGTCATAGTGTAAGTGTGAAACTCAGAACCAGTAAGCTCCTTAAAGAAAACATTAGGAGAATATCTCTATTACCTTGGGGCAGGCAAAACTGTTTTAGTCAGAATGCAAAAACATATTAATCATAAAGACAAAATTGATAAATTATACCTCATCACACTAAAAAAATCTGTTCATCAAAAGATGCTATTAAAAATAAGCATGTAAATCACAAACGGGGAAGAAATAATTGCAGCAAAATAATCTGAATATTAAAAATATTTAGAATATCTACCAACCTCCTAATAATCAATTGTAAAAGACAAATAATCTAAAAATAGAAGTGAGAATTTACTGACTTCACAAAAGAATATGTGAATGACCACAAAGCTCATGAAAAAGTTGCTTTTCATTATCAGTCACCAAGGAAATGTAAATTGAACCAGAGCGAGATACCATCTATAGTCATGAGAATGGCCAAGATGAAAAAGAGATTGACAGACACTTCTAAATGTTAGTCATTAAAACAATCTTTTTATTTTCATTTCTAGTTTCATTAAAAAATAACTTGCTTATCCAAGTGTTCAAGTGCTTTTTTTTTTTCTTGTCACTAATAAACAAGCCAAGTTTAAACCACTGGGAGATACTAACTTTGTTGTTAGTTTCAGTGGTTCAGATTATGCACATACATATAAAAGAAACCATTTCAACGTTAAAATCCTATCATTTTATTTGAAGGTTCAAATACATATACTTTGTCCAATAGAAGAATTAAGTTATAAAACCGCAGAGAATAATAATTTCACTAGAAGTTATTTAAAATTATTTTGTTTACATGACTTTTATCTATGGAAAAAATATCTGTGGACTTTAACTCATAAACTGTCCACAGCATACAAGGAAGATGAATGGATGAATAACGTGGGAACAGAGAAAAAAATAGGATGCAATTTCCTTATGTTTTTAAAGAAGAAAATTAGGAAAAATTTAAAATCATTAGGATCATAGAGTTTTATGAATCACATAAAAAAGAATGAGATAAGGAAAAAAATGGAAGACTGATTTTTGTTTCTTCAGAGTAATTATGTTTCTTCTAATGAGTCCCATTCTCATCCTTTGTGGGAAAGATCCCTTAGAGTCTTTATCCCTAAGTTCATATAGGCAGTGAATCACATCAGGGGTCTGGGAGGTTGCTCCAGCCTTCCAACTTACTGTGATGAGCAGTATGAAGGATTTATTAACACAGAGCTATTCAGAGTTATCGATGAAAAGAAAAGATCCATCATGTAACTCTCAGGGCACTGAAGGAGATTCTACTTTATTGATTCAGTAGTTAATAGAATCAGTCATTTATATGACCTGCTAAAAATGATTTGAATTTGAATGATGAATTTTATTTGGCCACTGAGTTTCTTGAAAGTAGGGAGGGAAAAGAAGGGAAACATTTTGCTAACATAAATATTTTGTCCATTTATTTTTAAACCTGAGCATAATTCACATGATAAGAATGAGTTGCCTAGTAGTTAAAACAGTCAGCAAAAAACAAGAACAAACAAGTGAGTCTTTAACAAGCAATCTTTGCTCCAAAGAAAGCTGAGTAACCAACTGGTATACCTTCCCTTAGTCATAACTTTCACTCTTCTTTCCATGCCTCCCTTACATTTCATTGCAATATATAAACACAAAAATGAAAAAATGTCCCAATGCCACAAAAATAGTGTCACAGTGTCCCCTTATATAAATAATCATATGCATTTGGTTTCTCATATTTGAAATAACAAGGTAATTTTTAATAGCTCTCTCTTATTTGTCTTAGAAACAACCACCTAAATTTGGGTTCTGAGAACCCCTCTCCCACCTTCAGAATGTGTCCAAGTGCTATAGAACAAAGGTTAACAACATGTCCTTTGTTGCTAGATGGATCTATATCTCCCTCTTACGACTCTAGGATCTTGAGCAAACAATGGCCTTGTTCTGCTGTTCCCTCAGGTGTAAAATGGGGCACGCAGCGGTTTTGTCACAAACATCATTCCACTTTCAATGATTAATCTATTTGTTGTCGTCCAAGCTCCTTGCCAGTAATTTGAGTAGCAGTGTTTTATATTTATATATATATATTTTTTTTACTTGCAGCCAAAAGCTCAGTAATAAAAAAAAAAAAATAGACCTACCTCATAGAGCTTTTGTAAGGATTAAAGGAAGTAACACATGCAAAGCACTTAGTTTTATATAGTGCCTAGGTTCATAACAAGCTCTCAATTAAATGTAGCTATTGCTGTTTCTGTTGTTCTCCCAGCAAAGAAAGCTGGGGAAAACAGCCATGTCCACTTTGATTCGGTGAGGGGGTGGATTTAGGAAGAGGAATAGTGTTTGAGCCAGCTCTAATTTTTTGGTATCTCTCTTCCCACTTGTAGTGGGTCTCTCTGATGTACCATCTGATCTCACATTTTAATTCTTAACATTTTCCCTTTCTTCTGGTATCCTTTGATTTACACTAGTTTTCTCTCCCTAGAATTTTTACTCTGTTAAATGCCTTGAGATGAACACAGAATGGAGTTAATGATGAAGAACTCACAGCCTTTTCTCTTTTGCTTTATGTTTTCAAAGAATTACAAGATGATGTTCTTATGAGGAGATGCAGTCAGGGCTGTGGCTATGGGTTTTCTGCTACCTTGTGCCTGGAATGAATTAAAGCTTTTATGTTTCAACACTAGAAAAAGTCATGTTGCTAGGTATTTGGAAATCACTGCAGGCAGGCTCTTTTTGAACAAGGTACTGGGAAAAATAAGAAAGTCAAGGCAGATTTTCTGAGGGTAAAAATGCTTGTCCTGTGGTTGCCAGTAGAAAGAGTGGTCTGGCTACAAGGACAGAGTGAACTGTGTTCCTGTGGCCTGAATGGGAGGGACAGGCGCCTGGTCCCAGGAGTTTTGTGCATGTGCTGCTGTGTGACCCGTGGGAATTCACGTCCCCGTTTCAAGTCTCTCAGATTAATGTATGTCATGCCCTTGGAACTTGGGACAAGGTCCTTGTGACTGAGCCTGCCAACATACCAGCAGAGTCACTTACATTTATGAGAATCACATAAGCTTAGGCCATGAGCCACACAACAGCAAACAACATGAACCGCCGTCAGAGGCTTTGCCCTCATGTTTCTGAACCCCATAAGCCCAGGCAGTCCTAGTGTTCCCCTAAGAAGGACAAGGAAGTCAGGAAACGTTAACCTTTTCATGATTGTTGGCCATTTGAGCTGGGAAATGGGTATGATCTGTTTTAGAAATATGAAGAAATGTGTCACTTTATGTACCATTTTAAAATCATTTGGTTCAGACTCCTACGGTGGATGGTTTGTGTGGTTGTCTAATCATCTGGTGTCTTATGCTCTGATGCCACAGACCAGGCCTTTTCATTTCTGGATGACTCTGAATACCAGTGTTAAATAATTTTTTAAAACTTCATCTGTTATCATTAACCCCTGAATATTTAAATAGTCCAAAGGAAATGTTAGTTTTTCTTTCCTTTTTCCCGTTTTCATTCCTCTTTCAATTCATGAACCAAAGTTTATGGTCCAATATTTGAAAAACAAACCAATGTTCTGCACATGTTAAGTAGGAAACCATCACGACACCATTAGTAACAAACCCCATGCAGAGCGTCTCTCTGCCTGACAAAGTGTTTAGAGAGAAAACACTTAGTGAAAGCGTTAGAAACAAAATGCATTTCAACAAAGGCAGTGTGGTGTGCAGCACATCAGAATATGGAGATTAAAGCACACGCAAACTTTCCTCTATCACAAAACTGTCCTCCTTGTCATTTTAGGAAACCAGCCTACCAAGCATATGCTTTGATCATTTATAACGGATTCTTTCTGACTGGCTGTCAACGTGAAAATTAAAATGCCTAGTTGAGAAAGCACAAAAGCAACTTTGGTAAAGAAAGATTAATCATCTGTTCCAAATAATAAAAGCATCTTCACTTGTATAAATCAGTGTAATATCATTAGGAACTTCTGTTTTCTGTAGAAAACACACACCACATCTAACATTTAAATTAAGGTAAACTGCTTATGTTGAGTATCTATGATATGCCTTCATCTGTAGACCTAGACATTGATGAAAACAAACCAACAGAGTACATTGTGTGAGCATATGAAATCACTAGTAATATGTCCATTCATGAATAGCTCACTTATTCACGTATTTAAACTCATCACACTATTAAAACATATGGGCATCTTTTATGTTCTAACAAGTTAAAGAAATGAAGGAGACCAGCTCAACAAATGTAGGTGGGCATTTCGTAAGAATAGTCTTTCACTGACAGTGAGCCTTGAATAATTTGAAAGAATTGATTTTTTTCTACTTTAAATAAAGCACACACTTTTACATGTAAAGAAATGGTCCTATGAAGGAAGAAAAATCAACAATGTAACCCTAAGTATTACTTGTAATAATTTAAAAAATGAAATACATGTTAGCTGGTTAATATAATCATCTACATCTAGGATATTTGGCATTTAAAATTTTTCATTCTTTATTAAACAAGCAACACAAGTTTTTGATATGCTTATTTTATATAAAAAAAAAGCTATGTGACAAAATTGTGGTGTATATTAGCTCTCACAGCTTTTTACATTTCACAAGGTTAGCCTGGCCCAAATGATTTCATATTAAAATCCTACCATGATTTATGAATGATATAGACAGACTGAAATTCCTGATGTAACAGTATGAACATCAAGCATGGAAGTAGTCATTACAGAAAAGTAAGGTAGCTATCAACTTAAACAAGAACACAAAAAGACAATATCAATCTTTCTGGAACATAACCAAATCCATCATTTTCCTTGTCATTGACAAGCTAGAACTTAACTTTAGGCACACATTCATTATCTGAGATAGAGTTACTCTTTCAAAATGGTAGATAATTGAGCACTTGATAGGCAAGCATATTCTATCTGGAGAAGCATAATTTACACGCAGAATCCTTTGAATTTCATCATTTGATTTATTTAAGGTTTCTAGCTACATAAAATGTGTCACCAACATGCAGGGGCTTGCCATGAGATGAATGTTGACATGAGTGTATGTCACTTAATACTTGCGAACATTTATTTCAGTGACCAAGTTGTATATAAAATATTAAGTCTGAAGTAAATCAAGGGAGATGGGAAACTTCAGGGAGGTGAAGTGAAGCAACTATTCTTAAAGCAGTTTTCTCCTCTAAAGATGACGATATACTAGAGAGGGTCTCTGGGGTCTTCCAGGTCTGAATTTCTAAATTGTTAAACCATGGGTTAGCATACTTTTTTTAAAATAAAATTAAACCATTTTATATACTTTTTATTTATGCAAAGTGTGAATTTGTATTTTGTTTATATTTCCTCCCTAGAAATAAACTGCAAATGCTGTGCATGCGTGCAAATGCATTTAGCTATTAAGAAATGTAATTATTTGCCATATTACTTTTTTTCCAGTAGGCACTCATTTTCTTTTTGTAGCTAATAGTGCAGAATTGATGTGGGAGAGGGTCTGACTTTAAGGTCTATCTGTTGCATGATTTGGATAAAATTCAGGTTACAGACAGACAGGTGAATGTGTGCCCATCTGACCTGCCTCCAGGAAGGCAGCTTGGGAATCTTTCCTTGGAGCTGTTTCATTTTCTTGGTTTATTCAGGAATCAGTCTTGACTTACATGGATTCTCTGCTAAGGTGGAGCTATGTCCCCTGGGTTTATTTTGTAAGAGTGACAGTATTTCAGGCTTTGCTCTTTGCTGTACAGGAGATTGCAGGGGCTGTCTCCAAGGGCTCTGCAGACCTGGAAGGATTTGATAGGGGTTTCAACTTAAACTCTGATCCTAACATACAAATCAGAGGGCTTTTGCCTGATGATGAACATTAAGATGATTCTTTCCAGACTGATATTCCATATAAACCATGGAAAATTACTCTGGGTTCATAAGTCCAAAGTCAGAAGGAAATCAAAAAAGTCTCTATAATAATCAGTAACATTCCCTAAATTCCAGTAACATGCATTCTCTACCCATTTCATACGCGTCCTTATGCTGTGAACAACCCCGAGGTCTAAGAGAGGTTCAGAGCGCCGGCAGGTCTAACATCACACAGCAACAGTGGTAGAGTTGTGAGTGATCCAGGTCCAGGGCTCGCTGACTGAAAAGACCAGAATTTTCTATTACACCACACTTTCTCCCAGGACATAATGAAAAGGGGATTGTGAAGTCATCTAAGAAATCGTTTAACTCAAATTCTTCCTTCATTTTGAAGTAATGGAAAATGGAAGCTTTGCCCAGAGTCTGACAGCAAAATCTATATCCATAAATACTAAACCTCAGTCAGTATCCTTTTACCCAGCTGGTAATTAATGCAAAATTTTAGAATAAATTGAATTTTTCATGCACAATAATTATTTTCTAAGATGCTGTATCTTCCACAGTTGCCTTAACATATAGAAGTTCCATTCCAAGACTAATAGGAACTACAATAGAATACAATTAAAATTATTATTATACCCTGCATATGCTATTAAAAAACCCACCCTACATTATATATGCACCATTGATGATTTTGCCCTTGGGATAATGTGGAGAACATTTAAACTGTAGAAGGTCAGGCCTAGAAAGGGTCTCAGAAAAGCCTGATACAAAAGCCTTCCACTGGCCAATGAGCTAGTGTGGCTCAGTTGGTTGGAGTGTTATCCATGCACCAAAAGGTCAAAGGTTCAATGCCTTCTCAGAGCACATACCTAGGATGCAGGTTTGATGCTTGGTATAGGCACATATGGGAGGCAACAAATTGATGTATCTCTCTTACACTGATGTTCCTCTGTCACTCTTCTACTTTCCTCTCTCTCTAAAAACACTTAAAAAACAAAACAAAACAAAACAAAACAAAACAAAACAAACAAACAAAAAACCCTTCCCCTATAGATGAGAAAGAGCCCCAGAGAAGTTAATCCCGTGGCTCAGGCCTGATGGTAAGTTGACGTTTAGGTTTGCCCTTTGATCGTCTCATTTTACCCCTCATGCCCTTGTCACCATGTCATCTTTCTTACCTTTCATTAAATGTATTTGTTTTTAAATGTGCAGAACTAAGTTTAAGGGAAAAAACTGTGTAAAGGGGGGGAAAAGATACAGAATTTGAAAAATGATGAACCAGGGAAATACATAAATGGTGGCCATCTTGGCTACACATCTCAGTGCAATGATTTCTAACTCTTGTTTCCCTTCGTGGAGAATTTACCAGAAAATGTCTGATATTAGGGATGTTTTTTGAACTTGCTCCTGGCTTTTTGGCTTCTCTATTCAGGATCCAAGAAACAGATACCAGTATTAATAACTGCATCCCATGCTTTTCTTTATTCTGACTAGCTGTGGTTAAGGCATGTTCCTTTCACATTCTTTTCAAACTCGCTAGTGTTATAAAGCAATGAAAAAACAGTATCTTAAGAAGGATACCTAAACCTAAACCTTTCACTGGCCCTCATGGTTCTATTGCTTTTTACTTTTCTAACATTTCAGTCCTTCCATCTGCAGATGCCACACGCACTCTTATAACATCCTGTCTTTTGGAAGACATTCATCTTTCTTATTGGTACCATGTTGACTTGCTCTTTACCTAAGTGATGAGTAATCATAACTTCTTTGTCTTCCCTAGAGCAGGTCTTTATGAACTTCATTAATGAATGATATTTAATTATTGCCTTCAATAAAGATCTACATACTCCGTTCATTTATGATTAAGGCTTCTCTGCACCAATAGCATTTATTTTCCCCATGGTTTGGCATCTGAAAAAAGATTAACCCCTCAAATTCTTGTTTTAATGTGTTTTTCTTAAAAAAAATTCACACCCCTGAAAATAGGCAGTCACCCTCCTCAGCTCCAATCACGTGTCATCCCAAAAGGCCTCCTCAACCCTGGTGCGAGCTGGATCCTGCCAGCTCTGGCATTTGCCTCCAGATCATCCCTTCTCCTGCCTGTCATTTTCTCCAGACTCTTACTATCTGCAGTATGAAATGCTATGTGCTGATAGATATTGGCAGATCCTGGTTAAAATTCATTTCACATAGCTCGCTCTTACTTCAAAGGAACTAAGGTTTTTATTGTTGTTGTTGTTGTTGTTGTTTTAATCTTAAGAACAGAAAACCAAGTTATCTTTATGATGATAAGCATAAAACTAGGTTTTTGTTTGACACGCAACATCTAGTGTTTCCTCTCTTTTCAACTCAAACAACTGGGCACTTCAGTATTATGCACCCCCAGTACACCTGCTCTGGGATTTTGTCATGTCAGCAGCTGCTGACAGCTGACAAACTGCTGTGTGAAGGGTAGTGCTTTCCCTCTCAACATCACTCAGCCTGCAAGCGAAAGAAAAAGGCTCTGTGTAAAATGGGGCAGGAATATTTGCCTAGACTCTCTGCTCCTTCCATGCAGCAGGAATCTGTGGCAGGGTAAGGCGGCTCTCTCCATCCCCAAGCAGAGCAAGGTCTGGTACTCACTCCAGACCCCTCCCAGTCTGCTCATCTGCAGCCACATTTGCACTTCAAATCACTAACCACTTGCACCCCCGAAGCCCCTACAAATTTCCACTTGAGTCTACATCATAGGAGCTTAGCCTATAAATAATCATTGAAAATATAATATTTGATGAAAACATACCCCATCCCCCAGTGTAACAGCCAGAAATACAAGGAATCAAATAATTTTGTACTGACAGATTGACATGCATGGGTTTAGATTGTACAACCAAAGTGACAGTGATAAATATAATTATTGTCTAGGGTGGGAGTCTCGGCACCGAGTTTTGCTTCCTGCTTTGTGTCAGGGCCCTGAATTAATGCGGATCAATATTACAACACCCCTAGTGTCTAGCACATAAGAAGTGTTGACTCACTTATCACCATCTGTCATTTAAAATGATCTTATTTGAATGCCTTGGCTGTCAATCTCATAAAGGCTTAATTTTTATGCTTAGATTCCCGATAGACTATGGAGGGAAACATTCCTGTACCATTTTGGATTGAGTTGTGTTTTTTTTTCCCCTCCCAGAGAAAGAAGATGGCATTCTGCCCAGTTACACTGGCGCATTGAATATAATGTCCAAGCCACCCAACAATAGAGCCAGGGATGGATGTTCTGGAAGACAGCACAGTTCAGTGCTGTTCACTTTCTGCGTGTTTGACTCTGTGCAATGCTGCCCATGAAATCCTTGAAGCCAAGTAAACAAACAAAATAAATAACAGGATGCACTTAACGTGCTTACAGAATTATAGGGTTTTGAGAGATGGCGTGGTATCCTGCTAGAAGCCGTAAAAATACCCCAGCTGTTTCATAGTGTGCAAGAAATATATTGGTTTTACATTTTATAATTTCAAACTCTGTTGTCAACGGGCAACTTATGTTACTTTATATTCCACTCATCACAACCCACCATAATTCCTCATGGCAGAGCAAAGTAAAATATATTCCTTTGTGCTGACACTACTTATTGTTTTTTGTCTCCTATAAATGATTTGTGGCCCTGCTTTGAATTTTGGTAAGAAAGTGCATTTCCAGAAGCCTTTTATAAGAAATAACATTCTACAAGACAGGATATTCAGTCTCTTAGGAGACAGAAAAGGGCCATTTGGCTCTTTCTCATAAGCCATTTACGTTTTCTCCCATCTCTTTCTGCCAATGTTCTTCAAGCCTCTGTTTTCAGAGAAATTCCTCAAGCAGTTGTTGAATCTATTAACCCCTCGCTTTAGAGCCCACCAGCCTGCCTCTGCCTCAGGCAATGGTGGCGAGGCTTCCAAAGCAGCAACCTAAGGTCCATTTTCATTCTATTGTTGATTCAAAGATGACCAAGCGATAATTGTCGAGAGAGTAGAGGAGTTGATGTCGTTGTCTGAGAACCTTGAAAGGATTAGGAGTTTTGCCCAAGGTTTTATATTTGTTGGTTGTGTACATCTGAACCCAAACTTTGGCTATCCAAGTCATTAAAGAGACCAGATTTAAAATATATATATATATATATATATCTGTACATCCCACCCTGAGACATTATATCTTCATGAAACTTTTCTTTGGAATCCTCAAGTCACTTCCTGGGCCTTCCAGGATGGTGCCGAAGGAGGGGACTGAGAGTGGAGCTGGACCTGGGTCCCCAGAGAGGGAGGCAGAGGCCTGGTCTCTTGCAGGGCGCTGCTCTGATGGGCTCCAGGGATCTCACTGGGAAGAGACCTGTGCTCTCAAAACAATTTAAAGTTAAGCCAGTTCATTGTGAGCCTAACTTATTGCTATCTAAGGCACTTATGTGTATCTAAAGAAATAAAATCTACAACAAAGAAGTAATAACACCACCATCCACATTACTAATACAATTATAAATCAAAACTGACATTTTCATCTGAAAAACATTGTTTCCTCAAAACACTTTCATGGTTGGAATTACATTTTTTGATGGGTTAAGTAATCAAAAATTTTTATAGTGATGTGTATTGTTTTGAGCTTTCTCTAGGTTTAGTTAATCCTCTATCTACCCTGTGACATGGGCACTATTATTTGCCCATTTTACAGGTAAGAAGGCGAGGCTGAGAGAGATTAGGTGACTTGCTGGAGGTTTCCCAGCCAGTGGTAGGGGGCTGGAGTGCACACACGCACACTGGGTCCAGCATCGATACTCGACGCACTGTGCCCACTGCCTCCAACATTACCGCTGTGATGTTTTCTTCATACTTTTCAAATCACAGGTATTTTACTTATTTCCTGATGTTTTCCAGTAAAAATTTTTCAATTTTTTCAGATCTTTATATTTTGACAGTAAACACAAAGGAGGTTTTAAACAAAGTATACAATCTTTGTTCTTGAAATTAAGAGGTGTTTATATTTAGAAATGGAAATAAAACTTGCCCTTTCCTCCTAACGTGCATGGAATCACCTGGCATTGGCCTGCTGGGGCAGGGGAAGATGAGGCAGCAGGACTGTCAAAGACGTGACCGAGAAGCTATAAAACTTAGCAATAGTCCCATTCATTGTGAATTTACTAAGCGCTTCATAAACATCGTCTTTTTAAATCTGCTTACAAATGTTTGGGCTCTGCCTATTTTCCCCATTCTAAAAATAAGGAAAATGAAGTTGTTTTTGCAGAGCAGTAAATTTTGGAATCCGGTTTCAAAGCCAGGAATCTTTTGCCTGTTAGAAAGGACGCAGGTCTCACCCATCCATCGTCCTCAGTTTCACCTTGCAGAAAGGTTGCAAGCTTGAGAATTTGGTTTAAAATTTAATGAAGAAATGTCATGCTTTATATGGAGGCTTAAATCTCTGAGGTGGGGGATTATATATGAAGGGAACATATCCAAATACCTTTTATTAATCACAAATAAGCAACTTGTATGTCCTCCCAACCTCATTCCCAGTCATTCAGCTGCACTGAACGAGTTTCCATGGTTGGCTTCTTTGTTCAGGGGAGATTTCATCAACTAATTGAAAAGAACACAGCTCTGTCCTCAGCAGAGCTAAATACATACAACAATTTCACCACCAATGCCAGACACATTATCAGTGTCCTGATCTTTGGCCTTTGATACTTTCAAGAGATGTCCCAGGGGAAATCTTTCCCTGGAATGTTAATCTGTTGCTTCTCTGACCTTCTACACATGTACCACATTATTATTACAAGCCACATGCTTCTCTTTTCACGCTGTCATTTTGACAATAGAACCATTGGGCAATTCATCTTTAGACTAGATAGCTGGAACAAAGTGCACACCAGTAAGTGAAATCAGATTGGCTAATGGTATTGTTTAAATGCAATAACATTTCTCTTCTGAAATCCACCCAGATTTCAAATGATATGTCATGCCTGTGCGATGCTCGGCAACAATTAGCTACTGGTGATTCATCAAAGGGTCCCAGGGTGGGGATTTCTTTTTAACTTTTTCTCTGAACATGCTTTGGAAACATAAATTAGTCCCTGAACTGGATCGGTGTGGATTTATCACTCACAGTTCCCGTCTTTACCTTTTATTCTTTCATCTGGCAGATGTTTGTTTCATCTTCAGATTTACAGAAAGTGGTGTGGGGATCTGAGAGCATTTAGCGATGCTGAAAAGGTGTTTCTTTTAAGACTCTGCTCAAATGTCACATGTCACCTCCTGGGAGAGGCCTTCTTTTAACCACTCCACATAAAATTACCCTTGTTCCTATTAGTATCTATCCTTCTTATCCTGCTTTTTTTTTAAAGAATACCCATTATAAGCTGTCTTATGACATACAAGTATTTATTCATGTTTGACTGTTTTCCACCACTAGAATGTAAGTTCTGGGACTATCGGAAAATGGTTGTTTTATTCACTGTGAACTCACAGGAGAGGCTCCAAAAGATTTGTATTTGTTGAGTAATAGAGAATTTCTCTGTATGTAGAACATACAGAGAGCGATGCTTTGGAGGCACATGAGTTGCAAATCTCACTGATAACCAGTAGGCATTTCTCTGTTACAGCCTTAATTATGAAAGCAAAGACTATTACACAAAAATTACTGCTTCTTTGTAGACCACCTTATCAACTGAAGCATTTGAAAAATGTGTCATCAGAAAGCTCTAGTCTGTATGGTTTTATGGATTCCTTTGCTATGCTGACCACCATTTCAAACATAGAGAGTAAGCGAAGTTTATTTAAAATACTATTCATGTTAGATAACAGCACATTTATGAACAGAGTTTTTCTCTATATACTTCAGCCAAGTAATCATAACAACTGAGGAGTCTTCTAAGGTTGGAGAATGAGTGTGCATGTGTGTGTGTGAGTGAGTGCACCTGCACCTTCAAACCGTCTCCACTTTCTGTATGAAAGCCTCTAAAATGACATTCTATATCGCTTCTGTCCATTTGCAAACAACACACTAATAGCCAACACCGTAACCAGTAGCCAACCACAGTTGCCCAGGCCCATGGTAGATTTGTGGTTTTGCAGGGTGCCTTAGTGACCTGAGAGAGTTCACTCAGCTTCCCAAATCAATAAACTCATAAGTAACAGTTTTTTTCAAACCTGGTAGAGAATACTTCAGAATGTAGTTAGGCAGGAAGGGCTTAAATGATTTATCTTCCTTGGATCCTCCATAGACCACAGTTATTTTCTTACCCTGCTGAGAAAACGACCAGTCTCCTTTTGTGGCTGTGATAATTACTGCTTTGGCATAACAACAATCATGGAGAGTTGCCATGGAAATCCGCAGTGCAGTCCTCAGTGGTGAAGAGAATGGGCAAGTCTAGGAATCGTGAAAAGGTAGTTTATGATCTTCTGATTATAATAATGAAAATAATTTGCTATCTTTTTAATTAGGTTAATAAATTCACTCTTTATCCCCCTTCCCCAGGAACCTTTCCACATTCTCTTCAATATATTTTGCTTCCATTTCTCATCAACATTAATGTCAAATTCTTATTCTTATTGACTGAAGGCAGGTATAAACAAAGAGAAAGGAAGGAAATGTCAAGAGAGGTAAGAAAGAGACAGACGGAAGATGCGAACTGTATTTAAAATGTAATCTTCTAAAGTATTAGATAAAATGCTTAGGGGGAGAAAAGATCATCTGAAAACATTCTTTAGAGATGCAGGCAGGCTGAAACAAGTCGATGGGCAAGGGGTCCTGGAAGGTAGGGGCAAGCAAGCGTGTCATGTGACTAAGTTCAAATTAAATATCTCAAGGGAGGCAAGGCTTAGGCTGAAGAATGACAATAAATCTAGGCCCTTCTTCCACTCCTGGAGGAAATCTCACCCACATTTTGAACTTCATCACAGCGGACCACGTGGTTAACAGTGGTTCCTTCGAATGTCCAATTAAATGATGAGCTTGCGCCTTTCAAAGAATGTCAGTGGGAGCAAGAAACGAATACAGGGAAGACCAGGAGCTCAGCCGCAGGGGCTGTTCTTTTTGAGCAGGAGCTTGCTGTACCCTTTCAAGTCGACTACAATATGTACTTTGCACGGTTGTTGCTTTTCATCTTTATTGTTCGCTCCCTCTAAAGAAATTTGTAAAAATGTAACGACACATCCCAGTGCTGCTTAAGCCTGTACATATAGCCTCTAAATTGCTAACTCACCTCAATGAGGTCAAATTGTTCAGATCAACTTTGCATTCAAGAGAGAAATGAGAGAAGGTTGGTTTGAATTAGTTCTTCTGTAGACAAGAAAGGACATTCATCAACATTAGTTTACACTTCAACTTTTGTTTTGCACTCAAACACATGAGATGAAAAAAAATTTGGAAGCAATAAGACAGCTTTTAAAATTTGGAGCGTAGTTTATATGGCATGTGAGGAGGTGGGAAAAATAGAAGTGAAATAAAAGTGTAATAAATACTTAAGATGTTTTGAATTATTCATCCATTCCTTTTATATTAACTGAGCACCTACTGTGTGTCAGACATGGTTCTAGACTTTAATCACAGCTGTGCTGATCAGCAGCTGGGAGCGATTAGGCAAGTGTTTGAGTCAGATGGGCTGCTGAAATGCCTGTCCAAGCCCAGACTAAGCCCTTAGCATGGATCTGGATCTCGCCCCCACCGCGCCCTGATTTCCTATGGCTGTAGGATTTTCCCAAGGCTGCTGTAACTCATTGCCACAGCTTGTGGCTTCAAACAACACCTATTTTGTCTTACAGTTCTGGAGGTCAGAGGTCTGAAAGGAGTTCTACATAACTACAATCTCCAGAAGTATCTTCTTCTGGAAACTCAAAGAGAGAATCTGCTCCTTATCTTTCCTGCTGGTGGAGGCTGCTCACATGCCTTGGCTCGCGGCTGCCTCTCTCTGAACTCTGCATCTGTCATCACATCTCCCTCTCTGACTCTGACCCTCCTTGTAATCCTCATGCTTATGTGGACTCTTGTGATGACATTTCACCCACCCAGGTAATCCAAGGTTATTTCCCCACTGTAAATCCTTTAACTTAATCATGCCTGCAAAATCCCTCTTGCCATGTAAGGTAACATACTCACAGGTTCCAAGGATTAGGATATGGGCATTTGCTGGGCAGGAGAGGGGGTGGTGATTTCCTGCCTACTACAGGGACAAAACAACATAGTTTCTTCTTTTATTTCTTGTTTGAAATTCACGCTCATCCATCTTTTGCTTTTGGCATACTTCCAAACAACTCCTAACTCTCTCAACCAGCATTACTTCTTCACAGAAACTGCTCTTAGCATGACGACCTAGATTCACCCTATTGCAGCGTTACCCCAGTGCATTTTAGGACTTGTCAGTCTCAATATCTGTTAAGTATGATTTACTGATGACCAATCTAGTCTTCCTCCTTTTCAAATAATTTTTGAATTACAGTTTATATTCAATATTATTTTTTAGTGTTTCAGGTATATAGTTTACATTCATTATTACTTCGTATTATTTTTGTGTTGAATGTATAGTTTACATTCAAGGTTATTTTTTATTGTTTCAGGTGGATAGCATAGTGATTAGACAACCGTATACTTTACAAAGTGGACCCCTCAATATTTCAAGTAGCCACCTACCACCATACATAGTTTTTACAATATTATTGACTATATTCCTTATGCTGTACTTTACATTCCCATGACTGTTTGTGACTACCAATATGTACTTCTTAATCCCCTCACCTTTTCCACCCAGCCCTCGACACTCCTCCCCTCTGAAGAAACAGAAACTATCAGTCTCATCTCTTGTTTCTGTTTCATTAGTTCATTCATTTTGCTCTTTGAATTCCACATGTAAGTGAAATCATGTGGTATTTGTCTTTGTCTGACTGACTTCACTTAGCACGATACCCTCTAAGTTTATGGAAGTTGTCATAAATGTTTAATATTTCATTTTTTATGGCCAAGTATATTTCCATTATATATACGTATCATATGTTTCTTATCCACTTGTCTGTTGATGGGCTCTTGGGTTGCTACCATATCTTGCAGTATTGCAGTATTGCAGACAACACTGCAACGAGCATATGCTTTCAAGTAAGTGTTTTGGGGTTTCTCTAGATATATACCCAAAAGTGAAAATGCTGGGTCATAAGGCAATTTAATTTTTAATTTTTTGAGGAACATCCATATTGTTTTCCATAATTACTACACCAATCTTTATTCCTACCAACAGTATACAAGGGTTCTCTTAAATCCAAACCTTCATCGACACTTGTTTGTTGACTTATTAATGATAGCCATTCTGACAGATGTGCATTGATATCTCATTGTGGTTTTAATTTTTACTTTTCTGATGATTAGTGATGCTGAACCTCTTTTCCTATATCTGTTAGCCATCTTTATGTCCTCTTTGGAGAAACATCTATTCAGGTTCTCTGTCCATTTTTTAGTCGGATTGTTCTTTAGTGTGTGTGTTGAGTTGCATGAATCCTTTATAAATTTTGGATATTAACCCCATATGGGATGTATAATTGGCAAATTCTTCCCCCATTCAGTAGGTTTTCTATTTTATTTATGGTTTACTTTGCAGTGGAAAAATTTTTGGTTTGGCGTAGTCCTATTTGCTTATATTTTCTTTTGCTTCCCTTGCTCAAGGAGCTATGCCAGAAGAAATACTGCTAAAGGAAATGTCAGAGAGTTTAATGCCTATGTTTACTTCTAGGACTTTTATGGTTTCAAGTCTTTAATCTATTTTGAATTTATCCTTTAATATGGTATAAGAAGGTGGTTAAGTTTTTTTTGCACCAATTTGTCCAATTTTCTCAACACTATTTATTGGATAGACTGTCTCTCCCCCATTGTATGTTCTTGCCTCTATTGGCATGTATTAATTGACCACATAGATGTGGGTTTATTTCTGGACTCTCTATTCTGCTCCAGTGATATGTGTGTCTGCTTTTATGCCAGTACCTCACTGTTTGATGACTATAGCCTTATAGTATAGTTTGAATCAGGTAGCATAATGCTTCTAACTTTGTTCTTCTTTCTCAAGATTGCTGGGGTATTTTATGTTTCCATATAAATTTTTAGATTACTTCCTTTGAAAGGAATTACATTGAATACATAGATTGCTTTGGGTAGTATGAAAATTTTAATGATGTTAATTTTTCCTACCCTGAGCATGGTGCATGCTTCCATTTACTTGTATTTTCTTCAGTGTCTTATAATTTTCCAAATGCAGATATTTTACCTTCCTGGTTAAATTTATTTTTAGTTACATTTTTTTATGACGTTGTAAAAGATTATTTTGTTTCTCTTTCTATGGTTCATTATTGGTATATAAAAATTCAAACAATTTCTGAATATTTATTTTGTATCCTGCTACTTTACTGAATTCTTTGAATAGTTGTAGAAGTTTTTTAATTTTTTAATTTTTGGTGTAATCTTTAGGGTTCTCTATATACAGTAACAGGTCATCTGCAAGTAATGATAGTTTTACTCATTCCTTTTCAATTTTGATGCTTTTTATTTCTTCTTCTTATCTCATTGATTTGGCTAGGACTCCCAGGACTATGCTGAATAAGAAAGGTGAAAGTGCACATCACTGTCTTGTTCCTGATCTTATAGGAAACACTTTCAGTTTTTCCCCCCTTGAGTATGATGTTGGCTGTAGGTTTATCATATATGGCCTTTATTATGTTTAGGTATGTTCCCTCTAATCCCACTTTGTTAAGGTTTTTTATTATAAATTTGTGCTGGATTTTGCCAAATGTTTTCTTCTGCATTTATCGATATGATAATATGAGTTTTATCAACCTCATTTTGTTTATGTGATACATATTAATTATTTGCAATATTATACCAACCTTGCATCCCAGGAATAAATTCCTCTTGATCATGGTGTATGATATTTTAAATGTTTTGCTGAAATGAGTTTGCTAATATTTTGTTGAGGATTTTTTAAATATGTTCGTTAGGCATATTGGCCTACAATTCTCTTTCTTTGTAATGTTTTTATCTGGTTTTAGAATTAGATAATACTTGTAAAATGAATTTGGGAGTCTTTCCTCCTCTTGAATGTTAGCCTTCTTTTGGATAACAATAAATTAGCTTTAATTATTTAGTGTTTACTATGCTCTAGGCACTAAACTAAACATTTATAAACATTATTTCACTCACTCTTTTTCCACAATTCCATAAATTCAGCACTGTTTTCCACATTACAAGTGTTAAAACTGCGTCTTATAGAAGGAACCTCAAGTTAGTCCTAGCATTCTCTAAACTTTGTCTCCAACCCCCACTTTTCTTTTAAGTGACAAATCTGAACGGCTGACTGGCTGCTGGAAGTGGCTGTCCCAGTGTTCTTCTTATTCTTAACCTAGTCAGGTCCTAAAATTCAAGTTTCACCAACCAGAAATCTGGCTATCACCTTGGATTTCTCTTTTTTTTTTTCCTGCATCCAAGAAGTCTTCAAGCTCTGTTGATTCTACTTAAATGTGCCTTCATTTTTTTCTTAATTTCCATTTTCCTAGCCACTGCCTCTTGACTTGCCTTGATTCCTATTACCTTCTGTCAATTACTAGACTAGCTTTTAAGTGACTTTTCTGGTGCTACCCATTCACTTTATTTCCTATTTGGGGATTTACCCTATACTTGGTCTCCACAATAATATTATTAAAATGTAATTACTGTCCTGTCAATTCCACCTTAAAGTCCTATAATGGTGCCCATTTGCCTTCCACTGCTGGCATCTCATAGCTCTGTACTTCCATTCAGCCTTTTCCCTCTGCTCCATGCACCATCCTCACTTCTCCCTTGGCCAATAAACATAGCATCAAGTTAATTAATTTAGATATAAGTGAATGAACATTTGAATAATTTTTCTACACTCAATAAAAAATAAAAATATTTTGATATGAATTTTTTAGTTATTGAAAACTTTGAAATAATGAAAAGACTTAGATAGTTTTGGCAAGCATGCAAGCACGAAAATAATAGTTTAAGGAAATGTGACTTAATTTTCCTTTTTTAAAAATTATTTTTTACTGTATAACAAGAGCTTTAAAAATCTACATTTGACCTAGTATTTCCAGTTCTAAGGATTTATGCTAAGAAAATAACTAAGCATTAAATATGCAGTTAAAGATTATACCCTTGAATATAAATCTTCATATTCAAGAATATTGCATAATTTTTTATATTCATTAGAAAACATTTAGAAATATGTTCAAGAAGAATATACTAATTACTTAAAATTAAAGTATGTAATAAGCTCATATATTTTATACCAGTTAGAAATCATTTCTTTTAAAACATGGCATCAAAAACATTCATAATGCAATTTTAAATGGAAAAAGTGGATTTTTTACCCAATAAAATACATTTCTATGTATAGACATGAAAGAAACAATAAAAAATAAAAATAAAATAAGCCAAATTAAAAGAGAAAAGAAAGAAACTAGAAAACAAATGAGGTAAATATTATTTCTGATAGAATTTGTGATGACTTCGATTGACTTTATACTTTTTTACTGGGATTAGAGATGTGGGTTAGATGAATTGACAGAGCACAGAGGATTTCTAGGGCAGTAAAAATACTCTGTATGATACTATAATGGTGGTTATGTGTCTTTATACATTATCCAAACCTATGGAATGTACAGCACCAAGAGTGAATGCTAATGTAAACTACGGACGTTGAGGTGATTGTCATGTGTCCATGGAGGTTCATCAATTCTAACAAAAGTGAAAATGTGGTGGAGGATGTTGATAATGTGAAGGCCGTGCGTGTGTTGGGGAAGGGAGTGTAAGGGAAATCTCTGTACCTTCCCCTCAATTTGTGCTGTGAACCTAAACTTACTCTAAAGAATTAAGTCTTTAGAAAATGTATTTTCTATATTCTGTATGTAGCCTCTGGAGACAGATGGTCAGGATTCAGGTTCACATCCCAGTTCCATTTCTTTCTGTGTGACTGTGAGCAAGTCACATAATCTCCATAAAGCCCTTTTATTCTCATCCTTAAATTTAAAAAAACATAGAATAGTGGGTAGAATAATTAAAACATTTTTACCATCTATGTAATAAAACTCATATAAAGATCTCAGCATAGTGTCTGACACATATAAGCACTCAAAGAAAACTATTGTTGAAGTTATTATTAAACATATAGCTATTATTATCAATGTAAAACTGTTACAAATATTTTTTTCTGCTTTTTTACAAAGCAGTAGTTTATTTGTCCCATTTGTAAGTTAGATACCTAAGGTTTCTTGGTGTTCCTGTTGACATTGTATGGAACTATGGGTGTGTAACTGACCCAGGTTTTTAGTTACCTATATAAAAGAGACATTATTGATGAAGTCTTCTAGATGTAATGATCCGTGTTTTGTTGAAATCCATCTACACTAAGCTTTTTATTTTCTTTTTTTAAAATTATTTTTCAACTACAGTATTCTTTCTTTTACTCCCTTCCCAGCCCACCCCACACTAAGCTCTTTTCTGGCCTTAATTTTAACATTCGATCTGAGTCATAAGTCACCCAGTAGAACATCTTAAATAGTTGGCTTTATGCTCATGTTCTCTGAAGGTCCTCAAATTGACATTGGAAGAATTAGTTTCTTTCTATTAAGGACTTTGGTTATGTATAAGTAGAAGAAGTCATGGTAGAAGATGGTTTGTGCTACTGTAGACACCACTTCAATTTGGTCATAGAAATTCTCAGTCTTGTAGCGCCTGATCTGGTGAGGCAGGCAGAGTGCCCTATACAGCCCAAGAAAGAACAGCAAGTGAGTAATAATGGTCTCCAACCTCTTCAGTCTTGCTGGTCATGAAGACCTGGGGTGAGATGGCCACCAATTCCAGATAGAGAAAATTAAGAGGATCTCTAGGGAACTATAGTGAAACTATAATTATTAAGGAAAAAGAACCCAATGAATGGGACCAGAGGAAACTCCAGGAGGAATGTATCATTCTCACTGTCAAACATTTTCCAAAATCTCCCATAGATCATGTGCACTGACATAGGCACAGAGGAAAAAAACCACCTTCACCACTGTGTTGAAGATGGAGATGACACTGACAAATCCAGGCACTTGGTTGTGAAGATGACTACAGAAAGGATCTGGCTTTTTCCCAGTGATGTCTTTTTAGAACTTGGTCTTCTAGGTCTTCCCCAGGAGCATGGCCAGGAGGTGGCTCAGTCTGGCAAGGACACAGAACACAATCCTGGTCCAGCCAGCAGACCCAATGCCCATGCACAGCCGATTCTTGGAAAACTTTCTGGTGGGCAAGGAGGCTGCCACATCTTGGCATGGCCTGTGGGTCCTGTGCAACCCTGTCCATAACTCCGAGCTCTGCACTCTGTGCTCTCGGCTGGTACAAATATTTCTTATTTGTTATAATTATAAAAGTGAAACAAGATTGATAATTAAATATGAGGGCTGACAGTCAGGGAAGAATGCCTGTTTGTCAGTCCTTATTTAGGGCCCAAATAAAGCTCTGTGAGGGCAAGACAGGTAGACAACTGCATGGTGGCATCCCAGTAACAGGGAGAATATATTTCTGAAGAAAATGGAGTTTTGCGTCCTAAGGAGCAAACAATGAAAGCAAATGAGCACCCAGTTCAGAAATATGAACTTCAAAATATAGAGGAAATGGTGTCCATTGAGGATGCAAATTCCAGTGTCCCTAGGATAGCCCGTCCTGACCATGGCAGGTCTCAGCACAACTCCTGAGGTATGCTGGGAGTAATGAGCTGTATTTGTTATCTATTGCTCTGTAACAAATTGCCCCAAGACTTAGCAGACTCACATAATACACATTTATTATCTTGCGGTATCTCTGGCTCAGGAATTTGGTTATGCTTAGCTGGGTTCTCTAACAAGGTTCTAGTCATTTCAAGGCTTGACCTGAAAGGACATGCTCCTAGCTCATTCTCTTGGTTATTGGCAAGATTCATTTCATTGTGAGTTACTGGACTAAAACACAGTCCCTCCCGAGCTGTTACACAGAGATTTCCCTTGGTTCTTTGCCATATGAACATCTTCACTGCACATCTCACAATGTGGCAGCTTGTTTCATCAAAGTGAGAAAGCGAGAGGTCAAGAGAACAGCAGCAAGAAAAAGAGTTTTAGCAAGATGAAAGTCAACATTGTTTTATAATGTAATCATCGAAATGGTACCCATCACTTGAGCTATATTTTATGCATCAGAGGCAAGTCACTAAATTTAGACTGTATGAGGGCATGGATACCAAAAGAAGAGTGTGTGTGTGTGTGTGTGTGTGTGTGTGTGTGTGTGTGTGGTAGGGAGGTAGTTTACTGGAAGCCATGTCTTAAGCAACCCATCCCAAGAGCCCAGGTAGTGGGCAACCACAACAGCTACCTAAACTGATATGACAAAGGAATTATTTGTTAAATGCTACTATGTGAACAAGCTAAGTATTTATGTTAATGTAGATTTTTATCTCTCTACTTTTTCTAAAATAAAATTAAAAAATAATTTAGGGTAAGTATTTGTAGACTGTTCACTTACCTAATAGACTATTAGGGACAAAAGTGTAGAGGGCAAGTCTAGCCCTTATTAAAGTCTCAGAGAGGTAATAGATAAAAGTAATTTTTTAAAGATTAAGTTTTTATTTTTATTTATTTATTTTAAGATTATATTTTTTTATCTTTAGAGGGGAAGGGAAGGAGAGAAGGAGAGAAACATCAATGTATGGTGTCCTTTTATGCATCCCCTGCTGGGAACTGGCCTGCAGGGAACCGGCCTGCAACCTCGGTATGTGCCCTGACTGGGAATCGAACCGCGATTGTCTGGTTCGCAGGCCCGTGCTCAATCCACTGTGCTACACCAGCCAGGGCCTAAGTTTTTATTTTTTTAAGATTTTATTTATCTATTTTTAGACAAAGGGGAGAGAAACATCAACATATGGTTGACTCTCACAAGCCCCCAACCAGGGACCTCTGGCATGTGCCCTGACTGGGAATCAACTGGCGACCCTTTGGTTTGCAGGTTGGCACTCAATCCACTGAGCCACACCAGCCAGGGCTAGATAAAGGTAATTTTTGTATGTGAGAAAATTTGACCAGATAGCATTCAGAAGTTCCTAGAAAGAATTAAGGATGTAGTAACCAATGTATTCATAAGGGGTTCTCACAGCTACACAAAAAATACTCACTCCCAAAGACTGTAAGTTCAGTAGTGCTGGAAGCCTTTATTTATGCAGAATCAGTGGGACTGCTGGGTACTGAGGGAATTGTCAGTCTTTCAGTCATTCCAAACAAACCCCCACATTCTTCCTAAAGGTAGAGACATGCTATGGTCAGTCGTACACCTGGAGAGAACAGGACTGACTTTGACCTTTAGCTTTGCCACTCACAGGCTGTGAGACCATTTAGAAAGTTATTTAGCCTCTATGAGTTTAGGTGAAACCCTCTGAAATGAATGCAAAGGGCACAGTGCCAAGCACGGTCCACCTGACATAATATATGGTAGATAAGAATGACAATTAGTGCCAGGTTGTAGAGCATGGATTTTGATGTCAGGTAAATTGACATACCAGGGATCAAATTCTAGTTTTGCTACTCACTGTCTGTGAAACAGACAAGAAAAGTACAATGTATTTCACTTTGATTTTTTTCTTAAATGGATATAGTATCTATTTTAGAAGGTTATTTTGAAGATAAAATAAATATTGTATAACTGTATAATAGTCATTTAGCCATTAGCCCGGTGCCTGACACATATCAAATCTTTTAAAAACTGTGGTCAGTCTTCAAAGACTGAGTGAAACCAAATTAACTTGATGTAGAATTTTCATGATGTTTCTTAATGAATTATAAAGGACAGAGAATTCATAATTAATGATGAATTGGAGGTTAGCCAAACAGCAAAATAATGTTCCTGAGTATAATTGAGGAAATGATTCTATAAGCGTAGAGAAGTTAATAGTGAAGAAAGGAGAAAAAAAAAGAACAGTCAAAAGCATGGTTCACTAAAGTTAAGGAGCTGAGTATTTAATAACAACATAGCTAGTAAATGAGCCTTTGAAGGTCAATGCTACTTCTCAATACCTTCCATTTATGGATTGCCTCCCACACAAAGATGCTGAACAAAGATGCTGAACAAAGATGCGGAGATACTGATTAAATGGATCTTGTGTCACTTTGGGTTGACTAGAGATAATGCAGTTGCTCTAGGAAGATTGGCATCTCTTATACCATATTTTCTTTAAATATTTGTACATCTTTTTTAAATGGAAACTGAGAAGAAACTGATTTTTATTAAACTAACACAAACTGTATATAAAAACAGTCACTAGCTTCACTAGCTACAGAAGGAGGGGAATAAAAAGATCCAAAATATTTATCATGTTTTCTATAGTTTTCTAAAGTTTCTTTTGCAATTTCCTAAATGAGACAATATATTGGGAGGCAAATTACAAGGTTTAACATTTAGATAATTAAACTAAGCCACTCATTCCTGGTAAGCAAAACATGCATTATTGATTATGAACTCAGCTGACAGCAAGCTCATGTGTGATTCACAAAAGTACTTAACACAGATAGGTTGACACCAGTGAGGAGTGAAACCAATTTACATTTTGCCAATTTATTCCAGCGATGTTTTAGTTCCCCCTTTAGATCTGCATCCTAGGTGGATACCCAGCTTGCCTTCCTATTAATTTGACTCTGCATTCTACTCTAAAATCTGTGGGTTGTTGAAACAGGATGAAAAAAATATTCCAGGGTTGTGAGCCTTCTAGGGAGAACAGTTCTGAAGATAATACTTCATAGAAAATTCCTGCCACTGGATTATCAAAAAGTGCTGCGGGGTAATCGGCAGGAAGGCATTGGAAAGGCAGCCACTTTTATGGGAACCACACTAATTAGGCTTGATCAGCTGCCCTTCCACTGAGCACTGAGACTGAATCTGCTGACTTTGTGGTATTCTCTTTTCTTCACCTTGAAGCATTCCCCTAGCAGAGTAGGATGAGCTTCTCAAGTAGAGGGAAAGTGTTGCTCATTCCTCAGACCATATGCCCTCAGGTTGACAGTGGTTCTTCAGAACACTTTGAATTCCGGAGGTGGTGATGGGGTGGGAACGGGAGGTTTGACATGACTCTCTGTGATGAAGGATTGTTAACAGAAAATATGCTAAGCTGGGAAGGAAATACATCAGTAGATAACCTTTTTCTCTTATGCTCTTCCAAATATTTATGAAAAATTTGAATTTATTCCTTCAAGGCTTAAGTCTCTATAGTCTACTCCTATGAATTACTTTGGCCCCCTAGTTTTGGTGACTAGTGTATGCGTAGGGGAGATTCAGGATCAAGGATTTTGCACTAATCTGCTTCCAACAATAGAACGTCTTCTTGAAACTGGGAAGGAATGTGTTAAGGAAATGACACTAGAAACCTGGTTCGCACTTCTCTGAACTATATTATTGTCAGTCTCCTCTAAGTTGAGGTTACTCCTGAACAGTATATTGCTGTTCAGGGAAATTAGCTTTAAAAAAAAATGAAAAAAAAAGGTATTACTATTGGTTGCACAAAAGAGGAAAGGGACATGGAAAATCAACTCAATCATCCCACTTTATTCTATTGGATCATAATAGTGTTTATTTTCCATGGTCCTTTCAGACTCAGTTTTTAAAAATTCATATATGAAAGAACTTCTGCCTTTTAAAAATATGAGTTAATATCATTTTGCTCCACCTTGAGTCCTTAGCTAACCATGCTACTCTCGCCCTGTGACTTATTTTGGGGAAACAACTGACAGAGGGAGCACCAAGAACTTCGTAAGCATTTTGGGTTCTTGATTAACGTGGTTATGAGTAGACTCAGCAATACTTGGTCTTTCTTTGTGAACCAAGTTCAGATCTATTGAAAGTGATTTTTTTTTCATTCTTTTCACTTTTTGATATCACCAAGGCTGGGGCAAGGCGCTGTGAATACAAGACATACAGGGTCTGTTTGCGTTCCAGCAAGCCTCTTACAGGAATAAGAGAAGTTGGGTACCCAGAAACCCCATTCTAAGAGATAATTTCCTATCAGACAGTGGTTTTGTGATTTCTCTTCCTTAGTGGGCAACTAAAGGTTCTTTTGTAATTAAGCAAAATTCTCTACTTGCTGCCTTTCTGGGTGGAGCTGCTTGAGGATTCAGTTTCTCATTTTCTTTGTAGTACACTTCCATCCAGCTGTTCCCATCCAGCACACCACTGCCGAGTCTGTGGATTTCCTGCTACCCATCTCCCTCTCATACCACCATTACTCCTTCATCTTCTCTTACTCCCCCACCACTGGTCCTGCCTCTGCTCTGGGAGGGAATCTGAGGTCAACCAAAGTTGCTCATTTCTCATTCCTATGTGAGATCCCCTCATACTAGTGGCCAAGCTCAGAGCTCTTTAGTTCCCTGGCTTTATGAGAAGATGAGTCATTCTTTCACCTGACCGCATAGACCCCAAGCCCTCTCCTGAGCACATAGCCAAGGGAGTTACTTTAAAAGCATCTGTTTGGACATGCCCTTTGTGATCCTAGGTCCCTTATTCAAATGGAAATGGGTACTACTCAGCTCGTCTTAAATAACTCATAATGGCTCATTTCTTTTTTCTAAATTAAACATTTAAATCCCTTAATGAGGGGAGGGTTTCTGTTTTAGCATCACAAAATTATTATGGGAAAATCATGGCCCTTGACTGAAATAAATCTACAGCAGATTATACTTTCAAAAAATGGCCCCAAAAAGAGACCCCCACCCCACTATTTTTTCAAAATCTTACCATTTTCTATGAAGAGGGACATTCTAGCTACCTTCTCCCTTCAACTCATCAGGCGGTGACTTGTTCATAGCCAATAAAATGGATGGAAGTGACAATGAATGATTTCTAAGGCTAGGTCATTAAAGACAATAGTGATGCCTTATTTGATGGAATGCTAATTCTTGACACCTTCTTGTACCATGTAAGCTATCTGATAACCCTGAGGCTTTCATGCTATTAGAAAGTCCAGTAGCCTGTGCATAAAGACCCCTCGAAGAGACTGTGAGCCTTCATGAGGAGAGGGAGGTGCCCAGCCAGCCTGCAGCTCTTTCAATTCTAGTCAGTTTGTGTACAACCACAAAAATACCCACAGTGCCAGAAATGCCCATCTGAACCCTTCCAGAATTTCCAATACATAGAGACTATGATAAATAAGAAAATGGTTATTGTTATTTTAAGACACCAACGTATGGACTGGTTTATTATATGGCAAAAGCTAACTGGACCAACACATATATTAGCTCAGGCTATCATAACGAAACACAAATTGGAAAGCTTAAACAACAGAAATTTATTTTCTCAGTTAGAAGCTAAAATTCTGAGATCACATTTCTGGCTAATTTTGTTCCATGGGAGGGCTTCATTTCTAATTTGCAAATGTCCACTATCTTGCTATGTCCTCACATTGCCTTTCCTTAGTGAGTATATTTGTGTGAAGAGAGAGAGGGAGAGAGATAAAGAGAGAGAGAGAACCCACTCTAGCTCCTGGCATCTCTTCTTATAAGAATAAAAATCCATATATGATTACAGCCTCATCCTTATAACTTCATTTAACCTTAATTAATTCTTTAGAGAGCTCATCTCTAAATACAGCCACATTGGAGTTTAAGGGTTCCTCATATGAATTTTGGGAGGACACATTCAGTCCATAACAATGTCTGAGTTCAAGTTATACTTCTACTGCTATAAAATATGCTCAATCTGGGCTATTAATTTAATTTTTCTGAATCTCAAATTTCTTTTGTATAAACATAGAAATAGTAATCCTACCTCATCAGACTCTCCTGAAGGCTAAGTGAGAACAAGCATGTGACTATTTTATTTATCTCTAGAGAGGGGGAATGACAGGTCCTAGGCCTTTTCAGTCAGCCATCACCACTGCCCCCTTGTGTCTGACTACAGGGACATCCTACTATGACCAAAAGAAGCTTTTACTTCTGTTGAGCTAGCCAATGGTCAAAGAATTTTTGAAAAAATCATCAATTTATTAAAAAATATACAATATAGCAATAACACCAAGGAGCTTAGAAAGAAAAAATGAATAAACCATGATTCTGCCCTCAAGGAACTTACCCTGTGGTGGGGAAGACAGCCCCATGAGCAAATACAAGGTGGGGCAAAAGTAGGTTTCCAGTTGTAAGTATGCAAAAGAGAGTTAATTCTGATATCATTATTTATTAATTGTATTATTTTTATACAAACAACTGCAAACCTACTCCTGCCTTACCCTGTATTTACATTTCAATTTGACAGGTGCTTAGTGAAAAGTGACACCTATCATAGAACTCAGTGACTCACGTCACTGTCTTATCTAATCTTCACCAAGGTCAAGAACACTAAAGCTCAGAGATTGAGATCTCCTTGCCCCAAATTGCACAGCTTACAAGTGGCCAACACAGAACCTGATTCCACTTAATGTTATCAGAATCTGTGTTTTTATACTACATGCCGAAAGAAAAAACTGCTAACCAAGAATACTTTGCCCAGTAAAGCTGTCCCTCAAGAATGGAGGAGAAAGATTTTCCCCAAACAAACAAAAGCTAAGGGAGTTCATCGCACCTAGACCTGTCTCACAAGAAATTCTAAAAGGAGTGACTCAAGTTAAAATAAAAGAACACCAGTCAGTAATATGAAAACTTATGGAAATATAAGATGAACTGGTAGGTAAGTATATAGTCACATTCAGAATACTCTTTTATTGATTATAGTGGTTTCTTAATCACTTAACTCTAACATAGATTAAAGGACAAAAGTATTAAAAGTAATTGTAGCAGAACAATTCATTAATGGATACACAGTAGTAAAAGAAAGAAATTGTGACAGCAAAAAAATGCTTGGGGGTAAAGTTTTTGTATGTGATTGAAGTTAAGTTGTTATCAGATTAAAACAGACTATTATAACTATAAGATTATTTATGTAAACCTCATGGTAAACAAAAAGCAGAAATATCTCTCTCTCACTATGTGTGTGTGTGTGTGTGTGTATCCAACCATGTGATATGAAAATAGAGGTATTTATTGCAGAAGATACAAGATATAACAAACATTGTACATAGGAAAATGATGCCTCAGTTCCCTTTCAAGTAGGCACCTTGGGACCCCACACAGTTCTACCAATCATCATCAGCTGCCCTGTCATTATTTTCCTGAATTTCACTGGCAGCCTGAAATCTCTTCCCTTTCAACCGTGATTTTAGTTTTGGGAAGAGCCAGAGTTATCAGGGCATCAACTCTGGGCTGTAGTGGGGGTTGAGTCACCTGGGAGATTTGATGTTTCTCAATGAAAACTCTGCACAAAACATGATGCATGAAAGGGCAAGACCCCAACCAAGATCTGTCCAAAAAAAGTCCAGTCATTGTTAAGATAACAACACCAATGTAACCTGGCAGCCAAGGGGAGTGGCCTGGAATGCACATGTGTGAACAATGATGACTTCACTGTACTAGTCAGTGGGGGCAGTAGATGCCATTGAGTGAACATGTTACTGTGTGGCCATCACATCAAAATGATTCAGCCGGTAGAGCAGTGAATCTGCATCAGATTTTGTATTGAGCTTGAACATTTCTCCGTGGAAACTATTTGGATGATTCAAAAGGCCAAAACTATGCACAGCTGGTGATTGGCAACTTCATCACAAAAACATACCCACTCATCCATCCCATTTCATGCAGAGTTTTTGGCAAAACATCAAATCACCCAGGTGACTCAACCCCCCTACAGCCCATTATGGCACTCAGGGATTTCTGGCTTTTCCCAAAACTAAAATTACCTTTGAAAAGCAGGAGATTTCAGACTGATGATGAGATTCAGGAAAATACAACGGGGTAGCCAGTGGTGACTGGGAGAACTGTGTGAAGTCCCAAGGTACCTACTTCAAAGGGGATTGAGGTGTTATTGTCCTATGTACAATGTTTCTTGTATCTTCTTTAATAAATTTCTCTATTTTTCATATTGCATGGCTGGGTACTTTATGGACAGGCCTTGATATATCACAGAAACTGGAAATAAAATATCTAGCAATACATTTAACTAAGGAGGTAAAAGACCTGCACCCTGAACACTATAAGACACTGATGAAAGAAATTGAAGAAGATCCAAATAAATGGAAAGATATCCCATGATCATGGATCGAGAGAAATAGTATTTTTTTTAATGTTCATGCTACTCAAAGTGATCTCTACGGAGTCAGTAAAATTTCTATGAACATTCTATGGCAGTTTTCATAGAAATAGAAATAAGAATCCTAAAATTCATATATAATCACACACACACATCCTGAAGGTAGCTGATAATTAGTTTGGTTGCACAGTTATTAAATAAAAGTCAGGAAATATTTAACTTCTGGGTAGCTAAGTTCCCATATGGCAAATGGGGAGATGCTATTTATACCCTAAATTTTTCCCAGGAAGAGTTTAATAAATTGCAAAAAGAACGTTTGTCCACATCATTCCAATAGCGTATGAGAACAAAATGATTTAATGTTACTCAACAACCGAACAATAGACGGCTCATGCCTTATGTGAACTGGAGTTATCAGTATTTAAACATTCTATTTAGTACGCATGCTCAAATAAAGAAAAGTAAAACTTTAAAAAGAAGCAATAGTTAAGAGAATGAAAAGAAAAGTCAAAAACTAGGTGAAAAATATTTTCAAAAGACACCTGATAAAGGAATGCTACCCAAAATATACAAAGAACCCTTAAAGCTAAACAATAAGAAAACAGCCAACCCCATTTAAAAATGGGCAGAAGATCTGAACAGACCCCTTCATTGATGACATGCAAAGGGCAATAAGCATATGAAAAGATATCCAACACTTTGTTATTAGGGACTTGGAAATTAAAATGATAAAATACAAGTTTAAATTTATTAAAATGGTTAAAATCCAAAATACTGATGATGCCAGATGCTGAAGAGTAAATGAAACAACAGAAACTCATTTGCATTGGTGGGAATGCAAAATAGTACAGCTACTCTAGGAGAGTTTGCTAGTTTCTTGCATGATCTACATACCATATAATCCAACAATCACAAATGAGTTGTAAACTTACATCCGCACCAAAACCTGTACTCAAATATTTATACCCACTCTATTCCAAATTGTCTCAGAAACATCTAATACGTCCTTCAATGGGTCAGTAGTTAAACAAGCCATGTTTAACTACTGACCCATTGAAGGACGTATTAGTTGTTTCTGAGGAATATTATTCTAAGCCATGGAATATTATTCAGCTCTAAAAAGAACTGAGCCATGAAAAGATACGGAAAAAACTTAAATGTATATTGCTAAGCAAAAGATGTCAAAGTGAAAGAGTTTCTACCTGCGTGATTTCAACAATATGACCCTCTGGAAGAGACAAAACTATGGGAACAAAAAAAGATAAGTGGTTTCCAGGAGGAAGGGACAAAAAAGCAGAGCACAGGGAATTTTTAGGGCAGTGAAACTACTGTGTATGACACTACAATAGTGGACATATGTCATTATATATTTGTCAGGACCCACAGAAGTCACACCAAGAGTGAACCCTGATATAAACAATGGACTTCAGATGATAATCTTGTTGTCAATGGAGGTTAATCAGCTAACATTGTATTTTCCACTGCAGTGAGTGATGTTTATAGTAGGGGTGGCTGTGCATGTGGGGCACTGAGTGAGTGATGTCCTTTCCACTCAGTTTTGCTGTGAACCTAACACTGCATTAATGAAGTCTATCTTTTAAACAGAAGAAGAAGCAATCCCAACACCATTCCTAATTACTTTGTTCATGCCTATGGCTAACTTCTGGGAAGGAAGATGTATGCCTATCATTATCAGTCCCGCACACCGACAAAAAAAGAGCATCATTTTGTGAACACAAGGTGTTTTTATTTCCTCTTCCCAGAAAGGGCATTCTAAATTTGTGTTTTCAGTCTTTTCAAAAGGCTCCGATCTCCCTTTATTTAAGTTAGGTGTTCAAAACACTCTCTCTGAGAGCCCTATTATCTAGCTGGTCGTGGGGGAGTGAGGCAGAGAAGAGTAAAGACAGACCCGTGAATTAGTGGGGTTGCCAACAGATTGCCAATTTGATCCAGACCATTCACTTCAGAATCAGCTGAAAACCACACAGCCTTTGGTTGTGATGGCATCACTTTGAGCCTGTTTTACGAAGGACTAGTCTAGCTAGAATTCTTTGGCCACAAACACATTTGTTTTCTTGGGATGGAGGTGAGAGAGAATGCCAGGAGAAAATGATCTTTTAAATGTGGAAGATTATATATACGAGCATATAACAATATACCCCTACGTATACTTAACGTGTGGTTAGAAATATTTGTATGACCAGATCTATCTTTATGGTTTCGTGTCTCTCTGTCATTCCTTAAAAAAAAATAAAGCATTTAAGAAAATTACATAGAAAGGCAAAAGGCTACTCACTACAGAGATTCATGTTATATGTTGAAATGTGTTTACTAGGAGTGCTTAGAGATTGAATTAATTTCTATTCTAAGAAATAATTATGAATCCTTTAACTGCTTTCTCCTCTGGACAGCAAAATTGTATCTAGAGAGAGGTTCGAGGGCAGAACTATATTCAGTGCCAGGCTCACTGACTTTTCTGTTCTGATACGTACATGTACATCCAACCATTCATGTGGCATGGAGTACATAATTCTGGCTTTGGGCTCTCCGAGCTGTTCAGGCATCTCCATGTGATCTTTGAGTAGTTGTGGGAATTCTTAAAAATTTCAAAAGAAAATGCTCCCGAGGCTACAATCTCCATTAGTTCTAAGAGAGAATGAAAAGTGGGTTGTCCTCAGATCTAAGCTCTCTCTCACAGTTTGGTAACCATATTTGAATGTGAATGGAATATCAAATAGTGCTATGGGTACATTATTAAACACGAACTAGGCCTTTACCAGAAGCCTCCACACTGAGCCTTTGCTCTACATAGATTTCCTTTCTAGGGTCTGCCCAGAAGGGTTACTGGGACAGGGACACTGATCCCCTGGTACCAGACTGTGTTATGTTCAGTCTAGTCTCCCTACCCTTCTCCTGCCTTCCTTAGTACTATGTGCTGAGTGAGATTAATTGACCATTTTGCTTCAAAATTCAGGAAACCCCAGGAATTGTATGATCAAGAGGTGTCAAACTGGTTCAATTTCCCTCACAAGCCAGTAACCTCTAATGTGTAAAGCAAATGACTAGTCAACAGTAGATCTCAAAAGCTGATACCACACAGCTTCTTCAGACGCTGCTGTGAGTATTTTTATTCTGAAGTCCTGTTGCTGGTTTTCACAAAGCATGAATGGGAAAATAATGAGGAAAAAATAGTCTAATAAAATAGTCTAGTGGGGTGGTCTGTATGAGAACCAGGGCAGGAAAAATCAGAAATGACACACACTCATCTCAGATGGCTTCTCTGTAAGGGGCAGGTCAGCATGTTCTCTTTCAAGGGCAAAGATAAGGGACCAGCTGTGGAGAACAGAAAGGCTTTCAAATTTAAGAAGATTTAAAGAAGGTCCAATAGGCTGTTGGAAAAATATCGGAACCGTGTAGTAAAGGAGATAGGTCCAAAGCCTCCTTGTTCCATTTCCATCTTTCTTTTATCAGAATAAATAATTTCTTCCCCAAACATTTCTGCACTAAAATCAAGTTTCATTCTCATTGGCTATGGGGAGAGCAACATCTTTGATCTTCATCTTACTGAAGCTGCTGCCTACTTCAAAGTGTGTTTTATGACTTAAGGGCATTTTAATGACGAGTTCTCCAAAGTCCAGTTGTGCAAGGAGCTGTATAGCTCATCAGGTGATAGAATACTAGAATTATAAGGAAAGTGCTATAAGAAAAGAACAGCCATGAATGGTAGAGAATAGCTTTCCAAACATTTATACTGGCTTTGTAAGGGTACAAGCTTCCTTGGTCCTTCTTATTTGGTCCTTCTTATTTTCATGTTAGCTGTAACTTAGCTGTTGCAAAGTTATACCCTCAAAAAAAAAAAGAAAGAAAAAAAGAAGAAAGTTGGTTTGAAAGGCTTTCATTCTAAAGAGTGTGTGAAATGTGGCTTATTCTATTTTCCTTTATGTTCATATAACATGTGAATTGTCCAGGATGTGGTAGAAGTTGTTTAGATCAAGAAAGGGTATCTTCTGTTATGGTACGTAATTTACAGACAAGTCATCAAACCTTTGGAGCCATGAAAAAAATATAAGTACTTTCTTTACCTGTGTCAAGGAAGACATTTTATTAGGTATGGAAGAAGGAAGATAACTTACTGTATTCATCTTCACAATTGCAAATAGAAGAGCTAAGCGTCAATGAAGCCTTAAATCAAAGGGAAGAGAATGAACATGTTCTAACTAGAGAAGTTCATGGTAGGCAAATAATTAAAGTCTAAGTTGTGAAGCATTTAAGCCAACTTAAGCAAAATGGCAATAGATACAAAATTCAAAAACACATAGAAGGAAAATTTTTAGGTTTGCAGGTTTAATCATAATTTAACAATTTGAAGGTTTAATAATTGGCATATGTGGTCAAGTGTTCAAAAAATTAAATGATGGTTGATGCCTTGTGGTGAAATCAACTATCCATATGGTGAGAAAAAGTAAGAAATTTTAGCCACCAAAGTTAATCTTTTGCTTAGTTTCACCAAATATTACTATTTTTTATATTCACTTTTTTCTTTTTTTCTACATACCCTGCCATGATGAACAACTGACCTCCTTTGTCTGCTGAACTATTTGCAAACAAGCTGAAGATATCAGGATGTCGCACCCCTGAATACTATTTCTTCCAGAGCAATAACATTCTCTCATAAAGCCCCAATATAGCATTCACACCTTAGTATCTAATATGGATAAATTAATTTTGCATATTAAACAGATTATATTTAAAACTCTTCAGTTCTCTAAAATATATATATATATATATTTTTTTTTGCTGATTTTTACCTTCATTCCAGGATCCAATCACAGATGACTCTTGCATTTCACAGTCACATCTTTTTTGTCTCTAATCTGCATCAGTTCACTTGCTATTTTTTCTTTAAATGCCATTGAAATTTTAAAGAATCCAGGCCAATTGTTTCTAGAATATATCACAATCTGGATTTGTTGATTTATTTTCTCGTGTTTAAGTTGAGATTACATATTTTTGACAAAACACTGCATAGGTGGGTTAATGTTCTTCCTATTGCTTTACATTTATTTCTCATAATGGCCATTTGTTCTCTGTTGGTGAAGCTACATTTGGGTCGTTAATTAAGCTGGATCTCTCTCTCTTGTAAAGGTGTCTTTGTTTTTTTATACATAATCAATGAATAATCAGAGGTATAGGACTTTGAGAGCATGCAAATTTTCTTTCCTGCTGTGGTAGACAGACCTCTATACACTCCTCACCCCCATTCCCACAGATGACAATGTCCTAATCCCTGGAAGCTGTGAAAGAATAGGTTAGGTTTAGGGATGGATAAGGGGAATGAAGGCAGCAGATAGAATTAAGTTTGCTAACCAGCTGGCCTGAGTATTGGGAAATTACCCTGCATTATCCAGGTGGGCCCAATGTAATCACAAGCGTCGTGAAAGGTAGAAAATGGAGGTAAGGAGAGCCAGAAGGTGATGTGATTTCGGAAGGATGGTTGGAGACGTACAATGCTGCCTGCTTTGAAGACAGCGGAAGAGTCTGAAACCAGAGTGCCAGCATCTTCAGGGAACTGGAAAAGGTAAGGAAACGTTTACCCTTAGGGCTCCCGGGGAGGAATGCCGATCTGCTGATACCTTCAAGCAAGTCCAGCGTCTGACTTCTAACCAGCAAAACTGTAAGTTAACAAATTTGTGTTGTTTCAAGCCCCTAAGTTGTTGGTACTTTGTTGAGACAGCAATACAACACTAATACACCCCCTAAAATTACATCCAATCATTTCAGTGTGCATTGATGGTCGTTGCCTGAAAGTCCTTACACTGGAGATTGTAAATGGCGGCATTTACAAACAGGATCAGTCTCCTTTAATTAGCTGGTAAACTGGAAAAAAAAAAAAAAGCTTCCCCTTTTCTTTTTCTTTTAAAAGAAAGTGTTTATAAAGAAAGTTTTTTAAAATTCAGTGTTTATGCTCTAGTTGATGTAGCTCTGTGGATTAATTGACCACCTGTGAACCACAGGATTGCCTGTTGGATTCCCAGTTAACTAGGGCACCTGCCTGGGTTGCAGGCCAGTTCCCCAGCAGGGGTTGCATGAGAAGCAACCACACATTGATGTTTCTCTCCCTGTCTTTCTCTCTCCCTTCCCTCTGTCTTTTTCTTTAAAAAGAAACTTTTTTAAAAAGCTTTTATTTATTTATCTTTAGAGGGGAAGGGGAAAGAGAGAGGAAGAGAAATATCAATGTATGGTTGCCTACTGGGGAACTGACCTGCAACCCAGGCAGGTGCCCCGATTGGGAATCAAACCACGATCCTCTGGTTTGCAGCCACAGGCTATATCCACCACACCAGCCAGGGCAAATCTTTTCTTTTTTAATTCAGTGTTATGTAATCTATTACTTTCATTATTTTTCGATGTTCTAATTGTCCCAAATTTGACTAGTGGTAGCTGCTTCAAGCTCTTATGCCCACCTGGCATAGCCTTCTTTCTAGATTACAAGGTTTAGAGTTGACCTTATCCCTTTTATTTGGTCCTAAAGCTGTAATCTACCATTTAAATAAGAATCCCTGGTTTAATGGACAATCGTATTCAGAAAGCTTGGTGATAAGAGGACTAATTTTTATTCATGCACTGGTACTTGAGTTTAGTTTCAGTTTTAGCAGGCAGTTGAGTGTTTTTTTAGAGTTTAAGAAACATTTGTTCTAACTTTTTCTGTGAACTGTAATTTTCCCATTTTATTTCTATTAGCTTGTTCTTTTTTCTCTCATCTTGAGTTCTTTGTATAATAGGAAAAATAGCCTTTTAGATGTTAAACACATTGCAATTGTTTTCTTCCAAATTTTAAGATTTTTTGACATTTTACAATGTAAACCTTTTCTTTAATGTAGGAGGACTTACTCATCCTTTTAAAAGTTGCAACTGGATTTTGAGTTATAGTCAGAAAAGCATTGTCCACAACCAGGTTATAAAGAAATTCGCTCATGTTTCATTCTAGTACTAATTTGTCAGATTTTACATTTAGATCTCTTATCTATTTGGGGTAAGGTGGGAGTCCAAAATTAATCATCTTTCACTTGTTTCAAGAACATTTGTTGTAAATTTCATTTTCCCCCCAGCCATTTAATGTCTTCTTTATCACTCACTAAATTTCTGCATGCTTTGGGGTCTGTATTTAGACTTCCTATTCTATTCTATTGTCTGATCTGTCCATTCATTCACCAGTACCACACGACTTTAGAGTTTTGATAATATGTTGTATATGTTAATTCTAGTTAACCCTTATTGGGTTTTTTTTTAGTTTTCTATCATATATACATGTTTGCCTGTTTTTATATGAATGTTACAATTGTCTAGTCTAGCTCCAAGAAAACTTTTTAGTATGTTTACTGGGACTACATTAAATTTATATAGTATTTAGGAACAATTGAGACATAGAAGATGGGTATACATCCTATTCAACATGAAGTGTTGTTTTTATTTGTTCAAGTTAATTTTCTTACACATTTTTTGTACATTTGTTAGGTTTATTAAGAATATTATCTGCTTGCTTTCCACCATGAATATTCTTTTCTCACTGTAGTTAGTTTTAGTACTTTCCAGTCTTTGTGCAGCTGTTTCAGTGGTTTCAGTCTTCTAAGCACGTTAGAGACACCTGGAGGACATAACACTCTTGGGCCCCAGCGACCGGTATATCCACAGCCGAACAAATCAGGGTCTCTGGGTGGGAGGTCACAGCATCAGTGCCTATAAAGGATCTCATGTGATTTGAATGTACAACAGAGATGGAGAACCACTGACAGACTGGGGAGGGAGAAGGTTCCTTGCAGGGGTGTCCGGCCCACGGGCTTCATGGTCCAGGATGGCTCCGAACGCAGCCCAACACAAAATCATAAACTTACTTAAAACTTGTTTTGCTCCTCAGTTTTTGTTAGTGTGTATTTAATGTATGGCCCAAAACTCCTCTTCCAGTGTGGCCCAGAGAGGCCAAAAGGTTGGACACCCTGTCATGACTGATTTGATATGAATGAAAACAAGTATTTTATTTAAAGTCCCTATTATTTTTATTAAATACTTTTGAACTTTGTTTTTCTTCAAGTCCAGTTTTCTGCCTTTTCCCCCCACATGTCCCCCCACCCCAGCCATCCCCACCTACCTCCCCTGTTCCCACCCCTCCTTGTTTTTGCCCATATGTCCTTTATAGTTGTTCTGTAAACCCTTCCCCCTTAACTAGTGATGTGTATTCATTCAGTTCATATATATTTGTCATTGTGATATATTCATTGTGGACTTGGGTTCTTAGTGTTAGAGAGGCCTTGACCACATACGCTGCTTTTAGTCTGAATTCTGCCTTGTTTGCTCTCAGGATTGTTGTCCCCGCTCTGTTCTTGTTTTGTATTCCCATGATGCACACTTGGCACGTGGTTTATTTTTAACTTTTTGGAATTTTTTAAAACTGGTTTTTGCATTTATCATACGATAGGATTTAGCTTTGTAAATCAATCTGAATATTTTTAAATAGTTGAGGTAAGCCCATTTTGTATTTACATCACAGACATATTTGGTCTCAGCTTCATCATTATTTCATGTTTATATTATATGTATTCACATAGTGTTCATTATATTTCTTTCCCTCTGTGCTCTACTTTATTTGCCCATTTTTAGTGTGTTTTTGTTTATGAGGAAGATTTGTAATTATTTTTGCTAGTGGTTACGTTTGTTAATCATGTATGTAACACCATTTATCCTCTTCTCCTTTGCTTAGATACATCTGCTTGTTTTGACAACTTCAAGTAATATCCTCCACACCCACCTATTGTGTGGCAGTCAGTGCACTTTTCTCATTCATCCTTCTCTTTGTCCTCTAACTTTTTGTGAGTTGTTTCTACTAGCTCAGAACACATAACATTATGCACTGTCTTTCCGCATTCGTTTAACCCTGGTGCTGCAATTAAATGTCTTTGATGTTCGTGATTACTCTTACTGCTGACGTTTGCCCTGTCATATCCTGGTTAGATAAAGCTTGACCTCCTATTGGTTCTCAGGGATTGTTCATGAGGACAGTATTCTCGGGTGTTTGCCTGTGAACATTGTCCGTGGCCTTGCTCTTTGAAGAACATCATGGCTGGATGTAAGATTGCTGGCTCACAGTTTCTCTTTGGAGCGCCTTTAAATTGTTGCTCACCAGCTGTTTTGCTTTATGCGTTACTGTTAACAAGCCTTTTATGCCAATTTGACTTTTTTAAAAAGTAACTTAGTAATTTTTTCTGGAGGGCCAAGGGATTTTTTTATCCTTAATGTGTAATTGTTTTACTAGAATACAGCTTAGAACTGACTAGTCTAGTTAATTTTTTTAGATATACAGTAGAGTCTTTCAGTGTCATCCTTTTATTTCTAGAAAGTTTTCTTCCATTATAAATTTAAATTTAAATAATAGTTCTATTCCATTAGTTTTATAACATTTCTTTTTTGTTTATTTTTTAAATATATTTTATTGATTATGCCATTACAGTTCTATTCCCCCCTTTCGTTCTTCTCCACCCTGCACTCCCCCACCCCCACCATTCTCCCCTTTAGTTTATGACCACATATCTCAAGTTCTTTAGATTCTGTACTTCCTATACTGTTCTTGCCCTCCTCCTACCGATTTTCTACCTACCATCTATGCTACTTATTTTCTGTACCTTCCCCCTCCTTCTCCTTCTCGACTCCCCTGTTGCTAACCCTCCATGTGATCTTCACTTCTATGGTTCTACTCCTGATCTAGCTGTCCTCTTAGTTTGCTTTTGTTTTAGGTGTGGTTGTTAATAACTGTGAGTTTGCAGTCCTTCCACTGTTCATCTTTTTTATCTTCTTTTTCTTAGAAAAGTCCCTTTAACATTTCATATAATAAGAGCTTGGTGATGATGAACTCCTTGAAAACCAAAGACCTACAACCAAGATTGCTCTATCCAGCAAAGCTTTCATTTAGAATGGAAGGACAGATAAAGTGCTTCTCAGATAAGGTCAAATTCAAGGAGTTCATATAACATTTCTTTTTAAATAAAATATTGAGGTGGCATTGGTTCATGGGACCATATAGGTTTCAGGTCTACACTCTATGATACAAGATCTGTATGTTGCACTGTGTACCGACCACCCAAGGTCAAACCATCTTCCATCACCATATGTTTGGCCCCACTTGTCTTTAAATTCTTGTTATCCATATGTTGGATCTTCTATTGTGTTGAGAACCACCCTGCCTGGTTTCAGGAACTGTAACCAGCCCTCATGGCTAAAACTGAGAGACCTTCAGACCATAAGCCACTAAGGAGACAAAGCTTATCTTCCTGGCAGGAGGGGCTGCATCTGCTTCTTTTCTTCATAACTGGCCCCCAATGCTTGATCAGTTAGCCAATGATGGGCAAGATTCCCCATGTGGGGAAAAACCTAAGACAGGCATGATCACGTGGAGGCCCCAGGGAAGGACTTGGGGGACTATGAAGAAAGGGGGTGATGGACCCTTGCCCCTCGGCTTTGAGGAAGCCTGACTCCCCTGAGTCTGAGAAGATTCTGAGAACTCCTTGGCTGATTTGTTATTGTTATATGACAAATATAAATCAGGCCTCTTCTACCTGATTTACGCTTGAAACAATGACAGAGGGTGGTGCAGCCCTGTGCTGGAAAGGGCAGGCTCCCCAGGTGATCAGGCCTGAGAAAGCATATGTAAAATCCTGGGAAGCCTGCTTTGCTAAGAATGCTCTTAGTTAAATGATAAAGGCCTGAGCAGGGAATGAGTTTGTTTCCCAAAGTTTTGTAGCCTTTTAGCTGATAGACCCTGACTCAGAAGAAGCCCTAATAGTTCTTTGTATGCTACCTATTGTTTGGTCCTTACTGCCTAACAATGATTAATGAGCTGTGCCTGTATTCCTGTGCAAATTATACCCAATAAAAACCTGTCTAGGCAAGGGTCAGCACTCTCTCCCCTTGAGAGAGTGGCCAGGCTGTTCTGAGGTACTCCCCCCTTGAGGGAGTAGCCGTGTGGTTCCTTTTCCTCCACAGGACTCGGTAGTCTGTGTGAATTTGTCTCATGTCTCATCCATGATCTACAGGCACCACAAGCTGGTGCATGCATCACTATCATCCTTTCAGGACGAATATCATCCTATTCTTTTTATTTCTTTAATTTTCCATCTCTTAGCTATACTACTTTTCTTCAGTGCCCTGTGTTATATTTTCAGTTGAATCTACCCTCCCTTAAAAATGTTATTTCCAAATTGGCTTTGTATTTTTTCTATTTTTAGTTAAATCACTCCTGTTTTAAATCTGCATGTGTATGCATGCGTACATGCCCATTTGGGTTCTTCATCATTTAGTTTCTGATTTAACATATTCACAGCAACAAAGCTGGTTTAAGAGTATTTAGCTCAAGTTGTAGAGTTAAATCATAGTTTTTAACTGCTTTATTTTTGTTGGAAAATTTTTGTCAGCTAACATCATTGATTATGTTTTTCTATTTATAAAACTTTGTGTGGATGTTGTATGCCAATTTATGGTAATTTTGAAGTTACTTCATTTCCTGTCTTATCAGTAGTGGGGTCTCTGGTCAGGAGGGAGCAGTTTCTTTGGCTGACGGGCTTTCTTATTTCGCAGAAGCCCTCTTCTCTCTGTGTATTGCCCTGCAGTCTTTAAAAATTAGACGTGCTTGGCATTGGTGGGGAGAGGGTATTTTGTGTCTTCTGATTTTGTGATTTTAAAAAATTGTGGTGTAAGTAACATAACATATTATTTCAAGTGTACAACATCATACTTTGTTTCAATTTTTTTCATGTGATGAGGACTTTTTAGATTTACTTTTAGCAACTTTCAAAGTACAATACAGTATTATTCACTAGAGTCAACCTGCTGCTCATTACATCCCCATGACTTACCTGTTTCATATCTGGAAGTCTGTACCTTTTTGCCCCTTCCCCCATTCTGCCCCTTTCTACCCCAGCGATCATCGATCCATTCTCTGTATCTGTGAGTGTGGCTTTTGTCTTTTAGATTCCATATATTAATGAGACCATACAGTCTTTGCCCTTCGTGATTTTTTCTCTGTAGATCCCTGAATTTCTAAGACTTGCTATCTTCTTTCCTTTCACCCCCAATTTTAGATGAAGCTCCTTCCCTTCCAGCTAGTCTGCCCTACCCCTGAATGGTGCTTTTTAAGGTTTTAATCTTTGCTCTGGTGCATTCTCAACTCTTTCTATGGATTCTTTAGCAGCCCATGCTCTGAACCATTAGGTCTCAAAACTGTTCTAAGGTGGCATTTGGGGTGAGTCTATTTTCCTAGGGTGTGATTTTTATCTGTTTTCTGTCATATTAGGCCTCTGATCTCTTTTGTTGCCATCCCTGCTCTTTCCATGCAGTTTTTGCCACCTGTGCTCTCTGGGGTGAGCTCTGCAGCTCGCTTCGCTGCTTTCAGGTGTTGATTTCCCTGCATAAACATAGTTGGAAGGCTGTAGTAGTCTCTGGTCCCTACTTAGGCTCCAAGTGTATGTTCTCAATAGCTTTATTTGCATGTTGTCTGTCTGAATGTTTTTTTCATAGGTGGTGGAAAGATGTGAGTATAAGCTATCTCCATTTTCTTATGGGAACTCAGAAGTTTCTTCTGTATTCCTGAAGTTTACATCTTGGCATTTTTTTCTCAGTAATATTATTATCTTACACTCATATGTCATATTTTTCTCACAGCACTTCTACGTACAGTCCTTCATTTGTTCAATGATGCTTTGAAGGGAGAACAATTTCACATGAGAAAACTGGCACTCGGGAATGTTAAATGAATGCTTCAGTGTCACACACCTGTATATAGTGGAAGAATTCAAATTGAAATTTAGGCTTCCTGACTTCAAATTCCATTGCTTTCCATACCACTGTTCTGCCATTTTCATGGTGTGATAATTCGTGGAAGCTCCTCCTGGAAAGAATGAAAGGAAATATTTTCGAAAACACTCCCTAATAATAAGGTAGTCACTCTCAGTTAAGGTATTGGAAATAGCTATTTCAGTGGTACCTCCGTACTCATCATTATTTCGTTCCAGAATTTGTGACAAGTGCTGAAACTGAGGAATACCGAACGCTGAAACGTTTTGTCTAATAGAGCTGCACTGTGACTCCTGAGTTCTGGTCAGTGCAATGAGACCCAAGCAAGCTCCAAAGTGCTAAAAATTTTGTTCTCGTCAAAATGTGCCAAGTACAGGGTTTGATGGGTATGACTGTAGTGGGTGTGAGGGAAGTGCAGATGCTCAATACCCTGATCAGAGTTGCGTTTATAATGATAATCCTGGCTACTTTGTAACAAACAGATTATCAGTAAACCAGAACAAACATTAGAAAGTACGGTATCACAAACAAGGATGATGTGGAATTAAAGAAAAAGCAATATATTTAAGAACTACTTCAGGAGGTATACTAAAAAGAAATTTGTGATGGATTTGACTGGCTGAACCACACCAGCCAGGGCCAATTTGATGGAGTGAAGGTTAAGGTGTTCTCAAATGTAATTTCTGGGTTTGGGGCTTGTGCAGTTGAATGGAGGGGAATGCGATCTGTTGGGTCTAAGGGCCACTGAATGAGGATGCAGTGTCGTAAGGACATTGTAATTCATTCTCCAATATGATGAGATTTGAGAGGCATTTTTGATAGTGATGGACTTGTGTAAATTCTGCTGTATGTGAATCTGGAGGCCTGATGTCAGGTGAGACAGACAGCACGGTTCCACACCACTGCAAAGTGTAAAGAAAAAAGGACCATACAAATAACTCTTATGTAACAGCTTTTGCCATTTTAAGAGTGTAATTAATGTTAAATATCAGAATTATGGCCATCTACCCTGATGGAGTCATGTATTAATTAGGCCACGCATGATTTTAAAGAACGTACATAAGGCCAGAAGCCCTTGGAGTTGTGGTTAGCATGCTTGGCTGTGCCTGCAATTGTACTACAGTGACTTTTTATACGTGTGTGTGTGTGTGTGTGTGTGTGTGTGTATAAGATTTATAACAGGATAGTGTGTGCACTCTCATGGGAGCTGAAACAACTTCAAAGAAATCTTTACCCATCTTCTTTCGTTTCTGCAAGAGAGAATGCAGGAGTATGTAGAGTGAGTGAATAGGATACATAAGGTGAGAAAGCAGTCCAATTAAACTGCAGGGGAATGGTGGAAGTGAAGAAAATTTTTTAAAAAACCAGTATCTCTGCTAAGCAAGTAAGCTTAAAAACTATTGGGAAAAGGCACTAAGAAGATGGCCCACAAGTTGTGTTAGAATTTCCTTCTATGCTCATTTCTCTTTATGAGTTGACAATCTGCGATAAAGTGGAGTTGTATTCACACCACTTCCTACTAAAAATCTGTTGGCCAAATAAACATGGATAAATTCAAAGAAACATCTGTAATTAGAAAGTGAGGATATTTCTGGAGGGAATCTATTCCGTGAGTCTCCTGGACAGTTGGCCACAGCAGCAATGGAAAGACTTGTGTGGCAGTTCACACATTGCTTACAGGGTCTGACTGGGTGTTACACCCGCGCAGCTTTATCCAGGAGAGTGAGCTGGCTAACAGCAAACTGCAGGAAATGTGGAAATTGATCACAGCGATTGTTCCTAAGTCTCCTACTTGCCATTTTGCTTTCCTTTTCACAGCATTGAGTATTCATGTTAATTTGATTGTATGCATGCCCTTTATATGTAATGATCTCAAATCCTATTTGGAAAGTGGCACATTGCAAATACAATGTGTATAAAATGGAACTGGGCTGGTTCAAATCTTAATATGTGGCTAAAATCTGTTATTTTTGATGATTCCATTCCATTTGTCATCTCCTTTGCTCATCCCCACTCACACCCTCTGGCCTCTAATTCCTCTGTGGGAAAGGGTGTAAGGGCAATACCCTAACACAGTGGACACACAAAACTGCAAGGCAGTGCAAGGAGAGTGCATTTCCTTCCCAACGTAGCTCCGGTGGACACTTAACCGCTTCAGTGCTACTTTGGTGCAGTTGCCCAGCACATCTAGGCTGGTGGCCCAGCTCACACACCCTGAGTTTCCTTCCTGCTTCATCTTTCCTCTGTACCAAGGGAAGTGAAGGAGCCTCTCACTGTGTTCTCACTAATTATCTCTGACATGCAGTCGGCAACCTTATTTGTGAGGCTCTGTCTATATCCTGTGCTAGGTCGGCCTCACCCCTTGGGAGATAAGAAGATGTGTGTCTTTGAATCAAAAGATCTGAAAATGCAGTCAAGATGTACTCCTATGATCCCTTAATATACTTTAAGCCAGGGCTTCTTTTATTGTCTCTCAAATACCATTTCCCGAATGCACTGCAGCCTGTTCTTCAAAGTGCCCTTGCAGAGAGCACCTGATGTCTCCAGCTGGAAGAAAATGAGGTGGACAGACTCATCCCTGCTGCTCTCAGTCAGGGCCAGGAAATGTGTCGGGAGGAGGTCCTGTTTTTCCCCACTGAGATGGGGATGAAATAGAGAATGTCTCTCTATTTCAGAGTCCTCCAATGCTTCCTGAAGACAGTAGTTTGCATGTAGATAATGTTGGTTTCTTGGCATGGCACAGATTGCACAGATGATATCTCTTAGATGGAAACTCAACAAAACTAAACTCAGAAGTTATGTTCTGTTTCTTGGAGTAAGGTTATGGATTTGAATACGAGGGGGCTTTCCTCCTCTTCCTCCTTTAGAAACACAAACACAATTCTGAAGTCAAGGGTCATATAGAAAACAGATTGCAGGCCAGATTCAGCCCTCAGACTACAGACAGAAGACCTCTGCTTTGGATTTTCTGGGACTATAACTGCAACATTTCCTTAGTTTTAAATTCAGAATATGGAAACAAAGAGAATGTTACAGGGCCCCTGACTCCCGCTCCTGCTGTTCCGTTCTGTATTCTTGGAGCTCCTGGTGGTAAGATTTATTTGGGGGAGGGGTGCAAAGTTTGAAACAAGAAGTAAAAACAAACATTACTGCATCTCTCCAAAGGAGAGATGGTGGTGCTAGCAGTGAAGGTGGTGGTGAAGAGTCGGATTTGGGGTGTAGCTGAAGTACGGCTGACAAAATTTGCTGTGGAAGGAAAATATATGCATCAGAGAATTTTCAGTGAATAACTGGACAATGAATGTATATGCAATTAACTAAGGTGGGAAAGATTGGGGAAGAAGCTGTTTGGGGTAGGCTTGGGGAGTGAAGATCAGCAGTTCACTTACTAGATACATTGAGTTTAAGGTGCCTGTTCAACACCCAGGTGGAGATACAGAGCAGGGGATTAGATACATGATTCTGGGGCTCAGAGGAAAAGCCCAAGTTTGACATGAGTTCATAGACTGGATTTCAAGTCATGGGACAGGATGCAACCATCTAGAGAGTGTGTGTAGTTAGAAAAATAGATGTCTTGCAGTGGTTAAACCACTGCCACTCTGATATCTAGAATTTTGAGCCAAGGGGAAGGAAAAACAAAGGACACTCAGAAATGTAGGAGGAACAATTCTTGTAGAGAAATGTGAAATGTTAGGGCCAGAATAGCAAAGATTTGAGATTCACTTAAATCAAAGATGATGTAATCACTTTGGCATGGACACTCCCCATCTTCTTTTCACACCTAAATGTATTACAAACCCACACATGCTACTTGATTCTGTCAAACAGTGTTGATTACTGATCCCAAGTGACTTCAACTCTGGCTATAAACTGACTTTGTAAATATGCTACAAAGATATTATATCCGTCTATAAAAGGAAAACGTCAACATTCAAATAAGGTCACCTTCCAACCAAGTCCTAAGGCACAGGATCCTAACCAAATGCTGAATTATAGGATTTCAAAGAATATTAAAGAGTTTGTTGCTTTTTAAAGAATAAAAAAGGAAGGTAAAACTAAGTACTGGGCAAAAATACTATGATACATTTAAATCACATTATTATTTTGTAGAAGAAGAAAGCATTATACTCTAACTATTTGGTTAATTTAGTTCATGACTTTAAAAAACACAAAAAAAGTTTGTTCAGTTCTCCAAAGCAAGTGCACTTGTTCAGTTTTTCTTTTAGGAGGCCCTAAGGAAGACCTAAATATAGCACCATTCTTTCCAACCCAGTTCTGAACAGTTTTAGGAAAAAAATGTGTTATACTTGGGATCAGGTTGAAAGACACAGTTCCATCCAAGGTTAGTAGCCAAGTAGCATGGTGAATACTGAACACCAGAATTAGGCAGAATCATCCATGTAGACCCAGGGAGGTCTGGACTGGGGAAGCAACCTCTAGAGGATGAGCACTGGAAGCTGTACTAGGACATACTTTATCACAATCTCCTTTGTTTTTCCTTCCCCTTGCTCACAGGTCTAAATATCAGAATGACAATGGCGTAATCTTTTCACCACATCTATTTTTCTGACTGCACCAATTCTGTAGATGATCTCATCCTGTCCCATAACTTTAAATCCAGTCTCTGAACTAATGTCAAACTTGAGCTTTTTCATCTATATCATATATATGGTTTCTTAGATTTATGTGTAACTATTTCATTTGGGAGAGGTGCTAGGTAAATGGTAATATTTTTAACTTCAAATTCCACTTGTTCATTGCCATTATATAGGAAAGTAATACACTTCTGTATATTAACTGTGTATCCTACAACCTTGCTATAGTCATTTTAATTGTCTCAGGAGTTATTTTTATTCTTTGAGATACTTAGATGATGTCATCTGCTAACAAAGACTATTTTATTTCTTTTCCCATATGTAAACCTTTTATTTTTATTTTCTTGTCTTACTACATTAGCTAAGTTTTTCAGTACAATGTTTAAAAGGGGGCAAGAAGCAAGGGGGAACATCTTTGCTTTACCCCTGATCTAGTAGAAAAAGTTTGAGTTTCTCACCATTAAGTGTGATGTTAACTGTAGGTTTTCTGTATTTTTTTTTACCAGTTGGGGAAGTTCCCCACTAAATCTTAATTTGCAGAGAGTTTCTGTTGTGATGAATATTGAATTTTGTCAAATGCTTTTTCAACATCTTTTATGATTATGTGATTTTTTTTCTTTTGCTTGTTGATGTGGAGGGATTACACTAATAGATTTTTTTAAAACATAAAACTAGTCTTGCATACCTGCGATAAATCTCTCTTGGTTGCAGTATATCAGGTCAACCATCTGTACCCATGGGTGGGGGAGAGGGCTCCACCCACAAGAGCCCCCCCAGGCACCATGGGTGAGAATAAGTCTACCAAGACATGATCTGCTTAGGGAGGAAAGGTGGCCAATCTCTCAAAGGAGAAGCACCAGGAGTTTCTCTTCTGTTCCTCAATGGGCTTTTATTGGCTTCATTTTGCATAGGAATACAGGTAAAGCTCATCAATCATTGTCAGGCAGTAAGGATCAAACAATAGATAACATACAAAGAACTCTGAGGGCTTATTCTGAGTCAGGGTCAGATAGCTAAAGGGCCAAAAAACTTTGGGGAAACAAACTTTCTATGCTTGGACCCTTATCATTTAAATTGAGGGTATTAGCAAAGCAGGCTTCACAGGATTTTATGCATTCTTTCTTAGGTCTGATGGCTCCGGGGAATCACCTGTTCCTGCCCAGGGCTGCACCACCCTCTGGCATTGTTTCAAGCTTAAGGTAGGCAGGGGAAATAAGGCAGCCAAAAGATTAGGAGACTTCTTACAGATAGAATGAGGTCTCAGGCTATGTGAAAGCTGAGAAATGAGGATCCATCACCTTATTTTTCTATAGCCCGCCCCTTCCAAGTCCTTCCCTTGTGGCCCCATAGTGACTGTGCCTGTCCTAGGTCATCCCTTCCTTGAGAAATCATACCCATCTTTGGCTAACCAGTCATCTTCCCAGGGCCAAGCAGGGTGAAGTAAAAGGGGGCAGAGACAGCACCCCTACCAGGAAGATGAGTTTCGTCTCCTTAGTGGCTTATGGTCCCAAGGTCTCTCTACTCAGCCTTAGCCTTGGGGGTGGTTACAGTTTCTGAAACCAGGCAGGGCAGTTCCCAACACCCATGGGTTCTGAATCCGTGATTCAACCAACCACAGATTGAAAATGCATATTTTCAGTCCAAAGTTGGTTAAATCTGCAGATGCAGATCTCACATATACAGAAGACCAACTGAGGTACTTGAAAATCTGTTGATTTTGACATCTGTTGGGTGGGGGTGTCCTTGAGCCAATCCCCCCTGGATAGTGAGGGGTGACACTAATTCTTTTATACATTGTTGGACTCAATTTACTAGTATTTTGACACAGATAATCAGTCTGTAGTTTTATTGTCTCATCATTTTTAATCTGGTTTTAATAAATTAGGGAGTATTCCTTCTGCTTCTATTTTCTAAAAAAGATTGTAGAGAATTGGTAATATTTCTTCTTTAAATGTTTGGTAGAATTCACCTGTAAACACATCTGGGCCTGCTTTCTATTTTGGAATGTTACTGATTATTCATTTTCTTTAATAGATATGGGCCTATTCAGATAGTTTCTTCTTATATCAGTTTTGACAAATTACAGCAATCTAAGAATTGGACCACTTCATCCAGGTTATCAAATTTGAATGTGTTGAGTAGTCTATAGTATTATTTTTTAACTTTTTTCATATCTAAACATTACTCTTCAGACACTTGAAAGCAACAAACATTTACTGTAATCAAAAATAACACAAAACTGACAGTCTATCTTTAAGCTGTCATAGGGTTATTTCAAACTCTTATAAACAAAAGATAACATACAAAGAATTATAGGATTTAGATTTGCATTCACATCACATTTTTGTTAGCAACAAGTGAGACTGGTTATATTTTAGGTTCATACAACTGATTTAATAGATATTGCATTAGACTTTTTAAAAATATTTTATTTACTTAAAAATTTTTTTATTGATTAATTATAGCTATCCCCATTTTCCCCCATTACTCTCACCTGCCCTACCCTGCCTCCATATCCAATCCTCCCCCTCTCCACCATTGCCTTTATTATTTATTTGATATCAATGGGATCTGATGTCCCCTTTTTCATTTTTGAGTTTTAGTATAATTTTTTGTCAACTCTCCTTTTCACAGTTAGCCCAAGTATAGGCTTATTTATTTTACTGATCTTTCCAAACAACCGGTTTTCAGTTTCATGATTTCTCCCCTAATTTTTATTTCTTTTCTTTTGTTTATGTTGGATTTACTTTTATTTTCTTAGTTTCCTAAGATGGAAGCTTAGATGATTCATTTCAGACACTTCTTTTCTAATACATGCATTTAATGCTGTAAACTTCCCTCTTCAGTACTACTTTCATTGCATCCAACAAATTTTATTGCTGTATTTCCATTTAGTTCAAAATATTTTAAAATTTTTATTTCTTCACTGACCCATGTATTATTTTAAAATGTGTTGTTTACTCTACAAGCACTTGTGACTTTCCAGCTATCTTTCAGTTACTGATTTCTAATTAATTACAGTTTGGTGTGAGAGCAGACATTTATGACTTCTATTCTTCAAAATTTGTTAAGGTGTGTTTTATGGCCCAGCAGGTGATCTGTCTTGATGAATGTCCCTTGTGAACTTGAGAAGAGCACATATTCTGCTGTTGTTGGATAAAGCAGTCTATAGATGTCAATTATATCCAGGCGATTGGTGCTTTGAGTTCAGCTTTGTCCTTACTGATATTTTGCCTGTTGGATCTGTCCATTTCTGATAGAGGGGTGTTAAAATATCCAACTATATGGCTTACTTATGTCATCTTGCAGTTCTGCCAGCTTTTTCCTTACATATTTTATTCCTTTGTTATTATATGCATATATATTAAGGAATTTTGGCCCTGGCTGGTGTGATTCAGTGGAATGAGTGGTGGCCTATGAACCAAAGGGTCCCTGGTTTGATTCCCAGTCAGGGCATATGCCTTGGCTGCTGGGCAGGTCAGGTCCCCAGTATGGGACAGGTGAGACGCAGCCACACATTGATGTTTCTTTCTTTCTCTCTCTTTCTCTCTCTTCCTTCCCCTCAGTCTAAAATAAATAAATAAATAAATCTAAAAGCAAAAAAAAATTTTTTTGTGCTTGGAATATTGACCATTTTACATTGTAACAATATCCTTATTCTTTCACCTATGATAACTTTTCTTGTTTTCAAATCAACTCTGTCAGAAATAGCATTGATACATTCATCAAAGAAAATGCAAGTATTTATCCTTGCTCTCTAGGAAACAGGACCAATGTAACTTGTTACAGCAGCAATAGCAAACTAATACCAGTGCTGGCCACATGCCAGAAACTTAGAAGTTTATGCTAGGTGAGAGACAAAGGGGGGTTGGGGTTGTGAAGAGGAACTTCCTACCAAATAAGCAAACATGGGGAAAATCCTGCTCCTTTTAAAATACAGACATAGATATTAAAAGAAGAAACCTTTTGATGATTGCTGGAGACAGATGGGACAGGGGAAGGTGGACAAAGATAGAGCTTATAAATGGTGATGGGATGAGACTTGAAGTGGTGAATACACAATACATTGTGCAGATGATGTGTTGTGGAATTGTGCACTAAAACCTGTATAATTTTATAACTAGTGTCACCCCAATTAAGTCAGTAAAAGAAAAATTAAATAAAACCTTAATTTGATTCATTTTTCAGAAAGTGTCAAGAAAATGACACATACATTTAAAAAAGAATAGATTTTAAGAAAGAAATCAGCTGTGATCAGAAATGATTCCATAGGTATAAAATTTGATTGAAAAATTTCAAAAGTGATGGATAATAGCTTTCACAAGAGAACAAAAATTAATTCACACAATGCAAAGACAACCTGAGACAAGACACAGAAGGAAAAGGCAATGAAATTAAGAAAAGATGAAACATATGAAAGAAAGGTCAGGAACAGGTGTGTGTGTGTGTGTGTGTAATGGCATTTGTATTGGAGTACTAAAGAAAAAAATAGAATTATACTGGTGAAAATCTTGAATACATACTGAAAAGATTCAACAGTAACTACAAGAAATAATGCAAAGAACCAAGAACTATTACACATATTTTTATAGATTAAAAATAATTCTTTTGTTTTCTTTGCCTGAGGAGATATATCAGAAAAAATATTGCTACAAGCAATGTCCAAGATTTTACTGCCTATGTTATCTTCAAGGATTTTTATGATTTGAGATCTAACATTTAAATCTTTAATCCATTTTGAATTTACCTTTTTTTAAACCTTTTATTTTTAGGCCTGGGCTGGTGTGGCTCAGCAGATTGAGCAACGACCTGTGAACCAAAGGATTGCCAATTTCATTCCCAGTCAGGGCACATGCCTGGGTTGTGGGCCAGGTCCCCATTAGGGGGCATGAGAGAGGCAACCACATATTGATGTTTCTCTCCTCTTTCTCCCTCCCTTCCCCTCTGTCTATAAATAAATAAATAAATAAATAAATTTATTTTAGAGAGAGGGGTATTGAGGGGGAAAGAGGGGGAGAGAAACATCGATGTGTTAGAAATGAGTAGACCAGTTGCTTCTCGCACACCCCCAAATGGGGGCCTGGCCTGCAACCAAGATATGTGCCCTGACTGGGAATAGAACCAGCAACCTTTTGGTTTACAGGCCGGCACTCAATCCACTGAACCATACCCGCCAAGGCATTTTTAATTTATTCTTGTGTGTGGCATAAAAAGGTAGTCTAGTTTCTTTCTTTTTTTTTTTTTCCTTTTTTTTGTAATTATGTGTCCAATTTTCCCAACACCATTTTTTAAAATAAACTATCTTTAGTCTATTGTATGTTCTTGCTTCTTCTGTCACATATTAATTTACTATAAAGATGGGGGGTTATTTCAGGCCTCTCTCTTCTGTTTGTGTCTGTTTTTATACTAGTACCAGGATATTTTGATTACTATGGCCTTACAGTGTAGTTTGATAATTAGGTAGTGTGATTCCTCCAATTTTCATCTTTTTTTCCTCAAGATTGCTGTTGCTGTTTGGTGCCTTTTGTGGTCCCATATTGTTTAGATGTTTGTTCCAGTTCTGTGAAATGTGTCATTGGTATCTTGATAGGAATTGCATTGAATTGATAGATTGCTTTGGGAAATAGGGACATTTTAATGACGTTAATTTCTTCCTGTCCATGAACATAGTGTGTGCTTCCAATTTATTTGTATCTTCTTCAATTTCTTTCTTCAGTGTCTTATAATTTTGTGAGTATAGGTCTTTTAAAATGGGACTACATCAAACTAAAAAGTTTTTGCACAGAACAGGAAACCACTAACAAAAAAACAACAACAATAAACACTGAATGGGGTTACAGTTGCTACACTGGGAGAAACTCCCAGTCTCACACGAGAGTCCAACAGAAAATGTGCTAGGGACAAGCAGACGAGCTGCACTGTTTCCTCTCTGGTCTCTCCCCCACAGGCAGTACTACAGTTTAGCAAGGTTTGCCCTGCCCTGGAGAATATCTAAGGCTCCACCCCCTTCTGACTTCTCAGATGCACCAAGACAAAGAAATGTGGCCCAAATGAAAGAACAGCATAACCTCAGAAAGAGAACTAAGTGATGAGGAGATTGCCAGCCTATCTGATGGAGAATTTAAAGCCCTGGTAATCAAAATGCTCACAGATCTGATTGAGCTTGGTCAAAAAATGAAAAAACAAATGAAAGATACCCAAAATGAAACAAGGCAAAATATTCAGGGAACCAACAGTGACAGGAAGGAAACCAGGACTCAAAGCAATGATTCAAAACAAAAGGAAAAAATAAACATCCAATGGGAACAGAATGAAGAAACAAGAATTTAAAAAAGGGAAGAGAGTCTTACAAACCTCTGGGACAACTTGAGGCATTCCGATATCAGAATTATAGGGGTGCCAGAAGGAGAAGAACAACAGCAAGAAATTAAACTTATTTGAACAAATAATGAAGGAAAACTTCCCCAATCTGGTGAAGGAAATAAACTTGTAGGAAGTCCAGGAAGCTCTGAGTCTCAAAGAAGTTGGACCCAAAGAGGAACACACCAAGGCACATCATCATTAATTTGCCCAAGATTAAATATAAAGAGAGAATCCTAAAAGAAGGGGAAAGGAGACAGTGCCCATTAAGGCTATCAGCTGATTTTTCAAAAGAAACCTTGCAGGCAAGAAGGGGATGAAAAGAAGTATTATTCTAAGTCATGAAAGACAAGGACCTACATCCAAGATGACTCTATCCAGCAAAGCTTTCATTTAGGATGGAAGGACAGATAAAGTGCTTCTCAGATAAGAGCAAGTTCAAGGAGTTCATCATCACCAAGCCATTATTAAATGAAATGTTGAAAGGGCTTATCTAAGAAAAAGATCAAAGATAACAGTAAAATGACAAACTCATAACTATCAATAAATGAACTTCAAAGAAAAGAAAAATAATGAAAACAAAAACTAAGCAACAGAAACAGAATCAGAGAAATGGAGATCACATGGAAGGACTTCAGTGGGGAGTAGGAAGGGAGGAATAGAGGGGGAAAGGTGCAGGGGAAAAGCATAATCCATAGGCATAAAATAGATAGGGAGAGAGAAAAACTGGTATGGGAAACAGCACTCAAAGAACTCATATGTATAACCTATGGACATGAACTAAGGGGGTGGAGAATGCTGGTGGGTTGGAGGGGCAGTGTAGAGGGTGGAGTAAAGGGAGAAAAATTGGGAAAACTGTAATAGCATAATCAATAAAAAATACTTAAAAATAAAAAAAATTTAAAACCACCAAAAAGATACCATTAACACCATCTGAAATGTCAATTTTTAAATTAAACCATAACATAATGCTTAGAGTGAGAGAAGATGAGTTCCTGTGCAGAGAGGCTCAAGAAGACCATGAGAAAAGAGATGGAGGGAATAGCTATTTCTAGAGCCTCAGAGACTATACTATCTTCAATATTTTTAATAAACTCCCATTAAAAATTAATATTTGTTTATATGTTCAATAAATATTTAAGGTCACAAGAAAGATAATAAATTTAGTCATTATCCCTCCAGGCAGAGGCAGTTGCCAATAACTCAATTTTGGAAGACAGTTGCATATTACTTTAGTGTAACTGAGATCACAGAATACATACTTTATTAATTACACTTTGTTGTTTTCCCACTTAAAAGTGTGTGATGACAACTTCTCAAGTTAACCTCAGCCCATTAGCTTTAAGTTCAACTTCCTGCTCACCATCCTCCTGCGGATGTGAATGTTAGCATAACTAGAATAAAGGACTTGATTTATAGCTTCCTTCTTCCCATAATTTTCCTCTTTCCATCCACCGCCCCCTCAAGATTAGTATCAGACTCCACTCAGTTTTTCTACTTAAGCTGGATATCAATCCTTACTATCTCTTTCTCTTTCATGCCCTCATCCAAATTATCAAAAAATCCAAAACCCTTCCCTACCAAAACATCCCAAATCTGGCCATTGTTTATAAACAGATTGTGATCTCTGTAAGAACACCACTTTTCTTTCTCACTGGGAACACTAGTAGCCTCCTGTCTGGTCGCCTTACTTCTTATGCTTCGCTTCAATCAACTCTCCACTCAAAAGAGAAGTGTTTTTTTTTGTTGTTTTTTTTTTTTTGGGGGGGGGTAACATAAACCAGACCAAGTTTAAAATCAATGTAAACTCTTAGAAAAGAAACACTTCACTGACAAACAAATGTAAACTTCTTGCTTTTCATGCTTTAGAAAGACTTTAAAGCCATGAATGAACAAGTCTCTTGCTGTTTATTCAGCCTTTTACACAGTAACTCCCTATTTAATGACTATGCGTGAGTCATGCAACACTCCATTCGTTTGCAAACTCACTTAAATTCCAGCTCTAACTGCTCCTGCTGCTTCTTTCCTCACCTTTTCTAATGATTTACTGTAGTAAGAGGGACTTTGGACCTGATATTAGAGATCTGCACTCTTTGTTTCTTTCCCATATCACCAAAATTTATGATTATATATTTGTTTACTACTTTGTCTCTTCTACATTTAAGTTTCATTCATGCAAAAGCCATGTATATTTTATTATCTGTTCATAGTTAGCCTTACTACTCTGTTTGGAATGCAACATTTAAACTTTTGGAAAAAATCTGAACAATCGTTATATTATGGAGGCTTCAAAAATTGATTTTCTCTTTGCTGCAAAATATTTTAGCATAGAAATGAATATTTAATTATTGATTATTAAATATTTACCCTTTTGCAGTTCTCCAAATAAAAATGCTAATGTATTGAAACTTTTTAAATTTAATTTTATTGTAAGAAGAGATCTACTCTTAAAAGCTTTTAAATGCTCTGTACTATTGGTACATGTACAGCACACTTTATTAGTGACTAATGGTACAATGTTGGACTTCACACGTCTAGAGCTTATTGGTCTTATTTAACTGAAACTTCATGGCTGTTGACTAGTAATTGCCCATTTCACTCTTCCTCAGCACCTGGCAACTACTTCTATGAGTCTGACTATTTTAGATATCTCACATAAGAAGACTCATGCAGCATTGGTCCTTCTGTGCCTGGCATATTTACTGTAGCGTAATGGCCTCATGTTGTTGCACAATTTTCTTCCTTTTAAATATTGAGTAGTATTCCCTTGTATGTATGTAACACATTTTCTTCACCCATCCATCTATTGATAGACATTTAGGTTGTTTTCACATCTTAACTATTGTAAATAGTGCTGCAAATAACATTATGCTAATATCTCTTCAAGATTCTTACTTCAATATCTTTGGATATATACCCAGAAGTGGGATTGCTGGATCATGTGCTGGATTTTTGTTTGTTTGTTTGTTTTTGAGGAAACTCCAAACTATTTTCCATAGTGGCTGCACTATTATGTTGCATTCCTATTAAAAGTGTGCAAGTGTTCCAGTTTCTTCACATTGTCATCAATACTTGTTATCTTTATTTTGTTGATAGTAGCTAACCTGACAGGTGTGAGGTGGTATCTCACATTGTGGTTTTACCATAATTTGCACAGCCCTGATGGCGAGTAGGGTTGTTATGAAGCTTTTCTCTTATGTTTTCTTCCTGAAATTTTACAGTTTCAGGACATATGGTTAAGTCTTTAATCCGTTTTGAATTGATTTTTGTGTATGGTGTATTATTTTATATGTGGATAGCCAATATTTCTAGCACATTTGTTAAAGAGACTATTCTTTCCTCATTGTACATTTTTTGGCACCCTTGTCAAAGATCAGTTGACAGTATATGCTTGGATTTATTTCTGTACTATTTCATTGGCCTATGTGTCTGTTTTATGTCAATACATACTCTTTTGATTACTATAGCTTTGCAATATGGTTTGAAATCAAGAACTGTGATGTCTCTAGCTTGATTCCCCTTTCTCAGGATTGATGTGGTTACTCATGGTTTTTTGTAATCTCATATGAATTGTAGAACTGTTTTTTCTATTTTTAGAAAATATGACATTGAGATTTTAATAGGGTGTGAATTGAATTTATAGATCACTTTAAGTAATACATATACTTTGACAATTATTTGCATCCATAATCATGGGATCCTTTTTTTGTGTGTTTAATTTTTTTTACTAATGTTTTGTGGTTCTCAGTATACAGGTCTTTCACCTCTTTAGTTTCTTCCTCAGTATTTTATTATATTTGATGCTATTATAAATGGAATTGTCTTTCTAATTTCCTTTTTGGATAGTTTGTTATCATTATATTGAAATTCAACTGATTTTTATATGTTAATTTTTGTACCCTGCAACTCTACTGATTTGTTTGTCAGTTCTAATAGTTTTTTGATGGAATTTTCAGGGTTTTGTATTTGGAGATCATGTCATCCGTAAACAGGGACATTTTTACTTTTCCCTTTGCATTTTGGGTCCCTTTAGTTTCTTGTTTCATTCCTCTGGCTAGGACTTTGAGTACTATGTTGAACAAAAGTAGTAACAGTGGACATTCTTGTCTTATTTCTGATCTTAGAGGGAAAATTTTCAGTTTTTTATGATGCGTATAATGTTAGCTATAGGCTTGTGATATTTGGCCTTTTTTATGTTGAAGTACTTCCCATTCATTCTGAGTTTGAGATTTTTTTATCACAAAAGATGTTAAAACTTTTTAAATGTTTTCTGCATCTTCTGAATGATCTCGTGATTTTTATCCTTTATTATTAATGTGGCTCATAATGTTAATTTTTATATGTTGAGTCATTCTTACCTCCCTGGGATAAATCCCATCTGGCCACAGTATATTGTTGTAGACCACTCTGCCTGGTTCTAGGAATTGTCTCAATCCCTTGTGGCTAAGGGCAAGGGACGACCTTTGGAATGTGAGCCTCAGGAGACAAAGCTTGTCTCTGGTAGCAAATGCTGCCTCAGTTTCCTCTCTCTGCCCCCAAAGCTTGGTTGGAAGTCAGTGACGGGTAAGACCCCTCACAGCGGAGGGCAACCTAAGCCAGACTCGGTCACTTGGGAGGCCTTCATGGAAGGATTCAGGGGGCTGCAACAAAGAAAGAGCAATAGACTCTCACCCCCTGGCTTTGACAAAGCCCGAGCCCCTGTGTCCCATGGGAGAAGTGCTTCCTGACTCTAATCCCCTTAAGCCTGAATACCTGCTGGGGAGAGGTGCAGCTCCTTGCCCTGCTAGAGTGTGTCCTGGGGGAAAATATGGCATCACAAAGACTTCCTGATAAACCTGTGAAATCTGCTCTGCTAAGAGTGCTTTCATTCATATGTTAAGGGTTCAAGCAGGAAACCCTAAAACTTTTCCTGACAGACTCTGACTCATTCCTGTATCTACTATTTGATCCTTGCCACCCTGTATTCCTGTGTATTACAACCCAATAAAAGCCTCTAGAGGAGGGGGCTCAATGCCTTTTTCCCTGAGAAACTGGCCACTGCTCACTTCTCCTCTCTAAGCAGATCACATCATGTCTCAGTCATATTTACTTTCATCCATGGCACATGGGGGGACTTGCAAAGAAAGTCGCTCCCACAGTATATGATTCTTTTAGTGTGCTGTTGGATTTGGTTTGCCAGTATTTTGTTCAGGATTTTCACGCTTATATTTATCAGGGATATTATCCTGTAGTTCTCTGTTCTTGTAGCATCTTTATCTAGTTTTGGTGTCAAGGTAACACTGGCATTGTAAAATGAGTTTAGAAGTGTTCCCCCTTCAATTTTTTGAAGGACCTTGGAATAATTGACATTAGTTATCCTTTAAAAGTTTGGCAGAATTCAACCAGGGGTGTGCAACCTGCAACCTGTGGACCACGTGAAGCCCAGGATGGCCATGAATGCAGCCAAATACAAAATCATAAATTTACACAAAATATTATGGATTCTTTTGTGATTAAATGTTGCAATGCATTTAATATGTGGCTCAAGACAAGTCTTCTTCCAATGTGGCTTAGAGACTCCAAAAGATTGGACACCCCTGTAAGTAAGCCATCTGATCCTGCATTTTTCTTAGTAGGAATGTTTTTGATTGATTACAGATTTACACCACATACTAGTGATAGGTCTTTTCAGACTTTCTGTTTCTTCATAGTTTGGTCTTGGTATATTGTATATTTTTAGGGCTCTATCCATTTCTTTTAAGTTATCCACTTTATTCATAATCGTTTATGGTCCTTTTTATTCCTGCAGCACATCTGTTTTAATGGCCCTTGTTTCATTTCTAATTTTATTTCTTTTTTTTCTTAGTGTAATCAAGGATTTGTCATGCATTTAAATACCCTTAACTTTAACCATATTTAATTTTTTTCTTACAATAAATGGCTAAAAGTGGAAACTGGGTAAAAGTATATAAACTTCTAAATACAGAGATAGAATATCTTGTAGAATTATAAGTTTGACTATTTTTGAGGTATCAGTTCTTGCCAAAATGATTAATTAGCTGAGCTAAATTTTTCAAAAAAGTTTCCAGTGGGGACTTTCTATTGCCAATTAGTATATTGAGAGCTTAAAAAGACCATTGCTTGTGTCTTAACAGTGAGAATAAGCTGGATAAGAGACAAGATTTTTAGTTTTTTTTTAAAAAATCAGAGCTGAAGGTATAAAGATATCTAAATGAACTAAATGTCCAATGTGATGAGCCCATCCTAGGAGAGAGAGAGAGCTGTGGGTATTTTCTGGTTTTCTGGAACAGTAGGAAGAGAAATATACCATGGACAGTGGAATAAACCTTCCAAAAATTTAAATAACTTCAATGTCTCATGGGCAGACAAGATGAATTATAATATGAACGATTCTCCAGCCATAGAACAAATCTGCATTTACCCAATAATTCTTTCCTAAAGGCCTAAACAAGTGCATGAGAGTAGCATGTTGAAGCTTGTTAGTGGAAAAAAAGAGAGTCAAGAGAAATTCTTCCAAACCACTCCAGGTATTCCCTGGTATGGCCTGCTAACTGCAGATGTAGGTCATGAGAACCAAGAGGAGTCCCCAGACATTCACAGAGTGCCCAGCAGTGACTTGCAGAAAGTTGAGAGAAGGGCAGGAGAAATAAAATCCCTCAAAGGTACACTGAACCATTATTGATAGGAAGGTAGCAAATTCTGAATGCTTGAGTCAGAGAAGCAGGGTAGAGAGAAGTTTCAAAGCCCAGAAAGCCATGAAGAACTGGGGAGGAAAAATAAATTCTCTAGAGAGCCACAAAGCTGTGAGCCATGTTGTAAAACAGAGGAAGGTCTTGCATTGAGGGTATGAAACATAAACAGATACCTAAAATCTACCCAGTGCTCAGATCCCAAGCACTGCTAAAGTAAAAATTCTTTTATTTTATTTAACATTTTTTATTGTTGTTCAAGTACAGCTGTCTCCATTAGTAAAAGTTCTTATTTCACCCTCAAAGCTTTTGAAATCACTGATACACTAAATTCTTATAAAGCTGTAATGTAACCCAACCACAGTCAGTTACATGTTAGGGGACGTGTCCCTCATACCAGCAACATGACAAAATAAGGTGTACATCCTTTTCTGGAGGTTAATGGTATTTACTAACCGGAATATGATCAAAATAAACCATAAATTGGATAAATAAATATTGACACAAGTGCTATTTATAAATATTACAGGCAATATTTAAAGACACAGAAAGTTTGAAAGTAAAACGGTAGAGAAAAGATATACCATTTAAACTCAAAGCATAAAAAGTATGATCATCAATGTAATATTATATATAAACTTCAAGACAAAAATAATAATTAGATATAATGGAGAACATGTTATAATTATAAAAAGCCAATCTATCAAACTGTAGCAATTTTATAGTGTGTACCTAATCCTGAGCTTCAATGTTGTTGAAAATATAGAAAAAAGTGAGAAATAGACGAATGTCTAATTATATCTGTATTCACTCCCTCTTGAGTAATTGATAGAAAAAATAGATAAAAGTTAGTATAGATACAGAATATTTGAAATATTGAATACTATCAACCAACTTGATCTAAATGCCATTTGTAAAACACTGCAAACATTAACCGCAAAATACACGTTCTTCTCATGATTCACCAAGGTAGAACACTATGAACTTTAAAAGGATAAAATCATCAAGTATGTTAAGCCTCATCATTACTAAATTTGAAATTATTAAAAATGTATAGAAAATTCATACATATTTGAAAATTTATATACTTCTGAAAAATAGTTAAGACCTCAAAACACAAATTAGGAGAGACTTCTGAGTGACAGTGACAACACATATGGCTTGTTACAAAATAGTCATGGGGATGTAAAGTACAACATGGGAAATACAGTCCCTAATAACCTAATAATTATGTATGGTGTCAGATGGGTACGAAAATTATCAGGATGATCACTTAGTAAGTTATATCATGTCTATTTACTGGGGTGTAAACCTGAAACTAATATAATATTGTATGTCAACTGCAACTGAAAAATGTAAAATGATTTAAAAACACATGGAATTTTTGGGATGCAAATAAAGTGACACTCAGAACAAAGCTTATGGTTTTAAATAACTATATTTGAAAAAATACATATACAATCAATGACGTAAGCTTCTATGAACACAAAAACTAGAAAAAATGAAAGTTAAACCTGAAGTAAATATAAAGAAGAAAAAAAGGGAAGGATGTTAAGCAGTGAACTAGAAAACTGAACTGAAAGAAATTAACTGATTCTAAAAAGTATAAGGAAATATAAAGAAGTTAAATAGTCAAAATCTTAAGGATGTAGAACAAAGTTATAGGATTTATGTTAACTGATTTCAAGATTTACTGTCAAGTTACAAGTTGTCCACAGAGTGGAAGCTTTGCTGTAAGTACAGAGATGTAAGTGAATGAAATGGAACCGAGTCAAGCAGTAGACCTACACATGGACCGTGAACTGATTTTTCAATAAAGACACCAAGTCAAAACAATGGGGAAAGGAAATTAATTTAAACAAAGAATTAGGTTTTGTTTAACTGTGACAGCTGGATATACTTATATCTACCTCAGTTGTATCAAAATGTAACTCAAGGTGAATCATAGTCCTATATGTAAAAATAAGAACTATAAGACATTGGGATAGGCAAGGATTTCACAGAATAAGAGGAGAGAATAAATGAATGACAGTGGTTTAAAATGGTCTTCTGATCCAATAGTTCCACTTCTAGTAGTGTATATTAAATAATTTATGAGGGCTGTTGGATAAAAATGCACATGTATTTTCTGCAAAGATTTACATAACAGTGTTACGATTAATACCATAATCTCTCAAAAATGCTAATTGTCTAAAACCAAAAGAATTATTAAACTGTAGGGTATCCATAAGCTAAAATACCATGTGAAATTTTATGTTTTATGGACATCATTGTGTCCCCAACATAATGGTAGCTCTAACCCCTCAGGTAACCATATTTGGATGTCAGGGGTTTAAAGAGGTAATTAAGGCATGCAGTTATATGGGTGGGGCCGTAATCAAATGGAACTGGTATTGTCAGGAGGTGAGAGACACCAATATGCATATACAGAGAAAAGGCCGTGTGAGGACACAGCTAGAAGGCCACTGCCAGCCAGCCAAGGTGAGGCCCAAGGAGAAACCAAACTTGCCAACATGTTCATCTCTGACTTCCAGTTAAAGAACTGAGAGATAAACTTCCGTTGTTTAAAAAAAAAATCAATGTTTAAGTCAGTCCGTCTGTTCATTTTGTTATGGCAGCCCTAGCAAACTAATACATCATGTGTTCAAGTGTATAATGTCATCAGAAAGTAGATTGTCTCTTTTTGTGATATAGACAATATAGAAAACCAAATCTGTGTGTCTCTCTCTTGTATATGTACATATACATACATATATACATATAAACACTATAGAGATTTGTACTCATATTTTACTTTGGTAAGGGTGGTTTTTTATCTTCCTGGTAGTTATGTTTAAACTTTTTTACAATAAATATGCTTTTTAGTAATTATAAACAAATTAAACATTTATAAAGCAATTGAGTTCAAAATCTCAATTCTTGAGAATTTTAGAATGCTCATGAAAAATGAAACATCCTGTGGATGGTAGATGAAGAAAACCTTTTTACTACAAAGCTACTTTGTCATTGGTAGCTTTATTCTTCCTCAAATATAATTATTCCCATAAGAGCCCTATCTCTGCAATTTAAAAAAATAATAAAAGGTGAAATAATTGTTGGAAAGAATTAAAGATGAAAAAGATGTGAAAGCAAAGCTATGGTGCCAAAATAGCTCCTCTAAACATTTGTGCTTGCTGTGGCTTGCAGTTAAAATTTAAAATAGCACTTAAATATGCGTGTTAATAACATCCAGAAGGCATTTCTTTCCAGCCTGTTTGGGCTGTTGAAGGGTTTAATTTAACCACAGCATTCATTTATGTCTAGCAGTTAAATTTTTTCTTTTAAGCTCAAAGGAACTGTGAGTTGTAACTATGATCTAATTGGTAAGGAATGAAGAATGTTTTTCATGTTTTATAGACAACATGAATCCTGATCACTTTACAGCAGTAAATTATGAAGCAATCCGCTTGCTGTGTCTCCCCGTGGAAGCCAGGGCCTAGCTCATTAAACTATAAAAATAACTGGCCGGGTTCAGCAGCTCCTAGAAAGGCTCTCTGCCGAGGGGGTTTATTTTTATTTCACTAACGCCCATTCACTAGGCAGTCAGTCCAGTGCACGTGAGACCCCTTGCAGTCCCCAAATAAATCAATTTATAACTGCATCTACATGTTATAGGGGCGTGTGAAGAACCTAAACTGCTGTATAGGAAGATAATTTAGTATTGATTTTTTTCAACTCTTTTTAAAAAGCAGCTACAATTCACTGGTTCCTGGGTTCCTTTCTGAAGCTCAAGTGATCTATACAGCACTTGTCCAAGCAGGATTCTGCAGCAAGATCGGGCGTGGGCTTCCTAATGACTTAACGAGAAACAGAGTGACAGCACATTGAAACAGGAGGAGCAAAAAATCATCTTTCAGCTCTGCCCCACTGTGGAAGATCTTAAAACACTAAGTGTGAAGGATCTGTTGTTTCAATACACATGTTTAATTAGTTCTTACCTAATAAATCAGGTACTTTGCTGAAGAAAAATTACCATAAATTTCACCTTTTTTTTTGGCCTTGAAAAGTCAAATATCCAGTTGCAAGTAATTTGACAATGGTGCCTGCAGTGCAGGAGTGAAGGAACTTAGAAGAAGACTGTGACAGAAAATCTGTTCCCCACAGAGCTTTCCATCGCACCCTGTAAGGAAGGTTTCTGATCACTGGACGCTGGCTCTGCAGTGAACACACTCTGTTGTGAGCGATTCAGTCCCGGTGGCCATTGCAACAACACATGCTTCCTTGTCCGCAGTTAGAACCAGGGCGGTGTACTGAGTCGGCACTTCTAAAGACCGGCTATCCCAGAGCTACTTTACATCTATTCTTTACATTGAAAGACTAGAGTAAAGACACAGTTTGTCAACAGAATACTGTTCAGATTTAATGGTAAAATATTAAATAGTGTGATACCATTTCTGAAGACCCTTGTAATAAATACCCTGCCATGATTGTGAGGTGGTGAAACTAAAGCATGTAGCAGCACATTGTAAGACAGGGCAGAAAATCCACCCAGAGTTACTCCAGCGCCCGCTCCCCCTGCCATGCTCACCGCCCAGGCACCCTCCACTGTCCCCGTTGTTTCTACGTCACGTATTCTTGGTAAACGTGTTACCAAGAGTTTACCAATACATTGTACTCTTCCTTAGGTTAGGAAATTTACTTCTATACTATGTATAATGCCTACACAAGTAAATGGGAATTATGGGATTTAGGCCGTTGGTTTAATATAGTCAAAACATCTGGGTTGGAATGCTGGGTTCACCAGTGGCCCGTTTTGGGGGGGTTTTGGCGGGGGGATATCCCACTTCATTTCAGTTTCCTAATCTATAAAACAGCAGTCATAAAAAGTAACTTTTCATACATCATTCAGATACTTTTGGAAGGTTCAGGTAAAATATATGAAAATGTTGGTACCACAACACTGTACAAATATTAGCAGATATTAATATATTGGTCATTATAATATTCTACTTCTTAAATGGTCACCTTTGGCTAACCAAAACATCTGAAGAATTGTAACAAACCTGCGAACAAAGACTGGCTGTACCCATATGGCTCACAGAGAAAAACTGTGGGTAAACCCAGAGTCTATTGATAGAAGATGACATGTAATAAGATCCTGTGGATTCTGAGGACGGTAGTAACAGTATTGGTCAAGAGAGACAATGTAGGATCTTTATGGCCAGTGAAAGTATCATCATCCCACAGGATGGAGACAAAAGAATTATGAAAAAGCAAACTAAAAAGCTGTGCATTCTACCAACATCTGCACCCCCACACCCCTGCAAAGGTGGTCGAAGGGACCCTGTGCCTTGCTCAGACCAATCCGAAAAGTGTGGACCTCCCGTCTCCTCTCACCAATTAAAGAGAATGGCTGCAACAACTACTAGATTTTTTCCTCTCTACTAAACTATTACTAATAGTAATCAAATGTTACCATTTTCCTATTTAAAACATCTTTTTTAAACTATACCCCCTACCTACTGCCAGCTATCACTCTGTTTCTCTTTACTTTTACAGTAAAATCTGAAATATTTCTTTGGACTGGATATCTCCAATGTATTTTTCCTTTGTTTTTGAAGCATAGTTGACATACGACATTAGTTTCAGGTGTACAATGAAATAATTCGATATGTGTATACATTGTGAAGTGACCACCAGAGTAAGTCTCGTCAACATCTGTCACCATACATAATTACAAAATTTTTTCTTGTGCCAATGAATCTTAAGATGTACCCCCTTATCAGCTTTCACATATGTAATACCGTAGTGCTGTTAACCACAGTCACCACACTGTACATTATACCCCCAGAACTGATTTGTTCTGTAATGGGAAGTGCATGCCTTTTGACACCCTTCACCTGTTTCACTTACCCAGCTTCTAGCAACCAACAATCTATTCTCTGTATCTATGAGCTTGAATTTTAAAATTTGTTTGGTTTTTTTTTTTAGATTTCACATATAAGTGAGACTATATGGTATTTGTCTTTCTCTGTCTGACTTATTTTATTTAGTATAAGGCCATTAGTTACATTCATGTTGTTGCAAATGGCAAGATTTCATTGTTATGGGTGAATAGTATTTCATTATGTACATACCACAACTTCTTTATCCATTCATCGTTTGATGACAATTGAGATTGTTTCCGTATCTTGGCCATTGTAAATAATGCTTCAGTGAACTTGGGGTTTATATATATTTTCAAATTAGTGTTTTCTATTTGTTCAGATAAATACCCCATGTGGAATTTCTAACTCATATTGTATTTAGTTTTATTTTTAATTTTTTAATTTTTGAGGCACCTCCATACTGTTCTCTGTAGTGGCTGCACAAATTTACATTTTCATGAACAGTGCAAAGGGTTCCATTTTCTCCACATTCTGGTCAAGACTTGTTATTTCTTGTCTTTTTGATGATAGCTGTTCTAAGAGGGTCGATATGATATCTCACTGTTTTTTTATTTCCCTGATGATTGGCAATTTGAGCATCTTTTAATGTACCTATCGGGCATCTTTGTCTTCTTTGGAAAAGTCTTTGTTCAGATCATTTTCCAACTTTTTAGTAAAAAGAATTGTTTTTTGGCTATTGAGTTTGAGGTCTTCATGTACTTTGGATGTTAACTCATTACCAGATATATAATTTACAAATTCTTTTTCCTGTTCATCTTACTGTTACCCTTATTGTGCAAAAACATTTTAGTTTGGTGTTTTTCTATTTGTTTATTTTTCTTCTGTTGCCTTTTCTTTTGGAGTTAGATCCAAAAAATCATCGCCAAGACCCCTGTCAAGGAGCTCACCATGTATGTTTTCTTCTAGGATTTTTGTGGTTTTGGGTATTTTATTCAAATCTTTTAGGTTTGGTAGAATTTACCAGTGAAGTTCTCTAGTCCTGGACTTTCTTGTTGTTGTTTGGAGGTTTTTTATTACTCTTTCAATTGCCTTACTAGTAATCTATTTTTTCATGAGTTAACAGGTTGCATCCATTTCTTCTAGGTTGTCTAATTTGTTGGCATATAATCATCCACAGTAGTCTTTTACAACTTTTTTGTATTCCTATAGTATGAGTCGTAACATCCCTTCTTCAATTTCTGGGATTGAAATCGAAGAAGGGATGTTACGACTCATACTATAGGAATACAAAAAAGTCGTAAAAGACTACTGTGGATGATTATGAGATAAATGTGAGATAAATATATCCCACAATGCCAGTAAATTTGCATTTGTGTGTCTGGTAACATTCTAGAAGGTGCTACAACAGAGGAAGAATCTGAAGGCAAGGGCTGATTTAAGAACATAGCACTCTGCAATGAGAGGAGAAACTCCTTCAGGTCATGAGCATATATATATATACTTTGTGTTTTTCCATGTATGTAGCACAGAGGACCAAAATATTAAGGTAGATAACTTTTCCAGAAAGATTTATTTTCTTAGGACAAAAATGATGAAAATTATGTGAAAAAAATTGCAGATGCATAATGCTACGTTAACAAAAAAAACTTTGTGTAGGAGAAAAGAGCACAGTGAAAAGCGAAAACAAATCTTTAATGTTGAAAATAAACAGTTTGGATTGGTTCACACCAAACACAGACTAATTTGAGCTGGAAATTCGTTAGTTAGGGATTACGAAGTAATATAAAATGCCAAGAATGTTTTCCAACTTGCACAAGAAAGCTGTTCAGGGAAGCCTAAGAGAAACCATTTTTATATCTCAGACTGGGACCCTGAAACAGAATTTCTATAAGTGCTATTTGGAAAAGCATATTTTGAAATTCATGTTTCCCACTGGATATTGTAAAAGGCATGAGCTTGCATTTCAGCTGTCCCCTTATAAGTGTGCATGTTTTCAGCAGACCTTCAATGAGTTCCTATTATATTTCGGAGTCATTCACTTTACATCAGTCAGAGGCTTACACATTGCTTCCTTAGATCTCAAACAATTCATGCCCAAGTTAGTGGAGTCTTTGAGTGAAATATTCTTAAAATAAAACATACAGAAGAGAGCTACTACAGTCTGTTGAGCAAAGATATCTTAAAGGAAATTCTAAGAAGACTTAAAAATCAACTGTAAATTATTTTACTCTATTAGATCTTACTCTAATTTTATTCTTAAGACTACAACCATAAAATATTTCAGTTCACCTGTGGATGACATTTTCCTAATTCTTTAGGCTGTCCCCAAGGACCATTTTTTTTTTACCAACAATTCTTTTTTTAAATGGGAGAAAGACATCAAGGCTACTTTATTTCAGATATTTAAGTTGCAAAGAAACCTATCTGCTTTTGCTTGGTACCACGAACAATTTAAGTCTCACTATTTCAGTCCCCAGTGGTACATGAGCAACATAACTGCCTTTCAAAGACATATCAATAACCATCTTCTTGGCAAAGTTTTATTGAACACATCTTTCTTCTGTAGCAAAATGCAGTCTGGTTTTGATGAGCAAGAAGGATGGTGGGCAGAAAGGTGACAGTATCACTCAGTTAAAAACAAGGATTGGCCAACAGGAATTAAAGGGATTTTAAACCATTGTCGGAATACCGTGAGACGAATGAAAACTATGGGACTAAGGGAGTGGTGCCCAGCCACATAATAAAAGCAATAAAGTATAATATCCAAAGCACGTGAGCAGTAATATGACCTACAGGGAATAAGATATAAATTTAGGAAATCTTGATTAATACAGGCTCACTACTACAAAGCATAAACATCAAGCAAGAGCCGATGTAATTACTGGTTGTAAAATTACAATTTACTCAAATTTGAAAAGGCAGTGACACAGTATGTCATAAAAATATTAAAATGCACCCACCAAAATTATCTTAGCATATTCTACTTCATTTTTTATGGTCATATATTTGTAACTGGAGATTTCTGTATGAGTCTGAGATTTCTGTGTGAGTCTGAAATAAGTTCAATTCCAGCTGAGCAAGATGCCTGCTGACTACTAATGAGACAGATTGTCTATTTTAATGTGTTTTTGTACAAACTGATTATATTCAAGTATGTTGTAATCGAATTATTTTCTAGACTATTATTTAGGAGTACTTGTTACTTTTGAGCTCTGCTTTTTAGCATACCAGTGGTGATTTGAAATATTTAAAATAACATGGTCCATAAGAGAAAGGAGATCCTATTACCAGCAGGGTTATTTGTAGAACAGGTAAAAATAAACTTTTTGGAAGATTGTTTATTTCCATTTGGAGGCTGTTTCCCCTGTGAATTTTCTATAACAGCAAAATATACTTACTCATACATAGCACTCTCCTCCCTTCAATCCACTAGGTGCCAAACACTTCAAATTAGCTAAATCTGTAGCCACATAAAAAGCAATTGTGTCATTAAAGGTCTTATTTTATTCACCTACTAAATTATCTCACATGGGCAAAACTCTGCATTATAAAACCATCTGCATACATAGAACTGAAGCCAATTTCCCACAGTGGACTCTCTTAATTTGTGTAAGTTCAGTTCTAAGCTAGTAAAATTGATTATATTTGCTTCTGGAAAGGCAACAGAGTAGTAAAGCCCTTTCTAAATTTCTTCTTAAAATAACGGTTTAACCGACCCACTTTAAAACACATAAATATATCTAATATAAGAAAAAATAAAAGCAATAATGATAATAAGTATCAGTTAATGAATACTGACTATGCTATGGGCAAACGCTTAGTACCTTATAAATATTATTTCATTTAATCTTCTCAATGCAATTTTTTAAGATACCCATTAATGTTTCTGTTTCCCATGAGGACATAGGCTTAGAAAAGTTCTAGATGCAGCCTAAAAGTGACAAAAAGAAAAAAACAAGCACATGTCTATTTTGAAAGGCACCTTCATAAACTGAGTCTCTAGCCTCAAGATATATTATGATAAGAAATTTCCAAACTGTACAGATGCTTGAGATACCCCACAAAGCACTTGATTTCAAACATGGCTATATGATGTATTTATATACTAGTCCATACTATAAAACTGTAAAAACCATAATTTATTACATAATACATATTATGTGGGTGGACTTGCATTTTGATTAAGTTCATCTTTTAATTTTTTCCATTACCATTTATTCTCTCATATCCTCTTCCACCTCCACTCATCCCCACCCACAAACGCCACACGACTGTCATTTCCAAAAGTTCTTCCTTTCACTAGATCCCTCCACCCCTGCAAAGCCCTCCAGAGTTGTCAGACTGCTCTCTCTGAGTCTGTTTCTATTTTAATAGTTAGTTCAGTTTGTTCATTAAATTCCGCATATAAACAAAATAATTGAGTAGTTGTCTTTGTCTCACTGGCTTATTTCACTTAGCATAATGCTCTCCAGATACATCCGTGTAGTCACAAAGGGTGAAATTTTCTTCTTTTTTATAGCTGAGTAGTGTTCCATAGTGTAAATGTCCCCTAGTTGTTTTACTCACTCGTTACTGATGGGCACTTGGGCTGCTTCCAAATCTTGGCAATTGTAAATAAAGGTGCAATGAACATAGGGGTGCTTATATTTTTTGAATTAGTGTTCTGGGTTGCTTTGGAAAAATTCCCAGAAGTGGCATTACTGGATTATAGAGAAGTTCCATTTTAATTTTTTGAGGCATCTCCATACTGCTTTCCACAGTGGCTGCACCAGTCTGCATTCCCACCAACAGTGCAGAAGTGTTCCCCTTTCTCCACATCCCCACTAGTCCTTGTTATTTGTTGATTTACTGATTATAGCTATCCTGACAGGTGTGAGGTGATATCTCATTGTGGTTTTAATTTGCATTTCTCTGATGATTACTGATGTTGACCATCATTTCATATGTCTTTTGGACATCTATATGCCCTCTGGAGAAGAGCCTACCCAGGTCCGTTGCCCATTTTTTAATTGGGTTGTTTGGGGAGGGAGGGGTTAGTATTGACTTATTTGAGTTTGTTATAAATTTGGGGTATTAGCCCCTTATCAGAAGTATTGGCGAATATATTCTCTCATTCAGTGGATCGTATTTTCATTTTGTTGATGGTTTCCTTTGCTGCGTAAAAACTTTTAGTTTGATGAAGTCCCATTTGTTTATTTTTTCTTTTGTTTCCCTTGTTTGAGGAGATACATCAGAAAAAAATGCTACAAAAAGTTTCAAGATTTAACTGGCTATGTTTTCTTCTAGGGTTTTTATGCTTGCAAGTCTAATATTTAAGTCTTTAATCCATTTTGAATTGACTTTTATGTGTGGTCCCATAACATAACATAAGAAGATGGTCCGAACACCATTTGTTATATAAAGTATCTCTAGCCAATTGTATGTTTTTGCCTCTTTTGTTAAATATTAATTGACTATAAAGGCAGGCATTTATTTCTGTGCTCTTTATTCTGTTTCATTGATCTATATGTCTATTTTTATGCCAATACCATGTTCTTTTGATTACTGTGTCCTTATAATATAGCTTGATATAAAGTAGCATGATTTCTCTAACTTTGTTCTTCACTCTCAAGATTGCTATTGCTATTCAGGGTCTTTTGTGGTTTGATATAAATTTTGGGAATATTTGTTTTAGTTCTGTAAATACATCATTGGTATCTTGATAGGAATTGCATTGAACCCATAGACTGGTTTTGGTTATATACACACTTTAATGATGTTAATCCTTCCTATCCAAGAGCACTGTACATGTTTCCAATTATTTATATCATCTTCAACTTCTTTCTTTGGTGTCTTATAATTTTTTGAATGTAAGTCTTTTATGTTCTTGGTTATTTTTAGTCCTGGGTATTTGTTTTTGAGGCCATTTTGAATTGGATTTTTTTCTTAATTTCCTTTTCTGATAGTTCATTATTGACACATAAAAATGCAACTGTTTTCTGAATATTAATTTCGTACCCTGCTACTTTACTGGATTCATTATCAGTTCTAGTAGTTTCTTGGAGGAACTATAGGGTTCTCTATATGCAATAACACGTCATCTGCAAATAATGACAGTTTACTTCTTTTCCAACTTGGATGTATTTTATTTCTACTTCTTCTCTGATTGCTGTAGCAAGGACTTCCAGTACTATGGTGAATAAGAGTGGTGAGATTAAAATCAGGTCAAGCATCCCTCTGACCATAACAAAGCCCGAAGTGAGTCAAAGAAGGAAATAATAAAGACCAAAGCAGAAATAAATACGAGTCTTAAAAAATCAATACAAAAGATCAATGACTCCAAGAGCTTGTTCTTTGAAAAGAAAACAATGTGGACAAATCTTTAACCATGCTCGTCAAGAAAAAAAGAGGACCCCAATAAATAAAATCAAAATGAAATAGAAGTAACAACTGACACCAAAGAAATACAAAAGAGTGTAAGTAAATTTTGTCAACAACTACATGCCAAGAAATTGGACAACCCGGACAAAATGGACAAATTCCTAGAATCACAATCTTCCAAAACTAAATCAGGAAGAATCAGAGAATCTGAGTGGACTGATTACTAGTAAAATTTCAAATGGTGAAATTTAGGCAATAATAAAAAACTACCCCCCCCCCCAAAAAAAAAACCCTTGGACCAGATGGCTTCACAGGTTAATTTTACCAAACATTCTGAGAAAAACTAAAGCCTCCTCTTCTCAATCTATTCCAAAGAATTCAAGAGGTGGGAAGATTCCCAAGCTCATTTTACAGGGCCAACATTATCCTAATTCCAAAACCAGATAGAGACACTACAAAGAAAGAAAATTAGCCCTGGCTGCTGTGGCTCAGTGGATTGAGCTCAGGCCTGTGAACTGAAGGGTCTCCAATTTGATTCCTAATCAGGGCACATGCCTGGGTTGGCAGCCAGGTCACAGAGGATGCGTGAGAAGGCAACCACACATGGATGTTTCTCTTCCTCTCCTTCTCCCTCCCTTCCCCTCTGTCTAAATAACTAAAGTCTTTTAAAAAGAAAAAAGAAAATTATATAACAATATCCCTAATAAACATACATGCTAAAATTCTCAACAAAATATTAGCAAACCAAATATAGCAATAAATCAAAAGCCTATACCATGATCAAGTGGGGTTTATTAAAGGGATACAGGGTTGCTACAACATTTGCAAATCAATAAATGTAATTCACCACATAAACAAAATGAAGGATAAAAACCACATAATCATATCAATAGATGTAGAAAGAGCATTTGATAAAATCCAGTACCCATTTATGATAAAAAAAACTCTCAGCAAAGTAGGAATAGGGGGAACATACCTAAATGTAATAAAGGCCATATATGACAAACCCACTGCCGGCATAGTGATAAACTGGCTAAGACTACAAGTGTTCCCTTTAAGACTGAGAATGGGACAGGGATGTCTACCTTCACCACTTTTTTGCATTTCGATTTTTAATTTGCTTTTGGAATAGATGCTTCAGTAAATGTGTCATTTATTGGGAAGTATATAGCTCAGGACTGGCCCTTTTAAAATTTCAACTTAGTGAATGTTTGTGTTTATAAAATTGAATATAAAATATCTTACTCTAGTTCTTAATGCTACTCTAATAATGCCCAGAAAGGTTCAGATAGATCTATCTGCTTGGGGAACAAGTTCATTCTAATATAACAGCTAATGTCTGTAGAGCCCTAACAATGCGCTCATTTTACAGCCAAGGATATGCAAGTTCAAAAAGTTTAAGTAGTTTGCCCAAGGTCAACTCTTAGAGTTAATACTTAAAAAACCAGCAGTCTTACTAAAAAACACTTCTAACCTCTCCCATTTCTCAGAGATGGGGAATGTGAGCCCTTTGTAGTCTTAATAACTGAACTTGTAAACAGTAATCCTATTTCATTTTCAAGCTACTGAATCACTTTGATTGAAGAGTACTCTCAGATTAAAAGGTGAACTGTCAGAAATGTTTACAGGTTCTTGTATAAATCCTAAAAAAATTAATTTGATATACTAAAATATGACTGTAAATGGTGTTTATAACTATAAACTCAAAATTTGTGTTCAACATCAAAGAAGCTTTGTTTTTAATACTTTTGGAATCATTAAATGTTATAAATTTAATTCATAAACTGCAGATTATTTACTATTAAGTGCCACCATCATCTGTTTCAGACATTGAGTTCTACATGCCTCTTCAATGAAGAAAATGATTCAAAGACTTTAAAAAACACGAGGGGAAATGGGCTTTAAGATCTGAAGAGCTGATGTTGAGTCTTACATTACATGGTTAGGGAATTACTTACCTGCTCTAAACTTTGGTTTAGAATGGAGGAAAGAAAGGGGAAGTACCTTTATTAAGGGCTTACTGTAAGCCTGGTTCTATGCTATACTCTTTATCATTTTCTTAATTAATGGGAACAGTAACATCTTCAGATAATTATTGGAAGAAATAAAGGACAAAATGCATGCAGGAAAGACCTGGTAAAGTGATATCATTCACATTAGAGGGCTGATATAAGTCCAGCAGCCCAGGAATTATCCAATCCACAAAGGTGATGGAATACCCACTGTGGATAAAGGACTGAGGCAGCAAACCAATATCTGGTCTTACTAGATATTGGTGTATGCTTGGTCAACCAGTGATGCTAAGGGAGAGTAGAGCCCATGAAATTCTTCAAGGGCCTGAGATTGACTTGATGTGAAATCACCAAAAAATATTGTTAAAGTTATAAGAAAAATATGGGTTGATCTTAGAAAGGGATGTTTTAAAAGTGGTTTCCTAATTTCTGCCTTTCTGGGGGAAGAATGAGATTTGTTCATTGTAGCTAGGTAGGCAACAAATGATCTATCTGAGACTATTTTTGTAGAAGACAAAATAGCATAAAATGTAATTGTCCTAAAATGTTTAAATGGAAAGATAATCAAGTTTTTCTGTTTATTTCCAAAAAGTAGATTTAGACAGATGCTTAGAAATTAATCACAGAAACAGTTTGGAGCTTAATACATACATTTAGAATTCTTAAGAGTAGAATTATTTAAAAATAAACCCATTCTAGTGAAGTAAGGCTGTTGAGTTATTCTAATCAATATAACAGACTGTCTTGCTGAAATCAATATAGTGATAAACATCTGAAAGCCCCTTGCAGAGGAGTCAAACTGTGTTCCTGATGACTGGCGAAGGGTAACTGTAGTCCCTTAAATGCATTTTTTCAAAAGGGAAATCGATAACCTAGGAATAAAGGTCATTGGGAGACAGAATTTTGCTATGATTTTGAGCCTGGTATTTGGAGTCCCACAACCTTTACATTCTTTCTTGGTTCTGCCAACACTTTGCTCTCATTAACTGACTTTGAACTAGGTAAATATCCCACCATTCATTCAGTGTCATTTTCCTCATCTATTAAATGGGAGTGACACTTACCTGTCAAGGTTGGAATAAGGATAAAATGAGACAATTTATGTAAAACACTTCTTTGTTTTACGGCATTTACTTTGTTTTTTGAAGAATCTAGTCCAACCCCTAACTTTTAATTTTATTATAATATTAGAACATCTTAACCTATTTTAATTGAATAAATTTAAATTCTGTACTATAAGAGGATGCAATGAGGAAGGCACATGATTTTATAGCATCTAAATTTTGAAAAACATTCAAGAAATCATAGTACTATATTTATTTATTTATTGAATTTTATCTTATAGAATCATTTGTCAGAGTAAGATACTTAAAATGGAAACAGAGAGACAGGGACTGTGAAAATGCTTTATCAGAAATATTTTTATGTTTAAAGATAAGAAGAAATAAGATGTTTGTTGATGCCCCTCAGCAAAATTTTCTTTAACTTCAGGACTTATAGAGAGAATATGTTCTTAAAAATATTATGCTCTAAAAGTAGAGTCAACTGAAAGTGCTAGTAATTTCTAATTTACTAATCATTAATTTCTCCTTTAATTATTAAAATACATGAACATGTACAAAGAAAAATTATTCTGGTCATTTGAAGGGAAGACACTTACAAAACCTATTTATTTAATATGCACTGTGGGAGTTTATAAATACAGTGTCCTTAAGTATACAAAACATCTAAGGAGACAAATCTGAAACAAAATAATTTGAGATCATCAGTAAAGAAAAGATAGATTCCTATGGGATATTTATAGCCAAACAAAATTCATAAGTGGAAAATGCTGTGTGACCTTTTAGGAAGGGTATTTACCAGGGATTTGCAAGATGGAAGGTCTAGGTCACAGGGGTGTCAAACCTTCTGGTGTCTCTGGGACACACTGGAAAAAGAGTTGTCTTAGGCCATACATTAAATACACAAACACTAATGAGAACCAAAACATCTCATAATGGTTTAAGTAAATTTCAGATTTTGTGTTGGGCCGCATTCATAGCCATCCTGGGCCATGTGTGGCCCTCAGGCTGCATGCAGGTAGGATGCCCCCAGGTGGAAGCACTGAAGACAAGAGAAATATATAGAAATAATATCAAGAAGCCCTGCCTCTCTTAGTTGGTTATAGGGAATGTTTCAAAGAGATATCATGCCTATTCCAAGGACTTATGAAATATTGGCAAATTCTCAGGGTAGACATTATAGCTGAGTAGATGCTAGAATACAGACTTACTCAAATAGAGGAGTTGGTATCATCTGTTGAAATTCTTGTGTTATTAGCTCAGAGAAATAAAAGCTCATTGAAATTCTTAAGCCCTCTTCACCCCTTTTATCCATCAAATATTTATCGAGTGCCTCTTATTACTAAGTCTTATAGTCAGACATGTGGTCATCTTAAAATATTCAGATAGATAATCCACGTAAAGTATTTTCTTTTTTGCTTTACTGAATACAGATATGTCATTTTTTTTGGAATGAAATTTGGAGGAATAGATCATTTTAAGCTCCATTACAATAAAAGCAATTTGTGGTCCAGTAAACAATATCTCAAAAGCTAAATTTCTGCAATTATTTTAGCACCCAATTTGGATGATAAATTATTTGTTTGTCCTAATGTTAATACAATGTAACTCTGTACCTTGAATAGAGTTTATCTTTCACAGGTAGCCCACTGGTCCAATCTAAGTCAATCAGAATTCTCCCCTGGGAATATTGAAATTGGAACCAAAAAATGAATCAAATATATTTGATGGGTAGTGGGACTAGAAGATATTAGTGGCATGGTACCTGTCATATGGATTGGAGAGCAAATTAGTTCTACAGAGAGTGAGACAAAAATCTAAGAGAAGAGCCCTTACCTGTATTAAGGCCCATGGAGGCCAGGAGAAGATAGGGGAGAGGAAGGAAGAGAAAAGCCAAACTTAGGGAAATTTTGCTTCACCCCATTAGCCATTGGAAATTCTCGGTGCTCTCAGAGTTGGCCTGCTATGTACGCTTTCACTTCATATTTCAAACTCCTTCTGTTGTCCCAGGGATGGTGTACAATCTTGGTGGGCCCATCAACTTCCCCCTGGTTCCTGTGGCTTCAGAGGAAAACTGTTAAAAACCTCAATGGCCTATACATTCACACTTCTAATACATGTAGAACAATGAAGACAGGTATTTTTCCAAAAACCGTTCTTGAAGGGAAAATTGGCCGATTCTTCCTCCTCTCTCATTCAGTAAAAATTTATGGAGCCCCTACTATGTGTCAGGCCCTTTTTAGGTTACAGGATTAATTAAACAGGGAACAAAACAAACACCTCTGACCTCTTTTTAGGAAAGACAATAATTAAATAAAACATGTAGTGTGTCACCTGGTGATAAAATAAAGCAGACAAACAGAAGATGAGAGTAACATGGGGGTTGTTCCAAAAAGGAGAGAGCAAGAGCAAGGCCCTGAGTTTATCAGGAGTTGCTCAAGCCTCCCTTGCCCCTTACATCCATACTCAATCTGTGACTATTCAAGTTTCCCAACAGCTGCTTTTTTGTTTTTTGGCTGCACAAAATAAAATCTTGCAATTTGTGTTTTTGTCAAACAGATACACATACACATATAAATTAAGCAGAAAATTGCTTTTAGCAAAGGATTGTATCGTTTAGACTGATGCTGATCAGAGAGTATGATTTCCTGTGCATTCTCCAAAACAGCATCTGAAATGCTTGCACTTTCCCAAGTATTGTGATCTCTGAGTGTTTGTGTTTAACATGATTAATCCATTGTAGATTGTCTGGTTTTCAGAGGCTTTCTTTTTAACAGCGGATATCAAAAACATTGTTGTGAAATGTATTTCTGTGGAGCAAGTGAGGATAAGCATGCTTAAGACTCCAAATCTGAAAATTATTTCCATTTTGTAAAAACTCCTGCTTAAAATTGATAGTTTCTATGAGTATGTTGAAACTGTACTTTTGCAGTTGTAACTTTTACTGGTTTGTCCAAGCTGAATGAAGCTAGTACAAAATAATTCCTAATTACTGTGATTGGATGACCTGTCCAATGGGAAATGACTGGAAATCAACCCCCCAGTTGATACTCCCAAGTACAGCTCTGTTTAGCTGACATTTAAATTAATAGCATACCACATGTATAGTTAATTTGAATCATGGGTGCTGGGAGGATCTGTATTGCTTCCTGGAATTCCAAATATTTTCTTCAGTTTCCTTATCTTCTATAAAATTACACTGTGAATTGATGCGTGCACCAGCCTGCAGTGCTCGTGGCATTATGGATGAGACAAGAGACAAATTTACACAGACTACCGAGTCCTGTGGAGGAAAAGGGGCAGCATGGCAATTCCGTCAAGGGGAGAGCACACTGACTCTTGCCTAGACAGGCTTTTATTGGGTTTAATTTGCACAGGAGTACAGGTACAGCTCATTAATCTTTGTCACGAAGTAAGGATCAAACAATAGATAGCATACAAAGAACTATTAGGGCTTCTTCTGAGTCAGGGTCTGTCAGTCAAAAGGCTACAAAACTTTGGGCTACAAACTCATTTCCTGCTCAGGCCTTTATCATTTAACTAAGAGCATTCTTAGCACAGCAGGCTTCCCAGGATTTTATATATCCTTTCTCAGGCCTGGTCACCTGGGGAGCCCACCCTTTCCAGCACAGGGCTGCACCACCCTCTGTCATTGTTTCAGGCATAAATCCGGTAGAAGAGGCTAGCCAAGAAATTTTCAAAGACTTCTCATGGACTCAGAGGAGTCAGGCTTTGTCAAAGCCACAGGGCAAGGGTCCATCACCCCCTTTCTCCACAGTGCCCAAGTCCTTCCCTGGGGCCTCCACATGATCATGCCTGTCTTAGGTGGTCCCCCCTTGGGGAATCTTACCCGTCATTGGCTAACTGACCAAGCATTGGGGGCCAGTTATGAAAAAAGGAGCAGAAGCAGTGCTCCTGCCAGGGAGATAAGCTTTGTCTCCTTAGTGGCTCATGGTCTGAAGGTCACTCGCTCAGCTTTAGCCATGGGGGCTGGTACAGCTCCTGAAACCAGGCAGGGCAGTTCCCAACAATGAGTAAATAATATTATGCAGAATGGAGTAAACATTAAAAAGAAACTGTTCAATTACTATGCCCTCTGTATAGCATATGAATTGGGACCAAATATTGTGTTGGCCAAAAAGTCCAATTAGTTTTTTCTGTAAAATAAAAGACACATTTTTCATTTTTACCAATAACTGTATTGATTTGTGTATTGGCTGTCTCCCACTATCGGCTTCTAGTGGGTAGAGGCCAGAGATGCTGTTAAACATCTTCCAATGCATTAGATGGCCCCACAGCAAAGAGTCATTCAGCCAAAATGTCAATAATAACAAGAAACTTTGAAAATCACTTTCGAAATGTCCAATCAGTTATAGCACTTTCTCCATACACACCACAAATCTTTTTTTTGTTTTTTTTTTTTTGCATTTCAGTTGCATTTTTACCTTTCTTGGAATAATAAAGCATAATATGCCAAAATGGCGACCCTTTGGTTCACAGGCCGGCATTCAATCCACTGAGTTACACCAGCCAGGGCATGGCAAGTTTTTTTTAAATGCACACTGATATGACAGCTGTCACAATGCAATTTAGCAAGTGTTTCAAATGAAGTTAGAGAGCTAAGCACTACTAGAGCCATAGTACTGGAGGGGGAAAAAAGTGAACTTTTTTGGCCAACCCAATACAAAAAATTCAGAAATCCCAATGACGTTTTGTCCTAACTTCAAAATTGGAGAAACCAACCCGATTAACTTTTCTTTTACCAAATATCAGCAGAAATGAAGGAATGGTATTATATTTAAATTTAGAAAAACTAGATATCTTCCCCTCTCAACCCCACCCCTGCTGGGTTCTATAGTCCAACCCCTACCTAAGGCACTTCACATGCCATAGTTCTGCTCTCTTGAGGTCAGTGCCTGATTGCTCTAATATTCCTTGACTCCTTCTTTCTTAAACACACAGTTACAACCTACACACTAATTTGACATATTCTAATTATTGTATCATCAGGTACTTACTCCCCAAGTTTGGGAAGCTACCAGCATCCTAAGTTTGTCGATGATAGTCTCTCTCATCCAATTTTCAGATTGATAACATGACAGCATGATGAAGTGGTATTTCACAAAAACAAAAAAGACTTACCAGTTATGAGCAAACATGTTCGAGTGGGGGTTATTAGCATCTCTAATAGAATCATTGCATGCCCTGTGAAGAAAATGCAAAAAAATTTCAGAAGACAAAGTTTTTTTTCATTTAGGAATAGTAACTAAAAGTACCCAGGGGAACACCTGTAAAAACTAGTTTTTTTAAATAATAAAAAGTAGATAAAGAGGGTGAAATGACCAGGCTGGGAAAAACTATACTTGAAGCAGAAAATGTAATAGTCAATACATAATACGAGGCAGTAATTTTAGTGACAGGTTTCTCACAACAGTGCAAACCATAAAAAAAAGGACAAATAAAAGGCATTCTTTTTTGCATGCATTTCTTCGCTAATAGCAAGATAATTGCCTCTGTATTGTGTGTGCTTGTGATATAGTAGAAATTAAGTCTAGTAGGTTAGGCATTTTTTCTTTTTTAAATTTTTTCAATTACAATATACATTAAAGGTTATTTTATATTGGTTTCAGGTGTACAGCATAGTGATTAGACAACCACACTTTACAAAGTGATCCCCAATATTTCAAGTACCCACCTGACACCATACATAGTTATTAAAATATTATACTTGACTATAGTATTTATTGTAGCATATATTTCTGATAGTAGAAATTAAGTTTAGAAGCCTAGGGACTTTTCTTAAGCACAGCTATTAAAGTCACTTGTAAAAGTATATACTTGATACTGAGATGATGTGCTTAGAAAGGTGACAGATTCTGTACCCCACTATTTGCTTTTGCACACATTTCCCTGCAATGCGATGAGAAAAGTGCCAAGGTGATATCTCCTCACAGGTGTATTACTACAGCTTTTCATATCATCCTCACTGTGAACACTTAAAGCTACCTGTCATGGGTAAGGTATTTCAAGGACAGCTTATACAATTCCTTGAGATTTTTCATTCATTAGCAGGTGACACTAGTGTCAGGATAAGGTGAATTTAGAATCAGTTCTTATTCAAATGTTTAATTCATTCAACAAATAGTTATTAAGTACGTACCATTATTATATTCCCTTATAATTAAATGCAAGTTACTTATATGAGTCATGTTTCTTGTGTGCAACCAACTGAGACTATTGAATAATTCAGACTAATTCCTTGAAAAGGAAATTATTGCAACTTTACTAGGTAGGTCACAGACTTCTCAGAGGACTGGACAACCTGATTTAGAATAGGGGAGATTATACAGCCAGAGCTACAGTGCAGCGACAACACCATGACCATCACTGCAGGCCGTGGACTTCTAGAACTAGTGTCACCAGCACCAGCTACTAGATGCTGCACTCCACAGCTTGCTCACCACCCCAGGATAAATGTATCTCACCAACACCACCAAAAGAGTCTTCTCCTGTCCTTAATTATGCCATTAGCTCCATAAGTAAAATTAAGGGTTGTATATCTGATTAGCTGAATCCTATGCAAATGAGTATCTGATATTTTCAAGCTTCTATTTTTAGAAGTGAGCAGAGAGCTAAGACTATTAATCATTGGGATGATCTAGCTATCATTCCTATTATAATTGTAATGATAGTAATAGGAAAATAGCAATGTTAAACTTGATTGTATTGGATTGGCCAAACATATTGAACTTCACAATATGACAATGGCAAGCATTTGGATGATCATTGGTTATACACATAGTTCTTACTACTTGTTACTCTTTCTTGAGTTAATACCACCAAAGGACACTTGAGGAACAACTCTGTATACATACTCAGTTAAGTAAATAGTTCAATAAATAAATACCTTAGTCAGTAAACATCTGAGACTTTGTATTTTAGCCTGATGCTCATAAAAGAAAACCTGAAAAACAAATATCACAAAACTGATTATTCATTAAAATGGTTCTGTTAAATCATGCCTGTTATAAATAATATCCCATTTCCATTTCCTAGTGAAGGAGACTTTTATAAAAGCCTACCTGTCTTGTAGCCAGTGCTGTTCCTATTTCCTTCTCTGCTCACTGACTTTAATTTCCAGGCAGACAGACATCTCTTCCCCTCTCTCTACTATTCTCAAATTCATGAATATCAACTGTATTAATGGAAATTCCCACTAGTGGGAAAGGTCTTTTGTCATTCTCCAAACTATTTTTTATTAATTTAGTATAAATGTTAATTTAATATAATTTCACAAACTTTTCCTGTTTGATGTCAATTAAGAAGTCACTGGTTTGCTACTCAAGACAGCACTTAATGTCAATTATTGCAATCAGCCTTTCATTTGAAAAGTGCATTTTTAAGTGAAACTGATTTCGGTATTTCTTTAAACTTTCCCAGTAATGAGTTGAGCATACGATAAAAGACAATTGTTGAAACTTTTTTTTTATTACTTTAAAGAACTGGAAGTGGCTATTGGAGTTTTCTAACTGGTCAAAACTACATAAAAAATATAAGTAATGCAAAATTGCTTGCATTAACTCAGGTGGCCTTTTAATGGATAAATCATTTCATCCTTTTGACCATTTTCTTAGTCCTCCTTTGCCAAACTTCTTTCCAAATCTTTATGCTCTATAAGAACTTAGCCATTATACACAATTTAGTTTTGTGAGAAAGTTCAAGAAATATGTTCTACCTTTAATCATGTAAACTGTTAATGAACATGTTAATTTACATCAAGTCTAGGAACAAATGACAATTCTGCCTTAGAAGAAATGAAAGTCCAGGAAGATACACTACACCTATCCTATGGCACTTACATGAAAATTAGAATAAAATATAATGTGGAGTAGTATCATACCAAGAATACAACATTTCCTTTTTCTCAGCTATTTCAAACACTCATTAACTTAAAAATTCAGTAATTAGCCTTGACCAGGGTGTCTCAGTTGGTTGGACATCATCCTGCAAAGCAAAAGGTTGCTGGCTCGATTCCCAGTTGGGCTGCCTGGGTTGCAGGTTTGATCCCTAGGTTGCAACAAATCAGTATTTCTTGCTCACACTGAGGTTTCTCTCCCTTTCTCCCTTCCTTCTTCACTCTTTAAAAATAAATAAATCTCTAAAAATTAGAATTATTTTATAGTTTAATAGTATAATTTATATCTTTGATTCTTTAAAGAAGTATGTTCTTGAATTTCTTTCTTTGGTGTCTTATAATTTGCCAAGTATATACATTTTTTTACATCCTAGTCATTTTTTTGAAGCAGTTTTGAATAGAACTGTTTTCTTACTTTCCCTTTCTGATAGTTTAGTATTGGTCTATAAAAATGCAACTGATTTCTGAATATTAATTTTGTATCCTGCTGCTTTTCTGAATTCATTTATCAATTCTAGCAATTTCATGGTGGAATCTTTAGGGTCCTCTATACACAGTATTATATCATCTGCAAATTACAACCTTACCCTTCCTTTCCAGTTTGGATGCCTTTTATATCTTTTGATTTCTGTGGCTAGAATTAACAATACTATTTGAATAAGAGAGGTGAACACAAACATCCCTGTCTTGTTCCCAGTTTTAAGGAAAAAGCTCACAATTGTAGCCCACTGAGAAAGATGCTGGCAATGGGTTTGTCATATATGGTGTCCATTATGTTTAGGTTTGTTCCTTCTAAACCCACTTTGCTGAGAGTTTTTATCATAAATGTGTGTGGATTGTATCAAATACTTTTCCTGCATCTATCGATATGATTGTGTGGTTTTTAACCTTCATTTTGTTAATGTGGTGAATCAAATTCACTGATTTGTGAATGTTTTACCTATCTTGCATTCCCAGAATAAATCCCACTTGATCATGGTGTATGAACATTTTGATGCATTGCTGTATTAGGCTTGCTAATATTTTGTTGAGGATTTTAGCATCTATGTTTATCAGGGATATTGGCCTATAATATTTTGCAGTGTCTTTATCTGGTTTTGGAATTAGGATTGATGCTGGCCCTGTAAAATGAGGTTGGGAGTCATCTCTTGTGTTGAATATTTTGAAATAGATGGAGAATTTTAGTTCTTCTCTGAATGTTTGGTACATTTCACCTGTAAAGCCATCTGGCCCAGAGTTTTTGTTTGTTGGGTTTTATTTTTTCATTACTGCTTCAGTTTTACTAGTTGAATTCCATTTATTCAGATTCTCTGATTCTTCCTGACTTAGTTTTGGAAGATTGTATGCTTCTAGAAATTTATTCATTTCTTCCATTGTCTAATTTGGTGTATAAACTTGGTGGCAATGTTTTCTTATAATCCTTTAAATTTCTTTGGTGTCAGTTGTTACTTTTCTTTCATTTATGATTTTATTTATTTTATTCCTCTTTTTTTGAGTCTGGTTAATGGTTTGTCAATTGTATTTATCCATAAGTAGAAGCATATACTGTGTTCATGAATAGAGTTAACATTATTAAAATTTTAATAATTTTACAAAGCAATTTATAGATTCAATTCAATCCCTATCAAGATAAAGGCAAATTTCACAAAACTAGAACAAATATTCCAAAATTTCTATGGAGCTACAAAAGAACACTTATAGCCAAAATAATATTGAAAAAGAATAACAAAGATGAAGAAATCATGCTATCTGATATCAAACCATACTTCAAGGATATCGTAATCAAAACAGCATGGTACTGGTATAAAGACAGACATCTAGATCAATAGAACAGAATAGAGAACAGAAATAAATCTGTGCCTTTGTAGTTAATTAATATTTGCAAAGGAGGCATAAATATACAATGGAATAAAAATAGTATATTAAAAAATGGTGTTGGGAAAATTGGGGAGATGTGTGTAAAAACTGAATTAGATCACCTTCTTTACCACACACAAGAATAAATTAAAAATGGAATAAAAAGTTAAATGTTAGACTGGACACCATAAAAATCCTAGAAGAAAACACAGACAGTAAAATCTTAGACATTTCTTACAGAATATTTTTTCTTGCATATCTCCTCAGACAAGGGAAACAAAAATAAATAAATGAATGGGACTACATCAAATTTAAAAAGTTTTATACAACAAAAGGAAGCATTGACAAAATGAAAACACAACTCACTGAATTGGAGAACATAGTTGCCAATGATACATCTGATGAAGGGTTACTACCCAGTATTTATAAAGAATTAAAAACTCAACACACACAAAAACAAACAATCCAATTAAAAAATGAGCATAGAACCTGAATAGACACTTCTTCAAAGAGGACATACAAATGGCCAATAGACATACATAAAGATAAACACGAATCATCAGAGAAGTGCAAATTAAAACCACAATGAGATATCACCTGTCAGAATGACTATCATCAATAAATCAACAAATAACAAGTGTTGTCAAGGATATAGGGAAAGGGGAACCCTTTTATACTATTGGTGGGAGTACAGACTGGTGCAGCCATTGTGGAAAGCAGTATGGAGTTTCCTCAAAAAATTAAAAATGAAACTGCCTACCACACAGCGATATCAGGGAATTTATCCAAAGAAACCTAAAGCCCTAATTTGAAAGGATACACAAGGCCGTCCATGCAGGATCCATCCATATAATATGAAAAATAGGGACATTGATTGAAAAGATACAAGATACAGAAGTATTGTTCCTACAACAACAACACCTGGTACCCTTCAAAGTTATGACCTCCTTGAGGAAATCTGGTTCTTTGGTAGTGGTTTGAATCAGGTCATTAGCAACAGCGGCACCGTGTTCCTTCTGTTCTGGTAGCAGAATCCAAAGAATAAATCTTGCCATGACACATTTCATGCCAAGATCCTGTGTCAAAATCTCAGACACAGTAGTTTTGGGAATCTCCAGATCAGGTTCTGGTTCTCGCACTGTCAGTTGCCAATCTTTGTTGATTGAAACCTGTACATGGTCAACATTCTTAGGTGTCCTGCCTGTTGCAGGCCTTCCCAAATGTGGATCACTTTCAACAGATTCTCAACCATCTTTGAAACATGTGCCACACTTTTATTTGCACTGCACTCATTGCATCATCTGTGAAAGCTTTCTGAATCATCTAAATAGTTTCTACAGAGGAATGTTCCAGCTTAATGCAAAGTTCGATGCAGATGCATTGCTCTACTCAGTCATTTCTAATATGATGGCCACACAGTACACATGCTCACTCAATGGTGTCTACCTCCCTTACTGACTAGTACAGTGAAGTCATCATTTTTCATGCATGGACATTCCAGGCCACTCCCCTGGGCTGCCAAGTTACATTGAAGTCACACAAACTGATTATATTAATAATGGCTGGAGTTTTTCCAGATAGACATTATATGCACCCCTATGTTCATTGCAGTGTTATTGACAAAAGCCAAGATCTGGAAATAACCCAGGTGTCCATCAGTAGATGAGTGGATAAAACAGCTATGGCATATTTACAAAATGGATTACTATTTGGGCATAAAGAAGGAGATATGACCATTTGTGACCAATTGGATGGACCTGGAGAATATTTATGCTGAGTGAAATTAGCATTAGAGAAAGCCAAGCACCATATGATTTCACTCATATATGCAATCTAATGAACAAAATGAAGTATAACAAGCAAAATGGAGGCCGACTGACTCAGATTGAGAGCAGACTGACAGCTTGGGGATGGGGAGATTGAGGGTGGAGGGACTGAGCAAAAAGGAAAAAAGAAAAGAGTCCTGGCTGGTGTGGCTCAATTGGCTGGAGCATTGTCTTGTCCATAAACTGAAGGGTTGCAGGTTTGATTCCTGGTCAGGGCACATAGTACCTAGGTTATGGATTTGGTCTCTGATCTGGGCATGTATTGGAGGCAACTGATATCTCTCTCTTTCTCTCTGTCTCTCCCTCTCTCCCTCCTCTCCCCCCTCTTTCCCTCTCTCTAGATTCCCCTTCCTTCCTTTCTTTTTAAACTCAATGATGATGTCCTCAAGTGAGGATTTCTTTTTTAAAGAGAGAAAAAAACTCATGGACAGAGACAACAGTGTGGTGATTGCCTGGAGGATGGGGGAAAGGGGAAGATAGAGAAGGGTGTAGGGTATATAAATGGTCATGGATGGAGCCTTGACTCAGGATGGTGAATGTGGTGGATCCTTGCCAGCAGGATCTGTGTATACTGTGGCTGCTAGAGAACAAATACACATGGACAGCAGAAGTCCTGTGGAGAAAAAGGGACAGTGTGGCCACTCTCAGAGAGAGAGAGAGGGCAAGAGAGCCAGAGAGCCTAGTCCCTGCCTGGACAGGTTTTTATTGCTTCTCTAGGTACATTACATGGAGGGTGGTCCTCATTTACTATGCACACGTTCACTGCTGGGATGAATGTTACCTTTTACAGATAACAAAGGAAAAAGTGTTGCTGATTACTTCAAAGAGAAGGACGTTGCAGACCAAGGGCAAAAGTAGTTGATCCAGTCACACTCCATACTTGGGAGGTTTAGCACAGACTTTGAGAAGTTGCAGTAAGGCCCTGTGCCTCAATTCAGGGTGAGGGAGTTTTAGCAAAAGCAAGTCTCATAGCAGTCTAGGTACAATGCAAGCCTCATTCCCCATGGGAAAACCTCTCGGTGGGCATGGTTCCACATGTCACTTACTCCCCATGGGTTTTCCATGAGGAGGCTGAGCTACAATTTCACCCCATGCAAAGCAGTTCCCTACAGGTGAACATACAATATAGTGCACAAATGATGTGTTAATGGAATTTCACACCTAAAACTTGTGTAATTTTGTTAACTACTGTCATCCCAATAAATTCAACAGAGGAAAACAAGTAAATAATGAAGTAAATATTTTTAAATAAAATATAAAGTTGACCTCTATGTAATACATCAAATTCTTAGCTTTTACCATAATAGGATATATCAAATTATATATTCTGTCCTTTTTTATTTGGTTATGTGTGTTACAGCTTCAAAATTAAATAACGTTAAATAGCTTTTTATTGGACATTATATTTAGTCATTGCTTGTAAATAGCTATTAGGTAGTCTAGTAGCCTCGGAAATTACATGTGATATTTACATTTCTTGCTTTCAAGAGTAGTCTTGTGCCCTGGCTGAGTGTCTTGGTTGGTTGGAGAATCATCTCATACACCAAAAGATTGTGCATTCCATCCCTGACTGGGGCGCTTATGAGAGGCAACCAATTGATATTTCTCTTTCACATCGATGTTTCTCTCTCTCTCTTCCTTCTTCTCTCCCTAAAATCAATGAACATAGTCTCAGGTGAGGATAAAAAAATGTATCAGCCTACAATATTTATAATCTTCATCAGTCTTTTGTTTGAAAACATTAGAGTTTCTCAAAACTATACACAAAGCTCATGTAACATTTTTTTTCTTTTTTCATATCAATGTATGGTTGCCTCTCACGTGCCCTCTCCTGGGCACCTGGCCTGCAACCCAGGCATGTGCCCTGACCGAGAATCAAACCAGCAACCCCTTTGCTTCACAGGCCAGCACTCAATCCACTGAGCCACACTGGCCAGGGCTTGTGTAACATAATATTTTTAAAAAACAGTGAGAAATGCCCATGATTTTACTGAAAGAATTCTAACAAATGTCAGAGTATTGTCAAAACTGTTGATGTCAAGGCAAATATGAGGTTAAAGTTACCCATTTAACGCCCTCTGAATTATCACAATACATCCTTTCTGTTAAAAAGGAATTGTCAACAATTCACGACAGCAAAAAATATTTGGATTTTAATAGTGAATCGCCTTTTAAAAAAAATGATTTCATAGTGAGACAACTAAAAACCCTCAGTGGTTGCTGAACCAGCCTCAGCTCTCTCCAAGGACTACTCTCATTCCAACGCTCAGTTCAGATTATTTCAATAATCTGAAAGAGGGGAAAATGAAGTTACACAAAAAATGGAGAAGAGCTGAAGAAATATCTTCATCTGCCCTAGTTTTTCTTGTTTTAACCTTTATGCCTTTGTATGTCATTGATAAACTTATATCTGATTATCAATGTAGGAGGAAAAGTGTGAAGATATGTATCCTAGTCCTAATAGTTTAATCATAATGAAACTCAATTTCATTCTTGCAAAATGAAAACAAAATACAGTCAGATTGTTAATGTAAAATTTTAAAGCTGAGAAGTTCAAGTGAAGTAATATGAGGTTGATTTTAATATTAGTTACACATATGTAGAATAACTGATGGTGCAAAACTTTTATATAAGCTATGAAATTATAAACCCATATAAATTTACAATGTGTCCATAGAATACAATCTTTTATATATGAAAAAATTATACATTATATTGACATAGGATTAATTATTGCATCCAGTAGGTATAACAAATCTACTCTAATAGGCTTCCTCAAGTTTAAAATGCCCAATATCATCAAACTTATTATTTATAATCCATTATGCAATTTAGGAATAAAATTAGTTAAGGAGGCAGATAACTAAATCAAGTTTCAGTTTGCCTCTCATTCTCTAATTTTGCCCCTGTGCAAATTACTCATCTTCTGGGATGCTGCCTTCTCATCTGTAAAACAAGGAGCTTACATTACATAATCTCTAAAATCCTTTTTAGTGCCATAATTTAAAGATTCTATGGCTTTCTGTTCAACTTAACTAAATCAAACTATTTCATAACTATTTGTATATTCAGTTCAGGAATGTGTTTTCTTTAAAGTTCTGTCACTTATCTAAACTTGGGTGTTGGGATGAAAACAGTAAACCAGGTGACACCTTATGTATCAGTGATTGTCCTTCAAAGTTGTGGCAGTTTTTCTCATTCAAAACACACATAGTTCCAATCCTCAGAAAGTGAGAATGTCTTACGTAGATACGTGCTGAAAGATGGTGCTGTACTGATTGACATGGCATACTGAGACTATTTTTTGTTGATGTTTTTATTTATTTTTAATTCTCTTTTTCTATTAAAGCTTATACTCAATATTATTTTGTTTTTAGTTTCAAGTTCACAATGTGGTGACTAGACAATCAAATCTTTACAAAGTGATGCTCCCTGTATTTTCAGTATACCCACCTGGCACCACATAGTTATTATAATATTATTGACTATATTTTCTACACTGTACTTTATATCTCCATGACTATATTATAACTACCAATTTGTACTTCTTAATTCCCTCAATTTTTTCACCCAGTCCTGCAAGCCCCTTTCACTCTGGCCATCAACCATCAGTCCATTCTCTGTATCTATGAGTCTGTTTCTGTTTTGTTTTTCATTTATTTTATTCTTTGGATTCCACAGGTGAGTGAAATCATATGGCATTTATCTTTCTCTCTCTGACTTACTTCACTTAGCATAATACTCTTTATGTCCATCCATGCTGTTGCAATAGTAAATTTTCATTTTTTATGGCTGAGTAATATTCCATTGTATATATGTACCACCACATTTTTATCCATTTGTCTATTAATGGACACTTGGGCTGCTTCTGTGTCTTGGCCATTGTACATAATACTGCAGTGAACAAAGGAGTATATGTCCTTTCAAATTAGTGTTTTGGATTTCTTCATATGTATACCTAGAAGTGGAATTGCTGGGTCATAAGCAATTCCGTCTTTAACTTACAGTAATTTCATACTGTTTTTCATAGTGGTTGCACCAATCTGCATTCCTACCAGTAGTGCCTGAGGGGTCCCATAGCTCCATATTCTCATAAACACTTGTTTGTTGATTTATTGATGATAGCCATTCTGACATTTGTGATGTGATATTTCACTGTGGTTTTAATGTTCAGTTCTCTAATGATTAGTCATTTTGAGCATCTTTTCATATGTCTATTGGCCAAGGACAATAGACCTTCATCTGTATGTCCTCTTTGAAGAAGTGTTTACTCAGGTCTTCTGCCCATTTTTTAATTAAAATGTTTTTTGTGTGTGTTGAGTTGTGTGAGTTTTTTATAAATTTTCGAAATTAAGTTCTTATATGATGTATCATTATGAATGCCTTCTTCCATTCAGCAGGTTTTCTTTACATTTTGTTGATAGTTTCTTTTGTTACATAAAAACTTTTAGTTTGATGTAGTCTCATTTGGTTTTTTTTTTGCTTTCCTTTCCCAAGGAGATATATTAGAAAAATATTGGTAAAAGAAATGTCAGTTTACTGCCTATGTTTTCCTCTAGAAATTTTACAGCTTTGTGTTCTATAATAGTTCATTTTGTGTTTATTCTTGCATATAGTGTAAGAAGCAGGTCTTAATATATATATGTTTTTATGCTAGTACCATACTGTTTTGATTTCTGTAGCCTTATAATACAGTTTGATATCAAGCAGGATGATACCTTCAACATTTTTTTTCCTCAAGATTGCTGTGGCTATTGGAGTTTCTTTGTGGTTCCATATAAACTTTTGGATTATTTTTCTAGTTCTGTGAACACCATGTATACACCTCTGTGCTTAGGGTTGAGCACTGCCTTCAAATAGAAATAGACTTCTACTATTAACTCTGATAGGTGATGCCTAAAAAATTACAGACATGTTATTTTCCATGCTAACATGTCATTTCTCCTTATATTCCATTGGCCTATGAAAGTCGTGTGGCCAAACATGAGAAGGGGTTTAGAAAATAGACTCTTCTTCTAGGGAAATAATAATGGGGATAATAATGTAATTCACCACAAGTAGCAGGGCTCTGAATAGCATTACTGAAGTTCAAAAATAAAAAAAGACCCTTTGTAGCTAGTGTTTATCTGTCAAAGCAGCATCATGGCTTAGTGCAGCCATCAGCTAATCATATAGGCTTTCGCACGTGGCAGCTTCTATGTCTTCACCTGCGGGTCCCCATTTCAGTGCTAGAGGCCACTGGGATCACCAGGGATGGCTTCCTGAGATGTTTGATTTTCCCGACTTCCTGGATGCCAGCTTCCCTGACTTGTACTGCTCTACACTTTCAACAGTTCAGCAAACCTCTGACTCCCTCAGTTAAATTCTACCATCTTGAAGCACCTGGACTGATTCTCCATTTCCCTAATGGACCTGGACCGATCCATATAAAATACACATTCCAGTGAGTGCAGAACCTCAGGAAATAACCATCCAAAGACATTCTTTTAATGAGTACTGAAATATAAAATATAGTTTAAAAATAAATAATAACAAAGAACATAAGAGTAGAGAAATGGATGTATAGAAGGAGCTAAATATAGAATCCAGAGTTAAAAAACTAGGAAAGTTTGATTATAGAAGATACTGTAAATGTTATAAACTTGGACAATGTAATATTCAGAACTACCAAAAACCAGGAGATAAGGAACAGAGGGTGAGAGGAGAAGTTTTAATGTGCTAATATCTAAACATCAACATCTTTCATAGCAGGTCATGGATAAATATGGTCTAAAGTTTAAGAATTTGACTTTTATTTTTAAGTATATTTTATTGATTATACTAATTATAGTTTTCCTAATTTTCCCCTTTATCCCCCCTCTGCTCTGCACCCCCCAACCCTTCAACATTCCTCCCCCCTAAGTTTGTGTCCGTGGGTTGTACATATAGGTTCTTCAAATTCTGTCTCCTATACCATTTTTGACCTCTCCCCATCTATTTTATGCCTCCCATTTATGCTTCTTATTCCCTGTACCTTTAAAGTAAAATCCGGTGTCTTCAGGTTTTCCATTATCTTTTATTTGTGTGTGTGTGTGTGTGTGTGTGTGTGAAACTTGTACTTGTGATTTGGAATTAATTCATGTATATTCTTTCCATTTTTCCATTAAATTTTTAAAAATTCCTTTTATTTTAAAATAACACTTTTATATAACATTCATAAAATTCTTTCTATGTATTTTTTATCTGTATATACTAATGTTCATCAAAATACTCCATTGGTAATATATGAATTATTTTTGGTTGACAAAACTTTATTTTATATAATTTAACTATTGTTGAATTTTATTAATAATGGAATTAAGTCACTATTTCATATAAAAACAAAAATAATTAGCATTAGTTACTTTTAAACCCCTATCAAGTATAGTATAATTGCTTTAGATTTATCAACAATCTTTTTTTCCAAAAGTAGTATGAAAAACATTATGTACTTCTATAAAATTGATTATTTGCATTTGGATTTGAGTTACTTATCTTTATATTTTGATGTAATGCAGTATATTTAATTAAAAGACTCCAGAAAATTTAGAGAGGGGTGGAAATGATCTTAAAATCAAAAATTAAATTAATAGCAGAGCATACCAATGCAAGAGAAAGGGTTATTTCTAGTCACCAACTATGAATTAGTGCTATTAACTTATTAAACAATTTTTATTCTAATAATTCTACACATGCTGATAAAGTTCAAAACAAAACTAATAAAAATTTAACATGATTATCTTGGGGGGGAATGGTGTAGACCCACTGATCTGGGTAAAGATCATTTGCAACTCTAAGAAAAAAAGGTCACTAAATCTTAAACTATTGCCATACTTCAATCTAATCTTTCCTTAAAAAATAGAGAAAACACCTGTTTCTTTAAGCAATTTCAAATTCTGAAAATCAAAACACAGATAAAACAATATTCCATCTTGTGTGTTTTTCCATGACATTTATCCTGATAGATCTATCTTGCCAATGAATATTTATGAGGTATACTGAATCACTGACATACATTAACCTCCCAGGGTGTATTACTGGGGATCAAAAGGGTGGTTATATATTATATTCTCAGTCGCTGACTCAATCCTATAAGGAAAAGTTGGACATTGTTAAGCTCTGAATAGAGAATATGTCTTGTATTGGAACAAGTCTGCAGTTCTGCCACCCCCCAAATCCCCTTCCAAAGAAGAAGATGGAAAAGATTCTTCTCTCTGTTCCATGTGACTCTTACTTCCCTGATCACTACTGAACATTCAGACATGGGGGCCTGTGAGATTGTTTCACACAAGAACTCTGTTCAATGTGGAAAAAATCTAAATGAGAGGTTGATTCATTCAGTTCACTAGCTTTTGAGTTCCTACTAAGTGCTAAGTGTTCCATAGGGAATTGGTGACACAGTGCTCAACCCAAACGGACACAGGCTCTACCCTCCTGAATCTTACAGTTTAGTGAGAGAAGCAGACAGTAGTCAAAGTACCCTACAAGTGTGCTGAAATGTGTCCTTGTCACAAAAGCTTATAGGGAGGGCAGTCATAATGGAAGGGAAGGCTGGTCAAATGTGGCTTCTTAGAGAAAGTGACATTGAACTGCTGTGTGAAGGAAGAGAAGCACCAAAGCAGGTAAAATCATATGGGTAAGTCAAAGCCAAGAGCATGCCTGAATGAAATCAGCTGGGGACAATACAGCAGAAAATGAGAAGAGAAATCAGGGCCGATATTCATGAAACCACGCATTTAAAGATAAGGAAGATTTTGGGTATGAGGCCACAAAGAATTGCCAGTGTAAGACAGAAAATTGCACTTGAACAACAATTAAAATACATTTATTAAAAATATTAAAAAGTTAAAAAAAAAAGTGCCTGTGTAGATGTAGTTGGAAATCTAGGGAAATGACTAAATCAATCATAGCTTTTTCTCTTGGGGAGAATGGATAGTTGTTAGAAGAGTTAGAGACCAAAATATATAGACATGGAAATAAATACTCCCACTGGCTGGAAAACCACGTGTAAACACAAGCTAGGAAGTGGAGGGGATTACAGAGAAGCCTTTGCTGGAAATGACTGAAACAAAGACAGATAAAGTCACCCAAAGATCAGGGCAACAAATGCTCGTTCCTGTGGGGTCATAGCATTACATGATCACAGGGGCTCCAATATATTCTAAACAAAGCCCTATTTCTTGAATAGCACTGCCGTCACATACACTTACACACATATTAGTTGAAATCATTTCTGGTTTGTTACTTTCCTGTATATTCTTATAATAAATGCCTTTCTTTTTTAATTTAAATTATTTTATTGTTGTTCAAGTACAGTTGTCTATATTTTCTTCCCATCTTTCCTCCGCACTCTGACCAAACCCACCTCCCTCCCTTGCTTCCACCCTCCCCTTGGTTTTGTCCATGTGTCCTTTACAGTAGTTCCTGAAAACCCTTCTCCCCCGGCTATCCTCTCCCTGCTCCCCTCTGGCTATTGTTAGATTGTTCTTAATTTCAATGACTCTGGTTATATTTTCTTTGTTTTCTTTTGTTGATTATGTTCCAGTTACAGATGAGATCATATGGTATTTTTCCCTCACCACCTGGCTTATTTCACTCAGCATAATGCTCTCCATTTCCATCCATGCTGTTGCAAAGTGTATAAGCTCCTTCTTTCTCTCTGCTGAGTAGTATTCCATTGTGTAAATGTGCCATAGTTTTTTTATCCACTCATTTACCAATGGGGCACTTAAGTTGCTTCCAGCACTTGGCTATTGTAAATTGTGCTGCTATGAACATTGGGGTGCATAGGTTCTTTTGAATTGGTGTTTCGGGGCTCCTAGGGTATAATCCCAGCAACAGAATCACTAGGTCAAAAGGTAGTTCCATTTTTAGTTTTCTGAGGAAATTCCACAGTGGCTGCACCAGTCAGCATTCCCACCAACAGTGCACTAGGGTTACCTTTTCTCTACAACCTCTCCAACACTTGTTTGTTGATTTGTTTATGATGGCCATTTTGATGGGTATGAGTTGGTATCTCACCGTGGTTTCAATTTGCATCTCTCTGATGGCTAGTGATGCTGAGCATCTTTTCATGTATCTCTGGGTTCTCTGTATGTCCTCCTTAGAAAAGTATGTGTTCAAGTCTTTTGCCCATTTTTTAATTGGGTTTTTTGTCTTCCTGCAGTGGAGTGATGTGAGTTCTTTATATATTTTAGAGATCAATCCCTTATCCGAGGTCTCATTGGCAAATGTTTTCCCATTAATAAATGCCTTTCAATTCGAGTCACATAAGTATATCTATCCTTTAGCAACTTGGAAAGGACCCAACTAGCATATCTAGAAAGTAAGCTTAATAAAATCAAGTGCTAGCTTATTATGGTATAAAACTACAGAAAATTGTTCTTACTATTAAGTCTTTTGTCTACTTGAGTGAAAAAAATAATTAGAAAAACTATGAAAGAACTTTTAAGAGTGTATAATATTATTGTGGAACAAAATCTAGGGCTAATGGATTATCCCAGATGATTTCAATAGGTGGTCACAAAAAATGTGCCATACCTTCATGCGTAGGTTAGATAGTCAGTGGGCAGGAGGGAGGCTCATAGAAAAGAACTTAACCTGTGGCATTAGTTATGGGATGGTACGACATGGCTCAGTAACATTTTGTTCATTAAAACACTCTGTTTCCATTGTGCGCCTTACAAAGATATCACCAAACAAAACTTACACTGCGGTGCTACCATAGAAAAACTACGTTCTTCTTATCGTCAGGTTCTGATTTCCATCTGAACCACCAATACACAAAGATAAAGGACCTAAAATATTCACATATATTTCTGATGTAATACTAATGCTACCATTGATATTTTCGAGTTGAAAATGACTTTCATCAGATTAAAGTAGGAACGTTGAACTTTTGATGTTTTTGACATACTCATGTTTCTCCTTTACAAAGTTATAATTACCCCTATTTTTTGGAAATGTATTGAGATTCGTGAACAAAGACAATCATTATATCAGCTATTTGAGAATCTTTGAATTCATCTAATCCTACCTCAACCCCTTTTTTCTCTGTATAAACTTATATGAACTGGTAAGACCACAAGTAATTTGTAATTTAGAGAGTTACATTTACTGATGTATTTCAGTGCTTACCTAATACATATGGGTCAATATCTCCTCTCTCTCATATGTCATCAATGTTTCCCTTTCTCCTAGATCATTTCCATCAATATACAAAGGTACTGTAATATCTCCCATCTTAATAACCCTACCCAGATCTCTCTTCAGGTACTGCCTTATTTTCCTACTCATCTTGACAGTCAGATTTTTACAGGACATTTGTTAGCTCCTTTTATCCCATTCTGTCTTGAATCCACTCCCACTGGGCATTAGCCCTCATCACTCCACTGGTGTTACCTTTCTCATGATCACAAGTGAACTTCATAGAGCCAAATGCAATGGTCATTTCTCTATTCCACTCTCTTTCTGTATTAGCAGCATTGGCATAATGCATTACCCCTTCAAGCATTTTCATTTGGCTTCTGGAACAACTCTCTTTCTTGATTATCTTATCATACCAGCCATTTTTCTCAGTCTGTTTGCTCGTTCTTCCTCACCTCTTAGACCTCTTAACCACAGAGGATCCTGAGTTCAGCATTCAGAATTCTCTGTCTATATCCACTTCCTGGGTGAGTCCATCCAGTCTCATCAATGCAAGTGCTATCTATATTTTAGTAACTTCAAATGCGAGTCTTTAGCCTGGCCTTCTTTCCTGAAATCTAGGCTCCTATATCCAGTTCTCTACTTTACATCTCTACTTAAATGTCTAATAGACAAGTCAAACTTAAATCCACTATCAAGCTTTTATACCAGCCACTTCCATCCCTACATGTTGGTTCTCTGGAAGTCGCCTCAATCTCTGTAAATGGTAGGTTACACTGTAATCCACCTGTAAGATTTTTGTCAACCAAAAACTTTAGAGCCATCTTTTCTACAACCCTGCATATAATCTGAAAGTAAATTCTTTAGGCTCCTTCAAAAATATACTTAAAATGTAACTGCTCCTCACCTTCTCTGTTGCAAACACTGTGGTCCAAACCACAGTCATCACTTCTCCAGGTGATTGCAGTAGTCCCCTACCCGTTCTTCCTGTGCCCACCCCTGTTCCCTAGTCTGTTCTGCACATGCCAGACATACAAGTTTGACAATCTTTGTCAGATCACAGTACTCATCTGTTCATGGTGCTCAAAGCACTTACAATGGCCTTCAAGGTACTACGTGATATACCCCAGGCATACCCACAGATCACCTCAGAGCCCACCACTACCTTTCTGCCTTCATCTCCTACCCCTTTCTCCTGACTCAGCCACATCAACATTCCTACTCTTCTGAGCACTCACCCCAGGGCCTTTGTACTTGCTGTTTTCTCTGTTTACAATGCTCTTCTCCCATAAATCCTCATGGCCTATCCCCTCACTCCCTTCAGATCTCTGCTCAAATGTTACCTTATTTGTAAGACCTTTCTTGAGCCCCTTACACAAAACAATGCCCTCCCCTCCCCCTTCTTGTCCATAGTACTAAACCTCATCAGGCATATATAGAGTTATGTATTTATCTGTCTTCACCCACTAAAATATAAGCTCTGTGAGGACATCAACTGTGTTGTTGTGTTAATTCGTATATGCCCAGCACCTAGAACTGTGCCTGTCATGTAATAGCTACCTCACGTATATTGATTGAATGAATGAGTTGAAAACTTTGGTGGCTAAACATGCAATGCAAAATATCCCTCCCCTGCACTTCTCTCTCTTGAACTATGCTGTGGCTTACTGGTGTGAGAGGATAAGCTGGCCTCATCCTGGTCAGATGCTTCTCTATATCTTTCTCTATAGCTCGGCTCAGAGATTTCACAAGAAATTAGTGTGGGCCCCTCTTGTTGTGGAAACTGGGCTTTGTTTGACTCCTAATCATACTGGCTGTTATGTCTCTCACTGAAGGTGATAGGGCCAAATGTAGTTTACAGTATTTAGCTATAAAGTGCATTTAAATGGGCTTGGTTTAAGTGGTAAAAAAATGAGTGTGTATTGTTATGTGTTTAATGTTTTTTATCAGGAAGTCTAGTTATCTTTGGCCTTTAATATCCCTGATGCCCGAGACAATTCTTCTGTTCAGTAAAACTAATTTATATGGGATTTTTTTCTATTTTATATTTGATAAGCAAGAAGTTGTGAAACCATGATCTTTTCAGATGCTATACTTACTCCAAATGAGCATAAGAGGCATCACCAAACTGTCAATAAAATATAGTATGAAGCAGTACAACTTGAAATATTATTTCAAGAAATGTGAGGACAACACATTTCATTAAACCTATTTTTTTTAAAGAAAGAATACAGGACATCCATATTTCACATCAATTTCAGCATCACAGAATTGGACTGATTGAAATTCAACCTATTTATAATTTATAATGAAATGTAATTGTGGCTTGTATTTTAATTTTCAACTGGCAACTGGTAATCTTCCCATTGACATCAGTGGAATAAAACAGTGTCTATGCTTGGCAGGCAGCGTTTACGGCTGTATATGATGCAGATAAGTTTGTTTGGGAATGTAGACAATCACAAGAGATAGGACCTTAATTTAACCCCAAGCCTGAAGCATTTCCTCTGGGATGTGGATGACTGATAACATGGTGGAGGGCAGAGAAAGTATGGATTTATTGAAAAATGGATGTTACAAGCCACGGGTGTTAAATTTCTTCCTCTAAATCATTGTTTAAAAGGACAAGCTTAGATTCCTGCTTCAGGATGAAACCCTAAATGTTACTAGAAAAAGAAATTTTTTAAATCCCAGGTAGTTGGCATTTTCGACATTTCATTTCAAGCAATGCATTCACCTCTATCTCATCATAAGAGGGCATAGCAACACTTGGCTTCTAATATCCTCTACCTCAGTGATTTCTAATTTAAAGAAAATGACTCCTTTACTGACAGCTTGGTAATCTTTCCCATGGGGGCAACAGAAAAAAGTCTCCTGTTCATGACACTAATGAGCATTATATAATAAGCAGATCCTTTAAATGGTGAAGTAAATAGATCTTTATTAACTTACCTTCGAGACAGCAAGGATGGACCTGGAGAGCATTATGCTAATTGAAATAAGCCAGTCAGAGAAAGACAAGTGCCATATGATTTCACTTATATGTGGAATCTAATGAACAAAACAAACTAACAAACAAAAGGAAACAGACTCACAGATACAGAGAACAGACTGACAGCGCTCAGAGGGGAGGAGGGCTGGGGGGCCGGGTGAAAAGGTGAAGGGATTAAGGGGAAAATGACTCATAGAGCCAGGCAACAGTATGGTGATTACTAGAGGTAAAAGGGGGGTACATGATGATAGAAGGAGATTTGACTTGGGGTGGTGAACACACAATACAAAATTTATAGATAATATATTATAGAATTGTACACCTGAAATCTATATCATTTTATTAATCACTGTCACCCAGTTAAATTTAATATAAATGTTTCAAAACTTTCAGAAAAAAAAGATTATGTATTATGTGTGTCTATATCACAAACCTCAAGAATAACCTTTTAACAAAATGCATAAATAAACCATAATAGGTTTCTTGCCTTCTACTAAGCAAAAATATCAAGAGCTTCTACAAGGGCAGAGGTTAAGTAACTCCTTTATTTTCTAATGATAAAGTTAATTGTGTGAAACCTAATTCTACTGGGTTGGAAAAAGATTTCTTTTTTAAACTAACACTTGGCCCTCACAGCAGTTTTTTCAAATATTCTAATTCTTCAAGTGAAACTTACTGTCATCTTCTGCTATAGTTTTAACTACTTCACAATTGCAAGCAAAACACTATATACCCCATTTAAAATGACTAAGAACAAGTAACTAACTGGTCTTTACTGGGGCTTCTCGGAGTAATAGTTTCAAATATCCACTAATAGTAAATAGCCCTTATTATCCCTTTCATTGGATTGAACTAACCAAGTGGCACCATTCGGTAGCTAATTATAAAATAACCTACATTATAGAAGAATTAACAGCAATTGAATCATCTGGAGAGCTGCCATAGTTTTTCTAAAACTCTACATACACATGTGAATTTTAATGTATCGTTTTAATTACACAGTTCTTCCTAGTGAGCCCCTGTCATTACCTAGGCAATGTATGTGTATTTCTTTTGCCTTGATTACAAAGTCAAACCATTTTAGCTGAAATTAAAAATCTGTGTATTTCTAGAGAAAACAGAGGACTGTGTTTTGATAAGGACTCAGAGGGGGGGGGTGAGACGTAGCCCTGTAAGAAAGGAGGGCTGCCTGGTCTTCAGATCAGACAGCAGCTAACGAAACCCTAAGAGGGTTTGTTACATGAGCCAGTGGGCTGAGGCGACCTTTAACATGCAGGAAACTGGAGTTAATTAAACTGTTACCCGGATCCTCTGTCATCCAGGCCGAGTGCTCTGTCCCAGGTCCATTTACATCTTAGAATTGAAAAAATGTTCCCAGGATTGTTGATAAACCATGTTTACTGTCTCTATCGATTTGCTACTTTTGCATAACCTTTATGTTTTAATTATCTTATAGTGTTTCTTGAAGGCTTTTCTGCAGCAGTCACTATGTGAGTAGACTCTACTGGTAATTACTAAACACTACCTGCACACCTTTTAATGGATTAATCTGCTTCAAAGTTATTAGGTGACTGCAGGAGCAAAACGATTAAGGAAGAAAATAATGTTATATTACTGAAAGGCTATTTCCAAACTGCAACTGTGCTTATGTAGAGGAGACGCACTCGGATTATTGGTCAGCTTTATTCAGTGAAATGCCTAAGGGGGAATTATCTTATAGATAGTATGTCAGAAAAAGCACGCACCATGTGATTATCAAGTGGATAATTAAGATACAAATGTAACACCTGGTGAGGTTGCAATCTGTGAAAACTCTGGGGCCAGACCTTTTTCTGCTATATTTGTATCAAATGAAATTCATAGATGAATATTGCACAATGTGTGCTTATTTTTCATTTCAGCTAACATTTATTGAGTGTTTACATTGTACCAGAAACTGCACTAAGAGCTAATGAGACGGGCCATCTCACGATCATGGAGTTGTGATGTGTTAGCCCAGTTATCAGGTGGAGAGGCGGAGGCACACAGAGGTCCAGTAATTTGCCTCAGGTCACGTGGCCTGCATGTGGACTTCCAGCTTTGGGTGTCTGCTAACACTGGGCAATACCCGATGGGGTGCATTTCAATAATGAGTTCTGAATATCACTAGAGGAAGGATTAGACCTTGTTCCGCTTTTACATGTTCATTTCCAGGTACTGGTCCAAAGCTTTTCATTTGAAGATCTGATCGTGACAACTGTTTCTAAAATTCAAAGTAGCTCCAACCTAATTATAGCATTAAAGAACATTTATGTGCACATACTCTATTTCAAGGCACTTGCCAATTATGAATGGATGTCTGTCAGGAGATTTAACAAGGAAAACAGATGAAGAATCTGTCTGTTCTTCTAAAACAAACAACAGCAGCAGCACAAGTTGGAGGAATTGGAGCCCCTAAGGTTCTGGTCCCATATAGGGGCAGACACATGAAGCTCAATAAGTCATATGAGCTGCTCTTCTACCCTGTCTCCCAACCCTCTCTCCATCCCTCCGCCCATCCCATGTTCAGTAGGCAAAGAAGAATAGCATAGGACTTCTGAACATGGACTCTGAAGCCAGGCTGGTCAGATTCAAATGCTCTGACCCATACTAACTACATCACGTTGTGCAAATTAGCCACTCCGCCCTTAGTTTCTCCACCTGTGAAATGAAGCTGATATATTGAGAAGAGTTGATGGTGAAGGTTAAATGCATTACTATAGGTAAAGTACTCATAAGAAGGGCTCTCTTAGGCTCCTACATCGAAAGCACAGTATGTATCACTATACTTACATAACTAGTAGAAGTGGAACAGTATCCTGGGCTATGCTAGGCCCTTAGATATAGTCGTATAACATTACCTAATTAGTGATTGGCTGAAAGACAACAACAGCGTGATGTAGTCCTTGATCCCCACCATCAGGTCCTTTCTTGAATTTTCCCATGATATACTTAGGCCCCCTGGGGGAGCATGGCTGAAAGAAGAACTCTAAAACAAGCAGTCCAGTTCCCAGGGCCCTCAGAGTCACTCTGGACCTGAGGTTCCAGTGCCCCAGGGCTGCCAGCACCATGGCAGCATCCAGTCTTGTGGCCATGCTTGGGCCATCTGCACAGGCCCTTTTGAAGTAACACTAGGCTTCGGCTAGAAACTTTTGCAAGATCTGCACATCTTCCCAGAAAATCACCTCCCTCTGGCCATGCTTATAGACTGTAGGTACATAAACAGAGACCACTTACCTGGCCCTCAATAGTTGCTTGCTTAAAAAGAAAAATGATACATATTTTTAAAAAATCAATAGTTCTCATTAGTAGCAAGAAGAAAATGGTCTACACGTAGTCACAAATGCAGAGGAAACTAACAGGAACGTAGGGGAAAAACAAGATGTTTTCCTCTGCTGTCTCATTTTAGGTTCTCTGGCTGTGGCCCTACAAATTAGCTTAACAAAAGACAGTAACAAGAGAACATCAAAAAGTTTCTTACCATGTGCATCTCTCATACACCTGGGAGGGAGCACCCAGTGATGAGTAACTCAAAGGGGTGACTAAAACTTGGGCTTATATAGCATTTTACCAAATAATAATAAAGTTTAAAGAACCGACAATACTAAGGAAACAGACTTTGGGCTTCTAGGGACAGCAGGTGGTGGGAAGGAAATGTCTGTTGGACGAGGACTTTGGCAAGGCTGGCTACCTACCAGATCCGACAGGTACTGTCTCTGAGGTGGTAAGGGTCTAGCGTTGTCTCCCATGACTAACTTCTGTCCTTCCTGGTACAGAGGAGAGGTGGACACCTTTACACGCTTACGTTTTTTTAAGCAATAGGGGGAGGAAATAAGGCTGTCCTTATATGGGCTTCTCAATTGTTTTCAGTTCTGAATATTCCTTATTCAGAGTGGCATATTCTTCAGTAGGTGCTTTCTGCTTTATCTTCCAAAAGCAACCCATTCTCTCTCTCCATTGCTGCAACAACCACGATCCAGAATGTACAGCAGAAAGGTGGGACCACAGTGCTTCAGTGCCAGCTCTGCAACCTGTGGGTTCAGCAATGCACTTCTGTAGCACCCCGCTTCCCTTAGACATTCTGAGAGAAGAATGTCTAAGGCTGTCAGAATTCACTCTTTTCCTGGCCTACCTGTGGCCCCAAATCCTTCTCCTTGGAATTCAATGCCCACTTTCACCCCCTCCCTGCAGGACATAGGCCATCCCACCCCACTCCTTCCTCTTTGTTTAATACCTTACTGGCCACAGTAGGACTCGATGTTGTCTGGTGGTACCTGTTTTATGTGTGTTACACGTTCATCTTGTGAACGCGTAAAGATGATTCAGGTGGCTGATGGAAAAAATTTTTTCTATTTTCTATTTTAATAGTTGTGTACTTACTTATTTTAATATACTTACAAACACATCAGCATATCAAAACTATAATTTTATAGATATTTTTGCTCAGAGTAAGCCCAAGAAAACACAAATAAGTTGAAGTCATACAATGAAAACTAGAGTTAACTTATATGGGTGTGTATATGAAAACAGTACACAAACGGAAGGCGCGTACCCAGTCCTACCCTGACTACATGGTGGACCCAAGTTATGGCTAAGATGAAGGGTATTCTTTTTCCTAGTTTATAATTGAAGAAATTAAGAAAAGGAAGAAGTGACTTATAACAATGCCCACGTGTATACACTATTAGCTATTTCATTAAAAACTTTAATGAATGCTATAAATAGATGGCTACCATTTTACTGATTTGTTGTTTTCTTATATTCTGTTGTCACTTTTGAAGGGGAGTTATTTGTTGCAATATTGGAAAACCTCCATCAGGCCACCAAGTGGGTTTGTCACACAGGTCTGACAGGACTCTGCCATCCCTGAGCCGAGGGACCACCTGGCAGAACCCAGCAGGAAAATGTCCTGTGAAACACACGTGCAGATGCTGGAGGATTTTCCTTAATGTTTTACTTGTAAGGCTTGTCCTGTGCCCACACTTACACTTAATTAAAATCTATTGTTTCCTTTGGGGTCAGAGAGAATGATAACCTCAGTGGACGGAGAAATCTGTATTCGCAATAAGTTTGTAAATCTTCCTAGTGACTTGTTTTTAACTATATTTTACATATTTGGGGGAGTCATCCAAAGGAAATGCTTAATCTCTAGTAGTTGGGGTACAGATAAAGATTAAAGTCATCATGGATTTCTTTCAGTTAATTCTTTAAAGGCAGCATTAAAAGGCTGGAAGAAGGGGGGTGTTCTCCTTAGATTACTATCACTGTTTTGAATTAGGACTGAATAAGGAAGCAACAGTCAGAGCTGGGCTTTTAGCTACTTGCTTTGTAACTATTATGTTGAGAACTGGCCCCAGGTCCATGTTTCCTAACTTGGCCATGGCCCGCAGGCAGGCAGCCAGGCACCACTGTAGAGCAAGTGCGGTACCTCTTCCTGAGGCTCAAATTAGCTTTAGTAAGTCATTTTAAATCATTCGTAATCAAAACAAACATACTGGAGTTGAAAATAAATTACTCAAAACATTTTAAGATAAATCACTAGATCCTGAAAGGAATATTGAGCTTTTAACAGATCTTTTTAAGCTCAATCCCTCCCAATTCCCCAGGGGGGTACACTCACTCTTTTCTTCAACCCTTCCTTAACAAGAATTCATGTGAAGAATGCTTCACTGTTTACGTGAGTCCTTCACTGTTTCTGGTGCTTCCAGCCACCCCCATGTATGCATATCTTCCAGCTCCTTGCATCCTTGTGCACTTGGCCTTAAACTTGGGGTTCCCCAAACTTTCAGGGGTCCACAAACATAGCCTCAGCATCTACACGGATCTACATTTTAAGAAATCCCTCCTTGGAACTTTCTCTCCACTCCATAATAAAACTCAGATACCATTTTACATTTTATTGCTTTTCATGAACTTGAAGACTTCTCCAGTTAAGGGGATTTTTGTTTCCATGGGCAAGAGAGAGGTCCTGCCGCTCCGTGCATGCACTCTTGCATGCCAGCCTCTTTGCTGGCCTATCAACTCCTAGGCTCTGGAACATGATTCTGTAGGAAAGCTCACTGGCTGGCAGCTGGCTGAAATTTAGAATTCTGTACTGCTTTACCTAGATCAATGCAAGCCACTTTACCATTAAAATCTCCTCTCTGCCCATCTCTCACTCCTTGGGCTGAAGCACTATCCTGAATGAATTTGACTGACTCTGGTTGGTGCCTCAGCACAACTCATGAGGCATAGTATCTATTAAATATTCATATTCTGTTCCTGGGGTGATGATTTCTATTCCAGATCAGAGCCATTCTGATGCGTTTAAACATCAATATTTCTTAGCTTACTTCATCATGTGTCCGTTCAGGTAGGTGATCATATAGCCAGTCTGTATATGTTCCAAGACCCCCGTCCTCTGCCAAGAAGGATGCTTTCTTAGATGTGAGGAAACTGATATACAGTCCTTTTGTTATTTTTAACTGTAGACATGAATTAGATGCTTGGCACACATGAATGGTTTTTAAGTCATCTCTTTGTAATGTAATCTGTTACAGTGTCTTCATCACCATGCCAACTGGAAGGACTTTACTGTTCCCTTTGACAGGAAAGTGGAAAACAAGGGCTAAAAAGAAACCATATTTATTTACATCTTGTTTCCATAGCGGTGGGGAGCAGGAAATGCTTTGAGTATATTACCTAGCAAGTTGTGAATGCAAAGATGTCAGGCCTTGCTATGTATGTGTCTGCTCTGGTGGGAAAGCGATTATACAGAATGCTGTCCCATTTGCTGTCTTAGCCTGAGCTCAGAGGCAGTGCCCCACACAGCTCTGTCCATATTCAATATGGCTGGAAAATTGCTGCCTGGGGCTTGGTTACTGGTCAGCCCTTCTCTGGTAAACCTGCCCAGGGCAGGATTTAACTCACTCCTCTCTCAGGGTTTTTGTCTTTTTTTGTTTATGCTGTTACCACTCTTGCTTTTCCTTTTGGTTTCTTTAAAAATTATTTTCTCTCGTTCTCTCCTTCCTGAGATCTGCTATCATCAGGCTGTCTCCAGGTCAGCCTCCTTCCCCTAATAGTAGGCCTCCCTCTGGCCACACTGAAAGTGTCACTGCTGTTTCTTTCCTCTCAACACCAGCTGATGGAATGAATGGCCTGCTTCCGAGTTCAGGTTTGAGAGCTAGAGGTGTGATTCTCAGCACCCTGACTGGGAATGCTGGAGAGCCTGCTTTGCCGGCTTGCTTTTTAACTCCACACCCTCCCCTGCTCCCTAGATGAGTGCAGCACTCTCTCTGCTGCACTTAACACTGCCAGTGTTAAGAATTCAAATGCATTCACCACTGTCTCGGAAAGTGCAGGACCCAGAAGGATGAGACCCTCCTAACATTTACGCATCACCTTCGGTTTCCCCAACCTTGAAAGGCATGGTGTATCCTAACAAAGATGATTTCTGAGCAGCACGGGGCTAGGATGGCTTTTTACATGCCAATCACAGAACACAACAGATGAAATTCACTTGGAGCATTTGTGTCTGTAAGTCCTGAAAAACTGGGGAAATTAAGGTCCTCCCCCATTCCTTTCAGAAAGCATGTGAAAGCATTCGTTTCCTACTAAATGGATTTAGTCTAACTGCCTAATTCATTATGCTAAAACCATGAAGCAATTTCCTGTTCAGAGCCCAGCTCACAGGCTCTCTGTTGTCAAGTATTTGAATTTCAGATTAGAAATGTGTTCATTTGGATAGCTTGAAAGGAAGGCTTTGTTGTCAGCTTGGCTTCATGTTCTGCCAGGAACCGAAACCCTCCTCTTCAGCAGTCACCAGCAACACACCAGGCAGCAGCTCTAGACTCAGTGCCTTGAAACAAACACCAGCACCTCTGGCCTCTTCGGTCAAAGCCATGATTAGAGGTTTACCCTCTAATAATACAATTCTCTTAGCTGACCATTTCTGACAGATAGACACAAATATTTAGGGTCTCCAACCTATCTACCCCTTCAATATCACCATCAAAATTTCTTTTTTTTTTAAAGGAGTATTTCTGTCAGAGTATCCTCTGGAGTAGCTTAGCTCTCTTAGTAACTGAGCCATTTGTTACTGAGCAGTGAAATGAACTGGCAGCTGCATTTTCATCAGCCTTTGACTTGTCACTTGTCTTCACTTACACTGTGTAGAACTACCCCATCCACCTGCCACTACCTGTGATGTTTTCCCATTATTGATCTTAGAAAAATATACACAGCTGCTCCGAAAGTCAAAGGTCATACTTTTGAGCAAAAGAAATGAAGTTCAGGAAAAAACCCTGCAACAAGGAAAATCAAAGCGTACATTTAATTGGCTAATAATCAGGCGATCCCAATAATGAGTAGCAGTTCAAGGGGCCATTTCTTGAACAAATTTTTGTATTTCTGAAGCTGCAAGAATCTACAACATTGTCACATTTTGATATTGTGATTCTACTGCAACCATCTCTCTAGTTATTAATCAATCAATATTTATCGAGGATTCTTTTATCCAATTATCAGTGTAGTTCTCATCTTTGATGTTACCATCAAAGATGGGTTGTCATTCACATTAATAACTGATATTTGTTTGGTGCTTTACAATTTCCACAGTCCTTTCATCAATATTAGCTCACTTGTTTGTTTGTATTCTACCAGATGAATTTAAGACTTTCTAAATTGAGACATGACATCAGTTTCAGGTGTACAACAATGACTTAATATTTGTACATACTGTGAAATGACTACCACAATGCCCAGTAACCAGCCACAGTTACAAATCATTTTTTTGTGATGAGAACTTATATGATCTTCTCTCTTAGCAACTTTCAAATATACCACACGGTATTATTAAATATAGGTAACATGCTGTACATTATGTTCCCATGGTTTATTTATTTCACAATGGAAGTTTGTACTTTTTGACCCGCTTTGGTCATTTTCCTAAACCCCTACTCATCCAACTTTCCCATGCCCCTTGTGTCTGGCAACCGCCAATCTGGTCTCTGTACCTTAGAGCTCAGTTTTGGGGGTGGGGTCAGTTTTGTTTTGGTTTGTTTTTTTAGATGCCACATGTAAGTGACATTATATAATATTTGTCTTTCTCTGTATGACTTATTTTACATAGCATAATGCCCTCAAGGTCCATCCATGTGGCAAATATCAAGATTTTCTTTTTTACTGCTGCGTATTATTTCATTTAACATGCATGTATGTGTCACATCTTTATTTTCTTTGTTCATTTATTCATCAATGGACACTTAGGTTCCTTCCACATCTTTGAGTGTAGATAATGCTGCAGTGAACATGTGTGTTGCATTGATCTTTTCAAATTAATGTTTTAATCTTCTTCAGATATACAGAAGTGGAAGTTTTAGATCATACTGTAGTACTATTTTTAACATCCTCACCAAAGCATACTATTTCTTGTCTTTTGGAAGATAGCTATTTTAACTATATTTTATTGTTATGCTATAACAGTTGTCCCACAGTTTTTTCCTTATTCTCCCTCCACCCTGCACTCCTCACCCTCCAGCATTCACCACCCCCCTTAGTTCATGTCTATGGGGATACATACAAGTTCTATGGCTTTTCTATTCTTATACTGTTCTTAACCTCCCTGTCTATTTTATGCTTACCAATTATGCTTCTTATTCCCTATACTTTTTACCCCCCATTATCCCACTCCCTGCTGATAACCCTCCATGTGATCTCCATTGCTGTGATTCTATTTCTGTTCTAGTTGTTTGCTTAGTTTTTGTTTTTCAGGTTCAGTTGTTGATAGTTGTGTGTTTAATTGTCATTTTACTGTTCATATTTTTTTATCTTCTTTTTCTTAGATAAGTCCCTTCAACATTTCATATAAGGGCTTGAAAGTCCCTTCAACATTTCATATAAGGGCTTGATGATAATGAACTCCTTTAATCTGACCTTATTTGGGAAGCAGTTTATCTGCCCTTCCATTCTAAATGATAGCTTTGCTAGATAAAGTAATCTTGAATGTAGGTCTTTGCCTTTCATGACTTTGAATACTTCTTTCTAGCCCCTTCTTGCCTACAAGCTTTCTTTTGCAAAATCAGCTGATAGCCTTATGGGAACTCCTTTGTAGGTCAATCTCTCCTTTTCTCTTGCTGCTTTTAATATTATCTCCTTATCTTTAATCTTGGCTAATGTAATTACAATGTGCCTTGGTGTGTGCTTCCTGGGGTCCAACTTCTTTGGGACTCTCTGAGCTTCCTGGACTTCCTGGAAGTCTATTTCCTTTGCCAGACTGGGGAAGTTCTTCATGATTTTTTCAAATAAGTTTTAAATTTTTGTTCTTCTCTTCTCCTTCTGGCATTCCTATGATTTGGATGTTGGAATGCTTAAAGTTGTCCCTGAGGTTCCTAAGCCTCTCCTCATTTTTTGGAATTCTTGTTTCTTCATTCTTTTCTGGTTGGATGTTTCTTTCTTCCTTCTGGTTCACACTGTTGATTTGAGTCCCAGTTTTCCTTCTTGTCACTATTGGTTCCCTGTACATTTTCCTTTATTTCACTTAGTGTAGCCCTCATTTTTTCATCTAATTTGTGACCAAATTCAAACAATTCTATGAGTATCCTGATCACCAGTGTTTTGAACTGTGCATCTGATAGGTTGGCTGTCTCTTGGTCGCTTAGTTATATTATTTTTGAAGCTTTGATCTGTTCTTCTGTTTTGGACATTTTTTTTTGTCTTGTTACACCTGTTACACATTGAAGGGCAGGGCCTTAGGTGTTCACCAGGGTGGGGCAACCCAGTTACTGGGTTGTGCCACTGTATGTGAGGGCGGGGTCCGAGAGGGAACAATGGCACTTGCTCTGCTCTCTGTCGGCTCTCAGTCCCCTCCACCACTTCCCCCAAGCAAACTGGGCCTTTCTGGTGCTGGTTCCCAGGTGTGTGGGCTTGTGTGCATTCTAGGACCCTGTGGGTCTCCCCAACGAACTCTCCTGTGAGGCTGGGAGTCTCTCCCTGAACCTCAGCCCCCATAGGTGTTTTCAATTGGTGTTTTGGGACCTTGAGACTCTGGTGTTTTCATCTTGAGACCTTGTCCATTTGTAGAACTTTCAGGTACTACACTCTCCCTAAGGAGAGTTTTCTCATCAGTAAAGTATGTCATCTTTCAGCTAGTTTTCCCTCACAACTTTTCTACGAGACTCTGATTTAAACACAGGGGAGATCAGTGTAGGCATTTAGGTAAGTTACATCCAAGTCAAAAACAGTATATACTCGGAAAGTGAAGTGCAAGGCACAGAAAAGAGGAATGGAGGCTTAGAGGCCAGTAGACTAGGGTAACACGGATGTTACAGCATACTCTGAAGTGGGTGGGGGAGGGGAGCTCAGATCAGAGCTATAAGCAGCAGGCTTGCCTTGAGCATAATCTACAGCTTACTCTGATCTCTGTAAGTGTGTAAAAAAGAAAAGTTGATACTGATGGGCATGTGATCTGAGCGTGAAACTGAGACTGTTCTTCTCCAGGTGTACACGCTGCTAGATGACAAAATATCCATCCCAAATGGAAAGATCAGGGGCTCTGTCTTCCTCACATTATGCGCCAGCTCCTACCAAGCACAAAAGCTAACGCATTAATGCTAGTCAATAGAAACTCTTAAAGTGTGGAGAGATGTCTCTGGAGGAGATAATAGTAAGGGATGTGAGGCACTAAGGTTAGGCCCAGACTCATTTAAGAGATTCAAATACATTCAAAACCTATTCACAGCACGGCATACCACTTACTCCCCAAGACCTTATTTGACATGCAATAATCTTACACACTCACAAAGAGTCATCAAATGAACAAACACTTTTGCTTTTAAGTATTTTCTGAGGCTAATACATTAAACATTGATAAACCCTGACAACAAGAGGAGATTAATACAGATATAAGTCTAATATTCAGTTTCTACAGGGAGAGTTGTGAGGTGCCCATCATATCACAACACACAGGACAGCCGTTGAGGATCAGTTGCCTTCTCCTGAAACCCCTGCACTGCTGAAAGCCACACAGGCAGCAGGCACCTGGCAGGGTCTGACCCTCTCTTCCTGGCTATAGTGTTCTCAGAAAAATTGCAGAACACTCTGGAGCTACAAAAATGATCTCATGTTATTAGGGTGTTTTGTTTCCATATGAAAAATACATTCACATTAAGCAAAGATTATGACTAAGAAGATAATGCAGATTATTAAATTTTCAAATTAGCAATGTAAATTATTTACCATAAATTAATATAAGACACCAGGGTCTCCTGCATAGCAGAATAGGTGCTGCCTTTTCCATACTCTGGTTACTGCTGTGTTCCTCTCCATGGGAATTTCATCCGTACCATTCACAGGATGACAATTTTATATTGTAAGGGGTCCCCTGGTAGTGGATATTAATTTATAATAGAGGGGACCAGCAGGGAGAATTTTTCTGTGTGCTCCTTGCCAGTAAAACACACAAACTGCTCCCCTGAGGCACATGCAGTTAGATATTAAAACACTGGTGATGGCACCAGAGTTATTAAGAGATATAATATACAACACAACCATATATAGTATATATTAACAATCCACAAAAAGGGAAAAGATTGTAGGTCCTAAAGAAAATCTCCCAGGATAAATCGTGCTCTATACTTTGCGGTGGTTTAAAAACACATAGTCTCTGAAAATACACAATTCATCCTCAGCAGGAGTCACAATTATCTGAGGTCAGATGTCTGAAATTTTTTTCCTAATGAAGCATAAAACATAAAATTTCTTATTTTTGTCTCTAAACCATAATAGAACTGCCAGCAACCAAGGGATGAAATAAATGATTCCAAAGTAATAGAAAGCATTAAGTTAGATTAGTGGTTTCCATTGTTCCTTAAAGGATTCCTATTCCACATGAAAAATATTTTCAACTTGACTCCTCAAAATGAAAAATGCATAATACATCTACTTCAGGCTATTAAAAACACTAATTGAGGATGTAGTTAATATAAGGGACTTTGCATTTTGATTAAGATCCAGCCAGGATCCTGTATAAAACTAACATTTAAAAAATGTATGCATGAAATTTTGAAATATTTTGATGAAATTATTTTCCAATGTGAAATTATCATTCTCTGTTAAGGAGCTCAGAAAGCATTAACCCCAAGGTAGGAGTGAAATGGCATAGGAGAGGTCACATAACACAATGGCGGTGGAGTCCAGAACAAACCAGGTTACTTCCTGCAAGTGAAGTAACCTCTAGCAATAAGCTAGAGTTACTCTCATGTCCAAGGGAAAATGCCTTGTCATCATAGCTATTTTTCAAATTGAAGTATATAATTGACATATAACATAATATTAGTTTGGGGTATACATAAAATTATTCAATATTTGTACCTATTGAGAAATGATACCCACAGTAAGTCTAATTGACATCTGTCACTTTATTTCTAAAATTTTTCTCTTTTGATGAGAATCTTTAAGATATAATCTATTAACGATTTTTAAATATGTAATACAGTATTATTAACTATAGTAACTTGCTGAACATTACATTTTCATGCCTTTTTTAACATTTTTTATTGTTGTTCAAGTACAGTTGTCTCCACTTCCCCCCGCCACAGCCATTCCATGAGTTATTTTACAATGCAAGTTTGAAACTTCTGACTCCTTCACCCATTTTGCTCACCTTCAACACATCCACCCCCATCTCTGATAACTACCACAGTAGTTATCAGAGGCTAACTACTGTAAGTCTGTTCTCTGTATTTATAAGCTCAGTTTTTATTGTCCTTGTTTAAATTCCAGGGAAAAATTGAGATTATACAATATTTGTCTCTCTCTATCTGACTTACTTAATTTAGCACAATGCCCTAAAAGTCTATCCATGTCTTGGCATGTATATATGTTGCCAATATATGGCCAATTTCTTCCTTTTTATGGCCGAATATTATTCCAGTGTGTGTGTGTATGATTACATAAAGAATATATGCCCTGTACTATATAATATATAATAATAGATAATAATTATGTTTATATATTTATAATTACATATAATATATATGTCACATATTCTTTATCCATTCATTTGTCAATGGACACTAAGGTTGTTTCCATATCTTGGCTATTGTAAATGCTACATAGATATTTTTTCATCAACTACTCAGGAGTAGAACTGCTAGATTACATGTTCTAATTTTTTGAGGAACCTCCGTGCTGTTTTCCATAGTGGCAGCACTAATTCAGACTCTCATTAATAGTGCACAAGGGTTCCATTTTCTCTATATCCTTACCAATACTGTTTGATAATAGGCATTCTGACATGTGTCAGGTGATAGCTCATTGTGGCTTTGGTTTGCGTTTTCCTGATGATTAGTGATGCTCAGCACCTTTTTGTGGACCTGTTGGCTCTCTGTATGTCTTCTTTGGAAAAATGTCCATTCAGACCCTCTGCTCATTTTTAATTTTTTAAATATATTTTTTAAGTAACCCCTTATCAGATATTTAATTTGCAGATATTTTATTCCATATTCAGTGAGTTGCATTTTTTAAAGTTTTTCCTTTGCTGTGCAGAAGCACTTTAGTTTTTGGAGTCCTTGTGCTGCCTTTGATTTTGGTGTCATGTCCAGAAAACCATTGCCAAGGCACCTGCATTTCCCCTAGCAATTCTATGGTTTTAGGTCTAACATTCAGGTCTATTATCCATTTTGAGTTAATTTTGTGTATGGTGTAAGGGAGTGATAGTTTCATGCTTTTACAAGTGGGTGTCCAGTTTTCCCAACATCATTGACTGAAGAGACTGTATTTTTCTCAAATAATTTATTTATATCCATATCTTTTTTTAAAAGGCTTTATTTTATTTTAGAGAGATGGGGAAGGGAGGGAGAAAGAGTGGGAGAGAAACATCAGTGTGTGGTTGCCTCTCATGTGTCCCTTACTGGTGACTTGGCCTGCAACCCAGGCATGTGCCCTGACTGGGAATCAAACCAGCGATGCTTTGGTTCTCAAGCCTGCACTCAATCCACTGAGCCACACCAGCCAGGCGAAGAGACTGCATTTTGCCTAATGTGCATTTTGCCTTTTCTGCCACAAATGATTGACCTTAATACACATGTTTATTTCTGGTCTCTCTATCCAGTTCTATTAATCCATGTGTCTGTTTTAGGCCAATAACATACTCAAGGCCATCTTTTCATTGTTTAGTTTTTTTTCCTAGAGAAAAGGGGGGGGTGGGGAGGGAGGCAGAGACAGACAGACAGAAGTGTGAGAGAGAAGCATTAATTAGTTGCCTTCTCATATGCACCTCAACAGGAGATTGAACCCACAACTTGGGTATGTGCCCTGACCAGGAATTGAACCCATGACATTTTGATCTATGGGACAACCCACTGAGCCACACCAGCCAGGGCAACACACTCTTTTTAATGTAGTTTAAAATCAGGAAGCATGATGCCTTCAGTTTTGTTCTTTCTCAAGATTCCTTGGCTGTTTGAAGTGTTCTGTGGTTCCATACAAATTTTAGAACTGCTTTCTGTTTCTGTGAAAAAAAATGCTTTTGGAATTTTAATAGGAATTGCAATGAATCTGTAGATTGCTTTGGGCAGTATGGATCTTTTAACATATTAATTCTTCTAACCCATGACCACACAATATCTTTCCATTTATTTGTGTCTTCAGTTTATTTCATCACTGTCTTATAGTTTTCAGTATATAGGTTTTTTATCTCCTTGGTTAAACTTATTCTCATGTATTTTTTCTCTTACAATTGTAAGTGGCATTTTTTCATAATTTCTCTTTCTAATCTTTGTTGTAAGTGTATAAAAGCACAGCCTATTTTGGTATGCTGATTTGGTGTCCCAAAACATTGAATTCACTTATTAGTTCCAACAGGTTTCTGGTGCCATCCTTGGGGGATTTTTATATGTAAAATCGTGCCATCTACAAACAAAATTTTGTTTCTTCCTTTCCAATTTGAATGCCTTTTCTGTTTTCTTATCTCACCTGATTGGCCTGGCTAGGACTCCCAGTACTATTTTGAATAGAGGTGTGAGGGCACGCATCCTTGTCTTTCTCCTGATCTGGAGTCAAAGCTTTCAAACTTTTGAAGTTAAGTATGATGTTAGCTGTGGGCTTGCCACATATGGCCTTTATGATACCGAGATACATTCCCTCTATACCCACTTTGTTGAGAGTTCTTATCATAAATGGATATTGAATTTCATCAGTTTTATGGTATTGTTGAATTCTCTTTGTTAATGTTTTCTTGAGGATCTTGGCAAGTATATTCATCAAAAATATTGGCCTGTATTGTGTGTGTGTCATTCTTGTCTGGTTTTAGTGTCAGGGTAATGCTGGCCTTACAAAATTTGTTGGGAAATCTTCCCTCTCATCTCTCTCTCTCTCTTTTTTAAGCATTTGAGAGAGATTGGGGCTAATAATTTTTTGAATATTTGATAGAATTCATCAGTGAAGCCATCTGGCCCTGGACTTTTGTTATGGGGAGGTTTTTGATTACTAATTGAATATCCTTACTGTGTTGAATATCCTATTCTGTGTTTAGATTTTTATTTCTTCTTTATTCAATTTGGTAGGTTGGATGTACTAGGAATTTCTTCTAGGTTGTCAAATTTGTTAGTGTTAATTTTTCACAGTAGTATCTTACATTTGTATTTCTGTTGTATTAGTCATAACATTTTCTCTTTCATTTCTAATTTATTTAACCCCTTTTTTTCCTTGGTGAGTCTAACTAAAAGTTTATTAATTTTATTTGTATTTTCCAAGAACCAGCTCTTAATTTTATTGATAATTTTTCTCTGTCAAAATTATTCTTTTTTATTTATTTCTGCTATAATCTTTATTTCCTTCTTTCTACTACCTTTTGGCCAGTTTCTTCTTTTTCTTATTGAGGTATAAAGTTAGGTTTTGGTTTTTCTTCTTTATGTAGTTATTGTTTGCTAGGAACTTCCCTCTTAGAACTATGTTAGTTATTTCTTTAAGTTTTATTACATTTTATTTCCATTATCATTTGTATCAAGGTATTTTTTAAATTTCTTGTTTAATTTTTGATCCATTGGCTTTTATAATTGATACTTAGTATAACATTATTCTGGTCTGAAAAGATACTTGATATTTTTGTCTTTCCAGTTTAAGATTTATTTGTGGCCTATGCTGGAAAATGTTCATGTGAATTTGAGAACATGTATTATGATACTTTTGGATGACATGTTCTGTATATGCTTAAATTCATCTGGTCTAACGTGTCATTTAAGTTCAGTGTTCCCTCGATGGTTTTATGTCTGGATAATCTATTAGCAACAGTTGGGCATGAAAGTCTCCTACTACTATTGTATCACTATCTTTTTATCCATTTAGGCATGTTTATATTTGCTTTACACATTTAGTTGCTCCTGTGTTGGGTACATAAATAGTAACAAATGTTGTATCCTATCTTGGATCAAACCCTTTCTTATTATGTAACAATCTTCCTGTCTCTTAGGATCTTTTGTTTTGAAGTCTTTTTTTATCTGTTATGGGCATAGCAACCTTTGTTCTAGTTTATGTGGAATAACACTTCCATCCCTTCACTCTCCATCTGTGTGCGATTTCACATCTGAAGTGAGTCTCTTGCTCACAGCATATTGACTACCCAGCCATTGTAAGTGTTTTGACTGGAGAACTAAGTCTATTACATGTAAAGTAATTATTAATAGGGATGTACTTCTTGATGTTTTGTTCATTGTTTTCTAAATGTTTTGTAGTTCTTCTGGTACTTTCTTCCTTCCTTGTTCTCTCCCTTTGTGGTTTGATGATTTTCTGTAGTGGTATGCTTAGATTCCTTTCTCATTTTGCTTTGTGGTTACCAGAAGCTTACTTAAAACAGCTTATATTTATAATGGCCTATTTTAAGTTGTAACTTAAGTTTGAACACATTCTAAAGTTCTACATGTTTATCCTGCTCTTGTTTTATGTTTTTAGGTCATATTTTACATATTTTTATCTTGTATATCCCTTAACTAATTATTGTAGTTACATCTTTTCACTACTTTGTCTTGTAACCATTAGACTAGCTTCACATGGTTAATCCATCACCCCTAACATATTTACATTTATCATTTAGATTTATAATTTTTATAGCCTGTGTTATGAATTATTTCACTTTTTTAAGTTTAAGGAAGCCCCTTTAACATTTGTTACAAGGTTGTGTAGTGGTGAGGAACATTTTTGGCTTTTGCTTGTCTGGAAAACTCTCTCCATCCTTCAGTTCTGAATGATATCTTTTCTGGGTAGAGTGTTTTGGGTGGTTTTTTTTTTTCTTTTCCTTTAACTATATCATGTCATGCCCTTCTGTCCTGCTAAGTTTCTGCTGAAAATATATGCTAATGCTCTTATGAGGGTTCCCTTATCCATGAAAATGTATTTATCTCATTGTCTTTAGCTTTTGCATTTTAATTGTAATGGATCTTGTGTGTCTTTGGGTTTATGTTACTTGGAACTCTATGGGCTTCCTGGATGAATGTGTGTTAGCAAGGTAGCAAAGTTTTCAGCCATTATTTCTTCAAATAAGTTTTCTGCTTTTTCCTGACACCTACATTGCAAATGCTGTTACACTTGATTTTTTTTATAAGCCACTTAATCTGTCTTTACACATTTTGTTGCTCTGACTGGGTGAGTCCCACTGTCCTGTCTTCAAGTTCACAGGTCCTTTCTCTGCTTCATCTGGTCTACTGTCGAAACGTGTAGAGTGTTTTTCAGTTCAGTCGCTGGATTCTTTGGTACTTTCTGTTGAAGTTCTCACATGTTCATTCTTTCCCAGGTTCATTGAACTACTTTATCACCATTATTTGGGATTATCAAGTAAATCAGTCACCTCCATATCATGATTTTTTCTGAGGTTTTGTCTTAGTCTTTAGTTGCAACACATTTGTCTCATTGTGTATGACTCCGTGCTGGTTTCTATGCATGAGATTAAGCAGCCACCTCTTCCTGTCTTGAAGGATTACATTTGTATAGGAGATGAGCCCTACTGTTCATTCTTGCCCCTGTTCTTGTCACTCAAACCTTTGTGATTGTCCAAGTAGCCAATTTGTTCTAAGTCGCTCCCAGTTATTGAGGGTTTTACACCACCTATCAGTGTCTGAATAGGGTGGTGCTCAGTCAGCACCTAGCTGCTGGCCTATTGGAAGACACATCCTCAGGTTTCAGCTTTTAAAGTGTAGTAGTTTTCCTCTTATCTGTGATTTCACTTCCTTAATTACCTACAGTCAATAGCAGCTGAAAAATATAAATGGAAAATTCCAGGAATAAACAATGAGTTTTAAATTGTCAGCATTCTGAATAGTGTGAGGAAATCACACTCCATTCTGCTCAGGATGTGACCCACCCCTTTGTCCAGCACATCCATGCTGTATACGCCATCAGCCACTTAGTGGTCATCTTGATGATAACATTGACCATCACAGTATCACAGTATTTATGTCCAAGTAACCCTTATTTCCCTCGTGGTGCCTAATTTATAAATTAAACTTTATCATAGGTATGTATGTATAAGGAAAAAAACACAGTATATATAAGATTCAGTACCATCCATGGTTTCAGGCAACCACACAGGGCCTTGGAGCACGTGTCCTGCAGATATGGAGTGAGTGCTGTATGCAGCTATGTATACAGTCCTGTGGGACCGCTGGCACAGGCCCCACTGACTAGCACAGCCAGGCTATGTGGAGGTGACCCTTGTGTGGCAGTTGCAAATATCAGGCTGCTAGACAAGTGTGCAGCTCCTTGCTGGGGGACACGGCTGAGCTGAAACAAGGTAGAGGAAGTGGCCAAAGTTGGTGTCCACCAGCCGGTGTTCTGTGAGAGCACCTCTGTTGGCTCTAGACTTATGCCAAACCTGATTCCTGCCTCTCAGACTAAAGCTGCTGGACAGATAGACCTCTTTCACAGAAAGAATGAGCTTGTGTTTCATTTGTATGAAAGAAATGAGTTGCATAGAAAGAATGAGCGTCTATGCAGTGATGTGGCAGGGAGGGGTAGCTTACCAAACTCTGTTCAGTTCAGTCCAGTGGGACCCCAAAATAAAAGCCCTTCCAGCCACTAGAGCCAGGCCATCAAAGGACAATCCCCTGGGTGACATCTGCGAATATCAAGGGCCCAGATACGTGCAAAGGCTCCCCTCCGGGAGATGCTGGCCCTCAGGAGTACAGCAATAGGAGAATGCAAAGGGACTGTCTGCTCTCTGAGTTCCCTAGAAAGTATCGCAGGCAGCCCCTAAATGTGTAGTCAATTAGAAGCCTGCCCCTGATGCTTCAGCAAAGATAAGCCAATGGTAGGCCTCTTTCTCCTGGGCCTGTTGCCTCTTTGTATGCCATGAGGGTGGCAGTCATTTAAGAATCCTTTCTCTGTCACTGTCCTGTGGGACCTGGGAAGAGAAGCGCAGCTGACCCCCAGAGCCATGTGACATGGGGTTGTGTACTAGGGCTCCAGACAAGGGTATCATTTCCTTCTGGGAGACACCAGTGAGCTGCAGCAAGGCACAGGGCAAAGACTGTATCCCTGTGGCCTATCTCCATATGTCCTTCAATGCCTGTCAAACCAGAGTCTGCCCCTAAAGGTCTTAGTTTTTAGCCAGCCAAAAACTTTGATGGTTCCAGCACTGTGGGACTCAGGAACACAAGTCACACCAGTGAGCAGAGCCAGGCACCCCCTGGGCAGCAGCCACAAAACCCAGGACACCACATTCATGTGCTCAGAGAGCACAGAGATGGCTCCTGCTGCCTCAGGTGAGGTGTAGAGCATGAAGATGGCGCCCGATAGCCTCCCTATGCTGAGAGTACCCTAGCAAGGTCTCTAGGTATATGCTAAATTACAGGACACCCTTCAGGTAAGTGAGCCTCTCACACAGAAAGCCTGAGCACCTCTCAATATGCTGCTGCTTCACTGGGACCTACGGTGGGTAATTCTGAGCATGTGAATCCTTAAGAGTTGTTTCTCACTTTGCTACAGCCTGGTGTGTCTCATGAAAGCAAGCTCCATTGTTTCTCAAAGCTAGATATTTGGGGGGCTTGTCTCTTAGGTGCAAGTCTTAAAAATTGGGGTGCCCAATGTAGGGTTCAAACCCTTTGTTCATCTGAAAGAAGCTCTGAGTTTTGAGCTCCCTCCCAATTGTGCATTGCATGGGAAGGTAGCGTCTCCGCGCCTCCAGCCTGCTTCACTGTAGGGTTTTTCCCTCCTTTCCCCTCAATGTAGAGGAGATGCTCAACTGGTTTTCAGACAAAATTGTTCCATATGTGACTATCAATTCGTTGTGTTCATAGGAGAAGGTAAGTTCTAGATCTTCTTACATCCTACGTTGAACCAGAACTTGTATTTTTGAAGTAGTTATCTGTCCTTTACAAGTCTAGGCCAGCTGGAATGATAACGAGACCAAAGTTGGATAGGCCAATTATATCAACAAGAAAATTGCTACATGTAGTATTTTATTCCCTCTAAACATCTGACATTTTTGGAGCTCTTTTTTGAATACTCCCTATCAGATGGTAGTGTTTCTTCTTGTTCAGGGTTTGTCCTGGTCAGTCTTGTATATTGTGTGATTGCCAGTCTCATGTCAACAGTGTGATGTCTCCTGTGTCACCAGCACCAGTCCAGATCTGTCTCCACAGCCTCCTCTCCTATTTCCCAGTAGCTTACTGGGTAGGACTCACCCCTGGCAACTAAACAGTCTACCTCAATTCATGGTGTTATCACGCATCCAAACACTTTTATTTCTAATATAGTTATGTGTCAATGACAGGGAGACCTTCTGACAAACGCATTGATAGTTGATTTTGTCCTTGTGTGAACATCATAAGTGTGTATACACCAACCTAGATGGCATAGCCCACCACACACCTAGGCCACAAACCTGCACAGCCTATTATTGTGCTGAGTACTGCAGGCACTTAGCTCACAATGGTATTTGTGTATCTGAATATAGGAAAGGTGCCGAGAAAATATAGTATAAAAGATTTTTTCAATGGTGCACCCATATAGGGCACTTATCCTGAATGGAGCCTGTAGGACTGGGAGTTGCTCTGGGTGAGCCAGTGAGTGAATGTGACGGCCTAGGACACAGGTGGCAAACACAAGGCCTGCGGGCTGAATCCTGCCCGGCACCTAGTTTCTACCCGGCAATAGTGCCAAGCTCCTGCTTAACTGTTAAGGAGTAGTTACATTCATATAGTTCTAAAATTACATTCGGACCTTTGAAGGCAACCTGGAGGCTGATGTGGCCCCCAGTGAAAATAGGTTTGACACCCCTGATAGGACGTTATGGGCATTGCTGTAGACTTTATAGACACGGTAACCCAGCAGTATCACAAACACATGAATAATGCATTGTGCTATGACATTACGATGGCTACAACATCCCTAGGTAATAGGAATTTTTCAGCTTCATCACAATCTTAACAGGACCATGGTAATATATGCAGTCCATCATTGACCAAAAAGTTGTTATGCAACACATGACTGTAATTAAAACTGATTATAACACCTGTCTCAGAGTGTCTCTGATGATTAGTGAGAGTCAAACCGTAGGTACCTGCTACCTGTTAGCTGCCAATATCAATAATGCTAATTATTAGTTACACATCAAACATCTTTGACACTTTCCTCTTTCTAAGTTTTAAATGTCCCAAAGGACTCTCATGTCTTTTTTTGCTGCCCCCCCCTTCCTTCATCTCTGCCCTGAACTGTTGTAATAGCTCCCTGACGTCTGTCACTTTTGTGGCTCTGTGCCATTACCACCATAGCTATTTTTTTCTGAAAAACTAATCAGTTTATGTGACTCGCCAACTTAAAAATCCTTGTCAGCAGGAGCAACTCAGAAGTCCTTAGTTTGTTATGTAATAATGTTTTTGAATTGCCCAGCTTAACCTCACTGAATACATTCCAAAATGTCCTCAACACGCTGGTCCTTTCACACCCACTCTGCATGTACCGCTTCCTCTGGTGTGGTGGCGATATTTTGTTCTTCCTAATCCCATCAAGATCTTTTCTCTGGGCCACGACGCCCTTCTCTCTGTTCTAGGAGGCTGACTGCTGAAGACAAATTATTCTGGATCACCTTGCTTGTCCCCTTCTTGTTGAGTTCAGTCACAAGGAGCAACCATAAAGATCCAAGAACAAGGTTGGGGTACCCGCTTCTCTCCTCTCTCCCTCCTGACCATGGCCTCAGCCTGAATAATCAGCCTTTCAGGAAGGACCCGACCTCATCACTCCCGCCCCCTCTCCTTCAGACCCTGGAGTGCTGTCGCCAGAGCCTCCATTAAACAGTATCCTAAACATCCGAGCTGACCTGCCAACGTGTACACAAGATAAACCCAAGCTGAAGGATATTTGACAAAAGAACAACTCAAGGCCTTTTACACCATCCACCTCCTTCCCCTCCAAAGAAAGCCAGAGGAGACCACAGACAGGACAGTTGAAGGTGACATGTGATCCCTACTCAATCCTGAACCGAAGAGGAAAAATATTAAAATGTTGTTTTCAGGTTCCTAATTTGGTAATTATATCTTAATTTATATAACAATGTTTTTGTTCTCAGGAAATATATATCGACATATTTAGGGATAAATGGACTTGATGTTTACAAATTTCAGTGGTTTAGGAAAAGTGTATGTGTGTATATAAAAGATAAAAGTGGTACACCCATGTAGGGTGTATATGTGTGTCTATATAATAAATACATATATACACATGTACACATCTATCATCTATCTAGAGAGAAAGAAATTGCAAGTGTTTATACCATAATTGGTGAGCCCTGATAACTCTACTCATCAATAAATGCTCATTAACCATTACCTTCCTTTTAATAACTATTAATCAATAGAGCATAGTGTTTTAGATACTTTATATCCAATTACATTATCCTTATAACAACTCTATGAGCAGGTTTTGTCATTAGCTCCTTTGGCAAGCCCAGAGTTGCTGAGGTAAGGCCCTGAGCCTGGGTCAATTTGGCACCAGGGCTTTAAAAGCCTGATGCCATCTTCCTGCCCTGGGCCATGTTGGATGTGCCCTCTCCACCATGTTTCCAGAGCATTTTACACAGACCTCTTCTATTTCATTTACCATGGGACACTGTAATTATTTTTAAATCAATGTGCCTTCCTTGGTTTTTCTTCCCTCCAAAGTCTGACACATAGTAGACATATAACTGCAAGCAACTAAATCCTTGCTTGATTTAGCTGGTTTATTAAGTTGCAGAAACAAGGATACACTGTTTCCTCAACCTTTCCCACCACAGGAAAGGTGCCCTGGAGTGGGATGATGGAAGCATCACCAGCCACAATTGCTCGTCAATAGGACAGACAGCCGCCCACCACCTGTGGGTGCTGAACACTCAGAATCTGGCCCGTCCACACTGAGAAGCACTGTGAGTATAATATACACATAAGAAGTTATTATGAAATTGTATCATTAAATAATATTTTGATGGTTTAAATACATTGAAGTTAATTTGTTTATTTTTTAATGTGGTGACAATGAATTTAAAACTATACACATAATTCATATTTTTCCTTAAGCTAGTGCTGGTCTAGGTAGAGGAGCAAGTTACTAATTAAGCTGTTTGCTGATTCTGATTTTTCAATGACAAAAGCAGCAAATAATTCTTGCCTTCTTCATCCCTTTTTAAAACTAAGTGTAAGGTCTACTGGGGCAGTGTTCTTGAACTTTAAGGTACCGCCAACAGACATCTTATTAAAATGTGGATTCTGATCAGCAGGTCTAGGATGGGCCACACTGTGAGGAGGGCGAGAGAGAGAGATGAAGGCACGCCAGGCTGTAATTTGATGCAGGTGTTGGCATATAAATATTTCATTAACCTAAGCAAAGTCAGTATTTTAGGAAGTCTAATTACTGTTAACCACCTCTGGTTGTATCACATAGTCATAAGAAGGTGAGTTCCCCAAACTGAAAAGATGAGTTACCACCCTATTAATAAACTGCCAACAAATGTAAATACACCTTTCTATTAAGAATATCTAAGAAAGAGAATCATGCTAGCACTTACTCTATAAACACCAAGAGTCTTGTGACAATCCCAGCTGTGGCTCAGGGCGAAATTACCCCCTGATCATCTTAGGTCATCACCTAAGATGACCCCTGAATTCTGGTGTTAGGGAGAGATGTACTTAAAATAGAGCTGGATTGGAAAAAAAAAAAAGACTCTGCTTCTCCTATGGTCATAGAACTACATCTAAATAGTTCTGTATTTCAACATAGTTTTTAAACAAAAGAATCTCTTATTGGTTTCTGGATAATAACACATGCAGGTTAACGTGGGCCAGGAACTGTGCTCTAAGACAGAACAAGCAAAGCTGGAGCAGTCAAAGGAACGTTCTCTAGGCTGTCAAACACTAGTATTGGGGGGGTGGGAGGAGCTGGTGATGCACCCAGGAATAAGGGATTGTCAATAGTGTTGCGCCCAAAATGTTACCATTTCCAAGAGAAAACTTGAATGACGGAGTATTTTTGTGAACTTAATATTAGTGTTACCTTTTATCACACTGTGAGCTAAAGATGATTCTTCTCATTTTGTAGAAGAAACATGAGATTAGATGGGAGCCAGCACTTGAAAACTCTAAATCCCCTTTCATTTCCAACTGCAGTGTGAACCTTTGGTAAGAAACAAAAGAAGCAAATTGGAGTGTGAGGCCACGTTAGTGAAGGTGCTGTGCCAGAAATTTGTCTGGCATCCTCTCTGGCCCTAAAATATACCTTGTACTCCCTCTTTCCCCTTTTCACCGGCAAAAACACTTCCCTCAGAGAAATAGATAATGAGCATATTTGTCCTAAAAAAGAATGTAATTGCTAAATCTCAGACAGCCACTAACAGAACAGGGGCAGAGCAGAGCAATCAGCAGGAGAGGCAGGTTGGCCATCACCCTGCACTCATGCCTCCTTAGGCAACATACTGCACGACAAGCCCTTTTCATTCATGCAGACACCCAAGATATTCTACCATGATCTACCAACAGAACGATAAATTGTTTTAGTTACAGTAGTCAAACAATAAACTCCCAGGCAGATGATGGAGTTACCTCAAAAAATTAAAAACATAACTGCCTGGTGACCCAGCAATTCCACTTCTAGGAACATATTGGAAGAAACCTGAAACACTAATTCGAAAGGATATAGGCACCCCTATGCTCACCGCAGCATTATTTACAACAGCCAAGATGTGGAAGCAGCCCAGGTGCCCATGAGTAGATTCACACGATGGAATACTACGTGACCGTAAAACAGAAGGAAATCTAACCTTTTGCAACAGCATAGGTAGACCTGGACAGTATTATGCTAAATGAAATAAGCCAGTCAGAGAAAGACAAATACCATATGATTTCATTTACATGTAGAATGCAATAAACAAAGTAAATTAACAAAATAGAAACAGACTCATAGGTACAGAGAACAGACTGACAGCTGTCCGAGGGGAGAGGGTTGGTGAAGGCATTAGGCAAAAAAACCCCAAAACCCCTCACAGACAAAATTAACAACCTAGTGATTACCAGAGAGAAAGAAACAGGGTGGAGGGAGGTAGACGAGGGTAAAGGGAGGTAAATCATGATGGAAGGAGATGTGACTTTGGGTGGTGAACACACAATACGATATATAGATGATGTATTATAGAATTGTACACCTAAAACTTATGTAATTTTATTAACCAGTGTCACCCCAATAGTCAATAAAAATGAAAAAATGAGGCCCAGAATGTTTAAGACTCTTGTTTTAAAGCACACAGCTGGAAGACAGCGAGGTGGGTCATGAATGCAGACACTCTGGCTGCAGGATCTGACTACTCACTACTCCAACACGCTCACTGCTGGATGTGTGTGAATTATAGACCCTGACAGAGCTGGGTTCAAATCTGACCACAACTTTAAACATGGAAATCTGCACTTTACAACATAAATTTGGCTTAATTAACTTAATCAAGCTGGACCAAAGGCAGGTTCCTTATCTATAAAATAAACTTTTTAAATTTTACAATCCTCTTGGGAGGGTAAAATGAAATAAAAGTGCATTTGAAATGAGCCTTTACTGACTATCCTTTTTGTCTCTTTTAGCTGCTTTTTAATTGTTTTCTAAAAGTGTTTTGTAATGAGCAGAACTTTGAGAATCAGGTATTTGCTGAAGCAACATTGATGCTTATTTTCACGCAGCTCATGATGGGAGTCAGAAAAAACATGCGGACATTACTGTACAAATCAGAAGGTCAGCAGATTTTCATTTAAGTACTAAGTTCTTCCAACTAGTTAGAAATAAATATTCAAGTGATTTATCCCAAGGCCTGAACAATATGCCAAATCCAGTAAGAGGTCATCTACAATTAAGGTTCTTATCTGCCTAAGAAAACTGCTTTTCTATTTCTAGATTTTGCCAGCCCCTTTGGGGGTTCTCACACTGGGGAAAAAAAGGAGAAATCTGTTTATGAATGCAGGACTATCACTGGGCAATCAAAAGGTAGCATATTTCTCATCATATGAATCAAACTTACCCAGTACACACAAGGTTCCAAGTCAGGGCTCATGAACCACTCTAACCAGCAATGGTGCAGCTCTTGCGGACCACCATTCCATGTCTGCTGTGAAGGGAAGCTCTGCTCACTGGAGTTTCTGGAATGCACAAGAGAGAGGCCACATGGGAAATAAATGTTTGCATCAATTGGGAAAAAAGATAGAGTTTTAAGTAGTAAGAAATATTTTTAAGTGAATTAGCTTTGTTCTCAAGGTCAATTAGCACTATAGACATCTAGAAAACAAATTTGATTCTAGCAAAACACTACAATTTCAAAATAAAAAAAAATTCTCCTACAAACTCCTGATCATCCCCAGACAGGATCTTGCCTTGCAGAATATTCATAGGTTTCAAAATCATGCCGATCCATGAACTAATAAATACCTAGCAGAATTTTAAAATCCCTTTTCTATATGCACTTTCAGCATTCTTCCTAGCTGCTTGGGAAAAATACAGCTTAAAAGGCAGAGAGCACCCCCCCAAAAAAACCCCATTACATATTGAGTATCCACATTAAAGGCCCATGTGACAGACATAAAAATAGAAAAACCAGAGTTGACCATAAATGAACATAGATGTGCAATTTGTCTACCTCATCCACATCTTCAACTCAGCATCAAACCTTTTCCCTGGGAAACATGCTAGGGCATTGCTATTTCCAATGAGGAAGAGAGATCCTGATGCAACCCTGCTGCTCTTGTGGCAGCGATCACACTGATCTTGCTTTTATATCAGAGATTACCTACCCACAAGAACTAACTGGCCAAATTGTAGACACATCTTCTCTCCCAATACCATATAAATATTCTCTCTAAAGGAAAACTGTCCCTGAGTTTTTTCACCACTAATCTTTACTATGCTTCCATTTATTTCATAAGTCCACTTTTTCGTAAAGAATTAAGCTGAAGAATCTTCCATTGGTAAAGCTCAAGAGATGCTTAGAAACTCAAATTAAAATTGAAAAAAGTAATTAGGTATAATTTGTATACATAGCAACATGGGTTTTTAAATAAATACCATTAAGTAAAGCATGAAAGGATAGGAAGAGAAGAAGGAGGGTGAGCAAAAGGAAAGGAAGTAGAGAAGGGAAGAAAGAGAAAAGTAAAGGAATAAGAAGAAACATGTATTCAGAGGTAAGTGCCCTGTTTGTGAATTACACCCACACACATAGCACCGCCACCACCACTTCTTATTTTATAAGATTGCCAATTACTTTCATGTACCTAACACATAGCAGACACATGTACAAAAATAGATGAATGATTTTACATTATCCATTGAGAACAAGAAAATAGGAAAAAAAGTCAAACAAGCAAACAACATGAGTTTGGAAAAGGTAAGTGTAATTCTGAAGAACACTTAGTCTTTCTTTAATGTCAATAATGATAGTGCAAAGCAAAACAAACTGGAAGAATAAATATCACGGAGCCCATTCTTCAGCCTCACTTGGGTACAGAGCCAAGACAGCAGTCTTATCTCACCTTTCTCAACCAGTGGTGCCCTCCCCAACCCCCACCCCAAACCTCAGAGCTTGGACAATTGCTTCACACGAAGATAGAGAATAACATGGGTGCCACAGACCTAGGACATTATCAACAGACACATCTAGAAAAAAACTGAGCTATCAATAACGTGTATCTGCCAAAGCAAACCTATAAAGTCTGGAAGAGTAGCTCAGTATGTACATATACAAATATCAACATAACAAAAATCAGGTAAATATGACACCAGGAAACGGATAGCGCTCCAATGACTGACTATAAAGGTGTGGAGATCTACAAACTGTCAAAGAACTCAAAATAACCTGCTTAAAGGAGTTTAGTGTAGTACCAGAACACAAACAAAATCAGCCAAATGAGTTCAGGAAAACAATGCATGAACAAAATGAGAAGTTTGACAAAGAAATAGAAGGCATCAAAGAGCAGTGTGACAATACAACCGATTTAGCTTTCCATTTACTGGAAATAAGGACTACGAACATCGGGAATGCCTTACTTGTGGGAGAATGATTGCAGGTAGCAGCCTAGTATCTTCCAGCCTATTCTGTGATTTGGAAATAAAACACAAAAATTGCCAATATCACATGATTGATTTTTAAATGTAAAATTCAAAACTCCCAAACATTCAAGCAAGGCATTTGAGAACCATTGTTTATGCCATAAGTCATAGTTAAACAATCCATACTTTATTATAATTTTGGTCTCTAAATAAAGATGATCTAATACTTACAAATTTATGACAAAATTATGGCTTTTGTTATTTTAGTAAATTAAAGTGTGAACTATTAAATGTACAAAAGTTTATTATGCATTATAAATATGATCAGAGATTATAAAAATTACATTTTAGGTAAACACCGTAATATATGGCCATTATATAATACACTTTTCTAGGCACAGCAAGGGAAACCGTCAGCAAAATGAAAAGACAACACACTGAATAGAAGGACTTACTTGCCAACGATACATCTGAAAAGGGTTAATATCAAAAACTTAAAAAGAACTCAAAAACTTAAAAAGAACTCAGACAACTGAACACCAAAAAACAACCCAATTTAAAAGTGTGCAGAATTGTTTCTCAGCATCTTGGCTAAAATCAAGGGTAAAAGTATGTAGATGACCTCAATATACACTTCTCGGAAAAAGACATACAGATGAACAATAGACATATAGAAAGATGCTCAGCATCACTAATTGCCGCAGAGATGCAAATTAAAACCACAATGAGATTCTACTTCACACCTATCCAAAAGGTTAACAGTACATCAAAAAATGACAAGAGTTGGCGAGGATGTTAAGAAAAAAGGGATCCTAGTGCACTGGGGGTGGGATGGTACCACCACAGGGAAGGCAGTGTGGAGGGTCCTACCTACGGCCCCGTGATCCCATTCCTGGGTATATGCCCAACGAAACCAGAAACACTCATTGGAAGGAATATATGCACCCCTAGCTGCAATGTTATTTACAACAGTCAAGTGCTCATCAATAGACACGTTGATAAAAAGTTAAAAGTTGGTGGTACATATATATTAATACAATGGCATATTAGCCATAAAAAGAAGCAAATTGTGTGATTTGTGACAAAATGAATGAACCTAAGTGAAATAAGCCAAAGAAATATACCATGTGATATCAACATATATGAAGAATTTAAAGAACACAATACACTAAATTGAAACAAACATAGATACAGAGAACAAATTGATATAGGCCAGAGGGAAGGGCTGTTGGGGGTAGGGTGAGATAAGGTGAAGGGGTAAGAACTAAATGGGTCCTGACTGGTGTGACTCAGTGGGTTGGGCAACATCCCACAGACTGAAAGGCTGCAAGCTCCATTCCCAGTCAGGGCACATGCCTGGGGTTCAGACCAGGTCCTGGGTTGGGGTTGGCCAGAGGCACCCAGCTAATGTTTCTCTTGCACATTATGTATGTTTTTCTCCCATTTCTCCCTCCCTTTCACTCTCTCTAAAAATAAAATCTTTTTTAAGTACTAATTGCTAGTCACAAAATAGGCGTGGTGATGTAAGGCATAGGGAATATAATTTAAAATATTTTAATAACTATATATGGTACCACTTGGGCACTTAAATTACCAGAGAGAATACTTTCTAACCTCTATGAATGTCTGTCTATTGTGCTATACATCTGAAACTAATAAAACAAAGTAGTGCTGAATACATACTGTGCTAAAAAATATTCACCTAAAATATTTTAGAATTAAAAAAATATGTGCAAAAAAAAGAGGATGATTAAAAATAATCCTTAAATGGTTCAGAAGTTTAATTATTTAATCTTATGAAAGGGATAGTCAGACCAAAGACAAAAAAACATTGCAAAATGGTATAGTATGAATTTTGGAGAGTGCTTACTGTCACAAAGCTGAAGTGTACAACCTATAAAATAGAAACAATGGCTTCATTACAGGGCTTTTGAAAGAAGTAAGTGAACTGGTTAAGTCACCCACTCCTACGACTCTGCTTGGACCCCATCGGTTCCTGGACATCCTCCTCCCCCACCTACCGAGCTCTCATCGGTGCCGTCATAGCCCTCAATACAGTTTATCTCCTCTTACCCATAATACTTTTAGTCTTCCTTGTTCACACCTTTCTAACATATGTATAGGTCATTCATGCCAAAGAAAAGTTTTTGGAAAAGGTGTCTGTAAACTGGAACTAGAATGCATTCTGCCAAATTACAATGGTTTAAAGCAGAGCTTAATTTCATCTCTCTGTCACTTTCCTTCTAGAGACAGATGAAGAAAAAAAAAGATGTTCAGAGGATTTGTTCTTGCTACTTAGCCTCTTTAAAAGACCACATGTAAACTGTCACTTAAGGTGCCTTTTTATTAAGACAGTGTTCTGTACATAGGGTATGCTAATTAGATGACAATGGTATGTGGGAGGAGTCCTCTGCCCATTGTTACCCCACCACCATCCTCCTTTCCATCATCAAATGCTACTATTGGTCATTTTAACCCAACATTAAAATCTCTTAGGTTACTTACAGGTAAAATTAGTATATTGGGAAAGCATTTTCCTGACACAAATCTCTTTAGAAAAAAAAACATAATAAAGAGAAAACTGGTTTTGCATCTTCCTAAATACATAACCAACGGGCATCAGTTCAGTCTGGCACATTTGTTCAGCACAGACTCTGGGCTGTGTACTGGGAGCCCAGCAGTGAACATGAGGGACCTGGTCCCCACCCCGCTGGGGCTCTCAGATTAGTGAGAAAGTGTGTAATTGAATGACTTGGAACAGCAGAGACTTGACATGCATTATCCATTCAGTTCTACGAATGATCAAGTGAGAAAGGTGTTGTCATAGCTTATTTTTCAGATGTCAAAACTGAGAATCCAAAACACAAATGGAACAGAAGTTCATCTTCTTTGTTCTCCTCCCTACCCCCTGCCCCAAGGCCCCCAGCTCAAGGTGCAGTGATGTACCCCAAGTCTCCCCCTTATCTCTCCCACTCCTGGCGTGACCACGGGACTGACTGGGGAAGGATCAATGCCTCAGTGGAGCAACTCTCCTGAAGGGCTCTGCATAGGATCTACCAGGAAATTAAGATGAAAAAAATCTGCCGCCTTCATGAGTATTTTTAATCTATAATAAATATTTAATTCTTCATTGCACTATTAAAAAACATTATATGGTCATCCTTTTCAATTTGCCTACAAATGCATTCCCTTCTCCCCAAGAATCACCAGAATCTTAATAGTGAGCAGATTCTATTCCTTGAGACAGGGGTGGGAAACTTACCTCGTAGCTCTAGAAAGAGAATATTTCCCTGCATGAACTCATCTGAACTCTGTACAGGTCTTCCCGAAACCACCAAGGACCTTTTGTCCTTATTTACCCTTGGTTAGATTTTTATATTTTGCTTCCTCATAAGCTCTTCATTTCCAACCTTATCGTCTTTCCCTACAGCCTGAAATTCTTTGTTCTGATGTGCACTTGTGACGACCAGGGACACGACACGTCCCTGGCTGGCAGCCATCAAATTTGCAACACGTTTTAGAAAAAGCTCTTGGGGTTTTTACTCTTGTCATTTTCTTCACATCCGTAGCTGATGTGGGCAGAACAAAGCTCAGGCAGTTCGCTCCTGCTATCTGGCTTATGCATAGCAAGGCCACCTGAAATTCCGCTCACCCTACCCACCTCCCAGAATGTCGCTAAGTTGTTCTCGAGCCTGGGCAGCACCACTGCACTAATTTGAGGGCTGATTTCCCATGTAGTCAAGGCTTTTTAACCCAGCCAATTTACCTGCATTTAGAACAGGTATTTACAATGTTTTCCAAGCAGGAAATCCCATGCATTTTATACAGTTAACGGGCTATGAGTTGCTTGGTATGAGAAAAACATGAGTCGGAGTCCTTATTCTGCCACTTACTAGCTGAAAGACTATGAAGAAGATTTTTATTTTAACACCTGAAGATTTAACTTGCTGGTTTTAATCCCACCTAAACAAAAGGAGGAAGAATGTTACTATATCCTCATGTTATTGTGAGAATTCAGATGCTACTTATGCCTGGTATCTAATAATTGTCCCATAAATATTATCTAGTATTAAATAGAGACACTGATTAATATGCATACCATTCAACAAACATAAATAAGACCCATGCTAAGTGTAATGTGAAAGGAGGAAGAAATAATATCCACTGAGTCCATATTTATGTCTGCAGTTTCATACATGCATTCTTACATAGTAAGACACAGTGTAGGCCTCCTGTCTTCACAGAGCTTGTAATTAGATGCATATAGCTAATTACACTGCAGAATGTTAGAAGTGCTGTAACTAAATGGCACGAGGAACATCAGTGAAGGGATGGAAGGGCTAGTGGATAAAGTTAAGCCTCATGGACCCTGTCTTACAAACTGTCCCTGGCTCAACTCCAAATACAGAATCACATTTGAGATAGGCACTCAGGAATTGCCATATTGATTGGGAAGATGTTGTCTATATTATTCAGGTCTCTATGGTTACCAAGTGGTGGAAATCTAACCCAGTCTGGCTTTCAGCCAAATAGGGAATTACTTGGCTCACAAAACTAAGAAGTCACAGTGGGGAGGGAGGATCGATCTTCAGGCATGGCTAAATCCAGATGCTCCAAAGATGCTTTGAGAAATCGGATGCTTGGCAGTGGTTCCCTCTGGGTTAGCTTCATTCTAAGATAGGCTTTCACTCTGCATTGGCCACTGACAGCCCCTAGCTGACCGCCTCATGGTTCATCAGGCACTGTTGAAAGATTGTTCTGGGAAAAGTCCAGGATTTGGTCTCATTGGATCGACTCAGGGCATGTGTGCACTCTTGAACTAATTGCACTTGTGAAAAAGATAAAATATGTGAACTGGCTAAGTCTGGCCTCCTTGCTCACATTAGACTGGAAACTAACATTTATACTACCTGAAGCCTCCAGAGAGGATGGTAAGGAGAGATGGTTTCCCCCAAAGGAAAATGAGGGTTCTGGCACTAGACCAGTGGTCTTAGATAGAGTAAAAACAAGATAACATTTTTATTGCATGGACTAAATTATGGACCTTGAAGAATGGGCAGGATTTTAATGAGCCTAGATGGGACAAAACATGACTAGGCTCTAGATCTGGAAAGTTGTAAGGAACAGCTGCTCAAGCTGGTGCAGAAGCATGTTAGTAACGGGTCACCATAGATCACACTAGGAAGGTGGGTTAATGCCAGGCATCAGTGAGCACTGAGGGACAAAGGAGTGTATATTTGGTTTGGTAGAAATGCAGAGGCTATTGCAGTTTTGTCTTTCTACATGTGTGTGACAACCCACAGCAAAACCTAATGAGCTGCTTAAAACATTGACATTTATTTTGCTCATCTATCTTCCATTAGGTCAGAAATTTTTGGAAGGGTCCAATATCTCAAAGCATCATTGGAGCATCTGGATTTATCCCATGCCTGAAAATCAGGTGGTGTCAGTAGGGACACACCAAAGCCTAGGGACTGGAATTATCTAAAGGCTCATTCACTCCCATGTCTGGTAGCTGGTGCCAGCCATTGGCTGAACCTTAGCTGGGAATAGGGCTTGAACAAGTGGATTCTCTCTGTAGTTCTGTGGCTTCCTTATGTCATAATATCTGGGTTCTAAGAGTTTGTGTCTCCAGGTACCAAGTAGAGTCCATATCACCTTCTATGACTTAGCTTAAGAGTATTTGTTCTTGCTAGTATATTACAGCACTGATTTGTACTGACTGCTGGGGTCCCTCTAACGTTGCAGTCGGCCTAAAACTTTGCAGGTCCAATGATTAGATATAGCTCTACCTGAGAGGTAGAACAAGTCCTGAACTCAGAAACCAATGAAGAAAAGTTTACAATACTTTAGGAAAGAATAGTAAAGGATATTTGTGAATACAGTGTTATGAGTTGACAATATGGAAAAATACAAGAAAATTTTCAATGACACCTGCTCTCTGATTTTAAATGCAATATGTAGGAATTTAAAACATGATTGTAAATATTGAGGCCTTTACTATTTATGCGCACTAGTGACCAGCTCCCTTTTCTGGCTCACTCTCCCATTTTCAAAGACACTTATGATTACATTGACATCACCCAGATAATCTCCCCATATCAAGATCCAGGACTCAATCATATCTGCCCTGAAAGATAACATTCACAGTGTCTGAGGATTAAGATGTTATCTTTGGAGGTAACATTACTCTGCCTACCATACCTGGTCCTATACATATGAGAAATCTAAAAGTTCTTGGTAATTGCTATGGACCAAATTGTGCCCCCCACAATGCAAATTCACATATTCCCACACTGAAGCTTTATCCCTGGTGTGCTGGTGTTTGCAGATGGAGCCTTTGGGAGGCAACTCGTTAGATGAGGCCATGCACATAGGCCTCTTACAATGGGATTAGTGCTCTTAGGAAAAGAGGGACCTCTCCTCTCTCTCTTCTTTCTTTTCCCTCTCTGTCTCCTTCCCTCCCTCTCTCCATCTCTCCTGTCTTTTTTTACTCTTCCCTCCCTCATTCAATCATGTCATGCAAGAACCCAGCAAGCAAGAAGGTGGCCATCTGTAAGGCAGGAAGAAAGCTCTCAAATATACCAGTTAGACTGGCACCTTGATCTTGGACTTCCAGCCTTCGAAACTATGAGAAAATAAGTTTCCACTGTTTAAGCCACCTTGAATGATATTTGTTGCAGCAGCCAATGCTCACTAAAACAGTGATCAAAACCAACCTTAAATGGAGAATCATTGCCACATGTACCACAATTCCTGCCCTGGTTGTTCTTTATTCAGATAAATTTTTTGAAAACTTTTTATCAAAATGAAAGAGGCAATAAAAATAGTTCCAGGCCACTATTGCCTTCAACAGCTTTTGCTAAACTCTAAGAATTTCATTTATTTAATAAAGAATTATAACTAATTCTTAACTTCAGAGAAATCAATTACCATATCAATTAAAATATACATTTTCCAAGAATATACAATGGGGAAAGTACAGTCTCTTCAATAAACTGTGTTGAGAAAACTGAACAGCCACATGCAAAAGAATGAAACTGAACCACAATCTTACACTACACACAAAAATCAACTCAAAATGGATTAATGACTTGAATGCAAGACCTGAAACCATAAAACTCCTAAAAGAAAACATAGATGGCAAGCTCCTTGACATTGACCTTGGCAATGATTTCTTATATTTGACAAGATAATGAAGGCAACAAAAGCAAAAATAAATAAGCAGGACTATATCAAACTAAAACGCTCTGCACAGCAAAGGAAACCATCAACAAAATAAAAAGGCAAACTACCCAATGGGAGAAAATACTTACCAATCACATATCTGATAAGAGATCAATATCCAAACTATATAAAGAACTCATACAACTCAATAGCATAAAATCAAACAATGCAATTTAAAAATGAGAGAGGATCTGAATAGACACTTTTCTGAGGATGACATACAGATAACCAACAGGTAAATGAAAAGGTGCTCAACATCACTAATTGTGAGGGAAATGCTAGTCAAAACCACAAAGATATGTACTTCACACCTGTTAGAATGGCTACTATGAAGAAGACAAGTCACAAGAGTGGGCGAGGATGTGGAGGAACAAGAACCCTCTGCACTGTTGGTGGGAACATAGATTGGTGCAGCCACAATGGAAAACAGTATGAAAGATTCTTTTAAAAGTAAAAATAAATCCACTGTATGACCTACCAGTTCCATTCCTGAGTATTTATCTGAAGAAAGTTAAACCACTACCTCAAAAGGTACATGCATGCCCACGTTCATTGTAGCGTTATGTACAATAACCAAGACATAGAAACAACCTAAGTGTCCAGTGATGGGCGAATGGATAGGGACTGTGACATACACATGCACATACATACACATATGATGGAATGTCATTCATCTATATAAAAGAAGGCTGCCCATCATTTTCAACAACATGGATGGACCATGAGGGCATCATTCTAAGTGAAGTAAGACAGAGAAAGAGAAATATCATATGATCTCACTTAAAGAGAGAACTGAAAACAAATGAGCTCATGGGTACAGAGAACAGATTGGTGGTTGCCAGAGGTTGGGGGTGCGAGGTGGTGAAATTGGTCAAAGGTATAGCTTCTAGTTATAAATAATAATGATGATAATAAGTCCTGAGGATGTAATGTGCAGCACTTTGACTAGAAATAACACTACTGTACTGTATATTTTAAAGTTGCTAAAAAAAATCTTAAAAGTTCTCAACGTCTTAAGAAAAGTTTTAACTATATGTGGTATGAATGCTATCTAGACTTATTGTTATAATCATTTGCTATATATATATATATAGGGTCATTATTTTGTACACATAAAACTAATGTCATTTTTATCTTAATATAAAATAAAATAATAAAATATAAATGGCCTGGCAAGTTGTTCTAAATTTGATTGCAAATTGATTCTGATTCCACACTGAACTCATGTAGGGAGTTTCTAATAATACCAATGCCTGTTTTCTTCCCAAAGCATTTAAATCACAACTCTCTCAGTGTTTCTCAACTTGAGGTAATTTTGTCTCCTGGGGGGACATTTGAGAATATCTGAAGATATTTTCTCGTCACAGTTGAGGAGGGGGATGGTTTACTGGCAGCTAATAGACAGAAGTCAGGGATGTGCTAAACATTTTCCTGTGCAGACGGCCACCACCAATAACAAAGACTATCCAGCCCAAAGTGTCGGTGATGCTGAGCCGAAGTCCCCTGCCTGTGGTGGTTCTAATGTATAATAAGGATTGGAAACTATTCTGGCTTTCTTTTCTGCTGTATCTTTCCATCACTTCAATGGGCCACAGCTCTAAACTAAACTCTGACCAAAACCAAGACCAAAGACCAAGGGAAAATGGCATGATTTGATAGCTGATAACATTTAGAATTTTCATTCTTTTCGCAGTTTTATAACTGGGCCTACTCAATCTCTTAGCACTGGGTCTAAAAGGTTGCCTAACAATCATAGCAATCATCTGTGGATCTATGTACCAAGTGATTTATACACACAGTCTCATTTCATCCTTATAATAATCCTGTGAAATAAATATTAATAACCCTGGATTTTAGCTGGGAGTAATAGAGGCTAATTAACTTACCAAGATCACACTGCTGGTGAGTGGGAGACGGGGCCTACTAGCTACTTTGGTTTAGAGCATTGGAATAAACTGGAACACAGTCTTTCTGTCTTTGTGTGGTTGGTAGGGTTTAATAGGCCTATTTCCTCGGCAGAAGGAAATATGGCGAACCACGCGGCTATTAAACGGGCGGTGCACCCGAGCAGGTGGCGGGAAGAGGGTTCTGGCTCTTTTGTCTCTGGGCCCCCCAGTGAGTTGGGAGCACTCAGGAAGTCCTGTCATCTCATCCCTTTACCTGCCCCAGCAGAAACAAAGTCACCTTCCTTGTCATGGGGACATTAAAAAACTGCTACTGAAGTGTATGCCAGAAATGCACATTTTCTCGATAATCTCTTCAAATTTAGGCAAAATACATGTGATAGGAATAATATGACTGACAACTGTGTTAAAATTCAATATTAAGTTTGGGTTTCGCTATTTTGGTCTTTTTTCCTTGTTTTATTTTAAGGGGTCTTTATTCTTCTTTAATCTTCATCCTATTGACTGATAGTTTTTCACATGTGGGGAAAGAGTTCCATTTAAATTATTTTTCTTTCTCTTATATCCTGATCTTCAATATAGATAATGATTCAATCTATCAAGACTCCTAAACTGTATTTGCATATTTCATACTAGAGTTAATCATCCAATTCTCATTTCTTTGCTTATTATCCTTTGCAGTTAAATTTTTGCAGCTGCTCTGAAATGTGACATTATATTATTTACCCTAAGATATAACATATTTTGTGATCATTTGTTACTTCTTTTTCATACTATTTCTCTGGCATCTTAGCATATGTGCCACCTAAGGTATCCATGGATGATAATAAAAGAGCATGTTCTATATGCAAAGATTTAATTCCTCAAGGAAATCCCAAGATTCTCTCCAGAATAGCAAGAAGTATGAAACCCTAGAAATTAACCCGATTCTCCAACAAGAGGTAATGGAGCTTCCCTGACCATAAGTGAACCCATGACTGTTTTATCATAGGTGGAGAGTGGAGAAAACAAGGGAAGAAAACCATCTGAAGGGAAAGAACTATGGGTCTAGAAGTAAATCTGGGTTCACACTCCAAAAATATTCAATTTTCAGAATGTGGGGAGGGGAGTGTTTGGGTCCACTCTCTCTATTCAGTTTATTTCATCACCTGTCTTGGTTTTGATGTGTAATTGTTAAACCTCTTTATCATGTTCTGTGCTTTCCTTGAAGTATGTAAATAATAATAAAATAAGATACTTTAGAAACTCAAAATCCATTCAGAGGATTTTAGCTCCCATATCTCCTGATAAGAGTTCTCATTGTCCCTGTTCATTCCATAGCTTTGAGACAGTCCAGTACATGATGGGGTTGTCTTCCCCTCAAGCCCACCCATTGCTCCTAGTCTCGGGCTTTGCTACAGAAGAGCTTCACATGTATTAGGTGGCTGGTGCACATCATGAACAGCCTTTTTGAACTTTGTCCCACACCAGCATCCTGCTGACCAGCATCAATACATCCTCCCCCCACTGTCCACAAGCTCCCTGACCAATGTGCATCTTCTCCAGGGCCCTGCTGTCCACTGTACCTGATCAGAAAGATGGAAAAGCCAGTGCTGGGCCCAAGGAGGAGACTCTCGGGAAGCCTGGTATGCATTTCCTAGGTCCTCCGTAACAAAAGTCACAAACTGAATAACTTAAACAATAGAAACCTATTGGTTCATCTATTCTGGAAACAGAAGTCCAGATCGAGATGTCAGCAGGGCTGTACTTCCTTCGAGTCCTCTCTCCAAGCTTCTGGTAGTTTCTCAGCTAACGGCTGCACAGCCCCAGTCTTCACACTGCAGCCTCCCTGTATGCGTGTCTCAGTGCCCAAATTTTGCCTTTTTTAAGGACTTTGGTCATGTAAGATTGGGACCTACCCTACTCCAGTCTGACTTCATCTCAACGAATTACACCTTCCACAATGCTGTTTCAATAAAGGTCATATTCTGAGGCACTAGAGACTAGGACTAGGACTTCAACCTAAACAATTTGGAGGATGCAACTCACCTGATAGAAGAACCAAAGAAGAGAAAATGCTTAATGCTATTCAGATTCATTCAACATAGATGGAAAGGTCAGTCCCCTCGCTTTCGCACAGAACATTCCAGAACCCCCCCTCAGTCCTCTGACCTGATTCCTATACTGCCTGTCACCCATATACCACATCCTACTCCCTGCACTCACTTCTCCACCTACCAGCCCACTAGCATGGCCAAGAGAAAATGTCTGGTATCACTTTAACTTAGGCTTAGTGTGTCATTTTATGCAGTCCATTTCTCTAAGTCAGCTTCTCACTGATTCTGTTCAAGAATAACATTGGGCAATGTGGGCTTATTTCAGTGAAGTCTAGTTTGCCTTCAACTGACTATTTGACAACTGGCTGTCTCTTAATCGGCCTTTACAATTTAAGTCCCTTTTCAAAGCTTGTGATGGTAAGAGGCTTCTCAGCCAGCTAGGATTCCCATCCGCCTTCACGGTCCCTCACACGGGGCTCCTGCTCTCAGCACAGGTTGCTCATTGCCCCTTTGCTGTCGTGGTCCTTCTGCTTTCTTACTGTTGCTCCCCATCAGACTCTAGGTTATTTGAGACATCATAGGCCAAAATCAGTCCAATCTCTATGGTTGACATGGTTACATACTCCAAGAGCTCAGTTTATTTCTTCCAAGGCTCTTAAAACAAAATAAATCTAACACACGATTCACTCCATTCTCCCTCTCTTTGGTCACACATTTAGGAAAGTATCAACTTTCATCTTCCTGTATTTTGGGATTCATGAGTGAAGCCAAAGATCTCAGGTGGTATGCTTGGTGGTTTGTCCTTGTTATCCCCAGATACTCCCCAAATGAAGTTCATGTGCATTTCTGGGTTTTTTTTTCTAGATGTTATATTGGCCTGGTGCCGGTTTCTTAAGCGTTTGTTATAGTGAATGCCTCAGAGCCTGAAATTCAGAATCTACTTTGTAATACATGAAAGAGGATTGAGAGAGGTCTTTGTAACCTTTTCCTGTTCTTCCATAACGTGCAGGTTGCAAATGGCCCTATGCTGAAACTATTCTACCAATCTGCGTGTTCCTGGTGTAACACAGTGTATTAAAAATCCATGCCATGTTTTCTACTCTGTCCTTTCTGCTCCAGACTTTGATTAATGATAATCATTAGCATCATTTAAAAACAAAAATTTCTCCTAAGAATACATTCTTAGAATATATTTTAGTATTCAATCAACTTGGCAGGGGTTAAAAGGAGCTGGCAAATGTGTTTGATCAGAAGTAAAATAATAAAATCTGAACTGATGATATACATATGTATGATATGCATCTGAAAATATCTTTGAAACTTCATAAAATTGTATTACATTAATGTCCAAATCATGGCAAGTGACAAAGGAACCTGAAAGGAGAACTTGATATATACAGTACCAATGAAAGTTACAATGTTGCCATATAAATCTCAGACATACAACATCCCAGAGTTATGACCATTTGGGCTTGCTCTGGACACAGTGGCTATTAGTTGCTAGTCTAATCAATCATGAGTTTAGGGAAGTAATGGACACAGCCAAAGTTCTCTTTACATAGGAGTGAGTGACTGGGAGTTGTACAAGACAGGTTGTATAGACTAAGCTCTGGAAACAGGCTGGAAGGGAACAAGAGGCACTGCTCTCGTGAATCCTCTGAAAAGAAAAATCCTGTGCCCGATGCAGCTCAGAGTCCCCTTGTGGTGCATGTGCTCACACACCTCACAAAGCCCGTTAGCCTTCTGAATGCCCGGAGAAGTCTGAAGATGAGAAACTGCCTTTCCCTTGTCAGTCTGTGCTGACCATACCTTGTAACATCACCTTGAAGAAGCTGCCCTGGATTCAAGGGGCAGCTTTTCCAACTGTTATTGTTTACTTTCCAGTTTCTCCTCCCCTCCATGTTTCCCAAGGTCATCCTGAGCAGGAAATTTTCATAAACCTGGGTGTACGGTCTTATAATAATGATTATGTAGCAGAAGTGTAGAAGACATGCCCTGTCCCCAGGGGAACCCAGAAAGCCCAGACTTAGGCAGGTGTGCCTTTTTAGAGGAATAATCCCTCTGGTGCAGTATTGGGATCGGAGGGGACAAGAGTGAGCAGGCTCTCATGCCCCAACCATGCTGCTTTGGGCCTCACTTCCCTCATTTATCAAATAGTTGGGAAGGAGGGAAGGATGTTTGTAAGTAAAGAAATGGGCATTGAAGCAAAAAAAAATTAAACTTGGTGTCAGTTGCTCTTCTTATTAGGTGAGTGATCTTTAGCAAATTATTGAACTTATTTTCTTCTATAAAATGGAAACAATAAAATATAACTTCAAGTACTATTGTTAAAATTAAACATAATACTGCATTTAAAATCTTTATGATCCAGGTATATTTCAGGGAGATGAATGTTGAGTTTAACATCCCCTTTCATCAAAATTTCATCTGAGAAACATGTTATTTATGTCTGTAAAGGATATGCAGTCTATCTGTTCTGTCTGCCCATTCTGCTAAAAACTCCAAAATGTCCTCCAGCATTAGTAGATTATGAGAAAGTCCTGTGCCTGCACGCACCATAGTGGGGCCATAGTGGGGCCCAGGTCAATCCGATCCCTGAATTTATACTTCAGTGCAATGCCATCAGCTCACATGGAGAACCATTACAAGAGAGAGCCCTGCAAAAACCTCACAGCAACTCTGCTGTAAGGATGCTATTGAGAATTCTGCTAGGTACAAAGAATCCTCTTTAAGGGGACCCAGAGGAGAAATCTTTCTTAGTGGCAGGAAGAGCTTTGCTTTTGCTGAGCAATTGGTTTGTTTTACTTTTATGGCCATTCTAAGACATGGAGCCAATCATGTTTTGCCTTTAGTGCTGATTACTGGAGAGCTTAGGGTTTAATGTGCACTCCATCTCAGGTGAACGTGGATGTGAACGGTGCCTCACTAACATTCCTCACCCTTACCATTCTCATTTCATCTTTACTACCTTCAATGTATTGTATCTTGTATTAATAACTTCCTTAAAACATTTTTAAAGTAAGCTGATGAAGGTAAGGAACTGGGTATATGAATATATTCAGATACTTAAAACAGAGCTTGGTTTCCATTTGCTTCTATCACATACTTCGCCCAACATCTGCTGTTTCTGAAAGAACTGCATTGTGGCTTAACGGCAGGCAGGAATGGCTGATGGTTGCTACTTTTTGACACCACCACTCTCCAGCACTGGAAACTTCTTGGAGTATGAAATCCCAGAGCACCCTGATTACTCCCAGGCCCCTCCAAGGACAGCTGTGTTGGTGAGACCAAAGACAAATGTGAGTCCTCCCACTCCCAACACTCCAGGCGCCCTGTGTGTTCTAGTGACTCACTTGAAAAGCCAGCGACATCAGATTACTCCTTATCAATCCTGTATCCATTAAATTATTATGGGTCCATAAGTAAACCAGCTACTTTCTTGTTTTTTTCTCCCAAAATATGACATCCACTTCACAAGTCTCCACTCAGCTAGTGCTGCCACACACCACGAGCTAATTGGCTCCTTCCAGTGTCAATGTAGATACGCATATTGTCCAATGCCCGACTTCACCTCTCATAAGCAAAGGATGCTATTTTCTTCTTTTTGTCAAATACATGTAGTTTTTCACTGAACGAAAATACTCGCTATTCTGGGTCCTTCAGACTTTCTCTAAGAAGTTAAACATGTCTGTTATTGTCCATGTGAGACTTTAATTTACAAGTAGCACTAATTTTTTTCCAATGGCATTTATAAATGTTATTATAAAAACATGCTCAGCAGCCATGTGCAGAATCTGTGCATACTTGGGCTTGAGGTCCAGGCAAAATCTGATCAGTGTTGAATTGCATTTCATCAGACTCATGTGGAATTTTTAGAGCTTTGAGTTTCTTTAAATACTTCTGAAATTCAGCAATAATCCTTAGAGGCTGGTTTAAGCCTGAGTAGTAAGCACAGACTTCCTGGCAGGCAGTGAAGTCCCGGAGGGCAACACTATTGTTTTGCTCCGACCTTCTCACCCCCAGATAAACAATCTGGCAGTTTAGAAGCAACAAAATATCCAGGGCACTAAGTTCATGTTGGGGTTATTCTGAAGTCTGAGCATTTCCCTTTGGCTGAAATGCCTGATTCAGACTCAGAATCAAACACTGGGCCATGGTGGTCTAATGAGACAGACCTCCTTCAGTAACTCTGGAATAAGGTCATATCTGTCTCTCTCTCAAAGAGCAAGTTGACAGATGCGTAAGAGCTCAGTATAAAACAAGACACGATTCAACATGTGAATTTCTGATTTCTATTACCAAAGAATCTAGGACCCAAGGGCATGCTCACAAATACTTAAAATCCAGTTCTCTAGAAGAGTTTTTAAAAAGCAGGCTCTGATTTACATCATTTGCATATTTCTGTGGTATGAACACTAAGTAATTCTAGCATGACTGATCTCAAGCTCTATCTGAGATCACAGAAGGTGGAGTTGGGAAGAGATGTACACAGTCAGCTCCCACCAGCCAGACCCAGCCGAAGCTGCCACTGCTGGGATTACCCCTGCTCAGCACACGGGGGCATTCATGGGAGAACATAAAATGTTTGCTCACACATTCTTCTTAGGAGAACCCATCTGTCTGTCTGTCCATCTGTCTCCGTCTGCTTCTTCTTGCCTCAGTTAATCAAATTCTTACCCGCTACCAAGGGTCTTCGTCTGGCCCCCATGTAATTTTGATATCATCTTGTATGGGCTGGCTCTCTCCTACCTTTGTGATACTATGATGTACTTCTTTATCCTGGGCACAGTTTCTGGATTCCATAGATACTAATCCAGAGATCCCTGGAGGGAGAGCTTTCGGGGAGAATGGTCCTTATCACTCTGAGTGTTAGGATGGGGCATATAACCCCCGTGAGAAGTTGGGAAGCCAGTGAGTCCTGTTCCCCAGGTGTTGTCAACCCTTCCTCCTCTCAGTTATTATCACCCCTCTGGCTTCCCCTTAATGGGTGGCCAACTGGGGGGGACAAGGATCATATTTTCCCTGAGACACCACCATTTCTTTTTCTTTCACAAGTTGTTAAGTATAGCTCTGTTTCTTGACCTCATTCAACAAATTCTAATATTTTGTTCCCCTAACAGCCGTGTTACATTGCATGTGGCATCTGTTACTAAAGACAAAGACATTTCCCAGCAGGTTTCATCAAACACATTGAAGAGGACACTTCATCAATGCACATGCAACGTAAATAATTTGTCTGTATGTTTTATTTATGAAGTTTGTGTATACTGTATTTGTAATTATATTTGCATATATTGTATGTACTTGTATTTTGTATGTGTTATTTGTTTATGGTATGTATCTGTGTGTATTGTGTATATATTATATGTATATAACGTACATACTTCTAAAAGCACTAGAACCTCACGTTTGAAAATGGGTTATATGATCCCACTCTCAGAATTTGACTTAATTAACAAAGAGCAAAGGTTTTTTCCTCTCACATTCCCGGGGCTCTCAGGCCATCTAAGCTGACTTGCGTGTGTGGTTTGAGGAGCTTACCACAGACCACACAGGTCAGCAGGAATACATTGACTAGTTGATCCACCAACATCAGCCATTCTTGCTCATTGTCCTTCCCCTTCAATTCCTCATCAAACACATTCTTAACCTGAAGATTAGACCCCCTTCCAGTGCCTGGGGCTCTTCCAGGCTGCCCCCTTCAGAGTCAGTTCTCCATAATATGGGCGAATTTCATAGATTCAGAAACATTCCTGTGAAGGACATGTCCCTAATTGATTCTGCAGGTCATTTTTCCTTTCCCTACAAGCACCTCTGTATTCCCCTGAAATAACCCTGACTTTTCAGTACCTAGAAGTTTGCAGTACCGCCTGATCCCATTGCTTCCCCCAGCTACCAACCCAAGGATCCGATATGAGCAGAAAGACATTTTAGATCCTCACTGCAAATCTTCTATATGGAGTTTCTATGTCCACAAGCTCCCCAGCTTTCTAATATCCCCCAGGTTATTAACAAGTAACCAAATAATACATCGCCCAAATTGGGGAACTGTTAAAATAAGGCATTGAAAGTAAATAATTCACCTACAACAGGTATAAATTGGGACTGTCCTAAAAGACATATGGTCTCCCTATTTATAAACTTCTTGCCATGGGCCACCTTCAATTGTGATGTGATGCAGAAAATTCCTGTTGCAATCTGCTTAATGAGTTCACATGGTAAAACAGAACGCTGGCCCTCTGGTTGGCACTTCTATTTTGAACGTTATGCTACACCGGGGACTCTAATACCACAATCCTTCTGTCTCCATATAGTTTTTCTTTTGTTGATTGTTCATGAAAAAGTGAAATAGGCTTGAAGTCCAGGCTGGCCATCTGCCTCTGCCTCTTCTGTGTCTCTGCCCTCCCAATTTTATGCTGGAAATAATTTGCAAAAGCACAGAAATATTGCTAACTCTAGTCCTAGCTGCCACTGTAGAAGAGCCAGGAACTATAGTTCTTTCTCGGAGAGGCAATGGAAGAATGCGGTTTGCAATTTGAGAAAGACTGCGGGAAACATTTTTATTAACAGATACCTAGAGTTAATTTGGGAAACGTCAGGAGGTGACTGGTACAGAGGGGGTAAGACCAGACTAGAGATGTTGAAAGTCACCAACAAGGAAAGGATTTTAGTCTTAAAAATATTAGACAATATATAAGGCTAGTTTACCATTCAAAAATCAATGTCATCCATCACATCAACAGGGTAAAAAACAAAGCATTACGCTGAGTGAAATAGGCCAGGTGCTGAAAGACAACTACCATATGATCTCACCTTTAACAGGAAGCTAAACAACAAAACAAACAAGCAAGCAGAAAAAAAAAAAACCCAAAGACACTGAAATAGAGAACAAGGGGATAGTGACCAGAGGGGAGAAGGAAGGGAATTTAAGGGGAAAAAGGGGGAGGGATTTGGAGGAACACATAGGAAGGACACAGGGACGAGAGCTGGGGCAGGTAGAGGTGGGAGGGAGGTGGGGAGCAGGGGGCGGGGGAGGCTGGGATGGGAAAAATAGACAAAAAACTGTACTTGAAAAATAACTAAATAAAATTTTTAAAAAACAGGGTAAAAAAGAAAATTGCATTGCCATAAATTTAGATGCAGAAAAAGCATTTGACAAAATCCAGCTCTCATGATAATAATTCTCAGTAAACTAGAGAGGGAAATTCCTCAATTTGATAAAGAACATCTAGAAAAATAAAATCCCACAGCCAACATCATACTTAATGAGAAGCTAGATGAATTTTTCCCTAAGCTTGGAAACAAAACAAGAATACCCCTTTTCACCATTCATATGCATTGCACTGGAAATTATAGCTAAAGCAGTAAGACAAGAAAAGGAAATATAAGGAATACAGATTGGGAAGGAAGAAATAAATCTGTTTTTGTTCACGGATGACATAACTGTCTATGTAGGAAATACCAAAGAATAACCAAAATAACACAAAAACAAAAACGCCTCCTAGAAACAATAAATAATTAGAGATGGTCCCCAATTTATGATGATTCAACATGAATTTCTGACTTTACAATAGTTTGAAAGCAATAGGCATTCAATAGAAACTGGATTATTATCTTTTCCTAGGCTAGTAACATGCAGTCTGAGGCTATGTTCTACCACTGAGCAGCAGCAGCAGCAGCAGCACCGCACCACAGCCTCCAGCCATGTCATCGTGCAGGTAAACACCAGATACATAGTCTATGGTGCACTGTGTTGCAAGTTCTTTTTGGATATTTTGCTGTGTGTTTTCTCATTTCATCATGTCTGCAGAAACCCATTTGTGTCTTCTATTTTTGGTGAGAAGAATAGGAAAACAATTACTCTAGAAATGAAACTCAGAATAATTTCTTTCCTGTAAGGTAGTATAAGTGTTCTGAGCACACTGGAGGCATGCTAGGCTAAGCTAACATCATATATTAGATAGGTAAGGTGTATAAGTGCACTTTTAACTTACAATATTTTCCACCTATGATGTTTTATTTGTATATAGTCCCATCTGAAGTTGAGAAGCATCTCTGTAGCAAAGTGGAAGGATACAAGGCTAATATACCCCAGTGTATGTGTACACACAGACACACACACATCTTCACTATATACCAGCAATAAAAAACTGAAATTTGAAATTAAAAACAGTGTCATTAGTACCAAAAAACATGTAAGCATAAATCTAACAAGAAATGTACAGGATCTAAATGAAGGAAAGTATAAAAGACTCTGATGAGAGAAAGAAATAAATGGAGAGATAGTCCATGTTCATGTATATTGTTAACATGTCAGTGTTCTCCAAATTAATCTATAGATTCAATGCAATCCCAATCAACAAGTTATTTTGTGGTATCAACAAATTATAAAGTTTATGTGGAAAGGGCAAAAAACTAAGTAGTCAATACAATATTGAAGAAAAATAACAATAAGTCAATACAATATTGAAGAGGACTAATGTTACCCTAGACTTACACTAAAGTTATAAATACAGCATATTGGTAAAATAATTGATAAACTGATCAATAGAACAAAATAGAGAGCCCAGAAATAAACAAAGGAGCAAATACTATTCATTGGAAGAAGGGTAGTCTATTCAACAAGTGGTACTAGAACAATTAAGACATCCATATGCAAAAAAGAGAAAAAGAAAAAGAATCCAGAAGCAGTCCTCACACTTTTCATAATATTTAACTCAAAATGGGCCATAGACTTAAATGTAAAATGTAAAAACATAAAAGATCTAGAGGAAAACAAAGGGGAAAATATAGGTAACCTTGGTTTTGGGGATGAGTTCTGGAATATAATAACAAAAGCACTACCCATGAAAACAAAAATTTGTAAGTTAGACCTTGTAAAAGTTAAAAATTTTTGTCTGTTGAAGATATCTGTAAGGAGAATGAGGAGACAAAGCACAAACTAGGACAAATATGTGTAAACCACTGATCTTGTAAAGGAATGGTATACAAAATACACAAAGAGCTCTTAAAAGTCAACAAAAAAACAGGTAAAAGATCTGAAACACATACCTCACTAAAGACACACAAGCGGCAAATTGGCATGTGAGAAGATGCTCAACATCTTATGTCTTTAGAAGATGGAAAATTTATACAAGGGAATACAGTTACACACATATTAGAATGGCTATAATCTGTAAAACTGATAATATACAATGCTCATAAGATTGAGAATCAACAGAAAGTTATTTATTGCTGGTGGGAATGCAAAATGATACACTTTGGAACACAGTTTGGCAGTATGTTACAAAGCTAGACATTGTCTTACCAAATGACCTAGCAATCACACTTCTAGGCATTTGCCTGAGATAAAACCTAGTGTCCACACAAAAACCAGCACCCAGTGTTTATAGCAGCTTTACTTACAATCACCAGAACTGGGAAGCAATTGTAATGTCCTTCAATAGATAAATGGATAAAGGAACTTCGGTATACCTACACAAGGAAATATTATTCAGTATTAAAAGGAAATGAGCTACAAGCCATGAAAAGACATGGCTTAAGTAAATATTACTCAGTGAAAGAAGCCAATCTGCAAAGACTCCAAAATTCCAATTATCTGAGATTCTGGAAAAGGAAAACTGTGGAGGCCATAAAAACATCAGTGGCCATTCAGAGATTTGGGGGGAAGGGAGGGATAAACAGGTGGACACAGGGGATTTTTTAAGGCACAGATGTGTACAAAACTATAGTGGTGAAAACATTGACCACTATGCATTTGTCAAAACTCATTATGCATTTGTCAAAACTCAGAACTATGCAACACAAAGAGCAAACTTTAATGTAACCTATGGGCTACTGTTAATAAAAACATATTGGTTCATTAACTTCAAAAATGTACCACACTCATGCAAGATAGTAATAAGGAGGGAACTATGTGTAGAGCTGGGGATAGGAGGGAAGTGTTGGATGTGTGAATTTTTATGTGCTCTTTGCTTAGTTATTCTGTAAGTCTAAAACTGTACTGAAAAAATAAAGTCTAGCTATTGTAAAGAAAACAAAGTAAGATAAAAGCACCAAGGGAATGATTATTGATGAAGACAAAAAGGTTCAGATGACTTTCTAGGACACAACACTGAAGTTTGGAGAGATGAAAAGGAACTACCAAAGCAGACTACAGGACAGGCCAGTTGAATTAAGAAAGAATGATGAGGTGTTGTCCTAGAAGCCAAGTAAAGGAAGTGTTTCAAGGAGAAGGGAGTGATCAGACATGTCAGATACTGAAGATCAGACAAATATGAAGATTGCAACTTTCTAGTGTATTTAGCACATGAGGTCATTAATGACATCAATGGAGTTTTGGAAAGTGTTACAGGGCAAGCCCTGATTCTGTGCTTTTCAGAGAAATAGGAAGAAGGGTATTAGAAATAGTGACCACAGACAGCTTTTTGGAATTTTGCTGCAAAAGGAAGCAAATAAATGGGCAAAATAGGGTTACGTTTTTTAAGATGGGGAAATATACAAAACAGTATGTGTTAATGTAAATGATCCATCAGAAAGGGGAAATAATAGTAATGCAAAAAAAAGTGGGAGAATCCTCAAAAGATGAGTGACAAGGAATGGGATCTATTCCATAAATGGAAGGATTAAGGGAGTGTTGGGAACCACCCTGCCTGGCTTCAGGAGCTGTAACCCCCCCATGGCTAAGGCTGAGTGAGCAAACTTCAGACCATGAGCCACTAAGGAGACAAAGCTTATCTCCCTGGCAGGAGCATGGCTTCTGCTCCTTTTTTCATAACTGGCCTCCAATGCTTGATCAGTTAGCCAATGATGGGTAAGATTCCTCAAGGGAGGAATCACCTAAGACAGGCATGATCACAGGGAGACCCCATGTGATCATGGGGTCTCCAAGGGAAGGACTTGGGGGGCTATGGAGAGAGGGGGTGATGGACCCTTGCCCCTCGGCTTTGACAAAGCCTGACTCCTCTGAGTCAGTGAGAAGTGACCAAAAATTCTGTGGCTATCTGCCTCCTCTGCCTGACTTTAGACTGAAACAATGACAGAGGGTGGTGCAGCCCTGTGCTGGAAAGGGCAGGCTCCCCGGGACATTAGGCCTGAGAAAGCATATGTAAAATCCTGGGAAGCCTGCTTTGCTAAGAATGCTCTTAGTTAAATGATAAAGGCCTGAGCAGGAAATGAGTTTGTTTCCCAAAGTTTTGTAGCCTTTTAGCTCATAGACCCTGACTCAGAAGAGGCCCTAATAGTTCTTTGTATGCTGTCTACTGTTTGATCCTTACTGCCTGACAATGATTAATGAGCAGTACCTGTATTCCTGTGCAAATTAAACCCAATAAAAGCCTATCTAGGCAAGGGTCAGTGCACTCTCCCTTGAGAAAATGGCCAGGCCATTCTGAGGTGCTCCCTCCTTGAGGGAGTAGCCAGGCTGTCCCTTTTCCTCCACAGGACTCGATAGTCTGTGTGAATTGGTCTCATATCTCATCCATGACACTGTGGGCACTGCAAGCCAGTGTCTGTGTCAGGGAGTATGAATAATTCATCCCTTATAACATAATGGAAGGAATAGGTATATGAGGTCTGTCCAGAAAAGGTGGAGCCATTGTTAATAGAATGAGGGTGGTTTGCACAACATTGATGTAACCTGGCAGCCAAAAACAATGGACTGAAATGTACATGCATAAACAATGATGACTTCACTGTACTAGTCAGTGGGGGCAGTAGATGCCATTGAGGGAGCATGCGTACTGTGTGGCCATGGCATTGAAAATGACTGAATGAGTGGATCAGTGAAGCTGCATCAAATTTTGCATTAAGCTAGAACATCCCTCCACAGAAACTATTTGGATGATTCAGAAGGCCGCAGCTATGGGCAACTGGTAATTGCCACCCTCATCGTGACAATGGGCCAGGTCATGCACTACATCTTGTGAAAAGTTTTTTGGTGAAACATCAAATTACCCAGGTGACTCAGCCCCACTACAGCGCAGATTTGGTGCCCTGCTACTTCTGGCTTTTCCCAAAACTAAAATCACCTTTGAAGGGGAAGAGATTTCAGACCATGGATGAATACAGAAAATATGATGGGGCAGCTGATGGTGATTGGGAGAGCTGTGTGAGGTCTCAACATGCTTACTTTGAAGGGGACTGAGATGCCATTGCCCTATAAACAATGTTTCTTGTATCTTATATCTTCTTCAATAAATGTCTCTATTTTTAATATTACATGGCTGGATACCTTCTGGACAGGCCGCATAGACACGGAGGCTGGTTGGTGGGAGATGTAGTCGTGGATACACATAGAAATGTTCTGTTCCTATTTTCCCAGTTAAATAGGCAATATAGATGACAGCTTCAAGTGATAATGGGGAAGAGGGTGCTAAAACTTTGAGGAAGATAAGAGAAAGAACAAAACAGCCTTCCAAGAAGTGGGAAAGTGAAATGTAGTAGGATTGCCAAGTAGCACTGACAGCCAAGTTGAGTAGATGGCATGAATTTAAAGTGACAATAGGAAGCACAGTTATGTATATATTTATAACCATGTTTAGCTGAACAGGTGCAGGCTTGTATTAGTCAGAGGTAATCAGAATGGTACTTTGTTAGGTGATTATGCAAAATGAGAAGGGGAAGTTTACTGAGCTTGTATGCAAAAGTGATTATTGTAAGGGTGGACCATAGAAGCTAAGCGGAATGAGAATGCAAATAAGAACATAACCAGGAAGCTTATAAGGGATGGTGAAAAGGTGGCAGGAACTGTGGATAATAGATCTGGGAGTGGTCAGAAAATATTTCATGATGTCAAGGTTCTACAAGGAGTGAAGTTGAAAGACAGTAGGCTGCAGCTGGGGAAGGAGAGCCTTCGAGTCATTAATATGGAAAAGTAGTAGATATTGATAATGACAAGTTCTTAGGTGTGCCCCCTGGAGTGAATTAAGGTAGCAATCAAAATAGTTGCAGTAAAGGAAGTTAAGGAACTGAGAGACGAGGGTATTTGCAAAGGTCATCCTCAGGCACGTGGACATAGGAAACTCCAAGTACTGCCCCTTCTCTAGTTGCTGACACTGTTAGAGTAGCTGCACAGACTCGCCCACGTGAAAGCTATTAATGCTGACAAATTCAGCTCCTTAAAGATGCCATTTCAGTTGCACAAGTTTCAGACTTGCTGTAGCTTGACTGCTACTGAGAAGCCAATATATTTTGCCTCGTGTGCTGTGCACTTCAGGAGCAAACAAAAATGATGACACATTTCACAGGGGAACAGCACCAGGATCAAGGTTATGAATTCAACAAATATGAACTGTCAGGTGCTAGAGGATTGGCTTAGTCGTAGAGCCCTCAGGGTCAAAATACTCAAGTTTCTCTGCAACCAGAGATTCCAATCTCAAAAGCTTCAACTCAGTCCTTCGCCCTTTGAAGGCAGATAAATCGGACAGCACAAAATTGATTGGCTAAGGTCTTTTAGATGACATCTTAAGACCAAAAGCACCATCTGCTTTCTTAGAACATCAGGTAAGTCATGGCTTTTTTTAGGAACAAGAACCGACATTACAAAACTCAGCCAAAGAAATGGAGACATTGATTTTCTCCTGGAATATATTCACGTATGTCACCCTCTAAAAGTAAACAGAGCAGGAATATGGTATGAAAGCAAAGAAGTTCTGTATTGTGTCTGGCTCAAAAACTCCACCACCAGTTTGTATAACATGCGTATGTATCTATGTATGTTTCAAATGGAGTGAAATGTCAACCCTGAATGTGTGAGATGATTTTTTTGTGGTAAGGGCAAACATGTGACTTCAATAAACTGAATCAACTTGGATAGTTTCAGAGTTGTCAATGGTTATCATTCCCTTCTGATAATTCATTGTCAGGCAAGTGTCAAACAGGAATGCTTGTCCTAGTTATTTTTCAACAAAGCCTCAAAGTAAAATTATCAAATGTGGGAAATCTGTAACGAATGTAGTTAAGAGAATCCAGAATTCAAACCGCTTGCACAGGCATCGCATCTGAGCAAAACAGCATTGGTCATTGCTGCAAACTTTTCAAACTATTAAATAAGTTTAATAAATGGAAGAGTGAAGTATATCACAGGGTAACTAAGCAAGTTTTGTACTCAGAAAAACATACTAGGTGTCAGGCAAGTTGTAGGTGAAGGGGATTGCTGTGTCTGAGCATCAGAAACGTTAGCCAATAGATTGCAGACAGGAAGTTGTAGTCAGTAATGGTTTAGCTTGTAGATGCATTTCACATTTTTGAAATGCATTGCTAGATGTGAACCAACGTAAGGTATGTGCAAACTCTTTCTTTCATGAACTTCTGCCATACAAGTAGAACCAGGTTCCAAAATGTAGGGAGTAGCTTCAGACCTGCAAAATATTTGACCAGTTACTGAATATATTTAATGATGTCAAGTCTCGCTGTCTTCCTCCGAAATTCCTGGTCTAGAAAAAGCCTATAAAGTCTCATACAAGCTCTCCAATGAAAACATTTTTCCCTAGATGAATGTTAAATGTTGGCCCTGGTTCAGTGCTACTAACTGACCAGTTAAAGATGCTCTCTGCCTGCCTTCAACTTGCTGATTTATATTTGGCAATGATGACTAAATTTACAGCTATAGATTAAATGTCAGCCATCTAGAAAGTTTAGATCTTTCAAAAGTAGCAGTTATCACTATATCGTATACCTTTTATGAGACCAATAAATGTAGTTTCTATGGCAAAAAAAGCATTTGGAGATGATTAAAAATGAAAACCTATAACCAGACCAAGAATGATGAAGGTATTTCCATTCTTACAGTCACACACAACTGGTCAAGATATTAACTGTGGCCATGGTCTAGTACTCCCTCTTAGGTTCTCAAGTGGGCCCTAAATTCATGCTAAGGAAACCTGGCAGGAACATGGAGACCCTGGCCTTAAGATGAAACAGTATGTGATTCTATTCAGCACAAGGGCTGAGGAGCTTCAGAGTCAATTATCACTAATTTTTTTATTTTTCATATGGGAACTTATGACTCCCATCAAGACACTGAAATAAAGCACTGAAATGTCCCGTGGTGTGGTCCTATCATATCATATGATAAAAGGGTCCTGAGTTCCCTAGGGAAAGACAGTAAGGGACTTATCCAAGATGTTGATTTGATATGAGATCCACTGGAGTGTCCTCAGAAGCAACATTTCCAAGAAAGATAGAGGATGGATTTTATGCCCCCAGTTACAGTTTTAGAACCAAGACAGAACTGTTACTTCTGTTCTTTTAGTGCATAGTTCTCCTTTGGTGGCAGAGACAGGGACAGGAGTGTAAAGCATTGTGCAGTCACTGGTTATCTTTAATTGGAAGTTAAAATTTCTGCTGAAGGCCAACTTCTCTGTGTTCCTAACATCCATGGAGTTGTAGGAAGTGATAGGAAGCCAATATTAATCCAAATACTGAAAATGGGAAACTGAGAACCACAGCATTGCCGGAATTAAGCCTAAGTCAAAAACATACTTCAGGCCTTGCAAGTCCATTACCTATTCTTTCAACTGAACAGTCAAAATAAGTTATTCTTTAGCTCTTATTCAAGTAATGTTTATATATTTTCTGAGAAAGCAGAGGTCAGTTACTTGAGCAGGCCTTTTAAAAATGTTTTGGATAAAACACTCTAATGCCAATTCTATTTATTAGAATATTCACCCAGCCCTAGGGTGAGTTAGTAGTCTTCTTCAGGACTTACTGCTTTTGAAATGCTTAACTCATCTCACAGCAACTATTACTAATTCAATGTCATTTGACATTTCCCATTAGTATCTCTTAAGTTACAGAGTAGCCAAACTTGCATTTCATAAGATCAACGTCATCATAATGCAACTGTTGACCAAATTTGAATCACTCTGAGACATGTAAAGCTTCTTTTAAAACAACATCAAACATAAATTGCAGCTTCTTCAATTTTATCTAGAAATTTTGGTAGCCAGGCAATTGAGGGTGTATTCTCCGACACCAGCCAGTTATCGTTTTCTGGCACAAACTGGGTGCCCATCAACTTAATTCATTTCAGATCCTACCTAGAGTTCTTCAGACCCCACAGCTTAAAGACTCAGCCCCCCAATCCTGCTCTCACTTCAGGGGCCATCACAAGTCTCAGGCCACCTTCTGACTAACCAGTTATATATTGGGGGTCCCTAGAACTCCCTCCTCAGGTTCAGTAATTTACCAGAACAGCTCACAGAACTCCGGAAGACACATCACTTATGTTTACTGGTTTATAATAGAGGATGCAGATGAATAGCCGGGTGAAGAAGCATGTAGAGTAAGGCCTGGGAAGGTCCCGGACACAACAGCATCTGTCTCTGTGAAGTTGGGGTATACCACTCTCTTAGCACATGGGCGTATTCGCCAAGTCAGAACCTCCTAGCAACTCATTGTTCAAGAATTTTATAGAGTTGAATCTCCAGGTACCCACTTTCCTTCCAGAAGATGGGTGAATGGGGCTGACAGTTCCAACCCTCTCGTCACTTGGACATCCTGGGGATCAGCCCAATCCTGAGACCATTTAGGGCCTCGCTCTAAGGCTATCCTATTAACATAAGCTCAGGTATGATCAGAAGAGTCTCATTAAAATAAACAAAAGGCACTTCCAAAACTCAGAAAATTCTAAGTGCTTAGGATCTCTGTACCAGGAACCAGGAAAAAAGACAAAATATATTTATTATCATATCATACCACAGTTATTCATTTAATAATGTTACATTATAAATACACTATGGATAGATCTATCTATCTATATATCTATATATACTGAGTTTGTTAGGTATCATGTTAGGTATAGGGATACAGTATAGGGAAAACAAATACAATTACTGCCCTCAAGGACCTTAGGTCTAGTGGTAAAGAAACTAACGTCAGTCAAACAGACACAGGGAAGTAGGTAAAGCAGGAAGTGTGATGAAGGAAGTAAGGAATCTACGGCAGGCGGCAGGCGGACCGGCTCCCCCAAGGCTGTGGAGCTTGCAAAGTCTTTCTGAGGAAGACAGCTCTGAGTAGAGTTCATCAGATGGAGAGATTAAAGGATCAAATATGACATGACAGGGGCAGAAGCCAGTTTGAAGGCACTGAAGATTAGTTTGAGCTCAGAACTGGGAAGACATGTTTTTTGGAAAATTAACCTAAGAATGTGTTTCTTCAAATTCTATGCTGTGTTTAGCATTATTATAGTTATTTTTACTGATTACTATAGAATAATATAAATAATAATAAAAAGAACTAGATTACAAGTTAATAGGCGATAGCATTTCCACCCCCATGCCTCAGTTTCCCCCATAAAATGAAGGTGTGAATAAGTGTGTTATTGAGAACTCCTCCAGTTATGGGTCCTAGAATATAGTCATAAAATGGCTCAAGCAAAAAACAGAAAACATTGGCTCACTCTTATTTCTGTCTCTTTTTGGTTTTTCTCCACATTGGATTTATTCATAGACAAGCTCTTTCTACACAGGGTCAAGAATAGCCCGGGGCAGCTTAAAACTCTACAGCTAGCAGTCCCCGAAGAAATGGAGTGTCTTTTCCGAGGGTCTGGCAAAAATCTCAGGAAAGGTTCTAATTGGCCTATTGGTTCATGTGACCAGACCTGTGCCAATCGCTGCCACCAGAGAATGGAGCACCCTGGTGGCCATCTCAGGTAGCATGCCTGGGGCTTGGGACATGTGGCCGTGTGCTTTTCATCCTCTCTGGCCAAGGAGGGACAATTCATAGGAGGAAAACGTGCTGTCAAACAGATGAAATGTTTGACCACTACAATCAATTTTTAAACATTCTTGAAAACTACTGTCCTACTGCCTTCAATGCCCCGACAGGACAGAGGCCATGCACATGTTCCGAGGCTCTTTCCTACGAGGCACATGCCTGGATGTACTGGGAAGTCTCTGCAGGCCCTGCCCACACGCTGAAGGGCAGTTTGCTTTGCTGGTTTGGTCTGTCACAGACATAATGTGCTTCTTATTCACTCCTCGGTTTACACACCTTCATTTCTAATTGGCCACCGATGTTTTCCAAATGCCCTCACCTTCTCTCACAGCACAACGAGAGGTAGATTTCACCCACATATTCTCACAGGGAGATTTTTTTAAATCCCAGAACACCTCATTGGTCAGCACTGCTGAAAACCTTAGGTTGCCAAATGGTTACAACAAAGATGAAGAGGGCAGAAAGAAATACATTCTCTGGCCGCCCTCCCCCTGGGCCGAAACATAAGTGAATAAGCACCATGTGCTGTAGGTGTTTGCCGTATTCTCGGTTCCCCTCTCTGAGCCCAGGGAGCCCCAGCTTTTCAAGATCGCCCTCACTTTCCAAAATACATGTTCCAGGCTGCTACTGAAGCCAAAGTTTCTTAAGGAAGAAGAGAATAAGAACCCAAAGGTAGCATTCTGTAATTTAAAATTATAAAGGGACCTCGTCAATAACAATAAGGGATCGTTAAAACCCTGAAAAATTGTCCTGGTTCTCTGTTGTTCCACTGAATAATTTATCGCCGCATCGTCAACCAGCCCAAACTCAGCCTGGATGCATGAGGAACAGTCTGTCCCTGAAGTGTTAACTTGGCTCCTCCTGCCCCATCCCCACTCCCCGCTCCCTGAATGGGCATTTTGGTGCTCATCACCATGCTTTAGTATTTCTCTCAAAAAACCTAAACCCTTCTCTAACTAGCAAAACTTGGTCCCTTCTATGGTGTTTAAGTGACTGTGCCTCACATAGAAGAGACCATGTGACTTTGTGTCTCAGGAAGGACTGACCGTCCCAACACAGCCATGGGGAATCCACTGAGAAGCCCTTCCCAACTTCCGGATGACGTGGCTCGCTCCGAGGCTGTGCTGTTTTTGGACATGAAATTACAGTGCTGTGTGCCAGGGAAGGCACACAGCCTTCCCTGCAAGTAACAGCTTCTAACAGCAAGTAAATTGGTGGTACAGGCTGCTGAGCTCCTACTTTACCCAACTGACCAGTTGCTTAAAGACAAGCCTGGGCCTTTCCCCGCTCCAGGACGGCCTCCTAAGTGCAGCCTGTTAAAATGACATGATGCCAATATTTTCACAGAGAAACAGCTTCAATAGTTGAAGCAAACAGCAAGGTTATCACCGACAAACTAGCCGATATAGGCCCCTTCTGATGTCGTTTTTCTTTTTCCAAATCACAGTGTTCAGTTTCACACACAGACGATGGCATTTTAATGTAACTAGAGATGTGCAGGGGGGAGGGGCGTGAGGACACAACACATGATGCGAGTGTAGTAACAAATGTAAAATGATAAATTAGCAAGCAACTATTTAATTATTACTGTGACTAATTCCTGTAGATGGTGCCACAGCTAATGAACCTGAACTTGTCCTGGTTGACTGCAGTGCTCCGTTGAAACATTTCCATTTGGTTTGTTTACTGCTTGCACAGCTCAGTGAAGTAGATAGCATCTGCTTAATGAGCTCCCACTTCATTACAGAGCCCGACTGCTTACTGAGTCATTCTCCTTAAGCATGCAGGCTGTGTACTCTACCGTTGTTTTAAAGCAAATACTAATTTATGATTACCTGTCACATTAGGCCATCGAGAACTGTACTCACACTGGCTCACATGAGCAGAATGCTAATGAGCTGATTATGGACTGCGGTGGTGTCCCTTGCTTATAATCTGTGGACATAAATTCAGATCCCACTCCAATATGGGCTCTGGAACAATAGATGCTGTTTGAGAGGAGGGGAGGGGCGAGAACGGGGGTGGTGAAATCATTGCATGCGAACGCACAGATTCTCTCAAAGGCCGACAAACTCAGCAATGACCTAATTCAATGAGCGCCGATTGTCAGAAATGCCCGTTACACCGTGTCATGTACAGAGGAGGATGAACGGGTCTCCTGCTATTCACTCCTCACCATGGTCATTATCTAATTGAAGTCTGATGCCCAAGCAAGGCACATCCTGACACGGCGACTGCAAGCCTCTGCTGTGTGGGATGAATCCTATGGATATGTCCTAAAATGCTACCTGCGGAGAAAATGTTCATCAATAACACTTTCCCAAAATGCCGCTTGTCATCTTCAAACCGAATATTTACCTGCAGGCTTTAGGCGCAAGGCTCTTTTGCCAGCCCTACCCCCCCACCCCCGCTACTAACTCCCCCCATGACAAGCATGCCATTTGCACTTTAAAATATAATATTAAGCAAAATGGCTCATTACATCTGTTTTTTAGTCTATCACCTATAATTCCCCCTGTAAATTGAAACTATGGGAAGACGTGAATTTGCCTCTTTATTGGCTCGCCTGCTCAGTTTTTGTAGTCCTGATTTCATCCTGGTGGGGGTCGGGGGGAGGGGCGGGCGGGCACTGCGGTTTGCTTCGGTCTGTTGCCCCCAGCCCAGGAAGCGCTACAAACCCCAGTTCCTCAGATGGCGCGCACCAGTCACTCCCTTTGCTTATGAATACTGCGTGAGACCTTGAATGTGCGGGTCGTCGCAAAGACAGAGGTGGGCAAAGAGCACGCATAATTGCAGTCACGTGTAGAACACCTTGATACAGCTGCCATAGGCAGAATCTATGGGATTTCTGCAAAGAAGATGAGAAAACCTAATTAAGTTAGCCGTGCACCACAAACAAGAACACAAGATGATCATGTTCTGCATCTACACCCCTCCAGACTCACTGTCTTTTCTCCTCCTCCTCCTCATTCTTCTTTTGAAGACCACCTATTTACAGACTTCAGCTTCCCTTCTAAAAGAATGTTTCACTTTTTTTTTTTTTCTCATTTTTCTGTGCTTAGCTACCCGGACTGACAGCTAGATTAATGGAACAGAAGAAGAGAGAGAATAAAAACCCAGGCTAACCTGTGATGTGGTTAAAAGAAAAAATGGGTGATGACAAATGTGAATGATTATGTGTGCGCCTTGTACATTTTATTTTTATTTTTTAATCTTTATCTGAGGATATATTTTATTATTGATTTTGGAGAGAGGGGGAAGGAGAGGGAGAAAGAGAGAAACATCCATCGGTTGCCTGCTGTATGCACCAGCAGCCAGGAATCAAACCTGCATCCTAGGTGCGTGTGCTGACCAGGAATCAAATCCGCGAACTTTTAGTGTAGGGGACAATGCTCCAACCAACTGAGCCACCCGTCTAGGGCTTGTTATCTATTTTAAACAGACTCCTAACAAAACACCATAAATTTGTCTCACACACTAACCTAGAGCGGTTCTGAACAACATTTCTCCGAATCTGATGGGAGCTGACGCCTTCCGTCTTTTCTGCCACAGGAAGTGGTGGCGCTACCGAGATGTGCAGGCTCCGGGGAGCCAGCTCGGTCCGGCCCCGGGGCGCCGCTGCGCCCCTGGGCTTTGCCACTTCACGTTTAGATAAAAACAGGACAACATGACTGCTCGGCTTCTTTTAGGTCTACTATTCTGTAATTCTACCTCCTTAGCCATGATTAAAGGAGCCCTAATCAGCATGGTGTCCAAGACTATTAAATTGTTAATATTAATTTTGACTGCATTTCTGGTTTACTGTAAGATGAAAACTGTTCTTAAAAATTAGCAATTTCCTTTAATGCACAAATGAAGTGATGTGGCTTCGCATTTCAACTAGTGCCTAGTGTACACCATGAAAACCTTGACCCACTATCTCTTAAAAGAAACCAGCTTTCATTCATCTTTGTGATGTACCCATCTGACTCTCACTCATCACAAATTATAAATTATCAGCCAAATTTGTATAGTTTTTTAAATGGAGCTCAAAGAATCTAGAAACCAAGTTTGTTTTAATGTCTTGATACTCATACAACACACAAAAATGGGATTATTTAAAAGAATATTTTTTCATAGTGCCTATGTTTAAACCGCAGAAAAATGGAAGCAAATTAGTTAATTACTGTCTCCAGTTATCTGGGTGTTAACACATCCTTTCCTCACCTATAATGAACTCTCAACGCCAGCCATAACGGGGGAGGTATGAGCAGGGGCATGGGTTTTTCTGCACAAGCAAATTGCTTTTCCTGATTTACGTAGGGGAAAAAAGATTGAGTGCCTATTTACACACTGGATAATCCAATTTGCTTATTTTGCAAAACACTCCCTTTCGCCTTATTGGCAGTATTAAGCATTGTGTGGATTCTCAACTAGGGTGAAAACGGATACACAGTAGATACAAAGCCACATAGCAACTGCACTCAATTCAGTCCGGGAAGCAGAGTTCACTTACAAAGAAGGAGCAGAGGCAACATTTGGAGGAACACTTGGTTTTATGTTTATAACACCCATATCCACTAGGCACCTGCAATGAAGACTAATGGGGAGGAGAAATCTCATTGAGTGGTTACAAATAAATAAATAAACAAACAAATAAATAAAGGTTTTGTTATAAGGTTTCATTTGGGATCTCTTAATAAGAGACTTGCCAGATAGGACCTTGCATGTGTGCCCAATTCTCAAACACTCATTCTGTGGAGGCTAGAACTGTAGCTTATAGCTGCTAAATATTCTTTCATGAAATGAGTCAAATACTATGTACATAGTTTTGTGGGTACTGATGAAGCTGCCGTAGTAGATGTGTCTATAAATGAATAACCCCCAGTACTTCAAAACAGCTGAGCAATACCAGTTGGAAAAGGAGGCTGTGAGTGAGGAAGGAGCAGGGCTCAGGCAGGGCTGGGGGTCAGGGGCAGTATCTAACCAGATTTTGTTTCCATGGCTAATCAGAGAGGTTATATGCAAAATCCTTCTCTAGGCATTAAACTCCTGGTTTCATGCTGCAGTGGGCTGGGAAAAGAGAATTGCACCTATTAAAAATGTGTTTTTCAGAGAAAGGAGAACCTGAATTGGCAAAGTCGGGTACACAGATTCTGCCCTGTAGATCCTGCTCTTGGGGAGTCATCTCCACGCCAGTCAAATCAGCCACAAAGACAAGAAGAGAAAATGGGGTGTGGAAAGACAAAAGTGACTAGCATCTCCCTTCCCAGAGGGGCCTGTGTCCAAATAGCACAGCGATGGCAGCACCATAACCGTCCTGGCCGTCACAGGGTCCTGTGAATAAAGAGACAAGCAAAACTAACGTGAGGCAGCAGTTGATGAACATCCGCTCATGTATTGTAAAAGCCACCACCAAATGTTTCCTTTCCCAAGGATCTCGGAAACAAGCCAGGGTCCAATGCAGGCTCCTCGTTAATTAGGGGCATTAAATCCAGCCCCAGAATATATGTGTATACTCACACACACTCACACACACACGCACACCCATCGTAAGATGAGCAGTACCCGAACTCTTGACATTTTATATTCTTTCTGGATCTATTATTCTATAACACACTCACAAAATGTGTATAACACATTTTAACACATATGTTAAAATGCCAAATTTGAGAGTACATTCAATCTTACTCTGTAATACCACACTTCCCAGGAACAAAGCTTTCAGAATGTGAAGGTCAGACATGGTCATTAGAAATTCATACCTAAGCAGGTGTAGAAATACCTAGCCATGAGTGCAGTGGAAGGTTGCAGAAGAGGTCACAGGATCTTAAAACAGTCCTACTCTCTTGAAACCCTCCACCCCAGCCTCACTCTTTGCTTTGAAAGTAACAATTCTGGTCAGCAGCATCTCAGTTCTGCTGACTTTCAAGGCAAAAGACAAACATTTGCAGACACAGCCTTTTCTCTCCATTAGCCTGCATAGCTCCTGCTTCATACCTGGGAGGGTGTCCCCCAGTGGCGGGACTGACAGTGACCTCTATGGCCTGGCCCAAGCAGAGCTGCTGGGGTCAGCAGGGGTGCTTTTCCAAGATGATGACCCTCTGCCTGGCCCATCAACTTTTGTCTTGACTTTTCTGTGACCGTTATTGGAGCTGTAGCAACACCGACAGAGAGAGTTCAGATGAGAAAAATAACCGGAGTTGTCAGGAAGGAGAGAGTAAGAGAGAGGGGGGGAGAAGCTGCTTTTATTTGAAGTGTTCACACATGCTGAAGTAATGATCCTGGCAACATGTTAGCAAAACATTAGAAACACTTTAGTAAGCAAATAATTTAATTACAGGCTTCTCTGAGGCCGTTTATATTGCTTGACCCCTGACCTTGTATATTGCTGTATCCGAACTCAGCCTGGGAGTCACGCTTCCTATTCTTGTCACAGAATCTCTCCATCTTGTACCATTTAATATAGTGTGCTCCAGGTGTTCTGTGGTGAATGAATAGTTATATTACTACCTGTCGGACACAATCACACTCTATTCATCATTCTCGGCTGGCTGCATGAAGCCCAGCTTCCAGCAGGCTCCCTCTCTATTTCCTTGTTCAAACGTCTGCGGTGCTTTTGGCCCATCTGTCAAGGCTGTCATTTAGAGGGAAAACAGTATCAGCGCTTTAAATATATGGAGTTCTCTATTGAAACAGTGCTGTGATTGAACTGTCAGCATTCTCAGTATCACAGACAGTAATTCATGACTGGTCAGGGCTCCGCTGAGGTTGCTATTACTATGGTGACCCTGCAGGGTCACACTGAGGGTTTTTGCTTTACAGTTTGTTCTATAAATAGTGCAATTAACCTTTCAAGAATTACGGAATGCTCTTGAGTTCTCTTTACATTTGCTTCATGCTTGCAGGATTTGGAGCAATGGGGAGATGAAAAACCCTGTGAAACTGCTAAAATGCATGCCATATGAATAGAAACATATATATATATATACATGTATATATGTACATATATACATATATATACACACACACATATATATATAGCTTGGAGAGCAAGCATTTGAAATGCATGAATGTGGTTGAAGCCACCGTTTGCTGTTTTGCAGCGAGATAACATATGCTGAGATGTCTGCTGAAATGAAAAGGTTTCTGAGTCTGAAGTAAAATATGATGGATGTGAATGAAGGGACTTCTGTTCATCCTTATGGAAAGGAAGTGGAGGTTCTCAGTCCTCCAAATTACTACCTTTCAAAAATAGAGTGTTTCTCACTGTTTCCAGCCCCAGTGTCTCAAGCAGAACACCTGCAACCCCAGCGAAACCCTCTCAGGAGCCAAATGCTGTATCTAATCTTAGAACACAATCCCCAGAGAAAGAAAATTTGGGATGCTGATCAGGCAGGCTTCTGATGACTCCCTTGAATTTCAAAGCCTCAAGTCACTGCAAGAGGTTTCTCTCCTTTATTCTTCAGGAAATCAAGGCCCTTCCTAAAGGAGGCACAGAAAGTCAGCACGGAGCCCAAAATACAAACCCAAACCCCAAAGCTCAGCTTTCTGCAAATCCTAGTAAATGAGGCAACCACCCACTTCCTCCCTGGAAACTGTAATAGTGAGAGTTCCCCTTTCAGTATCTCTCTATAGACAGTTACAGTCCAGGTAATTCAGACTAGTCGCTTGGACCTGTTCCTGCATTACCTGCTACTTTTTGTTCCTTTAGGTTTCTGCAGCCCCAGGATGTCCCCTAACACTAGAGTACAGGCACACAGCGCTATGCTGTTGCATCCCAGATGCAGGTTTGATATGTTTTCTCTTTCACAGGATCGGTTAATGACTTGCACACATTATGCCAGTTATTCCCACAGCTCGTGCAGCACAAAGAGATTTTTTTTTTACCAAGTTGTTCAAAGGACAAAGCCAACCAGCATTTTTAATTTGTGATGCCAAGATTATGTGACTAAAAATAACCATTGATTTCTGTCACCAGATTCCCCTTGCTTCAAAGGTAATTTTACCCAGTTTTTTTCTCTAAGGGAAAGAGAAAGATGCTATTTCTGTGTGTGTATGTCAGCAAAGGAAAGCCACAAACCTAGTAATGGTCCTTTATGACACATAATTATGTTGACCTTCCCCGGGAAGCAAAATAACCCATCATTCTCTTAAACATCCTCATCACCAAGGAAGCAGGGCTGAGGCAAGAGCGCAGTTAGCTTGAAGGCTTGCAGGAGGCAGAAAAAAAGAGTAAAGAGGTACAAACCTCCCCCTTAGAGCTATTTTCTTGGGAATGCTTCTCACCCCAGTCCATGGCTATGCAGAAGTAAAAGCCTTTGCTTCTTACAGTCACTGAACCAGGATAATTGAGAGGCAATCTCTCCCAGTTAGGGTGCACTTTCTGTTCCGGAGACAATCATAAAAAGGTAGAGAAAGGTGTTGTCATTGTTGTTATCTTTTGTGACTGCTTCCTCCTCTTCCTGTTCTCAGTTGGAAAGCAAAAAGCCTTTGCTTATTATGGAGGCAGAATAAGTGCTAGTCTCATCCCATTAACTGTCATATTACCAGGCGCCGTGCCATCCCATTGGAGTTTCACTGAGCATTCAGAACTGCTTAATTATGTACAGTAAAGACAGTCTGCCGAGACTTTCCTCCTTGATTAATATGGGAGGGGGAGGGGAGGTTAAGGGTCACCTCTGAGGCTCCCTTGTGCCTTGCTCAGAACTAACTCAGTGTGGCAAAGGCTTTTGTGAGTTAAAAAATAAATTAAAGCGCATTTGGAAAGAAAGATGCTGGCATCAAGGGAGAAGACTACTTTTGATTCTGCAGGCTAACAACAGATATTCCCCCCTCTGTGTTGGCATTAAACTGTATAGTGCATTCCTTATAAATTATACCACCCCGTGTTAATTATAGTGTGCTGACAGTGCTTGTCATTACTAAGCCTGCTAGGGGCTTTGTGTGCTCAGATTTTAATAGCTGTTTGTTCTGAGGAATGTGGCAGAGCTGCATAAGTGGCTGAGCTGGGCCATTGCTAACATCCCTTTCTTCAGTCTCTCACACGGGTTCTATTTTTGCAACCCTAATCCCTCCTCTCCGGCTCACTGGATGTCCCCTCCCCCCCAGGAAAGCAGATGTATAGGTTACATTCTAGAAATGCCAATGCATTCATTCAGACACAATAAACTGAGGCTCATATTGTGCTGCGCTCATTGTCAGCCTTTCAAAGCCTCTCGCTGAAATACTCTTTTCTCCTTTCCCCAACCTCCGTATAAAAACATGACTGCTCTCATCTAATGGGATTTTCTGAGGTTCCTTCCCCGAGCTCTAATTTGGCACTCTCCTCTGAGGCAGAAGGCTCTATTAGTGATTGTGTTTACGTTCATGGCAATAGCCTGTGATGGAAGAGGCTAGAACTGTGGAAACAGAGTCGAGTCGCAGGCTTCTCCTCTTCCTCACCCAATTGTTCTGTATTTCAGGTAGTTATTGCTACAATCATCAGTAAATGCAAACACAAAAATTATTCTTTCATCTTTAAAAAAACAGCACTTAATGAGCACCTACTACGTTCTAGAGGAAAAGGCCAGATTTTGGAGAAGGAAATATGAATAAAACATAGCCCCTGGCTCGAAGGGCCTTAGAGCCCAGTAGGGGAGCAGCTGTGTAGATAAATCATTACCATTCATGTGATGTGTAATAAGAGAGGTGAAAACAGAATTTCTCGCAGCCTCACCAGCCTGTGGGTACAGATGTGGGCACATTAACAGTAATAATTTGAATTTCTCTGCTTTCTGTACTCACAGATTTCTGGGTGTCCCCAGACAGGGCCTCATGTGTGCCCATGAATAATTCTGATCCCGCTGGCACTTGAGCTGTTGTATCAGGCATCCTGGCCCCAAATGGTCACAGTTATTGTCCTGTTCTGTCTTTGGAGTTGTCCCCTATTGGAGGGTTCTCAAGAAAGTGCCATTTAGGCCACATCTCTCATGGTGTCTAGTGAAACAGTCCAGCCATCTCTCTAGAGGAGACAGCAAAGAATCCATGAGGTCTGGGCTGGGAGATGAACCCAAATGGAAAATGCCACGCTGCCCTCAGATTTGTCCCCACTGCCACCAAGTTCCCCGTGCCAGACCCCTTCCTCTCTCAGGCTGAAAATTCACACATCACCCCTTTGTTTTTGCATCGCGAGGCTCCTGCTGGATGCAGGCCACAGTGTGTAGGGAATTCCGACATGTCTGTGTGTCCCTCACCCCCCTGCTTCAATAGAGGTCTGTACAAGAGGTCTCGGCACACTCAGGTACTCACTGTACACACACACACACACACACACACGCACAGCACATTGAAGCATGCAAAATGAACTGTAACAAAAGAACTATAACTGAAGTGGCTATTGTTATCTATAAAAATTAGTTTTATAGTAAATATGGTGAAACAACAAATGAACTGTTATTGACTTAAAAAGATGAAACCCATCTTCTTTCCAGTTACCCAAACAAAAAGGGTATGTTCAGGTCAGCACAATGTAAGGAAAACGGCTTCTAAAGTGAAACCAACTCCACTGAATGTTTACTTTCTCAAAGTGAAGCAGAATTGCACCCCATGTCCCTTTACATTTTGCAGACTTTCGAACCCAACCCCAAGAGCTGAGATCCCATTATCTCATTTTATCTTCATCGTTACAAAAAAAAAAGAAAAAGATTACTAGCATTACAGAAGCCTACTGATAAAACAAAATGAAGTAAACCCTACCAGCAAGCATGCAGCCCTTCAAATCATTCTTGCTGTCTGTTAGTGGGGTGGTTTGAACATCGAAACATCACCATGAAGATTTTGCATTTGTTCTTTCTTCATTCTAGCTCATTCTCTGCACGCTGAAACTTCAGTATGCGTAAGTGTTACTATTGGGTTGGCCAAAATGGCTGTTCAGTTTTTTCCATAACATAAAAGACACATTTTTTTTTCATTTTCACCAATAACTTCATTGATTTGGGTATTTTGAGTATGTCAGCTCTCTCCTGCTATTGGCTTCTAGTGGGTAGAGGCCAGGGTGCTGCTCAACATCTTCCAGTGCAAAGACAGCTCCACAGCAAAGAATTATTTTTCCAAAATGTCAGTAGTACCAAGAAACTTTGCAAACCCCTTTTGACACATTCAATCAGTCACAGAGCCTTCTCCATACACAACACAAATCTTTTTTTTTGCATTTCAGTTGTGTTTTTACCTTTCTTGAAATAATAAAGCATAATATGTTGAATATGTTGCATACTTTCTTCCATCTTCAATATTAAGATGGCTGCACAAAAATGTACCAATTTTGATAAGTTCTTTTAATGCACACTGATGTGACAGCTGTCCCAATACAATCTAACAAAATTGTTTAGAATGAAGTTACAGACAACTAAGCACTACTAGAGCCACTGCATGGGAAAAACATGACAAACTTCTAAGAGAACAAAACTGTACATTGTGCTTTTATGAGTGACTTCAACACTTTCCAGGGTAAGTTTATAATTCATGATTTCTGCTTTATCTTGTTGACTTTTAGAACTTGATCCCAATTGAAGCCACCGTGCTGCTATAAACAGCACTGTGCGTGTGTGCATGTGTGTACACAATCATCTATCGATTTTAGGACACAGATGTATGATCGCACATTGTAAAACTTCACTGAAAGACAGGGTCCACACAGTGCACGTGAAGGAATGCTATATAGTCAACATGAGTTACGCAGCCTGACTTCTTTCTTGACTCCCTGTGGCAAACCGATACACTTGACCCTCATCAGATCCTTTTCTTCCAAGACTTACTTTGCATCGGCACTGCAGACCTCTTCTTGATCCCTTAGTTTTTAATGCTATTTATGTGGGTAATGGTAAATAGATGCATCTTTGCCATTCATAAGTGATAGAAATAGTATATAAACATGAGAAATGAAGAGATACAATGTTCCCAGCAGATAAAGAATTTCATAGTCTCACTTTTTACTCACTCCCTAAAATCACCTGGAGAACTTGGAGCCACTTGCTACTTAAAAGATATTTAAAATAAAACTTTCTTTCATGATTTTCCCTATAATGTTACTGTCCTTGCCAACCTCAAACCTCAAACAACTAAAGCAAAGTTGACTGAAATGTCTTCCCACTCAAGGATTTTGTTTTCAAAGATTAAGATGAGTTTTCAAAGACCCATTCTTGGTAAGACCTATTTTTTGAAATGCAAACACACACACACAGGTGTGCAGCTTTCTGGCTTAGCCTTTGTGGTCTCCACACGTCCCTTGGCCATCATCACCACCCCAAGCACCAACGACAAATATTCCTGGGCCATTTAGAAGGGCTCATTTGTATCCTGTTTGGCACACTGAGGACCACCGAGCTAGAACAGCATTTTCTTTCATTCCTAGACCTTTGCAAAACTGCTCTGGGAACCGCAGAGCCCGTATTTCACACAACCTCATTCACATCTCTTCGGCAAGCTCACCACACTCCACCTCACGTGCAGAGCGAGAAGTGCCTGGAGGCCCCTCCGCCAGATCCACCTGCGAGGACTCATCCCTCTGCACCGAGCTGCTGTTTGTGTCGGGGAGTCTGAACACAGCTGGAGGGCAAACTCTGACCTTCAGGTGTCAGCATTATTACCACCTGGGTTGCTGCAAGCAGCTGCAGACAGACAATTACCTGGGCATGAAGGCCTGGCAGTCACGGCTCTGGGGGAAGGATACCTGGATGAAACAGGGCTTTTGCTCCTCACAGAGACTTAGTGAGGGTGTTTTCCTTTCTCAGTAAAAACTGGGGACTGGAATTAGTGGCTTGGGAACAGGACCCAAAGTATGCCACAGCGATGCGATACTTTTTAGCATGGTGTCAACGATACCACAAGACGTAAGGAGAGAGTGCTGGGGTGCTTGCTGAACCTCTCTGCTCCCCTCCCACATTTCCAAGGAGCAGACCTTCCCAATGCTCCAGCCTGCACTGCTCCATGCTGGGCCTTTGCAAAACACAGTTCAGAATTCCTGATAAGTTTATCTGCATCCAAATGACCGACTCCGTGACTGAAATATGACAGTGATTTCAGTCATTTCTTTTGCTCCTCCCAGGAGAAAACTCTGCATTCAAATGAAGTATTTTATTTTTACATAATCAACTAGCTTGTCTGACAAGCACAGCCAAATGTCACACCTTTGAGTTTCAAACTACTTTTAGCTCAACCAAGAGTAAGTGAGTTTTCACGTGTCAGGTAGACAGGAATGGTTACATACAGTAAAAACAAGTAAACAAAGCATCCAGTAAAATATATGGTTTCAAAGCATAACTGTTTTTTAGAATGTTTTACTTTTTCAATGTATGTCAAAATATTCCACTATTAAAAAGGCAAAAGAAAAAAGAAATCCTGACATTAAAAACAAGCAACAATTTGCAATATATATTTTTATTGTAAATATTTGCCCAAAGCTGAATTCATGATAATTTGGGTTTGTTCCAGAGTGGGGTTGTGTTGTTGGACAACTTCCAATTTTTATTTTGTGGTCATGATTTTGAACCTGTTAGCAGGCACCATGGTACTTTAAACCTGTTTTATATCGCTGCTTGGCCTGGGGTGCTCACCTGTGAAAGTACCCAGCAAGCCCACACTTAGAGAATGCACTCAGTCAGGCCCAAGGTGACCGAAGCATAGCATAATTTGTGACAAGTGCCCTGAATGCAGGCAAGTGTGACCACTGAGATAATACCATGCAAAACTAACCCCTCACCCCCTTTTTAGTTCAAATATTATTGACATGCAAAATTACATTAGTTTCAAGTAAAGAACATAAGTCTCTTTTAATAGAAGTAATGCAACGTAAGGAGGGACAACTAAGAACTACATACTTCCTGGTAGGACTGTTTGTGCCATCTCCTTGGAAACAATTTCCCAGAAGACAAACCAGACAGGCTTTCCCTCACTCATGGGCACCAGAGCAGGCTTTTCTGTCAGGAAGGCAGGAAAGGAGAACAGGCATATCTAGTTAGAAAAGCTTCCCCTGGTCATTCTAACTCCTTCTCTCTCCCAGGCAGGGTCCATGAGTTGTTGGACCATAAGGATGAACAATTAAGACTGTTGGTGAGAATGAGGTTTCAAAGGGGAATTGTGGAATCCACGCTATGAAAGACAAGAGAGAAAATGGAATCATAAAGGGTGGTAAACTCAGAGACTAGGGAAAGATCAAGTTTGAGGAGATCTTGAGAAATGTGGAGAACAAACAGTGGAAAAGTAGAAAAAGATTTTTACTTAGATCTGCTCACTGGGTATATTGGGTATATCTCCCATAGTTTTAATTTTCTAACTTTACAATAGTAAAGCAGAGGCATGTATTTTGCTGTTATGAAAACTTACCACAGGAAGAAGAAAGAGGTGAGTGGGGGTCAAATCTAATATTTCAAAGATAGTAGTTTCAAGAGAATTCTTTTCTTGTTACTTAGTTTTGCCAAAACCCCTTGGAGGGTGGTGTAAGAATGAAACTTGCAAGATGAAATACAGAATGTCCAGTTAAATATGAATTGCAAATTTTAAAAACAGATTTTTTTACAATAAGCATGCTCTATACAATATTTAATAATTATATTAAAAATCAGTTGTGGTTTCTGTTAAGTTCACATTTAATTGGACATCCTGTCCTTGTGTTTGCTAAATTGGGAAATAAGTTGGGAAAATAAATCTTAAATTTAGCAACTAGCACAGATCATTAATTGGTGAAATCTCCTATGACTCTAAATGAGAAACTGTTCCACCAAGTCATTTATATCCATCTGTTGGTCAGTCAAGTTCATGAGTGACCAATCAAACTCTTCTTTCTTAAAAGTAACCCAAGTGTCAAGAGTCATTTCCACTCTGATCTAGGCTGACTAAACCCTTAGTCAAAACTTCCCTCCAATTTAATGAACAACAAGGCATTAACATGATCTGTTAACATGCTCTGTGGCTCTGACAGTGAATTTGCTGACAGAGAATTTCTAATAACTTCCGTTATTTTTGTCATGTTCCTGGAACATGCTCTGCCTAGTTTCCCCACTGCCATGACTTGTAATTTAAAAAATTATGTCCCAATATGCACATATAATGAACTCATAAAAAAGAAAAATATGATTTTTGTACCAACTGGCAATAAATGGAGAATAATATTATTTCAGAGCAATGTTTACCAAAGTTGGGGGATTTGGGTCTATTAAGACACACAGAAAACAAAAGCCCTCATGCAGATATTAGTTGATGTGGGCTTCACAGCAAAACAATTAGTAAAATCTCCATTCGTAAAATATACGTGCCTCCAGCTCGGTGACCACACCAGTGACTCTCAACCCCTAACGCATGTTAGAGTTCTCTAGGGAGTTTTAGCCAGAACACCAACGCTTGAACCACAGATTCATTAAATCCAGGCCCCCTCAGGTGCTTCGAGTGTTCAGCCAGAATTGAGAACCACAGCCCTTTACAATATGTAAATGCATAATTATTTAATATGCACTTGAGTGAGGTTAGATGCCCAAAACTGATTATAGCTACCAACCACATTCTGAGATATCCTGTTTTTAAATTTCTATTTCTTATGTATGTACTGATCAAGTGAGGAAATCTAAATTGGGAAATGTTAAATTTTAAAGTCGATTTGTTTTTATTCTTCATAATCTATATTATGATCCTCTTTTATTTTAAGAAGGTTTTTAATTTGAAACCTTATACATTGTGAGCCATTTTATATTCCATCTAGCAAGACTGCACAAGGCTTCCATTCTCCGAGACTTTATTTACCAAATTAAACCATAATATTATACAATTTTTAGGAATTAATAAGTCTTTTAATATTAGCACAGGTGAACTATCAGAGTAGGTGTGTTGCTGTCATTGTTGTAGTTTTACGTCCAGTCCCTTCTTTCTTGCACATAAGGAACACTTACTCTCTCTCAGGCAGTGCTTCGGAGAGTGTGCTCCTGGTCCAGCCACATGACCATTCCCTGGGACAGATTCCTGGCTTGGAGCCAGGCCTAACATATGGCAAACAGTGAGGCCTGGAAATCTGTGCTTTAATAAGCCCTCTGGGTGTCTTTAACATACACTGAAGTTTGAGAATGTCCATGGGTGTGTTTGTATTGCCTGCCTCTTTTTTTTCCTGGGCAGTTTTTCACTGTGTCGCCCTCACTACCAGAAACGCTCCTTTCCATGCTGAGGGCCTCGAGGCTGGGAAGACAGTGTCTGCGCCCCAGGCTTCTCCAGCTCTGAGTTGAAGTGCATGAAGGAGCAGCCTCTGGGAATAGCGAGGACTGTGCACACACTCTTGGGTGGATGACAGGAAGAAGAGCTGAGAGGACAGAGCACAGCTACTCCAGGGACAGGGACCTCAGCCCCCTTTTCACAAAATAAGTGCAGGTCAAGCTGAGAGAGGGTATTTTCCTGAGGGATTCTGTGAAGCCATTAAATTGTCAGTTCCTAGAAGGCAGGGATGACTGTGTCTAGCATTTTTTATAATTTTTAATTTTTATTTTTAGAGAGAGGGGAAAGGAGGGAGAAAGAGTGGGAGAGAAACATCAATGTAAGAAGGAAATATGGATTAGTTGCCTTTCATAAGTACCCTAATTAAGGACCGAACCAGCAACCCAGGAATGTGCCCTTACCAGGCACAGAATAGGCATCTGTTTGTTTTACAGGATGAGGCTCCACCCACTGAGCCACACAGGTCAGGGCTGTCCAACATTATTTCCAAAGACTAAAACAAATAAACAAAACCACCATTGCTCTGTTCTTCGCACATGCTCTCTCCACCTTTCTGCCTGGTGGACAGACTCCCTTTAACTTTCTGGAGTCCTTCAACCATCCCTCCCCTGTCGAGACTTGTCTAAACACTCCAATCCCGCCTCCACACTCAGCTTCAGTAAGAGGAGGCATTCCTGCTCAAACTCCCACTATACCAACTTGTCATCCTTTTTAAAATTAAGAATGTCTATCTCTACCCCTACAGTTCAAAACTTTCAAAAGCAAGGACAGCAGTAAGTTGGCTGTCCCAGTAAATGTTGGCTGAATGAATGAATTGCGAATAAGCAGTCAAAGGTACTTCCCGGTGGTAACTGTAGATCTTATCATCATCAACAGTCAGATGCAAGTGTTATCCTCGGTCTTCACTTTGGTCTTTACCCAGAAAAATATACCAGATACCAGAAGGAAGTTGGAAGTGTAATGATTTTCAATACATTTAGAATTTGTAATTCCTACTTCTTTGCAAGTTTCCTAAATATGGTTTTATGCCAATTTAGCAATGTTTACATTCAAAATTAGGCTTTAAAAATAATAAAATATATAATTGCAAAAGTGAAATATGGTCTTTTCTGGAGAGGTAAAGACTTCCAAATGTAACATTTGTCCCAAGAATGATAAAGATGATTCTTAAAGAAAATACCTCTCGACCATATGTGCAAGCATATCATGCGAATTTTTTTATTTTCTTCCACAACAGAAAAATTTGACATGCTTGATACTGAACTGTCATTGTCTTGAAATATACTGAAGAATATTTATATTCTTTTTCATAGAGAACAAGAAAACTGACCGCCTTGAAAAAAGAAAACAGGTTAAAAAGGAGCAAAAGGGATTCCCAGAAAGATGAGAGAGGATTGATCTGAACTCAAAGGGAGGTTATAAATTACCTCTTGTCACCTCGTTTGTGCCTTGGGTCCTTTTCTGGACCCTGCAACAAGAAGTGGAGCCCAAGTAAAGTGGCCCGAGATTCTTCAGGGCTAGAATGCGTTCAAGCTCTGGCCGTACCAGACACTCATCCAAGGCCACAAAAGGTCATATGTTAGTAATAATGGCCACAGTAGGGGCCATTTATGATTGAGAGCAAAGCCAAAATGGACCCACACAAGCAAATCAAAAAACCAAACGTGCCAAGATCAAGAGGATCTGGTAGGAATGTGATTGCCTCTGTGAATAAAACTCAGCCTCAATGTATGATTATAATTTGCAGCATATGATAAAAAACTATCAGACACAAAGAGAAAAGAAAATATGGCCAACACTTAAACAAAATAGTCAGTAGAGAACTTCCAGTTTCCAGTCTAGCATGTAAGGAACTTAAAAGTTTCTATCCCAACAATCGGTAAAGAGCTGAATGAACTGAATAATCACCTCTTCTTAGATCCTTCCTAGAACCACAGTCACAAGATACAGAGAATCACCACTTGCTAGAGCAGAAACCTCCATGGGAACCAGGGCTGGGACAGAAAAAACTGAACTGTAATCAATGAATTGCCAGAAGCGCAGTGTAGACAAGTCTGGGGGTTAAAAACTTCAGGGGGGTTCCTATACTTTTGTGAGTTTTATCTTCTGAAGCCCTATTTAGGTTTTCACAGTACGTATCTTTTCTTCTGGCATTTTCTTCTTTGTTTTTGTTGTTGAAACTATTACAGAGATTTTCATTTTCTCCCCCTCTTCCCACCTCCACTCAGCCTCCACCCCTTTCCCGCTGGCCGTCACCATACTGTTGTCTGTGTCTGTGAGTTATGCATATATGTTCTTTGGCTAGAAAAATCCTCAGGCTTCTGGCAGAGGAAAGGGAGAAAGAGGTCACTTTAAAATCTGCCAGAGCATTCTGTAATTTTTAATAAGACCTGACCTCAAGAGAAACTAGCCAAAGAACACGTATGCATAACCCATGAACACACACAGCAGTGCGGTGATGCCCAGTGGTGGGGAAGGGAGGTTCGGTGGAGGTGGGCAAAGGGTACGGAGAGAGGATGGAGATGTTTGTAATAATGTCAACAATAAAAATGAATTTAAAAAAGAAGAACACTGACCAGTGTGGTTCAGTCTGTTGGGTGTCGTCCTGCAAAGCAAAAAAGGTCACTGGTTTGATTCCATGAACAAGAGGCAACCAACTGAAGTTTCTCTCTCACATTGATACTTCTCTCCCTCACTTGCTTTCTCCCTTCCCCTCTCTCTAAAAATAAATAAATGAAATCTTAAAAAGAAGCAGCAGCAGCAGCAGCAGCAGTCATGTTACCAAAGCATAACCTGCTGGGGCTTTATCAGAGCCCAGCTAACATGGGGGTAAGGAAATATTCAACTCCAACCATTTCTAGCCTTCTGCATGAGGTAAAGGAAACATCCAACTCAAACCCCCCAGCCTTTTACACAGGGGAACAGAAACACCAAGCCCCAGCATCCTCTAGTCACTTGGTCCTCCTTATGGCTGAGAAAAAGCTGAGAGGCATTTGCTGAGTCCACAGCCCAGGACCACTGGCTCACTAAAAACCTGACCCATAGTCATAGGACAATAGAGTGTTTTCTCCTCCCCTAAACCTCACCACCACATCACCAAAAGCCTATTTGTAAGTGTCCCTTCCAGTCACAGTATCATGCAACAATATCCATAATCACTTTAAATATCAATGCACCCATTAAAAGACAGAAATTGTCAGAGTGGATCAAAATTAAGACCCCACTACATCTGTGTGCAAGAAATCTGCTTTAAATGTGTATAAGAACACCTATATTAAAAATAAAGGGATGAAAATAGTGGTAACACTACACAAAATAAAGCAAAATCAAATAGCTATTGTAGTTTTAGTCAGAGCAGATTTTAGAGTGAGAAAACTCTTCAGGGATAAAGGAGGGCATTGCACAAAGATGAAGCGGTCAGTTCTCCAAGCAGATACAGCAAACTTCAATGTGTGTGTGCCTAACAACAGTGTCAAAGTATGCCAAACAAAAACTGATGGAACTGCAAAGAGAAGTAAACGAGTCCACTGTGATAGTTGGAGACTTCAACACCACACTTACTGGAAATGGACAGATACAGCAGGCAGAAAATCAGTAAGGACACAGTTGAACTCACAGCACAGTCATGAGCTGGGTATGACAGCGATCTTTGTGCCGCTCCATCCGAACATGAGCAGCACACACCTGCCTCTCAAGCTCACACAGACCATTCACCAGGAATAGGCCACATTTGGGGCCATTAAAGACATTTTAATAACTTGAAAAGAATGAAAACTGTACTATGTGTGTTCTCTGAGCATAGTGAAGTTAAACTACTAATCAACAACAGGAAAAAAAAAAAGGACAATCCCCAAGTACTTGGAGATGAAATAATATACCTCTGAATAACACATAGGTCAAAGGAAGAAATCAAGATAAATTTTTAAATATTAAATATACTATCAAAATTTGTAGGATTCAGTGAAAGTGACCTGTAGTGGAAAATTGATAGCACTGAATGCCTGCATTAGAAAGAAAGAAATATCTGAAATCAATGATCTAAGCTTCCATCTTAGGAAACTAGCAAAAGAAAAGCAAATTAAATCCAAAGTAAAAGAAGAAAACTAAACCCTAAAAATCAGAGCAGAAATTTATGAAATTGAAAAACTAATAATAATACAGAAAAATCAATGAATGCAAAGGTTGGCCCTTTGAAAGGATCAATAAATTTGATAAGCCACCATCAGCTTAACTAAGAAAGAGAGATATGCAAATTACTAATATCAGAAATAAAAAAGAGGATATCAATATAGTTCTCCCTGACATTAAAAAGATACTAAAGATATATTATGAACTTTCTATGTCCACAAATATGATAACCTACATGAAATGGACCTATTCCCTGAAAGATACAATCTGCCAAAACTGACACAAGAAGACATAGACAATATGAATAAGTCTATACCTGTCAAAGAAATTGAATCAATAATTAATAACCTCCCAAAAGAAAAAGCACCAACCAGATGGGTTTGCTGGTGAATTTTTACCAAATATTTAAGAAAGAAATTATATCAATTCTTTAAAACCTCAGAATATTGAAACAGAGGGAATACTTTCTAATTTTTTCTATAAAGCCATCATCATTCTAATATCAAGCAAGACAAAGACATTAAAAGGAAACTACAGACAAATATCTCTGAGGAAGATAGATGTAAAAATCCCCAACAAAAAATTAGCAAATCAAATCAAACAATGAATAAAAGGAATTATACACCACAACCAAGTGAGATTATCTCATGTATGCAGCACGGTTAAATTTCCAAAATTAATTAATATAGCCTTTCACATCAACAGACTGAAAAAAGAAAAAAATTATGAGATAATATCAATAGATGCAGAAAAAGCATGACAAAATTTAACACACATTTATTATAAAAACTCTCAGCAAACTAGGAATAAAAGGAGGCTTCCACAGGTTGATCAAGAACAAGCAAGCAGAATAAAAATAAAGACACTGAAATAGAGAACAAGGGGACAGTGACCAGAGGGGAGAGGGAAGGGAATTTAAGGGGAAAAGGGGGGAGGGATTTGGAGGAACAAATAGGAAGGACACAGGGACGAGAACTAACAGGGGTGGAAATGGGAGGGAGGTGGGGAGCACAAGGCGGGGGGTGCTGGGATGGGAGAAATAGACAAAAAACTGTACTTGAAAAATAACTAAATAAAATTATTTTTTTAATTAAAAAAAAGAACATCTATGAAAAAAACTTACAGCTGACATCATATTGAATTGGCCAAAAAGTCCGTTTAGTTTTTTCCATCAAATAAAACACATTTTTCATTTTCACCAATAACTTTATTGATTTGTGTATTTTGAGTATATTGGCTATCTTCTACAATAGCCTCAGAGTAATTAGAGGCCAGCGGTGTTGCTAAATACCTTCCAAGATAGCCCCATAGCAAAGAAATATTTGTCCAAAATGTCAGTAGTACTAAGAAACGTCACAAACCACTTTTGGCATGTTCAGTCAGTCACAGCATCTTCTCCATATACTGCACAAATCTTTTCATGCATTTCAGTTGTGTCTTTACCCTTCTCAAAGTAATAAAGTTAATATGCTGAAAACGTTGCCTATCTTCTTCTATCTTCAATATTAAAATGGATGCAAAAATTCACCAATTTTTTTTTAATGCACACTGATATGCTACAATAAAATCTAACAAGGTTTTTTAAATGAAGTTAAAGACAACTAAGCACTAGCAGAACCATTGTATAGAAAAAGCATAAGGGACTTTTTGGCTAACCCAATGGTTAACGGTGAAGAGCCAGAAGTTTTCCCTCTTGTATCAGGACTGAGACAAGGGTATCTCACTGCTCCACTTTAACATTATACTAGATTTGTTCTTGTGTGTGGCATAAGAAAGTGGTCTGGTTCCATTTTTATGCATATATCTATCCAATTTTCTCAACATCATTTATTGAATAAACTATCTTTACCTAATTGTATGTGTTTGTATGTGTTTGCTTCCTCTGTTGAATATTAATTGTCTTCAAAGGTATGGGTTTTTTCTGGGCTCTCTGTTCTGTTACACTGATCTATGTGTCTGTATTTATACTAGTCCCAGGCTGTTTTGATTACTATGGCCTTAGAGCACAAGTGGCAAACACAAGGTCTGTGGGCCAAATCCAGCCCTCCACCTTGTTTTATCTGGCCCAGCACCTTGTTTCTACCCAGTGGCAGTGCCAAACTCGTGCTTAACTGTTAAGGAGTAGTTGCATTTATGCAGTCCTAAAATTACATTTGGCCTTTTGAAGGCAATCTTGAGGCTGATGTGGCCCCTGGTGAAAATGAATTTGACACCCCTGCCTTAGAGTATAGTTTGATATTAAGTAGTGTGATTCCTCCAACTTGGTTCTTCTGTCTCAGGGTCGCTGTCGCTATGTGGGCTTTTACGTTTCCCAAAAGTATAAATTTTTGAAATATTTGTTCTAAATTCTGTGAAATTCATCACTGGAATTTTGATAGGAATTATGTTCATTGAAATTATAGATTAATTCAAAGACTTAATTATGTTAGACCCAAAACCATAAAAATCTTAGAAGAAAACAGGCAGCAAAATCTTGGAAACTGCTTGTAGCAATTTTTCATAGGATATAGCTCCCCAGGCAAGGGAAACAAAAGAGAAAATAAACAAATGAGACTATGTTAAACTAAAAAGTTTTTGCACAGCAAAAGAAATCATCAACAGAATAAAGACAACCCACAAAATGGGAGAACATATTTACTGATATATCTGATAAAAGGTTAATATTTGAAATTTATAAAGAACTTATAGATCAGGAGCAGAACCATAGAAATGAAGATCATATGGAGGGTTATCAATGGGAGTGGGAGAAGGAGAAGCGGGGAGAAGGTACAGAAAATAAGTAGCATAGATGGTAGGTAGAAAATAGCGGGGAGGGCAACAATAGTATGGCTGTGGGAGGGGAAGTGTTAGGGAGTGGAGGGATTGAGCAAAAAGGAAAAAGGACTCATGGACAATGGTGTGGTCATTACTGGGGGATGGTGGGTATAAGAGGATGAAATGGTAATGAAACAAATACATAAAGATTAAATCAAAAGAAAACATTATACTGGAAGTCTTAGCTAATGCAATAAGGCAAAAAGGAAATAAAAGCATACAGATAAGGAAGAAAAAAACAAAACTGTCTTTATTTACAGATAGATGATTATATACATAGAAAATTTCAAAGAATCAACAACAACAAAAAAGCTCTGGAAACTAATAAGGAACTAGCAAGGTTTTAGGATAAAAGATTAATGTACAAAAATTATGTTCCTCTATATCAACTATGGACAAGTAGAATTTAAAGTTAAAAACATAATACTATTTACATGAGCACCCCCCCAAAAATGAAATACTTGTATACAAATCTAACAAACTATGTGCACGATCTCTATGAGGAAAACTGCAGAACCCTAGTGAGAGAAAGCAAAGAAAAACTAAGTAAATGGAGAGACACATCATTTCACGAAAAATCATAGACTTCAGGGTTAGGAAAACTCAAAATTATCAAGATGTCGAGTCTTTATAATTTTATATACAGATTCATGCAACACATGTCAAAATTTTATCAAGTTATTTTGTGGATATTAGCAAATTATTTCTGAAGGCTAAAAATTCACAATATGGAACACTTACGATAATGCTACAGTAGTGAAGACGATAGGATATGGGCAGAAGAGTGAACAAATAGATTATGGAACAGAACAGAGAGCCCAGAAATAAACCCACGTAAGCATGGTCAATGGTTCTCTGGCAGAGGCAAAGGCAGCACAATGGAGAAAATTTTAGCACATGATGCTGGGCCCACCTGACATTTATATACAAAAGGAATCCTTCTAGATGGACCTTCCACATTTCACAAAAATGAACTCAACATTGATCACAGTCATCAATGTAAAATGCAAAGCTATGAAAGTTCTAAAAGACAACATAGGAGAAAATCTAGATGCTCTTAAATATAGCAGTGGCTTTTTATATGCAACACCAAAGGCATAAACTATAAAAGAAACAATAAGCTTGACTTCACTCAAATTGAAAAGTTTTTTGTAAGTTATATAAATGTTTAATTATATGAATTATGCAAGTTATATAAAGGTACAACTGGCTTGTACACCTGAAACTAATATAATATTGTACATAAACTAGTGAAAATAATTTTTTAAAAGAGATTGAAGTCCAGAAAAGAGAGGTGGGGGACGCAGAAAAATGACAAAAAGAAAAAATCCTCTGCTCTGAAAATACAAGGTCAAGAGGATGAGATGAGGAGCCACATACTAGAAGAGAATATTTATAAAGGACACATCTGATAAAAATACTTTTATTCAAAATACACAAAGAAATTTTAAAACTCAATAATAAGAAAATAAAAAGTTGACCAAAACCGTAACAGATACTTCATCAAAGAAGACACACTGATGGCAAGTTAGCATGTGAAAAGATGCTCTACATCATACATCATCAGGAAAGTAGACATTAAAACAATAACAAGATGCAAGTACACATGTTAGCATAGTCCAAATCCAGAACACTGACAACCCCAAGTGCTGGCGAGCACACACAGCAAAAGAAAGTCTCACTCACTGCTGGTGGGAATGCAGAACAGTACAGTCGCTTTGGAAGACAGTGTGGTGGTTTCCTATAGAACTAAACCTACTCTAACCATCCAATCCAGCAATCATGCTTCTTGGTATTTACCCAAATGAGATGAAAACTTAGGTCCACACCTAAGCCTGCCCATGAGTGTTTCTAGAACTTTTATTTATAGTTTCCAAAACTTGAAAGTGACTAAGATGCTTGTCTAGGTGAATGGATAAATAAACCCTGGTACATTTAGACAATGTAATATTACTTACTTCTAAAAAGAAATGAGCTAACAAGCCATTAAAAGACATGGAGGAACTTTAAATGCATATTGTTAAATGAAGTCAGACAATCTAAAAAGGCTGATATTGAGTAATACCAACTCTATAACATTCTGGAACAGGCAAAATTATGGAGACAGTTAAATAAGTGGTCACCAGAGCTTGGGGGTTGGGGGAAGGATGAAAAGGTGGAGCCCAAAGGATACACAGGGCAGTAAAGCCGCTCTGTGTGATTATACAACATGTATCATTATATATGTGTCCACACCCAGAGAATGTAGAATATCGGAATGAACCCTAATGTAAACCATGAACTTTGGTTGATAAGGATGTGTCAATGTGGGTTCATCAGTTGCAACAAATGTCCTACTTTCACGCAGGATATTCACAGTGGAGAGGCTGTGAAAGTGGAAGGCATGGGATCTATGGAAACTCTCTGTATGTCCTGTTAATTTTTTTTTGTGATCCCAAAACTACTCTAAAGAAATAAAGTCTATATTAAAGTTGGGGAGAAAATCAGTAGGAGTACTCTCCAAGATAACCCAGAGTTTCCTTTCCTTGAAGGGTTTGTGTCTGATTTTGGTATCAAGCTAATACTGGCATCATAAAAATTAGTAAATTTGTTCTTTCCTTTTTTTTTTTGAAAGATCGTATGTAAGATTGGTATTATTTCTTGTTAAATATCTGTTAGAAATCACTAGTGAAAACATTTTTGGAAGGTGACATGTGCACTGGCCTGCTGTGCTTGTGGCATCACAGATGAGACATGAGACTAATCCACATGGACTACCGAGTCCTATGGAGAAAAAGGGCTGGCAAGCCTACTCCCTCAAGGGGGGAACACCTCAGAGTGGCTTGGCACTCTCTCAAGGGGAGAGTGCACTGACCCTTGCCTAGCTAGGCTTTTATTGGGTTTAATTTGCACAGGAATAGGGGTACAGCTCATTAATCATTGTCAGCCAGTAAGGATCAAACAGTAGATAGCATACAAAGAACTATCAGGGCTTCTTCTGAGTCAGGGTCTATCAGCTAAAAGGCTACAAAACTTTGGAAAACAAACTCATTTCCTGCTCGGACCTTTATCATTTAACTAAGAGCATTCTTAGCAAAGCAGGCTTCCCAGGATTTTACATATGCTTTCTCAGGCCTGATCACCTAGGGAGTCCGCCCTTTCCAGCACAGGTCTGCACTGTCCTCCGTCACTGTTTCAGGCCTAAGTCAGGCAGAGGAGGAAGATAACCAAGGAATTTTTGGTGACTTCTCACAGACTCAGGGGAGTCATGTTTGGTCAAAGCCAAGGGGTGAGGGTCCATCACCCCCTTTCTCCATAGCCCCCCCAAGTCCTTCCCTGGGGCCTCCACGTGATCGTGCCTGTCTTAGGTGTTTCCCCCCTTGGGGAATCTTACCCGTCATTGGCTAACCAATCAAGCACTGGGGGCCAGTTATGGATAAGTAAAAGGGGCAGAGGCTGTGCTCCTGCCAGGGAGATAAGCTTTTTCTCCTTATGGTCCAAAGGTCGCTCACTCAGCCTTAGCCATGGGGGCGGGGGGGGGGGGGGGGGGAGGTCAGTTACAGCTCCTGAAACCAGGCAGGGCGGTTCCCAACAGGAAAGTTATTTTTATTGTGGGGGAAGGTTTTCACTTGAAGGATATAGAACTACTCATTTTAAATCGTTTTGCAAAATATATCTAATAATAATGAAAATGCTATCAGTTATGATCACTTACTATATATACACCAGACAGTGGGCACTACATAAAGTGTTTTGCATCCATCACCTTAATTTATCCTCAAAACAAACTTCGAATATTGATGAAAAATGAAAAAACTGAGGTGAAGAATTAAGGAACTTTACTAAATTAACACAGATTAAGTTGAAGAACTGAAATTCAAACCCAGGAAAACTGATTCCAGGGTCCATGATCTTCATTAATTAAATATACTCATGTTCTTCCTTGACACCCAAATGCATCTAGTCATTAATCCACTAAGAGCAATTCTTAAAGGGAGAGAGAGGGAGAGAGCAAGCATGGGTGAAAGGGGAAGAGGAAGGCACAAAGATGCTGATCAAAGCATTTTTTATATTAGTGAAACCTGAAAACAACTCGTATGTCCATAAATTTGGACATAGTTTGGTTGATATATATATATTGTAATACTGTATAGCTTTTTAAAATGATGTATAGGTAGTTAATGAAAATATAACATATTTTTAAAGTTACAAAGGAAGTTTATTATGAGCTTATTTATATAAAATTTCAGACCTATAGTATAGGTATATACATGGATGGTGAGATGTTTAAAAACATATTCACCAAAATTTTATTAGCATAATACAGGTGATTAACATTTTTGAAATGTCTGGATTTTTTTGAAAATTTTACAATGTATCTTTTATAAAAGCGTTAACAACAGCACAGATTTTGGAGTAAGATTTTAGTTCATACCAAAGCTTGTGTTAAAAAGTTTTATAATCCCTCTAACCTTAAGATTCTTCACTTAGAAAATAGACATTAACACCTAACACACTGACCTGTTTTAAGGAGTAAATTAGATAATATCTATGAAGCGCTAATATAGTGTTCAGTAAATGAGTCCAATAAATGGCCAATCAACTTGCCTAGAAAAGCTTTCACATACTCTAGTCAAATTTCCAAATAAAATCAGAACAGCTAAGTCCATAAAAACTTCCAACATCCTAGAATTCTTCTCCAAAGGTCAAGGAAAACAGACAGTGGCCCAGCTATTTCTTGCTGGCAGGTTTAAGATCTCTGAATGCAGATCAAAATACACCGAACGATGGGTACCTCATGCCTGCCTGAACCACAGTTCTGTGGGCTGGTGGCCCTGAGGACCTCTAGCAAGCACGTATTTGGCTCACCTGTCCCTGTATGTGGTCTATTCTAGCTGAGCAATCTGCATTCCAGTATGCTGTAAGTCACCTAAAATACCCACATCGCAAGTGTGCCAAATAATGAAGTTTCCAGAGCATGCAAATTTAACACTTTTAACAAGTACCAGAGGATCCTATTTCTTAGTAACTCGATGCAGTGTTCGGAGACAACATAAGCATAAAAGGGAGAGATTCAGACAGTGCCTAAATAGATTAGGAGCAGTTACAGTGCTATGCTGGTCTCTCTCCTCAGTCAAAAACTTCCATTAAAATAAATGAGCCTGCTTGCTGGTTTGAGAAAGAAAAACAATGGTTTGGGGGCATCGAGTTGGAAGAGCAGTTCAATTCCTGCTCATCAAAAGGGGCAGAAATCCTTATCCTGTAGTACCCACAGCTGCAGATCAGATTCTACCCGTCTCTCCTTATCACTGTTTTTATTAAATGTATTCTCTCCATCTGTGTTCAAGCCCATCTCTTCCATTCTGAAACACAATTTAACTTTTCACGTGTGAAACAATTAACTGTTTCTGGCTAATGCTGAGCTGGCTTCAAAGGAGAATATAAAAATTTTAGTTGTTTAGTAAATTCAAAATTCTTCTCACACTCTGAACGTACTAGCTGTCTGTGCTGTTCCTTTATTTCCAATTCTAAAGCTTTCAGTACTGTTCACAGTATTTGGTGCACCGCCGAGTGCCACACAAAATCTGCTTGCAATGGAAGAACATGTGGAGAAAGTATGTGTTTTTGTCACACCCTATTAAACGGTATTCAAAACACAATGCCCCAGAAACGAAATTGATTGTAGGTTTTATAACCCTTTCCAGGGTAATGGAAACAATTCAGGACCATGAAAGAAAGCCTAACTAGTGCAGCTGTAGGGACTCTTAGCTCAGCTCAGCAGCCTTGGACTGGCTTTTGTAGTTCAAGTTCAGTTGGATTCCATTCCTCTAGATCTTTGACAGATCATTCCAGATTTATTAATCTGCAAAGTTTTCCACATTTCTTACTGAAATCAGTGTTTCTTCTGACTGGTTCTGAATTGTGTTTGAGGCTGGGAAATGTCAACAGGTATAAAGATAGTTTCAAGCCACTATGATATTATCACATGTATAATATTTTTATGTTCTTTTTATGTACCCAGCCCCGGCATATGGTCAAAATTCAAAACCAGGAAGCACAGACTTAAAAGAAACACCACTTTCACATTCCCCCCGAGTGTCATATGGCTGTGACCCTTCCCATGTGGATATAAAAAAACTACTTAAGCTGCAAGCCCATGGCTCTACTGCAGTGAAATCGCAGGGCTATTTTAATATTTTAAAAATAAAAAGGAACGTGTCCTGTCTCGGGTTGACCAGTACCCCCCCAGCTTCTGAGCTGCCTGGTGAAGTGATGCCTTGATCCTGTCAGCTGTCCTAAGTAATCACTCACTCAGTCATTACCTGCACTGCATGCTGCTCCATCAGAAAAACATCTGTGAACATTATTTGACAAATTGATCGCTAAATGAGCCATTAGCTGAAGGGGCTTTCGGATTGCCTCTAGGAAGCCAGAGTGGCTGCAGAAGGAAAATGCTTACAGATGCAGAGCAGCGACTAGAAAGGGAGAAAGAACCCTGGTGTCAGTGCTCTCGGGAGGGGGTGGGGGCCAGTGCGGGAAAGCAGGCCGAGAGGTGGCAATAAACCATGTTCTGCAAGAAAACCCACCTTCTCGAAAGGAAGCTGTTTATTAGAAGCAGTAGTAAAACTGCTTAATTCCCTCAGTGCCTCAAGGGAGAAATCCTAGCCTTTGTGAGCTGCAGAGGAGAGAAACCTAGCCAGTGGTGTGCTTGTCAAGAAGAGAACGCCGGAGAAACAGCGTTAGTCATTTCACCATCGCCGCTTGCCAAGAGCCGACAGGTGTAGCTTACTATTGTTCTGACAGGACAGCCAAATCCCACAGCTTAGTATTCTCCTCTCCTCCAGTGTGGGAGCAAACAGCTGTCTCCCTGGCTCAGGATGCAGAGTGGAGAGGGGTGGGTGGGAAGAAAGACAGAGAGGGACAGAGAGAGAGAGATGTGGGGGCCAGGCGGGGCGGGGGGGGGGTGAGGGAAACAGATTCTTCTGTCATTAGTTCCAAGGCTTTGTTTGATTCATCACTGAAAACACATGGTCTTCCTGCGAAATGCATTACATATGGGTAGTTTCCCCACAGTGGCTCCCAAAATAGCCCATAAACAATATATTGCAACTTAAAGGTAAATAAATGCAGAAAGATACCTAGGTCAAATCATGTCAGACCAATAAAAAGTAATCACATACAACAGTCCTTGAGGAACTAGATGCCTTTTATAAATCCTGCCAGTTTCACATTGCTGACAGGTGTTCATAATTTTTTTAAAATAATCTTTGAGAAAAGAAAGCAGGTTATTTCCAACCAGAACTGTGTGTTGCCGTGTCTTGCATGGAATGGAAACTATTTCAGCACCAAATTCTCTAGAGACAAGCAGGAAAAGCCCACGGGGCGTGAGGAGTGCCAAGTGCAGTAGCTGTGAGGCTTTAGGCCACAGTCCTGAGTTTCCTTTGGGGTCAGGTATTAAAAGCTCACGCTAACAGGCAGAGGCAGTGTCACACTCTCGTGACAACTGATAAGAACCAGACATCTGTGCTGAACCCAGGGCTCTCTGGATTGAAAATTTGGTGAATACCAATAAAATCTCTTCTGCTTATGTTTACAATAGAGAAAATGCATCCATTACAGTACATGAAACCCGAGAAATGCTGGCTCTCTCCCAAAAGCCCAGATATTTTTCTAATAAAATAAGCAGTGATCTTCAAACAACTCTAAACTCATGACATCATGGCACAATCACATACATAACCCCTCAGGGTTAAACCATAACACGCTAGCCCAATCCTGTAATAATAACATAAGCCAGAGGGATTGAATTACTCACCCAAACAAGCCAATTTCAAGTTAAAAGCAGAGTGTTTTCCATCCTAGAACCTATTTTAGGGGCAACAAAGTTTAATCCACTTACTTTCCTTACCAAACCAAGACATTAAAATTCACATACTTTTTCTCCATGTTCTGAGACAGGCCGGGGATGGGGCATCCACCATTCACACGGACGAGTCCTCGCTGGCCCTTCGTAGCCTCGTTTTTCAAGCCAATAAAGCACCAGGTGCAACAAGAGAAAGAAGGCGTGAGGGGGAGGGACAGCAATGAGCAAACCCTTTTTCTGTTGTAGAAATAACTTTTTAGGCCGTCATCACCATCATCATCATCGGTAGAGCTGCTCCTGGCTGGGGTGCTAGGTCAGCAAACCAAAAGGTAGATAATTTTTGTGTCTCTGTAAACACTCACTCCCCTTGACCAGAAACGCAGTACGTCCAGTCAGCCAATCCCCAAACGCCAGGCCAACTCTGGGCCTTCTCTCCCCACACAAGGTTAGCTGTGTGGCCCCCGCCAATCAGATTTTTTTATTCATTTTTTTCTTGTTCTTTATTCATTATCCTATAAAAACATCCTCCTTTCTGCTCCATTTTGCAGTTTTCTGAAAGACGATCCACTTCATGAAATGCTGAAGTTTCTATCACCTGAATCGTCTTCCTTAGGCGGTTTTTAGCACTGTGAAATGCTTGCTTGTCTAGGCCGCCCTTTAATCCTGGAGGGATTTTCCTGGTTAAAATAAGGAAAAATCTGCCCACATCAAGTCTTCTCAGATGGAACTGTTAGGAAATTGGTTAATAGATTACAAATAGTCAAAAAGAATAAATTGGGATAAATGCTGAATAAGCCCTTGAATGGCACGTAACACTCTTTTAAGTGGAGGCTTTAAAACGTGAGGACTGACTCTCCTGCTTTTAGCTAAGATGGAGTGATAGGGACCAGATTTGCCCTCTGTTAAAATCATGTTAATACAATATGAAGACGGGACTTCAGAATTCCCTGAACAGACACAATCATTTAAGCCATAAAAGTAAAACAAAATCTATCTTATTTCATGAACATGGTGAAATGTATGTTATTTCTTGTAACTGCCTTGACCATCATAAGAGAAATAGTCTTCCTAAAAATATGAGACAATCACTTTTAACCAGTCGCCGCCATCAGGAAACGCCCACTATAACAGCCAATTGTCGTAAAAGGTCAACAACTTCATGTTCCCCTGTACATCATCCTGTGGCTCCATGTCCCTAAGCTTCATACATTCTTTGAATTTGAAGGCCCCTAATTTTCAAGCTGTTCTTATATATGCACAGTAAACTCTTCCTAAATACTACTTATTGATTTGGTGGTTTTAATTTAGCTGTGGATTTTTAACAGTTTCTGGCATCAGAAGTGGATTTCAAAGAAGATCCCCCAAGATTCTGTGAGCAACCAGGTACCAGTGCCCACAAAGCCCCTGTAACTCACTGCTTCCTCACCAGCTCTGGAGTTTAGGGGTCTCTCTTGGATCCTACTCTGCTCTTTTGCATTCGGAGGTCTCTGACTTTACTGTGTATACTTGTATTTTGTCTGTTGACATTTCTTTTTAAGTCGCCTGTAACACAGGAGTTCCCAGGCAGGGAGCTGCACTTGCATTCGTATATTCTGAAAAAAACCACTCGGAGGACAAGCGGATGTGGACGCACTGTTTATTATTCACATCACATCAGGGTGCTCAGTGGAAGCAGGTCAAGCAGGCGAAACCACACCCCGCCTCCAGCCTTGGTGCTGCTTACAGGGTTACGGAGGGACTGGTGTGTGAAGGTTCTACCAGCAGTGTCCAACTTGTGCCCCACAGGCCACATTCAGCCCAGAATGGCCACGAATGTAGCCCAACACAAAATTGTAAATTTACTTAAAATATTATGAAAATTTTTTTTGTGATTACATGTTGCAATGTATTTCATGGGTGGCCCAAAATGACAATTCTTCTTCTGGTGTGGCACAGAGATGCCATGAGGGTGGACACCCCTATTACATTTTTGTAAAAAACACAGGAGCCTTGAGACAGAGGGGCCTTGAGAGGCCTGGGACATCTACATACAGACCATTTTCCTCATCCCTTATGGCTGTTTGCCAGGCAGCCTCCTGTTCTCTGAGGTCGTGGAGGGGCCATGTCCTGAGTCACCCCACATCACCCTATTAAAAGAAGAGAAAATGCACGATGCCATGTGTTTTAGAATAGCTGTTAAGATACAGTGTCTCATATATCTTAGGTAATCCAAAGGCACAGATGAGTTCTACCTGATCTGAAACTCCTACCCCACCATATGATACTGGGTTGGTCAAAAAGTTCATTTAGTTTTTTCCATACAATGGCTCTAGCAGTGTTTAGTTGTCTTTAACTTCATTCGAAACAATCTGTTAGATTGTATTGTGACAGCTGCCATATCCGTGTACACTAAAAAAACTTACCAAATTGGTGAATTTTTGTGTAGCCACTTTAATACTGAAGATGTAAGATGATATGCAACATTTTTGGCACATCATGATTTATTATGTCAAGAAAGGTAAAAATGCAATGGAAATGCAAAAAGATTTGTGCAGTATATGTAGAAGGTGCTGTGACTGCTTGAACTTGTCAAAAGTTTGTGAAATTTCATGGTACTATTGACATTTTGGCCAAATAATTCTTTGCTGTGGGGCTGGCTTATGCACTGGAAGATGTTTAGCAGCACCCCTGGCTTCTATCCACTAGAAGCCAATAGCGAGAGGTAGCCAACATACTGAAAATATCCAGATCAATAAAGTTATTGCTAAAAATAAAAAATGTGTCTTTTATTTTATGGAAAAAAATTAAATGGACTATTTGGCCAACCCAATATAGAAAGATAATAGATTGATAGATATAATATAGATACCTATAGACAGATATAGATATAGATATAATATAGAGATAGAGATAGAGATAGAGATAGAGATAGAGATAGATAGGTAGATAGAGATAGAGATGTATAGATATCTCCACCTGAAGGGGTGCCCTTGAATAGACAAGATCTCAAACCTCTCAGAGATAATGAAACACATTTTTTGATTGGGATGAAGAAGCTTTTAACAAACAAAATGACTCCAAAAATAGTTTCTGCAAAAGCATGCCCACAGTGTGCAAATAACCTCACCTCAGTCCATCTGCCAGGAACACAATTTGGATTCAGCTATTCTTTTGAGTTTTGTATTATTTTATCTGAGATATGGCTAAAATTTTTAAAACTGTAGATCTCTGTGTATGTCTGTCTCTATGTTTATGTCTATTTTTGTGTTTGTATGCATACTTATGTATATGTGATACTTTTAAAAGAGTTCTATTTAACTGGCTTAAAGAAAAATAAGCACTTATCTAAATTAAATAATTCTAAACTTTCAGAAATATAGAAAACAACCCAAATGTTTTTCAAGTTCACATAATCTAGGATAATATTTGATTAATAAAAGCTAGTTTAAGTTTGTTGGTTTAATAATAAGCATGTCTTCAGAACTGTCAACCTTAAGAGCCCTGGCTGGGGTGGCTCTGTGGATTAAGCACTAGCTTGCAAACCAAAAGGTCACTAGTTCTATTCCCAGTCCGGGCACATGCCTGGGTTGCAGGCCAGGTCCCTGGTGAGGGATATGCAAGAGGCAACCACGTATTGATGTTTCTTTCTCTCTCTCTTCCCCTCTCTCTAAAAATAAGTAAATAAAATCTTTAAAAAAATAAGAGTAATGCAAACATACTATTTTTTTCTACCTGGGTTTACTAGTCAAATAAGCTCATGCTATCATTTGTCAACAAGAAAAATAATTTTAAATGATGGCTGTTTAATATCTAAGCATGATTGTTAAAAACAACTAATTTATGTACATGTAAATAAGTTGATACTAGGTGAAATGTATAACAGACATAATTGAATATACAGATCATTCCTAAATAAGGTAATATACTAAGAGAACTGCTAAGCACAGCTTTATTTAGTTTAAGCTTTTTTACTTTTACATAGAGACAAAAGATATTGGGTATTTAATAAATATGCCTTTTGCCACATTAAAAATTGTCCTATGAAAAACATCTCAAAAATTACAAATTTTATGATAACGTTATACATTTTGTTAACCTACTATAGGATGCTAACATATGATAGACAGTTCACAATTGCCTGCTTCCTAGTTTTCACTGGAAAGTAAAGATTACTAACAGTTAAAAATAATCATCAGTATATAAAAATAAAACTACAGAAAACAATAAGAATATAAGAAAAAATTATGTGCAACATATGGAAAGAAAATGAGAGTTTTTACAACAAGAATATGCAAAAAGTATAGGATGTGTTTTTGTTAAGTAAAAAGAGAATAATGTTGCCTAAAATAAAATACTTGGTTGTTTCAGAATAAAAAAGGAAAAGAATAAGGTAGAATTCACATAGATATAGAAGGTTGCAGACAGTTTGTGGAAAAGACATTTTGTGTCATGAGGTCATATACCATCTACACAGGACCATGGTCATCAGCCCACAGACACACCATGTTTCTGTCTAACATCCTCTCTCTCATCGCCTAAGGTCCTCGGCCACACCTCCCTGGGAGAGCATTGTGCTAAGTGAAATAAGCCAGTCAGAGAGCACAAACACCATATGATCTCACTCACATGAGGAATCTAATGAACAAACTGAACTAACAAGCACAACAGAGACAGATCATAGATGGAGAACAGATGACAGCTAAGCCATTGGGGGGTGGGGGGCAGACGTTAGGGGGTGGAGGGATTGAGCAAAAAGGGAAAATGACTCATGGGCATGGACAACTGTGTGGTGATTGTGGGGGAAGGGGTATAAGAGGACTAATGGTAACAGGAAAAAAAAACAATAAAAAAATGTTCTCTAAAAAGAAAATATAGCAGTTCCTTTCAGTTTTTCATTACCTAGAAAATACTCAGACAAACAATGATATAGTGTGGTTGGTTTCTCAAGTTGCCAAAGCAAAACAAAACAAAACACTTAAATCATCATGAAGTGGAAACTCCTTTAGTACACACTTATTTTTTTTTACTGGCCCACTACCCTATCACCACTGCCTTCTCCTTCTTGTGTTCCTGCACTCCTTATACTTTGGTCCCTAAAAAATTAGTTTGGCTTTACCACGGATTAACAAAGCAATGTTGACAAACTGCTCTGAGATCCTTGCCTTTTTTAAAAAAAACTTAATTTACAATATGATTTCATGGGGAAAATACATTCTGTAGCAGAGGGAGAAACAAAATAAAACAGGTTGAGAAATTCTTACCTCCATGCACCTCCACCCACTACAAATCTAGTAACTACTAGCCACCCAGCACCCACCAGAAAGGAACTGTCTTCCTCATGGAGAAACACGGTGATGCAGCCAGCTCCCCCGTTTTAGCCGGTCTGACTGTGAGTGAGCCAGAAGCAGGGCTGTTTCTCCACATCTTCCTCCTCCTCACTCCTGTAAAACATGCCCCGCCCCCTACTTACAGGTGGCCCTGGGGCCGTCACTTTTATGCACAGTCATTCTATGTTTAGGTCGAAGACCTGAAACTGAGATTTCCACTGAAGTACATCCCAAGCTAAACTCCATTTCAAAGTCTATATCCTCCTTTTTTTTTATAATTTTTTCCAAGTTAAAAAAAGCCCCCCAGGGAGAACCTCTTGTGCGAGCAACTTCTGTCCCTTTGACCTCCCCCAGCATCAGCATTTGGGACCCCTAAGAATTTTTACCTAGCCTGGCCAACTGAAGATGTTCTTCACACTGTCTTCTTAAGAAAAGCTCATTACTCCATTACCCTCTGAAGGAACCAGAGATCAGATTGATATGCTTTGAAGACTGAAGAAGGACCCTTAAGCCAAGGAATCGATGTGGCCACCGAAAGCTGACAAAGGCCAGGAAAGCAGGTCTCCCCTGAGAGCCGCAAGAAGGAGCCAACCCTGCTGACACCTTTGACGTTAGCCCAGCAAAACTGATTTCAGACTTCTGACTTCCAGAACCTTAAGAGAATAAATCTATGGTGCTGTAAGGCACTAGTTTGCCGTGATTTGTTACAGCAACAACAGAAAACTAATGCACCATATTCATGGACAGAAAGCTTCTTCTGCGTGGAAAGAAGCATGGAATTCTGTTGAGAGGCACAATGCTCTGCAAATACATAGATTGACTTCATTCAGACGCTGTTGGACACACAGCCTTCTTTTCTGAGAGCTGGTCTTAAATTAGAGATAAAATATCACAGGAAGGAAAAAATAGCATTTGGTAAATTTTTAAAATTATAACTTATCCTAGAGATATTTGTCATGGCTAGAGACAGTCTTTGTAGGGCAACTGGCCTTTAAAATAGAGAAAAATAATGATCCAAGTTTCAGATTCCTGCATTAGGGTTTATTACATGCAATGTCTGGGTTATATTAAACTCCTGGAAATCAGGCTTTATAATGGAATGGCTGACAGACCCTTAACTTTAATAGCCTTTCCAAGTACTGCAATAGTGAGCATTACTTTTTAATGTCATAAAATGATGGTTAAAACACTACAGAATTTTCTCAAGACAGATAAGCAGGTGTTCAAGAGAGCAGAACTATTTAAACTTCATTGATTTATGGTCTATCTTATATTAAAGGCCAAAAGTTTTATTGAATTCTCACAGTAGATACTCTGAACTTAATTTTCCAAAATAATAGGACTATTTCAGGGTTCCCCATATATATTAATTTCTTCATTTCAACACTGGTGCTTCTGTATTTTCAAAGTTACTAGGCATAATGAAATGGAAGCCACTGCCAAAACTGTAAGTTATTCCTTATTTTCTTTTTATTGGCTGACTTTTCATAGTACATTCTGGGTGATAAGACCCAATACATAGCTACTCAATGAAATAATCTAGGGTCACAAATGCCCAGCTCACTGTTTAAGCTGCACAACATTTCTGTCACTCTTCAGAGCTGTGAGGATGACATAACCAATCAGTGGGAAAGGATGGCAAAGCACTTAGCACAACCCCTTTGCCCTCCAGCCGCTTCCAACTCACCCCTAAGCCAGTATCTCCAATCTTTATGTTGCCTGACTGGAAGCAGAGTGGCCATCAGAAAAGCCCCAATAAGCTATCAAAGATTTTATGTGATCTCTTCGCATTTTCTGCCTGTTAACATAAAAATCAATACTTGTATAACTGCAGGACCAAACCATAATGATTTAGTGAAACTGATATTTATGGTGGAATAAAATAGAAATGCCATTAACTCTCAAAATCAAATAACTGTAGAGAAAGCCAGAAGCAAAATAATCAGTAATATTCAGACATGTGGATACCGAAGCATCTGCTATCCCAAGTTATCTTTAGTGCTGACTGTAATAGCAATGACTTCCTCCTGTGAAATGAATGGTTGGAGGCTGAGTTGGGCGTGCATGAACAGACACAGGCTTATATAGTGCATTAACTTCTTTGCTTTCCTCTCTGTGTTCATAGGTTCTGATAACGAAATGAGTCAAATCTAGAAAATAAAAAGAATGTGAGAACCGTGCTGAGAATAAAATGACAACACATGCTCAAAAATCAAAAACTTAGCCAGTAACAGTTCAGGGAACCTTAGAACACAATTAAATCACTGTATCTAGGTAACTTCTACCCAAGTGAATGATTATTTTATAATACAAGAAAATTACCAAAGACATTGTCCCTTTAAAAAATAGATAGCAATATAAAATAGTTTTAAAAGGATAGGTTTAATGCCACTGTATAGGTTGATATGCTTTTGATAAATCATTAACATCACTGTGCTTCATTGAAATTTCTCATGGTTCATTCAATTCCAAGTACCAAGCAATTAGATTTAAAGGGAAGCCTCAATTTTTGAATAAATAAGAGAAGCTGTATAAATCTGTGTATTTTCCTTGGTCAGGTCTGCAAAACATAAAGATTATTAACTTATACAAGGTATTATTTTTATTGCTTATATGATTGTGTTTCTGATTTGTTTAAAAACATCATTCAACCAGGAGCATAACCAAAATGGACTTTTCTCCCATAAAAATAGCCAGTTATTGACCAACTTCACCTGGACTTATTTTTCCATCTGCTTTGTCAAGTAAAGGTATGTTTATGGAGCACTGAGAAGATGAAAGATAAGAGCAGCTGGAATTCTTTTTATTATTTTAAAATGTTTTATTTAACTATAGTTGGTATACAATCTTACATTGGATATATGAGTTTCAGGTGTACAATGTAGTGATTTGACTTTTTTATACCTTATAATGTGATCACCCAAGTCTAGTAATCATCTGTCACTGTGCAAACTTATCACATTATTGATTATGTTCCCCTTCCCCTTTTAACGTAGTTTTCCCACCCTCTCTTCGCTGGTAACCAGCCCTTTGGTGTCTATGGGTCTGTTTTTGTTTTGTCTTGTTTTAGGTTCCACATATAAGTGAAAGCATGCTGTTCTTGTCTTTCTCTGCCTGAGTTATTTCACCTAGCATAATACCTACTAGACTCATCATGCAGTTGTAAATGTCAAGGTTTCATTTTTATTAATATATAATATTCCCCTATGTACATATACATACACACATCTTCTTTATCCATTTATCTACTGTTGGACACCTAAGTTGCTTCTATATCTTTGCTGCTATAAATAATGCTGCAATAAATATAGGGCTGCATATATCTTTCCAGATTAGTGTTTTTATTTTCTTTTCTTTTATTCTGATAAATACCCAGAAGTGGAATTACTGGGTAGTATAATATACTTATTTTTAATTTTTTTGAGGAATTTCCACAGTTTTCCATAAAGGCTATACCAGTTTGCAGAGGATGTGGAGAAAAGAGAACCCTGGTATACTGCTTGCAGGACTGCAAGTATGAAACAAGGGTGATTTTCTTCTTTGGTATCCTTGTCTAATATTTTGTAGATAGACAGACAGACAGACATATATAAATGTTATAAACTGTGGTTGTCATTTACATCAGTTGACTGAGAAAATTATAGTATTCCTCTAAGACATATTTTTAAGAAACTACCTAACAGCCTGCTGGCATTTGAAATATGGGCCCACTATACAGATAGATGTTAAGAAAAGGAAGATTTAAATGACTCTGTGTAATGAAGTAATAGAGAATTTGGAGTTATGCACAGGTGCTCTAAGAAAGGAATTGGGATCCTGGAAAAGGAAACTTAAAGATGTATCAAAGAGGGAAGCTCATAACATGGCAGAGTACACAGAGGGCTATGATCACGCATTAATTGTTAATAAATTTCCAAGAATAATGTTACCTGATTGAAAGATGCTTCCTATCTGTGTGGTATGGCCTCTCTACTATTCCCTAAACCTTTAGCAAAAGCCTATTTTAAGTAGGGACACTGGCAAAGTGAGTTGAGGCCCAAGGAGGAACAGAAGTGATGGATCCAAGAGAGAGCAGGAAAGGCAATGGTGTAAGCAATTGAAGAATAAATAGGAGACAAACCCCACTTCCCACATGGACAACAGGAAGTCGATTCCTATAGGGGTGCCAGTAGGGGAGGCAGGGGCTACATCCTGCCATATAGAGCCAATGGCTGTTTAGTCAGCAGACATGTGAGTTATGTTTGGAGATAAGAAGGTCCTCACAAGAACATACGCTATGCCTTTACCTGGACCCGAGAAATGTCTGTAGGTTTCTGGAAAACTGGGAGTATAAGCATGAAAGAAAGCAATCGGTTTGAAGAATTAGTGTGCCTTTGACATCTTGTCAGCATATAAACATGCTCCCATCTCTACCACCTTAAACACATACACATACATACAAACACTCTGTCTGGACTTCGATCACCATGTGGTTTTGCTCTCACAGTCCTATGTTTTAGAAGAGCTGGCTACAAAAGCTATCTCCACTTTCTCACCTCACATCCTCCTTCTAATGCATAGTAATCAGCTTCCATTATCATTGCTTCCCCAAAATGAATTTCAATAAATTCACAAAACAACCACCTTTTAAATTCTATAGTCAGTGAATGAATACCATTTACTCATGGTCTATTTTCACATAAATATAGACACTCTAACAATTAACTTTGAAAACAAAAGAGTTACTAATCAGTGTTTTCAATTTAACAAGTAAAGATAATTTTTTATTTACATAATGGGTTTCTTCATGTAAAAATTAACAGGCACATTTTCATTCTTATCTGACTGCCCTCTCTGTTGCATTTGACACTCATGGTCCCTCTATCCTGTTTTGAAATTTTCTCAACTTCCTTGTATTAGTTTGGTCTCTTCCTTCCAATTTCATAAGTCCCTTTTCCACTCTTCAACTCTTAAATAATGGTGTCCAAGTAAGACACAGCAAAACACACTCTAAACTTTGTCTGAGTCCCTCAAGAGGCTCAACATAACCAGTTATAAAAGATAAGGCAGATCCTGGCTTAGTTGGTTAGAGCATCAGCCCAATACACCAAAGTTGCAGGTTCCTTTCCAGTCAGGGCACATACAAAATCAACCAATGAATGCATAAGTAAGGGGAACAACAAATTCTCTCTCTCTCTTTCTCTCTCTCTCTCAAAGAAGATGAGGTGGGACTTAGTGAAAGATCAGTTGGATAGGTTACCAAAAGTCACATCATGAAACATTTTACAAACCAGAGTAAAATACTCAAGTTTACCCTCAGATCAATGGGCAATCATTGAAATGAGTGTTTATAAGTTTGGAATGATATAATGAGATTTTTCATTATACAGGGGCATTCTGGAGAAAGAACTGAGTATATAAAGACTGGAGGCAGGAAGACCAGGGAAACTGATGTTGAATTAATTCAAATTAATTAATAATTAATAATTATAGTGATCAGGATATACTGTACACAGATCCTGTAGGAAATGGAGAGAAAATAAGTGGACAGATTCAAGATATATTCTGGAAGCTGAATTGACAGAACTGGTTGACTGGTTGAATAAAGATAAAAGATATGAGAATGAAACTGAGGTTTCTAACTGGAATAGCCAAGGGGGTGATCAGGCCATTCAATGAAATAACATTTGGGAAGAGGAGAAAGAGCAGGTGACTGGGAGAGGTGGGCTAATGATTAATGAATATGAGCATGTTGAGCTTAAGGTCCCTCCAACCAAAAGGAAATTCCCAATACACAATTGGACATATGCATCAGAATCTCAGGAGAAAAGTTTGGACTGAGATATAATTAGGAAATCATGGGAGTATAAAAAATTAATTGGAGACAGGAGTTTGATCATTCAGTCTGTCCTTTCTTATACTTATTTTCTTCACATCAAGCTATAGATATAACCAACGACTGAACAAACAGCTGGACTGAAGACTCTTTAATATTCAATGAGGAGTGAATAAAAGGGACACAAGCGGTCCTCCAGAAGCTGAATCTACGCAAAGTTGTCTTCTACATGGATCTATAAACATTAAAAGAGAGAAGGGCTGAGATCAACAAACAGAACAAGTGGCCTCAGGAAAAACTAAAAACAATTCACAGTACAAAAAATACTTATTTAAAAACTCTCATTGGTAATATCAGGAATTTGAAAGAATATTATATCTATTACAAATAAAAGCAGAAATTGCTATGATAGAAACTATGAGAATAAGAAAATGCTCCTCAAAAAATTTTTTAAATAATAAAAAAAACTAGAGGTTCTGGACAAAAAAAATTGAATAAATGTCCCAGAATATAGAATAAAAAGGCAAAAATGGGATATGAGAGAAAAGCATTTAGGAGACCCTGGATCAACTCAGGAGGTCCAATGTCCAACTGATTTATTTAAACTACAGTCAGAAGCTAAAAACTTCTTTATTTCTTTACAGATAAATAATTTGATCATCCACATGCTTTCCCATGTTGAAAAAACCTCTATGTTAGTCAAATCAGTAGATTCAATCCAATGCAATAGTTTCAAAGCTCCCTTGGTTAATTTTCATTCTTTTGATTTCCTCTGCTTATAATCCAACTAAATCTTGCCCATCCTGCAGGTCCACAATTCACACATTCAATACACCTGTGTGTGTGTGTGTCTCTCTGTCTCCCTTTTCTCTCTCTCTCTCACCCTCTCCTTCTCTCCCTACATTTTTGAGGTTCATAATTTGACATTTCTTTGTGACCTTAAGAAAAGAATGTTTGCCGATAAGAAGTTTAGGGAGTCGAGATGATTAATTTTCATAAAATGAAACATACAGACATGCTTTCAAAGCTTAATCGGGCTCCGAAATTAGTCACTAGACTTGCTGGCAAATCATCAAATGACTGGAGTCCTGATTCCAAGATGAAAACATGACCTTCTTCAATCATTATTTACAAAAAAGGGGGTAGAGGCTTTAAACTGCATCAATGAAGTTTTTTCCTACTTTAGTTAGTTTCAAAACAATATTTGGCCAACTGAGCTTTTTAAAAAATCTGCTAGTATGATATTTCTTATTTTTACAGGCCACTCTAATCATCTCTTTTTGCCAGCTTGGGGATTAATGATTGTGTGTGATGTTTAATAGCTATCCCAAACAATCAGGAGAGCTGGCAATCACTTTAAAGTAATTTAGATGCCTGGAAATCCATGACCCATAAAACCATCAGTTCGTCCAACTCTGACATCATTAAGTAAGATTATTCTTTTTATCAGTGAAATCATTTGGTTCCTTCCAATCTCTGCCCTCCCACATTCTGAAAAAAGAATTCTTTAAAATGTGTAAATTATTACCAAGGGATATTATGAAAAAATAATTAGAAGAGTAATAAGCAGGCTTTTATGCTCTGCCATGCACATGAACCTATCCATTATTGAATTAAATATGATGTCTTCACCTTTCTTAAACAGTTATCTATGAGGCTGCTTCTTCTTCAGATGGGAAAATCCAGTTCAGAAAAATGACATTTGCTGATCAATACATAGGTTAAAAAAAAGTGAGAATCTTTGATAAAATATAAGAACTAAATAATCTGAAGCCTAACATGGATTCACCTGAAGTGCAAACACTAATTCTTATTAAAATCCACTATGTTTAAACTTTGAGCTGAATCAGGTACATTGTTGTAATTTCCCGAACATTTGTCTTGAAAACTAATTAGGAATTCTAGAGAAAGTACTTGGTATTCCTAACATGTGCTGGAAGCCTTTGTGTTAGTTCTTTCCATTCCAACCTCCCATTTGGAAGCAATCCAAAATCTTAACGATCAGACAAGCTTGACTCACCAAGATCCACTTTCTCAATGGATATCACTCAGTGAGAATGGGAGAACAATACCTTGGTATACTGGGTGAGCGGCAGAAATAAGAAAAGGTATTCTATTATAATGACTATGAAACAGCTCTCCATCAAGAGCACATTCAGTTCTTTATAAAACAAATGTATTGTTGCTTTGCTTTTGTACCCTGATTATGTCTTTAAACATGCAAGAGAAACCGGTTACACAGAGTGAGTAACTGGAAATCAATCATGTCAACATTGTGCTCTGCTTATTTCTAAACCTTGGGCTGGAATTTGGCTAACCTAAACTTTACTGGATGTTAAATCTAAGTGCTGGCAATATAAATGTTAAAAAAAAAGAACTCCAAGAATAATGAAAATGAAAATATAGCCCATGACATTGATCTAAGTTTTGACAGAAGTTTTTGGTCAGCACATCATAAGAGCTCAGGCACGAAGTGGCAGCCATGTACCGTTCAGAAAAGACTTCCTCTATAAATAAAGTTGTTACAGAAAATGACTCGCAGCGTCATAACCTAAGCATCCTGGGCAATAATAAATTGAACATTAATGGAAACTGACTATTCCTAACATGTCCCCATGAGCTAATAGACTAAACATCCAAGGCATCTGGAATTACTTGCTCTGTTATGGGCTGTCATACAGTTTATCATCCTGGGGCCTATTTGATGTGCTGGTGCTCTTAAAAGCCCCAGTAACTCTGCTGCTGAACTAAAATCCCATTTCCAGTAGAAGCAGCATTTGCTGATCATCAGGACAGGTGGAAAGAGAATGGGCTTGGCCAGAACTACTTATCATGGTCCAATAATATGCACCAAGAAGAAGCATGGGATGGCTGCATTGTTTTTAAATGGTGTCTGGCCAGCATGTCAGTATTGATTGAAGAACCCAGCAGCTGAGAAAGAGTCATGTCTGCATTCAGAGATGAAGAGGCAGTTATCCACTCTATTTCTTGTCAACTGGTTAGATCAGTCTCTCATTTTTAGGACAAATAATAATAAAAATTGTGAGCATCTTGTGGGACCACTAAAGAAAATGTCGCTTTCACTCCCCAACGAACAAAAGAATAGACTTCCTACCCTACACGCAGGAAGGCAATCTGATGTGAAAATGTTTTCTCCTCAGTGATAGAATGTGTGGTCATGCACCAGCAACCCGGTGCTGGCTTTCAACTTGCCTGTTCTGGAAGCAACGGCCCTGGGATTGGAGGGAGCGCAGTGTTAGAAGAGAGGCACTACAATGCGTGAGCGGAGGCTGTGCACTCTATTTCAGAAGATGAAGGTTTATCTTCCAGTGTCGGGCTTTGATGTTATTCATATGCTAACAATATCACTATTTCCTTGCAGCACTCAATACACAGGGAATAAAAGACATCATTTGCTGACATGGCTTTCTGTCCAGCATACTGATCAACAATCTGCATTCAGCTTCCCCAGTTAAGCCACCACGTCACCTTTAAATTGTCCTTTTAACACTTTAAAATTCCGGTCAAAATAATTTACCATTTTATAGAATAAAATGATGAAACAAAGAACTCTAACTGTATTTTCCCTCTGCTCCTAAAATCTAGCTTCAGTGCCCCAAGGGCTCCTTTCATCTCATCTAAGTGCCTGCGTCTGATGTGATTGTTAACATAGCTGGCCACCAGATGAAGTGAATTATCTAAACTGCCAAAGTTCCCACTTTCTTTCCAATTTAAACATCAATTTAACACAGAAACCGAAGGGTATTATGAAAGCTTTAATATGAACCATTTCAGACATGAGGGAAAAAATACTGAAAGGTTTTTTTTTTCAAACAGCCATACAAATATGCAATTTTTTGAACCTGAAGATGAGTCAGGAAAATGAATGGAGCAGCAGAGCACACACAGCACACGCTTAGCCAACAGCCATGGAGAAGGATCTCTTTGTCTTAACTAAACATGCTTTTCAGGACTGGGGAGAATTTTACAACACTAAAGAAAATAAGCTGGATGAACTTGTTAGGTCATTAACTAAATACAGAGATCGACAGCAAAGGGAAGACTTCTGATTTAAAACATTTCCAAATGCCTATCATCAACATAGACAATCCGGAATGTTTTTGTGGTCTCCTCTGTATGACTAGGGTCTTTGCCATTATACAACTCGCCTTTCTCATGGAAATGTTTTTCTCCATTTGGATCACTGGCTGTTAACCGAATGAGAAACCATATGTCCTGCATATCTCTTTGAAAATGCAACTACTTCATAGCTAATTCAGAACAATGACAATGGATGCTTTTGCACACAACACGGAGCACTTCCTAGTATTGTCCACATAAATTAAAGCATGTAAGTTTTTAAATCAAAAGAATATGAAATATCATTAATCTTTCATCTTTTTTAAGCCTTCATAAGTGGCATGAATATGTAAAATATGTAAAGAAATGTATTCACAGTTATAAAAATTTGCCCTTATCAAAATATGAGATTTGAAGAGTAGAAATAAAATGTGAAGAGTACTGTTTAACTAAGATTTAATAATATACAAGTTAAATACATGTGATTTTGCTAGCCAAAATTATTAGAGAGTTAATGATATTATTACAGATTTTCCACTAAAAAACGTATTCCTTAGAGTCAATTAGTTATTTAAATAAATGAGTAAAGTAAGTAAGTTAGCCCTTTTACTATACAGAACTGCTGCAATCACCATTTCCATCGAGAAAGTCTAATTTGGAAAAGTGCAAGACTATGAATATATGTGCATTGACTGTACAAAACATTAATTATACTCTATTTGAAAGTAATAGGAATGTTACCATATAAGGATTGTATGGCTGTTCCTGCAGAGAAGGCACAGGAAAGATGACTGACAAGTTGCAAACAGCCATGCAGTGCTCAATGGCACTTCCAAATATAAAACACAAATACAGTATGCAATACACTTGCAACATGTTACATACCAAATGATCAAGCAATTTACTAGAGAATTGCATTTAAAAAACAAATAACACTACAAATACCATATGCACCTGTCAATGATTTGTTTTTTTTTTCACATTGGTGATATTCATCAGACTGATCTCATGTTAAAAACAAGTTACCAGAGAATTGTCTGGCCCAGCGCTCTTTGTGGTAAATTAGAGAAAAATCATAGAACTATTTTGCCAAAAAAAGAGGACCCTAGAGAGCACACAGTCTTATTTTTAAATGGAAAATTTGAAGCCCCAAAGTGGTAAGTGGCTTGCCCAAGATTAAAAAGCCTATTAATGGCAGAGTTCCCAGTCTCCTGGTTCTCGCTCCAGGCCCAATATTAAAGCCATCCTAATTAGCTCCTGTTTACTCAAGCCACATATGTACATTTAAATCTCCACAGGGTCATCGGTTGTCCAGCACATTCTCCGTAGAAGCACCCCGCTCTGGGTTCTGACTGGGCAGCAGCACCGCTCTATGTTCAGGGTGATTTCATCAAGGATGACTCACACTTCCCTTGGATTCACTGGGGAACAGAAGGAGATGTGACCTCAGTAGAAAAACAGATGTGAATCCATGAAAGTCATAACAGAGTCCAGAATTGTTTAATCCTAAATGGGCTCTACAGAGAATGCATTCAAGAGGATGTTTTGTTCTTCCTCCAGAGCACTTTGAGAAACACACCCAACATATGCCAAAAGCCTCCTCCCCCCTGCCCTCATAATTGGAAGGCTAAGAGAAAAAAGCCTGAAAATTACAGCAGAATGTGTAGCTCTTAAATGCATGCTCCCTCCGCAGTCCATCCCCGCCCAACATCACGGAGAATGGCCTCCTCTGGGCCCTGCTGCCCCTGAAAAGCTTTAAACCAAGTTACTCACATGAACATCCAGACATATACCCAGAGATAAAATACTGACTTTAAGGAAATGTGGCCAGTCATTCAGAATACACTTTTTTGTCTCAGTAGAACCTTGGAAACTTTTTAATGTAAATATGTAAATATGCAGACAGATTCTTAGTACATTAAAACAGTATAACTGTTTCCTCCTGAACATTATCTTTCTCCTTTCAAGGCAAACACAGCTCCAGCCTAGAACATTCCCTTAAAACAAGGATTATATTTATGATAGGAATTCAGTGTTCTATCTGAATATACTTAAACAACCCTGCCAGAAACACTCCTGTTTGGATTTAGGGGAGGAGGAGAAAGTTAATTTTTGAAATATTACCAAACAGACCATTTTTATTATATATCATATCACCTGAGTACTTGGTTGTCTGCGGATTGAAGAAAGTGCTGATCCCTTATAAGGCTTAAAAGGACTTGTTATGAGGTTTTGGAATTATTCCCCAACCATCTAATTTAACAATTTAATATCCAGCATTGTTCATCAGGTCCTGAGTGCTGTCATTAACCAGACATATAAACGGACCCTACTCCCTGATTAATCACTCCAATGCCTTCCCCAGATCAGTATACCCCCACTTTTCCATAAATCCAATTATAGTGGAAGGTACCCTGTGTTATTTTAACTCTCAATAGAACTTATTCTTAAATACAGGGTGGGGGAAATGCAGATTTATTGTTGTGTATATGGAAAATAGTACAATAATAATAAGAATAAATTGTGTTTCATGTACTCACAACTGTAAACCTACTTTTGCCCCGCCCTGTAGATTAAATGAAGTACACAGAAATATTTCTATGAACCAAGCTATTTACTACCCATGTTGTCTTTTATTGTCAGTTTTCTTAAGAGAAAAAAAATACAGGAAGTTTGGGGTGTAGTAACCATATGACTAAAATATGTACTGTACCCTCCTTATTCACTAATACAATGCAACAGCCATACACAGCAAATTTAAGGTTACTGATCAGTAATGAGACGCTGACCAGGCTACCCGAACAGCACCTCTGCCAAGAGGCACCTCAGTGTATGCCCAGAGTCCCCTCTGACCAGTGATAGCTATTGTGTCTCTTTTGACATTGCATATGGTCAGTCACATTCTGGATTCTGTACAGTCAAGTCCACGAGTCGAGAGAGGGTTCACAGGTCTGGCTTTAGCCACTGAGAATACAACAAGTAGTGACTGATGACGTCAACCCTGATGGAGTTACTACTTGGATTCAGGCACCAGGGGGACGGGAAGGAATTATGTCTTCATTAAAGTGCAGTTACAAACATCCGCACTGTGCATCCTCCAGGTCAGTTTTGAAACACCTTCCGATTAATTATACCGAGGATTTCCTCAAAGAAATAGTGACCAATAACCATTGCCTTGGTATGGAAAAATGATATTTAGAAAACTCAGAAATAAGAACAAATATGAGAATTGTTGTTGATTAACATAAATCACCCCATCATGTTTATCATTTATCTGCACTAAGGTTTGACTGATATAACATTGCATCAAGATAAGTTTTTCTGAATTTTGTTATAATAATCAAATTTTTATTTCTGTAGACCATCATGGGATAAAGAAAAGAAAGTTTTGAATTCCCCAAATTTTTTGGTGAAAGAGAAATGCTAGTTGATGTGAGTGGTCTGTGTGAAATTACCTAGCTCCTTGTTATCCATGAGTCTCCAGGAATCGGCACCGTGGCCATCACCTGGGAACGTGTTAGAAATGCAGAATTCCAGTGGACCTTTTAAAGCAGAATTCATTTTTAAACAAGATGCCCAGGGGATTTATATGATGGACATTGCTTTTGTGAAGCAATGACATAATTATGTTGATGATATTAAAACCAAAAAAGAAGAACCAAACTCAACGTATTTCCTATAATTCTTTCCTGCAGGCCATGGAAAATGTCGATTTGCATTTGATACACATTGTATAAATCTCAGGGCTAAATAAGGAAAAGCCAATGGATCTCCTTGACACCATCTGGGGAACTTGTTTTCTTAAATCTGCCAAACATGAAATATTTTGGAACAGAAAAAGCTGAGAGTGAACAGCTCGAACCACCATCTCTTCCTTGTGACTATCTGTGAGCCAGCGTGTGAAATCTCTGTGTCCACTCTGCACTTGACGCAGTGCTGGGTTCCTGGAACTCAACAATGGACAACACAGACACAGTGTCTTTGCTTCCATTTCTTATGTATAAGTGAAACAGCATGTTAGGCCAAAATTAGCACAGATACATAAAATCTCACAGTAATTTTAAAGAGCAGTACAGAGTTTGTTCTGTGCGGTGCAGGACATATGGAGGATATGCTGGAAGGCTAATCTGGCATGACAAGTATGCTTTGTTTAGAAGTTTGGTCTCAGGCAAAGAGGAGCCATCACAAATGTTTGCAAATGAGAATCACATGAAAACTGAAATTTAGAATTACTTCTCTGGCATGGATGAAAAGGATAGATTTAAGAGGGAAGAGAATGAACACAGGGTATCAAGCTAGAAAGATACCAAAGTTTTCCAGTGAGGAAAGGATTAGAGACTGAAGTGATACAAATGGCCCAGATAGAACTGGTAGGACTTAAAACCCAGGGAAGTGTGTGAGGTGGTCGGGGGAGTGGCTAGTGATGAGGGGAAGAAAAAGAAGTTGTGAGTAACGCTGAAGTTTCTAGTGAGGCAACTGAAGAAAACAACGAGACTTAACAGAGAGAACATGGAGGAGGTGCGGGCTTTAGAGCAGGGAAGGGAAAGAGATGGTGAATTTTACAGTTAGTACACTGGGTTTAAAAGGCCTGGGGGTACTGAAGTGGTGACACCAATAGATGGGATGGCCTTCAGATATGATGGCAGAGGAAGGGCGAGCTAGTAAACTTCTAGCACCAAAATGGAACATGCTGACATGTTCAAGGACATGGGTGTAGAAGAAAGAGTCCTCACAATAGTGTATGTGTACAGGCACTTCAGAAATAACATTAAGAAGTGCAATTAGCATGGATTATTTTAACTCTAAGAGAAGTATGGATCTTTAAGACAAGGAAGACAGAGAAGACAAAACCAGAAGTAGAGAGACAGCAACAGCGAGTAACTAGTCAACAAAGTGCAACAGGACAAAAATATGCTCCATAGATAGAAAGAGGAATTTATAAGAAGGTGTTGTTAATGGTGTTGGGAGAACTGGACAGCTACGTGCAAAAAAATGAAACTTGAGCACAGACTTACACCATACACCAAAATAAATTCAAGGTGGATAAAAGACTTAAATGTAAGCCCTGACACCATTAAAGTCCTAGAGGAGAACATTGGCAAGAAAATCTCAGATATTTCACGCAGCAACATTTTTACGGATATGTCCCCTAGAGCAAGGAATATAAAGGAAAGAATAAACAAATGGGATCTCATCAAAATAAAAAGCTTCTGCGTGGCTAAAGAAAACAGTATTAAATTAGCAAGACAACCAACTGTATGGGAAAACATATTTGCCAATGATACCTCAGACAAAGGTTTAATCTCCAAAATATACAAAGAACTTACACGACTCCACTCCAAGAAGACACCCAACCCAATTAGAAAATGGGAAAAGGACTTGAACAAACACTTCTCCAAGGAGGACATACAGAACATTCAGAGACACATGAAGAGATGCTCAATATCGTTAGCTATCAGAGAGATGCAAATTAAAACCACAATGAGATACCACTTTACACCAGTCAGGATGGCTATCATAGACAAAGCAACAAACAACAAATGTTGGAGAGGGTATGGGGAAAAGAGGTCCTTAGTCCACTGTTGGTGGGATTGCAGACTGGTACAACCATTATGGAAAACAGTATGGAATTTTCTCAGAAAAATAAAAATTGACCTGCCTTTTGACCCAGCAGTTCCACTGCTGGGATTATATCCTAAGAATCCTAAAACGTCAATATCAAAGAACCTATGCACCATAATGTTCACAGCAGCACAATTTACAATAGCCAAGAGTTGGAAGCAACCTAGGTGCCCATCAGTAAATGAATGGATCCAAAAATTGTGGTACATATACACAATGGAATTCTATGCAGCAGAGAGAAAGAAGGAGCTACTACCTTTTGCAACAACATGGATGGAACTGGAAAGCATTATGCTGAGTGAAATAGGCCAGGTGCTGAAAGACAAATACCATATGATCTCACCTTTAACAGGAAGCTAAACAACAAAACAAACAAGCAAGCAGAAAAAAAAAAACAAAACAAAGACACTGAAATAGAGAACAAGGGGACAGTGACCAGAGGGGAGTAGGAAGGGAAGTTAAGGGGAAAAAGGGGGAGGGATTTGGAGGAACAAATAGGAAGGACATAGGGATGAGAACTAAGGGGGGTGGAAATGGGAGGGAGGTGGGGAGCAAGGGGCGGGGGAGGCTGGGATGGGAGAAACACAAAAAACTGTACTTGAAAAATAACTAAATAAAATTAATTAAAAGAAAAAATAAAATAAATAAAAAATAAATTTAAAAAAGGTGTTGTTATATCTATATTCTGCTTGATAATAACTTGTATTTTGGCAATTTCTGGACTTAAAGGGTAATAATCACAAATGTGTCCCACCTTTACATCTGGGGGGGGGTCACAGGCATTTGACGTGTTTCTCTTTATAAATGATGATTCATGTTCAGGAAGCTCCAGACTTCCATAGTGAGAGCTCACCCTGTCTGTGGGCTCTCACTATGTTGATGTATACATGACCCTGTCAATATGAAACACGCGTGGACCTCACTGAGTATCAATTACTAAAGAAAAAATAGGACAGAGAACTGCAAAGTGAGATAATAATCCAGTATAATCTCTGGTCCAGAAATGAACAATGCCCACAGTGAGGTAGGACAGGAGAGTAGAATACTAGAATCCTTCATCTATTTGTTTAAAGATTTAGAGGTAAACCCAGTTTATATAATCTGATGTTCTATCTAGCTGCTCACTGCTTCTCTATTCACAATCTTATGGTGAACAATTAAAAGTACTGCAGAAGATTAGATCTGATTAAATATTAAATGCAAAATTGCATTTAAAATTAGCACTATGATCAATAATTGAGAGTGTTTTGCCTTTATAAATCAACTATCAAATATGCTTGCTTCTGGTTGAAGCAACTCCAGGCTCCCTGTCCCCCAGACAGTAAGGTACTCTCTCTGGATGTCAAATTCGGACTTCCACCAAGGAAATTGCTTCCAAGGAATTGGTGGAAATAAATGGCTTAAGTGGAATTAGAGGAATATGCCACCATTTTCTCTTGCTTACCAGCACTTGGAACCTGCTTGGTTTCCCAGGGCAAAATGTATATTTTTCAGCTACCACAAAAACTTGTCACAAGCAATTAGGGTATTTCTGGTGGGTCATCTAAAGAAAGAACAATGTAGTCAATATCTCTCTCTCTCTCTCTCTCTCTCTCTCTCTCTCTCTCTCTCTCCCCCCTCCCATGCACTCACACACACAAAGAGGAACTGGAACCATGGAAATTATTTTAAGTATATTTTATTGATTATGCTCTTACATTTGTCCCATTTGTTTTCTCCCCTTTATTTCCCTCCACACTGCACCCTCCTCCCATGAGCATTCCCTCCCCTTAGTGTAGGGAACCACTTCAGGATAGGTTTTTCCATGGGGAATCAGGCCTGCATTGTACCTAGGCTGCTATGAGACTTACTTTTGCTAAAACTCCCTCACCCTGAGTTGAGGCAGCAGGGCCGGGGGGGGGGGGCTTACTTTAACTTCCTAAAATCTGAGCTAAACCTCCCAAGTGTGGAGTGTAACTAGTTCAACCACTTTTCCCCTTGGTCTGCAATATCCTTTCTCTTTGAAGTAATTTGCAACATTCTTTCCTTTGCTATCTGTAAAATGTAGTCCCCTGCAGTGAACCTGTGCATAGTAAATAAGGACTACCCTCCACGTAATGTACCTAGAAAAACAATAAAAGCCTGCCCCCACAGGGGCCTCTGGCTCTCTCTCTCTCTCAGAGATTGGCCATGTTGTCACTTTTTCTCCACAGGATTTCTGTAGTCCTTGTGTATTTGTTCACTAGCAGCTGAAACATACATGAATCCTGCAGGCCAGGATCCACCTCACCTTAGTTTATGTCCATGAGTCTTACACATAAGTTCTTTGGCTTCTCCATTTCTTATACTAAAGTTCCCACTGTCTATTTTGCACCTACCATTTATGCTTTTTATACTCTGTACCTTTCCTCCATTCTCCCCTCTGATAAGCCTCCATGTGATCTCCATTTCTATGATTCTGTTCATGGTCTGGTTATTTACTTAGTTGGTTTTTTTTTTAGGTTCAGTTGCTGATAGTTGTGAGTTTGTCATCATTTTACTGTTCATAGATAAATCCCTCTAACATTTCATATAATAAGGGCTTGGTGATGATGAACTCCTTTAACTTGACCTTATCTGGGAAGCACTTTATTCTCCCTCCAATTCTAAATGATAGCTTTGCTTGATAAAGTCATCTTGGATGTAGGTCCTTGCATTTCATGATTTGGAATACTTCTTTCCAGCCCCTTCTTGCCTGAAGGGTTTCTTTTGAGAAATCAACTGATAATCTTAGGGGAACTCCTTTTTAGCTGTCTCCTTTTCTCTTGCTGTTTTTAAGATTCTCTCCTTATCTTTCATCTTGGGTAGTGTAATTATGATGTGCCTTGGTGTGTGCTTCCTTAGGTCCAACTTCTTTGGGACTCTCTGAGCTTCCTGGACTTCCTAGAAGTCTATTTCCTTCACCAGATTGGGAAAGTTCTCCTTCATTATTTTTTCAAATAATTTTTTAATTGCTTGCTCTTTTCTTTTTCTGACACTCTTATGATTCGGATATTGGAATGTTTAGAGTGGTCTCGTAGGTTCCTAAGCCTGTCCTCATTTTTTTGAATTCTTGTGTCTTCATTCAGTTCCAGTTGACTGTTTATTTCTTCCTCATGCTCCAAACTGTTGAGGCCTGGTTTCCTTCCCATCATTGTTCGTTCCCTTTATTTCACTTTGCACAGCATTCCTTTTTTCCTCTATTTTGCAACCATACTCAGCCATTTGTGTGAGCATCCTGATTACTAGTGTTTTGAACTCTGCATTTGATAAGTTGGCTATCTCTTGTCGCTTAGTTCTTTTTCTGGAGTTTTGATCTCTTCTTTCATTTGGGCTATGTTTCTTCATCTTGGTGAATCTTTTGCATTGTAAGGGGTGGGGCCTTAGGTATCTGCCAGGGCAGGGCAACCTACATTGCTCATTATGGCACTGTATGAGGGGAAGGGATCCAAGAGGGAACAATACCACTTGCTCAGCTCTCAGCCAGCTTTCAGCCATTTCCCCTGCTACCCACAAGCAAACTGGGCCCTTCTGGTGTTGATTTCCAGGTGAGTGGTTTGTGTATCTTCTAGGATCCTGTGGATCTCTCCACTGAACTCTCCTATGAGGCTCGAAGTTTCTCCTGCTGCAACCCCCACAGGTTTTTATAGTCAGAGGTTTTGAGGCTTTCTTTTCCTACCCTGTAACCCTGGGGTGCACAGTCTGTCTTGCTCCCCAGTTGTTCCTCTCAGTTTTCCCCATGCAAATGTGGAACCACCAGTTGCTGCCTCAGCCACCCAGTCTTCCAGTCACCACCTTGCCATTCATCCTGTCCACCTGGCTGCCCTTCTCTGCCCCTCCTACCGGTCTGGATGAATGTTTTTTCTTTAAGTTCTTGGTTGTCAGACTTCCATACAGTTCAATTTTCTGGCAGTTCTGAGGTTTTTTGTTTGTTTTTAAGTTTGTTGTTGCTGTTCTTTTTGTTTTGTGAGGAGGCAAAATGTATCTACCTATGCCTCCATATTGGCCAGAAGTCTTTCAGCACCACGGGAAATTCTGAGGGTGCAATGTGAGACAGAGTTAGTTCCTTCTGCCTTTCATTCCTGACCAGCAACAGAGGCACTGAAAAGGAAGGAGTAGAGAATAAAATACATGTTGAGTGAAGGCAACAGGGGGAAAAAAAAGGCATGCAGGAACTGTGGCACACTACACTCAAAATGAATTCAGAAGCAAGAGGTCATTATGGATTAGTGTGGAAGAAGAAAGTACCTTGAAGTCATTTAGATAAACACTGACTAAAAGTGCCAAAGTCAGCATGAACCGGATGGAAATCAATTCAGTGGAAGTATTTGCAGAGTCTGCTGTCAAGCAAAGCAGAGGCAGCAAAGGAGCCTTCCTTCTCACTCCTCCTGTCTTTGTCCTTTAGCTAACCCTGAAGGCTGGTCTGGTTCCAGCAGAGCCCCAGGGAAGAGGATGGGGTCATAATGCATATTGGGAGAAGGGTAGGTGAGCAGAGCTGGATTTCAAGTCCTACTCAGTCCCCACCTGTGACACCTTAGATACCTAACTTAGCACTGATTTATTTTCATCATTTGTAAAATAGAGATGATTATAGTATGCCCATCATAGGTTCATTTTTTATATGTTCACAAGATGATATAAATAGTATTTAACCCATCTGTAGAAGTAACATCTTAACTACTCAATAAAACCTAGATATTATTCTGTTATTATTCTTAAATCCATGTAAGTCAGAATCAGAATAATGATAGCTTACACATATGAAATTTACCCTGAGATAGGCAGGGTAATTTATATAGACTGATCATCTGTACAACAACCTTTTCACAGATGAAGACTCTGAGCCATGGGTAGGTTAAGGAGCAGTTTCGAGACATTGAGTCTCATACAGTTTAGTGCCAGGGTCTGTGCTCCAAAACGATGCTATCTCCACAAAAGGGTCCTTGGAACCAATCTCTTCTACTTTTGCATTGTACAAATGAGAAAACTAAGGCTTAGAATGATGATGTTGTTTATTTTATATCACACAGCCAGTCAGGACAATCAGACCACTATGGGAATTTGGGAGCCTGTTTTGATTCAAAATGGTTTGCAACCCAAGTGAATGATTCAAGGCCTGCCCCAGAGGTTGAAATGCTGGTCACATTTTATCCAGTCACTTTCCTGTAGAGACAAAGCAATGAATCATGTTATTTATTTATATGAGATTCATGGTGGAGAAGGCATCTTTGTAACAAAACTTGATAAATTTGCAACTGATGGTATTTGTTTCTATGATGAATGTAGAAGAATAGGAAGACAGAAAAGGAACCGACTTTTATTAAGCAATCACTATGCTCGGCACTCCATGAACTATAAAAAACTGATCCAGACAGATATGGGATAGGCTCTGTAGCCAGAAGGGTGGAATGAGTCAGTGAGAATAAGATTCTTATTTTAGAAGCCATAAATAAAATAAAAGCAACTGTATTGTTTGCTAACATTTAATTGGCTGGAGAGCACTAGGATGAACATTTATACTGAATTATCTCATTATCACAGCCTTTGGAATTCACTCAAAATATGTTGGCATTCATTGATTTGGTAGGTGATGAAGAGCAAGCTCCTTTGACCTGTGGGCAGGAATCTTCACCCTGAGAATGATGCCTCAGGCTATAGGAACCTTACCCCAAACTGGCATTCCCCATCCAGGAGGTTTTTAGCTTCAGCAGGAGAACTGGCCTCAGAGCGCAATGTAGGCAAAAGATAGAAAGAGGAAACAGCTCTATTTAAAGAAGCTGTTTGTCCTGGCCCTGGCCAGGTAGCTCAGCTGCTTAGAGTATCACCTCAATATGCCAAGGTTAGTGGTTCCATCCCTAGCCAGGACACATGAATCAACCAGTGAATGCAACCAATAAGTGAAACAACCAATCAATCTCTCTCTCTCTCTCCCCCCACCCTGCACCCACAGCCCTCTCACAAATAGATAAATACATAAATAAATTTGTTTGTCCTAAAACTATCATTGAACAACAACAACAACAAAAAAAACAAGTAAAAGACTATTTTCTTTAAGTCTCTTCTTCCCCCACCTCAGTATAAATCAAGACCCTCATAACAGCAGCATAGAACTTTCTAAGATGAAAAGAAGCATTCTCCAAGACAGAGCACCTAAACCCAACTTCCAAGCCTGAAGTGATATGTCCCAAAATAAATACTTGATGCTGTCTGATCAAATCTTGTCTGATGTCTTCACACTCAATAACCTAATTGCACCATTCATCCAAGTCTTAACAGTGTCACAACTGTGCAATCCTATTTCCTGGTGTTGCCCTGTGTTGTCCATTCACCTCGACTGGACACTTTCCTTCCACTGAGCCATCCACTAAATTTTCTGGATTCTAGCTTATGGGTAACAGCAGGGGTGTGCCAAAGCAAGTCTGTAGGAATATGATTCATCAATGCCCTGGGTCTCCACCAATACAGAAGCGACCTGGCGAGAAAGCCCTGCTGGGGTGAGAGCCCCTAGTGGGGCTCTCTCTTCTGCACTCTTGCACCCCGTGTCTCCTACCAAGGCTGTCTGTAGTGTTTCCAAGTGCTGACTCTGCTGAAGCTGAAGACCTCAGCGGGAAAAGTGTTATGGAGAGTGATTGATTGAAATTCAGAGCACTTTGCAGAATGATTTGTTTGACATTCCCAGTAGGAAACTCTTGTTTGTTGAACTTATTATTCATTCATGTATTCATGAAAAAAATACAATAAATGCATAATCTCTGCATAGTGCCTCGATGATCACATTGAAATGAACCTGGAGCTTTGCAGTGCTAAGCAAGGTCTTTAGTTTGCAACAGAACAGTTTTACATTGCAATATCATTAACTGTGTCTAGAGTTTACATTATGCTTATAAATCAGCAAGGGAAATTTAACCTGCATTGTAATTTAAGGTTATACAGAGAATCAGACATTAAAAATGCATATGCATAATAATAACTCCTTGTGTGACAATTTTTTTTGGTTTTCCTCCTACTGAGTGATTTAACAATTACCATGTTGAGATGTAACTGAGCCTGTTCAGCTAGTGTTTGTGTTTTGACTTCTTGACAACTAGAATATAAGCCAGGGGAAATGCAAAAATTATTTCCAACATCCATGGGTAACTTGGGAAAATGACTCTTTGAATAAGCTATTAAAGTAGGGGAAAACATGCTACATTATTTGGAAAACAACTCTGTTAAATGCTGTGCTTTAAAACAACAGCTATTACTGAGCCTGAAACAGTAAGGTCAAAGTGTTACAATGGCTCCTTCTTGGTCTGGTCCTTAATACTTATATTTACAGCTATAACAATGATAGTCTGTGGCCCTCCTAGTGAGAGCAAGTGCAAGGAATGATACATGAAAGGACCACAATAGCATAGTGACCTCCTTTCAAAATGGAATGTTTCTGTTGATCTGCAAAAGACAAAAAGGAATTCAAGAACTGCATCATATATTCTCTTGCCCCTGAGTTTTCACCATAGACATCTCCAGTACCCTGAGTGAAGACTTCTATAATCTGCCAGCATATTCTTTAAAAAATATATAATTTACCCGACCTGTAAAGTTCAGGGCTCACTCTAATTTCAGGATTGAAAGAACCAAGAACAAAAAAATATTACCCAAACATGCTACCTGAAGCCGAGAATAGCCAGACCTGTGAGGTCATTTAGGACCCTGATCATGATCTACTATTCATTCATGTCTCTAGAACACAGGTGGCAAACACAAGGCCCGTAGGCTGAATATGACCTTCCACCTTGTTTTATCCAGCCTGGCACCTAGTTTCTACCTGGCAGCACCAAGCTCCTTGCCCCTAGTTAAGGAGTAGTTACATTTATACAGCCCTAAAATTACATTCGGACCTTTGAAGGCAACCGTGAGGCTGGTGTCACCCCTGGTGAAAATGAGTTTGACACCCCTGCTCTAGAATACCTGCAGGACATCTATACCTAAACATCTCACAACAACTATGCCTCCCGAGCCCACTCCAGCCAGCTCCTCACCCTTGACACTAGGCACCTCTACCCAATTTTTTGTCTGTATTAGTTCTCCAGTTTTTGATTTTCAAAATCTCACCATTTTGCAGTGTGCTTCTTTTTTATATTTTCCTTTCCCCACCACTAAAACCACACACGTATATTCTCCTCAACAGTATATTTTGAGTTTATTTCTCCATTTTTAAAACACTTCTGTTCTTACCTGTTCTCCTGCAATGGAAGTCCAAGGAGACATTCCTGTCTTTGGTATCTGTATATGTCAATATACTTAAAGCTGTTGAATTATTGTTCTTCAAAGTCTGGCCCACTCTGTGCTTCTGAAGCTTATATACATCCCACTGTTTCTCAGCACCGTCTATCTTAACTTAGAAATGTTGTTCTTATCCTTTAAGACATACTAAAAATTCTGCACCTCATCCCTCTTCTTTTACTTCACACCCCACCCAATTTTCCATTGTTGCCTGCATGTTTTTTCATGTGCTGTCCCCCTCTTTCTATAATGTTTTCTTTTCTTTTTTTAGCCCTCTCCTTTTCTGAGACTTTACTAAAAATACATACTTTGAGACTAGAAAAATGTTATTTGAAAAGACAAATAAAACAGGCAAAAATTTGGCAAAGGCAACAAAGAAAAAACTAAACAAATTTAAAATAATAGCATTGAAAAAGTGTCATATGTGGAAAAGTGGTGAAGACTTTCTAAATAGCAAAGGAATTATAGGTATAAAAACATGAAATATTCCAAAACAAAGATAAAAAATTTTAAGTTGGCAAAATAAAAATTTTAAAAGTACACAAGAAAAACCCAAATATTTGAGTAATAACAGATTATATTTATTTTTTAAGAGTTCATTTAATTATTTTTAGAGAGAGGAGAAGAGTGGGAGAAAGAGAAGCAGAGAAACAACAATATGAGAGAGAAATATCTATCTGTTTCTTCTCATAGGTGCCCTGACCCAGGACTGAACCTGCAACCCAGGCATGTGCCCTTACTGGGGATTGAACCAGTGACCAAAAGCAAAGATCAATGAATTAGAAAACAGAAAAAATAACTTAAAAATTATTTCTGTGAACCAATAAAATTAATAAAACTTTAGCCAGACTAATCAGTAAAGAGAGAGAGAGAGAGCAAAAATTACTAATAGCATAGGGAGAGAGGAATATAACTACAAATAAAAAATAATAAAGGGGCCCTGGCTGGTGTAGCTCAGTGGATTGAGCACAGGCCTGAGAACCAAAGCATCTCTGGTTTGGTTCCCAGTCAGGGCACATGCCTGAGTTGCAGGCTGTATCCCCAGTATGGGGTGTGCTAGAGGCAACCATACACTGATATTTCACCCCCTCTCTTTCTTCCTCCCTTCCTTATCTCTCTAAAATAAATAAATAAAATCTTTTAAAAAATAATGAAAGACTATTATGAAACACTTTGTTACTAAATTTGACAATTTCACGAAAAAGACAAATTCAAACTTTAGACCAAGGTGGAGGTGGAGGTAGACACACTGTGCATCTTTGCACAAACGAAAAAAGAGCAACAACAAATTTAAAAACAAAAAACAACCAGAACTGCCAGTAAATCAAACTGTTTGGAAGTCCAACAACCAAACAGTTTGATTAAATCTTTCTCCAACAAGTTAAAAGAGAAACATTCATCCAGACTAGGAGGAGGAGTGGAGATGGGCAGCTGGGTGAAGAGAACTCCAAGCAAGGCAGCAGCATGCAGACCAGGTGAGGTGGTGGCTGGCAGAGCAGGCAGGTCCACATTTGTAAGCAGATAAGCCAGGAGGGACAACTGGAGATCGAGACAGACCACACAACCTAGGTTCCAGTGTAGGAAAATAAAGCCTCAAAACCTCTGACTGAAAAAACCTGTGGGGGGTTGAGGCAGCAAGCCTGAGTAACTTCCAGACTCACAAGACAGTTTCTTGGAGAGACCCACATGGTCCTAGTACATACACAAGCCTAGCCAACCAAGAATCAACACCAGAAAGGCCCAATTTGCTTGTGGGTAGTGGTGGAAGTGATTGAATTCCAGCAGAGAGCTGATTAAGTGACACTGTTCCCTCTAGGATCCCTGACCCACATACAGCACAACGATGCAGCAGTGTGGGTTGCCCTGCTCTGTTGAATACCTAAGGCTCTGCTTCTCACTACCTAACAGATGCACTGAGACAAAATAATTAATAATAATAATAATAATAATAATAATAATAATAATAATGGCCCAAGTGAAAGAACAGATAAAGCTCCAGAAAAAAATACAATTAAGCAATGAAGAGATAGCCACCCTATCAGATGCACAGTTCAAAACACTGGTAATCAGGATGCTCACAGAACTGGTTGAGTATGGTCCCAAAATAGAGGGAAAAGTGAAGGCTATGAAAAGTGAAATAAAGAAAAACGTACAGGGAACCAACAGTGACGGGAAGAAAACCAGGACTCAAATCAATGATTTGGAGCAGAAGGAAGAAATAAACATTTGACCAAAACAGAATGAAGAAACAATAATTTAAAAGAATAAGGAGAGGCTTAGGAACCTATGGGACAACCTTAAACATTCCAACATCCAAATCACAGGAGTGCCAGAAGGAGAAGAGGAAGAGCAAAATATTGAAAAATTACTTGAAAAAATAATGAAGAACTTCCCCAATCTGGTGAAGGAAATAGACTCCCAGGAAGTCCAAGAAGCTCAGAGAATCCCAAAGAAGTTAGACCCAAGGAAGCACACACCAAGGCACATCATAATTACATTACTCAAGATGAAAGATAAGGAGAGAATCTTAAAAGCAGAAAGAAAAAAGGAGGCAGTTACCTACAAATGAATTCCCCTAAGATTATCAGTTGATTTCTCAAAAGAAACCCTTCAGGTAAGAAGGGGCTGGAAAGAAGTATTTCCAAGACATGAAAGACAAGAACCTACATCCAAGATGACTCTATCCAGTAAAGCTATCATTTAGAATGGAAGGACAGATAAAATGTTTCCCAGACAAGGTCAGTCAAGTTCAAGGAGTTTACCGTCACCAATCCCTCATTATATGAAATGTTAGAGGGACTTATCTAAGAAAAAGAAGATAAAAACCATAAGTACTAAGATGACAACAAACTCACAGCTATCAACAACTGAACCTAAAAAAGAAAACTAAGCAAGCATCTAGAACCAGAACAGAATAATAGAAATGGAGATCAGAAGGAGGGTTATCACTGGGAAGAGGAAGAGGAGTGGGAAATGGGGAAAGGTACAGGGAATAAGTAGCATAAATGGTAGGCAGAAAGTAGACAGGGGGAGGTTAAGAACAGTATAGGAAATGGAGGAGCCAAAGAACTTATGTATACAACCCATGGACATGAACTAAGGGAGAGGAGGATGCAGGTAGGAGGGCGTGCAGGGCAGCAGAGAATAAAGGGGGGAATAGGACAACTGTATAGCATAATCAATAAAATGTATTTTTTAAAAAGAAAAGGACAAATTCACGGACATACAAAAACTATGAAAGATCACTCAAAAAGGATAACTAAGATAGTCCTGTGTGTGTGTATTTTAAATAACTTTGTATTTAAGAACTAGGACTAGGTGGCATCTCTGATACATTCTACCAAAACTTTAAAGAGCAAATATTATCAATGTTTTTGCAAACTCTTAGAAAACATAAGAGTAGGTAACACTTTCCAACTCATCCTATGAGTCCAGCAATATTCTATTACTAAAACCAGACAATATTAAAAAGGACATTTACATAGTAATTGCCCTTGTGAACATAGAAACAAATATTCTTAACAAAAATAGTAAGTTGAATTCCACATATATAAAATGAATAAATGATCATGGCCAGCAGGTTTTATCACAGGAATGCAGGGTTGGTTTAACAAAATAAAAATAACCAGTGTATTTCACTGTATTAACAAATTAAAACAGAAAAATAAGTGCTAATTTAAATACATAAAAATGCATGTGACAATATGTAAAATTTTTCATGATGAAAGCTGTTAAGAAACTAGGAAGAAAGGCAACGTCAACTTGGTAAAGAACATCTGTTGAAAATCCAAAGTTAACACCAGATATACTGGTGAAACACAAAACTCTTTGCCTCTGAAAAAATGTTGTCTGAATTTATTTAAGTGTAAGTGCAAGTAAAACCAGAAAGGTTGGAATTCATCCTTCCTGTCACTACCAGAACCAATAAGTAGAGACAAGGATTGAATTTTATGGGCACTTTTTTCAGATGCCAGTGATCTGAGAAGACTGTGGGTTATGTACCCTAAAGACCATTGTAACATCTCATCTCAAGCTCACCTTTTTATGAGGAGAAGAAAAGGGTAAGTAAGGGGTTTGGAAAAAAAGTTTAATCTGATAAAAGTTGCAGTCCAGTGGTGATTTTCCTAGTCCTTCTTTACATGTTGATCAATAATTCTTTACTTGCTTCACAGAGGTTCCCTCCCTGTATCAAAATGGCTCAGATACCATCTCAATGGCTTGTAGACCCCCTGGGATACATTCAACCTTCTGGAGTCATGTAGGTCATGTGTCCCAGTTCCTGGAATAACAGTTTTCCATAAGCATTAATCACTTAAGTATGATAAGTGATAGTCACCTATCAACTATGACTAAAGCTAAATTATTTAACTCCTGAGTTCCCCTATCATGTGTAATAAAAGAAAAAATATTCATGGATAGTAAAGTAAAAATATCTTTCATTGAAAATAACATGGTCATCTACCTGGAAAATTCTAAGCAATCTGCAAATAATAGCATTATTAAACACAGAATGATGCTAGGCCACAGATTGAAGTTCAGGAGATTAACAGGACAAGAGGGGATGGAGAAGGGCAGTGCTACATTATTTAAGATAACCAAGAAAGGCCTTTCTGAGGAAGTAAAATATGATGTGAAATCTGAAGGATGAAGAAAAACTTCTCGAAGAAGAGCCTGGACATGGGAAGTATCAAAGAAAGTGTCCTAGACATAGGAACAACAAGTACAAAACCTGAGCAATAGGAAAAGACAAGTGATAAATCAGAATAAATATCTGAATAAAAACTAAAAACTTCTATGATTAGCAGATTATGTGCTTTCTACTGAGCTAATCCAAGATAATAAACATAAAAATGATTGGAAGTAAGAAAAGGATTTTAGTAAGATGACCAGGTACGAGACCATGGTACAAATCAACAGCAGAGACCCTTAAGAGCACAGACTGTGCAGGAAGTCTTGGCTGTGTTTTAAACTGCCTCCACTTCTTTTTAGATCCATAGTAGCAGTAGTCTAGTTACTTAACTTCTCTATGCCTCAGTTTCTTCATCTATAAAATGGGGTTAATAATAACCCCCACTTCATTGCATTGGTTTGAGGATTAACTGTTTCGACACATGTAAACTACTATGCATGACATATAGTAAAGTCTATTTATTAGTTATTTTTGTATGCATGAGCAAGCAACAATTCAAAGATGTTATGAAAAAAGGTACTCCTTTCGATACTAGCAAATATTATAATGTACCATGATTTAACCCTAAAAACTAGAAATTTGTGAAAAAATTTATAAAACAGATGATGAAATCTGTAACATTTTATAGGAGGACAAAAGTGAATATGTTGATAACTATGTTTTGATTTTACATTTTGATCTTATAAAGATGTCAGTTTTCATCAAAATTAATCTGCAATTTAGTGCAATATCAATCAAAATTCCAATAGGATATTTTATAGGAGTGATACATTGATCCTAAAGTTCATCAAGAAGAGTAATTACTATCAGATACTGTAATTATGGCAACATTACAGCAATTAAAACAGCTTACAACTGACTAAGGAATAGAAAAATAAAATAACAAAGCAGAATAGAGTCCAGTAACACAGGTAGTATTAATGTTACATAATAAAAGTAGCATTTTAAATCAGTCAGGAAAACTCAATAGAGTTTTAGCTATACACTTGAAAAAAATTGGTAAATTTCTATCTCACATCATTCACAGAAATAGTAGATCATATAAATTGCAAATAGATAAATGTAACTCATATATAAATATAATGAATTTATGTTATACACTGAATTATAAATATTATATAAACATAATATCTATAAAGTATAGTATGATATATTATTAATAGTTATAATTAATGCAATATGTAGTATAAATGATATGAATTTATGTATGTGGATTTTTATAACATCTTTGTTAATATCTTTGATTTTATTTGTTCATACATATGAATATGTAAAATATTTTAATACTGTTGTGGTAGAAAAAGGTTTTCCAAACAATATATAAAACCTAGAAAATTTAAATGAAACATAGTTTTGACTACTTATTTTTTTATTTTTAAGTATATTTTATTGATTATGCTGCTACAATTGTCCCAATATTTCCCGCTTTACCTCCCCCCACCCAGTACCCCCATTCCCTCCAGCAGTCCCCCACCTTAGTTCCTGTGCATTGGTCATGTGTATAAGTTCTTTGGCTTCTCCCTTTCCCACACTATTCTTGACATCCCCTGTCTATTTTGTTCCTACCATTTATATATCTTAATCCCTGTACCTTTTCTCCCATTCTCTCCCTTCCTCCACTCAGCTGATAATCCTCCAGATGTTCTCCGTACCTATGATTCTGTTCTGTTCTGGTTGTTTGTTTAGTTTGTTTTTGTTTTTTAGATTCAGTTGTTGACAGTTGTGAGTTTGTTGTCATTTTAATAGTCATACTCTTTATCTTTTTTCTTAAATAAGTATCTTTAATATTTCATGTAATAATGGCTTGGTGATGAACTCCTTAACTTGACCTTGCCTGGGAAGCACTTTATCTGCCCTTCCATTCTAACTGATAGCTTTACTGGATAGAGTAATCTAGACTTAAGTTCTTGCTTTTCATCACTTTAAATACTTCTTTCCAGGCCCTTCTTGCCTGCAAAGTTTTATTTTCAAGAAATCAGCTGATAGTTTTATAGGAACTCCTTTGCACGTAACTCCCTGCTTTTCTCTTGCTGTTTTTAAGATTGTCTCTTTATCTTCAACCTTTGGCATTTTAATTATGATGTGTCTTGGTGTGTTTCTCTTTGGGTTCAACTTGTTTGGGACCCTCTGTGCTTCCGGGACTTGTATGTCTATTTCGTTCACCAAATTAGGGAAGTTTTCTAATTATTTTTTCTAATAAGTTTTTAATTTCTTGCTCTTCCTCTTCTACTTCTGGTACCCCTATGATTTCAATGTTGGTACATTTAAAGTTATTCCAGAATTTTCTAATATGAACCTCTCATATTTTTGAATTCTTGTTTCTTCTTTCTATTCTGGTTGAATGTTTATTTCTTCCTTTTGCTCCAAATCTCTGATTTGATTCCCCTCTTCCTTTCCTTCACTATTCATTCCCTGTATATTTTTCTTTATTTCACCATTTTTTGCCATATTCAATGAGTTCTCAGAGACCCTTATCACCAGTGTTTTGAACTCTGTATCTGATAGGTTGATTATCTCTGTTTCATTTAGCTCTTTTTCTGGGATTTTGTTCTGTTCTTTCACTTGGAGCATATTTTTTGCTTCTCAGTTTGGCAGCCTCTCTGTGTTTGTTTCTCTACATTAGGTAAAGCTGCTTTTACTCCCTGGGTTAGTAGTGTGGACTATGTAGCAAAGGCACCTGAAAATTGTGTAGAGCAGACAGAATCTTATGTAAGTGCCAAAGTAGGGCAACCTGCTTCACTTCTCTGCAGCTCCACTTGTGGGGAGTGGCTGGCAAGGGGACAACTTTGCTGCCTGGCCTCTGGATGTCCACCCTGCATTTGCCCCGGTCACTTCAGTTTCCAGTCACTTCACCCACTTCCCTAATGTGACTGGTGCCCCTCCAGCTTCTGCCCTGGGGTTTGCATACATTTTAAGTCCATATGGGCCCTTTAAGTGGCAAAAATCCAGCAGTTTCTTCTGTTACCACAAAGCCCACTGGCTTTCACAGCCAGAAGTAATGGGGGTTTATCATCCTGGTGGCAGAACCATGGGCTATGTGGTCTGGCCAAGGACTGGGACTGCTCACTCCCAGGCTATCTCTTCTGATTTTTATCCACCAGACATGGACGTGGGACTGTCCATTCCACTGCTGCCACTTGTCCGCACCACACTGCCTCTCCACCCTATCTCCACAACGCCACCCCTCCTGCCCATCTGGAGGAATGTGGCTTCTTTAAATCCTTGGTTGTTGGACTTCTAACAGCTCAATTTCCTGATGCTTCTGGGTGTTACATGTTTTAAGACCTGGTTGTAATTCCTCCTATGGTTGCACGAGGAGGTGAAGCATGTCTGCTGATGCCTCCATCTTGACCAGAAGTGACTACTTATTTTTTTTAAGTTTATGAATTGAAAGATGGAAAAATGAACTTAAAATACAAGAGAGTGAGAAACAAATTGCAATGTCTATTATAGACAAAAAAAAAACCTTCAATGAGTTATTCAGGAATAGGATAACCCAAGAAAAGTATGCAAATATTATCAACAGGCAATTCACAGGAAGAAAAAAAAACTCAAATTGCCAATAAACACACACAAAGGACTTACCCTCATGGCTTATTTGTGAAAGTCAAATTAATGTAATTACCATCCATTGTCCTCCATTAGTTTTTACCATAATTGAAGGAAATACTAATATCCACAGTTGACAAGTATGTGAGCAAATGAACAGTTGCACAGACCCTGGGTCAATATATAAATTGGTATTATTTATATTAATTTGGCAATGTCAACATGTGCTTTGGGGTCCTAAAATTTCCAGGGCAAGTAGATGAGCTGATGCAAATGGGCATGTCTGTGAAGCTTCGGAGAAAACCAAAAGTGACCCAATGATTTCCAAAGAACCAAGTCTATAGAAGTTTATTATTACGTCTTTGTAAATTTTCTGCAGCCTGTGCCTGCATTAGATGACATCACAACATATTTCTTCGAAGTTGACTTACGTTAGTGCACAGTCTGAAGTGACATGTTTGTGTAGAGCCTGAGGTGAATATAGTAGGTCCTGACATGCATTTAAATCTCTGAATGCAGAGACTCAATATAAGTCAGTCCGACTATATTACCTGCTGACACCACACTGAATCTAGAGATCAACCACATTAAAAATTTTACTGTTCTCCTGCTTGCATTGAGATTTACAGTCTAATTTTCTTATCTACAGACTGCAAAATGACTTGGATACTAAAATTTGGATTAGAGGATGGAGAGGAGAAAGTACATTTAGAAAAAGTAAGTGGGGAATTTTTTAAATCAAGCATCCAAAAGTTAAAATTCTTTAAAGCTCTGTTTAACTTCCAGCTAAAACTAATCATCTTTATTTAATGCTCCTATTAAAAATGAACATGGTGTAACTACAGACATGTTAAGGTTAACATAGATTCCTCTATGCAGCAGAGAGAAAGAAGGAGCTACTACCCTTTGCAACAACATGGATGGAACTGGAAAGCATTATGCTGAGTGAAATAGGCCAGGCATTGAAGGACAAATACCATATGATCTCACCTTTAACAGGAAGCTAAATAACAAAATAAACAAGCAAATAGAATAAAAACAAAGACACTAAAATAGAGAACAAGTGGGCAGCGACCAGAGGGGAGAGGGAAGGGAATTTGAGGGGAAAAACGGGGAGGGATTTTGAAGAACAAGTATGAAAAACACAGGGATGAGGTCTGGGGGGGGGGGGATGGGAGGGAGGTGGGGAGATGGGGTGGAGGGGGAGTTGGGATGGGAGAAATTGACAAAAGAAAAGTGTACTTGAACAATAACTAAATAAATTTTTAAAAAATTAAAAATATATAAATAAATAAAGTTTCAAAAAAAAAACATATAATCCTAGGAAATGAAAGAGATTGTCACAATTTTTTGGTTTACAATGCAATGAAGATGCTTCAAATTCTTTAAAAAAAAACAACTATTACTCAACACTCACCATTTATTTATTATTCATCCATTATCACTTCACTTACTATTTTTCAACTAACCAAAATTTCTTTGTGCATTTCACATTTTGTTCCCTGCCAGCCATTGGCAGTACAGATGATATGCTCACAAAAGCATAAAGCAAACTAATAGCATCTAACATACTATTTAATAGCCAAGGCACACTTCTACTTGGGACTCCTTGTACCCAATCTGGTCCGAAAATGCACATTTGTTTTAATAAGATTCAGTGCATAGTAAGATCAAAAGGTTGTAGGAATCATGTCAAAAATAAATGTCAGAGTAACTAGCAAACTGGAGAAACTCATAGTTATCAAAAACAAGGCTGAAAAGCCATGTTTAGGATGATTTTTGTTTTGTAGGAGAATATTCACATTACTTAATCAAGGCAAGCATCCGAGTTTAAGAAGGAGGGCTGTTTCTGGTGTCTTTCTAACAAGTTTACAATTGCGATATTGAAGGTCTCCCCTCATGGGGACAAGATAAGAAATTGAATACATAGATTCATAAATAATAGAGTCCAGAAAACTTTTCTAAAACTTCTTCCTCACCCCTTCCCTACAGTATGCTCAACTTAAATCTTGACAAGCACGGAGTGACATCTACCACACACCAGAAATTAATTCTAAATGAAAATAAAGTGGTCTTGAAGAATGGGTCTCCCTTTCCACATATGGAATGAATTCTGGAAGCATGACATAGCAAAGATAAGTAAGAACTTTGGCATTAGAAAAACATGGTTTTCACTTTTCATTTCCTTAGTCTTCGATTGCCACCTTTGTTGAGCCTCAGTTTTCTCCTCTGTAAATGAGGATAATGGTTTGCTTACAACACTTGACAATCACATGAGATATCCTCACAGTCAGGCATGTAACAGGTTGACATTTCACATGAGGTTGCTCAGACGGGCTACCTCTTCCTACTGTTTTCCTTCTGTATGATTATGTCTTTCCACAATGTGGTATTTTCATAATTTTTTTCTTAGCAAGGGCACCAGCAGTGTCTGCCACACTAGGAAAGTTTCACAAGTACCAGGCAGCATCTCAAATTACTAAATTTATGAACTATGACTGAATTACCAAAGAGATGAACAAAATCATTTCCTTAGTGAGGACTCAACTCTTTGAAACCAAGGTAACATTTTTTTTTTCTGTTCTAACTAGTGGTAAATTGTTAAGGAATACTGAAAGGAAAGAAATTGCTGGTAAGTGGTGCATGATCGTGGCAGAGTAGGAAGATATATCATGTGCCTCCTCTCAGAACCAAACTCAAAATAAAACTGAAGCCAGGACTAGACACCTGAAATGAACTGAAGACTACATGAAAGAGAGACTTTTAACCAAACACAGGGGAAGAAACCCAGCATGACTGGTAGGAAATGTGAGGTTGTTAAAGGGTCCTGTCCCATTCACAGGGAGGTGGGCTGAGGTAGTGGTGTGGCTGTGGGAGCTTTCCCTTGAAAAGAGGGAAGTCGGGGCCACAAACCAGGCTCCCCAGCATAAAGCACCAGTGCCAGGGTCAACAGACCATGCAGCATCCAGTGGTGAATGGCCACAGGGTTTGTCTCTGCTGGGGAGAGACAAAACCCACTGGAGACAAAGCCACTGTCTTTTTCTTAATTCTTACAGAGGCCAAAGCACAGGTTTTATATTTGCAACCACTCACCTTAGGCCCCAGCAAAGGGAGGGTGGCATGGACTGGGGCAGTGTGAGGAGAGTCTGGAGAGGGAGGCACTGGGGAGAGATGTGGGGGAGTGGCTGTGGGATTTTCTGCCCCAGGATATACCTGGAGTCCGCAGCACCTATCTTTCTTGATGGAGCAAGACCCTCCCAAGGGAAAAGTAATTACCTTACCCTGTGGGGTTTCCCCTCTACTCTCTGGAATCCTGCTCAACCACCCTGCATCTTTTTTTTCTTTTTCTTTTTTTTTAGTTAAGGTTTTTTAAATTTATTTTTCTCTGTTTTTTTTCTTTTCTTCTTTACTCTTCCATCATGAATCTCAATCCCTGCTGAGAAGACAGCAACATATGCAGACTCAGCAGTTGTTGGAGACCGAATAGAACACATTCATACCATACAATCCCCCCAAAAGCATACTGGTGATTCCCCCTCAAGGGAGAGCCATAGAAACACTCTCCCAGTTTCTGGCAGTCCCAAAATGTGAGATCTGGAGACCCCAACCATTAGCTTACTAGGGGGCCCACCCTGTTGAGTACAGGGAAAATATCCTGGACAGACTCAGACCAGTGGCTTGGGAACAGGAAAACACACCCACCATCCTCCCTGAAGTCTGAAAGGCACCTGCCATGGGAGATCCAGGGGTCCCACCCCCCAATTCCACCAGAAGCCCTCTCGGAGAGTCAGGTCTGCAACTAGTCTAAAACTGACAGGAGGCCAGCAGGCAGAGACAGGCAGAGGCAGATCCCGTGGTGACTTGGACATTTACTAACATACCCCTGGGCCCAGTGCTCATAAGATATGCTTTGCTGAGCACCTGGGCCCAACCCAGGCACAGCCAGATCTAGAGGAATCAACCACAAACTTGTGGATCGCTTGTAGCTCCAAAAAGACTGCCAAGAGCTACACATGGAGCACCTGACATGGGCTTACACCAGCCTCACACAACATCAGAGCCTTATCCAAAGGGACAACCCAGCAGGCAAGCACTAAACTCTGCTGAGACAAATTCCACTCTGTTCTCTTTCATTATTTTCATTATTTTTTTCATAATGTTTTAATTATTTTTACTTTTTCTTCTATTTGTATTGCTCTATTTTACTTTTTCATATCTCTTCTTTTACTCTTAGTTTGATTACCCCATTTCCCTTCTCCTTTCCTTTTCTTATTACTGTTATTCTTCTATTTTTGTCCCTTTTTCATGTTTCCTCTTTCATTCATTATTCACATTAACACTCTTCCCTTTTATCCTTCCATAACCACTTTTCTATCCTTTGGTGTTTTCTTATTTTTCCCTCCTGTGCCCTAATATTACATTTCTCTTTCCACTTTTAATATTTCCTGACCTTTTGTCATTGGTATGTTTTTGGAGGGGGGGTGGTTTTGTTTCTGTGCTGTTTCCTTAGCTCTACCGGCACCTGTACAACAGCATACAAGATGTGGTGGGGGTTGAGGCCCCCAGTCAGCTAGAGGAGAGAAACTAGCAACAAACAAGCCAACAACATTCACAACCCAAATACAACAGGAGAGCCAACATAACCCACACGAAAGGCATGCCTAGAGCATCTAGATCAGGAAATTCAGGAGTCTGCACCACTGGGTCCCAAAACACTTATACCATTTAAACCCACCCCACAAGACAGGCAATCAAAGAAGATCTATTTAATACATAGAAACAAACAAAAAGAGACAGCTAAGATGGGGAGACAAAGAAACAACCCTCAAATGAAATAAAAGGAGAAATTCCCACCCAAAAAAGCTAAATGAAATAACTGAGGCAAGCAAATTATTAGATACGGAATTCAAAGTAATGATTATATGGATGCTCAAGGAGCTTAGAACTACGCCACATAAAAGGGGACATAACAGCTTTGAATAAGAACCTGTTGTAAATGAAGAACACAGTATCTGAAATGAACTTCACTAGAAGGAATCAAAAGCAGGCTAAATGAAGCAGTGATCAAGAAGACAAGCAGGAAATAAAAGCACACAGTCAGAGAAAAAAATGAAACAGACTTAAGAAGAACAAGGATAATCTAAGAACACTTTGGGACAATATGAAATGTAACAATATTTGCCTCAGAGGAATGCCAGAAGGAAAGAAAGGGAACAAATGAGAGAAAGCTTGTTTGAAGAAAAAAATGACAGAAAACCTCTAATTTGGTGAGAGGGGAGTCTGCAAGTTCAGGAAGCACTGAGAGTCCCAATCAAAATGCACCCAAAGAGGCTCACCCCAAGACAAATCACAATTAAAATGGCAAAGTTTAAAGATGATGAGAGAATGTTGAAGGCAGCAAGGGAAAAGGAGTTAGCTACATACAAGGGAGCTCCAATAAGGATATCAGCTGATTTCTCAACTGAAACACTACAGGCCTGAAGGGACTGGCACAAAATATTCCAAGTAATGAAAAGCAAGGACCTGAAACCAATACTGCCCTATCCTGCATGGCTCTCATTTAAAATGGAAAGTGAAATAAAGAGCTTCCCAGACCAAAAAAAAAGAAAAAAGGGCTAAAAGTGTATATTTTCACAAAACCAGTATTGCAAGAGATGTGCTAATGCTACTGCTTTCAGAAGAGGAAGAAATAGCCTTGGCTGGTGTAGCTCAGTGGATTAAGTGCCAGCCTATGAACCAAAGGGTCACTGGTTCAATTCCCAGTCAAGGCACATGCCTGGGTTGTGGGTCAAGTCCCCAGTAAGGGGCTTGCAAGAGGCAATTGCACTTCGATGTTTCCCTTTCTCCTTCCTCTTCTTTCTAAAAATAAATAAATAAAATCTTTTTTTTTTAAGAGAAAAAAATCCAGAGAGAAAAGAACAGAGGTACAAGGGGGAAAATGGCAATAAATAAGTACATATCAATAATTACCTTAAATGTAAATGGATTAAATGCTCCAATCAAAAGACATAAGGTAGCTGAATGGATTAGAAAACATGACCCACATATATGCTGTCTAAAAGAGACCCTCCTCAGGACAAAAATTTACACAGACTGAAAGTAGATGGATGAAAAAAATATTCCAGGCAAAAGGAAAGCCATCATAGCCATACTGTAATCTGACAAAATAGACTTCAAAAAACACAGCATAACAAGAAATAAAAAGGTCACTACCCAATACTTAAGAGGACACTGTAACAAGAGGATATAATCCTTGTAAATATATATGCATCCAGTACCGGGGTACCTAAATATATAAAGAATAGCTTTCAGGACTTTTTTTAAAAAGAGATCAATACCAGTGCAGTCATTGTAGAAGATTTTAATCACTGCCAACACTGTCAACAATGGACAAACTTCCAGACTGAAAAATCAACAAAGATATAGTGGCATTAAATGACACAATAGGTCAAGTGGGTTTAATTAATATTTACAGAACTTTTCACTCCAAAGAAGCAGAAAGTACATTCTTCTCAAAGGCATATAGAATTTTCTCAAAGACAGACTACATGGAGAAACCAAAAAAAAGCCTTAAATAATTCAATAACCCAATCATATGGTATTAAATAATGCATGAGTAAACAATGAGATCAAGGAGGAAATCAAAAGTATTGGGAAACAAATGAAAATGAACACACAATAATGCAAAATGTATGGAACACAGTAAAAACAATCTTGAGGGAATTTCATAGTATTACAGGACTACCTAAAAAAAGTAGGAAAATATCAAACAGCTTAACCCTACATCTAAAAGAACCAAAGGAACAAAAACAAACAAAGTCAAGAGCAAGTAGAAGGAAGGAAATAATCCAGAGCAGAGCAGAATTAAATGACATAAAGCCTAAACAAAACAATTCAAAAAATCAATGAATCCAGGTGCTGGTTTTTTAAAAAAATAAACAAAACTGACAAAACTTTAACCAGACTTATCAAGAGAAAAGAGAAAGGACACAAATAAATAGAATCAGATATGAAAGAAGTGAAGTTAGAACCAATACCACAGAAATAAATACAAAAGATTGTAAGAAATTACTATAAAAAACTATATACCAAGAAATGGGAAAACCTGGGTGAAATGGATAAATTTTTAGAAACATACAATCTTTGAAAAATGAATCAAGAAGAAGCAGAAAACCTGAATAGACCACTAACAACTAGTGAAATTGAAGCAGTAATCAAAAAACTTCCAGAACACCAAAGTCCTGGAGCAGATGGCTTCACAGGCAAAATTTACCAAGCTTTCAAAGAACTAACACCTATCCTTGTCAAAATACTCCAAAAAATTCAAGGGGAAGTCTTTCAAACTCTTTTTATTAGGCAAGTATTATTCTAACTCCAAAACCAAGTAAAGAAAGAAAGACAACTGTAGGCCAGTATATCTGATGAACATAGATGTTAAAATCCTCAACAAAATACAGACAATCTGGATTCAGCAACACATAAAAAGACTATACACTATGATTAACTTGGATTTATCCCAGGGATGCAAGGATGGCACAGTATCTGCAAATCAATAAATGTGACACCACATAAACAAAATGAAAGACAATAATCATATGATCACATCAATAGATGCAGCAAAAGCATTTGATAAAATACAGCACTGATTTATGAAGAAGAAGAAAAAAAAACAGCCAGCAAAGAGGGAACACAGGGAGCACAACTCAACCTAATAAAGGCCATATATGAGATACCTACAGGCAACATCATACTCATGGGCAAAAAACTAACCATTTCCCTTAAAATCAGGAACATGACAAGGGTGTCCACTTTTACCATTCTTATTCAACTTAGTACTGGGAGTCCTAGCCACAGCTATCAGAAAAGAAGAAGAAATACATCGCATCCAAACTGGAGAGGAGGAAGTAAAACTGTCATTATTCGCAGATGACATGATAATGTACATAGAAAACTACTCAACTTATTAAGGGAATTCAGCAAAGTATTAGGTTACGGGTTAATATTAAGACATCAATGGCATTTTTGTACACCAACAATGCAATATCAGAAAGAGAAACTAGGGGGGAATCCTATTTACTTTAGCAACAAGAAAAATAAACTACCTAGGAATAAATTAAAACAAGTAGGTAAAAGACCTGTACTCAGAAAACTACAAAACACTGAAGAAAGAAATTGAGGAAGATAAATAGAAGTATAAACTATGTTCATGGGTTGGAAGAACTAATTCCACCAAAATGCCCATACTACCTGAAGCAATCTATAGATTCAACACAAATTCTATTAAGATAACAATGGCATAGCTCACAGATCTAGAACAAACACTCCAAAAGTTTATGTGGAACCAACCCCGCTATAACCTCACCAATCTTGAGAAACAACAAAGTTGAAGGAATCACAATACCTGATATCGCACTACACTGAAAGCCGCTGTAATCAAAACAGTCTGGTAGCAGCATAATAACAGACACATAGACCAATGGAACAGAACAGAGCTACCAGAAATAAACCCATATTTTTATGGTCAATTAATATTTGACAAAGGGGGCACAAGCTTACCATGGAGTAACAACAGTCTCTTCAATAAATGGTGCTGGGAGAACTGGACTGGTACATGCCAAAAAAAAAGAGAGAAACTAGATCACCATCTTACATCATACATCAGAATATGGTGTATGGATAAAAGACTTTAACATAACTCATGATATCATAAAAATCCCAATGGAAAACATAGACAGTAACATTTCAGATATCTCACATAGCAATGTATTTGCTGATATATCTCCCAGGGCATAGGAAATAATGGAAAAAATAAACAAATGAGACAACATTAAATTAAAAACCTTCTGCATGGCTAAAGAAACTACAATCGAAATAAAAAGGGTAGCAACTGTATGGGAAAACATATTTGCCAATGATATATCAGACAATGGTTTAATCTCCAAATTATAAAGTGTATATAAAATATATATACAAAGTATATAATATATGATTTAACACTGGGAGGAAAAACAATCCAATTAAAAATGAGCAATGGACATGAATAGACACTTCTCCAAGGAGGGTGGCCACAGACTACGAAAAAGTGCTCAATGTCAGTAGCCATCAGAGAGATGCGAATTTAATCTACAATGACATACCATCTCACACTGCTCAGAATGGCCATCATTAGTAAATCAACAAAGAAGTCCTGGCAAGGATGTGGAGAATCCCACGTTTGGTGGGATTGCAGACTGGTACGACCGCTATGGATAACAGTATGGAATTTCCACACATAAAAAAAACAAATACAAAAACAAAAATGGCAGTGCCTTTTGACTCAGCAATTCCGCTGCTGGAAATATACCTGAAGAATCCCAAAACACTGAATTAAAAGAATTTATACACCCTTATGTCTATAGTGGTGCTATTTATTACACAGTAGCCAAGATTTGGAAAGAGCCTAAGTGCCCATTAGTAGATGAGTAGATGAAAAACTGTGGTACATCTGCATAATGGAATACTATGCAGCAATTTTGCAACAGCAAGGGTGGAAATGGAGACTATTATGCTAAGTGAAATAAGCCAGTCTGTGAAAGACAAATACCATATGATCTCACTTAAAAGACAAATACAAGAACCAAACAAACTAAGAGCAAAATGGTACCAGAGGTAAAGAATCATGGAATAGACGGACAGCTATAAGAAGAGAGCGGGGAGGTAAGGACTGACTGAAAGACAATGGAAGGAGTTAGTCCAAGAACTATATCCCTCCCATATGACAGAGGAATAGGAAGGACTCATGGACATGGATAATAGTGAAGAGACTGGTTATGGAATTGGGGTTGGCTGGATGGAGTGGGGCAAAGGCAGGAAAAGTGAGACAACTGTAATAGGGTAAATAATAAAATATATGTCAAAATGACTGTAAGCATCTAGTACTATGCAGAAAAGAAAAATTTAAAAAGAAAAGAAATTGCTATTATTAAACAAGCATGATTTTGATCAAATGAGCTAAGCTTCTATGATTTTAACTTTATGGTTTATGCAGAAATCCATAGGTCAGTGAGTCAGTGCTAGGCTCCTTAATGTTCTGCTTTGGAGATTTTTTTTCCCTGTGTACATTTCTTACAAAACTCGGATTTAAGCTTTCTGCTTAGAACAAAATATCAAAATGACAGTTAAAATATTGAAACTCTCCATATACTGGGAAGACAATAAGCACCACCAATAAATTCATAAATAATACCACACAGAAAACATTTCTGTAATTTTTTTCCTCTCCCTGTTCCCACTGAACCATCAGCTTATTTCCCTGAGGCATTAGAAAGACTGACCAGGGTATTACAAATAAAAGTGTAGCAAGGTAAGCAAAAACAGACAGCAGATTCTTCTGAAAAAGAAAAAAAATGGTGTCAGCACTTACCAAAATATGTACTCCAATGCATGCACACAGAAGCAAACTTTACAGAGTTCTTGGCTTTATAAACACCAAAAGTAAGGGGAGAAAGCAGGCATTAAGAACTCACACCTCCTATTAAAAGCTGTTCAGCGTAGGAAAAATGGCACTGCCAAAACAGCAAATAAGACCTTTTCAGGCCCAACACCCAAAGCCTGTCTGACACAGGGGGCCACAGAACACCACTTAAAATGATGTGCTCCTGCCTAGGAAATGATATGGATGGCAGTACCTGACTGAGTGTAACAGTGGTATAATGGCTGGCACTGAAGGCTGCTTTATTTGGTAATTGTTTGGGAATAGGTCTCTATACTGGCTACATAATTTCTCACAGGGATGCTATATCATCTAGGGCTTCAAGTTCCATTCACCTGGAAAATGTAATCTACAATAAGGGGGAAAAGTGTGCAACAGCATGACCATGATGTCTCTAGAAGGCGAAAATGCCTGCAGTAAAGAATGGCATGCTGATTTAAGCGCTGCTGTCAACATTTGCTTCCTGCAGGCCCCAAGGACCAATACACTCTTGCAGCGAAGCAAATTTGAGTCTTATAGACAGACAAAGCCCCTACAACTGATTATTCAGTCAAGTCCCCAGGAACTCTTAACACATTTCATATTTTTCAATTTGAAAGAATGGTACTAATTATCTAGAAATCTCCTTTCTCCCAGAAATATAATCCATCAACAAAAATATCACATCAGCAAGAAAAAAAAGGAGTATGAAATGTCTTTTTATTTACTGTTTTCTTTTCAGTGTCCTATATGCAAAGCTCCCATTTCAAAAAATCATTAGTCTGTGGAACTATTCTTGCCCACGATGGTGAAAGACAACCTACTGAATGGAAGGAGATATTTGCAAATAATATAACAAATAAGGGCTTAGTACCCAAAATATATAAAGTACTCATATAACTCAACATAAAAAAAACTGATTAAAAAGGAGGCAGAAGACCTGAATATACATTTTTCCAAAGAAAGCATACAGATGGCCAATAGACAAATGAAAAGATGCTCAGTGACCTGGGCTGTACATCAGGATCTCGCACCCCTGTCCCCCTGCTCCCACCACCATTCTTCTCCTCCCAGCTTCCCTCCTCCACCTGCGAGCTGGCACTGTGATGTTGGTGGTGTTCTGAATGTCAAGCACTTTCTGCTCATGGCTCTAGTCCCCACAAGCATGTGGCCAGCTCTGTGGCAGCAGCTGCAAGGTAGCCAGATGGCCCTGGGCAAGAGCACCCAAAGAAGGCCATAGGAAAAGTGCATAGTAGAGCTGTGGATCGCCCATGAAGGCAAGACTGAAGAGATACATACTTTGGGCACAATCACAAGAAGTGAATATCTGCCATTAAGATTTATCACTGTAGGAGGGGGAAGATGGCAGCCGAGTAAGTGGAAGCTGTGCCCACTTGCTTGTGTCCCCAGCACAGATTTTTGGCTGATTGCTGACAAGTGACATGAACAATCAATGGAATCACAGTTGATATGAATTTTTGAAGCTAAGGAGTACAGATGCTTTGCACCACCTGGCAAGAGATTTCATAAGTTGAAGGGGAAATGTTCTTTGCAAGGCACCTGCAGCAGACCAAACAGAAAACACAGCTTAGTAGCTCCCTCTCTTACCAGACTAGGGACCCAGGTCCCACACAGGGAATCTCTAACCATAACTGGAAGATACTTGGAAGGATATACAGAGTCTGGGAGTCTCAGGCTACACACACAGCAAGCAGCACATCTACTGCTGCAGTGCCAACCTGGAGAGTTCCAGAGAGAAAGTCTATCTCCTAAAACTGTTGGCCACACTGGCAGGCTGTGGCCAACTCTGACCAAGAAGAGACATTTTGAAATCTTGGGAGGTGGAGTACATGGAGAACCAGGCAGTGACCAAGCGCTGCAGTGTGGGTGCCACATGGGGACTTTAAAAGGGAAGAAGTGTGGCTGGTAGGGACCCATGCACATGTGCAGCTGCCCTGCCAGCAAAGAAACCAGATTGACAGCACAGTGTGTACCCACAGAATCCAGCTGGGCAGGAGGATTAAGAGCTGTATGGCAAGGAGATTGTGGGGCCCTGTTCAGCATGGCTGGCAAGTGGGGGTGCCTGCAGGCAGAACAGAGTTTGGGTGTGAGCGTCCTGCAAGAGCAGTGGGCAAGAACGTAGATGGGAAAGAGCTGAGCACCTGATTCTTTGCAGCCAGGTAGGTCTCTTCACACTGCAGACACAAAGTTCTGGGAAGAGGAAAGCATGCCCAACCCCACAGGCAGGATTGCAAACTTCACAGAACAGTAAGGTCAGGCTCAAGAACTCCCTTCCAGGTGCATATCCACATGGGAAAGAAAAAGAATCTCCCAAAGGCCCCTTTATAAACTTTTATCAGACACCACAAGTTACACTGGTTCCTCCTCAGGCTTTACTCCACTGCAAACAGCAGAGCAGAGAGATTAGAACTTGGTGAAGTGAGGGGTGTTCCTGGCCCTGAACAGCCTCGGCTCTTATACAGAGCTGCCAGCAGCACCAAGCAGAAAAGAGATGTCCCTTTTATACAGATTGGCCCCTCACATGAAATGGACAGTAAATCCATCAGAAATGATATATCATTGGAAATAATCTGGGACAGACCAAGGCCTGTGCCGTGCAGGGGCAGAAGAACACACCCACTCTCTTCACAGAAGACTGAACAGTTCCTCACAGGGAGAACCAGGGATCTCACCCTCCCAATCACACCAGAAGCCCTGTCTAGAAGCAGGTGGAGGTGGTGCATGCAGTGCTATCAGGCAGTAGATGCACCACTCCTGGGCCTTGTGCTGATAAATATCCAGTAGGGCAGGACAGCAAGGACCAGCCAAGCCCAAAGGAGACAGCCGCAGACTGTGGGTCACTTGTAGCCTTGAACAGGCTGCCTAAAACTAGACTGCAACACCATCTGACATTATTAGAGACAGATACAGAGGAAAAAGACAGTGGGCAGACACTCTGATGAGACAAATTTCACCTCATTCTTTTTCATTATTTGTATTATTTCTTTTCCTGCCTAGCTTTTTAACATTTCTTCTTTTTCTTCAGTTGTGCTCCTATTATTTCACTATTTTTTTAGTTTAGCTTTATTTCAAGTCTATTTTACTCTTCCCATCTCTTACTCCATTTTGCCTTCTTCCTTCACTTTCTTATTTTTGTTTTACATTTTATTTTTATGTTTTTATTGTGTTCCTACACCTGGTTCTATTCCTAACATCTCCCTTCATCCTATAAAAGCCATTTTTCTTTTCATTAGTCATCTGTCATCTCACATTATTTTTCCCTTTCTTATACTATCCTTATTTCTTTCTACTTTTATTAATATTTGCTCATTGTTGTTGAGATTGTGGTTGCATTTCAATTTTATTTCTAGGTGTTCACTATTTGTTTATGCCAAATCTCATATTTTACTGTCCCCCTGACCAATTCCAATTTGCCTTCCTCCTGCCCTTTCTTATTTTCATTTTAAAATTTCTGTCTCTTTCTTAGCCTGGTTTCTAAACCTTACACTTATTGGACTTCCAGCCAAGATGGAGGCATAGTTAGATACACTGTGCTTCCTCACACAACCAAAAGAAGGACAACAACCAATTTAAAAACCAAAACCAACCAGAACTACCAGAAAACTGAACTGTATGGAAGTCCCACAACCAAGGAGTTAAAGAAGAAACATTCATCCATTCTGGTAGGAGGGGCGCAGAAAGGCAGCTGAGACAGAAAGGATGTGCATCAAGGCAACATACTCCCAAAGCAATCTATAGATTCAACACAACTTCTATTAAGATAACAATGGCATAGCTCACAGATCTAGAACAAATACTCCAAAAATTTATGTGGGACCAACCCCGGTATAGCCTCACCAATTTTGAGAAAGAACAACAAAGTTGAGGGATCACAATACCTGATACCACACTACACTGAAAGCCACTGCAATCAAAACAGTCTGGTAGCAGCATAATAACAGACACATAGACCAATGGAACAGAACAGAGCTCCCAGAAATAAACCCATGTTTTTATGTCAATTAATATTTCACAAAGGAGGCACAAGTGTACCATGGAGTAACAACAGTTTCTTCAATAAATGGTGCTGGGAGAACTGGACTGGTACATGCAAAAAAAAAAAAAACACAGAGAAACTAGATCATCATCTTACATCATACACCAGAATATGGTGCATGGATAAAAGACTTTAGTGTAAGTGATACCATAACAACCCTAGAGAAAAACATAGGCACTAAAATTTCAGATATCTCACAGAGCAATATTTTTGCTGATATATCTCCTAGGACAAGGAAAATAATGGAAAAAAAATAAACAAATGGACCTACATCAAATTAATAAGCTTTTGCATGGCTAAAGAAGCCACTTTCAAATTGAAAAGGATACCGACTATATGGAGAACATATTTGCCAATGACACATCAGACAAGGATTTAATCTCCAAAATATATAAAGAACTCATATGACTCAACACCAGAAAGACAAACAATCCAATTAAAAATTGGCAAAGGACCTAAATAGACACTTCTCCAAGGATGACGTACAGATGGCCCATAGACATATGAAAGAATGCTCAACCTTACTAGACATCAGAGAGATGCAAATTAAAACCACAATGAGATATCAGCTGATATTAGCCAGACTTGGTATCATTAATAAATCAACAAACAAGTGCTGGCAATGCTGTGGAGAAAAGGGACCCTAGTACATCATTGGTGGGAATGCAGACTGGTACAGCCTTTGTGAAATACAATATGGTATTTCCTCAAAAAATTAAAAATAGTACTGCCTTTTGATCCAACAAATCTACTGCTGAGACTATACCCTAAAAATCCCAAAACACCAATTCAAAAGACTTTATGCACCCCTATGTTCATAGTGGCATATTCACAATAGCTAAATGCTGGAAACAGCCCAAGTGCCCATGAGTAGAGGATTAAACAGCTGTGGTACATTTACACAATGGAATACTGGATTGCAGAAAGAAAGAATTCCTGACTTTTGCAACAGCATGGTTAGAACTGAAGACTATTATGCTAAGTGAAATGAGCCAGTCGGTGAAATAAAAATACCATATGACCTCACTTTAAGAGGGATCTAAGTACACAATAAACTAACAAGCAAAACAGAACCAGAGACATGGAGACATGGAGCAGACTGACAGCTGCCAGGGGGAGGGGAAGGGGATACTGGTAGAAAGAAAGAGAAAGGTTCAGTCAAAAACCATGTATGAATGACCCATGGACAACAGTCCCCAGTGTGAGGATTACTGTGGGGGTGGGGGGTGGAAAACAGCATGGGGGGAAAATTGGGACAACTATAATGGAATAACAATAAAAAAAGATGCTCAACATCACCAAGCACCAGGGAAATGCAAATCAAAACCACAATGAGATATCAGCTCACACCAGGCAGAATAGCCATCAGCACCAAATCAACAAATAACAAGTATTGTCAGGGATGTGGAAAAATGGGATACCTCATGTACTGTTGGTAGAATTTTACATTGATGCAACCACAATGGAAAAATATGGGGGTTCCCCCCATAAGAAAAGAAAAATAGAACTACTGTATGACCAAGATTTCCTACCAATTCTACTTCTGAATATTTATCAAAAGAAGACAAAAACACTAATTTGAAACACAATGTGCACTGCAGCATTATTGACCATATTCTACATATAGAAGCAAGTTCAGTATCCATCAAGAGATGAATGGATAAAGGTGTGATAGACAATGGAATATTACTCAGTAAAACACTAAAGTGAAATCTTGCCATTTGTGACAACATGGATGGATCTAGAAGGCATTCTGCTAAGTAAAGTAAGATATACAAAGAAATACAAATAAAAGTACTGTATATTTAACTTAAAAGTAGAATCTTAAATAACAAAACAGAAACAGACTGTATCCATGAGACTGCATCTATAGACACACACAATAAATTGATGGCTGTCAGAGTGGAGGGGAGTGGGGGGCTGAGTTAAAAAGATGAAGAAGAGGTACAAACTTCCAGATAGAAAATAAGTAAACCTCAGGGATGTAGTGTACAGCACAGGGAATATAGGCAACAATATCATAATATCTTTGCACAGTGACAGATGGGTATTAGACCTACCTTGGGTGATCACATCAAAAGGTTTAGAAATGTCAAGTCACTATGTTATACATCTGAAACTAATATATATTGTGTGTTAAGTATACTTTAATAATTTTTTAAAAGAACAAGAGTTAAAAATGAAAAAGTCATGTGACATCCACAACCAAATTCCATACTTTATTCTCTCCCATTCAGACTTCAACAGTGTCATGTAATATCTCTAATATGGCCTATGTAAAGGGTTCAGTGATTCTATTACTGAAGTGGAACGATTTTTCCTTTCACTGGAAAAGATAAGTTTTGTGTATTTATTGTTCTCATTGAGGCATTATAAAGTATCTGTAACCCTTCTAAGACATGGGTTGCCTCTCAGAAAGAGAGAACAATGAACATCTTTAAATCCACTGATTAAAGTTCCTTTATTTCAAAATCATATTTGTTTTTGTTCTGCACCAGAATACCATTCACATTTCCATTCATTCACCAATAAATATAAATAGCTACTTTGTTCCAGGCATTGTCTAGATTTTAGGACACATCAGAACAAAATAAACCAAGATCTGGGCTGTCATAGATCTTAACACTGTAGCAAAGTAATACTGGGCTTAGAGTAGAAGTGGCATACAAAGAAAAGAAAGAAGGGACCAATTAGTAGTGTTGGGGCCATTGTTCATCCATTTGCAATAAAGTAAAATTAGATTTTCTACCTTACACTAGACACAAACACACACACACACACACAAAGACAGGTAGAAAATTTAAGAATAAAATATAAAAGAATATCTTTAGAAACCTAAAGTAGAAAAGAATTTAATAAATAGGACAAAAAGCAAAATCCATACTGTTGTATTTTCCTATATAATAATTAAAAATTTCTGCAAACAACAATAAAAATTAAGCCATAGATTGGGAGAAGGAACCAGGAAAGAATCTGTATCCAGAATGCATAGAGCATTCCTACAAATTTATGGGAAACAAATATTAAAAGTCTAATTTTTTAAATGAGCAAAGTATAATGGCAGGAATTCATAGAAGAGAATATCTGGATAACAAATAAACTTATGAAAAGGCATTCAGCCCTTAAATTACAAGAAAAACGAAAATTAAACCAGCAATGAGGTACAATTTTACATTAATTAAATTGGTAAACATTTAAAATCAGACCATACCAAGTGTTGATGAAGACATGGAGCAACAGGACTTCTCATTCAAAAAAGAGAGGAGAGTTGAAAAGAGAGGAGATTGGTGCAGATACAGTACAGTGCACTATGGTGATGTCTAGGAAACAGCTTATGCTCGCACAAGGAGACCTGCATAATAATGTGTGCAAGAGCAAAAGTTCAGAAACAAATTAAATGCCCAATTACAGGGGACTAGATAGAGTGTGTCATATTGAACAACAGCAAACTGCAGCTGATAAAAATGAATAAACTGGGGCCACATACAATTACCATGGAGAGTCCTCAGAAACATAATATTGCAAGAAAAAAATAAGTTGCAGCAGGACACACACTGAATAATTACATATAGTTTCAAAACTGACAACAATACGGTGAAAATTTTTGGAGGGTTAGATGTGTGCAAAAAATTTTCTAAAATCCAGTAGCATGAAAGACCTTAAATTCATAATGGTGGTTAAGGAACAGGGTTAGGGAGGAGTATACTGCTCTCCTCAACTCTAATGGTGATGTTTGTTGTTTTAAAACATATCTCCAGTGAAGATGGCCAAACCTCAAGATTTAATAAGTCTGAATGGTAGATATGTAGACAGTCATAATATTAAGCTCTATATTTATCTACAAATGTGAGATATTTCATAATAATCTAATTATTATTAAATAATGGAAAAACAAAATAAAATGAAATGTGCCCCTGAAATAAGGCAAAAAGAATTTGAGACCATGAGCTACACTATCTGCTCTGGGGGTGGGGGGAATAGAATTGGGACACACTCTTCCCACTTTCCACTTCCCTCTGCCCCCACTTCCAAAGTGTCACGTGCACCGGATTGTCCCTGCAGTGGTTGGCTAATGGTTGCAAACTGAGTGCAAATCCTTTTGTCATTGAACCCATCAGCTATCACTGGACTGTTGGGAGCCCATCTTCAGGAAGAGTCTAGAAGCAGGACAGCACATGGTCCCCTAATACCTGGCCTTGCAATCAATAAGGAATGACTGACAAAATTCATTGATCATTCTCTGTCTTTTGACATCTTTTTGAGCCCCAACTTGGTGAAATTAAAAAAGAAAAAGAATCAAAGTATGATCCTGTCCAGAGAGACTAGACATCCCCAATTTTAGCAGGCCATAGAATAGAAACACAAATTAATAATATTAAATCACTGGTTTCCCATCTTCTGCCTCCCAGAGGTGTGTTTGATCCTACTTAAAAGTTTTGTTAAACAATAGTTTAATTCACACAATTTTAATTTATATAGCTAATAAGTTCACGTGTCATCTTGTTTTAAGCACTTCCCACTGCTTCACTTGTGAAATTATCCTACACTCATAAAGGCAAGAAATTTAGCACCCTTTTACTGCCCACATTATGCTCATCTTGACCAACATAACCTAAGGGTTTCAATACAAATTGTTGTTTTAGCACATATTTACATTATATATCATATCTCTTAAGGATAATTTTTAATGCTTAAGAAGTATCTACCTACACAGCTCTATTTGTTTAACTTGTATCAGTGGATAATTTGGTCTTTTACAGTCACACTTCCTCACTTTTACTTCTTATTTTTGACTTTTGATTATTAAGCACTAAGCTTTCCAAACTTCAATATGCATATGAATCACCCAGGGATCTTGTTAAAATGCAGATTTTATTTTGGTAGGTTTGGGGAGGGGCTTGGGACTGTGCTTTACTAACAAGCTCCCAGGTGATGTTGATGCATCATCACCTTTGATCAGCAAGAAGTTCAAGCACAGTTTTCAGTAATATATAAGTAGTGTGTTTTCTGGGTCTGCATGGTAGAGAGCGTCTTTCTACCATGTAGACATATGAAAAACATCTTCACTGGGAACAGCTCCATTGTCTTACAGAGCTTTGAAGTGCAAGGAATACCAAGGCTTACCTTATTTGAGCCCCTTGAAATACAGCAACATTTTCTTCCTGCCTGGAAGCTTTCAAAACATGTTCCATGTTATACAAATTAAAAATTTTAGCATAGTAAATCTAGATGTATTTCTACTTTCATTTAATTTGGTGAAGAATACTGTGATCACTTTTAATTTCAAATTAAGAACTTTTTTCAAGCTTATAAAAAATTATTTTTCTTGATCCCTGTGACATCTGCTATATATTTTTTATATTTAGTTATCAAGAATTCTTATTTCCCTTAGATTGGATCATCTTCATTTTCCGTACCTATTAAATTCATCAAATATAGTTGGAGATTATAGTGCCCCACTTTTGATAATTGATAGAACTACACAGAAGGCCATAAGAATACATCAACTTGAACACTATGAATAAATTTGGTGTAACTGACATTTATACAATGGAATGCTATGCACTTTTATAATGGAATATATTACAGCAAGAAAAATGAAAGAACTATGGCTATACTTGCCAACACCAATGAATTTTAGAAACCAGGTTGAGAGGTGAAAGGCATTTTATTATAGTAGAATACTATTTTCATGAAAACAAGCACAACTAAATAAGATATATATATGTAATATATACATATAATAGATAAGATATATCTATTATATATCTGTTATATATTACATATATATGGTATATATGTATATCTATTTTATATATGTAGTAGATAAGGAAAACAAAAATGGATTCAGTATATTGTCTACTTCCAGGGAAAAACAAATACATGGTATATTTCAGGTTTTTATTTTTTATTTTAAAAAAGATTTTTTTAATTTATTTTTAGGGAGTGAGGAAAGGAGGAAGAAGAGGAAGAGAAAAACATTGATCAGCTGCCTCTCGCACACCCCCAACCGGGGACCAGCCACTTCATTTTGCAGTTGACACCCAACCCACTGAGCCACACCAGTCAGGGCTATTTAAGGTTTTTAGATGTTCAACTTAAAATAGATAAGAGAATTATTATTTTTATTTTGTTATTGTAATAATTATAATAACATTAAAAATTCTAATCACAAAACAAGTTCCTACTAAGTGAAAATAAAACTTAGAAAAAGAGGGAAAGAATGATGGAGTAAGAACCTCTATAAATCTTTCATAAAAGCAGTGAAAAAAATAAAAATTGTCAAAAATAATTTTTAAGAACTCTAAAATGTAATCAAAATCATAGAACAATCTCAGGAATATTTATTCAAATAATACAGCAGAACCTCGGTAAGAACAGAGGGTTTCTGGCATTAGACTTGACCTGTTTTGATCCTCTTTCCCCAGTTCCATGGGAACCTTAAAAACCAACAACCTCTCAACCACAGTAGCTGAGAAAAGCAAGAGCCTTGCAGCGATGAGCGAGCATACTATGTTTAGAGATCCTCAAAAGCCACATTCCCAGAGCACTGACACTGTTTGACATTTCACAGTAGACTGAAAGAAATATGCCCCAGTTTTCAGCATGTTTTTATTATTTGATCTAACAAGGAGCTCACTCCATAAGAAAAAGTCTGTGCTTGTTAGTGTTTGACAAAAACAAGCAGTGTCCATTGTTTTCTATCATAGCTGCCTGGGGCTCTGATACCAGTTGGGGCAAACAAGAACCTGGCCAAAATCTTAAAAGGAATTCTCAGAAATGAGATGTCCATGGGGAACAGGACATAAAAATCTCTGAAATATTACTGAGCATCTGTAAGGCCAAATTAATGTGCAGGACTATGTACGTGCCCAGGAAAGAACGGCTAGTGCTCCGATCTCTCATCTCCGGCTGAATTTGAGGTCCTTGGAAGCAGGAATTGGAGGCTTAAGTCAGTTATAAGTTAAGTGCAGTGACACACAACTAAACTGCTGAAAGATGAAAACAAGAAGATAATCTTGAAAGGAGCAAAATAAAAACAATTCCGGACATACAAGTGATCCTCAACAAGATTAACAACTAATCACTGATTAAAATCATAGCTGGATCTGTTGGCCTAAAAGAGAGTAGGTTAACATAGTCAATGAACTGAAGGAAAAAGATTGTCAACCAAGAATTCTACACCTAGAGAATTTATCCTTCAAAAAATGAAGGAGAAATTTAGACATTCCCAAATAAATAAATAAATACTGAGAAAGTGAAGGGCACTTCTGTAGGGCACTATCAGACCTGCCCTACAGAAAAAACACTAAAGTGACTTCCTTGAGTTAAATGAAAGGACATGGGAGAGTAACTTGAATTCACATAAACAAATAAAGAGCAATGGTAAAGGTAATTTCATAGATAAATATAAGGACAAATAAATTTTTTATAGCACTTCTCTTATCTGATTTGTAAGACAACTTCATAAAGCAATAATCTGTGTTGATGGGCTTATACTATGTAAAGTTATATATAATAATCACACAAAGAAGTGGGGAGAAAATGGAGTTATATTAAAGCAAAGTTTTGGGTTCTAATTAAAATTAAGTTGGTAGTAATGCATACTAGATAATTTTTAGTTAGGCTGCTAAATTTAATCCCAGAGCAGCCACTACAAAAATAACTCAGAATTATAGTAAAATAAATAACAAGGACAAAGATTGGTAGAATGGATTTATTTATTCTTTTAATTACTTTATTGTTGTTCAATGAATAAAAATATAATCCAACTATATGACACAAACTTTAGACTTTAAAGGTTAAAGTAAACAAACAGTTGAGAAGTGATACCATGCAAACAGAAACCTAAAGAGAGCTAAAGAGGCTACACTAATATCAGGCAAAATATTCTTATGACAAAATTTGTTAGCAGAAACAAGAGAAGACATTTTATAATGGTAAATGGTCAACCCATCAGTGAAACATAGTAAGTACATATATAACTGATAAGAAAAATCCAAAACACATGAAACAAAACTGACAGAATTTAAGGGACAGTTCAACAGTAAGTTCATAACCCACTTTGAAAAATAGAACAACATGAGCAACACTGCATGTCAACTAGACCTGACAGACATCTCTAGAAGACTCAGCCAACAGCAGCAGAATATGCATTTTTCTCAAGTGCCTGTGGAATATTCTTTAGGATAGAGCATATGCTAGGTCATAAAACAAGCTCAAATCAACTTAAAAGGAGTGAAATTATGCAAAGTATATTATCTGATCAAAATGATATTTAAAAGAAATCATTAAAAAGAAAATTTGGGAAATTCACAAACATAGTAAAATAAATAGACTCTTAAACAACCACTGAGTTAAAGGAGAAATCACAAGGGAAATTAGAAAATATTCTGAGATGAATGAAAAATAAACATGACATACTGAAACTTATGGGATATGACTAAAACAATTCTTAGAGGTAAATTTATATCTGTAAATTTCTATACTGAAAAATAATAACTGTATTAATATTTATGAAATATTAATTATTGGGCTGTCCCTAGTTTTTACTTTCTCATTGAGTTTCCTACCACCCGATCTCCAGGTAAACCAGGCCATTCTAGATTCAGCACTTTATCTTTATTAAATTAGTTAATCATCACGCAACGCTAAGGTCTAAATGTTATTACTTCCATTTAAAGAGTAGGAGTTTAAGCACAGAGAAGTCAGGTTATTTGCCCAAGACCACAGAGCTCATAACTAAGAGATAGGGAACTCAGAGCAAGGAGTCGATTCTTGACTCTGAGTTTCAAAATGAATGTTTAAAACTCATGGTATATACCAGGGCTTGGCAAACCTTGACCCCCAGCCTGTTTTTGTCAGGTCTGTGCATTTTTCCAAATTAGTAGTTGATATCCTCAATGGTCATAACCTACAGCAGTTTTATACATCCAGAGATAATATTGTATTGCTCTTTTTTAACTGAAGGCCAAGAGTAAAATTTTTGTGAATGAGAATCACCTACAACTATGATTATCCAACACTGAATAGCCTTTGAAATTAGTTCTGTTGAAGACTCAATAATGTTTCTAGACTTAAAAAGTTTTTCTTTAGATTTCTAGCATTGGCTGTGACAACACACATGCTATTGGACTAACTCTCCTACTGAATGCAGTTACGGAGGCTCGATAACATATTTAAGAGTTGTTTGAAGGCAATAGTAGACAGCCAATGCAGGCAGTGTTTAATGGGCTTCGCGTTCCTTGAGAAAAGGGAAGCACAGGAAATGAACTCTATCACCACCTCGGCTTTTTTCCTGAGGACGTTTCCCAACTGTCAGAGCCGAGGAGTGAAGGGGTCCCGAGCAAAGACAGAGGCCTTGCTGGGCTGACGGACGAGGCAGAGGCCCAAATCTGCACCACCAAAGAGGCTGAAATGTAAGGCCAAAGTCCTGGAGAGCAGGGAACCACAGAGAAGAGAACCTCAAAATCTGCCAACAAATTCCCCTTTTGTAGTCAGCTGATAGCTAGACTATATGTGCATACGAGTCTAGTGCACACACACACAACCCAAACAGCAGAAAACAGAAGCTGGAAGGCTAAAAAGCTCAAGCACAGACAGAGGTGAGCAGCCTCCTGTGTCTGGGAAACTGGGATTTGGAGTTCAAGGCCCCAGCCGAGGGACAGGTGGTGGAATTTCTGTACTTGGTGAGCCACGCCCAAGGTCTAAGCACTACTTCCTAGGACTAAAGGGAAAACCTTGAGCCGTAACAAACAGCCATGTATAGGATCAGAATAATTTGCTCCATTCATCTTTCTGAAAAACAAACAAAAAACAAATGCTCTCCATCCACTTTTGAGCCCATAGTCTATTGTGCTATGGCCTATTACGGGTCGTATACAGATAAGTGTTTCACATATGGCTTTCCAAGAGAGAAAAATCCTGATTTATAGCATCTCCTTATTTCCACCGTACATATACTCCCACCGTGACCCATTTCAAGCTACCGGTTGGACGCCACGGAACACAGATCTGGGAAGAGATGTGCGTGATTGACTCACACACTCCTGGAATCATGCAGCCTCGGCCCTGAAGTTCACATCTTCAGACTCAACAGAAAGGAGAGGATGACTTTGTAAATGCAAATACATGTTGTAATTTAGCATTTGTTTTAATATTTGGGGGTGTTGAATTTATTTGAGTAATTAACTCTTCAGAGATTTTTTTCTATAAGGAGAGACAAAATAGTATTATTCTTGAACATAATTTCTTCTTAGGACTACAGTATGAGTCTCCTTCATTCAAAGACAAACAAAAGCAGTGTATCGGACACTAAAAAATATTTTTTCCATTGATTTGCCTTAAACAGATGTTGATTAAACATAGTTTGATTCAACAAATATTTATGGAGTGTGTACTCTATTTAAGGCACTCTGCAATGTAATGAAGGGTTTCCCATGTCTTCAATTATTCTTATCAAAACAAATATTCAAGAGCCTAAAAGAAAACTTGTTGTAAGGAAATATTTATTTCTCAAGATTGCAGAGAGGAGGGGGGAAGTACCCAAAGCAAAGAACAGAGATACAACAGCAGACATGATGAGGGTGAAAGATTTAAAAAATGAAATGGCCGTGATTCTAAGTTGCCAGCTGCTGTCCGATTAGTGGTGTGTAAACTCAGCTTGAAGTCATCCCTACAATGAGCCAGAAAGAGGATACATTTCCATTTCTACTCTATTCTGAATGTACGGCCACATAACCTTGTTTGAGGCTCTTCTCTTCTGCCAAGGAAGAGTCAGCCAAACTCTTCTGGGCAGTTCACATATGTCTAAATCACTTATTTTCTAGTACTTACTAAAAGTGTTCTTTTTCCTCCTGAAATGCTTGCCTTATAAATGATGAGTATCTGGTGGCTTATCTGAAAATATTTTCAACATTTCTGTGAACTTTAAAATGTTCATAATAGCCTCATCTTATAAATATATATGCCAGATGTGGAGGAAATGTTGGTTTTGACATTTTTATTTACATGACACAGAGTAGCACTCTGGCTAGAGGCTGGGGAAATAGCTGGGAGACATGTCCTGAAAGTGCATAGCAATCATAGTGCTAACCCACACACAGGAAATTCTCAATGGCAATTGCCTTTTTAACCTGACAAAGTAACACTAAATTTCTCTGGAAGAATGAAAAGACAAAAGAGTTAAGACTTAAGAAAAAATAAGCATAATAGAAGAAATTTATTCACTGCATATTAAAACAAAATAGAAGAGTAATGACACTGCATTCACACCGATAGACCAGTAATATATTCCATTTCTAGAATTATGATATATATGATGGACAACTGCTCACAGGAATAGCTGAAATGTGATAAAGAAAGGGAAGTCTCCAGAGGCCAAAATCCAGATCTCAACAAAGAACAACTTACAGACTACTCCCCATCTGACACAGTAAAACACATTTGACCATGACAAGGTGTAAGAACAGAGCCACCAAAAGGAGAAATTATAAAGACAAAGAATTTCAATATGAAAGTACTACACCAAATATCTGAAAAACAAAAACAGCATTATGAGCAAAGTACGCAGATGAACATCTAAATAAGTTATCTCCAAAACGTTCTATGTTGTGATTTGATCAGGAAAAAAAAAACAGTTGTTGATGATGACCTCTGTATTTATGAGGATTCTCCAGGGAACCAGAACAAACATATATAATGCACATATATGTCCATGTCCATCTACATATATCTCACATAACTATGGAGGCTGAGCAGTCCCATGATCTACCACCTGCAAGCTGGAGACCCAGAAAAGTTGGTGATGTAGTTCCAGTTTACACCCAAAAGCCTGAGAACTGGGGGGCTAATGATGTGAGTCCCAGTCTGAGTCTGAGTGTTTCATGCTCTTCTGGAAACACTCTCAGTGGCCCACCAAGAAACAGTGTTTTACCAGCTTTCTGGACATCCCTTAGCCCAGTCAAGTGGACACATACAAGTGACAATCACAACCCCTAACATATGTTTACTTATATATCATCTCCATGTACCAAGTGCTAGCATATTATGTATAAAACCATACCCCAAAACGTAATTTAAAATATGAGTCTGTCTGTGTGCATGTGGACATATGTATGTACATTTTTCAACACAGATTTTCTTGAGCACCTCCCAGGATGCTCACCACCCCCAACTCCTGAAACCACTGACCTTTATGCATCTGTATCATATGTAGCAAGGATGAGGCGGTTAGAAAGTCCCACATCTTTCCCTTACATTCTGGCTGATGATTGAATTACTATTCATTTCTTCAGTTTTAGCCTTTAGCATAACTAACCCCTAGATCCCTTCCTGAGACCATATTTAATTACAGAAAGTGGAGAGCATGTGTGAAGGCAGCACCTAACCCAGTGGGGAGCGGATCACTGTGGAAGGCAGAGGGAGGCCCCGAAGCCACAGAGGTCTGGAGAGCCAACACGCCACGCTTAGGGACAGGACTCCATTGCTCAGGAAGAATTTCCAACACATATTTAATAAAGTTGGAGTACTTTTCAGTTCTTTCCAATTTTGTTTTTAAATAAAATGTTGAACCATCAGCCTACTTTCTTACTCCAAACAGATAGGAGAGTAAGCCATGCTGTCTGCCACCCCACAAACCTGCATGGCGAGCTCTGTCAGCTGGTGGGCTGGCCCAGCCCCTCTCCCACACTCACCCTCATAATCTCCCCACACTGCACCTGTACTCACAGAGAACAGGCCCTAGAAAAAGGAAGAAATTCATTGGTCAGAAACTTCTAAGTATCATGCTCCTTTCACACCAGTTAAATGGTCTTTTTTTTTTTTTAATTTTGGGATTTTTTCTATGCCTCTAGTTCCCCCTCACCACTGAAAGCAATACTTAAAAAAAAATATTTGGATTACTCAAATACACATTCTTTTAATTGTTTTTACTAATTCCATCCATCTTGTATTTTTGAAGATGTGGCTATTTTAGTTTTAAGTAAATGTTATAAATAAAACAAAGTAAAAACTAACAATTTTTCTTAGCTTTTATAGGAAACTAACTCCTAGCTAATCAAATGAGAGAAGGAACTGGAGGGAGGGAGTTATTTAGCTATTTGTTTGTGAACAGATAGAAAATTCCTGTTTTTCTTTTCAAGTGTGACCCTACCAAATCTCCTTGTCCCACTGGCAGACCTGGGCTGGGGGTGGGCTGAGGGACATACTCGAAGCTCTCACTGCGCTGAATCCACCCATCTGCAGACCAAACATGGCCCATGAGCTACGGTTGCCAGTCCCCTGCTTCAGAGGGAAGAGCTGCTCAGGAAGCCAAGTTTTGCAGATAATGGAGAGTACAATCCTTTGTGTATCCAAAGGTTTTAATTTTTTTATTATTTATTTATTTATTTTATTTGGTTGCCAAACTCTCAAATGGATTTTGTGTTTTTAATCAAAAGTTAGAAAACATAACAGGACATCCATCATTTTGGGAAATTCGGGAAAATCATGATGACTTCACCCCAGGTACATAGGCTTCTTGAATTCACATTTACTCTCTATGTTCTTGCCCGTTTTGCTCCTTCAGTGCTAACACTGAGGGCTTCTCCAGTCATGAAGCCCCTGGTGGCCAGTGTGTCTGATTGCAGGAGCTCTTTTACCAACCAGAAATTTGTGCCTTCCTGACTGACCATAGCTTAGAAAACAGAAGCCATCTTATTAGAAGTGGTAGAATATAAGCCCCAAAGAAGATTCTGGAAGATGCTCCTGTGAAAAGTGTGCAAGGTGCTGTTGCTTAACTTGGTTATTTATCAAACTCTTGGTTGTATCCAGATTCCATCATCAGTATAATGCCAATATGTGAATGCTTGGTAAGTAATATTTCACTTAAGGACTTACCTTCAGATTATTTACATAATAGCCCAGAGTAGATCTGTGATTTAGTGGGAAAGCCAAGGTTCCAAGCAAAAATGTCTTATCCTGGTGACACTAAGTCCAAGAAAGTACTGAGCACTGGATTCATATATCTGCTGAATAGACATGTTTCAACTTGAACATTAATAGACACACTGAATTCTGATTACATATTACTCAGTCTGCTATTTGAATCCACAATTTCTAACACTGCATTTCACTCTATGCTTTGGAATTTTATTCCATTAAGAGTTCCTTAGACGTGAGCGTAATGCCAGAAAGCCAGAATGAGTGCAGGTCAACTTCTAAAATGGAAATTGAAACAAAAAATAAAAATCATGTAACCTTGAAACGAAGTCTTTGTTTAGAAAGTTAAAGCAATTTTTCTGCTTCCTGAATTAATAGAATCATAACTAAGTCTTCTTTTTACTTTGCCAGTTTGGTCTCAGATTGTATGGTATGCATTCACACACACTAAAAAGACGTAACATGAAATTTAAGCGTCAGGAAAAAAGCATCATAGATAACAAAAAGGAGCAAAAGAAAAAAAAGCCTTGTTATCCACTCCCAAGATTTCCAGAACACATAATCAGCAAGCAATTATGGACTCAGAGAACACCTTTCATCAGTAAGGCCTGTAAGGTAGAACTTTGTCCTCTAAGGGATTTTCACACAGCAAAATCTCCTGCATGACAAACCAAGAAGATAGAACCAGGTTGCAAAATCCTATGACAGGCAAGAAAGCATTGGGGGCCATTGTGTCATTCAGGTACGGATTTCTAGGACTGATAAATCTGAACTCTGACAAATGCATTCTGTTATTTTCCTCTCTTTGGTACTGCATTACATGTCTAGTAAAATACCAAAACAAAATTGTATTTCTCAATTTTGGAACACTAACTTTTGGAGTAGATAAAGCACCTCTTTGTTTTAGGAAAGCAGACTCTCTGAAGGGCATCCACTCACAAAAAGAGTGGGCCTCAGACACAGGATGGTGGGTTGCCCACTGAAAAATATATACTCTATCTTTAAACTGTATGTCCATTTTCATAGAGAACAAATGGACATGCAGATCTGTTCTACTTGGTCTTTGGTTCTTCTCTTACCGAACAGCCCCCCTTCCCACGCTGCAGTGACAAATAAACGAAGTGTAACAGAATCATACAGGAGCTAACACAAGTAGGATCAAATCGGTCCCAACAAACACAATGGCTGCGTTTCAGGAGGCAGGACGACTCAGTACGGGACTGTGTGCCCCTCAGCGCCAAACTGTGAGAGGCAGCCAAGCCACTTCATTCAACAAATCCAGCAGGATCTTTCCCCCTTGGAGAGAGGCTGTGCTGTGGGCTGCATGCATTACAAGGTCAGGGTTTTAGAAAGAAAAAGGATGCTTTTCCTACGTGCTAGCAAACAAGGTGATTTAGACATAGGTGAACCGCCCAGAAGAACCTAGCTAACTCTTTCCTGATGGAGGGGAGCTACAAATAAGGTAATAAAATTCCAGTTTCATGAAGTCTTCATGTTACAGAGTGGAAAGATTTTCTTTCTGCTGCGGGTCATGATGGGGGTGATTTTAAGTCATCGCCATGGAATTCGTACAACGTGAGCACCGAATGGAGCCTTGGAGTTGATGGACTGCCTGCTCTCCCATCTGAGTCAGTCCTTCCCGGTAGCTCTTACATGCATGTTGTTTGCTTAGGGTATTTCTTTCCTGCGTGCAGTTTTGATATGTAAATAGCTTCTTTCCAATAAGTTTCTTATTTTATTTTGTTGCAGGATCTAATGACTTGATAAGAATAATTGAAGAAATGTAAATCCTTTCCTTCCTAACCAAGTGCCTTAAATATAGAACATGTTCCATAAATACTCGTGAAATTAAGCTTTGCTTAATCAACATCTGTTTGAGGTAAATAAATGCAAACGTTATTCATTAGGGTCCAAGCTGTACTTTGAAGAAGATTCGCTCCTGCTATAGTCCTGAAAAGTTATATTCATGAATATTTGACTAAGTACTACTTCTTCACGGAAAAAAATCTAGACAGAGAGCAGATGGCAGGTGCATTCTACAACCTTACTCTTTCCTACATCCACAACCTCTACCACAGATCTCGTCCCACCGTACAGCATGTAGAACTTTTAATTTTTCTTCTTGTGGCAAGTTGTGTGAATTTTCTCTCACAGCCCATCCACTCATCTTGAGGCAGTAAAGCTAAAGGCTTCCCAGGCCAATGTAGCCAGGGCTCCCTCCATGACCTGGTCTCCATCATTGACATGCTCTGCATGAGATTTGGGAGAGAAACAGGAGACCATCTATACTTGTGCTGGTTCTTAAAATCAACAAGCACAGCCATGGAATGTTTTGGTTTTTCTGCACCAGCCTCTGGTCCATAGTATTGTGAATGCCAAGACATGTGCCATGTCTGCAGTTGGGGTCATGGCTGAGGTGGCACACCCCTGAAACAAGTATCTACGGGGCGGTACAGAGTGGCAGAAATCAGATACCTCAAGAGTCAGTACCTGGTGGTGTTCTGATTTAGTCCTGGAAGCTCAACCAAGAGCTTATTACTGACCCTCCAACTATTTTGTTAGCACCTAATTATTTTATGCTAAAAAAAAAGTGACAGAGACTGACAGAGGTCCAAGCAGAACCAGAAACCTCAAGCAGAGGCCGGCAAGACCATCTATTACTTGCCTGATGCCAGGATTCTACATAAGACCGTGAGAGCTTACGGTCACCTCTGAGGGGTGGAGAAGGACAAAAAGGAAGCAGAAAGAAAACTTGAAAGACTAAGAATGTACATACATGCAGTTAAGATGAAGCTGAACTGTGATCATGATAACATTTCAATTTAACCAGAAAGTTACCAATTGGACAGAAAATACCTGAATAGGAAAAAAATAAGTTGTCTGGACAGGGCAGACTGGGAGATTCAAGGATAAAATGAGCCTAATTATAGAAAACAGAATTAGTGTTTGTAAACACATCATCATCGTGTGTTCATTTTGATCCCATCATAACAGGTAGAATTTGAGTGCTGGCAGTGTGACTAATTAAATGAAATCAACATTATTTATCTTATTCATTGGTATAGTCTAATTATCTCCATTTTATGAGTAAGGAAAGTAAATCTCACAAATATTAAATAACTTACCCAAGGATTGACAAAATTATGTATGATAAAGATCTGATAAAGCCATGCCTACAGACAAGCAGTTTTTCACAAACATCTCCAATGAATAATCAGTTACTTCAAATGTTTTCTTTCTTCCTCATCTATCTTGAAGCCTTCTGCAGCAAAGATGCTAATGATGGCTGTTTGTCGTACGGGTGTGAAAAGGAGGAGGTAATTCATCTTACCAAAGCCGAGATATTCTCCCAATAACTAGAGTTTGCTTTCTTTGCTTTTTTCCTTAATAACATTTCCAGCTTCATAGAAACAGACAATGAATAGAAAACAAAAAATACAAATATTTGGACCTGGATTACAGTGTAGTTGCTATAAATTGGACATTTCTAAAGTCTCCTTCCTAGACTAATTTACTACGTGGCTATTCACATAAAAAGGACTAGCAGATATTCTTCATTTCTAAATCCTGCAATTATGAGACCAAGTACACACTATTTTAAAACTTCTGATGCAACATGATTTAGGTGTTCCATGACCTAAATATACAAGAACTTGCCTGTGGCATTCATTTTCCTGCCATCCCCTGGGACTGGACCTGGATGCATTGTTTTTCCATGTTCCCAGTTAGAGCCCACTCAATCATCTCTATTTCTTTACGATTGTAAAAACCTTTGCTCACAGCACCTGAGTCAGAGCATGCAGACTTACAGAAGACACCCCATGCTGGACGCCTCTGCCCAGCCCTGTGTCATCCAGATTCCATTTCCTTGTTTTTGCCCATCAAGCTGGCCTCTGAAGTGGAGGAAGCAGGTCTGGGTGCCAGGTGTCAGCTCTGAGCTGGAGAGCTGCAGTTGGCCCAGGCCTGACTGGGGGCCCAAAAACCAAGTTCTCCCAGCCAAGTAGCACCTGGTTCCAGCCTGACTGCTTTGCTAGGAGCTTCCAGGGCACAGGCAACACCTCTGAGCAGGCTCTGGAAGGCCAAGTCCATAATGTATGCTGCCCTTGTCAGACTGCTGAGCTGGGTGCTTTTCCCAGAAGACCAAAAGCATTTTACGTTCCAGCTTCAGTGCCTCCTTCTGCAATTTTTAAATTAAAAAAAAACAACAATAACAAAAACAAAAATTTCTTAGCATGCCTTGGTTGCTTTTAAATATACCCAAAACATGATAAAGCACTCATTTAATGTGTCTTAATAATGAATGAATGAATGATAGAATTAATCAGAAAAGCAAAGATAACCATGTAAAAATAGATTTAATTTTAAAACAGCTTTTCTTCAACCTGATGTCACTGTCTGCATGCCAAGGAATGATTCCCAGCACTTCTCAAACTTTCATGTGCTTAAGAATCAGCTGGGGATCTTGTTATAAAGTTTTGATTCACAAGGTCTGTGGTTGGGCCACTTCTGCATGTCCAAAAATCTCCCAGGTGGTTCTGCTGGCTGAGACCACATTTTGTGGAGCCATGTCCTAATCAATATCAACTGATCATGAAAATCTTAGTGACCCTCTTATGTCAGGCAGACCAGCCATGGTTAATAAGGTAACATATGTCTTGGCACATGGTAAGTAATCAATAAATAAACATTAAATCAAGATTACATCAGGAAAAGAAGAATCTTGGTTTATTTGAGGGACAGAGAAATTTCCCTAGTGATTCCAGAGGAGAGTTTACAGTTAAGAATCTTCTCATTCCTGTGCCTCAGAATGAATTTCAGAGCTCATTATCAAGTGAAGGCAGCATGGTCACCTTTGGGCCATGGCCTAAATTTACCAGCCAAATCTCTTCAGGCCCAGGTATAGTTCTTCCAAACATCTTCGTAAATTTCATGTTTATGAAAGATAGAAAAAATAGTAAAAACCTGATCATTATCCCAGAAGAGTTTTAAAATTGTAACATTTGTTATTGATGAAAAGGAGAAAGTAGAAAGCAAAATGGAACTTACGTTGAGTAAAATTACAGATGAAGCTGCTTGCAGACATGAAAGTCTTTGACAATGGAGGAGGCAACATACGCCCACCAATAATTTAAAGGCATGATTTCATTTGTTTACAGCAGCTTCGGGACCCATATTAGCATACAGTACAGTAAGTACAGGAAAGTCTCTACTTTAAACATCTTTTTTTGGCAACGAATATTTAAAATTGTGGCCATGGTCAACTCGGAGATAGTATGCGAGCTTGAACCTTCATAGGACTTAGCTCGTAAAAGCGGAGGGCTGAGTTGGTCATGGCACAGCCATCAACCACCTGCACGAGGTTCCTGTCTCATTTCCTTCTCTTCTTCTTCCTTATCCTCACTCTCTACTCCCAATCTACTCCTCTGTCTGTAGGCAATTCCTCTAACATGTTTGGCATTTTTCTTCTTCTTGGATATGTAGATATATTAAAATACGGTACTATTTTGTTTTGTGTTTATGTTTTAAATTTGCCTAAGTAAATCATGTTAGATCTTGTTCTTACTTTTTCCTCTCAACACTATATATGAAAGATCTTTCCATATAACTCTATCTTTATTTCATTACTTTTGTGAATATCCATAATATTTCCCCACCTGTACCCTACAGACAGATACCTGGGCTGACCGCAATGCCCTGCTCTGCAGAGAATGATTAAGCAAACACTCTCACACATGCCTCCTTGGGAACCAGAACACAAATTGCACAACAGTGGAATCGATGGGTCACAGGACCTATGCATACTGAATTAAACCAAGCATCTCCTGGTTGTCCTCCAGATTAGCTATTTGAGTGCATAGTCTTGGCTTTACCCATTTTACTGTTGGTTTCTTGTTTTTTATAAAGATTTCTTAAATATTCTAGATATTATCCTTTGTCAGTTTTGAATTCTCAGATAACTTCTCCCAACCAATTCTCTGTTATTCGACTTTATTGATGGTGTTCTTCATTGAATAGAAATCTATAATTTTTATATGATCAAATTAGTCATTTTTCTTATACCTTATACTTTTGGGGCCATATGTAATAAATCTTCTACAACTTGGAATCATAACAATACTTCCTGATTTATTTTTATTTATTTATAGTTTTATAATTCATTTTAAGACTATAATTAATCTAAATTATATTTTTTGAGAACCAACAATTTTTATATATAGTGGTCCATTTTCCCAATACATCTAATAAATAAGCCATCCTTTTCTAGTAGGTCCATTTCTATGACATATCAGGTTCCCCTGTAAACATGGACTTATTTTTGAGCACTCGATTCTGTTCCAATGATCTATATACATGTTTCTGCACCATATTATCTCATTTCTATGGCTTTGTAGTAGTCTCCTGGGTCAGAATTTACCTACATTTTTCTTAGCTTACCTCACCTACATTATGATTTTTTTAAGACACTGTCTTCATCTTGCTAGCATGGAAGTACAATTTTTTTTGCATCAATATTCATGAGTGCAAATAACAAAGTTATTCTTTCTTGAACTATTTGTAGCCAATAGGATTTCCCTATTAGTTTCTGGCTAACAAATCACAGCCTCTGTAGCACACATAGATCCCTTGATTTCAGGAGACGGTACCTCTCTGACCCTACAGGATGAATCCTTATTGGTCCAACCGAGTCATAGGAACTCTACTTTCCTCTGCTAGTGTTTCCTCCAGGTACCTGTGTGTGACCCAGTTCTGACCAATGAGATGCAATAGGGTGCATGCTCAAGACCATCCTTTCCTAGTGTATAAATAGCTTCACCTGGGGAAAGCCTTACCCTGACTCTTTCTCTCCTTGGGAAGTTTGAGATCGTGAAGCCCTAACTTAGAGCATGAGGTAGCAACCATAAAGATAAAAAAGCAATAATATAAATGGTCAAGAAGAAAATCAGACAGAAACTAGGCTCCTGATGGCATCCCTAAGCAAGTGAATCCATTCCATCAACTTTAAGCACAATAATTTATGTTATGTGAGGAAAGTATAAACCAGTAGTTGTTCAAGCATGACTAAGTTTTCGTGCCTTGAGGTTGAATTCAGCCTAAATTACACACTCTCTGTGCTACAGTAGGTTTTCCCAGAAGCAGATTCTAGCAGAAGAATTCGAGATGTAAAAGATCCTATATAAAATATTAACAAAGTACAAAGATATATGAAAAGGACAAATTTGGTTTATTCTAGTGTTACAAGGCTGATTTAACATTTGAAGATCAATGTAATTCACTACATCAAAAGATTAAATTAGAAAAATCACATGATCATCTCAGTAAATGCAGGAGAATGATTTCATTAAATTAAGCATCTATTCGTGATAAAAATTGCTACCATACTAGAAAGAGATGGGAACAGCTTATTGTGTGAAAAGCTATCTTTGAATCCTACTGCAAAAATTAAACTTAATGGTAGAATATTGAAAGCTTTACCTCTGAGACTGAGGACGAGTTATGGAAGTCTGCTGTCACCACTGCTAATCCCCACTCTGCGAGCTGTAGCCACAAGGCAGGCACAGGAAAAAGGGAGGAAAAACTCCCGGAGGGCATTAACTTTGTTACCCTGTATCTAGAGTTCTTCAGTACAGAACAAAATTAAGAGCTGGTTTTAAAAGATTTTTGAGAGACTATCCCCAATAGGGCTCTTTTTTTCCATTCTTTTTCTAAATAGTTCTAGCTAGTGTAGTTTCTTTTTCTTTCCATATAAATTTTATAATAATTTTATCTATATAAAAATATTGCTGGTATTTAGATAGGATTTGCATTAAATGTGTTCATCAATTTGGGGAGAACTGATATTTCTCTTTATGATCAGTCTTTTGATACATCAACATGAACTTCTCTCCATTTGTGTACATCTTCCTTCATTTCTTTCATCCACATTGTGTACTTTTCAGCATATAAGTCTTGTACATGTTTTCTTATATCTGAAGTATTTAATACTTTTCAAACAATTGTGCATGGTAATTCAATGTCAGGGCCCATTCGCTAATTGCTAATACACAAGCGCTCAACTGATTTGTATGTTTACCTTGTATCCTGTTGCCCTGCCGAACTTAGTACTAGGTCCTCTAATGTTTTATTTGTTTAGTCTCATTCTTTTTCTCATTTTGTGGACATTTTAAGTCCTCAAGAACCTAAAATATGCTACTTTTATAGTATAAATTTCATAAAAAATATATCTTAACATCCTGGGACTCTAATTCTGCTGGCACTGATTGATACACATGGTTATTTCCATGCGTGTTTTTTATTTTGGAGGCAATAATCTCCTCTATAAGTGACACATTATTAGACAGAAATCAATATAAACTAATTTATGCCATTGATGTGGTTTTATATTTTCTCCTCGAGCACTCCAGAGATGATAATATTTTAGGACTATTTTTATGTCAATTAAAAATGTACGTATGCATAAAAACTACCCACAATTAAAAATTATTTGAGAAGAAATTTTTCTTCTGTGAACAAAAAGAATCCTAGGCTGGTGAGATAAAACACTAGAAAAATGACAGAATTATTCTGGTCCATTTCACACTCGGAATTTAAACTTCTGGCATCTTTGGGTTCGAATTTCCCACCTCATGTAGCCTGTTTGTTTTGACCATTAAGACCAGCAGCCCCTTGGTTAGCAAGACCAACATCCCATCTCTAAGGCAACCACAAAATCAACTGTGTTTGTTTCTCTGGTTTTCAGCATCTTCACCCGCCTCTGTTTTGGGTATTTGCTGATTTCCTTTACTTTCTTCAAGCTCAGCTATGCATTTAAGGTTAATTGTTATACATTTTCAAACATTTCAGGATATTCTGAGATATGAAGGGTTTTTATTCTATTTAGATAGATGTAATGACAGCCATATTATATTAGACTTAAATTCTCTTAACATTTTACTTAGAATTTATCATCTAGGCTCATATGTGAAATAAATAGGCTTGTAATTTTACTTTTATACATTTTCTTGGCTACGTAGCCAAGATTATAGTAGCTTCTAAATGAGTACAATAGTGGCTTTAATAGTTTTCTATTTTTAAAACAATATGTATAATATGGAGAGATTATATTACTGAAATTTTTGGTAAAATTCTCCTATAAAGTATTCTGGGTCTGAGCCCTTGCTGGCAGGAGGCCACTGTTCCTCATTGCCTTTTCTAAACAATTATTGGTTTATTCATGTTCTCCCTTTTTCTCATACCAATTTTAGCATTTTCAGAAATTATTTATTTTATCAGTGCTTTTAACTGTATGCATATATTTCTTCACAATAGTATTATTATTTTAAATCCTGTGCTGTCTATAATGATTTGGAAGTTTTTCTTTGTATTTTGTCTTCTTTCTTCTCTCTTCTTGTCTAGTCTAGATCAGCTCTATGGAGGTTAGTCTTTCAAAAATCTTTTATTTATTTTTTAAATAATTTTTAAAGACTTTATTTATTTATCTTTAGAGGGGAAGGGAAGGAGAGAAGGAGAGAAATATCAGTGTATGGTTGCCTCTCGTGTGTCTCCTGCTGGGAACTGGCCTGCAACCCAGGCATGTGCCCTGACTGGGAATCGAACTGTGGTTGTTTGGGTCACAGGCCCACACTCAATCCACTGAGCTACACCAGCCAGGACTTCAAAAAATCTTTTAAAACCAGCTCTTAGTTTTGTTCAGTACTGGAGAACTCGTAGATACAGAGTAACAAAGTTAGTGTCCTCCAGACATTTTGCTTATAAAGATGTTTCCTAGAGGTATAAATTCAAATGATCACAAAGCAACTCAAGAATGTTAATCACATCTAGACAGCACTCGGGATCAATGGGATCCTTTCCTATTACAGCCAGGATGAAAGGACACCCAGTATCTCACTCGCCCCGCTAATCACCTGACATCTCATCTGCAACACCCATTGCTACGAACACTCCACTAGAACACTCACAGCATCTGAGCTACTATCGCAACGGCTTTGTTCTAGAAATTACCACAGCATGACAAATATCATATTCCATAATCATATTCCCTAAGAAAATTAAAATGTCATCTCCACTTCCATTGATAAAAATGTATTCTGTGGGATTATGAACTATACTTATTATTTTTAAAAAGATAGAAAGCTAAGTGAATTCTTTCTGAATTTTTTCCTACAGGGGCCATTAAATGAAGAACCACAGGATTTTAAGATTAAAAGCAACCATAATTTAAGGAGAAAAAAGGGAAGGGATTTGGAGGAACAAATAGGAAGGACACAGGGATGAGAACTAAAGGGGGTGGAAATGGGAGGGAGGTGGGGAGCACAGGGTTGGGGGGGGCTGGGATGGGAGAAACAGACAAAAAACTGTACTTGAAAAATAACTAAATAAAATTAATTTAAAAAAAGCAACCATAGAAATGAAATTGTTCATCACCCTCATTTTGCAGCTGAAGAAGTCTTGGTCTGGACAGTTGACATGTACAAGATGACATGTGACAAGCAGGACTCAGGTCACCGATTAGAACCTGAAAAAAACGAACTGATTTTTCTTCCGCACTCTAACTTGGTAGAAATAGAGCAAAATCGTCAGAAACTACAAACTGGGTGATGGTGCCAGGAGAGGGAGAATGAGGAGGGCAAGGGGGAAACAGGACTTAGGGGAAGAGTCTAAAAAGCAATTCGAATGGGAACACATGAACTTGAGAACACTACTTGAGTTACCATAGGATAATAAAAGAGAACTAAATTTTTGCTTCATGCTGTTTGTAAATCAGAGCCAGAGGTTTCATTTGCAGCTTATTGCTCATTGGTCTCATTGTTAAAACAATGATATATTTACCTGCAAGTTATCTTGGCAATTATAGAGGATGGGGCTCAAGGAAGAAGGCAAACCGAAAACGGTCATCAACCATTCACTTACTGGATAATGCCAACTCATGCCAGTATTTCCTGCCTGTCACATTTGCAAGGTAGGAGGGAAAGGGAGAATGTCCTGTAATTGAATTTAAACTCAGAGCCTAATCATCCATGACCTTTAAACTCTGAAACCAGTGCTACTGCCCACATGGTAAATGCAATTAGGAAATTTGATTTCCTGTGTTGTAGACAATGAAATTTGTTTTAATTGACACTGATATATATTTGTAATAACTTCTGTATAAATTAAAAATCAATGCCAATTTCAACTCTCTGGGTAATTTTTTATCAGACAGACAAAATTTCACAGGGGCTGAACATTTGCAAAGGGCAAAACAACAAAACGGAAAACAAAACTGATCACTCACCTCTTCTAAATCCAGGAAGGGTCTTTCGGCTATAGGGCTTACCAAGCCCATTAACCAAACTTGCCAGGCCCTACAGTGGCTTCAGAATGTAGGGAGATCCCCAAATGTTACGGCAGGTGGCAGCCCCTCGGTCACATCTCCCCTTCTCCACCCCTCACCTCAGATTAAGCCACCACCACAGTCTCTGCTTCCTCCTCTTTTCTGAGACCCTTTTGTTCTGCTTTAAGTGAGACACAGTTGGGCATAATGGAGCAGTCCTCGCTATAATCAGGCAGAGAACTGTGTTCGGAGACTGCACATGGATGGGGAGGCGGCTTACACCTCAAACCCTGACCAGTCGCCAGGCTTTGACTCCACTACAATAGCCAGAAAAGTCAGCGTTATGGACATGTATGTGAACACGTATTCATATGTACATGCACATGCAACCTCCCCCGCCCCCGCCATGTAATTGGTGAGAGGCGTGCTGTTGAGGCTGTTCTGACCTCCGGTTGGTAATTACGGGCAGGTAGCTCGTGATTCCCTTCATCACCAGTGAGGGAGATGGCACCGAGCAAGGGGCACCGAGAGTTTTGGAGCACCAGGAAAACCAAAACCAAGGCTCTCCGGAAAGAAGGACCGGCCCCTCTTCAGTGCTCCACTTACGCTTTTCCTTCCTTTCGACACTGCTGCCTAGAACTGAACAGCATTTTAACTTAGAGCAAACGCTGCAGACAGGGAAAACCATCAGGGCTATTATTTCCTTTTTCTTTTCATTGATTTCATCTGAGACCGAACATATCAGCAATTATGTCCATCAAACCTAGATTCCAACGTCCTCTGTGTGGATGCCACATGTATACAATCAGGCCTGGTGGTTGACTACACTGTTACCATTTAAAAGTTCCTTTTCCAGCCAGGCAGCATTTCTCACAACAAGAAATACGAAAAGAAGGGTCATATAACACAAATAGCAGCCTGCTAAGACATTGTATGTTTTTATTTGCTTTCAACTTACCTATATTTTCTAAGGTTTCTACAGTAATCTCGCATTACTTTTGTTGTGAAATAACTGTTTTACACTAGCGTGAGATGAGCCACAGGAAGAATGTGAAAGGGACAGGAGAAGTCTCCTTCTATGGACCCAGAATACCCGATGCTTTATAAACAGAAGGAAATGTACAATTGTATGTAAGTAAACATACGAGCTCAGGAAAATAGAGTTGAGCTTGTGAAAATAGAGCTGGAATCGCCTCCCAAGAATATTTATATACGCTCACAAAGATATTTATGTAACTCGCGGTCAGAGACTACCCATGTTACTTGCTTGCGATTTATGCAGCCCTGGACACTTCAGCAGAGCCTCCTTTACAACCTTGTATTGAGTGTCCTAACCTTACTCTGGCATATAAATTCAAACGGCAGTGACTTAGAATACAGGGAATCTTCTCCGGTAACAGCACAAAAAAACAAAACTCACACACATGCCTTGCTTTTTTAAGAGAACTAAGGGACCAGGGAAAACAGGGGATGTTTAAAACAAACACACACAAACAAAAAAAACTTATTTCCTTCCTTCAAGCTAAAAGCACTAAATTTTAACTACCTTGTAAATCTCTACCAATTTGTGCTCCAGGTAAATCTCAAACAAGAGTTCCCTTAGTGAACCCACCCCCCCCCCCCCCCCGAAAGTGCTTGCTAGGATGTTTGTAAAATTGTTACTGGGAGGTTTTTTTCTGCAGGAAAAACTCATGGCAGCAGCTGTATTCATTAGGGGCGCAAAAATGCATTTCAGGGGGCAGTGAGCCTTTTCATTAAAAAAAAGAAGAAAAACTTAGTTGCGATCATAATTATAGTCTCACAAAGATATTCAGAAATGGAATTTTCTTTTTTGGTAGATCAATGGCTTTACCCAAGCAACAGCTCATGAATAAATCTTTTTAAAGATCTAAAATGTGACAGAAGCTCATTATTAGAAAATGCTCAAATAACTAACTATATGGCTTTAGGGGGGAAAAATTATGGTACAGTGTTCTGAACCAGAGCTGCATTCTCAATGATGTATCTTTCTTTTTTTTTTTTAATTATTGGGCAAGTACATTTTTAGTTAAAGTGTATCTTCTGTGAGATCACTTTTCCTACATATTTCAACTGTAACAAAATAATGCAACACTAATCTTTAAGACTTTTTTCAGTAATAGATGTTTTTCCTCAGTAAATCAATGCAAAGGCTAATTGGGGTGGAAGGTGACTATCTCTCGTGGTTATAAATACATTTGCATTGCTATCAATCTTTTCCACTACTGATGTTAAACGAGGCTGAACAACCCAGAGAAAAATGAAGTTCAGGCCAGCACGTAGTAAATGCTGCCATCAAGTGGCCAAATGGAGAGTTGCCCTAACAAAAAATAAAGTTGTCAACTAAATTACTAACACCATGTTTAAAGCCAGAAATCAATCTTACTCAGAGCTTGATGGGCATTTTATCATAAGCAGGGGCTTTAAAGCTATGAAATATGGACCAGGTTCACGGCCCATTTTTATATGGTCCTTTAGCTAAAAATGTGGTCTGCATAGCCAACCCAAAACTAGAACAAACAAAAAACTACAATACTCTGCAAGTGAATATTCTTTAGTTTTGGGTTTCTTATTGCTAAAGAATATGTCCTCACCCCTAATCCTGTCCATGGTAATGTTATATGTTGGTGGCATTTAACTTGAACTATTAAATGTTACATGTCATTGAACTCTCAATTGTCTGGCGTTAAAAATATATTGCTTAGTAATCTTAGCACCTAATGCATGCAAATTTGCTTTAATAATTTTCACTATTCATTGCTTGGAATTAACTTGGAGGTGGATGGGATATGTCTGAATTATGAGAAATGACTGTCCTAGAACACAACCTGATATATTTACATATTAGGCGGGGGGAGATATAGGTTTTTAACTTATTAAAGATTGGCCCTTAAATCTCTATGATTAGTTTTAATGTCAACCTATTTCTATTATGCATGGCAGGAAAGAAAAGTATAATACAGAAGTGAGAATTACAAAAACGTGCGATTTTTTTAAGTCAACACATTTAAATGACGTTCATGAGAAACTAATTTTTTCATTTACATAATGACATGTGAAAACAGTGAGCCCTAGTTAAGGTGTTTATTCTCAAAGACCTTATAAGTGATACAGATAATTAAATAATCATTGCTCAGTGAACAAAAACACATTTTAAAGACACATTTCATAATCAGAACAACTTTGAAAGTAGAGGCTGGTCCTGAGGTTTTCAAAGTTCTGTTACATCGGTGGTGTAAAGTACTTCTCAAACTGTGCTCAACAGTCATCCGTCTGCACAAAAATCATATAAAGGTCTTACAAAAACTCAGATTCTTAGACTTTATTGTTGGACCCACTGTGTCAAAACTTTAAAGGATGGAATTTGAATTTTTAACAAGTCCCATAGGTAATCTCTATGACCTTAAAGCTTAAGAACCACCTCATTTTTGTAAACAAGAGACAAAAGTAAACTGATTTTCTTGAGATCATGAAGCTAGTGTTCAAATCAGAAACAGAAGCCAGCTTTTCTGTCCTCTTGCCTAAAATTCATTACCCTATACTACACAAACTGGAAAATACTTTCCATTTCAGGTTTTAGAACCCTTGCACTGTAACTGAGAGTTATGAACCACAGATAGTAGAGATACTTTTTAAGTTATATCTTATGGTCTTTAATAAGCCAAAAATAAAAGGCTCTAGGTTATTTTAAAAGGTATAATAGCACGAGCTTTATTATTCATTACCATTAAAACTTTAGCTAACTTCCTATAAAAGCAAGAGTCTAAAGTTGTCTCTAATCTTTTCTTTAATAGGAAACCAAACAAAAACAAGGTTAAGAAAAATAAATTTAGAAGATAAAGATCAGTGTGTTAGATTGTTCACCCAAAGACAGGCACAATAATACCTCACACCACTGGACACACGCCTTTCTACAGAGTGACTCTGCCCCCTTTGCAAGAACTCTTGTGATTTTTACGTATCTGCCCTTTTTGTTTTCCTTCTACAGAGTGACTCTGCCCCCTTTGTTTGTTCTTTGTACAGAGTGACTCTGCCCCCTTTGCAAGCAGACTGTCCTTGTGACTGTCTTTGACCAAGCCTTTCTACAGAGTGACTCTGCCCCCTTTGCAAGTAGACTGTCCTTGTGACTGTCTTTGACCAACAGAACGCAGCCAAGTGTTGCCATGGGCCTTTCTACCTGAAGCCTGGAAAGATCTTGCACCTTCTTACTCTCTTGGCACTCTTAGTCTCTTCTTACTCTCTCTTCTCACTGAGACCACCGTGCTATGAGGATATTTAGGATGACAGACCTTGTGGACAGAGAAACCCAGACATCCCGCTGCCTCAGCCATCACAGTTGTCACCAGCCGACTGCAGCCACATGAGTGAACCCAGGAGAGACCAGCAGAACTGGAAGGTCAACAAAAGTGGGAGAAGTGATATACCGTGGTTGATTTAAGTCACTAAGTTTTGGCGTGTATTATTACATAACAATAGAAAATTAATAGGCTAAGAAACAACCATAACACTAAACTACAACATAGAAAGAAAGAAGTGCAATGCCAAGTGCAGTGAAAATAATACAAAGGCAGAGAGAGCTCCATGAAAGACACAGTCCAGTGCAGGCTCTACGGGCAGTGAGGCATTCATCAGAGTAGGTGGGATACACCAAGACAAAAAGAATCACTCTTCTCTTGAATGCCACCTGGTTTCATGCAGCAGTTGTGGGAGCCTCAGTAAACCTTACTTCATACCACAGAGTGGCAGATATTGCTCATCTAAATAAGAAAACATACAGACACAACATCTTTTCAAGAAAGCTGCTCTGAATGAAACAGGGTGGTAAAGAAATTATCAGGGGTAAGTAGCCCTGCACAGAAGCAGGGAAAATTACTACAGAAAGAAGGAAGGAAAAAAGGAAGGGAAAGGAGAGAAACAAAGGAGGGATGAAGGAAGGGAGAGGGGAGGGAGGGAGGGAAGGAGAGAGAGAGGGGAAAGAAATGAATGCATGTGCACACACCCACATTCACATTTGTGACTCTACTATGTGCCAGAGAGACCTGTAGCCAACCCAGACTTGATTTGTATACCTAGAGCAGAATATTAGTGAGAATACGTTCAAAAGCCATGGTCTAAAAGCAAACTTCCTGCTGCACTTTACCCATTCCTCCTCTAGACCATCCATCATCAAATGGCTGATTTGAGTATGTATTATAGATGAAAAACAATCAGGAAAAATAAGCCGGGGGAAATACGAAAATATTTTCAAAAACCTAAAGAATAGAGCAAGCAGAAGGCAGATAAAAAATTTAAGATTATAACACAAATCAGACAAAAAAATTATAAAGACTATAGTACTATTTAAATAAAAGAAATTTTAAAACTTACTACCCCTTGAAAACAAGAGTTTAGACAAGACATAGTAGAACTCAAGGAAAAAGATAAGAAAATAAGTGTAATAAAAAGTAGTATGTCAGAGTCAAAAAACAGAAGAGAAAAAAAACTATTATATAAATGAAGGTCACATTAGAGGCATCAATGGAGAAAACACAAACCATTTCTGAAGGAACAGAAATACAGAAGAACAAAGGTTTTTTTAAGTATTTGAAAGAAAATTACTATTGTGCAGCCGAAGATCCAACATGTGTACAATTGACATTCCTGAAGAGGAAACAGCACTATTCAAAGATCTAATAAAAGAAAATTTACCTGAAGCGGAGAAGAATCAAACATATAGATAAAATGAGTACGTTGTACCACAGGAAAAGGGTTTTATAGAGTGATCAACACATAACCTGAGACACTCACTGCACTTTAATGATAGAGCATGCAGTGGAGGAAAGAAGAAATTTCTTTCCCTACAAGAAAGAATAAATTCTAGCTGACCTCAGACTTTTTATAAAAAGCACTGTAGAAGGCAATAGAGCAATATCTGCCAAGTCTTCAGGGAAGAAAAATATAAACTAAGAATATTCAGTCTGAACAAGTTATCACTGAAAGTATAAAAGTAATTGATGGATAATAGGAAACTTGCAACATTATATGACACGTGGCTTTTTTTGAGCTCTTATTTGAAACAGCCACTGGGCTAGGATATCCCCATACACCCAGAGATGAATGGAGAAATCATTGTAAAGACACCACTCAACTGTGTGAATTACAGGTAGAACAGCACGTAAATGTTGAAAACCACAGCAATTTAGAAATAATAATACAATCTGCCTCAGGTGATGGGGGAAAGTAGGATAAAGAGAAAGCATGCTTCTCTTTACATCTCTTAGAAGAGAAGGCAAATAAACATTGAATCTTAAACTGAGCACTCATTAAATCATTATTTAAATATATAAACATATGGAAAAATATAAACATGTCAGACCACAAAGCAAATAAAAGTATATTATAAAAATGGTAGGCATAAAGTTTTTAAATGGTTGTCAAAACTCTAAATGCAGGACTGCCGGCCAAGATGGAGGCGTAAGTGGAAATACTCAACCTCCTCGCACAACCGAATTTAAGGACAACAAAGATTTAGAAACAAAAACACAACCAAGAGAGACAGAAAATTGAACTGTACCGAACTCCGACAAAAACAAACCATTCATCCAGACCGGTAAGAGGGGCAGAGTTGGCGACTGGCGGAGAGGGATCCCGGCAGGAAAAGGCGGTGGTTGGCAGACACTTTCAGGGGTTGAGGTGCGGGGAGAGACTTCCAGCCTCACAGGAGAGTTTGTTGGGGAGACCCACAGGGTCCTAGAATGCACACAAGCCCACTCACCTGCGAACCAGCACCAGAAGGGCCCAATTTGCTTGTGGGAATCGGCAGAGGGAACTGAAATCCAAGAGAGAGCCCAACAAACACCACTGCTCCCTCTCTGACCCCGACCCCAGCAACTGGATTGACCCACCCCGGCAAACACATAAGCCTCCGCCCCTCATACGTAACAGGTGTGAACAGACCAAAACATTATGGCTCAAGCAGAAGAACAGCTCAAAGCCCCGAGCCAATACTTCCAAGCGACAAAGAGATAGCCAACCTGTCGGATGCACAGTTCAAAACATCAGTGATTAGGATGCTCACAGAACTGGTTGATTTTAGTCGCAACCTAGATGAAAAAATGAAGGCTACACTAAGTGAAATGAAGCAAAATGCACAAGGAACCAATAGTGATGGAAATAAAACTGGGACTCAAATTAATGGAGTGGACCAGAAAGAAGAAAGAAATAACCAAACAGAAAAGAATGAAGAAACAAGAATTAAAAAAAAAATGAGGAGAGGCTTACAAACTGCTAGGACATCTTTAAACATGCCAACATCTGAATTATAGGGGTACCAGAAGGGGAAGAGGAACAGCAACAAGTGGAAAACTTATTTGAACAAATAATAAAGGAAAACTTCCCCAATCTGGCAAAGGAAATAGACTTCCAGGAAATCCAGGAGGCTCAGAGAGTCCCAAAGAAGTTAGACCCAAGAAGGAACACACCAAGGCACATCATCATTATATTAGCCAAGATTAAAATGAAGGAGAGAATTCTAGAAGCAGCAAGAGATAAGAGGACAGTCACCTAAAAAGGAGTTCCCATCAGACTGTCAGCTGATTTCTCAAAAGAGACCTTGTAGGCAAGAAGGGCCTGGAAAGAAGTATTCCAAACTTTACTCTTCCCTCCTCTGTGGTGGGGGTGGGAGGGGCAGGGGTGGCCAATAAAGCCCATGACTGCCTGCCAGAGGTGCACGCTAAAGTGGAAAACCAAATTCAACAAATAATTATAATAAATCATAGCTCAATTTCAACATACCTCACTGTCTCATTCAACATTTACTCAATAGCATCAGCAGTATTAAAAAGTAAATTTTTGCCCTGGCCAGTGTGGCTCAGTGGATTGAGTGCCGGCCTGCAAACTGGAAAGTTTCAGGTTCGATTCCCAGTCAGGGAACATGCCTGGGTTTCAGGCCAGGTCCCCAGCTGGGGGTATATGAGAGGCAATAGACTGATGTTTTTCTCCCACCCTTTCTCCTTCCCTGCCCCTCTCTTATTTATTTATTCATTCACTCATTTATTTATTTATTATGGATAAATAAATAAACTCTTTAAAAATAAATAAAATAAGCTTTGATGTCTTTGCATTAATTATATTAATTAGTCATTTTAAACTGAGAATAAGCATATTCTGAATTTTTTGAAAGATTGTTTCTTTCAATAGCAGTGCTAAAGTTTTACTTTTGGAAAAACATTACTTCCCTTTTTTCATTTGTTTAAGAACTACCTTTCATATCATTGGCTCAAGGGTGAAGAGAGAAAGGGGAGTTTATCTAAAAGATGATGGTGACCCACTGAGTTTGATATTCTTCCTTTCTCATTTGCACAACTTTTACAATATGCTTCAATGCTTCTTCAAAACAAGTTAAAGTCATTTGATGACCCCAAAATGCTGTGTTATAGTCCTCTAGGAAGAGATACTCTAATTTTATTCCAAGAAGCTTAGGAGAACTCTAAGACTCATGAAAACCATTAGCTGCTCCTGACATTAAGAGAATTACAAGACAATCAGAGACTGCTGTTTCATTTTCTGCCAGCCCGGGTGTCACAGGGCTTCCTACTAAGGAGGTGACAGTCTGGGTCATAGCTGGAGCCAAAACAAGAAGCCATCAGGATACAGGCAGGGGAAATTTTCAGAGGTGGCAAGTTCAAAGGAGACCAGGAACACCACAAAACTGGACATACTAGTGAAGAAAAGAAAACCTTGGCAGCACTGTGCTCAAATAGAAGAAGAATAAATAATTTGGTTGATTTAAATAAGTAAATAAATAAATAGTAAAGCTATAGATACTTAACCATGACTTCTTAAAATTACTTCTAGTTAAGCTGTAACATTTGAAAGTGACTTCAGTTTAACCTTTCCACTAAAATGGATCCACCGGGTTCTGGGTAGGTGCTTGAGCCAATAAAACAAGGAAGAATCACCAAAAAAAAAAGCTGTCCTTTTAAGTCTCTTTAATAAAGTGATTACAATGCTGACACTACTTTCATGGGTTGACTGATCATGTCTAAATGAACTTCTAAAATGCGCATCTGGGGTGTTAGCACGCGTGATATCAGCTGAGAACAGGTTGTCCTGTGCTGTCTCTAGAACAGCTGACCTACGAGGTGTATCTGAAGGAGGAGGTGGCTACAGAAAGTAAGGCAGAAACATCAAAGGACAAAAAGCTAAACACCAACTTAACCCCATACTTTTCCTTATAATCTAGATGCGCATGGGGCAACGATTCACTTTCTTCATAATAGCCAACCTTTGTTGAACACTTAGTATAGAGAGGCACCACTCAAATTAATCCTGGGAGGAGTAGGCATTATCATTTCCCCCAATTTTCATCTTGGGAAGTGGGCAGAGAACTGTAGTGACTTGCCCAAAGTCACAACGTGAAGGTGTCCATGATTCAGACCCAGGTAAGTGGGTACCACAGTGTGTGCATGTAATTTTTACATCCACCCGTTTGAATTAAATTTCTTGAAAATGTTTAATGTGAAAAATTCCTAGAAACGGTAACACATTTATATGAACTCACTTAGGTAATCTAATTGCTTAATTATAAAACTGAACATATAATTTGCAACTACATACTTTATGCTTAGCAACTTAAGGTTTTTATCTAGACCACTACTAAAGACTGCCTACTTGATTATTTGATTTCTTCTTTTTTAAAAGACCCATTTGGAAATATTTTCAACTAATTGTGTAAAATCAAACAAGGTATTATTTCAGGTCCTTTGAAGATGTTTTATTTCACATAAAACTACCCAGAAAGAAAAAATTTTTAATAACTACAAAAGTATACTATATTTTGAAGCATTCACCTTATTTGACTCAAATAAATTTCGATGCCAGGTGTGCTTCATCCTTCTGTTGATTCCTCATCACTGACAAACGAGTTCCAAATGGCTGGAGAGCCAGGTCGTCGTCAGTGCCTTCTCCTCCGAGAACACCTGCCGCCTCGTTCGGGTCTCTGAGACACAGTCATCGCCTTCACGGCCTTCTCTCTCCTCCGTGATGAAGTGCAAACTCGGCAGAGAACCCTCTCTCCAACTTCTTTCAGAACAGCAACTTCTTCACTTCTGGGTGGTTTCTTTTTTGTCTTTACCAAGTTTCTCATGCTCTTCATTATGTCTAGCAGCTGTAACAAGCAAGTTCTGTTTTCTTTCGGCATCAGACTGGGTGATAAATAACTTTTCACAGTAATTCCTACTCTGGATGCACCAGATAAAAATGGCAGTCAGGGCAATTTGAGAAGGTGTGTAGGACAGGTCAGTATCTATCAATGCAACTCTATGAAGAAAGTTATCAGGCGTTTTCCTCAAAGTTTCTGATTCTCCAGCATGGGATAGCAGGTCTTTAAATCAACGAGAAAGCCCCTGAAAGCTCTATAACAATAATTAAGTTGCTGTATGAGAAGCAGTTTATATTCCAAAATCTGTTCAAGTGCCTTCTCTTGTCCAAGAAGGCTCCCCCACCAATTTCCAACAAATGGACTACATACATTGAATTCGTCTACTTTGCAGGCCAAAAAATGTACAAGTGAGCATTATTTTCCAGGGGTGATATTCCATTACTGAGTTATTAAGATAAAAATGCTTGAAGTACATACAAGCTGTACCCACAATACGCCTTGGCATTGCTGGCTTAAACACCAAACAAAATTCCAAAAATCTCTTCTCACAGTAATTGCAGAGTGTCATTTTTCATGAGTCTCAAGAAAGAGTAGATCATTTGGAAGCAACCCTTGTTCACCACTGCTTTGCATTTGAACTTACGGCTGACATTGGCGGCAGTGGTGCCAGCTGCTCCTCACTGGCCAAAGTCCAGCACTGCTTCTGGCTATTGCTGTGGTACATTGTTAAGTCCGAGGCCAGGCCTGGGAAATCTGGAGAAAAAGACCCCAAATACCACAACACTGTGGTGCAAGTCAGCTAAGCCCCACAGCTGAGGCTGACATGTTGGCCAGCATGGGTACAGTGATGAACAATCATTTCACTCTTAAGCCATTAACTATTTTAGCAAAATCACCAGCTTGACTAATTAATTATGCTATCCAATGTAATCCTCACCACAATCCTGAAAGATAAGTGGTAATTTGTTCAATACTTTGCAAAAGAGCAAACAGGTAAGAGATTTAGGTAACTTCTGCACTCCACTCAAACCACACCTCCTCCAAGCCTTCCTGAACTCCTCTCCCCCCTTTCATTGGATGGGGAGGTATCAATCTCACCACCTCCGCATTCTTGCGTTCCTGTAGTACTCTGAATTGTAACTGGGATAACCTGCTTGTTCACCACTCCCACCCCCTCTGAACAGCCTTGAAGGCAGTTACCACACTTCCCTTATCTCTACATCTCTAGAAGTGTGGCGGGTATAGAGGTAGGGCTCAATAAACATTTCATAGAAGTAAAGATTCCTTTAGGTACAAAATTCCTCAAAGGGTGAGGACAACTTCTGATGGCTGGTCCATGCGAGCAGGGATGTGATATTAGGGATCTTCTGGTCCTGGTACAAGTTCTTAGGTCCCCGGCCAGTCTTCTCACTTAGGAACAAGCTCAGATAATACACTTCAAATTTAGGGATGAGACAGGAGATTAAAAACAATAATACGTCCCTCTGATTCTTATCACCAGTTATTCTTAGCTAATACTGTGCTTTAAAATTACATAAATTTGTCCTCAACCATCCCATAAAATCCTCAGTGTTTAAGGGAAAATATAACCATTTCTAGATAAAGTACTTATACTTTTTTTAACAACCTACCTTGTGTATAATGTTTCTGGCCATTAATTTCAGGTTCGGGAAGAGGGAATGCAGCCATCTTTCATAGTGTGCAGAAGTCATCCACATTTCTGCTGAATCAAGCTCAAGATGATGCTACAAGACCCACTCAGCTAAAACGCATCACCTCAGCTGCCATACGTTACTATTAAAACAAAATGGGAATCGGTTTTTCAACCCAATAGTTTACCTAAAAGTCTCTCTTAGGCAGGTTTGACCTTTACATTATGAATTTCATTTCGCTGTAAGCTCTTACATTTATATTACTGCTTAACATTCACTCTTCACAGAAACCTGCCCTAACAATTTCTAACTATATTTATTCATGCTGACCATTCTGCTTAACTACTTGTCTAAAATGCAGTACAGTTACCAGAGAAATATTTCCTGTTATTTCAGAACTGTGAAGGTCAGGCCAGTTTCATGCAAAGAAAAATGAAATGTTTTGTGTCTTCAGGCTGTGTAGTACAATTTCTATGCTTTCTTTTGCTCTTTATGTTGGGCCTTTTGACTGTTCCTCATTTTACTGTGTTCACCATTGTTCTCCCCTGCCTCTCTCTCATGCCTTTTTAACTAAAGCAAGGTTATTTCTAGTGCTCTACCTACCACCTATAGGAGTTCTATAACATGCGCAGCATTGAAAATGTAAGTTAAAAGCAGCCATTGTTACCAGAAAGCAAGAAGAATTATATTCATGAAGTAGTTCTGCAAAGTTGATTAATCAAGTAATTAATCCCTTGGATAAAATAATTTTTTATTCCCTGTACCATTTTGAGGAATCAGATGATCTCATAGAGATCACCTATTGTTGGGTCCCTGTTAAACTGACACACAGTGGTGACATAAGCCCGCCCTGGTGTTAGTGGCTCTTTTCCAACGGAGCCTCACAGCCTTGCAGCTAATGTGCATGGGCTCTGGAGTCAGAGAGACCTGGATCTGGAACTGAGTTCTACCAGTTATCTGCTGTTGCATAACCTTCTTTGTTGTGCATTCAACAAACTGAATGCACACTGTTCTATTATTCCTTGCTTACGAAACTGCAGCAAAATGAGCCTAGGTACAATTGCTGAATTTGCAAATATTTTCTTCATTGAAAATGCAATGTGCACGGAAATCAGTCCAGGACCCCCACAATATGGCTGAGAGTAGGAGGAGAAGTTCTACAGGAACAGGCTGCATGTTAAAGTTTGTGCCTACACAGGGTCAGCAAAGTAAAACGCAAAAAGAACAGGGCAAACTCCGATGGGGTTGGGACAAGTGTCAGTTCAGGGGAGTCCAGCCTTGTGGTTGAGGCAGAGTAACAAGTAAAATCTTCACCATATTCAAAGACGGGCGCTTAAAGGTCCTTAAAAGAGTCTGTTGATTTTTCAACCATCACTGCAACAATTCATTGTTATGTTAGAGATTGAGGACAAAAAGGAGGTGGTGTTGTAGCTAATTCCTCAGCAATTTCACATAAATCCCAGCTTATGACTTTCCTGTACTTCACCTTATTAATGATGTATATGTCTGTCATACGTGAAAATGTTCTCCAACATGTGTTTTGCAAGTATAGCAGGTTGGATGGTGGCCCCTAAATATATATATCCACCCAGAACCTATGAATGTGACATTATTTGAAAAAGGGATCTTTGCAGATACACTTAAGGCTCTCAAGATGACATCATCCTGGTTAAGCTGAAGGAAGGCCCACCAGGTAGACCCTAAATCCAGTGACTCTATCCTTGTTACAGACAGAAAAGCAGACAGACAGACAGTGGAAGGGTATTTGAAGACAAAGGCACCAGGTGAGGAGTCAGGGTTGAAGCCTGACTCGAGTACTAGAAGGGAATTAGACCATTCATTCATTCATTCATTCATTCAGAAGCCAGAATTTGATGGGGGTGGTCAAATAACGTAAGCTCGGTAGTAGGAAGGTGTTTCTGTGATTCATCAGCCACCTAAATACCTTGGGCTACCAGGGGTGTCCAACCTTTTGGAGTCTCTGGGACACACTTGAAAAAAAGTTGTCTTGTGCCCACATTAAATACACAAACACTAATGAAAACTGGCAAGCGGAAAAAAGGTTTTAAGTAAACTTATAATTTTGTGTTGGGCCACATTCATAGCCATCCTGGGCCACATGGGGCCCACGGGCCAGAGGTCAGACACCCTTGACTGAGAGCACTACTGATTCCAGGTCTTTACCAACCAATGGATCTGGGGTTGTTAACATCTTACCTTGTTTAAGGCCGTCTCGGGAACCAAGGAAGTGCAGTCATTAAGAAAAAAATCCCAGTGGCTCTCACTGTGACAATCAGTGTCTCCAGCATCAAGGGAACACTTCTTTCCCCTTCAGTTTCTTCACCCCCTAGGCAGCCGCCGCTCCTGCTTCCCTAGCACTCATCTGTGGCCTTCGAAATGTGATAAAGATAAATTCAGATTCCAGTGTCATCATTTCATTGCCTCGGTATTTCCAGGCTAAAAGGTGATTGACAGTGAGAGTACAATGCTTAGTCCAAAGGAATGGCTGCCTCATGTAGTCATCATGAAATTGTCCAGTTAATATGGCAGGACTTAGAATATCTTCCTTGAAACAAACTCAAAACTACAAGGGGAAGAAAAAGCAGAAATAGGACATGGAAATGCAGATGTGTGTGCAGCCACAATGATGAACCATACTCCAAGAAGTTTTTTTTGCCAAGGACTGTGAGTCTCGCTGAGGGAGAATGCTGAGAACAGCCTCAGGATTGGGCAGAGCGCCAGCACTACGGAGAAGTGACCAAATGAGTGAAATCAGCAACTCCTCACTTGCAAAGGCAAGGCCTAGGTGCACAGCAGAGCACTTGAGGGCCCCTACAGCTATTTGACAACCAGCTGTGGCAGAGGAGATGGAGCCCGGTGAGGAAAAACTGACAAGTTGAAAGAAAAATTTACCCGTTGAGATGAGAGAAAAGAGGAGAAGGAGTAACCTGTTTTTGATGACATAAGTATACAAGAAAAACTGTGACATAAGAATTATCAATGTGACCCGAAGAGTTCTAGATAAAAACAGAATCCAACCCACAAATGAGGCTTTTCTTTAATTTGTAAAGCCTATGAAGACAATGAATTAATCCAGCCCACCCTTGCGGCCCTTCCACTATACTGTACCTTCAAAACTAACTGTCCCACCAAAAAGAATAGAATTCCGAACCCATTCTACTCACCACAAATTGTGTTGCCCTGCAGTCTGTTCTGTTCTTTGCAGCATCCAATGTCCTGACTTCTCTTAGGGTTTATTCTTCTCTTCATTTCTTCTTGAGCTCGACCAGTTCACTATTTATTTCTGTTGTTTTATCATTTTTCTTTTGTGTTTTTCATTTCTTCTCAATGTTCTTGTTTCAAAGGGGCATATCTTGTTCTGCCAACCAACTCAGCTTTCCCTCCCCTTTTTTTAAAAGCCCTAGTTTTAAAATGAGTGATAACTAGAAACAAGCCAGCATGGAATATGTAAAGAGATACTTCAAGTAAAATGAAACTACCAAAATACATTAAAAATACTTCAAGAAAAAAACTAAAACACAGCCAAATACTACACTAGAAAAACTATTCCACAAAACCTATAAAGAGAGTAGATGAAAGTCATGGGGAGCTTTTATATAGAATTAATGGAATAAACAGAAAAATAAAATTGCAACTTAAATGTATGAAGTCATAATTAGGGAGAATCACATTGATAAAACTGGAGCAAAATAAAATCAAAGAGAAAACACTTCACAAATGGTAGATTAAAAATGAGAAAAATCTGACAAACACATGAGTTCTAAAACAGCTATAACTGATATTACAGAAAAAGAAAACAAATAAAACAGAAGTTAGCTAAAACATAGTAATAGGAAAAAAACCTCCCTTCAAACAAAAGATTTAAAAGGTAAATTTTGTCCCTCCAAGACTGATACAGAACAACCTCTCCCAAGATTTCAAAGATGGACTTCAAAAATAGTCTGAGCACTCAGACCCACCCCAAAAATGGATCAAGTGGCCGACAGGGGCGGGGTCTCCGAGGCACTGAGTTCACTTTCCATGAGAATGTTTATTGTCAGTAGACAGTGATGCAGGTCTAGAGGGCATCAGGGGCAGAGGGGTGATGTAGAAATTTTATTCCCAGCCAAACTATTTGTCAAAAATAAAGGCAAATAAAAAATTCTCAAGCATGATGGAACTCAAGAATAATTGAAAAAAATAATAGTTATAGGAATGGTGAAGTAAATTGATTCTACTTTGATATAAAAACTGGAACTTGTAGTGAAAGAGTTGGAATGTTATAGGTCACGAATATGTTGAAAAACAATCTAATTTAATAAATACTGAGATGGCCCTGGCTGGTGTGGCTCAGTGGATTGAACACAGGTCTGCAAAACTAAAAGGGCACCAGTTTGATGCCCAGTCAGGGAACATGCCCGGGTTGTGGGCCAGGTCCCCAGTATGGGGTGCATTAGAGGCAACCACACATTGATGTTTCTCTCCCTCATTTTCTCCTTCCCTTCCCCTCTCTATAAAAATAAATAAAATCTTTAAAAATAAAAAATAAATATTGAGACAAAGAATTCAGGAAAGACTACAGTGTAAAGAATATAAGCACACTGATTTTTCTAATTTTCTATGCAGATATTGTTTAAAGCTTATTAGCAATGGAGATAATCTTATAAAGGAAAACTCTTAAAAGATATACAAATAATAATACAAAATGGTAAGTTAAGGTGATATTCATATACTGTTATTACATAGAAATACTCTTAGTGATTTTAATTCTCCAAAATTAATCTCTTGAGTCCAGAAAACTTTTATAGGATTAATATTTACATACTAAAATATTAATTTTAAGGATTTAGTCAAAAATTAAACATACAAAAACTGGTGAGTAGCCTAATCTGATATTTAAAGATATTATAAAGCTATGGTAATTAAAAAACTTAATAGATTAGTTGATTGGACAGAATATGGTCCAATTAAATACACATGGAATTTTTTATATATGGAATTTATGTATGGAACATACACACAAAACTGAGAATATAAGACAGGTGTATTGGAGCAGTGGAGAGAATGTCCCCAACAAAGTGTGCTGGGGAAACCAGCAGCTATCTGGAAATGCATCAAGCTAAATTCCTACCTCACTCCTATCAAAATAAATTCCAAGTAGATTATAAGTTTTTAAAAGTTGTAAGTATACATTCTCTTTGACCCAGCAATTCCAGTTTTAGGAATATTCCTAATTTATGTATTTCTTAACAACTAATACTTATGTCAATATGATTTCTAGATCTATTTTAACTAAAAATGCAGAATACAAAACAGTTACATGCAGTATGCTTGTACTTTATATGTGTTTGTGCCTATACATACAAATAACATAACACACACATATATACACACATACAGTCTGCTCATCATAGAGCATTTCTAGACAGGATCTGCAAGACCTTTACTGGTTGATTCTGAGGAGGAAGTCTAGTAAACAGCACATCTGGCATCAGACTTGCCTTGTATAACCAACCATCTGTACTACCTGGATTTCTATCACTGGCATAAAAGCTATTATTTGGATTAATGAAGAGTCATTTAAAGGCTCCCATTAGCAGAGGTAGTCAGACAAGCTGGACACTGGGCTGCCCTCCCTGAGACTCTAAGGCCCCAGTATGATAGACTTACTGCACAAGTCACGGGTGATGTTGAAACAAGTTATAAAATACTTGATTAACTGAAAGCACAAACTCAAAAGATACATAGAGTCACTGAGGTATTACACTGCTATAACATATCTATTCAAACACTTAATTCTAGAGTCACTGGCCTAATATTTTAATACCAGGATGGGAAGATAGAAGAATTATATTAATCATATATATTCTAAAAAAACAAAACATAGTGTAAGAAATTATGGAATTTGCTTCATCATCAAATCTGGTCTCTTTTACTAGAAGACAGACACTTTGTTTTCAAAACACAATTAGAATAAACTGGGGGGCCCATATATACAAGGATCACAGTCAAAATAATTTGTTGTGACCCAGTCGAATATGAAAATTTTATTTTCCTAATCAATTTACAGATCCTTATAGAAATAGATCTCAGCAAGTCAGAGCTTTGTCATATTCTTGGTAGCAACTCCTTAAGTTTCAGCACTCCAAGAGTGAACTTGAAGCTGTAATTTCACATGAACTTTATTTAAGCCAGAAGGAATTCAAAGCTTACAGTGTAGTTCACAGGAAATTGACAGACCCACTCACTGACTTTGTCCTCAAAACATTTAGCAGCTGAAGCATATGTTTTTAAGATATATAATAATGGTATATTCAACTTGGTGAGAGAGAAAGAGGAGTCTGGGGGTATTGTTGCAATTTAGATAGAGGTCATTCACCCAGAAGTCCAGAAAACTTCTCACAAGTTACCTACCTGTCATTTTCTGACTGAACTACAGGCTTCATTTACTATCCTTACAAAATAGAAGAATCAATAGTTTTAGAAACTTATTCACTACAGAGATTCTAAGAGTTAGATTCTACAAAAAACAAATTTTTTTTGCATTTATTTATTTTTTAATTTTATTTAGTTATTTTTCAAGTACAGTTTTTTTGTCTATTTCTCCCATCCCAGCCTCCCCCGCCCCTTGCTCCCCACCTCCCTCCCATTTCCACGCCCCTTAGTTCTCATCCCTGTGTCCTTCCTATTTGTTCCTCCAAATCCCTCCCCCTTTTTCCCCTTAACTTCCCTTCCCTCTCCCCTCTGGTCGCTGTCCCCTTGTTCTTTATTTCAGTGTCTTTGTTCTTTTTTTTCTGCTTGCTTGTTTGTTTTGTTGTTTAGCTTCCTGTTAAAGGTGAGATCATATGGTATTTGTCTTTCAACACCTGGCCTATTTCACTCAGCATAATGCTTTCCAGTTCCATCCATGTTGTTGCAAAGGGTAGTAGCTCCTTCTTTCTCTCTGCTGCATAGAATTCCATTGTGTATATGTACCACAATTTTTGGATCCATTCATTTACCGATGGGCACCTAGGTTGCTTCCAACTCTTGGCTATTGTAAATTGTGCTGCTATGAACATTGTGGTGCATAGGTTCTTTGATATTGATGTTTTAGGATTCTTGGGATATAATCCCAGCAGTGGAATTGCTGGGTCAAAAGGCAGGTCGATTTTTATTTTTCTGAGAAAATTCCATACTGTTTTCCATAATGGTTGTACCAGTCTGCAATCCCACCAACACTGAACTAAGGACCCCTTTTCCCCACACCCTCTCCAACATTTGTTGCTTGTTGCTTTGTTTATGATAGCCATTCTGACTGGTGTAAAGTGGTATCTCATTGTGGTTTTAATTTGCATCTCTCTGATAGCTAACGATATTGAGCATCTCTTCATGTGTCTCTGGATGTTCTGTACGTCCTCCTTGGAGAAGTGTCTGTTCAAGTCCTTTTCCCATTTTTTAACTGGGTTGGGTGTCTTAGAGTGGAGTCATGTAAGTTCTTTGTATATTTTGGAGATTAAACCTTTGTCTGAGGTATCATTGGCAAATATGTTTTCCCATACAGTTGGTTGTCTTGCTAATTTAATAGTTTTCTTTAGCCACACAGAAGCTTTTTATTTTAATGAGATCCCATTTGTTCATTTTTTCCTTTATATTCCTTGCTCTAGGGGACATATCAGTAAAAAAGTTGCTATGTGAAATATCTGAGATTTTCTTGCCGATGTTCTCCTCTAGGACTTTAATGGTGTCATGGCTTATATTTAAAGTCTTTTATCCATTTTGAATTTATTTTGGTATATGGTGTAAGTTGGTGCTCAAGTTTCATTTTTTTGCACGTAGCTGTCGGTTTTCCCGGCACCATTTGTTGAAGAGGCTATCTTTACTCCATTTTATGTTACTGCCCCCTTTGTCGAATATTAATTGACTGTAGAGAGTTGGGTTGATTTCTGGGCTCTGTTCTGTTCCATTCATTGGTCTATGTGCCTGTTTTTATGCCAGTACCAGGCTGTACAAAAAACAAATTTTAAAGCATTTCACTAAATAGTACTAGGTCTGCTATTGATGTGTTATTAAAAATGTTTGTAACATATATTTTAGTTATATAGAGAATATAAATACAATTGTAAGAGGAAAAGGTTAATACGTGTTAGAGTCTACCATCTGATTTTTATTAGCTCAGCTCAACCTTATTATTAATACAAAAATCACACTTACTGTTGAATAGACTCATGTCAATTCATGCTTCACTTCCTCCCCAGTCCTGAGTCTCATTATACATAGTCCCTACATAAATTAGAAAAATTTTTTCATTAGGCTCAACAATAAAATCAAATAACAAGCAATTATTTACTGAGTACTAATTATTTGTAAAGCCTTATTCTAGACTCAGAGAGATTTCAACATCTGCTTGAATAACCTCAATGCCTCAGATGGAAGGTTACTAGGGAAAGCCCTTCTCAGCCTTGTTCAGTGGATTCTTGTCATATGAGCATTTAGGCATCTAGCAGATTCACTCAGATCTAGAATTAAAACACACATACAGACTAGTAGAACTAGAAAGATGAAAGAATCAGATTTAGCAGAGTGATCCTTAGACTTAAGCAACCAAAGAGAGAGGATATAGACAGTACAAGAACCATTTCACCTTGTAGAACCCTTATGAGGCCGGGGCATGGGAGACACAAGGAAAAGAAGAGTCATGGGTTAAGTAAGACATGGATTAAAAACAAGGAGATGGTTGATGAATTAACAAAAGAAAGACATGTCCCCTTTCTATCCACCAAACGTAAAACACTAGGAACCAGGCAAATACCCGTCAATGGGAGAGATGAAATCTCAATAGACACTAAACAATGTCAGATAAAAGACACTCACATGCCAGTAAGTAGGGGAAAAATGGTGAGAAAGTGAATGATTTTTCTACCCATATGATGTTTTGAAATGAAATTTTAATTTCCAAGGCACAATTTAAGATGGCTATAATGGTATCTCATGAGATCTTGGCAAGACTGTGTTTGACTTGTTAGAGTTTTTTAAACTGTACGAGGATAGAGGTGAAAAGATAAAAACTATGAAACTAGCTATCACACACACCATCAGGTTAAAGACAGCTGAGTGATTCACTCAAGAAGAGGACTTAGGAGAAAGCTTGAAAACAATACACAGTTTTCAATACAGAAACTGGGCACAACAAGTATGACAAAGCAGTCACCAACACTGGGTATGATGAAACTTCTGACTGGAGTGCACACAGGTGAGAGGGAGGGAGGCGTAGGGAAGTATGCTGAGGTGATGTACACCTGCAATGGTACTCAGGACACGCAAGGTGAAATGCACTATGGAAAATATTTGGGCAAAGCAGAGAGGAAAAAAAGGAATACAATTATGAAAATGCGTAATTCCAGACCAAAGAAAGAAAAATAGATTAAAGCACACAGCTCACTGCCTGCCACAAGGTGTTCAAAAAACAGCGCTGAATACATAAATTAATTAAAAGCGCAAAATCAGGAAACAGAATTCAGTGGTGATAGAGAGATTCCAATGTCCAAACAACATCTCTAACTTCCCACCCCCCCTAAAACCAGAGCATCTGACAATTCTTTACACGCCAAAAAGCAAATCTCCCTAGGAGTAGAGGTAGCAATAAATGACCACCAAGAAGGAAATGACAAAGTGGAAGTGTCAGACACCTTGAGAGAATGTGGACATGTCATCTTAAGATCTGTGATACTTACTGAAGGGAACTCTAGACTGATTACAGTTCTGCAATTAAAACCGATCGTCATAGGACAAAAGGAATAAGCCTGCAAAAACAAGTGTCTCTTCTGACAAGCTCAACTTTTAAAAGAATATAACGAGAACTAAAATAGTGTGCAGAGGAAATAAATGAGAAAATGTGAAATCTTTACTCCCAATTAGTTGAGTATTTCTAAAAAAAAATGCTAAAGCCAACAGAAAAAGGGTTTTAAAAGTAGGTGCAAGGCAGGTTAAGGAAAAGGTTGAGAGATGACAAAATGTAGACATTCACTTCATTTCATTTCTTTTCTTTTTTTTTCTCTTAAATCCAGAATAATCTCCAGGCCAGAAAGTTAAGGGAGAAAAACGGCAAGAAGGAAATGAAGCCCATCATAGGTACATATGTTTAAAAAGGACAACTGAATCTCCAGTTCTGGAAGCATTTCAGACTGAGACCATGCAGGTGGTGAAGAAAGCAAGGCAAAACAACTGGAGACAGGAAATGGAATTTGTATTTAAAAAAAAGAAAGAAAAATGTGGGTTACACAACTACAGATTGTTGATTCCAAGTTATGATAATAGAAGCTGAAATGGTGATCCACAGAGATAAATACAGGTTCACAGGAAAAAACTTGTATCAAACATAACCCAGTCCCTTATTTTTTGATGGGATAAAGGGACTAAATTTAGATGGACTAAATGGTTCACCCAAACTTCAATAAAGTACCTTGTAAATAACTAATGGTAGTCAAGGGGTGGAGAAGGATTACCATTCATTAGAACACTTGGACATCGTGTAACTGGTTCAGTGGATTGACCTTAAACTACCATTTTAGTGGCTTGACACCAGGTTTTGGCCTGGATCTCCTGTTTGTCTTTTTTATCAATAAGAGTACAGAATTGATGATTCTGAATTCATCAGTGCCACTAACTGAGTCAAGATAGCTAATTGTGCAATGTGATAGAATCAGGGTACACATATTTTAAAACAAGAATAATGGTTTCAATCTAAAGCAAAATGTAATAAATACTAAGCCAATGTATCCAGTGAGGCTCAGTTCATTGGGCATCATTCTGCAAAGCAAAGGGTCACTGGTTTTCCTGGTTGGAGCGCATATAAGAGGCAACTGATCACATTGATGTTTCTCTCTCTCCCCTCCCCTCTCTCTAAAAATAAATAAAGTCTTAAGAAAAAAATAGTAAGTACTAGGCCTTATTCTTGTCTCAAAAAGCAGAAACATACACTGAGCATGAGAAACTAAGGTGTTGCTCAGTTTAAACTGTATTATGAGGGTAATGGTAAAGGTACCCTGCACTGAGAAGTATCACAAGTATTTCTAATCCTCAGAACAATACTGCAAGTAAGGCATTATCTCTAATTTGAGACAAGGAAACTCATGCTAAGAAGTCAAATAATTTGCCTCTGGTCTCACAAGTTAGGGGATTGAAAATCAACTATATTTGTCTGATGCCCAAACCCATGCTCTTCCCAAGACCATGCACTGCTTCAGGATTGAGGTCTGTGTGAGAGCCAAGCTCCCGTACCTCATTCTAACTCCTGCATGTGCTGTCATACATTTTCTTTAACACTATCAAAATTCTTGATGCTAACTCAAAATGGCCCTTGAATTTATAAAAGAAATAAAGTTTATCTTTTGATAAGTAGTGTCATTCATTTAAGGAAAAAAAAAAAAAAACAGTACTTTGTGTCAAACATCCAAATCTTTCCAAAGTCTAGAACAGAGGTTGGCAAACTGCCAGTTTGGTCTGCAAGTCAAAGCTAGCCCACTTCCTGTTTTTATTTGGCTCACAAGCTAAGAATGATAATTTACATGTATAAATGGTTTTTAAAAATCAACAGTATTTCACGATACATAAAAATTACATGAAATTCTAATTTCAGTGTCCATAAATAACTTTTTCTTGGAACACAGCCCTGCTCATGCATTTACATACTGTCTGTGGCTGCTTCCATACAACAAAGGCAGAGTGGAGGAGCTGTGACAGAGACCAGATGTTGCATCCCCATCTGCACACGGCTGTTCGACATACTACAAACCTCAGCAGTGCAGTCACAATTTGACAGCATTTACTATTCCTTATTCCTACTGCATACTAACCTTGTAAACAAAAGGAAGGGTGATCTTTGAGTGTTGTGCTTTTAAGGCACAGTGGAATATGAATTATTGTTATACAATTATATGGCAAAGTATCACATTTACTATGCAATGACACTTTAGCTGTGCTAATACAATTTACTTAACATCACTGGACTAAGCACTGATCACAATATCTCCAGTTAATAAGAAGGCAACAGTGATAACAATTAGAAAGCTTGCAGTACCTCAATACAGTAGAATTTATTCACATACAAAAAGATGAGTACCAAAGTTACTTTCCAAAGATGATGTAACCAAAGTTACTTTCCAAGTGGCTCATTTGTTAGCCAAAGAAACCTATTTACTGATGGTAAGTTAAAGTTAGTTGTGTTTGACTGCATCAGCCAGAAAGTATGTGGAGAGTTTTCAAGTCCCAAACCTACTAGGTTTCAAGTTCCAAACCTACTAGGTTTCTAGCAGAGTCAATTATGTGAAGACACAGATAGTCAACTAAAAAAAAGGCAAATGATTTCAAGGAGTTTTCCTTGGCGTTTGATGTGTGAATAGACATAAATGTAAATAAACAAAAGAAAAATAAATGGAGCCAGTTGAAGATGGAGCCAGAGCTGCCTTGCTAGAGGAACTGCTTTGCAGTCTTATGCCTCAAATTTTTGTAATGTTAAAACAGGGCAAAATATCCTTTGAACTGGGCCCAAGCAACCCTGCGTCCCAAAGACATGTTCGCAAAGATAACAAGACAACAGTTACTATGACTACTGGACTGATGACTACTAAACTGAAATTAAAAACATTGTTTTGAATTAATATCACTACATTACATGCACCAATAGAAATGCCTTTCTTCTTTTAATATAACTGTTTCCCTTCCTTTTCTCATAAATACGCATTGCCTTTGTCCCCTGACCGGAACATTATTTGGGCCTCTACATGAATTAATGCTAGCTGAATAGTTATTCTTATTGATATCAATAAATGCTTGCTGCCCCCTACTTTAAGAGGCGTTTTATGTTTAGGTTAACATTACCAATACTGCCCAGTGACTGTTTCCTACAAAAGTCAACTCTGAGTTTGAAGTGACTCAAGAATTAATCAGCCTCCACGAATAGTCTTCATGGAAGAGCTATGAGAAAGAATACTGTTAAAGAACTTGAGAAAACACCAGTTGGCTGCAAACTGAAGTGGAATCTGCAAAGATGTGTTATAATCGACAGTGGTAAAAATGTGTGTGGAGAAGGAAAATGTTTACAGGGCAAATTTATAAAACTTCTGAAAATGTAAGATGATTCAAGTCAATGTTCATACTTTGTTATTCAATACCAGGTATTTTGTAGAAAATACATGAAACTGGCATGATATTGAACTAAAAAAGTCAATGGTGAATATCATTTACTTACGTGGTCTTACCCATCGTCACTTCCATTCAGCTTTCTCAAAAAGAGAAACTCAACACCCTGACTTGCCCGACAACAGAGCAGTTTGAGGGCAGTGATTACTGACTCCATAATGAGACTGACATTTTTTCTGAATGAGGGCCACCCTCACTGAATGGCTTTGGAAATTAGCTTCTGCTGCAGATTTTTTGTAAATTAATTAATTATTTATTTAAATTGTTGTTCAAGTAGTTTTCTGTCTTTCACTCCCGTCCCAGCCCACCAACCCCCACCAGTGCTCCCCACCCCCCTCCCATTTCCACCCCACACCTTAGTAATTGTCCATGTGTCCTTTATAGTTGTTCCTGCAAACCCTTCTTCCCCTTTTCCCCTGAAATTCCCTCCCCTCTCCCCTCTGGTCACTGTCAGCCTGTTCTCTATTTCAGTGTCTTTGGTTATATTTTGCTTGTTTGTTTGTTTTGTTGTTTAGGTACCTGTTAAAGGTAAGATCATATGGTATTTGTCTTTCACCCCCTGGCTTATTTCACTCAGCATAATGCTTTCCAGTGCCATCCATGCTGTTGCAAAGGGTAGTAGCTCCTTCTTTCTTTCTGCTGCATAGAATAGTTTTTGGATACATTAATTTACTGATTGGCACCTAGGTTGCTTCCAACTCTTGGCTATTGTAAATTGAGCTGCTATGAACATTGGGGTGCATAGGTTCTTTTGGATTGGTGTTTCAGGCTTCTTAGGATATAATCTCAGCAGTGGAATCCCTGGGTCAAAAGGCAGATCCATTTTTAGTTTTCTTAGAAAATTCCATACTGTTTTCCATAATGGTTGTACCAGTCCGCAATCCCACCAACAGTGAACTAGGGTCCCCTTTTCTGCACAACCTCTCCAACACTGTTGTTTGTTGCTTTGTTTATGATGGCCATTCTGACTGGTGTGAAGTGGTATCTCATTGTGGTTTTAAACTTTGCTTCTCTCTGATAGCTAGCGATATTGAGCATCTTTTCAGGTGTCTCTGGATTCTCTGTATGTCCTCCTTGGAGAAGTGTCTGTTCAAGTCCTTTGCCCACTTTTTAATTAGGTTGCTTGTCTTCTTAGAGTGGAGTCATGTGAGTTATTTGTATATTTTGGAGATTAAACCCTTGTCTGAGGTATCATTGGCAAATAGGTTTTCTCATTTTAATAGGTTCTCTTTTTAATATTGTTTTCTTTAGCCATGCAAAAACTTTTTATTTTGATGAGATCCCATTTGTTTATTCCTTCCTTTATGTCCCTTACATTAGGGGACATATCAGTAAAAATGTTGCTATGTGAAATATCTGAGATTTTCCTGCCAATGTTCTCCTCTAGGACTTCAATGGTGTCACGGCTTACATTTAAGTCTTTTATCCACGTTGAATTTATTTTTGTGTATGGTGTAAGTTGGTGCTAGAGTTTCATTTTCTTGCATGTAGCTGTTCAGTTCTCCCAACACCATTTGTTGAAGAGGCTATTTTTACTCCATTTTATGTTGCTGCCCCCTTTGTCAAATATTAATTGACCATAGAGACTTGGGTTTATTTCTGGGCTCCCTGTTCTGTTTCATTGGTCTATATGCCTGTTTTTATGCCAGTACCAGGCTGTTTTGATTACAGTGGCCTTGTAATAGTTTGGTATCAGGTATTGTGATCCCTCCTACTTTTTATTCTTCTTTCTCAAAATTGCAGCCTCTATTGAGGGTTGTTTGTGGTTCCATATAAATTTTTGACCATAGTGTTGGTCCTATGTCTATGAAATATGCCACTGGTACTTTAATAGGCATTGCATTGAATCTATAAATTGCTTTGGGTAGTATGGACATTTTCATAATCTTAATTCTTCCAAACCATGAACATGGTGTATGTTTCCATTTGTTTGTGTCTTCCTTGATTTCTTTCTTCAGTGCTGTGTAGTCTTTTGCATACAGGTCTTTTACCTCCTTGGTTAGGTTTATTCCTAGGTATTTTATTTTTCTTTTTGCTATATCGAATGAGATTTTTTCCTTGATTTCTGCTTATGCTGTTTCATTGTTGGTATACAAAAATGACTTTGATTTCTGGGTATTGACTTTGTATCCCACTGTTTTGTCAAATTCATTTATTGGGTTGAGCAGTTTTGGGGTGGAATCTATAGGATTTTCTGTCTACACTATCATGTCATATGAAAACAGTAACAGTTTTTTTCCTCCTTTCTGATTTGGATGCCTTTTATTTCCTTTTCTTGTCTGATCACTATGGCTAAAACTTCCACTACTATATTGAATAGAAATGATGAAAGTGGACAACCTTGTCTTGTCCCTGATCTTAGTGGAAAAGCTTTTAGTTTTTGCCCATTGAGTATGATGTTGCCTTGTAGGTCTCTCATATATGGCCTTTATTATGTTGAGGAATGCTCCCTCTATTCCCACTCTGCTGGATGTTTTTATCATAAATAGGCATGGTATAACTTATCAAATGCTTTTTCTGCATCTATTGATATGATCATGTGATTTTTGTCTTTGCTTTTGTTTCTGTGATGCTTGTTTATTCACAGATTTACTGATTTGTGAATACTGAACCATCCTTGCATCCCTGGGATGAATCCCACTTGGTCATGCTGTATGATCTCCTTAATGTATTTTTGGATGCGATTTGCCAATATTTTGTTGAAGATTTTAGCATCTATGTTCATCAGTGACATTGGCCTGAACTTAACTTTCTTTGTTGTGTCTTTACCAGGGATTAGGATGATGCTGGCTTTATAAAAAAAGTTTGGGATTCTTCCATCATTTTGGATTTTTTGGAATAGTCTGTGAAGAATAGGGGTTAGCTCTTCTTTAAATGTTTTGTAGAATTCTCCTGTGAAACCATCTGGTCCAGGGCTTTTGTGGGCCAGGATATTTTTGATTACTGCTTCAATTTCATTTGCTGTTATTGGTCTATTCAGGCTTTCTGCTTCTTCTTCATTGAGTTTTGGAAGATTATATTTTTCTAGAAATTTGTCCATTTCACCTAGGTTTTCAAATTTCTTGGCATACAGTTTTTCATAGTAATTTCTTACAATCCTTTGTATTTCTGTGGTGTCAGTTGTAATCTCTCCTCTTTCATTCGATTGTGTTTATTTAGGTCCTCTCTCTTTTTTTCTTAATGAGCCTGCTTAAAGGCTTGTTGATTTTGTTTATCTTTTCAAAAAAAACAGCTCCTGGATTCATTGATCCTTAGAATTGTGCTTTTAGTCTCTATGTCATTTCGTTCTGCTCTGATCTTGGTTATTTCCTTCCTTCTACTTGCTCTGGGCTGTCTTTGTTGTTGTTCCTCAAGTTCTTGTAGGCATAGGGTTAGGTTGTTTGTTTGAAATGTTTCTATCTTCTTTAGGTAGGCCTGTATTGCTATAAACTTCCCTCTCAGGACTGCCTTCACTGCGTCCCATAGGTTTTGGGTTGTTGTGAGTTCATTTTCATTTGTTTCCAGAAACTTTTTGATTTCTTCTTTAATTTTATTCTTGACCCATGCATTGTTTAATAGCATGCTATTCAATCTCCATGATTTTGAGTGTTTGGGGTTTTTCCCTTGAGGTTGTTTTCTAGTTTCAGTCCCTCATGGTCAGAGAAAATGCTTGGCATGGTTTAAATTTTCTGGAATTTGTTAAGGCTTATTTTGTGTCCTATCATGTGGTCTATCTTTGAAAATGTTCCATGTGCATTTGAAAAGATGTGTATTTAGCTTCTTTGCGATGAAGAGCTCCATATATCTGTCGAATCCATTTGATCTAGGGCAGTATTCAATGCCACAATATCTTTGTTGATATTTTGTTTGGAAGATCTTTCCATTTTTGACAGTGGGGTGTTATAATCCCCTACTATAAATGGGTTGCTGTCACTATCTTTTTTGAAGTCCTCTAAGATTTTCTTTATATATTTGGATGCTCCTATGTTGGATGCATATATATTTACAATGTTTATTGCAAATGTCTTCTTGGTGGATTCTTCCCTTTAGTATTATGAAGTGACCTTCTGGGTCTCTCTTTATGGCCCTTTTTTTGAAGTCTATTTTGTCTGATATGAGTATTGCTACCCTGGCTTTTTTTTTTCTTGTCCATTTGCTTGGAAAATTTGTTTCCATCCTTTCACTTTTAGTCTGTGATGGTCTTTTGTCCTGAGGTGGGTGGGTCTCTTGTAGGCAGCATATGTGTGGCTCATGCTTTCTTATCCATTCAGCTATTCCATGTCTTTTGATCAGAGCATTTAATCTATTTACATTTAAGGTTATTGTTGATAGGTACTTATTCATTCTCATTTTTGTACCTGTGTTCCCATCTCTCTCTTTTCCTCCCTTTCCTTAGAGCAGACCCTTTAGCATCTCTTGCAGAGCTAGTTTGGTGGAGGTGTATTCTTTTGTCTTGGAAGTTCTTTATTTGGCCTTCTGTCTTGATTGAGAGCCTTGCTGGGTAAGGTAGCCTTGGTTGCAGGCCTCTGATTCTCATTACTTAGAATATTTCTGGCCATTCTCTTCTTGCTTAGAGCGTTTCCATTGAGAAGTCAGCAGCTAAGCTTATTGGGGCTCTCTTGTATGTTACTTCCTGTTTCTCCCTTGCTGCCTTTAACATTCTCTCTTTGTCTTGGAATTTTGCCACTTTTATTATGGTGTGTCTTGAAGTGGACCTCTTTGGGTTCCTCTTGATTAGAACTCTCTGTGTTTCCTGGATTTGTGTGACTTTTTCTCTCATCAAATTAGGGAAGTTTTCCATCATTACTTTTTCAAATAGGTTTTCTATCCCTTGCTCCTCTTCTTCTCCTTCTGGTACCCCTATTATACAGATATTATTATGTTTCATATTGTCTTGCATTTCACTTAATCCCTCTTCTTTCATTCTTAGCCTCTTTTCCTTTTCTTGCTGTTTCTGGGTGTTTTTTTCTACTTTGTCGTCCAACTCGCTTCATCGATCCTTTTGATTACTTCCACTGTGTTCGTCAGTTCAGAAATTGTATTCTTCATTTCCTCTTAGCCCTTGTTGATAGTTTCTATTTCCTTTTTCATGTTGATATACTTTGCAGTGAGTTCATTATGATTCCCCTGTAGTTTCTGGTAGCTCATTGTGAACTCTTTGAACTTCCAATAGTAGTTTCTCCAGTATTTAGTTGTGTTTCCAGATAGGTCCTGGATTGAGGTTTGTGTGGTTTCCACTCCCTCCTTCACCTTCTTCTGTTGTTACCTGTTGGTGGTTCCTTTGCTATTGGGACCACCAGTGGGTATCCTGGTGTTCACTGCTTCTACTTACTCTTTGTGATCAGAGTTCTCTAAGCACTGATAACCAGTGCTTTGAATTCAGTATCTGGTAGCTGATTTGCCTCTATTTCATCTAACATTCTTTCTGAGGCTTCCTCCTTTCCTTTCATTTGGGGATTGTTTCTTTGTCTTCCCATTTTTTGTGAGACTCTTCTTGTTAGCCTCAGCTTCTTAATCTATTTCGACACCCTGGGTTTCTGGTGTGCACTTCTGTGGTATAATACCTGTGCGATTCAGTGGTGTAGTCTCCTTGATCTCCCCTGCTCACTGGTCTTGGGCTGTCCTTAATGTTGGCTCTGAGTTTGTCTTTGGGTTTGGGTTGTTTTAGGGTCTGTCTTTTGTGGGTCCTTCCCACCAGCTGGTTGACAGATGGTCCCTCTGTCCACCACCCATTTTAATTTGTTGTGCTGGTGAGGGCAGGTTGTGTTGAAGCTAGTCCTTCTGTGTGTACTGGGTAGTTTCTCCACTATTTAGTTGTGTTTCCAGATAGGTCCTGGATTGAGGTTTGCGTGGTTCCCACTCCCTCCTTCACCTTCTTCTGTTGTTACCTGTTGGTGGTTCTTTGCTATTAGGTTTCATCTTCCAGTGGGTATCCTGGTGTTCACTGCTTCCACTTACTCTTTCTTTGTGATCAGTTGGAGGGGAAGGCAAAATGGTTTATGACAGCAGAAGAGTATTCTATGATATTTACAGTAGCAGCTGGTAGAGAAGAGATAGGAGATCCTTTGGCTATGCATAGTGTTAACCATGATCTTCAACCCAAGTAGCCACTTTTAAGGAAGGATGGAAAGAAGGTTAAGACTCTTGTTGGGTAGGGAAGGATTGTGAGTTGGATCTAGAAAGCCATGAGGTTGTGGGAGGTCAGATTCTGAGGTAAGGTGAGAGTAAAGGATAGTAAATAGATGTAGTGTTTGAGCAAATAGAGTTAACCACTACAGTAATAGAGTTCAGGAAACTAAGTGGGCTGAGATCTGGGAGGGGTATTGTGTAGTATTTACAATTGTATGGAACAGCTATTATTTACAATAATATTAAAGCAACAATCATATGACAGAATCTATGTGATCTGGATTACAAAGACAAGGTACAGGACTTTAAGTAGTGTGCTAAAGGAACATAGGTGAAGTGAAGGACAGTAAATTAGCAATACACTGTGGAGGAGAGAACAGGGGAAACCTGTCAAACGATACAATATAACCAGCCAAGCAAAGAAGACTATACAGAAAGAAGAGGAATACAAAAATACTACTAAAATAAAAGATGTATGAATAATGAAAAAATAATAATACAAATATTCAGTAGCCTGTAGTTCTCTTCAATAGCAAAGTGAAATTTGTCTCACTGTCTCAACTGTTGGGATGCTCCCTCTTTGGGTCCAACTCTGGTTCTTTCACAGTTCCAAGTTTTTTGTCTCACTTGTGGGTATCAAAAAAAAAAAGGCAGGAGAAGGGAGGTAGAAGAGATATAATCGAAAAGAAAGGAAGAAGGAATAAAGAAAGAAGGAGAAAGAGAAAAAAGGTATTGAAGGATAAAATAATAAAAAAATTAAAAAATAAAAGATTACTTAAAACAAACAAACAAAAGACACCTCTTATTGGTTTCAAACTAGCCAAACCGGTTTTTCTGGTCTTGCTGGCTGCAGCAGGCTGAGGGGTAATTGATGTGGTTTTCTCCCTTCCCAGTGTGTACTCAGCCAGTCTTGCGAGCACTCTCCCAAGAGCTAGTCTGGTGCCTCTCCCCAGTGCCTTAGGTAGGGGACCCAGGTCGTCTTCAGAGTGCTCTGCAGTTATTGGTTATCACTGTGGGCTGGGATGCGGGCCTGCACGCTCGGCCAGGCTGCCTTCGTCCTGTATGTTTGGGCTCGAACCCTTCCCAGTACTATGGGGGAATGCAGGGCCTTCCGCACAACTTCGGGATTGCTGCCCGACTGGGTGGGGAGTAAGCCAAGTGGCTGTCGCAGAAGAATCCCCCAAACAGTTTTACTTTTTGAGAAATTCCTACTACTCAAGCCTGCTGCTCAGTACAGCCCAATTCTCTGGCCAGACCAGGGACTACTGGGTCAGCGTGTGTCAGTGTGCAACTCTCCTAAACCGGCAACCACAGACTCCTCCAGTGATCACGGCCCATGTGTTTGCCTCTTTGTCCTTATTCTCCTCTCTGCAACTTCAAGCAACCAGGTCTCTCCTGGTGCTGCTCAAACCCTGCGTGGCTGGGGAGGGAGGAAACAGTTGACCTGGCTCTCTCCCAAGGACTCTGTGGCAGGCCTGCCCCTCCCAAAGAGTTTGTAGTAGACCCAGCGCCAGGGCCGAGGGCTGGTTTTTCAGTGTCCCCTGCAATTTCTGGTCTCTTATTTTCATATATGCTGGGGTACTGTTGGCTGTTTGCTCTGTTCCTTCATAGATCCGCCAGGTTTTTCTCCTGTGTGTAGGGGGGAGTGGAATCTGCTCCCTCCTACTCCGTCGCCATCTTCCAAATCCTCAAATCTATTTCTTATACTTAATATATACCAGTAACCTGGTATATACAAAGTGTTCACCTGAGAATGATGGTCTAGGGGAATTGCATTTCTGCTGCAGATTTGATAATGGTTCTTAATAAATTCAAAAGTAAAGCAAAACAAAACTTGTATGTGAAACTTATACTGCAACAAAGCCATTTTGATGACAAGTAATACTGTTTATATCACAAGTAATGCCAAACTACTTTATAAACTTCCCATGCTGGCGTCAAAACAACCAGCAAGATCTCATTTTCCCACACAAATATGCATTGGCTCCATTTTCCAAACTCAATTACAGTTCCAGCCATATTTTTGGATCTCAATGCAAATGCAAAGGAAATTTCCATATTTCAAAATCTAACTGTACAATTGAGAAGCATCTAAGTATCCTTCAATAGAAAGTGATTAATCTGCAATGGTATGAAATGTCAAAAGGTAAGTATCTAATGGAATTCTATATGTCTTCCAAATTATAAGTATGCTCAATTAAAATCATGCACTAAAAGACTAATTACAGTATTTGGTAGTATCTATATCGGTGAAGATAATTCCACAGATGAAATAATGTAAAATCACATCATAAAACAATTAAGTGAAATATTATCCCCTCAAAATAATTAAATTATTATCAGTAGAGTTGTATTAGAAAACTTGTACTCAAGTTTTAATATGTTTTAAATTTCCTCAATTCAAAATTAATCAGAACTTTTCTTTCTCGTTACGCAACTATAAAAAAGCCTCAACTTTACCTTTGGCCCGGAGTCTAAACTTTACCAAAAATAGTTTGCCAACCCCAAGTTTAGGGCAGTGCAGGAATTTTTTCCCATATAACTGAAGTCGCAGTGTGGTAAACATCCCTATGAACTACTGTCCTTTCTAACAAAACCACTTTCATACCCCAGCAATACTACCTGATGATTTTTTCTGTATGTGCTCCTTCCTTTGGTTACGATCCATGGATTCATGCAGTCAATTTCCTAAGAAAGTAACATGTGGCTCTGCACTGCAGTGGGGCAGAAAAGAAACTAGTTATCCTGAACATCAGCAAAGCTTCATGACTCAATTCAGTTCTACTTCAGTAAAAAAATTAGCTCTTAACTCTACTAACCCAATTCTATCACAAAATTCTTAAAAACTAAAGAAAAAGATGTCAAATAAGGTATTTATGAATTCCATTTTTGCCTACGTCCAAAACATTTTTCAAAGGTCACTGTGATTTCTAATAATATGTTCAGATTAAGAAGTCTCAATCATAGTAATGTTTTGTAATTTAAGACAAGTAGGTTTGCCTCTATGCTGTAGTTTGCTTTCCTTATCATGATAACATGTCTATTGATTTTGCCCGTGCAGCATTCATTCACTCACCCCTTGATAATAATACTTTTCAGTTCCTTTTGGGTAACACTCCTGCTACCACCTATCCCAGTCAAACGTGTCCTCGGAAGGTGGGAAAACAGCATTCCTTGTGCCCTAGTAACTGGCTCAGGGGTGGACATATGCGCGAATGAAGGAATGTTAGCCTTACCACTTCATCGAACTGTTAAGACACAGTGCCCCTTGTTTTGGCTGCAGAGAAGTCTGACGCTGCTGGGTGGCTTCTTTACCATCAGGTGAAAATGATCTCTGACAGTGAAAACAGCAGGGTAGAAAGCAACACTGAGAGAAATGGACAAACATAGATGCCTGACTTTGCAGCAGGACCGAGCATGTCTGAAATCAGCTATGCCACTGGACTTTTCAGCTCAGTGTGCTACTGCACCAGCCAAGTCAGGTTTCTATCACCTGCAGTTCAACGGGGACTCACTCTGCAACTATGAAATCATTCAGATTGCATCTTAAGTCACACTTTTCTGCACAGGGCCTATTAACCATTTCCTGAATGCTCGTGCTTGGTGTATGTTGCTTTGCCTTATGTTACCTCTAGTGCCTTTTAGTAAACAGAGTACCATTAATACCATTTTGTAAAATGCCTTGAAGTACCCAGAACAATGATAAACTGTGAGATATTGCCACAGATATGTGCCCTCCATCTGCGATAATAAAGTCATATTCATGTAAAGTTGAATTAGTAATTTCATTTCTATGTATATAACGGTGTAACTTCATTCTTAAAAATAGAATGATTCTGTTTCCCTCCTTTGGTTTACTAATGGCATTCGTTTTAATTAATTGCTTCATTAAGTAGTTCATAGCAGTGTAAAAAAAATTTTTTTAACTTTTCTTAACAAAAGGTTAGGCTTCCTGGTATGTGCTCTATACAGCGGGTTCCAACAAAGCAAAACTAAAACTACAGTGTATTCCTGTAGCTCCGTTTCTCCCATATACTAAAACTAAAGGACTAAATTTTAAATATTCCTACCTCAAATTAGTGAGTGGAATTATAGTACCCATGACTAGAGAAACGGGGAAAGAGCAAGTTTAAAAAAACTACCTTTATTTTTTATTTCTTTTTCAGTTACACACTTTTAAACAGGGATGTGTTTCATTACTCAGACATTCAGGCAATGTTGATTTCATTAGTGTTGACAGAAAAGAAGCATAAAAATGCAAAACCTTGTTGGCTTAACCTGAACATACCTGCATTACTTATTATTGACCAGTTTGTGTTGCCAAAAGATTTATTCCTTGGCATTAAAATGGAGCACTTAAAAATATTGCTAAAAAGCAAATGTCTACAGACTGGTCTTTGCAGCAAATAAGGGTATTTATACCTTTAAAATATTTTAAGTCCATAATTGGATTAATATACACACCTTCTTATGTATAAGGAGTTCAGATCATATAAACACTGTACAGTCCAAAAACCCTACTGAGAATAAAACTAAATAGGCTTATGATAAGAAATACAGATATTGCATGTATTTACAAATATCATAGACACACAAATTTGGTCAAATACTGTAAAGAAAGAAGTGGTTTCACATTATAATGGCCAAAACATCCATCTACTTTGCTCAAAGCAAACAAAATGAACAACTCAGTGTGTGACTCCTGTATTTTAAGACATCATGACAGTACACAAATAGATAGGATGAAACTGCTGACCAAATTATACAGCAAATGTTTTCCAGGATGAGTGCATGTCTTTAAAATCAAGAACTTAAAAAGGTCATTCATAGGACTTAAGAGCAACAATGATAAACCATGTCCAGGTCTCTGGTATTCATATGGGTATCTAATTCATCAACAATGCATTGAACTTTTGGCTAATAAGAAAAAATAAATTACAAAGTACAATTAAATCCCTGTAAATGCAATATAAAGTCAAAAATGTAGATTTATTTACTTTAATTACACATTTTAAATGTTACCTTGAGACAATAAAAATAAATAAGTGTGCCTGGAGGCACGCACTTAAAGACAAAGAAAGGGCTGCATGGAAGGAGTAAGGAACAATCTGGTAAATGAAAGGTGAAGGTAAGATTTGAACAACATAATTCTCTAACTAGTCTTTCTGCTTTAACTCTTCTCAAAAATTCTGGCTGGAAGAATGACAAAAAATCTGTATTTATGGCTTAAAACAAAGCATACTTGAAAAATGGAATGGGTTTCCTTTTTTACAGAACCATAACTTTGTTCATATGCAGGCACTTTAAAAGACTAAGGAGGCAAAGCACCTGACCCATCCTCTCCAAAATAGTTCTCAATCATCAAAATTATGCTAAAAAGTCAGAAAATTCTAGAGAACCAGCAAAGTTGAATCCAAGAGACTAATGTGCACAGAGGGCAATAAAGTGACCCCGTTTTTATTGCTGGGGATTTTTTATCAAAGAGCAAATAATTAATAAACAGACACCACTGCATGGCACATCTGAAGTTTTCTGCTCAAGGGAGAATATAATCATTCAGCAGTGGGTTTCAGTGGGATCTCCTTTGACTTCAACCTTAAAATGTTGCAAAAAGATTCACATTTACTTCTTCTTCTTAGTGTATTAAAAAAAAAAACTCCCACATATCTCATTTCTCAAAGTATTCATCTCTTGCTATCTACCGTACATAATCTGGAAGCATAAAGTTACATTATACAAATATTTTGCATTTTTAAAATAAGCGCTTTTGCCAGTCCAGCAACACTGTAATTCACATAGCGGTATGACAAAGGCAGAGCTCGTATTTACCAGGTTACCTGTGGTTCATTTCACCACTAACATCTGCAGAACCCACAGACTCTACGGAGATGTTCCTCGGTACCTCTGGGCAGTGACTGTACCATGATTTCACAGAGAGAGTGTCAATATGACTGATGAAGCAGTACCATCAGTAATACTGATGCCAATGCCAATGTCACACCAAAACTGAACTTCTCAAGTAACAACATCTTTAAACATTTGGGCAACTCTATTTTCTTTGTTGCATTACCCACTGGGGAGAACATTCCTATTTGATTATGCAGTTACAGAAGTTATTAAAAAACGGATTTAGATATATAACTGGTTGACATTTAAGATACTGTACTGCTTTCTACAATAGCAGAGCTTCTGAAAAATGTTCTATAGAACTGTTTTCATCAAAACTACTTCAGCCCTGGCCAGGTAGCTCAGTTAGTTAGACCATCTGTCCAAATACACCAAGGTTGCAGGTTCAGTCCTCAGTCAGGGCACATGCAAGAATAAACCAATGAATACATAAATAAGTGGAACAACAAACCAATGTTTCTCTCTCCCTCCCACTTCCTTTCTCTCTCTAAAATCAGTTTTTTAAAAAATTGGAAAAAATACTACCTCATTGGTCCATTCCATTCACTGATGGGCAAAGCACTCATCTTTTGACAAAACTTTAAAGCTTTCATAAAAGTTAAATTAAAAAAATATGAATGTAAGACAACCACCAAAAGAAGTATGAAAGTAGGACATTTCTGTTTCTAAGAGTGAGTCCTTCAAAATATATGTGGTCACTACAGAGATGATTTCAATCACAAGACTGAAGATGAACACGTAAGTAACTCCCCATGATCCGTCTGCGTCCAGAGTCATTTGTGCCGCTGTATGGTTTTTCTTTTCCTTCGTTTGAAAAAACAGCAGCACCTGCAGGTGGAGGGAAACATTTGTTTTATCATAAAGGTAATAAAATGTCACAAAGTAAAGCTGCCAATATCCTACTAATTTAAATGGCTGTTAAGAAGCAACAGACTAGTGCAAGATAGTGAACATGCCAATGAAGCATAAATATTAGTGAAATTATGGCAGAGTTATCACTACTATTTTCTCAGTGTGCCTTTTAGGAATAGCAAGACATTTTAAGCAACATTAAAAGGAGTCACTGAACTGAACAGGTTCTGCACAAAGACCAGCTGAGAAGCTCTGGGCTCTGGACCCGAACTGGCCACCACATTGTTACTTTGGATACTTGTTCATCTCTGGCTACGGCAGGCTTTTACACTACTCGTCTTAGAGATTCTCTCCCTTTCTTCTTTGTATTTGTATATAATTATTGAAGCCATTGTAAGAAAAGCAATAATGATCCTAACACTGATGAATGTGTTTTCACTTATTTTTGATTCCAAAAACAAAAAAAGAAATCCGAAATGCACTCTTCACCAAACATTTTCCATCATATTCACAAACTATAAGAGAGAAAACATTAAATAGGGTAAGAATGTCACCATTAGCACTTCTAGTTCTTTAAGGGTTGAAGGAGGTCAAGCTTATCCTAAGCGATTGTAATTAGAGTAAAAGTTATAGTTAACATTTAAAATAGCACAATCAAGGTGATTCAGTTTCGTATTTGAAAACTGACTCAGTATTGTAGTCTGTGAAGGAAATATTGTACTTTTTTGTTGTTATTCCCAGGTGAAGGAACTCCAGAGATGACCCCTGAGAGAACTAGTGATTCTCACAGCACATTCCCCTCATCGTGAGAGGACGAGGCACATGCAACACGCAGAGAGCAGTGTGGAGGATGGTGCAAACTCCAAGTCCGTGAGCATGAGAACCACTGGTCAGCAGTCGAGAAGGCAAATAAATACACACACACACACACACACACACACACACACACACACAATTTCCCCCCTAAAAGTCAGCCATTCCTTTAAATAAAGATCTGCCCCCCCACACTTAATATAAATTCAATCTATCTAATCTATCGATAAATTCAATCTAATCTATCGAATAAATTCAATCTACATAATCTATCAAATATAAAGATAATAGGTACCATATAAAAAGGGGCTCCTTTTGTGTCCCCATTGAAGTTCAGAGTGTACATGTATAAATCATATTTTGTAATAAAAGCAAGACATAGTTATATACATGGTGATCCAATCCACAAAATGCTGCCAATTCAAAACCTCAGAATGGTGACCTTATGAACACATTCCTGTAAATCTCATCAGCCCACCTATCTCATCAGCCCACCTTCACAGAAGGGTATTAACTTGACATTTTCAGGCTACATAAAATGGAGACCATGTAGCTTCATGTGTCCTACTGGCAAAAGATTATGGAAGATGAAATAATTGCTAGAAATATTTTATCTCTTTTGGTGAAGTAAATGTAAACAAATCCACTCTATCCAGTTAAATTACACAATCTCTCTACCCATACTGTCAAAAATAATTTCAGACCACTTAGTGTGATTTATGCCACAATTATGAAATCACTGTGGGACATTCAAAACCAAAGTACGCACTAAAACAGAACACAATGACCAGACCATCAAGAGTGAATAATTCAAAAGCCTATGTGCCACCTGATAAAGATTCAACTAGAAATATGTGCAATTATCAATCATCGTGAATTTTACTTTTATTGAGGTAACTACCAGAAATAACAGAAATAAATTATCCAATCAAGGGCCTTAAAAAGAGCTACCATAATAAAAGAAGAATCTAGGTGCTATAGGTTTTTCCTAGACTTAATAAACTAAGTCAAATTTACTTTTAACTGTCAACTATCTAATACCCTCCCAAACCACTTAAAAATAAAAAGCAAAACAAAAAGTCAAATGATGGATTTTATCTATGAGATAAAACCCATTATTCCAAAAAGAACCTTTCAATTAAAACTTTAAAGAGTCAGAATATGTCCACACAGTTAAAAAAATAAGCATAAAATTGGTACAGAGGAAACATACCAAATATTTAGGATATTAAATAATAAAGAATATGACCAGATTTCAATTAAAATTTATTAATTGTTTAATATAAAGTTTATTGATAATGTTTAGTGTTCCTAAATACTGTTTCTTGACTATTCAAATTCCAAAACACATTCTTTCAAAAATGATCTACTGAAAATGTGCCTTAAGGTATGTGTAAGCCTTTTGGAATGGGGAATTTAATGTTGTACATATTTTGATGAACAAATCCAAGTCCCAGATTTTCCATACTTATATTAGCAATTCACATTGCTTTGCTTTATTTTCCAGTACCATTAATCTGCTTTCAGTTCTGAGAGCTGAGTTTTTCCCATTTCTTAGGCAACCATTCCTTCAATGTTATTGATCACATAAAACTACTCCCAAAATTTATTTATTTATCTTTGAATAAGATTTTCAAATGAACTATAATTGTAAAGGGTTTTAAATTCAAAAGCAATCTAAAGAAGACATCTATTTTTCAGAAATAAATCCTAATCCCACTAAAGTACACTCTTGAAATAATTGCAAAAGTTGGCATGCCACTAAACTACCACAAGAGGGCACCATTGCTTTATGCACTATGAATGCATTCGCATAGAGAGGTTCTCAAGATACACTTAAAAAACTGATACTCAAACTTGTGGCTGATTTATTAGAATCATTATCAAAACAGCTGGTTTACAGCCTTTGTACTTAAGAAGTTATGTATCATCTCAACTGTCTGCTGCCCTGGAGCACTCAATTACCTAAAACATGCTGCTCCCATACCACCACTCTGTCACATGACTGTTGTATTTTACTGTCAGTACTTAGTAGTTAAATCTAAATTTATTTTATTTACTTATTTACTTTCTTTTTTTTACTTATTTACTTATCTGTCTATACATAGAAAATGAGCTTTATCAGATCTTGCTCACAGGTACATCTCACAAATGGGCACAAAGTTATAACTCATTAAATATTATTGAATAAATCAGTGATTTTCCTCAAAAATGAGACTCCTAGAATAAGAATCTAGTCAAGATTCTCCAACAGTCTGTGAAACTAGGGTTCTTACCCATGGGCCATGTACACTAGTGAAACCTCATAAAATGCATATTTCAGTGCCTGTGGAAGCTTTTCGGGGCGGGGGGGGCGGGGGAAGCCTGTGCCACATTCTTAAAAGAGCCTGCACCTCAAGAACCTCTGCTCCCCAGATGCACTCCTGCTTCATTTCCAGTGAGGCTGCGGCCTGGATGCTGTGAGTTGAACACTGCAGATACTGAGTGGACACCACGCCACCAATTTATATGAGTGCAGGCAAATGAGTAAAAAGAGACAATGTTATTTTAACACTTGGTACAGTTGAAAGGGAAGAAAGGTACTGGCAGTAATAGCTGGAAGTAACAGCCAAGATTCTAGGAATTAGTGCATCCATTAGTTCTCACAGATGACATGAGCAAGTTATTTTTATCAATAAATTTAATTATCTGGTCGTAGAAAATTATTCGCATCTTTAAAATGTTAAAATATATTTTCTGTCCCTGTTGCTTAGTAGCTACATTTTCTTATTTATGAGTTCATACCTCATTTGGGGTCTTTCAAGACTATTGACAACTACCTTGGGGAGGCTGGTTAAGCTTACCAGCCATTTAAATCACATTCTTGTCAATGATCCTCTTTTTCATGACTCTGACATGATTATTCCTTACGTGGTTTCAGTAAGCCAATTTGCTCTCACAGGTCAAGTTCATGCTTCTGATGTGATAATTTGGTAGCTAGTCTAAAAGCTTTGAAGACACGTCTCTATTCTAAAATCCTTTGGAAATAAATGTTAAGTCCTGCTTCTCATGAATTCTAAGGTTGCTGCTTTAAATAGTGTTTGGGTAGGTAAACATGGAACCACAATGAATCAAACTCCTAAAAAACATACTGATAAGGGCGAAGGCATTGCTACTGACATTACACCACCATTTCTGCTCTAGTCATTGCCTTTTTCTTCACTGAATTTGGCTGGTTTTTTTGAATTATGTCATATACTTCTTCCTTACAAATCTACTGAGAAAATGAAGCACATTTATTTGAATGTGAAGTTCTTAATCTGTCTCTTCCACAATGACTCACTGGCTCATCCTTTGGTTGACAGACTCTTGGTCACCTGCCAGACCCTGTCCAGTTAGGACTCCAGAACCTCGCCTCTCCTCCTCTGAGTTGATGGGTATACAAAAACATCTTTTATGACCTCTAATTTTTAACTTTGGCAAAGGACTTTTCCCCTTAAAATTTACACCTGATATGTAATTTCATATCCCTGGATCTCTTGATTTTTACAATTAGGAATTGTTTAGTTAACCATGAAGAGTTTAGATCAGAGAGCACGGCCATCTACATAACTATTCTAACCAAGAACCTGCACACCCAGCCTCATCTTCAATTTCTTCCTCTCCACATGTAATTAGTCCCTCACATCCAAAATGACTTTCGATACTTTCCCATTCTTTACACTAGTTTACTTTACAGCTTTTTGTCTCCACCAATGCTAAGAACCTTTTAACTGACTTCCCAGTCTAAGTTTCCCCCTCTCCAATCTGCCATCCAAAATTTCCCCCTCATAAATACAAGGGGGGGGGCCATAGTAGGTGTATAGTTGTAAGTATGCAAAACACAGACTTCATTCTTGTATTATTATTTATTATTGTGTTATTTTCCCTATGAACACCTGTAAGCCTACTTTTGCCCAATCCTGTATAACCAAGCCCTTTTCCTCTTAAATCTCAGCGATGGTTCTACACTACAGCATGAAGTCCACACAGCTCTTAAAATTTGGATCCAACCTATTTCCACTCTCCTCTCAGCTTCATCATCTGTTAGGCCTCCTTTTCAGGCAGCCTAAACTATGCAAGGAAGGAGGGAAGATTTTCTGCAATCTGATGAATCCCAGGAAGTGACACAAGCCTTGAAACTGTTGCCAAATTAATTTTTCTAAGGTTCAATCTAATTATACCATGTCTTGGCTTATAACACAGAGCTTTCATTCTTGCACTGAAAAAAAAAGTCCATTTTTTTTAACCTGGCTATTAAGTTCTTTTAAGACTGGACACTTAGCCCATTCATCCCAGTTCCCATTAACGTACTCACACACTACACAGCCACATGGCTTACTCCTCAGACTTGCCCCGTTCTTTTCTTGCTCTACACTGTTGTTCAGCCTCTGTTCCCTGACTGCTATGCATCAGCTTTGCCAAATCATACTCATCTCTAGTCCAAATACACCCTTACCCATGAAGACTTCTCTTCTCAACTGCAAGTAAGCACTGAAGTCTCTGAGCTACGACAACATTATATTCTACAGTGCTAATCCGGGAGAGACCAATGGTTCTCAATGCTTGCTGTTCCTTAGAATCGGCTTAGTAGCTTTTTAAAAATATTGCTAAACAGATCCAACCTCAGACCATTTAAATCAGAAATTCTGATAGGGCAGCCTAAGTATTATCATATTTTTCAAACTCCCCAGAAGATTGTGAAATGAAGCCAGAGTAAAGAACCACTATGCAAAAGCCACTGTTATACTTACTATCTTCTCTAATGGAAAATAAGGCTTGGATTTCTGGATTTCGCTTCATAATTTTCATATTAACAACAAACACACAATAACCATTCATCAAATATTAGAAAAGGGAAAAGAAACTAAAAAAAATAATGCTTTCACACTACATAAAAACTCTATAACAAAACTAAAGGAAGCCTTGTTTAATTCCTACAATGAATGATAAGGGTGTTATTATTTATATCACCTGCCTTGAAAAAGATTCTCAGCTACCGTGAAAAAGGCAAAATCTCATTACTAATGAAAGAGTCACTTTGTTCTTGGGGGAAGAGAATATTTTCCATCATTCAGAAATCATATATTTACCCCATGAGACACTATCCTAGAAAGGTTAAGACTCTGAAACGCCCATTGTGAAATACACTCTAGTTAATGGGATGCGGTGAGGCAATCTCTGCCAACCACAGGTAAAAGGAGAGAGAAGACGCTGGGAACAATTTCTGAAAGAGAATTCTAAGCAGGTTCCTAGCTACTTACAAAATGGTGGAAAAGTAAAGCATAAGATACAATTTAGAAAAAGAAACCGTGCTCACAATTTCTTAATCCCAGACTAAAAGGATATGAGGAATGAAACAGTAAACTTGTAGGAATGTAAGAATAACCCTGATTAAAGGAAAGACAAAACTTTATATTCAGAGTTTTCAACTAATGAAGTTAGGAAAGTTCTGAGGATTTCTGTAACCTATCTGGAATAAAGCTTTACTGAAATCATGGATTACTATCCATTTTTTTTTTAATCGCTGCTTTAACCCTGGTTAGTGAGGCCGAGTGGACTGAGCACCAGCCTGTGAACTGCGAGGTGCCATTTGGATTCTCAGTCAGAAGACACACCTGGGTTGTGGGCTAGGTCCCCAGTGAGAGACACCCAATCAATGTTTCACTCCTCTTTTCCCTCCCTTCCCATCTCTCTAAAAATAAATAAAATCTTTTAAAAATCACTGTTTTATTAAGATATACTTCACATATCATAAAATTCACCGCTTTAAAGTGTACAAGTCAGTGGTTTTTATATATCGCAGCTGTAATCACCACTATGTAATTTCAAAACATTTTCATCACCCCATAAAGAAACCGCACTGCCTAGCAGTAGTCACGCCCATCCTCCTCTTCCCTGCCCTAGGCAATCACTGTCTACTTTCTGTCTCTATATACTTGCATATTCTAGATTTTTCATATAAATGCAATTATGTAATATTTAGGTTTTTGTAGCTGCTTCTTTCACCTAGCATAATGTTTTCAATTTCATTTTTATACTGTTAATTAACAGTTTATTGTATGGATACACCACATTATTTAGAGTCATACTAGTTTATTAACATATACTTTTTTATGCATTGGGGATCTGAAAATGAAAAAGGCCTTGTTTTCAAGAAATTCATGACATTTCTAGAAGTGAGAAATTAATAAAAAAATATATCGACGGCAGAATGGAAGCAACAGAAGATAGGTTTCAGAATGAAAAATGGAGCTGGGAAAGGCTGGGGCCAGACTATGGAAGATGTGAACGGCCTTGGTGCTATGCCAGGCAATTTAGACTTTATGCTCCAAGCACCAGAGAATCTTCCCTGCAGGAATAACCTTGCCACCATCTACTTCCATTTTTCTCATCTTCCGACGCCTACACAGAGAAACCCAAACCCATAAACATACACATAAACAAACACCCACACCCATCTCAACTAAGAAAATTACTATGTTGTTCTTCAAAGCCACCTCAATAAAGCATTCCCCGATCATCCTGTCGGGAAGCAATCCTCCTCTTTATACCTTTTTCAAAGTATTTACCATATAATGATATATGTTAACACAACTGTCATCTTCCTTATGGTGTACTCTACCAAAGGGCAAGGGTGGTATCAGATACTTCTGAAATCCAAGCAGCATTACTGCTGAATGAATAAATGGGAAAATGTAATAGATTTTGTTAAAAATGGGTATCTAGGAGGATGTGCACACAGAACCGCCAGTTTAGTGAAGAGCTGTGAGTGTGGAATGAAACACACGGGACAATGATACAAGAAGCACAGCCCTGGAAGAACACAGACAAGACGGGCCACGGGCGACTAGAAGGGGAGAGCTAGAAAGGGGTGGTAACAACTACTGAGTACCTGCCATCTGCCAGACAAAAGACCAGGTTTTTTTAATCACATTTAACTTTCTCAAAGCTATGAGGTAGATATTATTCGCCTTATTATACAGAAAAAGAAACAAGCCTGAGGAAGGTAGTAACATGAGAGAAGTAGGACTCTACAGGCTGTATAACTGCAAAGGACACACACACTCTCATCTGCCGTGCTGCCCCCCGACTGCTGTACTCGAGACTGCAGAAATGAGCACAAACTTTTTATTTTTGACATAAAAATGCACAAGGATATAGTTGACTAATTATATCCTGCAATCCACTAGAGTAAATCATACTGTCAATAAATCCCAGAGTCAAAAGTGATTAAAATGGATACTTGATCATTGTTCTTTAAAAAGATATATGCATAAAAATTTCCTCATCATGCAGCCAGCAAAGGAGCATTATTTTGGAAAATATATAAGGTTCCTTTTGGCTATGGTCAGAACTTTCCAAAATTTATTAATCTAAGCAACTTTCTTTATTCACTCCAAGGCGAACTCAAAAATCATCCAGAAGCTGAGAAGCGTTTTAGACGTGGCATAACACTAAAGGCAAATGCCAGCAACAGCTAAACTCAACACTTCAACTACTAGAAACATTACCTTTGATAATATCTGCAACAAGGAGGAAATATTTAGATGAGGATTTTTCATAATGCCCTCTCAACTATATAATGAAATTTATCAATATATACTATATGTTACATAGCAGTATTATTAGTTAATAAATGAAATATTTTTTAGTGATAATATTGGGGTTGGGATAAGGGGTTTACTATGTGTACTTAACAACTACAATGAGGAAAAAAAGAAAGTGTATCTCAAAAGTCTGCCTTTCTATCTGAAGTAGCAAATACAGCCCCTGTATTAAAAAGCAAATGCACAAGCACAAGCAAGGTTGGTGTATCTACTCAATTAAAAAGTGCCCCCAAATCTATGTTACTTGAAGCAAAAGTTGCAGCAGGCAAAAGAGCTCCTCAAACAATTATTTCTTGCTTTCCAGAGCTAATGTAAATGATATCAAATATTTTTGAACAACTTTAACAAATTATAATGTTTATGTTGAAAGATATGTTTTTTAAAAACACAATATGGTGCTACATCTTTTAAATTACAGTCAGCGGAGCTATTTCTGCCTGCCTACACTTGGGAACTCACCACATGTTCAACACTTTCTGGCAGCTATTCACAAAAAGAAAAAAATACGAGGAAAAAAAGAGAGAGATCATCAGAAACAGCCCACATTGAAATTATCACACTTTTTCATGCTTAATTTTTTTCAAGCAGCATTATTGTAATTTACATTCACAAAAACTAAATTAAAACTAGTACTAATGCATGCAGAATACTCTCAACAAAAGTTATATGTTCTTATGCTTACAGAAAAAACAAGCATCTCTAGTATAGCAGTAACTTTCATGCATCAACACTCCTAAAAATAAGGAGCTAAAAATATGCTGTTGATTCTAAATAAGAATTTCATCATAGTTCTTAAATAAATATTTTTGTATTTTTAAGATATTTATTAAGATAGCACTATTCTAAACTTAGTGATTAAAATTGATTAAATATACCACTTATTTCACATGCACCTATTCCTTGAAAAAAATTCCTGGAATAATTATATATGGCTATAAATCTCAAACATGCACTGTTTAAGAACAAAAAGTTACTAAAACAAGAAAAATGAATACATACTTGGTTTCATCCATCACTTCTACTTCTGTAGGGGCTGTGATGGGTGCATTTGAACGTCCCGCAGTGGGGTCATCTGTGTTTAACTCTCCATTTGTAGAACTTACAACCTGCAAAAAAAAAACAAACAAAAAATGTATATACACAAAGTAATAGCTTATACAACGATAAACATAAGTAAGCTAAAATATTTAAATTAGAAAGTTAATATGAGGAACATAAAACAATATGGAGTTGTTCATAACTAAACACAATAATAGGTCTAGCATTTTGTTAAAGATCAAGGTTGTCCAATACTTGCTTTTTAACTTCCTTTTGATCTTGAAATTTCTGTCTTCTGTCTTAAAAACTTAAGACTAACTACTACATTTTTCTCAATTGCTTCCCTCTAGTGTGCTCACTCTTTTGGTATCTTGCTTCACCACCAATTATGTCGCTTGCAAACATCAGTATTGCTTCTTTCAGTGAGTCCTTCATTTCAATGTAATCATGCTCAGGTCTCCCTCTTATACCGCCCATTCATTCGCCCAGCTCTTCAAGGCCCAAATCCAGGAGTCACTGTGATTCCTCTTTGACTGAAATCCGTATCTAATCAATCTATCAGCAGGTCCTTTTCTATCCTCCCCCAGAATACATTCCAAATCTAATCAGTTCTCTCCTGACTTTATTACTAAGAGTTCAGTCCAAGCCACCATTATCTTTTGTGTGAGAAAGAGCAAAAACCTATTAACCAGTCTTCTGCTTTTTTACATGTATGCCCTCCCTCTTTAGTCTATTAACCACACATCAGCCAAGGTTCTCCTCTTAAGATGTAGATCATGTATAATTCCCTGCTTAAAATTGTTCAAGTGTCTGACATCCCACTTAATGTAGAATAAAGATCCATGGTCTTTACACCAATTTAAAAAGACCCATAAAAAACTCTGAATCCTGCCTATCTCTCTGATACCATACCACTTTCCCTTTGCCTCAGTAGCCTCCATCCAAGATTGTCAAGCTTACTCCTATTTGATAATAAGGCCTTGGCATTATTCCCACTGCCTGTATTTTCTTCCTGCTTATTGGCTATCTTCTTATCTCTTAAATTCTCTAAAACAAGGCTTTCTATCATACAATCTAAAACTTCCATACAGATACTCTCTTGCATGTCATATTCTATTTTTAACTCTTTGTATAGCATTGACCCATGCTGGTGTTTTTCTGTTTGATTTTGTCCATTAAAATTAAGCTCTGTGACAGCAAGATCCTTGCACTGTTTCTTGCTATATCTCCGTATCTAGCTGGCGCAGAGTAGGAACTAAATAAATATTTGTATGCGTGCATGAATTTGTAGAACAATATAAAAACCCTAAGAAAACTCCCAAATATGCTTGGTCCTACAAAGTCACCATTTCTTGCTTTTCCCAAAATTTATTAAAAAGAAGCCTTAACTTCCCATTTCAATTTTTATAAAAGTTTCTGTTCATTTACTCAATTCCTTGTAATATCTACTTCTTTCCTACACCAGAACGTCAAGAGTTTTCTTAAAAATTACCAATGATTCCTAGAATATTTTCTTGGAATATATTTAGTTATCTTTGTTCAATCCTCATTTTCCTGTACATTTCTAGAAATATATTCATTTTCTAGGAATATATTCAGTTATCTTTGTTCAATCCTCATTTTCCTGTATATTTCTCATCACGTGGCATCAACTGATGACTTTGGAGTAAAATGGACCTGCCTTTTGACCCAGCAATTCCACTGCTGGGATTATATCCTAAGAAGCCTGAAACACCAATCCAAAAGAACCTATGCACCCCAATGTTCATAACAGCACAATTTACAATAGCCAAGAGCTGGAAGCGACCTAGGTGCCCGTCAGTAAATGAATGGATCCAAAAAATTATGGTACATATACACCATGGAATTCTATACAGCAGAAAAAAAAAGGAGCTCCTACACTTTGCAACAGCATGGATGGAACTGGAAAGCATTATGCTAAATGAAATAAGCCAGGTGTTGAAAGACAAATACTTTATGATCTCACCTTTAACAAGAAGCTAAACAACAAAACAAACAAGCAAGCAGGATAAAAACAAAGACAATGACATAGAGAACAGGGGGACAGTGACCAGAGGGCAGAGGAAAGGGAATTTCAGAGGGAAAAGGGGAAGGATTTACAGGAACTAGTATAAAAGACACATGGTCAACAACTTAGGGGGGTGGAAATGGGAGGGAGGTGGGGAGCATTGCGGGGGGGGGGGTGTAGGCTGGGATGGGAGTAAAAGACAGAAAACTGTACTTCAACAATAATTAAATTTTAAAAAATGGGTCTAGATTCAAAACCTAGCTCTACCACTTACCAGCTACACAACCCTGGGAAAGTTATCTTATCTAGCTAAATCTCAGTGTTCTCAACCATGAAATGGAAAACTATTTACTAAGGTTGATGTGAGGATAAAATGAAATCAATATATAAAGTACAGCGACTGGCATATAGTAAAGAACTCAATGAATGGCCACTGCCATTATTACTGTCAGTTTCACCTACAATCGTGGCTTCAACTATCACCTCTGTATAAAGGATCCCCTGAGCCTAACCAAGTCTGCCACCTCAAATTCATTATTTCCAAAACCAAAATTTATCATACTCTCTTAAATGCGTTACTCTTCCTGTATTTCCAACTTCTATTAAAGCCCTCCCATATTCCCAGACCTTCTGACTCAAAATTTAAGAATCATCCTTGATGCTTCCCCTACCTGATCTCTTTATGAGAAAAAAATGTTAGCATATCAAAGGCCTGGGCACCAGAATTGACAGGTGACTACTAGACTAAAGAGTATTATTTACAGAACCCCTTATTTCTAAAACTTAATTAATTTAAAAGCTCTTACCAAGAGGTACAACATGCCAGGCACTGTTATAGGAACTTGGAACACCATAGTAAATAAGACAATCATCCCAGCTCTATGGATCTGATTTTCTAGTGTAAAGAAATAGGCCCCTCTCTTCCTGACCTTAAGAAAAGTAACTAAATATCAACCGATATGCCTGAATTAATTTAAGAATTATGGAAGTTCAGCTTCCTATATCCTACGTGGCGTAAGTACTTAGAAAGGAACACTGCATTTATGCCTACAGCTAAAAACACACAAATCCTTTTTGATCATCTTTAAAGACAGCCCCAAAAGAAGAAAACTATGTCTAAGTCTGCATCTCTGCTTCTGGGGCACCTGCTCTTCCTTTCCGTCACTCTATTGAATTGTGTTGATTTTTTTCTCTTTATTTTTTCCTCATCCTGAAAATATTTTAAAATAATTATTTTGTTCTAATTCACATGCATATTTTGGTTCTTCATTCTTAATTTTTAAATGTCAGAGCCCCTACACTGAATTAGAAAGAGAATATGGTAACAGAGCTCCTCTGTAGAGTAGGCCTATTTAACACCAGTGATATGAGAGTGTATTATGGCATTAAAATTGTTCTGACATAAGAAAACTAGTGGTCTTTTTCCAAAGAGATTTTAGAAATAAGAAACAAAGACAATATTAAAAATAATGTATCATTATTTTCCTGAAAACCTAAATCGAACAATTAAAAATATATGTACATAATTTTTATAAGCCAAAGAATGATTCCATTTAAGTGACATTTCTAGAATTTTAACTCCGACTAGAACACAGAAGTTTCTAAAATGTTAGTATTCATCAGGATAATTTCTTTAATGAAAATTTGAATAAAATTGACAGAAGCTTGGGTTTACATTTCAAAAATAATTCAGGTATTTTACAGGGTGTTTTTGTTATTACTGTTTTTAATCTTCTGACATTCTCACTCTGGAAAGAAACAATGCAGTTCTCATTTTTAAAATTTAAAAAAGAAAGGCACCCAGACTGCAGTTTTACTGTCACTATATCAGAGTTGGAGGGGAGGGGAGGGAGAAACAGCCTGCAGCTAAGTGGGGGAGAAAATGATGATTCTCTTAATGCCCACCTGCCCAAACTACTTCCAAAAGAAGTCATTCTCATAGACTCATTATCATGAGTACAAAAATAACACATGATATCTTTGTAGTTAATGATTTGAAAAGGCCAACTAATATATTTCCCAAGTATAATGAAGTCATACAAATTATTATACTGATTTTCTATTTGCATTCTTGTAAGCATATTACCAAGTGTTCAGTAGAGGCTCCATATATTATTTAACCACATCTCCTTCTAAGCAAAAAATACCTTAGAAAGATTAAGACATATTTTACTTATCAACTCAGATTTTCTAAAAGTCATCTATGTAAGAAATCACACTAATAAATAAGATATAGTTAAAATAATTTCCAAAAGCTTTATTAGATCTGTGCACATATACTATAAAAAACCAACTTCCTTACATATTCTAAAAACTATAGCTACAGTTATAATTAATATTCCTGATATTCCAACTGATGACCTGAAGACATAAAACATTCTCATTCATTGTCTTTCAACAAAAATAAACCCAAACAGATTTTCAATCTAACTTTCACTTATGAAAGTGTTAAGCAGAACACAATATTCTTTTAGTATTCCTATCCTTAAGATGTTACTGTAATTGTTACTGTAAAAGGATAGCAAAATAAATTCACAATGATGATTTACCCCAATGATAAGTAGACAAGGAATTTCCTAAACTAAACCTAATGGAGATGAGCTGGAAATTACTTATGTAATAAAAGCACGTCACTACAGTATCTTCCCCTTATCCACAGTTCTGCTTTTCCACCACTTCAGTTAACACGGTCTGAAAATATTAAGTGGAAAATTCGAAATAAACAATTCGGGAGTTTTAAATTGTTTGCTATTCTGAGTACCATCATAAAATCTCCCGCCATCCTGTACTGTTCAACCAGGATGAATCACCCCTCTTCCAGCGTATTCACGTTGTATGTATTACCCACCTGTTTAGTCACTTAGCTATTTCAATATTCCAATGCTTGTGTTTAAGTAACCCTTATTTTACTTGATAATGGCCCCAAAGCACAAGAGTAGTGATGCTGGTAATATGGACATGCCAAAGAGAGGTTGTAAAGTGCTTCCTTTAAGTGAAAAGGTGAAGAGAGTACAATATAATATTTTGAGAGAAACCACATTCACATACCTTTTTATTAAGAGTATATTATAGTGGTTTTATCCTATTATGAGTTATGTTGTTAATGTCTTCTTGTCCTAAATTACAAATTAAACTTTATCATAGATCTTTATGTACAGGAAAAAAACAGTGTACATAGGATCAGTACTATCATGGTTTCAAGCATCTTATGGGGGTTTTGGAATGTCTCCCCCTAAGTAATGGGGGACCACTATGCTCTCCTTCCACCTCTTTTGCAAATTTCAGTACCCCAGAAAACTATGAATAGAAAGATATAATTGCACTACTCATTCAACTATTTTCCTTGTTAGTACCTTTTTGAAGACTTGACAGGGAAAAGTGAAACTGTTTATTTGAAATGTTTTAGAAAGGTCAATGTTAAATATTAGCATAGTAAAGAACTGACTGAAAATAAGGCATGTACTACTCCTCTGACTTTTAACTACATGTGTTTTCTTACCATTTCAAGATACATTTGCCTAATTCTTTTTCTGTTATCACGTTTTTGTTTCTGAAGATGTACTGAATAAAATATCAGACTGCTTATTAATGTTATTCTTTTATTTTCATCAACATAGCCTGGCTACCCAACACATTGGTACCATTTGTGATCCTGCCCTTTTTTCCCCCGAAGTGCTCGGTTACATTGTTCCTTAAATGCAAATCAAAGGCGCCCTGACTGGTGTGACCCAGTTGGTTGGGCATCAACCTGCAAAGCAAAGTTGGTTCAATTCCCAGTACGGGCACATGCCTGGGTTGCAAGTTTGGCCCCCAGTCGGGGTGTGTGTGACGGGCAACTGAATAGTGTTTCTCTCTCATATCGTTGTTTTTCTCCCTCCTTTTCCTTCCCTTCCCCCTCTCAAAAAATAAATAAGTAAAATATATTTTTTTAATGCAAACCAAAGGCTATACAACTACAGAGTTCCAAACAATCAGGAAGTATACCATACCACATAAAGTAGTTTTTCAGTAGACAGTGTCCTTAATATTGTCTTCTTCACTCTCCTTGCAGTTACCTCTCAGCTTTATAGGATCAGCTCTACAGTTAGCTCTGAGTTCAGTGGAGTTGTGCTACAGTGGAAGTAGAGATTAGCAGTATCTCCTGCCAGCAGTACCTTTTAAAACTTAACTTTGGAGACCCTGAGATGCCAGGTAGACATACGTCAAAAAGGGAAACTGATCCCTTCCTTTCCACTCAGCCCCCGTATCCAACTAAATTATGTCTTCTAATTATCTTTCACGTCCTTTTATTTCTCATCTCCACTACCCATCGTTTTTCCTCAAGACTGTAGTCTTGATAGCTGTGTCCCTGCCTTAGGCTTGTCTCCCTTTAATCTCATCTCCAGCAACAGAGATCTTTAGAAAACACTGATATAATCAAGTTAGTCTCCTATCTAATTCTCCTTATAGCTACCTAATATCCTCAGAATAAAGTCCAAATTAAATTACAAGAACTGTCAGGACCCTTCATGACTTAGCTCCTGCCTACCTTTCAGTCTCCTTCCTCGTACACACCAGCTTGACTGAATTTTATTCAGTTCCTCCATATCTCTACTCTCCCCCTTAAGCTTTCTCCACTTATCACAATGCTTGCTCATTAGCCTTCCCCACTGACTGAAAAGTTTCTTGGGGAGAGGCACCATATTATATCTGTTATTCTTCCTTTTATTCCAAGAATCTAGCACAGTGCCTCCCCCCTAGTAGACATTTATATGTATTTGCTAAATAATGAATGGCCAGCAACTGAAAGCGATATGGGTCTCAGTTTCTCATGTGTATTTATGACCAATGATTCTAAAGGGAGCAGAGAGAGGTGAGTTTCATTGGTCTAGGAGCTTTTTCAAAATACACATGAGTTAAGAACATATTCAAAATAAAAGTTCTCAGATATCTGAATATTATTCTTAGTCTCTTGAGTGAAAAAAGTTTCTTAAATGTATAGCTATATCCTTCTAGGTCAGTAAATTAATGTGGTCACACTAAAATACAGCATTTGACAATGCTTTCTTTGGCTATACCTCTACACTTCACTGCCTAAAGATGAATAAAAATACTAGTCAAGTTTCTTAATTTGTAAAAGCAATAGATTACTCTGTTTAGTATTGCCTGTATATAATAATTCTAGAAAGACAAGGAGCTCAAATTTTTAGTCCACAATTCAGTTCCTAATAAAAGCATATCTGAAAAAAAGAATATCTGAAGATCAAAATGCCAAGAGTTTTCATCTTACATGTCAACTGGACCCACCTTAGTGGTGACACATTGAGAGTAACTCTCATCAGTTCCATGGAAAAGAGTGCAGTGATAGTACAAACTTCCAGTAATAGAGTAAGTCAGTCATGGGGGTGTAATGTACAGCTTGGTGACTATAATAAAAATACTAAAAGTTGTCAAGCGAGTAAATCTTAAAAGTTCCCATTCAAGGAAAAAATTTGTATGACGCATGACAACTAAACTTACTACTGCCATCTCTCCATATATACAAATATCAAATTGTTTTGCTGTGTACTCGAAGCTTATGTTATATGTCAATTATACCTCACAGACGAGGGATGAATGCCACAGTACCAAAATGGCACGTTTTAGTACTGATTTAGTTACACTGATTCTGCTTCTGAATTTCCTACTCCAGTACCACACTTTGTTACCAAGTAACTATCCACTTACTACGGAAATCTTTCCTGAGAAATTATCTGATGATACGCTTTTCATGTATTTGTTGCAGATAATTTCTTCAAGTCAATGCCTTAAACTTTGTCCAAAAGTTGGTTTAATGACCATCACACAAAGAACCTTAAGGCAACTTTTCCTATTACTATACTTTTGTAATAGTAGAGAGGTTTTTCTCTCTTGAGCTCTTCCTTCCTTTTATCCGACAATGAGAATGACAAAACACGCTATATTCTTTTCCTCATGCATTCAAAATCAAATACGATATTCAATTATTCTTATAAAAATCATATTAGCATAGATTTTAGGCACTCTTCTTTCCTCTTATTAGCCTTAAATTACAATTTCATTAATCCAATTATATGTGTCATAATTTTTTCAAAATTTGAAGTGCGTAAGATATAAATTATAAATGTATCCAATATCGTGGAGTGGGGGAAGAATCAGGCATGATCTTAGGCTACTAGCAAATTTTTCATGACATTAAAACAATTCAAACTTGTTTAATGTACATCATATCAGGTTAGTTAATGCTGTAAAATATATTCTGGAAGTTAATGAATATAGCGTAATATTTATCGTTTCACCTATGTATTATTAGAGTTCTAGTAAGTAAAACTGATCACTTATTGAACATTAGAATGAAGGCAGATGTAATCTCTACAGGCAGACAGTTTTAAGGAGATTGTGAGGAATGAGCAGAGTTAAAATATCTCTTTGGAAACATGTGAAAAAATAGAATATAAAGTGGTGAAGTGATGAGTCAATATAACCAAACTCATTCTCTCTTTGACAGTCCATAGAGATTGCATAAGCCACCTTTGGGACTTCCATAGTGCAAGAAGAAGCTAAGTTTTTGTGGTAACAGCACAAAAGTGGTAGGAAAGCTTTCTAAGTACCTTAATTGCTGCAGATTTCCCTGAACACTCAGCAAGACACTTGCTATGATAACATGTTATGCTTGGGAACACGTAAATGTATACAAATACATACACAATCCAGCTTGTGTTGTGCAAATTAAATATAATTTACTGAAATAACTTTTCTAATAAAATGAATTGGGATCATTAAAAATTTTACAATTCTGGCAACCTTGCCTCTGAGTCCCTCACTCTAAAGTTTTATATAACTATTCAAATACTTCTATTATATATGACTGGAAGTTCCATATACTACAAAGTCCTATAATAATTCTTGGTTATATAATATAAGTTACCTCTAAAATTTAATGGTGAGAAAAATATAAGAACTTACACAACTTAAGAAAGAATAAAATAGATTAAGTAGACTAAGCATACACATATAAAAAATTTGTTCAAGTGGAAATGTGGAAAAAAAATCAAAAAATTTTTAGTTTCTAAATTAAAATGGATAAAATAACATTTATAATCACTTTAAACCAGCACTTAGATTACCTTAAGTCAACATTTTAAAAGACATTAAGAGACTCAGTAATCCTTCCCTATTTCTCCCATACGTATAAAAGACTAAAATTTAGGGGGCAAGAAAGGACAGAACATAGTAACTATCTCTAAGTATATGGACAGGGGAAAGAACACACATCAAAAAATAAGAGACTTCTTTACATTCCCACAAATATCCAGAAAATTGAGAATATTTAATAAATACTTATCCTTGAAATTATTTTCTCCATCTCATATTTCCTACAAGTACAAACAAAATACACTCTAAAAATTAGAGCCATGCTTATTCAAGTAATCAAAAAGTACACTCTGAATATTTAGGATAAAAAAAGGTATATAGCTACTTAAATGACTTAAGTCTGAAAGAGGCAAGTCAATGAAAAGTAAAATTTATAAAAATATTCTATTACTTAAAGCTATTTTAAAAGATTATGTTTATTGTTGGAAAAATCAAGTTTAACACATATTTCGAGTAATACACTTTGTTTTTCTAACCTGTTGTAAGACTTAAATACTGTTGCATGTACTTGCAAAAATGAACAAAGGCAAAATCTTAGTATTCTTGCTGGTCTTTCTAGGCCATGTTAAGTTTGCTTTATTGTTAAATACAAAGGAATAGAATTATGGAGAGTTCAGGAACAAGTTTTTCATTAGGATATGAAATCATGCCATGAGTTCCAAAAAAGGGTTAGTTGTATAAATCTGGGAAATAATCACTCATGCAAAAATCAGAAAATACCTGTACCGAGCCACCATGTCTGTCTGCTGCAAGGTGAGCTCTCAAATGGTGGGGATTTGCCTGCTGGGAGTCCCAAGCTGCCCTGTGGTCTGCCGACTGCCATTTATTTAATGCATGTGGCATGGATGAAAGAAGAAAAACCCAATATGTTAAACATCTCATCCTTGTAATATAGAAAACACACGTATAAAAGGAAATTTTAAAATACCCTTACTATGCTGAGTCACAGATGCAATGATATGGCATGTGAAAAGATTTTAATTAAATACTGCATGTGGAGAGCTTTTAATTTAATGATTCTGTAATGATCGACTATAAAATAAAATGCAACCATATACTTTCAGAATGTGAAAAAAATCTTAAATGTCACCGACTCTAACTTCATAAAGGAAGTAAACAAAGAATTGGGCAGGTAAAAATGTGCCCAAGAAAGCACTCCAAATCAATGATGAGTGAACTAAAAAGCCATCTACTGAATTTTCTGTAGTCTAGAGAGGCCCCCCAGTGGTTTTCTGTCAAGGAACAACTTCTATCAAGATAAGAAAAAAATTGTCCTTAACTAGCTGTTCTTAAGATGCTAGAAAACTTTTCTCTCTTGGTTAGTACCCTGTTTCTGTTTGTGAGAATAATATAAAAAAACAGAAAAGTTCTTTGAAAAGTGGAAAGTACTATATAGAATACTATGCTAATATGACAATTACATAATAGGTGTGTGTGTATGTCTACGACTCTCTTGGCTTTCTTGATCTCATTATCTGGTTCAAATTAAGGAATCCATTTTCCTGAAACAGGCTAACAATGCTTGATGCTTTTAGATGACTTGGCAAATTTGCATAGCAATAACTACACACTAATAATAATCTACTAGCAGAGTTAGAAGGGGTCAATTTCTATGTTTCAGGAAAATGTAGACAGCATTACTAAAAAGGAGAGGAAGAAATAACAGTATTTAAGTTTCTATGACACATTTGGTTCTGCAGTAGGTGTTTTATATGTGTTATCTCCTTCTGAGATATATAGTATTATCCTCAATTTACTGATGAAGACATTGAGATGTTCAGCACTTCCCTAAATCAGAGGTAGCAAGGAGTATAGCAGACATTCAAACTCAGAGCTTACTATTCCTCCAATAACACTGCCTGGCTCCTTACCTCTATTACCTATGATCTAAAGCCTTCAGTGCTCTTGACTTTCTTTTTTAACCAAAGTCACAAAAATCTTCCCATGAAGGGCCAAGCGCATTGATTTAAAGGGAGCCTAAGAATATCAGTGGCCAGAGCACCCCTTTGGGGAAGAGATATTAAATTCAAATAGACACAATGAATAAAATAAAAATTAAGGCACTAAGCTCCCAAAATTGAATTGTACAGTGCAAAATTACATACTGTGTGGCATGAAGTATGTCATCAAAACAATTACAATAGTTTTATAATGTCTTTTCATTAAACCCTCTTGTACTCATCACCAGAATTTAGCAGATTTGTGGCTTAAATAAGTTAGGTGAGATCAAATCCAAACAGGCTGGAAGAATGAAAATGATGCTAAAATTGACACAAATATCTAAATGTTGCCTAGGACAATAGGCAACATTTAGGGGTCATGGACCTCTTAAAGAAGATAGTGAAAGCTGTACAACCTTTCCTCAGAATAAACATTTACAGGCACCCAGCGCTTTTATAAACTATCAGGATCCACTAAACTTCAGCCACTGTTTCTAGGTTACAAATTGTTTATCTTGGGACATAATGAAGGTTTTGGTCATTTAAAAAATTAACTTTTCTTTTTTGGAGATTATAAACTATAGGTTTCTGACACAACTTATAACTGTTTACTGCTTCACAGATATTTGAGAATTTTTTCTAGATAAACAACTTTTCTATTATGATGACAGTGTGCATATCTAGGTTTCAAATTCAACATGTAAACTATATTAATCTCCTGAAAAAAATTGACTGCCTACACTTAGTGCAACAAGGACTACTGAATAAAATGATTCCCGCCCTCAGTGAGCTCATAATCTAGCTGGTAAGACATGTCTGAAACACATAGAAAGTTAAACTCTAAAATATTAATATTTAAATTAAATTTTAATTCAGCAATAAAAGAAGTTTTACTTATTACAATACCTAAGAGCTCAAGTGGGAATCTTCAGAGAACATGAATTATTGATTTTCTTCCAAAGTACATTTGAGAAATTAACTCTGATTTAAAAATACAAGCTGCTTCTAAGACATTTCTTTCTATACACAGTATCTTGTCAGAGTGCTCAAGTATCAGCTAGTTATAATTTATATTTTGAATCCATGCACATACAAGACCCTTTACTGTCCCAATTTTCCTAAGGCAAAATTCTAAAACTAAACTTTTTAAATTGGCTATACTTTAAAGAATACTGTTAAACATCCCTGAAATGTAGCATTTTATTTTGCTATCATTTTTAATGAATTATGTTCTTTCCTTTGATTTTTGATCTCTTGTTTAATCCTTATTCAAACTCTGATAGGATGAAAGATGTAAAAGTAAAAAAGGATAGTGTACTATCCTTCTCTAAAAATGGTTACAATAAAAAATACCAAAGACACTCTTAACTCATGGTAATAGCAAATTTTTTTATGTCAAAGATGGCTTCAACAAAGCTTCTTTTTACAAAAAAAAAAAAGAGAGTAAAGTGAAAACACTGCTCAAAAATTTTAACAGCCCTCAATTATCTTACCCAGGAAATACAAACTCTTCACTCTCAGTAAAAATTCTATGTGCTGTCTTGAATCTACTCTCTGTTCCAAGTAAATTGAACTGCTTGCTATTTGTCAAATTCTGTATTTTTAAACTTCTGCTTCATGTTTTACATTGTTCACTTTCCTTAAAAATCCCTTATTCCTTAATTTGCCTTCAAAAATTTCATTCATTCTTCAGGCTCATTTCAAAAATCACCTTCTCCATGGAAAATCTTTACAGTTCCCACATATTCCAATAATCGTCCATGGCATTTTATCAATATGCTTCATGCAACAGAAACTAATTCTGCTTTGTAATGTAGTTATCTGTGAATTTATTACAATAATCATGATCACAATAATACTAGCCATGAGTTGAGATTTATTGAAGGCTTACTATATGCTAGGAATTAGTATGCACTATTTCTATGTTGTAAAAGAGAGAATTTAGGGTTTGAGAGATAAGTAATTTCCCCAGGGTTAAACCATATCCAAGTATGAATGATAGGAGAGATTGAGGGAGCTCCTAGCCACTCATTACAAAATTATTTCTTATAGTTTATATTGTTTTTTTTACTTCTGCATTTCTGCAACATGGAGAATAGTAGCTTTCCAATACCAGAAATTCAGTAAATAATGTATTAAACTAGACTATAGTTCAAAAGAGCAACTGCTATTAGAATTTATTCCAACAGGGTATTCAAATACTTCTAATAGAATGTCAAATGTTGCTCAAAATTATACAAATTTATACCATTAAATTATAAATTTATGATTAAATGAATTACTGAACATAATGGGGAGATAAGTATTTTCAATTGTTAGCCTGTGAGTACATAATCTGCTTTATCTATTGAGGGAAAACATCTATTTTATGCTTTTACTACGAATATAGATGTGCATGTATACACTCACACACACATGCAAATACACATATAATGCAGTCATCTGGGCATCATAAAACATCAAATACATTTATATACCATCAGCAGGAAATACAGAAGAAGACTAAGACATTTCTTATCTAAAAGGGCAGCAAACCTGGTTTTTAGATTGTTGCATCTTATCTCTGTGTTGATGTGCTTCTCTGTTTGATGACAGAGCAGGATCTTGCTGAACTGCCCCTACTGGAGTAGGCTATAATACAACAACAGTTAGCATCAATGCAACCTATTTCAGAAATCTTACTTAATAACGTTTACCTATTTAAAAGAATCAAGGACAAAATAAAAGACTGAAATAAAGTAAGACCTTAAAAAATCATTCTCAAAATATGAAAGCTGACAGGTTAGAGCAAAGGGACCATAGCTACTCTTTAAACTATTTTCAAAATATGGGGTCTGGCACAAAAAACACCCCTTTTTATTACAAAATCATAAGCTAGTAATTCTGTAACATAAGAATATTACACTCAAGCACATCATATGACATTTTAGGTAAAATTTCAAATAAAAACTATAAATAATTACATCCATATTACTATCCTACCAACCACACTCAAGCAGGCCTTACTTCTGCTGCACCCTGTATTTAAATGCTTCATCAAGTATTTACTTTTATATCTAAGACCTTATAATGCTGTCATTACTTTTAAGTTACTTTTTCAAGTCAAAAAAGAAAAGTGTATCTGTTCATGTTCCTCATTTTTAAAGCTAATGTATAAACAGAATGAATTATTTTTAAATATTAAGGGAATAATTTTTTAAATAAGCTAATAAAATTGCCTACTGTCACTCAGAAGAGGCTTATAAATTTTTTAATTTTCAAATACAATTCAAAATTACTTGAATCAGTTTATTTGCTTCATAAATACCACCATATTTATTCAAATCATTTTAGATTTATGAAAAAGATTAATTGCTTTAAGTCAATTGTTCAAACATACTGGAATCTGAGGGTTCAGTAGCTCTATGCACAGGTAAAAATTTGTTAACAGTGACACACAAATAAGAAAAATTCTGCAAGACATTGTTACTTATTTAAAAAAGACTACTGAGAATAATTGATGTTTTATAAGTCATCTCTTCAAAGAAAAAATATAATGATTTGTCTCTTTAAGTGATGAACACTAATCCTGCAGTTATAATAAAAATATTTTTTTAAGTTATGAAAATGTAGGTACAGTTTTAAAAACCTAAACATGTTCCAAGTATCAATCTATTCCAAAAGACACCTTAAAACTGCTAGAATAATTAAAATATTTTTAAATTACAAATGTTTTGAAAGATGACTAAATTAAACATAAAACAAAACTAGCTGATCTCTTAATCACTAGAATACCAAAAAAAAAGTATATTCGACCTTAAGAATTAAATCAGAAATGAAAAGGTCAAAATAACTTAACACTCTAAAAAGCAGAGTCTAAATGTAGGGTTTTTATAAACTTCAAAAAATAGCAGTGTAGTGTTTTACCTGAACTATTCCTAAAAAGAAAATTAAATGAACCCTTTCTGAAAAATATTTGTACTCAACTATTTTCAGTTGAAGAATCTATACTGTGGAAAAGAAACAGTAAAATCTTTTATTATATACCACAGAGTACTCACCAACTGTTTACCAATCCAGTCATATTCATAATCAAACATGTATCCTTTTCGATCAAACAAGTCAGTAAAAAGCTTTCTTAGGTAGTCATAGTCTGGTTTTTCAAAAAAATCTAATCTTCTTACATAACGAAGATACGTTGCCATTTCTTCTAGAAAGAAAATAAAAATCACTCTGATTATACTTTTCTATATGCTCATCAGTAAGAAAATTATTTAAATGTCTAAATGATCCTAGTATTATAAAAATAGAAAAAAGAAAAATTCTATTACAATTTAAAATTTTGTAAATATAATTGCAATGAATTTTTTTAAATAAAAGGAAAAGAAGGTAGAAAAGGAAACAGGAACAAAAGGAAAATAAGGAGTTTAACAGACATTATTTTTGCTTCACTTCAGTAAGAAATGTTAAAATTTTATTTTACAATTTTTTACATTACAAACTTTAACAAGTATTAGAGGTTGAAATAACAACTTAATGCATGATTATCTAATCACAGGGCACCATACTCAGCTCATAAATTTTTTAAACTATTTAAAATATTGGTAGGAATTGAATCACTAGCTTGCTGGTCCTATGGATTCAGTGATATAAACTAACTGACCAACAGAGGATTCAAATTCCCAACTGTGGCTATGTGCAGCATTTGAACCAACTGACCTAGCAAAATAAATCTAAAACCAATCTCAGAAATATAACATAGAAGCTCGGTTTATTTCTTCTTTTAATTCCTGGTCATATAATTAATAATCATGCATGCCATTAAAATTTCCAAATGCATTATATATTTTCAAAGATCATACATACTTTCAGAATAAAAAACGTCACAAAAATCAATAGGCAACATGGTGAGCAAAAACAGTGTTTCACCATGACAGCACAAAAATATCACTGTAGTAAGAAATGGTAGGTTACATCCAGGTGCTTTTCTGAACCAGTTCACTCATAGTAACCAATAAGAACAGGATCACACACAGCATAATGGGCAGTGAAAACCAGCACCCAGCGACCTGCCTCACATGTTGAATCTCACTACTCCACTTTCTAGCAAATTATCTGGTTAATTTGCTTAGGCACCACCATTTTTCCTGCAGAAATTTGCACAGGGAGTCAATCTGCCTAAACTTAAACTGCCGGTTCTAGACTAAGAAAGAAAACAAAGCTTGCTGACAATGAATAATACAGCAAACTTGAGAAATAGCTACCAGAGATTATACTGCTGATATTACAATAGTAATGCCAGCACTGTATAGGAGAGCCTGTGAATATCAAAGTGAGATATAAATTCAGTCTTGTACCTTCAAGTTGGTTCTCTTTTACACAAATCACATTAAAATCAGGTATCTTAATACATTAGCAACACATTTTTCTTATTTTTTATTCTGCTTAGTTGATTTAAAATCTTAAGTAAGTTTCTGTTGGTTTGAGTGACCAAAAATCTATGTGAAAACAAAACTATTTTCATAAAGCTCCCCAATATAAAATTAGCCTAAACATAATAAGGGTAGTAATATTTTACTAAACTGTGAAAACTAGACTAAATCATACATCACATACCTACTTTTTTTTGAGTTTGACAACAAGACTCAAATGACTAACATTATACACCAGAACCTTACAGTTGGTATTTTTCTGGCAAATATAACTTATTAAAAGTACACCAATGAAGAAAATGTAACTTCAGCTAATACTTGTCAATACTAACAAGAGATGGGATTCCCTTCTACTAATACCATCTCAGCAAAGCAAATATACAAATTGTCCCTGTGGCCTGTGCATCAAATGCTTACATTTTTTAAATCATATTTGGAGCTCAATTTTTTAAAAACATGAAAAAAGTATTTATAGACTATAGCAATGACTAACATTTCTGGTCTTCTGTGTATGAGCATATGTATCAGTGTGGCATTATTCATTACCTGGAAAATTCTCACATAACACTTCTATTGGTGTAGCTCGTTTTGTATCTCCAATTTTCTGATACCGCTCTTTTAATGTATCAGCCTAAAATAGGAAGAAAAAAAAACTGATGAAAGTGGTAATTTTAATATTAAATACTTGGAAGACAGGATCATAATACATTAACAATTTATGAAATTCAATAAGGAAATACAAAAACGATTACCTTTAAACCTTGCCAAGGAAGACTGCCTCTAAGAAAATACATGAACATATGACCTAAGGCTTCTAAGTCATCTCTTCTACTTTGTTCTGAAATATAAGAAAAACAAAAGTTCACTTCCCTCCTCCAGTTAAGAATGCAAAAATAGAGAACTGATTCTTTAGTTATGTATCAATTAATTCCCCAAAGTTCAGAATGTAAATACAAAAATACAGATCTAGTGCTTATAAGCAACAAGATCATGCTAGTTAAACAATAATTTTTTATGTTAAAATTATCATGCTTCTTTAAAATATGCTACTATGTCTCTTGAGATGCCACTGAGAAATCATTTATCTCCTTAGATATCCATTCACAGAAATATGAGGCAAAGGGGAAATGGTGCCACAGTCCAATAGTGTCACTGTGTGCTATAGCTCTGTCTTAAAGATTCAGATCATAGCCCTGACCGTCCTGGCTCAGCTGCTTGAGTGTCATCCCACAAAGCAAAGGTCACCAGTTTGATTCCTGGTCAGGGCACATGACTGGGTTGCGGGCCCAGCCCCCAGTTGAGGGGTGTTCAAGAGGCAATGGATCAATGTTTCTCTCACACATCCATGTTCCTTTTCTCTCTCTCCCTTCCTTCCCTCTCTCTAAAAACAAATAAATAAAATCTTTAAAAATTCAGAATATATTAAAGATTCTAAAAAAACACTATCCCTTGATAACCATAAATATTAAACCCTAAAAATGTTTAACTTTATTTAAACCTGCATTTCCTAAACTTATATGAGCACAAAATTTCTATCCCACAAACTTTTCAGTAGCTTTAAACACAATTAGTATTTTGTGTAATATACTTAAAAAAATACTTGTGTTTGACACATACCAACATTAATAACCCCTCCAAAAATATGCTGCTAGAACAAATCATCATTTTCAAGCTATTACTGTTTCAGTAACAAAATGATATATAGCACATAACTGAGTAAGAACCACAGACTTAGACTGAAGGAGTTATTTATAAATATTTGCTGAGTGCATTTTTTCATTTTTTTGTCACTGAAGTTAAATGCTTAAGATTTTTCAGTAATTTAAATTAACATAAAAATGCTGACTAACAATAAAAGGAAAGAATAATACATTAATAAAAGGATGTTCCTGTGAAAGATGTTTTATACAAATGAATAATCATACTAACCAAGTAACACTAAATGCTTTTGAAAAGACAAACTTCAAAGCAGAGATCTAAACTAGAGTTAGAGCTTCAGAAAAGGTTTTGATTTTTACTATGTAAACTCATAATATTCTATAATTGTCTTCTGTAACAACTGCTACAGTTTTTAAATGTTCGTGTTATTATTTAATCAATATCAATATTCCCGCCATTAAATAACAAGTCACAGGAGGCTAGCAGTCTCTTTGACTCAGTCGCCTAAGGACCTCGTATAATGGTTGCCACAGAGCAGGTGCTCAACACATACTATTTAAATTCATAAATGAATATTTGGGAAAATGTAATACCAGATATATGTCTTTTTTTCTATAAGCATAGGAAACTATCTAAAAGAACATGCATCAAACAGTAGTGATAAGGGGAATATAAGACTGGAGGTCTACACAGGACATTTAAATTTTAAGAAATATGTTTATGTAACAGAAAATAAAATGACTTTACAGGAAAAAAAATAAATAAATTTCCCATTTCTTATACTCAGAACATTAGGGTATAATAGGAATTGTTTTTCTTCTACATAACAATGTAAGCACATACGCTGTTGAGAACAGAAAACTTTCAAAATAAGTAAAACACACTTAAAAAGTTCTTTTCAAAGCCATTAATGAGAGTGTGAATAACATGAAAAAAAATCAGTAATGCCTTTTATTACTAAAATTACATTGTATGGGATCCTAGAAATATTTAAAAAGCTATGCCAAAAAAATATTTCTGATGTCCTGAGAATCAGAATAAACCCCTGAATCTTTTAAAAACCTCAAATAAGCAGGTCTATGCCAGACATTGATTCTTTGGGTATGACATGGAGTAGAAGAATGGACATTTTAAAAAGTTTAGCAGATAATTCTGAAGTAGAGTCAGATTTTATAAGCACTAAAAAAGAAACTTCTTCCATGTAACTATAATTAACCTGTAATAAAATACACCCATTACAAGGGTACACTTTGAGGAACTTTTACAATACGCAATCCTAAGTACCACCAAGATCAAGAAGGATTTCCAACTCTCCAAAAGGCTCCCTTATGCCCCCTGGCTGTTATCTCCCGCTCCCCTGGCATCAAACCACTTATCTGCTTTTTGTCCCTCTATATAAAATTTGATTTCCTTAATAGACTTTCACACGAATGGGTTCACACAGTATGGACCCTTGTGTCTTTATCTTCTGCCTCAGCATAAAGTTTTCACGATTCATTCATGTTGTTGCATGCATTGATAACCTTTCATTATTTATTATAAATAGTATACCACAATATACTTATCCATTCACCTATTTAAGGACCTTTTCGTATAGTTTCCAGTTTGGGGATATTGTGAATAAAACTGTTATGAACATTCTTGTACAAGTCTTCATGTGGACATATGTTTTCATTTCTCTTGGGTAAATATTCTCCCAAGGGCTGTGCCATTTTACGTTTCAACCAGCAAAGTTTGAGAGTTCCCATTGCTTCAGGCCTGTTCAATAATTAGTATAGTCAGTTTTAAATTTCAGCCATGCTAGTGGCCATGAAGTGTTAGTTTATTGTGGTTAAATTTCAATCTTACTGGTAATTAATATTTTTGAACATCATTTTATGTGTTACCGGTCATTCATACATCTTTTTGTTAAATGTCTCTTCAAATACTAAGTCCTACTCTTAGTCTAATTATAAAGTTGTAAGAATTCCTTATATATTCATATATATATAAATGTTACAAATACTCTCTCCCACCCTGATAAATTAAGCTTTCATCAAAATATAAACTTCAGTTCTTTGAAAGAACCCCAATTTATCAAGGTTTTTAAATTTTATTATTAATGCTTTTTTTGTCCTATCTAGAAAATCTTTGACTATGCTAAGGTCACAACCTTTCTTCTCCCACTTTTTTATCAGGAAATTGTATAGTTTTGATTCTTACATTTAAATCGACAATTTATTTGAAGTAATTTTTTTTCATTTAATTTTGGTGTGGGGCAAGGATTTAGGCTGATTTTTTCAACATTGACATCTAGTTATTCTCATACAGTTTCTTTACAAAACTATCCTTTCCTACCTTAAATTACTTTTATGCCATTCCCAAAAATCAGCTGAGCATCTATGTTTCGGTATAACAAAAGTAAGCAAGATTGAAGTTTAACACCACATAAATTAAAATATACACCACTTTAAGACTTACTGTACAGCTACAGTAATCAAGACAGCATGGTGTTTGCAAAAGAATAGACAGATCAATTGGCAGAATAGATGGCCCAGAAACAAGTCCATATAAAAATATAGTCAACTGGTGTTTGATAAAGGAGCAAGGACAATAAATTGAGCAAATATAAGTATTTTCAACAAATGGTACTCTTACCATACAATCCAGCATTAAGATCCTTTGTATTTACCCAAAAGAGTAGGAAATTTATGTCCACATAAAAACCCGCACACAAACGTTTATAGCAGCATTTCAAAACTTGGAAACAATGAAGATGTCCTTCAGGAGGTGATTAATTAATCTACAGTACTTCCAGACAATGCAGTATTATTCAGCACTAAAAAGAAATGAGCTATCAAGCCATGAAAAACATAAAGGAATCTTAAAGGCATATTACTGTGTGAACTATCCCAGTATGAAAGGCTACATACTGTATGATTCCAACTATATGGAATCTGAAACAGGAAAAACTGTGGAAACAGTAAAAAGACCAGTGGTTACCCGGGGTTGGAAGGAGAAAGGGCAAATTAGATGGAGCGTGGGGGAAGTGAAACTATTCTGCATGATACTATAATGGTGATACATGTTATCAGAAATTTGTCTAAAACCACAGAATACACAACACCAAGAATGAACCCGAAAGTAAACTGTGACAATGACATGTCAATGTACGTATACCAATTATAAAATATGTACCCTTCTGGTAGGGAATGTAAATAATATATGTGTGGGGACATGGGATATTAAAAAAAATGACTCTACCTTTCATCTAATTTTGCTGTGAACTGAAACTGCTCTAAAAAATAATGTCTATTAAAAAAAACTATTTAAATGCATTTTCTCTAAACTTATTTAAATAAAAGTATACATCCTAGCACTCTGACTTTGAAGGTATCACCATATAAAATAGAAATAATACAAAAATTATGGCCTAAAACATCAAGAAAATATCAATTATGCTCATCATGCTTTGTTTAAGAAAGCAAGTAATCATGCAATACATTTTTAAACTGTTAAAATGTAAACACATATCTTTAAGCTGTTAAAAGGCTATTTGGGAGGCTTAAAGAGCAAACCTCAGAAATTTGGGCAATTAACCTAGATATTATATGATATAAATCCAACCCAGAATGATAGCACAGAAAGAAAACATTTTTGGAACAGCATAAATCTGTGATTCCTTTTCTCCTATTCAGAGCACTTAACTACTTAAAAGCTTGAACTATCACTCTTCTTTGAAACAAAGATTTTTATTAACACAAAGTGACTGGCAATGTATTTCTCAAATCCTAGTCTCTTTATTCATGAATACTCAATAATATATAATTCAAAAAAATAAAAGACAATGTTATTTCAAAAGTACTTATTACAGAGAAATAAATAACATGTACTTAATTTCAAATTAGCTTCAACAAGAGAAGATAATAAAACAACAGGCTGAAAAAGTGATCAAAAGGAGTATTATACAATAAGGTTCAAAGCAACAGACAAAAAAATATCTTCAGAAAGAGAGTAAGAAGAAGACACCTGGTGGGACACAACTAAAAGAAAAGTGAACATGACAATACTAAATAAAGCTTCCATTAAAGCAGACCAACGAAATCTACAGTTGTCACATATCATTTTAATGAGATTTCATCTTGACTAGTAACTTCAGCAGGTATGAAAAAGGTGTACAAGTGAATCACTATAACTGCCTTCTGAACATAAGTTGTCTAGTCAAGATCAATACATTTATATACCACAGGCATAAAGATGCTAAATTTCATAATGTGATTTTACACTATTCTTCCCTATTATTATATTAGGAACAACTTTTTCCTTTTTAACATCTGCTACAGTGTCAGTCTCCACAAAAAAATTAAAAGAATACTTATAAATCTGTGCAAAGAGTCCTCTAAACCAAATTCTCTATTTAAAAATTCACGTGAGTAGAAGTCCTTGAATGCACAGAATGAATGGATGAGTAAAAACAGCTTTGAAATGAGCAAAGTCCAGGCAAAGCTGGGAAGGAAGAATACATGTATACACACAAATGACAGTTACCACTAAAAGACCACATTTTCATTGCTCCTTTTTCTTTATCTATTCCTGATTCCTAAAAAAAGCCAAGTGCTGTAACTCAAATCACCACTAAATATTCCATGTTTACAGATGTTCTGAACTTAGAAAATGCTTTAACTTGGCAGCACTCAAACTTGCATTACTTTAGCTCATTCTTAATTTTTTAACAACTGGAACTCATGTAATCTGGCAAACAATATTTTTCCCTTTCCCTATTAATATTATCCATTTACTCCCAAGTTCTACATCAATACTGAGAGGGAAGGTTTTATTGCATAAATGGGGGAAAGTAAGGATTAAAGCTTTTGTCCTTTGCAATACTTGCCAAAGAAATTTTTTGTTTTCTTCCTCAACAAGATGTGAAAGGAGATAAATACAATAGTTAAATATCATTCCCCAAGCTCTGAAGGCTTTTCCTAACAAAGACAAATATATGAGACTCACTTTTCCACTTCTACAAATAGAATGCTGTTATATTTACCATTGTTATGATAAAGAACACTAGACCATAAGAAAGTTGTGACTTCATGTCTCACAATAAAAGTGGTGAACCTCTGTTAGCTGTTATAAAACAGTCTGTCAACAATGTCTATGAAATGAAAAATTCTCACAAACACTGTTCATGTAAATAAAGATGTGCCTGGTTTTAATAAAAGGCACAATCTTGAAGTTGTATATTTACCCAATCATATTTTAAAACTACCAGGAAAGGAGTGTGCTCCTGAAAGGCACTCCCTCCAAATATTACCTGAACACAACTTGTGCTTTACAATTTTTGATGTTTGAAGCTTATTTTTCTTAAAGAAAGGCAAATGTACATTTTTCAGGTATTTTCGGACATCTAAAAAGAAAAATACCATGAGCCCACTATCAGGCAAGCTGTCAGGGAAGATGCCGAGTGCTATTTAGTTCCGAATGACAAGCAAACACAGTGACATGTAGTATATAGCTTATAAACAGTCAGACTTGAAACAAAGACCAGGAGTTGGAGGTTAAATTAGATGATGACTTCTAAGGTCCTATACAAATTATGATCATATATTGTAAGATACATATGAGTAGTGATTATGGATAAATAATGACTGGCTTATGTTCCTGTCTATTCTCCCTTATAAATGAGATGTCAAAGATAAAATCTAAAAGCAGAAACTTAAGTCCAACTTCCTCTGATATGAAAAGTGACCATGCTTATGACATAATAATAAACTATTGTAAACACACTAAGAATCAAATGTTTTTAGAAAGCCACAAATGTAATTCAGTAAGAAAAAATAGAATACCATAGAAATAACCTCATCCCCTAGCTCACTGCATATGAAAAATTAATTCTAGGTAGCAAAACAAAAAACGTCTTCATCACATGGGAGGTGGGATTTCTTAGGATTCGAAAAGTAATAATCATAAAAGAAAAATGATAAACTAGACATAAATATTTACAACTTTTGCTCATCGATTGACATCATTATGAAAATCACTAGGCAAACCACAGACTACAATAAAATAATCACAGAGCGTATATTTGGCAAAGGACTTGTATCCAGAATATATTAAAAAAATCCTATAAATCAATAGTAAAATGAAGCTACACAAATGAGCAATATAAGTTCATAAAGTAGTACTCAAAATCATTAGCCACAGAGAAGTAGAATACCTCTATGCATCTATTAGACTGGCTAAAATAAAAAAACAACATCAAATTTTGTCAAGAATGTGAAACAAAACTCTTATTCATTGCTGGTGAAAACAGAAAATGGTTAAAATGCTTTAGGGAAATGATTGGCAGCTTCCTATAAGTTAAACAATATCTACCATATGACCCAACAATTCCAACCCTAGGTACTGACCCAAAAGAACTGAAAACATATGCCCACTGAAAGATTTTCAAGAAAGCCATGGCAGTCTTATTCATAATACCAAAAAAAAAAAACCCTGTTAATAGTCAAAATGCTCATCAACATTAGAATATATAAATAATTTGCAAAGTATTTATGCAATGGAATACTCACAGCTTTAAAAACAAGTCCCAATATTGAAATAACGTGAATGAATCACATACATATTATAGTAAGCAAAGGAAGTCAGATGATTTCATTTGTGTGAAGTAATAGAAACAGCAAAACTAATCTATGGTGATAGAAATCAGAAATCGGATCAGTAGTCACTTCTGGAAAAGTAGGGGACTGACTGAGAAAAAACAGGAAGGAAATCTGAAGGGTGAGAACCACATTCTAAATCTTGAGAGGGCTGTGAGTTACACAAATATGTAAATCTGTCAATTCCCACAAATTGTACATGCAAATGTGATACATTTTATTCAATGTAAATTTTACTTCGATTTAAAAAGAACTCCTCAATTAAAATAAGAATTACAAATATTGTAAATCTAGTAAGCTTGCTTTACTAAGTGTTATCAGTCACTAATTCTGAAAGATTCTAAGAATACTACATTCTTAGTATCCTAGGCTTCTAAAAATGAGTGAATAGTGTGGTGGCAGCCAGATTTCTCACTGTAGACAAAGTAAGATGTAATATAGAAAAGGGAAGGAAATTACAAATATGAAAAGGAGGAGATACTAGTTTGTGGTGTTAGACTGAAATTAGAACTATCAGTAAAAAACATGGTTTGTAATAGATATTAATATATATGCATATACATGTATAGGTATATTTGTGGATAAATGTACACATACAAATAAGTATGTATGTGTAAATTCACATACACATACGAGGTCTTTCCAGAAGATATCCAGCCATGTACTATGGAAAATAGACACATTTACTGAAGAAGATAGGAGATACAAGAAACATTGCACACAGGACAATGACACTTCAGTGACCTTCGAAATAAGCACTTTGGAACCTCACACAGTTCTGCCAATCATCATCAGCTGCCCCATCATATTTTCCTAAATTTCACTGACAGTCTGAAACCTCTTCCCTTTCAAAGGTAATTTTAGTTTGGAGAGAAGCCTAAGTCATGGGGTACCATTTCTAGGCTCCAGGAGGGCTCAGTCACCTGGGCAATTTAATGTTTTGCCAAAAAAGCTCTGCACGAGATGTGATGCATGAGTGGGCGTGCTTTCATGATAAGCTCTCTGAATCATTCGAATAGCTTCTGTGGAGGGATGTTCAAGCTTAATGCAAAATTTGATGCAAATTTGTTGCTCTACTCACTCAGTCATTTTCAATGTTGTGGCCACATAGTACACATGCCCACTCAACAGCATCTACTGCCCCCACTAATACAATGTTCTCAGAAATCATTCTCATTATATTAACAATTGCTAGATTGTAAAAGCATTTTATTTATTGATTTTAGAGAGAGAGCATGAACAGAAGAGAGGGAGGAAGATAGAGAGAGAAATTGAGAGATTTGTTTATCCACTTATTAAGAATGTTAATTCTTGTATGTGCCCTGAGCAAGGATAAAACCTGCAACCTTGTCATACCAGGATGACTCTTTAACCAACTTAGCTCCACAGCCACAGCTACCTTATCGAATATATTATAGTGCATTGCTATCCTTATTTAATTTGATGCTCAAATTGTGCCAGATTTGGCCACTGGTTGCTGCATCAAGTTGGGTCCTCTGTACTTTAGCATTTTCTGATGATTCAGTTCATGAGAACTGCTTTACTTTCTGGTGCAACAAGTTGTTTCATGTTCATCTTGTATTTTTTCTGCTCTAGCCCCAAAACAGACGTTTCTCCAATAAGCCCTGGTTCTCTGACTAGATAATGGTACGTAAAAACCAAGATTTGGACACTAGGTATGCTTATTCCTACTATAACGTTATTGCTTCTAGGCCCTTTCTGCAGCAGAAGTAGGAAATAAGAGGTCTGTCCAGAAAAAGTCCAGCCATTTTCAACACAAAGATAGTAGTCTGAGTGATAGATACCAATGTAACCCCGCAGCCAAGGAGAGTGAACTGGAATGAAAATGTGTGAACCATGATGACTTCATTGTACTAGTCAGTGGGAGGAGGAAGTACATCCTATTGAATGAGCATGTATATTAAGTGGTCACCATATTCAAAATGACTGAGCAAGAAATTTGCATCAAATTTTGCATTAAGCTTGAACATTCCTCCAAGGAAACTATTTGGATGATCAGAAGGTCGCAGCTATGGGCAAGTAATGATTGGCAGCTTCATCACAATAACACGCCTGCTCGTATATCACATCTCATGCACAGCTTTTTAGTGAAACATCAAATCACCCACAGGACTCAGCACCCCCTACAACCCAGAACTGGCATGCTGTGACTTCTGGCACTTTCTAAAACATAAATCACCTTTGAAAGAGAAGAGTTTTCAGACCATCAGTGAGATTTAGGAAAATATAATGGGGTAACTGATGGGGACTGGGAGAACTGCGTGAGGTCCCAGGAAGACAAAAGGGGACCGAGGAGTCAATGTCCTATGTACAATGTTTATTTTATCTTGTATCTTCTTCAGTAAATGTCTCTATTTTTCATATTATATAGCTGAATACTTATATTCATTAAGATAAGAATCCATGAATACATACTGATATAAGTCAGTAAATGGAGGAAGGGAAAGCTTTTTATACTAGAACACCAACTAATTACATAATGGATAGAATTAGAAAATTACCAATGCTAAATTGATGCTAAATCTATTTGGTAAAAATTTTATGTGGAACAACATATTTATATAATCTCAAAATCTATTTACAAACCACTTTTTAATTACAAAGGGAAAATAAGAAATTTTGAGTGGAGAAATTTAGCAGACACTACCCCAAACAAATCATCAAAGCTACTTGGAACCAACTGACATCATGTACCTCCTGACTTGATGCTCTAAAAACACATCACTTTTATGATATTTGTGCTAAAAATGCATACCTAAAGATAATCATGAAAAAATATCAGATAGATACATACTGAGGGCATTCTACAGAATAGTCTGTACTCCACAAAAATATTAAAGTCAGGAACCATAAAGAAGGGTGAGAAAATGTTCCAGAAAAAAAGAAACTAAAGACATATGACAAATAAGTAAAATGTTTGGTCCAGGGCCAAGAAAAAAAAAGCTATAAGAAACCCTGTGAGGTTGATATTATTTTATCTGTTTTACAAAATGGAAACCAAAGTCATATATAGCTAGTACATAATAAACAGTACCATTACGGTATGTACTCTTAGCATTAAATGTATTAGGCAGTTTGCTATCTCTCTGGCTAATTGTATCAGAGAACTCCAGTCTCAGTCAAAAACTTATATACACACTAAATTCAATTAGAAGTAAGTATTCTTTCATATCCTTTAACAGAAGTAATCAAATCAATCACTCTAACTATATCAAAGTTGAACATTTCAAGTTATATTAAAAAAAGATACAGTGAATGCAAGGATATCTATCATTCACTTTACTCTAGAGCAACTTATTTTTATTTTTTATTTTTTTATTTTTTTAAATAATTTTACTTAGTTATTTTTCAAGTACAGTTTTTTGTCTATTTCTCCCATCCCAGCCCCTCCCCCGCCCTGTCCTCCCACGTCCCTCCCATTTCCACCCCTTAGTTCTCGTCCCTGTGTCCTTCCTATTTGTTCCTCCAAATCCCTCCCCCTTTTTCCCCCCTTAAATTCCCTTTCCTCTCCCCTCTGATCACTGTCCCCTTGTTCTCTATTTCAGTGTCTTTGTTTTTATCCTGCTTGCTTGTTTGTTTTGTTGTTTAGCTTCCTGTTAAAGGTGAGATCATATGGTATTTGTCTTTCAACTCCTGGCCTATTTCACTCAGCATAATGCTTTCCAGTTCCATCCATGTTTAGAGCAACTTATTTTTTAAATGTTTTATTAAATAAATAAACTCTACCTAGATGTGGTAAATATAAATTGTAATAAAAGCAATTAAACCTACAAAAACTAAACCATAACAACAAATAAAAACTCACAGTTAGAATAGTTACTGAAAAAAAAAAAAGGTACACGTACCTTTTCCTAAATGTGTATTTATGCTCATATATCTAGCTGTTCCCGTAAGGCTCTTGTGTTCTCTGTATGGTATGTGTTTCTTTGTCTCTGGATCAATATATTCCTTTGCCAAACCAAAATCTATAATATGAATAACTTGCTGGGTTTTATTTCCTGGTCGTCCTATTAAGAAGTTCTCAGGTTTCACATCTCTGTATATCAAGTTCTTTGAATGGACATATTCCATGCGAGAAATCTTGATTCAAAAAAAGGAGGAGATAAACTTGATTTGAGGCTTTGACTACCATAAAAAGCATGATAGATGCAATATAACTTTGACAATAAAAACAACATAAAGAAAAAAATTGTTTCAACACTTTAAAAGTAACATAACATCAGCAAACAGTTTCTCAAATATATGTCTGGTTATATTAAAAATACCTGCTTTTACTATTAAGGTCACTTATAAATGACTGTGCTTGAATTTTATGAATTCCTTTCATATCAGTAAGCCTGATCCAATCAATACGTTCACAGGATGCTACATTATAAAGGCAAAAAGCTTTATCAATACTAAATCTTGAATTCAAAAGTATAAACAGACATATTCACAAAGTTGCAATTTATTCTTCCTCATCACTTCTATACTCAAGCAACTTTTACTTTCATATTTTAAAAATTTAAAGAATCTAAACTGTTAAATAAAAACAATGAACAGAGCACCCTTTAGTCTTTTTCTCTTTTTGTAACTTGTTCTTTCCTTTTTCCCTTAAGTGTGAAACATTTAAAATTATCTTGAAATTAGAAGACTTTCAAATGTAACTCTAATGATGCAGTACATTTTTATTATTTTATATATTCTCCAATAATGTTCTCTATACAAGCTGTCACAAAACAGAACATTACAAAGAAGAAAATTAAAATTGCATCATTTAGTGAATCATGGTTGACAATGAAATGGACACGGATAGTCACTCAGGCCATTTTAGCTTTTTAACAAGTTTTGGATCATATACAATATTCTATGACCTATACTTCTAATTAACGAGATATTATGAGCATTTTCCAGATCATGAAACTTTCTTTTATTACATACTTTGTATTAAAATATGTATTACCTTAAGTTTTACTATTTTATCACTAACAACTTATTCAGCAAATCCTGTTAATTCTGTACATCTGAGTTGTTTTCCACTTTATAACCAATATTTGTGCACAGAAAGCTTTAAGTATATCTGAATACTTCCAACAAGATAAATTTTTAGAATTGGGATTAATAAGTCAATGGATAAAAAACAATTTTAAGGCTTCTGTGGCATACTTCTATTGGCATTTATTTCAAAACTGCCTTAAAATCATCCTCTACCTTGTTACCCCCAGATTCCCTGAAATTTAAATAATTTAGAGGTCTCTCTCATTAGTCTGTTTCCTCTTTTTCGCAGCTATTAGGATTTATTGCCAAGATTTAGAATCCATGTGTCTGACTGAAACTTCTCTTTTCTCAAGTATTCATCTTCTAAATAAAAAGTGCGGGAAACAAGTTAATTCTCAAACTACGTTAGCATTCTGATATGAAAGCAATATGATATTAATTCTTTCATATAAATAAAATACACCCGATTCAGTTATTTTAAGTTGTATGCATCCTAAAAAGGCAATACTATTTAAAGCAGAAACATTTTTAGATTGAATGCTCTGCAAGATAATGTAACAAAACATGAAACTTTTAATATAAATATGTGGCCAAAGAGCCACACAACTGCTGAAACAACTTCAAAGCATCCTGCTTTACTCACCAGTTGGATAGCTATCATGAGAACTGTTTTAAGAGAAAATGTTCGGTCACACAAATCAAACAAATCTTCCAAACTAGGTCCCAGCAGTTCCAGCACCATGGCGTTGTATTTACCACAAGGGCCAAAATAGTAAACTTGAGGTATACCATCTGAGGGGAAAGAGAAAAAAGGCTTTTAACAATTTCCTCATCTCCAACATCAAACTTTATATCCTAGAAATTCAATAAACAATTTTTTAGTTTCAAGAACTACACTAGTTGTTTCACATTTCCCATACACATAATAAACTTTCGCAGACCTAGCCTTCTCCTGCTGAACAGGGTAGCCTGGTTACACCTCTACTTCAGCTACGTGACTGAACTGTATTACAAACAGTGCTTCATTGTTGGTTTCTCACCATGGACAGGAACTGGACATTTTAGCCTTATATTACCACGACCTAGAGAAATGCTTGGCACATAGGAAAGATTTGATTTTTACTTAACAAAAGAGCCACTGTTCTCTTTAATAACCCTATGGTAGACAGAATGCTGTAGTTGGCTTCCAAGATTCCCATCCTCTGGTGTATGCATCCCATATAATCTCCTCCTGCTAAGCACGGGCAAAATCCCCATATTTTACTTGTGACTGGGTTATGTTATATGGCAAAGGTGACAGAATACCTCTATCAGTTGACTTTAATCAAAACAGAGTATTCTCGTGGGCCTGACCTCATCAGGTAAGTCCTTTAAAAACAGGGGCTAGAAGTCAGAGATCAGATTCAAAGCAGCAGAGCTTTCCTGTTAGCTTTAAATGAACAAACTACCATGGTGTAGAGAAAGTCACATGCCAGGGAATGGTGGGCAGACTACAGAAACTGAAGAACTTGGTCCCATAGCCATGAAAAACTGAATTCTGGGAATAACCAGTGAGCTTGGAAGAGAACCAAGCCTCAGGTAAGACTGCACTCTGGCCTTACACCCTGATTTCAGCCTGGCAAGACCCTCAACAGAGGATCCTGCTATACCTGGACTCCTGACCCATGGAAACTGGGAGATAATAAAGTCTCTTCTTCTATACCACTAGTTACTAAATAGTTTGTTATTCAACAACACAAAACAATCAAACTCCAAGTATAAAGTCTAAATGAACAGAACATCTGTATTTTATTTTCAGAAGTAAAAGACTCCCAATAAACAAAGTGATCAATTTATCTTAACAATGCACTTACCTATTTACTTATGAGGAAATGAATTTCCACCTTAAATCTCTAATTTACTTACAAGTGGTTTGTTCATTTTTTACAAGGGAAACAAATGTTTCATAGGAAATAAAACCTTCTCATTCTTTTAAAAATAGATAGTTTGGGAAACAAGTTTATTCTTGTTTTTTATCACTTTGAATATTTATCACTATTGAATATTATTTATTTTAACAAGGCACAGAGTATCTGAAGGAGGTAAGATAATATAATCACAGCACAGGGAGGGGACAAGGACAAGTTCAAATTGCATACATGGTCTCCTCCCCAGAAAAAGAGATTGTCATATACCTTCATGTGTATATGTGTTAGCGCCCCCGTATCTCTCTCACTCTCTCTCTCTCACATACACACACACATTTCCTCTTGCCACTGGGAATCACTAAGTGTGAGCCACTCTTATCATAGGGCTACTCTTATCATACGTGTGTCAGATCTACTCCTCACATGTGTACAAAGAGATGAGAGATACTCAAGTTTACTTCAACTTTGAAATACTGCTTTTACTAAGCTATATACATTAAGAGCCTAGAGCAGTAATTAAAACTTAACAATAGTCCTCAGCTACTAAGCTTTTAAAATCATTTCTACAATGACTTTTCCCCCTCTATACCATGGAGTTTTTAATTTTGGATTCTTAATTTGGCAATCTCTAATAACTCATTTCCACTCAGTCTGTTGCTTCTGATCTAGGTACAAGGAAACCAGATCATCAAGCTTGTTGGAACTATTTAGAGAATAAACAGGTTCTAAAGTGTTTCAATGGAAGGATTGTCAAAGAGCTTTTCTACTTCCTTCTGAGTCACCCATCTATATTTTTAATAGTTGAAGTTATTGTGAAATGGTCACTGAATAAAGTAGCAATATATTTTGGTTTATTAAATGACTGATCTTTTTCAAAGGTTTTAAAAAATGGAAAACCACTTATGAAATTTCAGTGTCTTAATTAATTTAATGAATGCTTTTTGAACTTCCACTATATCTGTTTGGGACTGGGTTGGACATTACAGATTAAACGTAAACGAGATGCCAAGATCAAGGATGATTTAAGTTACCACTCAGAAATCCATCGATTGTACTTCACCGTAATAACAGGATAAATGTTAAAAATGTAAGATCATCTTCATAGATACTGAAAAGCATCTACCATAGCTCTCAGCAAATTTGGAACAGAAAGTAACTTCCTCAGCTTCGTAAAGGGCATCTAAGAAAAACTCACAGCTAACATCAAACCTGAAGGTAAAAAAAAGTAAATGCTTCCATTTATGACTAGGAACAAGAAAAAGATATCCACTTTTACTTCTTTTATTCAACAATGCAACACAGCAAAATGAATGAATGAATGGCATTCTCAAAAGTGAACAGTCTGTTAATTTTTTAAAAACTATTTGTTTTTACTATTTGTTACTGATAATAAAATTCACACTTTCAAGTAAATATTAGAATTCTGCAAAATTTATATCTGCCAGGATGGACTTAACAGCTTCCCAATACTTAAACAAACAAACCTTTTCTAAGGAAATTGGGATGATGTTAGCTATTACAATTTAATTTGGGATATGAAATGTGTCAGTATCTGCATTTGAAGAATCTGCCTAACTTAGGAAGCCAGTATTTTCCAGTCACCAATGCATACATTTACAAAACCATGCACGGAAAATTGATCTATTGAAGTATGATATTTTACTGTAAGAGAGACCAGAAAAAGTATTTTGTTTTTTTCCTATGGCTTCTAACTCTATACTGCAACTGACCTTTAAGAAACAGCCACTTGTCAAGTACTGGTACAGTATCAAAAAATATTCATAATTTAAAAGTTAACTTATTAACCAAGGTTCACAAAATTGTGAGTTAAAATCTTGTTGGTAAAAACATGAACTGGTACATACTTGGAGGAAAATTACCCTATTCTTTTCAAAGGAAGCAAAACTATGCATACAGTGATGTTAAAGCTGTACTACTTATAACAGTAAAAAACAATAGGGAACCACCTAAACATCCATCAATCTCGAACTAATTAGACAAATTATGTCATATCCATTTTGGAAGCACAGGTGATTCCTACCTACTCTTTCATATTTTTTAAACTTTTCCAATTTTTTATGAAAAACACATGCTATTTTTGCAATCAAGAATTAAATGTACATTTTTTAAATTTTTCTGGGACCACAAAGAAAAACTTGAATTAGAAAAAGATTTAAACCACATTTATTTAATCCATATATTAACAGCAACTGAATTAGTATTTCTCAAACACTAACTAATTTCTCTAATCTTCAAAGTTATACAGCCTTACCTCTACTCTCAACTATTAACTTCATTTTGGAGTTCCTAGAAACAAAGCAAAGTATACTATTCAGACTCTACAATGTAAGTTTGGCTTCTTCTCCCTCTCACCACACCTCCCTAACAGAAGGAACAAAGAGATGCATTTTAAGGCTCAGATTTAGTTCTGCCATCCAAGTTATCAAACTTTTTATCCAACCTTCAGGTCTCCTTTTTTTCAAACTATATCTATTAAGCATGACCCAAATTAATAATTATTCACACAGAATTTCTCATAGCCAAGGAAAGGTATGTGAGGTAAATCTACTGTTATATTTCATGTACACCCATCTCATTGTTGGGAGGAGATCATGTACCTAACATGTATATTCCATCAAGCATATACATACTATACCTTTGGGTTTCTAAAATAACTCCATGAAAAAAACCAGTAAACAGACAAAAAGGAACTACTTCAATTTTCTTCAAAATTTCCTTCCTTGAATAGTTTCAAAGTCCCAAAGTTATGTACCTCTACATTATCCAAGATGGTTAAATTTCATAAGCAGCATTACATTTCAATCAGTAAATTAAACAGACATTTAGTCTCCAGTGTGAATAAAAATACTTCATCTTTATCATACAACGTAATTTTACCTTAAAATATTACTCAGTACAAACCTTTGGTGAAAAAAAAGATGACCTAGCTCTGAATGAAACCTTGAAATACATACTATTTTGTGAGTCAATGAATAAAGAAACTTCCTACATAACTATTAATAATGTATTCCAACACTACTTTTATGTAATTGAGATAAAGAATCATGAGTTATAAATTTTTTAAAAATCAGAATGTAAAGCCAATCCTGTAAAGACCAAACTAGGATTTCATATCCAAGGACAAGTCTGGGTAGTTTTTTAAGACTGAGCAAACAAATTAAATTGTTAAAAGTAAGGAAAGTTTGCAACTAACAAACAGGGGCTAGGGAACATGCTAAGCAAAAACAAAACAAAACCACCACAGCAATATAAATATGGTAGTAAAGAACACAAGGAAGAGTATTTTGGGAAGTGGCAGAAGTGTGGGGTGGGTACTGGAGAAGAAAAAGGCTCATAAAGAAGGCTTAGGAGGAAGAGCAATAAAGGTGTTAAATTACTAGCTGCAACTCCAGATCAAAGTATCTGGCTACTGAATTGCATGAATGTAATCAAACTCATGGGCAAAAGCAAGCTTTTGTATTTGTTTTTATATCCAGTGAATTTTCAAGTATAATTCCTACTGTTCCGAAATTATTTTTCAAACCACTCACTATAAAAAGTCACTCTGATTCATCAAAGCTCTTATAATTTCCAACATCAGTATTTTTCAGGGATGCTTACTGGCATCCCTAATATTCCTTCTTTCTTTCTTTCTTTTTTAATTCCCACCCAAAGACACACTTACTGATTTTTGGAGAGAGGAGGAAGGAGAGAAACCAATGTGAGACAGAAACATCAACTGGTTGCCTCTTGTACATGCCCCAACCAGGGACTGAACCCACAACCCAGGTATGTGCCTGGGATCAACCCACTGGGAATCAAACCCACAATCTTTCACTCCACAGGATGATGTTCCAACCATCTAAGCCACACTGACATAATTTTCAGGACAAGTATATTCTTCCCCCAAGCAAAGCTTAAGAAGAGGCCAGAATACAAAATTTACATATTACTGGAAAATACAATCTTACACTTATCCTACCCGAATTAATTTTACTAAACATTTCATTTTATATTTCAGCATTCCATTTAAGTGACCAAACAACATTAATTAATTTAAGTCACAAAACAACATTAGGAGGTCTAACCTTCTTAAACAGTGCTTAGTACTTTGTGCTAGGTATTGAAATACTTCATTCAGTTCCTTATATGTAGATAAGAGTTAAGCATACCTTTAAAGAAATAATATCACATTTCTTTCCATTTTCATGTTAAGTAGTATTCATATAGAAGATACTAAAACAAATAAATTAATATCCCTCTTGGGAAATTTAAATCATACAGAAATAGTTAAGAAAACCTAAATTATGATTACAAATACAAAGTACAGAATTATCACATAGACTATGTTCTTTCCCAAGGCAGTTTTACTTTAAGGCATTCTTAACCTTTAGCACAAATGCTTATTCTCCTAGCTCAGCAGTTCTCAACATATGGTTTAGAGAGACTTGGGGACAGAGACAGACAGTCCATGAGGACCTTTTGGGAGGTCAGTGACATCAAATTATTTTTATAATAACACCAAGATGTTTTTTACTCTGTTCTCCCACAATGAATAGTCAAGTTTTCCAGAGGCTACATGATGTAATCTGGTAATGGACTGGATACAAAAAAAGATACGAGAATCTAGTTGTTTTCTACTAAGTCAGACCTTAAAAAGATGACCACAATATGTAAAACAATGCCACTTTTCTCACATTTTTTTGATTTGGAATATACAGTGAGATGTGATTTTAAAATATTATTATTGTTGCCTTTAAATAAATGTAGCAATATTTCTATGTTTATATTTTAATTTCTCAAATGGTAACTATCAACACCTATAACCTACAACAAAAAAAGGTTCTCTGGGATCCTCAAAAAATGTTAAGAGTATAAAGGACTCCAAGACCAAAAATTTGAGAATTGTTGTCCTAATTGAATAGTAAGCTCTGATATAAACAGGTAAAATGAGTTCTAGAGTTGGTAACAGTTATTCTATTAAAATACCACAGCATCCACATTTAGTAGTAAAATTTTATCAGTTAACCCCAAATAAAAAGCATAGAGCTGCCCCACTGTAAAAAAAAAAAGCAACAGTCCTTTCTGTAATAATCTTATTTATAAATTTAGAAATTATTCTAAATTTTAAAGAACATTAAAAATGTTACAAGTAGTTATTCTCTATTACAATATTCAATTAATACCATGTGAATATTATATTACATTATGTTATTCATTATTCAGTTTTCCCCATGGGGCCTAAATAATTAAGAAAACAACAATCTATCATTTTTACTGCTAAGCTTCAATCTTACAAACATCTTCCTCTCCCAATGTGCTCCTTTATATTTAAATTTTTTTTAAATAAAATATAAAATCAACATGTTGTTTTTCATGTTTTTTTTGCTTTCTATCTTTTTACTATTAAATAGGAAATTATAAAAATGATGCTGTATTTTTAGAAAATTAAATCCTTCCTCTCTATTTAGTCATAGCTTATTCAAAAAGTAAAGTTTCTTTTTATTTGTGATTCTTATGTGATTAATTAATCACTAAAATACTATAATTATCACATAACACACAACTATCCTAATACCTACTTCATATAAACAAAATGAACTTATTTAAAGAATGCATACTACAGCATCCCTTAAATTTACACATTCTCTATAAACTATAACTTTAACAGGAAAACTTTGTCCACTTCCATCTACTAGTACCAGTGCACATATAAATTAGTACAAGTCCAGCAATGCATAACTTACAGAAATTCTCATACAGAAGAGTCCTCTATAAAGAATTAGAAGTATTACATATCCTTAAGATGTCTCCTCAAAGCAATTAAGCTAAGACAGAAAAGGGAACTCCAAGAATCTGCTACACAAACTGTTGGTTACCAGGGCTAAGATTAAGTCTACACTAACCACTAACCACACAGTATTCTTCATTATTTTTGTTGATATCAAAATACAGTAGGTAATATTACAATTAGTTTACTCACTTAACTTCCATGATTTTTACAATATTTTCTTTCCATTTTCTCAAACAGACACTTCTACATAAAAAGAGCAATTTCTTAAACATGATCAGAGAAAAATCTAATCTGGCAACTCAGTGAATAAAGGGAATTTTAGATATTACCGAAAGTGTACACCCATGTTTAAAAGGCTAATAGAGAACAGGCTGACAGCGACCAGAGGGGAGAAGGGAGGGAATTTCAAGGGAAAAGGGGAAGGGTTTTCAGGAACAAGTATGAAGGACACAAGGACAAAAACAAGAGGGGTTGGAAATGGGAGGGAAGTGAAGAGAGCTGGGGGGGTGTGCTGGGATGGTAGTAAAAGGCAGAAAACTGTACTTGAACAACAACTAAAATTTTTTTAAAATACTAATACTATTTCACAGAACTTTTCTCAACAGTGAGTAGTATGATAAAACTGCCATCCATTGTGGAATTACCAACACTCATTTATTAGTTAACAGACAGAGCTAAATTGTACTGAAAAGAATATGAAAATAAAGGCATCTATAAACCAGGGCAAAACAAAAAGTGAACACATATATCCTGCCCTTTTAACAAAGCATGAACCAAGACGGCAGAGGAATCAGTACAAGGAAGGAAGAGAAGCTTTTTTAACAGCTCTTAGAAGGCAATACTATACAGAGGTATAATTTTAGAAACAGCCACTGCTGCTATTATCAAATTACATATTATTTAGAACATCATAATTCAGGGAACATAAAAAAGTCAAGCCACTCACTTATTTAAGAAACAATGCTTTAATATATGCATGGTCTCAAAAAGTATATTTAATATCATTTCTATAGTTAGAGATTTGCTATGAACAGTAATTTATGACAGAAAAGATTATTTTACTTCCTTTGATAAGTAATAATTTATGACACAAAAAGTAGTTATTTTACTTTCTGTGATAAAGGTATCAGCTTGATAAAGAAATTCCAAGAAATAATTGCAATGTCCCCCCCAGTATCACCTATTTAAAACCATCTAATATCAAGGAAATAATTAAACATGGAAAAGCATTACTCAGAATCACAAATCTTCAAAGAAAATTGCCCCATAAATTTCAAAATATGTCCCAAGCATTTTCATAAAGTATCAACAACTCAACTAAATTTTTTTCAAGTACACACAAAAACTAAATTAATTCTAAGAATTAAAACCAATCCTACTCTGTGAAGTGATAATTTTTAGATGACTGAATTGTACAGTTCAGTTAATTAACCATTTGCCTATCTCTTTGCTCTACCATTTCCATTAATTTAAAAAATGTCACTTGGAGGTAGAAGAGGATGTAACAAAGATAAATGCTAATAGAAAAAATACAATAAAAAATAAACCATTAAAAATATATGTAACTAATTTTTCCTTCTATTGCTACATCTCTAAAATGCAAAATTAGATTTATCTACTTACAGGAAAATAAAAATAAAATTAATTAAATATATTTTGAATTGTATGACTGTGCTGCTTTGTCAGACAGAAACTCAAAATTTAATAACAATTTTGTAAAGTATTAAAATCAAACTTTAAACATATAATGACAGAAGTTAAAAAGCTTTAGGCAATTCTGGAGACAAATATAAGCAAATAGTAAATAATAACATTATGATATGATAAAAATAAGAATATATTCAAAATAATTTTGGATCAAAGAAGCAGCTTTCCTGGAGAGAAACAAACAGATGTTATGAAATGCACTGCAAAAGGAGTGATATTTAGCTGGGGCCTGAAGATGAAATTCATTACAAGTAACTAAATAAAATTAATTAAAAAAAAAAAAGACATTCTGAAAATAATACACACATGAAAATAATAAGATCTATTCAAGGAATAGTAAGTTAAATGCAACTAAAAAGTGAATCAGTAAAAAGACAAATTTGGATTTTATGCTAAATAATAACCCTCTGAAGAAAAGAAGGAAAGAAAGAGGTGAGATGCACAACAGAAGGCCCACTTCAACAAAAAGTGACAAGGAGACTGAGAGAAGAGACAGAACCGAATTTCGTTATTACTTCTCAAAAAGCCAAAATCAAAGGTGACTAACATTTTCAGCTTTAAAGGGTGTGCCACTAATGGACTGAGATAATCCAGAGGGAAAACAGGTTTTTTGGAAGAAAAACATCATTGGAGAAGGGGAAAAGAAGATAGGGAGAATAATTCTAGGTATATTAGCATCTCTGATTCCAGTAGTTATATACATATTTGACTAGATTTTAAGAATGGAGACGACATAAAGAACTGGACATTGTCTTTATATAGACTGTAATTTCATTCTTTCCTCCTTCCCCCCAGTACAAAATATCCAGGACAATAAATATGAAAGCCACATACTGAAAATAGAAGCAGTAAGTTAGAGAGAGCCTAATAATCCTTACCTTAAGTAGCTAGCTGAACCTTGTACTGTCCGCCTCAGAACTCCTTGTTTATTTTTCCTCACATAATATCCCTTTACTTGTTTAAGCTATTGCTGTGATGATTTTTGTTACTGACAGTCAAATTCATTCCTACTCAATGCAGTGGTCAGCATAATAATTCTGCCTGTTCCCCCTCTATTGTCATGTTCTGTATTTCCCCCGGGAGATCACATTCATTCCCTTAGCTTGAAAAACCACCTATGTGCCGATGACTCCCAAATCTAAATCTTCATTTTACTCAAAAAACGCTGAATAGATGTAACAAAACAAGATTATTCAATACATTAAATTTTTGCTATCACAGAAAGTGATAAAGGTATACAACAATACTCCAATCCTATGGAAAGCTAAGAAATATAAAGAGCCAGAGCCTCATATTCACACTGCAGAAAAGTTGTACAATCCCAACTATGTGCATATAACAGTTTCAGTAAAAAAATGAGAGAAAAAAGGAATATTGTCAGGGAAGTTGAAGAAAAAGAGACATGTGAACTTACAGGAGGATCCAAAGGATCCAAACCCACACTAGATAGTGTATATTTTCAAAAATATCTCACTAAATAATTGAATATAAATCTATTTTCTATTTGTTTTCATTGTGATATAATATACATTATATAAAATTATCATTTTAGCCATTTTTAAGTGTACAGTCCAGTGGCATTAGGGATATTCATGCTGTTGTGCAACCATCACTTCTACTCATCCCATTAAACAATTATTTCCTATTCTTCTCTCCCCTCGGTTTCTGGTAACCATCCTTCTTTATATCTCTATGAATCTGACTACTTGGGGTGCCTGAATAAGGGGAGTCACAGAGTATTTGTCCTTTTCTGAATAGCTGATTTCACTTAGTAAAATGTCCTCATGATTCATGTATATTTTACTATGTATCAGAATGTCCTTCCTTTTATAGGGCTGAATAATACTCCACTGCACATATACCACATTCTGTTTATCCATTCATCCATACACTTGGTTTGTTTTGACCTTTTGGCTACTGCAAATAATGCAGCTATGAATGTGGATGTTCAAATACCTGTTTCAGGTCGTGCTTTCAATTATTTTGTGTATATGACCAGAAGTGAAATTGCTGAATCAAATAATAATTGTTTAAATTTTTGAGGAACAGTTACACTGTTTTCCACAGCAGCCACATCATTTGACATTCCCACCAGCAATGCACAAAGATTCCAATTTTGCACATTCACGCCAACATCTGTTATCTGGTTTCTGGTTAGTTTTTTGTTTGTTTGGTAACAGCAGTCTTAATGAATGTGAAGTGGTATGTTTTTGTGGTTTTGATTTACACTTCCCTAATGATTAATGATATTGAGCATCTTTTCATGCACTTATTAACCACTGTATATCCTCTTTGGAGAAATATTTATTCAACTCCTTTGCCCATATTTGAATTGGATTGTTTGTATTTTTACTGTTAAGTTTTAGAAATTCTTTATATACTCTAGATATAGAGTATATAAATAGATATTAAATATATCTATTTTTCTTAGATCAGATGAGATCAGCCACATTCAGGGTGGTAAGGCCATAGACTAAATATATCTATTTTTTTTATTTTTTAAAATATTTTATTTATTTTTAGAGAGGGGAAGGGAAGAAGAGTGGGAGAGAAACATCAATGTGTGGTTGCCTCTCATGTGTCTCCTACTGGGGACCTGGTCTGCAACCCAGGTATGTGCCCTGACTGGGAATCGAACCAGCAACCCTTTGCTTCACAGGCTCGCACTCAATCCACTGAGCCACACCAGCCAGGGCTGATATATATATTTTTAAAGAAAACACTAATAAGAAAGTTGCTACCGAAATGACACCTTAAATACAGTTAAGAGAAATGTAGGTTAAATTATCTTGAACGGACCATTTATGATTAGGAGTAGTCTGAAAATATAATCCTTTCAAATATCAATTCCAAGGTCAAATTATTTTGAAGTCAAAAGTCTTTCCCCAAATAAACTCTCTTGTTTTTTTTCAGAAAGCTCACATGGGTATTCAAAACCGTTTACAAAATTTATTATTGATAACATTAATAAGAAACTAACATTCACATGATTTACATGAAATACTCAATGATACCCACACTTGTCAGTGTTTCAGAGTCACCACAATGCACACCTTGCGGCAATACCACTCATACTCCAATTTCTGTGAATGCTATGCCATGGAGCACAGGGGAGCACCCTCGTATACATAGACCACCCTGTAAATGGCAGTCCCAGGAGTTCCATGTAACACTGCAGCCCTATGGCATTCAAGTACTTAATTTTTATTACTATCGCTGACATAACTTGTAAAGATAAAAAGGCAAAGAATATCATTATGAAAGTGCACTTCTGGAATTCAACTCAATGACTCCCTAAGTTCTAAACTGATTTATTCATTCTTATCCAAATAAGTATTCATTCCTAGTTTTCCAAATGGTAGTAGTTTTACTACTTAAGTAGATAGCACTGTTGTCACTCTCTCTCAGCGTCCAATCCTCCTTTTTTGGTAATGTCTCAATTTCCCATTAGGCTACTACCTCTCCCCATTCCCAGTCCCTGAGTTTCAAGTAGCTCTAGAGATAAGCACAGGCTCTAAATTTGGACAATTTACAATTGCCAAGTGCTGGAAGCAACCTAAGTGCCCATCAGTAAATGAGTTGATCAAAAAACTATGGTACAGCCCTGGCTGGTGTGGCTCAGTGGATTGAGCACCAGCCTGAGAACCAAAGGGTTGCCAGTTCGATACCCTGTCAGGGCACATACCTAAGGGTTGCAGGCCAGGTCCCCAGTTGGGGATGCATGAGAAGCAACCACATATTGATGTTTCTCTCTCCCTTCTCCTCTTTCTCTCTCCCTTCCCCTCTCTCTAAAAGTAAGTAAATACAATCTTTAAAAAAACAAAACAAAACTATGTACATTTACACAATGGAATACTACACAACAGAAAGAAAAAAGGAGCTCCTACCCTTCACAACACCATGAATGGAACTGGACAGCATTATGCTAAGTGAAATAGGCTAGGCAGTGAAAGATAAATATAATATCATCTCACCTATAAGTGGAACCTAATCAATAAAACAAACAACCAAACAAAATATAATCAGAGACTCATTGAAATAAAGAACAAACTGACAGTAACCAGAGGGGAGGAGGGAAAGCAGTAACAGGGAAAGTAGGGGAGGGGTCATCAAGGAACATGTATAAAGGATCCAAGGTCAAAGACAACCAGGGTATGGGGAGGGGAGGGAAGGACTGAGGGTGAGAGGTGAGGGTGGGTGGGGTGGGGGAAAGTGGTGGCAGGAAAATGGAGACAACTGTAACTAAACAACAATTTAAAACAAAAAAAAGGAAAGGAATGGTACACAAAATAAGACAGTAAGATGCAGTCCCTGGAACTTTTGCTGGATTTTTAGTAAAGTAGTGTTTTTATCATTGCTAAGCTATTGGTAACCACTTCTGCCATCTCATAAGAAGGGCTAATCAGAGAATGAAGCCTTCACACACACACAACAAAAACAGCAGAGCACAGAGACAAACTTAAGACTGTCCTGATGATAACAATATCTTATATATATAAGTCCTTTCCCTCAATTTCTAGTACATAAGCCAATAAACATTTTCCCCTAGCTTTTTAGGGGCTCTCTGTCACTTCCTAGCCCTAATACGTATGGTCTGACATATTATTAGTCTTATCCCCTTATCCTTTTTTAAATTTTATTTTTTACTGAATTTATTGGGGTGACATTGGTTAATAAAATTATATAGATTTCAGGTATGCAATTCTACAATACATCATCTGTATACTGTATTGTGTTTACTACCCCAAGTCAAGTCTCCTTCCTCATCCTTTAAGTGTTGTCAGTGATAATTTTGATAACTCCTGAAGGTCTGTCTGCATTATAAGAAGCTTATAATGATAAATACATTAATATATAAAGGTTGACTCATTGGCCCCACAATGATTACTCTTATAAAGTATACTCTTACAAAAAATGCAAAATTGGTAATATATTAAGACATGGAAAATCTGCCAACCAGAATGTAAACATGAACTTACAAAAAGACACAAGAAAAAATTCCATTTTATTAAACCTCAGTTAAAATATCCCTGCCTAGTAAGAAACTGTATATATGATGTCATTATAGTTAGTAGAATAGACGTGAACAGAAAAAGGAGTGCTGTGAGAAGTTTTAACATAAAAGAAATGCAACATAAAACAGGAATTTTTCATTCGTTTTTTCCAATGGCACAAAATATCCATCTTACTTAGATTTAGAGTTTATATAAAATATACGTGCATTAAGTTTCCTACAGCACTGTAATTACCACATACTTGTGGCTCAAAATGACAAGAATTTCTTTTCTCACAAGTTCTGGTGGCCAGAAATCTGAAATTAGTTTCACCAGGCTGAATCAAGGTGAGGGCGGCATAAACACTCCCTCTGGAGTTTCTAAAATCAAATCTAGAAGCTTCTTTCAGTCAGTGGCTACCAGTATTCTTTGGCTTACAGGTACAACACTCTAATCTCTGCATCCTTAGCCACTTTGCCATCTGCTCTTCTGTGTACGTAAAATGTCCTTCTACCTCTCTCACAAGGATATTTGGGATTGTACAGGGTCCAGCACAAAGAATACCCCTTTTTTATTACAAAATCATAATCATGCAATTCTGTAACATAACAATATCACTCTCAAGCACACCATATGATTTTTTAGGTGAAATGTTCAAATTGCTGTCTATCTCACGCGAGACATTCATGTACCCTACTAACCACACTCAAGCAAGCCTTACTTCTGCTGGACCCTGTCTCTAGGGGCTACCCAGATAATCCAGAATAATCTCCCATCTCAAGATCCTTAATTTACTAAAACCTGCAAAGACTCTGCTATAAGGTGACATTTACAGGTTCCATGAATTATGATATATATATATATATATATATATATATATATATATAAAATATATATATATATTTTATGGGACCATTTTGTCAGCACACTACCAATTTCATGTCATTTTAATAACTATATATCCTTAAAAGGCTAAAAATATGGAAGCTAGATGTATCTTATATTCTCAAATTAAAATTTTTCAACAAGTTCTCTACTCATATTAGTATCAACACAAAAAGCTCCAAAAATGTCCTATATAAAATAAAAAGGGAACATTAAGACTCTAGTAAGAAAATATCTAGTAAGTATAGCTTTAAGAAGTTATTCACTTTAACTAAATTTAAATCTTATTCTTTGAAATCAAGAGCTATTATGACAATCCACTTTGTTACAAATTTAAAAATTAACATAAGACTTTACCTCCAGATCCTAACTGTTTATAGAATCTATATTCCAAATGTAGCTGTGGTGCTCTGGATTTCATGGGTTCCTAATTAAAAAACAAACAACAACAAGTTATTAAAAGATCATTAGGCCCCAATTCCAAATGTTATAAATCTAGGTGCCAGCTCTTACATAATGTAATATTTTACTAGGCATCTTTGACTTTCTAAGGTTAGATCAACTATACATTTATTTCAATGTAAAATAAATTAATGTCATAAACATACACAAGTTTAAGTAGCTATTAGGTCAATCATTAGAGAAATTTTTATGTTTGACTCTTTGACCCTGCAAAAAAAATCTACTCCGAACATTCCTGACTAGGGAAATGGTGACTCTTTCTTATTCCCAGCTTCTCTGAACTATGTACTTATTATGTAAAAGTTCTAAGTTAAAGAGAAGTCATAGAAAAGTAAAAAAAAAAAACATAAAGACAATGTAAATTTCAATGGTAACAACAGTATATTTTTTAAAAATTTTAGTTGGGATATAAAAGCAGTTCATAAGCATTAGGTCACAGAACATTCTGAATTGTATATACCCCACAACTATCACCTCAAAAAAACTTTAGAACATTTCTATCAGCCTTCCCTCAGAGATAAGCCCTTTTTGAATTCTCTCACCTTTGAATGTTTTGTTTGTTTTGTAGTTCATATAAATGACATTATATAGTATATGTTTTATATGTACATGTTTGGCTTTTTTCATTCAACATAATGTTTTTGAGTTTGACATATAGATAGAAACACATATACATATACAAACACAATATAAACAGAAGCAAAAAAGATTATAGATATAAGAAATAAACAATAAATGTGTTAAAATATCTGTATGAAACACAAACTATAAAAGGATAACAGAAAATTAGAACAAGATCCGACAGAAAGGTATGACAAAGTAATAAAATTTAAACAAAATCAAAAGAACTTCAAGAAATTAAAAAAACAAATAAATAACCAAAATTTAAAACTCAGTTTGCCATCAGATTAACACAAAAGAATAGAAAATCTGGACACTGGAAGATAGACAGAAAAATGTCTACAAATTAAAAAATTATGTAGAATGCATCTATATAAGTAATACAGAATGTATTATGAAGGAAAGAAAACAGAAAAAAGATGAGTGCTTTCTTAAGAGGGTCTAATATGCATTTGATAAGAGTCTCAGGAGGGAAGGAGGCAGGAAAGTGAGCAGAAACAATACATGAAAAATAATTTCTATATATATTCAAGACTTAATGAAAGAAAAACCACAGACTTATGAAGAATGTGAATCCCATACAAAATTAACTAAAGTAAAATTTTATATCAACATGCATCATAATAAAACTATGACCAACAACATAAACTTCAGGCAAGGAACTAGTAAAATCCCAATGGAACAACTGTAATCATAAGATTATTATTAAAGCAAACAATCAGCTTAGTCCTTAGGAAGCAGCTAAGAGTAGTAGAGTAGAGTAGTTAGAAGCACAGACACTGAAACAAATTGTTCTGGGTTTGAATACAAAATTCACTTGACTCATTGGGGATATGACTTTGGCAAATTATTCAACGTTTCTATACTTTTTAATGCCCTCAACTATAAAAGACGTAAAGGTTATCTTTTTTACACATATAACTACATAAATATATTTACAGTATACAGTATATTTATATAACTACATAAAACATATTAATATATAAATATATATAATAAACAATTATGGTAATAATGATATGGCATGAAAATAAACTAAAAAAGACATACCCATATATCTCATATATGAACATATATATGACTTAAAACAGTACCTTCCACATAATACTATATTAACTATAATTCTTCAGTTAACAATATAAAAGTATACAACCACAAGATGTAATAAAAGATGCCCACTTATGCAATCACAAATGAAATCAAATACGTAACTTATTTAATCACTAATATACCCTAGATCAGGGGTGTCAAACTCATTTTCACTGGGGAGGCCACATCAGCCTTACAGTTGCCTTCAAAGGGCTGAATGTAATTTTAGGTCTGTTTAAATGTAACTACTCCTCAACTAGGGGCAAGGAGCTCAGCAAGAAACAAGGTGCGGGGCCGAATAAAACAAGGTGGAGGGCTGGATTTGGTCTGCGGGCCTTGTGTTTGCCACCTGTGCCCTAAATTAATACAGAAACCAGATATAACTTAATTTAGTCAATTTAACTTGATTCTAATACTTTACTAGCAGGAAAACTTTATTATACCACTATGTAACAAAAGTCAACTCACCAAAGGATAACATTCTCAACATTAATAAAATGCAGTTTATCATATAGATGCAAACAAGATATGAAGGTGATGGCTAAGGTCAAATTTAAAAAACCAGCCTGAAACAAACTGTCAATCTGTACTAGGGTAACTAACATTTTCAATTGATTACTTTTAAGGCAGGTTGTGAACAAAACCTAGTTTATGTTTGGTACTTAGTACACTAAGTACTGCCAATATATTTTTGGATGAATTTCAGGTAAACAGGACTCTAGACCTCAATTCAACCTCAAAATACTAGGCATATAAAAGTTTCCCAGTCACCCCAAAGAACAATGAATAACCACAATTACTTATATGTAGTACTGATCACTGTGCTTTTAAAAAGGAAAACAGAGGAAAAATGTAAAAAAAAAAACCAAGAAAAATAATTAAGGGGATACTGATATAGAAGGAACATCAACTAAAAAGATGATATGTGTAAACCTAATAAGGATGAACAATGGCATGATAAATTTTACTAAGGCATCAATGGTGTCAATAGTGTCAAAATAAGCTGCAGATCTGAAAATAACAGGACCTAAAGGGAACCACTTAATGACTGAAATAAACAAACGAAGGTCAGCCTAGTGCTGCGGCTCCTGTTTTGACACAATGGTTTATCTGCCTTAACATATCAGTAAAATATCATTCACATGCTCCAGTGAGTAGATCTGCTCACTACAGGGTGCTGTATCAATAACATAGCACACGGATGTTGCTACACTCTAGTCTTTTTTTCTATTTTTTTATTATCTAACCATTTTTATTGTTATTCTACTACAGTTTTCCCAATTTTTTTCCTTTTCCCATCCTCCGCCCATCCCATCCCCTGCTCCCACAGTAGATTCCCACACTGTTGTCCATATCCATGGGTTATTCATACATGCTCTTTGTCTAGTCCCTTCACTTTCTTTCCACCATTAACCCCCTTCTTCTTCCCCTTCGGTCACTTTCAGTCTATTCCATGTTTCCATGTCTGTGGTTCTATTTTGTTCATTAGTTTATTTCGTTCATTAGATTCCTCTTAGAGGTGATATCATATGATATTTGTCTTTCACTGATTGGCTTAGTTCACTAAGCATAATATTCTCCAGTTCCATCCACGCTGTCACAAAAGGTAGAGTTTTCTTTCTGCTGCATAGTATTCCATTGTGCAAATGTACCAGTTTTTTGATCCACTCACTCAATGAGGAGCACAAAGCTGGTTCCAGCACTTGGCTATTGTATATAGCACTGCTATGAACACAGGGGTGCCTAAGTTCTTTTGAACTGATGATTTGGGGTTCTTAGGGTACATTTCCAGCAGTAGTATCACTGGGTCAAAAGGCAATACCATTTTTAATTTTTTAAGAAAATTCCATACTACCTTCCAAAGTGATGGCACCAGTCTGCATTCCTACAACAGTGCACTAGGGTCCCCTTTTCTCTGCATCCTTACCAGCACTTACTTGTTGATTTATTAATGATGGCCATTCTGACAGATATGAGGTGATATCTCACTGTAGTTTTAATTTGCATGCCTCTGATGGCTAGTGATGTTAAGCATCTTTTCAAACATCTATGGGCCATCTGTGTGTGTTCCTTGGAGAAGTGTCTATTCAGGACCTTTGTCCATTTTTTAATTGGACTATTTGTCTTCCTGGTGTTTAGTTGTATAGGTTCTTTATACATTTTCGAAATTAAACACTTGTCCAATATTTCACTGGCAAATATGTTTTCCCATGTGGTCAGTTCCCTTTTCATTTTGATTATTTCTTTAGCCTTACAGAAGCTTCTTAGTTCAATGTAGTCCCATTTGTTTATTTTTTTCCTCGTTTCCCTTGGCCTAGGAGATAGTTCAGCAAAAATATTACTACATGGGATATCATAAATTTTCCTGCCTACATTCTCCTCTAAGACTTTTATGATATCATGACTTATACTTAGTCCTTTATCAACTTTGAGTTTATTCTGGTGCATGGTGTAAGTTCATGATCTAGTTTCTTTTTTTTTTTTTTTTTTTTTTTTTTTTGGTATGTACCAGTCTAGTTCTCCCAACATTATTTACTGAAAAGGCTATCTTTTCTCCACTGTATGCTCATGATCCCTTTGTCAAATATTAATTGATCATAGAGACCTTGCTTTATTTCTGGTTTCTCTATTCTGTTCCAATGATTTATGTGTCTGTTTTTATGCCAATACCAAACTGTCTTGATTATAGTAGTCTTGCAATATAGTTTGATGTCAAGTATTGTGATCCTTCCTACTTTTTTCTTTCTCAAGATTGCTGAGGCTATTGGGAGTCTTTTTTTGGTTCCATAAAATTTTTTGAAGTATTTGTTGAAGATCTGTGAAATATAGCATTGGTATCTTAATAGGAATTTCACTGACTCTATAGATTGTTTTGGGTGGTGTGTACATTTTAATAATGTTACTACTTCAAATATATGACCACAAGTATACACTTCCACTTACTGTATCTTCCTTAATTTCTTTCCTCAATTTTCTATAGTTTTCCAAGTACAGGTATTTTACTCCTTGGGTAAATTTATTCCTAGGTATTTTTTCTTGTCGCTATAGTAAGTGGGATTTTTTCCCCAAGTTTCTCTTTCTGGTATTTCACTGTTGCGAAAAAATGCCATCTATCTCTGAATATTGACTTTGAATACCACTATTTTGCCCAATTCACTTATTAGATTATTTTTTGGGTGGAGTCTATAGGATTTCCTATGTACACTATCATGTCGTCTGTGAATGATGACAGTTTTACTTCCTCTTTTCTGGTTCAGATGCCTTTTATGTCTTTTCTGAGCTGATCACTGTGGCTAGAACTTCCTGTACTATGTCGAATAAAAGTGGTGAAAGCACCACTCTTGCAAGCAGACACCCTTGTTTTGTTCCTGATCTTAAGGGAAAAGCTTTTAGTTTTTGCCTGATGAGTACATGTTGGCTGTATATTTCTTAAATATGGCTTTTATTATGTTGAGGTACACTCCCTCTATTCCCACTTTGCTGGGTGTTTTTATGGGTGCTGAATTTTACCAAATGTTTTTTCTCCATCTATGGATATGATCATGTGAATTTTCTCCTTCATTTGGTTTATATGGTGTATTATGTTGTTGATTTGCAAATATTGTACCATCTTTGTATTCCTGGGATGAGTCCCACTTGATCATGGTATATGATCTTTTTAATGTATTTCTGAATGTGGATTGCCAATATTTTGTTGAGGACTTTAGCATCTATGTTTATCAGAGAGACTGGCTAGTAGTATCTTTCTTTGTTGTGTCTTTATCTGATTTGGGAATTAGGATGATACTGGCCTTATAAAAGGGGTTTGGGAGTCTTCCCTCTTCTTGAATTTTTTGGAATACTTTGAGAAGGATATTAGTTCTTCCTTAAATGTTTGGTACCTGTGAAGCCATCCAATCCAGGGCTTTTGTGTGCCAGGAGTTCATTGATTACTGCCTCAATTTCACTAGTTGTTATCAGTCTATTTAGGCTCTCTGCTTCTTCTTGATTCAGCTTTGGAAGATTATATGTTTCCAGAAATTTGTCCATTTCACTCAGATTGGCCAATTTCTTGGCGTATAGTTGCTCATAGTAATTTCTTTCAATTATTTGTATTTCTGTATTGGTTATAACATCTCCTCTTTCCTTTCTGATTTTGTTTAATGTATACCCTCTTTTGTTCTTGATGAGTCTGGTTAAAGGTTTGTCAATTTTGTTTATGTTTGCAAAGAACTAGCTCCTGGATTTATTGATATTTTGAATTGTTCTTTTAGTCTCTATGTCATTTAATTCTGCCCTGATCTTTATTATTTTCTTCTTTCTACTTGTTCTGGCCTTTGTTGTTGTTCTTCCAGCTTTTGTAGATGTAGGGTTAGGTTGTTTACTTGAGATTTTTCCATCTTCTTTAGGTAGGCCTTTATTGCTATGAACTTCCCTCTTAGTATTGCCTTCACTGTGTCCTAAAGGTTTGGGGTTGTTGTGTGTTCATTTTCATTTGCTTCCAGATACTTTTTCATTTCCTCCTTGATCTCATTGTTGACCCATTCCTTATTTAATAACATGTTATTCAGTCTCCCTGTATTTGAATGTTTTGAGTATTTTTTCCTCAAGGTTGGTTTCTAGTTTCAATCCATTATGATCTGGGCACGTTTGACATGATTTCAATTTTCTTGAATCTGCTGAGGTTTCTTTTATATCCCACCATGTGGTCTGTCTTTGAAAATGTCCATGTGCATTTGAAAAGAATATATATATTGCTTCTAGGTATGAAAGGTTCTGTATATATCAATTAAGTCCATTAGATGCAGAGCGTCATTCAGTGCCACGTATCCTCACTCATTCTTTGGAAGATCTATCCATTGTTGACAGTGGGTGTTAAAATCCCCTATGACAACTGTATTGTTATCACTACCTTTCTTGAAGTCCTCCAATATTTTCTTTATATATTTAGGAGCTCCCATGTTGGGTGCATAAATGTTTACAAAGGGTTATATTCTCCTTTGGACTATTCCCTTAAGCATTATGTAGTGACCTTCTTTATCCCTTTTTATGGCTTTTGTTATGACATCTATTCTGTTTGATATAAGTATTGCTACCCCAGCTTTCTTTTTGTGTTCGTTTTCTCAGAATATTTTTTTCTCTATCCCTTCACTTTCAGACTGTATAGATCTTTTGTTCTGAAGTGGTCTCTTGTAGACAGCATATATGCAGATTGTGTTTTCTTATCAATTCAACTACCCTATGTCTTTTGATTAGAGTACTGAGTCCATTTACACTTGAGGTTATTATTGACAGGTACTTCTTTGTTGTCATTTTTCCACACCTGTGTTTCTCTCTCTTTCTCTCTTTCTTGTACACACGCAAGCTCTCTCTCCTCCTTTTTACAGAAGTCCCTTTAGTATCTCTTGCAGTGCTGGCCTAGTGGAAATGTACTCTTCTAGCATTCTTTTGTCTAGGAAGCTCTTTATTTCACCTTCCATTTTAAGTGAGAGCCTTGCTGGATAGAGCAGTCTTAGTTGTAGGCCCTTCTTTTCATTACCTGGATATAATTTCATACTAACCCCTATTGGCTTATCCTGTTTCTGTTGAGAAAACAGGTGATAGAAAAAATAAAATTCCAAACTCAAATAATCAAAAGCAGGAGAAAGGCAAAATGGAGTAAGACAGAGGAAAAGTACCCTATGAGATGGGAGATACAAAAAATATAGTGAACAAACAGGAATACAGTTGAAGAAGAACAGCAATAGCCATTAATATCCATGCTAAACAAACCACAATTTATAAAAGTGGAAACAAAATAAGGAAATTATAACTAAAGGGGACAAGAATGTAAGCTGACTAAAGGAAGGAAGAATGATACTGAAAAGATAAACAGGAGAAATAGTAAGAGTAAGGAATAGAAATGAGGCGTAGCATGGGGGGAGATAAAATTTACAATGAAAACAAGAAAGTGCAGGAAGAAGGCAAAGTGGACTAAGACAAGGGAAGGGTACAATGTGAGATTTGAAATAAAAATAAAATAAAAAACAGTGTAAAATCTAAATAATAAAAAACAAAGAATAGCTGAATTACAATTGAAGCAGAAGAATAAATATTAAAAGGTTATACAAAAGAAAGGAAAAATAAGACAAATTCTGGAGAACAACAAGGTAGAATTCATTTCAGCAGAGTTTGGAGTTTACCTTCTGTCTTCTCTTTCTGGATCTGCCTCTGGCTTTTTATCAGCTCAAGGTCCCAAGGTAGCACCACCCTGGGTAACCCAAGGTAATTCTGGCAGCACCACCTTTATCCGCTTCACCGGCCTCTAAAGGGAGCTTCTGTTGTGACTGGGAGGGTGGGATCCCTGGAATTCCCATGGGAGGCACTATTCACTCTTCTGGGAAAATTGTGGGTGTGTTTCCCCTGCCCCACCCATCTTGGTCTGCCCCAGCTTATTTTCAATAATGTATAGTTCCTGATGAACTAACTGTCCATTTCAAGGCAGGGGCCAATCTGTGTAAGAGGATCAGCTCTTTCCTGCTTGGTACTGATAGCAGCTCTGTGTGCACGCTGAGGCTGGGCAAGGCCCTTACTCCCCCTTGCTGCACCAATTTCTGATCTCTCTGCTTTGCTGGCCTCAGTAGAACAGAGCCTTAGGAACAAGTATGTTTTGTCTCCCTGCAAGTTCAAAATGGGCCTGTTAGGCATTTTTCTTTCTGTCTTTCTCTTGCAAATATGCTCCCTGCGGAGGGTTCCTGAGCCTGTCCTGCCTGTTCTGCAAGAGGTGGGGGTTGGAGATGCACCCTTCCTTCCCAGAGGATAGATCTCCACTGAAGAAGGGGGCCTGTCTGGCTGTAAATAATCTCAGGTGCTCCACTCCTACCCACCCAGTTCTCAGCCCACTGTGCTTGCAGCAGATACAGTCCCAAACTCTCCACTCTGCACAACCTCCAGCATGCTTGCCACACCAGGCTGAGGCCACAATCTCTCTGCCCACCTACAGTCAGTGGGATTATACCATGTCCTCAATACTTTCTTTCCACTTGCTAGCAGTACAGCTGCACAGGAGGTCTCTGCCCAGCACACCTCCATTCCCCTTTTGAAAAGTCTCTCTAGGCACTCACAACCGCAGTCCTGAGTCACTATCAGGCTGTATGTACACACCACCTCTCCAAAAAGCCAAAAGTCTCTCAGTCATGGCTGGTCACATCCTGCCTCCTCCACCTGACCCAGGGGCAGACAGAATTCCTCTTTCACTGGCACTCTCCCAGTTGGTATTTGCCACTGCAGCTATGGATGTGCTGCTCGCTGTTATGTGTATACAGTCTGCATCTCCCAGACTTTGTGTATCCAAGTCACTCCTAGCCCAGGTCTGGGGAGTTCTCGGCCCTGGGAGGAAAAGGAGCTGCAAAGCTGTAATTTCTCACTAGGCTATCCATGCTGCAGGTGGTATGCATGGGGTATTTCCCCTTCACCCTATAAAATCTCCTTACCCTCCACTGTGAGGCATCTTCTGCATTCCTTGGCTTCCAAACTTCATGTTAGCTAAAATTCTGTTGAATGTTCAGTTTATTTTTCGAAAGGTCAGCCAAGTATCCATGTTGGGGACAAGAGCAAGTGGACTCGGCTTCCACATATTTGGCCACCATTTTCTCAGTCTCCCACATTTCTATTCATGTGTGCCACCCCCATTCCCAACACCACGTGATGTCTAGATTCTAGATAACTGGCATAGAACACAGAAAAAGGAAGAATCCCAAAGAAACAAAAGTTGGTAATACCATTCAAACAATGTCCAATCCCTGCATTCTGAGCCTCCTTGTTGTGAGTCATACAACTAACTCCTCTTGTCCTGATTTCATGTTCATGAGGGAAGCTTGTCATTTTAACTTAGCTTTCTATGTATATGAGCCTATAGAAAAATAACATTATTTAAACTGATTTAGGCATTCTGAACCTATAACAGTAAAATACTTCATTGTAAAATTAGAAAATAGAGACCTGGCTGGTGTGACTCAGTGGCTTGTGCGCCCGCCCGCGAACCAAAAGGTTGCTAGTCAGATTCCCAGTCGGGGTACATGCCTGGGTTGCAGGCTGGGTCCCCAGTAGGAAATGTGTGAGAAACAACCACACACTGACGTTTCTCTCCCTCTCTTTCTCCCTCCCTTCCCCTCTCTCTCTAAAAGTAAATAGATAAAATCTTTTTAAAAATAAAAAATTAGAAATGAACTCTTCCTAAATATTTCTGAAAACTTGAGGGACTGCGTGAATTGACTGAATTTACCTCTGTCACCATTAACAATGGTGATCATAATGAGATAAACAAACCAGATTTTCTGACATAGAGCCAAGAAGCAGACTTTAAAACCAAGATCACCTCCTCTAGGTAAATGCCAGGCCAAATCCACATGTCAGCCAGCCAGTCTTTGTGGCACCACAACCCTACTGTACACCTTATTTCCTAGATAAAATAAACACTTGTTGTAATGAAATTTGGTCTACACTCACAAATATGCTCAAAATTAAGTAGTACAATTTCAAGCTTATCACAAAAGATTTTCTATTTCTTCCACTTGCCTCTTCCTCTAATCATCCTTTATATATTAATCTCACATTACCTTACTGCAGTGGTTATATTGTCAGGGACAAGATTGAGAATGTCGGGCAGACTGGAGAAACAAAGCCATACTTTAACCTTTTGGAAACCTGACTAGAATACCAGATAGAAAAGATGTGCCAAAAAATATATGTTATAAAAATTTCCAGATCCCAACTCTTCCAAAAAAAGGAGATGCTTTAGAGCTGTCATACCAGGCACATTTAGGACTTCAGGACAGTCCCATGAGAGTGTGCTTTCCTTGCTGTCCTCCACCTACATCACGCATTTCTGAATCCCTAAAGGTCAAGCGGTAGCAACCTTTATAATATTTAAAATATCAATAGAAGAATAGAGATTTCAGAAGCTACCTGGAAATTGTTTCAAAGAATCCTAAATTAAAAGGGCACTTTTGTTCAAATGTATGAATCAGAAAGAGAAATCTTGATTTCTAATTTTTACCTAATTAAAAATGGCAATATGCCAGCTTCCTTCAATTAAAAATAGCACCAAAATTCAAAAATTCAATTCTGTAATGCTGCCAAAGTAAAGAGATTGCGTTTTCTTGGCATAGGAAGACACCAACATCCTACACCTTATCATATACTTGAGAAGCCTGATGACACTAGGAGATAAGTAACAAAAGATTAGTTTTGCCTGTCGCTTTCCCAATAAACACTCAAGTTATAAATAATATGAAAATGTAAAAAGTAACTAAAATATAGGTTAATCATTAAAGAAATTAAAAGGAATTAAGGAAAAATAAGACATGAACTTACCAGTTTAATCGCCACATATTCATTTGTATATAAATTTTTCCCTTAAAAAAAAGAAAGAAATGTTAGATTTTACCAGTAACTAATTTTTAAAGATATATTATAGCAAACTGCACTCTATGTGAAAAAAGAAAAGAACACATATAATGCACTTAGAGAAAGCGTAGGTTGCTTCCAACTATGTAACAAAAGCCTCAGTGATGAGGAAATACTAATCAGCTCAATAACATATTTAGTATTGCCCAGAACTCAGAATAGAAAGTGATACTAATAAATACATCAGCCCACTTACAAAAATAGAATCTTATTTTGTCGGAATATTGTACATAACTTATTAAAGTAATCAAGAGTTGAACACAACGCTAACAAAATTTCAAAACCAGAACTCCTATATAAAAACAGAAATACAAATTCCTCTCCCAATCACCACCTCATTTCCAAATCATCATTATGAACTGTAATCTTGTTGGGGTTCATATATAATACAGTAAAGAGAATAAATACATGGAAAAATCAATAACATATTTGAAATAAAACAGTATTATTCAATTATTAGTTCTGATAAACTAGCTAAGTACTTTGAGAGGGAAAAAAGTTATTAGCACTTGTATAACCAAATTAAATCCCAAATATTTTGAGTTAGATACAAAGCACAAAACAAGAATATTTTTATTTTTAAATTTATTTTTCAATTACAGTTGACATCCAATATTATTTTAGTGTCAGTTGTACAACAGGGATTACACATTTATGTACCTTAGAAAGTTATCCCCTAACTCTAGTACTCATCTGACATGGTACATAAGGTATTATAACATTAATAACTAATTCCCTATGCTATACTTTATATCCCTCTATTTTTATAACTGCCAATTTATACTTCTTAATCTCTTCACTTTTTTCTACCCATCCCCAAACCCCAAGTCTCAGTCTGGCAACCATCAATTTGTTCTCTGTATCTATGAGTTTGTTTCTGTTTTCTTTGTTCATTTATTTTGTTTACTAGTCACCACATATAAGTAAAATCATATGGTATTTGTCTTTCTTGGACTTATTTCACCTAGAATAATACCCTCTAGGTCCATCCATGTTGTTGCAAATGGCAAGTCCTCATTCTTTTTTATGGTTGAGTAATAATCCTAGTATATATGTACCATATCTTCTTTATCTGTTCTTCTATCAATGGACACTGAGGTTTTTTCCACATCTTGACTATTGTAAATAATGCTGCAATGAACACAGGGGTGCATATATCTGAGGAAAATATTTATCAGCCCAATATATGGAAGATTTTTCTCAGTATTAAAAGTGGAAAAAAATTAAAAGGTCAGATTTATACAGATTTGATTGCATAGAATATTTTAAGTTTTTCATGTTGGAAAAAACCTACCAAAAAGACAGGTAAATGACAAACCAGAATAAACATTTAACATCATTCGTATGTAAAGAATTCAAATGAGGCCCTGGCTGGTGTAGCTCAGTGGATTGAGCATGGGCCTATGAACCAGAGTATTGCGGTTAGATTCCCAGTCAGGGCACATGCCTGGGTTGCAGGCCAGTTCCCAGCAGGAGATGCACAAGGGGCAACCACACATTGATATTTCTCTCCCTTTCTCCTTCCCTCCCGCTCTAGTGATAAATAAATTTTAAAGAAGAATTTAAATGAATTAATCTTTACAATAGCAAGTCGAAAATAATCTAAAAAGGCCCAATGGGTGAATATCTGTAGCCCAAGTAAAATACTATGGAGAATTTTAAAAGCAATAAGTACATGAAGAAAATTTGATATGTAAATTTGTTTCTTTACAAATACAGTTAAAAAGAATAAAAATAGAGTGTATAATTTCTGAATTGCTAGTATTCTCCATAAGCGTGTAAAATTTTTATTTAAAAAATACAACTATGATAGGTTTATTGTCGTTTTTATTTTTAACAACTGTGATAATAACTGAACCTGGCCACACTGGCCACTGAACACAGAACAGACATGCATCAACTTTCACACATGTGATTTTCCAGCATAACCTACCTAACTTCCTTTTATAAAGCAGCTAATGAATGGCAATAAAACTTCTGGACAAAACCTCAAGTCTTAGATGTGTTGCCTCCATTGTACAGCAGTTTGTTCATATAAATACTATAATACTTTTCTGAATTTTATCCTTATTTTATAAAAATAAATGAAAAAATAAAAGAGCATTCATACTGAACTAAACAGCATATGTCTCATAAACCCATTATAATTATCAGAAAAATGGACCTCAACAAGAGTATCAAAAGTGGTGAATGTTAAGCTGTATTCAGGTACTTGTTGAGCCCATATTTTTATAAATTATAAATCATATATTTTTAGTCAGTAAGTTTAGCATTTAGCTGTACTTTCATGCACATTTTCAAGAATATTTTATGTATGAAAAATTTAGGTTTCCTCTAAAAAGTATATAGTGAATAATTTAATCTTAGAGAAATGCTGCCTAACAAAGAAACAATTCAATTTTGAGTTCAAAGATGTAATTTGTATTTTCTCAAGCCATTATGATCTTTTCATGATTATTTTATATGTGATACTTATTTACATGTACATGAGGGCTAAATATTTACAGGAGACAAGAAATCAGGTTTAATACAGACTCCACAGAACCAAAATATACCAAATTCTCCTAAAAGTACTTTTTGTTGACATTTATTTGTCAACATTTGTTGACAAATGTCTACTTTTATATCACAGCAGAAAGCACTAAATCCTAAAAGCATGATCTCTTCTTGAACATTAGAGATTTTGCTGAACTTTGAGGCTTATATTTACAAACATGAACAATGATTAAACAATACTTCCAATGCAATTTTGTCATCTAGCACAGGCATAGAGCTGGCTTTTAATCAATATTTGTTATTTGCATCACCAAACAAATGATACACACACTATGTGTTTTTGTATACAGTACGAGTGAGAGAGGAATGTATGTGTAGAGGGAATCCAGTTAAGAGAAGGCTACAAGTAGACTGGTTCTAGCTAACTGATGTTTTAGTCCAATTTTAGAAGCTATTCCCAATAGAAATTTGTACCACATTAATCTTTAAAATATCCTTGTGCCATTTTTGTAGTATATGGATAATAATTAGAAAACCGGTATGTTCCATAAAAACAATGTATGTGTTTATAGCAGGAACCTCGTTACCCACCAGTATCTATGCCCCACCTTCTATAAAAACAGAATGCCCTGATTTTTTAATGGTTATCCAGCTAGAGACTACATTTCTAGCCTGTTTCATACTGTGTGGCCATTAAGTTCTGGATATTAGGTATCACTACAAAATCCCAAGAAAAAAGGTTCTCCTATTCCTTCTTCTTCTTGCTGGCTGGGAGCAACAACTGGAGCAAACGCCTTATGCACAGAGACCAAAGCCACATACTGAGGATGCAGAGGTACCCTGACGGCCTTGGGTGCTCTCCGTCTGGTTTGTGTTATAAAAGAAAAGAAAACTATTTTGCTTCACACCATTTTGTTATAGCATCATAGTCTATTCCTTATTATTACATTCTTCAGATAAGATATATAGTATGCTTCAGTTAGGAACAGTTGAAAAAATCAATAAACATAATAATGATGAACCCATTTAAACCTACGTATTTACTTGATATATAACATAAAGCCTGCAGAATTTTCAACAATTCTTAAATATAAACAATAATATAGACTTATGAGCTATACAGAAATAAGAACAAAAATAAAAGACGTTATGAAAACTCCTGTGTCATACTTAATTATGTCAAAATTTTACAATATTTTATTCATAAAGTGATATTTAATACTCTTGTGCTGTTTTTTTTTTAAATGTGATACTCAGTCAGGTGTAACCACAATAGGGGACAAAAAAGAGGCTCAGAAAAACAATGTGTATTATGCTCATAAGTCCTCCAGGACAGATCACGGGAAGCATAATGTTTTGGTCAGGATGTAGAAGGCAGAAGCAAGGAAAGAGCTTAGGCCAAGGCCTTCGGTTTCCATGGGAAAGGCAAGGCAGTGCAGGATAAAGAATTTAGAACTGACTAGTTTGATTAATTCTGGTAGCAAATAATTCTGGTGGCCTCTGGACTAAATAGGCGGTTCTCTAGATGCCTTGTACCTAGCCATGAAACGATTAAGAAAGAAGACTGCCTCCCAGAGTGTAAAACCCAGATAGAGGAGATACAGCTCTGGACGGTTTAGTTTGCATATCCAAGACATGACCCCAACTGAGAACTGGCTAGCCCCAGGAAGAGCAATCTCTCCCCAGCCAGAAAGGTTTGGCAAGATGTCAAAACATCTTAAAGCATACACAAAATGTATAAAACATATAGAGAATACATAAAACATGCAGAAAAAAATATATATATATACAGTATAATTCTGCATTTTAGCTAGCTATATTTGGTCTCATTCAATGCCTGTTAAAAACATTTATAGGGGTTTCAGTGACTGTCTAAGCTAGAAAATACATCTACTAACATGCAGAATGCAAGCATTACTACCAATACATATAAAAATATAATAAAACCAAAATATATTAATTCATCATTTTCCAATAAAAAATAGATAAACTGATGGTAAAGAATTTGCCTAAAATTAATTTCAGACTATTGTTTAAGATGTTTATGTTTTAAAAATCTCAACACTAATTTTTCATACCTAACTTTATTTTTTAAATAATTACCCATAAAAATAGTTTGATCAGTGAGTAAATACTGTCTCTTCTTGGTGCATTTGGGATTGTGTGGAGGTGCAACTCCTATTTAGCGTCCAAGAAGTTTGGACCACAGGCAGTGGAACAGTCCTCTAAAAAATAAAAAATACAAAAAATAAAAACACCTGTCCAACCCAAACTGCCAATAGCAACTTTGTTGAAAACCACTTACATACAATATGTATAGCTTATATTTTCTTACCCAAAAAGTAATCACAAAAGTTTTAGTGCCAGAAATCAAATGTCTGAGATGTGTCATAAATGTGGTTTTAAAAAGGCACTTTAAGAATCTAAACCAGCTTTTGATAAGCATGTTTATCCAGGTATGAAAAGAATAATGCTTATAATAACTTTTTCTGCCTTAAAAAAAGAAGTAAAATGTCCCATTAGTAATGTTCAAGTGTCAAAAGTATATTATAAATATACATAAAACACAGATACATATATATAACATTTAAATAAACATATATAAATATATAATAAACATCCAAAGATAAAATAAGTAGATACAGATAGATAGGTAGGTAATAGATGGATAAATGGATGGATGGACTAACAAATCATCTTATTACTATTACTCTCCTCCTTATTCATAGACTACTGCTTTTCAGTATATAGCATATTAGCTTATATAGCATATATTCAGTATATAGCATACATAGCATATATTCATAGATTCCTGCTTTTCAGTATATAGCATATATAGCTTCAGTATATGGGACATAAGAGTTTTTTATGTTGCATTGGTTAAAATGGTTCAGGAGATTTCTTTGTGTATATATACACATACACACACATACATACACACTGCAGATATGTAGATGCACGTAGTTATTTTGAAATGAATCCTATGAAACCAATTTTAAATAAAAGTGACCAAAGTATTATATAGTATTATATTCATATATACAATAGACAGATATAATGCAAACATATATAATTTAATACATAACTGTAGAATTAATTTATATAAATTTAAGAATATGTACATATAACATGCCATAATTTTAATTTTTAAAAAGAATTATCTTGATACCATATTTTAAAAGAACAGAATCATCATTTACCTAAAATATGCAGGTATAGTGCTAATCCTTTTATATTGTCACCTAATTTAATCTTTGCAATAATGTACATAATGGAAATAATACCATTTTAAAATTGAGGAATTTGAGGCCCTGTATAGTTAAGTGACTTATGTGTTCCATAATGCTAGGAGCAATAATTATATTTTTCAGTGTATTATCAGGGCCTAATCATGCCTGACACATAATAAACATGCAATAAATTCTGAATGGATGGATGATGGTGCTCAAAGTTAGACAAGTAAATAAACTGGTTTTTCTAAGTCCCAAATCAGAAACAGCTTAAGAAATTAAAAATACCTAATTCAATATCCTTCAAAAAATATCAGTCGCCCTTTAAAACATTTGAGTCCCTACTAAAATGCAAAAGAGTATTCCAGTCACATCATATTACAGCAATATACAACATATGTCATTACCTTTTACTTGCTTGCCTCACTTAAAGATTTAATGTATGGTACATTAACTACACAAAACACTAATAAAATGAGAGAATAATGACAAATTAGGGTATTTTTACAAAATGAAAGGAAAAGTAGTTGAGTACATAAACACACCGTTGAACTTATCTCTAACAAGTAGAGTTGGATCTAAGAAAATGTGACGGCAAGTCTTTTCTTTTTATTTCCTAAACTTCCTCTATTGGTGGTCCATTAACCAGAGCCCTCAAGGTACCTCAATACTGACTCCCATATAACCATGCTGCCCTCCTTGTTTCTGCTCAGTAAACATGACATCTCTAATAAAAGTTAAAAATCTAGATTTTGGTTCTGCGCCTATCATTAAATTGCTGTTTGACGTTTGGCAGGTAACCTTGCCTGAGTTTCAATTTCCTTAAATGTAGAGTTTGGAAGTTTAATTGTATCAATGTTTCTCAAACATGCCTGATTATAAAAATAAACTGAATCAACCTTTGTATCTCCCACTCTGAGCCCTGTCCTGGATACACTCTGGGGGGTGGAATAAGTTACAACAACATAAATTTTACTGATTTTTATGGAGTTTCAGTATAATACCTCAACTTTAAGCCATACATATTCTCCAAAAGTGATCAGTTACTAAATTTCAGATCTGAAAAAGTAGCCTAAACACAATTATCATTCCTAAGTAATACAGTGCAAAGGCTTCCCTGGCACCTATTTCAGCCTTCTATGACTTTTCAATTTACTTTCTTTTTCTCACATTCTGCATGGTTAATCTCAAGCAAATCGATATTCCCATATAAAGAATTCTTCACAAATGAACATTCAAGTACATTAAAAATTTCCCAACTTCTATATTCTTTAAAATTACAACAAACTAAACAATAACTAAATCATTTTCAACAGAAAGTATCCATTTTAAAAAATGCTTCCAACATTTTTTTATAAAAGAATAAACAAAAAAAGAATCTTACCTAATCGTAGTTCTCCAAAATTGCCACATCCAATTTTTTTTCCAACTCTGAAATTAGGTCCAACCATTAAAACTCCAGAGGATGAAGACCCAGTTCCTCGAGTGTTGTGTCCCGATCGACCACTAGGTCGAGCCATTCTATCATCTGATTTGTCCTTGTCTTTCTTTTTATTATCCATATCAAGTTTCTGGTACTCCACTTTGAATTCTTTAATCAAGACAAGTACACTGAAATAGGGTATTGTGAGAATAGGTACATCACTAGGTCACTGTACCAGGTGGGTAATGTTAACATTCAAATTAACAGTAGGTAGTCAATTAACTGGTGCGTGTTCATCCCATTCGTAAAATTTTTCTCAGTTGTCTTTTCAGCAAAACATGTCTTCAAAATTTTATTTTCAATGATGTGCACTGATGATGATAGGGAGCTAAAACAAAAAAGAAAATTAGTCACCTTAAAGCATTCAAAAAATGTATGTTTTGGAAGTTAATAACAAAGTTCAGGGAATGGATTACTGCTATTTATTTACTGATGCCTACTAAAACCAAGCTACAGTAGTCTCTTAAATTAATGATTATTCTTTGTTGCTATACTTTAATATGCAGATACCACAAAAAAGGAAGAAATCAAGGATTCAGCTGTATGTCTTAAAAATAAAAAGGTAACAAATGTACTCAGCATTTTATAAGCCAATATACATTCACTAAACTAAACCTTTCAATTTAAAATCATTTCAATACTAAAAACAATCCAGTAAGTCAATACAAAAATTTCAATTAAAAAGCAGAAAAAGAGAATATTTTGAAAATTAGTAAAATCTCAATAAAAATATCTCCATATGTTCATTGTTCATACACTTAATTTTCAAAGTCATTTTCAAATATATATTCCCATTTGATCTTCACTTATTCAAGTATTTATTACCCACCAGCTATACATTGGAATGGTGCTCAGAATTCATAATACAAAGATCATTCTTGCTACCTATCAAAAAAATTAATTATTAATGTAACATTTAAACTGGGTTTAAAAAATAAATGTACTTTTTCAATCAGACAAGAAGAAATAAAAGGCATCCAAACTGGAAAGGAAGAAATAAAACTGTCATTATTTGCAGATGACATAATACTGTATATATAAAACCCTAAAAATTCCACCAAAAAAACACTACCAGAACTGAAATATGAATTCAGTAAAGTAGCAGGATAAAAAATAAATGTTTAGAAATGAACTGCATTTTTATACACCAATAATGAACTATCAAAAAGGAAACTAAGAAAAACAATCTCATCCACAATTGCTTCAAAAAGAGTAAAGTACCTTGTAATAAATTAGCCAAGGATGTAAAAGCCATACTCAGAAAATTATAAGACACTGAAGAAAAGAATTGAAGAAGATACATATAAGTGGAAGCATATACCATGTTCATGGATAGGAAGTATTAACACTATTACAATGTCCATACTAACTAAAGCTATCTACACATTCAATGCAATTCCTACCATAGAACTAGAACAAATACTCCAAAAATTTATATGCAACCACAAAAGACCCCAAATATCCACAACAATTTTGAGAAAGAACAAAATAGAAAGAATCATACTACCTGATATCAAACTATACTACAAGACCATGGTAATCAAAACAGCATGGTACTGACACGAAAGCAGACATATAGATCAATGGAACAGAATAAAGAACTGAGAAATAAACCCATGCCTTTACGCTAAGTTAGTATTTGACAAAGGAGGCAAAAACATACAATGAAGTAAAGATATCCTATTTAATAAATGGTGTTGGGAATATTAAACAAATATATGTGCAAAAGACATAAAAACAGACCACCTTCCTTCACCATACACAAGAAAAAACTCAGAATGGATTAAAGACTTCAATGTTAGTCTCAAAACCACAAAAACCCTAAACAACATGGGGAGTAAAATGTCAGACATTTCTTATGGCAATATTTTTTCTGATATATCTCCTTGGACAAGGAGACCAAAAATAAACAAATGGGACTACATCAAACAAATTGGACTACATCAAACTAAAAAGTTTTTGCACAGCAAAGTAAACCATCTACAAAATACAAAGACAACCCACTGAATGAGAGAACATATTCACTAGTACATCTGATAAGGGAATACCCCAAATTTTTAAAACCTTGTAAAACTCAACACCAAAAAAAAAAAAAAAGCCAAACAATCCAGAAAAGGCAGAAAAGTGTACTTGAACAATTTTTAAAATGTTAAAAATAAATTAAGTAAATAAGTAAATAAATAAAAACCAAACAATCCAATTAAAAAATGGGCAATGTACCTGAATAGACACTTCTCCAAAGAGGACATGCAGATGGCCCATAGCCATATGGGAAAATGCTTGATGCAACTAATCACCAAAAAATGCAAATGAAAACCACAATGAAATACCACTTCACGCCTGTCAGAATGACTATCATCAGTAAATCAACAAAGAAATGTTGGCAAGGATGCAGAGAAAAGGGAACCTTTGTGCACGGTGGGTGGGAATGTACACTGGTGCAACCACTGTTGAAAGCAATATGGAGTTACCTCAAAAAATTAAAAATGGAACTGCTGTATGACCCAGTGATTCCACTTCTGGGAATTTATCCAAAGAAATCAGAAGGAATATATACACCCAAATGTTCATTGTAGTGTTATTTACAATAGCTAAGATTTGGAAGCAGCCCAAGTGTCCCTTAGTAAGTGGATAAAACAGCTATGCTACATCTACACAACGGAATACTACTTGGCTGTTAAAAAGGGAAATTTTACCCTTTGCAACAGCATGGATAGACCTGGAAAGCATTTCCCAGCATGGACAGACCTGGGAAATTTTACCCTTTGCAACAGCATCGATAGACCTGAAGAAAACCAGTCAGAGAAAGACAAGTACCATTATGATTTCACTCATAAGTGGAATCTAATGAACAAAATGAACTAACATGCAAAATAAATACATACTCATGGAGAGCAAGTTGACATCTGTGGGTCAGAGGAGAGATTTGGTAAAAAATAAATAAAGAGAAAGAACTCATGGGCACAGACTAACTGTGGTGATTGCCAGGAAGGAGATAAAGGAGGTCCTGAGGAGATAAATGATGATGGATAGAGATTTGACTTGGGGTAGTGAATACATAATACAGTGTGTATTTGGTGTGTTGTAGAATTATGTACCTAGAACCTGTATAATTTTGATAATCAGTGTCACTTCAATAAATTCAATTTTTAAAAAACTCACTGGATCTGTGAAGCTAATAAAATGAAAGAAAAATAGCAAAAACAATAATCTGGAGGAAGCAGATCATTCAAAAATCAGAAGAGAACAAAAAATAAAAACACTTAGATCTTCGGAGGCTTCTGAGAAAAACAATAATAGGATAAAAAAATAACACTACATTAAAAGGGATAGCCAAAAACAAAGTGGGGCAACAATTCTGATATGTAAAACAAAAATACAAAGGAAAAAATAAAGGATAAAAGAAAGAAGTCATTCAAAACCTCCAACTTCTAACTAATAATTGATATTAATAGGGAGGACAAAAAAATTTAGGAAAATAAAATTTCCAAAAAAATTTCCTGAGCTACAGAAAAATAAAAAAGCCCAGAGTGCTGATCAAAGAAAAGTAGCTTGAGAATACTACTTGGGTCTACTACAAGTCCTAACAGTGTAAAGATGGTTAATTGATTTTTAGCTTTTAGAATCCATCTTATCCAATAAAAATGCAAGATAAATATTACAGGAGAGAATAACCTTGACAGTGTTAAAATAACACTTCCAGTGACAGACACACAGGTGATAAAAGGGAGAAGAGGTAGAAGAATAGGGATAAGACCATCTGTACTTACAAAGTATAAAATAGAGAGATAATGTATAGTTTGCTAAAATAAATGTAAGAACATTATAAAGTGTCAAAGGTAAGCAACAGATGAAGTAAATATAGTAATTAGCCAACATTTAAAAACAGAATTGAAACAGGAGTATGTGATTTAAAAATCTCATTTCTCTTACCCTGGCCAGGTGGCTCAGTTGGTTGGAACATTGTCCCATGTACCAAAGGTTACAGGTTTGATTTCCAGTCAGGGTGCATACAGGAGGCAATTGATCTCTCTCTCTCTCTCTCTCTCTCTCTCTCTCTCTCTCTCTCTCTCTCTCTCAAATTAATAAAAATCATATCCTCAGATGAGGATTTAAAAAAAAATCTTACTACTCTTAAGTATAGAATGAAAACTTAATGCACCCACAAGGACTATTTTACTTCTTCCCGTCAGTTTGGTTTTATTTTTCTTGCCTAACTGAACTGGCTAGAACTCTCAGTATTATGGTGAGGACTATGATGGAAGCAGAAAGAGTGGGCATCCTTGTCTTCTTCCTGATTTTACAGGAAAAGCTTTCAACTTTTTGCCACTGAGTATGTTAGCTGTGAGCTTGTCATAGGTGACCATTATTTGAGGTTCATTCCTTCCATACTGAACATGTTGAGAGTTTTATCATGAAAAGACATTGAATTTTGTCAAATGTTTTTTCTGGACCTATTAAGATGATCATACAAATTTTATTCTTCATTAAGTTAATATGGTGTATCACATTGATTTTTTTTTTTTTTGCATGCTGAACCAGCCTTGCACAGTAAGGATAAATCCCACTTGATCACAGTATATGATAATTAAATATTCCTCTAAATTCAGTTTGCTAATATTTTGTTTAGGATTTTTACATCTATATTCATCTGGAATAATGGACTGCAATATTCTTTTCCTGCAGTGCCCTTATATGGCTTTAGTATTAGGGTAATGCTGGCCTCATGAAATGAGTTTAGGAGTGTTCCCTCTTCTTCAATTTTTTTCAAATAATTCAAGAAGCATTGGTGTTAATTCTTTAAATGTTTGGTAAAAATTCACCAGTAAAGCCATTTGGTCCCAGGCTTTTATATGTTCAGAGACTTTTTATTACTAATTTAATGTCCTTAGTAATTATAGGTCTATTCAGAGTTTCTATTTCTTCCTGATTCGGTCTGCACACACTGTATGTTTCTAGGACTTTACCTTTCTCCTCCAGATTACTTGATTTGTTGGCATATAATTACTCATAGTAGTCTCTTATAATCCTTTGTATTTCTGTGGTATAAGTTATAATATCTCCTCTTTTACTTCTGATTTGCTCAAATAAATGCTTTTTATTCTTTACTACAGGATAAACCTTTTTTGGTTAACATTACTAACAATGAATTCTATGAAAGAGAAATTATAAAAGTAATCCCATTTGCAATAGCATCAAAATGAATAAAATACTTAGAGGAGTAAATTTAATCAAGGAGATAAAAAAAACCTGTACACTGAAAACTGTAGACAATAATGAAAGAAAGTAAAAAAGATACAAATGCACTGCAAGATATCCCATGTTCTTGGAACCTGAAGAATTAATATAGTTAAAATATCTATACTCCTCAAAGTGATCTACAAATTCATTGGAATCCTTAACAAAATCCCAATGGCTTTTTCCAAAGATATAAAAAAAAATCCCAAGATTTGTATAGCACCACTAAATACTCCAAATATCTAAAGCAAACTTGAGGAAAAAAGAACAAAGATGAAAGTATCACACTTCCTGACTTCCATCTATATCACATAACTATCATGATCAAAACAGTATGTTATTGCCATAAAAACAAACACATAGATCAACAGAACAGAGATCCCAGAAATAAATTCATGCATATATGGTCAGCTAATGGAGAATCGAGAATGGACAATAGAGAAAGGACATCATTTATTTCTCTTCAATAAATGATGTACGGAAAATGACATATCAACATGCAAAAGAGTAGAAATGGACACCTATCTTACATCACTCACAGTAATTAACTTGTAATGGGTTAAAGACTAAAGGTGATACCTGAAACCTCAACTACTAGGAGAAAATAGAGGAGAAAGTTTCTTATTTTTACTATATTTTACTGATTATGCTATTACAGTGGTCCCAAATTTCCCCTTTTTAATCCCCTTCGCCCAGCATACCCCACTCCCTCTGGCAATTCCTCCCATATGTTCATGTCCATGAGTCATGCATGTAAATTCTTTGGCAACTCCATGTCCTATACTGTTCTTAACATCCCCTTGCCTATTCTGTAACTTCCAGTTCATACTTCTTAATCCCTACATCTTTACCGCCATTCCCCCAAGCCCCCCTCCCAAACTGGCAACCATCCAAATGTTCTCCATATCTATGATTTTGTTTTCTGTTCTGCTTTTTGCTTAGTTGGGTTTTTTTTTTTAGATTCAATAGTTGGTAGTTATATATCTATTGTCACTTTAATGTTCATAGTTTTTATCTTGTTTTTCTCAAATAAGTCCCTTTAACATTTCATATAATGGTTTGATGGATGAACCAAAGGTTCAACCAAAGAAAAAAGTATGAACCTTTTTCTTTACCTTGTCTGTGAAGCACTTTATCTGCCCTTCAATTCCAAAAGAAAGCTTTGCTGGGTACAGTAATCTTTATTGTAGGTTCTTGCTTTTCATCATTTTGAATACTTCTCACCAATCCTTTCTAGCCTGCAAAGTTTCTTTTGAGAAATCAGCTGACAGTCTTTAGGGACTCCTCTGTGGGTAACTATGTGCTTTTCTCTTGCTGCTTTTAGGATTCTCTCTTTATCTTTAACCTCCGGCATTTTAGTTATAATGTGTCTTAGTGTGGTCCTCTTTGTGTCCATCTTGTCTGGGATTCTCTCTGCCTTCTGGACTTGAATGTCGATTTCCTTCACCAAATTAGGGAAGTTTTCTTTCACTATTTTTTCAAATAGGCTTTTAATTTCTTGCTCATTCTCTTCTCCTTCTGGCATCCCTATAAGGCAAATGTTGGACCTCTTGAAGTTGCCCTAGAGGCTCCTTACACTATCCTCTTTTTTTTTAGATTCTTTTTTCTTCTTCCTGTTCTGACTGGATGTCTTTTGCTTATGTTGCAAATAATTGATTTTATTCTCAGCTTCATCCACTCTGCTGTTGACTGCCTGTTAATTATTCATATTTCAATGACTGCATCCTTCATTTCTGACTAGATAATTTCGTGCTGTGTGTACCCACTGAGTTCCGTGAGCATCCCTGCACTATGACTCTGATAGATTGTTTATCTCTATTTTGTTTAGCATTTTTCCCCAGAGTTTTGTTCTGTTACTTCATTTGGGCCATATTTCTTTGTCTCTTCATTTTGGCAGTCTCCTTGTGTTTATTTCTATGTATTAGATAGAGTTGCTTTGAACTCCTGTCTTGGTTGCATAGCCTAATATAGTAGGTATCCTGTAAGTAGGTGTCCAGTGGCACAGCCTCCCATATCACTCAAGCTAAGTGCTCCCTCTGTGTGGGCTGAGTCTTGATTGCTGTCAGCAGTCAATGGGAGGGATTTACCCAGGCCAGTCAGCCAGTAGGACTGTTGTGACCACTGGCCACCAACTACCTCTCTCTCTGTGGCTTGTGGAAATGGTTGGGTGGTGGTACTCCGACATGATGTGTAATTGTCCACTAGGTACAGACTCTGGGATTTCCCAGGTGGTACAGGCCCAGGTCAACCACCACCTGTGTTCTGTCTGGGGCCACCTGGAATAAGCCATAAAACAATCTGCAGATGGCTGCTGCTAGAGCTGGGCCTGAAGAAGTACAAGGGCTGGGTTCTGCTGTTGCTTGTTTGAGCAGATTTAGGAAGGTCTGAAGCCTGTGCCAAGCCATTTGTATGGAAAAGTCACTGTTAACAGTTTTTGGTGGGCATATAAATTGAATGGGGCGAAACCTTAGGTAATCACCACTGAAGCATTTAATACTAAAATAATTAAAAGTGGTTTTAAACATCTTTAGACTCAGAGAAAGAACCAGACTTAGCAGAGTTCATAATCTATAAAGTTAACTATTAAAATTTATAAATAGTTAATAAATTCCTTTTTGGCTTCAGAGTACTCCTTACTTACTGAAAAATATCAAAATGATCATTCCTTTAAACATCAGATTTTTTTTCTATCCAGGATCATGATTAAATGATCCTAAAGGAATGTTCTTTTCTCCTTATATTGGGCCTGAAAACAGACTTTAAATTGAAGAAAAAAAATGACTGGTTTCATCTATTAAAAAATTCAAAGACTAGAGATTTGAGGCAGGAGACTTCCTTACACATATTTCTGTATTATTTTAATATTTTACTGTATATAGGCCTTAATTTAATAAAATATTGATTCTATCAACAAACTGATCATTTTACCCTAAAACAAATTTTTAAAAGTGCTTTCAAACCTTGATAAGAATACTTCAGTGGGAAGTGGGGATGGCTGGGGTTGGGGGAAGTGGTGGGGAGAAAATGAAGAAAACTGTACTTGAACAACAACAAAAACGTGGGAAAAAAAGGAATATTTCAAATGATTGAATATTAAAGTATTAAGTAACTTTACAAATCATAGTTTTTGTCTTGATTTGTTTTGCTCTGAAAAAAATAATAAAGTCACCAATACTGAAGACAATTGTAGAATTCTTAACCTGAAATCTATGGTCCTCCTGAGCATTTTCTTAAGAGAAAAATCCTTAGCTTTCAACAAATTGTCAAAATATTATATGATCCTAAAAAAAAGTTATGGACTACTGAAAAGAATATTGTTATTTTCTCACTAAATTACTTTACACACATGCTTAGAAATACTCTATTCTAAAAATGAAATAACATCTGTACTTTATTTAAAAGGCAACCTTGTTATAGAAAAGTATTTAGGACTGTTTACAACAGGCACACACACTACCAAAGGACTGAGAAAAGTTGTAAGTATGGAAATTAGAAAGTAAAATAATGTTAGAAATAAAACTATGTAATACTAACTTATAAAATGAATACCATGAAGTTCTGTACCTGCACTTACAACAAATTTATTTTTCTGTCTTCTAGTAGTCAAGCAAAAAAAATAGAAATATAAGTAGATACAGATTCAGTGTCCATTAAAATTATACCAATTACTAAAAAGCCCATGATAATCCTGGCATTATAGTACACCTAAAGATGTAATCAACAATAACAACGACAAATTTCTCTCTGAAGTTTTAAGTTCCTAATTAATAAGAAAGAAAAAATATGCCTCGAAAACTTAAAACTCAGGCATCCACAGAAATAAAAACTACTCAGAAGAGAAAGTTTCATTGAAAAAAGTTTCATGCCTGGCTTATAATTTCTTATAACACAATAAAATAATTTATATGGCTTAAGGAAATTTGACTTTTTATAAAGACCTACTACCAATTAACTGAAACCTTAAACTGTCTACAAAAAGAATAGACGTACATTTAATGTGCATAAAGCTACACAAATGTACATATATGGTAGCAAAACATTTATAAATTATGTTTGAGTCTATAATTATTGTCAGCATACTGACGTTAAAGTATATATTATTAAAAAGACTAAATTTATTTGAAGGAATCATTTTTAAATTATCCCTCAGAATAAACAAATACAAATAATCAATCAACTGCTTTGCTTTCATAAACAATTATAATTTTGCTGTAGTAATATCCACTAATAAAAATTAAAATGAGCTGCTAAATGCAAAAAAACAATTAGACATAATCTGATTATAAGAGTAGAAATGCAGGCCATTGGCATGCTTCTAATTTGATGATTACTGATGAATCTTCAAAACATAAAACAGGAAATCCGATTTTCTAATCTGCATGGCCCAACAATTTAGGATATTACAGAGCCAAATGACCTCCTTTACGTTGCAACTACATGAAACAGAGTAAGTAGTCTGAGAACATATCAGTATAGTATGTTCTAACTCTTCAAAAACTACACAGAGCTAGCTAAAACTTTCAAGTCAACACTAATGAACAGTTCTAAATTTAATAATATATATTAATTCTCCACCTAGCTTCTAAACTACTGCTGCAATAAAAATGGAATTGTTCTGTATTCTAGTAACATTAAGTATTAAAAGTTTCTGTAGGTATCTTTTCATGTTCAGCATGCTATTCAATGTTCTTTGCAAATACAAAATTACAAAGAATGAAAAATTTAAAATTAATTTTCTTCATATTACTTGTCAAAGCACTGATTTCTCACTGCTTTATCTTAAGTGAAAAAGTCCATATTTATTATATAAAATGATCCCTTCATTGTTTCAAATGCCTTATTCAGTCTCTATAAAAATTACATTACAATACAGGTCTGCAGGATTCTCCTAAATTTAAATGAGTAAGGATATTTGTGATGTGATGGCTGGCTGTTATATCACATCCTTCTATTAGCAGCAAATGTCCCAGTTACTGGTTTCTGGCATGAGCTCAACTGTGCTTGTCTAAGAAAAGACTAAAAACACTTATTTTTAAAAAGTTAAATCATTAACTGTAATGTCAAAAATGGAGATCAATTTCTCTAATTACATGCTACAGAAACTTATTTTGTCTCAAAAATATTGAGTAACTATCATTACAACACTTTACATTTTTGAAATCTGATTTGGGTGATATCCCTTATACATTCTATTAAGATCCAGGATACTGTAGCCTTTAAAAATTATCACCAATCCACTTAGAGCAGTGTTCTCCAAACTGTGGATCATGACCCATTAGTGGGTCACTAAAACAATTTAACAGATCCCAAGTAGCAGTTTTGTCCAATGAAATACTTTCAAATAGAAAAGAAAATGGAGTACACATATGTAATATGAACACTTCTGTTTAATGAGATTTTCTTTTGTTTTCTTATATGAATGTATATGTATTACTGGGTCACCATGTAAAATACATTTCTATAGGTTGTGGTAAATTTATTTCCATGAGTTGTGGTCAAAAAATTTCTAAGTTTGAAAGAAATTTAGCATAGGATTGTCAAAACATACTATATTATAATCAGTAATAACTATATCCATTTTGAAATAAGAACTTTTATTAAGATCTAAATTTTCTTAATATACATAAATATTACTGGAAGTGTAACAAAATAAATTTTCTAATTACCCAGCTCTGACTGTTCACCAGTAATTAAGATATGATTGTTTCGTAGGTCCTCAAAATGTCTTTTGTGCCTCCTCTTTTCAATTTCATGGGTGAATTTATACTCCCATTGATAATACTCCTTTCCATAGCTAATGAAGTCTCAATAGCTGAAAGGACTGTTTAATTTTAAAATGTCTAGCCCCTTAATCACTTATTATAGTATGTACACCAAGGAAACCATAGATCATCCTCATCTCCTGCCCTTTAAGTATTAGAATCAAAAATCAAGTAGAGGTCATACTAAATTTATATCTCTAAAATATTCACCATATCAATCTCTACGAGCAGGTCATCTCACTATCTATAAATATAAACTTGATTACAAACCCCAACCACAGGAATAATATTAAATTTAAACTCTAAGCCACAAAGGAAAGTCATGTTTCTTTGGGGGCATTTATTTTCATTCAACAAATACTAAGTATTTATTCTGTACCAGACACAGTCCAAGGTGTTGGAGTTGGAGCAATAAACTTGCCCCGGAAAAAGGTCTCACCAAGCCTTTTAATGACTACTTCCAAGACTGCAGCTTTCTGTAGCATATTTTTATATCAATTAAAAAAAGGATATTCTTCTGACCTCAGCAAAACCAAAAACAGTTGATTCGCAGTAATTACATTCCATAAAGTTGTTGCAAATACTGAAATAGCCATTGCTATTAGGAAACACTGAGCCATTGCTCTTAGGAAAAATACAGGGTTAGGGTTCTGTAAGCCTATGGTCATATTTTCACATGCTAATCGATACATAACCTTGTTTTAATGTGTGTTTCTGCTTAAAGACACTTCATTTAATATATACTGCTGCTTAACATTAAACTCACATCCAACAGTACTATAACTCATGCCTGAACTAAGCTCATCTAACACATGTATTTTCTCCATAAAGTACATCACAGCCTCCTTGAGTTTAGGAACACTCACTGAACAGAACGTCAGGACTATGTCTGGGGGCCAATGTAAACAGCAAAATAACCCCCTAAAAGAGCTAAAGAGGCCCCAAAAGTAAAACAAGAAGGCAAAGCTTCGTTACCTTGTTTGACTTCGGCTGGGAATGTACACATCAGGTGACTCATATTTTTGCCATTCTGTACATGCGCATGTCTGTCTGTGAATGACTGGGAAAGCACTGGGAATATAAATTTTAGCACGTAGACAATTGGCAAAAAAGGAATTTGGGAATAATGAGGATCAACTCTGATAAGGGGTATGTTCTCTTTAAACATATTCCATCTAATAAGAAATTATAGAATTCAAATATAATCATTATGCAATGTCTAATGAATTAATGGAACTAGGCAAGGATCCTCAACTGCTGCTCACAACACAAAAAGTAAAACAACCTTTGATCTTCTTGATGGAAGAAAAAAAATGAAATTGAATCTGATGAAAACTCTACATCCTACTACCAATTTATAGGAAATGCAGGGGGAAATGTTGTTACTCTTAAAATAGCCCATTTTTAAATCTGATGTCCTCAAGGTCAGGGAGCATATTTTATTCAACTCTGTCTCCCCATGATCTTTCATAATCCACAGCACACAACTGATATTAGTTAAAAGTTCACTGAATAAATGAGCAAATGAATGAGTGAATGAACAAATGAACTACCTCTTGGAACTTTAAGAATGTTAATTTATATGATCATCCCTTTTTCAAATAAAGGAAAGAAAAAGGAATGGACAGACAGGTAATTCACAGCTCTAAGAAATATTACACAAAGTGGAATAATACCTCACAAATCAAAGGTCACTTATTCTGTAATTTCAACTCTCCAAAACATAGCTATGAGCTAGAAGAAAAAAATGTACTAAAAGAGGTCACAAAATGCACCTTCTGTTCATTAAACAGTAAGAGCTCCTAAACTCCACCTTAAGTTTAAAATAACTCTAGTAAAGTTTATACCAGAAATCAAACTTAAAATGAAAAACTTGAGGTTAGTAGTAAAAATTTGACAGCAAACGAGGAAGACAATGTTATATACCTCAATAAATTCAGACATCCCCATGCATAACAGCGCTTTATCATCGATGTTCAGAATGAGAGCCCTGAACCATTAGGAAAAGACTGAGTATGTTTAGAAAACACTAAGAAAACAGTACTAACTTGCAAAGTTTATCACTTAAACAGTACAAAAATATTTTAGTATACATTCAATCTAATTTACATAACATGACATTCCATGATATTGCCAGATACATGAGAAAGCACCTCAGAAAAGTCACTACTGTTTCACACATAGTACTTATTTTTTTAAGTTACATTCTTTCTTAAGTATAGTGCTAATTTCCTAACTTATAAAAATAAATAATTACAAGTAACCATCTAGTGCAGGCAAAGATCACAAATTTAAAAGGTTTATTTAAGGCTATTAACATTTGGGAATTTTAATTATAACATTAATATTTTCAACTCTCATCACTGAAGGAGTTAATAGTGCAACTGACAGTAAATCATAAATAACCAAGTTGACTTCTACAAAATTCTGGAATGAAACATGAAACAAGCAATAGAAACAAACTCTCCTAAGGAAGGATTCCTTCTGCCCAATCTAAACCAAGAGAGTCTCTCCCAGATTAAGTGCTGTAGCCTGAGACAGACATACAAAATCTATTCAAAGGCACATAATCCCCCAAATGAGCACCAGGGTTAAAGGCCTAGATATCAGTATCTAGATATCTATACCTACATCTATATCTACATATATATATATATATATATATATAGAGAGAGAGAGAGAGAGAGAGATGATGATAGACAGATAGATAGCAATCTGAGTTGCATTACCAAATGGAGAAATAATACTTCCAAAATTTACCGAAGACTGCATTCACTGAAAAGTAATCCCCTAAACCACTATCTCCATCTGATAGACCTCCAGCAATAAAAACATTATGTTCAGAATTAATGTTATTCTCATGATAACCTGGTGTGCAATGAAATTAACAAACTAACTACTAAAAAGACACCCAATATAGCCTTTAAAATTCTAAAAACAGCTTATTATACTGGAATTCTTTTATATAGCTGATGGGAATGCAAAATGGCACAGCTGCTTTGGAAAACAGTTTGGCAGTTTCTAATAAAGTTAAACATACACTTGCCATATGACCCCCAAATTGCAACCCTACAAACTTACCCAAGAGAAATGAACGCTTAAAATTCACACACACACACACACACACACAAATACCCCTGCACACAAATGTGTTTGTGGCAGCCTTATTTATTAATCACAAAAACTAGAAACAATGTTTCAACTGGCGAATGGATAAACATGCTCAGGTCCATCCATATACTGGAATACTGCTCAGCAGCAAAGAGAAACTGCTGATATACCACTACGACATGGATGAATCTAAAATGCATGTGTGACGTGGAAGCAGCTAGATTCAAAAGGTCACATACCACATGAATTAATTTATATGACATTTTGTAAAAGGCAAAATTATAGGACAGAGAACAGATAGGTGGTTGCTAAAAAATGGGAATAGGAGAAAGGGCTGACTACAAAGGGGGAGTATGGGGGAGTATTTTGGAGTAATGGAAGTATTTTGGAGTATTTTGTTTTGTATGTTGATTGTAGAGGTAGTGATTTAGTGTGTGAAATTTTACAAAGAGAAAAATTTTTTAAATGTCTTACAGTAAAATCATAATTAAGTGAAATTCTCAAAAAATGGAATACTTGCTTTAACTAAATTGTCTGGCTATCCCATGCATACATTTAATTTCAACTTATGGCATTTAAAAAAACTTTCTGTAACTATTTCTTTACTTTTAAGCCTAGGTAACTATGTCTGATGCTAGTGTTTGTTATTTTATTTAAATTAGGACCATTTATTTGTTTGAGATTTGTCTCATACAACCATGATGCTGCAAACTAAATTGCTCTGGGTGAACACAATACCCCAGAGGAATTTAATAACAATTGTTTCATGTCAAAATTCTCCCTAATAAAAAAGTAGTAAAATGATTAATCCACACATTCAACAAACAAGTAATCACTAGAGGCCTATTCAGTACCAAAGACAGGAAACACAAATGGCAAAGATGACAATCACAAACCCTGACATCATATAACTTAATAGCATAAAGCGTGATACATACTACAAGAGAATTACAATGCTTTCAAGAACACAGATTAAGCGCACATAACCTAATAATACAAGTTTTAAATCTCACTTTAGGATCACAGCTCAAAAAGCTCACCACTGTATCACCCTTCAGTGTTTAAGGACAGAAAGAAAGCAAAGACCACAAACACAGAACACTATAGCTCCACAAGCGGTTCAATAATCACTGCCCAATAGTAAGATTTATTTGTCACCTTTTCAACAAGTGAGACACTTTCCTGACAGAGAACACCATGTTATGAACTTCTCTTCTTGAGGAATATTATTTTAAAAGAGGACAAGTGATAAAGAGAAGAAAAGGATGGGGGAGGGAAACTGAGTAAGTATAAAGATTTTTGCAGTGAAGTCTTAAAAACAAAGAAGTTTAAGGAAACTAAAACCGAAGCACTGAACCACACCCCTGCTCCTTTCTGTTATGAAAAAGGAAGCCAAGATATGTAAAAAAGAGGGCAGCCTGCAGGTTCTCTGGCATGAAGTTATCATGTACAGAGGTAAAATTATATAACCCCAAGGAGTAAAGCCTGTGTGTGATGAATACTCAGCTATGCCAAAGTCACCAAAAACATACGCCATCTCAAGCATCCTAATTATACAATACTTCTGGGACCACAGTGGGCCTCAGAGTACCAAGGTAAATAACTTGGTGTCAAAAGAAACAGTAAAGCTTTCAATAGCTATTAAAGAAACAAACACATTAATATAAAGTGCCTCTTGGTATGTATATATTTATAAGGGAATAAAAGCAAAAAAAATTACCAGCATTTTACTGAAACTCCGTCTTGGAGGAGTAAGATGCTGAGTAGTTTCCATCAAGACACAGGGGATAGAAGCAAATTAATGTGTTCTACGGTTCCTTTTCCAAAGTTCTTGCAGTAAAACATGTTTTGGAACTCAGAATTTTACAGGTTTCACAGGTGATACAATGTGCATACAACACATATTTTTTTAAAAACCCTAGAGAAGGCAGATATAGCACAGAGAAGTCTGGGATAATACAGTATAATCACATATTTGCTGTTTCCGCAATGAAACCTACAAATATATGAAGTGAAGACACAGGATTTCACAACAGGCTTTGTGAAAAAGTCAATGTGTACCAAAAAAAAAAAAAAACAAACCTGGTTTTTAGAGCGTTTTCAATGTTAGAAAAGAATTATTGTTGATAAAGAATTATGGTCCTGTAAAATAATACCCACTGCCCCGTTACTAATGGCATGTTCCTGGTAACCTCTTCGTCGTGGTACTGACTTTACTGTGGTACTTTGGTGAATTCAAAATATGCAGTACTTCTAACACTCTTCCATAGGGTTCACACATAACTTGTCCTCTAAACTATAACCACTCAAATCTGTCTATCATAAAATCTCCTACTAAGGCAGTTTGCAGAAATATAACCCTTGAAATTTATAGAATTGCCAAACCCAATTTTACCACCATGCAAAAAATGTTCATTGAATAAAATTTAACATATTGAACTCATAAAATGGTTTGCTCACATTTCGTCACAAGAAAAATGCTCTAACTAGTAAAGGTATTCTTGACCTATGAAATAATATCAAATGAGTCACAAAAATGACCCTGACTTGTCATGAGTAACAAGATACAATAACCATAAAACTCTAGTACCATAGTGCATTAATATGTAAACATTCACTGAGTATGTACAATATACACAACACTTCCACTGAGAAGAAAAGCAGACATAGTTCCTTGTCAACAATGGTAGAAAGAAAATAAAGCAGTAAACGTATAGTTAAAACTAAAAAACCATTAAGGCCCTTTCCGTCCTTATGTTACATGAAAAATACAACTCAGTAATACTGTGTATATGATAACTATAACCTAAAACTAAAAACTTTCCAATAACAATAATTCTTGCCTTCTTATACCTTAAACTTTAAATATAATTGCTCGTATCACTTCAGATTCTTAAGATTTTCAGGGTCATCTGAATTCTTAATAAATTTCCCTTTAACACATGTTCCAAACATCAAAAATCTTTTCATTTTGGTGCTATGCTTATCAAAAACTGCTAATAAGCAATAAATGTAGTGACCTTACTAAGGATGCTGGGTATAAAACTATGAAGAAAAATCACTTCATTAACCTGATCCTCTTGCAAATATTTTTTAGGCATTTCTTGCCCCACCTTCAAGGCACCCTCATTCCTAACTGAAGAAAGAACAAGGAAGTAAAAGAAAGTCATTTTTCAAAAAAGAGCTAAGAGATATGTATGAAGAGAAGAAGAAACCAGTCATTTTCAACCCTGAAAGCAACTGAGATATATATATATCTCATTAGTGCCCTGGTCACATCCCCAGATTCAAATATAAATTAACATGGGTAGAATCCCAATATCTATCATTTTTTAACTTTCTCAGGAAACAAATATTAACATGATGTCAGAACTGAGAATCCCTGACAGCACAAGCTGCCTTCTCCATAAACCCCTTTTTCTTCCTTTTTAGTAAGTGGTAGAGATCCCAGCCCTACAAAAAGAACTGCAAGAATTATATTTTAAATTGTCCATTTTTCTTCTTTCATTTATTCTGTCACTGAAAAAAATATTAATTTTCAATTGGAAAATTTTATACAAGTGCATATAATAAAATATATTTTAGTTTATTTAATTATCTCATTCGCAATGTTTAGGATATCATTTTTTAGTCAGTCTTCAAAAGACAACCTTCATTAGTAGGGTATTTAGATGAACAGCAGACCATACAGTAAGCACACAATATGCATTCCAGACATCAACTTTCAAGAAGTTATCAGAAAATACTCAAAAGAATGATTTTTAAAAGCTAATTACATTTTGATATTTGATTAACTACAAAAATTTTCATAATCTCAAATATATTTAAAAATTAGCCACAATATGCCCTCACACTCACATAACAGAAAAGGGATTCAGTAAATAATCTACCAAATTTAAATGAAAATTGGCATTATAAGAATCCACATCTTTAAGAGTTATTTCTATTTTTCTAGTTTGTTCACATTGTTTTCAGATCCCTGGAATAAAAGAAAATAAGCAATATCTTAATGAAAATATACATCTATGAACACTAATTTGTTGTTTGTTTTAATGTCACCCACGACTGATACCTACTAGTTTCACTTCTAAAACAATACTAGGCTAGTTTTGCATGTCAAATTAGGATTTTATGAAAAGGCCTTGTAGCCATGTATTTGGACACCATAAAACTTAGTGGAATAGTGGGAATTTTCTCTCTTCTCTCCTTATTACATTACCTACTATATTTGCCTGCCATATGAAAGTATTCATTATTAGAATATAAAAATAAACATTCCACAGAAATAGAAAATAAACATAACGCAGACTGGGTGTAAGGGAAAAACCTTTTTCACTTCCCTTTTTACTAAGGGAAACTCTGACTATAACTTTGACTCTAATATATCAGACTCTAATACACTGCCAAGTATTCTACCTCAAGTCAAAACCAAACAAGTTTAAAAAATAAGTTAATAATTACAAAATATTCCAAACTCCACCACCTTTATAAAGTACATTTGGATGAAAAGATATCATATGGCCAATTTCAACTTTAAATTCTAAGGTAAATATTTTAATAAGCCCAACTTTAAAAATAAAGACAATTACAAAGTATCAGTGTATTGAGGTGAATTTTATTCAAGGTACTATACAAGACAGCACAATTATATGTTAAATCTAAATTGGTAGAAAATATCCAACATTCTAGGATTCCACTTTCTATCCTCAAAAAAAAAATTACTATTTCCCCCGACAATAAAAATAATACATGATGATACCCGAAAATCCCAACAATACAGAGAAGTACAAAAAATATAAAAGTAAAAATCATCCCAAATCTCACTACTTACAAACAACTGTCATTAACAAAAATATCCTTCCAGGGGGTAGATAAATTTATTGTGCATTTTAGAACAATAATTGCAACAACTACAAGAATTAAAATTATAATAATTCTATATATTTATTGTGTGTGTATATATATCTCCATATATGTGTGTGTGTGTATACACACAAATACACTTTTACAGACACCGAAAGCAAACAAATCTTTTCAATAACACACAACTTTCATGAAAATAAAAATATATATATTGTTTCAAGTACTCACTCTGTTTATTCATTTTCATTTAATCAAGCCATGTTTGAGGCTACTCTGTGTGTGCGCGTGTGTGTATGTGTGTGTGTGTGGTGGCGATGTTGACTGCTTAGAAGATTAAAAGACTTATCTATTTACTTGTTGCACTTTACCAAATAAACAATCTGGCTACAATTTTACATTGCCTGAGAACACAGATATCTGCACTAAAAGTAACTGGCTGACTGATTTAAAGAACTAGCGCGCACACGACCCTAAGCAAAAGAACACAGTAAACAATACATTTTCAAGATCTCCCACCTCTTGATCAGAAAGAGCACACAAGGCTCTAGCAATTAGGACATGAGAGATCTACCTTCCTATGAATTCTCAATTCTAAAATTCTGTGATTCCCTGCCTCCCATTCTCCCACCATTCATATATTTTATTCACTCATTCATTTTGCTGCTCTCAAGATATGTAAAAACTTTACTTTCCCTCCTATTTAACTAGGATTCCATGATTCAAAATAAACCCTTCCGCCAACTAACAAACTCCCATTTCTTCATGCATTTATTTGGTCCTTGATGTGATAAAGAAATCTAATACAACCAAACGTGGGCAATTTTGGTGAGGAGGGAGGGTAGCAACTCAAAAAATTTAAATAAATTTACAGATACAAATTTTTAATTTAAAGTTAAAATAGCTTTATGAGTTCCATGGAAAACATCTATAATCTTAGAATTTAGAAAATGGATTTTATTAATTCAAAGTTAGTCATTAAGAAAATTAGTGTTTTTAGCTCCTAAAATATTCATACCTGGGCATATCTAAGATAACATAGAAGCAGCTTTCTAATCTTTCATTTGTTGCATTTGTACAAAGCTTTAAAGTTCAAAGTGCACTTATATGCATTATTTATTCTCATTCTACAGCAAACAGAAGTAGTGGTCAACTATTGATTGTCTCTCAAACATCCACTTCCCCCATAGTTTTCCTTCCCACCACTTTTTAAATATCCTCCCTCCACCATGTAATTCAGGGAAATGTAATGCCATCCCCAACTGCAGAAGATACATCCTAATTAGTAAAAACCAACTATGACAACTACTTTCCCCTTGTTATACCTGATTAGGAAGTCTACATAATCTAATTCTGGTCACTAAAAGATGAGGAGAAGAGTATATTGGTAGGCTTATGCAAAAAGATTTCCTGGCCAATGCATGTCTAGATATGATCTTGCTATCAGTCTGAGGATGAATCCAACACACTGGGAAGATCCAAGTCAAGAAAATCAGAGAGGCAAACCAAAGCTCTGAAAAACTAGCCCGACATCCATACTTCAGCATTCCATTGCAGTAGGCATTGAAATATGGTGACACCGCATTACAGATAAACGGTATATACCATCTACCTTTCCTTCTCCAACCTGGACCTCCTCCTCTTACATCTACTAGTTCTCCTTTCAACTTGGGCTAAGCCAGGTAGGCAGACAAGGAGGGTAGCTACTATAAGCTGTCAGACCAACATGCTTTGCAAAAAGCACAAGTACTACCAGCACACATCAAGGGTATGGAATTTCCTCTTCAAAGGGACCATTTCCTCTAACAATTCACTCCAGCAGTCCCTACTCAAGTTGGGGAGACACTGGAATTATAAAACAGCCTTCCTCCAACCCCGGTGCTATAAAAAAAGCTGAAAGACACCATATGAAATCAGATGAGGAACCATATTAAATACGTGAGAGCCACAAATTGATAACATGACAAAGTAACTGAACAATTCATCCTATGGTAGAAAGACTGTCTATACAGTCAGGCATGAACAGGAGACAACTGATCAATCTCTTTCTCTGTGTATGTGTGTTTGTTCCTCTATCTCTGCCTGTCTCTCTCTCTCTCCCCCCATTCCTCTCTCTCTAAAATCAATAGACATAACCTCGTGAAGATTAAAAAAATAAAAAGAGGATGCTATTAAGTAAATCTCTAAAAGAAAGTATAAACTACTGGCTGGTGTAGCTCAGTGGACTGAGAACAGCCCTGCAAACCAAAAGATCGCGGTTGGATTCCCAGTCAGGGCACGTTGCCTGGGTTGCAGGCCAGTTCCTAGTAGGGACCAGTTCCCAGCAGGGGATGCACCAGAAGCAACCATACATTGATCCTTCTCCTCCTCTCTCCTTCCCTTCTAAAGATAAATAAATAAGTAAATAAATATTTTTTAAAGTATTTTTAAAAAGAAAGTATAAACTAGATATTTTAGAAGGAATTATTATCTTTAATATATTTTTATTAACGGCTCTTAAGTTAAAAGTGGGACTCATTTAAAAATCTACATACCTTAAACATTTTATTGCAACTGAAAACATACATTCACAAGACAATCTTTTAGTGTAAGGCCACAACCTTTTCTTTAAAAGGGTACATGGGCTGTAGTTCTATTTTGCCTTTTTCTAAAAACCTCATCCACAGTTCATCACCTGTGATTTCCAATTTCTGTTTCTAAACATGGAAAGACGTTTCACAAACATTTAAAAGTAGTCTTATTGCAGAACCTTTTCAGATTTGTAGGGTTTTTTTCCCTAACTAAAGTTATTTCACACCCACCTATTTCAGCTGTTAATTTAGCTACTCGTCTGTTTTCAATGTGACCACTAGTTCTCGTACAAACACCTTTTCTGCCTCCACGGTTCACTGAACAATGTTACATTAAATTATAACTGCCATTAACAATTTGCTGGGTGTGAACACAAATAATTCTTAGTTGGTATAAAATAACTGGTTGGCATAAAGTTCAAGAACAAACTATAGGGTGGTCTACTGCTATTCAGTGACATAGCATGAGCATCCAGCAGTTAAATTAATGAAGAGAATCTCTTGCTCTTTTGTGTGAGTTAAGCAGGTGAGTTTAAAGAGATTCATCTGTAAAAGGCTGTTCCTAAAAGTCTTTGTTTATTTTACCCAACAATCATATATATCAGCAACTTCTGAATCTGCTTCTAAGATTTACACAGTGCCTATCTGTATGCCAAGTATCACATCTTGGCACTTTATATAATTTTCTCAATATTGATGAAGAGCATAATCACAGAATAACTCTCTCCCTTTATTTAATTTTTAAAAACTGTTGGGTTTTCTGTGTATATGTGTTTTTGTTGAATTGCTCTTGAGATGGCTATACACCAGAGAGAACAGTGCCCTCATAGTATAGAAAATAGTTCAACACAACTCAGCTAAATAAATGTAATGATTCTGAATACAGTTAAGCCTGATATTACCTCACTATAGAAAACAAAGCATTAGAAGTTTAAGGAAAGTACCTATTATGAGATTTTACCTAATTCCAGTGAAAGCTATAAAAAAAGTGGATGTGATTTAGCCAGATGTGGACATAACTGAGCTACAGATTTTCATTAAGTTAAATTACAACTTGTGATATATCATTAGTAAAAAAAATTAGCAATAATGTGTAGAGTCTTATACTAAATACATAAATGTTTCAAGTCCATTGTTAAGAATTCTTTTTAATAACTAATGATGAGCAGGGAATGGTGTGAGAAAATATAACCAATCACTTACAATAGTGTTTTTTTAATTTTTATTTATTGATTTGAGAGAAAGGTTTGTTTTTTCACTTATCTATGAATTAATTAATTCACTAGTTGAATCCTGTATGTGCCCTGAACCATGATCAAACCCACAATTTTGGTGTATCAGGAAAATACTCCAACCAACTAAGCCACCAAGCCAGGGCAATCACTATAGTTCAAGAACAAATCACTACACACCTTCCTAACATCCCACAATGAGAGTGAACACAAACATTTATAGTTTCTAAACCTCAGCACTGAAAAGGGAGCTGGAGGAAACATAGCTGAACAACAGCCTCCATATGTTTCTGAAACATATCTGTCCCATATATCTCTCTCATTCCATATTTTTGAGTAGTTCAGAGGCTCTCCATATTAATGGATGGTATTTATATTAGTGGATAATACACACTTTATTTCTATACATTAAGAATCCCCAGTATTTGTCCAGCAGATCAACACAAAGGTGATACTCTGAAGTACCTTATGTTTAAGCATACTGTCTCCCACAAAATCTCTACAATTAAAAAATTTCAGATACCACCAAAATGTTACTTCCAAAGAAATTACACCTTGAAGACCCAACATCCAGACACATATTAACAAATACCAATCAATACCACTAACTGCTAACTGCTTGAGAGAAGACAAAGATGAAGAAGATTAGAAAAACAGATCATCACTGGTAGTTTCAGACTTTGAAGCCAGAAATGAAAAACTAATTTAAATATACATGGTACTACTTCCAAGTTATAAAACTGGTTGCTCTAGAAGACTGTTTTCTATGGTCGAAGTGAAGGACTACACCACCTAACTCATAGAGTTGTCTGAACAGTAGCATTTACAATTCCTAAACAAAGTAAGCACTTAATACACTGTAACAGGTATTGTTGTTACTGTTCAAAATAACACAAATACAGTTATAATGTAAGTTCTTTTGAAGACTAAGAGGAAAATAGCAAAAACCATCAAACAAACTTCCCTGTAACGTGATTCTACACGTACTTAAACACCGGTGTTTGGGAGGATGATATTCCTCTAAGTACTCTTATGAAAACAAGTTTGGGGTTAAATTATTTTAGGGTTATCTGGTATTTAAGCTGACCAAAAAGCTTTATACATTATTTGTCTGCTATTGTGGAAGCTTCTCATTTTATCATCTCACTATTATAGTCAATTCTCTTTGTATGCAGACTCCTTACATTTCACTTCATCCATAGTAAATCTTACCTTCAAATGTTTTAACAATAATGTAACTATCAAATGAACTGTATTTCTTGTTTTTTTTAAATATTTTAACCATTCCCTGCATTTAGTTAGATAAACCCTTTTGGCAAGCCCTTTGAAACTGAACAACCACCTGTTCTAGTCTGAAAAAACTAAACCAATAAACTACACCAGAATAATGGCCCAGTCACAGCATGGAGGGGATCACAGAGGGGACACAGAGAAGTACAGGGACTGCTGCTTTCCATTTATTCCTGAGTCACATTTTTACAGTCTGGATTTCTACCATGTAAAAATCAATGACCAGATTACCAGACACACCCATATTTAAATGCAAGTAAAGAAATTCAGCAAGCAATGTATGAACTGTTTTAGTTTCTATACTTTTGTGTTTTCCTCCATTAGCGTGAATGATAACAAGTCTTCTATTCTGCTATAATTTATTTCCTTCATTTTACTATCCTTATTTGCCTTACCTACTCTCTATCACAGAAGCTATATACTTGAACCTTCATACCTCAAACTGACTCATTTTTAAATACAAGGCATTCTGGACTTCCCTGGCCTGATCTCCACCTACTTCACAGCTTCCTCTCCCACAAAGACCTCCTGGCACAGCAGCCTTATGTCCAGCTGAATAGGCCCCATAATACCCAACCCACATGTGTTCAAGCTGTTCCCTTCACCTAGACTACTACCCCCATATACACACAGCCTCCATTTTGCCTATTAAAATGTGGTAAGACCCAAAGGGAGTGTTACCAGGTATAAATTCATTCATAATTCCCCAGTCAAAAATTAGTAAAACACACACACACAAGCACTCAATAAACTCACAGGAGTTTTGTGTTGCAGTTGTATCTGTGCAAGTCTGCTTCTCCCTTGATGGCAGCTACTGGGTCTCATTCATCTTCACCACACATAGTAAAACTCTCATGCACATACTGAAGGTCCAGGTGGAACTAAACTATCCTTGATTCTAATCACGGTCTGCTTATTTGAAGAAATACAAGACTTTCATGTATTAAAGATTTTGTTAATAGTTAATGCTTGCAAATACATGAAAACATTAATAGCTACATAATGTATTAATTTTTAAGTTCATTATTGCAGAAGAGGTCACGCAGCACAATAAATCATCAGCAAAGATAATCACTTTCCAAAAGCCCCCCCAAAACTTTCATATATATCAACATTAAAACTGACCTATCTAGCCCTCATTCTAATAAGTATTTAGATCTGATGCATACCCAGAAAGGCAAACTTCCTAAAAGCAAAAAGTGTCTACACACTCTACTAATAATCCATGTCAAAGCCAATCAATTGATTTGATAATTTCTTCCAATGCCCATAAATATAGTTTTTATCTTTTGTGCAACTATAGAGGCTAATGTATACAAAATATGACTATATCTTAGCTCAGAATACAGTTGGGGCAAAGTTTAGGAATAGTTATAAAATACACTAAGCACATGTCTCCAACCAAACCCCTCCTAAACGCTCCTAAGAATGTCACAAACCAGATCTGATTTTTAGTGGAAAATGTTTTCTTAAAAACTGGCCTCAGATCTTTCTAATTTTAAATCATTGTTATAATTTTTGTGATATTTTTCTTCCACAATATGTTTCTTTATAGGAAAAGCAAACATTCTTCAAATATATATACATATATATGGCTTTAAAATTAGATGTTTTTAATTTTAAAAAGTATTTCAACTTATAGTTAAATATATTTTACTATCTGTGGGCAACTGTCATTCATATCATAAGAATTGTAAAACCAAAAGAAACACTGACTTATTTTCTCAGGTTATTAAAAATCAGTAGGTTTAAATTTTTCCAATTCAAGTCGATGTTCTAAAACAAAAGGTTAAAAACCGGGTCACTTACCGACCAGCCTTGGTACTCACTACAACAGTTAAAACTAATTCGCACTGTGTAGCAACAGTAGCCATCTCCCACGCAGACATACACTCTCTCTCTTCCCCACCCCCCGGCCCAACCATTAACTTTTCCTCCTTCCTTGGGAGAACTAGAATGATCATAACACAGGCCTGACTACCCTCACCCCACCAGAACACACACATCTCCATCACCACTCCGCAGAAAAGTAATGTGGGGGCTGTGGACCCAAAGAACCGGCGCTTCTGTGTCACTTCCCCTGCATACGGGATAAACAAACCAGCACCGTAACAGTAACCATCAGAGTAATTTTGTTACTCCGACTAATGCCTTGCTTAAGTTTTGAGCCAAGTCAAAAGCTCTATCAAATAGGTAAATCCCTGTCCCTTGCCTTGAAACAAACGCCCCAACGGGAAGTTTACCCCTGAAATGAAAGCTGGCCCCTGACACCTCCTTCCAACAGACCGATGCCTTCGTCCCTCCCACCCAAAACCCCCACTCCGAAGGTAATTGTCTGGATACAATCAAGGAGTGCTGGAAACTACACTCCCGACCTCAAAAACCCTCCCGAAAGAAGTCCCTGCCTTTTCCCAGTTCCCCACCTCCCACCAGTACCCACTCCCTGCGCACCGCTCGGGCAACTTCTGCAGCCAGCCCGGCCAGACACCCCTGGCCCCCTCCCAGCCCGCCGAGCCCTCCGCGCCCTCACCTCCCGGCTGCGGCCCCTCCCGCGCGCGCCTCAGCGCCTCTGGTCCGCGTTCACCCCTCCTCCGAGGCCCCCCGCCCGAGGCACAGCCCCCGCCGCACCCCACCCCACCCCACTCAACCCGGGACCCCAGCCCACCCAGCCCCACCCGGGAAGAAAAGAGCCGCAGGCACCAAGAGCCTGCCGCGGGCCACAGTGCCCGGCGCCAACGCGTAGGGGGCTTTACCTCAGAGGCGCGGTCTGGAGCAGCGGGGTCGGTCTGGGGCTCGGGCGACGCCCCCGCTCCGTCACTCAGCAGCGAAGGGGGCAGCGGCCGCGGCACATCACACCACTGGCGGTCGACGGAGGGAAGCGAGCCACCCAGGGAGGGAGAGAGCGAGGTAGAGGGTAAGGAACAAGCGAGAAAGGTAACGCAGCTCCACTCGGACTGAATCCCTTCACTACTGCCGGTGCCTCCTACCGCCGCCTGTGGCTGGAGAGTCGCCGCCTGGGCCGCTGCTGTCGCCACCGATGCAGCCGGGAATGAATGCACAGCAGCGCCTCACTTATCCGGAGGTCAAACATCCTCCTGCCTCGGGCATCCGGATCGGCACCGGACCCGGAAGTGAACGCAAGGAAAAAAAATAAAAAAAGGAAAGCGTCTCTCCAGCGTCGGCCCCGCGCTACCCGCAACAGCGAAAAGAGCCGAGTGGAGCCGAAGATTACACTAGCTTCCTCGGATTGGTCAGCTGGCCTACCGGAAGAAAGGCTGCATGCTCATTGGCTAGCAAGGAGTAAAAAGAACGAACCACTCTCCTGCCCACCTTCTTAGGAGAAATAAGTGGGGAAATGGTGGGGTTGTGCTGTTTCTCTAGTGAGGAGGCCTGGCGAGGTCTGTGGAGAGAACTGGAAGAAAAACATCCATAGTTCCAGAAAGCTATTACAAATTTTGTGGTTCTAGTGAGCAAAGATCCTAGAGGTTTCATTGTGGTAAGTAAGAGTACCAAGGCTTTCCCTATGGTGCCTAGCACAGCCCTCCAAGTGCCAAAGGATTTCGGACTTGGTCTAAGGGAGTGACAACAGTGACTCAAACTCTCCCACAGTTTTTTTGGTAATAGCACAGCCCTCCAAGTGCCAAAGGATTTCGGACCTGGTCTAAGGGAGTGACAACAGTGACTCAAACTCTCCCACAGTTTTTTTGGTAACCCCAGTGCTATTACAGGTATTCCAGTACTCCGTTTGAAAGTTCAGGTAGTCCTCTGAGCTATTCAAATCACACAGACAAATAAAGCATGCAGGTAATATTAAAATAGAAAAAGAGCTTTATGTTTGTGCTGCAGGTGTACATAGGAGGGGCTGGAAGGAGGGAACAAGAAGGGGACACAGACACAGGAGTGCTGTGAGGGCCAGGGCACAGTGCTGACTCCCAAGTCAGGGAGGAGTGCAGATCTGTTCCATCTTGGGGGCTGTGGCTTTCCCCCAGCCTCATACATACAAAGTCCCTAGAAAAAATGGGGGCTCTTTGGACACAAAGGGTTAACCCAACAAGGAAGAAAAAAAGCAAAATAGACAGGGGCTGGCAGAAGTAACGCCACTAAATGTAGTTGGTAGGGTACGTGAATGTCTCCATGAAATGGACAGCAATTTGAACATTTCTACTAAAATGTCTATGATGTGCTTGAGTGTGATATTACATTACAGAATTATATGCTTATGATTTTATAATAAAATATTTGGTATAGATCACCAGCACATCCCTGTATAATGCATAGTTATTTCCTCAGTTTTTCCAATGAACCTTCTGGAGTTCTGAGAGACCAAACCACTCAAGTCATGAAGTTGTAGAATTCAAACTGGAACCAATGTTTTCTGCCTCCACTTTCTAGTCCTTTCTGCCCCCAAAAGAAAGGGAAAAAGATTGTATTCTTCCTCTTTCTTATAGGTGATTAACTGAAATGAAGACCTCTATAGGAATAAATCCACCACGAAAACATGGTAGAGGACTCTGAAACTTTAGTTTTTGAAAAATTGTTATTTTCAATATTATTTATGTCTAAAGCCCTTTCAAAAATCAGGCATTAAGGTGTACATGAAGAAAAACCATAACCTGGTGCCTTGTTTAAAGATTTATTTATCACTTTTATATTTTTGTACATTCACTTTATCAACAGACTTGAGTGTGTGTCTGTCCCTCTCTCTCTGTCACACACACAAACACAAACCATAAAGTTTTCAATGAACAAAATACATTTCATTTTATTTTTTAAATATATTTTATTGATTATGCTATTGCATTTGTCCTAAGTTTCCCCCTTTGCCCCCCTCCCCCTGGTAGCCCCCTTTCCTCCAGCAATCTCCCCTCTTAGTTCATGTCCATGGATTGGAAGTACATGTAAGTTCTTTGGCTTCTTTGTTTCTCTACTATTCTTTTTTTAAATATATTTTACTAATTATGCTATTACAGTTGTTCTATTTCCCCCTTCATTCCCTTCCACCCTGCACACCCCCTCCCCCACCATTTCCCCCTTTGGTTTATGACCACATGTCTCAAGTTCTTTACATTCTATATTTCCCCTATTATTCTTGCCCTCCCCCTATCTATTTTCTACCTACTGTCTATGCTATTTATTCTCTGTACCTTCTCCCCCCTTCTCCTTCTCCCACTCCCCTGTTGCTAACCCTCCATGTGATCATTTCTATGGTTCTGCTTCTCATTTAGCTGTCCTCTTAGTTTGCTTTTGTTTTAGGTGTGGTTGTTAATAACTGTGAGTTTGCTGTCCTTTCACTGTTCATCTTTTTTATCTTCTTTTTCTTAGGTAAGTCCCTTTAACATTTCATACAATAAGGGCTGGGTGATGATGAACTTTAACTTGACCTTATATGGGAAGCACTTTATCTGCCCTTCCATTGTAAATGAGAGCTTTGCTGGATACATCACTCTTGGATGTAGGTCTTTGGATTTCATGACTTGGAATACCTCTTTCCAGCCCCTTCTTGCCTGTAAGGTGTCTTTTGAGAAATCGGCTGACAGTCTGATGAGAACTCCTTTGTAGGTGACTGTCCCCTTATCTCTTGCTGCTTCTAGGATTCTCTCCTTCATTTTAATCTTGGCTAATATAATGATGATGTGCCTTAGTGTGTTCCTCCTTGGGTCCAACTTCTTTGGGACTCTCTGAGCTTCCTGGATTTCCTGGAAGTCTATTTCATTTGCCAGATTGGGGAAGTTCTTCTCTATTATCCGCTCAAATAAGTTTTCCACTCGTGGGTGTTCCTCTTCCACTTCTGGTACCCCTATAATTCGGATGTCGGAACGTTTAAAGATGTCCTGGAGGTTCCTAAGCCTCTCCTCATGTTTTTGGATTCTTGTTTCTTCATCCTTTTCTGTTTGGTCATTTTTTTTTCCTCCTTCTGGTCCACTCCTTTGATTTGAGTCCCACTTTCCTTTCCATTACTATTGGTTTCCTGTGTATTTCCCTTCATTTCAATTAGTTTAGCTTCCATATGTTCCTCTCATTTGTGACTAAAATCAACCAGTTCTGTGAGCATCCTGATCACCAATGTTTTGAACTGTGCATCTGAAAGTTTAGCTATTTCTTCATTGCTTAGATTTATTGGCTCAGGGGCTCTGAGTTGTTCTTGAGCCATGTTTTTATGTTTGTGCCTGTTACATATGAGGAGCGGAGCCTTAATTGTTCACCAGGGTGGGGCCACCCAGGTTGCTGGTTTATGACACTGTGTGCGGGGTCGGGGTCAGAGAGGGACAATGGCGGTTCTCTCTGCTGCTTTCCGCCTCTGGGGCCTACGCAGTCCATCTCACCACCACTAGCTCCTTCATCGGTTTATCCGCATACAAATGTGTGACCATGGTCAGCCCTCAGTGGGTCTTCCTGCTTCTCCACACCTGAGATCCGCCCACGGCTGCTGGTGCACCTGGGTCACGCACCCCAGTAGTTCCAGTGGATCTTTCCTGCCCAACCCCCACTCTGCTGCTGGCTCTGCCCCTCTTACCGGTTTGGCTGAAGGGTTCGTTGTTGTTAGACTTCCATGTAGTTCAATTTTCTGTGGTTTGGCTGTGTTTTTGTTGCTAAAACTTTGTTGTTTTTAAACTTGGTTGTGCGAGAAGGTGCAGTGCTTCTACCTATCCCTCCATCTTGGCGGAAGTCCAAAATACATTTTAAAATAATTAAGGTTTTGTCTCATTTTCCCTCTGTGCCTTACCAGACAGATAGTAAGGTTAATGTGTAACCTTCAGAGGGGTAATTAGTATGAAAAGATGCTGGTTTTGGTTTTGTAATACAACAGTGCCTCTTTTTTTTTTTACCTCTCTCCTCACACTCTTTTCTAAACTGAAAATTAAGAAGTGACTGATATTACCAGTCTTAGAAGAGTAGTGATATTAAAATTACTATTTCTGTATTTATCACACCACCATCATTCTCTTAGAGACTCAAAGGCACCTAAGACTTATGCATGCTCAGACATGGGAATAACCTGCCTAATCAAATTACATCCCAAAGTTTCTGATCTATCCCAGAACTCAATACTGGACACAAAACATAGTTAATCCTATCTCACTAAAAGAAGAAATGTCTGCAATACAGGGAACTCTAAATATTATCATTGACAACCAATGAACCATTTTCTACTCTACCTCAAAAAGCACAATTTGGATCAAGAACATCCCCTATCCACCCTAAAAGCTCTGATAAATGGTTAAGAAACACACATATATAAATCTATGATCAAATCAGTTTTAAATTACATATGGGTTGAAGTGAATGTTTACATGTTAAACACTTGGGTAAAGATATTTTGTCCTTTTTAAAAATTGATCTACAAGTTCTTATAGATTAAAATTGGCAAGCAATCAAGGTAGAAAGCAAATAAATTTTCATACCATTCTATTGTCAGAAAAGAATGGCACTATCAAAACAGCTTACCTTAATAAAAAAAAAAAAAGAAACCAACCTACAGGCATCTCAACCCACACTGGTTTGCAGTATGCTGTCTCAACATAAGCAAACAGATCATGTGTTCATGTGCTATCTCATATATCAAATACAGTTCAATTTTTGTCACCCCATGTTTCATACCATTACCATCGCTAGTTGGATATTTATATTCTACTAATATTCTTTATGGTTTCCAAAGCACTTTTACGTTTTTTATTTCTCAGAACTTCATTCTGTTGAATTTATGTCTCTAATAGATATAAGTAAATATTTGTTCTACCATTTAGGTATGCAATACTGTAATGATTACTTTTTTTAAGCAGGAGAAGGTTTACCTATATATTTCTATTAAAATAAGGGTAGAAGTTACTTAAAAATGACTTTTTGTTTAGGAATATCATGAATTTCTTAGGAAAAAAAAACAACTTATCAAGTGGGAACTAGAGGAGCATAAAAAAAAGAAAGCAAGATTTCCAATTTCCAGGTAACTTTAATTTCACAACTGAGACAGTGTAAATATTCCAATATATCACTTACATCTTGGATTCTTTTTGTATACAAACTATTTGTATAAACTATTTCTCTTCCTCTTACCCCTCTGAATGCTTACTGTGGCTATCCAGCCCCACCAGGACATGCACTCACACCTGCACAAACTGGAGAGAGTGAAGAATTAAGGCCTTCAATTAGGATTGTAAGCAGAAAAACTTTTCCATTTCCTTCTTTCTCCAACTTGAAGTCTTAACTGCTTACAGAAAAAGGAAAATGGCCAGCTTTACTTGCCACAAAATGTATCTACCATTCTCTCTCAAGTAAAGCACTTGTAGGAGATGAAAAGAAAGCATTTTGTCAAAGGAGAAATTGGCTAAGTGCAAGTTTCCAGTGTACCATTAAACATTGTGAGAGCACTAACACATAGGTTTGTACTATAATCATTTTCTGCTCAGGCAACCTTGTTCGTACTTTTAAAATACTCTACTTGCCAAATTTGTTTTGTACAAATTGATCAAGAAATGCTCCCAAAATACAAATCAACACCGAAGATTAATCTAGCACAGTGATTTTCAACAGTTGTGCTGCAGGAATTTTTAAAATATGAAATACCCATTTAGTCGGGGGCACTGACCTGTTCTCCCTTAGACTGTCAAATAAAAAAATTGACAACAGCCAAGACACCAGTAGCAGTCCAGTGCGAATAAGCAAAATTATAATTATTTTTTTGGTCAGATCAGCAAACAATGAATTTTTGGTATGCCACAGAATTTTAGTAATTGGTTTATATTTGCCATGAAATTAAAAAGCTTAAAAAGTACTTATCTAGCACTCTACTTTGATACAGTGTATCAATAATATGGCCAATCTGGCTGAATTAAATACAGGTAGATATTTCCCACCCAACAATGTAAAAAACAACATTTGTATAAACTCTATATTATTGCATCTGATTCTGACAATGACCCTATGAAGTAATATACCAGCTATTATTTTTCCCCTGTTAAGAATGAGGAATGATGAGGTTAATTGACCTGCCCAGATGATATGATAATTAATAACCTGTCGAATATGAAATATATTATGAGATTGAGATGTTTACAAAAACTTTTGAAAATAAACACAGAGGAAACATTTTCTTCCAAATATTTTGTTTAACTGTAAAGGTAAACCTATAGTGGAGATTTACTGGTTGATTTAGGGTAAGCCTGAGACATGACCAAACAATTTCTTTCTTTTTCGATATCAACCTTAAGGTAAACTAACGGGAGGAAAGCTATAATTAAGAAAAACTAAATGGTCAAGTAGAAACAGGAAGAGTGCAAAGTGAGACCTTGTGATAGCAGCCAGAGCCTCGAAGCAGAGAAACACATTTTATTACTACAATCAGGAAAATGACTTCTTCCCCAGTCATGCCTACTGCCAAGGAGAGGAAGAGGAAGGGTCCTGGGAGAAAGCCAGTCAGAATGCAGATACATCAGTTTGGGGGAAGCTGTCGCTTAGCAACCTTTCCTTCACATTGTTACATGAGTACAGCTGGAAAGGGTCAAAACACAGGTTCACACATTTCTGAAAGGATGATTTTAAGTATTTTGTAGATGCAAAAATGAAAGCACAAGATTCACAAAACTTTTCTGAGAGACTTTATTGTATTTTATAATAATAATCTTCAGTAATGTTTAATAAAATTACATCTTAAAGATGCCTTGTCTTCACTGGGCTGACATAACAAAATACTACAGACTGGCTTAAACAACAGAAGTTTACTTTCTCATATTCTGGAAGCTGGAAATCTGAAATCAGGGTGGAGGCATGGTTGATTCTGGTGAGAACAATCTTCCAGGCCCTCAGATAGCCTTTACTCGATTCATGCAATCTCTCTCTCTTCCTTTTCTTAAAAGGGCACTAATTCATTATGAGGGCTCCCCTTCATGACCTCTTATAAACCTAATTTCATCCAAAAGGCCTCATTTCTGAACACCATCACATTAGGGGGTAGAATGCCATCATATTAATTGGGGGGGATGCGATTCAGTCCAGAGCACTCTTCAAAGGAATTCTTTCCATGTAGAGAGTATACCATCGATAAATAAAAGAGCAGGTAAATTTTAGACAGGAGGTCAATTAAAAAAGACAACTGTGGACAGCAAAATGTTAAAGCCTCATAGAGGAAAAAATATATTTTTAAGATAAAGTGCTTCAATAAAGAAAATTGTCTACAGAGAAAAGCTATAAACATCATGAAAGGTATAAAAGTCTCTTGTGAAAAAAAATGGCTATCTCCTGCTAGGCAATTTAATATTTTTTTCCATTAGCAGCCCTGAATTTTGGAAGCTTTTAAGCAAGTTTGGCTATCTGAAGAATTCTATTTTGTGATAAATACAAGAGTTAGTGAAAGCTGTGATTTTTTTATTTTTTGGTAATGATTTCAAGAACAGCTTGAATTCTGGGTAACATATAGATCTAAGGTTTAGAGATGGTCATAATGATTGGTTTCTGCTCCATGTATACCTCCCCTGGTATTCTTTTGCTCCCCATACTTATATTTTCCTAATCTCTACCTCAGGAACTCATCCCAACCCATGAGTCCAAGACTAAGTATCTGATCAACCTTCACTCACAGGAATCATACAGTTCTCTGAATGTAGATGCCAAATGCCAAGTGAGAGCTCTAGGTTGGACTGTACACTCACGACAGTGCCACTCCCCTATCTATTACTCCCTATAATGCTTCCCCAGGCTACAGCACCAGACTTCTCCTTTGGTTTCCTTTCTAATTGATACTGTAGCCTCTCAGAACCCCACACAGTGTGCAGAAGTTATAAGCCTGATTTAGATCATGGTTCACTAGTCCCAGTTTCTGACTAGACCCTAGGCTGCTGACTAAGCTTACAGGATTACTATATTCTTCCTCTGGATAGGCTCACATTTGGAGCCAAACCTTGTCTAAGCCATGTCTGAATTTCATGTTCCCTTTGGTTAGTGAGCAGAGGACTACCTTGTGGGATTCAGCATCTGTGTCTAATTATGTTTCTTTAGTCTTTGTCATGCTTTGTCATGCTCGATGTTCATCCCTCTCTTCACCAACCATTACTGCTAAATTCTGGACATGTCTTCATCCTCCCACCTGTTCTTATTATGCTGTTGATCGCATCTGACTGAACAAGATCACAAGGTCAGCAGAGGATAAAACTGACACAGGAGGGTACCTTAGTTAGAGCCCTCACTTCTGTTTAGTTCTCATTCTACTTCACCTATAATTAGTTTCTTATTCTACTTCTCTAATAAGCGGTTTCTTTCTATTTTCCTTCCTTGCACAATTTAAATAATCTGAATCTCAGTTGGCTCATCTGTAAATTGAGTCAGTAATACCTACACCATATCAATGTCAGGGAAGATTCAATGCAATGATGTAGCTTTAGTGCACTTAGTGTCTGGAATGTAGTAAGCACTAAATTTATATTCATTGTTAGCTACAGTTTGACTCCCAAGAACCTGCATTTCCTAATCCAACATGAATGGTAATCAAAAGTTGGAAATATCAGGTCCCAAGCTGTTCCCAGCTTTAAAAGTTCAAGACTTACAGAACTGGATTTATGGTCCTAAGGCAAAACATTGTTTAAATTTGCTCAAGGACCTATCTTTCTTGATTTTATCATGTATATTTGGACATTTAGGGAGTATTGGCTGTTTAACATCTGTTTACCCTACCTTAATAGCATCAAGATTTCCTTCTGATGAAACTACTCCAAAGCACTATATTCTGTGACCAGGGACTCTGCCTTCTGGTAGGTGTAGTATGAGGAGGGGGAGGAGTACTATGGGACACATTGCCTAAACAATGCCAAATGGGTGCTCTCTCATTAGATCTGAATCTTGAGCAGAGGAGTAGGCATTCTAAAAACAGTGGGAATGGCACTTCATCCTACAAGCAGCACCCTGACCATGTAGTTTCTGCCACAGAACAGTGACTCCAATCCTACCTTCCAGCCTTTGGAGCATTTGGATTCTGTCCAAACCAGGACACCAGCTTCCTGTCAATTCTGTGAGACATTCCTCCCACCAATTGCCTTTCACTTAAGTCTGTTTTACTTGCATTACCCACAGTAAATTTCTATTGTTTGCAACTGAAAAATCCTGGTCACTTTCATTTCTGGCTTTTGGTTCACCTCACTGCTATCTCTCCTATTTGTATCTTTTCTTGTGTGGCCTGACTCTGTCTCCATGTGAACACTCGAATTTCAAGCTGTGGTTTTTAGTCCTGCTTCACTTCTTTGGCTTCACCCTAAAATAATCTCTGACTGTCTCACTGTTGTTATGAGGCTCCCTGGCTTCAGGCTTCTATTCTCTTAATTGACAAAGCTGGCCACACCCAGCCAAAGCTTTGTATTTCTGTGCAGCTGCCTTCAGTCACCAGCCAGCCCTACCTCAGCTTCTGGCTGAAACCCTGCCAGTTGCAGACGGAACCCTTTGGACTGTGACTTAATGCTCTGTGTTCTGCCAGCTTGGGTGAACTGATCTAACTGAGAAGAAACCTCAACCAAATGCCAATACTTGCTGCTTTCTACAACGGTTACTGTGATACATATTAGAGTATGTTTGTCAATTTATATTCACGATAATAAAAGCCAGTATCATCCTGTATCTCATTTCCTTTTCCCTATATTACCTGTGTTCCTCTGATCTTGACTCATATCAGCAAAGAGAAATCAACTTGGTCTGTTTACAATGGAATAAATTCTGTATTCTAAAGTTACTATAGCTATTCGAGTACTTAGCGACAGGATAGCTCTCGTTTTTGCAAGCTGTCTAAGCAACTTAGTCCTGGTCTTGGAACATTAAAGAGAATCTAGTTGTGCAGTATTTGGGCTATAAACCAAAGCTGCAGTCCTCAACTTCCTCCTGCATGCCTTTAAAATAGACATTACATCTCAGTGGAAATCTATCAGTGTTGTTGAACAGGCAGGCTACTGAGTCCTGACCAAGGCTGCAAAGAAGAAATTCGATGATGGCTTTAGAATTCATTTGCATATGTCAGAAAACCCATTTATTGTGACAGGTACAATAAATGTTAGTTATTATTATTATTAAACATAACAGACTTAAACATTGTCCAAAGAAATAAAAATAATTATCTAGCAGAATGGGAAGATGATTGGTAAACAGAGGAAAAGAATCATGACTTTATCCTGTACATGCAAAATAATTTTTTAACAGTTTGCAATTTCAAGTCACTTTAGAATATAGTAATTTGATTGTATATTCCTCACAGGACAAAACAATTGCAAAAAATTACTTTTTAGTGATCATATTAGTGGTGGTAGTGTTAATGTTGTTTTTCTGAGATCTGGGATAAAGCAAAATGAGTAATCATGATACATTCTAATTCTGTCTCCCCTGATGTTGATACAGATGCAAAAAGAGGCCAACTAAATAGCCTATAATCCTTATTGGAAATATGATCATGAACTCACAGGTATTTATATTATATTCATATTTCTTGGTTCTGTCTACAGAAAAGGCCCAGAAACAAGCGCAACTCAGTTGCAATGAGTACACAGACCCCCACACTTTACAAATACCAGAGCCTTTGGAAGAAAGACAAGCAGAAAATAGCATGATATTAGTTTGCTTTTGCTGCTGTAACAAGCTACTATAAATTTAGTAGCTTAATAAAACACAAGTTTATTATTTTACAGGTATGGAGGTCAGAAGTTCAAAATGGTTCTCGCTGGGCTAAAATCTTGGCGTTGGCAGGGCTGTGTTCCTCCCGGAGGCTATAGGGGAGGATTTATTTCCTTGTGTTTTCCCTGTTCCAGAGGCTTCCTGCGCTCCCTGCCCCCACCTTCAAAGCCAGCATCACATGACACTGACTGCTGTGTCCTTCATCTCATCTCCTCTGACTCTTGACCTCCTGCCTTCCTCTGTCACTTATAAGAACTCATGTGATTTTACTGAGTCCACAGGAGATAATCCAGGATAATCTCCATCTCAGAAATCTTTAACTTAATCTTAATGCAAAGTCCCTTTTGCTATGTGAAATAATATAGTCAACGTTCTGAGGGTTAGGGTTCGGACATCTTGGGCCATTATTCTGTCTAACATATGTACGTAGTCAAATAGAAGAGTATGAGCTTTTTAAACAGGGAAAGAACCTAATCTCAGTTGCTGAGATAAGGACCCAATACTTAAAAATATCACTCTGAGAATAATTTTTCATCAGTACTGCCTACAAACCTTATATAATAGTAAAGGGGATAGAGTAAAACTAACAACTACTGATTGCTTAAAGAGTGTCAGGCTCTTTTCAGAAAACATCTTTTTAAATTTAAATTTTTATACTCAACTGAGGACAGTTGTTTTATTGCTTTTTAGACAGTGAGGATAGAGAGAGAAATATTGATTGGTTGCCTCCCTTATGCATCCCTGACCAGGGAATTTGCATGCCTGGTCCAGGATGGAGCCCGGAACCCAGTAATGTGCCCTGACAGTGAATCAAACCCACAACCCTTCAGTTACAGGACAACGCCCAACCAAATGACCACCACACTGGGCATGGCAATCTTTTGAAATTATTGTAGGTAGGGGGTTCCCCACCCAGCCACTATGGAATAGAAAAATAAAACTAGGAGGGGGTTGGAGCAAAATGTTCAGATCACTTAGCTAGTAAATGACAGAGCTAGGATGTAAATACAGAAATGTCTCCGAAGTCTCTGAATTTATGCTGCTTTTCATGATGTAGCAGGAGAAATGAGAAGGAGACCCTGGCACGTACAATCAGACCACAGGATTACTTACAGCTACAATACTACTACTCCAAATTGAACCTGCTTAGGCAAAGAAAGAATGAGGCAACAAAGAAGAGAGGAAAGAAGAAAGGGGAAAAGAGAGATGCTAAATTAGTGATTTATACCAAGCCAAATCAAAATAACTGGAAACATGTATGGAAGAAGAATGGAGAAAAACAGGCAGCAGGAAAACTCTAAAACCTTTCTCTAAGCACAGCTTGGAGGATTCTAACATTCAAAGGAAGCAGCAGCAGTCAGAGAATCACTATGGTCTGTAATCAGATACTTCTTAATCAACTCGTGTTCCAAATGTTAAGTCCCAAAGAATAAGAGGTACTTTAAACCAAAGAATCAATATTTAGTTGTGTACAATTGGTTTAGTATTGCATATTGGTCTTTTCAGCCACATATGTACATAAATAGTCATCAATAATTATATTTAGTAAGCATTCTCCAGCTTTTTACTGCTTCTTACTCTGTGTACCAGGCACTCTTTTCAATTAGCTTGTCCTTGAGGACTCAATAAGAAGTTGCACTTGTTTGAAACTAGTATCTGTTCTAACAGGTTCTGTTCGGGTTAGCATTGATAAGAGGATGTCAGTCTAATTAGAGGGCCTGCCGTTAATTAGCAAGAAAGGTGTTGGAGAGTCTGACTTAAACTGCCCTCTCACATAATACCAAAAATTTATTTACAAATGTTTTAGAGAAATTTCTAAAAAATATGCAGTCCAATTTGTACAGATACTCTTAAGTTTATTTTGGGATGTGGTCAGATATAGGTGGCCAACGTTATTTTGTGTCTCCTCCATTAGCCTCAAAACACACACATTCGTAGACTTCCTTTACCAAACAGTTCCTTTCTGATATGACTTACTTACATGGAGGGACATTATAAGAAACAGCACTATGAAACCCATTATAGGAATTACTGTAGGAATACTCTTAAGGATATTTACTACATCACATCATATCTCCTACATGAGGACCCAAGGAGCACATTTCTTTTAAGTTACAATTCCAGGAAGAGCACTGCTTCTTTTAAACAGCTCACTTGTTTTCATCTTAGAGATTTCAGAAACCATCCAACTATTATATTTATTTCTCATGCTGATTTCTAGGAAGCCTCAAGCCAACTTTGCAGGCCATCTGTAGGTAGTCCATGTACCTCATGACATGCATTTGGTGAACCAACTCTGGTAAAATCTTGTGTTATATGTTCTTATTTCCCACTTTTATTTTTATCTTATTAGAGTATAAGTATTTTTGTAAATCACCTTCTTTTTGTAATAAAGCAGAGTATAGAAAATATGTGAAAAAATTAATGTTTGTTCATTTATATTGCACATTCCATTGAAATTGTTAGTTTCCCCCCCCAAAACTTGGAGAGTATATTTGGGTTAGTCTGACTTAAATGTGGCAGTCCTAAATTTCATTCTAGGGCTTCTGCTGGGGCCCCTCAAGGAGAAATGCATTCATCTCCTTGAAGCAGCCAAAATTCAGGTACAAGGAGTCCCATATGCCTATATCAGGAGAAATTAAGGCATTTTGCTCAGAGAAAACAAATTTTTTGTCAAATATAAACCTAAGTTGAAAATAAGCAAGGGCAGGCAATCATTTGTATATGAAGCTGCTTTTCACACGGCACTTTATATTGTTCCAAGATGTGTAATAAAGGTGTAATAAGCAGGAATGTATTTATTTAGCATTGGTTAATGATTCTCCCAAGCAATATCAACTGAGCGGTCACTAGCAATTGGAAAAAATTACAAGTGAAAAATAATTGTCAACTCATTACACATCAAATAAATATAATAATAGCAATGAACACTTACTGAGTGCCTACTATATATCAAGTATTGTACATGTCTCATTTAATTTCTGAACCCCATAAGTAAGTACTTTTGTTAAATCCATTTTACAAATGAGAAACGTAAAGGGAAGAAATGGGAGGATTTAAGTAGAAGCTTGACATAATCTGATTTACATCTGAAGATCTCTCTGGCTGTTATGAAGAGATTAGACTATAAGGACAGCTGATTAGAAGGCTGTTGTAATAGCGTATGCACGTCTTGGTAGCTAGAACCAGAGAAGTAATGATGGAGGTGTTGAGAGGTATTAGATTCAGAATAGACTTTATTCAGTGTGTGTGCATGTGTGCATGTGTGTGCGTGGCAGGGCTCACCACTTTTCTCCTTGAAGCCAATTGCCTTTTAGTCAGCTAAATGAAGGTTATCAAATGTCAAGTGATCAGAATTTGAAGTTCCTCTGTAATTCTAGTTCATGCTGAGGGTGAAGTCAGGGCCTTTTTATTTTCTGATTTGATGCTACCCATCTAGGCTGCCTTCCAAACAAGGGGTGTGATTTAGTTGTGGGGAGAGTGGGAGAAAAGTGCCACCTTCCTTACTCTGCTCCCTTTTGGTGAATGCCACGTCAGTTCTCCTTCAAGCAGATCATCATACCACTGTGTCGAGGAACACGGGGGACCACATGTCAGGGAACCGAAAACTTGGAAGTAAGTTAAGATCCCAGGACTTCTTAACTATGTCCTGACTTTCCCCTTCTATATGCATCCCCTCACTCAACGCTGAATTTTAACTTGTAAAGTTAATAGAGCAGCAGGGATTCCAACAGCCCGGAAAGTCCAAGGTAAAAATGTGAAAATCAGTTTAAAGCTTTGTCAGTTCTCAGGCCTAGGGAACGGATCTTAAGTGAATTTTTTATGGGTTACCAAATTCATGCTCCCAAAAACCAAAATGTTTCAAAATGGCCTAATGATATACACATTCAGGCACCACCAAAGTTCCATTTCTCACACTCTTTTTCTTGCCTCAAACATATTTCTCCCTTTATGATCTCTTTTTTGTGGCTTCACTAATATGAGTTTCCCATATGTCTCTCTACTCTCTGCAAGTAGATTATGTGCTTTATGGATGCTCTAATGTGGCATGAGACTGCCAATCGTACAATAGGCTAGCCTGGCCAGGATCCAAGATGGGGTGGAGCAATCATACAGGGTATCTGTATAAGTTTGTAGCTGTCTACACTAAATGTACATGTAATATAATAAGCCTTTAGATATACTGCATATCATATGTTATAGAGTACATATAATATGCATGTATATGTATATGTATATAAATATGTTTATGTCTATAATACATAATAGAAATAGGTGGTTGTTTTATTGTGGATACAGTTGACTATCCACCACTACCACCCCAGTACACTCATCGATAGACACACACACACTTTTGGTGACATTGACTCTAGAAGGCCTCGTATGAGCAAACAAACTCAGCCTTATCAACCTTCAACAATCTACTAGACCCAGGTCCTTTCCAGAGCAAAGTTTTATTGATCTCTGGTGAAGTAAATTAATTTTTTCACCTTTTTTTCATTCCATCTTCTTCTTTTAAACTGTGGACTCCCAGACTGGCTTGGTAAAGCACAGGAAGCAAAGCTACCTTTTTCTTTGGAAGCTAAATCAAATCTAAGTCTTCTGAAAATTATTTTACTTGAATTCTGCCTCTAGAACCCAAGCTAATTCCAAGATCGCTCTTTGGTTCAAATCTTCCTCATCATGGGTCTTTCCACCTACATTAGAAGGAAGTCCCTAATTTCTTCCTGATCTCCTTATTCACCTTTCCTGTTCCCCAAACCAACCTGCCTCAATACACACACAAAACACCTAATTAACTAGAATGATATTAATTCCTAAGGTGGCCCTTGAATAAAATTGGCTCTCTAATTATCTGTAAGGTTGCAGTAGAAGGAGCCTCCTACAATTCTGATTTCTAGATATAATCTTCCCTATCTTATCTTCCAGGTTTTGTAATACTTCCATTAAAAAATACCTTTCATCAAATTACCTATGTTTAAAATGCCTAGAGTGATTTCTATTTTCCTAACTTGGCATTGACCAATAGAGGTCTAAAGCAGTGCCCTGAAATGAACTCAACTCCCTAGAGCTAAACTCACATTCAAAATTAGATTTATTTTTACTTGGTAGATTTGCCTTTTACACAATTCCTAGTGCTTCTTTTGATATAATAGTTTCTCCTCTGGACAATTCATGACTTAGATAACTGGTAGCATCTTATTGTGTCCTGGTTGCTTGGGACAAGTTCACCCATTATTGGAGCAGTAGTTCAACCTGTATAGCCTTCTTAAACTCAAATTTCCCAACCCAAACCAACTTAGTCCTTAGGCCCCATCAAGGGCCCTTTTCCTTCTGAAACATGACATAGCAGAAGATACTCTGAAGTTAGAGATAGAAGACCTAAGTTTATTTACCAGTTCCATCATTGGTGTATAACCTCGGACAAGATACTAAATCCATCTGAGCCTGTTAACCACACCTGTAAAATGAGAATAATAATAAAACCTACTTTCTAGGATTGTTGTAAAAATCAAATGACACCAACCATATTGAGAGCTTTATAAATTATACAAGACTATACAAAGCAATTTCGTGTACATTTCTAAGTCATAGTTCACTATCAGACCTTTTATATACAAGCCTCTAACAATGGCTTAATGATTATTGTGGGAAACTAGTTAAAAAGTTATTTTGAGGGAGCTAGGACCTTTCTCAGTTCCTTCCCTCAAAATCACAAATGTAAGAAGCCACTTACTCCACCAATATGAATTAAATCTATTGATATGCTAGTAAATGTTTAACAACTGGCTCCTGGGGAAGAGAAGGGAGCTATAATTTGTAGAATATACTAATTTCTATGATGTAAATATCCCCACCATGGTTGATTTCAAGCTAACAAAGTGACATCAACCATCATAAAAAATTCCTCAGTATTTAACAATTGGCTGTCCAGTACATAACTGTTTCAATCTACATTATTACCATTAGCATGCTAAGAATATTTCTTGGTGTTAATACAGGTGCTGGAAAAAGAATTCTGTATATTGATATTGGCCAAGATTAATTTTTCCTTTACTCTTTATCAGTTAAGGACCATAAAATATGCTTTAATAATATCCTTTTTTTCTAGCAAAAATTAAAAAAATAAAGCCCTCCTTTTGTTTTCTTAATTAGTGAAATTGTTCTCTGTGCTGAGGATATTATTTAATTTTAATTTAATTAACTCTCAAGAGTTTAAAGGCCATGAAGTGCATTTTGGAAAGATTAACAGCTAACATGATGACCTTTAAAAGTCAAAATAGGACTTCCAGTCATGATGAAGGCATAGATAGACACACTGTGCCTCCTCACACAACCAAAAGAAGGACAACAAATTTAAATTTAAAAAAAAACAACCAGAACTGATGGAAAATCTAACTGTATGGAAGTCCAACAACCAAGGAGTTATACAAGAAATAGGCATCCAGACCAGTAGGAGGGTGAAGACGGGCAGCTGGGTGGAGAGGACTTAAGGCAAGGTGGCAGCAGGCAGACCGGGTGAGGCTGTGGGTGGTCCCACATTTGTGTGCAGATAAACCAGGAGGAACAACTGGGAAGCAAGACAGACCAAGCAACCCAGGGTCCCAGTGTGGGGAAATAAAGCCTCAAACCTCTTACTGAAAACACCTGTGGAGGTTGAGGCAGCAGCAGGAAAAACTCCCAGCCTCATAGAAGAGTTGGCTGGAGAGACCCACAGGGTCCTAGAACATACACAAGCCCACCCACACAGGAATCAGCACCAGAAGGGAACAATTTGCTTGTGGGCAGTGGGGGAAGTGACTGAAAACTGGCAGGGAGTGGGGCAAGTGGCACAGTTCCCTCTCAAGCCCCTCCCTCACATACAGCATCACAACATAGTGACATGAGTTGCCCCACCCTGGTGAACACCTAAGGCTCTACCCCTTACTACATAACAGGCACACCTAGACACACACACACACACACACACAAATGGCCCAAATGAAAGAACAGTTCAAAGCTCCAGAAAAAATATAATTGAGCAACAAAGAGATTGCCAAACTATCATATGCACAGTTCAAAACACTGGTTATTGGGATGGTCCAGGAACTCACTGGGTACTTCAACATCATACAAAAGACCCAGGCAGCAATGAAGGTTGCATTATGTGAAATAAAGAAAATTCTACAGGGAACCAATAGGGAAGAAAACCGGGATTCAAATCAATGTTTTGGAGCAGAACGAAGAAAGAAACATTCAACCAAAACAGAATGAAGAAACAAGGATTCAGAAAAATGAGGAGAGGCTTAGGAACCTCTAGGACACCTTGAAAGATTCCAACATCCGAATCATAGGGGGGCCAGAAGGAGAAGAGAAGACCAAGAAATTGAAAACTTATCTGAAAAAATAATGAAGGAGAATTTCTGCAATCTGGCAAAGGAAATAGACTGTCAGGAAGTCCAGGAAGCTCAGAGAGTCCCAAAGAAGTTGGACCCAAGGAAGAACACACCAGTGCACATCATAATTATATTAGCCAAGATTAAAATGAAGGAGAGAATCCTAGAAGCAGCAAGAGAGAAGGGGACAGTTGCCTACAAAGGAGTTCCCATCAGACTGTCAGCTGGTTTCTCAAAAGAAACCTTCCAGGCAAGAAGGGGCTGGAGAGAAGTATTTGAAATCATGAAAGGTAAGGACCTACATACAAGATTACTCTATCCAGCAAAGCTATCATTTTGAATGGAAGGGCAGATAAAGTGCTTCCCACATAAGGTCAAGTTAAAGTTCATCATCACCCAGCCCTTATTGTATGAAATGTTTAAGGGACTTATCTAAGAAAAAAGATAAAAAATATGAACAGTAAAATGACAACAAACTCACAGGTATTAACAATCAAAACTAAAAGAAGAAAAACAAAAACCTAAGCAAACAACTAGAACAGGAGCAGAATCACAGAAATGGGGATCACATGGAGGGTTATTAGTGGGAGAGTGGGAGGGGGAGAGAAGGGGAAAAGGTACAGAGAACAAGGAACATAGATGATAGGTAGAAAATACACAGGGGGAGGTTAAGAATAGTATAGGAAATGTAGAAGCCAAAGAACTTATATGTATGACCCACAACATGAACTAAAGGGGGGGGGGGAATGAGAGTGGGAGGGGGTGTGCATGGTGGAGGGGAATAAAGAGGGGAAAATGGGACAATTGTAATAGCATAACCAATAAAATATATTTTAAAAAAGAAAAACATTTGGTAGCATTTAAGTTACCAATAAAAATCAACTATTTCAATTAATGAGGGAAAACATTTGAGAAAAGCAAAGTTTCAGCATTCAAAAAACTGTCACTATTAGCATCAAAGGCTGATCAACCAAAGCCTTCAAAAGGTCCAGAGTGACTGGCAGAAGCATTTGGTCTGTTTCTTGCCTCAATAAACTTTTACTCCCCCTAAAAAAAAATAAATGAAGGTCATAATAGTAACAGATCTTGTAATGCATAAAAATTAGTATCAACTAAAAAATATCTAATATAAGTATATATGAGATTAAAATATATGCTACGTTAATTTTTTAACTGCATTTTGGATCTTTGAGCATCCCCTTTGCATTTGCTTTGCCTTTCATGGGCCGGTGGCTCTCTTATGGTTGATGTTATAACGAGATGATCACTATGGAGAGATTGCACTGGCAACATGCCCACTGCTCCAGTTACACACATGCTTCTGAGAATTGATCTGGTTTCCACTGACTCTCAGAGGTGGGAGTGCCGGGGAATTCTGGCTGACTCAGACCATTTCCAAACTGAAAGGCCATTTTAGGCGTGTAATTTCTGGTCTGCTTACGGGTTTGAATGAACTCCACTGCACTTTTATACATCAGTTTATTATTGTTGTCATTATTTTAAGATCCTTACTTCCACCCTAGACCTACTCCAGATTGGACTTAAACCATTAAGTAAGTTTGTATAAACTAGGGATGAACAAGATCAGAACCTTAAAACCAAGCCTAAATGAAATCACATTACCACATCATGGTAAAAACCATATTGACATACCAAGCCTTTAGCATAGCGTCAGACATAAGTTTATTTGTGGTCTGAGCAGTTCTATACATTTATGATCTGTAGAAAAAAATGAATGTTAGCACAAACTGATATTTTAATCTATTGCCTTTCAGCTCTCTTCCAACCTATACCAAGGGGACAATAAAAGATAAGGTCCCTATCATAACAGAAATTCATGTTTGAAAGTTACCTATAGGAAGATTGGAATGTGCTGAAAAAGTCATATTGGACAGGTGATATTTTGTATATCTTCACATGATTTGTGTTACACATTTCTTACAGTGACCTTTCTTATAAGAAAGGATAAAGTTGGCGGTGTACATAGCTTAATGACCCAACATGTTCCATCATGACTCATTCGGTGCAAAAAGGGAAAATAGCTCTAGTACAGGGCTATGCTCTTTACACAATTTATATTTTTATGGAAATTTTATGTTCTTTACAAGGAATAATCTCATTACATTCAAATTTTATGTTCTTTAGAACAATGAGATTATTCCTTGTAAATTAAAAATATTTGGAGAAACTTGACTTATACAGAAATTTTTCCCTCCAAACAACTTAAAAAATACCAGTCACTGACATTATTAATAATATCAGCCACTTTCCAAGTACTGTATTAAATCTCTGTCAGAGGCACCGAAGAACATTTTTGGAAGAGCGTGAATTTCCTTAAAGCTTAAGTGTAGTGATGAATACCCTGATTACCTAGGGGAATCCCTATGGTTAACTCAGCTATACACAATTTTCTCAAATTATTTTATTCTGTCCATGCTTTCCAGCTTCTGAAATTAGACCAATAAGGTCTATACATTTGCAACCACCTTCCTTGTAATTATTTTAAATTGATGAACTTCCAGCTTCAAGGAATAATGCTGACTTTCACTTCTGATTGAAATTGTTATTAAAATAGAGACCCTTGTACACTATTCCTAGTTTACCCCAGTTGATAGCATTTTGCTAAATTGTAGCATAAAGACCAGGAGATTGACATTAATAAAATCCACCAATTTTATTCAGATTTTTCCAGATTTACTTGTATTCGTGTGTGTGTGTCAAGTTCTATATAATATTATCAATTGCATAGGTTCATATATCCCCTGCAGTTATGATAACGAACACTACCAGGATGCTCTCTCCCCTGATTTATTTATTTTTTTAGTAAAAGTTACCCTTTTAAAACCACATTCGCCTTCCTCCCACTTCCCCCTTCAAAACTACCCTCTTTTTCCCAACTGTTAATCAGTCCTCTACTTCTAAACATTTGTTATTTCAAAAGTGCTGTATGTATCATATTGTGTGTAACCCTTTGGGACTGACCTTTTTTGCTCAGCATAATTTCTTGCTACTTCATCCAAGTTGTTGCATAAACCAATAGTTTGTTGTGGGTTTTTTATTACTGAGTAGGATTCTATGCTATATATTTACCACAGTTTGTTTAACCACTCACCTCCTGAAAGACATCTGGGCTGATTCCAGTTTTTAGTTCTTACGAATAAAGCTGCTATGAACATTTGAGTACAGACTTTTGTGTAAACACGAGTTTTTCTTTTTCTGGGATAAATGCCCAGAAATGCAATTGCTCGGTTATATGGTACTTAAAAGTTTAGATTTACAAAAAAAAAACTTATAAACTATTTTTCAGAGTGGCTGAACCATTTTACATTTTTACCAGCAATGTAAAAATGATCCAGTTTCTCCACCTCCTCACAATCATTTGGGATTGTCACTAATTTTTATTTTAGTCATTCTAATAGATCATTAGTAATGTCTTGTTTGCATTTTAATTTGCTTTTTTCTAAAAGTTAATGATTTTGAACATGTGATAACCACCCATATATCTCTTTGGTGGAATATCTTTTCATGTCTTTTGTTTATTTTCTAACTGGATTGTTTGGTTTTTTTACTATTGAGTTTTGAGAGTTCTCTATGTATTCTAGATATCAATCCTTTGTCAGACGTGTGGTTTGCAATTAATTTCTCTTAGTTTCTATGTTGTCTTTTAATTTTCTTTATAGGGTCTTTCTCTGAGCAAACTTAAAAATCCCAATGAAGGTCAATTTATCAACTTATTTAGTATAGAAGGTACTTTGGTGTCAAGTATAAGAAGTTTTTGTCTAGCTGGAGATCCCAGAGATTTTCTCCTGATTTTTTAAAAGAAAGTTTTACAGTTCTATATTTACATTTAAGCTATGCTTCATTTTCAGTTAATTTTTGTGTCGACAGGAGGTTTGGTCTGTTTGTTTTTTGCCTATCCAATTGCTGATTCAACTGCTTCAGCACTACTTGTCGAAAAGTCTCCTATTTCTCCATTGAATTGGTTTTGCCCTATTGTTAAATACCAGTTAAACATATTTGTGTGGGTCTGTTTCTTGGCTTTCTATTCCATTGCCTTATGTGTGTATTCCTCTACCAGTACCACATCTTTTATTACTTGTACCTATACAATAAACCTTACTATTAGGTAGAGTAATTCTCCATAATTTATTAATTTTTGTCATGATTTTTAAGTTATTCTAAGCCCAGTGACTTTTCACATATATTCTAAAATAACTTTGTCTATGTTTATTGAAATCCTTGCTGAAATTTTGATAAGAATTGCATTAAATCTATAGATGATTTTGAAGAGAATTAATAACTTTACTCAATTGAGTCTTCCTATCTATAAATATGGTATGTCTCTTCATTTAGTTAAGTCTTCTTTGATTTTCTTCATAAGCATTTTATAATTTTCAACAAGATGTACCATTTATGTACATCTTTTCTCAAGTGTATGTCTGAATATTTAATCTTTGTGGAACAATTACAAATGGTATTGTGTTTTTAATTGTGATTTCTGCATGTTAATTGTTGGCATACAGAAATGTGTGTTGATCTTACACCTGGTGATCTTACTGAACTCTCTTACTACTGGGAATTTGTGGGATTTCACTTTGTAGATTTCCTGATATTTTCTGTGTCAAAAATCATGCAATTTGACCATAGAAATTATTTTATTTCTTTGTTTCTAAACTATATGCCTTTTATATCTTTTTCTTGCCTTATCTTAGTATTTAGAACTTCTAGTACTATGTTGATTAAGATGGTGAAAATAGACACCCTTACCTTGATCTTGGTCTTCCACCACTAAGTATGATATTAGATGTAGGAGTTTTTTTTTTATAAATGCTGTTTATCAAGTTATGTTAATTACCTGCTATTTCTAATTTGCTGAGGGTTATAGCCATGAACAGATATTGATTGGATTTTGCAGACAAATGCTTTTTCTGCAACATTTGATATGACATTATGATTTTTCTTCTTTAGCTTGTTGATATAGTAGATTACATTGATTGATTTTTAAATATTTAACTACCTTTGCCTATAGAGTAAATCCCACTTTGTCATAGTGTATAATTTTTAATGTATTGTTAGAATTGGTTCTCTAATATTATGGTGAGAATTTTTGCATCTATATTCATGAGAAATATTGGCCTGTATATTTGTTGTTTTGTTCATTTGTTTCATTTTTTTAGTGCTGTCTTTGTCTGGTTTTGGTATCAGGGCAATACTGACATCATAACGTAAGTTGGAAAGCCTCCTCTCTTCCTCTATTATCTGGAAGAGATTGTGTAAAATTAGTATTAATTTATCTTTTAAAGAGGTGCCACTACTTCTCCTCACCCCACCCCCACCTCTACATGCTGCCCTGGCATTTCTGGGAGAGCAAGGGGAGTCTCAGGTCTGTGGGAGCAAAGAGGCTTCACAGACAAAATTACTGTGTCTCTCCTGCCCACTCTGCCTGCCTACCTTGGTATCTCTTGGTAGAAAACGGAAGTCTCAGACCCAGCAGAGACGTAGAGTTCCCAATCCATTCCCCTTGCTGGTGGTGTCAGACTCACCTATCTGATGTTGTCAGAAGGACTCCAGTACAAGTCAGGAAAGGAATGAGCCTACCTGGGCTGCCTTCTATTACTAGGTTAAAAGTCAAAAAATTCTGGGTCTGGCTGACCTTCCTCTGTTGGGTTGTTCCTATAGTCCTGGGGTCCCAAACCACCTTGCATTTGTCTAACCATATTTCTTATTTCCCTTTTGGTTGTCTTTTGCACCATTTCCACAATTTATAGTTGTACTTAGCAGGAAAATGCAAGGGAAAAAACCAGATCTACACTATCTTGTCCTATTTAGGAGTGACCTTCACTTTTAATCATAGATGCATGAGGACTGACTCAGTTCCAAATGGTCTTAAATTACTTGAATTCTGCATAAGCAGTCAAGGATTTAATATGAAGATGAGGGAGAACAGGAGACAGAGCCATTCATCATTGGAATTGACCTCAAGCTGACATAGCATAAGTGGACAAAAGGGAAAAAACCAAACCAACAACATGCAACAGGGAACAGAAGTCTTTTAGTTGTAATAGCAGCTTTCTAGCTTGTCTTTCTTGGCATTTACCTATCTGCTTTGTGTTTTTAATGTAAAGCAGAGCTTTTAAAAATTTATTTAATATTGTATTATGTGAATTGTGAAGAAGTTGTGAAACTTGGAGAGCAACTAGTATTCAGCCAGACAGTTAAGTGGAAAAAAAAAAAAACGTTAGCTCAAACTATTGGGGAAGCACAGAACATTTTATCACTCATTAGCCATAGATTAAATGAGATACCAGGGTGGTGATTAACAGTGGTGATCATGTGTTTGTGCATTATCTTACTACCTTTTCTTCCTCTTATTTTTAATCATGACCGATAGAAAAGTCATACTGCTTCCTTAAAGGGCATTACGTGGATATTACTTCCTATCTTAAAGAGACATTTGGGCTAAAGTGGATTGCAATGAAATAATAGGAAAAATTATTTCAGACATAGCTTGTGTCCTGTGCTTGTTATTTTAGAAACCGACCCAGTTACTACATCAATGATAATATTCCAGTTCCTTATTGGTGCATACTAATTTACTTTTGAGGATGATCCACTCACTTCAGGGTAGGTGCTCCTATTTGCAATAAATGATGTAGAAGAGGAAAATTATTATGATCAACTTTGCAAAGTTATGCTTTGGGAATAATTGTTTTAATACCCAATTCAGTGTAATGTCAGAAGTATAAGTACTTTAGATAGAATAATAACAATATACCAGGTATTCCCAAAACCATTAGTAAGCAAATCTAAATCACTACAAAAGTCAACTGAATTTTAAGTGATATTTACTGCAGAATTTTACTACTCTTAAAAAATGCTCATAATAGCAACTGCATTTTGGCTCTAAAAATAGTACTCTTCCACCCAGAAAATACTAGCAGCAGCAATAGAAATTTAGCTGGAAATCTTGAAAAATGATGCTTCTGTTATGAAAGTTCTTTAAGTTTTTTAGTGCTATATTAAATTTATTTAAATAGCACACATTAGAAATTGTACTGTGTTTACCAGATTATTTGTTGAATCACAGAAGAATGTTTTTATTTTTAAATGATACCAGGAGCCATAATAGTTACTAGAATTTGTGAAGTGAAAATCACAGCTAAAACCTATCTAACATTGACTATATGCTATTTGTCAGCTTTTTAAAAATGACCTTATTTCTTATAGTCAATATATTCAGGTAACCTAACATAGTCAACATTTCTATACTCATGAATTAACTTTCTAATTTCTATATAACAAAAATTTCTGTTTCAGATGAAAGAATCCAATCTCTGCTTGCTTATACTTTTCTAGTGATAGCCAAAAAACTATTGAAAAACTAGTATATATAAGCCATTTGTGAACTCCTGGAAAGCAGGGATCCAGTTTTATTTATTTACATAGCCCTAGAGCTTGGTACCATGTCTTATATATAATGCTATAATGGATGTTCATCACGTTTGTTGAATTAATTTTTTCAAGGTCCTAATGAAGAAATGTTGCTTGAGGTAATATTTACATACAAAGCCATGTGCTAGACCATAATCCTCACAAAATCCATAAGAGACTCATGTATTAGTTAGCAATCTTTTGGTGGCAAGTAACAGAAAATGTAAATCAAGACCTAGCTTAATAAAATGTATTTATAGGCTTGTAGAGCTAAAAAGTTTAGCACTTGGTGAGGTTTCATATACAATTTCCATAGTGCTCTGGGTGCATATCTCTGTAGTTATCTCAGCTTTTTCTTCTTTCATGTGTCAAATTCATTGTCAACTGACTTCCTTCAGGGTAGTATGATGTCTACAGTCATTCCAAGACTGAATACATGAAATACATGTATTTCTGAATACACATTGAACACACATAGGATAGTGGACATCTCTTACTGCAGATGTCTTAGAAGAGTTAGCACATACCCAGAAGCACCCCCTCAACTCAAATGTCTCTCTATACAGTTTTAGCCTGAATTGGATGAATGATTGGCTTGTACCCATCAAGGGCAACTCTTAGAGTTAGGATTGGGTTTAATCCTTGTCAAACTGTCACTGGCTGGGAAATATGGAATTCTCTTGGAAAAAAGACAGGAGAAATGAATCACTAGACATGTTAACTCCATTTAGTCTCAGAGTAAGTAACTTGCCTGAGGTGGAAGTGGTGTCAAACTCAATTCTGACTCAAGCCCATGTTCTTTTCACTTTCAGTTGTATCAAGCGTTTGAAGAAACTACCAAATGATACAAAACATCATTCTTGCCCTAACTTCAGAAAATTAAAATTAAATCGTCTTATCCCAAGAAAAACCTTGATTTAAATAAAATATCTTTTTCCCTCTTCTCCCAACTTGATACACCTCCCCCAACACATGAGAATCCTTCCCACCTTACCAACCCTCAAACAAGTGCTCTCACACTCCCAGGGCAATGGTCCATAATCCAAAATTATCTCCCTCTCTTAATTCCCCTTAAACTTCTATTTCTTTAGGTGCTAGGCAAAATGATTCAACATTAATAATAACATAATACATTACCACTTCCAAGGATATTTTCAACTTACATCATGACACTTGTGAGGCACAACCCCTCACACTCCTTGCCTCTAAGAATCTCTCCAGGAGGAATTTCAAGGGGAACAGGTACCAAGAGGTGGGTGAGAATTTTGTTGCAGACACACCTTCTTAGAACCCTTGCCATCAAACTCAGAAAGTGATTGTTCCCTCCACAAATGTCCCCTGATAAGCCTCCACCAGTGAGTCTCCTGGCATGCCAAATTGTCTTTTTCTTTAAAGTATTATCTACCCGTAGAGTCTTGTCTTTTTCCCGGAGTACTCCCATTGGGCAATTCTCTTCTTGTTAGAGCCCATATATTTTCAGATACTTTTTTATATTTAAAAAGTTGTTATTTGATTGGTGTTGCTTCTGTGACGGCTGTTTAATTATCAAATTGTTCTTTTTTCTACTACACTTAATCTAGTAATAATTATCTTCACTTAAAAATGACTCCCAGATTCAAATTGCTTTCAAATGTGTTTTTATCTTCACCATGCCCAAAACAAGTAGGTTTCACTTTCTGAAGACCTTTAAACAAACAAGAACTGACAACAGAAGAAAGATGAGATGCACACTATACCTAAAAAAGCCTTGAAATTCATCTTTGTAAGAATGATAAATTTTGGAATTTACTCATCAAAATGTCAGTTAGCTACTACTTAGTCATATAAAACCACCCCAGTTAACTAAATCCTAAAATCAGGAAACTGGAATAGAGTTGAGTTAGTAAGGTCCAAACAGCATTATGGGAAGGAAAAAAAAGTTACAGTACCTCAAACTGCCAACATGTGACTGGCCAGATCTAGTTTGAGCTGGTGAGAACTGGACAAAGGACTGTTTCCGACTCTTAAAATGAGCCAGAATTAGACATGGGTTCTAAGTTACTGACCCTTACTTAATGCGTGTGGGCGGATACGAAGTCTGTGTGCAATTGTTTGATGCTCGTAAGCTTTACCACTGTTTTCCCCTGCATTGTAATCACTAATGTGTTTGCTGCTCAGCTGCCTGCACATAGGACATCCTTTCCTGCCCACTACCCACACATAGAAATACGGCTCTTTCAACATTCTGAGCTGTTCAGCCACTCCAGAATCAACCCACACACAGTAACTGTTAGTTATTATGTCCTTCTTAGAATCTATGTTAAATTCTGTTGTTTTTCTTAATCCAATATGGCATTTTGCATGTTTATAGATTTTTTCCTAAACTGGATTTTAAAAGACTCTTAATGATCTTCGCAAGACAACATCACAATTGTGAAAATTTTGAGCAATTTTTATTGCTGGCAGAATGGGGTTTCTTTTAAGAAAAAGAAAAAACTGGTAGTATGAAAAACCAGGGAATTTTAGATGTGGGTGGCAATTCACTTAGAAATACCCATTTAAGCTGAAATTAACTAACTTATGGGTGTGATTCTGTCTGCCAACATTTACAGAGCATTCCCCACACTCATAATGTGATAGTTAGCACACTGGGGGTGGAGAACATGGGGTGTAGGTGGGGGTGGGAAGGAGAGTCAGTGTTCCCATTAAGAGCTCCTGCTCACTGTTTCATGCTGAATATATTTTCCCTGCCCACTCAAGAATGCACCAGGCCAGCCTGAAACAGAGAATCAGAATTGGAGAGTAGATCATGTTAGAGTAATAACACAGAATTTAAAAATTCTATACAAAAAATAGAATCTATACAAAAAAGCAATTTGACACAATTGCATGTTTCCATGCATAATGTGTGCAAATGTGATTATTGGTTCTTTTTAAGTAACACAGCAGCAATCGTAAAGCTGGTTTCTTTGCACATGTAATACTTAAATGCTATTTTTAGATCAAAGTTATGGTGAGAAATGCTGTGCTGGCTGAACCCTGTCTCTACATCTTTCAGAAACTAACATGTGTTGAACACCTACTAGGAGCTGGTCACCACCCTGAGTGCAGGGAGATAACAAGATAAGCAAAACCAGGAAGATCCCTAGATTTGAGTAGGTCTATCTAGAATGAAAGGAGACATTTAAACAAATAATAAACATCTAGTGTATAAATTCTAATAATTGAGATGTGTACTCAAGGAAAGACTGACTCACAAAGAAAATGACTTAATAAGCTTCTGTAAACACTGGCGTTAAGACTGGAGAGATGAGTAAATGGGATCAGTGTTCAAGGGGCCAGGTTATGCATGAGTAATTTCCTATTATGATACCTTAAGTTCTTTATGTAGCTTCATAACTTAGGGGTGTGGATGATGAATCCTCAAATAGTGTAGCCCTTCCTTTCAGTAGTCAGGACCCCTAGGTCCCTGTTGGATTCTACTGCAAGGCCAATCTTATATTCTATGGAAAGGGATTTAAGGATCTCTGATTCAACTACCAGTGGACAGCCCACCTCAGAACAACCTGCTTAAGCAGGTTGGTTAGCGCCATGGAGAGCAGGCATAAGAGGAGGGGCAGAGTATAAGATATTCATTGACAACATTCAGGTAAAGAAAGTATATTTCTACCAATGGAGTGCTAATTATGTTGTCATATAGTTTCAACATCTGAGTTTTAAATCAAGGTTCAGAGGGTGCAATAACCTGTTTAAGATCATACAAGCATATCAGAGCAGAAATGCTAGCAGTTCCACTGACTTCAAAGATGGAATGGACCCAGTCTAACCAGCCAGGCAGAGTTACTTTAAGAGAGAATGATATTGCATCCTGTTTCTTAAACTGGGTGATGCTTACATTAGAGATATTATTTGGTATTTCTTTTATATATGTGCATATGTATAATCATTAGGATTTTGTATCTTTTTAATATTTACTAACCTAAATCTGAACGTAGAGTTAAATGGGAATATTAGATGAGCCAGAACTGTACAGTAAGGGGTTTTTGAATTTTAAAAAAAGAGAGGGAAAGTTTGGCAGTTAGTCAGGTAGCATCAGCAGGATCCCACCAAGAATACCAAAAGTACTCTGATGAAAGTAGCACCGATGGGAAATCAAGAAGCAATCAGACGGAGAGCCCAGGGGAGTTTGATGACAGGGAACAAGGAAACAGGGAACCACTGGAAGTGAAGGAAGGCATCCAAGCCTGTGGTGGAGATAGGGGACTAGCAATAAGCAAAATAGGGTCCTAATCCAACTCAGATCCAGGAAATAAGACAAGGTCATGATCAATAGAACTAAAATCTCAGAAACCAGAAGACTGGATCTCGAAAACAAGGCAAAGCCATGACCAATGTAGTTCAGTTGGTTGGGTGTCATCCTGCAAGGTGAATGGTCACCAGTTCAATTCCCAGTCAGGGCACATGCCTGGGTTGCAGGCCCAGCCAGCAGTTGGGCCGGTGCCAGAGGCAAGCAATCAATGTTTCTCTCACACATCAATGTTTCCCTCTCTCTCCTTCCCAATACAAGGGAGGAATCTCTTTCTCCTTCCCTTTGCCTCTCTCTCTCTCAAAATCAATCAATCAATAAATAACTTAAAAAAAAAGAACAAGGCAGAGCCTGAGCTAGAAGTAAACCAAAGGTGAGCTCCTCAATATATGATCCTCTCAAAGCTGAAACAGAGTTTTAAAATCCTCTCTCAGAAGTGATCCAATAATGGAAACAGTGGGGAAGGCTTAAAGATTGTGTCAAGAGTATAGGGCTATAGAGAAAGAAGGGTAGTGTGAAGAATGTAGGGCTATAGTAAAAGGAAGGTATTGGGACAACCACTATGTCAAGACCTAAAATGCTACAGTGAGAAAACAATGGCTACAGGGAACATCTGTTGGGGTTTTTTCCTGCCCTTCTTCTGGTAACAGCTACCTAGTTTCCCTTTGAGACCCCTCCCACTACCTCGTAAGTAAATGCATAGCCCTATGTCCATCAAAGAGTGTTGCCCACCCTAGGTCCAGGAATCTAACTGAGTAAATTGTTCAATCTCTCTCTCTCTCTCTCCCTGAATTTGAATATCAAAGAAAAGAAATATGGGATGGAAAATAACTGATGCTGTTTCCTTCCTTAGTCTGGACTTCAATGAACACTTAGATCACCAAAGCTGTTTTGGTTCCGGTCCAGAAGTCTGTGTCTTCGGTACTTACTAGATTTTGGAAGTATCCATATCTCTGTAGTGAATTACTTCTTCCATTTAAATTAGCTAAGTTCATGCTGTAGCCTGCAGCCAATGTATCATAAATGATTCATTATCAAAGATGACAGCAGGATTCCAGTTTTCAGAATCAGCTTTCCCAAAGGTAGAATCAGGATCGATGTTCCTGAGTCTGCAGTGTGGAGGGCCCCAAAGAGCTGTCCTCTATCTGCAGAATCATAGTTCTCCAGGAACCTACCAAGCCAGGAAGATTTCTCCCACTCCACTTTCTGACAGGTAATGAGTACATTTTCCTAAGCCCTCAAATCCTTAAAGTCTGACCTAGTTCTCTGTGATTTCTCTAAAATTTAAAATATCTCTGAGTTAATAGATTTGCTAAATATTTTCTTTCATGCTCAAAGATTGAAAGAATTGTCAGATATAAAGTAAATACATTATCACCCAAGCAATATATTTTTCAATGAACTGAAGTTGAGGGAAAATTATTGTGTATGGGTATTTTTACCTTAAATTAGATCAGGTGGATCATGACCAATCTATTATAAATGTGACCAAAAAATGACACTTTCCTTATAAAGAAGCAAAGAGAGAAATAATCCCTTTTATGTCCATGATAAAAGATTTTTTAAAGCACACCATTTAAAAATTTACAAACTTGTATAGACATAATAATTTTTTCTAGGTCTTTGATTTTATAACAACGTTTTCAATATAAAAATTCAGGAAGCCATAAATGGGAAAGATAGAACAATGAGCTTTAAACTACAAAGAGGTAACTAAAGTTATTCATAATCATTTTCACTGGCAATCAATATGGTATTGATTTTCTATTCTTGCTACCCTGGCAGTAATGTCCTTGGCTTGAAACTCAACCTATTCTAGGAAATATTAGCAAATAAAGCAATCCCAATACAAGGAAATGGAAAGAGAAAAGAATACAGCAAGAGCCTGGATACACTTCAGAGATGAAAATAACTGTTTGCACTCAGTTAATTCTGCTGGTCAGATGGTGGTGCCAAGGTGACCCAGACTGAGAGTAGGCCTGATCTGAACTCCAGGTTTCACTCTGTTCTACAACTAAGAACTACACCAGTATCTTAATGAGTCTGGAGCATCTACAGTCACAAGGAGAAACAGCCAAGAATGTCCAGGTCCAAATTAATTCACTTTACCACTACTACAAAATCTAACAAAGTGCATGCCCTACTGATCATGAGCTAATAGCGTTATCTGAGTACAGACTAAATAGCAGAATCTCATTCAAATTTAAAAAGAATTGATCAAATTGAAAAAAATTAAAACTATCATGCATTAAGGCACAAACCATTAAAGAAACCCTGGAGAAATGCATTCCAGAAGTGAAGTACAATACTTTTTTACAAAATTGAACATATTGAGGCCTATGTCGAGTAATTCACAGATAAACATCAGAGCCCAAATTTTCTACTGGGGATACTAGATTCAAAATAAAGAAACATCAAACCACAGTTTTACTTGATAAGTATAATTTCAGTGGTTTTAAGTGATCCAGTAAAAATGACTTTCAAAGTATAACAGAAACCCTAGGTTCTATTACCCATTGCCAGAAAACCTGTGGCTTTTAATTCCAGAGTTTGGTAAAAAGGGAAGGAATTGTTTATTTAAAATTATACAGATTTAGAATAATGTCAGAATTTTTTCATTAAATCCCACTCCCTTTAATACACCTACACACATATACACAGTCCTGCCTCCTTTTTATTAAACAAGCTAGTTTCAGGATATGCCAATAAAACATCATCTCTTAAAAAAAAGGTCCACAAGTTAACATTCCTCATCATAGCTCAGCATCTCCGAAATCCCTCATTAACCCGCCTTTGACTGGATGGTCCCACAATCCCCAGCTCCACCAGCCTTGCCTCTGTGTTCTATAGCTCTTAGCCTGAAGCCACGTGGAACATCCTCATGGGGGCAGTTGGGGGTTCTTCTACAGCCTTTCTATCCACAGGGCCAAGAGAACATGGCTACCCTGCACTGAGTTTAAATTCCAGGCTGGATCTTCCTCCATAAACTCATTTCTGACTCCTTCCACAATCAACTACACCTGCCTATACTCTGGCCTCTTTTGCCTTTCTCAGCTGCCATTACTAGTCCAGGCAGTCTTGGCCCCAAGACATGAAGGAACCTCCTTCCTGCTCTTGCTCAGGCACAACAAGCCCCTCTGACTATTTCACAAGTCAAAGCCACGCCTGTCACCCTGGCTCTGTTTGCCACAACTACTTAATGTATCTGTAAAACTAGCCAACTTATTAATACACAAAATATCTCTCAACCAGTCTCTCCACTTCCCCATCCCCAAATGATGGCTATGGGGGTTTTGGGGCTTCTCAGCCCACACCCTGTCCTAAAACTTGTTCTACACCTGTTACAAAAGGAAAACTCTGTCCTGATGTTATAGTATTGTTTTTATCACTATTAATCAAATCCAAGAGTCACACACACAAAAAAAGCAAAAAGCAAGTATACAGTGAACAGTGAGCAGTGTCTCACACTGCTGAGTGAACAGTGTCTGCTTCTAAATCATAAGAGCAGTTGTAAGGTATCTGCTTTTAAATATTTATTTTCTTTAGCTTCTTTTTAAAATACATTTCCTGGGAAACATTTACTGTCTAATAAGCTTTACAGCCAAAAGAAGACATCAGTTGTTTGATGTTAAAGGTACTATAATGGTTCATTTAAATAACAATCAAAGGACTCCTCAAAATAGTAATACAAAAAGATTATTTAACTTTCTGCAGTGCAACATCTGGAACATAAGTCAAGTTCAATTCCACAAAGCAAAATTTCTTGTAATCACACAAGAAATGTGTACCCTTTTCTCTTTTTTATTAAATTTGAGTGACATTGGTTAATAAAATTACATAGTTTTCAGGTGTACAATTAAACTGCATAATACATCATCTGTATGTTGCATCATGTGTTTACCACCCAAAGTCAAATCTCTTTTCATCATCATGTATATGACCCCCTTTACCCTTTCCTACCCCCAACTCCTCTTTCTTGTAGCAAATGGTAGAATGTCCCATACTGGAAAAAGCTTGACATATAGCTCAGCATTTTAAAGGGTGTAATCCATGTCAAAAAGAAAAAAGCCAGTGGCACCACACCCAAACAGAAATATACAGTGTCCATATGGGTGGTTCCCTCTAGTCCAGCACGTTCATCACTCTCTTGTCAAGCACCGCTTTTCAGAATCTTCCAGACTGGTGACAGAATGACTTCCTGAGCTACAGCTCCACTGATTTGCTTCTGAAAGCACAGAATGAACTCAACAACTCTTTCTGTATAGCCCACCTCTCCTGAAATCAGAAAAAACAAAAGCAAAAAACAAACCTTACACTATATTAGCATACACATTTTAATTAACTATAATAACTACCATCGAGTGGTATGTAATTACTCAGATATTTTCCCATGCTTGTGTTTTATAAACTCATAGAATAATGGAGCTAGAAGTTATTTTATAGTTCACCTAATCCAACTCTTTACTTATTGATGAGACAGAATTCTATCCTAGAGCCTGAAGACTGGTCCTGAATCTCTTCCCCAAAACATGAAAGCAATCACTCTTTCTACATTTGCCATTTCCTTGGACTACTCTTAATTGTACTAACATACAGCCCAGAAACACTCATTTATTCTGAGTAAAAAAGAAAGTTTTGAATCTAAGTTATATATTAACACTGCAAATTACACAAATATATTGCCTTGGCTAAAACACCAAATGATTAAGTAGTATTTGCTCATTAATGCAGAAAGCAAATGCTTAGTGTAAATTTTTTGAATAAGTTACAGCCCATTAGAACACATGATAATAATCAAGTGTCAAAATATATCTGAAAAAGATTTGTTATGCTTGTCTTTGTGGTAGATCTGATGTTGGTATCAGATACCATTAAACTAAATGACCCTACATCAGATCTTACAGGCACTCCAGGTACCAACTTATCAAGTAAACAGTTACCTAATGGGACTACAAGTGACCCAACACTCTCTGTTAGGTATTGCTTGATACTAAGAATCCTGAGTATAAAAAATTGGTAAGATGAGTGAGTACCGGGAAACTTCTGGAAACAGACCCTGATGGAAACAAAAGGACTCTGGGATTGGTTGTCTGGTATCTTGATTAACAGACAATAAAATTGAGTAATTATTAAGGCATGCTACTCCAATAGCCTATTCATTCAGATTTCATCAAATTATCACCTAAAACAAAATATCCATTGAAGACAAGATTTGGGGCAATTTCAAGGTGAAAGCCTTAAGACACTATAAAGAGCATGAGTAGAATGGTTATATGTCCAGTTTCTTCTGGAGATTTTAGGCATATTATCCCAGAATAATTTTCATTAGCATCCTTTTTCACTCTCCCAGTGTAGACAATAAATCCTATGTTCAACCGAGGATGAGGAGATCAAGGAAAGTTGGATGGAGTGGTTGCCTCAGATGATTCCAAAGAGCTTGAAGTTAGTGAACGACAACAGATTTCTATAGTGTTGCTTAAAAAAAAAAAGCAAATAAAGACAAGACACAAAACCTCTTGTCTCTTGAAGTTGTTGGACTAAAATGGCCAAAGATAAAACTCAAAATTTGATCCAGTGGGTGATTGAATAAATGTCAATTAAATCCACAGCTCCTCCTGGTCTCTTGTGTGAAAATTAGAACACTATTTAAAAAGAGTGGATCTGGAAGAATACAGGGATATTTGGAAGGAATAAAATGCCTGAAAAGGCAATCACTTTTTTCTTTTTGAATAAGGCAGTAACTGCCTTGTTAGAAGACCCTGTAATAATCTTAACCTGAGGAAGTTATCAAACTAGAGAAATCTGAGTCCCTATGCCTGACCTGCACTGACCCCAATTATCTCCAGTCCTGTAATAGTCCCTATGAATAGCCCATGGAGGCCCTATTTGATTTATGTAACAATAGTAACATCGGGCTGGATTTGGAGAGACCTGTATTTAGCTACCACAGCAGAGTCACAACTCTTCACCTAGTTCTCGGGTTTGAGTCCATACACAGTCATCCCTAGAGCATTGAGATAAGGCAGGATGCATTTAAGAAAGGACCCTGTAATAACTTCAAAAGTAGGATCTGATTTCCTCTCTAGCTTTCCACAAAGGAAACAATTTGTTTACCAGAGTAACTGTGCACTGGGGGAAGGGAATACCCAGATCTTTCAGGGATTATTGTACGGACATTGGATATGAGCTAACACTAATTCCAGGGAAGGGACGGGACGTAGGCTGTCAACGTGGTTCACTGGTTAGAGTGGAGGCTAAAAGAGATCATATAATAATAGAGCTGTGAACCAGATCCAGCTCCTGGAGGCCCAGTGGGTTCTGGAACCTTTCTGATGGTTATTTTTCTAGTACCTAAATGCAATGTTGATACAGGAAATGACTAAATCCTCACACTGGATTGCCAGTGACCTCTGGAGTACCAGTTTATGTGTTTCCAGAATAATCATTAATAGTGTTTCTTATAATTATTAAAAGTATACTGCTTTTAATGGTACATTACATGGTCACTCTAGCAATTGTGGTATTAAGGACCAAGGAAAATTCTGAGAACTCCCTCTCCATGTCAGAGGAGGCTTGGCATGGTGGGAGAGAGGTATAAAGTTCAGTCCAACTTTCAAAAACTGAAGAGATGCAGAAGTAGCTTATTTAGTTTATGCAGAAATCACCTAGACCTCAAAAATATTTCATCAAAAATTTTCATCTAGTCAATTATCGTAAACCTAATCTATTTTTCAAATTATAGTGGCTGATCCAGATATATTTTCTTTACTGGAACAAATAAAAACAGTTTTTGGTTTGCATCTATTTATCTGACAGATGCTATTTCAGTAAATAGAGAATCTCAGAAGTTTCTTTTTCACTTCTCAGGAACAGTAGTTTACTTATCTTGTTTCAAGATTACAATGGCACTTGAACTTTATGCCATAATTTGGCCCATGGTGTACTTGATTGCCTCACCATTTTGTAGAGCATCATGCTAGTTTAATACATTATTGTTTCAGGCTGAAAATAGACGGGAATAAAAAGTGGCAGTGACTCTAGAAAACCTCTCACCTGCCTGAAACATACAGGGATTTCTTCACCAATGTGAAGTACAAGTAAATATATCTTGCATCTGATGCTATTAAAGAAAGAGGCATAACACTTAATAGGCCTCACTTGAGTTTGAAAGCAGCATATTATATAGGTGCACTTATCTGGTTTATTTACAAGGTGACCCGATGGCAGAAAGCTTTGAGTGAGACCTGGGACCCAAGAAGGCTCGGCAAGTTCAAGCTTCACTGCCAGCAGCTCTACTACCCTCCCTTTATGACCTGGTGAACCCAACAGGTCTCAAAGTATCTGTAGCAGATTGGAAAGCTCCCTAAATCCTATGAAAATTCCAATAAACAAACCACAGCAGAGGCCCATAGGATGTCTGAGCATCAACACATCTTCTTTCTCAAGTAATCATTGCTTTGAGAAACTGCTTTTAGATTGCTATTGGGTCCTAGTAGAGAATGAACATCTGTTCTTAGGTCTCCATTCAATTATAAATGAGATATTTTCAATAAAATTAGACACTGCCTGAGATGCTCTGTGCTTGCTTGGTGGTCTCATAAAGTGGTCACACTGAGACACACAGAACCCATGCATAAGCTCAGCCTCATGGACCTCTCTCACTGAGGCTGGCCTGCCTACTACCACAGTTCAATGTGCAATTTGATATTTGCAGTAACCAAACATGAGCTTCTAATGTGGTATCGAACCCCAGGGGAATCAAAAGGTGCTTGTTGTCAGACTGATTACATCTCTTTGTGAAGGGGAAGTTTTGGTCTCCATTGGAATAGACATTTATTTTGGATTTGAATGTGCTTTTCCTGACTGCCATACATCTACGAGCAGTGTAGTCTATATGGACTTAATGAACACTTTGTTCCTTAGCCCCTTCTCTTTCAAAATATTGCTTTTAACAAGTTTACTTTTTGAGTGAAATAAGGCAATATACGGATGCCTATAGGATCACTGGTCTCACATGTGCCGTTGCTTGAAAGCAATTGGCCTTATCAAATAGCAGAAGGCCAACTGAATATTCAGTTGCATAACTCAGAGAACAGTATCTTGCCAATCTGGGGTGCTATTCTGTAGGTACAGTCTGTGCTCTGAACTAGAGACATATATGTGGTGCTTTTCTTCTACAGCAATAATGTTTGGGTTCATGAACCAGTGGGTGGAATTGGGAGTGGCATGTCTCACTATTAAACCTAATGATCCACTTGTCCTTCCTTCTTGGGGCTCTGCTGATTTAGAACTCCTAGTACTCAAAGATTTCTTCCACCTGATAAGCAATGATGGTTTCACTGATTTGAAAGCAAAAACTTCTACCTAGCTAGTTTGGACTTTCCATGCTATTGGAAAACAGGCTAAGAAAAGGGTGATAGTCTTACCTGCCATATACAAGTATGTTGTTTATATTATGGAATCTTGTATATATTTTATGCCAATTTTTTGGCTCAAGGTAGTAAAGTCTTGTTCTAATAAAATCAGTATATTATAACAATTTTCTGACAGATATCAGTAAAGTATCTCAAAGAAGGAGCGTCTCTTCCTAATTTACACAAAGGCATCATATAGGCTAGTGGAATCCCTCATTTACTGTAATCCCTCATTACAGTGATCATTAGGGGACTTGAATCTATCAAAAGTCAGTGTTGCTCTGGCTGGTGTGACTCAGTGGATTGAGTTCCAACCTGTGGACTGAAAAGTCACCAATCCAATTCCCAGTCAGGGCACATGCCTGGGTTGCAGGCCAGGACCACAGTGAGAGGCAACCACACATTGATGTTTCTCTCCCTCTCTTTCTCCCTCCCTTCCCCTCTCTCTAAAAATATATAAATAAAATATTTTTTGAAAAAGGTCAGTGCAGTTGCTACCTTATAAGAGGAAAAGAAGTGTTTACGTGCAACACAGGAATTTCTGGTGTGAATTCTCATCTTGCAAATCTTTTGTTATATTGGACTTTTTCTTCTGTGTACGCCCATATAATCCCCCAAAGCATCCTGAAACTTGACTCTCTTTACCAGTCTGGAGAAATGAGTTTAGATGAGGATAAAGCATGAGGACAATCACCTTCTTTTAAGATAAATCCCTCAGCTAAATCATCATGAATGATTTTCAGATATCCCCACATTTTTCAAGACAAATTTCTTTTTTTTAAATATTTTACTTATTTATCTTCAGAGGGGAAGAGAATGAGAGAGGGAGAAAAATGTCAATGTATGGTTGCCTCTCGTGTGTCCCCTGCCAGGAACTGGCCTGCAACCCAGGCATGTGCCCTGACTGGGAATCATACCACGATTCTTTGGTTCACAGGCCCATGCTCAATTCACTGAGCCACGCCAGCCAGGGCTCAAGACAAATTTCTGATGAACAGTCTTGGTCACATGCCTGAATGTAAGCCTCCAGAAGGGTCAGTGGAACACTTGGCCACTGGAGCTTCTGTAACAGAAGAGATTGCACATTGGGGATTCTACCCAAATAGTAAGAGTGAAGAGATGCTGAAAGTCCTCCTCCCACATCCACAAAAAAGGCATTTAAAAAAATCAACTCTCAAATACTTTTATAGTTAATATATGGTCCATTTATAAAAATAATTAAGTAAACCTACAAGTAAAATAAACAAAAAGCTGTTTTTAAAAAAACTATGAAAGAAATGTATATTTTAGACAACCTTGTTTCAAGACAACTTCAACATTGAAAGAGAATTTTGATAGCCCCTAGCAATTTATTGAAATGAGATTCAATATTTGAGGGCAGAATATCATCATGCTGACAAATACAGTGACAAGTGGACTATCATATTTCCTTATGATACCGGAGGCAACTAATTACATATTTTTTGGACACAGTCTCTTTAAATCTCATGTTTATTTGTCTAGATTCCTTTCAAGGGATGGGGATCCACCAGGGGTTGTTGCCTGCAGAAGCCTGAGGGGTGGTGGACACCAAAAGGGCAAGGTCACGTGGTTCACCTGAGCAGCCAGATGCAGCATCATCAAGGGGATGAGTATAAATCATAATGAAGGAAGGATGCCAATGACAAGGAAAAGGCTATGAATGAGGTCAGATGCTGAGAAAGCAGGAATACATCTGAAAGTGGGAGGGTCCGGGAAAAACGTTTCTGCACAGAGTTCACACAAGATGCCAAAGTACTAACTGTGTGGTATGTGAACAGCCAAGGAAATACTTGAGGTCATGCAGGACCAGGCACTAGTCAGAAATTTTCTAGGCTAGAGAAGGGAGGCTGAATTATAGGAGTGGGTTAGCATGTTAAAGCCTCTTATTTCAGTCTAGGCATCAACAACTATCAAACCTAGTTGTCCAGGTGCAACTTTTAGGTAGGCTTTTACCTGCACCTGTGCTCAAAGCATAAGTGCTGGGAAGTAGAGCTATTCGACTGAGGGATTCCTCCCATATCTCTTTCTGGGTCACCGGGCTCCCCTTGGCTGTGAAGAAGAAAGGTGATCCCATCTGCCTCATTGAGTTACATGAAGATTCTCAGCACCTCTTCCACCTTTATTTGAAGAACGAATTGGGCTGCTTAGATGTAAAAGTGTTCCCTGCACATCAAGCAATTTGTCTTCCCCTTACATGTTTGGGAGATTAGAAAGACTGTGTTCTGTGTTCTGTGACACATGAAAGACTACCATTGGCTTTATATCATTGAACTGTCTTCAAAATGCTCAAGAAAAATAAGGGTGATAGCTCTCAGGGATAATGCTATTTATTATGAATCAATGCAAAATTCAAACAAATCACAGAGGAAGAGACAGGAGACAAACCTTAGATCTGTTCTGCAAAACATGTAGTCACTTGAAAAAAATGAATGAAAGCTTCTAAACAGAACAATTTAAACAAAATTTAGGAATAGCTTTATATAAATGCTATAATACCTTACCAAAGTTATTTTCTATAAATATTTCTGAATTTAAAAAAACTTACATTTTTCTAGGTGGCTATTAATTCAAAAAGACCTTATGATTCCCAACCATTTAATGTTTGGTAAACTTGAAAAATTATGTTTGACTCCATATTTCCATGGTCTGATTTTATCTTTTGTTAACATATTCTCATTAAATAGTTACCTGAAGTTGAAGGTAACAAGCAGGCCAAATTAAAATAAATAAATCATTTACTAAAATGGCATTACATGCAAAATGAAAGACTTCTAAGCATAATATCAATTGCTAGGGACAAAATACTGTATGAACATAACAATAATTGATATCTTTTATAGTCAGTCCATATGTGCTATCAATAAACCAAAATTCTTGTCCTCACGGAGCTTACATTATGATTATCTCTGACCCCTGCCTTCCCTTTATTTCTAATATTTACAAACTATCAAATCTTGCCAATCTGAATTCTGCATGATTTCTCAAATTTCTTCTTTTCTTTCCAATACCTGAACCACAGGATTAATTTAGACTTTCATTATTGCTTTTAGTATTTATTTATTTATAACCAGTTTACTCATGCATATTTATTATTTTTAAATATTATTAACAACTAAATATTTTTAAATATTCGAATCGTAAAAAAGTCTCTCTCTCACACCTCTCTGTTCTTACCTCCTCCTCCCAGAGGCAACCATTCTTACCAGTTTTTTCTATATCTTGATACATATTCAATGCATATATAAGTGATTATTTATATTTTATACAAACAGGGATATACTATACATTCTATTCTGTATCTTGATTTTTAAAGTTAAATATATTTGGAGGATCTTTATTTCAACACATATCATCCTTATTCTTTTTTTAATTGCTGCGTAATTAACAGGAGTATACCAATCAACAGTTTGCTTAAATAATCCACTATTGTATTAGTCAGGATAGAATAGGTTATGTTATAGAAAAATAGTCCCACAAGTCTTGGTGGTTTATTTCTTGCTTACAAAATGTCTGTTGAGGTCCTGGGCAACTGTCCAGGGTAAATACTTTCCATATGGCTACTCAGTGATCATTTGTTAGCAGTTACACCATCCTATAGCTATACCATCTGGAATGAGTGGTCTCCTTAGTCGATGTGGCAGAGAAAGAGAGAGATTTGGCCCAGAAGTAAGCCTACATTGCTTCAGCCTGAAAAAGACACACACACTCTTCTTGCAATCCCTTCACCAGAACTAGTCTTAGACAGAGCCTCTCCTAACTGCAGGGAGAGTGTGGAAGAAAAATTTTCCTATATGCCTAAAAAAGAGGACAGCTGGCCAAGCAATTAATAAGAAATGCTTTGAAAAACTATATTTGAAAGCCACTTTATTAGTCTGAAACCTCTTAAGGAAGTGCTCCACATACCTTAGCTAAACTTATTTTAGCTGTCCTCATGTTCATTGATAGTATAGGCAAACAATGAATAGCACACCATGAGTATAAAGCAGTTTAGTCAAAAAGCACCAGCACAAAGTGGGTCTGAATTATCACAATAATTTTCAGAAAAATCAAAGATGGAAGGTAAATGACAAATATTTGAGGAATATTTTAGTACTGTTTTGGTTTATAAACAAGTGATTAATAAAGCCTTTCAGACATTGATAGCAACAAAAAAGATGAATAAGTACAGCTATGTTCACAATACGCAAAGTTGGAAGCAACACAAGTATCTATCAACAGATAAATGGATAAACAAAATATGGTCTATACATGCAATGGGATATTATTTATCCTTAAAAAGGAAGGAAATTCTGACCAATGCTATAACACAGATGACCCTTAAGCACATTATGCTAAATGAAGTAAGCTAGTCACAAAAAGGCAACTACTGCATGATCCCACTTATATGAAGTACTAGAATATTCATATTTATAGAGACAGAAAACAAAATAATTGTTGCTAGGGGCTGGGGTAGCAGGAGGTAAAGGGAATAGGGAGTTAGTGTTTAATGAGTACTGAGTTTCAGTTTTGCAAGATAAAAGAGTTCTGGAGATGGATGGTTGCTCAACAATGTGAATGCATCTAATGTCACTATTCTACACTTCAAAACAGTTAAGATTTTACAGTTTATATTATGTATATTTTACCATAATAAAGAAAGATGAATGAATAAAAATCTGTACTAAATGGCTACAAAAAATTGTGAGAAAGCTCTGAATTGCTCTGATTCCTTAAAGAAACTTAAGACACAGTTGACATAAGAGTAGTGAATTGCCAAGCTTGTAAGAGAAAAAGCTGTGGTCAAAGAACAAAGAAACATGAGTTAATTATGTGGAATGTAAAATAGTTTTAGTGGATGGTGCCAAGATCTAGGATAGGGCCATGGGCACAGGTGGATGACTGGGTGAAGGGAAAGCTAGTGGAGGACACCAAATGTTGGGCAGGCAATCCATATGGATGTTTAAATCACCCATAGGGCAGCATTTGGGTAAAGAGGAAGACTATAAGCCAAATGCGATGGATGGGTAAATTGTTAGGAATTATCTGGCATATATCAGATGACTATGGAAGATGGCTTGAATCAATGAGCATGACAGCTAGCTAGTGACAGGGAAAATGTAGCTATCCCATGGACTTTTCAAGTCTGCAAGAGCAGCACATTCCTTCCCTGTAGAAAATGTGTGTGGGAAAGCACATTACAATCAGAAGCTATTCAGTGAACATGAAATGAGAGAAATAATGGTGGTCGCTGAGAAGGGTGGAAGGACAATTGTAATGTTCTGGTGCACAATGACATCACCCTATAAAACCCAATTTATCCGCCTCTCAACTAGGGTCATCTGCCACAGGGACTGGATAGAGCAGCCAGAGGGCTAGAGGGTTTATCCTCCACTGAACGAGCTGAATGGGTATGGCTAAGTTTTCTCCCTGGGGTCTTTTTTTTTTCTAGTTATTCATGCTTACTGTTCAACTTTTCTTGACTCATTTTTTCTTTACAAAACAGTGGCATCAATTGATGAATAACCAGTGAGAATATGATTAAGGAGACATTCTACCTCTGTAAATTATGTTGGCATTTGCTGTGTATTGAATATTTGTGTCCCCTCACCCCAAATTTATGCGTTGTAATTCTAACCAACATTGTGATGGTATTTGGAGGTGGAGACTTTGGGAGCTGATTAGGTCTAGATGAGATCATGGGAATGGAGCCTCTGTGACGTGATTAACACTCTTGTACACACCAAAGAAAGGCCATGTGATGATGTAACCAGGAAGGGGGTCCTCACATAGAACCCAGCCACACCACACCCTGATTTCAGACTTCTGGCCTGCAGATCTGTAAAAATCAATGTGTGTTGTCTAAGCCACCCAGACTATGGTATGTTTTTGTAATAGTCCGTACTGATGGAGACAGCATTTCTCTGCTATCATTTAATGATGTCACTTTTAGTAGACTCTAAAAGCAATGTATTTGCCTTACTTGATAGCAACCATTATTTTATGTTTACTACACTGTTGTTATTATCATTATTTTTTCACCTTCAGCTTCTCAAAATTTCTGATGCTCTGGTTGCCCTGTTGGCCATATAATTATTTATTTAACTATTCTTTCATCAATTCATTCACTCATTTCAGTGAGACTTCAAAGTGAAAAGCACATTTATATGTACATTACTATGCATTACAGTCCCAAGAATCCTAAACTTAAAGTGTCTATCAAGAGAGACCCAAATTCTCTAATCTGGACCAAGGACCACACTATTAGAAATGGGTTCACACTATTAGAAATCTCTGTTCTGGAAAAGCTGCCACTGATTAAATTTTATCCGGGCATCTATCCAACTTTGAAGGGCCATTTTTACTTGCTGCACGTTACTTTTAGTTGGGTACTTAGAGAGGTGCATTAATACTTCAAGTCTCTGGAGAACCTTTCAGCATATATCGCATTAAGAAGAAAAGTCTGTGATGTCCAAGTATAAAATAGCTTTTCATTTATTCATATTACCTCTAGAATTTCAGTTTATTTTCCCCTTTTTCAAGGATAACCCATTAAGCACGAAGATGGATAGGAATATTGATAGGTATGTATTATCTCAAACTATTTATCTTTGGAATTTCAAGCTTAAAAATATTTCCCTTATAAGAAAAAATTGTATCAATTACCAAATAGTTAGAAAATATAACAGAACAAGCAAAAATACACTAGACAGCAGCCATAATCCCATTCCTAATCACATTTAATAGTTGACTACACACATTTACAAAATAATTTTTTGTCCTGGTTGTGTCTCTTTTCAGACTTCTATTTTGGGTTAAGTAAATAATTTTTTCATAAGTGTGCTCATACATAGCATACATATTCACTAACTTTTTTGCTGGTTTGTGAACATATTTCTATATTGAGACATATAAATCTGGGTTTTTTTAAATATCATTGTGATGTTTTCTTGTACAGATACTGTACGTTAAGCATTACTCAAAACTATGGAAATGTAGGTTGTTTTCAAATTTTTCACTCATTAATCACTCTGTCATGAAAATCCTCATATCTGTACATTTTCCAATTCATTCTTTGAGATAAATATCCAGAAATGGAATTTCCCCCCAGAGAACACTGATTTTTCCAGTCCCTCACCAATATGACACATTACTACTCTTTTTCTTTTTCTGCCAACTGACACGCAGACTAGATAATAACTTTGAACTTTCATTTCAATGTGCATACATTTGCCATTCTGGGTAAGTGTAATAAAAAATAAGCCACAAAATGAAAACTGAGTTTGGTAGTTTGTGGATGTTGGTCAGTTCATCTATTTCATCCCTTGTCTCACATCTCCCAATCCTTGTTTCCTGCTTCATTAGAGGGAGAAAAAAAATCATCTCTGAGATTGAAGCAGAGCACCAGCCCTTTTATTTCCAGAATTATTCCCAGCAACTCACACACACCTAGGCTGGAAACCTTGGAATTTCCCACAGCTCTTGTGATCTGTATCAGCCTGATCACAAAGTGAAGTAGGCTTTTCTCGTGAAATGTCTCTTACATCTAACCTTCCATCACCATAGTTCAGGATATCTTCATTTTACCCATTTTTCAAGGCTAAGTTTACATCTTCCCTAATCTCCCCACCCAATCTCTCCTTCACACTAAAACAATGCAATTTAACATATATGCCATATTGTCCTCCTGGCATAAGGAGGGATCTTCCAACCATGCATATACCTAATTATAGTATAAGACCCCCAGAGAAATTAGATTTCTTGGGTTTCTCTGAATCTTAGTAAAAGCAACATCTTTCTTACATTCACTCTTGACCTCTCTACAATGTGCATACCCAAATGTGTCCCAAACAAAAGCAAACCTCCCTGTGATTTCACATCCTCCTGCAGTAACCGTTGTTTTCTTTGTAACCAAATTAGAAAGATGAATATGCTCTTGCTGATGCATTTCCTGCTCTCACATTCACTCCTCAGTACAGTCTAGTCAGGATTCTGTTCTATGTACTACAACTGTCTCCCACCCAATTTTGAACATTTTTAATGCCAAAATTAGGTGTCTTGTTTTTTAAGACAAAGCAAAATAAAAACAAATCCAATTCTATAGTCCCCTTCTCTAAATGCCCTTCTGTTGTTAGAAAAATGGCCAAAACCTTAGCATGATCAGCAATGATCTCATACATTTGTGCCTTTTTGCTGCTGACCATTGCTTCAACCATTGCTCATCTCCTTGGACATGATGTGCCCTTATCCATGTTCTTGGCTGAAACTCCTTCTACAAATGTACACTTATGCCTGAACAACTTCTAGCTCTCTTTTAAGTATAAGTCAGGTCCCCCTTTGTACATATGATCTTACAGCACCAGTTTTCATCATAGCACCTATCACAAATGTAGTTAATTATTAAAATAGGTATTTAATAAATCTTTCTCTACCAAACTATAAGCTCCGTAGGGATAAGAGATTGTATCTACCTTAATCTTTTTTTCAATTTTATTTTATTTTTAATTGAATCTATTAGAGTGACACTGCTTAATAAAATTAGATAGGTTTCTAGTGTAGAATTCTATAAGACATCATCTACCTTAATCTTCTGTCTATTTCCAGCACATAGCACAGTGTTCAATAAAAGTTTGCTAAACGAATTATAGTAGTACAGAAGGAGGAAAGAGTGGGTACAGACGTAAGTTTGTGGGTAAATAACAAGTTGAAGAAATTGACTTTGTGATTTTGTTCTCAGTAAAATAGAAGATGAGAAAATCTTTGTGGAGTGACTAAAAATTTGGATGAGAATAAATACCAAAGTTTTGAGGATAATGGCAACAGTTTAGAAAAGTCATGGTGAAGAATTGGAGAATTAGGAAAGTAACGTAAATACGTTTTGAGTTTGTGTGAGGATTAGGGCTAACACATGACTATAGGGCAACATTAGCCTGCCCAATGCAAAATTTTCTCCAGCAGAGCCCAAGTGTGCTTTGTGGGAAGGTAGGACAGTAGAACAATTGGGAAAAGAGTTTTGGATAGAGGTAACAGAATATTAAAGTGTTGAACTACACTGACTAAGCTGTATTTGAAAGGAAGTAAAGTCAAAGGGTTGGTTATTAGGAGAAATATAAAAGGTTAATGGACTGGAGATCTTATGAGACTTTTAAAAAGTAATGGGGAAAATACAGTCCCAGAAGAAACTGGAAGAGACAGCTTTGGTCATAACATAGAATTGGGTGGCTGAGGCAGGATGATGTAGGTCATGGGAGATGTGTGACGCAGAAGTCAGACCATCCTTGATAAGTGACCAGGATATCGGAAATGCAGTTCTGGAGGCCGCTATAGTTAAAACTATAAAAGTATAAGAAATTGCCTGAGGAAAGCACATAACACAAGTAAATGAAAGATTACCAATATTTACAGAGCAAGAGAAGGAAAGCTGTACATTAAAAGGACAGAAAATCATGGTCAGATAGGAAAGAGGAAAACCAATACAAAGTATTAAAAGAGAATGAAAATAATTGAGATATATCTAGAGCAGTCCTTAGTATATATTAAATTGGAAAACAAAAGAGGTCAGTGAAGAAGGTTGAAAACAGATGACTGTCTTTGGTGGTTAATGAGATTTTAGTGCCCACAGGAAGTTATAGAGTGAACACAAGGCATCAAATCCAGTATTTTCATTTTAGATCTTCTTTCAGATCTCATAAATATATGGTTATCAGACATTGGATGAGAGGTGCTATCATATCTTTCACATTGAAGCATCTTTCAGCATTATAATTATGCCTTGGTTTTAAAATTTCTTAAAAGACTCCATCTCCTCTGGCTAGGCTAGTGATTTGTTCTTATACCTCACCTTCTCCCCCTTTCCTTAAAGCTTAAGTTATTCTCATGAGAGCATTGCAATTCCACCACTATCCTGTTGAGAAATGGTCACAAATTTAAAAGATGTGGTACTATAAATTTGAAAAAGCCACTACACCATTATCAATATTTAGATGAATGTCTTTTGCTGGATATCTATGCTTGGCTCTATTGATTTTTTGCTGCATGAGTATAATCTGGTTTGGAATATATACTATGTTTTGAAGTATTTACTTGAAGATTTATTGAATATATATATATATTTAAACTTTGAGGTGTTAATTATTGTATCACCCATGATATTTTAAATTTCATATAAAAGGGTTTTTATTTGAAAAACACATGCTATATGTGCTGTATAGCAATGTATTTTGAAAGCAAAACATACATGAATAAAAATGCATAGACAACAGCCATCCTGCCATGGCCAATATTGGTTGAGTGTCTGCAATGAGCCAGACACTGTACCAGGCAATCTGGATATGACAGGGCCGAAGACAGAGGCAGTTCTGCCTCCAGAAGGTTGAAGTCTTTAGGGAAAAACAACCATTATATTAATATGATGAAGTGTGATAACTGCTATAAAGGGGAGTTCTGGGGATATGGGGTGTGTAACAGGGAACCGGAAAGACACAATCTAAAATCAAGAAAGATTATGAGTGACTTTATAGTTTTTTCTATTCCTTTTTTTATTTTTCAAACTTTCTGTTTAGAACAAGTATTTTGTAGATAGAAAAGACAATGCTCACTGAGTGAAAATAGTCAAAGTATTTGACTCTGCTTCACTTCTTGCAATTTTAATCAACAATTTCAGAAATAGAAAGCTTATTTATATTTATTAATACACTAAAATCTAAACGAAGGCATGTTGCATATTTTTTTCCTGAATCAGTCAATGGGAGTTGCTGATTTTTATCTAATCCTGGACATCCTAATAGTATCTGGATTAAAGAGAAGATTCATAGGAGGCCTAGCAAAATGAGCACTAATTAAGAAACTCAAAGATTCAAGGCCAAGTTTCATACTCTGCTTATACAGAATTGTTAATATTTTGTACCTCAGTTTCTCCACAGGAGGAAGGCAGAGACTGGGGTTGGCCAACGGAGTATATAAGTAGGTTGGGAGTCTTCGTTTAAAGCTACTACTGCAAGCAATGCTCACATTTATTGCCATTAAACTACACTACTAAAGGGTAGTTGATAGAAAATTCAATACCAGACTCTTCCTGGTGATACTTGGAGAGAAATAACTTTCATAACTATGTATGAAACTTTTTTCATAACTATGTATGAAACGTTCATAACTATATATAAACTTTTTTTGGGATACTGAAATGATTTAGTTAATATTCCCACACAGAAAAAGTATCTAAATAAAAACCGATACCTAAAGTCCATTACATGTGCATGCAGCACACTTACGAAAATGAGACTAATGATAATTGACAGTTAAAAATATACATTCATCTAGAACACCTAGACAACACATGTATTACATTTTAAGGGCTATTAACAATTAATTGAATGTACTCAACACCAAAAACATACTGATCATAACTTAATGTTCTGGGTCTTACAGGTTTTTCAAGTTCTTCATAACACACATCTTTTACTATAGCTATTTGGAAATGTCTGAGAATAGAATGCTGGGTAGACATACTTTTTTGATATGTATACTATAAGTGTATGGTACAAACCATAAATCAGGGTGATTTCTTATTTTCAAATGGGAGTGAATTATCACTTCAGCCTAGTAACTGCTATAGGCTTTTAAAACTTTAAAGAGAATATTTAAAGACACATGCATGAAAATATATTATATTACATCTGAGCTTCCTTAAGCCAAATTTCACAGCTTAAGTATGCTAAATCAAAGCACTACTGTAAACAAAGCATAGTAGACAGCATTATATATTTTTTGTCTTTAGATGGATATTAGCAATGAATGAAAATTGGGCAAAACAGCAAGTGTTTAGATGAAAAATAGTGTGACAGGGATTATGGCAGAGTTATGGCATTGGCAATTAGCTAATGTCAATGATATACTTAAGAAACACCATGTAAGAAAACTAATAAATCGCTTCTAGCCATCATTAATAATTCATGACAGAAGAGGAAAGAGAAGAGAAAGGTAAGAGAGAGCAGTCAGTAATAAGACAGACAGTAAAGCATAGAGTTCCTATAATTAGAAGTAGTATTTATACTTCCAGAGGACTCAGAAAAGGCTGTCTAGTGAATATTTCAACAAATAATTAGGAGAGTTGATAAGCATATTGTCAGATCATGAGTTTTTCACTTCATTTCAAGTGTATATGTGTACATGTGTGTGCCCTCTAAAGGCACATCCTATCATACCAGACAGATATAATGAGGTTGAGTTTTTACTTCCTACATGCTCCTAAGGTAATATAATTCCAAATAAAAGGCAGGTAATATATTGGCATCTGGCCTCTGTTGGAAATTCTTAACTAGACAATTTCCTCATGGCAATGTATGATAATAACCATTACTTTCAGGTTACCCATATACAAAGAACGAAAAACTCTTCTACTGTCCATTTGATATTTTCTGTCAATGTTATTTTCTTCTCTCATCTTATCAATGATGCCGGTGTTAATGGTGAGAAATGCACCATTCTAAGTTTTAAGCACTGACTAAACAATATGGAACATTAAGTGGAGTGATAGGTAAAGTAGATGGTGGTATTGACAAGGTGATAACTTGGGAAGTTAAGGAAAGATTCATACGGGAAGTAACATAGAATGAAACTCAAAGAGGTAGACAAGCAAAGATAGAGGGGGAGTGAGGTGAAGGATTGACTAAGGCATGACAAATGTCATATGCGAACCCTAACAGGGAGAGGGAGCGTGACAATCTGGAAAGTGGAAATCAATTTAATCTACGTATATTGAGTATAGATTTTGAGGTATGAAGTACTAATAGATAAGCCTTGAGAAATAAACAGAAACTTAATTCATCATAGTGGTCTGAAGCCAATGGGCAGAATTTAAACAAGAGAATGGCATGGTCAAGTCTGGAGCAATGGCAGTGATCCAGGCAAAGGATGATGCAGATTATCAGAAGTAGTTGTAGCTGCTGTAGGTGATGGTTGGATAGAGTCTTTTTTTTTTTAAGGGAAAAGGAAGATGTCAGAGGCCAATAAAAAAATTCTTGAAGGGCCTGGCTGGTGTAGCTCAGTGGATTGAGCGCTGGCCTGCAAACCACGCAATCGCAGTTCGATTCCCAGTCAGGGCACATGTCTGGGTTGCAGGCCAGTTCCCAGCTGGGGACTCACAAGAAGCAACCATACATTGATATTTCTCTCCTTCTCTCCTTCCCTTCCCCTCTAAAGATAAATAAATAAAATCTTTAAAAGAAAATTCTTGATTTTCTCTCTTGAATTGCAAATTCCTAGTAGAATCTCTCATTATCATTTTATCCCATATTTTATAACATAAATATTCAATAAATATTTGTTGAATAAATTAACGAATGAAACAAATTCAGCCAAATTTACTTTCCTTTGCAACCCAAATTTGAGGAGCTCTCATCTCTATTTTATTGTGTTGGATTTTTAACACTGTCATTGCCTGGAATATTTGTGTTCATCAAGCTGCCCTAACTTGGGAAAGAAAGACTATTTTTTCCCAATTTTCATTATGGAAAATTTCAAAACTATAAGAAAGTTGAAAGAATTGTACATTGAATAACCAAACACCTGCTACCTTGTTAACAATTTGCAGTGTTTTCTGTGTGTGTGCATGTGTGTACATGCATGTGTGCATGTGCGCATCATGTGTAGCATCTGAAAGTTGCAGGTATCACAACACCCCCAAATATTTCATCTGCATCTTTTAAGAATAAGGACTTAAAAAAACTATAATAGCATATTGCCCCTAAAATTAACATTAATTCCTTAACATAATAATTTTCAATTACCCCCAAAATGTCTTTACATACTTTTTTTCAAATTAGGATCCATTTGAGGTTCACAAATGTGCTTGGTTGTTAGGTGTCTGGAATGAGAGCCTTTTCAGTAAAGAATAAAGGTGCTAGGATTATTAACCTGATACAAAGGTACTGAGGATAACTGAATATTTCATAGAAACTGCCAGGCAGCCAGATTTGTTTCTGAAAATGCCTTTTCTTTTTTGTCTTTAGCCATTGAGTTTAATTGGCAAATGCTTTTATTGTATTTATGAGTGCTGGGTCAAAGGTTCACTCTCTCTATCGGTTTCCTCACTCTCTGTGGACAATAATCTCTGTCCATGTGATTATACATTGTACTCCCTGCCCTAGGTAATCACCTGGTAGAAGAGTGGACTTTGTCACTGGCAAGACCAGATGAATATATACAGATGTGTAGGTGGAAATCTGTTACTCTTCTGGGGGGTGGGGTGTGAATCTCAATAAGTAATAAATTATTCATGTGGTAGGACATTTTCATATACAAAATAGTCCATGTGTTTAAGGAGCTTACTTCATGGAGTGCTTTTTCTTGGTGATTTCAGTTTGTGTCTGGGGGCAAAGAGTAAGCTGAGATAAATGCCAAAGAAAGTTGGACATTAATCTTTACTGTTGCACCTATCAAATTACCAGTGTGTAGAAAATATTAAGTGAAGATATGTGAGTCTCCTTTCAAGTGCTAAGAATTTTGTCTTACTTTCACTTCCCTTTCCCTCTCCCACCCCCTCCTCCCTGGTTAATGGAAATGCCAATAGGACTTTGACACTGATGGGCAGCCTAGTGGCACCATAATGAAGGGTGCAGGCCTGGTGCAGTGTCTCTGTTTCTAGTTGCACTAGATTAAAAATGATTATAATTGCATCCTTTGCGTATATTCAGATGCAGTATAGTATTCTAGGGTGGTGACTGTTTTCTTCTAAAATTGTGAAACTTCAAGCTGTTCGTTAGCTCTGTCATTTGCAGGAGGCTAAGTGAATATTGGTTTATGCGCTCTAGTTCCTAGCAATGGAAAGGCTACTTGAAGCTGCTGATAGTTCCTGTAAACTGTATCGGAGCAGATGGGTGACCAAAACAGGAACATCTGCACTCTCTGAATGACTGCAGTATTTCCTTTAAGGCTTCTCTTCTTCCTTTTAAAACTTACAAACAATATATACTTTATTATATCATAAAATCTGGTTTTATGTTAAAACAAGCATCCTGGTTTTTCTATGACGATTATTTTTGAAGCATAAATGTTTTCAAGATGATATTAGTGACAGTGGTGATGGGGTGATTGCAGTAATTTTGAAAATGAACAATAGTCCTTTCTACTGCTATATATCAATTTTTTTCAGGCTTTCACTGCTATTTGCAGCACTTGGCCTTGATGGTAAGCATGTGTCCTTATGCTTAATGCCTTGCCTTAGCCTTTGTTTCAGGCAAGCTGCATTGTTTCCAATTGTTCCATGCAGGGCTGGCTAATCCATTCCCTTTTTGTGCAATACACTTGAACTGACATATAGTTAGAGGCTGCTGTAATGCAGATAGTGGGAATCCTATGTTAAGCATTTTTTAACATTCCCAGCTCACTGGAATTAAATAAAAATGTTCATTATAGAAATACAGGGGTAAGTAGTGTTCCAGAACCAAATTATTATTAATGCTTCAAAACATTATCATCTTCTATTAGAGTTAATTCAGAGATAAAACTTGCAAAGCTGGAACACCAGCAGATGGAACAGCAACTGGAGGTTAGATATACTTCGGGATATATTAACAATCCAGTCACACATTGTATAGCATCATGTTCACGGTGGAAAGTGTTAACGATGGGACTGAGATTTGTAATCACCAGGGTGCAGCAGATTAGTGGGAGACAAGGAGAGGGGTTCACACTAGCTTTCTGATTATCATGTACAACCTGCAGCCAGTGGTAGTTCTGCTAAACTTGTAGCAGTAGGTAAACATACTTGTGTATATAAAAATCATCCATCAGGAATGCTCTGCAGAAAAAAAATAATTTGTCAGTCTCACTATCATAAAAACCTTCATATTTTCCCCAGAGCTTTAGGCATATTAATTTTCCTTTCTGTCTGCCATCCTGAATCTCCAAGAAAAAGCCTTCTAGGTAACATTAAATCAGTTAATTGGCTCAACTGATAGAACATTGAGCTGAGAACATTGTTAATTGCTGATATTATGGAGAATTTGAGTACTTTGGATGGCAAGTTGTTTAAGTAAGCATATACACATTAGACTGTCTTAGCAGCAGTACACACAACTCAAGCTTCTATTGCACTCACTCAGTGGCATGCTAAAAATCACAAAAACAAATGGAAAGCTTTACCTTGTGTAGAAAGTATATTTACTGAAAACAGTATAGGAGTGTACAATTTCCCAAAAGGGAGTACTAGGGGGAGTCTCTTTCCACTGGTTGCTCAAAGGTTTAGGGAGTTTGTTAGCATCTTTGTTTCACTAGGCAGGGGAGATCTGAGTCCTGAGCTGAGCCTGTGGTAAGATTCAAGACAGCCCATGCACCTCGAAGGAACTGCTGCTAAACACTTTCATGAATCCTTTTGTGGGAGACTTTCTCACTGAACAGTAGGGAAAGAGTAGAGAGGACAATGGGTTTTTAGCCTCAGATATCACTGCTCCTCCAGCCAAAGCCCCAGGTGTGGAGTCTATAAAGAAAGAAGCAGTAATGAAGCACAGAAGCCAATTTCTTCTGGGGGAATTGAACCTGACATCGGGATTCAGGAGGACCAGTATTCTTTTTCCTTCCAGGAGGCACAGACCTTGGCTTTGGTGCCATGGGAATGTGATGTTGGAAGTGACTAGAGATAGCGCCCTTGGTATGACTAGACATCAGCATTGTCACAAGTCCAAAGTGGAAGAATATGAGTTTTTATGTGAACTCATGATAGCTGTAACAGAAAAATCCCAGAAATAAATTGGTGAGACCTTATATAGAGCCAGAATCCCTGCAATAATAGGCAGGAGAATGAACCAGTGGTCTTCCATTAACATTGGTTCATGTGCAATAATGACCACAGACAACATTTCTACTAAGAAATGTACTTAACAGAGACACAAACAGCACCTTACATGTCCTAAATTATCAACCTCATGAGGTAGACACTTTTATTATCTCTACTTTTTAACATGGAAAAACTGAGGCACAAACAAGTTAAATGACCTGCCCAAGATCATAAGTGAATAAATGGTAGAGCCCCAAATCAGACTCAGCTAGGCAATTTGACTCTTTGGCCTTTTACTACATTGTGTTTCCATGTTAAGTTCACAGGTCTGAGAACAATCAGGTTACTTACATGATTTTCTATTGTATTTTAGGAACATCATCTAGTCCTCATAAATATAAGTAAAAATGAGAGACTGTTTATATTACTGTAAATTAATTAATACTGAAGGATTTCTAAGTATAGTTTTATTTGAAATATAAATAGCTCTTTAGCTTAGCAGTGGCTAATTGGTGCATAAAAACTGGGATTATTTATTTCTTAATTTGAGCACTATATCTAAATACTCATGTATAATTATCAAATCAGTGAAGCAAACTTAAAAATATAAAGAGGTTAGTTCAGGGAACTTAATGTATAAAATGAACATGAACTGGAAAAAAAGTTCCATGTTGACTCTTTATGTCAGAGTTTTTACTATATTCACTCAAAAGTCCTCCTAGGTGACAAGAAAGGAAAGATTTCCAAAAATATAACACCAGAAACATATCAACATTATTCATAGTAGTAAGCTAGTTAGGAAATGATTAAGAGAAATAGAGTAGTAATACCAGACCCTGGGGAATACCAAGGGTAGCCTTCCTTTCATTCATTCATTCCACCTTCAGAAAGAAGAGTTAACAACTTGAACATGGTATTTGTGACTAATGAAAGAAGGCTGTACTTGGTCATTAGGAAAATGCTAGAGACATTTTTTGAGATTTACTTGTTGTTTTTTTAAATTTGGTTTTGAGAATTTAGCCTGTCAGGGGTTAAGACCTTTTTATTCAATCTTCTCACCTGTGTTACATTTGTGGGCGGTGGGGGGGGGGAGGGCAGGGCGGGATGTACACTTAACATGAGCTCTACTCACTTAACAAATTCTGAAGTGCATAAGGCTATACTGTTAACTATAGGTGCTATGTTGTACAACAGATCTCTAGAATTTATGCATCTAGCATAACTAAATATCAAGAACTCACCTCCCTGCCCTGCAGCTTCTACCAACCATTGTTGTTGTTTCTGCTTCTATCACTTTGATTCTTTTAGATATCTCAAATAAATAAAATTAGGTAGCATTTGTCCTTTTGTGACTGCTTCATGTCACTTAGTAAACATCCTTCAGATTTGTCCACATTGTCTTAAATAACAGTTTTCCTCCTTTTTTAAGGCTTGGTAATATTTCATTGAATACATAGACCACATTTTCTTTATCCATTCATCTGTTAAAAACAGTATAGAACTGGCATAAAGGCAGACATGTAGGTCAATGGAACAAAATAGAGAGCCTGGAAATAAACCCACACATATTAGGTCAAGTGACCCTTGAGGAGGGTGCCTAGAACACACACTGGGCTACATTCTGTTTAAGTTTTACCCCAGGCTTAAGAGACAGAGGTAAAAGTGAGCTTAGATTTCTTTCTGGCTTCCCATGAAAAGTAAAAAAAAAACACTGCTTGGTACTGAAAGCTGCATTGTTTGAGCCCTAGAACCACAGGGCATTAAGCAATGACAGATATCAGAAGGAGGATATTTCAATGACTCCACAGTGTATTAACTGGTTACCATATGGTAGGTGCCAAATTTCTAAGTCTCAGTGTCTCATCCATAACATGATAATAGCACAATATTCCCTACCTATGTCTCAGAATTGTCTTGAAGATTAAATTAGATGAGGTACATGTACTAATTAGAAAACTATAAACATATTGTTTTGAATAATAAGCATTATTGAAATTATGATTTTATGTTTATATGCTATCATTGTATACTAATGGTCTTGATTATAATAATATAATATGATTTGGTATTCATAGCAAAACCAGGGATTTTCAATGTATTTTAGAAAGTAAAGGTCTTAAAATACTTCAGACACTCTGTACTCCTATTCAAGCTAAGTGACTTTCTGTTTAGATATTTTTTATTCTTTCCTAGATTTTGAGTGACTTCAGTTCACAGACAATCAGATTTATCTTTATTCTTAAGTTTCTGCCACTCAGTAAAAGTATGTGACATAGATGAATGAATATACAACCAATCAGGGATTCATTAATAGTCCCCAAAGTGATTATGTGAAGAAAATGTAATAAAATTTTATCAAGTGAAAAATGTAGATTTTTTAAAGTATAGTTTATTGATTACACTATTACAGTTGTTCCATTTTCTTCTCCCCTTTGTCACCCCTCTACCCAGCACACTCCTATCCTTCAGGATCCTTGCCCCTTGGTTCATGTCTATGATTATACATATAAGTTATTTGGCTTCTCTATTTTCTATACTATTCTTAACCTCCCCCTGTCTATTTTATGCCTACCAATTATGCTTCTTATTCCCTGTAACTTTCCCCCACATTCTCCTCCTCCCCACTGATAACCCTCCATGTGATCTTCATTTCTATTATTCTGTTTCTGTTCTAGTTGTTTGCTAAGTTTTTATTTTTGCTTTTTACATTCTTGTTTTATGAGTTTGTTTTATGAGTTTGTTGTCATTTTACTGTTCATAGTTTATGATCTTCTATTTTTTAGATAAGTCCCTTTATCATTTCATATAATAAGGGCTTAGTGATGGTGAACTCCTCTAATTTTACCTTATCTGTGAAGCACTCTATATTCCCTTTCATTCTGAATGATATTTTGCTGGATAAAGTAAACTTGGATGTCTGTCCTTGCCTTTCATGACTTTGAATACTTCTTTCCAGCCCCTTCTTGTCTGCAAGATTTCTTTTGAGAAATAAGCTGACAGTCTTATGGGAACTCATTTGTAGATAACTGTCTCCTTTCCTCTTGCTGCTTTGAAGATTCTCTCCTTATCTTTAATCTCGGGTAATGTAATTATCATGTGCCTTGGCATGTGCTTCTTTGGGTCTAACTTGTTTGGGACTCTCTGAGCTTCCTGGACTTGCATGTCTGCTTCCTTTGCTAGATTGAGAAATTTCCCTTCATTATTTTTTCAGCTACATTTTCAATTTCTTACTCTTCCTCTTCTCCTTCTGGCACCCCTATGATTTGGATGCTGGAGTGCTTAAAGTTGCCCCAGAAGTTCTGAAGCCTGTCCTCATTTTTTTGAATTCTTGTTTCTTCATTATATCCCACTTGGATATTTATTCTTCCTTTTGTTCCAAATCATTTAGTTGAGTCCTGGTTTCCTTGTCTTCACTATCAGTTCCCTGTATGTTTTGCTTTAATTCAGTCTGTGTAGCCTTTATTTCTTCCTTCATTTTGCAACCAAGTTCAGTCAATTCTGTGAGCATCCCGATTATCAGTGTTTGAACTCTGCATCAGATAGGTTGTCTATCTCCTTGCTGCTTAGCTCTTTTTCTGAAGTTTTGATATGTTTTTTCATTTGTGCCATTTTTACTTCAGCACACTTATCTGAATGAATGTTTCTTTAACTCCTTGGTTGTCAGAGTTCCATGCAATTTGCCATTCTGGAGTTCTGGTTGTTTATTGTTTGTAAATTGGTTGTTATCCTTCTTTTGGTGTGTGAGGAAGCAAAGTGTTTCTTCCTATGCCTCCATATTGACAGACTATGAAAAATGTAGATTCTGAAATAATTTTTGAGAGAACAAAAGTCCTGAATTATTTGTTAAATTACTAAATTAAATGTCCTCAATTCTGGTTTAATGTTCCTAGAAATACATACATTATTTCAGGATACTAGGCTGCCTTTTAGTTAAACTAAAACTCTAATTTACTAATGGTACCCTAATGACCTTTAAGCATTAATGAAAACTGCCTAATTTATGCCTGAGGCTAATTCACTCATCAAATGAAGTCCTGCCCAGAGTATAGGTATAAAAAGAAGCAAGGTTAGATCATTGCAGGGACAATTAAGCATCTGCCCAGTGTCCCAGGAGGCAAGATACTGAAAAACACATGTGAGAGGGAAGAAATGTGGGCTCTAATCCTGATTAGCTGGATGTGGGCCACTAGCTGGCTGGGTGTCCTCAGCCAGTCTAGCAGCGACTCTCAGTTAAGAAAAGCATCAATGCACCATAGATAGCATGCCTGAATTTTCTGAGCAAATTTTAAGGCATTAAATTAGTAGCACAAAACTTCTCAGATGAAATTTCCTATTCAGGGGTTTTGTTTTTCCTGTTGTGGTGGGACCCCAGAACCTGTGGCTTCATACCACATAAAGTGTTAGGAACAAATGGAACTACATAACCCCTAATGTGTCTTCCACACTAGGGTCTGTGATTGCAGTCTATCAGTGAATGTTTCTGTGGAAGCAGACAAAGCTGGCCACAAGCCAGAAACGGTTCTAGTTGTCAAGACAAAGCCTGCCCCTCAAAATAATAAGCCTTAGAAGAAGCTAAAACTGTTTTTATTCTTACAGCAAGCAGCCTGCTTATAATAAAAGTATACCAGACTGCAAGTTTAGAGTGTTCCATTTCCAACAAATCTAATATACACATCAAATGAATCTGCCACAGACAATTACTGTTGAAAAATTAGAAATGATTGTCATATTTTTCCCTTAGAATTTAACCATATGTGATGAAATTTCTTCAAGGTTACTTGCAGTATTTTAAAGGCAGCCACTTGATTATTCTGTGTACAATGCTAAACACCTTTTTAAAAAAATAAATTAAATCATCATTTTCTACATCTCATTGAGAAAAAGAAAATAAGACAGTATGTTCCAATCAGCATAAACAGACAATAGAGATTTTCTTTTCTCCCGCAGTTTCAGACTCTGATAGGAAACATTATGTGTTGTACAAGTTATCCAGGGAGGACCAAAAGTGCTTGGCAGCATGACGTACACAAAAGCACAGAAAGCAGAAAACAGACAAAAGCTGCAACCACCATTGTAATGATGAAACAACCTAACATTTTATTAACCTTTCAAAATGTCCATGATTCAGGAGTGAATATGAACCAGTGAGTTGCTTTGCAGAGTAAAATCAGGATCAGAATATTTTCTAACAATTCTAAAGGAGAGAAGAATATAAACTAAATACTCATTGGGAAAATTGCGATGATGCAGATTATTAGAAATATCAAGAGAGAAAAGAGTCAGTATTTGAAAGGGCATGAACTGAAAAACATATATGCCATTTTATATTGCATATTATAACCAATCTGCCCTTATCTCAAAGTCAGTTAGGTCAGGTAAGAACTTTTATCTAGCTTTAATTATATAAATAGAATCATGAAAGGACAAAAATTTCTACAAATAAAGCATTAGTTTATTATGTAATGTTTACAGGACTGACGACTTTTGCAATAGATCATTTTTGTGAGACAATTTTCCATGAGCCTTTCATGCTTCTGCAAGTATCATAAGTGAAGCACTAACTGTATATTAGTTTATTCTGAAAAATCTCAAGGATGTTTGTATCACGAACACACTTTCTACCAGCATTCATGATACTGTGACAAACTGGTGACCTAACCAGTAGAGTAAAAATCTCAGAAGCTTCATAAATCTTTTTTTAAATATATTTTATTAATTATGCTATTACTGTTGTTTGGTTTTTTCTCCCTTTTATTCCCCACTGCCCTGCACCCCTCCCCCATGAGCATTCTCCAATCTTAGTTCATGTCCATCAGTCATACATATAAGTTCTTTAGTTGTCCATTTCCTATACTATTCTTTACCTCCCTCTGTCTATTTTGTACCTACAATTTATGCTTCTTATTCCCTGTACCTTTTCTCCCATTCTACCCCCTACCCACTGATAACCCTTGTGTGATCTCCATTTCTGTGATGCTGTTCTTGTTCTAGTTGTTTGCTTAATTTGTTTTTGTTTTTATTTTTTAGGTTCGGTTGTTGACAGTTATGAGTTTGTTGTCATTTTACTGTTCATATTTTTTTATCTTCTTGCTTTTCATGATAAGTCCCTTTAACATTTCATATAATGAGGGCTTGGTGATGATGAATTCCTTTAACTTGCCCTTATATGGGAAGTACTTTATCTGCCCTTCCATTCTAAATGAAAGCTTTGTTGAATAGAGTAATCTTGGATGTAGGTCCTTGCCTTTCATGACTTGGAATACTTCTTTCCAGCCCCTTCTTGCCTGCAAGGTTTCTTTTGAGAAACCAGCTGACAGTCTGATGGGAACTCCTTTGTAGGTAACTGTCTCCTTGTCTCTTGCTGCTTTTAAGATTCTCTCCTTCATTTGAATCTTGGATAATATAATTATGATGTTCCTGGTGTGTGCTTCCTTGGGTCCAACTTTTTTGGGACTCTCTGAGCTTCCTGGACTTCCTGAAGTCTATTTCCTTTGCCAGATTGGGGAAGTTCTCCTTCATTATTTTTCAAGTAAGCTTTTAATTTCTTGCTCTTCCTCTTCTCCTTCTGGCCCCCCTATGATTCAGATGTTGTAACATTTAAAGTTGTCTTGGGGTTTCCTAAGCCTCTCTGCATTTTTATGAATTCTTATTTTTTTTGTTCTGTTCTGGTTGAATGTTTATTTCTTTCTTCTGGTCCAAACTGTTGGTTTCAGTCCCTGTTTCCTATCCATTACTGCTGGTTCCCTGTGTATTTTCCTTTATTTCCCTTTGCATAACCTTCATGTCTTCCTCTATTTTGCATCTGTACTCAACCATTTCTGTGAGCATCCCAATCACCAGTGTTTTGAACTGTACATCTGGTAGGTTGGCTGTCTCTTCATCGCTTAGTTTTATTTTTGAAGTTTTGATCTGTTCTTTCATTTAGGGTACATTTTTTGTCTCAGACCCCTTGTTATGTAGTATTTACCAAGGTGGGGCAATCCATGTTGCTGCGTTGTGATGCTGTATGTGGGGGAGGGGTATGAGAGGGAACAATGCCACATGCTCCGCTCTCAGCTGGCTTTCAGTCACTTTCCATGCTACCCACAAGCAATTGGGCCCTTCTGGTGCTGATTCCCAAGTGGGTGGTTTTGTATATCTTCTAGGATCCTGTGGGTCTCTCCAAGAACTCTCCTGTGAAGCTGGGAGTTTCTCCTGCTGCCTCAACCCCCACAGGTTTTTACAGTCAGAAACTTTGTAGTTCTTGACAGTATTTACACTGTAATTACCTTGGAAACTCAGTGGTTGCTTCTCTAGAGTTTTGGTAATAATAAAAAAAATTCCATGTGTTTAAAATGGATAATGTTTTTAGGATGTGTAAACAATGATTTTACTGTCTTATCAAGAAGAAATACAAATGTGTGTATTGAATCTGACTAGACCATCCCAATAAGCCCTTATGGGTACCAGTACATACAGACCCAGAAATTCTATATTGCCTGAGTCTTCAGTGTTGATACAGCTTGAGGTACTAACAAAACTCATATGAGATTGAAAGATAATCCATAATTTGATTTGTTTATTTATATAAAAATATCTTTTCTGAGCAGATCAGAAATTTGCCAGAAAATAAAGGTATGTGCCATCTCTCTCCTATATGCAAGAAGAGAGATGTAATAATTAAGAGATAATTTTGTAATAATTAAGAGATAATTAATTGTTCTTAATTATTAGTGTCATCAAGTTTGATATATGCATGACCACTTTAGGTCACATTCCAGGTTGAATATTCATATAAATTAGCCAAGGTGCTTTCTCTTCTGGATAATGCTGAATAAATACAAACTTTACTTTATAGGATTTCTTTTTCCCAAATCTATACAGACTACTCCCTCTCTCTTTCTGAAGAGCTTTTTTCTTCAGATTATAATTCAACTAATTAGGCTTCAACTTTCTGTATCACAATCACTTTATAGGAATTTAATTTTATTGAAGATACAATCTTTCCATGTTAGCTGGACTTTGTTGTTTCTAAATCTTTTTTTTACTATATATTTTATTTATTTATTTTTAGAGAGGGGACAGGAAGGAGAAAGAGTGGGAGAGAAACATCAATGTATGGTTGCCTCTCATGTGTCCCCCCACCGGGGACCTGGCCTGCAACCCAGACATGTGCCCTGACTGGGAACCAAACCAGTGACCCCTTGCTTCACAGGCCTGCACTCAGTCCACTGAGCTACACCAGCCAGGACTGTTTCTAAATCTTTTGTGACACATTTACAGGCTAGGTTCATGAGTTGTGTCTTCACTCTCAAATAGTTCTGAGTTGCTTTACCTTACATTCTAAACATGAGGAATTAGCTATAGTCTTTGGGGTTTTCATTCTTTGGTTCTCAAAAAGAGGTCTCTGGACCAGCATCATTGGCATTACTGGGAACTTATTGAAGCTGCAACTTCTAGGATTCTGATCCAAACCCAGTGAATCCAAAATTCTAAAGAGAAGCCCAGCAATTTCTGTTTTAATGTGCTCTCCAAGTGATTTTGATGCACATACAGAGCCACCACATTAGATATATCCCATTGGATTAGAGTGAATTCCAGAAAGTTGTTAAAATTATTGACACTTTGCTTAATTAAAAATAAGCTGGCCATTGACTAGAGCTTGAAATATTTTTGTGTGTATGCAAATATTGATGTTAATCTTTGTGATTGGGGGAAATTGGATGAAGGATGCATGGTACCTCTGCACTATTTCTACAGCTTTCTGTGAGTCTACAGTTATTGCCAAATAAGGTGTTTTTTTTTTTACTGGAAAATATATTATTTTTACAGTGAAGGAAATTTTACTTTTACACAGAAAAGATAAGACTTCCTCTTGGAACATATAAGGAAACAGTGATGCATACTAAGCAACATGTGACGTTGAAATCTCTCTCTTAACTCTTGTTCTTCTTACCAATCGGAGAGAAAGAGAAACACATGAGTTCTAAAGATACAATGCCTGTTTGGGAACTGCATGGCAAACAATAAGAAATTAAATGGGTATCCCTTAAATTAAAAAATTACTCAGGATATGTTCACAGAATTAACAGAATATTTTGTGATTCATGGATATCAGAGCTTGAACCATACAAGTAGAGGTGTAAGCTTTATAGATTTTTCATTGACATTATGATGCTTCAAATGATCAAAATGACCATGTGTTAGATATTGGTCTTGGTGTTAGCTCAGGTCCTCCAAGAAGCACATGCCAAGATAGGATTAGACATGCAAGAAATTTATTAGGAATCGTTGTGAAAGTGAAGGGGAGGAAGTATGAGTAGACAGGAAAACCATCAGATCACAGTGTAGGTCTGATACCTGTGAAAGTTGAGGGAGAAGGAAAGAGAATTGAAAGAAGTTCCAGACTGCAGGGGTCTCAGAGGGGAAGTCCTTAAGTGAAAGTTGCCTTGTAGATTAGTGCCATGATTGGCAGCAATAAGCCTGCATTAGCAATCCCTCTGTACTTAGCCACTGACTGGGAACAGCCCAGGGAAACTGGGGCCTCAGCTCTAACACTGAGGCGGAGCCAGAGGGCTACACTGCCAATCAACTATGCACTCCACAGTAGGAGATCTGAGTGTGGCTCATTTTCGTGGCTACTGATGTTTTAAGCCAAGTGATTTCAAAACATAAAATACATAATTACAAACAGTATATGCTCTGCTCGTTCAAACCATGTAGTTATCAAGATAAAGTGGTGTCATATTTCAGATCTTCCAAATCAACTTTCTCATACTTGGAAATCTCTGAAATAAATACAACAAATGGTGACTAAGGTATGTAAAGGAATCCAGTGCTAAAAATTTTGAAAATATGCTTTGAGACCAGAATACTCTAATGTATCATGTGATAAACATTAATATAATGGTGTGTATGCATACAGCATATGTGTGCACCAATGTAATTCTTTTACGATTCTGTCAGTCACATGGTGTGCTCTACACTGAAGAACACGAAGCCACGACCCAGGTCGGGCAGTGCCTGTAAGAGCAAAGCTTTCAGAGTTCTATCGTGGAACCAGATGTTTGCATCACAGCCATTAATGACCTTTTTGTCTGTTTGTTTTTAATTAATAGACTTTATGTTTTACAGAAACTTTAGGTTTGCAGAAAAATGGGGTGGAAAGTACAGAGAATTCACAAATGCCCCCTTTCTCTAACTGTGCCCCCAGTTTCCCCTATTATTAGTAGCTGGCATTAATGTAATACATTTGAAGAGCGAACATGGACACATTAGTATTAACTACAATAAATCCCATAACCTACATTTGGCTTCACCTCCCGTTGTGCATTCTATGGGCTTTCACAAATGTATGACATATATCTACCTTTACGATGTCATACAGAGTAGTCTCACTGCCATAAAAACCCCATGTGCCACCTATTTCTCCCCAATACTTCCCTCCCCACAAACACCTGGCAACAACTGATCTTTTAACTGTCCTGACAGGTTGCTTTTTCCAGAATATCACATAGTTGGAATCATACAGTATGTAGCTTCTTCAGATTGACTTCTTTCACTTAACAATATGCATTTAAGGTTTCTTCATATCTTTTCAATATGCATTTAGTAGTCTTTGTATCTTGAAAGTTCATTTCTTTTGGTCATTGTATGGATGTATCACAGTTAGTTTACCCATTCATCTATTGAAAGACATCTTGGTTACTTCCGAATTTGGGGAATTATGAATAATGCTGCTGTAAACATTCATGTGACAGTCTTCTTATTTTATTTTTTAGCTTATTTGGGTAAATACCATTAAGTTTAATATTTTCACTCATTTAAATAAATGCCAAAAAATGTGATTGCTGGATCACACATTGAGAGTATGTTTAGTTTTGTACAAAAGTGCCAGAATGCCTTCCAAAGTAGCTGTACCACATTAATAATTTTTATAAGACAGCTATTTTGTGGCCCCTTTCAATAGCACAATAATACCTTCGTGAGATCTTATCAACCTCCCTGTTAGAGACCCAAAGGTGATTGTCTTTTCAGACAGTAGAAGAAAAAAATAAAGCAAAGAAGACAAGTTGAGATTCTTACTACTCAACTCAAGAGGCCCCCGAACCTTTAGTACAAAACAAAGCTTTCATCATAAACAGGTATTTCAGAAACTAACTTAGTGTTTATGGCTGTTTCCACCTGAACCTCAGCTATTAATTAACATCCTTTTGACAAGTGAACTTTGAGACTCTGGCCAGAGTCAAACTTGTATTTCCAAAACTTTGTGAAGAATATTCTTGGTAGTTTCTAAATGTTTACTGAAAATATAACAGAAGGCAGTGATGGATTTTAAGGAAGGTATTAATTTTCTTCTTCTAGCTTTTCAATCAGTGAAGATAGATTTTAAATCCTTTTCCATCCTCTTAAAAAAATCTCTACAAAGAGAAACAGATGGTCTACCCCACCTAGCACACCTGTTTCACTGTTTACTCCTAGTGAGACAAAGCCTTAGACACAAAGACTCACCCTGATTGACTAAAAATGCTGCATAATTATGATATACATGTCCCTCTGCAGAGATCAAAGGAACTGAAGTACTTTCTAGCTCTCCTTAAGTACCATTACCATTAATAAAAAACAGATTTTACTTCAAAACTAAGGAAAGATAAACTCCTTTTTATTCAAACTATAAAAGTAAATCATATTTCATGTAATTTTAAGAATGCAGAAAAATATAGTAAAATAATTAAAACCACCTCTGATTTTTAGCACCTGGAGACAATTACTTTTAATATTTTTAATAATATACTTCTAGGTGTCTCTTAACATGTAGGCTTATAAAATTAAGATAATACTGCATAGAAGGATGGGCAAAGTAGATTAATAATAATAAATAACACAATATAAATAAATAAATAATACAAGAATATAAAAACTCTGTTTTGTGTACTTATAGCTGTAAACCTACTTTTGGCCAACCCTGTATGTTGTACTGTTTTTTACAAATATTTTCTCAAACCTGCATCATGTTCTGTGCATCTTTCCATGTTAAATACAGAACTAATTAATCACCATCACTTTTGATAGCTGTACGGTATTCCATTGTATGGTGACATCATAATTTATTTTATAAATCTTTTATTGATTAACAATTAGGTTACTTTAATTTCCTGGTTTGATGTGCAAAGGTCATATGAGATATTCTTGAAGTAAGCATTCCAACGGGTGCTGCTTGCAATTCACTCACCATCCAACAAACAAATTAGTCTAGAATAGAAGTATATCAGCCATTGAGAGGGATGGGGGTTGACAGACTAAGGGATCATCACTCCCTCCTACTTATGATGCATACTGTACTACTGATGCTTTTAGCAAAGCAGTTTCCACCACTTGTACTATTTTCACTCCAAAGGCAATAAGTCAGTATTGAGAGAACACTGGAAATTTTTTAGGACTCAAGGAAGGGAAGGGTAGGAAAAAAAAAAACCATTCTTGAGCATTTATTAACTTCTTACAAGAAATTACTAGCAGTATAATTATCAAGTTAAAGTCTATGCTGTTTTTTTAAACTAACTCCTTTCCACGTTATCAGAGTTGGCATTTTTCTCACCAACTCACCAACCATGGGCATTTGAAAGGTTTATGAAAAGTACTTTTGGTTAAAAATTATATCTCAATGTTATATCCACTTTCATTTCTTTAAATCTGAATTCAAACATATTTTTATTTACCTATTGGTCATTTGTATTGATTTTGTCCTTTATCCATGTCCATATTTCTATTAAATAATACTTTTTTTACTGGCCAAAGATCTCACTGTATATAAGACAAATGAGTTTACTAAATGTCCTTTTTTTTTTTTACATTTCTGTTTAGAAACCCCAAATTTTAAACTGTATTTTTAATGTACAGGCAAATTAATAGAATTCTGCTAAGAAAAATGCATATTACTAGGGCAAAATTATACAAATGGATTATTTTTTACTCTTAAAAGAGTTCAAATGACAGCTGCAAAAAATAATTTCTAGTAGTCACTTGACAAATTTGGTTATTCACTAGCAGTGAAAATCAAGGCAAACTGAAGAACACGAAAGTAATTTATGTGTGTACACACACTGCTTTCAGTTTATCATCCTCTTGAATTCTCTTGTGCACTCTAAAATGATAGTATATAAGGCCTACTCTCTGTAGCATTTGTACAGAGAAGAACTGGAACTTGAGAAGTAGATTAGCACACAGCATGGTCCCTTTGTGGAAATCGTGTAGCCACCTGTGCCCCAGTTATACTTTAATTAGGTACTCCACATCACATTGGGAAGAGCAAGCCATCCTAAATTAAAGCTTCTCTATTGTTTCCTGAGGCACCCGGTAAATTTCAGACATCTACGCAACTAACTTTACAGGTTTTGCATTATTCCAGGGGCTTTAAAAATGTGATGTACAGGCAGACGATTCCTTTTCTTAGTCTTTCTGAGCCTAGAAAACAAGTAGGTGCCACCTACCCAAGTTTGCAGAGAAGAGTAAAAAACAAGAGAGCAAAAGTACATCTTATGTGGGTTTGTTGCCATTGCACAGATTTTTTTGGTAAATTTTTTAACCCCAAAGGGTGTAATACAATACATGCAGATTTTCTCTATGAAAACAATGAGTAGAGACTTTGGCTTAAATTCTAGCTTATCAAGAAACATATCCACAACAGAATTTTTTAGCCTTTATTTACTATAAAAAGAATATATCTCAAGGAGAGAGGAAGCATCTTATTTCAACTTGCTCCCCATTCAGACTGTGGCTCTGACTCTCCCTGCGGGAAGAATGGGCTCTGGAATCAATGTGCATGTCTGTGACACATTGCTCTGCTCTTGAAAAGCATGGCATCATCGCCCTGGTCAAGCCACAGGTAACCAGGGTGAAAGTAAAAGTGCCACTCTCTTCTTCCTCTAACTAATCATCTTTTAGAGAAAGGGTGGAGGACACCAAACATTTGTATAAAATGAGAATAAAATGCGATTTGTGTGTGTGTGTAAAATCCTGCCTCGTTCGTACGTTCACTACTGGTTTTATGAGGGTATCTTATTTCCTAATTAGATTGCAAACTCCTTTTTGGCAGAGACTTTATCTCACAATTTTCTTGTATTCTCTTACAGCATATACAATGAATGTTTGTTTATAGATTGCTTTGAGAGACTTTGGGAAATTGAGCTAAAAGTATCTACAATTGTGTGACACAACTGATTCATATAAAAACCGTTCCTGATAAACTCTATGAAAGAATTTTGCAAGGCAGGGTTTCTTTCAAGATAATTAATAAAGACATATCTAATAGTTTCCACAGAGTGTAGTAAATGTCCACTGCGGGGGCATTATATGTATATTCTGCATGTACCATGTGTCTGTGAATTCCCTATTATGATGGAAAATCAATATTAGTCCAAGAAATAATAATGAAAACTAGAAACACAGCATTTTATATGGCAGATTCTTGGGTAATAATACACAATTAGAAACCTGTATTTTTCCTGCAAAAATACAATCAAAATGGGAAATTGATCATCAGCTAAGTGTTCCTCCAGAAAAGGCTATTATTAGACATATCTCTAAGGCTGAACTGGAACTTCAAATTGTGTTATCCTCCCTTTTTAACTGCATTCTTTGTATTCAGAGGGCTCAGCTCCTAAAATACCCACCTACACACCTCCGCTAGCTTCTAGATAACAGGTGGTTAAAAGACATTTACGGTATGCAATTGTTCTACAGGAGTTTCATCTGGATGCTTAAGTCAGTTATAATCTGAAGTTTTCATAATGGTTTATATTAATGTCATTATCCCTTATGAACATTTAAATAATGGATAAATATTTTGCCTCTGTTAAATACATAATAATATTACATACATTTCAATGTACTTTATTTCATATAGACTATTTTAAGTAAATAATAACATTCATTTACACAATCAATTATCAGTCCATTATGCATCAAATATGTTGACCAGCTTTGAACACAAAAATTATAAAATAAAAATAATAAACTGTGACTCCTTTAACTACTACTATATAATATACTTTCCAAACATATGATTTGGCGGTCAAAATGTTTTAAATTGGAATCTACATGGTACACAGACAAATTAGTAGTAATGAAGCCAATGATTTGCATGGTCTAACTTTGTCCAAACAGTGCATTCTCTCTCAGTTACTGTACCTAAGTAAGGAGATTCAGTTTTTAGTTATCTTACAACAATTATGATACTAATGTTTGCTGGACACTTATGTGCCAGTAGCTGTGTTAGTTCTTGAATCCTTACTTAGAATCCTCACATATGAAGCAGGTATGACCCATTTTACAGATGAAGAAACTGAGATTCAGGACATTTAAGTAATTTGCCCAAAGTCAGAAAGCTAGTGAATGGCACAGCTGAGATTAAAAGCTAGCTGCTCTAGCTTCATAGACTATGCCTGTGGCTCTTGTTCATCACTGCAAAAAAAAAAAAAAGCTTATGGAGCATATACTATATGTGCTATATGTGAGGCACCCTGCTAGATGCCAAGAATGAAGAAGTCAACTAGAAAATTCCTGATTTCAATGGGACTAGCGGGAAAGACAAACAGCAAAAACTTAAATACTCAAGTGACAAAAATAATTACCTCCTAGGAATGGGGCATTGCTGAGTCAGATGGTTCCCCCTAACATCACTGGGTCACCTAGTTCATGCAATGGTATCTCTTTGATGTTCGACAGGCCAGCACTGTCTCAGTCTCAAGGAGTATGAAGTAACAGAATATAGGAAAGTTTTAGACTTCTATTACTGATAAATCTATTGACTGGATCATCCCTCCAACCAAAAAAAGAAGCTAGAAGAAGACATGCCTAAAGGGATGATACATATTCTGTAACAGAAGCTGCTGTCAGCCTCAGAAGTTAAGCTATTGAGTTGGCCAAAAGTCTGTTACCTTTTTTCATATTTACCAATAACTTTATTGATTTGGATATTTTTAGTATGTTGGATATTTCTTGTTACTGGCTTCTAGTTGGTAGAGGCCACAGGAGCTGCTAAACATTTTCCAATGCATAAAACAGCCCCATAGCAAAGAATTATTTGATCAAAATGTCAATAGTACCAAGAAGCTTCACAAACCACTTTTGACACATTCAATCAGTCACAGCACCTTCTCCATATACTGCACAAATCTTTTTTTTTTGCATTTCAGTTATAGTTTTACCTTTCTTGAAATAATAAAGCATAATATACTGAAAATGTTGCATATTTTCTTTCATCTTCAGTATTAATGGCTACATAAAAATTCACCAATTTTGATGTTTTTCTTCAATATATGCTGATATGACAGCTGTCACAATACAATCTCACAAAATTGCTTTAAATGAAGTTAAAGACAACTAAGTACTATTAGAGCCATTGTATGGAAAAAACATAATGGGCTTTTTGGCCAACACGATACATCTCAAAGTGGCCAGACTGGGTTGCAAACTGACCTGGTGGACAGGGTCAGACTTTTAAATTTGTGTACCAGGACAGATGGCTATCAGTTGATGAAGACAACTTGATTAATACCTCATTTACTGCTTATTTTGATTTTTAGGGTGGAGGTGTTGCTCATTTCAGAATAAATTCCAATTGCATTTTGTGACAAGTGCCACCCTGCTAAGAACATTGTCAGTCACTCATGATTCCATTTGACCCAAGACTGCTTCCCCCCTTGAAGTACAGACCTCATGATGTCAGTAATACACAGGCTTGTTTCTAATCACCTCAGTGCCTTATTTGTGTGTTGTTGGATGTCTCCTTATACAGTTTCCATTAGTAGCCTTAAAACACCTGTTACCATTGAGAAACCAAATTCAAGTGGTCTCCACATGTGCTCTAGACATTAGTGCCTTTGTAATATTCCAGGAAACAAACTAAAGGAGTTGTACAAAGTCTGTCTCTTTTCAAAATTTTTCCCACTTGGAAGATATATTAGTTTTCTGGGGCTGCCATAAGGAAATGCCGCAGACTGGGTAGCTTGAAGTCTAAGATCGAGGTGTCAGTATTGTTGGTTTCTTTTGAGGCGCCTTCCCCAGTTGTAGATGGCTGTCATCTCTTCATGTCTTCACGTGGTCTTCCCCACAGGTTCGTATGCATCCCTTGCTTTCTTTCCTTTTTTCTTCATTTTTATTGTTGAGACTATACAGATGTCCCCCTTTTCCCTTCCTTTGCCCAACTCCATCCAGCCTCTTCCCTCTGGCCCTCATATTTTCTCTACTGTTAAGGACACCAGACAAATTGGATTTGGATCCACTCTAGTGACTTCATTTTAACCTAATTACCTCTTTAAAATTCTTATTTTCATTAAGAAAATACACTCTGTGGTACTGGGAGTTAAAACTTCAACATATGAATTTGGGGATGGGGGGTAGGGTGGGCACAGTATGTCCCATAATGGGAGAGTTTACAGGATACGAGAGCATACCTTCTCCATTCTATCCTCCATTTATAGAGTGTAAAGGTTTATGGTAACTCCTCAACTCCTCATAGCTCTTAAGTCGGCCTAAGGGCAACCCTGGGCTCTTTTCCCTACCCGCTTACCGACAGCAGCTTCATCCGGCACAGTGTTTGTTAGCGAGGGGTGTACACCACTGAACAGGAAGCTAGGTGGTATAAATAACACTGAGTCACATAGTGAAAGTGATTTCATTCCCTTGCTGTTCAGAGGAAGTCCTTGGGCAGTCAGGATTTGCTGGTAATGTTTTTAACACTTGTTAATTCTCCCTACCCACTCTCCCGCTTGTTTGCTAAACAAACAGCAATCAGGCCTCAAACTCAAGAGCCTTTGGCAAGCAACAGCATCTTAGCCCTAACTAAATACTATTTTTGTTGCTTGTTTGTTTTCAATGAATTCATGAGGTCACCTACCATTTCCACTTGTGGTAAGTGATTCTGTTTTTCAGTTAAAATTGTGGTATGATTTTATTTAGCATAAAACATTTAAGTTAAGGAAAAATTAAGTTGAGACAAAAATATTAATGATAGCATGAGTGGTAGGAAAAAATCATGAAGTGGTTTTTACAAGGGATCTTAAGTCTTAGGAGTGTTGCCCTAAAGTGAAAGATAAGCAGGAATATTGGTCTTACTCTTTGAATTGCATTCCTTGGAACAACGACACTGCTAACTCTGCCCTGAGCTACCACTCTCAGCACTGCTGTGGTCAGCACCTGCTCCCAGGGGCCTGGTCCACCCCCAGAGTGGCATGGCTTCTCTACTACACAGAGACGAGAGGGGCAGAGCTGCCTTCCCCATCTCTTCCCTTGAAAACTGTCATGTCAAGTACCTACTACCTGCAAGGCATGGGTTCACTCTTTGGCTCTTTTCCTTTTACTTTAGTTCCAACCTTGACATTTGTAAGGCCCTAATAGAGGAGCAGCTGGATGGAAATTTAATCCAGATACATGTAGACAAAACAACATTTCTGACTTGGATCTGAAAACTTCCGGGAAATTCCAGCACACATCTGACTCATAATTATTTCCCAGGCTTGTTCCCTGTCTTTGTCACACTTTTGTTTTATAATTTGGGGTTTTAGTCCTTGTTTCTTTATTGAATTTTTTGATTTAATGCTAACTTTAGGACTCAGGTAGCTCAAATGGAAGCCTAGGCTTATACTTGTATTGGATATTCTAGCTTTGCAAAATGTTTTATCTGCAAGAGTAAAATATCTCTTCAAACAAAATTAGTTAAATAATCTATTATACAACTATAGGATGGTTTTAGAAAAATTATTAATATATTAGGGAAATGCTCACAGTATATTAAACAAAGAATGCAATGTACTAAACAGAATTTCTGGTAAAGTACTGCATCTGAAAAGCATTGTAGATGTATTACAGTGATCTACATATTATTGGAAGATATGCCGTACTGTTATCAATGGTTCTTTAGCTAGAGAGGTTATGAAAGTTTTAAATTTTATTCTTTATACTTTTCTATGTGTTCTTAATTTTCTATTTTATTTTGTTATTTTGTTTAAAATTGGAAAATATATTAAATTAAAAATAGAGTTTATGTTAAACAAAATTTCTCAATGTTTCCAAGATGAGGCTCCACCATCTAAAATGGTGACAACTGCTGCCCAGAGCTCTTTGAGAAATTTCTTTTGCCTTCTGCCGAGAAAGGAATAGTAATGCTACATTATTCCTGAACCATTCTTTACCAAGAGATACAGTCTTATGTGAGACACAGGAGCAACAAAATAACACAAGTTTGGCTGATTTCCTCCACACTAAGGTAATGAAATTTCTTTTTCTCTCTTAAAGAGGTTAAAAATCAACAATAGTTTTTCTCACAGGATTGTGAGTCCAAAATAGCAAGTGGAAAGAGGCTGACACCAGGTTGAAATTCCAATAACCAGATATCAATACTTGATTTTATTCCCTTACAACCATTTATTTTACCCCTCAATTATAAAGCCTTTTCTGACAATGGTTCTCAATCTTTTACACCCCATCGTCCATCAGATCCAACATGGCTCCTAAGAGAACTAATTTTCTTTTTTTTTTCTAAGAGGACTAATTTTCAAAGGGTTAAGAAAGCAACCTCATACAGGTAAAAATCAGAGGTGGGAGAGAATTTTACTTGGATAAAAATATTCCTAAATGCTTTCAATATGCACTGCCCACCCCCACGCATTTTGATAACTACTGGTCTATGATATTTTGTTGGATATTGAGATCAACATCACAGACAACTACCAACTTAGAAAAAACAGTTTTACTATACTCTGCTGAAAATTGACAGAGCCCTCCCTTCTCCCTTTCTCTTCCTAACTGTACCTAACCTTAAAAAAAAATAGAGAGGGGGGAGGAAAGGAAAAAGAGAGGGAAAGAAACATTGATGTGAGGGAGAGACATCAATTGGTTGCCTCTCGTATGTGCCCCAACTGGGACAGAACCTACAACCTAGTTATGTGCTCTGATGGAGAATCGACCTGACCTTCTGCTTTGTGGTTTGACACCCAACCAACTGAGCCACACTGCTCAGAGCTAATTTTCTCTTACATCTTTACAACCCACATGCTTCAGAGAAAGATAATTTTACCTCCAGCCTTGGAGCTAGGCTTGGTTGGTTTAAAGGGTGTCTTAACTCCTTGCAACAGTGATTGGATTGGGAAAAGGGCCCAGGCAAGTAGGCTGTGGCATTACCTGGCCATAGGATTGTTCAGAAATGAGCATGAGAGCCAGTGTAAGCCAATGAGACACCAGCTATTTGGAAAGAAAAGTCCTAGCTGTCAGGAGAAAGTCCCCAGAACAGACACCCTCTTTCTCTGGAAGTCACTTGGGACTGTTGTAAAGCCTGGGACTGTGACAACCTCACCCCTATTAGGGAAGCTGACCTGAAAATGAAACAACTCAAAGCGTGGGACATAAAGGAGGGATTTGCAGGGACTGCACCAAGCTGAAGCCCTTCCTACTTCTAAATGGCCAAGTGCATGCTTGTCCTTATTTGGTAAGCCAGCTGGGTAAAGCTTCCCATTTTTTGCAGCTGAAAGCATACAAATAATGACATGCCATATGTAATAGCAAAGATTTCTCAAACTACAGGTTCATAATCCTAGTGTGAACTGAGTTTCACTTCATAGGTTAGAATAAATAGGGAAATATAAGTTTCTTTAGTCTCCTTATTAAGTTAACCGCCTTAAAAACATCTTAGATATTAATTCTAAAAGTTTTTATTAAATTTAGCATAATTATATGGCTGGTTATAAGAGCTGAGGGCTTTCAACAATCACAATTATCTTAAAGCAAGTCTCAGTAATAGAATTTGTGCTTCAACTGTTTTACCTGTAGTGTCCATAGGATCTAATCTTAAATATCAGTGATGATAAGTGACACATGTCTTTCTGCATAATTTATGTATCACATTACCAGTAGAAGAACTACACTGAAGAATTTTAATAACTAGTAACTATGGTATCACACAAACTATCCACATGCTTTTTAAAAGTGGTGCCTTTTCAGATATTTCATTCATTCCTTCAAGTGCATTGAAAATAACGTTAAAATTATAAAAATAAAAGAAAGTCAACTTTTTAAAAAAGAAGTTATATTCTTCCTTCTTTGATGAAATCATTTTATGCTTTGTTTCGTAGCTTGTATGTCTAGGAAATCAATACAATTAAGGGTGTAGGGAGAGGGGCTGGTGATAAAAACAGATACAGTGTAAGCCACATGGTTATTTTCTAGGAGAAATGCAAATGCATTGAAAGTGTATGGTTTTGAAGGTTACTTAGGTGCCACAATAACTGGAAAACCTGTGTCACATTTTGACAGAAAAATCTTCTGCCCCTCAAAGATGCTTATTGGGGGCTTCCACTTTTCCTCCATTAAACTCAGCAGGATTTATCTTGCCGACTACAGATCTGTAGGTACTTTGCCATCTATCCTCCATTATTTACTTATATTTAATTTGCTACCTTCATACATTCCTACACATTTTAATAGCATGTGTCCACAGGGGAAATAGAGTATTCAGACTAGCTGAATACTGATCATCTAAATTTAAATTGATTTCTGTTTTGCTGACACAGAAAAGTATGAAAAAGAAATAGCTATACCAAAATAGAAAGCTCTTAAATTAAGGAAAATTGTATTAAATGAACTCTATTCTTTTTGTGTCTGTGGAGGTTTATATTTGAGATTTTAGAGTGGAAAGTAGTATCTGATAAGATCCAAACCAACAATATGAGACAATTTATAGCTTCTATTTCCAAAAACTTACACCATTTTAATCCGGTAAGAATATTTTTTTTGGAAGGGTGGTGGGGAGGATTGGGGAAGAGGACTCATAAACAAAATACTTCAATGAGTGAAACTTTGACCAAAATAAACAACATATCTTTGAATATTAGCCATAGTTGGCATGAGGGAACTGAGAGAAGAAAAAGGAGTATGAAATAACTGTCTGGTTACCGGGTACCAGCATGCTGTTTGATTTAAATGGACTCAATGTTAATGAATACAAGAAACTGCTATGAGTTTCCACCTTTTTTCATATCAAAATGATAACATTAGGCACCCATACTCATGAGAACCAGGTTTGGTAGGGAGAAAGCTAATTGATCTAGGCAGAAACGTTTTAGGGAAAAGGACAAGAAGAAAAGAAACCTGACCAAGTGTGTAAAAGGAGCACTCCCTAAGCTCTGCTCTTAGAAGTGGCGAGCTACCTATTTAGATGGGATGATAATTGGGACCAATGTATCCATTATACCATTTAATACATTTTAAATGGAAGCACACTCAAGTCCTGGAATGTCTGCTCAGTTTTCCTAAACTTCGAAGCTTACTTTAACTTAAAAAAAAAAAAAGAAAAATCACCAGTGAACTTGACTTAACATAGATATATGATAAATATATTCAATTTCTTTAATTAAGTTCAGTGGTAAATTTTCCAAGATAGACAGCAAGGTGAATTGGATATTTGAAATTTGAAGAAACTCTTGGGAACCTTCTGGTTTTATTTTGGTTCAGGTAAGAAATAGGGAAAAAAGTCCTTGAAAATCTCTGATTTCTATATGTAAAAAAACTGAAGTATAAAGTTTGACAAAGGTAGAAAGCTGCTAGCCAAATATAACAAAATAGTATTATAACCTTTTATTTTAAGGAAATGAATATTCCAAGAAAATGTTTAATATTTTGATAAATTTATAATAGAGAATGTTAGTTAAACATATAACTTGTTAAGTTTAGAGTCCGTCTACTGGCTAAAGTCCATGGTAGTTCTGTCTATTTATTTGACAAATATTTTTCTTGAATTCCTACTCTGTCAAGTACTATGCTAGATCCTGGGGACAGAGAGTTGAACAAACAACATCTTTATCCTGTGGAACTGAATTAACTGTATTTCTTTGAACTTGTGCTATTAACATAATGCTTTGTTAATTTAAACAAGAATTTGGCATGCACTGTATCGAAACAGCATTAAAGTTCCCAATAAAAAAATAAAAACAAGCAATAAAATGCCTTTTTAACTTCACCCTGCTAAATGGACATCATTTTGGTGTGTTTATGTTCCCTGATAGGGATAACAAAAACCAGTTTGTTAATGAATACTGCCTGGATGGCTGATCCATTTTCTAAGAAAGATTGTGATGTGAAACCACCAGCTAGGTTCAATATAAGAAACACTGAAAAGCACCAGCCATGAGAACTCAAGGAACCAAAATCACTTCTGACAATCTCAAGGGCTATGTTTTTTTTATGTGAGCTTAACTGATCTCCAGAATGGTAAAGTGGCATTTAGAAAATTCAAGCTAATTTCTAAGGATGTTCAGACCCAAAACTGCCTGCCTAATTTCCAGGGCATGGATCTTACCCGTGAAAAAATGTGGCTCCATGGTCCAAACTTGACAGACTATGACTGAAGCTCATGCTGATGTCAGGATTACTGGTGGTTATTTGCTTTATCTATTCCATGTTGGTTTTTCTAAAAAATGCAACTCAGATTAGGAAGACTTCTTGTGCTCAGGATCAAAGGCTGGCCAGATACAGAAGAAGATGAAAATAATGACCCAAGAGATGACTTGAAAGAAGTGGTAATTAAACTGATTCTATATCACATTGGAAAAGACATAGAAAAGACTTGCTAATCAATTTACTCACTTCATTATGTTTTTGTTGGAAAATTCAAGATGCTGGCTTCCAATCAAGTTGGTGGCCTAGGCAGAAACAGCTCACCTCTTTGCACAACCACATCAAAATTACAACTAAAAGATAGAACAACCATCACTCAGGAATATCAGAAATCAAGCTGAATAGAAGTCTGACAACTTCAGAATTAAAGAAACTACTTCCATCCAGACTAGTAGGAAGGCAACGGACACAGAATGGGCTGGTTCCACACTCACATGGATAAAAATTCAGGAGGGATATCTCAGGAGTGAGAAGTCTCAAACCCACACCAGGCCCCTTAGCTCAGGATGCCAGTGCCAGGAAGATAAGTCCCCAAAACTTCTGGCTGCAAAAACCAGTGGGGACTGAGTCACTGGAAGAAACTGCTGGAACCCTAAGCAGTTCCTCTTAAAGAACCCACACAGGGACTCACCTACTCAGACTCACTCCTTCTGAGCTCTAGCAGTGGGGTAGCAACTTGGAAGGCACCAGTGGTATACAGGGAGTGACAGATGTGCCTGGCATCAAGGAGAGCAGAGGCCATTGTCCGTTTTCTGGGTCCTCCCCCTGCAGAGCCAGCAGGCTGCTGTCCTATCTGAAACACCATCAACCTGGCGAACACCGTATGACCCACTTTGGAGATCCCCGGGGGCTCTGCCCCACCCAACTTAAAGGCCCACCCAAGCTGTTTTTCCATGTGAATGTCTGGTGTTGGCTCCCAAATCCTATCAAACAAGCAACAGCTGGCTTCTATGAGCCCTAGTGGCAGCCAGATTAGAGTCACAGCTTGGCTTCACCTGGAAACCTCCAAGCCCAGCACAAGCAGCAACCATCTCAGATTGCTTTACAGATCAGGCAGGGTGTCCTGAGCAAAACACAGGTGGGGGCTGACCTTGGCCCGTACCACCCAGGAAACCTCAGGGCCAGCATAGCCAGTGGACAGCTAGAGACCATATCAGAGCACCACCACCCTGCCCTTGCACAGCTGATATTCCACGGACAGCAGAGGTTGGTAGTCAGTGGTCACAGCCAGTCCTTGAAGGTAACTGGACCATGTAACTCCCTCTCATTGATCTGCCAACAGCAACCAAGTCTCAACTATAAGAAGAGGGTATACTCAGCCTATACAAAGGGTGTACCTTGAGACCTACCTTGGCTTATAGAGAAGGCCGTGCCGCTGGACCCTACAGGACACCTACTGCATTAGGCCACACTACCAAGACACAAAGTCGAAGAAGCTCTTCCTAATACATAGAAACAAACACAGGGAAGTTGCCAAACAAGGAGACAAAGAAACATGGCCCTAACAAAAGAAAAGATCAAGACTCCAGAAAAGGAGCTAAACAAAATGCAGACAAGCAGTCTGTCAGATGCAGAGTTCAAAACACTGTTTACAAGGATGCTCAAGGAGCTTAGTGAGGACCTCAGCAGCATAAAAAATATCCAGTCAAAAATGAAGTATCCACTAATTAAAATTAAAAAAATTTTACAGGAAAATGACAGTAGAGTGAATGAAGCTCAGAATCAAAACTGATTTGGAACATAAGGAAGCAAAAAAACAACCACTCAGAACAATAAGAAAAAAGAATCCACCCAAATGAGGATAGTACAAACAGCTTCTTTTACAATTTCAATAGGTCCAACATTCACAACATAGGGGTGCCAGAAGGAGAAGAGAAAGAGCAAGAAATTGGAAATCTATCTGAAAAAATAGTGAAAGAAAACTTCCCTAATTTGGTGAGAGAAATAGACATGGAAGTCCAAGAAGCACAGTCTCAAACAAGGTGGATGCAAAGAGGCCCACTCCAAGACACATAATAATTAACAGGCCAAAGATCAAAGATAAAGAGGGACTCTTAAAAGCAACAAGAAAGAAAGTTACCATCTGGTTTTGCCAGATGGTAGGGGGGAAGGGGAAAATTGACGAAGAGGTGAGGGGATTAAGAAATACAAATAGGTAGTTACAGAATAGCCATGGGGAGGTAAAGTAGAGTGTAGGAAATGGAGTAGCCCAAGGGACTTATACGCATGACCCATGGGCATGAACAATTGTGGAGGGATTGCCCGAGGAAGTAGGGGGCACTAGGCTGAGGAACACAAAGGGGGGGAAATCAGGAAAACTGTAATAGATAATCAATAAATACAATTCTAAAAACAACAACAAAATTCAAAATGCTAAATGAGTCCAAGTTTGAATTGGGAAAATTCGCAGAGCTTCATGGTGAAGGTAGCAGTTGTAGAAAAGCTACTGGGTATGAGATAGGTACTAAAAGTTGAACAAGCTGATGGATCTGAACCCTCAGCCCAAGAATCTGTTTAAAATTCAGACTTTTAATGGTGACAAATAAGAAATTCTATTTGCTAAAAAAAAAAAGAAAGAAAAGAATTATTAGAACTGACTGACAAATGCATACTTTAAAAAACATATTTAGAAAAACCTCATTTTATCTATGAATACTGATTTAAATTCTGCAGATGTCTGGATTTTGAAATACTTCTTTCTTTATTTGAAGTGCCCTTGTCACTCTCTAATGCTGCAATCCTTTTGGCTTGTCAGGCTGCTTGTGGCACTGCCACGAGACCACTAAACGATCCTAGAAGCTTAATGTGATCTCTCTCTCTGTTTTCTTTTTTTCTTTAAGTTTTCCTCTTTCTCCCTTTAATTCTTGTAGGATAATCGTATTTTTCAAGATTAACGCACTCACTCTCACCCCTGATATCCCTGCAAAATCCTCTGTTTTATAGTTAATTACCTTAATCTTCGAGCCTTTTCCCAAGTCATCACTGTAAATCTTCCTTTTCTCCTTTAGTCTAATAAACCATTTATTTCCCTGTTGCTAAAAAAGTTTCTGAAATCAAACCGATTACAAAGTGTTTCTTAACATAATCGGATAACTTCTGGTGCGGTCTGCATGAGACAATCTTGAAGCCATGTGTCTGCACCAAATTGTGTCTTCACCTTGGTCCTCTACACATGTAACAATGATGTTTTTATTACTGCTTAGGATGGGTGCAGCTATATTCTAACACTGTTGTAAATTTAACTTTGTTTATTTAACAAGAACTTATGGAGCCTCTACTACAAGTTCACTCAAGACACTCTTCTGGGCACTAGGGTATAGTAACGAACAAAATAGACATATTCTCTAATTTAGGGGACTTTAAATTCACTGACTGATGGGAAATTATATATTTCTGGTTAATATTAGAATAAGCCATAAACTTTTTAAAAAATCACTGCTGTTTACCTTGCATAAAACTCTTATCTGGGACATCAATCATTTTTATGACAAAAATAATTAATATTTATAACAGTTTATAGCATATACTAATATTCTGTTATCACACTCAATAAACCTAGGAGTACCTCTCAGCTAAATGTCCAGCCATTTAAGTTGGAAGTAACTAGAATATGAAAGTCAACCTTCTTCCTAAGAACTTCATTCACTGTATTGAAATGACAATTTCAACATATAATTAGGATAACTTTAATCTTTTCTAACCCCAAGGAGCATTATGTGGAAGTAAGACATAGTTCCCTTTAGACATTGTATTTCCCCCTTTCACTATTACAAAGAGCTTTTAAGGTGGATCTGGCTCAAGAATGTACGTGAGGAGCTTCACAGGACCAGTAGGTGACCCCTTAACCAAACCGGAGGGTGACATGAATTGGGTTTGATTTGGGTGAAATCTGAGATGTAGTCCCAAACGAATTTCTTTGAATGGTTATGTTTTATCCTTAAAAATCATGCTGTCTATTGTACCTATATAGCTTCATGCTTGTTTTAATATGAAAAGAATGTTTTAATTTCTGACTATTGACTAACCAGTGGTCACATGTGTACCCCAGCTTGAGAATCAGTGGGGTAGCTTAACACAAGCACTCAGAAGACCTGGGCTCCAACTTCATTTTTTCTTCTCTGTTTAAAAGTGAGGAGCCCTGACTGGTGTGACTCAGAGGACTGAGTGCCAGCCTGTGAACCAAAAGGCCACTGGTTCCATTCCCAGTCAGGGCACATGTCTGGGTTGCAGGCCAGGTCCCCAGTAGGGAGTGTGTGAGAGGCAACCACACACAGATGTTTCTCTCCCTCTCTTTCTCCTTCCTTCCCTTCTCTCTAAAAATAAATTAAATTGTAAAAAAATAAATCTATTTAAAAAAGCGATAACATCCCTGCTTTACTCTCCACAGTGTTGCTGAAAAGATCAGAAGTCAATAGGATATCACTGTTTTTACTTATTATTAAATAACTGGTTGTTCAACAATCTGAACTTTGGTCAGTACAAGTATGAAACGGTTCCATTTTCCCCCGATCACTCTTTTCAAATGTGCTCCATTGAGTCTCCTTCTCCTGTTCCTTTATGACAGCTGAGTCAGATTCTATAGCTTTCTGATCATTTTCAGCTATTAAAATATCAGTTTGGGCCAATTTAAAATTCTACCTCATTTCTGTTTGAAACCTCATCTCTTCCCCTCCTCCCTGTTCCTGCCAGATTTCCTCCGAAGGGATTTAAGATTAGGAAGCAAATGAGACCAACTGTTTTATTCCCTCTCCTCTCTTTCTTTTGGGGCCCTTCACTCCAAAGAATTGTAGTACAGTGGAGAAAGACTACAAATACCCCTACCTTAGCAGATGTAGGTGTGGTCCTCTCTTGCCTGCTGCTCTTTCTCTGTTCTAGATCCATCAGACTCTGATGCACTAAGTGCTTTCCAGATAAATGCTGAGTCTTTCCTGGGACACGTGTGAATTATTTTTACAGGCAATGTTGGTGGGAATGGAATGGTGGCCATGGGCTTCCCCATGCAATATATTCTGTCTGGGAGGCCTATCTAACTCAATTACTTTTTACCCCTCCTAATCAACTGTTTCTGAAACCAGATCAGTTTCTGTCTTGGATTCTGTACCTCCCACAGCATCGCGCTGCTGCAGTTTCCTCACCTGGTGGCCTGTCCTCTTGGCGGTTCCTTGGGATACAATCCCTTTCACTCAGCTTGGGGTGAGGAGGGGAAGTCTGCCACCCTTTACAGCAAGAAGGACCTTAGGCTTACCACTGACACTCCTTGGCTCATCATCTTAGAATATAGTGTTAGGTAGGTGCTGGACTGAAGGTGGAGGTAGCAAAGCCAGTGTGGTCATCTCTTACAAAGCCTGGGAGATGCGTCTGGGCCTTAGTGATCTTGGGCGCTTTTCATAATGAGGAAGATATGACACTTCTCTTTAATCCTTTGGGTCACGAGTGATGACTCCAAGGTAACAAAGTCCCCATTCGACATCCTGTTGCCTGTTACACTTGCTAGAATTGACTTGGCAGTGTACACATTTATACAAATAAAAAGTATTACCTTGGCATCACAAACACATGCAATAATTTGGGAAGCACGGTTTTGCGAGTTATGCAACTGTCAAGGCTTAATGGTTGGCTTTGTGATACCACTCACCAAGATGTGCAACTAAGCTTGCTGGCCATTGGCAGGGGGAGCCATTTGTGCCATCGCTTAGGAGAGTGAGCAAGAAGTTGAGAGGAGCTTCCGTCTTCTCTGAATCCGGGGCCATATGTTTAGAAGCTTTCTTTGAATTCAAGAGAAGGTTGTTGTTTTTTAATTGCCTGTTTTAATTTTTGTTCTTCATTATACCATAGAGGTAGGGAAGAATTTTATAGCCTTTAAGTGTACTTGGGATATCAGCATTAAATAAAATGATTGTGCAAGAGATATCTTGTCCTACAGAAAACCCCATGTTTCCATTTAGTGGGGTCGACTTCTATGGGCCAAACCACTCACCCGGAAGCCTGGAGGATTTCTCTAGACAGCGAAGTAGGCTGGCACCAGCTCTTCCTTCACTATTGGCTTCAGTATTTGGCAAGGAAGCTTTTTAAAGGGGAAAAAATGACACTCAGAAGACATTACAAAGGTGACTCAAAGTCCCACAATGTTACATAGTATTTCTCCATGTCACAGAGTTACAGTGTGTGTGTGTGTGGGGGGATCTTTCATTTTAGCATCTATCATCTTCCTCTACCCCTAAAATGAAGCCTTCTCAAAAGTTTCTGCCTTTAGCATGCAGGCACTCTACCAACAGCAGAGTCTTCCCAAAGCAGCCAAGCAGCCTTTTCTGATGGCCTGCAGTCCTTGCCCACCTTCCCAGAATTACCTCCAGCTCTATCTGTTGTCTGTTGAGTAGAGGGTGTTCTCACACCCTCTACTCTGCACCTGGCCTCAGAGAAAGCCACTGTGACACACCCATGGCAGCGTGGCTCCGAGGTCATCCCAGCCTAAGGCAACCCCATAAAGCTTAGGCCACATGGGAGGGAGTGCAAGAAATGCAGCTTTTCTTTAGACTCTTAAATTCAGCCCCAGGCTCCTACTGCCTGGCAACAGGCAATTGAGTCTCAATCATCCTCCATATAGAAACTGTTCAAAGACGCTGGGATTTTGACACAGAGCAAATATTTGGAGAGGCCTTACTGGTTTTTGCCCAAACTGGTCACTGATAAACTGTCCATCATCCAAATCTCCATGGTCACTAACTGGAAGTTAGTGAGTTCACAAATTTTGTGTCAAATTAGAGGCATAAGAGCCTGTGCCAGTGATGATATATTGGGGCCTAAGGTCTCACTTCCTTAGAGACCACATGGAGTGAGTCCCTTTTTCTGTCTCCTCCTGAAGGTTCTGCCAAGGAGAGAAATGGGGGTCCCCTTCACTCTCCTTCATCCCTCTCCTTCCCAGTTTTAGACAGTCCCCGCTTCTTTCCTTACTATTCCATTTCTCTCCCCTTCAGGGACACCTGTTACAAACACTTAAGGAATTTAGGTCAGAGGTGAAAAACCTGTGGCAGGCAGAAATTTTGGTTTGGCTCCTGCTGTGGTTTTGTTTGTTTGTTTCACTGACCTGAGTTACTAACGTTTAAAAATTGGATGGGCTCCCATAAAAATCTGTCATTCTAATTTCTCATTCTTGTGGAAATTTGGGAAAACTGGCTTTTAGTGCATGGCAATAACCAGCTGGGGCAGAGAAGGGCCGTCCCTTGAGACCTCCACAGGGCTCTGCTTCAGCGCAGGCCAGGCCCGGCCCAGTTCACTAGTTAGTTGACAGCACCTGCCTGACCTGAAAGAGTATTTGATTTCGGGATGATCTTCTGTGGTCTTTCTCAAAAGCGAGGGAGAGGGGCTGTTCAGGCAGATATTGCCGCTAGAACATATATATAGGCCAAGATCAAGGAGTATAAGAATCTCTTTATTCCTGCTCCACATTAACAATAAAAAAAGAGCTACCACATTCAGGGATTTCATCACAGCCTAGGCCCCTCACAGAGACAATGTCATTTAATCCTTGCAAAAAGCCTGTGACGTGAGGACTATTAATCCTATTTTACCAACAGGGAAGACTGAGGTTCAGAGGAAAAACGACTTAGCCAAATCACAAAGCTAATGAACTGTAACTCTTGGACTGCAGATAGGTGTCACTCTGCTGCTGGGCTACACTACCTCTCCTTCCATTGACATCTGTGGCCCTTCTTCAAGGAGTTCAAGGCCACCAAGTTAACTGCCACATTGAATGAAATCAGAGCCTGGATTGGAAGTCAGATGGCCTTGGCATTAAGTGAATACCAGTTATTTCCTCCACTCCTGCTCCCTCCTCCAGAAGGAGACTGTTGCCTAAACACTTCTTGAAGGTGAGGGTCTGGCACCATGATCTTAAAAATAGCAGTTTTTCAACAGATGTGTTCATTTTAATAACCCTGGGTACTAGCCTTAAGTTTTATAAGTGTGTGTGAGACTCTTTGTGTGGCAGGGAGAGGACACGAAGAGAGGAGGGGCTGAGGAAAGGGGATGCAGCTCCTGGCCCTCCTATGGTGGGCTACGGAAGTTGTCGAAAAGACTGAAAATATAGAGACAATGCACAAGTGTTTTTTTAAAAGTGTAATATAGCTACAGAAAAAGAAAGGTTTAAAATGAGTCAGACGGCTTTGTGGCTTTTTTGTACATGTTTACTCAAACTTGTCGCAATGAATTTGCATGTTTATAATGTAATGAATCTCACATTGTCTAATACACAAAATTTTATACTTTATTAGCATTTACTTATGTATTTTGAAACAATAATTAATGCTTCGTAAACTTCTAACAAAATTTTCTCTTATGAATTAAGCTAAAATATAATAACCTATGTTAGAAAAGAATATTTACTGCTATTTAATATCACATACTAAAGGAAATTAGATTATTGAATAACAGACAAGGAGGCTATAGAGGCTGATGGAATCATAATTCCATTTCTAGACGAGATAGATGGAAAATTTCATGTCATTCATTTCGTACAATGAATGACAGTCTGTTTAAAAAAAGCAAAACAAACCCAACAACATCCTGTCAACTAGGTTGATTTTTCAGTGGCTATGATGAGATGATTCCAAAAGTACAGTAATCGCAGTTTTTTTAAAAGGGGTGTTGGGGGATCCAGGTAAGGAAACTATGTGAAATTTTACTATGAGAAAGAGTTTCTTAATTAATTTTAATGATTTGTCAGATTTTTTTTCTGATTCAGTTATTCTCTGGTATTGAGTGATGGTTTAAAATCTAGATTTCAAGCCCTGCTGGATATTCTAAAGCAAAACAATAAGTTGTATTGATGGCAGTTTCTACTTCTTTCACTTAAGATCTAAGATTGTTCATATAAAAATGTAATAACTAAATGGAATTTACTACATTTAAGTCCTGAACTAGGGTTTCATGCACACTACTGTTGTTCAGCGGAAACTGAGGCTCAAAGAGGTAAAATGATTTGCCTAAGGTCACCCAGCATGTAACTGGCCGACGTAGTTCCCAAATCCTGATCTGATGTAGCCTCTCCATTGGAGAAAAAACGTCGGTTGACAGCATTTGGATGCCTTGTTTAATTTTTGGTCTTGCTTTTGTTAATTCGTTCCTTTCTGGCCACAGAGTTGACGAACGTATACCTTTAATTTTTCTGCCCACGTGACAATGTTTTCGTTTTAAGGTAATTTTTCCTGTACAGGAAATTCTCGGAGAGCTTACGTCACCACCACCAGTTACAGTAATTACCGTATTGACGCTACTTGTTTTCAAAGCGTACAAACTTGAGGTTCTGCGCCAGGACAATTTCAGATCTCAGACTTAAGTCATTATTTTTCTCTGATTTGATCTTTAAACACTTTTGACATTAGGGGATTGAAATGAGCTAGATTCCTAAAAAATCTCTATTGATATATTTCCCAGGTTTTGTCCAGAGCATAAAGCGGAGAATACACTACATTCACACTCTTCAAAGGGAACTTCTGGAAGCCTTTACTGCAGCACTGCGCCTGCGCAGCTGTTCCCCGCAAATCGCCCGCCTTCCCTTGTCCGGCTAGCAGAGGGCGCTCTTAAGTACTGGTCTAGTCGTCTCTCTGGGGCTATGGAACCAAGCGTAAAAGGGCAGGAGGCACAGTGGGCCGAGGGGCGTTCTATCCTCATCTGCCCTGGTCTCTATTACCCTTTGTCCTCCGGCCTCTCCCGGGCACTGGGCCTGCGGGCCCGGTTGCTAGGCGGAAGCTGAGGGCGCGGCGGCAGCGGCCGCGGCGGCTGCCCGGGCGTTTGAAAAGCCTCTACGCAGGCGGCAAAAGGTTCTTAGGCGGCGGGCTCCCCTCTAGTTGCAGACTGGCCCGGTGGGGTGGCGGGGCGGCTTTTTGTCTTGAATCCGGGCAGGGCTAGGAGCTGGGCTGGCGGCCCGGAGTCGGGGAGCCGGGAGTGCTGCAGGCTGCGGCGGGACCCGGCCGCAGAGCTGGGTCGGGGCGGCCGGGGCCAGGAGCGGGCGGTGGGAGCCGCGCCGGCAGCCCCGCCGGGGGTCGCAGGCTACCGGAACCTCAGTTGGGGCCCCCTTCCGTCCAGCAGACCCCGCCTGCCGGCCGCGGACCGCAGCCATGGTCTCCAAGTCCGACCCACTGCTCATCGTTGTGTCCATCGTAGAAGGTAAGCGGCCCAGGACTGACTTATGCAACTGCTGCTTCCTGAATTTTAACGCAGTGATGTGGGAGCGAGGCTTTGTGAGCCCTAAGAACCTTGTCATCTTTGCTTTCGTGGTCCTCGAAGACTTGTTCGAAGTTGTACGTGGTGAGGTCTGTTAGGCAATTGATTAAAAAATCTCTCAAGGGAGTATGAACGCTATTAGGAATGGGTGATATTTAGTGTGACTAGCCGCAGCCCCAGAGATTGTAGAAAAAACGATTTCCAGAAGCAGCAGCATGTCGATGACTTTTATATACGAGCTGAAAGTGTGCCTGGAAAGCACGTTCTGTTCAGCGACCTCACGGTAACAGCATTTCCAAGAATTTTCCTTTGACTCCAGTACGTATTTCCAGCGGTTTCAGAGTATTGAGGAGGGCATGCCCTTTACAAATCTTCATGGAGGACTTAAAGGTTGTCAAGAGGCCCTAGTAATAGTGTGCGTGTCCTGGAGTTTGGTTTATTGACATTGGTTTACTGGAGACTGAGTGTCAGGCACAGCGTTGGGAATGTCAGAATAAAACAATCTTGGTTCTAAAAGCTAAGAATGTAGGATGGACAATGTGTCGACAAATAATTCATCAGGGTAAGAAAGAAGGAATGACCATCTTTAGGGAAGTTGAGGAAGGTTCTTTGGAGGAGGTGACACTTATTTGGGTCCTAAAGGATGGTTAGGAATTCGACAGGTGAAAAAAGGAAAGCCAGAGGGAAGCAGGCAAAGAGAACGACGAAGAGCTCTCAAGGTGTGGAAAAGCAAGGCGTGTTCTGTGGTTGCTTAAATTCAGTGTGGTTGGAGAGCAGACTGCAGGAAAGTGGAGGACATAGGAGTTGACGGGTAAATTGAGGACAGGTTGTAAAGAACATGCAAGAAGAAGTCATGTTGACTGGGCCAGAGGCATGACTGGCCTTCCCCCCCCCCACCCCTCCGTGGGAGGTATTCTGTGGTGGCTTGGCACTTTTTGCAGGGTGAGGGGGAAGTAAATATTGTAAACCAAATGTTTGAGTTTTGGAACAGTAGAATGCATTATAGAGCATTGGGGCCGTTTCAACTGTTAGGTTACTAATTGTTTAAAAGACATAGTACTCTTGACTAGTGTAGCTCAGTGGGTTGAGTGCAGGCTGTGAATCAAAGGGTCACCAGTTGGATTCCCAGTCAGGGCACATGCCTGGGTTGTGGGCCAGGTCCCCAGTTGGGGGTGTGGGAGAGGGTACCACACACTGATATTTTTCTCCCTTTCTCCTTCCCTTCCCTTCTCTCTAAAAATAAATAAAATCTTTAAAAAAAGAGAAAAAATCTAAAAATAAAAAACTTGTTTTAAAAAAATAAAGACATAGGACTAAAATCCCATTATCATGTTAACAAAAGCTTTTGGACTTATACCATGAAATAAGAAAAAAGGAAATAAGAGGTGCTGTCTTTCCCCTTCAAAGATGTAGGCATTTGTCTACTTCAGAATATCAAATTAAGTGCAGAACACAGTATGTTAGGATATATTGTATTAAAAATATGTGATGTGGGCTATAAACACAAGTTTTGGGGGTGGGTGGGGATGATGGCTGAAGTGCTTAAAATGGCAAACAAGCTTTAGATGGGGGGATAGAAGAACATCATTCCAGGCGATTGGACAACCCAGGACAATTTGGAGACGCGCAGTGGAGAGATCAGCAAGACAGGCAGGGTAGAGGAAGGTGAATATTTAGGAATATTGTGGTAAGAAATAAGCTTGTATACCTAGAGAGACCAGACCTTGAGGGCTCTTTAAAGAAAATAGTTTAATGTGCTAAATACTAAGGGGGCGGCATATATCCCCGAGTAGGATAAAGGTGTTTGCAAGTTTAGTTCAGTAGCAGTGTGAAGGGAAGAGAACCTGGAGTCACTGATGTCACTTAGGTGTTGTCACAAACGTGTCTGAGACTCTTTTGGCCCTTCCTCCAAACGGTTCCTCCTCTTGTGTTTGCATTTCTCTTCATATTAACCACGCTGTCACCTCAGGTGAAGAACCTGGGAATCATCCCCTTCCTCTCCATCCCCAACTGCCAATTATCACCAAGTGTTGTTGATTTTATTTTTAAAATGCTAGCAGATACTTCATATAAACTTAAATAAATGAGCTTCCTCTGTGAGTGCTCTGCTTCGGGACCCTCCTTATTCACCTGATCTATTGTAATAATCTTTTCAATAGTCTTGTTTCATAAATGTTTTCTTCCTTTCTAGAAACTACACTGTCCACATTAGTGTCTGGGGATACTCTTTCTGAAATGCAAATCTCATTTTCTTAAAATCCTTTGGTGCCCTAAAGAATAATGTCTGTATTTCTTAGAATAGCATATCCTTTATGGTAGATCGCTTGCATTTCTTTCAGCCTCATCTCCCTTCCTGCCACCTAGTCATGTGTTCCCAGTCCTTCAACTGTACAATATTGATCGGCTTGCAACTTCTTTGCTATACTTCTACAAGTGCCCTTTATGCAAATGAAAATGCTTGGGTTTCTGCTATGAGCGGGATGTGGGACATGTGCTGAATAGTGAGGAATAAAAAGATGGGGTTTCTGTTCTCAAGGTATTCCTTATTTATTGCACTACATCATAGCCTCTGCTCTCAGGCTTATTGGAGGTTATACTTATGATAGTCTGAAAATATAGGTTTTTTGACACATGTGAAATTCATTTGGGGAACCTAGTGCTCTTTTAGAACAGCTGAAAATGAGGTCCAGAGAGAAACTTCTGTGACTGCTAATTGGGAGAGGCAGGCCATGTGTAGCAAGATTCCTATTAGGGGGTTTCAGTGAGAGCCCCAGGTAAAAATCACAGGTTTGCAGTCAAAGTCTTTCTCATCAGCTTAATTCTTAAGTAAGCTTGTACCAGAGTGAGTAGCAGCAGAGATGAATTTACTTCACAGTGATTAAAACTCCCCTCACCAAGGTCCGCCTCTCCAGACCTATGACCAGGTTGACTGTAAGATTCTTACTGCTTCTCCCTTAGTTCTTTAGCTTCCTCTTTTCAGTGTTTTGTCTCTTTCCACTAGACCTTCATTCTTTGAGGGCAGGTATTCTGTTTTACTTTTTGTGCATCCCACCATCTGACGTAATACCCGTCTCTGACAGTGCCTTCAGTAAACAGCGAAGGAATGGGTAGATAGAATGCTTTACTACTTCTTGCAAATATGCAACATTGTCCTTGAGAATAAAATGAATGAATACATGTGTTTATTTTTCTTTGGCTAATTTGCAGGATTTTAACTGTGTTAACAGGAAAATTAATATGCAGGTAAATTTGTTTTTGCTAGTTTAGTTCCTAACTCTCCAGATGACGTTGTTTTGTATTATGTGGTAATATCTAAAATTGGTGTAATCACATTTTTAACTCTCTATTTCTAAATGCTATTGAGATCATTGATGCTCAAGGTGTGAACTGAGGACAATAGCATTGACGTTGCCTGTGATCTTGTTAGAAATGTAGGCTCTCGGGCCCATCCTAGACCTACCGAACCAGGATCTACAGTTTCACAGGGTTTCAGGTGATTCATATACACATTAATGTTTGAGAAGCTATAACTACGTTATAGCTTTCAATTTGATTCATTTTTTAAAAACTCGTCACCTGAGCATAGTTTATTGATTTTAGAGAACGAGGAAGTGGGATGGGGAGAGAGAGACAGAAACAGTGATGTGAGAAAAACAGTGATCAGTTGCCTCCTGTACATGCCCTGACCAGGGATTGAACCTGCAACCTTTTGGTGTATAGGACGATGCTACAACCCAGCAGCCCAGCCAGGGCTGATTCATGTTTTTTATGAACACTGAATTTGAGTGGGTATGTATGTGAACATGTGTTAGGGAGGTAGCTTATGGACTATATGATAAGTCAGCCACTCTTAACATATCAATTTTTTAAATATATGCGAAATGACGTTTGATTTTTGTATGCTTCTGTTTAAACTATATAGTCTTCTTTTTTTTCAGGTCGACATTTCCCGAAACGTCCAAAGCATGTGCTTGTAGTAGAAGCAAAATTTGATGGAGAACAGTTGGCTACTGATCCTGTGGACCATACTGACCAGCCACAGTTTGCCACCGAGTTAGCCTGGGAAATTGACAGAAAAGCCCTCCATCAGCACAGGTAACTGTACATTGTCAATTTACTCTGTGCTTTTTCAGGCTGTTATAAATAAATTCATATATCTCATTAGATTATAGTAATAAAAAATCCCTCAACAAATATTAATGTGCCAGGAAATTTGGAAAGGGCATTGTAACAATAATTCATTTAAAAATCACATCAACACTATGAAGTAGGTATTTCCCCCGTGTTACAGATGAGAAAACTGAAGCCAAAGAGGTGAAGTAACTTGTCCTAAGTTAGTTAGCTGGACAGTGTAGAGCCCAGCTGGATAGTGGTAGTGCTTGAGGCAGTCTAGCACCAGACCCTAAGCTTTTGGTCACTACACCTAGGGGTGTTTTTTTGGCTAATGTATGAGACACTAGGTATCTAGAAGTGCTATAATGATGTCTGCCCAGTATTAAATATGCTTTGGAATTCATTGTGATTTCTATTCATTTATTGTATATTTTTTCTGCCTTGCCAAGGATATATAGATATATATTAGAGTAATTATATAAAGGATCTTTGAAATTAATTTTATACTCGATTTTAGACATTTAAACACTTTATTATAAAGCAGACCATGAGTCATAGTCTCTTACTTATTTCATGAACTCGGATGACCAGAAGCAGGCAAGGACATTGATACTTTTTATTTTTAAGAGGATTGAGAAGATATTTCTTTCTGGGAAACATATAATCACTTCAGTACTTGCTCGCTCTTATTACTAAATTAAATCAAAATGCAAAGTTAAAAATGAGAGCAAGGAGAAATTTATTTTCTTCTTTTGCTAGATTAGTCCATGGGTTTATTTGTTAGGATATTAAATTTTTAGAGACTGTCAAAATTTTGTATTTCCTCCCAGTGACTTCTGGAATGTCTGCCTAGACAGAGTTCTGATGTGAGATGTTCGTGGCTACGTTGGTAGTTGTCTGTACAGTTGTGTCAGTGCCCAGTGGCACCACTGTGAGTGTATGTATGGGCTAAGAGAATGACACAGAAGTGGACTGTGTAAATGATGATTTTGTGCTCCGAGCAGGTTTCACGGCCGTTCCACTAGGTAAAGGCGGTGACGAAATTGAATCAGCTTACTGCAAGAGCAGTAAGGGGTTCTGGGTGCAACAGACCTCATGGCATATCAGTCACGGCCATGCTTGTGGAGCATTGTCATGCATTACATCACATTGTTAGTTTTAATAGCTTATGATTTTATGGTGTTTAATTCCTTAGCTTATTTTGGGTTTTAGGTACAAAAAGAGCTGTAAGTATATGTGTATATTTGTAGTTTTATGTGTGTGACAGTATAAGAAAAACAAACTTAAGGAGTAATGGTTAGTTTTACTTTGAAAGAGTTCTATAAATTACAGAAGCTTGAAAAACATTGACCTTGATGACCGCTTCTTAGAGGAGAGAGACTAACATTTTTGACATGTTTCGTATGTAAGACAATAAAATTAATAGTTTCTTGCCAGTTGAAGAGTTTTTCAGAAAATATGGAAACTTGAAAGTAGGCGGCTTTTTCAGGGGTAATGGAAAGTCAGTTTAATACTAAGCAAAAGCTGTTTTACTGTTCACATAAATCATGTTACAGGCTACAGCGTACTCCTATCAAACTCCAGTGTTTTGCCTTGGATCCTTTCACTGCAACCAAGGAAACTGTAGGTTACATTCTTCTAGACTTAAGAACTGCTCAAGAAACAAAGCAGGTACTGTACTTTTGATGTTTTTTACTGATTATGTTAAACAGCTGTTTGTTTTCCATATATAGCAATCAGATTGATGGAAAGAGTGTGGAATACTAGACCTGTGCCACTATGGCAGTTCATGTGTTTTAATTTGTGCATTTGATGTAGAAAACCCTAACCTTCTAATCAGTTCACTGACCTAGAACCCGCCTTTCTCGAAGAAACTTCTCTGTGAACTCAAACCTATGGTCAGGTTGCTGTTACCTTGAGCTTAACGTCCTGAGCTTTGCTTTAAAGATGGTGTTCTTCCACTGTCGGTGAATGCTCTCCACTCTCCTTCCAGTTTTGCAGACCAGAAATATAGAAGTCTTTCTTGATGCCTCCCTTTTTCTGCCTCTGTAGCCATCCTTTCTAGTTACTTTTTTCCCTCCTGATGCATCTACTACTCTGCATTTTCCCTGCCACCATTGTTTTTACCTTGGTTACCATATTAGTCTTCCAGTTGGTTTCCCTGCTTCTTGCTCCTTGCCTTCCATACGTGATAGAGTAAGTGAACTTATGGGAACCCACCTGACTCTGTGTAAACAGCAGCCCCTCACCCTGCCCCCACTGAGATGGGCGGGAATGCTCGCACACGCAGGGAGAACAAGCTCTGGGTCCTGCTTTCTGTATTAGGGCTTTTTGTTATTGAAAATGTTTCTTGTGTCTTTTGATTATCATTTAACCTCTTTGTACATTATTGACTTTTAGACATGTCTATGTTTAATTTTTCTTTATGTCTTTGTTTTATCACAGTTTTTAAAAGAAAGAGTAAAATTTAATCTTTTTATTTTAAACTTCTCCATACTTGATTTGAATCATAAGTTAGGATTCTGTGAGGAAAATTTTATCTAACATTAGAGAAGTTACTAACATTTTTGCTACTGATAGCAATGATATTTGCAAATAAGCCTGTCAGCCTGGCCCAAATTTGGAATCGTTTAAAAGAAACTGAAATTTTAAAATGCTTTAAAATAGGGCTTGTTTATCCCCAGTTCTTGGGTACTCATCACCAGTCTGCCCCCAGATCCTGAAAAAGGACCCGGGGTCACGCTTGTGTCCCTGATGTTCCCCTCACCCAGCTTCTCTGCTGCGGCTTCCAAGTGTCCGGAAGACGCTTCTGCAGTTGCTCTGGTTACAGAGAAGGCAAATCCTCTTGGGGGAGGATATCCAAGAGGAGATCATGCCTCTGGATGCACTTGGCATTTCTTTCCTCCTTGTCTCGAGCTTTAGGACACTTTGTCATCATATTTGTGGTTGAAGTTAAGGAGAAGTGTTTTAAAATTACATTAGTTTAGGAAAACCAATTGTTCTGTTTGCCAGCAGAAATATATGAAGTTGGCCGCTAAAACATTTGAAGTTAAAAATAATTTGAATTTCTGTAAATAGATGTAAACATAGAAGAATTCAGATTTGTTGTGACTTACGTGACAAAAGCTTAGTTTGCAAGTAGATAAAAATATTTTTTCAGGCTTGTACTTAAAATTAGAAAATATTTGTCACAAGATGTATAAGAACAAACAAATTTTGTCTTCAGAAGTACAAGATAAAGGTGCCACAACAAATTATGAAGTTTAACCTTAAAAAATAAACTTGGCTGGGAGTTTTTTAAATCTATGGCCTAGTTTATCCTATTTTGCTTATCAGACAGAACTTACCAAACCAAAACAACTGCTTTGGTTTTGATCAGTATAAGCACTGGACTGTGCCTTTGCAGAATATTGGTCAGAGTAAGGATGCTGTTTCCAGGTGTTGAAATGGTCCCCTGCCCACCAGTGGTTCCTGCACTGACAGCGTCCGTGGTTCTGGGCCATGAGACTGTAAATGCTGGTTTGGGGACGGGAATTTCTGATGCTACTGTGGGGGGAATATCCAGGTAATTTAGGATACTTCATTCTGTGAAAAAGACCATACAGTTTAATATCAGTCAAACACATAGTTCAGAACTCAGAGCTCAACCATTAGACCTTTACTTTAGTATTTTCTTACTGTTTTTATTAACATTAAGCTTTTCTTTTCCTTATTTGATATAAATAGAACAAAGCAGAGATGTTGCCAGGCAGAATAGATATAACAGAAAAAGTGAAAAATTAGGGGTAGGGAAATGGAGAATTGGTAGTCTAGTTTAAGGAATGAAGGGAGATTGGGGACATGAGCATAAAGCTAGAAAGAAATAAATTGTGTTTTCTTTAATATATTATCTGTTGAAACATAGGAATAGCCACAAGAAAGATAATCTAAACTTCCACTTCAGGAGGATATTTAGTAAGCTTCCTAAGCAGGATTAATTTCTTTTGAGGAAAATGGGGGAAAATTGTTTTAAGAGGAGAAAGCACTGAGAAATTACAGGAAATATATTTAGAACCTTATAGAACATTTCCCACTAGTATTTATTTCCCGTTAACTATGAAGGTGTTTTGTTGTTATTCTCCAGGCACCAAAATGGTACCAGTTGCTGAGTAATAAATACACCAAGTTCAAGTCGGAGATACAGATAAGTATTGCTTTGGAAACAGATTCAAAGGCACCAGTGGACAGTTTTAAAGCAAAAGGAGCTCCTCCTCGAGATGGAAAAGGTTTGTGCATCATCTCCAAGGACATTCTTAGAGAAGTTGCATCTGTAGATCAGAACCTTAGGATGGGTGGCTGGTGTTACAGGAAGGTATATGTATGTGCAGGAGTGTAAACTGATTTTGCTCCAGTGTGTCAGACAGATGTGGTGACATTGTTATATGCGCAGCACTTGTTGCTCTTAGCTCTTGTTTACAAAGCTTAGAAAATTAGGAAAGATTTTCCTTTCTTTGTTTATACATAATAGAACAAGGTAGAATTTTGTAGTGTTTTTAAAAATTGCTACTTGGGAAATTTTCTTTCTAGGATGAGTACAGGAGTGCCAGTAAATGGTTATGCTCTTCTCTGTTAACTGTAGTTTAACAAAATCTTCATTTTTGTTTCTTTCCTTTTTAATTAATAAATTTTATCCTTCAGAGCAGTTTCAGGTTCCCAGAAAAACTGGAAAGTATAGGGTGTTCCCACAAAACCCTGTCCTCACACAAATACACCTCTTGCATTGTCAGCATTCCTTACCAGAGTGGTCCATTTGTCATCATTGAGGGTCTTCCATGGACACATCGTTATCACCTACAGTTCATAGTTCCTGGTAGGGTTCATTCTTTGTGTTGAATGAATGCACAGCATTCCACAGGTTTTGACAAACATGCGACGGCATATCCACGACTGTCGAATCCTACAGTAATAGTTTCATTGCCCTAGAAATCCTGTGTGCTCTGTTGTTCATCCCTCCCTCCCTCTAACCCTTGACAGCTGCTGATGTTTTATTGTCTCCATAGATTTTCTTTTTCCAGAATGTCACATTATTAATTATACTATATGTGGCCTTTTCAGATTGTCTTCTTTTACATAGTAATACCCACTTAAGGTTCTTCCATATCTTTCCATGCCTTGATAGCTCACTTCTTTCTAGCATTGAATAATATTACATTGTCTGGATGTATCACAGTTTATTTATCCACTCACTGAAGAATATCTTGGTTGCTTTCAAGTTTTAATAATTAGGAATAGCCCTGGCTGGTGTAGCTCAGTGGATTGAGCGCGGGCCTGCGAACCAGACAATCGCGGTTCGATTCCCAGTCAGGGCACATGCCTGGGTTGCAGACCAGTTCCCTGCAGGCCAGTTCCCAGCAGGGGACGCACAAAAGGCAACCATACATTGATGTTTCTCTCCCTCTCTCCTTCCCTTCCCCTCTGAAGATAAATAAATAAAATATTTTAATAAAAAAAATAATAATAATTAGGAATAAAGCTGTTACAAATATCCCTGTGCAGGTTTTTGTATGGACATAAGTTTTCATTTCATTTGGGTAAATACTAAGGAGTGTGATTACTGGATGGTTAGAGTATGTTTAGTTTTATGAGAAATTGCCAAACTATTTTCCCCAAGTGGAAAAACCATTTTGTATTCACCAGCAATGAATGAGAGAGTTTCTATTGCTATATATCCATGTCAGCATTTGGTATTGTCAGTGTTTTGGATATTGGCCTTTGTGATAGATGAGTAGTATCTTGTGCTAATAGCAATTCTGTAATGATATATGGTATTAACATCTTTCCATATGATTACTTGCTCTCTGTATATCATTTCTGGTGGAGTATCTGTTCAGGTCTTTTGCCCATTTTTTAATTGCTTGTTTTGTTGTAGAATTTTAATTTCTTTTAATAATTAATTTTATTTAGTTTTTTTTTCAGGTACAGTTTTTTTTGTCAATTTCTCCCATCCCAGCCCCCCCCACCCCGTCTCCCCACCTCCCTCCCATTTCCACCCCCCCCTTAGTTCTCGTCCCTGTGTCCTTCCTATTTGTTCCTCCAAATCCCTCCCCCTTTTTCCCCTTAACTTCCCTTCCTTCTCCCCTCTGGTCACTGTCCCTTTGTTCTCTATTTCAGTGTCTTTGTTTTTTTTTTCCTGCTTGCTTGTTTGTTTTGTTGTTTAGCTTCCTGTTAAAGGTGAGATCATATGGTACTTGTCTTTCAGCACCTGGCCTACTTCACTCAGCATAATGCTTTCCAGTTCCATCCATGTTGTTGCAAAAGGTAGTAGCTCCTTCTTTCTCTCTGCAGCATAGAATTCCATTGTGTATATGTACCACAATTTTTTGATCCATTCATTTACTGATGGGCACCTAGGTTGCTTCCAACTCTTGGCTATTGTAAATTGTGCTGCTGTGAACATTGTGGTGCATAGGTTCTTTGATATTGATGTTTTAGGATTCTTAGGATATAATCCCAGCAGTGGAATTGCTGGGTCAAAAGGCAGGTCGATTTTTATTTTTCTGAGAAAATTCCATACTGTTTTCCATAATGGTTGTTACCAGTCTGCAATCCCACCAACAGTGGACTAAGGACCCCTTTTCCCCACAACCTCTCCAACATTTGTTTGTTGCTTTGTTTATGATAGCCATCCTGACTGGTGTAAAGTGGTATCTCATTGTGGTTTTAATTTGCATCTCTCTGATAGCTAACGATATTGAGCATCTCTTCATGTGTCTCTGAATGTTCTGTGTGTCCTCCTTGGAGAAGTGTCTGTTCAAGTCCTTTTCCCATTTTTTAATTGGGTTGGGTGTCTTCTTAGAGTGGAGTCATGTAAGTTCTTTGTATATTTTGGAGATTAAACCTTTGTCTGAGGTATCATTGGCAAATATGTTTTCCCATAGAATTTTAATTTTAAGAGGTTTTTAAAATATATTTTGGATAACAGTCCTTGTCGTATGTCTCTTTTGCAAATATTTTTTCTCAGTATGACTTGTCTTCTTCTCTTAACATTGCCTTCAGTAGAGAAGTTTTTAAAATTTTAATGAAGCCTAGCTCATCAATTCTTTTATGGCTCATGCCTTTGACATTGTACCTAAAAAGGCATCCCCATGTCCAAAGTCCTCTGCGTCTGTGTTTTCCCTATGTTTTATTCAGAGTCTTGAAGGTTTTTGTTTTACACTTAGGTCTGTGATCCATTTTGAGTTAATTTTTGTGAAGGCAGTGAGGTTTGAGTGTAGATCCTTATTTTTTTACATGTGGATATCCATTTGTCGAAAAACTCTATCTTTGCCTTTTCTCCTTTGCCAAAGATCATTTGACTACCACAGTTTTGATTACTGTAGCTTTATAGTACACCTTGAATTTGAGTATCAGTCCAACTTTTGTTGTCTCTTTCAGTATTAAATTTGCTATTCTCGGTCTTTTGCTTCTCATATAAACTTAAGATCCGTTTATCAATGTCCACAAATAACTTGCTGGGATTTTTATTGAGCTGGCATTGACCCTATAGATCAACTGGGAAGAACTGACATCTGGACAATATTGAGTTGTCATTTATGAGCCTGGAATATCTCTCCATTTAGTTCTTCGTTGATTTTGTTCATCAGAGTTTTGCAGTTTTCCTTATATAAATCTTCTACATATTTTGTTAGATTTATTCTTATATATTTGTTTTGGGTGCTGATGTAAGTAGTTTTTTTTTCTTAATTTCAAATTCTACTTGTTCATTACTAATATATAGGAAAGCATTTTGCTTTTATATGTTAATCTTGTATCCTGCAGCCTTATTACAATCACTTACTTTTGACGCCAGGAGTTTTTTGTTGAGTTTTTCCATAGATGGGTATATTGTACATAGTCATGTCATCTGCAGACAAAGACAGTTTTATGTCTTCCTTTCCAGTTCGCTTGTCTTTTAGTTCCTTTACATGTGTTAGTAGTGCATTAGGGTGGATTTCCGGTGTGATATTGAAAAGCAGTGGTTAAAGGGATTGAGCAAAAAGGAAAAAGGAGACATGGACAAGTGTGGTAATTGATGGGGGGAAGAGGACATAAGGGGACTAAATGGTAATGGAAAAAATATACAATAAAGATTGGGGAAAAATACAATAAAGATTTTTTTTTAAAGAAAGAAAAGTAGTAGTGAAAGGGAACTTCATTTTTCCTGATCTTAGTGGGAAAACTTCTCACCATTAAGTGTGCTGTTAGCTGTAGACTTTTTGTAGATGTTCTTTGTCAAGTTGAGGAAGTCACTATTTCTAGTTTCTCAGAGTGTTTTATCATGAATGAATGCTGAATTTTGTCTCATACTTTTTCGGCATCTGTTGGTATGAACATCTGGTTTTTCTTTAGCCTGTTCATACAGTGGATTACATTAATAGATTTTTGGAATCCCATGTGGTAGTGGTGGTGGTGTATATTTCTTTTTTATACATTGTTGTATTCAGTTGGCTAATATTTTGTTGAGGATTTTTGCATTTATGTGTATGAGAGTATTATTCTGTTTTGTTTTGTTATTTTGGTAATGCCTTTATCAGGTGTTGACATTATAGTAATACTGGCCTCATAGAACAAGTTAGGAAGTATTCCCTCTGCTTACATTTTCTGAAACAGATTGTAGACAGTTGGTGTACAGTGGACCCTTAAACAAAGTGGTGAGTGGGGGATGGAAGTGCTGACCCCCTAGCTGTTGAAAATCTGTGTTGAACTTAAAGTTGGTCCTCAGCATACTCAGCATCCCACTCATTGGATCCAAAATATGGTTAATCCTTGAACAACAGTGATTTAAATCTGTACATAGGTGATCCTACATAGTTCAAATCTGTGCTGTTCAAGGGTCCACTGTAATTTCTTTCTCGAATCTTTGGTATGATTCACCAGTGAACCCATCTGGGTCTGGTGCTCTCTGGTTTGTAAAATTATGGAATCAATTTAATTAAATGACACTGCCTATTCAGACTGTCTGTGCCTTCTGGCAGATTGTATCCTCCAGAGGAATTGGTGGATTTCATCTGGGTTATCAAGTTTGTGGGCACAGAGTTACTCACAGCACTTTTTGGTTATCCTTTTAATGCCCACGGGATCCAGAGTGTTGTTCCCTCTTTCGTTTCTGGTACTAGGAATTTGTGTCTTCTCTTTTTTGCTCTAGAGCTGGCTAGAGGCTTACTGATTTTATTGATCTTTTCAGTGAACCAGCTTTCGGTTTGATTTTTCTCTGTTGATTTCCTGTTTTCAGGTTCATTGATCTCTGCTCTAGCTTTTATTATTTCTCTCTTTTGCTTACTTTGAATTTAATTTGTTCCTCTCTGTTTTCCTAAATGAAAGCTTGGATGATGATGATTGTTTTTTAGCCTTTTAGTATACTTTGTAATAGTTTTGTTGAAAGGTGGAAATGATACACTGCGTAAAAGGAAAACAGGCCCTTAGTGATGTAGTGGTAATGTTTGTGGGGAGGGGAGACATTCTGTAGTCCCGTAGTTAAGTCCCAGTCTTTGGGGGATCCTGTGCCCCTGTACTGTTTGTGTGTGACTGGTATTAGATTTAGGTCGTACACCTCTGGCAGGACTATCGCAGAAGTGCTGCTATGTTTCTCTCATTGCCATCTTGTCAGGTGACACAGAATTTTGATTTGTTCCATTATTGATGATGACCACTTTGATTATTTGATTAAGGTGTTGTGTGTCTGTGTCCTCAATTGTAAACTTACTGTTTTTCCTTTGTAATTAGTAAATGTTTTATGGGTCAGAATTATAAAATTATAGGATATTCCTTCTTCATTAAACCTTCTGTTTGTTTATATTGTATAAGTGTAGACTTACAGTTTTCTCATTTTCTTTAGCGGGTTACAGTTTTAACCTCTCATACTTGGCCCAAATTTGCACAGTGGGAGCTTCTGCAAGCTTCTTCTGTTTCCTTTTGACTGTCTCCACAGTTTTTTGAGTTTCTGCTTGTTTTCTGGCACAAGAAGATGGTCCAGGCTCATCTTACACGTTTCCTGTCTCAGCCCTGGATTCAACAATTTTTTTCAAGGAGCCCTGTTTCCTTTGACTAAAGAATGCTATTTAGAAGTCAAGGTCCAGGCTCTGGGAATGCCAGTTGCCATTGGGATGTTGCTGCACTCAAGCCCTTTCAGTAGAAAAAGTTAGAGAATTTGTGCATGTACACACAGAGGAAGTATTACAACTGTACATGCAAACAATTGTACACCTACTTTTGCCCCACCCTACATACACACACATATATATCTTTGTATCGCTCTTATTTTTCTTTATTATCTCTACATTTTTTGAACACCATACATTCACATAGACACCTTCCATCCATCCAGTCCTGCACTACGAGATTTATCCTAGTTCTTCTCCCCTTCCGTATTTGTAGCTCTCTTTCCCGACAGTGAGAGACCTGTCACAATTATTTTGATTTCTAAGCTCCCTTGACCTTAGAATTTAATGGCTACCTTTATTCAAGTGCTTCATTGTCAGATACTCTGCTAAGTACTTTTTGATGTTTAATTTTATCTTCTCAACAACACAAAAAACTTTGTAGAAAAAATGAGACCGAAGGATATTGTAGTTTTCCTATATAGTTAGTGAATGGCAGAACTAGGATTGAAACCGTGGTCTGTGTGACTCTCGTATCTGTGTTCTGACCCCTTATGCAGTTTTTAGTCAGGGCTTTAGTGAGCTCATAGCTTCAGGATTAACTCCTGAAGGAGTCGGGAATGACTGCTTGTTTACAGAACATGCATGCATAAAATTTTGAGAAGCCCTGAGTTAATACTCTTCAAAAGGTTATACACTAGTCTGTACCTACCAGCATGGAGAGTGTTCACTTGACTGCATTCTCCCTAGTTCTGAATATTGTCTATTATTTCAGGTGTGTGTGGTTTTGTTTTTTTTCTTGACCAATTTGAAAACCCTGTCCCTCTCCATTCTCTTCATATTGAAGTCTATTTGATTATATTCTCTTCTCAAAATTGTTTCATGGTATTCTCTTATTCTTAGAAAACCGTCTAGTTGTTCTTGCATGGCATCGAAGAAGACTCTGCTGTGGCCTCTGCTTATTCCTCCAGGCTTGGCTCTTCTAGGTCATCCTCCCTCTCTGATTCAGCACGTCGGTCTGTATGTGCTTTCTCTTGCTGCTGAGTCTTTGTACACATTGTTCCTTCTGCCCAGAACACTTTTTACTCCCTCATTCTCTATTCAGTCACCTTTCTATTTTTAGCCAAATTTTGCTTATTTTTCAGTTCCCAGTTTATATTCTCTTCCTTTAGAAAACCTGTGATGCCTTTTCTCTGTGGTTAATTGAATTGAAATTTTAAGAATGTTAGCTTATTTCAAAATATGACTTCATGTATAGATAGAAAATGGTGGTTATATATAAAAATCACTGGAAACCTTACTGAGATATTAAATGTGTCCATGAAAACTGCAAACAAGAAAGTTTAACCAGCTTTCAAAATCTTTCAGTGGCAAACTACAATGTAGTTTATTTATTTTTCCCCATAAAGTTCCCGCCAGCCTATCTGGACTTGACCCCAAGGACGTTGTGGCGGTGCTGAATGAGGAAGGAGGCTACCATCAGATCGGACCAGCGGAGCGCTGCACTGACTTCTTCACTATGTCAGTGACCATCGCCTTTGCCACCCAGCTGGAGCAGGTGAGGCTTTCCCTCAGGTTAGTGATTTACAAAGAACTCGAAAATTGAACTTTATTTTTTTAAATCTGCTTTCAGGTTTTAAAAAGATTTGCGAATTGACTTTTTTTTTCCCTACAAATGAAGTAGAGAACTATTTTCTTTCATCAGAAAGCATTCTTGCTTTATGAAAAGAACAAATTGTGGTGGTCTTGGTAGTAAGAATAAATTCAGTCTCAGGATTTAAAAGAAAGACTATCAATAAACATTGTTTCCCATTGTACTGTGTGGCAGTGAGTGTAAGGACTGGATTGAAAGGATTTTTTTCAAAGCATTGAATAAGGTCGTTTTGCAGAAATGTGCAGTGTTGGGAGCACTTGGTCTCAGTCGTAGCTTAATAGCTGTTGGGTGTGGTATTTATGAGCTAACCAATGAGCCTGTTACTGTTTTTTGCATGGGGACACAGAGGGTCACAGCGAGTTTCTGTCACAGCTGAAGAACACGGAACGTGAGGAACATACCACTTTTATTGTAAGCAGTCCCGGTCTTTGTCCCAAAGACATGTTACCTTAGCGCAGAGTCACCAGCTGCATAAACAACCCTAGGAAATGGCCTGGATGAGAGTGGTCAGGGCCACAGTCAGCAAAACTGTATAGGAATGAGTGGGGCCCATGGCAGATCGCCTCTTCCCCAGAAGGGCTGGCTCATCAGCACAAAATTGGCTGTTATTCCACCCATTGCCCTTCTGAGGATCAAGTCCAGTTTGTTTTTTTTTAATTATGTTGTTCTGTAGAAACATAATTAAAGTAAATTAGTATTTTTAAAAATAGAGAATATGACTTATGATTAAAAATTTTTAGTCATAATGAGATTATTTACTTAGAGGTACAAAATTCCTACATAGTCTAGATTCACAAGTGAATTGAGTTAATGACCACATATTTATCTGACTTGTAAAATTTATCATGTAAAGACGAGGGAGGGCAAGAATAGTATGGGAAATATAGAATCTAAAGAACTTATGACACATGGACATGAACTAAAGGGGGGAATGTAGGTGGGGGGTGTGCAGGGTGGAGAGGAATGAAGGGGGGAGTGGGACAATTATAATGGCATAATCAATAAAAAAATATATATATTTTTTAATTTAATTTATTTATCTTTAGAGTGGAAGGGAAGGAGAGAGGGAGAGAAACATCAATGTATGGTTGCCTTTCATGCGTCCCCTGCTGGAAATTAGCCTGCGGGGAACTGGCCTGCAACCCAGGAATGTGCCCTGACTGGGAATCGAACCTCAATTGTCTGGTTCACAGGCCCGCGCTCAATCCACTGAGCTACACCAGCCAGGGCCAATAAAATATATTTTTTTTAAAAAAGATTCTTCTTGGGAAATATGTTTAACTTTGTCACACAATTTATGCCCCCTACAAAAAGCACTTTTATAAGTACTGTTCTTTGAACTTTACTCTTTCTCCTAATTTTTTGTTGTCCTTTTCTATTGATATTTTATGTGCTTTTGTCTTTCCCCAAAAATAATTTTTCCCCAAAAATAATTTTCTTATTTTTCTTCTCTGCTTATAGACTGTCCCAGCATAATATGGCACTCCGATTGTGGGGGAAGCCCTGTCCGCTATGGTTTCATTAGTCGTATCAGAACACCAGAACCCCAGACAAGTCCAGTGCATTTTTAACTGTGTTGTGAGATATCTGCAAAGCATTTTAAATCGCCGTTTTAGTTTTAATGTTTTTCAACTCCCTAAGGAGGCATAATTGTTAAATATTAACAGTCATTTACTGTGTGTTATGTTCTGTGAGGTAGGCATTGTGCCAACTACTTTGTATTTGCTGCATTTAATTCTAACATGCCTTTAGGGAATTATTATTTTTCATTTTTAAGATGAGGAAACCAAGCGTTAGGAATGTTTTACACCAAATAAATAGCCTATGTATTTCTGGCCACGTGGTAACTTTTCATATTTTTAAAATTTCTTTATGCTCTCTTGCCTCGTACGGGGTTTCTAGTAAGTGGATTTGAGTTGGAACCTCATTCGCACTCCTCACTGGTTTCTTTAGCTGAGGCAACCCACTTCACCTGTCCGAGGCTTGCATTTCCTGTTACATAGTGGTGATGCAACCAGTTTGCAAATGTGTGTGAGGAATGAGATAATGTAGTAACTTAAAGTGCCTAGCATATAGTTTGTATCTGTGAAGCTGTATTTGTGTGTAAAGCCTTGTCGGGGGTAATTGACCTGTTGAATTCACAAGGTAACTAATAGTTTTTCTTTGTTTTGTTTTTAAAGATTTTATTTATTTATCTTTAGAAGGAAAGGGAAGGAGAGAGGGAGAGAAATATCAATGTATGGTTGCCTCTCATGCGTCCCCTGCTGGGAACTGGCCTGCAACCCAGGCATGTGCCCTGACTGGGAATCAAACCTCGATCCTTTGGTTTAACTAATAGTTTTTGATAATGCAAGGTGACTTATTGGGACACATCAGTCTAGTTTTATTTGTGTTTGGTTGTGTTTTTTTTTTTGAAAGCAGATTTGTCTGGCAAGCTGTTTGCTGTTTCTATTAAAAATTAAGGCAAGCCATTAACTAGTGTGGTTTAGTGGGTTGGGCATTTTCCTGAAAACTGAAAGGTCAGGTTACCAGTTCGATTCCTGGTCAGGGCACATGCCTGGGTTGCACCCCCAAGTTGGGGGGTGTGTGAAGGGCAGCCAATCCATGTTTCTTTCTCTCTCTTTCTCCTTCCCATCCCCTCTCTCTGAAAATAAATAAATAAAATCTTTTTAAAAAAATTAACCCAAATAGGTTCCTCAGAACATTAAACAAAATTATGATATGATCCAGCAATTTTACTCCTAGATATATAGCAAAAGAATTAAAAACAGGTATTTCAAATAAAAACTTGTACATAAACATTCATAGCAATACCATTCACAATATCCAAAAATAAAAACAACCCAGGTGTCCATCAGTGAATGAATGGATAAACAAACTGTACATATATACAGTGGAATACTATTCAGCTATAAAAGGAATCAAGTACTGATACTTGCTACAGCTTGGACGATTGTTGAAAATGTGCTCAGTGAAATAAAGTAGCCAGACTTAAAGGGCCATATATTGTATAATTATACAATTTATATAAAATATCCACCATGGGCAAACTCATAGAGGAGAAAAATCAGATTTGTAGTTTGCAACAACTGGAGAAAGAGGGGAATGGGGAATGGCTACTTAACAGCTATGGTGTTTCTGCTTGGGGTGATGAAAAATTCCAACTAGACAGTGGCGACAGTTGTACAACATTTTGAATAATTTAATGTAAGTGAACTGTATACTTTTTAACAGTTAAATTGCTACTGTTCTGTTATGTGTATTTTACAATAGTTTTTAAAACACAATTAACTCTGATAATTTATTCATCCCTGGGTACTGCTTAGTATTTACTTTTTTTTTCTTCTCTGTCTAAAAAGAAATGAATAAATTTTTTTTTAAAGAAAAAGACCACAGCTTTTTTTATCCACTCATCTACTGATGGGCACTTGGGCTGTTTTCAGATCTTAGCTATTGTAAATAATGCTGCTATGAACATAAGGGTGTGCATATTCTTTCAAGCTGGTGTTTTACAATTTTTAGGATATAACCTCATAAGTGGAATTGCTGGGTCAAAGGCAGTTCCATTTTTATTTTATTTGTTTAGTTTTTAGAGACCTGGGAAGGGAGGGAGAAAGAGAAGGAGAGAAACATGGATGTGGGAAATACTGCCTTTTTTTGTTTGTTAGTTTTGATTTTTCTTATGTTTTATTGATTATGCTATTACAGTTGTCCCATTCCCCCCCTTTATTCCCCTCCACCCTGTGCGCCTCCTCCCACCCACATTCCCCCACTTTAGTTCATGTCTATGAGTCATATATATATAAGTTCTTTGGCTTCTGCATTTCCTATACTATTCTTAACCTCTCCCTATCTATCTTCTACCTACTATTTATGCTACTTATTCTCTGTACCTTTTCCCCCCTCTCTCCCCATTCCTCTCCCCCACAGATAACCCTCCATGTGATCCTATTTCCATGTGAACCATTTCTGTGATTTTGTACCTGTTCTAGTTGTTTCCTTAGTTTTTGGTTTTTTTTAGGTTCAGTTGTTGATAGTTACGAGTTTGTTGTCATTTTACTGTTCATAGTTTTTATCTTCTTTTTCTTAGATAAGTCCCTTTAACATTTCATATAATAAGGGCTGGGTGATGATTAACTCCTTTAACTTGACCTTATCTGGGAAGCACTTTATTTGCCCTTTGGTTCTAAATGATAATTTTCTGGATAGAGTAATCTTGAATATAGGTCCTTGCCTTTCATGACTTGGAATACTTCTTTCCAGCTCCTTTTTGCCTGCAAGGTTTCTTTTGTGAAGTCGGCTGACAGTCTTAAGGGTACTCCTTTGTAGGTAACTGTCTCCTTTTCTCTTGCTGCTTTTAAGATTCTCTCCTTATCTTTCTTCTTGGGTAAAGAAATTATGATGTGCCTTGGCGTGTACTTCCTTGGCTCTAACTTCTTTGGGAATCTCTGAGTTTCCTGGACTTCCCGAAAGTCTGTTTCCCTTTGCCAGATTAGGGAAGTTCTCCTTCATTATGTTTTCAAATATGTTTTCAATTTCTTGCTCTTCCTCTTCTCCTTGTGGCACCCCTATGACTTGGATGTTGGAACATTTAAAGTTGTCCCCAAGCCTCTCCTCTTTTTTTTTTTTTTTTTTTTTTTAATTCTTGTTTCTTCATTCTGTCCTGGTTGAGTGTTTATTTCTTCCTTCTGGTCCAAATTGTTGATTTGAGTCCCTGTTTCCTACCCATTACTGTTGGTTCCCTATACATTTTGCTTTATTTCCCTTTGCATAATCTTCATGTCTTCCTCTATTTTGTGTCTGTACTCAACCATTTCTGTGAGCATTCTGATCACCAGTGTTTTGAACTGTGCATCTGATAGGTTGGCTGTCTCTTCATGACTTAGTTCTATTTTTTGAACTTTGATCTGTTTCATTTGAGACATTTTTTTGACTCAGCACACCTGTTACGTAGTAAGGGGTGGAGCCTTAGGTATTTGCCAGGGCGGGGCAACTTGCATTGCTATGTTGTGGCTCTGTATGTGGGTGAGTGGTCTGAGAGGGGAAAATGCCACTAGCTGGGCTCCCAGCTGGCTTTTAGTCACTTCTACTACCCACAAGCAAACTGCACCCTTCTGGTACTGATTCCTGGGTGGTTGGGTTTGTGTACATTCTAGGACCCTGTCGGTCTCTTCAGTGAACTCTCCTATGAGGCTAGGAGGTTCTCCTGCTGTCTCAACGTCCACAGGTTTTTTTTATTCAGAGGTTTTGAGGTTTTATTTCCTTGTGCTGGAACCCTAGGTTGCTTGGTATGCCACACTCCCTAGTAGTTCCTCCTGGTTTATCCGCACACCAATGTGGGACCGCCTGGTCCTCCAGGTGCTGCCTTGCCTTGAGTCTTCTCTGCCCCAGCTGCCCATCTCTGCCTCTCCTGCCAGTCTGGATGAATGTTTCTTTTTTAACTCCTTGGTTGTCAGACTTCCATACAGTTCTATTTTGTGGTAGTTCCGGTTATTTTTTTGTTTTTAAATTTGTTGTTGTCCACCTTTTGGCTGTGTGAGGAGGCACAGTGTATCTAACTATGCCTCCATCTTGGCCAGAAGTCCCAGTGCTTTATTTATTTATTTTTTTATGTAAGTGCTAGTCCCACAGATGTGTTTACTTTGTGAAAATGAATTGAGCTCTGACCTTACAGTTTATGTACTTTTCTGTGTCTAAAATTTTTAAATATTAATTTATTTTTATATTTTCTTAATTTGTATTTTTAAATTACAGTTGACATGCAGTATTAGATTAGTTTCAGGTATACAGGATAATGATTAGACATTTATATAACTGCAAAATAAGTCTAGTACCCATCTGACCCTTCCATAGTTAACATTGACTATACCTCTTATGCTATACTTTTCACCTCTGTGACTGTTTTTATACCTGCCAATTTATACTTCTGAATCCCTTCACCATTTTCACCCATCCCCCTGGACACCCCTCGCATCTGGCAACCATCATTTTGTTCTCTGTATTTATGAATTTGTTTTTGTTTGGCTTGTTTGGTTTTTATATTCCACATATAAATGAAATCATATGGTGTTTGTCATTCTTTGTCTGACTTATTTCTCTTAGTATATTACCCTCTAGGTCTATCTGTGTTGTTGCAAATGGCAAGATTTCATTCTTTTTGTTTTATGGCTGAGTGACATTTCATCATGTATGTACCACATCTTTGTCCATTCACCTGTTGACCACTCAGATTGTTTCCATATCTAAGCTATTGTAAATAAAAGCTAAATGAACATGGGATGCATGTATGTTTTTGAATTAGTGTCTTGCATTTCTTTGGATAAATACCTAGAAGTGGAATTGCTGGCTCATATGGTAGTTCTATTTTTAATTTTTTGAGGAACCTCTATACTATTTTCCATAGTGACTGCACCAACTTACAATCCCACTGCAGTACACCAGGGTTCTCTTTTCTTCACATCCTTGCTTCTCTCATTGTTTGTTGATTTACTGATGATGGCCATTCTGACAAATACAAGGTGACAACTCATTGTGATTTTAATTTGCATTTCTGTATAATTAGCAATGTTGAGCATCTTTTCACAGGTCTCTTGGCATCTGTATGTACTCTTAGAGAAGTGTCTATTTAGGCCCTCTACCCATTTTTTAATTGGATTGTTTGTTATTTTGCTGTTAAGTTGTATGAGTTTCTTGTACATTTTAAATATTAAACTCTTATTAGATATGTCATTGAAGAATGTGTTCTATTCAGTGGATTGTCATTTCATTTTGTTGAGGTTTCCTTTGCTATGTAAAAACTGTTTAGTTTGATGTTGTCCCATTTATTAATATTTTCTTTTGTTTCTCTTGCCCAAGGAACATATTAAAAAAATCACTAGGAGTGATATTTTTAGGAGTAATGGCAAAGAGTTTACTGCCTATGTTCTCTTCTAGGAGTTTTATGGTTTCAGGTATTGCATTTAAGTCTTTAATTCATTTTGAGTTTATTCCTACATATAATATAAGAAAGTGGTCTTAGTTTCATTTTTCTTGCATGTATATGTCAGTTTTTCCAACACCATTTATTGAACAGACTGTGTTTACAGCATTGTATATAGTCTTACCTCCTTCGTCATAGACTAATTGACCATACAGGCAGGGCCGAGTTTATTTCTGGGCATTCTGTTCTGTTCCATTGATCTATATGTCCTTTTTTTTTTTTTTTTTTATAGCAGTACCATCCTGTTTTGATTACAATATAGCCTTTGAGTACAGTTTGGTATCAGGTAGTACGGATACTTCCAAATTTGTTCTACTTTCTCAGTATTGCTTTGGCTGTTAGGGTCTTTTGTGGTACCATATTGGTTTTAGGATTATTTGTTCTAGTTCTGTGTAAAATGCTGTTGGCATTTTGATAGGGATTGTGTTGAGTCTATGCTTTGGGTAGTATGGACATTTTTAACAATATTAAGTATTCCTATCCATGAACATAGTATATCTTACTTGTATCATCAGTTTCTTCAGTGTCTTACCATTTTCTTGAGTACCTCCTTGGTTAGATTTATTCCCACGTATTTCATTCTTTTTGAAGCAGTTGTAAATGGGATAATATTTTTTATTTCTCTTTTTGATAGTTCTTTATTGGTGCATAAAAATGCAGTTGATTTCTGAAAATTAATTTTGCTGCTACTTTGCTCAATTCAATTACTCTAATAGTTTATGCTGGAATCTTACAGTTCTCTCTAAATATAGTATCATGTCATCTATAAATAATGACAGTTTTCCTTCTTTTCAATTTGGATGCCTTTCTCTCTCTCTCATTGCATTATTGTGGCCAGGACTTCCATACTATGATGAATAAAAAGGGTGGAAATGGACATCCTTCTGTTGTTTCTGATCCTAAAGAAAAAGCTTTCGGCTTTTCACCATTGAGTATGATATTAGGTATAGGTTTGTAACATAGGGCCTTTATTATGTTGAAATATGTTTCCTTATCTTGCATATTATTTAGTTGCAAGACAGCATGTCAGTAGATGCGATTGACCCTTATGCTGACTGGCTGTGACAGTTGCAACACTGCATTATTTAGCTTATGCATTGTTTCTCAGTTATCTTCTTGTAATTGTTTTTCTAGTGTCATGCTATTGTCCTCAATGAAGATGCTTGATAATGATTTTGATCTTCTTAAATTTACTGAGACTTGTTTTGTGGCCTGACATGTAGTCTATGCTGGAAAATGTTCCATGTGTACTTGAAAAGTCTGTATATTTTGTTTTTGGGTGAAATTACCTAAAAATATCATTTCAGTCATATGGTGGAAGGTGATCTAAGGCCACTGTTTCCCTGTTGATTTTCTGTCTAGTTGATTTATTCATTGATGTCAATGGGTCTTAAAGTCCCTTAATGTGACTGTATTACCGTTGATCTCTCCCCTTATGTTTGTCAATATTTGCTTTATATATTTAGGTGCTCCTGTGTTGAGTGCGTAGATATTTACCTGAGGTATAGCCTCTTGTTGGAGTGATCCATTTATCATTATGAAAAACCCTTCTTCATTTCTTCTTACAGCCCTTGTTTTGAAGTGATTTTGTCTAAGTATTGCTACCCCACCTTTTTTGTTTTTCTCCATTTGCATGAAATATTTTTTCCATCCCTTTCCTGTGAGTCTTTTTCTTTCAGTCTGAAGTTGGTAGGCAGCATGTATACATGTTTTATGATTTTATCCATTTGGCCACCCTGTGTCTTTTGATTGAACCCTTTACTCCTTTTACATTTAATGTTATTATTGATAGGTATGTAATTATGGCCATTTTATTCATTGTTTTCTGATTGTTTTCGTAGTTCTCTTTTCCTTTCTTAGTCTCTTGTATGTTAGTAACTTTCTATAGTGTTGTGTTTGGATTCCTTTTTCTTCATTTTTTTTATCTCTTACAGATTTTTGGTTTGTGGGTACCATGTGCTTCATATATACGGAGCTATGTTTATAGTAGTCTATTTTAACCTTTATACTAGCTTTATAGTTGGTTGATCCACTGTTTATATTGTTTGCTTTTATCAGTGAGAATATTTTTCCAATATTTTCTTATTCATGTTTCTTGTTTTTTCTTAAGTCCCTTTAATGTTTCTTATAATAATGGTTTAGTAGCAATGAACTCCTTTAGCTTTTTGTTGTTTTGGAAACTGTGTGTACTTTAATTCATAGGCTACTCTACCCCACAAATTTGGTTGTAGGGCCTTGTTTTTCATTACTTTGAATACTTTGTGCCAATATCTTTGGCCTCCAGAGTTTCTGTTGAGAACTCAGCTGACTATCCCTTGTATATAATAATTGCTTTTTTCTTGCTACTTTGAAAAAAAGTCTCTCTTTGTCTATAGCCATTGGTATTTTCATTATGTGTGTCTTCGAGTGGGCCTTTTTGGGTTCATCCCATTTGGAAGTCGCTGTGCTTTCTGGATTTGTATGTCTTTTTCCATCATCAGGTTAGGGAAGTTTTCAATCATTGTTTCTTCAAATAGGTTTTTAAATCTCTTGCTCTCTCTTTCTTGTACCCTTTTGATGCAGTTGTTGGCTTGCTTGATGTTATCCCCAAGGTCCCTTAAGCTATCCTAATGTTTTAAATTCTTTTTTCTTTTTGCTGTTCTGACTGGGTGTTTTCTACTACCTTATCTTCCAGATCACTGACTTGATCCTCTGTTTCAGCTAATCTACTGTTGATTCCCTCTAAGGTATTTTTGCATTTTACTTATTGTATTCTTCACATCTGACTGGTTCTGTTTTGTTTTCTGTATCCATTTTTATGTTTTGTATCTTTGTTGAAGTTCTCAGTGAAATCATTTAACATCTTTAGAAACAATGTTTTGAATTCTATTTTGTCAATATGCTTGTCTCTATTTTGCTTAGTTCTTTTTCCAGAGTTTTGTTCTACTTCATTTGTGGTGTGTTTCTTTGTCTCCTCATTTTAGCTGGCTTCTTGTGTTTGTTTCTGTGTATTAGGTAGATCTACATCTCCTAGCCATGGCAGGGTGGTCTTATATAGTAGGTGTCCTGTGGGGCCCAGTGACACAGTCTCCCTGGTCACCTAAGCCGGATGCTCCAGGGGTGTCCCTTGTGTGGGTGGTGGGTACCTTCCTGTTGCAGTTGAGCCTTGATTGTGGTAAGCATGTCAGTAGATGCAATTGATCCTTATGCTGACTGACTGTGACAGTAGCAGATGAGCCGTTGTGCAAAGGTTGAATCTATGTAGCAGGAGTTGCTTTAGTGGGACTCTGGTGCATATCAAGTCTGCCCTTTGGGTGTGGTGTTTGTGAAGGTGATTGGGTGGTGCTCTGGTTTCCTCTGAAGCCAGCTACTAGGTATGTTAGCTCTGAGGCATCTTATGAGGGGCTCTGGCGCAAGCCAAGGTCCACTTCTGCTGGTACCTGGCCTAAAGCCACTTGGTAGGAGCTACAATTTCATCTGCAGTTGGTTGCCACCTCTCTTGGACTTCAAGGTTCCTGGGAGAGGTTATGCTGCAAAGTGAGATTGGCTGCCCCTAGTGCTGGGCTTGGGGGCTCCTTAGCAAGAGGCACAGGGCTTGTGGAGGTCAGCAGCTGCTTGTTTGGGATTTGTGGACCTTTGAGAGCTTTTAGGAAAGTGCAGTGTGAGCCAAGGCAAGCCACTGGTGTGGAAAAGCTATGGAAAGTGGTTTGGATCAGGCCTGGGAGTAGGGTGGGGGGCATGGTCTCAGGGAATCACCAGGGAGGGGCAAACACTGTTAGCCAGGTTGATGCAAAGATTAGATTTGGTATCTGCTGGCTGGGGGGTGGGGGAAGGGAAGGCTCTGCAAAGGAACAGTGGTGTCCACCAACACTTAGGTCCTCGAGGGAGCTGCCTGTACCCCTGCCTTGTAGCCCTCGCCCTGAAGCCAGTCATTTCAGTTTCTCCTCATATGCCCCTTAGGATCTTTAAGTTACTGCCACTATGCTGGAGCTCCAAGCAAGTGAGTTTCCAAGTGAATCTGTTGTCAGGCTTTTTAAGATGCTGTGCCTAGGTTTTAAGCAACCCATTCATTGTCTTTCACAGACACAGTTCCCTCTTGTTTTCACAGCCAAGTGTTTTGGAGACTTCTCTTCCCAGTACTGGTGTCCTGGGCTTGGGAGCCCAGTGTTAAGTCTGGGACCCCTTGCTCCTCAGTGGGGACTTCTGCAGCAGAGATATTCCTCCTGATTCTAAATTGCTACACTCTGGGTATGGGACCTGCCTGTTCCACATGTCTGCCCCTCCCACCAGTCTCAACACAGCTTCTTTATATCCTTAGTCATAGGAATTCTGTTCAGTTAGTCTTTGTGTGGTTCTTAATGGTGGTTATTCTAGAATTTTATATGGTCATGGGAAGAGGTGAGCAAAGGTTTATCTATTCTGCTATCTTGACCACCTATTTGACTTTATACTTTACATTAAAAAAAATAACTATTGAATATTTACTATGTGCTCAGTACATGAATTAAATTCATTTTAATCTGTTTTAATCTAAGTGGTTATAGCAGTTTTATATAAACTATACAAACTCCCATATAACATTTTTACCTAACATTATATCTCAGATAACTTTCATGTCATTATATCATCATTTAGCAGACACTGTATGATTACTTAATACAAGGTCTGTCCAGAAAGTATTCAGCCATGTGCTTTGAACAACAGAGACATTTGCTGAAAAAGATTCAAAATACAAGAAACATTGCACACAGGACAATGACACCTCAGTGCCCTTCAAAGTAGGCACCCTGGGACCTCACACAGTTCTCCCAGTAGCTGTCAGCTGCCCGATGGGATTAGTCTGAAATCTCCTCCTTTTCAAAGGTGATTTTAGTTTTGGGAATTTCCAGAAGTCCCAGGGCTCTAAATCTGGGCTATAAGGGGGTCGAATCACCTGGATGATTTGATGTTTTCCAAAAAAATTCTGCACGAAACACAATGCATGAGTTGGTGCATTGTTGTGATGAAGCTGGCAGTCACCAGTTACCTGTAGCTGTGGCCTTCTGAATCATCTAAATAGCCTCTGTAGAGTAATGTTCAAGCTCAACACAAAATTTGATGCAGATTTGTTCTATTCTCTCAGTCATTTTGAGTGCAATGGCCACACATTCTCATGTAATGACATCTGCACCCCCACTGACTACTACAGTGAAGCCGTCATTATTCATGCATGCATATTCCAGTCTACTCTTATTGGCTGCCAGGTTACATTGATGTCTTACCAACCATTCTCACTGTATTAACAGTGGATGGAATTTTTCTGGACAGACCTCATATATTTATGTGATTTAAGGAGACAATGAACATCTCCTGATAAGTTGTTTATAGTTTGTTACTTTTAACAATTTTCTAATGGACATTAAGGGTCTGTTAGAAGCTGCTTTATATTTTATGGGACAAGACTCCTATGTCTATGTCATATGTGGCCACGACTCTACCAACTTTAATACTACTTCTAGTACATAAGGTATCCTTCAGCAATTGCTAATTTACAGGTCTCCAAATTTTGATGGAGTGGCTTAAATATTTTTCTGTCAAAAGTCAGGACTAAGGTATTATATTAAATAGCCTAGATTAAGATTTTTTAACAACCTTCTCTCATTCATGAAGAGGATGGCAGAGTAAGGAAGGATTTTAGGGTATGTGGAAATAAGGAAAACTTAATTGTAAAACACTTGGCCATTTTCTTCTCAATGAACTTTCATGTATTCATGGATCAGGTGAATGAAATGTAAACTTTATAGCAATATAAATCTATAAAATTATTTTTGTCTGTGCTCTTCTAAGATAAACTTCTAAAAATTAATTAAACTAGTAATTTGAACGTAATTTGGCAGATATTTAGAGATTTTGAGTGATTTTTAAGACTTGAAATTAAAAAATTGTTAACATTTTTGCAAATATTTTTGGAGCTCATCAGACATACTGAGCATGTTTAGTGGTTTACAAAGTAATACTCTCTTTTTTTTCATTATTTTTAAATGTTTAGTTAATTCCATGTACCATGAAACTTCCAGAAAGACAGCCAGAGTTTTTCTTTTACTATTCTTTACTGGGAAATGATGTTACAAATGAACCCTTCAGTGATTTGATCAACCCAAACTTTGAGCCAGAAAGAGCATCTGTTCGAATACGAAGCAGTGTAGAAATTCTTCGTGTTTACCTGGCCCTTCAGTCTAAACTACAGGTGAGTACTGCAGAAAATTGTTTCTTTTTATTAGAGATGATATTTTTAAGCATTAGAAAGGTACCTAAACCATCTTACCTACTGGAGCTCATTTTTTCTGCCACATCTTTTATTAATGTTTTAGGAATTGTCCTGATTTGTAAAGTAATGGCATAATAGTTACTTCAGAATTCTAAGAGATTTACCTCCTTCCTAGTTAATTGTGAAAAGAGATATGTCACTTATCAGTCCTTTGTAATAAAAAATTATACTTGACACTTAAAGCTGTGAGCACAGGGAATATTTTGTTACTGTTGGTGGAGATAGCTGAAAGCACAAAGATCCCACTTAGATAGAATTCAGAATTTATACTCCTCATTGCTATTAAAGCAAGAGAGCCCTGACCAGTCAGGCTTAGTTGGTTGGGCGTCACCCGCAAAGCAAAGGGTTCCCGGTTTGATTCTCAGCTGGGGCACATGCCTGGGTTGCGGGTTTACCCCCATGTCAGGGCATGTGCAGGTGGTAGCCAGCCAATGATGTTTTTCTCCCTTTCTTTCTCCCACCCTTTCCTGTCTCTAATAAATAAATGAATATATATTTTTTAAAGCAAAGAGATAACATAACTTTCTAAAACCTGCCCTTGAATGGGTGTTTTTATAAACTAATTTCAAAGTGGACTACCAAAGTGAAGCTTATCTGGTGAAAATTACTGTTCTATTTTTATTACAATTGCTTTAAATTAAGCTAAAAGGGGATAGTCATCTATAGGATGTGGTAGTCATTTATTTATAGTGAAGTGATCAGGCTTGTGTTTTGGGTGGGAGGTAAGAAGAGGCATTAAGGAATTTTAGTAGAACTAAATTTTAGAGGTGACTGTGCTAAATCCAGGATATTTAGAAAGCTGAAGGCTATATGAAATGATAAGATGCAGAGAAAAGCCACCTTTAATTTTATTCTGTATTTGATCAGTCCTTACCTAAGTACTGACTTGTTTGATTCTCAAGAACATTTAAGTCATAAAAATTCCTTTTCTCCAGCCCATTATAATCATCACACCTACTAACATTAAGACTAAGTTACAGATATTGCTGACGTTAGAACTAAAAATATTTTCATGTTGTGATTGCTTATTGTTTCTTTGAGTGGTAAGTTTGCCATGGCTTCAATACAGTAAGGGAAAAGAATAGTTATATAGCATGTATGTACTTGGCATTTCCTTTTCGTTGTTGCAAAAGGTGGTAATGTCGAAGTTTTGCTTAGCTGTCAGTGATGAACAGTACATTCCATCTCAGGGGTATTCTCCTTTACCTTTTTCTGTGAAGCATTTTTTTATAAATAAACTCTGAAAAGCAAGAAAAGAGAATGAAACACAATTTGAGGTTCTTTCATTTCTAAATATAGCTGGGTCTACTAACTTAACTTTTTAGAGATGTATTTAAGTTAGGATTGAACTAGAAATAAAAAAGAACTGTTCAAGTGTTTGTTTTCTATTTAAATTCATGTATATGATACAATTTGCATATATAAAATAGCTTAGTAAAATATTAAAGTAACCATAGTTCACCAAAGAGATGGGGGAAAAAGGGTGCACCATATATTATACAGTACTGAAAGAAAAAATGAAAAAGAAGTGATAGCTTTATTATGGAATTCTTTCTTGATAAACGTGCCTAATGAGCTGTTTTAACAATCACATCAGAATGTATTACGGAATCACTGCAGGTCAGTAAGATAATCTGCATTATACTTGCCTTCTATGGAACACAAGTTTTTGTTAAGTTTTATAACTTTAAAAGTTTAGGAGGAAGAAGGAAATATAAAACCTTCTCTTGATTTCCCTGTCATATTAGATCCATCTCTGCTGTGGAGACCAGTCACTTGGAAGTACAGAAATACCCTTGACAGGATTACTGAAAAAGGGTAGTACAGAAATCAACCAGCACCCAGTCACAGTTGAGGGTGCTTTTACCCTTGACCCTCCCAACCGAGCCAAACAAAAGCTTGCACCCATTCCTGTGGAGCTGGCCCCAACTCTGGGAGTGTCTGTGGCTCTGCAGAGAGAAGGCATAGATGCACAGGCAAGTAGTGACCCCCCTTCCCCTACTGCAGCTTCTCTGGTTTTACTCATGATTCTTCACAGAAGTTGAACTTCGGAAGAGTTACTTAGCATGAGAAAGTGTTTATGATATATTACTGTTAATTAGTAGCCTACTTCATGTGATACCTCTGTTCTGAAAAGACATTTCTGAAAAGTGCTGTGGTTTTCACTGCTACGGTTTATAAGTGACTATGCAAAGCTTTTAGGTACAGTCTTCTCATGTGGTAGAAATCACCCCCCCCCCCCCACTCATAGTCACTGACTATGGCAGAAAAGGAGCTCCAGCAAAAGAGAACATTTTTTAGACCTAGTTTCTTGGATGGGTTTTTCTGCATGAATGGGTTTTTTGGGGGGGAGACTCACCTGAGCTAAGATGAGCTTCTTGGTTCATTAGTGCTTTATAGTTCCCATGCTTTCTTGAGGCAACGGAGATTGTCATTTATTTGAACATACACGGTTTGTTATTGTATATACTGTATCCCCAAATCAACTTCATCCTGTTCTTTTAAAGAATTGATCTTTATATAGCTTATGAATTAAAGATACAAAAACTGAAGTGAGAGTTTTAAGAAATATATGTATATTTTTTAGAAGGTAGTAGACCAAAGGAGAGGAAGAAAATCATACTAGACATTGGTGTGTATATTTTTTTAAAGGATTATAGACCTTGGTATGAATAACCATTACCAGGGGTACCTATCCCTGACTTCTTTTATCCGATGTTCCCTCTAACCCATTAGGATGCATTTTGTTAGGTAGCTCTGGATATATTTCCTTCTTGTTCATCTTCCTTTTTCTGGTCCTAGATGCTATAAGAAAATTTGCAAATTATGAAGAAAAATAGACTAGGAATATCCAGACTGGGAAAGGAAGCTTATATTTTAAAAAGTCAACGTCAAGTTTTTTGCTTAATTGTGAAGGAAAGTTCTTTGCAAATTATACTTTATTTAAAAATTGTTTTTAGTCTTTAATTGAGTTAAAAACCCAGAATGAACATGAGCCACAGCATTCAAAGAAGAGAGTTTTAACCCCCATAAAGGAGAAACTCACTGAGCCAAAATCACCAAGTGTGTCCCCTGTTACACCTCATGACCAGTCACCTCCAACCAAAGATGATGCAACAGAAAGTGAAGTGGAAAGCTTACAATATGATAAGGACGCAAAACCAAATCCAAAGGGTAAGATTTTGTTGTTAACAGATCTTTTAGGTATAGCCTTTGCAGCCATCAAATAAATGACTGTGAGTCTTTTCATGGGATCTAAGTAAAAATTGAGTCTTTTAAAGAACCAATAATGTGCAGAAGTGTAAAAAAATAACTGTAAAGTAATTGTAATCTATTTAACTTCATTATAGAACTTGCAAAATGGTAAGAACATTTTTCTTTTTACTTTTGTACTAGAAATAGCAGCCTCTTCAAAAGAAATTAAAGAATATAGGAGAAAAAATACAATAAAGATTAAATTTAAAAAAGAATATACAAGGGTTCCTAGAACACTCACCTAGTGGACGACCAAAAAACGAAGACCCCGAAATTATCTTCTAGAGGGTGGGCCCCTTGTAGTACAGGCTCCCCCACTCAGTGAGTGTTCTAGGAACCCCTCTGTATCAGTGTCTGCACCAGCTGCTGTTGTTGTGAGAGGTTACATTTGGCTTCAGTGATTTTTTTTTTATTCTTTCAAGTGCTTGCCCATTTCATTGGGCAAGTGTGCCTGCCCATACTACACTGAGTGCCCAGCAATTTTTGATCAAAAATAGCTTAACCCTCATGCCCCACCCTCCTGATTAACCTATTGTCATCTGGAGCAACTGTTTTTTGTTTCCCTGGATGAAAAAGCCTTCAAAGGGAAACATTTTGCTGATGTGGAAGAGGTGAAACAAAAAAATGGCAGAAGCGCAAAAACTATTTTGAGCAGTAGAAAAAAACATATTGATAGGTGTATTGCATCAAATGGAGAGTACTTTAAAGGTGACTGAAGTTTAAACATGTAAGAATAAATATACAGTTTTTTAATAAATCAATTCTGGTTCTTTCAGATAGAGTTTTAACTAGTAAATTCTTAAATATCTTGAATACATTGGATTTTTAAAAGGGTTACTGTTTCTTACAGTAAACGCATACTAATCATTTTTGATCCTAAAAAGAGTCTGTGAATGCATATTTATCTGGCTTTAGAGAGTTTTCCAACTGTCACAAAAGGGCCTACTGTTACATTTAGCAGTATAAGTAACTGGAGTAGTGGTGGGTGAGGAGTTAGGGATGTGGGTGCAATTACAGCTTTGCCACCGAGCTGCTTTATATGACTGAGACGCTCACTGAACATCTCTGGTCTGCATCAGGGTTGGACCAGCTGGCTCTGTTTTTTAAAGTTTTAGCTTTTCATTAGACTATGTCATATGTACCTAAATTAACCAAAACTACTTTTTAAAAAGTATTGTAATCATACTTGCACTAAGTTTCAAACATAACCCTTAATGCTAAGTTCTGTTCAGCTGCCTTTGGGATCAGTCAGCTGTCACACATAACTGCGTCGGTACAGTATGCTTTCATTTTTGCAGTACAGGGTAAGAATATGGTCTTTTTTATACACAGTTCTATAGTGAGAATGAGAGTTTGCATAATTTGGGACCAGTCACTTTTAAGGTGTTCATGCCTTATTTCGTATGTTTATAAAACCAAATGGTGAAATTCCTTACTTGAAGGTAAAGGGGATATCTTTAAATTATTTGGATAACTTAAGAAAAACTTAGCAGATAAATTATTTAAAGAAACATTTTTGCATTCATTTCAGCCATCAGTTCTGTACCGGCCTCACTGGCCCAGCCAGCAACTACGTCCAATGCTCCAGAAACAGCCTCGGGCCAGAAGATAGCGGTTCCAGCAACATCGCATCATTTCTGCTTCTCCATAGACTTAAGGAGTGTCCACGACTTGGAAGTTGGATTTCCGATCAACTGTATATTAAGGTGTGATGTGATTTTGTTTCAAAGTATTATTTTCTGAGGAGGAATGCCTTTACTCTTTTCGGGAAGTTGCAGAGACAGAAATGTCACCAAAGAGGTTACAGCACTTACTGAGTTAGTATACTAAAAGAGGGTAAGGCTGTGTCCTAATGATTTCAAACTTAAGCCAGGCTGGTATTGGTGAATGAGAGGTAACAGTCTTAACTGTTCCAGTGAAATAATTGTAAGTATTGATAATAATTAATGGTCCTATTTAAAATGTGACTCTTGAACTTAAAATGTGTTCCTGGAAATGATGCTACAGGTCAGAATAATGGAAAGTATCTGATTTTTCTGTAGAAACAGTTTTATGAGGGGAGGTTATATTCCCAAAACCTACATTTTATAGCTGTGACTCTAAAAACCAAACTTAATGAACTGTAAGTGGAATGTGTCCACACTCTCCAATATAAAAAATTGAAATACATATTTCATTCAGTTACATGGCTTTATACACTGGTTTATTTTTAGTAATATATTTTCATAGATGTTTGTGGCTGAGATAGAAATTAACTATAATACAATAATGTGTTTTAGTTGGAGTATTTGGTTTCTTCTCATAAATTTCTTTGGAGCAGGCAGCAGCATTTGTACTCAGGTTGTTGGTCTCTGTGTGGTTGAAGGGAGTGAATTTTCCTGTCACCTTGGATCACCATTCCCGGGTGTCAGTGGCTGCGTGTTGCTTCCTCCTGTTATTTGAAGCTTGCTTGCTTTTCAGATGCATAAATCAACTCATACCTAGATCTAATTTTTCAATTCTTTGATTTTTTTACGAAGTTGTTTCCAAAATCTCCCAAGCTTTAATGTGAGTAATGGACAGAATCAAAGAGACCTGGCACAGTGTGGTTGTGAATTCATAGAATGGAAGTCTTTCCATTGCAGCTTAGGTTCTGCATTTTACCTCATGTCGGAGGCTGAGAGTCATTGCTAAAATGTTGTTTTTACTTAACTATTGAAGGCTAGAAAAGTTTCCTCATACAACTATAGTTTTCCTCCAAGGTTATGTAACATCTCTTCAAATTCTTTTTAGAAACAGAATTATTATTCTTTACCTCAGGTTTTTTTGGGGGGGCAGTCTGTTCTCCCCCCAAATGGACTAACCCCACCATAGTTCAAGTCTGTGGGTTGTACAAATAAGTTCTTCATTTTCCATACTATTCTTAACCTCCCCCTGTCTATTCTGTACCTATCATTAATGCTTCTCATTCCCTGTACCTTTTCCCTCATTTTCTCCCTTCCCCACTGATAACTCTCCATGTGATCTCCATTTCTCTGATTTCGTTCTTGTTCTAGTTGTTTGCTTAATGTTTTTTTTAGATTTAGTTGTTGATAGTTGCCAGTTTGTTGTCATTTTATTGTTCATATTTTTGATCATCTTTATCTTAGATAGGTCCCTTTAACATTTCATATAATAAGGGCTGGGTGATAATGAACTCCTTTAACTTGACCTTATCTGGGAAGCACTCTGTCTGCCCTTCCATTCTAAATGAAAGCTTTACTGGATAGAGTCATCTCGGATGTAGGTTCTTTCCTTTCATGACTTGGAATACTTCTTTCCAGCCGCTTCTTGCCTGTAAGGTCTCTTTTTTTTTTTTCCTGTAAGGTCTCTTGAAGAATCAGCTGACAATCTTATGGGTACTCCTTTGTAGGTAACTGTCTCCTTTCCTCTTGCTGCTTTTAAGATTCTCTCCTTATTTTTGAACTTGGGTAACATAATTGTGATGTGCCTTGGTGTGTGCTTCCTTGGATCTAACTTCTTTGGGACTCTGAATTTCCTGGACTTCCTGGAAGTCTGTTTCCTTTGCCAGATTAGGGAAGTTCTCCATTATTTTTTTTCTACTAGGTTTTCAATTTTTTGCTCTTCCTCTTCTCCTTGTGGTACCCCTATGACTTGGATGTTGGAACATTTAAAGTTGCCCTGGGGTTCCTAAGCCTCTCCTCACTTTAAATTCTTATTTCTTCATTCTATTCTGGTTGAGTGTTTATTTCTTCCTTCTGGTCCAAACTGTTGATTTGAATCCCTGTTTCCTACCCGTTACTTTTGGTTCCCTGTACATTTTCCTTTATTTCCCTTTGCATAATCTTAATTTCTTCCTCTCTTTTGCATTTGTACTCAACCATTTCTGTGCGCATCCTGATCCACCAGTGTTTTGAACTGTGCATCTGATAGGTTGGCTCTCTTCATTACTTAGCTCCAAAAACAGAACTTAGATCTGTTCTTTCATTTGGGCCATACTTTTCTTTTGTCTCAGCACACCTGTTATGTAGTAAGGGGCGAAGCCTTAGGTATTTGCCGGGGTGGGGGAAACCCACATTGCTGCATTGTGGTTCTATGTGTGAGTGAGGGGCCAGGAAGGGAACAGTGCCACTTGCTGGGCTCTCGGTTTGCTTTCTGTCACTTCCCCTGCTACTTGGAAGCAAACTGGGCCCTTCTGGTACAGATTCCTTGGTGGGTGGGTTTGTGTACATTCCAGGACCCTGTGGGTCTCTCCAATTAACTCTCCTATGAGGCTGGGAGTTTCTCCTGCTGCCACAACCCCCATAGGTTTTGTCAGTCAGAGGTTTTAAGGCTTTATTTCCCTGTGCTGGAACCCTGGGTTGCTTGGTATGTCATATTCCTTAGTAGTTCCTCCCAGTTTATCCTCACGCAAATGTGGGACTGCCCGGTCCTCCAGCTACTGTCTTGCCTTGAGTCCTCTCTGCCTCTCCTGCCAGTCTGGATGAATGTTTCTTTTTTAACTCCTTGGTTGTCGGACTTCCATACAGGTTTGTTTTCTGGCATTTTGGGTTATTTTTTGTTTTTAAATTTGTTGTTGTCCTCCTTTTGGTTGTTCAAGGAGGCAAAGTGTTTCTAACTAGGCCACCATCTTGGCAAGAATTACAATATGTTTTTTCCATATTGTAATTTTTTTAACAGTATAAATTCTATAAACACTAAGATTTGGTTTCTCTGAAATTCTAGGTACTCGTATCCATTTTTTGGAAGTGCAGCTCCTATTATGACTAATCCTCCTGTAGAAGTTCGGAAAAACATGGAAGTTTTTCTTCCCCAATCATACTGTGCATTTGATTTTGCGACTATGCCTCATCAGCTGCAAGATACCTTCTTAAGGTAATGTATATAGTACACTGTGTATATGACACTATTAATATCTTCTCAAGGCAACTCTTGAAAAGTTTGTTTTATAAAGAAGAGGGATTCCTGTAGGCTTAAATCCATAGCAGTTTATGCATTTGAGAATCTAGAAACAAATACACAATGTCTGTGACATTTATTCTTTGCTACAGAGTTTTTTGTTGTTATGAAGGCTCTTTTCAGATCTTCATATCTTATTTGCCTAAGTTTAGATAGTAGAACTTGTTAAAACAGCCTACAAGTAGTATAGGAACTTGGATAAGTAGTCTTGCCTTTTCCTAATATATGCAGAGATAAGTAGAACTCTTTAGTTTTTATTACTGATTCACTGAATGACTATAGTGTATTATTTTCTTTTTCATTTTTATCTATGTAAAATGGAGGTGTTAATTCAGCTACCTGAAATAGATTTGTGAAGAAAAATGAGATCTGTGAAATGTCATTTTACTTTATCATAGTATCAAAATTCAAATTTTTATAATATTTTAAAAGGAAGAGTGAAAGGTAGCTGAAACTTAACCATTTGTGGAAATGATAGTGTTTGGAGGCTGTCTTTATTGCAAGGAAAGAGGTGTAGATGTAATGGAATTTTCTGTTATCTATGGAATTGAGCTTTTACATTCCAGGTAACAAATATATCTTTGACTACATTAATGGAATCCAAAGATTTTAGTCCAAAAAACTTAGAGTTGATAGGTATGAATATGTTTCTCTCTTTCTCAGGATTCCATTGCTGATTGAATTATGGCACAAGGATAAAATGAGTAAAGATTTGCTTCTGGGAATCGCCAGAATCCAGCTTTCTAACATCTTGTCTGCAGAAAAAACTCGCTTTTTAGGTTCTAATGGTGAACAGTGTTGGCGTCAGACTCACAGTGAAAGTGTGCCTATTATAGCAGCACAAGGGTAATGATGCATTTTGCAAATGGTCTTCTCTTTTTATTCTGATTAACTAGCTACAACCTTATCTTTTCGTAACATTTTTTGACTGATCTTTCTCTTTTGACTCGTGGGAACTATATCCTGGTTTGTTGTTTAGCTTTCTAATACCCATTATACCCTCACAAAGTGAAGAATTTATTCTTATATAATACTATAATATTTACTCGGACTGTTGAATATATTTTCTTTTTTATTGCCTGTTGGCAATTTTAAATTCAGGATCTTTTTATTTAGTAATTCAAGGTCAAGTTTATCCTGCATTCTTACATAATTTTGCATTGGGCATGACTGTTTCTCTTCTTAAAAAATATTTCAACTTTTACCTCATTACTGAAGTCTGAGAATGTTACAGATGTTTGCCCCTTAAAAAAAATTGTGTTTTTGGCCCTGAAATTCATTGCCAGAGTGAAAAGCTGGAGTTCACATATTTCAGACAAAATAATATATTTGTTGAGTGATCTTTAAAACTTAAACAGTAGAAATTTAAATTGTTTGGCACTATGTATGACATGTCTGTATTTTTAAGGCATAGTAAGAAGGTATAAGGAAATCAGGCTCAGTAAAAAGCGGAGATCTAAAAAGTTACGTTGAAATTTCTTCCTGTACCCTTTCCCATCAGTAGCCACTTCCAGAGAGTGGTGAGTTAGTTGGTAACACTTTCATTCACTCGGAAGATCGGGAATGAGTGTTTTGAGAATCAGATACTCTAGGCAACTGAAAATTCTCTTAACTCCTGCTGTTGAAAATCTCTTAAAAATTAGCACTTTTTATCATATGTAGAATACAATGAAAATAATCAAATCCTTACTATTTGAAGTTATTTTAATGTTGATTGTTATAAATATTAACTTTTATTGCCCTGCTCTATAGACTAAGAAATTTTAGATTTACCTAAGTGAAAACTTCATATGTGGTAGGGCTTCAGTAAACTTTTCAAGTTTCTTCTAAAATCTATGAGATTAGAAGAAAATGTAAAAGTTGATTAAGTTCTAACTGTGATAGAACTGTGTGTGATACATTGACTGAAGTTTTGTCTAACCCAGGGTTTCTGGAATATATTTGATTTAGACTAAGCCATGTGTTTGTTTGTTTGTTTATTTGTATTTGCTCAGTTCTATTTTCCTCCAACATTTTGTCTTGTTTTTATTTAATGATAAATGCTACATGTAGTTCTATGCTACAGAGAGATACTCATACTGATAAAAATAACATAGTTATTCTGCTTCTAGAAATTATCCTGAGTCAGTGCTCATACCTAACAGAAGATTTATGTACAAGTATATTCAACCTCAGAAAAGTAAAAGAGTAATAATAACAACTTCAAAAATCCTATGTATATTCAAGAATAAAGGAATTAAGTTTATTAAACACATAAATTTTTTAGTATGTGTTACAGGCATTGAAATTATATTTTAAATTAATATTTATGACAAAAGAAAATGCTCTTGATGTAAACAGGAAAAAAGGACAAAACTGTCCTACTATGTACATGTACATAGTACATATACCTATAAACAAAACAAAGAAATTTTAGCAGTAATAACTTGTGGGCAGTGAGATTTTAAATTGCTCTTGTATTTTATACTTTTTGTTTTTTTCAAGCAACCTACAGTATCTCTTTTTATGGTAAACAGAGGTGTGTACTTAATAAGGTGTTTGTGATCAAATAAAATCAAGTGGAAGTTTTTGAAGCTTATAAAACTGCTGCGGTTTCAGCAGCAAGTGTCAGATGCAGGAAATGTTGTCTATTCAATACCATAGCATTGGGTACATAAGAGAAAAAATATAAAAATGTTTCCATGAATTTTAATGTATTTTTTATTTCATTTGTAGGTCAAATAACAGGATAATAAGTCTTTCTTATACAATGACTCTAGAAGATTACGGACTAGTAAAAACACGTGAGATTTTTGTCTCTGATTCATCTCAGGTACCTATCATTGCATGTTATCAAGTCACTCTTTAAAATGGACCTAATGTGCTATGTGAGTGAGTGTATTTATTTCAACGTGCTTTTTTTTTTATTCCCATGTTAGGGGTTAGCTGCCGTGCAGCAGAAGCCACCTTCTCTTCCCCCTGCACCTTGTCCTTCGGAAATCCAGACAGAGCCTCGTGAAACCTTAGAATACAAGGCAGCACTTGAGCTAGAAATGTGGAAAGAGATGCAAGAAGACATTTTTGAAAATCAGGTTACTTTCTAAATGTTACTTTAAAACTCTTATTTTCTCTGCTTAGTCAAGCCTACATGGTGAAGGAAAAATGTTCTGTGTTCCATGGGTCCCCATCTAGTCCCTTTGTATGTCAAGAATACCTTACTTGTAAAGAAAAATCGAGGATAAAATATTCTAAATGTGATGGAGTGGCAGAAGCCATTCAGAAGATTTCCCCTAAACTTTGTCTTAGGCAAAATTAGGACTGAAGATTAGAGTTCAGAGATTGAGAACATGGAGCTTTCTTTAAATTTCAGGTCCTCATTTAGTGTGCCCTCCTAGAACTTGGAATCATGAGAGTGAGAGAGAGAGAAAAACATTGATCTTTGCCTCTTAAACACTCCTGACCGGGGACCGAACCCTCAGCCTTTTGGTTTATAGGACAATACTCCAACCAACTGAGCCACACCGGCCAGAGCAGTGATCACTTAATTTTTAACTGAGAACAACTGATTTGTTTACTTGAAGTATTTAGGTTTTTTCCTGAATTTATTTTTCTTCCTTTTGTAGCTGAAACAGAAAGAACTGGCTCATATGCAAGCTCTTGCAGAAGAATGGAAGAAAAGGGACCGGGAGAGAGAATCACTAGTAAAGAAAAAGGTAGTTATCTTGTATAGAAATTGAAGGAGGAGAGAAAGAATGTTAATTATAGTGCCTTGTATATATATATATATTTTTTAATATATTTTATTGATTATGTCATTATGGTTGTCCCATTTCCCCCCCTGTGCACCCCCTTTCCCCACATTTCCCCCCTTTAGTTCATGTCCATGTGTCACAAGTTCTTTAGCTTCTACATTTCCTATACTATTCTTGCCCTCCCCCTGCCTATTTTTTATCTACTGTCTCTGCTACTTATTTTCTGTATCTTCTCCCCCCTTCTCCTCCTCCCACTCCCCTGTTGCTAACCCTTCATGTGATCTCCATTTCTGTGGCTCTGCTCCTGATCTAACTGTCCTCTTAGTTTGCTTTCGTTTTAAGTCTGGTCGTTAATAACTGTGAGTTTGCTGTCCTTTCACTGTTCATATTTTTTATCTTCTTTTTCTTAGATTTTAACATTTCATATAATAAGGGCTTGGTGATAATGAACTCTTTGAACTTGACCTTATCTCAGAGGTGCTTTATCTGCCCTTCCATTCTAAATGAAAGCTTTGCTGGATAGAGTAATCTTGGATGTAGGTCTTTGGATTTCATGACTTGGAATACTTCTTTCCAGCCCCTTCTTGCCTGTAAGGTCTCTTTTAAGAAATCAGCTGACATTCTGATGGGAACTCCTTTGTAGGTGACTGTCCTCTTATCTCTTGCTGCTTCTAGAATTCTCTCCTTCATATTAATCTTGGCTAATGTAATTATGATGTGCCTTGGTGTGTTCCTTTTTGGATCCAGCTTCTTTGGGACTCTGAGCTTTCTGGACTTCCTGGAAATCTATTTCCTTTGCCAGATTGGGGAAGTTCTCCTTTATTATTTGTTCATATAAGGTTTCCACTTGTTGCTCTTTCTCTTCGCCTTCTAGTACCCCTATAATTCAGATGTTGGAGTGTTTAAAGATATTCTGGAGATTCCCAAGCCTCTCCTCATTTTTTTGAATTCTTGTTTCTTCATCCTTTTCTGTTTGGTTATTTCTTTCTTCTTTCTGGTCCACTCCATTGATTTGAGTCCCAGTTTTGTTTTCACCACTATTGGTTCCCTGTGCATTTCCCTTCATTTCACTTAGCGTAGCCTTTATTTTTTCATCTAATTTATGACTAAAATCAACCAGTTCTGTGAGCATCCTGATCACCAGTGTTTTGAACTGAGTATCTGACAGGTTGGCTATCTCTTGGTTGCTTAAAAGTATTGGCTCTGGGGCTGTGATTTATTCTTCAGGTTTGAGCCATAATTTTTTGGTCCGGTCACACCTGTTATGTGACCGGAGCTTTAGGTGTTCACCAGGGCCAGGCACCCCGGTGGCTGGGTTGTGACTCCGTATGTGGGGGCGGGGTCAGAGAGGGAGCAGTGGCGTTTGTTGGGCTCTCTCTTGGATTTCGGTCCCCTCTACTGCTTCCCACAAGCAAATTGGGCCCTTCTGGTGCTGGTTCCCGGGTGTGTGTGTAGGCCTGTGTACATCCTAGGACCCTGTGGGTCTCCCCAACAAACTCTCCTTTGAGGCTGGTAGCCTCTCCCGGCACCTCAACCCCCTAAAGGTTTTCCAATCAGTGCTTTTAGGCTTTATTTCCCATCGCTGGGGCCCTGGGTTGCCCGGTCTGTCTCACTGCCCATTTTTTTGCCTGGTTTATCTGTGCACGAATGTGTGTCTGCGGTCAGCTGGCCACCTAGTGAGCCTTACTGGGTTTTTGTCCCACACTTACCCGGTCTGCTAACCACCGCCTTTTCCTGCCGGGACCCTTCTTCTCGAGCCACCAACTCCACCCTTCTTACCTGTCTGGCTGAATGGTTCATTGTTGTCGGATTCAGTACAGTTCAGTCTTCTGTCTGTTTTGGTTTGTTTTTGTTTCTAAATCTTTGTTGTCCTTAAATTTGGTTGTGCAAGGAGGTACAGTGTTTATACCTATGCCTCCATCTTGGCAGGAAGTCCTTGTATATATATTTTTGAAATTGTGTGTGTTTTGAGTTTGGGGAAAAGATTTAAGATAATTTTATTATATTTTAGGTGGCAGAATATACTATTCTGGAAGGAAAACTTCAAAAAACATTAATTGATTTAGAGAAGCGAGAGCAGCAGCTTGCCATTACAGAATCAGAGGTATTTTTTTGTCTGTCAAATATCTTTTTTCAAAAAACAATTTTATGTATTTATTTTTAGAAAGAGGGGAAGGGAGGGAGGAGACAGGGAAAAAACACATCAATGTGAGAAACATGCGTTGCCTCTTGTAGGCACCCCCATGGGAGCCGAACCCACAACCCAGATATATGCCCTGACCGGGAATACAACCAGTGACCTTTTACTTTGCGTGACAGTGCATAACCAACTAAGCCAAATTGGTCAGGGCCTTGTATCAAATATCTTTATTTCACAGAATCTGTATATATATTAGGCTTATGCCATTCATTTTTTCTTTATATTTATATAAAATGTATTTCATAGAAATTGTCTTTTGAATATGGAAAAAACTCCTCTTCAGCTGGGTAAAGCATGTTTATGTTTCAGAATGTAAGGAACAGGTAGAAAGTATTTGTTGTTTGAAATGGTTAACTATTATTCAGCTAGTTTGGTTGACTTCTGCAATAGTGGGAATATTTGGCTAACTTTCCCATTATGTAAAGGAATGGATAGTTGCACTACCTGGAGAAAAGAGAAAATGTAGCCCAGGCTTAGGGGTCTAGAATCTAATTTTGTTTTCAGTAAGAAGTAACTTACCTCTCTTGCCCTTTGAAGATTGGTTACCAAGAACAGATGAGTAGAAGGCCTAGTCCGCATTTTTGTTAGGTCTTACTAAAATTTACCCTACTTTTAAAAATTATTATAAAAATAATTTCATAGTAATTAGAATTTCTTATATATTAAAGTTATATGCTCCTTTCAAATATGAAAGCATATTAAAGTTATATGCTCCTTTCCTACCCAAATATGTTTCTTAAAGTTTTATCAGCATATTACCCTAAGCTTATCTTTATACACTTTCTGAGATGTCAAAATTGATGTAGATATTTAAACTTAAAATGTATATTTGTTCCTAATACTAAGAGTTTATTTCCTGTGTGATTAGGCAGAGAATAAGTTTTCTAAAAGAAGAAAAGAATCTTTGGTTTATTTGCTTATACATTAATATGGGTTTATTCAAGTCAGAATTTTAAGTGATTAGGGCATTTTCAGTTGAGTTTACACAACTCATAATAGATTTTTGTATATACTTTGTATATTAAAATTAAATGAAAATGTACAATTTCAGACTATTTAGAGATTAAGTCTCCACTGAAAAGTATATGAAAGTAAATGTAAACATTCTGAACATTGGACTATTTATATAGATAATAGAATATTGAATAATATAATGCAGCTCATAATAGGTCAGCCTCTCAAAGATGCACTTGTTTTTAAGCTTCAAAGAGAAAGAAAGGAACTGAAATCAGAACGTGAACGGAATCTGCAAGAACTTCAGAGCTCTATCCGCAGGGCCAAGGAAGATTGTGTTCACCAAGTAGAACTGGAAAGGTTAAAGATCAAGCAGCTGGAAGAGGATAAGCTCCGACTTCAGCAGCAGGTTGGATGAAATACCTGTCTTCTCTTTATACTTAAAGTTTATTTGCATCTAGAAATGATAGGTATGGTTCACTAAAAAGTTACAAAAAACTCACAGTAATTTGGACATTTAATATTTATTGCACTGATATTCAAATATACTTTAAGTTGGATCTTTTTTTCCTAAGTTAAAGCTTAAGAGTTATACTGGAATAATTTTCTTTTTCTTACAATTACTTGCATGAGATTGTGCTACATTTCAGGTAACTCTCAGCTTAAAATCTTTTTCTGGTAAGTCTCCTTGTAGCATACAGGTATATTTCCTGTCACTGGACTGAATTCAGTTAAGAACCAAATTTCATGATAGAATTGTCTGTGCTCCTCTTCATTTCCTCATCTTACACTCACCTCTCAACCCATCGCACTGTGCTTTCAGTCCCCAGTGCTCCGGCCAGCCAGTTGTCAGAGAAGCCACCAAGGACTCAGTCACTTAAGTTTGTTGGGCACCTTTCATTTCTCATCTTACTCAGAGTTATTGACATCAACACTGTTGTCATTGTTTTTATGTATTCTCTTCTCTCCACTTCTCCAACACCACTCTCCTTTTTTGCCTCTGCTTTTCTGGCCACTCTCAGGCTCCTTTGCAGGCTTGTTTTCCTTTAGCCAGTAAATGTTAGACTTCAAGTTCAAGACTTACTTTGTACTCAACAATCTTATTAATGCCCATGGGTACAAAGACAGTCTGTACCTCTGGGTCTTTAACATTTATTATCCCAGACCTTTCCTTTCCACTCTAGACCCAGCTATCTAACTGCCTTTTTGACATCTCTGATTAGATGCATAAAGGCATTTAAAACCCAGCATGATCCTCCCATCCATGCCCAAACTTCCTGTAAGTGCCCGAACTTTCCTGTTCTTTATTCCTGTTCTTCCTGTTATAGCCAGTGATATTTTTGACATTAGGAATCATGACACTTTCCTCTAAAACCTTACAGTGTCATCTTATTGCTCATAGGATAAAGATCAGAATAATTACCTTGCCTTACCTCATCTCCCACTCTCGCGCGTTTGCCCTATACACCAGCTGCACTGGTCTTCCTCAGGTCGTCCAGCATACCGTGCTAGCATCACAAAACCAGAGGGTCTGTGTGTGTGCTGTTTACCCAGGGAAATGGTCCTTGACCCCTGCTCTTCAAATTGTTGTTATGTATTTTCATGGGATATTCTTCTCTTCTTTTAATTTTCACTGATGTAATAAGTTGACCAGTGTCAGATTGTTAGTTCCATAAAACTATTTCAGTTTTGTATCCGTATGCCTAGAGCCCAGACAGCCTTTATTGCATAATTTGGTCTTAATACATATTTGTTAAAAAATAGAAACATTAATCTGTTAAATATTAAGCTTATCTTGAAAAATGTCATTGTGGATTAGAGATGTATGATGAATGCCTCCAAAGTCTTCGGTAAAGTCTGGCATGAAGAGTAGTTCTCATAGCAGTTCAGGGTCAGTTAAGGTCACATTATTTAGCAGTCATAAATACGAATTTGATTGTTATTATGGAGAGCTCATTTAAAATATGAAAGATGAAGTTAAAAGGTAGGCAGTTGTGATGGGATTCACCAAATGCTTCCCTTCTCCCAATTGTCAGGAAGATTCCACCATGTAGACCCAGGGGAGTTGTGGAAAAATCCCAGGTTGGGGTATTCCAAGGTAGACAAACTGCCTTGTCTTGGACTGGTGTAAATAGTTAACATCTTTGTAGCAAGAGCCTTTGTGGGAAGAACTAGTATTTTAGAAAACTTACCCAAGGAACTCCCAAAACATAATCTAAAGACCTGGGAAACAACTGGGGGCTGGGGGGCAGAGAAGTTTCTGAGATACCCATGTTGCTAAGCCCACAACTGAAACATTTTCTTTGTACAACCTTTTTAAGCCCTACTCTGAACCAGGTTACATGTACCATATGTACAATTCTAACTAGGTAGGTAGAAGGGACTGATAGACATACTGTAGGCAAAAACTGATGGAGATAAAGTATCTCTGTTCAAATATATAAAGGCAGTTACCAGAACCTAAAAAAAAAAATCAATGTAGTTTATGGACCACTTAGCAAAGGAAAAAGCCTAGTCTGCCTGACAGCTTACTGCTTTACCACCTGATTGTAACCACAGTAATTGGTTATGATAAAGCCCTGAACAACAGGAAACAAATACTAAGTATTAAGTTTAGTAGGTTTTGTTTAAAACAGGTGAGATAGTTTAGAAAGATTTTTATTCAAATTTTTAAAAAATTTAGATGTTCAGAGAAGGAAGCTTCTGTTATTTGGAATATTTATACATGTAGTATGGTATTACCTAAAGACTCCTGATAAATTCTGATTAGAATTGTTTGTATTTGTTGGCATAAAACAAGAATTTATTATTGATAAGATCTATTTTTACCACAAATTTTCTCAGTATTTCAAATTTAGTTTTCTTATGTTTTAAAAGAGAAATAATTGGTTTACCTAACTAATTATGGATAGTTATACTGGTTTATATTTTTGGGAAGCATCTGTAATGGTGCTTATTTACATTTGATTTTTGTTTTAAATCTCAGATTTGAAAAGAATATCTTTACTGACTATTGAGTTAAGGCAGTCTGTCCCTTCTGAAATTAAGGAAGTACCTCCTGATCTCCATTAGAGCACTATTCTGGGGGAAGAAAAGAGCAAAATTCTGGTCTTGCCTCTGCCACTGTCTAGCTCACTAGCCCTTTGACCCTCAGTTTTCTTACCTATAAATATGAAGGAGTTGGGCCAAATAATCTTTAAATTACCTTAAATTGTAATAATACTGTTTGAAGTACAAAATTTGTATAGTACCCAATTTTAAGAATAAATACTGCATTAAAATTAAACTTGATTTTCATTGATAATAATGTGCTCTATTTATATAATCTTCAACCTTCTTACATGTAACATCTTAAGTATAAAGTATCAGTATTTTTATAAGGTAATTTTTTGATTTGCCATGTACAATTTAACAAAAATGGTTTCTTGATACTGGTTCTATAAGAAATTTTATACTCTTAAAAAATTTTTAGATATTGTCAGTTGATTTACTAAATTTTTAAGATTACTAGACATCTTGATTTTTTTCATATATTTGTTTCTAAAATTTCTACTATGAACATATTTAGAATAAGAAAAAATGGCACTGTTGAATTCTATAATATGAAACTTACATCTGTTGTTTTAAAATGGCTGTAATGCTTTTTTTTTTTTTAATACAGCTTACTGATGCTGAAAATAAGTATAAGATTTTGGAGAAAGAGTTCCATCAGTTTAAGGATCAGCAAAGCAACAAACCAGAAATCCGCCTACAGTCTGAAATAAACCTGCTCACCTTGGAAAAGGTACCCATGTCAATTTATGGCAACTTAACTAGTCCTAATGATCAATTTGTAATGACACTTGGATGTACACTGTAACATTTCACTGAAGTATTCTAATATCAAATAACACCAGAGAATTCAAGGCACATGACATTGTCAGTAGCTTATATTAATTAGAGCCCTTGGTTGCAAGCAACAGAACTGACTAATTAGGAATAAAGGAATTTACAAAATTGTCAGAAAGGCTGAAGAGGCAGTTTCAAAATGTGGGCAGGAACCAGGGTGAGCCAGGAAGGCGTGCTCTGTCACAAAACAGCGTGCGCAGACTGCTGCTGTCGGGGCTGTCACCGGCATGATCCTGGTTCTGGTGTCAGGCCGCCGAAGCCCCAGTTTTGCGGTAGCCATTGTGAATACTCTCTCCACGTACTTCTACTCTTTAGATTCAGTGTCCCAGACAGGAGCATTTATTTAAATCATAGGCCTGTATGTACTTTGCTCTTAGTTTGGAAGAAGGCATATCCACCCTATTTTGTTTTCTGTCATTAGATGCCAGATCCTCCCTCTCACAGATATTGGGATTCCCTTCAAATAGAACATTTAGTTAGGTTCTGGGCATTCAAAAAGGTATAATGTGCAACAGACAACCTAAGTTTGACAGTATGTGTTCTTACATTTTAGTTTGATAATTTTAGGCATTATTAAAAAGATATAGCATATACAGGAAAATAACAGGCAATAAACTGAAAAAACACCTTTAGAAGTTTAAGAATATCATTGCCAGTCATTGCCTGTTGTTTTTCCCTCTCAGCTTTGTATTGAAGGCTTCTGTGCCCTTTTGTTTCTGTAGATTCACCCACTAGGGGGCACTAACAGAAGATTGGTGAATTCCCATTTACCCACTCTAGTCAATGCTAGAGTAATTTTTTTCTTCTCTTAGCTTTTTTTTTGCCCTGGTTTTAGTTGTATCTTTTTATGGTGCCATCTCCCACAAGACATCCCTTCTCCAGCTTCCTTTGGACAATCCTCGCTGTGATTCTAGCTCGCTGGACAAACCCCGTTTCTGAGTTCCTGATAGCAAGAACTACTTCCTTTTGTAATCCCTCCTACCCAGAAGTAGGGACTTCCTGCTCTTGCCAATCACTAGGTTACCTCACTGTACCCTTTTTGGCATTGCTGCTCTGTCTTAATCTGTATAATGAGATTCTTGTATCTGTTCAAAAGACCTAGAGTGATTACTGGCTTCCTGGCAGGATGCTGATTGATATCATTGGTTTTTCATGATATAATTGGTTTTTCACTATCCAACAAAAATTTGAACTACTTACGACATCATGCTAAATACTATCCTGAATGATACAAAAATGTTCAGGATAGGGTCAAGTAAATAACAAGTTATAAAAAGAGACAAGGGCCCTGGCTGGGGTGACTCAGTGGACTGAGCGCTGACCTACAAACCAAAGAGGTGCTGGTTTGATTCCCAGTCGGGGCACATGCCTGGGTTGCAGGCCATGTCCCCACTGTGGGGCACATGAGAGGCAACCACACACTGATGATTCTCTCTCTTTTTCCCTCCCTCCCCCTCTCTAAAAGTAAATAAATAAAATCTTTTTGAAAAAGGGGGGGACAAGGAACTTACTCAAGTATAGTGAGAGGTAAATGATAGTAAGTATCACCTAGCTTTCTCTTAGTAAATGTTCTGAATGGAAAGGGAAAACAAAGTCACTTCCGCGATTTACACATTGGTATAACGAAAAAGTGAAACTGGATATGGAACCCAAGAATAGGTGAAATTTTAAGTAGGTAAATATGTAGGTGAGGTTATCCCAAGGAGAAGTATTCAGGTTAGAAAGTCTATTGCCTATTTGGGAGATAGCTAGACTAGAATATAGAGTTTAATCCGTAAACTCTGATTTCATTTCAAAATGAAAATAAATAAGCTTGTTAAGAGCATGTGGTAAGACTTTAATGCTAAGTTAAAGAATTTGTATTTCACCTGGAAAGAAAAGTCAGAGGTTATAATCAAGTTTATAAGATTGGCTTAATAAATATTAACAGAAATGAATTTTAATGAACTTTTGGGGGAAGTAGAAGTTGTGGAGACTTCTGCTTTTAGACAGCATAAAAAGTGGAGAAGTTCACTAAATATGATTAAAAATGAAAACCTATAGTAGGAAGAGAGAAAAGGGTTAGACATACAGATTTGTTCCCATCATTTTAATAAACTATAATAACAGCCTTAGAAGTAGATAAAATTGTTCAAGGAGTGTTTAGGAAGGACAACTGAAAATAAAACTTAGTGGGGAAGTTCAGCTTCATAGACAAAAAATGCAAGAGTTAGGAAAGGAAGCTAAGAACATCTGGAGAAATTGTAAATGCAGTCTAGTGTGGTGCCCAAAAGAAAAGGAGGAGTTTTAAGAATGAGAAAGTAAAAATATGAATGGAAAGTCAAGAAAGGTTGAGGAAAGGCCATGTGTTTGACAGTTAAGTCACTGCCTTTTAATAAGCCAGATTGCAGAGGGTAAAGAAAATTTGGCATTGAAAAGAAAACAAGAGATTGAGCACAGAAGTTACTCTTTGAAAGAAGAAACATCAAGAGGCAAAAAGCATGAATGTATGGAAAGCTTGGAGACGGAAGGAAGTGTGGTGAAGAAAACCTTCTGAGTTGAGGAGGGTGTTCATTGGTTTCTTCCAGTGTTTCTGAACTTATTACATGTTCCTGTGGCCCATTAATCGCCATGCTATCTTTGGTCCCCCCCCCCACCATGTATCTAATTGACAAGTTTTGTTGATTATGCTTCTTATACCTAGACAGTCTCTTCATTTCTCTGTTTTTGATATTCTTCTCATTTCTGTACCAATGACCTTAAATCCAGCTAGCCATTTGCCACCCTTACTTTGAAAAACCAAATATTAAAGTATTTCTTGGTCTATAAATACGAATACTGTGGTACGTACCAGATATTTGAACCACGCAGACAGTATCTCATCAAGTCTCACAAGCTCTGTTAAGTGAGTGTCAAAGAATAGTTCCGTTCTATCTTGGGAAATTTAGAGACTAATTATCTCAAAGTTAGAGCAGAAGCTTTATCTTACTCATCTTTTATGAATATAATCTAGAACTAGATAATATTTACTATAGAAATTTTAAGTGATTTTTAAAATTCCTTCTTTTAACTACACTTCTGCCAAAAGGGTAAAAATCACTAAGCATTAAAAATATAAAGAGCACCATGAATTTGAAAGAGAGATGGGAAAAAAATGCATAATTGGACAGCCTCTCTATCAGACCTAATGATTTCATTCAGCATGTTTAAGTGCCTAGTAAAGCAAGGCTTCTTAGCTCTTCTGAATATTCTTTGTAAATATTTTTTGGAGCCAGAAGAGGGCAGAATCTTATTTCTTAAGTAGTAACAAAGACCAAAAAAAAAAAAAAGAAACCATGAAAAGGAAGGCATGAGTGAAGAAGTATCTGATTTAATCTAATTTCTGGTTGTGTCTGATTAAGACCATTTTACTTCTGTGATTACCCCTTCTCCTCAGTAGAACACAAATTTTCCCATTTTCACTGAAAAGGTCTAAAAAGAAATTAATGTTAGTTTTATTAAATGTAATTCTTGATTCCCTTTATTATGTAAGAAGTGAATAATACTTTCATTTGCTTTTAGCTAGGAAATGTCTTTTAGATTGCATAAAAATGGGACTTTCAAAAATCAAATATGAGCTCTGGCTGGTGTAGCTCAGTGGATTGAGCACAGGCCTGCAAACCAGAGGATCGCAGTTCGATTCCCAGTCAGGGCACATGCCTGGGTTGCAGGCTGGTTCCCTGCAGGCCAGTTCCCAGCAGGGGATGCATGAAAGGCAACCATACATTGATGTTTCTCTCTCTCTCTCCTTCCCCTCTAAAGATAAATAAATAAATAAATAAAGTTTAAAAAATATATGGAAAGCATAATTAATTAGGACATACGTAGGTTGTTTTTGTATTTAAGAATATTTGATGAGTATCTACTCTGTGCTCTCCCCTTAGGGCAAAGGGGGAAAGTGAGAGAAGAGAGTTTGTAATATAACTGGGGAAAGGGCTCACAGACTCTTAAATGACCGTGTATAATCAATCAGCTACCAGGGAATGTAATAGAAACCCTTTGCACTTCAAATAGGAGAAATCATTTGGTGTTCAGAATATAATAATTTTAAGACAGCTCCAGACTGAAGTAATGTTTGAGCTGAATATGAAGTTTGAAGTAAGCAGAGAAGAAAAAGAAAGTACTGAGGTAATTTAGGCAAAGAGAAAGGGGTGTGTAGGGGACCCCACCTGGTGGTTGGAGTAGAGGGCGTCCTGTTGAGGCATACCAAGAAAGCAGGTTAAACACATAGGATGGAAATTATATCTTGGACTGCCTTGAAACCTAGCAGAAGAGTTTAGGCTCAATACTACAAGCAAGAAGCAGATTATTTAGTAGAGAGCAAATTGATCTAATAGTGATTTGCAAAATTTGTGGATAGGTAGATTTGAGGCTGAGGAGACACTAGAAGAGCCTGAGCTAAGGAAAGGGCATTAGGAATATAAAATACTAAAACTGGAAATACTTCAAGAGAGAAGTCTATATGACATATCAGTGCGAATGCTTCCCAAGACTCAAATAGACTCCCAATAAGGGCTCTTTACTCCAGGTCTTTGGTTGTGTGCATTTTTCTGGGACTTGGGTCCATATATTTCTTTAGAATTATAGAGGCATCTGTGTCCTTAAAAATAAAAAAGTTAGTAGTAGTTGATTTGGTAATAGGAATAAATTAGAGAAATGAGGTTTATGTCTCAGATTTGCTAGCTACAATTTTTTATTTGTTAAATATATGTATTGATTATACATGTGTTTTAAATTAATGTGAATAACTATGCAGATGTGAATTATTTTGATAATCATGCAAAACCAATGTAACATACCTAGACAGCGTTTTCTGATGAAGTCAGTCTATTGACTGTATGCAGTCCCTCTAGGTTCATCCCTGTGCCAGCTGTTATCCTTGGGCTCATCAGGATACTAGACTTCTCCGAGACGACTTTCTTATCTCACACCAGTTTTTAAAAAGATTTTTCTTATTCCTCTGACGTATGTCCTATTGTTAAATTTCCAAGTAGTATGTCCAAATCTTTGGGCATAAGTGGAAATCATCTTCAATAATCTCAGAGTATTCAATTTAAGACGTGTTAATCTAGTTATAAAATGTCAACATATTTAAATCCAAGCAGTGGAAATTTGTAAAGCAGAAGAGACCTTGACTCAGCAAAGTCGTATATTACTTCAGAGAATGTTCTGGTCTTTTCTGAAAGCAGTTTGGCAATCTGCTTTTCTCACATGAGTTTTCTGAAGTTCAAATTTTTGTGTAGCGTCTTCAGTTTTATTTTCCTGCAAAACAGTAGGAATTGTGTGTATGGGAAAAAGTTCATTTCATATTAAAAAATTGGACCAGTTTAGAGTAACAGTATTTTACTGTAATTCAGGCACATTATTACATTATCACTTAAATAGTAAAACTGTCTGTCGGCTACATGAATTTGTTTGGTACTTGGGTTGAAACATTGAGAAGAGTACATTCCAAAACAGAGCCAAGTTGGCTTCAGTTCATGCACAACAGATTGCCTGCTGCAAGTATAAATAGCCTTATTTTTTTAATTGAATCACTTTCATGTTTTTCTTTATATATTTGAGGAAAAATAGAAAATAAAAGTTAGCTGATTGTTATTAGGAGCATTACTTGTCTTTCACTTGGGTTTATTTTAACATTCTTAAAATACTTTTGACTTTGTACTCTTTCTTAGTAAACTGCTTTCTGATTAAACATTTCACTGTTTTCGGCATTCTATTTATGATTTTTAGCCAAAATGTAGTTATAAAAGAATCTGCTAGCTTTCCTTGTTGTAAGACAAAATTCCACATAATGAAAGGCCTCCAAAAGGAATAATTTGGTTCTAAGATTTAGAATGCCAACTAAATTGGAATGCTAACATTTAGAACTGCTTTTTGTTTAAAAAATGCGTTTTTCACCCATGATCTTTATGTGATATACATGTTTTAAATACATTTACAGTAACTGTCTGAAGGTTAAGGCTAATTTAGTTTCTTTTAGTATAGGCTGTTAGGCAGTAAAAATATGACTATATTTTAAACAAGAAAATGTTCATGTGCCATAATATTTATAGTAAATTATATAACAGTTTTAGATGATGTCGTATGTTACACTATATAAACTCTTTTCTTAAGCCAGACTCTTTGTATATATTATCTTTCAGTGATTGTACTCAGTGGGATAGTGTTTCACTTGATATGATTTTAATCACTGTTAGGTGGAACTTGAAAGAAAGTTGGAATCTGCAACTAAGTCTAAACTACATTACAAGCAACAATGGGGACGAGCTTTGAAAGAACTCGCCAGACTTAAACAGGTATGTAGTTTAAACAGGTATCCAGCTGATGGTGGATTATTCTTTTCATGTCTTTTTCCCTTGATTCTCTATAAGTTTGCATATTTGGCGATACCTGTTATGTTCAGAAGTCTGCATTTGAATCTCCATTGCAGTTTTTGAGATTTGGGCTATTTTGTTGTTGTTGTTGTTGTTATATATGTAAGATCCTCCTTTTGTAAATTAAAAACTGAAACTTCAAACACTTAGGTCCTTTTCTTTAATTGCCAACTGTTCTCATTCCCAGAAGAAGTTGGGTAACTTCTTTACTGTACTTAATAAAACTACCATTTTTTTCTTTAGTCTTAATTTCTTTCTATCGGGAATACCTTTGAGGGGAGAAACTTAAGGATAAATTTAAAAATTTAACATGTCTTCAAACTTAAGAACATAAGAACATATTTTAGATGTTATTCCTAAGAAGACACAGTAACTTACTCAATTAAGGAAGGAATCACAGGGAATTTTTGCATAATTCTCTAAGAGTTTAAAAATGATAGTTTACTGAATTCTATATTTTTTCTCTTCTTCTACTAGGTAATACATGGATCAGTAATGGTTAGCTTATTCTAAATTTTGGTTTTAATGTGTCAGTTTTATTCTAAATGAAATTTGGTATACAGAGTCTTTTCAGATTTGAATTTTCCTTAATGTATCTCCATAACCATCAAATGCTATTAAGCATCCTTATGGTATTGCACTAAATGCTTACCACCTTCATAAAGGAGTATGAACTAGGCTGCATGAGAATAAATAAGGCAAATTATGCTAACATAGCTTGTAGACGAGTGGAGATTACAAGTATAAAATAATATAGTAGTCCTGTGCTAATCTAGGGGATGCATTCCAAGATCCCTGATGGATGCCTGAAACCACAGATAGTACTGAACCCTGTCCATGCTCCTTCTTCCCTGTATGTGCATATGTATGATGAAGTTTAGTTTATAAACTAGGCACAGTAGGAGATGAATAGCAATAACTAAAAATAGAACAGTTGTAACAATATACTATAATCAGTTATTTGTTTCTATCTCAAATATCTTATTGTATTCACTGTGTGATGATGTGAGATGATGCAGTAAAACTGATGTGTGCTGGGGTGAAGTGAGGTGAATGACATAGCCAGTGTGATGCAGCATTAGGATTGCTGAAACACGGGACTGCAGTACCACAGTAGCTGACCCGATACCTGAGAGGGCTACTAAGTGACTGCTGAGTGGGTAGTGTGGACAGCGTGGCTGTGCTCAATCAAGGGGTGATTGACCTGGGTGGGGTGGAGTAGGGCTGCAAGATTATTTCATCACACTAAGAATGGTGTGCAGTTATTTAGAGCTTAGGAATTGTTTCTCTCTGGAATTTTCCATTTAATACTTTTGGATCTTGACATGTATAACTGAAACCACTGAAAACCGCAGAGAGGGGGGACCATTGTATTAACAATAGCACAAATTTTATATATGTTCACAGAACTGAAGACAGATGAGTGAATAATCATATTTTGTACTGAGGGTCTCCTATATTCAAGGTATTGCCCTAGGTTTATTAATTACAAGTAAAACAAATCTTTCCCCTGGGGAGCCTACAACTTAGTACTAGGGAAGAAAGCTATAAATACAACATTTACTACCTAATTGTAGTAGCCCTGAAAAGAGCCATACAGAGTACATTTATGTAATAGGATTTAGGAAAGGTGTCATAGAAAAGACAATATTTGAGATGGACCTCTTTACTTCTGCAGCTTGGATAATTTAACTTCTCTATTATTCTCATTTTTATGTTGAAATTTTTCCTCACAGATTGTTCTGAAAATTAAGTGAATTTAGAAGCATTTAATAGTGTCTGTATGTAGTACATGCTCAATAAGTGATAACTGTCAAAAAAAGGAGATGAGCCATAAAGCTCATCATTATGTGTAGTGTTCTTGGTTTCAGTCAGTGGGCACCTAATTTAGATGGTAGCTTTGGATATTGATGAACGGAACAAATATTGGAAGTACTTATGACTCACTGTTCAAAGAACTGATAGGCATCAACAATTTTAAGTCTAGAGAACAAGAGGATATTGTTTTATAGTAACAGCAGTAGGGGAGTAGAGTAGAATATAGTTTGAATAATAATAATACTTTGTATTGGGATGGTCGTTTTAATAGATGTTCTGTAAAAACTGTACAGAAGGGAAAAAACACATACAAGGGCTAAATGTACACATCTGTAAGTGTCAGTAGGTATGCTTCCTAAAGTTTGTGCGTAAGGAGATGAGAGTGCATTGAGTCTAAAGAAACCTCTGTGGTTAATTGCATTTGTTCATTTTTTCCCATTCATTCAGCAAGTACTTACTGAGAGCCTACTCAAATAAGAATGAATAAGGAAAAATGAACAAATGCATCTTGGACCATGGTAGATGCTCTTGATAACAGCAGTTGTCTCCCCTGGGGAACCTCAAGTTCATCTGATAACAATTATATCTCAGGGCAGCGAGAATGCAAATGAAGATGAATATTAGGAAAACAAGAAGACAATGGTTTATCATTGTATTTTGTCACTCAAAGCTAATGGAGAAATGTTTCAAATATCATTATTATATTTGAAATCATTTAAAGTTTCCAAACAGTACAAGGGGGCGAAATGGAAAATAGTGCTTTTTGTTGAAAACGTAGCGGCGCGAAGGTGAAGAGGCTAATGCAATGATCATTAATTATAAGGCAGGGGCGTCAAGTTCATTTTCACCAGGGACTACATCAGCCTCGAGGTTGCCTTCAAAGGGTGAGTGCAGTTTTAGGACTATGTAAGTGTAACTAAGGGGCAAGGAACTCAGTTCTGTCGCCAGGTAGAAACTAGGTAGAGGGCCAGATTCAGCCCGTGGGCCTTGTGTCTGCCACCTGTGTTACAAGGCATTACCAAAATTAGTAATGAAAAGATGGAAGTGTGTTAGTTGCCGATTAGGGCATTTCTTTTGGAGAAATGAGTAATAATTATTGAAAGAGATAATTTCGTCATAGTGTCATGTTTTTTATTAAGAAATATCCACACAAAAGTTTTTTACTTCAAGTAAACTGTTATGTTCATATGTGTAGATTGACAGATGACATTGTTTTCTCTGAGGTAGTCCTAAAAATACAAGTAAATAAATAATGTTCTGAATGGACTCTTCCAAGTTAGTGACACTTTGTCAGTGTTACCTTGAGATACTGAAGTAGTCTCCTCCAAAAGGAGACCCACCCAATTACTTCTTACAAATGTGTCATCTTTATCTTTACACTTGATCCATGATTTTCGGTTTACTCTCTCTTTCTATGTATTTTCTACTCTCTTGCCTAAAAAACATTGACAAAGTAATTTTAGCTCTTTTTTTGTAATAATAAGGTCACAAAAGTTCAGAGGCCTCCATTCTTTTGAGTTATAAGAGTATTAAGAAGAAAACAATGTTAAATTATTGATTCAACTGTAAACTACTACATCATGAAAGAAAACCTTTTCTTTTTATGAATGCAATGATCTTAATTACAGACCAGTTCCATTCCTTATCCCACAAATGTTCTGCTTGAGAAACAACACTGTAAACAGATTTCAAGTCCAGTAGGAACCATCCATAGGCCCCATTTGAGGCACAACACTTTCAGAAGAAATGTAACAGATGTCGGGATTACCAAAGTGAGTCATGCTCTGCCACTAACTGTCCTGAAAAGATTCAAATTAATAACTTTATCAAATAGGCACAATTCATATGTGTGAAAGTTACTTCAGTTTTTTTACAAAAATGTTTTATTAAAAACATTGTGTTTGAATATAAAGTTGGAATTCTCTGCTTTTGTTCAGAGAACTGTTTGTGCAACATTTTGTTTAAATTGGATTAGTACCATGTTAATTTTACATTGCCTCTGGTGAATAGCCACGGGACTATAATCTCTGCCAGTAATTTGTCACAGCAGAATCCTCCGGAGGGCCATACAAAACATTTGTGCAATACAGATTAGACAGCAGAAGTCATATCTTAGATTGTTAATAAATGTTAATGACAAAACCCAGCTGGTAAAGCTTGGAAATAAGATCTAATGCTTCATGCCTATTGCCAAAAGAATGTTTAAACAGAGATTTCCATTACTCAAAGGTGAACTAGTACAGTCAATCTGTGAATTAAAAAATCACGACCTTCTAATTATTTAAAAACAACCTTTCAGATTCACAACCATAAAAGTCTATGTTTCCAAGTTGTAAACTTTGGTGGGGGTGGGGGGCTTTTTGGTAACTGGGTAGGCAATAGCTATAAAATATTAATAAATATCACATAAAATGGGCCCTAACTTAGAAAACAAGGAAGTAATACCCAAACATTCTGGATTTGGTATCTTTGGTGTATATACTCTGTAACACTGACTTTACGAAGTTCTAGTTATGATACATTAAAGGGGTAATTTAGTTTCCTTCCCTCCCCTACATCTCCATGAAAATATACTATAGAAATATTTTTAAACCAAAACAAATACTTGAATTAAATTGTTCTACGAATATTCAAGTTAAGGTGATCATTTTAATCCTTGTGTTGAGGACTAAGAACTAAGATTCGGGTAGGATGTGGGTCCCTTACCGTATTTGTGCACAGTAGATCTGTTTAAAACTAAGCTGATATGTTTAGTTAAAACAACACAGACTTCATTGGCTGACATCAGCACTATCTTGTCCAGCCTCCTGCTTATCCGCTCAGAGTAATTAATTTGATTAATTTATAAGTAATTTAGCCAGGGATAGGATGTAAATCTTTGTTTAAGAAAACAGTTGGAGGTCCAAGTCTTGGTTAAAAACTGTGTCTTGAAAGCATCCAGGCCCTCCTACTGACTTGTCAGCTCTGGGTTATTTTCAGAAAACTTTACTTGAGTTCCTTAGTTTAGTTGTAAGCTTTTTTCCCACAGACATACATGATATGTGTGAGTGGGAGAGTATGTAGTGGCCACTTTTTCGCCGCTGTTTAGTCTAGTGTATGTATGTTTACATCTCCTCTCTGGATTTATAGGCAGCCAAGGCAAAATAAAGATTATACTCTCTTGATTGAGGAGTCTTTAACCCAGAGCACCTGGCAACAGAAAGGATTTCTGTCACTAACCTCTAGTTTTTTGTGTGTACATGTGTGATGATTATTAATGCTGGATTCTTCATTAAAAATTCAAGGCTTTCTTTATATGTTTTAGAACTAAAATGTTTCAAGTTTTAAAATGTTAAAATGTTTATAAAGTAACCTAAAATAAAATAATCAACTTTTTATTTTTTCTGCTTGTAAATTTACTTGCTCAGTGGTTTAAAAAAAAAAGGCAACCCTTACAGCATTATAACATAGAAAAAAAAATCACCAGTAACCTGATCTCCTCCTCAGGCAGATATAACAATTTGGTGTACTTTTCCTTTTTTAAAAAAATTTATTTTTTTAATGAAACATACCGTCCACTCCAAAGAAGAGAAAGGATTCATATACACCACAACCCCCACCTCCTCGGTTACGAAACAGCGGTGTCAGTGCTGGGGAGGCCTGTGTGCCTTCTCCACCGGGTCCTCTCCAGAGGGGATTACTTCCCTGAATTTGGTCTTTATTATTCCTCTGCTTTTCTTTATCATTTTATAAGACATATTTAAAATATTGATAAACCACACAGTTTCCTTTTGTCTGTTCTTAAATTTTATATACATGGGATCATTCTCTTTGAATTATTCTTCTGTGACCACCTTGTATGACTCAGAATTACTTGAGATTTAGCTATTTTGATGCTACCTCTAGTTAATTTTTATTACTTCATAAAACTTAAACATATGAATATACCCCTATTTATCCAGTCTTCTCTGAGTAAATTTTTTATTCAAGTTTTTTTTTAAATTTATGGATTTTCCAGAGAGAAACATTGGTTTGTTGCTCCACTTATTTACACATTCATTGGTTGATTGTTTCATGTGCCCTGACTGGGGATGGAACCCACAACCTTGACTTATTGGGATGATGGTCTAACCAAATGAGCTACCCGGCCAGGGCCCCCAGTTTTCTTTAATAAGACAACACAAAATTTTCCTGCATGTAAGAGAAGTATAAGAGTTTCTCTAGTGTTTATATCTAAAAGTGGAATTTTTCTTAGCAGGGATTGCTCATTTCTTTTCATCACTAAATATTGTCAGATTACTTTCTAAAGTAGCTGTGCAAACCTGCAGCTCCTGGTGCAGTTCCCATTGTGTGTTGTGTAGCAGTTATTCTTCACCCTGTGTGCAATGGCAGTTGAGATGTATTCACTTTTTCCAGTTTGGTGGGTGTAATAGTATCATGTTGTAGCTTAAATGTTTGTTTCCCAGATCGACTTTGAGCATCATCTCATATGTTTCTTAGCCACTTACATGTCCTTATTGTAGACCGCTTTTTTATGTCTTTTGCTCAAAAGAAGTAAATCAATAGGTAATCAGGATTTTGGAGTTATCAGATACAGAATTTGAAATAACTACTAACACTATATTCTAGAAAGTAGGTGATGACAGAAATGTAATGATGAGTAGAATCTTTCGAGTCGTATAGCAATGCTGGAACTGAAAAGTATTGTGAGTGAAATGTAAGAATTCAGTGGAAGACTTAAGAGCAGATCAAGTATAGCAGAAGCAAGGATGTGTGAAGTCAGTAAAAAGTATCCAAACTGAAGCAAGATAAGGGGGGAAAAGATGTAAAATAACAGCAAATACCATAAACAACATATGGAATAGAGTATATGAGACTGACCACCTTTTGTGTAACTGCAGACCCCTGTCTTAGTCCATTTGGGCTGCTATAACAAAATACCACAGACTCCGTGGCTCATAAACAACAGAAATCTGTTTCTCACTGTTCTGGAGGCTTAAAGTCTAAGATCAGGGTGCGCACACCTTGTCAGGTTCTGTGTCTGGTGAGGGTCTGCTTTCCAGTTCATAAATGGCCATCTTTTTACTGTGTCTTCACAGGGTGGAGGGGGCTAGGGAGCTTTGTAAGACCTCATTTATAAGGGTATTAACCTAATTCATAAAGGCTTGCCTTCCTGACCTAATCACTTTCCAAAGGCCCCATCCCCTGACACCGTCACATTGGGGATTAGGTTTCAACATACGAATTTTCAGAAGATGCAAACATTCAGCCTATAGCAGCCTCCTGGAGAAAATAGAAAATACAGGGAGGAAGCAATATCTGAAGAAATATTGGATGAGAATTCTATAGAAGTGAAAAAGATATCAAGTCATAGATTCAAGAATATCTACTAACTCTCAGCAGGATAAATACAAAGTAAATCACATCTAGATGCATCATAGAAAAGTTGTCAAAAAACAGAGAAAATCTTAAAAAGCTCTAGGGGTGGAGGGAGACATTACTTTTATAGGAGCAGCAATAAGACTACAGATGGCTTTTCAACAAAAGTGAAGTAATACATAAGACAGTGGAATAATATCCTTAAAGTACTGGACGAAAATAACTACCAGCTTGAAGTTCTGTACCCAGCGAGAACGTCCTTAAATGAAATTGACATAAAACTTTCAGACAAATGAAATTAGAAAATATTTTGAACTTAAAAAAATAATGTAAATACAACATATCAAGACATGAGACTTAATGAAAGCTGTTCTTAGGAGGAAATTTATAACCTCAAGTGCCCTTAGAAAATAAGAAAAGCATAAATTCTATTCTCTTACCACTTTCAAATAGTCAGTAAAAGAATAAGACATTAAGGAAATTAGAAGCAAAAGAAATAACCCAGATGAGTAAAACTTAATGAAATAGGAGGAAAATATACAACAAAATAAAGCAAAAAGTTGTTTTTGAAAGGAACCTCCTCCTTGGCAATGAGTATTCAAAGACAAAAAGAAAAAAAGCACTGGGTCCTCATACCAGGAATAAAAAAGTGGGGCTGCACACTCCGCAGACATTTACAGAGAGAAGAGGGTGGTATGAAAATTTGTATGCGGTTTTGAGAAATAGAACTTACAAAACTGACTCAAGAAGAGACAAAATATAAGTAGTTATATAGTTATTAGAGAAATTGCATCCATAGTGAACAACCTTCACACAAAGAAGTCTTCAGAACCAGAAGAGTTCACACTTGAATTTTAGTAAACATTTTAGAAATAACACTAAATTTATACAATTGTTTTTGAAAACTAGGAAGAGGGAACACCTCTCACTTTTTTTAAATGAGACCAGCATAGTCTTGATCTTAAAATCTGATAAAGATATTATAAGAACAAAATAAATTGTCCAGTCTCATGAACATAAGATATAAAACATAAGTATCAACAGTCCAGTTTATTTATTAAACAAAGGCAAAGTTGGGTATTTACCACCATAAAAGGATAAAGGGGCAAAGATTAAGTGATCATATAAAAATGCAGAAAAAGAATCGATCCATAATCATTCTTAGTGAACTCAGAATGGAAGGGAAATTTCTTAATCTAATAAGGGATATTTACATAAGAACAATCTTTCTTAAGAAAAGTTTGTTTCCTGAGATCGGGCATAAGAGAAAGATGCCCTCTATCACAGTTTATCAACATTGTACTAAAGGTTCTAGCGTAATAGGCCAAAAGAAAGAAAGGGTGGATCAGTCGCAAATGAAAAAGTAAAACTGCTGCTATTTTCAGATGACAGACACTATTATATTCTTAGAAAACCAAAAAGGGTCTGCAGGTAACCTACCAGAATTAATGACTTAGTAAGTTTGTGGCAAACAAAGTCAGTATATAAAGCTCAATTTCAGTTCTCTATACTAGGTACAATTAGAGAAGGAAAATTTTTAAACTGGCATGTAAAACAGCACCTAAAAACACCAAATACCTAGGAGCACATTCAAAGGAAGATATTACTCTTAGTATATAGCGAAGGATAAAAATTTTAAAGTTAAAGAAAACCTAAATAATGGGAAAAGTAAACCATGTTCACTGATTAAAGAATCGATGGTTTTGGCCAGATTGATCTGTAGATTCAGCATAATCAAATCCCAGCAGGACTTTTTTTTTCCAGCTTTAGAAACAGATTTATATGAAAACACAGGGGTTAAGAATAACTAAGGAAATTTTGAAGAACAGCCAAAGGTTGAAGACTTTTTCAGATATCAAGAGTTATTATCACAAGACTTGAATAGGAACTAAGAAAGTGTACTTTTAATGCAAGGATACAGACAATCAGGTTAGAAGGTCCAGAAACAAACCTACACATACAATGGGCAGAGGTGACAGGACTGGTGATAACTGCTAAGCAGTGTGTGTTTTGGGGAGGGGGGGTGTTTCACAGCAAGTATTGCTAGGTCAGTTAGTGCTCTTATGTGGGAGGAGTTCAATTGCGTATGAATTACTCATCTAAATGAATAGTCAAGAGGGCAACAAAGTATTTTTAAGACTGAGGCAAAAACTTCCTTAAATTGGACATAGGAGCACTAGCCAAAAAAAGATAAGAAAGCCAGACAGATGAATTTGGGCTATATTAAAAATAAGTCAAAAATACCATTACGGCAGTAAAAAGGCAAGATAAAATAGTGGGAAATATCTGGAATTTAAGCAAGTGACAAAGGACTTACCCAGGATACAGGTGGGGCAAAAGTAGGTTTACAGTTTATATAAAAAATATAATAAGTAATATGAAAAATAAACTTTCCCATACAACTGTAAACTTCCTTTTGCCCCTCCCTGTGTATAAAGAATGACAAACATCAATAAAGATGGATAGCCAAGTAGAGCAAAGTGCCAAGTAGTTGCATAGGAACTTTGTAAAAGGAGATAAACAAATGCCATTAAAAATATTAAAACATGTTCGACCTCATTAGTCTTTGAAAAATAAAGTCACAATGAGATACTACTACATAATCTGTAAGAACAGCCTAAATGAAAAGAAATTGACATTACCCAGTATTGGCGGGAACATTGAACACAGACAGCAGTGCTCACATGGAAGTCGAAATTTGTACTGCTACTTGGAAAAACTGATGATATTTACTACTACGGAAATTCTCATACCCTAATGACCCAGCAGTTTGAATCATAGGTACATAGCCAAGAGAAATGCATACAAATATGTACCAAAGGATGTGTACAATATGTTCATATTAGCTTTACAATACAAAACTGGAAACTAACCCAAATGTCTCTCAGTGGCGGAATGAATAAATCGTGTATTTTTCCAGTGGAATGCCAAATAGGAACCTGAATCATCAATTATACATAATAATGAATTTGAAAATAATGTTAAGTGAAAGAAGCCAGCTATAAAGTAATATATACGGTCCAACTGCATTTATATAAAGTTCAAAGCAGTCAAAACTTAATCATGATGTTAGAAAACAGGGTAGTAGTTATGTTTGGGGAAGGATGGAAACACAGGGACATCTCGGGTTCTGAGCAGTGTTTGTTTCCTGATCTGGATGGTGGTTGAGTGGTTCATTTTGCGAAGTTTTATCAAAAGGTATACACACTTGTGATTTGGATTTTGCAATTACTCAATAAATGTTTGTTTTAAAGATGCCACATACCTATTGACCTAGCTCTTTTATTTTGAGGTTCTGTCCTAAAGAAAGAGAAGCACCTATCTCTAAAACAATATAGAAACATTTGTGTGTGAGGTTAGACAATAGGGTGTTTAATTGCAGCATTGCTCATAGTAACAAAAGTCTCTGTTACTGAGAGAGTGGTTAAACAAGGCATGGGATGTGCATTCTGTGGGATGTTACACATGTATTTTAAAGACTTCTCGTCATGTGCCCAGGTTTTTGTATGAGCCTGGAGTAAAGAGTGGAAAGGTGTATCGCTACCCGAGATGGGAGTAGAATTAGTGACAGTGTAGGGACAATGACTGAATTTTTCTGGGTACATTTTTGTGTAATTAACCATTTCTTAGGTGCTGCTCTTGCCATTGATCATTGGGCCAATTTATTGTGCTGTCATCAGACTCTCTTCCCTTCAACTTCTGCTGTCTTAGGCCATTAAGCTAACTTCAGTCACAGATTGGGCCATGAAAGATTATGGTTTATAACAAGAGGAGAAATAATGGAAAGGGTTTTAAAAGAGAACCTGATCATTTCTAAGTAATATGCAGCTCATAGAATTGGCAGTGCGTGGCTGTATGACGGGTACTGTCAAACAGGATTATAATCACGAAAATTACATGAAATACATTTATTTCTTCTAACATTAAGGATCTGGCTTGTTTATTTCTTTCAAGCGAGAGCAAGAAAGTCAAATGGCTCGCCTTAAAAAACAGCAAGAAGAATTGGAACAGATGAGACTACGTTACCTGGCTTCTGAGGAGAAAGATACAGTAAAAACTGAGCGACAAGAATTGTTGGATATAAGAAATGAATTGAACAGGTATAGTAACTAGAACATTACATTTCTTTTTCATAAAAAAAACAGAAGTTCTAATAGGACAGCCTCTTACAATTTTTTTTTAATCTTCACCTGAGGATATGCCCTTTGACTCTAGAAAGAGAGGAAGGGAGATTGAGAAACATCAGTTGGCTGCCTCCCATATGTGCCCTGACCAGGGATTGAACCTGCAGCCTTTTTGGTGCATGGACAACACTCCAGCTGAGCCTACAGCCAGGGTTAGAACAACCTTTAAATTGGTTATTGGTCCAGGGAAAGTATGTCGGGTCTGTCAAGAATAAAGCAGATCGTGTACTATAAAAAATAGCTGATTTGTAGTCATGCCAAAGAACATTATTACACTCAAAATTTTTATCATGAATGTAGCTGTCATAAATCTATTTAGCTTTTTCATGTTTATTCATAGCACTAGTATCTTAAAATTTATATTTGTGTAACTACAGGATTATTGCTACTGTTTCAAGATAATTGAATTTTTTATTACAAAAAAATACGAGAAATTTCTAATTTAGTTACAATAATAATGTAAATAATAGCTTTTATTTATTGAACTCTTACTGTGTGCCCAGAGCTATTTTAAACGCCTCATGTACTTGTTTTCTTTTCTTTTATCTTCAAAGCAACTTTTTGAGGAAGCTGTTATCCCCATTCTAGAGATTAGGAAACCAAGAACTAAAGAAATTTTAAGTACCCTTTCCAAGGTCACAGAGCTAGTTCTGATTCTAGAAGTTGTCTTTTTAACTCCTCTGCTACACAGGGCTTCTCTGTAGTGTCATGTTCATCTTAGTTACAATTTCAACAGCATTTCATGTTAGAAAAGTTACCTTTAGGAATTAACATAAGAACAAATTATAGTCTTTTTGGAGTTCAGTTTTAGGGAAAACATTTTAACTTAGTTTATCAAGAAATAGTATTTGTTTTAGTAAAGTATACTGCCTTAGCTTGGGGTGCCATAAAGTGCTGACCCGTGGGTGGGTGGCTTAAATAATAACCATTTATTGTCTCAATTCTGGAGGGTAGAGTTCAAGATCACTTGTCAGCATGGTAGGTTTCTAGGGAGGACTCCCTTTCTGACTTGCAAACAGTGGTTTTCCCACCATCCTCACGTGGGAAGAGAGAAAGCAGGCTTCCTGGTGTATCTTTGCACTGATCCCATTAGAGGTCTTCATCCTCACAATCTCATCTAATCCTAATCATCTCCAGTCACAGACCATCACATTGGAGAATGAAGCTTCAGCATGTTAATATGGGGACATGCAGTTCAGTTCATTTGACAGAATATCCTATGACATCTCCATGTATGAGCTGGGAAAACTCAGTCACTATATTAGGTGGGTTCAGAGCTGAATTAAATAAGTACATTTAGGATATTAATGTATAAATATACATTATTGTTGGAAAGGTCCAACAGTACATAAGTTGGAAAAGGTCAAGGTCTATGGTGCTATGCTGTAAGGCCCAATTCATGCTATTCTTCTTTTATTCAGCAAATATTTATATGACGTCTACTGTGTTGTAGACTTGGATGATATAACAAATTAATTATAATATGATCCTTGCCTTTCAAAATTTTGCTATCATATAGTCATGCATTGCTTAATGACAGGGATACATTCTGAGAAATACATTGTTAGGTCATTTTACCATTATGTGGACATCACAAAGAACACTTACACAAACATAGGTGGTAGAGCCTGCTGCACACTGGTGCTGTGTGATAGAGCCTGTGGTTCCTGGGCTACAAGCCTGTACAGCACATTCCTGACAAAACAGTGCCAGATTAAATCAAACACAAGAGAAAGTGATGCAGTCGAGAGATGCAGTAAATAGATGTATGAGGCTGCTGCCTACACAACGTTTATAGAAAACTTCTTTTCTTGTAAGTAGAAAGAGAACAGTCAAATAAAGATTAAAAATACAGTATAATAAAAATGTAAGTCACTGAGTTAGGCATTCATTATCACTATCAGGTGTGATAATGTCCTGTACACAGTTATGTGCACTACTTTTGTGTGGCTAACAGCACATTGGTTGCTTACACCAACATTACAGACACGTTACTCACTGCATTAGGACCTAAGGATGGCCACTATGTCACTCAGCAATGAATGACTATAGCGCTTTTCTGGTTTCAGTTTAGCAAATATATATTAAGCCCCTGTTGTTTGCTAAGTGCTGTTTTAGTGGCTTAGATGAAGATAACCATTTTCTCTATCAAATTCGTTGGGTCATCCGAACTTGAATGTTATCTTTAATAGTTTAATAAATTAGGATTCAGAAAAACTGAATCCAACAAAATTAAATATATTAGTCAAAAGCAGAGTGAGTCCTCTGTATAAATTATAAAAATCTTTTTTTATTATAACTCCTTAACTTTAAAATTTTTATTGTATTTTATTGATTGTGCTATTAGGTCCTGATATTTCCCCCTTAGCCCCTCTCTACTAAGCCCCCCTCACTCCTTCAGGCAATCCTCCCACCATAGTTCCTGTCCATGAGTCCTATGTGTAAGTTCTTTGGCTAGTCTATGCTCTCCTTTACATCCCCATGGCTATTCTGCAACTACCTATTTCTGCTTCTTCACCCATTCCCCACAATTCCTCCCATCTGGCAACCATCAAAACACTCTGTATCCATAATTCTGTCTCTGTTTTTGTTTGCTTAGTTTGTTTTTTAGATTCAATTGTTGATAGATATGTATTTTTTGTCATTTTATTGTTCATAGCTTTGATCATCTGTTTCTGAAATAAGCCCCTTTAACATTTCATATACTAATGGGTTAGTGATCAACTACTATAGTTTTTTGTCTGGGAAGCTCTTTATCTGCCCGTTAATTCCGAGTGATAGCTTTGCTGGGTAGATCCATCTTGGCTGTAGATCCCTGCTTTTCCTGACTTTGAATATTTCTTGCCAATCCCTTCTAGCCTGCAAAGTTTCTTTTGAGAAATTAACTGACAGTCTTAGGGGAACTCCCCTGTAAGCAACTTTTCTTTTTCTGCTTTTAATATTCCCTCCTTAACCTTTGGCATTTTGTTTTTTAAAAATATTTTAATTGGTTATGCTATTACATTTGTCCCATTTGTTTACTCCCGTTTATTCCCCTCTGCCCTGCACCACCCTCCCACCCCTTATTTCATGTCCATCGGTCGTACATATAAGTTCTTTGGCTTCTCCACTTTCTATACTATTCTTAACCTCCTCCTACATTTATTTTGTACCTACCAGTTATGCTTCTTATTCCCTGTACCTTTTCCCCCATTCTCTCCCCCTCCCCCCTTCAATAACCCTCCATGTGATCTCCATTTCTGTGATTCTGTTCCTGTTCTATTTGCTTAGTAGTTTGAGTTGTTGTTTTTTTTAAATATAACATTTGACATTTTAATTAAGATGTGTCTTGGAGTGGGCCTCTTTGCATCCCTCTTTGGGGACTCTGTACTTCTTGGACTTGCATATTTATTTCCTTCACCAAATTAGGGAAGTTTTCTTTCATTATTTTTTCAAAGAGATTTCCAATGTCTTGCTCTTTCCCTTCTGGCACCCTGTGATGAGAATGTTGGACCTCTTAAAGTTGTCCAGAAGCTGCTTATCCTATCATTTTTTTGGATTCTTTTTTCTCCTTGTTGTTCTGATGGGTGGTTTTTCGCTTTCTTATGTTCCAAATCATTGATTTGATTCTTGGCTTCATCTACTATACTGATGTTTCCCTGTAAATTGTTCTTTATTTTAGTTTCATCTCTGACTGGGTCTTTTTTTATGCTGCTGAAGTCCTCACTAAGGTCCTTGAGCATCCTTATAACCAGTGCTTTGATCTCTGCATCTGATAGATTGCTTATCTCCATTTCATTTAGCTCTTTCTCTGGAGTTTTGATCTATTCTTTCACTCAGGTAATGTTTATCTCTTCATTTTGGCAGCCTCCCTGTGTTTCTGTGTATTAGGTAGAGCCGCTTTGACTTCATGTCTTGGTAGTGTGACCTAATGGTAAGTGTCCTGTAGGATCCAGTGGCATAGCCTCCCCTATCATCCAAGCTGAGTACTCAAAGTGGACCCTTTGTGTGGGCTGAGTACACCCTTCTCTTATAGTTGAGCCTTGGTTACTGTTGTTAGATAATGAGAGGGATTTACCCAGGCTGGTCAGCTGCAAGGATTGGCTGTGACCACTTAATATGATCCTCCACCCTCCGGACAGGGGCAGGGTGGTGGTACTCCAACATGGTCTGCAGCTGTCCACTGGGTACACTGGCCCTGGGGTTTCCTGGGTGGTACAGGCCAAGGCCAACCCCCACCTGTGTTTTGCCAAGGGCTGCCCTGCCTGAGCTATAAAGCAATCTCAAATGACTGCTACTTGTGCTGGGGTTGGAGATTCCTAAGTGAAGTCAGGCTTTGAATCTAGGCTGGCTACTGCTAGTGCCAGGCTTGTTGCTCACTGAGACCAGCTGTGACTTGTTTGAGAGGATTTAGGAAGTTGTGCAGCATGACCCAAGACCCCATTAATATGGAAAAACAACTTGGGTAAGCTCACAAGAAGGCATTTCAAACAGTGTTAGCCAGGTTGATAGTCTCATAAGGTCTAGCTTTTAGGCTCTGTAGCTTTGTGGTGCAGAGGTTTAGAAAAGGCACAATGGCCTCTGCTCACTTTGATGCCAGACACTTCAGTCTCTCCCTGTACACCACTGGTGTCTTACAGCTGCTACCCTGCTGCTGGAGCTCAGAGGGAGGGAGTCTGAGTAGGTGAGTCCATTGTGGATTCTTTAAGAGGAACTGCTTGGGGCTCCAGCAGTTTCTTTCATTGACTCAGTCCTCACTGATTTTTGCAGCCAGAAGTTGTAGGGACTTACCTTCCTGGCACGGGAACCCTGGGCTGGAGGGCCTGGTGTGGGTCTGGGACTCCTCACTCCTAAGTTCGCTCCCAAATTTTTTTCTACCACACACGAGTGTGGGACCACCCTGTTCCACATCTGTACCTCTCCTACCAGACTGAATGGATGTGGTTTCTTTAATTTCGTAATTGTCAGACTTCCATTCCACTCGATTTCTGACAGTTCTGAATGATGGTGGTTCTATATTTTAGTTGTAATTTTGATGTGGTTGTACGAAGAGGTGAGCCATGTCTGCCTATGCCACCATCTTGACTGGAAGTCGTAAGAAAAATGTTAAGTGATAGACATATTGAAAAAACAGTTCACGTAAGGAAGCCTTGGAGGATTTAAGTGGCTACTAATAATGGTGTGACGTGGCTGCCAAAAGCCAGTAGAGTTAGGGACATTCATAAAAGTAGTGCTCAGGTACTCAGAACCTCTAGGGCCTTCTTAACCAATGTGCAATACACTTGAAGGGGAATCAGCTACCTAGAGAGCTTCCAAAGGAGTGTGACCAAGAAGGGTTTTTTCTTGTATTTATTTTTTTCCATTACCATTTAGTCCCCTTATATCCCCCTCCTCTCTGCAGTCACCACACTGTTGTGTTGAAGTGGTTCTAAGATTAAGGGATATTGAACTTGAAGAGAACTCTTGGGCAGAGTATGTAATAGGTAGCTGCCTTTACGTATCTGGAAAGTTCTGATATTAAAAAGTAGTAAAGTAGTAGGTTATCCTTGAGCAGAATCACAGCTGGATATTAGAAAGCATAAAGGCATACTAAGTTCAATATGAGAAGGTACTTTGTAGATCTTCAACAGAAGTTCTATGAAATAGTAGGTTCTTAGTGACAGGAAGTGTATGAATGGAGTCCAGACATAGTATTTGTCAGGGAAGTAAAGTTTCCTTTGATACCATTATGGGCTTCATCAGCTACAGGGTTCTAAGATCCTATAGTTACCGTGATTGATGATTTGCATTTTAGTAAAGCCTTGGTAGAGATAAGCAATCAGGTGTGTGAAAGGTTTGTTTATCCTTATGTATAAACAGATGAATGAGGAAATGGTTGAACTTTTTGGTACATGATTTATTGTATGTCATAATTTGCCTAAATTACCTCTTCCTCCAAGAGATTGCTAAGAATTAGGACAGAGGAAACAACTATTCAGAAATCTTCCCTTATGCAATGCACACGAATTGCCCAAACTGATACCAATATCCCATTAACCACTTGATTTCTCCCCCGCAGTCCCAAAGCACAGTGCCTCTCTGTGTGGACTTTTTGGTTTTTTCCTGAAAACAGATGGAGGTAGTTGGTGTCCTTGGACAGTATTCTCTTCCTAATTTTTTTGTGAATCGGTTGAAGTTTCAGAGGGTCATCTGTACAAATGAAGCTGTAGTCTACCACCAGATCTGCACCCAGTCTGGGGCGCCGTCCTCCTGTCCGTGAGAGCAGGACTCGCTTCGCAGCGGCTCTTCTCTTGCCCGCTGCACGTGGAAACTCAGGAGTGGGTTTGGATCTCATTGACGTGCTTGCTCCGAACTCCATCCAGAACAGGGGCTTCGATGTGACTACTTTATCCTGTTTATAAAGACAAACTTAGGAGTAGTTGCAAATTAAAACACTTTTGTAGCCAGTTACATAGAAGAGTATAAAGTTACATTTTAACTGTACATTCTAAATTAAACTAAAACATACTCCATGTCTGCACTTGCCCTTACTATCATTTGGTAAGCACGTTCTTTATTTTCAAGGCAGTTTGATTAATGATACCCTATGAGAAATACCCAAATTCCACGTGGCACCTGCTCTCCTTTCTTACTTGAAAATATCTATACAAAGTCTTAAAATGTACATGTATAGAATTTTACTTTCTATGAATAATTAGTTAAATAAACTCCATAGCAGTAAGGACTTTTCTTTTTGATTCATTAGTGAAAAAAGTAGTATACAGCATCACATATATAGTATTACTTCTTTAGGAAAATATGTATTTAAAATACATACGCATTTTTAATTGAAAAGCAATATAGAAAACTATTACTTAGATTGATCTTTGGATGAGATTATAACTTATTTTTTACACATTTCCAAAATTTCTACAGTTTTCATAATTAGAAAAACAAGTATTGTTTTTAAAACTGTCTTTTATAAGTGTGCTAACTCTGACCTGCCAAGTGTAACACTGGTTTTTGTTTTCTTCCTGAAAATATTACTAAAAATGTATCTTACCATTAAATCATTTTGTTTTAAATGGCGTTCTTAAGAAAATCAAAACAATATTTGTTGCCTGCTACAGTGGTATTTGTTCTTGACTTCTCAGGTTAAGGCAACAAGAACAAAAACAGTATGAGGATTCCAGAGAGATTGCAAGTGGAAAAATGGATGGTCCACATGGCAGTGCATTGGAAGGAGGTTTGGATGATTATTTGACTCGCCTAATAGAAGAAAGGGATACTTTGATGAGGACGGGTGTGTACAATCACGAGGACCGAATAATAAGTGAACTTGACCGACAGATCAGAGAGGTTTTGGCAAAGAACAGTACCAGTAATTAATAACATTTGGAAAATCTTTATAGACTACAGGTCCAAATTTTAATTTCATTGTAAAACCCTCAAATGAAGGTAAGATGGATGTTTTAAGATGCAGTTTTCAATTTTTATAAGCAAAATTTTATATGCTATTGTATAGTATTTATTTGATTTTATTTACTTTATGCTACCTCCCATTCTGGTTTAATTTGTAATTGCATTTTATATACTCATTTTAAATGACTCCTCCCTGTTTCCTATAATTTATAATTTTATGGCTAACTTTCAAAATAGCTTTTCCTAAATTTGTTCTAGGAGAAATGACTGCAGCGATTTCCAGTTATACAACTTTCCATATTGAGCCAAAAGAGTGTGTTGTACTTTAAACATGTTGTGTCTTAGTCATTTGAATATAGATATCTTAATTATTTAGACCAATTGTAAATGTAACCCATTTTATTTAACTCATTTAAAAAGTCTTGTTTAAACCATTTACAAATGACAAGCTTGAGAACAGAAAGCAGGATCAGTGCAGAGAAGCCATATAATTTTGAGAGACAAATCAGTCATTTAAATAGTTAATACAGATTAAACTTGTTTCAAGAACTATTTAACTTTCTAATTTTCATTTTTCTCTTAACTATTAAGAATATGAAGTAATAGCTTAATAAGGTCCTTGTCAGCCTCCTGCTTGAGACCAAATCGTTTTCCTTTGTTAATTCTATATTAGAACATGGAAACAGACATTTAAAGGCTTTAGTTGAGAAAATAAACATTTTTTCTCACCCTCATTTTAATCAATCTTTTTCTAAAAGTACATGAGATTAAATCATTGGGTTTAAGTGCCATGTCTGTATAAACTTAAGAATTCCTTTACATCATATTCTTCAGAGCCAATATTTGCCCTCAAAGCATCATTTCCCACATCCTTTTACAGGGTGCCGAAAGGTTTATTACAAAATTTACAGATTTGGTGAGTCTTTAATATCTAGTTTGGAATTTCTGATTCCCAAAGATAATTTAAGTATGTACTTTAGGAAATTACACATATATATTAGTTACTGATAAATTCTACGATAGCAGAACAGGCTATTTGGTAACACTAAATTAACTTTTTGTTGCTTTCCAAGGAGGTGTGTATCTTGTTCGGAAGATTAAAATCCCTACATGCATTGTATGGTTTTTTTCTTTATTAACAAAGTATTAATCTAAAAACAACCCAGCAGTAAATAACAGAAATTACTGGATGAGAGAATAATGAATGTGAATCATAGCAGGAATCTGAAATATTAATTATGGTTAGGCATTTTCTCTCATTGATTTTTGTGCCACATCAATGGAGCCGAGTATTCTTTTTGTCCGAAGGTCCCCGGTGGAATGCAGTGACCAAGCCTTCGGTTGCAGTGTGCGCTGCGTGTGACTGATCTCAGACACTAGAGGGGGCCTTAGATTTAAAGATAGGAAAAGGACTTTTCTAAAATGGATGTGTGGTTTATTTTGCCTTCTGTAAAGCTATCTTTTGGCTATGTATTTTAAGAAATAAAATCAAAATTGTATGCATGTTTGAGTTCCTGAGCAACGTTACTTTGTTCTAAACTGAGTGAGGAAGTGCTTGACGCCTCCCGTACCAAGTTACTTTGTATCTTTGTGTCTGGTTTTTAAGGGCTTACATTGCGTATGCTTTCTACATGTCTTAAAACTGCAAGAGTGAAATTTTACCACCTCTTTGTAGTCCTTTAGCAACAGCCATTTCATCTGTATGTGGCATTTAGCATATTTATATTGATTGCTCTAAAAGTATTGCCAATCCCTGGGAATTGAGTATGACCACAGTAGATGAATAAATTAAGCAAGTGAGTGGTGAATGAATAAATTTCCTCATTACTACATATAACAGCAGACCTTTCATCACTATTTTAACGTGAAATAAATTTCACCTTCAAAGTGTTTGTGATTCCTTCACATGGAGAAAGTCGTTTCCACATCTAAGGTTGGCACATGCTGTGTGGGAGGGGTGCCCGGGTCTCTCCATAGGTACATGCCAGCAGGTTCCTTCTAGAGCCGGGTTCCTGTTGCACGTGTGGAACTTTGAGTGTGATGACTAAGGGATGTTTGGGGGCACTGCACAGACATCGTAACAGGAGGTCGTGTAGTGTAATCAGATGGCTTTCTTGTCTACTTATACTGCTCTGTCCAGATACTGCCCAGCATGAATCTGAGTTCTCAGACCTTCCCAATACATGCTGCTTGTCCTCAGCCACCGCAGAAGGGACTGGCCTGGTTCTTGCAGTCGATAAGAAGGGTCCTCTGGTAGCACGATTGCATTTTTAAACTGTGGCCTCTCGCTACTCTTATGTCCAGGTTGACTGAATACCCAATTTGATTTTTTTTATAAAGTCATATAGCATAAATAAAACTCACAATTTTAAAATATACAATCCAGTGGTTTTTAGCATATTCTGCAGTATGTAGCCATCACTACTAACTCTTGAACAGTATCGTCATCCGCAAAAGAAACCCCATACCCATTAGCTATGATGCCCGAGTCTTCCCGCCGCCCCCCCTCCCCCGTCCCTTAATAACTACTAACTTCCTTTCTGTCCCTGTTGATTTGCTTATTCTGGACATTTCATATAAATAAAACCCCAAATGTAAAACTGGAAATATTAGAAAACTTGAAGTATTTTTCCATGATGAGTTTCTGTGATATACAAAATTTACTTAGATGTTGAACTAAATGATGGATGCGGAAGGCAGACACAGGGTATGACAGTTTGTCCATCAGTTAAGAATACAGCTCACCCGTTCTACTGTCTGGTACCTATTAAAGCAGTGACCAAAAATAATAGTGAAAGATAGATAATGTTCTGCTGTAACATCCCGGAGCAACCCTGTGAAGTTGGAAATGGATTTTTGACAAGGTCTATATCACACCATTAGTAATCTTACCAAAATGGTTCTCTTTCCCACAAGTTTTATAGAATTTGGAGCTAATGAGAAGCGTAGTCACCCAGAACATAAGGCCCCTGAGGACAGAGGTCAGGGTCTATCTTACTTCCTGCTACGTGCCAAGACTAAAATAGTGCCTGCCGCATGTAGACACTCAGTATTGGCTGTATTCATAAAGAAATGAATGAACAAAAGATGGTGTATTATCTGGATTATGGATAGTGGAAATGGTTCTTCGGCATTGTGAATATATTTAATACCATTGAATTAGTCACTTAAAATCGTTAAAATTGTTATATATATATATATTTGTTTAAACATAGTTTTTTTACTTTTGCTTCAAATTCTGCCTCATCTGCCTACCCAGTGTTTTTATGCTGAAAGTTTCTGCACATGAGTTGCCTGTCAATGGCCGAGAGACGCCATTATATGTTTGCAGCATCTTTGTTAACAAAAAATGAGTGAAAATTAGCCTGTCTTCTAAATGTAAATTGGAGGATCCTTAAAATATGGGTTTGTAATGCCTTCAGGTTTATAAAATTAAGGTTTTGTTACCCTTTCAAAAAAGAATAACACGATTTTTTTAAAACCACTGGTTGTTTAATTTAGCAAATAGTCCAAACCATGGACAAATTAGAATTTCCACAATGAATTACTGGTTCCCTCAAATATGCTTAGTGTCTGTGTGTTGGCTATAGTCTTATTGTTGGCTGGTGGTCTTATTAACTGATAAAATGATTTGTATGGGAATGCTGAATAAAGCCTGGTTGAGTAATTTTAATATGTTATGACTTGAAAATTTAAATCCATCTTTTGATATTTGTGTCTTGGCAACTGCGGCACAGGCTTGGAGCCCAGACTTCCCCCCCCACGCACTTTTCTGCCACCTGCCAGAGAGCACAATCGAAGGACGCCTCTCCCTGGCCCACGGGCCCCTTGTTTCCATGACTCAGACAGCGGTGCAACCCGTGTACCTTGGTGTACATGGAGAAACACAGTTGCTGAAGCACCTACATTTTTCACAGAAACCAAAAGCACTGCGGTGCTCACTGACTGTGTTATATAACCTCTATTTGGCATCAGATTAGAATCCACTATTGTTAGGAATGTAACTGTAGGAAGGCTGCTATATACTTAAATCTCATTTTATTTGCTTCTCTGGGGGTTGTCTTGGTGTTTTCATTAGAAATGTTTTTACAGATGTAGACTCTTCAGATATAAAGTTGCTGAAGTGGAGACTCAGAGTTTAGCTTTCAAATTGAAGGGGTAGAAATTAAGATTAATTTATAGATAAATAATTTACTGACTCTGATACGTTAATGTACAGTAATCCCTGGAGGCTTTTAAAGATGGAGTCATTATATTCTTAAGGTTTCTAGGAATGTTAAGCCTGTCATTCATAATAGGAAAAGAACTAAAATAGGGCCCATTTATAATTTCTTCTTGGAAACATTTCATCCACAAAGTCATAGACAAATATTTTTTCTTCTCCAAATAACTTATCTAATAGTTGGAGAGCACAGCCCTTTCCTTGATTAACATGTTAACTAGTCAAAAGCACAGAGATACATTGGATGAGAGCTGAATTTTCCTCAGTATTTTAGAGTAAAACTCGGCTGGAGCAAATGAAGTGTTGTCACCGCAAGATCCTACTTTGACATCATTGTAAATTTTAGTGAATGCCAACCCAATAGTGAGAGAGTCGGTGCCTCACATGCCTGCAATTTATGACTCCATTCTTTAGCAAATTCTTGTATTAGTGAATAGACTGAGATGGATTAGGCATTAAAGAACTGGTTTCACTTCTATGCCTTCTTTCTGTAATCCAAAAAATGGAAAAAGACGAGGTTACTAAAATTTTCAGGTATTTTGAGAGAAAGTCTGAATTTCAAGCAAGACTGTTATTGCATTCCTTGAGTTCAGTTCAGAATGTATGAGTTCATTCCAAAAGTGCTGCCTTGAAGGTGGTGTGTCAGACAGTGAATGTGAGGTATTAATACCCAGTACATGTCGTTGTCACCCTGCGTAGATGGGATGAGATGGCAGACTCCTGAGCATTCCCTGGGGGAAGGAAATTTCAATCCCTAAATTCCCTTCATTGTTGGTAGATGAGATTAATGGTCTCTTCTTGCTTTCTACAGAAGTTTTTTAGGTAACTAACTGAAATTTTAAAAATTTGCACAAAGCAAATTAAGGTACCAAATAGGACATACTTTTTATAAGTAGTCTTCAGAAGTAATTTAGCCCACATGTGGCCCATTATCTCTTCCTCTGTTATTAATGCACACTTCTTTCTCTTACCTCCCTGTGAATGGATGATTACCTGGAACAGATGACATCCAAAATTTCTTTTTAAAAGATTCTTTAGAAAATCCACAAGGAAAAAAAGAAGGAGGAAGAAAGAAAAATAATGGCAAGAAGAGCTCACACCCCAGTTTCCTCTGGTCTACCTTCTTCTTAACAAAGGTCTGTGCGGTGGTCAGATAATTCCCCTGGTTCTGCTATTAACTGTTTTGCCTTTTCTGTTACCACTTGAGTCTTAGTGTCGCTGTGTGGAACTATCTGAGCTGTCTCTGATTCCAGCAGGACGCATCCACAGAAGCAACGGGATGTTCTGGCATGAATCCAAACTCTAAATGCCCCTATTTAGCAATTCCCAGTGTTCTGCCTTTCTACCGAATGCAGGAGATGAGATAAATTAAGGAATTCATCATACACACACACTGTAATGGAGCTGGACATTTCTATCGCCTCGTGATGTCATAGTGGAACACAGCATAGTATTCACGTGTGTGGTGGTGTGGTGTGAACCTACCGTGCCGCTAGCCACCAGCTGTGTGAAGTGTAGCACATACCATTACACGCAGTTCATGATACTTGGTAATAACTGCCTATGTTACCTGCTCACGTGTTTCTTATACTGTACTTTTTATTACCATAGAGTATACTCTTTCTACCTATAAAGAAAGGTTTGTTAAAATAGCATGCTGTATTGTGCTGGAAGCACCCTCACACATCTGGTGTTTACCTGGTCTCTGGATTGTATCATTCTCTCTCGTGCTTGACTCTATCTTGTGTTGTTTTACATGCTGTGCGGGCTGGTAGCCGGGGAGCAGTAGGCTGAAACGCCGTGCAGCCTGGGTGTCGGCAGGCTGTGCCGTCTCGGTTTGTGTCATTGTGCTGTTACGGTCACACGACGATGAAATCATCTAGCAACGCGTGTCTCAGAACATACCCCATCAGTATGGAATATAATTGCATACACATACACATACCAACTATGTTCAAGGGTTTCATTTAGTATAAAATTACACATATTTCCATATAAAGTGTTAATACTGTTCTTATTATGATATATTAGAGAGAGATTACAATCTCCTGGGTTGTTAGTGAACAGTGTAGGACACAGTGGGCCCCCAACCTGTTTTGTCAGTCAACAAAGAACAGGATAGCATCTGTACATTTTCCTTCTCCTCGTCCTTCATCTGGACTCATTCTACCCATGAATTCTATGATGCAGAATAAACAAAAAAATTCCTAATCTCAGCATTATGAATAAAAGCTCTAATATATGTTAATTATTTCATGTTGAAAGAGACTTTTTCTCAGACTCAGAGTTTTTGGATACTCAATTTGATACTAAAAGTATTAAAACATGTTTGAACTGGACGAACAGTTTACATCATAAACTACATTAGATGAGCTACCAGCCCCATTGAGGGAAACACGAGGACAATGAAGAAAGCAATCTGCTTACAAGCCTGTGCTCCAAAACGCTGGCTAGCAAAGGTGGGTGTGACCAAGTGTGTAGGCAAACCCATCTGCAACGGCCTCAAAACCCCTGGGGCCCAGAGCACTCTGAGCAAAGTGGCAATAACCAATTTCGGGTAAAAGTAGTAACAGTTGTCAGATGAGAAAAGGTGTTTGTCCAAATGCAACATCCATGTCTAGATAAACACCCCCAACAATCTGAGACTAGAAAGGAACTTCTTCCATGTGCCAAAGGACGTCTACAGAAAAAACAAAAGCCTGCATCTGACACACCCAAGGGTAAAGAGTCAGCGCTTTTTGGTAAGGTGTCCGACCTTTTGGTGTCTCTGGGCCACACATTAAATACACAAGCACTAATGAAAACAAAAAATATCATAGTGTTTTAAGTAAATTTACAACTTAGTATTGAGCCACATTCATAGCCATGCTGGGCTACTTGCGGCCCGTGGGCCATGGGTTGGACACCTCTGCTAGAAATCAAGAACACCATATGTACTGTCTCTACTCGGTATTGTATGGCAGGTTCGTAGCCAGTGAAATAAGGCAGAAAAGAACAAGAGTGGAATAGGAAATACCTTTGTCCCCCCAGAACAAGTAGACAGCTGTCCATGCATGAAAGGAGCCCCGGGAGGAGGGAAAAGTGCAATTAAGAACCTACAGCAACACCGTGTGGCAAAGCGATGGCATATAACCCACACAGAAGGGATCTCTGGGGACATCGGCAAAGCTGAAGCTTCTAGAAATAGCTAGGAACAAAAGAATTATCAGCCATGAGGTGAACACATTTCCCATGGTCTGCTGGGGAGGGGGGGCCCTGGCAAAGACTGAGGACCTCAACAGCCCCCATGACAGCCATGGACTACACTGTGTGTAGTATTCACAGGTATGACCCCCCAGTGCCCTTCTCCAGAGAAGACACTGGCAGCTTTCACCTCTGAGGTAACCAACAGCCGTCACCACCCTGGACGCCTCAGATAGGATGTGCTTCCTGCTGGAAGGAGCTGTCGATTCAGTCAGCACCCTGGGACTGGGGCTGCTGCTGCTCCCCACAAAGCGCACACAGGCCCCGGACCCCAGAGCCCCAGCTGGTCCACAGGCACCCACACCTCAGACTGTGTAGCTGTTCTGCGTGCACCCATGTCTAGGACACCAGAGCTGGTGCCACCAAGGGCGAGGCAGTGCCCCAGACCCCTGAGCTACTAGTGCTCTGCACACACCCCTGTCTAGAGCTCAACTCCATGGCCACTCGATAGCACTTGAGCATCAGACACAATACCACTTCCACCACGATGGCATCCATGAGCCAGACCTGAAGCCGAGAGGAACCCCCTCAGCCATGACACCCACAGTGGGAGGAAACGATTGGGAGGGCCCCAGGGGCTTTCACCACCAAAGACCCCAACAGGCCTCACCAACCCTTAAGTAGACTTAGGAAAAAAGAGAGAAAACACAAAATCAGAAATGAAAAAGAAGACATTACAGTAGATACTAAACAGACTATTATGAACAAATACATGCCAACAAATTGGACAACCTTGAAAAAATGAACATATTTCTAGAAAGATACAACCTTCTAATACTGAGGAAGAAATGGAAAATCTGGAGAGACCGATTCCTAAGGGAGATTGAATTAGTAACTGAACCCCCCCCCAAAAAAAAAAACAAAGTCCAAGTCAATCAAAGTCCAATCTAAGTCCACATGATTTTACTAGTGAATTCTACCAAACATTTAAACATTTAACACTAATCCTTTTTAAACTCTTCCAAAAAATTAAGAAGGCAACTCTTCCAAACACATTTTATGAGTCCAGCATCACCCTGACAACAAAGATGGACAAAGACACTCCAAGAAAACTACAGGCCAGTGTCCCTGATGAACTCAGATGCAAAAATCCTCAACAAAACACTGGCAAACCAAACTGACAGTGCATTAAAAAAATCATACACCAAGATCAAGTGAGATTTAGCCCCTGAATGCAAGGGTGGTACAACAAATTCAAGTCTATAAATGTGATATTCCACATTAACAGAACGAAGGATAAAAACCATATAATTATCTCAATAGACTTTAAAGATAGAACTACCATGTAATTGGCAATCCCACTTCTGCATATTTATCCAAAGGGGGCAAAATCAGTATCTGAGGAGATACCTGCCCTCCAGCATTCACTGCATCATTCTTCACAACAGCCAAGGTATGGGAACAACCTAAGTGTCTGTCAACAGCCGAATGGATAAAGAAAATGGGCTACATGTGTATAACGGAATATTATTCAGCCATAGAAAAGACAAGCACTGTGCATGGCTATATGTGAGATCTTCCCCAAAAATGAACTCGAAGAATCAAAGGATAGAATAGTGATTGCCAGGGGATGGGGGATGGAGGGAGATGCTGGTCAACGGGCACAAAATGTCAGTTAGAAGATGAACACATCCTGGGGATCTAACACACAGCACAGTGACTATAGTTAATATTCTGTTGTGCACTTGAAAGTGTAGATGTTAAGCATTTGCACCACACACCTCTGTGAAGCTCTATGTGTGTGAATTTGACTGTGGCGATCATTTTGCTGTGTCTGTCCCCGTCACATCGGTATGCTGCACACTTCAGATATACTCAGTGTTGTCAGTTATACCTCAGCGCAGTGGAAGAAATAGGCCAGATAAATTAAGGGCATTGTAAGGTAGGAGTAAAACTATCTTTGTTCACAGATGACATAATTGATCACCTAAAGAATCCAGTGGAACCTACAAAAATGCTACTAGAACCAATAAGCCCATTTGGTAAGATTGCAGAATACGAGGTAAATATCAATCCATAAAATATGCAAAGATCAGCTGTAACATTTCTATATACTAGCAAAAAAAAAACCCAATAGCAAAAAATATACATTAGGAATAAATGTGATAAAACCATGAAATATTTGTGCATTTAAAGATCTAAAACTTTGCTGAAAAAACCTGTAGAGACACCATGTTCCTGAGTCAGAAGAGTCAATATTGTTAAGTATCACTTCCACCCAAATAAATGCATAGACTTAATGTAATAATCCCTATCAAAGTGCCATCAAGCTTTTCTTTGTAGAAATTGAAAAACTGGTTCTAAAATTTATAGTGAAATGCAAAGGGCCTAGAATGGTCACAACACCTCTTAAAAAGAACAAATTTGGAAAAGCAACACTACCTGATTTTGAGATTTATAAAGGCATGGCAATACACATCTGTGCGAACAGCTGATTTTCAGCTAAAGTGCAAAGGCAACTCAGTGATCAAAGGGTCGATTCTCTTTTTGACAAATTGGAAAAACTAGATGTCTATGAGCAAAAAGTAAACTTTGATCCATACTTTACACCATATGCAAAAGTTAAACTTGTTCACAGAGCTAAATGTAAAATCTAAAACTGTAAAACATCTAGAAATAAATAAAGGAGAAAACCTTGTGATTTGTGGTTAGAAAAAAAGGCTTCTGGCAGGGGGTTTCAAGATGGCGGTGGACTAGGACGGAGTAGATACCAGTTCCTAGTACAAAAGAGACAGAAATCTATCCGATCGGAGGAGGTGAGGCCAGCAAGCCAGCAGTTGCCAAGCATATATGAAAATAAGAGACCAGAAACCTCATCGGTCACGGAGGAACCAGATGGTAGGGAGACAGCAGCGGTACAGTAGTCTCTGGGACGGAGCAGGGAGAAACAGCCGGTGCAGGGTAGGGGAACCAGCGCCCTGTGGCGAGAGCCCAACGACTCCTGGGACAGCCTTCAGCGCCCTGACGGCTCCCTCCCTAGGATTTTTCTGCCGGGCAGGCCGAGTGGCCCAGGCAAAGAGGTGTGGAAGAAATTTCAGCCTGCGTGCAATCTGGGGAACTAGTCGCTCCACACGCAGTGTGTCTGGGTGGGTGCCTAAGGGCACCTAGGCCAACATTCAGCGCCCGGAAAGCTCCCTCCCTAGGATTTTTGGGCCGGGGACCTGCCAAGTTGCCCAACCAGAGGGGAGCAGAGGTGATTTCAGTCTGTGCATAGCTCGGAGGTTCAGTGCCTGGTGGGAACTGTGTCTGGGAGAGTGCCTAAAGGCGCCTGGGACAGCGTTCAGCGCCCGGACGTCTCCGTTCCTGGGATTTTTCGGGCGGGCCGAGTGGCCCAGGCAAAGAGGTGTGGAAGAAACTTCAGCCTGCGCGCAAGTTGGGGAACTAGTCGCTCCACACGCAGTGTGTCTCGGCAAGTGCCTGAGGGCGCCTAGGCCAAGGTTCAGAGCCCAGAAAGCTCCCTCCCTAGGATTTTTGGGCCCGGACCGGCCAAGAGACCCAACCAGAGGGGAGCAGAGGAGATTTCAGCCTGCACACAGTTCTGGGTCCAGCACCCGGCGTGGTGCTGCTACATCCCTAGGGGTTTTTTTTTTTTTTTTCCAGAGGTTGGCCAGGGGACCCAGACAAACACAGGAGCAGAAGGGATACACACCACGCAGCGTGCCATGACGAGCACACAGAGTTTCTAGGTCTGCGCCCAGTCCTCAGATCGGCTCCCGGCTTCCAGTCTACCCCCCTCAGACTATCTGGAAGCCCAGGATGCTGAGGGGTCCTGGGAAAAGAGCTGAGACCCTCAACCCCCTCCCTTTCTGGCCAAGCAAGGTGGGGGGCCAGGAGAGACTTGTTTGATAGAGTTTACAGAGAGGGTGCGGAGGACAAAGGGCCCCAATCAAAGACTCTGTGGTTGCCAGCCCAGGAGAACTCAGAGGTGCAGGCTGGGGCTCTGAATCCAGTAGACACGGCAGCCTGGTCTGCTTCACACCCAGCTTGGCAGCGAGCCCAGGACTGGGCAGAGGGTCTGGGGCCTCCCAACTGAACGGGGGCAGGCCTGTGCTCAATCCCGAGGGAACCAGGCAACTAGGCCGGTGCAGGTGCCTGCAAACACAGCAAACCAGACTATGGCAGTAACCCCTGGGAGGGGAGAGCTGCGAGAAAGTCCTAGCTCCCCATTGTAGGGAGCTGGGGGAGAGGGGCCAAGTGTCTGGATCCTGAGAGGGGCTGGCTGAAAAAATCACAACAATCGACCCTCAGCCAACTGCAACCAGAAAAACCGGTTCGGCTAGTTTGAAGCCAACAAGTGACATTCCTTTTTCTGAGGTTGTTTTTGAGAGATTATTTTGGTGTGTTTTTTGTTTTTTTACTTTATTTTATTTTTATTCTTTCTTTCTTTTTTTTTATTTACCTTTCTTCCTTCTCCATTCCTTTTCTTTATCTTTTTGCTTTTTTAAAGTAATCTGTTATTTCTTTTAAACTTTATTACTGTTTCATCTTTCCATACTTTTGTCCTCTTTTCCCGGATTTTCTGTTTTATTTCTTTTTCTTTTCTTTCTAAACTTATTGCTCTTTCTTCCATTCCCCTACCATTTTTTTCTTTCTTCCTTTTATTTCTTTCCTTATCATTTCTTTCTTTTACCCACAAGAGTCACAATCAACTTGAAAATATAAAAAGACCAGAGCTGGACCCATAGAAGAGGCCTCCCAATAGTAGAGTCAGAGAGACAAATTGCACATTGTTGTAGGAGAGAAGCCACAAGTTGCTGCATATTTGAGTAGGTGGAAGCAGAGAACAACAGGATAACCAAAAGAGGCTGCACCATTGAAATTCACAGGCATTGCACCACAAAAGTTCATACCATAAACCCAGGGTGTCAAAACAGATTAATCTAAGAAGCTGAGGCTAACAAGAAGAGTCTCACAAACAATGGGAAGACAAAGAAACAATCCCCAAATGAAAGGAAAGGAGGAATCCTCAGAAAGAATGTTAGATGAAACAGAGGCAAGTCAACTATCAGATACTGAATTCAAAGCACTGGTGATCAGGAAGTTCAAAGAGCTCACAATCAGCTACCAGAAACTACAGGGAAGCTACAATGATCTCACTGTGAACTATATCAACATGAAAAAGGAAATGGAAATTATTAGCAAGGGCCAAGAGGAAATGAAGAATACAATTTCTGAATTAAAAAACACAGTGGAAAGCATTAAAAATAGGGTGGATGAAACAGAAGATCGGATTAGTGAATTGGAGGACAAAGTAGAAAGCATCTCACAGAAAGAACAGGAAAGGGAAAAGAGGCTCAGAAAGAATGAAGAGAGATTAAGAGAAATGCAAGACAATATGAAACGTAATAATATCCGAATAATAGGAATACCAGAAGGAGAAGAAGAAGAACAAGGGATAGAAAACATATTTGAAAGAGTAATGAGAGAAAATTTCCCTAATTTGACAAAAGAAAAAGTCACACAAATCCAGGAATCACACAGAGTCCCATTCAAGAGGAACCCAAAGAGGCCCACTTCAAGACACATCATCATTAAAATGGCAAACTTCCAAGACAAAGAGAGAATCTTAAAGGCAGCAAGGGAGAAAAAAGAAATAACATACAAGGGCATCCCAATAAGGCTAGCCACTGACTTCTCAATGGAAACACTCCAAGCAAGAAGAGATTGGCAAGAAATATTCCAAGTAATGAGAAACAGAGGCCTACAACCAAGGCTACTTTACCCAGCAAGGCTCTCAATCAAGATAGAAGGCCAAATAAAGAGCTTCCAAGACAAAAGAAGTCTAAAAGAATTTGCTGCCACCAAGCCAGCTCTACAAGAAATACTAAAAGGTCTGCTTTAAGGAAAGGAAGGAAAAGAGACAGACAGAGAGGAACACAGGTACAAAAATGGCAATGAATAAGTACCTATCAATAATAACCTTAAATGTAAATGGATTAAATGCTCCAATCAAAAGACACAGAATAGCGTCATGGATAAGAAAGTATGACCCACACATATGCTGCCTACAAAAGACCCACCTCAGGACAAAAGACCATCACAGACTAAAAGTGAAAGGCTGGAAACAAATTTTCCAAGCAAATGGACAAGAAAAAAAAGCTGGGGTAGCAATTCTCATATCAGACAAAATAGACTTCAAAAAAAGAGCCATAAAGAGTGACCCAGAAGGTCACTTCATAATACTCAAGGGAAGAATCCACCAAGAAGACATTAACATCATAAATATATACGCACCCAACATAGGAGCACCAAAATATATAAGGAAAATCTTAGAGGAATTCAAGAAAGATATAGACAGCAACACAATTATAGTGGGGGATTTTAACACCCCACTATCAAAAATGGACAGATCTTCCAAACAAAATATCAACAAAGACATTGCGGCATTAAACAACACCCTTGATGAAATGGACCTAACTGACATATACAGAGCTCTTCACCCCAAAGAAGCTAAATACACATTCTTTTCAAATGCACATGGAACATTCTCAAAGATAGACCACATGATAGGGCACAAAACAAGCCTCAACAAATTCAAGAATATTGAAATCATACCAAGCATTTTCTCTGACCATAAGGGACTGAAACTGGAAACCAACCCCAAAGGAAAAAACCCAAAACACCCAAAATCATGGAGACTGAACGGTATGCTATTAAACAATGAATGGGTCAAGAATGAAATTAGGGAAGAAATCAAAAAGTTTCTGGAAACAAATGAAAATGATCTCACAACAACCCAAAACTTATGGGATACAGCCAAGGCAGTCCTGAGAGGGAAGTTTATAGCAATACAGGCCTACCTAAAGAAAACAGAAACATTTCAAACAAATGACCTTACTCTACGCCTGCAAGAACTCGAGGAACAACAACAAAAACAGCCCAAAGCAAGTAGAAGGAAGGAAATAACTAAGATCAGAACAGAACTAAATGACATAGAGATTAAAAGTACAATTCTAAAGATCAATGAATCCAGGAGTTGGTTCTTTGAAAAAATAAACAAAATAGACAAGCCTTTAAGTAGGCTCATCAAGAAAAGAAGGGAACGGACACAAATAAACACAATCAAAAATGAAAGAGGAGAGATTACAACTGATACCACAGAAATAGAGAGGATTGTAAGAAATTACTATGAAGAACTGTATGCCAAGAAATTTGAGAACCTAGGGGAAATGGACACATTTCTAGAAAAATATAATCTCCCAAAACTCAATGAAAAAGAAGTAGAACACCTGAATAGACCAATAACAGCAAAAGAAATTGAAGCAGTAATCAAAAAACTCCCATCACACAAAAGCCCTGGACCAGATGGATTCACAGGAGAATTCTACAAAGCATTTAAGGAAGAGCTAACCCCCATTCTTCACAGACTATTCCAAAAAATCCAAAAGGATGGAAAACTCCCTAACTCCTTTTATGAAGCCAGCATCATCCTAATTCCAAAACCAGACAGAGATACAACAAAGAAATAAAACTTCAGGCCAATATCGCTGATGAACATAGATGCTAAAATCCTCAACAAAATATTAGCAAATCGCATCCAACAATATATCCAAAAGATTATACACCCTGACCAAGTGGGATTCATCCCAGGGATGCAAGGATGGTTCAACATTCACAAAACAGTAAATGTAATTCATCACATAAACAAAAGCAAAGACAAAAACCACATGATCATATCAATAGACGCAGAAAAAGCTTTCGATAAGGTACAACACCCATTTATGATAAAAACACTCAGCAAAATGGGAATAGAGGGAACATTCCTCAATATAATAAAGGCCATTTATGAGAGACCTACAGCCAATATCATACTCAATGGACAAAAACTAAAAGCTTTTCCACTAAGATCAGGAACAAGACAAGGATGTCCACTTTCACCACTTCTATTCAATATAGTATTAGAAGTTTTGGCCACAGCGATCAGGCAGGAAAAGGAAATAAAAGGCATCCAAATAGGAAAGGAGGAAACAAAATTGTCACTGTTTGCAGATGACATGATAGTGTACATGGAAAATCCTATAGACTCTACCCCAAAACTGCTCAAACTAATTAATGAATTTGGCAAAACAGCAGGATACAAAGTCAATATCCAGAAATCAAAGGCATTTTTGTATACAAACAATGAATCAGCAGAAGCAGAAATCAAGGAAAAAATCCCATTCGATATAGCAAAAAGAAAAATAAAATATCTGGGAATAAACCTAACCAAAGAGGTAAAAGACCTGTATGCAGAAAACTACACAGCACTGAAGAAAGAAATCAGGGAAGACACAAACAAATGGAAACATATACCGTGTTCATAGATTGGAAGAATTAACATCATCAAAATGTCCATACTACCCAAAGCAATATACAGATTCAATGCAATACCTATTAAAGTACCAATGGCGTATTTCACAGACATAGAACAAACACTTCAAAAATTTATATGGAATCATAAACGAGCCCAAATAGCAGCTGCTCTTTTGAGAAAGAAGAACAAAGTAGGAGGGATCACAATACCTGATATCAAACTGTATTACAAAGCCACTGTAATCAAAACAGCCTGGTACTGGCATAAAAACAGGCACATAGACCAATGGAACAGAACAGAGAGCCCAGAAATCAACCCAACCCTCTACAGTCAATTAATATTCGACAAAGGGGGCAGTAACATAAAATGGAGTAAAGATAGCCTCTTCAGCAAATGGTGTTGGGAGAATTGGACAGCTACCTGCAAAAAAATGAAACTTGAGCACCAACTTACACCATACACCAAAATAAATTCAAGGTGGATAAAAGACTTAAATATAAGCCATGACACCATTAAAGTCCTAGAGGAGAACATTGGCAAGAAAATCTCAGATATTCCATGCAGCAACATTTTTACGGATATGTGCCCTAGAGCAAGGAATATAAAGGAAAGAATAAACAAATGGGATCTCATCAAAATAAAAAGCTTCTGCATGGCTAAAGAAAACAGTATTAAATTAAAAAGACAACCAACTGTATGGGAAAACATATTTGCCAATGATACCTCAGACAAAGGTTTAATCTCCAAAATATACAAAGAACTTACACGACTCCACTCTAGGAAGACATCGAACCCAATTAAAAAATGGGAAAAGGACTTGAACAGACACTTCTCTAAAGAGGACATACAGAATATCCAGAAACACATGAAGAGATGCTCAATATCGTTAGCTATCAGAGAGATGCAAATTAAAACCACAATGAGATACCACTTTACACCAGTCAGGATGGCTATAATAGACAAAGCAACAAACAACAAATGTTGGAGAGGGTGTGGGGAAAAGGGGACCTTAGTTCACTGTTGGTGGGATTGCAGACTGGTACAACCATTATGGAAAACAGTATGGAATTTTCTCAGAAAAATAAAAATTGACCTGCCTTTTGACCCAGCAATTCCACTGCTAGGATTATACCCCAAGAATCCTAAAACATCAATTTCAAAGAACCTATGCACCACAATGTTCATAGCAGCACAATTTACAATAGCCAAGAGTTGGAAGCAACCTAGGTACCCATCAGTAAATGAATGGATCAAAAAATTGTGGTACATATACACCATGGAATTCTATGCAGCAGAGAGAAAGAAGGAGCTACTACCATTTGCAACAACATGGATGGAACTGGAAAGCATTATGCTGAGTGAAATAGGCCAGGCATTGAAGGACAAATACCATATGATCTCACCTTTGACAGGAAGCTAAAGAATAAAACAAACAAGCAAACAATAAAAACAAAGACACTGAAATAGAGAACAAGTGGGCAGCGACCAGAGGGAAGAGGGAAGGGAACTTAAGGGGAAAAAGGGGGAGGGATTTTGAGGAACAAGTATGAAAGACACAGAGATGAGGACTGGGGGGAGGGGAATGGGAGGGAGGGAGGAGACCGGGTGGGGGGGGGGTGGGATGGGAGAAATAGATTAAAAAAAAATGTACTTGAAAAGTAACTAAATAAAATTTAATATTAAAAAAAAAAAAGGCTTCTAAGAATAGTGTTGCGGACTCCACCAAAATGGAGGCATAGGTGGAAACACTTTGCTTCCTCGCACAACCAAATCTAAAAACAACAAAGTTTTAACAACAATAAATGCAATCAAATCACAGAAAATCAAACAATAAGGAGTCTGAAAACAACAAACCGCTCAGCTAAACCGGTGAGAGTGGCGAAGCCAGCAGGAACGGGTCGGGCAGAAACTATCCCCAGACCGGGCAGCACGCCAGCAGCTAAGGGTGCGGATCCCAGGTGCGGGCTAGCTACAGGAAGGCGTGGTGTGGCTGGCTGTCTGAGGTCGCACATTTGTGCGCAGATAAACCAGTGAAGAGACGTGCATTGAGACAGACCTCCCAGGCCCTGGCGCAGGGCAGCGGACTCGCACATTTGGGCTCAGATAAACAGGCGGGGGTGAGCAGTGAGGCAGACTGGGCAAGCTGAGAGGACTGCCATTTCTCCCTCTCTGACCCCGCCCCCACATACAGTGTCACAAACCAGCGACCTGGGTGGCCCCGCCCTGGTGAACACCCAAGGCTCCGGTCCTTATACGTAACAGGCGCAAACAGACCAAAACACGGCTCAAGAACAACTCAGAGCCCCAGAGCCAATAAATCTAAGAGATGAAGAAATAGCCAAACTTTCAGATGCACAGTTCAAAATACTGGTGATCAGGATCCTCACAGAACTGGTTGATTTTAGTCACAAATTAGAGGAACATATGAAGGCTAAACTAATTGAAATGAATGGAAATGCACAGGAAACCAATAGTAATGGAAAGGAAACTGGGACTCAAATCAAGGGATTAGACCAGAAGGAAGGAATAAATGACCAAACAGAAAAGAATGAAGAAACAAGTATTCAAAAAAATGAGGAGAGGCTTAGGAACCTCCAGGACATCTTTAAACATTCCAACATTTGAATTATAGGGGTACCAGAAGAGGAAGAGGAACAGCCACAAGTGGAAAACTTACTTGAACAAATAATAAAGGAGAACTTCCCCAATCTGGCAAAGGAAATAGACTTCTAGGAAATCCAGGAAGCTCAGAGAGTCCCAAAGAAGTTGGACCCAAGAAGGAACATACCAAGGCACATCATCATTACATTGGCCAAGATTAAAATGAAAGAGAGAATTCTAGAAGCAGCAAGAGATAAGGGGACAGTCACCTACAAAGGAGTTCCCATCAGACTGTCAGCTGATTTCTCAAAAGAGACCTTACAGGCAAGAACGGGCTGGAAAGAAATATTCCAAGTCATGAAATCCAAAGACCTACAACCAAGATTGCTCTATCCAGCAAAGCTTTCCTTTAGAATGGAAGGACAGATAAAGTGCTTCTCAGATAAGATCAAATTCAAGGAGTTCATCATCACCAAGCCCTTATTGTATGAAATGTTAAAGGGACTTACCTAAGAAAAAGAAGATAAAAAAGATGAACAGTGAAAGGACAGCAAACTCACAGTTATTAACAACCACACCTAAAACAAAAACAAAAACAAATTAAGAGGACAGCTAGATCAGGAGTGAACCATAGAAATGAAGATCACGTGAAGGGTTAGCAACAGGGGAGTGGGAGGAGGAGAAGGGGGGAGAAGGTACAGAAAATAAGTAGCATAGACGGTAGATAGAAAATAGGGGGAGGGTAAGAATAGTAGAGGAAATATAGAAGCTAAAGACCTTGAGACAGGTGTTCATGAACTAAAGGGGGGAAAGGTGGGGGAGGGATGTGCAGGGTGGAAGGGAATGAAGGGGGGAAATAGAACAAATGTAATGGCATAATCAATAAAATTTTTAAAATCATGAAAAAAAAGGCTTCTTACATATAACATGAAAAGCACCATTCATAAAATAATAAATATAACTTAATCAAATCAAAAACACTTCTCTTCAAAGACACAAATTAGAGAATGAAATAAAGCAAGCCATACTTGGGAGAAGATATTTACAAATCATTTCAGATACCGAATTTGTATCCAGAACATATAAACAATTCTTGCCATTCAATATTAAGAAAACAAACTGCTCAGTTTTTAGAAACGTAAAATATTTGAAAAACTATCTCACTATGAAAGACATCTGGGTATCCAATGAGTGCACAGGAAGATTGTCAACATCAGCAGTCATTAGAAAACTACACGATAAGAAAGAAACCACCGCATGTGTGCTCTGTGGTGTGGGAACGTAAAATGTGTAGTCATGGTGGCAAACAATATGACATTCTCCCCCAAAAATGAGAACTAGGTGGACCCTATGGTGTCAACCAGGGGCTCCGGGGAAGTAGAACCAGTGGGGTTCTTCAGAGAAACAGGACAAGAACAGATTTATCATGAGGAATCGGCTCAGGTGCTCACGGAGGCGACCGGGTCACACCACCGGTTGTCCGCAGGCTGGAAGCCCGGGATGAGGCAGTTCGGAGAGGAGCGGCGGAGAGATCGCACAGCACTGAGCGCACATGTCCTGCCACTGCCTGGACACTCAGGAGTGAGTGGTTAACATGGCGAGTTGACGGTAAGTTTCATGTTATGTTACAAGTTTTTAAATTTTTAAAGGAGAATTACAGACCTCGCTGGACTTGCTAAATCTGAGTTTGCATTTTAAAAATGTCGCCTGATGTTTTGCACACATATTAAATTTATAGTCTAGCACAGGACTAGAGAGACATCCCACACTTTGGAAAGTGTTTGGCAGTTCGTGGCAAAGTTCAATATATACGTATGTTAATATACATATATATCTCCTATAAGTACATATGGTATAGATATCTACATCTCATATGTATGATATCCATGTATATCTCCTATAAATATATGTGAACATATACATCCTCTGACTCCAGGGTTTCACTTGCAGGCGTCTTTGAGAAAACCCAACACAAGTAGCCACAAAGAGACTTGCTCTGGGTGCTCCTGTTAGCTTTACTCATAATAGCCAATGATTAGAAATAACACACACCCACCCAAAGAAGAATGGACAAACTGAATCTCCACACAACGAAATTCCACAAAATAATACTCAAAAGAAAAACAAAGAACTGCTGACGTATGGAGCAACATGGATGAATTTCAGTAACGCGATGTGAGTGAAAGAAGCCAGCCATTGTATGGGATGGAGCCCGTTTATGTGAAGTATGAGGACAGGCCAAACTGAGCCACGATGACAGCAGTCAGAGCAGTATTTACTTGTTGTTTCTGGGGAGGACGGGGGACACCGCCTCAAAACGTGCCTCAGGGAGCTTCCTGGGGGAGATCGGGATGTCTTTGTCTTGATCTGAGTGGTGGCCCCATGGGTGGATGCATATGTAAAAATATATACAATTCACACACTGTAATGTGTATTCCACGGCAGTGGAATTCTTAATATTTGTATCATTATTAATACTTGTGGCTCTTACCATATATAAACTATATCTTAATAAAGTACCATAAGATAAGTAAAATTAGAATTTTAAACAGAATTTTTGATAATGTAATATGACGGAAAAGTTCTGACATCTTTCCAGAATGTAATTAAATACAGGAGAAATTTCACAAAGCAAAAGTGAGTGAAGAAAAGTAAAATGGATTCATGCTTATACTTATGTAGTAGAAACCAGCTACAATTTCATTATGCCACATCCAGTCACACACAATGGTACTGTAAGTTGCTTATGGGAGGAACATACATATGTAATAAAAGTTTTTTTTTTCAAGGACAGGAATGTGAACAATGTAAACACTTAGGAGAACGGTCAGAAAGGGAAAAGGAAGGGGGTGGTCAGTGGGATTAAGCAGAATACCGAAAGGTCTTCAACTTTACTTTTTCTTATAAGTCAAAGATTTTTTTAAATGTTAATACTTGTTAAATCTATGTGGTGTTTGAGTGTTTATTATGCATTTATCCTTAACCATTGTTTAAAATATTTCATGTTAAAAAAAACAAAATGTTATATATCTTCATATATTAACAGAAAATTATCTCAAAAATTTACTGCAAGCAGTCATAATTTTGTAACTTGTTTGCATTGGTGTTATTAAATAGCTTAATTGGGTGTTTGTGAATAGAAAAATTCTAGACAAATAACCAAGAACCTGTTATTAGTCATTGCCCCTGAGATAGGAAAGAACCTAACTTTATTATATAACCTTTAGTAATAACTAAATATTTCCTTTCAGTGTTGTTTATTAATAAATAATATAATTAAATGTGTGATTTAGGTGATGTGGTCTCTAAGGTATTTACAGGTTTGAAATGCTAGGATATAATACAGCTTTCTAGAAAGGACTTTATTCTGAGGTCTGAAAGCACAATTTTGATATCACATATGTTTTGACTTCAAACATTTATCAAAATTACATGAAGAAAAAAGCATATTATCTTGTTACTTGAATCAGCATTATCCCTATATTACCCATCAATTTTAAAGTTACTGAATATGAGTAGATAGGCATTTTGTTGCCATTGCAATGAATGTTGTAGGTTATTCACCTTGGTATCAGAAAAATCTTAAAATAGTGGAAAATATATATTAATTTGATTACAGATATTTCACATAAGTTATTACAAATATCCTGTTTCTATTGTAATGTATTTAACATTCTGTTCTTGGTTACGTTTAAAAATACTTAAATTATCCTATTTTTAGAACTAGCTTTCATGTAGGCTTACATTCTGATTTGGAATGCTCCATATGGTAACTATGTATCAGTCAAAAGCCCTTAAATTGAGGTTTATTCACTATTTAAACTTTGATGACCTTTTATTCAATTTAACATTTTGTACCAGGCAATTGAGTAAATAAGGGGAGAGAGAAAGAGAGAGAAGACTAAGACGAGGGTCCCACCCCACAGGGGGCTGCAGTCTAAACAGACCTGTGCCCAGGTGGTCCTCACAAGGTCTGGTGTGGGGTCAGGGCTCCAGCAGAGCGTTCCAGACTGGCGTACAGATGCTCAGAGGACAGAGACATGTGGGAGTGAAAGGTCACAGAGGGGGGAGCGTTTGAGCAGGACATGAAAGAGGAAAAACAAAAGAATGCTTTATTAATTATTCCCTTCAAATTATTACTGTTCTTTTTCTGGGAAATGCTCAGAAGTTGTTGTTTTTAATGCACTTGTCAAAAATTATTCTCCTTTTCTACATAGAGAAAAGCCAGTTTGGGGTAAATATATGCACTACCAAAAAGGAAGTTAGTTTTAATGGAATGTTAAAAAATTGTATCTGTTAATGATACATTTAGTATCATATAATTTTTATTTTATGTCTTATCAAGAGACACCTTAAATAGAAAAGTCCAAACTATATAACCCGTTCACTAAAAGATGGACTAGCTGAAGGAACACCTATGATAGTTCGTATGTGTAATAAAGTTATCAGATGGCCCAGATCATTAATGAGAATTTAAAATACAGCATATTAGTTGCTAAAAAGGTCAGAGATGGTCATATAACAGCAGTAATAACAACAACGTCATAATACTTTGAGGTTTGAATCAAATAAACTCCCAAAGAGAAACTCCCAGACTTGCACGGTAAAGCTCAGGGGGAGCCCCAATGGCCGAATTAGAAGTCAGGGTTTTAATCCCACGTCTGCCATAATCTCCTAGCACCCCCGCTTTCTCAGCTGTCCAGATTGTGATGACCTGGACTGTGCCTCTGTCAAAGGGTTGTGCTGTAAGCGTCGACTGCTGGGTGAATGTGCTTTATATAATACAAGTCATTATCAAACGTGGTTGTTACTAGTCAGGTGCGACTTAAACCAGCTCAAGTTTCCCAAGCATGTCTTGTAGAAGTTAGACACCACATGATGTATCCAATAAGGCCTTTCACACTTGTCCTTATTGTTACTATTGCACTGAATTTTGCTAGGAAAAAAGCTGAGGAGTCCTGTTTACACAATTGGCTACCCGGGTGACCCCAGGAGTTTTCTCCTCTGTAAAGGAGGGATCACAGTGGCTCCTCCTCCCAGAGCTCTGGGGGGAGTAAAGAAAGTACCATAGTGAAGAGGTTGTTACAATGCCTTAAGCATGGTAAGTCCCCACTTAAAGGCAGCTCTTGCTATTTGTGTATTTTATAGTCTGAGAGCAATGGGACAGTCCTCACTGATGCATTATGTCAGCCCTGATGGGGACACCAACATGTCAGAGTTCTGATGGGGACACCAACATATCAGAGTTTGTGAGTCTAGTTTGCAGGACTCCAAAGGAACTATGAAAAGGTGTTTTGAAATTCAGGGTTATATTTAAAGAGTTTTCCTGGAATTATGAATTTAGATGTTTTCCTGCCACGTATTATAAAACTTTTTATATTATATGTATTTATTTCCTCTCCTTAAACAATTCTTTTCCTCTTTGAATTCTTGTTTCCTATGTCCAGCTATGTCAGCACTTGGAGTGCCATATCCTTTTACATATGGTTTGAAGAAGTCTTCAAATCAGTCCTGACAGAATAACAGAATACAGAGGAAAAGGCCTATAAAAGGTTAACCAAGTCATAACTATTCCAAAACAAATAAAGTTGATTCACTAAATGTCATACCTTAGGACAAAATAATTCCCACCAAGGAAAAGAGTTTTTGAAAAAACGACTCAGGGTGCTAAAGGTCTTCTGAAACATAAAGGTGAAGGAAGAATCCCTTAAGAAAAGAATTGATAGATTTAATTTCTTCAAGCAAAAATACAGCATAAATAAGACTCAAATGAAAGCAAGAAATTAGGGAAAATATCTGCAACACACATGATAGATTTATGTCTTTATTATACAAAGAAATAATAAGAGTTGTGTGTAAGGATGTATGTGAATTTTATAACAGTGGTAAATTAGACAGCTCAATTTATGGAATGACCAAAATTGAATAGCATATGCTTATTACAAAATTAGGTTCTGAATTAATACTTTAAAAATAGCATATTCATAAGTGGATCAAAAAACTGTGGTACATTTGCACAATGGAATACTATGCAGCAGAAGAAAAGAAGGAACTCCTACCTTTTGCAACAACATGGATGGAACTGGAGGGCATTATGCTAAGTGAAATAAAGCCAGTCTGTGAAAGTCAAATACCATATGATCTCACCTATAAAAGGAATCTAATCAACAAAATAAACTAATCAGCAAAACAGAACCAGAGACATGGAAACATGGAACAGACTGACAGTGACCATAGGAGAAGGGAGAGGAATAATGGGAGAAAGAAGGGGAAGAGAATAGTCAAAGGACCTGTACGAATGACCCACAGACATGAACAGCAGTGTGGGAATTGACTGTGGGAGCTGGGGATGGGCTGGGCAAGAGCAGCAAAGGGGGAAAAACTGGGACAACTAATAGAATAACAATAAAAATGTTTTAAAAAGTCACAGAGAAAATAATAAATTGTTAAGAGCTGTTAATGATAAAAATAGCACTAAAATATACTTCTAAATTAAATACTTAGAAAATGTTCACTTCTAATTAAGTGAATATTATAACAAATGAAAATTATAACATGTTAAACAGTATATTGAATATGATACAAACATTAAGTGTATATTTTGACAAAATATGATTAACTCTAAAAGATGTAATTATAGGTATTTAATTTTTTTTTGCTTTCCTGTATTCTAAAATTTCAAAAATGAATACATAGATTTTAGCCAAAATCTTAACAAATGTTATTTCAAGAACACATAAAAACAGATTAAAAGTGAATGAGGACTAGAAAAATTACTACAACATAGTTAACAGAAAGTTAACATTCTTGCCTTGGTGCTGTCTCATCTTTTCTGAGCTAAATCTTACCTTCACCTTATTATTTGCAATACCTGCCACAATGTTATATCAAAGAATTTCTACCACAGAAAAAATAAATTGAGTTGATATAAATGTCGAACCACAGGGTTAATTATAATCATACTCATACGAATGGTGTGTATCTATTAAATAAGCATGTTTAAAAGGATAATGTTAATATCAAAGCAAATTGCATAGTAGTCTTTTAAAAATGATCCCAATTACATCTTTGTTCAAATATCACTTTTTAAATAAGGCCTTTTCTGACCACTCCATTTAAAATTGCAATCCTGGCCCTTCCGTTTGCTGCCTGCAGATGCTCACTGCAGATGAAAGGACACACAGAGAATGAGAGAATGAAAGGGAAGGGATGGAAGAAGAGATCCCACGCAAATGAGAACCAAAAGAAAGCTGGGGTAGCTATACCTGGATAATAAGAGAAAGCAGCCTTTAAAAGAAAAACTGTAATAATAGATAAAGAAGATCATTGCATAGTGATGAAGAGGTCAATCCAAGAAGAAGATATAACATTTGCAAGTATTCATGCACCCAACACGGGAGCACCTAAATATTTAAGCCAGTATTGATGGACCTACAGAAAGAAACATGACAGTACAGTAAGAGTAGTGGACTTAAATGCCTCACTTACGTCATGGACAGGTCATCTAGCAGGGGTGTCCAACCCAGGGCCCATGGGCTGCATGCAGCCCAGGATGGCTATGTGGCCCAACAGAAAATCATAAATTTACTTAAAACCGTTTTTTTTTCTCATCAGTTTTTGTTAGTGTTTCTTTTTTTTTAAACTTTTTTATTGATTATGCCATTACATTTGTTCTATTCCCCCCTCCATTCCCCTCCCCCCGCACACCCCTCCCCCACCTTTCCCCCCTCAGTTCATGAACACGTGTCTCAAATTCTTTAGATTCTGTATTTCCCCTACTATTCTTACCCTCCCCCCTATCTATTTTCTATCTACTGTCTATGCCACTTATTTTCTGTACCTTCTCCCCCCTTCTCCTCCTCCCACTCCCCTGTTGCTAACCCTCCATGTTATCTTCATTTCTATGGTTCTGCTCCTGATCTAGCTATCCTTTTAGTTTGCTTTTGTTTTAGGTGTGGTTGTTACTAACTGTGAGTTTGCTGTCCTTTCACTGTTCATCTTTTTTATCTTCTTTTTCTTAGGTAAGTCCCTTTAACATTTCATATAATAAGGGCTTGGTGATGATGAACTCCTTGAATTTGATCTTATCTGAGAAGCACTTTATCTGCCCTTCCATTCTAAATAAAAACTTTGCTGGATAGAGCAATCTTGGATGTAGGTCCTTGCCTTTCATGACTTGGAATACTTCTTCCCAGTCCCTTCTTGCCTGTAAGGTCTCTTTTGAGAAATCAGCTGACAGTCTGATGGGAACTCCTTTGTAGGTGACTGTCCCCTTAGCTCTTGCTGCTTCTAGGATTCTCTTCTTCATTTTAATCTTGGCTAATGTAATGATGTGTCTTGGTGTGTTCCTTCTTGGGTCCAACTTCTTTGGGACTCTCTGAGCTTCCTGGATTTTCTGGAAGTCTATTTCCTTTGCCAGAACAGAGAAGTTCTCCTTTATTATCTGTTCAAATAAGGTTTCCACTCGTGACTCTTCCCCTTCTGGTACCCCTATAATTCGAATGTTGGAGTGTTTAAAGATGTCCTGGAGGTTCCTAAGCTTCTCCTCATTTTTCCGAATTCTTATTTCTTCATTCTTTTCTGTTTGATCATTTTTTTCTTCCTTCTGGTCCACTCCCTTGATTTGAGTCCCAATCTCCTTTCCATTACTATTGGTTTCCTTTGTATTACCACTCATTTCAATTAGTTTAGCTTCCATATGTTTCTCTAATTTGTGACTAAAATCAACCAGTTCTGTAAGGATCCTGATAACCAGTGTTTTGAACTGTGCATCTGAAAGACTGGCTATTTCCTCATCACTTAGATCGATCGGTTCTGGGGCTCTGAGTTGTTCCAGAGCCATTTTTGGTCTATTCGCGCCGTTAAGTAAGCGGAGCGAAGCCTTAATTGTTTACCAGGACGGGGAGACCCAGGTCGCTGGTTTGTGACGCTGTGTGTGGGGGCGTGGTCAGAGAGGGAGCAATGGCGGTCCTCTCGATAGCCCAGTCTGTCCTGTCACACCACTCGCCCCGGGCCTGTTTATCAGATGGGAATTGTGCGAGCCTGCTGCCCCGCGCAAGCTTCCCTTCTCACTGGTTTCTCCGCAGCAGATGCGCGACCGACCGACCACAGACAGCCCACTGCGCCTCTTCCCTGTGCGCTCCCGCTCCCGTAGCCAGCACGCGATCAGCGCCACGTACCACCCGTTCAGGGATTTTTTCTTGCCAACCTGCTCCGCTGCTGGCTTCGCTCCTCCTACCGGTTTAGCTGAGCATTTAGTTGTCTTTGGACTCCGTATTGTCGATTTTCTGTGTGGCTTGGTTGCGTTTATTGCTGTTAAAAATAGTTGTTCTTAGATTTGGTTGTGCACAGAGGCAAGGTGGTTCCACCTACGTCTCCATCTTGGCGGAAGTCCAGTTTTTGTTAGTGTTTCTGTATTTAATTAATGTGTGGCCCAAGACAACTCTTCTTCTTCCAGTGTGTCCCAGAGACCCACAAGGTTGAACACCCCTGAAGGTAATCAATACAGAATCACTGGCCCTAACACATCATAAGAGATTGACTTAATATATGTATGAATGTATGTATGTGTATATATATATATATATATATATATATACACTAAACATTTCATCCCAAGTCAACATTATATACATTCTACTCAAGCATATGTGAAACATTCTCCAGGATAGATCATAGCTTAGGCCACAAAACAAGTCTTAATAAACTTAAGTAGATTAAAATCATAATGAACATCTTTTCTGACTATAATGGTAAGGTACTAAAATTCACTTATAAGCAAAGTAGAAAATATGTGGAGATCAAACAATATGCTACTTACTAAACATGACTCAAAGATTCAACGCAATTTCTATCAAGGTTCCAATGATGTAATTCACAAAAGAGAACAAATATTTCAAAATTTTTTATGGAACCACAAAAGGTCCCACATAGAAACAGCAATCCTGAGAAAGAAGAACAAAGTAGGAGGAATCATGTTCACTAATATGAAACTATACTAAGGGCCACAGTAATCAAAACAATATGGTACTGGCATAAAAACAGACACATAGGTCAATGGAACACAATAGAGAGCTGTGGGGGTGACTTTTATTGCAAGACCCCCCAGCCGCCACGGATGAGAGTAAATATGATTGAGACATGATGTGATCTGCTTAGGGAGGAGAAGTGGCCATTTTCCCCCAGGAAAAAGGCCATGAGCAGTGGCCAGTTTCTCAGGGGAAAAAGGCCAACAGCAACCAGTTTTGCCAAGGAAAAGGCCTCGAGCCCCTTCTTCCAGGACATTTTATTGGGTTGCAATACACAGGAATATAGGGCAGCAAGGATCAAACAGTAGATAACATTTCAAAGAAATCTGAGGGCTTATTATGAGTCAGAGTCTGTCAGGAACAGAGTTTTAGGGTTTTCTGCTCGAACCCTTAACATATGAATGAAAACACTCTTAGCAGAGCAGGTTTCACGAGTTTATCAGGAAGTCTTTGTGATGCCAGAGTTTTCTCCAGGACATGCTCTAGCAAGGCGAGGAGCTATGCCTCTCCCCAACAGGTATTCAGGCTTAAGGGGATTAGAGCCAGGAAGCGCTTCCCTCAGAGAACATGGGGACTCAGGCATCTCAAAGCTGGGAAGTGAGAGTCCATTGCTCCCTCTTTGTTGCACCCCCCTGAGTCCTTCCATGAAGGCCTCCCAAGTGATCAGGTCTGGCTTAGGTTGCCCCCCACTGTGAGGGGTCTTACCCATCATTGACTTCCAACCAAGCTTTGGGGGCAAGGAGAGGAAACTGAGGCAGCGTTTGCTACCAGAGACAAGCTTTGTCTCCTGTGGCTGGCATTCCAGAGGTTGTCCCTCACCCTTAGCCACAAGGGGTTGAGATACAATTCCTAGAACCAGGCAGAGTGGTCTACAACAGAGAGTCCAGGAATAAACCCACACCTTTATAATCAATATTTGACAGAGGAGGCAACCACATATAAGGGACTAAAGATAGTTTATTCAATAAATGGTGTTGGGAAAAATGGACAGATGTGTGCAGAAAAATGAAACTAGGCAACCTTCTTACCCCACACACAAGAATAAGTTCAAATTGGATTAAACACTTAAATGTTAGATATAAAACCATAAAAGTAAGAGAATACAACATAGGCAGCAAAATACCAGACATTTCTTGTAGCAATATTTTATCGGCTATGTCTCCCCAGGGAAAAGAAACAAAAGAAAATAAACAAGTGAAACTACACCAAACTAAAAAGTTTTTGGACAGCAAAAGAAAACATCAAACCAAAAGACAACCCACCGAATGGAAGAACGAATTCACAGCACATCTGACCAGGGTTAATATCCAAAATTTATGAAGTAGTTACAAAACTCAATACCACAAAAACAAATATCACAATTAAAAAATGGGCAAAGGACCTGAATAGACACTTCTTCAGAGAGGCCATACAGATGGCCAACAGACATATGAAAAGATGCTCAACGTCACTGATCATCAGAGAGATGTAAATTCAAACCACAATGAGATACCATCTCACACCTGTCAGAATGGCTATCATCAATAAATCAACAAATAACAAGGGCTGGAGGAGATGCAGAGAAAGGTGAACCCTTTTGCACTGTTGGTGAGCATGCAGATTGGTACAGCTACTGTGGAAAGCAGTATGGAGCTACCTCAAAAAATTAAAAATAGATCTGCCTTTTGACCCAGCAATCCCACTTCTGGGAATATACCCGAAGGAACCCAATACACTAATTCAAAAGAACATAAGCACCCCTGTGTTCATTGCAGTATTATTTACAATCACCAAGATATGGAATCAACCCAAGTGTCCATCATTAGATCAGTGGATAAAACAACTATAGGACAGAACTTCCGCCAAGATGGAGGTGTAGGTGGAAACGCCTTGCATCCTCGCACAACTGAATCTAAGAACAACAAATTTTTAACAATAATAAACACAACCAAACCACACAGAAAATTGACAATACGGAGTCCGAAAACAACAAAATGCTCAGCTAAACTGGTAAGAGGGGCGAAGACAGCAGCAAAGCGGGTTGACCAAAAAGATTCCTGACCGGGTGGTGCGCAAGCAGCCAAAGGCGTGGATCACAAGTGCGGGCTAGCTACGGGCGCACACAGGGAAGAGGCGCGTCTGGCTGTCTGTGGTAGGTCGCGCATTTGTGTGCAGATAAACCAGTGAAGAGGCGAGCACTGAGATGCATGGCACGGGGCAGCAGGCTCGCACAATTCTGATTATATAAACAGGCCGGGGAGACTGGTGGGATGGACTGGGCAAGTGGAGAGGACCACCATTGCTCCCTCTCTGACCCTGCCCACACACACAGCGTCACAAACCAGTGACCTGGGTGGCCCCGCCCTGGTAAACACCTAAGGCTCTGGTCCTTATACGTAACAGGCGTGAACAAACCAAAAATGTCTCAAGAACAACTCAGAGCCCCAGAGCCAATAAATCTAAGCAATGAAGAAATAGCCAAACTTTCAGATGCACAGTTCAAAACGCTGGTGATCAGGATCCTCACATAACTGGTTGATTTTAGTCACAAACTAGAGAATCATATGAAGGCTAAACTAATTGAAATGAATGGTAATGCACAGGAAACCAACAGTAATGGAAAGGAGACTGGGACTCAAATCAAGGGAGTAGATCAGAAGGAAGGAAAAAATGACCAAACAGAAAAGAATGAAGAAACAAGAATTCAAAAAAAATGAGGAGGCTTAGGAACCTCCAGGACATCTTTAAACATTCCAACATTCGAATTATAGGGGTACCAGAAGGGGAAGAGGAACAGTCACGAGTGGAAACCTTATTTGAACAAATAATAAAAGAGAACTTCCCCAATCTGGCAGAGGAAATAGACTTCCAGAAAATCCAGGAAGCTCAGAGAGTCCCAAAGAAGGTGGACCCAAGAAGAAACACATCAAGGCACATCATCATTACATTAGCCAACATTCAAATGAAGGAGAGAATCCTAGAAGCAGCAAGAGCTAAGGGGACAGTCACCTACAAAGGAGTTCCCATCAGACTGTCAGCTGATTTCTCAAAAGAGACCTTACAGGCAAGAAGGGGCTGGAAAGAAGTATTCCAAGTCATGAAATCCAAGGACCTACAACCAAGATTTCTCTATCCAACAAAGTTTTTCTTTAGAATGGAAGGGCAGATAAAGTGCTTCTCAGATAAGATCAAATTCAAGGAGTTCATCATCACCAAGCCCTTATTATATGAAATGTTAAAGGGACTTATCTAAGAAAACAAAGTTAAAAAAGATGAACAGTGAAAGGACAGCAAACTCACAGTTATTAACACCACACCTAAAACAAAAGCAAACTAAAAGGACAGCTAGATCAGGAGTGAACCATAGAAATGAAGATCTCATGGAGGGTTAGCAACAGTGGAGTGGGAGAAGGCGAAGGGGGGAGAAGGTACAGAAAATAAGTAGCATAGACAGTAGATAGAAAATAGATAGGGGGGAGGGTAAGAATAGTAGAGGAAATATAGAAGCTAAAGAACTTGAGACACGTGTTCATGAACTAAAGGGGGGAAAGGTGGGGGAGGGGTGTGCAGGGTGGAGGGGAACGGAAGGGGGGAATAGAACAAATGTAATGGCATAATCAATAAAAAATGTTAAAAAAAAAACTATAGGACACTTACACAGTAGAATACTACTCAAACATAAAAAAAAATGTGCCCTTTGCAACAGTATGGATAGACTTGGAGAACATTATGCAAAGTGAAATAAGCCAGTCAGAGAAAGATGAATAGCATATTATTTCCCTCACACATGGAATCTAATAAACAAACTGAACTAACCAGCAAAAAAGAGACAGGCTCACAATTGGGAAATAGGATGACAGCTGTTGTGGGGGGGGTGTGGTGCAGTTATGGGGTGGAAGGTTGAGCAAAAAGGAAAAAGGATTCACGGATGTAGACAACTGTGTCATGATTACTGAGGAGAGGGGGTATAAGGGGACTACATGGGAATGGGGAAAAATGCAATAAGTTTTTTAATTAAAAAATGCCTTGAGACAAATCAAAATTGAAATGCAAAAGATAATTTATGGAATGCAACAAAAGCAGGTCTAAGAAGTAAGCTCATAGTTATGATGCCTACATAAAGAAACAAGGAAAATCCCAAAGGAATAACCTAAATGTACACCTTAAACAACTGGAAGAAGAACAAATGAAGCCCAATGTTAGTAAAAGGAAGGAAACGAAAATCAAAATAGAAATAAATGAAATAGAGACTAGAAAGACAATGGCAAAGTTCAATGAAAGTATGAGCTGTTTTTTGAAAAGGTAAACAAAATTAACAAACCTTTAGCTAGACTCACCAAGAAGTGAGAGAGGTCTCAAATAAAATCAGAAATGGAAGAAGAGACATTACAACTGATACCACGGAAATACAAAGGATCTGAAGAGACTACTATGAATAAGTAAATACTGACAAATTTGACAGCATAGAAGAAGTGAGTAAGTTCTTAGTAACATATATCTTACCAAGGCTAAATCATGAAAAAAAGAAAAAATCTGGACAGATCTATTATTAGTAAGAAGATTGAACTGGTAATCAAAAAATTCCCCCCAAATTTCCATTGTCCAGGACCAGATAGCTTCACTGGTGAATCCTGGGAACATTCAAAGAATTAATATCAACCCTTCTGAAACTCTTCCAAAAAATAAGAGAACACTTCCAAGCTCATTTTATGAGGCCGGCATTACCCTGATACCAAACTAGACAAGGATGCCACACATACACACAAAAATCACAGGCCAATATCTTTGATGAACATAGAAATAAAACTCCTCAACAAAATATTAGCAGAACAAATTCAACAGTGCATTACAAGGATCATAGACCACAATCAAATGTGATTTATTTCCAAGAATTCAAGTTTAACATTAGCAAATCAGTCATTATAATACAGCACAGTAGCAAAAGTGAAGAATAAAAATTATACAATCATCTCAGATGTAGAAAAAATACAATTGGATACAGAAAAAGTACTTGATAAAATTCAACATTTTTTTCCTGATAAAACCTCTAAACAAAGTGGGTATAGAAGAAACATAAATGATAATCCCACAGCTAACACATCACACCTAATGGCAAAAAGCTGAAAGACTTCTCTCTGAGATCAGGAACCAGACAAGGATGTCCACTCTCGCCACTTTTATTTAACATAGTATTGAAAGTCCTCTCCAGAGAAATTAGGCAAGAAAAGAAATAAGCAGCATCCAAATCAGAAAGGAATGAGTAAAACTGTTACTATTCCTGGTTATATATTATTAATGGAAAACCCTAAAGACTCCACAAAAAAAAAACTTTTAGAACTAATAAACAAATGCAGTAAAATTGCTGGATACAAAATCGGTATATAGAAAGGTACAGTGTTTCTATACATTAATAATGAACTATCAGAAATAGAAATTAACAAAACAATTCCATTTATGACCACATCAAAAAAATGCCTAGGAGTAAATTTAATCCAGGAGGTGAAAGACCTATACACTGAAAATTATAAGATATTAATGAAAAAAATGGAAGAAGACACAAATAAATGGAAAGATATTCCATGCTTGTGGAGTGGAAGAATTGATATTGTTAAAATGTCCATAGTACCAAAAGCAATCTACAGATTTAATACAATACCATCAAAATATCAAAGGATATTTCTGTTCCCATGGAAACAGAAAAAAAAATCCTAAAATTTTTATGATCCGCAAAATCTCCAAATAGCCAAAGCAATCTTAAGAAAGAAAAACAAAGACAGAAGCACTATGCTCCCTGATTTCAAACTATATCACAAAGTTCTGCTAGTGAAAACAGTAGGGAATTAGCATAAAAATAGACACATAGATCAATGGAACAGAAGAGAGCTCAGAAATAAACCCATGCATATATGGCTTTATTACTGTGTAACGAACTATAGAAATGATCCCTGAAAGTATAGTCTTTATTACTGTGTAAATTAATTTACAACAAAGGAGTCAAGAACACAGAGTGGGGTAAAGACAGTCTCTTCAATAAGTGGTGTTTGCGAAAACTGAATAGCCACATGCAAAAGAATCAAACTGGACCAGTTTCTTATACCATACACAAAAATTACCTCAAAATGGTTTAAAGAAACACCTATAAAGAGCTGCAAACTAGAAGAAAATATATCAGTAAGTTCTTTGACACAGGTCTTAGAGATGGATTTTTTTAAAATTTTAACTCTAAAAGCAAAGACAACAAAAGTAAAAATAAACAAGGGGTACTATGTCAAACTAAGAACTTCTAAACAGCAAAGAAAACCATCAGTGAAATGAAAAGGCAACCTACTGAATGGGGCTAATATCCAAAATATATAAAGAACTCACACAACTCTAACAACAACAAAAAAATCCTACATAATCCAATGAAAAAATGGGTTGAGAATCTGGATAGACATTTTCCCAAAGAAGTATACTAATGGCCAATGGGTACATGAAACGATGGTCAACCTCACTAATCAGCAGGGAAATGCGAATCAAAATGACAATGAGGTATCACTTCACACCTATTAAAATGGCTATTTTCAAAAAGATAGGAAGTAGGTGTTGGTTAGGATTGGAGAAAAGGAAACCCTTGGGGACCCTTGGTAACAATGTAAATTGACACAACCACTATAGAAAACATTATGGAGGTTTCACACACACACACACACACACACACACACACACACACACACACACACACACACAAATAACAATAGAACTACCATAGGACCCAGCAATCCTACTTCCAAGTATTCATCCCAAGAAAAATGAAAATGTTAACTCAAAAAGATATATGCATCCTATGTTCTCTGCAGCATTACTTACAACTTAGGTTGCATAAACAACCTAAGTGACCATCGACAGATGAATGGATAGAGAAAATGTGGCATATATATACAATGTAATATTATTCAGCCATAAAAAAAGTGAAATCCTGCCATTTGCAACAACATGGCTCATCCCTTGAGGGCATTGTACTAAGCAAAATAAGTCAGAGAAAGACAAATACCATATGGTCTCACTTACATGTAGGATCTAAAAAATAAAATAAAATCTCAACTCACACAGAGAGCAGATTGGTGTTTGCAGGATGCAAGGGTTTGGAGGTGGGCAAAATAAATGAAAGGTGTCAAAAAGGACAAACTTCCAGTTATAAAATAAATAAGTCATGGGGATATAATATATAATATGGTGACTAGTTAATAATAGTGTATTGGGTATTTGAAAGTCACTAAGAGAGTAATTCTTAAAAGTTCTCATCATAAGGAAGAAAATTTGCAGTTGTGCGTGGAGATGATGTGAACTAGACTTATTATGATCATTTCACAATATGCAAATTAGATATATTGTACACTTGAAATTAATATAATGTTTCATGTTAGTTATACCTCAATGAAATTTTTAAAGAATAAAATAAAGGACCTTATTGACAAAATGAAATTATTTCCCTATTCTGTTTTTTAAAAATTGCAATTCCTTCTACTCTGTCCCAGCATTGACCACCTTACTCAAACTGTACCTTGTTTTCCTGTACACTTAACACCTACCATACTGTATACTTTTTCTTATGATGACTGGTTATTATTTATTTCTCTATAGAACAATGATTGGAACCTAATGAGAATTTGTTGTATGAGTAAATGATTGTGTATACAATAAAAGAAAAAATTCACCAAAATATAAACTGCTACTCTTTTTAGATGATATAATTATGGGTGGTGATTATTATTTTCTTCTTTTTATGTCCCTAGATCATAAATATTTTATGCAATGAACATGGTTAACTTTTATAATAATGAAAATGTATGTGCACATATGTATGTTTAAAATAAATTTTTTTAATTTAAAAAATTTTACTTATTTATTTTCAGAGAAGGGAAGAGAGGGAGAAAGAGGGGGAGAAAGAGAGGGAAAGAAAGATCATCAATGTGTGGTTGCTTCTCACATGCCTCCTACTAGGGACGTGGCCTGCAACCCAGGCATGTGCCCTGACTGGGAATTCAACCAGTGACCCTTTGGTTTGTAGGCCAGCACTCAATCCACTGAACCACACCAGCCAGGGCTAAAAAAGGTATTAAACTGGATTTCTTAGGTATATCTTTACCCCTGAATCATTTTAGGCATTCTATGTTTTCAAAGACCTCCTACAGAAATGATTTTACAGTCTTTCTCATCAACCTGTGTCAGGGTTTAACAGCTCAGAGAGTGAAGAAGTATTTCTATCTGATTTTGTTCAGCTTGCCAAAGGCAAGGTTAAATGGTGCCTGTGGGTCTACTGTCAGGCAGTTGGGCTTGTGCTGAAGGCAAGAAAAAATAAAAGGGAAACACTTTTTACAGTGATGGAATAATGACAATGAAAAGTAAGATAAGTAGGAGAGAGAGAATGGGAGAGGAAGTGACAATTACAAGTGGCAAACATTTATCGACCCGCTTTTATATGCTAACACCTGATGGGTGCCATGCTGAGTGCTACAGTTTGCCTAAAGGTGATTGTAACAGAGTCCCTGCCTTGAAGGAGTTTATAACATAGCAGGGGAGCTTGCGGTCTAATGTTTATGCCCAGTCTCCTCTCATAACCTCAGCAGGCATTTTTTAACTCACAGGCATTAAGGGGGCAGCTGCTGGGTTGCAGGCTGGACAGCTAGATGTAATCACACTGTTTGGATGTTGGAAAAGGTGTTTGACTACTTTTAGTTACACTCCTATGGACTATTATTCCCTGTATACATTATCTGCAGCTCTATTTTATTGGATAGTGTCTATTTAAAAAATTTTACTTATTGATTTTAAAGACAGCGAGCAAGGAAGAAGGACGGAAGGAACAGAGAGAGTGGGGAGGGAAGAGGGAGAGAAAGGGAGGGGAAAGAGAGCAGACACGGGAGATAGAGAGAAACACTGATTTTGTTGTTCCAATATTTACACATTTATTGGTTGAATCTTGTATGTGCCCTGACTGGGATGACACGCACAGCGTGGTGTATGGGAATGATGCTCTAACCGACTGAGACACCTGGGCAAGGTGGTAGTGTCTTTTCGTCTCATGTTAATCCCTGACTACCTTTTCCTGAGCACAATTATGACACGTGCTTGGAAGATTTCAGAATAAGAGTGGATTAGATGAAAGATAAATATGTAAATCTGGAATGGGAAAGAGAAGCCTATTACTATTCTAGAACCAAGCAGATAATGTGCAGGTTTATTGTCCGAGGTGTTTGGTCCCAGGATGTTTCTCCTTCTTGCTGGAAATAGAGAAGTGTTTGCGAGTCTGGTGTGAAGTAGAGCCTGCTTGCTTTCTGCGAGACGATTCAAAACTAAGCTGGTTATTGTCAATAATAGAATGTTTATGAGAATAACCATTGATAGTTTTCTTCAGAAGAACCCAGATTTCTTTGATGTTACCTCCTGTTTTCTAGCCCTTCACACTTTCCTGAAGCCGTGCGGCCCTCTCCTAACATCGGCATTACCAGCTATGTGAGTTCTGTCTGTTCTCATAGCAGCTGTGTCTCGGCTCTGATTTTGATTGTACTTCACTTTTTAAAAAATTTTTTATTTACTTATTTTTCAAGTACAATTTTCTGTCTATTTCTCCCATCCCAGCCCACCCGCCCCGTGCTCCCCACCTCCCTCCCACTTCCACCCCCCTTAGTTCTCGTCCTTGTGTCCTTCATACTTGTTCCTCCAAATGTACTTCACTTTTACATCCAGATAAAATGCGTTTCTTCAGGCCCCAGTGTTACCAGTCACTGCCCATCTGCCTGCACTGTTGCCCATGTGCCCTGTCCTTTCTGCCCTGCCGCACATGCCCTCCAAGTGTGACCGTGTTCCTACTTGGGGCTCTCGAGCCTCTGTGGTGGGTGAAATGGGAACTGGAGCCAAAAGACTTGGGTTCTGGTCCCAGACTTACTGCTTCCGTTCTGCGGTCTGGGTTAAATTGTTTAAGTCTTTAAACCTATCCTCTCTGCAAGCATTAAACACAAGAGCAAATATGAGAATGCTTTGCAAACTGGAATTGGAAATATAAAGGCGCTCTGTTTTGCTTCTTGGGGGGTGGTTTCTTGAATCTCCCTTTGCTCCTTCCCATCAAAGGGCATTTTCTTCATCTAAAGTACTCCTCTACAAAAGGGAACCTCATGCACTGTTGGTGGGAACTTAAACTGGTGCAGCCGCTGTGGGAAACAGTATGGAAGTTCCTCAAAAAGTTATAACAGAACTACCATATGATCCAGCAGTCCCGCTTTAGGGTATTTATGGGAAGGAATGTGAAACACTAATTTGAAAAGACATATGCACTCCTATGTTCACTGCAGCGTTATTTACAATACCAAGATATGGAAGCAATCTAAGTGTCCATCAGTAGGTGAATGGATAAAGAAAATGTGGTACATATATACAATGGAATATTACTCAGCCATAAAAAAGAGTGAAATGTTGCCATTTGTGTCAGCATAGATGGACCTAGAGGGTATTATGCTAAATGAAGCAAGTCAGAGGAAGACAAATACCATATAAGTTCTTTTATATGTGCAATTAAAAATAAAGCAAAATAAATGAACTAACAAACCGAAACAAACTCAAATACAGAGAATATTTTGATAATTGCCAGATGGAAGGGGGGTTGGGGAACTAACTGGGTGAAAGGGGGTGAAATTAACATGTACAAGTTGCCAGTTATAACAACAGTCACAGGGATGTAAAGTACAGCATAGGAAATAGTCAATAATATTGTAATAACTATGTATAGTACCAGGTGGTACCAGACTTCATTGGGTTGATTACTTTGGAAGTTATATAAATGTATAATCACCGTGTTGTACTCCTGAAACTAAAATCATATTGTACGTCAACTATAATTTTAAAATTTTTTAAATGAAAATACTCTAGTCCTTTTTCACCTAGTTAATGCATGCTCTGCCTTCAGATGTCTTCCTAACCATTCCTACCCCAGGAAGCATCTTGGACCTCTTACGTGGGCAATTTCTTCTTAAAATGTGCTTAGTAGCACCATGAGCCTTTCCTCCTTAGCTCTCAGAATAGGTACAATTTTCTACTGATCTACGGATTGTTTGATTTTCAAAAGTCATTGTAACTCAGGAAGCAGACAGCACGGATTCTGATCCTGGCTGATGCTTACCAGCTGCACGGCACTGGGCAATGCAGTGAATCCACCTCTGGGCCCGAGACTCTGCACCTATAAATGACAGAGAGGTGCAGAGCCTACCACACGGGAGGGTGGTGAGAATGGAATGTCGGTACATATACAGCACACCCACCATGAGCATGGAGGCTCCCTCAGGAGCTTCTTTCAAGGGCCTTGTCTTTCAAGTACAAGCACAGGCCCTGGCTTAGAATAAGAGCTTCCTAAAGATCTGTTGAATGTAACAATACATATTTCCCTTAATGGATCCAAAATCTAACACTCTTCCCATTTTAAAACAATGGAATCATTTCTACTCCACTGTCCATGTTACATTGAGTCATGCAAATGTGAAAAAGCAAAGGGCTTAAAAATAAACCTTTGGAAAGATAATTTCCCTTAAATTGCAGGGAAATCACTGGAAACTATTTATATACACCATGGACTTCCATTCAGTTCGGTACTGCCTAGCTAGTTATTTGTGCTGCCTAAAAATATAATCATAAACATTAATCAGAATAGCAAGAATTCTGCTAGACATTTTGGATAATAGAATAAGACACAGGGGGATCTGAGGAGAAGTTTGCTGAGGGCTTCTGGGAAAGGTTCTCTCCCTAATTACTATTACTATAATAATAATTAATAAACACTTTTTCTGCCTTGACGATGTTGGTGAATGCAATGCCTGGAGCCCTAACAACCTTCTTGGGATTTCAGGGTAAAATCCAACATACTGAACTTACTATAGCAGAAAGATGCAAAGAATCTGGGCTTCTGTTGATATCTCTAACTGTAGCACTCACCTTCCAGCTGTGCAAGAAAATAAATGTGCTTATTGCTAATGACCATTAGTGGACTATTCTGTTACAAGCAGTGAAAATTATGTGATATATTAGGGTCCCTTGGCCATCGCACTGCAAGACCAAACAGTATCAAGCACGCAACTTATTTTCAAAAGTGGCCTGCGTGAACCGGTGAAATCTTTAGAACAGGGGGCTAATTTAGCCTTTGGGAGTAAGGAATTGTGGGCTCCACCATTTCAGTTCTGGCATCCACTGGTGAAGTGACTGGCACTGAACAAGTCACATAGCCTCCTCTGTGCGCAATTTCATCACCTGCAAACTGAGGGATTTGCATTGAGAAAGCACTACGGTCCCTTTCAGCAGCATCTCCAATTCTGTGTTTATAGCAGTGTCAAGAGCTGAGTCCCCGCAGGAAGCACACTGAATCAGAGATAAGCATGGAGGAGGTTTATTAGGAAGTGCTCTTGGGATCCTCACTGTGGAGGGGGAGGGACAGCTGCCGGACTGGCCAGAGGGAGAAAAAGAGCAGCAATGCAATCTCATTGGAAGCTGAAGCTGGGAAGTGAGGAGACAGCCCTCCTCACCCCACATCAGGGAGTCCCTGGACAGGCCCTTAGCAAGAGTGTGCAACCTCAGGTGGAGTGTCCCTCTCCAGCAAGGACAGCCCACGTGAGGGGCTGGGGGCTCTCTGTGGGGAACACTCCCAGCAACCAGAGAATCTGCTTTCACTCCCGAAGGTGACCTGAATAGTGTGCCACAACGTCAAAGTTTATCTATGTGAACAAAATAAGATTGATCTCTTTCTATCTATATTCATCACCGAATAAAAGAAGAAATTGAGAAAAACATTTCCAAACCTTCGTAAAAGTAGAAGCGGATCATGAACTCCAAATCACCCATCCCCCAGTCTCAGCGATGACCCACATTCTACCAATCCGGTGTCATGCATTCCCCACCTCTGTGCTTTTCCCTCTGCTGGGCTATTTTAAAGCAAACTCAAAATATTATAATAATCACTTATGGTTTATTTAACTCCGCATAACGTAGGGCGTCCACATGTGGCTCTAATCTTCAGAAGTTTTCATTTATTCAAATATTTTAAATCACAAGATCAACACACAGCCTCCCCCCGCCCCTAGCTCTAGGAGTTCACTTCAAGGGCTTCTGCTATACCCTGAAGAGACACCGGCAGGCCCGGAGTTCTCACCCGCTCCCGTCCCCCACCTCTTTCACCCTGCAGTAGACAACTAGGAAGAGCTAGTCTGGGAGCAATGGGCCCCAGGGTCCCACTACCAGCCAAGCCGATTAGGGGTCCCTGGTGAGTAGTATGTTTTGCCACCAGTGTTGACATGAACAATGGCAAGTTGTGAAGCATTACTTGGTAAATGATGACTTTTGGTTCCCAAGGTCAGTAGATCCCAGTTTAAAAATAGTGTTTGTTTTAGCTATGCCCTCACTTTTCAAAAATTCTTCCACATAATGGCCCCATTCAATCATTCTCATTTCCAAACAACCATGTCCACTGACACTTCTCAAATGGAGGGTCTCAGTCCCATTGCCATAAAAGGGATCCCAGACCAAGAGGGATCCCCCAAAAAATGAACGTCAGATTCCTCTGAAAAGTGAACTAGAAGGTGCCGAAAAGCAGACACTGGGAAAAAGTTCAGACTGAACGCATCTCCTGAACTACATGTTATCTCAGGAATTCACATGAGGGATCTGCCACTTACTTTGTTTTCCAGAATATGTAGCTTTAACCCAGCATTGTTTTGTCTCTTGTGGGAAGCCTGACTGCAAAGCTAAATAAATGTTTTTGCATTCGTAAGTGATAGTTGAGAAGCACGAAGGCCCGAGAGACTGCCCCACACTGCATCTTTATCCAGGAGCATGGCAGCTGGTCATTTATGGAGTGTATTCTGTTCTGTGGGCAGAGCACAGGGCGTGCCCATCAGGCAGGACACATGAGGACCTGCAGCCTGTCCCAAAAGGCTCATGGTTCAGTTATGAGGAAAAGCCGAGAGGTGTGGCGATCTAATAAGAATTGTTAGTTGGGAGCACAAACATAAACAGACTATCATATATGTGAATACAAAATCTGGAAACTTCTTTATGGCAAAAGGCATTTAGGAACCTGGTGAGAGTACTGTATGTCCATACATCACTTTTGTGAAGTCCAAGAAATTGAGTTGTTTTCATGCTCCTTAAAAAGTTGTTCAAATAATGAATTGAAGGCTTAACATTCAAAAGGCGTGAAATATACCAGGGGAGTGAAACACCAACCTCACGTGGCGCTCCCAGGATGCTCGTGAAAGTTTTTGATTTGGAAGCACATGTTTCAAGGCCACAAAGTAGACTATAGTTTTAATAACTCTTCCAAGATCCAGTACTCCTGAGACTGGGTAAAGACTGCTGACATTATTTTGCCTCTAAGAAATAAAGACTTGGAACTTTAGATGGAAAAATTCTAAGAAAAATATTAGCAGACCAAACCCGACAATATAAGATATATAATGTGATCAAGTTGAAGGTTTTTTCTAAGTTGCAAGGTTAATTTAACATGAGAAAATCAATTACAGAAGTTCACCACAGTAATAGAGAAACCCTGTGATCTTAAGAAATAAGGCAAAGTTGCCTGCTATTATTAATTCTATTGAATCTTTGTTCAGTAGAGGAAACACAAGAACAATACATAAAAGGTCTAAAACATGAGAAAGTAACAGAATATCCATAGGTACAGATAAAACCATTGTGTAGAGAGAAGGAATTGATAAACAATTACAAGTTGCTGGATAAACAATGAGTGTACAAAAATTAACTGCCTTTCTATACTCCAGCACTAAATAGTTAAATATGTAAATTTTAAAAAGATGCCATTAATATATTATCAAAAGTATAGGGAGCCAAGTAGTAAATTTAAGATGAGTAAAATTTCTATGGAAAAACTTATAAAGTTTTTTGAAATACATTAGAGAAAGCTTATCACATTATACACCATATTCCTAAGTGGAGAAGTTTGTCACGGAGGTGCTGGTGTCCCCCAGCGGGTGTTTAGATTCAATACAATTCCTATATAAATCCTCAGTGCTTTTTTCCTATAAAACTGCCAAGCTAATTCTAAAAGTTATATAGAAAATCAAGAAGTTAAGGAGGAACTTAATAGATACCAGCATTTACAATAAAGATACAATGACTGATTCGGGATGATATTGATTTGGGGGTAGATAAATTGATCAAAGAAATAGAACAAAGAGCCCAGAAAACACACACACACACACACACACACACAGTTAATGATAGTAGCCACGGCATTTCAGAAAATGTTCAATAAACCATGCTGAGACAATTGGATACCCAAATGATGAAACACAAAATTGGACCCTGTACATTAGGCCACATATGAAAATCAATTCCAGGGAGATTAAAGACTTAAGTGTACAAGGTAAAATTATGAAACTCTTAGAAGACACTAGAGACTAACTTTATAACTGAGCATCAGGGGATGGTTTCTTAAATAACACACAAAAATACTCCACAAACTATATAGACAAAGATTGATCAGTTAAACCACATTAAAACTGAGAACCTCAGTTCATCAGAATTTACCATTAAGACAGTGAAAGTACATACCAATCGCTGTAAGAGAAGATATTTACAAAGTCCACAACTAACGAGGAAAAATGGGCGATGGAAAACAGACCCTTTGCAGAAGAGGAAATCCAGATGTCCAAAAAAAAGATGTGTAACCTCATCGGTAATTGGAGAGATGCAAGTATTGGGTTGGCCAAAAAGTCTGTTTAGTTTTTTTCTGTAAAATGAAAGGCACGATTTTCATTTTCACCAACAACTTTATAGACTTGGATATTTTGAGTATGTGGGCTCTCTCCTGCTCTTGGCTTCTAGTGGGTGGAGGCCAGGGGTGCTGCTAAACACCTTCCAATGCAGAAGACAGCCCCACAGCAAAGCATTATTTGGCCACAATATCAACAGTACCGAGAAACTTCACAAACCACTTTTGACATGTTCCATCAGTCACAGCACCTTCTCCATACACGACACAAATTTTTTTTAGTGTTCAGTTGTATTTTTACCTTTCTTGTAATAATAAAGCATAATACGCTAAAAATGTGTATTTTCTTCCATCTTCAATGTAAAAATGGCTGCACGAAAATTCACCTATTGCAATAACTATTTTTAATGCACACTGACATGACAGCTGTCACAATATAATCTAAACAAAATTCTAACAAGATTGTCTCTAATGAAGTTATAGACAACTAAGCACTACTAGAGCCATTGTACAGAAAAAAACAAATGATCTTTTTGGCCAACCCAATACAAATTCACAATAAGGATCTACCTTGTTACCACCAAATTGGCTTGAAAAAAAATCTGCAATATCAAATATGTGAAGATGTGCACAATTTTTATATATGCTGCTAGTGAGAGAGTAGATCTGTACATCCAGTATGAAAAACGGCTTGGCATTATCAATAAGTAAAGATTCATATACTTTATATGACCTTATAGGTACCTGTTTCCCAGTAATTTCACTCCCAGGTCTCTCCCCTAGGCCTAGAGAACTTGGAGTGACTACCAGGAGAAATGTATAAAAGTGTCCACAGTGGCACTACTTGACAGAAAAAACTGGAAATGGCCCAAATGTCCTCCAGCAATAGACAGGATAAACGCAGGAGTGAACAGGAACCAATTATATTGTGCTACAATGCAGCAAAATCGGTGACTTTTAGGAACATAATGTTACTTCACAACAAGCCATAAAGAATATGTATTAAGTTCAAAAATACACAGAAATCTAAAAAGTACATTTTTGCAAGAGAAAATGCACGGTCTCATAACACATGAGACAGTTCAGAGCTGCTGACTGGAACGTTGGGATAGGCGCGCACGGGGGGGGGGGCGGTCGGGAGGAACGCTGGTGTACAGAGGAGTTCAAGGTCTTGTTCGGGACATAGTTATGTTCTTTACTTACACCAAGTAGTCATCGTATTGTTTTCTTTATGCCTTATGTATATTTTAAATATTCTTTTTTTTTTTTTTATTTTTTAAATATTTTATTTATTTCTGAGGGAAAGGAGGGAAATGTTACGATGCCTTATTCTTTATATCAATAGTCTACCCATTTTTATAAAGGGAAATACTGACATATATCAATCTTTATGTGGATTAAGTCTAATGTTTGGTTTTTAAGGGAATACATTCCTGTGGAAATCACTTCCTGACATCAATATGAAAAGTAAAAAAAATCATTATTATCCCAATAAACAGGACAGAAAACCATCAAAGCGGAACTTGGGGCAGAGGAGGAGAGAGAATAAAGTAATCAGCCACCTACAAGAAGCCACCAGTCCCCCTGGGAAAGCCAGCCAGCGAGACACACATCCCCCAGCCACCGGCACCTTCATTGGTGATAAGGCAGTAAATTCTCTTCCCCAGCCTGGAGTTCAGAGTAAACAGTCAGAGCCTGAGGGACCAGAGAGAGAGAAATGGCTTGGCTCTGGCTACTTCTCCTCTGGCTGGAACACTCACTATCAACTGTTGAATCACAAAATGCAAACTCTCCACCTCTTCCCTGGGCAGTGAGCCCCTGTGGTATGGAGACCATCAAGTGCAGGGAAAGGGCAGGAGGGAGGGGTGGGGGGACAGTACCCTGCTGGGACCCAAGCCAGTCTGGCCAGCGTGGCCTTGGGTCCTGGGGTCTGGGAAGGGCCGCAGCTCAGGATCAGGCTGCAATGGCTCCATTCCAGCTCAACAGGCCTGGCCGCCCAGCCTGGACCACACTTCATTTTAGGCACTAAGACTGACCACATGCACCTTCCTGCTCCCACATTTAACTGGCCTTGGTGAATGAAAATGTGGGGACTATTCCAGAGCTGCTCCAGAACTTCCAGTTGGGGAATGAAACAGAAAGACGGTGGGCATGGAGCTGATGGATACTTCCTTCTATGTTCATGAGGAGGTTAAAGCACATCTTGTAATTCATTTGGGTGCCCTATGATCCATCACTGAAAATGAAACAACCACTGTGCACAGCAAAGAAGACGATGTGCAGTTGAGGGGAGCGCAGGCCGCCCGGCTGGCCAGAGCCAGCCTGAAACTGCTCAGATAGCAGTTGGCAGTAACAGCCCAGCCTGTCAGCTACAGCATTAAAGCTGATGGATATATATTATTTTTGTTTGGGAAAAAAATCCATTCTACCATTAATGACTCCTGGAGTGTTAGCTCAACTATTTTCTTTCATATTAAAATAAAAGATGATTTAGAAAGGTTTCTCATGGCTTCTCAGTAACTTAGGCCAGTATACATGTTTTAAATCAACTTTGAGGTATAAATTACATACAATAAAATGCACTCATGTTGAGTGTATGGTTTTATACATTTAATTTGTGCTACTACAATTAAGACGGAGAACATTCCCAACACCCCCCAAAGTTCCCCTGCTCCTTCCCAGCCCATTGTCCCCAATCTCTTTGTCCCTGGTCCCGGGCAATCTCTGATCTGCTGTCACTGGACTAGTTTTGTCCTTTAAACTATTTCTAATAAAGAAAATCAGTCAATATATTTTAAATTCAAGGATTCCTCCATTCCGATAAACTGCTGTTTTCCGAGGTGCTCTCTCGGTTCTCACACTCAAAGCGGCAAGCCTTCATTCACTCTGCTTTGCTTTCCCCTGCTGCTTGTTCCAGCTTTAGTGTGCGTGCCCCAAAGGCAGCACTCCTGGTCTGGTTTTAAACGGAAGGACCGGAAATGTTAAAGATTTCTAACTTCAAGTGAAAATGTACATGACTCATAGTGATAGTAAACAACAACAGCACCCCATCATTTCTGTTGCACATGAGTTAACTGGACGAGTTGTCCGACCCCAAAGCCATGGCTGACTGCAAACATCTGCTTCCAGGGGAGCGTGATAAGATCTATCTGCACTATCCACGAAGACAACAAAGGAGAAAATGCGGACAGATCAGTCATTTAGAAAATAGTGAAAAATAAAAAGCTGCCAGTTGGAATTACCTATGAAAATTCCCTCTCTGTACAGCCCCTGGCTGAGGGGAGCGGGGCAGGGCGGGGTAGGGGCCGCAGAAGAAGGTGGTTTCTCTCTCTGCATCTGTAAAACACCTTCTGAGGGTTTCGGAGTAATGTAAATGCATTCCGCGGATTGCCAATGCCGCCCAGCCCAGTACAGAAATCTCTCTACACTGAGGTTCCTTCTCTTCACAGGAACATCTTCCTAGGTACAAGGATCCTTAGGAACTCAGGAATGGACTTGTCTCCTAGCACACTTTTCACCTTTTTCCTCTATTGTTCAGGCCATGAGCTTTGGAGACTCAGAGGCCGAAGTCCCGAGATCAGAGAGCTTCAACCCACTGTGGCAGAAAAGAAGGCAGACTGCTTTGCTTCCTTCTATTTTTGTTGCCCACCTATCTATTTTAATGGCAATTAAACGCTAGTGCCCTCCCTTATCTCTGCTGGCTAATGTTTTCAACTCCACCAGTCTCAAAGGGGAATAATCCCAAATCTCAAGCCTGTGCTGTATTAAAGACTCACGAATGGGTAATCAGAGCAAACAGAGGATTTGGTTTGTATATACAGCAAATCTCGTGTCTTTTATGTTCGGAGAGCAGGACTAAAAGAAGAAAAGACGATAAATCATTTCAAGAAACAGCGTAACCGAAATGTTGTATGTTTATTTAAAGCTTCATATAATCATTTGTCTAGCGCTACAGCCCAGCTTCAGAATGTAAGCTGCCATAATGAAGTCTGGAGGCACGCAGTGCTCAAGAGCCAGAAGATGTATAGCCTCCTCCCCAGACTGGCTTACAGGGAAAACGGTAAGCTCTTAAGTAGAACCAAAGCATCTGAGAGGGCAGTGCCCCAGGAACACGAAGCTATGAGTTTTTAAACAGTGTTTTGTGAAGATATTGGGTTACACAAAAATCTAAGAAGGTTTTAAACAGAGTAAAAGGATGTGACTTTTTTTGGTCTGACTTGAAGTGAAAAATCCAAGTTGATGTCATCCTTAAGTATGCCTCCAACGAAAAGAAAAATAACAGTATGAGTGGGTGGTGAGGTGGGGGGATTTGGTTGCCTGGGAGTGCACTTCCACTCTGTTGGGAGTATTTATGAAGTCAGAGGATGTGCTCAGATTTGGAGCTAGGGCAGGCTCCGGCTTCAGGCTGCCTGGGCTGGAATTCTGACCCCGCCGCCCCTCAGCTGGAGAGCTTGGGCAACACCTCTTTCCCTCAGTGCCTCCTCTGTAAAATGGACTGATAAGAAGGACCGGTCCCAGAGGGCTGTTGCAATGATAACCACATCTGTGGAGTGCTTAAATAGTGCCTGGCCCCTAATAAATAAGAGATGGCTTTTTGGAACATAGCATGAAGCAAACCTCCATCCCGGCCTAGAAGGCCGTGCTGGGTAGGGACTGACAAGGAGTAGCCCTGAAGGCCAGGTTTCCTGGAGAGAGGGAGCGAGATTATTTTCAAATTGCCTCTAATATGAAGGGTAAATGCAACTCTGTGCCGGCATTGCCTCAGAACTATGATGTGTAAGTCCAGAATAAATGCTCATTTCATGAGTTTGCACTGCCTTTCAAGGTGAGCGTTCTTTTCTCCTTAGTCCAGAGCCCCGTGGAACCAGCTAGGACAGTGTGAGCTTTCTCCGGTGCCGTGGGTTGTCGTGACGGTGCCACACGTGCCATCCGTGCTCGCACAGAAAACCCGGGCTCTTCAGCAGACCGGACACTGCTGACACCCATAAGCTCAAAGTCTGCCCCTACAGCAGTATCTGAAAAGCTGTGTTAATTTTCTCACAATAACCTGCCGACGGCCGATGTGCTAGATTTTTTTCCTCGTGGATTCGTTTGACTGTGAGAGTGTGGGGAATCCTGGTGCACTTTCAACTCTATCATAACCTAATAGAGAAGTTGGTGGGTGATAAGTAGTAGTTTTATTATGTAGACATTGATGCATAATAATCTCTGTGCTCATCCATTTCACAGACACCCAGATGCTGCCATAGGAAGGGACCATAGTTTATCAGTACTGAGCAGAACTGATTCTTGGAAAGGAAATAGATCTTCAGAATATATAATACAACCTCAAAAAATTCTTAACATTCTGCAGCTTGTAGGAATATTAATAAAATTTTCAACGTAACCCAAAGGGGAGGCGCTGTTTCATCAGGCTCACAGCCAGCGAATGCAGCCCTTCCGCATCAGAGAGGTGAGGGTTTGTAATGTTGTTGCTACGGCACCTGTAGGTAATGGGCTGCTTCTCTTATTTTTCCCAGCTAAAGTCATGGTGTATATGTATATGATGGTACATGCCTTTAAATTTTTTTTAGTTATTTTTAGAGAGAGGGGAAGGGAGGGAGAAAGAGAGGGAGAGAAACATCAATGTGTGGTTGCCTCTCATACGCCCCCTACTGGGGACCTGGCCCTCAACCCAGGCATATGCCCTGACTGGGAATTGAATTGGTAACCTTGAGTTCACAGGCCAGCACTCAGTCCACTCAGCCTCACCAGTCAAAGTGACGGTGCATTTCTTGTTCAGAAAAATAAGGACTCATTTTTTAAAAATAATAAAAGAGAACTTCCCCATTCTGGCAAAGGAAATAGACTTCCAGGAAATCCAGGAAACTCAGAGAGTCCCAAAGAAGTTGGACCCAAGGAGGAACACACCAAGGCACACTGTCATTACATTAGCCAAGATTAAAATGAAGGAGAGAATTCTAGAAGCAGCAAGAGATAAGGGGACAGTCACCTACAAAGGAGTTCCCATCAGACTGTCAGCAGATTTCTCAAAAGAGACCTTACAGGCAAGAAGGGGCTGGTAAGAAGTATTCCAAGTCATGAAATCCAAAGACCTACAACCAAGATTTCTCTATCCAGCAAAGCTTTCCTTTAGAATGGAAGGGCAGATAAAGTGCTTCTCAGATAAGATCAGATTCAAGGAGTTCATCATCACCAAGCCCTTATTATATGAAATGTTAAAGGGACTTACCTAAGAAAAAGAAGATAAAAAAGATGAACAGTGAAAGGACAGCAAACTCACAGTTATTAAGAACCACACCTAAAACAAAAGCAAACTAAAAGGACAGCTAGATCAGGAGTGGAAACATAGAAATGAAGTTCTCGTGGAGGGTTAACAACATGGGAGTGGGAGGAGGAGAAGGGGGGAGAAGGAACAGAGAATAAGTAGCATAGATGGTAGGTAGAAAATAGACAGGGGGGAGGGCAAGAATAGTATGGGAAATATAGAAACTAAAGAACTTGAGACACGTGGTCATAAATTAAAGGGGGGAATGGTGGGGGAGGGGTGTGCAGGGTGGAGGGGAATGGAGGGGGGAATAGAGCAAATGCAATGGCATAATTAATCAAATAAAAATAAAATAAAATGCTGAAACAAAAAAAATCATGTTCTTCAGTTGAGATCAGTGTGTTATTAATGATAAATATACTCATTTAATCCAGAGCTTCAAACCCTGTTTTTAAGACACCTAAGCAGTAAGATAATGTGCCTGGTGTCTTGGTTTTTCCATTTTCCTTTGATTTGCTTGAGTGTCAAGGTAAAGTTTTCTTATAAAAACCCTATCAACATTTATATTTATGTTAAAAGGTATTGAAGAAGCAAAGTTGTGAAGCCTCTACATTTCTGAGGTTTATAATCCATATGCAGGGCTAAGATATAACTATATATTTGCTGCAGAAATTCACTTCCCAGGGAGAGAGTTGGTGGGAGAGAGAAGGTAGGACTTTGCTTGAAGGATGGGAGGCAGGAGGGCGTAAGAGCCAGAGGTACGGTTCAAGACCATTCATTCATCCACCCAGCAAATATTTATTGAGCTTCTATGACACGCCAGGCACTGTGCTCAGTTATCACATTCTGGGTGAGCAGGCTGGACGCACGGGCCCAGTTCTTGCCTCTGAGAACTATTAAAAAACAACAGGCTCAAAATCGAGCTGAGCCCCAGGTCACCAAATGGAGATTTAATTACAGCTTCAGCTCTCCCAGAAATGAAATTATAAACCAGTCAATTAGGAATCACCTGATTAACACTGGTCAGGTAATCTACCTGAGAGACCCTGCCAGCCCCCGGAGGAAGGGAACCTTGTCATAACCAACCGGCCCTTTCCCCTCATGTGACTTCCTTGTCCTGCTCCATCTGCCTATTACCATCCTTTGTTTTGTACAGTTCCTTTGTCTGCTGTATTGCACGCTTCCAATCAATTTTCACTCAACTAAAACTCTTCATTTATAATGTGCTTCAGTTTCTCTTTTAACACAGCTTACAAGGAAAAACGTTTTCAAGAGAAATAAATATTTTTACTTTTGTTAACTGACTTCTTTAAAGTACGTTAGCTGTGCCAAGTAGGGGCACTTGCTGGTTCATTTCCTCTCTTCTCCCCCATTTCTGGTCCCTGTCCTCACCCAGGAATGCAGGTCCTTGTGCGTTCTTTACCTTACTCTTGAGTAAAAAATTGTTCTCATGTACAACTGGATACATTCGCATAAGAGACTGAGAAGACTAAAGGGCTGTGTCCCTCAGGAAATGTGTTTAACGGGAGATGAGTAGTAGTGAGTGGTGTCATTCCAGGTACCAGAGAGACTACCCAGGAGGCAATTCGGTGTGAGGATGTAGTGGCCGGGGTTATGAGAGCCTTCCTCTCCCCTCACACCCACAATCACATCCCCAGGCAGATCCACCTATGAGTGCTGATTTAGCAAAGATCCAACATTTCTCTAAAATTGCTTCAGTCTTTTCAGGAACCAACTAATGTTTCTACCTCAAAGTGTTTCTCAGAAGTCACTTAGGTGAATAAACATGTAAGAATGAAAATGTTCCAGCAGCTTTTACTCTGTTCAAGTACCCTGTACGATCTTGTAATTGATTTCTTACTCATTTTTTGAGCATTTTAATGTGTTATTTTTCTATTGGGGGACAGTTTTAAGTTAAAAAATATCAGGAAAAGATACTTTAAAATATTTTCACCAAGGAAGGGCAGTGCTAGAATTATCTTTGGTACAGAATGTGAAGAGGAGAGTAGGAAAGGCACGAATCTCGATGTGCAGAAGAATGTGGCAATGAACGTAGGGCTCTTGGTTCAATTGCCCTCAATTCTACTTAAGTTTTACCACTTAATAAACTGTGTGGCTTTGGACAAGTCCTCAACCTCTTTCAGCAGCAGCTTTCTCATTTGCAAAATGAGGATAATCATAGCATCTCTCTTAGTAGATTGGCATAAAAATTTGCTGAACAGGTGCATATAAAATGCCTAGCACTGATGATGAAGGGCGCACTGATTGCTGGCTCGTACTCATCCTTTTGTCTAGCAGGTATTTATTGCCTACTATGTACTAGGCATTGTTTTAGGTGTTGGGCTATAGCAGTGAAAAAGTAACTGGTCTCATGAAGAGTGTGTTCTAGTTGGAGTTTACTAGCGATGGTTACAGAAATATACAACATGTCCGATGGAACTAAATGCTATAAAAAAAAACAGGGAAGGGGAGAGAGTGTGTTGGCTGGAAATAGGAGTTATTGCAAAGAGAATGCCAGGATAGGTCTCTCTGATATTTAAGCGGAGACCAACCTGAGAGGAGGTAGCGAGCCAGGTCGGTATCTGAAAGAAAGAGGCAGAGGTTGGTATCACAGGATATGAGTCTAGGAGCCCCGGAACCTGCTTTCTCTTTGCCAGGTCCACTTTGGAGCTGTTCTGTGTCATTTGGCCTGTCTGCTCTCTTCACTGCTCCTTAATTTACTCACTCATGAAATGCAGACACTTTAATGTGTTTCCTTGGAACTATTGGAAGGGCTTGAGAGATAGAATCTGGGGTGAGCCCGCAGGAATAAGCCCCAAAGTCAAACCACAGAGCTATGCCTGTGCTAGGAGGAGGAGGAGGCTGCACAAAAACTGAGGGGCTTCCACCACAGTTGCTGGCTCTAGACACAATCTACACCTGTAAAAATCTATGCCAGCAACAGATTGTCCTGCTTCAGGTCCCTTGCTAAGCTAGCTACTCACCTCTCAATGAGAGTCCCTTTCCCTGACCCTGAACTGAAAAACCTCCGGGTCATTTTGAAAACCAGTCAGCCAGCATAAAAGCGGGTGTTCTGAGTTCCAAGATGCCTGAGAACAGAGTTGGACATGTTCTTCAAACATGGGCAGACTCTTGCTGGAAAGAGTTTATAGATGTAGGTTAATGGTGTCAAATCATTGCACAATGGTAAAAACCATGATGTCCAGTCTATCTGTAATCCGAATTTGATGCCAGTAATGGCTTCCAAGTAAACTCATTATTAGTCTAAATCATAAGTATGTCAAAGTTACTGTCAGCATCTACTATTATGCCAAGTATTAGCAAGTTTTTAAATGAGGGGATGGAGTTTCTCTTAGCCAGGAGCATTATTCACTGAGCCATCCTTTGATTTTTTTCTATGAACTGAAGCTACACCTCCTACAGTACAATCCAAGTTCTCAGGGGAATCTTGGAGAGAAAGAACCTTACAATCATGCAATGGAGTCAGCAGAAAGTTCTCAGGGCCCTGAACACCTGGGACTGGAGCAGAGATCTCTGAGAATCATAAAAGAGATCCATAATTATGTTATGCACAGTGGTCCTGCCCACTAGTGTCTATGGTGTAATCAATATCCTGCAATCAAGCATTATTCACAATAACTAAGATATGCAAACATCCTAAGTCCAATGGGTAAAGAAGACAAGAAGATTGATAAAGAAGATGTGTTTTATATATATATATAGTAGAATACTATTCAGGCATGAAAAAGAATGGGATATTGCCATGTGTGATAATCTGAATGGATCTTGAGAGTATCATGCTAAGTGAAATAAGTCAGATGGAAAGGGGCAATAACCATATGATTTCACTAATATATGGGATATAAAGCAGAAAACAACAAATGAATAAGTAAAACAAACTCATAGACACAGACAACAGTATGGTGGTTACCAGAGGAGAAGGTGGGTAGGAGGAGGTAGAAGAGGGTAAAGGGGGTCAAATCTATGGTGATGGGAAGAGATCTAACTTTGCCTGGATAGCTCACAATGCAATATACAGATGATGCATTACAGAATTGTAAACTCAAACTTTATATTTTTAAAGATTTTATTTATTTACTTTTAGAGACAGGGGAAGGAGAAAGGGTGAGAAATATCAATGTGTGGTTGCCTCTCACGTGACCCCTACTGGGGACCTGGCCTACAACCCAGGCATGTGCCCTGACTGGGAATCTAACCAGCAACCCTTTGGTTCTCAGGCTAGTGTTCAATCTACTGAGTCACACCAGCCAGGGCTAAAACTTATTAACCAATGTTACCCAATAAATTTAATTATATAAAAATTTTTTCTGTGGCCCGTCCAGGTTAGTAGTTCGTCCTCTTGGGAAGAGATGAAGAGGAGAAGGGCAGAGAAGGAATGAGCAAGAGGTGTCTGGAAATAAAGAAAGAGGGCTGAGAATTCTGCCCTGTTGCTACCACGGCGTGGCAAGCCCTGGTTAAAAGAAGCATTGCATATATCACTGCCCTCCTGGAATTATCCAAGTCCTTCAAGAATAGCAGCCTAATGCAAATGATAGATGAGTCACTGTCACATTGTGAGCTAAGAGCACAAGTGTACCATAACTTCCCACATGGCATTTCACCTTTAAAAAAAAAAACTCACCTGAAGATCTGTTTACTGATTGAAAGAGAAAGAAAGAGAGAGAGAGAGAGAGGAGAGAGAGAGATAGATTGATGTGAGAGAGAAACGTCAATCAGTTGCCTCTCCTATGCACCCAGACCAGGGATCGAACCTGCAACTTAGATATGTATCCTGACTGGAAATCAAACCTGTAACCCTTTGGTGTTATGGGACAACACTCCAGCCAACTGAGCCACCCAGGGCTGGTGGATTTTCTTTGACTGCAGCGCCCTTCCCTTACTCTTGGCTCAGAGTGCTTCCTCTCCTGAAGCCCTCCCCTCCCATTAGGTTTCTTCAGATGTAGGTCACATTTCTCTTACATTTTGATCATCCATATGATTATTATGTAGGACACATGCCTAATTATTATATAGTTCACATGCCTGTCCTACTACTGGATCCTGGTGCCCCAGAGGGGTGGACCTGTTCCAGGGTGAGAGGTCTTTGATGTCAGGTATGTGCTACAGGAATACCTTGTCAATACTGCGGGTTTGGTATCAAACTACTCTAGTAAAGTGAATATCACAATAACAAGTGGTGAGTTTTCTAGCAGGCAGATTTACCTTCTTTTGTAAAAAAAAAAAAACGCAGTATCTGTGAAGCGCAATAAAGCAAAGCAAAATAAAACATGGTATGCCTGTACAGTTTTCAAACCTCCCTCCAGCCTCTGAGATGCATTTGACAGCTAACGGGCAGTGGTGCTGAGATTGACACCCATGTCCTTCTGGCTCCACATCAGGAGCCTATAATCACCATGCTATGCCTGACATGTCATAGCATGTTGGTACATCCAGTCAATTCCTTAACCCAAAAGGATGAGTGAGGAGCTTGATCAACTAGTAGGGAAAATGACTGCCAGGAAGATCCCCAGGTCCCAGCACCCAGGGGTTCCCATACTTGGTCTGGGTGTACCATATGTTCCGCTGGTAAATGAAGGGCTAAACATAAACAAGGACGAAGGCAGTCTCTCTGCCAGGGTATGCAACCTTTTGGCGTCTCTGGTCTACCCTGGAAGAAGAGTTGTCTTAGGCCACACATTAAATACACAAACACTAATGAAAACTGTGGAGCAAAAAAGAGGTTTTAAGTCAATTTACAATTCTGTGTTGGGCTACATTCATGGCCATAGCGGTTCCCATGGGCTGCAGCTTGGACACCCGGTGGGAATCCTGGGCCACAGTACCAACAATCCTGCAGATTCTAGAGGCCTGGAAACAAGAAGCATCTCCTCCAGTGATTGAATGTTCTTGTCACCCCGATGGACGATGTGCAGGCCCCTGAAAAGCTCATCTGTGCTCACTACTTTTTCTCCTCTACACTACCTGTGCTTACTGGCCATCCTTTTTGTAGAGGTCACCTCCACAGTGATGCTTCCTCACAGCATGGGAGCTTGGGGGTTAATAAAAGCACTCAGTGACTATTTTCAAATTTGTAAATACAGTTTTTTTCTGGGCCATTTTATCAAACTCCATAGCTGGGACTTTGCGTTTTCTTGAATGGCTTTTACACTTTGTTTGAAAATGTCTTTCCACACACAGTGTAATGGAAAAAAAAAACCACACAAATAAGAAGTCCTCCTGGCAGGTTCCTTAACAGCTCTAAGATTATAAAGCCAAGAGCTCATTCTCATATCTTTTAAAATGACCAGGCCCTGTGGGCCCCTGGTATTGTTTTTGCAGTTCTATTAATAGACTTCCTCGCCGGTGCTCTGCACTGTATGGGACATGGCATGTTTTATGGAAACACTAACACAGGCTATTTTGGAAGTTTCTTTTTTCTTTCTTCCAGACTTGACATTATATGTGTGATCAGAAGTAATCATAATTTATATATTTTTTCTTGGGCAGAGGGGAGGTCAGCTACTTGTTTGAGTTTCTCCAAGTGGGGAATGTCAGTGTAGAGAAAGGTCTATTTGTGAGTTAAAATCCTTTGAAACCAGAACACGTTTGATACTTAAAAACTGTTCCAAAAGTCTGTTTGGTTTCCCTCTTCAAAGTGGTCAAATGCAAGCTGAAAGCGATGCAGATGAAAACCCCTCTGCTGTCTGTCATCTCCCAGGCTTGACACACACGGCCGGCAGCGGGGCACCGCTGGCTCGGCTCCGCTGACAACCGTCAGTCCAGCCCGCCGTCCAAGGAATTAATCTAATTAGTTTATTTTTCTAAAAAGTAATTTATACACAGAGCTAACGATTCAAAAAGCATAAAAGGTCTACAATTAAAAGCAAATCTATCTTTTACCCTAGCTCCTTGGTTCTCCAATTTCCTAGTTGACATATTCTTACAATAATAGTCCATGCACATAATAAACACTGTATTACATATATGGTAGCCTACTCTACACACACTTTTAAGTCTTGCTTTCTTCACTGCACAGTATAGTTTGGAGACGGAGTCTTGTTAGCACACATAGCTCTACAGAAATATATAGATATACAGGTACCACAGCGTTTATTGAGAGTGAGAAAGTAAATCACAAGGTACACATTTTTAAAAGCTGTTGAGTGCCACTAACATGGCAAAATTCTCAAAAATAAAATATTTGTATTAGCTCACCATCTAACGTACTTCTCTAATGCTGTTTTTAAATTACATTTGACATTGAATATTTTGAATTAGTTTCAGGTGAATAGCACAGTGCTGAGACAATCATAGACACTGCTCAGTAGTCCACGATGTATTTAACAAATTCCCTTTTGATGGACATGGAGGTGATTCTGCTCCAGTAAACAGAGCTTCCCTGAAGCCCAGGTCCCTGGGATGGGGGATGGGCTTCTGGGAACATGGGGCAAAGCACCAAGGAACAGGGCAGCTGTGGGAGAGGAAGCTCTGGAAAGATGAAGGCTGGAGGGCGGGCATACTTCTGTGTGGGTGCTTCCTGTTTATAGCTATGTGGCTACCACACCAGCGTGGTTTTAAAATATAGGAGAAAAATAACATAATTTGACTCATTTCGACCTCAGATGTGTGTGGTGGCCCTTCCTGCAGTCGGGAAGCCCCTTCCGGGACAGATTTTAGTGAAAATGGTGAGCTCTGCATGTTCTTTCTTTCTCTCGTTTTGTTTTCTTTTATTTGGTGTTTTATATGCCAAATCATGGTCTCTGATGGTTAAAATTTTATGTATTGTTCAGAGTATTTCAAATAAAAAACAAATCATTTTTTCCAGCATTTTTAAATTCAAAAATATACTCCAATAAAATAACCTTAAAATATCGGACCTCTAAATAGTTATCAAATTACAGAAAATGCCGGGGAGAAAGGGTCAAGTTAAACTATGCCATGAAGTAATCGGCTAATCGGAATATGAAGTGATCCATGGGATGAATAAGTCAGCTTTCCCAGAAATTTACACCACAGAAGAGGGTAGAGACTGAGGTTCATGACAGAACAAAAGAAATGTAAAAGAAATAACAACCAAATACGTTAATAGGATTTGAATTTTGACTCAAACAGCCTGCAAACAAACAAACAAACAAACATATGCCTTCTTTGAGACAATTGGGACATTTTGAACACGGCTTGAGTGATGTGTTTTTACAAACATCCTTACACAAAGATGCATACCGAAACATTTTTCAGTGAAATGATACGATGTCTGGAATTTGGTTTAGAATACTCCAGGAAAAAAAAAACATTGGCAGATCAAAATGAAACACAATTAGCCAACTGCTGACAATGGTCGAAGCTGGTGGGGGTTTACACAGGACTCATCACAGTGCCATTTTCTTGTTGGATGGCTGTATCTATCAGTTTATCAGGCCTGCCGTAGCAAAGGACCACAGGCAGCTTACACAACGCACCGGCTAAAACAACAGAAATTCATTTGCTCACAGTTTTGAAGATGGAAGTCCAAGATCAAGGTGTCATCAGGGCTGGTTTTATCCTGAGGCCTCTGTCCGAAGCTCATACTTGACCGCACCACATTCTTCTTTGTCTTCACAAGGTAGCTTTTCCTTTCTTATAGGCACACCAGCTGTATCGGATCAGAGCTCACCCAAAGCACCTGATTTAACCTCAATTACCTCCTTAAAGGCCCTACCTCCAAAGATGTCCGCATGCTCAAGTATTGGAAGTTAGGAGTTCAACATACAAACTGGGGAGGAGATGGGACACAATTCAGCTTATACTAGGCCCCTAGGAATATTTCCATAATAAAATGGTTTTGTAAGGAAAAGAAATGTTAGCTCGTGCAGGAGACAGTTTATTAGGGGCTTTACGCTGACACACCGTGTCAGGTGAGCCTGTTCTCTTGCTCCTCCCTCCTTCCCAACAGAATCACGCAGCCACTGACCACAACCCCAGCCAGCTGAGTTGTTTCAGTTACTTGATAAACACAACAGACCTCAGGCTCTAGGAACCACTTTCGGAGGGTCGTGTTTTTCATGATGTGCAAAGATCACTCCGATGTTGCGAGCGTTTACTTTCTGAGAGGAGAGGGCCCAAGCTGATCCCTAGAGCCAGTGGGGTCTGGGCTAACCCATGTATTAAAGGGGTTGGTTGTACCTGTTTAGCCCCCGTTTTTCTTAAATAGACTTTAACCTTGCCATCCTTTTTTTCCTTCCTGCACTTTTGCCTCTCCCCCTCTTACAAAGAATCCAGGAATCATTTGTATAAATTTTATACTACAAATGAAGGTTAGACCTCCAGAAATGGAGAAAGACAGAAATTTCTCAGGTTGTCTCCTTAATCCATGGCCCACAGTTCTGCCTCACAGCCCCATTCCTCTCATTCCCTCTGGTCTGTAACTCAGCCCCACTCCTCTCCACGTCCCCTCAAATCCTTATGTACGCCATGTAGAACTTCCCCACTCTGCCGGAGAGCTCTCCTGCCTCCTCAAAGTCTTCTCTGATTAACCTCCTTCACTTTCCCACCATCATCAAACCTCGTTGTCTTGCCAGATTTTCCCATCCGGACTCTCAAGCAGGGATGGCTCATTCCCCCAGATCCTACCCATTGGACTTATGTTTGCCTCTCAGAACACCGTCACTTCCAACCACTCTGAGTCCTTCTCAGCCAGACTGCTCTGCTGAGCTCCAGGACCGTGGGTTTCCCAGCCCTAGTAACAGATCTTCCACAGGATACCTCACAGGCACTTAAAACATGAAATATCCCAAATCCAATCCTTTATCTACTTCCCACCAGCCTACTTCTCCTCTAGTCTTTCCATCCTGGTAAAATGATCTACTTGTGCTAAAACCACGAGTCCCCTCGATGCTTCCTTCCCCCTCACATCCACATCCAAAACATCTCCAAACTATATGGACTCTTGTCTTTTCGAATCCCTCTCGGGCCCAGCCACCAGGCTCATCTTTACTCCGCCACACCAGTCCGAATGACCCTCATCTCCCAGACAGACGATTGCCACCACTGCTACCTGGCCTCCCGTATCTTCTCGAGTCTCTTTCCCAGCTGGTCTCCACAAAGCCCTCCTCTACATCTAATGTCAGACACGACTGCATCCTCCTTGAGACTCCTTAAACGCATGCCTTTGCTGCCAGGATGGAGCCCAAGGTCCTCAGGCATCTCTGTTAGACTTTTTACAATTTGCCTATACCCTAGCCTCCTTCATACCCCAAATACCTAATGAGGAGACCAAGATAGATACGGCAACTGCCCTAGGAGGATAAGTGAACAAACTAGCCATGACCATGATGCATGCTATGACAGAGGTGAACACATTCTGAGATAGAAACTAATGGAGTGGGAAGAGCTGACCTCCCTGAGATAAGATGATTGGGAAAGGCCTCTATGAAGAGGTAACAGCTGCACTGATTCCACAGTATAAGGAGGTATTGGGCACCACGAGGGCAGAAGGAAGAGTGTTTCGGCAACTGCAATGTACTGAAACTTAAATAAGTGACATGGGAGAGAGAGAAAGACATTGTGGCGAAAGAAAAGTCACAGATGGAGTTACACAAGTGACATGAGTTGAGCTTAGGGACTCAGGCTGGACCTTGTCGCCATGACCAGGGAAAGAGCTGGGAGTTTATTCCAAGGGCAGTGGGGAACCCCATTCCCCGATTATACTCCCGTCTCACTGAGGCTCTTCCATCTCTTTGGATGGTTCTTCATCCTCCCTAGCCCAAGGCCATCCGAACTGGGGTTTTCTTTGCCTGCAAAGCTCATTTCTTCTTCAGTCATTCAGCTGATGTCAATATAGCCTCCGGTCTCGGCTGAAAAGCTGCTACATCCACCTGGCCCGGCCTTACAGCTGAGGTCACGCCCTGTCCTGTTCTCTCATATCTCTAGTAGCTTTCATTGGTGGCACTATCACAGCAGACTGATTGATTACATGTCCGTCTCTCAACCACTCGACTCCTAACCCTGGGCACAAGCTGGATGCTTTAAAAAATATGTTTAAATAAATGAATGAATGCCCAAATCAATGAAAATTGAGGCAAGCTTACAGTCTGACCGAGGCTGACAATGACCATAGAAACTTTAAAGTCATAAGACATTTGGGATCTCTTAAGCCAAGTCAGTTGGCTTACTGATGAAGGATGGGTCCCGGGAGAAGCCACATGTCCACAGTCACTGAGCTCACCAGCAGGCCCCGCATCTGGGCCCAAAGATAGGCCTTCACATTTTTCTCACTAAACTCTGTGGCACTTGAATCAAGTCCTGGGGGAAGTGAATTCCTTGAAGCAAACTTTTTCTGGCTGCTAGTAACTGACTAGGGAAGGAAAAATAATGTAGACAGCATTAGTATTTCACTGATGGATTTAGTTACATAGATTAAAGTGTCAGCTTGGTAAGGTTCCAGCATGTCTCTGGTCTGACACTAGTTTTAGAATGGAGGTAAAGACGTCCAGAACTCGCTCCTTGACGAGTTGGGTAGCAGCAGCGTCCCATGGGTCCCTGTCTCAGAACTTTGGTTCAGTTTGTCACCGTGGGTCTAGTTGGCTCCAGGGAGGCCCGCAGCTAGAAAGAATAACAGGGGTGTGCAGTTCGGGCCGGAGACCTGTTGGCACCAAAGTGTGGGAAAAGTTCTCACAAGGCCGGCCCACAGTCCGCCTGGTCCAGACCGAGGTTATTAATCTTTCATGTCCCCAAACACTCAAGTCACAGAGTTTTGAAAAGGAAAAATAAAGTTGGATGGCAGGGAGGTAGTGTGGTAGAGTAGAAGCAACAGAAGGTGACTTGGGGGCCTGGCTGCTGGACGTTCCCCTCCTGAAGTCGAGAGGGTTGCACCAGGCGATGTCCAAGCTGCCTCCCAGGTGTGTGATCGGGCTCAGAGATTTTGAATCCTGTTCAAATCACACAGATCTGAACACATTTTCAGGCAGTGGGGAGGCCACCTGTAATCATGGAGTCAAACTGCCTAGCTTTCAGTCTTGGCTTTACCATATAGTATTAACTATATTCCCTGAAGATCTTTGTGCCTCAATTTCCTCATCTGTAAAGTGGGCCTCATAGGGTTGTTTAGAAGTTTACAAAGGATATTGTATTAAAGTGGTGAGTACATAATAAGTGCTCAATAAGTGTTAGCTATTGCTATTATATGGCGTTGGAAAAACATGCCCAGAAAAGATATGGAACACAGAAAACCAAAGGCTAGTGGCCACTTACACAGAATAAAAGAAAGACAATTCCTTACTGGCAACTATATTCTAATGGTGTCAAAGGAAATAATGCTCAGGAAATAAATAAATAAATAAGCAGGTTCCCAAACTGTTCATTTATCTAGATCTCATGTTTGCAAAATTCCACACAAAACCCACGGCACATTTACAGATAAGGGATGGGATGGAGGCACAAACCCACGTGAGCAATTATCTCTGGGAGGAGATGATAGGACTCGCTGCATTTGGTAGTTTCCATTTCATTTCTAACTTGCCTATTTCTGTTTTCTAATTTTTTTCAACAAATGAGTATCACTTTTGAAAACAATTTTTCAATGTTTAGGTCAGAGGAAAGAGAAGATGAATCTAAGTTTTGTCAATGGCTTAGTTATAATTATTATTTGTCCATTTGGAACCCTGACACATTCTCATTCCGTACCTTACCATTTTTGATTCATGTACTCTTTCTGGACTCCTAGTTGCCAAACAAAACAAAAACAGAAGAAGTATCCATGAGAAGTTGAAACATGAAAAGGTTGCCTAGGACAATAATTATTTGTTAAATGATGGAATGAATTGGATGATACAGTAGGTGGAATGTTCATGACATGAACACTAATGGTACATAGAATAAGACCCATGATCCTTCATATAATATAACTCACCAGTGATTACAGTTCTGCAGGAGCACACACATACACTGTGAGTTTCCCCAGGCTCTAGCAGTTTGTAGGTACATAAATGGTATTAATTCAGTTCCACTAGTATTTGTCCTTACCTGCTTAACAAAGAATCACCTGAAAGTAATAAAGTCAATGGACTTTGAGAAAGTAGAGACAAATGTATAAAGAAAATTACACTCCGTTGTCTTTGAAGTAGTTTTTCTCAATTGATTTTTTAACATCAAATTTTAAAATAACTTTCATAATGTATTCTTTGGAAAGGCTATTACATATTGGCTTCTTTGAAATCTGCGTGTGTGTGAATGTGTTTGTACATGTGTTTCCTTTCCTCACAGTTTGTGTCCTTCAGTCAGTCTCTTCCTGGAAGAATATGGAAGGTCTTAAATATTTTCTTTTCTTTTTTAAAAAGTTTTATTGTATTTTTCCATCACCATTTATCCCCCTTACAATGTCTTCCACCTTCACCCAACCAGCTACTTCCGCAATCACTACACAGTTGTCCATGTCCGTGAGTCCTTCTTCTTTTTGACTCAATTGCCCCTCCTCCTTCCTCTCCCAGAGCTGTCAGCCTGCTCTCTATGAGTCTGTCTCTGTTTTGCTTGTTAATTCATTTCGTTCATTAGATTCCACAAATGAGTGACATCATATGGTATTTGTTCTCTGATTGGCTTATTTCACTTGGCATAATGTTCTCCAGGTCCATCCATGCTGTTGCAAAGGATAAAAATTTCTTGTTTTTCATGGCTGAGTAGTACACATATTTCACTGTGTAAATGTCCCATAGTCTTTTTATCCACTCATCTACTGATGGACACTTGGGCTGCTTCCATATCTTGGCGATTGTAAATAATGCTGCAATGAACATAGGGGTGCTCATGCTCATGAATTAGTGTTTCAGGTTTCTTTAGCTAAATTCACAGAAGTAGAATTGCTGGGTCATAAGACAGATCCATTTTAAATTTTTTGAGGTATTTCTATACTGCTTTCCATGGTGGCTGCATCTGTCTGCATTCTCACCAACAGTGCAAAAGGGTTCCCCTTTCTCCACATCCTCATCAGCATTTGTTTGTTGATTTATTGATGATAGCCATTCTGACAGGTGTGAGGTGATATCTCATTGTGCTCTCAATTTGCATCTCTCTGATGATTAGTGACCTTGAGCATCTTTTCATATGTCTATTGGCCATCTGTATGTCTTCCTTGGAAAAGTGTCTATTCAGGTCCTTTGCCATTTTTCATGGGTTATTTGTTTTTGTGGTGTTGAGTTTTTGAAGTTCTTTACAAATTTTGGATATTAACCTCTTATTGGATGAACTGGCAAATGTGTTCTCCCATTCAGTGGGTTGTCTTTTTATTTTGTTGATGGTTTCCTTTGCTGTGCAAAAACTTTTTGGTTTGATGTAGATACAAGTAAGTGGACGTACATACCATGTTCATGGATAGGAAGAATTAACATCATTAAAATGTCCATACTGCCCAAAGCAATCTATAGATTCAGTGCAATTCCTATCAAGATACCAATGACATTTCACAGAACTAGAACAAATATTTCAAAAATGTATATGGAACCACAGAAGAGCCCGAATAAAACAGCAATCTTGAGAAAGAAGAACAAAGTTGGAGAAATTATACTACCTGATATCAAGCTATACTATAAAACCATCATAATCAAAACAGCATGATACTGGTATAAAAACAGACACATAGATCAATGGAACAGAACAAAGAGCCCAGAAATAAACCCACACCTTATAGTCAATTAATATTCGACAGAGGAAGTAAGCACATACAATGAGCTAAAGATAGTTTACTAAATAAATGGTGTTGGGAAAATTGGACAGATATGGGTAGACAAATGAAACTAGACCACCTTCTTATACCACACACAAGAATAAATTCAAAATGGATCAAAGACTCAGATGTTAGATTCAAAACCATAAAAAACCTAGAAGAAAACATAGGCATTAAAACCTCTGACATTGCTCATAGCAATATTTTTTCCTGATCTGTCTCCTCAGGCAGGGGACACAAAAGAAAAAATAGACAAATGGGACTGCATCAGATTAAATATTTTTTATCTTCCATGGCCCTCAGTCAGCGCTGGGCACATCTCACAGAATAACCACATTTTTAATCTGGGAAAACACTTCAAAGCCGCTCTTGCCCTTTAGCCCAGTGGGGTTTCCTGGACTCTCCAAAGCCCAGCAGTCATTCTGTGGCAAGGCTAGCGCTCTTTGCACTAACACTTGGCAGGTTTCTTTTCTCTGCACAAAATACTTTTTAATTGAAATAGGATCCAGGAGCAGTAGCTGGAAATGCTCCAAGTAATGTCTCTCACAGACCCTCAATCCTTCTTCCCCTCAGTAATCCAAGAAGTAGAGTGGATCACATTGAATTTAAAGATTTAATGAGTAAAAGAAGATAAATCCCAAAGCACTTCTGGCTTTCAACACCTCCTTCTTTCTGAAATATTTGAAATAGCGCTTTGGGGAAAAGAAAAGGTGCGGATGGGTAAATGAAGAGTTGAATTAAGTTCTTCTTTTCCCATCTATTCTTCTGAAGCATTTTATTAAACCTCTGCAACTTATCTAGAAAAACCTAGAGACCTACAGGGCTTGCCCTTTGTTTCGTGATGGCTTCCCCTGTGCAGTCCCCCTCACCCTCCAGCATCCACATGCCACCACTCAGCCCTGGGACTGACCTGTGCATTAATGAACTCACTAATGTCTGGCCCTATAGACCTTAATACCACTGTTTCTAGAATGACGTTTATATTACACTCTGCCTTCTGTATCTTTCATGAGGGAGTTTTTATGTGTCACTAAAGAAAAAACTGTATAACACTCTTTATTAGCCCCATGATACCTCAGCCCATCAATACTTGTCCAGGCCTGATGAGATCATGCTATGGTTCTTAATCAGCGTGAAAGAGAGCAAGAAATACCTTTATTAGAAAATCAATTAAAAACCAGTTGGCCCAGGTAAACAAAAGCATCATCAGGGGCATGAGAGAGGACTAATAATGAAATGAAGAGGCACTCTCAGGAAAAGGCCGAGACACTACTGGGAGCTTCTATGTGCAGTAGTTTTTGTTTTGTTTTAGATTAAATTCTTTCCTTCAGACATGAAAATGCAGCCACATCATGCTTGTGCACTCTAAAAGATTTTTTTCTGGGAGCAGGGATGAATTTTTGGAGAACCACTGACAGACATACTTGGTCCTCAGCATACCTAGCCACAGGCAGGAAGCCTGACTGACGTTAGCAGGGTGGTACGGGCTTTGACATTTTGCTGCAGAAACAGTTGAGGTGATAGTCTACTGCCCCAATTTCAGGGTCCCATTACCGGCGAGTCCTTTTTAGAGTCTCGGTCATGCTGAGAAGAGCCCAGAAATCTGCATTTTAAGCAAGTACTCCAGGTGAGTCTCATTCAAAAGTAAAGGCTGAGAATCACTCTTATAAGAGGTGTGATCCATGGCCCTGACCTTAGGGCAGAAAGTTCACTGGAAGGCCATGGGTGCTTAGCTCTCCTGATATAACCACCCAAGACGTGGAACATTTTCCTCCCCCCAAAATGAAGCCCTGCTGTAGTCTTGCCTCACTTCCTGCCCGAACAACCACTGATCTGATTCTAACCACAAGGGGTTAGTTTTGACCGTTCTAGAACTTCGTATAAAGGATGGAATTGTACTCTTTTGTGTCTGGTTTCTTTTACACAATGTCGTGTCTGTGAGATTTGGTGGCTTTGCCTTAGCACAGTGCTGGGTCACATTCACCTAATACCGGTTGCTATAGGCATCATCATCATCAATATTGTTTTGTCCTCTGAAGATTTTATATCGTTATTTTGGTTTTCTTTGCTATTCAAAAATAACGGTAATAAATATGCTGACCACACAACCTGGGAAAATACCTCTTTTGCAGGTTGACAGTTTTTCTGTTGGGAGGTCCAGCTATGACAGGGGAACCCTGAGGCCTCAGACACAAGACGGTGACCTGACTTACATAGGACTGCCACGCAGCACTGATCACCAAGCTCCATGATTCTGACTACAGCGATGTATCATGATTTCCTAGACAGCGGGGCCACAGTTGTTAAATGAGTATTCCTAGTTAAGAAATCCTGGTTCTCAGCTCATGAGTAACGGAGCCACATGTCCTCAGAGCTGGGAAGAAACCTTTGTTGTGAGAACAGCTCTACCTACATCTCAACATCTAGAAAACTGGCCATGGATCTGGGTGTGTTCTTCTTAATTGCTTGCTGGCTATAACTATGACACTTAGAACACAGATATTTAGAAAAACAGGGAGCATATGTCAGGATATAAATACCGGTGTCCTGTTCATTTCTGGTTTAATCAGGGTTCTCTATATGGGAATGCAGATAGCAAAGAAACTGGCGTTAAATTTATTTTATTATTTATGTATTATTTTTGTCATGAAGGCTTTCAACCTGAAGTCCCTCCAGAGCAGATTAGCAACTCTTTCCAGGAAAACTAAATCTAGACCTAAAAAAAATATATGACTCTAAGCTCTATTTAGCAAGGTATTCCCCTGGTAGAAAGTCTAATATTAGACATTATGCCCTGCTTGGAAAAAATAACATTTACATTAAATAATTTGTACTTGAAAGAAAAAAGCATAGCAAGAAACAAACAAACAAAAAATTCTGAGCAAGGGCAGCTTCTCTCTGTCATGCTGATGATCACAGAACCAAGTGGCTTTTGGGAAAGTCATAAAATTTCACTCCATGGCAACCAAGTGCTGGGCAGTGATGGAACATGAAGGAGAAGGTGAGGAGTCAGAAATTCCTTGCTGAACTCTTGAAGCAAGCACTCTGATGCCCTTCCAGTTAGTTTGGAGGAATATCTGTTTTGCTTTCAGTACATAATTTTGTGGATATTCCTATTTATTAATTTGTTCAATAAACTTTTTCCAGTGCCAATATTGTGCCAGGTGTTGGGCAAGCTACACCTTTCAAAAAGATCTCATTTTAATGTGGCATGGTAGATGTGCCAATTCCATGAAAATATTCTTCTGGCTCTATTTTTAAATGTGTGGGATTATTATTTCTTTCAAACAAATAAAACTGTAGGGTTTGATTTGTGTCCAGTTTCCACCATATTATGCTCCATGCATCTTGTGTCCCTTGTGGTATGATCTCCTTGAAGGTCGGACCTGGTCCTATTCGTTCTTGTCTCCCCAAGGAGATCACAGGGCCAGAGTCCAGAAATAACTCCAAAAAAACCCCACAACATCTTGAATAGATGAATGAACAGGTAAAGGAGCTTTTCTAGTTTGTCTCAAAAAAATACAGAAATAATCACTAAATAGAAGGTAATCCAAGTAGGAATTACCTGGAAAGATGACTTTAAATGCTCATTCCCTGGTAGTTCCGGGGAAAACCTTAAGTAGGTCTAGGATGGGTTTCCAGGAAATCGAGTGTTTAATAAGTTCCCCAGGTGGTTCTCATCATTGTGCACCTTTGGGAAACTCTGCTCCAAAGTACAACACAGCAATCCAGATAGAAGATATATTGAAAAATAAGCAATGATGTTTTAGCTGGAGACCTTATTATATGGACGATAAGCACTGGTACCTTAAACAGACTTAAAAAAAGAAGGTAATGCTAGTAGTATTCATTTATATCAAAGCTCTGTCTCAGAGCCAGTTTTCCTCTCCACAGTAGTGCATCACTCAGTGGTTTGACTTGGCCACTCTCAGCCCCCCTTCTGAGGTTGTCTGACCTTAGCCGTCCCATTGTTCCTACTTCCATTTCCCAGTTTCAATTCCTGATGTAAATGAGGGCCATTCTGCAGTTGTCTAACAGGTAAATATACTGCCCATTGATTTTCACAAATCCTGTGGGTCCTGTGAAATCCTCTTAAATGAGTATCAGATACAGGAACAAAACTGGGAAATTGAATAGGAACTGCCATAGCTCAGAGTGAAATGGGGATGCTCATCTGCTCTGCTGAAAAACACAAGGCCCAGTGTGATCCAGCATAAGCCCAGGCCTATGTTAGTAAACACATATTTTAAGGAAAAGCCCCGGACATGCCCCAATTACTGTACACATGTCCAGGCTAGAGCAGGACAAATGGGGCAGCGATTCTAATTGGCTCCTTGGGCAAATTCAAATTTTGAATAAGCCAGGAAAGAAATTGTTGTAGCATTATTTAGTAATAAATCCTTGCAAAAGCATTACTTGATTGACATCCTAAAACATAATACAGCTCCTCCTAGAACCAGTCGCAAAGTGCCACTGGCAAGTTTATGAAGCTAAAGTGATAAAACCAGTGTTTCTGTCAGTGAATGGCTGGTGATATGAATCGGTAGTTACCTTTCCACCTCCAGAGATTCTAATGCAACAGGCCTTCATGCAAATTTGTCTATTTTCACTTTAGTGTTGTTGAGTACACTGTGTATTTACTCTGTGCATAAGAATCTGGGGATCTTGTTATAATGCAGACTCCGATTCAGTCCATCTAAGTTGGGGCCCAAGGTCTTGCACTTCTAACAAGCTTCCAGGTAATGCAATGGTGCTGAACTTGGAGCAGCCAGACATTGGACACCAGAGAGGAGGCATATGCCTTTGGAGTTCAGGAGAAAGAAACAGATATAATGTGGGGGAGTTACAGACATGTGGATGGCATTTAAAGCCATCGGACTGGCTAAAATCACCAAGAGAATGAAGGAGTGTGGAGAGACAAGACCAAGGATTGGGGTGTTGATGGTGCATTGCATACACACAGATTTGGACGGATCTGAAGGCTTCTTCTGAGGGCAGTGAAAAATAGGAGCTCGAAGTTGGAGTCTGGTTGTACAAGGTTTCCAATGCTACTTAAAAGAATTTGAACTTGAGGAAACAATTCTTGTTCTTGATGGTCTTGGGGGACTCCAGCAGTGAGTTCATGTAGCTGATGGCAAGATGACATCAGCCTCATGTAGTTACATCACCTGGTGCTTATACAAATAGAGTTGTGTTAACAAGTTAGGCTAATATGCTACTCTGGGGCTCTGATAATTTCACAAATATTTAGGAAAGCAATTTTGAGTGACTCTCTCAATGCTGTAAGCAAGTTATTCCTGTAACTGAGGGCAGACTATAAATATGACACATCTCTGTTTGGTAATTGCTTTATTTCAGATTAAGACAAGCAATTTTCTTGTCAGAGACAGGCGCGCAATAGAAAGGGAGTGGAGACATTCAGACAGCTGAGGCAGTTTTTGCAATTTGAAAAGCCATCTACCGTTATTTTCTTTTAAATTAACATGGCAGTTTTGGCATTCCCACCAAATTTGTTTTCTCTTATTGTCCCTTCAGTTTGATGCTCTTCAGAGCTAAAAACTTTATTCATCCTGTTAAGTACAGACCTGTTGTGTCTTGTTCTTTTCCTCTGAACTGGACCAACCTACTGTGGGAGTTCTTTGGGGGAGGGGGTGATGGGGTTGGAGAAACTAGATGCTGGTAACAGGTGCCCAGGTTTACTAATCCCACCCAGCCTAGTCATTAACCCCAATGTGCACAGTCCCAGGATTGCGCTTAGCGCTGTATAATCATGTGTTTATATGTGTGTTGTATGGTAACACGTGTATTAATCCGGTCTTTCCAAGGGCACCCACTGTGGAGATATGTACCCGGTGATTACGGGATAAATGTGACTAATTCATTCCATTTCCTGAAGAGAGCAGTTGTAATTTGCCCCCCATTTTTCGGCCTCCTCTATTCTTTCTTCAAAATTGTTTTTGGTGGTAGTTGAATTTGCCAGAAAAGAAGGATAAAGGGAACTTCACTTTTATAAAGTTCTCTTTGATTTACATATATAAAAATCTGATGCAAAAATGACAAGTTGTTCACATTTATTAATTCTGGGCTGTGACAATTCTGGTGCTTATTTGTTTTTCTTTGGAAATATTTTAACTTTCTTCAAAATAATTTTTAAAAAAAGATCTATTGAGAACCTTGGGTAAACAAACCTCGAGGCACAAAGTAGTTTCCCTCTGACTTGTCTTTCTTGCCTCCCCTCTCTTGAATCAGAAACCATGTCAAGAGATTGAAATAGAAGTACTGAGGAACTTTTGCACCCTAAAATTAAAACTTCTTTTGGTGGTAAGGTGATTTTTTAATATTGAAGTTTTTGCTGACTTCCATGCACTAAGACTCCCTCTGGGATATGTAAGTCAATGAGCTTTGACAAATGCAGAGTCAGCAACCACCACCAGGATCAAGATGCAAGAAACTTCCATCACCTTTCGTAGTCATGCCCTTCCCCAGCCTCAACCCCTGGCACTCACTTGTCCAGGTCTGCCCCTAGAGTTTTGTCTTTCCAGAATAGTACTCTTCTTTTTAAGTACAATCTCTTTCTTAGATATATTTTTTATTTTCAGATGACGTCCATTTTCTAGGTTCTAATTGTGAGAGGTTCTTATGGTTCAATAAGCCCAACATTGCTTTTTATTCTCCAAACAAGTTTGAAGTAAACAGTAACAGTAAAGAAGTTTCTCATCATAGAGCTCTTGCTTTATTTTTCAGGCCAAAAACATCAAATCCAAATCTTCTATAATTTACTGATCTTTCTGTGTAAGTGGATTTCACGGGGCTATACCGTAGAGAGCTAATCGCAGTTCACATTCGGTCATTACAATCTCACGTGCAATTTCTGTCAGCGTCCGCGGGCAGGGTGCGGAATGAAACAGTACCGAATTTATTTCACTCTCCGGAGCTAAACAGCACTTCCTTTCCGGTTTTCCATTTTGTATCAGAGCCCACAGTAAGCTGATTTGACATGAAGGTGACAGCTTTTCTTTTCTTCTTCTGTACCATTTAATTATTTTTAGCAGAGACGTAAAGAAGTTTTAAAATTGCTTTCAGCACCTTCTTTTCAAGTGCTACATTCCAAGTTCAAGCTCAAACTTAAGCTTAATGAGCCTCTTATCAACACTCGACAGAAAAGAGCATAATGAATGAACATATTCAAACACCCTCTTGACAAGACTGCTTATATCATTCTTTATGAAAGCACAGTATAAATGATTGCCATCTACTTTTTAGACATATCATTTTCATAATCTGCCTCGGTGCTTTAACAATACTAGGACTTTCTAAGAAAAACAGCTTCACTCTACAGACACTGTAGAGACAAAAATAAAATGAGAAGTGAAAACACCCATCCCACTTTTGCAGTAGCTTCAAGAAGAGACTTTGAATTTTCATCCAAAGCAACTAGAAGACACATTTAGACTCGGGAAATACATATGTCCTATCAAGGGAAGTCAGGAAGCAAGCATGATTATGTTCTTTAAAATTCTAAGAGCAAGTTTTGTAACATGCATTAAGAAAATAATCATAGATTCAGAGACCATATGAGTTAGTAAATAGATATACAGATGGACAGAAGGACATACATGACTCCTTAGGAGCCTTCCATAGTTTTAGAATACATTATTTTAAAGTGCTTAATGCGCATTTTTACATGGTAGTTTTAACATCCCCCAATAATTTTATGATATCAAATGAACAGAAACTAAGTTTTTTTAATAAGAAACAAACCTAATATATATGCATAAAAATTAGTTTCACAGCATAAAATGCCCCAAATGGCAAAGAGCTGTGGGGTCTGTCATCTTTTAATTTAATACTTAACTGATTTACATGATTTTGCAATATGAAAAATGTATTTGTATGTATTATTTAAATAAAGCAAGGAACCACTTAATATATTTGAAAAACTAGCAGCCAAAATAATCAGCTCCTAATCCATGTTCCCATTAAAACACTTTGGACATTTTTAATTTATGCATATGGTCTGCTTGAATACACAAGCAAATATACCCCAGCAAAAAAAGACAAATATTTATGTACAAATAAATACTGCTTTAGCAAATAGGCACTCAGATGTGAGGGCCAATGTTTATGACTTAACTCTTAGCCTCGATAAAACATGCTCACAAGGCAGCATTTGTCTTTGGGAATAAGTCCTAATTTTGCCGTGGAGGGCTATTTGGGATCATTTACTGACATGGAACTGAACTTACAATTCCCACAGAGAAATATTATTTAAAAAGATAGGCTGATATAGGGGATTTTCAGGAAAATCCACCCGGAGAACCTGAAATTCTCCTGGTGCCAGACACGCAACACAATTTTCCTTCTTGGAACAGAGAATATAACATTGCAGCAACTGTTCCTAAGTGAGCTATGGCATGAGCACATCACCTGTCCATGTAAGGGATCTGCAGGTCCCCACTGATACAAACTAACAACATGGAATCACAGACAGTGTTTAGAACTCCCACTGGCTTCCACAAGAGACTATTTGTCTCACTACCTACGTACAGAGACACATGCCCTTTAGTTTAAGGTCTCATAATATTTCCTGGAAAAGGATTTATACAAAGTGCTGATGGGATTGAGTCCCAGGAGGTACTAGATCGATTTCATCATAAAGCTGCACCTTCAGTCCTCTGATGACTCAGAAGGACTGTAAAATGTAGTCAGGGCCCTCTCCCCTCTGTCAGTTCCCGGAGCTGTGGTGTGAACGTTGCAGCGTGCATTGGTCTGCAGGCAACAGGCACCACCCACCTCCTGTCTTCATGCAAATGTGCCACCAGGCCTTTGGGAAGTTGATGCTTTCTGCTAGAGGACCCAAAGCAACATGGGTAATAATGAAACATTACTTGGACATTGCTTTTAAGATAGAATAACACAGGTGAAACTCCTTGCCAGGTCTCTCTATATCTCTTAACCTCCAGAAATTTTTTCTTGTGCAATAAAAATAGCTAAAGCACAGATGAGCTACAGAAGAGAATTGGCCTTGGTTTGGGGCAGGTCCTAAAGCTTGTACACTCCCTCCTGCTTACCAGCAGCCAGGTAAGTATCATGAGCAGGGTTCGCAGCAGCAGGCAGAGCATCAATCTTCCAGGTTTTATTGAAGAGTGAGCAAAAGAAAATGGGCTGAAGTCACAGTATGAATATTTGCAATGCACATAAGACATAACTGGAGGGACTTCGGCAGAATAGAGGCGTAGGTGGAAGCACTGAACCTTCTCACACAACCAAGTTTAAAACAACAAGTTTTACCAACAAAAAACACAGCCAAACCACAGAAAATTGAACTACATGGAAGTCTGACAACAATGAACCCTTCAGCCAAACCAGTAAGAGGGGAAGAGCCAGCAACAGAGCGGGGGTCAAGCAGGAAAGATCCACCAGACTGACCTGGGCGCGTGACCCAGGTGTGCCAGCAGCCATGGGAGGATCCCAGGTGTGGAATAGAGGGCAAACCCACTGAGGGCACAAGGCAGTGGACCCACTGAGGGCTGACCGCGGTCACACATTTGTGCGCAGATAAACCGTGAAGGAGCGAGCAGTGAGACGGACCGCGCAGGTCCGGGTAGCAGGAAGCAGCAGAGGGGGCCGCTATTGTCCCTCTCTGACCCCGCCCCTACATACAGCCTCACAAACTTGCCACCTGGGTGGCCCCACCCTGGTGAACACCTAAGGCTCCACTCCTCATACATAACAGGCGCAAACAGACCAAAACATGGCTCAAGAACAACTCAGAGCCCCAGAGCCAATAAATCTAAGTGATGAAGAAAGAGCCAAACTTTCAGACACACAGATCAAAACACTGGTCATCAGGATGCTCACAGAACTGGTTGATTTTAGTCACAAATTAGAGGAACATATGAAGGCTAACCTAATTGAAATGAAGGGAAATGCACAGGAAACCAATAGTAATGGAAAGGAAAGTGGGACTCAAATCAAAGGAGTGGATCAGAAGGAGGAAAAAAATGACCAAACAGAAAAGGATGAAGAAACAAGAATTCAAAAAAATGAGGAGAGGCTTAGGAACCTCCAGAACATCTTTAAACATTCCAACATCCAAATTATAGGGGTACCAGAAGGAGAAGAGGAACAGCCATGCGTGGAAAACTTATTTGAACAAATAATAAAGGAGAACTTCCCCAATCTGGCAAAGGAAATAGACTTCCAGGAAATCTAGGAAGCTCAGAGAGTTCCAAAGAAGTTGGACCCAAGAAGGAACACACCAAGGCACATCATAATTACATTAGCCAAGATTAAAATGAAGGAGAGAATCCTAGAAGCAGCAAGAGATAAGGGGACAGTCACCTACAAAGGAGTTCCCATCAGACTGTCAGCTGATTTTTCAAAAGAGACCTTACAGGCAAGAAGGGGCTGGAAAGAGGTATTCCAAGTCATGAAATCTAAAGACCTACAACCAAGATTTCTCTATCCAACAAAACTTTCCTTTAGAATGGAAGGGCAGATAAAGTGCTTCTCAGATAAGATCAAATTCAAGGAGTTCATCATCACCAAGCCCTTATTATATGAAATGTTAAAGGGACTTATCTAAGAAAACAAAGTTAAAGAAACATGAACAGTGAAAGGACAGCAAACTCACAGTTATTAAGAACCACACCTAAAACAAGAGCAAACTAAGAGGACAGCTAGATCAGGAGCAGAACCATAGAAATGAAGATCACCTGGGGGGTTGGCAACAGGGGAGTGGGAGAAGGAGAAGGGGGGAGAAGGTACAGAAAATAAGTAGCATAGACCATAGGTAGAAAATAGATAGGGGGAGGGCAAGAATAGTATGGGAAATATAGAATCTAAAGAACTTGAGACACCTGGTCATAAACTAAAGGGGGGGAATGTGGGTGGGAGAGGATGTGCAGGGTGGAGGGGAATGAAGGGGGGAACTAGAACAACTGTAATGTCATAATCAATAAAATATATATTTTTAAAAAGATATAACTAATATTTTATATTTGCATACAAGTTTTAACCTTTCAAATTGCTCCCAATCTTGTTTTATGGATCCAGCAACCCATCATGGGAAGGAAGGGTCTTATTATCACTACTAACTTAAAAGTCAGGGCACCCAAAAGATTCTCACCTTCTCAAATTGACAGTTACGGGAGAGTTCATCGACTCCTTTAACTAACACTCTAGAAATGAGGGCCAGTGTTTGAGCATTCACTACATGCTTAGTGTTTTACATGCACTTATCTAACTCCCCTGTCCAAACATTCACATATAGATATGCATATATATGTGAATGTATATTATGTGTATTTTATATTTATTTGCATCTATCTAATGTATTCATCCCAACCTGTAAGACATGCATATGACAGCACAGAAGTGCAAATGGCATAGTTGAGAAAAATGACGTCCTTTGGCAGAAACAGCACTGCATTTAGAGTCTGATATAAGTTCCAGATTTGTAGATAGTACAGCTATGAGGTGAACTAGGAAGCCATTTCTCTAATCTTGGGCAAGTTCTTCAATTCTTCTTCTCCCTTCCTTCTGAAATTTAAGTGGGGATAAAATCCATTGAGTTGTGTGTGTTTTAAAGGAGAAGATGTGATTAACCTGCTCAGAGCAGCTATTTTCAACTGGTGTATCTCAACAATTTTTTTAAATTTTTATTTTATTGATTATGCCATTACTGTTGTTTTATTCCCCCCCTCCATTCCCCTCCACCCTGCACCCCCCCACCCCCACCATTCCCTCCCTTTAGTTCATGTCCATGTATCTCAAGTTCTTTAGATTCTATATTTCCCATACTATTCTTGCCCTCCCCCTATCTATTTTCTACCTATGGTCTATGCTACTTATTTTCTGTACCTTCTCCCCCCTTCTCCTTCTCCCACTCCCCTGTTGCTAACCCTCCATGAGATCTTCATTTCTATGGTTCTGCTCCTGATCTAGCTGTCCTTTTAGTTTACTTTTGTTTTAGGTGTGGTTCTTAATAACTGTGAGTTTGCTGTCCTTTCACTGTTCATGTTTCTTTAACTTTGTTTTCTTAGATAAGTCCCTTTAACATTTCATATAATAAGGGCTTGGTGATGATGAGCTCCTTGAATTTGACCTTATCTGAGAAGCACTTTATCTGTCCTTCCATTCTAAATGAAAGTTTTGCTAGATAGAGTAATCTTGGTTGTAGGTCTTTAGATTTCATGACTTGGAATACCTCTTTCCAGCCCCTTCTTGCCTATAAGATCTCTTTTGAGAAATCTGCTGACAGTCTGATGGGAACTCCTTTGTAGGTGACTGTCCCCTTATCTCTTGCTGCTTCTAGGATTCTCTCCTTCATTTGAATCTTGGCTAATGTAATGATGATGTGCCTTGGTGTGTTTCTTCTTGGGTCCAACTTCTTTGGAACTCTCTGAGCTTCCTAGATTTCCTGGAAGTCTATTTCCTTTGCCAGATTGGGGAAATTTTCCTTTATTTGTTCAAATAAGTATTCCATTCGTGGGTGTTCCTCTTCCCCTTCTGGTACCCCTATAATTCAGATGTTGGACCATTTAATGATGTTCTGGAGGTTCCTAAGTCTCTCCTCATTTTTTTTGAATTTTTGTTTCTTCATATTTTCCTATTCAGTCATTTTTTCCTTCTTTCTGGTTCACTCCCTTGATTTGAGACCCAGTTTCCTTTTCATCACTATTGGTTTCCTGTGCAATTCCCTTCATTTCAATTAGTTTAGCCTTCATATGTTCCTCTAATTTGTGGCTAAAATCAACCAGTTCTGTGAGTTTCCTGATGACCAGTGTTTTGAACTGTGCATCTGAAACTTTTGCTATTTCTTCGTCGCTCAGAGTTGTGGGCTCTGGGGCTTTGAGATCTTCTTGAACCATTTTTGGTTTGTTCGAGCCCGTTAAGTATGAGGAGCGGAGCCTTAGGGGTGGGGCGGGGCCACTAGGGTGAGGTCGCTGGGTTGTGACACAGTATGTGGGGGAGGGGTCACAGCGAGGAAATGGCAGCCCTCTCTACTGCTGCCTGTCGCTGTGGCCCGCTCGGTCAGTCTCACTTCCCACTCCCTCGCCGGTCTATCTGTGCAGGAATGCGGCGCCACAGTCAACTCGCCGCCCAGAGCCCTCGCCGGATCCGTGGGTCACTCACTGGGTCACTCACTGGGTCCGCCCTTTGTAACCCCACGCCTGGGATCCGAGCTCCTGAGTCCATCTGACCGAGTTTTCCTGTGCAATCCCGCTCCGCCAGCTGCTGGCTTTGCCCCTCTTACCAGTCAGGCTGAAGAATTCGTTATCAGACTTCTGAAAAGTTCAATTTTCTGTGTTCTGGCTGTGTTTTCTCTTGCTAATATTTTGTTGTCTCTAAACTTGGTTGTGTGAGAAAGCACGGAGTCTTCACCTATGCCTCCATCTTGGTGGAAGTCCTCAATGATTTTTAAAACAGGCAACACCTGACTATTTAGTCAGGGTCACCAACCTTGTGTTTCTTAGATTATTAAATTAAAGTGACAACAGCCAACACAACAATGACTGTCTGGTGTGAATGAATCAAAACTATACCTATTTTTTGTCAGATTGACAAAATATATATATTTTGGTATGCCACAGAATTTTAGTAATTAGTTTATGTGTCATGACATGAAAAAGGTTGAAAATCACTAGTGTTTAACATATAAAAAGTGTTCGGTGTTACTTCTTAACATAATTTGTATGTCCTAGCTAAATATCAATGAACAAGTCACTTCATCTATCTGAACCTATGAAAATGCTTATAATAATACCCGCCTTCTTCACAGGCCCAAGAGAGATAATAGATATGAAAACAAAAACGTTTTGAGCTAAAAGATTAGTTTTTATGGTAGCATTTTGATCACTGAGTTTGTCCCTAGCCCTGGCCTGTCTTCTGAGATACATTCCTGACTGTTTTGTATGGAACTACAAGGCATTAATTCCTTAATTCATTCTCAGGATAAATACTAAGTATTTCCTCTGTGCTAACAGATGGGATATGGACAAGTACTTGTGGTTGGGTGTCTCAAGGAGTCTGTAGTCTGGGGGTGGAGGCAGCTGAGAAGCCACCGCTAACTAAGCACGAATATCCTAAGGGCTATGACTGAAGGGGTTGAAGGAGGCAGAGCCAGAGCCTCAGACTCTGCCTGCAGCGGACAGGGGCTGTAGGAATCTCACTGGGGGCACAGTTCGACATCACCTTGTCCTCCAATGACTCATAGCTGATATATTCAACTTCTCTTTCCCTATGTTTTTTTTAAGATGTGAATTTATATACATCTCAGGTGTCTTTTAATGTTTTGCCATATAGTAGGGATCAAGGACCTCTCAAACAGTTCCTTCATGTTCTGACTCTACCAGGATTGCGCCCAAATGATACCAGGAATTGTAGAACTCACCATAACCCTTCAGATATACTTTGTTTGACAGGGGAAAATCTGGGTTTTCTGAAACATGATATCTATAAATATTCTTCAATTAGATAGCTTAGTAATTTGATATTATTAGCCAGAGAGAGTTATGGAATCATAATCATTTTTAACAGCTTAGATACCCAATTCTGCCATTCCCTGTGTTAGCCCTGTGCTTCTCAGGGTCCTTCTCCAAAGTGTCCCTGAAGGCACCAAGAGGAGCCAGGGCCCTGGGCACAGTGTGGGGCCCTCCTCAAGGGTACTCTGCAAAGTTTTACATTTTAAACTAAAAATTAATAATAATTTTGCAGTCTAAGCCATTAGCTATATTTATTTTAGTAATATTATTTTATACCTTATATAATCAGATGATATTTCATCTAAATCTTGTTTCTCTCTAAACAGAATCTCTCCTAAAATCTTCCTCTTTAAAAAAAAAATCCTCATCCGAGGATCTGTTTATTGACTTTAGGGAGAAAGGTGGCAGGGGTTGGGGAGGAGAGAGAGACAGTGAGAATGAGAGAGAAAAAGAGAGAGATGAACATCAATGTGAGAGAGAAACATCAGTTTGTTCCCTCCCGTCTGTGCCCTGACTAGAAATCGAAACCACAAGCTAGGTATGTGCCCTGACCGATGTGCCCTAACTGAGGATTGAAGCCACAACCCTTTGGTGTACAGGATAATGCTCCAACCAACTGAGCCACACAGCCAGGGCAAATCTCTCCATTTCTCAGTATTTCTATTTTCTCAATCATAAAAGCATTGCTATTGTAGTAAATTAGAAAAGTATATCAGATTGCAAATTAAGAAATTACTATTTTCCAAAATACTATCCACTTGAGTGCTTTCCTGCCTGTTTATTTTTACATGTGTGTGTAACACAGTAATGTACAATTTTGCAAATACATACATACAATTTGAGGTCACCCTATATGTATATCTTCAAGGCTATATCCTGCTTTTTTATTTTTTTACTTAATGGTAATTATTTGATGAACATTTTTATATAATAAATTTTACAAGCGTAAGAGTTTCAAGTACTAGATCTGTAGCTGGGTTTGAATTTAAACTCTGCTTTACTTATAGGCCACAGGTATAGTATTAATTGAGGTTGATAATTATTTTCTTCAGAGGGTGGTTAGAATATAGTTCAATACCTGTAAATTACTTAGACACCCCCAGGCACACAGTGAGTGCTATGTTAGAGTTTAGTGTTATTCCCACTAATTCGAGAGGCTACTTTTGCCATAGACTGAATTCCCTTATATATTTTGATCTGGGAACTAAGAGACAGATCTTCTATTCCCTTCCACTGACAGCAATCTATCTATTTATGTGCCCAAACTACTTCGTTGAATATCTGGCCTTTACACAAAAAGACCAAACTAGTTAGACTGATTTCCCTTATTACACTTATTTTCAGAATTATGCTGGATATTCTTTCTTGTCCATATGAACTTTAGAATAGCTTGCTTAGTTAAAATTTTTTTCCTTATTATTTTCATTTAAATTACATTTTCTGAATATGTGAATAAGCAAGCCTTTACACCCTTCTACAACTTGCTGCCCTTAACATGTATTACATGCTGCTTCATGCTTACCTTGGTCTATTTGACTCTTAAAGCTTTTTTCTGCCACAATCTTCCTGAGTCCAGTTATTTTTAAAGACGTTTAATCTCAAACTTGGTATAAAAAGAGAGAAGAGAAAACGAGAAGTAACATTCTGGTACTTCAAAGTGTTACTGCTGCATGTACATGCCCAGTAGCATCCCAAAGCATGCTCCTTGCAACACTGGTGCCATAGGATGCTAACAGGTTTTATAGCACACACGAAAAATCATAGGCAATATGGTTAAATGTATTTCAGAAATTCAAAGTTAAACAGAATTAAGTAAGTTTTTATTCTGTAGGAACTCTCACAAACTTTAATACTGCTTCTGAATCTCCAAAGAGAGAGATATTTTGCAGAAGTGCCCAAACTTTTGACTATGTGCCCTTTTCTAGAAGGAACATCCCTTAGGATTAAGCTTCTAAATGCACTGGTTTGGGAAACTGCTATAAATGGATTGCTTCCAAGATTTGGGGGTTGGTACCAAGGGAGGGTTTTTTCTTTTTCTCTTTTCACAAGCATGGTTCAGGAAGGTGGACTATTCATTTTTAAATCTAGGATAAGTGGTCTTTAATCTGAAGGAAATTCCTCTCAGATTTGGTCTGTGGGTTGACTCTGAGTTCCACTTTCTGACAATGGTGAGCATCTCCTCTCTTCCCATGTCTTCACATGTGTTTTAGTGGGAAGTTTGGACAGACTCAATACGCCAAATGTACTCTAAGTGAGAAGACTGGTCCGGGCTGAACTGACTCAACACTAACTCAGAATTGTGACACAAGGCAAATGGTTCCTAAAATACATACTAAATTTATTTTTAAAACTCTTCGTTTGGAAGAGAATGACTTTTCTTCTGCAGGGAATTTTTATTATTTAAACAAAATAACACCCTGCACAAGTATTAGGCTATGTACCAAAATAAAATGTTCTTTTTTTTTTTTCTTTTCCTTTTTTTGGCAGGCGGGAAATCATTTACATGCAGTCATTTGTTGGACCTTGGGGTAAAATTATATTTCATAGTTCTCTTGTTCCCAGGCTATGGTAAAAAAGAGATTGATGTTTGAAATTTCAACTGTATTTGTCTTACAAATTTGTTTGATTCTCTTGGGAATAATTATCTCGTATCTTTTGAAGGTTAGTAATTCCTTAGGAATGACCTCTCGGTTATAATTAGAATAAGGGTACTCACACGCAGCTAGGAAAAGTGAAAGCTCGCAGGCCTACTATCTGGCATAACCATTTTATTAAGCAAACAGAATAGTAATGCTCCTTGAAAGAGATGGCAGGAGTCACAGGGACACAGCTCAAACAATGTTATTTTATCATGTATTTCCACATTATCTGTTCTCAGAAAATAAAAGAAAAACATGGTTTTTCAAAGTGGATTTCTTCCCAAATGAAAAATATGGGGTCAAGATCATTGACAGAGAGAGCCCAGATTCTACCTAGGGTCAAATAAAAAGACACAAATTTGGCAGTTAAACATAATTACTTCATTGCTCAGTGGAAAAGACAATGAAAACATATTCTTCAGACAAACATTGAGTGTCAATTATGTATGAAAATTAGTAACTTCTTTAAATTAAATTTGTCTTTGAATTCCCCTGTTGGTTTCAAGTAGATTTACATTAGATTTTCTTGGGTTTTCCAAGTACACCATAAAATCATCTGCAAGCAAGCACTGTTTGACCTTGTTTTTGTCCAGTGCTTATAATCTTTATTTCTTTTGTTTAATTATGTTGACCTATACTTTCAGTGTATTAAACATAGTTGTGATAAGGGGCATCCTTGTCTTATTTTTTACTGTAAAGGGACTGATTCTAGTGCCTCCCTTGTAAACATGAGCCTTACTTTTATGTAAAGATAAATGTATTCTGTCACATTAAGAAAGTATCACTGAGTCTTAATTAAGTTTTAAAAATCAAGAATGTGTATTGAGTTTCATCAAATACTGCTGTGGATTTATCATGTAATTTATGTGAAATGAGTGTATTTCTTAAAATTAAGCCAAATAAAGCCACTCTCACATGCTTGGAATAAACCTCACTTGGTCAAGATATACATATATAATCTTATAAGAAAAACTAAAGCTATATAAACTGAGGCAAGCTGTGCCCAGTGGCTTTTGAGGGGGATTTCCAATGATTTCTTCTTTTTCAATTTGCTACCAGTAGTTTAGTTAGACCTAGATCCTAGATTTGAGACTTAAAGAAAAGGAAGAAAAAGAAATACTTAGCTTTGTACAAGTCACTCAAAACTTTAGTGAAAATGTGAGCTAGACAAAAATGGCAAAAGAATTTAAAAGAACCTTCAAGTTCAATCCTCTGACATCCAAGAAAATGGAAGCTGGGAACGACTGAGTTTTGGGATTCTGAGTCAGATGGTTCTTTCTCTAGACAGAGGAGAAGCCTGTAGTGTCACGTTAGATGTTTGCCAACACTGAGGCTTCCCTGTAGTCACAGCCTCTGTGCTGTTGTTGGGTCGTGGTTCAAGACACCAAGAAGACTATCTGAGCCTCAAGATACATGAATTCTTTCCTAGGTATCCTTAGACTCAAATCAAAGCTCAGTTATGAAATGTATGTTATGCACAGTTGAAGGACTCATGCATAAGCCCAATCATTCGAGTAAAAACCTCAACTGGGAGGAACACTGGATAGATGCCAACTATTTTCATCTCCTCTTCATATTTCCTTGCATACCAGACAGATACTAGCCTATTGTGCTTGAGCTGGAAAATGTTGTATTTGGCAGTAGACTCTAACTGCTAGGATCAGTTTTTAAAGTCTGTACATTGGCCTATATGAGGTGAAGAACAATTTGTGAGAATCTATTATAAAATGGGACCTCTAGGAGGACTGTCCCTTTTTTAAAAAAATAAATGTTCTTCCTAGCAGAAAAAAAAAAAGGAATCAGAAAACTTAAATGCCTCCCACTAAAAGACAGAGAGACTTGAATCCTAGAAAACTTGCAAATGTTGAGATTGAAGTTATATCGCCATGTGTTCTGGAATATAAATATGAAAAGTTACTGTAAAAACTGCTCAGAGGGCATCCAACAGAAGTAAACTGCCTTATAAAGATACTTCCCTCATCTAGGGTACACTGGATTCCCTTCAAGAATCCCTACTAATGATAAGTCCCTTCTAAAGAAACATAAAACAATGAGAAAATAATCCACAATAAGTGAGAGTCAGCAGACATAACTGATGGGATAATTAGAACTTAATAATGTTAATAGAACTATAGTTAAATATGCTCTAAAATCGTTAAAGAAATAAAAAAAATAGAAACCATAATGAAATAGTAGAATATGGTGAAATGAAAAGATTTTGCACAAAACCAAATAAAACTTCTAGAAATAAGAATATAGGCACTGAAGTTAAAAATTTAATAGCTGCATTAAAAGCTGCTCATCTACTTCTAAAGAAAGCACTGATGAATCAGGAGATAGATTTGGGGAGATTACTTGGAAAACAGCACAAAGATTATATGGAAAATTATATGGAAAATACAAAGTTGAGTTTAAGAAGCATGCAAAATGGAAAGCAAAAGTCCGCACACATACAAGTTCTAGAACTATGGAATAGAAAAATGGGGGTGTGGGACTAAATTATTATAATTCCTGGATAACTAAAACATTTTTTCTCTTATTGATTCTAGAGAGAAGGGAAAGGAAGAAGAAAGAGAGAAAGAGGAACATCAATGTGAGAGAGAAACACTGCACGTGTCCCAACTGGGAGCTGAACCTGCAACCCAAGCATGTGCTCTCACCAAGAATCAAACTGGTGACTTTTAGATTTGCAGGATGACACCCAACCAACTGAGCCACGCAGTCCAGGGCAAGCTCTGAATAGTTTAAAAGAATGTTTGTCATGATTACAGTTCAAAACTAGGCACGTTTCAGTAGCAGTTAATGCAGAACATCAGGAGAACGAGAAGACAGCTCCAACAGAACCTCCAAGGATGCAGAGTACAAGGTCAGCCACCAGTCTTCATTTAGATAAATAAGACTGTAAAACTGATTTACCTCATTCAGTTTATGAAGAAATGCAAAAAACTTTCCTGTGTTAGAGATTTTTTTAGTATTTTCAAGGACTGCTGACTTGTAATATGGAGACCATGAATGTTTGTCTTAGGGAACTACATGTGTTAGATTGTCGGCTGTGGAGAATTGTTTTGTTTACTTTAAATTGTATCCTGTGTCATAGGAGGTTGTGACTATAACTTCAGTGCTCTTGACGTTTCCCAGTTTCTTGTTAAGTCAGGAGAAGAACTCATGTTAACATTGCATGTTAGCATTTTGAATGACCTCTGAAGGAACAGAAATAAATACAAAGGTAAAAGAAAAAACCACCCTAAAGGTACAAAAACCCTCAGACTCAAAACATAGCGTGTGCATGTAACAATTCAGCCTCAAAATGTAGGAGACAAAAATGGGCAGAATCGCAAGATGAAATTAGTAAATGCACACAGCTAGTCTGTGGGCTTTAACATGCCTATCTTAGAATCTGACAGACAAAGGAGGCAAACAATCAGGGAGATACAGGATAGACAAACAATTCAATTAATAGGCTTGATCTAATGAACACGTACAGAGCCTGGGAACAGCCAATAGATCTGCATTCCTTTCAAGTACACCTGACTCTTTTATGAAAGTTGACAAAACACTAAACTTCAAAGCAAGTGTCCACAATTTTAAATAATCAATATAATGGAAGCCTTATAGGTAGTTTTAGCATTTCTAGTAGCCATATATTAAAATGTGAAAAGAAACAGATGAAATGAATTTCAATAATATATCTTATATTACCTAACATGTGCAAATACTATTTCTTTTTCATACTATTTCTTTCACACTATTTCTTTTTCATTTCTAAGTCTTAGGAATGCAGTACCTCTCAACCTAAACTAGCCCCATTCTGAGTGCTTATTAGCTGCACATCACTATGACCTCTATCGTGGATGGAGCAGCACCATGCCACATAAAGCACTGTCAGGGCTCAGTGTGATACAATCAGGGATTGAAATCGAAAGGTGGCTTACACAATAATAAATTCTGATGTTTGGAAACTTCAGTAACACATTTAAACAAACTGCAAATCCAGACATTTAGGAAAAAATAAAAACTAAATAATTCATGATCAAAATCAAACAAAAAATACGAAATACTTAAAACGGAACAAAAATGAAAATGTAAATACACAAGAGGGGAGATAAAAGGTGTAGGTAGCCTTGACTATCCATAGTCGGGCACGTAACTTCCACGGGAAAGGGTGAGCGACAGCAGCACTTCTCACCCAGTGGGGAATGATTCGGCTCTTCATGCAGCGATGCTGGACAACTGGCTTTTTACATGGAAAGAACATATGTAACTGGAATCTTGTCTCACATTATACACAGAAAATGAATTTTTGTTAGACAGTAGGAAAATCCACTTGGAAAATGGGACAATCTTATCAAATGGCTTAAAATATGGATCAAGAATGTTAAATCAGGACAAAAGAAACTATCTCTAGCTGAAATACCTTCATTGGTTACAACCTTTTTTCTTACATTATTATGAGATTAAACAGAGAGATAAAAAGGCCATAATTTATAGGCTAGCAAGGATCTAGGAGTCATGAACAGGCATTAGAGAGTGAGGTATTCAGTCCTGGAATCACCAGGAACTGAGTGCGTGGCCTTGGGCAAGAAACAATCTGTCCCTTAGTCTTGGTTTCCTCTGTCAAATGTTAAGAAGAATGCCTACCCCTCAAGGTACGGATAGAAGTTTAAGTAGATCAAGTACATTAAGGGCCTCAAAAATGTTGACTCACTGTCTCTAAACTACAAGGTCCAGCATGCATTGAGGGCACCCATCTAGCACCCTGCACCCTCTTGCAATACTGTGGGGTCTGAAGAGTCCCCTGGTGATACCAAATACCCCAAAGACACTTTGGGGCAGACACAAAGACAACAGCTCTGAAGTAAGGCACATAACTCTTTGACTTCGTTAGCTGAGAGACCTTAGGCAAGTTACTTAACATCTCTGGTCTCAGTATTGATATCTCTAAACAGGGTTAATAATAGGCCCCGTGTCTCTGTCAAGATTCCTAGTTTCGGCAACAGACACCAACTCTGGCTAATATAAGCAGAAAGGGATTGCGTTCAGGGTATTAGGCAGTCATGGACTGCCCAGGCTGCAGAGCCAGGAGCTCTGTCCAAAGTCATGCCTCCAACTGGTCCCAGGGAGACGTCACTGCTGACGCCAGAGCTCGCTGCTGACGGCTAGAACCACGTCTGCTGCCGGAACCTGGCTGTGGCTCTCCTGATGAGGAAATGATCTAGGTAGGGCCTGCTCCTCTCTGTCCTTAGTTCTCTGGTCCAGGTCCAGAATAGATACACATGATTGATGGTGCCTCTGTCACTTGTCCACATCCTAGCTGCTCCGGGGGCTGAGAAAGTACATTTTCAGCATCTTTAAAGGGAGGAAGCAATTCTCCAGTTCTACTCAGACCTCAGGCTGGGAAACACTCCAAGAGAAAGGGAGTTCAGAAGTTTGACTGTGAGGATAAAACAAGCTCACAAATGTGAAGCATTACCACAGTGCAGAGCAGAATTTCAGTGCTTGCCTGGGAGGCCTATTGACAGAAAACAGGGCGCAAGAGCATTTTGGGAAGAGCAAGAGAGCATGTTCTGACCAGGACATGGGGGTAGATGTGTAAGAAAAGTTCTCATGTTTCTATCTGCCACATTAACAAATATTTCTAGAGATTCTGAATTCTGAGTTCACAAATGAAACATGAAGGACCTGGAACAACACTGAACTGGTGTCGGGTCAGGGAAGAAATCCTGTGCTTGGCTTCCTTTCGGAGGGGACGCATCAGTGATGGGCTGACAGAGAAGGTCCCTACTGCCACTGGTCCCAGGCTGCCAGTAGATATGATCGCAGGGCCCTTCTGAGCACTAGAAGGAAAGATTCTCTTTATTCCTGTGAGTTTTCTCTTCCAAATGGAGCTTACAAGATTTTATGGAGATACTTTTAGCAGAAACCTAGAAGCTCCTATAATTGTGTTTTTTTTGGGGGGGGGTAAAAGAATAACATCTACAAAAAAAGAGACACTTTTCAGATGATGTTCTTCCTACAAATAAGCTTAAATACATATTCACTAGTGTCTTTTCATTGTCAGTTCTTCAGACACTTTCCTATGTTGTAACAAGACAATAAACATAGGTGATGTTAAGAGTCATAGTGAATGATCATATGGGTTTTTGCAATTTTATTAAAATCCTGTCTGCTGAAATGTATTTCTTCTACTCTGGCCTCATTTTTCTGCAAATTCTGGGACTAAGCTTTATTATATTAGATCATAGTAGGTTTAAGGAACAGGAGCATAAGTTCTATATTTCTGTTAATTCCCTAAAAATCTGATGCAGGGTTGCACTACCCAAAGGGAAGTTCAGCCAGTGGTATTCACTACGGGCATGCTGGGTGGTGCGTCCGGCGGGTCACAGCCAGCACTGATCCCTGGGCTGTGCCCCACACATTCATGCTACGAGAGGGATCATCACTAAACAGTATGGATTAAATAGCCCTATGCATGGAGCACTGGGCCATGTAAGTAGAGCAGTCACAGCCTTTTGGGAGCTTACAGTATCAAACAGGACAGTTTCATAGCCTGGAGGTGAACTGGTGTGGAGGAACGCTCAAAGCATCCATCCACACCACGGGGCCGGTCTTCTCCCAGCCAGCGGTTCACTCGTCTGCTTCCCAGGCTCCAGGCTATCACTCAGAGGCAGCCAACCCCGACCTCACCTAAAAAGCCCATTATGGGGGAAGTTCACTAAAACTCCTGCGCTAAGTCAGCCCTTGTACCAGAACTTCCACAAGCCCAGTTGTTTACTGCCTACATGATCCAGTCAGCCCCATCAGATGAGTCTTGTCCAGTCAGACAAGATGGGGCGCGGTCAGGATGGCATGGCCGTAGAGCCCCATGTAATTACAACGGTGATGTCACACTGTCTCTTTCGCTCAGAAGAAACTGGGACCCAGCAGGCGTGAGGCACGCTCTGGTAGCGTGGATATGGGAGGGGCAGCAGGTATAACACAGCTCCTGCAACACACGTCTTACCACATAACATGCTGGTAAGCACATGGACACACTGATGAGCACATGGAAGAGAAGACCACTCATTCTGACTTGGGGATCAGAGAAGGCTCCAAGGAGAAGAGGGCATTTGAATTAGCTCTGTAACTTAGGGGAGACTTTGGTGGGCAAAGCAGGGTGGGGTTGGCACTGCACACTTTTGGATGGGTGCTGGAATAGTTGGGGGAAATGAAAAATCTATGGGTCTGGATGTGATGTAATTATTTCTTACATAGGGCCTATTTCAGTGACTTCAAAAATCCTTGCCTCTGTACATGGAAGGCAGGATTGGGGGGTATCCCATGTGGGGCAAGAAGCCGCCTGTTTTCCTTCTTGCTGCTGCTCCCTGCTGCCCATTTCATCTGGCAGGCGCCCCACCCCGGAAGCTCAGCCATGATGACCAAGGCGTGGTCACAACCTAAACCGCAGTGGTGCTAGGTGAACAGAGGGTCCTGGGATTACTGGGAAATTCAAATCATCCAGCCATCCCTGCCATTCCAGGTCACTGTCAGGGGACCAAAATCAAGGCTTTCTCATGTACTATTAAATGTGTGTGATCATTTTCTCCCATCCTGGGAGTCAGTGAAGAGGCCTCTGGCAGATTCTGTCTTCCGGGTGTTCAGTGGGGACATTGACAGGGAAAGATGCCCATATCAGTTTCAGAGTTTGGAGGGCTCTGGTACCTGAGTGGGTGACTTAGTCTGGAGGGCACAGAAGTCATAAAGCCAAGACAGTTATTTCTTACTCAAAGACATAGATATAGCTCAGACATGGTTGTGTCTAGCCTGATATGGATGCTTCCCTTTCCTGAGACTGCCCCTACCTCCCACAGGTTATCTCCCTTTTACTCTGCACATTGATTCGTGGTCACACACACTCAGGAGGCACCTGCCTGTTCTTCCCCTGCACGTCACCATAATCATCAAGGAAAAGAATGGCCTCAACCAAGGGTCATCTTTGAGAGAGAGGAAGGATCTGCTTTGTACCAAATTCCTATGAAGTTACATTCTACAATTCCCTCTGCCCATGGTGAGCTCAAAGAAAGCACACAATCATAGATACACGTTGCTACCAAAAGTAAGCTATTATCTCTCTCCTTTTCTAAAGAAAAAGGCAAACGATGCCTTAGTCCCAGGGATTTCATAACTTTGCATACAAAACCAGCCAAGTTTGAAAGAAAACATTGCAGCTATGTAAAGTGAGACCTCTAACATGTGAGCAGCCAAGTTCAGAAAGGACTCATTCTTTATGTGGGCGAGTTGCTCGAGATTCTCCCTGATTTTGCTGGAAGTCTGCAGTCTTCAATATGACTCACAATTCCTTCTTAATGTGGCCACTTATTACAACCAAATATGTTCTGCTTCTATGATGTGGTAACGGCGCATTGGGATTACATCTAGAAAAAGCTGGATAGTGTTATTATAAATGAAATTCTTCTGGAAGCCTGATAAGCTGTGCACGGTGATTTCATCTTTTTGCCTGCAGAATGGGAGCAATCCCAAAGACTTTGTGACATTCAGTGAGGCATTGCACAGAAATTGCTTGGAAATTATCTGGTTAAGAATAAGTGGCACGTAGGGATTTCTTACTAGTATTGCTATGATTTTTATTGTAACTATTCTGGCTGGACCTGTTTCTTTAATCCATAAATTAAAACCCAGACGGGAAGTTCTCCATCAGTGAATGTGCAGTTTAGACCCGTTACCCCAGATTTAAACCACCAATAAGATTTTCCTTCTTTTGAAAAAATAAATGGACATGTATTATTTCCTCCAGGATAGCAGGCACAGAAGTGGGTCTCTCATCATTTTTGTATTATTAACTGTTATTTGTTCACTTTATAGCTGAATAACAATCTCTGGCAGATGAGTAGTTGAAATCATCCATTTAAGTTATCTACACAGTCAAGCATCTACACTGATGAATCTTTGTTGAAAAAGTAAATTTCCTTCATTGTAAACATTGCATACTTAGTATAGGAAAGAATTAGGGAAAAGCACCCATAGTTCAGTCACCCAAAGAGCAACACATTCTGATGTCAGTAAACATGTCTGCTCTCTTCTCTATTTCACGGTATCTGCGTTGTGAAAGTTTACAGTCATGCTATGCTTAAAATTTTACCCTATGATTTAACATCACATGACAACTTTCCATGCCTTTATTAATTCCTTGTACATCTTATTTAAGGCATAATATTGCACTAAGCAAATAATTTACTTAAAGGCATTAGATGGTTTGCTCTTTTAAAAAATGACACCAGATACCTTTGTGCAGAAAGATTTCTCCATCTTTAGGATTAATTTTCATTGAAAAAAAATTTCAGAAGTGAGAGTAAAATACTGGTGTGTTTTTTCATCTTTATTTACAAGACTGTTTAAAGTCCATAGTTATTTTTCTTAAGTGGAATCTTTTCCCTGCCACAGAAAGCACTCACCCATTTGCCATAAGAGAAAGAATGACCTCTAGGTTGTAATGTATAACTTCATGGTTGCAGAGGGTTCTCTCTTCAAAATGTCCCTACTTTAGCAAAGTCACATATTAATATGACTGCACTGTCCTTTTTCAAATTTGGGATTCCAATGTTCTGTTTTAGAGATAATCCGCAGCCTGGTTCAGTTTTTAGGGTAAAGGAGGGAACTCATTAAAGACTTGAAGAGGGGAGAAATGAGGGACAACCTCTCTTGGCGGTATTAGGATATTATTCATGTGGCGGGACCAGAGTGATTTTATTTTGTTTTCGCACGGTTCTGTTATACAGCTCCCTGGAAGGGTGTGAGGCTGGGCTGTGGGAATGTCTGAGCGAACACATCTCACATCTGCTTGGCCCTGTGAACAGACTGTGCCGGCAGCCCCGGACGGCCGCGGGCTGCAGAGAGCCTGCTGGTGCGATTAGTTCCTGAGCAACTGTAACCGAGATTCCAGAGGGACAAATTCAAGAACAACTTAGAAATCATAGACCAGATCACACAACTGTCATAAAGCTATCATCAGTTAATAAAAATGGGTTTTCTTTTTAATTAGAAAAAAAGTTGGCTATTTTTCCTTCTTTAAAAAAATATTAATGTTGGAGGCCTTTGGAACTTTGTCTGATCATCTTCATTTCCTGTTTCTTTCCCTTCTTTTTTTCCCTTCAAATAGTGAAGATTTCTAAAACAAGTTCCCAATGTGTTAAAAACAAATATACATTCCCTAAAAATAGTTGAGGCTAAGTGTCCTCCCTGCCCAGGGCCCTGCTTCTGTGACTGAAATGCAGTTGCCCCCCCTCCCCTTACTCCCCTCTGCTCCCACTGAAACTAGGCAGTGGAGGTATTTGTAGGAAAAAGTCCAAGAATTTACATGAGAATATTCTGAATGAAAGGCAAATCTATAGTGAGGATGACTACAACAGTATCTGTAAAGTGCTTCATAGATGAGCTTGGTTTAAATGCAAATCCTTATTTATAGCTCCATGGGTGGGGGTGAGGGGTGGGGACGAGGCCACAGATAAGGCAGAATAAAAAATATGTCTCTGTCTGTCTGTCTTTCTCTCTCTCTCTCACACACACACACACTCCAGCTTTTCTGTGCACCACATGACCCGTAGTGAGCTGGCACTCTAGGGCCTTCCCTGAGGCACCGAGAAAGTGCTGTTAAGTAGCCAGGCCCCACGCTACTCACCATCAGCACCATCAGCACTCTTAAGGAACTTACAGACATCAAACAAGCATACAGCATGGTGCTTCGTGCTTGACAGGCGAGGGAGGAGAGGTACAGGTGCTGCTGTGAGATCCCAGAACAAGATCACACCTTGTCAGGGCCAGGGCAGCCTCCCAAGGCGTGTGTATTTTTAACCCAGACCTGGAACTTGCCAGCAGTGAGCCAGACGGGGCAGGGGGAGAAGAAGAGCATTCCGGGCCCAGGCCCAGTGGATCTGAAGACTCCAGGCCTGGTTCACTGAGGCAGGGAGGCCTGTCCAGGGTGTCTGAGACAGAGGGGAGAAGGGTACGACAGGAGCTGCAGAGGTCGGCAGGGATGATGTCATGCAAAGGCCCCCAAGATCATGAGAGACATCTGAACTTGGTCCCAAGGGCAACAGGACGCAATTAGGTTCGTAACACAAGCAGGTTTGCCCACGGGGCCTGAGAGTATGTTGCAGTAGGAGTTTTGTCTTTTCTCTTCCTAGCATTCTCCTCTCTGTCTCTTCCTTTCCCTAACAGGTACCTGACTGTGCTTTCATGATTTTAAAGGAGCAATATTACTTGCAGGGCAGTAAGAAGATATACTCTGAAAGAATTTCTGGCCTGTGTTTACAAAAGCTTAAACACTTAGGAGAACTTGGAGATTTGCAAAGGAAGTACAAAGGGGTTGTGGGGAGAAGGACAGAGGTAGTGGCTTCCCTCCAGGTTAGAAAAATGCCTTTGGAGATGGGGAAGAGAAGAAGTGTCAGTAGGTCCTGGAAGGGTGGGCGTATGGGGACAAAGTTCCAGCAGCGAGACCCTGGGGAGTTCCGACAGTAGAAATAGAGATGTGGGCAATGGCCAACCCAGAGAAGGTCTGTTCTCCAAAACCTTGACCACACAAGACCCTGGAAGCTTGGCAATTCCAGGCAGTCCCAAAGACCTCAAGAATACTTGAGGATAAAGTTTCTATGAGCCTGGAAAGAAAGACCTTCAAAAATCAAGAGAAAGGTGATCCGTGAGAAATAAAGCACTGTGATATTTCTTCTACTGCTGATCCAGTGGACCATGATTCACACCGTGGATACATATCCTTAGTCTGACTCACGTGTGGAAAATGGATGGGAGAAAGGCTGGTGAAAGATAACAGTGGTCGGTACCAGAGTGATAGGAGTGAGAATGAGAAGTGGATTGATCTGCAAAACATTTAGAAAATAGAAGAGCAAGTACTTGGTGATGGGTCAGACATGGGGGTGAGTGAGATGGAGCATTGAGGGATGAATCCTGGTTTTCAGGCCTGAACCACTGGGTGGCTGGGAGGTGGTATAACATGTGAGTTCATTTCCTGCAGTGTCTAACTGCACAGTGGCACTGAAGAAGCGCACTTGGAGATTTTCCCTGGAGGCTGGACAGCAGTCATATAGAGGGGATGGAATGTTTTTCCATAGCATATGAACAAACAGGTAATAAATGCTCCCACAGGCAGACACTGTAGTTATTCGTTAATGATAGATAATCTCAGATGTCAACACATTGCTTGTGATATCACCAATCAAAGTCCTTTCTGTCTGCTATCTCGAACACAGAAATGAAATATCAGTGTTGAAAGAGGCCTCAGGAATCCTACAGCTGGAAGGGTTCCCTAAAGCAGAAATCTTCTCTCAGAGGGATGCAGCAGCAGCCTCTGCTTTTGCATGCCCAGCACCCCAGCACTTGTGATCTTTGAAACGAGACTACATGTGGGATTCATTCCTAACGTAAGAAAGCTCTCCTTACCTTACATGGAGAGCTGCCTCCCGCACTCGCTGCTCCCAGTGTTGCCCTCTGGAAAAGAGCCATGCAGAACAGTCCAAGTCCTCTTTCACATTACACCGGAGAGATTTTACCATGTTTTCTCTAAGCTTCTTTACCCAGGCTAAAACCCTTCTTTCTCTTCATCTATTCTTTTCAACTGACAAGTAAGAACAAAAACAGCAACGGGTATGTGTTGGGTGTTGTGAGTGACCTCGTCGCATGTGTCTGTCCTCTGCCTGCTGAAGGAAGAGGACTCTGAAGACTAAGAGGTGGGTGGAGACAGATAAGACACTTGGAGCCTGGGCCCCTGTACAGGGATGGCCACCGCACTACGGCACTTGCATTAGACCGTGATGTGAGTAAGAAATAACTTTCTTGTGTTAAATCATTGAGAATTTGAAGTTTATCTGTTACAGCAACCTGTGTTGCCTTAACTACTACAAAAATCAGTGGTAGAAGTCCAATGTGACCACAATGGAAACCTAAAATATGTGGCAACAGTTTAGCAGCCAGTTCTAGGAGTTTGAGAAGTGGTAGGAAGGGTTGGGGTGATGCTACATGGTGGCAAGTAGCTGGCTTTAGCAAGATAGTACAAGAAAGAGATGAGCTCAGGAAAGAGCTGGCCAATTTTCAGGCAAGGTTGGAGGGAAGGGAGAAAGGCAAGGGACCAGGGGTATTACAAGGTTGAAAAGGTCAATTGCCCCTTGACCACAAAGAGCAAGGGATGAAATTGAATGGTTTGGTGATAATGGTCCAATAAGACTTCCCCGTTGAAAAAAGAGGTTCAGTCCTAGAGCAAAATCTAGATTATTGTGACCTGAGCAAAGCTGCCATTTAATTGGGAGAGAGGGATGGAGAAAAGAAAGCAAGGGAATGTGAAGGTTGGAGAATAATATCAAAGAAAGAACTCTGAGTGTGGTTACTAGCACAAGTACCTGAATAAAAGTTGTTCAGATGCCTCCTAGACTTCTGAGAACATTCTATCACCAAAGAAACCCTGAATCTGGACCAAGAAACAAAAGCTCTTTTGATTACTTAAACTTTAAAACATCCTGCAGACCCCTGAATTTATACCATCAGGAAATGAAAGAGCCTGAAAAGGAGACACCTCAGTGCCTGGTTTAGGTGAGTTTGTTGAGGATAATGGACAAGGAAAGTTTCTCAGATGGTGGGGCCAGCATGCTCAGGTGGAAAACAATGAACAGAGGGTTTCTCATCGAGAGGAGGACCATGAGGGGCCTCTTCTGGACCTGGCAGAAGGGCTTATATATCACCCAGAGATCCCGGGCTTTAAGAAAGGTGTAGTAACTGGATATACTTGGAGTTATCTCCTTGGGAAGGAGGTGAGTATGGACGAAGAAGGAAATGGGTAAACTGGTGATCAGAATGCTGGACAGTGGCAGAGATGGCTGCATGTTCACCAAAACTTGTTTCCTTTCCTCTTGTGCATGGAGCATATTTCCCAGAGTCCCTTGCATTTAGGTGTAGCCACAGGATTGAATTCTTGACAATGGAATGTGAGTGGAAATGATTTATGCCACTACCTTACTAAAGAGGTTAAGAGGAAAGTAGTCTCCCTCTTCATCTGCAGGTATGACCACTAGACAGAAGGATCTTGGGGCCCCGAATGACTTTACAGAAGGCCATCTGATGGCAACACCTACAAGCAAGATAGAAACTTTAATTGCATCAGGTCCCTGAGAAGTTAGTAGGACTTCCCCCAAGAAACCTACTTGAATAGCAAACAGATCTTACTTAATGAACACAATGTGTTATCTCACATAATATCCATTTTATAGGCAAAGGAATTAACGAAAGCAAATAGCTTGTTCAGGATAACTCATTAGGTAAGAGGGACATCTAATGCTAGAATCCAGGTCTACCTGGTTCCAAAGCTCGTGCCTTTAATCAATGTGCTATTCTGTTCCCCTGAAGAGCTGGCTTCTAGGTGCTGCACCTCCTGGCTCACCCTCCTCAGGATGTTCTTAGTTTGTCCACATGTATTTCAGAACTGAGCACCAGAATTTATGTAATAATTTAGGGGGTGATGGGACCTGAATTACTTCTCCCTCGGAAATCATCCTCTATGAAAGCGGCCCAGTTACCATGGTGGCCACGCCTCATCCCGGACCATTGACTTCCATCAATCAACACTTCCAGACCTTCTCACCATAGCAGAGCTCCTTCCAGTAACTGGCACTTGAATAATTACTTTTAGTCTAAGGGCAGATTTTACAATCAGGCCTGTTTAATTCCTTCTCGATAATTTCAGCTGAGTATTCTAGCCTGTCCACAGCTCTCTTGAACCCTCCCATTACCACCCCACCTGGAACTATCCCCTGCTGGGATGGGGTCAGCTTGGTGGGAGAAGCTCTGTCCTTGGATTCTTGCTCGTTACGACCTGTCACTGCACTAAGGACTTCACGTGCTCTCCCAGTTTAAGCTTTTCCTCAGGCCCCCCTCACAGATGAGGAAAGTCAGCTTTGGGGAGGTTAAGATTGGGCAGTTAGTGAGTGGGGTGCCTCATCAACCCTAATCACTGACAGGTCTGAATGGGTAGTTAATATAATATGACCACTTTTTTCCCTTAAAGTAGAAGAGAACTAATATTTACTAAGCACACACTTTGTACAAGGTGCCTCACTCATCCCATTTCACCTTACCCTCACAACCACCCACTGGCATGATGAAGCTTGGAGGGAATAATTTTAAGAGATTTTAAACATGAAATAGTTTTATTTTGGGAAGGTGTCTATGTACTAAATAGTGGAAGCTATTGTGTACATAGGAATTGATTAACGAGATACCTTGAGCCCAAACTAGCTAGACTGGGAGTCTATAAAAGCAAAGAGCTTTTCCCCTACGGACACTACCCGGGACAGAGTAAGTACTCAATACTCCTTGTTAAATTGAGTAAATGAATGTAGACCCTAGTGAGCAGACACACAGTTTTATGTGACAAAAAATCTTTACTCATACAGATATTTATCAGGTGGCTACTAAATATGAGACACTTTGGATGGGGTGGGGCGTGGCTTACAGAAAGGACAAATAATCCAAACACACACATACTCACATATACCAGCAACACATGGGTTAACTGTAACCTCTATTTCCGTGGGTGTTGTGGAGCTGAGATGTACCTAGGCCAAGCAGCATCATAAAGTAGATGTGCAGACTACAGTTCTAGAGGCCCTGCATTTAAACCCAGTACAAAACAAATATCCATACTTAGCACAGTGCTGGGTGTTGGTCCTCTTAAATCTACGTTGGCAGGGGTTCCATTGGACTGGAGTGATTTCAGCATAACAATACTGGGAGTGGGTAGAAAGAAAATTTGGCCAGCCTTTCTCAACTCCATGTAATCTGTGGGCTTTCCAGTGTTCCCCTGAAATAGGCACTAGGTAATGAGTGCCATAGACACCAGGTGTAGGTGATGGATGCCACGTACCCTGTTTGACTTTAAGGGGCAGCCCTTGTCCATAGAAGTTTTCCTCATTGCTGTTCTCACCAAAGTCCTTTTCTGTTCCTCCCTAGTCACTTCCTTCCCCTCTCTCCTTTCCTCCTTCCTTTTGTATATCTTCTTTTCAGTCTCTATTCTGTCACACTACTCTTTACTAGTCTCCCTCTAAAAGACAGTGGAATTTAGAGGCTCCAAAGAGGAGTTAAGTACCTCCTGGTCTTTACTTCGGAGGCTGAGATTAAAGCTGGCAGGGAACAATTAGAATGCAATTTTCGGAGCAGCCATTCATAGCCTACATCATATTTCCTGCTCACAAATCTACCAGCTGAGCTATTCACATGCTGTCATTTCAGGCAAAATTGTTTATACATCACATAATGCTAGTCTATGTTGTGTCTGTTAGAGCCCTGGCGAGGACTCCGTCCTGGATTGGACAGTTGGACCCATGCACATGGTCAACACAAAACACGAGAGATCCATATTTGGGCATGAGCATGCCTTAAACACTAATGGGGCTTGGCACAACTGTGGCTCTGGAAATCCAGCCCACAGATCAAGTCACACATCAGGGAAAATCAAAACAGAATTAAGTTGGCCACTTTTTCTTTGCATAGACACAGGAGGCATTTTGAGCTAAGTCTGTGAAACCTTGTTTTTCATGTTCACATCAGCATTTGGGCATGGCCAAATGTTATCAGTGCTCTGTTTTACACAACTTTTTCCCATGCTCAGATGGAGGCCCGTGTACAAACCCAAGCATGGGAGCACATGATCAAATGGTACTTTTTTTTCTTAAGAACTTTGAAATCACTGGATAAACACCCATCTGCCTAAGATAGTTTGCATATGTTCCTGCTCTGTGGATGGGGAATAAACAGGGTTGGGCCCGTGATCCTCAGAAGCAGAAGGACAAAGCACTGAGTCTCAGGAGAGAATGCAGATCACTGGCTCCCCATTATCCTCGGCCTGACCTTCTCTGGAGCCCCAAACTTGAACCTTCTCAGACGCACCCTTCATATTTCTTTTTATGAAGTCAACATCTTAATTGCCCTGGTTAATCCTCTGTTCACCTAATTCTCTTTCCTTCTGGTCTCAGCTTGTGTGATCCTTTCTCTGTCACTTTCAATGTTTCCAAATTGTAACCATCCTTCAACTTCCAGGTTGCATGCTACTTCGAAATGGAATCACTCAATCTTTGTAGCACCTTATGCCTCCTTAAAGATGCTTGTCATCTTTCCTGTGTGTCCACCTGTAACCTAAGAGAATTCTGGTATCACTAGAGGGAGTACTACAAAAAAAGAATGGAAAGTTTCAGGACCTGCTGGTGACTCGGATTCCAGAGATAAGAGTTTGTGTTTCTTGGTGCTCCTGGTGCTCCTTACCTACTCTGAGATCCACCCTGCACCACCTCTTTCTAAAACATCTACATCTTTGGAAAGGTAGAGGGGAGAGATACTGATCTGAATTGGAAAGGAAAAAAATAGGAGAGACCAGGAATAAAGCTGCAAGAGTTTTCTCCATGTCATCTGCTCAACCTAAGGGCCCGCCTACTGGCCAGTTTAAGAAATTAAATGTTCATGGCCACCCAGGAGGGGAGAGAGTAGAAATCTCAGATGAGACCAACACTGAGCCTTTGCACTCTAGTCAACCTAGAAAACTGGGGCCTTGGCTACCCAACCATAAGCTGCAGTAAATACATCAGAGGTCTTGAATGAGAACCCTGGGTGGGATGATCCCTCACCCCGTTCCCTTTCCAGAGATGGGGAATAATGCTGATGAACACAAAGGTTGAGATCTCTGGCTTCCCATGTAATTCGAAGACTTGCTACCTATCTATACTTACACATACATCCGGTCTATTAAACCCACTTCTTTATCCAGTGCTAAAATATACTTAGGAGGGGAGGGCCTGGTGAAGGGAAGGAACGGTACTTAAGCAGGTCAAGAGTCCTAAGGAATTTGGCTGGCCTTTGTTTCTGGTTCCTGGGAGTGAGGCTCTAAATCCTTGGAATTTCCAGAGTGACAGGAGTGTCTTTGTTATTCATGGTAGGGTCCCCCAGAACACACCCAAGTGTATGCCAATGAGATGACTCCAGAAAGAACATGTGGTTAAAGGCTTGGGCCTTTGAACCATGTAATATTAGCCCTATCAATGAGGACAGGGACTAGAAATTGAGCCATGTCGGTAATGATTCATTTACTCAGTCGTGCCTGCATAATGCAACACCAGTAAAAGCTCTAGACACGCCAGAAGCTGGGGCAAGCTTCCCTGGTGACATACCTCCATGTACCAGAAAGTGAGGCTCACTGAGAACACAGCAGCTTTGCATTTGGGAACTTCCCAGACCTTGCCTTATGCATCTTTCCTTTTGGCTGGTTCTGATTTGTACTCTTGTACTCTCTAAAACTGTAATCATAAGTAAAGCACTTTCCCAAAATGATTCTATTTGAGGGGGTAATGGGAACCCTCTAATTTGCAGGCAGTTGGCCAGAAGTACAGGTGGCTTGGGGACCCCTGTATTAGCAGTGTCTGAAGTGAGGGTGGTGTCACAGAGACCTGTACCCTAAGCTGTGAAGTCCCACTCCAGGGAGTTGGTGTCAGAAGTCATTGTAGTAGGAATGTAGATATACACAGGACAAGATCTGGAACAGAATGAAACTATTCCTAAATCTAGAGACCTGAGTTTCCCATCAAAGAATCAGGACCCAAATAACAACACCATGTTTATATCTGCTAAAGGCAGACCTGTGTCTCAAACAGCATTGTGGTTCCCTGTATAACCGGCACACAATCTTAAACTTTGTTGAGTGAAGTCAAGAAGTCATATTACTGTCACTAATTTTATGTAATCAAAAGTTTTGTAAAATGCTATACACCTGCTAAGCCTATTAAAAAGAGAGTGAGAGACACATAGAGCTGACTTCTGGCCAAGATGGAGGCATAGGTAGACACACTGTGCCTCTTCACACAACCAAAAGAAGAACAGACATCAACAAATTTAAAAACAAAAAAACAACCAGAACTGTTAGAAAATTGAACTGCATGGAAGTCTGACAACCAAAGTATTAAAGAAGAAACATTCATCCAGACCAGTAGGAGGAGCGGAGACAAGCAGCCAGGGTGGAGAGGATTCATGGCAAGGCGGCAGCTGGTGGACTAGGTGGTCCCACATTCACATGCGGATAAACTGGGAGGAACAACTGGGGAGCAAGACAGACTGCATAAGCCAGAGTCCCAGCATGGAAAAATAAAGCCTTAAAACCTCTGACTCTAAAAATCTGTGGGGGTTGTGGTGTCAGAAGAAACTCATGGCCTCATAGGAGAGTTTCTTGGAGAGACCCACAGGGTCCTAGAAGGTACACAAACCCACCCGCCTTGGGATCAGCACCAGAAGGGCCCAATTTGCTGGTGGGTAGCCCCAGAAGTGACTGAAAGCTGGCAGAGAACAGAGCAAGCAGCATTGCTCCCTCTTGGACCCCCACCCACTGACATCATCACAACACAGCAGAATGGGTTGCTCTGCCCCTTACTACATAACAGGCACAGGGAGACAATAGACAGGGGAGGGTAAGAATAGTATAGGAAATGGAGAAGCCAAGGAACTTATATGTATGATCCAAGCACATGAACTAAGGTAGGGGAATGCAGGAAGGAGGAGGTGCACAGGGCAGAGGGGAATAAAGCAGGGAAAATGGGACAACTATTTTATAATCGATAAAATATGTTTAAAAAAGAGTGAAAACGTATGCATCAAAATGTTAACAGTAATTATTTCTGAGTAGAAGAGTTGGAATTTTCCAAAGTATATATTACTTTTTGCTTGCTGGTTTGTTTTGTTTTGCTTTAATAACAAATAAGGTCAGTTGTGGTGGTGGGTGGGGAATAGTGGCAAATGTCTGGCAATAAAAGAACGTTCTCCAGAGGCTACATAAGGCACTGGGCTCTTTCTAACACCTCTGATGCATAACTTAAGTAATAACCATTGTCTTCTGTCAGTGTCATTTTGGCTCTGTGATCTTGGACAAGTCATTTCACCTTAATTTCACCATATGTTAAATTGGAGCTTAACCAAGATGACTGCTAATATTTCCTTCCACTCTAAAATTCTAGGTGCATAGCTGAACACTTAGGTTTATGTGCCCATATCTCCCAAACATCCGCAGATGTTGGAGGTGATGCAGAGGAGTTCTTGAATAGGTGAGCCCCTGTAGGGGAATATTTGCATAAAGCTGATTTAGCAAGTGAAAAATGGACTGTGACAGAGTAATGCTGGGAGACTTAATCTGCTCAGTATCTGGCCCACACAGCCTGATCTGATCAGATCTTCAAAGTCATATGGTCCCTATTTGGTTTTACAATAAATAACTCAGACTTATGAGTTAGACATCAATTAATGAAATCATCTAGCCCAGAGGAGAGCAAGCCTTCTGGGCAGTCATTTTGGAAGCACAGACCATTCACTACATTTGCCAAGCCTGGGGCTTGTAGTCCTGCGGGTGATAGAAATGGCAGGATTCCTTCCAATCCCAGGTAACCTTTGCTCTGAAATATACCAACGGTTGCCGTGGAGGTCAGGGAGGGATTGGCTCCCAGACTTTACTGATGACAAAAGGCCATTCTAACACCAGTCAGAGACTGGACTCAGTACTGGGAAGGACTGCATGGGGCCCATAGGTAAAGGACAAGAAACTGCTCATAAAATTACGCTTACTTAATTTGTAGTTCAGATCCATCTTGGAAGGATATAGGAAGGACTCCAGGTAGAATTGTTTTGGAAACAATTAAAGAGCATCTTGAAGCATCATGTTTCTGGTTGAGAAGGAAACTATTGATGTGTTCAGATATATTGAGAACCAAACCCACCATGAGTCCTCAATAAATATCAAGCAATCAATCAATTCTGCAGCCACAGAGAGGCTTCCTGTTCCAAACATATAGTCATGGAAGGAAGCTTGGCCCAAGACCTATCTCTTTTTTCCAAACGATGTGGCTCCAAACTGCAGGAAAAGTTCTGGGCGGTTTTCTCCTGCACCCCACAAGAACTGACAGCACAGTCCTTGGCAGCCGAGGTGGCAGCGATCTCCAGATCGAGACACCACGGCAACAAAGTTCTGCCGTGCGCTGGTCACACTGCACGGCTCACGGCTCAGGCACAGAGAGCCTCAAATCATCATCAGAAGCTGACTGGAAGTGGCTGTGCCCATTTGCAGAGATGCTCTCAGTAAAAACAGATGTGATTTTGCAAGTGGAAACCTATTGTGTGGAACTCTTTAGCAATGAAACCACTTCCTAGAAGATAGCCATAAACTGCATTTATCTGGTCGATTTTACATCATTCAGTATGCTTCAAAGGTGACATTCTGCATTTTTTTTTAATTCGGTGATACATACATATATTACACATTTTGCCTCTAAGTGTTGGGAAAGAGAACATTAAAAATCCACCGTAATGGTTGACAAGCTACCAACTAAACACGGCTATTGCAAAAACGTTACCATTGAAGCTTGAACATTTGGAGTTACCCACTTTTCGATTTCTAATACTGAGGTTTCACCAAATGTGGAATCACTTCTGAGGGTTCCACTTTTTACAGTGCCCTTTAAAATGATGCATGTTTTAATGGTACCTTAGGCACATGATTTGCGAGACTGTTTCAGCTGTAACTTTATAGACCTTTTGATGGACCATTCATCTTTGGCTTTTGGAAAAGGGAACTAAAGTTATGTGATCATATATGTTTTCTATTTAATAGCCATGTATCAAATCTCTATACACTTCTTAGTGTGGTGGGTAATAATCTGATATATTATCCATGTGAGTTTTTTTTTCCCCTTTGCATTTTGTAGCCCTGTGATCCCACGAGCATCTCCCGCTAGGATCGTTAGCCATATGGCCTCCGCTGGGGGGCAATTTTAGAGGAGACGGGTGAACAAAGGGGCAACTTGTGAGTTTCAATTCAAAAGCTGCTTATGTTTGAGTGTGACAGAAGAAGTGATGGCAATCAAACTGAATGAGTCTCTCTAGGGTTCTATCCCTCACCCCCTCACCCCAACCTAAAATAGTGCTCCTGGAGCTGGTGAGGGAGAGAACTGAGAGATTCGTGAGTGGCCATAAGGTGGGGCTAGATACTTTGCCAGGCTGGAGGATGAGTAATAAGGTCTAGAGAATTGGGCCTGTTTTCCATTGCAGGTACCGAGAGGTGGCCAACCCCACAGGATTCTTTACGTCATCATGCCTCTGGAAAGCAAAATTGATGGGATGCAGCATTTGGAGAGGTGAGATTGAGAGAGGCAAGGGAAAGAAACTGTTCAGGAAGTCTTGACACCAGAGCAAGCAGCCACCTCAGTAATGACTATTTCCTGGTCCCCAGCCGGGTAGCTCAGTGGATTGAAATGTCATCCTGATCAGCCAAGGTTTTGGGTTCGATTCCCAGTCAGGGCCCATGAAAGAACCAACCAATGAATGTATGAATAAGTGAAACAACAAATTAATGTCGCTCTCTCTTTCTCAAATCAGTTGAGAAAAAGAAAAGACAAGATATGTCTGAGGGTTTCCATAGTTTGATAACGCATTATTCATTGTAGTAGATGCCAACTTGAAGGGGTGAAGACAAGCTAACACCCAAAATACATGGCATATCTTAGCAGGAGCCAGAAAACATATATAAAAAGAGGCCCAAGCACCTCCCACCTCCTCAATATTTCATCCCCTAAACCCATCCCAGAAACCATGCCAAGGAAGACTCTCTCAAATCAACCCAAATGTGTACTAAGAAAACCCCCCTCAAACCACCCCAGACACCTTGTTACTAAAAAAGCACCCCCCCCCGTGGGAGGGCTCTGCCTGCAGGGCACCCCCCCCAGGCCCTGGCAGCCACCACAGAAGAGAATAAGTCTACCAAGACATGACCTGCTTGAGGAGGAAAGGTAGTCAGTCTCTCAAAGGAGAAGGGCCAAGAGCCTTTTCTTCAATGGGCTTTTATTAGGTTCCTTTTGCACAGGAACTAATGAGGTAAAGCTCATTAGTCATTGTTAGGCAGTAAGGATCAAACAATAGATAACATACAAAGAACTCTGAGGGCTCATTCTGAGTCAGAGTCTGTTAGCTTTATAAAGGGCTACAAAACATTGGGAAACAAACTCATTTCCTGCTCGGACCTTTATCATTTAATTGAGAACATTCTTAACAAAGCAATTTTCACAGGATTTTATATATTCTTTTGTAGGCCTGATCACTTGGGGAACCCGCCCTCTCCAGCACAGGGCTGCACCGCCCTCTGTCATTGTTTCAGGCTTAAGTCACACGGGGGAAGTAAGGCAGCCAAGAGATCAGGAGACTTCTTGTAGACAGAATGAGGACTCAGGCTATGTCAAAGGTGAGGGTCCATCACCCCCTTTTGCTATAGCCCCCCTAGTCCTTCCCTGGGGCCTCCCCATAATTGTGACTGTCTTAGGTCACTCCCCCCTTGGGGAATCTTACCTGTCATTGGCTAACCAGTCAAGCATTGGGGGCCAGTTATGGATGAAGTAAAAGGGGCAGAAGTGGCACTCCTGCCAGGGAGATAAGCTTTGTCTCCTTAGTGGCCTAGGATCCCAAGGTCACTCACTCAGCCTTAGCTGGGGGGCCAGTACAGCTTCTGAAACCAGGCAGGGTAGTTCTCAACACCCACCGAGTCCATAAGCCTCATAGGAGAAGTGGGTAGTGGGTATCCTCAAATTTGTAGTCAGTTGGTCAGAAGTACAAGTGGCCTGGGAACTGAAGTTTGCAACTGGTCAGACCTTAAAAGTTACTGACCAAATGTTAGAATCGACTAGATTGTGTTTTGGCTGTCACATAAAGAGAGAAATAAAATCTAAGGAATGAAGCCAAGATTGTTATAAATTTATAGCCTGACTAACATACCTCTACCAATGAGTGTGAAACAAATATTTTCCCTATCATTGGCACAAATATGAACACCATACTGAGCAAAAAAACAGAGACAAAGTAAACCCTGACTTAGTTAAGGTCAAAAAGTAAAGGTTTTCCTGGTGAGGGGAAGTCACTAGCAGGCTGGGGCTCCAGTCCCAGGCCCACCATTCACTGGCCATGTAAACTTAGGTGAGTCGCCCAGGTTTTCTGAGACTTTGCTTTCTCATCTGTGAAGTGGGAGTAATGCTACTTCACAGTGACTTGCACAGAGTCATGGTGAAGGTCAAATAAAAAAAGTATTTGAATGTTCCTCTTGGATTTCCTTCCTCCCTTCCTTCCTTCCTTCCTTCCTTCCTTCCTTCCTTCCTTCCGTCCTTCCTTCTCTCTCTTTCTTTCTTTCTTTCTTTCTTTCTTTCTTTCTTTCTTTCCTTCCTTCCTTCCTTCCTTCCTTTCTCTCTCTCTCTCTCTCTCTCTCTCTCTCTCTCTCTCTCTCTTTCTCTTTCTTTCTTTTTCTTTCTAGCAACAGAAATACAGAGGCGTTGGTTCCAAGAGCCAACAAGAATACTGGGTGGCATATACTTTGGTCATTCAAACCATCTGTTCTCAAGATTTAAGAAGCAAAAGCTCACCTGAGATTTCAAATAATTCTTCTTAACTGGTGTATTAGGAGAGCAATTGGTAATCTGACTATTTTCAGCATTATGATTTTAATTACATCTAAATCCAGTAAGTGTGGAAGGTGTGTCTCCCCACCCCATCTTCTCCCAAAATGCCGGGGAAAACCCTTCAAAATTGGTGTTAATCTACTTGTAATTTTGTGCAGATGTTTTCATTTTTATTTCACAAGGCTGATTTTGAGGTTTTTTCTCCTTTTTCCAAACTAATCCTTCATATCAGAAAAAAGTTTTAAAAAATGATGACTGATCTAAATAAAGGATGTCAATGCTCTCATCTCAGGGAAAATAAATTTTAGAGGACAAGAAGCAACAAGATACCACAAAGAAATAGGAGCATAGCCCTGGCTGGTGTAGCTCAGTGGATTGAGCGCAGGCCTGCGAACCAGACAATGGTGGTTCGATTCCCAGTCAGGGCACATGCCTGGGTTGCAGGCTGGTTCCCTGCAAGCCAGGTCCCAGCAGGGGATGCACAAAAGGCAACCATACATTGATGTTTCTCTCCCTCTCTCCTTCCCTTCCCCTCTAAAGATAAATAAATAAATAAATCTTAAAAGAAATAGGAGCATAAAGACTAGGACTGGTGATGGTTAAACACACTCTGGGTGGCGGGGCGGTCGGTGGACACGGGATTACTCAGGACTGGCCGTGAGACTGGTGTGGCCGACACAGAGGTGTGCCTGCCTGAGGAGGCTACACAGACTCAGCTGGAGTTTGTAGTTTTGTGAACTTAGGGACGTTACAAAATTGTTTCTGGCATATGTCACCTTTACAATGTATTGTTTTCACTGCACAATGAAACTTTGAGACACACATATTATTATACTTTATATGCATGACAAGGGGTTTTCAAAGATGATGGGACTACATACACCTCCTGTCTTAAATAGTGACTTTGGAATCAAATTTCCATATTAAATGAAATTTCATTACATATATCTTCATTGTCAATTCTTGCTAAGTTGAACAAAATTTAAGTATAAAAGAACCATGCAACTCTCTAAGGCAGAGTCATCTTATCCGAGGCTATCTACCTTTGGAGGGGTATATGGTTCCCAATGTATTGGAAGTGAATATCCATACTAGATTTATAGACCTTTTGATGATATTTGTACCCCTTTGCTAACCTGTTTATTCAATTTACAGCTAATCCAATTCCAAGGCTAACGCTGCACTTTTAAAGTCCCCAGGAACTTGGCTTCCAGAGGTGCTGGCTTCACAAATCGAACAGAAGGTAAGGTGGGTAAGGCGTCACACATACAACCAAGGCCTGGCATGGGACACAGGTATCTTTTAATCGCATCCCAAATCAGGAAGTTAGATACACGTACCCTCCTTGGCAAGGAACAACAGATGCAGGAAGTCAAAAGACAGCCTTAAATGTATATCAAAGATAGTCTTTGTTTTTGCTAACAGTCTTTGGGGATCCAAATTAAATTTTGATGAGAATAATTATGCAAGCACACTGAAGAAATTCTTGTTAACATTTTAAATATGCAAAATTGTGATGAGGTCCATTTGTCCGATACCTTTCAGACTGCTAACTCCTAAACAGCAAACTCTGGAATACAGTGTGGCTGCAACAGGTATTCCCAGCCCAGGGGAGACTTGAGAGAATGGAATGTCCACATTTTTTATTCTGTTGGGGTGTTGTTGCACAGAGTAACTTTCCTATTGGAAGGGAGGCAAGTGGAAAATGATGGCAAATGGTGGCACTTAATTTTGTTCCTAAAGTCATCATTCATGGCAAAACCAAGCTCAGTTTTCTCCAAAAATTTTTTTCCAAAAATACTGAGACTACAATCGTCATCATTTATGCCCCCTTGGGAACAAGTTTGTTGAGGATACCTGGTCCAATGCATCCACACTGATTAAGTTTTAGAAATAGTTACTTAAGCCCTGACCAGCATGGCTCAGTTGTTTAGGCGCCATCCTATAGAGGGAAGAGTTGCAGGTTCGATCCCTAGTCAAGGCGCATGGGAGAGGAAACCGATAGATGTGTTTCTCTTACATATGGATGTTTCCCTCCCTCTCTTTCTTCCCACCTTCCCCTCTCTCTAAAAATAAATTTAAAACACTAATTTTCACTCTCTTTTCTACGGAGCCACACATGTTTCAAGGGGCACAGAGGCCAATGGGTCCCTCTCTACCGAAACATTCCACTTTCATCTGTTTTATATAGTGTAATTTTTGTTTCAGATTTCATGTTTTAAAAGTTCCAACACATGAACCAGTTTGAAAATTACTGATCTGAACTGCAGTCCTATTAACTTTTTTAAAACTTCAGCCTAAATAACACTGCAGGCCATGAGTTTCAGAGGTTGATGATGCAGACTTAGAGAGTGTCCTTGAATCAATTTTCAGTGGAAGCCTTCCCACTTCACTGAACACTGTCTGGGCCTTGAACTATGTGCGAACAAACCAGAAACACCTGTGTGACAATGCATTCCTTCAATGTCCGTCATTTCTCCTCTGCCCCGTCCCATTCTGTCCAAATACTATAGACCAGTGACTTCCAATTGGACTTCTGCATCATTTTTCTATCTTTTTGTTTGCGTTCCCTTCTAATAAGATAAGTCTCGGTAAAATGAAAAGTTAGCCTCCTTCTGTTTTTCAGTCCAAGAACTTTCTAGCCTTCCCTCCTTGCTGGTCAGCCTTGCTAACTGGAAACTTATTTTGCGGTGCATTTTGGATGCTGAATTAGAGATTATGACAGCAATCGTCACAATTTTTCTAGCCCAGAGTAAAACTCAGATGTCCCTCTGAGTCGGAGTAAAGTTCCGTGGTTTTGTATCTCCCCTGCAGCAGGGAATGATAAGGGCCTTCCGTGTTTGTACTCATCGCGGTGAGAGCTGGGTGGCAGAGCCCATCCATTGCTGGCCAGTGTTTATGCTTTTTGGCCTTCAGCTTCTAGCACATAGCTCTGGGCACATGAGGAGTCGTGTTCAATATTAAGACTTATTGTTCCACTGAGTGACCCCTTCAGAGGCAGAAAACATGATACTGGTTTTCAGAGGAGAGCCTCATTGGGAGGAGACCAGTTCTCATTAAGGAAACGCTCTCTGGCTTTAGTGAGGGGCATCTGCAATGATCCTGGAGCTAAGTCGCTTGCAGGATAAACACACCAGTCTTATTAAAGAATGCCCCATTCCAACTACCTGGCACCTGGGAATAGAGGCGTGCCTATGGAACTTTCACAGCAGGTCATTCCGAAGAGGAAAATGCGGTCAGGCAGAGAAGGAGGAGTGCTGTCTTATCACAAAGGCTCCTTTGATAGAATCAAGCACACTTGACTGGCTGATGAACCCCAGGCCTCCCAGGGCCACCCTCAGCACAAACAGGCACTGATTCCTGCTCTCTGAGGAGTGGCTGTCTGAGAGAGCCTTCCAGAGCTGGAACTTAACAACGTCCTGACAGAGCATTCCTCCAGGACGCTGCCAGCCACAGCATTGCGGAGGGCCCCGGGCTCTGCAAGGGCCACGGAAGACCAGCCTCTACTACAGTGAAGCCCACAAGACCCAGGCTCCTGACCCTGGCAGAGGTGGAGCTGACCACGCCGTTTCCATCCACCAAGCCAAACCTGGAAAAAGTGCTTGGCTGGACACGGTATTGAGTTTTTCTACTGGCCTCTCAGGTTGACCCACTGACCAAATACGATACCCCACCACTGCTTGGGGTTTTGCAAGTTTATAATCCATACAGAAGAAACATTGTTATATAAACCTTGCCAAGACTATAGGCCTTTTAAATTCCCAACTACGAAACCAAAGAAATTTATGGCCGTGTTGCTAGATTGGAAGGCCAAGTAAACTCACAATGTTGATCTTAGGTCTGTTTAAGTTTCTCTTGCCTTCTGGCACTTTAAGCAGTAGTGGAAAGAAATCATTTACTCATAGGTGCATTAAGCATTTGGAAACACAAGGGTAGCGGGGAAGAGCATTAGAAACATGATTGATGGGACACGTGTAGTCCTGGCCTGTGGAGGGCGGGATTTCACGCCAACACTGCAGCCACTCCTGTCACGGGTGGCACGAAGACCTAACAGTACCTTTGAGCAATAAATAGAGTGAGTTATATGAAGGCTCAGTTTTCCTACCAGGGAAGTCTTGGTAATTAACCAGCCCTCCCCCGGCGCCCCCATAAAAGGACACACAGCTTGAAATGGAGCTAGTCATCACATAAGGAAGATCCAGTTAGCCCCAAAGTGCAAGGACGTGGCTTTTTAACGCAGGTTTTCTCGGCTCCTTTGTAATTAGTTCTGGGTCTCCTGCGTTTGTGCCTGCAGTGACTACAGGATTAGCAACAGGAGTCACTCAAGTTCAGATCTATTCGGGACTATAGCTGTTCCACAGTCGGTATTTAGCATACGATTCAGCCTTCATTTGCTCATTCCATGTCTTTGGGAGAATCTGAGATTCAATCAACAGAGAATACTTTCTGTGAAGGGCTGCAGTTCTCTGGGTTTCCTGGAGGAGCGTGAAGCAAAATGCTGTGGGAATCTCCACTCTCGCCCAGAGTTGGGAGTGAAATGAAGGAGCCTATTTTTACAGGCCAGATTACCTTGATTTAATAGAAGATGAAATGCAATCTGATATGAGAACTGGTAATGGACTAACAAATGACTCAAGTAAAAAGTCATTTTAATGTAAAGTCCTGGACATGATGTATAACCTTCCTGGGAAGGCTGCTGATTGAGCGCCCCTAAGGTTCATGGCTATAGAAATTTTCTGGATGTGACGCCGAACCCTTATCTACCCTCCTCCAGCCGTCTCCACTTTAGGGCTCACTTGTGTGTAATCTGAGTATTTTACATAGGAAAAAACTTGCTGGAGTTGAGACGGGAGGAAAATATGCCTTAATAGAATTTATAATTTAACAATTGGAGACGTCAGGCCAGAATTTATTGGAATAACATCTCCTAAGAATCTTCCGTATCCCAACTACCACAGCGACTGAAATCTTTAAAAGGAAAGGGTGCCTTAGAAATGTTCTCAAACTGAAGAAAGCTGAACTTATTGGAAGTGTATAGAGTTTTTAAAGATATAAGAAACAGTGAGAGGGAGGGAGAGAAAGAGAAAGAGAAACAAAGGCCTTGGTTTCTAATTTCCCTGTAGCGGGAATGGCTTTCTTCTGCTTTCCATCCCTTTAGTCTCCACCCTCCTCCCATTAAGGTTCTTGGATTTGTGTATCTTTAGATGCAGACACTTTCTTCACTCAGGAAGTTATTCTACTCACGCCTTGTGAGGTCTTGGAACCAAAATTAGTTGAGAGAGAAACAACTGCTGCTTCTCTGCCCAGAAAAAAAAAATCACATTGCATCATGTAACTCAAAGAAGTTTGTTTGGGGGTGGAGATAGTGTTGGGGGGAAGTTGAGGGGGGGGCGAGGCAGAGGGGAGGAGAATCTCATTTCCTACGTGTGTGATTTTTTTACGTGAGCCAGCAGTCACTGTCTGCAAATGTGGTTTGTAGGGAACAAAATGAGCACAGCGTTTGACGGGTCCAAGCTCATAAGTCAGAATGGTGTCTGTGCCTGTGAGGATTTTGAGTCTCAGTTTTTTTATTTGATTTCTTCTTCATGTTATCCCTCATTCGCAGTCCCAGGAACCCCCACCCTCACCCCAAATACTAACTAAGGCTTTTTCAATAGTCCCCACAAAACATTTTTATAAAAAGTAGCTTTTACACTGAGAAAGTTCAATGCTTGCTCCACTGAAAGCAAGGAAGCGTGGTCTGGCAAGGTCCTGTTTATTGGTCTATAAATCATGGTCGCTGTGCCTGACCCAGCCGCTGGGGTTCCTGGGGTCAAGGGACCCTTTCTGAGCTTAGAGGCTCTGAAGCTTCTCTCTTTGCTGGGTTCTTAATCAACCCTTCAGAGGCAGAAAGAACATCAAACAAGGAAGATGTCAGAGAAGGATGGGTGGCTTAAATGACACAGCCTCTGCTTGAGAGAAAGCATTTCTTAAGAGGTTCTGCCCTATAGCAAGTGAGTTTTCTAATTACTTGGAGGCAGATGAGGGACTGACAAGGGAGAAAGAGGAGATCATTCCACATAATACAAATGATTTAAAACCAAAAGCAAACACATACTGGTAAATATCAACTCTTAAAAACAAAGTTCTCTCCTCTTAAAAAGATAATAATAACTGCCCCCTAGGGTCCTGGAGGACTCAGGGGCCGCAGCCCAGCATACTGTAGGGTGCTCCGTCTCCGGGCTGGCCTGCCCAGTCAGATCCTGGCTCTTTGTGCTTCAGTATTGCTCATCATAAAATGACCACTACAGAGAAAAGACGTGCAATGTGTTTGCAACAGCCAGGTATGTACTGAGCGCTTGGTAAAAGTTACCTATTATTATAACACATATCAAGTGGCGAGTGTGATACCTAGGCACTCAGTGAAGGCTGGTTTCCCTACCCACAATTCTGAATCTGAAACAAAGCAGCATGAAATAATTATAAGAACATGACTTTGGATGCTAATCAGGTCTAGGTTCAAATGAATTTTAGCTTCTCCACTCACTAGCTATATGATTGTGGAGGAATTATTTTCTGTATACCTTGGTTTTCTTATCTCTAAACAAGGTAACAATGCCTATCTCACAAGGTAGGTATGAAGACAAAATCAGCAACTCCACAGGAAAATGTTTCATTGGAAGGTGATATTCAGCTTAGAAGCTGTCAGAAACCAAAGGTACAGGCTCAGTGTTCATTGGTCTTATAAAATAACATGTCCTGAACTCCCACTGCAGGCAGGCGCTCCGGTGCTACGTCTTGGATGTACTAGGGGGAATACCACACAGTATTTCTCCTTGCCTCAAGGAACTTCAGGTCTAAGGAAGGAGACGCACAGGAAACATCATTTTAGTTCTCTGTGGTTCTTGGTATTGTCAAAGCATATTCAGAAGACCAGATAAGACTTGAAAGCATTCCATTCCCTTGCCTGATACATCCTTCTCCACAGCAACTCCTACTGTCTGTCAGCTTTCAGCCTGGACTTCACTTGGTCAAGGAAGGGACTCTGAACTCCAACTCTTACACACTGTGAAAGCATCGCATGTTTCTCACTTCCTAACACTCACCAATATTTAATGGGCTATTCATTACCCTCCCTCTTGCCTCAGCCCACTAGCATTTCAGGGATGTGTTAACCCATTCACTTGGAAAGCACAGTATAAATCTTTTGTACGGGAAGAACTACCATGCCACGCAAAGCTGCTCATGGGTAACTAAACCGATTGTGAGGTGACTCAAGAATTCCAGGCATCCTTGGGGCCTCAGTGTGTTACCTCTGGTCTGAAGGAGCACGAGGCAATTCTGAGGTGATCAACACAATTTAATGAGTCAAGAATTACTTTAAGATCACAGAAATAAACGTTCCCATATAAAATCAAGTGATTTTCAGCAAAGGAACTATGAGCATCAATGGAAAAAAGGCAGATTTTTCAACAAATGGAGCACAGAAAACTGGATATCCACATGCAAAAGACTGAACTTTAACCCTCATAGCCATAGGTAAACATTAATTCAAAATGGATCAAAGACCTAAACATAAGAACTGAAACTATAAAACTCTTAGAAAAAAACAAGAAAAAGCTTCATGACATTGGATTTGGCAATGATTTCTTGGATATGACACCAAAGGCACAGGCAACAAAAGGAAAAACTAGGTAAATTAGACTTCATTAAAATTTTTAAAGTTTGTACATCAAAGGATACTATCAACAGAATGAAGAGGCAACCCAAGGAATGGGAGAAAATATTTGCAAATCATTTATCTGATAAAGTATTAACATTGCAAATATATTACACTCTTATAACTCAACAACAAAGAAACTAACCTCATTTGAAAATGGGAAAAGGACTTAAACAGACCCTCCAAAGAGGATACAACAAATGGCCAATAAGCGCATGCAAAGGTGCTTGACATCACTGACCATCACGGACTTAAATGCAAATCAGAATCACAATGAAATCCCACTTCACACCATTCAGATGACTACCATTTTTTATAAAAAGCAGAAAATAATATGTCTCAGAAAATACGTGAAAAATTATAACCTCTATGTACTGCTGGTGTGAGTGTAAAAGGATGCAGCCACTATGGAAAATAGCATGGTCATTTTCCTCAACGAATTAAAAATAGAATTGTATTATCTGGCAATTCCACATCTAGGTATCTCAAAGAGATGTTTGTATACCTACATTCATATCAGCATTCTTCACAATAGTCAAAAAGCAGAGGCAACCCAAGTGTCCATCAGTGTATGAATGGGTGAAGAAAATGTAATATGTACACACAACGGAATATTATTCAGCCTTAAATAGGAAAAAAAATCTGACACATGCTACAACACGAATGAGATTGGAAGATATTATACTGAGTGAAATAAGCCAGTCATAAAGGAAAAACACTGTATGATTCCAGTCATTTGACTACTCAAATTCTTGGAGACAGAAAGTAGAATGGTCATGGCTGATTGGGGATTAGGGAGAGGGGAGTGAGGAATTATGGGGTAATGGGTACAGAGTTACAGTATGAGATGATAAAGAGTTCTAGAGATGGAAGGTGGAGATGGTTGCACAAAAATGTGAATCTATTCAACGCTTAACTGGACACTCAAAATTCATTAAAATGGTAGCTATTACATTATGTATATGTTGCCACAATTTAACAAATAAAGGTAAAGATTTACTCTGAACCGAAGGCATTTTGGTAATGAAAAGAGTCTGAGGATCCCATCCAGGTTTGAAGTGTGAGGTTAGCCCATATGGGTTAAGTCAGGTTCCTCTGAAAGGCTGAATGTCAGTGTGAGTTTGAGTAGGCAGGTGAGGAGGGAAGGCAGGATACAGCTTGATGGTGTTTGGAATGAGGCTGGAGTTTGGCAAACCCAAAGACACTGGTCTGCAAGAGTTTCACTTCCTGCTTCTTTAGATACTCTTGTCTTTTTCAGGGAAATGCACTCCATCTGGTCTGAGTCAATAGCACTTTTTGAAGTACTGCTTTGAAGATCTTGTCAATGTGCAAGAAAACTTTAGCCTATTCTTATCTCCTTTGTTTTTAATGAAGGAGTCTTCATGATTGGCCAGGAGACTGCAAAGCCAGTAAGATTCAAATTCACATCCAAAGCTCAGGCCTGTGGAGTTGGAACAATTTCAATTCTTGGTCCAAAGGTAAAGAGCTGTAAGAAAATGCTGCTGAATGAAAGTTTCAGAACTCTGGGTACCAGAAAAGTGAGCTGCAATGAGCTCTAACTCCTTAAGTCTGCTCCCACCAAAAGCAGCAGGATGGCAGGAGGCCAGGATCCAGGCCTTGCCTCTCGGTTGCCTGGCTCGTGTTCACAGAGACACAGCCTATGGAAGAGTAAGGTACCCTGTCGGGCTAGTACCCAGCATGCACATGGAAATGACTCAGTCCAGGAAAGCACCTTAAAAGGAAAAGAAGCTACAAAGTGGGAGAAAGACCAGGATGCTGGATGAATGTTCTTAACTGTAGGAAATGGCTTTTTACTCACAAAAACAGTTTGGTGGCTACCAGAGCAGAGGGGGACAAGGGTAAAGGATAACGGGAACCAAATGTATGGTGATTGAAGATGACTTTACTATGGGTGGTGGGCACACAATGCAATATACAGATCATGTATCACAGAAATGTTATACTTGAAACCTATATAATCTTATTAACCAATGTCACTCCAATAAATATAATTTTTAAAAAACAAGAACAAGCTACAATGTGGGAGGAAGACCAGGATGCTGGAGGGATGCTATTAACTGTGGAAAATGGTCTTTTAAAAGAAAGTAAACCAAACCTATTCATGATTCTTCTCACCTCAACTGTGAAACTCAAGAAACCTCCACACTGAATCCTACTTATGTGCCTTGCCTGAGGGACTACTAGACTTCTGTTTTTTGGCCCAAAGAAACTCCTCAGAGTTGCCCCCGGTCAACAGCAATGGGAGATACCAAATATACTTGTCCCATGGACAATGTCAACTTTTAGAAAGCAAACTAGTTCTAAACATAAAAAACAGAATTCACCCAACTGTAGATTTTGGCCTAATTCCATATGGATTCAGCTAAGAATAATCTCTCTTACAGCAGTGGCTTTCTGGCCTGTTTTATGTGGTCGGTGCCCTCATATTTGGGACCCAGGTCCCTTGCAGCCCCTAAAACAGAGTACTCAACCAAGGGGCACTTTAACACTCAGAGCCAGGGAAACTCTTCACAGAGGAGGTACCCACTGAAGGGCGGGAATGTGTGAAGGGGCACAACACAGAACACAGTGTGAAGAAGAAATTTTTCTCCAGAATTAGGTCCAAAAGTCATTTGGAATAGCAATAGGACCAAGAGACAGCAGGTCACACCCCAAGCCTAAGAACTGAGCATCAGTGTCTGAACATCACCTGTCCTTAAAGGGAGGCTGAGGCTGTCCATAAAGGCGGCTATTTAAATGCCCCGTGGTTGCAGGGCCAGTGAGCTCTCCAAGCTCTGAGCAAGATGGGCATCACTATCAATGAGTCAAGAAACTTCACAGGATTCTTGACGCTCTTTCAAAGTTTTAGCTGACTTCCAAGTTCTCTTTGTTCTGGCCCTGGGCTACTTGTATTTTGAAAAGCCCAGGATACATGTCTGTCAATTGCTCAAAGGTTAAAACATTAGACCTTTAAAAAAAAAAAGGAAACGAACCTGGGATTGAATGCTCTAGACACACACACTGCAGAGGAATGTTTCTGCTGATCTTAGGCAGTTATTGGAATTCTATCAGGTGGTCTGTAGCAATTTAAAAACATGGCTGCCCCCCAAATTCTTTGACATTCCTTCCACTGAGAAGTCAAGGGTCCATGTCCTCTCCCTTGAATCTGAGCAGGTGGGTAAGAACTTCAGTTTACAGAATGTGGTGGAAGTGATGCTATGTAACTTCTAAGAGAAAGTTGGTCCTTTCAGGATGCTCAGTCTGGGGGAAGCCAGCCACCACGTAATATGTCAAACTCCCCTAAGACTGTCATCCTAGAGAGGCCATGTCCAGGTACTCTGATCAACAGCCCCAGCTGAACTCACAGGTGAGAGCCAGCACCCACTGCCAGCCACCCCAAGAGCCTTGAATGTGCAGCCCAGTCACGCCTCAGATGATCCAGCCCCCATCCAAGTGCTGGCTGCAACTTCTTGGGAGAGGACAAACAAGAACCATCTAGCTGAGCCCTTCCCACATCCCTCAGCCACAAAATTGCAAGCAAAGTAAAAAGGTCATTTTAAGCCACTACGTTTTGGGGTAATTGGTTGTGGAGAAACAGTAGTCCGGTGGTGGTCCCTTGGTCATTTGGTGATTTCAGCAGAAACGGTGAGGAGACAACTCTGTTTATATACATGTCACAACTTCGCAATGTTAGGTTGATGATTATGGTTTTTTAAAAAGTCGAATTCAGTTCTCAATAACCATTATACTCTTAAAAGTTACATATGCCCAATTAAAATTACATACAGTTAGCAGAGTACAATTCTTCTTTATATTTGCACGTTAATATTCATAGTCAATCTGTAGTCCATCTTTGTTATACATATATTTTTACTTGTTAGATGGCAAATATTCACCATAATGCTTCAAGTGAATACATTTAATCTTCAGATTGATCCCAAGACGTAGGTATTTTTATTACTATCCCCACCCTAGAAAAGAGGAAACCAAGTTACAGAGAGATTAAGTATATAGCTCATGGTCACACAATTTTTAAGTGTTGGATTTAAAATTTGAACCCAGGGAATCTGGCTTGAATCCATGAACTTTTTGACCTTCTGCTGTCTCTCGAACACACATCATTTTATTCCCAGTTGACACATGTGTGCGTGCATGCACACATACACACACACATTCCGGTGTAACATACTGAAGTACAAAAGAAGTAATACAAATATACAAAGTGGGATAAATGTCATATGTAAATGATCATCGGAACGTAACTGCCAATATAAAGTATGTACTATATGGGCTGGGATGAGTCAGATCTGAATATACGATATCTGAAAATTAGATTATATAAGACCATCTGTCCATTTATCCCTTGCCTCTAGTTATGAAACATTATGTTATAAAATTTTATCATGGAGGGTTATGAAGCAACTCAAGCCTTACCCTTATTTTTAAACTCAGCACAACAACCTTCCTGGGAAGCCAACAAAGGTTTTCTAGAACAACTGCAAACAAATAATTTCTATTAAGAAATTTCCAACTGTGCTAAGGCATAGGAGAGACCAAAAGGACAGAGGCATCATTTAAAGTGCCACTCTCTACAATAAAACAAGTCACACTATTGCCAGTGAGCTTGGAAAGCCAGATATGTATATTGGTTGATATCATGGTTGGCAAGAAAGCAGAACAAGCTAGCAGAGAAGGTCCCTTTGCAAATGGCACTTTGGGGGTTAGGTGCTAACGATGACAGAAAGTGTGGAAAACCAATTACTACCAGGTGTAGTGATTAATAGCAGGGCCTCTAGAGCCAGGAGGCTTAAATCTATGTCCCAGCTTTGCTACTTGCTAGCAGTATAACATTGGGAATGGCATCAACCCTCCCTGTGCCTCAGTTTCCTCACATGCAAAACAGCAATAATAGCACCGCCACAGAGCTGCTAAGAGGATTAAGTAAATCAGTAACCCAAAGCACTTAGGACAGCGCCTGGCACTGGGTACCTGCTATATAAATGGGTGTGAAGTAAATAAATTAAAATGCATGCTAATAGATATTTCACCCCGCAGTTGGCAAAAACCACTGGTGTACAATGCAATACATGTACATACACATATGCGGGAGAAATGTGTATGATTTTTGTTCCAATTAACACTGAAAGCTAATACTGCAGAAGAACAGACATTGTGGTTAATAATTATTCGATGAGCAAAGATAGAAATAGAAAAGGCAAGTTGTTTGAGTGTTGATGGGGAGCTAAACTATGTGCATCAAGAATACAAGAGTAACGTAACTGTCAGTTATTAGATGTCAATCCGCACCCAGCGTTATTCACCAAGAACAGTGGTGGCCAAAACTATGCCTCCAAATCTTAGTTAAATGTTGAAGGAAATAATGAAAATTATAAATACTCATATAATTGACCCATGGCCACTGAATGTCTTTTAGGTGCGCTGTATGAAAAGGCAGTGAAATCAGAAGCATTCAGGTCTACACTGAACTATCTATCGACCCAGTTATTCCACGTAACAAAGAATCACGAAAGTCTTTGTGGCAGGCAACAATGCTGTACTGTCATGGATGGGAATCATCTGGGGATTAGCTTGGCAGCACTGTGGAAGCCGGCTGGGCTCACACACACGCCTCGGGATCGGCTGGATGTCAGCTAAAGCCACTGGGGCTACTTGGCTCAGTCCCAAGTGTCTCTGACCCTCCCCAGGCCCTTCTCATGGCAATGAAACAGGTACAAGAGAGCGAGCAGAAACACACAAAACCTCTGGAAGGCTGAGCTCAGAACTGGCACGGTCACTTGACACACTCTGTTGACCAGCAAGTTCAATGCCAACCCACATTTGAGGTGTGGAGAAAACAGACTCCACCTCCTGTGGCCAAAACTCCAGGCTTACACGGCAGAGAGAATGAAAACAAAGAGAAGCAAAGTAAAAGACGATTTAATCATTCAAAATGTTTTCCCCCAATATTTATTCTCTGAGGAATGCATTATTTTAAATGTACCTGAAACAGGTGGACTGTATTTTTATGAACTGTTCGTAATGCACTCTGATTCTATGATACCCCCTAAAATATTGTGAATTTTAAGTTAAAACCAGAATTTCTTAATAAGACAGGGCTGGAAGGCACATGTTTAACTGCCAAGGGCTTTTCTGATCCTTGAATATTTTTGTCATTTGTTGGAGGAAAAAAACCCAATGATGTAATATTGGACAAATTTTAAAACCATAAACAAATACTACAGCAGAACAGGAAAAAATACCTTTCATAGCCGCAGGCAATCAGAGTGGATTAGGAAACCAGCCTCTAACTCTCAAGCTGAAATTTCAAATTTCCAATTTTAAGACAATATATGTTTTTTAGTTTAGATTTTGACAAAATGTCAAAAGAAATTTTCAGTGAAAAAATTCACACTTGCTGGATTTGGGTCTAACCTGAATACCGAAGACTCTGACAAAGCCATCAGCTATCTGCTGCCATTGCCAATAACTTATAATTGGAAGTTAAGTGTTTCTAAATTTTAAAAAAAATAATGAAAAAGGAAAGAAACTGATGAGATGTGGAAATAGACCTATGACTCGAGCTATTCCTCATGGAGCCAAATGACAAGATTACCTTTTAGGAGAATAATCTGGGGGAATATTATAGACATTAGCATTCCTATAGTTTACATGAAAATAATTATGGTGAATTCTTTAATGTTCTATTTATTATTTAAAACTTATGACAACTCTTTTAAAGTATACCTAAAATTGGCAGGCTGCATACATGCTCCTTGCCATTATATTGTCTGCGTACAATGAAAGTTTGAAAAACAAGTAATAGCTAGCAAATGTCTGAAAAGGAGCTTGCCAACCCTGAGAGTCAGCAGAATACAGATTCTGTACAGTCCAGGCATGTAACTGACTCAAGAACGGTTATTAGGAATATAGTCATTTTGCATTGCAAAAGCCACATACAAAGCCTTATGAACCAATGAAACTAAGAGTAAGTAAAATTATCTCAGTGGGGAGAACTTCCCCAAAGTAAATTTTATCGTCCACTCACTGTTTGCAAGATGCTGGGTCACAACCTACATGGTGTGTTAGTTTCCTACAACTGCTGCAACCAATTACCGCAAACTTGATGTCTTAAAAAAAATAAAAATGTATTACTTCATAGATCTGGAGGCTCCGGCATTTTGAAGTCAAGGCGTTAGCAAGGCCATGCTCCCTCCAAAGGCTCCAGGGGAGAATCTGTCTCTACTTCTTTTAGTTGTTGGTGGCTGCAGGCATTCCTTGGCTTGTGGCTGCAGCCCTCTAATCCTGCCTCTGTCTTCAGATGACCATCTGCATCTTACCCTCTTCTGTCTCTGATAAAGACACATCATTGGATCTGGAAGCTAACTGGATAATCCAAGGCTTGCGATATAATCGAGAGCCTTAATTATATCCACAAAGGCCCTTTTCCAAAATAAGGTCACTTTCACAGGTGCTGGGTGAACACATTTTTGGGGGGTACTGTTCAACCCACTACAAAGGGAAAGGAGGATGGTAAAGGCTCAGAAGAAAACACAAGCAGAAGCTTAAATTTTTTTAATTAAGCTTATCAAAGATAAAACAGACGATCTTATATAAAATGTGTATGTGCCTGTGAGCACGCATGTGTAGTGACTACCTGGAGGCAGAGACAATTGAAGGAATGGCCTGTATGAGCGTTCCCCCTCTATTATATGGTGAGTCGGTGACTAAAAGTTCTGTTTTACTCGCTCCGATCGATACTAAATAATTGATTTTGGCTGTGCCTGGGATTCCAAATAATTAGTATTCTCTTACATGCGCATGTATGTTGTTCATAAATTCTATACACACACATCTGGTCTTAATTTGGGGATGGGGAAAAGGATTAATCTGGAATAACAGGTGGAAAAAATTTCTGCCTGGCTGTGTTACCCCTTTTAAATGATAACAAAAATCACCTCTCTAACTTGTTGATTTGGCCTGGCCTTCTTTCTAGGTCTCTGTGGGCCTCATACTGAGTCATAAACAGGAAGAGAAGCACCTGTTACCCACCATGTCCCATTCACTTTTGCATATAAGCATCTTAGCACATAAACTTTTGAAAGTATTTGCTACGTGAATATATGAATGAGTGAATAAACAATGAACACAAGTGGTCTGAGGATTAGTAGTTGCACTAGAGCTACTTAGAACTGTCCCAACCATGAGGCTGAAAACCAGAACAGCCCCCTTGCCAGGCCCTGCCCTCCCCCCAGCGAGAGGCACCGAACCGAGCCTGCATTCTGACCAAAGAAACGAGTGACACAGGAAAATGGTGCCGTTTGCATTCCCAGAGCACCCTTTCCTTAAAGAATATGCAGGATGAGACTCTTGCGTCCCACAGCTGCAGAGTTCCACTAATTTTGAAAGCAGTTTGTCACTTTTTAAAAAGATTTTATTGATTTATTTTTAGAGAAAAGGGAAGGGAGGGAGAAAGAGGGAGAGAAATATTGGCCTGCAACCCAGGCATGTGCCCTGACTGGGAATTGAACCCGTGACCTTTTGGTTTGCAGGCCGGGGCTCAATTCACTGAGCCACACCAGCCAGGGCAGATCCTCACTTTGATGTAATCTTTCCCCAAGAAACATTTGCACGTCACTCCTGAGCATCCATGTGGTGCCACAGAGGAAGTGGGATACCATTCCACCTCTTGATTTCAGACTGGGGCTGGCTGCTGAGCATGGCCACTCTGAGGAGTCAGCAACCTTGTCAGATAGCTGCTCACTGGGCAGTCATTTTCCCGTGCATTATACTGGACCAACCCTGATGCTTATGGAAAGGATGAGCAACCTAAAAATGGAGTGTAAACCCCCAAACCGGAAAATTCCACCTTCCAGCTGCGTAAACCAAAAAAACCTTGGAGTCCTCTTCACTCCTCTCTTTGTCTGACATCCCACAGCCAATTAATTCATCAGTGAAACCTGTCACTCTCCCAAATACACCCAGAATTTAACCACTTCCTGCCTCCTGCACCACTGGCATCCTGGCAGAAGGCACGATCATCCCCCACCGGTATTGAGATGCTCTCCCAACCATCTTCCATCTTCAGCCCACATTCCCCTACACTCTATTCTCAACAAAGCAGCTAGAATGATCCTTTTTGGTCAGAGCAAGCCCCACCTCTGCTCAGGCCAGTTTTTCCCACCTCACCCAGAGGAAACAGCCAAGTTCTCACAGTGGCCTTCAAGGCTCTAACAGCCCAGCCCACTTTGGCTCTCTGACCTTACTTCCTACAACTTCCCCTTCTGTCACCCACTCCAGCCTCAGTATCCTCCCTGCTGTTCCCTGAAGCTCAAATACTTTTTTCTCAGAGTAAGTGGAATGTTATTTTCTATAGATCAAGAGATCAACCAAACAGCTGACTTTGGCTTTCTGACTGAGAGTCACATGGCCCTGAACATTCAGAAGGATCCCAGACCCAGGCCACTCTTAGAGCAAGAGCTATCTGCTCTCCCCCAAGTGTTACGTGGGCCAGAGATCAAATACCAAGTCCACCCTGCCACAGAAACTATGGCTGGCCTGTGCATGTAAGCTTCCTTGAGAACAGACGTGTGTCAGCTGAGCAAATGAACATGCAAGCACACCAGTGAGGAAAAACAGCGGCTGCAAATATACCTGAATGAACCACGGGGCTGAATGTTAACAATTATTCTGTGAGCTGGTGCTACAAGCCTTCTGTTTTCCAAGTCGTGCTTTCTCAAGAAGAGTTTGTTGACATCCTACCACCTAAGCTGCAAACTAGAATCAAGCAGTTGAAAAAGCAACCAACATGGGACTGAAAAGACAGATAACCATCAGCAGATCGAGTCAGCACAGGAATGTTTTATTAATCAAATATATTTACATTTCTGGGTCAATTATCTCTAAAAGTGTGCCTGTTTTTCATTTAAACATAATGTAATCCCAGTAGATTCTATCATAAGAGTACAGCTGCATGCATGATCTCATTGGTCCTTTGTAGTTTTTTTTTAAAGATGTGCATTCAATAAAGCTAAAAAACGTAAGCAAATTGTTTACCGTTCTAACTGCAGGATAATCATTCTTATCATATCAGGGGCCCTCACAGCCAATGCTCCTCTCCACCCACAGCGAGCTTCTCCTCATTCTCTTGACCGACTTGTTTAAACTTTCCAAACCTCAAAAAACGGAAACTGAGCACTAACCCTGACCATTTTGACTGGTAGGAGGATGGCGGGAGACATATTTCTATTCCAATGGGGATCATTTACAGTAAATTTAAAATCAGCCTACGAAGGAAATTTACACAATGCCTTGATAGCATCTAAATATCATATGTCTATTAGCATACTATTACAAAGCTAGATGCCTTCCCCTGAATATAACAAAATAAACCGACTTGGTGACATCAGGTTTACAAAGTCATTTTGCTTGTCTGAGCCCAAGTTTCCCTTAGTGTCTGAGTCACCACCTTGGCCTTGGCATTTGCATTACGTGGAGGAAACCTCTTTCACAGAGAACTTACACCTTCCCAGGAAAAGAATGATGCCTCTATTTTTGCTATTTCATCGTCTCCAAGTTGGGAGAAACTTGAGCATGTGTACGAGATTGTTCAGAGAAAGTCAGTCTACAGAGGTTATAGTTTCACATTAGATAATGCTTGAAAGAGGACCAAGAGGGACGATGAGTCGGTGGACATTTGGTCTGAAACTGCTGCTCTCACCGACATGTGGTGATCACCTGCTGTGACAGGATTTTTTTTTCAACTCCAAAGAGTTCTGCTGTAGAAAAAGATCTCCAATTTGTTGAAGTTTATACAGAGATTGTTTTCAGTGGGGAGTGATGTGCCAAGCTTTGGGAGAGACAGGCAGCAGCGGGGATGTTTCCCAAGGCAGGAAACAGGAAATGCCAACCAGAGCCTACCACGTTTGACTGACGGGGAAGGCGTGTTCGCCATTTTCATAAAGAGATGTGCCTCTCAGCATCTGAGGTTGGGAGAAAGGAGCACAGATTGCGGTTTCAATACCATGGTAAAGAAGTGCCTTGTAATGAAGTCTGTTTGTAAAGAAGTTTTATAAACTGACTTTTTGAACACATCTTATAAAGTCTCATCTAGATTGTGCCTGAGACCAGGAGCTGGTTCCTGGAATGGCGTTATTTGTGCCTTTGACAAACCAAACCTGACTCCGGCCTTGCTAGCTCCCTGCTTTAAACTAACAAGCTAACCACGTAAGCTCATATTCTTAATGGACACAAATGCATGATCACTCCACGGATGCCTGAGACACAACTCACTTCACATTCGGTGAGAACAAAGAAAGAAAACTAGGTTCCACGCAGCCTTGTTCAGGAGGGGTTTCATTTGTCCGTAGTGTTCCTGACGAGTTCTTCATTCTCGGCCACTGCCCACCGTCACCTGCCTTCCTGCCTGCTCCCATGTGTCCCAATGTGTGCCACACACTTCCTTTTTCTTTTCATGTGAAATTTTAGTTGCATATTTAAAAAAATAAAAACACGGGGGTATTTGAAACTCTACAGTCCAACAGCACAGATTCAGGGGTTACAAGGTCAGCAACTACAATGACGTATATTTTTACAGTGTTTTAGCTTTAGTGATGGTATTGTTTCCACGAACACATTTTATAAGTAAATTATACTTGTGTTTATTTTAAAAGCTCTTGTTCTCAGGAAAAAAATCTTGGAATGAGGAAGTATTTTCCCTTTAAAAAAAGTTACCGCCATGTGGGTTTGGAGAAGGAAAAAGGAAAGCAGCAGCTAAGATTAAGTATACATGAGAAAGGGATAGATAACGAGAGTATCTTTGTCACAGAGCAACTGAGGGTTGAACGATCCATATGACACAGTGGAAACAGTGCCGACAGTAACTGCACAGTGTAAGTTGCTATCATTATCATCATTCCCAGCACGTCTCCGGGAATAAGCTCAGACTTTATTTTTCCTTTAAGATCTACTCAACAGTCTCATAATTCCAAATACAATAGTAGCTTCTCAATATACGGGAAAGACAATCCAATAGTTTTATGTCTTTGCTCTGTTTTCTGACATTTTTAATCATTCTTCATATTGGTCTGATGAAACAGCTGATATTCATTACTTAAAAGACAAAACAAAATAAATATTTTAAATGTTAAACACATTTGTGGATTACAAGCTCAACATCTGTGGCAAAGTTTCCACAGATAAAGCAAAATTCTCACTTTGGCTCTCTGGGCTGAGTTGTACTCCACAGCTGAACACTAGGTTTGTAGAATCTAATCTTTGTGAAGGTCTGAAATATGCAGCTCTCCCCCGGCCTCCACCTGTTGTTTGTGGTCGTTCAGAGAAGTGCTAGTGATGGGAAAACCTCAGACTCTCGGGTGGGTAAGTGCCCGAACACCCAATCACTTTGTAAAAATGTCTCCAAACCTCTTCACCTTGAAAGGATCCTAACAAATGAATGACTTTTCTGGAACCTACTGTTATCACTTAAAGAAGCCTCTCTCTTAGTATCTTTCCAGCTTGGTGTCAGGAATTAGTAAAGACTGTGGGAAATGAAATGAAATTCACAGGAAAAAAACAGAGTAGAAACTAACTTTTCTGGCAATGTCTTTAGTTTGCTATTCCTGGTTTCTGCAGACACGCGCAGTCTTACTATGAGAACGATGGATCTGCTCCCAAATGCCAGGCTGTTGGGCCAGCTCCGGGTGACCCACTGACCATCCCCAGCTCCTCCCTGCCTTGTGCCATGGTCCCCATTTTAAACAATTCAACAGACATTTGCATTTCAGTTTTTAAATGCATGCACAACAAATATAGTAATAAAGCTACTTCTAATATGAAAAGCAATTAAATATCATTTTTTTTTTACATGAACAACTCTTATAACCAGAGACCAGCAATTAGCTTTGCAATGATGTACCAGAGACCTGTGGCCTTGGAGGGTGATGTTCCTTCCATGAGCAGCTCCAGCCCTGTCCCCGTTTGCTACCTTATTTATCACTGGAAGAAGGTCATAAAACCTCTGCAGTCCTGGCCCTGATTCTGGGATCTTGATATTGTTGCTAAGAACCAACAGCCCAGTGGGTCAACCACAAACAACCAAGTTGTGCATCTTAATTTGTTTTGAAATGTGCTCCCTTCTGGTCCTCAGCTGAGTTTACATTCCTCTGCTTCTCCCAAATGCAGTGATCTCTGTAACTTCACTGAGACAATGGTCTTAGGACCAAAACACCCATGCTGCTAGCCTGCCACTGATGAGAATATTATTTTCTCACCAATAGCCACCTAAGTAATGCCGCTTGATAGCAAACACCTACAGTGGGGTCGTACACAAACAATAGTTCAACAAATGCTTCTTGAGCAAATTATTAAACAATGAACCAACTGTTGAAAAAAACTAGATGAGTTGGTACATGTTTTTAAATCTTTGCATGTCTGGACTAAAATGAAATTTTTCCAAGTTATAATCTAATAAATTGTAAGGCCCGTGAGAACAGGAGTGGTATCACAATCTTTTTATGTGATTTAAAAAAAAAGTTCCCCCACATAAGGTTACACTTGAATGGACATTCAGTAAATATTTACTAATTGGATCAAATTATATAAATTACACAAGATTCAGTTTTACAGCTTTAATTACCCACAGTAACTCTATAAAAGCACAGGTACTCCGAAGAAAAAGTCAGTTTCAACAACAGACAATCAAAATGAAAAGCCTAAGAAATCCTGTGCATTTAGTCTTCAGGTTTGCATAAAGTTACTGAGATAGTTTAGAAATGTGATGTCTGCCGCCCCAACCCCAATCCTCTGCACTTCGACTTCTAAGTGACATTGGCCTTTGTTTTAAACTCACAGCCAGCCCAGCAAACATGTCCTGGGATGGTTAGTCTTATTCTGGGGGACATCTGCCTCCACTGACGGGGAAGGGCAGAGAGAGATTGCTTCACAAGCCAAATGCTGATTCAGCCTTGACAGTCTCCCTGTTTAAGCATCTTGGCTATTTTCTCTCCTTTGCTCAAGCTTTTATTCTCTTTATACCATGATTCCTTAGGAATCTGTGCATAACGGAGAACCCTCTCCCTGGAACATACTTCACGTAAAGTGTTTGGGACTCAAATGATCTCGACACCTGCTTCAAGGGTCCCAGTCAGTTTGCAAGGGTAGGCCTGTCTTGTGGGCAGATGGCCTGGGCCGGGCTGCTAGAATCTGGCAATGCCTCAGCAATGTGAAATTGTGCATGTGCCCAATTTTCTATTTGTTAAGTAGAAAACATTTTCAATCAAATTTGGTGAATAATGCATGCCCCAACGTTTCTCTCACTAATAAAGAAGAGAAAGAAACTCAAATGGAGCAGAAGGCTAAAAGAATTTTTTGGTACAGAGGTTACTGCCCTATCAAGTGAAAGTTTGGAATCAGCAAGCAAAGCCATGAGAGCGGCAGAGACTATTGTTATGAAAACCTCTCCCGTGCCAGACATCAAGAGCAGAGCGAAGGCTTCCCTTTCTTGCATGGGGAGAAACGAGTGAAAACTGAGTGGGGTGTGCTGCATTCAATTACGAAGTGAGGCAAATGACAGAACTCGTTTTTCTTGCAGAAAAAAATGTATTAGAAATACGCAGGTAAGTCCCTTTTTATTTAAAAAAAGCACAACCAAGTGTTTCAGCCTTATTAGTAAATGGAACAGCTTGCTCATCTGGGTAGCCAATCTGTTACTGTCTTGCAAGTTTGGGGTTGATGTGGCTACATATTCTTTCCACCCTTCCCACTGCCACACATTGTTGGCAAATGTCTCCATTACCTGCAGCAAGGAGCGGTAACATCAGAACACATCCCTGTCTACCAGAAAGAATACTTTCAATCAGCAACATTAAATAGCAGTTTAGATAGCTTCCTACTTGCATGGCAGGCAGCCAATAAGAATTGGGAGAAAGTTCTAGGTGAATAATTGGAGATTGGACATGGGATATCAGAATTAGCCAAGCTCCTCTTTGGGGCCTATAATCATTCATATATAATCATTCATATATATATATATATATATATATATATATATATATATAAAACACAATTAGCGAAGCCCTGTTTTAACCCATTTTGAATGTGGCAGTGATGCTAAGGGATGAGGGAGCAAAATTAACGGTGGGCAGGAATATTCTCCTGAGAACCCAACAGGTGGTCCACGGAACTGAACCAGGCAGTCTCCTTCCTCTCACGGTTAGTTCAGTGGCGTGTCTCATACTTTTGTGGAGGGAAGGCCGTGGGAGGGCTAAAGGATAAGGAGCTCTTGAAAAGGCAATGCTCTGTTACCAGGTGAACAAAAAAATCTACAAAAACAGATTTGCTGCTGTTAAGTAGGCATTCTAGATAAGTTTTATCTACACTGGCCATCAAGGTAGACTCAGTCTCTGACGTGCTGCTGTGACCTAAGGGACGAGAGTGCAGAAGCTGCTGTTTCCTCCTGAAGCTGAATCATTTCATGTAATGTGACCCGATTTTACTGAGCATCACTGCTGAATGACCAAAAGGCTCGCGGAAGTTAAACTCACTGCCCTAGCAATCAACCAAAGGACAGCACAACTGTGAACATAATTCTTTCTTTCAGCGGCTCGGGGCTGAGAGAAGAATATTATCAGAGGCCATAGGAGACGAAAAGGGAATTCCCATTGATAAAATCAGCTGTTCCTGGGCAGCCTGTCCTAACCACAGCCCTCTCCATGGCCCGCTTCTCCACGTTTCCTCGTCTGGGTTACCCTCACCCGTCCCTGCAGAAGTGCTCCTGCACTCAGGAGGGCCTCCCAGGGCTTCACCTGGATGAGGAAGGAAAATGAAACTGCTCACAAGGGGCCTGACACTGGGGCCTGGCGCTATTTTTGCTCACAGAGTCAACACTTGCATGGACACAAAAACAAAATTACTTGAAGCCTAATACCTGATATTTAGCCTCATACCGAAAAACTTTTATTTTGGGTTTGTTTTTTTTAAAGCTAAAATGTTATTGAAAACAAAATTTTCTCGACTAGCTGCTTCGGAACAATATACTGTATTATGAAGCTCTCTCTGTACATTGTAAATGTTTCTGAAACAGGACAAAGTTAAGTCCCCCATGTTTTCCCGTGAATTTTGAAGTTGAAACCAACGTCTTCCACTTCCGAGCTCTTCTGCATCAAGACCAAGCTGTTGGATGGAAGGAGCCACGTGAAAAGTGCATGAGGAGCGAGCACGGAAAGCAGAAACGGAACGCCCCTGGGGCTGAGGATGGCACCGGCTGCGCCAAGGCCCTCGCTTCTGCTTCCGCGTCCCCACGGGGCCACCCGCGCGAGGCCACGCCGAACTGGAACAGCAGGAAGAAGGGCTGTGCAATGGGTCCCCTTGAATCATGCTACTCGAAAAAGGTGCGATGAGAAACAAGTCCCTGTGCATTCGTAGTCACAACTGTGGGCAGAAGAACCCATATGATTTCTCCCTTTGGTATTAAATAAGAGTTTTAAAAAAGCTTTTCAGAAACAAAGCAAATACATGGTGGTACTGGAACTGTTGGCCATCCCAGGTGAGTCGTCCACTGAAATAAGTCTAATCCCTAGTCATAAATAAATAATCTTTCTCCCGGTCTGACTTCCATGCCAGGATCAATAGCTCTTAACATCTTACTTATTTTATTACTGCTTTTGGTTTTCTGGGACTGATTGAAAGTTGCTCAGAGGAAATCTTTGGTTTTGCTTAAGTGTCCGTGACATTTAATCATGACTTTCCTTGCAGTTTAATTCCAACCAGTCAATCAGTTAATCCACTTCGATTGATTCCGGGCTCTCGGTTATTGGCTTGCACTCATTGGGCATCCGCTGATGTCGGCTCAGCTGGGTGGCCTGTGTGAAGCTCCTCTCACACCTCTCGCACCTGGTGGAGGCAAGAGAGAAAATTGAGACCAGGGAGAGGGGCCTGCGGGGTGATGGGCGTCCTCTCATCCTGCCTAATCAGAACAGACACTCCAAAGTGGCTTCAGATTTTCCTGGCTCAAGTGGTTTAATTGGTGGCTCCTTCCAAGGACTGGATGCCTGTGATGGGACAAAGCCCGTCTGATGCAGAACAGAGGGATCTGTCAATAGGCAAGGGGAAGGTGATTTCTCCAGAGAGCCCTGTCCTGCTGCAGCTCTGATCACTGTCAGTTCAAATAGATAAAGAACAAAAAGAGATTTTTAGGAGTGAGCCATCAAAGCGGCAGCTTGTCTGCAGTTTTCTGCTCCGTAACCCGAAAGAGAAATTGATGACAAATAGAATTTCACCTGCTGCTAATTTAAAATCAGGACTCCTGCTCCCCTCAAAACAGCAGCCAAGGAGTGATCATCTCGGAATTCGGAAACCAGAGGAAGCAATGCATTAGTTTGCAGTGACTGTGGAGGGTGGGTGTGGGCAGTTGCTTTTGTGCAAAAGGTTCACTATGGCATCGCAGCCCAACCAAACTCAGGATTGAAACAATGTTTGTGGTTGGGTAGGAGGTCAAAAAATCTGAAATAAACCAATGTTTGTGTGGTTCACGAAGTACACCCTTTCGGAAAGTACAGTGGAAAATCGTCCTTGTGGGCCATAATTAAGGGACAGTGTCTGAGGAGGACAAAACTGGTTTCACACTTTAAGTCTGTCTCCTCTCCTTAACTTAAAAAAAAAAAAAAAGATTGTAATCTAGAAACACTGGCCTGACCTCTCTCCTAGGCAACACATGTTTACTAACTCGATGGCTACTCAATCCACACCACACACACACACACACACACACACACACACACACACACACACACACACACACGGCAGCCAGCGGGCCACAGGGCTTCTCCTTCACCTCCCTGCAGTCGAGGCTGCTGGTAGCACCGGCCACACACCCGTTAGGGCACAGTCACCACCACAGCCATCTCCTAACATCCTCTTTGCAAACCTTTGGAGGGAAAGATATGCAGGAGAGCTGCAGACTAGAGTCTCTTTTAAATAACACAGCCTTTGGTCCTGGGTCCCCACACTATTGGGCATGTGGCAAAATCATCATGGAAAGCTCGTATTGCCCTAGTGTGTCTGCTGTCTTGTTATCAAGTGAGCAGTCGTCTCCTTTTCAGTAAATTATACAAAGTCCCTCGCCGCAGAAATAATTAACTATCAAAATAGAACACACCCACCCACTCTGGAGATCCGAGCACATTTCTGAGTGTTGGGGGCCGGCGTGTGGATACAGCCTTGGATTTTTCAGGGCTCTGTGCCAGCCAAGCGTGTCAGGGTGAAGAAGTTGTGTTTCTTTGATTGTCTTTCAGGGAATATTTTTAGCAGCCTGTTCCACTGTTAAAAACTGCACTGTGATCTTGACAAATGTATAATGTCAGCTTTAATGTATCAGACCTATCAGCTCAATGAAAATAACTCAGAAGTATTGATCAGCTAATGATTTTTGGTGTATTCATTAACGTCCACGGGCAGCTCATCCCCTCTCCGGAGCTCCTGAGGTGCTGATGACATGTTAGTGAATTGCTGATTGTTTATTCGAAAACTGATTAGTTACTGGATTAGAGTGTCAAAATATACTACCTTTCACTGCCTGACAAACTTTCAAATTACTATATTCCTTTTTTCTTTATTTTGAAGCCCTGGAATCAATTTCCACGAAAGCAGAACAGTTTGAATAATTATGAGGAATGACAATTTACCTGGATCACATTTTTGCACTTCTAACCTGTGGTTTAGAATGTAAAGATTTCAAAAGTGGGAAGTTTTGTGCTTCACTGAAGGCAATGTGTCTGTGTATATGCAATATTTAAACATCCAGATTGGACAGAGACATTAAAAAGAGGGTTACATTTTTTTCTCCAGTGTTTGCCTAAACACCTCCCAGCTATTTACTCAGGGGAACATTTGTTGTAATAGTTAGGAAATTGCTATGTCAGATCTCACCATGGCATGAGATCATTACTGAAAACTCATCTCTAGTGCCATCTGCCCCCAAGTGCGAGTAAAAACACATGTATAATGAGGCTACCAGACACATCTCTATGGTACGGGAATTAGAAGAATACAATTTGTATCAATGAGGAAGTAAGGAGAGCTAGATACAAAAATACTTTTTAAATAAAGGAAGGACCTCAGGTTTATGTATATCATCTTTAATTTTAGAAAAATTTCCTTCACAAGTTATTTTCATAGCTTAGTAACACTCACCAGAAGGACAGACTCAATGCAAATACCTAGATGCTAGCAGGCTGGGTCTGGACGTCAGCTGGTTTGGCATTTGACCCTGAACTATGATCCGAGAGGAAGCACTGCGCATGGGCACCTCTAAGCCTGGACTTCATGCAGGGGAGCAGAATGAGGAGGAGAGAGAGATGCAGGAAATGAGAGGGGAGCAAAGAAATGCTCTCACACACAGGGTCCTCTTCATGGTGATGACGTCACAGCCTTGAAGGGAGCATCGCAGGAACAGTGAAGTGGAAAGTCGGCGAAATATTTCAGCAAAGAGAAAGTCCCCAACTTTCTACCAGTTTGGGTGTTTTAATTAGACTTGATTTCCTTTTAGATTTGAGATCATTCTTTACTTACTGTGATGGTTGACTGGATTATAGGACAGGGAGTTTAACAATTACCATCTGAAATTGACAGAGATGCAAAATAAGGTCAAGTTCCGTTCCTTTCTGTGCCTCTACGAGCCGTCAAAAACACTTGGATCAAACTACGCTGCATAGGGCTTCGCACACAGGATGTGCCCCATGCATATTTCCTGACGTGCGTGTTTAATTTGCTGTGATTTTGTACTGAGATTTTGTACTGTGATTTTGTTTTATACTGAGCCAAACGGTCTTAGGGTGCAACGCAGTGATGAGTACTCTCCCTGCCTCTAACAGAAGCAGAGAGCCTCTGGGGTGGCAAGTCCTGCTCTGCCCGCACGCAGGAGCCAGGCATGAAGCAGCGCATGTGGGTCCTCCTGGGCAGAGCACCCGCCCTAGAAATCTTGAAAGATTACGTTTAGTGATAGAGGAGAAAGGATTTCTCATTGCATAGCATAAGTTTTAGACTGCCAGTTTTCTTCTTTTTCTCCTTCCTTCTTTCCCTCCCTCCCTCCTTCCTTCCTTCTCTTAATAAAAGTGCTTGGCCATTGCTGTTACATGAAATGACGTCTTGCTTTTGTTCCATGACTTGCAGTCTCAAGGTACAGCTGAGAGCTGAGACCTTAAATACAATCCTTGATGTGCATTTTCCCCATGTGCTCCTTGACCATGGGAAAGCTAAGTCTATGGCCAAGTCAGTTACTGACAGACCCAGGACCTACCTACAACTTGGGGGATGGAGCTACAGAGTGGGGATTCAGCCCATCAGACTGGAAGGGGAAGCCCGGCATGTAACTGATCTCTTAGTGCCAAATCTTTTCCAACCTTCTCTGGATGGCAACAATCTTGATCTGCCTTGAAAAACCATGTCTCCGCAGGTTTCAGGGGCTGGGAAGATGTGGCAGGCTCAGTCTCGTTTGGCCCATCAGAATTTGGGGATTGAACCATTTGGGGCATCTATCTGGAAGTGGCCCAAGGCTGACAGTTTAGGGTTGTACATCTTTTACAAGACTCTTTTCCTTCTTTGCGACATTGTTTAAGCCAATAGCCATTAGTTGAAGCAGTAAAGTTAACTGTTGTGGTGAAACCCATTTTACTGACTAATCTGCAACAAAAGTTTTTTTGAATGTTTGTCTTATCATCTTGTAAAAGAATATCTTCATAATATTTACAAATGTCCATGGGCTGTAAATAAATCCATGAGCTATGGTTGGAAGATTCCCAAACTCCCTTGGGACAGTTCAATCCTGACCACCCTGTGTACACTGAAGGTTTGGCTTTCCATTTCCTAGAAGATGTTAAAATCTTGCACTTATAAAATAAGCATACACTCGGTTCTAGCCCAGGAATACATATTTGATAGGTTAAAAACAGTCCCCTACAGCACACGGGCAGCCTTAATAAAAGTAGACCCAGAAGAAACTAAAATATGCACATAGCATTTCACCCAACCAGCTCCGGCTGTTTGCTCACTTTGTCCCCATACAAAATTAGGCTTTGGTCACAAAAGCATACTTTTAGAAAGGAGAAAGATAAAATTGCTGAAGCCCTTCAAAATAGTAATCTGATGAATTAAAAGTAAGTTAAAGTGGCAACGCTATTGGAAACGTGACAAAAACAGGGTGTTAAAGGAAAAAAATTGAGTGGAGTCAACAAGGTTACACATAAGTAACACCTTAACATTAATAGAAATCTATTTCCCATTTTGACCCTGAAACCTCTTCAATTAATTACTAAAATCTATTTACACAGCAACAAGGTGAAAATCAATTGGACCCCTGGCACTGCGTCTGGCTGGCTGCCCTCTCGAACACAAGGGCCAGAAGGACTGTCAGTCCTGCATCCCTGTTAAGAATCTCTCTTGCTCACATACCCCCGGGAAAGGTGCCACTGTCAGCTGCCACACCAGAGCAGTGGGGAGGCCAGAACCTGTGAACCCCCTGAGAATCAGGCCCAAGGGCAAGGACAGAGTGCACCTTGCAGGACACAGACACCTGCAATAGGGAAGTCTCGGGGCTGTGCTAGCCCACCTGGCCCTTAGGCCAGTATCTCAGAACCAGAGGTCTATCTCAGACCCAGAGGTCACAGTTGGCTGGCATTAGGACAGGCTCAGTTTTAGAACCCATCTGGTCCCTTTATCCAGATGTCTTTATGCAGTGAACAAGCTGCATGTATGTACCAAGACGAAAATGAAAACTACTTTTATTATTCATATCATAAGTTAAATCACAATGAAAGCCAGTTATGAAGAATGAATACAGGTAACTGATTCACAGGAAGATGAGTGAAGAAGACAGTCTTTCATAAGCTCCCTGCTCTGCTGGCAGAGCAGTGGTGGCAGGACCCAGACTAGCAGGACTCAGCTGACCCCGGCTGAGCCTGGCCGCCACCTGAGCGCCATGGCAACAGCCACGCCCAGAGGTCCAAGGGAAACTCATGGGTAATGAGAGTGTGAGAAGACCTGGCATATACTGAGCAAGGGCATTCGTCTCCTACTGCCTGAATCACTTCCTTTCTTGCTTGATCTTGTCTTATAGAAGGTAGGGCAGACAGTCTATGTATCTGTGCCCTTTTCATTTTCCTTCTGAACCAGGGAAAGCCAGTATGGTAAATGAGTAAAGAGAGATGTTAGAGGGCTGAACAGAAAAGAGTCCATTTCACAGACAATAAAAATAGTTTTGAGACGGCCGTCACACACATCACTTCACATATGCTACCTGGGCTACCAGAATGGCTTCTTCTGTCTATGCCTGGAAAACTCCTACTTATTCTTCAAAACACACCTCAGAAACAAAATAAAACAAAACAGAAACAGACTCATAGACAAAGAGAACAAACTGATGGCTGCCAGAGGGTGGGGTGGGGGGTGCTGGGGAGCTGGGTAAAAAGGTGAAAGGATTAAGAAGTGCACAATGGTAGTTACATAGTAGTCGTGGGGATGTAAAGTACAGCATAGGGAACACGGTCAATAACATTACAATAACTATGTATGGTGCCAGGTGGGCATGGAAAATACGGAGGTGAAACACTTTGTAAAGTATGTGACTAGCTAACCACTATGCTGTACACCTGAAACTAAAACAAAATAATACTGAATGTAAACGGTAATTGAAAAAAAATTAGAAAAAAACCCCCACAGACATCATCTCCCCCAGACGGCACTGATTACTCCACTTCTGTGATAATCTGAGACACTGCACATGCATGTCGTACTGTGTTTCACTTTTTCACCTTAAACCCAACGTGGTAATACTTGTTTATCAGTTGGGCTTCCCCATAAACTATGAGGCCTTCAAAGACTGGGGGGCCTAGTACAAAAGAAAGTGCTCAGTAAATATTTGCTGAATGAATGGACACATACATAAACAAGTGAGTGAGTGAGTGAATAGACCATCCTGCACTATTCAGATGTCCAAACTTTTCATGATTGTGCTGTATCTAGAAACATTCTTTCTTGCTCACCCAAAGCCTTAGGAATTCAGTTCCACCTCTTTCCACATTCCCCGAATCTTCAGCGACTCAGATAAGCCCTGTGTTTGTTTTGGTTTTATTTTTTCACCAACATGGTAATTCTGAGATCCAAAATGCGTATGGAAAAGTTGCAAGTTGGCTGCTATAATTGATTCAAACCTCTTTAATACACAGGAAAGAGGAGAAAAACAGTTCACCAGAATCCTCCAGAGTTTGAGTTCCTCAAGAGATGTCCTGAGCTGTGCCATCCTGCTGATGGTCATTAGGCTTGCTGATAACCATAGATGGTACTCTGAGACCGAGCTCCCAGCTCCAATTCTAGAAACATAGATCCTTAGGAACTAGAAAGAATCTTAAATGACTTACTCCTACTTCTTTATTTTACTGATGAGTAAACAGACCCAGAAAGACTGTCTCCTGTCCAAGGTTGAAGAGCTTGAGCAAGAATCACTGTATAGGTTTCCTGACCTCATTTTCCAAATGCCAGCCACTGAACAAGCAGGTCCTTTACAGCCTGGACGTCAACCTGCCTAGCTAAGCTGGGTAGCACCGATCTGCCCCGTCTGTGGGCTCACGGAAAAAGCTAGAAGGAAAATGAGGTGAAAGGTTAGCCACTACTTACTTGAAGGGCTTTTCTCCAGTGTGGGTTCGGATGTGGTTGTTGAGAGTGGTGGCCCCAGCAAAGGCACGGCCACAGTAGCCGCACTTGAAAGGCCGGTCACTGGAGTGAGTGACCACGTGGTTCCTCAGTTCTGAAGGCTGGGAAAAGGACTGGGAGCAGTGACCACATTGGTAGGGTCTGAAACAAATAAAGAGACTGCCCGGTCATTATTTGCTATGTTAGTCAGTGGACATCAGCATCGCAAGGCAAAAGTCACCACTTTTTGTTGACATTTTCTGTTTTGCATAGTACTTTGGCCACTGGGTTCCCCTTACCTTACTTGTTGCCATAGGAACAAAATTCACAGAACTGCTGAAACATTAATTTCCAAACAATTATTTTTTTTTGGTATTAACTTTACCATTTTAAGAGCCCCTGCTTTCTTGTTTCTATCGCTTCCACCAGGCAAATATTAATGTATTTGGTGGAGCATGAAGAGTACAGACTTAACTAACTGGGATGTTACAAGTCAACAGATACTTGACTCTCATAATTCCATAGCACTTTTAACTTTTCAAAGGGGCTTAAAATCACTTATCTAGTGTAATCTTTACAAAAGTCCTCTGGGGCAGGCAACACAGTCCTTATTATCTATGTCCTTTCAGAAAACTGAGGATAAACTTTCCTCACAGGAAATAAGCTCTTGATGCCAAGGGCAGGGGTGTCCAACCCACAGTCCACAGGCTGCATGAGGCCCAGGATGGCTATGAATGTGGCCCAGCACACAATCAATCGTACATTTACTTAAAACATTACGAGATTTTTGTTTTTGTTAGTGTCTGTGTGTTTAACGTGTGGCCCAAGACAACCCCTCTTCTTCCAGTGTGGCCCAGAGACGCCAAAAGATTAGACACCCCTGTGCACTTGGATCTTCTTCTAGGCGCCAGGTAAACGTGCAGGGGGGGCATGTTTGCATGCAGCGCATGCTGCATGTGTGTTTCAGTAAATGCTAAACTCTCTTGGGATCTGTCCACGGCACGGCCTCAACTTGCAGTTGTCTGATATCACACAGATGAGCAGAGGTATGCACCAGATAGATTTCTTTTTCAAATAAATCCTGACTTCTATTTACTCCCCCCACCAACTAATATTTATCCATTGGATAAACTGGGCCTTGTTCTTTTCAGCTCCCCCGTTTAATCTGGCAGGAAGCGGTGACTTAGAGCAGTACAGAAATGAGGGGATGCCACTGTGCTTGCCGAAGGGTGACTGTGACGCAGAAACAAATGGAAGGAAGTTGTGACAAACACCTGATAATTAGCTGGATTATCAGAGAACATTCTTCTCATCTCAGGAGAATTAAATCAATTTTTGGTTTTCATAAAATAGACGAAAACTCTGCCTCCTCCACAGAAGTTCTTCAGTTTACTTATGCAGAATCTGCTGAGTGATACTGAACCTGGGGTGTTCTCCCTATTTGAAACAATTTCATATCATTCTTTGACAGGGCTCTAATTTGTTTATCAAAATTTTTGTTAGGAAAATTGAGAATCTGTCATGAGGGATATCAACAGCACTCACAAAGCCCTGGTTTGTGGCCCACATGTTTCTGGCTGCATTTAGAAAGCCAGCAGTGAAGGCAGATTTTAATTGTTCACACTTTAACAAATACATAAGCTCCAATGACCAGAAACCAAACTGTAGGGCCAGGAGACAATGGTGACCGAGCATGTACAACAATTCAATTAAGTGCAAAACAAAGTAGACCCTCTCATTTGTCAAGTGAGGTGCTTAATTGTGGCCACTTGCCTCACTGAACACAAATACTACTATTTTACCAGACTTCAGCACACTGAGCACTGATTGTAGAATTTTTTAGCTTGATTAATAGTCCAGGATTGATCAATAACTCAATACTATACAATTTTAATTACTTACATTTACAAATCTATTTAACTGTTCTCAAACAGGTTTCAAAGAAATATATAAGAGTCCTTGATAAGGAGTTTATCAATCTTGACAAATTGCACATGTATTTTATTATAATTATAAAATAACACTTTGAAAGTCATTAAAATTATATATAGATGAAAATGTCCTCCTGCCAAATCTGTTCTTTGTTGTAACTATTAACCTCAAAGAGTTTCTCAAGAAATCACTCTCTTAGGTGTGAATTTTTTTAATGTTATGGGAAGATTATAAATAAAATAATACATTAATACATGCTATATCCACTGACAATAGATTTTTCTAATAGTGAAGGGACCATTAACATTTATTAGCCTCTGGTTATCTATTTTTAATACCTATCACAATAAACAATAAGCCACTAAATAAAACCAATTAATCTTTTCTTTTTTTTTCTAACTCTGCTGTCAAAAGCTGGAGTGATTTATTTCCCATAGTCAGAAGTCCATCCATCCTTTTTTATGCTAACAGTCGCAAAGATTTACACACAGAAGAGCAGCAATGACCACAGAGAAGCTCAGGTTGAATTCTTATATCAAAGTAATACCAGTGAAAGGCAAATAGGATTCTAATACATCACCCTTACCCAGCACCAGCCTGAGAGGGGTTTGCATCCAGTGACCTACGGCACAGCTTGGAAACATTGCAGAATTTAGCTTGAATGAATGAAAAGGTCTGGGACAGGAAAAACACGAGAGGTGAGTCCTTCTTCAGCCTCTGATCCCACTCAGCCGAGGGACTTGGACAAGTCACTCAACTTCGCCGAGTCTACTTTTTCACCTCTCATCTCTCTGGAAGGGGGTTGGCCTGAACTAAATGCTCTGTGGCATCCTGTCATGGTCTCTTCCTGCTTTCAAATGTGTGCTGCCTGAGATCTGTCCAAGACACAGCCTTACAAGTAAGAGCACCAATAATATAATATATGATTTCTGCCTTCCCTCACGTGTGCTAGCCAGTCCCCTGTACATAGAAGGGCTTTCTACGGTTGTGTGTGTGTGAAAGATTTAAACTCATCAGGTACACAGTTGTGAATCAGAGCAGCAAGAAAACCTATTACCAAAATGTAGGACCAAATCTTATCATAGGTGATTTCAAAAACCAAAGTGATTGCTCTTTCTTCTTAGATACCTTGAAGAATAAGATTTTAGACCATAAGGTTACATTCAGCTTTGTAGAGCTGTCTTTATGCAGAATTTAGAACTAAAATGTGTCTTCCACTTGCCACTATAAAAACAGATTGTGTTTCTCAGCCTAGAAATTTATAGAAATTAGCCCTAAAAAACCACAGAAGTTATACAGTGAGTAGACAAGATTCCTTCTTTTCCTGGATTGTCAATATTTCTTCAAAAATGAATAGAAGTAGCCCTGGCTGGTGTAGCTCAGTGGATTGAGCACTGGCCTGTGAAGCAAAAAAAAAAAAAAAAAAAGATCGCAGTTCTATTCCCCATCAGGGCACATGCCTGGGTTGCAGGCCAGTTCCCAGCAGGGGAGGCACCAGAAGCAACCATACATTGATATTTCTCTCCTTCCCTTCCCTTCTAAAGATAAATAAATAAAATAAAATAAATGACTAGAAGCAAATGATCAAAAAGCCATTTTAGCCCTGACCAGTGTGGCTCAGTGGGTTGGGCATTGTCCTGCAAACAGAAGGTCTCTGGTTCAATCCCAGGTCAGGGCACATGCCTAGGTTGTGGGTTTGATCCCCAGTCAGGGCATGTACAAGAGGCAACGAATTGATGTTTCTTTCCCTCTCTTTCTCCTTCCCTTTCTCTAAAAATAAGTAAATAAAATCTTTTTTTTAAGTAATTTTAACATTGATTACATCCTAGAGTTTCATCTAAGGACATGAGAATACATTCAAAACAGAATGAAATCCTCAAACCTGAGAGCAAGGCCTAGAAAACATCATCACTACTGTGGAATCTCAAACATCACAACTTCTTTTGGGACCACTGGCCACGGGAGGTAAGACCCTGCATGCGTGTTCAGTCAGCACACCCTGACACCTCACCTCCCAGTTTACTGCTGGGCGTTGTTGGGGACACAGGACTAACTGTCATTACTCCCTTCTTATTCTGATGACTAACATTCCCACTAACTTTTCAAAGCTCTAGCCAAAAGGTACGATGATGTATCAAACTTTTAGATACCATTGAGTTCACCTCCAAAGTTCTGTCTCCCGTTGCCCAGCCATAGCAGAAGAAGCAGGGGTGGACTCACTGACCCACTAAGAGAGCTGCGTTCAACTTCCCTCCTTCCAGGACCTCACGTCAGTAAACAACTAAATGGGAATCTCCTTCCTAATGCACTTTGATTCTCCCCAAGCCACCATACACAGACAGCACTTTGTTATTCTCAAAACAAATCCAGTGAGTGTTCCTCACACAGGGATAGCAGCTCACAATCAGAAGGAGCTCAAGGCTCTTTTACTACTTGAGATGCCTAGCAGTGTTGTCCAATGGTGTAAATGTTCTATATCTACGTTGTCCAATATGGCAGCCACTTGCACTTGAAATGTGGCTAGGGCTACTGAGAAACTAAAGTCCTTATTTTATTTAATTTTGATTAATTTTAATTTAAACAGCCTCATGTGGCTTACTTCCCACATAAATATCAGACTTCATGGAAAATTACAAGCTGCTCCATAGTCAATAATGAAATAACTAAAACTTGGGTGAAAGACACAGTCTGGGTCAATTGAGTTAGCACACATCCATGCTGTAAGGTTTTAAGCAGAAAGCAGTGAGACGATTTTGTACATCTCCTGGCAATTTCCGTAACTGGCAGCTCCTCTGCCAAAGATTAGTCCAGTAAAATATGCAATTAATTTACTCTGAGTCTGTATTTGGTTTGGTGTACACAGAGGGTAAGAATGAAACATTTAACAAAATTAAGTGGGGTTTGGTTTAAAATATTACTAATATGTCTCTAATTCTTCTCATGGCATGAAAGCCTCCAGGATAAAAGTTGGTGAGTTGGGGCCACATTCTCTCCTTAGGTCACTGTTGGCTGTGTGGAGTGAGGAATGACCTTAGTTCTATGTAAGGAGAAAAAGATTTCACAAATGTGGCAGAAGTGCAGAGCCAAAGGACATGGAAAACATGGAATGCTAGGAAGAAGATAACCTTCACACTTGGGGGCGGGGGGCACTGGAACGCAGGAGCACTGACACATTCCAAAGAAACTATTATGGTGATGGATTATCTCCTGGCTCCTCCCACCAAACAGCACCTTCCAGAATTATCTTCCCCTCTGGTACCAATGCACCCATATACAAACAATGATACTCAAAACACACATGAGAGCAGCTGAGTGAGGTGCACCCAGCAGGCTAAAGGCAAACTTTCCCCGCATGGCACAACCAACCAAAACAGAGAAAACAAAAGGAACAGGATGCACGATGAAGCTAATAAGCATTATAAAGACAACTTGTGCAAAAAATAAAAGAGAATGAGTTCCTTAGTAAATAATCCACTGTGATCGAAGGCTTTGTTTACCTTTTTTCTGGAGCCCCCCCTTCTCCCCCCACCAATGGGACTGTTGAGAGTTTCTGCAGCAGAAAAACAGAAGACAAAAGGGATTTCTAACTCCTGGTTCAAGCAATAGTGAGTCAAACTGCCCCAGGTTAGTTAGTTAGGTCATAAGCTTATGTAAAACCCCAAATGTTTATGAAGTCCCTAAATAAAATCGTGGTTGAACTAGATTCCAACAGCTTCTTCCCTCTGAATTTACTTAGGGGGAAAAAAGTCAGTTGACTGGGGAAAAGGAAGAAGAGATTTGGGGGTTTGTTTAATATTAACAGAACAGAATCAAGAAATAGCAATTCTGTGGCTCTTTGTACCCTTGTGGTGTATTTTTACCTTTCACATTAACTCCTACCTTACTAGGTTGCATGGAACCGTTTTTCTGTGTTCACTGTAAATAATGCGATGGGTTTTTTTAATAAGAAAAGGTGATGCTGGCAACCCTGGATTTCCGTGGATCTCTTTTCTTTATATCAAGACGTAGATTTTGTGATGGTCCCTCACATGAAAAAGCTCACAAATGTAGACACACACAGTCTCTTTCATGAAGGTTCAAATGTCTTAGGTTTCATGGCCAAATATTCTAGTCTGTTGAGTGAAAAATCTTTTGGACCCAAGATTCAGGGGGCTGTTTCAAATTTGGATCTGTTTGAAACTCTAACCTGTTTACCTTCCGACTTTGTCTTCTGTGTCTCCCTTTCTTGCCTCTGGTTCTAGCAAGATTTTCCTATCAAAATAAAAGTGTTTGAGTTTTTCAAAATCAAAGGGCAATGGTTTCTGACTGTGAGCGCTAAGCTTTTTCACTGTATAGGCCTGAACAGGCACAAACTGCTGGAGACGGACAGCCACGTGATTTATGCTTCCTCACTAAAGAAAATACGTATGTTCAGCAGTTGCCATTCTTTGCATGGACGAGAAAAGGCTCCAGATTTTGCAACCATCGTGCATAAATGTGATGTTCCATTTTAGTTTTGTATTTTTCTCTTATTTAGCACCCACGTAGTTAAGAACTATGGAGAGAATCTTTTACTTCCAAACTTGCTGGTGCACAGAGAACATTCTAGCTTCTGGAACTGAGAGGAATTATTCCAGTCCTATCTGCTAAAAGCAAAGCATGTCTCTAGAATGAAACTAGTGGGTCAGCGTGACTGGGCATCTCCTAGTTTCCTTTTGTCTCCAATAATATTCTCCGAAGTAATGGAGTAATTCAAGTATCTCCTCATCATTACTAAGAAACATTGTACTTTTTCACTTTGCCTATGAAGGGACTAATTTTTTTGAAGTCTAAATTTTAACTTATTTATGGTGACGGTGACCACCTCCCATGTCCCCCAGAAAGCACAGAAAGGGAGGAGCAGGAACCCGCACTTCAGTAGCTGGATCCCTCTCTGACTGTCTATGCAGAAGTCCAGCACCCGGGACTCGGCTCACCCAGAAAGGGAAGGTCTGGCCACACCTCCTCGGACTTGGACATCTGAGAAGCGCATTGGCGTCTAGCACGGGACAGGAGTCTCATGCCACTTGGATTCTTGCCAAGAACTCTACACTAGCTTGGAACAAGCATGGATGTAACAGAACCTCATGCAAGTGTATCTTGTGCACAGAAGTTTCCTAATTTGTCACATACTTCCCTGACAGTCTATATAGATCTGTTACAAGTTAGGACACTATTGTAATACACATATGGTTTTCTAAGTATGACTGAGGTCAGTCCAATCAGTCTGTTTTGGTATCTTCCTCTTTGTCACGATGTATTTCCATGGCTTCATGTGACGTTCAGCGTGGAATTATAACAGACTAAAAGCTAAGCTTTGAAATCCAGAAACTTCCAACTATCATTTCATTGTACCTTGCCTGTTCAGTTATTCTGACAACAAATCTGTGCAAATAACAAATCTATCCATTTGAACTCACTCAATTTAAAAAGTAAGTTTAAAATAACATGATTTAGTGCATCTTGTTACTACTAAACTACTAAAATGCTTTGCAAACTTTGGATAAATATATCTTGTGGCTATATATATATATATATATATATATATATATAGTATATATATATATACTTCCTTTGCAAGGAAGGCAAACTTTCAGGGAAAAAAATCCTTTCTGTGTGAAGAAGATATCTTCAGAACGTCCGTGCCCCCTCTAAGGCCAGCAGTACTAATTTCCACCGGGGGTGGGGGGGGCAGGGGCTCTCCTATTGAAAGTAAAAGATTGTAAAGACACAGCTGCCTTAACAGTTCTAAAGCAAATGTTCACACATTCATTAGTTACAGCAATGCTCCTCCATGGCACAAATACAAACATGTACACGGGTAAGTGTGCACATGGACCCTAAAATGGGTTATTATCATTTTAGGCAACATTCATCCACACCCTGTCTACCACACCCTGACTCTCCCTGCTGGGCTTCCTAGAATACCATCATAGCCTGCAGAGCTGGGGGGTGGGGGGACATTATAAAGGCAAGGAGAACCAAGTGGCTTAAGCTAAATCCAGTGGCCAAATTAAGAAAAAATTCAGGTCTTGCTTCCTACTCTCTTTTCCTGCTTCCCCAAAGTATTTCCTGCTTTTATATTCAAAGTGCATTTTTCAATTCTATTCTTAGATATTTGGGGTTTAATCAAATTTTCATACACTGTGAAGAAGAGATAAAACACAACCCTTTCTTTCTGAATTAATTTGATTTTTGTCTTTGGCGCTCCCAGCCATCAAGACTGTCCAATAAACCAGTTTTGATTCATAAATAATAGTTCCATTATATCTACTATGCCACTCGTCAGAGTACCTGAAATTTTAATTCACTTGTTCAGCTGAATTTCATCCTCTCAGTTCACGGCCATAAAATTCTTTATTGACAAACTTTCAAACCAACTTTGACTCTGAGGTATCTAGTCAACATTTTTCTTCTGTGTGGATATTAGTTTATTGAATAAGTGGCATCTGTTTTCCTCCACATCACTGGCAGAGGAGGTATTTCCTTTTGACAGCTTTGCAGGATTTATGGGTTTGCATGCTCTGAAGAAAAATAGTACTAAGCAAAAAATTCCAATTCATTACCTCTTAGTACTTAATTAAGTTCATAGCGCGGCACACCGGAGGTGAACCCTGAAATGACTGTGACAGCAGCAGAGCAGCCAGCTATATTATCTTCGGAAGACAGAGAGGGTTCTAATTATCCTGACCTCGTTTTCCCATCTATGATATTCACAACTGCTCCTTCTACTTTGCTCCCCGTTAGGCTTGGGAAGAAAGGAACTGTTAGGAAAGCAAGAGCAGAGCCGTCTGGATAACCACTGTTCGTGCAGCCCTTCTAAACAATAAAGGCATGCCTCTGACCTTCCAGAATGCAGACACCTCTGATCACCGGGTGCGCTGCAGCGGGTGGCTGGAGGTGGTGGAACCTGTCGGGAAGGCAAGCAGCGGATCTCACTAAGCAAACACACCACGAGCAGGAAGAGGCGGGGTTACCTGTCGGGGTTCTGTGTGCACACGTGCATCTGTAACAGGATCCTCTGCGTGAAAGTCTTAAAGCACTGCCCGCATTTCCAAAGATGCCAGTCACTGAACTCCGAGTGCAGCTGGCTTGTGGACGTGGGGCTTGCAAGGACTCGCTGGTTTTTCACGCTGATCTGGTTGTATCCCGATTCCAGGGGCCCAGATTTATCCAAGAGAGAGAAGTTCCTGCTGCACGGAGTCTGTGGGAAAACGACGGAGCGCTGCTGAGTGGCTGGGGAGAGTTTGCTGCTCTTGCTGAAGGGCTGCAGGGCGTCCTGTCTACACATGGCTTCCATTACCGTGGAGGGGACATTTACTGGGAGAACAACAGAGTTTCAGAAGATCAGTTTTATTGGCCCTTAAAATAAACACAATAACATGCACATTAAAATTCTTTCTTATAAATCAACATTTTGAAACTTTGTTTTCCTGGACTCAGAATTAACCTAATAGCAGACAATTTGACTTGAGGGGGAAGCACTGTTATTACAACTTACAACTACTATATGCTCGGGATTGTTCATATGTGGCCTTGGCCCTCACGGAGTTTGCTTATGACCTGAGACATCAGGACTCCGTAAGGAGGCTGCACCCTGCACCCTGGGTTTGGAAGGAGTTCAAATGGGAGGCACAGCAAGAGAGAGGAAGAGAACATGGGCTGCCCAGGGAGGGTGGCTTTGAGCAGTGTAGGGAAGGTAGATTCAGGCCTTCCACCAGCCCTTGCCAACACAGGACAGGTATTCAAGAAAAACCGGCTGAAAAGATGAAGGAAACTAAAGAAGACATCTGGAGACAGAACTCTGGCACTGTGGCGAGAGTGAGAGAGACGGGCCAGCCGAGCAGGGCCGTGGGTTCTCAACACTGTGGGAATAAGGCAGGGGGTGGGGAGGGCAAGACCTTGAAGGACCTTTAAAGTCCAAAGGAATAAATAAACAAAAGACTTCGGGCCTAGCAAAAGGATGCAGACTATTTCTGAGCAGAAATAGCAAGAAAAAAAATGAATGTTCAGGGAAGGCTTGAGTGAGGCATGATTTAGACAGGGTGCCATGGATAAAGTCAGAATGGTAGGCAAGGAGCTAAGGTGCTCAGAACTTGGGCTTTGCAATCAGAAAGACCTAGGTTCAAATCCTGACTTTGCCTTTTATTAACCAGATGACCAAGTTAGTTAGTCTCTCTGTGCCTTACTTTCCCCATCTGTAAAATGAAGACAGGGGTAGTAACGATTCTAAAAGTAACAGCTGGGTGGTGTTTTGGTTGCAGTGGCCTAGATTTTAACTCCACTGTTTACAAGCTGTGTAAATAACTCCACTGTTTACAAGCTGTGTAAACAGCTATACTGTGCCCATAGTTATGGGCAAGTATAGAAGGCTGACATCTACTTTTAGTCCTTGGTAAAATGTAAAACAGTCACCCAAAGGCTGAGTGAGCCAATGCTAGGTCACATTTAGTAGATGTCACGATTACAACTCAGTAAATGTTGAGCTTTGTGAGCCCTGGCTCCCTAGACTCCCTCTTATGAGGTTCAAACGAGATGATGAAAACATTCTTCACAGGGCCTACCATTCACAAGAGCCAAATCTCACTGTTATAAAGGAAAAGAGATGAGAATGGAGACGAGCATAAACTGGTGTGGTGGCAGGAGGAGGGAGGGAAAACCAGAAGACAGGGAGGGAAACCCAATATACTTGAAATTTGTTTTTCTTTTTTTACATTGTTATTATGTTAATAACACATATCGTGTATTCACTGATCAACCCACAGGTTCAGAAGTGATTAGAACCTAATATGTTTAAAACTATTATTCTTATTTTTATAGTACCTACTGTGCCGATAAATGTGTTTATTGGTTATTTCAGGCATCGAAAAGATTAAAGACCTTAGGGTGGTCAAGAGAAGAAAATTAGAGACCAAAAAATTTAAAAACATTGATTGGCAAAGAGATTTGTGATGGGTGGGAAGTAACCCATGGCTGTTGGCCATTAGTTCAAGGCCACATGGAAGGAAACACATGAACTGCAGGCTCTTATCCTTTTAGCCATGGACAGCAGCTGAGGTTCCTATGCAGCATGGAAACTCAACACAGTCAACTAGAAGAGAGAATGGTAGAGGTCCATGCCTGCAAGGAGGCTCTGTCCTGAGTGGACAAGGAGATACCAAGTGTGGGGACATACAGGGGGCGATATGCTGCCACTAAGGACTCTTCAACTCAGAGCATCCTGTCAATCCTATGGAACCAGACAAGCCCAACAAAAGAAACAGCTCAGTCTAGAATACTCTGTTGGCATGTTCCACCCCATCCTGAGAAGAAAAATAAATCAAGAGACTCAGAGGCCTAAAAAGAGCCTAGAGTTTTCCTGTTGGTAGTGCTTGACCCTGACTGCACCTGAAACTCATAAGGGAGATTTTTTAGAAATTAAATCAGGCCCTGATCAGGTGGCTCATTTGGTTGGCGCTTCATCCCATGCACCAAAAGTCGCAGTTCAATCCCAGGTCAGGGCACATACCCGAGTTGTGGGTTCAATCCACAGTCAGGGTGTGAAGGGGAGGCAACCAATGAATATTTCTCTCACATCGATGTTTCTTACTCTTTCTCCCTCCCTCTTCCTCTTTCTCTCTGAAATGAATGAATATGTTCTCAGATGAGGACTAAAAAAATTTAATCACTTGGTAGATTCTAGACATCTTCATTTCTTTAAAGTTCCCCAAGCGCTTCTAATGTATAATTGGGGTTGAGTATCAGTGACATAATCCTACTCTCTCTTATTATTATAAACAAAAACAGCTTAAGCCTAAGAAGATTCAGTTACTTGCAAAGGGTCACACATTCAGTTAAGGGCACACACTGCTGAGCTAGAAGCTTTAGCTTTTTGACTCCCAGAGAATCTTTTCTGACCACACTCATATATTGTCTCAGCTCACCGGGTGTATTTCAAACAGAAAAAGGACATTTTACAGCTAGTACATCTCACATGAACATATATATCTCACATGAACATATATACTACAGACATATAAATACATATATACTTATACACATACATATATACAGGTTTATGTACATGTACGTATGCATTGTTATATATAAATATTTATGTATAATTTCAATTTCTGGAGAAAAGTATAGAATGAAGAAGAAATTTGTCCACGCATTATACACTTTTAAAAAAATCTTTGGTTGCACACAGACTGTTTACTCATTGAAAGATAAGGAAAATGTCTTAATATATTTTGGCACTTTTTAATAAAAAAAAAAGAAGATAGGATTGTCAGAGATCAGGGTGGAACTCATCTTGTTTAGCCCATTCATAACTAATCCGGAACAGACAAAGCGCAGGGAAACCCACAAATCGCGAGTTTTCGGGCAACACTAAGCTCGTGCAGACGGGGAAATGCCGCACTAGCAGGAAGGCAGGCACGGGGGGGGGGGGGGGGGGGGGGGGGAGACTGTGGAATGAAGATGTCATCAACATGCATGAGAGCAGGAAATCCGGCCTGAAGCTCCACTGTGGGGAAGAGGGTTAGGATGCTTCTGGGGGAAATAATACTCTAAGTGTAGATTATAAGTTCTGGCATCTCGCTTATGCTCCTGGAAAGTGACCTAATAAGTTAATTTTCAAAAACTGTTATGGCCACAAACCCTTTATATTAAAGAATCTGTGGGCCAATGAATTTTTGCTGGATTTAATGATCAATGTCAAAATGGTAATAAAGAAAAACTGAGGCCAGTTCTTATAACAATCTAAGATATATGGGATCTGAGTTAGTGGTAGTAACAGCAGTATTTAGGCAGTAAGAGTTGGAATGGTGGGAATGAAATTATTTTCTGTCTCATTACTTCTTCTCTGGGACACCCCAATACTAATGTAATTTTTTTTATGATACTGGTAGCAATGCCTGCACTCTGTATTCTACTCTGGCATGATCCTTTACTGTAGTTGTGAATAAATTCAATCCTACTGAATAGAATGAGCATACAATTTACAGAGAAGAAAAAGTACGGAGAGGAATAAGTAATTGTTTTGCTCTCTAAACTGTCCTGCAGAGCCCCAGTACACTTCCACGGAACTCCAGAGGTCTATAAAGTATAATTTTTTAAAGCAGGACCTAAAGAATGCAAACGATTATTCTTTCTAAATACCAGCCTGATTTATGACAATGATCAAAAGCATTAACAAAATGCAGGGAATTATCAGAAAGAAAATAGGAGATGAATTCAGAAAACGCTATCTCATCCCAGATCAAGACAGTCCAGGTAACTCAAAGGCCCAGAGACGACGAACCGAAATGATCAAAAAGATGAAGTAGTTTCTACCTGAAGACATACTGGGCTAGTAAAATCTCTTCAGTCTACAAAACAAAGATTAAGGGAAGAGGGCAAACTCTTAAAGCCCTAGAAGATATAGTAAGGATGAACATAAACTCATTAAATCCTGGAAAAGTAACACTCGGAAGGGCAAACTCAGGATCTATAAAATGAAGTTCTGCGTTACTCCCCGGTCCACTCATTCCACCCACAAGCAGCGTCTGAGCGCCCCTTACACGCCTGCCGCTGTGTGCGGTGCTGCAGCTACGGAGGGAGCGAGGGAGCCACAGCCCCTGTCCTTGCACCACTTCGACTCCATGAGAGAGACGGCAATAAACAACAGTTTTTACAAATCAGTATTTACTCGGTTTTAGCAACTCTAAAATTCCATTAATGGCAAGTCGTATCACTAAATGTAAGTCACCATTCATTGTAAGATATCTTCCAGGCTCAGAAGGTGTAACATATAGAAAATATCTGAATTTTAGATTGACAACCCAACAGTTGATACAAGTGCTAAATGTGCCACGAGAGAGAAGGGGTGCCAGGGAAACACGTATCCATGATGGCTAAACGTGGGCGTGAGGGATGGCTTCCCTCAGGCAGTGGCCTTGACTGTGAGTCCTGAAAGGTACCCAGGGCAGACAGGGGTGTGAAAAGAGGAAAAGGCAATGCAAGGAGAGGAAACACTGGCAGCTATGCCGCAGAGTCTTTGTGTTGTTCTTCAGGCACTCAGAGCTCTGAAGAAACTGAGAGAGTTTCTGTGGTCAGAGAAAGAAGGGGAGAGGGGCTGCGGCTGGGGCTGGAAAAGAAGGCAGCGCCGCCGCCATTGCCTGTGGGAGCTGGGCAGGCAACAGAAATAAGGGACGGAGACAAGCCCGTGAAACGGAGGATGCTGGGGTCTGCAGCAACCCGAACAGGGCACGGCCAGCTGAATGATATGTGGTTCCAACGTTGTCAAACATTATGTGAGCCTTGCAAAATATTTCTGAAGACTGTATGTGGCCCAAAGGCTATCACATTAAAGAACCGGAAATTTATTATGAGAGTAATCGCAAGCCAGAAAAAGAATTTACGTTGGGGTGTGAGGAGAGTCAGATTTATGTTTTCAATGTAGCATCACTCTATGTATTGTTAAATGAAAAAGCAAGGTGCAAAACAATGCATGTAGTGCGCTGCTATTTGTATAAAGTGGGGAGGAGACCGAGTGAGAGCCAGAGAAAGGACGGGGGAATATGCTTGGTGCTTAAATGGGCAAAAAAAAAATTTCTGAAGGACATCTAAGAATCTGTAAGATGATTACCTCTTGAAAGGAAAATTATGTAAGTCCATAGTCCTTTCCGGGCTTTGACCTATGGAACCAAACTACCTATTAACAAAACGAGTGATTAAGCTGAAACAACAAAGTTAGCAAATCAATGAAATTTCACTTGGCTGCTGTGATACTAAAGGAGAAAAAAATGTGCCATTCAGGAGGCTACTGCAGTGGTCCAGGCCGAAGCTCATGGCGATGCTGACAAGGCTTGTAGCAGCCAAAGTGGGAAAAAAATGCATTTAAGAATATACACCCAGTAGGACTTGATCACTGATTGGATAGAAGGGTGACGAAGAGCAAGGTGTCACGGTTTCTAGAAACCATTTGGTGAGAGTTACTGAACTGGGGGAGAGGCTGGTGGTGGGAGTGTGCAGAATGGTTTCAGTTTTACATGTTTGCCACGGCTGTGAGACATGCAAGGGAAGATGTGCAGACAGACAGATAGGAGTCTGGGGCTCAGTGGAGAGGCCTGGACTGGAACTATAATCCAGAGAGTGCCCCTTTTAAGTCAGGTTCCTTGGGAAGCCGACTCTGAAATGGACATTAGGAGTTTTGTGTGTAGGAGGGTTTGCTGGGGCCCTCCTGAATCAACGCCTGCTGGGGAGTGAGGCAAAAGGATCAGTTGAGAAAGGAGATTGACAGGTCTGGGGCTGAGAAGGCCCTTCAGAGTTGCCCTGCTTTGGGACAAGGGAACCAGTCCGCAACACCAACTACACTGACCATCAGTAGACATAGGCTCCAAGGGAAGGAAGAGAGCATAAGTAAGTTAAAGAGGCTCTTAAACTAAAGGTAATTTCTGGAAACAAACTCACCTAAGAGCTGTCAACCCCTACACTACCAGGAACTTGGGGAGTGAGGGCCTCAGCCCTGTGCCAAGGTTGAGACCTGGGCAGCACAATGCAGCACCCAGAGGTCAAATCTGCAGTGTGCCTGTGCCTTTGTCCTTTCTGTGAATGCATTATCAGCGCGTGATCTTCTGCTGGAGTCCCACACAGATCCAGAGATGCCTCAGTGGGTGAGTTCTCCTTTGCTTCTTTTAGGATCTTACAGGTTTCTCCACTGCTGCACCAATTTCTATATTAGTTCCTTGGCCCAGAGTTTCCATACCTGGTAGGTAGAACAAAACCAAGCCCACACCATTCCATAGAGAGAGCTGCTTTATAGAGTGTAATATTCTGTTTTCACCCAATGGCTCAAGCAAGACAGTTCCTATTTGAGGTTAGCATTTTCCTAGTCCTCATTCCCAGACAAAAATGTAACTCCAATTCCTGGATTCATGTGAGGAGTCCACTCCCAGCATCCCCCTGTATACAGGGGCCTGGAACCCTGCCTGCTGCCACTGCGCTGACCCTCAGCCTCACAGCCTAGCCCCAGCTCAGGCTTCACTACTGCTACGGCCATTGCACCTGGCACGGTGCGGTGTGCTGCATTGTAGTTGTGGGCTTCCGTGCCTTCTCCTAGGCCGAGTTCCTCGAGGACAGGGCCTGTGTGTCTGTGCCCCATCGCAATGCTTCCCGCAGAGCCCTGCAGGCAGATGTTCTTGTTGGAACATGTATGTAATCTCGACGTTCATGGATATAAGGCTTAAGTAGGGCCTTCTTCACCCCTCGCTGAGTTTTTCATTAATGAATGGATAACGAGGGTGGAGAGCACTACACAGAGGTGCCCCTTTTTCCTTTCTGCTCTTTAAAATCAAAAGAACAAGCCAGGCCTCCCGGAGGCAGAGGTCACTCGCACGCAGCAACTCCTGTGCGGCCCTCAAGTTTCATATTCTGCCACCTCAGCTTCACAGGCCAAGGCAGAACACGCAGCAGGAAGACTCCCAGGTTTTTAAAAAACATTTCCTTCGAAATGAATATGAATACACCATAGTCTTTACACTCTGCAGGAGCTCATCCCCCACTGTAGCTTTGGGGAGCCTGCTCCTTCTTGGGGATACAATCTGTTGACAAGGGGAACCTTCTGGCTCTTCCGAAAGGCCCCCAGTGGATGGAGTGGCTCCCTCTTTGGAGCTCTATTACATTCAAAATGATGGCCTTTTAAAAGAAAATAGGCATTCAGGAATTGGTTCCAGAACCCAAATGCCTGTGTGAAACGCTGCCTTCTCTTTGAGGCCAGGCAGCTTCCAATGGCTGGTCCGGGCAGGGCGGGCAGGGCGTGTGCCCGGAGGCTCCACGGCCACTGCCAGAGGGGGGTGGTCACTGCAGTGAACCCACTGCACACACTCAATAGGAAATACGTACTTTTGATGTTGAAAGAACCATGGGGAGAAAATGATATTTTTATAAGTGAAAGTGTTTAATAAGTAAAATCATTCACTAAGTAAAATATTCTCTGAGTAAAATCATGTTTTCCTTTAATGTCTTTGGCCAAGTATCAATTTCATCAATAACAAAAAAAATCTGGCTGAAATCCCCCAATATTTAATGGCCATAAGATTCTCAATATTTATGCAGTGAGCATTTATTAATTGTTTACTGTGTGCACTGAACCTTAAGGAGGCTCTGTGGAGGCATTTTGTCCAGTAAATCTTTGATCTCAAGAAGCATTTTTTTAAGGTTCCTAATTTATTTTGTGGCTAGCTCAGGAGGATAAAAAATGTCTTAGAATTGCTAATCCAGTGGAGATGATTTAAATTACTCAGGCCTGTGGAAGGTTTTCTGTTAAATTATCTGTCCGTGCCCTTTCACACATTTGTGCTGTTAAATCACAGAGTATTTTCTCAGTACAAAATCAGGGATCCTCATTAGAAGCATCCCCAGGTCTCTCAGCGAATCACATGGAATGAGAATCCATCTTCGAGTTAGAGTCAAAGTCATATATCTATCTCCCCCACACTATCTGATGCAGCTTTCTGCTGCTTTCTTGGGTGGCCAGTCACATGACAGATTTATGACTTTGAGACAGGAACTGAAATAAAATTCCTATAATACCCTTAGAGAGAAGGCGGATTGTCACTGTTGAGCATTTTAGTCCGTAACTTAATTCTTTTAAACTTCCCTCCACCCTCAGTTAGCACTATGAACTCAACCCCAAAGAGCTGCTTAGTTTACCTATTGAATCCACAATACTTCGAGATGCTGTGGCTTTGTGAATTTTCTTCCAAGGATTTCAGGCGCTAAATGATATAACATATACCCTGGTAGAGTTCATTCAATACTCTAATCAGCTACACTTCATGTGGGTTGGACTCTAGGAGCAGGACTGAAAAGCAAAGCATACGGTGTATCCAGAAAGTGCACCTTCTGATGGCATTCTGGCCCTGAATTTGAAGGCCAGACAGTACATCCTTAGACATCTATTTTCAGGTGGCTGTGAACAGCACACAGGAATCCCCCAGCCCAACCCCTACATCCCTGTCCCCCTGTAACAGTTCCATGAAGCAGAATGTTTTAGATGTGGGACTTCCACCCCAAACGTCCATATCGACGGTGACAGCTGCCTTCCCTGAGTTGTCATTTCATGGCAGTTTCCCTTTCTGACTCATAACTCAGTGAACGGCCATTCCATCCTTCCAGTTGCTCAGACCAAAGCTGTGGCGATATCTTTGACTCCTTTCCCTGTAACTCAGCATCCAGTGTGTCAGTGAGTGCTGTGGACTTTGCTTAGAAAATATATCCAGAATCCAACCACTTCTCACCACCTCTAGCACATCTACACTGGTCCAAACTATCATCATCTCTCTTCTGGATTCCTGCAAGAGCCTCTACTTGAATTCCCTGCTCCACCTTCACCCCTAAGTGTCTCTGCTCAGGAGCCAGAGCCTTCCTGCCACCACTTTAGCCAAATCACATCACTCTTCTGCTCAAAACTCAGCACTAGCCCCCTTGCACCCAGCCCTCACAGAGTAAAATACAGGGTCCTGACAGCAGTCTCCCCGCCCCAATATTTAAGTTGACATCTTCCCATCTCACCCACTCCCACACACCTGTGCCAGCCTCTGTGATGCCTTTGCAGAGTCACGAACATTCCTTTCTTGGGGTCTTTGAACTTCTGTGCAGCCTGACTGGACATTCTTCTCCCAAACAACTTTCATCTCTTTACGTCTTATCCCAAAGGTCACATATCTAGCAGCCACTACCCTGATCACTCTCTAAAACTGTGATTCCCCACTCCTGGCATGCCTCATCTCTTCTCTGTTTCATTATCTCTCCCACACTTACCACCACCTGACAAACTATTTATTTACTCATGTATTTGTTGATAACCTGTCTCCCTCCACAGGACGGTAAGCACCATGAAGCCAAAATTCTTGTCTAGTTTGTTCTCAGCTGTATTTGTAGCACCTAACAAAAACACTGGCATGTAGTAGGTGTTCAATGTATATCTAAGCAATGAATAAATAAATGAGTGAATGAATGGCTTGTTGGACTATGTGCTATGTACTTTAGAACCCTAGGTTTTACCATGTTTATTCCCTGATAATCCTCAGCACACACACCATAATAACATCTTCAGAGTTTGTAGCAGCTTTTAGTGAAAGACCTCCAGCATCCTTTTGGATTGAGCTCTGTATTTCAGAAAGTGAGCTTATGTCGAGGTTCTATGGGCAGACAGGCCCATGTCAGTAGATTGGGTGGGTGGGGGGAGGGGCTGATAGTGCAATGCTTTTCGTCTGTGGGCCTAGAGCTAGTTTTAGAGAAGCTAGGGCATGGAGCCATTCCGGGAAGAGAGAGCACACGGGCCTCCATGTCCACATCCGCCTCCATCACCAGCTGCACACTCATGTCCAACACCGAGCGTTTCTCCTTCTCCAACAGACACTCCCTCAAACAGGAGTATCGCCGCAGGAAAGAAACTTTCCGATGGAAACTTGGGAAGTCAGAGGAATGTGCAGTATGTCCAGAGATTTGTGTTTTGACTTGAGATTGGTTTTGGGTTAAAGTAGAAAAGGAAAGTTGATAGTAATACGTCTTTTGAGGATTCTATTTTTCACAAAGAAAATAAAAGCAATGTGAAAATAAATACCTGATCATCAGCATTTTGTTCAGTAGGAATATGAACATTTTTATTGGAGTTTGTGTGTGTGAGAAAGTTAAGTAGTGAAGGATAAAATAACGTAAAACTTTTTTTTTTTCAAAATAAGGTTCCTTAAATAGATCTGTTCCCTCGGCTTCCTTTTCTGTCACATAATCCCAAATGATCAGTTCACAGATTAGTCAACTTTGTGACAAGAAAAAACCAGCACCATTGAAACCAGTGTCTCTCACTGAAGCACATCAGAATTACCTAATTCTCTTCCAAATACGGAAAATCACCTACAAATACTCTCCAAAGAACTGATAGAACAAAAGTATAAAGTTTAAGTAAAAATTGCTGCAAGTTTGCATTTGCCTAGATGTTAGATTATTTTTTAGAAGACACCGGCTGCTGTGATATGAGAGATAGATTAAAATTACAGGGTTCATTTAGGCTAAGAAGTTTAGAGAGACACAAGTTCCTCAGTGACATGTCTACCATTTTTACTACGGTTTCTCGTGACAGTGACTACTTGGGAGGAAGCACGGCCTGTGGACTGGAGGGGTCGCTCCCCATGAAAGGGCACTGTTTTCTCACCCTCTCACTTCTGCTTGTGCTATGACTGCAGTGCAACTGCACAGCCCTTTAGAGCAGAAGTTGTATCTTACGCTGCCCTGGCATCCTTGTAAGATGGCAAGTGTGGAACCAGACACGCAACAGGCACTCGGTAAACACCAGCTGCCTTAACATTGCTGCTGGCGGTTATTTGAAACTCTGATAGGGGTTTTGGCACTGTAAACAGGCGAGGAAGGATTGTCCTGTACAAGTCAAGATGCCCTGTGAAAGAGTGAAGGACATACAGGGAAAAGAAAATGAGGGGACAGACTGGAGCACATTTGTGTTAGATGGCAGAGTGAACGCATTTCAGGAGTTTCAAACAACACGCTTAAAAAAGTTAGCTTTACAATAGGGCTTTTGAGATGTAAATGCAGAGCTAAAATAAATTCTTACAGTTTTCATCCTGGGCAATGCATTGTAAGGGGATCCCAAAGAAAGACGTATAGCTGTCATTGTACCACACCAGGAGCTCGGTGCCCCTGGGAATATCTATACAGGCTCGGTAGAATATATTCGACCTATTCAAAACAAAAGAAAACCCAGCTTAGTAATATGTAGGACTCACGTGCCCCCATCCACATTTTTATTGCCCCCCAAAGTTCTGCCCAGCTCTGCCTAAACAGTTCCTGTTTGTAACAAAATCGACGCCCACCTTATCGTTCCCAGAAACCAGTTAGAGCCTGTGACCCAGCAGGATAAAGAGTTCACAGTTTATTTCCACGGTGTCCCTTCCTAGTGTGTCTCAGCTGCAGAGACAGGTGTTTGGCCCAGGAGACAGCAGAAAGGAAGAGTCCATTAAAAAAAAAATCCCACCTCACACCGATGAGAACACTCTCCCTCTTGGCAAAATGCAGACATTGATGCCTCATCCTTGTATATAAATTAATACTATTGATTTCTTCTTTGAAGGAAAAGCATTATGTACCTTCTTGCAACTTGGCGTTGGGAGTTCTCAAATTTGTAATGAAATTAAAGAGCTCTGTGATATAAGTATTGAGAAAAATAAAAATAAAAATAAAAATCTTCCCCATTGTCTTCCTTCTAAAGTTTGGTACAGGACAAGGGAAAACCCCTCATGTGAAACGGGTGGCAATTCGATAAATACGAGAGGAGCACTTGACTCTGGTTAAAAGATTACACTCTGCAGTGGTAGAGTGAACGTACCAAGAAATAAGCCTTCTTTAATAACAGCTTTGATACCGTAAAGAAAAATCTACAGATTAAAAAAAAAATGAGACCTCGACTGGTTTTCTCAATGAAGCATTGCTGCAAATATTAGCCTCAAGTTCAAGATAAAAGTGTTTAGGGTTGGTGGGCCTTACATTCCGCCTTTCTGGGAGGAACTGGCTGTAGCAAGGCAATTTGTTCCTCGTACACTGCAGACAAGGAGGCGAATCCCTCACCACATTTTTCATGGCAGTGAGATATGCACTTGTCAACAGATTCTGTCACCACAAAGTGGCTCTTGGCAATAGGATCATAAAGATCAATAAAAAAGTGCAGATTCTCAATATTTTACTTGCAGCTGCAAAAATTTCATTTATCTTGTTATTTTCCTTACTTGCTGCCATTCTGTCTCACGAGGGCACTGCTAGCTAAGCAGAATGTTTTTTCCCAACATTCTATGAATATCTGACAAAAACTCCAGCCAGTCGTCCGGACCTCACTACCCTTCCTCCCTCTTCATCCCTGAGAGCTGTGCATTTTATTAATTCTTTCCACTGCTACGTAAAAAAAAAAAAAAAATCAAAATTGGAGTCAAGCTATAAATCACTGGCATCTCCTAACTTGAGAAAAATTGAGTCTACTTTGTACTTCACCCTTGTAACATTTCATCTCTCGGTTTGGCTTCCCTTAATATAAACACAGCGCCCGGCAAATGAATGTGCTAAAACCAAATGACACACTTTGCCGCTGAAAGAGCAGAACTGTTTTCAAGCAATGGGTGGTCTTCTGAGGCACGGAGTCGGCAGAAAGGGGGAAAAAAAAAGTGTAAGCGTACACCGTTCCTTACAAGCGGGCAGAGCTTCCAAAACTCGCAGAAATCTCTGCATGTTGAAGCACATCAAAGGGATTTTTCCCTTTTCAGATAATATTTCCTTTGCTGACATGTATTTAGTATTGTGGTTGGATGACTCATAAAGATAGCTTCATGGCGTCCCAACACAGTTGAAGCAGAACACATGCCAACAAACATTATTGTCAGCCTCAAAATAAAAACAAAACGTTCAGCTAAGGGTCAATCAATCAAGGGCGCTTTGAAGAAAATTCCATTTAGATATTACAAATCATAACAGAATGAATCTAAACCAGCTGACTTTTTGTGAAGAGGACATTCATGTACAATAAAAATTAGGCTGGCTCTTCAGGGTCCAACTTTTCTATTTTCTTACTCTTGGACGTAGTCGCTGGTGATGGATGCCAGTTTTTTAAATTGTGTTTTTGTAGTTCGTTTTATAAAGATCTGAACTAATCGAAAACAGATTGGCAGAGGGAACTTGAAGTTTAAGCGCCATCATGAAAGGAGAGCTGTAAAACTCACTTCGTATTGACAGATAGGTAAGGACGTCCTCATGCCCACCTTCCTCTCTGGGGTTTCTCGTCTGCCCGGATTCAGACTTGGCCTCAGGAGCTCCCTGGGCGCTCGTTCCAGAACCAGCCCAACTGTCTCAGCTGAATGGACAAGCACAGTCTTTACTAATCCTCTAGCTCCGAGTTCCATAAAGAACTTATTGGCAGACACGCGGCTGCAATAAAGGTGAGTAAAGGCCTGTACACAGCAGTGTAACCAAACACCGCCGCACACGCGTTCGTTGGAACCATTATTTCATGAAATGTCACTGCGTCGGAAACCAAGGCAGTGAAGCCACATGCTGCCCAAATAAGTGCCTTTTGAGCTGGAGACCTTCAGAGAGCAAGCCAGATTTGTGCAGCCTTTAACCTATAAGGGGAATAAAGCTCTTTCTCTCTCTCTCTCTCTTTTTTTTTTTTTGTAAGGCTTCATTAAAAAAAAAAAGAGGAAAGGAAAATAAATAGCCACAGGCAGGACTCCAAGTTGCCGAGCACAGGGCCTCCTGCTTTGATGTGTCAATGGTGCCTAATAAAGCTAAACAGTTGCTTCTGATTCTAAAGGGAGCATGGCTGTTTATAACTGAGGTCATATATTTATATGGCACATGTTTTCGAGGGATTTTTGAGAAAAGAAGGCTTAGTAGTAGGGCTTTTTTTCCTATGTGATCTGTTTCGGCCCTCTTGTCTCCACTCCAGCCTTCTTTAGCACCAAATGGAAAAGCTTGACCAACAGGTGCACTGAGCAGATGTGGCTGAGCATCTGCTTCTGAGTCCCCAGGAGGCCTCCCTATTGGAGTCTGAGAAATGGGGGTGGCTCCACCTTGTCTTTGGGCTTTGCTCCAACCTCTCAGGAAACCGGAGGCTTCCCCATGCTCTGGAACCACCTTGTCTCCTGAAACATTCTGAATCATCCAAGGACGAAAGCCCAGTGCATTGGCACCTTTCTAGGGATCATGAGAGGTTACTCTGGCTCAGATCTTGCTGCCGAGCATAATGGTTTTGGAAGAGTAGCCTTGGGAAGGCTGAGAGTCCTTGGTTTCCCAGGTCTTTGTGCAAAGGAGCTGTTCCTCCTGGGAGAAGGCCTGAAGATGGCCTGGGCTGAATCTGTGGGTGTGAACACTTCTGCAGGGGCATTTGGCCCAAGCCAGTGGGCTTGCTGGGCTCGTTCAGGTGAGGATGTGGAAATAACTATACCAAGCGCACTGAGGGAAAGAGGCCTTCTACTATGGTCTTTATTCCTGAATTCTCATGAAATTATGGTCGCAAGAACTAAGGAGATTTCAGAAACCTAGCAAAACAATTTCTGCCAGTCCTTGCAGGGCTCCTGCAAAAACCCCTGCAGAACTGTTTCAACACTAGCAGCAAGCCTGAATTGGCATATGCAGGCCCAAGGGCCTCAGCTCCGTAAGTGGTAAATTGAGATATACTTTACCTGTACTGAACTACTGTTAGATTCTGTTCTCCGCAGTGCCTTGCACATCGGATATACCTCATCCAGCTTGACTTACTAGGTTCCCCACCATCAATAAAGTGCTGTAGTGTCCCATCTTGGTCATATATCTAGAGAAGAGGTCAGAAGGTCAAGTAGTTAGAATGAATCATCAGCAATCATTTTCCCTGCTTCCCTTGGTGTCTTTATGTATCGGCTGCAAGAATTTATTGCCCTTAGGTTTTCTAGCGCTTATTGATGCTTGTGGAAACTCAACCAGGACAACAGGAAAATATTTTTTGGTGACACAAGTCAATCACACTTTTCTTATCAAGCCAATCTTCCCTGTATTAAACATATTTGTGGTATCTCAAGGATGTGAGTGACCATGTTTCCCAAAGAATATTTCATCTACTTTGACAGGCTACTCTTAAGTAATGAGCTGCTGGATAAACAAAGCAAGCTGAAAGGAGAGGCCACACTGACATGGCTGGACATCCACATTAAAGGCCCCCAGGCTCAAACACGTAACTGTCTGAAGGCACTCGGAGGCCGTAACTGTCTGCTCCACGAGCTGGATGACACCTGGCAGAAGGCAGTCGGAGAGTTAGGGAGCTGCAGAGAACCGGTAAAAGAGACTGTGATTTGGATGAAATAAATGGACTCTCACCTCGCAAAAGGTGTAGGACTTCAGCTGTCCGGACCTGAAACTATTAGGAGAGGAGTCATCAAAAAAGACAGACCCTCAAAAAGCAAAAGAAAAAAAACTTTTCTATGTATTTAAATGTCTTCACTGAGGTTGGTCTATTGACTATTGCCTTGGGTCATCTCAAACAGATTTTCTTTCAAGATGGCATTCAAGGAAGTGAAATCTGCTTCAAACCAGGCAACAAGCATGGGACAAAGTGTCCCGGAAAACAGCTAGCCAGCCGGGTACAAGTGGAGGCGGTGCCGATGGCAGAGGCAATCAGCTCCTGCTTCCACAGGCCAGGTCAGCGCTGGGCCCCCGGGGGGTGTGGTCTGTGGAGGAGTGGGAGGTCAGGGGTCAAACATGTACAGCAATTCTAGAAGGTCATTCCCCATCCAAGGGGCATCCAAGAAGCCAGTGGTACAGTTCTCAGAAGGACCATCATGACATTGGACCTTTGCAAATAAAATCAGCAGGGGGACCTGACAGCTGCTGAGGTGTTCCTGAGAGCATCCTGAGAAATCATGTCTTTCTCTTGCCAGTCAGCTTTTCCACTTCTTTATAAATAGTCACAGAGTATAAATCTTACAGTCTCACTGGTTACATTGGGAACCTAAAATTAGCGTGGTCATTCATATTCATTTAGCTCAGTATTTCTATACAGAGGGCCAAAGGTGCGGTGCTGACAATCTCTTTTTCTTCTTTTATCACCATTTAAAACAGCTGATTTTTTTTTTTTTTTTGCTTTTCTTGAACTCATTGGTCTCCACCCCAAACCTTTCCACTAACCCCCACAAATAAAAGATAGACATCAATCTAATAAATACAACTGTTTGGGAAGTTATGACTATAGCACGCCAGTTTTCACAGCAGATAATCAATGTAGCCTGAGAAGAATGAACACATTCCTATATTACATTCTATTTCAGATTAACGACTTCTTTAAATTCCCAGTTTGGGGATGATGGCAGACAATGAAAACATTTCATGCGATTGGTACATCTACTACATGAGCAATCTAATGACACACTTCGTATTTAGATCAGATTACACTGCAGTTACTTTATTGTTGTTTTTGCTTTTGTTTTAAGAAGCCGGCCCGAAGACTGAAGGTCTCAACTCTGAGCCTGCCATCGACAGCCCATGGAGCAGTGAACGAGGCCACTCGTTCCTTAAATGCCAATGTTTGGCAATAATGGAGCCAAAAATGTTGACGGCCCAGCCCTCCGCCCTGTCCTCTCCCCGTGTACAAACACACCTTCCATGAGGACTGCTGGTGAAAATCGTTATGAAGCATTTTGAGAAGTTCAATTTTCCTTTGTGCTTCTAGCCAATGTCACCAACAGCCAGGAAAACGCTAACATTTATATGGAGTGGGTGCTACCTTCTGTGTTAGCTCATTTGAATGCCAGACACTAGCCAGTCAGTCTTGCAAATCAGTCGAGTATAAGAAGTGTTTCCTCCTACACTCTTATTTCAGCAATAATTTTCTTAAACTAAGCGTGCAGGAATCCTGGAATGACTGTCAGGATTTTTCCAAACATCACACAGTGTAGAACACGGCATGATGCTGAGCCTCCCTGGCTTCAGTTAATACTGATATTACACTAGTTCATGTGAAGCTGTGATGAAAACCCCATGCCCATAACTGTGCACCAGATCAGAACTGAGGAAACTCATTCTACCATGACGGATCCTCTTCTTTCCCTCAGCCCCCAGAGCCCAGCTATCACCAAATCCAGGTGAATTTGCCTCCCAAACTTTGCACGTGCGTCCTTCTGTCCCTTCTCCAGTTACCGTCCTGGCCCAAATCAGCCTCCTTTCTCACCAGAAGTATTACAATGGTCTCCTACAGCTTCCCCAGGCCTCCTCCAACCAACTCTGTAAATGTAGCCAGAGTGATCTTTCAAACACAATCTGATTACCTCCACATCACCCAACTCTGCCCAAAATAGGAAGCTTCATATATGTCGTGAAATGCCAAATCATAACAACATATATTCACAGCATGTAGGGAGCTCATCGTGCTCAGATGGTCAGCACCTCCTTTCGGTTGCACAGGGAGGCCAGGCGTGAGTGCCTTTGCATTCGACGCAAGATAATTCTGGACCCTTTCTGTTAAGAGCTAACATTTAAACTCAGTGTTTCTTAAAAGAGAAGTGATGGACCAGAAGGCACTGATTCCTATTTCTGTTCATTCCACTAGTATTAAAAAAGGATAAAACTGGGAAAACACCCAAATGTGAGTGCTAAATAGAAAGTAAGGATGACTTGTCAAAAAGGCTCTGGGTAGTTTGGGCCCTGTCATGACTGTCCGTCACTAGCTCAACTTTGTCTCCATTTAAGAGCTCGGTTTAAAAAAAGCCAGGGGGTCAGACTTTGCACGTGACTAAGCCATACAAGGACACTGGGCCTGTCTGCATCCACCGACTGTAGATGTTCGGGGCTGATGTTCTGCCTCCCAGGAAAGAGGGAACTACATGTGGACATGTTTCAACAGGTTTCAGTCTAGGGTAGCAGCAACAATTTCAAGTTCGGGAAGTTGTTCCTGGAGGTTGCTTTAACATCTGTATTTGTGTGACGCAAAAGGGAAATTTTAAGTTAAATTCTAAGAGGACTAAAAAAATTTAGGGAATTTAAGGAGACAAATTAACGCCAAGAGAAAACGTTATTTTGTTTTCTTTACCACTTGAAAGATTTAAAATAAGCAGACAAATATTGAAAATCATGTACAAAGTGACTAGACAGTCTCCTCAGGACCTATGAAAACATTGAAAAGGTGAGAAATTTTATTTAGTCAAATAGTAAGAATAAAGACAAGAGAGTCAAATTTAGGTTAGGGAAAGATTCATTCTGAAAGAACTTGATAACAGTACAGTTTTCCTGAAAAGTGTGGGGTTTTGTCCTAAATGAACATGAAACAACCTAAGTTTGGATATTTACTCTGTCGTTTCTAAGGAGGCCAGAGAATTGACCCTCTGCCGGTAAAGAAACACATAGGTCACGCGGTGGGAAAAGGGTTAAGTTCTGCGATGGAAAACCCTCAAAACTATAGACAGTATATTTGGCATGTTTGTTTTAGAAAGCTAGTTCCATCACTGCAGAAAGGCGATACAAAATAGCACAGTCCTGCTGGAGAACACTCAGGCAATATGAAATAAAGCTGACAATGCATATCCTGTAACTCGACAATTTCATATCTAGAACTGTTATTCCAATGAAACTCTGATACATGTGCCTAAGGAAATAAGTTCAAGGGCATTCCTTGTAGAATTGTTCATAATAATTAGCATCATTAGATGAATAAATAAACCATAGTTTGTTTATTCAATAAAATAATATAAAGCACTTAAAATTACTGAACTGGTTCTGTTTGTATTAAGATCCAGTTCATATAAATATCAAACATATATGTTGACTGAGAAAATTAGATTGCAGATTGATGTGTAGGATACCATTTGTTAACATTTCAAAATCTATAAAATAACACTCTTAATGGTCTATCTTATAATAGTGTACATTGTGATATACACATAGCCATCTATCTATCTATATACATCGTAAAAGCCTGAAAGGGCACAGTGGAAGGATTCCTGGTAACTTCCTCATAGTACTGGTCTTGGGAAAGAAGAGAATGGAAGAAGACAAAGGGAGCAACTCTGGCTGGGTAGCTCAGTTGATTAGAGCTGGTTAAAGCATTGTCCTGATACATCAAGCTTGTGGGTTCAATCCCTGGTCAGGGCACATACAAGAATCAACCAATGAATGCATAAACTAGTGAGACAACAAATCAGTGTCTCTCTTTCTCTTCCCCCCTTTCCTCTCTCTCTCTAAAATCAATAAATTAAAATTTTTTAAAAAGAGAGAGGGCTTTAACTAGTGTGGTTCAGTTGGGTGGGTATTGCTCCATAAAGTGAAAGGTTGCTGGTTTGATTCCAGGTCAGAGAACATGCAGGGTTGCGAGTTCAGTCCCCAGGTGGGGCACCTATGAGAGGCAACCTATGGATATTTCTTTCCTTCTTCCTTCCTCCCTCCTCCTCGCTCCAAAAATCAATCAATCAATTAATTAATTAAAAGGGGAGATTAACACTTTATCTGGAATGCTTGATTTTTTTCCTAAAAAAATTCTGAAGCAAATATGGCACAGTGTTAACACTTACTCTTTTGGTAGCCTGTACACTGCCATTTATATAGCACACAATACGTGGTGCTTCTCTGATTTTTTCCCCAAAATCCAAAATAAATAAATAAATAAAAAGAAAACCTAGCCATTCTTTCTTTGTAGTTTAGTTTTCGCATGCATGATTAAACTAATGAAGCTGAGCATTTCACCCAAGGTTAAAAACTACACCTGTGTTGTCCTCCTAGGGAAAATAGTTCTGACATGTATCACTGCATTATCGACCACTGATTTCGTTTGTGATTGTTGCTGTTGCTATTTCAAAACCACTGTTTTAGATCTGTACTTTCTCTTCTATCTTATAACAATGGGAGCAGAGACATAAGTAAGGGTAAGAGCTTCTTTTTACCTTTTCAAGGGATTTTTTTTCAGTTTTCAATCCAATAACACTTACTGGGAATGCAACATATGTGACTGAAACAATGATCACAAATTCTGCTTCATTGTAATCCATGTACGGCAATAACAGAAGCCACCGTGCAAAGGCGGGTTTTACTGCAATCCTGGGTATTAGGAGGCACCACTTACTCTCATCATCTCATTTTCCTAGAATAAGAATCTACTTTGAATGAGAACAGCGTGAGTCAAGATGCACCAGCATCATACATTATAAACCCTGGCCAGGAGTGGCTTGCCCACGGCGTTGTCATTTATGAATGCTGCCAACTTACATTAACAATAATAATAATCGGAGAAACAATGTTAGCCAGAGACTGACTTGGGCCCATTTTAACCAAAATGCAAGAAAACCACATTGGTGGTCCAGAGCAGTCTGTTTCTCTAAAGTCAGGTTTGAAGACTAGTGGTTCTCAGGCTGAATTCAGGCAAATCACCAACATTGTTTTTCCTCCACAGTGCTTTGAAAATTTTACTTATTGTCTCATTTTTCTTTAAAAAAATCAAAATATAGGTCCCCGTTCTCTAGCACTCATCCACTGAAGCTGAAATAGCTTCAGAAGCAGAAATAGAAGGCGGCCCCCTCTAGATTGGCCATGTGCTTTTCTACTGGGTCGGCCAAAAAGCTGGTGTGGTTTTTCCCATAAAATAGAAGACACATTGTTCATTGTCACCAATAACTTTATTAATCTGGATATTTGAGGTATGTTGGCTACCTCTCAATTAATGTCTCGATTTGATCTCTAGCAACTTCAGCTGGTCTGCCTGACCATGAAGCATCATCCAGTGAGAAATCTCCAGCATGAAACTTCACAAACCACTTTTGACATGTTTGATCAGTCACAGCACCTTCTGTATAAACTGCACGAACCTTTTTTGTGTGTGTTTCAGTGGCATTTTTACCTTTTTTAAAATGATAAAAGTATAATATGCTGCAAATGTGTATTTTCTTCCATCTTCAATATTAAAATGGCTGCACAAAAATTCACCAATTTTGATAAGTTTTTTTAACTGCATGCTGATATGCCAGCTGCCACAAATCAGTCTAACAAAAAATGTTTTGAATAAAGGTAAAGACAACTAAGCGCTTTTAGAGCCATCTTATGGAATAAACGAAATCAACTTTATGGCCAACCCCATAGTTGCTACCACTCCCTATTGTCTTATAGGCTTCTTTACTAATTTACCTACCTGCCTGGCCTCTTTAAGCATCTAGGTGTGTAATCCCAGCTATAAAGGAATTACTGCTATTCCTGAACATCAGGCTATTACAGTGGGGGCCACTTTCAAGGAAACCCGTGTGAATGGATAGCCTGGAAACACTGCAAACATCGATCCCCCCTGTGCTGCCCAGAAGCATCATCTGACTGAGAGCCCAGCTGCTGTGCTGTAGTTTTCCAGGGTGTGGGAGAGCAGAGAAAAGCATTTGTGTCTTTCATTTTTAACAGCAGAGGCTTTCGATGATCTTTTAAAGCAAGGAATCCCCTTTAACTCAAAGAAGTCTTCGATGTAACAGACAGATACTATAAAAACTTGCCCTGGTCCACTATAACCACCAGATGAAAAGAAAGTTCCATGGTCCACTATAAAAATGGATAAAAAGTCCATCGGGAACACCCCACCAGCTCAACAAGCCTCACCTTGTTCTCCTGGGCAGCTCCTGGGATGTCACTGGGGGCCAGCAGTGAACTGAGGGACCCTGTTCGAAAAACCACAGGCAGCGCAATGCCTGCAGAAGGGAGACCCCAATGAGGAGGTCAGTCACCAGTTCTTCTGTTAGAACACTGACTACCCAGGCCTAGGAATTGAGAGCCTAGGAAAATCAGCTTTGGAAGGGACCTCAGGCATCGTCTGTTCCAGACTGACTGGTTTGTACCTAAGGAAATGAGGCCTCCAAAAGTTGGTGACTTAGACAAAGCAAAATGACTACCAGCCAGTGGCAGAAGGAAGCCTTGTCTCCAGGAATCCTCACACTGCCCTCCCCCTCCCCCGATCCTTCTGTCTTGCTATTAGAAGTGTGCTGAGGTCTCCCTGGTCTCATTTAATCCTGCAAATACCCAGAAGAGAGTCAATGATCTTAACAACTGAGCAGCTGACATGAGGGAGCACATTTTATGCCCAAACATCTAACACAGGGCCCAGCCTGTAAGAGGAGCTCAAAAAATGCTGAAGTAAATTGAACTGAATTTTCACAATAATTCTTTAGCTTCTTAAGAGATCTGAAATTTTATTCAGAGCTTGTGAAGGAGCCCCACTAAATGCAATTAAAACTTCATTCTAAGCCCAAACAGCCAGAGCTTATTAAGGAAAATATGACACCTTCCTTGGACCTAACTTCTTTCAATACTATGGCACGCAAGGGTGAATTTCATAGGATGATTGAAATGTATTAAATAATTACCACTGTGACACGGCGAGGAGAGAGAGGTCTTTGGGAGTTTCTGGTTTAGACCTCAGATCCCAGCACTGTTTCAGTTTTTTTCACAGCACATGGAGGACTCGGGGATGAACAGCTACAAAGATGGTTTCTTAGGTCTCCTCCCGCTTATCTCTACCCAGTGTAAAATACAAAAAATTGGGGTTTCAATAACCAAGTGTATTAGTAATTTGAGAAACTCTACTGAAAGAACACACTGTCTGCCAAGATGGATAGAAACGTTTTACTGTGAGAGTCCTCTGTGCCAGGAGGTGGAGGCGCAATTTTTGTAGACTGTGGGTAGCTACAGGCTACAGCATTGTTTCGACTATGAAAAGTTAAAACCAGAATATCTCTGTTGCTAAATAAAAAGATTTTACTTTTAATAGTGTGGTTGTTAGCGGAGACTTTCTCAAGTATCACCATGAAAACACACAATGGAAATGAATGGAGAGGACCGAGTGCAGAAGTTAAGAGCATCTATGTGGGTATCAGCTCCAACACCTGTCGGTTATAACTGTGGCTCCACCTCGGGTGGCAGTATGACTTTGAGCAGTTTTGTAACTTCTTCAGGAAGCTGAGACTGTCTCTTAAAAAAATGGTGCTAATGACGGGTCCTGTGTTTAAAGACCGATAGGAAAAATCAAATGAGCTATGGTGTACGTAAAGGACCCAGATGGGCACTGGGCACACAGTAAGAGTCCAAAGACCATCAGCTGTCCTTTAGGCCAACACTATAATTATACGGAAAGTGCCAGCCCAGGCATAATCTACTACTGTGCTCAGGGACACTGACCAGGAGATAATATATGCAGCGTATGCAAACTCATCATTGCTAAAGTTAGCAGACCATGAGTTCAATGAAGGCAGTCATGCTTTTCAAATATTTTTTATTTTATTTTATTTTATTTTATTATTTTATTTATTTTTTAAATTGATTATGCTGTTACAGTTGTTCTATTCCCCCCTTCATTCCCCTCCACCCTGCCCCCCCATCCCCACCATTACCCCCCTTTAGTTTATGTCCATGTGTCTCAAGTCCTTTAGGTTCTATATTTCCCATGCTATTCTTGCCCCCCCATCTATTTTCTATCTACTGTCTATGCTACTTATTTTCTGTACCTTCTCCCCCCATCTCCTCCTCCCTCTCCCCTGTTGCTAACCCTCCTTGAGATCTTCATTTCTATATTTCCACTCCTGATCTAGCTGTTCTTTTAGTTTGCTTTCGTTTTAGGTGTGGTTGTTAATAACTGTGAGCTTGTTCTTTCACTGTTTCATGTTTCTTTAACTTCTTTTCCTTAGATAAGTCCCTTTAACATTTCATATAATAAGGGCTTGGTGGTGATGAACTCCTTGAATTTGGTCTTATCTGAGAAGCACCATTATCTGTCCTTCCATTCTAAATGAAAGTTTTGCTGGATAGAGCAATCTTGGTTGTAGGTCTTTAGATTTCATGACTTGGAATATTTCTTTCCAGCCCTTCTTGCCTGTAAGGTCTCTTTTAGAGAAATCTGCCGACAGTCTGATGGGGACTCCTTTGTAGGTGATTGTCCCCTTAGCTCTTGCTGCTTCTAGGATTCTCTCCTTCATTTTAATTTTGGCTAATGTAATTATGATATGCCTTGGTGTGTTTCTTCTTGAGTCCAACTTTTTTGGTACTCTCTGGGCTTCTTGGATTTCTTGGAAGTCTATTTCCTTTGCCAGATTGGGGAAATTTTCTTTTATTATTTGTTCAAATAGTTTTTTCCACTGGTGGTTGTGTCTTTCCCCCTTCTGGTACCCCTATAATTCGGATATTGGAGCGTTTAAAGATGTCCTGGAGGTTCCTAAGACTCTCCTCATTTCTTTGAATTCTTGCTCCTTGACTCTTTTCTGTTTGGCCATTATTTGCTTTCTTCTGGTCCACTCCATTGATTTGAGTCCCAGTTTCCTTTTCATCTCTATGGGTTTCCTGTGGAATTCCATTCATTTCCCTTAATTTAGCCTTCATATGTTTCTCTAATTTGTGGCTATAATCAACCAGATCTGTTAGGAACCTGATGACCAGTGTTTTAAACTGTGCGTCTGAGAGTTTTGCTATTTCTTCGTCGCTTAGATTTATCTCTGGGGCTTTGAGGTCTTCCTGCGACATTTTTGGTCTGTTCTGGCCCTTTAAATGTGAGAAACGGCGCCTTGGACTCCCAGGTCGCTGGGTTGTGACGCTGGATGTGGGGGCGTGGTCAGAGCGGGGAAATGGCGGCGCCCTCTATCGCTGCTGCGGCCGGTCCAACCGCCCACTCCCTCGCTCGCTCGCAATCAGGCAACCGTAGTCAACACGCTGCACCGCCTCCCCACTGTCTCCTCCGCAGTCGCTCACCCGGTGGGTTGCTCGGTTGCTCACCAGGTCCAATCCTGCGTCTGGAACCTGCGCATCCGGATTCGCGTGTCTGGATTCCGCGCCCGGGTCCAACCGAGCCCTTCTTTGCAACTCCTCACCAGACGCCGGTTTCGCTGAAGAATTTGCGGGCTGAAGAATTTGTTGTTAGCGGACTTCCAAAAAGTTCAGTTTTCCATGTTCTGGTTGTGTTTTCTGATGCTAATATTTAGTTGTCCCTAAACTTGGTTGTGTGAGAAGGTACGGCACATCCAGCTATACCTCCATCTTGGCGGAAGTCCTCTCAAATATTTTTTAAATGTACCCATAGCTACCTTATACAAGGTTTTGTACATACCAGGAAATCAACTTCTGTTAAGAGAAGGAGAGGGAGAAGAAAAGGGAGAAGAGAAAAAAATTGGGATGACATAAGGGAAGTGTAAAAGTAAACCAGTCACTCCAGTTTATGTTTTTATTTCCCAGATGGGTCTATCAAAAAAAATAATAAAACAAAATATTTAAAATGCTAGAGGAATGTGAATACTATCTAGAAAATAATAAAGAAGCATTTCTCCCACCCTATATTCTCTGTTTCCTAAATTTAATGTCTTCAATTTAATACAATGTTATAAAAATGTCATCAAAAAGATGAAGACACCCACCACACCTTTAAAAGCATTCCTGGAGCATATCTGTAACGCCTGTAATAACTAACAGGTAATTATTACAAGCGTTTTCATTAATTATGGCTCGAGGACCCCAACAGACCTCTCCCTGAACGTCACCTATCCTGTAGGAATGCCTGACCTCTGCGGCCACCAACATTTCCCGCCAGAGGAGGCCCCAGCGTACAGTGCCTCATTCCCACACGAACGATGGACGTGCTGCAGGCAGGTACCCTCTCCGTGTCATCCAACGTGCATGGGTGAGAAGCAGGGGACATTTGTGGACGGCAACCTGGAGCTTCAGGCCAACAGAGATCCCTGTCTGCCAGGGTTTCCGGGCACTGCTGCCCAAGCCAGAGAGGAAAACAGAAAGGACACCACTGTGGTCTCTGAACGTCTTCAAACTTTCCAGTCACGCTAAATCAAGGCTTCAGAAGACAGACCCCCAACACGATGTTTTAAAAATGAGTGAAACCATTTGTCTCCACCTTAACACAACGAAAGAAGAGTAGGTCCTACATGTCTGCGAGGATTTTAGTTTATATATTCCTTTCACAAGCTTATTTGAGCCTTATAACTGACCTCGAAGGTAGGCTGGAACGTGACTCCGTTTTATAAGCGAAAAACTTTGGGCTGATGAGGTTAAATGACTTGCCCACAGTAAGGCAGTTGGTGAGTGTGACAAGGATGAAACCCTCCTGAATCCCAGGCTGTCCTGTTATTGCTTTTTGCTTCACATCCCATTTGTCCTATCAGGGAGAAATAGTACAGCTTTTTCTTTAAAAGCGTCTGAAATTCTCCAAATGAGAGCCATGAAAATGTTCACAATGATTAATAGTGTCATTTATAAAACAAACCCCTATTTTCAGAATAAATGTCAATGCAGTGAGAACTACCTAAAATTTACACAAAGCAACCACGTAATGGATAAAGACAACTCCTGGACACTGCATTAAACCACTCTCCCTCCACTGGCAATGTGCCATAATGACCAGGGACATCAAAACACGGGTAAGGCATATATTTGTGGAGGAAGATGCATATTTTATAGTGAAAGCTTCTTCATTAAAGCAAATATTAGCTACTGTGGCCATATTTGTTTGTGTTCAGTTTTTCAACTTTTTTTCTCAAGTATATAATACTATAGGGGTTTTTCCTTCATTTCAATCATTTCTTCCTCTTTCCTTCATTAGAATTAAGTATTTTTTGTTGCTATTTTTCTTAAGAAAACTCTTTCCTCTTGCTTTGGTTTGCAATATTTTGAAATGTTTGGAATGGCAAGATTCTGAGACGAGGCTTCAAAGGCCAAGTAATAAACGCCCCATAAAATAAATGAGTAATGGTTATATACACCGTTGCTGTATTTTCAGTAATGCTGATATAAAGCTATATACTGTACTTTGTCAATTCACATTCATCAAGTCTCAGAAATATTAGAAAATCATTAGAGGTTTATGTTGAGCTTGCAGATAATACTAACATATAAGTCAAGACTGAAATATGGTAATCAGAAAAACCGTTGAAAAGTGTCAATAAACTGTAAAACACCCATGGTGGGGTTTGCGAAGCCTCTGTCAGAGAGCCGGCCATGTGAAGACATGGAAATGGGTATTTTGGTCACGCTGCGGCTCAGTGGCTGCTGTTGTGAGTCAGGCCCGCGGAAGAGCCTGGGTGACTCAGGAATCCAGCACAGAGATCCGGGAGCTCCTGAGAGCCGCTGAGCATTTGGTGAGTCAGTCACACTTATCTCCGAGGACGCCAACGGCCGTCAGTACGAAGCCTGCCATCCATCAATCTGGAGTCCTCTTCAGACATCCCCTGTCTGTTGATCAGAGGAGGACTTTGGGGAATTAGGCCTCCATTATCAGGATTTTGCCTGTGATCTGAACAAGCCACTGAACCTTTAACTTTTCACTTGGCAGAAGCATAGATGCTGGAAAAGTCCTGACAGTTCATTCATTTTGCTCCATCCTGGAGCCGGTGGATGTCTGACTGGTGAGACCCGCCCTCTTTGATGTTGTACTCCTCCGAGAGTGCCCTGCTGTGAAAAAAATTTTATCCGTCCAAATTAAAGAGAAATATTTCTGCGTCCAGCTGTTAGCTGTGACATGTTTGCCATTTTTCAGGGCACTGGCCCGGTGCCATCCACAGGCTCTGCCGCAAACCTCCCCGCCTCCCTCTCCTCCGAGGCAGCAGTAACACCCACACTGCACGGCCGTCGCCAGGCTCCGTGGAACGTCAACACTAGAAAGGAAAATACTGCCATCCCGATCGCTAAGAGCAGCCTCATAAATATTTTCATGTGGCCATTTCTTTTTCTCATTTCTTTTCTTTCTTTTTTTAGTATCTTCATGAATGTCTTTCGTAAACTGCAAAATTCTTGGACATCATTCGCCCATTTAAAAATTGCTTCCATTCAGTTTTCCAAAAATCTAGTTTTTAATTAAAGTAAGCAACAAGAGGTCCTGACTTCTATTAAATATATTTACAAATGAAATGAATTTGGCGTCTGTGAAAACTTGTTTCATATGGAGAGAAATCTGCGTAAATGAAGAAAAACTCTCCTGAAAGCTTGTATAAACGTTTAGATCTAAGTAATCAAAAAAGCCTGTGTCTCCTCATATTTATTAAGTGTCATTGGGGGCTGATAAAGATTGCCGCCACGACCTGGGAGTATGATAAACAAAGGGCAGCTCACATTATTACCACCTTTTTCTCCCTACACTGAGATGAATGAGCAAAACCCCACAGCTCCTCGCGAGCCTCCCACTCCTGGCCCTTCTCACGCCTCTCCCTCGTTTTCACTTCTGCTGAGGGCCAAAGGGATCGGCAGAACCCGATCTCAGCACATGGTACCAGAGCATCCTGCCTGGAGAATAATCTCAGACTGAGTAGCACACATGCACAGCTACTCACCATCCTTCCTCACATCAGGAAAGGGGGGTTGTATTAAGATAAACAGTTCTAAAAGCATACTATACGTGAGAAAGTATCAATTTTGGAAAATAAACCGTAGGGAAATCTGAGTTAACATGCTTCTCCTTTTGGAAAAACAAAACCTTCGTTTTCTACCAGACAGAGAAGATGACCATTATCTTGCTTAAAAAATTCTAGAACTATTACCAGTATGAGCTGATGGAATCTGCACATCATTAATAATAGTTTACCATACAGATCGTCACTAGAGAACTATAAAACGACACCTTCAAGTTACGGCAGACACTGGGGCACACACTTGCATTCTCCATATGGTTCACACAATCTAGCTTATGGAGTACTACTTAACCCTTACTGTACTGGAAATGTCTGTTTTATAAATTCTACTGGGTGTAACAGTACACCGACTTTGGTGAAAACTATTACAGATTTTGTACTTCAACACGGCAGCTAGTGAAGAATACAATTTCTAAGCAGCTTGAAGCAAAGCCTAGGCATGAACTAATCTATTAAACAACAATCATATTAGCTACTTACAAGGCAGTCATAGGGAATGTCCCTTAAAATCCGGCAGAGGCTACTTCTATGTGTGTGCAGACACACACACACCATGCCCTAGAACTCACCCACCTTTTAAAGAACTTTCTGAAGACACAAAATATTTGTCCCAATGAAGTCATGGTTTCCTATGGTTTTACTTTCTTTTCAGAGCAGTCTACAGCTTTATTTTTTCGCTGAAATGTGTCACTCTTTAAATTATTATGTTTTCCTAAGTCTACAACATTCTTTTCCTAACCGCACCAATAAAGTGTGATTGTCAGGCACACTTTACTAGAGGGAAGTGACCATCTGTCCAGGGTACAAAACATATTTTTGGATCTTAAATAATTTAGGAGACATTCCTTACGTCAAGTCGAGACAGTACTGAGCATGCATGCATTTTCCAATTGGCACCGTCCTGCCCTGGATCACAGGACAACAGTAGAGACCCCACTGACCCTCGGGTCCAGCGCTCTGAAAAGTGAGAGTGTGAGGGTCACAGCTGTCCGACCAGGCAGGGCCCCGAGGGAGAGCCCCCTGAAGTCACTCTCCTCCCAAGATAACTGCTTACAGGAAAAACCTAATGAGATTCCAAGTCTGTCCTGAAACAAGTAATATGGGAGAAGGATGGATTTGGGCTTTTCTGAATCATTTCCTTGAAGGAAGGGCGTACCACTGTGCAGAGGACTAAACAAGCACACTGGTGTGCTGTAGGTCTCCTCCCCATCAAGGCCCAGAAAATAACAGGTTAGAAGATGATGGCAGTAGCCGTGAACCTTGAAGGCAGACTTCTGACCTGCCAGACAGCATTCTCTCCACAAACGTTTAGTAAGCAGCTAAATGTCAGCCACTAGGCTTAATGCTGGGCATTAAAACGTTAGGACCCAGTCCCTACCCTCGAATAGTTCACAGTTCAATAGGAGAGATACACACATAAACAAATCAGAAGACATTTATTCTGGTACCACAATCTGTAGATTTTTCCCATCTAAACTTTGGATATTTGATGTCTAGAATGGGTTCACTAAGTGTGGCAAGGGTCATCCTTTATTATTTTGCAAAAAGAACATCAGAATGGAAAGAGTCAAAGCTAGTTATTGAAACAAATTTTGGACTGTGAGGCAGCATTAAACAAAATGCTTGACTAAAATCTGCCAATCTGTAACCTCAATGAGGGTAAAGACAAAATCTGTCTTGTTTGCCATAATGTCCCTAGTAATTAACATAGCTTAGCTTACTGTGGTACATGGTTCAATAAATGTCTGTGGGTTGGTTGGCTGGATGGATGGAAGGATGGATGCATAGGTAGATACAAGGATGGATATCCACAAGGATACAGATTAAAGGACATGGTAACTTCTAGGCACCCAAGCACTAAGGGCTGGACCATGTCTCTCTGTCCTCTAGACAGGCCAACACAGCTAAGGCAGAGGTGAAAATCCAACCGGGAGAATTTTAAGTGATGCAATGTTACCTGAAAATGTGTGTGTGTGTGTGTTTAAGATTTTATTTTTAGAGAAAGGGGGAGGGAGGAAAAAAGAGAAGGAGAGAAACATCAATGTGTGGTTGCCTCTCACACACCCCAGTAGAGGACCTGGGTCACAACTCAGGTATGTGCCCTGACTAAGAATTGAACCACTGACCCTTTGGTTCACAGGCCAGTGCTCAATCCACTGAGCCATAAAATCTAGTGCTGGAAAAGTGTGCTTTGCTTCACTGGCTAAAATGAACGCTTCTTTTATTATTCTTCATCTCCCCCCCCCCCTTAGTTCTTTAGGGGTTTTTTTTCCAGCTTTATTGAGGTATAATTGACAAATGAAATGACAAGATGTTTGAAGTATACACTGTAGTGATTTGGTATGCATATACATTGTGAAAGGACCATACCTCCACTATTAATTAGTACATCCCTCACCTTCACATATTTATCCTTTTTTATGAGAACATTTCAGTTCTTTTAAAAATGCCCCACAGTTCTTTGCAGAGTTGAAGCTGCTGCAAACCAGTTGGATGGAGACTTCAGTCAACGGTGAGGCCAGAGACTACTAAGAGACTGGCACATACCTGCCTCTCTGCCACAGTTGGTAGCTCCTCCCACCCAACCCCTCAGAGTGTCCCCTGTGAGGGTTACTGTTGCTAGCCCTCACAGAATCTTCCCTGTAGGTGACTCCTTCTCTACTCTCTACCATGCTCCAGTCCCTCTCTGCTGGGTCCAATGCTCCCTTGCATCAGGATCCTGGAGCTGAGAGTTACCCCTGGCTGTAAACCCAGTCAAACTACTACTCCTGGAAAGAATGTTTGCATTTTGAGCTTTACCTTCAAGTGAGGCTTGAATGGGGGTACACCATTCCGAATAAAATTCAAAGTACTATAGCAAGTGCTGAAGTCATCCAGGGACAAATGACCATTCCTGGAACTCTTCCTATTGCACAGATGGCCCATTTTGGTCCCTGTAGAGATCCAGGGGGAGGCTTCTGGCTGTGTTCCTGCAGCTCTAGGGCAAGAGCACATGCTTCCTCAGCCGGGTGGAGCTCAGAGGAAAAGGTGACGGGTTCTGGTGACAGGGCGACCCCAGCTTCTCTGGCAGAGGAGTTTGGGGGGATCCTCCCCAGGGGGTGTCAGCGGGTCCTTTCATAAAGAGCCTCAGGTTTAGACCTTTGGAGTCACTTTTAAATGAGGTTATAATACAATCACACAGATGGACTGACAGGATTAAAAGGAAGCCTTTCTTTGCACATTCTTGAACTTGGGTCCTTTGACTGAACCACACTGCCTGTAGTAAGCCATAAATTAACATTTTTATAAATCCTATAATTAACTTATGAATAGCATAATTATATGTTTCTGGTATTAAAAGCATTAAGTTGTTAAAGGTAAATATTTAAGTACACCCCTATTTTTTGTAACCCTGTTTTAGCCTTTTCCCCCCATATATCAAGGGCCACAGAAAATGGAAGTGGCCCAGGCCTCTAAGCAGCCCTAGTCTGGGCTTGATGATTAAGCTCATTTCACACAGCGGGGCCAGTGTGCACAGGCACTGGAACGCGGCGCTTCCTCGCAGAGACCACTCTGTGTTCCCAGATAGGCAGGCAAGTCCACAAGGCTTGATTCCCCGGAAATCCAACCAAGAGATCCTGTAAACCTGAACGTCTGGGGCAGAGGGTTTGCAAATCCTCTAGTGAGCAGAGGCATGACTGTCAGCACCAAAGAAAAGCAACCACCTAATTACCACATTGTCATAACCTGTATGCTTCCTAATTCCTTATTAGGATTCACTCCTTTCCACAGGAAACACTATGAGTTCAAAGAGAAGCACAGAAAGATATCTTACACTGGGGTCCATAGAAAGGTTTCAGACAGGCTACAAGAAATCTCAAGATTTCCTGAAATCTCAAGAAAATAATGCAGGTACATCTAAGTTATCTTCTGGTACAATTGTCCACAAATTTTAAATTTTAGTAAATGCTGAAAGGGGTATCTACAAACACACACACACACACACACACACACACACACTCTCTCTCTCTCTCTGTCTCTCTACTGCAAAATCCCACACATTCAGATAGGACAGCACTGAATGAAGAAAAGGAGATAAGAATATTTATGGATGAATTCGAATTCTTGGGGTGTTCTATATAGTTTGGAGGAGATGCTCTTTAAAGATTGATAGGTTTATTTGGTCTCTGAGTTACTTGATCTCATTTTTATTTCTTCCTCTCTGTAGCTAGACACTGAGATTCTTATGTTCCTTTTACCATATTTTCATTTTGTATTTGACTGCAATTGTTTTGATGTATTGGCTTTGCCTAAATCTCTGACCACACTTCCAGGACCACTAGAAAAGTAAACTGGAATAGAGTCCTTTGGTTGGTTTATTTCATAAGACAGATATTTTCAGGTTAGAAATCATGCGAGTGGGTCAGGTGACATCATGCACCTCAGTGTTTCAGCCTTGGGGACATTAACCACTGCCTATTCTGGATTTAGTGAGGCAATGGTTACTAATACTCAAAAGCATCCTCTCTCAGCTTTGCTCAAACCCTTTCATGGCACCATTTTTTTCCATACTAAAAAGAAAGTAAATAATCACATTAAATCGGCCCATCCAATAGAACTACCTCCTTTGTAAGATATGAGTGTTTTATATTCTAAAGCACTGTTTATCTTTCTCTGGCTTATGCCTTTATGTTTCCTCATTTATTCATTAGTAGGTGAACTACAAATTAGGAATGCTGAGATCTAATTCTGACTTGGGCAGTACTAACTTTGAGATGTAGGTAATTCACTTCGCCTGACTCTGCATGTCCTACAGTGTAAAGTATGGACATTAAGGAAGATGATCTTTGAGATCCTCCAGCCCAACTTTTATGATCCTATGAATTAATGACTATATAAATGTGTCTTAAAGATAAGTAGGTAGCTGCTGAAACCCAGAAAGATAAAAATCCTAACACAACCATTTTGGGCAATAAATAAAAATATTCCAATGCCCAACAGGAGGGCAGAATAACATAAATCACATACTTTTCATTAGACCTGTGCAAATTTAATCATAATTTATACCTTCCATGCTGTAGAGTAAAACTAAGTCAAGAATAAACTCTTAAGCAGTTATTTTTTTTAAATTTCACGTAATTGAAAGTGAACTCAATTATACAAATGTGTAATGTATACACTTAGATTTCAGTGAAATGGAGATACAGTCATGGAGCAGAATCAGACAGCACGGGTCTTAATTTTGGATTCAGCAATTAGGATCTGTGTCATCGCAGGCAAAACACTTATCTCATTTGTAAGATCAGAAAGATGTTAATGCAACTTCAAAGCGTTTTTGTGAGGATGAAATGAGATAATCCACATAAGTGTCTGACACATAGTAAGTGTTCAATAAACAACACCGTTATTGTTGCTTTTTACTGGTGGATGTGGGTTTTCCTTTCCAAGACAAATTTCTTTCTACTTAAATATTTCTGAAAAACTAAGTACAGAAGAAAATGACAAAGAATTTTCAATCCTTGGATGTTGTGTGTTAAGCGGAATTGGACAGAGCAGGAATCTCAGCTCTATGACTTGAAGCACATTACTTAATATCTCTGGTTTGTTTTCTTATGTGTAAAAAGAGAATAATAACCCCAGAGGGTGTGCAAGGATTTACATAAATAAGGGATATTAAGGGTGGAGAAGAGTGACTGAGACCCAGCTACAAAAGAGAATTCCTGGAAAATAAAATGTTTTTTCTGTAGTTCAGTGATCCCATTATCTTAAATACTAAAAGTGCCAAATTATAATTTTTAAAAACCTGGATATGATTGTTTTGAATTAAAAATATATAAATACCAAGGTATTCTATAATGTTTAAAAGATTAATTGAGGCACATTCAAACCTGCAAATAAAGTTCCAAATCATCTCAGTTTTATTTCATTTTAGCACACTGGATTTCACTGTAAGTTAAAATAATAGTTTGAAGGGAAAAATATTAGTCCTATATCCTCAAAACAATCAGAATTTGATAAAATATATCAGTATATATTTTTACAAAATAATTCTGAGCTTGGGATATAGTTATTCAAAACTGGATTATAAAACCAAGAAAATAAGATCATGAGATGCCTCACAGAATTTATACTCTTCTCTATCTCAATGGAAACATTTAGTTTCTGTAATCACCCTAGTAATAACTGGCAGAAGTAATCCTAAAAAAGATAACTGACTGTATTTTTGCAAAAATATTTAACTTAGAATTTGAGGTTCAATTGAAAAGGGGGCATGTCTGGTGAAAGAAAGATCAGGCCATAAACAACTTCAGAAACAATAATACCTATAACTATAATCTATTTAAGAAACAACAACTTGCCTTCTCTTGATCAGTAAACCATTTTGGACCCAAGTCCCAGCAAGAGTAAACACAGGCCATTTCTCTGCCACTAACGGGAGGACTGAACATGAAGGTTTCATCTCGTTCACAAAACCCATTTCTCAGGCCTTTGCTTTCATTACAGAACAAAATTATGTAGCCTTATGAAGACATGCCATTTATTATTAGGTAAGAAAGAGTTTATTTTCTATAGACCATCTTTGCAATTTTTTGCCATAAGTTAAATACACAGCAAATTCTAAATGACATAATTAAAACCCAACAAATATCTTTTTATTTAAATTGAATAATTTTGTCTTGCTTAGACCCTGCATGAATCTTGGCTAGTTCGTACATTTTTGCTTTCAAGGATGTAATGTAACCATAGAAGATGTTACATCATGTAAATATATTTCAAAGATGGTATTAATATAAAAACTATATCACATAACCATAAAATGTTAAGATAGCTGCCAGGTTAATAACCAGATCGTTTTTCCAAACAAATATATATTTCATCATGTCATTTTGAACTTTTTCTGAACTTTTTTTTTAAAGAAAGAAAACTACAATTGAGACCAAATGTTTTGTAAAACAGAATACAGGCAAGCCGATTGGCCATAGATAACTTTAGGTTAAAGATGGCACTCTATCTTATAAATTGACTTTTTTTATAAGCCACAGGAATTATAATATGATTATGTTTTGAGCTTGCAATAATGCTTAGAATAGTTTTAATCGTTTGGTATCAGCTATGACTACCAATTATATAGTTCAATTTTTTTTTTAATTAAACGCAGGGCTGAACTGCAGTTGCAGTAAGAGCTACAATTATGTCAGCACCCTTTCACAAACACATTGCAAAAATGAAGTCAATTCTTTTTTAGCATTAATTCTGGTGATTGTTACAAGGGTAACAATAGAAAGTAAATATTTCTGTGAGGCATCAGAGGCGCTTCTCACAGTTTTACTTCCTTTGTTTTATAACCCAGTTTTGAGTAATTTACAGCAAATGAAGACCTTTCCTGCAGCATCCTTTCTGCCTCTGATTCCTACTCCTTCCAAGTCATCCTCCCCCATCGCCCACCTCAACCCTCGTGCTCCTCTTTCTCCTATTTAGTTCAGCTTATGTTGGCTCTAGAATCTCTATCTTCGCTGAATTCAACTCTGTGCCTATAATAACTTAAAGCCTGGAAACCCCCACGTTTTAAGGACTGGTTGGATCAGTCAGTACAATCAAAACAGGAGATGCGATGACTTTATGGACTTACGTCCCCAGGGTCTGCACAGTGGGCACACACTGAGTGAGGCCTGTATTGCCAAAGACGGTGCAGCATGCACCAATAAAGAATCGATTCTCCGAAGACCTTCCAAGAATAGCAAAGACCCTACAGCCTACATTGTCCACCTCCCCCTCTCTCTCAATCTTCCCACACAAAAAACAAAGTTACAGTGGGGGAAAGGGATGCTAATTTAAAAACACCATGGTAAGACCTAGCTTTCACTAAGTAGCATCTGTAGATGATGAGCTGTACTCCTTCTGGATTGTCCCTGTGTGGAGATCAGTTCAGAGACCACCTAAAAAAAGAGGTAGCTTTTAGAATCTACCAGGAGATTCCATGTTATCCTTCAAAACTGATTTGGGCCAGGCTCGATCCCTAGTTTCAGGGATAAAAATTTCTCCTTTCTCTTATTTGTCAAAGAACTGCAAATTTAATTAGAATTTTTGTCCATTAAAAAAATGACCTAGTACAGTTTAAAAAGCAGGAGGAGGGGACACGGTGGTTAACAAGGGTCAGTAAGAGGACATTTGCTACCTCTTCCCTCCGTGCCTCCAAAAACAAACCATCAACAGCACAAACAACCTAAACAAAGCTGAACACTAGTCTCATATGCCCGAATCTCGAACATTTGGGTTAGGTCCGCCCTACTTTAAGAAAACATGAGATACAAAAATCCAAATTTACAAGAACTAAAGCAGTGGTTCTGCTTGACAAAAAGCTTTGCCACAGTTTTCCTTAAAGCATGCAACTTCCCCAGAGCCCTGAGGTATGACTTGAATAAAACACATTCAAAGGATTTATAACGCTTCAAAAATACAGCTACTGTGTGAAGTAGGCTTTACCTGTGTGTACACACAGATAAAGAGAAGAGATGATATAGGCGCTTAACAGTCTGGGCTGAAAGGCAATGAGTAAATGTCCATATGCATGTGATAAGATAACGCGCCCGCTATCAGACCCGTTCCTGACATTCTGGTTTTCATATCTGCCTTTTCCTTCTAAGTGCGCTTCACACTTCCCTGGGCTCGGTGCGACTGCCAACAACTACTGCTTCTTTCTGCTCTTACGATTCCAGAACAGCATGTCAGATGCTTACCCAATACTCATCTGTGCTCTGATTTTTTAGTTATTAGACTAGGGAAAACTCAGATCTACAAAGTTTTTTACCTTTGAACATATAATCATGAATGCAAAAAAAACCTTTAGAGGAAACCATGCAGGCTGTCATAGAGTTCTGGCCTCTGTCAGTATTTGAAAGGGACAGAGCGAACCCGGAGTAGGCAGGATTTCCCTCACCGCAGCTTTGGCATAAATGATTTTTGCTTTATCTTTATACTATCTATACCATTACACATTGAATATTCTTCTTTAAATGATTCTAAATCAATTTTTCATGTTACCCTCACGGTATGCAATAATATTTATAAAATTGTGGACTTGATGTACTAAATACGAGTAATTTCAAATTCTGCGGATCTGCTGCTTTGCTCATCTATAAGTAAAATGCCAGGGTCCCTGTGAGGAGATCAGTTCAGAGACCACCTAAAAAAAGAGGTAGCTTTTAGAATCTACCAGGAGATTCCATGTTATCCTTCAAAACTGATTTGGGCCAGGCTCGATCCCTAGTTTCAGGGATAAAAACTTCTCCTTTCTCTTATTTGTCAAAGAACTGCAAATTTAATTAGAATTTTTGTCCATTTAAAAAATGACCTAGTACAGTTTAAAAAGCAGGAGGAGGGGACACGGTGGTTAACAAGGGTCAGTAAGAGGACATTTGCTACCTCTTCCCTCCGTGCCTCCAAAAACAAGTATAATGTGAAAATGCCAGGGTAATGTGAAAAGTCTCTTCCAAGTTCAAAAATTTGATGATCCCAGGATTCCTAGGGTGATTTGCCCAGTCACCTTACGCAGTAAACTGCAGCAGAACCAGATGCAGACCTCAGGTTGGTGGCCTCCTGATTTAGTCCTCCTCTGTCCTCATCCTACTATGCACACCAGTGTGCAAGTGACTGGGACGGAGCACAAGGGGCAATGACAGCAAGGGAGCATCTAGTGATTACCTTGTGCCAGGAGCGGGTCCAAGGCTGCACTGTATGTTCTATTCCTTAATCCCTGCAAGCCTCCCTTCAGCTATTTCACATGCTTGAGGAATAGTAGCATGCACGAGGTTAGAAAGTGAGGCAGCTGGGAACTGGGGCCCCAGGAGCCCGGAAGCAGCCTGTGGGCATTTGTCACAACAACATACTATGGGTCTGGGGTGCCTCTCCGCCACTAAGGATTCCACGCACACTTGGCTGGCAGAACTCTGAGCATGTGGGGTGAGCAGTGGGGATGGAGGGGAGAGAACGCTGAAAAATATTATCAAAAAGAACGATGGCTGGAAAATGATAAGGACAGTGAGCAAAGAAATACACTGCATGTACAGTATTTTACTTAAATTTTGCATAAGGATGAGCAATATTAAACTTTCTAATAGCACCACAAGTAACTGAAAAAGATCAAAATACATTATATTCCCAGCCTCTTCCCCCACACACACAAAATTAAAATTAAGAAAAAAAATTGTGGCCCAAATGTCCCCAAATAGTCAAATATAGTAAAATATATATATATATTTCTAATATGCTATATTTACTAGCTACTTAAATAGTTTCTAATTAGTTCTTTTTTTTTTTTTAATGAACACTTTCATTCTTTCTACAAAAGAACAGAAAATAACAACAAAAACCCTTTGGCCTCCCAGGTATCTACTTTGTAAACAGTGCGCTGCATTGGGTGGATAACATGGTGTATCTCACTGCCCTTCTAGGCCAACACGAACTCTATAAACACATTAAAACAGAGCAGAAATAAAGTAGAAGTGCTGTGGTTCCCTTCAGGCCTACGTAGTTCACGTTACACCATATGACATACCAAAAAATACATTCAAAGTTGCAGTCTTGTGATCATAGTCTTAAAATTTGTAAATGGAACTATTTACAAAAGGAGATAAAAGTCTGAATTCCAAGTGGGATGGGACTGGAAATACAGCTTTATAACTGAAGTCTTCCCTGCAACTCTTGCAAGAAACCTGGTCAATCTCACTGCCCAGAGACCTCTGCAAAACCCTTGCATGTCTGGCAGCACAGTGAGCGTTGGCCGAACAAGAAAGTTTCGTTTTTGTTGCAAGATCTTAGATCATCTGAAATATAATTTTAATACTTTAATTTCCTTTACTTAGGAAGAGTGAAAAGTAATAAAAAATTTTTTTAAAAAATCCCAAGGCAGTATGACAGTTAACAAAACAAACAGAATGAAACTCTAAAATAATTATGTTGAGCTCCGCTGTCCAAATAGATTGGTCTAGTTATTTTAATATTTGTGTAACATGGATAAATATGTATGTGTTGGGGGGTGTAAATGTTCATGAATAGAGTCTTAGGAATTTAAAAATTCATCCAAAATTCAGCAGTTTGAGATGACTTAATGAGTTTGATAATGGGACACAGAAACTTTAATTCTTAAATCATTTGTTTTATTTCAAAGCAGTCAAGGGTGATTAATCAGCATTAGTAATAGTTTAGTGGCTTAGAAATAGTTTCTGGGGCTCTGGACTCGGGAGTTAAAGGTGGTTTGGGGTCATGTTGCATTACCAACATCCCATCTATAGCAACCAGTAGTGGGCACACCCTGAAGTATTACTGAGTCCACAGATCTTTAATACAAGGCTGAACTGCAACCCTTGGACATGCACACACAGTGGAGTCTCTTCAAGGGAGAAACTCCTGCGTTCTCTCTTGCAGCCAGGGATGCCTCTGTTTTGTTTTGTTTTGTTTTGTTTTGTTTTTGTTTGGGGAAACAGCCTTAGCTTTTTCAAGATGATGAGTTTCACAGCCCTATAAAGACATTCCACTTTAATCTAACACTAACATTTTTATCTCAGTTAATGATTTCTAAGCCTTCACGGGATAAGAAAAACGTTTTACATGCATACAGGCAAATGTAGCTTCATCCATGTTCATATGATGACGCTTTGCACTTGAGTAGGACTTTATGGTTCTCAAAATACTTTCATATATATCTACCTAATTGTCGTCCCCAGCCTATGTGAATTATCCAACACCAGCTAACTCTGGGAGACCATGATTCTTTAGATGAAGAAAAAAACACAGAAATTTGTTTTCAGTAAAAGCTTTTAACTACTTAAGGAGAACAGGGATTTGGATTTTTTTTCTTAAAGATTTTTTTTGCCCCCTTTGCTAATTTATTTGGATAAGATCTGGTCATTCTTATTGCCTGTGAAGTTGAATGTGTCAATCACTGAAGGTTAAACGTTCCTGCATGTGATTATCTTTTTAAAACTCTATCTTACATAATGTTCTGTCGCACATTCCGCATGCTGAGTAGTAAATGGAGATAAACCAGTAACTGAAATGTACTCAAATAATTAATTTTCGAGAGCTAAACCACACAACATTTAGCAAGCAATCCTGTACTAGAAATGATTGGTGGAGATATGAAGTTAATATTTTTATAGCTTCTTACAGTTATTCTGGCTTAATTTCATTTGATCTATTTTATGACAAATATGTGAAAAAGTTCAGTGCCTTTCAAAACTAAATTCAAAATGCCCATAAATTAGGTTCCTGTGTGTGGTACTGTAATTTAGACTATAGAGAAATTAAAAAGCTTTCTAAACAGATTGTGGGAATACAACATCTCAATCCATCTATTTATACCAATTCATATCTTGTTAACTGACCATACCAACCCTCTTGATTCAAGTAAGCTTAATCTATTATCTTCAAATTAACATGAAGAGTTTTATTCCATTTCTTCTAGATGTTAATTTGAGATACTAAAATAAAGATCTTGACTGAAAAATGTGCAGCCACATTCTTGTAGAGCAAAAGTCTCCAATATTTAAAGCCAGTAAGATCGTTAAGAGAAAAAGGAATCAAAACACAGTGGTAAAATCAGGCTAGGAAAAATATTATGTAAACCTCACATTTTAAAGATACATTTGAGTTTTTAAAAGGAGAGAGAACTATATCTCGGCTAACAATTTGAAAAAAGATATCTGGTAATAGTGACAGAGTGACTTTGAGTTGTTGGAACTATTTATAGAAAAGTAACCCAAAAGTTCGTAAAGCGATCTTTAACTGGTTTCATTAAAAGAGGGTAATTAATAAATGACAAGACAAAATGAAAAGTTCATTGTGGCATTTGATAAACCACCCAAGAAATTTAATCAATGCTTTTCTGCTTAGTTTCCCTATTTGTTTTTCCATAAGAGCTGCCAATTTTTTTAACATGCTATAGAAGGAAGAGAAACATTTTTTTGATGGATAAACATCACAGATTTTTGTTTCAAATGAACTGAACTTTTTCAAGACGATCCTTGCATTTGCTGTCACACTTGTGGGGAAGCCATTATTCCATCAAAACTCTGCAAACAGCCTCCCTCTCCCTTTTTTTTTAAACTACTTTGACAAGAATACCATAAACAGTTCACATCACCCCTGACCTTCAGGGTGTATATCATCTTGTCAACATACAAACAAACACACTATTGGTTGTATTTTAATAGATTTTGTAAATATCAAGATCCAATTTATCAAAAGGTCCACCCTAAGTGACAGCTCGGAAATTCTGGATTGAATCTGCAATGCTAATTCTGACTTTTAATGAAAAAGGATATTTTGGTTGTTTTGTCCTTTTGTTTTTTTTTCCCCCCAAGAAAATGTAATAAACTCCAAGAACAATTTTTTTTGCCCTTTTCTATGACCAAAGCTTTGACTCTGATTCCATTTCAAAAGGAAAAACTACTCATACTATCAAAGGTGGTTATTTCTCTCAGAAAAGAAATACACATTTGTACAGGAAAAAAGATTTAATTATTGTTCAAGCACAGTTTTCTGTCTTTTACTCCTGTCTCAGCCCCCCCACAGTGCTCCCCACCTCCCTCCCCATTCCACCCCCCTTAGTTTTTGTCCATGTGTCCTTTATACTTGTTCCTGTAAACCCTCCTTCCCCTTTTCCCCTAAAATCCCCTCCCCTCTCCCCTGGTCCCTGTCAGCCTGTTCTCTACTTCAGTGTCTCTGAAATATTTTGTTTGTTTGTTTGTTTTGTTGTTTAGGTTCCTGTTAAAGGTGAGATTATATGGTATTTGTCTTTCACTGCCTGGCTTATTTCACTCAGCATAATGCTTTCCAGTTCTATCCATGCTGTTACAAAGGGTAGGAGCTTCTTCTCTCTCTTTCTGCTGTACAGATTTCCATTGTGTATGATAGTGTACATGGAAAATCCTATAGACTCCACCCAAAAACTGCTTGACCTAATAAATGAATTTGGCAAAACAATGGGATACAAAGCCAATATCCAGAAATCAAAGGTGTTTTTGTATACCGACAATAAAATAGCAGAAGCAGAAATCAAGAAAAAAATCCCATTTGATACAGCAAAAAGAAAAATAAAATATCTGGGAATAAATCTAACCAAGGAGGTAAAAGACCTGTATGCAAAAAATTACACAACACTGAAGAAAGAAATCAAAGAAGACACAAACAAATGGAAGCATATACTGTGTTCATGGATTGGAAGAATTAACATCATCAAAATGTCCACACTACCCAAAGCAATTTACAGATTCAATGCAATACCTATTAAAGTACCAATGGTGTATTTCACAGGAAAAATTTACATAAGATGCTTACTGCTTTCTCCTTAGTTTGGCAAAATTCATAACCTATGATAATAAGAATACTTTGTTTTAAATGGAAAAGAGAGATAAACACTATTTCTGCAATCAAGTCATTTTATTTTTCATTCCATGTTCACAGTCATCACACACTAGAGGTCACTGACTTTGTATCTTCTTTCAAAACATAAAATGTATCATCAATATTAATGTGACCTCTCTTCTTACAAGGCCCTTTATTAAGGCAATAACTATAGGAACCTTATACACTTCATGGACTAGGAGAATTAGATGAACAAATGTCTGTTCATCACATATGGTCTTCTAGACAATATTTGTTAAAGCTGACATGTGGGAGTTTATCAAACTTCCACTGTAAAAGATATAAATCTGTACCTTAACAAAATAGAAAAATAACAAAAAGCTAATCAAGGAAGCAAAACTTTAAATAATTAAAACTTCTAAGCTAATAAGAAAATGGCAAGGGTCTGTAAGAGATATTGACCTATGCAGGCATATATGTGTGTACAACTACAATTCTACCATTAGAAGTCATCCATGGAAACTATCTTGAGTAGGCACATTTCTCTTAGTCTGGGCCAACCACTCAGCCAAAAACTCTGATGCATTTAGAAACATTCAAAGCTTCCTGAAATGTCAACACACTTTGAGAGTGCTCAACCAGAGATATGGGGATGATATACCTACTCTTGTGGAAAACTAAACAAGGAAACCCATTAGAAGGTACTTACAGAACATCCAAGATTTGGAAACTTCTCTTTGATATAAGTTAGGAGGAAGAAACAAACAAACAAAACCCCACATAACTCATTGTTACGTGGACAGAGGAACCTGTTTAGCTTTTTGTGGCTGAGCCACCAATCACTCCAACTCTGAAAGGCCAGAGGTGTTTCTTCGTATTCACGTACCCTGTGTGTTAAGAAATGGGAATTTTAGTGTTGAAAAGACCACAGTATAGGAAGTTAGCTGGAGTAATAAATGAAGGAAATTGGGATCTCTCCATGTGAACACTGTAAAGTAAGACATCAAGAAAGCTAATGTGCACAGATCATGGCCATGAAACCAATACCATACCAAACACGGGGCACACACGGAGAGAGCAGATTTCAGGTCTGCTCATCTCACACAAAACAACGGTGACTGTGAGGAGAAGTGTAAGTTAGTTTGACTATAGTGATCATTTCACTACATACATGTACATCAAATTATTATGTACATATTAAATATGCAATTTTATTTATAAACATGCAAATATATTTTAAAAAACAAAGATATGGGCTATAAAAAGAGCATGCACTCTGGAATAAGACATGCTCAGGTTAGAAATAATGATAGTGAACATTGATAAACTGCTTGCTCTGCGCCAGGCACTGCCCTAAGTGTTTTATGTGTATTAACTCATTTAATCATCAAAAAATACAGTATGATTATGCCCATTTTGCCTTTGAGGCATCTGAGACACAGAGAGGCTAAGCAACACACTCAAGGACACACTTCAATCAGGGAACAAGGCTGAGATGCAAACCTGAGTCATTCCAGGTGCAAAACACCCGGCACTGCACCAGGCAATAACAAGCACTCAATATCGATAAATAGCTCCTATCCTTGTTCCTCAAGCAAATTTTTATCAAAACTTGAGATATATGCATTTGAGACAGACATGACCTTTGATCTCAAGTTGCTTTTATTCGATCTACTGAGAAAGACAGATACTAAAATTTATGACTATAATGCATGATGGTGTATAACAGATTTAGCCTCTCAGGGCCTCAGTTTTTGATGTATAAAATGGAACTAATTAACTACCCTCAAATGGATGACTCAAGGATTAAGATGGACAATGTGTGCAAAGTGTACAGAACAATGCCTGGCATGTGCTAAATGATGTTAATGTTGATAACGATAGTTTTTTAACACATGAATAGAGTATAGTAGCAGGAAATGCTCTATGTTTTAAGAACAGAAAAATACAAGTGCAACTTTACAGCTGCAAAACTTCCCAGGCGATCTCTTGAAAGAATTAGTAACTGCTATTGACTATCATTTGGCTCAAATGCAATTTTTAATCTCTTAATGCTATAAACACTTTAATGGAACACATGGACTTTTTAGTTTCAAAAAATCCTTAAATAAATGAGAATTTAAGTAAAACCATTGCAAAAAGAGACCCTCTGTGCCTGATGCTAATCCAACAACAATTGCACACTGCCACTTGTATTAAGAAATTAGTGACTCCCGACTTCCGCCAAGATGGAGGTTTAGGTGGATGTGCCGTGCCTCCTCACACAACCAAGTTTAGGGACAACTAAATATTAGCATCAGAAAACACAACCAGAACACGGAAAACTGAACTTTTCGGAAGTCCGCTAACAACAAATTCTTCAGCCCGACTGGTAAGGGGTGAAACCGGCGTCGGGTGAGGAGTTACAAAGGAGGGCTCGGTCGGATCCGGGCGCGGAATCGAGACGCACGAATCCAGTTGCACAGGCTCCAAACCCAGGATTGGACCTAGTGAGCGACCGAGCAACCCACCGGGTGAGCGACTGCAGAGGAGACAGTGGGGAGGCGGTGCAGCGTGTTGACTGCGGTTGCCTAATTGCGCGCGAGTGAGGGAGTGAGCGGTTGTGGAGATAGACGGCGGCCGCGGCGACAAGGGCGCCGCCATTTCCCCGCTCTGACCACGCCCCCACATACAGCGTCACAACCCAGCGACCTGGGAATCCAAGGCGCCGCTTCTCCCACTTAAAGGGCCAGAACAGACCAAAAATGTTGCAGGGAGAACTCAAAGCCCCAGAGATAAATCTAAGTGATGAAGAAATAGCAAAACTCTCAGACGCACAGTTTAAAACACTGGTCATCAGCTTCCTCATAGATCTGGTGGATTATAGCCACAAATTAGAGAAACATATGAAGGATAAATTAAGGGAAATGAATGGAATTCCACAGGAAACCCATAGAGATGAAAAGGAAACTGGGACTCAAATCAATGGAGTGGACCAGAAGAAACCAAATAATGGCCAAACAGAAAAGAGTCAAGGAGCAAGAATTCAAAGAAATGAGGAGAGTCTTAGGAACCTCCAGGACATCTTTAAACGCTCCAATATCCGAATTATAGGGGTACCAGAAGGGGGAAAGACTCAACCACCAGTGGAAAAACTATTTGAACAAATATAAAAGAAAATTTCCCCAATCTGGCAAAGGAAATAGACTTCCAAGAAATCCAAGAAGCCCAGAGAGTACCAAAAAAGTTGGACTCAAGAAGAAACACACCAAGGCATATCATAATTACATTAGCCAAAATTAAAATGAAGGAGAGAATTCTGGAAGCAGCAAGAGCTAAGGGGACAATCACCTACAAAGGAGTCCCCATCAGGCTGTCAGCAGATTTCTCAAAAGAGACTTTACAGGCAAGAAGGGGCTGGAAAGAAATATTCCAAGTCATGAAATCTAAAGACCTACAACCAAGATTGCTCTACCCAGCAAAACTTTCATTTAGAACGGAAGGACAGATAAGGTGCTTCTCAGATAAGACCAAATTCAAGGAGTTCATCATCACCAAGCCCTTATTATATGAAATGTTAAAGGGACTTATCGAAGAAAAAGAAGTTAAAGAAACATGAACAGTGAAAGGACAACAAACTCACAGTTATTAACAACCACACCTAAAACGAAAGCAAACTAAAAGGACAACTAGATCAGGAGTGGAAACAGAAATGAAGATCTCAAGGAGGGTTAGCAACAGGGGAGTGGGAGGAGGAGATGGGGGGAGAAGGTACAGAAAACAAGTAGCATAGACAGTAGATAGAAAATAGATGGGGGAGGGCAAGAATAGTATGGGAAATATAGAACCTAAAGGACTTGAGACACATGGACATAAACTAAAGGGGGGTAATGGTGGGGTTGGGGGGGCAGGGTGGAGGGGAATGAAGGGGGGAATAGAACAACTGTAACAGCATAATCAATTCAAAAAAATAAATAAATTAAAAAAAAAAAAAAGAAATTAGTGACTCCCCATGCTTGATGGTTTCCTGACTCTTCAAGATGTATTTCAGGGCTAAGTATTAGTGAGAAAGAAATAGAGAAGAGAGGAGCAAAGGGGGGGGAGGGAATGAGACAGGGAGGGAGGGCTGCAAACCAGTTCAGATGCAATTTTTATAAACTAGAATTGCTTAGGTTTGAAATACTGGATTTTCTAATTCTCTCTGGCTTAGATATTGAGTGAAGCAGACCTTCATGCTCTAATAATTTTTCTGCAAAAAGGGAAGGATACATTTACAAACAACCTATTATGTGACAATCAACATGCTATGAAATTTATATAACTCGGTTTTCTTTAATTCTCACCAAAGTTAGGTAAGGTTGGTATTCCTCACTTTACAAAGGAGAAAACTGAAGGTAAGAAGAGTTAAAAGTGACTCGCACAAAGTCTCACGAAGTGCAGCGAGGACCTGAAGCAACAACCGACTGCTAAGGTCATGTTCATTACATTATCCCACACAGCTCCTTTCACATAACGGCGCATGGTTAGCATAGCACTAGAAGAAAGGCAGAGGCTTGGGAAGTCCACACAACAACCGTTATCTAATGTCTTCAAACACTGTCCTTGTTTGCAATACAAGGTGTTTTCCAGACACCTGTGCAGGGGCTGCAGTGATCACCTTGGCAGATTCTTACTGCACTGGGGTCTGAAGGCGCTGTTTGTGAATGATAATCTACACACTGGGTCCTGGATTCGATGTGATCCTCAGCTGCTTCCTAGTAACATATTATCTGAAAGAAATATTATCTAAGAGGAAACTCTTAGAATATCATTCATTTAAAAGTTCTGTTTTAGGATCAAAATCCTTTGCTTCCTTTTCAGACATCGATCTTTCCAGGCATAGATTTAAAAGTTAAACAAACCTTGAAAAGTATTAAGTCTCACAACCAAACAGGTTTTCCTTTTTTTGACCCCAAATAAGTAGTCACTTCTCCATTTACTCTCTCAATGATGCTGCAGACAAGATCTTTTACTCTCAAACTTCCAGTTCTAAAAATTAGACATGAGAAGTTTTTCTCAACCTCTTAATTTTTTCCTTCCACCTCACCTGTAAGACTTTTCCAGTGTTTCCAGTGAAGAGTAAAGGAAAGTAAGCTTTGAAAGGGGGGTGAGGTCTTTGTGTAAATTTTCAAAGTCTGAGTTTTCAGTTAAAGTCACAAAATCATTTGTACCAAAACACCAAAAACAATAACCATTCGTCAACTTTCCCTACACCAACAGAAGAAACCACTTTGTGTCACATTATAAAATACAAAACGCTTATTAATGATTATGATCAAATATAATAATGCTTGGGAGGCTAGGATGGGTTAGTAGCTAAAAGATTTCTTTCTTGGCAACAAAGATAGGCATAGGTACAAAACCTTTAGAAATTTGTGTTATTGGCTAGAAACAGTCTCCTTAAAATTAATCTTCTTTCCTACATTCTAAGAAAAATTCAGGAATATGTATCATCTGTTGTCCCAAAAGTACATCTTGCTTACACAGACAAAATTTGGTTAACATCAAATTCAAGAGCTGGTGAGATCTTAAAAGAACCGGGCTGCCTTCTGAGAGTGTGTCAAAACCCAGGTGTGGTGGTGGCTGACATGAGGACATTTCCATAACTAATGAGCTGAGCCCAGAGAAAAATGCTCTTCCAGACTGTACAGGCCCACTGGACCACTGCCAGGGTTCTCAACCCATCATAATTACAGATACCACCTATAAAACTTCACCAGAAAAATCATGATCAATAAGGGTCAGCAACTCCCTGCTTTTAGACTTTCACACAGTCATCAACCTCCTTTGACATTTTATGTCAAGCTAGAGATACAGTGATTGCCGCAAATGTGGCCTAACTCAAAGAATACTAGTGCCTCTTTCTGCCTTTACTGGCACTACCCTACGCTCTCTCAAATTAATGAAGAAGACTGGGCCTAGTTATGCAAGAAGAAGAGTAAAAAGCTGAAACGAATTTGTAAGAATTCCTTCCAGGTTGGTTCCTCATTCCCAGAACTTGTCTGCCGGGCCAACTGAGTCCCTACTTCCTAACTATTGAAATGTAAGTAGTTACAACCTTCAATTAATATCTGATCAGCTGTAAATGAACTACTACATCTCCTGTTCCTACCGCCCCCACCTCCCCCGCCACACACACACATAAGAACAACAGGATAAAACGTGGAGGGAGAGGGAGAGGGAGACGGACAAGAACGCTACAGTCCTGGAAAGGAGCACATGAATGCTGTTCTTCAAGGTCTCTGAGGAAGGACACACAGTTTCTCTCTGGTCCCTGCACCTTGGGTCTCAATGTCCTCACAGCATGCTGCCCCCTCTCCCTTCAATAAAACCATTTTGAGAATCTGCCTCTTTTTCAAATGTCTGAAACCAAAAAGGTTTTTTTTTCCCTAACTTTTAAGTCTTTCCTCCTAAAAAAGGCCAAAGAAATGGAGGAGGAAATGTTTCATTCTGAATATCAGGTAACTTATTTCCTAAGCCAAATTACAATTTCCTCCAACCAAGAGTATTCGTGTACCTTCTAATTTGCTTTAAATCTATTAAGCACATAGATGGAGTAGGATTGGAGGAGGGACCATGTCAAGTAGGCTTTGAGTTTCTGGCAAATGGCTCACTGTGTATTTCATTTCAAAGCCCTAATTATGTCTGCATAAATAAACTGTGCTATGAGCTTGATGCATAGCCATTTGTCATATTAAAACAATGGCATCCAAAATAAATCCCCATTAACATTGTTTAACTTTAATGCTTTGGGGTGTTTGCTACTCAAATGATTAAAAATGGAGTGATTTATGATGCCACAATTTAAATGAGGCACTAAAACAAATAGACTGTGAGTCACCAAGACCTAAAATATACTACAAGCCCAGCTGGGTCAGCAGTGCAAAAGACACCCACAGCTGAAGATGAAGAGTCCCCATGTGTGTGTGTGTGTGTGTGTGTGTGTGTGTGTGTGTGTGTGTAACTATAAGGGCTGAGCAGGATACTGGGAGAGTCTTCAGGAAAATGCAATGCAAGATTTAAAAAAAAATGTTTTATGTTTCCCGCACTGCGTCTCCAGGGAAATATTTGTAACGATGAGGTTCTGGCATCGAACCCTTGAGATACACAACATATGAATACAGAAAAAATAATTTTTTTCCCAGATCTGGATGCAAAGGCATAGATTTTTTTCCTCTCTATTTTACTTTTCTCTTTAGAAAACTGTAAGTAGAACATCTTTATTTTATATGAAGAAAAAATACAGAGCTGGAAGACATATCCTTTCAGAGGTCATGGATCAGTCTTCACAAGTAAAACACGTTGCACAGGCCAGGAAAGTAATAAATGGCAGAGTTGTCTCACCGTCCAGACTTCCCTGGTCTTAACCATAAATTTTCCGGATCCAGCAATGCCTTGGTTTTCACTGCTGTCAAACCAGTCCGCTCTCCTCCTGAGTAGAGCCATTTTAATCCCTGGTGCCTGCCCCGCCTAACTCAAGGCAGTGTGATCGCCAAGAACAGCAGTTTCTGAATTAGACATTTAATCTGTGAAAGACCCAAACCATTGCATTTACTGCCACCTCTAACTTGGGCTATTGTCTTCAAACGCAGATTTGGATAAATCCATTGACCAACCAAGTAATAATATTTTTGCCTTAGCCCTGGAGAAGCAAACTTCCTGTAAATACTTCCATAAAAATACTTGGAGGTCTTTTAAAACAAAGCACCATATGAAGTGTGTCTAAACAGCACCAAAGTAAACTGAAATTTGGCAACATTCGTTCTAACAATGTGAGTGGCTAATGTGGACAATTTAAGATAAAATCATTTCCATTTCAGTCTGAATTATCCTGCTGGCCAGGATAATTCAGACTGAAATGGAAATGAAATACACTGAAATAACCAGATCGGCTCTTCCTGGTGTGCTACATAAACAGTCACGAACGAAAAGAATTCTAGTGCGTTTGTGCACGATACTTGTGGCACAAAACAAGAGACGCACAACCCAACTGGCCTTTAGCACAGGAGCAGCCGCCCAGCCTGGAGGTCAGTCTCCAGGGCTGGCCCACCCAGGGCCAGGTTGAAATTTGCCAGGGATCCTGTCTCTCCTGACCTTGCTCATTCCACTCTGGTGAGTTTTGCCTCATGGCTATAATCCACTCCATTTCTCCAGTTTTTCAAAATATTCAAGTATCCCAGCTCTCCCTTTCCCCACCCAAACTGCAGCTGTCTCTCCTTCTCTTCTCCATGTTTTCCCTTTTCCAGTTACCCTGTGATGACAGCCTATCTGAGACAGGAGACCAGACTACAGGCAGCCAGGAAAGCCAGAGAAGATGTCAGGCACATCTCGGAGCCTGTACGTATCAAGTGGGCCTAAAGCTTCAAATGTAAATTATTGGAGTGGCATCAGAGTTTGCATGGGAGGAGAAAGTGTACATACACCTACTATAGCATCGATATAAATATGGGAAGAGAATGCAGGGCAATAAAATGAAATAATACACCCAATTATAAGATATTCTTTCTGCAAACTTGGGCTCCAAGGATCTTAAAGATAACTGGCAATGTTTATTCATTTTGTATTCATTTTGCTTACCCGTGAACTGCACCCACCTATAGAACCTGAACATTTCATTTTCTCTGCCAAAAAATGTAATATCTAAAATGCTCAAAACTTGATGGGAAAAAATATTCAATAGCCAGCTACATGATTCCAATCATCCTTTATCCCTGTAATTGGGGCTGAGAGCTTCTGAACTGACCACCAGTAGCTTCCCACACCTCCAAAGCATGTTTTCCTGAAACTCAAAGAGTCAAAAGGGCCAAATCGCAAATCATGAGGTGGGATGTGCCTCAGAAAGCATAACAAAAGTCCTATGTTAAAAACCACTAAATGAAAAAAAGGAGAGACACATACATGGTTTATAATAGAAAAGACCACACTGTAGACAAGGGATCAGGGAAACTTATCCACTCAGAGGAATGTAAAATAATAAAATGCTCTGAAGGCAAATTAGGCAAAATAAAAGCAGGGTAAACATTTTAACTAAGAAATATAAAAATTAAACCAGGAAAACTATCATAGATATGCAAAAAACTACAGGGATTCTAATAGAGTACTACCCATACCAGGGAACCATTTAAACAAGACAAATACCAAATTTAGACCTTACCCATATGCTAAAATGCTAGGCAGCCACTAAACTTATAGTAACGAATACTTAGCCATTAAAAAATTATTATATATTATGTTAGAAAGTTACAAAAATGTTCATGGTAGGATTTTAGACTTTGTGTTTTAAAAAGTCAAAACACTAATTTGAAAGAACATAAGCACACCTATGCTCATTGCAGCATTATTTACAATTGCCAAGATTTAGAAGCTGTTCAAGTGTCCATCAATAGATGAATGGATAAAACAACTATGGGACATTTCCACAAAGGAATACTACTCAGCCGTCAAAAAGAAGAAAATTTTACCCTTTACAACAATATGGATGGACATGGACAACATTATGCTAAGTGAAATAATAAGCCAGTCAGAGAAAGACAAATACCAGGTGATCTCACTCACGTGTGGAATCTAATGAACAAACTGAACTAACAAGCAAAATAGAGACAGACTCACAGATGGAGAACAGATGACACCTAAGGTTGGGTGGCAGAGAGAGTGAGAGAGGGAATGGAGAGATTGAGCAGAAACAAAAAAGCACTTGGACATGGACAACAGTGTGATGATTGCTGCCGGGAAGAGTATAAAGGGACTACATGGTAAAAAGAAAAAAATACAAAAAAGCATCTTTTTAAAATAAAAAAAGTTTACTATCATATAAAGAGACCAGAATTTAATACAATGAAATAATAACAGTGAATACCCATCAGCAGAGAGATTACAGGTGATTTCTTCCTGCTTCCCTATATATTCTCGGTTTCAAAAATTTTTTTTGCCAAGGAAAGATAACTACAGATATGATGCAAACAGAGAACTTTTAATATAGAATTCTCAACAGGAAGCAGTGAGATTACCCATAATAAGAAATAATCACTGGGGTGGGGGAAGTAATTATAGAAAAAAGCCTGATATCATCTAAATCATCATCCATACGAAAAGTGAGTCCCATTTTGAGGAAGTTCAATTTAAAAAAGGGTTCACATTTATAAAACAAATCAGCTAGAAAACTAGGGGGTGATTATTTACACTTCAAACACTTCTCTACTAACTATTCATTCAAAACGTGTCTTAAGTATGCTCCTTGGCAAAGGGGTTCCCAAAACTATTTGTTCATCAGAATCAGCAACAGAGCTTTTATTAAATTCAAATCACGGGGAGGCTCAAGATTTCTCATTGGAAAAAATATGTAACACCCTCCCCAACTACTCAACTGTTATAGATTAAAAAAGACCTAAGAGATATTTCAAAAAATGCAATGTAAAGATCTTTTTCTTAATTGCTATTCAAACAAATCAATTGTAAAAACATTTGGAGGGGGAAGTCTAGGAGATACGGAAATTAGATGATATTACCATTACTAATACTACTGGGTATGATAATGGTATTTTGCTTATGTGCTATTTTTAATCTCTATCTTTTAATCATAAGTATTTGCAGATAAAATGTTATCATATCAGGAAATTACTTCAAAATAGCCCAACAAAAAATACAAAATAAAACAAAAACAAAGCAAAAAAGGCAGTAAAGAACAGAGAAAACAAAAATGAAGAGAAAATTATTTAAACTGTATACTGGCTACAAGAGGATTTATTATATTACTTCTCTCTGTTTATTTTATTCTGCTGCTTATATTTTAAATTCTAGAAAAAGTTAGGGAGAAAAAGTATCCCAGTGGTTTGGAAACTCCTGCCCTAGTGGTTTAAATATATTCAGTTTATAAAACTGGACCTGAAAAACAACTTTTCAGAGCCTCTCTCTTGTACAAAGTAAGGAATTTTGCATTTTTAGAGTTTTCATTTTCAAACATCAGTGCATTACCATCTGTAAACATCAACTGATAGATCCTTAAAACAGCCCTGTTAAGCCCAAAGGTTAAATGGGGAAAGGGACACATTCAATAAGCACCTATTATTTATCATATATTAATGTATCCATTATTACCATAACCCTATAGGAAAGAAATAATTCCCAATATACAGAGTCTAAATTATGACTCCAAAAGATCAAATACCATGTATAAATACATTCCCTAAAATAATGAAGAACTATAACCAATATAAAGGCTAAATGTCTAACAATAAGAAAAACAGTCAAGCAAAATCTGACTCATTCCTTCGGTGGACACTATATGGCACAGAATGATTACAAAGATATTAATGACACTAGATGTTTAGGTAATACTGTACTTTTAAGAAAAAAACTTCAGCGTAATGTACACACGCGCACACACACACACACATATATATATATATACACCATATTTTGCCATGTATAATGTGCACTTTTTGCCCAAATTTTTGAGGGAAAAATAAGGGCATGCATTATACATGGGTCGTACTAATTCTGTATGTATATAAATGTTTTAAATTCTTTTATTCATGCTATGTGTTAGAATTGTAACTCTAGAAAGCAATAATAATATCTGTATCCAAAAAATTACCCTGGAATATAATAATTGGTTTTGTTTCTAAAAATAAATAAATAAATAAATAACTGGATTTGAAAATTTTATTTTCCTGAAAGTTTGGGTCAAAAATGTAGGTGCTCATTATACACAGGGGCACTTTACACATGACAAAATATGGTGTGTTTGTGTAGATATATACATATATATATCTATATATAGTTTTTTAGAAAAATGCTTTTAAAATTTTAGACTTTGTCTCCAGGTAATGGGCTATGAAAATTTTTTTCTGTACTTCCTGAAATTTTCATAATAAACACCAACTACTTGTTCACTAAGAAAAAAGTAACAATTTAATAAAGGAACTCCGCACCAAACAAGCAGTCAGCTACTCCCCACAGTCCGAGACTGGCCTGCCCGACTCTGACCCCTACATGGCCTCCAGGTTCTGCAGCAAAACATCGCTTCATGGTCACACCACATCCATTCTACAAACACACCACAGAGCGTCAGGTAACCGTGTACGGGCAACTCTATTCGGACATGACACATTCTTCATCAAAACGGTATGTAGAATATTTTTAAATAATGTTTATTGGTTTCTATTTAGAATTTTCCATTCTCTTCTTCTCAAAATATTTATCCATTTCTGAGACTTCCTAAGAGCTACTTTAAATCTTTTTTTGGAGCAAGATGAACTGTAAGTATATAAACCCCTTTATAAAGTGAAAGATATTCAAAACTAACCAATAACTCTTTACGAGATATCTAACATATATTGGTAAATAGAGGAAGTGGTGAGGAAAGACCTTTAAAAATAATTAACTCAAGTTGAAATTTTCAAATTAAATTTTGAAATATATATAAAAATATAGTTTTTAATCTTGTATAAAGTACTGAAGTAAAACTGAGCTGACTTAACTTGGTTAGTGTAACCATAGATGTATTTTAATTTAAATGTCTTTACTTAGCTTGCTTCCTTGAATTCCTTCCTGTTGTTTGATTTCCAAACAAGAGATATTACTGCTAGTCTTAAATGGAAGAATCATCTGGGAAGAGTCTGACACCGCTGACAATGTAGTTCTAAAAACAGAAAATTATAGATTATCACAGAAAGAAGTTTATAAGTAGCAGTTCAGGGTCTGAAGCATGTCTCAGGAGGCCACCCAGGGACTCCAGCTTTCCTGGTAGTCCCCTAGCCCCAAACTCTAATCTTCGGCTCACAAACAGATGCATTCCTTTAATTCCAAGAGGGGGCAGGGCTCGGCATCACTGCTGAAGCCTGTGGTCACTGCAGCAAGAGGGGAGATGTTACAGCTGAGGAGGCAGCCTGGTGGCCCTGAAGGTGGCAGGACTGTACACCCCACCTGTAGCATGCACCAGAGCGCCAGCTGCTCCAGCTGCTCTCCCCCTTGCAGTTCTTTCTTCACCTGCTCGTATGTGATCATCCTCTTGCCCAGGTCTTCTCAACTCCCAGCCTTTGTCATGCCTTTTGTTCGCATTCCTTCATTTTTTTAACTCTCTCCTGTTGCTTCTCCTACACTGATGTAGACCCACTTAAAAACCTGCATTCCTTCATGTTCTTATTCATTTGGAGGTTAGTTTAGGTTTTAGGTTATTTTCTCTCTCCTATTTCTTGATGTGGGGGAAATAATAACAGTTAATGCTACCCACTGCATAACAGCCACTCAGTATACTATCCAAAGTTTTGTGGAAGTATCATATGAACACCCCTCCCTGACACTCATCTTTCAACTCTGTGCTTTCAACTCAGCTGGGTTTTCTAGTGTTCTGCTTTTTCCCTCTGTATTGGCACAGCTCAGTGCTGTTTGCTGAAGGACTATATAAGCACAAAGACAATTAGAACCTGACCCATCTGTCACAAAGTAAGATACTCCTCTTTGTTCCAACAGAAGATCATATAACTGTGTGTGACCCCACCACAATCACCATCAGCAAAGAAACAAAAAGTTCCTAACGCAGAGAAGTGTTATCGACCTGAAGAGCATTCCCCTTTTGAGCATCGTTCTGCTCCTACACGTCCCCTCTCAACTCCTTTGTCCATCTAATTAGATGTTACTCGGTACCACAGAGTCTCGGTAAGTCTCTGTGTCTCGGTAAGACATTACCACATTAAAGTGTCCTAAAAGTGCTGTGCACCCTGACTGACATCTCATGTGTGAGATGCTCTTAGTCACTGGCATTCTCTGGGGAGCAGGGATGTCTCTGGCTTTATCATAATCTTCATCAGCCTGAATGAAGGGAAGATCTCAGATGTTGGTCAAACTTCCATTACCTATGGTTATACCAGCTGAACACTACCTGTTGAATCAAATGCATGTCCTCTTCATCTGCTGCCGGCCCTCCTCAAGTCACCCTTCTAAAGATTATGTTGTTGTTTCCAGAATCTTGACATCTCAACTCTCAGCTTTCTCATCAGTTTTCCAGAAACTCACTGGTGTGCTTTCTTGTTCTTCAGTCTCATTTCTTCATATCACCCCACTGAGAGAGACCCATAAACAAGCCAACCTTTTAAACAGATGACTTGCTTGACTCCTCCTCTGGACTGTTGCATTGCTATTCTTCCCAACTTAAATGCCAGCTCTCCTCTTGGTTACTATTCCACACACTCTCGTCCCTGAAAAACTTGAGTGCAAACCCACCTTGCAAGGCTTCTGATGACTCCCCTCCCCACTGCTCCTTCATTCACACTCCAGTTTATCCCTCCGGATGTTCGCCATCAGGGGCTCTATCATACTCACGAGGCCCTTGAAATGGCCTTATTTGTGCCATTTCAATATCTTTCTCAGAGAGTTGATGTCTTCCCCGTAGACTGTACGCTTCTTGCAGGCACAAACTGTCTTTCTAGCTCAGCGCTACCCTCCAACAACTTAGTATAGTACCTGACACAGAAGAGAAATTCGTCACATCTCCACTATACGAGTGGATGAACGGCTCTCTCGGTCACACTGCAAACACCTCCAGAACTGGGATGCCTCTGTTAATTCCACACACATTTCCACAATCTCTGGTCCAGTTCTCTGTTCAGTAGTCACCATGTATGAGAAGCAATGCTGCTGGGACTTTACATTCATCTCTATGTGACCAGCTCCACAGTTGCTTTGAATGAAACTCTGCTCTGGCAACTTTAGCAAGATTTAAATAAACTCTGTCATTCAAGATTTTATATCAACAGGGTGATTGAGAAAAATCCATTGCTGATTCTAGCCAAAAGCAAAGGTGATGTGACACCAAAAGGAAACTCACCTTATTTCCTACTACTTATCTGCTCCTTTCCAATGTGGCCCTAAAATGTCCATTTTAACCTTCCAGACACAAACCTGCTGCCATAAAAAGTCAAAAGCATGAGAACTTCCCTTGTGCCAGGCCACCAAAGAGAGTTTTCAGAAGTAGACATCACTGCCGTGCCTCTCCCTTGGCCAGGAAAATTTTAAAAAGCCCAAAACCAGATACCTTGAATGACCCACTGCCTTCTAGGGTAGTGGCCAACCGTGGCTGTGCCCACTGTAGCCAGAGCACCCTAGTGGAGATTGCCTGGGTATGTTTATTGCTCTCTTCCAGTCCCCACCCTCCATACTAGGAGCCCTAGGTCTGTTAAGTGTTGCATAACTTTAGAGATACTCTGGACCTGGGTCCAAAATTAAATGAACTGTTGCGATGTTGGGCATCTGGAGCCCCAGGGGGAAAGTCATCAGAAAGCCCAAAGCCCTTTCGGGCATCCTGAGCTCCCTGGAGGGATGGTGATAACCAGCTTACGCATAAAAGCCAGAGACAAAACAAGAGTATCACAACAGAATGTGGTAGCTGGGAAGCCAGTTTGTTTGAGGTACGGGACATAGGAATTTGCCAGCTCCACAGAAGTGAAATAAATTAGGAAGAACAAGGAAATTACTGGCTGGGAGACAGAGTTATTATGAAAAGCTGATTTCACTGTTCAAAAATGTTAGCCTGCATTTATTCTCAAAATTATCCAAATATTTCAGCAAATATCTATTTATATGCTTGTTTTCTGGACACTTCCTTAATGTTTTTCTCTCCAGTCCTTTATAAAGTGTGAAAGTGATTTGCTTTTGAAATCATTTCCTCACTTCATCCCAACCTGCAAGGCCTAATCCACCAGCCCCTCTAGATCCACAAAAGTCTACACTTGGAAAAGGGTTTCAGCTGGCCTAAAGCAAAATGTGCTGGAATAGAAAAAAATTGTTTTTCACTTAGCTAAATAATTAAGTTTGATTTGCATATTTATCCTTTCCAACAGCCACTGTGGACAGTGGTCCAAATGTGCTTTTAAAAGATATTTCTTGTTTTCTTACAGAAACTCCGGACCTGGAATACAAGATGTGCAAAGATTTGAAACGACTTTCTCACTTGGAACCTAGTTCGATATTACCCTGGCTATGCACAGTTTGCAAACCAACTGCTCTGTTTCGTACATTTTAGAAAAACAAAGCTCATAATAATGAGTGCATGAGTCATGCACATGGAGGTGACTTATAATTCAACCTGAATTAACTTTAAATGCTAGCAATTGGAAGAAAAATTAAGGCCTTATGTTCAGTGTTGTCACTACATTTGTGAGGGATTTCATCCCTGTGTGGAGGCGTTTAGTTCCAGGCCAGCATTTGTGCAGATGCAAGGCTCCCCTGCAGCACACGGGTCAGAAGAGCCAGCTCCGGGCCTTCCGAGGAGGAGCGGAGCGCGCAGGCTCCTGGACCCAGCTTTCCCGTCTCACTCACACCGGGCAGACAGCGCGCTCCCTGCGTTGGAGAGGCCACAGCTAGGAAATTGGTGAGCCGGTTGTGAAATCTCTTACAAATTACAAAGTCGTGGACAAATGTTTGCTGTTGTTTTTAATATTACTGTTGTTAGTATAAAGGGAGTTTCTCTGTGTGTGTTTTTTCCTGCAGGTATTTTGGTGAGCATGAGCCAATACACTTAGGATGTCAGAGGATTAATAATATTTTCAAAGAAGAGAATGAGAAAGGGAGAATTGACACAAATGTTGAAAAACCTGAATTCAGCCCTGGCTGGTGCCGCTCAGTGGATTGAGTGCCGACCTATAAGCCAAAGGATCACTGGTTCGATTCCCAGTCAGGGCACATGCCTGGGTTGGGGGCCAAGTCCTCAGTAGGCGGCACTCGAGACGCAACCACACATTGATGTTTCTCTCCCTCTCTTTCCCTCACCTTCCCCTCACTCTAAATATAAATAAATAAAATATTTTTTAAAAACTGAATTCAACCATATTAAGAGTATATAGTCCATATGTTTTTATAGTACATAGCTAATCATTTTATTGGCTATATACTCAAAGAATTTTCAACATGGGGGAAGTACTTATAACTTTATGGGGTAAGCAGCATATTTTCATCTATATATTAAGACAAAATGCTAACTGCAGTAAGAATGACACCAAATTACAATAATTATAGCTCAACTTACTCTTTTTGAAATATTTTTCTGTATGTTCCAAATTTCCCTTCATAAATATGTTAAGTCTTTGTAATCATAAAAATATTAAGACTTCCTAATAAGCACTATAAGAAATGCAAGAGAATATGAGGAATACCCCACTCTGAGTAGAAGAGATAAATAAGATTTTCTGAAGATGGTTTAGGTGAGTCAGGTGAAGCATCGCTCTCTTTGGGAAGGATTCCAGGACAGACCTCAACTGAAACATAATGACCTCATGACTAACAGATTCCCACACACTGAGGAGTGGTGGCACCATTCTGAAGTCACTATATCACTGCCTCACTGTCAACCATACAGGAAAAAGTGAGGAGTGTTCTCACTACTAGCAGAAGAGGGAAATGACAGGAGCCACCCAAAGCCTTTCTAACTACAGGGTGAGGCAAAAGTAGGTTTATAGCTGTGAGCACGTGACCCTCAGAGTTCATCCTTGCATTACTATTTACTAATTACTGTATTATTTCCCATACGAACAACTGTAAACCTACTTCTGTTCCTACCTGCATATGGTTCTCAATTTACATTCGCCCTACAGATCCAATCCACAGAGATTTGTGGAAATGAAGACATATTAGCCCCCCTCTAGTCAAAGCTCTGCCTACCCACACTCCCCAGCTGACCTCCAATGGTCCTATTGGTTTAAATGATAGCTGTAGGCTCACAACTCCTAATTTATTTCTCCAGCCGTCTCCTGTCCTTTGAGTTCCTCCTAAGAGCATCTGCCCTTGCCCACCACAAACTGTTCCCCACACAACACCCAGAAAGATCCGTGAATGCTACTCCTGGCTTAAGATCTATTTCACTCAGAACAAAGGCAAAGTCTCTCCCACAGTCTAGTTCATCTGACTCCAGCTACCTGTGACCTTATCTCCCACCACATGGCTCTAAAGTCACTTCTGGCCTCCATCATGGTCACAAGGTCCATTTCTTTTTTCATCGGGTCTCTCAATTGTTGCCTTAATAAAACGGCCAAATTTAACAAATAAAAATACAGGTGGGTATAAAAATACCCACTTCAAATTGAATTATAAAGAAGTACCAAGTCATTTTTAGTCTAAGTGTGTCCCGAGTATGAGCTTACCAAACTAACCGAGGCTGCGCGATCAGGTGATAAAACACAACTTTCACAACTGTCGGGGGAATGGCCGAAGGAAATGTGGAAAGGGTAGTGGAAACCTGGGGTTAGCCCAAAGTGAATTACTGGGAGATGTGACTCTAAAAAACTGAAAGATACAGGTTGCCTTCTGGGCAAAGAAACAGCTCAGGCTAAATCACAGTGGGAACTAGCAAGACATCAGTACAGAGCAGGAAGCGGTTCCCTTGGAGTGGAGGACACAGGCATAAAGCTCAGCTTGGGAGGGCTGCCAGCTCCACTGATGGGGGGCTGATCTTCCCCCAGGAGCACCTTTCCTCCCAATCCCTGACTCCTGGGGCGTTAACCATTTATGTCCCCAGGTTACATTCCTCCTCCTTCCCCGATCTTCCCAGCAAAAAGTCACCATTTTCTCCTGTGCACCAGAAAAGGCAATTTTTTTGCAGTTTCCAAGTGAAGTTACTCGTGTTCCTACCACTCTACGGTCTTTGAGAGCAGAGCTCTCTTGGCCATCTCTGTGACCACCGTTTCTCAATAAATGTGTGTGTGTGGATGCTGCAGAGCTTCAATTCTCTGGGGTAATGAATATGGAGCCTACAGTTCTAGGACATACGGCAGATGAACTATGCCAAGGGCCTGAGCTACAGGTGTTTGTAAAGCTCCACCTGGGCTGTGTCTGAGGAACTGAAGCAGTGTCCACCAGGAAGGACAGCTCACACGCAGGTCCAGAGGCCAGGCCAGCTGCATGGGGAAGTCTGTGGCAGAGACTGGGGGCCCTAATTTAATGGGAGCTCAGGTCTAGTAGTGGGAGGGGGCAGGCAGCAGAGCCACAGCCTCATTAAGAGAACGGACTCTGCAGCCCGTAGCAACTCCATGGACATCCTACCTTCACTACATACAACCTTGGGTGAGTTAGTTAACTTCTCTCTGTCGCCATTTTAAAAGTTTTTTTCGGACTTCCGCCAAGATGGAGACGTAGATGGAGGATCCACCTCGCCTCTGTGCACAACCAAATCTAAGAACAACTATTTTTAACAGCAGTCACAACCAAGCCACACGGAAAATCGACAATACGGAGTCCAAAGGACAACTAGATACTCGGCTGGACCGGTACGAGGAGCGAGGCCAGCAGCGGAGCAGGTTAGCAAGAAAAAATTCCCGGGGCGGTGCGCGCAGGCAACCGAGGGCGCTGATCGCCAGCGAGCTGGCTGCCGGAGCGCACAGGGAAGAGGCGCGGTGGGTCGGTCGGTCGCGCGCATTTATGTGCGGAGAAACCAGTGAGAAGGGAAAACCGCGCGGTGCAGCAGGCTCGCAAAATTAGGATCGGATAAACAAGCCCGAGGCGCGGTGAGTGCGCTGGGCTAGCGGAGAGGAACGCCATTGCTCCCTCTCTGACCCCGCCCCCACACACAGCGTCACAAACCAGCGACCTGGGTCGCCCCGTCCTGGTAAACAACTAAGGCTTCGCTCCGCTCACTTAACAGCACGAATAGACCAAAAATGGCTCTAGGACAACTCAGAGCCCCAGAACCGATAGACCTAAGTGATGAAGAAATAGCCAGTCTTTCAGATGCACAGTTCAAAACACTGGTTATAAGGATCCTTACAGAACTGGTTGACTTTAGTCACAAATTAGAGAAACATATGGAAGCTAAATTAATTGAAATGAATGGGGATACAAAAGATACCAATAGTAATGGAAAGAAAATTGGGACTCAAATCAAGGGAGAGAACCAGAAGGAAGGAAAAAATGATCAAACAGAAAGGAATGAAGAAATAAGAATTCAGAAAAATGAGGAGAAGCTTAGGAAGCTCCAGGACATCTTTAAACGTTCCAACATCCAAATTATAGGGGTACCAGAAGGGGGAAAGGCACAACCACCAGTTGAAAAATTATTTGAACAAATAATAAAGGAGAATTTCCCCAAGATGGCAAAGGAAATAGACTTCCGAGAAATCCAGGAAGCTCAGAGAGTCCCAAAGAAGTTGGACTCAAGAAGGAACACACCAAGGCACATCATCATTACATTAGCCAAGATTAAAATGAAGGAGAGAATCCTAGAAGCAGCAAGAGCTAAGGGGACAGTCACCTACAAAGGAGTTCCCATCAGACTGTCAGCTGATTTCTCAAAAGAGACCTTACAGGCAAGAAGGGGCTGGAAAGAGGTATTCCAAGTCATGAAAACCAAAGATCTACAACCAAGATTGCTCTACCCAGCAAAACTTTCATTTAGAATGGAAGGACAGATAAAGTGCTTCTCAGATAAGACCAAATTCAAGGAGTTCATCATCACCAAGCCCTTATTATATGAAATGTTAAAGGGACTTACCTAAGAAAAAGAAGATAAAAAAGATGAACAGTGAAAGGACAGCAAACTCACAGTTATTAAGAACCACACCTAAAACAAAAGCAAACTAAGAGGATAGCTAGATCAGGAGCAGAACCATAGAAATGAAGATCTCATGGAGGGTTAGCAACAGGGGAGTGGGAGGAGGGGAAGGGGGGAGAAGGTACAGAAAATAAGTAGCATAGACAGTAGATAGAAAATACATAGGGGGGAGGGTAAGAATAGTAGGGGAAATACAGAATCTAAAGAATTTGAGACACATGTTCATGAACTAAAGGGGGAAATGGTGGGGGAGGGGTATGCAGGGTGGAGGGGAAGGGAGGGGGGAATAGAGCAAATGTAATGGCATAATCAATAAAAATAAATAAATTTATAAAAAGTTAAAAAAAAAGTTTTTTTCACCTGAAAAATCACAGTAGTCTTTACCTCCTACGGTTACTCTGAAGATAAAGTAAGATAACCCCTAGGAAGCTCTTAGCAGAGTGCCTGGCACATTGTCTCAGCTTAATTGTGCCAGCTCTCATTATTGCTATCAGACTGACAACGTTTAGTAAATGCCTTTTGTGTACTAGACACTCCGTTAGTTGCCAGGATATAAGTATATTTAAAAGCTGTTACAGTAAGTCCAAAATGTTGGGCTCATTGGCCAAAAAGGACTATGAGAGCGCCGTAAGTTAAGGATAAAGAGCCTATTGGAGGAGATGTGCCGTGGGAGTGGTCAGGAACTCGACTTGAAACACCGCCGGGAAATCAGAATGCAGATGTCCACAGACAACTGAGGATACAGGGTTTAAGAGAGATCGGTGCGGGAAACAGAGCCTGAGAGCCATCCCTCCCAGGGAGCCACTGAAACAGCAAGAACAGGGGAGCTGAGTGTGAGAAGGTAAGATCAGAAGCAGGTGCAGCACACTCACAGACTACCTCCGTCAGAGGCAGAAATGGGAAGCCAAGGGGAAGACAGAAAAGATCCGCAAACTGGCAGGTAAAGTTGGCACGTGGAAGATTTACAGACTGCAGATCACAAATGTCATCATACAAGGAGCATAGATGGCCTTTCTGTATGATGTAGGACTGCAGAGAAGGGGCTGAAAGGGGAGGGCTCTGCAGTCGATGCAGCGCCGGCAGGAGCTGAGGGAGTTAAGGTGTCTGCTCACGCTCACATAACATACACGCAGTGAGAGCTGGAACTCGGGCCCTGTGAGCACTGCCAAATGCTTTGCGGTTGGCCGCCTCCTCCTGAAGCACACCTTGATTAGGGAGGGGCTAATTATACAATGTAGTTTACATTCAGGATAAAGCTGTCTGCCTTTTGGCTGCTTCCTGACACCTGGCCAGGTAAACTTCTGAAAAACAGAAAAGATGAAAGTCACAGGAGTCAACTTTGCTGTCTGTTAGTAGTTCTTTAATACTTCCATGTATGTATGTATGTATGTATGTATCTACCTAACTATTTACCTACCTACCTGTGAGGGTTGGGGGATGAGAGGTCATACGGGAAGAAATTGGAAATGTCCAGAGATTAGCCAAGGTGTAGCAGGAATAAAAGCAGGGTTGTGACTAACACATGGACAAGACTAGACCAGGTATGAGACTAAAGTACAAGAGAGGCCAGATGAGCTCAAAGTAGCCAAGACAAGGAAGAGGTGGGAAGGGAAGCTGAGAACCATGGGAGTAAGGTAGGAAAAAGGTAGAACCTGGGATTTGCTTCTTAAAGTGTACATCTGGGAACAAGAGACATTTTCTAATAAAACCAATTTGTAAGCCCCTACGCAATTCTACTGAATTGGAATCTTTTAAGGGCTCTTTACTGACTCTTCTGTGCCTATATATTAGAGTTTAAGAATGACTAAACTTGCCCTGGCTGGTGTGGTTCAGTGGATTAAGCGCCAGCCTTTGAACCAAAAGGTCACTGGTTCAATTCTCAGTCAGGGCACATGCCTGGATTGCAGGCTTGGCCCATAGCTGGGGGTATGAGAGGCAACCAATCAATGTGTATTTCACACATCAGATGTTTCTTTCCTTCTGTCTCTCCCTCTAAAAATAAATTTAAAAAAAAATTACTGAGCTAGAGAGAAAAAAATTACTAAAAAATCATTTTTTGAAATTGTGATAAAATACACATAAACTTTACCATTTGAATCATTTTATGTGTATCATTTAGCAGTGTTAAGTATATTGACACTGTCATGCAACCAATCTCCATAACGCTTTCATCTTGAGAAACTGAAGCTTTATACCAATTATAAATTATTATTATTATTATTATACCCATTATTCCTACTGTTTATTCGTTTAACAGCTTTGCTAAAGCTCAACTAGCCACCCTAGATTCAGACCTGCCATGTTACCTGTGGAGTGCAGATACAGCTGCAGGCATCCAGGTTTACGGGGCAGGGTATAAGCTGAATTGTCTGTCAAGCATTTTGAATATCAGCCCTGCTTAGATTACCATCTAAGTAAAAACTCCAGATACCATAATAGAAATGCTTATAAAATTAAATAAATATACACTAGGAAAAATATTAATTTTATTCTAAATTCCCCTTCTTTATGACATGGGTTGGTATTTACATTTATTTTTCCACCTAACATTTTCTAAGTGCAGACTGTCACTTGGAATTCTTGCTTCGCACGGGGCCGGCACTGGCACAAACGCAGAATCTGTGCGCTGCACTGTTATCCCTGCGCTTGCTGGTGGGCGCACACCGCACACACCTTTCTTACAGACAGTGGCAAACGTGCCATTGCGTTGGCTTCTTGTCATTTAATAATAACAAGCCACAGTATGTTAGGGATGGAGATGTTTCTCTAGTCACAATTCAATATCCAGTGTCAAACCTATATAACGAATTGCTCCTGATTTGAGGTCCGTGGTTGAAGGGCCTTCAGGTTTAGGGTGTCCTCGTGATTTGTCTTGATGTTATTAAGTCATTCCCCTTACATTTTCATTTTGAAAGTCAGTTCTCTGTTGGGAGGATTAAGAGTGACTTCACTTGCTGGGATCATGTACATCTAGGGAATGTTGTCTATGCGCCTAATGTGTGTACTTGCCTTTGTTGACCTCCGTTAGAAACACAGTTTCAGAACTTAAAGTCATCCGATGATTTTTTTTTACACCCATGTTGTGTGGTGCCCTTTAATACATAATTTCTTCTTGCTTATAAGCAGTGCTAAATAAATATGCATTTAGATAATATTTAAGCCTCATTTTGTGGTAATTAAATCCAAACTGGGTGTCACGGTTTAGATAGACATACTGTGTATAATCCTTTTTTTAGCAGACAAATAATGAGGTTCTTCATAAACTATGTACACAGTCCACTAAAAACTTAAAAATTACTACTAAATCCCAACTGAAAAAGAGAAAGTCTCTTTTGTTACACAAAAGTCTTAAATATTGTCCCTGTAATTTGCATAATCATCCAATATGGCTCTCTCTTACACACAGAGAAATATAGAGGTACAAAGAAATTAAGAAGTTTCACTGAAGTCTCACATATAGCTAGATAAATTAAGAGTCTTCCTATTAGAAAAGCACTCTTAAAAGATTTGATCCTCTTTTGCTAACACCTTCATGTGCAAAAAAAGGAAAACAGAAATTTTCTCCTTCCTCCCTGAGGATCATTAAAATCTCCCTATAGCCCCCAGAAAGACACTGGTCTTATTAAAGATATGTGCTATAAAACATACAAAAATATCAGTAGAAGTGTTTCTACAATTTCAGTAGGATCTGTAGACTGCTAATGAAATCTCCCACCAGGAAAAAATACAGAGGGGAGGGTGGCACTAGACACAAAATTGAAATCTCTTCATGGGTGAGCCAAATTTAAACTTTTGCAGGAGATCCCATGAAAACAATCCCTTTGGTTGCTGCTTTTAAAATGTTTTGCAATATTATGAAGACAGTGCACATATCTTTTACCAAACTGTGACTCAATGAAATAAATGTGTATTATGTTACTTAGTCATCTCTTTAAAGGCCATTATAAAAATCATCAACAGTGGTACCACTGGTTTACACTTTTATACAGTTTGAGTTTCTTACGATGGTAATTAATTATTTTAAATAGAAAAGTTTATTTTTCAGCACTTTAAAGCTGAATAATTAGATTTCCCACTTCACAGAGTATGCAGGTCAAAATTTAAATTGCAATTGATTGTAATAAATTGAAATTAAGTGCTGTTCTCAGTAGCCCAAAATGTTCCAGGGTTCTCTCCCCCAAGAACTACTTGTGCATTTTTTTTATGTTGCAAATGAAGTTTAATATTAGTTTGGGACAAACACAACTGGTTGTAGAAACTGTACTCTACCCTAGAATTTATGGGTTATCTACCATTTTGGAGTTTGCATGAATATCTGAGAATTTAATAGTGTTACTTTTGTGATAAACACTAATATTCCCAAATGTGCTAACAACATTTAGGTCTTGGTGCTTTACAAGACATTGAAAACATGACTTGATTACATTTCATTTGATTTCAATTAAAAAGCACTTAAGAATTAGATTACACTGAATGTTTCTATAGAAAACACTTCATTATCTGAGGCGGCTTTAATTTAAAATGATCACAGAGAGGGAAAAGCACTGTTCATTTTAATAACATGGGCTTAATCCCATATCATTATTTCACAATTGCATGAAGTAGATTTTGGTTTATTAAATAAATGTACAAGGGCACCGGCAAAAACATCCACAATACTGAGTGCCTCATTCACAGTTCACCCAAGGCAAATCTAGTCACGTGGCTTTTAAGTCTTAACAGAAACCAGAAACACCACAAAAAAAAAAAAATCTTAATAAAAATGAGGGGATAATATCAAGACATGAAAAATAATGCCTTTTCACCGAATTTTTGAGCAGTGAATTTTACTACCAATTAAAAATGAAAATGAACTTCTGAGCAACTATAATAAGCAACCATAGTCAAATAAAAACGCAAGGTGCCCCTGAGACACAGGACTTCCTGAAATAACATTTCCCCCTTTTAGCCATAAAACTACTTTGAGATCAAATTATATATATACATATAAATTAGGACAAACTAAAAATTTTTGGCTTTCCCAAAAGGGTTCAGCAATTTTCTAAAGCATTTTTATTTCTAAGCCCCAGTATGTGTTAGAGATCTAAAAACAGAAAACCATGATTAAAAACAAAATGATGATTAAAAGTAAAAGCCTCAAGTCAGTTATTTGGTACTAAGCACAGGCCGCATGGCTAGCTTTCATTGGCTAGAACTCTGCACACATATTTGGGCACGCCCATCTCTGATATTCCGGGGGTTAAGGTAACTTTGTGGTCTGTGGTTAATGATTAAGCACCGAGTGAACTTGTGGTGTGTGTTCTTGTATAGGAAAACCTGCAGCCTTTTGCGCGTTTCACATTTGTAACAATGTCTTCATTATGCCTTCCAGAATTAATTGACCTAAAATCCAGCAGCTCTAAGATATATCTATTGGATAATTAGAACTCTAAGGACCAACAAATAAAACACATTATTGACTTTTAAATCTTCAATCAAACAAATATTTACAGCTGCAATTTGCAAAAATTATTTCCTTTTAAGTTGGCACCGTCTCAAAATCTGTGCGACTGATCTGAAGCATATCAGGATCATCAAGACCCTCCTCCAAAATCAAGATTCAAATATGAAAACAGGGCTACAATGTTTAGAACAGCCTGGGTGGGTCTCCTCTGAAGACAAATGAAACATTATAATTATAAGCTTCTTTGAAAGTCTGCCTGACCTTGAGGCCAAGAACAGCAGGGGGGTGAGGAACAGTGACTTGGTTTAGTGACCAGCAGCTATAGATAGCAGAGAATGTGCTTGTTGTCAATGATCGTTGCTGAAATCTGTCTATACCACACTGGAACAATCAATTTTGTAAATGATTGCAATAATCAAGGAAATTGCCTAATTTATAAATCCTTCCATACAGCATCTTAATGGATCCTTCCATTTTAATGCTGATGCCTTCAGAGCCAAACGAATTGTTGTCCAGGCTGTCATTACCCAAAATGATAAAAACATTCCGTCTGGTGGGGAAACCACGTCTCATGGATATTCAGACCCTTGGCCCATAATCACTCATTAGTGACTTCCCTGAAATTTTCACACGGCTAAACCTTATGAAGGGTAAAAGAACAGGCTCGTTTGTGTCTGTGCTTTCCTGTAAACCCCTGCTTTAGTTTCGGAATTTGAACAGGTTATCTTTCACTGAACTGTAATGCACTGGATGTGTCCCCAGCTCCAACAGCCCCATATTGTCATAGTTTTTCTCTTTTTTCCTTCTGTCTAACCCCGGGCTGTTCTTTACCACCAAGCCTCAAAGTCAGCAGGCTTGGCCACCCTCAACTTCCAGATCATGAAGAGTATCAACACGGATGATTCTGGATGCACTGAAGCAAATGGGTGACACTCCAACCCTACTAACGGGTAAATCTACAGACTGTACGTGGAAACCGAGGCTGCACACTTAGCTCTTTCCCTAAGCCTGCCACACGTAGATTGCTCTTCTCAGTTAAACCTTGGCCAATTGATTTCAGCCAATAGTGTGCTGTCAGTACTTTACTTACTGCTCAATCTCACTAACCTGACATTTATGGTGCACTGATTGGCCTCTGTCAGTGGTGCTGGTTGTAAATTCACTTTGAAAAGCTTTGTGTTAACAGCCTTCAACCAGGCTCCAAGAAGAGTACGAACAGGCAGCCTGACAATTGCTCGACCTCCTGCCCTTATTACAGTGAGTAAATCAGGGTTTCAGCCATTAGGCTGGAGCCTGGGGCCTACACAAAAAGGATTGACATGACGAAAGGTCAACCTCTGTCACACATGTGTAACAATTTGGATAATGGAATTCTGTAACTTATCTGAGTGAGGTGGCAAATGCTTACAAGGAAAAGTATACTCTGCTCAGGCTTCTCTGGCTTTTATGCTAAGTAGTTATACCAGAGTCTGTATTTCTTATGTAAATACACAAGGAATGTCTAAACTCATGAAGTCTTGGAGTATATACGCTTCTCAAAAAGAAAGAAAGAAAAAGAGCAAGGCAGTATCAAAGCAGCACTGGGCACGGCATTCTTTACAACGGCAAAACAGTTTTCCCACACTATCAACGTATCCCATCCATCCTTTCAGAAAAGAGAATTTTGATATCATGGGCACCATTCCCCAGCTATATAACAGGCCATTTTCATATTCAATTTTTAAAACCCAGGATACTATGCTACAGCTATAAGTGATTTCTGGATAATGCAATAAATTGACTCAAATAATTAAAACTGCCTTAATTGACACACTGAAAATATAAAGGTCCCCCTGCAGGTTTCTCAGGCCCACTGTTAGCATAATCACATTTTCATCAGCTTGCCTGCTGCCATCCAGTAATTGGGGGTGGCGGGGGAAATTTTATCTGTCCAGGAATCTCTGAGATTCTGATTTGAATTCCTCTATTCCACACTTTTAGGTCAGTGTGAAAAAAAAAGGAAAAAAATTATACAATGTAAGAAAATACACAGTTATGGGCCAAGGAATGCTTTGAATTGTTTTCTTTACATGGACAAATGCTATCAATAATAGAAGAAATCTGTAAACAATAGATAAACTGAACTGACTAATGAGAAAAATAGTCCTGCAGATACAGAACACATCACTCTTTATAAAGTATTTGCAGCTAAAGCACTGTGGCATCACGTGCAGATCTGGATTAAACCTCACTATCAGGAGAATTTCCAAATGGCTATTATAATTCTTTTGAAGCACAGTCATTTCTGGACTTAGAAAATCGAGATGGCATTGTCCAGAAGGATGCATAACTCAAACGGACCAGAACTTTACATGGACTTTTCCAAAGCCAATTTTAAGTAGTAAGTTTTTATTTTTAACACAATGCTGGAAACAGTTCCAAGGGGTAGCAGATGGTTTTACAGTTTATGTAAAACTACAAAATGCTCACACTCTATCAAATGGGCACTACTATAAAAGATATCTTCAAGTCAAATGAGGCAAAACCAAAGAGATACACCAGCTGTTACCCCGCATAACTTAAAACATAATAGTAACATTACTATGGTTTACTTTTTTGGAGAAATTATTTGGATTTCATGGAAATGACATATTCAAAACCAAGCTGACAAGCAGTCTAGTATATTAAATGATAAATTACTAAGAAACACAATTTTTACTTCAATGTAACTATGACAGCCACATAATTCTGTCCCCTGGTGTTTTGATGAGCCAAGCCAAAATGAGTCAGAGTCTATAAAACAAAATATAAAGTATGTAATTGCAGTACTATCACTGGAACAATTTTTAAATGATTTTCATTTACTTTAAAAATTCCTTTAATCTAAAATAATTAATTCTAAATGTTTTTTCCACATGTAAGTATATACAAATGAGTACAGTACCAGAAATGGAATTGGGTCATTTATAGAGACATATAAAATACATTTAAAATATAAAATCAATTCATTTCTTTCTAGTACCAATTACCTATGATGTTTTGAAATATAAACATGCAGCAACATGTAATATATTTTTAATACTGGCTTTTATTAATGTCTTTTGACCTGAGTTAAACGGTAATGATGAAAAATAGACTATTTGCTTAAAAGCAAAACTCTTATGAAATCTACAATATTATGGCACAAAATCAAACCACAGAAAGAACCATATTATGTTATTCCCCTTGAAAAAACAACAAAAGTTTCCACACAGCACACGGGACAATGAGACACTCAGACTCACTCGAGGAAAGAGAAGGACGCGTTCTGCAACATTGACTCCCTTCCTGGTACCTTGACAGTAATTCTAACAAGTCACTCATTACATGATTCCAATTAGCGGAACGATTTTTTAGGGTGAAAATAAGTACGATTTATTTTGTCATTGTTGCTAAAATTTCTTGTCAAATCAGACTTTGAGTTGAAAGGCCTGAGTAATTCTAGCCTATCTGAAAATGTAACTTTCTTTTAAACTTCCGTGTTGTATTCCAGTAGAATTTTAAGTATCCACTGTGTACATTCCTCAGGTCCAGTCATATTAAGTTCTGATGTTAAGCAGAAAGGGGAAACCATGTGCAACTAGATTAATTTATCTCAAGGGAAAAGAGCACATTAATAATTGAGATAATGTTTTCATAAATGTTGGAATCAAATGTGCCTTTTCACTTCTTTATTAGAAAACACATTAGGATAATATTATCTCACTCTCATCAATAAGACCTAATTGCTGAGAAAGACTATGTTTTCTTTGCAAAACATTCAGGAAGATTTTTCCCATTACATCCAAAAGGCTAGAAATACAACATGCATCCAAGTCTTGTTGGAATAAATGTATGTGAGCAAGGCAAGTGATTATTTAATCCACCCTGTAATTGTTTTTGCTTTAAACTATCTGAATTCATTATTTGTTGTAGAACACATTAAAATTCTGATTCTAAAATAATTTGGCTGAAAAGAGACTAATAATTTCACTTTTAGCTTATTAACCTCCTTAAATGACAAAAAAAAAATTACCTTTCCTGATTGCTAAAAAACAAACCCAAAAAACCCAAACTCCTAGAACTTCTCATAAGCACTCAAAAGAGTCAAAACATATTAAAGAAATACTTAATTTTCTTTAAATTGCTGTATTTTTAAGAATCAGGATTATACACAAAGAAAATATTACTAAAACATGACAACACACTTATAAACCAACCAAACAAGCTCTTCATAGCTAATGTATGTTTAATATTAAAAAGTCATTTTTCTACAAAGAAAACAGAGCTTTTAATTATTAAACAAAAGGAGTAACTAAGGTGAATCTGATTTTTTCTGTAATAAGCCTTCATGTGTATAATAAAGTACAACCATACTAAAAACAATGAACTGTAAACTGAAACAAAAATCCATCATCTACTTGGAAACAGTGACAGGAAAAGATTAGCAATCCATTTATTGTACTGAAATAAAGATAAGTAACCCTGGTAAGATCCATCAGGACTTGCGTATTGAACTCTAAATATAAAGACATTTCTTCATCAGCGAGTGAGTTGAAAAAAAAATGTGAGGAAGAAAAACGATTCCAGTTGACTTTTAAAATAAAATACTCATGATTCAACTGCTTTTAATTTTTTTTAAAAGATCTGCTTTATGTCAATCTGATATTCTGGAAGATATCTAAAAGAGTGTGTTTTTAAAGGGGATAATTTTTACATGAGTCATTAAATAATTATTGCCAAAAGTTTTGTATAGACCTACAGTGTATTCCAATTACCGATTCTAATATAAATAATAAAATGAATTAAAATTTTTTTCTCAATTGAATTTAAGTTTGAAAGAAAAGAATAAAACTTAAGGAACAATTCAACATTTAGAATCTTCCATTATAAGTATAACTTAATGCAAATAGTCACATTTCATAAAAATGATCATAAAGTTTAAAAGTAAACTCATATTTCATATCTTAAAAAGAAGTACCCTAGTAAAAACTGAAACCTATTAAAGCAAGCATTCTACCTTATGAATGGACAACAACTTTAAGTTACCTGGCCCCAGTCAGCTACATTTTATATGATCTCTCAGGAGACTAATACATTCATGGCTGCACTTTAACATCCTTTCAATCTCCTAAACGTATGTCATTCTAACTGTTCTTACAGGTGATAAAAAACAAACAGACTGCCTTCAGTTAGGGGAAGGGACCTGTAGATCATTCAAGCAGACTCCCAGCAACTTACTTTTTATAGCACAGAGCCAATTCCATGCACCATCACCCCCAACACACTCAACTCAGACATGCAAGTAACAGGTAAAATTCACTTTATGTCTAGTCAAGTATCAGCAACATTAACAAACACTGATTAAATTCCCCAGTCCCTTTGCTACAACGGGATGTAAACTTCATCAAGTATAAGTAAAGATATAAAATAAAGAATCAATGTTTTTAGTGTTAATACATATCAGTCATATTCTATATGTATAGTGGGCTCCTGACAACATCCCAGTTATCCAAAGCCATTTAGAAAAAAGAAAAAACAACAAAGGTAAAGTATAGGATTTTCTTCATGTTTATGGCTTTATCCTCTGGCACTCTAACTCCAAGTCATCAAAGGGCGATAGTCTTCAGTTTTAACAGTTTCAGATAGAGCAAATCTGTCCCGCTGAACAACTGCTTTAATATTTCCTCAGAAAAGCGTTGGCGTATCTTTAACTGTATGGTGTTAGAGTTCCTAATAACACCGACGTAACACGAAAAGTGCCTAGAAGTGTTTTATAAACTTTAAACCGCATTGGAGGTTACAACTAATTAGTCAGAAACAAAAACCAACTGGGAAATGTTTCAAAACCAGATGCTTTGATTACTTCCCACGTGTCTCTTTTTTCCCTATTCCTCTAACTTGTAACCTGCCTCTGTGTACCAAGCCATTTCCTCCTGCCCTCTTTTCCTATAAAAAATTCTGTTAAAAAAAAGGAAAAGGACTATTTGATAAAATAAGTATGCCTAACTTTTATTTTCCTCCTTAAGGATCCTATCTAGGAAGACTAAAAAAATGTATAATTTTCCAACAACAGTTTTGGAGGGAAATGGAATCTGAGAGCCGGGCACAGGGCACCAGAGGTAACTCAAGGACACGTAGCCCATACACACCCTATAGGGTAAGTAGCCCACAAGTCACCTTGGGCTGCTTAGCTGTGAGCTCATACACTTAGCTCCTCCCCATCAAAGGAGGCTTTGCAGAGGCAGGCCTCAATACCCCCACTGTCAATACCTGTGTAAGGGTTCTGGAGACCTGGTTTGCTTTTCACAACACGGTACCTCCGGGGCCTAACATGGTGCTGGGCAGAATGAGTGCTCAGCAAAAATCTGAGTGGATTATTGAGTCCCATGAGTTTTAGTTAGTGAATATAAGGCAGCTCACACTGAAAATGATCGTCTTGACAGGCCACCGAGCCAAGTACGAGGGGCAAGCTTCGGTAGAGACAACCCATTAATGGAGCCCTAAGGTCCATGCCAACTTGGCTGCTGGCATTTCAGAAACTTTCTTGTCTGGCTATTCCCACTCCACTCTGTTACCTGGCCTTGGTCAGATTTACATATTGCCCTTAAAGGTAAGACCTCCAGCACCTGGTATTGCATAAAGAACTCCACAGGTGGGAGGTGCCTAATTAGTGGAGGAATTACCTACAAGCTAAAGGTCTGTCTTTTCCCGAGTAGATCTCACCGATTAACCATGAAGCTTTGGGAGAAAGCTCAGGTTAAAATTTTTCAAAGAGGTTCTTTATTTTTAAATAATAATGTCAGCTAAGATTGTGTTATTGAAGCATTTTCATCAATTGGGTTACACCAAAATGCTCAAAGTTTCTCCCTTTTGGTTTTCTATCTTCTTGAAGATTGCCCTGCTGTACTACAAAGTACAACAGAGAAGAACCAGAATTTATGATTTATGGTCACAACACTGTAATTAGCTTACTTCGGGAACTTTGAAAGTTATGAATGAAACATGTTGCAGTGACTCAGATTGAGAGTTTACAAAATTGTTTTCATCTGACGAAATGAGCCGACTCCCTTTTTTTTCCTCCTATTCATGCTGATGTTCCTTCTTGCCCAGGGCACAAAAACATATTGGAAGAGCTTAGAATGGGACCCAAAGCTCACCTGGCTCACACCCCCAAAGCCCCAGCTCTTCTGTTCCATCTCCTCAGCTGGTTTCTCTTTTTCTCAAGATTCCGGCGATAAAAGATCAAATCCATCCCAGCTGGAATCACCTTCCCTAAGGTGAGGTGATTCCACTTTCAGAAACCTGCAGGCCCCATCTTCCTGGCTGGGCTGCTGTAGTGTGAGGTGGGGCTCTGCACCGCTTTGATGCAGGTGGTGCGAACACCGGTGTTTGCATGACCAGAGAAACCTATTCCCCCACTACTACTCTCTAGGAAACGCTGGAGGCTGTCCCCGAGGCAGCCACCCTCCAAGGGCCAGGCTCTTTGCCGGCCAAAGCTCTGCCTCTGGTGCAAGGTGCTGGGCGGCGGGCGACTTACCTCCCAGAGATGCTGCGTGTTTCTCACGGCTCCGGCCTGCACCTTCTCTGGGGGCAGGAGGACGCCCTGGAAGGGCCCAATCCAGGTGCCCTGCTGGATCCTCTGCGCTGCGCAGATGCCGTAGGCCAGGCCGGGCACGGTGCTCGTGCACAGGCACACCTCCCGTGGCAGGTCTCGCAGCCACTCCGGCAGCTCCGGCGGGGGCGCGGCGGCCGCGGCGCTGCCAGTGCTCACCAGCCGGCGCAGCGAGTGCAGCGGCCCGTGCATTGGGCACTCTCCGTGGCGGTTGTCCGCACACATATCGCAACCTGCCAGAGACACGCGGGAGGGAGGGGACGAAAAGGTTAACTCCGCAACTCCGGTGGCCCATCCTCGGGTAAACCCCCAAGACGGCAGCGTCCCCGCCCCGGGTAAGCACCTGCGAAGGAGGTGATGCCGTGAGGGCGCTGAGGCTCCTGGGAGTAGGGGGAGAGGTGAACCCGAACCACACCGCCCTGGAAATCGCCGCACCCAAATCCGCCCGGTATAATAAGGTCGGGACCGGGAACCCCAAAGCCCACCGGGCTGGGAAGAAGTGGCGCTGTAGACTCCGCCGAACCGACGGCCTGAGGCTTCCCTTTCCCAGTTTCTCGCTCTCTCCCCCTTCCCTCTGCCTCTAGTTCCCTCCGATCTCCACCCCTGTTCCCCGGGTTCTCTCTCTAGCGGGCGTTTCAAAGGGTGTTTGTCCTTGTACCACGAAGAAAGCCCGACAACAAAGCCCGACTCTTGTCAATCGAATATTTTGGAGAGACTCTACATTGGTAGCCTGGATATATTTGGGTTGCCTCTTTTTATAATTATAGGAGTTACTTCAAAAATTACCAGGGGCGGTGGGCGATCTGTCTGTTGGGGGGCGTCATTCACACTCCTCTGACCCACGCGCCTGAGCGCCCCAACCGCAAGGCAGAGCCGAGCCCCGGACACGCCACCCAGGGCGCCCGGGAGTCACTCGAGGGTCCTAACAGTGCCTGCTCTAGGCAGGTCAGCCAGGTGGGGATTGATGGGGAAAGGGGGGCTGTTCTGGCGGTTTGGGGGTGCCTGTGGTTTCCTGTCAGCTCTTCCCAGAAGACAAAAAGAAATGAAGAGCAAATTTAACAATGGGGTAATGGTTCTTTAACGATCAGAATAATGGTGCAATGGAGAGGGCCCCAGCTCCCGCCCAGGCCGTTGATTCTCCAAGCTAAATGCTATCACCCTGCGTTACAAAGAGAGGGCTGTGGAGCTGCCTCTCTCCAATGTTCCCCAGAGCATCCAGAGCTCGAAGGGACCCCCGCCCTGCCGGCCGGCCGGCTGTAGTCACCGACGGTCCCTCGAGTCGAACCCGAGGTAAGAGGCCAAGCGGCCGCGGGAAGCAGAGCCTGGGCGACCGCGCTGTCGGATCGCAGCGCCCTCCGGGTTATTAATGGGCCTGGCGGAGCCGCCGCGTCTGCGCCCCGGCCCGGCAAACCTGCCTGGGGTAGACAGGCTCGGCGCCCGCCAGCGCAGCCTGGCCTCTCTGGCCCAGCCTCCCGGGGAGCAGTGGCGCCCCGGAGCCACGGAGCTCTGTGGCACTGGGTCTGCTTGTGAGCAAGTCCCAGCCGGGGGAGATGGCCAGAGCTGGGCAGGAGCGGGTACGCGGCTCCAGTGCTGGGTGGGGGTTGCCTTCCTGGGCCCGGCCCTGGTCAAGCCAGACCACGTGGACCTCACAGGGTGTACCCTCTTCGTGCTGAAACAGACAAAATGCCCAAGGAACTTGTGACAAAGTGAGTCATTGAAGAATCTTCAACGAAGGGACACCGAATCAAAACCCAGCATGATGAGCAAACCCTCACTTTGCCATTTGCTTCCCAGGGAGCTGGAGTTGCCTCTTTGAGCATCCCGTCTCAGGAAGGGGCTCAGGTCAGCAGCGCCTCTCCGGGGCCAGCTACTCCTCTACTCCTCCACTCCTCCCGAGAGAGCTCGGGGAATCAGGGGACCTTCTGGCTGCAGCTTCTTGGAGGTGTCCCCAGGCCTCTCAAGTGAAAAGCAGCAATCTGTTTCTGCAGGTAGTGAAGTGTCTGTGTTTCTGGGCCTCCATCACACAAAGAGCCCTCTTCCAGAAACACAGACTAATGTAAAAGCTGTGCCAGATTCTGCTTTTGACCTTAGGACATAGGTAGAAGGTATTTTCATCCATTTCCACCTGTCAAGCCTTCCAGAACACATCTGCTTCACACAGCCTCTCAAGCTGCTGACTGGGGAAAAAACTTCCATATCAGGGGGTAAAGGAAGGAAAGACAAAAACTCATAATTAGCAAGTGCCAACTATATGCCAGGCATCTACCTTGACCCAATCACCGTATCACCTAAGGGTCATGATGCCCATTTTGCAGATGAGGTGACTGAGGCTTCATGAACAATGTTAACTTGACCATGAACCACACACCAGAAACTAGTAGTGAAAGACTTGCAGTCAGGTCTGCCTGACTTCAAAGCCTCCAAATCTAGAGATCCTGGAAGACTTGTAAGAGCTGGGAGAATTTTATATCCATCGTAACTCAGTCAACAGAATTGAAATATTTCACTTCAGATACTGAAGTCACTATGTGGAGGCCACAACAATTGCTGCCGCATTGCTGAATCGCAAAGACTTCTCTTGTTCCTTCCCACACTCTTGATTGGGGGTTAAAGTAAAGGAATAAATTGGGAAATAATTAGATAACATCCATAATTTTGAATTACAGTGCCTTTCAGCACCTTAGCAAAAAACGGCTTAGAACAAATGACAACAATCAAAGGCCATATGCCCCTAAAAATAAATCACCCCAAGTTTTTGATTAACTGACTGTGCCTTTCTGGTTGGCTCAATGAAACAAAGGGTGAGAAGCAAAAGCAGTTTAGTATTCACTCCCCTAACCACACAATGCCAGAGATTCTGCCAAAGTTCAGCATCTCCATACCATGGAAGTCACCCCCGCAATATCAGTAACAAAGTAAGGAACAAAAGTACCAACCTCAGCCACCACCCCCATGGCCAGGAAGCATGTTTGGGTATTTGTTATTAATGATAACACTCTGGTTAGGCCTTTCTCTAAGAAGTTCTCTAAAGTTCTCTTCAACTTAAGTTTCGTTTGTCTCCATGAGGTGTTGAAAAAAAAAAAAACTTAGCATTTTGCAGAGTGAAAAGTTGAAGCTCTCCCAATATTTAGAAGCCTACATGCATTAGTTCACCCCACACGAGTCTTCCTAATTTATAAACCACTCTGTGCTATATCAAAATATTCTGTCGGAAAAGTCTGCCAATTACATCAAAATACATGGTGTGTCCTAACATTTCTGTTTTTCACACACAAAGCTCTGCCACTGAAACCATTTGGCTTCTGACATATGTCTTGGAGTCCCAGAGAAGCTTGAGGATATTTAAAACAAGTAAGTGATTACTTGGGGTTGACAAAGGTGCCACAAGCAGACAAACATTCTAGCTGAGTGTTTTCCAGACAGCAAGTCAAAAACACCTACATGAAAAGGTTTGAGGGAGAGGTGGGCTAGATGCCCAAACTACACACACACATATATAATACATATTACACACCACATTCCATGCCAGCAATACATAATACAAGTCTATTTGTACTCATAGAGAGAGGCAAATAAATGTTCCTACTTCCCCTTAAAATCAGGGTAAGTTTTTATACAAGTTCATAATTATTATTCAAAAAGGGTTTTCTATGTCTGTGAGAAATAGTATATTATCCAAGCAAGATACTTGGAAATGCCATTTTAGCATTTCAAATGTAAGAAATTTGGTCCCTCTTCTGTCTTGAACAAATCTGTCGGTGCTGCTGTTCATGGGCCCCCCGAGGAAGGGAAGGAGGACTCACTGTCTCACAGACTCAGTCGCCTACAGACTTTGGCAGGCCAGGCCACGCAGAGTGAAGAGCAGACCTTCACTCTTCTTGTCACAGCCTCTTTATTGTTTGAATGTTTGTACAAGTGCATGTAATAATTTTGTGATTGAAAATAGATCTATTTTAAGATAAAGGGGGCAAAACAGGCCATGGGGTGGGTTTTTTTTCTCTTCCTGGTATTTTCATTTGTCCGTCTAAGAAAGATGAAATATAACATGTTTCAGGGTGTTTTTGGTGTCTGAAGAGACCAACAGATACGTGTGAGCGCAGGCGGAGCTAGGGCGCACGGAAAGCCGCAGGCTCCAGCACGCCAGGCCTTGGTTCCCCAGTGACTCTCCCAGCCACCCACAGCCCTCACTGTCCTTTGGAAAGAGAACCAAGGAGCAGCCGAAAAAGACTCCCTCCCTTCCTAGGCAGAGGTAATTGCGGGGCTATAAATCCCCCCCAGCCACCCCTGAGGTCGCAGCCCTCAGTCTCGCAGGCCGAGCCGACAAGGCTAAGGCCTATCGATCGCTGCCCAGTGATGCTGCCCCAGCAGTGCCGCCTACTGGCAGCGCCTCTTGTGCTCTGGGCGTGGGCAACAGAAATACGGGCTGTTTCTGGGAAGGGGGCTGGCCGTTGGGGCAGAGCGCGGGCAGAGCGCGGGCAGAGCTGGGTAGCTGGGAACCTCTGGCACCAGGGTTCACGCCCCCACGCCCTCGCCCCCGCCCCCTCCTCCCTCTCTAGCTTCAGCCAGCACTCTCCCCTCGCCCTCCCCGTGCAACTGGCTGTTTGGGGTGGCGAGTCAGTGACCAACCAGGCAGGCTGCCGGCTGGAGGTCCCCAACCTACTCTGCATTCTGAAGGCCTCAGCCACTTCCTGCCAGCATAGGGTTTTCTTGCAAGGCCAGACGAGGCCCCTGCCACAGAAATCCGAAGACTCCCACTATGCCCACCACCCACCAGGCCTTCTCCTTCCGCCCGGCAGGGGTCTTCTAGGCTCCTCGGATAGGGTCTAGAAGCAGATCCAGACTTGGATGAGTTAGCCGAGTCACCGCGAAAGGGAGCCGATTGTGGTCGGGACCCAGGGGAGGCCCAGCTGGCGCAAACCAGTCTAGAGGGCTTTTTCTCGGCGAGTTTAACGCTCCTGGTCAGTCTCGGAAGCGTGGGTTGTCCTTGCTCTTCGTGGCTGCTGTGGCTGTTGGCTGGGCCCCGGGGCCAAGAGAGACAACAGGGGAAAGGAAAAGAAGGAGAAAAGAAGGAAATGTGGATTTTATTTGCCTCTCGATGACTGTGTTAATAACTTAAAGGGGAGTGCCCGCGTGTGCGGGAGAGAGACTATCCTGGAGATAAACCTTGCCGGCCCTGCCCCGGCGAAGCCGCCATATACAATACAATGCGCAGATGATGAATAGGAGGCGCGCGAGAGATCGAAGCGGGTCTGGGCTGGCTCCACTCGCTCCTACAAAACTATAGGGCAATTAATTGTGGCTTGTCCCCTCATCCTTCATCCCCTGGTGGCACATATCGATGGAGATTACTGCTGATGGACCATTTTATCACCTTAAATAAACAGTCGCCACCTCTTCTAACCTCCATCTAATATATGGCTCTATGTTCAGTTTCAGGGCGCTAGATAACGAATGATGTAACATAACTAAATCATGCGTGTTATGGGATGGGGCTGGGCCTGCACACACAAAGAGAGGAAAGAGAAAAGAAAAATAAAACAACAGAAAAGCCCACACACTGACGCCCAGCCTCCCTCCCACCGGGGACCAGACCTGAAGCCCAAGTCACTGGCTGGCCACTGCGAGCCCTGACACTGGGCGTGCAGCCGGTGTGCCTCCACGGCAGGAAAGCCTGCTGGCGGGTGCCTGGGCTCAGGACGCTACCAGACAGGACCTTTGTTCTCCAGTTGTGTGGGAGGAGAGCAGAGAATGTCAGAAAACACTCACTCTCCTTTATCTTCTTCAAAAACGGTGTTGGACCCAGATTGTTCTCTCTCCCCTGGCCACTCTCCTCAAACTCTTGGAAAGGGTGGTGCCACCAGTGGGAAAGCCCTGGGACCCTTGCTGTCCCTACTGCTGTGTGCAGGGCTCCCCTAATCTGGGAGGACAGAGACACCTTCAGCTGGGAAAGTGGCAGGATGTCCGGACACTCAGCAGAGAGTCTGGGTGAGGGTTTAGCTCTCATTTGCCTGCCAGGTACAGGAGAGGAAGAACTTCAGCAAAAGGTATGAAAAGCTAATTGGCTCAGTCCTTTGGGTACAATCGCAAACATGAGGCATGCAGATGGCCCCCACTTACTACCTTCCAAAAGTAGTGACAGGGTCACAGACAACACACCAAAACCCAGAAGGGGCCACTGCCACAGACCCCGAGGAATCAGTCACTTCAGGCAACCCAGCAGCAATGAGGGCAGTAATACAAGAAGAGAAAGAAAGAACCCCATCCCCCAATTATATTACACACTGCCCCACCCGATTTTAAAAAGATGAAAGAAGAGGCAGCTAAACATTTAGAGCTTCAGTGGAAATTGTACTTTAATCACAGAATGAATTGAATCCATGGAGTTAGATAACAAATACTATAACGGAAACAGCTCGCTCAGCTAGCTTGTATGGTTTCTAGTGCTTTTAAATCTTTTTGTGGGAAAGAAGGCTAAAAGGCCTTTCGCTATGGCATTTCCCATGGCTGCCGATGAAGTTTCAAGGTGAGGATACTGTTACTGATTCACAAGTGTTACTGGGTTTGCTGCTTCCAGGCAAAAAGTTACTCTTGTTAGGGAATAGAGAAGTGAGGAGGCCCCATGCTTTGCCTTGTAGCAAAGAGAGAAAATGACTCAATACAAAGTAACAAAATGAAACAATGCTAAGTGGTCTCTTCACAGAGTTCTTTTAGAAGACAGCAAAAGACTAAAAGGAAAAAAACAGGAAAATCTACATGTCAGAAATTAATAGATGCTCCCCTTCTGCCTGTCTCTCACCACACCCCCCCAAGCCCCAATACAACATGGGAAGGGGAAGAGCTCTGCCTAGGGAAATAATTTCTCATCCTTTGCGTTTCTGATTTCTTCTGAGCCCCTGGTTGGATTAAACTCAATCACTCCTCACTTAATGTTTGTAAAACACACCCCAGAGTTTAAAATGCATGCCTGTGCTTGCTCAGAGAAGTTCCTGAAAGAATGGGAGACCGGGTCTCTCAGCATCACACAGAACTACCCCTGCTTTCTATTCTCTTTCCCAATTGCCCTTTAATTAGGGAGCAAGTAAAGTGTAACTCTAATGGGACAATCTGACTTCCTTCCCCACCCCCCCATGTCTTTTCTCCTGCACTTTGCATATTGAAGCAATCGATTGGACTCAAAAAGATACACCAAAAGACTAACATTATGGAAATAATTTAAATAAATTATACTTCATTTCCTCTAGCCAGAGGGGAAAAAGTTACCTAGGCGACAAACTGGTTCAAAGAGCTATATATTAATTAGAAATCTATCCCGATTCTTTTTCTCATTAGTCTAGGTTTTTCTCTGATGAGAATATATCGCATCTCAAGACTGCACTGTAAACAGCATGGGAAGCTCAACACCCAGCCAGGAGTTTGGGGTGCGCTGCTGGTGTCTTTTCCCCGAGTGGATTTCATGCAGAAGAGAAACTGCAAGCTTGATAAAGTACTCTCAGCCCACAGTGACTATACCTACACTTAACTGTAAGAAATGCCTTGTCTCAAAACACTTGTATTTTTATTCCACGTTTTAATGAACTGCTTTGAAAGCAACACATTCAAGAAATTCAGCAGGAGATAAGTATTTTTTTAATCCATGAAGACAATTTTTTAAACTTTTCTGAAACTCCGGAATACAAGTGACTTCTCAACGGTAGAGCAAATGTGAGTGGAAACCCTCATTTTAAACCAGTACTTTACTTTCAGATTCTAGAAAGGGAAAAAAGTAAACCGCTCTTTTTGTTAGTCGTAGTCATCTTCATTAGAACAATTATTCCCCATCATTATGAAAAGATTAATACAACGTAAGCACTAGGCTCATACCCCGTGTTTTTTCATCAAAGTAACGGTTTTGGGGTCCTTCACATAACTCTAACCTGGAGGTATTTTGCTTTTACAACGAATTAAAAAGTCCACAGAGTGATAGACATTCTGCAAGAGGGGACTTACTCAAAATAAAATAATAAATGTCTATGATCCTCACACGGACACTAGATAGAGGAAGGAGAGGAAGAAAATGAGGAGTGATCTTTCAGGTTCCACATGGCTCCCGCCCAGGCTCCTCCGACCTGACTTCACGTTCTTCCAGAGGTCTCTGCTCTCTGGAAGTACAGTCAGCGCTTGGCCCAACACATTAAGTGTAAACACATCATAACTTTTGAAATTACCAAAAAAGAATCAGATATGAAGCGTACACATTATTGGTCTTCATCGAGAGTCTTACTTCAAAACCTTGTGATTGAGCACGTGAAACTATGCATATAGGACCCAAAGCTGCATGAGACCCGATGTTTAATTAGCCATCTGCGATTTACTTGGGGGACAAGGAGAATTCGACTTCTTAAACTAAATTGCTGTCGCCCAGATTTTACGAATAACTAAGCCCTCAAGCATGGCTACGAGATGGGAATGCCTGCAGAGTCGAGGGTGCAAGGAGAATGTGGGGTCCGCAGAGAACGACCCTATCCCGAACATGAAAAATTTCTCACTAAGCAGCTGGCTTTTTTTCCTTCCTCTTCTAAATAAATGGTAGACCTAAGAATAACGCCTGCCTGCAGAGAGAAACTGACCCTGTGTCAACCACCAAAACTCTTCCTCCCGCGGGGCCGGGCTAGCCAGCAGCTCCCGGCCCTTCCCCTAGACAACCCCGCGGCCCGAAAACGAACTGACGCAGTTAACTCCAGAAGGTAGAGAGAAGACACAGCCCTGGAATCCACGCTCCTCATGAATTCTGAGCCCCTATCTCGTCCCCACTATGGCCAGGCCGGCCGGTTCTCCGGACTCCCCATCGCGCGGCTAACTAGCGGACCTTCCCGGGGCGCTGTCCCGTGGAAGGGCGGACTGTGAAAGGCCGGGCCCACGGGCGGTTCAAGTCCTACACACTTGGGGCTGCGAACCAGAAGGTGAGGGGAGGCTGAGAGGTACCCCCGAAGTGCCACCGGATCCCCCCATCCGCTCTCCTTTCTTCTCTAAACGCCAGGAAACTTTCGCCACGGTGTTCTGGGCAGCGCGGGGCCCACTGCCTGCGCCAGTCCGCCCCCCGGGGTCCCTCTCCTCCCACCCGCCTCCCAGACGGGCGCCAGCGCCGCAGGAGAGAGCGCGCGGGCTGCGGCTACGTACGGTTGTTGGGGTCGCTGGTGTGCTGGTTGAGGGGGATGATCTCCATGCGCTGCTGGCCGTACAGGTAATAATCCAGCTCCTCCGCGCTGCAGCGGAAGCGCAGGGCACCGCGGCCGTCCGCACCGCCGCCGCACTTGGAGGGCCCCGAGCCGGCGGCGCCGCCGAGGCACAGGTCCTTGGGGGGCAGCGGCTCCGCGGCGACGGCGGCGGCCAGAGGCGCGAACACCGGGAGCTGTGCCACGGGCAAGGCCGAAAGACCCGCCAGAGCGGCGGCAGCGGCGGCACAGGAGGAGGCGGAGGAGGCCGAGGTGGAGGAGGAAGCCGGGGTGGAGGAGGCGGAGGAGAGCGAGGCGGGCCGAGGGCGCAGGCTGTCCGGCGGCGGCGGCTCCGAGCGCTCAGGGGGCGGCGGCGGCGGCAGCGGCGGCGGCGGTTGGAGAGGCTGTGGCGCGCCCAGGGCACCCGCGGCACCGCCGCCTTTGAGCGGGCCGCCACTGCCGTGCGGGAAGAGTTGTTGCCAGTGCTGGAGATAGGCTGGGTCCACTTTGAGGAAGGCCGAGCCGCCGGGGTCTCCGGGCTTCAGCATGTCCGACGCCTCGCGCTGGGGGCAGAGGGCAGAGAGGAGGGTGCGCGTGAGCCGGGCCCGGGCCTGGCGCAAGAGGGGGGGCGAGCAGGGCGGCCGCCGAAGCCCCGGAGCGGGAGCCACAGACTTTGGCTTCGCCAGCGGCAGCCCGGGTCAGCGGCTCCTTCCTTCAACTCCTCTGGGGCTCAAAGTTTACTCTGAGGCCGCGGTAGAAGCTGTGTACGCGTGGCCTCGCAGCCCGGGGCGCCCAGCTCCCCACCCTGCACCGTTGAGGCCGGGGCACAGGCACTTCCCCGCAGAACTCGGCCACACGTCGCAGCCCCAGCCCCGAACCAGCGCCCGGAGCCGACCCCAGCCGGAGTGGCGCAGCGCGGGAGTTGCGTTGGCCTCCGGCGCTAGGAGGCGGGTCAGTCTCGCCCCCCGCCCCCAGCCCGGGACCTGCAGCCTCCTATCCAGTGGGCCCCAGACGCTCGGCCCCAGAGGAGCCTCGCCTTACCTGAAGACCGGGAACCGCCGCCGGCGGGTGCGTGCGCGCGCGTGTCTCCGGGAGCGTGAGGGAGCGTGAGGGAGCGTGGGCACCCCGGGTGCGCTACATGCCTCCGGCCGCGCGGGAGGGAGACCGAGTGATCCGGGAAGGGCTACGGAGGCTGCGGAGGGCGGGGAAACCAGTGCGGCGGGAGCACCCGGCGGAGCCCTGCGCGGGACAGAGTGGCGGTCGGTTGCTGCGCCCCGGAGTCCCGGCTCCTCGGCTCCACTCTCTGGCAGCCTCCTGGCTGGACACGTGGGTTTTACGACAGCGCAAAATACAAGAGCGTGTGTGTGTGTGTGTGTGTGTGTGTGTGTGTGAGAGAGAGAGAGAGAGAAGGATGGGGGAGGGGGTGGGGGAGGCCAGAAGAACCACGGGGAGGGGGAGAGGGGAGAAAGAAGCTCTAACTCGGCGGGATCCACAAACCGCTGGTGCGCCTCTCCCGCACTAATACCTCCTCCGCTGTCCCACCCCCTACTTTTATTTTGGCGTGACGTCTCCGCGCGCCTGTTGTCTCTTTCTGCCCATTACGAGTCTTTTCTAGGTACCGTCTCACTGCCCTGACCCAGAAAGCAATGGGAACGCAGAAACCGGAGCGCATCTCCGCACAAGCCCAGGCGATCGAACCGGTCGGGCGTGTGCGGACTGCAAGGGGACTAAGTCCGAGGCCGGGTTTGAGCTTTTGCCCGGCTCAATTTTGTTACCTGACCCCCAGGACTACCGCAGGGTGCCAGAGTCCAGTACCTCGCCACGCAACTTCTAGCCCAAATCCGGGAGTGGGGGGAGGTGGGCAGGAGGGGGGAGTTGGGGGCGGAGGGGGTCGCCCCGGGAATTAAACTCCGTCTTCTCAGTCTTCCGCAGAAGAGGCAGGCTTTGAGAGCTGCGAGACCGGAGACCAAGCGTCTGTAAAGGGCGGCAGGTCCCGGCAGGGCTGGAGCTGGGCCCTGGGCTGGAAGGCGGCTGCGGGGAAGTCTCACGCCGCCCAGCACTTAGCCCACTCACTCTCCAGTTGTCTTCCTGGGGTGCTGGCTGCTTCTTGTCGGCATCCAAGGCAAGTATCTAGTGTACCATCTAACAGTACAGCTGTTCTCGGACACGGGCGGGGCTTGTCTGCCTTTGGCTGCCCCGGGTAGGGGGTTGGGTGGGGTCCTGGGTAGGTCTTTTGCCCCAGAATCTAGCATCCAAGGAGAAGGTGGGAGTGCCGCCCCACCGGCCACCGGGCCCACTACAGCGCCTTGGGTCACGCCCGCCCTTCCCTGCTCTGTCTCACTTCCACGAATTAGGCGCCCCCCCCCCCCAGCTCTTCCAGGCAATGGTGGTACTGGGTGGGGGGTGGAGGCCCGGACCTAGTGTGTGCAACGGAGCCTCTCAGGCACGCCTTCCCCTCGCTGGAGTTCTCTCCGCATTTCAAAGAGAAGAAATGGCATTTGTCTCTTCCCAAACAAACCAACTAACTTAGTGCCCGCTTTTCGGAGCATTATTAGCCACACGTTCCTGGTTTCTGCTTGTTCCTTTTTGTCTTCCCACCATTCATTTCTTCTGAGCCTGGAAAACACGCTGTTTCGACTTTGTGTCTCCTGGTCTCATGCAAAATGCCCCGGTGCTGTTTGGAACAGCGTTGGAGCGAAAATGTTTTGACTGGCATCGTTGTGACAAGGTCATCATCAGTCATCCCCTGCTGGATTGATAGCACCGGAGTTTAAGGCAGACGCCACGAGGGAAAATCCACGGCTCTGTGAACACAGAGGCAGGCCAGGCAGGCTCTGCGGGCTTTGAGCAACTTCGTTGGAAGGAGAGAGTGAAGTTCCGGCCCGTTGCAGTGAACCTGCCCCGTTCGCAGAACTGCCTGGCGGTGGCTGCGGGGCGGGGAGGGAAGGGGCAAGTCTCTCTCACCTCCAGTTCAACGCTGAGAAACGAAGACACACTCCTGTTCTCTGGGAAAGACGCTCCGCGCCGGGGGATGCGAGCCCGGGCGCCGCAGCACCTCCCCGCTTTCTTCTTTCTGACCACGCCGGCTGCTTACACGCGCTCGGTCCCCAAGACTAGCCATCCCCCAAACACTTGAAAATCTCAGGAGTTGGACACACTAGTGTCAGCAACTGCTTCCACAGCTTCACGCCCCTTTGCCCTCGCCCTCCTCTCATACACACACCCTGGGAAACCCTGGGGTCTTTCTTAATAAGATTCGCAGACCGGCCTGTGAGCGCTTTCCACACGCCCGGCGCGGGTAGGCGCTTCAAGTACACTGAGTCTGCCCAGCAACCGTGCGGGGAAGGCGTTATTATTATTAACACCAATACTGCAGCTGGGACCCTGGAGCTCAGAAAGGGCAGTTTACCTGAAGCCACACCACCAATGAGTGATGGAGACAGTGAGGTGCCGAGTGTGTTTTCCTGCTCGCCCTAGCCGAACCTCTACCCTCACCGCCTGGACAGACGCCAGAGGGGTGTGGGGCCACCTGGGGAGGAGGGTGGGCTGCCCCTGCTGCCTGGGCCAGGGAGAGAAACAGACCCTGCAGCGGAGCCTCCCTTCCCCCAATATGCGAGCGCGTGGTGGAGTCCCGGACCCTCAGATTCGAGGACTCCCCAGCAGTCCCTGTGATAAGCGGGTCTCAGACGACCAGACCCTAGGGACCGAAAGCCTTAGGGAACTCGCGTGTAGAAGGTGGCCCGAAGTTCTGTGGGGCATTCCTAAGGGCTGGGAGTCCAGAAGCGCACGGATAAGGTCTCAGAGGTAGGGTAGCAGGGGCCCCAGCATCTCACCAGTCGGTCCACGGCTAGGGGCGGGGCCCCTGCTCTGCCTGTGTCCTCCCAGTGCAGGGCTCGGCTGGAACAGACGTCGGCTTGGTGTTCTCTGACCCAGCACGCCTGCGATCTGCCAGCTGATCCTGGGCCCGCTTGGTCACCTCCGCCAGCTGCCTGGCACCTCTCAGGTTTATAGAAAGAGCCCAGGGACCATCAGAATATGCACCCCTTAAACCTGCTCTCCTCCTCTTCATTCCTTAGGAGGAGACCTTGGAAACAAATCACTTCGGCCACTTAGGAAGCGATCAGACCTTTATAAAAATCCATTGCTCCCCAATCGATGGGTGAATATTTGCTGAGAATTTGTTCCAGAGAAATAAATAAGGAGCGTGGGTGTATTAAATGCAAACGGGGGAACACGATGGTGTTTTTCTTCATTGATTAATGACCTCTAAAATAAAACAAGTGGGAAGCGTCTTCAAGATCGATAAATTAACTGCCCAAATTCATCTCTTTCTAGAGCAATTCTTCCCCCCGAAAATTATCCTTAGGAAGCCTATTGTACCCTTAGCTAGGAGGGAAGAAGCGAGTGGGAAGCCAGAGCAGGGGGGGAGTGACAGGAAGGGGCAGGAAAGCAAGAAGATAATCCCGTCCAGGAGCCCCTCTAACTGATTTCGTTTGACGTACAATTTTCCCGTTTGCCTTTCGTATTAATTATTTTTTCCTGATGGGGGAGGGGAACGAATGGTCCATTGCCTTTGACAGGACTCCAATAAAGAATTCAACAGCTCTCCTCTTGCCCTCAGCACTCTGCTTCTAGGTTTAAGGTCATGGGTGGCTGAGTTAATAATTCATTAATATAGACATTTATTCAAAAGGGTTCTCTGAGATCCACCTTCCCAGCCTCCTCCCAGAGATTTATTTTCCTGGGAAATGGATTGGAAGTGGGGGTGGGGGGAGGACTACAGGTGAAAGGAGGGAAGGAATAAAAAGAAAATGAAGAGAGAGTCTGGATGCAGCTAGGAGGACTCTCTGCTTATCCAGATTAGTGAGCAGGTCCCTCTAGCCCACTATCAAAGCCTGGTTGAAAAAACCTGGTTGAAAATGTAGCATCCAAACTGCACAGGGACCCTGGCCTCTGATCATCCTTTTCCCTATTTCTGCCTCTCCTCATTCAAATGTATTCAGGAAGCTCTGGCCCTGCAGGCCTAAGGGTCTGGGAGGGGCCACCTAACTGAGGACCTTGGAATGCAGGCAGAGGGGGAAATCCCTGGAAAGAGACTAACCACCCTCCCTCCCAATTCCCAAAGGAGGGGCTTTGAAACTTGCCAGACCTGGGGACTAAAGGAAGCTCCATTCCCGAGGGCACGGGCAGAGTCTGGTGGGCACTATTCCCTCAGAAAAGGATGATGGGAGTGTCAAAACAAAATAAAACTGAAAAGTACACATTCTCATGAAGTGCACACTAGAAGAGGGATGGAAACAAAAAGTAAACAATAATAAACAAGTAATTGTCGGAGGGTGCTAAGTGCTATGGAGAGCAATAGAGAGAAAGGTTAGAGAGAAAGAGTACTGTAGGAGGAGGGTGTTGCTATTACAAATATTGCCCTCAAGGAGGGCTTCTCATATAAGGGGGCACTTACACAGAGACTTAAAGAAAGAGAATTCTATTTTTGTGCCTAGATAGAGGCATGCTCTGCCTTAGTCTGTGGCCCTGGGGTGAACACAGTAGAAGGGGCCTCTCCTAAAGATCCCCAAAGGCCCTGAGTAAGGATTCTGCCTCACCAGCTCAGCACCAGGCCAAACTTGGCCCCCTTTGCTCCTACCTCTTCCCATCTGATTCCCAGGAGACGCTATAAAAAAAACCCCACTACTCAGTACCCTGTAAAATACATGTGTTCACTGTTTATATCATCTGAAGTCACCTTTATTGCTGGTGACTTAAAGCCTTACACAGTGACCTACCCCACACTGGGCCTCACGTGTCTTCAGCAGTTAATGAAAGGATGGGACTAATGTTGTTTCCTATCTTAAGCTTTTAACGAAGCAGCTACTAAACTCCAACCTCCCTCTCTACCACCCACATTATACCCAACCTTTGGGATGCCGTGACTCTGAGGTAAAACGTGCTGAGAAACTGAAAACAGGAAAACTCACACCATTAATCACTGCCCTCTTCCCTCTGACCCTTTTGCATCTTCACTCATTCCCCGTTAGTGACAGAAAACCACAGTGCCAGCCACAGCGGTAAAGAAACTGTGCGGAGATAGGAAGCATGAGGCGGAAGGCACTAGGAAGCTTAGCACACTGTTCTTTGCTCCCAGGATGCAACATAAGCCGTGCCTTCCTTCTGAAGTCTTGGCAGTTTGCACACGTGGTCTCTTTAGCTTTTCTCCCTTTGCAGCAGGGTTGGGAAGGCAAGCTCCTCACTTGGCGAGGTCAAAGACAGCCTCTGGGGCTGAGAGACCAAGCTCAGCCTTTTTTCTGACCACTCCCTTTTATCCTCCACCAGGATCACTGCAGACAGCACCTGTTCATTTTACTTGAAATGCAGCCGAACCCTCCAGTTCCTTTCTCCCTGGTCACACAACAGCTGCCAGGCAAACAATGCCTCTCAGCCACCCCAGGCCTGATTTGGATTTGACCTACTGACCTCGAGGTGAAAGGCTCTGCAGTGCATTACCGATCCCCAGGGTCAGTCATTCTCCCAAGAAAGCCTCTAGATATATGGTTTCCGTTTCTAGGGAAATCAACTATTATTATTTGCAAAAGCCTTATGAGTTTATCATATATCAAGGCAGTTTGGTCCCATAAAGATTTAATGCATAGCTATTGAGTGAAAAACAGCTGCTTTTTCCCCCCTTTAAGTCTTCACAAGTAAAGCGAGAGAGAAATAATCAGACAAGGAAAACTGTCCCTTCAGAAACATGTGCTCCCTTCGCTGTCTCCTGCCCATTTATTCTTCCCCCAGGAACTTACTCTTCCATTTCCCCCAGAATATGTAAGAACAGGTAAGCCCAGTTGAAGTTACCTACAAGTGAACAGTTATATGTAACATCTAAGGTGCACCTACTGTGTGCGGCAGATTATTGGTAAGGATCTGTAGGATGATCTCCTTTGAAGCTCTTCTAGCAAATGTTAACTGGTTCTAACAGGCTTCTTTTGGTTACCAGATTGTTGCCCAAATTAGCTGGAGCCTGTGGGCCTTAAGTTATAGTCAGGATGAGGCAAGCATATTGCACTGCATCTGTTTGAAATCAGGAACATATGCTCTGCTTGGTTTGCCTTCTGAGGGTTGGTGTTTCCCAGTGCATGGTGGGTTCCCTGCCTGCCTGGCAGCAGCTCCTGCCCTAGGAGCCAGGACGGCCTCCAGTTAGCCCCCTAAATGAAGGGGCTCTTCCCCCCAAGGTCTGCCTGAGGAAGCAAGACCCATATGTTCCGACAGGGGCTCTTCCACACGCCCGTGGGACCCCTCATCCTGCACTGTCCTAGCTGGATTGGTGCCTGGCCTCACCCTCCTCTGAGTTAGGGGGTCAGAGGATGACTGTAACTGACAAGTGACACTGGAACATTGCTTGGAAAATTAACACTTTGCAAAGGTTGGCGTTATAAGATATTAAGCTTGACTGTGTTTCCATCATTTTCTTCTTGTATGTCTACACTGGCAAGCGTTTTTTCAGTTGAAGCATATGTTCGGGTGGACATGTATTTTACTTGGGCAGCAACCTAATAGTTTAAGTACAAATTTCAAAATCAAGTGTTTGCTCCATCATCAAATGTTTTCGGTAAGAAGCATTTCTCACAGTTGTTTCCTCAAAATAAATGTTCATCTTGGAGCCAGTGGAGAAGGCCAAACATTCCAGTAAAACTTCTTTAAGTCCATCGCTACTATTCTGTCACCTTCAGGATACTTTTTTAATTCACAAAAAAATTTTAAATTAGTTTTAGAGAGATAGGAAGGGAGAAAGAGAGAAACATTGATGTGAGAGAGAAATATCAATTGTCGTCTCCCACACATGCCCCGACTGGGATCCAACCTGCATCTCTTGGTGAATGGGTGATGCTCCAACCCACTGAGCCACATCGGCGAGGGTGCCTTCAAGACTTTCTATTGATCACTTTCTGTTACGGTTCCATGGGTTGCTTTATAAGGCTAGTCCTCCAAAATGCTTTGCAAGGTGAGTGCAAACATTCAAGATGATATTTTTGCTAAAAGTGGATGAGAAGTATGTGCATGTTTAGCAATGTTTCACTTCATTTTTGTAGATGTCATTTTACTTATGATATGACCACAGGCACTATTTGTCTTCTCATTTGTAGTCACAGAGCGGTGAAGTGGTGGTAGGAGCCCCTTCTCTCTGACAAAGAGAGAAGATCAAGTTGGTGTGAATCTGTGCAACTAGGTGTGTGTGTGAAGATAGAGAACCACTGGGACTTGTCCCTCACGTCTGAGAAGAGTATTAAGAAGACTTAGGATGGCCCTGGCTGATGTGGTTCAGTGGATTGAGCACCAGCCTGTGAACCAAAGGGTTGCTGGTCCAATTCCTGGTCAGGGCACAAGACTGGGTGGTAGGCCAGGTCCCCAGTGGAGGAGGGCACGCAAGAGGCAACCACACTTGATCTTTCTCTCTCCCTTCCTCTCTCTCTAAAAATAAATAAAATATTTATTTTAAAAGAAGATGACTCAGGATGATGCAGTCTGGCTATATTACTGAGGATTCTTTCAACTGTAGGTGATAAAAATTTAAAAAACTGGTAACACCTTTTTTAAAAAATGGATTTAATGGCTTACATATTAAAAAAAACAGGTTATGGGGTCTCAGATATAGATGGATTCAGAGGTTCAGACAACTTCATAAAAGTCTCAACCTTTCTCCTTATCTCTTAATTCTGCCTTCCTGTTCTGCCTTTAATCTCAGTCAGCATCTAGCAGGTGGTTGCCACAGAAATGCCAATTTAACTATTTTTCTAGACAGTAATCCCAGGGAAAATATTACGTATTTCACAATTGCTCCAGCAGAAGTTCTGGACTGAGTCTTAACAGGCTACTTTGTCACCCACCTGGCCCCGAACTCATTACTGCAACCAAAGAAATGGAGGGTATTGACAGAGCAGGCCTGGATGTCAGCTCTCACCAAACCACACAGAGTGAGGTTGGGCAGGACTCATTTTCCCAAAGAAAACTAGGTTGCTATTCCCAGAAAAGTGGGAATGGATGCTGACAAGTGAGTAGCAGATGTCTCCTCCCTACAAAGAGTTTGCCTGCCAGCAGCCAAAGGTCCCTTTTTGTGGGGAATATCGCCACTGACAAGCCCCAGGCTGGTCAAAGCAAATTTCTGTCCACTTCTTGGATAAGGAGCAGCAAGCTGTACTTGGACTTCCTTCCTGAAGCTACCATAAGCATCTCCTAGGAGCAGAGCCTTAACAATTTTGGCTTTGAGAGCAAATCATCCTGTGGCAACACCAAGAGTTAACTGACCCAGCTCCCATCTGCAACTATGATATTTCCTTACTCAGTTGCTAGGAATGAATTAAAGTAGCCAATGAAAATGTAAGTAAGCTCTTGGATGAAAGTTCTAAGAAAGGTTTTTAAAGAGAGAATGTCAGCTGTCATGGCCCTTTAGACTTAAGACTTTTGTCCGTGGCCTCTTCCCAACTCTTCCTCCTGGGACACAAACACAGTAAGTGGAGGTACAGAAATCATTTGGCGATGCTGAGGAAGAAAGCTACGGGCTAAAGAGGAAAGAGCCAAGTGTAGAAGTAGCCCAGTCCCATGTGGAATCACTGAGCCTGGATTGTCTACCCCTGGACTTGCTGACCAAGACAAAGAAACCCTTTGCTCACAGCCTAATTCAGCCTTAACCAAAACACAAACCTCTAAGTCATCTATATAATTCAGCATGTGATTTACAGAAGGGTTTTATGAATTAGGTGCCCCAACTGGAGGGTCCCTATTTTTTTATTATTTATTTTTGCTAACTAGGCACTAAGCTCATCGTTTCTATGCCTTAGGAAGTTGTATACTGTCAACATTGGCAGTATACTTAGATGGTATAGTTAGTGAGTGGACATAACTGTAAATCAGAGTATTTAGATTCAGACGTAATTCCAACACTTAAATTAGTAGCTGCGTGACCTCAGGGAAGGTACTTAACATTTCTGCACTCTGCAGACTTCATCTATAAGTCCCTAGTGTTGTTACGAACATTCAATGTGTTCAGCCCTGGAAAGTATTCATAGCAAGCATTCTTTGTATGACATATCATTATATATGCTGACTTTAAAAATTGTGTAAGATTTATGTCTTTTATATTTTGGTATCCTGGAGGTAATTTCAGTTAACACATATGGCTCAGCAATGAACACACAGCATATAGACGCAGATGGTTCATTGTTCCAATTCCTTGTCTCCTTGATTTCCCCTCCTACTTCCATTGGGTGGTGACAGTTGGCTCCAAGAAGGGTTGGTACTTCCAAGATTATGCCACCAATTTCTTTATTTAACTCAAGCTGAAAACCAAGCTTGATTACATTTTTACCTCTCAATGTTTATGAACCACAACACTGTCTATACATAGACTGTGTCGTCAAGACAGACAAGGTGCAGTCTCCAAGTTCCCCCGATCATATTCCTCCTTTCTTTCTTTTGCAAGTTGATTGCAGTCACTTTCAAGATATTTATTCTGATGCTGGGGCCGACCTCTTAAGTGCACATTTCCTTGCTTTGGCTGAATATAGTTTCTCCTTGACTGCAAGAAGAAGCTGGATATGAAATCAATAATTATGATGGAGAACATATATAATTCACACAAAAAAGAAATGCCTCAGAGAAATATACACCATTTAGAGTCCATAACAAGTAGGCTAAGCAGCAGGTCATGGTCTCGATCATCAGGACACTCATCTTGGAGTTAACTGGTTAGATTAACAAGCCCTCACCCCCAACCCAAGTGCATGCTGTTTGCCAGGAAGGGACTGAATTTCGGAACACAGATGAGTACTTTGAGATAAAGTTTACTGAGCACAGACTATGTGCCATGTCATGGCACGTGCCATTTTCATGTATTATGCACTTTGATATGTGTAACCTTATAAGGGTAATATTTAGGGTTTTTCTTTATAGTCTTACTACTTAAGAGTGTATCTCTAAATAACATACTTAATTCCATCTGTTTTTGAACTTTATAAATAGAATCACACTGAATGCTTTTTTATTTAGAATCTTGACTTATTTTTCAAAATTATATCTTTAAAGTTTACCCACACTGTTATGTGTGACTGAACTCATTCATTTTTAATGTTACCTATTTTGTAAGAATACAGCAAAATGCATCTACTTCACTGCTGATGGACATTTGAATTGCTCTCATTATGTGGCTGTTATGAGAAATTCTGCTGTGAGCATTCCTAAACCTGTATCCTGGTACATGCACACGTGAGGTTCTGTGTGGTACAGACTCATGTACACGTCGTGTATGGTACAGACCTTGGAGTGCGGCTGCTGGACCATGAGGTGTGCATGTCTTAACTTCACCAGAAAGTGCCAAACTGCTTTCCAAAATAGTTACACCAATTCATACTCCCTACAAGCAATGGAAGAGTTCTTGCTATACCTTAGTTTGTTGACACTTGAAGTTATTAGTTTTTACATTTTTTTCTATCTGGTGGCAAATTTTGACTTTACAGTCATCTGCATTTCCATGAATACTAGTAAGTTGAGCAGCACTTCATACACACATTGGCTATTTAGAGTTTCTCTTCTGTGTGGTGTCAATGACTTTGGCAGGATTTTATCTTGGGTTGTCTGTTTTTTAGAACTTTATCTGTGGGTTTCTTAAAAAATCTCCTCTAGTTAATTATATGCAATGCAGCTATCTTCTCTCCTTCTCTGACTACATTTTTACTCTTCATGGAGTCTTAATTTCAATATAAAATGTTAATCAATTCTGTATGATCAATATTCAGTGCTTCAGTAAGAAATCTTCCTATAACCTGAGGAAATGAACAAACTCTGCCACCTATCTTTTTTCTTAAAATTTTTTTTGGACTTCCATTTTCAGCCAAGAAGGAATAACAGAGACTGGATTTACCCTTCTGTTCAAAACAGCTGAGGAAGTGAACAAAACATATAAGAAAATGGTTGTCAAACCACTGAACACCAGGCAGTGAAAGACAGTGGTCCCTAAGAGGTAGAAAGCAAATGCGATGAGTCGTCCAGGTGTCTCTGTCCTCTGACTTGGGACAGCCCCCAGGACATGACAGTGGGAGAAGGGGATCCAGGTGGGGACCAGCAGACTCCCTGAGCTGAGGGAACAGAGCAGTGATTCTGGGGAGTCCAAAGTGGCTAGAGTTTGCAGACCAGGGGACTCAGGAGAGAACTACATAGACAAATTCCAGAGACCTGCAGATAGCCACCCAGAGTGCTCAGCGGACTGCTGATCGGCACACATGTGTGACTTGCCCATTCCTCCTTCTGTGAAGAAATCAGTGCTTCCGGTTTCTTATACATCCTCCCAGAGATCTTCTATGCACATGTATTTCCTCCTTCAAATGTTATGATACACAGTGTTCTGAACTTTAGATTTTTTGTGACTTACAAATATAGCTTAGAGAGTATTCCCTATTTGTAAATAAAGAACTTTCTCTGTTTCATAACTTTATGAGCTAATCATCTGTTTAAGCAGTTCTCTATTGGTGGCCAATTTTCAATGTGAAATTGTCTCAGATCTTTTGTTTTTACATGTAGTGGTACAATTTGGTATGTATACCAGTCATATGTTCTGATGGCTGCTCAGTGGTGTGCTGGGCCAAGCCCATATGGGCTTTCAAGATCTGCTTGTCAAAATGTCAGGCATTTTTCAGAGTTGGTTGATATTAGGAGAATAGCTTGAAATTGACCGGGGCAGAATTAGTCACACCATTAAAATTTGCAAAGTCTACAAATAAAAATAATGCCCATTCCCTTATTTTGGGGGGAGAGTTGGTTAAGTATATATGGTCAAATTGCCCTTCATACACTTCTACTAACAGCCTAGCACTGAATTCTCACCAGTGCAGTGTTACCAAGATTACTGATGTTGGCCAACTTGATGCATGAAATAGGTTTCTCAACACTTACGCCACTTATTATGGAAAATGAACATCTTTTATGTTGTTTTTATTTTGTTTTATTACAAAACTCTATTCATTTTATTAAATAAAGTCAATCCTTTCCCTATTTCCCCCTTTAGATTGTGAGGGTTTTATTATTTATTTGTAAAACTCCTAATATATTAGAGAGATTAGTACTTGTTCTGGGATATGAATTGCTCAGATCTTTTTTAAGATCTTAAATTTTATATTTACTATTTTCTATTTATTCCAAGAAGCCAAAACTCATGAAAGAAAATGTAACTTAGTAACAAAATCACAGAAAAAGAGATCTGACATGCTAAATTCATTCTTATTTTTATCTCCACATATTTTACCCATCCCTCCCCTTTCTTCCTTTTAGCAACCATCACTTTGTTCTCTGTATTTATGGGTCTGTTTTGCTTTATTTATTTGTTGTTGTTTTTTAGATTCCACATATAAGTGAAATTATTTGCTATTTGTCTTCCTTTGTCTGACTGACTTAGCATCCATACTGTCACAAAGAGCATGATTTCCTTCTTTTTCGTTGCTGAGAAATATTGCACTGTACATATATATGTGCCACATCTTCTTTGTCCCTTCATTTATCAGTGGACCCCAAGGCTGCGTCCATGTCTTGTCTATTGTAAGTAATGCTGCAGGGAACATGGGGGTGTGTACATCTTTACAAATTAGTGTTTTTGTTTTCCTTGGATAAATACTCAGCAGTGGAATTGCTGGGTGGTTTAGTAGCTCAATTTTTAACTTTTTGAGGAATCTCCACACTGTTTCCCATAGCGGCTATAGCAATTTATAATCCCACAAACAGTACACAAGTATTGCCTTTTCTACACAGGATTATATATGAAAATTGCTTACAGCAGCACCTAGCAATAGTAAGTGCTATATAAGTATTAGTTATTGTGATTTTACTGTATCATAAATGTAAACAAATCATCATATATTATTGTAAGTGTATAAAGAATTACTATATCTATATGTAGTAAGTTGGTTCTTATTTGAAATCACCTATGGGAACCTGGATATGTAAGTGATGCGACATGTTTAATAAAAATATGGTAATTTGTTAAATGTAATTGATTTGATCACATTAATCAAAGAACAAGTAAAAATGATTGTCTTCAATGTTACGCTAAAGTTGCTGGAGTCATAAATATGGTCTGCCCTCTTGCCCTGAGCTACATCCTTAGCCGTTCCTACTGCTTCCTTATGTGAGCCGATCCATTCTCCTTTCTAAATGAGGCACCGCACACAGGCTTTCTCTCACTGGCAAGCCTGTCTGACTCAAGTTTACTCAGGTAAGCTTGTGCCAGAAAGTCCTCCAATATTTCACGCACTTAGGAAAATCAGACATCACTCTTCTTTGCTCCCTTTCCCCTTCCTCCTCCCACTACCTGTTAAGAGGGTGCCCTTATCAGGGCTCGCCTCCCCGTATCCTCCAAGGGAAACCGCCTGACTATTGGGTAATGATGGAATCTTTAACTCCATTAAGCTGGTTCCAACAGCATGCCATTGCTGTTCAGGACGGCCAGTGACTCTCAAGACCTACATCAAATAAAGTCAAACCATTTCTCTCACTCAGATTCCTTCATCAGTCTGGCCCTGATCTAACTTGACATTCATCTCTATAACTTCAGATATGGCCACTTTCTTCTTGCCAGAATGTTCTCTCCACTCTCCCTCCTGAATACCAGTGTAATGTATGACCTTCAGCCTTTGCATGTTCTGCGTCTGTCTCTCCTCCCCATTCCACTCCTCTCAATGGCCCCATGTTTTAGAATCCTGCCTCCGTCCTGCTTTCTCCAGGTAACCTCCACCACTCACCTCACCTTTCTGGGACCTCCTACAGCTCTTACTATCTGGGTCACTTTGGCAATGACTTTGTAAATTGCCATGTATTGTGCTAAACTCTAAAACGTACACTAGACTTTTCTCTCAAATAAAATGATGTACTTCTAGAGAATAAAAATTGTGGTTTAACTTTGTTTTTACATACTACTCAGTACCTGACATGCCACAAGACACACAGAGGCTGTCATCAAATACTCGTTGGACCATTGTCACATGAGCGAGTGTTTTAGTGTATGAATAAATGAATCAACAAGGGTATATACAAATGAATGAATGAATTGTCCCCTGTCCCCTACCACATGGAGGCTTGTTAGAGACAAAAGCAGCAGGGTACAAGCCAGCAAGTGTGCAAAGACCATGGCAGGGGTAAAAGGTCAGGCTGGCAGATTTAAGGAAAGAGAGAGAAAGGAGAGTTTGAAGCCCCCTCCCCCTGTATATCTGGAGAGTGCTTCCTTGTGCCCTGAGTAGTCAGAGCTCACTCACATACATAATGCCAGGCATAACTAACCACAAACTGAATCATTTGCCCATTAGCATCTGTTCCTAGTCCTAAATCCTTCCCGAAGAAGAGGGTATTTGCTTCTGAGGCTCCCGCGTGACCCTCACACAGCCCTCTGGACTTGTGGAACTACATCTTTGTAAACAGTTCTTCCAATGAAGGAAGGAAAATTAAGGGATTCTTCCCTTCTAATGGAATGACCGATGAAATGATCACATTACCATTATCTCTTACAAATCTTCCCTGTGGTCTAATAATTCCCATTTAAGACCTGATAAGCACAAGCAAGAAGCATGTAGTCCATTTTCTTTTAAATGGGAAATGCCAGCACACATCTGTGGATTGGCAGAAAACACACATATCTCACACGGGCACGATGCTGTGACGTTCTAAATGAGGTCCGTTGAGTGTGATATCAGTGTGGAGGAACCTAAATATAAAACGTTATGTGATCTCATTGACACAGAGGAAAGAATCAGCAACCTGGCCAGTCCTAGCAGAGCCTCAAAGAATCTGAAAGAACAATTTTATTTTGAATGACATGGCTTTTATGAATTCTATTGCTACACAGAATATAGGGTTTGGAAATAACAAGCTACATCAGCTCCTAGAATAATGAGGAATACTTTTATTTATTATCTATGCTTAATATCCAGATGTGCCAGTGAAAAGTATGCAAATACATACCCTCAGTTGAATGTTCAGGCACTGGGGAGGAGTGGGGCTTGTGGTAGGTCAGAATATATGGAGATTTAATAAGGAAAGAAAGGAGTGAGGATGAACAATAGAGAATTTCTCTCACTTCTCTGAAGGCACAGAACTCCAGGCACCGGGGAAATTGGGTGAGAGGCCTCTGGGAAACTGCACTGTGCCCGCCTTTTCCACACTTCCCTGGGGAGGGTTCGCTATGGGTGGGTGGCACAGGTAAGTACAACACATGAAACAGCGCCCTGGCATGGCTGAAGGACCTGAAATGGGAGGCTGACCCCATGCTAGCTTTCTAAACATGAGTGGGTGGCCATGTCCACACTCTGTGCCCAGAGGCACAGATCTGGAAGAGATTGGCTGGGTAGACCCTTCTTCTTGGTGGTGTTAATTGGAGACAGAGTCTTTGGGTCTATCACAGCGAGTTGAAGATGAGAGCAAGAAGCTGAGTTTCCTCATCATAGCGTAGTAGGGAAGCAAGGGATAGAAAGACAGCAGCTGCTGAAGGAACAGTATGACCCATTTGCTAAAGCTGCATTGTTTCTTAAAGGACACCGCAGCCTTAGTGGAGCGGGGCTCTTTGAGGTGTCCTGAGTGAGTCTTCCTCTTTTCCACTGGAAGCGCCAACACACAGACTACATAGTTATTCCCCACCTGGAGCCTCTGGGGAGTGCATAGGCCATTCGACAGGACTTGGGCTTATTTCAGTCTCCCGTGAAAAAGTGCAGCCCCAATACCAGAAGAGTGTGCCCTTGATGTGTGGTAGGCATGTTAGTTCCTTGGACACCGGGGTAAGAGTGGCTTTTCCTGTGTAGCACCACCCAGCACATAGTAGGACTTCAACAGATATTTGTTCAAATAAACAAAAATTAGTTTTAAAAATTTCCCTGCCATGACTTCCTCTCTATCAGTTTGGAAAACTGCGACTTAACCCTGCCATCTCACTAGCAGCTGTGAAAGGTGAGCCCACAGGCAGGGCACATGGAAATGTGTCTTAGAGAAGTTGCCAGGCTTTATCCTGGCAGGACAATTACCTGGGTCCCTCAACATATTGTACAGAACCAGCCTCTATGGGCAGAAGATACAGAGATCTTAGCAGCAGTGGGGGGAGGGACTGGGAAAAGCCAGGCTGCTCTGGGCAAGCTTACTCTTTTTCTTCTCTTTTCTGTCTCCACTTCCCTCTTACTCTTGCTCCCTTCTCCTTTAAACATTCTTGCTCTTAAGCTAAGAAAATGGAGAGTGATCTAACCAATGACAAAATGAGATTTATTCTTCTTTTTCCATCAAATACTTTTCCTTTTTTAAAAATTCTGGAAATGAGAATTTCCTTAGGAGATGCTATGTCTTCCTCATTGACTGAAGTCTAGCTGCACTGGCCCCCTCACTGTTCCTCAAACCAAACAGAAACCCTCCCACCTCAGGGCCTTTGCACGTGCTCTTTCTCTGCTCTTTTCCCCTCTCAAATATCCTCCTGGTTCAATCACTCTTCTCTTTCAGGCCTTTATGAAACTGTCACTTTCTCAGTAAGCTTGCCTTGATTTCTTCTTTCCCTCCTTGTTCACCTCCCTTACTTCATTTTTCTCCAGGGTGTTTTACTTATCTTGTTTGGTGTCTGTCTTCCACAGTAGACTACAAGCTCCCTGAGGGCCAGAATCTTTGCCTGTTTAGTTTCCTGTTCCTACGCAGTGTCTAGAACAGTGCCTGCCCCCAATGAATACCATATTTTGCAGACCATATGATGCACCTAGGTTTTAGAGGAGGAAAATAGGAAAAGAATATTGCAAGCAACAAATGTAGTAAAATATTTAATAACATAAATAACATAGTATTTCAACAATGTAAATATAAACAGAACTCAACAGCAACATTAACAACCATTATTCCTCCCAAATTTGGCAGGGGGGGGATAGGTGCGTCTTATAGTCTGAAAAATACGGTGCTTGCTGAATCTCCTATTGAATGTGCAGTATGGTCAGGTGCAGATGTACCAGAGCTCATTTCTGCTGTGCCTTGCCATGCTCCCCGTGACTGGCTCTGATCTGAGGCTCCACCCAGTCTACTACCAGGTGGGGACAGGCCCTGGGTAATCACAGGAGGCCTCACAGTGTCGATGGTCACAAGCAGTCCCTCGAATGGCCTTAAACAAGTGACTGCACTCGCACCCATGAAAGGAGATCAGAACTGAGTAGAGACTTTGCCCAATAATATTAAGTGACCAGCTGTGTTCCAAAGACTAAGCAATACAATTTAATACAAATTTTACAGAATGTAGCAGAGAGGTAAATGGTAGCAATGGCAGAAGACATCATCAACTGGCGCTTGAGTCCTAATAAAGTCCCTTTGGACAGGTGTTTCCAGGACCAAGAAGAGAATCGAGATAGATGAGAGACCAAAGGTGCCCCCACCACTGCAGTGTTGCCATGTTATCATGAGGAAAGTAAAAAGAGGAAACTAGATAGTTCGTCTGATTTTCTACTGGACTGAAAGTCTTCACCTTCTCCTCCTTGTCTGGATTAAAATGTAATACACATTACACAATGTTTAGGCTATTCCTCTACCATCAAACTTAACTAATGGTGAGTAAAATGAGAGAGATGTGAGAAAAGAGAATAATCGCTAATGTTTCTCTGGACTAGACACCTAGCAAAGTTAATTTATTTGCCCGGGGAACTAGAATTTGAAATGGCCAAAGCATGCCTGTCATAGTATTGATTATGACAGTGCAAGATTGTGATCCCAAAGATTCAAGTGCTGAAAGCTTAGACCGAGGCGCACTGGTTTAATGACTCAGATTTTTTCCTAGAACTGGGCCGTGCCTTACCCACACTTTCTCTTCATGGAGAATATGTGTGTTCTTCATGGCACATGAGCTTCATCAGACTATTTTCTTACTGTAAAACCAGGGCGGTCTGATGTGACAGTGGGGCAGTGTCCCTCTCCTGTGTGCAGTCCCAGCAGCATCTCATCTGGCCCAGTCAAAGCTTCTACTTGAGTAATCTTATGGTTGGTCAGGAGGAAGGAAGGAAGGAAGGAAGGAAGGAAGGAAGGAAGGAAGGAAGGAAGGAAGGAAGGAAGGAAGGAAGGGGGGAAGGAAGGAAGGAAGGAAGGAAGGAAGGAAGGAAGGAAGGAGGGAGGAAGGAAGGGGGGAAGGAAGGAAGGGAGGAAGGAAGGAAGGGGGAAGGGAAGGAAGGGGGAAGGGAAGGGAAGGGGGAAGGAAGGAAGGAAGGAAGGAAGGAAGGAAGGAAGGAAGGAAGGAAAGGGGAAGGGGGGAAGGAAGGGGGAGGGAAGGAAGGAAGGAAGGAAGGAAGGGGGAAGGAAGGGGGAAGGAGGGGGGAAGGAAGGGGAAGGAAGGAAGGAAGGAAGGAAGGAAGGAAGGAAGGAAGGAAGGAAGGAAGGAAGGAAGGAAGGAAGGGGAAGGAAGGGGGAAGGAAGGAAGGAAGGAAGGAAGGAAGGAAGGAAGGAAGGAAGGAAGGAAGGAAGGAAGGAAGGAAGGAAGGAAGGAAGGAAGGAAGGAAGGAAGGAAGGAAGGAAGGAAGGAAGGAAGGAAGGAAGGAAGGAAGGAAGGAAGTAAGGGAGGAAGGGGGAAGGGAGGAAGGGAGGAAGGAAGGGGGAAGGAAGGAAGATAGATCAGAGGGATGGCTGTGCTCAATCTCCACTGCTGCAGCGAGGCCTGGAAGCAGACCCAGGCCCTCAAGAGGAAGGACCCGTCAAATCAGCCCACTAAAACCAGCACTGCAGGCTGTGACTTAGGGGAGGAAAACTTGCCCTGGGCCTCTGCAAGCTTGTTGTGGGGCTAGAACAAGCTCTCTGGAGTCTCAGAAAAGACCTCCACTTGACAGTCTTGGAATCACTCACACACACACACACACACACACACACACACACACACACACACACACACACACACACACAACCCCACGACAACAACAAAAAACCAGCACAAGAGTAATACAGATCTGGGTTTGAATTCCTACTTCAGAAATTACTGTAAGAACTTGGACAAGTACTTATTCTCTTTGAGTCCTGGTTTGTCTTGTCTGCAAAACAGGAATAAAATAACACAGAACACCAAACTCTTTCAGTCCCAATACTCAACAAAAAACCTGCAACAACATCCACTCTCCAAACTGCAGCAGCTCCACAGAGAACTGCCACACGCCCCACCCGCCCCAGGCAGTCCTGGCTTCCCGGTGCAGCTATCAACAGCTACCCTCTCATTCACAGAGTCTGTCCCCACTTCACCACGGCACAGGCGGTCACCTGAGTTCTGGGAAACTCTCGTGCATACAGCAGAGAAAAAGTGGTGTTGCACACCTGAGTCTGGGCTTGAGGGCGTAGCACGCACCACAGTCGTGACTCTGCCATCACCCCAGTGGGCAGCACTTCCTGTTATTTGCATTCATTGTATATCTTTAACATATACACGTTGTTTTCATTACAGTTCATTTAATGGAGAACAGTATAGTATATATGTAATACCGTATGGTATTGTGTATCAAACACAAAATACCCCGTTTCATAATTGGATGAGTGATGTTCTTAATGCTTCATGTGGAGCAGAAATCCTCAGTGGATTGTTACACGGATGTGTAAGATGGTGGGGGATATTTGGAGCAAACTGATTAAAACTTTTGGATAAGCCTGGAACTCATACTTTTTCAATATTTAAAATAATGGAATATACTTTCTCTCATTCTCTGGCACATCTTCAGCAGCAAGCGAAACTGATCACGAGTGGGGCTTGGACGTACTAGGACGTACACACGTAAGGCACGTGGCACAGGGTGGGTGCTCCATCCCCTGCACTGGAAATGAAAACATTATGTAGAGAGCAGGAAGCTCAGTCCCCAAGCTCAGTGCGCAAGAATGATAACTGCCTTCATTTACATTTTCAGCACCTATGTACATTAAGTGACAGATATTTCATGTCACTTGGAGGGAACTTCCAGCTTTCCTAGGTTTGTGACAGGACATCCTGGGGTGCTCCTGTCATGCCAGGGCACTGGGCGTGGGGACCCTCCGGGTGCTCAGTCACCAGGCCCCACAGTCAGAGTCCGCGGTCCTGAAGCTCCCCTCTGACTCCCGCTGCTGCCGCGCCCACCTGGGGTGCAGGGCTGCACTGCACAGCCTCCGTCCTCCCTGCCGCCTCCTGCTGTCCCAGTTCCCAGCTGCTGCTGTTACAAACCACCTCAATCTCAGAGGCTAGAAACGCCACAAACCTGTAATCTTGTAGTTGGTCAGAAGTTCAACTGAAATCAGGGTGTCAGCAGGGCCGGTCCCTCCCGGAAGAGAGGGAGAGACCCCTCCTCTAGGAGAGAATCTGGTTCCTTGCTTTGCCACCTCTGGAGGTCACCTGCCCTCCGGGACTCAGGCCACATCCTCCACCTTCTCAGAGCCCTCAGCGTAAGATCATCACACCTTCTCACTGATTCTGCACACCTGCCTCCCTCTTGCGAGGCTCTTGGGGTTACATTGTATCCACCTGGGGATTCCAAGATACTTTTTCCCATCTCGAAATCCTTAACTGAATCCTATCTGCAAAACCCTTTGTGCTATGTCAGGCAACATATCCACAGATTCCAGGATTAGAATGTGTACATGCAGGGGCAGGCATTATTCAGATTGGCAAACCTCACCCAGTTTTCCCTCCCTGGGGCCGTGCAGCCTCCCAGGCTGCCCAGTAAGGCAGGGCACAGTCCCCTCTCCTCTGGGACCCACAGTCCCCTCTGTGTTCACGCCCAGGTGCTCACCTGAGCTCCTCAGATCCCCACCCCAGCCCCAGAGAATCTTTTTCAAGTTCGAAGGTAAAAGAAGAGCCCTTCCCTCACCCACACATTTTGTTCAAACCCAGAATCTTCTAAGGTCCCCTAAATATTTGGGCCTTTGAAGCACACAGACAAGTAACTTAGAGTGTGCTTTTGCTTTTTGGCCAGTCACCCCCTTTTTTTGAGCTTGTAGACAAGAGCCAATCATCTGATTCAAAGGAAGGAGGAGAAAGGAGGAAACATGAGGAGAGAAAAGTCCATAAATTAATATCTCAAAGAATCATCCAGTCACTTTTGCAAAAGAACATTGGTCCTTCGGAGGGATAAACGCAGAGGCAGGTGAGGGGTCCCAGGGGAAACCAGCCTGAAGCCGGCTCCCGAGCCTCCCTGGAGCCTCTCTTGCCATCTGATGTCTTCTCCCCCTTGTTTCCACTGTAGCCACCACCTCACTTGGCTAGGGGAGCACCTTCCTTCTCCTTCAAAATATGGGCCCACATCTTCACAGGGCCTTTGTCCATGGTTCCCTTGCATACCTGCGGCAGCTGTCACTCGGATACAGAGCCCACTCAGTACTAAGACACACAAAAAGGAAACAGCTACAAAATACAAAGAACACAAAAAAGTATGACTCCCTCAGGCAACGGTCTGACCACACTCACACCCTCTGGCCAAAGAAGCTGTTACAGCCAGTTAAGAAGAGAGTCTGGCCTTCTCCCTTCACCCTCATCCCCATCACCACCCACTCCTCACCTTTCCCACCGGAGCAGGTGGCCGCATTGTTCTCTGACAGAGGGCAGCAAACTCCTCTTCTGCCTGGTCCCCGTTAAAGAGAAGTCCATGTTCCCAAATCTGCCCTGGTTCCTCACCTGAGGGGCACCCCCCGACAGAAGACATTGACAAGTCAATGATCTCACCACCTGGGGAGAATTTTATATCTTATCCATAGGTAAGAATGGCCCCCTATCACACACATGCATGAAACTCTACTATAGAAAAATATCTCAAGAATGTGTAACTGTATTTCCCCCACAAAAGTGTGCATTTATGGAGCAGGAATGTAAATTTTCCAAAGGAGCAACAGTAGAATTCCAGGGGAGAAAGAATCATCCACATGTTTAAAAAGGAAATATGAAAGCAAACCAATTTTTTTAAATGGGCAGAGGACTTAGACATTTCTCCAAAGAAGATGTACAAATGGCCCACAAGCATGTGCAAAGGTGCTCAACATCAGCAGTCACTCAGGAAATGCAAATCAAAACTACAGTAAGACACCGCTCCACACCCACTTGGGTGGCTATGATTTAAAAAACACACACAGGAAAAAAACCAACTGTCGTGAGGATGTGGACAAATTAGAACCTTCATACATTTCTGATGAGAATGTAAAATGGTACAGCCACTATGGAATACAGTTTGGCAGTTCCTCAAGAAGTTAATCATGGAATTATCATGTGGCCCATAATTTCCACTCCTAGATATATACACAAGAGAATTGAAAACATATGCCCACACAAATATCTGTACATGAATGTTCATAGCAGCATTATTCGTAATGGCCAAAAATTGAAAACAATCCACATATCCATTAGCAATAATTAACATTATTTGAGCAAATGTCCAAATGTCCTTAGCAGCACTGTTGACAAAAACCGAAAAGTGGAAACCATCCAAATATCTATCAATGGATAAAGAAATTGTAGTACATTCATAAAAAGCAACATTACTCATCCATGAAAAGGAATAAAGTACTGATGCATGCTACAACAGAGATGAACCTCAAAAACATGATGCTGCATGAAAGAGGTCAGACCCAAAAGGTCACACGTTGTATAACTTCACTTATAGGAAACATCCAGAGGAGGCCGACCCAGAGACAGAACGCAGATTGGGCGTGACTGCTTCCTGGTCATGGAGTTTCCTTTCAGAGTGATAAAAAATGTGTTGAAACTAGATAGAGGTGAGGAGTGTACAATATCATGAATGCACTAAATACAACTAAATTGTACACTGTAAAATGGTTAATTCTGTGGTGTACATAAATATTCTATCGTGAATATATACACAATGGAATATTATTTGGCCATAGAGAGGGAGCGATCCTATTATTCGGGACAACGTGGATGGATCTTGAGGGCATTACACGGAGTGAAACAGAGAAAGACAAACACTGCACTCTCTCACTTATACGTGGAATCTAAAAAAAACCAAAACAATTAAGCTCATAGATACTGAGAACAGATTGGTTGCCAGAGGTGGGGGTTGGGGGGTGGACAAAATGGGTAAAAGGGGCCAGAAGGTACAAACCCACCGTGATACAATAAATAAGTTACGAGGGTGCAAACAAGCAAACAAAATGAAATTATTAATTGTATGCTGTGTGAACGTAACCTTATTTTTAAAAAAGAGGAAAAAGAGAAACAGACTTAGGAGTCAGAGGACCAGAGAGGGAGTCCTGACTTGGATGCTTGTCAGCCGTCTCACGATGAGCAAGTAGCTCAAACTCCTCCGAGCTTCAGTTTCCTCGCTGGCAAAGGGAAAAAATAACATTTGTACCACCTACTTGATACGATTATTGTAGGAACAAAATGAGATGTTGTTTATGGCATTTTATATGAAATGCTGGATATTACTGCCTTGAAGTAATGGTAATTAAAATGTATACTCAGCAAGAAAATCTGGAGCTGCTTTTCATACTTTTGTAAGATCCAAGTTGCGGTAAATATACTCATAACATTTGATTCGTAATTAATTTATATGTTGCAAGCAAAGGATCAAGAGAGACGATTCTTATCCAAATAAGTGGGCAATGCCTTATGAATCTACTGGACAGTATCAAGTCTCATTACAGAAGTGACCGCAAGGGAGGAAGGTGAAACACACGTCACAGATTCTTTACAGAGGTGACAGATGTGTGACTCACTATGTGTGCCCAATAAGCACAAATGATACGTGCCCATCTGTGCTGTATCTGTCTTCCTTGGAGCAGGTTTTGATACTATTTTCAGTGGAGTAATGACAAAAGTGTGGGAGGGGGAATAAAAGCATCCTTAGTTTAAGAAAACAGGACTTATCTGGTGGTTGCAATGGCTTAATGTTATTTGCCCTGTTCGTGAAAAAATGTCCTTTCCCAAATTTCAATCTGGCTTCAGTCTAGCTCGAATCAGGGTAATGGGACGTTCCTCCTAAAAACACAAAAATAACATAAAAAACCACCCACATATTAAACAGTTAAGAAATACTACCAAAAGATCAAAAGATCTCTCTCTTCCTCTTTCTAGTTCCTTCTTCCGTACTGTAAGCAGTCCCATAGGAATTTGGTAATAAACAAATGAAGTCTGATGAAATCACCAGGATTTATACAGCATATTTACAAGGCTGGTAAATTGTTACTCTTCTTTGATTTTATATCTCTATACTAACTCCCCAAAGTACGCTAGCTAAAATTTCTTAAAACATTAAAAAAACTGAAATACAAGAGAGTGGAAGGTTTTATAGGATTTCACAAATAAACTGGACTATTTATATATAACTATTTTTCTCTAGAATGTCATAGTCCTTTCAAGCCAGTGGCTCTCTAACAATAAAAGCCTGTAGGAAAATTATTCATTATCCACTATTTAGTCATTTACAGTAAAATCCTCTAACATAAACTACACTTCTGCAGTTGTTATGAGTTTAGGCAAAAGTATAATAGTTCTGTCTAGCCAGAATGTGTGCTTTTATTGTGAAACTGGTTTAGTTTTATTACTAAACACACTCAATGTGTCCAGCAGTGAATGCTTTAATGCTCCAAATGCTGTAAGCCCGTCATCGTAATTCTGGAACTGTGGCCGAGGCGCAGTGTAGGTGGTTCTGAACAACCAAAGGCCTGCTGCAGTTCCAAGCAACCAAGGACACCTCATAAACTCCACATTTTGAGTTTCTATATATTAAGTTGCACAAGTAAATGGCTCATTTGCTCATTTTTATTTAATCTAAGGCATGTTGGTACCCAGAAAGATTGCTGACTAGCAGGATACTGCAAGCTGAAACATTTTCCAAAAGAGTTTGACATTTTAGTTGAGATTATAAGTAAATATAACAATTCTATTAGTCTCTTTTAGCTATTAAAACAGTTTGCAGCCCCTTATTATGGCTTTCAAGTGCTACACATCAGCCACCTGAGTTGTGAACAGGAAAGATCGAACAGCACTGAGTGCTTATGATGTAGTAGAACCCATCCTAGACAGACGTGTACACACACACACCCAATCTCATTTTCCTCCCACCAAAGTCTTGAGAAGAGGTGTTACTATCACCTCCGTTTTAGAGATTAAGATACGGGAGCTCGCAAAGGTAAAGTACACTGTCCAAGGTCCATAGCTAATAGGTCAAATTTGGGTTCAAACCCAGGGCTTTTTTTTTTTTTTTTTGACCTTAATGACAAGGCTTACACACCCAAGTCAACAAGTTAACTAAGGAACCTACCACCTTGACACCAAGCAAGCCTCCTGGGTGTTGAGAAGAGAAAACTGGAACCAAACCTGCTCTTATAATACGTATTTCCTTAGTACCTGCCATGTGCTGTGCATCATTTCGGGTGAATGAGACAGACATGGTCCCCACCTTCAGAGTTTATACTCTAGAAATGAGTTGGGACACTGAGCCTTTGCAACTCAGAAGAACTAAGGCTGTGGCAGTGGTAACATAACACAGGAGAAGGGCCTCTGGCTCCCAGGCAGACTCCCAGATGATGGGGCGGGGGGGAAAGACATCGTATCATTGTGACAAACAGAAGAAATGTCACATGAGAACTTGCACTTGTTTAACAAGCACCCACAGAGGACCAACTAAGTGCAAGGCACCACGCTGGGCCCTTCTTTTCAGAAGGGATTCTAATATTTCATGTGCCCCCTGTTTCCCACCTACAGGCATCTCCTAGGAGAAGGCTGCATTTGCATGGAAAGATCACAGGTACATATGAAAGATCTCACTGACTATTCTAAAAGCGTCAAGAAGATGAGAGTCTCCTCCATGTGGGGAGCCTGCTTGGCACTGACGGCGCAGGGGCGGGGGCTCCAGACCAGATTGCATGCAGGCAGTGACCACAGAATCAGGGCATTCAGACCCTGTCTCCCTCCAATGCATCTAACCGTGGAAACTCAATCAGGTCCAGAAATGAATCAATTTCCTTTGCCTGTGTCCTTAAATTTGATGAATAGAGCCTTTGCTGAGAGCTACTGAAGCTGCTATTCATCTCAGTTAGTTGCTAAATAAAACGTTGTTCTTGGATGTAATTCTGGCGAATATGACTTTGGAGATTTTTCATTTAACGATGTAAGTCCAAATTATTCCCCAAGTGATTCTACATTTGAGCTATTTTGTTCCACATGCTCCATATTTTTTTTCCATGTCAGAAACTAGGAATCCGGTTAGACCAGGTTTGCTTGTAAACTGTGAAGAGAATAAACCTGAGTACAAGTGCGAAGTTCTGTGATAAAGCAGTAAATTCATCCTCGGTATGATTTACTTTTCTCTTCAACACAATCTGATAATCCGGAAACAGTTTTGGAGCTTTGATGAAGAAAGACAGAGTTTAAATAAACAAACAAGCCCGGGCCTGGTGAGAGAATCGCTGATTTGGACTTGAAATAGAGGGTTTAGTTGCATCTCTTTCCTAGTTCCGAGCCCTGCGGTGTTTTGTGGTTAAGGACTGGCCCACGGTCAGGTAATCGTAGTGGTGGAGAGTAACGGGACCGCGAGTCCTTTCCATTCCTTTAAACTCCTAAATAAATTTTATTTTTCTCTCGGTGAGGTATGCCCATTGTTTAGAGATCAAAAAGTAACGACCAAAAGGCTTCTCACCAAAAACACCAGTCAGGGACCCACTCCGCACCGCGCCTCTGACCTCTGTCTTCAGAGGACACCACTTTGAGCTGTTGCTTCCAGGATGTCATTTTTCTAGATCATAAGTTTGATCCATAATTTTATTGTAAAAGTTTCAAGCAGCATATGTATAATCACACACGTTCTATTTAAAAAGTTGCAAACATCATGACTCTTTATTCCTAAATACTATAGTAATAATATAAAACATGCTATCTTTGCTTTCTCTTTTAGACATTATATGACTTTCTGTTGCAGGAGTTGAGGACTTAGTTTTCTTTTAGAGATTATCTTTATTTTTAGTGAAAGGGGAAGGGAGGGAAAAAGAGAAGGAGAGAAACATTAATGTGAGGAAGAAACATCAATCAATTGCCTCTTGCACGCCCCTAACCACAACCCAGTCACGTGCCTGGCCAGGAATCGAACTGGTGACCCTCTGGTTTGTGGGATGACGCCCAACCCACTGAGCTATACAAGCCAGGGCAGCACTTAGTTTTCTTACACCACCACCCATCTGTTTCCCATTCCCCATCCTCCCAGTAACTTTATAGTACAATTTTGGGTTAAATATATTCAATGTTGTATAATCTTCGTTTTCCCTGGAATTAATAATTGCCTGGACTTTTCATTTGCTTGCTGTATTCTTAGTTTCATATTAATTCTTCCTACACCTTCCAAAAACCTTTCATTACACTTCACTCACAGATTAATGTCATCAGTTAATCTATCAGCACACACACACATGCACACACAGGTTGTTTTTTTTCTTCCCTTCAAAGACATCCTGCTGAGAACTCTACCCCCCTGCTGTCATCCTTGAGCTGCCTCTGCCGATCTCTCTAAGTTCAGATTCTCTGTGTCCTGGGTCTTGTGCTTGGCGCACTCCCTCATTTTGGTGGGACTGAGGCTTTAATAGGTTCATGAGAAAAAGGCAGCACAAAAGGCTCTGTCTAGCTCACGAGGCGTGCTGCTTCAGTCAGACTCACGTGGCAGCTCCCTGCACTATACCCACTTCTCTTCCTCTTTCTCCATGTAGTCACTCCCTTGCTTTGGTAGGCACAGTGTCCAGGAGCTTCCGGAGACATGGTGCACAGAGAGAAAACGTTTTTAGAATTTTCATGCCAGGAAATGTCCCTATTCTACCCTTGATTGGTATTTGGGCTGGCAATGCATTCTCGACTGGAAATAAACTTGCTTCAGAATTTGGGGCTATTCCTCCATTGTCTTTTAACTTCAGTGATGTGGTTAAGAAGTCTGAAATAATTCTGACTCCCGATCCTTTGTATGTGAGATGTTTTTCCTTTTTTGGAACTTGTAGAACTTTCGTCCTATTTTGAAAATTGGAGGAGATGTGTTTGGTGCAAAATCACTTTTGGTTTACGATGCTGGACACCCAAGTGGGCCCAGTCGGTCAAGACTCATGTTCTTCAATTCTGGGAAACTTTCTGAAACCGTTTTGATGTTATCTTCCTCTCCTTTTTCTAGGTTCTCTCTTAAAGAAACTCCTGTTACTAGGACTTCTGTACTAGTTATCTAGTTTTATTATCTTTAATCTCCTAGTTTCCATTTCTTTGTCTTTTTTTTCTATTTTTCTGGAAAATTTATTCACCTGTTTTTTTCAGCATTTCTATCCCAATCCAATACCATTTCTGCAATTATGCTTTTAATTTCTAAAAATTACCTTATTTCTTTAAAAGTTCTTGGGTTTTATTGTTTTTGTTTGTTTATTTGTTTATTTGAGGTTTCCTGACCAATAGCATTTTTTCCCTAACTGCAGTATCTACTGTTAACCCTCTGAGGATATTAGTGATCTTTTCGGTGTTTTGTTTTGTTTCACTTTGTTTTCTTCTTTGATTTCCCCACATTACCTTTTCCTGCTGTGGGTTCATTTTAGCTTCTGTCCTTAGGAACAGCAACATCCCTCAGATACCTGCTGGCTGTATGCTTATGTTTAACACGGGGAACCAAGGAGCTGACTGGAAGTTCTGAGGTGGTTGCTTTGAGTTAATCCATGTTGAGCTTCACTGCAGAGTGACCTGGCGGGGCTGTTTGCTGGGGAACCTTTGATATTAGTAGCTTTATGTCTGTCCTCTAGGGCTGGTCAGTTTCCAGCTAGAACACACTCTCTCATTTGCACAGAAGGAAAAGGGCTGGCTTCCTGTATTCTGAAAAATAGAAGAAAAGGCTGAGAGGACTCATCATTCATTGCACAAACATTGATTTAATTTCCTTTTTAAAAATATGGTAACTTCCCCTTTAGTCTTGCCTGGCATCTCCCAGTTTATGCTCTGCTGGGAATAAACCTCCAGGGTCCTGCTGGGCTGGGAGAGTGGCAGCCCCAGGGCGGAGGGGCAGCCGGCTGAGGGGCCCGCTGGCTTCCACAGCCGCTCTCATCAGGCCTCCTCGGTTTGCTCTTCACCCAACCCTTTGCCTCCTGTTCCAGAACTACCTGCCGCTGGCAGCACCTGGCCATCTGAGGACTGTGCATGGCACCTAGGTTTGCCCTCAGCTTTCTCCATTCCAGGTTTAGAATTTGGTTTCCTGCATCTGCTAAGATGCCTCCTGTTCATCTGCTTTCCGATTTACAGGATGTTGTTCTTATCTCCTACTATATCCACTCCCTGGGTGAGTTGATCTTTTAAATCTCTTTACTGTGGTTTTCACAGGGTTTCAGGAGGCAGCAAAGTTAGACAAACCTGTTCAATCTGTCACATCATCTAGAAAGCTTTATTGTGTTTTTCCTGCTCCATTATAAATATCTGCACTAATTGTTGGGAGTATGTAACTCAAGATTATATGATAAATATTATTGTGATACTCATAAAAATTCACCTTAATCAGCTAAAGTAATGTATCAGATAAAACTATGAGGTAATAACCAGAGGTTCTCGATTTTAAAAGAAAAAAGCAGTTGAAAAAAGGAAGAGAAACAATTTTCATTTATATACATGATATTGTAAGTTTTAACTTTAAACAGAGAAAATAGAAATAACTATTAAAAAAAGGTAAATGTTGACTAAATCCCCTTAAATGCTAGCTAAACAATAGGGTAGAAAAAACTCCAGAAAAAAACCTAACATTGATCTGTGTAGCAATAATTGGTCCTTTGTTGAGAGTTTGATATAAACAAACCCTGATGGTATGCATTTTATGTAAAACCACCAAAGTCAGTGTTTTATTTTAGATGCACGTTCATCTGCACATTTCTGCAGATGGCTGAAATCGACTGCCACCTGCGGTCACGCAGTCAGCCCGTCTGTCTTCTCATGGGGACACAGGACAGAAGATGGTCACTCGGAGCCGTGACTTTTCCAGTGCCTGTTTACTGAAGAAGCAGGAATTCAAGTGTTGCAAGTGCCAAACAATGGACGGGTCCTGTGACACCCTGCGTTTCCGTTCAGATCGCTCTCCTCTGAGTTTCACATACACACACAACCCTGCCAAAGAGTCAGTGTCAGGCGCCCAGGCCACAGGGCGTGGCAAATGGCGTGTCAGAATTAGCCAGAAGAATCTGGGTAAGAAGAAAAAGTGTGTTAAAAAATCTTCAGTCAGATACGTTGTCTTAGTACTCAAAACTTTTTAACAAAAGCATATTCATTGCATTGTGGTGGGCGATGAGGATAAAGGGGAAGCCCTAAGGGATGATGTTCTCAAAGTCTGGGCTTTCTCCCTTCAGGGGGATGCAGCTGATGCCAGGAATGATGTCAAATGACCCCTCTCTGATGGCCAATGGCCTGGGCTTGTCCCATGGTGGGTGCCATGGGGACCGAGCTGTGGCTCAACATGCCACCTTGACAAGCAAGTTGTTTTGCAACAGTACCCTGCCTCGCCCCAAAAGACTTACTCCCCTCTGAGAAGGCCCGCCCCACCTGTCAATCAGAAGAAGGCCTGGTCCTTAGCAATTCTTCCGGACAGGGTTTGCCTCAACAGAAGCAATAACAACTTTGGTTTCCTTTTGTTTCTTCCCATTATCTCTACTTTATTTTGCTAGTAAAGATAAAGTAAAGTAATGCATGGAATTAAAACTTTTTTTATGATGTATCAACTGACTGTGACAAATTACCTTTGATTCATTTCACATAGCTAACCAAAATACACTCATGATCTGGCATTAGCTTATTATTCAATATGAAAGTTATTTCATTCTTAAGGTGAGAGAGCTGAAGAAACACCTTTACAAAAATCCCTCTGATACCTGGGTAGGAGACGCCATTTCCTCTTGCCGCAGGGGCAAAGGTTACCAAGTACATTTTAAGACAGGTCCTGTATACTGTGCCACTAAGGTCAGTACGTTGGGAGCCTGTGGGGAAGGCGAGGGGTCTTCACAAAGGGTTCCTCACTCAGCTAAATGCTGTCCATGAACCTCGATTTGGACCTGGTGTCCTGGCTTTCATTCTACAACAAACTTATCTTACTCTTCAAACTTGGTCTCTTGCTCATTTTGCTAAGACCTGAGGTCTCCATGGGTCAACTTTGTCACTGGCTCAGCCCATCCCTGACTCAACATTTGCTACTTGAAGCGGGTGTTTTATGACTTCACTCCTCTTCTCCCCAGTATGACCTCAGAATTTCCACTCTCACAGTGGTGCAGGGAACGGGAAATTGGAATCAAAGGGAAATGCCCTTGCAGCTGCTCATGTAGAAGTTGGGCTACTGTGTTCCAATGTGCTTTGTTTGCAGGGGCCACTGTTATGTCTGGGGCGTGTGTTATCACCCTGTATTGGTCAGGTTTTTTGATTGCAGATAGCAGAATCCATGCTAGCTAGTTCAAGCAGACAGAAGTTTATTAAAAAGTAGGAACTTTATAGAACCTCTGGAAAGGTTAGAGAACTGGGCTTGGTTGGTGCTCAGCCAGTTTCAAAGCCGCCAGGAGAAAGGGTCAGCTACCTCCCTGCACTATCCCAGTGAAACTTCCTGCCACTGCCATCGACCATGCTCTGGACACCAGGGACAGGCTCCGAATTTTCCAGCAAAGCTGAACCAGGAAATCTAGGGTGCCTCAGTCACTGCACTTGGCAGGTCTGATCTCTTTCTATGGACACACTGTTCACATTTGCCATCTCTGCTCCCTAATCCCAAGCAGCATGTATTTTTGGCAAAATCGAGGTCATGTGTGGAGATATAGGACCATCTACTACAAGAGAGTCTTGGGGAATATTGTTCTAGCATTCCAGCCTTTTCTGTACAAGAAAGAAAACTGGAAGAAAGTTAGAACACGTGTTGAATGAGGCACTTACAGTATCTTCCACTCCCTAAAGGGACAGGAATTCCCTATATAACTCACCCGGGAAGAAGAAGTTTCACTCTTGGGCTTAGGTTCTAGAAGTGTAGACAGCAGGGTGTTTCTAGATGGCGGAGGGAAAACTGTGTCTGGCCAGAGAGGCAGAGTGGGAGCCAGACAAGAAGCTAATGCAGGAAATCTATGAGAATGGGTTGGTACCGAGGGCTCCAACGGTAGCCACATCTAGGAGCCACCATATCTGACTCTTCCAGCAGTGTAGTTGTGAACAATGCAGACTCTTGAGCCAAGATGCTGGGCTTGGATCTTAGCTCCACCCTTCTTAGCTGTGTAATCTCAGGTTTAGGGTGTGTGTGTGTGTGTGTGTGTGTGTGTGTGTGTGTGTCCACCTACCCCTGGGGACATCTTGTTTTCCACGTCAGGGTGGTGACAGTCATAAGAGAGAGGAAGAAGCAGCCCTGTCTGTATGACATTTTCTCTCTACTAACCTTGGAAGACTAGAATATTCTTTTATTAAGAAAGTGAATAGTTTTCATTAGAGGGAGTCTATCTCTCTGCCTGAGGAACAATAGAACATTGCAGAGGAATTGCAAAGGATCCCCTTAAGAAAATAAGGTCCTCTATCATAATTAGAGATAAAAAAAAGATTGGGACAGGGTGTATCAGGGATCCGTTACTGCACAATGAACCACCCTGAAAACTCAGTGTCTTCAGGCAACAACTCGTTATCTGTCACATGCTTGTGAGTAGCCAGGCACTTCTGCTGGTCTCGCCTTCGCTCGCTGACTCTGCTGCATGGAGCTGGCTAGCTGGCTGGGCCGGGAGTCTAAGTTTGCCTCCCTTACTAGTCTGGCAGTTGGTACTGGCTGCTGCGCCAGATTCTGGTCCATGTGGCATCTCAGCCTCCTGCAGACCCAACCGGCCGCCTGCTGCGGCAGCCTCGCTCAGAGGTCCGAGAAGCAAAGGTGGTGCTGTGAGAACCGGCCAGCCCGCAGAGACTCCCACACTCAGCTCCACCACATTGCACTGGTCAGAGCAAACAAGGCCAGCGAAATTCAAGGCATAGAGAAACGGACCCCGCCTCTGGATAAAATGAACAGCAAAGTCACATTACAAAAGAGCACACACTGGGGTGGGGTGGGGTGGGATTAGTGGCCATTCAACAATCTGCCACATGCGGGTCAATTCAGACCTGATATTTATGCATTCAGTGAGTATATAGAAATTCCACAGTCAATACCCATCTTCATAACAAGGCAAACACAACAACCGTCACTGCGACTAATAATTTCCCACTGGTTTTTATTTTAGAGTTGAGGAAAATTTGAAAAATTATTTTTATAATAACTTAGTCAAAGGCAGTCATTTTTAGTAGCCTCTTGATGATGGAGTTAATAACCTCCTTGGTCTTTTTTAACTGCAGCTTAAAAGTCACCCACTTATAACAACACATCACCTTCATAAAGCCCCTTCAAACCACAAGAGTCTAGAATTCCAAGATTTACATCGAGCCTTGAAGGACTTTATTGGGTTCTGTTATTGAAAACAGTTTTCAAGATTCTCTGGCAGGCTCCCTCCCTGAATGGAAACCTTGGAGGCTTTTCAGAACCATTCACATCAGCTTATGATGTGCTCTTGGTAGAAAGAGAGGTATAAATCCCCCTTCTCCCCTATTTAAAAACTTCCATCTGGGCTTATCCTTGAAACCAGGCCAACTGCGGCCACCACTGCCGGCTAGAAAGTCCTTTGCTGGCCGCCTGGGGCACAGACCAGCTGTGAAGCAGAGAGGTGGCTTCTCCCCTTCCTCTCTGGGGGAGGAAGCACTGCTGCCGGTTCAGAGGCAGCTCCGCAGGTTGGTATTCACTTCCCTGACCTCAGCACTCTTATCTCCTAAGTGAGAGGCACTGGATTAAAGCCCTTGCTGTTCTGATATCATGAGATTCTAGAAACAGGGTAGATGGGGCAGGGCATTCCTGCCTGCCGCATTCCTGCTGGCCTGGCTGGTGGTCAGTGTGCAGTGGCACAGAGGAAGTGGAGCAGAGGAAGTGTGTGGAGGTTCACTAGGGGATGGCATGGGCTGAGGGCAGGTGGGGGACCCAGAGTGCAGCATGAGGCACCCCTGTTAGTCTCCACCGCTCTTTCCGCCTGGCTGGGACTAGTTTCTTTCTCCCTATCACCTTTTCAAATTTAATTTTGAGTTGCTACCTTTGAAAATCACTCTGTAGGATTTATAAGATTTGGAAATCTTTCCCTTTAAGTAATTTTTTGTTGTTGTTGTTGCTACAGGAGAGACAAGATTTAATGCTTTTTCATTTCTGTAAATCATCTTACATCTTCCAAAAACATTTCTTAAACTCGTAACTCTTATGTATTATCACACAAGATATCCCAGAGCCCTATGTTATACTAAGCCCATACCTAGAGCTACATGTTTAAGGAACAATTAAGAATGTGGTTTTCCCTCCTAAAAGACTGCAACATTTTGGTTGTATTGACATGGAAACAGTGGCTTGCAATTATCTTACATTTGACTCCAGCTTTATGGCCACAGATTAGCTCTAATACAGTGAACACAGGTTATGTTTATAATAGCAGTGTCTTTTCTCTCCAAAGGAAAGCATGCTAACCTGGCACTTCAGTGCCCCAGCCATCTCAACCTGAAAGCTCAGTGGCCTTTAGACTTACTTTTAAGTGGGAAAACAAATAAGCAAGCAAGCAAGCAAACAAAACCAGAAGGACCCTTTACTGTAACAATTTCAAATATGTGCTATCGGCTTTCTTTCTGAAGCAGTGCTTATAACCAGAAATCCTCAGAGTGACTGGCTTATCGGTTGATGGGGAAAGATATTCCAGGAGAAATCTGCACAGACACTGCTAGCCTACAGCCAGAACCCAACACACAAAATGATAAGAATGCCAATGTTTAAAAGACCTGGAACTTTTTGAAACAGAGTCACACATGCACTTTGTCAATCTGATGTTTTAACGAGGAGATAGATGCCACTATTTGACTGGCCAACTTTTTTTGGGGGGGGGTTGGGGAGGTGTTTATTTCTGAGGATGCTAATAATAGCCCAAGTTACAGCCAAGAAAAATTGTTCTCTAGACTCCTGTTGCTACCATCAATTGGACTCAGAATTGGATGTTCTTGTAAAACAGAAATGCGGGATGTCTTTTAATGTTACTTAAAAATACTGACAATTTGAGCTTTCCCAAATTTCCAATTTTTTAAAGAAAAATCACTCAGGCACTTTCTATTACCAAGGAATCAAATGCCACAGAAGCATATGACATTGGATCTCTCTCTTCTACAACAGTAGGGTTTCCTTAAACACAATGAGAAGTCGCTACCAAGAAATGAGAATCAGTTTGCATTTTACCCTTTAAATTAAGCATAATATATACTGTGACTCAGTCCCACGAAACACGTTTTCAAGTAGTTAAACTCTCTGCTAGTAACTTCACAAATATTCCTTTGACTTTGGATTTATTATTTCAACTGTCTCTGGTGAGGGCATTTCATATGCTTATAAATCTCTTCAGTTTCTTTTTGCATTTTAGTGCTTCATGTTAATGGATTCCATAACTGTTAGATAAAACACATCTATCAGCAAAGGCTTAGAAACAAACATTTATACCAAAACTGTTTAAAATTTGGCAGCCTTGGTGAATAGTAAATAACAGTGACTGGGAGAGAACATAAAAATACAGATCAATTTTATAACATACCGTCTCTGAAGAAATTGTTCAGAAGGTTGACTGAACTATCAAGGCAGACACACGAGATGCTCAGGTCAGCGCAGCACAAAGTAGGAGCCAGATTTGCATCCCCTTGCACAAACAGGTTTCCCTCCACTTCGGGAACATAGTCAACACTTAACCGATCCCCTACTTCACTCATACACTTCCTTGCCTCTTCTCACCATGCCTCCACACTCCCTAAATTATCTATTTTGATGACTCATTTTGTTAACTCTTTGTGAAATTTCCATCATACTTGAATTTCATAGGAGCATTCATGTTAGAACTGCAGATGAACATCTATTTCTCAGTTTTACCTGCTTCTCACAATACCTACTCACAAGTGTAAAGGGAATATTGCCTGCAATGTGCCTTGTACGTAGTAGGAGCTCACTGAAAGTTAGACTTCCCTTCTGCACCCTTTCTCAGAGAGCCGAAACTCCCACACCGCGCACTCTGGACACAGATTTAGATGCAGCAAATGTCATGGCACACAGCCTAAACTGTTTTCTTGTTCGCATCGTACCTTTGAAGCTTTTTGAGGGCAGGATCCACGTATCTTCGCGTCTTCATCGTTGTGCCCCGGTGCAGCGTGGGTAAGTGCCAACACGTTGGTGCGACCACTAATGTTCTGATTGGTGAAGGAGCTGGGGTGGGGGTGAGAGCAGGGTCATCACCTGTCCTTCAGAGTGTTGGCCAGTCTTGTCCAGGTGAGCCAATAAAAGCAAGATTACTTTTTTTAATTCCTTGAAGATTTTGTCACTGAAAGTTTGGCAGGGGCATCCCATGAAGGGGAGAATATCTGGGTGACTAGCTCTAGGAATACTTTCTCTGCACATTAAAGACAAGGACAATATGAAAGTCCCAGTAATTCCGCACTGATCCCAGTCCTAGCCAGAGGTCCCTAGTGCCTCCCGATGCTCCAAGGTTACTGCATGCTCTCTATATCCTAACACTTGAAAGAAATTTCTCAGGCAAAAGTCATCATTCAAAAAGGTAGTCGTAATTAATAAAAGCTGTAGGTATTTACTTGCTAACCATGAGCTTAATTTAACAAAAGTATTTGAGTAGTTGGATTGTAATTTGAGGGGGAGGTAGTATTTGACTTGACTAAAATGTTATTTACATAAATCAGAGAAAATATTAATAGCAAACAAACAAACCAAGGGTTTTTTTTAAACACTATTTATTTTTTTTATTTTAAAGATTTTATTTATTTATTTTAGAGAGATGGGGAGGAGAGGGAAAAAGAAAGGGAGTGAAACATCAATGTGTGGTTGCCTCTAGCACACCCCACACTGGGGATCTGGCCTGCAACCCAGGCATGTGCCCTGACTGGGAATCAAACCAGTGATGCTTTGGTTCGCAGGCCCTTGTTCAATCCACTGAGCTACACCAGCCAGAGCCAAAAAACAAGGGTTTTGAAAGACACTGAAATGTAACTTTAAGAGACACAATTATTTTATAAGTAGCAGAAACCTAAAACTTGCTCTGATAACTAGGAAAAAATTAAATATGGTAAGACTATACTCTCTAGTACTCATAAATGATCAATAAACATAACAGTCTATGTTTAATGAATCAAAATTATATTGACAAGCGAAGTAGGCTACCAAAATATTATACCTCTCTTATTTATTTTGATAACAAGAAAACTGCTAATAGATAATCTAAACCTTTTAATAATTCATAAGTGCAATGAACTTGCCTACCTATAATACATAATGCATATATTTAATATTTAGTTTTACATTTTATCACTAATTTTAATTGTACAACTCTACACTATGATTGTATCAGTAGAAGTGTTTTTAAAACATGTGGAAGAGATGATACATGAATGCACACAAATGAGAATAACTATATCAGGTAGTGAGATCGATTGTAAGTGACTTTTGAAGTTAGACTGAGAATTTTCCAAAACTGGTCAAAGATATCAAATCACAGAGTCAAGAAGCCTGATAAATCCCAAGTAGGATGAATGAAAAGAAATACACACTTAAGCAAATTCTAATAGACCTGCTTAAAAAAAAAACATAGAGAGAAAATCTTAAAATACTCTAAACTAAATTTTTTTTTAAAAAGACAGATTACCCTGGATGGAAAAACAAATTAGACTAATAGATTTGTTAACAGAAATAATAGAAGCTAGACATCAAAAAGAAAGGATATACTATACTGCTAAAAAAGTAATTTTACACCGGACAAAAATATTCATCCAAGTTCTGGCTGGTGTAGCTCAGTGGATTGAGCACAGACTTGTGAAGCAAAGGGTCGCTGGTTCGATTCCTAGTCAGGGCACATGCCTGGGTTGAAGGCCAGGTCCCCAGTTGGTGACACATGAGAGGCAACCACACATTGGTTTTTCTCTTCTACTTTCTCCCTCCTTTCCCTTCTCTCTAAAAATAAATAAGTAAAATCTTAAAAAAAATATTCATCCAGAATGACACATATATTCAGAGAAACAAAAATACAATAATTTCTCACCAGCAGACTAGCTGTTAACGAAATAGCAAATGGAGTTCTTCGGGCAAGAGGAAAATAATCCACGAAAGCCATACATACAGGAAGTAATGAAGAGCAATGAAAATGTAAATATGCGGAAAATTCTACATGTCTATGAGTTTCTTAGGCAATGATGATTACGTATGGTGGGGACACAAATAACATACATGGCAATGACTGCACATCATTCCAGAACAGGCAGATAAAGTGTCCTGAGGTTTTGAATTATCCAGAAAGACATGAAAAGTAACATGTAACATTAGGCTTTCAAAAATCAAGAATCATGCCGTAATCTTTAATGTAATAAATGAAAGAGGAAAAAAATGTATAATTATCACATTAGTATAGGAGGGATACAGACTACTAGAATCTGTTACATCAAAGCAGAGTAAGGTAAAAAACAAGAGAAAGAGGAACATAATACAGGGTACCAACAGAAAGAAAACATTAAGATATTAGATTTAGATCCAAGCATGCAAGTAAATAAATGTAAACAAGCTATATATTCTATAAAAAATGAAGATTCAACTTCATTAAAAACCAATTTATGCTATTTATAAGAGATATATTAAAACATCAAGACAACATGGGCACTGGATTTATCGGGGTGATCACCTCATATAATACATAAATATCTAATCACTATGTTGTACACCCAAAGCTAATTAATATTGTATGTCAATGGTAGTTGAAAATTTTTAAATTAAAAAAAACACATAAGAACAGAAAAACTGAAAGTAGAATCACAGAAAAAGATAAACCATGCATTCATTAACCAAAAGAAAGATGGTGAGTTATAGTAGTGTCAGACTTTAAGGGAAAAAGCGTGGCTAGAAACAAAAAATGACATTTTATAATGACAAAAAATTCAATTCATCGAAAAATAATATTAGGTTTGACATATAACAATTTACACACTTACAAGGAAAAAGAGACAATATATAGCTATGATAAGAGATTTTAACATGCTTCTCTCGGTACCTCATAATGAGCCAGTAAAGATTCAGTAAGGATAGAGACGTGAAAGGTAGGATAGACAAACTTGACCTAATGAACATATACAGAATACTGAATCCAACATGGCAGAATTCCAATGTCAATCAGGTCCAATGTCTTAAAGCAAGTTTCTATATATTTTAAAAGAATGAGATAATAACATGTTGTCTTGTCACAGTACAACTAAGCTGAAAATCACTAACAAAAAGACCTTTGCAAAAGATATACTCATGGCCCATAGAAATAAGAAAAAATGCTCAACATCATTAGAAATCAGAGGATGCAAATTAAAATCACAATGAGATACCATCCCATGCCTGCCAAAATGGCTCTTGTTAATAAATCAATAAACAAGTGCTGGAGAAGATGTGGAGAATAGGAAACCCTAGTTCACTTTTGGTGGGAATGCAGACGGGTGCAGCCACTGTGGAGATTGTGTGGAACCTCCTCACAAAATTAAAAATGGAACTGCCTTTTGATCCAGTGATTCCACTTTTGGGATTATATCCCAAGAATCCTGAAATACTAATGCAAAAGAATATATGCACCCCCATGTTCATAGCAGTGCTACTTATAATAGCCAAGATTTAGAAACAGCCTAAGTGCCCATCAGTAGATGAGTAGATTAAAAAAACTGGTACATCTACACAATGGAATACCATGTAGCAGTAAAAAAGGATGGATTTTTACCTTTTGCAAGAGTATGGGTGGAACTGGAGACTATTATGCTAAGGGAAATAAGCCAGTCTGTGAAAGACAAATACCATATGATCTCACTCGAAACAGCACTCTAAGAAACAAAGTAAACTAACAAGCAAAATTGAGTCAGAGGCACAGAAACAAGGAATAGACCGATAGTTCTAAGAAAGGAGGGAGGAGGTGGAAATTGGTTGAAAGAAGGTGAATGGATTAGACAAAGAATATACGAAGTCTGTGAAGAAGGTATCCAGCCATGCAATATGAAAATTAGAAACATTAATAGAAGAAGATACAAGAAACATTGTACACAGGACAATGACGCCTTAGTCCCCTTCAAAGTAGGCACCTGAGCACCTCATGCAGTTCTCCCATTCATCATCAGCTTCCCTGTTGTATTTTCCTGAATCTCACCGATGGTCTGAAAATCTCTTCCCTTTGAAAGGTGATTTCAGTTTTGAAAAAAGCCAGAAGTTGCAGGTCGCCAAATCTGAGCTGTAGGGGGGCTGAGCCACCTGACTGATTTTTCACCAAAAATCTCTACATGAGACATGATGTGCAAGCACTCACATTGTTGTGATGAAGCTGACAATTACCAGTTGCTCATAGCTGTGGCCTTCTAAATCATCCCAATAGTTTTCACAGAGGAATGTTCCTGCTTAATGCAAATTCTGATCCAGATTTGTTGCTCTATTTGCTCAGTCATTTTGAATACCACAGCCACACATTACACATGCTCACTCAATGGCATCTGCCAGCCCCCAGTGACAAGTAAGTGAAGTCATCATTGTTCACACCTGCGTATTCCAGTCCACTCTCCTTTGCTGCTGGGCTAGATTAATGTTGCACAGACTGTTCTCTTAACAATGGCTAGACTCTTTCCAGGTCACACCTCTCCTATATGCATCACCCATGGACATGAACAGCGGTGTGGGGACTGACTGTGGGAAAGAGGAGCTGAGGGGAGGGGGGCAAAAGGGGAAAAATTGGGACAACTCTAACAGGATAAATTTTAAAAATTTAAAAAGTCATGCTTTGGAAATAAAGTACTACACTTCTAAATAAGTGTAGTACTTAAACATGGATTTAAGAAGAAATAAACTATAAATTATAAAATATTTTTAGCAGAATGACAGTAAAAATACTACAGATCAAAATGGTTGGGGAGCATTGAAAGTTGTGCTTATAAAGGGGAATTTTATTATTCTAATTGAGCAATTGAAAGGGGAAAGGCTGAAAATGCTGAATTAAGAGTCTATTTCAAGTAGATAGAAAAAGAACGGTTAAACCTGAAGAAAGTAGAAGAAAATAACAAAATTAAAAACATAAACTAATCAAATCAAATCAAATATATTATCTTCACTGCTTACTGGGTGAAGCTATACAAGGAAAAAGAAAAGCTAACCAATGTCAAATATAAAAAAGAAGACTTTTACTATGGGTCCTGTAGACCTGTAAAATTATAAAGGATATATATTAAGTAACTAAACTTTAAAATATAAATGAATCAGATAAATTCCTCAAAAATACTATACATAAAAATCAACAGAATAGAAAATTTTAATACTCCTTCTACTCTTTAAAAATTAAATTTATAATTGACAACTTCACAGTAAAGAACACTTAGCCCAGACCCAGGTGGCCTCTAAAAAGCATACAAGAACTGTTGGTAACCTATGCACATCCTTTTAAAGCACAGGGACAGAATCATCAGCCCACTCGTGTTGAAGGGCCAGAATGACCCTGATATAAAGTGACAGGAAATTCCAAGAATGGAAAACTTCTGATTGCTCCGACTTATGAATATAGATGCAAATATCTAAAATATAAGATTCATAAGCTTACCCACTAATATCAAAGTAAGATTTTGGTAATTAGCTTGGTCTGAACTAGAAGGCCAGAACCAAACTTCTCCTAGCATTTGTTTTTTTCCTGAACTCCAGGAGAAATGCATTTTTTTCCTGTTTACTGGTAAATTGGTTAAAAAAAAAAAAAGCTCACCACACACAGTAATATATTACACGGTCAATATATGTATGCATTCCAGAATGCAAAATTGGGTTAAAATTTGAAAATCAATGCAACTTACCACTTTAACAGAATAAGAAAACATCATCTGATTATTTCAGTTGATTTCAATAAATAGTACAGAGCAAATTAAGTGATAAAAACTCTTACCAAACTAGGACTATGCAGGAATTTTCTTAGGCTGAAAAAGGATGTCACCTCCCAAAAGAACCTGCAGCAAATATCAGAGTTAGTGGTAAAACACTGAAAGCTTTTCCTGTGGGATTGGAACCAACCCAAGTTCATTAGTGTCCTAGGGCTGCCGTAACAAAATACCATTAACTGGGTTGCTTAAAACAACTGAAATTTATTATCTCAGTTTTGGAGGTAGCAGGCCTATGTTGTCTCTGAAGGCTTTGTGCTAGGATCCTTCCCTGCCTCTTCCTAGCTCCTGGTGGTTGCCAGCAATCCTTGACATCCTTGATTTAAAGACACATCACTCTAATCTCTGGCTCTGTTTTCACATGGTGTTTTCCTCACTGTGTCTTTGTCTATTCTTTTTTTTTTTTTTTAAAGGATACCAGTTATATTGGAATAGGGCATACCCTACTCTAGCATGACCTCATCTCAATTGGACTGTGTCTGCAAAGATCCTATTTCCAAATAGGGCCAAATTCACAGATACTGAGCTTTGGGACTTCAACATATCTTTTTGGGAGCCAAAATTTAACCCACAAAACAAGGACTACCATTATTATGACTTCCTTTTGTATTATAGATCCTTACCAATGTAATAAGGCAAGAAAAAGAAGTAAGATTTATAGAAGAAAAGAAGTTAAGATTTATAGATTAGAAAGGAAGAAATAAAACTCATTATTCATGGATAATATAGTTGTCTATGAACAAAATCCTAAATAATTAACAGGTAAATCATTTGAATACATTTTTAACAAAGTTTATCTATTTAAGATTAATATATAAAATTAATTTTACTATAACATAATAGCAATAAACAGTAAAATAAACATTTAAAAAGATGTAATTTATAAAAACCAAATATCTCAAAATCAATCTAACAAAATATGTGTAATGCCTCTAGGCAGACAACTATAAAATTTTGAGAGAAACTAAAGAAGATGTAAATCAGTGGAGGGATATGCCATGCTCATGAATGAAAGACTCAGTATCAGAAGTACACTATTTTTCCAAAATAATCTATAGACACAATGCAATCCCAATGAAAATCCCAGTTTATGGAAACTGAGAAGCTGATTCTCAAGTTTATACAGAAGGTCAAGAACAGCCAAGAATCTATTAAACAAAGTGAGAAATAGCTTTTATAAAGCTATTTTCATTAAGACAAGGAGGCGCTGGCACAAAGACAGACAAATACATCAGTGTTACAGAATAAAGGGCCCACGGACCCACACATGTATGGACACTTGTTCCACAAAGGCAGCAGCATAACAGAGCAGCGAGGAAAGAAGGTTTGCTGGGACAACTGGATTTTCATATAGAAAAAAAAAATGGATGCGCCAAAAGAGTTACACGCAAAAAGAAAGCCCACTTGAATTTCATAAACATAAGTTCGAGCAAAAGAATACAGCATACTATAATATTCCATTCATATAAAGTTAAAACTAAACCATAACGTAAGAAGTCATGATTGTGGTTAATTTGGGGAGAAGTGTTAGTAATTGGGAGGGGCACAAAAAAGTTTCTAAAGAGCTGACAAATATTTCATTTCTTAAAGGGGATTCTAAGTTGGGTTTGTGGTAATTCACTGATACATACAGTTACATTTTGTGCACTTTTATTTTTACCAATCTTCCCCATAAAAATTAAATTAGATACTTGTACTCATTCAACAAAATTCATGTAGAAATCACTACATATTAGGCATTTTACTAGACCTGGGTCATCAAAAGGAAAAAAAAAAACAACAGGTGTGCTCCCTGCCCTGTGGCATTTGCACTCTGATAGAAGGTGTGCAAAAATAATTACAATGATGAAAACAGGTAAATGCACACAGACATTCAGTGGGATAAGTGCTCCGATACCCTTCGCCTGAGACAAAACGGGGATTCTTTCTTTACTGGGGTTGGGGGTGATGAAGACAGACATTAGATCCTTCATTGAACTGAATTATCAAAATAACTCAAAAGTGTTCTGTCCACTCCTAAAAGTTGAGGTCACTCCTGTTGCATGTAACAGTTCCAGTGTAATTTTAGATCTACTCTTAGTTACACATAGAAACCCTGCTTCCCTGAGGAAAATCCTGGCTTGAAAGTCATGACACCAGGTCCTAAGAAAACCAGGAGAATACGATCATTAATTTGTAGTTAATTTTGGAGCTGTTACTCTAAAATAAAAATAGTTCTTTTGAAGTACTATTTCAACACCCATTAAGTTTTAAAACAACATTTTACTGATTATAAAATACTTACATGTCAATGTGAAATATCTGAAATCAGAAGATTACAAAGAAAACAAAAATCTATAATTCTATCACCATAACTACTGTAAATGTTTTGGTGCATTTCTTTCCATTTGAAAAAAATTCCTTTATTTTCACAGTTTGAGATCACAATTTCTGAGATTCTGCCACCCTAGTTTTCCATTTAAAAATATAGTGGGCACTTACCCATGTCATTACATAATCTACCTAAACATTATTCTTAAATTTGTAAAAATTATATACCCAAAGAGAATCATCTCAGCGAGAGGTTATTCATCACGTATAACTGAGTCAGCCCACCTAGGGGTCCCAAAGTTCTGAGAGCCGTCCAAAACTTAGCTAAAGGCTCTGAAGCAACATTGAAACCTGGCAGCCGCTGCAGAGGATATTCCAAAGGCAGCTGAGGTCACCGGCGGGGGCAAGTGTCTGCAGAGTCGCTCAACCAGGTCCCGCCCCGGCTCCTCCCCCAAGCAGTGCGCAAATTGCCAGGGACTGGGAGGCAGGAGAGTCCTCGACTTGCTGTTGGATTTAACGTGCGGTGGGTTCCTGGAGGTGCCTGAGCGAACCCCTTAGCTCCCGAGCTCTGGCCAAGCCTGCCTCCCCGGGGCGCAGTGCCTCAACAGCCCGGGCTCGCTGCCGGCCTTGCGGGCTCCCGCGGCAGGCGCGGCCCGTGCTGCACCCTCCGCTGCTGCGAGCGTCTGCGAGTCCCTACTTCAACACCGAGTCAAACTTGGGAGGGGCGCCCCAGGGTTCCGGCCCTGCCAGGACCGCCCCATCCCAAACCCTTCCCAACCCCCCTGAACCGGGAGCGCGCAGGCGCAGCTGGCTAGGAGTCCCGCCGCTGGTCTGGGAACCCGCTGAAGAACCCGAGCCCCTGCAGCCTGTACCCGCACTGCCGCCCGTTCGCCATGGTTTCAGGTTCCCGACTGCTGCTACCTTTGGTGCTTTGCCTGGGGCTTGGCGTACTCGTGCTTTCTACGGGGTCCCCGGGCCTCCGCAAGAGAGGCCCCTCGGTGACGGCCAAGGTGACAGAGTGGCAGACTGCAACTTCCTCTCCCGTCGGCCTGAAGGATGGGGGAACTTTTGGGGACAGGGACATTTGTCGGGTATCGAGGAGGGGGCAGAGGATAGGAGGCAGCGGGCAGGGCTGCTGACAGGGGATTGCTTGGGCCATGAGGGTCAGGGGCACTCTCCGAGGTGACTTGGAGGGTGCTGGCCGGAGTCCCAGCCCGTCTCCAGCATCCCCGGCTGCTTGAATTTTATCCCCTTGGTCTACGGTCCAAGGTGACCAGCCCAGGGGTTAGAAGAAGCTTCTGGAACCGGTGGGCCCTTTCTCCAGGAAGGAGACAGCCTGAGTACTTCCTTTAGCCTGGCGGGGACTGGAGAACAGAAGCCGGAGGAGTGTGGGAGGGACAGGGATGCGAGGAGGAGACACGCTCTGAGCCCAGGGGTTGCAGCTGGGAAGTCAGATAGCGTGGAAGAGCCCAGGTCCAGCCCCTGCCCAGGTGGTGTCCTGGCAGGCCGTTAGAAGCTGTGCTCCAGCAGAGGCTGTGCTCCAGGAGAGGCTGTCCTCCCCTGTTTAGGAACCTGGTCCTCCCCGGGAGGGAGAGGTTCGCTTTTAGATTTCAGTGACTGGTGCACAGGCCTGGGCTTGGGATGGGATGGTGCTGGCCGCAGGCCCAGGCGGCACCTGTGTACCTGAGGCCAGCTTTTTTGTCTCCATTAGAGGGACATAAAATTTGCCATGGGCTGCCTTTCTGGCCTCAGTTCTTCTCCCAGCATGTTTACCCAAGGTTAGGAGATAATGGTAGGGTGCAGGGACAGACAGGGAGGGGATGATTTGGTTGTTCATTATCGCTGCTAGAAAAACTTACTGGCAATAGTGTCTTGGAATCTGGAAGGAGGGGCAGCTGCAAGTTACCTGAACAGCAGTCCTGTGTTGGACAGTGGAAATGGGACTGTGGAACTAGCAGGGCTTAAATCTGCCCCACACCCGCCCTGAGGAGAGGGGAGGCGTGGGGCAGATTTAGGGGTTAGGAGGGGTAAGTTCTGCCCAACATCTGACTGGAGCAGGAGTGAACCAAAGAGCCACGGGAGGCGGCCTGTGTGAGATAAAGTTAGGAGATGGTTTTGAGCACGGATTCCACTCCCAGCCCCTTGAGCTTTTGGGCTTACCTAGTTTTGGGAAATGGTGCGTGCAGGCGCAGAGCTGAAGGACGGGTGGGGGGCTTCCCTCAATCTGAAACTATATTTGAGTCTCTCGGGATACAGCCATAAACATAAAGTTCATGAAATTAGGAAGTGATGAAGGAAATTCAGTCTCACATAGACTGGGTGGCATTTAAAAATACCTGAAGGGTAAGAAAAACCAGCCTGGCAAAAAGTTAGGGAGGCGAACTTGAGTGCATGTGCAAGGACCTGGAGAAGGAAAGCCATCCTGCCCTGGTAAGGGGACGGCCTGCCTGGGACACTGTAGCTTCACCACAGGGATGCGACGATGGGGTGGCTTGAGATGCGGTCAGGGGCTGAGCAAGCAGCAAGATCATGCAGGGCCTCAGAGGTCACAGTTAGGAGTGTGGGCTTTGAAGCAATTACTCTTAGAATTTGCAGTCTTATGCTAAGTGCAGTTAGAGCTGCTGGATGGAGGGTTTTAAGCATGGGTTTGACAGGATCTCATATATGCTTTTACACAATTAACTACAGCTGCTCAGTGGAGAGTGAACTGGGAGGTCACTCTGGGTTCCATGCCAGAGTCCACATGGTGGTGGCTTGCATTAGAGGGTTAATCGTGGAAATGGGGAGCAAGGGAGGGACTTGGAATAGATTTTGGAGGCAGAAGAAGACTTGCTGACAGTGTAGAAAGGGAGTGAGGGAAAGGGGTTAGGATTGCCAGATAAAGTACAGGAGGCCCAGTGAGATGTGGATTTCAGACAAACAGTGGAGAATTTCTTAGTATGAGGGTGTCACCTGTTGTATTTGGGAACAAGCTTCACCTGGGAAGTTTTAAACCTACCAATGGGAAACCCACCCCAGAGCAAGTCAATCAATCACCTTTACCAGAGGGGTGCACCCTGGGTTGGAAACTTCTAGAAGAGGGAGCCAGGAGAGGAAGAAGCTTGTGGCTGCAGGAGAGGAAGAGGGGAAGATCTTAGCCCCCTCGTTGAAGGTGCTGTCACTGAGGACGTTCCCACGTGTTTTACTCTGTGATTATGTAAGCAAGTCTTCTTCAGATTGGGCTCTGTTTCATTAATTACTTTTTTCAATGAGCTTTTTTAAACATCAAAATCTATTGGAAAATGGAGACACTAAAAATTATTTCTCTGAGTGTGGAAAAATAGATTAATTGGCCACTGTTCTGGTATCTTCTTTTCCCTAGCAGTTTTTGCCTTTTCTTCTGATTTCTAAAAATAAGAATCTACAAATGAGATGTGAGTTGCTGTCCCCCCGCAGGGCCTTTTAAGGGCACTCACCTGGTCCACAAATCCCCGGCCACTGCCCCAGCCTCCTATCCAGCTAAAGAGGCTCGGGACTGGCAGGCACTCGGGCTCCTTGGCCTCAAAACCCACTGAACTGGCACCTGCAGCCCTGTGTTTTCCAGCAGAGCCACGGGTTCTGCGTGGTCAGGCACCTACATTGTAGAGTATGATGCTGCCACCGTTCCAGCTGTACTCCTGTCACAGCTGCTGGCACTTTCTACAGCAGGGAGTGGCCGTGAGACTAAGGCTGGGTGGTCTTGGGCAGGCTGTCTGAAGCCTGAGGCTCTGGTTCCTCCTTTGTGAAATGGAGATGGAAATAATACTTGCTAGAGTATTGCATATTAGATGTGATAAAGCAGGCAGAGTGCTTAGTTCTGATTGAAGCTCCTGGTTTTAGAGGTCAGTTGCTGGAGTTACTTACTTGTGTTATTAATCCCCCCTGCAGCAGTGCAGAGCTGAACGGAATCATCTTCTTTGCAGATGAGGAACAAGAGCTCAGAGCCAGCTGGTGGTGGAGCTTGGGTTTCCTTGCCCTCACAGTTTACTTTATAAATGGAAGCAGGATTAACCCTACAAGGGTTTGGGCCAGGCTATGAGAGCGTCTCTTCACTCTTTCCCTATTTCTCCCCACCCCCAGTGCCCCCAAATTTCCGTATCACTTTCAAGGGCAGCTTCTTCGAGGAGGAAAAAAAAGAAGTGACTGAGGTGCCAGCTCCTCAGGTGCAACGTGGGATCTAAGTACCAACTTCTCCAGGATGCCCGCCCTGATCTTCACAGACAGTCCCCACTCCTGGCCTTATTTTATCTGTACTCGTCTCCTAAAACCCAATTTCCCATTACATCACAGCTACTGGTATATGTGTTTTCTGAGGGACTGTAAGCTACATGAGGGTAGGGGCTTTACACCCCACCCCTTGTTGAGCACAGGGCTCATTTCTGAGGCCACATAGCTAGTCAGAGAGACCTCAGGACACTTTACACCTTCCTGAGCTATAAAGTTTGCCTGGCAGCCACCTGGGGCCAACGCTCGCTCTGGCTGGGTGTGTGTGTGTTCCCTGCTTCTCCATTAGCATCACCTGGCACTGAGCTGTTTAGCATTTTTTTTTGAGTCTGTACTTGAGCTAATAGTGTGCTGGGCACTAGGGATCTAAAAACCCCTTTTCTGCCCCTTGGCATCCCTTGCCTAGATTGCGAGAGCCTTGTTAACGATAAATCGCTGTCTCATTGGATGCATGTTTAGACTGAAATTTTGGTTTTCACACTTCTGGTGGGAATCTTGGTAAATCACTTAACTCCCCTAATCCTCACTTTTCTCCTTTGCAAACTGGGGAGAACAGTGCCTGCCTCTCCCCGCAGGATGTGGTGAGGATTAATTATAGAAGATATGTAGGTAAAGCACATTGCGACACCCTGACCAGGTCACGTTTGTTTCCTTCCTCCCTCCCCTCCTCCGTCTTCTCCCCTGCAGTTTCCGTGCCTCTCCCCACTACAGTGTCCTCACCTTCCCTCAGCCACCAGCCACCCAGCACGAGCCCTAGTGCCGCATTCTCAGACTGGTCTGAGAGCCCTCGGATTCTCCCCTGCCCCCACTTGAGGAAGTCCCAAGTCGCCTTGGGTTCTGTTCTTTACCTTCTCTCTGTTGCCTTCCCCAAAGCTTCTTCTGTCTTTGGAAGTGCTGAGGCCTCCCTTCCCCTCTGGTGAGGGCAGAAGGGCTATGCTACTTCTCCAACCACAGACCATATGCCTTGCCCTGGTGCCTTGGTTCCAGAAAGAACTCTGCCAGGTGGGGCTTGGGCCCATTCTTGTTCCTAGAGGCTGCTTCCTTCCATGTACACATGCCTCCCTGCAGCCCTTTTCAACTGTGCCTCACGCACCCCCCTCTACCCCCACCCTGGCCTGGCAATAGTGTCCTGGGTGCTTGTCACTTGCTCTTTTGTACTGTGGTTACCCCTTTACTGGTCCCATCTCTTGATTTAAGCTACCTTAGGACAGGGACTCTCTCGTGTAGCTTGTAATGTCACATTGCTTTTCACATTGATCTCTGATAAATACTTGTTGACTAAGTAAGAGTTTACCATTTCCGTCAGAGTTGGGAAAACTGCCGCGTGTTCTTGCTACGCGTTACTCATGAAGTGAAAGGACGCCGCAGTTTGGGGGTGGGCGGAGGGAGGAACTGTATGGACATGGGTGCTAGGCTGTGTAAGAAAGTAAGGTTTTATTGAGTTACGCTGGGTGACTGGGACTTCTTTTTTTCTTCTTATACTTCCCAGATTTTATTCTGTTTGCCTTCTAAGCACTCACAGGCTTTATTTTCTCTTCTTTATTTTAGAAGTCTGGTAGGCTTTTCTAGTATCTTACACGGTGTTTCTCTAAAATTATGTCCCCGGTTCTTTTCCCAGTGCTGCTTCATTATTGCCTGTTAGAGAATTTACTCCTGCGCTTGGAGTAGATTCTCTAATTGGAGAATTGGAGCAGTGACTTGTCTTTGACACCAGCTCTGTGGGTGTGTTAACGCAGCCACGTTGCCTCACTCTCCTCAACACTGCCTCCCCTCAAGGGCTTCCACGCGTTCTCTATAGTTCCATTGTGTAAATAACAATGCAGTTTCTGCTGCTTTGGCCATGTAAAACTTGTAAAACAAGGAACACTAAATATCACATCATTCTGTGACAGATGTACTGATGTATTGGCAGAAGTTCTTGTCTTAAACTGAAGGTTGACAGTCTTTACTTTGTGATTTTTCTAAACTCTAAGACATCTTTTTTCTCTGACAACCCTTCCTATGTTTTTTTAAGCCAGCTCTTGAATGTCTTTCTTTTACCTATTCAAACATTAAACTGGTTCATCTCATCTGAACTCGCTAATAGAATGCCCTCCGACTCCATGGCCTTTTCAAGCGTTCTGTCTCAGAATCATCTTCACACAGTGATTTGTGAGGCAAAATGTATATCATGTCATTTCACATGAAAAGTTTTAAAAATGAGTAAGAGATCTTTTAAAGTTTATCTACAAAAGGGGGACTCACACTCACTTCTGGGTGTGTTTTTTCCTTCCGTTCTAAGATGTTGTGACAGAAAAAGAGCACACTCCCCTTGTGTAACATGATGGGGGTTGCTGAATTCAGTCTCTAAGTTTACAGGGCAGATGCTTTTGTCAGGACCCAAGCGTCGAGTTTGATGTACGTTGGGCGAGGCTGGCGCCCGGGGTCTCATGGTGCCTTCTGGAGCACTGCTGTGTATTTGGATCGTCTTTTGCCGTCCCCTTGACAGCCTACTGAGAATACATGGGAATCTGGGACTCTTTGAAGTTACAGAAAAATAAATGTGAATGGCCGGCCTGTTTATCTCCTCACCAATTTTTTTTTTCTTCTGCCAAGATCAGAGAGCATTACCTTTTAGAAGAAGCAGTTTCCACTCTAACCACTATTCACAGACTGGGAGATGGGAGGTGGCAGCAGTGCTCACCTGGGATGTGGGGGCCCATGGAATTCTTGGAGACGTTACTGGCTGACTTGGACAGTACTGAGTCAAACTTTAAACCCAGTACCCACCACAGTGTCGGGCCCATAGGTGGTGTGCAATAAATGTTTGTTGAATGAATATTTGTGTGTGGATGCACCCACAAAATGAAATTAGAGTTCCTTTAACTTGTATCGTGCTCCTTCATGACCCCTTTGTAAAATACTGGTGGGCAGCGCTTCTGTGTGTTAACAGACTTTAACTTTCACTTACCTCCCCTATGTGGCTTTTCTGTGTAACCTTCCACTCTGTCTTCCAACCACGTGCAGGTTTTCTTCGATGTGAGGATTGGAGACAAAGATGTTGGCAGAATCGTGATTGGCCTCTTTGGGAAAGTTGTGCCCAAGACTGTGGAAAACTTCGTCGCTTTGGCAACAGGAGAGGTATCTTTACCCGCTTTGTTTCCTTTGTGCGCAGACTGGAGCTTCCTTCTTTAAGCCAAGATCAGGATACCTTCTGGGGAAGAAAAGTGTTACATTAGTAGGTCAGGTGAACCTGAGACACCTGATAATATTTTACTTTGTTTTTGTATAAAATCTGTATTCTTCAGGCATTCAGTGTCCTTAGGCTTCCAGAAACCGAGGGGGAACAGTCATCAGGGGAAAACACAGATTGCTCTTTTTACTATTCCCGTTAATACTTTATTTCCATAGTTTGTTTACTAGTTTATTGATTTGGCCAGCTAATGATAAATTTCTAACAGGAAATTGCTGCAGGGACCTAATCAAGTTCTGTAGGTATTTCGTATAATTTTCTCATTTTGTCATTTCCAGATAAACACTGGGGTTTAACTTGCAGTGTGGGTTGTATCTGCTTGTCTATTCAATTGACATAATCTCTTTAGAAAGGATATGGATTTAAAGGAAGCACATTTCATCGCGTCATCAAAGATTTCATGATTCAAGGAGGAGACTTCACCAATGGAGACGGCACTGGCGGTAACGTGGCCTTTCACCTGTTTCCTTTCCCACTTAACCAACCGAGACCTAAAATTAGGCCAGTGTGTTTACCCAGTATATTGAATTCTGGGTTTAAGGAACAAAGTCACGAAGATTACCAGACTAATTCTTTAGGAAGGATAGAGTTTGGGGGGCCAAATTTTGGTAGATATGAAAGAGTAAGGCTTCCTGATTTTAGACAGTATGACTTCGGTGTTCATTATCTTTCCATAGTGGAAATCTGTTCACTTAGTAGACTATTTTGTAGTCATTAAAATGCTAGACTACTAGCATGTGGCAGCACAGAAAGACAGGTCATAGGAGTGGACAGCAGAACACAACACCATGTGTTCACAGGGATGGCAGTGCGCGATAGGCTGGGTGCTGGTGGGGGGGCCCTGTGCCGGTGGGGGGCGCTGTGCCGGTGGGGGGCGCTGTGCCGGTGGGGGGCCCTGTGCCGGTGGGGGGCGCTGTGCCGGTGGGGGGCGCTGTGCCGGTGGGGGGCGCTGTGCCGGTGGGGGGCGCTGTGCCGGTGGGGACGTGACTCCAGAACAAGGAGACTGGTATTCACGTGGCAGGATTACAGATGAATTTATCTCCATCATTCAAAATTCTTTCATTTTATTGTTGGCTTTTTAAATAATAAAAAATTAATAGATGACTTGTCAAAATTATAAATTAATTTTATAAACAAAGTTAGAATTCTATAAAGTGCAGATACTTGAATTTATAGAGTTTCAAATCCCCCCGAGCTTATTGTTTCTTATTGAGGTTCTGCCCACCCAGCTCCCTGGACTCTTTTCCCTCAGATGCGATCAGTTGTTTTCCTGAATGTACGTGGTGTATGTAACTACACAGGATTTAAATTACTTTTAGGTTTAAGATTTTTAATTTAGAAAATACCAGTTTTGGTGAATATTAAACTGCTAACTTTTAAAAGAAATCTAGGTTATTTTCCAGTACGACTGCCAATTTTATGTTTATTATAATGGTCTATTTATAATGAAATGAAAGTTATTGAATGCTTGGATTTGCCAGGCACTGCAGGAAGATTACTTTTAGCCCTTGCAGAAATGCTGCAAAGGTGTGGGGATGCAGCACAGCACGGGCGACTCGGGTGAATGGCGCTGGTGAGGATGCGCAGGGAAGCGATCCCAGCTGCTGCACAGCTGGGTTGCCCTGGAGAGGCCTACAGTTCAAGGACTGGTCCCCTCAGGACTGGCCTCCCACTCTCCTGCCCTTGGGCCCAGCAGGAATTGTGACTGTGCTTTGCTGGGTCTCCTTTTCCACTTCTCTCTCTCTCTGTGCCTTCCCTGCCCTGAGTGTGTGTGCATGTGTGTATACAATGCATGTATACAATGTGTGCAAGCATGTCCCGGGTTAAAATTCTCTGAGTTTTGGAGATAGGACCTGTGGATCACTTAATTTAGCTTAGATCCCTCCGTGGGCAGAGAGCTTTCGGGCCAGAGCACCTCATACGTCACTGACCGAGCAGCTAACTATACATTGCTTGCCTTTGATATCCACTTCTGTCCTTCTGACTGGGCTGGGATTTTAGAGTTGGCAATGGATGGACAAGGAGCCCTGCAGAAGGGGTGGAGGTGAGCGTGACAGGCACTCAAGGTGTTGGAGGATGGAGCATATACCTCTCGTGGTCTCTACTGCTGTTTTATGGGGGGAAAGTGTTCTGCTCCACCTGCAGCTTTGCTAGAACTCCACATGCCTGCTTTCGGTTCTTCTGTTCAAGGTTGGATCACTGAGTGTTCCCGATTGCCATTACCCTCTGTATTTTGACAGGCCCTGATGTCATCATCAGTGCCTAATGACTTCCAGGCTGGCTGCTCTCGCCCTTAGTGCTAAGGCAGGAAAGCCAGATGGTCGAGTTCTGTTCTGCTGTTTTCAAGTTTTGTAACCTCCGTTTCTCACTGCAAACAGGATTGAGAATATCTGTTCTATAGGGTTGTTCTGAGAACTGGCTGAGGGTGTATATTAAGTGCTCGGTGTTCCCTGGTTGGATGCTGAGGTAGGAGTGACCCCGGACATGTGGCCTGAACCTCAGGACAGAGACTGAGCTACAAGGATGGCTCACCCACCTTTCAGTCTGGCTTTTCAATGACACCCTGCCCTTCAGTTCCTTCTCACTTCGCAGTGAAATCGTGGGTCTACATGGTCCGAGTTTGGCCCTTGGTTTGAGGCCAGAAGGTATTCTGCCATCTTGTGTGAAATATAAGGCTTTTTTGTCTGTGTGTGGGGGTCAGTCCCTGGCGCCCCGCTTCCTTCCGGAGTTAATTTTGTGCCCTTCCTCACTTCTCCTCAGGTCCTACCGTCTTTTCCCCATTCCCCACTCTTCTCAGGCTCTATTTACCAACTCTACGAAAACCTTGTTTCCCTTCGAAGACTTTAATTTCATATACCATCTGCTGATGCTCCTCTTTCTTGTTCTGCCTCACCAGGTATAAGCATTTACGGTGAGACGTTTCCAGATGAGAACTTCAAACTGAAGCATTACGGCATTGGGTGGGTCAGCATGGCCAATGCCGGGCCCGACACCAATGGCTCTCAGTTCTTTATCACCTTGACCAAGCCCACCTGGTTGGATGGCAAACACGTGGTATTTGGGAAAGTCATCGATGGAATGGTAACTTGATGTATTATTTTTCTCATTCAAAGCTTTATAGTTATAATGAGTACTTCCAATGATTTATTTTGATCTTAAGATGGGCTTTGTAGAAATCCATCATTATATGCTGACTGGCCTCTTCAAAGGTGAATAAATTATAAATGACATGGCATTTTAATTGTCAGGAGCACCGGGGCAGAAGCTGAGGGCTTGACATGGAGATGTTGAGTACTCAAGTTAATTTATCTCACTACTTGTTACGAATGGAAACTCTTTTTAATGTAACTAGATAAAACCAGGGCCCTGTGTGTGCAAACAATGGAATATTGTTCAGTCATAAAAAGGAAGGAAATCTGTCACAGGATAAGACGTGGATGAAACTTGAGAACGTTATGTTAAATGAAATAAGGCAGTCATAAAAAGACTGTATGATTCCGCGTACATGAGGTATCTAAAGAGGTCAAACACACAGGAACATACAGCAGAACAGTGGTCGCCAGGGCTCTGAGGGTGGGCACGTGGGGAGTCAGTGTTCAGTGGTGTAGAGTTTCAGTTTTGCAGGATGAAGAGTCCTGGAGATTAGCTGCACGAAAGTGTGAATACATTTAACATTACCCAACTGTACTTTTAGAAATGGATAAGGTGGTAAATATTTTATGTTTCTCACCACAATTAAAGAGAAAATACAAAAAACCCAGCACCCCATATGGTTCAGTCTAGACACATGTCACCTTTAAAGACACAGTATAGCAACTAAAATTACTACAAAGAATTCAAATTTATGCTCCTTGTCTCAAAAAAAAAAATCAAAGGTGTTCAATTTATAGTCCATAGGAACTCCTCTTAAAATTCCCATTCTTTTCCACTTTCAATATTACCCCTTCTTAGCTCTCTCAAGGCTTGGACTGGCAGTTGTAAGGTCTGCCCAACCCAACCCAGGGCCATCCTTGTCGTCTTCCATGTTTCATTTTGTTTTCATGTGAGCTGTTCTGCCTCCCTCATCTGAACGTAAACAAACCAATCTCACTCCCTGCAGTTCTTCCACAACTTTCGCCTGCATTCTGACTCTGCCCAACAGGCCAGCAAGTGAGCTGGCCGACTCAGAATCTCCCTTCACGGCAAGGAGATGCCCAACCTGAGCCGTCAAAGACAGGGTTCTCGTTAGCAAGTGGGATAAGAAGGGAATTAGGGAAAACACTCGTCAATACATCACTTCACATCCCATCACAATAAAGGACATGCCTATATTCTCATGAGCCATAATTGTTCTAAAAAGTTTAAATGTAAACTGATTCATTCACCCATTCACTGAGTATTTTTTTAATGCAACATTGTCCTAAGCTGGAAGATAACTGAAGAGCACAAGTTCTGGGTGTTCTGCTTGTGGTTTTTCTTCTACTTCTCTAGATCTTACGTCTTATTGCCCAAATTGCAGCAACAATCTCCTTCCATCCGCTGGTGGACATCCTGGGAGACCTGCTATCTGCTTGTAGAAGACCTGTCCTTGACTTTTATAGGTTGTAAACTTTGAGAAATGAGTGAAAACTATAGCCTTTCTTTCCAGGAACAAAAACAGTGTGTGTACCTCTCATACAGTTTCAAGGAGTCTAGAGAATGTCCTGAATTCCACCCCTTGATTCTCCCCTGGTCATCTGGGTTGTGTTCGCAAAGCAACCCAGGCGATCTGTGGACCTTGCCTCACATTGACAGAAGCAGAACCTCTAGAGGCGGGCCCACAAATAAGCACTTTTAAATTGTGGCAAAATGAACATAGCAGGTATTTCCATTTTAACCATTAAATTTTTTAAAGTTATTTATTTATTTTAAGACAGAAGGGAAGGGTGGGAGAAAGGGAGAGAAACATCAATGTGTGGTTGCCTCTTGAACACCCCCTACTGGGGACCTGGCCCACAACCCAGGCATGTACTCTGACTAGGAATCGAACCAGTGACCCTTTGGTTTGTAGGCTGGTGCTCAATCCACTGAGCCACACCAGCCAGGCCTAAATTAAGTATTTTTTAAAAAATTTTCCTCAGGTAACCCTGGCTAGTTTGGCTTAGTGGATTGAGTGCTGGCCTGTGAACTAAAGGGTCGCCGGTTGGATTCCCAGTCAGAGCACATGTCTGGGATGTGGGCCAGGTTCCCGGTGGAGGGCATACAAGAGGCAACCACACATTGATGTTTCTCTTCCTCTATTTCTCCCTGCCTTCCCCTATCTCTAAAAGTAAAACAAAATCTTTTTTTTTTTTTAAAGATTTTATTTATTTATCTTTAGAGGGGAAAGGAAGGAGAGAGGGAGAGAACTGGCCTGCAACCCAGGCATGTGCCCTGACTGGGAATCGAACCGTGGTTGCTTGGTTCCCAGGCCCGCACTCAATCCACTGAGCTACACCAGCCAGGGCTAACAAAATCTTTATTAAAAATCACTATAGGTAATTCAGATGTGTGGTCACTGCTTTAAGTACACATGTGCACACACGCAGCCTACTTGGAAATACATAAGAATGCTGGCCTTTTATCTGAAATGGACCTAAGTCAGCCGGAGGTGGGAATATTTGACACCAGGTCCACTCAGAGTCTCTGTTGCTGCTTTAGTCTCAACCCTGTTTGGGAAACACCAGAAGCCAACTTTCCAGTCCTTGGCCAGTCCTCCCTCCCGCAATGTGACATGAGGTGGCCTGTAGGCTGTGGAATCCTGCACAGCAGAGAAGGGGCCTGTACTCCACAGTGGGGTTGGGGTGACATTAGCGTTAGACTGAACCTATAGATTAATGGCTTGGGTCCGTTGTAAAATGGCCAACCCAGAACTAGCTCCACCTCTAAATCTGCTTCCTGGCTCATTTTATGACGCCCAGACCTATCACAGGTGAAGGTGAAATGGACTCAAACTGCATGTTAACTGTTACATTCGGTTGTAACAAGTGAGTGGGAATGTACTTTATTAGAGGTTGGTATTTACAAAAATATCTTATTTTTTTCAGAAAATAAAAAGCTAATTAAAAACAAGTAAGGAAACACATAACCATATTGTCTAATTAGCAAGGTAGTAAATTTTATGCTATTATTTATAAATTTCTGGAATATTTTCTAAGTTTTCCATCATTAGCTTGCATGGTTTTGTAATCATAAAAAAACACTAAAAAAAACAAGAAACAAACAAACAAACAAAAAACCACAACTGACTTCCTACTTGGGCTTGTAGACTTGGTGTTGACTTCATTTTTTGATTGCCATACTTGCTGATCAGAAGTGAACCATGGGTCTGCTTTTCTCTCACTAGACAGTGGTCCACTCCATAGAACTTCAGGCAACTGATGGGCATGACCGTCCGCTCACCGACTGCTCCATCGTCAACAGTGGCAAGATAGACGTGAAAACGCCCTTTGTGGTTGAGGTCCCTGACTGGTGACGCACCTGGCAGAAAACAAGGAAAACGCCCTACGTGTGTGTGTGTGTGTGTGTGCGTGCGTGTGTCTTTTGACTTTTCAAAGTTACTGTTTGCACTGTCTTTTTACTTGCTTCTATTTTCCACTCCAGAACACAGGAGAGTTTCTGCCACCGTTTAATCTGCATGAATTTTGGTGAATGACTTGTTTAGGGACTTTGTACTTAAAAGACAGAGCCCCTTCCTTTAGTGGTGCTATTTTTCAACCAGAAAACTTTGTATTAGCTATTTTCTTTTGAGGACCACAATCATCATTTCCTCAATTACTTGTGATCCCCAAGTGAAGTTTTGCTGAAGATTTGTCAGAAAAACATGGGAACAAGAATTTGATTATTTTGTATTTAAACAAACTCTCTGGGTAAAGGGAGACCTGACTGGGATAATCTGATCTGTGTCCTGGGGACCTTTACCGGATGACAGGTGCTGTGATGCTCTCTATATTAAACACCTTTTATATGGATCAACTCTTTTGGCAAGACTTTATTTAAATATGAAATTCTTTAAAAAATTAATATACAAAAATATACACACTCCTGTTAACAGTGAACATATTGGAGAGGATTCTGTAAGTCAAAGTACTAACGCAGCTGGATAATTTGGGATGGGAATGCACAGAATGGATGGATGCTCGTCCACACCCCAAATACTTGAGCTGCCTCTTCACTAATTTTTACTAAATGCAACATTTTTAGAATGTTCCCTTAAGTTCAGTTGCAACAAAAAGGAACCTTTGAAACATAAATTGGATGAGAAAGTAAAACGCTGCCAGGCCCTTACTGTAACATGCCCGGCTGCAGCCGTCTGTGCCCGCCTCTGCTCGGATGCGGGTGTTGTTCTGCGAGAAGACAGCCTCGCTGCTTCTCCTCTGGCTCTCGTGCAGTGAGGCTTCAACAGAATCCCATCGTTTGAGCTGCTTTCTAAGAAAATCACTTCATGTCATGAAATCTAAAGACCTACATCCAAGATTGCTCTATCCAGCAAAGCTTTCATTTAGAATGGAAGGGCAGATATAGTGCTTCTCAGATAAGGTCAAATTCAAGGAGTTCATCAATACCAAGCCCTTATTATATGAAATGTTAGATAATCCCAATGTTATCTAAGAAAAAGATTAAAAATATGAACAATGAAAGGACAGCAAACTCACAGTTATTAACAACCACACCTAAAACAAAAGCAAACTAAGAGGACAGCTAGATCAGGAGCGGAACCATAGAAATGAAGATCACATGGAGGGTTAGCAACAGGGGAGTGGGAGAAGGAGAAGGTACAGAAAATAAGTAGCATAGATGGTAGGTAGAAAATAGATAGGGGGGAGGGCAAGAATAGTAGGGGAAATATAGAATCTAAAGAACTTGAGACACATGGTCATAAACTAAAGGGGGGAATGGTGGGGGAGGCGTGTGCAGAGTGGAGGGGAATGAAGGGGGGAATGGGACAACTGTAATGACAAAATATTTTAAAAAATCGTTGTGAGATGAGAGGAAATGAGACTGCTGATGGGAATACTAATTCTTTCAGCCCCCTTGGAGAGCAATTTGTTAGTTTTCTTTTCCCAACACAAATATATTAAAGGCCTTTGCTGTGCCAGGTACCAGTTTTGAGTGTTGGGGTCATAGGAATGGACAGTGAGAAAGGGCCTCATGCTGTAAACAGGGTGAATGAAAAGTGATGAGTACTATGACTAGAACACATCCATGCTTACTGGAGCAGCAAGGAGGGGAGTACGGTCCCGGTGGCCAAGGAGGGCCTTCCGAGGGGACATTGGGACTGAGGTCTGAGAAGCAGCAGCAGGCGGCAGTCAGATGAGCTGTGCCGGGCGGGCCTGCCAGGCAGAGAGGGGGGAGTGTGAGGGGCGTGGGGTGAGGGGGCTTGGGTTCTGGGGCAGGGGAGGAAGCCAGCACACCGGGTCCTCAGGGGTCAGGGGAGCCAGGAGAGTTCTTTTATTCACAGTGCGGTGGGGAGCCGTCAGCTTTAAGTTGGGGAGGGGCATGATGTGGTCTGTGTTTGAGAAAGGTTTTTTTTAATCCTTACCTGAGGATATATTCATTAATTTTTGAGGTGTGGGGGAACAGAAAGGGAAGGAAACACTGATGTGGAAGAGAAACATTGATTGGTTGCGTCCCACAGCCGCCCCAACCGGGGCTTGAACCCACAACCTAGCTGTGTGCTCTGACCAGGAATCAAGCCCCCAACATTTTGGTCTACAGGATGATGCCACAACCAACTAAGCCACCCGGGCAGGGTAAGAAAGTTTTAAAGGGAGCTAAAGTGCATACCAATACTCAAAACATTCATATCCTTTGAAGTCCCATTCCTGGGCACTTGCTTTAGAAAATGATCTGAAATTGTACTGAGTGTCATTGTTTTTGGTCCGGGTTGTGTTCTGGGGACGGCCACCCAGTCTCTTTGGGGAATCACACCATTCCTCCAGGCACGTATCATCCTTAGCGAAGGCTGACCCTCCAGATGAGTAGGTACCTGACCTGGCAAACTCATTCATTAACTCAATCGATAAATATCTACTGAGGGCTGGATAGAGCTGCAGTGTCAGCCCTCACGGTTCCCATGGAAGGAGGCAAATAATTCACCTTACTCATATCCCACATGAATATGGCAGCGCATCAGGTGGTAACAAGTCTCTGAAGAGAAACAGAGTGGGGAGAGAGGATGGAGAGTAAAGAGGTCATCAGGAAAGTCCCTGAGTGTGTGGACTGAGGAAGTGAAGGGGTAACAAGCGGCGGGGACATTGGGAGGAGAGTGTAGGAGGCAAGCCATAGGAGACATCAAGACCAGGGATCTGAGTGAAAGGTGGGATGGTGGGTTCAAGGAACAGCGAAGAATCCAGCTGTGCGGTGCCAGGGTGATGGGGACTGAGGTGGGGGAGGGAGCAGGGGTGTCCTGTTGGCTGACCCAAACATCCCCTCACCGTGGGAGAGGTGTTTGACCCCAGCTGTGCAGCGAGACTCAGTCGTGGGACTTCTGCTCGAAGTGTCAGCAGAAAAGCTGCTGTTGTTCTTCTGGGAGGATTGCAAGGAGCAGGCCTGAGAACCAAATCAGCACAGAAGGAAGCTGGTCCAGGAGACAGAATGACGGATGCCTGAACCCACCATCGAGTCCAGTAATGCCTCGAGCCAACCTCCACGCCCAGTTTACTAGCTATGCAAGCCAATACATTTCCTTTACGGATTACGTCAGGGCAAGTTATTTTTTGTGATTTGCAGCCTAAAGTCTTTGTCTAATACAGCAATGTTGAAAAAGTTTTATGTAGAAAGATGTGAATTGCACAATTATTTATGATAGCAAAATACTGGAAGCAACTTGAATGTCCCCAAATGGTTGTAAAACATACATTCCATAACAGAATAGTATGCATTCATTAAGACTGATGCTACAGAACTTAAGAGTCACATGGAAAAATTGATTTTTTTAAAGTAGAAATTTTGTATGCAGCATGATCTCTATTTTGTACATACTCATAAAGCAAATACAACAAAACGTAAATTGACCTAAAGTAAATAAAAATGGTGGGAGTTGAAAAAACTTATATTTATATATATATTTTTTCCAATCTTCCAATTTTTCTTTAGAGTGTATTTCTTTTTAATAATTACAAATTTGAATCATCTAAAAAAATTATAAGGTGACATGCAAAGTAATTGGAAACAGATGACGTCTTAGATATAGAAAGTGTCTTAAACCTCGAATGTCAGAGATCAATGAGCCATTGCTATCCACTGTACACAGGGTGTGTGCTTGATGCCATATTTACCATCTAGTTTTATTTTCATTCATATGAGCATACTAACATCTCTCTAGGGACAAAGCAGAAAGTGGTTCCTTTTCCAGTGCTGAAATTCTAAACCACTGGTGCCTAGCTAGTAAATTGTCAGGCTGGTATACCAGATGACCAATACGCTAATGACACAAAAGCAGTTTATTTTTTGTACCCTGAAGGTCAGCCTCTATTCCAAAAACACCAGCAAAATAATGACTGCAAACCATTGCTTTACAAGAAAAAGAATCTATGCTCTCTGCAAAAGCTTTTGAAAAAAGCCATGCGCTACTTTGCCAATCATGCTGCTAGAAGAAAAGGTATGAAATGAAGAGCGTGTGTGGAACCCGAGAGAAAGCAGGCCGCCCCCGCCACCGTGCCCAAGGTGTTACAGTCTAGTCTTGAATCACTTTAACAAGCCATTTTAGACATTTCGGTATCCTTAGCCATAAATTATTTTACTCAAAATGTTACCTAGCCATTTTCTGGATTATGGAATAAGAATTTAGTAAAATTTATTCTTGTGTTAGATGAATTAGAATGATACTTTCAAAACTATTGTGTACTCCATTTCTGAGGAATTCTTAGGTTTTGAACAGAACTCACCAGCCTCGTTTTTCAGTTCAGCCGTTTTGAGTTACATAAAGACAAAAACATGGCAAGGACTTTATAGTAGGAAAAGAATTTGTTTTTGTTTTTCAGCATTCCTATAATTCAGACAGCTGAAGAAATCTTTGATCTGGAAGGCTCAGAAATTCAAAGCCCCCTCAAGGCACTTTTTTTTTAAAGTAAGAGGGAGTTAAAACAACAGTATTTGTAATGGAAAATTTGATTGCTCTTAAGTATTGTACATAACGGCTTTTACTTAAGTATGTAATTCATCTTGTGAATTTCAGATTTTGGCCAAGTGTTAAGTCTTAGCTGTGATGTAACATAACCTACTCCGAGATTTGCTAGTGTTACTAATATTCTAGAGCCATGGAAAAATCAATGGGCATTAGTGCAGAATTACAGTGACTAGTTATAGGAGTCCCGCAGGAAAAAAGGCCCATCTGACAAATATTAAAAATCACAACAAAACATATTACAAAATCCACAAATGGCATTTTAATCCCATCAACTAGTTCCATCGGAATGCTCCGAGTCACAAACTTGGAGGGTCTGGAGAGGACTCACCAGCCAGTATTCCTTTCGCTGCCCACGCCTGAAGCTTCATTAGGAGTCATTTAGGTGTTCACACACATTCATGTTTTAGACGGTGCAGAGGACTTTCTTCCTGAAGCACACCGGGCATTTAACCTATTAAAACTATGGTCACCATCTACCCTCGGGGCTAAACATCACATCCTCTCTTTTGGACAGCTCAATTGGAAATATGGAACCTTTTTTCCCCCAGACTGGACTTGAAAGACAGGCCTGCTTCCTGTGTGTCTTCTGGTCTCCAGGATGTGTGCTGTGCAGAATGTACTGAGCAGAGGAGCAAGGCTGGTCAGCCTGGAGCAAAAACTCAAGGCTTGATTTAACCCTGTCATCCTGGAAGTACAGCTTTCTTATAAAGCCCCCAGAACTTTTGATTTGGCCCCAGGCCTTTTACAAGCTGCTCACTGCTTTGCACGCCTCCCCACCCCTTGTGCTCCCAGCCGTCCTCAGGACTCAGAACGAGGGATCCCTCAGCAAGCCTTCGCTGGAAACCCCCTCACCCTTCACTCTTACTGATACCTGGATGTCCCCCCGCTGCCTTGGAAAGGAAGCTACTCTAGGGCAGGGATTAGATCTTATTTGTAATCTACCCCTAGATAGTGTTTCCTGCAGAATTGCTGCTCAATAGTTATATTTATACTGTGAGGTACTTAAAATCTCTCAGGAACATAAAGATTGTTAAGCACTGGCATTCATCTTTCAACTGTTTCTGCTCTTTTTCAGATGGTTACCTCTTAAAAATGTACTTTTCCTCTTTATTTTCTGAGTTCAGACTTGAAGTACATGGTAGAAGTAGATTAGCAAAGTGAAGTGGGAGGTTAGCAGTAGGAGGAAAGGCCCAGGTGGCAGGGAGCCTTACGTGGCAGGGAGCCTTACGTGGCAGCGTTTGTGGCAGACAGGGTCGTGGTTTCGGTGTTGTGCCTTGGTTGTGAGCGTGGCATGCTGCTGACCGTTGGTAGAGGTTTAGCCCTGAGAGGTGATGACGCACCACTCTCTAGTCTTAGGTACCCTGGAAGTCATGGTGACCACTTTGGGAACCCTTACATTTGAGGGGTGATTTACGTGATGTTCCTGGGGTTCAGTGGAAAAACTGTGTCCAGTGACACTGCTTACCACTCGTAACTCAGTGAGGTAGCAATATGAGGTGCTTTCAAAGCCACAGGTTTGATCTCTGTGCTTTGCTTTGTTTCTGCCTACAGTGCATGTTCCTGACCCGAATGAACTGGGCAGGAAGTTAGAGACAGTTCAGCACGAGTCTATTGCCAAAGTGGAAGATGTCTAGATTGGTTTCCTTCTGCAGGTGGGTTAGTGTTGTAGCTAGTTTGGCTTTCAAGCCACTGTGGCCATAACTAGAAAACACAACCCTAGGTAGGCGTCCTGTCTTAGCTCAACCTGCTACAACAAAATACCATAGACTAGGTGGCTTATAAACAACAGTATTATATTTCTCACCATTTTGGAGGCTGGGATCCAAGATGAAGCCACCGGTAAACGCTGTGGGCTGGTGACTGTCCTCTTCCTGATTCATAGATGCCTTCCTTTTGTTGTGTCCCCAGGTGGTGGAAAGGACAAGGAAATTCTCCATCTCTGTGGCCTAATCACCTCTTAAAGGCCCATCACCAAATAACCATCACACTGGGGATTAGGTTTCAGATAGGAGCTTTGGGGGACACAGACATTCAGTCTGTAGCACGTCTGGTCCCAACCTCCCACTCCCAGCCCCAATCAATGAATGGCTCCAGCATCCACCTAACTGTTCAAGCCAAAAACCATCCTTGACTTTTTTCACCCTTCTTTCACACCCAAGTCCAGCAGCAAGTTCACTGGTAGCTCTGTGGTTTATCTTAAGTACCGTGTCTCATGCTCTCCGCTGCTACCACCTTGAACCAGAGTAGTTTTGGTTCTGTGGAGTTGATGGGTAGGCCTTCTAACGGTTTCTCCTCTTCAGACTTTGTACCTGCCCAGTCCATTCTCCACAAGCAATCAGAGGGGTCTTTGAAAAATAAATCAGATCAAGTGTGATACATCATATGTGTTACCCTAAATTACATAGTTTGCTGATGCCTGCAAGCTGTTCAAAGGATTTTTTAAAAATTGATGTTTTAAAAAAATTTTCATGCCCAATGAAGAAAAACAAATGAATGTAAAAAAGAAACCATTGTCAATTATACATCAATAAAGCTGCAAATAAATAAATAAACCAGATGAAATTTCCTCCTGTGTGACACCTGAGTGGCTTTCCCTGGCATGCAGGCTGTGAGCCAAACTCCTGAGTGCCACCTCCGGAGAGCCCTATGGGATCCAACCCCAGTCCCTCACTACCCTCCACAGTCGCCGGTTTTCCTTGGGGACCTTGCCTGCAGCTTTCTCTTGATTCAGGGCTTTGGGACCTGCTGGTGTCTCTGTGACACCCTCCACCCACTCTTCGCCTCCAACACCTTTCAGGTGTCAACTTCAATGCCACTACCTAAGAGAAGGTGCTTGCTCTGCCCAAATCTAAAGTACACCACATAAGCAAACCTTATTTTTCCCTCATAGCACTGAACACGCATTACAGATTTGGGGGATAGTTATTCACCAATATCACATTACTCTGTAAGTCCCATGAAAGCAAGGATCCTGGTTTACTCAAATTCCAATTTAGAAAGACACCAGAACTTTACAAAGACACCATGCTGCCTTCTGGATGAGCAATGACCACCATAACTTGACCTGAAAGTTTGTTTAGAAGAGGACAATTTTTCAATGTTTATTTCTTGTCATTTGCCACACTTCAGGTACCGCATCAGTTCTGCTGAATTGCTGATGAGCTGGTCCGCTGTCTCAGAGGGATCGATCACCAGCCATCCTGGTGCACTTTGATTTTGGGCCCATTCACCCCAGAAGCATTGAGAGTGTTTTTAATTCAAAACAAGTTTAAACTCTTTAATAATATGCAAAATGAAAATAACTTGAAATGTCCTAGGAGTGTGGTTCTCAGGCTTCACTGTGCCTCAGGGGCCCTGGGGGACTTGTCAGACACCCCGCCCCTGAAGGGTCTGGGGCTGGAACTGGGGCAGGGCCCGGGGCTCTCTCTGTCCATCGGCTTCTTGGGTGATGCTGGTGTTGCTGGTCCAGGGTGCAAATGTCAAAAACCACTGTCCTGGGATATCACAAAGCCATGGTTTGTAAACACTGAATTAGCTTATTCATTTGTAAATAAAGACACTTAAGAAATCTTCCAAGTGTATAGTTACCCCATCAGTACTCTGAATCAAACTGGTGAACAAACTGTAGGAAATCACTGTTTTCAGAACTTTCAGGACATATATAATGAATCATTATGGTCATCTGGGAAGGTGTTAGCAAATCTTATGCACCCCACACACATTTATGAAGGCTGTTCCGGGAAGCATGTAGCCGGTGCTGAGGCAGGTGTCAGGAACACAGGCTGCCAGACATCTACTCCCCCAGGTGGGTCCTGAGATCTACCCAGGCCTGCACTGGACAAAGTGTCAATAGTCATACACTGCCCCTGCTCCCATGGGGAGGGCCAGACAGTAAACAAACAACAAACAAATGGTCATTTCAGTTGGCAGTAACTGCTATAAAGGAAGGAGGTTTGCTGTAATAGAAACTGGTGTGGAGGGGCAGTTGGGAGATGGGGGTGATGGAGGTGGGGCTCTTTAAGGAGGAGACATTTAGTTCTAATGTCTGAGAATGACCCAGGCTTCTGAAGAGAGGGGTGATGGGTGCTTTGGGCAGAAAGACCAGCAGGGTCAGAGGGTTGGAGCGTGGACCGAGGTCTTGCAAGTCCTGGGAACTGGAAGGTGAGTGTTGCCAGTAAGATGAATGCCAGCAAGTGGAATGCAAAGGAACTTGGAAAGAACAGCAGGGGTTTCTGGGGTAAGAGGAAATGGAAGCCATTGGAGGACTTTGAGCAAGAGAGGGACGTGGTCTGATGGACGTTTTTAGAAGATGGCTCTGGCTCTGAGTGGAGAGCTCGGCTTAATCAAGGGAGCTGGGAAAGCACTTTGTAACTTACAATGTAATGCAGGAATACTAGCAACTGTCACAGCTAGTTCTGAGTACTCAAGTGTGGTGCAAAATGCACGTAATACACACAGGTCTCACCTGAGGCTATTAGGGGAGTGGATTAGCCAGAACTTTGTGGATGAAAGGTTCAAACCCTCATCCCCTTTTTTAACTGGTGGCCTTGGTCAAGCCATTTTGCCTTTCTAGCCTTCGTTTTTCCTACTGTAAAGTGAAATAACACTTATGTCATAAAAATGTTGTGAGGCTTCAATGGGATCATCTGTGGACAGAATTTAGCCCAGTACCTCTTGGCCCCCAAATTAATGCTTAGTCAATCTGTGATTAATTAATTAGTGCTTACTTAATCACTTTTTATTAAAAGCCCTTTTTCTTTTTTGATATTTTATTTATTTTTAGAGATAGGGGAAAAGAAGGAGAAAGAGAAGAGAACTATCATTGTATGGTTGCCTCTTGTGTGCCCCATACTGGGGACCTTGCCCAAAACCCAGGCATGTGCCCTGACTGGGAATCAAACTGGCGACCCTCTGGTTCATAGCTCACGCTCAATCCACTGAGCTATACCAGCCAGTGGTAACTATTTCCTCTGATCTTCAACTTCTTCCTCAATAAAGTTCATAAAGCTCTGTCAAGTTATAATGGAATAAAGTATGAAAAGCCCTAACCCAACACCACACGGCCCAGCTGGATCTCAGGGTACAGAAGTATCCAATGAACACAGCAGCAAAGCTGGAGACGCTGTTGATGTCACTGTGCTGATGTTACAGTAACCAAGAAAGAATGGTTTATGTTTTATATGTCACTCATACAATTATACTCTTAGGATATAAAACAATTTTTTTCTCTCCAGTAAATTGCATAGAGTCCAATGGCCCCTCCATCCCTTCACACAAAAATAAACGACTCTTTACCCTCTTCAGAATCCAGCCGGTCACTATGTTCCTAACTGCAGGTTTGAGTTGGCGCCTGCTATTTCCCTGGGTTTCTGCTACTGAATACCAGATCTGTAATTACCATCAAGGATGGAAAGCGAGAGAAAGCCAGGGTGAGAATGATTGCTTCTATGTGGAGTTGAGAGCCTGGAGAAGGTAGCCTTAATCATGGAGCTTTATATCCAACTCAGCTAAACAGAAACAAACCTCCCCCACCCCCTGTAAAGGGCTGAAAATTCCAGAAAACAAGGATAATGTCTTTATTCTTTAGGAGACTAACAGTGCTTTAATCCACTGAGAGAACTCAACATGCTCCCACTGAACAAGTAGATGGATAAATAAATATACATTCATATGGGAACGTTGACTGAGTGCACTGACCAGACATGTCTGTCACTTTTCTGGCTGTGGTCGCAATGTTTGTGCCCCTCCCAATCATAAGTGGAAACCTAATCCCCAGTGTGATGGGCTTTGGAGGTGGGCCCTTTGGAAGGTGATTCCGAGTTAGTGCCCTCAATAATGAGGCCCCAGGGAGGTTCCTCACCCCTCTGCCACTAGGCGAGGACACCATGAAGAGTGCCCCACACCAGACACCAAATGCGCCTTGGACTTCCCAGCCTCCAGAACTGTGAGAAATAAGTTTCTGTTGTCTCTCAGCCACCCAGTTTATGGCATTTCCGTTACAGCAGCCCAGATGAACTAGGACAAGCCCCCTCTGAAGCCACCTGTGAACCCTGAGAATGGAATCAAACTCCTCTTGGTACCCTTGGTTAATATCCCCAATTATTTACTGTATTCTTATCCACTGAGCCCACACCCACTCAAAATATTTTTGCAAAAATAGCTTTTTAAAAAATTATGGTAAAACATACACAGCATAAAATGTACAATTTTAACCATTTTTGAGTGTACAGTTCACCGTGTTGTGCAAAACTGTCCTCAGCTCCAGAACTTTCTCACCTTCCCTAACTGAAACCCACTGACCACTGATTCCCCATTTTCTGCACCTACCAGTCCTTGGCACTTATCATTCTCTTTCTCGTTCTATGAGTTTAACTGTTCTAGGTACCTTGTATTCAGTGGTTGACTCATTTCACTTGACATAATGTCTTTAAGGTTAATCCATGCTGTAGCATGTATCAGAATTTCCTCCTTTTAAAGGTGAAATTAGACTTCTGGCCAAGATGGAGGCGTAGGTAGATACACTGTGCCTCCTTGCACAACCAAGATAAGGATAACAACAATTTAAAAACAAACAAACAAAAATAACCAGTACTGACAGAAAATTGAACTGCATGGAAGTCCAACAACCAAGGAATTAAAAGTAGACACATTCATCCGGATCGGTAGGAGAGATGGAGTCGGGCAGCTGGGTACAGAGGACGCGAGGCAGGGTGGCTGGCAGACCCGGGCACACAAATCGGCAGCTGGTGGGCCCAATGAGGCGGCAGATTGTAGAGGGGTGCGGTGCGTCTGGTCCCACATTCATGTGCAGATAAAACCAGGTGAAGTGAGACAGACTGTGCAACCCAGGGTCCCAGCGCGAAGAAATAAAGTCTCAAAACACCAATTGAAAACACCTGTGGGGGTTGAGGTGCTGGGAGAGACTCCCAGCCTCACAGGAGAGTTTGTTGGAAAGATCCACAGGGTCCTAGAACATATATAAACCCACCCACACAGGAATCAGCACCACAGGGGCCCAGTTTGCTTGTGGGAATTGGGGGAAGTGACTGAAATCCAGCAGAGAGCGGAGCAAGCGCCACTGTTCCCTCTCTGACCCCTGCCCTAGCGGGGATCGCACTCATCTGGGATGCTAATCAAATGCACAGTTTCTGGGCATCTCCCTACACTTACTACTAAATTATAACCTTATGTATGGGATGGAGCCCAGGAATAGTGGTGTTTACAAGCTCCAGTTGACTCATGCACATTAAGCTTGCACATCATTGATTTGCATCCTGGCTGCATTGACTCCTTTAAGATCGGAGGTTCCAGTTGTCTTAGGGGAAGATGCATACAGGTAAACAGCATTACAACCTAGCAACTGGGTTGCCCTGCCCTGGTGAACACCTAAGGCTCTGCCCTTCTCTATGTAATAGGTTCAACAAGACAAAAAAAAAAGTGGCCCAAATGAAAGAACAGATCAAAGATCCAGAAAAAATACAAGAAAGCAATGAAGAGATAGCCAACCTATCAGATGCACAGTTAAAAACACTGGTAATCAGGATGCTCACAGAATTGGTTGAATTTGCTTGCAAAGAAGATAAAGAAATGAAGGCTATGCTAAATGAAATAAAGGAAAATATACAGGGAACCAATAGCGATGGGAAGGAAACTGGGACTCAAATCAAAGGAGTGGACCAGAAGGAAGAAACATCCAATCAGAAAAGAATGAAGAAACAAGAATTCAAAAAAATGAGGAAAGGCTTAGGAACCTCCAGGACATTTTTAAATGTTCCAACAGCTGAATTATAGGGGTACCAGAAGGGGAAGAGGAAGAACATCAAGTGGAAAACTTATATGAACAAATAATAAAAGAGAACTTCCCCAATCTGGCAAAGAAAATAGACTTCCAGGAAATCCAGGAAGCTCAGAGAGTCCCAAAGAAGGTGGACCCAAGGAGGAACACACCAAGGCACATCATAATTAACCAAGATTAAAGATAAGGAGAGAATCTTAAAAGCAGCAAGACAAAAATGAGATAATTACCTACAAAGGAGTGCTCATAGGACTGTCAGCTGATTTATCAAGAGAGACCTTCCAGGCAAGAAGGGGCTGGAAAGAGGTATTCCAAGTCATGAAATCCAAAGACCTACAACCAAGATTGTTCTATCCAGCAAAGTTTTCATTTAGAATGGAAGGGCAGATAAAGTGCTTCTCAGATAAGATCAAATTCAAGGACTTCATCATCACCAAGCCCTTATTATGTGAAATGTTAAAGGGACTTACCTAAGAAAAAGAAGATAAAAAAGATGAACAGTGAAAGGACAGCAAACTCACAGTTATCAACAACCACACCTAAAACAAAAGCAAATTAAGAGGACAGCTAGATCAGGAGCAGAACCATAGAAATGAAGATCACATGGAGGGTTAGCAACAGGGGAGTGGGAGGAGGAGAAGTGCGGAGAAGGTACAGAGAATAAGTAGCATAGATGGTAGGTAGAATATAGATAGGGGGAGGGTAAGAGTAGTATGGGAAATGTAGAAGTCAAGAACTTATAAATATGACCCATGGACATGAACTAAAGGGGGGAAATGTGGGTGGGAGCGGGTATGCAGGGTAGAGGGGAGTGAAGGGGGGAAAATGGGACAACTATAATAGCATAATCAATAAAATATATTAAAAAATAAAGGTGAAATTATATTCTATTATATGCACATAACACATATCGTTTATCCACGCATCCCTTGATGGACACTTGGGTTGCTTCCACCTTGTAGCCATTGTGAATAACACAGCTACGAACGTGGGTGTGCCAGTGTCTGAGCTCCTGCCTTCACTTCTGTTGGGTTTATATCCAGAAGCAGAACTGCTAGATCGTATGGTACCCTTGTGTTTCATTTCCTGCAGAACTGCTGTATCATTTTCAGAGCCACACCATTTTACATCCCCATCAGCAACGTGTAAGGGTTTGAAGGTCTCCACATCCTTGACAATACTTATTTCCTTTTTTGATGGTGGTGACTCTAATGGGTGCATCAGAATCTTTTTTAAAGAGCACTTCAGGCAGCCGTTATCCATACATCAAAGTTGGCAAGGGAAATAAAAACCATTTGCTATTTCTAAATTGTGATCATGAGATTTTTTTATACCCTTCACAGTGAAATGAAGACTTCCGGGTAGTGCTGGCCACGGTGCTGCTGGGGTCGTGGACGCGGAGGGGAGGCCCGAGGGCGGCTCTGCACAGAACAGCACTGGGAGACAGTGTGAGGTCAGTGCCGGGCAAGTCACCAGGAACCGGGGTGGGGGGGTGAGGTCTGTCCCCATGTTCTGGCCTAAGTGGTGATGAGGTTTCCTTTCCTTTATTCTGTTTTCTTCCCTCTACCTCTCCCCTCTCTATTGCCTAAGAACCCATGCTTTGAAAAATCCATGTTTTGTAAAAATAGGGGAAGGTGGAATGCACACTAAATATATGTTACTTGCTTGCAAGTGGATGAGATCTCTCTGGAAGTGTACATGTAAACTAAGTACAGTGGCTGTCTGTGGGAGGGGACCTGGGAATACAGGAGACAGGGCGGGAGGCTTTTCTTTCTTTGCAGGACATCCTTTCATTACATTTTCAACTGTGCAAATATATTCCATCATCTTACCAACGTACATTCCTGAGCTGCAGAGACCAGAAACTTCCAACTTCTTCCCAGTCCCCGCTGAAGCTGGAGATGAAGAACAAGGTGCTGACAACGGATGGACTTTCATGAGACGTGGAGTGGAACGTGAACGTGGGTGAACGCCGTCTTCCTGCTGCCTTGGGCTGTGGCTACTGGCAAGCAAGGCCACGGGTGGAGAGAGGCAACTATGGAGCAGGTAGAAGCAGCTGGACGCTTTGTTCCCACGCCCACGCACCAGCTGCCAGGGCACTGCTAGAAGACAGTAATGGTGGTAACGTGAACGTCCTGACCCTACAAGCTGGCCCTTGGATCGCAGCTACCGTGGTGATTTTTACCTCAACAGCTCCAGAAGCAGCCTCCGGACTCCCTGAACTTCTGCTTAAGGCAGAGGTTGTAGCTCCCCTGGCATACGGGTACTGGAGATTGCTGGAATGTTCTGGAAGTTGTTCCTCGAGACCCATGGGGAGTTCACTCCCCTCACCCTTTCAACAATTCTGTAAGGATTCATTTTCTCATTTAGTCTGCTTAAAATACCTACCATGATTCCTATGTCCTGCAATGGAATTGAAATGGAATATGAAATTATTTTTACATAAAAATAAAAAATAAAAGTCATCGCTGAGAAAATATTCATTCTCCAAAAATATTTCTTGAGTAAGGTACCACCAAAGATACTTGGTCTTTATTTTTTAAAAAATTCTCACTATCTTGGTAAATCATCACTATTTAGTGAGCACTTTTTGGCTTAACAGATAAAGTCATTAACTTACATTGTCACGTTAGAAATAAATGTCTATGTGAATCCATGAGAAGTTGTGTGTATGTGTATAAAGAGGCAAGACATGATTTCCAATAAAATCTTAGGAGCAGAAGACAAAATCAAATATTTCTTATTCTTTGTTTTTATTTAACTCAAAATAGCTAATAACAAAAACATAAAAAAATATTTCCAACCCTGACTACTCAGTTATTTTTGGTGGATGACACTTGATTTTTAAGTTCTTGCTTCTTTCCAACATGTAGTAACATATCTACCATAATAAATATATCTCTAAAAGTTTACAGCAGGCTTTAAACTTGTGTATTTATATCCTAATCAAGTAAGATGACTCAGTAATTACCTTTGACTCTAAATATGCTTCTCCCACACAGAAGCTCATTAAAGTGAATAATCATAAATAGTCTAGCTATTAATTAATTAGTTTTCAATGAAATGTCTAAATACAGCACATACATACAGGTTGATATAGGCTTATATTCTTTACTACTCAAAAATGAACATAAGATGTACAGTGGAGTCATATCATAAACACATTCAATTTATACTGATTCGAGATATGAGGTCAGTGAAGAGGAAATGGTCGGGAAAGTAACAGTAAATCCCATGACAATCCCACCTGTTCAACAGAGGGACACCCTTGAGCAGCCCGAGCTGGGCACTGCCACCCGTAGTGTTCCCGCAGTCTCTGTCAGTTCACACAGTCTCTTAGAGGGCAAGCATCTTCCAGGTATGAGTGTGATTCTAGCATTTGAAGACAGGTGGTTTTTACACAAAATAACCCCTAAACAATCACCAACAACTGCAATTGTTCTTCAACAAAAGACGCAGTCATTTCTTCCAACACTGGGGGCAAAACTGGTCGTGGTAGATGGACAGACTTGCAACATGTCACATCTCTAAAGGGCTTTCCAGGATAACCTTGGTACCCCAATGTATCTAACGTGCTGACATTAGAAGCTAAGCTCTGGGTAGGACACGACTCCACTGAGGTGCGCATTTAAAATGCCATGATTCAAAAAGTGCCCCACTATTGCCAGCATCACTTAATTTCTGGTTTCCCATATGTTGCCGTGTATGATGCACATCCACGTTTTATAGGCATTATTCATGGGACTATGTAATCATTACATCATGTATAATGCACACCCTTATTTCTCCCTCAAAAACTTGGGCAAGAAACTGTGCATTTGACACAGCAAACGACAGTAGTTCCTTCCTCACAGTTAGCAGTGTGTTTCTGGGCTACTCTCCTGGACCTGGCACTTTGGAATGTATCTATCACTGGCCGAGAACAATCGCATAACGAAAAGATTAGTGTCACAACACCTGAACACAAAAGCTGCCAGAGGGGATCAGTCTCAGTACAATGCAGGATGAGATTTTCAATCAGCGATTGCTGCCGGTGAAGCGGAGAGTCACTTTGCTTTATCGCACCCGGTGCTCCTGGGGATCTTCTACAGCCTCATTTTCTCGGGCTTTTAAATTGGCAGCTACACCCTACTTCTTAAACCTTTAGCCTTAACCTCAGCTCATCCTGGTTCAGTTTCTATTTTTAGAAGCACCATTCTAATGGAAATGTCCCTGCCCTGAATTAAGCTGGGACTGGATGTTACCACTAGCTTGAGCTGTTACGTCATCGCGTTTAGGTTAATTTGGTCGATATTGATTTCCTTGACTACAGCCTCGGAAGTGGTTTCAGCTTCTGGCCAGGCAGGCTTTCTACCTGGGCTGTAGGTGAGGGTAGAATATCCCATGGAGAACTCCGTCAATAACCACGTTTGGAAAATCTGAAAAACAGAAGGAAAAATGCTTTTCTCACGTGCATCAGTAAAATATCATCGCATTCTGCAGAATTTAACGAGGGAAGGCCCACCGTGACTTAGGAAATCTGCCCGCCAGGCAGTCTGGGTCGGAACATGCTATCCGTCATACGGCTTCCGCCTGGAGCCACGTTAGCGTAGCACCGGGCACTGCAGGAAAGCGCGGCCAGATTTGTAGCTTATTGATTTAAGGGATGTTCTAATGGTTAATGCTGCTAGGCCCCGGCTCTTTATCTAAATGTTTTCTCACAAGGAAGATGGATTACACCGGCAATTCAATTTCTAACAAAAATCTCAATATACTTGAAGGAATTCCAAGATGTCTACTGGGAATACTTCACTGCAGTTTTTCCATTGTGGTTTACAGCAGCTGGTTCAGTCCAAGTTGTCTTGAGTATGCTTGTTCCATCACGCTCGCTTCTAGGGAGCAGGAAGATGGGGGCCTGTCTTCCGAACTTAAAAGGGCAAATTTCCGACAAAAGCCAGCCTGTCAGATTTGAACAATCAGCTGCACTTTATTGGAGATACAGAGGAAACCCAGAGCTGCACGATGTGTTGGCCACGTTCCTGTCATCAGGGCAGGTGACGTTGGAGTGCAGCACCCGAACAGGGGGATCCAGCCAGCACACGGCTCAGAAGTTTATTTTCTAAACTTCAATCTGCACATAAGTGCATCGAGGCTTTATGCTAGAGCCAACCACTTGAAATAAATGCAATTATGAGGAAATTAAGTGGTCCAATACTTTAAGACAAAAGAAATAATACCTTCGCTCACTAATCCAACCTCTACAGAGCACCTACTATGTGAAACCACGAACAAGGGGGTTGAACCTCATCAGAGAGGGCAGACAGGCTGCGGTGGGGAGGGGGGGACAGGATTAGGAAGAGGGAGCTAAACTGGTGAAAATTCTATGCAGGAATTAGCCTGGAGGGCACAAAGACCTGGCGGAAGGCTGGGGTAGCAGGAGCAGAAGCTGTGAGGAGGCCTGAGGGCGGGGCTGGGTGGAGGGGGTGCAATTTAAGAATAGACAGGAATTCTGGCTTTTCCTGAAAAGCAATGAGAAGCTATCCAAGGATGTTAAGTAGAGTGAGACAGAACTGAATTGTGTTTTGAAAAGATGACTCTGGCTGCCATTCAGAGACCAAGTGGAGCAAGTTCAAAGTGGTGATGGTTTCGACATGACTACTGAGGGATTTCTTACCAGCACCTACCTAGCAGGATGCCGTAAAAACTGATGAGTGAAACAAAGTGCTTGGGCCTGAGCCTGGCACACAGTAAGTGCCAGCTACAATGTATTACAATGTACTAAGTACCGTTACAATGTACTAAGACTGGCTGACTACTGGGAACATATGTAAGTAACAGACCCTGCCCCTGCCAATGGAAATAACGTACTAGTCAGAGAGACAAGAGATGAAGAAACAAAACATGTTTTAAAAATATCTCTAATACAGGAGTATTCAGTTACTTTTGGTTGGTGACGCTCGATTTCTTAGTGTTTGCCTTTATTCAACATCAAGTAAAATAATATTTTCTAAAACATATCTTTAGAAGTTTACAGGATTTACACCTGTATATTTAGATCCCAATCAAAAGCAGTGATTTCGCTAAGTTAATTTTAATTCTAAATGTTCTTCTACTACACAGAAGTGTACTGAAACCAATAGCCATATGAAGCTGTTGATTAACTTTCAATAAAATCCCAGGTAGGACGTATTACATCCATTAGCATATGTGCATTTACCCAAAACACAAAAGGTTAGTGAAATTACATCATAGCATATTTTAACTTAAGAGGATTCAAATAAGTTCAGCAAAAAAGTACAAAAAAGAAAAATTATGTTAAATACATTGGGTAGTTCTGTGGCACTGGAATAGGTCCATCAGTGGTTTAAGGGCAAAGAAGATAATCAAGCAGGGCATGGGGCCAGAGAGTGATGGGGCGGGACGGGGTGGGAGGACCTGTGTGCAGTGGTGCCGTGGCAGGAAATGGTGCTGCAGCAGGAAGTGGGGCCGCAGCAGGAAGTGGTGCAGCAGCCTTCTGGGAGGGCTCCTGGCTGAAGGGCATTTCGGGCAGAGGAGCAGTGCAGGCGAAGCCCTGTACTCAGGGCTGAGCACATGCCGTATGCTGGGGATTTAGAGGGTGAACAAAACAGATGGAGAGAGAGAGAGAGAATAATAAAAAGGAAATGAAGTTTGTGATCACTGCTAGAAAGGAAGCAAACTGGTTGCTGTGATAAAAGTGAATGAAATAGAGGTATTTTATAACAAGGTCCACCCACTAGCGACCAATGATGAGATAATCGGAGTTAATTTTCCCCACCTGTTGTTTCACCCCCTCTCAACTGTGAATTTTGGTTTCATTGTACGGATCATTTAATACAATGTCCATTACTGCTTGACAATTCAGAAAATGGTTCTTGCCTCGGTTTCTCATCAATGAAAAGGAACGTGATTTAGGACAGGTTTTGCTGTTAGTTTTGTTGGTCTTCATTTATTTGGAAAACATTTATTATGAACCCGAAGAAAGTGAATGGTACAGAGGAGCCCGTGGAGGTTACCTGACAGCAGTCAGCGAAGCCTCTCAGAAGTTGCGCCCAAGACGAGAGAGCCAACCATGTGTGGCGACCAGAAGGGGAATGGTCCAGGAAGAAGGAACAGCAAGCGCCCCGAGGTAGAAAGGAGTTAGTACATTTGAAGCTAACCCCTCAACATGTCCAGGCTGGAGCTGAGTGTAGGAGGGGTCCCAGCAGGACTGTGAGACAGGGCCCGACCATGGAGGACCTTGTAACCAAGGTTCACAGAGAGGGTGGGGATGGAAATCTGATATGGTGACTCAGCTATCTACACAGGGTCATCAAGGCCAAAAGCAAGGAGGAGATTATTTTTAAAAATTATCATGAGAGAAGGGTTTATGACAGCCTTCAGGCGAGCTACCAGAGAATGGAAGAACAGTAGCAAAGTGAGAAAGCCAAGGGAAGATGACGTTTGAAGGAGGAGGAAGAGCTAAGGCTGATAAGAGGTCAAGTAACAGGAGGACTGAAAAACGTCTGCAGAGTTTAGTTACACTGCAGTCACTGGGGGCCTCGGCAAGAGTTGTTTAACATTTCCCAGAAAAATCAAAGCAAAGGACAAAGAGCATATGCTACAAGAATAATATTTGATGATTAACATTTTGTAAGAGGATAATGTTCAACTGTTAGAACTTTAAAGATGGACCCTCTTCTAATTTTGTGAAGGACAATGTATCTGTTAAGATATTTCCACATTCATACCTGTATCCTTGGGAATGGTAACCTTAACATTTTGTTAGGGGGCATGATAGCACAAGGTGATGCAAGCACAATTTATCTTTAAATTGAATGCTAAAGATTTACAATGCTTTACTTGTAATACTTTTACAGGCATTAGTTTTAGGGATAATACAAGTTTATATAACTTGTAAATCACACTCATACCTGGAAGATGCTTGCCCTCTAAGAGACTGTGTGAACTGATAGAGACTGCGGGAACACCCCGGTGGCAGCGCCCAGCTCGGGCTGCTCAAGGGCGCCCCTCTGTTGAACAGGCGGGATTGTCATGGGGTTTACTGTTACTTTCCTGACCATTTCCTCTTCGCTGACCTCGTATCTCATATATAAATTGAATGTGTTTATGATATGACTCTACTGTACATCTTATGTTCATTTTTGAGTAGTAAAGAATATAAGCCTATATCAACCTGTATGTATGTGCTGTATTTAGACATTTCATTGAAAACTTGTACATTTAAAGTATACAACTTGTATAGGACAACAGGAATCTGAGTTATGAAATTGGGTTGGACAAAATTCCATGAAAATAGATCTTGCTCTACAAAAGCATTTACGAAAATATTGCTAGAATGGGGCAGAAAAACAACAGCACAGCCACCAGCATCCCTTGCAGACTCAATGCTCACTCCATTCTGAACTCCTGTCCATCAACCCTGTGGTTTCTGTTCACTGTCAAACAAGAATCCCTTTTCTGTGCAAGTCATTCATCCACACCAACATTCTATAAATGTTACATGCCTCTCACTCTGACTCTAGACATTTCCCCCTGATGTCCTTGCCCAGAAAGTTCCTCCTGTTCTTCATTGTCAAGCCAGGTGCATAGCACATGATGTTTAATAAGCAAAATAAATTGCATTTATGGGCCATAAAATGTCTCCCCTCTTCCATAAAATACCCTAGCTATTCTGGTCCACAATTATCCCATTCTATACTTCCATAGGAATTTCAGTGAAATGCATAAAATATCTGAGTATAAATAAACTATACCTGGAAAAAGTACTTGTGAAACCATTTTAAAAGATAATAAGAATGCTTTATAAAACATTGCCCATTTAATCTAGATATGGTTACATGAAAAATATTTGTTAAATAGAACACTTTGTTAACATAATACCAACTGATATAACATGACTATTTGTTAACATGGGAAGCAAATGCTAAAGACAGATAATTATTCCTATGAGACCATACTCTTACAGACCAAGGGCAGCTCTCCCTTGGCAGGGTGCGAGGAATGGCCCCTCCGTGGGCAGGCTGCATCCTGGCCAGCCTTCTTCAAATGACAGCTAAGTGGGTGATCTGAGTACATGCACCTCTGCTGTCCAGAACAGTGCCCTCTCTCTTGCGGGGAATAAGATTTTATCGTCAGAGTGAATAAGATTTTATTGTCAGAGTGTAGGCATGGTTTCAGTAGGTAACTCATCTATTGCTATTTAGGTACTCTGAGAAACAAAGGCTGAAAACTCACCATGTGCAAAGAGCACAGAAAGAGAAATTAGGCAACCAGGGCTCCACCCATCAGCACGAGACTGGGCAAGGGAGGTGCTTCCCTGAGCCCCGATTCTCTTATTAGCCGATGGTGACACCTGCCTTGCCCTTTTCACAAGGTTGTTACAGAAATTAAATGCGATATTGTCTGACAATGTACTCATGGATAGGTACACAGCAAAATGCCTGTAAAGGGACTAAAGTTCTTGGCACAAAGAAAGACCTCAGGCTAATATATTGATTACATTTATACTTAAATCATTATATTTAAATATACAATGTCTAAAAATATATATTTGACCACTGAAAATGCTGTAATCTAAATGGAAATGGAGACACACAACCAATGTACACACACAGCTTTCAGGAAGAAGCATTTTTTAAAAGGACCAGAGCCTTGGATTCCAACACTAGCATCTGGATAAAAGCAACCAGGGGCCAAAATAATACCACCCCCCAAAATTAAAGGCAACAAATATCTTTCTTCTTTATTACTCTAATTCAAAATTGCCTGGTAAGAGAGAAAGAAAAATTATATTTCCACCTAAGGCCTGCCCCAATTAAAATTCTGAATGTCTCTTACACCAAGAGCCCTGGCTTATTGGCAGATTATTAAACCCTGGACCAATGACACTCTGTTAGACCTGTATTAAAAACGCGGTTTATGTGGTGCAGGGTCAGATCAGTAAAGAGCTGTTAGCAGATGACAGGTTTGATTACCGCTGGCTGCAGGCAAGACGTATGGATCCCTGAGGAACAGCAGCACCGGCTGGTGGGACAGTTTGCTGGAAAGGTCAAGAACAGGCATGTCAGCATCCGGGGACGACGGTAAACAGAAAACACTACAAACTACCTTTGAGGGGATCAAACTGCTGTGCAGGGACGTCTCAGGGTTTGTGCATCGCACAGTGTGGTGAGTGGTAGCACACAGGGTTGGAGGGAGCTGACCAGCACTGTGCTCATCTCCCAGCACCTCTTTGTGGGATTTGAAGCAGACATACAATCTACACAATAAATCACTGCTGCAAAGTGTTTTTTTTTTCACCTTGTAGTATGATTATGGATAAAAACAGTATTCTTATTATTTGTATGAAGCAATGAAGGGTTCTGGTTCTTTCACTCCTGGATGGAACTGGTTACTTCTGTAACTTCCTATCAAATATTTATCATCTTAAAATCAATTTCCCAACAAAGGTTTTCAAGAAAATTATGACTTAAAGCATCTATATCCCGGTAACTAAACATTTAACAAAACTACAGTCTTTTTCCCGATTTCTGCAGTTTAGCTCCCAAATGACAACTGTTAGTTCTTACCTTGACTCTTCAGATTCTGTCTCGTCAAAAGATCTAAAAAAGTGTTTTTAAAAGAAAAAGAAAAAGCCATGTAAGTTGAGTCAATGTTTATGCCAACAAAGTTAAAAATAGACAGTATTCCTAAAGCTCCAAGCTGGGGGGCATTTGGAAAAGAATGAAGGCGTTCACACAGAGGCACTGCATTGCTGACGCCTCTGCATCCTGAGGAATCTGCGACTGCACCGTGCTTGAATTTCAATTTTCCTAAAGATCACTTTAAAATCCTATACTTTCACTTCCAAATTTATATAGTGGAGAAAAGATTCCACTCATTGCCATTTCCAACATCCCTTCTTAAAAATACACAGCTGTGTGTGAATCCCGACCTCCCAGCAAACACCCGCGCGTTCCAACGGGACACACTGACAAGGCAGATGGGTGGGGAGCGGGGTGCACAGCCCTTGCTCTGGGGTGAGCAGACAGTACACGAGCTGCTGAGGGAGCTGTGGCAGGTATTTGCAGCCTCTCACTCAGCACACGACTGGGCTTAACAGGACTTGGGATGTGGTTAGCTTGAACGCCTTGTAGTTAGTGTGGGTCCTTCAGGCGGGTCTGGATACAGAGAGAAAAATGGATAAAACCATCTGCCCCGTTTGAATATGCAGAAAGTCTGAGGTGATGTATTTCTTTGTAAATGGATTTAACATGTCAGGATGTTACTGACCACCTTCAGTAATCGGTTCAGGACAAGTAAGGTGCCCAGAGATGGGCGAGTGGCTTATTTCTCAGCTAATTCTTCAGAAGAATGTTTCCTAGTGACTGGTGACAGCCGGTGCCTAGTCCCTTGGTGGGCAGGGGTCAGGGTCCAGAGCATTAAAAGTTCCGGAGGGAGAGGCAGTAGGACAGTGGGGACCAGAGCTGGAAGGCCTGGGCTCCGCCAGCTACAATGAGGGAGATCTTAGAAAAGCTCAACTCTAAAATAAAGGGAATTGGGTAAATTCATCTCTACGACCACTTGTAACTTCAAAATTATATGAATGTATGTGTGCCAAGGGGATACACAAGCTTTGCTCAAGTGTGCACAAATAAACATCTTAGTTCCTAAACAGGATATCTAGATTCACAATTCCCATCATGGGGCATTGCTCCAGATAATGGCATGATTTAAAAAGTGAGGTCCTCACGTTGTAACAAGAATTACTGAGCGTTCGTTGCTAGGCTGCGGCATGGGGGTGAGGTTTCAGGAGGAATTCGTCTGACTACAAGCAGGGGGCGTGCAAGCCAAAGAATGGGTGTGGCCAGGCTGCCCCTGCTGATACCCCTGTGGGGTATTTTTAGGCCAATTAAGTGACTGAAGAGTAACATAAAATACGCGTCCAAAAAGTAAACAACAATTCTTACCCACAACTCTCTGCCTTTGGTAGAGATGGCAAGTGCCGTATGTTTAGGAAATCAAGGAACAGTTTGGGAAGTTCTTCATTTTCTAAAATGACAGCCTGTGAAAGCAGAAAACAGATTTAGAAAGTAAAGTCTGCTAGGCAATCAATCAAATGAAGTATTTGAAAAAGTCATAACCATCATCCAAGTTGTTATAGCATCATTCCTCACCACCAATATAAGGCATGGTCCCCATTTTACCTGCCAAGAATTCAGGCTGACACACATTTTATTCAGTGTTAGCAAATGCTCATTTCACCTGTTCTTTCATGCAAACAGTATTTCTGAAGCAGCTACTCTTCAGATGCCGATAAGGGGGACACAGGGCACCAGGCAGACACAGTTCCCACCTCACAGCGATTCTAATCCAAAGTAAGCATTTGAAAAACCCGGGAACACCAATGATACTGTCACAATATGTGCGTCAAATTGTCTTTACTGGGTGATACGGTGGTCTGCTGGGTGTGTATCTGTAAGAGACCACTACTGTTTAGGAAATACTGCACATGGCTTTTTAACTGGACGATTTAGTCAAGGCCCCTCAGCTATCACCTGTTTCAGCATTAGGACCAACTGACATTTATTGCTATTCGGACGGCTCCACTTAAAGGGTCAGTAACAACTTTACCACTAAGTGTAAATCAGTGTATATGCTGGAAAAAATCTATAGAGTTGTTCCATTTACTGAGCTCTGCTAAAGCACTGGCGTAATGGCATAACCATGTCCGTTCTCAGATATCCGAATCATGCAATTTCAAGGAGAAACTTAATGCAGAACTATAGAATGCATTTTTATATGTATTTATTTTTTTAAGAGTCAGCCAGAGTGTATTTGTCCCTCCCTCCTTCTTTTCTGCAAAGATCATGGGAAAAGCATCAGAGAATGAAATCAACCTCTGAATTAATCTATTTTCAAGAGTCATTTTCATAATTTACCATGGCTGCTCTCCCCTCCCCCCGACACACCATAAGCACGGGTTGTTTAAAGAGCAATAAGAATAATGGTGAAATGTCATTCACCCAGCTGAGCAGGATCTGCTCTGCAAGGCGATACACAGAGCACGGGGTTGGCCAAAAAGGCCATTTGGTTCTTTCCGTCTGATGGTTCTAATAGGGCTGAGCTGCCTTTAACTTCATTCAAAACAATTTTGTTACACTGTATTGTGACAGCTGTTATATCAGTGTGCACTGAAAACATGCATCAATATTGGTGAATTTTTGTGCAGCCATTTTAATATTGAAGATGGAAGAAAATAAGTAACGTTTTTGGCATATTATGCTTTATTATGTCCAGAAAGGTAAAACCCAACTGAAACACACACAAAAAAGACTTGTGCAGTGTATGGAGAAGGTGCTGTGACTGAGCAAATGTGTCAAAAGTGGTTTTGTAAAGTTTGGTGTTGGAGATTCCTCACTGGACGATGCTCCACAATTGGGTAGACCAGCTGAAGTCGACAGCGATCAAATCAAGACATTAATTGAGAGCAATCCATGTTATACCACTTGGGAGATAGCCAACATACTCAAAATACCCAAATCAATAAAGTTATTGGTGAAAATGGAAAGTGTGTTTTTTATTTTACAGGAAAAAAAAAAACCACATGAACTTTTTGGCCAACCCCAATATATAACCAATGATAAAAGTAAGGTGGAATTAGGTATATCTTGTAGACGCACAATTCTATATAATGTATTCTTTTTAGCCGTAATTTATACACTGAGCTGCCCATTTCTTACAGGGTTTTGGAACACTGTCACCCAGTTCAGGACACAAAAATCGAGTGAGAGACTAGTCAGGCTGGCCTCTGGACCACACTAGTGCACAGCCCCCTCCTGTTTGGTCCCTGACAGGGGTCTTCTCAACAGCCAGTCCTGTCTGGGGCTGTTACTCTTCCTTACATAGCTCATTGTACCCACTGAAGTTTAAGGAATAAACAAGAGAAACAAAGACAAGTGCTTAGGGGTTATAATTTACTAAATCAACAGCATCTATCATGTTAGGCACTGGGATATGGCAGTGAGTACAATGGTCCAGTTGAGTGTGGGCTGGTGGAGAAAACACATACAGCCTAAACCTGCCTTAGAATGCGGCGATACGGAACTGAAAAAGTCTGCCACTCTCTAGTCCTCCTACCCATCCATCCTTCCTTCCATCTATCTAAAATGTTTATTCTTTTCTTGATATCTAAAACAAGTAAAACGTGAAAAATTCTTAGAAAGGAAAAACTCCTCTATCCAGAGGCATACTTTCATCACCGTTTCAGTTAATTTCCTTCAAATTATTTGACCTTCGCCTGAATTTTTATGTACCTGAGGAAATTGGGGGGTCCCTGGAACTCTAGTTTCTAGCAATCACCATATATATATATATGAAGCTTCAAGGAAATGTGCCTTAACACAAGTGGCAATGATTATCTACTTGTTTCTAGATATCAGGTTACAAGAGTAACATAATACCTATTTGAATAGTAAAGCTTAATGTTGTAACAAATACAGGGCTGTTTACCCAAGCAATAGTTTTAATTATGTGTACAAGTGGTAGCTTTCAGATTTTAAAAACAGTGGGGGTGGGGGTGGGTAAATGTTCTTATCTCCACCCCCACCTTTTAAAATAAATTAAATCAATAACACGTGTGGGACACTTTTAATGACCCGAACTACTTAATTTCCAGGATCTTTAGACATGTCATCCATCACTGCAGTATGGAGGAAGACATCTCTTGAGTGTTCAGGGGGTTACTTTGGTTTTATTAATGCAAGATTTAGGGAATTTTAACAAGGTGAATTGTTTATTTGCCTTGACAGATTGGCTTACAATGCACTGGCTACATCTCCAGCATGATCATTAATGACAAAAGACAGGAAAAAGCTGTTAACACTGCTACACCAGACAGGGCTCAATCCCGCTCAGCCTCCCCAAGACCGAAGTGATATTCCAAATAGACGATGGCTTTGTTTCAGGTAAGAACACTGGTTAAAAAAAAAAAGAAATGTGGAAAACTCCAGAATTTAGTGAGCATTTCTGTTGAATGTTGAATGAAAATGCTTAAATAGAAATTTCCATAAAGCAATGACCAATGCAGATTTCAGGATTTATAGGTATCAAGAAGGCAGCATTGGCGGCTAAGTTAAACATTCAGTTTTGTGGTAGAAGTATTTCTTAAACTCTGCTAAGACTTGTTAGAAAATAATTAATAGGTAAACCCAAGCAGAAACACGGTATAATATAGAATTTACCTAATTTAATACAATATATACAAGTGAATGACTGTCATGAATTAGGAGAGAGATGCAAAAGACAAATTAAGTTAGTTTGACCGAATGTTTTCGCTTATGAAGAATCTCATTCCATGATGGGCCCAGCAGTGAGGCAGGCCTACCCTGCCTCCACTTACACCTTCTTTTTCTTCAAAAGCTTTTGCTCAAGAAGAACCACTCCTTCTAGAAGCTGCGCCCTGGGGCTGGCCCACCTGCCTGGGACTGCGGTCTGGTCTGAATCGCCCAACTTTACTTCATGGATAAGCTTTAATTTTTCAAAAAACATTTACAGTACAGTTTTGACTATCAAATCATTGTTTTAGCTTGCTTCTCTTTATTGACTAGTCATTTTCATTCTTTAGAGAGGCAAGTTGGGTGGCTTCAGAGCAAGACCTGGACCGAACAACTCCCCATCTTAGAGGGTTATTGGGAGGATTGGATGATGTCTCCACAAAGACTCCAGCACACAGTGGACATTCAGTAAATGTTAATTCTGTTTCCTTCGACTCTTTTTGTTATCTCCATTCCCCTCAACCTTATGTTACTGGTTTTGGAAATTTGGATTATTGTTCGTCTAGCAAACAGAGCTTCTTGGCTCTCAATGATTCATGAACTCCTTTGAAAAGTGGAAGAAAGCTAAGAATCTGGCTTGCTGAAAAATACGCATACACTCACAATTGTGCTGACAGTAGCAGCGGCTTCCCAGGCCTCCACGAGCCCAGCGGAGGACACCTGCTTTGAGCTGCGACGTGGCAGTAACGCCGCTGGGTGCACTTTTCATTCCGTCTGGAGCCTGCGGCAACCGCGGGCTGGCTCCCCCAAGGACACGCTGCCTTCCTGTTTCAGTTTTCTCCTCCTTTGCCGACTGGAACCCCACTGTGGTGTGTGCTGCTTTGCTGTTGGAATTCATTAGTGCTTTCGGCTCTGAGCTGTGGGCGAACATATCTGTCTGCCAGGGAGGCGACCCTGGTGAAGGATTCTTTCTGGAGACCAAGATCTACTGCTGCGCTGGATTTAGAAAGTATCATAGTTCATATGCGCGGCTTCTGTGCCTTCTATATGTAACTCTAGACTCAAAACCATCTGTGGCGCTGAGGGTTTCCAAAGTTAGCAAAGCACGAACAAAAATAGGATTTAAAGTTCCTTTGTGCTGGGTCAGAGCACAGCAGATGAGGCCCTGGCACACTACCCTTGTTCTGAGAGGGCGGTGAGGGGTCCCAGGCCCGGGGCCACCGAACTGTTCAGCTACCAGCTCTGACGGCAGAGTTCTGACACTGCAGGTGGGCTGGGGTGCATGGCTGGGCAACTAATCTGTGCAGTGGAAACATCAAAATTCAAAATGAGCATGATGAGCTGGAGAAAGAGCTGGAAGTGAATTCCATGAAATTAAGATGTACGGGAACAAGTACTGAGTCGAGTACCACGGGAGACAGAAGGGACGACCCACATGCAACACGGAGGGCAGCTGTTTCTGTGCAAGTGCCGTCGGTCAGCAAGAAATGCTGCTGCCACAAGGAGTAAAATGAGCCGAGCAGCCCTCCACCGAACACAACGTTATCTTCTAGGGGATGAGGCCCAAGGAGCGGGCGCCAAGCAGGGGATGAGGCAAAGGTGCGGGCCAAGGAGCTGTGGGGTCATCAAGGTAACCAACCCTTCTGTTCAGGAGGCTGATGATTTTCAACGCTGCTGGAACAAGAAAAAAGTACCCCCCAAACTAGCAGAAGAGGAGTCTGTCTCTAATTGAAGCTTGTGCAGTAAAAGCAGCCAAAGAGGCACATGTACAGACAGCGGGGGCGTTGTAAGAGCTTCTAAATATCCTGGGCTCTGAATGCTTTTAGTTGCTCTTTCAGACACATGCAGACTAGAGATGCGAAAGAATTAACAGAAAAAACTCATTAAAGAAATTCTTGTTCAATTTATCACTTAGTATGTAGACTAAAACTCAGGTATTATTCAGATGCACATAGGAAACAGGATTAAATCAAAGAGTTGTAACAAGTGTGTGATATACTATGCAACAGCCTTTGCTGCTGGTATATCCAACTCTGATAAATATTAAAACTGGGTAATCAAGTGTCCCTGGGAAAAAGCAAAAAAGAAAAAAAAAGAAAGAAAAATTATTCTTTACACAACGTTACTCCTTTTCAGAAGAATACATGACTTTCCTTAAAATAAACCAGATATTCCTTCAGAAATAGCACTCTAGAAGAATGGGGGAAAAATCTCATGCTCTAGAAAAACATTTACAAAAACCCTGCCAGAACTGGGCAGAAAAACAACAGCATCGCTACCAGCATCCCTGGAAAGCCCGATGTTTACTCCAGGAGAAATGTCTTTTTTATTGAAAAGGCGCAATTATCATCATGTAACACAAATCACAAAAATCCTGATTTTTCTACCCTATCAGCTTTATAAAATCACATTCCCAAAGGAGACCATTGATTAGTTGCACATGTTCTTTCTGTGACATCCCAAATACTTAATTGTCAGTTATCTTTTCTTCTTTGGTAAGGAAAATGCAGTCACGAAATTACAGAGGGACTTGTTCTGCCTTAACCTTCACTAGATGCCATCATGCAGTGGAAAACACTGGTAAAATATCACAGGATAACACTGTCCGACAAGGGAGACATATAAACACTGTAATGATTTCCCATGAGTTTCCATTTTAGAAAATTGTCACTAAGGCGAGCATAAACGGTGACACATCTCCACGGAGGACACAGGGAAATCGAACGCTGGCATTCTAGTTAGGCCCAAACCTACCCGGCAGCCAATTATAATGGGAATGGAACATCTCGTTGAAAACTTGGACAAGACCACTTTGATAACCTTCCAGGATTGCTGCACAAAGCTGTGTCGTTTTCACTGATGCGGTCCTTTTATTCCCTTTTCAAAACATTAAATAAAAACCCCACGTTTCTTCCCATTGTCTATCAAGGTTTGTTATAAACTGCAGACAACCTCTCTGTCACAAAAGCCAGGGGACTGAACGAAGTCGGGACGTTTCCAGGAATCCTTAAGGCCCTTTTCCTGTTCCACCTAGTTTGGTTTGAAATGTCCGACTGTTGAGGTGACAAAGTTCATGACAGTTTTTCCTCGCCTCACCAGGCAAGAGGCTTCATAACACACCTACTTCAGAGGGGCGGCTAAGAACAAGGAGAGAGGAAAATCAATACCTGCTCACTGCAGTAAGTGGGCTGCAGTGTCCCTGTCCTCTGGGACCGGACCTTCGGGCGCACACAGCTCTGCAGCCCTCTGTCCTCCGCCTCGCTCCCCGGCACGCGCTCACGATTTCACAAATGAGCCACAGCAAGGGTACCAAAGGAACACTTTTAAAAAGCCAGCCAGTAAACAGGTCTAAGAAGACTTGTGACCTCCTGAAACATGCAAATCAGAGGTGCTTCTGAAGAACCTACTGCATGCACTGTGCACCCTTTGTTTTGTAAGAAGCAAGGTTCCCAAGATGTGTCTGCTCTGGGCCTGGGAAAACTACAGGACTCATAGAGTTCAGACGGCTGTGTGTGACGGTTTCACAGGTCTTCACAGACCATCATGCGAGAAATCTGAGGACCTGCGCTAAAAGCTGAATGCTGATGATGGACTATTAAAAATAGTCAAGAATATATAAAAAGAAATCATGTAATTTGGCTTCAGAACAATTTGAAAGAAGAAATAGCATTTGTGATCCTTTGGCTAAAAGACAAAACTAACCATGGAACAAAAGAAAGTGGAAAACTGACCATCTTTTAAGCTATTTTAGTATCAAAATTTATGTTCTGGAATATTTATTCATAGAAAAATATTTATTTAACACCTACTAAGTACAATTACTGGAGCAATGATCGGCCAATTACCATCATCCTGCCCTCCCAGGATGTACAGTCCAGTGGGGAAGCTGGGTAGTGTCCGTATGATCACAGTAATGAATGTGAGATTACAAACTGAAACAAGAGAAGCAGCTGGCTGTTGAAAGCATTAGGAACAAAGCCCCTTATTAACCTGTGGGGTGAGGAGGGCCTCCCTGGGAAGGTGATTCTACAGCTGGGAGTTGAATAAGCTAATAGGATGAAAGGAGTGGGATATTTCAGACATAACGCACAGCAAGGTCAAAGGCCAGTGGAGGGCGAAAGCACTGCCCTGGGAAAACAGAAAGGCAGCCTGTGGGGCTGTGCCTGAGGAAACAAGGAAGCTGAGCAATGAGGTAGGGGAACCTGAGCTGGACAGGCTGGGGCTTCTGGGTCACGGGAACGGTTCTGCTCTTTCCACTCTCTGGATGTTGGGGCTGTGGGGTGGTGTTACTTGGGTAGGTGGTAAGTGGGGTACCTACGTACATATAACACAATCTGATTTACATTGTGACCACAGCTGCAGCAGCAGGAGTATTCCTCAGGTCCAGGGGCCACGCACTGAACCTTCTTCGGCTGTCTCTGAATCAAGGCACTGAGTTAATGCTAACAACTACCTTTTCGTTTTGGGGTCCTTTTCAAATCTGCCTTGTTTGTTTTTCTTAGATTCTTGATCTTTTCTTATGCCTTCAATTACTTTAGACCTTTTTATGTTGGGTTTCTAGTAAACTGTCCTTTTACTTGTTCCTGGAATTTAACCTTGCTGTTTTGTTGACTCTCAGTCACAGCTGTTTATTTTCTTCTGTATTTCGTAGTTGTGACCCAGGAACTCATCTTTAGCAGGGCTGTATCCGTGGGATAGGCCAGGTCAGGTCCAAGGTGTGGCCCCCACCCTGAGTGGGTTTGCTTCTGCCTCTAGGAATCAGTTCCCAGATTGGGATCCTGGAGATATAATCTGCACTGATTACATCATAAACAATGATCACCTTAAATTTTAGATTGAGGGTTCTGAGACCATGCAGGTACTGGAAATAGACATCTTGAACTCCCACAAAATATGGCCGAGAAGTATTAGGAAACCCGTTGTCCACGTTCAGTGTGGTTTTCACACGCCAGTGGTCTCCAGTGGGGGCTACAGACATGTGGGAAGCTAGGCAAGGCCATTAACTGTGATTCAGGACAACAAATATTAGAATGTCTATTTTAGATTAAACAAATAAGGAAATCTAACTGACCATCTTTTAAGCTATTTTAGTATCAAAATTTATGTATGTGTGGATTTTTGGTAGTACGTGCCTATAACTTCTTGTTAAATGTGTATATATATTGGAGTGTTATACGCATACTTTTTTTTGATATGGTATATTGTCTTAGGCCAGTACCCCAGGCCTCTGGCTACAGTGCTATAAAGAGTCTGTAACAGCCAGTAAGGCCCAAGCCGTCCCCACAGCACTGCTGACACAGTCTACCCTTGTCCATTTGCCCTTGTCCAAGGGTGTAAATCTTTTGGAAATGCCCCTCTCACCACTTTTCAAGTGGCCAACCCCTATTTACCTGTCATGTCTCAGCTCAATGGTTACCTCTTTTAGGAAACTTTCCCTAAATGCTCAGGTGGGGGTAAGTTAGTTTTTTTGTTTTTTTGCAAAATTACAGAATCATTTCATGTGATGTGATAAATACGGAGTTGAGTCATAAAGTTTCACCAATTCTAACCTACCAAATATGGCAAATTTCGTATGGTTTATAGCAATGATATTTACTTAATGCCTACTCTGTGCCGGGTTCTTTATCTTACTTAATTTTCATCACACTGTGAGACACCATCACTCTACAAATTCTACCTCTGAGGCATTTGGGGCTCAGAATGGCTAAACCGCCTGTGTAAGGTTTCTCAGGGCCTAGGAGACAGTCAGGGTCAGAACCCAGGTCTCACCAGATCCAAACTACTGATCAACTGATGTATCAATTCACCGAGTCATTCACTCCATATACATTTAGTGACGCAAACCACATACCACACACACAACAGCACTGTGCTACACAGTTTGGTTCTCTTCTTCCTGAATTTTATTGCCATCCTTTATCTTTCCCTATATATATGTTTTTGCTGAATTTATCAATTTAATTTATCCCATAGATAAATTTAAGGGAGCACCTGAAACTGACTCCCTTAAAATACATTCCTGATTTTCCTTAGATTTTAAATTTATCTTAACATCTCAACTAATTCTTACAAGTATATAGACTCCCAGAAGAACAAAGGCAACAAATTCCATTAATCTCTGTCCTACATTTAAAAAAATGAAAACGAGAGTAAAATCCAGAACAACCTGGCCTCATAACATTTCAAAACCTACCTAATGCTCTCTGACCAGCTCAATTCTTTTTTGACTGGGTATAATACTTTAAAGCCACATTTTATACACGTCTGGTTCATTTAAATTACCTGTGTGTTGAATAACAATGTGGCTCCAAGGATAGGTAGCACCAGATTTTATTTTCTTGATGATCCAATAGGGAAAAAAAAAAACAAATTCTAAAAGCAATTATAAACTAGCCACTTACCTGTAAGTCAAAACTAAGATCAGGAGACTAACATAGTCGGATAAAACTGTATTACAAAGCAAACCAAAACTGAGTTGGTAATCCAAATAGTCGGGTAACACACTACATTAAGTAGGAATTATAAACTATGCTTATGGAAGTGCTTTCTTATTACTTTAAAGAAGAAACAGTAATCAGAACTAGGCTTGTAACATGTTGCCTGCAGAGCCTCGGGAGAGTGGTTTTTAACGAAAGATTTACAATTAGCGTAGCCTGTGCATGTTGATGAATCGATGTTTTAAAGTGTTTGAAGTGCCTGAAAACAATTTGCTCTCTCAAGTCCCTTAAACATTCCCCCGACTACCCAGCTTCCTTCTCTGATTTATTTAGCCTTCTCTTTCTGTGCGTACTGTACACTCTGAGCCAGCTCCAGCACGGCTGGGTTTCCTGTGCTGTAGTTTAGATGATGAGGCCTTCCTGGATGCACATTATGGTTAAGACGCAGTGTCCGGGGCACATACCTTTTCTTTGTTTTTAAATGAAGACCTTCGACACCATTTTATATTTGTTCAGTTATAATCTCTACATCGAGTCTCCTGTTTAAGTGCTACAGTTACGCAATTAATGTTTTACATGAATTAAAAAACTCTCCATGCGCAAAGCTCATAGCACAAGGTGCCCGGTGGGGACACATAGCAGGAAATAGCTAGAGAGTGAGACAGACAGACACTTATTTCAAGATGCAGAAGCAAGTCCTCAGACAAATGATATAAGGAATGAAAAGTGGCCCTTGTAGAGATGGTTCATAGACCTAAAGTTACAAACAAATTAATGTAGGAAATAGTAAAAAAAGGAAAGGGAAGAGACCTTTGATCTCTTGGCTGCAACAAAAAATGCAGTTAATGAAGCTGATCACAAAAACACAGGTGGGTTAGTAAATGTCCGGAGAGACCACACCAAGGGAGAAGTGGCACAATCGCAAGAGAGATGAGAACATAAAGGTAGAATGTTCTACCTAAAGAACAAAGGCCCTTTCCTGGGAGTTTTCCAGATCATATCAGCCTTTTCCTGATAGACGCCCGTGTATCGCGGGGATGTAGGAACAGAATGATGGTGCAGAAAGCTACTCCACACTTAAGCAGAGATGCGCCAACTCTCTCCCCGCCTTCTGCTGCTGGAGGCTATGGTACAGGCGTTAGTTACCTCCCCGAGATCCATTCTTCCCTCCCTTCTTCTTAATGGGACACTGATTTTGCTGGGGGACGAAGGTGGTAAGCAAACAACAATGACAAAAAACAATGACAATCACAACCCACCTCTCCCTCCCCAAGTTTTCCCAGACTCCCTTGCTATGAGTCAAAGATCTGGCCACTAAGATGTCAGTGAAAGTCACTGGGGGGGACGCGTCCAACAAAGCTCCGTGAAAGTGCATGGTGAGGCTCTGTCGGTGCTCATCTTTTCCCATTTCACCATCCCTCTCCTCTCTTGCCTGGAATATGAGTGTGATCTCTGAACTCAGCTGCCATCCTGTGATCATGAGGGAAAGGCCAAAAGAATCAGTGCAGTCCAACCCCTGATAATCTGAAGCCCCTGAGCCCAAACCCACAATTACCTACCACTGGTAATGCCTGGGAAAATAATATGCTTGAGAAAAATAAACACCAATTTTAGTTAAGTGCTGTCATTTTGGCTTTACCTCTTGCTTCTGCGGATCATAAAGTCCTGCTTTTAGTCCATTGAGCAGAATACTAGGAAGAATATTTGCAAAAAAAAAAGAGAGAGAAGAAAAAACCACTCTGCTATTCTATTTTTTTTTAAAGATTTTATGCATTTATTTTGAAAGAGAAGGAAAAGGAAGGAAAAAGAGGGAGAGAAACGTCAGCATGAGAGCGAAACATCAATTGGTTGCCTCTCATATGCACCCTGTCTGGGACTGAACCCACAACTCAGGCAGGTGCCCTGACAGTATACAACTGGTGAGCTTTCGCTTTATGAGATGACATCCAACCAACTGAGCCACACTGGTCAGGGCTTTGCTATTCTACTTTTAATTTATTAGTTTAGTGCTGAGTAGACTAATAGGAAGGAAGGAAGAAAGGGAGGGATGGAAGGAGGAGGGAGGAAGGAAGGAAAAGGAAGAAAAAACAACCAACCTTGATATTCTATTTTTTAAAAGATTTTATTTATTTACTTTTAGACAGAGGGGCAAGGGGGGAGAAAGACAGGGAGAGAAATATCAATGCGTGGTTGCCTCTTGTGCTCCCCACTCCAGGGAACCTGGCCTGCAACCCAGGCATGTGCCCTGATTGGGAATCGAACCAGCAACCCTCTGCTTCGCAGTCCGGCGCTCAATCTATTGAGTCACACCAGCCAGGGCATGATAGTCTATTTTTAAATCACTACTTTAAAAAAAAAAGTCCACAGCATAAAGAATAGCCTATGAAAACTGTAAAAGCAATTAGGTTTACACATACCTTGCACTGTCTATAAAAAGCAAGAAAAGGACCACTATGTGAAAAGCTTGTCTGTGGAACACACCAAGTGCCAAGAACACGTATGATGGAGCAGTAGAGAAATCAAGCATATGGGTAATGGGATGAGACTAAGCAAAGAAAAATGTAAGCTGATTATCCAGGAAAATATTCTACCACATTGAGTCTATTAAATAAATCACAGACACTATCCCTATGGAAATGAAAAGTGTTTCATTAAAGTTATTTTACAAAAAAAAACAAAAACCCCAGATCACCACAGAATGGGCAATGGGGAATAACTGAGCATTGGCCGGTGAAAGAAAATACAATTCTACTTTATCGGATCCTTTTAATCACAAATGTTATGATCTTTTAACAGGGTTCTATTAAGAGCAATTAAGGGAGATAGCAAGATACTCTAGTGAGTTAAAATGACTATATACATCTTCAAGCAGAAGTTTTTTGTATCTTAAAGATCTTACCCAAGCTTGAGGGAGAAATGCTATTCACTAACAAATTAAATGAGTAACAAAAAGCTGTAAGATGTGCCTCTAGTGTCGGCAGATAACATGCTGGATTCTTTCTGCTCCCTGCTCCTGGCTGTCCCTGGTACCCTGGCTGCTGAGAAGCCGGACACCCCCGAGGCCAGGGGGAGGAGCAGGGAAGACACAAAGGCTGGACCAGATACAATGGAGGCATCAATGCGCAACCGCCTGGTCAGGCCAATACACTACCCGTGCCCTAGGCCGTGGTCAACTCTACCGCCCTCACCCGAGTGTGTCCCAACTGTGTGGCCAAAAGGAGGCAGGGAGGTAGGTGGTTTCAGCTTATAAGACCTGTAGAAACTTTCGAACCATTTATTCACTTCAATTGCTTAGAATTCATCTTAGGTGAGTTTCTCAGGTCCTCTGTGCTTCAACAGGCTCAGCAATGGTATTTACCTGAGAGGCTGCAGTCATGACAAAGATTCATGCCTATAAAGAAACTGCTACAATGTCTGGTATGCTGTAAGCACTTAATAAATATTATTATTTACTATTATCACTCTTAGTAGCAGTGGGAATATAAAATGAACAAAAATAACCCATTACAGAAGTTGAATAATTTAAGTAGCTGATTTAATGAAAGAAAACATTTTTTTATGTTTTTTTAAAGATTTTATTTATTCATTTTTAGAGAGGGGAAGAAAGGAAGAAATGTTTCTCTCTAACATTGATGTTAGAGAGAAACAATGGTTGTTGCCTCTCACATGCTCCCTGGCTGGGGGCTGAACCTACAATCCAGGCATGTGCCCTGACCCAGAAATGAACCAACGACTCAACCTTGCAGGGATGACGCCCAGCCAACTGAGCCACAGCAGTCAGGGCTTATACAGTTTTACTTGTGTCATTATTAACTTGTTATAAAATGCTTGGGCTTTGTATGTAATCCAGTTATGTTGTAACTTCCTGGCCTCTTAATGTATGCACTAAGGCAAGCACACACAGGTCAGAGTATTTGTTCTACTGAATTTTTGCGCAGAACTTATTCAGCCATATTCTATCTCTGCGGGCGAGGAAGTTCAGACATGACCTAGCTCTGCTGTATAGAACTCTTCTTTGCAATGGTGCTGCCCCTCTACTATCAAGAGACCTCTAATCCTCTGATCTGAACCTTTCTCTCTTCCATCAGCCCCTTCTGACTTTCCTGCCCTCCTTGTCCAGCCTAACATTCCATGATCTACCATTGCTATTAGTTCCCTGAAATGCTTCTGACCCCATCAGCCCTGGCTCCCTGTTGTACTTAGGACCCGGACAGTTCTGGAAGAATCCTAGCATCTCTTGCCCATGCCGCACCCAAGCTGCTAAACATGGTGAGAAAGCCACACAATACAAACAAACTGGTGTCACTTTCAATTCAAGCTCTCATCCACAAAGAGTTGTCCTGCTACTTTTCTCTAGAACAGTGGTTCTCAAACTTTAGCCAGCATCATAATCACCTGCAGGGCTTGTTACAACACAGGTTGCTGGGTCCCACCTCTAGTTTCTGCTCCACAGGCCTGGGGTGGGGCCTCAGAATCTGCATTTCAAAAAAAGTTCCCAAGTTCCCAGGTGATGCTGATGCTGTTGGTCCAGGAACCACATTGGAGAATCACTGTGGATTCCATAGGAACCACCTTTACCCATTTCATTCCTTTCTCTCTTGTTTTGAATCTCCCTTACCCCTGCTTCTACCCGCCTTCTCAGCTGATGACCACTCTTCACACTTCAGTGAGAATACAGAGGCCACCTAGCTTGATGTCCCTCATGTTCCCCCCTGTACTCACCTGCCCACATTATTTTTCTATCTTCTCTTCCTTCCTCTGCTATGTTAGGGTAGGTGCCATTCCTTCTCTCAGAGACCATTTCCTCTGGTTACACTCTGTCTCTTAGCCCACCTCTTGACTTTCTCAAATAATTAGTCCTTTAGTTATAACCTTTTTTTCCCTCTGCCTATCTAATCCTATCTACCCACTCATCCATCCGCCCATCCATCCATCCATCCATCCATTCATCCATCCATCCATCCATTCATCCATCCACTCACCCACTCATCCATCCATCCATCCATCCATCCATCCATCCATCCATCCATCCATCCATCCATCCATCCATCCATTCATCCATCCACTCATCCATCCACTCATTCACTCATCCATCCATTCATCCATCCATTCATCCATCCATCCATCCATTCATCCATCCACTCATCCATCCATTCATCCATCCTATGCTTCTTCCACCCACAGCCTTCTTCTCATGCTCAACGGTTACCGTCCTCAGCCTTAGGTCTGTGCCTAAACAGTACCTCAGAGCATCACCCCTGACCACTCAAACTCAAGCACTCACTTTTACTCTCTGATAACCTTTTTCTTGCTCCCTTATTTGTTTCCTTTATAGCATTAGCAATTGTTTCCTTTATATATTTACCTGGTTTTTGTCCAGTTAACTCCAGTTCCAAGAGCGCAGGCCTAGGGGCTACGTCATTCACCCTTTACCTCTGTGTCCAAGACAGGGCTTTCAGTGCATAAGGACTGTTTCACAGGAAGAGTCAGGGCCAGCACAGGTAAATACTGAGAAGGGAATTTTTGGCTTAATATAAAGAGAAACTTTATAACTAAAGTCTCCCATGGAACAATATGCTTTGGGAGGAAACAAATTCCACTGCAGCAAGTTTTTGACCAAAGCAGCTGGAGGCCCAGTTGCTACAGAACTGTAGCAAGGATTTATAGACAGGTAAGAAGGAAATCAAGCAAGGCATTAGCTAAGAAAAATAGTCCTATCTAATATTTACATCATAATATTGTATGGTTTGCTAAGTGGCTTCGCAGATAGCTGGTCACTTAATCCTTTCAGTCACCTCTGAGGTAAGGAAGACCAAGAGTATTTTGAGACTGAGAAAACTAATTCTGAGATGTTAAATGACTTGCTTCCCTTCTTAACACCCAGCCCAGATCCTCCAAGGTGGACAGTCTGCCCCTTGGGGCGGGTGAGCTGAACAGCTGGGTCTTACACTATTCCTTGCTGCACTCTCTCCCTGAAGAATTCTTGTGGTTCCTTCTCTCACACATTTTGGTCCTTCAAGGGTAAGTCATGCCCCCTTCACCCTCTGGCTAGAGGTGGCCTACAGCCCCTCCTATAAGCTCTGCAGCCAAGGTGTGGCTGAATATTTAAGCCACACTCAACCGAGGAGGATGGTGAGGCAAACCGATAAAGAGGGTCATGAGACTAGATGATGCAGCTTATGATGAACTACTAACAAAAGAAGCAACTGCCCACCTAAGTCTTGTGAACAATAAAGCAAACAGAACAGTGCCATTTGGTGTCAGACTCACCCTGTGACTCAGATGAGACCCTTTTCAATTGCTTTATTGCAGCTCATTAGTGAGGGTAAACATCCATGAGGATAAGAAGAGAAATTGGAAACAGCCTTATTCAGCACACTTTTCAATAAAAACACACAAATATGGGTTGAAAATGAACAGGCTTGATTTGTCTTTCATTTTTAAATCTATTATAATAAGTGCTAAAAACAATTGTTAAATTTCAAATGTTTTCTACTTTTTTTTTTTAAACACAGCCCACCATGTCTTCATTTCAGGAAAAGGAAAACAGCTATTTGCTGGAGCAATCTTGTCTTGAGCACAATTTTGCAGCCATAAAACAACTGAACCAGACGTCAAATAGAACTAAAGCATGCCCCTGAATAATGAATAATGCAGTGAAGAGAAGCTTCCCAACTGTGCTAACTTTTCTTGTTTTGTCTCACTGATGTTTTCTTATGACGGTTCTTGAGTCAGGGTAAACTCCTGAGGACTGATCTGACACTCCCTTTGAAACTAATTACGTTAAACAGCAGGGGCCCCCTTCCAGTCCGAGCTGGAGAATGCAAGACCGTCAGGGAATTCAGTGCACTTGGGGTTAATGTTCTTATTTTTAGGAGCTTCTTTATTCTTAGATATCCCCAGCTCCACTAGGTAGAATTCTGTTCTTAGAATACACTCCAAAAATGCTTAAGAGCTTAAAAATTAATTTTCTAAAAATATAAGGGGAAAAATGTACGTTTCAAGTTAAGACTTTCAGCAGGTCCCTGCAGTGATCATAGGCATGTAAGGGGAAACTGGCTGAGGAGAGAAAAGGGATACATCTGCATCTGTGTTTGAACTCTCTACCACTCACCCAGGTTAGATAGGACAGGCATTTCTTCACTGCTGATTCAAGTAGGGACTACTCTGGGGACAAACGCCGCCGATGCGAATGCTGTGCCAGACCAAAGGATCTCAGTGACTGCGCAGTGGCCTTCTGTAATTAATCTGATCAGTGGCTACGCCAGTAATGTGAATATTTAGTGAATCCCAAAGTACGTCTTTTTGAATATTATCAATTTCACTGTAAATCAAAACAGAAGCAATACAATCATAGTTTTAAAATAACTGCTGGTTACTTTGCTGCTTGTGTTTAAAGGACCTTGCTGAAGTGTGGACAGGCAGCCATGCTAATTAACACTGTAAGCTAAACTGCCGGCTTGGCCTGAAGGTCTGCCTCGATCAGTAACTCAGGTGGATTTCACTTTGAGATAATCAGAATTGTTTTAAAAAATGGTTATTTTATGCATATGACATATGATAGAACCAAACATTCAAAAACGTCTAAAAATCATGCTGTTAAATTTTCTTAAGGCTGGGAAAGAACAAAAGAAGTAACTATAAAAGAAGCCTTTCAGTTATGTAAAAGTCAGCGGGCTATGTATAATTAAAATTGTATTGCTTTCAAGAGAAAAGAGAGAAGGGAATAGAAGTGAAAGAATAATCAAAATGCAACCTGAATTACTATACCTGTGATGAACAATATTGAGGAAGTTCACTTGAACTCCTTATTAGGAATAAATATAAGTTTCATTTATTTCTATCTTTGGGACTAATTTAATAATTATTAATTTAGGTAAATGAGAAGTAAATATTTATTAAAAATAGAACCTTCCTTTAGTCTGATTTCCTCAATTTCTAAGTGAAATTGACGGATGAGTTTTGGAAGTAAATACAGGGTCCAGCAGAAGTAAGACATGTTTCAGTGCGGTTGGTAGGATAATAATATGGGTGTAATAATTTGTAATTTTAATTTGAACATTTCACCTAACATGTCATATGGTATGCTTGAGTGTGATATTTTTATATTACTGAATTACATGCTTATGATTTTGTAACAACAGATTCTGTATTTACAAAAGGGGCATTATTTGTGTCAGACCCTGAATTTATAATTGTATTTGGAGAAGCAGAACAATAACTAGTGATACCTTGTATTATTGTCACTACTGTTACAATTATTATTGAAATAGCTTTAAAAAGGAGTTAACATTTTTCCAAATTCAAATAGTGATGCTTAGGTAAATACATCATGTATTATCCATTGGAGATAATGCAAGAAAATGTCCTGTGGACAGACTTCACCTTTGTTATTTTTAATGTTAAGTTTAATGCCAGTTTTCATTTTACTAAAATGCTTTGGTGAGAGCTAAGTAATTTCTAATAACCACCCAAAGAACAAACCAAATTGATCTTTTTTTAGTATTTGTGCACTACTGTGCAAATTTCTTTCACACACGTATTAAGATTATACTTGTTTAGATAGCTGAGTGGCCATAGCAAATTCCTCAAAGGCACAGATTATATGCCAGTAATTTGCTCCGTGCCAGGCAGCTGCCATGGTACATGCTCAATAAATATCTCCTAAACATTGGCATCTTTTTCCCACTTGTTAACAGCTTGTTACATATTTTGATAATTATAAAATTTCATTCTGTGAGAAATGCTTTATTGTTTACTGTTTAGATGACCCATAGATCTTTTTCTTTCCCAGCAGCACAGATAATTAAGTTGCCTGAAATTCTAAATTTTTGTAGTACATAAAGTAGTTTAATTTGCTGCAACATACCACATTTTGCATGCTTAATGGAATAGGATCGAACAAGTGCTAGAACAACTGCTCAAAACAAAGGGGACTGAGATCTTCACCAGGTGACTAAGTGGCAGTGGGATATAACACAATAGCTCCTCAGTTCAATTCTACGCACGGGAAGCCCCGGAAGCCCCGGAAACACAGTGGGTGCTCAACAAATGAAAGTTTCCCTTCTCTTTCCCCATATAATTCAACTACTACTGAGGAGCCAGGGGCAAAATTTTTATGATCTACCAGCCACTCTCCCCTAGAACGTAAATGTGCGTCCCAAAGGGAGTGACTAAGGCACTTACACAATGAGTTCAATGACTTTGCTTCTGCCTTTCTTTTTCCCACTTCCTACCTTCTACCTCATTCTCTTGACTGTCTGGGAGGGCGGGTTCCAACAGCCATGTGTTACGATACAGCCGTAACTTTTCAGAGTGGTGTACATTTCAAGGGCAAGTCACCTTCCAAATTTGAAGCAGACTGGTAATTAGAGATTCAAAGACTAATAAATTAGAAAAGGGAAGCACCACCAATTGTTGACATGTATTTGATTTTTCAAATTTATAATAAAAGTTGTTCAAACTGCGCAGGCAAAAAGTAGATTTTGGGGGCATGAGGGAAATTTCAGGGAGTGACAAAAATGTTCTAAAACTGGATTGTGCTGATGGTCACACAACTCTATAAATTTATTAAAAACAATTGAGTTGTATACTTATAATTTGTATATTTATGGTACATAGATTATACCTCAGTAAAGCTATTAAAAATGTGTATTTTTTTCTGTCTTTTCACTCTCCTGTAGGTCACATTCAAGAGTCTAAATGTCTGTTGATTTGGCTAAATATATACCATAATATGCTGACCAACTTGTTCTTGGATCAATAAAAAGATTGTTAAATAAGGCTGATATCTGGTGTCAGATGTTGTCAAGAGAATGGGAAGAAGTATTTTTTCCTAATAAAAGACGAATTAAACATGCCACTTTTTGTATACTCTATTGTATGTCAGACAGAAATAGTACTTATTTACTAAACACATACTAAATGGGCCCAAATGACTTGTTTTACCTGAATTAAGACAAATAGAAAATGAGGCGTTTTAAGTAGATTTCAATAACAACCTCCAACTATCTAATGAGCCAGTCAATCCTCACCCTAACAATCTCCTTCTCTTTCTTTCACAATGAACACACTGGCAAGCCGATGGAGAGTTGGTGGCCTGGTTCTGAAGCATTCTATGCTGTCTCCTACAACGTGATCTGCACTTCCAGTTTGTTGATTACCTCTTGGCCTCATGGACACAGCTCTTGTTTGAAAAGGGCCACGGTGTCGCTAATATCACAGGCCCCGCCCCTGTCATGGCTCTCCTTTCCCAGCCTTGCCCTGCTCACCCACCGCAGAGAGTACTAAGAGAAGGGCTTCTTTTTTCTTCTAACTTTCAAGTTTGACAGACCTGATGCCAACTAGTCTTCTTCTCTCTACCTTGGGCATGAAAGCTTGCATTTTGCATGAAAGTGCTGAGTAGATACTCTGTTCGTTGTATTGGATAGTGGAAGGGTACAGGGTGAGTAAAACAATCCACGGCCAATAAGAACACACCACTAAACACATCAGCCTTCTGGTTTGCCTCTTTCACCTCGAACCCCTTTTGCCCTCCAAGCCTGTCTCTTGTGTGAAAGATTTGAGAAATTAGTTGCGTTTTCTCGTACCAGAAAAAGAGAAGAGAAAGAAATGTGAAAGGCAATTGCTTTTTGTTACAGAAGAAAATGAATTAAGTTCACATTCATGTCCCAAAATCTTTATTGCCAGGACAGGGGTACAGGGGGGAGGGAAGGGCAGAGCTAACACTCAGGATTCAGTTGGGATCAAGTGACGAGAACCTGCCCCTCTCCCCCCACAAAGAAGGAAAACAGCCTATAATGAAGTGTTTACATGGTAAAGAATAACATTTACGAGAATGGTTTTAGAACCATCATCTGCACTAACAGCTTATGAAACAGAACCTAGTGAGTTCCACAAGCAGCTTCCTTATAAATGTTTGTTGAGTATTTTACTTACTTGAAAATCACAAATTGCAAAACCATCAAGTTATTTAGCTAAGCTTGACTAATACACATATTATTGAGTAACAAATACATGTTTTATTAAGTGAATGTGTTCACTAGTTGTTCACATTGTTTTTTGACAAGTGGTTTTTGGTATTTAATGAGCCTGGAAGGGAAAGCAAGCCCCGGTGGGTCGGTCAGCCTACCCCTGGTTTTTGAGATGTAAAGTCATTGTTGGACACAGCTTGAAGGAAAATATTTATAAATTCAACATCTGTAACTGCTATTATGGAAACACACTTCAAAACCAAATGTGATCGCTGACACAGGCTGCGGGTGGACTGCTGTGTAAATGGAGACTGCACAACCGGTAAATAAGGGGCCTGTCAGCACAACTTACACGCGCATTCATGTTGGAAGCCAGGTGGCCCAGCGCTGGGCCTTTTCACGGTATCTGAAGATTACCTAATTTTACCCCAAAGCCAGGGGGGAAAGATCTCATTTAGTTTTTAAAAACAGGACATGCTTAACATTAGTATTCTGTGCTTATTACTCCATTTGTTATTCATTGGAGACATCTGCATAAGTGATGACCACCATGTTCTCCCAAAGCACCAGCACGCATCTGACGATTACATTAATTCGGGTTGTCGTTTAAGTGGGTATCTGCAGTTTCTAAACAGGACTTTTTTTCCTTAGGATTGCAGGGAGGGTTAGTCAAGTCCTTTTTGGTTTCCCTTCCGGTCCCCCAATCTACACCCCTTTTCACAATGCAGTGGGTACGCAGGGTTGCAGGCTGCTCCTTAACTATGGAAGCAAATCAATAGCAGCTGAATGCCATCTGCTTCGGGCCGCAGAACAGAACCAGAGTGTGAGCCATGCATCTTCCCTTATTGAAAGGTTATTTTATGCAAGTAAACAATTCATCGTCTTCTTGCACGCTTGATGCTCATTTACCACTTTGATCAATAAAATATGCAAAACAACAAAAAAATTGAATCCTAAGAGTAGTTCTGATGCCAGCGTGATAGTTAATCAATACCTGGCCTCTGTTCACCAGGGCAAGTGGTGGGGGCACGCTGATTGTAACCTGTGAAATCCACAGTGGTAGACGTGGCTCTTTTTCCAGAAGAGACTCCTTTTTAGAAGGGAGTAAATTACGTTTACCCTGCAGATTAAATAGGAGAACACATTCCCATGGAATTAAGTCAAAATACTACCTTCAACAGGCTTCAATGTTACTGATTCAAACCAGTACTTCTCAAAGCCCAAGGAAAAGTAATTTTTGTTTCTATGCCTTTTAGAATCTCAAAGACAAATTGGATGAGACCACTGAGGCACGCCTTCGGACAGCGACCCTTTCAGCTCTAAGTCCTCTTACTCAGGCTGGGTTTTCCATGCATTCATGTTCCAGGTGAGCTCAGTTTTTCTTCTAAAAATGAACTGCTTTGGGAATTTCTTGTGCACAGTTTCTTTTAGTAATACCACAAGCTGCTTTATTATATTAAACCTCTTGACAATTGATGCAGGCAGAATACTTCTCTCCCAACAAAGAAAACTGTATCACCTCACAGATGCTACCGTATAAAAGCCCTCAACTCAAGACTGTGTCATATCAAAATACAAAGCACTACAAAACCTGTATTTTTTCCATTTTAACTACATCTCTCCACCTGAATTATGAATTTCAGCATAGCACAAGACTAAAAAATTAAGGTGCATTAAATATCTTTCTGGAAAGTCTACAAAGCGGTTTAATAAAAAGAAAATCATTGCCTGTGAACTAAGAACTGCCCCCTAAAAGATGGCTTTTCTTTTAGCATGGTTTCGGGTGTTCTGTGTACTATAAAGATGACAAGTTACCTATTAATCAAATACTATGTAGTTTTCCAGAAAACTATTGTAACAGAGTTTTATTCTTTACCCTGATCTACTGAAATCATCACACTTACACATGCCTCTCTGATCATTACATGTAATCTGCGTTATCCAGTATACATATGTTGTCCTCACTGTTAAAGATCTAAATCATATATGGGGAAAATGTGTAATGTTCTTTACTACACAGAAGGAAAAAAAATGGATAAACAGTAAAAGTCTTAATGAGAAATCCTTAGTATGAAGAAAAAAACAAATGAAAAAGCTTACCAAGTGCCTAGCATTACATGTTTGTATTCATTTCACACCAAAGACTATTATGAATACTTTTCTTGACGAAGTATTTAGTTGAGACAAAAATTTCCCAAAGTTCTCCATTACAAAACAAATTAAATGACATAGCATTGATTGTGGGAAGCAATTTCCTTGTGATGTTTCTAGCTTCATACAACAGAACTATTTCCGGCTCTTATTTAAAAATCGTCATTCTAGAACTGTATCTAACTCATCTACTCAGATTTTAAAGCACACTGCTTATATATAACAATTGAAATACTTATTTAAGCCAAATAGCGGTGAAGAAATTAATAATGGCACCGTGACTCTAGCAGTGCAGTAGCTCTAAGCCAATGACCCAACCAGTGGCCAGGGCATAATTTACAGGCAGAAATTTCCAGTGCATGCACCGTCAGCCACAGTGAACCTGGTACTGCTCTAAAGGGAATTGTTTGCTTCTTATTAGATTTTCTACAGCACAGCCATAAGTGATAAATGTACTGCTGTACTCACTGTCAAGTTAATCAATGCTGCCAAAGTTTTGTTGACCTAACAGTAATCCATAAAGTAAGCAGCATTTTCTCCAGCCCTATGACATCTCAGTCCACAGAAGGACTACGAATCCAAAAGCAGCTTCACAGGAGGAAGAGTTGGGGTGGGGATGGGGGTGGGCTGGAGCGAGGAGTTGATAGAACAGACAGATTGGGTGATTTTCAAAGTTAGCGGACATTATGGGTCTCCTGGCCTGATAAAAATGCACTTCAGATCACAACCACACACCAAACTAACCCCTCAATTTTGCTGTTTAAATAGGTAAACTCCTCTGACGAAAGATGATTCCACAATCCCCCTTTCTCACCTCAAAACAAAACAAATAAACACATACTGAAACAGCCAAACCTTCAAGGATCTCAAAGCAAAATAGCCATTTCCAGTGCATGCCCTTCAGTTCAATGATCAAACGCGGGACTGGGTGCCACAATAAGAATGGTAATGTGGGCAGGGGGGAAAGCCCCAAATTCTGTTTCGCTGGAAAGCAGCGCGTGTGAAAGGCATGGCAATTAGAAAGGAGAAAAGAATGGAAACGACGGGAGAGGAAAAGCTGCCCTGCAAACAAACCGCGGCCGTGCTTTCACAAGCAATTACAGACATAGGAAATATGAATCGCGATCGATTTTTCTTCCTGGGGTCACTGTGCTCCGCGTTTTACGCGCTCTAGGCAGTTATTTGGGAAGCAAACTGACAAGTTCTGTAGAATGACCCGAGCAGTGTAATCTCTGCTCAGTACGGGCACTTCATTGTGGCTTCTCATCCTTGACACTTGTCCCTCCCAAAAACTTACTGGCAAGCGATTCCTTGATAAAGACATGGAACAATGCAATTACCAGAGTAAAGGGCTGGCAGAACCTGACCAGCGGATGCTTAGCAACCTTTTGTGTGCCAATGAAAAATAACTAGCATCCATCAGAAAGTGGCTGTCATCCCTACGATTCTACAGCAAATTTCTTACTTGGCTTGTGAACATACACTAGGATTACTAAACTCATATGATTTGTCTTCCCAAGGAGGACAATAGGAAGTTGTGGTTATGAAAATAAGTAACATTTTTTAAAATAATTACAGAAGGCTTTTCAAAACTTCTACCATAAAAAAGGATTTCTATTTGCTTATTTTCCCTAACTTTGATTACCAGATTTTCCTGTATTTTGGTCTTCACAGACCAAAATTGTGAATATTACTGATCATAATAACATAAAGCAATATGAAAAAAATATCTCTGGACAACTTCCCTTACTTCTCTCTGCATCAGTCCATAGGTCTTGGGCACCTTTTCCTATCAGTATATGTGGTTTCAGAATTCTTTCGAACTGCTATGGAGTATTTTGTACTATATAAGTATATAGCTTTCCCCTATATAAATATTCAAATATACTTTTAATGAATTCTCCCTCTTATTGGTCAATTTTTATAATTGTATTGCAATAAAATAAATGTATTACATCTAGCATTGCCTAATTATGCAAAAATCGTTGTGGAATAAATTCACAGAGCAGGAAGGTCACCACCACAGGCAGTCCCTTGTACGGGAGTGTGTGCGCCTTACCGATGACGCGTACAAGTGTTGTGTTTTAGTCACTGCAGATCTATAAGTAAGTACGTTGTCTCACTTTCATTGACCATTTTCTAAACAATAACAAAATTTTTTTTCTCTTGTTTACTGGCCATCTATAATTATTTTTTAATGAAAGAATTCTGCCTGTTTTCCTATTGGATTATCTTCCTTCTAGTGATCTGTAAAAGCTCTTTGCATATCATGGGAATTAGACCTTGGTCATATGTATTGAGCATACTTTTTTTTTTTAGTCTATTTGCCTTATGATTTGAATTTGTAGTGACTTTTTTGCTGTATGGAATTTAAAATACTTTATGCAGCCAAACTTCAAATGTTGCACATATCAAAAAATACAGAAAAACCATTACTAACTCAAAGAATGTGACACAATGAAATACTGCATTATGAAAGTAGACATTACTTACATCTGAGTCTAAGATGATGTCCCAACTATCAAACAGAATACCAAATGTAACAGAAGAGAGGGCTAGGATGATAGCAAATATCATTATGACCAAATTATCTGATAGTCTTGGGGCAGTGGTCAGGGTGGGTTGAGCTAAAATTAGGGGATGTTGGGGGGAGGGAAGAAGAGTGAAAGGCAGGACCCATAACCTGGGGTGAAGAAGATTAGTACTCTAAGAGCAGTAAGAGAAGGTAAAATGTGGTGGGATAGTGGTTGATAAGATGCATTAGAGTTTGAGACTTTCACATCTGGATGTGGAGGAGCAAAAAAGGTCCCACGGAAGAGGAGGTGCTGAAAATGAGCCTTGCAGGATGCTTTGGCAAACAGAAAGGAGAGAAGGGGGTACATAGGGTATAGTAAACACAGGGACCAATGTAAGGGGGCAGTCAGTGAGCTAGTGTGGCTGGCATACAAGTTACATATAGAATAGGCTGAAATTCTGAACACCTGGCCTAGAGATACTACAATTCGGCATTTGACAGGGAGCCGTAAAGTAATTCTGTGGTTGGTGGGTATGATCAGAGATGAAGTTGTGAAGGAATAGCCACCTTAGGGTGAAGCAGCCAGAGCTAATGAGGAAACTGCCCCAACAACCCTGGAGGAAGGAACAGAGTACCAAGGAATGAGAACGACAGTGGGGATGACCAACAAAAAAAAGTACTCCTTCGACTAAATGCGAGAAGCTTCTAGGGCATAGTCATGGGACTATATTTATGGAAGGCAGTGATTTCATAAAGGAACCTGAGAATGACCCAGAAAGGTCCAGGTTTTTCCAAAATATTTAGTAAAGAGGCTTCATGAGAAACGTCTCCAGCAGGGCGATAACAAAGCAAATATCAGTAATAGTAGAAATAAGCCTAAAGAGCATCCTGGGTATGATGGTGAGGAAATTGGTTGTGTATGTAGAATATAAAAATGTTCTCAGTAAGGTATGAAGTATATAGGGTTAGTCTCCTATTGTGAATGGTTTAAAACAATAACAGAGATAGACAATCAGAGTTCTAACCGTCACTGTTGATGTTGACCTAGATATTGAGAAGGAGAGCAAAAAGGACTAGATGTTGAGCTTAATAAACTGGGAAGCAGAAGCCTGCTTGCTCAGGCAGGAAGCTACAGCTTGTGGCGCACCAAGGGAATTAACACTCCTTCTTCTCCCGCTCCATTACAGGATTGTTACAGGGTACAGGGAAAGGTGCTGGACCATGGAGGCCTGTCAGTCTAACTGGGGGATGGACGCTATCCAAAGCCCATGGAAATTTGGGGAATTGATTGGTCATTTTGAGAAAGACCAGGTGGTCTGTCCCAAGTGCAAGCTAATATAACCCCAGGGGAACAAAGAAGTTCTCTCTTTTGCTTGTGACCTAAATTTGCTCAATATACGAACATGTTCTCTCCATTGACACATGGCCTTAGCAGCCACGTGGCCCATGGCCTCTACAAAGGAGCCTGGATACAAAAGCACAGCAATGGACTGCAGCTAGAAATACACATTCGCCTAGCTGGTTGCTGGGCTGTGGTACATAAACTCTGGGCACTGGCCCTAATCCTGGCCCTTCTGAAGACAAGATCCGACTTCTTCCAAGGGGAGATGGACAGAGATGGGACATTGGGAAGTCAGGAGGGGAACCCTATTAATTATACATTACCAATAAACCATGTAACACAGCCACATCCTCCCATGCAGGTCTCAGGAAACTCCGTTCCTTTAGACACCACCAGAGCCCCCACTTCCACCAGTAACACAACATCAGATCCTCGGTTCAGATGTCATTGTCCTACCCTCCTGCTCAGTGCATGAGGGAGAAAAAAAGAAACTTCACTTGTGTATCAGCTACATGAAAGGCACGCTAGGACAAGAGACAAATCACTGTGAGGGTTGGGGAACAGAGAAAACAGAATAAAAGCCACAATTCCCATTGAAGATGCAAACACCTCTGTGGAAAAATAAAAAATATTTTTACAAACCAATACCCATTTTGTAAATAGGAACCAAAAAAAAGGAGAGAAAGTGAAGCCAGGGAATGTTTTAAAAGGGCTTAGACTTTCTTTAGGACTTAATTACCACTCTAGGACTCATTCTAGACTGAAGTGTGTGGAAGTGAGGCTCTTATATGGCTCAAAAATAACCGAACACATGTAGCCCATAAGCAGGATGGGAGTTTGCCAAATTATGAGCTGGGAAAGGCCTTTTAAAATAAAAAATTTTGGAAATAGAGTACTTCATTTAATAAATTACAAATGAGTACTGCAGGAACACTATCCTTAAAAAAAAGTTGTAAACACAGTGTATGCTGCTTTATTTCACATATGCCGCATGGCCCTGACTGGTGTGGCTCTGTTGGCTGGGCATCGTTTCATTCTTCAAAGTGAAAGGTCGCCAGCTCAGTTCCCAGACAGGGCACATGCCTACACTGTAGGTTTAGTCAGTTCCAGTCAGGGAGCCTACGAGAGACAACTGATTGATGTTCTCTCTCACAGCGATACTTCTCTCTCTCTCCCTCCCCCTCTCTCTAAAAACAAATAAGATCTTTAAAAAAAATCACACCGGCATGTACAGAAATGGAGTTCTTCTGAAGATGAAGCAGTGGCTTAGGGCAGTGGTCCCCAACCTTTTTGGCACCAAGGGCTGGTTTCATGGAAGCCAGTTTTTCCACGGACTGGGTGGGGGGTGGGGCATGGTTTCAGATGATCCAACCGCATTACATGCAGGCTCTCCTCCTGCTGCACGACCAGGTTCCTAACAGGCACTGACGACACCCTTACAAGGCCCGGAGGTCGGGGGTCTCTGCTAGCGCAGCACCTGCCACCCACTTTCCACCATACACTTCTCAGATGAGAAAGGGCCGAGCTTCACCCTAATATACACACGTTTGTTTAACATGTGTATAAAGGTACACACCACACACCACACAACATAAAGGTACTGCTGTGTTAATGATGTACTATCTAAAACATGCACAAAAGGAAATATAAGATGAAATAAAGTTTAAAACAAATTTTATTTTACTGTATTTTTCAATGATACAAAGAATGCTTTGTTCTTACTAAAAATTGCAGAGTGTGATATTCTAACATGACAGTGACGTGACTGAACACCCTCAGGTGGGAGCACAGTGAGTGTTTCTCATCGTGTTCGAGGGTAACTGAAAATTGTTTATTTCATAAATATTTACTTGTAAGGACTGCTTTTGTTGAAAAGAATATCTCACAAAGGCCAGTAGATCCAACAGCTGTGCTAACTAAATCATAATACTATTTTTCCAATTCTTTTCTACAATAACATGAAAACTTTTTAATGAGATTTGGCCAAGAAATTCCCTTCTTTCTTGATGTCACACAGTTGTTCTTATGGAACAACTGGGAAATGTCACATTTAGAAAAATTGGGGTCTAAGACCCACTGAAACTCTTCTTGTAAAATAAATTTTGAACAGGCTAGAAAATTCTGTTTTTGACTTTTAAGGAAGAGAAGGTAATATTAGGTTACACATCATAATTCTGGCAACAAAATCCCTTCAGGACAGAACCTTTTTCAAACATTTTTTTTTAAGATTTTTATTTTTATTTTTTTCTTATTTATTTATCTTTAGAGGGGAAGGGAAGAAGAGAGGGAGAGAAATATCAATGTGTGGTTGCTTCTCTTGTGTCCCCTGCAGGGAACTGGCCTGCAACCCAGGCATGTGCCCTGACTGGGAATCAAACCGCGATCCTCTGGTTCGCAGGCCCGCGCTCAATCCACTGAGCTACACCAGCCAGGGCTCAAACCTCCACTTTTAACATGTTCTTGCTGAGACCTGTGTTCCTTCTCAGGCCACTTACTGGCTCACCTGGTGTTGTGAGGGCCTTCCTTCCCCCCGAGGAGCAGGTGAAGGGAGGGTCAGGGAGACCAGGCAGCACGCAGAGCAGCGCCAGCACTGCGCTGACCTCTCCCTGCTGCTGCTGATGTGTGGGCCAGTTTCCTAGTTTTGTCTTCAAGCTGCGTTTTCTTTTTCTTTTTTAAATTATACTGCTTATTAAAGGTTTTTAATCCCTGCATGAGGACATGTATACTGATTTGAGAGAGGGAGACAAAGAAAGAGAGATGGAGACACAGACATCACTGTGAGAAACATCGATCGGCTGCCTCCCGCACACTCCCCTCCTAGGGATGGAACCCACAACCTAGGTATGTGCCCTGACAGGGAACCAAACTCACAGCCTTTTGGTGTGTGGGATGATGCTCCAACCCACTGAACTACCTGTCCAGGACTTCAGCCTGTGGTTTCTTTGCAGGGCTCCTGTTAAGCCACAGGTGCCTTCTGTGAAGTTTAGATGAAAGCAGGTAATACCCCACAGAGAACAAACAGGCCAGGGCAGCAGTGGATGCCTGGCTGGCTGATGTATGGACTCAGGAAAGGGCTGGTATCCTTCTGAACAGCAGTATCAATAAGACTTTCTTCATCACATACAAAATAAATGTAACTGAAAGTTTCCCGACTGCTTCCTGCACCCAGCGGGTCACGGTGCCCTGGACACCTTGGAAACTGGCTAGTGAGAGGTCTGCATCGGGCCTCCCAGGGGCAGGATTCCCACACCGGCACTCTTTAAATCCTTTCGCTCGACCAACAGGCTCTCTAAAAAGCTAAAACTGTTTTGCCTGCTGGTTGCTACTATGTTGCCTATGGAGAAAATTGGAGGTACTTTACAGATAGGCTGACACATATCATCCTATGCGTACCATACATCCTATATCGTATATGTACTATATATAATATATAATACATTGTATATATACTATACAATACGGTACATACATAGGCAGGTGGACTTCAAATACCAGATACTAATGCTCAGTGAGATGATGCTGAGGACTGCAAAATATTGGGATGGCCAAAAAGTCTGTTAGTTTTTCTCAGTGAAAATAAAAGACACAGTTTTTATTTTCACCAACAACTTTATTGACTTGGATATTTTGACTATGTCGGCTGTCTCTTGCATGGTATAATGTAGACTGCTCTCAATTAGTGTCTCTATTAGATCTCCATCAACTTCAACTGGTCTACCCAACCGTGGAGCATCGTCCTGCAAGAAATCTCCAGCATAAAACTTCGCAAACTACTTCTGACACTTTTGATCAGCCACAGCACCTTCTCCACACACTGCACAAAGGTTTTTTTTTTTAATTTCAGTTGCATTTTAACTTTCTTGAATAAAGCATAACATGCCAAAAATGTTGTGTATTTTCTTTCATTTTCAATATTAAAGTGGCTACACAAAAAATTCACCAATTTTAAATATATTTTTAAAAAATACACACTGATATGATAGCTGTCCCAATACAACCTAACAAAATTGTTTTGAATGAAGTTAAAGACAGCTAAGCACTACTAGAGCCATTGTATGGAAAAAAACAAAATAATTTTTTGGCCAACCCAATAATAAATGTCAAACATCATGCAGAGCATCTGGCCCAGAACAGTCCTTAAATGATGTTTATTTAATTAACTAATAAATAAATGAGTGAATGGATAAAAGATTCCATCAGAACTTTCTAGTGACAACATGCTGCATTGTTTTGAAAATTTCATTTTAAATTAGTGATGGCTTTAGCTGAACTGGTGAGATGATTTCTGAAAGAATATTTTCTAATTGAATTTTCATGGCTAAATAATTATCACCATTAATCCCTGTGGCTCCTTGGAATTCTAGGGCTATTCTAGGATTTGGGTAAAATGAGTACAAAATGCACATGTCAAATACGGCCCAGGCCTGAGGACACAATGCTGTATGCCTCTTCTATACCAAGAGCTGGATAATGTCTTGTGTGTATTAGTTCATACGGCCCTCATTAACAACTCCATAATCTATACCTTCTCATCCTCCTTGACAGGAAGGGTGACTAGTGCTCAGAGAGGTTAATGCACCACCTGAGTTTGGACAGGAGTGAATGGGGGTTCAGGACTCTGAACCCACATTTACCTGATAGGCTACACTTTCCCACTCCAGCCTCTGGTATTGCCCATCCACCCCAACCTGCCACCAACTCCTAGGTCTAGGGGTCAACTACAGCTCAAAGACCAAATCTGGCCTGCTGCCTAGTTTTATAAATAAAATTTTGTTGGAACACCTCTCCTTTGTTTACGTATCATCTACAGCAGCTTTCGCATGATGGCACAGTTGAGTAGTGTGACTGAGCCCATATGGCTCACATTCCAAAAACATTTATAGCAGGTCTTTTATGGAAGAATTTTGCTGACTCTTACCTCATAGGGACACTCTTGTGTTTACAGCTCTATCCTTTCCTGCCAAAGGAACAATTCAAATGTCTCTTAATTTCTTCACCTTCTCCTTTCCAAATTCTAGGGTGAAATATCAAGAGTCCTTCTTGCATAACTTGGAATTTGTGAAAGCAAACTTTTTTGCTGCTGAAAACCATAATCAATATGGTAACATTTAATCAATTTCCTTTTCTGATTGGCCAGATAGTACAAGTTATCATGGCAAAAATTGCCAAAAATCTTTAATAAGGTTGGTTCACTTTACCTATTTTAAGGAATCTGGAACTAATTGCTCTCCATTAATCTGCTCCACTCTTTGATCGCTTATTTATCAGATTGGGAAAGATAGATTTAATAGTGCTTGCTTGAAGCAGGTTCTTTAATTGGAAACATCACAGCATTTAGCTCACTTTGTACTCCAGCAATTAAGAACAATTTGGAAAAGTGTTGTTGATTTTTTTCCACCCTATTGTCTCCTTGATTAGATTTCCGAAGAGCCAGACAAAACAAATGACAATACTAGCTACCACTATTGGTACAAATAAAAGCCCAACAGCCAGATTACTTACTATGAGAAATGTGAGCCATCCTCATCCATTTCATCAGTGTCTTACATTTATTTCCCTGTATCCTTGCCTCTTGTATAGGTAAGTGGCAATACCTCTTACAAAAGGCATCATTTTGCATCCACCTTTACACAATTATCTTTTCTTCAAATAAGCCAAATCAACAGAAGAAATTATTTTTCTTGATTAAGCACCCACATTTCTCTTGGGAGGGAACAAAACAAACAATTAATCTTTCCTTATTTGTTCTCGCAAGTCCCTGCCTCCTTAAACAGAGGCTATCCAGGTACCTGTGGCAGCTAGTCGGCAGCAATTAGGCCTGAGCGGAAAATGAATGGACTGCAGGCTGAGGGCCTAATGCGCCGCAAGTCTCTGTGAGAGGGCAAGGTTATGCCAGGAAAATTCCCTTGTTGTTGGAACACCACTCAAAATTACTGCCTGACTTCAGCATAATTAACCAGGCTTGGGAATTTATATGAACCAAGTAATTGGAAAGAATTAGCAAGAGATATGTACATTAATCTTTACCAGTTACACAGTGTTTAATGAAATTAAGGGTCTGGTGCTCATTCTTGCCTTGCTTAGTTTGCACACTTGCTACTTCACCTGTAGGACAAGGGAATCTGCCATCGGGAGATCAAAATAAAAGCAACACTCTAGGGAGAAAGCTGGAAACAACCCCAAAACTCAAAAGCGGGATCGTAGTTAAGTAAATTATAATGCATTCTTGGCATAGAATATTATGAAGCCTTATTAAAGTTGTTTAAAAAATAGATCTTCATCTTTTAGTGTACATACTGAAATAGTTATAGATACAAAATATGATAACTGGGATTTTTTCAAAATAATATAGGAGGGTGGGATAGGTATGAAAATATAGGTAAGACCACACCTGAGTCAACAATTGTTGAAGCTGGATGATGGGTATTTGAGATTTTAGTACATGATTTTGTCTACTTTTTATATGTTGAAAATTATCATAAAAAGTGAAGACTAAAAAAAAACCGTGTCTTAGGTATTTGGTATACAGCAAATGTTTGTGATATGCTTTTAAATTAAAAAAAAGAGTTTATAAAGCACTAGAGATGACACATATTTTTAAATATATGGTTAAAATAGATTTTATACATAAAATACATTTTAAAATATTTGATTATTATATGATTTACTATATGCAGAATAAACAGAGGAAGCACACCACAGTTTTGAGATGCCTAAATCCGGGTTTCTCAACCTCACCACAATTACACTTTGGGCTGTTTGTCGAGGCTGTCCTGTGCACCTAGGATGTTTAGCAGCACCCCTGACCTCTGCCCACTAGATGCCAAGATCATCCCTGCCCTCAGCTGCGACAACCAACAATGTCTCTGTGCATCACCCCCTGTCCCCTGTGAGGTCAAATGCCAGGTTCAGAACCAGTGGTCTAAATGGCAGAATTACAGAAAATTACTTTTGTTCTTTGTAGCTTTTAAAATTGTTGAATATGTACATATATATAAATCAGAACAATAACAAAAATGCTATTATACTAAAATATATTCACCTATAAGGAGAGAAATCTGGAAGTCTATGAAGAAAAGAACTACTTATATTAGAAAAGGGCTATAGAACAGATAGAACAGTGATCTTCCTTTCATTAAACCAGAGTCAACAAGCTAATAGTGAACCTCACTACAAAAGCCAATTCTTTAAAGCCTTAAATTACCCAAGATTAAAGATAAGGAGAGAATCTTAAAATCAGCAAGAGGAAAGGAGAAGGTTACCTACAAAGGAGTTCCCAGAAGGCTACCAGCTGACTTCTCAAAAGAAACCTCACACGCAAGAAGGGGCTAGGAAGAAGTATTCAAAGCATGAAAGTCAAGGACCTACATCCAAGATTCTATCCAGCAAAGCTTTCATTTAGAATGGAAGGGCAGATAAAGTGCTTCTCAGATAAGGTCAAGTTAAAGGAGTTCATCATCACCAAGCCCTTATTATATGAAATGTTAAAGGGATTTATCTAAGAAAAAGGAGATCAAAACTATAAACAGTAAAATGACAACAAACACAACTATCAACAACTGAACCTCAATAACAAAAACAAAAACCAAGCAAACTAGAACAGGAAGAGAATCACAGAAATGGAGATCACATGGAGGGTTGAATCAGTGGGAGGGGGTGGGGGAAAATGAGAGGAAAAGGTACAGGGAATAAGAAGCATAATAAGTAGGCACAAAATAGACAGGGGAGGTTAAGAATAGTATGGGAAATGAAGAAGCCAAAGAACTCATATGCATGACCCATAGACATGAACTAAGGGAGTGGGGAATGCTGGTGGGGTTGGGGGGGGCAGGAGAGAGTGGGATAAAGGAGAGAAAAAATTGAGACAATTGTAATAGCACAATCAATAAAATATTCTTAAAAATATAAAACTCACGAGTCCATCACCCACAAATCCAATAAAATACAAATCAACAGTATTTCAAGAATAATGTCAGGCTTCTTAAAATCTTCTCTCAGTGGAAAACTGCAGTAGGAAAGAGACTCAAGCCCACTATAGCCACCTTAAAGGAACTAATATGCACAGAAATACAAAGCTAGCTCAAGGTGTTAAGTTTTTTTATCAGATAAAACAATCTACTTTTAAAGATAAGTTTCAATGACAAGAGAAAGTAGCACATGGCCTATCCATCCACCTGAAAGGGCATCACTGAGCACCTGTTCCTGGTGGGGCTCTGAGCTGGCGTTCCAGCCATGAGCGCAGGTCTGTGTTCTCACCAGACATGTCACCCGTGTGCTTTCTAGAAATGGCGTGTCCGGGGAGCCGTGCCATCAAGCACCGCCACTCTTTGAGGAGAAGGTAACTCCACATGTTCATTTTATAAACCTACGACTCCAGTTTAGGTCCCTGAACCTTTCTTACTGTCAACTAAAAGTATTCTTTTAATCAGTACAGGTACCAAACCAAATGGTCAACATCTGAGGATTCACAGGTTTGAACCTCCCAAAGATTTCCATTTTAAGCCTGACTAAGGCTTCGCAGCCATAGCACACTAGAATGCATATTTCTATCCCATCCTCTTCTTTCACACTGATTCCTCTCCATGAAATCATAAACATTTTCCAGGTTCCTAAAGATTTTCAAGTTACCATTACTGAGGTCCCGTCCACTGACCTATATTATAGCTCTGCAGCCTCATTATCCGCAGTCCTGGTGGTCAGGGTTCTGCCCGGCTCACCCACCCAAAGTGAACAAGAAGACACTGTCTGAATTTTAAAAATACTGGTTTAATTTATTTTCTTGAAAGTAAAATGCATTGTTTTCTTTAAAGGAATAATATATATGACTGGTTCCAGAAGTTTGAAACAATTGTTCTTCACTAACAATTATTTTAAATGAAGTACGAAGTCATTTTGAGATCAACAGGAAGACCACAAATCACTGAGAAAAATAAAAAGGCATTTGAAATTAAGCAGCACAATTCTATATAATTAAAATGCAAACTTTAAAAATATATACTGAGAAGAAATACCATACATTGTCCTGGGTGATTATTTGTAGCCTTCAGAAAGTACTTTTAACTTAGCACAGAAAAGCCTTCTAGAACTACCATAAAACCGAAGAATCTATAGGTCCCTGCCTATGAAAACTAAATTTAGAAAGCAGAGACTTCTAAAGTGTTTTTTATTCCTGTTTTGTCAATTATTTCAACAATGATAATGACAAACTTATCTGTCAAATTCCGGCTAAGTGGTTAGGGTTTTTCTGTATGAAAACCCACCATGGACACAAGGTTACAGGATTTCTGCACAGGCACAAGAGAAACATGTATGCACAATGGAATCTGAAAACACTTGCTAGCAATGATGGATTTAAGTTATTAACAGATCAAAAAGAGATGGATGGCGGTTTGCTTTCCTTAATCTACATCATCATCTAGATCTATTTAAAGATATGTGGTGCACTAACAAACTTGGTTAAGGTTTTGATAAAATCAGTAAAAATAATCTGCCCCTGTTACACTGAGTCTGTATCGATCAATAAAATCACTTGTACAAGGAAAGTACTGTTAAGTACTGACAATCCCAGCCATTAATATTATTTAACACACTGTTCACAATCTTTAACGAGAACAAAGAATGTCTGTCTTGTGTTGTAAGCAGCACCTTCACAGATAGTGTTGCTTCTATAGGCTTCTACCGTGCTTTTTTTGCCATCCTTCTTTCACCACTAAACCCCTCCCCCAATGCATTATTAGGTCATGTTCTTTACTTCAGTTGCAGTTTAAAGGAAGTTCTTTGTAAGAGTGAAGCTGCCATTACATCCCTTCTCAACCTGTGAATTAAATTCAGAATGTAAGGTCCTGAGCTAAGGGATTAGATGGCCACTGGGAAAGCATGAGGCTTCGCTGCTACATTCTGAGTTTAGGCTTCATCAAGGCCTTTATCTTGTTAGTGGTGAATTAAAAGAGAAAATTTCAATTAGTCCTTGGCCAGAGTTGGATGGCTACGGACAGATATATGGGTCTGACTCAAAACCATGAAAACGCAAAGTAGAAGGGAAAAAAAGGATCACGATATTGTACACAGGAAATTTTTTACCTTTATAAATATCTATGATTATATGAGTGATAATAATGAGAAAACACCTTTAAGAAGTAAAAGTAACTTAGAGATGACTGTAATTCTAGGACCTTAAGTAGAAACCTGTTCTAAACTTAACCTTTGGTCACGATCCCAGAAGTGTATGGTAAGTCATGGTTTGCAATTTTGCTGCGATAAGCAAGAGGGGACCCCTTCTCTTGCAAGTGAACCTTGAAAACATTACAAACATGAATCTCAGTTCAGTTTAACTTAGTCTGTTATTCTCAGCTCAACAGTGCCTACCTCACAATTCTCATGAAGTGATTAAAAAAAACACAAAAACTTTGGGGGTGTGCATGGGACTTTGAGAAAAGGCCCCCCTAAAAGGATATTAATGGATAGTACTCTTTAATTAAAGTGAAGAAAAGATGGAAATATACAACTAAAAACCGGCTCTTGGCTATAAAACAGACATTTAGGTAATGTCGGGTAAAAATGTCACGTTTACAAGTGGTTTACATCATCAGAGTAAGTCCACGAATACATCCTAGTGTAGAAATACGACAACGTGCCTCACAAAATGGTTTAAGGGCGTGTTCCAACAGGACAGAAGCTGCCTATCAAGTCACAGAGAACAGTCCCCGAGGAACCGCCACGGTGGTGCTGATGCGCCTGCCTGACATAAGGCCCACATGCTTCTGGAGGTAACTGGGACCTTGTTTACGATTTTCATGTAGCAACAGGTGATGAGGCAACTGTTTGGGTAAACAGACCACCTGTCTATCCAATAATTTTTTATATAAAACACCATTCCAGCTTTTTAAAAGCAGTTTGCATTGCATAATTGTGAAGGGGAATCTTTAGGAAAGTAAAGAAACTAGTGGAAGAGAAAGATAACAGGCTGGAAAATATGCCCAGTGGAAGCAGGAAGGCAGCCTGCTTCGGAAGACAATGTCTGACTAGGCTCAGTGATGGGTGGTGGGGCTAAAAGGGTCAAAGGGAAGACACAGAGACTATTCTGTGAACCCCATGACATTAAGCCTACATACAGGCTGTGTAACAACAACAATAATGATAATAATAACAACAACAACAATAATAATAATGTTTAAAATAGCCATGATGCAAATTTTTGGAGAACTATCCTGTGGGCAGGTTGAAAGTCTACAGCACTTGTGTAAGAGTATGACAGACTACATTTTATAAAGGTAGAGGGGGAAAAGTGGGGACATCAGTAATAGCGGCAGCAACAACGGCAAAGGGTGTATGCTCCAGTACACCTGAGTTGAAACGCTCTATGTCTGACCAGTCACCTGCTGCCACAGGTGGACCCTGACGGAGAATCCTGCATAACCTCATTCCCACCCCCTGAATGAATAGGAAATGAAATTCACTGTCAAATAAACTCTTAGGGTCAGTAAAATAATAAAACGTGTTTCCCGAAACTTACCATTGTTTGAAAAATGTATAATAGGAAAGTATGTATGTCATTGCTCAGAGAAGTCTCCAGTGTACATGCTGGGAATATCTGGACAACTGAGAAGAGGAATTTAGCATCTGAACACTCACTAGCGATCAGATTTGCTTGGCAAGGAATCCTTAGGATTCTGAAAATGCCATATATACATAATTTTAAAAATGCATCACTGAGATATTAAGACAGTCGAGTCTACAGAAGCTGTAAGTTGACTACAAAGAGAAATCTTGATGGATAAACACTCACTGGCTCTGTCCCATGGGCAGGTTGTGAACCCTAACTGGTGAGCTCCAGATAAAGATGCTGGAGAATCCATCCCCAGGGGAAGGGAGAGTGAGAAATAAACGTCTTCAAAGATTTGTAACTAATGTTAATGGCTTTTGGGTGGTCCCAATAGCCCTTCAAGCCAAGAAGTCCCAGCTGACAGTATTCTCAAGTAATTGGCAAAAGCAAATAAAAATCTCTTTGTAGAAATCAAGTTCAACACTGGCTATAAAAAATTCTCAAAGGTAAAAGTGCTAGGAAATTGACTACTCTGCCAAACACCATAAAAATCCCAAATAAACGAAACACACTTGCACATATGCGATGAAGAAAGAAAGTACCATGAGTGAGATCCAGCAGAAACAACCGACAGGCAACTTAGACCGACGAAGACATCGGTTATTACAATGATCGGACTCAAAGGATGGAACAGGAAAATGGGGAAAAGAAAACTTTACAAAATATGATACCTGAGCATTTTCCAGAGATACTGAAAGGCACCTACATTCAGCTACAGGGAGTACACACATACATAAATCCTCCAAATATGTAAATTAAAAACATCTACAACTAATTATTGAACTACTGTAGTAAAAAGGTTCCACAATAAAATAGAAGAATGGCAGAGATAAAAGGATCATATAAATATCAGAGGATCATATAAGGATAAAAGGGTCATATAAGTCATATAAATGACAGGTTACTTTCAGAGGGCAAAAGTTTGAACATTTCTGTTTGTGAGAACTGATGTTTTACGACTTTTATTCTTTTCCATGTCTCCCAAAAACAAAGAGAAAAATTGTGTATCTTTTAAAAATAGAACCAAATTCTATCTTATGATTACCATATGGATTTGCTACATTCTTTTAAGATATACATTATGAAGTTTCGGTGAGTTTTTTTCTATATCTTGTAATGTTCTGCTACTTCATAATCCTAAGTATCAGTTCATCATTACTCATCAATTATTTCCAACTATGTTAAAAAATATTTGAATAAGAAGATTGAAGAATTATGGAACAGTCTAGAAGGATAATGAAATAAATGACAATCATTTTATTACACTTAAGTTTTCTTCTTAAAAAATGTTTTTCATTCAGTTTATTGGGGGTGACATTGGTTAATAAAATAAGCTTCACATGTACAATTCTGCAGTACATCATCTGTACACTGAATTGTGTGTTCACTCTTCCAAGTCAAGTCTCCTTATCATGTTGCCCCAAATTACTCATTATTTTACAGAGGTCTGAAGGTGTCATTTTTAAAGTTTTTTTTTAAGTTTCATTGAATATTGTTAAGTATTCAGCAATTTTAATTTTCTATCCAAAATGATAAAAAATTGACAAAGTGTTTCCCAAGTAACCCCTAAAAGCCTCAGCCAATGACTGCAGGGACAGACAGGCGTACGTACCACAGACCTCCGTTGTCCAACACCTGGAGAGCGCCAGCCACCCACATATTTGTAATAATTTTCAGTGTAACTTAACATTTAAATTTTGTCATAGCCACATTAAAAACATAAAAAGAAATGAATAAAACAAATTTTGTTTAACCCAATATATACAAAATGCAATTTCACATGTAATCGTTATAAAAATTATTGAGATATTCTCCATTCCTTTTTGTACTATGGCTTTGAAATCTGTGTAATTTTTTACATTTACAGAACATTTTAGACTAATCACATTTCAAATGTTCAATAGCCATGTGGGACTGGTGGCTCCCATAACGTACAGCAAGACTGGTCAGGTAAATGAAACCCCAGATCATGACTCTTCAGATGATACCGTCCATGAATTTTCTCAAACTCAGGAGTCAGAGAGGAAAAGGGCAATTTGGTATTTATTCTCTTGGAGCTGCTCATTCAACAGGAAGAATTTTACCATATTATTTTGCATCAAGCAGCTGGACCATTTTATTTTGCTAAAAGAACATGGAGTGGTATTCTTTCCCATTTTATGATGGTTGTATACCAAGATTTATCTGACAACATTATTTACTAGACACAAGCAAATAGAAAGGCAAGTGGAAGGAAGTAAATAATTTATAAATTTTTTAAATTCTTTGATTTAGTCATTCTACTTGGTTTATAAACCTAAAAATGAAAACATTTTGCAATTATGCTGCAAAGATATTAGTGACCATCTCTTCAAAAAAACTATTAACCATCAGGTTTCCCAAAGTATTGGATTTTATCAATCATATCCAATAAGAAGAACCATAAGCAATGATAAACTAGAACCTATTAGAAGTACATTTAATACCTGGAATCAGTAATTGTAAGATAGTTTATGTTTCAGGCTCATGCACATTAAGTGATAATCTGTTAGGTACACTGTTCAAAGGCTGTTGCCCATTTAAAAACCAGAAAAATATGGACTAAGATTTTGAATTTGCTATGTTGCAATTCTTATAAAAATTCTAATAAAGTTGTCTTTTACTCCCTCTGAATTTCTGTAAATTATTAATTTAGAATCTTAATATTATAGAAAACTAAAAATAGTCCACCAGATTCTGATGGTTATGAGTGATTATCATTTTTTTCAGGGAAACTGAGATTAATGTGTCTAAAGAGATAAAATAGCGATTTGAAAATATGACCAAAAAACATTTAGACAGATTTGAAAAAAGTAAAAAAGAACTCTTAAAATAAAATATATATATATTATTAAAATTTAAAAGTCAATGAATGAACCTCCACTTCCAATAAGATGGACTAGATGTACTCTTTCTTCTTCCTCTGCTAAGTAGAAGTAAAACACTGGGATTTATATATAAAGCAAACATAAAGAGATTATAAAAGGTTAAAGGAAGAAAGAAGACCCAAGGAATGACACAGTGGTAAGTTTTATCTTACCTGGGGTTTTTGTTCTACCTCATGCATCTCAACTTGGAGCAGAAAAGCCAGCAACCAGGAAATGCCAAGAGGTGTAAACAAATAAAGTACCAATAAAGCTTGTTTCTTTTAGAAAAAGAATTGTATAAGAGATATCCTAGTGAAACAGAAAGCCGTTAGACACTGACCACTCTATTCCTGCCAAACACCACAGAATAAACTGTCACTGCCTCCAGTCGTGCCAGCAAAGGTCTCGTGGGAAGCCTAGACCTAGTGCAGAAACACTCATGAGGGTGTACGAGGCACCCAATGCCAGGCGATGTAAGAGAAGGCCAAGTAAGGACTCAGGGCTTCCATCCCCATGAGCCAGTAATGCACTCCCTCCATGCAGTCAGTGGAGACCACACAGAGCTGCTGGAACTCCCTTCATCTCAGCAGTAATGAGGAGCACCCTTCCTACTCTGAGTGTCAAGGAAGGCAAGCGGGGAATTCGGTCTTCTACCTGCACCTGGCAGAGATGAGGTGGACTCCCATCCCCCCACTTCCCCCAGACTGCGCAGTATCAGAGAAAGCCAGTGAAAACAGAAGGTTTAAACACATTGATTCAGAGTCTCACAACATAATGCAAAATTACCTAGGATTCCAACGGAATCATTCAATATACTAACTCCAAGAAGATCTCAAACTGAATGAAAAAGACAGCCAATAGATGCTAATACTGAGATGACAGAGATGATAGAATTATCTGACAATGATTTTAAGGCAGCATGATAAAAATATTTTACTAAATAAATATGAACATATGTGAAACAAATGAAAAGAGAAAAATTCAACAACATAATGAAATATAAAGTCTCAGCAAAAAAGTAAAAGCTATGTATAAAAAAAGGATCAAACAAATTTTAGAGCTGAAAAATACAATAACCAAAATAAAAAGGTCAGTGAACGGGTTAAACAACAGATAGAAGAAACTGAATACAGAATCAGTGAGTTGAAAGACAGAACAACAGAATTTATTTAACCTGACCAATGGAGAGAAAACAGTCTAAAAAAAATGAACGGGGCCTCAAGGCCCTGTTGGGCTACAATGAAAACTCTACATACCTGTCATCAAAGTCCTACAGGGAGAGTAGAAAGGGAGAAATCAAAACATTACTTGGTTAAAAAATGGTTAAAAACTCTGGGATCTGGAAAAAGACATAAACCTATAGATTCAGGAAGCTGGGAGATCTCCAAACAGGAACAACCCAAAGACACACACACCAGACACAGCATCATTAAACTTCTGAAAACTAACGGCAAAGATAAAATCTTAAAAGCGGCCATTTGAACGCAACACCTGATATAATAGATGGAAAACAATTTATATGACAATGGATTTTTTAAACCAGAAATCATGGAGCCAGAAGGAAATGCACAGTATTTCCAAGTGCTGGGGGAAAAAGAAAAAAAACAAAACTTTGTTAACCCAGAATCCTATATCCAGAGTAATCAGACTTGAAACATTCTAAGATCCTTGTAATGTTCAAGAGGAAACTAAAGATAACAGTTATCCACTAAAAGAACAGATATAAACAGAGGGAGAGAAATGGAAAGAGAAAAGGGAGGAAATGTGACAGCAGTTCAAACATGGGCAAAAAAAACCCCCAAAACCCCTTAAAAACAGAAAGGGGGTAATAGAAAGCACAGATAGTTGAACTAAGCGTAATCATATCAGTAACCACGAAAATATAAGTGGGAAATTTTTAACACACCTTTTTTAAAAAAATAGCACAATTAAGTTATAGGATACTGGAAGAGCGTGCTTAACAAACTGCATGTGGTTATATACAGCGCACCGTACTTTAATTAGAGCATGCACATTTTGAAGCACACATGGTCAATTTAAAAAAAAATGCTTCAACGTGGTGCTGAAAACGTTAAAAATATGATACTCTTTGATCCAGTGCAGACTGCTGACCCAGTGGAACTTTATGCTGTACTGTGTAATTTAAAGATCGAGTGAGGGGAAGATTCTCAGATAACAGACTCTTCTGAAGATAGCATCCTGCAACTGTTGTACGACAAACTACCCTCACCCCCCAGCTGTGGAATTGTTTTCTTTAAAAGAACTATTTTTTAAGAATTTACAGTAGCTTACATTATCCTTAGTCAGGATTTCTGTGAGCTGTTTATGTTTAGCTCCCAACACTCAATGTACATTTACTTACTGCTCACTCCTTACAAAAAAGGTGAAAATATAAACAACTGTTCTCAAGTAAGTGACATAAGACGTGGGTACCTTTCTCAGAAAGAGAAATTGCATACAACTGCAACAAATGGAACGATTGATGTACGCAAAATTCCTGTAAAATGTCTTTGCCTGAAAATCATGCCAGTTTGTAATTCATGTCATTACTAAAGAAAGGAGAGAGACCCTGCCCCTTACATCAGCCTCAAATAACAAGTGAAGCCATGAGTAAACCTCAACCTCACCCACCATTTGTTCTTTCTTTTCTCAAAGATTATGAATCTTCGTCTCGGACAAGGAAATTCTGCCAGCTATGTCAAGAGTGTTTCTCTCATTCTTTGTACAGGGTCACCTTGTACTCACCCTTGACTCACCTTTTCTACCTACAGGCTCACATCCTCCAGCTTAGGGAGACTTACAACTATTTGTCCTTTGATTCCCTCCCCTACCTGTGTATTTTCCCTTCTTGCTTCTCTCTGGGACTAGAGAGAGAAGTAAGACATTAGACCTGGAAGCATCCTCTAGGGCTCTTACCTTCTGTTGGAGAGTTTTTGTACCTGTACTTTATGGAAGTATCCTAACCACACAGCAGCTACTGAATGTTTTCAATAGGATAAGACAATAATTCTAAAACTCGTGTGTGTTCTCTGATTTTTCCTTTTCCACAGTATCTTAATGTCATCTTTAGACTTAATCCCTTTGTGAAACTTGGTTTATTTTTATTTAAATCATTATTTTTCATCACCAAAGAGGATTTCTCCAGGAAAAAGAAAGGATTGCATTTCAGAACCTAGGACTTGGTGAGCCACATGCCAATTCCTGTTAAATCAATTTTTAAGATATATTTTGTGTCCTGAATTATCTTTCCTGAAGAGTCAGGATTTTAGTTCATACTACTTGTTTTCTGCAAGTGCCTGGTTCTCCTTGGTTATCAGATCTCACTGAAAAGCAGCCTGGGCGCTTTGGGTGGGTTTCCTCTGTTGCCCCGTCAGCAGCAAGCTCGCCACACGCCTCCGTACAAGTGTGAAGACAGTGTCGGTGCAGCATGCAGCCTGCCAGGCTTTGCTGTGGGGGTTGTCAATCTGGGGGCCCCGCTAGCCTCACAGAAGCCTTAGCTCTCCTCAGCCAATCTGTTTAATACAGGGTCCAGCAGAAGTAAGGCCTGCTTGAGTGTGGTTGGTGGGGTAATAATATGGGTGTAACAATTTATAGTTTTAATTTGAATATTTCACCTAAAGTGTCATAGGGTGTGCTTGAGTGTGATAATGTTATGTTACAGAGCTATATGCTTATGATTTTGTAATAAAAGATTTTGCAATAAAACGGGGGTGTTATTTGTGCTGAACCCTGTGTTTTGTATTGTTTTGTTTTTAGGAGAAAAGTCATCATTTTTTTTCTGCCTGGTCATAAACATTAAGCTGCCTATATGCCGTACAAAGTAGCCTGGGCACCTGTGCCAGTCACACAGCCTGAATGAAACCACTTGTTTTCACTTTCACCACTCACCTTGGCCGCTACCTGACCTGCCAATCCTAAGAAGCTCTCCACCACAGCACATGTCATACGGCGGAGTTGGGACTGCTGCTTTCTGCTCTGTGTTGCACCCACTCACACACTCCCAGGGCACTGCATCTTCCAGAAAGCTGTCAACAATTTTTCTTCCTTTGATGATCCCCTCTTTCCCCTGCTCATCCACTACTTAACTGTTGAGATTTATTCCTTCTGAAGTTTTTATACTTTTATTTCAGTGGGATCTCAAGAAAGATGGGAAGTATTCTCAAAAATGAACATCAACTTATATAAAATATGTTTAATGATCGAATCAGGCTTGGAAACCCCAATTAATTTATTAAGATTTTTGCTTCTATGCAGATGACTTAACACAGAAAACTGACACATTCTCATAGGATGTAAATATTCAAGTTATAGATGGAAAGAATCACCAATCTACTGATCTATCAAGGAAGCTGGGGCATAGATTAGTCCATTAAATTGTGTTAGCTGATGATTATAAGGTCTTTCTCTTCACTATTATTATTATTATTCCTAAGTAAAATCATATGTCAAGGCTGAAAAATTTCCCCCGACTTTGAAAATCTACAATTTATAATGAAAAGAATCAGTACTAGGTGTTAAGAAACTAAAATCTCAGCCCAATCTCTAATGAATATACTCCAGGAAGTGAGGCAAGTTTCTTTACACCAGTAGACCTTAGTTCCTCCATCTCTAAAATACAAGAGTGGTGCGGGCCGCCTTAGGAAATGTTTGCATTCGCCCATGGACCAAGCTGCTCCTCGGCCAGGAGGAAGGGCGATTTTCTCTGACCCTCTCAGGAGCTAATCTGCCTGTTTTATGGGCAGGGAACTGAGGCCAGTGGGATGGTCATGAACATAACCAAAGGGCAGAAGGCAAGCTGGACTAGAAAATATCTATGTGCCATATGAGCTGAATATGGTATGGCTTTGGAGTATTAATACTTTCTCGGGTTTAAGGGCCAGAACCGGGCCAGCCCAGCTAGCTCATGCCCGGAAGGGTTAGGGGCAGGACGGCGTCTGCTGAGAAGTGCTGGTGACACACACACCCTGGAGTCTGACACAGGTGTAAGTTTTCAGAGTGAGTGGAATTCTAACTGGAGTTACACAGGTAAGCAGAAGGAACAGTAATAACTGTCATCTTTTTTTTTTCCTAGTTTTAAACACTTTTTATTTTAAAGGAACTTAATCACCAAAAGTTATCAAGAAATGACACTTCAGCCAGGGTTTTTACTTCACTTGGGTAAAGCATTCACACTCATCTTTACAATTTCCATCTAATTTCCACTGCCTGCAAATTTAATCTGGTGCAACAGGGAGAGAAAGCTCCTTTGAACTAGATGGGAATTTTTTTTAAAGACAACTAAGCACTACTAGAGCCATCTTATGGAAGAAATCAAACAAACTTTTTGGCTAACCCAATACATACTGAGTAACTTTTTAAAAATTGTATTTTATTGATTATGCTATTAAAGTTGTCCTGACTTATCCTCCTTTGCTCGCCTCCACCCAGCATCCCCTCCTCCCTCGGGCAATCCCCACACCATTGTTCATGTCCACTGGCCATGTGTATAAGTCATTTGACTACTCCATTTACTACACTGCACTTCATATTCCCGTGGCTGTTCTGTATCTACCGACTTACACTTCTTAATCCCCTCCCCTCTTCACCCATGGTGCCCTACCACCCTCCCATCTGGCAACCACCAACACACTGTCCCATACCCATCATTGTGTCTCTGTCCTTCTTCTTTGTTTTTTAGATTCAACTATTTTTGTCATTTTATTGTTTATAGTTTTGATCTTTTTCTTAAGTGAGTCCCTTTAGTATTTCATATAGTAATATCTCAGTGATGATGAACTTTAGTTTCTTCTTGTTTGGAAAGCTCTTTATCTGCCCTTTGATTATGAATGAGAGCTTTGTGGGGTAGAGCCATCTTAGCTGTAGGTCCCTGCTTTTCATGACTTTGAGTATTTCTTGCCAATCCCTTCTAGCCTGCAAAGTTCTTTTGAGAAATCATCTGATAGTCTTATAGGAACTCCCACGTAGTTAACTAACTTCTTTTCTCTTGTTGCTTTTAAGATTTTCTGTTTATCTTTAACGTTTGGCATTTTAATTATGATGTGTCTTAGAGTGGGCCTCTTTGCATACACTTTGTTTGGGACTCTGTGCTTCCTGGACTTTCATGTCTATTTCCTTTACCAAATTAGAGAAGTTTTCTTTCATTATTTTTTGAAATAGACTTCCAATTTATTGCTCTTCTCTTCTCCTACTGGCATTCCTATGATGCAAATGTTGGAACACTTGAAGTTGTCCCAGAGGCTATTTAGACTATCCTCATATTTTTGAATTCTTTTTTCTTCTTCTTGTCCTGATTGGTTGTTTTTTGCTTCCCTATGTTCTAAATCATTGATTTGATTCTCAGCTTCATCCATTCTACTGTTGTTTCCCTGTAAACTGTTCTTTATTTTAGTTAGTTTATCTTCGTTTCTTACTGGGTCTTTGTTATGCTGCTGAGGTCCTCACTAAGTTCCTTGAGCACCATTATAACCAGCATTTTGAGCTCTGTATTCAATAGTTTACTTATTTCTGTTTTGTTTAGCTATTTTTCTGGTTTTGATCTGTTCTTTCATTTGGACCATGTTTCTTTGCCTCCTCATTTTGGCAGCCTTCCTGTGTTTGTTTCTATGGATTAGGTAGAGCTGCTTTGACTCCATGTCTTGGTAGTGTGGCCTAGTGGAGTAGGTATCCTATAGGGTCCAGTAGCACAGCCTCCCCTAATACCGAAGTTGGGCACTCACGGTGCATCCTTTGGGTCGGCTGAGTACATCCTCCTCTTGTAGTGGAGCCTTTGTTACTATTGACAGGTCAATGAGAGGGATTTAGCCCAGTCAGTCAGCTGTAAGGACTGGCTATTATCACTGACCACCACCTTCTGCCCTCTGTGGAGGATCAGTTGTGCAGGAGCAGGGTGGCAGTGTTCTGACATGGTCTGTAGCTGTCCACTGGATATGCTGGTCCTGAGGTTTCCTGGGTCATACAGGCCAAGGTCAACCCCCACTTGTGTTTTCCCTAGGGTGCCCTGCCTGAGCTTTAAAGCAATCTGAGATGGCTGCTACTTCTGCTGGACTTGGAGATTCCCAGGTGAAGCCAAGCTGTGAATCTTAGTTGGCTGCTCCCAGTGTAGTGCCTGATGTTCACGGAAGCCAGTTCTTGCTTGTTTGATAGGACTCAGGAAGTAGTGAAGCATGAGCCAAGACCAGCCATTCATACAGAAAAGCAGCTTGGGATGGCCCACAAGGTGGGTGGGACAGAGTTTCTGGGGATCTCTAAGAAGGGTCAAACAGTGTTAGCCAGGTGGATGGAGTGTCAGCTATGGCACCAGCTTCCCACCTCTGTGGGGGGAGAATTCAGAAAAGGGACAATGGCTTCTCTTTACCTTGATGCCAGATACTTCAGCTTCTCCCTGTTTATCACTGGTGCCTTTTAAGCTCTTGCCCTGGTGCTGGAGCTCAAAGGGAGCGAGTCTGAGTTGGTGAGTCCATGTGTGGGTTCTTTAAGAGGAATTACTTGGGGCTCCAGAAGTTTCTTCCATGGACTCAATACCCACTGGTTTTTGCAGCCAGAAACTGTGGGGATTTATCTTCCTGGCACTGGGACCCTGGGTTGAGGGGCCTGGTGCAGGGCGGAGACTCCTCATTCCTGAGATATCTCTCCCAAATTTTTATCCACCACATGTGGGTGTGGGTCCAGCCCGTTCCGCACCTGCACCCCTTGTACCAGTCTGGATGGATGTGGTTTCTTTAATTCCATAGTTGTCAGACTTCCATTCAACTCCATTTCGTAGTTGTCAGACTTCCATTCAACTAGATTTCCAATGTTCCTGAGTGATGGTTGTTCTACACTTTAGTTTTAATTTTGATGTGGTTGTGCAAAAAGGCGAGAGCCATGTCTTCCTCCCCGCCATCTTGACTGGAAGTGACATCCACAGGGATTCAGTTGACAACAAATTGAATACTAACTGCACAATAGGAAACAAGCCCTCTCAGTACTTCAACCGCATCTCTCAAGCCGTTTCTGAGACTAGAGAATTCTAAGCTCCATTTGACTGTCACTGTAAACTCCTCTCTGTGCCAGATGATTTTAGCCGCATATTTATATTCGAAGTACAAACAACTTAAAATGTTTACACTGTGCAGTAATGGAAGTCATGTGTCAAATACAATGGGAGGAAAAAGAATAAAGCTTTCTTCAAAACTAAAGCTTGAAGATCCACAGGATCTTTAGAAAATCTGCCTTACAAATAAGAACACATTGTTTACCTACACTATTTAATTATAGAGAACATGCATTTTTACCCTTTGCATACAATGTTTAAAGTCTTGTGTTTTAGTTTTTGGTTTGGTTTTACTCTGCAGTATTGCCTGAAGCTCTGGATGTCTATTAGCTCCATATCCATACTCTCAAAGCACACAGCCACACACTTTCCTATTGTTTGTGGCCCCAATTCCTTTAATCTCCCACTCCCAGGGAGAGCCAGTGAAGAACTCACCACCACGTGCAAAAGCAGAAGAGCAGAAACAGTAAAGAGAGCCCTCCTCAGATGCTCTGGGGGCTGCCAGTTGTCTGCTTTCCTATCCAAGCAGAGTAAAGACCAGGAAAACTACAGAAGGCCAGGAGAGACTGACTCAGCATCTGTCCACAGGGAGAGAGTCCTCTGAATCTATCACTAATACAAGCCTTTAGTGACAGCTTCTCCACAGCCTCTAATCACCAGCTATTCAGGTAAAATCACTCAGAAAAGTTCTGTAGAGGAAATAGTATGCTGGCTTAACACAGCTCTCAGCTGCCCTCCTGAACAGAACCCAACCCAGGGTCAGTGCTAAAGGGGTCAGGAAGGTATCAGTGGAAGAAGACAGTCATGGCTGCCAATAACTTTGATGTAGCATGTCTTACATAAGAATGGATCATCATGGTAAATTCATAACTCTTAGGTGAAATCCAGCTTTTCTTTGAGAGCCAAGACTCCCCAACCCCTCATCTCATACTACCTCGGGCCTTCTCATGTGTCAGCCTCTGAAGTAGACTCAGGTGTCCTGTCTGAACACACAGCTGCCACAGGCTGCACCCACCCCCCAACCTCATCTCAGTGCTCACCCTGGGCTGTGTCCCTTGGATAATGATGACCACAGTGAATAGTCACCTGAGCCCTCTAGGTGTTTTTGTTTTAAATCCGAGAAGCTGACACTCTCCTCTTGCTCTTTCTGTCACTCAGCAGAGACAGAGAACTTCTGTCTACCTTATTTTGGTAATTCTGTTTGCAATTCTCAGTGCAAAAAAAAAGCAACCTACTGCATTCTTTTAAAAACATAAATTCTGGTTTTCAAAGAAGTTGGCACTTCATTAGAAGCAATTTGTATACACTCATTCTCAATTTGATTCCAAAGATATATTAGCCAGGCCCACTAGAAATTATTTCGTTTCTCTCACTGTCTCCCCAACACCCAAAACTTAAAGGGAATACTATGAGAAAGCAATAAATCTATTTTGTAGAGCTGAACTAAAAAACAACAACAATGGACAGATGCTTTTGACATCAGTTTTTACCTTTATACTAAAATTCCACTTCCTTGATCCACCTAACCAATTTTAAACAGAACCTGATTAAAGCTGAAAGAACCAGCTAACCACATATCTATCATTTTAAACTTTATTTTAATCTAGAGTGTTTGGTTGCTTCTTACCTTTTGTATTTCATCCATAAGCCATGAGAAAAAAAATATTGAGCTAAATGATTACTTAAACTGCATTATATTAATTGAGAGTGTAAACACATCTTACCTGCAAATATGTTTCCAGACCCTGTCGTCGTTGTTCCAACACTTTTGGGACCCAGTTTCTCACATGTTTAGAAGGGATTTCTGGAGTTTTGATACATTTCTTAAGCTATAAAGACAGAAACAAAAAAACACATAGAAAGTGTCTCGATTATAAAGACATTATGAGGGGAAGCCAATAAAAAAAAGTAAACTGTTATTTCCAATAAAAAGATAGAGGAAAATAGAATAACACTGAAATTTTCAAAAAATTCTTTACTTTGCTGCCCTAAATGTTTAGATTTCAGAATAAAACTTTTGTCTTTTTGGTAGTTCTTGCTATTGTTGTACATCATCTGTATTTCAAAGTGGATTTTTTTAAAAATTAAATGTTGAGTAAATAAATTTTAAAAAGTAAAAAGTTTATAGTTTTCCAAATTAATACAATGAAATTTTGTTTACATGAAGTATTTTTCTGATGAAAAGTCTCTCTACATACTTTTAACATAAAAAAAGCAAAACAAAATGCCATTGTTCATGCTCATCACACTGTAAATGCCATGTGAGCTAGACCACATCATCTGGAGAGTTTCCTGAAAGTGTCATAATAAAACGAACTAAAAATCAGATAGACTGATCCTTCCAACATTCCTAAGAATTAGGTCCAAATTCTGTTCATGAAAAACGAATGATGGTTCTCAGCTAAGCCTTCTGGACAGCAGTTTTAAGGGATGATATAAAGAAAAAAGTTACAGTGGAAGTTGAGGTAGAAATACCTGTGTTAGGTGTATCCTACTACAACCACATCCTAAACCTGTAAATACTACCTTACCAGTCAAGGTACTTTGCATATCTGATTAAACAATGAAGAGATTATTCTAGACTATCCAGCCAGGCTCAATCAAATCACAAGAAACCAGATAAGAGCAAGGCGGGAGGGTCCCAGTCAAGGAGAGGTTGGGAGAGGCTTGCTCTGACAAAGAAGGGAGGGTCAGGACCCCCAGGCAACCTCTGGAAGCTGGAGGAGTGGGAAGGAATGGGTTCTCTCTCACAGCCTACTGACACCTTGATTTTAGCTCAGTGAAACTCACTTTGGACTTCTAACCTTGAAAAGTATAAGGTAAATTTGTGTTGTTTTAAGCCACTAAATTCACGCTAACATGCTACAGCACCAATAGGAAACTAACACTGTCCCCAAAATGGAACGAATTAAAATATTCTAATTGAAAACTTGGAAAACCTACTGAGATTATTCCTTTACTACACATGCAAAGAAACAGTAAAAAAATCTCCAAGAAAATGAACAGTCAAACCCCAGCAGCTAAAACTGTAATACAAAATTCTTCCCATGCATAAGTATTTATTCACCATTAACCATTCTAGGCCAAAATTTGTTGCACATCATAAAAAAAAAAAAAGAAGCCTTTGTGCATTTCGAAGATCAGTGCAAGATGCTAGGCTGGACCTGTGTTGCCTCCTTCCTCCACACCTCAAGTGCCATTAAAAAATGACAGTGGGAAAGTGCTGGCTGAAAGTCCAAACCCATTTTTCTTATCGTACTCACCAACAGAACTATCTTATTGAGAATAATAATGAATTCTGCTAGGTTTAGCTAAGAACCGAAATTTTCCAAACTCCCTTGCAGAGAGTGGAAGCCAAAGGTAATCAGAAGTCGCTGAGAAAAGTTCTTCATAGAAACTTTTTTAAGGTGGCGCAAACTCAGCTGGCTTTTTCTTTCTACCGTACTCATGACCATCTGCCATCATGAGGCCGCTCTCAAGATGGGAGCCAGATGGTCCAGTTGACTAGACAGAGAGAAAGGAGGAGCCAGTGTGCCCGACAGCCTCATGGAGCTGCCACAGCTGCAACCTGCCTGCCTCCAGATTTCTTTCTTTTCTTTTCTTTTCTTTCTTTTCCTTATTTGTTTATTTTTAGACAGAGGGAAAGGGAGAGAGAAAGAGGGAGAGAAACATCAATGTGTGGTTGCCTCTTGCACCCACTACTGGGGACCTGGCCTGCTACCCAGACTTGTGCCCTGACTGGGAATTGAACTGGTGACCCTTTGGTTTGCAGGCGGGCACTCAATCCACTGAGCCAATTAGCCAGGACTCCAGACTTGTTTTTTAACAGGATAAAACTACACCCCTCCAACATTCTTTTAAAGGTTACTGCTACTTGGACTTTTTTTTAAACTCAAATTTAATCCTGGTAGATTTTTTTTAAAAAGGAAGAAAGAAAAAGAAGGAAACCAAAGGGAATAGGACACAGAACAATGAACAGAACAGGACAGGGAGAAAGGGACAAAAGAGAGAGAGAGATTAACAAACTTCTACAAGACAGAAAGCAGAAGCATGTCAATGAAGAAAAGAGGGCAGGGGAAGCCCCAGTCCGGACGTCCTTGGGAAAGGGACGACACTGGGTGGGACTCCAGCCTTCTCAGCAGCTCCGAGAGGCTCTGTGCTCGAGAGCGGCGTAAAAGCAGGTGCTGGACCACACCTGTGCCACAGCACACGCTGTCTCCACCCACCACAGTGGAGTGACCGGCAGCCTGGTTTTACCCCTCACACACACACTCCACCCCATTAAAAAAGGGTTAATATCCCTAAAGAAAATGTATGAAGTGTTGGACAAGGGTTTTGCCATTCGAGTCATACTGGTTCTCATGGAGTCCCCCGCCTAATACCTGGCTCTCTCCCCTCATTCTCTACACTGAGGCCCTTTAGTACCACACCTTACAGAAGGACCACACTTATACACACAAAGCAAAGGATCCAGTGACAAATACCCAGAATAATTAATCTCATTGGATGGGTAATCAAGGACCACTTTCATGGAAAAGCAGCACTATGGAAGGGAAAAGACAAGAAAAACAAATGGGACAACTAATCCCAAAGGAAGAAACATAAATCAAATAGCAGAAGAAATCTTTAAAAATTCTATTAGTATCTTCAGGGAGATTTGAGAAGATATGGCTTGTATGAAACAAGAGGAGGTTGTTATAAAAAAGAAACAATCAGAGACTAAGAAAGAGACACTGGGAATTAAAAAACATGACAGAGAAATAAAAAAATTAAAGGAGGCAGAATATAAAATGATAGAAGTCGCTCAAAGCCTAGAATAAAGAACATGAGAGAAAAGGTAGGTGAGAAAAGATAAGGCATGTACAGAATGAATCCAGGAGATTTTCTATAAAATTAATAAGCCTCCCATAAAAAAAAAGAAAAAATTCTTAAACAAAAATATTTTTCATATGGCTTCGTGCATTGCCTTCAGATTAAGAACTCATTGAGCACCTGCTTAATACGAAACAACAACCCATACTAGTGACATTTACCTGTTGAGATTTCAGAATATCAAGGACAGAGAAGACAGGAAAAAATTAGGTGGCAAACGAAGGGAGCAGAACTGCAGTGGCAACTGACTTCTCCTCAGCAGCAGCGGATGCTAGATCGGTGCTTCCGGAACCAGCCTCACCGCCAACCAAGTGAGAGAGAACAAATGCATTTGCAGATGTTCAAGGACTTGAAGAGTTTACCTCCCGTGTCTTTTTTTTAAACAAAGTTGAACATGTAATTCTAGGATTAAAGCAAGAAGGAGAAAAACAGGGTCTGTCCTTGGGGCTCTACCCCATCAGTGTGGGGAAGGGAACTCCGGGGACAGCTGAGCACAGCAGCCTAAAGAAGTGGTGGTCCAGGCTAGAGCAAAAGGCCAGGGGATTGGAGAGGGGGGCCTACTGGAAGATGCTTGATTTGATGCAGTAGGTGGTAAGGAAGAGGATACATTTTAGGATTTGTTAAATAAAGTGCATTATTCTTTTGTCTATTAAAAAAAATAAGTTCCAGGGAAAGCAAAGATTCCCTGAAGAAGGTCATGGAACAGAGACGCTAAACCCTTCCAGTACTAGAGAGACTCATGTACCTAGAAAGAGACAATAAAAAACCAACAAGTTATTAAGACAGAGTGAGGGCTGATAGTAACCGGAGGGGATGTGTGTTGGGCAGCTGGGGAAGGCGGGTGCGAGGCTGGGATGTCTGAGCTGGGACCTAACTCGTGCTGGGAGGGAGCCAGCAAAGGAGTTGAAGAAGGAAGGTTGCAGCAGAGACAGAGCAATGGAAAGGGAGGCCCAGGCTTGGTGTTCAAAACACAGAAGGAAGGAGACAGGTTCAGAGAGGTGGCAGCTTCAGATGCTGGGGAGCCTTGTAGGCCAAGGTGGGATTTGCACATCATTTTAACCAAGTAGCAAACTGAATACCGTATTGTGCTGTGTATATATGTGCCCCCACATTTTTGTGCACATCATACACAGGATTATTCCACCCATGACATGAAGTCATCATACCCATATATAATGTGTATCCTTATTTTTCCCTCAGAACTTTGGGCAAGAAAGTGTGCATTATAATGGCAAAAATAGGTATCTTGAGCAATGGAATGGCCTGATAGAACTTTTCCTTAAGAGACCATGCTCAATTATACCAGCGAGATGGACTATGGGGGGCTGGAGTCACGGCAAGGAGACCTGTCCAAAGCTCCTGCAGAAGTCCAGGTAAGAGATGATGGTGAACTGGACTACGGTCCTGTCGGTGGGGGTGGGAGGAGGAGAAAGCTGCGGAAGTATGGGGGAAGTAGAGGTGACCAGAACGATTTCAAAACTGTCACTGTTTTAATGTTTTCAACATCGCCGGGCAGCCATATCTTGGGTGACCTGCCTGTTGTTACTGAAAGGTGGCAGAGTACCAGGTTTTGGCAGAGAACACTAGTTATCTCCCCCAATCCACGGTCCCTCTCTTCTACAGAAGAGAGTTCCTAATTTTCAGCTGAGTACCTGATCACCCAGAAAATAGGACACATTGCCCAATCTCCCTGGAAGCTATGTGTGGTCATGTGACTGCATTCTGGTCAAAGGCATGTACAGACATGGATATGTGGCCTTCAGGAAATGGTCTTATAGGGAAGGACTCTCTCCTTCTTTCCTTTCCAACTTCCTATGGGGTGAACTGCCCACGTCATGGCTAGACCTGCAGCGGTCACCTTCAACCATGAGGTGGAAGCCTCATGTTGAGACCAGTAAAGCCACAAGAGCCTCGGTCCCTGATGATCATGAAACTGCCACACTAGCCCTAGACATTATGTGAGAGGAAAACAAAGGTGGGTCTGTTAATGGCACCATTATTTTGGTTCTAGAGTCACTTGCAGCCTAATCTAATCCCATGTGAGTACAGACATGGCTGACACTGCCAAGTCAGTACCGACTACCTCCTTCCTCTTACAGAAACATCCCGATGCCATTCAGTGTGCCAACATAGAGAGCAAAAAAACTCAATTTCCCAAGTTCCCTTGTAATTAGAATGGCCACGTGACCCAGCTGTTAATGAAATGTAGTGTAAGTCTACTGGGTAGGGTTCCTGCTTTCCTCAAAAATAAGCAAACAAAACAATGGGGGCGCTCCTACCCTCCAGAAACGTGGAAGCCACGTCCAGAGGGACAACGGCTGCGTTGTAACCGGAGGCTGAAAGCCGTGTGCTCAGGGAAACAAGCTGAGGCAGAAAGGGGCTTGGATCATGGGTGGTGCGGAACTGCTACATCAGTCTGGATGCCTCCCTTTTGTTTTCTTGAAATGTGAGAATAATTAATCTCTTACATTTAAGAGAAGTTTCTATGATATTTAGTCAAGTTTCTATGATATCCCACCAAAGATACTCCTGACGTAAAGGAATTCATTGTGCAGTACTAACTTTGAGTGAGAGAAGCCCAGTAGGTGTCCAGGTGGAGGTGATGTGTAGACAGTTGGAGGTGAGTCTATAAACCTGTAAGTCGGAATACGTGAGTGGTACTTAGAGCCATGGAGCTAGAGGATAGGACACTGGGAGTCAGGTACAGATGAAGGAAAAGGGCTGAGACAGGCAGAATCCTAAGGTTGCTCCCAAGATTCCTGCCTCCTGGTGTACATGCCTGCATAATCCCTTCCCCTGGGTGCAGGTAGGACCCATGAATAGGATGACATACTCACTTTCTTGATTGGGTTACATTATATGACAAGCATTGCATTATATGACAAGACAGTCACTTTCCTGAGCACATTACATGCTGTAAGACACAGTCCTAGCAGGCGTGGAAGTAAGCTGACAGGCCACACGGCTAGGACTTAGGTGGCCTCTAAGAGCTGAGAGCTATCCCTGGATGAGAGCAAGAAAAAAGGGACCTCAGTTCTTCGAACGTGAGGAACTGAATTCTGCCTCAATGAGAACATGACTCTGTGAAGAGGACACTAATCTTCAGATGAGATCACAGCCTTGGGGACCCTTGGTTTCAGCCTGGCGAGGCTCTGGGCAGAGAACCTGGTACACCTGGGCGCAGACTCCTGACCCACGGGAACTCATGACACTACTGTGTCGTTCTGAATGGCTGAATCTGTGCTAATCTGTTATGCTGCACTAGAAAACCAACGCATGGGCCACAGTCTGAGACATCCGACTCTGAGGGGCCAGGCAGGCAGTGAGGAGGGAGGGGTGAAACAGTATGTTAAGCCAGGAAATGTTTCTAGAAGGGGCACAATCATACTGTTCTGCTGGTGCTGGGAAGTCAAAACCACCGGGTAAAGAGAGCGGGAACCGGAAAGCAGAGGCCTCTTCCCCAGGAATTGTACCAGGAGGGAAGGAGAGCAGGGTGGGAACGTGGGAGGGAAGCACAGGGTCAAAGGCACATTATATTTTGTTAAATGGCAAATACATCATATTTATTGATGAGACTGATCCAGTATTGAGGAAAGAGAGGGGGGCAGGAATTACGACTGTAAGAGAATGTATATTATATCTCTATTTGTGGTATTTCTTAAACAAAGACCAAGAAAATGCTAAATTCTTCTATGGTAAAAAGTTCAGTAGGTCTCAGTGTAAATATAAAGTTCCTTTACCTACTGAATCACACATTTCCTATGTTGTGGAAAAGAAAATCAACCCCATTATCTGTCTCTCTGCTTTTTTGTTGTTGTTGTTTAAATCTTGAAGATACGGCACTGAAAACATTTTTTTCTTTCTATGTATGTCAGGAGTCCTGAGGAAGCCGATCATCACAGCTGCTGGGACCTGTGGCGGCGTTTGTAGCTGAGTAATGAATTGCTTTAGATGAGGAGAGACAAACCCGAGACGATATGTTTCCACTAGGGCTCAGCTGCTTATAAGATAAATAACCCCCTGCCAGTCCACGCGATGATTAACTGTTCTGGCCGCTGTGCGTCCAGCCAAACGGCCTTTTGGATCCCCACAGATAGCCGGCAGATCCCACGATATCAGAGCACAACCCCCTTCGCCTGTCGGGACCACTCCTTCCCCTTTCATATTGTTGGACGAGTTTACGCAGAACTTACACAGACCTGGCCCACAGGCATCGACTCCACACCCACTTCTCCTCAGAAAGGAACAGAAACGCTTTCCCCCAAGCATATCAATAAAACGATGGAAAGAAATTTAAAGTTAAGAAAAGCATGAGGGACACTGGGGGTAAAATTCGATCTTTTACCCCATGTTGTGACCCCTACGTCCTCAGAACTCCCTGTAGAGACACTACACACAGTGCTGCGCTCCTGGTTTAACCCCGTATGGCAGTTTTTTGGTTTTTCTGAAATATATCTTTCATTAATTAAATATAAAAATGCAATTCTCAAGCCAAAGGCAGGGAATGATAAGAACGAGGACAGTTAATTCAGGAGTGAACCAGCACCGTACTTCCCTGAAACCTTTGTGAACAGAAGGGTGGGCTGGAAACGGCAAGAAATGGCAGGAAGGGCGTGGAAAACATGCTTCGAATTTGTCAAGGTTTTTCTCTCCACACCCATGGTTTCGGGGATAGGAAGGTGAAGCTGTTTGCAAGGACCACCGCTTAAAGTTGGCTGTAGCAGCAGGGTGTGATCAGGTGTGGCTGGGACATGGAGCATGAACAAGATTAAGGCTCATTCTATCCTGACAGCCGGAGTCTTAATCTTGTCCTGATGGAGGATACCCCATACCTTTATTTTTTAAGGATACAATGCTAAATGTGAACAGAGAAGACTGGAGCAGGGGTTGTTTTGGTGTTGGTGTGGTGGTGTCTTCCCATCTTAACCAGCAGAGCTGCAAGGGAGGCACACGTATAACCTGGGATTAAAGTGGCAATGAACTAAACTCCTAGAGTAAAAATTAATCTTGTCAACAAAACACTGCTCTAGACATTCATAAATATGAAGTCTATCCAGGACGTATCCAGCCATGTCATATGAAAAATACAGACATCTACTGAAGAAGAGACGAAGATACAATAACATTGTACACAGGACAATGACACCTCAGTCCCCTTCAAAGTAGGCACCTCAGGACCCCACACAGTTCTCCCTATCGCCATGAGCTGCCCTCTAGTATTTTCCCAAATCTCACTGAGGGTCTAAAATCTCTTCCCTTTCAAAGGTGGTTTTACTTTTGGGAAAAGCCAGAAGTCCAGGACACCAAATCTAGGCTGTAGGGGTGCTGAGTCACCTGGGTGATCTGATGTTTCGCCAAAAATCTCTGCACGAGACGTGACGCATGAACAGATACATTGTGGTGATGAAGCTGCCAATCACCAGTTGCCCGTAGCTGTGGCCTTCTGAATCATCCAAATAGCTTCCACAGAGGAATGTTCAAGCTTAGTGCAAAATCTGATGCAGATTCACTGCTCAACCCATTCAATCATTTTGAATATGAGGGCCACACAGTACACATGCTCTCTCAACAGCATCTACTGCCCCCACTGACTAGCACAGTGAAGTCATCATTGTTCACACATGTGCATTCCAGTCCACGTTCCTTGGCTGCCAGGTCATATCAGCATCACATAAACCATTCTCATTATATTAACAATGGCTGGACTTTTTCCAGACAGACCTCACATACATGATATTCTCCAAATATCCCATTTGCTAGTTGGTCTGAAAGCTGTGGGTATTGCTAAGCTGATTAACAAATACCCCATTTGCCACATATTTGTTAATGCCTAATATGTGCCCAACACTAATAGGCAGTGAGGAAAATGCAAAAGATGAGACGTGAGCCCTATGTTTTAAAGATGTACATTTTAGATGGAAAAACTTAGGGACAACTAAGTTTTAATCATCTCTGAGATGTTTTTAATTTAAGTGGAAATTTCTATTCTAAATGGAACAAAAGTCCAAGAACAAAAAGATTAGGGAGTAAATGAAACAGGAAAGAAGGAGAACCCGAAATGTTTTAGTTTGGTGTGAACAGATGTGAACACAAAGGGCAAGACATCCAGCATGGCAAAGACAGGGAGGCAGTGATTTTCACATACAGGGGGACAGGAGGAGATGGGCTTGGCTGCCATTGATGTTTTCTTAGGTGATACAGATGGAAATAAGACTGGCCTGTAAAGGGGTTTGTGAGGTCCCCCCTAAAGATGTCTATATCCTAATCCTTGGAACCTGTGAATGCATTACCTTCAATGGCAAAAGGCACTTTGCAGGTGTGATTAAATCAAACATTGTGAGATGGGAAGATTATCCTGGATCATCCAGGTAGGTCCAAGTAATCTCAACGGGAGGCAGAAGTGTCAAAGTCAGAGAGAGGAGATGTCATGATGGAAGCAGTTGGAGTGACTAAGATGGCTTTGAAGATGAGAAGGGGCCATGAGCCAAGGAATGCAGACAGTCTCTAGAAGCTGGACACACCAAAGAAACAAGGAACAGAGCCCTGCTGACACATTTAGAGTGAGATGATAAATGTGTGTTTTTTTAAAGCAAAGTGTCTGGTGATTTATTGCCACAGCAAAAGGACACTGTAAAGGGTTTAAGATTATTGGCCTCAAGAGTCACTGTCCACAATTTGGAAGACAGCACAGACCCACTTCAACACAGCTGAACAAAGGAATGAAGACAAAGACCGTGTTTCAGGAAAAGTAATCTGCTGAGAAAAAATGAAAAAGAAGACAAGGATCCAAATAGTAAAGAAATACTTAACATAAAGTAGTAAGACTCTGTATTGGGATGGTATGCAATGGTACCTATGACAGAAATCTGGAAGAACAAGTCAACAGGACTTGATGACACTCTGGACACGGAAGGTGAAAGAAAGGTAGGAAAGACCTCCAAGGTGTCACACTTTGTGGCTTCCGTGCACGCGATGGGGGGAGGATGCGAGGGTTGTGTCTAAGAGAAACCTTAAAAATATCACCATGCTTGAGGAGCTCTCAGATGCCAGCAGGCATGAAGACGACCCGGAATGCTGGTTTAACAAGCACAGCACTGGCCGCAGCCACACAGTCTGATGCCCTTCGTGAACACTGTTCTGATGCAGGTGATTCGGAGTTCACACTTCTTAAAACACCAATCAAGAAAAAAATCAAAGGAAATGGAATGAAACACTCATTATAGCTCGGGAAGAAACAACTACTCTTATGTAAAATCTGAAGGGGTAAAAATTGACATATTAGACGACATAAAAATTTAAAACATTTGTAAATTAAAATAAATATCATAGCCAAAATAAAAGGGTCCTTGGTGAAAAATACTTTCAGCAAATGGCTAATATTTTATTAACAGGCCACACAAACTAATGAGCAAAACCAACTGAGACCCCTGCAGATAAATGGGAGAGCAAGTAAATAGAATTCCAAAAAGAAGGACAAGAACCATAAACAAACCATAAGAAACACCAATTAAAGTAGCAACAAGGCAACACAGACTGCATGCTAAATAAACAAATACCATTTCAGGGGGAGTATTCAAAGTTGATGAGATTCTATGGTACTTTCATACTTGCTGGTTGCATTATAAATCCTCTATAACCATTTTTGAAAGAAAGTAATTTGGCAATACATATCAGGAGCTGTAAAAATACCCATACATTTTGACAGAAAATGCTTCTTTTAGTAATCTAGCTGTAGGAAACACTCTTGAATGTGGGGAAAAAATTATCTGTAATGAAGGCTATCAATTATTGGAAGTTTACCATGTGATATACATGATTTAATTTAGTCTGTATAACAATTCAATGAAGTTACCAACTCTAATGATTCCCATAGTGAAAATGGGGAACGGGAGGCACTGAAAGATCATGTGCCTTCTTCCAAAGACTTAAAGAGCTGGGAGAGGTGAGGGCAGGCTCAGAAACATCGGTTTCCAGAGCTTGCACCCTTCAATTCCACACCACCGTTACCACCACGCGGGAACACGGTTCACGCAGCAGCATTTGGTTTACTAACAAATGCAAGAAAAAATGCAAAAGTGAGAGAGTGGAGAATTTCTATTCCCTTAACTCTGGTTGGCCTGATAATATAAGAATAGCTAAAATTATTAACAGAATTGCAGAAACTGAGATAAGTCCTACAAAATCTGGGTTTTTTTCCCGGACTGTGAGTATCTAAGAACTGCCTGTAATCACTGGGGAGAGGGTCCTCTTCTGCAGAAGGAAAGAAATTGTATGAGAGGAGAACAGGGTGAACGACCCTCCACTCCAGGATGGGCCTAATTGGCAGTCGCCCAGCTGTGCCCGGTGTGGAGCGGGTCCCCGAGTACCAGGCAAGGACAGCTGGGCTGTGCTGGGGTCACGGAGAGCTGGGCGCTGACTGGGCAGTTCAGAGGGAGTCCAGACTCTGGTCCCCAGAGGCTGGAGTTCTGGTTTCATCTCACTGCAAGGACTTCTTTCATAAGGTACCTACTGGAAATCTCTCTAGGATCTGTTTCCTTGAAAAACAGTAAACAAAACAGAATTTCCTGGGAAGGAAATGAAACCCATTCCAGGCTTGTTTCCCTTGGAAGCCTCTGGGTTGAAGGTTTGGTAAAGCTGGTGAGCAGCACCAGGCCCACACCTGTGCTCACCTGTGTTATTTCTTTTGGAGGCAAATTTTAATCCCAACAGAAAAGTATACAGGTAACTTAGAGCTCCTCTTCAAAAGAAAACAGAGAGAAACAGTCTCCCTAATTTCTCAAGAATAGCTTATTAAAGTTTTTTTCTCAGAACTCTATACTCTCCTACCTAAAAAAAGTGGGAAAATTCCATTTTAAAAAATGCTAAAGAACTTTTAATACAGAGTAAGCACATTTTTACATTATTTATACACTGACATTTCCCAGGGAATTTAAGATGTGTTTGATGAAATTAAAAGAATAGACCCTTTCTTCAAATACTTATTACCTTCCCATCTAAGTTTTTATCTAACTAACAAAAGTGAGGAAATTAAATTATGTCATACATTTTACATATGTGTATACATACACACATATACAAAAACATATACACATATGAACATGTATATGTTATTAAAGAAGAGTGATAAAGTTGTAATAACTCATAGATACTGATTTTCTGAGCAATTTCATGAGGTATTTCAAGGAATAAGATAATTTCAGCACCCCAATGATCATTTATAATCTGCAAAACATTAAACTTGGGGTACAAAATAAGAAAGTATTTACTCTTCTACATTTTACAGTCCATTTCTCCGAAAACTCAGCTATTCCTTTTTCATTCTTGTCTTTTATCTGAGACTTTTAATGAAACACCAGTCCTAGCAAGTGGCATTTATAATCCAACGAAAGGCAGGAACCTCTTTTTCACATGTTGCCCAAACGGCCCTTTATATGTGACATGAGTATTTTCTTTTCTGGGTATATGTAAGTATGAGTTGATTTTAATAAATTTCTCCCTATGAAGTAAAATAATCATTTTCCTTTCTTCTTTTCCTTTTTGTAAAGCCCATTATGTAGGTGTATTTTACCGAGAAAACAGGTCTGATTCTTACACCTTCTGAGCCCACCATCCCCAGCAGGGCAGGCTGCCAACGGCTTGCCTTTGCCAGCTCACATCCGTTTACCAGAAGATCCACCTGCTCAGAAAGCACCTGTAAAGAACTAAATAATGCCTTTTAAAAGGAAATTTATATCATGATAAAAGAAGTCACACTGTTCCAAGAACTATTTGGGAGCCCCAAAAAGCAGTCTTAATGTTATACCATTTGCCAAATAGAGAAAAAGGCAGCAGGGGGTGGGGGGAGTTACCTTTTTGTGCAAAGCGTGAAATTCGCTGTACCTTTTCTCAACAAAATGTTTTCTTCCATTCATTAGCACTTCTATCTTAAACACCTAGGAAAAAAATTAAAAAGATTAATTCCACCAGTTCGAAACCTTCAATTGTCTGATGTGCTAAGTTTGTGACCATGATATATTTCATCCCTTTAATTACAGTAGCTGATCCCCCAAAACCCAGAAGGCTCAAGAGACCCTGGGCCCAGCAGCACTGATTAATGAGCACTGGAGCCGAATGCTCACTAACAAACTGCAGTATCCCCCGTAAACGTGTCTAGAAACAATGCAAACCTAAATGCCTTAACATGTACCTTAACTTTTTAATCCCAGGATGTTCTTCCCTTCACATTATTTCACCAAACACAGACGATGGTATTGAAATAGAAATGTTTACACAGCAAGAGTGGTAAAAATCACAGACCCGCGACACGCCGCGACGGCTGTTTCAATCACTGCGCTGCGGTGTCATCTGGCAGACAACCATGCAGACGACCGTGCATTTTAGGTTAATTTCTCCCTAACCTACATATTCATCTCTAGTCTCAGCTGGGCTTATTGTGCTGTTTGCAAAACAAGGAAAATGTGGTAAAGGTTCATTTTCCCCGCATGATGCGAGTGACAGCTTGTGCTCCTGCCTCCAGGAGGTTGAAAGGCCAGATGAAAAGGCTCTCTGTGTGCATTAATTAGTAGGCACTAACATGACATTTTCTTGATTCTCAGGTCAGTGGGTCAAGTCTGGGAACAAGGGATGAAAAATATTGTGAAATGCTCAGGAAAATGCCGCCTTAAGGTGGGGTGGGGAAAGGATGCTGAGGGGGAACCAAAGAGAAGGGGCTCTGTTGTTTTCAAGAGTTCGTCATTGGCTCCTGTTTTGTGGGTGAGAGTCTGTCAACTCAGACAGGAGGAAGTAGTGTTCAATAACTTAGTCAGCCGAATTTCCTGTTTTAGCTGCCCTTCTGAAAAACACACAACAAAGCTAAAGTTGAGTTCATCTGAAACCGAGGAGCGTTCAGAGCAAGCCTGCTCCATCCTTAAGAAGAATTTAGCATGTGCCATACAAGGCCATGCGCTGTCATTATAAACCCGGTCTGGTACGGCTCCATATTTCTGCTATGTAAATACGCCTTTTTTTTGGATGGCTAGAAATTATGTCATCAAGCAAAATGTGTTTGTATTTCTGTGCTCCTTCTAGTCAGAACCCAAATTTCCTATAGCATGGCTTAGTTTACAAAACCTACTTTTATTAACTAAGTGGTAAATCTTTGCCTATCCTAATTAATATTTTAGTATAACATTTGGTTTTTCAAGTAATCTCCCTAAAATACTTTGGTGAATTGGTGAAAATATTTTCTTCTAAAAATATACACCTAGGCTTCAAACTCTAAGATACACCTACATTTCTTAGAAAACAAGTGGTTGTTAGTTCACTAAAGAAAACTTCTCTTCTCCAAAGGCCCTGCCAGGATCAGAGCCAAGAAGACGCACTGAGAGCACAGAGGAAAGGCGCACGGCTCCAACTTGGGGGCTCCGTTAACAGGATGCAGAGCCTCCTGTCCAGTGTCAGGTCCCAGATTTAAATCAGGACAATGGGGAAGCGATGAGAGTCATTTCCATCTGCTGCACTGCGTGAAATAAAGAAGTTATGTTCTGAGTCCACCCAGTTCCTTGAGGCTTCATCACAAAACCACCCCTTTAATTGGTGTGTTTGCTGCAGGACCCAGAGAAGGAGAAAGCTGAAGACTTGGAAAGGTTCAGCCCACCAGGTCACCCCTCCAGGTGCCCCTCCTGAAGGCCAGCGAAATACATGTGACATGGTGGCTGCCTCACGGAATGTCACCTCTTCTACTGACCAGATGGTTCCATTACTAAGTTCCACAGCTACTTGTCACAGTCACTAAAGTTGTGGGGATTAGGGGAGGATGCACACACACACAGAGGAAAGTGTGGGCAATTTTAATTCTAATATTTTTATATTGCCATCTAAAAAAATGCACAATATGTCTAACGTGGTTATTATTTTTTTCTTTTTAATTCTGGGAAAACATCTTGGAAAGGAAGCTTGTTAATCAGAATTTCTATGACAATGTGAAGCAAAAATGGAATCAATTTAATAAATCCTATTTCCCTGAATTCCTGAATTCCACACTAGACTTTTTTTTTTTTTTTTAAAGATCTGTGATACGCGCTATTCCTGCTGCCTAGAAAACCTTTCTCCTGCTTTGGGCTCCTGGAAAAACCTTCACAGCTGTTATCTCCCTCCAAGGTAGGGGTAGCACAGAGCGATGTTTGGAGACCTCCAAGCAGTATCTGGCATTCATTCCTTGATTTTTTTTAACAGATATTTCTGGAGGGCCTACGATGTGCCCAGGAGTTAGTATTCCACAGTGATCAAAACAGGCAAGTGCCCAGCCTTCATGGAGCACACACCCTATCTAGGGAGCGAGGCCGACTACAAACTTATGAACAAATATGGGGACGTCACGGAATGAAAGGAGCTAGAAAGAACAACACAGAAAAGTCACGAGCTGGAGCTGGACGAGGGTGCCGTTGTAGACAGTGTGGTCAGAGAGGGCCTCCCTGAGAGGAGGGGCGGCGAGAGGTACAAAATCTGAGGGGAATGCCAGGAAACAAGTATACAGGAGCTGAACGGGCTGCCTTGGCATTTCCGACTAGGAGTGTGTGTACCAGGACTATTTGTTTTCCTTCCTATTTAAACAAAAAAATTTTTAAGTTAGGCCTAGGGCACGGTGATTTCCACTTCCGGTCAACATGGAATAACTGAGAACAGATTTAACCTTTTACTTGAACCAATTAAAAAACTAGATTTTTTCTTTTGTTTCTCTTGTCCAAGGAGCTATATCAAAAATATATATATGTTGCTACAAGAAATCAACAAATGGGACTACATCAAACTAAAAAGTTTTTGCACAGCAAACCAACAAAATGAGAGACAACCCATTGAATGGGAGAATATATCTGCCAAAGATATATTTGATAAGGGGTTAATATCCAAAATTTATAGAGAACTTATAAAACTTAACAACAACAACAAAAAATAATTAAAAATGGGTAAAGGACCTAAATGGACACTTCCCTCAACAGACCATACAGATGGCCAATAGATATATGAAAAAGTGCTCAATATCACTCATCATGAGAGAAATGCAAATATAAACCACAATGAGATATCACTTCATACCAGTCAGAATGGCCATCATTAATAAATCAACAAACAACAAGTGCTGGTGAGGTTGTGGAGAAAAGGGAACCCTAATGCACTGTTGGTGGGAGTGTAGACTGGTGCAGCCACTGTGGAAAGCAGTATGGAGTTTCCTCAAAAGGTTAAAAATGGAGCTGCCTTCTGACCCAGTGATTTCAATTCTGAGAATATATCAGAAAAACCCAAAACACACATTCAAAAGAATATATGCACCCCAATGTTCATTGCAGTGTTACTTACAATAGCCAAGATTTGGCTATGGGCAGCCCAAGTGCCCGTCATTAGATGAGTGGATAAAAAAGCTGTGGTACATTTACACAATGGAATACTACTTGGCTATAGAAAAAGAAGGATATCTTACCTTTTGTGACAGCATGGATGGATCTAGAGGGTATTATGCTAAGTTAAATATGCCACTTACAGGACAAGTACTATATGATTTCACTTATATGTGGCATCTAGTGAACAAAATAAATAAACAAAATAGAAACAGACTCATAGATACAGAGAACAGACTGACAGCTGTCCGAGGGGAGGGGAGGGGAGTTGGGGATTGGGGTGAAGGGATTACATAATAGCCCCCCAAAACTCACAGACACAGACAACCGTATGGTGATTGCCAGAGGGGAAAGGGGGTGGGGGAAGGTAGAAAATGGTAAAGGAAGAATAAATGGTGATGAAAGGAGACTTGACCTGGGGTGATGAACGCACAATACAATATACAGATGATGTATCATAGAATTGTACACTGGAAAGCTATATAATTTTATTAACCAATATAACCATAATAAATTTAAAAATGAATAAATAACTGCATCAAATATATGGGGAAAAGGGCTCTCAAGACATTGGGCACAAGGAAATGCAGGCAGTGAGATACAGGAAACAAACCAGGTGAGCCCTGTGACGACCTCAGGCAGGGCCCTAAGGTCCCCTGAGGTGGGGTGCTGGGGGCTGGAGTGAAGGGAGGCCAAAATAATTTTCTCTCCAGCATTTAGATCAATACTCATCAATACATGGGACTGGGGAAACTATCCAAGGATGGGACAAGATGAGAAAGAACAGTGACGAGAGACCACAGACAACGGGGCATAGTACCTATTCCCCAAAGCCAGGACAGAAAACCCCATACTTCATGAGGCATTAGTTACTCAGAAGGGACTTGCCTTGGTAGTGGGCAAAATGAACTCCAGACTGAAACCTCTTTTAGCCCGGTGTAACGAACCTTGAGCATGAGACCTGAAGACAGCAAACTGTTTCTGGGTACTTTAATGACATGTCAAAACAAAGCTCAAGAATATTTTTAGGAACCTAAAAATGCCCTGCACCCACCAAGATAAAATTCAGTGTCTGGCATCTAATTGAAAAGAAGCAGAAAAATATGACTCATAATGAGAAGAAAAACCAATTCATTGAAACGGGTTCTGAAGTGACACCGATGATAAAATTAGTAAACAAAAGCATTAAAAATCACTGCTATAAGGGAAGATCTCATATTCAGGAAACCAGAGGAAAGGCTGGTCAAGTTCAGTGGAGGCATGAAAGACATAAAAGGAGACTCGGACAATAGGCTTGGTCCTGTTGACAAAATCAACAGTCTTTGATTTAATAATAATAATAATAATAATAATAATAATAATAAAAAACCTTAACAGTCAGTTAAGACCATTAATAGCAGGTCAGACATTGCCAAAGAAAAGGTAGTGAACCTGAAAACCTAGCAGCAGAACTGTCCGAAATGAAATAGAGGGAAAAAAACTACAGAATAAATAGAGCATCAGTGAACTCTGGGACAACTTTAAACAGTGACATATGTGTAACTGGAATACAGGAGAGAGGGGGCACAGGGGTTGGGAAGAAAGACAAATACATTTGAAGACATCATGACCAAAAATTGCCTCCATTTGGTAGATACTAAAACCCCACAGATTCAAGGAGACCAATGAACCCAAGGTACAAGAAACATGAAAAAAAAACCAAAACAAAACCCACAAAGGCACATTATAATCTAATTGTCTAAAACCAGGAAGAAAGAAGACCCAAAAAGCAGCCAGAGGAAAGGGACATATTATATAGAAAAGAAAGAAAGATACATTCAATGAAAAATTTATCAAATATCTCCAGAAATAACCAAGCCCACAGAGTGATTCGATGCATATGTATTTGGTAATGTTTTAACTTGATAGAAATATGTTCTATGTAAACTACCACGTATAAAATAAAATGTACAAGTAAAATCTAGTTAAATCTTTAATAATTACTTAAAAACGTTTAGTAATTTTTTTCAGTAAATGATAACAATGATAGCAACAGCAACAACAACACTTTCATAGTACTTATTAAGTGCAGGCACTGCTCTAAACTCTTTGTTCATAATACTCATTTCATTCCCACAACAATCCCATGAGACAGGTCCTATTGCCTCCATTCTCTATGTGAATTAAATAACTTGCCCACAGGAGAGCTGCAGCTTGAACCCAGAGATCTGATTCCTCAATCTGCCTTCCTAACCACTGCACATGACTGATTCCCAATGAAAAATTCCCTTACCCAGTCCTATGCACTGGAGAAATGGAACACTTCAAAACAAGGGAAGCTCAGACTCATTCTAGAGTGATGACAAATCTTTGCATCCACTTTCCTCCAAGGTTCCAGGCCCTGGAGGGGGTCTGCAGGATCACAGGGCACCGTCAGGGGTGGGTGGGGCATGGCAGGAGGTCTCTGCTCCCCACCACACGGCACCCGTGCTCCTGTCCATCAAACAGGAACATGGATCTATCTGAAAAGCATACACCTCTCTAGAGCGGAAGGATACTTTTAAAAATAAATTACTAAATCTGTACGATTTCCACACTTGATTTATATAATGAAAATATAATTATATATACACACATGTATAATTATAATATTGGGAACATTATCATGCTCAGTTTTCAGAATCGATCCACACAGCACTGAAGGCAATTATTTTTACAGAAGAGACTGTAAATATTTTAAATGTTATCAGTGTAAAAAAGCGTGGCATAATGAGAAGAAAAATAGGAGATGAATGGGGGAGGGACTGGGTGGAAAGAAGTAAATGGGATACAAATTTTTTCATCTTATATAACTAGTAGTAAGAGGATATTGACAGAAACTGGTGGATGGAGGAAGTGGTTAAAGTTACAAAGTAACAAATAGAAATGTTATAATGTCAATTTTTAAAAAAAAATATTTTATTGATTATGCCATTATGATTGTTCTATTCCCCCCTTCATTCCTCTCCACCCTGCACACCCTCCCGCACTATTCCCCCCTTTAGTTTATAACCACGTGTCTCAAGTTCTTTAGATTCTATATTTCCCCTAATATTCTTGCCCTCCCCCATCTATTTTCTATCTATTGTCTATGCTACTTATTTTCTGTACCTTCTCCTCCTCCCACTCCCCTGTTGCTAACCCTCCATGAGATCTTCATTTCTATGGTTCTGCTCCTGATCTAGCTGTCCTTTTAGTTTGCTTTCACTTTAGGTGTGGTTCTTAATAACTGTGAGTTTGCTGTCCTTTCACTGTTCATCTTTTTTATCTTCTTTTTCTTAGGTAAGTCCCTTTAACATTCCATATAATAAGGGCTTGGTGATGATGAACTCCTTGAATTTGATCTTATGTGAGAAGCACTTTATCTGCCCTTCCATTCTAAATGAAAGCTTTGCTGGATAGAGGAATCTTGGTTGTAGGTCTTTGGATTTCATGACTTTTTAATGATGAAATGAAAATTGTATACACAGCAAAAAATGTGTGGAGAGGAGGGAAAAACAGGGCTGCAATGAACTACTTTCCTATTTCGAAGTGAAGAAAGAACAGAGATTTTGTGAGATTCGCACATTAAGAAACAGAGAATACAGTTGTGCTGTGTAGAGTTACGGTCCTTAAATCAGAAATTTATCATGAAGTTCTGGTTCTGAAAGGTACCAGACACTTTATTTCTCCTTGTATATGTTGATGTAGTTGTATTTTTCTGATTACTGTATTACTTTCAGATGTCCTGATAATGACATGATTGATCCCTGCTAAATGTTTCAGTTTTAAACCTCTCTGGTGATGGAGGAAAGACTTTCTTGAGTTTATTAACATTTATAGGATTATAACTTTTCAGTCTAAACTCTAGTACTGACTCATCTTAGCTGCAGCTCCTTGGTCAATTATTTGATTATGAAAAGTCTCCATTTTTCTTTTCCTTTTAAACCTTATCTATATGACACAAAACCAACCAGTCAACTCAGGGTGAAAGGAAAAATGCATTCAAATACACTAGGTCATACATGTTGATTGGCTAACACAGTTTTTTAGTTATTATTGGTTTCAGTATCACATAAGTTTGGTATGTTCTAAAACGGTGAATACCGCTCCTTCTTTGGTCACCTGAGTTGTTGTGGCAATAAGCCATAGATTATGTCAAATAATTATGAATTTTGGACAGCAGGTCCCATCTGAGCTTTAGTATTGCCAAATGAACTTCTTAATCTCTTTTATGACCTGCTTTGAAAGAATAAAAAGGGAGAGATTTTATCTGCACTACTTACTAATTTGGGCAACTCTAGATATGCTTGAGCCATTACTAAACTAAGAAGGATAAAATGATGGCTACTGTGCCCGTTTTTTTTTTTTTAAATAAAGGCCTTGGTGCTTTGTCCGATGCTTTGAAATGGAATGAATCGGAACTAATTACGAAGCGACAGAAAACGTCTCCAGCAGGAAGCACAGAATGATTTCCAGGAGCACTTGAGGGCCTCCTTCCTCACAGGCTGCTTAAGGAAGGAACTTGTGGTTGAAATACTTGTCTTACTGCAGAACAAGAAGTACTTCATTCTCCTCTCAACCTATTTAGCTACAGATGGATTGTACCTCTTCATCACCAGCTCATGGCTTCAGCAAAAAGGAGGACCTCTTTTTCCCCCAGATCCTTCAGACTCTGTCTGACACCATCCATCCACAGGTTTCCTGGAGGAGCTAATCACAGCAAAGTCCTTGGTAAGTCATCCCCAGGCTGGGCACCTACAGCGCAGAGCAAGGTCAAGGACCGCGGTGCTTCTGCACACTGGTGAACCTCTGTAGGCCGAGGAATCTGATCCTACCTCCTATCGGCCCTCCAGTGAAATTCCACCTCCCTTCCAGAGCCTTCTAGAATTTCGGGCATCACCATCTCTCCCTCACCTCGCCTTCCAACAGATCATCTAAATGGCACAATCAAATTATTTAAAGTGCAGTCACTCTCTAATTCTCAGCAAATGTACTATTGACTATTTCATAAAGATATGTCTTATGTACCAAATAAACTGGAAGTTTTGAAGTTTTCTTTTTAAGGAACTGTTTCTTATAGGAAATGTATTCTAGTTGGTCAAAAAGTATTGTTCATAAGAGCCTGCCAGCTACAAGGGCAACTCTGTAATACAGTCCTTTGATTAAAAAGAAACTATTGGTCTAAATAATTACTAAATTCTGGAGAAGCTACTGAGGGTGGGACGAGCTGGCCTGGGGTCCTGACAGATGCTGCTTAGCCACTGTGAGCCTCAGTTTCTTCACTTGTAACGTGATCATGATAAAACACATTCCTTAGGGCGGGCGAAGGAGCGAGGAAGTGGGACAAGGCATAGAAGGTGCTCACCCCTCAGCCCGGCCCACGCTTGCTGTGCAGTACATTTCAGTATCTACCCGAGTATCACTGGGTTTCTCACAAATCTAAATGGAATCTGAGGCTTTTAATAATCTTTATTTCTCTAACACGCCATGAAGTACTACGATGTGCTAGATTTATTTTTTAAAAACCATATTTTTGCTGAAAACCTGTTCAATTCAAAATCTCAAAAACTTTAAGGTACTCATCCTCTCCATCCCCCCATAGACATGTATCCATGTATGTATGTATATGGATAAACACACATATACATATACATGTACACAAATACACACACATATATGTGTTGATAGATTTTTTTTCTAAGTGAAAGAAATGCAAACAGTCAGCTTGGGTGGCTGTGAATGACTGGTCTCATTTGCGATGAGTCGGTATCCAGAAGATGCGATGAAGACTGCCCTGTGTTCTCCCAAGACCGAACTGAAGGTCTCCACTGGACCCAGAAAGGGGAGGCTGCCCCACCACGGTCTGCAATACACCTGCCGCGTTCAAAGCCCTGCTGCTCAGCGTGGAAGACGGGCAGGGAGCAGGCGGGGAGGGACAAGCTCTGCGTCCATCAAAAATGCAGACCATTCTGTAAACCCGCAATTGAGGTTCCTCCCCACGCAGAGGCACCCTGTCCCTGTTGAGGACAACGCAGCTTTTTCTATTCTGCAGACAGGTGTTATGAGAAGGCACCCACACAGGGTTAAAATATCCCCCTACGGCAAGGTAAGCTCTTAAATACTGCAGGATTCTCAGCCTTCTTTCAAAACTCAGAATTTTAATTCTTCTTGAGAAAAAATATTTGTCAAGTATTTTACTCTCTCAAGAGATACTTGTTTTAAAAACTGTTATGTTGTGTTAGATGGGCACTAGATTCATTGGGGAGATCCCTTTGTAAGTTACATAAATGTCTAATCGCTATATTGTGCACCTGAAACTAACACAATATTTCTTTGTCCAAATATTACTGAGCCTTTATTATGCTCCAAGCCTTGTTCAAAGTCCCAAGGAAAGAGCTCTGCCCTGCTAGAAATTTGCATTCTAGCAGGGGAGATAGATAACAATAAATATAAAAAATAAGTATCTTAGTAATAGTTTTTATTTATTATTTATCTGAAAAGTTAATTTATTAAAAATACCGATACGCAACTGTTTAAAAACTAAGTTTCTGTAGTAAAATTTACATTAATTAAAAATTAAATACAGAAAACAATTAAGTATGAAAGTCTTAAGTTTCTGTATTTAACCACCTTTTCTAAACCCATGTAACACACACTAGCGGCAAAGACGCGCAGAAGTTCGGAGTCTAACGAGGCCAGGCCTGGGCATCTATCACTGTCGTCCTTCGTGTAGAATCAGCATTTCCAAACCCTTATAACAGGAGCTGCTGAAGAGGGGGAAAAATTCCAAGTGCTTCTCTTATTGATTTCTCTTACCCCAAACAAAGAGATTCTCCTAGTTACATGATATATCATAATCACTTAATTTGTCTGACTCCTTTAAGGAAAGAACAATGGATTCAAGAAAAGGTGTTGACTTGCAAAAATACAATCATCTTGCAAGTTTTTTTGTGGCTTGTGTGGGTCATTTTCCCTTCGTAATATGACATATGTGGTTCACAGAGAAACTGTAAAGGTAAAACTCTAATTCACGCTGTTCCCAAGAGCCTGAGCTAAATCGGAAGCAGCCCACATCTGAAACCTCTTCCACTGCTCCCGAGGGCAGGGAGGGAAATCTCCTCCACAGCCCCAACCACTCGGTTTAACGTATTAGACACTCACAGTTAAATCACTGACACCACCTGGCTGTGAACACTTTTTTCTTTCTCTCCACAGTGTTTCCACGTGGGCGGGGCCAGTGCTATGGTAAAGCTCCCTGTTGGGCATTTGCTCACAGTGGACCGTGCAGATTTTAAGGAAACTTTCTGATGAAGTCCTTTCCTAGGGGAAAAACATGTTCCAAAGATAGGAAACTAACACCTCCCACCACAGCTCCTCCAGTCCCTTCCCAAACATCTGGCAGGCGCCCGAGCACTCCACGCCTCCCCATGGCTCTGCCAAAGCCACCCTTTCACAGACTGACTCGCCACACCAGCCTAACACACACACGTGAAAACATTCCCAGGCCTGCGAGCTGCTCCGCCCTCAGAGAAAACAGTACGCCCGATCGAAATACAGTGGACAGTGGAAAAGGAGAGTTGTATTAGTTTTATTATGTAGCTTTTCGTGGGATATATCACAAGAGTAAATTAAATATCTATGAAGAAAAGAAATAGAACGAAAATATATGAGGCTGCTTATTTATCAAAAAACATATAGATACTGATATGAATTATTTGTTTAGCACTATGGTACCAAATCAAAACTGAAATATGAATTTTATAAATGAAAAAAATACTTATAATTATAAAATTGTAAACACCTTATATTTATTAGAATGGTTAATATGTGATAATACATTCATATGTTTCAGATTTATTAACATTAAATGGTATTAATCCTGTCAACATTTTAATAAAATAAGCGCAAACTATAGAAAGAGTACAGTGTTTCACGTTTAAATGAATATATATGCATAATAGTGCATGTACATATATACAAACAAAGCTGGGAGAAAAAGGACACCAAGATGTTTTGGAGGCATTAGGGATAACCGGGTTTTTTTCCCGCTTTTCAGGTCCCCCTCTGATTTTCTGCATTGCAGATGAATGTCTCACATTAATTGCTGAGAGTGAAAACATGCTATGCTGAGAAAGCTAAGCTGTACATGAACTATTCTAGGGTCCAGGTCCCCGTCTGACACTCAGGAGCCACAGAGAGAGGAGTCACTAACCAGCACAGGTCCTGTTCGTTACGTGTGACGTGAGGGGTTGGGTTGCTAGGTGCTTTCTAACGTTAGTCTTTTACTTACATGTAATGGCTCTGTTGCTTTCTCACCCTGTATCTCCCTAGGTCGGCTCTAAGGTAGAGACTGTGATGCACACGTATTTTTTGCCACGCTTTACACACTGAGCATTTGTGAGACACATGTGAGTCCATTCACAGCGAACCACCCATGCTTACCTTCCTGCTCAGAATCATTATTTTCAGGATCAGATTTCGTTCAGCGGGCTGTCTCACACCTGTCTCTCCCGTACCAAACAGCGAACTCAGTTCTCAAGGCAGACGGCCCTCCCCTCCACCCCAGCTGGCCTCCCCTCCTCCACTACCTGGTGTGCAACTGCTGGCTGGGAGATCACGGGCTCTGTGGAGGTTACTCTGGGCCAGACAGTGGTTTACAGAAAGATGGGCCCGCACACCCTCTGCTCACTTCTCATGCCTTCTTTTTTGTCTTCAAACGACTCACCCCCCTCTCTCTCTTCCCAGGCTTGAAGGGGAATAAAATAGAGCCCGTGTGTGACTAAGTGTCATGCCTTCCTCTCTTGGAGGGACACGCAAACACCCCACAGCCCGAGGCTGTGCGAACACTCTCACTCCTTCTCGGGATGGGATGAATGTGACAACAGGACACTGTCAGGAGGATTCGGCAACCCATGATAGTGGGAAACATAAAATCAGGCCCACATTTTCTACGGTTCTTATAGCCTTGTGCCTCTTTCCATGACAAAGGTTCGTTGGGCCTCGATGCGTGGGACCTGTGTGGCCTGAGTCTGGTGCCCGGCAGGAGCGTGGGCTTCAGCAGGCTGACTGGCCTGTCTCCTGGCTCTTGTGCGAAATCACATCCTCCCTCTGACAGGTGAAAAAGAGGGGTCAGTTCTCTGTGTGTGTGTGTGTTTAGTTAACATCATTATATATAGGTTTTAATTATTTTCCTAATATCGAAACAATCTTGAGTTAATCTACTGTTGAGATCTCTTTAACACGCTTTCTGAAATAAAACCAAATGCCTAATTTTTCTGGCTATGAAGTCAAAACACTAGACCAAACACCACAGAAGCAAGTCATAGGAGGCTCCCCGTGCTTGCAAGATATGACCCCAAAAGGGGTTTTGTACTTTTTTAAATTCAAAGGTATTCTCACTTCATTAACACAATTCTTCATTCTTTACTTCTTTGTTAGCACCACGGAGAAATTCCAGGCTTTAAAGGATTCAAACGACTTGTTTCTAAATCAGACCTGGACGCTCTCTGCTCAACATGCCGATTTACATGAAATCTCTTAGAGTTTCTCTGCCTCCGTGAGACGCGGATGCCACTGCTGATCAGGCCCAAGTTTGCCTCTGTGCACAAACAGTCCAAAACAGTTTTCCTGATCCCTTTCAGCTTGAAGTGTTGTCAATATATGGATTGTCTTGCTTTCTAATTCAGTGAAAAATCTAGTTTTCCATTAGTCTCTGCCTTTCTAATTTTCGATACAGCTTTACTAAATGTAATTATTAAAGGCAGATTCAAGAAAGCAATTACTGAGCTACTGGTTTATATCTCTGAAGTCTTAATAAGTGGCCAAAAGTTGCAATTGCACAAAGAGTATTATATACATTTTTCTATGGGTTAGACATATACACCCTCAAATTTAAAACAGTATATAAAGCATCCTCTCTTAAAACACAAGTTTTAACCCTGTTTTAAACTTAAGGCAAAGGGGTGCTGCCTGTTGTAAAGAGTCAGGAACAATATTTCAGAAAAGCCGCCTTCCGCTCTTTCTCCAGGACTTTGGCCAACCACTTAACTTCCCTGGACCTCCTTTTCCTCTCCATCCGTAAATGTGTGAGGATGTTAAACTAAATGGCCACCACGTGCTCTTTCCACTCTAAAAGGCTACTGAATGCTTATTCAATTCCTAATCTCTGCTAGGCTCAGTCCTATACACAGGACAAACAGAGTTAAGATATCATAACAAATTTGAATCTACCACTTCTAAGGTTTAAAATATAGAAAAGAAAAAAATACAATGAACACAAATAATCTAATTAATAACATAATTAATATAAAGCGATATACAAAAGTGCTATCCCAATAATACAAACCAAATTATCTTTCCGCAATGTCTTAAGGAACAGGCATAAACATAATGGGGAGGGTGTAACCTCTTTGAACATCATCTGAGCTACATGATTTGGCTTTCTATCTACAGGCAGACAGTGGAGCGTTTATTATGTGATCACCTAACATTGGCCTTGGACAAACAATGAGTTCTGTGAATAGAGCCATTGTCCCCAAACCAAAATACTTCTGAAGCATTTCATAGTCAGTTAGCAACCACATAATCATTCTTATCTCTGCATTGTGATATTATTTGATAACTCACGAGAGGACAGGACCAGGTTACTGTCATCATTTTACTGATGATCAAAAAAAACTAAATGACTCCGAAAGCCTTGCAGCTCATCAGCACGTGGTTTGTGCTCCAGAATGTGATCGTGGGCTGACTTTCTGTAAAATTAATCACTGAGTAAGGCCACAGAAGTTTTGTCTCTGTGGCTTTTTGTTCTTCAGAAAAATCTTCAGTGCTCTTAAGGAAATCCCTTGGTTTGTCAGCACCACTCAAAAGAGTGCCTATTATTTGCCTTGAACACCGTAAAGCTATAGCAATCACTTCTGTCTTATATTAAGTTAATAGGTGAAGAACTTAATGTCTGAATTTCAAGATTTTGGATTTTGGACACAGTGTCTTACACCAAGGCCTAAAAAAAATTATGATAAGCATCGTCACTACCACAGTTACCTGAAGGTACACCCGCAAACTTAAAACCACACTGGGTGGTTTTTCCAAATCTTCCTCCATGAAAATCTGAAGTCAGGGACCAGAAACAAGTAAGCAATAAGCAACACACTATTCCTTTAATTCCACCATAAAGCTGAAAACCTGTGTACCATGTGTATACTGAATCTACTGAATCATCCTTCTTTCTGAAGTTGCACTGTGCTCAGTCTGGATGCTACCTTTTCAACAGGTCTTTGCAAAATGAGCAGAGTGATTTCCATGGAAAAGCTACAAAAGCCACCAGAGGTCTTTTGTAGACCCTGGGGGATGTGAGGAGCAAGGAGAGAGAGATTTTCTCCAGGGGAGCAGTGTCTAAGTATTCAGTAAGCCCAAAAGCTTGTTTAGTTTTTCCTGTACGATGGCTCTAGTAGTTCCTAGTTGTCTTTAACTTGATTCAAAATAATTTTGTTAGATTGTATTGTGACAGCTGTCATATCAATATGTATTTTAAAAATACTTATCAAAATTGGTGAAATTTTGTGCAGCCATTTAATATTGAAGATGGAAGAAAATACCCAACATTCTTTGTACATTGTGCTTTTTTTATTTTTTAGAATATTTTGTTAATTATGCCATTACAGTTGTTCTATTTCCCCCCTTCATTCCCCTCCACCCTGTACACCCCGCCCCCACCATTCCCCCCCTTTAGTTTATGACCATGTGTCTCTAGTTCTTTAGCTTCTATATTTCCCATACTATTCTTGCCCCCCCATCTATTTTCTATCTACTGTCTATGCTACTTATTTTCTGTACCTTCTCCTTCTCCCACTCCCCTGTTGCTAACCCTCCATGTGATCTTCATTTCTATGGTTCTGCTCCTGATCTAGCTGTCCTCTTAGTTTTCTTTTGTTTTAGCTGTGGTTCTTAATAACTGTGAGTTTGCTGTCCTTTCACTGTTCATCTTTTTTATCTTCTTTTTCTTAGGTAAGTCCCTTTAACATTTCATATAATAAGGGCTTGGTGATGATGAACTCCGTGAATTTGATCTTATGTGAGAAGCACTTTATCTGCCCTTCCATTCTAAATGAAAGCTTTGCTGGATAGAGCAATCTTGGATGTAGGTCTTTGGATTTCATGAGTTGGAATACTTCTTTCCAGCCCCTTCTTGCCTGTAAGGTCTCTTTTGAGAAATCTGCTGACAGTCTGATGGGAACTCCTTTGTAGGTGACTGTCCCCTTATCTCTTGCTGCTTCTAGAATTATCTCCTTTATTTTAATCTTGGCTAATGTAATGATGATATGCCTTGGTGTGTTCCTCCTTGGGTCCAACTTCTTTGGGACTCTCTGAGGTTCCTGGATTTCCTGGAAGTCTATTTCCTTTGCCAGATTGGGGAAGTTCTCCTTTATTATTTGTTCAAATAAGTTTTCCACTGGTGGCTGTTCTTCTTCCCCTTCTGGTACCCCTATGATTCAGATGTTGGAACATTTAAAGATGTCTTGGAGGTTCCTAAGCCTCTCCTCATTTTTTTGAATTCTCGTTTCTTCATCCTTTTCTGTTTGGTCATTTTTTTCCTCCTTCTGATCCACTCCTTTGATTTGAGTCCCAGTTTTCTTTCCATTACTACTGGTTTCCTGTGTATTTCCCTTCATTTCAATTAGTTTAGCCTTCATATGTTCCTCTAATTTGTGACTAAAATCAACCAGTTCTGTGAGCATCCTGATCACCATTGTTTTGAAATATGCATCTGAAAGTTTGGCTATTTCTTCATTGCTTAGATTTATTGGCTCTGGGGCTCTGAGTTGTTCTTGAGCCATGTTTTGATCTGTTCGTGCCTGTTATGTTAAAAAAACTTTGTTGTTTTTAAACTTGGTTGTGCGAGAAGGTACAGTGCTTCCACCTACACCTCCATCTTGGTGGAAGTCTACATTGTGCTTTATTATTTCAAGAAAGGTAAAAATGCAAGTGAAATACAAAAAAAGATTTGTACAGTGTATAGAGATGATGCTGTAACTGATCGAACATGTCAAAAGTGGTTTGTGAAGATTCTTGGTACTACGTATTGACATTTTGGCCAAATAATTCTTCGCTGTGGGGCTGTCTTATGCATTGGAAGATGTTTAGCAGCACCTCTGGCCTCTACCCACTAGAAGCCCATAGCAGGAGATGGCTGACATACTCAAAATACCAATGAAGTTATTGGTGAAAATGAAAATGCGTCTTTTACGGAAACAACAAAATGGACTTTCTGGCCAACCCAACATTTGCAGAACAAATGAATAAAGCAATCATAGTGAAGTTGTATCAATCCCAATAACAAAATTAAGGCCTCCTAGCAAATTTTCTGTATGGTCCAGAGCTGAGAAAAAGAATCAAGACTTGAGAGTTTGCCATGCAAGAATAAGGAGCCCACATCCCAAGTCACCCACCAGATAAAGCTGAGCTGACGGCCCCCTTTACGCACCTAGTGTGAGGAAGCACCACTCACTACTCAGCCAGTGTCTGGTCAGAGACTGCACTCTGGGGAAACAGACTACACGCCACCATTAAGTACACAGCCCTTTTCCTTAAAGTGAGTCATGAGGGCAGGGGTGTCATTAAGTCATAGAAATAGCTACCGCAGAATTTGACATGCAAAATGTTAAAGATAAAAGCTCCGGGTTTACTACTCAAAGGTGAAGCATTTTAAAAAGTTATTTTAAAATCCTCACTCAAGGACATATTTTCATTGTTTTCAAAGAGAGAGACAGAGAGAGAGAGAGAGAGAAAGGGGAAAAGGGAAATATTGGTGTGAGAGAGAAATGTTGATTGGTTGCTCCCCGTACACACCTGGACCAGACCAGACAAGGGGTCGACCCCACAACCTAAGTATGTGCCCTGATTGGGAACTGAACCTGCAGCCTTTCAGTCACAGCACAATACTCCAACCAAGTGAGCCACGCTGGCCAGGGCCAAAGACAATGCATTTTATAAGGAAGCACCAAGATACAGACTCAGAATAAAAGCTTCTAAAATGAATAAGCACAAATAATTATAAGCATAAAGTTTAAAAGTCACTTTAAAAAATTAAGGAAAGAGGCCTAGGTGAAGAACCTTGAAGGAGGCCTGGGGAAGGCACCAGGAGGAACCAACTCCACACATCTGGAAACAAAAAGCAGAGATCCCGGTCTCCCTGGAAACAAAGTTGGGAGCACATTTCGCTCATGAAATCAAAATGAACAAGTCACACGCGGCCATAGATGACTAATAAACAAAAACCACATACAGTGGAAAGTGCTATGGGTTTTGCTTTAATTCTGACATTAAGTAGCCACGCTACCTGGGGTAAATCATTTACTCTCACTTCTGGCTCTAGGTCCTTGATTTAGTCAGTAAAAAGTGTATGGGTCATATCTGTGGGTAAACATGTGCTAGAATGCTGACCTAACAGCATGATGCATAGGTTTGGAAATGCTCAGAGGGAAAGGACTACTGAGAGAGTGTGAATTATTACATCACTGAGAAAGTGGTGAAGAAACTGAGACCTGGTGCCTAAGGGGGAGTTGAGAACGGAGGGGACCTCGGTCAAGGGAGAAGGTTAGTTTAACATAAGCAGATTCTCGTGAAGAACTGAGACTGTGAAACTGGAGCTCAACGACGAGGAAGGATCTGGAATAGCCACTTAGGTAAGTAGTGGCCAGACCGCACTGGGCCCCTCACCGCACAAAGGAGTGACTTGCCTTTCCCAAACGAGCAATGAGAAGCCACTCAAGGACTGGAAGCAGGAGCCCGCCTGGAGTTCAGAAATGTCTTTCTGACCCCAAATTAATGGATTCTAAAGAGCTCAGAGTGGATGGGGAAGACTGAATTGGAAGTTATTAAAGTCTTCTTCAAAGTTCCATTCCACATCAAAAATTTTTTTGTTTCTTCTATCAACCAAAAAGTGAACTTGGTTTTATAACAATTAGAGAGACATGCCTTTAAACATTTAAAAGGAAAGCAGATAGTTGTCATTTTAAAAACGAACTACCAGGACCTTTTTTTTTAGATTTTTAAAAAATTTAATTGTTGTTCAAGTACAGTTTTCTGTCTTTTACTCCCATCCCAGCCCACCCCCCCAGTGCTCCCCACCTCCCTCCCATTTCCACCCCCCTTAGTTCTTGTCCATGTGTCCTTTATACTAGTTCCTGTAAATCCTTCCCCTTTCCCCCTGAAATTCCCTCCCCTCTCCCCTCTGGTCACTGTCCGCCTGCTCTCTATTTCAGTGTCTTTGTTCTTATTTTGCTTGCTTGTTTGCTTTGTTGTTTAGCTTCCTGTTAAAGGTGGTGAGATCATATCTACCAGGACTTTTTAACAACCCTCTAATGAGAGGCTATTTTCCTTTCCTCCTCCACACAAGACCAACAGAAGGCTGCTCTGTTGGCTGAGATGACACAGAAAACCACTTAGGTCTGTGGGCACTGCTTTAAGGATAGAAAGAGGGGAAATAATGGTCCTCCACCTCGTCCCCTGCAGGACAATAAAGGCAGTGCAACTCAGCAGTCTGCAGATGTCCCCAGAGGAAACAAAACAAGTTGAGGAGTGGAGGTAGGGGAGTGGGGTCCTGGGGAGAGAGGATGGGATACCATAAAAGCTGGCCTAAGGAGAAAGGCAAGGACAGAAGGCACCCACAGGCTCCACCAGTGCTGGGCCAAGGGTGAAGTCAGCTGCCTGCTTTAGACCAATGGAAAAGAAAACAAAGGAATGGACATAGGAGTCCCAGAATCACCACTGAGATGATACCATTGAGAGAGTAGAATTGTGAAAGAGAAGCAAAACTGTGAGTTTTCCTATAAAGGTTACTGCAGGGGAGACGTCTGAGGTCCCCAGATTAACTCTATAAGCATCTAGGTATCTGCTGACAGGTGCCCACACGAGGCTGGGCCATGATCTACAAGCTCCAGGTTAATTAATGTTCATCAGGAATGAAACTCTGGCCCTAACTGGTGTAGCTCAGTGGATTGAGCACGGGCCTGCAAACCAGAGTATTGTGGTTCGATTCCCAGTCAGGGCACATGCCTGGGTTGCAAGCTGGGTCCCCACTGGGGGACACATGAGAGGCAACCACACATTGATGTTTCTTTCCCACTCTTTCTCCTTCCCTTCCCCTCTCTCTAAAAATAAATAAATAAAATATTAAAAAAAAAAAGAATGAAACTTCGTATTCCATTTATGACTGGGATTACATGTTACAACTTTCTGCTGCAGTCAAAACTGAAATGATTAGGCTGGTGATATGAATTCTCAAGTACAAGAAAGAAGCACCAGCCAAGGGTCTGGCTCTCCCCCAGCACGGGACTGGGAGAAGGTGTCAGTATGAGAGAGTGAGAGTGTGCAGGCGCTGAAGTGTCTGTACCTTACTCACGCACTGTAGGAAGTGCCTGAGGACCGGGAAGGCACTTGAAGCCAGGGTTAGGAAAAGGGGAACAGACCGAAATACCCTACACACAGTTTTCCATTAGCAGCATTCTCTCCCACCCCCATGTACTCTGATTAAAGGGAGAGAGGGTCGGGAAGCCCTGACTCAATGGAGCCATCTCCCCATACAGCAAATTCCTTCTCCTCATTCCCTCACTCATCAAAGCCTGCCTTCTTGAGGCTGGGTCTTGGAGGAGCAGTGGGGATGGCTCTAATTTTGAATCTCTCTCTGTATTTTTATAACCTTGGTCCTGAAATAAGAGAGGACAAAATTCCGAAGTAAATGTAAAAAAAGGAGGAGTAGGGAAGGGGTGGTCATGAGCAGAGGCGCAGCCGAGGAGAGCAGAGGCCTGAAGACTCTGGGACACGAGGCACAGACCACCCCAAACCCTGAGCATCACAATGGTAGGATTGCATTTCTAATGCAACTGTGTTCTACTGGATTTTTTCCAGTTAAGTTTCTCTTTCTCAAAGTAAACTTTATCACTGGTGGTTTTCTTAACTCCCTAATCTTCTCCTTTTACAGCTGCAACTGCTAATAGTAAAGTGATGGTTCACTATAGAATAAACTGATGTCTTCCTGCCTTGGACCTACAAACTCTCAATCCACTCCGGCCTCAGTGCTGCATCCGGCCTCACTGATGCAAAGTGTGCACCAGAAGGAATTATTCTGTTAGGTAGTTTTCAAAAGGTAGCCACACCAATGGTCTGTAATCTGGTCATTAGTCCAGGGTCTGCCCCTCGATATAAGCCATTCTTTTGGCAAGCACTTACTAAATTCTGTTGTGGGCCGGGCTCTGAGCTGGTATACAGTGAGCAGCAACAGAGACATGGGTTCTCCCCTATGGGATTCGGGGAAGAGAGAGAAATGAAGCAATTGTGACCACAGGATTATGAATGAAATAGGAGCAGGAAGGAAATGCGGATGGTGCCAAACTCACGTTAATGGGAAAACCTGGCTTAGTCTGGGTGATGAAGGACACCCCAGAGATGTAACGCTGTGCTCCCCTCTTGACGGCACTGGGCAGCTGTTTGCACAGTCCACGTGTGCTCATGATTCTGAGACCTTGGACTTATCTTCAGAGACTGAAAACCCAGGTTCAAATTCCTCTTTTACCATTTACTGTGTGTGTGTCCTTCCTAAGTCATTTACAGTTACTGGGCATCAGTTTTTTAGAGACAGTGATACTCTCTCTGTGAGGCTTTAAATAAGTTGATATTTATAAAGCACAAGTATGGTGTCTGGCATATAGCACTCAAAAAGTACTAGGTATTACTATTTTCATGTCCTAAGTGCCCCTGATTTTAGCGTGTTTAAGGACCCCTCATTCGAATATATCTGAATGCCGGTTTCTGGCTTTGGCCGTGATGAATCAGAGTGCTCTCAGGATGTGTCCTTTGCTCACATGGCAGCTCTTCTACTTTGTCTGGAGTGTTGAAGACAATTTTGTAAGTGTCTTTTCATAATTCAATATTTTGAATAGGTAATACATCCATATGGAGAAAAAAAGACAATAGAAGATATACAGTGAAGTCTCCCTCGAAACCCAAAACTCTCTGACCAGGCCGCTCACTGTGAACAGACGCTCGGCCTTGCTCCGTGAGCATCTGGGCGGTGTCACAGCTTCCCCTCCACACAGAAGGGGCCCTCACACACTGTTCTACCTCTCGCTTTTTTGCTTAGCAATCTTCCCACGTGAAGACACGGACTGCATTTTTTCTTATTTATTGCCACATAATATTCTATTGCATGGGTCCTGTTACTACAAATGTCTTTCTGGCTACATCTCTTTCTTAACTGACACAAACATTCCTAATTATAGTTTTGGCAGTGGGTGATGGAGAAAATGGGTAGAGATATCATATTCTCATTTGTCTTCATTGTTCTTACTCAAAAGCTAACAGCAACTAATTCTTTTTGGTATATTTGACAATCTACATAATCAGTATGCTACAGTCTACAATAATAATTTTCCCCTCAACTTACTTTAAAACATCTGTTCCGTATTTCCTACGTATCAGGATCACTTTCCCTTGTGCTTCTGCGGGAAAAGTGCCGGCTGCTCCAGCATCCAATCAGTTACCCCGAGGAGATGTCAGCTGTCAACCGGGCCTCTCGCTGCGATTTCCCTCTCCACTCTCCCTTCTCACTCTGGGTGAGCTGTCAAGTTTCTGGCTTCTGATGTGCATTTACATCACTCAATGACACCTGACAGCAATGAAAGGCCACAGAAAACTGCTTATTGATCAGAGCAAAACTAGTTGACGGAACAGATGAGGTTGTATCACAGAAATGCAGCCACATTCAGGTGATGACATTTTGCTCCCCGTACACAGAGCTTAATGGAATACAACTTCATTATATCATTGCCACTTGTGCTTACGGCAGCGAGCCCAGCTCCTGACTGTTTTGTCTGTGTGGTGATGAGGATGATCGAGGTGTGCAGGTACCAACGTATCACTAACCTGATTCGGTCACGAACACTTGCAAACTACGTGTGAGCCTGTCCTCACAAATATACCAAGAGACACTGAGATCTCAATCTTACTAACATCTAATTGCACTGTCCTTTATAAAAGAAAAAGAGAATTACCACTTACTGAGCCATAACTACTCGGTTTAAAACTTTTAAAACACTATGTAAAGAAGTTTAAATGGGCACTTCTTTGATGCTCGTGGCCAGGAAAAGAAACAAAAAAATGGTAAGTTGAGATACACTCAAAATTTTCTTATAAGTGGGAGAATTTAGTTATTTCTAAGAACTAAAATACTAGATTAAGGCCCTCTGCATACACACTTTTCTCTTTAGTTTTATTTTTGTTTAATTTTAATTTTATTTTCTTTAAATCAGGCAAAATTTATTTTAATGATATGTCTGTTTTAACCCAATATATCCAAAATAGTATCATTTCAACATATCAGCATAGATTATTGATTATATTCTGTACAGTATAAAGTGCATCTTGCACTTACTGTGTTGTTCTCCTAGTTTTAAAGATAGCCACTTTAGGAACTGGAAAACATTATGCTGAGTGAAATAGGCCAGGTGTTGAAAGACAAGTACCATATGATCTCACCTTTAACAGGAAGCTAAACAACAAAACAAACAAGCAAGCAGAATAAAAACAAAGACACTGAAATAGAGGACAAGGGGACAGTGACCAGAGGGAAGGGAATTTAAGGGGGAAAAAGGGGGAGGGATTTGGAGGAACAAATATAAAGGACACAGGTACAAGAACTAAGGAGGGTGGAAATGGGAGGGAGGTGGGAGCACAGGGGGGGGGGCTGGGATGGGAGAAATAGACAAAAAACTGTATTTGAAAAATAACTAAATAAAATTATTTTTAAAAAAAAGGTTGCCACTTTACTCTCCATTTCTGTTGCCAGCACAGACGGAGGACTGTGAAGTTACACATCAGCACACATCTGTATAGGGACCATTAAGCCAGACAGACCCCTAGTATTTTGCCATAAACAAGAAAAGGACAAGGCAGCAAATGGGACAAAATTACCAACCTTGCCTGACTCCAAGGGGGGAAAAATGCTTAAAACTTCACCCTAAAGGTTGTCTGGCTTTTCTCCTTTCTCTTTAATTCCTCCCTCGAGGCAGGAGTGTTCTCCCAAATGGCACGTTCCCAGGGCAGTCCCCAACCTGGCCACATCTGCATCCTATCTGGACTTCATATTTTTCTTTAAATAGCCTTTATGCTTAAATGAAATTTAAGAAAAACTTAAGTTATGAAAAGACATAGTTGTTTTAAAATTGTTGCTTACTGAAGGCTCTGAAGGCTGCTCTTTTTTCTGTAGAAAAGGAGATCAGAAAAGCAAAGCCAAATTAAAACCCTTAGGAGAAATTTTTAGGGGAGTGGGGGAAATGGAATGAGGTTAAAGATCAGTGAGGGGCAGAACGTCCGCACTTGCGCATAAACGTCATTCAAGGCGGAGGCGCAACTGAAATCGCCTCCTGTCACGTCGGCGGCCTGTAGCCAGGCGCAAGGACACAGGCTGGCTGCCGGGCTCCACTCTTGTCCCTTCCACTTGCTGTGTGACCCACACCAACTTATTTAACCTCTGTGCATGCGCACCCCCTTTTCATCTATAAAAGGAGATGCTAACAGTGTATAAACTTTCGGGTTGCTCTGAGGAGTAAATGAGATTATGCATGCATGGGAAGTGCTTAGCATGGTCTCCAACACCACCAAAATGCCTAATAAATGTTGTCATTACTCATTTTCAGTTTAAAAAAATTAAAGGGACAGTGCACAGAAGAACCTCAAAGCAGAGAATGAGGAAGAAAAGAAAGAGAAGGAAAAAAAGAAAGAAAACAAAAAGAAAAGAAAAGAAAAAGGAAGAAAATAAATGAATGAATGGAGACGGGAGAAGTATCCCATGGATTAACCAGGAAAACATGGAGTCTGAGCAGGAAGAGGGTTTTCAGACCTGCTTAGCTGCCTACTTTATGCCAAAACTTTCCCTTCCCACCTCACTCAGGTCTTCTTTCTTTCTTTCAGGCAAAGGTCACTGCTCTCCTCAGGGCTCCAGGACCACCCGCTCTACGTGGGCGCCTCCCCCCAGACTGAGGCTCCTTGAAGACAGAGGCCGAGTGGTCCCACAGGGTCCCCAGGGTCCCCAGGGCCCCGCAGCCCAGCCCAGCCCGGCAAGCACAGGCTGGAGCTGGTTCAGGTGGTCACACACCCTGATCACCTCCCTTCCCAAGGACATGCGGCACTGCACAGGCCTCGTGGGGGTGGGTAAGGAGGTGTCAACGAGGGCTCCTCTTGGGTAGTTTCTGACTTTTTACTTATAGCACCAACTTGCATAATGAAAAGAACAGAAAAGCAGATGGGCGTTAAGCGTGTTTGCTTCAAACACGTTAGATTTTTTCAGAAATACTATGTCTTTCCATTTCACAAATCACACCACACAAAATGCTTCAGCTTCATTTTTTTGTATTTTGAGATCACTCAGATACAAATCTCTCAATCACCCAGGCAACAATGAATGCCTTAAACCACAGGCCACATGCTATTTTCCAAACCTTTTCATTTCACACACTGTGTCCATGCCCAAATGGAAATCAGATGGACTGAAATCACACTGTACTGCTACAGTCATAATTAGTAAGATGCAAACAACTGTTGAAACCGAGGGTCCTTAAGACTCTGATTAAATTTAGCCTTAAATCCCACCTCTAGAAATCATCTCTATACATACATACTCCTCTGAGACCTGGCCTTTCCCTCAGACAACCTCAGCCCCCAGGGCAGCAAAAGTCAGTGGCCCAGGCCTGACCACACGGTCACACGGTCCAGACCTCTGGCAGGCCAAAGATAACATCTTGACCTAACACGTTTTATCTCCTGAGCCCTAAGGCGGAATGAACCCCCTGGCTACTTTCCAATGAAACTGGACAGACGGACCCTGGAAAAGACCTCAGAGCCGTCCTCAAGACCTGAAGAAATGCTTCATCACCCTTACCTCACCTCCCACCAAGACCCCAAATCCCTAGCCCACAGTGTCTCGTGATTCTGCCTTATACAACCTGTAACCTCATGCCATCAGGGAGCTGGGTTTTTTAGAGCACAAGCTCTCTGACTCGGAATTGTTCAATTCAATGTTAAACTACTGATTTCTTTTTATTTTGTACACTCCTGCATTTCTTTGGGCCTATGCACGTAAGCAAGCGGATGCAAGGAAAAACACTGGGGTTCTGGTAACGTGGTCAACCATAACCGTGTGAGGTGCACAATGACAGACGATGCACAGGAGGTGGGATGGAACCCAGAGGGAGCCAGGTGCAGGGTGATAAGCGGAGGAGTGACCACGCAGCCCTGCAGCTCCCAGACGGCCCAGGGTCCCCGTGTCATCCCAGCACGGGGGTCCACGCCGCCCCTTTCACTTTCAAAGGTATGTCTGTTTGAATGGTAAGTTCTGTGGTCACCCTACGAATGCAGTGGAACCTCCCTCCACCGTGGGAGGTCTAGAGCTTTCTGTGTGTTTATGGTTCATTGTCTTATATGTAATTGTTTTTATATACATATCTTCCACCTGACACTTAGCTGTTATTATGCCTCCAATGCTTAATGGAGGCCTTGCTACATGGTAGGTACTTAATTGTGGTTGAATGATTACCCCTGAGACATCCACAACTCAAAGGACTAGGATACAACTGGTGGGACTGAGTTTAAAAAGGAAGGCAGTAAATGGTCAGGTAAGATTCACTTAAACTGACTTCCTAAGCAGTGTCCCTAAATCTGAAAACCATCACTACAAATGTAATCTTACAAACAGGAGCCAATGCTCCTGAGTCCTAAGACTCTTCTCACTTGAGTTGGAAAGTGAGAAGAATGTTTAATGCTCAGGAAACGGGGGCAGCTCTCCAATAGGGGTTCCCTGGGGCGAGCTGTGCCACTTCATCACAGAAGGATGCAGAGAACCAGGAGGACCTGTATTTACCAAACCTCCTGACGAGTGGCTGAGACAGGCCACCCCTAATCAACACAGGGAGAGCTAGAGTCACAGGCTGCTCCTCCTGGATGGCGGGGCTCCTCTGTGCTGGCAGAAGGAACCATCTGTTAGGAACTAACCGCCCCACACACCCACTTCCCAGACGCCCACCGCCCTCCACTCTCCACCTCTGGCTGAAAACCTCAGCAGGAAATCAGGATCCTCAACCAACCCTGCCAACAGTAACAAAGCAAGGCTGATATCAAGTACGCCTACTTCACCCTGCTTCACACCTACACAGCCGGATTCTGGGTTATAAACATGTGAGGTTCTTACACGCTCTTGCACCGGAGACAGTAAGGACTTAACAGAGCTTTTCTAAGAATGTCTACATTCTTACACACTCAACTAAAATGACCCCTGGAGCCAACACCCTCACCAGGCCCCTAGATGCTGATGGTGACTTGAGTGGGTAAATACCCGTCGGCCACTCCAAACACCAAACACCTGCAGCACCCGGCTGTCATCGTCCCCTTGGGCACGATGCACATGACCCAAAGCAGTGGCATCTTTACCAATTAAATTCCATGGAGTTTAAGTCAAAGTCTAAAGAGAAATTAATCTTAGACTCATTATCAGTGGGAACCATTCCACCCTCCTAGCTACGTCCCATTGGTCCTAGAATTCACTACAAACTGCCTGTTGAACAGGATTAAACACAGGAAGCCAAATCATCTGATGGTGATACAAATTACTAATAATTTAAAGAGGTTAAAAAATATGGACAGAAGCTGTAACAATATGACCATTTTTTAAAACCTAGGAGCATGTAATTCTATATTTGTAAAAAAAGGTACTTAGACATTGAATGACTTTAAAGTAATTTAAAACTATTATACACATATATCTTTAAAAGCTGGGCATTCCTTTACTTCAATAACTGATCTTACTGAGCACAGGGAGGGAAGCTATGTTAAACTTACCCCACATAACCCAAAATTCCTAAGAGCTGCAAAAACAAACATAAGGGCTCTGTCCCTACCATGCACTTAACTCGAGGACCAACCGGATGTGATGTTCATACACCTACGTTTTCCATTTGAATATGTATCATATGTACAATCTTCTAATGTACTTCCTGGAACACACGTTCCCAGGAAAGGAAGAGAACCAGGACCTCTCTGTGTAGCAAACGGAGCACGACAGTTAAACACAGGAGTCCCCTGCATGGAACGTTATTGTAAATGAAGCGAAGCAGGAAGTCATCAAAAGTGTAAAAATTTAGAAATATATTCTTCTCAAGTAGACTAATTATACTTTAAAACTATAGATGCATGGGGCAGAAGTACTATGGTAAACCAAAATTTAAGGACGATTAAGAAACAAAATTCAACATTAAATACATGCTGAATGTATTTAACTTCTCAGGTTTTAAACTCCATTCAGCCTGGCCTTTCTTTCACGCAACATAGATGAGCTGAACACTGTGCAGGTACCCAGTACCCAGAAAAACTGGATGCACAAAGTATAAACCACAGTCAGAGTTCACAGACCATCTGGGGAGACAAACTTACTCACTGATCCTTAAAACACAATACGAAAGTGGCATAAAAGACATCAACAGGCATTATGTACATTATGTATACAGGACGCGGAAGGCACAGAGGGGTCTGCAACTCTTCTGGGGCAGAGAGACAATGATTCACAGAGAAGCGAGTTTCTGAGCTGGGTACTGGGTTCTCTATTTATAGGGCCCCTGTGGGCCCGGGGAGGCTGAGCACGCTCCAGGACTAACGGACAGTACGCACAAAGACAGGGACCCGGCACTGATGGGATGCATCTGTGCGACGTTCACAAACTGGTATGAGCTGAACCTCGGCTGAGTCTTGGGGAAGGGGAGCAAAAGGGGAAGGGGGCCTGGTTGAGAGGAGGTCAGAGGGGCAGACAGGGCTTCTCTTAACCATACCTACAAGTCCGGCCCGAGGACTGCAGTCAGACAAGAGACAGCAGAAATATTCAGAAGAGAAGGAGAACTCACTACGAAAGAGTGAGGTGGCAGTGCCACCATGAATATACAGGAAAGTGGAGGAGACTGGGACAGGGAACAGGGCCAACAGGTATTTCTGGTAAATAGCTGACTGCCCAGATGAGGGCACAATGATTAGCCTTATGTTTTATGTTGGGAACCTGGGTAGATGGTGACGCCCAGATCCAAAGATACATCTGAAGCCAAGGTACCTGCAGTATATCCAGGTGCAGACACCCAGTGAGAGGTAAGACAGGGCAGTGATTCCGAATGGGCCACGAGGTGGATGGTCCTGGGAGCAGGCTTCAACTGGGTACTGCGTTTCCTGCCGGAGTCCAAGGTCAGGTACAACAGGAACAACTGTACAAGACACTCCCAGGGGGAGAATGGAGGGCCAGATCTTAGAAGATGAGTCTGGTAAGTCCAATGGGCAATGACAGGAGACAAAGTCAAGAGTTATATGCTAGGCAGACCTCATGTGGGAGCAGAGTATTTAACAAAGACGGCCAAGGAGCGACAAGGCCCAGACCTGGGTAGCGATGGGCTGGGATGTCTGAATAACTGCAGCAAGCCAGTCCTGGGTCAGGTCGGTCTTCCCTAAACTCCAAGAACACTTATTGTCTCTTTATTTCGTTCCCAACCATATGGTAGTTTTCATTGTTGTAACAGCAATCTCTTCAAATAGCCTAACAGTTCCTACAGGAGAGAAACCGCACTTCATATCTTTTTCCCATTCTCCCCGGTGTCACCCACAGTATGAGGCATGTAAAGCAAAGAAGTTACATTTTAAGAAATTCAAAACGTAGGTAATATGAACTAGTTCTTCCTACTAGCAGTATTTTGTCCTTTTAAAATATCTAGGCCACTTTCCCTCTCATTTAAAAGGAACAATACTTACATTAGCAAGGGAGTAAAAGTATGGCTCCTGGGTCGTTGACAGGTAAGGTGTTACCTTTCTCCTGTTATGCTTTGTAATACCACACAACACTCATTCCCATATGGCCATGCAGAACTGAAACTTAAACATGCTTTTAAATGCACAGACTGAATTTCCACTGACTTCAAGATAGCTAGAGAAGTAAGCTCACTCAAGCTACTGTTGCTACAGCCCACGCCAAGCCTCCCCTTAGAACATCTGTTGCCAGAACCCTACCAACAGCAAGGGATTCACTACTCTAGCTCAAAAGTCATGCCTCCCCGCCAGGTGGACGCTGAAGTCAATAACAGTGAAAGAGCAGAGCAGGCTGGGCCTGCTCAGGTAAGGCGGAGAATGGAAAAGGGCTTTCAACTCAAGGGCAAGAACATCAAGAGGCAACAGCTCTGAACAATGGCTAGGACAGTCCACCAGCAATAATGTATACACACTGGAGGCCTCCAGCCATTGTCCCCTGCCCGCCAAAGGATGGGGAACTTTTAACAAGATTCTGTGGCTCCAATATTCTTGGACTCTTGATTTGACAACTGCCCCATCAATCACATCTGGCTGCCTGCTTAGTAACAAAAAGCCCTGTAGACCAATGGTTCTCAATCCCGGGTGCACGTTCGTGACCTGCAGAACAGTTTAAAAATATCCATGTCCAGGCCTCCGACCAGACCAACTAGATCAGAGCCTCTGGGTAGAAAACAGTGTAAACAGACACATCTACCCATCATCAAGATTTAACAGATGTTTACATTTTTCCCTATTAACTTTGATTTCACTTTTTCTTTTAAGAAACAAAATGTTATTGATTCAGCTAAACCCACATTTAATCTTGACAACAACACTTGGCTCCCTTCTCCCAGGCCAGGGAACTGAAAATGTGAGCTCTGCCCACCCACACACCCTGGGGAGCTCTGCTCCCCAGGGGCCAGGCACACGGCCCTCTGCACTGCAGCACTGCCTGCAGGGGCTGGGACTTGAATCATTAACTGAAATGCTTAGAAATGGCAAGGCATGTGGAGTGAGCCCCACTGTGTTTAATTGCACATGGATTTTGTCTTGCAACCAATTCCCCCTTGCCACCAGATAGAACACACCTCCGTCTTTACTATGTAAATCAGGAAAAATAAGGTCAGAGGTGACTTAACACTGACTCTGTAGGGCACACCTGTGCCCTAGTTTGACACAGGTAAACTCCGTCACCATGAAGCTTCTGGAAGTCACTCTGCATGAAAGTAACATCATCTTTCTTCTGAATGGAGATAAGGGGACAGAGTCTTCACACACAAACATAAAGACCTTTCCAGAACATTTGTACCATTTTGATTTGTATTACTAAACTGAAGGAAGCATTCCATGATACTGCTGATCTTAATACCAAAGCCTTGTCATGGAACGAGTGAGCATCCTGACCCCCGCCCCCTCCCCCACTAGAGTAATAGAAGACAAAAAGTCAAATACTTTCCCTTTGTTGAAGGAATGAGCAGAAGGGTGAATCCAGAGAAAAAAGTGTCAGATATTTAAACAATACTGACCTTTAAATAATTAAGGTCCACTAATATTATTGGCAACATGATCAGTGAACAGTTTTTCTCTGTTATAGAAAAATTTAGAAATCCGAAGAGTGGCCTAATGAATATGTAGAGTATCAAAAAATACTAAAATACTTTCAAGTGGCGAACACATATGTGCTTGAGCACACACGATACATTCACTGCATCTCGTTAGGAGATTTTAAAAAATACTCTTATACTGTCACAACTAAATATTTGGAATGAAGAAATCCTAACCCTTCCCTACAAAAAATTGTTTCTAGCAATAAAATTCTGATAGGAAAGTGACATACATTAAGTGTAAAACAATCTGCTCTTTCAATGTAGTACGTTGGGGTATATATTGTCTTCTGATTCTTACTAATGCACCCCCAACAGTATATATTTGAGAGCTCCTGTAAGGTAGTAAAGTATCAGGATTTGGCGGGGGCGGAATGCAGTCATCTTTTCTTAAAATAGCCTAAGAAGATAATATTTTTAAATAATAAAAAAGGAAGGAGTAAAAATATTCTTGCTTACTCTTGAGAGATCTCTTTTTGAAAAAACTGTAACGATAATTTTGGAAATGCACTTAATGACATCTCTGATTTCCATTTAATGCACACAGTGACACCTACTGGCATACTGATGAGGCAAAGAAGAAGAGATGGGAAAATTCAAACACAGGCAGAGCTGAAATGTACACTTCCGTGCATCTCATGTTAAACGACTAGGAAGTACAATATTCTGCAATGCCCTACAGATCAAATAATAGGAATAAGCTAGAGGAAAGCCCGCATTCCTGCTTTTCAATTTTAAGTTACTGAACACTAGGAGACCCCCACACAGGATTTTAAAAACTTTACTTAAGCGTTCATTTCACATTTTCCGAAAACCGTAAGCATTTATTTTTGGTGGCTGAAGTTAAACCTCAGACCTCACTAAAGTGAATATGTTTGGTTGAGGGCAGTCACGTAATGTGATAATTTTTTAAAATCATAAAAACTAAGAAAATAGTAGATGGGAGGAGTGAGCTGCCTTTATAAACAAGCTGTGACCAATTATAAATAAGCTGTGGTCCATCACAGAAACAAGGCAAGACTTACGAAACTGTGTTTTTTTTCCTGACTGTATATATGCTATGTTGAACTTGGCCATGGGGAGAAAAATAAACTCTAGATGAAGCAGGTGGAAATAATACGGGTGAGTGAGTGGAGCATCAGTCAGAAATCTGGTGAACTCTAGGTGGTCTAACTTCAAAGGGGAAATAGACGGGTCTGGGACAGAGTGGGAGGTTTCTGAAACTACAGGAGTGTGGCTGTCATGGAGGCCCCCGAGGGGTGAGAGAGACCCAGCCCCAGCCAGCAGCACCCAAAGAGGCCTCGGTTAGGTGGAGCCGGACAGATTGCCACAGGCAGTCTGTGAACTCAACCTGTGGACCGATGTAATTTTCTTGAGAAGAGAAAATGAATCTCACAAGCCAAATCTTATTGACTAGGATGGCTACTCTATACTGCTAAGTTTCCCAAGTCTGAGTCAACAGAAAAGAGTGCTGGGATCAGTCAGCGATGTCTGCCATGGCTATGGAGGAGGAAAATTATTGTACAACTCGTGTGCCAAAGATTGGCAACCTCATTAGCTTAAGATTACAAAATAGACAAACAGTTCTACCTCACAACCTCACCTATTTCAATCCTGCTGCATGTTCTCCTTGTGTATTTAGTTTTTCCCTTTGTTTCCTAGTGGAATTTATTTTCAAAAAAGCCCTATCATGGCTTAAATAAGGAGGGGAGAGGGTCCCTGGCCTGCTGGAGAGATGTGACGAGGCTGGCAGGGACAGCTGCTGAGGCAGGCGCTCTGCCCTGGACAGGAGTGGCTGGTGGTGCTCCAGGAGCACATTTTGAAGAGGTCTCCTCTGCTGGGGTGACAGGCGATCCCCCAGTGAGGGCCTTCAACACAAAGAGCACAGCCCCGGCGGGGCTCTGCATCAAAGTCACCAGGACTCAAAGGTGCCAACGCCCTTGGCCCAAGACGTGGGATAAGAGATGGAGGGAATTATGTCAGGGCGGGGGCGACTCCTAAATCTGAGCAGCAATGCGCTCACACCCGTAAATTGCCTGACCTTTAAACCTGGCTGTAATGTATCCCATTAGAGAAGGCATGTTAAAATTAAGATGTGTTTTGCCTGAAAGTAATGAAAATGGGATAAGCAATTATGAATAAGTTCATGGCTAAACCTATTCCCTAAGGTTTATTTTCTCCTTTATACTTTTCTGTCTTACAACTTTTCCATTACAAATACATATTTAAAATGTTTAAGCAATGTGTGTTCACAGCAACACATGGAATGTATAGACAAGTCATCATAGGCTAACACAATGCCTCCCTGCTCCAACCCAGAGGCAACTTCTTTCAAAGGTTTCTATTTTTAGGTCTTCTGGTGGTTACCTCCAGAACTGGATTAATATGCATATTCTTTTACTTCTTGATTTGGCACCTTAAAAATATTTAATAATCCCTGTATGAAAAATGAGAATTTAGATTATATTACTCCCCGCTTGGCTTATAACTCTCCAATATATGAGTTCTTTTCCTTTAATTTCTTCCACTGCTTATTTTTGTAACTTTAACCCTTAGTACTTCTAAACTCTCCCTGAACCTCTTTCACCTCCTACCAACCACCCGCTGCTTTTTTACCTTCATACTGTCAAAAGTCCCTAACATTTATACATCACGTTGTGGAAGCCCACCAGCAAGTTTCACTCGGCGTCCACAAATTCATTCTAAAATGAATAGACTACACTCCCGTATATCTGTCTCATCCTGTGCCTACGAGAATGTGCACTCAGATGCTCCAAATTCCTGAACACGTCCAGGTGAAATCAAACGACTAGGCATTGGGTCACTTCTCCTCTTAGTACATTTCTGAAAACTTCCCTCCACCAGATGATAAGCATTTCTTTCAAAGGGAGAAATTACACCTTATTCTTCACACCGTTGCTAAGCAGTCTAAGACAATGACTTGTCCATACCAGTTGCTCATTAAAGATTTGTTGCAAAAGTATTATTTGTAAGAGAAAAATACAGAAAACTACCCAAATGCCCAGGCATTGGAGACTAGTTGGATACACTGGTGTAGATGTGGTCATTACAAGTGAGGAAGATGCTTGGGAACTGACGTGGAGCCTTCTCTAGGACATACAGACCGAAAAAAGTAATGAAGAAGGAAAGATTCGCCCTGGCTGGTGTAGCTCAGTGGATTGAGCACAGGCCTGTGAAGCAAAGGGTCGCCGGTTCAATTCCCAGTCAGGGCACATGCCTGGGTTGCGGGCCAGTTCCCAGTAGGGGACACGTAAGAGGCAACCACACATTGATGTTTCTCTCCTACTTTCTCCTTCCCTTCTCCTCTCTCTAAAAGTGAATCAATAAAATATTTTTTTAAAAAAAGAATGAAAGATTCTATGCAGTATGATATTACTTGTTATGAAAGGGAAAACAAGAAATGGAAATATAAGATATGGTGATATATTAGGACTGAGTGTGTATGTACAAAAAAAAAAAACACTAGAAGTATGAACCTGAACCTAGTAAAAGGTTACCTACCCATAGATAAGTGCATGAGATGCAAGGGGAGAAAGAATTTTCCAAAAATACCTTTTTTCTATAGGTTTGGATCAAATAAATATTCTACATATTCATAAATTTAAATTAAAATGATAAAACAAACCAATACATTGAAAATAAACAAAGGAAAAAACCTAACTTTATGTTAAATTCCTTATATAAAAATACTGAGTAAATAATTCAGGTAACTTTTGAACACAGTACTCCAACTACACAAACATAATAGGACATATTTTAAGGCAAAAAAGATTTCATGAAACTCTTAACTTTTATTTAATAGGTTCACTGTTAGAATAATTTGGGTCTTGAAGTGCTGGAATTTTATGTATGAGTAAAAAAATGATACATGAAATGTAGTTATAATTTATAATGTGTATATACTCACACTTCTAAATATATACATGTTTTTATATAAATAAAATACATATATACATCACAGTTTGCCCAGAAGGTACCCAATACAATATGAAAAAGAGATACTTATTGAAGAAGGTACAATATACAAGAAACGTTGTACAAAGGACAATGATGCCTCAGTCCCCTTCAAAGTAGGCAACTTGGGACTTCACACAGTTCTCCCAGTCACCATCAGCTGCCCTATTGTATTTTCCTGAATCTCATTGATGGTCTGAAATCTCTTCCCTTTCAAAGGTGATTCTAGTTTTGGGAAAAGCCAGAAGGTGCAAGGTGTCAAATCTGGGCTGTAGCAGGCCTGAGTCCCCTGGGTGTTTTGATGTTTTGCCAAAAAACTCCACATGAAACGTGATGCATGAGCAGACAAGTTGTGATGAAGCTGCCAATCACCAGTTGCTTTTAGCTTCGGCCTTCTGAATCATTTGAATAGTTTCTGTGGAAGAATGTTCAAGCTTAATGCAAACTTTGAGGCAGATCCATTGCTCTACTTGCTCAGTCGCTTTGAATGCAGTGGCCACACAGTGCACATGCTCACTCAATGGTGTCTACTGCCCCCAGTGAAGTCATCATTGTTCACACATGCTCATTCCAGTCCACTCTCCGTGGCTGCCAGGTTACATTGATGTTGCACAAACCATTCTTGTTATATTAACAATGGCTGGACTTTTTCCAGACAGGCCTTCATATACATATGAATTTATAATTCTATTATATATATGTACATATAATATAATCATATTTCTTAGTTCTAGCTACTAAAAGGGTTGAGTAGCAATGACAAATAACAGTATACCTAGTGCCCAGACCTTGGTTTCTAGATACCATTCCCGATAAAAGGAAGCAGAATTTCTTAGAAAAAAATCTAGAATTGGAAAAGTATAAGGATAGTCAACTTGCATATTTTTCTGATAAGAAAGCAAGAAGCTTATCAAAGATAAATGGGGTCATGTCAAAAGGACACGAGAGTCAATGTGAAGGAGTCCCACGGGACAAATCTGGGACAATCAGGGAATTAAAAAGAATGACAACACCAAAAACTCCATGAGTCTATAGAGATATGAGAAGCTCCTCTTCACAGAAGACTGCCAGTTAATAAATGTGGAAGAAACGACAGAATTAGAAAGTTACGATTCTGCGACTATCAACGCAGTGGCTTATTCAGGTAAAGATCATTGCTCCAGTTAACCACTGGGTCAAAGAAGTGATACCTTGTAATTCCGGGGTGAAAGTAAGTATGTAACTTCAAAGGGTTCATTCAAGAAAAATGACTGAAGTGTGCGTGTGGGGAGAGATAGAAAGAAACACACAAAGAGAAAGAAAACAGAAGGTAAGGGTGGCAGAATGTTAGTGCTCCTTGTACTATGCTTTCCATATTCCTGGAGGTTTAAATGTTTCAAAATTAATCACTGGGGAAAAAAGGAAAAAGAAGTAAGTCTGCCTCAAGGACCCCACTGTTTGGAGGTCCTCACTAGGTTATAGGCTGACCCCTTTGACCTCGCAACACTCATATTCTTATACTTACAATTCCTGTTCCATGGACAGAAGCACCATTTTGGCTGCCAGTCTCCAGCTGACACACCTTGTTCTTATATGTTTGCTCTCAGGTCCGTATCTAATACAACATATTTCTTCACAGAAACATTGATTTTCCTGGCCAGCCCCAAAAATCTATTCAAAGAATAATACAGCTGAATGTAACAACAAGAGTTTGGAAAAAAGTCTATACATAAATTGTTTTTAATGAAACTTGAAGATCTAATAATATTTCTCCAAAGTAATGACAGGCTTTGGGGGGAGGATGCACTATTGTTGCAATACCAATAACTGTGAGAAGAAACAACTGAAAATTTGAGATAATAATGCAAAACTTATACTTTTAAAAAATGAAATGTATTTTACTTGATTGAAAAATACAGATAAATTCTCACTGTGAAAAGTGCAAACAAAACCAAGTTAAAATTCCTCCACTTTCCCTCCCCTAAAACACTATCTTCCCCAGGGGTAATTATGATTATCGACTTGGTGTGTACATACCTATAGAAATAAAATTGATTTGGTACGTTTCCCCATAACTAGTCTACTGCTGTATATAACACTTGGTAACTGCCTTTTCATTTAACACTTTTCCCTAGAAAGTTTATAATGTTACCTACCAATGAGTATTTTCAACAATAGAATATATTAGAATAAATAAAATAAACATTTTAAAGTTAACTCTTGAACAATTTCAACCAGAAAAATAATCCTTGGGTAAGAAGTGTTGGGTTGAAATTGTTCAAGTGTTAAAGTTTAAAATGCTTATTTATTCTGATATTAACATATTCTACTGTTGAAAATACATAGTAACGAGTAACTTAAAGAACCAAACATAAATCCTATATATAAAAAACACAGTCAGTGAAATTAGGAACTCAGTGCTCCAGTTAAACAACAGATGAGACAAAGCTGAAGAGAAAATTAGTGAAGCAGAAGAGGAAGTTTAAGAAATCAGCCAGCATACAGCCGGAAAGATAAGGACATAAAAGTATGAAAGAAAAGCCATGAAGGACAGACAGAGAAGGCTCTTCATCACCTAAAAGTAGTTCCAAAGTGCTGATAATTTTCCGGAATGCAATAAAGACATGAGACCTCAGACTAAAAAAAATGACAATCAGGCCGACTGCCAGAAGATGAGGAAGTAGTAATAGGGGCAGGCAAAAGTAGTTTTACAGTTCTGAGTATGTGATATACAGACTTTATTCCTTTTTTTTTTAAGTACAGTCACTTTTTTAAAAATTGATTTGAGGGAGTAACACTGATTTGTTGTTCCACTTACTTCTGCATTCATTGGTTGCTTGTTGTATATGCCCTGACTGGGGACCAAACCTGCAACCTTAGCATATCAGGATGGTGCTCCAACCAACTGAGCTACCTGGATAGGGCCCATGGAGTTTGTTCTTGTATTATTATTTATTAATTATTATATTATTTTCCATATGACCAACTGAAACCGACTTTTGCCCACGCCTGTATATTCAAAGTACTGGTAAAATATGATTGTTAACTCAGACTTATGAATGAAGCTATTAATAAAAAAAATGAACAAAATTAAGAGCTTTTGATTTATTTTATTAGTGTTTACCACCCAAAGGGCCTCACTTAAAATTAATAAACTATACTTTAGCAAATAAAATATGAACTCAACATGAAACACTGGGATTCAGGAAAAAATAGAAAGTACAGATATTGATAAAATATTCGTTTAAATACTTTTGTTTAAAAACTTAACAAAATCTCTAGATCCCTCCCACACTCCCCAAAAGAAAAATGGAATGAGAGTATAGTAGTACTGTGCTAAGATTCTTGCCTTGCTCAAGAGAGAGAGAAAAATAATGAATAATTTTAAATGTAATTAGAAATATATTTAGGAAAGAAGTAAATGTTAACATGTTAATAGTAAAATTCTAAAACGCACAGCTTCCAAACCGGTGGAGAAAAACAGGAAACTAGCCATCCCACAGGAGACAGGAAAGCAGAGAGAGGGGCCGAACAAAGCCTGATAAACAGAAAACATAGGTTACGATCATGGAAACGTATTATCAATGAAGATAAATGGACTTTATTACAACTCACATTAGTTTCCTTCTACAAAGTATCACATACATATTTGCAAATTTATTAGTAATTTATTTGACACTTATTACCAATGTCAATAATAAACTAAGTATCTTTAGTCTGCACATCGAGTCAAAGCTATCACTATGAAGCTTTAGTATCTCCTTGATCTCTCCCTTACCTACAACCATCTGCAGTCTAGACACTTGTGAGCGTGACAGCACGGTCTGAGCCGCCCCTGTCCTCCAGCACACACTTTACCCAGGTTCACTCCCAAACCCAGAATCCTCCAAACCTCTGTCTTTATCCAAAACCCAGATTCCTCACTTTCCTACTCATCCATGAAGGTCAGGGAAGGAGGGCCTGCTTGGTACAAGGTTAAGCTGTGGGCTTAGTATAGTCTGCAGCCTTTTCCTCTTGCCCTGAATTCCTAGAAAGGTCATTAGAGATATATTTTAAAATACCAAGTCTATGTCCACACCAGAAAAACAGGAGTGGGTGCTATCAGTAGACCAAAAACTTTCACACGTAATTAGGCATTGTAAAGGAGTGAAGGAGAAACCCACAATTCTCAGAGTGTGCACAAAACAGGACCACAGAGAAGGCGGCAGAGGCCGCAGGGGGTTCCAAGCTCAGAGGTGACACACCCTGCCACAGGAGGGGCCTGGCAACGGACACCTTGGGCTAGTCCGGGAGCAACAGGTGACTGTTCCAGGTGAAACACAGAAGAAGCTTGAGGAGAACAGTCAGGGAGACAAGTGGGAAGAAAGCAACATCCAAGGAAAATGGGGGAGCCCTCCAACACAGAGGGCTGGTTACTGACATACCCCCTTCCCGTCGTACAAACGCAGCCTCTTTTCTTCTGTTGATCCTCACAAAGGAAGGGAGCCCCTCCCCCTACACAAGCCCCCCCCTTCACTTGTGCTTTTTAAAAACCGAACTGTTTGACCTGTTTACTTCTGAAGTGCTTATACCCATCTCATCTCAAGTATGTATGTCCTCTGAACAAAAACATACCTCTGAAATGGCCAATGGATTCTTTAAAAAAGTTGTTTTTAATCCTCACTCAAGGATACAAGGATATGTTTACTGATTTTTTTAGAGAGTGAGGAAGGCAGAGGGAGAGAAACATTAACTGGTAGCCTCCCGCATGTGCCACAATCAGGATCGAACCCACTCACAGCCTAGGTAGTGCCCTGGCCTGGAATTGAACCTGTAACCTCTTGGTGTACGGGATGACACTTGAACCAACTGAGCCATCCAGCCGGGGCAGATTCTCAGGAATGTATTCTCAGGTACTACTGTCGGAGGTAAGTATTGGTACAATGCATTTTTCTAAGAAGCCAGGTATAAGTCCTTTGCTACCCATTCGGAGAGGTTGCACACTCCCACGGGAACACAGGCCCCTCATCGGGAGCAGAAAGATGCTCCCCATGCTGGTAACCACATAGCTCCGCCCACTCCTTGATACTTGTTATCAACCTCCCATCCCCACTATTCCAGCCAGAACTTTCTCTTAGTCTTCCCATGACACACTCTTTCGTGTCTATTTTTTTCTGTTATTCAACTTTAAAGTGAGCCAACTTAGGTTGGGGCTGTAATTACTGAGCACAGACTTTATTGAGAAAAATAGTGTTTTGTCAGATAAAGGAACAACAGAAGCTAATTCAATACAGCAATAGGTAGAGAAAACCCAGAATTATGGCAGACCTACTTATTCCTATAAGAACCCAAGGAAAAGTTAGAAAATGTGTTTCATGTGCCAGACTTCCAAATTTTAATTTCATAAGTTAAAATGGATATTTATATATCCTGTTGAATAAATCAAATAGTGTTCATTAATACTGACACTGTATCTGCTTCCTTACAGAACCAGTGATACTACCACCGAAAACATATATCAATTCATCTGAGCAAACTTCTAACGTAAGAATCAATGATGTGACAATCTTGAGTAATACATTTCTGACAGTTTTGAAAACTTACTGGATACATTAACACTTTAATGTAATGCACAAACATTCATAGAAATTCATAGAGTTATGGCAGAAACTAACCATGACTAAAGCAAACAATTAATCAAGTGACCCTGAAACTTGAAAAGAAAAAAATTTAATGGTAGTATTAAAAAACACAGGCCATTTATTCATTTCAGGACACAGCAACAGATTTAACTAGATATTACCCATATGTAACAAATACAGAAAGAAGCTAATATTAATAACAAGATAAAAGGAAGACCTTAAATATACAGAAGCACAACTCAGAGAACAGTTTTACCTTTGACAAGGCATCATTCAGAGCTGTGACTTGGAGCAAGTGATTCTCAGCTTTTTTTGGGGCCACAGATTTGCAAACTGGGAGACCTCAGTGGAAACATTTGCACACATGCAAGATTTCACATGCAATTTCAGATTAGGAACCTGAGCAACTTCTGGGAACACCGATGCCCTAGTTAGCTGACACTGAACAAACTTCGGCAGCCAAACTGATTCCTCTTCTCGGTCTGTGCACTTCCCTGCTCCGTACTTCACTCTGCTTTCTCTGCTCTCTTCCCGGAACTTGCTCTGTTCCTACACCCCACTCTGTCCCTCTGTCCCTCTGTCCCTCTGTCCCTCTGCCCAGCTCTCCTCAATTCCTCTCCCACCCCAATTGCTCCTGATATACCCTTCCACCCCCCTGCCTAAAGTGATCCAGATACAGGAATAAATTGTGTATTTCGGTGGCTTAACTAAAGTTTTATGTTCTTATTCATAATTGTAAAAGCCAGTGAACCGAAAACTTCCCATTTACGAAGAGAGACTGAGAGATTAATTGTGAGGAGGAATAAAAGAGAGAGAGAGAGAGAGAGAGAGGGAGGAAGGGAGGGAGGGAGGGAATAATACTGTTTTCTGAGAAAGTAGAAGTTGTTTTATATCTAGCTGCTTATGTTTGTCTCTGTTTTTTTTTTTTCCACAGGTCCATACTAAGAAAAAGCGCTGCACCCCTGCCTATGCCAATCAGGAGGTTTTAGGGACACAGAGCACCCACGGCAGGACCAGAACGCAGGGCACAGAGACGGATGCAGGAGCTCCCTCCGTGGTGGGCCAGGGCCAGGAGGCCAGGAGCCAGGGAGAGCCCTGGAGCTGGAGCTGGGTCCACACTGAGATGGCACACAGCCCAGCCTCCCAGAGTCGGAGACTGCCCGTTATACACCGCTCTGGGCAGCCGGCAGAGTCCACGGGTCTGCCACATTCTCTAAATCATGACAGAACAGTGCTGCAGGACAAAGGTCGACAGTACACGTGGTTATGTGGGACGGACAGTAACTGCAGCCCCAGGCGGCTGCGGTTTGTCTACAAAATTCACAACCCTTCACCGTGGAAATTATTTTCAGCAAAGTATTTCATAATCAGATAAATGTTAAGGCTCTTACAGCAAAGTCCACGAAGCTACCGCCACACACCTTTTATTTACTGCGTGCTTTCTCTATGTCAGGCCCTGTACATATATAAGTGCGGGTACAGATATTTCTGTCGCTATATATTCATAATTGTATTTAATCCTCCAAATAGCCACATGATGTAGCTATATAATCCCCACTCTACATGAGAGGAATCTGGAGCTTAGCACACTGACTGAATTGCTCAAAGTCAAACATACCAAGTTGGAAAGACTGAGTTTAAACAGATTTTTTTTTTTTGATGCTGAAGCCTGTGCTGTGAGGCCGAGGTTCTTAGCTTCTCAAACTTTCACACTCATGCGTTTCCTCTGGGGATCTTGTGAGAATGAAGACTAAATCCAGTAGGTCTGGGATGGGGCCAGAGAGTCTAAATTTCTAACAAGCTCCCACCACTGCCCATCCACAGTCCATATTTTGAGTAGCAAGGCGCTAAATAAAGTACTCCATGCAACTGATCCCATACTTACAGCTGTGACTTCTAGAAAAGTTGAGACTACTGCCAGCAATACATTTCTGAAGAGGTAACTAGTTTAAATGTAAAAACAAGCAATATGTTTTAGAGCTATTAAACTGTGCAGGGAATTTGTTTTTCTTAATTCGGAAAACACAACGCTATAACCTCAAACCAAGTTTTAATGAAATAAAACGAATCTCCAGTTTTTCTGCAGACAGCCCCACTGTCTTCAGCCAGAGGAGTCTCTCCCATGTCCTATGCCCAAACCAGACGCGTCCTGTGTTTCCACAAGGAAACCATCAGAATCTATTAAAATTACTGCACCCTGATAGCTGCAGGGACATGACAAATCGCAGGCCAAGAGTCAGATACCACAGAATGTGTTTCAGGGCTTTGGGGGCAGGCCCATTTGCAACCAAATGATATTTGTGTGAGGCTGGCACACTCAGTGCATGACAAACTGATGCAATTTCAGCGCTGTCTGTGGGCCAGGGGAGATTTCTCTGATGCTGCTGGTGGCTGGTTTACAGAATTGTGCAGAGTTCCCAGATTTGAATCACTTGGGGCTTGAAAGGGCTTCACTTGACAAGCTACAAATAATTACACTCTACTCTTTCCATTGTACTCTATTATTTTGCCCCCCTTATCTCCAGGATTTGAGCTTTTGTGAACAAGCAAGGTCGGCTTCTATTTTGACCACAACACAACAAAACATTGTTCTTTTCTGATATGATAAATATAACAAGGCCCTGCAGACTGAACATTTTTATCAGGCCCATTTTCCACTCTTACAGGCAAAAGTCAACTTCGGGCTCAGTCAGAAGGATGAGCTGGACATGAGCGAGTGGTCCCGCACCCTCACTTAGGGAGGCGCTCCAGCCATCTGGTTATTGTAGAAGCTCATTTGAAAAATGGGACATTGACTGGCAGAGAAAGGGCACGTGCACGGTAGCTTTTGCAAGGTTCCTACTCCCCTTGTTTCCAGCTCCATCCTAACAGCCTCTTCATTCAGACATGCCTAATAAAAAGTTTTTAACTTGGATGCAGTCGGAAACAAGCTGCTGTATGGCGTACCTCTCAGAAACACCAGAGAAATACCAGAAATAAAAGTTTGCTCTTCTGTTCGTAGAAGATTTTAAGGAATATATCACCCATCCTAAGGTGTCTTCTAAGAATAATATATTAATGACTGCTCCACACATTTTAATTTAGTAAGTGCAAAACTTTATCTGTGTTTTCATATTTTCCTAAAGAAAGACACAGACTTGAAGGAGGCAATTTTTTTTTGTTTAAACTCCAACCTCAAATAACATTTCACAAAGTTTTAGTCGCTTGAGAACATTTTTAAAAAAATTATAATGATGATTAACACGAACTGAAAGTAATCTAAATTCTTCCTTTAACATGTATTTGTCGAGCCTTCAGTGTGGGTCAACCCTCCACATTTATTTCTGCAACAACTCTATAATGTAAATGGAGATTCTATATAATAAAATTTGAGATTGCTACCCTCATTTTAGAGACCAGGAAACTAGGCACAGAAAGGAAAAGCAACTCTCTCAGTAGTTCACAACTAGTAAGTGTCGCTCAGAAATGAGCCCAAAGAGTGCCTTGAGTCCCCTGGAACACTGCTCCGGCTCCTTCAGGCCCAGCGGACCACAAACACACTGCACTTCTTCTGAGCCCACGGAGAGCACTCATGGCAACAGCCAGGCAAACAGCGGTGACGCCAAGTGCTCGACAGTAGCCAAAGAAGCTGAACCTTGAGATTTCATCTCCCCAAAAAGGATCCCTTTATTTCTTTATCACTACACCTTTTGCCGTAAATCGGACCCCCCCTTTCCTCTCAGTCTGCCCGGTCCAGGATTGTGCCCCTCTCCACTGGCCACTCTTGGGCATTTGAAAGGTGGCTAGTCCTAGTGGAGGTGCGTCCTCTGAGTGTAAAATACACGCCCGATTTCAAAGAATTACAAGAGAAGTAATATAAAATACCTCAGTAATGTTTACCTTGTTGACATGTTGAAATAGTATTTTGGATTTTACTGTAATTCATTTCAAGTGCTGCTTTTTACTTGTTTAAACACGGCTAGTAGAGAAGTTTAAGCCCTGATGTGGCTTGCATCATCATGTTTCTAGGGGGCAATGCCACTCGAAACCACCGCCTACTCCAGGCTTTGTGTGGCTGAATCACCAGCACAAGTCTGTAGCTGGAGGCTGCAGCAGCACGGCCTACAGCAGCTGGCCCCCAGGAAGCTCCACCCCCTTACGCTCTCTCCTTTCAAAACCCTCCGCCCTCACACCACTGCCTCTTTCCCTGGACTTTGAAACATTCCTGGTCTGTGTTCTGATTTAGAAAAAGCCTTTACCTGACCCGGCTTTCCTTCCTGCTGCTCTGATCTCTCCCTTCTTTCATAGTCAAAGCATCTGGGCCAGCCCACACCCATTCCTCCTCACTCCCTGTCCAACTTCCTTAATTCAGTGCCATCTGACTTCCATTCCCTTCCCACCCCACTGCTCCTCAAAGGCTCTCACCATCTCCACAGGCGCTTTCTCCACCCTGTGCTCCCAATCTCTCTGCCCTCTTCGGAACGCCGCTGCCCCCACGCACCACCACCACACAGTGGGCCTCGCCTACCCACATGCTTCAACTGAACCGAACACCAACCAGGTTCCTAGAAGAAACGGACTTACTGAGTTCTGTGAACAAAAAAAGAGGCAACGCCTACCTCCCCACCCCATTCTTTCACCCTGATCCCTAGAAGGATGCCCTTTCATTATCTAGGATTTCTCTTTCCCAAGGCACATGTGGCTCAGGGCAGCTGGCTGCTCACGGGTCCTCCCTGACCGGCCATCCGCATGCTTGCTGTACGGTCCCCTCTCCCTGACTTTCCTCTCCAGGAAAAGCCAGAATCAGCCTGAGCCTCAAGCATCACCCGAACAGAGTCCCTCCAGCCACATGTGGCAGCCAGCTTTCAGAGCACGCCCTGGGGGCTCCCATGGGAAACCATCATTTCTTGGCTTCTAGGCTTGAAGATGAGGGAGTAAGAAGAAAACTCTCGGGAGTAAGAAGAAAAGTGAACCACTGTCCAGTCCAGACTTTCATCCTGGTCACTTCTTCATCCCCTTAGCATAGCCTGGGCTGTAGCAACAGTCCCAGAGATGATTCCAATCAACCCCCATGGGAAACCCTCTGTATACTAAGCCAAGTTCAATCAACATGACTTCTCCATTTTCAGGTCCCTCTGCTGTTCAGAAACATGCTCTGCTGCCCTGTTGATTTCTGCACAAAGTTATTGGGGTTCAGAGTTTCTGATCTCACCCTTCCCTGATGCCGGTGATGGACATTCTCTCCACAGCACCTCTCCACCCAAAGCAGCTCAGATGTTCCACCTGCCAGAATGTGCCCTCCTCTCCCCACTCCCTGTCAGGGTGCAACAGACTCTGACCCCTTCAACACTGGCCGCTGCCCACCCTCCAGGAGCAGAAAAAGCCGGTTTTCCACAGGGCCCCTCAGCAACCTGGCCTCACTCCATGCATCCAGAACACTTCCACGCTCTGCTTGCCTGCACACTAGACACTGTTCTCTTCCTGTCTCCCACCAACTAATGTTTGTTTACACTCTTTTATTTTTTTTTGGGGGGGGGGTTAGTTCTCTCACAAAGCCCTATCCTGATTAGCCAAATCCTACTTAGGTTTCAAAATGCACCTTATGCACAATTTCTCACAGCAAGTATTCCAGGTACTTTACTCCTCACTGATCTCATTCTCAAAATCTCCACTCATACCACTTGCTATTTTGCTATGTTTTACCATAGAGCATTCACTATTGCCTTGTAGTTATTCCATTGGCTGGTGTCAAGCTAAACTGCAACCCCCGAGGGCGCGATCATGCCTTAGAGTTGTCAGTTGCCCGGAGCTGGCACCAACTGGGCATTAGAAGACTTGGTTAACTAGTTACATTGATTAATTATGCTACCTTATAATAGACAAATCCTTTCTTTTGTATGCTAGACTAAGAGCAAAGAGGTTAAATGACACTGCTATTTATAATCTCCATTTACTTTTTATGGAACTATCCCTTAAAATGAATTTACAATGTTACCATCATATTAACTAAGCAAGTGATCAGTGCAAAACATACTGAGGGGCTTTCACAGACTAACATGTCTTCATCTTTATAAACTGACACTATCATATACAGCCAGTAAAAATGGATGTCTCTCTAACATAAGTAAATGTTGTTTAAAAAAACAACTTCCAAATCTAAAAAAATGGTAAAGATTTTACAATTCAAATTTTTACTCTTTCAAAATGACATGACAATAGCCAACGTACAGTGGCCCCCACCCACATGTATTTAAGAACAGCCTGTATATCCCCTGAAGAAAGCCGTGGAAGTGTTTATAAAGCTTAGACACAAGATGGTCCACAGGCAACTCTGGAGGAAGCTCAAGTCCCACAGCCGTCACCACACAGTGGGGCACCCCTGTGTGGACCTATGGCAGCCGGAGGAAGCAGAAGCTGGACGAGTCAATCAGGGGTGTTTAAATTCACCTTTCCTATAATCTAATATTTAAAAAAACATACATACAAAGTTTTAAATCATTTTTAGCCATTGTTATTTTTTTGTTATTTATTGATTTTTGAGGGAGAGAAGGAGAGAGACCAATTTGTGGTTCCACTTATTTTTGCATTCCCTGGTTGATTCTCGTCTGTGCCCTGACCAGGGATCAGATGTGCAACTTGCCGAATCAGAATGACGCTCCAACCAACTGTGCTACCCAGTGAGGGACATACCATTACTATTCAGTGAGCCAGTTACTGGCACTTCCACATCTATTTCCTTATGTCAAAAGTGTTTCCTATATTGTGACTCAACACATTACTGGATGTTTAAGTGTAAGAAACACCTCCTTGAATGATCAGAACTCATTGTCCCAAGGACTATGAGCCCTTTGCCCTGAATTTCCGTTTTAAGTTCCTCTCCAGCATTAATCACAATTCTGGGAAACTCTTTGGTTGCCTAAATTAACCCCCAGTGAACTGGATACATGTTTCAGATGTTACTTCCAAATCCCTTGCATGTCCAGGAATGTCCCCATCGTCACTAGCATGACTGTCCCCATCCCCCACCACGACCCCTCAGGCAGAAGCAAGGCCAGAGACTCTGGGACCCAAACGGGTGAAGGGAGATGCGGTCCCCGAGGCTGCTGGCTGGCACCCTGGTCTAGTCAAGAATAGCTCTGCACAGGGGAAAGGCCTCTCAGAGCACCAGAATCACAGCAGGCTTCTCCGTAACCTCCGGAGCAGAACCGGTGTGCCCCTCCCTTCCTCCTGTGTGGTGTAAACCCAAGAAACTTGGGGTCCCTGGGTGGGTGGCACTGAGTAGCAGAGGGCAGCTGCCCGGGCCAGGGGTTAGAGATGGCACAACAACGGCAGGACGAGTGCCCGGCAATAAAGAGAACCGGCTGTGCTCCTGCTTCTTAGAGCTAAGAAAACAACAGCAACTTTTTTTTTCAGTACATTCCTTACACTGCACTAGGTGCTTTTCATTTATTATCTCAACTACATTTTCATCCTCACAACTCTTGGGGCAAGCATCCTCCCACCTGACAAAGGAGGAGACAGGGGCGTGAGCAGGCACGTCCAGGTGAGAACCCAGGTCCGGCATGCCTTCCGGCCAGACGCTGTCGGCCTGGCGGCACTTCCTCTAGACCGCACACGCCTCGTGCAAATGATGGCAAAGTCTCTGGAAGTGAATATTTGCCTGGGCAATCCATAAGCAGGGACTCTTTCCCCACGAAAGGGAAGCTTGAACACATGGGCTCTCTGGAGCCCTGGGTCTTCTTCTTTCATGGCGCTATATTTTTTATTTGTTAAAACCACATCATGAATCTGTTTAGATAGAGTGTGTCTACTGGACACAAGAAACAATTCTATACAGCTCGTAAATGAAATAAACACAGGTCAAACTCTAATTCACCTTCAAGATCCCCAAACCCATTTGCTATACTGAAAGTCCTATCAAAAGTTTATTTAAAAGGTATGATTTATGTTGTTTCTGTTTTGCGTGAGTGGAAAACTGAAGGAACAAGAGAGGAATTCCTGGTAACGACTGTACTCACATCAGAAATCCTACAACAGCCCAACTCAGGGAACTCTCTACATAAATCTGATATAAAGATTTAAATTTTTAGAAACAAATGCCAACACTAACTACATGCTATAGGGCTTTGTTAAGGGCTTTGCACCTATTATTCCATTTGCTTAAAACGATCCCTACTGGTTATGAAGCAGTTACTATTATCCCCACTTAAGGGGACCAAGGCTCAGAGTGTTTAAGTCACTAGCCCACTAAACAAAACATATGGTTAGGAAGTGACCAGGTACCATCAACTCCAAAGTCTACTATTCTATTGCGTTGCTACTTCCCTTCTCAAAGAACATCCTCCCAAAGAGGTCACACTGACAAGATCAACATAACCCTCGCTTCTGCCTGACTCATAAAACACGCTAACACTGGTCAGCACCCAAGGGCTTCCCATCAATTTTCCTTCTTACCTGATTTCAGCCCTTGAACGTTCCCACCGTGCCTCCCTAACCTGTTAGACAACAACGAAACCTGCTGAGGGACCCTTTCCCAGCTGCCTTCCTGTCTTTCATATCGGCTTTTGGACTGTGTTTTATGCCTGGCCCTCAGAGGGACTGAACCAAGGTTGTGAAGGCAGAGAGAGGCCCGAAAGCAGCAGCACACTTACTGAGCTGACTGTAATCTGAGGCAGACACCCTGGCAGTCATTTCACATGCATTAGATCACTTAATCTTGGCAGCGACCTTATGCGTCAGGTACTATAGGCATTTTAAAGATAAGGAAGCTGCGGTTAAGAGTTTATTCATATTAAAGCTTGCTAACACAACCACATTTATGTGTTTGGCTCTCCATGAAGCAATACAGGATTAGTTGACTATACAGCTCTTGTGCATGTATGCTCTGTTCACAAACAGGAAGAATCACGATGAGAGGGAAATCTGGAGTCTCTTGAGGGTCCTGGAAAGAAAACTGCTGAAGGTGATGGCATCCCCAGGGCCCAGCACACTGCAGAACATCCAGAACTACTGCTGGAATTAAATATTGGGGCTGATAAAATTGCGCCCCATGCCCCCACATTGCCACCTGCACAGCACCCAGTGTGGGGACGTGCTCCCAGCAAATCACATAAATTCCGAGCTAAACTTTCAATTAAAAGACTCCAGCCAAGCACTTAGAATTCTGAGCTCCATAGAGCTCAGAGAAAGATGAGCTCCACAGAACTTTCTAGGCCCAAAATACACGGAAGGGGCATATGTTGGCTATAGCAACGGCTTCAAAAACACCACCCTGGGTAAAATGAGCCGTTCAAGCTGGCCTCCTCCTACCGCAGTTAAACCCAAATACTGATGAGTCAGGAGTCAAAGTTCCACTTCTGCTCAGAGCAAAACACACACAGATGGGTCTGGGTGGGAACTGGCCCCATCCCCAGTGCCAGGCTGTATACTGGGGTGCTAAGCTGGAGGTACCTCAAATGGAGAAAACCCCCACAGCTATCACTGGGGGGTGAGGGAAGGGGAGCAAGGCCATGGAGGGCTGCTTTGCCTATCTGAAGACCTTGGCCAGTGTTTTAATAATGGTAAAAGCTGTGCCTGCACTTGGAGCCAGGGATCTGAGTGTGACTCTAACCCTTGATGCGCTGTAGCTGGAGGGACTTCTTCCTTGGAGGTGGCTTCGGCATGACTTGCCCTAACTAACAATGGCAGCCAAGAAAGGCAGAAGAAACCAGACTATTGGCAGGAGTTACCCACTGTGAGAGGAGTCAGAGTTTGGGTTACAGAGGAAGATCAGCGCGGGGATTGAAACCCGGGCACAGCAGCCATGATGGGGCTTTTTACCATTTGGTTTTGGAAGAGAGAGGGGCTCTCTTGACCACGCAGCTTAGAAAGCAGAAAAGCAGGATGCAGCAGCTGTGTGGGACTCCTCCCCACGCAGCTGGGGAAGGAGAAGCCTCTTGACCAGGCAGCAGCAGTGCAGGGTCTCGTCCAGCCCGTGTGCAAGAATGCAGAATGCCTCCTGGCCCACCATGAGGGTGCAGTATGGGTTTAAGAAGAGGAGCCCAGCCAAGCTATGGACCTCTGTTTACTTTCCTGAGATATGACACCCCTGACTGGCCTGGTTTGGCAAGGGGAGACAGTGCTGTGTGGTGTTTGTGGATGTTTTATAGGGACTTTGGGATTTCACAGTGACCTTCCACCATTATTCTGAACCTGTAGAACTTTTGAATAAATAGCTCCTTTCCTTTTTACCAAATTCTGGCATTGACAGCCATGGTTCTTATCGGCAGCGGGCAAAAAGAGCCATAGAGTAACAAGACCCCCAGGGCAAGGGGGTTTCTGTAACAGCTAGTGCCATACACTATTTACAAATTTAGGCTCAGTTTTCCGGCCTCTTCTCAAAAGACCGCCTCTCATTTGAAGAAAGCAAGAAACCAATTCAAGGTTCTGCCTGAGAACACTGTTAGGAACCTAAAGCAAACAAAAACAACTGGAATTGCATCTAAGCTCCCTGATCTACGGAGAGCAGTTGTCAACAATGGGCTGTTTAACCACGTGACCACGGTTCTCCACTTGTTCTCGGATGGGAGGTGACCAGGTCACTTTAGGCAACATTCTCCAACTGGAAAACACTGCCAGGATTTCCGACAGTGCTTCCAAGAAGAATTCGTTTAGAGCAGTGAATTAAATATTAAATTGTTCACAAGTGAGAAAAAACAAAAACCATTCTGGATAAAAGGAAGGTGAAATATATGATATAACCCCTACTGGCAAAAAAATTTGATGAGAAGTATTAGAAGTAACAACGCCCCATATGAGGAAGTTCTTCCTATGGGCTCAGTCCTTACACTGGATCCTTGGGAGAAACTGAGGTAGGCACTTTAGGGAAAAGAGGCTCAAGGAAATTTGTGACTTGTACAAGTTTCGAAAGCAAGAATGTGGAAGCAAGTCTGTCTGGAAATGTGTGACTTGCACAAGCTCCAAAGCTTAGTTCTGACACTCCCTAGAACTTCCTCAAATAGGCTGAGGTCAGAACAGCTTTCTTAAGTTCATTTGGTTATGGACCCAAAGACTCCAGTGTGGTCTCAGTGCTTAGTCTTAGGTGCTCTTTTTGCTGAATCAAAATGTACACCAACCCTTTAAAGCTTTAAAACAAAGCTGAGACCTCTACCTTCATAATAAATATCCACTCCATAGGACACCTTTTTCTAAACAGGGTAAGCCACCTGCTCCGTAGTTTGCAGGCTTAGCTACAAATTAAAATCACCTGGAGAATTTTTAAACCATACCAAAGCCCGAGCCCTGATTACAGTAGGATCTCAGGGGACAGAGTCTGACAATCTGTACTTTTAATCGCTCCCAAGAACCACTGATGTGTTGGGGCAAATGACCTCCACAAATATCTTGCAGACATCTTTAGTTCAGTTCTCAACTTTGACTGCTTATTAAAAACACCCAGCGACCTTTTAAAAATTCTGATGCTCAATTCAGACCCTGCACCATCAGGCTCGCTAAGGGTGGGACGCAGGTGACTCCAATGTGCAGCCCTGCCTGAGCACCACATAAAGCTTCAGTGGCCACTTATTTGCACTAGAAGCCCAAGCCTTCATGTGGACAGTTGCAATGGGCTGTCCAACGGCAGCAACATCCCATCGACAATTAGTGTTGTTCTCATACTTCCTGCCTTCTCCCGTAGGGAGAAGCACCAGGCACCCGAAGTCAGTGCTGACACCCCAGTCTTTCCATTTGTCAGTCACTTCTTACGTGGCACGCCCGTTTACCAGAAAGGCTACATGACCCTCCTCGCTGTCCTTCAGAATCATTCCCACTACTGAATGATTCATCTCATATGCATAGGCAACGTTTGTCATCCTCTCATCACTTTCAATTTTATTATCTCCACTTCCTTTTTCTTATTGGCTCTTTCAGCACTGCCGCTTCTTTTGCCCTTGTGAACAATAGGGGGGCGATGCTATTTTGGGCATGTGAGACTCAAGCATGAAGCTACAGGCTAAGGAACCACGTGTGGCTGAAACTAAACGGACATCATGGGGGGGTCTTCACTGGGAGCGGGTAGAGCTGGTGTCCTTTCCCTCTGGAAGGTGGCTCTGTTTACACGGATAACGGTTCACACGGAAAGTTTCAAAGTTTCAAAGTAGCTCTGTGCTAACTTTGGGCTACATGCAGCTCCAAAGCTCAGCAGGTCTCCCAGATACCCAAAGCACGCTTTGTGATTGACGGCAAAGGTCTTCATGGCTGAGAAAGATAAAAACCTTTATATACTGCAGTTCTAAGCTTCTTGCCTGAGAACTTCTTACACGGGGCACCAGTAAGAAAAATTCTGGGCTGAAAGCAAAATGCCTTTTATCCAATAAGTTTAATATAAAAAAGGAGCAGCATTCGCTTCAAAGATATTCCCTCAAAGGGCAAATCAGATGTTGATTAAAGCTTCCCTAAGACATATACTACTCTGGACTACTAATGAGTGACTGACAAATTTAATCTACACCTTCACCCTGCAAACCCCCTCCTTCCATACACATCATCGAAGGAAAAGTGCAGAGCACTAAGAAAATGCGTTTGTTAGATAAAGTACTTTCTGTACTAGGTAAGACTTTGTTCATTACTTTGCTCTTCTCAATGCTATCTCAGATGATTTCTGCAAAGCCATCAACCTAAAAACCCACGGACAATGAATTCAGAGTCTATAATGGAAAAAAGTAGATCTGATTTCCATACAAATTATAAGATAAAATGTAGCAATAATTTACTCCAATAATTTTTATGGAAAAGATCAAGAGTATTGACTTTTAAAATAAGGTCTCTGCTAATGTCCTAAATTCATTTCGATCCTTTTCCTAATAATTGGTACTTGAGAAGGAATTTTAGGATAATATTTAAAAGTTAATTAAAAACAGTGTAAGCATTCACGTCAGTCAAGTGTGACCTCTGCTCTACAGAGCATTGAAATGCATATCACCTTGACCTGGAACATAGCCATGTAAAAAATTTTGGTCAATATAAATCAAATGTACACTAATTTATTCAGCAGGTTTCCTGGTATCTGAATCAACATTAGAAATCTAACCAGTATTTGTTATTCTGTTATTGACAAAAGGAAGCATATTTAAATGATAACAAGTACTCATGGGTGTCATTTGGAAGTTAAATTGTTCCCCAAGGACGGCCTCCATAAACATCTACATTTAAAGGTCATTTACCACCAAATTATGAACAACTGTTGCATTTATTAGCACAGGTTCAATAGTTTGGAAGCTGCAGCCATCAATTTTTACTGACAATGAGATCTAATTGTTCACTAATAATAAACAAGGAAAACAAACCTCTCCTATCAACTTTTGTCCCCTGCCCTATAGTCACCGGTTAAAACCAGAGGCAAACTCTACACCCAGAGTGCAGAGTAAGGGTGTACCCAAAGAAAGAACCTTCCCACTGCAGGAAGGACTAAACATAGTTTAAAATAAACATCAAAAAATACATAAAAGTCTGTTTTGTATGTAGTGTTCATCCGAGCTAAAACAAAACGGAGAAAGATACTACCATGATTATTTATGAATAACATGTGTATGTCACTTTTAGAAGGAAGTGTGATGGCTGACGTTACCACGGAGTGCCCAGATATTTGAAGACATATTACAGGTGTTTTTACGAGGGCATTTTTTGGTATGAGGTTAATATCTAAACCTGCAAACAGGAAAGCAGATGGCCCTCCATAATAGATGGTCCTTTCTTGGATTTTGCAGGCATTCCTCTGGCCCCTTTCCTGAGTGACCTGCAGAGCTGCTAGTTTTGAGTTGGGCCCAGAACACGAGAGGGCTCTGCCAAAGGTCCGGACCACTGCACAAGCTGCTCCGCCACCGGGACCAGCAGACCCATCGGAGGTGCTTGACCTGGCAGCACCAGACAGGGATGCTGTGTGGAGCCCTTGGCAGACCCTATGGGTGAGTCACACTGCAGGTCATTAAGATAGGGGTCAAAGCTCAACACCCCCTGTGAACAGCTACACTCATTTTGAGAAACACCTCAGCCTGCTACTGAAAACTTGGGAGATTAAGTATGGCTTAAAAGGAGATGTACATGGTTGCCAAGTTGACAAAGGGTAGATTTGTGATGGCTAATTTTATGTGTCAATTTGATTGGGACACAGGATACCCAGGTATTTGGTCCAACCTTTCAAATTAAGCATGTCCAAAAACAAGACTCCTGGTTTTCCCTGCAAAATCTGCTCTACCCAAATCCTTCCACATTTTAGTCAACAGTGCCACCGTTCTTCCGTTTGCTCACGCTAAAAACCTTGGCGGCATCTTGATCCTCGTTTTATTCAAACTCCAAACCCAATCCTTTGGCGAATCCTCCTGGTTCCCTAACCCAAAGGTACCCACAATCCAACAATCTCCCCCACTTGTACTCACAGAGCCGCTCCAAGAGTCCTCATCTCTTAACCTGGGATGCCACAACAGCTTCCTAACAGGTCTCTCTACCTCCCCCCGCTCTCCCAGTCAACTGTCCACATTAAAATGAGCCCGATCCCTTTTAGAATACAGCTCATATAACCAACAGGTATAGGCAAAAAAAAAACCCCACCTGTTTTCTTTGCAACTGTGACCTCAGCACCCAAAATGCCTCACACAGGGCTGGTAACCAGTCAAGACTTACTGAATCACGGCCCTCTTCCACTTCCCCCGTCAGAGTAAAAGCCTTATTTATTACTTCCCCTCAGACCCACTCAGCGAGCCCTCCCCACCCACCACGCCACCTCACCTGATCAGCCCCACAGTACTATTGAGAAACAGAGTGAGGAAATAAAACAGACTCACTGTGGTCAAGCTCCTAAATTAACTTCAAGTGGGCTGAAGCTTCAGGAAACGCTGACTCTTGTGTTACCTAACTCTGAAAACTTACACTTTTGAACTTCCAGTCTTGTGTCAAAACCTGGCATCAGTGTGTTGTGCATTAACGCCTGGACGTACATCACACCTTCAGCAACCATCCGAATGACCTTAAGAAAATGTTCCACTGTATGGACCACTGGACATCTGGCAAATACCTCCTTTCTGTATCAAAAACATACTGGGCTCGTTCCCATCTCATCCCTTGATCCCTCTGCCTTGTACACTCATTCCCTAGATAACCTTGCAACTGGCCACCTCACCTCCTGCAGGTCTCTGTTTGATGTCACTTGCCAGGGAGGGCTTCTCTGATAACCCCTCAGCCCTCTGTATCCCCCTCCCTGGTTTACTTTACTCAGTAGCACTCACCACTCTCTGAGGTACTATTGTGACTTAGTTATCATGTTTACTTCTGCACCCTCCCAACCGTCTAACTAGAATGTAAGCTCCTAGCAGAGACTTCTGACTGACACTTTTTGATGTTAGAGACTTCTGACGGTTTTGTTCACTGTGTTCACTGCCCTATCCCCAACAGGCTAATGATTACTTAGTGCCTACTACATAGTAGGTAGTCGGTAACATTTGCTAAATAAGTGAATGATTTGTTTCCATTTTGTCTTGATATTATAAGTATGCCACAAATGAACAACTTTGTGTATATCTTGGTGCATTTGTGGATAGAGAGCACAAGGTGTAATGGTTGGGTCAAAGGATTGGTACTTTATTTAATAAATATTTCCAAACCTCCCTCCAAAATGGATCTTCCAAGTTACAGTCTCACCCACAGTGTGTTAGAGATTCTGGTCCCCCTCACCTCCATTCCCATCAGTACTGACTTTTATCAATCTTTTTCATTTAGCCTAGTAAATAGAAATTCTTGTTTTCAACTTTGCCTTTCTTTAATTATGAGTGAGGCTGACTATCATTTCACATATGATCATCGGCACCTCTAATGTCTTCCTCCTCTCGAAAACAAACAAGCCAAGAACCACTCTAATTACTTTGTAGCACTTCCAGGACAAAATCTCAGCTGTGTACTTACAGTCCCACTAAACTGCTCAGCCTGAACTTCAAACTCCAGCCTCAGCCCTAACACCCACCCCTCCTTACCAACTATGTGTATTTATTACCCCTTCCCATGCTCTTCCTTGAACATGAAGGGACCTTCCCTTTCTCAATCTGACGGACTTCCACTCATCCTTTCATGCCAGCTACCCCGGGGGCCCACACCACCAGCGCAGTGCCTTGGACAGGCGGGGCGCACGGTAAATAATCGAAAGAATAAAGTTTGCTCTGTGCCCTTAATGGAATTCTAAAGATAAGATAAATTTCCAATGGCAAGGTGGAGAGAAGGGTGATGACATAGAAGAAGAAGATGTTTATAGCTTCTAAAACAATTTCTAGATTCTTCAATTCATCTAAATTCAAAGAAATAGGAAAAGGCAGTTGGTAAGACTCAATTCACATACTGGTTCTTCCTTAGAAAAAAAATAACTGTAGTATGAAAAACCTCAATAATCTACCTTTTAAATAAAAATCAACAAGAACAGCATATTTCAGATATTCACCCACCCCTTACCCCCACCCCACCCCCACCCCCAAATGCAACTAGAAGGGGACACCAGCCAGCTGACACTCTTCAAATATCCCCAATCTAGTCATCGGAATTTACCAGCAACCCACGTGGGATCTACAGATACCACTGCTCACCTGTCGGATTGACAAAAATCTAAAAGCTTATTAACAACACACTCAATGGGCAAATTTGAGAGGAAAAACACACTCTCACACACTGCTGAGAATGCAAAGCACACAATTCCTATAGAAGGGGATTTGACAATACCTTGAAAAATTAAATATGCATTTACCTTTGATCCAGTAACCCACTGCTGGGAATCCACTGTGAACATACACTGCCCAAAACACGAACACAAGGACATGCAAGGCTAGTGAGCGCAGCTAACAGTGGCGCACAACCGAGCTCCGGCCCAGAACGCGGCATCTTTGTGTGCGCCCCTGTGTAGTGATTGCCAGGACACACTGTCAGTCTTTTTTTATAAAGCAGGTGGAAGAAAATGTTTTAATGTACCACTATTTAGGAAAAGGGGCCCAAATATATTTGAAATGGAAGAACATATCATCACTTTTTTCTTGTTTCTTGGTTGTCAAATGGTCTTAAACTGAAATATTTTCCTTTGTAGTTTTCAACTAGCGGGGTGTTCCACTGCACCATGTTGATGTCACCTGGGATGTCATTGAGCGCAGGCATCAACGTCACACCCCACAGACTGGGCTGTCCCCAGGATCTCTTCAATGGCTCCAGACTTCTCTGGCTACAGATCAGGGATGCACTGGCTAGGCAATACTGACAATCTCCTCAGTAGGGATATTTCCACTGTGCTTAGTGGTTTTTGCCTCTTCTGCCTTGTGGTGGTTCTTGGAAGGCTGTGATGATCAGGGCAGAGTCGGAAGGCACAACCTCTAAGTGGGGCTGTCTGTTCCGAGTGGTCAGTTCCACTGTCATCTTCCGACCACTCCAATCATTGGTTGCAATGTCATCACCAACCTTTATTGGAGACAGATCCAGGGGCCGATCTTGGGGGCCAGGGCAGACCCGGCACCTGAGTTCCCCACTGGTGCACCTCAGGTAGACTTTGATCTCATCAGGGTCATACTTCAGCAGCACAGTAGAGGCAGCTAGTGTTGGATGAACCAAGTGAAGAAAGTCACACCTAAGCCTCCTCTGGGCCAAAAGCCGAGAGCAACCACGACTTTTTAAATGGTCGTCCAAGGGAGGGGAAGAAAATAGGATGAAAGGGACATGAACAGAAGCTAGATTTCTTTTTTTATTTTTTTTATTTTTTAAAAAACAATTTTATTGAAGTATAACATTGTTTTGGTTTTCTAGGGCTGCCATAACAAAATACCACAGAGTGGATATCTTAAAACAACAGAAATACATTGTCTCACAGTTCCAGATGCTAGAAGTCTGAAATGAAGATGGTGCAGGGCCATGCCCCCCTTGAAACCTAAAAGGAATTTTTCCCGAATCTTCCTAGCAGAAGCTAGATTTCTGCAGGTAAACATGTTACAGGATATATTACTTTACAGTTTTAAAACAAAATTTTAAAAATCCCTAAGAATAAAATATAAACTAAAGCGGGGAGGCTAGTTAGTGTTATAAGTAGGGAAGAACCAAGGCAAGTAACTTTAAAACACAGTCATCTGCACATTCTTAGTAGGAGAAAACTAAGAACAAAGAATTTGTTAAAAAAATATTTTAAGTTGTATTCAGCAATCATGTTGTTAACAGTAGTACTGGTATTATAATTAAGACTTGGGACTTTCAGTCAAAACAGTGGGGTAGGGAGATATAGTTCGACTCTTTGCACGACCATATCAAAATTACAACTAAAATATAGAATCACCATCACTCAGAAGGGTCAGAAATGAAGTTGTATGGAAGTCTGACAACTACAAAATCAAGTTGAATGGAAGTCCAATAAGCCTGGAATTAAAGAAACCACATCCATCCAAACTGGTAGGAGGGGCAAAGACACGGAACAGGTTGGTCCTACACCCATGTGTGTGTGTATAAAAATTTGGGAGGGTAACTCAGGAGTGAGGAGTCCCAGCCCCACAACAGGCACCCCCAGACCAGGGTTCCAGTGCTAAGAAGGTAAGTCCCACAACTTCTGGTTGCAAAAACCAGCAGAAATTGAGTCGGTGGAAAAACTGCTGGACCCCCAAGCAGTTCCTCTTAAAGAACCCACACATGAACTCACCTACTCAGACTCACTCCCTCTGAGCTCCAGCAGCAGGGTAGCAGCTTGAAAGGCACCAGTGCCATACTGGGAGAAACTGAAGTGTCTGGCATCAAGGTGAGCAGAGGCCATTGTCCCTTTGCTGAACACTCCCCTCACAAAGCCGCAAGCTGGTACCTTGTCTGAGACTCTATCAACCTGGCTCACACTATTTGACCCTCCTTGAAGTTCTCTGGAGACTCTGCCCCAACCAACTCATGGACCCACCCAAGCTGCTTTTCCATATGAATGCATGGTCTTGGCTTATGCTTCACTACTTCCTAAATCCTACCAAACAAGCAACAGCTGGCTTCAGTGAGCTCCAGGCTCTGCACTAGCACCAGCCAGTTTAGATTCACAGTTTGGCTCCTCCTGGGAATCTGTAAGCCCAGCACAAGTTAGCAGCTATCTCAGATTGCTTTGTTTCTTAAGCAGGGCCCAGGCAAAGCACAGGTGGGGGCTGCCCTTGGAAACCCCAGGACCAGCATATCCAGTGGACGGCTACAGACCACGTCAGAACACTGCCACCATGCTCCTGTACAGCTGATCCTCCACACAGGGTGGAAGCTTGTGGTCAGTGGTCATAGCCAGTCCTTGCAGCTGACAGGCCTGATTAAATACCTCCCACTGATCTGTCAACAACCACCAGGGCTCAACTACAAGAGGAGGGTGTACTCAGCCCACCTAAAGGGTGCATCTCAAGTACCCACCTCGGGTGATAGGGGAGGCTATGCCACTGGACCCTACAGGACACCTACTACATGAAGCCACAATACCAAGACATGGACTCAAAGTAGCTCTACCTAATACACAGAAACAAACACAGGGAGTCTGCCAAAATGAGGAGAAAAAGGAACATGTCCTAAATGAAAGAATGGATCAAAACTCCAGAAAAAGAGCTAAATGATACAGAGATAAGCAATCTATCAGATGCAGAGTTCAAAACAATGGTTATAAGGATGTTCAAGGAACTTAGTGAGGACCTCAGCAGCATAGAAAAGACCCAGTCAGAAATGAAGGTACACTAACTGAAATAAAGTAACAATTTACAGGGAAACAATAGTAGAGTGAATGAACCTGAGGATAAATTCAATGATTTGGAACATAAGGAAGCAAAAAACCACCAAACAGAACAAAAAGAAAAAAGAATTAAAAAAATGAGGATAGTATAAGGAGCCTTTGTGACAAGTTTAAGAGGTCCAACATTTGCATAAAATGGATGCCAGAAGAAGAGAAAGAGCAAGAAATTGGAAATCTCTGTCAAAAAATAGGGAAAGACACACCTTGTGCTCAGATCATGGGCTCTAAACATCACTTTCCACCAAAAGCAAACGGAGATCTTTGGAGAAGAAGCAAATTCCAAAACTGGTGTGAAAAAGGTAAAAGATGGATGGAGAATATCTTGTTATAGTAGAAAGCAAGTAAGTTATGAAAGTTTCTCCATGGCCTTTATAGTACTATATCCTAATCACGTATTTGAGTGTATTATCCTTTATGATCTTGAAGGGAAAAAAACATATGTAGTAAATAAGGCTAAAAATCTGAACCTGAACTGATATATATATAATTTGAAAGTTGTAATAAGGTCATTTGGTTATAGGTAATTGTAACTTCTGAAGTATTCAAAGTTTTTGCAAAAAGTGTATTTTACATGGCATAAATATTTCTGGACTTCGGTTTATATTATTAGTTCACATTAAAGAGCTTTAAAAAAATCAAACTTCAAGGCAGTCTCTACTTGAAATAATAAGACACAACCTGGAACATAGCTAGAGACACCATTCCTTTCGGTTTGCAAGGATAATCTTATTTCATTTCCAAACCACCCTATAAGGTAGGCGTGAATTTTCTCCCCTTTTACAGGTGAGGAAAACAAGACACAGGGAGAGTAAGGAGCTTGCCCAAAGTCAGACTTTGGGCCAAATGCTGGAAGCGAGATTTCAATGCTGACTGCAGGAGTTCACAGCCTGTGCCTCTCACCTGAGGCTGTCTCAGCTTCTGTCATAAACTGGTGGTGTATTTTAAATGGGCTTTTGCCAACTGGCAAAACTTACCAGGGGAACATCTGAAATGAACAATATTTGATGTGATCTATAAAGGTTCATTTCTAAAAACATGCTTGCCTCACTTTCAAGACAGTGTGCTATTGTACAATTTGGACTACTAATTTAGCATCACATCAAAGCAGAGGAAACGATGCAATGTGGTATCTTGGATCAGATCCTGGAACAGAATGAGGACATTAGTGGGAAAAGTGGTGAAGTCCAAGTCAAGTCTGGAGTTCAGTTAATTGTAATGTACCAACGCTCATTTCCTTGTTTTGACTATATAACTCTCACCACCAACCATGCAATTTTTCTGCAAATCTAAAATTATTTCAAAGATAAAAGTTTATATAGATAAATTAAACAGAAAAAACTACCGAGGAAAGATTAAAATGTATTTCTAGGTCAATGAAAATAAACTTACTTCTGTTCCCAAATTTCTAAGCACCAATCATATTTGCAAAATTTAATCCTCTTGTACATATAGGATCCAGCACAAATAATGCCTTTTTATTACAAAATTGTAAGCATGTAATTCTGTTACATAACAATTTCACACTCAAGCACAGCATATGATTTTAGGTGAAATGTTCAAATTAAGACTATAAATTATTACACCCATATTACTACCCTACCAACCACACTCAAGCAGGTGTTATTTCTGCCGGACCCCTGCATTTTGATTTTTAAGGGAATGTAGCGCTCTTTCAATGTTCAAGAATATTTTCAAGCTGTAGTTCTTGTCCTTACATGCCACAAGTAACATATCTTGCACACGCTTGATTTAATCACTCAAGTATTTAATGTTCGCCTATGCTGTGTGCTCACCACAAGGAAGGCAGTGTGCCAGCTTTGTCCTTGCTACACAAAGGGCCCTTCATCACAGTTGATGCATATAATGGGTGACTGAAGGCTGCTGTTGTGGACATCGTGCTCCCGCCGTCCTTCTGACCTTCTCCCACTGTGGTGTCTACAGAGTTATGTGGTGGGAATGACTGACCTCATTCCCAGCTCCATATGCCCTCTATTTTAACTTTCTCTGGTTAACCTATCCTTGCCATGGTGATTGGTTCAGGTAGCCCTGGCCTCAGCCAATCAGCACCCAGGATTCCTCTGGTAAGAGGAGTAGTTGAGAAACCACCTGGGGTAATGAGACTGAGAGAGATGTATTTGCTCAGAGCTTCTGGGGAAATAAATGTCCTCACCCTCTCTTCTTCTAGATCAGCAGCCTCCAACGTTTTTGGCATCAGGGACCCATTTCTTGGAAGACAATTTTTTCATGGACCAGGGGCAGAGTCGGGGGGATGTTTCAGGATAATTCAAATGCATTACATTTATTGTGTACTTTCTTTCTATACAACTTACCACATTCTAGGGTTAGCATGTGGGCTTACCAAAACTGTGACTGAGACAAGTGTGCAGTATGGGAAAGAGGCGTGGATGGAAATGGTAAATAAAATAATGGGCAGGCCACATGCCGACTAAAATAAGTGTTGGATTCTGGCTTAAAGCCTGCCACCAGATGCAGCTGTCCAATTGAAGTGCAGTAATTCACTTCCACTATAAAGCCTGCCACCAGATGCAGCTTCATTGTCACTTGCCACTCACTGATAGGGTTTTGATATGAGTCTGCAGGCAATTGATTTATTATGGTCTCTGTGCAGTCAAACCTCTCTGCTAATGATAATCTGTATTTGCAGCGGCTTCCTAGTGCATCACTGCCTCAGCCTATCGGGCAGTAGATTCTCATAAGGATCTCGGTCTCTCTGACTCCACCTTGTTCAAGCCTGAGTAGTTCCCACAACCTTCAGGCTAATGGCTCCTGCTTTAGACATGCTAATCACTAGAAGAATTCTATTTGGAACCTGAGTTCTTACCAAATAAGCCCCTCCCATTTCCCCTTTCATTGATATAAAAGAAGCCTGAACTCCAGACTTTGTTAAGATGGATTTTAGGCTTAGGCCTCCCACCTTCTTGGTCTGTACCTCCTCAGTCAATAAACCTTTCCTTACTCCAAGCTTAGACATTCTGAGTTTTAGTCTTTTGAAGCATCTGGCACACAGACGATGGATGAGTAACAATATAAAGGTGTTGCTAATTTTGTGGTAAAATTTCATTTTGCTTATGTTTAAGAAGTCTTTCCCTGTCAGAGAGCCATAGCAAAATATTTACAGGTGAAATTATATCTTGGATTTGCTTGAAAATATTCCAGAATTTTAAAAAAAGGAAGAATGAGGAGTGGCAAATAAAAGTTGTGAAATATTGAAGGTAAGAAATGGTAAACAGTGGTTCACTATATTGTTCCATTTTTCTATTTTAACCCATAAAATATTAAAATGATAATGATCCCTGCCTATTTCTCAATATTATAATCATGTATATATAAAACTGCCTTCTTTATTAAAAAGAATGATACATCAAGTAAGTAATCAGTGAGAGTCCAGACCTCAAGAAAAATATATTTGCTTAAGCACAACACAGTCAATCAGAGTTAAAATGGAGTTGGGAAACCCTCTAATTCAATGACTTAATTTTTACCACTAGGAAAAATGATACCTAATATATTCAATGTATTCTAATACAATCAAATGATATCTAATATATTCAAACCAATATATCTAATATATTGGTCACTTAAGCAGTAATTCTAGTTTTGTTGTCTTTCCCAACAATGTATCTGAAAAATGAAAACATCAGCCTATCCTGGTACCCAGGACCCGCTTACCCTCGTGACTAATGGATGGTTCTCCATCCTTACCTAACAAGAACATTCAGCTACACATATTAGATGCTATACTAATAGTTCTTTGCTCATGCAAGTTCTAGGTTTTACCTTCAGTTCTCCCTGTTCGTCAGTCCACATGTTCTTCCTGGGAATAACATCAACTTTTATGCTTTTCCATCTTTTATGCTGAATGACCCCCTAGAACCAATTTCCAGCCTTATATATCCCAAACCCCAAAATCAAATAGCATCACCTGCCACAAAAAACTCAACAGGTCCCCAAATAAAATCCCCCTTGCTTCAGCTCTTATTTGGTCACTGACACTTGCACACATGGGAATCACCCTGCTGTCTCGCATCTGGTCACCTCGTCCTGGGGATTCTTGTAGTCACCTCCTTTCCTCTCTACGTTGCCTTAGTTCAGGCTGCCATCCTCTTCTTTCTGAAGTTTTGCAAAGTTCTCTTAAGTGATTAATGCTTTATGGTCATCTTTCTAACTGCAAAGCTCATCATGTTACTTCCTTAAAACTCTCTAGTGACTTCCTGCTGTCTGACGGTGAAGTCCATCCTTTTTTGTAACTCTCTGGGCTAGTCAGCACCTTTCTGTCAGGAATTACTCTCCTCTTCTGGTTTTCTTCTCCTGTCAGAACACTCAACCATTCATTGTTTATTCAGCAGCCAGGTACTGAATTCTTACTCTGTGATAGCTATGTACTAGGGACAGCAGTGGGGACTACATGTCCTAGCCTCATGGAGCTTACAGCCTACCAGGAAAACAGATATTAGAGAAATAAGCTGGGGCGGGGGGGGGGGACTTGGTGGGTAGAGAATAACCTCCCTGTGAAGTAATATTTGAGCACATCTGCATTTTGTTACAGTATACTCTCCTGCTTCTTTCTAAACTAAAATGATTTAGATATTGCCCTTGTTTGAAGAGAACCTGGTAGTGTGCAATGCCTTTTCTGAGGCATTTCCGAAAGAGATTCTGCCCTGCACTTCCTCTTTGTAGAATTCACGATCCCAGCAAAAAACTCATCAGATTTCTAGTCAGCACTCCTAAGCACCTCCCATTCCCATCCCCCAGCACAACGCCCTCGGCCCAGGAGAACTGCCCTTTCCCTCCTCCAGACTCGTGACATCATTCATTCTATCCCCTCCCTACCCAAACCCCTGCCTACCTACAAAAGTATTCCTAATTAAAAACTCCTGAGAGGATGACTGAATCCTCTCTATGCAAATGCAAGGTTCCCAATAGGCTGTCACCAAAACCAGTAATACGTGGACAGGTTAAAATACTTCTCTGCCAAATTAGTGTAACTGGTGTTTAGCAAGTTGAGTGAACGAGAAGTGGATAAAATAATCCTTTCAGGCTGTCTTCTGAAATCTTCTCCAAAGCCCAAATTTTCCTAGGTCTCCCCAGCCGGAGGCATTTCTCCCTCCATGCCTACATTCATTGGGAAATCAACCACCTACTGTTTACTTACTAAACTTGTAACCCAAAGGTCCCAGGCCTGGTCTCCGCCCTCCCCGCCCACTCCACTGCGGAGAGCGGGCCCTGTTTTTTTTTTTTTTTTTTTTTCTCTGTGCTTACAGTTCTAGGTATGGAACAGGTGCTCGATAAAGAACCCGATTTAGCCATTTATGGCACAGAACTAGAAAAACTTTGGAAACAATCTAAAAGCTACACACGTGTTACTAATAAATAGCTACAAATGGTATTTAAAAAATTAACATATCCAACTGAATGAAACCTACAGAACTTGGAAGCCACATCCACCCGCCGCGAAGCCACTACTATCTGGGCAGAGGGAGCAGCTGTGCCAGAAAGGAACGCAGCCCAGCCCAGGCTCCAGGGGCCGGGCGACGGGAGAACGGCAAGTGCCGTGTCCTGGGACTCGACTCCCGGGGCTGCGGATCCGAGACCGCGAGCTGGGCAGGGAAGGAGAACGGTCGGAACCCGGACACCCCCCGGCACCAGCAGCCCTGGCGCCCCGGCGCCCCGGAGGGGGTGCCCGTTTCCTTGACAACCGCGCCGGGGCGCAGCCCTTCCTCCGGGCCGGGGGAGGGGAGGGAGCGAAGGGACCCCGAGCAGGGGCGACGGCGGCCTGAGGGGCACCTGCGGGGCTCAGCAGCCTCGGGTCCGCATCTCGGGGCGCGCGCCTACCGTGTATCCCCGCTCCAGGTCGCTCTCCTCGTAGCGAAAGGACGGGATGTAGACCTCCATGGCCAGCTGCGGCCGGCGGAGGCCAAGCCGGGACTGGCTCTCAGCCGCCGCCCCTCCCCCGGCCCCGCCGCCCCGCCTCCTTTCCTGGCGCCTGCGGGACCCAGCGGCTGCGCCGCGCTGACCCAGGTCTGCTGCGGCTCCCACGCGGCTCTCTGGGAGGGCCGGCGCTGGACCCGGGCGACTGGGAGCGGAGGGTGAGGGGCTCCGATCGCCTGGGTTCCAGGCCTAAAAAGGCGGAGACCAGCTGGGCCCGGAGGAGGCGAGGCCTGAAACCTGTGAGTCTGCAGAAAAAGGGTGTGCGCGCCGCCGCGCTGGGTGCCTTGGACAGGGCCCCACCCGGGCGTTTCTTGCCCTTCGGGCGTGTGCGGGTTCGCCACTTGGTAGACACTACCCTCAACAGATTGCAAGACCTCGAGGAATAGAAGAGCATTGGAGGTTCTTGATTTTGTTTTGGTTGGTTGGTTTAATTTATTTATTTTTAGAGAGAGAGGGAGAGAAACATCGACTTGTTGTTGAACTTATTTACGCATTCACGGGTTGGTTCTTGCAAGTGCCCTGACGAGGGGTGGAGCCCCCAACCTGGGCGTATTGGGTCAGCGCGCCAAGCAACTGAGCGACCCAGCCAGGGCTGGTTGAATTTTCACTTTAACTCTCTGCTGGCTTTAGCAGTGCACCCTCCAACTTTTCACAAAACGTCCCTGTTTCCCTACGGCTCCAAGGTCAACATCTCGTTCTGAGTTATAGCCATCATACCTGGGAATGGTATCATACAGATCCTGAGACAAAGGCTTGTGCTGCTCGCTCCAATTCTAAAATGCAGCCTCTAAGCAACTGTACAGGGCTTCTTAACTACAAGACTAAACAGAAGATGCCAAAAGGTGGGGGGCGGAGGGAGGGAGTGGTGTGGCTGAATCTGCCCGGAGGGTCAGAATCTAATAACCTGAAAGTATCTAAAAGATGAAGTGTTCCAGTTAAGGAAACTTGATAATCAAGTTATCTGTTTAAGCTCGGTGTATCTTCTTTAGCCTAGAGCACGTGGTGGAACACAGATCTGAAGGTGATTCATGGGTCACTGAGAAGTGTCTTCACCAGTGGAGCTCTTGAACTTCAGGCAAACAATTGCACCTAACTCTGGTTGCATTTGAAGCCGGGAAGCATTTCAGTTAGGGAAACTGAAGTTTATGATGAGCCCCTAAGCCATAGAAAAAAAGAATAATCAGGCCCTTTGCTTTAAAAAAGCCTGATGTTTGCCCTGGCTGTTGTAGCTCAGTGGATTGAGCACAGGCCTGCGAACCAGAGTATAGCGGTTCCATCCCCAGTCAGGGCACATGCCTGGGTTGCAGGCCAGTTCCCAGCAGGGGACACACGAAAGGCAACCATACATTGGTATTTCTCTCCCTCTCCTTCCCTTCCCCTCTAAAGATAAATAAATAAAGTCTTTAAAAAATAAAAAAGCCTGATGCAACACTTTCTACATTAGCCTCATTAGAAAACCCATCCCCCCCATTCACACACTTGGAATTTCAGAATGTGTCTGCCTTTCAGAACTCCAGGCCTCAGCATACGCTGTGCACCGGAGGGAATCTCCTTTCTTCTTTGCTTCTACTGCAGGGGTGTTAAACTCATTTTCACTGGGGGCCACATCAACAGTTGTCTTCAAAGGGCCAAATGTAATTTTAGGTCTGTATAAATGTAACTACTCCTTACCTAGGGGCAAGGAGCTGGGCACTGCCACCAGGTAGAAACAAGGTGCCGGGCAGATAAAACAAGGTGGAGGCCGGATTCAACTCTCGGGCCTTGTGTTTGCCACCTGTGGTTTCCTGGAACTTCCCGATGTAACCAAATGCCGTGTTTTGCCATGTATAATGTGCACCCACATTTATGGCCCAAACTTTCAGGAAAAAAGAAACTTCCATTTCATTTTTTAATTTATATTTGTAAACAAAACCAATTATCCTATTCCAGGGTATTATTATTTTGCATGTGGACATTATTTTATTGCTGTCTAGAGTTACACTTTTAATGTATAAATAAAAGAATGAAGAACATGTAAATATGGAATTAGTACTCCTAACAGTGACCAGAGGGGAGGTGGAAGGGGGGATAACGAGGGAAAGAAGGGGGAGGGTCAAGTCAAGGAAATGGACAAAGGGCAAGGACAATGGGGAGGGGACTGTCTTTGGGAGCAGGGGGTTGGACAGGGCAAGGGAGGAAAAATGGGGGTAACTGTAACTGAACAGCAATAAAAAAGAACTAAAAATATTTAGATAGATATGGAATTAGTACTACCCATGTATAATGCGCATCATTTTTCCCTCAAAAATCTGGGCAAAAAAGTGTGCATTACACACAGCACAGCACGGGGTGGCTCTAGGGACTCTGCGCCGAGTGCACAGCCCAGGTCACGTGTAGGTTCCCCGAAGCCTCCAGTGACTGTTGCACTGTCTTGTGTGATTTATCTGCTGCACACACTCAGTCTGGGAAAAGTACCCTTTACGAAATGTTATTTCCCACTTAGTTGATTACCTGGCATATTTTTCTTGAAAACATTTAAATACTCATCTCTACAAAACCAGTGGAATGCAGCAGGTATCACGCTATGCTACTGCATACTGTATTTCACTGAAAACTCATACCAATCCCATGAGGAAGTGTTATGTGCAACAGGACTCACACGGACTAAGTGTTTCTGTTTTTTATTTAAAAAATAATAAGCGTTGCTGATGGCAGAAACCCCCCAATTTCAAGATTGGTTGAAACAGGTTATTAAAGTCTCATTGGGTAATGGAACCCGCAATTATGTGATCATAAAATTCTTGAGCTACAGCTCGCAGGTCAAGCTTTTAAGATGCTTTCTAAACCATTCTTCCAGAACAGCCTACTAGTAGCCTGGCATACTTATTTTTGTCTGGCATGGTTTACCTATTAACCAGTTGGATGAAAGAGGCAGAGATGTGTGGGCCCATGAAGATCCGACAGATGGTCCAAATGAAACCTCTTTGCCATATTCCTGCTAATAGCTGCGTGTAATTTAATTTTGCCTTGCTGAAAATGAACACAAACTCCCAATACATGGCTGTGTTCTTGAAGGTCTATCAGCTCAACCATAAGTGGCATTATTATAGTTTTAATTATTACAGATGGCATAGCTGAGGTTCAGGGAGGATAAATACATAGGAAACTACTCGCTAGTAATTAGAAGAACTGAATTTCTAACCAAGTTCTGTGAGTAACCAAACATTAAGAAGGACTGAAAAGAACAGCACTGAAGAGAACATGGCAAAGGTACTACCCTGTCGTTTCTACAAATCTTTTAGTCTGACTCTAGAGTCTGGGACGGGCCAGCTAAATAGTTTCGTAGCACAGTAATAAAAATACATGGCAAATACAGATTGAAGACAAAACAGTATCTGTTAATAAATGTGAAAAATATACATAAGCAAAATAATAAAATTCTGGAATTTGGGTACAAAAATCTTACACTAAAAATACCACATTTCTCTAGTATTGGGTAAGAATATTTTCCAGCAAATTTAATAATAAACTGTTTTAAATATCAACTTAGAAATTTTGACCAAAATCTATCTAGAATGTATTACATGTTCCACATTCAATCATAAAACCAATGTATCATAACCAAATAAGATTTTTCCTGGGAATATAAAGAAGGTTAAACATTAAGAAATCTATTGATGTATTTCTCAACATTGTGAGATTAGAAAATAAAATAAATGAGTATCCAAATAGATCTTGAAAAAAACATTAATAAATCAATATACCTCTTCCTAATTATTCTTAACAGGCTAGAAACAGCAAGAAACTTCTTTAATTTGAACATAACAACACAGCAAATATCCTATTGAACATCATATGAGGGAGCATCATAGTAGTGTCAATAACTGTCACAATGTTGTGTTAACATTTTGCTGTAGGCCCTTGCCAATGCAATAAGACAAGTAAAAGAAATGAAAGGTGCCAGTATTGGATAGGAAGACAGAAAACTAAGTTTATTTGTAAATGAAATGATATATATATATACAAAACAGAATAAACTTCTAAAAATTATTTGAATAAAAGAGTTTCATTAGGTGCCAGATCTTAAAATCAACATATACAATTAATAGATTTCATATACAATAGCTCTCTTACACATCATTAACCAATTAGAAAATAACAGGGTGAAACCAAAGGATTTCATCAATAACAGGTTTAAAAACTTTAATGTCTGCCCTGGCTGGTGTAGCTCAGTGAATTGAGCATGGGCCTTTGAACCAAAGGATCACAGTTTGATTACCAGTCAGGGCACATGCCTGGGTAGCAGGCCAGTTCCCAGCAGGGGGCGCATGAGGGGCAATCAAACATTGATATTTCTCTCACTCTCTCCTTCCCTTCCCCTCTAAAGATAAATAAAAATCTAAAAAAATATTTTTAAACTTTAATGTCCAAGGATAAACAACAGTAAATGTGCAAGACCTATAGGAATGAAACTAAAAACTAAAAAGCAAATCACTTTAATAAAGCACATAAAAGATCTGAAATAGCTATATCATGTTCCTGGATGGGAGAATCAAAGTTTTAAAGATGTAAGCTATCATCAAAATGCTTTATAAAGTTAATACAATCAAATCACCAGCAAGCTCAGAAAAGTGACAAACAGGTTTTAATATTCACTTGAAAAATGAATAGCCAGGGCAAGTCTGAACAAAAAGAAAATGAACGAGAGGATAAGTTAATCTATAGAATATCAAAACATACTAGACCTTGTATGATCCTGGACAGAACTGGACAATGATCAAGGGTCTCAAATAGTCCAGAACTACATCCCACATTGGATATGTGGGAACATGATATGAAAAAACAATGGCATTTCAAACCCATGGGGAGAAAAATGAACCATTTAATAAATAGTGTTTATAGAGCTTTAATAAATGTTTAAACAGGAAAGTTTTATTAAATTTTTAAAATACTTTAAATAAATGGCATAATAAATAGTTTATGACAAGTAAATATCCATCTGGGAGAAAAATAGATCTTTAAATGAATTCCATGTGTAGTAAAAAGCTCTATGGAAAAAACAGTTATGAAACCTTAAGGTAGACAGTCTTTTTTATTACAATATACAAAATGTCAAAGACATTAGGGGGAACATTTTAGACTAGATGAAGATTTAAAATTAAACTAAAAACCATAAAGTTTAAAAACTTTCAATAAACTGAGGAAAGTATTTGCAACATGTATAACAAAGGATTAATGCACATTTCATGTATAAGGAATAAGTACATAAAATTTTTAGTGGCACAATAGGAAATGGACACAGTGTAAAACAGACAATTTCCAGAAGACTTTAAATGCACCAAACCGCCCCACTCCCAAACTGTGTTCGTTATCTATGACCACATAACAAAATTTAGCTGACAGCAATAAATAGTTATTATCTTTCACAGTTTCTGTGGCTCAGGAATCTCGGAGCACCTTAGGTTGCTGTGAAGACGTCCACAGTCATCTCCAGACTGGACTGGGCTGCAGGATCCGCTCAGAATGGGGCACTCACAGGCCTTAGCAGGTTAATGTTGGCTGTTGGCAGGAGACCTTAATTGCTAGCCACTTTGACACCTCCATGGGACTTCTTGAATGTCCTGAAGACATCAAGACTGGCTTCCCCTAAAGCAAGATCCAAAAGAGCTCAGGGCAGAAGCTACAATAATTTTTTTATCACCTACCCTCAAAAGACATTCTTCTTTTCTGCAATATCCCACTGGTTATACAGGTTTTAGGCCGAGTCAGACTGGGAGGGACTCACACAATGGCTTAAGCCTCGGGAGACAAGAATTATCTGGGGCCATGGTGGAAGCTAACTAACTACCACATAACCATGAACAGAGATGCTTACTTAAGTCTAGTAGTAGTCAAAGAAATAAAAACTAAAATAATGAGGTAGCATTTTCAACTTCTAGAGAGGCAGAAATTTCAAAGATTATTCCAGTGCTGACGAGGAGTGAAGAAGTGAATACTGTTGGTGAGACAGTAAACTGGGACAGTCTTTTTCAGTGACAAACTAACAGTAGCTACTATGGTTTCACAGGTACACATTCAGTCCAGAAATTTCACTTCTAGAGGCAGCTCCATATGTGCAGGGCAGGAAAAGTATGTACAAGAATAGGGCATTGTTTGTGATGGCGAAACTTCGGAAACAAATTCTGTCATATTGTGGGTAAAAATTTGTTGGGATATCTATACTATGAATAATACTATGTTGCAGTTTAAAAAGTTGATACAGAGAATTTCTGGGTTAAGAAAGCAAATTGAACATATATAACTAATTTCACTCCTTCCAGCCCCTGTAAAACTATAACAAGGGATTTTTTCCCTTTTTTTAAAACCCACAGAGACAGGAAAAATGGGAGAAAAGAGAACAGTAACAATATCTTTGTAAGCCAGAGGGCAGATAGATCAGTAACCATTTTCACAAAACAAGAAAGAGCCAAATTTAGGTCAGCAGTGGCACAGCTGAGAGTCGATCTGATTTACACAGCACATCACTCAAAAAGCTCAGGGCCCGGGGACAGCAGGTGCCTCTAGAACGAGATGCAGTTGGCTAAAATAAGGAAGACGAACTAAAATGGAGAATCAGGAAGATTCCCTAATTCCCTCCTCTACCTCTGTGCAACTCTGGAGGACATATCCTTGAGAGGGGGAAAAGAGTCTTTGCATCGGAAGTTGACTAGCCCAGCTAAGGGCATGGGAACTTACCGAAAAATAGTTGGAATCCGGGGGTGTTATATACACATATTGTATGACCGATGCTGAAACCTTATAGAGGCTGGAAGCCACCACTCTACCTTCCAGGAAGGAAACAGATTTTCCCAGATTCTCTGGGAAATCTGACCAGCCCAAGAGGAAAAATCTAGAGATAACAACAGTGGAAATTCCCCACAAACAGCCCAATGAGATCACTCTTCAGTAACACTCAAATCCGCCAGGCCCCATGACTGCACCCAGAGCTTCTGCTCAGCTTTCAATTCCCACTGCTAATCCTGAGGGGACATCCAAGGATTAACACGTATCTCAGGAGCGCATCTAGCAGAAAAGAACAACCAAAACAGAAAAATAACTTTGAGAAAACAGAGAAGAAAAAACTTGGAAAATGTAAACTGTCACTTATATCCTGAGAGAGAGAAAGAGAGGGGAAAGTAACAGCAGCAGTTCAGGATGTCCATTATCGAAAAAAATTGGGTCTTACAGAAAGAGTAGACAGAAGTGAGGAAATCATGAGTGAAGTAAGTCAAGAAAACTTCCAGAACTCAATGTCGCGTTTCCAGACTACAAACACCCACACAGGATGAAAGCAGGTGTCCACTCTAGCAAATCTCTGTGAGACTTCAGAAGCCTAGTGATAAAAGACCCTCTAGTCTTGTGTGTGGGGGGGAGCTGTCATATGAAAAAGATCAGAATAGCTTTGGAATTTTCATCAGCGACACTAGAATCTAGAAGAAAATAGAGCATTGTCTTCAGAATTATAAAGAAAATTATTTTCAACATATGTGTAGTCAAATTGCCTATAAGCATGTAAGGTAAAATAGTATCAAAAGTATAGTTTCCATGTATCCATTTTCAGAACTCTGTATGTCCACCGAAGTGCGGGACTAAATCAGGAAAGAAGAAAACGTGGAGTGTAGAGAACAGGAGACCACCCAGGGAGAAGCAAAGGAAATCTTCAAGATCACCACAGGGTTCTAAAACTTAAAGATTATTTTTCTGTAAAAAATGAAGAAAATTGTGGTTAAATATACAACTTTCAACGGTGAATGATATTTGTATAGGCACAATAATGGAAACACTGATGCAACTAAAAATTGTAATGATGACATTGGAAGTAGGGGTGGGAGTTTATGAAGCAGACAAATGGCAGAGTAGGGAACTAAAAGTCTCATCATATTAAAAAAGACAAGTAGATAATGTCTAAAATTGATCCAGAATATAGCAATATATGCACACTTAATATTTTGCATATAGAAATTTGAAGGTATATAAATGGCAGAAGAAATAGCTACGAATAAAAAGAGTTTATCACTGAGGAAAAGGCCTGGGCAAACAGGGTCCATGTAAGGCCTGGAACCATGCTTTTTCTGATGAAAGTTTAGTTTTCAAACTATGTGCATGTATTAATTTGATGAAATAAATGTTAACTTAAAAATCAGAAAGCCGCCCTGGCTGGTGTACCTCAATGGATTGAGCACAGGCCTGTGAACCAAACAACCGTGGCTCCACTTCCAGTCAGGGCACATGCCTGGGTTGCAGGCCAGTTCCCAGTAGGGGACACGTAAGAGGCAACCATACATTGATGTTTCTCTCCTTCTCTCCTTCCTTTCCCCTCTAAAGGTAAATAAATAAAATCTTTTAAAAAATAAGAAAACCGAAGTCAATTTTTATTTTTTGACATGCCAAAGCTCTTAGTACTTTGGCATATCGAAAAGTAAATTTGAGGAATCCAAAGAATTAACCCTACTTGCCCTAATGAAGAGACCTAGACAGTTGTATATTTATTTTTTTTAAAGTGCCAGCACACTAAAAATTCATGTCACTTCTGAAACTTGTTTCCTCCTTTGACCACATTCCTCCCTCCGACTCCCTCACAACCAGAACATCTTTTACCTCATCACCACATCTCTGTCCCCGTTTATGCCTGTCACTGCTCATCTTCATCTCTCTGCTTTTTAAAATTGTTTCAAAATCCTCCCCACCTTGACTTTTTCCCACACCCACCAACAATCCCTGTTTTATTCCCACTTTCTCATGGCTGAAGAAACAGATATTTTCTTTAGTCGGTTTATCGTGAACTGATGATTTCCAAACTCATTTGCAAGTCAGTACTCATCAATGACTTACTCATCTCCTGCGTTCTAAACGCCCGCCCTTGTTCTGGGGCCTCTTGCTTTTGCTTTCCTGCTGACATCACTCCCTGATGATGGCTCTACTACGTGTTTCACCAAGAAAAGCAGTCAGGCTTTATTTGCAAATATACTTGCCCTTCCCTTTTTGTTTAAAGAAAACATCCCCACTTCTTTCTTTCTGAGCCTCTATCCATCTATCTACCTGATGTCACCTCCATTATTCCTTTAAACATTAGCGTTACCTGGTCTTTTGACCTGAGCAAGCCAACCTCATCTATGTGTTCTCTTTCATCAACAATGATGGTTTTAAGGGACAGAGCATGCTCTTATTTCTAAGTTGATGATGAAATATCTAGTCTCGGCTTTTGTTCTCATCCATCTTCATGCTGGATGTCCAAATGCGCCTCAAAAACGACATGCTCTGAAGAGCATGCTTCCCCAAACTATAGCTCCTGTGTCAACTAATCAAAGCATCAGTAGCACAAGTCACCAGAGCCGCAGTCTGAGCATCATCCTAGACAGCCATCTTGTCCTTCCCTGATACATAATCCACTGCTTTAGTGTCTGACATACAGGAATGGAACAAGTATTTACTGAATGAACAAAATTTCCCCATTTTGATTTCCATTTTCCTAGATTCTCTCCTTTCCTATATCCACTGCAGTGGTCAGGCCCTCACCATCACTTGGCTGGATGATTGCCACTCCATCAAACTTTACTGTGATCATTTTCCATGTTTTTTTCCTTCACTGATTACTACCTTCCTTAGTTTACAACATATTCAAGGTTCTTGTATGTGTTTCTGGAAGGAAATAAACTACTTTCCCTGAGCAACTGCCACACTTCTATCTTGTTTTTGTCCCCAGTCATCTTTAAAGGTCTCCAGCTCATTCCTCTCCAAGACTCATTGAGTATCCTTGTAGTGGGGGTAGCTCTACACTGCTGTCGGCTAAATACAAAGTTTTGGCTGCAAGCATCCTTCTCCATCCACCTCGGATCCTCAGCCCCCAGAGCTCCAAGGGCAGATCTCAGGGACAAACTGTTCTGAGAGGGAACCCTTCTGGGAAGCCTATTTAGACCCCAGTCAAGCACACATCCACTGTTTTGAAGAAGCCCTAAACACTGGTGAAATAATCAAAATGCAGGTAAACACTTATTGGATGCACAACAGCTAATATGTATCAAGCACTTGCTACTGCTGAGAAATTCACATCCATTATTGTAAGCCCCTTAAAGAGTGCCTGGACAGGTACTATTATTACTTTCCATTTTACAGATAAGGAAACTAAATTTAGGGTAAAATAACTTGCTCCAAGTCAGTGATGTAGATTCTTGAGCCAGATTCAAACTGGCACGCTAAATGCTTAACTATTCTTAATCATTCCATTACACTCTCTTGGCTGTATCATATTAGGCTCTACAAGAAATAAGGATATAGTCATTTCCTGAAGCAGCATACAGTCAAGGCAGTAAGACAGACAACTATAATGCAAGACAGCCACCCGTAAGTACAACCTGAAAGGTGTGAAGTGTTACTAGAGTCCTATTAACAGAGATCTAGTTACTAGAGATCAACAGAGGTTCCTGGTTTCCATCCAGTTAGGCGGCTAAAAAGGATACAAAGATGTGGACTTAAAGTAAAAAAGGGAAGATAGGGCTTAAACAAGGGCAAAAAGGCAACCCAGACACGGTAACATCAGCAACAATTGAGCTGGGAAGGCATACAACATGCTCACAAGACGGGCATCATTTGATTAAAGCAAAAGGAGGGTGAAAATACGGGGGTAGGAACAAGACAGAAACAGTAGTGTGAGGCAAGATTCTAGATAATCCGGACTTTATCTGTAGTTTATAGCAGGGGTGTCAAACTCATTTTCACCAGGGGCCACGTCAGCCTTGAGGTCGCCTTCAAAGGGCTGGATGTAGAGCTCCTTGCCCCTAGTTAAGGAGCAGTTACACTTAAACAGTCCTAAAATCACATTCGGCCCTTTGAAGGCAACCGTGAGGCCGATGTGGCCCCCGGTGAAAATGAGTTTGACACCCCTGGTCTATAGGGATCTATTGAAGGTTATTGTGCCTAGCGCTGCAGTAAGATTTGTTCTTTAGGAAGGTCATTTTACCATCAGGTGGTAGGAATGGCAAACTAGGAAAACTGAAAGGATGTGTATTTTATTTCATTGGAGACTTAAAGATAGTTCTGGAACATGGACACAAGATCTTAACCCTGAAAGAACAACAGTAGAAATGAGAAGGGAATCGATTTCAGAAAAAAAATTAACTCAAGTTGGTCTTGAGAAAACAATGATACCTAAACCATGCAGCTGAAAACGTAAGTATTTTGCTTCATGTCTCAGTTACAAGTGGCCGGGAAACATTTTTCAATGAAATTTAAAAATTAATTTTGTTTGACAAGCCTACTGTCCTGCATGCACACACATTTATGTACACATACAAAATCAACACATACTTACATACAAAACCATACATACTTACGCACATGTAGTAAGAACATTTGAAACAAATATCTAGGGACTAACAGTAAAAATCATGGTAACTCGAGACTTGACTATAGAAGCAATAAGAAGGCAATTTATTGTTTAGTTTTGTTAATTTTGTCTGATTTGTTATTCAAGTTACATATAAACAATTTTAAAATAGAACCTTGTTTCTTGACGTACTCCCTTAAAGCAGTTTATTCTATTAACTGGCCTTAATAAAAAAATAATTTTCTGTGTATTAACAAGTGGTCAGCTTTATCTTAATTGCCTTTCATTACAAAGTTTCCAATTTACCCAATTAAGAAAAAATACTTAAAACTTATTCAATTTTTAGAAAATGTTGTAAAAGTATGTAAAAAGAGAGAGAAAGATGAACATTTTTAATTTCCTCATATGTGCATTAAAAGATTAGGCAGCAAGTCACAACTTTCTTGTTTGGTACAATCTTCTATTCTTAGCCACTTCTGAAGAAATAGTTTGAAGAAATAAAGTCTCTGTATCCCAGAGGACTTCCTAGAATCATGTATGTTAATGATTCGAACGAGAATCTTGAAAAGCTTACCAATACACTTTCAAGAAAGAATGCTCACAGTTAACACAGATTTAAGAGGTAAAGTCAGTTTCATCGTGATGATTTAAAACTCTGGTTCTGCCTGACTGTAAAATGAAGAAGTTGTATGAAACTATTAAGTTTCTCACTGGCAATTTATTCATAGTACATATTGAGTACCCAGTAGTACTTGCATAGTACTTGCAAAGCACTATGCTGCAAAGTCTTGAACATAAATTGTACTTGCCCTTGAAAGCAACACCAACTAGTCCTTTTTATTTAGCTTCTGATTCTTCGCTGAATTTGAGAGAGTAAATAACATACCAGCTGTTGGACTTATTGTCCATTTCCACTCCCTCAGGCATTGCCTAAATCTGTGCTGCCCAATATCATAGGCACTAGGCAGGCATGACAGCTGATCACTTAAAAGGTGGCTAGTCCGAATGGAGATACAATGAAAGTGTAAAATACACACTGGATCTCGGAGACAATGTGAAAAACAGAATGTACACACACTATCACAATAATTTTTAGAGCTTACTGGATTAAATATTAAAATTAATTTTACCTGTTTCTTTTACTCATTAAAACTTGGCTGTAGTAGGGGATGATGAAGAGGGGATGGGGGATAAATGATGATGGAAGGAGACTTGACTTGGGGTGGCGAACTCACAATATAGTAAGAGATAATGTGTATTACATAGAATTGTACACCTAAAACCTAACTAATTTTATTAACCAAGTCACCCCAATAAATTCAATAAAAAATAAATAAAAATAAAATTTGGCTGTAGAAAATTAAAATGATACCTGTGGTTCACATGATGTTTCTATTGGCCTAAACTCTAAGGACGTCATCCAGAGATTACCAGGACTTCTCTTCATGGCCCTGATTACAAAGAGCAATCAGCAGTTATTCACACTGTTCTTTAATTCTCCTCGTCTTAGTATTTCTGTGTCTGGCCAACCATCTACGGTCTTTATTACTTCATATCCTTCACTGTGAGGGTTAGGAATAATTCTGGATTTTGAATAAGAGGATTATGATTCTATTCAAAGTCTTTTTCTTCCCCAATACTTTGAAACTCACACTATGTCACACAGAGAGATAGTACAACATATACATTCCCTCACTAGTGAGTATGATATGGAAATGCCTCCAAAGTTCCTAAGTCAGTGAAGCTGGACTTACTTTTCCCAGGTTTATCTTTCCTCCTCACCACATGGCCTCCTTTCCTTAAAAACAGGACGTTGCACTGGCTGGTGTGGCTCAGTGGATTGAGCGCTGGCCTGCAAATCAAAGGGCCGCTGTTCCATTCCCAGTCTAGGGCACATGCCTGGGTTGCAGGCTAGGTTTCCAATGGGGGCGTGAGAGAGGCAACCACACTTTGATGTTTCTCTCCCTCTCTTTCTCCCTCCCCTTCTCTAAGAATAAATGGAAAAAAATCTTTAAAAAATAAAATTAATAAAAAGTATTTCCTATTTAAAAAACCCAGGATAATGTTTGTATAGCCCATCTGTAGTTACTGTTACTGAATTTCTGCTGTGTCTTGTTTCAATCACATCTGCCCATGCAGGAGCAACAAGAAAAGTAAAGTAGCCATTTAGCTTTGTTACTAGTCACATGCTTTATTTAAGACAGAAAAATGGAAGTCTTTGATACCAAAAAGCAATTTTTAAAGGAATATAAAAGAAGCATTTTTAAAGGAATATAAACTTCTCTCTCTACTCATCTGATTTACTTCCTTTAAAAAACCTGATTTAGGAGGCTTATTTATTTTATATTTAAAAACCACTTATGGAACAATTTGGAAAAGGAACTTGTAAAACTTTACTAGATCTTCATAATACAATTTAAAAGCTTCGAAGAACAGGAAAAATAAAACAAGGGTATTTTGAAGCTAATATAAATATATATACATACATGTATAAAACAAACTAAATGGTTTAAAATAGCTCATCAAAAATACAATCAATAAAACTTTTATGTTTTAGAAATCATGCTTGTAAATACAATTTTCTCTAGCCTTGTTTTCTTTACTAATAGAAGGTAGTTCTGATTAGAACTTGATTTTCTAACAGAATATTTATATTGAAGTTTGGTATTTTAAACAAAATACTTTAAAGCATAAGGCACTTCAGAAATCAGCATATTATGCTTCTTTTTTACAGATGAGATTTAAGTGATATACCCAAAGTCCATACCTACTAAGTAACAGAAGCAAACTGAACATGTTTATGTTGACCTCAAGTTCTGCTTTTCCATTGTATTATGCTGCCTTAGCCCTTCTTTAACTTTTATCTGGTTAAAGAAAAAAAAGAAATATTCAAATTCGAACCTTATACAACTAAAAAGTTGTTATAAGAACTATTAATGCTTTTGTTATTTTATTTATTTGGAATGAAAATAGTTTGGTAATATGAACAGGAAATATGAAGATTGATGGGTGGAAATGAGTGGATCCAAAAATGAAATCCTGTTAAAATGCTGGTAGGTATCAGTGGCTTATTATATAATTTCCTTGAAATTTCCAACAGACTCCTTTTCGTTTAGCAAAAGCTGTTAAGAGGAATGCAGTCTGGAATGGAGTGTGGATCTGTTCCTCTCTTCAACTTGATCAAAACTGAAAATATTTATTTGACGGTACTAAAGGTTCTAATAAACATATACCACTGTGGAATGAAAGATTTTGGCTCAAATAAGTTATTAACCCCAATTTAATCTGTATCTTTGGAAGTGATATAACTATGGATATCATACTAGGGCATCGTTGCAGTGACACTATTCCCAGTAAGCCTACAAGACATCTCATGTATATATGAAACTTTCTCAAGTTTCTGAGTTATCTCAAATAGAAGCAATAATAGAAGGTTATACTATTTGTTTCAGTTTCTTCTTCTTAAAAGAGTAAACTTTATTTTGCATCTTCCAGGATTTTTTTCCCTGTTCAAGTCTTTTATTATTAACCTATTATGTGTCAGGTACTCTTCTAGGTTCTAGGAATATAAATATGACTAATTCCTACAGAATAATCCCTACAGAATATAAATATGAATAATTCCTACAGAATAATTCCTACAAATTTATGCTTACAATTGTAACTAAAATAATTGGTAAAAGCAAACATAATCCTGGGGATATTCTACTCTGATATACTAATTGTATCCAGTAAGCTGCTAGACAGGACATACCACATCTCACTTGGCTGGGAGATTTAGCTGGTAAGCTGGAGAAGTGAGACATCTTTAAGAGTACTTTTTAAAAAATAAAAATAACTCTAATGCCCACCACAAGTTAAACTTTCACCAGTATTAAGGATTAGGCAAACAGCCATCCAAACAGGACATAGAATAGGTGATAAGGTTGCCAACAACAAATTTCATGAATTTGCTTTGTCATTCTTGATTAGTCATCAAATCATGAGGTATTTTAGCACAGTACCATTCTTTGTCAATTATAACCATAGACAATCGACTTTTAGTTTAAAACAAAAACGCAGAAAGGTAAGGGAATAAATTAAATATATGCAAAGTCTTGGATTTTGAAGATAATAGATGAGCAAAATCCCTAAGATTTGTTATAGAGGCACATAAATACATTTCTTTCTAATTCTTAAACTGGGCACTATACCAGGGTTGGATAAAAACAAAGACAATTATTCTCTTCTTTACGGAAGACAAGAGCATTCCCCAGAGCAGAATCAAAAGATAAATGTTCTTTGGTTTGTGATAATTTCATAAGAAAACTTAAGCTTCATTTAGTCATTTAATGATAACAGAGTTCAGCTCTTTCTGTCAATAAAAATAATATGCATCTACAAGCAAAAATCTCCTCCTATTAAAAATGCTTTTGAAAGATCTCTAATATGTTTATATACCCAAATAATTTGTTACTAATATTTCACAAGGAATATAATTTTATTACTGTAATCACAAAATCATAGTTTCTGTACAGGAATGTATAAGTGAACATTAATCAATCCATTGATAATTCACTTCATAAAGAGGGTGAACATACAACAGAACATATTGTAAAGAAAAAATATTGTAAAATTTTCTGATCTTACAGTGCACTTTTTAGTGCAAGTATTTAAGACACGACAGTGTTCAATTCAGCAAAGTATTGCAGAATGCCATGCCACAGTCTACTTAATTCAGAGAGGGTCGGGACATGCAGCTTGTAATAACATGTCAAGAGTGTGTGTGTGTGTATATATTTATATATATATATAAAAACCACATGTACTTCATAAAATATAGAGTGGTTTATTTAGATGGTTTTCAATGATTTCACCGTGGAATTAGCATGAGTGGAACAAACATCTGAGATCATCCTAACAGGAGTGATCTTCTACGCGATGGCTTTGGCTTCAGGTAGGAATGCCTCCCAGTATTTTATCAGCTGTAAATGATAACAAAAAAATAAAAGATATTCTCATTACATTTTTGTTATTTATATGCCTGTGTCCTGTACAGAACTAAAAATAAATCTATGCAAATAGCTAATAGTGATTAACACTAAAGTCTGGTTCTTAAAATCATTTTAATTCCCTTATTTGAAGTTTGTCAATATAATTCATGTATAAACAATATAACTTATTAATTACCTCTGGCTAATTTGTTTTTGATGTAAATATAATTTAAAAAATATCCAAAACCAAGATTTTTCTGATTTATGCAAAACTGTATATAGAAACATAGTTTTATAATTAAGATGTTAGTATAAATAAGGTTACCTTAAATAATAAAACTGCAATGAACTTTTCCAATATAAAGTATTAACATCTAAATCAGAATATTCATATACTATGTTACTGCTAGCCAAAAGAATGAGAAAAAAGGAGTAAGAAAAGACACTGGGGAAGAATGGGAGAAAAAGTCTGGGAAGAATTACCTGCCAGTTGTTCCTGGACAGTCCAAAAAAACAGACTGAAGCATAAACTAAAGTTTAAAACAATTCCTTTAAAAACAAATTGATATGACTTGTTTTTATATTTTAAAATTCTGAACTTATGAATTAAGTACTTATGATTTAAAATGTAATTTGGCCCTGGCTGGTATAGCTCAGTGGATTTAGTGTGGGCCTGCAAACCACATGATCACAGTTCAATTCCCAGTCAGGGCGCATGCCTGGGTTGCAGGCCAGTTCCCAGCAGGGGACGCAGGAGAGGCAACCATACATTGATATTTCTCTTCTTTTCTCCTTCCCTTCCTCTCTAAAGATAAATAAATAAAACTCTTAAAAATATATATATAATTTGAAGATATATAATCACTTAACTCAAAAATTATATAGGCAAGTTTCTAATCCACATATCTTAAAAACTGAAGAAGGAAATCCTTTTATTTAACATATTAAATAATTGGATCTATTACTCAAATTTATATTAAAATACAAAGGAAAAAAACTATTATCTTGTTAAAGAATTTTATTTAATGTAACACAAACACCACTGTCTTGTCTAGTTGAGGGAAACAAATGCTACTACTTGTGGCATATAATCACCACAAACCTAACATAAATCAAAAATGTTTTTTAAAACCTTAAAAATGTTATTTTTAGTTTAAGTTTTGTCTTTTATAAAAGAGAAGAACTTCTTGTAAGAATTTATACACACTATGATTGATAGGGAAATAAAACTCAGAGGACAGGGAAAGGGAAAACCTGCCCTATTTTTCACAGCCTAAAACTGGGAAAAGTATATCTCACCTAGTAGTTTCAAAAGAGTAGAAGCAAAAAGGAACTGAGTTTCCAATTATTTTAACTACCATTTTTTCCTCTGCTGTTACTGGTTTTCTCTACTCCATTCCTTATTCCTCTTTAAGTATAAAAGTTCTTTTCACTAATTATTATCTTCAAAATGAAAAAGCATTCTAAAAATAAAATCTGGAAGTTTATAAGTTATAAACAAATTAGCTTACCTGTTGTTGTGTTTGAACTAATGATTCTAAATACTTGATAATAACAGTTTTAAAATCTTTCACTCGTTCTTTCTGTTAAAGTACAAGAGAAAGGCTTCATTAATACACAATTAAGTTTGATTTTACCATAAAGTCACAGCAAATGTGATTATACTGATCAGAAAAGTGTAAATCATACTTGCCTCAAATCTTCCCACTTCTTTTCGAATTGTTTTAGAGATCTGTTCAAAATCTCTTTCCCCTTGTTGTACTTTTGCCTCCCACTAATAAAATATAAGCAAAAACATACACATATTATTTTTGGTCTGGAAAAAGTTTACAGAACTAGCTGTCATGACCACTCAATTTAATGTAAGCCTGAAAATCCTGAGAAAGCTCAATAACTGGCAAAGCCCGACTTAGCATCATTCAAACTTGTATCTAACTTTCCACCCGCATTCCAGAGATGCGGGTCAGCTTACTTTCCATTAATATTTCATTGTCAGGTTTACTTAAAATTAGGACATCCTAGTCCTTACTTAACTATAATCTCCACTGCTGAATTAACCACAGGATAGACGAGCAGGGCTGTCCAACCCGCAGGTCACATGCAGCCCAGGATGGCTATGAATGCAGCCCAACACAAAATCGTAAATTTGCTAAAATTACTAACATTTTTTTGTGATTATGTGTTGTAAACTATTTAATGTGTAGCCCAAGACAACTCTTCTTCCAATGTGGCCCAGGGACACCAAAAGGTTGGACACCCTGATTATAAAATTCACTATCAAATCATTTAGCAGTGTTAGATTTTAATTTTTCATCTTTTTTATATCATTAATTATTTCAAAATACATCAACTACATTCTGCTAATTTCAAGATTACATGTTCATCACAATTTATTTACTCATAGAAATTCTTTAAATTAGGGAAACTGTATGACAAACAAAAAACATATTTTTTGTGATAGTAAAATGTCTAGATTTTTAAAAATTTGTGGAATTATGTTCTGTTGAAGACCTTTAGGAAACATTAAATTCAGTAAAGAAACAAAATGTGATTAGTGACCAATGAAACAGCTAAAATAAAGTAACTAAAGACTTAAGCTATGAAATGATATTTCCCCACTATGTAACCAAAACACTGGCCCATACTCTTCCAAGAGCAGGCACATTCACTGAGTAATATAAAGGTTGTCCTACCTCTTCAATTTCCTTATTGAAGCATGGCAAAAAAAGTGTATAAATTATAATAGACTTATACAAACTTACTGAAATACCATATATAATACATATATATGGGGGATAATGTTGCCCATACAGTTAAATGAGGGACAAGTCCACGTCTAAAACTACTTTTAGACACAAACCAAGTAATTATCTGAAATCAAATTAGTTATCTCAAAACAAATGTGTAATTATTAATTAAATATAAGTTTAAATAATTTCCTTGTCTTTATTTATTCCATGATCATGTGCAAGTAACAGAGGGCTCTGAAGATTTTAATGAAAATCAAAATGTTAAGATAGTTCTAACACAGTTTATAAAATTATGGATAAATAGCTAATGTTGAATGGTTAGAAAAAAATTTGTGAAAAATTATGTGTATATGAATGACCCATGAAAAATTTGACTGAAGAGATAAATAAAGTACTTTGCATTAATCACCTCTCTGATTTCATTTTTAGCTTGCTGTATTTTATCTGGTTTGTTAGCAACCATCATTTTTGCCTCAGTTTCACGTTTTTTGAGCAAAGTAATTTGAGCATCTTCCCATTTCTGCCAGCACTTCATTCGATGGTCAAACACACCCTATAAGTGAATGACATAATGCTATTAAGTGACAGTAAATACTAAAATATTTCCATACTAGAAGTACTGTAGCACTAAAAACAATAAACCCAGTATTTAAATTCTATTCTAATACACTGACACACTAAAAATAAACATGCCAACATAAAAATAAATAAATAAATAGATAGATAGATAGATAAATAAATAAATAAATTTCCATATTTATTTGCTTAAAAACAAAAATCCTGGTGACTGGATGAAATATAAGGGCTCAGAATTTAAAAAATATACAAAATCCACTTAAATAGCCTTTAGAGTTTTAAATGTGACTCATAAAGTATTTAACAGTTTTATGCTTTTAAGAAAGATATCTTCAATAGAAAAATGCCAGTGTCATAGCTACACTGCAAGTTTTCCTACTAAATAATATCAAAAGTAGATTTAAGTGTTGGAAATATGTCAGAAACTGAAAAAATCCTGTAAAATAACAAAAAGTGAAGTAAAAACATGATGAAGAGATTACCAATGGCAAAAGAAATTAAGTATAACAAAACAAAAAAAAACTCTTATACATGATGAAGATGTCCAATATATATATTGTGTGTGTATGTAATGCAGAACCAAAAAAAACAACAACAGACAAAAAGACTAATAGAACAAGTTAATCAAGTCCATTATTTCTTGTCAATGGATTTGTCAGAGAAGGAGCAAATGACTGGAGGAAAGAAATAAAATATGACCATAAGAGAATAAGTAAAAGTCTCATGAAAAAAAATGATGGCTAGTATGAGAGAATAGAATAATCCCTTCTCTAGCTTGATACTAGGGATATAGTCGTTATTCATTTAGTGTTTACTAACTGAAGCATTAATAAACTGGGTAAGCCAGAAAGCATGAAACCAAGGATTATTTTCATTTATTCCAAATGAAGAGCTTTATTGATCAAGAAACATTAAATACATGTTCTTAAAGGGACCTGCTGAAGAGAAAGTATGTAAGTACACTTAAAAAATTTAAGCTTTAGAACAAAGTTGGCTTTGATTTCCAGCTTTGTCACTGTATGATCTTGGGTAAATTCATTTAATTTCTATAAGCCTTAGTCTTCCAAATATAAAAGGAGAAAAATAAGATCTATACTTTTGGATTAGAAATAAAATGAAAAGTATGTAGCAGAGTGTCTTAACCTAGTGGACACTTAATAATTAGTAGGTAATATTATAAGTCACTTCTAAATAACATACACATATAAATGTAGTTGATTAACTCGATTTCTACTAAAATGCAAATAGTAAAAACTTAGCAATGTGAAAAAATAGACTATATTTGTATCATACAGAATATTTTTTAAATGTGACCGAGAACATTAAAACTCCAAAGCAACATGAAACCTAAGTAGTTTTCCCAAAGAGTTCTTAAAGATTGAGCACATTTAAATTAAACAGGACAACAGACATCCTGGGCAAACTGCTGAGTCAAAGCACCCTATCTATAGGCATTTAGGTCCATTTTGCCAGATTTAATTTGCCATGTCATATAATTTCTTTTCTCACAGTAAGTGAATCTTACTGTCCTTACTGTCTGCTTTTCTTATATTTAAAAGACCCAAATAAAAATATTTCTTATTATGAATTAATTTATTTAACTTCAGCCAAAATGGGCCAAAAACACCAAAGTAATACATCTAACAAATAGATTCAGTCACTACCATTTAAAACAAACAAACAATTCCTGATGCTTACCCCCTATGTATATACATACACAAAACCAAAACGTAATGTAAAGTTTTAGGCCTGGTCTTGCAGGGGTGTCCAATCTGTGGCCCACAGGCCACATGAGGCCCAGGATGGCTATGAATGCTGCCCAACACAAAATCGTAAATTTACTTAAAACACTGAGGTTTTTTTTTTGTTTTTTGTTTGTATAATTAATGTGTGGGCCAAAAGAGCTCTTCTTCTTCCAGTGTGGCCCAGGGACGCCAAACGGCTGGACACCCCTGCTAGGGGAAAGGGGCCATATCAGCTCTTCATTTATGAATTCCTCTGTTCGTTAACAATTTGTATGTAAAATCTGTACAAATACAGGGCAGAGGCTAACCAAAATGCCCTTGAATTTCAGTATTTGCTTAGTTCTAAATATAGAGTGGGCAAATGTAGGTTTACAGATGTTCACATGGAAAATAATATAATAATTAATAAATAATAATTCAAGAATAAACTGTTTCACATACGCACAACCATAAGCCTACTTTTGCCCCACGCTGTATATATTAACTGTTTTTTTTAGTGATATACTAATTTAGACTAATTTGACTGCTGACTGATTTATTATCTCATAATATTCCAAAACCATCACATCTTTATTGTGGTACAGGTATAGGAGCTATGTTAACAGTAAGGCTACTCAAGTCATGGTATTTCAGAAAAATAAATTAATCTTAACTGTGTAAGAACTAAAACTTTTCTTCATTTTTTTCCTACTCTTGTAACACTGGAAAATAAAAGAACCAGAACCATACTTGCTCTTCTAAAATGCTATCTTAAAAAGCAATTAAATCATAACAACATTTTTCTTTGTATGTCAAGATAATCCACTCTACACCAGCCTCTTCTGTAGGAGGGATGGATTTACACTGACGATCCACTCCGGATCCCCACCCCTCTGCGAACTCATGCTACACATTTGCATCCACATTGATCTAGGTTAGATGAGGCTACAGTTGTGAGTGCTTTTCCTGGACCACCAGGAAAATTGATGCTGCAATTTTAATTTAATTAATACCATATTCTAATTCAGTGAATCTGAAAGTATGTTGCCCTTCCTGGAATTCTGAAAGGATTCTATTACTTACAGCCAAACAGTGATGTTTTTAAACTCCTTGTGGAACACATCTATTGGGTTTTTAGAAAACCCAAAAATATTTTTATAAATTTGAATTCCCTGTAAGAATTCTTAATAAAGATTTCTAGTGCTAAAAACATTCATAACCATTACTCTCAATTCCTGACACTACTGTAGTGGTTCACAGAAGATGAATACACAAGAATATAATGCAACGAGTTTGCCAATTAATACATGCTAGATAACAGTACTAGTAAAAATATAAAGTCTTAGATCAAGAGACCCTGTAGCAGAAAAAAAAGGAAAACAAGACTTCCCTGGTACCAGGCCAGGTTCAGGCAATATTTTGAGTGGGTAAAACTGATCTTTCTTTAGTTCTCCATTTGGACTCTATATTCTAATTCCCAAAGTACTCCTAGTTTCAAAATTATCATCCGAATAGTCATAGTATGGAAAAAAAAAACACAAAAGGCTAAGGAGTATTAAACAGCTATTAGAAATAAGAAAAATCAAACAAAAAATTGAACAAGGAGCATATATAAAAAAAGAAATGCAATGGCTTATCATTTGTAAAGATGCTTAAATTCACGCTAACCAAAGATATTAAAACATACAAAAAATACCTCCATTGCTAGGCAGAAGAAGGGACATACATGTTGACGGGAGTTAAGAGAAATATAACCTCTTTGAGCAGTACGACACTAATTATTGAGATGCATATACCCTTTGGCCAAACAATTCTAAAAGTTTTATGTCCAAAGAGTTATTATTAAAATACTGTAATATTGGGCTGGGTAAATAACTCGAAGTACACCTATATGCTATATGATGGAACACTATGAAACTATTAAAAATGTGACATGCTTATATAGAGACCTCTCTAAAATAGAGTGGAAAAAAGCAGGCAAAGAACCATGTACACAAAATAGTGTGTTCCTTTTTGAAGAAGGAAGCAAAGCAGGGAGGGAGGGAGAAAAAGAGAAAGAAAGAAAAATTAGCTTCCTATGCATGCATAGCTAATTCTATAATAATACACAAGAATCTAGTATCATCTGACTGAGGGAAGAGGTCTTAGGTAGAAAAGAAATGTACATTTTAGGGCTGTTAGAATTCTATGTGCGTGTATTGTTTTATCAAATACAAATGAATTGGTTTAAAACAAACAAACAAACAAAAAGACCAGAAATATTCCATCACCCTATTCTGTAATTTCTCAACTCCTTGGTGCAGTTGACCTAGGTTTCATCACAAAACCGATCTGAAAGACATTAATTTACCTCATGGTATAAGCTGACCACAGCTCTTTAGTTCTTTAGTCGATACATCACTAATTCAGTATTTCCCAAATATGTTCCATATATGTAAAAATATATTAAATGAAAAATTTCTATTCATATGAATTTGGAAGTCTAGATTAAACAAAGTTAAATTCTTTTTTTTTTTTTTTACTCCTAGACATTTTGGAGCTTTTTCCATGCACACTGAGTATACAAGGGGGTATTGTATACACTATCTCCCAAACGCAGATGACAGTGGTACATCCTTTGATGTCTCTGTTCTATAGGACATATACTAGGAAACATGAATTTAACTGTAATTTCACAAAAGGTCAAAGTAAAGCCAGATTTAGGCAGAAAGTTGTGTCTGAGGGATCGACATCCATCACACGGGCCACCTGACCAGGGAGTATTTTCCCAGGTTAGGCCTTCTCAGCAGCTACCCCTTCTCACAGACTCTGCGTAGCTTCCCTTTTTGGACCCACAGGTTTTCTGCAGGTGTTATACTTTTCTACTACAGCTCTTCTGTTAGCGGGAGCTCTGGAATGAGGTGCAGGTAGGTGAGAGATAACAAGGAAACATTAAACTGGGTTTCTTAATATCTTAAGTTACCTATATATAAAATGAAGTATACTCGGATAACTGCTATCTTTATTAACATCTTTAAGTAATTGGAAAGAAAAATTAACCACCAGAAATAAAAAAGTACACATAAGAGTAAATACAAGCAAAATTGGTACTTTTACCCAACCTAAGAAAGCACCATTCTGGAAGTGCTAAGAAGCTTCTAGTACACTGTTACCATTAGCTTGAAGACCAAATCAATAAATATACAACAAATCTATGCTGTGATTGCAGATAAATACTAACTTTGTCACAGAAATCAGCTGAAAAAATTTTGCATTAGAAAGCAAGGAACTTTCTAGATGCTTAAATTCAAGGTAAAAGGTAAATGCCCAGTTCCTTCATTCTACAACTAATGTTCATAACAATAATTCAAAAACAAGGTAAGATCTTAAGGTATCTTCTGATATGTAAGATAAAATAATATTCAATTCGGTTTAATTATCTGAATATTGGATATGACTATATAATATTGACTTCCATTAGAATGATTACTTTTCCAACTATTTAGAAACTGAATACTGTTCATACTTAGTAACTAATCTAATCCCATCTCATCTATAAATACAGGTGACTACACATTTTGGAATAGATGCAGAATGTTTACAGACCAAATTCACGCTAAAGCCATCATCAAACATATTCATACAACAATCAATTCTGGTTTTGTCCTGCTTCTCATTATTATTTTTCTAATGATATTACAATCCAGTAGGTAGTTTCAGATTATGCTACACTGAGCAAACAAATGTTCCCAGTTAGCTGCAAACTTGTACATGTAAATATGTATACACCAAATAAGGCATTCCTCAGATCTCTGAAAAACATCAATTCTGTCTGTTGCATTGTACGACTCATAGGAAAAAAAATTTAAGCTATGAATAATCAAATTCTCTTGTAAGCAAACCACTGAAGTGAGAAGAATTCAAGGAAGATTGCAAAACAAGGCTTACTTTCACTGCAGCAATAAGACGAATGTAGTCACTAAGTAGTTCGGAAAACAAATAAAAGTCAGCAAAAGCTTGTTCTTGATGTAACTGGTCTATCTTCTCCTCAACCTCTGCAAGCTGAGACAAAGCTCTAGATAAAGCAGTATGATCCTCAGAATTACCTAACATGGCAGCACTTTTAGCAAAGGCAGCTGTGTTGGCTGAAAGTTCTGAAATAGAAAAGTATTCACTTTTAACGTTCACTAGTAAAGTTTTTAAATATTGTTTTGATTTTTTCACCTTTTCTCTAAATTTTATCTGTCCACAAATTGCCCAAATTATATTTTAAGTATTTACATAAAACAACCTGCCATTAAAATGCCTTGGGCATAAATGCCAACTGCTCAAAGCTCTACTGACAGTTAGAAGAACCACTGCCTGTCTCCCCAGAAGATGAACTGTTCAACAGTATAATAACCTGCCTCCCTTTCTCTCCTAAAGTGCTTACTCTATTCCTTAAAATATATATAAATATATGTATACTTAACATGAAAAGCATAGAGAATGCACAACTGATTTATAATACTTTGCCTTTAAACATTTACTTATCATTCAAAATATCTACAATTTTTAATGAGAATATTATTTAACAGGAGGAAAGCAAGGTAAAACTGTACATACAATTCTCATAGATCTTATTTTTTTTCTCTTTTTATGCAACAATGCTTAGTGAAATATTGAGAATTTCTAAAGAGACTTTTGAACATGATCACTTTAGATACTACAAAGAAAAACAGATGTCAGCAGGCTGGTGTGTGACTAACAACTACAGCACCTGGAGACTGCTCTGTGGCCCTGCACTGCGTAAAACAATCCAAAAGAACCTTACAGCCCATGTGCTAAGACATATCATACAAATAGCAAAAGCTGTTATAAACTGCTTTCAACAAATTCGACTTTTGTAATTATTTTATTAAAATGTATTGCTGATAATGGTACATACTAACTTATCAAGAATTTTAAAAAACTGGTATCAAAAGCCTTCTTTAAAAATAAAACAAAACCAAAAAAGAAAACTCACTATGAAATTAAAAAATTACAACTCAAATTTTCTATACATCTTTAACAAAAACACCCAGATTTTTAAATACAATAGTTCAAAAACGAAGAAAATATTTCAGTTTTCTAGAAAATACAGGCACAAAACACCTGTTTTAAAGAAAATAACAAAGATTAACAAAGAGTTAAACCAAGTGAGTAATTTTAAACCATAATCTAAAATACATTTTTATAAGCTCATGATGTTTCTACTTCTAAACTAGAGGTTAAAATAGAACAAAAAAAATTGAACAACAAAGTTGATACACAAAACATTCTTTTAAACTATGTTTTTTTCCCTTTCATAATAACTTCAGAATACCCATTTTAATAAAAATTTTTATGAAGTATTTCAATTAATCCATGGTATTAAACAAATAAATAATAAGGCAAACAAACCTTTTCTATGACAGACCAAGGCTTCAACGTGGGCATGAAGTTTCCTAAGTTGCTGATCCAGATTTTCAAATTGCTGCTGCTTTTCTTCAAACCACTAACAAAAAAATGAAAAATGGAGCTTATTTAGCCAGGACAAACTACTTTAAATTAGGTTACCAATAGCAGGCTACAGTCCTTGTTTTAAAGCAACAAATTAACTATGGATAACCATGGTGGTCAACTGATGTGGTTGAGAACTAAACTCAATAAGCAAATTAATATCCTATTTTCTACTTGTACAGCTTTAAAATGCAATTGTTGGGCTCATTAATTCATCTCATTATTCAAGTCGAAAAATCAGCTCTTACTGCATCCGATTCATTCATCTTGATTGTCATTTTGTTGACAGCGTCGGCAGCCTTGTTCACCATCCTCAATATTCCTGCTCCGCTCAGAGCCTGTGTATTAACTGCTCTAGGCAGCTGGAATTGAATGACAAATAAGGGCAAACAAACCGGTTAAAAGCCTGGAGGTTTAACTGGGCACAAAAGGGATTGTCCCCTGCCTCCCCCAAAAAAGGAAAGAAAAAATAGGAGGTTGTATTCTCTTCACTCTCATACATTTCTATAGTGAGACCTAATTTCTCAAATATACTAGTTGTACATTCTCAAAGGAAAACTTAAAAAATTGACTTTCCACTTGTTTTTCTTCTGCACGTTTACATTTAGATGGAACAACAGTCTGTTTGTCAAAATATATTAAGTAATTGCCAAGCACCTAACACTGGCCACCTGTTTGCTAGCAGAGATGAACTTTGTAAGGAAAGAAGAAAGTCTTGAGAAAAAAATCTCCTCATGCTCAGTTAAGACTGTGATTTTGAATTTTTAAAATATTCTGGGATTCAATAAATTTTTAGAAGATCTCAAAAGGTAATAATCAGAACTCTAAACTGTTTAAGAGCCCAACATGTGTTAAACAACTCAAATACAAAAAACAGCATAGTTAATAATTTAGGCTCTTTCAAGTTACATATTTGCATTTCAAAACCTAAATAAGAACATTCAAATGTAGAAAGAAACACATTCAACTGTCTCTAAAAATGTATTCTGAATAAATTTATTTCAATATGATGTCTAACCAACAATTTAAGGCACTGAAAATTAGACTACATAAGCCAATTTTTAAAATTTGGTTTTAAGTTTTCCAGAAAGGGACTGATAATCCTATAATTATCAATGCAAAGAAGACATTATGCTAGTAATTTAGTCAAGAATTAGAACTAATTAAAGCACTAAGCAGAAAAAAATCATTGCTTTATTCCATCTATTAATCCATTTATTTCCTGAACATCTCTATTATATAACTTATTACATGGAAAAATATAAATAGTGAGGCCATTTATACACAAAATTTTAAAGTAGAAATAATACCTCTGAGCTTTCCAAGAACTGCCTTAAATCAGGATCCTGGAGTAAAGTGGGATGCTTTACTGTTCTTTGAAGGTACCTAGATTTAAGAATAAATTTGCCCCTTTATTTATCAGTAGCATCTTATTTCAAGAAAAGGATAGATAGATACATAAAAAGAAGTCTTTCTGCCTCCTATCATTCTGCCTCACTATGATTATTTAGACTCTTACAGCAATTTAATGAATTAAAAAGTTTTTTGGTTCATCATTTGAATATTCATTGGCATTAAAAGAGATATGGCAAGGAATGAGGGTGGGAGTGGGGAGAGGTTAAATAATTTATGAAACTGCTCACTGAAAAGTATAAAAGGGCATATGAGTTTGTCAAATAATTTAATCTTTGGGTGGAGTTATTACTTCAGAGTCCTAAGAAATACATCACTCTGTATATTCATCAACTATTTTTTATTACTATTATGTATTACCAAAATACAGAACAGCCTACAGTTTTTTTTCCCTGATTAATAGATTTAAATGATCAAATCAGCTTTGGCCCTTATTTGACAAGGAATGAATTTTCTTCAATACTTCTATTTTTACGGTTTTGCTATTATTGATAAATGTCTTATGGGACACCACATAAAACAAAAAAAAGTAAAAGAAAATAGCATTATTAAATAAATCACTATTAGCCCAACTTTTAGTCATTTCCCGTACTAGAACACCCCACATTCCCATCATCCACAATTACCATTCTTTCATAAAAAGAATTAAGGTCCACTACTAATGATTCTCAATTACTTATCTCATCCCTTTTTTTTTAAAGAATCACTTTTCCCAGGTTAGAGATTACATAAAGTAATATCTCAATTATATTTTATCTTACATTTAATATACCTTTATTCTACTTCTGTGGAATAAATGTAGCCAATGACTGCTCCTACTTTTTTACAAGATTATAAAATATGCTAAAATAAAGTTTCTGGGACAAAAAAAGTAAATATTTTCTCTAACGTCAAATTCTAACCAATGGTTAAAATTATTATTTTATTGTTTTTTGTATATTTAAATGAAATATATACCATATTAAACTTCATTTTAAATCATCAGCCCACATAAGAAGTCATTATAATAGATACATGCAATACAATGTACACTGTGATTTAAACATTTGCTGCCTATATTATCAAGCTAAAAAAGAGATGTAGCAGGAACGCTAATCCAGTAGTACATTTAAGAAATGTTGGTATTTTCCCATTGGAATTTTACTTACATATTTAATACTGAGGTTTTCCAGTACTATTAGGTAAGTTATTTCGTTGTTTAGACTGCTTGCTGCTCAAAGCAGTTTGCATAGTTGTTCACCTGAATGCTAACAGCTGGTAAACAGCCAGCACTCAGACATTTGTGAAATGAACGAGGAGGAAAGCAAAACATCTAGTACACAAACTTTCAGAAATGTTCCAGTGTTTCAAACCTAAATGAAAACACCTAATACCACAGATATATATATTTTAAGATTTTATTTATTTATCTTTAGAGGGGAAGGGAAGGAGAGAGGGAGAGAAATATCAATGTATGGTGCTTCTTGTGCATCCCCTCTTGGGAACTGGCCTGCAATCCAGGCATGTGCCCTGACTGGGAATCGAACTGTGATCCTTTGCTTCCCAAGCCCGCAATCAATCCACTGAGCTACACCAGCCAGGGCTACCATTTATATTCTAAAACAGCTTGCCAAAGGGAGTTCATATTATATATACATATATATGTTCTTTTTATTAAGATTCATAATGAACAGCAAAATATTAGGTGCTGTGAGAAGTCCTGCAGAAAATAAACCTGGTTTAACTTTGTTAAAACTCTTTGTTACCAAAAACGCAATTGACTATAGATTTCCTTTTTTCACCCTACCACATACTAGAATTCTGAGGAGTCAATTTTAGCAAATGATATTCTAGAATTAAACAGTAAAATTTTTCTTTCTCTTAACTGTTACATGAAAGTAAAGAGCAATTCACCACTAAAAACAAAAGTATTAAGCTTGCAGAATGTTAAAATTAAGAACAGAAACATGAAATGAATTTTAAAATTACTATTGGTAAACATACACCAATTCGGAATCAAGGAGAGGGAGGGTGTTTGATAGATAAAGGAAGGATACAGAACAAAAAGAGGAGAAGCTTGCAGAACAACGCGTGGAAAGGAGTATGGTTAGAAACAGGAACGCTGAAGGAGGACAGAGATGACAGACACAATGACGTCAATAAAGAGTAAGTATCAGACTCAACCAGAGGTGGGTCAGTAGCTATTTTTCAGATTTGCTCTAACAAAAGGATACTGTTAAATTTAGAAGAATTACTTAGGACTTTCAAGTTCCTATTTATTTACCTAAAAACAAAACAAAATAAAGCAAGTTATACAAAATGCTTGACAGGAACATAGTTAAAAAATATTTCCTTGCTTGAAATTCAAGCACCATCCTAATAATAAGAGAACAAAATAGGCAAAAAGAACCTCATTGTTTGATGACACAGAACTGTTCATTCAACAAATATTTATTGAGCGTTTACCACATACCAGTCACTGTTCTGAAGACTCAGAATGTGTCAGTGAACAAAAGAAAACAAGACTCTTCCCTAGTGGAGACTGTATTTTTTTTATTCCCCACCCCCCAAGACTGTATTTTAATCAAAGAAGATGGACAATTAAACTGTAAGTGTACTAAGTATGTAAATTATGTAGTACGAGGCAAGGTGGCAAATGCTATAGAAAATAGGAAGGAGCAGTAGAGCAAACGGAATCAAGTAGGTAAGGTGTGGTTGGTGGCCATTTAAATAGAATAAGTGGAAATGAAGCCAATGATCAGAACAGGTTTCAGTGGAAAGGTGGTATATGAACATGTTAACTTAAAAGAGGGAAGAGAATTAGCCATGCAGGTAACTGGGAACAATAGCTGTCTAGGTAATAGGACAGTGAAAAAACCCTAAGGTGGAAGACTGCCTGGGATCTCTGAAGGGCAGCAGAAAGGTCAGTGTGGCCTAAGCAGAGTGATCAAGGAGGATGAGAGACGGAATAGGTAACAGAGTGAGCAGTGCACATCAGGTAACATATTGTAGGCCATTTTAAAGACTATGGCTTTTATTGAGTGAAATGGGGGTGGGTATTGATATAATCTGATTTATGATTTAAAAGTATGATTTTGGCTGTTAAACTGGAAAACAGCAGAGTACTTTTGAAACTAACATAATACTGTATGTCAACTGTAATTGAAAAATTAAAAAGTATTTAAAAAAAGACTACAAGTGTAGAAGTGCAAGGATGGAAACGGAGAATCAGGAGCCCACACCAGTAAATTGAAGCATTTGAACTAGAACAGGACTGGTGAGAAATAGCTATATTCTAGATACTGAAAGGAAGCAATAGGATTTCCCGATGAATTAGATAATCCTAAACAGGTGCCTACTCTCCAAACTTCCTGATATGAAAGAGTGGATTAATCAATCTATACTAACTGTTCAGGCCTTTCCATTGCGTTTTTACCTACTTGGAATGAACACATTCCAAACTCATACACTTGTATCTTAGAGATAAAGAATGAAGTTAACTAACTTGCCTAAGGTCACACAAAGTGTGCACGTATAATGCGGCGCAGGCTCCAACAGACAGAGGATTCTAAATGTGCACACTGTATCATGCTACTCTGAATCACTCCGTTTATATTTGCAGAAGTGTATCCTTACCTATAAAATAGACTCAATACGCTCTTAAAGTAAGATGTGAAGCACTCTCAAGAAAATCAAGTGAGCAATCTTAGAGATACTCTTAATAGAAGTAGTTTCTGCTTAAATCACTGAGTGTGACAGAAAGAAGTACTTGGGTTCTTAACCACTCTTCCCATAATTTAATACCAGATGTTTATCCTTTTTTAAAAGATAGTCATCTGGATTCTCTAAATTGAACAAACGTGTAAATGAATATTATGGTATACACAAAAAGAAGTACTTCCCTCACCCACCAGATTCAGTAAGGTTGGGTACTCCACAGATATACTTATTCTAACATTTCAATTTTAAGAAATGCCACAGAAAAATCACTTTAGAAAATACATTCCAGTTCCTTTGTTTCTACACCTTAACACCTATATTTTCTTCAGTCATCTTTTCTAATGGAAAATAAACTTTCCCCTCAGTAGTGCACTGTTTCCTTTCTTTCACTACAGCAAAGTCCACTAAAATAGTACTTAAAAATAACCTTTAACAGTAAAGAAAATTGTCTTCACATATACACTAGGTTAGGTTTCAGTATTTCCTTAAAACCCTCCTCAATGTTTCATACTGCATGAAGGTATGGTAAGTACAATGCAATATATTCAAGTTACAAGAAAGGTGAATGTAGAACCAAATTATATGTGCTCGGTACAATAAATCTTCATTAAGTTCCTTATCAAGCATGCCATCTGATATATTTCAAATTTACTCATAGAAAAATAGGACTTGAAAGGTTTCTCAAAGGGTCATGGTTATACTTTCAGGAAGGACTAAGCAAAATCAAAGCAAAGCATTATCTACTTTCATTCTTGAAAATGTTCAGTCTATAACCTCTTTTACAACAGAGGCAATTCTAATACCAAACCTAAACATCTCTTGATGCAATTTAAATTCTTTTCATGAGTAATTGCTGATTCTCACAGACACAGTCTCATCTTTCAAGTCTTCTCTAATTCAAGATTTTAAACTGCATATCCTTTAGCTTTTCTCACTGCAATTGTTCAAACCTGACTTTACTGTAACATTTTCTTATAATTTAAATGATTTACTATTAAAACTGAGAAATAAGTTGCCTTAAAAATAGTATTAAAATTAATTTTACCCTGGAGATGATACTACTCACTAAATCTCCCCTAATCCCCCCCTACCCCAACCACTGATTTTAAGCCAAAATAAAGCCAAATTTTAAGCCAAAATATTCAATTAAAATAAATAAAACTGAATGAAAATTTAAAAATCTATGAAATTAGAAAATATTTTAACTTTAGGTAATGTTATGTACTTATGTTCTAAAAGCTGGATAGTTTCAAAATTATTTTCTCACATTTTCAGCATAGCAAGGAGAGAATAAATGTTAAGAATCTGGAAATGGGAACCCTCCCATCCAATCTACTTTTCAAAGTCAGCCACAATGAAGACAAGTCTTAAAACCTACAGGAAATGTGTTGAGTCGAGTAGTTAAAGGAAGGCAGAACATATATGTCTTTAAACATATGGTCAACTCAAGCAGTCACTAATAGTTTTGTACACTCAAGTCAAAATTGACTCTGAAATTAATGATGGGAGCACAAACCTAATTTTTCAGTGTATTTAATAATCTTACCCAGTAATAATTCAAAGAAAAAAATTCATTTAGATGAACTATAATTAGCCAAATTATCTAGCCCAGTACATCAATGTAAGTATGACTTACTAAGAACCTAAATAATACTAAATAGGTATTATTTTCATACAAATATTTTTTATTAACCCTTCCCAACATTCACAAGATTCACGTTTTCTTTTTTCTTACTTCTCTTGTTGACTACAACTATGACATAATTCTATTCTCAATTAACGCGTACCTTTATATCGCTGCTTGTAACAATGACACAATAGGTGGTATGCTGACATATCATTAATACAAGAATAAATACAAGCAGAACAAGCACACAGTACTGTGCTGTTTAAAGAAGGAATCTTCCTAATAAAGTTTAAAGGACTCAATATAAGTCATCAAGTAGTATTTTGAAAGAAATTAATCATTAATATGTAGTTGTATCATTTAATGGAATTAGACCTGCATTAGTTAAGTACAGACATGAAAGTAATAAAGCAGAACTGTCTACAATTACCTTTCAAGAGCTGCTCTCCGTTTTTCCACAAATTCAGTGGATGATAAATCTTCTTTACCCACTTTGACCTTGGTCATGCCTTTGAAAAGATTGAATGAAACTCATGATGATTTTATATTATGAAAGTGTTTTATTATCCTTTCTAATTTAAAATATACTTTAAATCTGAACTTGACAAAAAGCTTCTAAATTTATAATTAGTATCGTACTTTTGAGAAATTAAAACTCATTATATATAACTTTACTTGGTAAGTACTTATAAATTAAGCAGAAGTTGAGCTGTGTCTGTAGCTTTCTGATCTACTTTTGGATTTCTTATGTGTTATATATTATACTCCTGAAAAATTAAAATGTGTTTATATTTCAATAGAATTCAAATTAGTAAATTTAAGCTCAATTAATATTTTCAATTATTAGCAATAATTAAGGTTATTTTTCTTGGAGATGAGAAAAATAAAAATAAGTATAATACTTTTTTTTTTTAGTTTTTTGTGTTTTTTAAAAATTTTATTGATTATGCCATTACATTTGTTCTATTTCCCCTCTGTTACCCTCCACCCTGCACACCCCTCCCACCCCATCCCCCCCTTCAGTTCATGAACATGTCTCAAGTTCTTTAGTCTATATTTCCCCTGCTATTCTTACCCTCCCCCCATCTATTTTCTATCTACTGTCTATACTACTTATTTTCTGTACCTTCTCCCCCCTTCTCCTTCTCCCACTCCCCTGTTGCTAACCCTCCATGTGATCATTTCTATGGTTCACTCCTGATCTAGCTGTCCTCTTAATTTGCTTTTTTTTTTTTAGGTATGGTTCTTAATAACTGAGTTTGCTGTCCTTTCACTGTTCATCTTTTTTATCTTCTTTTTCCTAGATAAGTACCTTTAACATTTCATAGAATAAGGGCTTGGTGATGATGAACTCCTTGAATTTGATCTTATCTGAGAAGCATTTTATCTGTCCGTCCATTCTAAAAGAAAACTGCTGGATAGAGCAATCTTGGTTGTAGGTCTTTGGTTTCGTGACTTGGAATACTTCTTTCCAGCCCCTTCTTGCCTGTAAGGTCTCTTTTGAGAAATCCACTGACATTCTGATGGCAACTCCTTTGTAGGTGACTGTCCCCTTAGCTCTTGCTGCTTCTAGGATTCTCTCCCTTCATTTTAATCTTGACTAATGTAATTATGATGTGCCTTGGTGTGTTCCTTCTTGGGTCCAACTTCTTTGGGACTCTCTGAGCTTCCTGGATTTCCTGGAAGTCTATTTCCTTTGCCAGATTGGGGAAGTTCTCCTTTATTATTTGTTCAAATAAGGTTTCCACTCGTGACTGTTCCTGTTCCCCTTCTGGTACCCCTATAATTGGAATGTTGGAGCGTTTAAAGATGTCCTGGAGGTTTCTAAGCCTCTCCTCATTTTTTTGAATTCTTGTTCCTTCATATTTTTCTGTTTGGTCATTTTTTTTTCCTTCCTTCTGGTCTGCTCCCTTGATTTGAGTCCCAGTTTCCTTTCCATTACTATTGGTTTTCTGTGCATTACCATTCATTTCAATTAGTTTAGCCTTCATTTGTTCCTTTAATTTGTGACTAAAATCAACCAGTTCTGTGAGCATCCTGATCACCTGTGTTTTGAACTATGCATCTGAAAGTCTGGCAATTTCTTCATCACTTAGATTTATTGGCTCTGGGGCTCTGAGTTGTTCTTGAGCCATGTTTTGATCTGTTTGTGCCTGTTACGTATGAGGAGAGGCACCAGGGCGGGGCCACGCAGGTTGCTGTTTTGTGACACTGTATGTGGGGGCAGGGTCAGAGAGGGAGCAATGGCGGTCCTCCAGTCCGCCTCACCACTCACCCCTGCCTGTTCATCTAAGCACAAATGTGCAAGCCCACCGCCCTGCACCGCCGGGCTCCACGCAATCTGTCTCAACACTCGCCTCTTCACTGGTTTATCTGTGCACAAATGCGAGACCGACCGCAGACAGCTAGCCACGCTGCATTGGGGGATCTTTTTGCCTGAACCACTCCACTGCTGGCTTTGCCCCTCTCACCAGTTTAGGTGAGCGGTTCATTGTTTTTGGACTCCATATTGTTTGATTTTCTGTGTGGTTTGGTTACGTTCATTGTTGTTAAAACTTTGTTGTTTTTAGATTTCGTTCTGCAAGGACACAAAGTGTTTCCACCTACGCCTCCATCTTGGCCTAATTTTCTAAACACTATCTCCTACAGATTCTAAGAACGTGTTCTTATTTATTCATCACAGCTTTTACAAAAATTGAAACGATTTCCTTCAAAGAGTCATCTGGAACTCTTCAAATTTAAAAGGTAAAAGTCATGTAAATAATTTCTGTACTGGCAATTTCAATTTTCACACTAATACAGAAGACCAAAGATTTTCCTTTCTTTTCTTCTTTTTTTCTTTCAAAAATTAATTCTGTAGAAATACAGTACTGGCTATATGCTATAACATGCATGAACCTTGAAAATATTATACTAAGTAAAAGAAGCTTGTCACAAACCACCTTATGTTATATGATTGCCTTCCTATGAAATGTCCAGAATAGGCAGTTTATAGAGAAAGAAATTAAATTTGTGACTGCCTATGGCTGCGGCCTGGGGAAATTAAGAGGATGAGAGCGACGGGGTGATAAAAATATTCCAAAATGATGTGGTGATGTACAGACAACTCTGGTATACTAAAAGCCATTGAACTACACATTTAAATGGATGAACTGTATAGCACGTGATTACATCTCAATAAAGTCATTGAAATGGGTTATGTAAAACCATGTAATTCTAATTCAGGTTGAAGTTGAAATTCTAATTCCAACTTCTTCAGGATTTTCTGAGCTTCCTAGACTTTCTGGAAGTCTTTTTCTTTTACCAGATTAGGGAAGTTTTCCTTCATTATTTGTTTGGATAAGTTTTCAATTTCTTGCTCTTCCTCTTCCCTTTCTGGCACACCTATGATTTGGATGTTGGAATGTTTAGAGTGGTCCCATAGGTTCCTAAGCCTCTCGTTTTTTTTGAATTCTTCTTTCTTTATTCTGTTCTGGTTGAATGTTTCTTTCTTCCTTCTGGTCCAAATGGTTGATTTGAGTCCTGGTTTCCTTCTTGTCACTGTTGGGTTCCCTGTACAATTTCCTTTCTTTCACTTTGCATAACCTTCATTTCTTCCTCTCTTTTGTGACCATACTCAACCATCTCTGTGAGCATCCTGACTGCCAGTGTTTTGAACTCTGCATCTGATAGATTTGCTATGTCTTTGTCAGTTAGTTGTTTTTCTGGAGTTTTGATTTGTTCTTTCATTTGGGCCATACTTCTTTGACTTGGAATGCCTGTTACATAGTTAGGGGCTGAATCTTAGGTATTAGGAGGGATCAAAGAGGGAATAGTGCCACTTGCTTAGCTCTTGGCCTGCTTTTAGTCACTTCCCCCGTTACCCACAACCAACCCAGCAAATTGGGCCCTTCTGGTGATTTCTGGGTAGGTGGGCTTGTGTACATTTTCGGACCCTGTGTCTTTCTCCAACAAACTCTCCTGTGAGGTTGAGAGTTTCTTCCTCAGGTTTTTATGGCCAGAGGTTTTGAGACTTTCTCTTCCTGCACTGGAACTCTGGGTCGTGTGGTCTGTCTCGCTCCCCAGCTGTTGTTCCCGGTTTAACTGGACACAAATGTGGGACCCCCAGCTGCCGCCTCGCCTGCCTCGTCCTCCAGTCACGGCCTTGCTGGGCATCCTCTCCACTCCAGCTGCCTGTCTCCACCCTTCCTACCAGCTGGATAGATGTTTCTTCTTGTCAGAAAGCTCCTTGGTTGTTGGACTTCCATACAGTTCAATTTTCTGGCAGTTCTGGTTGGTCTTTGTTTTAAAATTTGTTCTTGTCCTTCTTTTGGTTGTGCGAGGAGGTTAAGTGTATCTACCTGTGCCTACCTCTTGTCCAGAAGTAAATTAGACTGTTTAAAAAACCCCAAAAGTTTTCTATTTTAAGTAAAAAATAAAAACAAATCATAATCATAAAAAATACAAAAATTAAAAGCAGACTAGAACAGGGATTAAGAGCAGAAGCTCTAGAGTAAGATGGCTAGTCAGCATTCAGAACTCAGCTCTGCCTCTTAGTAGCTGGATGATATGGGGCATAATACATAACCTTGATGAACTTTAGCTTCCTTATCATTAAATAAAGACAACAGTAAGTTAACTTCCTAAAGTCGTTATAAGGATTAAATGAGAATGCACATAAATTATGTAGCATAGTGCTTTAGCACAGTAAACAGTCAATGAATGTTAATTATGCCTGTTATTTAAGTGACAGTCTTATAATTTAATGGTCTAGCCTGGTCATATCTGTAAACAGTATGAATATAACTGTGTCACTGTCCCCTACTACCATTAGAAGGCTGTTGGAATCAGTATCAGAAAAGAATTCTCTCACACAGGGGTGTCCAACCTTTTGGAGTCTCTGCACCACACTGAAGAGTTGTTTGGGGACACACATTAAATACTTTGTGGCATGTAATCATAAAAATACCCTCATAATGTTTTATGTAAATTTATGATTTTTGTGTTGCGCCACAGGTGGGACACCACTGTCTAAGGACTTAAGTTTCTTCTATTTTGAATTTATATGTGCTATTTACTAGCCTGTAATCATTTGTGAAAGGTTGAAGATATTTGAGGCAAAATATTAGTTTGAAATACAATGAACTTGAGCAGGAAAATTCAGTTTTTAAATCTTTTCTTTTTGGTTAATGTTTATAGATTACACTATCATATCTAGCCAGCAAAATAAGAAATATAATGTTTTTTTTGTCCTTTGGTATATAATTGTACAACTTAAAGTCAAAGAAAAAAGCCAAAAATGATTGTACAACTTAAAGTCAAAGAAAAAAGGATATTAATATTAAATTTTTTTTTAAGATTTTATTTATTTATCTTTAGAGGGGAAAGGAAGGAGAGAGGGAGAGAAACATCAATGTATGGTTGCCTTTCGTGCGTCCCCTGCTGGGAACTGGCCTGCAGGGAACCTGCCTGCAACCCTGGCACGTGCCCCGACTGGGAATCGAACCGAGATTGTCTGGTTCGCAGGCCCGCGCTCAATCCACTGAGCTACACCAGCCAGGGCTTAATATTAAATTTATAATAGATAAAACTTAAGCTCCCTGCATAGATAACAGGATGCCAAAAGATACCACTGTGGTAGTTCAAAAAGATGAATAAGAATACCAACCAGATGAGCAGTTCTCAAAGTATGGGCAAGAATACCTGGAAGGTTTCAGAGGCTCTTTTTGGAGGGAAGGATGGTAGTGCACAAAAGTTTTATTTTCATAATAGTATTAAGCAATTATTTGTCTTCTTTACTCTCATTCTTTCATAAAAACTCAGTAAAGCTTTATAAAAATATGACAAATAATCTTTGTCATGACAAAGACATGACATGTCTTTGACATGACAAAGACATATAAGACAAATTTGTTATATTTGTCTTATATGACAAATATAACAAATGGTGTGTTATATCACAACAAACTGGGTGCAGAGGTAGATAGGAGAATATAGCTATCTTCTGTTAAGCCAGAAATTTAAAAAATTTTCAAAAGTGTAAAACAAAAACAAAAGGGCAAAGTACTCTTATTTTTATTTTTCACAACATTTTATTTGTTAACAGGTAGTGAGCTTATTTTTAAAAGAATTAATACAATTTTAAAACATTCTAATATAATAAATATTGATATAGCCCACAAAAGCAAAAGCTCTTTATAATTCTCAATAAATTTGAAGAACATAAGTCTTAAGACCAGGCAGCTAAAGAACTGACAACTAGGTTTTTGAATTAAAAAAAAAAAATCCATTCAAATATATCAAGTTTCAAAATCATGAAGGATAGGATAAAATTGTTCTTCAAACAAAATGTTAGAAGTAAAATAATTTAAAGATCAAAAAAATTCACTTTAGGATATTTTTCAGAATAATAATCTTATGCATGAGATTATTAAAGCAAGGTAAATAAAAATCTGTGACTGAAAAGACTGGAAAAATATGCTACAGAATTTTAAGAAATGACAGATGTCTTAATGGTGAGACAATGGAGATTCTCCTCTATTGTAATTTATTTGCTGCATATTCTTAACTAAGCCTTTATTACTTGTACAAGTAGCAATGTTTTTAAATATTAAATTGAGGTACAAAATAAATAGTTTAAATAGCTCCCATCTGAGTGAGGCTAGACCATATCGTCTTTTTGGATGACATATAGCTGAGAGCAAAACACCTCTATCCTTTAGAAAACATTACTAATATGCTAATAATACTACATATCCTCTGAGTGTTACTCAGTAACATGGCACTCTTTTGACTCTAACAGTTAGGGTTTTCAATTTGGTAAGTTCTGACCCAATATTTAACATCACTGTTTTATATAAATCAAAACTGTCAGGTGTTAGAAAATAACACTAAAAGGCTATACAGTCTTTGGTTGATAAATAACTATCATAAATGGAATATTCAACTTCCGTATTCCTAGACACTATGTCATTATGATCAGGGAGTCCACAAAGCTACACAGTAACAGTAACAAAGTTGTTTTGTCTCTTTTCATTCATACTTACCGACTATACTCTTTTCTGGAGCTGGTGGCACAATATAGCCGACATGTAAGTATTTGCTTGCTAACTTGCTATGCAAACCAAGAAAGTCACTAAATCTTCTTTTAACTGAAAATTCACTCTTACTGAACATCGAAAGAGAAGTCTACAAGTGAAAAAGAGGTATCTCAAATTCTGTATACTAAGCAATTATTCCAAAGTTAATGTCATATATAATTGTGAATATACATGTATGTACACACATTGGTATACCTTACAAAAAAATCCAGAGTAGTTAACTAATGTGGTATACAAATTGATAACAAATAAAAAAAACCTAAATCACAGGTATTTTTATGGAAACTTAAAAGGGCAGAAAATATTTACTTTGTGCCATCCTTTGATCCATTTCATTGTCTCTGCATATATTTATGGATGGCAATGACTCTCAAACCTTTATCTCTGATCTAGATCTCCTCAGAGCTTCAGTCCAACATCTTGAGATATTCAAGGAACACCTCCACTCAAATCTTGCTGCCACCTCAAATTCACCAGATTTTCCGCTGCTGGCACACAGTTCCACAAGGGGAGAACACTTGGCTATCTTGATTACCATTTTACCCTAGTGCTTGGAAGAGCCCAACTTCACAGTTAGTGTTTAATAAACATCTGTTTAATGATTAACAAATCTCCTCACTGTCCAACTGTGTTTCTCCACTTGTGTTGCCTTTTCTCCAGGACCACCCGAAGCACCACAAAGTTCCTCTACTTGGTAACTCAGGCAGTCTCTCCTTTCCTATTCCTTACATCCAAGCCTTACTGAGTCCACCTCCTATGTGACTCAAGAAGCCATTTATTTCACTCACCCTCAGAACCAATCCCATAGTATAAAGTATTACTTCTCACCGCTAAAATTGATACAGACCCTCTCTCTCCCATTTAAAACTTGAAGGCCTAAAATCTTTTTAAGAATTGCAGTGGCCTCTTAACTAGAAATCCTGACCACTACCTTGACACCCCCAATTCATACTGAGTCAGAGAGATCTTTCTAAAACAAAAATCTAATTCTCCCACACTTTTGTTTGAACCTCTTCAATAGCTCTCCATTAACCTCAGGATGAAGTTCAAATTCCTTAAGGTTGATGTTCATAATATCGGAGGCTTACTGCCAAACAATTCAATCAGGTACCACTTCTTGCAGGTCCTAGAAGGCACAATGCTTTTATGACTTCGGGCTTTTACACAAAGCAAATTCCTTTGCCTGGAACATGCATTCACCTTTCTCCCCCTCACCACCCCCCCAATCACTGCTCCTATCTTTGTCTATATTAGGTCCCTTCCTGCGTCCTATCAAACCCCTCACAGTTCATTATAAAAACGTATTTGCTATCTTTCCTGGATGGGCATCCTGCTACACACAGGGACCACTTTCAACTTGATCATCCTTGTGCTATACATAGTGAGAGCTCAGTATTTCTAAAGGAGCAACAGGCTTACCTTTGTTGTTACCCTATATGCCATGTAAGCATTCATGCCATCACCTGTAAGAAAAGTCAAACAATGCTATTAAAAAACAGAAGCTTAACTACACATTCACATTCACACACACACACACACACGGTAACTATGTGAGGTAATGCAGATTAAACTAGTAATTTCATTATGTATATATACATCAAATCATCACATTGTACATCCTAAATATGTACAATTATTTGTCAACTGTATCTCAATAAAGCTAGAAAAGAACAAACTTTTCTAGCTGGACTTCTTTAGTCCAGTGTTCTTTTTCTAAAATGTCTAAAATCTTTGATTAGAAATATCTAACAGGAGAGTGATGTTGGGTGGGGAACAAAAAGCTTAGTATTTACATACTAATTTGGAATGCAAACATTTTTCCATACCTCCTCCCTAGATCTATCAAAGATCACAGGAGCAGACATACTCTGATTCAATTCTGGGAGCAAAATAAAATAAACAAAAATATCCCATGAGCTTAAAAATGCAAGTACCATTTTAATACAGTAACAGTGCATTTAGTAAAGATAAAACAGCACATTAACAACCAAGTTTACTATCAAAAAGAAGTACAAAATACAATAAATACAGACTCACCAACTTTCTCTGGATCTGATACACCAATCTCTATATCAAAAACATCTCCATTTGTTTCTTCTTCAATCTAAAAAATATATTTTTTGGTGTTAAAGATTCCAATTTATATTATTGTCATAACACTAATCACTATAATTTTTATCATCTAACTTTTACTAGGCTCACTGTCACATAAATCAATTTAAAGAGCCATGTAGTGCTCTAGTTCTAAAAAAATAAAAGCTCTCATATTTCTTGACTATGTAAAAACACACACCCAAAGACAACAGGAAAAGGATCATTTGGAAAAGTAACACAAAATCTTGTGTTCTTACAACTCCTCAGATGTGGAAAAGCATTTTAGTCTTCTGTAGAATTACTCTAAATATTTTTGTAATATGTATCAAATCTGCAGACTCAGATAATTAAATAGCTCCTTGATTATGCTTAATAATAGCATTTTCAAAGTTGTGTATCTATTTTCTTCTTTACAGATTTACTTTATTTTTAGAGAAAGGAAAAGGAAGGAGAGAGAAAGAGGAAGAGAAACATTGATGCAAGAGAGAAACATCAACCAGCTGCCTGTCAAACACACCCCAGCCAGGGATGGAACCCACAACCCAGACATGTGCCATGACAGGGAATCGAACCAGCAACCTTTTGCTTTGTGGGACAACATCTAACCAACTGAGCCACACTGGTCAGGGCTGTATCTCTATGCTTTATTAACCAGGAGGGAGTCGTTATTTCTGCCAGCAGATTACTACCACATACTTGCAAAAATTATTATACCAATAAGCAACTGTAGCATCTGATTTAATCACCTAGTAAACATGGTCTTAAAGCTGATGAAAGTACTATAAAGCTCACTAAAAAAGCAGTAAGTAGGAAAAATAATAACCTGTGAGACTGCAGAGAGCATTTTTAATGGCATTCTAAATAAGTAATTCTAATAGCAACTCTGCAGGAAAGTTTTGTTATTCTCAAGAAACAAAGAAATTGTTAAATGTTGCTATATTTTAAAGCAATATCGACAGTCTAAGACTATCTAAAAGGAAAGTTAGTTTTTTAAAACTATCTTTTTACTTCGATGTTATCCTCTTATACACATTTTTTTAAAGTAAGCCATATTTGAAATGTAGCATAAAGTACATAAATCCTAAGTACAGCTCGATAACTTTCACAAAGTGAACACATCTTTGTAAATAAAACCTACATCAAGGAACAAACACTATTATTACAACCCAGAAGGCCCTCTTATGCTTTGCTTTTTCTCCAGTCAGAACCCATCCTCCACCTGCCAACGTTATATAACCACTAACATTAATTACATGCTTTTATATAATAAAATTACTCAAACTATCATTTTATTGTATTAAGTTTTCAAAGCACTTTCATATATTACCTTATTTGACCAACATAGGAACCCTGAGAGGCACACATCATTTTAAGATCACAAATGACAAACTCCTTGACTTCAGAAGGAAAGTGATTTGCCCAAATTACTGAGTTGAAAAGTGGTAGGGATAAAATCAGAAGCGAAATCATTGGACTTTCTCTTGTTAAATATCGTATTTATTTATTTATTTTTAGTGAGGGAAGGCAGGGAGAAAAAGAGGGAGAAAAACAGCAATGTGTGGTTGCCTCTTACCTGCCCCTAACCTAGGACCAGGCATGTGCCCTGACTGAGAATTGAACCGGCAACCCCATGGTTTGCAGGCTGGCACTCAAATCCACTGAGCCACACCAGCCAGGGCCAAATCACTGGACTTCTTTAGTCCAGTGTTCTTTTCCTAAAATGTCTAAAAATCTTTGATTAGAAATACCTAACAAGAGAGTGATGTTGGGTGGGCAACAAAAAGCTTAGTATTTACATACTAATTTAGAAAGCAAACATTTTTCCATACCTCCTCCCTAGATCTATCAAAGATCACAGGAGCAGACATACTCTTTGATTCAATTCTGGGAGCAATGAGTGTAGTAGGGGTCACAGGAGTAACTGCAGGAGAAGGTTCAGAGGAGAGGATAGGTTCCCTTTCTGGACTGTCCAGTGAAACTTCTTCTGTGGCTTCTAGAAACAAATTAAACAAGTTAGTTAAGGACACTGGTAACAAACTCCCAATAGTCTATACAGCAGTTAATTAATTATAAAAAAATTTTATACTACCCATAAATACATACCAAAATAATGTTATTTAAAAACCAACGATGATTGTGTTGATTTTAGGAGGAATTCTAGTAAGTCCCTTAACTACCTATAATAATCTCCTGGTAGGAATGAAGCTAGTAGGAAAGCAATGATGTGGAAAATTCCACATTCATTTGCATTTGGATTTGTAATATAGCTTGTACTTGTGGTAACTTACCTTTCAAAATCTTTATTCAGACTAACACTGATTATTTTATACATATAAACACAAATTTTGGGCAGAAGACTGCCTGGCAATATCCCAATTGGGATTAAAAATTTGTTAAGAGAAAATTTACAAAGTTAGTAATCTAAAGCAATTCGCTGCTAAAGATTACTAGATATTAGTTGAATACACAAATATGACACAAAGCAAATAGGTGTTTAGGTTTTAATTCAAAATGCTCATTCACTTGAAAAATCTAAAATTAAATATATTTAAAACCGTATCAATAAATTACCTACAAGCTATGTAACATTGTGCTAAATGCAATTATGAACACAAAGAAATGTAAAATATCATACCTGCCCTCAGGGAGTTTATAATCTAGTGGGAAAATAAGACATAAGCATGTGGAATGTTAAATAATAGTAAAAAGACAAGTAACATCCAAGTGAACAGTAAAAAGAATGTTGCAAGACATTAATTGCCATATGAACTATAGAACAAACACTGTAATTTGAGCTATGATGGCAGACAATACTTTAGGACAGAGAAAATCAAGAAGTTTTCAAAACCTGTTGGAGAAGATTTGAATGGGCAGACTTCCATGAAAATGAATAATATAAGCAAAAAGCAAAGCCACAAAAATGAAAATTACCATCAGTGGCCATAATGAAACCCACAGCTCTGCTGGTTTATAGCACTGACACCAGGAAAAGGCAGGCAGGACTGTAAGGGAAACAGGATCAGACCACTGGTCTCTAGCCTGAGGTTCTTAGATTCCTACAGGTCTGACAAGGTAAAACGGCAGTCAGTGAGCCATTTTAACTTGAACACCTCAAAAAACATAGCAGTAAGAACATATGTACCTGAAATAAGATAAATATGTTAACATATACATGTAAACAACCAATTTACTCATAGGTTATCTCATTTTGATGAGATCCTTATTTCATTGCTCTATTTTTTTTGACATTAAAAATAAATAACCAAAATCTTTCAAACTATGGTAACCAGAGGAAGGTTACCTCTGGTAACCTTTTTGGGGGACCAAAAAAACCCCCCCAAACAAAACTACAGATGTTGAATAGACTACGGATGACCCCCAATATAACAAATTTAAATCTTACATACAACTCAGGCTATTAAGAATGCCAGAATTCATTTTTTTTAAAGTAAAGAAATGAAATCAATGAGCAGTAAATATAATGTAACAAAGCAGTATCAAAGCCTAGGAGGTACAGATCTTTAATCTACAAAGAATTAAAACGAGAAGTAGACAACAAAACAAAAAGAAACCCAAAATTCTCTGAAAGAGGTACTGTTGTTGGCAACAGACCCACAGACAAGAAACTATGAAACACACTTTATTGAGATACCAGAACAGTTTACTCAAAGTCATTATGATTTTTCAATCATAGTTTACTTCACTGAGAAACCAGGTTTTGTACTCTTTGTACAGACTGTGACAGGCTATTTCATACACAGTAGTGGCCTCAAAATAAGAAAAGCTAAATAAATAAATAATATGGAAGGGGAAAAATATAAATGTATACAAACTTAGGTTTAGCATGCTAAACATGCTTAGGTAATACATAGTCTGTCTGAAACTCTCTTATGATTTCTTTTATTAAAAATAAAGTAACAAAGCACAAGTTAATGAAGTTTAATTTAATTTAAACTGGACTTAAGGTTCAATGAGATGCCCCATAGGTACTAAGTATAAAGAACTTTCCCTTGTAAGAGATACTTAGAGGACAAGCACAAATGTCAGCTAGGTAACATTTCACTCATATGATATACACAAGAGAACTTTTAAACAAAGAAACACTCATTAAACTTACAATTGGTATTACTTGATGAAAAATATAAGTGAAATAAACTAAGTATCCTGAAAGAAACAAGTTGTAAAAGTCTGGGTAAATTTCAATATCAGCAATTTGCTTGCTACCCTTACTTAACTCCTCTAGGATAGCTTCCCTAAAGTGTGTTCAGTGAAGTTTACCTGCAGGATGTAACAAATGGTAGAGAGGGACTCTGTAGTCAACCATATTTGGTGAACACTTTAGCTAATAATGATAACATGCCACACTGGAACTTTTTCTGGTACCACTTCTGACATACTAGAACTTGAAATGCTACACAAAACACATTAGCATACATGCTGATACAATAAAATCCCTTTATGGTTTTAAAATTAAAATCTCTAAATCACTAGAGCAGTATCTATATTCTCTCCTCTGATAAAGGAGAAATAAATTAAGTAAATGTTCTTATTACTGGACAATAGTTTTCATCATCCCAGTAACACTGCTACTCTCTGTTACGGTTTCCTAGAACCACACTCCTCTACTGGAGGAGGAGTGATGACGACTTAGAGGCTTTATAAATAAGATGCAGGTAGTATTTGCTCACTGATATAAAAATGATCAGATTAGGTCTTAGAGACAACTCATGATGTCATTAAGAAATGCAGCTGAATTTGAGAAAAAAGATAAAGCATAAAAGTGTTCTAAATAACTAAAGAAACATGACTATGTTTAATGTTTAGCCCATTTCTCTCTTTTAAAACAAACATGGATATTGACTATATTTGAATCACAATGTTTAGTACAGACTGGCATGTAGACTAAAACATGAAAAAGATTCTTTGTAACAAGCTAAATGAGGAAATCAGTATCACTGTTTAGTCCCCACTTGGAAAACTGCATACTCTAAAAATACTCAAAATCCCCTTTCCTTGTGCTCCCATGCACACACCCCACAATTTTGTTGCTAAGAGCTTCATCATAATTTATTTATATGACTTTAAGGTGAAAACTCTTTAATATAATAGGTAATCCAAAACTTCAATGTATGACCCTATAGTATAAGAGGAATACACACAATTTTAGATTAATACAATCTAGTTAGCAGAGAAATAAGTCAACTTTTAGAATGAAACATAAATGCTATGAAAAAACTTTTAAGGACTACCTGTAAAAAGTCCATGAAGGAAAACAAACCCAAAAATATGACTTTGGTTAATTATGATTTTATTCTAAGTTAATAGGTAGCTATAAAAGGAGGAGGTGTATATGGTTGACATTTGGTTACAGTGAAAACTTTTCACTAATCAAATAAATTTACGGACCTTTGTGATGAAGGACTATATATTCCAACATAACTGTACAAAAAATTCAGAATGGTTTGAATATTCAAACCCTATAAAGCTGAGGACATAATATTAAATTTTAACTCAATGAAAACCAGTTCAGGTAAATTAAACTGTTAAATGCACAGGATCACTATGTTAAATTTTTGTGTCACTAATTCTAAGAAATATTTGGGTTTGTAATAACCAAACATTAAATGGTACCTTAATTTCAATTTTTTAAGCATAACATTGTTTTGAAGAGTCCAATTTTTAAAAGGTAGTGTGGACTACACCAAACCCTGACTCATATCAAAATTAAATTCCTCAAACATCAATTTACCCAACTAAAAGTGAATCAAAATGTAACAGGTGGTAAATACTGAACCATTACAACAAACAGATTCCAAACATATGTAGACTATATATTAAGTGATTTTTAAAAGCATTTTATTTGTTCATTTTTAGAGAGAGGGGAAGGGAAGGAGAAAGAGAGGGAAAGAAACATCAATGTGTAGTTGCCTTTCACATGGTTCCCACTGGATACCTGGACTACAACCCAGGAATGTGTCCTGACTAGGAATCGAACCAGCGACCCTCTGGTTTGCAGCCCACACTCAATCCACTGAGCCACAACAGCCAGGGCTATAGTAAGTGATTTTTTAATCCAGAGTTTAATTTCGCTTTGTGACCTTGTGTAATTTATAAAGAGTATAATCCCTGCCATTTCTCAAAGTATGAATGCCACAACTATCATTTTTTTGAGTCTAAGTACTGATCAAAACAGCCAAATTACAATATATGATTTATTTTTACATGTTTAAAACCAGAAAGGATCACATTTTGCTTCTCTCAATAGTCTGTATTTTTCACAAAGTTATCTAACTGGAAATTTCTTATTCTTCTAAGTGGTAACAAGAAGAGCTGCCACTAACATACACAAAATTTCAGTTTTACTTTATAGAATACTTCCTAACAGGATATATACTATAATTTGCTAGTATTTTAAAAAATAGAGTTACCATTACCTGCAAAAAGATCTTCTCTGTCATCATCTAGCACAACTTCTGCAGGTTTTGGACCATTGGAGTTTGTACTAACATCTTCTGCAAGAAGACTAATTGGTTCCGGAGATGATGGAATTGACTGTGGGGAAAAAAAAAAACAGCAACAGATAATGGACTGGCATGTTTTATCTGTTATAATTATGTCTCTATATATTATAGAAATAGAACATTCCCTTGATATGAAGGGGAGAAAGAACAAGAACAGCTATTTATAGTTCCTCCTGAGGGTAAGAATGAACCAAAAACACATTTTTATTCATCTTTCCTGTTTTAACAAAAAGTCAGTTAAGATTTTTAGAAAGGAAATGTTTCTAATCACCCCTTGAGATATTTTGTTATTTTCTGTTATAATTAACAAAAAACAAAATTTATTGCTTTGTGCATATATAGTAAGATTGATTACGTGAGACAAAACTGAATCTTGAAAACATGTTAGATTTGTAAGAAGTTCAAAGTACTGCTTTATTATAAAAGGAAGGTTTACTACTACCCGAATTAAGAATGCTATTATTCTAAAATGGTTATAGTTTCAAACTAAAAATATATCACCTCAAACATTTACATTTTAACTTAGAAAAGGGACTATTTTTATACTTCTTAACCTTGAAGTATAGTGAGCAACACAATGTATAGGAGACCGTTCTACATGGTGTGGACCAAGCTCCCACTCAGAAGGCCAGTGGAAAGCGAGATCCCATGCACAGGACCCACGCCCATGGATAGGTTCTCCCGTGGGGAATGAGGCCTGCATTGTACCTAGGCCACTTTGAGACTTGCTTTTTGCTAAAACTCCCTTACCCTGAATTGAGGCAGCAAACGTTTACTGTATATCTTTAAAGTAACTTCCTAAAATCTATGCTAAACCTTCCAAGGACGAGTGTAACCAGATCAATCACTTTTCCCTTTGCATTTGCAAATAACCTTCTTCCGTGATGTTATTAGCTGTATCCTCTCCTTTATTTTCTGTAAAAGGTAACCACCTAAAGCGAACCTGTGCATAGTAAATGAGGACCATCTTCAATGTAATGTGCCCAGAAAAGCAATAAAAGCTTGTCAAGACAAGGGCCAGAGTGCTCTCCTCTTGAAAGAGCCGCAAAGGTGCTCTGAGGTGCTCTCCCCAAGGGAATAGCTGTGCCATCCCTTTTCCTCCACAAGACTCCATAGTCCATGTGAATTTGTCTCGTGTCTCATCTACAATGCAGCGGACACTGCTTGCTGGTGACCATGTCAGTAATGAAATCTAGATTATAAAGCTTTTAGCTTTATTACAGTTTTCTTAAAGTATTTAAAACCAATACTTTTTAATAACATACCATAAAAAGGAAATTGAACTTGTGAAAAGTGCACAACTCGATATTTTCACAAACCCAATATCCCTGTGTAACCAACACCTAGATCAAGAAAGAGTACATTATCATCACACCCAGAAGCTCTACACATGTTCCCTTCCATTCTTTACCCTTTTCCCACATGGGCTTCTGCCAGCATGGATTGGTTTATCCTGTTTTTTCTCTTTATAAAACAGAAATTATACAGAACATAGTCTTTTATATTTGGGTTTTGTTCTTAATGTTTTGTATAGGAGATTCTTCTATATTCCTGGATGTAATAACAGATTACTCATTCTCATTGCTATAAAATATTCCATTAAGTGAACATACAATTAATCCACTCTACTGTTAATGGGCCTTTGGGTGGTTATCAGTTTTTAGCACTACCAATAACACACTTCCTAATATACATATCTCTTAGCAAACAAGTGAACAAATTTGTTTGGCATGTACCCAGGAGCTGGATCACTAAACAATCTTATAACATGGTTATATAAATTATACTCCCATGAGCACTCTATGAAAATTTCAGTTGCTCCCTGTCAACATTCTAATACAGTATATTCCATCTTTTTCCTTTTTGCTATTATGGCAGGTATAGAGTATATCTTATTGTGGTTTGAATTTTCATTTCCCCAATAAATAATGATGCTCAGAAATTTTTCATATGTTTAATGGCCATTTGAATATCCTCTTCCTGAATAGTCTCTTCAAGTACTTTGCTCATTTTTCAATTGTTACTGATGTAGGTATTTTTTTTTCATGTTCTGGGATAAAAATTCTACGTTGTGTCAGAAACATATTGAAAATATTTTTCCAGTGTGTGTGGTTTTCTTAATGCTAGATTTTAATGAATAGAAGTTCTTAATTTTAGTAAGGGCAAATTATCTGTTTTTTTCCTTGTAATTATTAAACTTTTTACATAATAAATAATCTTTTGAGGTCACTCCTAATTAATATTATTTTTCTCATTAGCTTCTTAAGTAAACTTCCTCTATGACATGAGAACATTTCTTTACACCTTTAAAAACATCAATTCTTTATGGGAAAATTTAAAGGACTGGCTTTTTCTCTGAGGAGCTCATTCACCCGAATTCTGACAAAGGTGGACCTACATTTACCTAAACACTTTCAGCTGAAGGACTGTAAAGACAAATAAGCTTACACATTACTTCTGAAAGATGTTCTGACAACCTCAACCTCACCTCTAGATGAGTCTGGGTAGCTCACTGGCCTGGCCTATATGCTCCCAGAGAATGTCTGCTTCTTCCATCATCATTTCTCTTACCTCATTATAGTATAATTACCATCTGTTCATAAACTGAAAACTCTGTAGGGAAAGGAAAATATAGGCTTCTTTTGTTATTTAATAATTTTTATTCAGTTGCTAGCAGCAAATACTCAATAACTCTTGTTAAACAAATTCTAAGAAAATAAATATGAATATTCCTAAGAACTGGCCACAAGTTTATCAATCAGATTGCCTAGAATACTGAAAAGTTTGAAATAGCCTATAGCACATCTACATAAAAATGTAGCAGAATGGCCTCAACACTCATTCATGATAAAAATTCTCAGTTAACTAAAAAGACAGGAGAACTTCCTCAATTTTCTGAGAAAGAATAGCTACAAAAAACTGACATTATAATTAATGATGAGAAAGTTGAAGCTTTCCCACTAAGATCAGGAACAAGAGAAGGATGTCCCCGTTACTACTGCTTTTCAAAACTGTACTGGAAGTCCTACCTAAAGTAGTAGGATAAGAAAGGAACTAAATGTATACAGATTGAGAAGGAAGAATAAAACTCTTTGTTCACAAATGACGTAATCGTCCAAGTAGAAAATCCAAAACAATTGACAAAAAACCCTCCAGAACAAGCAAAGCTGCATAATACAAGGTTAGTATATAAAAAGTTAATCACTTTCCTATATACCATCAATAAACAAACAGAATTTGAAATTAAGAACACAATACCATTTACATTAGCATCCCTAAAATGAAATACTTAGGTTTAAATTTAATATAAGGGAAACTATAAAACTCTGATGAATAAAATCAAAGAAAAGCTAAATGAATGGAGAAATACTCCATGTTTGTGAATAGGAAGGCTCAATATTGTCAAGATGTCAATTCTTCCATACTTGATCTCCAGAACCAGTGCAATACCAATCAAAATCTTGGCAAGTTATTTGGAAGATATTGACAAAATTATACTAAAGTTTATATGGAGAGGCAAAAGATCCAGAAGAGCCAACACAATATTGAAGGAGAACAAGGCTGGAAGACTGAAGCTACTGACTTCAAGACTAAACTATAAAGCTACTGTAATTAGACTGGATTCTTTCACATGGTAATGCATTCAAGTTTCCTCTACACCTTTTCAGTCTACCTGTATTAGTGAAAGAATAAATAGATAAATGGAACAGAATAAAGAGCCCCCAAATAGACCCACATAAATATAGCTAACTTACCTTTGACAAAGGAGCAAAGGCAAATACAACAGAGGGAAAAAAGCACCTCTTTAACAAATAGTGCTGGAACAACTGTACATCCACATGTAAAAACATGAACCTGGACAAAGATTTTAAACTTTTTATGTGTATCAACTCAAAATGGATCAGACTACATGAAAATAACAAAAGTTCAAAATTCTTAGAAGATAACATAGGAGAAAATCTAGATGACCTTTAGTTTGGCAATGAGTTTTTACAGACAACAACAAAGGCACAATCCGTTAAATAACTGATAAGACAGGCTTCATTAAAATAAAAAATTCTACTATGCAAAAGATACTGTCAAGACAATGAAAATAATAAGCCATACACTTGGAGAAAATATCTGCAAAAGACACATCTGACAAAGATGCGTTATCCAAAATATACAAAGAACTCTTAAAACTCAACAATAAGAAAATGAACAGCCCAATCAAAACATGGGCCAAAGAGCTTGAGAGACACCTCATCAAACATACACACATGGAAATAAGCACATAAAAAGATGCCCACATCTCTGTCCTCAGAAAAATCCAATTTATACGACTATGAGATACCACTATATTTCACTGTGGTATATTCTATACTCCCATTAGAATGGCCACCAAATGCTGGCAAGAATATGGAGTAACAGGAACTTTCACTCACTGGTGGGAATGCAAAATAATATAGCCAATTTGGA